>NC_064922.1:870410076-875410076 GCF_023897955.1 Schistocerca gregaria
ATTCTACACTCCGCCCACCAACTAGTGCTCGCTTGACACCATAGAAGTCACAAATTATGGTGGTTTGGTGTCAGTGCAATGCACGCTACACGACATCTGGCTCAGAGATATCCTTGAAGTAACATATTTGTAACAGTTGCTTGTGTCACTGTGGTGCCAACTGCTGTTCAAATTGCTACTCCACATGCAATATGATGCACCAGTCATACGCCGAACATGATGGTCTTCCCTTTCAGCAGTACTACATGCCCATCTGGAGCCTGGTCTTCTAGGACTGTACCCTTCCCATGACCACCGATGCCAATAATCATGTACAATGGTTACATTCCTGTCAAGTCTATCAGCAGTATCATAGCAGGGACATAGGGACATCCATCTCCTCGTGACCATATTACACAACCTCGTTCAAATTCAGTGAGCTGCTGATAATGGTGTCTTCATCTTAAATGCATTTCTGACTAATATCACTTCACTACATCCATTCTCAAAGGTAACTAACGCTTGCAATCATTACAGGATGTATTTAAAGTAAACCCGATCTGCATCTTCATAGCAACACTACAAGAGCCACTCTTGTGCTACTGGCACTAAATCTGAATAGATGTCATCTTTCAGATGTAGAAACAAGCCCACCAACTCTCAGCCTGGAAATGTTAAGTGATGACAACACCTGCCGTGAAAGCCTTCATTCTATGATTTTCTTCCAGTTGTTTCTCATGGGCCTGAGCAGTATGTCTGCCATTTGCGCCTCCCAGGAGAGTGCAAAGTGGTATCTGTAGTAAACTGCCACTGAGTTGATGGATTTCGGTGAGACTTTTGACAGAAGACGAAACGAGTTCAAGTCGAACTATATTTGTATTCCAATACAAGCAATCCTGTTTCTTTTTTCTCATTCTATGTACTTTGTGCCATTTCTTACTTACAAATACACTATTTTTTCTACAAGGTTGAAACACGACTACAAACTGAACAAAGTTTACAGGATTCACAGGCAGACAGGATACACACTTACCTGACTTAGAATAGCAAGGAATGTGGTGACAGGAAAAACATCTGACCATCAAATAAACATAATTTTCAAATCATGAATGTATGATTAGCATCATTAGCAGACTCTGTCGAAGTTGGTAGAAATGGCAAAGGAATAAATCTCAAATTTAGTTGCTGTTGCTGTAAATTGTTGGGCACACTAAACATTCAGGCACGTAATGAGTGTGGAAACATTAGATGGGAAAGAAGTAAATGAGAAACAATGTGATGAAACAATAGTTTGAAAGTTTGATGTTAGACGTGAGAAGAGTGGTCTGGAATAGGCAGGATCCACAAATTATGGCAATGGAATGAGATGCTAAGTGTGCCTTGCACTTGTGAGATGACCAAACAGCAATCAGATTTTTGTAACTTTTTTTATATTCAAGGTATTTGAAGTTCAAACCTCAAATATCAATTAGCTAAAGCAGTTACATGCAATTCTAAAAAATTCTTGAGAAAATCGATTTTTACCAGTCGTCTTTAACTCACAACAGCTATCACAAAATTTCGACGTGCCACTTGGCTATTTGGTAGAATGCTCGCATGCAATATGAGTGACCTGGATTCAATTCTCGACCAATGCATTATTTTAAACAAAGGTGTATGTTGGACTAGCATTTCATTAAGATGAAAATACAAAATTTGTGACAGGTAACTGCTGGATCGTTGGGTTGCGTCTTGTTTCAGTAATTATTTTCTCCTCTTTTTCCATTCATTTCGAATACCCATGTCATTTAAACATAAAATTCATCAAACTTCTGCTAACTAACACATATCTGTCATTTATATGAAAAATTTACTGCTTCTTATTTCTAATAACGTTGTTGTTGTTGTTGTTGTTGGTGGTGTGGTCTTCAGTTCTGAGACTGATTTGATGCAGCTCTCCATGCACTCTATCCTGTGCAAGCTTCTTCATCTCCCAGTACCTACTGCAACCTACATCCTTCTGAATCTGCTTAGTGTATTCATCTCTTGATCTCCCTCTATGATTTTTACCCTCTACGCTGCCCTCCAATACTAAATTGGTGATCCCTTGATGCCTCAGAACATGTCCTACCAACCGATCCCTCCTTCTGGTCAAGTTGTGCCACAAATTTCTCTTCTCCCCAATACTATTCAATACTTCCTCATTAGTTATGTGATCTACCCACCTAATCTTCAGCATTCTTCTGCAGCACCACATTTCGAACGCTTTTATTCTCTTCTTGTCCAAACTATTTATGGTCCATGTTTCACTTCCATACATGGCTACACTCCATACAAATACTTTCAGAAATGACTTCCTGACACTTAAATCTATACTCGATGTTAACAAATTTCTCTTCTTCACAAACGCTTTCCTTCCCACTGCCAGTCTACATTTTATATCCTCTCTACTTCGACCATCATCAGTTATTTTGCTACCCAAATAGCAAAACTTCTTTACTACTTTAAGTGTCTCATTTCCTAATCTAATTCCATCAGCAGCACCCGACTTAATTCGACTACATTCCATTATCCTCGTTTTGCTTTTGTTGATGTTCATCTTATATCCTCCTTTCAAGACACTGTCCATTCCATTCAACTGCTCTTCCTAGTCCTTTGCTGTCTCTGACAGAATTACAATGTCATCAGCAAACCTCAAAGTTTTTATTTCTTCTCCATGGATTTTAATACCTACTCCGAATTTTTCTTTTGTTTCCTTTACTGCTTGCTCAATATACAGATTGAATAACATCGGGGAGAAGCTACAACCCTGTCTTACTCCCTTCCCAACCACTGCTTCCCTTTCATGTCCCTCGACTTTTATAACTGCCATCTGGTATCTGTATAAATTGTAAATAGCCTTTCACTCCCTGTATTTTACCCCTGTCACCTTCAGAATTCGAAAGAGTATTCCAGTCAACATTGTCAAAAGCTTTCTCTAAGTCTACAAATGCTAGAAACATAGGTTTGCCTTTCCTTAATCTTTCTTCTAAGATAAGGCGTAAGGTCAGTATTGCCTCATGTGTTGCAGTATTTCTACGGAATCCAAACTGATCTTTCCCTAGGTCAGCTTCTACTAGTTTTTCCATTCGCCTGTAAAGAATTCGTGTAAGTATTTTGCAACTGTGGCTTATTAAACTGATAGTTCGATAATTTTCACATCTGTCAACAGCTGCTTTCTTTGGGATTGGAATTATTATATTATCCTTGAAGTCTGAGGGTATTCTGCCTGTCTCATACATCTTGCTCACCAGATAGTAGAGTTTTGTCAGGACTGGCTCTTCCAAGGCCGTCAGTAGCTCCAATGGAATGTTGTCTACTCCAGGGGCCTTGTTTCGACTCAGGTCTTTCAATGCTCTGTCAAACTCTTCACGCAGTATCGCATCTCCCATCTCATCCTCATCCACATCCTCCTCCATTTCCATAATATTGTCCTCAAGTACATCGCCCTTGTATAGACCCTCTATATACTCCTTCCACCTTTCTGCTTTCCCTTCTTTGCTTAGAAGTGGGTTTCCATCTGAGCTCTTGATGTTCATACAAGTGGTTCTCTTATCTCCAAAGGTCTCTTTAATTTTCCTGTAGGCAGTATCTATCTTACCCTTAGGTGAGATAAGCCTCTACATCCTTACATTTGTCCTCTAGCCATCCCTGCTTAGCCATTTTGCACTTCCTGTCGATCTCATTTTTGAGAAGTTTGTATTCCTTTCTGCCTGCTTCATTTACTGCCTTTTTATATTTTCTCCTTTCATCAATTAAATTCAATATTTCTTCTGCTACCCAAGGATTGCTTCTAGCCCTCGTCTTTTTAGCTACTTGATCCTCTGCTGCCTTCACTACTTCATCCCTCAAAGCTACCCGTTCTTCTTCTACTGTATTTCTTTCCCCCTTTCCTGTCAATTGTTCCCTTACGCTCTCCCTGAAACTGTGTACAACCTCTGGTTCTTTCAGTTTATCCAGGTCCCATATCCTTAATTCTCACCTTTTTGCAGCTTCCTCAGTTTTCATCTACAGTTCATAACCAATAGATTGTGGTCAGAGTCCACATCTGCCTCTGGAAATGTCTTACAGTTTAAAACCTGGTTCCTAAATCTCTGTCTTAACATTATATAATCTATCTGATACCTTTTAGTATCTCCAGGATTCTTCCACGTATACAACCTTCTTTCATGACTCTTAAATCAAGTGTTAGCTATGATTAAGTTGTGCTCTGTGCAAAATTCTACCAGGCGGCTTCCTCTTTCATTTCTTAGCCCCAGTCCATATTCACCAACTACGTTTCCTTCTTTCCCTTGACCTACACTCTAATTCAAGCCACCCATGACTATAAAATTTTCGTCACCCTTCACTATCTGAATAATTTCTTTTATTTCATCGTACATTTCTTCAATTTCTTCGTCATCTGCAGAGCTAGTTGGCATATAAACTTGTACTACTGTAGTAGGTGTGGGCTTTGTATCTATCTTGGCCACAAGAATGCGTTCACTATGCGTTTTGTAGTAGCTTACCTGCATTCCTATTTTCCAATTCATTATTAAACCTACTCCTGCATTACCCTATTTGATTTTGTGTTTATAACCCTGTAGTCATCTGACCAGAAGTCTTGTTCCTCCTGCCACCGAACTTCACTAATTCCCACTATATCTAACTTTAACCTATCCATTTCCCTTTTTAAATTTTCTAATCTACCTGCCCGATTAAGGGATCTGACATTCCACGCTCCGATCCGTAGAACGCCAGTTTTCTTTCTCCTCATAACGACATGCTCTTGAGTAGTCCCCACCCGGAGATCCGAATGGGGGACTATTTTACCTCCGGAATATTTTACTCAAGAGGACGCCATCATAATTTAATCATACAGTGAAGCTGCATGCCCTCGGGAAAAATTACGGCCGTAGTTTCCCCTTGCTTTCAGACGTTCGCAGTACCAGTGCAGCAAGGCCGTTTTGGTTATTGTTACAAGGCCAGATCAGTCAATCATCCAGACTGTTGCCCTTGTAACTACTGAAAAGGCTGCTGCCCCTCTTCAGGAACCACACGTTTGTTTGGCCTCTCAACAGATACCCCTCCGTTGTGGTTGTACCTACAGTATGGCTATCTGTATCGCTGAGGCATGCAGGCCTCCCCACCAACGACAAGGTCCATGGTTCATGGGGGGAGGGGGGGGGGGGGGGGGATCTAATTACGTATCACACACAAAATTCCATCTTTCATTGTTAATATAAATTCTTAATTACTAATTTTTTATAAAAGATTGTTTACACTAAGAAAACAAAACAAATTAAATTTTTTCGTATTTATACATTTTACGCTTAATGGATGTACCTGCAGACCATACACCAATGTTTAAAATTTTGCATCAGCCAAGAAACGTAACTGGGCCACTCGTGTTACAGGCAAGCAAAGTACCACAGGACAATGAGGCCAGCTGAAAAATGCTGATATTATTCAAGGATTAAAGTCACTCAGAAAATTTCAAAATCAATTTCCTCAAGAATTTTTGACAGATGCATTGAAGTTCTTTTGAAGTTTGATATTTGAGTTCTGAACATACCATATATTAAATAGATATAATTTTTAATAAGTTTTTTTTACATGTCAGGATTTTACAGGTACCATAAATTAAGCACAATGTAACTGGTCCGTAAAGCCTTTTATAAAAATCTGGTATGACTATCAGGCTTCAGTGTCAAATTACACAAAAGAGAAATATCTTCTCAACAAGATCTTCCTCCATTAGTACAGTACGTACTGAACCGAAAGTTTTCGCAGATTGCTACTATCTGATTGACTGAATAAATTTCAGAAGAATGTTTCTCCACTTACCATCCCATGTTAATTCTAATACTGAGATTTTGGCAATTAGTTCAAACTACAGCAACAAAATACAGACAGACAGACACAAATGAGAAATGATTCTGTATGATCTTTTGAAAGGTGTCAGAGATTTTTGCCTCAATTTTGTAAAAAATCCAGTGCTCTCTTATTTAGATCTCGGTGTGCAAAATTTGATATGGAATATGTACATGCTAATTCTCCACAGCCGTAATGCATCTTATTGACAGGTTGGCCTTGTTTGCAGCTTACCCAAAGAACAACAAGAGCTCTAAATGCTGAAATAACACATGTGCACAATCACCTCTCTACAATACAGAAAACATTATAATCAACTTATCACTAACAATAGCTCAATTTGTGTGTTCCACGAACTGTTGGAAAATGTGACTCAGTCACAATGCACACACTGCAAATGACACTATTTGAGCAGAATTCGTTGTTTTACAATTCACCAAGCTAATTTAAAGTGGTGGCAAATTTCAACACGCTTAAAAGTTAGCAATAAATTCATAACTACTTACTAATGTTCTGAGAATTACTCACCTCCAACCATTTAGGATTCCACTGACAAATTATGCTGATGACCTCATTTAAAAATGATTCACTTTCTGGACTGCCAGTCCCTCTGTTTAGAGGTGGCAAGTTAGGTAGAGGAGCATCTTTTATCAACCCTACTGGCCTAAGGTGAGCACCGTCTTGTATTTCAAAAATTTTTACATGTGTCAAATTTCCACTGAAAGATACACGTTTACTTTTTTGGGATGTTTTCAATAAATTGCTCCCAATTTGTTTTAAACAAGATTTCAGAGGGGCAGTTTCATTAGTAGCTTTATTTGTTCTGGATACTCTAGCTATTCTTTTCTTCTTTGGAGATTTTGTTGTCAACAAAGTTTCTGCATTTGCAGAAGTACTTGTACTAACAGCACTGTTACTAGCACGAGTGCACTTCTGTGGCGAGTCTTGGAGAGGTGAAATTTGATCACAACCTTTTGGACCCGAAGATGATGATCTCAAGCGAGGTATACGAGGCAATGAACTTATCTTTTTCTCTGGTTCCTTATTAGATGATTTACTTTCTCTACGTTTTCCGCTCAGTTCCGTACTTGAAGTTTTACCCTCCACTATTGCCTGAACACTTTCTGGTATGGCAGAGGTGCTTGAGGATGCACCTGTTTTACTAGAATCACATAGTGATTCAGTCCGAGAAATATTTAACACATCATCCTTCACAAATTTCTTCACAGAGTTACTTTCTTCTTTACCTGATCTGGCAGATGAGATAGGAACACTTTCAGTCAGAAACGCTCCTCTATTTCTTTCTGTAACTTTAACTCGTAGAGTTGCATTTCGTTTAACTTCTTTGGTGTCTTCATCTTTTTTCTTATTTTCTGCAATTTCCTTTAAACGTTTCTTACGTGCTTCTGTAATTTCCTTCTTTTCATTTATAGGAATGGCACTCGCATTCGAAGAACTATCTCTCTTTTTCTTTGACAGCCTCTTCTGTTTTAAACTTGACTCCTTGTGTGGAGCAGAAGCACAAATATCCAAGCTAACTGCTTTCTGCTCCTTGGACTTCATTTTGCTGGAAGGTGGTAATCTTTCACGAGATCTCACTTTCTTCATATGTGGTGCTTCAATTATTATGGGTTTCCTGGAAATTATTCCCTTTGATTTTTCACTGGCTGTTTCCTCATAATCTCTTTTGTCAGTAAGATCCTGAAAATTTTTGTTGGACACTACATCATTTTGTCCCTCATCTGGCAAATCAAGTAACATATTACTAGCATGCACTTCATCACAAGGTTTGGTTTCAAACTTGTCACTTATACTAGGACCAGATTCTAGATGCGGTTTAGTATAAATTTCTCGTGTCACATCATCATCTTCCTCTTGTGCATGAGTCTCCTCCAATACGTCATCCTTTACTGATGTTCCAACTAACTCAGTAACTTTATTTATCTCCTCAATATTTTTATCATGCTCTGATGGATGTATCGAGATCTTATCTTCTTTCTTAATCTCTAGCTCCTCATCACTTATGGAATCATGATATGTCTGTGAAAGTTTTCTGAACCAATTATCCCCATCCCCATCATCATCACTATCATCATCAATAGGAATCGTAATTCCACCAATGTCACAGTCTATAGCTTCCACATCATCCTGATGGGCATCACTTGTGGTGCAAGAGATATCATTTTCTTCAAGTACTTCCTGCTTAACAAGTAATGGTTCATTAAATAGCTGAGAACTTGGAAACATTTCCTCATCATCACTTATAACAATAATGTCGTCATCTAAAGTATAATTTAACATGCTTTCATCTGCAATAGCATTTTCATTAGCAGCATTTTCATTGATCTGGTGTTGTTTCACTTCTTCTTCAGATAGTTTTTCAACCTTAATCACCAAGTCTTTCAATTTTAGAACACTTTGGTCCTTCCTTTCCATATCTTGGCAGGCATTTGTCTCTCCATAGTCAGATTCACAAGACTTTTCAAATATTTCCTTCCTTTTTGATAGAGGTTCAGTTATGCTTAAAGAAAGTAATGTATGTTTCTCTTTACTACTACCACTTGAAACATTTGTGAGAGCAGTACTGTTTGTCAAAGGCAGGTCTATGGATTTAGAATCAATTCTGCTCGAAGAAACTAATGTGTGTTTATCTTCACTGCTATCACTTGAAATGTTTGTATGAAAAGTACTGTTTGTCGAATGGACACCTATGGATTTTGAACTATTTGTTTCACTTTTTTCCTTACTAAATGGTTCTTTAAAAACTTTTTCTGGTGCACAAATGTTACTAAGTGAGTGTTCTGAAATTTCTTTGTGATCTGAGCATCTAATACTTCTGAGAGATGTATCTTCAACTGTGTCATTCGCAAGAACAGAATCAATTTGAGAATTATTACCATCATCGTTCACAACATGAATGCCCCTGTTTTCAATAACACCATCCACATTACCTCCGTTTTCAGATTTCAAGTTAAAAGTAGAACCAGTTTGTGAACCTCTCTTATAAGTTCTGTCCACACACTCTTCACCGGATTTCACACAACTGTCAGTAATTTCTGACCTCTCACCTGAAAGAATACCATCTGAGATGACTGAGGTACTCACAGTATTTTCTGTTACACGATTTCCATCAGTGATATTTATAAGCATTTTATCAGTAGCACCGTGAATGAAGGCATCTGATTCCACCTGACGTGTAATGTCAGCAAGAGTTTCTTTCATACATGTAATATCCGTAACCTCTTTGATTATATCACAGCTCATTGGACTATTATTGTTATTAACATAGGGTTCTTCTTTTATAACACTACAATCAGACCTATACACGTCACTCGTAGCACTGTCTATCACTTGATTGTTTCCGGGACCACTTTTTCGGGGCACTTTGCTTGGCACATTATGAGAGATGTCACTCGGTCGCTTCCGGGTAATGCATTCACCTTGAGTTTCAGAAAGTAGCCGATTTTCTTCAACAGTGGCTGCTTGTCTCGGTATTTCTGTATTGCATTGTAGTGGTTTAACAGAGACAACTCCTTCATAATCATCCACATCTGTATCCGAGAGGACAATAATATTTTCTTCATCCTTGAGCTCCTAAGACATAAAGAAGAATTTGACAGATTAGTTATGACAGTTTCTCTGACTTTTCCAAAACTTCACTGCAAATGAAATGTAAACAGAAATAAATAAACAAAAATAAGCTGCATTACAATTGTGCAAAACAGGAAGGCAAACAATAAACTTCTTTAAAGAAATACTTCACATCTGCATGTATGCAATTTTATCTGAATAAGAATTCTTTGAGAAAATAATTAAATAAAATTTGCTGGTACAGTATGAAAAAAAAAAAACTGTAACTGGAGGAGTAAGATGGTCTACAATAAGATGAGCACAAAGTCAACTCTTTATAACCACAAATAATTCTAAAACTTTGTGACACAGCCATATTATAGAGCACTTATAAGTAAACATCTTCCATCAAGTGCAAGCCTCAGATGCACTTTAGGGCCTTTCAATGATGACCATGGTGTTAGCATACTTCATTCAAATTTCAATCCAATATTTTACAGCCCACGATTTTCCATTAACAGAATAGGCACAGGTTTCCAAACTGTGCATCTCAACACCCAGAGATGTTGTAATCTTACAGTGAGGGTGTTGCAGTGGTTTCATAAAAAAAGAAACATGTGGTTTATCTTCTTTATGTGTTCAGGAACAATGTGAGTGCTAGCAGATATACCTAGCAGCTGGCAAGGAAGTGTTGTTACTATGGCAGGCGAATCACAGTAAGTGGATGATTTGTTTTTATTCCGTAATATTAATTCTGACAGTCAGTTTTGCTGTTTTATCATTTTGTCAAAAATTATAATTTTTAACTGTTGTGTGTCCTCTGTAACTTGTGTTGCTTTGTCAGCATGGGTAAATCTTTAAATGTGAGTACACAAGTGATATTTGAAATTTATCATGCAGTTCTAAACACACAAATAGACAAAAATACAGGAAGTATGATGATAGTTATTTGAATTCCAGTTTTACGTGTACAGCTGTTGGGAAAGAAGAATAACCATAATGTGTAATTTGTTCAAACTACCAGCTACTCGGAGTTAATAAAACGAAATGTCATGGAATATAATCATGGTAGTTTAGTAAACAAACCATGAGAATACTTTTCCCACAAGTTAAAAACCAAAGTATGTCACTAAACAAGTTATGTTTTCTACTAAGGCTCTTCTTTCATCTTACAAAGTTGCCTACCTTGTAGCAAAGAGCAAATACCCTCACACCATTGCAGAAGATCTTATTTTACTACCTGCTCTGGACATGTTGTCTATTATGTAAGGTGAGTCAGCTGTCATGCTACAGGCTAGTGAGTCTTTGTTAGACAAACCTAACAGTCACTCAATACTCAATATGGCTGATGACATTAATGACCAGTTGGTTGAAGAACTCAAAGGTAATGGTGATTTTGTAATTCATCTGAATGAAGCTACAGACAACTACAATGATTCACATCAAATTTTCTACAAGCATTTTACATATGGCAAAAAAATTTCACAAAGATCTTATTTTCTGCGAGACAATAACTCTTGGAATAGAAGTATGTCATGTCCTTGACGTGCTACACTCCTTTATGCAAGGCAAAAATATTAACGGGGAAAATTGTGTATGTGTGTGTACAGTATGACTGGCTGCTATGCCAAATTGAAAGCTCTGATCTGTAAAGACTATTTTGACTCATTTTTTTACTCACCAAGAAGCACTAGAATAAAACATGAGCCCTGTCTTTCAGAAGATTTTTCAATCACCGATCAAAGTCGTAAACTTCACTGGAAGTCAGCCACTTCAGTCGAGACTTTTCAACAAAAATTGATTTATATAGGTGCTGAATATATTTCTCTAATTTATTACAGTAATTCTCACTGGCTCTGACTTGGGAACATCTCGAAATGAGTGTGCAAACTCACGAATGAAATTTACCCTTACCTTATTCCAGAAAAACATTTGAATTCAAAGAAATTTGTAGAGAGTGAGTTTGTTTAGAAGTTGGCGTATCTCTGTGACATCTCTGAAAACATCTGTTCACTGAATGTATCCCTTCAAAGTAATGAGACCAACATTCTGCAACTGTCAGACAAAGTTTCAGCCTTCAGAAAGAAACTATTATTGTGGAAAAAAAAGGTGGGTGATACAGACACACATCATGTTTTCTCTGCTCTTCACATGGTTTGGGCAGACAATGACTTTCAGCTGAGTGAAGAATTGAAGTTTGTATTTATGAATCATTTAAATGAACTCAGCGATTACTTTCTGAAGCACTTTCTGGAACAAGTTTATCAACACAACTGGATCAAAGGTCCTTTCAGTACAGAACCTCCATCAGCGTTTATTACTGAGGAACAGGAGCAATTTATTGATATTTCTTCAGACTCCACATCGAAATCGAAGTTCATTCCTTCAACACTGCCTGCATTATGGAGCTTAGTGAACCAAGAATATCCGCAAACAAGGCCCTACGAGTTTTAATAACTATTGCAACATCCTACATACATGAGGCAGGTTTTTCAACATGGCAGTCACTGATACAAAATCTGGATCACAAATCAATGTGGAGGAGGGGATGTGAATCACAATTTCTGACCTTACGTCAAGGTTTGAAGAACTGATGATGAAGAAGAAAGCTCACAATTTCATTGCAAGTATTACATCTAATGACATTAAAATTGAGTAAAATTTGTTAAGTCAACATTTAATAAAGAAACAACTACCGCTATTAACTTTATTCAAAACTTAAATTTATTTACTTTTGAATAAATTGTGGGAGTGAACAGTGATCAATCTTATTACAAATATTTACTATCAAAAACAGTCCTGATCACAAATTATTTATTCCGGTGACTGGTTTCGATCACAACTGTGGTCATATTCAGATCAATGAGTAAGAACCTCCTTCTCCTTCACTACTACTAGAAGTGATTTACCACCAGAAGGAGGTCCTTACTCATTGGTCTGAAGATCACCACAATTGTGGTCGAAACTCGTCACCAGAATAAATATTTTGTGATCAAGACTGTTTTTGATAGTAAATATTTTAAATTTATTTACCACACACTTCTAGCTGAATGTTGTGCACGAAAGGAGCTGCAGGTGTTTATATTCAGGTCAAGGAAGCCATGGTCTTAAAAAGTTTGAAAAAAATCTATTTTTTCAAAGGACATTTCTGTAAATGGGAGAAGTTGCGCTGAATTCCTCTAGCAACTACATGTTTCTTTATTAGTGCTACAGCTGCATTTCTAGTTTGTTAATGTGTGTTAACAACAGAATTTCATTTTATGCACAATTTAATGAAATCTAAATAATAAACTAAATGTTTCAAGGTAATAATTATATAAAGATTTACACGAAGGTAAATCAAATACAAACAGGACATTTAAAAATTATTTATTGAAAAGTAAATGGCAATAATTTATTTTTCTATATGGTTTTCTGCTTTAGAAATTCATTTTTCCCAGTGAGAAAGAAGGTTTTTCATCCCAGGATCAAAGAATGAAGCTGGCAGTGTTAGGAGCCAATTACGCATGAATCCCTCCTTGCCCCGATTCATCTGTCAAGGAGACTGCATATAGGATGGTAGTGGGACCTATTCTTTAATACTGCTCGAGTGTTTGGGACCCACAAGATGTTGGATTGCAGGAAGACACCGAAGCAATTCAGAGACAGGCTGCTAGACCTGTTACTGATTCAAACAACACACAAGTGATATGCAGATGCTTCAGTAACTCAAATGGAAGTCCCTCAAGGGAAGGCAATGTTCTTTTCAAGGAACACTACCGAGAAACAGAAAAAAACTGGCATTTGAAGCTGACTACAGAATGATGCTACTGATGCCAACATACATTTCACGTAAGGACCATGAAGGTAAGATATAAGAAATTAGAGCTCATATGGAGGCATAGAGACAGTCGTTTTTCCCTTGTTCTGTCTTCGAGTGGGGCAGGAAAGGAAATAAGTTGTATTGGTACAAGGCACTTTCCACCAAGCACAGTACAGTGGCTCAAGGTATATGTATGTAGATATAGAAGAAGATCTTTGAATATTTGTCCTTTAAGTGGTACAAACAAATTAAAATCACAGGTCAATAGGTTCGAGCTGAAAGGAGAATGATCAAGTTGAGTCCAATATATTTCTACTATTGGAGGTGCAGTATGCAGCCTGTTGCTGTGGAGTACAGTGGCCTCTCCAGTGGTCTTTTGCGACAATACACAGCCCCCACTCTCACTACTGCAGAAGTAAACAGTACTGATAGTTTATCACTCACACAAAAAATCAATGAGCAAAATGTATCACTGGTCAAACAGTGACAGTCAAGTAAGAGTAACCTCACTCCCTTTAATGAAAGAAAGTCCGCAAAACATTTTTTTTTTCATTACTATCTGGTAGTCTGCACAAGTGATGACATTAACATCTAAATCTACAGGTGCATACATAGTCTGCAAGCCACCATGCAGTGCGTGGCAGAGGGTAACCTGTACCACATTTAGTAACTTCCTTTCTCTTTCCAATCAAAAATAAAGCAAGGTGAAAATGACTAACTATATGCCTCCATATGAGGCCTAATTTCTGGTATCTTATCTTTGTGGTCCTTATGCAAAATGTGTGCTGGCAGTAGAATCATTCTGCAATCAGCTTCAAATGCTGGTTTTTAAATTTGCTCAATAGTGTTCCTCAAAAAGAACATCGCCTCCCTCTGAGCATCTCTGTATTACCTGCATGTTATTTGAACCATTGGTAACAAATCCAGCAGCCCTACTCTAAATTACTTAGATATCTTCCTTCAATTTGACCTGGTAGGGATACAAACACTTGAGCAGTATTCACCAATAGATTGTGCTAATATTCAACAATTATGGAAAGGACAGAATGCTACTCACCGTACAGTTGACATGCTGAAATGCAGACAGGCACGACAAAAAGACTGGTACACATTAAGTTTTTGGCCAAAGCTTTCATCAGGACAGAAAACACACACACACACACACACACACACACACACACACACACACACACACACACACTGACACATGCAAGCATACTTCACATATGACTGTTATCTCTGGCTGCTCAGAAGACACTGAAACAGAGTTAAACTGGAGCAACAATACATAGTGCAGCGGGTGGGGGGGGGGGGGGGGGGGGGGGGGAAAGGATAGCAGTGTACAGGTGGAGGAAGATGAAACAGTGCTGCCTGGCGGAATGTGCAGGGCCTAGAGGTGGCAAACAAGACTGCCTGGTGCAATGTCGGGAGGCTGTGGGAAAGGGAGGAAAGGGAAAAAAAGGAAGTAGAAAAGAGAGGAGCAGAGATGGGAAAAGAATGGTGGTTACACTGGGAGAGAGCAGAGTACAACGAGGGTGAGGGGACATGAACTAGGTGTAGATGATAGAACAGAATGGGCAGAAATTGTTAGGTAGTGGGTGTGGGGACAGTAGGTTACCATAGGTTGATTCTGGGACGATTCTGGGAGTGGAGAATGTGCTGTAAGTCATCTAAGCAGTTCAGAAAAGCTGGTAGTGGAGGGAACCGGGTTGTGAAGCAGCCACTGAGATAAAGCAGTTTTGTCAAACTGCATGTGGTCCAACAGGGTGGTCCACATTGCTTTTGGCCGAAGTTTGACAGTTGCCATCCATCCTGGTGGATAGCTGTAGATATTTATACCAACATAGAACACTGAGCAATGATTGCAGTAGAGCTGGTACACAACATGGCTGCTTTCACAGGTGGCCCAGCATCTGAGGGTGTCGGATAAGACTCTGACAGGACTGGCAAAGGAAGTACTGGCTGGGTGGATTGGGCAAGTCTTGCACTTGGCCCTTCTGCAGGACGGGGATATTATGACTGTACTAAGGGGTTGGGATTGGGAGTGGCATAGGGACAGACTAGGATATTGTGGCGACTGAGTGGGTGACAGAAAAATCACGTCATGAGGGGTGGAAAGGATCCCGGGTAAAATGACCCTCATTTCAGCACATGATGACAGGATGTGGTTCAGTTGTTCTAGTCCGAGTGGTATATGGTGACAAGGAAGGCACTCCTTTGTAGCTGGTTCTTGGAGGTGGTGGAAGCATTTGGAGAGTGTGGGGATATGGCAAGGGAAATCTGTTTTTGGGCTAGGTTTGAGGAATATTGTCTGTCTGTGAAGGTCTTCGTGATACTTTCAGCATACAGGGAAAGAGAGCTACGGCAAGGAAGCTGCTGTTACTGCAGATAAACCATCCCTGGATGGCGAGGCTGTTTGCGAGGGAGTTTTTGGTGTGGAATGAATGACAACAGCTGAAATGCAGGTACTGTTGGTGTGTGTAATGGAGACAGAGGTGCAGATGGAGCCATCACAGAGGAGGAGAAGGTCAACGTCCAGGAGGGTGGCGCACTGGGTTGAGAAGGACCAAGTGGATGGGAGAAAAGGTGTTAAGGTTGTGAAGGAATGAGGATAAATTGTTCTCGCCCTGAGTCCAGATCATAAAAATATCATCAATGAACATGTTGTCTTGGGATGCTAGAAAGGGCTCCTCTAGATGACCCATAAACAGTTTAGCATAGGAGGGTGCCACAATAGTGCCCATGGCTGTGCTGCGGATTTGTTTGTATAACTTCCCTTCATAGAAGGCATAATTATGTATTAGGATATAGCCAGTAAGATATATGAGGAATGAGGTAGCTGGTTTGGAATCTGTAGGATGTTCGGAAGGGTAGTGTTCAATAATGGCAAGACCTCGGGCATGAGGGATGTTGGTGTATAGGGACTTCAGCACTATCAAAAGTTATACGTAAGGATCCAGGAGGTAAAGGGGCGGGGATGGTAGAGAATCAGTGAAGGAAGTGTTTAGTATCTCAGATGGGGGAGGCTTGATTTTTGGCAATTGGTTAGAGGTGTTGGTCAATGGGGGCTGAAATTATTTCAGTGGAAGCACAATAAGAAGATACAATGAGGCGTCCAGAATTATTTGGCTTTTGCATTTTGAGAAGCATGTAGAATGTGGGTGTGTGGGGTGATACAGGAGTAAGGAGGGAAATGGATTCAGGGGAGAGGTTTTGGGATGGGCCTTAAGGTTTAAGCAGGGATTGGAGATTATGTTAGACTTCTAGGATGGGATCATTCTTGCAGAGTTTATATATGGAGGAGTCAGATAATTGGCAGAGGCTTATGGGTAGGCAGTCACTGTGATTCACGACAACAGCATTGGAACCTCTGTCGGCAGGTAGGATCATTAGTTCAGGATCTATTTTGGAGCTGTGAGTGGAAATCCTCTCTTCTGCTGAGAAGCTGATGTTCGCAGGAAGGAACATGGGGAAGGATGGAGAGACTGAGTTGGAGGTAAGAATGCCTGGAAGGTGGCCAGGGTGGTTGGGTGGAAGGAGAGGATGATCACAGTTAAATGGTGGCATGAACCGGGAGAGGCAAGGTTCAATGTTGGGATTAGGTTCACTTTAGATGGATGATTTGGTGGCAAAGAAGTGTTCCCACTGCAGGAATCAGGAGGAGAACAGCACGTCTTCGACAAGTACAGCATGGTTAAACTTTGGGTGTAGGGCTGCAGGTGAGATCTTTGGGTAGGACTGAAACTTCTGTGGGGCTAAGGATTTTGGTGAAAGGTCTACTACTGTATTTTGGGGCTGTTTCGGCTCTAGATTTAGTGGAGAGTTGGAAGGCAGCTTTGCTATCTGTGGCAAGTTGAAAATGTCAGCTAGACAGAGTCTGGGTACTATGGCGAGTTGACGAAGAGGACCACTGTGGGCAGGATAGAGGTTGGATAATGGTGCCCCAAGAGATGTCAGCAGGCTAGGTAACTTATGGACTTGAGTGCTGTCCCAGGTGCTGGATTCAATTTCAGATACGGTCTACATGGAGTCAGGATTTTGGGCTAACAGTATCATGAGGAGGGAGCAGAGGTGGTTTAGAAATGTATGTGCCATTGAGATATGTCTTTGTAGTACCTGGTTTGTGATGGACAGGGATTTACAGAATCTGAAAAGGTAAAGGTCATCGTGATAAGAGGGGTGGAATCCAGAGAATGGAATTTTTATGGTTAGCCCGTTGGGGAGATTTCACAGGTTAAGCAGTGTTTAAAGAATTGTATGTTGGTCAGAGTTTTAACTAGAGAAAGGGATATTTTTCTGAACTGGTGCAGAAAGATGGAGCAGGGGTCCATTGAAGCATGGATGGCGTTAAGGAAACTGAAAACAACTTGGGAACTGGGCAAATGAAGGTGTTAGTTGATTGTGATGGAGATTGTTAAACAGATAATGACGTGTAAAATTACATAACATTATTTGCATAATATTCAAACATGTAAAACACAAAAAGATAAATAAAAAGCACACAAATAAATACACAAAAAAATTAAAAAAATGTGAAAAAGAGCGGAAAGGATGAGGTGTGGGAATGTGAAAATACATAAGAATGAGGGAAGAAATGTGATCAGTAGGAATAATTCAAAAGTGGTGGGAAGAATTTAGGACCTCTTCTATACACCCAGATATTTAAACACTGTGTCGGTGTCATGCAAGACACTACTAATGCTGTATCCAAACATTACGGGTTTGTTTTTCCTACTCATTCAAATTAACTTACATTTTTCTACATTTAGAGCTAGCTGCATTCATCACACCTACTAGATATTTTCTCTAAGTCATTTCGTATCCTCCAACAGTCACTCAACCTTGACACCTTTCTGTATACCACAGCATCATTAGCAAGCAACAGCAAATTGCAGCTCATCTTGTCAGTCAGATCGTTTATGTATGCAGAAAATAATAGCTGTCCTATGACACTTTCCCTGGGATACTCCTGGCAATACCCATGTCCCTGATGAACACTCGTTGTTGAGGACAACGCACTAGGCTCTATTACTTAAGAAGTCTCTGAGCCATTCACATACCTAGGAAGAATCTAGTCCATATGCTCGTACCTTTGTTAACAGACTGCAATGTGGTGCCGTGTCAAATGCTTTTCAGAAATCTATAAATATGGAATCTGCCTGTTGCCTTCCATACATAGTTCACAGTATACCATGTGAGAAAAATACAAGTCAAGTTTCGCACAAGTGGTGCTTTCTAAAACTGTGCTGATTCATGGACATCAAGGAATTTTATTATATTTGAACTAAGAATAAGTTCAAGAATTCTGTGGTAAACCGGTGTTAAGGATATTGATCTGTAATTTTCTGGGTCCTTTCTTTTACCTTTCTTATAAAAGGAGTCACCTGCATTTTTTACAGTAGTTTGGGACTTTGCGCTTGGTGAGAGATTTGCAATAAATCCAAGCTAAGTAAGGGACTAATGATTCAGACTGTGCCAATGCTGTAGAGTACTCTTTGAACTGGGATTTCATCCAGACCAGGCGATTTACTTGTTTTCATCTCTTTCAGTTGTTTCTCTACATCAGGGGTGCTTATTACAGTGCCAGTCATACGGGAGTTGTTCGATGGTGAAAAGATGGTATGCTTGTATGATTCTCTTGTGTGAATGATTTTATTAATGTGAAATTTAAAACTTCGGATTTCGTTTTGCTATCTTCAACTGGCACACCAGGCTGGTCAACAAGTGTCTGGATTGCAGCCGTTTACCCACTTAATGATTTTATACAAGACCAGTATTTTCTCAGTTTCTTGGCTAGGTCTTTTGCTAAGGTATGATGGTGGTACTTGTTTGTAGGCTTCGTTCCTAAATCCTTCCATATACATACAGATTTCTAATAACTTTTGCCTGTCATAATTTGCATGTTCTCTTTTCAACCAAGAGTGCAACAGCCTTTGCTTCCTCAGCATTTTCTAAATTTTGTTGTTAAATCATAGTGGGTCATTTCCATCATTAATCTAATTACCGCTAGGCACATACGTTTTCCAGGCCACAATTTTCAATCTGTTCAAACTTCACCCGTAATTGCTCTACACTCATCTTCCTAGAACTTCAGGATGTCAATTCATTGTCTAAATAAGATGTTAACAACTGCTTATTTGCTCTTTGTAGCAAAACCCCTCTCCTAGCCTTCTTGACTGATTTAATAACTTTCAAAACTGTAGTCACTATGATGACATCATGCTCGCTAATCCCTGTCTCTACACCGATGCTGTCGTAAAGGCCCGCCTGTGTTTGTGGCTACAAGGTCCAAGATATTTCAGTTGCGTGTAGGCTGCCGAATTAGCTGCTCAAGACAGTTTTCGGAAAACATGTTCAAAAAATACTTCACAAGACTGACTGACTGTACCCCCTGCAATGAATCCATAGACAGCCCAGTCTATAGTCGGTAGGATAAAGTTGCCTACATCTAGTACTGCACAATCTGGGTATTTACGCACTACTGACTGCCGACTTTCTTTGAATGACTCTAAAACTGTCATAGAGAAATCAACTGGCCGGTAAAAACAATCAACAATTAACGTGGTTTCACCTAGACCTGTTATATGTGACCAGGTAACTTCACTGTCACAATCAGCTTCAACCTCGATAGACACAATACTTTTGCCAACTGCACTGAACACTCCCCTCCTATGGCATCTAAATCTGTCTTCCCGATGTACATTCCATGACTTGCGCAGCATCTGTGAGCTTTCTACTTCTGGTTTCAGCCAGCTCTTGGTCCCAAGAATAATTTGAGCGTGAGAACTTTCCTGGAAATTTTTGAGTCGAAGTGCCATTATTTTGACACAATCAGATTTTTCTCACTGTGTATTGAATGGCCAGAAAAACTCTCATATGCACTTCACAAGCACTATGCTACCTGAGTACCTGCTTCCTTCGTGTAGTGTGCCATGACCTATCCAGAGGACTCCTACAATTGCACACTTGATAGTGCAGGTCCAGAAATCTGCAGCAAGGCCGTCACAGAGTCGATGAAGCCTTTGTCGAGACCTTTCACTTGGTTCCAAACCAACGGACCCTGATCAACTACAGGAAGACTGCTGCAAACTGCGAGCTTTGCTTGCATCCCATGCCTGAGGCCAGCAGCCTGAAGGCAGCTGATGGAGCTGGCCTCAGAATGCATGCAACAGGCATCATTGGTGTCAAGATGAGCCACAACTTGCAGAACAGCAGCACCATGCATGCTTGATAGGCACAGATAAAGACTCCCCAAATCTCATATAACAACCAACACCCCAGCCCCACCCCCCCACATGTTGAGTGCACAGTGTCTTTCTTGCAAGCCATGAGTGCAATATTCCTAAGGGGCTACATAATGCACTACAGGCTGTCTGAATTTACACTTACAGTTAAAAATGCAAGTTAAATAGAAAAGCATGTGCAAAATTTAAGAAATATACTATTAGGAGTTCACAGGAAAAGCTAAGTATGTAACTTGCCACTCTGGGAATGTGTAACAGGCGACAGCTGAGGGCCTAACTGACTGGATTATTAAATGAATGGACATGTCTTCAAAACAAAACAAATGGGCAACTACAGTGCTACAGACTGAATCAGCTTACAAGTAAGATTAAACCTCTTAAATAGAGAAACACGCTCAAAGTTTATGAAATATATGTTAGATGGTTGGTGGAGTCACTACTACCCTATTTTTGTCAGCGACAACACCCATGCAACTTGCATACAGTAACAAAGAATATCTAATTGTAGTGATTACCTGTGTCAATTCCCAAAACAAGTTTTTCATCCTTTCACAAAAATGTGAATCACTATTTATGGATGTCACCTTCAGCATTCAGGAATTATATCATATAATATTTCCTAATATACACATCAATGCTGATAATTTCCCCAAAACATTACAGTATTTCCATGAGACCATGGAATATTTTGCTCTGGAAAAGTGTAGAAGAAGACTGGAATACCGGTTTCAAAGTCAAATTTTTATTTTATTATTATGTTGTCTTTTTAACTGTACCTCATAGTTTTAATAGTTCAAAAATGGTTTTTACTGTGTAGTTCTAATACCTACTTGGATGAGTCTGGAGAGCTGCACTATGTATTTTACAACAATCTAGTAACAATCTTCTCTTTGTGTGCAAACCATATGAATATTCTTGATGTGAGTGTCATATCATCATGTTATTTACATGAATATAATTTATAGTAACTATTCTACAGCCTGTTAATGCAGAGCAGGCTAAGCACAAAGATTATATATGAGTTTGTACTATAAGTAGAAGCAATGCTTTGGTGACAACCACGAGAGCTTCATTAGTATTATTTGCAGCAATCAAGTGCACCACTCTCTCTCTCTCTCTCTCTCTCTCTCTCTCTCTCTCTCTCTCTCTCTCTGGCTAGCCACCTCACAAGTGAGTCACATGTCAATCATTTAGAGCCTCCTGATTCTTAATTTATTAAGGTTTACAAATTGTTCAACTCTGTCATGTTAACTGAATCTTCCATTGGTTCTTTGTAGAACAACATTATAATAAATGAAAAGTACCAGTTTGCTTTTGTTCTACAGTCAACTATGATGTGTGATTTGCGTAAATCAACTACTGTTATATGAAACTCATCTACTGTAACTCAGAGAGCCTTCATTGTTCAAGCCCAGACCCCATCCACAATACAATACTATATTGATAGTGGCATGAAGAAGTAGAGCTACAACATAAGAAACCTGAAAAGATATAAGTGATTAAGCAATATGCCCCAGAAGTTAATAACAGACATGAAAAAATAGATGCAACTGAGCTGAGCACAAATAAATTAGGTTGCAGACTTGTGTGCAAGTTGCGTTTGTGTGAGTGTATATGTGTGTCTATTGCTGCCAAAGGCCTTAATGGCTGAAAGCTATAATTGTGTGAATCTTTTTGTTGTGCCTATCATGACTCAGCATCTCCGCTATATGGTGAGTAGCAACTTTCCTTCTCTATCATTGTTACATTCCGTCCTGGATTTTCCATTGTTCGGTTTACATTAATGTTCTACAACATCCATGCACTGGAAACCTGCTTATCTTCCACCTCACCTCCCCTTCCTATCAGTAACAGTGTCCATCCTAATATGTCTCTTACTCTTAAATGCTATTGTTCTATATATGGTAAATTTGCGTATGACACCAGCACAGTGCTTAGGTAGGGAAATGTTAAAAGGAGAGCAAATGTATTTCTGTACACAATATTTCATTTTCTGATTTTTTATCATCATTCATCAATTTGCCAGTCATCCATCAACAACCAATGAAACATGTTCACAGTATTTTAAAGAAATTTATTTACATACATGTTCACGGTGTTGGTAAATCGTGTGGTATTCAGCTCAGTTTTTATGTTTGTGTTATACAATGATAAACTTGAGTAATCACTATAGGTTCTCACTTTTGGATGAATGATTTAATAAATGAATTTGATCCATTTTTAAAAACATGCATAACATAGAAAGGTAGGCAGTTTATTTGGCATAAAGTATTTTGTATAGTCAAGTGACTATATGACCTCACAAATGTTTTTGAGCTTGCGTCATTTCAAATGCTTTATGTTGTGCATACTAATTATCACTGTAGTTGATAATTTATGAATATGAAGCATATACCCCAAATCTGCTGAGCATATATATTTTTGAAATTTCATTTACAATTTTTTGAATACTCACATTATACGAGAATATCTTATTGTACATTACACCAGTGAATTCAAGGAGTTTCGAGAATCATTTGACATTTCAAATGAAAGCAGAAACATTTCAGAATTATTCTCTACACTGGTACATAACACTGATTATTTGTTACTGATTTCTTACTTGTTTCATTGTATTGTTTATTATTTATGGTAAATTTCATCATTTCTTTTGTCACAGTTTGTTGCCATATTTTGCAAATATCCACCCCTTTGCATTTGTAACAGCTGCACATACTAGTAGGATGTTTTAGCACAGAATCTGCACAGTTTTTTTTATTAAATTAAATACTACTATATACATTTTAACTGAATAACGTGACTCGCAATTTCAGATAGTAATCTTTACATACGCTTGATATTCTCTCTCTCTCGCTCTCTCTCTCTCTCTCTCTCTCTCTCTCTCTCTCTCACACACACACATACACACACACACACACACACACACACACACACACACACACACACACACACCTGCTGGCCAGCCAACTCATAAAGCGGTCATGTGTTCATCATTTACAGGTTCTTGATTCTTAATATGTTGAAATATATAAACGGATTAGTTATAAAGCTTAAAATATACATATAAACTATTATTCTATGGCGATCATCTGTTGTAAGTCAGAGAACCTTCATTATTTGAGTCAAGGTCCCATCCTCCAGCAAAATTAGCAATACAATCTTACATTAATAGTAGCACAAAGGCTTAATGCTGCATTTAATAGCTCACATGAATGGTCTTGTTCATACAATGATATTTACGTAGGAAAAGTTCATTTATACAGTTCTGTACCTCAACTGGTAAAACTGGAACCCTTAAAGTATCACTTTGTTGCTTGTCTGCCTGACTGCATGTCCAGCGGTTAAAAACCCTTTCTCTCAGGAACACGTACGCATATCAAGTTGGAATTTATGCCACATACTAAGGTGCATGATCCCTTAGTGGTGTAAGAAATTGAAGCTTCTAAGTCAACACAATCCAATGATATAGCCATTTAAGTCACATATTTTAATACCAGCAAACAGACTCATTAAAACCTATAGGGTTTAGGTATTGGCATAGAATCATGAAATTTGGCAAAAAGGAAGGTTTCACAGTAAAACCCCAGGAAAAAAAATCCAAAAACTGAGCCAGAGATGCCCATATGGTAATATATTTCTCAATAATGTATTATAAAAATTTAATCATCAGAAAGCATTTTGTACATTTCACATATGAATTTAGATAATGACAGTCAATATTTTTGTAACTCTTGATTAGCCTAGGGCCAGGAGTTGTTATTTGAAACCTTGTCATCATGTTAGGTGTGAATTTTGACACAATGTTTGCAAAGTTTGATATCATATTGATCAAGGGGAATCACTCATGCCTTTTCTTGGCACCTTGATAAGACAGATGGTCAAGTGTTTTATATTCTTAGATTCTCCCTCTTGAAAATGCAAAATA
Source organism: Schistocerca gregaria (assembly GCF_023897955.1). Taxonomy (NCBI): domain Eukaryota; kingdom Metazoa; phylum Arthropoda; class Insecta; order Orthoptera; family Acrididae; genus Schistocerca; species Schistocerca gregaria. The sequence goes on from NC_064922.1 coordinate 870,434,468, forward strand.
TCAGTGAATGAGGGGAGGATGGTGTTCTGGACAGTTTAGACATGTAGGGAGTTGTTCACATGGGCTGCCCTCGTGTGTTGTCCCTTCACATGCCCCACCAGTAACCTCATGAGTACAGTGAAAGGACACGTATCCACACCTCTGGTACTGAAAACATCTCATAGGTAGAGGAAAATAGGGCTTGATATTGTACTTATAAAATATAACCTTAACTTTTTCAGGCAAAACATGTCTATCAAAGGCTAAGATGAAAGCTCCAGTGCCCACCCAATTATTCTCAGGTCCTCGCTGGATGTGACAAACAAAATGGGCTTCCCACTATTCTAGGTTAGCAAGCACTTCTTCATCTGTTGGTAGCATTAGATCCCAATGGAAGGTGATGATTTGAATCTATTGAGTTTATAATAAAGAAAGATGGCAACTGGTGTATCCTCAAGTTTGTCACAGGTATGAAGTGCCCATTATAGGTTAGCAATCAATGTTTTGCTTCTGATCTCCTCTATTGCAGCAACTTTTCCAAATTAATCTGCAATATTTTCAATGAAAAGTAGGCAAGGAATAAACCACAGGTCTTACCTAACCCCCAGCCTCACAAGGGGAAATGTGATGAAAGTGTCAAGGAATGTGATGATGGTGGAAACATATGCTACCTATAGAGAAAGACATTGCCCAAAAATTTTGCTTGTGATGACGAACTTATCTGTAGGGTAGCCCGAGGTCTACATTAGTTCCAGACAATAAATGTCACAGTCATACCCCGTACGGAAACCATTAGTTGTGCCTGCTATATTCGCAAAACATACTCTTTTTAAATGGTTGTAAACTGACATAACACATAGTTTAAAAAGCTTTTGCTTTTACACATATCTGAACACACTATTGCCACTTTACAATGGTTTCTCTTATTTGAAATGTGTGTAACAAAAATTCACCACACTTGACTTTCATCACAGGTATAAATTTAATAACAAACCATATCTCTGACACATAAACTGATAGAATAACTTGGTGCATCAATACGACTGCACTGAAGTATGTCATAATTGCAGAATGTCATTTAAGAATGCAAGTAAAAATTGCAGATACAAACAAAAATTGTATATTCCAATAATAGCTTGACTGTATCCAGGTACCACTTAAGAATGAAGCATAGCTCGAAATTTGTAGTGGTAAGTAAAACATAAAAAAAGCAACTCTGGTTGGCTATTATTACAATAGAATGCATTTCAAGCAATTCATTGTGGCAGCAGAATGGCAGGCACAAGTAATATAACTTAAATTACTTACACTGAATTCCTTGCGCAGTGCATATATATAACAACTAGCGTCTATAATTTCTGGAACTCCCAAGCCAATCAGATCTCCAGCTTCTAAAGGAATTTCTCGATTAGGAAGAATTCTGGACCCATTTATGTAGGTTCCATTTGAGCTCTGTAATAAATAAGGAACAATTTACAAGCTATGAGAAATATGACAGAATAGCTTTTTCATATTTAAAATAAACATTTGTTATCAGTATAATGGACAGGCCACAAATAACACTAGGAAAAATGTTTTATTTCACATAAATGCACTTTGAAGATTAAGTCATTATGCAATAAGGGCTCAAAACACTCTTGTAAGTCAAAAATTTCATTTTAATTGTTTTATAACAATGCTCAAAGAAAGTTTGTAACCTTATTTTTCAATATAGTTACCCTTCTTTGCAACAAACTTGCAAAATATGTCCAATGGTCTACTTCCAAAGTTGAAATAGGTGGGCACTTACATGGCCTTGTTATTATCTACAAATCTTTGAACTCTTTCAAAGGAAGGCCTCATCAGGTGCAAACTGATGGTGTTGACGGCACACTATAATGTGGAAGTTCCAGAACTCAAGTTTCAGGTCGTGTAAGGTATCTTTTAATACACATGGCCATGTGAGAAATTGCACTGTTCTTGGGCAGCAACCAGCAGTACTCCTTAGCAGTCTCGAACATTTTGATCATATGACAGGCTTCAAGTGTCTTGCCAATATGTCACTGTAATGAGCACTAATCACATATTGACCCTAATCCTCAAAGTCTTCCAATGTAGAGCCCATTAGAAAATGGCTAACATGACAATTTAAGAGTGAAGTAGATACCCAAATTTCCACTTCTTTTACGAGATGTTCAGCTGCATTCCTTTGCTGGCTAGCCTGCTGCTACAAAACTCTCTTTTCTCTTCTTCTCCGAAGTATGTTGCTAGGTACAGGAACTTCTTAAGACACTTTCTACTTATAAAAATAATCAGACATACATTTTTTTTTCCTTTAATTAATGACGTATATTAAACTTCCGACATATTACAAATCTCACTCTTCACTTAAACATATACTGTTTCATAAGCCTCTCATGTCTCCAAACATCAGAAACAAACTAATATACATTTGAGAGAAAGTTGGCTTAACACCATGTCCACTCTCAACATGAATCTTCCCTTCAACCAGGCTAAGACAAAAGTTTTTTCAAGGGTTCTTGTTATTATAACAATTGTCACTGACACAATTAGCACAGAATAACATAGAAGCTACTAATTGTGCATGATTTACTTCAACCACGTAAGTGTTGCTTCATTCTCTTGCACTTCTGCAACACACCATTCACTTCTCCCTTGAAAGACTCTCTCTCATCCACAGGACAGAAAATGGGAACCCTCCCCCCCCCCCCCCCCCCTCTCTGATAGTTTTAGTTTTTAGGGCAATATTATAATTTGACCAAGCAAACAGTGTGCTCAGAGCAGGTAAATCCGTCATTTAGAAGATACAGATAGGAAATGTATTAAAATGACAGGAAGGTTTATGTTATTGGGCAGCATTCCCTCAAGTTATTCTAAGACGGTTAGTTGTTTGCTTGTTACATGGATCACAGATACAGTCTGTCACAATTGTATCAAATGAGGTAGTTTACACTATAATGATTGATGACAGTGAAAAATTTGACAACTTACTGACTGTTTACACGATAGCCTTTTTTCATTATGTGTAGGTTCTTTAAGTGACCTACACATATAAAAAAATACTCGCACCATCCCCGTGCAGCAAAGATATCCTAGGTATGATTATAACTACGCTGACAGAAAATTAAAGAACAAAACTATCAATTTTGATGTACCTTACTCATTATTATTATTATTATTATTATTATTATTATTATTATTATTATTAACTTGGTGTCTGTCGGTCTTCTGAGCTGGTATGATAAAGACCTATGTAATTGCACTCATCCAGCATTGTTTTTAATTAAAAGTTATAATATGTGGAAGTCGGAAGTTTTCATGCTCATAACCTAGCACTGCCCCATTCTCCACCTCCTGATAGGACAATAACCTGAATTTTTAAATGGACCTTTTTGGAGAGAAAGTCAACCTGAAGAGAGAATAGCCACCGCAGCCATGTCAGCATTTTTGTACATCATTGGGAGGAAAAGGTAAATAGCACGCCGCACACCAAAACTAAAAGGAATTAACATTTACTTAATGTTACAGAAATGCCACAATATTCTTAACACGCACGCATCTATACCTACACATGTTTCTGGGTAAAAAATTTTTTGTTTGGCTAAATAATTTCTTCAGGTCTGGACAATTCACATTATCTCTCTCCCTAACCACTATGTCTGGTTACCGTGATAGGACATCTCCATGGGGAGAGAGTTAGCACGTTTGTAATACTTTAAAATAATTATATAATTTTGTAAATTTTCTATTATACTAATTGTTGCCTTTCTGTTTCATGAATGGGATACTACGTTATCTCAACGAGGATAGAAATCACATGATGTGCAAAAGATTAAACATAATCAATTGGAGAATTAATTCCGGAAGAAGCGAGAAAGCCAACGAGAAGGTTGGGAAATTTGCGTTCCATTGCGTCATGACTGAGCTTAGCTGCATCTGCAATGGTGATCGTAGTACCTTTCCTAATCCAATTCCCAAATAGAAGCATTCTCATAAAATATGTAGAAATTTGGACAGAAAACTACTTTTAGGGAGAGAAATGTGCGCATAGAATTGAGTTATGCTGACAATGTACTTTGGTACATGTTGGCAAAACAAACTCCTCCCGAACAGGCCATGAAAATGTCAGTCACACTGACGATGACCAATTACATTTTTCAACCAACATAGACACAGATCATAGTAACATTAGTATTCAAAATGATAGAATGATGACAACAAATGAGACGGGTTCACAATTTTCTCCAGGAAGTATTTCTACCCTGGTGAAAATGTAACGTGTGACAGTGCATACTAATTAGTCCATTCTTTGCTTGCCTAATGCAAACCCCGATCATGATGTAAATGTTACAACAGTTATTTAAGCAAGCTTCAATGATTTTAAGAACAAGCTTAAGAAAGAGCAAAAACAAACATGCAAACAAAGTACTGACAAAAAAATTATTTATTTTTTCAAAACAACAAAATGAATAAGTTAAATAAGTTTTTAAAACAACAAAATGAAAAATTTAATGAGTTTTCAAGACAACAGATAGATACGCAGAGGGAATTACTTGAACAGCAAAAGCAAACTCTTGATGCCTTCAAAACTGACATAACACAACAATTCAATGATTTGGCAAAAGAGTTGTATGCTGATCTTCCAAATGAATTATCAGATAAACTTGTAAGTATGGGGAAAGACCTAAAAACACAATTGCTCAGTGATCTGTCATAAGATATAAATACTTTAAGCCAGTCTTCATGAATAAACTAGAGGTTCTGCTGAACAGGATCAATACACTAAATATGAAGATAGTGCTTTGTGGGGATTTCAATATTGATTTTTCAAAAGACAGCAGCACCAGAGATGCTTTGATAAATATGACCAATGATGATCCCCACAATACACTGCCCAACAAAATTAACAGTATGCACAAATTCCATTATTGACCAAATATTCATATCAGACACAATTTACAGTTTCACAAGCAGAGTACTGAGCATGGGTTATAGTGATCATGAGTCACAGCTGCTGTGTATAGAAATGCCAACAAGTAGTAGTAGTAGTTCCAAAAAAGTAGTTCAAAAGAGAACCTTTCCTGAAGCTAACATTAAATCTTTTAATCTCTTACTGGCGAAGAAAAAGTGGGAAAACATCACCACTCAGAACAATGTTGATAGCATGTACATGAGTTTTCAGAGCATCTTTCTTCACTATTTTAATGTAGCATTTCCAAAAGTAGTAAAAACAGTAAAACCTAACAATAATAAGCATTGGGTAACTAAAGGCATAAAAATTTCCTGTGAGAGAAACAGATTTCTGCAGTATTATTGTAAAAAGTATAGAGTAACCCAAGAATTCGCAGATTATTCAAAAGCCTACAAAAGAATCTACGGTAGAGTAGTCAAAGAGGCAAAAATTATGTGGAATGACAATTTGATAAGAAACTAATCTAACAAAATGAGATCCACATGGAGAGTTATAAAGAAAGAAACTTTTAGTTCAGCTCTAAAGAAAAAGAATGAATCATTAACACTAGAAGACTCAAAAATCACAGACCCCCAATTTGGTAGTGGAAAATTTCAATGAATACTTCACTTCACTAGCTGAAGATCTCATTCAAGTACACCGTCAAGGACCAGTCCCAAGTTTCTCCAGCAAGTCAGTGATCTTGACTGCTTCTATGTATGTTTATGAAACAAATCCCAATGAAATTATAAGTAAAATTAAATCATTAAGCAATAAAATGTCAAGTGGTCTTGATGAAGTACCTGATTTCATATTAAACCACACATAGCAAACCCCTTGGCAAAAATTTTCAACCTCTCTTTAAAAACTGATGTATTTCCAGATATTTTTAAAATAGCAAAAGTTTCACCAATGCTAAAAAAAGGTTCTTCATAAAAAAATATCAAACTACCGACCCGTGTCACAGTTAAGTTCCTACTCAAAAATTCTAGAGAAACTCTTCTATGATAGGCTTTTAAGTTCCATAAATAAATATGCACCACTTACAGGTCAACAACACGGTTTTAGAAAGTCTAAATCTACACAGACAGCAATTTTCAAATTCTTAGACTGCATTTTAAAATCCCTTGATCAACATAAATTAGCTGCAGGTATTTTTCTAGATCTATCAAAAGCCTTTGATGTCCTGGACCATAACATTCTGCTCGAAAAATTAGAAAGACGAGGAGTAAGAGGTGTAGCACATAGCTGGTTGTGTTCATACCTAAAAAACTGCAGGCAGAAAGTATCACTTCAGTATGAATTCAACAAAATTAATAAAATAAGAAACAACTCCTTTCTTTCTAGTGAATTAACAATAAAACATGGTGAACTGCAGGGCTCAATCTTAGGTCCACTGCTCTTCTCGATTTATGTGGACGGCTTAGTTGAATATACGAGTCCCACAAAAACCATCCTGTTTGCCGATGACACCGGCATATTGCTCACTGGATCCAATCCAGAAACATTGCAGTCCACAGCAGAAAGTTCTATGGAAAGACTTTCTGAGTGGTTCACAAAAAAGCAAACTCATTATAAATACTGAAAAAACAGTGTGTGTTGATTTTCATTTAATTCCTCCAACTAATCAAATGTCTATTCAAGCACAATTAAAAAATGATCCCCTAGAAAATGTAAGTGTCACAAAATTTTTGGGTCTATTAGTTCAGCAGGACTTAAAGTGGGAGACACATATAAATAACTTGTCTAGAAAACTATCATCTGTGTGCTATGAGCTAAGAATTTTAAAGGCTACAACAAGCAAAACAACAGTACTGCAGGCACACTATGCACAGTTCCACACACTAGTCCGATATGGGATCGTTTTCTGGGGATACTCAATTCATAGTGTAAAAGTTTTCAGAATGCCAAGGTCTCTAAGAATAATTTGTGGCCTTAAAAAGATGGAGTCCTGTAAATCCCATTTTACTGAGCTTGGTGTTCTAAATGTTCCAAATTTATTCATTTATGAAACTGTCTTGTTCACTAGGGACTACCTCCCGAAAACAAGCAAACTGCTACAGAACAAAAATGTACACAACTATCAAATACAAATCAAAAATATCACAGAACAACCACCTATTAGAGGAGCATAATTAACATTGGTGTAATACTACATAATAAGATAACAGAGGAAATAAAAAATGCTACTCATCCAATATTTAAAGCTAAACTAAAGGCATTTCTAATAAAGCACTGTTTCTATTCTGCCAGAGAATTTCTGAATACGTAACAAAATTAATTGTAATAGGTACCTATTTTTAATTTGCCTACTATTTTGCTGTGGTTCATGGTGTGGACTGCTGTAGTCATGTCCTAGTTCATGAACCACGGACAACGTATGGGTGGCCAAGTAAGTGATCCCGACAGTCGGGATACCAGTTACTTTGGAATAAGGCTGGGCATCTTAGACATATTCTGAGTTGTGGTCACCTTTGTGCTCATACGGCAAAGACTACCAAATCCACCGGTTAGTCCCTCAACCGTTAGGGGTAAAACTCAATGGGACTCGGGGCAAGTAAGGCTAGCAACCTGCTTCCCTGGTACTTTAAATATGATGCTGGCAACAACCATAGCAAAATGCCTCGGACCTTTGGAGGTGACGGAGTCCCACCTCTAACTGACAAACCAGGGAATCCTAAGATACGACTTGGCAAACAAATGGTAATGAGATGGGGAGCTATTAATATCAATGGGGGCTACTCTGGAAACAAGGTAGAGCTGGCAGAGGCTGCAAGTAAGATGGGGCTGGATGTTTTAGCTGTTAGTGACATTCGGGTAAGGGGTGAGAAACAAGAGGAAGTGGGAGAATACAAGGTCTACCTCTCAGGAGTCAAAGCAGGAATAGCACAATCGGGTGTAGGGCTTTACATCAGGAAAGAAATGGAACCCAGCGTAGTTGCAATAAGGTATGTAAACGAACGACTGATGTGGATAGATTTGACAGTGTCTAGCAAGAAAATTAGGATTGTGTCAGTATATTCGCATTGTGAAGGGACAGATCAAGATAAGATGGATAGTTTTTATGATGCACCCAGTGATGTAGTTGTTAGAGTAAAGGGCAAGGACAGTGTTCTGCTCATGGGTGGTTTTAATGCCAGGATTGGAAATCGAACAGAAGGGTATGAAAAGGTTATGGGTAAATTTGGAGAGGATATGGAGGCCAACAGGAATGGGAAACAACTCTTGGATTTCTGTGCCAGTATGGGCTTAGTGATCACAAACTCCTTTTTTAAACATAAGAACATTCACTGGTATACTTGGGAAGGCAGGGGAACCAGATCTGTCATTGACTATATAATAACAGATCAGGAATACAGGAAGGCTGTGAGGGACACACATGCATTCAGGGGATTCTTTGATGACACTGATCATTATTTAATCTGCAGTGAAATTGGTATTGTGAGGCCAAAAGTGCAGGAGGTCAGGTCCTTATGTAGGAGGATAAGGGTGGAGAAGCTTCAGGATAAGGAAATCAGGCACAAGTACATAACAATGATCTCAGAAAGGTACCAGTTAGTTGAATGTAGTCAGTTACAGTCATTGTAAAAGGAATGGACAAGGTACAGGGACACAGTACTAGAAATGGCTAAAGAATGTCTTGGAACAGTAGTGTGTAAAGGTAGGATGAAGCAAACAGCATGGTGGAATGACACAGGCAAGGCAGCCTGTAAAAGGAAAAAGAAGGCGTATCAAAAATACATACTAGAACTCAGATAGACAGAGAAAGTTATGTTGAAGAAAGAAACAAAGCCAAACAGATAATTGCAACATCCAAGAAGGAATCTTGGGAAGACTTTGGAAACAAGTTGGAGACTTTGGGTCAAGCTGCTGGAAAACCATTCTGGAGTGTAATTAGCAGTCTTTGAAAGGGAGATAAGAAGGAAATGACAAGTATTTTGGACAGGTCAGGAAAACTCCTTGTGAATCCTGTGGATTCCTTGGGCAGATGGAGGGAATATTTTGAAGAGTTGCTCAATGTAGGTGAAAATACGATCAGTAATGTTTCAGATTTCGATGTACAATGGGATAGGAATGAGGATGGAAATAGGATCACATTTGAGGAAGTGGTGAAAATGGTCAATAGATTGCAGTGCAATAAAGCAGCTGGGGTGGATGAAATTAAGTCGGAACTCATCAAATACAGTGGAATGTCAGGTCTTAAATGGCTACACAGGATAACTGAAATGGCCTGGGAGTCGGGACAGGTTCCATCAGACTGGACAAAAACAGTAATAACACCAATCTTTAAACATGGAAACAGAAAAAATTGTAACAACTACAGAGGTATCTCTTTAATCAGCATTGTGGGTAAAATCTTCTCAGGTACTGTTGAAAGGAAAGTGTGAGTATTAGTTGAGGACCAATTGGATGAAAATCAGTGTGGGTTTAGGCCTCTTAGAGGTTGTCAGGACCAGATCTTTAGCTTACGGCAAATAATGGAGAAGTGTTATCAATGGAACAGGGAATTGTATATATGCTTTATAGATCTCGAAAAGGCATATGACCGGGTTCCTAGGAAGAAGTTATTGTCTGTTCTACGAGATTATGGAATAGGAGGCAAACTTTTGCAAGCAATTAAAGGTCTTTACATGGATAGTCAGGCAGCAGTTAGAGTTGACGGTAAATTGAGTTCATGGTTCAGAGTAGGTTCAGGGGTAAGACAAGGCTGCAACCTGTCTCCACTGTTGTTCATATTATATATGGATCATATGTTAAAAACAATAGACTGGCTGGGTGAGATTAAGATGTGTGAATACAAAATAAGCAGTCTTGCATATGCCGATGACTTAGTTGTGATGGCAGATTCGATTGAAAGTTTGCAAAGTAATATTTCAGAGCCAGATCAGAAATGTAAGGATTATGGTATGAAGATTAGCATCTCCAAAACGAAAGTAATGTCAGTGGGAAAGAAATATAAACGGATTGAGTGCCAAATAGGAGGAACAAAGTTAGAACAGGTGGACAGTTTCAAGTACTTAGGACGCATGTTCTCACAGGATGGCAAAATAGTCAAAGAACTGGAAGCGAGGTGTAGCAAAGCTAATGCAGTGAGTGCTCAGCTACGATCTACTCTCTTCTGCAAGAAGGAAATCAGTACCAAGGCTAAGTTATCTGTGCACCGTTCAATCTTTCGACCAACTTTGTTGTATGGGAGCAAAAGCTGGGTGGATTCAGGTTATCTTATCAATAAGGTTGAGGTTATGGATATGAAAGTAGCTAGGATGATTGCAGGTACTAGTAGGTGGGAACAATGGCAGGAGGGTGTCCACAATGAGGAAATCAAAGAAAAACTGGGAATGAACTCTATAGATGAAGCAGTCAGGATGAACAGGCTTAGATGGTGGGGTCATGTTACACGCATGGGAGAAGCAAGGTTACCCAAAAGACTCATTGGTTCAGCAGTAGACAGTAGGAGGAGTCGGGGCAGACCAAGGAGAAGGTACCTGGATTCGGTTAAGAATGATTTTGAAGTAATAGGCTTAACATCAGAAGAGGCACCAATGTTAGCACGGAATAGGGGATCATGGAGGAATTTTATAAAGGGGACTATGCTCCAGACTGAACGCTGAAAGGCATAGTCAGTCTGATGATGATGATACTATTTTGCTTGTACTATGTATTATTGTAACTTATATTTGACCTGTCCAATATCAATTGTACAATTTGTGCTGTATGATAAAACTAGACCAATAAAAAGTCAAATCAAATTTTAAAATTTGTTGTTCCCCTCACAGATTTGAACACATCATCAGTTTTGCTTGCTATCTGAGGCAATGTAGGAAGGGTCTCACCCAGATGTAGTTGAATGTAGGTTGAAGCAGAATATTAGCTTAAAGGAAAAAACAGGTTGTGATTAAATTAGAATAGGAAAAGCAGAATTCTGCTTTTAGGTAGCAGTCATGGGAGGGCTGTAGGCCAGCGGCTTCAGGAGGAATTAGGTGCAGGGTAACAGGTCACAAGTTTTGTGAAACCATGTGCTAGCCTTAGCCAGGTGACAGAAAACTTAGGTCAGTTATGCAGGAACTCTGAGAAGGAAGATCAGGTTATTATAATTGGGGGAGCAGGAGACAGCCTGGCTATGAATCCAAGATAAATCATTAGGAGTGACCTGCATCAAACAGGAGCAGAAAATGGGCACACAAATGTGGGGTTTGTGGAGCTCTTTCAGTGCCATGATCGGCTCTGGATAAACACTGCTATAAGGCATGTTAACACTGATTGGACAGGATGCCCCAGACACCGGATAAATCTCATGTAAGTGTTGTTCCTGTTGATGCTATTGGTAAGTGGGAATACACGTGCACCTAAATATGAAGGGGAAAGACAAGGTCGCTTCTCTATTATCAGATACTGTAAGGAGGGCCACAGTTACACAAGGGACAATCGCTGTGGTTAATGGGACCAGGCAAACAGGTTTTTTAGATTAAAGCCAAAGTCCAGACAGACAACAATCAAGACAAATAGTACAAATGAAGCCATATGTACAGCAAATAGACATAAAGCTGTGGGTACTATCAACTTACTTCACCAAAATATCAGGGAAATAAAAAATAAAGTATATGAGCTGTTAGTGTGTTTAGATGATTTCAAAAATAAGAATGTGACTGATATACTTTGTCTGTCTGAACACCATGTAACTGTGGGGATGGAAAGTGTCAGTACAAATGGGTATAATTCAGCATCTTACACTTGCAGATCTAGCATGGATAAAGGAGGAATTGCCATTTACACAAAACAAGGGTACAAATACAAAACTGTAGAAGTAAGCAAATTTTGTGTTGATCAGCACTTTGAAGTTTGTGCACGTGAACTACAGCTAGCTAGTGTATGTTGATATTAGCAACAGCGCACAGGTCCCCAGTAGGAAAATGACAGCTATTCATAAAAAACGTTTGACTTCCTATTATGCTGTCCGTCAGACAGAAAACAGAAGTTATTAATCTGTGGTGATTTCAATATAAACTTTCTAAGCATTTCTGATAGGAAAAGTGAGCTAGAAGTGTTGTTAATGACATGTAACTTAGAATCAATGATCAGTTTCCCTACATGTATAGCTCAAGACAGTAGCACTCTAATAGATAATATATTTGTAAAGCAAGTGGATGCGGAACTAACACATGCTTTCCCTGTGACAAATGGATTATCAGACCATGATGCACAATTGATTAACTTACAAAACCTAGCAGGGTGTATAGTTCAGAAACCACTAAGTAACAGTGTAAGGTTGCTCAGCCAAGTACCTATAGAGCCCTTCACTTCAAAGAAAGTTTAAGAAATGTTAATTGGGGAGATGTATATAATGAGCCAAATGCTAATGATAAATGCAACATATATCTTGGTAAGTTTATATCCCCTTCTGAACATTGTTGCCCAAAAAAATTACTAAATGTAACACCATTTTCCAAAGAAACCTTGAATTGTTAAAAGTATTAAAATGTCTTCAGAAGAAAAAGAAAACTGTATGAGATAGCAAGAATTAGTAAAGACCTAGGAGAAATTTTACACTATAAAGTTATTGTAACATACTGAAAGAAGTTGTCAGAAAACAAAGAGATACATATGTTAGAGATGAAATTAACAACTCGGGCAATAAAATCAAATCAATATGGAATGTTGTTAGAAGGAAGACAGGAAAAGAGACCACAGGGGTAGGTAGTAGTATTACTATTAAGGGGAATGAGACTATTTTAACCAACAGTACACAAGCAGATAATGTATTTAACAACTACACAAGCAGCTAATGTATTTAACAACCATTTCTTAAGTGTAGGTAAAAAAAACTTGGTGAGAACAGTTCAAGAGAAAAAAACAAGCAGTTAGTTTGGAGAAATCTTAGATTAATTTTCACCTAACAACCTCTAGTGAAGTAAGGAAAATGTTGGAGTAGATGACATCTCTAACAAGATATTAAAACAATGTGGAGAATTTACAACTGATGTTCTGAGTCACATATGTAATGCATCACTAACTCGAGGTATTTTCCCAGACAGGTTAAAATATGCCATTGTCATAGCCTCTCTAGGAAAAATGGGACACCGCAGATGTCAATAATTACCGGTCAGTATCCTTGCTTACAGCATTTTCAAAAATCACCAAGAAAGTAATGTAGTCAAGAGTGGTTAGCCATCTCAACAGTAATGGGATACTTAGTAAATCACAGTTCGGATTTCAAAAACGCTGATCTACTGAGACATATATTAAAAACAAAGATTCCAAGACTTACCAAGCGGGAAAGCGCCGGCAGACAGGCACAATGAACAAAACACACAAACACACACACACACAGAATTACTAGCTTTCGCAACCGATGGTTGTTTCTTCAGGAAAGAGGGAAGGAGAGGGAAAAATGAAAGGATGTGGGTTTTAAGGGAGAGGGTAAGGAGTCATTCCAATCCCGGGAGCGGAAAGACTTCCCTTAGGGGGAAAAAATGACAGGTGTACACTCGCGCGCGCACACACACGCGCACACACACACACACACACACACACACACACACACACACACACACACACACACACAAGCAGACAAGCAGACATATTTAAAAGCAAAGAGTAAGGGCAGAGATGTCAGTCAAGGCGGAAGTACAGAGGCATCTGTACGAGTGTACACCTCGAGTGTGCGAGTGTACACCTGTCCTTTTTTTCCCCCTAAGGGAAGTCTTTCCGCTCCCGGGATTGGAATGACTCCTTACCCTCTCCCTTAAAACCCACGTCCTTTCGTCTTTCCCTCTCCTTCCCTCTTTCCTGAAGAAGCAACCATCGGTTGCGAAAGCTAGTAATTCTGTGTGTGTGTTTTGTTCATTGTGCCTGTCTGCCGGCGCTTTACCGCTTGGTAAGTCTTGGAATCTTTGTTTTTAATATATTTTTCCCATGTGGAAGTTTCTTTATATTTTATTTACATCACCATTAGTTCTACTGAGACAGCTATATACAATTTCACTGCCCATGTAATAGAGTCTTTAAATAGTAAAATATCGCCAACAGGAATTTTCCGTGACTTATCCTAAGCATCTGATTGTGTGAACCATGACATTATATTACAGAACTTGCAATTCTACGTATAAATGGAACAGCATATGAATGGTTTAAACCATATCTACAAAATAGGAAACAAAAAAGTTTCTTTGTATGGTTTAGATGATTTAAGGAAGTTTGCCACTTCATCTAACTGGAGTGAAATTACATTAGGTGTTCCACAGGGTTTGATCCCGGGTCCCCTTCTGTTCTTGATATAAATGAGCGACCTCCCTAACTTCTCTGAAACAAGAAGCTAACCTGACACTATTTGCTGATTATGCAAGCATCATTATTTATCCAGTAAAATAAACTCCAATAGAAAATGATACAAATAATGAATTTGCAAAAGTTGTTCATTGCTTTTCTGCGAATGGGCTTGCTCTGAACTTCGAAAAAACACAGTACATCCAATTTTGGGGTAACTCAACACTTAGGCAAATGTATTCACTGTTCAGAAGAAAGAGGTCAGATTAATGTGTGGGACTCATAGTTGCACATCTTGTAGGCATATGTTTAAACTTTTAGGAATTCTTACAACAGCTTCACAGTACATTTACTCACTAATGAAATTTGTTCTCAACGACATGGACCATTTTAAAAACAAAAGTGACATTCATGATTATGATACTAGAAGGAAGAAAGACTTACACTGTCCTCTTCTTTACCTATCTTTGACACAGAAAGGGGTAAAATATGCTGCTATAAAATTTTATGATAAATTACCAGATGAAATAAAATGTTTGACAGACCATACATGAATTCTTGAATAGGAATAAATAAATTTATAGGTATAATATATGAGTTTTGTGCCATTTAATGGTATGGGGTACATGATGAAGATTTTAAGGATAAAAAAAATGATTCATGTATGCATTTATTATGCACTTGACACATTCCACATCATAATGGTTACTGTCAGAATGATCAATGGAACACATAACCAACAAATGAAACTGATTGTTGCCCACAGCAACAAGGCCTTGCAATGCAGACTTTGTCTGTCCACTCTCTACTGCCTTTCTTATGTAAATCTTATGTAAATCTTGTCCCCTCCACACTTCTCTGCTGCTCCACTTCTCTGTGTGATAACACCTTCCTACATGGGCTATAGTTTTTGCAAAAATACTTAACAGCAAATTTAGAAGGATAAAAAATCGAAAAATAGTGTAATTTAAGACAGAAATATAGTGAATACACATCTTTTATGAGTTTTTATTGTTTTTAAAAATTTAAGTAAAGCTACACTATTTTGCAGAAACATACAGACAGAATAAAAACATTCTTGTATTCAGATTTGGGTCTGTTCACTACTTAATAAAATCACGAATTTCATTTACAGTTTTGTCACTGGAATAAACATTCCGGACATTTTTTTTGAAATCTGCCATAAACGTTAAGGACTTTTGAATCACAGAAATTATTCAATACTAGAGATGAGAGTGAACTCAAGCACAGTTTTATAACAAATGTCAATAATCCACTCACTCTGCTATGGTCTGCTATAGGAGGAGATCAGTATAAGGAATCAGCTTGAGTTATATATTTGGTAGGATCTAATATAGCTTAAGGCATGCATGGCAGTTAAAGTTGTAAAAGTCAATTTGTTTTCACATTGAAACAATTAGAGGAATTTATAACCCACTGCCTGCCATATTGCCATATAACAACAATGGAAATTTCTGGATTAACTACAACATAAAATAAGGACTGTTGAGGACTGATGTACCACACATGTAAACACGCAAAAGAAAACTTTATTCACACTAGTTTTTGAGCTCTTTACCTTCATCCAGCAATAATGCACATATTCACACACACAACCACTCGAACTCCCAAGCACACTCTCCCACAACTATAGAAAGGTAGACTAATGATTATTGAGAACAGTTGCCTGCACAACTGCAGGTGCTAATGATGTAGAGGACGAAACACAAGGCAAGGAGGGATAGTGGGATTAATGTGGGGAAGATCTTTCGACAGATGTCTCAGTGGCTGCACACCAAGACAAAAGTAGTTCAGAAGATAGAGGGGAAGGGAAAGGGGGGACAGTGGTGAGAGAGAGGGGCAAGAGGGATAGGGGCAAGAGAGGGAGGGGGTGGGAGGGGAAGGGGGAGAGAGGAGTGGGGAGGAGAAGTGTGAGGAGGGGAGTGGGGAGGGTGCAGGTAAGAGGAGGGGAAGGTGAGGAAGGGGTGGCAGATGGGGGGAGGTAGACTGGGAGGAGAGGGAGAGGGTGAGGGTGAGGGGGGAGTGCGAGAGGGGGAGGAGAGATAAGAGGGGAGGAGAGAGGAGAGGGGAGAGAAGAGGGTGAGGGGAGAGAAGAGGAGGAGGGGAGAGAAGAGGAGGAGGGGAGAGAAGAGGAGGAGGGGAGGGGAGAGAAGAGGAGGAGGGGAAAGAAGAGGAGGAGGGGAAAGAAGAGGAGGAGGGGAAAGAAAAGGAGGAGGGGAGAGAAGAGGGAGAGGGGAATGGAGAGGGAAGGGGAGGGAGGGAGGAAGGGAATGAGGGAGGGAGGGAGGGGAGATGGAGAGGGAGGGAGGGGTGAGGGAAAGAGAGAGGGTGGGCGATAGGGAGAAGGGAAAGGAGAGGGGGAGGGAGGGAGAGGGAAAAAGTAGGGGGTGAGAGGGGGGGAGAGAGGGGGGGGGAGGAGAGAGAGAGAGAGAGAGAGAGAGAGAGAGAGAGAGAGAGAGAGAGAGAGAGATAGGGGGGGGGGCACTTGACACATGACATGAGGAGGGGGGAGCAGCAGGACATAATCTGGACAGGAAAGGAATGCTGTAGACAGATGAGAGAAGGTT
Organism: Schistocerca gregaria; assembly: GCF_023897955.1. Lineage (NCBI taxonomy): Eukaryota > Metazoa > Arthropoda > Insecta > Orthoptera > Acrididae > Schistocerca > Schistocerca gregaria. The sequence goes on from NC_064922.1 coordinate 870,451,250, forward strand.
GAGAGAGAGGGCCCACTTGACACATGACACGAGGCGGGAGGAGGGGGGAGAAGCAGGACATAATCTGGACAGGAAAGGAATGCTGTAGACAGATGAGAGAAGGATGAGAGAGAGGGCCCACTTGACACATGACACGAGGCGGGAGGAGGGGGGAGCAGCAGGACATAATCTGGACAGGAAAGGAATGCTGTAGACAGATGAGAGAAGGGAAAAGGTCAGATGAGGAAGTGGTAAACAGTTAAATGGAGGTTTAGGCCAAGGGGATTGTACAAGTGCAGGATATGGCGGAGAGAGAATTCCCACCTGTGTAGTTATAAGAAACTAGTGTTGCCAGGGAGTATCCAAATGGCTCCCTTAGTGAAGTAGTTGTGGGAGTAACCTGTGTTGTGGTGCACAAGATGTTCGGCAACTGGTTGGTCAGATCAGCAGCATGCCATAGTTTGACGGTAACTATTCATTCGAGTAGATGGTTGATTACTTGTCATGCCCACGTAGAACACTGGATAGTAACTGTAACATAGCTGATATATAACATAGTTGCTTTTAAATGTGGCCCTGCCTTTTATTGGGTAGGAAATGCCGGTGAGTGGACTGTGATAGGAGATGGTTAGATGTGTGCGACATATTTTGCACTGGAGTTAACCACAAGGGAATGACCCATGGGGTGCATTCGGAGTAGGTTTGGAATAGGGGCGGATAAGGATATTCTGTAAACTAGGTGGGCAGTAGAACACTGCACGGTGTGAACAGGATACTGTCTGTCAATAAGGTTTTATCGAGCTCATCCACAGACAGATCTGCTGTGTCATCTCCTGGAACACCAGTAAACCTGTTAACCAGCCACCGACCAGCACTCCTCTGATCTGCTAGTATCACCTTGGCCTTGAAAAGATCAACAAAAAGCTCAACCACACCCTTCACCAGGCTTTCAACTACCTCTCATTATGCCCTGAGATGAGGGGCATTGTACCTTAAATCATACCCACATCAACCAAAGTAGTGGTTTGCCAAACACTAGACCAACAGAATATCCTTGCCATACAGCTCCCAATCCTGCACCCCATAGTTCATTTCCTTCTGGTCAACACAGGAGCAAGACACTTCCATACACCAACCCACCATCCACCAACTCGTAGTGCAGTCAAGTCATATGCACTGTAATGTTCTGATATAGGCTAGATGAAGTGTATGAGAACTTAAGGGGAGTTTCAGGTGAGACATAGTTTTCGAGCAGTCAGGAACAAATGCCGAAAGGGAAACATCCAGTGATAGTAGGTAGCTGCGTGGGTCAGCACCAAACACTGTCACAGGGAGCACCTGCAAGTGGCGTGGATTTTAGGACTCTTGGAGGATACTTGTAGGAGACTCAAACAATCAACAATTCTGGATGGAATGATGACAATATTATGAAAAGGATAGTTGCTACTCACCATATAGCAATGATGCTGGGTCACAGATGTGGACAACAAAACAACTTTGTGACAGGCTTTTTGTTGTGCCTACCTGACTCGGCATCTCCACTATATGGTGAGTAGTAACTATCCTTTCACAATATTATAGGAGACTCAAGGAATTCTAGAGTTTCATAACAATCAATTACTTTATTCCAACTTAACTACTACACTGAAGACCATTTATAAACATAGATGAGAGAGAACAGAAGAAGAATCATCCAGTGCTTCATTAAGTACAAACATATGAGAGCAACATTACAAGTGAGAAAACAGACTTAAATTGGACATTACCCAAGGTTGGTGTTGAGCGACACGTAATCCTAACACTCTTACTGAGAAACACTTTGAATACGAAAACCTGAGGCTTTTAAAGTATTCTGGCAGCACAATGTTTCTGCAGCCACCCCACTAACACTACTGATACTTCACAGTCATTTGCCAGTTTAAATTGGGCTTTTCTCCTTCATGGTGCCTCCAACCAACCCTATTTTGCATCCTTACCCTTCTTCTCTGCTGGATGATTGCTTCCAGCATTCAGATTAACAAGCTCTATGTTTGGTAGCAACAGCATCCAGCTGAAAGCTAAACATCACTGCCCTTCTTAGTATGGTAACGAACAACAGTGTTTTACATCACCATGCTCCACCCTGCAGACGCAGACTTCTATCTCATGAGCAGAGGCCTCTACTTCAGCAGTTTTCTTCATTTTCCCTCTCACTCTAACTTCTGTGAAACTACTGATGCGGCTATTCTTAGGTGTAATGGTCATTCTTGCTGCATGTGCTAAGAAATGCCTGTTTATGATTATCGCCTACTTACAACAACATGTAGATGGTTGTAAAGATACTAATTAGTTCTCTTTATCATGACTTATACCCTGGGACAGCTGTCCAAGCATTTGCAGTTCGTAAGTTTCTTCCATTACTATTTCCCTAGTGTAACCTAAATGCTACGATTTACGCCTGTACCTGCAGTGTGTCTCTGGTTTCTTGCCTCGGAGCACTCTTGTTGACTCCCAACTGTCTCAAGCTTAACAGTGAATGATTCAATAAGTTGTTAATATATAACAGCATTTCCTATCCAATGGCCAATGGCCTTGCCACACTGATAATACTGGTTCCCGTCAGATGACTGAAGTTAAGTGCTGTCAGGCTTGGCTAGCACTTGGGATGTTGGTAAGCGGGATGCACTCAGCCGTTGAGACAACCACGTAAGGAGCTACTTCATTGAGAAGTAGTAGTTACGGTCACGAAAACTGACAATGGCCAGGACAGCAGTGGGCTGACCACATGCCGCTCCACAACCACATCCCGTGGCGCCTATAACCTGCTGTGGCAATCACTCAATACCATCTGGGCCCCCCAGGGCCGGTCCAGACAGAGAATTTCCTACCCAATAAAAGGCAAGGTCATGTGTAAAATTCGAAATGTTATACATCAGCTATGCTGCAATTACTCTGCAGCATGCTATATGGGCATGACAAGTAACCAATTGTCTACTTGCATGAGTGGCCATCGTCAAACTTTGGCAGTCTGCAAACTTGATCATCCAGTTCCCGAACATGCTGTGTACCACAGCACAAATGACTTCAACAGCTGCTTCAGTAACTGAGCAATTGGATTCCCCTACCAGAATAGTTTCTCTGAACTATATAGGTGGGACTTCCCTCTCCAACACATCCTGCATTCACACAATTCCTCTGATCTAAACCTCCATTAATCAGTTTCTCACTACCTTTTCCCTTCTCTCTGTCCTCACCACTCCTTTCCACTCCAGATCATGTACTGTCTTCTCCCAGCACTCTCCCCCCACCCCCTGAGGTGGCATGCATTCTCTCTCTCTCTCTCTCTCTCTCTCTCTCTCTCTCTCTCTCTCTCTCTCTCTCTCTCCCCCCCCCCCCCCCCTCTCTTCTACCCTTTTCCACCCTTCCTCTTTCCTTCCTGTCTCCCTCTTCATCTCCACCTTCCCCTCCCTTCCTTCCTCCAATCCCTTTCAATACAACTTCCTTTCTCTATCTCTTACAAACTCTACCCTCTGAATTTCTTTTGTCTTGTTGTGCAGCCACTGAGTCATCTGTCGAAAGACCTCCTTCACGCTGTCCTACTAACCTCTCAGTTCTAGTGCATTCTTCTCTCCTCCCTCCCCAACACATCTGTGCAGGCAACTGCTCACAATAAGCGATAATCAACAGCCAGTCTCACTGCAGGAATGTTGTTGGGTGTCTGTGTGTCTAAATATGTGTACTTTTTCTAGAGAAAGAGTAAGAGCTCAAAAGCTAATATGAATACTGTTTTCTACTGCATGTTTCTATATGCCACACCTCACTCCAATGGTTTCTCTTATATTATACTGTTGTTTAGATCTATCAAGTACACATTAAAAAGGGTTTGAGCCTATTCCTCAAGCCAATAGGACATTTAAAGTTACATGCAGCAGTTTAAATAATAAAATGTGTATTAAATAAAACACTCACACTCAAATGTTTACAAGGAAGTAATCAGTTTATTTTAACTTCAAGTCTCTACATTACATAACTTACCCCACCATCTATTATGTATAATCCTTTGTCTTTCTTCACAATATTGCAGTGAGACCTTGACACATACGTTGATAGGCAATTGATTTCATTATATCGTGCCCTTCCAACTCTGTACTGTAAACAGAATTTCAAACTGTTATCATATCTGTGATACATGATATGGAGTATGAGAATTTACACTACATGTTACTTGTTGAACATGTTACACTTGTTGGATAATAGATGAGAAGCAAATATGCCTAAAATGATTGGAGTTATAAATAAAGATGTTTTTGGTTAAAATGAAAGCACGTACTGGAGATGCTATGGTAATAAAACAGTGAGACCACATGACCTAGAGAGAGACGTAAAGAAATAAGAATTGTTTCTTCTCTGTAACATCTGAGATTTATAACGAGGTGCACATTTATAAGGATCTATCATAACATTTATTATTTTTGCTTATATAAGGCTCCATCTGTTTGAAGAATAAATTATGACTTCTCAATTAGATATTTTAGCTGCTGTTGTTGTTATCTTCATTCTGAAATATGTCACAATTTTGTACAATAATAGAGAAGCAGATGTGCCTAAACAGAATGGAGCTCTAAATGAGGATACATTTGCTGAAAATAAAACCGTATTTACAGAACTTGCTAATAGTGCTAAAAGGGCAGGATCATGTGACACACAGAGCTATGTAAACACATACTAAATGTTTCTTCTCTGTAACATCGGGGATTTATATTTTTACAGCTATTATATTTGCTAATGTAAAGCTCCATTGTTTCAAGAAAATTCCAACTTGACAATTAGTAGCAGCTGCAAAAGTTACAAAGTGTAACATAAAAGAAACAAGGTATCTGGCCTTGTAAGTAAGATATGGACATAATGTTGAAAGAAATCACGAGTTTACACAGCACACAACATTGTCTTCGCTGATAATGATAAAATATTTTGATAAGTGAGATGTTAAAATAATTAAAATAAACAAATACACCAGGATGTAAAGATCAAGATAAAAAGAAAAAGCTTAGCATTGTGTGAAACACTCACTCACTCACTCACTCACTCACACACTCTCTCTCTCTCTCTCTCTCTCTCTCTCTCTCTCTCTCTCTCTCTCTCACACACACACACACACACACACACTTGTAAATTCTTGATTGCCTTCATCATGGTGTCCATATTTTACCTACTAATTCCAATGGCCTATTTGTTTTTTCTTATACTTCATAACTTTTGCTGCTGCTGATGATGATGATTGTGAAGTTAGGATTATTTTTTGAAACAACTGGAGTCTTAAGTGAGCAAAAATAATGAGTGCAATAACAGGTCCCTATAAACATGTTATAAGTCCCCAATGTCAATGAGAAGAAATAGTTCTTATTTCTTTACAAATCTCTCGGAGTCACAAGGTTTCACTCTGTTATCCCTACAGCATGTCCTGCAAATACATTTTCATTTTAAGCAAAAACACCCTAATTTAGAATTCCAACCTGTATACATTTGTATGTGTGGCAATGAACATCAGACAAAACAGAGATGAGCTAAGCACACTGAAAGACATTAATTAAAGTATCAGCTTTGAAAGACTGAGAAATAAATCACGCAACATACAATTTTAAAAAGAGACCCACAGCAGCTGCATCAACCATAAAAAAAAGAAAAAAATAAAGAAAGAAAGAAAGAAAGAAAGGAAAGGAAGGAAGGAAGGAAGGAAGGAAAGAAAAGATGTGATCTCTGTTTATCACTTTTCCCTTGTCTGTTGTCTGAAAACAGAATGCACTCCAGTAAAATGTAATGCACTAACTGTAGAGGGAGAACAAGGCTTGTACACAGTATGCAGATTAAAGTGGATATAGGTTGCAGTGGTAATGCAAAGATGAAGAGGCTTGCACAAGGCTGTAGTGGATGTGTATACATGCCCTGCTATATTGCTGCTCAGGTGCTGTGGACCTGAATACATGTGCCGCTTCGATTTTTCTACACTGTTATGGACATCTGAATGCGTCCTGAGCCACTAACCTCTCAATGCTGAGGACGAGTTACTTCCATACTCGGTGAATAAAACAGTTTCATGTATTTATCAATAACAAATGTGCCTCACTGTGTACTATCATTTGCAGAAAACCTCGTTTCGATACCTTGAATCATTTATGAGACATAACGATTGTTACGAGCACACGAATTGTGATGTGCGACGATGTGAACCCTTCAAATATAAAACCCAATAATGAAATATCCTTTTGGTCTCAACTTTAAATAAAATTCAAGTATCTTGGCTAAATTTCATTCCCTTTAACATATAAGCTAAAAATCAACCATATGTTAAGTTCAAACAATGCCTTTTTACCTTAGTGAACTCTTTAAAATTCCATCTGATTTTTTACTTAATTTGATGTATGACAGTAAATATGGCAGACAATGAAATGAAATTCGGTTCTTTGAGTGCAGCTATCATACTGTAAGTGTGCAAAAATCAAATGTTTCCACCCAATAGTTTCCGAAAAATTGGGTAAGTATTTCCTATCGATCGGAACACTGTCTCTCAGACAGGCACCAGCATTTGACAAGCAGTACAGCCATAACAAAAGCAGCCACAATAATAAATGCAAAGACCTTGTCTGTAGAAGCAAAAGGGTTAACTATCAAGCTTATTTTAAAATGGGTCAGTTGATATTTAGACTCTATATGTAACGGATATCATTTGAACCTTGATTGAGAATACATAAAATATTTTCCAACATACTCATACTCAGGGAATAAGAGTTGTACGTAATAGCATACTACAGTGTTCTCATTTATTTGCACTGCATGTATCTGTGTGAAATGTGGATGCATTGCGTAGTATCAAGATATCAATTAATTGTCCGCCCCTGGTAGCTGAGTGGTCAGTGCAACTGAATGGCAATCCTAAGGACCTGGGTTTGATTCCCGCTTGTGTCGGAAATTTTCTCCGATCAGGGACAATTATGAACAGACACTGATTAAAAAGAAACAATGATTCAAGATAAAGATTATCAAGGTTCATAATACACAGTAACACATAGGAGAAAAACTGATGCCAGATACTGTATTTCTACTGCAAAGATCACTTAGGACAGTTCAGTATCTGCACTACTACAAAGATTTGAGTATTGAGGAATGTTATTGTTTCTGATTTGCACAGAGGGCAGTACACTTCCTTGTTTGTACATCACCCTATCGATACAGGAAGATGTAAACAATGAAATGCTTTGCCCTCTACTCAAGTCAAAAACAACATATGCTCAATACTCAAATCTTTATAGGATTAAATATTAAAAGCTGGAAAATAATAAGACTACTGAGTTGTTATTGTTAACTGTTAAGTGAGGTCAGGTCAATCAGTTTCAAATGTATATGGTCCTGTAAAAGTGATACACCATATTTAAACAAAGTTGAGAAACATTGTTGCAAGTACCTACAAGACGAAAAATATTACACACCAGAATTTTGTTGGTTATACTATTCGGAATACCTATGATCCAATCTGCAAATCAATATATTATTAAAATACATTAAACTTCTGAATAAAAAACTATTTAAAATGCGGTTAATACCCAAACAACAGCAGATAGAGTATAGAGGCACTTCCAGCAGTTGAGAAAGATCTTCCTTCTAATCTCACTCAATGGATTTAGGATATTCATTGTGAGGCAGATGCACAAGCTACAACTAATGGATAAGACAGGTCAGCCAATAGAGCCTGTTGCTCCAAAACATCTATACATACTTCATAATAACTGTAGTATTTATCTAATACATTAAGTAGTAAAGAAATCTAAACTACAAATACATTCTTTGTCTTAATTTTATCAAATTTAAAATTATTCTGGGCTACCCAAATATATGAGGTGATTTTCTTCAAGACTGTATAAATAATTAATGTTACCACAATACTACATGGTAATTTCTTGTACAAATTCGAAACAATCTCATAACTCCCACATGAGTCTTAAAATGTCATTTCACAAATGGACAAGTAACTGCACACTGTATTGATATCTGCTGATCGGAATGCTTTTCCAAGTTCTAAGACCTCCTCTAACCAATCTGATTGTCTAATGGAGAACTGGATCTAGAATTTTTAGTGACACACACTAAAACTCTGTTCGAACAGGCCTTGGAAGGCCCAATGGCACCGACCAGTCGCCATGTCATCCTCAGCCCAAAAGGCACCACTGGATGCGGATTTGGAGGGGCATGTTGTCAGCACACCGGTCTCCCGGCCATATGTCAGTTTGCGAGACCAGACCCACTACTTCTCAATCAAGTAGTTCCTCAGTTTGCCTCACAAGGGCTGAGTGCACCACACTTGCCAACAGCACTTGGCAGACCAGATGGTCATCCATTCAAGTGCTAGCCCACCCCAACAGCACTTAACTTCGGTGATCTGACGGGAACTGGTGTTACCACTGCGACAAGGCCACTGGCTAGTGACACACACTAGCATGATGAATTAACAACCATACTACAAAGTAAAGGTACAGCAGTCGTATACTCCATTTTCTGCATACATGTAGAGCTGTACTCTGTGTTTTACAGTCATATATGTTTAACACTTAGGCGCCAACGCCCATAAAAATATAGGCGTGCGAGGCCTACCGGAAAGTCCAATGCCCACAATTTTACGGGCGCGTGTTCTCGTTCTTCCCCTTCCTTCCTTTGTGTTGTTACGGCTCCCGCTTGTCTGGGAGGTGCTGCATGGACTGTAGTTCAAGTATTGGTCACTAGATGGTGTGGGCATGCTATGGAAGCGTGTGCTTCCCTTTTTATTTGTCGGGTTTATTGAGCGGTGATTTTTTCCCACGCGGTTTCAGTAGTGTCGACACGGCGAAGCGTGGCTTGAGAGATGAAGAAATTGCTCGGGAGTTACATCGTGATTTAGAAGAAAGTGACGTTGATTTGTCAGAGGAAGATATTGTAGATGACTCTGATGATGATGTGGACTATGTTCAATAAGTAGTTTCTGGCAGTTCAGGTAAAGAATTCTGACAACGAAACGTATAATTTTTGTTCAGATTTTCACTGAAAAAACTCTCAGTACATAATTATGATTTTATTTGCAAATACTACTCTTCTTATAGATTCAGAAGAGGAGAGCAGGTGTCCAAGCACTTCAGCAGCAAGTAATCCCGTCGATATTGTGCCTGAAGAACGAGTGAGACTGACGGCGAGGGGGAGGCCGAGACCTGTGCACCGCATCAATTCTGTGGAAGGTTGGACGGCTACTGATCGTGCATCAGGGGATATCGATCTATTCTCAGGACAATCTGGAATATGCAATGTTGTCAGTTTGGACCAGATCAGTGCACCGCTAGAATTTTTTTTTCATATTTCCTGACAGACAGTATGATGAAACATATAAAGGAACAAACTAATCTGTATGCTCAAAATGCATCAGGAAATTACGAAGCACAAATTCCGTTTCACCCACCTGCTCATCATCAAAGTGGAAAGAAGTTACACTTATGGAAATAAGGAAGTTTCTGGCAATTGTAGTCCATATGTGTGTAAGTGTGAGGCCATGTATACGAGAGCACTGGTCCAAGAACCCTGCTGTGTCATGTAATTTTTGTCCAAACATCTTGAGCCATGTATTTTGAGAAACTTCCACATTAGTGATAATTCCTTAGCTAAGAGGAAAGAAGAAACTGGCTATGACCCACTGCACAAGATGAGATCCCTCAGATAATGAGTGTGCTAATTTCCAGTGTGTGTATACACCATCTCAAAAAATTACAATAGATAAATGCGCGTGTAAATTTCGCGGTCGTGTGTATTTCAAACAGTATATGGCACAAAAACCAAATAAATACGGTATGAAACTGTACATGTTATCCGAATCTGACACAGGTTACATCTGGAATTTCTCTGTTTACGCGGGTGAAAGGTCTGACACAGTGACTGGTAAAGACATTGCTTGCAAATCTGTCAGGAAAAGAATACACTTTGTTTACGGACAGATTCTACACAAGTCCAATACTTGCTTCAGAACTGGAAACTGCAAAAACTGCTCTTGTGGGAACAACAAGAAAATCTCGGCAGGGATTACCTCGTGCTATAAAAGATCTGAACCTTCAGCGAAGTGAACTTATTTTCAGGCGTAAAGGAAATATGTCAACACTGTGTTGGAAGGACAAAAGAAATGTGCATATGATAAGTACAAGGCACACTGCTGAGATGGTCATTTTCACTGACGAGAGAGGAAGAGAGAAGTCGAAGCCAGCCTGTGTAGTGGACTACAATAAAAACAAGTTTGGTGTTGACTTATCGGATCAGCGATTGTCATATGGCGCATTTGAACATCGAACTGTGAAGTGGTGGAGAAAGTTGGCACTTCATGTTATACTAATGGCAATTGTATTTTCCTGCATTTTATACAATAACTTTACTGGAAAATGCCTCACAACATCTCACTTCATGACAGTTATCTGTGCAGATATTGCACAAAGCAAAGATCTTGAACCCCGACCTGGTCCATCTGGACTCTCAAGACTATTAACAGGAAATAATTTCCTGGAAAAGATTGAGACAGAAGTAGGTAAGATTAGATTAGATTAGATTAATACTTGTTCCATAGATCATGAATACAACACTTCGTAATGATGTGGAACGTGTCAGGTTAATGAAAGATGTCTGTATAAGATATTACATTACACAAAATATTGCATGACACTAATGCTTAAGTTAGTTTTTTTCCCTCCCTTAATTTATATCTAAAAATTCAGCCAATGAGTAGAAGGAGTTGTCATCTAGAAATTCTTTTAATTTATTTTTAAATGTTGGTTGACTATCTGTCAGGCTTTTGATGCTGTTTGGTAGGTGACCAAAGACTTTTGTGGCAGCATAATTTACCCCCTTCTGTGCCAAAGTCAGATTTAACCCAGCATAGTGAAGATCATCCTTTCTCCTGGTGTTATAGCTATGCACACTGCTATTACTTTTGAACTGGGCTGGATTATTAACAACAAATTTCATAAGTGAATATATATACTGTGAGGTTACTGTGAGGATCCTTAGATCCTTAAATAGATGTCTGCAAGATGACCGTGGGTGGGCTCCAGCAACTATTCTGATTACACGTTTTTGAGCAATGAATACTTTTCTACTCAACGATGAATTACCCCAAAATATGATACCATACGAAAGCAGTGAATGAAAGTAGGCACAGTAAGCTAATTTACTGAGATTCTTATCACCACAATTTGCAATAACCCTAATAGCATACGTAGCCGAACTCAGACGTTTCAGCAGACCATCAATGTGTTGCTTCCAGTTTAACCTCTCATCAATGGACACACCTAAAAATTTTGAAAATTCTACCTTAGCTATAGACTTCTGTTCAAAGTCTATATTTATTACTGGAGTTGTGCCATTTACTGTACGGAACTGTATATACTGTGTTTTATCAAAATTTAAAGAGAGTCCGTTTGCTGAGAACCACTTAATAATTTTGTGAAAAACATCATTTACAATTACATCACTTAGTTCTTGGTTTTTGGATGTTATTACTATACTTGTATCATCAGCAAAAAGAACTAACTTTGCATCTTCATCAATATGGAATGGTAAGTCATTATGTATATCAAGAACAGTAAAGGACCTAAGACCGAACCCTGTGGGACCCCGTGCTTGATAGCCCCCCAGTTTGAGGAATCGGCTGTTGTATTAACATTACATGAACAACTTATTTCAACTTTCTGCATTCTTCCAGTTAAGTATGAATTAAACCATTTGTGCACTGCCCCCCTCAAACCATAATGATTTAGCTTATCTAAAAGAATTCCATGATTTACACAGTCAAAGGCCTTTGAGAGATCACAAAAAATACCAATGGGTTATGTCCGGTTATTCAGAGCATTTAATATTTGATCAGTGAAAGCGTATATAGCATTTTCTGTTGAAAAGCCTTTCTGAAAACCAAACTGACATTTTGTTAGTACTCTATTTTTACATATATGGGAGGCTACTCTTGAATACATTACTTTCTCAAAAATTTTTGACAGAGCTGACAGAAGAGAGATTGGGCGATAGTTGTTGACATCCGACGTACCCCCTTTTTATGCAATGGTTTTACAATGCCATATTTCAGTCTATCGGGGAAAACACCCTGCTCCAAAGAGGTATTACATATATGGCTGAGAATCCTACTTATCTGTGGGGAACAAGCTTTAAGTATCTTGCTGGAAATGCCATCAATTCCGTAAGAGCTTTTACTTTTCAGTGAGTTTATTATTTTACTGATTTCAGAGGGAGAGGTTCGTGGAAATACAGTTGTTTCAAACTGCACAGGTATGGCCTCTTCTATTAGAAGCCTTGCCTAGATCCTACTTTCTCCACAACATTTAAAAAATGATTATTGAAAATATTTCCAATTTCAGATTGTTTGTTAGTACACTTGTCATTCAGTTTTATGGCACTAAAGTCTTCCTGTGCTCTTGGTTGCCCAAGAAAGAGAAACAAAAAGAGTGTATAGTGTGTTCTCTGAAAGATAAAAAAAGCTGACTGGAAAAGTGTGGCGAAAAGACATAAGCTACCAGTGTAGTGAATGTAAAGTAGCATTGTGCAAAATACCTTGCTTCAAAATTGCCCACAAAAAGAACAAAACTGCATCCTAAAATAGTTACAGGAGGTTACTGTAGATAAGGCATACTGTATCTATCATAATTACAATTTTTATGTAAAATAAAAAAAATTTCCTTCTAGAAAATACAGTGAATATACCTTTGACCAATTCTTCCTTTTTTCAAAAACAATGTAGATTAAAACTGAAGAAACTGCAAAAAGGAGGGAACTTAAGGAGATGGGACCTGGATAAACTGAAAGAACCAGAGGTTGTACAGAGCATAAGGGAACAATTGACAGGAATGGGGGAAACAAATACAGTAGAAGAAGAATGGGTAGCTTTGAGGGATGAAGTAGTGAAGGCAGCAGATAATCAAGTAGGTAAAAAGACGAGGGCTGCTAGAAATCCTTGGGTAACAGAAGAAATATTGAATTTAATTGATGAAAGGAGAAAATATAAAAAGGCAGTAAATGAAGCAGGCAAAAAGGAATACAAACGTCTCAAAAATGAGATCGAAAGGAAGTGCAAAATGGCTAAGCAGGGATGGCTAGAGGAAAAATGTAAGGATGTAGAGGCTTATCTCACTAGGGGTAAGAGAGATACTGCCTACAGGAAAATTAGAGAGACCTTTGGAGATAAGAGAACCACTTGTATGAACATCAAGAGCTCCGATGGAAACCCAGTTCTAAGCAAAGAAAGGAAAGCAGAACGGTGGAAGGAGTATATAGAGGGTCTATACAAGGGTGATGTACTTGAGGACAATATTATAGAAATGGAAGAGGATGTGGATGAAGATGAAATGGGAGATACGATACTGCGTGAAGAGTTTGACAGAGCACTGAAAGACCTGAGTCGAAACAAGGCCCCCGGAGTAGACAACAATCCATTGGAACTACTGACGGCCTTGGGAGAACCAGTCCTGTCAAAACTGTACCATCTGGTGAAAAAGATGTACGAAACAGGAGTAATACCCTCAGTCTTCAAGAAGAATATAATAATTCCAATCCCAAAGAAAGCAGGTGTTGACAGATGTGAAAATTACCGAACAATCAGTTTAATACGCCACAGCTGCAAAATACTAACACGAATTCTTTACAGACGAATGGAAAAACTAGTAGAAGCCGACCTCACGGAAGATCAGTTTGGATTCTGTAGAAATGTTGGAATATGTGAGGCAATACTGACCTTACGACTTATCTTAGAAGAAAGATTAAGGAAAGACAAACCTACGTTTGTAGCATTAGTAGACTTAGAGAAAGCTTTTGACAATGTTGACTGGAATACTCTCTTTCAAATTCTAAAGGTGGCAGGGGTAAAATACAGGGAGCGAAAGGCTATTTACAATTTGTACAGAAACCAAATGGCAGTTATAAAAGTCGAGGGACATGAGAGGGAAGCAGTTGTTGGGAAGGGAGTGAGACAGGGTTGTAGCCTCTCCCCGATGTTATTCAGTCTGTATATTGAGCAAGCAGTAAAGGAAACAAAAGAAAAATTCGGGGTAGGTATTAAAATCCATGGAGAAGAAAGGAAAACTATGAGGTTCACCGATGACATCGTAATTCTGTCAGAGACAGCAAAGGACTAGGAAGAGCAGTTGAATGGAATGGATAGTGTCTTGAAAGGATGATATAAGATGAACATCAACAAAAGCAAAACGAGGATAATGGAATGTAGTTGAATTAAGTCGGGTGCTGCTGATGGAATTAGATTAGGAAATGAGACACTTAAAGTGGTAAAGGAGTTTTGCTATTTGGGGAGCAAAATAACTGATGGTGGTCGAAGTAGAGAGGATATAAAATGTAGACTGACAATGGCAAGGAAAGCGTTTCTGAAGAAGAGAAATTTTTTAACATCGAGTATAGATTTAAGTGTCAGGAAGTCGTTTCTGAAAGTATTTGTAAGGAGTGTAGCCATGTATGGAAGTGAAACATGGGCGATAAATAGTTTGGACAAGAAGAGAATAGAAGCTTTCAAAATGTGGTGCTACAGAAGAATGCTGAAGATTAGATGGGTAGATCACGTAACTAATGAGGAAGTAATGAATAGGATTGGGGAGAAGAGAAGTTTGTGGCACAACTTGACCAGAAGAAGGGATCGGTTGGTAGGACATGTTCTGAGGCACCAAGGGATCACCAATTTAGTATTGGAGGGCAGTGTGGAGGGTAAAAATCGTAGAGGGAGACCAAGAGATGAATACACTAAGCAGATTCAGAAGGATGTAGGTTGCAGTAGATACTGGGAGATGAAGAAGCTTGCACAGAATAGAGTAGCATGGAGAGCTGCATCAAACTAGTCTCAGGACTGAAGACCACAACAACAACATGTTATAATAACAACACTTGTCAAAAGTATGTATTAATTCAAGAGAAAGGTATTATATATATGGCTTTAAACAAGAAGGTCTAGGTTTTTCAATAAGAGTAATTTTATTGCTACAACTGAAACCTTTAATGAGTTGTAGTAGTTTAAAATACATTAAAATCAGCCAGTCTTTATGATCGACACCTGTGCGCAATGGCTCAGGACCCAAAGTGTTAAGGTCAAAAAACTTCAAAAAATGCTAATTTTAGAATGGTGTCTTCACACTGTGTTTAGAAACAAGACACTAATAACCGTCAGGAGACACCAATTTCTTGGCCAATAGATTAAAATAAGTTTTTCCAGTTCATTTCACCTATCTGTCAAATGTAATGTAAAAGCCAACGAAGGACTGTAACAAAGTCAAGGGAGCCTGCTGTTTCAACTTAATTTATGGAGCAATGAATCCAACCATTTATCCTCAATTTCATGCCATTAATTGCTATTGCAAATACTGTCAAATACACCTATACTTTCATTTCTGCACATCTGCATTTATATACAACAAAAATGTATTATGGTGTGAATATGGTAACACTATGAAAAACATTGAAACCAGCCACAATTTGATCAAATGAAAGATTTATGTTTTATTTACTAGGGGTACATGTAACCTGAACTTCAGAAAATATAATCTAATTGGATAGATAAAAAGTCTACTCACCAAGCTGTGGCAGGAGATACCACATAAAATGGTATTGGAATTTGCAGACTTTCGGAGCCACTGGCTTCTTCTTCTTGAAGAGGAAGGAAGAAGGACGAAGAAAAGACTTATCAGATGGGATGAGAAGGAAAGACTGACTCAGACTGGATGGAGAAAATTTGGGAAAAGTCGCTCACAAGTGAATTGACTGAATCAGTCATCCCACCCACTATGTCTCCCCTGACCTGGGATTTTGGGTCACTTTTCCATACTCTCCCCATTTCCTAAAACTCACCACTCTTTTTCGTTCTCCCCTCTTTCTTTCCCTTCACCTCTTCTGCCACAAGGAGTGACTGGCTGCAAAAGCTTGCTAATTTTGATACCTTTATATACGTTTTCTCCTGCTGGTGCTTGCTGAGTAGATTTTTTTATCCATACAATTACACTATATTTACTAAAATTGATTATTTTTTATTGATATATCAGCTCAACTTCAGATTGTTGCACACATTTCTTGCGGATTTTACATATTTCTTGAAACACAAAAAAAATCCATGAAAAAAAAACCGTCTATTATGCCACCTAAGTAGCTGATTAATTCCCATGACAGTTGCTGATAAATAAATAATTCATTCAATGCAGCTGCAACACACCACTATGACTGCCACTGACCCTTGATCACTAAAATTACTGACTAGAGGGTGAACACGTGTGAAAATGGTATGCTAATTGTCAACAGGTCTTATTTTCCAACAAATTGTAATTCAGTTTGCTTCATCATCCTGGTTGCATATGTGTTTGTCCCACTGTGAGACAGTCAACCAATAGTATTGTGCATCACCACTGCATACAGATGTGGGATGCTGTTCCGAATGATTCAGAAGCTTCCACGAGACATGTGTATGGATCTCTACTGCCCAGGAAAAGACATAGGATTTTATGATAGAAGGCGTATCCTAATACAAAACTTCAATAATTTAAAATCAAGAATTGCCCTACTTACTTGCAGAAATAATAGGAAGTGACAAATCGAACAGCAACACAAAGCTACAAAAGAACTGAAGAGAAAAAGTAAGAAACAAAAGAGCAAAAAGGTAAAAGAGATGATGACACAGAAGGGAGAACCAGGAATAAATAAGTATTTTAGTATTACTTTGACATTGAAACTTTGATGAGGCATTATCTTTTGTTAATTGACATTAATATGATTCATCAGCAACACCATTATTAATAGTAATCTGAAATAAATGGGCTGTTGTAAATATGAAAAGAACAACTATACAACAACCAGAAGGAATGTTAACTATGTATCATTATCCTACAGAAAAAAAGAGAAAATTCCAGAGAACTGAGTAACCTCAAATGAAATTATTCAGCTTTTCTGGTGTGAATGGCCACGTCATAGTGGCTGCAAAATCTCATAATATTTCCACAACAGATTGCAGTGGTAGCAGCAGCAGCACACCCCTGCTATGAAGATACAGATGTTCGCTCAAGCACTTGTCGCTAATCACAAATATGATTAAAGTTTATTTTTTTAAAACAATTTATAGGACTTCCTACAGCTGCTTAATTTATTCATTTCATCAGACTATTGTTGGTTAAAAATAATTTCATAATTTGGCTTTCTTTATAACAGTTCTTGGCTAAGGTAAATAAATCTATGTAGTTATCTGTACAGCTTTCTCACCAATGATGGCAAAAAATTAGGTAGCCACTAAACAAGAACACTGTTCAAAAACTCAAGTACACAAAATAACAAAGAAACATCAAGAAAACACTTACACAATCTAGAGATTCATTTAGCACGATCCTTTCGTGTCTTTCTCCTTCATAGTTTACGTCATCAGAGAAGATTCTCTCAAGAGACCACACAGTGCACATACTGACTCCTGCAAAAGAAAACATCTTCTAATGATACAAAATTTGTGAGCATCTGAAAAAGTTGGAATTAACATTCAACAATAACACCAGACAAAGAGAGAAATGAAACAAAATTTGTAAACATACATGAGAACTAAGTGTATATGAGAAATAGATTAAATGTATGCTGAAGAATGTAATATAAATTTTGCAAGCAAGCAATTTGTTCTGTATGTGCAACAAAGCACTAAATATGTATCAAGTGCTAATAAACACAAGTATACTTTAGAAAAGGGTCAAGGCACATTTAATTTTTGTGTCATTATCTTCACTACAAGGCAAGATTTACCTGAACCTTCAAACCTGAACTATGTGCCTATTAAGTATCCCACATACATTAAATATCACTACACTTAATGATTTGTCAATAAACTCTCAAACTGTTTTAATACTTGGCTCTTTATGGTATTATTGTGTTGCAGTTTGTACAGGAACCATTGGACTAACTTCCATAATCTCCCTCATCATTACTGACTGTAACCACAACCATTGGCTAGGTATTTACACTAGCTTGTGGAGTCTCCCCATGACAATTTGTCAACAATATCTTCACTTATACTTGAGCTCCCAGTGTACTGTAATAAAAAAAACTCTGTTCCTGCATACATCAATTACTATCAGTCACTAAGATTATCATGTTCTCCAACAATACCACAGCAATCCATTTTCTGATAGATGACTTGAGCAATTTAATGTCAACATCAAAAATCTGAAGTTCTCTCTTTGACATATTGATACATTCATGTACTTATGTTTAGTGTTAGTGAAAATATGGCACTATGGAACTGTTCAATTAATAGTAATTCACAGTGTACTATTTTAGTGACTATCAACCAGCAGTGTGCCCAAAAATTAATGACCAATAGAGAACTGCACTGAAACAAGAAATAAATAATGAAAATAATAACAAAACATGAATCCTGAAATTTAACAACAAATTTATGCCTGGAAGCTTATGGAGTATACATCATGCTGCATTAAGTGCTGTTCCTTTGGCACCCCTCCCCCACCCCCCACTACCTAGTGGTACTTTTGATTGTTTGCATTTATTGGACTGTACAAAACAAATTAATTGGCTTCAGGCTTTCCACCTGGTGCACTCCCTGTTATGCTGCAGAGCACCCTTACTCCACATAGCACTAACTGTGAACAACTGTACTGCATTGGGTTGACACTGTGAGCCTTTCTATTTGTTGATTGTGCTTTACATGATAGCCAACATCATTTTGTTATTCATGTATACAGGAAATAAATAAGAAATAACTATTTTAAAAGAAATAAAGAAATTAGGTATGTTTATTACACTTCTGAAATCTGATAGTCTCTCTTAAGGACACAAGCAGAAACAGCAGGTGTTAAGGCGTTCACAGTGTTAACATGGAGGATGCTCTTAATTGTCACATTCTGAAGAAACAGTCATTCTTCTGTTTTTATTCTTTTCATTGCTGAAAAAAGCTACTCACAAAAGTATGTAGTGTCGAATACACACATGATCTATGTGGTATTTTTGTGCTGCTTGGGAAATGTTTTTTGCTGTAATGAATAGTACCACAATGACAAATTAAACATATTGTAACACTTATTTCATCAAAGTTGAATTTTGCAAGTCTAATACTTCTAACTGCAATGACATTAGTAAATCATTGGAAGAAACTGAAAATAAGTGCTGAACATTTCATTTCCAATTCTAAATTGGTGAGCACTTTGAATCTGATTTCAAGAGATATGGTGAGCTTCTTTATCTTGGCTCTGTAACTATGAAACTGGTACCTTCAGGCAGTTTTAAAGGCAGATTACTCTGCCTCTCAAACAAAGATAATTTTTCTATGAATGATTTGTTTTGATCGTTCATGTCAACTATCAGCTGCTCTTTGGCCTGCAATGATGAATTTAAGTTGTTGAGATGTATATTTATTTTAGCCAAAGGCACCAAATCTTCTAGGCAATGAATTACTTCCCCTTTCATTTCGAGACACAGGGATATTTTCTTATGAATGGCACAGAAAATATCAACAAAAACCTTTCGCCAGGTAGGCCGATGAAGTGTGCTGTGGTGAGTATGTCCCGACACTCTACTTCCATACCAATCAGAAATCCTTTGAATTGGTGGCAATTTGCACCATGATAAACAAAATGTGAAATCTTGGTGATGGCCAATCATTTTTAAGGCATCACTGTCAGCAGTTACAGAAATGAGTATGTCCCACGACAAATTCATATTGCCTACTGATAAACAAACAGCTTCAATGATAGCAAGTCCTATTGTGATGTAGTCAAGCATGACCACATCCAAGAGCTCAATATCAACACCATACACAAATGTCGGAAGCTGAGCACAGTCAGCTATACCTGTACTTTCATCAAATGTGAGTAAAAATGCAACAAAGTTCTTGGCTTTTTCTAGAGCTGTCTCTCTAAAACCACTGCCATGTCCATGATTTGATGAGACACCATTTGCCTCAAACCACAAACCCCTTCCATTGCCTGCAGCTCCCTTGGAAAACTAACATTCTGCATGTGCTACCATTTAAGATTTTATCAGAGTTCCCACTGGAAACTGCTTGCTAATCATTGCTATACTGCAAACTACTTTGTAGCTTGCTCAAACTGCTGCCTCCCTTACATTTTTTGCCCCAGCCATTCACCTGAAAAGCATAAACACATTACAGTACATGAGCTAATGCTGCATACTTCTGTAACATCTGTACTAAGAATTCTTTTCAAACTTACAGCTACTGCTATGTGATTTTTACACCTGGCTACTAGCTTCAACTTCTACTTGCTTGTAATGCAGTGGGTGAAGGTGTGTTTAATGTTGTTGCATGTTATATATCTTACCAGAATTAAATACTGGGCAATATTCAAGGCACTGCAGAAGTCCACTGATCTCAATAAAAGGAAAGGTCTCCTGCAATAGAGGCATAGGACTTCCATAACTAATGACAGCTGTCACTGAACATGCACTATTGTGTCAGTTACAGCTTCATGTGACTAGGGGGCAATGAGTTCACTTTCCGAACCACAGGGGCTCCTGCTCTGTGTTGCACTGTTGGCACAGCTTCTGGCATGCAACAGCTACATGAGGAAACCCATTTCTTTTGAAGAAATGCCAGAAGTAATGTAAAGGAATGATAACTGCAGTAATATGAATAATCATCTACATTGGTACCCATACTTGTACTACTTGGAGGGCATGGCAGAGGACACTTTCTATTGCAACACATATCCATCCTATTTCATTTGCACACAGAGTGCTAGATGAATGATTACTTAAATGTGTCTGCGCAAAGTGTGATTAGTCTAATTTTGTCTTATCTGTCCCTAATGGAACAACATGTAGGACACTGTAGTACATATCTGGATACCTCGCTTAATACTGGTTCTTAAAGCTTTGTAAATACAGTTTCATGGGACAGATGACTTCTATCTACAAATATAAGCTAATTCATGTTTTTCGGCATTTCTGTGATGCTCTCTAATGGGACAGGCAAACTGGTGGGCATATGTTCAATATCCCCTGTTAGTCCTACATGAGCAATATTCTATGATGGGTCACAAGAGTGCCTTGTAAGCAATCTCCTTTGTAGACTGACTACATTTTTCCAGTACTTTACCAATGAATTGAACCATACCAACTGTTTTACATATGACTGTGTGTAGAATCTGATAGGGAATCTGCAGCAGTCCAAGAAGTAAATTGGTGCAGTACTCTTGGACCCTTCCTTGTAAAAGAATATTTGAAAATTGAGTTCATTATTTATGATTTCAATTTGCTATCCTTAACTTCAGTTCCTATGTAATCCACAAAAGTCTGACCAATAACTTTGGTGCCACCAACAGCCTTTACATATGATCACATTTTTTTTTTTTTTTTTTTTTTTAGATTTTGTGAAAGGTCTCTCGATAAGGTTCGGATAGGGTACTTTTTGAAGGTTTTTTGCGTTGGGACTTTTCACAGCAAACACTTTTCATTCAGCGTAATTCTGTTTAAAGTCCTATGCTTTGTTTTATATCCCTAGTGCTGTAGCCACACTTATTTTTATTTACAGAGACTGTATGCTATGCGAAGCCCCTTCCATCATGAGCTGCTCCGTTACGTATATACTAGCAAACCTCTGATTGTTAAAGAATTAAATTCCCAAGTATAAAACGACTTCAAAAGTCTCATTAATTTACAACAACATAAGGAAAAGAGAGATTGCTACTCATCATAAAGATGGCACACTGAGTTGCAGACAGGCGCAATGACAGGACAGTTCCACATTTAGCTTCCGGTCAAAGCCTTCTTCAGAAAAGCCAACACACACATTCATTCACGCAAGCAGGCACACCTTATGCACACATAACCGCCATCTTTGGCAGTTTGGTCCAAGCACCAAACACCCATCACAATATTACCTTGGAATGGTTGCATTCAAAAGTAATCACCACAAGTGTCAAGAGATTTGTACCACTGGGAGAGGTGACAATCAATTCCTGTTCCACAGAACATGGTCAGCCACTGAAAGTTCCACAACTGCACCCAATCCTGCACTTCCTCATCTGACTGAAACCAACGTCCATGCATGACTTTCTCCATGTCACCAAAATTGTGAAATCCACACTGGGAAAGATACGGACTGTACGGAAGATGTTGTAATGCTTCCCAACCAAATCGCTGAAGCATAGCCTTCGCCGAATGGCAATGTGGAGGCGACCGTCATTATGCAACTGGATGATTCCATCTGACAACATTCCTGGGAGTTTTGGCTTTACGATGCATCACAGTTTCTATAAAGTGCCTTCATAGTGCTGCACACAAATTATCATTCCATGCTCGAGGAACTTGTCGCGCAGAGGGGACCTGCAATCAAAGTAGGAGGTCATCGTGACTTTCACAACTTCTGTGAACAACTTTGGATATTTTTGGTGGGAAGATGTGTGGAGAGATGTGTAAGGTTCCCACTGCTGGTTTTGCCTTTTGTCTTTGCGCTGTTGGAGTGCTTTAAGACAGAATCATCCTGTTGCACAATAACACCTGCCCCCATACTGGCAATCGGACAAAGGCTACATTTCAGTGACTTGGTTGGGAAACGCAGCAACATCCTCCACACAGACCTGATCTTTCTCCATGTGGGTTTCATGTCTTTGGCGTCCTGAAGAAAGAATTGTGGGCATCAGTTTCGGTTGGACAAGGAAGTGCAAGAGCGAAATCAGTTGCAGACCTATCAGTGACTGACTGCATTTCATGCAACAGGAATCTATCATCTTGTCTCCCAGTGCGATAACTATCTTAATGCATGAGGTGATTACTATTGAATGGAAACATTCCATGGTCCCATTGTGACAAGTGTTCAGCTTTCATTTGACATATGGTCTCAAGCACTACCAGCTTCATGCAAATTAATGACACACACATAAGTAGATCATCTAATTTCCTTACACTTATCACATAGCTGCACCACAGTTCTCCTAATGAATTGTTCTGTTGCTTCTTCTTGTGACCAGTATCTTCTCAGAGTTATCACTTATATAACAACTCTGTTTTGCCTTGGTCTATACCATATTTAAAGTTAGCTCAGCCTTTTCTGGTGCTTTTGTCTCAGATTGAGGCTCTACACCAATAATTAACAGTTTCACATGTTTCCATTTACAACCTGAAAAAAGGTATCATAGTGAAATTTTGTATATCATCTTTTTAAACAGGTTGCATGAGCACTTACTGTGCAAGTTAATCTAACAAAGGTAAAAGTATGTACAAGGGTTTGCACAGGTACATTCAGCAAAATGAAAACACAGATAAACAATATAGTGCTAATATGTCAAATTTGTTCTTCACAGGCCTCACAATGTATGGTGTGTGCCACAGGATACCTTGTACCACTACAAATAAAGTGAGGGGAAAATGACTGACTAATGTCTCCATATGAGCCCTAATTTCTATTATCTTATCCCTGTGGCCCTTCCGTGAAATGTACACTGGCGGCAGCAGAATTGTTCTGCAGTCAGCTTCAAATGTTCGATCTCTAAATATCCTCACTTACGTTCCTCGAAAAGTACGCCACCTTCCCTCCTGGGGTCCCCATTTGAGTTACTGATGCATCTTCAGAATAATCACATACTGACTGAACCTACTGGTAACAAATGTAGCAGCCCACCTCTGAATTGCTTCAATGTCTTCCTATAATCTGACCTGGGGGATAGGGTGGGTGGGGGGGTGGGGGGGGTGGGGAGGGGGGTGGAATCCCAAACACTCAAGCAGTAATAGAGAATGTGTTGCACTAGTATTCTATAAATGATCTCCTTCACAGATGAGTCACTTTCCTAAAATTCTCCCAATAAACCAAAGTTGATTATTCACCTTCCCTTCTACAATCCTTGGTATGTTTGTTCCAGCTTAGATCACTCTACAACATTACACACCTCCCCCCCCCCCCCAAAAAAAAAAAAAAAAAAATAAAT
This sequence comes from Schistocerca gregaria, assembly GCF_023897955.1. Taxonomy (NCBI): domain Eukaryota; kingdom Metazoa; phylum Arthropoda; class Insecta; order Orthoptera; family Acrididae; genus Schistocerca; species Schistocerca gregaria. The sequence goes on from NC_064922.1 coordinate 870,475,180, forward strand.
AAATAAAATAAAATTAAATGACGTGACTGCGTCAAGCACCATACTACTAATGCTGTATCATTATGGGAGTGTTTTTCCTAGCCATCTGCATTAACTCAATAACTTTTCTACATTTAGATCTGTCTGGCATTCATCACGTCAACTAAAAGTTTTAGCTGGATGGTTATCTCAAAGTATCTGACTGTTGTGACTGATACCGACTTTTCATTAAAGGCGCTGTCACAAATTACCAGATTTTTCGTCACATTGCATTCTCTTTAACAAGAGTTGGTCAGAAATATTCACACCAAGTGCTGAGTGTCTGAGTTCTTTATGCCTTTTGCAACAATTTTCTACCAAGGCCCTCTCAGTTTCTGGACACAGGTTCCTCCACCATACATATACTTATTTGTAACATCTTGTGTAACAGCACCATTCAGGAGAAGTTCAAGACATTATCGACTAAGTCAAATATATATCAGCACTCTTCCCTGATGTTTACTTGATTCTGCTTCACTCTTAACAACATAATTCCGTAGATAATGAAGCACTGGATTCTCACTGTTGAGAGGTTCTCTGTCCGCTCAGATATATAGGGTCATGTCCCACACACAAATACTCAGTTTACAAAGTGGCAATATGAATCCAAAAAGAATCCTTTGCTCTATACTGTTTTGAAACTTCATGTCAGATTAAAACTGTGTGCCAGACCAGTACCAAGACCTGGAAGCTGACCTTTTGTGGGAAATGCTCAGACTGAGTGAGCTATCCATGCATGACTCATGACCTCTCCTCACAGGTTTAGTTCTGACAGCACCTTAATCCTACTTTCCAAACTTAACAGCTCTGCTGTATTCCTAACGGGACTAGCACTCCTGAAGGAAAGGGGAAGAAAGGATACCATGAAGAAATGTCTTATGAGATTTTTTCCAGAATGACTCTTCCAGTCTGCAGGGGAATGAATGTGTGTGGTGTTGAAAGATGGGGTGGGGACAGAAGGCAGGTGGTGCTGGCACAAACATAATCGCAGCCAGAGATCTCGTGGAACTATGTTACCTTTGACTAGATACATACCCTTTGGATTAACTGACAATTCAGTGTGAAAAATACTTCAAGGTATGATATTAAAAGCACTGGGTAACGCAAGAGAAAGTCACTGGAAGTTTAGGTAGGTCGACAGTAGGCTTATCACACGTCCAGGATTAGCCCAGACAGCCTTGGTTTGTTAGTGCTGTCCGGTATAATGCGCAGGGTTGCAAAAAGTCTAGGGTTTGAAAATTTCATGACTGGCAACACCTTTTTTTTTTTTTAATTTTAGACCTATATGTTTGACATTGCATGTTTAAATATTGTCTTACAGCAGTGACTCTCTATTGGATTTTGGAGCAAGCACTGACATTAATGGGAAGACATGGCTACCAGTTTTGCCACAACTTTTCACTTAGGATTACTCGTCTGACAAAATAAGAGGCACAAAGTGTTTATGTCATTTTCAAAGCAAAGTAACTCTCTACACAAATCTGATGATTTGGCAATGGGCAAAAGAAACTGTGCATTTAATGTAAACCTGCAACAGAAATACACATTTTTGAAATTGTGTAATGATAGTAACAATGGCTGTGTTTACTGCACGCTACATACTGGACAACTTTCAACTTTCTGTGGCACACAAAGAAAAGAGTGAAGTTAAAGATCACACGAAATGATTTAAACATAGGAGTGCTATTAATGCTACTCCTTCAGTGAATGTAAGAGATTTCTTTAAAGGTCACATATTCACACCACAGTGCTTGAACTCAGTTCCAAAACATAAGACAGCACATGCAGTTACTACTACACAATAGATTCATGGTGGGAGAGAGAGCCTCCATGTTATACAATTTCCGGAAAGCTATTTATGAAATAACAGCTACTTCTAGGCAACAGATATAAAATATAGCACAAGGCTGTAGATAGAAAGACACTAAATGACACACATTTGGTTACCATAGCTTATGATTACGGAAAGATCTCTCACAGAAATCAAAGCAATTTTGGTCATATGTTAAGGTTTTTGGTGGCACCAAAAGATTCAGAAGCACATAAAGTATAAGTTTCACAACAATGTAAAAATGAGGGGTATAGATATTAGCATCAGAAACATTGTGAAATACCTGAACTGACTAAAATTGAACAAGGCCACACAGACCGATGTTATCCCTGTGAGATTCTATATAGAATTTTCAGATGAATTAGCCATACACTTAATTATAATATCCAAACCTCTCTCGAAGATAAAAACAGAGGTTGGAAGACAGCAGAGGTTACATCCATCAACAAGAAGAGTAGTAGAAATGATCGACCAAACTGCCATCCAGTGTAACTGATTTTGAGCTCCTCAGCCTGAAGAATGGTCTGACGCAACACTCAATGCTCGTCAACCCTGTGCAAGTCTCTTCATTTCTCCATATCTACTGCAAACTACATCCATTCTCACCTGCTTACTGCATTCAAGCCTTGGTCTCCTACTATCCCTCTGCCCCCTGCACCCCCCCCCCCCCCAACCATTTCCTTATGAAACTGACAACTACTTGGTGCCTAAGGGTGCGTCCTATCACTTTTGCCAAGAAGTGACACAAACTTGTTTTCCTCCAAATTTGATTAAGTACCACTTAATTAGTAACACAACCTACCCATTCAATCTTTGGTATTCTTCCATAGCCCCACATTTCAAAAGCTTCTAGTGTCTTCTCATCTGAACTGATTATTGCCCACTTTTCTTCTGCAGAAGGTTACACTCCAGATAAGTACTTTCAAGAGAGATTTCTAAACACTTAAATTGATATTAAATGTCAATTGGTCCCTCTTTTTCAAATATGTTTTTATTGATATTGCCAGTCTGCATTTTATATCCTCACTACTGCCATCATCAGTTATTTTGCTGCTCAAATAGAATGACTTGTCCACTAATTATAGTTTCTGATTGCCTAACCTAATTTCCTCGGAATTACCTGATTCAATCAGACTAAATTCCATTACTCTTGTTTTACTACACTTGAGGTTGATCTTACAGTCTCTTTTCAAAAATGCTATCCATTCCGTCCTGACAGAATTACATCATGGGCAATCCTTAAAGATTTTATCTCTTTCAACTCCTTTCCCTTTAAAAATTTCTCCTTTGTTACCTGCACAGCTTGCTCAATGTCTCACACCCTTCTCCACTACCTTCCAGTGTCCCCATGTCTTGTCCATGTATAAAACTTACTTTCATAATTCTTAAACAAAATGTTAGGCTAGCTATGATTAAATTAAGCTCTGTGTAAAATTATACCAGACAGTTTCTCTTTCAGTTCTTTCCCCCATTTCATATTATCCTACTGTTGTTTCTTCTCTTCCTTTCCCTAATACTGAATTCCTGTCACCAATCCCAATTACATTTTTGTCTCCTTTAACTACTTAAATAATTTCTTTTATTTCAACAAATATTATTTCAGTCTCTCCATCATCTGCAGAGCTGTTGGTATATAAACTTGTACTACTGCAGTGGGTGTTGGCTCCCATGTCTACAATAACACATTCACTATGCTTTCATAGAGGCTTTCCTGCATTCATATTTTCTTATTCATTATTAGGTTTACTCCTGCATTGTCTCTATTTGAGTTTGTATTCATAACTCTGTATGGACTTGATCAGAAGCCACATTCTTCCTAACACCTCACCTCACCAACTCAAACTATATGTAACTATAATCTCTTAATATCAGTTTTTAATGTATCTGCTTGTTCAAGGGATCTAACATTCCATGCTCCAATTCGTAGAATGCCAGTTTTGTTTTTTCTGTTGGTAATATCGTCATGAGTACATCCACCAAGCAATCAGAATGGAGGTATATTTTATCCACGAGCATTACATTACCATTAAGCATACAGTACAGATGCATGTCCCGAAGGGGGAATGAAGGGATTCCGTTGAAGTTGCACCATTCCACCACTATATCACTCTCGAAAAGAATGTGGTATCCGTGACTTGTGTGCAATCTAATCTCACACGCTGACTTACCATAACAGTGGTTATAACACTCGGAGCTTCGTCAAACTTCTATTCAACATTTATTTTGAGCACCAGGGTGTAAGACAAACATGTGCCGTAAGTGATCTGGACAACAAATTGTGTTAACAAAATGCTAAACTACATACGCTGAGCTTCAGAGCTGGTCTTAAGGATTGCACTTTCAATGGTTTTCTAAGGCACTGCTAAAAATCATACGGTTTATGGATAACATGAGGCACGTTTCCTTTAATTATAAAACAATAAATTCTTATTTTATGAGTAATGCTGCTTACGGAGCATTTTACATCATATAATCACAAAATAACATTTGTATGGAGAACGTCAAAAATTAAGCATTGAAAAGAACAGTTTACAACAGACTCGGTAAGTATTACTTGGAGCAGGATAATAACAATATGCTCTAAATATTTATAACGCCGATGTTTTGTATTTGTCACTGTACAAGAAATCCTAAATACCGGATTTAATTCATTACCCGCAACATTTACATTCACTGAACTGAACATTTTAAAAGTCATACGTACACGACATTTACGAAGCGATGTAAATAATGTTTTGACAATTTTTCAACAAAACAATAACTGTTGTCAACACAAATCGCGCTCAATTTCACAATATTTTATTTCTCATTTGTCAAGGTTCAAAACAAAGTTTGAATTTTTCATATCTTTGACCTGACCAAAGATCATCTTGCATATCGTTGATTAACAAACAAATTACCAGGTAGCAAGACATGAATTTGTAGGAGAGAAAAAAAAGTTATAAAAAACGTTGAACCGTTTCATAGACGGGCAAAATATGTGTTTGAAGCACAACAATTACATTTGAGATACATCAAAACGTTTAACAAAGAAAAGTGTCTTTAGATGGCTTGTGCCGATAAACGCCAGTTACCGGTTGTTCGTTTGTCAAAGAGGGCTGTGCAACTCACATCCTTTACTGTGACCTTGGTGACTAAAATGAAAATACCTAGATCATTCTGTAAATTTTATTATTTTATTGAATTGCTTCAACCTATAATTTTTGCAATTTCTGTTTCAATCAATTGATTCTGGGGAACAGGACAGCAATTCGATGTAATCATTACACAGCTGTATTATGATAGTAGGTAAACTACAGTAACTTTTAATTTAAAGTTAATGTTTTGTTACCATAAAAGAAGTGGCAAAACCATTGCACTTATGAAGAAGATACAAATGACCTATAGCATAAGAGGACTGTCTGTTGTGTTGAAAAAAAAGACAAGAAGCAAGTCTGACATTAGGAATATAGAAAATCACCAAGAAATACGGGCAAACAATATTTTACTTCTTCTAATAATGTAATACGAACTCAAGCGTTTGAAAGAGTAAAGGGCTGTTGCCAGGAGGACTATTAAAAACTGGAAGAGTTAAATGAAGTATACAGAGACGAATGTTTCACTAGTTTTGTTTAAGTAGAAAGAAATTCAAGATATGATATGTAATGAATTAAAGTCTATAGCTCTAAATGCTGCAAAGAATATATGACATATGTCTGGGCTTACAAGTTGTATCTGAAAGGGACAGAAGTCGAAGTTTCTCAGACGTTTTTACCAACTTATGATTACTCATAAGAGAGTTAAGAGAGTGCACTATATTCTGGAAAAAAATCTTCTAAGTAAAACATTTGAACAAATAACAGGCACTCATACTAACAGGCCATGAGAAATAATCACAAACTGACTTCAATCAAAAATTCGCCAAAAAAGTCATTACAGCATTTTGATGATCCACACTTCAATGTAAAATGCTTTGTGAAATGTTAAGAAAATATATTAAAGATAAAAACGAGGAAGCTCTTACTATAAACAGGCAGACAGATATTTTGAAATGATAAGAAAAATGTTAGATGAAGTTAAAGACAATGAGACATGTGCTGTCCTAGGAGAAGTTGTACAAACTCAGGATAAATCCAGGGGTAGCTAACCAAGGGACAGCATAACCATGGCCTAACTTGGAAATCACATTTTATGAGACCACTTTATTCCCGTTTTAGTTATTGCTGGAATATCGTTTCCAGATAGTTAAGTCGGCAACAGCTGAAGAGCATGTTGGGTATTTTCGCATCGTCACCTATAGAAATATCGTGTCTATCATGAAGTACAACCTTTTCATATAGCAGAACGATTCGCTTGAGGGTACTTCGAGGCTGGTCGATGAAGTGATTCAGTTGAACAGCATAGCAGAAAACATGAAAACTGATGCAGTGTCATGCAATGAAAAGATCAGTGCAAAACATGAAACTTGCATTAATAATATAACGATGCATCTTACAATTATTTAAAGGATCAGTACTTTCTTGTTTGACCAGCAAGAGACATCCCTAAATTTCGGAATGAAACATGGGCAAAACATATGCTAGTTTCAGTTAACAATCAACTTTGCTGAGATTAACACAGCAGCAACAACAAACATACGATTTTTTTCCTTTCTCCTCTGGACATAAATATTATGTCAAGAGGTTACAGAATGGAGGTGCCTCATCGTGAAATGCAAGTTCCAAGTTGCGAAAAAAAAAATACACGATTTTTGTATAGTTGTCAACAGAAGGACGCCACAGTCAGTTCTGTTCAGATACACCATTTCTAGGCAAGATAATATTCCATCACACATACTGTCAGTAGTCACCTAATAAAGAAGAAAGTGTGAAATTTGGTCCGCTTTGCCAAATAGTTGGTTTTCTTCAGAGTTGTAACAAATTTTGATAACATAGACACCATGGAGTTCTTAGAATGATTAATTCGTTACAGCAGCAATGGGTGTTCTACAGAAAGTACCTATGCAGAATTACTGAATATTATTCGTTCACCAACTTTCGTAATTCTTTGGCATATACAAAATACAGTTTATACGATGGGTAAATTATTATATTGGAGACATACCTGAAGAATAAGATGCCAACATTTACAATAAACCACAACAGTCTGGGGTAGAGATGTACCTAAGGCACATACACAAACTGGAGACTGCTGTTATTGTGTCACACTCTAAATGTCTGGAGAACACAAACTATTTCATACTTAATTTTTGCTTGTGCGATCGTCTATATGAGCTATATGTTATCTCAAGGGACTGGGAAGTAACTAGAGACTTGATACCTTCACTGTGTTCTTCCTTCTTTTCTACGATCGTCTGAGTTTAAAACTGTAAATATTTATTTCAGAATAAAAATACTTATTCTGAAAGGTGAGAGAATTAGCAGAGTTGCAGATGGTGCTGGTTCAAAAGCAGCATGACAAGAACGAGAGAAGGGGAAGGACCTGCACCACTTAAAAGAACAGCATAAAGCTCCAAATTAGGATTAGAAAATAAAAATTTAAACAATTGATTTCAGAATAAAATATATAATCCATACACATTTGTTTATTTTATTTTCATTTGATTACATCAGAGTACTGAAATACTACACAAAAATGTCTCTTGTTCATATCGTTCAGTGTCATACACAGTCTCTTCATAATCCTGCTGGGTGTCCCCCTATCAGTATCAATGAAGTCTCGAATGCACAGAATGACAGCATCAGAGGCATCGTATCTGAGTCTCAGTAGTAGTTAATTAGTTGGTGGAACAGAGACGTTTCTGAAAGAAAGCAAAGACTGACATGAGACAATTTGTGTGATAATTCAAGAGAAATTTTTAAACATAACCATTATGATTGTGTAGTAGATGGTACATAAGGTCATAGTGTTTGTGTTTTGTATGTTTGTACTTCGATTGCTATGGGTTCATTTACCGATTGTCATTTTTTATTTGTACTTCACTGTTGCTACTTGAGTTTACATTTTGTCATTTGGAGATAGAGAGTGGAGCTCGTGAACACTAGAAAATGGAGTGGCAAGTGGAGAAGTCGGAACATTGCCGACATTCGAGGTAAATAATCCCCTTCTGACTGAACACACTGACTCCAACTGTGTTTCCACTTTTGGAAATATTCTTGGAAATTCTTTCCTGAAGTGTGTTAAGGATTCTTTCCATATTTGACTGTCAAATCGCTTCCCTTTAAGTGTAAATGTCAGTTTAGGAAACAGGTAGAAGCCCACAGGATCCAAATCGGGAATGTGGGTGCTGTGCAACCACAGGAATTTTGAATTTGGTCAAAAATTCAACGATAGAGAAGGCACGATGAACTGGAGAATTGTCATGGTGTAGCACTCAACTCCTGTATTCTCACAGTGCAGGAGTTTTCTTCCACATCTTTTCGTGCAAACGCTCAAGGACAAATTTGTAGTATTCCTGGTTAACTGCCGGTCCGTCAGGGGTAAATCCAGGATGCGCAATACCGGTAGAATCCAAAAAAAAATCAGCAACATCCTCTTCACCTCCGACCGACTTTGCTGTGCTTTCTTCGATCGTGGTGAACCTGGAGCCTTCCACTGCAAAGACTGCACTTTGGTTTCAGGATCATGTACATATACCCACGATTCGTCACCTGTAATTACCATATTTAACAAATCTAGGTCATTTTTAGTCCGATTAATCAGCTCTTGGCATGCTTCAAGTCGGTATTGTCTGTGGTCACTTGACAACACTTTTGGAATGAATTTTGCGGACGCTCGATGCATGTTCAGATTTTCAGTTAAAATTGAGTGAACAGCACATAAACTTAAATTAAATTCATCAGCCAACTCCCTAATTGCAAGTCTACGATCAGATCGCGAACTTTCACATTTTCATTCGTTTTTGAGGTGGAAGGACGGCCGAACCGTGGTTCATCTTCAAATGATTCGCGGCTATTTTTAAATATGTTGAACCAGGCAAAAACAATTGACTGATTCATAAAATTATCTCCAAAAGCTGTTTTTAATAGTTCGTCAGTCCCAGAAGTTGATTTCCCATTTTAAAACAAAATTTCACGCAACCTCTTTGCTCCGTCTTTACGTCTATTTTCAAGCAGACAGAATCTGGCAACAACCTCCAACAGACCCGCACTCAGCCTGCTGCCACAACGAACTGAATAAAGGAAACGCAGTTTGCTGTCAGAGGGCGTTCAATGAGAAAGCAATGACTCACTCCCCAACCTCCGTGTACCTGCTCGCCAAACCAGTAAGCAGTAGTGGATCCATTCTTAAAACATTCCAATCACACCTCTTATTCTGCTGTTGGAGTTTGATAATGGGATGACAGCAGCATAGGCAGCGAGAAACATTTGTGCTGCGTAGCGAGATAATGCCATTGGACAGAGCACAACAAGAAAACGATTTTCACGTTTTAAGGAGGACCGTCTTGACATTAGTGACTCTGCATTCAGGAAGACATTTGGCGTTTGATGAAGATCATTTAAAAGCACTAATCCACAATGATCCACGTCAGTGTACTCGAGAACTGGCAGATCTGATGAACTGTGATCATTCGACAATAGTAGGACATTTGTATACAATAGAGAAGGTTCAAAAATGGGGTGTATGGGTCATGCATGCTCTAAGCCAAAATCACAAAAGTCTATGGTCGGTCATGTGTGCATCTCTGGTTACTTGTCATAAATTGGCTCGTAAATAACACTAACCATTACTATTCTTTATCGTTACTACTTACGAGAAATGGTGTCTTTATGAAAACGTAACGAAACGAAGGAGCTCCAATGTCAGGCGCGAAATGAGCCCCTTAGGGATATGGCAGCAAGAGAGGGGAAGAAAACCAATGTACACTCCGTGTGCATACCGGGGGAGTCCTTCCAGATGTGGAAAGGGTCCTTCCGGTTGCCATGAACGGTACAGGGTGCACCCATCTGCAGGTGGTCGCTCATGTCGGCACCAATGATGTGTGTCGCTATGGATCGGAGGAAATCCTCTCTGGCTTCCGGCGGCTATCTGATTTGGTGAAGACTGCCAGTCTCGCTAGCGGGATGAAAGCAGAGCTCACCATCTGCAGCATCGTCGACAGGACTGACTGCGGACCTTTGGTACAGAGCCGAGTGGAGGGTCTGAATCAGAGGCTGAGACGGTTCTGCGACCGTGTGGGCTGCAAATTCCTCGACTTGCGCCATAGGGTGGTGGGGTTTCGGGTTCCGCTGGACAGGTCAGGAGTCCACTACACGCAACAAGCGGCTACACGGGTAGCAGGGGTTGTGTGGCGTGGGCTGGGCGGTTTTTTTTAGGTTAGATGGCCTCGGACAAGTACAGAAAGGGTAACAGCCTCAATGGGTGCGGGGCAAAGTCAGGACATGCGGGTACCAGGCAGCAATCGGTATTGTAATTGTAAACTGTCGAAGCTGCGTTGGTAAAGTACTGGAACTTCAAGCGCTGATAGAAAGCACCGAAGCTGAAATCGTTATAGGTACAGAAAGCTGGCTGAAGACAGAGATAAATTCTGCCGAAATTTTTACAAAGGTACAGAAGGTGTTTAGAAAGGATAGATTGCATGCAACCGGTGGTGGAATGTTCGTCGCTGTTAGTAGTAGTTTATCTTGTACTGAAGTAGAAGTGGATAGTTCCTGTGAATTATTATGGGTGGAGGTTACACGCAACAACCGAACTAGGTTAATAATTGGCTCCTTTTACCGACCTCCCGACTCAGCAGCATTAGTGGCAGAACAACTGAGAGAAAATTTGGAATACATTTCACATAAATTTTCTCAGCATGTTATAGTCTTAGGTGGAGATTTCAATTTACCAGATATAGACTGGGACACTCAGATGTTTAGGACGGGTGGTAGGGAAAGAGCATCGAGTGACATTATACTGAGTGTACTATCCGAAAATTACCTCGAGCAATTAAACAGAGAACTGACTCGTGGGGATAACATCTTGGACCTACTGATAACAAACACACCCGAACTTTTCGACTCTGTATGTACAGAACAGGGAATCAGTGATCATAAGGCCGTTGCAGAATCCCTGAATATGGAAGTTAATAGGAATATAAAAAAAGAGGGAGGAAGGTTTATCTGTTTAGCAAGAGTAATAGTAGCCAGATTTCAGACTACCTAACAGATCAAAACGAAAATTTCTGTTCCGACACTGACAATGTTGAGTGTTTATGGAGAAAGTTTAAGGCAATTGTAAAATGCGTTTTAGACAGGTACGTGCCTAGTAAAACTGTGAGGGACGGGAAAAACCCACCGTGGTTCCACAACAAAGTTAGGAAACTACTGCGGAACCAAAGAGAGCTTCACTCCAAGTTTAAACGCAGCCAAAACCTCTCAGGCAAACAGACCCTAACAAACGATGTCAAAGTTAGCGTAAGGAGGGCTATGCGTGAAGCGTTCTGTGAATTCGAAAATAAAATTCTATGTACCGACTTGACAGAAAATCCTAGGAAGTTCTGGTCTTACGTTAAATCAGTAAGTGGCTCGAAACAGCATATCCAGACACTCCGGGATGATGATGGCTTTCAAACAGAGGATGACACGTGTAAAGCTGAAATACTAAATACCTTTTTCCAAAGCTGTTTCACAGAGGAACACCGCACTGCAGTTCCTTGTCGAAATCCTCGCACAAATGAAAAAATGGCTGACATCGAAATAAGTGTCCAAGGAGTAGAAAAGCAACTGAAATCACTCAACAGAGGAAAGTCCGCTGGACCTGACGGAATACCAATTCGATTCTACACAGAGTACGCGAAAGACCTTGCCCCCCTTCTAACAGCCGTGTACCGCAAGTCTCTAGAGGAACGGAAGGTTCCAAATGATTGGAAAAGAGCACAGGTAGTCCCAGTCTTCAAAAAGGTTCGTCGAGCAGATGCGCAAAACTATAGACCTATATCTCTGACGTCGATCTGTTGTAGAATTTTAGAACATGTTTTTTGCTCGAGTATCATGTCGTTTTTGGAAACCCAGAATATACTCTGTAGGAATCAACATGGATTCCGGAAACAGAGATCGTGTGAGACCCAACTCGCTTTATTTGTTCATGAGACCCAGAAATTATTAGATACGGCTCCCAGGTAGATGCTATTTTCCTAGACTTCTGGAAGGCGTTCGATACAGTTCCCCACTGTCGCCTGATAAACAAAGTAAGAGCCTACGGAATATCAGACCAGCTGTGTGGCTGGATTGAAGAGTTTTTAGCAAACAGAACACAGCATGTTGTTATCAATGGAGAGACGTCTACAGACGTTAAAGTAACCTCTGGCGTGCCGCAGGGGAGTGTTATGGGACCATTGCTTTTCACAATATATATAAATGACCTAGTAGATAGTGTCGGAAGTTCCATGCGGCTTTTCGTGGATGATGCTGTAGTATACAGAGAAGTTGCAGCATTAGAAAATTGTAGCGAAATGCAGGAAGATCTGCAGCGGATAGGCACTTGGTGTAGGGAGTGGCAACTGACCCTTAACATAGACAAATGTAATGTATTGCGAATACATAGAAAGAAGGATCCTTTATTGTATGATTATATGATAGCAGAACAAACACTGGTAGCAGTTACCTCTGTTAAATATCTGGGAGTATGCGTGCGGAACGATTTGAAATGGAATGATCATATAAAATTAATTGTTGGTAAGGCGGGTACCAGGTTGAGATTCATTGGGAGAGCCCTTAGAAAATGTAGTCCATCAACAAAGGAGGTGGCTTACAAAACACTCGTTCGACCTATACTTGAGTATTGCTCATCAGTGTGGGATCCGTACCAGATCGGGTTGACGGAGGAGATAGAGAAGATCCAAAGAAGAGCGGCGCGTTTCGTCACAGCGTTATTTGGTAACCGTGATAGCGTTACGGAGATGTTTAGCAAACTCAAGTGGCAGACTCTGCAAGAGAGTCGCTCGGCATCGCGGTGTAGCTTGCTCGCCAGGTTTCGAGAAGGTGCGTTTGTGGATGAGGTATCGAATATACTGCTTCCCCCTACTTATACCTCACGTGGAGATCACGAATGTAAAATTAGACAGATTCGAGCGCGCATGGAGGCTTCCAGACAGTCGTTCTTCCCGCGAACCGTATGCGACTGGAACAGAAAAGGAAGGTAATGACAGTGACACGTAAAGTGCCCTCCGCCACACACCGTTGGGTGGCTTGCGGAGTATGAATGTAGATGTAGATGTAGAAGGAATGGTTGAGCCCAAACAAAGCATCATCTCCTCCCCCCCCCCCCCCCAAAGATTCACACACATCCACAAAAGATAATGTTACGCCTCTGATGGAAAGGCAGCTGTGTGATGTTCTATGAATTGCTTCCCTAAAGTGTAACCATCACTGCTGACATTTATTGTCAACAACTGAGACGTCCTTCGGGCACAATCCAAGAACAATGACCGGAAATACTGTGTGAAGTGATGCTACTCCATGGTAACACTCACCCGAATTCTGCTCGACTGAAAAAAAAAAAAACACACTAAAACAGGAGTGGGCTTGGAAAGTCATTCTGCACCCATCTTAATCACCTGATCTTGCGCCCTCAGATTTCCACCTTTCATGCTCTCCTTCGAATAACCTTCAGGAAACTTCCTTTCCAGATGAAAATCCGCTCTGAATATGGCTCAATGAGCTCTTGTCATCAAAACCACGTGATTTCTACAATCACAGAATCGAAAATTTACTTCAGCCTTGCAAGAGTGTTATGAATAGTGAAGGAGAACACAGAAATGACATCGAAAGTCTCTGTTATGTGTATCTGTTGTGTTTATTAAACTTTTGGAAAAATACTACGAACTTATGCACCGACATAATAGATTCAACAACAAAAAATTCCAGTTAGCTGAATTACAAGTACCCATGCTCCTATAACAATATGGATAGGCATGTGTGAATAGTACTGATAACTGAGAACCACACAAGCTGTATTCTACTGTTTTTTTTTATTAAAATGAAAAAAACTACTGATTTTACTGTTACCAGTAAACTTAGCTTGAGTACACACAAATAATCTGCATGTTTATGGGAATAATGCAAAATGGGAGACAATTTTGGTTCTCTGAAGTGTTAATGGGCCTGTGATCTTAATATTTTCGCTAAACGATGAAAAGTTGTTGTCACAGTGGGAGATAAGCGTGAACAATATTTTCTGCTACAGATGAGGCTGAGTAAACTTGAGCCACCAGTGTACTAACAAAATTTTTACTATATTAAAAATCAAATGTTGTTGTCTAATGCTGAAAAATGAGTTAATACAAGTCGCACCCAACAAAAAATGGTTCAAATGACTCTGAGCACTATGGGACTTAACTACTGTGGTCATCAGTCCCCTAGAACTTAGAACTACTTAAACCTAACTAACCTAAGGACATCACACACATCCATGCCCGAGGCAGGATTCGAACCTGCGACCGTAGCAGTCGCGCGGTTCCGAACTGCGCGCCTAGAACTGCTAGACCACCGCGGCCGGCCGCACCCAACACTTGTGTGATTTTTCGATTTAGTTAGGCCTATTGTGGCACTGTGTGCTTAGTAAAACGAAGTAGTTGAAGTAGTTCTTTCTAATGCCACAGCAGTTGTAACATAGCGCTACACCAGAAAAATTGAACCTTTTTAGATATGAATTATTTTTTATGCATGTAGCTTGAATAAATAACATGACAGTCACAGAGTACTGATATCAAATGCATGTTGCTGTAAACAAACAGTATATGCTACGAAACATAGAAATATTCTCATCTGTCACTCTTACGCTGCAGTTTTTCACCTATGAGTCCGAAAAAACGAATAATCAGATGTAAAATTATAAATTTTTTAAAAACTTCCAAAATTTCCATACATTGTCTCAATCACATTTCTCATTTCTTTTCTTTTTTTGCGAGGAGATGACTATACTCTGTTCACAATAAGCATAAACCTGAAGTAAACAAATACAAACATGATAATTGGTCAGCAGCTGTAGCTCTTGTACACTGGTGTTGTTCCTCTCTTGGAAGTAGGTCCAACTTATGTATTAGACATCTTATTACTGTCACTATAAATGACACTTCAAGACATTCTGATGTATTAACAGCCATCAAAGATTTTCCTTAATCATACTTCAGCTATGCAATTTTTTTCCGAAATTTGAGTACAGTCACAATCTCTGTAAGCGCTGCTCGTGCTCTCATTGTCTTGCTGTTCAGATGTACAGCGAAAACGAATGATATTGCTTCCTGCTTCGCAGGATACATGGGTACAGAACACTGTTAGTGGCTAAAAACAAGTTGTTCTTAATGTTTTTACATAATTATAGAAAAAATCAGGTTTTAAGTTTTTCAAGAATTATTATGTAATAAATATTAGGGATCATATTTCGGATATATACGTGGCATGACCAGAAGTGTCGTAGATTGCTAATCAGGTGGGCTGGTGGGCAGAAGTTTTTAACCCATTATTATCTACACTCCTGGAAATTGAAATAAGAACACCGTGAATTCATTGTCCCAGGAAGGGGAAACTTTATTGACACATTCCTGGGGTCAGATACATCACATGATCACACTGACAGAACCACAGGCACATAGACACAGGCAACAGAGCATGCACAATGTCGGCACTAGTACAGTGTATATCTATCTTTCGCAGCAATGCAGGCTGCTATTCTCCGATGGAGACGATCGTAGAGATGCTGGATGTAGTCCTGTGGAACGGCTTGCCATGCCATTTCCACCTGGCGCCTCAGTTGGACCAGCGTTCGTGCTGGACGTGCAGACCGCGTGACACGACGCTTCATCCAGTCCCAAACATGCTCAATGGGGGACAGATCCGAAGATCTTGCTGGACAGGGTAGTTGACTTACACCTTCTAGAGCACGTTGGGTGGCACGGGATACATGCGGACGTGCATTGTCCTGTTGGAACAGCAAGTTCCCTTGCCGGTCTAGGAATGGTAGAACGATGGGTTCGATGACGGTTTGGATGTACCATGCACTATTCAGTGTGCCCTCGACGATCACCAGAGGTGTACAGCCAGTGTAGGAGATCACTCCCCACACCATGATGCCGGGTGTTGGCCTTGTGTGCCTCGGTCGTATGCTGTCCTGATTATGGCGCTCACCTGCACGGCGCCAAACACGCATACGACCATCATTGGCACCAAGGCAGAAGCGACTCTCATCGCTGAAGACGACACGTCTCCATTCGTCCCTCCATTCACGCCTGTCGCGACACCACTGGAGGCGGGCTGCACGATGTTGGGGCGTGAGCGGAATACGGCCTAACGGTGTGCGGGACCGTAGCCCAGCTTCATGGAGACGGTTGCGAATGGTCCTCGCCGATATCCCAGGAGCAACAGTGTCTCTAATTTGCTGTGAAGTAGCGGTGCGGTCCCCTACGGCACTGCGTAGGATCCTACGGTCTTGGCGTGCATCCGTGCGTCGCTGCGGTCCGGTCCCAGGTCGACGGGCACGTGCACCTTCCGCCGACCACTGGCGACAACATCGATGTACTGTGGAGACCTCACGCCCCACGTGTTGGGCAATTCGGCGGTACGTCCACCCGGCCTCCCGCATGCCCACTATACGCCCTCGCTCAAAGTCCGTCAACTGCACATACGGTTCACGTCCACGCTGTCGCGGCATGCTACCAGTGTTAAAGACTGCGATGGAGCTCCGTATGCCACGGCAAACTGGCTGACACTGACGGCGGCGGTGCACAAATGCTGCGCAGCTAGCGCCATTCTTCGGCCAACACCGTGCTTCCTGGTGCGTCCACTGTGCCGTGCGTGTGACCATTGCTTGTACAGCCCTCTCGCAGTGTCCGGAGCAAGTATGGTGGGTCTGACACACCGGTGTCAATGTGTTCTTTTTTACATTTCCAGGAGTGTATAATTTTTTTGTTCAGTTTGAATATCTAAATCATTTAAATATGAAGTTTATAAAATGCACATCTTCTAGTTCCAGTTACAAACCCCACACAGGATTCTGGTTTTCATTGTAAATACACATTGTTAATTATCGATATATTATAAAAATTGTTAAAGATTTTGAACTTAAGAAAACATTATACAATTAAATTTTTTGGAGAAAAATGAAAAATCAAATACTCTTTCTTTGAATATGTCCATTGTTTTATCAGACAGATGTGGTCTCACATGAGCTGGACTGATAAGCTTCTTAGAAACATGGAAAACAATTTTCACGTGGTGGAGCACAAATGATTAATTTTTACATTTGTCAGCTTAACACTGCAATCTGAACCCAATAAAACTGATGTGGAGTCCAGTTAAGGGATTTATCGCGAGAAATAACACGACATTTAAGCTTCCAAACTTACTGAAAATAATGCATAAAGCTTTGTGACATGTCACTGCCGAATGATGGCGAAATGCAGAACAGCGCGCCATAAATGAGGAAATGTGGACTTTTTGGTGGCTTTGGATTCTGCTACTGATCGCCTCATTATCAGCGAAGCAGTACTGAAATGTACCACAATTCTCGGAGTCTGTTGTGGAAGAAGTTCAGAGATTACCAGACGACTGACTGTAATACCTTCAGTGTCTTCAATATGTAACTACATGGTGAAATCCTAGTAGTGCACTCTTACAGCGCATATAATTCATGCAGAAAAATTACCCTTGTTAAAGTGAGGAATTTTCATCACACTCGTTTTTAATTACTGTACTGTGTTAGCTAAGGTCGAGAGCATGTTATGTTTTCCAACAGATCACCTAAGAAGCGTATCGCCTGAGTTTTACCATTATTTCCTTCTGTTTAAAAACTAAATGACATTCAAGGCTATATTGTTCACTACTCATTTCTTTTTACGTCCTTACTACAACTATTTACGTCACTGCAGGTTAGTTGGACCATGTGGCTGGCCAGTGCTTCCTAAGTTAAATTCAGTGTCGAGATGTTGTACTGGATAATCGCTGAGTCGATGTAAACAAAATACACAGCATAAAACGTATCCTCATTATTCTACTTGACTGTACCCGAGACAGCTTGGCATCTGCTCCTCCTGAACCGAAATCCAATGAGGTTCCAGCAAATGTGGAAGAATACATAGAGTATTGTTTACATGAGGTTTATTCTTATAATGAATGGAGAATAGTTTTGGTAGCTTAACTACCATCTTCAGATCTCAGAATGGACAAACCGAACGAAATATGCCTTAAGTCACAATGTTATGTAAAAACTGCTACAGGCCTACTTTAAAAAATGTTTTGCAGGAAATTAACATACCACATGTAGTATTAAAAATTCACTTGCCTTGTACATGACTGTTGTCCCATTTTCTGTGACATTCTTATTTTGAATCTCTGGGTAAAATGTGTTACGCACATTAGGTAATGTCCTGGAAAACAAATAAGAAATAAGAAATTTCTATTTAGAAAAAGGCTAATTTGTTGAGTGTACCATGTTATTTGTAACAGTAACTGAAACAAAAAGCATGTACTGTCTCGGAATTTTTTTCTTATTTTTATAGACTGAAGCTTCTATGTGATCATTTCTGTTACAATCAGTAGCTGCAACCAGAGATTTGCTTATCTAAATGAAGAAGCAAATCAGACATGTTTGCTTTTAGTTAACAACACATAACAGTAGTATGTTTATTCAAAATAGTAAAATATTTGTAGTGGAACATACCTACTTAGCTGTACTTGAAAAAATAGTAAAACATAAAATGTATATATAACATTTTCACACTGGCTAACTTGTCCCGTATTAAAGATATATGTACGCTGGGTGACACATGACTCTCAAATACCCATATTTACAGCAATTCTGACCGTTGCATTCACATACAAATGGCAAGTTAATGGTTACCAAAAATGCCGGTAGCTGGCGTTTTGTTGCATATGTGATAAGTATGAGAAAATATTTTCATTTTCCCCCTTTTTCTTTTTTTGAAAAACAAGTAGATTAAAATTACGCTAATGTATAATGAAAACGATAAAGGATATGAAACCTCATTACAAAGTTTGCAATTTAAAAATATTGTAAACATCATGTTAACAAAACAGATGATGCAAACAAATACTGTGATTTATTACACAACATAATTCATGGCAAAGTGTAGATATATCTTTATTGTTTGGACAAGTTACCCAGTGTGACGATATTGTATATACATTTTATGTGCAGAGTCTTGTACCGCAAGCAAGAGAGGGCGAGGATGTTGTTATGGGTGCCGGTATCCTCTTTCTACAACACAAATTTGCACACGGATTATTACGGTTCTTTATTTTCATGAACTGGGAACATTTACTTACCTTGAATAGAGTCTATATTTTGTGGTAAAAGCTCATCAGCAACAGTCCTCTTGCAGACTGATGTAATATCCATATCCAGACTGATGTAATATCCATATCCAGACTGATGTAATATCTATATCCACATCCATACTGGTAATCTTGCTATTACAAACTTTAGTTTCTCACTGCTAGTAGTGACAGTTCAGGTTGAGGCAAATTAGCCCCTCTATACCAACTAATCTGTTCGCTATGTACTGCAGCCTGTGATGATCTAAAGCCACTCTGTGAGTAAACTGACAGACACCACCCAGATTATTGAGTGAGGCTCTCAGGTCAGCAGCAGCGGGTTAAATGCTTGCTGTCGATAGGGTGTTGGTGGCATGGGTGTGTTTCTGGCCTCTCCCATCATCGGCGCACTTGATCCAGCGCCTGCTGATCGTTCTTGGCGTTTCATCTTTGCCGACCGGTGTGCTGGCGACTGCTTAGCCCAGCACATTCCTCCACCCTGAAATGCCACACCGTTTTCGCGAAGAGAGAATGTAAACGACAATGGGGGTGGGGCGGGGGCCTGATGCTGAACATAGAGATGAGTCGGGAGTCGTGACTGCAGAGGATGGCGTACCCTTGACCATCCCTCACCACCTGACTGCTCCGAAGAACTGCTGCTGGAGCACACATCTGGGCCTGAGGGCGTGTCCTGGGGCGACGACGACGAGGCCTGTCCACGTCCATCGAGTCAGCGATGTAAGTCGCACGGTCTAGTGAAGCCGTGAATCTGAGCGAAGAAAAGCATCACAGTCAAGGGGGAAATGATACGCACGAATTTGGTTCTGGTGGAGGCGCTGCAAACCATCGAGACCTGCAATCAAATACATGAGAGAGCCAAGGTGTTCCTGGATCACACCTCTTTCACAGCGCCCACAGCTGCCATAAACCTTGAAAGAACAAGATCTCGCGGGGCAAAGCGATACTTGTGGAGCATTGGAGGCGTTGGATGCTGCGGTGGGTGTAGCAAGTGTAGCAGCATCCGATGGCAGCGGCCATGCAGAAGTTCCACCAGTGATGGTCCTTCTTGTAGGTGGGGGGGATAGGAGGCGAGAAAGAATTGTAGCGCCTGCTCCGCGTGTGGGTGGTGCGAAGCTTCACCATCTGTTGTTTAAAAGTGCAAAAGAAGCGTTCTGCTTCTCTGTTGGACAGGGGGGGAATTCGAGCACTTGTTAGATGACGAATGCCATTTTATTCACAAAACTGTTCAGAGTCACGTGAAGTGAACTGTGGCCCATTGTCCGACACAAGTACTTCTGGCAAACCTTCTCTGCAGAATATGGAGGATAACGCGTGAATGGTGTTACATGATGTGGTAGAAGCCATAGGCATGGGAACTTGTTAGACGAGTCTACCACTATGAGCCAATGAGTTTTCCAAAATGATCCTTCAAAGTCTATGTGCACTCTTTGCCATGGGGATTGAGTCTTAGGCCAAGCTGAGAATGTCTGAGGCGGAGCAAATTGGTATTCTACGCATGCGCGACACTGTTACATCATCTGTTAAATGTGGGTGTCCATGCCCTGCCAAGAACAATGCTGGCGCGCTAACTGTTTAGTGTGAACAATTCCCCAATGTCCTTCGTGAAGCAGTTCTAACACATCCTTTTGCAACACTTTGGGAATGAGTACACACGATTGTCCACTGTCAAATTGTACTAAGATCACACCTTCTTGTACTGAAAGGTTACTCCAACGAGTATCGGCTCACTGTTGAGTTCTGAATACTGTTCAATGAGCGAGGTCAAGAGATGTGAATGTAATGCAACAAAATCTTCAGATCAGGATCACCTTCTGTGGCCTGTGCAATTTTTCTGTAGCACAAAGGAAAAGATTACAGCAATTCGGAGTCCTGGGAAACGATCTGCCAACAAGATGCAGCAGATGCATCAAAATCAAGAGTCTTGGCCAATCAGAAGGTGAGGTATGGCATCTGCATTGCCTTGCTTTGCCTAAGTCTGTACACAATTTCATACTGATCCTGCGAAAGCAACAAAGCCCAACGCTGCAATTTTTTAGCAGTGCGTGCAGGTGCTGGCTTTGACAGATGAAACAAGAACTGATAATGCTTGTGATCTGTCACTACAAAGAGCTTGCGACCATACAAATAGTAATGGAATTTGGTAACACCATACACAGTAGAGAGACCCTTTTTTTTAATATTTGAGAATAATTACACTGAGTTTGAGTTAGCAACTTTGAGGCAAAAGCAATACGTCTGTCTTGTGCACCAATTCAGTGCAAAAGCACACTGCCGATTATGTAGGGAGAAGCGTTGACTTGCAAAACTACTGGCTTGGCAGGGTCAAAATGGACTAAACATCTGTCACTGTGCAAGGCATTTTTGAGTTTCTGAAATGCGTCGTGACACTTTTTGGTCCACACGATAGGCACATTTTTCCGACGCAAGCGATGCAGTGGAGCCGCTGTCTGAGCGGCATTCGGTATGAACCGAATGTATTATGTCATCTTACCTAGTAGTGACTGCAGTTCAGACATTGCGAGGAACACGCAGGTCACGGGTGGCAAGCAAATGAGATTGGAGGGGGTTCACACCATGACTGCTTACCTCATGACCTAAGTAGTGTATTTCAGTTTGAAAAAGGACACACTTTTCAAGACGACACTTGAGTCCTGCTTCTGACAACACTCGAAAAAGAGTACACAAATTGGCAGTGTGTTCACCTGGTATAATACCTGAGACGACAATATCGTCAAGGTAGTTTGAGCAAAATGGCACTTTTGCAGTCAACTGCCCCAAGTAACGTTAAAAAATGGCGGGTGCGGAAGCACTCGCTTAGTGCAAACGCAAATACTTGGACATCCTAAGTGTGTATTTGCAACAAACACTTTCTGCGAATTTTCATCCAATAGGATTTGTAAATAGGCATCACGCAAATCTATTTCAGAAGAGTAACGTCCTGCACCAAGCCTGTCCATGAGTTCATCAGGGCGAGGTGACGGAGGAGTGTCAACTGCTGTCTGTGGGATGACGGTGACGGTAGACTTGAAGTCGACACAAATGAGAATGCGACCAGAAAGCTTAGGCAACAAAACCAGAGGCCATGCCCATTGAGTAGCTTGCAGTTCCTTTAATTCACTGACTACTATGTCTCTTAAAGCAATTGGAACATTGTCTTTCAATGTAACAGGCACTACAAGGTTATTAGCTTTTCCCATTCCTTCTGGAAATAGTGCAGGAAATCCTTGTATTTTGGTTGAAAAGCAGACACTGAATGTACATTGTCTTGGATGCTAAGTCCAAACAAATCAAAGGCATCTAATCCGAATATGGTCTCACTGTCTCTTGATTTCAACACAGTAAAATTCACTGTTCTAGTGCTAGAATTGTAAGTGGCAGACAAACTACACTGTCCAAACACTGGAATTTCCTGTCTGTTGTAAGCAGTGATGTGCTTGCTAGCTTTATAAAGCCGTGGTCAGCATAACTGTTAGTACATGGCACGATTAAGCAAAGTTACTGAGGCCCCTGCGTCTAGTGGAAAGTTCACAAGACGGCCATCAATTCGTAATGAGACAAATAGTTTGTTAGAATGTCGTTGCACGGCATTAGGGCGAGAAGGAGGAACAACATTAATCTTACTTTTCCCAGAACCTGCTGTAGGTTTTGAAAACAAAGCGTTCACTGGATGTGCAAGAGCCTTTTTTTTTGTGGGAGCGGACAAAATTGGTGCTTTTGTGCCGTTGCAAATAAACTGCTTTGACATGGCCTTCTTTTCCCACATGTGTAACACCTTTTGTTACATGATAGGCATTCCTGTCTTTTATGGCGAGCAAAACATCTAGGGCAAAACTTCACTAAATTCACAGGCCTGTTTAGATGTCTACTTGGCTGTCCGCCGGCAACGTACACACTCGTTGTTGTGGCTGCCTGGGGCAGTCGCGATCAAGGGGCGACTCGACCCAACAAATTCTGACCTGATCAAACTTACCGGCCACTGTAGCACAAGAATCATATTGCTCTAAGATTTGCAATATCTGGGGATGTGATGGATCAGAGTACACTGTATCACGGGTCATTCAATCACTCTAAAAGTTGTCTCTACTATACTTGAATTTACACTTCCTAGTCATGCCCATTAATTCTGTGTACTGGCAGTACGTCTATTCCAGCTTTTCTGCAAGCGAAAGAACTAAACAACTGATATCTATCTGCAGCTATTTAGACTTGCTGGTCATAGCATTGAGGTATTGCAGCGATTGCTTGGTAATAGACGAGCTCGTCGGGAGATGTCGTTGGGAATTGTTTTTGTATTTAACCAGAACACTGGGAACTCCTCAAACAATAGGAAGTATTGTAACTTCATATACTTTGAACAAAATAAACTTGAGAATGTGCTTGGAACTGAGTCAGGTATTCAATCGATTCCTCCTCTGTTTCCTGACATTGCTGGAACATTGATATAATGGTCGGCAGCACTTGTAGGGCTGGATGGCTGGTCGGTTGTGGTTGTGGCAGCTTGTGCAGCGAGTAGTTGTTGTACTATCGTCAGTAAAGTAGAGATTTGTTGGTTCTGAAGCTGAAAAACTTGTGTTAGATCTAGCACATTGACCTTCTGTGGAGGCAGGGAATTCATGGTTTACACAAATGCGTTGTATCATAAAACAACCAAAACCTCCGAAAACAGAAATGTGATTTGTTCTGTGGCTCCTCTCCTGGAATACATGCAAGAACAGATTAACGAATTAGCAAATAGAAAAATTTGGACACGATCACACCTGCAAGCTAAAACACAAGGAAGCAAAATCTTCATCCAAGTGGATTGTCTTCAATCGCCACTGAATTATCCTCATACACCACTGTAGGAAGAAAGGGAGAGGATGTAGTTGTGGGTGGTCGGTATCCTCTTTCTACAACACAAATGAGCACACAGATTAATATGGTTCTTTATTTACATGAACTGGAAACATTTACTTACCTAGAATAGAGTCTATGTTTTGTGGTACAGGTTCATCAGTAACAGTTGTCTTACAGACTTATGTACTATCCACATCGGTAATCTTGCTATTACAAACTTAAGTTTCTCTCTGTTAGTAAAGTACAATTCAGGCTGAGGTAAACTAGTCCCCCTTTAGTCACTAATCTGGTCGCTATGTAGTAACCTGTGACGACCTAAGCCCACTCTGTGAGTAAACTGATAGGTGCCGAAATGGATGACTTATTTTTAAGGCCCTCCAGTCAGCGGCAGCTTCCTGAATGCATACTGTCGAGAGGGCGTTGGTGGCATGTTGCTTGTAGGTGTGTCTCTGTGCTCTCTTGTGATAGATGCGCTTCTACCAGTGCCTACTAATCGATCTTCGCCCTTCATCTTTCCCAACTGGCGTGCTGGCAACAGCTTTCCCCAGGCACATTCCCCCCCCCCCCCCCGAAATGCTGTACATTATGCTTTATAATTGACTTCAAATACACCTTACATGGTATTTTTCAATATGAATATTTTACTATTTTGAATGATCATATTACTATTAAATGCTGTTAACAAAAAGTAAACATTTTAGAGTTGGTTCTCACTTTTCATAAGCAAATCTCTGCTTGCAGTTACTGACTGTAATGGAATTAATGATATAGATTCTTCACTGTTTAAAAAATTATGGTACTGCACAGGCTTTTTGTTTCAATTACTGGCATGGGTAATGTGGTGCATTCAATGTATTAGCCTTTCTCTAAACATAATCTCTTATTCTTATTTGTTTGCCAGTATGTAACATACTTCCCTACATTCCTTTTAAGTAGTACGTAGCACATTTTACCTGGAGATTGAAAATAAAAATGTTATGGACAGTCCTTGTACACTGTGAATGCATTTATAATGCTACATGTTGTGTATTATTTCCCTGCAAAATGTTGTTTTTAAACGTAAGTCATTAGCAATTTTCACATAATTTTGTTACTTAAGACAATCTTTCTTTTGGTTTTGCTGTTCTGAGATCTGAAGATGGTAGATAAGCTACCAAAACTGATCATCAGTTCCTAAAAATATTTTTGATGTTAAATGCAATTTGAAAGTTTTTAAAATGTTTCATAGTTTTGCATTTGATTATCTGCTTACAATCGCTTTTTCCTTTTCTGACAGTGTCAGGTATATTCAGAAAAGACAAGTTATGTCTTCCTTCAATGAAGGAAATCTAGCTATAAATTCAGAATCATTATAATACTCAAACTGAGGTGATGTCTCACTTTATTGTCTTTCTTCATTCTAACAAATAATTCTGCCAAATTCTCATTATCACTGTTCCAAAACTAGCCAGTCCAGCCTCAAATGGCTAGTTTTGTTATCCCAAGAATGTACAATAGTAAAGGGTTTTTCCTGTTTGGTACAATGCATTCCCATGCTATTCCAGGAATACAGATTGTTAGTGAATAGCCTTTACTTGTGTTTGTGTCGTAAATAAAAACCTGGGAATTTGAACTGGCAACCTAAATTACATACTGAGTTCAAAGCCACATAACTTACATGAAACTGGAAAGACTCCTGTGTACATGAAAACCGATTTCAGTCATCTGCAAATAAATAAGGAAACGAATAATTTCGCACTCAGTAGACTTGGTCACTGCAAACTGTACGAAAAAAGCCTATCTATACAAAAAAATCCAAACTCTAATGTAGATATATATATATGAATTTAACCTGAAACACAGGAAATTTTCCGCACTGACATACGGCCCTGGTAAAATAAAGAAACTGGGAGAACCTATATTATGTAAAGGAAACGAAATAATCATGTATTATGAATCTCACCTGCAAAATGAAATACTGGCAGAAACAGCAACACAGTAAGATTCTGCAATAGCTAAAAAATACTGCTAAAAACTAACTACAGTTGATCCAAGGAAATTGGGTTCATAATGTCGACACAATATGCCAATGAAACCTCTAAGTACTGAAATTTCAGTTAGGAGGGAACTTATCAAAGAAAAAAATTATAGCATCTAATACGAAATTCATTTATTCTAGTAACTTCAATGGTACAGTAAATTAATGCAGAAGATCAATCAATAGAATAATTATCAAAAATTCAACTGTGACGAAGATGAAGTGGACCGACAATTCAAGTCTACAAAAATTAAAATAAACCTTTCACCTCATAAAATAATATCTTGTTCTTCATTTCCAAATCTTTTTTATATACATATCCAACCAACCATTGTTCTGAGTCATCATTCCTCCCTGTAATATCTGAAACTCATCTAATTCCAAAATTGTGTCCATGCATTTCCGTGTTCAATCAACGAAAATCCGCCTGCTGACACTGCAGCTATCCATACAAAGATTCTAAGGCACCACAGTGCTGCCATCACAGACACAGATATTTTGTCTAACAATAGTTTCCCTGACCACAACTCTTCAATTATATCATCTTCCTTTACAAATATTAACACATCCAATAACATCATCAAAAAATAGCAATCTTACCAGCTTAATTGGCTGCTAGTTGAAGTTTGTACAACTGACCATGTAATTCGATATGCCAAAATGTTCCATTACCAAAACTACATGATACCAGTCATTTTTACAAATGATTGCTATTTATGAAACTTTCTGGCAGCTTAAAACTGTGTGCCCGACAGAGACTCAAACTCGGGACCTTTGCCTTTTGCGGGCAAGTGCTCTACCATCTGGGCTACCGAAGAACGACTCACGCCCGGTACTCACAGCTTTACTTTTGCCAGTACCTCGTCTCCTACCTTCCAAACTTTACAGAAGCTCTCCTGTGAACCTTGCACAACTAGCACTCCTGAAAGAAAGGATGTTGTGGAGACATGGCTTAACCACAGCCTGGGGGATGTTTCCAGAGTGAAATTTTCACTCTGCAGCGGAGTGTGCGCTGATGTGAAACTTCCTGGCAGATTATAACTGTGTGCCCGACCGAGACTCGAACTCGAACTCGAAGTTTCATATCAGCGCACACTCTGCTGCAGAATGAAAATCCCATTCTGGAAACATCCTCCAGGCTGTGGCTAAGCCATGTCTTCGCAGTATCCTTTCTTTCAGGAGTGCTAGTTCTGCAAGGTTCACAGGAGAGCTTCTGTAAAGTTTGGAAGGTAGGAGACGAGGTACTGGCAGAAGTAAAGCTGTGAGTACCAGGCATGAGCTGTGCTTCGGTAGCTCAGATGGTAGAGCACTTGCCCACAAAAGGCAAAGGTCCCGAGTTCGAGTCTCTGTCGGGCACACAGTTTTAATCTGCCAGGAAGTTACATATCAGCGCACACTCTGCTGCAGAGTGAAAATCTCGTTCTGGATTGCTATTTATGTTCATGTTCAATATTCATTTTCATAACAGCAATACATCGTACATGAACTGCTTCTAAGAAACACAAGCAAAGAAAGGTGCCAACTCTGTTTTACCTTTTCTTACAGGCAGTTGTAGAAACTCTGAATAGCTGCTGGTTAAGTCCTATTCTCGGAATAGCACTCTGAATACTGCTGGTTAAGTCCTATTCTCGAAGTAGCACAGGAAATGCACTGCACCAACCCAGAACGATGCCTAACAGTAGTATAAACTCAGAATAACTTCACTGGCGCATTGCATTGGGTTAGCAAGTTTAAGTCAAGAATAAGTTTTGACACTAACTGGAATATTGATAGAACAGACAAGGATTGTGGCCGAATTACATGTCAGAATGAGGAAAGAGAATAAAGAGAGAATCACCCCAATTTAAAGAATGTGACGATACCAAATATATAGCAAGATTTCGTCCATTGAAGGAAGACATAATTCACCTTTTCAATCTCATACATCAAATACTATGGCATTGACTGACAGGTGAGAATATTTCTGTGTTTCATAGCATATACCTTTCATTTGTAGTAATATTTCTTTGATATCAGTACATTGTGAATAATGTGCTTTCATTTTATTTATGTAAGCTACATGTATAAACATGACAATCCAGGCCAAAACAGTCTTGTTTATCTGGCGCGTGTTACAGTTGCTGCAGCATTAGAAAGGATGACTTCATTTTGTTTAGCAGGCAGTGCCAAAATGAACCTAACTAAATCGAAAAACCACACCAGTCTTGGAGCCTATTTGTATTAGCACTGCTCCGACTATTAGACAACAATGGTGTGATTTTTAATACAGTGAAAAGTTTGATAGTACACTAATACAGAGAGTTCACTCAGCCACATCTAAAACAGAAGATATTGTTTAGTCTTATCTCCCTCTGGTGCAACACTGTCCATCTTTTAGGGAAGATACTGGGATTACAGCCCCCCTTAAGACTTCAGAGAAACAAAATTGTCTCCCCTCCAGCGTTATTCTCATAAACATGTATATTAGTTTTGCTTACTCAAACTAAGCTTAACAAAGTAACGTTAACAGTAAAGTTAGTACTTTTTTCTTTCAATAAAAAAGCTATACAATATAGCTGTTGTGTCTCTCAGTTATTAGCACAATCCACTTAAACTCATACATATTGTTGTAAAGGCATAGGTACTAGTCATTCAGCTCACAGTAATCTTTAGTTTTTCAATCCAAATAATCACAACAGTGGAAGGAGCTCATAGCAACTTATGTTTTTAAATTTCTTTCAGATTATCAAACAAATTGCATCATAGCATACTTTTTTCCTTTCTTTCTTTCAGAAATATCTCTGTTCCACCAATGAACCAGTTACTACTGACACTCATATGTCGCCTCTAGTGATTTCCTTCTGTCCATTGAAGACTTCATTGATATTGTCAAGGTTACAGCCAACAGGATTATCAAGATGATGTGTATGATACTGAATAATATGAACAAGAGAGAGTTTTGTTTATTAGTTCAGTTCTGTGATGTTATTGAATGAAAATAAAATGAACAAATGTTTATTCTGAAATAAATTGCTTGAATTTTTATTTTCTAATTCTAATTTGGAGCTTTTACTCTTCTTTTAAGTGGTGCAGGTCTACCTCCCTTCTTTCGTTCTTGTCATGCAACTTTTGAAGCAGCACCATCTGCAACTCTGTTATTTCTATCACCTTTTAGAATAAGTATTTTTATTCTGAAATAAATATTGATAGTTTTAAGCTGAGACGATTGTAGAAAAGAAGGAAGAACGCAGTGAAGGTGTCAAGTTTCCAGTTACTTCCCTGTCCCTCGAGATTACACATAGCTCCTAGAGCTATTAGTTACTGTTGTAGAGGCATTTATAGTGTGACAGAATAACAGCAGTCACCGGTTTTTGTATGTACAAAAGTACATCTCTACCCCAGCAATATAAAAATTATTGTGGTGGTTCACTGTAAATGTTGCATCTTATTCTTCGTGTGTGCCCCCAATAAGATTATTAGTAATCTACCCGCCATATAAACTTGATTTTATATATGCCAAAGAATTGCAAAAGTTGGTGAACGAATAATATTCACTAATTCAGCATAGGTACTTTCTGTAGAACATTCATTGCTGCTGTCCTGAATTAATCATTCTAACACATAAATAGAACAGCAAGAGCTTTCCAGTAACACCTCTCAGAATTGTCAGTCAAATTAATCTCTATGATGTCTACGTTATCAAAATTTGTTGGAACTCTGAAAAGAGCAACTATTTTGCTAAGTGGACCGAATTTCACATTTTTTACTCTGAGCACTTTGGGACTTAACATCTGAGGTCATCAGTCCCCTAACACTTAGAACTACTTAAACCTAACTAACCTAAGGACATCATACACATCCATGCCCAAGGCAGGATTCGAACCTGTGACTGTAGCGGTAGCGCGGTTCCAGACTGAAGCGCCTAGAACTGCTCGGCCGCTCGGACAGCGTAGGTGACTACTGACAGTGCATTTGATGGAATCTTGTCCTGCTAAAAATGTTGTATGTGAACAGAACTGACTGTGGCGTCCTTCTATTGACAACTTTATTAAATTGTGTATTTTATTGTACACAACTTGGAACTTACATTTCACATATGAGGCACCATCATTTTATAGCCTCTGGACATAATATGTATGTTTTTCTTTCCTCAACAAAAGAAAGGAAAAAAATCATATGTTTGTTGTGACTGCTATGAAGATCTCTGCAAAGTTGGTTGTGAACTGAAACTAGGATATATTTTCCCCAAGCTTCATTCAGAAATTTAGGGATCTCTCTTACTGGTCAAACAGAAAATTCCTCATTCTTTGAATAATTGCAAGACAGATAGTTACATTATAAATACAAGTTACATGTTTTGCAGTAATCGTTTGAGAGCATGACACCTTATCAGTTTTTGTGTTTTCTGCTATGCTCTTCAACTGAATTACAGCATCGACCAGCCTCAAAGTATCATCAAGCCAATAGTTCTGCGATCTGAAAGGCTTATCGCTCATGGTAGACATGATACTTCTGCAGACGACAACTTAATAAATATAAAATGACATACACGAAAATACCTATCATGTTTTCCGCTGTTGCTGAATTAAATGGAAAGGAACATTACTCCAGGAATAATGAACTGGTGCTGTACAATGCATACTCCAAATTAACCCTGGGTTAACCTATTTCTTGGTTAGTTCTCCCTGGATTTATCCCAAAACTGTACAACTTCCACTTAAAGACTGTCTTACAGTGGATATGACGAAGTATAGAGATCTGAGAAACATAATATTTCTTTCCAATGTTGCAGGTGGGGAAAATAAAAATAAAGTAATGGTTGCTTTCTTTTCATGCCTCTCATAAATATGCAATGTTGCAATGTCACTATACAGGAATTCTTCACAGTATGTGGACTCTCGTTCATCCAATGTAATTGGAATTTTGGCATAGTGAAATCAGCTCTAAAGAAGAAAAACGTTATCCGCACTGCTAAGCCATATCCTGAAGCAGTTGTTATAAGCTAAGCTGCTGATACAAGCAAAGACAGGAGTTGGCAAATTAGCAAGTTCTTCCTATAGGCCAATTTGTCTAACGATATCCATCTACAAATCAGAATTACATACAACTACAGCATAAACCAGATGGAACATTACTTGATTCAGGAACTTTCATCCCAAGCTGTGCTCCTTACAGATTATCACGTTCTTTCAACGTACATACACTGCACCTGTGATGGTAAATGCATGTAAGGTAAAGGATGTTTGAGATTTACAGTAGTTCATCGATCAATAAAGCCAAGACTGAATTGAAAGTTTTGATGTGGAAAGGTAGCCAGTTCCTCCAGAAGCAGAGGAAGCATTATCTGATAATGAAGATGACTTCTATGTTTTAAAGATATTAGCTGCCTATCTAATAATATTGTTTGCAGTATTATTATTTCTAAGAAGAATGTTCATTTTCAATTTCGATAGTAATTGTATTATCTGAATAAATATTTTTCTCTTTACAGGTTTATTATCAATAAATTATCACAGTACTTACTGGGCAGAAAAACATATCTTTTTAAAACTCATGTTCTAATCAAATAAGAACGTGAGAATTATAGTGAGAAATAACTAAAATAATTTTATAAACAGAAAAAAACTTTAATGCTCTTTATCCTAAAATGTGTCTACTCGCTATGTGTCCTTTTCCACCCACTACCCCAAGTGAAATATGTTATCTGCTCTTTGTGTTCTAAGTGCTATTTATAAATTACTTTCTTAAGAAAAAATTGCAACATCAATTACTAGTCTTACAAGAGGATAATATATCACATGTTCTAACAAGTTCCACTAGGAGCAAGGCAAAGTATCTAAGACATTAATCATGAAGCAAAGACTCCTTCATAAGGGATGCTGTCATAATTGCTAAGTCAGTATCTAGGCAGAACTAATTTAAATTGTTGTAAAGAATCCCATCTGTCTTGCTTGAAAATCAGTTTTTCTCTATATGACATCGCAAAGTAACCTTCATCAATATTTTCTCTTGGACATTGCATGGTTTCTTGCATTCTTCCTTGGAAATGCGCTTGTAGTAATTCCAACCACAGACTTAGAGTTTACATGGAATGTAGTGAAATGAGAGATAGGATAATATGTCATAGAACAAGATAATATCACAACTGATTTAAATGCACAGTCAATAAATGATCAGGTATTTCTTAAATATAGTAAAAAATATAGAGACAAGCACGTCAAGAGAAAAATCCAAGCAATGTGTCGAAAAAGTAATCTTCGCAAAATTCGGTCAGATGTATGTGTTAATACTTCTACTGAAGTAAATAAATGGAACATTGATGTTTTTTCCCTCCTACTGTGGACTCAATTTTCTCTTCTTTGGGAGGCCACGGAAAACTCCATACTCCAAAAGTTTGTGTTCTTCGTTCTTGTTCATTATTTGATTTGTTTATTTGTCTCTACTGATTACATCTTGTACAGGTATTGTATCATAATATAAGACAAGTAAAATACTAAAACACTCCACAATGCATTTAATTTTGTAGCATTCACCCAGGGTGACACACCCGAGTCAAGGTTTCTTAAGAAGAATGTTTTTATTGTGACGTTGGTGGAGGGAAACCATTTGTCTGC
Source organism: Schistocerca gregaria (assembly GCF_023897955.1). NCBI lineage: Eukaryota > Metazoa > Arthropoda > Insecta > Orthoptera > Acrididae > Schistocerca > Schistocerca gregaria. Next base: position 870,507,727 of record NC_064922.1, read on the forward strand.
TAACATCGGAAGTTCATCAATTTTCCCCACGGTTACTCCTACTATAGTAGCAGATTTTGTGTTTTTTGTTTTCTTAATCTTCGTCTTATTATTTTGCTTTGTTATCGACTATGATTCTTGCGCACTCTGCAAAGTGAACAAGGATGATGCCATCTCAAATCATAGAGCCATGTCAACTCGTGATCATGAAATTCCCTGGAAAAAATATATAGGGTGAAGCAAAATTTGAGCACTTCGGCTTCGCAGCTCGAATCCTCACATGCTAGCGACAGAAAAACGTCTCTCACAAAATTTCGTGTGGCGGATACATCCGGCAGAAAAAGGAAGTTGAAGAGTGGCCATCTGGCAACACTGTAACCACCTCTGCCAGCACATATCAGTTGTGCTGTACGTTTGGTGCAGTGGATAGAGTTTTGGGTTAGTGTGCTGGAGGTCGGTAACGCTCATTAGGTGCAACAGCGCACAGGACTGACAGCGTGTTTTTACTGTATATGCTGTCCACCAGACAGGGACTAGTTGCGAGCAAAGTAATTCCCCCCGTGACAGACTCCAATGTACATAGTCAATAAAATTCTTCTGAGTTTGAGGCCGCATTGTCTTCTGTAAAATACCGACGTTTCGGAGACTGTAGCAAGGCGCCTTCCTCAGGGTGTGTTGCTAGCTGCTGAATGAGCGCTAGTATGAATACTTATATACTGTGGAGGATTGCTGTCATTGGATGTGGCGGTGGCGTTTTCCATTTTAGTGTCCTTGCCATTGGTGGAAATCGGAGAATAGGAGACTGAGCGGCGACTACAACATAGTGTTGGACACAGTAGATTACGACAAGCGGATGGAGGATCTTTTGAATGAACCCACTTACCATAAACTTAAGGGAGATCCGATGGCCAAGACAATGAAATCGACGCAAGCGCTGCTGAAGCGAACCAGGATGAATTTTGACACGACCCGAATGCTCATTCCACAAGTGCCACAGGCACCAAGAATATATGATGTACCAAAGATCGACAGAGAAGCCTTTCTTTTATGGCTGACAGTGAGTAGTATTAACTCACCGACCCACAAATTAGTGAAAGAATTGGCTCCGAAGCTTAGGCGTTTAGTAAGCCATACATTTTCATACGTCAAGGACTCCACCCATTTTATAATACTTTTGAAAGAAAAGAGTGTATCGGATACGGATCTCATGATCATTTTTGACGTGAAGTCTTTGTTCACGAATGTACCTGTGCCGGACACCATGAACATCTTAGAGGAACGCATGTCGCCTTATATCTTCGAGCTAGTGTGCCACTTTTTGACCACCCCCAATTTCAGATGGAAAAGGGATTTTTATGCGCAGACGGACGGTGTAGCTATGAGTTCCCCTCTTTCGCCGGCCGCAGCAGACATTTTTACGCAAGCTTTCGAAGAAACAACACTCCAGTCCGCACCATTACGCCCAGAATGCTGGCTACGATATATTGATGACCGCTTTGTTATCTGGGCACACGGAGAAGAAGAACTTCAGAACTTTCACGAACATCCCAACCAGCTGCACAGCAAAATTCACTTTTCCAAGGAGATAGAAACGAACGGGGTATTGCCTTGGAAGTTTACTGTAAGCCAAGGGGAACCTTGGACACAGAGTTTATAGGAAGCCAACCAACATGGACAGGTACCTCCATGCATCCTCCCACCACCATCCTACGCAAAACAATTCGGCCCTGCAAACTTTAACTAAGAGAGCCTACAGGATCAGTGATGAACACAACCTGCAAGCTGAACTACAGAACCTCAGGTTCATTTTTGAAGCTAATGGCTACCACATGAGAGTGATACACAAAACCATGGCGCCGAAGGAGGATGGCAACAGGGAAATGCAGATCGAAGCACAGAACACCGTAGTGCTACCATATGTACAAGGGATTACTGAACGTCTGGGCAAAATTCTCCGTTGGGCAGGCATTAAGCCGAGTTTTCGTAGCAACAATAAAATAAAAGACTAATGTTTGGGCTCGACGAAAGATACAGTTGACAAGTTTCATGCCGCCGGAGTTTATGAAATCGGGTGCGAGTGTGGACTAGTGTATGTAGGTGAGACTGGGCGCTCAATAAGCACAGCCGTTTAGTTTGAGGAGGAATATTAGAGAGGCTACAGAAATAGCTAAGCGACCCGACATCAGAGACAGCTTTGCGGAAGGACAGCTCAGAGCTCTCGCAGAGCAACAGGTGGTGGAGGCTACACAGAGCGCTGACAGGGCCTTGTCGATACTAGGCAGTTAGCAAACAACTCTAGGCAGTAGTCACTGCTCAATCTCCTATTCGCTGATTTCCACCAATGGCAAGCAGTAAAGGAAACTCCAATGGAAAACGCCCATTTCCGTCAATGACAACCTGTAATGCAGAGACCAATAAAACTGACTCTTAATACACTTCCTCTTCACAGTCACATCCAATGACAGCACTGCTCCACAATATATAAGTATCCAAACTAGTGCTCATTCAGCAGTTAGTAACAAACACTGAGGAAGGCGCTTTGCAACTGCTCCGAAACGTCGGTATTTTACAGATGACAATGCGGCTTCAAACCCAGAAGAATTTTATTGAGTGTGACAACGGCCGCAGAAGCCTACGTTTACATCCAATGTACATGTTTACACGTATCAAATTTTCTCATGGTGAACCTCTAAACCAGGGTGGCACATGCATGGCATACACAAATGATGAATATGTGGATGTGCTTCTGGTCCTTGGTGCATCTGATAACCAGGCTGGTGTTGCTAATAGCGAATATGCTGCTGCATATCCTCCTCAACGCCATACAGATAAAAATTTGTTTCGCTGTCTAGAGCTATACCATCGGGAGTCAGTTTCTCTCCTTCCACCATCATGTCACTTTGTGAAGTGTGTAATGTAGATGCACTTGGTGGCGAACCTGAAGGTAGTGATATGTGATGTGTGTTTACAAAACCTAAATGCTGCCATTTCAGCAGCCACCTGTACTGAGAAGGTACTGTCACTGACACTGATAGTGGTAGCTACTCTAAGTAGCAGATACAGAAATACATACACACTTACGTTATTTGATTTCAAAAGCTCGCAAAATAAAGAATGAGAAAGGTATTTGGGCATGCACAGAGATCTTATGTGACCATCTGTTGCAAGATGATATGGGTACTGTTGCTCTGAAATATTAATTAAGTGATGACAAAGATTACAGATGACAAAGTCCTGACCAGGCTGATGGTATCTCTGTCAGTGATAATGGTGAAAAAGTTAAGTAAGTAAAAAGATATATGACAAGATCAATAATATGAGAAGCATATCTCCTAACGAAGAAGGATAACTCTAATTTAAAAGTGGTCTCCCTAAATTCCACTCCTTATGACCAGAATGGCTAAAAGACCAGATTGTGATGGAAGTATGCACATGCATATACTTCACTAATGTGAAACTTGTTTGTTTCGACATAAACAGTGTCACAGGAATGAGGTACACAGAGGTGGACCTGATGCATTTGTGTATATGTCAAGAGCTGCTAGACAAATGTTTGCTGCAGGAATGTGTAATGTGTCCTCATGCTGAAGTGATGACTGTTGAAGCATTTCACCTCCAGATTCTGACAACGACATTAATTTTGCATTGTGGGAGGGAGGAGAGTTGGTGAAGAAGACAGTAGAACCAGAAAACGTTTGTTACAGTGGTTAGGAATTGGATCGTGAAAGGAATAGCTCACCATCATGTCCAGAGGATTCAGAGACAGGTCACAGCAGAAGTAAAATCATACACATCTCAGGATACTAACACATTAGTTCTTCATTTCGACTTGGCTGCCAACTTGTAACCTCTGCGTGACACAGTACTCGTTAAAGCCTGTGCTATGGTAAGTGAGCTGGGTTCACCTTATGAGAAAGGAGTTTCTTATAGATATCGACCGCGTGTACCTGACTGGTGGCAAATCAGACTTCCACACACTCTGTAATAACAATGATCCGTCAATCAAGTTCGAAATGCAACTACTCGTCAGGATGGACCAAAAGTAACACTGAAGATGCTACCAATTTAATAATAATGCAGACGCCAGACTAATTAGGCATTAACTGAGTTTCTTCCCTGTACAAGTTGGTAATTATTCATACAAACAACAAGTAGTAACACTGCATATTATAGGAGAATTTTAGAACCAGAAAATCTATTGAACTGATAATTTCACATTCTGTACTGATATGGAAAAACCACGAATACATAACACTACATTATAATGTATACTACAAAACTATTAATTTGATTAAAATTGGGCATAGGTTACCCTAGAAATAGCACTTGCGTACCACACACAAAATGTCAATTTTGGTAAAGATAAAACACTGATAAATTTTGTCTTTTATATTGACTTTAACTTTTGCTAGTCAAATCAATGTAGTACACTTCAAAATTCAAATGAATAAAAGGGGGGGGGCCTTGAAACTGTTATGATCACTGTATTTAAAAAAATGATTACCGAATTTATTATGCATTCAAGATTTCCAGTATATAAGTTACTACTTTTTTCATCTTATTTACTGCTCAATTAAATACCTTTATACCTGTCTCAAAATAATTAAACTTCATTACTATATCAATATTCAAGTTATCTTTCAACTTCGTTAGACCTTTGTTATTCATTTACTGGTTCATTAACAAAACATTTCTTTAAGCACAATTCAGATATGGCTTGGTCTGCAAATAATTATTATTAACACAAATTTTAATTTTTCATTTTGGGACACTCGGATTGCACAATATTTGGAAAGGACCCTGTCAAGGTTAGTTGTGAGGATAATTAAGTGATGGGAAAGTTCTGGTAAAATTTAGATTATTATTGCACGTGAGGCAATACTGACCTTACGACTCATCTTAGAAGAAAGATTAAGGAAAGGCAAACCTACGTTTCTAGCATTTGTAGACATAGAGAAAGCTTTTGCCAATGTTGACTGGAATACTCTCTTTCAAATTCTAAAGGTGGCAGGGGTAAAATACAGGGAGCGAAAGGCTATTTATAATTTGTACAGAAACCAGATGGCAGTTATAAGAGTCGAGGAACATGAAAGGCAAGAAGTTCCTGGTAAGGGAGTAAGACAGGGTTGTAGCCTATCACTGATGTTATTCAATCTGTATATTGAGCAAGCAGTAAAGGAAACAAAAGAAAAATTCGGATTTGGTATTAAAATCCATAGAGAAGAAATAAAAACTCTGAGGTTCGCCGAAGACATTGTAATTCTGTCAGAGACAGCAAAGGACTTGGAAGAGCAGTTGAATGGAATGGATAACGTCTTGAAAGGAGGATATAAGATGAACATCAACAAAAGCAAAATGAGGATAGTGGAATGTAGTCGAATTAAGTCGGGTGATACTGAGGGAATTAGATTAGGAAATGAGACACTGGAAGTAGTAGAGGAGATTTGCTATTTGGGGAGCAAAATAACTGATGTTGGCCGAAGTAGAGGGGATATAAAATGTAGACTGGCAATGGCAAGGAAAGCGTTTCTGAAGAAGAGAAATTTGTTAACATCGCGTATAGATTTAAGTGTCAGGAAGTCATTTCTGAAAGTATTTGTACGGAGTGTAGCCATGTATGGAAGTGAAACATGGATGATAAATAGTTTGGACAAGAAGAGAATAGAAGCTTTCGAAATGTGGTGCTACAGAAGAATGCTGAAGATTAGATGGGTAGATCACATAACTAATGAGGAAGTATTGAATAGGATTGGGGAGAAGAGAAGTTTGTGGCACAACTTGACCAGAAGAAGGGATCGGTTGGGAGGACACGTTCTGAGGCATCAAGGGATCACCAATTTAGTATTGGAGGGCAGCATGGAGGGTAAAAATCGTAGAGGGAGACCAAGAGATGAATATACTAAGCAGATTCAGAAGGATGTAGGTTGCAGTAGGTACTGGAGATGAAGAAGCTTGCACAGGATAGAGTAGCATGGAGAGCTGCATCAAATCAGTCTCAGGGCTGAAGACCACAACAACAACAATTGCACAATTCACTCTCTGAAATGGAAAAACCATGAATACATAACACTACATTATAATGTATACTACAAAACTTTATACTGTCTATTAATCTGATTAGAATCGGGCATAGGTAACCCTAGAAATAGCACTTTCGTACCACACACAAAATGTTAATTTTGATAAAGATAAAACACTGATAAATTTTGTCTTTTATATTGACTTTAACTTTTGCTAGTCAAATCAATGTAGTGCACTTCAAATGGAATTTTGCCATGCTGTGTGGTCATTGGAACAGCATACCCGAGGCACAGTGAAGCTATGTCTTCCAGGAGAGCCCTACTCGCTCCAGAAGGTGTTGCTCAAACCAATGCCAAACTCCAACTACTACTGAGACCGTTGTGCTGTGCAGTGCCCGTGCGCATTTTCCCACACTCGCCTGCCATCCATCTTTTACCGCTCCCTGACAGGCCGGGTATTCATGCGAGGTTTTGCATTCTGCATATCCTAACACATTGCCTATTGTGGAGCAGACACATGGTTACAACTTAAACCATCTTACAACATTTTCAACATTTGTTACATATCAATTCTATCACAATATTGCTTGACATTTGACATAAACATTAATATTCAACTTATTTACAGTTTTCTTTACATAATGACATGAAACAAAAAAGAAATGAAATCAGAACATCAATTACACAAGTTTATCGAAAAATCAGAAAAAAATTACTTACATGTACAACAGTACAGCGTCGTTGTTGTCACACATGCCCCTGTTTCCAGTAAATTTCACTAAGTGCAAATTTGATGGGTACACTGAACTTTATATTTATACAGGGGCTCTGAATCTTTGTGTGAATGTACCATCATAAAATATTATATTACAAAACTTCCTTTCACTCACATTATATAGGTCTATACTTTTTAATATATCGAGAACATTTACCTATAATTTACTTAAGTGCCTTTGGCACAGTTCAACCTCCTATCACAACATGATTTAAATAGCAAATTACGTGTTATTATTAAATTTGTCAGATAAATTAAATCAAAATTTGGAACACAAACACTTAACTACAAAGCATATACAAATACCTATATACACTATAAAATAATCTTTTGCTGCTTGCATTGAATGGCAGTCCATTTCCTTATTTACTAATGAACACACAATACTATTTAGAAAAATCACTACATATATTTGCTGCCTATTATTCAGATTGTGGCAGTCCATTTCGCCTAACTTTATCACATTACCCGTACCACACTTACAATTCTCCTTTGACTATTTATCTGCCCTCTTTATTGTTTGGCAGTCCTTTATATAATGACTCACGTACTGCCCATTTTGGTTTTTGGCAGTCCAATCTTCTATTTGGCTTGCAGCATTTACCTTTCTTTTCAGCCCTTTTTTCCATCATTTTTACATTTATAGTACATTTGGTAATCTGAAACTTACATAAGTACATAAGCACAATGACAATGGTATACATGCATTTACCAAGATTTGTTACATTTAGAATAAAATAGTTTCATCATAAGATACAGCACATTAACTGCAGATCGTTTTCTGAGTGTACTTAGGTCACTCACTCCTAGGAACATACAGTTTCAGGTCCACAACGTTTCTTACACCTAAAGGTCTCTTGCATTTTGGGTAGATCAGGTAGTACGCATTATTGTGTGGAATGTTCTGTATTATATACGGTCCATTATAAATATATTTAAATTTGGAAATTTCATGGTTCAGTTCACTAGATTTTTCGTGGGTTTTTAAAAGAACATAATCCCCAATTTTAAATTTTGAAACTTTCAGGTTTTTAAGATGTCTTTTAGATCTAGATTCAACTTTCTGCTTCGCTCTTTTTCTGACTAATCCTTTCTTTTGACTCAACCCCAAGCTTGTACAAGGTGTAAACTCTAGTTTTTCCTCAATTAAACTTTTACTTCTGCTGCCTAAGAAAATTTCTTCCGGTGGGAATCCAGTAGACTCATGATGTAAGGTGTTCATGACATTCTCAAAGTCCGATATAAATCTGCCCCAGGCTCTATGACTGTAGTACATTCTACACAATCTTCCGATTTCTCGCATGTACCTTTCAACCGGGTTGCTAGCTCGGTGGTAGGCTGAGATATATTTAACCTCCACACCATTTTGCTCCATTCCTTCTTTCCAAATTTTGGATATGAACAGGGGTCCATTATCAGATAGGACTGCCTTGGGTTTACCGATGGTTCTGAAGTATTCCACCATCCTATTAAATACAGCTTTTGCTGTTGCCTTTTTCAAAGGGTATAATTTCACAAACTTTGAGAATACTTCCAAATTTACTAAAATATATGCACAATTTCCCGAAGTCTTCGGGAGGGGACCATACAAATCTACTGATAATAATTCTAGGGTGTCCTCAGGTAATGTACTTTGCATTGGACCTCTACTAGTTCAGTTAGGTACTTTGCCCTTTGACAGACAACACACGACTCAGTTCGTTCATTTACCTTCTTACTGACACTACCAGTAATCACTATTACATTATTCAGTTTATCCAAACATTTCTTTGGTCCACTATGCCCCAATGCTAAATGTAAATAGTATATGACATCAGTATCAAACTGGTGTGGCCAACATACTCTCCATTCCTAAGTGACTAAATCTTTTCTCCTGTATGAAATGCCTTTAAAGATTTTGTAGTATTTCTTAATTTGAGGATACTGCACACTGTCAAAATTTACCTTTATGGATTTCCATGTCAGATCCTCATTCTGATGGTAACTCATGTTTTTACATATTTGCTCAATTTTCCTTTTTCCTGAAACCTCTTTCATACACCTTATCTGGAAAATACCCTCTTCACCATTTTCATTGGGCACTTCACTCATACCATTACGCAATCGAGATAACGCATCTGCCACATAATTCTCAGTACCCTTAACATAGCAAATCTCATAATCAAACTGCTATAGATACAAAGCCCAACGAGTTAGCCAGCCATTTAGTAAACGACAATCTTTAAGAAAAGTTAAAGCTTTGTGGTCAGTATGTATGATGAGCTTATGGCCCCACAGATAATTCCTGAATTTCTTTAATCCCCATATAATGGCTAAAGCCTCCTTTTCCGATATAGTATGGTTTCTCTCGTATTTTGTTAGAGTTCTGCTTGCAAACCCGATAGTCTTGTGTTCGATTTCTTTGCCATCACAGATTTCTTGGAAAACTTCTATACCAAACCCATAAGCACTACAGTCAGTACTCGTGTGGAAAGGTTCTGTCAGTATGGGGTGATTCAAAATATTGCAATTCAAGAGTTCACTTTTTAAATTTTCAAAATCTCTCATGCACTCTTCAGTCCAAAGAAGAGCACTATTTTTCTTAAGGAGATTATTCAAATGAGGACTATTAAAAACTTGCCCTTTGTCGAATTTTCTATAGAACCCACATAGATCTAAAAAGGCTTTCAACTGTTTTCTATTTCTAGGAGCTGGACACTCTGATATTGCACTTAACTTTTCCGGGTCCTTGCCAATCCCGGTCATAGTAATAAAGAGCCCCAAAAACTTTATTTCTGACTTCACGCATTCACATTTCTTCCACTTTAGTGTCATGCCCCCTGCTTGTAGAGCAACAAAAACTTTCTACAATAATTCACAATGCTCTTGCCATTCATCAGTAGTAATCAGTAACTCATCTACATAAATGGTTAGCTAGGAACTTAATTCTCTACCTAATACAAAGTCCAGTGCCCTAATAAATATTGCCACAGAAGTACTAAGCCCAAATGGCACTACTTTATACTGGCAGTATGTCCCAGCGAATAGAAAAGCGGTATATTTACGGGATTCTTTGCTCAATGGGATTTGTCAGTATCCAGCGGTCATGTCCAGACTGGTTAAATACTTCACATTATAAAACTTTTGGAGCATTTCGTCGAGATTTTCAGGTCTGTCTATTTCCTTCTTTACAATTTTGTTCAAAGTCCTGGCGTCACTGACTACTCTTACTCCCCCATCCCTTTTGTTCACGGGGCTATTATATTCGCTGCTATTCCGTTCGATTACATCCCCTTCCCCACGATGCCTTCCGGTAACAGCTTGTAAAGTTGACGGATCGTTAACAGAAGTTACTTCCTCATCAATGCTTAGGATTTCATCCTCCAATTTCTTCTTATCTTGAACCATCGTCCTATTGTCAGCACGCGTACTTTGCGCGGCGCTATTTACTCTGTCCTCTTTAAATTCGGGCCACATTACCTTATCGACGTCCCTACTATTTCCTTTTTCACTAATAAACGTTCTTGCCTTATATTCCTTCTTAAAATCCTCCCACTCACATTGCTTGAGCCCCTTGTACAGATCGTCGATCTGCACACGCCAATCAGTTACTTCGGCTAATTCATTCTCGCTATTTACTTCATTGCTAACACTGCTAACCATACCTCTCTGTGTATCGACTGTGCCATCCACTATATACTTCGCCACGGAATTACACTCGTAATGTATTCGCCTGCTCTTACAGCAATGTTCGTACCTAATTCTGCCGCCTTGCTAGCGGCTTCTCTCTGAACAGCTGATCTGCTAGACTGGGCCGTTGCACTCTGATGCTCCACTCGCTTGTCAACATGTAGCGCAGTGCGCGGCGAAGATGAATCATCTGCGCACACACCTGACGCTTGTTTCGCAGCCACACGCTGCGTCGTTCCACGCCTGTCCCTAAGCTGTCTCACAACTTTACTGTCAGTCCGGTAATGTTTCTTAAATCGGGGCCGGCATCTTCTGTCCGCTTCCGTTTGGCCCACAACGTTCGTGGAAATCAGTTTCCCGCCTCGTTACTATTTTGCGCGGTGTACTCTCTACCGCGACCTGGATAACCCCCTCTTCCTCTTCCCCTGCCTCTACCTCTCTGTATCATGTTGACGCGAAAACCATCGCCGTCATTTCTCTCGTCATTATTGCGATTATTCCTGTTACTAAAATTCTGATAATTGGCACGACTTTCGCGCCAGTGGTCTTCGTCTTCGACCCTTTCGAGCAACGCTTGGAAGCTGCGATGATTGCTTCCCACATATCTCTTCGAATCTTCTGGAAGCTTTTTATATAGCTCCCATACGATTTCAGAATCGGATCTTCCCCCTCTTAAATGTGTCAACTTTCGGTACGAATATTCGCAAAAAACTTTCAAAGAATTCCTGCCCCTATTATCATGAAGTTTTGCCATGATCCTGTTTTTGTTCGGACCAGTATTCATCCGCAAACTTTTGTTTAAACTCTTCGAACGTCATTACATCGGTATTCAAGTTAATTCCCCAGCACTTAGCGTCACCTGCTGAGGCGCTAATGACTACGTTTATCTTCTCCTGACCAGGTAAGTGTTTAGGAAACATTCTCACGCAATTTTTTATGTAATCCAACGGATGCCATCCGTTATGTTTCTTGGCGGGATCGAAGCGTTCCTCACCTTCCAGCAGCTTCGTAAGTGGCGTGCCATTACAGACACGCCAGGTCTATAGTTGATTTTACTCTCGAGATTGCCTTGAATTTTCGGTGTGGTTTGTTAAGACTTTTGTACAAATCCGGTAACTTTTTCGCCTAAATTTTTTTCAGTATCTGAAACTGCCTTTTTTAAATGTGAGATTCCATGTTGACATTCGTTTACGATCTCAGTTTTGAGACCAAAAACTTTTTCGTCTACTTTTGTTTCAACTAGAGGCTCTACCTTCTCTTGGATGTTGAGAATTTCAACATCAAACCTACTGTTAATGTCGTCAATTTCCCCCTGCATAGTATTCATATTTTTGTTAATTGTGTCAATTTCAGACTTCATAGTATTTACTGCAGAACTTAAATTACCCACTGTTTGTTCTACCTGTTCTGTTTGTTTACTAATTTTAATTCCTTGTTCTTCGACCTGTTCTTTAAGCTGACCAACTTGTGTTTTTAGCGCCTGGTCAACGTGTGTTTTAAGCTGATCATTCTATGTTTTGAGCTGCTCACTCTGTCCTGCAATTTGTTTGCTTAATCGTTCAAATAAGTCGTTCATGCTTAAAATTTTCACACTTTTTGTTCTACGGAATCGGTGTGTTCCGATCCTATTTCAAAATTTTCTTTCGGTTCTTTCTTTATCAGTGGTGAATCAAACATGTCAGTGGATTCGTTTATCGTCTACAAAGTCATCCTCTGCTTCCTGTTTGATTCCTTACTGTATTCGAGGCGATCTCGACATTTCAATCTGTTTGTTAACATGTTCGTGGGATTGTATTTACGCCAATTGTCTACCACTAACGCCATCGGTTATCTGGCCTCGTAAACTTCTGTCATTGCCAACCGCATCTTCCATTACGCTTGGCACATCTATTGTGTTTACGTTCTTGTCCATACCGAACGCAAGCTACACCTCACTACCGTACTTGACGTTCACTGCTATTTACTTCACTGAATATTATTGCAATTCGTGCCACTGAACATCCACTGTTTGGTACTCACGTTAATTTGTGACTGATCACAACCGGAAGTCCTGTCACCGGGAAGCCACTTGTAATGTGCGAGTGACACAGTACTCGTTAAAGCGTGTGCTATGGTAAGTGACTGGGGTTCACCTTATCAGAAAGGATTTTCTTATATATATCGACCGAGTGTACAGGAATGGTGGTAAATCAGACTTACACACACTCTGTAATAACAAAGATCCGTCAAGCAAGTTCGAAGTGCAACTACTCGTCAGGATGGACCAAAAGCAACACTGAAGATGCTACCAATTTAATAATAATACGGTCGCCAGCCTAATTAGGCATTAACTGAGTTTCTTCCCTGTACAAGTTGGTAGGTATTCTTGCAAAACAACAAGTAGTAACACTGCATAATATAGTAGAATTTTAGAACCAGAAAATCTGTTGAACTGATAGTTTTACATTCTGTACTGATATGGAAAAACCATGAACACATAACACTACATCATAATGTATACTACAAAACTATTAATTTGATTAAAATCGGGCATAGGTTACCCTAGAAATAGCACTTGCGTACCACACACAAAATGTCAATTTTGGTAAAGATAAAACACTGATAAATTTTGTCTTTTATATTGACTTTAACTTTTGCTAGTCAAATCAATGTAGTACACTTCAAAATTCAAATGAATAAAAGGGGGGGGGGCTTGAAACTGTTATGATCACTGTATTTAAAAAAATGATTACCGAATTTATTATGCATTCAAGATTTCCAGTATATAAGTTACTACTCTTTTCATCTTATTTATTGATCATTTAAATACCTTTATATCTGTCTCGAAATAATTAAACTTCATTACGATATCAATATTCAAGTTATCTTTCAACTTTGTTAGACCTTTGTTATTCATTTACTGGTTCATTAACAAAACATTTCTTTAAGCACAATTCAAATATGGCTTGGTCTGCAAATAATTATTATTAACACAAATTTTAATTTTTCATTTTGGGACACTCGGATTGCACAATATTTGGAAAGAACCTTGTCTAGGTTAGTTGTGAGGACAATTAAGTGATGGGAAAGTTCTGGTAAAATTTAGGTTATTATTGCACAGTTCACTCTCTGATCCATACGAATACAGTACTAAAAGTTTCAACCTGCTAGTATCGATGCGGTGGTTGGCGGGCGGCGAGATGGCGAGGCACAGAGCACACATACAACCACAGCTATGGCTTTTGATGTATCGGCACTTTAATTCTTCTTAGCATCGCAATACTTTTAAATTTAGTGCCTATGGAATTTTGCCATGCTGTGTGGTCGCTGGAACAGCATACCCGAGGCTCAGTGAAGCTATGTCTTCCAGGAGAGCCCTACTCGCTCCAGAAGGTGTTGCTCAAACCAATGCCAAACTCCAACTACTACTGAGACCGTTGTGCCGTGCAGTGCCCATGCACATTTTCCCACACTCGCCTGCCATCCACCTTTTACCGCTCCCTGACAGGCCGGGTATTCACGTGAGGTTTTGCGTTCTGCATATCCTAACACATTGCCTATTATGGAGCAGACACACAGTTACAACTTTAAGTATCTTACAACATTTTCAACATTTGTTACATTTCAATTCTATCACTATATTACTTGACATTTGACATAAACATTAATATTCACATTGAAACTTATTTACATTTTTATTAACATAATGACATGAAACAAAAAATAAATGAAATCAGAACATCAATTACACAAGTTTATCGAAAAATCAGAAAAAAATTATTTATATTTACAATAGTACAGCGTCGTTGTTGTTACAAACTGGTCTGTTGATTTGCAGGACTAAATTCGAAGTTATCACTGGCACACATCACAGGAATCAATATTCACATGTTTTGCTCACTTCCTTGGGACATTACACTGTTCTGCTATTGTCAGTGATGATCTCATTCATGACAGTACTCATACATACTACACTGTCAGCATGGTAATTGATTACATAGCATCTAGAGGCCATGCACTTCCTAAACATGTCTATGTGATTGACTGTGCAGCATCTCATTTTAAAAACTGCTTTCAGCTTTATGAGTTTGGTCAATACTGTAACATGAGAATTAAGACAAAAAGTGGATATTTTCGCTACTTGCCACAGGAAAAGCGCATTTGATGGGGTAGGAGGTCTCTGTAAACATTTTGCAATAAGATTTAATCTCCAGCATGAATCTGTTGATGCTATAAGAAATGCTATCGCATTTGTACACACCTTTTAAACTTTAGCAACAAACATGAAATGCTTAATTTTAAATGAAAGTACATTCAGAGAATTCTGTTTAAAAAAGAGAGAAGAGTGGTCTGATATAAAGACTGTGGTAGGAATTCAGTCAGGTTACTTAGATTTCCAGAACGCTTTTGACACCGTGCCTCACAAGCGTCTTCTAACCAAACTGCCTATGGAATATCGCCTCAGTTGGGCGACTAGATTCGTGATTTTCTGGCAGAAAGGTCAGATTTTGTAGTAATAGACGGAAAGTCATTGAGTGAAATAGAAGTGGTATCCAGCGTTCCCCAAGGAAGTGTTATAGGCAATCTATTGTTCCTGATCTATATTAACGACATAGGAGACAATCTCAGTGGACGTCTTAGATTGTTTGCAGATGATGCTGCCATTTACTGTCTTGTAAAGTCATCAGATGACCAAAACGAATTGCAAAATGATTTTCATAAGATATCTGTGTGGTGCAAAAAGTGGCAATTGACCCTGAATAAAGAAAAGTGTGATGTTATTCACATGAGTACTAAAAGAAATCCACTAAATTTCGATTACACAGTAAGTTACATAAATATTAAGGGTGTAAATTCAACTAAATACTGGGGATTACAATTACAAATAACCTAAATTCGAACTATCACATAGACAATGTTGTGGATAGAGCAAACCAAAGACTGCGATTAACTAGTAGAACGTGTAGAAGGTGTCAAAGGATCTACTAAAGAGACTGATTACACCACGCTTGTCCCCCCTATTCTGGAGTATTGCTGTGTAGTGTGGGACCCACATCAGGTGGGACTGACGGATGACATCGAAAAAGTGCAAAGAAAGGCAGCTCGTTTTGTATTATCGTGAAATAGGGGAGACAGTGCCATAGCCGTGATGCCTGAATTGGAGTTGCAATCATTAAAACAAAGTCGTTTTTCGTTGTGATAGAAACTTCTCATGAAACTTCAATCATCAGTTTTCTCCTCCGATTGCGAAAACATTCTGCTGTCACCCACCTACATTTGGAGAAATGATCATCATGATAAAATAAGAGAAATTATGACTCTAAAGAAAATTTTAAGTGCTTGTTTTTCCCACGCGCTGTTCGAGAGTGGAATGTTAGACAGACAGCTTGAAAGTGTTTCATTGAACTGTCTGCCAGGCCCTTGATTGTGAACAGTAGAGTAATCACGTAGCTGCAGATGTAGATGTAGATTGGGTTACATCCTTGAGTGGCACATACATTGCGAGTATGGTTCTCCACAAAATACAGCCTGTTACTGTGTGTGAAATGCTGAGACCACAGTATATGTTAGAAGATTTTGTAGTTTCTCGCTTCATTTCTTGTGTGTACGAAAATCAATGGTGGGTGGCTCTTATGAGCTCCAAGTTATAACGGTCTCCTTTATGAAACCTCACGGTCCTGCTAATGCTTTCAAATGGCCTCATCAAAAGACCAGTGTCCATTTTCCACTTCTCAAGCACTGCTCTTGTTGGATCATTCTTGTCCATGTGCAAATTCAGCTTGGCTATACTAGTTCAATGAGAAGAAGATGAAAAAAGCAAATGAACTCTTTTTCAACAGTTCAGTGTTGATTGTTACATCGGAGGCAATTTTAGCTGATGGAAAGTTATGAAGCAGTAAAATCATGACAGAAGACAATAATAATTTTTGAATTACATCATAAAAATAAAATGGGTATAAATTTTCTGTATCTCATTTTTGTTACAAAATGCTTTAGACAAAAATTATGAATTGTTATCCCACTCACTCATAAGGTTGTGAAGTCATTATTTTTATTCATAAATACCAGTTTTGCACGACATTTACTTACAATCAGCGATCAATTGAAATATGTGTCCATGATTTTTGAACTTGAGAGTAGAGCCAGGTCTACCTAAAAAATTTCTCACATTTTGTTCAGACAAGTATTGCCCACTGTGATTTTACATTCTCTAAATACAATGAATAGCTAATGTACCATGAAATTTTTAAAATGTTAGGATGGAGGTTTTGGAGAAAATAATTTCTAAATAACCAAAACATTTCAGATTATTTCATCTTTATGTTGAAATGTTTTGACAGTTTAAGAATTTCATCCATTAATGTCACAGCTGACAACTAAATGTTGAAATGTTTTGACAGTTTAAGAATTTCATGCATTAATGTCACAGCTGACAACTAGCAGTCCTTCCACTTTATCATCCTGTGACTTCATATTTCCAAAACATAATTTTGAAATTTGTAAAAAGTTACAAAAATTCATAGTTTATTTTTCCGAAAAAATGATAAGAAGCTCAGAAGTGTGTTTGTATTAATCATATCTTATAGCAGATATGAAATTTTCACTCTACAGTGGAGTGTGCGCTGATATGAAACTTCGTGGCAGATTAAAACTGTGTGCCTGACCGAGACTCAAACTAGCAGAGGCGCTTCTGTAAAGTTTGGAAGGTAGGAGACGAGGTACTGGCAGAAGTAAAGTTGTGAGGATGGAGCATCAGTCGTGTTTGGGTAGCTCAGTTGGTAGAGCACTTGCCCACAAAAGGCAAAGGTGCCGAGTTCGAGTCTCGGTCTGGCACACAGTTTTAATCTGCCAGGAAGAATCACATCAGTGCATGCTCCGCTGTAGAGTGAAAAATTCATTCTGAAATCATACCCCAGGCTGTGGCTAAGCCATGTCTCCGCAACATCTTTCTTTCAGGAATGCTAGTTCTGTAAGGTTCGCAGGAGAGCTTCTGTAAAGTTTGTAAGGTAGGAGACGAGGTACTGGCAGAAGTAAAGCTGTGAGGACGGGCCGTGAGTCGTGCTTGGGTAACTCAGTTGGTAGAGCACTTGCCCAGGAAAGGCAAAGGTCCCGAGTTCGAGTCTCGGTCCGGCACACAGTTTTAATCTGCCAGGAAGTTTCATATCTTATAGTATTGGGAACAAAGTATTCATTGAAAATAAATTGAGACCTCTGTCACTTTTGGTTTCTTTATTACAATAATTCGATTTTCCCTTTCGTTGCGACATTTTCACAAATACTCTCATTTAGAGAGGTCTGTAGAGATTTCACAAATCTTGAGAAAGTCAAAATATTGTAGTTTTGGAGAGGTATCATGTGGTACTTCAAGATATATATTTTTAGCACACTTTGAAATAGTGATCTGACACATTCACTCTTGATCTGTATCATTTGTGATGAAATAGCAAGCCATCAATTCATTTTGGCATAACTTTTGTTGAGGATTTTGTTCTAACAATTATGACACTTGCTCCATCAGAACGCCTATACACTATTACAAGCTGACCCTCAAACTAGCATTTTTGTGGAATTTGCCAATAACTTAATTTTATGCTGAAAATTCGTAGTTCAAACAGAGCAAACAAGAAAAATACAACGTACAATGTATGAAACTGGATTCAACTACTTCTTTTGCCTGATCATAGGCCAGTTACACTCATTACACACATGTGCTGAATGACCATACACTCTACAAGTAGATCAAGTTAGTTGTGTGAACAGGTTGAAGTGGAACACTTCCAAAGTCGTATCCTATGATGGCGGCTTTGGAGTGCAAGCTCCCGACACAAGCCTACAGAAAGCTGAGTTGAGAAGTCAGGACAGCTTTTGGAAACCTGTGAAGTCTCAACTTAGATTCTAGCTGGCTTCTGCCAAGTCAGCTCATCGTCTACACGCCCAGGAAGTGTTGTCAGCAAATGTGACAGGCTGGCAGCTGCCCCCAAGCAGGGCGACAGCTGCCCAGTGTGACGTGTTCTTATGTTGGCTACTCAGTCCCAGTTGTGTACTCAGTCCCACTCCGAATTCGTTGATGACGCTTGCTGACGCATCCATGGTGTTCCTAGTGTTGGCAGTCGTCAGGTCAGTTGATCTCCATAACCCTGATAGGTTTCAGAACCCTAAGGCACCTAAAAACAGAAACATTAACCCCAAGACATCTATGATGAAGTCAGGTATTGGTAGCATTCTGCACTGTGGTGTTCTCAGAAGACAGTCAGTTTCTCCATCAGTGGATGGTAGTCAACAAAAAATGGTTCAAATGACTCTGAGCACTATGGGACTTATCTTCTGAGGTCATCAGTTGGTAGTCAACAAGCACTATGAAGTTCATCCAGTGAAGATCATCATTTTGAGTACATCTGCAACTAGTTCATAGACTATACTGGAGCCTCTAGGACGTAAATTCACTACCGTATCGCAATTATGGATCGAGTGTTATTTCTGTGAACGTCATCGATCCCAATGATCAAATCACGAAAACAGCTGGAGTACTTAAAGGTAACTTGCGTGAGACAATGACTCAATGCTTGCCTTGTAATTTCTCAAATTTTTCTGCTTATTCTGCTGCATTGACTTAACAGGCTTATGACTGCTGTACTGGTCCATCGCTATGTGCACTTGTGGAATAGATATAGTTTCTTGTAACATGCCTTACAAGCTAACGAAATGTGCTCGTCTCACTTCCTTCGGTTTCCCCATCCTCTTTTCTGCTTAATGCTTATTTCTGACTCGGCAGTCAGTGTCTTCTAACTAGCGTATGTGTGACGTAATGGCTCATTTCATGCATCTTCCTCTGTGCCTGGCAAGATTTGAATTTGCCTGAAGCAAAGTGAGGGAGTTCTAATAATTTTTTTAATACTTTCTACCCCTTTTTATTCTGTGCCATAACAGAACTGAAAGATTGTTTGTATGGGCGCCCTTTCATTGGTATTAGAATAAAGTTTTATGTAAATCTTCATTTTAGAATCTATAGATAGGGCCTTAAGAATCTCGTTATCCATTAAAATTGTGCACATTACTATTGTTAACTTATGTCATAAAGGCATGCTTGGCTCACAGTTCGTTTTCTGAAAATGGATAGCTTTCTGCTCACTAGGGATGTCACAGCTTCACTTCCAGTTTTGAAATGCAGGCTCATGACTGCTGTGTTGATCCCTCGGTATGTGCCTTTGTGAAATAGATACAATTTCTTGCAACATGTCTTGCCAGAAAAGAATATGTTTATCTCGCTCCTTCGTTTTTCCACCCTCTTTTCAGGTTAATGCTTATTTCTGACTTGGCAGCCAGTGCCTTCGAACTAGCCCACTTGTGACGTAATGGCTCTAACATGCTTCTGCCTCTGTCTCTGGCTTGACTTGCATTTGTCTGAGGTAATACGAGTGTGTTTTAATAACAATTATTCTAAATTCTACCTCTTGCTATCCTGTACTGTAACACATCCCCCCTCTTTAAAAAAAATCGTCCTGAATTTTCCATTTCTTACACTTATTACCAATTGGTATACCTGAAGATTTGGTACATAGGATATCCGCAACTGAGAAGCATGATAAGTAATTTAGAGAGATCCGCTTCAGTTGTACTAATATTTATTCAAACCATGACTGGTTTCGAGATTTTAAAATCCTATCTTCAGGTACATGAAATTATAGTATTTGGCAATACATAACACGTGGTTGGAACAGTAAGTGCAAGAGTTCCAACCATTGTATGTTGGTGGAAACTGTCCACCACTGGGCAGCAGCATGGTAGGAATGATAACTACTTCTGGTTGGAAGGCCACATCAGATCTCTGGAAGAGCTGTGTACTTATTTGTACACTGCTGGTGCCTGCGCCACACCATGCTTCCAGACCCCTGGCATGAATGAGCACACAGTAGTGGTTGACATTTCTACACCTTGTGGCTGCCCAGCAGTGGACAGTTTCTGCCAACATACAGTGATTGAATCTCTTGCACTGACTGGCCCAATCGCCCAATCGCATGTTCCAGACAATACACTTTCATACACCTGAAGATGGGATTTTAAAATCACGAAACCAATCGTGGTTTAGACAAATATTAGTACAACTGAAGCAGATCTCTCTTAAAATTGTCATTAGTCTATACCTGGCTTATATTTTAAAAAAGATTACTCTATAACTGTTTTCTGGGTTGCTTCTCAGTGTGTCTTGGACCTTAATTAGCTTAATTAAACTATTTTACCATTTTTTCCTGGTAGAATACACTCATTTCAATTTCCACTTATATTACTTATTGCTAATTAGTATCCATTCCACAGGTTTGCGAGGGACGGTGGCCTCCTTTGAATGAGACATCTTACACTTTATGCAAAAGTAAGTTACACAAATAAACATTAGCATCTAAGACTGTGCTTGTCGTTGATACACTGAAAATAATTGTGTTTTGTCTGTGGTTTTCGTGATGTTGTATCTCATGTTGCATTATTTGACTGACTGAAATTGGTCATTTTCTGAAGGTAGCATTTTGTCTAGGGATTGTCGCAAAGTGGGATCTAAGGTATCGTTAACAAAAGTTTGGTTTTGTTAAGGTAATATGTGTGGTGATTCCAGTGGCCAATACAACATTGGCCAGAATATGTTAATCGTTGCTGTGCTTGTGGATTGTAGCTTAAAGGTGAAATTGTGTCTGTGCTACTTCACATCTAGTTCCACAAATAACAGCCCACTGCCCTCCAATTATAGTTTCATTATCCTGGTTGGTTTACCATTTATATAACAAGTGATAATTTCTGTTTCAGGTGTAAATAAGGAGTAAATCCAGTGAATTCTAATTTTCCAGAAGTTTGGCTAAGCAGCTAAAATTTTTTTGTCACGCCCTACTGCTTCCATTTTCCCTAAGAATCATTTGATTTAGCGTGACTAATTGTTCGTTTGTATCACTTTTATTGGATAAATAAAAGTACACTCCTGGAAATGGAAAAAAGAACACATTGACACCGGTGTGTCAGACCCACCGTACTTGGTCCGGACACTGCGAGAGGGCTGTACAAGCAATGATCACACGCACGGCACAGCGGACACACCAGGAACCGCGGTGTTGGCCGTCGAATGGCGCTAGCTGCGCAGCATTTGTGCACCGCCGCCGTCAGTGTCAGCCAGTTTGCCGTGGCATACAGAGCTCCATCGCAGTCTTTAACACTGGTAGCATGCCGCGACAGCGTGGATGTGAACCGTATGTGCAGTTGACGGACTTTGAGCGAGGGCGTATAGTGGGCATGTGGGAGGCCGGGTGGACGTACCGCCGAATTGCTCAACACGTGGGGCGTGAGGTCTCCACAGTACATCGATGTTGTCGCCAGTGGTCGGCGGAAGGTGCACGTGCCCGTCGACCTGGGACCGGACCGCAGCGACGTACGGATGCACGCAAAGACCGTAGGATCCTACGCAGTGCCGTAGGGGACCGCACCGCCACTTCCCAGCAAATTAGGGACACTGTTGCTCCTGGGGTATCGGCGAGGACCATTCGCAACCGTCTCCATGAAGCTGGGCTACGGTCCCGCACACCGTTAGGCCGTCTTCCGCTCACGCCCCAACATCGTGCAGCCCGCCTCCAGTGGTGTCGCGACAGGCGTGAATGGAGGGACGAATGGAGACGTGTCGTCTTCAGCGATGAGAGTCGCTTCTGCCTTGGTGCCAATGATGGTCGTATGCGTGTTTGGCGCCGTGCAGGTGAGCGCCACAATCAGGACTACATACGACCGAGGCACACAGGGCCAACACCCGGCATCATGCTGTGGGGAGCGATCTCCTCACTGGCCGTCCACCTCTGGTGATCGTCGAGGGGACACTGAATAGTGCACGGTACATCCAAACCGTCATCGAACCCATCGTTCTACCATTCCTAGACCGGCAAGAGAACTTGCTGTTCCAACAGGACAATGCACGTCCGCATGTATCCCGTGCCACCCAACGTGCTCTAGAAGGTGTAAGTCAACTACCCTGGCCAGCAAGATCTCCGGATCTGTCCCCCATTGAGCATGTTTGGAACTGGATGAAGCGTCGTCTCACGCGGTCTGCACGTCCAGCACGAACGCTGGTCCAACTGAGGCGCCAGGTGGAAATGGCATGGCAAGCCTTTCCACAGGACTACATCCAGCATCTCTACGATCGTCTCCATGGGAGAATAGCAGCCTGCATTGCTGCGAAAGATGGACATACACTGTACTAGTGCCGACATTGTGCATGCTCTGTTGCCTGTGTCTATGTGCCTGTGGTTCTGTCAGTGTGATCATGTGATGTATCTGACCCCAGGAATGTGTCAATAAAGTTTCCCCTTCCTGGGACAATGAATTCACGGTGTTCTTATTTCAATTTCCAGGAGTGTATTTTCTCTAAAACTATTTTTAACCAGTTACAGAATCACTGACCTGAGCATCTCTCTGTTTATGAACTAATAATGCTTCATGCGTTTTCTAATCTTACTCCAACTGCAGTTCTAGCTAAAATACTTCTCATTATGAGAGATTCGTCACAAAATAAGAGTAAAATAGTTTTGCAGTGGAATACTTAGCTTTGAACTGTCGAATTTTCTCCACCAATAAAATCCATTAGGGGGTGTATATTGCAGAATTACCTGGATTTTGGATTTGATGAAAATTTGGATGTTAAAATAACATTTTCCAACACACTGCTAAATACTTTTAACACCTGATGTATTTTTCATAAACGGTTTGAAAGATGTTTATACATAAATTGTTTTCTACCAATATGACTGACAAAACGACAACACTTACAGACTTTGCGTCATTACATTGGCCAAATTGCAATAGACTCCAAGTGCTTTGCACCACTCATTATATACCATATCTTAACATTGTATGTTCAATGGTCTATTGCCAAAAACAATTAGATTTACTGATTTGAAATGAGTTGTCAATGATTTACAACAAAGTATTAGCACTATTTTAAAGACAATAAATGATAATTAATTCTGAATCATTTCTAAATATTGTTCTTATGACTTTTCTCTAGAAATTTGGTTATGGAGTTACAATTCCCATACCTATTATAAAATCAATAATTACATGTAGATTTCATGTTGGATTTTATTCCTGACATTAACTGAGGTACAGTACAAAATTCAAAACGGAATTTCAGGTTAAAGTTCTGTATGATAATTTTGCTGTATCAAAATGACTGAAAATCAATAGTGTTTACATTAAAATGTTCCAGAATCTTTGCTGAAAAGGCTAATTACAGCTGATCTAACTGGTTTTTCATTATTGACATGACACATAAACTGCACAAATCACATTAAATACGTCAGATGATTGATAAATTTTCCAAAAGCCTGTTTTTAGGTAAGCCGAAATTTAGGAATTTTGCTAATTAATTATTGATTTGATTACAACATTGATATTTGTCCTGATATTTCTATGGGAATGAAATTATGCTATTACAAGAATGAAATTATAAATTTTGCTGAAATTTACGAGAGAATGTTAATTCACATCACACTTTCTAACTCATTTTAACTTTCTGTCAATTAGAGAAAAATGATGTGAAATAATGTCAATGATGTTGATTCAGTATTTAATTGAACCAAGCAGTTTAATTTGCTTGCAGAAATTGAGAAAAACCATACTTTCTAACTTTTGTCTATTACACATTGTGGATTGGATAATCTGAATCTACAAAACATTCATTAACTACTCTATAACTAGGCCTATTACAGTTTAATTTAATGGTTTATGGATATACGATGTAACACTGGCATTACACATTTATATCTACTACTGGAAACTGCATTTCAATATGCAACGTGGCTTGCTCAGTATCCACTTTTACATCAGATATACATTGAAATGAAGCTGCATTCTTACTGGTTATAGTTGCAACATGGAGTGCATCTGGAAAGTCTCTTTCTGCGTTCTGTAATGCTATCAAAATGTGCTGTGGATTCAATAGTGTTGCACTCAGTTGTCCATGAGTAGCATGATATACTGCTACATGAAAAGATTCCACATCACTGCATGCATTGTCTAAACTGTCTCCTAAGGTTCATAACAATGTGGCTATTACCACTTTCTCACCTAGTTTGTGTTTTCTCTAGACCACTACTGAAGACGTTCCTTGTGTTTTGCACATATTGTTCTAATTCTACAGTTAAATTCCATACTGTAATAGTTATGCTGAACATTCCTTGCTCCACATTTCCTATGCATATTGTATCCCAATCTACTTTTGCTCTTGTATCTTTCACTAACTCTTGAACATTTCCATGTGTGCTGTTTAAATGTTTTTGATATCTTCATTATCTGCTGTTTCCTCCTGTACCTAATCAACCTTGTTTTTTTAATTATTAGTGATCTTGGTGCTACTTCTGTTAACTGTTGCAACTGAGTCTTCAGTTTTAATTACTAATACTCATTCTGCATATCCCCCAATATTCCTTCTTTCTCTGCTTCTTGTTATGTGAACCTATCCTGTAGTCTTTGTACGTCATTCCTTACTTCCCAAATATTGAACGCAAACTCGACTGTCTATCTTCGACTCGTTAGAAGAACGTCTGATTGCCTAGCAAATAAAATTCCACTGTACACAGGCTGATTCTGTATCACATCTTCTCTGCTGTAGTGTAAGATACTACACTCAGAAAACGTTTTCCAGGGTACATCTTGGAACATCACCTGAGGGAAAAGGAAGTATGTCAACCCCCTCCCTCCTTTGTACAAGTACATAAACACATAACATGAATGTAAAGAAAATTAAGACTAACCTACCTGTAAGTAATGAACAAAAACCATATATGCCTCTACATTAAATGTACACTATTTCCTATGCCTCAGCACGTAACATGCGGTTCTCTGATTTTCCTTTTGCCATGGTAATTCTCCTTTTTACGCGACAGTTGAAGGAATCTGATGCAATGCATCATTCTCACCTCTAAGCAGTTTGATTCTATTTATATGTGTTATAGAAACTCTAAGTTGATACTCTAATTTTTACATTGACTAGCGAAGTCATTTCGATAACTTGCCAAAATCCATGACATTTCGTTTAAAACGTTTTTGATTTGCGCTTTGGGTTATACAGATTAGCTAGTAATACCTACTGTCCTATTCCGTATTGTGGCAGTTTGCTTGTCCATTATCCAATACATTGTTGCTTCTCTAAAGCTTTTGTGTTGGCATGTTTTACACTTTGTCAAATTTCTCTAGAATTCTTCGCAAAATTATTCACTGGTTCACCCTGTGGAGCCAATTTAGGTCGAATTACACCAAAAGGCTACGACATTTTTAGCCCATGCACTACCTCATAGAGCGAGAGGCCAGTTCCAGTATGGACTTTTGAATTATATGTGCTGACAACAAAACTTAAATAAACATACCATTTCGAAAGCAATGAATTTACATAATGGCTTAACATTTCCAATAAAGTACAGTGAACTCATTCTGTCCAGCCATTTGTTTGAGGATGGAATGAGCTCGTATGTAACTTCATAATTTTCAGTACGTTACATAACTGTTGCATTAACTTGGATAAACAAGTACCCTGGTCCATAATAATGGTTTATGGCACGCTAAATTTCAATAACTAGTTGTTTGCCATGGCCTGTGCTACTGTATTCACCTTGTGATCTCGGGTGGTTACCATAACCAAATATTGTGAAAAATGTTCTAGTGTTGTGAGGACGTATTTATACCAGCTTGTTCCTATTGAAAGGTTTTAAAACGTCCAATCCTAAAATAGTAAACAGTCTGTAAGCTTCTGGTAGTCTCTGTAACTGAATTTTCTGATCTCTTCAATCTGCTCTTCGTGCACATGGGATGCAGTTTCTTACATATTGTTCTACATCACTGTTGCATGTTTTCCACCAAAATCTTCTAGCTACACATCTACCAGTTTTCTGTCCCTTGTGTTATCTCATAAACATGGTTGTTTAAATGATGTAATACTTCCATTCTCCACATTGCAGAAACTACAACGTGAGGTCTGCTCTTTGTTGACCTGCCTAGCAAGCCTTCTTGCATTTCAAACTAAGGTTGTGCTCGAAACAATTGATACATATTGTCAGCTGATGCCATCTTTATCTAATCTTCCTGACTTCCAGGTACTATTTGTAAAACTGCGATCTTCCTAATTAGCACATCTGCATTTGTGGTTTTGGCTCCTAGCTTATGAATTAGTTCATAATCAAAATCACTTAACTTTAAAGCCCATCTCGTTAATCCACTTGATGGATCTTTCAACTCTAATAACCATTTTAAGGACACATGGTCTTTAATCACTTTGAATTTCAGACTGGACAAATAACAATTAAAATAAGAGATTCTGTAAATAAGAGCTAACATCTCTTTTTCAGTTGTTGAACAATTAGTTTCCGTCTTACTCAATTGGCTGGAGGTATGTTCCACTAGATGCTCTGTCCAATCAACGTTCTTACTTAAAATGCAGCTCAAAGCAGTACTGGATGTATCACACAAAGTATGAATTCCTGTTCAAAATCAGGGAATATCCACATATGATCTGACGTTAATATTTCCTTGAGTTTCTCAAATGCTTCTTCACTCTCTGTTGCTCACTGAGAACTAACATCATTTCATAGTAACTTAATTAATAGCTGCATAATTTCAGCAAATCCCTTCACACCCCTACGATAATAATTGCATAATCCAATAAAAGACTGTAACTGTTTAGTAGTTTGTGGCATCAGAAACACACATATGGTGGAAGTAAGTCGAGGAACCGTCCTTACTCCGTCTTGACAAATGATACGCCCAAGATAACTTACTTGTGTCTGAGCATAATAAATTTCTCAGCACTAAGTGTAAGAAGCACTGCCCTCAATCTACTAAATACTTTGTGTAGACGTTTAACATAATCTTCTGTATTACTCAAAAGACAGTAACTTTGTCTAGATGTACCACATAGATTCTTGCTTTTAATCCAGGAAGTACCCTATCTAATAGGCACTGTATTGTAGTTGGAGCGTTTTTAATAAAAATAAATGGCGTTCTTCGATACTGGAAATGACATGAAAGTGTTGTGACAGCTATCTTGGGTCTGTCTTCGGGAAACATTTCCAGGCTGATAACCTGTTCCAAGATCAATCGTTGAAAAATATTTATATCTTCCTAGGTTGTTTAATGTATCCGTGATGTTCAGGATCAGATATACAACTGTTGTGGTTCGTGCATTCAAGTAATGGTAGTCACAACAACATCGATATTTTAGAGAACCGTCAACTCTTGATACAGTGACAATATTTGCTGACCCCAGGCTATCACAATGCACGATAATGCCCTCATGTAACAATTATTGTTGACCTATAAATTCGTCTACTAGTTTCTGTATTTGTGTTTCCCCATTCTGTATGGTTTTCTATAGACTTGTGGATTATCGACTTTTGATGTCCAGTGATGTGTGATGGGAGTTGCTGGTAGTGGACCATCTGAATCAAATAAATCTGAATATCGTAATAATAAAGTTTCCGTGCCTTACTATTCACTGTCTTCCTAGTGACGATCCTTGGAGTGTAGTACAGATGGATTGACGGTTTGTCTTATGCTTCTATCATCTCGTGATCCATCGATCGAGTGTTTCTGAACTCGCTTTAATCAATCGTCTTGGGAGATTCAGTTTGTCAGTTCCAAAGTTATCAAGGGCTACTGGAATCATCATTCTCTCATTAATTATGGTTATGCACACAATGCTTCTTCATACAAAACACTGCATTTCAACTAATGCACCATTGTTCTGCAGTGGCTCAACCACACATAATCTCTCCTGTGGAACTATCAACTACTCTGTCATGCGAAATTATCTTTAGTGTACATGTACATAGTTCAGTTGGTGACACCTTAGCAATTACACTCCTAGAAATGGAAAAAAGAACACATTGACACCGGTGTGTCAGACCCACCATACTTGCTCCAGACACTGCGAGAGGGCTGTACAAGCAATGGTCACACGCATGGCACAGCAGACACACCAGGAACCGCGGTGTTGGCCGTCGAATGGCGCTAGCTGCACAGCATTTGTGCACCGCCGCCGTCAGTGTCAGCCAGTTTGCCGTGGCATACAGAGCTCCATCACAGTCTTTAACACTGGTAGCATGCCTCGACAGCGTGGACGTGAACCGTATGTGCAGTTGACGGACTTTGGGCGAGGGCATATAGTGGGCATGCGGGAGGCCGGGTGGACGTACCGCCGAATTGCTCAAAACGTGGGGCGTGACGTCTCCACAGTACATCGATGTTGTCGCCAGTGGTCGGCGGAAGGTGCACGTGTCCGTCGACCTGGGACCGGACCGCAGCGACGCACGGATGCACGCCAAGACCGTAGGATCCTACGCAGTGCCGTAGGGGACCGCACTGCCACTTCCCAGCAAATTAGGGACACTGTTGCTCCTGGGGTATCGGCGAGGACCATTCGCAACCGTCTCCATGAAGCTGGGCTACGGTCCCGCACACCGTTAGGCCGTATTCCGCTCACGCCCCAACATCGTGCAGCCCGCCTCCAGTGGTGTCGCGACAGGCGTAAATGGAGGGACGAATGGAGACGTGATGTCTTCAGCGATGAGAGTCGCTTCTGCCTTGGTGCCAATGATGGTCGTATGCGTGTTTGGCGCCATGCAGGTGAGCGCCACAATCAGGACTGCATACAACCGAGGCACACAGGGCCAACACCCGGCATCATGGTGTGGGGAGCGATCTCCTACACTGGCCATACACCTCTGGTGATCGTCAAGGGGACACTGAATAGTGCACGGTACATCCAAACCGTCATCGAACCCATCGTTCTACCATTCCTAGACCGGCAAGGGAACTTGCTGTTCCAACAGGACAATACACATCCGCATGTATCCCGTGCCACCCAACGTGCTCTAGAAGGTGTAAGTCAACTACCCTGTCCAGCAAGATCTCCGGATCTGTCCCCCATTGAGCATGTTTGGGACTGGATGAAGCGTCGTGTCACGCGGTCTGCACGTCCAGCACGAACGCTGGTCCAACTGAGGCGCCAGGTGGAAATGGCATGGCAAGCCGTTCCACAGGACTACATCCAGCATCTCTACGATCGTCTCCATAGGAGAATAGCAGCCTGCATTGCTGCGAAAGGTGGATATACACTGTACTAGTGCCGACATTGTACATGCTCTGTTGCCTGTCTCTATGTGCCTGTGGTTCTGTCAGTGTGATCATGTGATGTATCTGACCCCAGGAATGTGTCAATAAAGTTTCCCCTTCCTGGGACAATGAATTCACGGTGTTCTTATTTCAATTTCCAGGAGTGTATAAACAGAATACTTTTTAAGTTTCACTTGCCACTAGCCATCCAATTCAGATTAGTTTTTAAGTGTACATACTTCAAAGTCTATCAAAATTGTTTTTGTATAACACTCATGTAACTTCTACTATTGAAACTGTTCTAGTGTAAGAATAAAAGTATCTCCACTTTAGCTTTTAGCATAAATAAATATATATATATATATATATATATATATATATATATATATATATATATCTGAAAATTGTAAATATCACAACCGGCATATTTTCTCTTGTTATTGAGTGAAGAAAGGAATGTATTAGTAGCAGTAGTAGCTGTTTTATTCATCCATAAATCTCTTTTTGCAAGGATGTAGGACATGTCAAAGTACAAAGTATTTACAAATTTAGATCAATTAAAAATTCGTATACACACATATTTACAGGCTTCTAGTTAGAGACAATCATTATATTTACTCCTGGCATACAATACTTTTTTTTACAAATAACTTATTAAATAATGTAATGGCACACTGTTCACTCATATCTCACTATCAGTCACTGGACACACGAATGTTTCATAAAACTTCACTCACTACACACACACACACACACACACACACACACACACACACACACACACACACACACACACTGGTGATCTCTACGCCATTTTCTGTACTGTAACTTCCCATTTGCTATGCTGAAAAACTGAGTCAGCATCCCTCAATAATGAGTAAGATGTTGAGCTCAGAAAGAGGAAGAGATGTTAGTATTGTGCTAGGCATAGCTTGAGGGTAAGTATTTCTAGAAGGAAAAAAGAAGGAAAAAACATAAAGTGAAGGTGTCAAGTGGAATGTTGGATATTTTATAATCATTATTATTATTATTTATTTATATAACTTTTTTTATCAAGCCTGTTATCTGTTTCAACTAAGTAATCCTCCAATGTATAAAATGCATTGAATAACAGGTATTTTAGCTGCCTTTTTCATTAATAGTATTTTTGTAATTTCTTTAATCTCTTTTGGTAATTTATTGAACAGTTTTATTCCTTAGTAGAAAATACTGTTTTGAGTTTTATGTTTATTTCTTCTTGGTGAAAGTAAGTTGAGACTATCTCTTGTTGCATGGTCATGGACAGAGCTGTTTGTGCAGTAATTACCAATGTTGTTTTTTAGGTATATAACTGACTGGTAAATGTATTCACATGGAGCAGTTAAAATCCTCAGTGTTTTGAAAAGATCTTTACAATGAGCTCAACTAGTATTTTTCGTTATTATTATTATGGCTCTTTTCTGGAGTTTGAAACTTGCGTTCAGATTTTGTGCATTTGTTTCCCACAAAAGAATGTGATAGCTAAGAAATGAGTGTACATATGAATAATATGTAACTAGACACTGCATGTTACACACTGATGATTCTAAGAGCATAGCATGCTGATGACATTCTGTTTGCATTACTTCTGTGTTCACGCCAGTTCAACTGAGAATCAATATTCATTCCTATAGATCTTACATTTGTTACACAGTCTATAGAGGTGCCATCTATTTTTAATTTAACTTTGTCATTTTTCCTCTTCAAACTGAAATTCATGGCATTAGTTTTCTTTATGTTCAGTGTCACTTTATTGCTCATTGACCAATCATAAACTTCATTGAGAGATTCATTTGTTTTCTTGGCAAGGAGCTCTCTTGTTTTCTCAGTGACTATAACACTGATGTCATCAGCGAAGATAATTTTTTCACCATGAGTAACACTACCGGGACAGTTATTGATGTACATCAGGAACAGTATTGGTTCTAATATGCTACCTTTGAAGAACCCCTATATTAATGTATTTTGATTCTGATAAGTGTTTTACTAAATGTTTAGATCTATTTCAAGTATGTGTTATCTCTACTCTTTGTACCCTATCTGTTAGGTATGATCGAAACCAGTCATTAGCTACACCTCTTATTCTTAGTGTTTCTAATTTATTTAATAGAATCTAGTGGTCGACTGTATGAAACGCATTAGAAAGATCAAAAAATGTGCCTGTGACACACTCATCTTCATCAAGAGCATCAAGTACAACTATTGTGAATTCTACTATGGCTGACTCCGAATTTTTGCCACTTCGGAAACCAAACTGTGATTCACTTAAAAGATTGTATTTATCCAGGTAATTCATTAATCTGTCCTTCATAATTGTTTCTATTAATTTTGAGAATGGTGACAGCTGCAAAATGGACCGGTAATTTTCTATGTTTTTGCATTACCTTTCTTCAGCAAAGGTACAACTCTTGCCTGTTTTTAGTGCTCTGGAAATGTCCCTGATGTGAAGGATTCATTTATTATATTTAGTAAAAGGCCTTGTATAATCCCTATGCATTGTTTCAGTACACACATTGGTACTTCATCTAAGCCTACTGACTTCTTATTTTTTAATTTCTGAACAATTTTATTGACCTCATTCTCTGTGGCTGGAAGTAACATCATTGTATTTAGTGCAACAGTATTTACAGGTGTTATATTTGTTTTGAGGAATTTATGCTGCAACTTCTCTGCAATACTTGAAAAACGCTCGTTTACTTAGCTTGCTAAGTGTTGTAGACCATTTATTACCTTATCCTTCTCCCTTAGCAGTATGTTATTCTGCATTTGTTTGCCTCTCTCCATTTCCTTTATTGTAACATCCCAGACTGCTTTGCTTTTACTCTCTACATTATATATTATTTTGTCATTAAATGACTTTTTTGCAGCATTCAGGATCTTCTTATAGAAATGTAAAAATTCTGGATCATTGTGAATCTTTTTCATAGAACTGAGGTGTTTAAGTGTTTGAGAGGACTTCTTAATACCTACTGTTAACCATCTGTTTTAGTGAGATGTTGATACAGACATGCATACTTTTGGAAATGCCTTTTCAAAGTTCAATTTAAACAATGTGGAGAATTTAGAGAATTTCATATTCATATTGGATTCCTTATACACTTCATCCCAGCTTTGTTTTTCTAGTTCTTTTGAAAAATCTTTTATTTTGATTTCTGATAGGTGTCGTTTGTAGGCTTGTAGTTTAGGGAATGATTCGATGCCTGATTTTACTGTTGTTATTTACCAAAGATGGTCTGATAGTCCAAGATCTTTTACAGCTACATCATATTTTTCCCTGTCCATATTTGTGGCCACATGGTCAGTTACTGATGAAGTCATTGTAGTAACCCTTGTTGCACTTTTGATCAATAAGAACATGCCAAAACTTTGAAGGATGTTTATGAAGGTCCTGCTGGATTCATTTATGATGTTAGTGTTGATGTTAATGTCCTCACACAGAATTATGTTGACCTTTGTACTTGAGACTTTTTCCAGAACTTCTGCTAACTTATTGAAAAAAGTGTTCACACTGCCACTGTGAGATCTAGACACACACAAAATGATGAATTTCTTGGTGATATCAGGCCCTAGTAATTTAATAGCTAATATTTCAAAGTGTTTGTCTTCACTTATTGTACTGAGGTCATGTCTTGATTTGAACTGTGTTCCTTTTCTGATATAAGTGCATGATCCTCCACTCCTTGAAGTAGTTCTGCAGTAAGAGTTTGCCTTTTCATACACTACATGTTGGGTTTCTGTGTGTCTACACCAGTGCTCAGTCATATGAGTTACTGTGCAGTTCAGAGACTGGAGCTCAACTTCTAATAGTTGCATTTTTTTTTATGGATTGTTAAGTCTGGGAAATGCCCCATGTTACTCTTTCCAGTGATTTGTTTTTCTTTGTGACATTTGGTATACGCGATATTTGAGATGTTAAAATCTGTCTTGTGAGTGATTGTTTCAGCATTTTTTAAAGTGCTGGAGATACTCTTTATGCAGGGGAACCTGTTGTCTGGATTTATATGTATGACAACAGGCATTTGACCATGTGTGGTACCATGTGTGGAGTCCATCCCCTATACTTTCATGAATCAGCTGTATCAATCTTCCCTTCCCAGTCCTGTTTAGGTGTAGGCCTTGCCTAGTAAAACCCCATCTGTTGATAGTCCTGATGGGCACCAGAAAAACACAAGTTGGCTGTCCGCAGAGCCATCCCTAAACCCACACTGATTTGTCTCACAGGTCCATCAAGGTATGATCGATCATGACGCCGGAACAGCTCAACAAAGTGTACATTGGTGCCATGAGTCAGGGAAGCAATCTTGTAGAAGCCACCACCTATGTCATATGCCCAATCCCTGTCCAAACTGTTTCCCACCCCACCTACTATCACTACATGGTCCTCTTTTGTAAAGTCCTTACATAAAGACCCTAGGTTCTCTATCACATGACTTAGCCCTGCATTTGGCTTGAAGATACTGGTGGCATGGTACATTACCCGTAAACTTTCCTGTAACTGAGGGCCTACACATCACCCATGGATAATATCTAGCAGCAGCACTTTCTTCTTCCTAACACTTTGTACATTCCTAGGCGTCTTGGTCTCAGTTGAAGTGTGCTGCACATTTCCTGTTTCTCATTCTACCTGAAGCTCTTCTCCACTTAACTCTGGCAGTGATAGATACCTTTTTTGGTGTTGATGATACAACTGTCAGATCGCATTCTCTTCCTTCCTATCCTTCTACCAGCTGCCAGTTCCCAACCACCCTCCAACCCCCTATCTCCCTTGATCCTTATGAGTTCCTTCCTTGCTTCTTGCAACTCTGCCTGGAGGGCACAGATTTTCCTTTCCTGTTCCCCAATAATTTTTTTCCTACTGCAAACTCAGCAGTTTTATGTTTAAAGAATGTTTTAAATTTCTCAAGGACGCGAGATTGGCTGTGTGCACATAAAAAAACGACGCAAAGGCCTTATGTGCAGTGATTGTTGTTTGTGTACGGATTTAGAGATACAATGACAGAAGAATGAATTTGTAATTAATTTACTTTTAGGGAATTTACGTTATCAGACGCGTTTGGTCAGGTTTTTAAACGTTTATAACTCGGAAAATTTAGGCCTAGATCGCGTCTATCTAACTAGTAAACAATACGAAATGTGTTAGTTAAATACAATTTAGAAAAATTTAATTACACTTTTATTGTGACAATAGACACTGATGAAACTAGTAGCTGTCTTTATAAATGAATTTTGCAGTATCAAGAAAACTTGAATGCAATTTTTTTGGTATGCCAAACAAAATTTGGGGTGATGACTCGATTATCAGGACTTCAGCTAAAGAACGAGGTTTCTGAAGAATAAGCGCTGCTGGGACGCTAATA
This sequence comes from Schistocerca gregaria, assembly GCF_023897955.1. Classification (NCBI taxonomy): domain Eukaryota; kingdom Metazoa; phylum Arthropoda; class Insecta; order Orthoptera; family Acrididae; genus Schistocerca; species Schistocerca gregaria. Next base: position 870,542,649 of record NC_064922.1, read on the forward strand.
TTCAGTTGTGTGAGAAGAACAGGCGCTACAGCAAGTATACAAAACATTGAAAATTTAAATTTGACACTATTTCCTCTTAAATAAGTTTGTCGGCCGCGTTGGTCTCGCAGTTCTAGGCGCGCAGCCCGGAACCGTGCGACTGCTACGGTGGCAGGTTCGAATCCTGCCTCGGGCATGGATGTGTGTGATGTCCTTAGGTTGGTTAGGTTTAAGTAGTTCTAAGTTCTAGGGGACTGATGACCACAGCAGTTGGACCCATAGTGCTCAGAGCCATTTGAACCATTTTCTTAAATAAGTTTTTTTAGCACAAGCGCTAAGTTGTATCTCAAGAATCAAACTGTATCTGCGAGAATTGAATAAATGAAAAAAAATTCTGTAGCCTATGTCTTTGTTACTGTTATATACAAAAAAACCTACCCCAGCTGTATACATAAAGGATGAGTAAGACACACATGACATTATTTTTGAACATGAAGGTGAAGTTTAACATGGAAGACAGTAAAACATATTCAATGGTCACATGGAATTATGCCTATTGTACAGCACAAATTGGCTTATGGGAACAGGAGGCATGTGACCGTGCCTGCTTCCAAAGTCATACAGCAAATATGTCTTAGATTATGTCACATTACTGTATACTAGCGTAAGTGGAACAGGGCGACAAGAAGTCATACTTCAGATTCTAAGATATGAAAATCATTTATTTTTCATCCAACTTAAAAATAAGTTCACATTTTCATAAGCAGATGCAACACTATTTTCACACATCTCCTTCTTCGTCTTGAGTCTATGGAGAGCGGCACATCCATAGAATTCTAGGTTTTGAATAGCACCAAACTTGAAGATTCGATGCATCCATGTGTCTCTCCCCTCACTTTTGATGTAGAAAATGGTATCCATGTGGCTGAATAAGTGAAGCGATGTCACCATATCTTTATAGGCTCAGGATCAACCCAGTGAATTTTTTGCTAGAAATGTGATAACCACTTTTCACTCTGTGTTTTAGCACATTACACATTCTTGAACGAGATCGGTGATGCCATGTTTACTGAGACTGTCTACATTATTCCGGCATTTTCTGCATTTGCTATAAAAGCAACACCTTTAAATATTAACTGTCTGCATGCATCATCATAGAAACCATGAGTGTGTGCAATGGTGTTCACACCTTGAGATACCATTGTGAAATGCTCTGGGTATGGAGCAGCACCTTTTCATTTATACAGCTCGTTGCAAAACACCAGTGAGGGGGCAATAGTTAATCTCATGGTCATGTAGAACTAGAGCATTGATTCCAAACCTGGGCATAATTACTCAAGAGTGATAAAATGTAATTTTCTGAGGGGGGGGGGATTGCGAAACTAAATTATTTACAAGAGATCACTACTATTATCACAATTTTGTTAGATTCTAATACTGATTATGTAAGTTATCAATAATTACTTTTTCTCAGTTGGTGGGATTACTGTGCTAGAAGTTATAGGTTCCTCGCATAGTCCACCCACTACACACCTGTGTGTGCTTTGCCCCATATATCGCTGATGATAAAACTGAGACATATCCCTAAATATCTCGATAAAATGTCTTCTCCAAGTTGTAGATAGTACCTTCAGAAGTCCAGAAATTGCTTCATTATCCTCTTAGAAACAGATAAATGAATTAATTGACTCCATAACACAGCAGAAACTAGATTGAGAGAGGACAAGTTACTTTCTCACCCATTTTTCGCATACAGTAAATGATTAAAGATTTTATTACAACCTGACGCACCTTGAGCGAGACTCCAGAAAGTTAACGGCCTAATCAGACATTTATGGAGCCTGGTAGGGCGTTAAAAGCATGAGGTATTTTTTATGATTCTTAGCTCATAGAAATGGCATGTCGGGAGTTTAAAGCAATTGGTAGCAAACCTTCCCTTAGTAAATCTTACTGGACAGGTCCACAGCCGTACAGGGCAGACAGGGTAGCCCCTCATTGGGACAGGGCTCCAGTAGAACAATGCTGCAATACCTGCTACAGCGCCTGCAGAAGCGTGGGCAGGGGTGACGGTCTAAAGGGTCGTGTCTACACAGTGAAGTTGTAAACCAGACATTGTGTCCAGAGCCACGAGTAATAAAATTTCACATGTTTTCATGTTCGCCGATATTGCAAGAAGCCAGTGAGCCACTTCCCTCGACCGTCCCTGATGTGTAAGAAAACTCTGGCATCTGAGACATTTAGGGATGGAATCTTTATTGCACCTCATGGCTAGGGGCTAACAAGCTCTAAGGCACAGGCGATTTAGATAAAGATGTTTGAGATTGCGTCTGTTCGCTTGTTGCCTTACGAAGAAACACGACGAGAAAATCATCTTTTCCGCTCTAGAAAAACGTTTAAAAAAAGGCAGAAATTGGCGATTTCTTTTTTTTTTCAGAGATGCAGGTTTCTTAACTTGTGCCCTGTTTAGACATGAGTTTGTGCTGTCGTGTGGGAGGGGAGATTTATCACCTCTATAGCCTTGTGATTGGCTCAAGATGGAGTGAAGGTAGTGTCGTTCATGTACTTTACGGGAAAACGGTATTTTTTCTGGATAGGTAGGAAGCAATCGGGTGCTGGACTTTGGTCTGGTAAGCACTTCTGGTCGAAGATCTGGCATGTGTGGTTGATTCTTGGGACCTGTCCTGAGACTGACTTCATTTGCGATTAGTTTGGACTGTGGAGCCTATGATGAAGCTCTTACTGTACAAACAGTGTAATTTCAAACGTCTCGGACTACTCGTTTTGGGCGAAGGCTCATTTATTTGTTTTGGGTTTACCAGTCTTGACGTGTGGTATCCTTGTGCACTCTGTCATATAAATGAGCCAAATTGGTCCTTGGTACGACCAGCGACAGGGTCTGTCACCCACTGAAATCTACCGTTTGTTTCAGGGCTCTGGTAGAGAGTAAATTGCGATCCGTCTGCCTGATTGCTAAATCGTGAGATTTTTGCATTTCTTTCGTGGCCGCGATTGATTCACAGGTCATGTCACCACACGAAGTAAAGAGGGTAGCACATTGTCACTTGGGCATTGTCACTGCGCGCAGATCTATATCATCACTTGCTCTCAGCTGCACCTATGTAGAGAAACTTCAGTAAATCTGATCAGTCAAAGGCTGCTCAGCGTCACATCAATTCATCTTGCGTTGTTCACATTTTTAGGGCCAGAGCACTTCACTCACGGATCACTTAGTTAAACAGTTTTTGTCAACCAGGCGCCACCCAGTAGAGCGTTAAACCATCTGTTACTTATTTAGGAAATTCAATCTATACATTGTTTATTTATGTCTTGTTGGGTAAAATAAATCATGTTAGTACACTGAATTTTGCCAACATAATTAATTAAATAGTCCAAACAAGCTACGACTCATCGTGGCGTCCCGTGCCAGGATCTCGGATTGGGGGCACCTTCTGTGAGATTCAGATCACATTGCCTATCGAAGTCATTCAATTTGATGTCCCTTGCGCAGAATTTTGAATTTATGCACCTTCTGTGACCGTCAGATAGTATAGTCTGTCTGTAAACTCAAGAGCGAGCAGTGCTTTGATGGGGGATGCGGCTTTTCCCAGAAGAACCGTGCCACTGGCCTACAGGGGCATCCAAAATCAGTTGCCCATTACCTGCCTAGCGGTGTAGATCGGCGTGCAGTGATACACGTCGTTCTATTCGTGGGATCTTAATTGGCATTGTCAGACAGTTAACTCTGTATGCTTACTGATATACTTTGGTATCCGGAAGTAATGGATAATCGCCCTGCATTGCAAGAAAATGTGCAGAATATGGAGAAGCTGAGGTATTTATGGAGTAACGAGCGGTCGATAGTCTCTAATGTAACAACATCATGTGTTAAAGAGGCGGCACAAAAAGAACTGTTGGCTAATATTACCAGTCCCAAGCAGAGGGCTGCAATTTGTGCAAACGTCAACCTCGCCACAATAGGACGCATAAGGAAGAAACGCGAAAATAAACCGCGTGGTTTACTGGAATTCCACGAAGGAAAACTGGTAATTTTGGGAAGAAACTCTTCGTTATAGGCAGTTTCACAAAATCGGTCATTCGACAAGCGATGGAGGACTTTCACATAAACTTAAAAATAATGCCACCAAACAAAAAATATATTTTCTTTGGAAGAAAGATGTTTTACATAAGACACTGCGTAAAATGGGATTTTCCTGGAAATTTCTAGCTTTTAATATATACATAAAGTAAGAGCAAGCCTTAAAATGCTACAGATTGATTGCACCATACTGGGTTCGTTTTACGAATAGCAGTAGAGGGTACATACATTCACATGAACAGGCTTTCGATTCTGTGTTTGTAGCAGAATCCTGACTTCCGTTCTTATGTTAATATTACTTACTCTATAATGTTGTGTTTCGGAAGAAGCTATCGTCTTTTATATTCATTGTCGTCTTAACGCATTTGTCTAAAAGTAAAGGCTGCCAGGACGTATCTGAACACAACGTCGCCACAAATTTAAAACGCGCGCCGCGGCAGGGCCAGTACTAAGTTGTGAAACAGCCTGTAGAAGCGTCTCGTGACGTAGCTGGGTAGGCAGAGGGGGGACTCGCTCTCTCGCTCTTCTGTTTACGCACAGAGTATAGGTAGTGTTGCCTAGTGGGTAGAGCAGATTCGCGTTTCTGGCGCCTAGCCATAGTACTAATATTCAATTATTGTATGTGTGTATTTTCATGTTGTGGTTGTGACTTCTGTGTCACTTAATTGTTTGCTTCTGACGACGAACGGCGTTGTGCTGATTTGTTATGATGGATTGAGATTTTAGTTTGTTGGCGTAGACAAGCGAGCTATTGTTTGAACTCGTTGTCAGGAACTAGGAAACAGTAGATCACGGGAGCGTAATTTAGAGTAGAATATGTGTGGCAGAGGAATGTGTCATTTGGGTCAGAATTAGAGTGCACGGTTACAAGAAGCAATGCACATTTGATATAGAGTAGCGGAAGTAATTGTGTTTAGTTAACCATGGATCCACGCCAGAGTATTGGCGGTGACCAGGCAGATATTACAAGGGATTCGCAGGTAAATGCGGTTGCAGACTGGTCAGAAATGTCGAACGTCAAACCTGCAGAGTGTGACATGTCTCAGTCAGTCGACGTAAGTGAACGGGAGACCGCAGCAGAACGAAATGTAGGCGTTGCTGGTACGAGACGCACCATCAGTGAGACTGTCAGAACAAATTCACGATCTAAACGTCACAGAATGATAGAATCTCGTTCATATAGTCCTGGAGGTGTTAGCGGTGGATCTCAGTTTGAGGCTCTCATGCAATTCGTGCAAGAGGCAGAAAGGAAGAGACAAGAGGCAGAGAAAAAGAAACCGGAGGAATAGGAGAAAAGACACAAATTAGCCATAAGAACGGTGACAGACAGTATGGAAGGAATCAAGAAAGAGATTGAAGGAATCCAAGAAGAGCTACAGAATGTCAAGAAAACGACAGCAGAAACGTGTGAGGCCGCGGACCAGGCGAAGCGCGATGCCAAAACTGCGCGATTGGTAGCGCAAGTAGCCTACCTGAAAACCACAAGGGTTGACCATTCTGTAAGACAACCGCTGATTCTGTGCAGCAGACTAAACCACCGTACCGCAAAATGAAACACACCCACATTCATCCACTCACGCATTCCAGAGAGTTTTTGAACAGGAGAACAAGGGATAACCATTTTATGGAATCTTTAGTCGTGAGTTGGGTTACATATAAAAACATGGTAGACTTATAATGGCATTATAGGGGCATATGCAAGTCCGAAAAGAACCAACACAACCGCCATATGATACCTGACAAACGTACAAAAAAATAGGCTATGGCTTGATTGAATCATAGCACAGTCTTCTCTGGTACGAAATTTAGCAACTAAAACACGCGAATTGTTCTGTAGGATGCAAAGTGCACTGGAAAGCAAATAAAATGATAATAAAAAGGGGACTTTAGGACCCTTTCACTAGACATACGACAGCATTCATAATATCACAGGGCAAACAAACTTCATCTGGAAATTAAAAGTGGAAAAAAATTAGCACTGTTTATAAAAGTTCATCACCCAGTGGCGTACTACTTTTCTGCACCCAAGTTGGAAATTGACTACTGAAGTTAAATTGAAACCCCCAAATGTGTGTTCTGTTGCTGCTTCTGTTTCCTCCAGATCACCTTTAATGTTATATTCTAAGTTCTTATCCCGGCCGTTTCCTGCTCCGTCTACTATATGTAGCTTATCCTCGTCACCAAAATCTCTGCACAAGGCCTCTGTGTTCTCTGTCACCTGCCTAAACTTGGAGCTAGGTTTCATTATACTTGAGATCGGGTATTCTACATCGAACTGTTCCCATAGTAAATCTGATCCATGACTGCTCCCTAGTAGCAAGACTTTTCCTTCTACGTGACTATTCTACCTATTCAGCCTTAATGTCTTTCCTATGCGTCTGCTGCACCCTATTAAACTTAAAGACCGGTTAATGCTCTTCTTCTACTTCAGGCAAGAAGTTAAACTGATGTTTCACCAAAATTTCAAATGTGATTGCTGAAGTTTTCTCCTTTTTCGTATTACTTGACACCTTCCACTATTTCCTATTGTTTCTTTCCCCATAGACTACCTAATTCAAAACACGCCATTTCTTATTTTATCTGAAGGACACACGAATTTCATCCCTGTTTCACGATTTTGTTGTCTCAACTACATAATCTTCAACTCCCTGGACAAGCCTCATCTGACACTTTTTTATTTTCCCTTCTACATTCTTCCCAGTAAAACACCACATCTCAGTCCTGGCATGTTTCTCCCATCCCAACTGGCCTGTGGCAACATCCATATTTGTCACACCCCTGACGCTACTCTTGCCGTAAACTAAAACTCACATTAACACAAGTAAACTGTCTTAAAGTAATAATCTGTAAAAACTTGTATATCTGTGTGTTGTGCAACTAACTTCCAGTTGTAACAGGCATAGCATCGCAGAACGTGGAGAGAAGGCAAGCGCAGATAAAGAGGCTGTGGCGTTATATCCAGACAAACTCAAAGCAATGATAGAAGATGGCTCTACCAAAGGACATTTAGCATATATGAAACTGGACTGTTCTGGAAGAAGGTGCCTAAACGAACTTTTTTCGCGGATGAAGAGAAAAGCTTTCCAGGTATTAAAGTCGCCAAAGATCGATCGACAGTGATGGTTGGCGCGAATTCAGCTGGAGGTTATTAAATCTTCTCTTAGTTTAAGGCTCAGAACACGCAGGAGCTTAAAAAAAAAATACTACATATAAAGCTGGGTTGACCGTGATGTGGAAAGCGAATTCTAAAACTTGGGAAACAGGTTCGATTTTCGAGGACTGGATTGGTCACCACTTCATGCCTGATGTCAAATGTTATTGGCAATTCAAACAAGTCCTATTTGAAGTGATGCTTTTAATCCAGGTCATTTTCCTGTTAATCTAATTAATTTTGACCCACAAGTGAAAGTTGTATATTTGCAACCAAATACAACCATCTTGCTTCAACCGACACACCATTAAAACGTTTAAAGCTCCCTACACGAGGCTATCACTGCGTGTCTGTATGAATTTATGAGCAAAGCACCTTGCTCTCCATTGAAGACTTTGAAAGAAGTGCAATATTTTAGATGCCACGAGGACTACTAGACAGCCTTGGAATGAAATTTCACAAAATACTTTCAGTGCCGTGTGGAAAACACTATGTACGTATTCCCCACTGAAATTCATGGGAAAACAGCATCAGATCCTGATCAAATTGATTATGCGGTTATGAAGTGTTCGATCTTGTCAGGCGATTAAATTGGAAGGTGGTTGATGATTGTAAAGCCAAGTCTGAATTGCATTATTAATAACAAAACAAGGAATTGTTAAGGCATTGTTAATAACAAGTTGGAAAACTGTTAAGAAGCAACAGTAATGTACGAGCGTAATCCCAAAATAAAGGTCTACTATTTTATATAAGTACATAGACCTGTTTATTTCTACAATGGCTTCTATCACTTTACATCTTGAACATTTAGCTATTTTTCCTGTCAATGCATTTTTGTAGACACTGTGGCCGTTTTTGTTTCCCCATGTCGTACCAGCTTGCCGCTATGCTGTTCAGAAAGTTATGAACCTCTTTTTTCATCTCGCTGAATCGCTTTCAAGCTAAACGTTCTCTTAACGTAGGAAACAGGTGATAGCCCCTGAGCGACAAGTCAGGACTACAGGGTGGGTGGGTGATTATGTTCCACTGAAACTGTTACAGGAAAGCAACGGTTTGCCGAGCGATGTGTGGGCGAGCGTTGTCATGGAGAATGTGTACGCTCTTGCTCAACATTCCTCTTCTCCGGTTCTGAACTGAGATTTTTCAGAGTCAGCGTTAATTGTGGTGTCAGTGGGCATAAAGTCGACCAGCAATACCCCTTTCCGATCCCAAAAAACGGTTCTCAAGGCTTTACTGTCAGACTCTCTAAACCACTTAGGAACATTTTTGACATCCATGCACGACTTGCCATACACTTCCGTCAATTGGCGATGGATTACAAACGGGGCAGTGCCCTTTGCGTTCAAAAACCGGAAAACTGCTCGCAATTCGACCTTGGCGGTAACATCCAATGGGAGCTCCATTCTCAATGGCTGCCAAGCCAAGACTGAGCGCCTCAGTGCGGAGTGCGCATGTTTACACACAGCGCTTGAAGCACTCTTCATAACAGTGTGACCAACTGCCACACAAACAGAGTTCTGTACTAATAGAAAAATAAGAGACCTTACTTTTTGGATTACCCTCTTATTTAGGCATGGTGACAGGAGCCACAGACCTGGAAGCAGGCTGGCTGGCCGAATCCAAGCCGATGTGCAGCCGTGTTTTATAACAAGCTAAAAGCTGTAAGCCATAAAGGCACAAGGAGGGCTCTGTGTACTCTTGACAATGGGGTCCTCGATAAGGACTGGAATTAAAGTTAACAGGCAAACAGTACTTCTGATTAGAGAGGGAGAGCGTGGGACAATGGTAAGAAAGAGAGAGGGTCTTCAGGTGGAGAAAACACTGTGTCATGAGAAGCCAATATAGGGTGTAGGACGCAGTGTGTGATCATATTAAGGAAAGCGTTTATACCCCTCTACCCAGCCTCTGAATAACCACTGAAGATTAGTGCACAACGACAGCCAATAAGGAGGCAAGTACCCCTCAACATTATGTCGTGGCAATAGCCAGGGGGTCGAGGCAAAAAAGTGTACAAAACTCGGCAACTAGGCGCTTAGGGGCAGTAAGTAAGTAAGCAGGCAGTAAGAAGTCAAAGGCAGTCAGGAGATGGCAGAGAGAGATCAGCAGGCCTGACGCGAGGTGCTGCGGGAAGAGCCAGGCTTGTTGCGGAGTCACCATCCAGAAACGATGATCAGAGAAGCAGCAGCTGTGGGATTCTGAGTTAGTCGTGTGGGTTGCATTTGAAGAGTAGAAGGAATGGCGGTTGTCATTCGCTGTCTTTGTATCAGACTTGGCCGCTCATTGGAAATGCCCCAGCCAGAGCAGTTACGATTTCATTCTGTATATTTTGAATAAACTTCAGATTTTTAGACGTTTCTGGAGAATGCTTCAATTATCTCCCAGTCTTTTTTTACCTTCACACCAGAGATAGTAACTTCTTAGCTAGGTCAAAGTCTCCCTCTCACTACGGACAACCAGCTAATCGGCGGTTACAAAGTGTGTCTCTCAATCTCAAGTAAAACCCACGCTTGGGGCACAAATAATGTTCAAGAACTGCTGGATTCACACAGTCATGAACTGGCAATTGATGGGTTTATAGAAATGCATGAACAAGAGCAGAACATTGAGCAATCCAATTCTTTAGACCCAGACAGGAGACCGAATGGCAGTTCCCATCTAGAAAGAAGGCTTCACTTTAATAGAAAAAGGGTTACAAATTTTAGAAAAAGTAGACTCAAACGAAATGCAGATTTCTGCTACAAAATGGGGAATAAAATATTTCTTAGAGTGCTACGACCAAATTTTGCTTGAAAAGAAAAACATTTGACCTGTCAGACGACACTATTAAATTTTATGGAACCTTCTACATCACAATAACTTGGGCTTATATTGTTGCAATATAATTTGTTGTACTGTTGGACATTTTATTAAATAGTTTTCTTCTAAATTTCATTGTTGTCTTTAGTCCCTAGTCCTAACTGCACATGGTTTACGTGTATTTGTATTAAAAATTGGATCCCAACTTGCGCAATTCCGACCTACATAGTTATCACTTGGCCCGACCTAACGCCTATGTCTGAGGTATCATTGTGTACCATGCTATCAGGAACAAATGTTATTAAAACTATTTATTATGTGATAATTACAAGACAGACAAAAGATGAAAAACAACAGACTACTGCTGTATACCCACCCCTCGTAGTTGCCAGAGAATTGACTGCCTTCTGGCTAATGTCTCTGACGTCATAAGAAAAGCAGAAAATCTGTAAGTGTTGCCTCGTGTCTTGACCTGTAAAAAGCTCTACCAACATTCAAGCTGATCTGTTATATTCCTGCCTAACCACACCCACGGAAATCACGATATATTCAGAAAAAAATCCAAATATTAGTGATAATCCAGAATAATGAAATCAAGAGTCAGGCCGCTGCCTACTGTCATAACACACAACTTATATGATGAACTAAAGATTGCCTTATTCTTGAAAAGAGATAAATATTCGTATTGCAGGTATGAGTTGCTGTCTCTCAAATGGAATCTCTGTTTTTGCATTAATGTAACTTTGCTTGTCTTTTATGGTGACTTATTAGTACTTTTTAAAACCCTCAAAGGAATAATGGCTCTCATAATTACATAATTAAAATGTTATTTTGTAATTTACAGTCACCGGACAGGAACAACATTAGGCTTTGATATTTAAAAGATACAGGTTGCTGGTATGAAAGGACACATACTATAATATGGTACCACTAATAAAACGTTAGTTAATGGTCATTATACTTTGTCAATTATGTTTGCACTGACTGCTGTGAAATAGTACTACACAAATATAAATTGTTTATGACAGAAGCAATTAGGTTCGGTATCCCGTCATTTTGAATAAAACACCGATACTTTTGATGACTTAATTTATCAGCTAAATAATTGTACAGCATCTGTTATATTACGTTAAAATGTTTCTCTCATAACTCTTCCAGACAGAACCAAAGAATAATAATAGAAATTTTTGGCTTTTGTTGTAGAAATAAAAATTATCTGACACATTATCTAACTCACAGAGAGGAGCTTTGGCGAGACTCCCTAGGGGAAGACAATCACATAAAGGTCAAGGAGGAAATAGCAGAAGGTTCACACCTGTCATACGTGACGTGGAAGACTGAACAGTCTGCGAGTTGGGGTGTCAAAGTGCAAAGCCAAGCTCAGGAAGTGGGGCTTCAGTAATGAGGAGGAAACTTGTCAATGTGGTGACATACAGGACGAACAACATATGCTAGTCTGCAGGAACCATGCACTGTCTGTGATCTTGCTGCAGCCAGCGAACCTACTATGATGACCACTGAACACTGGGCCTGTCAAAAAATATAATCATCTTGCAGCTTGTTTATCTGCTGCTTTTTTGTATATATTATTGATGTGTGTCATAAATGCTACTGTACATATTTAATTTTGCAAATTTGTTATGTTAATCAATATTTATTAGTTTTTGTTATGATTTTATGTCCTGGATTCGAAAAATAAATAAATATTATGCCTATCACATGTATATAAATTAATTCTCTGTCACCACTCAGCATATTTATCCCATGCAGAATTTTTGTTTTTCCTTGAAAGATCTATTACACTGTCCCCTTAATAGTGAGGCTGAGTGTCAAACTGCAATCCAACTATTTACTTCAAAGGGTTTACAATATTTTTCAAAAACATATATATACAAGTTCTCTTTTACATTTATACATAATAATCAAATTTAAATTCTCGGGCAGTGCTTCTTGGTGCATTATTAGAGTCCCAGTACAAACAGAATATTTTACAGCGGACGTCACGGAACATTCATATTTCAACAGTCTCCGATGTGCTCAGTAGCTCGCTGTATGCCAGTCTTTCCACGCTACAGTGTGCAACTGCTCAATACATTATCACATGTGGTCAAACATTTGGCTTGTTACATAAAAATCATCAATAGGTGAGGAAATCATACATTTTGACCTAGAAATACACAAAAAATAAATGTTGCTTATATTTACAGTGTATACACTGATGTCATTGATATAATGATTTTTTAATACCTTTGCAGATTGTCCATCATACGCAGTGTATGCTAAGTGTCCAGACAAACTCATAATCCTTCTAAGGTTAGTGATTCTGAAGTTAACTGTTTACTCAATGTCATTATTAAAAGAGTCTTTTCTCATAATCTATGTACATTCCTCGCTTTACATACAACGTTTATTTTTCACAATGCTCATTTTTGCATAATAACACACACACACACACACACACACACACACACACACACTCACTATAATATCCGTCTGGTGGTCTTCGTGGTGGCGATTCATTTGGGAACAAGTGCTATAGCACACATGTTCTTTACAGAGCCATATGGAAGAGTGATATAATTTCCGTGTCGACCCCTATTTTGGATGCTGTCCTTGGCAAGTGGGTTAGTGTCGTGTAATTCTAAACATTCTACTACACTAATATTTATGTGGCAATTCTGTGTTTCTTTTATGTTAGCATAGGAATTGTAATTAAACAATTCCTACTGAAATCTGAAAGGAAAGATTAGGCGCAGCACAAGCTGTGGAACAACACATGAGCTCAAATGCATATCTATTAATCAAATGCTGCAGTTAAAGTAAGAATTAAAATTGTTCTAAATCGAGCTACAAGATACAGCATTTGATGTATTTGACGACTCTAATCTGTTTTCCAATGTTGTGTAATAATTTCATTTATCTACATCATTTGTTTGCTTCCTTTGATATTTTCCTTTATATCCTGAAATTATGTGGTTTCATTCTATGTTTTGAAACCTAGTTCGTATCTAGGAATGATTTCTGTGTCAGGTTCATATGTGAGTGCTCAGTCTTCTGTCATTACTTTACATAGAAATTTCCTGAATGAGTGGCATAACATTCATTGTGCAGCATAATAAATTAAATAAATTATTTTTGGTGTAGAGATCATTTAAATCATAATAAAGTTTTCTTACTTGCTATCTCTTCTTTCTTCTAAGATGTTAGCCTGAAATAAAATATCTTAGACTATTTTGTTTGTCTGTAAGCGGTAGACACAGCGTTTTGCATTAAATTTGTGTTTTATGATTCACTTACCAGTTTGTCTCTTGATGATTTTTTTATGCTTTTATATGGAACTTACATAAATATGTACAATAGCATAAATCCAACTATTTTGTTTGTTCGAGGATTTTGATGCAAACATGACCCAGCATGTGGAATGTGAGCAATGATGTATGGACCTTAATGAAGAAGCGCCCATTTCAGTGCACAAGATTTTGGGTGAGTATGAAAAAGTACTTGCATGCCTATTTAAATTCCTCAGTTTGTTTTACAGTTTTTTTCAAATTCTTGTTATCTGATTCTGGCCTCCTTTGCTAGGGTAATTAATACATATTGTTTGTTGTTGTTATCAGATTCTGGTTGTCCAGGAATCTTCAGATGGTGATCACATGATTCGTTACTTTCCTTCTGTAAGTGTATAAGTAGGGTCATATATTGAGAAATTATTGCAAACATCCCCAAAAGGAGACAAATAGTTCACCCACTTGGAATGACTCCCTGATATGTAAATTCGCACAAAACGTTTTAGTTCCTTGAATACCCTATCACATGCATTAGATTGAAAGCTAAATCTTCAGATAAGGGCAGTTTTCATGTCATTATCTTTCAAATACTTCCTTCACTTATAACCTGTGTATTATGATGCATTGTCTAAAAGAATGGTGACAGGTTTGCCAACACTAGGTATATAATCTCTACTTACCTGTTTAATGATTGCGGTGGCTGTCATATATTTTATGGCATTTAGTTCAACATATTTTGCGGAAAGGTCACACAGAGAAAGTACACACTTGACCCCACCTTTGCTTATAGATGCAGTCGACTTAATGTCTGTCTCTACAATTTCTTTATGTTTACTGGGACTAATCGGATGCACTTCAGCTTAACAAGGAAGATTCTCAGACTTTAGCTTTTGACAAATAGTATGTGTTTTCATAAGTTTGTGAATTTTCCCCTGAATATTTCTGAAATAACAGCAGGTGTTTAGTTTCTGCATACACTTCTTTGTGCTGTAGTGTCACCTAGTAAAATGTAAACTCCATATTAGATTTACTTCTCATCCTTGTGGACTACAGATGCGCCATTGAGTATTGTCTGAATGTCGACAGTAGAATAAGATGTCCTAATGTAGTTTACAATGCTTTCCAATAGGATGATTGGGGTTGTTTGCTATTGTCCATATTTGTTTGCTCCACCTTTTGTCAGCATTCTGCAGTGTTGACATAGTTCAACACAAATGTAGATAACATTGATGATAGTGTTTTAGGCCAGCATCAACATGATGTGATGATCGTTCATATATTCCAGATCATCTACGTCAAGAGACAGTCCCTGAGGTAGATGTTTCAATGCACCTGCACTTATATTATCTCTACCTTTAATGTATACTATTTCGAACGAGTAGTTCTGCAAGGTCATTGCCCATCATGATAATCGTGGGTGTAAGAGTTTGCACGTCATGAAAAGGGTTAACGCCTGGTGGTCAGTGTATGCCTTTATATATCAATAATATTATAGTTAAATTTCTTAAAAGCACGTATAATTCCAAAGGTTTTCAACTCTGTGGCTGAATAAGTACATTCGCACTCACTGAGAGTTTGACTTGCAAAATCGCTCATTTTTACTTCTTGGTTCTTCCCAGTTCTTCTTATCTGAAAAAGTGTTTGTTGTTGAGTAATTGATTTGACACGAAGTGCCTAGAAATGAGCCTAAACCCAGAAAATATTTTAATTATTTTCTGATAACAAGTAAGGAAAATTCTTAATTGCATCCTTCACAACTGATTATGTGTCCCAAGTGTTTATATCATATCACGCAAACTTTGATTTCTGTAGATTTGCTGTTACACCAGCTTGTGTGAATTTACATAATGTCTTTTTTAAAATGCGTATATAATCTTCCCATGTCTGTGTGACTATAAGGATGTCATCAACCTACAGTGTTTCCTTTTCTAGTAATTCTGTGCCTAGAACTGTGCCTGGAGCAGTAATGAAAACGCCTGAACTTTCATTGACACCTAATGGTAGTACGCAAAATTGGTAACTGCAGCTTCCAAAAATGACTCTTTGGTTAAAAAACGAATATTTGGATTCATGGTTGATAAGTACTTTATCCCTAAAAATTTCAGGAATTGTCCTTTGAGGTTTTTGGTTTTGTACAAACTGGCACGGCGATTTTGTTGATTGCTCGTGCATCCAGAAATAAGCGTATACTTCCGTTTGGTCTGATTATAATCAATAACGGACTGCAATAAGGAGATACTGATGGTTATAAGATGTTCCACTTAAGTATTTGCTTGATTTCTTCATGCACCCCGGGCTGCTTGGACAGAGGAATCTATATGCGTTACAACAAAAGATTTTGGGATGTGTAATTTACATGTCATATACATATGTATTGATCACAACTGGTTTCTTTGTTAATATGTAGATGTAGTTAAGCGATAGTTTTTGTAGTGATTCTTGTTGTCGCTCGTTAATAGCTGTAGTTTCGTTTACTTTATCATTAATTAGGGATTGTAGGTCTTCCATCTCATGATCATATACAGGTTCATTGCTACTATTGTCATATTGTTCACGTACTAACTGGATCTTGGATTCCAAACAGTGTTTATTTTGGTTCAATGTGTGCTTATCCAGATTAATGTCGATCTGAGTGCTGTTGTGCTTCATAACACATTTACCTCATAAGAGGCAAATTATAATGTACATGTCTCTTAATAAATCTACGCCAGTCAAGCAATTTATGACCATGTTTTCTACAGCAAGGAATGGCTATTCTATTTTACCATTTTGTACTTCCATAGTCACCAATATTTGCTTACTAACCCTATTTAATTTGTATCCAACCACAGTCAAGATTGAGAAATATGGCGCTAATCACCACTCGCATATCGACCATAATGCTGGTCTGTATTCCTCCTGCAAGACCTTAAATCATTACTAGAGCAATCTTTTTTACTGGTGATTGGCACAAAATGTGATCCTCAACTGGCTGATCTGCTAAACTTGCATCATAATTGTACCTTAGCATTAGAATTTTTGGTTAATTTACATCGGTATATATACTTGTATCTGTGTTTTGTTTTTAATTTGGTGTGCCAACATGACCATTATTGTATCATCTTCTGCAACTCATTTCTCTGTTGAGACCTTAATTAGCTTGTCGAAAGTGTGTTTGCTGGAGTGACTTCACTCAGCACCTCCACAATATTTACAGTCTGATATTGTTTGTTCTAGCCACTGTTTTGTTGGCTTCGTGTTGTGGCGTTGTCTTTTGATTTCTCATATAGTTATTGCTTAGCTGACCATTATTCATTAGGTTACTGTTTTGCTGTGTAACGCTTGAAGGGATCTGCAAATGATTGTTGAAGTATGAAACACCAACACGTCCATAATTATATATGTAGTACTGTGGGTGTTGATTGTTTTGATACAGTGAGTTTTGTGTGTTATGTTGACTGTAATTGTGATTATTTACACATTGATAGCTGTTACTATGGTTAATTGCTTTTCATTCTTTGTTTGGATATCCTCCATTTCAGTGCATGCCATTGTTATTATTGTATGCATTCTGATATGGTTGCAAGTTTTGCTGTGCCATGCAGTTGACATTATTCTGCATATGTGTTAGGTTGGCTAACCTGTGCTATTTGCATTTCTGACTGAGGCGTGCCATAACTTATTTCGTGCATTCCACATGTCTTCATTAATAATATCAAGTGAATCTAAGACCACAAGAAACTGTTCTACATCATGATCTAGGACCTGTATTAACTTTTCCCTTATGTAGAATAGTGATCGTGCTCTTAACACACGGATTACTTCACTCGAAGACATGGGTTAATGCCAGTAATGTATCATTTTCAAATACTTTTCAAAAAGTAACGGTGAGGATTACCTTGCCTTGAATTCAATGGTTCTGGTTCGAACACTATTTTGTGAAGCCTCTCCTGAATCGAATATGACCAGAATCTGTTCAGAAAAGCTCGAATTGTTCAAAATATGTACAACGATCGGCAATGTTACACGCCCATATGGCTGCTTCAACTTGTATGGATTGGATGACATAACATATATTTTGCCTATCTGTCCACGTGTAGGGAAAAGCATTCCTAAAAGCTTTAACAAAGACGATTGGATGGACTAATCTCTTTTCATGGATGAACACTTGGAATTGCCTATATTTTAATAAACTTTCATCCTGTAACATCCTGTAACATTTCTGCTAATGAATTTCCTGCGCCCTGATTTAAAATATGCTCATTTCCCATGACACTGGAGACAGTATGTTATTATATTACTGCCATATGGCGGCAGTACATGTCGATACCCTTGTTGTTGCTTAATGGACTCACAAGAATATCTACAATTAGCTTTAAATTAAAACCATTCTTTTCATCTGCATATAAGTTACTCGAATGATCTGTGTGCTCATTAGGTATGGAATCACTTCACAGTTTGTGTATGTGTCCGTCGGTTTGTCGTGAAAAATGTACAGTATGTGTTTCACTTTTCAAAAGCTCCTCAACTCTATCATTGACAATGGTAGGCAAATTTTGTTGTAAATATCTTTCCAAATACCTATCCTTTTCCTCCAGCCATTGTGTGAAAATCTTCATTAACTTGACTCAAGTGATTGTCCGTTTCAAATTGCAAACTGTATTTCAAAGTATTTACTAAGATATCTACCATGGTATTTAGTTCTGACACATGTGTGTTTACAGAAGCGTGCACCTCAGCAATTCCACTTGTGTTCTTAATGTATTATGATTAGAACACAACTACTCAACATCAGATTAAACGAAGTTTCAATTTTAGCAGTTGATTGACCCTGTCACTCGTTAAATGTTTTAACCTGCGTGTGTAAACCTGTACACTGACCAGTGAGTTGAGTATTTATTTTGTCAATTTTGGTGTTTTGTGCAGTGTTATTGTTTTGCAGTTTGCCCCATTCTTCCTTTATCTCATCAAGACCAGTTTTTAAAATAGTGAGATCAGTTTGTATGTTATTCAGTTTATTTCAGATGCTGTCCAGTTTGCTTAGTATGATTTGCAATGGGTTAGTGACGTTTGACGACGGCGCATGACATACTGTGGCCATCACATCTAACAATAATACGTCTGCCCCCATCAAACGATATGACATATCGTCATTCATCCTACTAAACATATTTCCTAACAAATTTTCATTATAGTCTAAGTTTTGTGTAATTACTGTTATATTCTGAAGCACACATTGGTCATTTCCATTATCAACAACACTGTGTCTATATCTGCATTTTAAATGTTGTATTCAATATTTGCTAATTGTCTACATGTTTTAACCGTCCCTGTGCAAAAATTCTATTAACCAAATTTTATTTTGGTCGCAAATACCTCATTTTTAGTCGTCCCTTGCTACAAAAATTCATAAATTGAAATTTTAAAAATTTGCTGCCCCAATATTATTTTCTTAATGGTGGCTCTCCATATTATGAATGATGTAGACAAACGAAGCCATCTTGTTAGAACAAAGTACTATGTTTTATTTTTATACTCTATTGTAGTGTGAATGTATGTTTTATGAATTTTGAAATGAAAAGTCCTGCTTCAGCTTCAAGCTAAACAACATTTCACATTATAAAATCGATTAGACGGTTCTTCTCTTGTAAATTCTCCTTTCAATTTTCGTGTCAGAAAAAGTTTATTTTTCAGTTCCAGTGGTTCTCCAAACATCAACAGTTTTGCAGTGTGAAACAACAAATAAAATAAATATTAGTACACAATTACAATAGTCCTTTAGCGCACATCGCCAAAAAAGATTGGCTCATTTGTGAAATCACATGAATATTCTTATTACCGGTATGAATAGCGGTCTCTCAAACAGGAATTTCAGTTTTTATATTATAGTACGTTTAAAACTAGTTGCGAATTTTGACGTTTGGCTGTCCAGAGGGCGACGTGCTGCTGTTGCCCAGGTAACACCAACGGCGAGCCGGCTTTCCCTACCATGCAGCCAGCAGTTCGGCTGGTAAAGCGTCCCTGTTGCCAAACCATGAAAGCAGTGCCACGTGGTATCACGCTGTAGATTGCATCAACATTTGTCAGATCTCATAATGAAGTCGTGTTTTCTGTCGTTGAAGTGTTCTGTAGACATCAGGTATTGTGAACAAATGTTTTCTGTTGGCATTGCTTTAACAACAACAGTGCAGTACATCTGAATACGAGATTTGCACTAAAAGTGTTATCCATGTACATGTTCACTGACTGGAAAGATAACGTTCTGCTGCAAAACTTTCCTCGTAATTCGACAATAGTAATGAACAAAACGCCATACCACTCTGTTGTGATGCATAAACCTCCAATGATGCAATGAATCGAAATCAGTTATCTTGCTCTGGGTACAATTTTTTTTTTTTTTGAGATAAAGTTTAACCTAGTAAGTTCAAGGCGAAGTTAATGGAACTTTTAGTGTTATACAACCCAAAATCTCACATGAACTGGCAAACGATAGAGGACATAGTTTAACCCTCGAGTGATGTCTGGGGTCTTATTAGACCCCAAGGCTCCTTTAACTACAAATAAATATTTTTAATGTGAGTGTAGACTACTCATCCTCCAGATAAGCTATTCATGGACTATTTATTATAACTGCATAAAATATTTATGATTGTATCACAGAAAGTAGCATAACAATTTGAAATTTCTGCTGTGTTGTCAGAAAATACCCCAGGTATAGAATATCTGATTTTCAGCATTATATATAACCTTTATTACGAAAACAGATCTTACCAACAATGCACCTTATAAACAGAAATTCATTTGTACATTGTTGTAAACAATGAATAGAAAATACATTATTTGCATTGTTATAACAAATTCGCAGTTTGGAATTGAGTTTTGTGGAAGGAACGTGCAATGCTATAGTTTATTCGTAGTGAATGGTGAAAAACGTTTTACATGGGGCTACAGTCTCGAGCAGGCTTTGGCAGATTTACAGGAGAGTGATAGTGATAATGAATCAATTGTTTGAAATGAAGATGACAGTGATGCTGATGGAGATATGATAAAGGAAGATATACAGGTCAGAGAGGAAGTAGATATGAGTGACTGTGAACAAGATGATAATGGTATTCGGGTAACCAGTGCATCTACTTTTGTGTCTGAAAGTGGACAACTACCATATACATAATACCACCTGATGTGGGGTTTCAAGGAATGTAATATGTGAAACTGTCTATATTCCACTTCACCTTAGACCACAATTACAGACAATGGCAGACATTTTATCGCCAATCACAGGCAGAATATAATAATAATACAGACCGATAAGTGTGCAAAAAATAATAAAATTGTGTACCCAATTCTTGAATGCTGGATTGAACTTGATTCTACAGAGCCACATGCATTCTTTGGTCTACTAATAATAGCTGGCCTGAATGAGGCAGGTGGGAAGCCTTTGAGTGAATTTAGGTCAGAAGAGTATGGCTTACCTATTTTTTGAGCCACAATGAGCTCTAAAGAACATGCTAGGATAAGTGTGTTGTGTAAAGATTGTTCGTCAAATGACACGGAAAGCGAATAGGAGTCTATGTCTAATAAAATGCCATATAAGTGATATCACATACAATATTAATAAATCACAGTATTGTTGTATAGTGTGTGGGTTATGTATATTTTGTGTTAAAATAATTTTTGGAACTAAACAAACTAAGCACAATATGTTTTCATATTTCAAACAAATGTAGTAAATAATAACAATATATATTTAAATTAATTATATTCAGAAAAGATGGAGTTGTAATATAACACTGTGTGTATGTTTCTCAATAAATTAGAATTATTTTTGTGGACATATGTCACATTTTATCGCCATAAAGTTGCTTCAATCACTTTGTGGTCAAAACAAGACCCCAGGCGTACAATATGTTTTTTCAGAGCTGATACCATGAGAGGGTTAATCAGTTTTCATCCGTATCATGCTCATTTACATCTGACAGAGTGTATGGGCCTAGGTGAAAAGTAATTTGGCAAGAAACAGCAAGAAGTTTACACTCACTGAGCTTGAAATGCTCAGAAAAGAAGCTACTGCAAATGTTGCAGGGCTGGTCTTGAGTTGTCACCCATAATACCAAGAAGGTAGTTGAGAAGACATTGATTTGTGATGGTCTGTAATGCGATTTGAGGAATACATAACTTCTCCTCCTGCCACGTTAAAATCTTCTCTTGTCAAAACACAGCAGAGTTTAGAAACATTCTCACTAACATTCTAATGCAGTTGAAATTTTGACATAATCCGGTAATAGTGTATTATTAAGCTAAGAACTGAGAGCGAGTCTGTTCAGTAGTTTATGAAACAGCAAGTTCTCGGTATAAAAGTAAATGTGTAACTTCTTCACTTATATTGTTAGAAAACCCACAGCAGTTCTCTTTTCACCATGGCCACAATAATTACATTATTTCTTTGAAAAAATCAGTAGTCGCTTGACTGTCATTGTGTGATATGGAAATTCCACATATTAATCATATGGCAAAACAGTCTCATAATCGTTATCATTCACCAAAATCTTGTTTCGATATCTCAAAATATATATGAGATACGAGGAATTTATGAATATTGCATTATAGTTTTTTCACTGATGCATGAGTTCGTGCCAGAGTGCTCTCTGTACATTCCATTTTCACAAGATTGGAAACAGACAGCGATATCCTGGCAAGTTTAAAGATTAATTCAATATATTATCTACATATAATACACAGCCACATGTAACCTAACACGCATCAAACACAAAATCATAGTGACACCAATTTTTACTGCAAACTAAGAATTTCTTGTAGTAAGTTACCTTGTAGCGAAATATCACAATAACTATGACCATTAACGAAATGAAAGGTGGATCGCCATGAAGCTGACGACATAAACTATAGAATGTGAGAGAATGAGAGTTTAAAAATCGTTTCAGAAAGATCGCAGATCGTCCAACTTACTGTTCAAGCAGTCAAGTGACTCTGCCACGTTCCATGTGTTGGTCATCTGCTGACGCGCGCTACACACGCTGGCAACAGTGCTTCCCTCTACTCGATCCATGCTGAACTCTCAAAAGTCGCAACTTATATTAAACGCACTGTAATGTAACGATGCTTGACTTTTATGGTGACTTACTAGCAAATTTGCAAAGCGACGTAGGAATAATGGCTCTCATAATCAAAACAACTAAAATGTTATTTAGTTAACATACTGTTACTGTACAAGGATACATCAGACGTCGATATTTAAAAGATACTGGTTACTGGTTTGAAAGGACACATACTATAATACGATACCGCTAATAAAACGTTTGTTAGTGGCCTTTATCCTACATTAATTATGTTCATGCTGATTATTGCGAAATATTACAAAACAAATATAAATTGTTTATAACAGAAGCAATTAGGTTCGGTATACTGTCATTTTAAATAAAACTCGGATACTTTTGAGACTTACTTTACCAACTAAATAATTATACAGCATCTGGTACATTACGCTAAGACGTTCCTCTCAAAACTCTACGAGAAAAAACAGAAGAATAATAATAGAAATTTTTTTGTCTTTTGTTTTAGAAATAAAACTTATCTGAGACATTATCTCTTATGCCTATCTCATGTATATAAATTAATTCTTTGCCACTACTTGGCATGTTAATTCCACACAGAATTTTTCTTTTTCCTTAAAAGATCTATCACAAATCACAATGAAAAAACGACCATATCCTATGGATATGCGACTGTTACCAACTTTCATGCTCGCATCAAGATGCACTATGGTGTCAGCAAACCAAATGCCTTAGCATTATCGAGATGCAATTCTATTGTACAAGGTGCTAGTAAAGAAAATAACGTAGTTTTTCCCAGTAACCCAGAAGTTCTTGAGATGCTGAAATTCTTGCAGCTTGGCAGCACCATCGATGCTTATTTCTGGCAGTGCCAGCTATTATCATAAAATCCACTTGTTGCTTGTTGGTGCTGATCGACTTCCTTTGTTAATTAGCTCATGAATATAGTGGTACTAAACATCAGTTGGTTTTCTTTGAACATCCTACACACCGAGGTGACTCAACGCAATGACACCTCTACTACAATAGGACACACTTAAAAAATAAAATTCAGAGTGCAGTTTTTGAGATGTATTGTGTCTTGTGCTGCTGTTGACAGGGCCATGTATGTGGCCCTTGTAGGTGACAGATCAGCTGTTTGTTGACATTTTGAATTCCATAAAATTGCTGTCTCATGGAACTGAAAAATATAGCCAGTCGCTGCTCGCCATTGATGGGTCTAATGCAAAACTGGCATTGTAGAAGTCTTGAATTTCGATTGTTCCAGGTTTTCGGAAAATTAGCCCTACATTAGATGTACCTTTGATAAATCTCATAATTCGTTTACCTGATTCTCAGTGGATTTTTTTTTATAATTGTGGTTGAATTTATTTACAGCCCACATAGAATATGTAAAGTCGAGACCTGTGCCTTGGATCAAATGTAAAAGCGACCCAACAGCTTGCTGTTAAGTAATGCTGTGTAGTGCAAGTTATTACTCCTATGCAGATTTTTCTTTGCACTCCTGAAGTGTCAGACTAGGTTTGAGAGGATGTGCAGCTGAATTGCACAGTCTTCCATACCAAATTTCTTAAGATGTTCGCTGTATACTGTATTTACTTCGATCTGTGCCAATCGTCCCTTGTTTTACTTCCGTGACAAGACACTAGTTACATAACTAACTTTATAACGTGCAGTCTCACCATCTGAGGTTTATTTGAGTTTGAATGCACATTTAGAACTAATTGCCCTTCTGTCTGGTGGTAAATCAATCCAAGGTCCAAGTCTCGTTTTCAAGTAATGACTTCTGTTCATTATTTAAGGCTTCGTTCCATTTTTGACAATGGTCATGACTAATTACTTCTTTGTACGAATTTGACTCAGAAACACTATCCAAAACAAGCAAAATATTTATAAAAACATTTTAGGTTCACTTTTCATTCACTAATTGGTTTTCTAATTTCCAAATGCGCAGAATCTGTATATGTTTAATCATTGTCATTCTCTGTGACACAGTTCACTGTCTGCTTATCGTCTCTTTGTGACAATTCAAGATAAACTACATTTCTGTCAACATTAGCAGGCTGTGCTTTTTCTGCTGATTTTTCAGCGATGTCGTGTGCAACCACTGGCTGTCATTCGAATTCGAATTCATATTCATGATCCTGTCCTGATAGCTGCATTTTGAATTTTCGATGGCTAGCACACTGTAGGCTTTCACAGTTGTCTCTGCTGATTTTGGATCAATCAGTCAAAGATAAGTTCCTTGGATCAATATCTAACAAACACAAGTTCTTTGTATTTAGCTTTGTTCGTTTTCTTTTAGGATATGTACAAATATTCGATATCCAAAGATTCATAACTGACTCAGATTTACTCAACGACTATTTTACAGTTCTCTTGAACAGCTTTGGTTGGAGATCAATTCTTCAGATACATTATTGTGTTAACTTACTTAGCCCTGCATGTGTCAATATCGATCTTACCTTTTCTATCATCACCCGATTCAGGCATTCCGATACTCCATTTTGTTCTATTGTGTAACGAATTGTCGTTTCTTGCCGAATTCCATTTTCGTTTATAATGACTTCATAAGCTAATGAAAAATTCTATTCGAATTTCTCTAGTTTTTCTACCAGTTCGTTTTCTATTCATATCTAGAACTCAATGAAAGGATTACAAACTTCTTTTTTTTAATTTAACTATGCACTGAGTACCTTTCTTGGCGTACCATGATGTATAAAAAGTCAGTAGATAACATGCTCCACCTCATGAAGTCATGCTTATTGGGTGCGATAGCGTTCTCGCTTCCCGCGCCCGGGTTCCCAGGTTCGATTCCCGGTGGGGTCAGGGATTTTATCTGCCTTGTGATGACTGGGTATTGTGTGATGTCCTTAGGTCAGTTAGGTTTCAGTAGTTCTATGTTATAAGGGACTGATGACCATAGGTGTTAAGCCCCATAGTGCTCAGAGCCATTTGAACCATGCTCATTGTCCACAAGCATAGGTACATGCTGTGTTTAGAAAACATTTTGCTCTTCTGTTTCATGGTTATCGAGAATTTTTCTACAAGAAATGCATCAGTCTTAACTGATGTTCGTCCAATCCAGTCCATCAGGCATTATTTCCTTTACTATATGCATGCTTACATGTTTCAAATGTCCTTATTTTGGATGCACCAATTTTAAATAGTTGCTTTCTACAGCAGTTGCATGATGACAAACCTCATCTAATTGATGCATGCCATGTGTTGAACAGCAATTGCCACAGGAATTTCAGAGACAATTACATCACTTATGTTGTATATACCATGCTGTACATCATGGAATAACAGGCACAATCCATGTCTTGTTGTTTCATTAACCAACAGTAGGTTTCCTCCCAGACCTGGAACATATGTGACATCATTAATAGTTATCTGTTTATTTTTGACATCAGTTCCAAGATGAATGTCGTCCTCCACAATCGCCTCAAGATTGCTGTTATTTGCTACTGTATTTTTTACATTTGTGGTCAGCTCCAAATTGTTGAGCTAGTCCCTTTTTTGTCTTGTGTCATGTACATCTGGAATCTACATACCAGCCATGACAACGATATGAATATTCCATCAGAACAATCAAAGCGTTTTCTTTTCCAGTTTTCACAGTATTCGCAGAATTTAAAGATTTACTTGGTTTCTTCATACTTCTACACTTACTTGGCTTAAGGCCATTTACTAACTTTTATAACATTTGAACTACTTGGAATGTCATGCATCAATATTTATGTTTGACTTCTGATATTTACTGTTCTGCTTACTTGCTGCCAGAGTCGAATCTTTGGCTTCATTTATTAAAGCAGATCGATGTTTCATTGATTCTTGAATTAACTGCTGACTTGTAAAATCACTAGTAATATTCAAACCTGAATTCCAAATCGCCATAATCATGGGTTCGAAATCTTCTGGACAGCCAGTTAACATACCTGCAACTACCACATCGTGGTCCATTTTCTTATCAGTGCTTCGAATTATTTGAGCAAGTGGGTAATTATTGACAAATATATTCCACATTGTACGATCGACCGTTCTTGCAGCCTGATATAAATACATATACTCTTATCTTTGAATTCAGATTTTAAATCTGAATGGTACTTTAGCAGTCACTGTTCCACAAAGTTTTGGATACACAGATAAATCTATTGTTAAACACATTATGAATAATACTTTCTGAATATTCCTCAATTCTTTACCATATGTGCACTTGTCTCTTATGTTTCAGATACATTTCAGTTGTAAATTTCCAATCTTCATAGTTTGCCATAGCAGTCAACTTTTCAAAGTTTATCAGTGACTGCCCACCAGAAGCCACCTTAGATTCGTTCAGTTATTTCAACAAATAAATCTTGATTTTTTAACAAAAATATTACACCATCTTGTTGAACATACGCGAAATACGACAATTCACAAGAAAAGTCAACGATGATTTATGCAATGCAGATACTAGTGAACTTGATTTATCATAATAGATAATATTTTATCTATGGGAGAACATTACTGAACTCTACCAGGGTCCATAAACTATTGTATATTGACTCCAGTCACTCATTTGAGAGACCATAAAGTTGATGTAGAAATGAATGAAATTCATATACACCCTATTGCCAGAACACAGACTATCAAAACTAGAAGGGGGCGATCAAAAATTTTCTGTCTGAGGGCATTGCTGCAGGCTACATACAATCTAGTTCGACTTCGATGTGTGTATATAAGCAACAAGATGTAGGCAAGGGATATTAGTGTGGCATTTAGGTATTTCCGATGTTCATGTGTTAAATGTGGAAACGTGAACTTTGGTGATATTATTACCAAATGCATCCAGAGAGGACCTATGTGCTGCTGTTCATTTCTTGGCTGCTGAAGGACAGCATGTCTGGCAAAAACCACCATTGTGGAGCGATGTGCCACATTCTGTGTTGCTCACCATTCGACACATGACACCAATCGACCTCGGAGGTTAGCCTAATTCATAAACGTATGTGGGAGACACTCGAGTACCCACCCAACAGTCCTCTTCTCTCCCCATTATCACGCCTTCAGTCCCTTAAAAACAGGCCTAGAAGGTTCGACGATTCGCAGCAGATGGGGATGGACTTCTTCGCACAACTGGACATGATATATTACACAACAAAGAATGGAAAATCCAGGATTAAATTTAACAAAGGATAGCGGAGATGCTGAGTCACAGATGGCCACTACACAAAAAGACTGTCAGAAAGTGAGCTTTCAGCCAGTGCAACATACACATAGACGAAACAGTCCTTGACTATTGAGGTCTTGTTGGCCGAAAGCTCACTTCCTGCCAATTTCTTTTTGTTGTGCCTATCTGCGACTCAGCACCTCTGCTACAGAGTGAGTAGCAACTACCCTTTTCATAATATTGTTTTACCAAACAGGTATCTCCCACTAGCTGTGTCATTGGTATGATTGCCTCAATGCTCACAGGGATTTTGCCTGATTGGCATACCGATTCCCGACTGTACAGCCTACCAACAGAGAATTTATGGTTGCCCCTTATATTCATTCTCTGATATTACAAGAAATACCAAGGAGGAAAAACAAGTAACAGCTACTTGTAAGGTGTAGGCAACAAAACTGTACTTGTTACCAACAGAAGCTCAAAGAATTGTACACAGCTGTTCCTGAAATACTGCTTATTGAAACCATTGAAGGTTCCTCAGGAAGAAAGCTTTTATGTTCTTGTTATCTAGCAACATTGGCAGTTAAACTACTTTCGTCACACCCACTCATGTTATAGTAATAGAAGGGCCATCCTGAGGCAAGGCGCGGTGAGCTGCTGTCAAGGGTGCAGTTACATAAGAGGTCTAAAAACTTATAGAAAAAAGGAAGACAAGTTAAGAAATAACCCGGTACGTGAGTTTTCGTGCCCCATGTATACACGACTTGTGCCAGCGAGAAAAACCCTTTCCCTTGGCTCAAGACTGTAAATGCGTCATTTTTCCCAAGTAGCTTAATTAAAAATGACTACTGCTGGACAGGCGTCATAAGGGATATATGTCAACAGTGTGCATAGTTCATACAGTTTCTGCCTACAGAGCCAGTTCATGGTCAACAACTGAATTTTTGCTACTACCTAGCTGCAGTATTGTAGGAACTCAAAGTTGGCTTTCAGGTGCTGAAGCAAATATGTTATTTGATGAAGGCTTTTGATTTTTGCCAATATCTGCCAACTGAGGAGTGCTGTGAAACTGTCTATCCTAGAGTGTTTAGAATGATGGAGTATTACGTGGAATGGGAAACGTATCTCACATATAACACAACATTTCATTTCACTTTAATTTTCTGTCAGGAATGCCATAAATGAAAGCTCTTTATCTTATTTTACAACATATGCATAAGATATATGTACCAAATATAACAGAAAATTCGATATAGCTGAGCTAGTTCATGAAATACCAGTTTTCAAATTCCAGTAGAAACAGTGAATGAAGACACAGCTTCCCATTTTGAACATTTTAAAGACTGTTTTTCTACAAATTATGGGTTATGAGATGCTTATCCAAATATCGAATTAGCTGTAAGAATATTTAGAATAATGTCAGTGACTGAAGCATTTTGTCAATGCAATATCAGGAAAGAAAGATGATAAAAAACTACTTCAGATAGCATGTACGTGACGGAACTGTCAACTTCAGCTATCTTGTCAATAGAATATGACAGCCACTAAATTTTTCAGTGGCATAATCAATAGGATTGCTTCACTAGAAAGCAAGGAAATGGAAAGTAAAATTATAATAAAACACAGGTCTGGGAGTGAAATGTGTTTTTAACTATTAATAATAGCCCTTTTTCTTTTATTTACAGTTAATACCAATAATTAATGAATACCAATTGAATCAATTAAAATGTGTTCTTCTCTAAACAATGTACTAAAGTCAGTGAGTCGTAGCTACCATAAGCAATAACACACAGATTTGGTTTTACATCCAGTTTTTTAAAGTTACAAAGTTTGTTATTTATTTAGTGCAATGCAACATTTAATTTAATATATGCAGTATTTTTCATCTGTCTAGCTTATGTAAGTAATGTGTTATTATAAAACCGACATTCACAAATTATAAAAGTTCTTGTGTTTGTGTGGAAAATATTACAAAAAGTACTTTTTCTGGGGAGGGAGGCGAAACTTTGGCAATTCTGCCAAGGGCGCAAGATGAACTCTGTATGCTTCTGGGTAGTGAATTTCATGGTTTTACTTCTCCTTAATTTTTATTTTGCTTTGATGTTTCGCTTTCGTTGTAAATAACAAATGGTTTATGATAACTTCATATTTTCTCGATTTAGTCTTCTTCCACAAGCAAGGTCATGTATCTGAAAGCGAAAAATGATTTAGGTTTCACAATAACACAACAGATCTGATGCCCACACTGTATATAAACAAGAACATAAGTTAATCAAGCAACTTTCATAGCATAAAATTTAAAATGAAAATTACAGTTTTAATGAAGTTGAAAAATATAGATGTTTATTGTATTATTAGTTAAATGAGGAAAAGCCATAATTGATTGATTAAACAGCTCTATTTATTCTCTTATGACTATTATTTGATATGTTTGTCTGCACATGTTTTCGCTATCAAATAAATGTGAATGTTTTGAAATGTTTCGCTTCTCAGTAATTTCTACACAAGACTGGTCAAGAATATATGTTATGAACTTTGCTTTGGCCATTAATATACTTTATTCTTGTAAGTTCTTCAATTTCGATAATGCACTCTACATCTACATCTATACACTGCAAACCACTGTGAAGTGCATGGAAGAAGGTACATCCTACTCTACCAGTTATTAGGGGTTTTCCCTATTACATTCACATATGGAGAATGGGAAGAATGACTGTTCAAACGCCTCTGTGTGTGATGTAACCTTAGTCTAATCTTATCCTCATGATCCCTGTGTGAACGGTATTTAGGGTGTCGTAGTATATTCCTACAGTCATCATTTAAAGCCAGTTCTTGAAACGTTGTTAGAAGGCTTTCTCCGGATAGTTTCTGTGCATCTTCAAGAGTCTGCCAGTTCGGTTTTTTCAGTATCTCTCTGACACTCTCCCACAAATAAAAAACTTGTGACATTCGTGCTGCTCTTCTCAGTATACATTCAATGTCCCCTGTTTGTCCTATTTGGTGCAGGTCCCACACACTTCTAGAACCAGTCACATGATTGATTCATAAGCAATCTCCTTTGTAGACTGATTACACTTGCCCAATGTTCTATCAGTAAACATAACTCTACCACCTGACTTACACATGACTGAGCCTATGTAATCACTCCATTTGATATCGCAATGAAATGTTACACTTAGGTTTTTGTATGAGTTGGCTATTCCAGCAGTGACCCATTGATATTTTAGTCATAAGATACTACTTTTTTCGTTTTGCGAATTGTACAATTTTACATTTCTGAATATTTAAAGCAAGTTGCCAGTCTTTGCACCACACTGAGATCTTATCAAGAACTGACTGAATGTTTATGCAGCTTCTTTCAGACATTACTTCATTGTAGATAACTGCATCATCTGCAACACGTCTGAGGTTACTATTAATATTGTCTGCAAGGTCATTAATATAAAACGTGAACAGCAAGGGTCCAAACACACTTCTACATCTGACAAGGACTCTCCATCCAAGATAACATGCTGTGTCCTCCCTATCAAGAAGTCTTCAATACAGTCACAAATTTCACTTGGTACACCAATGTGACTCTACTTTTTACAGTAAGTGTTTGTGTGGTACTGAGTCAAATGTTTTCCGAAAATCAACAAATACTGCATCTGCCTGACAGCCTTGATCCAAAGCTTTCAGTATATCATGTGTGAAAAGTGCAAGTTGGGTTTCACGTGATCGATGTTTCCGGAATCCATGCTGGCTGGTATTCAGGAGGTCATTCCCTTCAAGGTAGCTCATTATGTTTGAGTTCTGAATATCTTCTAAGATTCCGCAACAAATCGATCTCAACAATATCGGATGGTGGTTTGTGAACCATGTCTACTACCATTCTTGTTAATGGTTTTGACCTGTACTTTCTTCTAAGAACTTGGCACAGCCTTTGGTCGAGGGATTCAAGATAGATGACATCTAGAAGAGGAGCTAAGTTATCTGCAAATTCAGTATAGAATCTGATAGGCATTCTGTTGGGTCCTGGACCTTTGTTTCAGTTTTGAAGAATTGAGCTGTTTCCCAACAACACTTACACTAATACTTATTTCACTCATGTTTTCATTCTCCAGGGTTTTCGTTTGTAAAGGAACATTTGGAAACGGAGTTAAGCATTTCAGCTTTTGCTTTGATACCCTCAATTGTCCATCACATCATGCCACATCAAGGCATGTGATTGCAACTCAAACTGCTGTCCTCAACTGTTTCGACTCTATTGTAAATAACAACAAATAACAAGAAAGAAAAACAAATACATAGAATAACAAGTGATATCCACTATGAAAACCGTAATGTAATGAGCACAATGCAGGATGGAAGCTTATCTGTGCATGGGGTGGATATGAGCTTAGGGAACATGTGATCAACAATGCCGCCATTTGAAATGCATTGTGGAATGTTTTCTACATATACATCTATATAGATTCTCCACAAACCACTCCACAATGTGAGGTGGAGGGCACCCTGTACCACTACTGGTCCCTGTTTCATTCACAAATAGAGGGAGGGAAAAACGACTGTCTGCCATCGTATGAGCCCTGATTTCTCGTATCTTATCTTCGTGGTCCTTATACATTATGTATGTTGACAGCAGTAGAACTGTTTGGGATTCATCTTTAAATGTAATTCTCTAAATTTTCTCAATACTGTTTCTCGAAAAGGAAGTCCTATTAGGCATTGCTATTTGAGTTCCCAAAGCATTTTCATAACACTTATGTGTTGTTCGAATCCACTGGTAACAAATCTAGTAGCACTCCTCCGAATTGCTTTGACGTCTTCCTTCTATTTGAGCTGTTCATATCAGAACACTCGAGCAGTACTCAAAAATAGGTCCTACCAGTGTCCTATTTGTGGTCTCCTTCAGAGGTGAACCTGTCTTTTCTAAAATTCTCCCAATAAACTGAAGTTAACCAATCGTCTTCCATACCACGATTCTTATATGCCTGTTCAATCACTTTGCAAAGTTACGCCCAGATATTTAAAGTAACTGATTGTGTTTAGTAGGACACTAGTAATACTGTATCGAACATTGCAGGATTGATCTTTCTAACCATTCGCAATAACTTACATTTTCCCCCATTTATTGTTAATTGTCTATTCATCACATCAACGGTAAATTTTGTCTGTGTCGTCTTGTATTTTTCTACACTCACTCAACTTCAATGCCATACAACACACCATGGCGTCATCAGCAAGCAACCACAGATTTTGACAAGTAATGACATGAAATGATGGCCAGTGTGAATTGGTCTTCAGCCCTACACCTTTTTACACCAAACAAATTTTTAAAGTCGTCTTTAATGGTGTTGTAATCAATCTCCACCTTTTTACATCACACAAATTTTTAAAGTCATCTTTAATGGTGTTATAATCAATCTCATGTACATTTTGTACAATACATGAAATTCCTTTTGTTATTTATTATCAGATACTATATGTCCTTCCCAGTTGGAACAGTCTGAAGTGATAATACTTTTAGGCTTATTGTACAAAATGTTTGATTCATATTTTTTAAGTGCAAGAGAAATATTAAAAGCCTGACCATTTTCTCCAATATTCTGGTTTATTTTTAAAGCTGTGTCTAGATGTTAATGTTTTATGTCTTGTTCCCACAAGCATGAATTACTTTCACGTGCATCCCCCCTTCTGCTCCTCCCCCCTCCCACTACCATTGCAAACCCCTTAGCATTTCCACATGTCTCAGTTGAAAATGCTACTTATGTGGCTTTCAAGATGACGACAGGTGAAATTATTCATCGCAGCATTTAACCAAAGAGTAATGTTGATGAAGAAAATTTGTACCGAGAGATGGGCATCTTGTAGGAATCATTTTGGAACATCATCCGCTAATAAGGGAGTTATCTGATGAGGACGACGTTTTTTTCGTTCGTTCGTTCGAAAACAATGTGTAAGATCAATTTTGAAACCATTTTGAGTCATATTTTTATCTCTATTGAAATGTTTAATACACTATAAGACAAAAAATCGATATTCATACAGATATCGACGGAAAATGCAAATCGTAAACTTCGGCGTCCTATGGATGAGTGTATGACAGTAAAATTATCATTTTTATACGATATAAAAATCGCCCTATGTTTTTTAGATCGTATAAAAATGATAATTTTACTGTTTTTTAATTCTGACAAGTACAGATTTTAACCTTGACATCTACATATTTTAATTAAGTATTTTTAATTAAAAAAAAGACCTACTGAATACAGTATGTGCAAATGGAATGTAAGAAATGTATCAGACGCCACCTGTAGGTAATAGTGTTATAATTAATATAAATGACATGCACTCTGCCAACCAATTTTATGTGACATAACATGTGAAAATTGCTGGATTTGGACGGGTTACTCCTGTAACTGAAATATCAGGTACGCTCTGGTACATTTGATGCTGATTAGATAGGATGAAAAAAGATTTGCTTCCGTTAAATAGTAAATTAGTATCATTATTTTTACAGATCTGGAGATGGTTCACACCGGTCATATGAATAAAAAAATTTGCAATCAAGACGGATTTTAAGTGACATCACAGTCTAACATAACAGTCGCGACACTTCGCCTCAATTTTGTTGCCTTCAGCGCCAGCAGCGCTCCAAGCGGCCGGTAGGTTGAACAGTGAGTTCGGCGCGATCGTGAAAGCGAATAGTGATTGTTTATTTTGATTTATACAATTGTTTTTACCATCGGGAGCGTTTGTAACGCAATAAATTGTAGCAGCAATAGGAAGAAGACACCACAGCTGTCTTTTTTAGGTTTCCTAAGGATCCTGAGAGGTATATACCATCATGTTACTAAACTGTATCGTCAGGATTCACTTGCAAATGTATGTGTATAAATGATGAATGTTTAGTTTTAGGAGCAAAAAAATGGCTAGTTAATAGCAGACGAGAAGACCTTATGAAGAAAGACCCGGTTTACCTATATAATAATATTAGGTTTTGTTCGCTACATTTCGAACAAAACCAGTTCATGAACGGAGACAATAACAAACTCGTGTGGAATGCAGTACCCACACTGTTCGACATTCCAAATAAGCCACCTCAATTGCCGAAGAGGAAACTGCCACAAAGATTCGACAGTCAATCTAAAGCTGTAAAACAGTCCTATGACACAGAAGCAGCCAGTTCAACTTTCCTTGTATTAATGCCAGATTCGTAAGAATCATCAACACGGATCTGCTTTGACGATGAAGTGGTTAGATTTAATGCAGCTGTTCCTGCCTTACAAAAGCATGTGAAGTGTCAGAATGCGCAGATCACTAGACTTCGAGCGAAACTATTATGGGACAAGGAAAGTGCCTACAGACAGATTGTTTGAAAATTATTCAAATATTTGGTTTTTCGTAAAATGTAATGTAATCAGCGCATTATAATGTTTTCAGCATATTTCTCCCACTATTTGTCAGTTGCTTGTCCCACTTAGAATAATATAAAGATGAAGGTTGTACTTGTGGCAACAGGCGACAATGACAAACACAGTATGCCTACAGAACGACAAACGAGCTGTCCATCGTTTTTGCTTGTAGAGGTACGTGTCTGTGCTTCTTACATGTGAATCTGTGTGTTTATATTCTTTTGATATCATCGTGGTAAGCTGGAATTCTGTCCAATGTCACAAGTGTTCCTTCACGAATGTGTTGTAGCCTGCCACTCTATTCATGGTTTTTGTGCATACTTGCGGTTATTTTAGAATCATTTTTAGAAACATATATGCCTTCTGATACTACACAAACTCTTGGAGGCAAGAAACTAACTCGAATAATTCGGAAATTGCGTAGGAAATGGATGCAAACACTCATTATCCTTAGAACGCGTCTGACCTTCACCTTACCTGCCGCTTGAAGCGCTAGTGTCGCTCCAGCTGTCAAACGGCAACAAATTTTACAGCAGTGTGTGTCGCGACTGTTATATTAGACTGTGGTAACTATACCTCCATGGTAGTAATGTTAAACGTATATAGTATAATTATGTCAAAGATAATTCTTTATCAAAAAGTCACTTTAGGTTGCAGCATCTCTGGAAAAGTCAGAGAGTGCGGTTTTATAAAAATCATGTATGGAACTGCGCATTATAATTTCATGTTTTTATTACGTTGACACTAAAAACAGCTGTTGGTTTACAACTTATCGATGTACTCTGCAAGTGCTCTGAAATTATGTATATTCTTAAAATACAGCTGGTAGATTGTAATTGGTTGTTTCAAAGTGAAAAAGTGTTGTCTGGGATTCCCCGGTAACGTAGTAAAAATAGAAAAAAATTATTGATGAAAGGGGGAGGTAAGCAGAACTGTAGTCTTCTTGAATTTGTTGAGCGTAGTTGTTTTAATATAATCAGTTTCCCAGTTAGTGTTGACAGTAACCAGAAATATCTAAATATAAGTTTGATTTATAATTAAAATTTGATAACATCTGTTATCAGTGTTTGTAACACTGGGGCTGTATACTTAGCAGTAGTGCTGGCGTGAATGCGTAGGAAGTGTGGGGAAAGTCCTGCTTAATATAAATTGTAATGTAAGGAATACGGAGTGTAGGCAGTGGCAGAGTGTCCAAGGTAAAGCACTGCATTGCCAGATATAACAAAGGTTTGTCATATTCCAATACGATACAGTACAGTTAGTGCTTTAGTTCCATTTGTATGCTCGTCTTTTCCTTAAAAACCTTGTCGCAACGCGGACTTGTGTGTTATGATTTTAATAACGGTGAAGGGAAGCAATAGAGTTTGCAATTTGCAATTGTTGGTAGACTCTTCTAGCTTGTTAATTCAGTGCCCGCGTATTTTTTTGTGACGTCGGTGACAAGATGTGACTAGTAGACAGAAAACTTGTTGGAGTACCGGGAAGCTTTAATGTGCAATTGTAAAACTTGTGTGTCAGTTACAGCTGTTAAAAAAAGAAGTGGTAATATGATACTGATTCACGATCTACAGCTCAAGATGCTTACTTTCATCAGTTTTAAGTATAAATATAGCAATTAAATATACGTAATATACAGTAACTGCCCACCATTGTACTGTATTTGGAGTGCTCTTTGTGTCTGAATAAGAATTTAAACATAGTCCATATACTATACTGCCCACCATTGTACTGTATTTGGAGTGCTCTTTCTGTCGGAATAAGAATTTAAACATAGGCCATATACTATACAACCTTTTCGTTTTTATGTAGGAGTACTTGTTTGCCGTCACTCAGTTACCCTGATTTATTTTTATTTCTTTATATCTTTAATGGCGGTAGATCATACTACATCAGGGTTATGTCGTAAATCATTGTTACACAGATTCGTTGGAGAGGGCTCTGTGTAATGTTGAAAGAAGTCAGGGTTGTTCATTTTATTTAACTGCAGTTCAATGAAATGGCTTAATATTATGAAATGTCGTGTTGTAGTATCTCTGATACTTACAATGCCCAAAAACAGAAAGTGTTTATGTAAAGACAATTTTCATTGTAGTTGAAGAAGTTTTGAAAAACAGATGCAGTACAGAAAAGGTATTGTGCTGATCACCATTGCTCGAAGCAGGGCTGCTATATTATGTCCATCCCAACCTCGTTGACATGTTTGATTATATGGAATCGTTAGCAGATGCCAGATTTGTTTTATGTTGTATAAGTTGTGGTCTGTATTACGCGGTTTCAGTCTTCATATTGTATTTAAATATTAACTTCTTGCTTTACTGTATAAATGCAAACCTTCGGCTGACTTCTCAGGGGCAAGAGACAGGCACTGTTTTTGTGTACAACAGCTGTTTTGCCTTTGGCAAATGAAACTGATTTGTTTGCCTTTGTAAGAAAATTGAAGGGAACCTTCTTGCTTGCCTCATTTGATACATTACATGCTAAAATACTGTCAGTTTACTCATGGCAGTTCTACGTATTCCTCTACTAAAGTTATGCTAACTTCACTGTACATCAAAAGATTGTGAGGAAAAAAATTTAGGCCTACTATAATGTTTCAAACTGTATTGGAATTCATAAATGTTCATGATGCAGCAGTGTACCACATTTGAAAATTTTTCAGTCACGTTAATAAGACCCTTTACTTCCATAGATCAGATTTTTAAAGACAAATTTGCATTCAGCAAAGCATTTCCAATATCTTCCATGAGATCAAGTGCAGTTGCTGTTGAATCCTGCTTTCCCTCTTTATCTTTTTTCGTATTTGACTCATTATGCAGAAGCATCATGTATTTTAGTTCTACATTTTTTTCCTTTCAATTTTCATTCCACCTTTGTAAGATCAGCTTTACAAACTGTACCTTCTTACTCGTGTTAACTATTCACTGCTGCACGTCATTGTTACTTGTGGGAAGAGAATATTTTCAATCCAGATGAGCTTGGTAATCATATTATCAGTATGATTTCCTCCTTTTTCAGTAGTTATGTGCTTATGTGGCTTCTTCTATTTGTGAAAATTGCTTCTTGAGCAGTTTTGACTTGATCCCACAAGTTATCCCAGCCAAATACCAGAGTAATTTTACAGTTTAAACACCTTACTGTCATTCACCAGGTACTTTTAACCCGCTTTTTTCATCCAGGCTGCAATGTTGATACTTCATGGTCAAAAGTGGAATCTATATTGCTTTTATGTTTAACTCATGCTGTGGCTACTTGTGACCTACATAGTCTCAAAAGTTTGTTTCATAGTACCTTAGAACCTTGGTTGATGATGGCATTTAAAAAATTAGATTAATTAACATGGCCTTCGAATTGGAAAGCATACACGAGTTGTTACAAAATGTGTATTAATCTATACTCACTTACAGTAATTTTTTTGATTTCTTACACTTACTTTGTTGTAGATATTCACATTACTGTTAGTACGATGCTAATAACTTCACTGTTGGATGTCCTAAGTCCATAAATTCACACAGACATTATTTTTATTCATTGTAGACTATAATGAAGCTCCTTACTAACCACTCCTGTAGAGGTTATTTGAATTTTTGGGTTCTGTATTAGAAATGTAACAAACAATGTAGTAATTCTACGTAAGTAATCATGCATATAATATGTGAGTACAGTTTTCTCATCAGTAATGAATGCAGGCACATAATGTTACAGGTTGTTGGACAGAAGTAGAGTAGTATAACTGTCTAATTAGTGACATTACTGATAATTATGCAAGATATATAAAATAGTTTGCTAACATTCAAGAGCAAATATAGTATGGCTGATGGCCGTGATAAAATAATCTCCCTAAAGTTGGTTATGGTTTTTAAAGTAATCAACAGAATGTTAGTCATTGCTTCATTCGCTTGTAGTGGGTGTATATCTTGTCTTGTGTTTTACATTATTGGTGGTTGTACCTGTTACTGTGATCCATATGACACAATGATTTAGTAATGGCCTATGTTAGGTGTGTTAGTGAGTATATTTACAGAACCACTGCATTCATTTTCTTCTTTAGGAATTAACTTAAACAGTTTGAGTGGTTCTGTTCTTATCTCTCATTCATTTACACATTGTCTTCAATAAATATCATTACTCATTTTATTTAGTTACTGTACTGACATCTTATACAGATACACAGTACAAGTTAGTACATAATTAAACATTACATATGGACAGTATAATGCTAGTGCAATTTATGATGTGATCACTGTAGACAATGAGTTTGACATTAAACATGTACAAATTACTGAATTCTCACAAACAATATTTGCATGTACAGTTCAGTATGTGACAACAGTAATACAATATTTTAAGTTAATGTGACATAATTTTACATAATAAGAATTCCACTTTTTCTCAATGAATTCACTTATGGTTTAAAAGCAGTGGTCCATCATAAATAACTCCAGCCCTTTTTAAGTAGGCTTTCTTTCATTACCACTGAAGATGCTTGAAATAAAGTGAAACACGGCTGGTCCAACTAAGAATCCCTTACTGTTGCAAAAGGTGGAGTCAATCCCATATTACTTGTAAAACTGCAACTGGAGAGGGGCCTCAAAAACAAAAGGCAACATATTTAATTGGATATTGTTTGGTAGGTGATTGTATTATTGTGTTCTACTATGAAAATACTATTCTGATACGCAGAAGTTCGGGATCATGAGACATGAGTATTATTAAATGTTTATCGTTATATACTTACGCACAGACACAGTATGCCAAGATGCACTGGTTGTTACTGAATAGTCTCTAAGAAGGACTGTTGTTTCATGTAGATACAAGTATGGAAGATTCAGGATTTTTAGTGCAGGGAAGAAAGAGGATGACATGAATCGTATCACTTTTATGTTACAAATTAGTCTGATAGTTTATTTTTGGGTTTTGAATGTAGTTTGACTACAGTATTTGCTGCCTCAGAATATTATTCCATACCTAATTGCAGACTGGAAATATGCATAATAAGCCTGTAACAGTGTTTGTGAGTTGCACCTAGTGTTTAGCACCTGAAGCATACAGCAGATAGTTGATAGTGTAGTTGTGAGATCTTGAAAGTGTGTGTTTCACTTTTGATCACTTCTGATAGATGTACCTAAAAGCTTGACATCTTCAAATAGTTTTGACACTTGATGTGATTTTCAAAGACTGGTCATTTTCTTGCTTTGTGTGGTGTTTGTGAAAGTTCATGACTACAGGTTATTTTTAATGTTTAATAAACTTATTTTATTTCTGGTAGCCAATCTTTCAGTACCCTCAGTGAATTGTTTGCTCATGACTGAAAAGCTTTCCTCTCTAAACACATCATGAAATAAAGCCTTCAGGGATGTTGAATGAGTCAGAATGAAGTAGGGGCCTAGTAGTTTTATTCATTCATGGTTAATTTTTATAAGAATATTTTATGTGTTGTGGTATTACATTTTAAGAACAAAAAACAACGTAATCTGTGTATTCAGACTTTTACATACTTACATATCTGTATTATCTTTTATAGTAGAAAACAGTTGCTTCATACACCACTGAGCTGTTGTTTTTTATTTAATGCTTCAGAAACAGTATCAGGCATCTGCATACTCATAATTTAAAAAATATATATATTAATTTAAATAAATGTGCATACATTAGTATTAAGCAGAATTTACATACCTGAGTCCAAGTATTCTGATAACTTGTAGGAGGAGTTGCTAATATGTATTTCACTATTTTGGTATTTTCAGTTTTCTACTGATGTCTTCAAATAAAGCCGGCCGCGGTGGTCTCGCGGTTCTAGGCGCGCAGTCTGGAACCGTGCGACTGCTACGGTCGCAGGTTCGAATCCTGCCTCGGGTATGGATGTGTGTGATGTCCTTAGGTTAGTTAGGTTTAAGTAGTTCTAAGTTCTAGGGGACTGATGACCACAGCAGTTGAGTCCCATAGTGCTCAGAGCCATTTGAACCATTTGAATCTTCAAATAAACTGCTTAACTTTTTATATCGTACCTCTTCGGTACACTCGTAGCATCTAGTGGTAGTCCTATACACCAACTGTAATTTCTATTTGTTGTGAGGGATGGCTTTTAGTGCCAAGGGAAGTATGCATCCCATCAAATAACATTGTTTTTAATGCTCTCAGGAAGTGTACTTCTCATCCAAGTAGTTCCGCCAAGGGGCTTGGGAGCTATACATGCTGCATACTTGCCACCAACTTACAGGTTTTACAAATGTTTTGGGAGTACCATTTCTGATGTGCCTGACATCTTGTGGTAGTACACTGTAACAGGAAAAAAAGGAAAAGGAGATGCTACAACAATCAATTTCTGTTTGTCTTTAGGGCACTACTGTTGTCACTTGTAAAGTTGAAAAAAGTTGCTTCTTTTCTGCTGTGGAAATACAATTCCTACCAAAATAACAGTTCACAAAAGGGCTGTGGGAGGTGTACCGCCATAGTTTTTGGTTTTAGGAGGTGTACACTCGCGCACACACACACATATCCATCCGCACATACACAGTCACAAGCAGACATTTGTAAAGGCAAAGAGTTCGGGCAGAGATCCTCGAACTCTTTGCCTTTACAAATGTCTGCTTGTGTCTGTGTATGTGCGGATGGATATGTGTGTGTGTGTGTGTGTGTGCGAGTGTACATCTGTCCTTTTTTCCCCTTAAGGTAAGTCTTTCCGCTCCTGGGATTGGAATGACTCCTTACCCTCTCCCTTAAAACCCACATCCTTTCGTCTTTCCCTCTCCTTCCCTCTTTCCTGAAGAAGCAACTGTCGGTTGCGAAAGCTAGAAATTCTGTTTGTGTGTTTTATTTATTGTGCCTGTTTACCAGCGCTTTCCCGCTTGGTAAGTCTTGGAATCTTTGTTTTTAATATATTTTTCCCATGTGGAAGTTTCTTTCTATTTTATTTAATATTTGTCAGTTGACCAGTGTTCTAATATGGAATTGTTTTAGACTTCTGTTTTTACTTTAAATACTTTGGTTGTGATTTTCACAGTTCATCACAAATTCATTACTATTGTTAACCACAAATACCTTAATAGATTGGATAAAATAACTTTTTCATTGACAGATGTCAGCATCAGGGGCATTGTTACTGGCTGTATTTGACCTTCTTTCTGACAAGCGTGGCAGTCTGCTTCATCTTATACGACTCTGCGCATACCTACAAAATAGGCTACACATTAGCATCTGGAGCCGAAGAAAGAAATGCATTTAAACTGATAACTTACCCATACCACTTTAGTCAGTGAAACGTTTTAGCGATGTATGGGCAGTAAATGTATTGATATCTCAATGTAAGAATTTTAGCGTATCTAAAGGGGCATTTACAAGATGGTTTTACAAACTTTATGTAATAATCTTACTACATGCTTCTGTAAAATGCATATTGTTTTGCCTTAGCTGCATTGGCATAAAAGATTATGCCATAGGTTACTATTGAATGAAAGTGCTGTATTAAAAGGAAAAGTGTCTTGAGAAAATTGCTTGCCATTACTTACCATCCAGACACAATCCTTAGAACTATCAATAGACACACATAGAAGTACTAGAAACTTTCCCAACTTTTGGAACTATTGGTTAGTGGTAGAATGGGGAAGGATGAAAAGTAATGATAGGTAACTTAAATCACAGGATTAGAGAAACCCACCTGTTGCAGGGAAGAGGGGAGGCACATGATGGTGTTACAGAGAGTAGGAGCTGAAAAATAGGATATTGGTAAGCATTGTGCTAGTGTCAGCCCAGAGATGGTCACGGAGTGAGAAGATGAGTAATGAAATGAATTTTGCATTTGAGTACTAGGAGGAAACAGAGATGAGGAAGGGGAGGAGAGGAAAAGATGAAAAAGCAACATACCCCCAAAATAATTAATAAAAGGCATAAAAATAAATATGCAATGGAAAAATAATAATGGAAAGAAAGGGAGGGGCTGTACATTAATGAAGGTTAGGTCCAGGAAGCATGGGTGTGCTAGTATATCGGAGTGCAGGTTCCCATCTTGGGAGTTCAGGGAAACAAGTATTGCATGGGAGAATATAAATAGTGCATGTGGTAGCACAGTTTTAGTTCCTGTGATTCTAGCTATTGAGCATGTTCATTGGTAAACAACGTGTTGTTTCACAGTTTCTTCACTGTTGATATTGTATGATTTACCAGCAGTTGGGAGGTTAGTGGGAGCCTGAGGCAGGTTTTACTGTGAGAAAGATTGCATTGATGGAGACCTTGAGGTGGGGATAGTGGGCTGGGAATGTCATATAGTTTGATAGGTATGTTACAATAGTTAGGAGTATGACAGTGGGTGTAATGGTGGGGGTCATCAAGGGGAGATGATTTCAGCCAAGTTGTAGCCTTGGTTGCAAGATCTGTTGAGCCTTGGTGGAGTAATCAATTGAGGATGGGCACTGTTGGCTGACAAGGGACAAGCTTCTGAGTTTTTACGAAGTGGGAGCTGCGTTAGTTAGAGAATGACAAGATGATACTCCAAGGCAGTTGTGAATAAATTCTGTGGTTCAGCCATACGAAAGGAAAGCCTGGTGAAGGATGTAGATGTAGTTTATGAGAGATTTTGTGGTGGAGCAGAGGTTGTTGGGGTGTTTGATGTTATAAGAATGCCAGATTGTAGGTATTGTTATTTATTAGTTGGACTTACATGGACGAAGGATTTAATGTAGCCTTTCACAAGTTGAGGTGGAGGTCAACATCAAATAAAGTGGCTTTGGATTTGGAAAAGGAGCAGGTG
Organism: Schistocerca gregaria; assembly: GCF_023897955.1. Lineage (NCBI taxonomy): Eukaryota > Metazoa > Arthropoda > Insecta > Orthoptera > Acrididae > Schistocerca > Schistocerca gregaria. Next base: position 870,586,303 of record NC_064922.1, read on the forward strand.
AGCTGTTGCAGTAGGTGGAAGAGTTTGTCTTCTCTGTGAATCCAGCCCACAAACATGTTGATAAATCTGTACCAAGCCATTGGGTCTTGAGCAGTGTCTGTTTTATGGAACCCATGAAAATGTTGGCATAGGTTGAAACCATCGTAGTTCCGATAACAATCCTACTGATTTATTTCTAGATCTGGCCCTCAAAGCTGAATTAGGTACAGATAATTTGGGAAGTATGTAAAAGGTTGGGGTGTGAGAATAACAAGGGGTGAGAAGTTTTATGGGCACAGCTGTGTCCTTAGGGGAGGCCTAGGGGCTTAAAGACAACTTGCAGCTCGGTGCTGATGTGAGAATGGTGTCATTAGGAATAGTTTTGAATGCAGAGATGTTTAAGATCTAACGCCTTTCTTACAAGTACTTCTCATGGTCAAATATAACAGTTGTGGAGCACTTGTTGGTAGATGAGTGAATGTGTGCAACAATGCTAGCAATCATGTCCGTAGTTCCACACAGTAAGAGGTGTTTGTAAGTGTAAAGCAGACACAGCTGAGCCTGTATGTTAATTTATGCAAGTGCTGGTGCCACTCAACTTTGTTATCCATTTGTAAGCCTAGATATTTCATGGAGCTTCATTTATACTTTGTTTCTGTAAGTTGTGTTATAACAGTCAACCATCAGCTTGCCTCTTTTGCAAGTACATGCACAGCATAGTTAAACTTAGAAGGCATCATACAAGCAATATTGCTTTCTGCCACTACACTCTGTCAATCACAGTTATTTTAGCTGTATGCCTGCTCATTGAGATTCGTTTCTGATACCCGTAAGTAATGTTAATGTTTTGAATTGCATACTCTCTTCCTCCCTTCCATTCCCCCCCCCCCCCCCCCCCCACACTGCCCTTCTCTAGCACGTTCGTACCACCACCCCCCTCCCCCCTCCATCATACAAGCAATATTGCTGCGCCTCTGTTTCTAACACTTTAAACTAATTTATTACGTTAATTATAGTGCTCTTCAAGCGTACCATTAAAAGTTTTTGTCTTACTCGCGTATTTTCACAGCAATCAAGCAAAGTTCATTTTGTTTACATATCGCGGCCAGGCCGAACTTTTGAGCTTTCAGTTTAAACTTCATACTGCAATTTTAAGTGCATTTACTGATAGTTTAGTGTGCCAAATACGTTTGCTGCCCTTTATATCTGTAGAGTATCGTTTCCAGTAAGAAACTTCTGAACCATTGTTTACATTGTCGCGAGTAGGCCTAATTTTTTCTACACGTATTTTCATTGTTTTCCGGTAACTTAATTGTCTTTCTGTCACTAAAATCAATTTGTACCATGAGTGTAAAGTGCCTGACGTGCCGTAGAATCGTTAGCTCCGGGGTCTGGTGTGATGGGTGTAGTAACTTTTTTCATTGGGGAGATTGTAGTGGCGTGGGAGTTGGGAAAACGAGCGAGACTCATCAGTGGTTCTGTAGGCTGTGCAGTAGAGATAGAAAGATCGTGGAACAGGAGGGGAAAATTGCTGCCCTTCAGGCTGAGTTAGATGAGGCTAGACGAGGGGAGAAGGGTAAACAGGGGTGGGAAGTGGCAACAGGCATAAGGAACAGGCCAAGAAATTCTTCTGACAGCATTGTTATTAATGTACAAAATATGTTTGACCTGTTGCCTCAGTCGGAAACTGATGAGCGTCTCACAGAAGTAGATGTAGACAGGGCTCAACAAGCTTTCAGCAGGAAATTGAATAAGAAGGTAGGGAAGTGTGCAAAGAGAAAGAAAGTCTTGTTGCTAGGTAGTTCGCATTCTAGGGGTGTGGGCCAACTTCTGCAGGATGAATTAAGGTCAGAATACCAGGTCACAAGTTTTTTCAAACCTAGTGCTGGACTGGGGCAGGTTACAGAGGATTTAGGTTCACTATTTAGAGGCTTTACTAAGGAAGATACCGTGGTTATTGTGGGTGGGCTGGGCAACAGTATTGACAGAGATCCGGGGTACAGCATAGAGTGTGACCTGGCAAATATTGCATCGGTATCGAGTCATACCAGTGTTGGGTTTGTGTCGGTTCTGGAGCGCCACGACCAGCCTCATTTGAGCTGTTCTGTCAGGAGAGTTAATTTGGAGTTGGAACAGCTACTTGGATATGATGTGGGGTCACACATTGGTGTGGTTCCTGTTGATTCACTCTGTAGGTGGGACTACACTAGACATGGCCTACACCTCAACAAGAAGGGGAAGGGTAAAATGGCTGGGCTGATAGCAGGAAATTTTAAGGGGGGAGGAACAACATCTCATGGTGGTAACTCTTTTTTAGTGTAAGATCAGTGTCCAGTGGGAAACTCAGCCAGGCAAGTACTAAATATGTTAAAAAAGTTCAAGACACTCACAACAGTAAAAATGTTAGTATATTTCATCAAAATATTGGGGGATTGAAGAATAAAATTGATGAGCTTCTGCTTTGTTTAGAAGATATAGAAGCTGAGAATGTAATAGATGTACTATGCCTGTCTGAGCATCACATTGTCACTGATATGCAAAAGGTTAGCATCAATGGGTACAAATTAGCTGCACATGTGAGTAGAGATAATATGATGAGAGGAGGAGTTGCCATATATGTCAAAAGCTTCCACAGCACAAAACATTTAGAAACTAAAAAATTTTGTGTAGAGCAACATATGGAAGCATGTGCCACTGAACTAAAACTAAATGATGGCACTTTCATAATTGTAACAGTGTATAGGTCCCCCTCAGGGAATTTCCAGCTATTTCTAGAAAACTTGGATGCTTTGTAGTGCTGTCAGACAGGGGGAAGCAAATTATCATTTGTGGGGATTTCAATGTTGATTCCCTGAAAGAGTGTGATAGGAAGAAAGACCTTGTAGTATTACTCAGTTTTTTCAATTTGAGCTCCGTCATTGATTTTCCTACTCGGATAACAAAGAACAGCAGTACATTGATAGATAACTTTTTTATAGATCAAGGTAAGTTTAAGGACATAAATGCTTATCCAGTTGAGAATGGTCTTTCAGATCATGGTGCACAGCTGGTTACAGTACATGGCATAGCTCCGTGCAGTATATCAAATCAGAATTTAAAAGCAGTGCGTTCAATTAACAATATAAATACTGCAAACTTTAGGGAAAGACTAAAGGAGCTAGACTAGGGTGAAGTGTATATGGAACCCGGTGCAAACTTGAAATATAACTTATTTCACGATACATTTTTAAGGGTATTTGAAAATTGTTTTCCCAAGAAAACAGTGAAACATAATTCCAAGAAAACATATAAAAAACCTTGGCTAACTAAAGGAATAAGAATATCTTGCAACCTTAAAAGAGAACTGTATCTAACAGCAAGAGGGAGTACTGACCCCGAAATTGTTCAATATTATAAAAACTATTGTGCGGTACTAAGAAAAGTTATTAAAAAGTCCAGAAGCATGTGTATCATGTCTGAGATCAGTAACTATGATAATAAAATTAAAGCAATTAGGAATATTATTGAAAGGGAAACAGGGCAACCAAGAGCACAGGAAGACTTTAGTGCCATAAAACTGAATGACAAGTGTACTAACAAACAATCTGAAATTGGAAATATTTTCAATAATCATTTTTTAAATGTTGTGGAGAAAGTAGGATCTAGATCTTCAGTAGAAGAGGCAAGGCTTCTAATAGAAGAGGCCATACCTGTGCAGTTTGAAACAACTGTATTGCCACGAACCTCTCCCACTGAAATCAGTAAAATAATAAACTCACTGAAAAGTAAAAGCTCTTACGGAATTGATGGCATTTCCAGCAAGATACTTAAAGCTTGTTCCCCACAGATAAGCAGGATTCTCAGCCACTTATGTAATACCTCTTTGGAGCAGGGTGTTTTCCCCGATAGACTGAAATATGCCATTGTAAAACCATTGCATAAAAAGGGGGATACGTCGGATGTCAACAACTATCGCCCAATCTCTCTTCTGACAGCTCTATCAAAAATTTTTGAGAAAGTAATGTATTCAAGAGTAGCCTCCCATATATGTAAAAATGAAGTACTAACAAAATGTCAGTTCAGTTTTCAGAAAGGCTTTTCAACAGAAAATGCTATATATGCTTTCACTGATCAAATATTAAATGCTCTGAATAGCCGGACATCACCCATTGGTATTTTTTGTGATCTCTCAAAGGCCTTTGACTGTGTAAATCATGGAATTCTTTTAGATAAGCTAAATCATTATAGTTTGAGGGGGGCAGTGCACAAATGGTTTAATTCATACTTAACTGGAAGAATGCAGAAAGTTGAAATAAGTGGTTCATGTAATGTTGATACAACAGCTGATTCCTCAAGGGGGGGGGGGGGGGGCGGCTATCAAGCGCGGGGTTCCACAGGGTTCGGTCTTAGGTCCTTTACTGTTCTTGATATACATTAATGACTTACCATTCCATATTGATGAAGATGCAAAGTTAGTTCTTTTTGCTGATGATACAAGTATAGTAATAACATCCAAGAACTAAGTGATGTAATTGTAAATGATGTTTTTCACAAAATTATTAAATGATTCTCAGCAAACGGACTCTCTTTAAATTTTGATAAAACACAGTATATACAGTTCCGTACAGTAAATGGCAAAACTCCAGTAATAAATATAGACTTTGAACAGAAGTCTATAGCTAAGGTAGAATTTTCAAAATTTTTAGGTGTGTCCATTGATGAGAGGTTAAACTGGAAGCAACACATTGATGGTCTGCTGAAACGTCTGAGTTCGGCTATGTATGCTATTAGGGTTATTGCAAATTTTGGTGATAAGAATCTCAGTAAATTAGCTTACTGTGCCTACTTTCATTCACTGCTTTCGTATGGTATCATATTTTGGGGTAATTCATCGTTGAATAGAAAAGTATTCATTGCTCAAAAACGTGTAATCAGAATAGTTGCTGGAGCCCACCCATGGTCATCTTGCAGACATCTATTTAAGGATCTAGGGATCCTCACAGTAACCTCACAGTATATATATTCACTTATGAAATTTGTTGTTAATAATCCAGCCCAGTTCAAAAGTAATAGCAGTGTGCATAGCTATAACACCAGGAGAAAGGATGATCTTCACCATGCAGGGTTAAATCTGACTTTGGCACAGAAGGGGGTAAATTATGCTGCCACAAAAGTCTTTGGTCACCTACCAAACAGCATCAAAAGCCTGACAGATAGTCAACCAACATTTAAAAATAAATTAAAAGAATTTCTAGATGACAACTCCTTCTACTCATTGGCTGAATTTTTAGATATAAATCAAGGGAGGGAAAAAAACTAACTTAAGCATTAGTATCATGCAATATTTTGTGTAATGTAATATCTTGTACAGACATCTTTCATTAACCTGACACATTCCACATCATTACGAAGTGTCGTATCCATGATCTATGGAACAAGTATTAATCTAATCTGCCAGTACACTCTGTCAATCACAGTTATTTTAGCTGTATGCCTGCTCATTGAGATTCGTTTCTGATACCCGTGAGTAATGTTTATGTTTTGAATTGCATACTCTCTTCCTCCCATTTAGGAGATGGAGACAATCTGAGCAGCCATCTTAGGTTGTTTGGAGATGATGCTGTTGTTTATCGTCTAGTAAAGTTGTCAGGAGATCAAAACAAATTGCAAAATGATTTAGGAAAGATATCTGTGTGATGTAAAAATTGGGATTTGACTAAATAATGAGAAGTGTGAGGTCATCCACATGAATGTTGAAAGGAAACCTAAGGGTTGTAAATTCAACCTTAAATTGGAAAGAACACGGAAAATGTTTGAGGGAGTGGGGGAGGGAGGGGGGGGGGGGTGACAAACCAGAGATTGTTTTATTGGCAGAAAATGTAACAGATCTACTAAAGAGACTGCCTATACTACACTTGTCCATTCTCTTTTGGAGAACTACTGCATGGTCTGGGATTCTTAAAAGATAGGATCAACAGAGAACATTGAGAAAGTTCAAAGAAGAGTAACATGTTTTGTATTATTGTGAAATAGAGAGAGAGAGAGAGAGAGTGTCACTGACTTTGCAGGATTTGGACTGGACATCATTAAAACAAAAGCATTTTCTATTGAGGCAGAATCTTCTCATTTCAACCACCAGCTTTTTCTCCCGAATCCAGAAATATTTTGTTGATACCAACCTGCATAGGAAGAAACAATCATCATAATAAAATGAGGGAAATCAGAGCTTGCACAGAAAGATATAGCTGTTCGTTTTGTCTGTGCACTGTCCGAGCTAGCGGAATAGTAGAGAATTTTGTCAGAAAAGACAATTATATAACATCATGATGCAGCAAAGAGCCAGCACACAGTCTGTGTTGACAGCATCACAGAACAAATCAGCTGACAGCTAGTGATTAGAGTTTATTGATGGCTCTCGCTGCAAGGTTTTCATTAATTTCAGTACATAGACATCTGTAGTTGTCTGTGAAAAACACTGAAGTTACATAAAGTGTGTAATGCGAAATAGCTGGTTAGAAGGTGAGAAACAGTGGCTTTTTTCTTTTAAGTAAATGGTTGTATTCCACTATACTTACAAAAGTTGTAAAATAATTTTAATAGTTGTCAGTGTGGTTTCAGTTGCCTGAGACTGCAGTCGTGTGTGTGAGTTGCATTTTTGTGTGCATGTGTGTGTGTGTGTGTGTGTGTGTGTGTGTGTGTGTGTGTGTGTGTGTTGTTGACTAAAGCCTTAATGGCCAAAGGCTTTAATTGTGAGTCTTTTTGTTGTACCTATCTGCAACTCAGCATCTCTGCTATATGGTGTGTGGCAACTTTCCTTCTCAGTTTATTGTTACTTTCCATCCTGGATTTTCCATTTTTTGATTTTTGTCAGTGTGATTAAATTTGGGTCATAATTTAGATTGAATTGATACTGGTCATAATTTGTAGTCAGCAGTGGCTACTTCTGCCTGTTAATGTAAACTTCAGTCATTCCACATACCTGGAGGCTTTCCTTCATGAAGGTATTTATGGTGTATAATATGTGAGTGAATAAATGAAAGTAAGTTCTGCAGCACAGATTTATTTCTTTACTTTAGTTAATATTTTTTCAGTTACAGTGAAAACAAACTGCACAGCAGGAAGTTGAAGGCAACTACGCAACTAAAGAAAATGTCTGAATCAAATGCTGTAACACAGCTGAATGTTGAAGTAGAAAGTGTAAGAAAGAGTGAGAGCAGTGATTCAAAAGAATGTTCTTCTCTTACAAGACATCCAGAAACGTCGCAGGCAGAAATAAACGAAGGTTAGTATGCTAATAAAATAGAAATTGGTTGTTATGGGGCAGCAAACAAAGAAAAACATGAGAACAGTGGCAGGTTTTTAACACCATTAAGGTTAAATAGTAGAATAAAAAATTCAAATTTTTCAGAAATACTCCATGAAAATATAAATCATATTTCATTCCTTCAAATAGTGTTTTATGTTTGAATATAAGGTAACTGCAATACATATTTTATTGTAACGCCACAACCATTACCAACACAAATTTTAAACAAATAACATTACTGTTACAAATTATCCTCTTCTCGTCTGATTGTTGTTTGATATTTTCTCTATAATACATGGTATCCCACTTAAACCTCCCTAATTTCAAAGACCCAAGAGAGAAAAACCACAGTAGACGTGACACTGAAAAATGCACCACATTGTAGAGCATCTCAAAGAATTTATATTCCTGTGTCAGAAGTGTCAAGTATCGGCGCCAGAGTGCAGCGTGGTCACACAAGTGAAAATTGCGACTCCACAGCAGCGTGCACAAGCAATAGTGTCGTTTCCAGAAACAAAATCGCCGGTTACTGTGCAAAGAAATTATTGTCATGTGTATGAATGTGATCCACCTGATGTGAAAACAATTAAGGAATGGTATCCGAAGTTTCTGGCAACAGGAAGTGTTCTAAAACATTCTGGCAGTGCACATTATGGAGTTTCAGAAGAGACAGTCCAGGACATCAAACGTTTCTCAGAAGCCCACATTAGTCAATTCGTCAAGCGTCTAGGCAACTTGATGTACCTTGATCAACATTGCATCATGTAGTTCACCAGCGTCTTTCTATGTTGCATCTTCCCCCTGAAATTGAAACTCGCAAATCACATTTGTTGATTGATAGACAGCATTGTAGCATTGGGCAGTGACACGGCGGCTGGCACTGGGTCATTTTTTCCACAATGTAGCACTGTGTGAGGGCGGCAGAGATGACAGACGTGTTCGAGTAGCCTCATGCAGCCACAGCAGTGATGGTGGCAGCAGCTCTGGGTAGATTGGGCTGTCAGACCAGATGAACTATGTTAAGAACTTATCTATTTTCACTCAGAACAAATCTCCACACAATGGTTTCACACATCTGCTCATATCTTATTTGTGTGCAACACTTCAAAGCTGAGAGTGAATTTGGTGTGTCACTTCTGGTGCCAGTTTGTACACCCCCTCAGAGGTGTAATCACAATGAGAAAGCAGTGTAGTCAAGGTTGGAAAGTGATGTGGGCATGTAATTAATACATGGTACTCAGATATAGAAAAAAAAAAAAAAAAAAAAAAAAACACGGGGGTGGGGGGTTACGTGATGAGGGTTGCTAGGGGAACAAGAGAACCTAATTCCAGTAGCCCAAACCCCCAGCTTGAAGAAGAAGCGAAAATTATAGGTGAGTAACTAAGCCAGCAAGACTTTTTCTGTCATGGCAGTCTCAATCGTCAGGTGATACGGCAAAGTGATTTTGATTGGCAAGGCTGCTTTGCTGACGATGATTTGACCTATTCAGGCATGGACTGGTTGATTGTCACATCATCGGAAAGTCAAAGGACTAAAAAGACTGCCTCTTTCCAGAATTGACTCGTATTTGGGGCCTGAGGCCCCATGTATATCTCATTATTCTCCTCTGTGTTAGTGAATACATCACTCTGAGGAACCATATTCATTTTCTCTGTTTGTTCTGATGTGGCAATGCTTCTTGAATTGGCAGCAAAAATCATAAACAGGAAAAGAGAACACACAGAAGAAGGAAAAATCCATTTACTTATTTTCAATCAGTTTTCTTTTTTAATGTAGATCTCAACAGACACCCAAAAATCTGTTGCACAAAATTTCCAGGGTTAACTATAAAATTTTTCTGACTGATACAAACCAAAAAGCACAGAAACTAATAGGACAAATGTTATACAACACATTTAGGATGCACTCCATTCTTCAAACCAACATATTGTTCTTAAAGAGGTTTGTATGGTCCACATTCTTGTCTAGCAAGGGCCAGGTTTTTTGGTCAGACCTATAGACTTTGTTTCCAGAAAGAAAACTTGTTGAAATGATTAAATGGATTTGTCATTATGTTGTGTGTGTGGTTTCTTTATGATTGAAATTTCTGTGACCAACTAGAGTACACCACCATAGACCACATCTGCTATCAACGATATCGTTCGGTTTTTCCAGCTGTTAGGGGCAGGTGTAATTGTAGGAGTTATCCTGGTTGAATTGCTTGTCATGCAGCTTTGCAGTGTAAATTAACAAAGCACCCTCTTTACAAATAACTCTTTAAAATTCAAAAGTTTGGGCAGGCTGTAATTTTAGAAATTCCAAAGTTTTGGCAGGCTGAAGACCTTCTGTAAAGTAATTATACAGTAATTAGTGACATCACTTTAACTGCACTATTCTCCTTGAAAATAGCATATGGTCATGGTACTTTGGGTCTTATAAAAAAAATGACTTGATTGGTAAAACTCTAGGAGATTGAAATATTATTACATGAAATTTAATGTAATTCAATCCTTGTTGGTATAGAGCCTGATATGGAATGGTCCTGTGTTTGTATCTTTCTCACAATAGCAGTGGCTGTTGCATTTTGTAGCAGTCATTTCCTGTCTTCCGTGTACAGAGTAACAAGAAGTCTTCCTAGTTCCTAGAGGAATATTGAGGAATATTGTTCTTTTGAGAAGAATATTTATTTTCAGCTCTGGATTGATTTCTTTCCACAGTGCAAAAGCATTGTAGGCAGTGGTGTCAAGCATATTGTAAAATAAAATTACAGGCCAGTGATGAGTATTTTCTTCGCATGTGTATGTGGCAGTAAGCTGGTAGTGCATTTCAACTGCACCTTTTGTGGCCTTGTAATCTAATATAACCTTTGCATTTTCATCTTCTCTGTTGCTGATTTTGTTACCATTATGCATTGTGCTCATTTGAACAGCATACTTATTTTTCTTTGGATTCTAGTAAACTGTTGTAGTATCTTATCAGAAACAGAAATCTGAACTGTGGATGTCTTGGCATAACTTACAGTCTTGTTTTTCCTGAGTGTAGCCAACATTGTAACCATTCTTTTGAGATATTGGATGTGAAAATTATTGGGTGTAAAAGAATTACCAAAAACAACATTCTGTTCTCTTAGCTCATGACAGATACATAATGACACACATGCTTTGGCTTTTCTGAAGTGTTATACCAGGTGGTTTTTCTGTGTAGATTTGTATTTTCAGAGCATTTGAACTAGCACTGTTGCACAGTGTCCATATCGTTATCCCATATTTGGTGGGTTTGCTTGGAATATATTGTTTGGATAGTGACCCCTAAAGCCCACCAGTTGCTCATCAACAACATTTAATCCAGGATTACAAAATTTTGCAATTATTTCCAGCCATTGAACCTTATAGGTGCTGGTTTGTCATTCGTTATTTGCACCCACCAGTCAGACTTTTCATCAAAACATGACACTGGAGAGATATGAAATCTTAATGACATTGTAGCAGGAAAAATTGATCTGCCTGATTGTGGATACTATTAGCTGCCTATTGATTCAACATACGATTAGACACCAGCAAGCAATAATACACCAATATATGCATCTAAACTAAATTCATCTAAATCTCTCCATTTGTCACCATACACTCTTTGGCCTTCAATATTAGTAATTTTCAACACAGTATTGTAGAGAGTTTTGTTCATAATTACTTGAAAAGCAAGTGGGACCAGCTGTTTCTTTCATTTTGTTCGCACTGAATGCCTTTCCATGATGTGGAAAGGGTACCAAACTCCGACCGATGCTTGTATCTTTCAATTTAACTACTTCTACAGCCTGCACATTGCTACTACCAACCTCATTGTCTGAAGCAAATTCTTCTGATTCTGGCGTAAGGGTGAGCGCTATCTTCATTAGTAAGGTTTTCTAACTTGAAATGTCTTCCCCACTATTAGATGCATTGCCTATTGTTTCTAATTCACTATCAGTCGGGCAATATTTGGCTATCATAAAAATACACCACTATTTAGTGCAAGAGCTAAAAATATAATGTCTTCCTTTAATGCTCAGTCGGGTGTCACATCTTCAACAATTTAGTGTCTGTTGTTGCAAAGCAAGCAGTTGACTCCATGGTTATGTTAACTGATATGCATGTGGATTGGATATAATGGAGTGTAAACACATGTAGAAATGAGTATTTTAAAGCAATTGTGTCATTATGACCCAAGGAATGCAAGTGTACATATTTCAGTTATTAAAAAATAGGGTCATGTTTTTCAACAATGCTGGGTTTACTGAGAAGTAATTATGAGTAGAAACAAATACATAAATTTACAAGCACCAGGCATTAACCTAGTAATAGAAAGATAAATTTATTGTCGGTTCATATTCACCCAAGGACAACAGGAGGGTTAAGTAAAAGACTGTGTGGTGGCAGTTGAGCCTGGATCTACCATGTTGCAGTGAACCTGATCTACCATGTTTCATTTCATATTTCATTCTTCAAGGTGCCAAGGAATTCTCATTGTTTCTGAAATGTTCCAGCAATTGTAACTTAGTGTATGTTTTGTTTGACTAAACTTGTACTTAAACATCATTATGACACTCACTACTCAGATTAGTGGTCCTTATCTGTCCTTTTCTTTTTTGGGTCACTCATTTCCCGTCTTCATCCAGAGGAGCAAAATGTCAGCAGATGTGTTACTCATCAGCATAGCATCTCCAAAAACTGTAGATTCAATAGTAATAACAGGTGTTTCAAACACCTTTATAGCACTCACCCTTAAAATTTTCTAACCAACCACCAGTTCCACTGTTATGGTGATCTGTGGAGCAGGGAAGTTAATTGACTTTACAAAATTTGTAAAGCAGAGTTACAGCTAGACAGTGCATATAATACTGCATACCAAATAACGGCTGAAAGCAAGGGGAAACTACAGCAATAATTTTCCCGAGGACATGCAGCTTTACTGTATGGTTAAATGATGGTGGCGTCCTCTTGGGTAAAATGTTCCGTAGGTAATATAGTCCCCCATTCGGATCTCCGGGCGGGGACTACTCAAAAGGATGTCGTTATCAGGAGAAAGAAAGCTGGTGTTCTACGGATCATTGTGTGGAATGTCAGACCCCTTAATCAGGCAGGTAGGGTAGAAAATTTAAAAAGGGAAATAGATAGGTTAAAGCTAGATATAATGGGAATTAGTGAAGTTCGGTGGCAGTAGGAACAAGAGTTTTGGTCAGGTGAATACAGGGTTATAAATACAAAATCAAATAGGGGTAATTCAGGAGTAGGTTTAATAATGAATAAAAAAATAGGAGTGCAGGTAAGCTATTACAAACAGCATAGTGAACGCATTATTGTGGCCAAGGTAGACACGAAGCCCACACCTACTACAGTAGTACAAGTAGGGAGACGAAAATTAAATAGTCATGGGTGACTGGAATTCGAGAGTAAGAAAAGGGAAAGAAGGAAACAGAGCATAACTTAATCATACCTAACATTTGGTTCAAGAATCATGAAAGAAGGTTGTATACATTGAAGAATCCTGGAGATACTAGAAGGTATCAGAAAGATTATATAATGGCAAGACAGAGATTTAGGAACCAAGTTTTAAATTGTAAGACATTTCCAGGGGCAGATGTTGACTCTGACCACAATCTATTGGTTATGAACTGTAGATTAAAACTAAAGAATCTGCAAAAAGGTGGGAATTTAAGGAGATGGGACCTGGATAAACTGACCAAACCAGAGATTGTACAGAGTTTCAGGGAGATCATAAGGGAACAATTGTCACGAATGGGGGAAAGAAATACAGTAGAAGAAGAATGGGTAGCTCTGAGGAATGAAATAGAGAAGGCAGCAGAGGATCAAGAAGGTAAAAAGACGAGGGCTAGTAGAAATCCTTGGGTAACAGAAGAAATATTGAATTTAATTGATGAAAGGAGAAAATATAAAAATTCAGTAAATGAAGCAGGCAAAAAGGAATACTAATGTCTCAAAAAAAGAGATCGACAGGAAGTGCAAAATGGCTAAGCAGGGGTGGCTAGAGGACAAATGTGAGGCTGTACAGGCTTATCACTAGGAGTAAGAGAGATACTGCCTACAGGAAAATTAAAGAGACCTTTGGAGAAAAGAGAACCACTTGTATGAATATCAAGAGCTCAAATGGAAACCCAGTTCTAAGCAAAGAAGGAAAAGCAGAAAGGTGGAAGGAGTACATAGAGGGTCTATACAAGGGCAATGTACTTGAGGACAGTATTATGGAAATGGATGAGGACGTAGATGAAGATGAAATGGGAGTTATGATATTGCATGAAGAGTTTGACAGAGCACTTAAAGATCTGAGCCGAAACAAGGCCCTAGGAGTAGACAACATTCCATTAGAGCTGCTGACGGTCTTGGGAGAGCCAGTCCTGACAAAACTCTACCATCTGGTGAGCAAGATGTGTGAGACAGGCGAAATGCCCTCAGACTTCAAGAAGAATATAATAATTCCAATCCTAAAGAAAGCAGGTGCTGACAGATGTGGAAATTATTGAACTATGAGTTTAATAAGTCACAGCTGCAAAATACTATGTGAATTCTTTATAGACAAATGGAAAAACTGGTAGAAGCTGACCTCGGGGAAGATCAGTTTGGATTCCGTAGAAATATTGAAACACGTGAGGCAATACTGACTCTACGACTTGTCTTAGAAGAAAGATTAAGGAAAGGCAAACCTACGTTTCTAGCATTTGTAGACTTAGAGAAAGCTTTTGACAATGTTGACTCTTTTTCAAATTCTAAAGGTGGCAGGGGTAAAATACAGGGATCGAAAGGCCATTTACAATTTGTACAGAAAGCAGATGGCAGTTATAAGAGTCGAGGGACATGAAAGGAAATCAGTGGTTGGGAAGGGAGTGAGACAGAGTTGTAGCATCTCCCTGATGTTATTCAGTCTGTATATTGAGCAGGCAGTAAAGGAAACAAAATTCGGAGTAGATATTAAAATCCATGGAGAAGAAATAAAAACTTTAAGGTTCGCCGATGACATTGTAATTCTCTCAGGGACAGCAAAGGGCTTGGAAGAGCAGTTGAACGGAATGGACAGTGTCTTGAAAGGAGGATTAAGATTAACATCAACAAAAGCAAAACGAGGATAATGGAATGTAGTAGAATTAAGTCGGGTGATGCTGAGGGAATTAGATTAGGAAATGAGACGCTTAAAGTAGTAAAGGAGTTTTGCTATTTGGGGAGCAAATAACTGATGATGGTCGAAATAGAGAGGATATCAAATGTAGACTGGCAATGGCAGGGAAAGTGTTTCTGAAGAAGAGGAATTTGTTAATATCGGGTATAGATTTCAATGTCAGGAAGTCGTTTCTGAAAGTATTTGTATGGAGTGTAGCCATGTATGGAACTGAAACGTGGACGATAAACAGTTTGGACAAGAAGAGAATAGAAGCTTTCGAAATGTGGTGCTACAGAAGAATGCTGAAGATTGGATGGGTTGATTACATAACTAATGAGGAGGTATTGAATAGAATTGGGGAGAAGAGTAGTTTGTGGCACAACTTGACAAGAAGGGACCGGTTGGTAGAACATGTTCTGAGGCATCGAGGGATCACAAATTTAACACTGGAGGGCAGCGTGGATGGTAAAAATCGTAGAGGGAGACCAAGAGATGAATACACTAAACAGATTCTGAAGGATGTAAGTTGCAGTAAGTACTGGGAGATGAAGAAGCTTGCACAGGATAGAGTAGCATGGGGAGCTGCATCAAATCAGTCTCAGAACTGAAGACAACAACAACACTTACCAAATGCTTTGTCAAAATTTAATGAAAACCTAATGAAATTGTTTTTAAAGCCTCTACTGCCTACCACCCACCATGAAAGCTGGAATGCTGAATAGTGGGCAGTAGGGACAAGATTGACTACCCTGCAGCTCTGTTTGTATTTTGTATTTTAATTTGTTTGTTCCCCCCTCGAAGAGTGTGAATCATTTCATACCTTCCAGAATAATGCAGGAATCACTTGTCTATGTGGGACAGGATTCTCTCTTCCTTTCACGCAGCACATCCTATCAATATGCTTCATTAAAAACTGTTCCCCTTAATATAACTTAGGGGATAACTATTAACTGATGAGAGGATTTTAGTTATGGGAACAGAAGCAAAGAAAAAATGCAAAAATGTTTGTTAACACTAATGCTTGTAGTTACTAATATTTTTGAGACTATCTCATACATTTGTCATCTCCATAGTTTGCTCCATAGTAAAGTCAAACACAGTAATTTACCACAGAATCCCTTGGCATCCTGAATATTTTTAACTATCTTCAATGGTGATTTTTATTGTATATATACTGTACTCAACATAAGTACAGATTTGTCCAAATAAGACTTTTAGTTGTGAATTTAGCAGCATAGCTGTATGTCTTAGGATAGGAGACAAAGAGGCTGATTTGAAATTGTTGCCAGATTGTAAAAGTTGCATAAGTAATTGAAATACATTTCATGAAAACACTTGTGAAAACCAAGTGGTGATGAGTTGTGAATTACTGTAATTGTTACATATTTATCAGTTTCACAGAATGGTTTTGGCTAAAGGCTACAAATATGGTAACCCCCAACATAATTTGATGCATCCTCAGACAGGTTGCTGTTACCATGAAAATGTGTTGCCAGATGTCATATGATTCAGGTTGCCTGTTTAAGGATTTTTTTTGGTGATTAATTACCACCATATAACAAACACGTTAGGTCATATGTAAACCATTTTCCTCATTTCCTATGTTATGTTCAACTTTTCTTTGGCCATTTATGTTATTATGTTTGCTGGATGCTGTCTATAAATTCTTGATTTTCTTCTTTGCTTCCAAAATACTACAACCACATTCATGGCACTCTGCCCCAGCATATAATTTCTTTAATCCGTTATGTTGTAGTTGCTACTTTAAATATCCCACAACTCATGTAAGTTACTATAATCTTCAGTAAATGAAATTGTCTTTTCAGTTATCCATTGCATATCATGTGCACCAAGCTGTATGGATCCATTAACTGATAGTTGCTAACAAGATGCAAAATGTTATGTCAACAGCTGATTCATGCAGTTGACAGTAATTTGCTAGGTGCCACATGCTATAATGCCACGGCCATATGTTGCTTTATTTTGCCCAGATGTTGATTATGTGGAATTATGCCTTTTGGCTAAGAAACATTTTGCCATTTATTGAAAATGGCTCATAAGTCAAAACTAGTGCACCTACTGAAATATTTTGCGCAAGTATTGGACTGTCATAAACTTTGTTGCTGAGGCATAAACCAGATTGAAACTTTTGCTAACTTCCAAGAAAAAGGTTAACAAAGATTTCAATCTCTTTATATGTCTGTTGACTGCTCGATGCCTCCATTGTTTGATGAATGATTACCATCAATTACTTGTGCTATAATATGCATTCCAGTCAGGATTTTGCTGTATCATATTAATAAATCCAATTTGTTAGATGCAACACTGTTTGCACACAAATTAAAGAATTGGAAGTCTGAGTGAGGGTAATTGGCAAGCTTTTGTATAAGTCACATTTTCATGATTTTTGTAGAAGCTGGATGTAGGTGCCTTTGTGCATAGGGTGTTTCTGAAGTCAGCCCCAGTAATTCACCAAAACATGTTTACTTTGTGTGCATAAATTTTTTTGTGTCATATGGGGTAGTAAATTGGAAGGCAATGTTTAACAAAAAGTTAGTCATCAGTGGCATACGTGGAGTTGTGCATCTTGAATTGGGAATTTGTAGTTGTGCGTGAAGAATTGGGAATTCTTAACGCTGACTCACAGTAGAGTCAACTGAAATTGATGTAACAACTTTGTTTAAAGAGAACAACTCCATCCATTTAGTGAAAACAGGATAGGAACGGTGCTTTAGTTGTGGTGACATTATTAAGTAATACTGGAAAAGTGTACAACAGTCTGCTACATACTTTTTAAGGCATTCACAAGAGTTGTCAACTGTTTGTGATGAAACATTTGTTTTTAATCCGAGTAGACACTTTTGTGGTAGACAAATTGTTCTAATATAAACAAGAACAATCAATTTTTGCCAAAATAATTTAATTAGATAGATAAAAAATCTACTCACCAAGAATTGGCCGGAGAATACACACATAAAAGAAGGTTGTAATTAGTCAAGCTTTCGTAGCTAATACCTCCTTCAGCAGAAGGGTTGAAAGAGGGAAAGGAAGAGGGTTGAAGCAAAAGGACTGGAGAGGTCTAGGAAAAGGGGTAGATTTTGGGAAAGCCAATCAGACCTGCAGGTCAGGGGAGACTTACTATATGGAATGAGAAGGAAAGACTCAGCATTGGGCGAGATTTGAAAACCTGAGAGCTTAAAGGTGGAAAACAGGGTAATATGCAAGACAGGTTACTGCTTAAACATCATGCATGAGTTAGTTAATAAGAGTGAAGAGTTAATTGCATTGTACGTAACAGAGGTGGGAGGGGGGGTGGTGAAAAATAGACGAGTACGACAGTGAAAGATGTAGAAAACTAAAATGGAGTGAAGGAAAGAGTAGTTACTGTGAAAAAATGCTGAAGCGGAAGAAATTAACATAAATGAAGGCCAGGTTCGAGATACAAGGACATGTTGTAGCGCTAGTCCCCACCTGGGGAGTTTCTGAGAAACTGGTATCTGGATCAAGAATCAAGTTGTTGCATATGGTGAAACAGGCACCGAAGTCACAATTGTCATGTTGTAGAACGTGCTCTGCAACCGGATATTGTGTGTTCATATTATATACCCTCTGCCTTTGCCCATTCATCCTAATTGATAATATGTTGGTAGTCATGCCAACGTAAAGACTGAACAGTGTTTACATAACTGCTGATATATGACATGCCGTTTCACAGGTGGCTCTCATTTGCCAGTTACAATGTTGCTATAGGTTGTGGTAGGAGGGTGCATATGGCAAGTCTTGCAGCGAGGACGGTCGCAAGGAGATTTCAATTTACCAGATATAGACTGGGACACTCAGGTGTTTAGGATAGGTGGTAGGGACAGAGCATCGAGTGACATTATACTGAGTGCACTATCCGAAAATTGCCTCGAGCAATTAAACAGAGAACCGACTCATGGAGATAACATCTTGGACCTACTGATAACAAACAGACACGAACTTTTCGACTCTGTAAGCGCAGAACAGGGAATAAGGCCATTGCAGCATCCCTGAATATATAAGTAA
Source organism: Schistocerca gregaria (assembly GCF_023897955.1). NCBI lineage: Eukaryota > Metazoa > Arthropoda > Insecta > Orthoptera > Acrididae > Schistocerca > Schistocerca gregaria. The sequence continues at coordinate 870,604,743 of NC_064922.1, forward strand.
ATAGGAATATAAAAAAAGGGAGGAAGGTTTATCTGTTTAGCAAGAGTAATAGAAGGCAGATTTCAGACTAGCTAACAGATCAAAAGAAAAATTTCTGTTCCAACACTGACAATGTTGAGTGTTTATGGAAAAAGTTGAAGGCAATCGTAAAATGCCTTTTAGACAGGTACGTGCCGAATAAAACTGTGATGGACAGGAAAAACCCACCGTGGTGCAACAACAAAGTTAGGAAGCTACTGCAAAAGCAAAGAGAGCTTCACTACAAGTTTAAACGCAGCGAAAACCTCTCCGACGAACAGAAGCTAAACAATGTCAAAGTTAGCATAAGGAGGGCTATGCGTGAAGCGTTCCGTGAATTCAAAAGTAAAATTCTATGTACTGACTTGACTTCCGGGAGGCATTCGATACAATTCCTCACTGTCGCCTGAGAAACAAAGCAAGAGCGTACGGAATATCAGACCAGCTGTGTGGCTGGATTGAAGAGTTTTTAGCAAACAGAACACAGCATGTTGTTCTCAATGGAGAGACGTCTGCAGACGTTAAAGTAACCTCTGGCGTGCCACATGGGAGTGTTATGGGATCATTGCTTTTCACGATATATATAAATGACCTAGTAGATAGTGTCGGAAGTTCCATGCGGCTTTTTGCGGATGATGCTGTAGTATACAGAGAAGTTGCAGCATTAGAAAATTGCAGCGAAATGCAGGAAGATCTGCAGCAGATAGGCACTTGGTGCAGGGAGTGGCAACTGACCCTTAGCATAGACAAATGTAATGTATTGCGAATACATAGAAAGAAGGATCGTTTATTTTATGATTATATAATAGCAGAACAAACACTGGTAGCAGTTACTTCTGTAAAATATCTGGGAGTATGTGTGCGGAACGATTTGAAGTGGAATGATCATATAAAATTAATTGTTGGTAAGGCGGGTACCAGGTTGAGATTCATTGGGAGAGTCCTTAGAAAATGTAGTACATCAACAAAAGAGGTGGCTTACAAAACACTCGTTCGACCTATACTTGAGTATTGCTCATCAGTGTGGGATCCATACCATGTCGGGTTGACAGAGGAGATAGAGAAGATCCAAAGAAGAGTGGCCCATTTCGTCACAGGGTTATTTGGTAAGTGTGATAGCGTTACGGAGATGTTTAGCAAAGTCAAGTGGCAGACTCTGCAAGAGAGGCGCTCTGCATAGTGGTGTAGCTTACTGTCCAGGTTTCAAGAGGGTGCATTTCTGGATGAGGTATCGAATATATTGCTTCTCCCTACTTATACCTCCTGAGGAGATCACGAATGTAAAATTAGAGAGATTCGAACTCGCACAGAGGCTTTCTGGCAGTCGTTCTTCCCGCGAACCGTATGCGACTGGAACAGGAAAGGGAAGTAATGACAGTGGCACGTAAAGTGCCCTCTGCCATACACCATTGGGTGGTTTGCGGAGTATAAATGTAGATGTAGATGTAGCTAGGAGCCATAGGGTAGGGAAATGGGTCCAGAAGGAACATAGGGTTCTTCAAGAACATTGAGGGAATTGGGGCGGTTACAAAAAGCTATTCTAGGTGTGGTGGGCAAAATTTCAGTCAGGCTAGATCTCATTTCAGGGCATGATACTAGGAATTTGTGATGTCGCAGTAGCTGATCAATACATTCCAGACCAGAATAATGCAGAGTGACCAGTGGTGTGCTCTGAAGTTGTTTTTTGGAGGGATCAGCAGTGCCAGGATTGGATGTGATGGCCTGGGAAATCTGCTTTTGAACTGTGATGATGTACCTGCAGTGAAGACTGAGGTGAAAATGGTGATGTATTTATATAACGTTACCTGTGGAAGTGTTCTGGGATGTGGCAGGAACAGGATAGTGGGTTGTAGCATTGAGAGTCTGTCGCTTGAGTGGAAAAGGGAGAGGAGAGAGAGGCAAGGAAGGAAAAGGTTTATGAAAGTGTGCTGCTGTTGTGACAAGCATGTGTGAGGCTGGAGTGGGAGTAGGTAAGGGGATAGAGGCATATGGAGACAGGGGTTAGAGAGATTAGAGGCCAGAGGGGTCACAGAAACAAAGGATATGTTGTAGGTAGAGTTCCCACCTGTGCAATTCTGAAAAGGTGTAGTTGGTTTAAGGACTCCAGATGGCCCAGTTTGTGTCCCAGTTATAGAAGTTAAGCACATAGTGTTGTGTGACATATTCGCAACAGGATGGTCCAGCTGTCACTTCGTCACAGTTTGGCAATGTCCATTGATCTAGACAGACATTGTTAGTGACCATGCCCCCATAGAATGTGGCACAGTGGTTGCAGCTAAGTTGTTTGGCCACATGATTGCTTTCACAGATGGTCCTGCCTTTATTGGGGTAAGAGATGCCTCTGACAGGACTGTAGTGAATGGTTCAGGCTTGCCCACATGAAAGGCCATCTCCAAACGGTGATAAAGAGACAGCAGGAGCACTCAGTTGCCCCTTCACAGCACTGTATGCCTCAGTTCGACTACTTCACCCTCTTTGTGATCTGCGTTCTTCCCATCAACAACAAAATTTCAGAATTGTGCATCCTGGAATTGCTCCAAGCATACCCCTTGTTCTCATAACACCTGCATTGACATAGATACTGTGCGATCCACTGTACAGCATGGTGCGGAGGTTACCCCTTTGGCCTCAACCTCTACTAGTCCCTGTCCTCAACCTGCCTCTACCTTCTGCCACTCCAGCCTCACACACTTGCTGTCTCCCAACATACCTGTGTGGTCCTTCTCTCCTTTCACACCCCCCCCCCCCCCCCTCCTACCTCCCAGGCATCCTTGAGCTCTAACTAACAGCTCACTGCCCTGTTCCCTCCACATTTTTGCACACACATTGCGCTCTTGTACAGGCAGCACTATGCACCTCTCCCTACCCATACCCTGCTATCACTCCCTGACCCGTGCCTCTATTGTATCCCTACTACACACCCCACCAGAGATGGATGCCCATCACATTTGGGCCTCAGTGTGTAGAGACAACAGAGGCCATGTGGTGTGTGAGTGTGTGTGTGTGTGTGTGTGTGTGTGTGTGTGTGTGTGTGTGTGTGTGTGCGTGTGTGCGTGTGTGCGTGCGCACGCGCGCGCACTTGCATCTGAAGAAGAACCTTCTCTGATAGCTCTTTGTATTTTTAAGTGTACTTTACATTTGCCTGTCTGCCGCTCATTGCCTCCTCTGTGTGGTGAGTAGTAATGTATTGACATATCATATTGTTTTGTTTTTGTTTTTTTTTTTTTTTTTTTTTTTTCACGTGTGTCACAGAAAATTTTTATGTTGTTGTGACATATTTTAAATTTTTGAAGTTTTTTATCTCTTGTTTGACTTAGAATGGTAATGTTGGAGATGTAACATTAATATGTTCACATTTGCAGACTCAAAAATTGATGAACTTAATAGTTCAGTCGAGAAGATATCCCTAGGTGATGAGCTTCAGCACCAGCTTGATGCCTTGCAGTGCCCATTCACTTGGGAAATGAACGATATGCTGATTAACAAATTACCAATAAATGTCATAACAAGGTATTGTATTTGCCATGCACGGGCATAAATGCTGGTATCTTAATTACTTGTAATTTTCATAGACTCAAATAAAATCATACATAAACACAAAGAGTTGATGACAGATACTTTGTAGTTTCGCAGATGTGGTGATTAATGGGAAATAATGAGGTGGTGAGTCTTCGACGATAAGAAATGCTATGTGTGAAGTACTGTTCATTAAGTAAAAGCTGGCCTCAGTGTGAAAGTTGACTTGAACACCTCAGTGATTTTCTAGCTAATATTCCTTTCCCTTCCGCCTTCCTTTGAAGTGACTTACCCAGCCAGTTATAATAATGATATCTATAAAATGGATTATCTGCAATAATATTAGATAAGTTGTAGACACTAATTTGCTAGTGAACCTTCTTTGGCTGTTTGATATGGAAAGAAGTTGTTGGTTTCCATGTCTTCTGACAGGTATGATTCTTAAAGTAAATGTTTTTAAAGCTAGCTGCAAGACAGTTAAAGGTACAGTTCTACAATCTGCTATGTAATGTAAAACAGATGGCTTCATGTTACACAGAACCAGAGTTGTAAATGAACATAATTCATACATTCAAGTAATGGAAATTCCTGGTTGGTATAGATTCCTACTCACAGTAAAGATTATACATTAAGTTACAGACAGGCACAACAAAAAGACTTGTCACACACTTAGCATTTGGCCAAAGCCTCCTTCAGAAAAGAAAATGTTCCCATAAGCAAGCAAATCTCACACTATCTCCGCCAGCTTGAACTGGAATGCAACTGTCACATTTAGTGGCATTCTGGAGTTGGGCAGGGAAGAGGGAGGGATAGCAGGATAGGGTTGGGGGGGGGGGGGGGGGCTGTGCAGCAGAGCATCAAGGGTCTAGATGGAGGCATGAAAAGACTGCCATGCTGAGTGTCAGGAAGCTGTGGGGCAGGCAGGTGGGGTGGTCAGGGAGCAGAAAAAGAGAGGAGCAGGGAATGGGAAAGACGGACAAGTGCTTTGGCAGAAGGCAGTACACACATGAGGGTGACGGGATGGGAACAGGGAGGAGGTGATAGGACAGAGGTGGTGGAAACTGTTGGATAGAGGGTGTGAGCACTGTAGGTTGAGGCTAGGATAATTTTTGGGAGCAGAGAGTGTTCTACATCTACATGATTACTCTGCAATTCACATTTAAATGCTTGGCAGAGGGTTCATCGAACCACAATCATATTATCTCTCTACCATTCCACATCCGAACAGCGCGCGGGAAAAATGAACACCTAACACCTGCAAGGATAACTCTCATCTGCACAGTTCAGAAAATCTGGTGGTTCAGGGGAGGATACCACCAGGTACGAATTGTGCATTTCAGTTTTCCAGGATGTGGCAGAGGATCTTTTTCTGAATGACTCGTCTTTTTGAGCAAATCAATGGTTCATGCATCTGGTAAAGTAAACCAGCATAATGTAAGAATTTGGAGGTCACAAAAGCCTGGCGTCGTCATTGAAAATGAAAGAGTCTCGCTGAAACTGAATGTATTTTGTGCCATTTCTGTTCACAAAGATTATGGACCTTTCTTTTTTGCAGAGGAAATTGCAACAGAAATGTAATGCTGGCCTTCTTTGAACTTTCTCGATGTAGTCTGTTGTCTGGTAAGGATCTCAGATGGCGCAGCAGCATTCCAGAAGAGGATGGACAAGCATAGTGTAGACAGTCTCCTGAGTAGATCGGTTACATTTCTGAGTGTTCTGCCAATAAAAGTAATTTTTTGGGTTGTCTTCCCCACAGTTTCCTGTGTGTTCTTTCCAATTGTTTGTAATTGTAATTCCTAGGTATTTAGTTGAGTTTACGGCATTTAGATTTAAGCAATTTATAGCGTAATCAAAGTTTAATGGATTCCTTTTAGAATTTATGTGGATTACCTCTCACATTTCTTTATTTAGGGTCAATTGCCAATTTACTCACTGTTCACATATCTTTTCTAAATCATTTTGTACTTTGTTTTGAACTTCTGATTAGTTTACTAGATGATAAATGACAGCAAACAACCTAAGACGGATGCTTAGATTTTCTCCTAAATCATTTATATAGATAAGGGACAGCAGAGGACCTATAGCACTACCTCCAGAAATCACTTATGTTTTACTCTATGACTTTCCGTCAATTACAACGGACTGTGATTCCACCCTGACAGGAAATCACGAATCCACTCACATAACAGAGACAAAATTCCATAAGCACACAATTTCACGGCAAGTCGCTTGTGTGGTATAGTGTCAAAGTCAAAAGCCTTTTGGAAATCCGGTAAAATTGAATCCATTTGAAATCCCTTGTCAGTAGCACTCAACACTTGAGTGTTTGTAAAGAGCTAGTTGTGTTTCACAAGAACGATGTTTTCTAAATCCATGTTGACTGTATATCAATAGACCGTTCTCTTCACGATAATTCAGTGTTTGAATGTGTATATGTTCAAAAATTCTGCTGCACATCGAAGCTAATCATATGGGCCTGTAATTTAGTTGATTATTCATACTACCCTTCTTGAATATTTGTATGACCTGTGCAACTTACCAATCTTTGGGTACAGATTTTTTGTTGAGCGAGCAATTGTATATGATTGTTAAGTATGGAGCTATTGCATTAGCGTACCCTGAAAGGAACCTAACTGGTGTACAGTTTGGATCAGAAGGCTTGCTTTTATTAATTGTTTTGATTTGAATTCCAAAATATTTACTTTGTCTTCTTTGTTGAAGGGCTTTTGAAAGGCTGTGTTTGGCAACTCTGCTTTTGGAGCACTGTCGTCAATAGTATTTCCATTGCTATTGCGCAGAGAAGGCATTGACTGCATCATGCTGCTAGCATACTGTACATACGACCAGAACCTCTTTGGATTTTCTGCCGTGTTTCGAGACAAAGTTTCATTCTGGAAACTATTATAAGCATCTCTCATCGAGCGTCAGTAAAAGATTGCCAGTCTTGGAGATTTTGCATTCGTTTAAGTTTGGCATGCTTTTCTCATTGTTTCTGCAACAGTGTTCTGAACTGTTCTGTGTACCAAGGGGGGACAGCTCCTTCGTTTGTTAATTTATTTGATATCAATCTCTAAGTTGCTGTCAATACTATGTCTTTGAATTCAAGCCACATCTGTTGTATACCAACATTGTTTGTTTGGTAGGAGTGGAGATGGTCTCTCAGTTTGACTCTCAGGAAGGCAACCAGTATATTTTTACCTGCTTTTTTGAATAGATATATTTTTTGCTTATTTTAGGAGGTTTTGGGAGTTACAGTATTCAATCTCGCTACAACCACCCTGTGTCTGTTTTGATGCTCATTGTTATGTCAGGATTATTTGTTGCCAAGAGGTCAGGTGTATTTTTACAACCGTTTACTATTTGTGTGGGTAACTGCTTGAAGTAATTTTCAGAGAATGGGTTCAGCGCAAGTTCAGATGATGTTTAATGTGTACTCCATTTGTATTTTCGCCAATGTATCGAGAGTAAATTAAAATCACCACCAACTATAATTGTAAAATAACAGAAGTTGTAGTTGCAAGGTCAATATAATACGATTTTTTCTTTGCGAGTTTTATTTACCATCATATAATGGTTACTTTCTGAACTACTCTGATATTTTTGGCAGTTGCTTTTCGTGATCGCTTTTCACTCTTCTCTGTTTGTTATGTTTTCTGACATCTTTATTTTGATACATTCCTTAATTATGCTGTCCCAGAAACTGAGCGTTTGCAACATGTTACTGGCCTCATCGTACTTCATTTCATGTTTACATTCGCAGCAATATTCGTTTGACAGCTGATTTGCTTGGTTGTTTCAGTGAGGTATGTCACCGAGTTCAAACTTCACCTCGTTTTTCCCATACCCACTGCAGTTGAAAGTGATAATGTTATTAGACCAACAGTGTAACTTTTGTGAGTCATGTTCTGTGGAGCCCCCTATTTAACAGTGTGCGCTGAGTGGTGTGCTCTGAAACACTTGTGCCTGCATCAGCACTGTACTCTATTGAGACAGGTCTGTCCCAGATCACTGTCTATTGTGCTTTACATATCTGTCAAGCCTCCAAGTTCCACAGTCTGTGATGAGACATAGAGTTGCAACACTCTGTTGCTTACTTGTGGTTTCATCTCCTGTAACCACAATAGCACGCAAATAGCCAATCCAATTTTCTGTCCAAGATGTTAGTTCCCATGTGCTGGGGTCCCTTATGTCAATGGATTTTCCCATTTGTGGGTCATACTGTTGGTAGAATGATTCCCCATTTGTCTCTGCTGTCCTTGTACAGGGTGGTCCATTGATAGTGACCGGGCCAAATAGCTCACGAAATAAGCGTCAAACGAAAAAACTACAAAGAACTAAACTTGTCTAGCTTGAAGGGGCGAACCAGATGGCACTATGGTTGGCCTGCTAGATGGCGCTGCCATAGGTCAAACGGATATCAACTGCGTTTTTTTAAAAATAGAAACCCCCATTTTTTATTACATACTCGTGTAGTATGTAAAGAAATATGAATGATTTAGTTGGACCACTTTTTTTGCTTTGTGATATATGACGCTTTAATACTCACAAATGTTTAAGTACATAGTATCACGTAACATTCTGCCAGTGCAGACGGTATTTGCTTCGTGACACATTAAGCACTCCATTTTGAGGCCACAAGTGGCCCATCGGGACCATCCGACCCCCGTGTCATCCTCAGTTACGGATGCGGATAGGAGAGGCGTGTGGTCAGCACACCGCTCTCCCGGTCGTTTTCTTCGTAATACATTACCCGTGTTAAAATGGACCATTTACTAATTGTGGAAAAGGTCGATATTGTGTTGATGTATGGCTGTTATGATCGAAATGACCGACAGGCATGTGCTATGTATGCTGCTCGGTATCCTGGATGACATCATCCCAGTGTTCGGACCGTTCGCTGGATAGTTACGTTATTTAAGTAAACAGGAAGTGTTCAGCCACATGTAAATCATCAACTACGACCTGCAACAAATGATGATGCCCAAGTAGGTGTTTTAGCTGCTGTCGCGGCTAATCCGCTCATTAGTAGCAGACAAATTGCGTGAGTATCGGGAATCTCAAAAACGTCGATGTTGAGAATGCTACATCAACATCGATTGCACCCGTACCATATTTCTATGCACCAGGAATTGCATGGTGACAACTTTGAACGTCATGTACAGTTCTGCCACTGGTCGCAAGAGAAATTATGGGACGATGACAGATTTTTTATACGCGTTCTATTTAGTGACAAAGCATGCTCAGTAACGAGGTGGTCCAGCTGTTTCTTGGCCACAGTTTGTTGGACAGACAAGCTTGTTGATGGTTGTGCCCACATAGAATGCAGCACAGTGGTTGCAGCTTAGCTTGTAGATCACATGACTGGTTTCACAGGTAACACTACCTTTGTTGGGATAAGTGATGCTTGTGATTGGACTGGAGTTGGTGGTGGTGGTGGTGGTGGTGGTGGTGGGAGGATGTATGGAACAGGTCTTGCATCTAGATATATTGCAGGGACGTGAGCCATGAGACAAGGGGCTGGGAGCAGGGGTTGTGTAGGAATGGACAAGAATATTGTGTAGGTTCAGTGGGTGGCAGTTTACCACTGTGAGAGGGTTGGGGATAGTGGGAGGACATTCCTCATTTCAGGGTGCGATGAGAAGTGGTCGAAACTCTGGCAGAGAATGTGATTTAATTGCTCCAGTTGTGGTGGTATTGAGTCACGAGTGGAATGCTCCTTTGTGGCTGGACGGTGGGACTTGGGGAAGTGGTGTTGACTGAAGAGAGAAGGCATAGGAGTGTGTTTTTGTACAAGGTTGGGAGGGTAAGTATGATCTATGGAGGCCTCATGGGACCCACGGTATATTTCAAGAGGGTCCACTTGTCATTACACATGTGACGGCCATTGGTGGCTAGGCTATATGGAAGGGATTTCTATGTATGGAATGGGTGGCAGCTGTTGAAGTGGAGGTTTGCTAATGGTTCGTAGGTTTAATATGGGCAGAGGTACTGATGTAGCCGTCTGTGAGGTGGGGGTCAAAATCAAAGAAGGTGGCTTGTTGGGTTGAGTAGGTTCTTGTTGAGTTGAGTGGGACTGAATGAAGCAAATCGCGGAGAAGGTGTTGAGGTTCTGGAGGGATGTGGATAAGGTGTCCTCACCCTCGATCCAGATCACGAAGATGTCATCAGTGAATCTGAACCGGATGAGGGGTTTGGGATTCTGGCTGTTTAGGAAGGATTCCTGTAGTTGGCCCATGAATAGTTTGACATATGATGGTGCCATGTGGGTGCCCATAGCTGTACCCCTGTTTTGTTTGTAGGAATGCTCGTTTGCATGTTGAGGGATTTGAAGAATGGTGATGAGGCAAGGTTCGAGATTAAGAAATTCTGGAAAATTAACGGGGTGATTTGGGGGCTGTGGGGGTGGGCCATGGTTGGATGGAGTAGCGAACTGAATCAGGGAGGTTCCAACATTGGTTATAGTCAATGGCTATGGGCACCCGTGTGGCACCATTCTGTACCAACCTGTTCATGGGCCATCTAGAGGAATCTTTCCTAAACACCCAGAATCCCAAACCCCTCACCTGGTTCCGATTCATTGATGACATCTTTGCATCCGGACTGAGGGTTTGGATATCCTAGCCTCATTCCTCCAGAACCTCAACACCTGCTCCCCTATTCACTTCACCTGGTCCTACTCAACCAAACAAGCACCTGGTCCTACTCAAACCAACAAGCCATTGATGCTGACCTCCACCTCAAAGACGGCTACATCAGTACCTCTGTCCATATCAGTTCTACCAACCACCAGCAATACCTCTACTTCGACAGCTGCCAACCAATCTATACCAAGTAGCCCATTCCATATAGCCTAGCCACCCGTAGGCATTGAATCTCTTGAAATATACCGAGGGCGTCACTGAGGCCATCACAGACCGTAATTACCCTCCCAACCTTGTTCAAGACCTGGTCTCCCATGCCTTATCTTTCCAGTCACCCACCACCTTCCAAATTCCCACCGTCTGACCACAGATGAGCATTCCCGTCATGACTCCGTACCAGCCAGTACTGAATCACATTCTCTGTCAGGGTTTTAACTGCTTCTAGTGATGTCCTGTAAAGAGGAGTGTCCTACCCACTATCCTCCCCACTCCTCTCACAGCGATATTCTGCCGCCTACTGAACCTTCACAATATCCTTGTCCATCCCTGCACAACCCTTGCACCCAACCCCTTGCCTCATGGCTCATTTCCCTGTATATGACATAGATGCAAGACCTGTTCCATACATCCTCCCACCACCACTGACTTCAGTCCGGTCACAAGCATCACTTATGCAATCAGAGGCAGGGCTACCTTCGAAACCACTCATGTGGTGTACAAGCTAAGCTCCAACCACTGTGCTGCATTCTACGTGGGTGCGACAACAAACAAGCTGTCTGTCTTCATGGATGACCACTGCAAACTGTGGCCAAGAAACAGCTGGATCATCCCATTGGTGAGCACACTGCCCATCACAATGTTCTTCATTTCAACGGCTGCTTCACAGCGTGTGCTATGTGGATCCCTTTTCACCAACACCAGCTTTTTTGAACTGAGCATGTGGGAACTCTCTCCATAACTCTCCTGGTCCCAACCTTTGTTAGTCATTCTCGTTACCTATTTGGCCCTGTTATAACCTTTAATCACCAATAAATGCGTGGATATTCAACACTCTCTCTTAGAAACAATAGCTGATCACATGATTACAACTCAGTCTCTCGTATTCGACTGCCGTGCCGTGACATGCGGCCGGCGCCGTTCGTAGCTAGGTGGCGCTCCCGCGCTCAGCCGATTTGCGGAGCGCCTCTATCGCCGTTTGCGCATACTGTCGTGGCAGCACTGTTAAATGTCGTGGCACTGTCACAACACTCTTCCCCCCTTGGAAAAAAAAAAAAAACTCACTTCCTTGGAGACATCCATGGCCTCTTGTGAGGCCCCGAGGATATCCTGCGGAGAGACACGAGAGTATGGTCGAAAATGTCCAGGACGGAAGCTCGTGCGTGGAACGTGCCTCCTGTATGAGATGATGGGTGAAAACTCCGGAGCAGCATCCATAGGCGTCATGGACCTGGGAGTGTGCTCCACCGAGATGGGTCCTGGAGAAGGCGGCGTCGTGACTGGGGCCGGTTCCGGCATACTCGGAAGCGGTAGCGACGTCAGCTGCATCAACACGTACGGTAGATCGGCAGCAGCGACAGGACTAGCTTATCGGGCTGGTGGAGGCGAAGGATGGGGCGGTGGCACCGGCGTGGCCACCACTCGTGGGTGCATCTGGTGGTAATGGCGAACAACCGTGCCGTCGCCCGTACGTATTTCACAAAGCCGGCGGCCGCGAAGAGCCTTGACCACCCCTGGAATCCATTTAGGGCGAGATCCGTACCCTCGTGCCCACACGTCGGCGCCCACCGAGTATTTTCCCGCACTAGGGGACACAGCACAAGGCCTGACAGGGTGAAGCAGGTGCAGTAGAGTGCGCGGTTGGCGGCCATGCAAGAGTTCAGCAGGGCTGCGATCACCCAGAGGTGTGAAGCGATAAGAACTCGGAAATTGCAGCAGAGCGTCATCTGTGGAAAAATCACTAAGGAATTTTTTCATCTGGCATTTGAAAGTGCGGACAAGGCGCTCAACCTCCCCATTCGATTGCGGATGGAAGGGAGGTGCTGTAACATGATGAATCCCTTGTCCAGTACAAAAATCATGGAAGGCCTGTGAAGAGAACTGAGGGCCATTGTCTGTGACGATCGTGGACAGAAGACCTTCTAGTGCAAAGATTTTGGACAAAGCCAGCGTCGTCAGAGCCAGTGTCCACTTGCATGCGGATGTCTTTATCCAGAACACGAACAGTAACAAACAACTTATTTGTTTGAGATAGCACACAGTGAACATCCATGTCCGACGCCTCGTCCTCGTCGACAGGAACTTTAGGGGACTGACACACAGAAGCAATGTGGCCTTTTTTCCTACATGAATTACACGTGGCCCAACATTTTGGACACGCTGCCCTGTCGTGCTGTACGAAACAACGGGGGCAAGAAGGAAGTGCGGAACGAACTGGCTTCTGTGGTTGCTGGTTTCGCTGTGAGCGTTGCGGCCCAACGCGACGTTGTTGACGCAAGTGAGTGTCAAGAGTTGACTGTACAGCGCCTACATCACACCACACGTCTATTTGCGCGCCAGCAGCGTGAGACACTTCAAAGGATTGAGCGATGCTTAGAACTTCTGACAATGACGGATTTGGCAGTTGTAGGGCACGTTGCTGAACTTCTTTATCAGGAGCAAGCCGTAGAATAGCATCCCTAACCATTGAATCAGCATAACACTCGTGATGTGTGTCCATGACAAACTGACATTTCCTACTCAGACCATGTAGTTCCGCCGCCCAAGCCCGGTAAGATTGATGGGGCTGTTTACGACACCGGTAGAACACCACGCGGGCAGCAACGACGTGGGTGTTTTTTCGATAATAGTCAGACAATAAGTCACACATTTCTTGGAAGGACAAGGAGGCAGGTTCCCGCAGAGGGGCTAACTGAGATAGCAGCTGATAGATCCGAGGGGAAATCCAAGATAGAAATAACAACTTACACATAGGAGCGTTGACAACGCCGAAAGCCAAGAAGTGTTGCCGCAAACGCTTCTCATAATCCTCCCAGTCTTCAGCGGCCTCGTCGTAAGGAAGGAATGGAGGCGGAGAAGAGGAAGACAGACGATGAGTGAGCGACGTCGACAATGCCTGAATCGCAGCCGTCAGCTGTGTTTGTTGAGCCTGAATAGTAACCGTCAGCTGTGTTTGTTGTTCAATGAGCACTTGCATAAGCTGTTCCATGTCTGCCCCGCCACGAACACGCAAATCCACAACCCAGTGAAAATATCCCATCCTCGTCGCCTTTAATCACCAATAAATGCGTGGATATTCAACACTCTCTCTTAGAAACAATAGCTGATCACATGATTACAACTCAGTCTCTCGTATTCGACTGCCGTGCCGTGAAATGCGGCCGGCGCTGTTCGTAGCTAGGTGGCGCTCCCGCACTCAGCTGATTTGCGGAGCGCCTCTATCGCCGTTTGCGCGTACTGTCGTGGCGGCACTGTTAAATGTCGTGGCACTGTCACAACAGGCCCCTTCTATGTTTTCATTCCACCACTACACAGCCCTCTACTCCACAAACGCACCCTCAGTCTTTTTACTTACGCTTCCACAAGCAGCACTTCATCATCCCCCACCCCTACCCTGCTGTCCCTCCCTGTCTCTGCCCCAGCCTCCTCCGTACCCCAACCATGTGCTTGCCTCCATCATGTGCGGTTACTCGCAGTCTGGCCTCAGTAGCCAGAGACTGTGTGTGTGTGTGTGTGTGTGTGTGTGTGTGTGTGTGTGTGTGATTTCTGGTTTTTTTTCTGTTGTTTGATTGTATCATAAGGTTAGGTTAAATGCCAGTGCTAGTGGCATATTTATTGCAGTAAATAACACAATAATATCTAGCATTTTTCTCATGATCCTGGATGTGCATTAATGTGTGTGAAGTTAAGCATTCAAAGTTGGGTCAAAGACGGCAATCGACTGCTTTTGTAGACAGCTTCTTTCAGGAGCTGTAGTGATTAATCACTTCAGAGAGAATTTGAATTTAATGAATAAATTTGCTATTGTAATAGGCAGTGACTTCAGCTTGCCAGATATAGAATGAAAGAGGTCGGCCAGCAACAGGGATTCGTGTGACGTTATTCTGAATGTTTTGTCCGAAAATTACTTTGAGCAGATATTTAGAGAACCAACTCTTGAATGTAAAGTCTTGACCTCCTAGCAACAAACAAATCTAAACTTTTCAAAGCAGTTAATGTAGACTAAGCCAGAGGTTGTACAGAGTTTCAGGGAGAGCATAAGGGAACAATTGACAAGAATGGGGGAAAGAAATAACAATAGAAGAAGAATGGGTAGCTTTGAGAGATGAAGTAGTGAAGGCAGCAGAGGATCTAGTAGGTAAAAAGACAAGGGTTAGTATAAATCCTAGTGTAACGGAAGAAATATTGAATTTAATTGATGAAAGGAGAAAATATAAAAATGCAGTAAATGAAGCAGGCAAAAAGGAATACAAATGTCTCAAAAATGAGATCGACAGGAAGTGCAAAATGGCTAAGCAGGCATGGCTAGAGGACAAATGTAAGGATGTAGAGGCTTATCTCGCTAGGGGTAAGGTAGATACTGCCTACAGCAAAATTAAAGAGACCTTTGGAGAGAAGAGAACCACTTGTATGAATATCAAGAGCTCAGATGGAAACCCAGTTTGAAGCAAAGAAGGGAAAGCGGTAAGGTGGAAGGAGTATATAGAGGGTCTATACAAGGGCAGTGTACTTGAGGACAATATTATGGAAATGGAAGAGGATGTAGATGAAGATGAAATAGGAAATACGATACTGCATGAAGAGTTTGACAGAGCACTGAAAGACTTGAGTCGATACAAGGCCCCGGGAGTAGACAACATTCCATTAGAACTACTGACGGCCTTGGGAGAGCCAGTCCTGACAAAACTCTACCATCTGGTAAGCAAGATTTATGAGACAGGCGAAATACCCTCAGACTTCAAAAAGAATATAATAAGTCCAATCCCAAAGAAAGCAGGTGCTGACAGATGTGAAAATTACCGAACAATCAGTTTAATAAGTCTCAGGTGCAAACTACTAACGCGAATTCTTTACAGACGAGTGGAAAAACTGGTAGAAGCCGACCTTGGGGAAGATCAGTTTGGATTCCGTAGAAATATTGGAACACTTGAGGCAATACTGACCCTACGGCTTATCCTAGAAGCTAGATTAAGGAAGGGCAAACCTACGTTTCTAGCATTTGTAGACTTAGAGAAAGCTTTTGACAATGTTGACTGGAATAGTGTCTTTCAAATTCTAATGGTAGCTGGGGTAAAATACATGGAGCGAAAGGCTATTTACAATTTGTACAGAAACCAGATGGCAGTCATAAGAGTCGAGGGGCATGAAAGGGAAGCAGTGGTTGGGAAAGGAGTGAGACAGGGTTGTAGCCTCTCCCCGATGTTGTTCAGTCTGTATATTGTGCAAGCAGTAAAGGAAACAAAAGAAAAATTCGGAGTAGGTATTAAAATCCATGGAGAAGAAATAAAAACTTTAAGGTTTGCCGATGACATTGTAATTCTGTCAGAGACAGCAAAGGACTTGGAAAAGCAGTTGAAAGGAATGGACAGTGTTTTGAAAGAAGGATATAAGATGAACATCAACAAAAGCAAAACGAGGATAATGGAATGTAGTCGAATTAAGTCGGGTGATGCTGAGGGAATTAGATTAGGAAATGAGACGCTTAAAGTAGTAAAGGAGTTTTGCTATTTGGGGAGCAAATAACTGATGATGGTCGAAATAGAGAGGATATCAAATGTAGACTGGCAATGGCAGGGAAAGTGTTTCTGAAGAAGAGGAATTTGTTAATATCAAGTATAGATTTAAGTGTCAGGAAGTCATTTCTGAAAGTATTTGTATGGAGTATAGCTATTTATGGAAGTGAAACATAGACGATAAACATTTTGGACAAGAAGAGAACAGAAGCTTTCGAAATGTGGTGCTACAGAAGAATGCTGAAGATTAGATAGGTAGATCACATAACTAATGAGGAGGTATTGAATAGGATTGGGGAGAAGAGGAGTTTGTGGCAAAACTTGATAAGAAGAAGGGACCGGTTGGTAGGACATGTTCTGAGGAATCAAGGGATCACAAATTTAGCGTTGGAGGGCAGCGTGGAGGGTAAAAATCGTAGAGGGAAACCAAGAGATGAATACACTAAGCAGATTCAGAAGGATGTAGGTTGCAGTAAGTACTGTGAGATGAAGAAGCTTGCACAGGATAGAGTAGTGTGGAGAGCTGCATCAAACCAGTCTTAGGACTGAAGACCACAACAACTAACAGCAGTGTAGACAAGGGCACCAGTGGTCATAAGGCAGTGATAGCATCAATGAATATGGATGTTATAAGGACTGTTAAGAAAGATAGGGCAACGTTGTTGCTTAGTACTGTGTCAGGATACAAATTGCTCAGTGTCTGAGTAGTTGGCATCGAATATTCAGTGCTGAGAACAATCTGGAGCACAAATGGAAAAAGTCAAAAGCAATGTTCAAGATGTAAGTGCGTTCTGAACAAGGTCTTAAGGGATGGTGAAGATACTCTGTAGTTTAATAGCCACGTTAGAGAATGGCTTTGTATGAAAAGACGGATTCATCGCTGATTTAAAAGAATTGAAAACCTAGCTGACGAACAACAGCAGAATGAAGAGAAAATGAGAAAAGGAGAACACTGAGAGGGCCATTCAATGATTTTGAAAGTAAAATTTTGCAACCTGATCTGATTAAAAGCCCTAAGAGATATTGGTGTTTCATAAAACCAGAAAGTCATTTGAAACAGTTGATTCAGCCTCTCAGTGATGATACTGGCGCTGAAACAGAAGATGGCAGAGAGAAGACCGAAATACTGAAACTGGTCTTCTAAATTTGTTTCGCAACGGAAGATCATACGGTCATATCTTTCAGTCGTCATACAGATGACAAAATGGCAGCTATTGAGGTAAACAGTCACAGAATAGAAAAGCAATTACACTTTCTTACTAGTGAAAAGGCTTCTGAACCAGATGGGGTACCTGTGGGATTCTATGGACATTACGCGAAAGAACTTGCTCTGCTTCTAGCAGCAGTTTATCATTGGCCACTGGAGCAAGTGACTGGAAGAAATTTCAGGTCATCTCAGCAGTACCACAAGGAAGTGTTGTAGAACAATTACCGAGCGAGGTGCCTCAGTGGTTAGATAGTGGACTCGCATTTGGGAGGACGACGGTTCAATCCCGCGTCCGGCCATCCTGATTTAGGTTTTCCGTCATTTCCCTAAAATCGCTCCAGGCAAATGCTGGGATGGTTCCTTTGAAAGGGCACGGCCAGCTTCCTTCCCAAATCCAATGAGACCAATGACCCCGCTGTCTGGTCTCCTTCCCCAAAACATCCCCCAGTTACTGTTCACCGTAAATATAAATAATGTAATAGAAAGAGTCAGAAGCCTCATAATGCTGTTCACAGATGATGCAGTTGTCTTTAAGAAGGCAGCAATATCAGAAGACTGTAGTGACTCGTAGAGGACTCAAACATTGTGGGAACGGTTGACTCTGATTGTAAATGACTGTAACATAGTGCATGCATAAGAGGATAAATAAATCCACTACTGTACAACTACCCTATTGATGGAAAGATTGCTTGCTGGAAATAGTATCTACTGTAAAACATCAAGGATTAACCATCTGGAGCAACCTTAAATGGATTAATAGAGAGATGACGAAGTGGAACACCATTTGTCACAGGATCGTTTAGGTGGTGTGGAAGTGTTACATGTGCTGAATAGTGTGTTCCCACCCATGCAAGTCCAAAGAGCTTTTACTGGGAAGACAACAGGATGGGTATTGATGCTGTTGTTGAGGTCATTGGTGGACTGGTGTGCAGAATTTTCAGCAAACAGGTGGGCAAGTTGGTAATTCGGCAGTGACCATTCATGTAGGTAGACAGCATGTGAGGTGTGTAACAGTGCTTTTTTTGTATGTGGAACCTTCTTTAATTGTTTAGGGAGTTTCTGTGACTAGATTGCAGCAGGGATTGTTTTGCAGCTTGGCTGCATGTGAACAGATGGCACATGAGATTACACGATATTAGCAGTGGTGCAGGGAGGGACTAGGATGCTTTATATGTTTACTGAGCAACGGAATATCACATTAGGGATAAGATTTCAAGGTTTTGTAGAGTGCAAGTGGTAGTTAAATTCCTGGTGAAGGATGCAATTTGTGTGTGTGTGTGTGTGTGTGTGTGTGTGTGTGTGTGTGTGTGTGGTGTTTTTTTTTTTTTTTTTTTTTTTTTAGAGAGAGAGAGAGAGAGAGAGAGAGAGACAGTCAGTCAGTTGGTGACATTCACCATGCACCAGTCGGCTACAGGGTGGTAATTGGCTTTCCTCAGTTTTGTTTCCGGCCTCCATCCTGGAATTTCCACATTGTATTAAAATCTGAATATTCCTGTGGGAGCACCAGCTAATATGTTTGTACTGTAGTTATTTCTCTTCAGTTATAATTACTTTTATTGATTTCATTGCAGTTACAGTTTTGTTAATATTGTGTAAAGTGTACATGATCCATTCTTCTGATGAACATTCTGTAGGATGTAAAAGCATTCTGGTGGCTTAATTTTGAGGTGCAATTTCTCCTTCTTTTTCCTCTTCTTGCATCTTCTTATTATTACTACTATTATACTTATACATATTTCATATGTAATTATTAGTAATGTATTATCTGTTTCATTTTATTTGTAGGTTAGAGGAGAAAGAAGAGGAGCTAGTTTGTGAAGAAGGGGCACTTTTATTGCTGCGACAATGCGGTCTGCAGCTTGCTTTGTGTTACGAGCACTGGTATAAAGGCGATATTGCTGCAGCTCGTGAACGCCAGCACACTTGTGACAGTTTAATACGAAATGAAGATGCTCCTTATTTGGATGGCCTGAAACATATTAGTACATCTTGTGCAGTACATCTTGCATATCTGTCAGGAATGGTCTCAGACGCTCGCATACTACTGAAGACAGTTATTCCTTTAAAGGAACTTAATGATGTTAATAAAGCCTGTGTTGTTGGAATGAGAGGGATTGTTCTAATGGAATATGGATATCAGGGAACAAGCCAGTCATTACCATACATTGAACAAGCATTAGAACTGGATCCATCAAATGGTCAGTACTGTGATTAAAGTATTTGTATCACTTCTTTTTCATTTACATTTAACAGTATCTATAAAGGGTGTAATAATCCAAAGTGTTACTTGTTAGCTTGAAAGAGAACCTTAAATCAGAATTTAGACTTACGAAGGTAAAAGATACAGAAACGTAAACGAGTAAGAGCATTTCAGAACCATGGACTACTTAATCTAGAAACAGGCAATTTAAAGAGATTACTTCCCATTTTATAGGTACACAAAAATTCTTTTAACACCCCAAGCAAGATAGGATTTGGGATCCTGCACGACTTCCAGTAAAATGTCTCATTCACTCTATATACTTCAGCACTTGTCATTAATTGGCAGTTGATTCTGAAAACATCTTTATTTAGTGCATGAAATTATTTTATTGTAAATAAAATAGAAAGAAACTTCCACATGGGAAAAATACATTAAAAACAAAGATTCCAAGACTTACCAAGCGGGAAAGTGCCGGTAGATAGGCACAATGAATAAAACACACAAACACACACACGGAATTTCGAGCTTTCGCAACTGGCGGCTGCTTCGTCAGGAAAGAGGGAAGGAAAAGGAAAGATGAAAGGATGTAGGTTTTAAGGGAGAGTGTAAGGAGTAATTCCAATCTCGGGAGTGGAAAGACTTACCTTAGGGGGAAAAAAGGATAGGTATATACTCGCGCGCGCACACACACACACACACACACACACACACACACACACACACACACACACACACACACACACATATATCCATCCATACATACACAGACACAAGCAGAAATTTTGTTGTTGATATGCTGTTGTGGACTGAACTTCCTTGGTAAGCCAAATATTCTGTCTCTGTCTGTAGAGAACGTCTTTAGAAGTGGTGGAGATCGTATATTTGAGCCACAGCACACAGTGGCTTACTGTTGCCAAGTGAAATTTTACAGCAAGGTACATTTATGCGGAGACTTTAAATCATGTGTTTCTGAAATTTGAGTCTAGTTGGGATATACCGGCTGTTGTCACACACTATCCCTACCAGCCCTCTATGGAAATCTGGTGGACTTCCTCTTTCCAGTTTGTGTCCATAGAGAAAATTATAGCAAAAAGAGGCTTTTTCATTAGTATAGGCTTTATAGTAGTTGATACAGTTTGCTCGGAGGCAGTAAGTGTATTAGCACTGGCGGAGCTATCTAAAAGTGATATTACTGAGGATGAGGGAAATGCTAGAAAATGTCTGAAAAGGGCGTAATTGTATTATTCTCCCCAGTCACTAGGTTTGATGTATCAGTCGCAGCATGAGATCAATTAGAGAGAGAGATGAACCGGAAGTTGAGTAAGGCCACACTAATGTAGAGCTCAAAACTGTTACATAATTTATTTAAAGATCACTACAATTAATCTGAACACTAAAAGAAGCCACTTTGGTTATACTACCACCGAGTCTATAAGAGGTGTTTAAAATATGTAAAGAAAATATTTGATAAGTAAATGGATTTTGTTTGTTCGCCCACTCAGTTGCAAAGTTTATGACAATTTTTTAAATAACTGTGGGCTGATCAGCACATTTTGTTTGGTAACTAAATCATGTAGTGGTGCAACCAGACCACATTTTAGTGGTTGTGTTGTTCACCATTTTTGCATAGCTGTTTAAATACTGCATTGGAAAGGCACATCATTCAATCCCACAATATTCCTGGCCCAAACCTTTGCTAGCCCCTGTCTGACACCCAATTCTACCTCCACCCCTTTGTCTTATCTGCCACCCTCCACCCCTCCCCCACATACACACACTAGATTCATTCTACACTCACAACCTCTCTCTGCCTCCCAATCCACTTCTCCTTGTCATTGTGCATCTCTTGCTACTTGTACTGTCGTAAACTTGCAGATGCGACATTCCCCCTTCCAGTGACCAGCTACTCCCTCGCCCCCAATGCCTTTCCTCCTCCCTGTTTCCTTTCTCCACCCACCCTCTCCTTTTGATACAACCCCTCATTCTATTCAAGCTGCATTGTTAGTTATTTATATCCCACTAATAATTTTCCATTACATTATTTAAGAATAAGGAAGTTATTTAAAGAAGCATCTGCATATCAGCACTAATAGGGGATGACACAGGGATGGGATAAAATTTGAAATTAGTACCGCATTGGTAGCAGAAGTGGAGTGTAAGGTATCAAATTGTGTGGCTGTAAGGGCATTTAGGTACCGTGGAGTGATGCAGACCGTGCAGTCTCAGTATGTGCGTTTTTCCAACATTGTGACTGTTTGGCATCAGCTTGACAAGAGTTTTGATGTCACACAGTAAAGATCTGTCATTAAACACAGTCTCAGTGTTGATGCAAAACCTCAAAGAGACTGTTTCTGCTTTGAAGAATGAGCGTAATGTGGTTGTACGCTCGTATGTACACAAATATGTTGATTCGTGCAAGCTGCCACAGAAAAGAGTCCTTGTTGTTCAATTACAAAAACTTGGTTGTCATTGCAGCTCGACTGTCGAAGCATTCAAAGAATACTCGCATCAACTTCAGTTTCACTTCTACAGACTTGATACTGTGTGAATGTAGAATTTGTTAATTGATGGCTAATTCATTCAAATTTCAAATTGGAAATCCGATCAAGTCCGTTTTCATGTAGACGGTTATTTTAATAAGTAGAGTTTTAGGAAAATCTTTTCAGCTTCACCAGCCTTTTTTTCTTTCTTTTAAAAAATATAGGATGAATGAGGTGATGCAGTCACGGTGACCTCTGAACATTATGTCAGCACGGTAGAAATGGGGGGAGGGACCTCATTTCACAAAGCACCTAGTATCCAGCATGCATTGGTGTATCGATTATCCATAGATTTGGAAATGCATAACTGTTGGTTTCTTGAACATATTCTTAAGTTTATTTCTGAATGAATCATAAGTTGATTTTTGCGTGCATAGTGTATGTAATGTCTCTGCCAGGGAATCCCCATTGTATCTCGAAATAAACTTTCATGCAGAAAGAAGGCGATGGGGCTATACGAGCAGTCACAGAATTAGTGACGACAAGATTATTTGTTAGAACGAGGAAGGAGAAGTAATGGGGACAAGAGACAAATTATGGAAGAATATTACTATTCCAAATTTATGTAAAAAAATTTTACTGCTACTTTTTGATCTCAAGCTTGAGAAGCTGGAGCGTATATTCTGTTGTGCTAACAAAAGTGACCGTTTGTGCCAAAACAGTCTTCTTTACTTGGTGTGTTACAATCACTGCAGTATTGGACAGGTCTATTTCGTTTTACCTAGCAGACAGTGACAAAATGCACATAATCAGATGTAGAAACCACACCAGTATTGGGTATTGTTTGTATTAACAGCTTTTTCAGTATTAGACGACGACATTTTGTGTTTTCATGTAGCAAAAACTTTGATGAGGTATTAGATCCTTTTGCAGAAAGGAAAGCATGCCATGTAAAGCTGTAGCAATGTTAGAGAGAGAAAAAAATCTAAGACTTAAAGGATTGAAGAAATGTGTACTTGTCTTTATTGGTTTCATGTATCCTATATTTAATTTTATGTTACACAAAAAAGCAAGCTGTTAGCTAATAGGCAATAAAGAGTGCAAATTTTCTGAAGAGTTCTTGTTCTCTGGGTTACAAATAATCCCAGCCAATATTAATTGCGAGTGTTCCCGCCCCGCCCCCCCCCCCCCCCCCTTCCACTTTGGCACACTGAAAATCAAACAACAAGTCTTACATTTCCTTGAACACATGTTTTATACATCACACTCTTCAGAATGATGTACACTCCAAAATGAACATATTTTTGAAAAGTCCATTTTTTTACAAAGTTTTGATGTCCTACCTCAAATGCTCTAGGGAGGAGGGGGGGGGGGGGCACCACTATCTAGTATTGCCACAGTCTGGAAGTATTGTTGTGTTTACGTTTAGTGATTTTGCTGTTTCCTCTTTGTTTATTACTCTCATGTCAAATGAAAACAAAACGGATTTCTGTGGCTGGGAGCTATCGAGTGGATTACGATACATTCACATAATTATGGAAGGCTAGAATATATTATTAGTTTCAGATTTTATTTTATTTCCACCTTTCTGACAGTCAATAATTAATCGCTCTGCAGAGCAATGAAGTTAATTTTATCGGTTTGCTAAAGAAATTTGGCTTTTATTAACCTTTTCTGCTGAGGCAGTCATTTTGTTTGAAACAAAGTGTTTAATTTTACACTATTGGCGAGTTTCAACTGTTCGCTACATTTCAAAAGCACACATTTCCATCTTCTAGCATGTATGGCATTATGCAATAAGGAAGAGCCAAACATGAGATAATACAGTACTGGTACTCCAATAAAATTTACATCCAAAGCTGGACATACGAATGTGCACTGTAAGCCAAATTATGCATTTTAGTATGGTTCCCGAAATTCTGATGCTCTGGGAGGGTCCTCTGATGTCTTGTTTCTTTTATGACATACTGTAAGATCTTTTAATGTTTCACACGTACGAATATATGGGTTCCTGCATCATTGTAGCTGTGCAAGCCCAGTGACGCCTGTTATCTGGTACTCTGTGGCAATTACTGAAACGAACTTATTTCTAACAGGTCGCGGGAAAATATTGCAAATGGTTGTTTGAAAAGTGTTACTTTTGAAAGTAAATTTCCTTTTATGCAAACTGAACTATATGTGAGAATGTACAATGAATTTCTTAAATCAGAGAGTGTTTGACCCTCATTTAAAAATCAACTCTTTGAGGACGACCATCTAGAAAAATTTCGAGGCCAGAAGATCCGACATTTATGTTGTTATTAAAAATTTTAGTGGCGCATTTGTGTGATGTATCTTAAAGTGTAACACGCTCAATAAAGATCAATATTATATGCTAAAGCTTAGCTTCTCTTGTAGCTTATTAATTTTTGAGACCAATATTATATGTGAAAGCTTTGATTTTCTTGTAACAACAATATATATATATATAGCCTCTGTACTTCCGCCTCGACTGACATCTCTGCCCAAACTCTTTGCCTTTACAAATGTTTGCTTGTGTCTGTGTATGTGCAGATGGATATGTGTGTGTGTGCGCGAGTGTACACCTGTCCTTTTTTCCCCCTAAGGTAAGTCTTTCCGCTCCCGGGATTGGAATGACTCCTTACCCTCTCCCTTAAAAACCACATCCTTTCGTCTTTCCCTCTCCTTCCCTCTTTCTTGAAGAAGCAACCGTTGGTTGCGAAAGCTAGAATTTTGTGTGTATGTTTGTGTGTCTATTGACCTGCCAGCGCTTTTGTGTGGTAAGTCACATCATGACTCCTTACCCTCTCCCTTAAAACCCACATCCTTTCGTCTTTCCCTCTTCTTCCCTCTTTCCTGATGAAGCAATCGTTGGTTGCGGAAGCTAGAAATTTTGTGTGTGTGTTCGTGTGTTTTTTATTGTCTCCTATCAACATACCAATGCTTTCATTTGGTAAGTTACAGCATAATTGTTTTTAGATATATTTTTCCTATGTGGAATGTTTCGCTCTATTATATTTATATATGTATAATCCAGGAAAAATCCGGGAATCCCCCCCCCCCCCCTCCCCGTCCTTGTATACATCCAGAACATAGCGTTAGTGCAGTAAGCAAGATTTTCATTGTCGACATGTTGGCTCGTGGCCGCATGTATTATAGGTTTGCAGCATTTGGAATGGTGGGAAAGTATGTTGAGTCACTGCTTAACCCATTGACATACAATTTTGTGTAGACACCGTGACACAGCGGAACATTTATTTTTAGCAGCTTTCCTCATTTTTACAGCGACATATGCTATATCGAAGCAGTCTATTTATTGTATTTCTCCATTACACTGCGAAATACAATCATACATAGACTAGTTTGTATGATTTTGATAAAGCTTAAAACACTTATCCACTTGTAAGCAATTCTTGCACTCTTCGCATTGAAAGCAGAATTCTCCATGCTGTCCTCTGTCGTAAGAGACCTTACGTCTTCTAGGTGGTGCTGCTTTTTTGTCTGTCTGTGAATAAAGTGGGCCAACCACAAATAACTTTGCCTTGTACCATTCCACAAATACAATCTCATACCTATTCCTTCATTATTGCATCAGCTAACACAGTCCTAAGTTGTACTGCCCTACAACCACGTGTGCAGCAGTAGTACAAAAAAAAGTGATCTAAGTGAGAAATAATTTATGATCCATGCAAGAAAATGACACAGATTCTGCACTAGTGACATAATCCTGCAATGAGGGAGTAGTCTACTGGATAATTAGCAATAGAATCGGCAGTGGCTGGGAAGTGATGCAGCTGCGATATTAGTAATGCTTTGAGTGAGTCATTAGGGTAAGTCTTATACACGGCAACAGAGTGATAGAACAAAAGTTTATTTCAGTATTGTTTAATACTTAGACAGTGATTCACCTCATATAATGTACAAATTATTATTGTTGAATTAAGCTAAGATTAAACTGTGGTTTTGCTTATATATTTTTATCTTGATAATACAAAGACATTACTCTTTACATGTGTACAAAGTATGCTGCGCACTCTCTTGTGTTTAAAAAATCAGTGTGCCCCCTTGAAAGTAGTTTTTGTTGTTGTGGTCTTCAGTCCTGAGACTGGTTTGATGCAGCTCTCCATGCTACTCTATCCTGCGCAAGCTTCTTCATCTCACAGTGCCTACTGCAACCTACATCCTTCTGAATCTGCTTAGTGTATTCATCTCTTGGTCTCCCTCTACGATTTTTACCCTCCACGCTACCCTCCAATACTAAATTGGTGATCCCTTGATGCCTCAGAACAAGTCCTACCAACCGATCCCTTCTCCTGGTCAAGTTGTGCCACAAACTTCTCTTCTCCCCAATTCTATTCAATACTTCCTCATTAGTTATGTGATCTACCCATCTAATCTTCAGCATTCTTCTGTAGCACCACATTTCGAAAACTTCTCTTCTCTTCTTGTCCAAACTATTTATCGTCCATGTTTCACTTCCATACATGGCTACACTCCATACAAATACTATCAGAAATGACTTCCTGACACTTAAATCTATACTCGATGTTAACAAATTTCTCTTCTTCAGAAATGCTTTCCTTGCCATTGCCAGTCTACATTTTATATCCTCTCTACTTCGACAATTATCAGTCATTTTGCTCCCCAAATAGCAAAACTCCTTTACTACTTTAAGCGTCTCGTTTCCTAATCTAATTCCCTCAGCATCACCCGACTTAATTCGACTACATTCCATTATCCTTGTTTTGCTTTTGTTGATGTTCATCTTATATCCTCCTTTCAAAACACTGTCCACTCCGTTCAACTGCTCTTCCAAGTCCTTTGCTGTCTCTGACGGAATTACAATGTCATCGGCTAACCTTAAAGTTTTTATTTCTTCTCCATGGATTTTAATACCTACAAATTGTAAACAGCCTTTCGCTCCCTGTATTTTACCCCTGCCACCTTCAGAATTTGAAAGAGTATTCCAGTCAACATTGTCAAAAGCTTTCTCTAAGTCTACAAATGATAGAAACGTAGGTTTGCCTTTCCTTAATCTTTCTTCTAAGATAAGTCGTAAGGTCAGTATCGCCTCACGTGTTCCAGTATTTCTACGGAATCCAAACTGATCTTCCCCGAGGTTGGCTTCTATTAGTTTTTCCATTCGTCTGTAAAGAATTCGTGTTAGTATTTTGCAGCTGTGGCTTATTAAACTGATAGTTCAGTAATTTTCACATCTGTCAGCACCTGCTTTCTTTGGGATTGGAATTATTATATTCTTCTTGAAGTCTGAGGGTGTTTTGCCCGTTTCATACATCTTGCTCACCCGGTGGTAGAGTTTTGTCAGGACTGGCTCTCCTAAGGCCGTCAGTAGTTCCAATGGAATGTTGTCTACTCCGGGGGGCCTTGTTTCGACTCAGGTCTTTCAGTGCTCTGTCAAACTCTTCATGCAGTATCGTATCTCCCATTTCATCTTCATCTACATCCTCTTCCATTTCCACAATATTGTCCTCAAGTTCACCGCCCTTGTATAGACCCTCTATATACTCCTTCCACCTTTCTGCTTTCCCTTCTTTGCTTAGAACTGGGTTTCCATCTGAGCTCTTGATGTTCATACAAGTGGTTCTCTTATCTCCAAAGGTCTCTTTAATTTTCCTGTAGGCAGTATCTATCTTACCCCTAGTGAGATAAGCTTCTACATCCTTACATTTGTCCTCTAGCCATCCCTGCGTAGCCATTTTGCACTTCCTGTCGATCTCATTTTTGAGACGTTTGTATTCCTTTTTGCCTGCTTCATTTACTGCATTTTTGTATTTTCTCCTTTCATTAGTTAAATTCCATATTTCTTGTGTTACCCAAGGATTTCTACTAGCCCTCGTCTTTTTACCTACTTGATCCTCTGCTACCTTCACTACTTCATCCCTCAGAGCTACCCATTCGTCTTCTACTGTATTTCTTTCCCCCATTCTTGTCAATTGTTCGTTTATGCTCTCCTTGAAACTCTGTACAACCTCTGGTTTGGTCAGTTTATCCAGGTCCCATCTCCTTAAATTCCCACCTTTTTGCAGTTTCTTCAGTTTTAACCTACAGGTCATAACCAATAGATTGTGGTCAGAGTCCACATCTGCCCCTGGAAACATCTTACAATTTAAAGCTGGTTCCTAAATCTGTGTCTTACCATTATATAATCTATCTGATACCTTTTAGTATCTCCAGGGTTCTTCCATGTATACAACCTTCATTCATGATTCTTAAACCAAGTGTTAGCTATGATTAAGTTGTGCTCTGTGCAAAATTCTACCAAGCGGCTTCCTCTTTCATTTCTTAGCCCCAATCCATATTCACCTACTACGTTTTTTTTCTCTCTTTTTTCCTACACTCGAATTCCAGTCATCCATGACTATTAAATTTTTGTCTCCCTTCACTATCTGAATAATTTCTTGTATTTCATCATACATTTCTTCAATTTCTTCGTCATCTGCAGAGCTAGTTGGCATATAAACTTGTACTACTGTAATAGGTGTGGGCTTCGTATCTATCTTGGCCACAATAATGTGTTCACTATGCTGTTTGTAGTAGCTTACCCACATACCTATTTTCCTATTCAGTATTAAACCTACTCTTTCATTACCCCTATTTGATTTTGTGTTTATAACCCTGTAGTCACCTGACCAGAAGTCTTGTTCCTCCTGCCACTGAACTTCACTAATTCCCACTATGTCTAACTTTAACCTATCCATTTCCCTTTTTAAATTTTCTAACCTACGTGCCCGATTAAGGGATCTGACATTCCACACCCCGAACCGTAGAACGCCAGTTTTCTTTCTCCTGATAACGACATCCTCTTGAGTAGATCCGAATGGGGGACTATTTTACCTCCGGAATATTTTACCCAAGAGGACGCCATCATCATTTAATCATACAGTAAAGCTGCATGCCCTCGGGAAAAATTACGGCCGTAGTTTCCCCTTGCTTTCAGCCGTTCGCAGTACCAGCACAGCAAGGCCGTTTTGGTTATTGTTACAAGGACAGATCAGTCAATCATCCAGACTGTTGCCCTTGCAACTACTGAAAAGGCTGCTGCCCCTCTTCAGGAACCACACATTTGTCTGGCCTCTCAACAGATACCCCTCCGTTGTGGTTGTACCTACGGTACGGCTATCTGTATCACTGAGGCACGCAAGCCTCCCCACCAACGGCAAGGTCCATGGTTGCTTGAAACTTAATAAATCTTTTCGTGGTTTCGGCATCTGTGAATCCTGTAATCAAGAGATCTAATGTTTTTAGGAATTTATTTTGCCACGTTGAGATGAAATTCTGTGAACCTCATCCTTGTTTTACATCAAGAATTGCTTTGTCTAACACATTTAAAAAAAATTTTTTTAATCCCAGCACGTATCTCCTTGTAAGAGGATGTGATGCTAAGCATTGGTCATGTGATCAACTCCTCCTGTCCTTTGTTATAATCACATATGCAATTAGGTTTCAGCTTAGTAGCCCCATTTTTGTTGTTGTTCTTCAGTCAGGTCGATCACGAATGGTTGAAGAATATGCACGGTTTTTTGTCATTCCATTACATAGCGAGAAATGTATTCATTGATGGAAAAGTCAGTTCGCCTTTCTTCAGCACTGAGTTCTTGAACTTTAGTGGCATGTTCTTCATGTTTGGTCTTTTGGTTCCAACACTGTAGGTCTTCCTTTGTACTTTTTCTGCACCAAGACTTGTAAATTTTTAAAATTGCAACAGTGTCCATTGTTGGATGCGCATAGTTCGTATATCTTCATACCAGACCATGGCCTCTTTGAAGTGTTGTATTGTAGGTATGACAGTCTGCCCCTGAACTTCATCAGACTCTCATAGATACAACATTTTTTCCTAGGCTTGTGCACCCTCTGAAATCTGTCAAGAAGAACAATAATTGGTCTGACCGTCCTCAGTCTGTCATGTTGTGTATCTGCAGTAGTGAAATTGAAGATACCTTGAGATGGTTTTGTATCTCCTAAAAGGCATCAGTTTACCATAAATAGGTGTCTGTATTCTTTTTCTCCTCTACCAATTATCTCATACAGTAAGTTCCTTTGTTTGGGACACAAGTTTTGCAGATTGCAAAGTGGATCTCATCTAATGTCACATGAAACAAGTGTGGTTTGACAAACATTTTCTCTGTTCCGCATGTACAGTTGTTTCTGTGTGTGTTTTAGCTGAAAATAAATTTGTTTCTTGAGTACCGACTCCCATAACTGTGGTATCAAAAACTGATCAGTTACATGTAATTCTGATGCATTTTGGTGTAGAGATCTGCAAATGTAACGTTTATCTCACTGTTGTTGGTAATGTGAGGATTATGGCAAACGTTATCCCAGTTCCACACATCAGTAATTGGTGACGTACCAGATGGCCAGTTCCAATATGGCATCTCGATTGTCAAGGGGGAAAATCTTATTTTTCAGCAAAACTGTTGTTGTCCTCACTTCTTGTTCTGTGCTTCACTATTTTTCTGAATCTGTTTCACTTTCAGTGTCATTCAGATCACTTTCTTCAAGAAATTGACATGTTCTTTCAGCTTGGAATTTGTATGAATCTATGAATATGTGCCAACTTTGCATCGTAATATTTTGCTGCAAATTGAGCATTTCCGGTTGATTTAAAGGTATATAACAGTGCCCGTCATCTATTAAAATACTGCCTGAACTACAAACAGAACCATCGGTTATGCAGTACTTGCCTAAGCACCATACAACAACGGAACCGCACAGTGATGGCTCTACCTGTCATTGTATTAAATGCATGTGAGTGCGATGATGAGTATAGCCGTCACTTTATGCCTGTGAGTTGATGATAATCACGATCTGACGATAGTGACTTTAGTAATAACCTTCCGTCTGCTCATTGTGTTGTATTACAACAGCTTTAATTTAATTTCACAGTCATTTATACAAATGAACACCTCTTTTGAAGGTGTCTGTCTCTGTAATGGACTTGTACGAATCATTGTTACTTCCGTGTGAAATACGCTAATCCGTACTAGGCATGCAGTCTTAGATTGGTATGACCTGATGTCATATGTAAACATTCCTCCTCGAGGTGCTCTGTAACATAACAAGTTAAGGATGTCCCAGAACTGAGTGACCTCCTTGTTGGCAGCAAGCTGTAGATTTCATGCCTGTTGTTCTCTGTTTACAAAGACTGTCAATATTACTTATTGTTTTAACCAAAATTATATTAAAAGTTTTATTTACTGTTATTTTATAATCAATGATAAATCTCACTTTATAATATCAGTACTTTTAATGTGGTTTAAAGGAAGACTTTTGCTTCCATGTTTTATTCACACCATCGCACACGATCGGAACAAAGAGGGAAAACCACATGCGTATTCACGTGTGTCAGCACTCGGCAACTGCCTTTTGATTGATATTCTTTGGAGAGACAAGTAGAGCTAATTGCTGTTAGAAAGAAACAAGAACAAGTAATTATTCCAAATTTTTTTTAAAATAGGAAAAATTTAAATTGTTTTAATTTCATGGTTTGAACTATGAAGAGAATGACAGTAAGAATAATTTATTTGTTTTCGCTTGTTGTGTTTCCTATGCCTTCCATATTTTGCACTTCTTGGTCAGTCTGCTGAAAAGTGTAAAAAGGGGTTTTACTATATATCCTGTTAGGTTTTCACTACCGAACTAAGAACAGACTTCAATGAAATCTGCTCGTCATTTCAGCAGTTTGTCAATAAAAACCTAACAAAAGGATTTTGAAAACCTAACAGAAAGGTGTACTTTTGTGCTTAACAAAACAATATGATTCTGGAAGTATGGATTTAAAACATTGAGGATTGTATTCACTATGTAAAATCGTATTGTGCAGAACGTATCCACCAGTAAAAGCATTTTCACAAATGTGATGAAATTAAAATATCAAAGAGTAATATCATTTTTGTTAATTTGTGTGATATTTTTCAAATCAATAAATATCTTGC
This sequence comes from Schistocerca gregaria, assembly GCF_023897955.1. Lineage (NCBI taxonomy): Eukaryota > Metazoa > Arthropoda > Insecta > Orthoptera > Acrididae > Schistocerca > Schistocerca gregaria. Next base: position 870,636,493 of record NC_064922.1, read on the forward strand.
ACTACACACTTTCTAAAGTAGCCTTTGTTGTTCCTCGGCGTTCATGTTATGTCCATACCACATTTTGTCAAAACTGTTGAGTGCCATGTACCAGGCAAGATCAAGAACTCTAGGTCAGCTCAAGATACAGTAGGAGATCGCCAACAGCCCGGGTGACACATTGCAGTCTACTATACAAAAACCTTCTGCGATGAATCACTAAATGTATGCAGCAAAATAGATACCATTTGACTTATATTAAGTTTTAACTGTGGTATCCAATGCAATTTCCATGCCTATACAATACATTTTAATCGTCAAATACTGTTTTGTAACTTTCCTTATTTTTTCCCCTGATTAATTCACATTTTCCCATTTCCCTGTACTGCTTTGTAAAAGCACTTTCTTACTTCAAAGTGCATAATCTCCAGTACTAAAACAAGTGCTGATGACCAACAGTATTCAGCAGATAATAACAGTGAACTTCCAAGATTTAAGAAACTCTGCCTATAACATTTTCATGGACATTAATACATGATTTACAGCTATCTTACTATTGTTAAGTTTCAAAAAGATTCACTGTATGCAGTTCAGATTATGAAAGAGGTTTTCACCCAGTAGATGCATAAATTATTAAAAAGCACCAATGACAGTTTTAAGTTCCTAGGATTATAACATGATAATATAAATTCAGTTGGGAGGAGCATACCAAAGAACTTCTGAAGTGCCTAGGCCAATCTATATGTGTGTTGTGAATGTTGTCAGACGTAGGTAACATAAAATGTCGTATGGTATTTTGTGGTAACTCTTCAAGCCAAAGAAAAGTTTTCAAGTCCAAATGCGTGTAAACACACAAGATTGCTAATGTGAATTTGCGAGCAGTCTGGGGAAGCTTGTTCACAGAATTCTTTATACTAACTACTGTTTCTCAGTATATTTGTTTTTTCATGAAAATTGTTGTAAATAGTATATATTGCTTTTTCCAACAAATAGGATGTTCACGAAATCAGTAGTATGAAGAAGGGCAATATACATAAATAGTTGAAGTCAATTCCTTTAGCCCAAAAATGGGTCCACTAATTCAGGAACACACATTTTCAGTAACCATAATAAGTTTAGCTTCAAATAAAGGTAAGTTTAAAAGAAGTCTGAAAGACTTACTTGTGGCTGACCACTTTGACTCTGCTGATGAACTTCTAAACAGCACCAGTTGATATACTATATGTATCATTACTATTATTATTAGTGTTTTTTAAATTAAAACTACATAATGAAAAAATCGTACTTATTCCACATACATATTCACGGAACAAGAAGTTCATCTAATCTAATCTAAAGTCTTGATAATCGGACTTTGTTTTGTAGCTACCTTTTCTAGCCGATGAGCTCAGTATGATTCTCAAGTATTATTTGGATTGAGTCGCTACTGTCCCTACATATGATATTATACACATAGTTCCTATTCACCAGGTGCTCTTATATGTAACAAAGGAGTATAAAGAGACTATTAAAATCATAAGTACAATACATCAGGACACCAGATCCATGACATAATCATTCTAAATTCTGCAGTCTCAGAGAACTGAAACCACACTGCAGTGTGGTTTCAGATCTCTGAGACTGCAGACGTGTGTGCAAGTTGTGTTTCCATGAGTGTGTGTGTGTGTGGATGTGTGTACGTATGTTTCCTGCTGACAAAGACCTTAATGGCCAAAAGATATAATTGTGTGAATCTTTTTGTTGTGCCTATTGCGACTCGGCATCTCCACTGTGTGATGAATGGCAGCTTTTCTTCTCTGGTATTGTTACATTCCATCCTGGATTTTCCATTGTTTCATTCTAAATTCTTTTATTGTATTTCTCAGCCTTGAGTCAAACAAATAGTATCCTGACTGGGCTAGTTTTATTTTTAGATGTTCTGTTCAAAACGAAAGAAAATAGGGAATAGTAAAATGCTAGTAAACTAAATTAGAAACCAAACTAACATCTATACACAAATATACGCACTTAAAACTGTTACACAGTAACTCACAACAGATCAGGAGTGGTGGTTGCAGTGTCAGCAGCATGTGTCCACACTGATGGAAATGAATGCCACAGTTGTCTACATAGTAGTATCAGGTTGGTAACTCATTAAATCACAAATATAAGTTACCGGTGTAGGCCAGCTGGACGTGCACTAAAAGCAGGATAGTGGAAGCCCACCTGAAGGGGCGATCCATGAGTAGCAAACTTCCAGCTGCTGGCTGCAAGGACAGGGTATTTGTTTTAACTTGAGCAACTAAATGCCTTGGAAAATATGTATTCTGTGAAAAAAAATGTTCCAGCTCAAAAATTAATATTTTCAAAGGGAACCTCTGTTGGTGATAAAACCGGCTGCCCTGAATCCCCCACCACAGAGAAATCAGCTTCTTATTTTTAAATCACAATCCTTGTTTTTATTCAAATGGGAATCCTTTTTTTATTTCTGATTTGGATTCTACGCCATAAAGTAACCAGAGTTTCCCTGAAACATTTCTTTTTCATTTATGGTAAATGGCACTATAATTGATAAATGTCAATTTTTTCCAATTTCTCAAATTAAGAACCTGCTTGTTTCATTATACGTGAAATTTGTCATAAAGATGTAAACCTTTTATTCTAAACAGTTGATGAGTTCCCTCATAAGTCATCATCAGGGTGACTGATTTCGGTTTGATCTTCAGTCCAGTTGCCACAACACTTGTGCCTGCCACTATGCAGCTACTGGCAGAATACAATCCACAACAATTGTAAGGAAAACAGTGGTAGGCACACTGCCACGGATAAACATACTGAGTGAACTCTCCCACATACTCGACCCACTGCTCAGTGCCCCACTGCAGTGTTGAAGCCGTTATAAGCACGACAACCGAATGGCTGTGCACCATTCCTCTCTAGAGCTTTTTCTGGCATATTTGAAGTGAGGGGTACTTTATCTGTAGAATAGAAAATTGAAATAACATTAATTTATGGCAAGGCTGCAAGTAATTTGGTTAGTGTTGTTGCTCTTTATGCCAAACATTTTGCTTATAGGCAATGATCTCATAGCACTATTTATCATGTTATAAATATATTTACTACTGAAGAAAGAAAATATTGATATGATTGTTTGCTACTCACCATATAGTGGAGATGGTGAGTCGCATTCAGGCACGACAAAAAGACTGCTAAACAAGTGAGCTTTCGGCTGATAGGGCTCTTTCTAAAGTACTCAACACACAAATATTTGTTCAAGAGCACATCGTTCTTGGTCGTCTACTCTTATTATTCCCTCTTGGCTGTTGTACTCATTGTATATGACCCATCTCTCCCTATAGCTCACCCCTACCTTTGTCAGAATTTCAAACATCTTGTACCATTTTCCATGTCAACAAATCCTATGAACGTGTCTTGATTTTTCTTTAGTCTTGCTTCCATTATTAACCGCAACGTCAGAATTGCCTCTGTCGTGCCTTTACCTTTCCTAAAGCCAAACTGATCGTCATCTAGGGCATCCTCAGTTTTCTTTTCCATTCTTCTGTATATTATTCTTGCCAGCAATATGGACACATGAGCTGTTAAGCTGATCGTGTGGTAAGTCTCGTACTTGTCAGCTCTTTCCATCTTCGGAATTATGTGGATGATGCTTTTCCGAAAGTGAGATGGTATGCCACCAGAGTCATACATTCTACACACCAACGTGAATAGTCATTTTGTTACCACTTCCTGCAATGATTTTAGAAATTCTGATGGAATGTTATCTATCCCTACTGCTTCATTTGATCTTAAGTCCTCCAAAGCTCTGTTAAATTCTGATTCTAGATCTGGATCCCCTATCTCTTCTAAATTGACTCTTGTTTCTTCTTCTATCACATCAGACATATCTTCCCCCTGATAGAGGCTTTCAGTGTATTCTTTCCACCTATCCACTCTCTCCTCTGCATTTAACAGTGGAATTCCCGTTGCACTCTCAATGTTATCACCCTTGCTTTTAATGTCACCAAAGGTTTTGACTTTCCTGTGTGCTGAGTCAGTTCGACCAACAATCATTTCTTTTTAGATGTCTTCATGTTTTTCCTGCAACCATTTTGTCTTAGCTTCCCTGCACTTCCTATTTATTTCATTCCTCTGCGACTTGTATTTCTATATTCCTGATTTCCTGGAACATTTTTGTACTTCCTCCTTTCATCGATCAATTGAAGTATTTCTCCTGTTACCCATGGTTTCTTCGCAGCTACCTTCTTTGTACCTATGTTTTCCTTCCCAACTTCTGTGATGGCCCTTTTTAGAGATGTCCATTCCTCTTCAACTGTGCTGCCTACTGCGCTATTCCTTATTGCTGTATCTATAGCGTTAGAGAACTTCAAACGTATCTCGTCATTCCTTAGTAATGCCGTATCCCACTTCTTTGTGTATTGATTCTTCCTGAATAATGTCTTAAACTTCAGCCTACTCATCATCACTACTATATTGTGATCTATGTCTGCTCCTGGGTATGCTTTACAATCCACTATCTGATTTTGGTATCTCTGTCTGACAATGTTGTAATCTAACTGAAATCGTCCCATATCACCCGCCCTTTTCCAAGTATACCACCTCCTCTTGTAATTCTTCAACAGAGTATTCGCTATTACTAGCTGACACTTGTTACAGAACTCAATTAGTCTTTCTCCTCTCTCATTTCTTTTCCCAATCCCATATTCTCCTGTAATCTTTCCTTCTGCTCCTTCCCCTACAGCTGCAGTCCAGTCTCCCATGACTATTAGATTTTCATATCCCTTTACATACTGTATTACCCTTTCAATATCGTCATACACTTTCTCTCTCTATTCATCTTCAGCTTGCGACGTCGGCATGTGTTCCTGTACTATCATTGTCAGTGTTGGTTTGCTGTCAATTCTGATAATAACAACCCTGCCATGGAACTGTTCACAGTAACACTCTCTACCCTATCTTCCTATTCATAACGAATCCTGCTCCAGTTATGCCATTTTCTTCTGCTGTTGATATTACCCTATACTCATCTGACCAGAAATTCTTGTCTACTTCCCACTCCACTTTCCACTTCACTGACCCCTACTATATCTAGATTGAGCCTTTGCATTTTCCTTTTCAGTTTTTCTAGTTTCCCTACCACATTCAAGCTTCTGACATTACACACCCCGACTCGTAGAATGCTATCCTTTTGTTGATAATTGTCTTTTTCTTTCTCATGGTACCCTCCCCCTTATCAGTTCCCGACCGGAGATTCGAATGGGGGACTAGTCCAGAATCTTTTACCAATGGAGAGACCATCGTGACACTTCTCCAGTTACATGCTACATGTCCTGTGGATACACATTATGTTTCTTTAATATAGTGGTTTCCATTGCTTTCTGCATCCTCATGCCGTTGATATTGCTGATTCTTCCGCCTTTACGGGCAGTTTCCCCACCCCTAGGACAAGAGTGCTCTGAACCTCTGTCTGGTTCTCCACCCTCTGACAAGGCCGTTGGCAGAATGAGGATGACTTCTTAAGCCAGAAGTCTTCGCCAACCAGTGCTGATTATTAACCGAAATTTAAGCAGCAGCGGGATTCTAACCCATGACCAAAGACGTTTTAATTATGAATCAAAGACGCTACCCCTAGACCATGATGGAAGAAAGTATTTCAGGTAAACTGTAGGCATTTTCTGACATTGAATCTGAATCTACAGTCAAAATGTGGGGTTCCCATTTGAAAATAAAAAGTTGAGCTCCCTGGGGGACGGGAGGCGGGATGGTCACTTTTAGCACAGACAGGTGTTTCCTTTGAATATATTAACTTTTCGTTTGGAATATTTTTTTATGCATATTTTTTGAGATATTTAGTTGTCCCGAGTTAAAACAAACACTCAGTGTACACAAAACAGCTAGAATGAAACAACTGTTGATCAAGCTACTTTTAGACAAATATGAAAAGACAGAAAAATCAAGCCCATAAAGAATGTGGCAGAACACAGCAAGAAGAGACATCATAACATAGAAAATACATCCAGAAAGTCTTTGTTACAGAAATCATTAAAATCAGTTAAAATTTCAAACTTTTTAGTGTGTCAGATTGGCAACCATTAGGGACATAACGACAGACCTTCAGATGTTGATCTGTGTGTCCTCCTTTACATTTTTTAAATTGTGGACTAAATGTTGTTTTATTTCTGTCTACATTCTAATGTTCTTCACAAGAAACATCTAAAGACCTACCCATGTGACCTTTTTAAAATTTCAGATAGGCGCCACAGTTACCCTTAAATGCACTACACTTTCACTCCTCCCCCACCTCCCCTCCTGCCCTCCCCCCTTCTCTTCCTACTCCTACTCCTACTCCTACTCCTCCCCCAACTATCTCTTATTCGATTTTCATTGGCCCGAGTGTTAAGTCTTTATGTTACCCTAATTATTATTTATATTCTGAATCAAATTGCTCTCTTTGATTTATTTTATCACGCTTCCAGCCAATCAATGTCTAGTCACCATTTTCAGGTTTTTTCTTTTTCCTAAATTTTGAAAATACTGCTAGTTATTTGAAGAAGGATAACATATATGGCGCCCTATGATCAGTCATCATACATTGTGGATTCTCAGTAAATAGACAGTTGATTTTGCCAAAATGCCAATATGGTGGCCAATCTGAACCCGTGCAGTCCTCATGTACCCTGTGACCATACGCCCCTGACAATGAAGGACTACACAGGTAATGCTATGAATGGTGGCCTTTCAATCCAGGTTGATGTTCCAGTGGCTGGGTGGTTCCTGTAGGGAGAATGCTCAACTGGAATGCACGATGCCATGGAGAACACTTCACAAATTAAAATAATTAAGACTCACTCCAGCAATGAGTGACCCTATAAAACAAGCTCTTTTAGAGACAGGAAGCAAAAAATTTAATGCGGAAACATACAATCCCTCAATCTTCTCTTCTACAGCTTACCATGGAGTGAAAGACAGATAAGGAGCAGGAGGGTTAAATCAATATGTACTTAGAACTAGGACATATGGTGATATTCCTTCACAAAGTATAAACTGATGGTTCTCATGGAGCAAATCCTTCATAAATTATAAACTGATGTTTCTCATGGAACAAATAAAAAATAAGTTTGGTGAAGTGGCTGTAGTGCTGAAAATGCAGAATTGATTCTTATTGTTTAAAGTAGCAACTGAAACGCTATCTCTAGCACTTTGAGCCTGTACCAAGTCGGGAGATACCTCTGTCACTATTATCTCACATAGAAGCCTTGATGTGATGTAAGGCTTTATTTACTACACAGATATAATGTTCCAAACTGATGAAGAAATCAGACCAAACTTGTAATGTCATGACTTTTAATTTCGTGTAGCACATATACAGAGGACCAAAAGAAAATGGAGGTGATACAGAAGCCTTCAAATAAGCATTTGAAGGACACATCTAACTGGGAAAATGTGAAAGAAATTATATATAGCTATGCTTATTTTGTACCACCCACGAGGCAACTTGCTTCTGACGTAGCCAGTGTGCTCGTGTATCATATTACGGCATTTTAGAAGCCGTCTGTGGAATCTGTGGCAGATCTTCACATGATGATCGCCTCAGTGAACTATCTCCACTGTGTACAAACAGTGTGGGCCATCAACACCCCTGGTCACAAATTTGCCTGATTTAAAAAAAAAAAGAAAAAAGTAGATACAGAATTATGAGACATTTGATAATGTGTCATATTTTTAAGCCCAAGAAATAGGAGCGGATGTAACAACAAATTTTTAGAAGTAGTAAATAACGTTTGAAACTTCTAAACCATTTGTGAGGAAGTTGACACCTTCTTGAACAACACATGTACTGTGCCAGTGGAGACCCCTCTATTGATGGAGCCACCAACGGTGGCCTTTTTATCTTTCCCTGGGATTACTGGAGAGGTCGCACACTGAGAGTATTATTATTATTATTATTATTATTATTATTATTTTATTTATTTATTTTGTGATGTTGCGGTGGTATTACAACATCTATTAGTGCCACCTGGCTGAACTTCAACATTGATGTTGCACCTGTACACAGTATGTGTTGTCTTGCAGGAATTGCAGTTATTGGATATCACATGCCTACAGTCCAAAACTGTCACATTTTAGTAACAATTGAAATAATGTGATTAGTTGTAAAAGGATTTTGCGTGGTGGTGCAATTATCCACTTCTATCAAACGTGTGTTACTGGGCACCACAGTGAAGGTCACAGCCATTAGAATCCATCTGTATGTCTTGATAACAATTTGCAGCTTACACCTCCTCCAAGGCAGGTATTTATCTTATCAGTAAATGGAAGAACTATTGTTACCCCTCACCAACATCCTTCTGGATAATTTCAGCACCCACAAATACATGTGGTGTGGTAGAGTTCAAGAAGAGGAGTGGATCATGGGACCTAGTCACATATTATCGCCACCAAGGGCACCTTCTTTACAATTGACTTAATGCCCTGCGGTCATAATCTTGCATTTATCATGTGATAAAATTTCCACAGTGATTTGTGCAACAGCAATCAATACCCAATAATTTTATCAATATAATATTCTTCACCCACTGACACTTGACTTGGAGTGATTCCTGTTAAAAGCCATATGTTGTGGTGCCACAAAAAAGGATGTTGACTAGATAGTGAATGAAACAATGAGTGTGATTATCCACCCAATGCATAGCGTTAATATACTACTGTTCCAGACCATTTCGACCCAAGTCTGTACCATGGTGGTCTCTTATAAACGTTGGAGGCCATAGGAATTACACGAAGTGCGTTACAGCAATGCAGGATATTTCTCTTCACTAATAATGTAATTTTGTACAAAGAACTATGAGTAGGGACAGGAAAAAATTGGTGTTATTTTATGGTCAAAATCAGTGTTATTTTTTGCACTTTTTGGTTCTATTCATCAGTGTCATTTTCTGGCAAGCTTTTTCTATTATCAGTTATATACTTTTGTCATATTTAACCATTTTTCAATGCTGTGTTGAAAATGGAACTATTCATAAGGTAGGGTGGGCCAAACATGAGACAAGTGTAGAGAAAAATTATTTTAACAAAATATTTTGACACGAATAATTATTTAGAAACAAATACCAAAGATAAAAATGAAAATAACAGTATGTTGCAGATATTTTATTCATGGCATGTTTCGCATTTCTTCATACGTTCTTGAGCTGTGGAGACCACAGAAGAAATAAATAATCAAAATTCACACAGTGGTTGTTCATACGTGCTCGCAAAAGTCAATAGTCGAAAGGCCACTAGTGACTTCGAGACTACAGAAAGTAGTGCGACAGTTGAACATGGAACATTTCAACATTAAATATGTCACTGAAATCATTAGATTTACGACACTTCTTACAAGGGCCCGAGAAATTTTGTTGGAAAAACACCGTTTTGTGTTACTTCCTTAAAAACTGCTGAATTCGCGTTATTTCCTTCAAAAACCATCAAATTCGTGTTATTTGTCACTTTATCTTTTAAATGAATTTTTCCTGTCCCTTACTATGTCAAAAGCATGTTACATTCAAACAATGGAGTGGGAACAATGTGTAGCTTCGATGAACAAGCACACAACTGATATCCATGTGTTGCCAAGTCTGTAACAACGGACATTCAGCATACCAGTGGACAGCCAGCTTACCAGTGGACATTTTTTCCGTGTTGGAATACTTGGTGCTTTAGACTGAGGAGTACATTATACCAATATGTTCAACATATCAAAGTTATTGGTGGTAGAGTACGTGGACACGCTGAATGCTGAAAATTAAATGGGTAGATCACATAACTAATGAGGAGGTATTGAATAGAATTGGAGAGAAGAGAAATTTGTGGCAGAACTTGACTAGCAGAAGGGATCGGTTGGTAGGGCATATTGTAAGGCATCAAGCGATCACCAATTTAGTATTGGAGGGCAAAAATCGTAGAGGGAGACGAGGAGATGAAGAATTTACGGTGAAAAATGTAGGTTGCAGTAGGTACTGGGAGATGAAGAATCTTGCACAGGACAGAGTAGCATGGAGAGCTGCATCAAACCAGTCTCTGGATTGTACACCACAACAACAACAGTAGTACATGGAAGTGTCAGCTTTAAACAGCTTCCACCCAGGTTCTACTCTGCTTTGAATTCCAATAAAACATTGTAGTCTGTCTTTTGAGATGCAGCAGATAGAGACCTATAACACCCATTTTACGGACAGGGAATTCAGCAGTATACTATCACAGTGCAAGTGTAGGATGGGAATGTCATTAGAACATTTCTGATGATAAATGCACAGCCCACTTTGTCACAGTCAGCAGATATATATGTCTGACAGCAGTGCTATACTTAACCAAATACATTCAACGAGTGGCCGGTGAACAGTAAATTTCAGAATATGCTTGCGTCTGATAAGTGAAACATCTACAATAAAGGAAAGTTCTATTGCCTTGTGGCCAGTCCACAATTTTATTTCACATAGCCTTTGGGGCTGTCTGTATATATTTCACAGAATGTCGGATAGTTGTGGAGGACCAAATAGAGCCTATGGTGATGAGTATTAGGGTCTGTGTGATCCTCAATACCATATTGGAGGTCCATTTGTACTACAGGTTAAGGAACACATTATGGGGAAGCTCCGTCTGTGGGGTAGTTATCAGGAGAAAAAAAAGAAGCTCCTGAATTGTATGTCCCTTAGTCTACCCACTGTTGTCCTACTCATTTTCCAATGGGTCATACTTGGGATCTGGAAAAGTGTCATGTTAACATGGATGTTCAGGCATACAGTAAATTTTAACTGCATAATTAATTAAGAGAATTGCTGGTGGCATGTCTTTAAAGGTAATTAGTTTCTGTCACATGGTGGCCTCCACTGTGATGCAGAGGGTGTAGCAGGACAAAAAACAGGTGCGGCTTACCTGAAAGCAACACATCCACAGTAAAATCACATTAAAAATCTACGACTGGTAGAATTTTACTAGAAGACGACAGTCTACTCCTCAAGAAGCATGTTGAGTTTAATTTCCACATACAGGTTGTCTTGAGCTGCTTTATGGGAGGTAACCACATCAGTCTGCAGTTGAAAAGCTGTCCTAATAAGTGAAAGTTGTCTACCACTTCAAGCCATTAGTTGTCCTAATATAAAAGTGCACGACTTACATTTTTTGTAGGTGAAAAACTATACCCATCATTCTGGACCCATATCCATGTTTTATTTTTTTAAGCAAGTTAACCAGGTTTCAATATTAATACAATAGTAATCTCTGTCCACTGGGTGAGAAAATTACCCCTTTAGGCAAATCTTGTTAAACATCATCAGGATAATTAGTTTTCAACAGGCAATAAGTAGTGAAGCATTCAGTTATGTATTTCTGGGCCTGTGTGTGTGTGTGTGTGTGTTGGGAAATGTGAACATCATTATCCAACTCTACTGATTTTATTCAACATTTGAAGTCTTTATGCATTGGAACATCTGACCTCTTAGTTAGTTTTGATGTGGTTTCTCTTTTCATCCTGATGCTTTTGGAAGAGTCCCTGTTATTAATTGGCCAACTTTTGGATGATAAAACTACTGAACTGTGTCGCCATGTGTTGTCATCGACATGTTTTTTTATTTAATGACATATTTTTTGGACAAACTGATGGTGTTGCTGTGGGGAGTCCTCTTTCCCCTATTGTCACCAATCTTTTTATGGAAGATATTGAAGATATCGCACTCAAGACTTCTTCTATTCAACCTACATGTTTTTGGAGGTAAGTGGATGATATATTCATTATTTGGCAGGATATGGAACCCTATTTTATCAGATATAAAACAATGGTCTGGTTTTCAACCCGCTGCATTTTTAATTTGCAATTTATCAGTTTCACCCGTTTACTGCCAGCTGCGGCACAATTCTTCACTTTGCAGGGGGCAGCTCTTCTGCTTCTTATGCAGTCACAGTGGCCTGGACCCAGGGTATAAAGGAGCCGCTGTTTCTGATGTTCATTCAGTTCCAGCGTGATTGTGTACTCAGCGATCGCACCTGAAGATGGAGGGCCGAAATATCGTGTAGTGAACACTATCAAATCCGGCAGCATACCCGTGAAGAGCATAAACAGACTCCTTCAGTAATTTGAAGGTGACCTCAACAGTATAGTAAACTCCATAGTGTTCCTCTGGATGCTAAACCTTGTAGATAATTTGACCAATTATCATGCTGATTCCATTAGTGCAGAAAGCTTCTGCAATGAGTCTGCTGCTAATACAAATCCCAGAAGATGATCTGCATCTAGATATATTTTAAAAAAATGGGGAAAAGATTGGATGATTAACATCTGAACTGAAGATGATGTCGTATCTCACCTCCGTATTGTTTACATCTGCCTCATAAATTGTTGCATACCATGATAAGAGAACCATCCTCAGTGTCTCTCTTCAGTGACCATGAGAGTCTTCCATAATTTTGAAGCATGTCCAGACCCATTTGACTTACAGCATAGATCATGCCAGACTGTCTACGAGCATGATGTGTGGGCCGTGTGGAAGCTGAGGCTCGGCCTGTCTCCACTTTGCTTGATGCTTTTCAGAACTACTCGGTACAGCATGACATTGCGTTCAGCATTGCGGTCTGCCATTGACCTACAGTGTGGATAATATTTTGGCCAGCTTAGATTACATTTTGGCAAGTTTGTGCCATAAATCCTAGCTGATGATGCAACAAAAGAAACTTGGATTTTGACCTACCTGTGGGAAAGTGGGTATTAATATTGGACATAAAGCATGCATTTTAGTAATAGATTTATGTGTGTGTTTGTGGGGGGGGGGGGGGGGGGGCGACATCTCTTGCCACTTGGTATGGGAGTGGGGATGGAGCCCACTCAGTTACACCACTGCCCAGCCATAAAATACATATCTTGCCTTCCTATACTTGTCCATATTACCTGTGACACATTGGACACTTGTGCATGTCTTACACCCTCCTTTGTTAATGCCTTCAGTTTGCTGCTCTTTGTGAGTCATTTCTTGTGACAGAATTATATCTTTACTCACAAAATGCATGTGTTGGTTCGCGGAGTATCGTGGTAAGTGACTTATAACCATACTATTAAGACCTTTGCATACCCCAGACATCATCATGAATGACTTGTTTCTTTGTTTTTGTTGTGGTTTTCAGACTGAATACTGGTATTATTCAGCTCTCCACACTGCTTCATCATGATACAAGCCTCTCCATATCTGAATAACTACTGCAACCCACATCCCCCCAATACTAAATTGATTATTTCTTGATGTCTTAGATTGTGCCCTATCAACCAGTCTCTTCTTTTAGTCAAGTTATGGGACAAATTTATTTTCTCCCCGGTTCTATTCACTACTTCCTCATTATCCACATTTCACTTAGGCTAATGTCCAGAAAACTGCCTTCAGAAACGACTCACTAACACTTAAATTTATATTCAATGTTAACAAATTTCTCTTCTTCAGAAATGCTTCTCTTGCCATTGCCAGTATACATTTCATATTCTCTCTACTTTAACCATCATCAGATATTTTACACCAAAAATTATTTTATAATCTAAATAGCAAAACTCATCTACTTCTTTTAGTGTCTTGTTCCTAATCTAATTTCCTCAGCATCTCCTGTTTTCATTTGACTACTACCAATTATCTTTGTTTTACTTTTGTAGAAACCGACCTCGGGGAAGATCAGTTTGGATTCCGTAGAAATGTTGGAACACGTGAGGCAATACTGACCCTACGACTTATCTTAGAAGCTAGATTAAGGAAGGGCAAATCTACGTTTCTAGCATTTGTACACTTAGAGAAAGCTTTTGACAATGTTGACTGGAATACTGTGTCTCAAATTCTAAAGGTGGCAGGTGTAAAATACAGGGAGCAAAAGGCTATTTACAATTTGTACAGAAACCAGATGGCAGTCATTCGAGTCGAGGGACATGAAAGGGATGCAGTGGTTGGGAAGGGAGTGAGACAGGGTTGTAGTCTCTCCCTGATGTTATTCAATCTGTATATTGAGCAAGCAGTAAAGGAAACAAAAGAAAAATTTGGAGTAGGTATTAAAATCCATGGAGAAGAAATAAAAACTTTGAGGTTCGCCGATGACATCATAATTCTGTCAGAGACAGCAAAGGACTTAGAAGAGCAGTTGAACAGAATGGATAGTGTCTTGAAAGGAGGATATAAGATGAACATCAACAAAAGCAAAACGAGGATAATGGACTGTAGTCGAATTAAGTCGGGTGATGCTGAGGGAATTAGATTAGGAAATGAGACGCTTAAAGTAGTAAAGGAGTTTTGCTATTTGGGGAGCAAATAACTGATGATGGTCGAAATAGAGAGGATGTCAAATGTAGACTGGCAATGGCAAGGAAAGCGTTTCTGAAGAAGAGGAATTTGTTAACATCGAGTATAGATTTAAGTGTCAGGAAGTCATTTCTGAAAGTATTTGTGTGGAGTGTAGCCATGTATGGAAGTGAAACATGTACGATAAATAGTTGGACGAGAAGAGAATAGAAGCATTCGAAATGTGGTGCTACAGAAGAATCCTGAAGATTAGATGGGTAGATCACGTAACTAATGAAGAAGTATTGAATATAATTGGGGAGAAGAGAAGTGGCACAACTTGACCAGGAGAAGGGATCGGTTGGTAGGACATGTTGTGAGGCATCAAGGGATCACAAATTTAGTATTGGAGGGTAGTGTGGAGGGTAAAAATCATAGAGGGAGACCAAGAGATGAATACACTAAGCAGATTCAGAAGGATGTAAGGTGCAGTAGGTACTGGGAGATGAAGAAGCTTGCACAGGATAGTGTGGAGAGCTGCATCAAACCAGTCTCAGGACTGAAGACCACAACAACAACGATGTTCATCTTACACTCTACTTTCAAAACACTGTCCATTCTGTTCAGCTGCTCTCCAAGCCCTTTGCTGTTGCTCTTGCTGTTGCTGACAGAATCACAATGTCATCAGCAACCTCAAAGTTTTTATTTCTTCTCCCTCAACTTCGATCCCTTCTCCAAACTTTTCTTAGGTGTCCTTTACTAACTGCTCAACGTGTACAGATTGAATAATATTGCAGAGAGGCTACAATCCTGCGTCTCTCCCATCTCAACATTGCTTTCCTTTCATGCCCTTTCACTCTTACAACTGCCCACTGTATGTAATCTTTCTCTCCCTGTATTTTACCCCTGCTACCTTCAGAATTTCAAAGAGTGTACTCCAGTTAACATTGTCAAAAGATTTCTTTGCCTCGAGAGTTCCAACATTTCTCTGGAACCCAAACCGATCTTCCCCAAGATCGACTTCTACCATTTTTCCCATTCTGTAAATAATTCATATCAGTATTTTAGGCTTTTGTATTCGATTTAGCTTGCTTCATTGGCTGCATTTTATATTTTTTTTCCCTCCAGCAATGAAGTTCAGTATCTCCTGTGATATCAAAGGATTTTTCTAGGCCTCGTCTTTTAGTCTGTTTTATGCTTTTGTTCCTTTACTATTTTCGTCTCTCAGAGATACTGATTCATCTTCTACTGTGTCCCAGTCAATCATTGCCAAATGCTCCCTTTGAATAATGCAATAATGTTTGGTTCTTTCAGTTTAACCAGGTCTTATCTCAGTTATTTCCTACCCCCTTTTTGCAAATTCTCTAGTTTCAATCTACAGTTCACAACCAATAAATCATTTTCAGAGTCTGCATCTGCTCTTGGAAATGTCTTACTGTTTAAAATCTGTTTCTGAAATTTCTTATGATTATGTATCAGCCCGAAACTTTCCTATGTCTCTTCCACATATACAATCTTGTTTCATGATTCTTAAACCAAGTGTTTGTGATGATTCAATTATGCTTTGTGCAAGATTATTTCAGGTGCTCCATATTTCATTCCTTTCCCCCAGACCACATTCTCCTACTAATTTTCCCCTTCTCTTCTTCTTCCTTTTACGGTGTCCCAGTCATCCATTGTAATTAAATTTTCCTCTCCCTTCACTATCTGAATAACTTACTTTGTCTCATCAGAAATTCTTTCAATCTTTTCATCACCTACGGAGCTGGTAGGCATATAAAATTGTATCACTGTTTTGGGTATTGGTTTCATGTTATCTTGGTTATGATAATGCATTAACAATGCTGTTTATGTAGCTTACCCACATTCTTATTTTCTTACTCATTAATAAACCTAGTCTTGCATACCCCTACTTCATTTTCTTGTATTTAAATCCACTTCAACCTATCGACTTCCCTTTTTAAATTTTCTAACCTACCTACCTGAATGATGGTTGTAACATTCCTCTCTAAGATCTCTAGAAAGCATTTTGTTTTTCGTAATGGTGACATCCTCCTGAGTAGTCCTTGCCTAGAGATCTTAATGTGGGTCTATTTTACCTCTGGAATATTTTACCCAAGAGGATGCCATCATCATTGAACTATACCATAGAGTTATATCCATCGGAAAAGTGAAGGCTGTAGTTTTCCATTGCTTTCAGTCATTTACAATAGCAGCACAGCAAGGCCATGTTGGCTGATGTTACAAGGTCAAATCAGTCATCTAGACTGTTGTCCCATGACTGCTCCTCTGTGTGAACCATAAGTTTGTCAGGGCTCTCCACATGTACTCCTCCATTGTTCTTGTACCTATGGTACTGTTATCTGTTTTGTTGAGCAATGCAAGGCCCCCACCACCCCCACCACCACCACCTCTTTATTGTCTGTAGTTCATGTACATGTGGTCCTCAAATTTTACATTCTGTGTGTCCGTGAATTTCTTCTGCTAAACTGAGTGAGTTATTTCTTCTGCTAAACTGAGTGAGTTAGAATGATCTCAGTAGCATAAAAGCACCTTAAAATTTGTTTTGTGTGAATTTTACTGTTAAATAAAGTTGTGTCCTGTAAATAGAAACTGTTTAGTGGTGAACTAAAAACTTTGGGTTATTTCTATTTTGTTGCTTTTGTGTTCAGCAGTGTTTTCTTGCATTTCCTCTCCTACATCCCATTAAAGGTCAGCGATTACAGTTACAGTACTAAAATTGCGAAACTTAAGTAATAGGCCATAGTTTCTTTTATTTTAATGCTGTAGTAGCGGCTTTCTTCCATAAATATTGAAGTAGTGCAACAGTGTCGTCAGATTGCCTTTTCAAGAGAAGAATCAACAATGTTTCTCATGTTTTAGGGGTAATATATGGAACATGAAAAGTACAATTGTTTCAGGGGTTGTAATTAGGATTTAGTGAGGATTAGCAAAGTGAAATAGGAAGTGAGACTACTGGATAGTCAGCTGTAGAGTAATAACAATATCTTCATTGAATTGAATGATTATAGTTAGAAATATTAGGACATACCAGTAAACCACAGAGTTGGATAGTGTGTGGTGTGCAGTGACAATTAGTTCTTTTTCAGTTTAGAAAAAAATAGTAAGAAGTTTGTTTATTCATAGGCCAGGATAGTGCTAAAAAATAACCGGAACAGTGTATAAATAAACTAAGAAATAAATAAAATAATCGAAGGAGGTAAAAATGTTACTGTAAAAATACCTAAAATATTTGAAATCTGATCCCATGGCAGACTGAATGTGATAACAAGCTACAGAAAAAGAAATCAGAATTTTGTGTATTGGAGGAACAAGTGTGAAGAAAAATGGTTGAAATTTGGCAGCCAGTTTCAACTATTTATAGCTAAATACACTTCATCAATCCCTAGGGAAGAAGATAGGAAAAGTAGTAGAAGTTGCAGGAAAATGTCTGTTCAATTATTCTGATCCTGAGTAATGTTCACTTTTATTAAAGACATAAATTTAATAGCATTAAAGACCATGGACCATGAAACTTAAGACATTGAATCTATTCATTCCCAACTGTAATGAATGCAATCAATTATCTGACATCTGCCTATTAGACTGAGATGGTTAAATGGTTAAGGTAATCAACTGCTCAAAACCTTATCCCAACTATCCATAGTTATGTATTCTCTGATACGCTAAATTAAGACAAAAGGCAGGACGGTTTCTGTGGAAAGGTCATGGCTGTTTTTTTTTTTTTGCGTGAGCCTATGTTTCACTCTAATTTCTTCTTAGCCATTCCTCCACCTCAGTTTCCAGTTAGACACACACAGTAGTTCCCTGTGTGCCTCTGAAGGGGGCAATTTGGTGCTTGCATTACTCTAATGTTTCACTTACACTTTTAGGTTTTTAAAGACACTTCACTGGTGTTCATACTGCTTTTCCGTTTTTTGTATCTGAACGAGCTCACATTCTCTATTGTGGATGCAAGTACTGTTGGTGTTATACCATGTAAAATGGAGATGTATTATTACTTATTGATTATAAATGTATTTTAAAATAAATATTTACTCTTTGTAATCAATTAATATTTAATAGCGGTATACATTGTGTTTATTTCAGTTTGCATTAAATTTCAGCTGAGTGGCACTTTTTGCTTGGAAAATCTCTTCGTCGATTGAGGAGATTAAATGCATTTAATGAAATTCCGGACAAAAGGGAATTAAAAGCATTAGAAAAAGCTGTTGAAATGTCACAATGCTCCGGATATTGTGTGTTTTTGGCACAGACCTATAGAGAGACTGCTTTCAGAGTTTACTCACTACACAAAAATGATCTTTCTCCCTTCAAGCAAACATTAGACAGCATGAATGAGAAAGCAACTGAATATTACAGGTATTTAATACATTTGATTTGCTATTTATTTTCAATAGGTGCTCCAGAGCTGTAATGTGTTTTCTGAGTCATATGGGAAGACTTACAAACAGCTGCTAGGTGATTTTCTTTATTGAGCTACTCCTTTTGGTCTATGATATCTCCATCAGGTCACAAGGTGATGTTTTCTGGCTTGACGATTATTTTGTTCGACACATCTAGTAGCACAATAGAGAGATTCCCTTAGCAGCTGTCAAGGTATTTCCAGACATAACTTTCAATACATTTAGTAGAATTTGTAATTTTTCTAGTAAGACACTTGAAAGTCTCATGGACATGTAGCTAAATGGATTATTTGATTTGGATGAATTTTCACTGTCGTAATGTGACATCATTATCAGCTTACTACTGCCAACAAACGTCATCTGCCAGATGGTGCGCTATAGGTACTCTCCGCGCTTCCTTGCTGGTGCACTTGAATGGATATCTCCTGGGCCAAGTGTTGAGTGGGCGATGCTCTGGTCATGATGGATCACTTCCAGGAATCAAGTGGTGAACCTCACCCTGCCTTCATCATCCCCAGTGTGTTTGGAGCAGCTTCAGTGCCAGGAAACACATTTGGAAGCTAGTAATAGAAATGCTCTAAATGCAGCAAAGGCAGAATAACCAGCAGGACACAGGTGAAGCTCAGACAAGAGGTTGAAGGGAATAAGCCACCGCAACCAGCACATTGAACGTTCATTGCACGGGCTAGGAGTGGGGAGAGCGAGAAAGCAGATTTGTGTAGCACACTCTCTAGCTCACGATGTCAGTTGTCAGGAGTAGCTTGATGATTGTGGCACATTATGCTGTGGAAAAGTTGTTCAAAAGTGGCCAATCCGTCTGAACGAATGCGTGAGAGATTTTCGAGGATTTGCATTATTGATTGTATTGTTTTTCTACAAGGAGAACTGATTATATTCCATATTCTTAAGTATATGCTTTGAAAATATTAACTTTATTTTCCCTAATGTAATGGTATTTGGAAGATATGCAGTTTTCGTGATTTTAAAAATCAAAGAATTCTGATTATTGTCTTAGTTTTCTTTTGTATTTGAGTTTTGACACTCAGTTGTTATGGTCATTGCTGTTTCTTGGTTTATTGCTGTATTGTGGTTTTGAGTGGCTTCCATTCAACAGTAGTTTGTGATAGGTAGCTTGTGAATATTAGCCTTTTATTTATTTGTTCGAATAACCCTTTTGGAGGGTACAATAAATCAACTTTGATTTATTTTTGTTGAGCTTAATTTTCATTGTTCCCAGACTTCCTTCATCCTCCGTGTCTTTTGTTTTCATCTTGGGTCCATTTCCCACCATTTGCAAACTTCTTTCTTTCCTGAAATCTTGCCGTCTGTCTTGCTTCTCTAAATACAGTTACATTGTGTATTATGTCCATTCTAATTCCAGTGGTTTTTCATATATTTGTCAAATTCAGTGAACCATGTGGGTTTCGATTTATAAGTGGTTAGTAAGTTGAAATATCTGCCTAGTTAGTCTGTTGTTATCCATTCGTTGTATGAACTGATAGAACTGCAGCCTTCTTTTCCTCATTACATCTGCTAGCTTTTCCATTTCCAAATAGAGCTCATCTATTTCATCTACTATTACTTTACGATTCCAGTATTTAACTTGAAATTCTTCTTTCAACTTTTTCCAGTTTTTCAAGATTCCCAAGTCTTGTGAGTTTTAAGGTGTTTGTTTTTTTTTTTTTTTTTTTTTTTTTTTTTTTTTTTTTTTTTTTCCTCTGTTCACAGTGTTTCAGGCATTGCAACTGTTTGATAGTGTCTTAGTTTTACATGTTCCATGACAAAGGTATTATGAAACTTTGTAACAAATTAAAACTGTGTGCCAAACTGGCAAAGAACCCCTTGAGGCCGAGGCTGCATGTTCAGTTTTTAGTAAGGCTCATTTGAAAGTGTTGTGTTAACAGTTATGATAGAAAAAATATTAGCTGCTAATGACTCACTATGTGCAACAGGAGGGAACATCACATTTTGGACATCGTTGTCATTCAAGAAACTTTCAAAAGAAACCGTTAATTTGCACCATGAAAATGGCGCACCACAGTGATAAAAAAAGGTTCGTACCATCAAGATCATAGGGAACACCTTGAGAGTTGCAAACTGTGCTGGGTGTTCAGCTACATATCCACTCTTAAAGAATGCATGTAGGATTGTATTGGTGTAACAGGGTGATTAGAACTGATGGAATGTGATGGCATGCAACCGAATGCGAAACAATGTTTCATGGAGCTTATCGTGAAATTGAGTACCCTGTAAGGCATAGCTGCAGGTAGTGCGATAATATGTTTTATAGGCATGGAAAAAGCAGACATCCATGGGCTGAATTTGTTCAGTGATTCCACTTGGTATGAAGTGCAATGTCACACACTTCAGGAGGGATGGTGTGCTCTAAAGGCATGCGGTTTTTGTTTGTAGACCAGGTATCAAACAAAAGAAAGTTATTTTGACCAACTGTACACCAAAAGAAGTGCTCGTACCATAGTTATAGTTCTCTTACACCCATTTTCCTGACTTGCTTGCTGTGATGTAAATATTCCCCACTGTCCTTGTAAGATCACACACACTAGAAAGAATCGTAAGGGGCAGAGCATCTCCAACTTCTCACAGCACAATAAATAACATTCCATCCAATTCACCATTCTTAGTTGGTCTTCTTACAACTCTCTTGGTACCTCTAATTTCCAGAATTTTTTTCTTATGCATTTCCTCTTAAAATCCCGGTTGGTTGGAGTTGAAAACAAATTTACTGAATGGTGGGATAAGTTTGTTTACTCTCATCAACAAAGTTTTGGAACGATTCTGAAGAATGCTGTGCACCATCGAGTTGAGTAAGTGTTTGAAATTTCGTTATCTCTTTAAATTATGTTGCACTGTTTAAAGTTATGTAACCATTCTCTGCTTCCCTTTCAATAATTCTAATTCGTGTCGTACACAGTTGATGTGTGTACTGTAGTAGGGCACTGTCATGCACATCCTGTAAATTTTATTGAGCATCCTTGGAATATGTAAACACCAGTTTTTGCATCAAGTGCGCCTTGTCCTCACTTGAATATCCGTCGTTTTTATTATGCACTACGTGGTCATATTGCTGGATCTTTTTCGAAATCTGTTCACAATTTACACGCACATACACACACACACACACACACACACATACACACACTACGCTGTGAATGATCTTCCATGTACATAATATGTTAAGCATATATTGTCATCATTGCGCTCCTCATGTGCATTGTCCACCCAATTAAGTGTATACAACACTACAAATTCCACTAACTCATCTTGCCAAAATGCTAATATTTCCTCTGCCACTTCTTTATCACTCTGAGAAATTCCTTGGGTTCCTTTCTGACTAAATGCCAACTTTGACAACCGTTGTTATAGCTATACTGCAGTGTTTGCTTTGTTTGTTGTTGACATCACTCTGCTTTGTGCCAACACCCCTAGCACAGTTGTGAGTTACTTGTCAGCTCAGCTACACTCTGTAATCTCATGCAGTGCTCACAGTTGGGATACTTCCAGTCCTGTCCCTTTTTGCCATTAGCAGCCAACATTGTGGTTGATTGGTAGGCAATATGTAGGGTATTTAATGCCATAAACATCATTGACCTTTTGCAACCTCGCATTCAAGGGGTTCTTTGGTAGTCCTGCATATTCCTTTCACCTTTCAGCCTTTCCTTTCTTTGCTTAGTACTTGCCTTCCATCCAAACTCTTAATATACATAAAGCTGCTTCATTTTTTGACAGATGTTTCTTTAATTATTGTATAGATGGCATTTATCGTCCCTATAGTCAAGCGTAATTCTACAGCTTTACGTTTCTTTTCTAACCATTCCTACTTTGCACAGTATGTCACCTTGCACAGTGTATCAGTCTTATTTTTTAGTTGTCTGTATTCCCTTTTCTCTCTTTGATTTGCTGTGTTTTATATTTCCCCCTTTCACCAATGAAATTCAATAAATTGCTTTTTATCAAGGGACTCTGCTTCTGTGTACATATAATCCTGATGTGCCATAATTTGTGATTGTACATTTGCGGGCTGTGTACTTCAGTCCTCAGGCGTTCTTGAATAGCCTTAGACCAGTATCTGTCTAGAAAAAATTTTTCAAATTGTGCCAGGCTATGGCAGTTTTCTATGACTTCATTTGCCCGCATCAAGTGAGACTCATCTTTCGCCCTCCTTCCAAAATTTCATCACTGCTGGGATCCATTAAAGACGATCTGGGCCTGCGTAAACCAGGTGTTTACAAAATTCGTTGTGAATGCGGCAAATCGTATATAGGGCAAACAACATGAACTGTGCAGGAACGCATTGTGGAACACCAATGGCATACTCGCCTTCTCCAACCCACCAAATCCGCAATCGCCGAACATTATATTTCCACAGACCATTCCCTGAATTACAACAACACAAAAATTTTGGCCCATACATCAAACTTTTGGAGCTCGATTATCAATGAATCTGTGGAAATAAGATTGTCTGACAACGAGACTCTCATCAATCGAGATAGCGGTTATCAGCTGAACTCTGCTTGAAATCCTGTTATAGAGAAACTTCGTAGTCGACATAGTTATCTGCATAAAGATGGAAATCGACCTGACACCGATACGCCAGGCTTTCACAGTGGAGGGCGCGAGGCGTAGCGCACGGAGCCGTTTTGAACGCGCACGCTGAGCAACGCATGCGCAATGTCACCTCAGAAGGCTATAAATAGCGGAGCTCAGCGCGTACTTGCCAGTACTACTACAGTGGCGCTCATCTGAAGATGGCCAGAAGACTCTGCGCCAAAATATCGTGGCAGGAAGTTACTAATATCCGGCAGTTCTCCCGTGTTTTTATGGAACACATATAATCCTCTTTGCTGCTTTCGCTATTTCATCTCTCAAAGCTATCTATTCTTATCCTATATATTCCTTTCCCCTTTTTGAGTCAATTACAGCCTAATGCTCCCATTGAAACTCTTATTGGTCTATAGTTCTTTCAGTTTATTCAGGCTCCATTTCCTAATTTCTTAGGTTGTAATCTGCAATTCCTAACCAACAAAATATGGTCAAAGTTCACTTCTGTCTCTGTAAATATTCTGCAATTTAGCAACTGATTTGGAAATTTCTTTTGTACCTTTATGTAATGTGTCTGATATCTTCTGGTGTCTTCATGTGTCTTTCACATATATGCCCTTGTTTCATGATTCTTAATTTTAAGTGTTGGCAACGATTAAATGTTGCTCTGTGCAAAACTGTACCAGATTGAGTCTCCTTTTATTCCTTTTCCCTGGTTCTTGTTCTCTTGATGTTCTTCCTTCTCTTGCTTTTGCCACTATCGAATTCGAGTCCCACATCACAGTTAAATTTTAATTTTGCTTAATGATGTGAATAATTTCTATTATCTCATGATATATACTTTCAACCTCTTAATCATATGCGAAGCTAGTAGGCATATAAACTTTGTACCATAATGTTACTTGTATATTATTCAAATGGATAAGCTTAAATACTATGCAGTGTCATAAAAAAAATCAGATTATTGCTGATGAAAAGTCATTCTGATTTGGAAAGATTTATAAGAAGTTTGCTTCTTCATTTCCAAAAGTTAGAGAATGAGTGCTGTGGTGCTTTTCATGATGGTCGATGTAAAGGATGTTCCAAAACTACAGTAACAGATAAATTCAGTAACATGCACAATGTCATACTGATGATTGGCAAGTAAATTTTATGTGAAATAGCTCTGATGCTTATACATATTAGAAACAAGGGTACTGTAAATTATGCATGAAGAACTAAAAAAAAGCTTTGTTCTATTTAAGTGTGGCAAAAGCAGTTTCTAGATAATGATTTGATGATTTAAGCAATAATCTGATTGAATTTGTATGTCGAGTTGTCATTATGGATGAGACATGGGTTCAACATTTTGCCCCAGAAACAAAATATCAATCAAGGGAAGTGAGTGGAAACTGTTACGACCTTTTGCAGAAAACACAGTTTGTCGCCCAGAAAACTGTCTTCTGAGATACAAAAGAAAATTTTGGTATCTATTACTGAGCAAAGGGTCAAATTTTAACTGGTAACTGATAAACATTACACATTTGTTCGATTCAACTGGATGAAGAATACTTGAGAAGTGACCTGGAATGGAAAAGAAAAAGAACTTCTTTTTATTAGAAGAAAGTATTGGCCACAAAAGCTGGTTTGAAAAAACAGAGATGTAAGCAGAAATTGTCGGAACATCCACACTATTCACCAGATATGGCAGTCTCTGACTTTCATAGATATTTGTGATTGTAAAACATTTCATGGCAGTGGGGATGCTGTGACAACTGCAGAAGGACCTGTCGGCAGAGACATTTTCATATTGGTGCCAGACTTTTACTATGGTTCGTGCCAATAATCTTTGATATGTTACCACTGTCTTCACTGGTGTTCCCTCATCCACCACTACCACAGAATTATCGATGTAGTGCCTCAGCAAATAAAAACCATATTCTGTTTGTCTGTATGGCTTCTGTATTTTCTCTGTCTTGACTTTGATATGCATTTACTTCCTACATAAGCTGAAGCAGTTGAAGCTGGTACCAACACTCCAAATGCTGTCTGCAGTAGGTTCTCTGGGACATGCTGAATAGCGATATGCTATCTGAAATCATATTTTCAGGTGCAATGTGCTCTTCAAATGCTGAATATGATGAAAAAGCATCTTGGTGTGACATTGTGCTATTTGCGTTCTTTTTTCCATGTTTGGATCCCTGAAGTTTCTATGTGGTGTTTCCCGTGTTTCTGGTGGTTTCTGTTCCTCTTTGACAGCTTACCCTTGTCACTCAATGTTTCAATACTGCTACTGGGTATTATTGCATTATTGTCATATTTTCATTTCAAGCAAGTACTTTCATTGCTACTGAGAGTGTAGTTTTGTCATTGACATGCATTCTGTGACCTCTCAGGTGCTTTTTTTCTTCATAACTTACTTACACGAACTTGGTTTATAATTGCAAATTATGGATTCACAGGAATTTTTTTGAAACTGGGTCTTAGTCATAAACAAAAATTTGTTGGAGACACACATTCAAAGAGTTGATATTCTTCAAAATATTGCCCACCAGCCTCAGTACACCAGTCAGTGATTTTTCCAGTCTTCATATGTGTCCCAAAATTTGCTAAAAATGAACAGAAAATGATTTGAATCTGTTTTCAAATATTTCAACAATATTCAACAAATCATTACAGTGTTCCTTCTTTCATCTAAACAGAATACTCACCATGCACTGTACCTTTCACATTGTTAGATAATCAGACACAATCCAATACAAAGTGATTTTTTTTTTTAATTTAAACTCTTGCATTATCATGCACACACTCAATGGCCTTCCCATATTGGATATACAGGTTGTCACCCAATCACTGAAGTCAGACAGTGCCGGGACTCGTTAGTACTCAAATGGGGGACCGCCTGGGAACACAGGGTGCTGTCAGTTCAAGGCCACACATCACCAAAGTGGTACCTGCTTGAAAGACTTGCACCAGGCCATCAAATTATACAGGATTATTATCAACACTATACTAAATATCATGGTTTGAAAGTTCTCGTCATTGGTTTGGGTCGGTGTCAGACGTCCAACACTTTGTTAATCTTAGACATCTTCGGGCCTTTTTCATGAAACTCAAAAACACACTTTATGGGCATGCCTTTACTTTTGTGAGTTTGTTGGACCCTACAACAAATTAATGGTGGCAAAGAGTCTTGCTATGAGACATGAGAACTAAACACAGTTTTGCTTCGGGAACAATCTACACACCCCAAAAATGTGGAGGTAACAGAGCTGTGTCACCTACCTTGTGTGACATCACCCATCACTCGGATTACATTGCACTTGACCCTTCATTTTCATATAAACTACACACACACACACACACACACACACACACACACACACACACACACACACACACACACACACACACACACACACACACGTGCATTTTCAAGAGTACCTGCGTATTGGTTGATTTTTCTGGAGATGTGCTCATAGAATTTGACTAGTATATCACTATGTGATGTGGTACACAATGCTTCTCTTATAGTGTGTGCCCCTGGAGACGGGTTGAGTTTTGTGGCCCAACACTCTGTACCATAAAAAGCAACTGGCCTTGCCACTGTGTGGTGTATCTTTGATTTTAGGCAGATAGGCATCTTCTTATCACAAAGAAATCTCTGAATTGCATCTGGGTTGCTTTTATTCTTGCTCACACACCCTTAGTAACACAGCCATCACTCTGTAGTTGAGAATCCAGGTATTGAAATACTGCCACCTGTCTAAGAAGAGCTCTGTATATAGTTCCGAGAGATGGAATCATTTTGAGGTATTCAGTCTTGTGGGTGTTCAAACAGAGACCAAATTTGCAGACAATCATACCATGTTTGGACCAAATTTCCTGCTATCTTCCATGAACATAATATAAAGCATTATTTATGATGCACACATCTAAAATTTGTGTGTTAATGGTAGCTATTATGGTAACAAAGAGCAGCAGAGACAGAGCCAAGCACTGTCACAGGGAAACTGTCCATCGGTCCTGCATAGCTTCACACCCATCAGGTTGTGGTGGTGGTGGGGTATAGCATTTTTACCTTCCTCCTGTAAGTCTCTGAAACTCAATGGTTGCATAGGACATACAAAATCATCTGATACGGGTCTCGATCAAATGCCTTTTCAAGATCAAGAAAGGCAAGGTGTTGTGACCACCTTTCTTGCAAAATTTCCCCTTGAGCTGGTTTGCAGCAAAAATTATGTCTTTTGTACCACATCCCTTTACAAACACACACCGATTTATTAAGAGCTGGACTACGCACCACAGTCTGTCGTCAAATCTTCATAGTGTAGTAGACTAGCCAGATTGGTTGGTAGTTGGTACGTTCAGCAGGGTTGCCAGTGTCCTTAAAAATAAGTACTGTGATACTGTTGGATTGGTGTATAAGTTCGTAGCATTTTACCATAAGTTTAATAAACACAGCAGATACACATTATGAAGACTTTAGTCATCAATAATATATTCTCCTTCACTATTTACAACAGTTTGCCAGTGATGGTGCAACTTATCAGTTCTGCAACTGTAGATATCACATCATTTTGAGATGAAGAACGTAGTCGAGCCATGTTCAGATCATTTTCTTCCAGAAAGGAAGTTCCTTGAAGGTTGTTCGATAGAGAGGCGAAAAGTGAAAATCTGAGAATGCAAGATCATATGAATAAGATGGGTTAAGAATGACTTCCCAACCCAACTCCTATATAGCATTTTTTATCAGTCTAGCAGAATATGAGCAAGTATTATCCTAGAGCAGCATCACTTCATGCAGTCATGGTCAGTGTTGTTCATAATCCAATTTATGGCGAGCAAGCAGAGATGCTTCTATGGCCAACAGCTGGTTTTTGTGATTTTGAGTTAGAACATGTGGTACCTGATTTTGAGTTAGAACATGTGTTACCCATACTTTTGAACATTCCCTGATGCATGCAAATGTGACACAAGTGGAATGATCTAAGTTCATCACGTTTTCCAGTTCTCGAGTACACTGACATGGATCATTGTGGATTAATTGTGTGAAATTATCTTCGTTAGATGCCAAAGGCCTTTCTGAAAATGGAGAGTCAGTAAATGTCGAAACAATCCTGCTTAAAATGAGAAAACAATTTTGTTGCCATGCTATGTCCAATGCATTATCTTCGTACATGGCACAAATGTTTCTGGCTGCCTCCGTTCGTGTTACCCCTTTTATTGGACTCGAACAGAAGGATATGTCAGAAAAGTGTTCTGATTTCTTCACTTGGCACACCATTTTATAGCGTTCACAAGCTCCCTTCACCACATTTATTAAAAACTGCCATAAATTCAAGAACATTGACATTAATAAATTCTGTTTAGAGCAGCATCTAGAAGCATGTGCAACAGAAGTAGAGTTCCACAACAGATCCTATATAATAGTAACTATTTACCGAGCACCTGCAGGAAATTATAATCTATTCATAAATCATCTAGAAGCTCTTTTGGGTTATTTAACAGTAAGAAACAAAGAAATTTTGATTGCTGGTGACTTTAATACAGATTTTCTAATTCAATCTTCCAGTAAACATTTATTGCAGTTAGTAATGTTGTCTTTCAATCTAACTCACACTGTAAACTTTCCAACTAGGATCACTAAATCCTCAAGGACAGCCATTGATAACATTTTTATAGACAAATCAAAGGAACAAAATCATATCATAAAACCAGTAATAAATGGACTATCAGATCATGACATGCAGCTCCTTGCTTTAGATGTAAATTAAGTTACTCAAATTAAACAGAAGTCTATAATAAAACCATGGATCACACAAAGAATAAAGATTTCCTGTAAGACAAAAAGGAAAATGTATCTATCGACCAAGAATAGCTCCAATGCTGATGATTTAGCTAAATACAAGGAATACTGTAAAATATTAAAAAAAAAGTAATTCAGACATCTAAACAAATACACTACGAGAAGAAGATAGCAATGTCAGGGAACAAAATAAAAACAATATGGGATATAGTGAAAGAGGAGACTGGTAGAACCAGAGAGGAACAGGAGCAAATAGCACTAAGGGCAGATGACACATTAGTAACCGATGGGCATAGTGTGGCAAATCTATTTAACAAGTACTTTATATCCGTTACTGATAGAATGGGATTGTCAGGATCAGTAAATAATGCCCTTGAATATCTGGAACTAGCCTTTACAAATAGCTTTAGGAACATGAATATGTCACTCACATCACCAAAAGAAATAACTTCCATAATAAAATCTATAAAAACAAAGCATTCTAGTGGTTACGATGAAATATCAACAAAGTTAATTAATTACTTGTGTAACCAGTCAATTATAACTGGGACATTTCCTCACTGGCTGAAATATGCAGATGTTAAGCCTCTATTCAAGAAAGGGGATAAAGAGATGTCATCAAACTACAGACCAATTTCACTTTTGCCAGCATTCTCAAAAATTTTAGAAAAAGTAATCTACAGGCAGCTTCTCAACCATCTGACCACAAATAACATATTATCAAGAACACAGTTTGGATTTCTGAAGGGTTCTGATTTCGAAAAGGCTATTTAAACCTACACTGAAAATGTACTTAATTCATTAAATAACAAGTTACAGCAGGTATTTTCTGTGATTTGTCAAAGGCATTCGATAGTGTAAACCACAACATCCTTTTAAATAAATTAGAATTCTATGGTGTCACAGGCAGTGCTGCAAAATGGTTCAAGTCATACCTCGCTAACAGGAAACAAAGTTGTCAGTGCAAGGGAGTAATAAATTAAGTCATCATCAGAATGGGAAGAAATTACATGTGGTGTCCCACAAGGATCCATCTTAGAGCCATTGCTTTTTCTTGTGTACATTAATGATCTCTCATCAGTTACACTGCCAGAAGCAGAGTTCGTTTTGTTCGCAGATGACACAAGTATTGCAATAAATAGTATGACGAGTGTAGTTCTAGAAAGATCTGCTAATGATGTTTTTATGGATATTAATAAATGCTTTAAAGCCAACTCACTGACATTAAACTTCGAAAAGACTCACTATATGCAATTCAGAACCTGTAAGAGGTTTCCACCCAGCATATGCATAAAGTATGAAGAAGAGCAGATAGAAGAGGTTGACAGCCTTAAATTCCTGGGATTACAACTTGATAATAAATTCAGTTGGGAGGAGCACACCACAGAACTGCAGAAACACCTTAACACATCTGTATTTGCAATTCGAGTGTTAGCAGACATAGGTGACATAAAAGTGAAAAAGCTTGCATACTTTGCCTACTTTCATTCCATAATGTCATATGGTATAATATTTTGGGGTAACTCTTTAAGTCAAACAAAAGTTTTCAGAGTCCAGAAGTGTGTAATACGTATTATTTGTGGAGTAAACTCATGGACGTCTTGTAGAAACCTCTTCAAAGAACTGGGTATACTAACTACTGCCTCTCAGTATATTTACTCCTTAATGAAATTTGTCCTAAATAATATATCTCTTTTTCCAACAAACAGCTCAGTTCATACATACAATACCAGGAGCAAAAATGATCTGCACAAGGACTTAAAAGCACTTACTTTAGTTCAAAAAGGGGTCCTCTACTCAGGATCACTCATCTTCAATAATTTGCCAGCAAACATAAAAAATTTAGTTGCAAATAGAGATTAGTTTAAAAGGAGCCTGAAAGACTTACTAGTGGCCAACTCCTTCTGCTCCATTGATGAATGTTTC
Source organism: Schistocerca gregaria (assembly GCF_023897955.1). Taxonomy (NCBI): domain Eukaryota; kingdom Metazoa; phylum Arthropoda; class Insecta; order Orthoptera; family Acrididae; genus Schistocerca; species Schistocerca gregaria. The sequence continues at coordinate 870,667,449 of NC_064922.1, forward strand.
AATAGAAACAAATGATGTGTTGTATATATTTATACTATTAGTATTGTTATTTCAGCTTAAAAAAAATAAGAAATAAAAAAGAGGTGACATGTTCCACATCCACGAGGATCTCCTCAACATGGATCTATGGAACGAAAAACTAATCTAATCTCTAAATGACAATATGGTAACTGAAATAGCTACAGTGAACTATAAAATAAAAAATTACAATCTATAAATAAACCCATAGCAATCATAATAGCAACATGCAAAACAAAAAAGCTATGACCGTATGCACCAACCTAATAGATTACCAATTGATGGATGTAAAACTGTCAAGTTTCCTAATTTTCCACATGCTTACAGGAAGCTCCTGTAGCCTGGAGCCTTCCTGTTTGTTACGTGATAAATGATAGCTTTGACTTCATCTGTTGTGACACCTGAAACTGTGACATTACTTTTTGGTATTGATGGGTGAGAGAACTTGATATCAGTCACTTGAAACGCTCACACCAATGTTGCGGAATCATCTTGCCACAGAAGATTTTCACTTTTTATACACCTGTAGCATTCTATATCTAGACCTGCTCTACATGTTTGGGACCGTTTGCAGATGATTTTGTCCTCTTCATTAATTGTTTCCTGGTTTCGATGGTGATTTGGTGTGGCCTCCAGAAGAGCTAGTTTTGCCTCCTGCTTGGTGGCTTTGTAGTCTGAAGGTTATCCTCATTATGGGAAGTTTGTAACTGTTTAAAAGTGGTTTTTATGCAGTTTTATTTTTTCTGTCCTTAACCATGCCTATTAATTAGTTCTGCACATACCTAGCTGTGTTACACAAAGGGCAAGGGCAACTTGAACTATACAAGATAGCATAGTTGTTAAAAAGTGGCTAAGTGTGAACAGCCTCTTGGAGCTTAGTGGATAGTAATGGCTGTATAACACTCCATTCCAGAATGTCCAAAGTTGTAGGAATAAAACTATCCATGGGAACAGCAAAAATGGTAACCAGAGACTCAACTAAGGCGTATCCCCTCAATCTTTTTAATGTAATTCCATCACTCTGTCTTGTGTTAGCCTTCATTCAGCAGAAATAGAAGCCTATGGGATGCGTATCCCCTCAATCTTTTTAATGTAATTCCATCACTCTGTCTTGTGTTAGTCTTCATTCAGCAGAAATAGAAGCCTATGGGATAATAGATATTTGCTTCAGCACCTAAGTACCAGCAAGCAGTGAGCTCACCAGCCATGTGAACCTAGTGCAGCTGAAGGAAGATTGTTTCCTTCCTGACTCTAATGAGAAAATATGCAACGTAATGCAAATTACACTGAGTGGGACATTTAGTATGCTGGCAGTTCCCCTACAGGTGTAGAAATGAAACTTGGGGTGACTTCTAAGAATACAAACATTACTTTATTTCAGTGTCTAAATGACATGACAAAAAAACTCTTGAGATATTTCTGGACCAATGTCTACAGTTCCAAAAATGAGGCTGTAGGATACTGAGTTGAAATAACGGTGCAAGACCTGTCACTTTGGGAGAAGATAGGAGGGCCACTGACTAATGTCCGTACCTCACACCCAATGGGAGCACTTATCATGTCACTGCACTAATTATATCTCCACACACTCAGTAATCAGGCATTGTTACCAAGAGGATGAACCAGGCATCCCGCATCAAACTTCGTAGAACTGTGAGTCTTCTGAGGAAACATGCCTCTAAAATGAATCTTGAGAGATGCAATAGAAATCCTTTCGCTCACTGGTCTGTGAGAAAACTAAGGTAATGGAGACTTAGTATAAAATTTTACCAACTTTACCATTATAATAAACTCGGATGAAACACGGTGGTTAAGGGCACAAACCTCGTGGCATTCTGCGAGCCGCCCTGGACCACAGCCAGGAGGTGTTGTCTCCTCAGAGGGGAAATGAAGACTGGTGGTGACAGTTAAGAGAGTGGCTCCCACAAAACGTGGATGTCAAAGAGATAACCTGCATTGGAAGTTACCAGCATGGATACTAGAGAAAAGCAGTAGTTCACTAGTTTACAGGAGCTTCATTGGCTGCCGATGTTTGGCGAGTGCAGCATGTCATCTGCTGTTGTTATTTTAGGTGAGTGAAGGGAGTCGTCACACAGCCATTGCCACATAAACTCTGTCTGGTAACTATGGTCTCTTGTCAAGCTTGTTGGACTGCAGTTGCAATGAAAGTGACACTGCATCAGCAGTTTTCATTTGCAGCTACGGGCTCAGTGAAATACCACTTACTAGCCGTTGGCAACATGTAGGCTAATGTTCCCATCCTGGCTAAAGCTTTAGCTGCTCTGCAATGTAATAAACTTACTTTCAGCAATTGCTGTGTTACTTTTTATGTGCAGAAATGAATTTACATTTGTTGTGAAATGTTTCTTTAGAATTCATGTCACAAGTGAACTTGGTGATAAATTAAAATAAGTGATACTCAAAATTTTACTTCCATAGTAGTAAGTCTCTAAACCTCACACTTGTGTTTCCTTTTCTTTTTCAGGAAGTCCCTAATGATGGCACCAGACTCATCGCACATTAATATCCGTTGTGCACTGGGATTCCTGACTCTGCCATTTCCATACCGTGATGTAAAATTGGCCAAAAGTTGCATTGATAAAGCTCTAAAATTGTCGCCAAACAACACAATGGCTCATCATGTAGAAGGAAAGTATTTTGAGCGAATAGGTGACTTGGAGGCAGCAAAAAGGTCATATAAAACTTCAGGAGAGTTTGGTGCATATGGTGCATACATGGATTATTTACGGTTGGAGTTCAAAATGAACCCAAAGTTTGATCCAGTGCCATTGTTTAAAAAAATTGTGGAAGTTTTTATTGAGGAACCTTACAGAGTCGGAACATTATCACAGATAGGGTGCTATTATTATCTTATAGAAAATAAGCTGAAGGAAGCTGTAACCTATTGGCTACAAATCATAGATGAGAAGCATGATACTGCTCGACTAAGAGTAAGTTGATATCAATAACTTCCTTTCTTAGTGTCAATAAGTGACTTTATCTATAGAATTTATATTGTCAAACTAGTCCAGAACCCTGTTTTCCATCATATTCAAGTGCACCTAGAGATGGTGAGGCTTATTAGCTTTACCCAGTTCTTAAAATTGCAAACTAATGTTTATTTTTGCAATGAATGGCATTGTAATTTCCATACTTGGGTCTCAAGGATGGTGCAGAAAAAGTCCTCTTAATCTCTAGGTGAGCATCATGCTTAGGGGAAGCTAAATGTTTTGGAAAGGACCCACTAGCATTAAGTCAGTGGATGATCTGGACGGGCGCTTTTGTGTGTCTTGATATTGATGAGTAAACTCCATCAATGACTAGATGGTTTGTGACTCAGTATAGGTTTTTTTGTGTACAAACAGTTCATTCTCCTTGGAAATTCAGTGCCAAACTAGTGGCGTAGTTGGCAATGATCCAGGATGGTTAAACAGTCCTTATATTTCTCCAGTAATCTTTCCATGTCCACCCTATTATGTGCTTTCAGATGTGACATCTTTCCCCTTCGTACAGTTAAATTGACAGACTGTCTCAGCATCGACTGCTCTATGCTGAAGTCCGTGTTCAACTCATCCTCCACTGAACCTTCTAGGTAAGCTATGAGTGTAGCTCTTGATAGCTTCATCTCTTCAGAATCAAATTTTTTTACACTGATGTGCACCATTCGGCTTTCATCAATTTCCTGCACAAATGATGAACTATACCATATGAAACGTTGTTCCTGATCCAAGTTCTTGCTTTCCCGAAAGGGCTCTCCTACGCTTAAAGTATGATGTTGCACCCAGCTCCACTGTGCACTGTTGTAGATTGACCTTAGCATGATGTTAAATCAGGAAGCCAAATAATAATGTTGTAGTTTATTCCCATATTAGGGAGAACTTCCATACACTCCTGGAACTCCCTTTTCCTCATCCGGAAATGCAGCAGCGCTGAACAGAGCACTTAGTCTACAGCACGGTAGGCTCAGACTTTTGGCACCAACTATACTCTTGTCTCGCTACAGAAACCTATGATTCTGTATCCAACAAAAACTTACATGATCTTCTCTCTACATAGCCAGTTAGACAAATGTCTGCCTCTGATTTTGCACAAGGGTGCCCTGTGGTCACAATTTCTGGGAGCATTGTGCAGTGGTTGCACTGCCCCCTGCCCGTTCAGTGTAGAGACGCGAGTGTTATCCTGATTCCACTTTCCACGTGCCTATGGAATTTTCGAATGTTCCACCTTTGCCACTGTTTCTACAAAACAGCTGAATGTTGGCAGGAGAGCCAATTGTACAGGACATACAAGGCCTGTTCGAAAAATTCCGGAGCATTCGTAATTTCGTGCCAGTGGTGTGTTGGAGCAAAATGCGGTTGGCATCCCTGCACACTCCTGTGTGTAATGTATAACTACTGTAAGTTTCATGATTGTATGTCTTTAGTTATTGTTCAGTGCTGTATTGAGTAGAACTTTGTGTCACACAGTTTGCAAATTTTGAGATGGCAGAGTTATAGGGGCAACATGTTTGCATTAAATATTGCATGAAATTCAAGAAAACATTTACAGAGACACACCAAATGATGCAGGAAGTGTACAGTAATAGTGTGTAAACCATACTCTGTGTTACAAATTCTGACATGGTTGGTTCACATGGTTTAAAAATTGCTGGATGAAAGTTAAAGATGACACTCATCCAGAACACCCTCCCATGTCTTCCAACGATGCTCATGTCAGGAACGTCAACAAAATTGTGTGCCGATTGAAGACTGTCCAAGAGATTACAGATGAATGTAACATTTCAGTTGGATCATGTCATGAAATCCTGTCTCAGCATCTTCGAATGCATCTCACAGCTAATGAGTCAAGACCAGAAAAACTTTTGCCCCACAGTTTGTGAAGAGCTTTTGGATCGCGCAAATGAGAATGAGATGTTCCTTAAGGGAATCATAACTGGCGATGAGATGTGAGTCTATGATTATGGTGTTGAGACCAACGTTCAGTCTTCACAGTGGTTTGGGAAAGGTTATCCAGGACCAAATAAAGCTTGTCGGGTCAGGTCAAATACCATACCCATGTTGATAGCTTTCTTTGACTTTGAAGAATAAGTTCATCATGAATTCATGCCACAGGGACAAACCGTTAATTGATGGTCTGTCAGGATGTGTTGTGACATCTGCGAGAAAATGTGACATGGAAACGGCTTGAAATGTGGTTTCATGGCTCTTGCATCTCGATAATGCACCTGCTCATTCATCCCTGTTGATGTGTTACTATTGCACAAAAAATGAAATCACTGTGCAGCCTCATCCTCTCTTCTCTCCAGACCTGGCCCCAAAGGACAGAGAGATTTCTTTATATATATATATATATATATATATATATATATATATATATATATATATATATATATATATATATATATATATATATATATATATATAAACAAAGATTCCAAGACTTACCAAGCGGGAAAGTGCCGGTAGATAGGCACAATAAATAAAACGCACAAACACACACACAGAATTTCGAGCTTTCGCAACCGGCGGCTGCTTCGTCAGGAAAGAGGGAAGGAAAAGGAAAGATGAAAGGATGTGGGTTTTAAGGGAGAGGGTAAGGAGTCATTCCAATCCCGGGAGCGGAAAGACTTACCTTACACACACACACACACACACACACACACACACACACACACATCCGTCCATACATACACAGACACAAGCAGACATATTTAAAGGCAAAGAGTATGGGCAGAGATGTAAGTCGAGGCGGAAGTGTGGAGGCAAAGATGATGTTGAATGACAGGTGAAGTATGAGTGGCGGCAACTTGAAATTAGCGGAGATTGAGGCCTGGTGGATAACGAGAAGAGAGGATATATTGAAGGGCATGTTCCCATCTCCGGAGTTCAGATAGGTTGGTGTTGGTGGGAAGTATCCAGATAACTCGGACGGTGTAACACTGTGCCAAGATGTGCTGGCCGTGCACCAAGGCATGTTTAGCCACAGGGTGATCCTCATTACCAACAAACACTGTCTGCCTGTGTCCATTCATGCGAATGGACAGTTTGTTGCTGGTCATTCCCACATAGAAAGCGTCACAGTGTAGGCAGGTCAGTTGGTAAACCACGTGGGTGCTTTCACACGTGGCTCTGCCTTTGATCGTGTACACCTTCCGAGTTACAGGACTGGAGTAGGAGGTGGTGGGAGGGTGCATAGGACAGGTTTTACACCAGGGGCGGTTACAAGGGTAGGAGCCAGAGGGTAGGGAAGGTAGTTTGGGGATTTCATAGGGATGAACAAAGGGTTACGAAGGTTAGGTAGATGGCGGAAAGACACTCTTGGTGGAGTGGGGAGGATTTCATGAAGGATGGATCTCATTTCGGGGCAGGATTTTAGGAAGTCGTATCCCTGCTGGAGAGCCACATTCAGAGTCTGAGCCAGTCCCGGGAAGTATCCTGTCACAAGTGGGGCACTTTTGGGGTTCTTCTGTGAGAGGTTCTGGGTTTGAGGGGATGAGGAAGTGGCTCTGGTTATCTGCTTCTGTACCAGGTCGGGAGGGTAGTTGCGGGATGCGAAAGCTGTTTTCAGGTTGTTGGCGTAATGGTCCAGGGATTCAGGACTGGAGCAGATTCGTTTACCACGAAGGCCCAGGCTATAGGGAAGGGACCGTTTGATATGGAATGGGTGGCAGCTGTCATAATGGAGGTACTGTTGCTTGTTGGTGGGTTTGATGTGGACGGATGTGTGAAGCTGGCCATTGGACAGATGGAGGTCAACGTCAAGGAAGGTGGCATGGGATTTGGAGTAGGACCATGTGAATCTGATGGAACCAAAGGAGTTGAGGTTGGAGAGGAAATTCAGGAGTTGTTCTTCACTGTGAGTCCAGATCATGAAGATGTCGTCAATAAATCTTTACCAAACTTTGGGTTGGCAGGCTTGGGTCACCAAGGAGGCTTCCTCTAAGCGACCCATAAATAGGTTGGCATACGAGGGGGCCATCCTGGTAGCCATGACTGTTCCCTTTAATTGTTAGTATGTCTGGCCTTCAAAAGTGAAGAAGTTGTGGGTCAGGATGAAGCTGGCTAAGGTGACGAGGAAAGAGGTTTTAGGTAGGGTGGCAGGTGATCGGCGAGAAAGGAAGTGCTCCATTGCAGCGAGGCCCTGGACGTGCGGGATATTTGTGTATAGGGAAGTGGCATCAATGGTTAGAAGGATGGTTTCCGGGGGTAACAGACTGGGTACGGATTCCAGGCATTCGAGAAAGTGGTTGGTGTCTTTGATGAAGGATGGGAGACTGCATATAATGTGTTGAAGGTGTTGATCTACATAGGCAGAGATACGTTCTGTGGGGGCTTGGTAACCAGCTACAATGGGGCGGCCAGGATGTTTGGGTTTGTGAATTTTAGGAAGTAGGTAGAAGGTAGGAGTGCGAGGTGTCGGTGGGGTCAGGAGTTTGATGGAGTCAGGTGAAAGGTTTTGTAGGGGGCCTAAGGTTCTGAGGATTCCTTGAAGCTCCGCCTGGGCATCAGGAATGGGATTACCTTGGCAAACTTTGTATATAGAGTTGTCTGAAAGCTGACGCAGTCCCTCAGCCACATACTCCCGACGATCAAGTACCACGGTCGTGGATCCCTTCTCAGCCGGAAGAATGATGATGGATCGGTCAGCTTTCAGATCACGGATAGCCTGGGCTTTGGCTGTGGTGATGTTGGGAGTAGGATTAAGGTTTTTCAAGAAAGATTGAGAGGCAAGGCTGGAAGTGAGAAATTCCTGGAAGGTTTGGAGAGGGTGATTTTGAGGAAGAGGAGGTGGGTCCCGCTGTGATGGAGGACGGAACTGTTCCAGGCAGGGTTCAATTTGGATAGTGTCTTGGGGAGTTGGATCATTAGGAGTGGGATCAGGATTATTTTTCTTCGTGGCAAAGTGATATTTCCAGTAGAGACTATGAGTGTAGGACAGTAAATCTTTGACAAGGGCAGTTTGGTTGAACCTGGGGCTGAAGGTGAGGCCTTTGGATAGGACAGAGGATTCGGATTGGGAGAGAGGTTTGGAGGAAAGGTTAACTACTGAATTGGGGTGTTGTGGTTCCAGATTGTGTTCACTAGAATTTTGAGGTGTTGGGGGGAGTGGAGCTGGAAGTGGGAGATTGAAACATCATCTTATCCTCCACACTTCAGCCTCGACTTACATCTCTGCCCATACTCTTTGCCTTTAAATATGTCTGCTTGTGTCTGTGTATGTATGGATGGATGTGTGTGTGTGTGTGTGTGTGTGTGCGCGCGCGAGTATATACCTATCCTTTTTTCCCCCTAAGGTAAGTCTTTCCGCTCCCGGGATTGGAATGACTCCTTACCCTCTCCCTTAAAACCCACATCCTTTCATCTTTCCTTTTCCTTCCCTCTTTCCTGACGAAGCAGCCACCGGTTGCGAAAGCTCGAAATTTTGTGTGTGTGTTTGTGTGTTTTATTCATTGTGTCTATGTACCGGCACTTTCCCGCTTGGTAAGTCTTGGAATCTTTGTTTTTAATATATAGGGAAACATTCCACGTGGGAAAAATATATCTAAAAACAAAGATGATGTGACTTACCAAACAAAAGCACTGGCAGGTTGATAGACACAAACATACACATAAAATTTTAACTTTCGCAACCAACGGTTGCTTCTTCATGAAAGAGGGAAGGAGAGGGAAAGACAAAAGGATGTAGGTTTTAAGGGGAGAGGGTAAGGAATCATTCCAATCCCGGGAGCGGAAAGACTTACCTTAGGGGGAAAAAAGGACAGGTGTACACTCGCGCGCACAGACACACATATCCATCCTTACATACACAGACACAAGCAGACATTTGTAAAGGATGGATATGTGTGTGTGTAAGTCTTTCCGCTCCCGGGATTGGAATGACTCCTTACCCTCTCCCCCTTAAAACCCACATCCTTTCGTATTTCCCTCTCCTTCCCTCTTTCCTGAAGAAGCAACCGTTGGTTGCAAAAGCTAGAATTTTGTGTGTATGTTTGTGTTTGTGTGTCTATCGACCTGCCAGCGCTTTTGTTTGGTAAGTCACATCATCTTTGTAGAAAAATTTGGTGGACAAAGTTAACGGAATTTTTTGAATAGACCTCATATCATACCAATAATTAATGTTGTAAGCACATAAGAGTTGAAAGTATCTGATACTAGTAGCAAAAAAATCTCAGTAAAGGTGGGATCTAAATTGCATGCCTTAAGAGCTATGAGCTTTCCTTCATCTTCAATACTGTGAAACAAATCTCTTCTACTGCAAGCTCTCTGCCTTCCATGTTTTGAGAGATGGTAGCATGGACCAAAACAAGGAAAAATGTGTAGTAAGCATGGGCTATAAATTGTATACCTGAAGAGTTATGAGCACTTCTTCAAGTTCGCTACTGTGAAACACATCTTTTCTACTGAACATATGTTCAGATCTCTTGAGGTGTGCACTTTAGAGCTCATGTTAACTGGACATGTTTTTCTTGTTTTGGTCCATACTAGTTGCTCCCAAAATGTGGAATGCAAAGCACTTGCTGTAGAGGATATCTGTTTTCACAGTATTGAACATGACGAAGTACTCATAGCTCTTATGGTAAGCATTCAGAGCCCACATTTGCTGACATTTCTTGCTTCTGGTTTCCTATGTTTACAACTGCATGCATTTATGCCATTAATTATGATACACCCTTTGTAATATATACTACTCATTTCCCTCTTGGTCTTGTCACCGAGTTAATTTCAGCCAAAGCTGCTTGCTGCAGTTGCTGCTGCTTTGTCCGAAGTTTATGGAAATGTTCTGCTTCCATGGCTATAGTGGCACAATTGTTATCCATCAGTTCATACATATGAGTATTGATTTTAGTGATACATTCTACCAATCTTTTATGCTGATTTCCTTTGTTTTTGATCTATAGCATTAAGTTGTTCCTTCTGACAAGAGTACCTAAAAATAAACAAATTATTGATTATGTAACTTTATTTATTTATTTCCAAGATTTCAATTAAACACTCAATTACCCGTCCTATTGATACAATTGTGGTACTTTCTGTAGAGTGAGTTTTGTGTGGAATTATTAAACAACGTCAGTCTCCGATGTTCTCAGTAATAATCATATTGTACTGAAAATGTCTGTTCAGAAAGCTAACATGTTCTTGTAGACTAAGGTAGTGGTTCTCATAAGCACTTCTGCATACATGTTATGTGTTCAAGAGACAGCTTATCAAGAAGGTATAAACAGTATTTGTACCCATGTGCGTCTGAAGCCCCCAATACACCTTCAACTCCTGCGTGGGATACGGTACATGACCAGTGAAGTGGACCTTGGTTTCATGAGCAGAACTGGCTTGCAAATACAATACTTCTGTAATATTGTCTATGGAGATTCTCTTGCGTATTTGAAGAACCACCAAAACAAAGGGTGACATTACTGACGGAAAGTCAAAGCTTTTTTTTCCCCATTAGTTTTGTGTTCTTGCCTCTCATCGATTGTTCATATTTACTAATGTGATGGTATGCTCACTTATTGTAGTAATGTTCTGAATGTTCTGATTCCATTTGAACAACAGTCTAAGGTGTGAATGATGGAAATCCTCCATTTGAGAATGTATACTTTTGATTGGAGGACAGTAATATATTATGAATCCAAATCTAGTATCATTAAATGCCACTGATCTCCCAGGATGCCTCCGTTTACATAACCGTCACAGATGTATCATTCTAATAACTGCGCCTGTATTTAGTTCCGGCTTGTAGATTGAACAGAATGTGAAAGAATGTTACCAGGATATGAGGGAAGACCAGAAAATAATGCACAATATTTTTAAGTGAACTTACATCTTTTACCTGCTTTTCTACAACATTCTCAACAGATTTCTCCCATCATCATACCACTTTCCATATGCTCTGTTCGTAGAAGCCCATTTGGTTGCAGTATAGCCATCTGTGGACTGCTGATTTCACTTCCACATCTGTCGCAAAGTGTTGGCAGGTCGGAAGTTCCTTCATAGGACAGAAGCGATGAAAGGCTGACAGTGCAAGGTCCAGACTGTACAGTGGATGCTAGAGCAATTCCCACCCAAGTTTGGCAGTTTTCTTATGAAAAGCGACATGGAGGTGAGCCTTGTCATGATGAAGTTTGACACCATTGGTATTAATGTTGGGGGTTTTGTCATGAAGGACAGACGCAACTTAACCAAAGTTTTACTGTAGGCAGCAGCACTCACAGTGGTCCTACGTTCAGCAAAGTCTGCCAACAACCAAACATGCATATATCAGAATAATGTCACAAGCACTGTCCTAGCAGGTTGATGATTTTTTTATTGTACTGGGGAACTAGCATGTTTTCACTCCATGGAAGCTTACTTGGTTTCGGGCAGGTAGTGGTGCACCCACAATTTATCGCCAGTATGATTCATTTCAGAAAGTCATAACCTTCTGTGGCATAATGCGTTGAGTGATACAAGCACGTCATTTGCTTGCCATTTGTCTGTCAGCTTCGTAGGCACCCAGTGAACATTAGCTTTACGAAATTTCAACATGTCATGAACAGTATCATACACTGCACCTTACGAAATGTTCAACTGGTGTGATAAGGTTCGCAGTTGCACATGCCTGTTATTCAACATTGCTATCTCAATCGCTCTGACATTCTACAGTTTGCAGCTGTTACCGACTGCCCGGAGTGTGCTACCTCAATGGCTCTGACATTCTACAGTTTGCAGCTGTTACCGACTGCCCGGAGTGTGGCGAATCACTATGGTCCGTACGGCCCTATTGGAAGAATGCCCATCACCTGGAGACATTGCTGTGGTCCATACAGTTGTCCTTGTACGTGCCAAGCATGTTCCTGTGAATTTCACTCGGTGTATGCCATGTGGGAAAAAAAAAAGAAACTTCAAAATATGTTGTGAAATTTCGACATTCAAACTGCAATACCAGGGGAGAAAAAAATATATTTTTGCATTATTTTCCGATCCTCCCTCGTATGTGCTCTGCCAGACAAATCAGTATGTTGCCTGTGTTACAACAGAGTTCTGAAGTTGGTGGGTGTCTTCAGTCAGTTGACCCACAGTGACTCTGGTGCAGCAACATCAAAATCTTCCAACTTAACCAGTTTTGACACAGCAGTAACAGTGCAGTAGGCTACAGTTTGGAGAACCCCATAAGCTCTGAGAATATGAGCAACCTCTGTTGAAACATCATGTGTGTTACTATGCAGTATTTACACTACATCTTTATGTTATTAGCTACCTAGTACAATTGCTGACTGATATGTTATTTTCTGCCCCCATCTCATAACGACCTGTCACATTCCTTTCTCCGAAAATTCTTGAGGCTAGGATTAATTTAAATTCACATGGGTGTAGTTTGGTAGTTACCAATGTGTGCCTTGTCTAGAAGATCAGGTTTTTCTAATTGGTGAGTAATATATGTATAACTTATTAGTTCAGTCAATACATTTCAACTTACATATGACCTGCTACTGGTTTCACAGATGGTATTAATAACTGTTTCCAGAGAATTTGTGCAACATTAAAATCTCCTCTGTTGATAGTCTTAAGAAGGGAGAAGACTAAAGAGAATTGGGAAGTGGCAATAAGTAATAAGCTCACCAGAGAAACTATTAGTCACCACCTTAAAAAGTCACTTTGGAATGCTTTATGTGGTGTGCAGCTGGTACCAGGCAGTCATATGACTCTCCATCGGTGGCCAATATCATGTCAGTGAAGTGATGTCTATGTGACAGTCATGTGTTTGGTATCAGTGCAGTAGGATTGGTGAGTGTGGAAATGTGACAGAATGGCAGATTTTTAAGAGCTATTGTGTTTGCCCATCACTACATAATGTAAGAAATTGTCCAGGATGTTGGTCTTTTAATATGAACAGTCTTTTTGTGAGTACAAGAAATGTAATACAATCATGTTACATTGTTTTGGAACAGTGGTTGAAGAAAGATCCTCTGTGACAGGGACTAGAGAAAAGTGACAGTTTCAGACCCAACAGCAATTACTTCTGTTGTTATATGCATTCCCCCTACCAGTTCTGAGTGCAAATTGTGAAGGAAACTGCATGCAATGGATTTTTGAGTTAGATGCATCACAAATGGCAATTGTTTGCAGTGTCGTTTAAAGCTGCTTACCTTCAGTGGAACAAACAAAACAGAAACTGTACACTAGTTGACTGGAGGCATGTAGTATGGTCCAAAGAGTTGTGATTTTTCATCTTTTCAAACGATGCATGACCTGAAGTGCACCAACGTCCTAAAAAGACATTTAACTTGCAGTGTGTGGTTGGTGTAGTTCTGTGATGTTTTTCATGCACTGATTTGGATGCACTCTTCAGAGTTACTGGATGTGGAAGCACTATTTCGGGTTACTGTGAAGGCGAACCAGGATGCCTGTTCCAAAATTTTTGGTGACCCAGTATTGCTCTGTCTTCATCTTCGTGATGGGTATGCTGTGGACAGATCTTCCAAGATGGCAACGACTGTGTTCACAAGGTTACGTGCATCTATTTCTGGTTTCAGAAAGACTCTGGCACCCTATTACACCTTAACTGGTCTACTAAATCAAACGATCTTTATTATATAGAAAATGTCTGAAACTATTTAGAACAGCAGGTGAAATGTAGCAATCAAATCCCCACAGTTTGATAATTTTATGAGTGGGTGTTCCAGCTCGTAGACAGTAAACATGGTGGAAGAGCCCCACCTGGCTGGTAGCCAACTCCACCTGTGCTTGCTGCCCGTAGACAAGCTGATGGGCTCTCGCAGGTGCCTGTGCATCCTGAGGCAGTGATGGAACAGCTTGCTCTGTGGGATCTGATGATCAGTGATGTGTGAGTGTGGTATACCTGAAGAAACTTGGGGTTCTCTTCACTGCTGAACTGATGCAATTTTCAAGGTCAGAGGCATGGTACAGAAAAAAAAGTTATCAACATTTAGGTATACCAATTTTTAATTTATATCTGTTCTAAGCCGCTATAATTGACCTCATATGAAGTCTTCTGTCCAGAGAGTTACTGTGGAGTTTGGGATAGGGTCACACATTGATATGATTGCTTGTTGAGGCTGCTATTAAATTAGATTGTTCTAGGATCACCTTCACCTTAACAGGAAAGAGGGGGTAAAACTGGTTAGGTTGATAGCAGAAAACCTGGAAGAGGGTGGCACTGTCATGATTGTTAAAATGCTGGTGGTTTTAAGTGCCAGAACAGTAGCTTTCCTAGGACAATGGAGGTAAAAGAAGAAATAGTTTTAAGATGAGTTAAGATTGAACCAAACATCAGTTTGAGAAAGAATACAGCATCCATGCAAACAGCTGTTGAAAATTTTTGGTAATCACCACAAATTATATTTCCATTCAATTCTATTTTGGTATATGTAAAATGTCGCCTTTCTTTGTAACATCAAAATATTCAAATACTAATGAGTAAAATTAATGGATTACTTATGTACTTTTTTTTTGGTTGGTGTTTAACAGTTGCGTTGTTTGTGTAATTACATTCAATGTCTTGGATCTTGAAGTAATGTATAATCCTCTCTTTTCCAGGCATATAAGCCAGTCTGTGTGTTTATAAAGAAACCATTTGATCTCCTTCAAGTTGCATTGGATGAGGTACGACTGGCTCTATGTAAAGAGAATGTACCATCTGAAGAAAGAGATCTGTATGAGAGACTGATTTCAAAGTTTGAAGGCACTGAACTACTGGATAATCCACCAGAATCACACCGTCAGCAGATATTGGAAGAATCAGAGAGTGTGTTGAGGGAAGAAGAAGAACATGCATCTAACTCTAGAGGAAGAGAAAGAGGTGGAAAGAGAGGTCGTGGCAATTATCAAGAGTATAGAGGAGGTAGAGGGAGAGGACGTGGCAATTATCAAGACTATAGAGGGAGAGGAAGAGGTACAAGTGAAAGAGGAACAGGTAGAGGTACAGGGTATTACCACAGTAGGAATCGTCGAGATTCTAGTTGTGAATCAAATAGCAGCTCCAGAAGGTATCACCGTGACTCTAGCTGTGAATCCAACACCAGTAGCAAGGATTGGAGGACAATTAGGAATAGGATACCATCTGAAGAAGAAAGCACAGGGCCAAATTTTGAGTCCAGAAGCAGTTCAAGAAATCATACGAGCCAGAAAGAATTTAGAAGAGGAAGTGGCTATCGTGGCTCCTACGATCGTGATTCGAGCTGTGATTCCACTGGAAGCCAAGGATCCATTCGCGGAAGAGGTGGTAGCAGAAGACAGTTCCAGGACCCCAATAGAGATTATGACAGAATGCGTGGATCCAGCAACTGTTTTCAAAGGGATACCAAATTTAATTGGAGAGAGGGTGCAGCTGTCCGAGAACCTTCCTATGAAAGGCAGGAGAAGCCAAACCATTACAGTTCAAGGAGCAGAGGTAATTGGCTTGAAAGACCTTCCAACAATCGTGAGAGGAATGACGAAGGGAGCTATGGAGACTCCTCACGAGGTAATCGACAGGCTTACAGGAACCACAGTTATAACAGGAATCGTGATTCCAGTGCTGATAGTTATTCATCTGATAATTTGGGTGAACGATATAAGAAGGAATATTCTAATCAGAATTTTCGAAAATACAGGCACGAAAGTGGTTCAGGCCATGTGAAACAAGAAGATAGTTCATTTAACAGACGGTTTAAATTTGCACAGGCCGATGACCAGCAAACATCAAAAGATTCACGGTCACAGGCTTCAAAGGGCTTTGCTAGAGTGGGTACAGGAGGAAAAGATGAAATCCAACAGAAACTTAGAACCAGAAAGGAAATGTCACTCAGAATTAGTGACCAGAACATGAATAAAAATGAAGAGAGGGAAAGTGGTACCTAGCTCTGACAAATACATATTTTCAGTGCCCATGCTGAGTAAGAAATCAGATAAATAAATGTATGATAACACAAACAAGTCAAAGTAAACATGCAGATTATTGTGATAATGTGGCTTTCTAATGCAACATGAATGTATATTTGTGATAAATGTCTGTGATATGGATTTAATGAGTGACGTGTCATATATCTCTCTCTCTCTCTCTCTGTGTGTGTGTGTGTGTGTGTGTGTGTGTGTGTGTGTGTGTGTGTGTGAGTGTGTCTTTTATTATGTGCATCAAGAGTGCTCTAGTTAACCTTGTTGATTTGAGATTGTTTGTCAGTAACATTGAAGAATCATTGCTCTTCTTGCATGCGTAAAAAGAGTAAAATGTGTATTTGCTCCATTGTAATTTTGCTGATAGCTTTATCACATTTGTCTAAGTGCTGTATTTCTGAATTTTAAATAAATTTAAGTTTTTTCATAATTTACTTCACCTTTGCTTCTTATTGTTAATATATGAAATTGTGTAGAAATTGCAGATACATGGACCCTCTCACTGAAATATGACAGAACACGTTATAAGTGAGAACGGTGTGTGCGACATACTTACCAGTTTATTGCTCACGTTCAATAAGTAATGTAGCTCTGTGTTGTCGAACATACCTCTTTTAGTTGGAAATGACCATCTTGTGTCTTGTCTAATTGCAGTGGGTAAGACTCATTTAGAGCTGTCACACAGAATAGAAAATGGGAGATCTGTAACACTCTCACTCTGTAATATTTTAATTTATATATGATAAGAACAGTCACCATTTCTTGAGGACACATGCTGCTTTGAACTAATAAATTATCAGCATAAATTTCTTTCACTATAAAGAAAGAATAATCACCTGTATTAAGATAACCAGTACTCAGACTACTTTGAAACTTCTCTGTTTGCTCACATTTCAATAAGCTTTGAAACTGTTTGATTTCAAATATATTCTTACTTTGATGCAAAAATACTAATTTTGAAATTTAGATAGGATGGCTTACCTTGTATTAATGTATACCTCTTTGCACACTTAGGTAACCCTTATTCAAAGAGGCTTAACATTAACTTCATCCACCTCAACTTTAAGATTGGTGTAAAAAGAACTTAAACTTATACACAAGCTGGTTAATAGAGTAACATATCACAATTGAGCAGCAAATATTCAGCAACTCGAGACTGAGTAACATAAAAGGCATGAAATGAAATTATACATTGAAAATTGTATTAATGAGACAGGTAAAAACTTCAGATTGAAAGTTAGTATGTGTGTTAGGTGACACTGTGTATTGATCAGGTGCTGGATTCTAATAACAGTGTAATGTTTCTAGGTAAACGAAATGCCACAGGATTCACTTTTTATGATATATTAACATAATTAATATTTTCAGTGGTCCATGTCCTAATATGGTAGTACTGGGAGCTTATCCATTGCCTTGCTATGATGAAGGCAAGATTTAGGGAGTCATGACCAAGCACTGATAACTGTTGTTCACATGTTCCACACAGTGTTAACACTTGGTAGTGTTCGATTCAGAGTTGCTTGAATATTGCCACTGGATCCATTGATGCCAATTGATACCAATTGTGAGTGCTACCAATCCTTCAGTGAAGTTTACAGTAAGTCTGCATTATGCTGTGGCATCCAAGCCTGTTTCTTCCACAATCTCTTGGTAGGACAACTCTTTAACAGGATCCTCCCAGTTTTAACACTGTGTGAACTCTCTATGCCCTGCCAGCTTTGATAACCAAGGTGCTTCCTGTAGCTGCTGTTCTTAATCACAGAGAGAATCTTTTATCTTTTGCTTAATGAACCCCACAACATTGACCACTTATACAATGCTTGTATACATTATTCTTGAAGTAACAATCTTTACATATTTGATAAACAATGTTTACAACGAACATAAGTAGAAATTACAGTTTGAAATTTTAATTATAATAAAACCCATTTTTCATATCACAGAAAAGTGAAAGACAATCATATTTCTTGTGAGAGTTCATGTGGTATTGTCTATTTCTTAAATTTGGAAGAAGATTGACAAATTGATATGTACTTGCATGTGTGGGCTCGCAAATTTGTATGATTGTGTACCATGTGTACACTTTTCTCTAATCCACAGTCCTCACTGTCAGCAGAAGTCTTAAAACTTTCGACATGTGTCATAAGTCCTTCAGTGGTTGCCAGTGTTGGTCAGACATCGCTTAACCCTTTATAGGCCAAAACTTTCTTTGTAAAAGATAGCCTTGAAATGTAATTTGTTGCAATATTCATCATACCCAGATACATTAAAAATAATTAAGATTCGAACAATCTTGTGGTACTAATTATTATAAATTTTTGTGCTAGTCAAATTATTGGCTACGATCCATTTTGTTTGTTGTGATAATTTAACCATGTTGTGAAAATAGGGTCTTGCAATTAGATAGCAGTAAACAGAAGAAACCAAAGGTTTATTTGTTGTTTTATATGCATATAAACTTACAAGCAAAATATATAAACCCAAAATCATAACCAAATTTGTTCTGATGGTGGAAGGGTCCAAAGCAGTATCTGCACAAAGCTACATTGCAAGTAGTGAGTGGTAACTTATTACGTTTAGGTTTGTTTCATGTGCTGCAAAATACACACCTCCTCACTGTACCTGGTGTAGGCATATGCTCAGTCACATTCCTGAACTGCATCCCTTGGAATCCTATAGCTCTTTTTTGAAATTGTGACCTACTAATTGCTGTGTGTGGTCTTGGTGTCGGTCTCATTTTGGATTTAGAGCAGAAATTTTCCATTAGCTCATTATCCAGAATATTTCTAAATTTCAAATGTGACAGAGGTTTAGTATTCCCAAGAAGCTACCATCCTTATAAAGTATTAATGCATTTACTGGTGCTGTGTCCCTGAAGTAATTGAAAATTTTCATCCATCCACTCCTGGAGGGGAACGCAAATTCACAGCAACATGGATTCATTCCCTGTTCAGAAAACTGCTGATATGGAGTAACTGCAAGGATATTAGGAATTTCAGAATTTATATATATTTTAATACTTATTCACTGTTTGACTGAACTCCATCAAAACTCCGTTGTGTTTAGTGGTCACTGGTGTCCCTGGAAGTTCCTACTACAACATCCTCTGCACCTATATCTCTTCCATACTCACAACTGGAGCCAATGTTCTTTCTCAAAAGGGTCCAAGCATGATTTTCTGCAAATCTTTGTTAGGCGACACAACACAGTGTATTGAGTGGAAGTGTTTCAAGTGAAGTGGGGAAATATAAGTATTCTATTTGCCGAAGAGTATTCATGTATTATTCATACGTGTATACAGAATCGGCACATGCAGTAAGGAGATTATTTCGAGAGGATCTTCATTATGTTCAATTCATAATTAGAGTACGACTCATCAATAGGTAAACATATTTTGTGTTCTTGACAGGAAACTTAGACTACCATATATAGTGCTCACAAAACTCTGTATAGCATTGGACATACTGTGGAAAGGTCTCTTACAGTGGGAGTTCAAAATCTTTCTCATAAAACAGATATTTATTTATTTCAAGTTTCTGCTACCAGTCACTTTTTATTTTATGTTTAATCTAACATAACGCAACGCGTTTCGAACGTATTTTGTTCATTTTCAAGCGTTTGTACATACATATATACATCGAGAAATGTTACTTAGAATAAACAATTTCAAATCAGATTAATCTAGAACACTTTGTTTTTTACTGTAGCTGCTGGTGTGGCATTTGGGGGGAAGTAGGGGGGCAGTGTATATATAGAGATCGAAGTCAGTGATGTCTTCTGCTGGTTCTCTTCTCTGTTGTTGGTTATGTATCTCACAGCCTGTATCGGATGCAGATAGATTTGCGTCAGTTATGTGTTACGAAAATAGTGTGAAAGGCTTTTATATGGCAGTTGATCACTTACAGTTACATCCTCTTGCTGCTTCACTTGTATCACTGGTGTAATGGCGGAGCTGTTGATAGACATCACACTATTGCACATTATTTTGTCACTGAATTTGAAATTGTTTATTCTAAGTAACATTTCTCGATGTATATATGTATGTACAAACGCTAAAATGAACAAAATATGTTCGAAACACGTTGCGTTATGTTAGATTAAACATAAAATAAAGAGTGACTGCTAGCAGAAACTTGAAATAAATAATTTTCCCACACAGTCGTGGTATACAAACATTAGCCATTATGGCTGAAAATAAACAGATATTTGCTTTGGCTCTGTTAAAATGGCTACAAAGTTACTGAAATTTCAACCAAGTAAAATAATTGCAGTGCGAGAAAGTGAACCAGGTATAGGATGTGGTTTTGTGAATGGATTTTGAACTGGGTGCATGACAGAGAAATTGACCCTCGCTTAACTTTCTTCTTGGAGGAATCATGGTTCCACCTAAGTGAAATATGTTAATTCACCAAATAACCCTTATTGGACGTAATACACAAGGAACACCTGCTTGTGAAGAAAGTAGGAATTTGGTGTGCTATGTTGGTGGAAGAATAATAGGCCCCAGTGACAGTTGTGGTCTTGTTTTTGACTACTTAACTCTGAGAGAACATGCTTTTGCGACCCTTCAGTAGGTCTCTGTGACGGCGTGTACAGCCAACTTCTCATTACAGGAAACTCATGACCTATTTCAAGGTGTAGAGTTACCATGTCACTAGCAACATATTGACCCCTCATTCCCCCTGATTTAACTCCTTGCAGTTTTTGTCTCCGGGGAGAGGGGGGGATTAAAAGAGAAAGCGTACAAATCAAATCTACATACTTAACAATGAAGGGATGTAGTTCCAGCATCTCCTTGTGTAACATATGCAAGTAATTTACTTTTCTTTTTAAGTGTTTATGTTATGTGTGTTAGAAATAACTTTCGCAGCAAGCAGTCCTATATTTACTGCGGGTCTCCTGTCACCCACACCATTGACACA
The DNA here is from genome assembly GCF_023897955.1 of Schistocerca gregaria. Lineage (NCBI taxonomy): Eukaryota > Metazoa > Arthropoda > Insecta > Orthoptera > Acrididae > Schistocerca > Schistocerca gregaria. Next base: position 870,688,258 of record NC_064922.1, read on the forward strand.
GCAGCCGGTGCCACCGGCCAGTTGCGTGCTGTGAAAGTCGTTGCCTTGATGATTGATCACCCTGTAGAAGCAAGAATGCAGATTAAAACTGTTTACTATTGCAATACTATTATTTTTAAACTATTTGCTAAAACATCAAGTAAATGCAGAGGTGCTATAATAACACAAAATAACTTGCGCAGATGTATTTATTTGCATCTGAAAATATTATGATAAAGTTGCAGGAAATTAAAATTATGTACATATTTTTGCTGACACAAGACAAAAAGACTCATTTCACAGCATTTTGCACTAGATACTGCGAAACTGGAGTCATATTATTGTTAACATGTGTATGTTACACCACAATAAATTGATTTAATTTTGTAAAGTCTTATCAACAAAATTCAGTGCAGTCCTTACACTCATCCTGTTTACATGGGGTTCCCAAAACGATTTCATAAACTGATTTCCCAATACCGTTTCTGGTTGGTTATGTAAACACTTCAAAATCAATTCTGGAAGTCTGCTTCTGGTTGCCACTTTTACAGTTCCACAATTGATTTTTGCTCACATGTAAATTCAGCTGGTTTTGAAATGTACTTGAGCTGTCAGGTTTCATCTCATTTTCAAAAATTTTTAGGTAATATGGGCTGACTGAAGCTGTTTATGCCTTGTCTAATGGAAGATCAATAGCGGTTGTACTGACTAAATTAGAAACTTTAACAAGTTATTTACCAGGTGCCATATTTAACTGGGCTAGCAAATCTGCTTCAGATCTTAACATGTAAACATGACAGCAAAAAATGGTTTCCGAAATTCGGTTTTTGTTTTTTGGAAGATGTGTCTCATGTTAACGTAGTGACTGAAAACTACTTCTTTGGCCTCCCGTGCTGTATTCGGTTCACTGCCACAAAAGGTTGACCTTTCTATATTAATGTGGGAGTCATGTGTAAAATTGTCTATAAAATCTGAGCACAGTGCTGTATTTCAGAAGCAGTTTGATAAACGTATCAAGTAAATATTGAGGTACCATAATAACATAACTTTTGCAGAAGTATTTGATTATAAATGAAATGTTATGTAAACTCAAGGAAAATAAAAAAAAAACATATTTCACAGTGAAACTGTAGGTAGTTTAATGTCACCATGTTTACATTACACTATAAAATAATAGATCGACTTCATTTTGTAAATGCAAAGACTTACCAGCAAAATTATGAGACAATATGTGTACTGAAAACTGAAGACATCTCTGTGGTTACTTTATTGAATACAAAGTAGAATAAGTGCTACCAATTGTTGATAAAACGATGTAAGCTCATTGTGGTTGCTTTGTTGGTCACAAATTGATCCCATGCAGTAGCTGGATGTGATAGTCATGTACAGCCATCTGATTACAGAGATTTTTAACCTTTGTAGTGTGGTTAATAATATCAACCACGAACCTATAAACGATTAAAGCATCAATAGCAACTATCACAGATTCATCAAACCCTTCTGTTTTTTGAAACTTGCACTCTGTGGCTCTTTGTTACTTTAAAGCTGTGATAAGAACAAGGAATCAAACTGGGTCCCTGCCTTCTGCAGGTAATTTTGTTAGTCTCTGAGGTGTACTGTGACTGCACAAAGTCTTCATAGGGCACACAGTAATAATTCTACATTTTTATAAAAAGTGTCAAATATAAAATATTCAGACATCATAATTGTCATTACAGCCAATAGGAAAATATTGTCAGTGATGTGTTATTCTTGGGATATCAGCCAAATAAAGTGATCGATGTATAAGTGATATCACAAGAAGAGTTTGTTGGAAAAACGTATATCTCCAAATATTCTTACTTCTGTCCACAATTATACATAACTATTAGAGACCCCCCCCCTCTGCTGGTCTGGGGGTTAGAATAGGCCCGAGGTATTCCTTCCTGTCATACAAGGTGACTAAAAGGAGTTTCACATGCTTAGGCCTTCATGTGATGGTCCCATGTTGGGTTTGACCTCCATTCTTAAAATTTTTTTTCGAAGAGCAAGCCAATTGGGGAAGGGCGCCTTACAAGGTGCATCGTGACCATCGTGCATTGATATCTTTAGCCCACTTACTCATCACATCGCAGTCCTGCCCATTCTCCATCTCTTGGGTGAGGACACCTTCCTGGATGCGTTTTCCACCATACACTGTGCAGTGTCGATTTCTGCGTCGACGATGACCATGGACTTCTTTACACCTGATATTCAGCAAGGTAGCCAGTCTGTTGTGGTGGGGCAGCCATATACGCTGTTGGTTGTAGCCCTGACCACACAGGGATCGCTCTGATGATGCTTGTGCCGTTAACTCCCCATGCATGTCAAGGGGTAGATGCCCATCTCTCTGAGGCATTGGGACTCCTGGCGAAGGCCATCCTGCCAGGTGGCCTTTGGTGCGGCTAGGTGGCGCCCTTGGGGAGGGCCGCCGGTAGGAGTGGGTGGCATCAGGGCAGATGACACGCGATGAAGAGTAGTCCATCATCTCTTGCTGGTGGTGTAACACCAGCAGTCTTAAGCAATCACGAGCTCAATTCAGTGCACAGAAGTACGACCCCAAATCGTTCCCCTCCCTGGCCACACTATGGGAGGAACATCAAGCTAAGGATGGCAGCAGATCTTATTTGTCCCGGTACTTTGTATGTTCGAGAGCTGATGGGGAATCTTTCATGATGATGAAGCCACAGTTTTTTGTTGAGCATTTAGAGGACAAGTTCAGGGAGGTGGAAGGCTTACCTTACTGGGTCGGTCTTCATCAAAACAACATCCTCTGCCCAGTCATGGGAGTTACTCGCTTGTGACAAGCTGGGGGATGTTTCTGTAACCATCACGCCCCATAGCTTAAATATGGTCCAGGGTATCATATTTCATAGAGACCTTCTTTTGAAGTCCGATGATGAGCTGCACGCCGATTTAACGTGGCAAGGTGTACATTTCATCTGGCGTGTCCACTGGGGTCCGAAGGATAATCAGGTTGCCACCAGTGCTTCCATCTTGGCCTTTGAGGGTCATACATCGCCCGAGAAGGTCAAGGTGATGGTCTACCAGTGTGATGTAAAGCCCTATATTTCAGCCCCGATGTGGTGCTTTTAAGTGCTGGAAGTTCAGCCATATGTCTTCCCGCTGCACTTCCAGTGTCAAATGGCAAGATTGCAGATGCCCATCACATCCCCATACTCCAGATGGGAGGCGGGGTGCCTCCCATCTGTGTCAGCTGTGGAGAGCACCATTTGCCTTGCTCGCCTGGCTGCAGGATTCTCCAGAAAGAAAGGAAAATCATGGAGTACAAGACCCTGGACAGACTGACCTACACTGAGGCTAAGAGAAAATTTGAACATCTAAATCCTGTGCATATGACATCGTCTTAAGCCGCTGCTGCAACAGTTCTGGCACCATCAGCTCCGCCAACGCAGGTCACCTCTCAGAGCCGGAAGACTACATCTGCCCCCTCGATGGTGGGGGGCATTTCCCTCCCTGTTGCTCCTGCACCACCTACTTCAGGAGCCACCCCCCCCCCCCCCCTCCCAACCATCGGGGACATCCCTCCCCACTTCTAAGCCGGAGAAGCATAAGTCTTTTTCGGCTTCTCTCGCTAGGAAGGGTCACTCCCTTCCCAGGTTTCTTCTAATGGGAAAGGTGACTCCCGGCAGTGGCTGAAGAGCCCAAAAGCAGCTGGTCTTATGGCTTCACACTCATCCTCAGTCCCGGAGACTGAGCCAGTGAAGTAATCCCAGCCAGGGAAACCCAAGGAGCAGTGAGAGAAATCCAAAAAGAAAACCCCTAAGACCAAGGAAATTCTGGTGGCACCCACACCACCGCTACCTACAAGCTAAGCGGCTGAGGATGGGGTGGAGATTTTGGCGTCTGCAGACTACCTAGATCTCGCCAGACCCTCAGACACAATGGATATAGACTGCTCAGGCAATAAATCAGTGGCAGCAGGTGACTCTGAGGTGTAAACTGCCTCATTGAATGTTCCATGCCTTCCCAGTCTCACAATATCATCCTCCAGTGGAATTGCGGCAGTTTTTTCCACTGCCTGGCTGAGCGACGGCAACTGTTAAGCTTTACACCTGCTATCTGCATCGCCCTCCAGGAAACCTGGTTCCCAGCAATGCGGACCCCTGCCCTCCACGGCTATAAGGGGTATTACAGGAACCGTAGTGACTATAATCGAGTGTCAGGTGGACTTTGCGTTTATGTCCTAAACTCGGTCTGTAGTGAACATGTGCCCCTTCAAACCCCTCTTGAAGCTGTGGCTGTCAGAATAAGGACGACACAGGAAATAACTGTCTGCAATGTATATATTCCTCCAGATGGTGCAGTACCCCTGATTGTATTAGCTGCACTGATGATCAACTCCATAAACCTTTCCTACTTCTGGGAGATTTTAACGCCCATAACCCCTTGTGGCGTTGCACTGTGCTTACTGGTCGAGGCAGAGATGATGAAACTTTACTGTTGCAATTCGACCTCTGCCTTTTAAATACTGGGGCTGCCACACATTTCAGTGTGACTCATGGTAGTTACTCAGCCATTGATTTATCAGTTTGCAGCCTAGGACTTCTCCCATGTATCCTCTGGAGAGCACATGATGACCTGTGTGGTAGTGACCACTTCCCCATCTTCCTGTCACTGCCCCAGCGTCAGGCACATGGGTGCCTTCCCAGATGGGCTTTAAACAAGGGGGACTGGGTAACTTTCACCTCTGCTGTCACCGCTGACTCTCCCCCACACTGTAACATCGATGTGATGATTGAGCAGATGACTAACACAGTTGTTTCTGCTGCAGAAAATGTGATCCCTCTCTCTTTAGCGTGCCCAAGGCAGCAGCTGGAAGTCGCTGAAGCAATTAAGGAGTGTCGGCAAACTCTACAGTGGCATAAGCAGCACCCTTCTCTGGAGCACCTCATAGCCTGTAAACGGCTCCATGCCCATGCTTGCTACCTTATCAAACAATGGAAGGAGTGTTGGGAGAGATACGTCTCCACCATTGGGTGCTACACGTCACCTTCCCAAGTCTGGACAAAGATCAAACGTGTTTTCGGGTACCAGGCCCCAACAGCTGTCCCCGGTGTTACCATAAATGGCGAGTTATGTACCGATGCAAATGCGATTGCCAAGCACTTTGCTGGAGCCTCTGCTCGGAGAATTACCCCCGAGCCTTTCGCACACTCAAACGGTGGCTGGAAGGGAACATCCTCTCACTGCATGCTGCAGAGAATCCTATAACGTCCCATTTACAGAGTGGGAGCTCCTCAGAGTCCTTGCACATTGCCCGACACAGCTCCTGAGCCAGATCGCATCCACAGCGAGGTGATTAAACATCTCTCATCTGACTACAAGCGACATCTTTTCGTCATCTTCAACCGGATCTGGTGCCATGGCGTCTTTCCATCGCATTGGTGGGAGAGCACCATCATTCCAATGCTCAAACCTAGTAAAAACCCGCTTGTTGTGGATAGCTATCGGACCATCAGCCTCACCAACATTCTTTGTAAGCTGCTGGAACGTATGGTATGTCGGCAGTTGGGTTGGGTCCTGGAGTCACGTGGCTTGCTGGCTCCATATCAGGACGGCTTCCATCAGGGTCGCTGTACCACTGATAATCTTGTGACCATCGAGTCAGCCATCCGAACAGCCTCTTCCAGACGGCAACACCTGATTGCCGTCTTTTTTGACTTACATAAAGCATGTGATGTGATTTGGCGATTCTTACCCAAAACTTCCTGTCGCTCTGTACTTTCTGTGTCCAAGTTGGTGACTCCTATAGTTCCATCCAGGAGAATGCAGTCCTGCAGGGCTCTGTATTGAGTGTCTCTCTATTTTTAGTGGCCATTAACGGTCTAGCAGCAGCTGTTGGGTCCTCCGTCTCACCTTCTCTGTATGCAGACGACTTCTGCATTTCATACTGCTGCTCCAGTACTGTTGTTGCTGAACAGCACCTCCAGGGAGCCATAGACAAGGCACAGTCATGGGCTCTAGCCCACGGCTTCCAGTTTTCAGCCGCAAAGTCGTGTGTCATGCACTTCTGTCGGCGTCGTACCATTCATATGGAACCCACACTTTAGCTTAATGATGATCCACTCACTGTACTGGAGACATATCAATTCCTGGGACTGGTTTTCGACACTCGATTGACTTGGCTCCCTCATTTTCGTCAGCTTAAGCAGAAGTGCTGGTAGCTCCTCAATGCCCTCCATTGCCTGAGCAACACCAATTGGGGTGCAGATTGCTGCACGCTGCTGCAGCTCTACAGAGCCCTTGTCCAATCCTGAATTGACTATGGCAGTGTGGTTTATGGTTCGGCAGCACCTTCAGCCTTGCATTTACTCGACCCTGTGCACAACTGTGGGATTCTACTAGCGACAGGAGCTTTTAGGACGGGTCCGATGACCCGTGAACTGGTTGAGGCTGGTGTCCCCCCACTACAGATCAGACATGCGCAACTGCTCGCCAGTTACACAGCACACATTCATAGTTGCCCTGCGCATCCGAATAACTGTCTCCTTTTTGTGCCCTTGGCAGTCCATCTCCGGCATCGGCAGCCCAGATTGGAGCTAAAGATTGCAGTTCGCATGCGGTCCCTTCTCTCCGAACTGGAGTCCTTCCCTTTACCACCCCTGCTTGCGGCCCGTTCACATACGCTTAATGGCTGATGGTCACGTAGGCTTCGCATATGTTCATGGAGGACATATTGAGCAGCACTCCTTGCCAGTTGGCAGCAGTGTTTTCACTGCAGAGCTGGCAGCCATATCTTCTGCTCTTGAGTGCATCCGCTCATGCCCTGGTGAGTCATTTCTCCTGTGTACTGACTCATTGAACAGCCTGCAAGCTATATTGATCAGCAACACCCTCACCACCCTCTGGTAGTGTTCATTCAGGAGTCCATCTATGCCCTGGAACAGTTCCGCCGCTCTGGGGTGTTTGTGTGGACCTCAGTACTTGTCGGAATCCCCGGCAACGAACTTGCCGACAAGCTGGGAAATCAAGTGACTCGGAAACTGCTTCTGGAGATAGGCATCTCCGAAGCTGACCTGTGTTTTTCTTACACTGCAGGGTTTTCTAGCTGTGGGAGACAGAATGGCATAACAGCACGCATAACAAACTGTGTGTCATTAAGGAGACTGTGAATGTGTGGAAGTCTTTCATGCGGGCCTCTTGCAGGGAATCAGTTGTCTTCTGCTGGCTCTGCATTGGCCATACATGGCATACCTACTCCGTTGCGAGGACCCACCTCTGTCGCTGTGGCTCCCAAATGACAGTCGTCCACCTCTTGCTGGACTGCCCACTTTTAGGCACTCTGCGGCAGACTTTTAACTTTCCCAGTACCCTGTCTTCGGTGTTGGGTGAGAATGCTTCCACAGCAGCTTTAGTTTTATGTTTTATTCGTGAGAGCTGGTTTTATATTTCTGTGTGTGTCTTCCACCCTAGCACTTTTAGGGTGGAGGTTTTAATGTGTTGCAGAGTGGCTGGCTTTCCCTTTTTATTCTCTTGGTTGGCCAGCCACTGTAATCTGCTTTCATGTTTTACTCTCTTCTTTTTCTAGCATCTCTCTGTTTTCTTGTCCTCTTTTGTTTCTTTTAGTGTTCATTGCCTTCCCTTCGTTCTTGTGGCTTTTCCTTTCTTTCCGTTTTGTGTTATATGTTTTGCCTGTTTTATTCTCAAACTTGTGGCACTGTTTTATTAAGAAGAAGAGACTGATGACCTTGTAGTTTGGTCCCTTCTCCCACCTGTAAACCAACCAACTATTAGAGGTCTATATCATCTCTCTTTGCGTGTGTCTGAACAGTTGGAGGGGACGTTAATGTTACAGTTGAATCTATGCTCCTCAAGACGTCTTCCACTGCGATGGAGAAGAGACTTCTGGTACCACCATCTCCCGTCCTCCTCGGTTCCATTTGCAAATGCTGAATGTGAAGAATGACTGTTGATAAACCACCGTATGACTTGTAATTTTTTGCAATTTTTTTTTTTCACTGTGGTCAGCTTGTGAGATGTGGGAGGAAATAATATGATGCTCTTCTCTTCTTCAAATGAATGCTCTGAGAATTTAAACAGTAAACATCTCTGTGATAAGTGATGTCTTTGCTAAAATAAGTGTCAGCTACTGGAATGATCCCATGACAAAATTTGCCACTTTCATTGCATATTCTCTGCCTTTTTCTGTTAATCCAACCTGAAAGGAACCATGACCAAAGAAAACATGGTAACCGGATTTAATGTTTTGTTAGCCAAGTGTTTCATAGATTAATTACAGTTTTTTTAAAAATTCTTCACATGAATGTTAGCCAAGCATTTACTTTCTGTACAACTAGTTTTATATGTTCACTCCACTTTCAATTGTTCTTTTTGATTGCTCCTTGGTATTTTATCATTGTAACCACTTCCAATGATTTGGTACCAATAGTGTAACTGAACAGTAATGGATGCAACATGTTACATTTAATTACAATCAGTACAATTGCCAGTCTTTGCACCCATGATTGATCTTGTGCCGTCCTATCTCATTTCTCTATATTCTTCTGGCATAGCAGCTCCTATAGACAACATAATCTATGAACACCATCATGGGACTTTTGATTTTATCCAGCACATCACTAGTATATATTGTAATGCCCCAATAACACTTTCTGGTGATCTCAATGAAATTCCTATAATACCTGCTGAGTGTGTCCTGCTAAGAACCATGTGTTGATTTCTGTGTACTAAGAATCCAGTTCCAAATCTGGTCTCATACTCGATAATCTCATATTTTGTTCACTAAGTAAGACTATGGAATTGTAATTATTGCTTTCCTGAAGTCAAGGGGCATGCCACCAACCTCGATGACAGTGTCTATGGCACTCTGGATCTAATAGACAACCAAGATTCAGTGCTTGGGCTGTAATTAATAGCAAGGAGTTCAATCAGTCATTTTTTCTGCTGTACCACAAGGGTAGAGTGGCCAGCAATTCCATTGTGAAGTCAAAAATACAATGCCCACTTATATTATCACTTTCTAATATAACAGTATCATTCTCATATTCAGTTGAATTGGGCAGTAAAATCCTCTTGTAAGGACCACACAGTTAACAAAGCTTCAACTTCCTGGTCTTTGACTGAACCAGAGAACAGGTATTTGAAAGGTCATCCTCAAATAGGTCTCCAGTGTCATCCAAGTCACATGAAGCGATTTATAAAAGTTTTCTTCAATAACCACTTCCAATTTGTTGTTCAAGTGAATTGGAGTTCTGTGTTTGAAACCTTCTAAGTCATTCACCATTGTCCATTGACCAGACGTGGAGCCATGGTTTGGTTTTGGAAGGGGGAGAGCACTATTTATTACTCTCTACCTCATCCTGACACAAATATAACATACTGTGACATTTGCTATTAGAGTTCAACAAGGGCCTACAATTTTAGTAATAATAACAATAAAATACATTAAATGTTTAATATATTAAATAAAAATAGTGATTTTATACAACAGTATTTACTAAATTGTTTTGCTACAGTGTCCAAAAAATGTATGTCAGAAAATAGCATGCAAAACGAATTCTGGAAATTTGAGCAGTAGATGTTTCATGTAATTAATTTAAGTCTGCTATAGTCCTTTCAGTGCATGATAGTTTCAACTTTGTTCGTCCATGTTGTTCCTGCATGTTTTCTAATGTCATCTACCCACCTCCCATTTGGCTGCCATCTCTACCTTTTCTTTTCTCAGAGAATCCAGCCAAACACTTATTTATCCCACCTACTAGCCATTCACTTGTCTTCATTCACAACCACTTCCATTAAATTTCGATCATAGTTGGAATTATGTCATTCTTTTACTCTGTCACCTGATGCTTTTGTTTCTTTTTCCATCTTTCCTCCCTCCTTTCCAGTATACACATATCTGTTTCTCACTAATAAATCCCTAGTTTTTGATTGCTTTTCATATTTAAAGTTCTAGCCCCACTGTCACAAGTCAGAACCTTTTAGACTGTACTGATTGTAAAATTTCCATTTCAGGTGCATTGGTAGCTTAGTTTTGAAAACCCTATTTTGTTGCCAAAATCTCTTCACACATGTTTACTCTCTGTTTGTTTATTTATTTTTGGTGCTTCCAGACATTGTCATCACGGCCATTAATACAAAAACTCATCTACTGATTGTGTGCCTTCATTATTAATTTTTGCCTTTTTCTTTTCGATATGTTCCTTATACATTGCTTTATTCTTATTGCAATTAATATTTAGCCTTCTTTCAAACTTGCTCCAAGTTCCTGAATTTATTGAAGTTTATAGACAATAGAGACAAACAGTAAAATGTAATGTGCAAAAGAAAGCTAGTTCAGATATGTTCTGCTAACACATTTCCTCATTTCTACAGTTTAAGAATCTGCAAATTCGCTCTAGGACTGCTAAGAATAACTGAGAAGAAATGGAATATCTTTGTCTGACTCCTCTTTAAATTCTGACTTTCTCAGTATTCTGGTGCAATGCAATGGAAGCATAGCAGGTAAACCATTGCCTGTTTCTCTCAGACTGGTAGAAAAGATTGTGGTAAAACTGAGTCAAAAGTTTCCTTTACATTTATTAATCCCAGACAAAGTAATAAATGATATTGAATTTTCTCATTTTGCAAGTACTGAAGGTGCAATCTTTTTTACTTGTGGAAAAGCATTTAGCAGCCTAGATTGCATGAAATATTTCTTTATTTAAGACAGCCAGTTTCAAGAGACTTTGCTGTCACCTTCAGGTCTTAAAAATCTTTTTGTTGCAAAAGTGTCACGTACATTCATCCATTTGACAACTCTGTGTGAAGTTCAACTTAAAATGAACACATTTTACAACAAAAAGATTTTTAAGTCCTGAAGATGACAGCAAAGTCTGTCGAAATGGGTTGCATAAATAAAGGAATATTTCATGTGATATAGACTGCTGAATGTTTTTTAGCTAGTACACGATACTCGGCGGTATCCACACCCACACTCCGCTAGGACAGCAGCCACGTGCGCTCCTGTGTACCGTGGATGGTCCAAATTCAGGTGTTGTGTACTTCCTGTGCAGGCATATGCATGCCAGTTGCGACCACAACACTTCCAATAACAGTACAGCTTCTTATCACAGAGAACTGATGATGCCACCACTGCAGGTGTACTCTAACTGGCTGGCGGTATTACAATCAAAAACCGGAGACACAGCCAGCACAGGACTGTTTCTCTCTGCAAGTCAAATGCCTGAAAATAGTCCATCCTGTATACCTCTGCCTCAGCAGTACTTAGGCTGGTATACGGCCTCGCGGGTCGTAGGCCTTGGACTACGCTTCACTGTTAGTGCTCCAGCATGCTCCTACAGTGGAGTTACCAATGTCATATAGTAACTCCCTAGGTGGTTACTTGCAAAGTGTTGCATCTTCCTATAACTACGTCCTGAACAAACATGTTACCACTCCCAGGATAATTGACTGCTGTTTCATCTGTATGTACTGAACCCCAGTACATAACAATACTCATTGCTCTGTTCTATGACTTCCAAATGGTCCATTGTGCTATAGCCACTTGTAAAAACAACTTTTTCCTTGCAGCATTCCCCTGTAAATATTTGTGCATTCAGATCCAAATTTGTAATTTTCTTGAAGTTCTGAACGGCTGCATGTGTGATAAAACTTTCTTCTTTACTGTGCTGGAGAAGCTTGATTAATTTTGTTACTGATGCAGCTGTGCTTGTCCTTTGAATTTTATGAACTTAACAATATTCATGATTTAGGATAGAGTATGAATTAGTTCTTTTAATAGCAGTGTTATATATCCCAGTGTACAATCACTTATTGTATTACAACATTTAGTAACAGGGAACATGTTTTTTATGTACAATTTGAGATTTTGCATGGACTAATGATAATTTTGATAGTCCTCTAGACGCCTTCTGTCTGCTGTCATGTTTTACTGCATTATGACAGTGGCACACCACACTACTCCAAACTAGGACACAAACCGCACACAGTTAACAGCAACTCATGACAATACTGCGGTCAGGGTCCCACGTTGAAGAGATACGACATCCATTTGTGCAAGTGTCACATGCAGAACAGGTGACAAAAAAGCGACAAACAGTTTTCTTTTTTAAATTATAGAACCAATACATGGTTTTAACTATCACAACCATTGTTTGTCAGCTAGGTGGACGTAGGATTACAAAACACCCTGCCTAGTGATTTGTTACAGCTCAATCTCCCACTTAGACTGATGATGTCACCACAATTACAGAAATGTAAATAAATATTCAGCAATATCTATATCTGAACTATTGGTGTTTCAGTTTATATTTTAGTTTAATATCATCTTTTTTTATGTACACCATTACAACAATTATTCATTTCAAATAAAACCTGACAACTTATTTTCTGTTATGACACCAATGTTAGGGTACTTTGTCTGGAAGCTACTTGAACCTTGCTCCAAAGTGAACACGCATATTATCCAATCTTAAATTCGGTAAGTGTAGCCACACCATAAAAATAACTTTACATAATCTATCTGTATGTTGCTTCAATTCATCAAAACATGTGGACTAATTTACAGTAACGACTTATTATCCAGTTACACCCTTAACTTTAATCTTGAAGCCTTCAGTTGAATTTTGTAAAGAGACGTGAATGTGCAAAACTATACTCTACAAAATATTCCTCCATTGTGTGTTATTGGTTGGGTACAATCAGTATTATATATAACACTCAGTCATTTCAGATACTGTTATAGTGTTTTTCTTCCCTGGGATACAGCATCATTCAGTTATTTTCTTAATCCTAAATATAGCTAACTTGTACTGTCTTGTATGAGCTTTATTATTTTACACTACTGCAAAGTAGCTGGTTAAGTTACATTCTGAGCAGCTAGCAACTTTTGAATTTTGTATACTTCTGTAGAGGTCAGGATGTAATCCCTACAGAGGTTGGTAAATTGGCTGGTGGAATGTTGCGATAGAGTGCCATTTCCCTGTCGATATGGGCTGTGGAGGTGGTGGTGACATATTGAACAGTGAAGTGTAAGTAAAACATCCCTGATTAAGAAAGAAGTTATTCGTGTCAGTTACAGGGACTGAATTTTTGCTGGAGAGGAGGTGGTTGTTGGCGTCGGTGACATAGCAAGCATCAGATGCCTGTCGTGCAGGTGTCACCATTTCTCACCAAGCAGGCATCTTACGCTAATGGTGGCAGTGCTGGTATCAGTGCAGCCACATAGTGCTGATGTAAGGCAGTTGCCGCTGTTGATGGATGTGAGAGGCAATGCCTCGTTGACCAATCGCTTCATGGCCACAGCATACAACATGGACTCTGTTAAGCTGTGGTGCCTGATATGACTGAAGACAATGGGTGTGCCTACTCCAGGCGTGGTTAGCAACAGTGTAGGTTCACACAAGGCAAAGAACAGTGACAATTTAGCTCCTAACCCAGGCTTGAACTCTTAAGCCCAGCAGAGAGATGGCTGACAGCAGAAAGTATTTGCCCAGTGGTGCGAAAACATCAAGTTAACCTTGTGCAGACTAGTCCAGGTGGCAAAGCCTGTGGATGGCAGTCAATGCTTCATCTTGTACTGTAACAGTCTCCATCTTGCAGTCTTTAGCTGGCACAGATTTGTCATTCAGCATACCACATACACCTGGTTCCTTCTGTGCACAAGGAACATTGAGAATGAGGGTCTTATTTAAATTGTATGTGTGTGGGCTGGCTGGAAAGTGTTTCTCCAACAGCAGCATTCTTACCCCAGAAACCACAACAGGCTGGTGCACCCTGCCATAACTATGGTGAATTCGGCAGGAAACTTCCTGGTAGATTAAAGCTGTGTTCCAGACCAAGCCCCAAACTTGGGACCTTTGCCTTTTGTGGGCAAGTGCTCTACCGACTGAGCTACGTAAGCACGACTCGTGACTCTCTCCTTACAGCTTTACTTCTGCCAGTACATCATCTCTCACCTTCCAAACTCCTGTCGGTAGATTGCTTGCCTTTGAAAGACAAAGGTCTTGAGTTTGAGTCTCAGTCCGGCACACAGTTTTTATCTGTCAGAAAGTTTCATAATAGCACATACTTTACTGAGAGTAAAATTTCTTCATTAATGGTGAATTCATTTGGACCAGTTTTCTAGTCTAGTCAGCTCTTCCACCTGCCCCAACAGTGCTGGAAGGTGTCACAGCTTTGGCTTTCAGAGATCCTGGGCAGTGTGCTCCTCAGCATTGGTTTTCTGAATGAATGTTCTTTCATACTGAATATGTGCTCTTGCCCCCAGCTCCTGGTCTTCTGGCTGATGAGGATTTCTGCCCTGTGATCGATAAAGAAGCAGTTCATTATCACGGGCCAAACACTGGTGCGACACTTCAATCCTTTAAACCATGTAACTTTCATTCTTGGCCAGCACACAAAACTCAGACTTATCTGTTTATTAATAATGTCCTAAGTCAGTGCATTTATTTTTCTGCTGCAACTCTGGTGGTTCCTCTAATTTGCAACTATTGAGTAAGCTGGAAATTCTTTAGGGTAATACTTATGTAGAAGCTTTTACAATAAAACATCTTTTCCCTCGATCTGTACAGTGTTGTTGCCCCTACACCACTTTCTTCACCTCAGGTGTAGTTCCTCCTTCCATGTTACACTACCCAGTTCATTCCAAGCCTCATATGTAAGCGTAAAGTTGGAACCTCTCTCCTCCCTACTCAAGTATTTTGAGATGAACTTACTTCTGTGTTATTTTTTGTCTCATAAGTACTACTCCATACCCCAGGGTAACTAGTAATCTTTGGATTTCTCAGAAGTGTACCGTAGAGCTGTAGAGAGTTTTTATTAAAATTACGTTTTGTAAAGCTAAGTCTCTCAGAGTTTCTGGCTTAAGTATAGATTTTTCATGGATCTAAATATTGTTCATTATAGAAAATACTTGTTCTGTTCGAGCATTTGAAGCAGGGAGGCAAAGGATAAACTCTACAATATAATCGACATTCCCATAATGAGTATTGTAACGTATCAAATTTAGTAAATTTTTCAACTCATCTTAAATGAGTTGCTTTGTGACTTGCATTCTATTCCTTTGCTGTAGTATTAGTAATATACTCTCTAACGTTTGAAAATTCTTCTGAATGGCTTGTGCCATGAATTTTCTTTCCATTGTATTTAAGTACAAATTCCAAAGATCTTTGAACATCACACCACTCGAACATAGAATATTTATCCCTGTGCAGTACTTTTAGGTCAGGAATATGAGAAGTTCATGGTCTAAATATTGAATACAAGTGGAATAAAATGCTTTCATTTGCCTCCTAAAATCAGAAATGCTAACTTGGCCTTGACTCTCCAGCATTCTTAGTTCTGTGTCTGTTATTAAGGCTTTAGAGCCTTTAAGTGTTTTAAAGGCATCTACCATGATAACATGCTGTCCCACATGATTTATAGCAGTGTGAAAGAGGGATGCCTGGGTACTTGCAAAATGCGACCACACTTCTGACACAGGACCATCAAAAAGCTGCTTCAGTACAATTGGCATTTGTTTTCACATAGAAAATATGACTTCAGTGCTGAAAATATTTTCATTGCCATACTCGTTCAGTTGAAGGCAATCATAATAATCACTTTCTACAAAATTCTTGAATAAGAATTTTGCAGGATAATATTGAAATGCAGGATATTTTTAAGGTTTTCCAACCCTGTGGCTAGCCGCGGGTGAGTCATTCTTACATTACTGTCTGAAGTATAGGCCAATTATCCGAGTAACTAAAATACCACACCAAACATCTTTATTTCACTAGTGTTGATACTCGACTTGCCTTAACCAACAGAGAGTCTCCACTGACTGATAATGCGGTTCAGTTAACCACAATTCATTAAAGTTCATTCATCAGAGAAGTATCTGTGAAATAAAAGCATCATAAGCTGCTAGTTTTATACAATTGAAAAGATTCAAGCAGTTTTGCAAATCGTCCCCATATAGTTCTTGATGCAACGACAAGTGATGTGGATGGAATTTGTGTTCATGCAGTATGGGAAAACCCTCTGCGAAGTTCCTAAAACTTGTTCCCTTTGCTGAGAACTAATGTGAGGATTTGGAATGACTACAGCTAAAACATTCATTTCAACATTTTCATTTATGACAGCACTTAGTCAGATTCTTGTGTTTGGTTTGAATACTTTCAATTTCAATAAACAGATGGATAATACTGCTATAAGTCATTACAGAAGGAACATTCCTATCAGTGAACAGGCTCACATGCCTTAGGCGATCTTCTACATGCCTGTTTGACTCAAAAGCATGAGGGAAGCATATCTAATCTCCCTGCAATCATCATCATCATAGAACAATTAGGAAGAGATGTTTGCAGTTCGAATGCTTGAAGTAATGTGGAAAGCAATGGCTTTGCACCACCATTTCCTTGTCCACAGTTCACAGTATGACCGAAATCACACTCCAGACATTGGAACTACTTCCTTGAAACAGGAACTGTTAACCTACAGTGAGAGTCCGACCATGGACTGTGATGCATGATTGAATCCTTGCTTCATTGATGATAATTTGAATGGTAAAAAATGTATCTCAGAAAATGATCACTATTTTGAATATTTGCTTACCTATTTTCAACAGTTTTTATCCCATTTTGATTTCTGTTGACAGCGCCATCTATCATGTAATGAAAGGAACGTTATGCTTATTTTGTCGTGGAAAATCTGAATCTGCAATAAAAAAAAGGGGTTTCTGTTTAAAACTTCAAAATTCAAGCACTCTGCCATCACTAGGGGTTGGGCCAGAGGGTCAAGTTTGTTGTCTGGGATGCCCCCTTTGTGACGAACAGTTTGTATTCTAACTCTTTCTTAATCGGATTTTCAGTTTTCCAGCTACTTCTCTCTCTCTCTCTCTCTCTCTCTCTCTCTCTCTCTCTCTCTCTCTCTCTCTCTCTCTCTCTCTCTCTCTCCCTCTCCCTCACACACACACACACACACACACACACACACACACACACACACAGTATATGTAGGACACAAACAGACACACAAAATTCAAGCTTTCGCAACAAATGGTTTCTTCATCAGGAAAGAGGGAAGGAGAGGGAAAGATGAAAGGATGTGGGTTTTAAAGGAGAGGGTAAGGAGTCATTCCAATCCCGGGAGCGGAAAGACTTACCTTAGGGGGAAAAAAGGACAGATATACAGGTACACTTGCACACACATACACACATATCCATCCACAGATCTCTACCCAAACTCTATGCCTTTACAAATGTCTGCTTGTGTCTGTGTATGTGCAGGTGAATGTGTGTGTGTGTGTGTGTGTGTGTGTGTGTGTGTGTGCGCGAGTGTATACATGTCCTTTTCTCCCCCTAAGGTAAGTCTTTCCGCCCCCAGGATTGGAATGACTCCTTACCCTCTCCCTTAAAACCCACATCCTTTCGTCTTTCCCTCTCCTTCCCTCTTTCCTGATGAAGCAACCATTAGTTGCGAAAGCTTGAATTTTGTCACCGCTTTCATTTGGTAAGTCACATCATCTTTGTTTTTAGATATATTTTTCCCATGTGGAATGTTTCCAAAGTTGATGTGACTCACCAAACAAAAGCGCTGGCAGGTCAATAGATACACAAACAAACGCAAACATACACACAAAATTCGAGCTTTCGCAACATTGAAAAAATGTCTGCTTGTGTCTGTGTATGTGTGGATGGATATGTGTGTGTGTGTGTGTGTGTGTGCACAAGTGTATATCTGTCCTTTTTTCCCCTTAAGCATGTGTGTGTGGGGGTGGGAGGTATAGGCATGGTGTAATAGATACAAAACACAATGTGGTACAAGAACACACTTCATTTACGTAATCCAGTACACAATAAGACGTGTGTCTGTTCTAAGATATATGAAAGCACAGAATTAACTAAACCTTCACATACAATACCAGAGATCCGCCATTGTCTAGCCAGATCGATAGTCAGCGAGGTTACATGAGATGATGTCCCCACAGACCCCACCCCACCTCGTATGGCACAGTTCTGAAGGAAGGTGGTTGTATGAAATGAAGATTGTAGTTTTGAAGGTATGCAGGGAGATGCCAAGTGCGACCCCAGTGAGATTGTGGTGGGATGTCAGCTTGCAGGTGTGTTACATCGGGGTTGGTTTGTGGCAGGTACTCGTTGTGCTCCTTCATTGCAGCAGCAGAAGTCGTGGTGTTCTGGGGATGGCCATGGTGAGAAAGTTGTAAGGAGGTAGCCTTGATGTGATGACTGCTGTGTTGACATCATTGAGTAGTATGTAAGAATGTGTGGAGTGGAGGCTGATGAACTCACTGCATTCAGGGTGTTGACCTTCGGTGACAAGGAATTTGTCAGTTATTTTGATACTCAGGTCATCGATATGGAAGTCGTCAGTTTCGAGCTTTACCAGGAAGTCAGCGATGTGTATGATGTGAGCGGGCGCACTGTCGTGGGGGTTGACGGTGGGTGGATCATCTTGAAGCATCCACGCAGGTTTCAAACAGTTTACCAATACTGTGCGAGTTTTTCTGTTGAGGAGTATGTCAAACAAATGTGCGCTATATTTTAGCACGTTGTGCAGGCCTTAGTAAGGAGCAGATTGCGTTACAGCAAAGCATGAGTGCAGTTTACAAGTGCTTCATCAATGAAAACTTAAGAAGTGATGTTTAGTTGTGGAGGTGGGATTTTAAAACATATGACATGCTCTTTTATCCTTGTAACAAGTGCAGGAAGTTCAGTGGTTTTCACTGGCGACACTTGAAGCAAGAAATTGTCAGGAAGAGCAAGTAGTTCGCCATATAAGGCATTGATGTGGGATGCACAGAGTTCCTTCTTGTGGGCATTGTGTATGCCTTGAAGCACCCATGTCAAAGCCTTTGTCCAGTTTCCTCTGTGGCACATAAGAGCGCCTTTTAATGTGTGATGCTACCGTTCTGCAAGGCCATTACTTTGTGGGTGGTAAGCAGTAGTTTGATAACAGTGGGTATCACAGATAAATGTTCATTAAACAGGAAAACTGTCGGTTCCAGTTGGTGCTTATGGAACCAGGCACCAGTTCAGGAAATCCAGGTGCCAATGAATGCTCTAGCTGTTGATTCTTCCAATATGTTGCATGGTCTCTACCCATCACGTTATGCTGTCAGTGAATCAGAGTATGTATTGATAACACCAGATTCAGGGAGGAGTTCCACTGGGTAAAGGTGCACATGTTGGAAATGTTCTTTTGGTATTGTAAATTTTCTGTGTGGTGGCTGTGCATGGCATCCCACTTTGCATGTGCTCACTCTTTGTAGTGTTACGTGATGTTTGGCCACTCAAAATTTATCTGTGATAGGTCATGCCATTGGTTGGAAGTTGGGGTAACTGGCCAAAAATGGTCTAGCATAATGGCTGACGTACTAAGGGATGAGTTCGATTTTGTGAGACATCATAGGTGGTGTTCAATCTTGAGGTCTGTAGTTGTAGGTCTTGGAGCCATTTGTCCTCCTTTTGTGCTTCCACAAATTCGTTATAATCGATAAAAAGGCTGTTGGGCGCCTGCTGCACCTTGTTGGAATACCGCAGCGATTGCAAGGTCGCTCGCATCTTCCATTGTTAATTGTGCATCGGGAAGTAGGTGTGCCAGGATTGTTGCTCAGATGAGACTCTTTTCTAGTTGTTTGAAGGTTGTCTGCATGTCAGTAGTCTACTTCAGTTCTCGATTTGTCATTAGCGTTTTTTTTCATTTACGGCTTCTGTGAGTGGAGCCTGATTAGTAGCTACTTGTGGTACGTGGCGGCAGTAGAAGTTAATCATCCCCAGGAAACGCCTTCTAAAAACATCGATTATGATGAATGAAATTAAGAAATGATATTTTTTGAATGGGTGTCTTGTTTACGAATGTGGGGGCTACTTTCATAAGGGGCAAATGAAGTTTATTCGCTCATCATCAAATGATCATGTCGTCGCCGTTTAGCTAATGGTGCTAATTCTGGTGGACACTCTGAGCTCTTCTCGCTATCCACAGTTTCACAAACAAATATTTCCAATTCTCTTTCTTTTCAAGCTATGTGCTCGTCACCAACATTCAATTAGATGCCGCTGTACAGATAATTAACTACTCAGCAACCATCCCCGAACGACTACAACGAAAAATTTTATGATAATGTAACTCCAATGAAGTAGTTTGGTCAAAAAGTTTGAAAAATCTTTGACTAAGATCTCGTAGAAAAAGAAAGACTTATTTGTGATAAATCTTCAATATGCCGTTGCTTTGAATTGGCCTCTGCCGTCTTTCAAAGCTACACAACAGAAAGGAACACCCTGGACTCGCAAAGGGTCGTGGTAGTGTTAGATTAGATTAGATTAGATAGTGTGATTAGATAGTGTGATTAGATAGTGTGACCATAGAAACATCTATCACATTGCTCAATAAACTATCTTCCCCATTTCTGTTAGCCCTGAGAGCCCAAGAACCCCATGGTCTAGGGAGCCGGCACAGTAGCTCAGCGTGTTTGGTTAGAAAGATAGCTGCCCTCTGTAATAAAAAAAACTGAGTTAATCGATCAACAACGAACTTAAACGGATGTCTTACGACGTCCGCACCGAGCAGAGAAAACGAACAAAAGCGAACAAAATAAGATTTAAATAAAAAAAATAGGGGGTAGCGTCTTTGATTCATAATCCAAACGTCTTCGGTCCCGGGTTCGATCCCCGCCACTGCCTAAACTTTGATAAATAATGAGCATTGGCGGCCGAAAACTTCCGGCATAAGAAGCCAGCCTCGGTCTCCCAACGGCCTTGTCAAAGAGGGCAGAGCAGCGTATAGAGGTTCAGGGCACTCTCTTGTCCTAGGGGTGGTAAATTGCCCCTAAAGGCGGAAAAATCAGCAATGATCAACGACATGAGGATGCAGAAGGCAATGGAAACCACTGCATTAAAGACACGTAACGTGTATCCACAGGACATGTGGCCTGTAGTTGAAGAAGTGTCATGATGATCTCTTCATTTGCAAAAGATTCCGGAATAGTCCCCCATTCGGATCTCCGGGAGGGGGCTGCCAAGAGAGAGGTTACCATGAGAAAAAGATTGAATAATCAACGAAAGGATAATGTTCTACGAGTCGGGGCGTGGAATGTCAGAAGCTTGAACGTAGTAGGGAAACTAGAAAATCTGAAAAGGGAAATGCAAAGGCTCAATCTAGATATAGTATGGGTCAGTGAAGTGAAGTGGAAGGAAGACAAGGATTTCTCGTCAGATGATATTGGGTAATATCAACAGCAGCAGAAAATGGTATAACAGGTGTAGGATTCGTTATGAATAGGAAGGTAGGGCAGAGGGTGTGTTACTGTGAACAGTTCAGTGACCGGGTTGTTCTAATCAGAATCGACAGCAGACCAACACCGACAACAATAGTTCAGGTATACATGCCGACGTCGCACGCTGAAGATCAACAGATAGAGAAAGTGTATGAGGATATTAATAGGGTAATGCAGTATGTAAAGGGGGACGAAAATCTAATAGTCATGGGCGACTGGAATGCAGTTGTAGGGGAAGGAGTAGAAGATAACATTACAGGAGAATTCGGGCTTGGGACAAGGAATGAAAGAGGAGAAAGACTAATTGAGTTCTGTAACAAGTTTCAGCTAGTAGTAGCGAATACCCTGTTCAAGAATCACAAGAGGAGAAGGTATACTTGGAAAAGGCTGGGAGATACGGGAAGATTTCAATTAGATTACATCATGGTCAGACAGAGATTCCGAAATCAGATACTGGATTGTAAGGCATACCCAGGAGCAGATATAGACTCAGATCACAATATAGTAGTGATGAAGAGTAGGCTGAAGTTCAAGACATTAGTCAGAAAGAATCAATACGCAAAGAAGTGGGATACGGAAGTTCTAAGGAATGACAAGATACGTTTGAAGTTCTCTAACGCTATAGATACAGCAATAAGGAATAGCGCAGTAGGCAGCACAGTTGAAGAGGAATGGACATCTCTAAAAAGGGCCATCACAGAAGTTGGGAAGGAAAACATAGGTACAAAGAAGGTAGCTGCGAAGAAACCATGGGTAACAGAAGAAATACTTCAGTTGATTGATGAAAGGAGGAAGTACAAACATGTTCCGGGAAAATCAGGAATGAAATAAATAGGAAGTGCAGGGAAGCTAAGACGAAATGGGTGCAGGAAAAATGTGAAGACATCGAAAAAGATATGATTGTCGGAAGGACAGACTCAGCATACAGGAAAGCCAATACAACCTTTGGTGACATTAAAAGCAACGGTGGTAACATTAAGAGTGCAACGGGAATTCCACTTTTAAATGCAGAGGAGGAGCAGATAGGTGGAAAGAATACATTGAAAGCCTCTATGAGGGTGAAGATTTGTCTGATGTAATAGAAGATGAAACAGGAGTCGATTTCGAAGAGATTGGGGATCCAGTATTAGAATCGGAATTTAAAAGAGCTTTGGAGGACTTACGGTCAAATAAGGCAGAAGGGGTAGATAACATTCCATCAGAATTTCTAAAATCATTAGGGGAAGTGGCAACAAAACGACTATTCACGTTGGTGTGTAGAATATATGAGTCTGGCGACATACCATCTGACTTTCGGAAAAGCATCATCCACACAATTCCGAAGACGGCAAGAGCTGACAAGTGCGAGAATTATCGCACAATCAGCTTAACAGCTCATTCATCGAAGATGCTTACAATAATAATATACAGAAGAATGGAAAAGAAAATTGATTATGTGCTAGGTGACGATCAGTTTGGCTTTAGGAAAAGTAAAGGCACGAGAGAGGCAATTCTGACGTTACGGCTAATAATGGAAGCAAGGCTAAAGAAAAATCAAGACATGTTCATAGGATTTGTCGACCTGGAAAAAGCGTTCGACAATATAAAATGGTGCAAGCTGTTCGAGATTCTGAAAAAAGTAGGGTTAAGCTATAGGGAGAGACGGGTCATATACAATATGTACAACAACCAAGAGGGAATAATAAGAATGGACGATCAAGAACGAAGTGCTCGTATTAAGAAGGGTGTAAGACAAGGCTGTAGCCCTTCGCCCCTACTCTTCAATCTGTACATCGAGGAAGCAATGATGGAAATAAAAGAAAGGTTCAGGAGTTGAATTAAAATACAAGGTGAAAGGATATCAATGATACGATTCGCTGATGACATTGCTATCCTGAGTGAAAGTGAAGAAGAATTAAATGATCTGCTGAACGGAATGAACAGCCTAATGAGTACACAGTATGGTTTGAGAGTAAATCGGAGAAAGACGAGGGTAATGAGAAGTAGTAGAAATGAGAACAGCGAGAAACTTAACATCAGGATTGATGGTCACGAAGTCAGTGAAGTTAAGGAATTCTGCTACCTAGGCAGTAAAATAACCAATGATGGACGGAGCAAGGAGGACATCAAAAGCAGGCTGGCAATGGCAAGAAAGGCATTTCTGGCCAAGAGAAGTCTACTAATATCAAATACCGGCCTTAATTTGAGGAAGAAATTTCTGAGGATGTACGTCTGGAGTACAGCATTGTATGGTAGTGAAACATGGACTGTGGGAAAACCGGAACAGAAGAGAATCGAAGCATTTGAGATGTGGTGCTATATACGAATGTTGAAAATTAGGTGGACTGATAAGGTAAGGAATGAGGAGGTTCTACACAGAATCGGAGAGGAAAGGAATATGTGGAAAACACTGATAAGGAGAAGGAACAGGATGATAGGACACCTGCTAAGACATGAGGGAATGACTTCCATGGTACTAGAGGGAGCTGTAGAGGGCAAAAACTGTAGAGGAAGACAGAGATTGGAATACGTCAAGCAAATAATTGAGGACGTAGGTTGCAAGTGCTACTCTGAGATGAAGAGGTTAGCACAGGAAAGGAATTCGTGGCGGGCCGCATCAAACCAGTCAGTAGACTGATGATCAAAAAAAAAAAAAAAAAAAAACTCTAGGTGACTGATGACCTCAAAAGTTAAGTCACATAGTGCTCAGAGCCATTTGAACCATTTTGAACCAAAGAATGCTTGCAAGTTGAAGCAGCATGCAGAGCTACTTGAAACTGAAATTTTGAAAATAAACTGAATCTTGGGCACCACATGTGTAGTGTCGAGTGTCAGAAGAGTGTCAACAGTGTGGAAAATCTTTAAACTTCACAGCTATAAGAGATAATTAAAGTAGGTAGTCAACTGACAGAGGTGTATATGAAGGTTCATTGAAGGGTATCATTAAAGCTGATTTCATTCTCAACTTAGGTCTAATCTGTGATGGCCTTCAAGAATTATTATCAGAACCAAGTCTTGAACTACAGTCACGAGACATCACGTTGTATTCCGGTCCTCAGAAGATCAGAAATCAGCTGATGGCGTTCGAAGAAACTGGGCTGTGGTCCTCATTACTGCGAAGAAGGCAAAGAAGAAGGAGATCTGGAAAGGGGACAAAAAGCATATGTCTTCAGCCAACACTAGGATGAATTTGCCGTATTCCATGGCCACCATACTCCCTGGATTTAAACCCAATCAAGAATCCGTCAGGCTACTTCGATCGTGCTGTACGCACTATGGATTCTCACCAGAGAAACCTAACACAGCTAGCCTTAGCGCTGGAGTCGATATGGCTCCATATCCATGACGATACCTTCCAGAACCTCATCGATACTCTTCCTGCATGTCTCGAGTGATGTGGGTTGCAAAACAGGGTTATTCAGAGTTTTGACACTTGGTTACAGTAATGCGATGGGATAGTGTGTGTGTGAAGGTGTTTCAAGTATATTTGTACAAACTTCGGGGTGTTTTTAAAAATATCTTTATAAACGTTGGGGACAGATTCCTTACACCAAAACAAATAAAAATGCCCGTGTAAACATATGTCCACAAATCCTTCATTTTCGAGTTAGTGCTGAAAGTTTATAGTTTAGGGCATTGAAACTCATAATAAACACTCAAAATGTGCTCCTTCTGCTTCTAACCATGGTGCATGCATTCACTGAATCATGGACTGTTGCACCCTTTCAAATACTCCCTTACTGTTTTGCAGACTTCCATGACACGTCAATGAAGAGTTTTTGTATCTGTGTGTTATGTTGCATAGACCAAGTGTCTTAAGGTACTGCAGAGATAATGATCCAAAGGACTGAGACCGGGGGGGGGGGGGGGGGGGGGGGAAATATGCAGACCATGGAACTGTCCCTTCCCTACCTGTTGTGGTAGAAACTAGTCATTGCATCTCAAACATGGAGATTGAAGTATGCATGAGTTGCATCGTTATCATCATCTTCTATTACCTCTTGGACTGTACTGAATAATTCCCTATAGATAGCGTGTGCAAGACTTGCTGGTAGGACATATGACCCTACAGGCAGTCGCCTATAATTAATTCTAGCCCACACATTAATCTTAAATTAATGCTGGTGTTTAGCCTGTACTATAGTGTGAGGATTTTGATCAGCCCATAAGTGTTTGGTTGTGGAAATTTGCCATCTCCTACAAATGTAGCCACATTTGTAAACAAAGCTTAAGAGACAAACAATGGGTTGGCAGTTTGTGCGACAACCCATTAGTAAAAGTTCTCTTGTGGTGGGTGATCGGCAGGCTAAGGCACTGCACATGAAGATGACATGCATACCTGACTTGCTCAAGAAGTAACTATCCTCCATACTGAACATAGAGATGTACCACATGCTGGGGCCCCTTGTGTTGCACGGATGCCTGGCTCTTCATCGGGATCCTGTAGAACGTGCTCTTCCTGGCCAGATGTATGAGTAACACATGGTCTTCTTAGGTCAGTAGTCTGTGGTGCTACAGATCTCGTAGCTGTGTAGCCTTGTGTCCATTACCATTCTTGCAGTGGTACATAAAAATCATGTCAGCCTGCTCACAGAATGAATGTCCTGCCATGTTTGAACGACACTTCATCATCATTGGCAATGAATCAGAGTTGTGGATGTCCTGTGAAGAGAAACATGGAGCACTTCCAGTTAACTGAGAACCTGTACTACATATACACAATGGACACCTTGAAGACAGACAGATGACGAATGCAAACAAGTCTCTCTTGCAACACAACGCCATCTAGGATACAATGAGACGACAGGTGCACTGGTAAGTGAAGTATAGAAAATGAAACACTAAATAAAATTTAAAAAGTCACAAGTGGACGCAACAGAAATTAAAAGTGTATATTTTTCACGAAGGACTGGAACCAAACTATGAAGAACGTAAGGAAAGTTGTGAAAATTATGATTAATGAAATTGAGCAATAGTTCAATGACAAGGCTGTGAAAACGACTGAATTAAGTTCATATTTTACAAGTTTTTAAAATACTTCAAGTATTTAGTGATAATGATTGTTAAGAACAGTGTGTGAGTTTGGACTTGAAAAGAATTTTGACACTGTTATAGCAGAGTTACTCGTAATAAACCAAAAATTTCGTCTTTCACGTTTAGATGTTTATTTATTAGCCTTTCAGCATGTTTACCATCCTTTATCTTGAGGGCTGATATGGGGTACGAAGCATTAATGACCCTCGCTGAAAGTGAGCTGTGCATTCCTGTTTCCACTTCCAGTGTAGAAAGGTCATTCAGCACAGTGAATAGGGTGTTGACAACATTAAGAAGTAGGATAGGACAGGATACACATCATGCTTGTTTGAATGTGTCAACAGAAGGGGACAAGGAACATACGGAAACTGTCACTGATGATGTTGTCAACAGATACGTTATAGAAAAACGTCGATGCATTAGTTTGCTGTAAATGTGAGTTATTGGATGCAATAATATTATTTTATTGATCCTAATTTTTTTCTTTAAGATGATTAATTAATTTAGGCTGTGCCTGTTTAGCACTTACGCACAATTTAATTATATATCAACAAGGAAAATTTTTAGACATTAGATCCATCGCTATTTTTTATTAAGGTATCACTAAAATATGAAGGTTATAGCACTCCCTGCTCCGGCCCTCTCCTCATGTCAAGCGTGACATCCTCTCTGAAAGAAAGTAGTTGTATTCCCCCACTGCGTGAAACTACTAAAGTGTGCGTCATTTATGACGGAGGCCGAGTTCAGGTTCGTTCTGCGCATCTGACGTCACAAAACACAGTCAGCTAATGAACAGAGAACGACGTTGCCGGAGCTCGACTGCAGTGCACAGCACGGACGAGGGTCTTCAGATTTAGAAAAATTCAGTCATAAATAAAATAATTGAACAAAAGCAATGTCTTGACAGCAGACTTTCTTTTATAGAAAGTTTGGAAAAAACATTCTTTATACCAATTGCTTCATATTCTTTTAATTATTTTAAACAAACAAGCAATAAACCTCCTAATAGCGATAGCAAGGAAAGGTGTTTGTATCATTCTCACTAACCGCTTTTTCGCA
This sequence comes from Schistocerca gregaria, assembly GCF_023897955.1. Lineage (NCBI taxonomy): Eukaryota > Metazoa > Arthropoda > Insecta > Orthoptera > Acrididae > Schistocerca > Schistocerca gregaria. Next base: position 870,715,589 of record NC_064922.1, read on the forward strand.
ATAAAGAACAGTGGTAATTGTTTATTTCCTATTATACTTCGACGAAACGTGAGTAATTCATAGCCATACCAACAGGGTTTGTCGGTATTTTGCGTTATGTTTTAAACTCCTCCAGGAGAGTAATTGAATGACGAGCTGCGTTAGCGTAATGGTTAAAGCGTATGGCCGCTTAGCAAAATGTTCTGAGTTCAAACCTTATTCAGTGCTTAATATTTTCTTTATTTAAAAACAATATCGTAGTGTCTTACTTCATGAATTTTATTCGTTCGAAAGTAATTTTTTGAAATTTCTAGTGGCAACTAAAATCGACCATATGGAAAGTATACGCTATGGACTTTTACCTCTGCAAACTCTTCAAAATTTCGTGCTATGGTTTACTACATCTAATGCTGCACAATAACTGCGTTGAACATCGAAACAAAATTAAGTCATTTGTGGGGGGAAGGTATCAGTCAAGAAGATGTGTAAAAATCAAATTTTTGGGCCAAATAGTTTATGTGAAATCGAATAATAAAGTGTGTCAAAGCAGTCGAAACACCATGTGTCTGCACAGGCAAGCAGTGCAATGATGACAAAATCGCGCACATCGCGGAATGAGGGGAGCACGCCTCTGTAGCAGCGAAAGGGTTAATGCGGCCGTGGTGGCTTTACTTCATAAACGGCGCGCTCCCCCCTAAACGTAAGTTTGCGAACTATACTGTTGCGCTGCTTCTCTTGGCGCGTACAACTGGCAACGCAGCAATCTCCCGCGTCTGGGCGGGCATGCGCGAACCGCCAAGATAAAAGAATTGAACTATAGTCTTGATGGAATTTATGGAACAGAGTGTGTGTGAACGAATGAATGAATCAATAAAGTGACTGAAGCTAAGCTAAGCTCTTGATAAATGTTACCCCAAAGCGTATTGTGGTCTGTGGAGATACCGGTCGATTTTGGCCAGGCTCCAAAAGCTTTTGATGCATTTTATACCCATTTGACGAGAGACACGCTGCACGCCACAGTGTCGTGACGAAGCTGTTCCACTGTGAATGGTATCCCTCCTGCGGAGTCTCAAGGTCAGCCGAGCGGCACCTACCACAGACTCACGCACTGCGTGCCTGAAAAGGGGCAGGAGGAGGAGCAGAGAGAGAGAGAGAGAGAATACACCACCGAGGCACGGCTGGCACGGTGCATTACTTTTTCCGAGAAAATAACAAAGACTGGACATACTCATTAACCGGTGATTCAGGCATCTGGCTGGTTTGTCCACACTAGAAAAGGTCTTAAAATGGTCACGAGCTCTCGCTTCTTGAGTTGCTGCGTTCATGTTTTACATTATTTACTTTTTCAATCAGTGTGTGTCGTCTCCTTCCTCGACGTCTGTTCCTTCCCAATGTAATGAGGGTGAATCGTGCAGTTATGGTCCAAAACGCCGTTACATTTTTTTCAGTGCATGCCCCAACAAAATTAGGCCTGCCAGAAAGTTTTTGCACCTGTTTTTTTTTTATTTCTTTATTTTTTGCGTGAAGCTGTCATGAACCCCAAGGCTGCTGTGAACTCCGCAGTGCTTCGTTAGATAGGGCTCTGCTATATGAAGGGCTTTCTCAATAGTGGTAAAAGTCGCTTACCTTCAATTAATGATGCAAACAAACAGAAAGAAAGGTTCATCTCTAGCAAGAAGCCATATGCTTGGATATTTCTGGTATCTCAACTGCAGATTCTTCAGCGCTCATTTAACTTCAGGACTACGTATCTCACAATGAACAAAAATGGACTTGTACCACTATTGAAATAAGCCCTTCATATGAGATATGATCCTACTTCAGTTCCAACAGTGAGCTGACTTACCCAGCCTGTTGTTTGGGAGCCTACAGTTCAGCGTGGACTTTGGACCATAGTTGCGACCTGGCATCTTACACAACAGAGGAGTCATCAGTAGCAGTTAAAGAGCCGATAGGTGACAGAAAAAAGTCCCATGGTGATCGAGTGCTAGACTTGTGGATTTGTAGTCTAGCACTTAACCACCAAACAAGTACTGCAAACCATGATACCCTCTGTTTTTAAAGAATAAAAGTACTCTAGCCAATAAGCTCTCTCTCTCTCTCTATTTGTCATCGAGCGAGGCGCGACATACGCCAAGAGAGGTCGCAGCTTGTGCTGTCTGAGTAGCATTCATCTCACGCTAGATGAGGAGAACCCTACGTCATAATGACGTAACGCTACGTCATCGTGACGTAAATAACCTAAATCGACTAAATGAGTACGTATATTGATCTTTGCAGTTGTACCAATAACGTCAAAGCTAAATGTAAATACATGTGTACAAACGAAGTGGTAGGAGTTGTGTGATATGCTCATCCCGGCTGAATGAATTGTTAAATGTAATCTCAACCATTTGCGATGTTATTGTGTGTTTCATGAACATAATGTCTGAGCGAAGGAGACATAACGAAATCAAAAAACAGCTTGTCATTCTTTTTAAATCCGATGAATCGTGCATAAATCGTGTGGACAGAAAAGTGAAGTAATTAATTATTAAGCTGCAATCCAAATAATGTGGGATGTTATTGTGTGTTTCGTGAACGTAACGAATATCTGAATGAAGGAATCATAACCATAACGAAAGTTAGAAAAGTCTCTAGTCATGTTTTCAATCCGATTAATATTGAATAAATAATGTGGATAAAAACATGAAATAGGAAGAAATTAAAGTGTTTCGAATTTTTATAAAATCCAATGAATTGTACATAATTCATGTGGGCAGAAACGTTAAACTGAGAAACTTAAGTGGTTCTGAAGATAATTCCGAATGTTGCTAGAAACATTAAACCATCTAGTTCCATTTAATTTTGCCTTCGTGTTGTAAATCAACTAAGAAAGATAGTGAAATCATTCAGACTATCTTCATGGATCTGCTTGAAAGTTCTCTCTTCTCCGCTAGAGCCCATGTTCAGAACGACGTACACGCTAGCAACACCGGACAATAGGACAATGAAAGCACATAAACAAATAACAATGCAGATTCAAGACGCACACAACAGTCGATATATACAGATTGCAGACAACAGTCGATAGGACAACTCGTGAAACTCGAGATGACGCGTGCCTACGTCACTATGACGTAGGGCTCTCCTCACCTAGCGTGAGATGAGTGCTACCCGTGCTGCTGTCTGAACAAAGAGGCATAGTCCAGTTCACAGGTGCTCAAAACTGAGAAGCACTTTTAGTACTATGCATTCTAAAAGGGTGCTCTTCAGAGTAGAATCTAAATTTTAACACATAGGATCCCGTGCCAGCTTGGGGAAAACGAAAAGTCACGACATTTTGACAATTTTTCTCCTTTTTTTATCCATAGTGTAGGATCCAAATTTTCGACCTTAAGAACTGTGTACTAACTTGGCTGAATTCTAAAGGATTTTTTTCAGTTTTTTGTCTATAGCTTTTCCCCATAACATTCTACGATAAAAAGCACATAGACTTTTCCTTGTAGTGCGTTAAATTTCATACATCTGCACTGGTTACAAATATTTCATAGGACACAAAGCTAAAAGCTAAAGTCTGCGGTGCAAGCCCACGACCAGGCTATTGGCCTGTTTGTAGGTAGAGTACATCCTTTCTTTGTAATGGCACTAGAAGTGGCAGGGTGGTAGGTCCATCTCTTTAGCTGCTCTTCACCCCAGGAAAGATTGCCGGTACTCATTTGGCAGCAGGCTGAGTGGATATGGGGCTGTCCTGAAGGGACTGGAACGAGGAAAGGTCTCCGCCTCTATCTGGGACTGAAACCGAGACCTTCAGGAGAGGGTCTAGAACTCTACCCTCTCGCTATACCACCACAATGATGTAATTCACGCCCATACTTTTTGAAACTATAAAAAACTGCAAAAGCATTTTGACTTAAATTGTGCAACATATTTAAAATTATTAGGGTACAAGCCTCTAATGGTAAACGTTTATCAACCCCAAGAAGACCCCATCCTCCTAGTTCATGGGATGTTTATTGCTTCCTGGGTTTGAGAGTTGGCTGGCCAGATGTTCCGATGGTCTCGCATCACTTCACTGATCGAGGAATGCACGAGGGCACAAAAGTAAAGTTCACTGTGATATTAAAAAAGAAGTAACCTTGGCATGCGGAAATATGCAGTAACTGATGATATTTACCCCTGCCAGGCATTTAATTGTGAATTGCAGGGTAGTCATGTAAAGGGTGTCCCGTAAAGAACGCAATTTTTAAATCGACATCCTCTTTCAGTTTGTTAGGTTGCCGGACCTGAAATTTAAGCGACTTTCATCTGCTGATATTGTGATTATCGACTGTAAATGTCAGTTGGCATTTTTGCGTATTGTTATTAGCTAAAATGGAGCGATACACGATGGATCAACACGTCCAGATTTTGAACGTGCATTTCAAATACGATGGACGTTATGTGGAGACCGTTCGAAGACTGTGTAATTTTTGGTAGGCGAAATGCGCCTAGTGTGTCACCATTGCAGAGACTGGTAAGGAAGGCATTCTTTTACAATCCAACTCACACAGGAACTGAAGCCGATGGACCATTTGAAGCGTGGAACATTTGCCGACCGTATATTCACAAAGCAAGAATTCGATGGCGATTTTCATAAGAAAATAATTTTCAGTGACGAGGCTTACTTCCAGTTAAATAATTACGTCAATAAACAAAATTGCCAGATTTGGGGCACAGTGAATACTCGCATAGCGCGTGAGAAGTTTCTTTATTCACATCGAGTCACTGTTTGTTGCAGATTAACGGATGGCTGACTAATTGGACCGTACTTTTTTGAAGAAGGGACTGGAAAAGCAGTAACAGTGACTAGTGATCGCTGCCGCCACGTGATAACACAGTTTTTATGGCCGCAATTACAGGAACTGAATGTGGAACACATGTGGTTCCAACGGGATGGGGTAGCCTGCTACACTGCCGTTGAAACAACAAGGTTGCAGGGATTCTCTGCTCATTACATCTCTCTCAATGGCGATCAGAACTGGCCACCGAGATCGTGTAATTTGACACCATATGATCTTTCTTTCAAAAACGGTTCAAATGGCTCTGAGCACTATGGGACTAACTTCTGAGGTCATCAGTCCCTTAGAACTTAGAACTACTTAAGCCTAACTAACCTAAGGACATCACACACACCCATGCCTGAGGCAGGATTCGAACCTGCGACCGCAGCGGTCGCGCGGTACCAGACTGTAGCGCTTAGAACCGCTCGGCCACCCAGGCCGGCGATCTTTCTTTGCGGGGATATGTCAAATCTTGTGTTTATGTGCAAAATGCAAGCGGAACTTTGCTCTAGAGTCGTCGAAAATTTTGTCCACAGAGTGGATATATGTAGAAGATGCATGATATTTTGTTTCATGTCTTTGTATTTCATATTGACATAATAACACTAGTGATTATCAAATAAATATGCGTTTCATTATTAAATTAAAAATTGTGTACTTTATCAGACACCCTGAAGATGTACGGAAAGTTGCGTGGAGTACAACAGCCACATTCGAGTCGGCGAGGAAGATATACGAGGGCCGTTCAATAAGCAATGGAACACAATTTTTTCTCAGCCTTTTTGGGTTCAAAAAAAATTTTAGTTTTGTTTGCAACAATCTTAAGCATTCCAGCGTCATCAATACTTCCATTAATCCCCATTAGATGGAGACGCTACAACCTGTCTTAGAAATGGCGCAGGAACTGAAGTGCATTCAAAGCAAAGGGCAGTTAGTGAATTTATTTTGCCTGAAAACCAGGCCGCCACGAATATCCACAGGCCTTCGTTTCTCCAGCGATCTACCATAAACTCCTGCGTGATGGTGTGGGGTACCATTGGCTACACGTCTCGGTCACCTCTTGTTCGCATTGACGCCTCTTTGAACAGTGGACGTTACATTTCAGATTGTTAACGACCCGTGGTTCTACCCTTCATTCGATCGCTGCGAAACCCTACATTTCAGCAGGATAATGCACGACTGCATGTTGCAGATCCTGTATGGGCCTTTCTGGATACAGAAAACGTTTGACTGCTGCCCTGGCCAGCACATTCTCCAGATCTCTCACCAATTGAAAACGTCTGGTCAATGGTGGCCGAGCAACTGGCACGTTACTATACGCCCGTCACTACTCTTGATGAACTGTGGTATCGTGTTGAAGCTGCATGGGCAACTGTACCTGTACACGCCATCCAAGATCTGTTCGACCCAATGCTCAGGCGTATCAAGGCCGTTATTACGGCCATAGGTGGTTGTTCTGGGTACTGATATCTCAGGAACAAAAGAAAAACGAGGGTAATGGAATGTAGTCGAATTGAGTCGGGTGATGCTGAGATTAGGAAATGAGACACTTAAAGTAGTGAAGGAGTTTTGCTATTTGGGGAGCAAAATAACCGATGATGGTCGAAGTAGAGAGGATATAAAATGTAGACTGGCAATGGCAAGGAAAGCCTTTCTTAAGAAGAGAAATTTGTTAACATCGAGTATAGATTTAAGTGTCAGGAAGTCGTTTCTGAAAGTATTTGTATGGAACGTAGCCATGTATGGAAGTGAAACATGGACGATAAATAGAGACGAGAATACAAGCTTTCGAAATGTGGTGCCACAGAAGAATGCTGAAGATTACATGGGTAGATCACATAACTAACGAGGAGGTATTGGTGAGAAGAGAGGTTTGTGGCACAACTTGACTAGAAGAAGGGATCGGTTGGTAGTACATGTTCTGAGGCATCAAGGGACGTGAATTTGTGGCAGTATTAACGGGGGGAGGAAAAGACTATAGTGATTTCCAACAGGGTGGAGCAACTGAGCTTATAGCCGACCGAACCTTGGAGCACGTACACAATTTTCATTGCCTGACAGAGTTGTTAGGATAGGTCAGTCTCGTCGCGGCCCCAGCTGGCCACCCGAGTAACCTGATCTGTCAGAGTGCGACTACTTTGTGTGGGGAGCAATCAAGCCTGAGTGTACCGCAACAACCCGCACAGTCTTTCAGAACTGCAGCAGAACATTTCGGATGAGACTGCAGCAGCTAAAGCAGTCCAGCTTCGATCTGCCTTCAGCAACTTGCTCACCAGGGTCCAAAAGTGCCAAGAGATGAATGGTGGTCTCTTTTAACGTCTGCTGTAGTGAGACTAGTGTTGTATTTTCTTTCCTCTGCTGTATTTCTCTGTACCCTGGATCGCTGTTCTCCGGGCCACTTTTATCTGCCCCGCCTTGTACGTGTAACGACCGAATTGTTGCTGTGATGGCGGGTTGTGAGTCCTGCATGGATAAATCTATCAATAAGAGCATCGCCCGACAAAGCCAAGGTTCTTTGTCCCAGCAGTATGCTACACAGTTTCAATTTGCCAGCACGTTACGAAGCCGCCAACAACACTTCTCTGCAAAATACAGGATTCGGTGTGGAGTACGGGCTAGGGATCGAACTTGAACATCCCTCCACTCCGCCTCCTCCCCTCCAAATGGCTCTGAGCACTATGGGATTTAACATCTGAGGTCATCAGTCCCCTAGAACTTAGAACTACTTAAACCTAACTAACCTAAGGACAACACACACATCCATGCCCGAGGCAGGATTCGAACCTGCGACCGTAGCAGTCGCGCGGTTCCGGACTGAAGCGCCTAGAACCGCTCGGCCACCGCGGTGGCCTTCCTCCCCTCCCCTCCCCCCCCCCCCCCCCCCCCCCCTCGTGGCCCCCTCCACACACACGCTTGTCATTCGTATTTTGTGTGGAACAATACTACTGCAGCAACGAATATGAAATAAATCGAGGTGTGGGCAATACATGTAATATGTGAGAGCACCAACTACCAACCACTTCGGGACAGCGTGTTTGAATGAGGAAAAATATTCACGTAGAGAAAGCGTGAGAGAGCCACATGTTTGCTGACACGTTTCGAGACTTGAGTGTTGGAAGCTTCGTACAGTGATAAGCTCAGGGACAGGCGATAGGATGGCGCCAGCTCTACCCGCCTTTTGCGTAATCCAATGTCTATTGCAGATAATCCTGTGCTCTCTCCGGTTAAACAAACCACTTCTTAAGACGTCAAGAGAAGAAAGATAGTGCGAACTTCTCGGAAAATAACTTTCAACGCTACAGCTAACACGTGGCCAAGTTATGACAGGAACTAACAACAGAAACAGAAACAGTCCCAGTGTTCGCCGGCCGCTGTGACCGAGCGGTTCTAGGCGTTCCAGTCCGGAACCGCGCTGCTGCTACGGTCGCAGGTCCGAATACTGCCTCGGGCATGAATGTGTGTGATGTCCTTGGGTTAGTAGTTCTAAGTCTAGGGGACTGATGACCTCAGATGTTAAGTCTCATAGTGCTTAGAGCCATTTGAACTATTTAAAAGAACCATATTTGAGTACCAGTGTTCAAAGATTTCTTTTAATGTTTGCTTAGTGAGATGAACCAGAAACAAAGCAATAAATAATGCAAATCATAATTTTTCGAAAGTACATCTACCTCTTCATACATACTCTGCAGGTCAACATAGGATGCGCGGCGGAGGGTACCTTGTGTCATTGCAAGTCATTCCTGCTCCTCACGTAACTGGAGCGAGGTATAAATGACTGTCTACATGCTTCCAAGCGAGCCCTAGTTTCTCTTATTTGCGTTCACCGTAATTATGCGGAGTGTACGTTGGTGACAGTATAATTGTAGTGCAGTCAGTCGCAAATGTCGGTTCTCTAAATTTTCTCGATAGTGTTTCGCAAAAAGAAAGTCGTCTGTCTTCTAGGGATTTTCATTTGGGTTCTCGCAGCACACTCTTGTGTTGATCGACCTGCTGGTAACAAATCTAGCAGCACACGTCACAATTGCTTCGATTCCATCCTTTACCACAATGTGGTGGAGTCCCCAAAACCCAACCATAAGTTTTCCTTGATACATAACCTACACTTTCCTAGAATCATCCCAATATATCGAAGACGATCATTCGCCTTCTGTACAATCGACTTTCTGTGCTTATTGTAATTCAGATCACTTTGCAACGTTAGGCCTGGACTATATTAACCAGCAGAGCACAGATACTGTATTCGAACATTATGTGATTGTTGTTTGCACTCATTTGATTAACTTTTACTGCTACTGATCACACCAAATTGACGTCCTGCCCATCTCATCCTGTATCCTCCCACACTCACTCGATGACACTTTTCCCGTACAGTAGAGCTTCAACAGCAAACCTTACCGTCAAATCATTTATGTATATAGCGTACAAGGGAATTCTTACCACTCTTCCCTGGTGCACTCCTGACGATAGCTTTGTCTCTGATGAACTCTCGCCGTCCAGGATAACGTATTTGATTCTATATCTTAAAAAATCATTGAACGTCTAACATATCTGAGAAACTACTCCGTATCCTTGGACCTTCGCCAGTCTGTTACGTGACACTGTGTCAGACGCTTGTGGAAATCTACTTGTTTTCAGAATGTCTGCAGAGGAAGACACATTCCCAAAACTGGAACATTGCTGTTATTTAGGAAGATTTTTCTATTTAAGAAAATTGACAAAGAACAGATTTCAGATTATCTGACAGATCAACATGAAAATTTCAGGTCGAGCACTTACAATGTTGAGCATTAATGATCAAAGTGAAGAACATTATACAGTTCGCTTCAGATAGGTATGTGCCAAGCAAAGATGCAAGGAATGGAAAAGACGCGCCGTGGTGACAACTGTATTAGAAAGCAAAGAGAGTTTCACTGTAAATTTAAATGTAGCCAAAGACTCGTAGACAAAGGAGGACATGTGTGAAGCGTTCAACGAATTTGAAAGAAAAATTTTATCTACCGACTTCATAGAATATCCTAAGAAGTTTTGGTCTTGCGTTGATCAGTAAACGGGTCGTAGCCATATCTCTAGACTCTGTTGTTGCTGTGGTGGTGGTCTACAGTCCAAAGACTGGGCCGGCCGCTGTGGCCGAGCGTTTCTAGGCGCTCCAGTTCGGATCCGCGCTGCTGCTACGATCGTAGATTCGAATCCTGCCTCGGGCATGGATGTGTGTGATGTCCTTAGGTTAGTCAGGTTTAAGTAGTTCTAAGTCTAGGGGACTGATGACCTTAAATGTTAAGTCCCATAGTGCTCAGAGCCATTTGAACCATTGAAGCAAAGACTGGTTTGATGCAGCTCTCCATGCTACCTGTATCCTGTGCAAGCCTCTTCATCACCGAGTAACTACTGCAACCTACACCCTTTTGAATCTGCTTACTGTAGTCATCTCTTGGTCTCCCTCTAATATTTTTACTCCCCCCCCCCCCTCCCCTGCGCTTCCCTGCAGTACTAAATTGGCCATCCCTTGATGTCTCAGAATGGATCCTAGCAACCGATCCCTTCTTCTAGTCATGTTGTACCACAAATTTCTCTTCTCCCCAATTCTGTTCAGTACCTCCATCTAATATTCAGCGTTCCTCTGTAACACCACATTTCAAAAGCTTCTATTCTCTTCTTGTCTAAAATGTTTATCTTCCAAGTTTCACTTCCATACATGGCTACACTCCATACAAACACTTTCAGAAAGGATTTCCTGACACTTAAATCTGTACTAGATGTTAACAAATTTCTCTTCTTCAGAAACGCCGTTGCCGTTGCCAGTCTACATTTTCTATACTCCCTACTTCGACTATCATGTTATATTGCTTCCCAAATACTAAAACGCCTATACTACTTTAAGTGCCTAATTTCCTAGTCTAATTCCCTCAGCATCACCAGATTTAATTCGACTACATTCCATTATCCTCAGTTTGATTTTCTTGGTGTTCGTTTTATACCCTCCTTTCAAGACACTGTCTATTCCGTTAAACTGCTCTTTCTGTCTCTGAGAGAATTACAATGTCATCGGCAAACCTCAAACTTTTTATTTCTTCTCCATGGATTTTCATTCCTACTCCAAATTTTATCTTTTATTTCCTTTACTGCTTCTCAACCACTGCTTCCCTTTCGTGCGTCTCGACTGTTGTAACTGCCATCTGGCTTCTGTACAAATTGTAAATAGCCTTTCACTCCTTGTATTTTACCCCTGTCATCTTTACAATATGAAAGAGGGTATTTCAATCAATATTGTTAAATGCTTTCTCTAAGTCTACAAATGCTATACACGTACGTTTGCCTTTCCTTAACCTATCTGCTACGAGAAGTCTTAACGTCAGTATTGCTTAGTGTGTTCCTACATTTCTTCGAAATCCCAGTTGATCTTCCAGGTGGTCGGTTTCTACCAGTTTTTTCATTCTTCTATAAAGGATTCGTGTTAGTATTTTGTAACCGTGACTTATTAAACTGATGGTTCGGTAATTTTCATACCTGTCAGCATCCGTTTTCTTTGGATTTGGAATTATTATCTCCTCCTTTAGATGTGAGGGCATCTAGCCTGTCTCAAACATCTTGATCACCAGATGGAAGAGTTTTGTCACGGCTGGCTCTTCCAAGGCTATTAGTATCTCTGTGCCTATAATGGCACTGAAACGGCGGACGATGCAGAAAAGGCCGAAATACTAAACGTGTTTTTTTTTTCAAAAATTTTTACAGAGAAAAGATCAAGCTGTAGTGCGTCCTCTAAATCGTCGCATGAGCGACAAAATAACAGATATCGAAATAAGTAAGCAAGAGATAGAAAAGCAACTGAAATCGGTCCATAGAGGGGAGGCCACTGGACCTGACGGAATAGCAGCTCGATTTTACGTAGAGTATGCGAAAGGACTTGCCCTCTCCTAGGAGCAGTGTACTGTAGGTTCCTGGAGGAGCGAAGAGTTACCGATCGTAGGAAAAAACCGCAGGACATTCCCGTTTTCAAGAAGGGTCGTCAAACACATGCACAAAACTATGGCCTATATCTCAGACGTCGGTCTGTTGTAGATTTCTGGAACATGTTTTAGGCTGGCGTATTATGACATTTCTGCAGACCGATAATCTCCTCTGCAGCAATCCGCATGAGTTCCGAAAACAACGGACGTGTGAAACCCACCTCGCTCTGTTTGTCCACGAGACCCAGAAAGCACCAGATACAGGCGCTCGGGTAGACGTCGTGTTCCCCGACTTCCGGAAGGCGTTCGACACAGTTCCACATTGCTGCCTAATGAACAAAATACGAACATACGCAATACCGTGTGGCTGGATTGAAGAATTTTTAACAAATAGAAAAGAGCATGTCATTCTCAACGGAGAGAAATCTTCAGATGTAAAAGTAACTTAAGAGTGTTAAAGAGACCACCGACCGCTGTGGCCGAGAGGTTCTAGGCGCTTCAGTCTGGAACCGCGCGACCGGTATGGTCGCAGGTTCGAATCCTGCCTCGGGCATGGATGTGTGTGATGTCCTTAGGTTAGTTAGGTTTAAGTAGTTCTAATTTCTGGGGGACTGATGACCTCAGAAGTTTAGTCCCATAGTGCTCAGAGGCATTTGAATCTATTTTGTTAATAGACCATTACTTTTCACAATACATGTAAATGGTCTAGTAGATAATGTCTGAAGTTCCAAGAGGCTTTTCGCGTATGATGCTGTAGTACACAGAGAAGCAGCGGCGCTAGAAAACTGTAGCGGACTGCACGAAGTGCATGTGATCAACGCTTGGTGTACGGCGTGGCAACTGACACTCAACATACACCAATGTAATACGTTGTGTGTGCATGGCAGAAGAACCCTTTATTGTTTGATTAGACAAAGAAATTACTTCCATAAAATATCTAGGAGGATGCGTACGGAGCTGTTTAATGTGGAACGATCACATAAAACTAAATCGCGGGTAAGGCAGATACCAGACTGAGATTCGTTGAAAGAATCCTCCAGAAATCTAGTCCATCAACAAAGGAAGTAGCTTAGAAAACACTCGCTCTACCAGTACTTGAATATCGGTCAGTCTGAATTTGTACCAGAACTAGTAGGTGAAACAGAGAAGATCCAAAGATCAGCATGTTTTGTTACAGGTTTATTCAGTATGCAGGAAACTGTCATGGACACAGGTTTTACTCAAGCAAAAGAACAAGCCGGCTCCATAACTCGTTACAGTAAAATGGACGATTTCCAAATAATCGACAACATTATAGAACATGGCAATGCGTATGAATTACCGCTTTACTGGAATTGTTTTATTTTGAAAAAGCATTTGACTCATTTTCAACAAAATCTGTAAGACTCTCCATAGAGAAAGACAGGTATTGGTTCAGTATGTGCTGGTATATCAAAGAATAAGGTCACGGTACAAAATATTAATTCCCCCATTAGAAGAGCACACTGGTCACTTTGGAGCACTGGATGTATAAGTGTAGAATTGGTATCAGGTAGTCATGCACCAATTACATGTAACACTGGCTCTAGCCTTGATAGCAGTGGCAGTAATTCTAGACACCTGTAAATAATTTTTACAAGGATATTCTACACGTGGTATTATAATTTTAAGAATGACAAAAATAACAGAATTCAAATATGCAGCTCTAGTTTGACATGGAGGGCTCACATAGTCAGCTGTGGCCTTGGAGTACGAACCATTCTGGCATTTGCCTGAAGTAATAAGGATGGCCGAATGAAGACTCTAGTCTCCACCCAGCAGAAAGCAGCTGCTCTATGTGCTCGCCCTGCTGTATCCACAATACAACTGGCAAATGACGCTGGGAGAAGCAACCTTCCCACCCCTCCTGCCTCCAATCCAAGTAATAAGGATGGCCGGATGAAGACTCTAGTCTCCACCCAGCAGAATACAAGACCAGTCTGCTTAAAACGGGGGCAGCCAAGAATTAGGCTCGCGGGCCCTGCCTTTACCAGAGTGCCGTAGCGCTCAGCCTCGCTGCACTTTTCTCCCGCCACCACTGCAGGCAGCCTGAGTGTGAGGAGGTGGAAGAGGGGGAAACTGCAAAAATGCAGCATTTAAATGGCAGCTCAGTCGCGCTGTATAAATTTGGTTTTATGTTTCATATTTCACAACAACATAGATCACAAACAAAACAAATTTTCAGCATTGTTTTACTATTTTTGGTGCGTTCAAGTCAAAGTATAATTTTTATCTGGTACAAACTGTCGGCATTATGACAGACACACAAAATTTCACAGAGTTTCGCTCTCAGGTTGCCACATAATGGTGGCTTATTTTGTTTCATAATGGAGAAAAGATCACTCACACACACATATGTTGATCGAAATATTGTAGCACTTTGTAATATAATTACAGAGACGTTGAAACTCTATCTGAGAAATGCAATCCAGATGTCATGGGCAGTTTTGACACAAAAGGGTTTGTCATTAAAACGGGAATTACCTTGCAGGTCAACGAGTTACATTTGCATTTGCATAGGGGCGTTTTCAACTGAAACGGCAAACAGTCTAAAACACGTCTCAAAAAAACAGATGTAAGATTGTCAGTGTACTTAAAACGTTTATTCAATTGTACGAGAGTAATTCAAATGAAAACCTTAAATATTTTTTTAACACATTATTTATTGTGCAGAGGTGGTACAAAGCTGCAGTACGTTTCAACATAATCTCCCCCATGCTAAATGCAAGTCCTCCAGCGCTTACAAAGTGCATAAATTGCTTTAGAAAAAATTTCTTTTAGTAGTCCGCGCAACCACTCATGCACCGCGTGGCGTACCTCTTCATCACAACGGAATTTCTTTCCTCCCATTTCGTCTTTGAGTGGTCCAGACATATGGAAATCACTTGGGGCAAGTTCTGGTGAGTATGGTGGATGAAGAAGACACTCAAAATCCAGGTCTGTGATTGCTGCAACTGTTGTACGGGCAGTGTGGGGCCTTGCATTGTCACGTTGCAAAAGGACACCTGTTGACAGCAATCCACGTCGCTTTGCTTTTGATTGCAGGCCACAGATGATTTTTTAGGAGATCTGTGTATGATGCACTAGTGACAGTGGTCCCTCTAGGCATGTAATGCCCCAAAATGACGCATTTTTCGTCCCAAAAGAGAGTCAGCATAACCTTCCCTGCTGATGGTTCTGTTCGAAACTTCTTTGGTTGTGGTGATGAGGAATGGCGCCATTCCTTGCTCGCTCTCTTCGTTTCCGGTTGGCGGAAGTGAACCCAGGTTTCGTCCCCAGTAACGATTCTTGCAAGGAAGCCATCATCTTCTTGTTCAAAGCACCGAAGAAGTTCTTCACAAACATCAACACGTCGTTCTCTCATTTCAGGAGTCATCTGCCGTGGCACCCATCTTGCAGACACTTTGTGAAACCGGAGCATATCATGTACAGTGTGGTGTGCTGACCCATGAATAATCTGTAAACGTGCGGCAATGTCATTCAGTGTCACTCGGCTGCTTTCCTTCACTGTGGCTTTAACTTCTGCAAAGTTCTGTGGAGTCACAACTCATTGTGCCTGACCTGGACGAGGAGCATCTTTCTCTGTAGTCACACCATTTGCAAACTTCCTACTCCATTCGTAGACTTGCTGCTGTGACAAACGTGCATCACCGTACTGAACCTTCGTTCGTCGATGAATTTCAATAGGTTTCACACCTTCACTACGCAAAAACGGAATAACAGAACGCTGTTCTTCCCTGGTGCGAGTCACAAGTGGGGCGGCCATCTTTATACTGATACTGCGACGGTATGTGTGGATGTGCACCATGCTGCCACCTACAGGCCATTCTGCACGCTGTTTGTAGCATGCTTACCAACTTACAGGATAACGGAGCGAAATTTCGATTTGTTATTACAAATTTAAGGTTTTCATTTGACTCACCCTCGTACTTGCAATCCTTCAAGGCCACAATGAATTCTTCAGACCTTACGTTTTTTTTAAGGACAGTGAGCTTAGAGAAGTGGACTGTGTTTTCTTTTTAAATGCATTCTTATCAAATCAGAAAGAATCTATTTCTCACCTTGCAATGTCTTACTGTGGGCAGCATGCAGTCAAGCCCATTTAAAATACAAGGTTTGCAGTCCATTCCAGATGTTCTACTTTTCGTTCCTCTATTTCTTGTTCCACCATAAATTCAAGAGTAGCAAGTTTTAAATCGAAAAATCGTTACGGACATCTCACTTGATTTAAACAACGTACTTTGCAGTAATATACATATAATGACTCCGCATTCTTCGTTCACTTCCATCGAAAACTATTGCAACTGACACGGAATAATGCGTGCGACTTCAGAAATCTTACTGTTCGTACAAAAAATTTCTTCACGTGCTGCATGCCTGCAAATTTAGCACAGATTACTTATTGATGTACAGAACAATGAATCCCATCTGTCGACCGTTTAATTTTTTGCTCTTTCACTGTCAACTAAATCTTTAACTTCTTTCCCCATGGAGGTGCAATTTCGTTTCATAGCAAATTTGCAGTTCGCATCGCATATACGATTGCATAATACATATTCAGAATTCGTTTCATAGCAAATCTGCAGTTCGCATCGCATATGTTGTTTGTTGTTGTGGTCTTCAGTCCTGAGACTGGTTTGATGCAGCTCTCCATGCTACTCTATCCTGTGCAAGCTTCTTCATCTCCCAGTACCTACTGCAACCTACATCCTTCTGAATCTGCTTAGTGTATTCATCTCTTGGTCTCCCTCTACGATTTTTACCCTCCACGCTGCCCTCCAATACTAAATTGGTGATTCCTTGATGCCTCAGAACATGTCCTACCAACCGATCCCTTCTTCTGGTCAAGTTGTGCCACAAACTTCTCTTCTCCCCAATCCTATTCAATACTTCCTCATTAGTTATGTGATCTACCCATCTAATTTTCAGCATTCTTCTGTAGCACCACATTTCGAAAGCTTCTATTCTCTTCTTGTCCAAACTATTTATCGTCCATGTTTCACTTCCACACATGGCTACACTCCATACAAATACTTTCAGAAAAGACTTCCTGACACTTAAATCTATACTCAATGTTAACAAATTTCTCTTCTTCAGAAACGCTTTCCTTGCCACTGCCAGTCTACATATTATATCGCATATACGACTGCATAATACATATTGAGAATTCTTATCCCTCTCTTCTGTAATTCTCACTCATTTTTAAGTCGTTGTGGCGATAGGTCACTAGACTGCTTGTTTTTGTGCAAACAGTCACTGGACGTGTGAATGTCCGTCATACCATGAACAATAGACAGGCTGACGCTATGATTCTGCCGAAATGAAGAGCGCTGTGTCACAAAAAAAAGGCCACATCGAAAAACTAAAGAAAATGTCACGCCGTACTGGCTACTTCGGAGAAGGCACGAGCAAAGCCGAGGCAGGCCGAACCTTGGCCCGCACACCCGACCCACATGAAGTTGCCACGCCATGGCCGGCCCTGGTTTAAAACATCATTACCTCTAGTGTATAGCAGTGTTTCAGAAAAAAGTTGCTTAAAAATGTAAAAAGGTAATGTTACACCGTTCCTTCATTTCTCACTCCTAGTCACTTGATGCACTATGCACGCATTATTTCATAACGCACACACTATCGCCGACGACAGTACCATACCGACAGTGTTTGGTTTCCGTTTTGTGTACCGCAACTTCCCATTTGATAGTCTTGGAAACTCAGACGCTGTCCCTCTGTAATGAGGGAGATGTTCAGCTCAAAAAGAGGTTACACATCGCATAGCTTAGGGAGTAAGGTTTTCCCAAAAAAGGGAAAGAAAGCATAGCGCAAAATAGTTACTAGTTACGTGAAACACGTCGCATAGCTTAAAGAGTAAGGTTTCCCCCAAAAAGGGAAAAAAGCATAGCGCAAAAGTGTTACGTGAAACGATAGATGTTTTACTATCGTTATTGTCACTTATGTGTTGTATGAGTACCAAGACCTCAGATGGAAAAGTCCTGAACAAAGAAGGGAAAACAGAAAAGAGGAAGGTTTATGTAGATGTAGATGGTCTACTCCATGAAGATGAACTTGAAGGCAATATTATAGAGATGGAAGAGAATGTAGATGAAGACGAGTTGGGAAATATGATACTGTGAGGAAAATTTGGAAGAGCACTGGATGACCTAAGTCCAAATGAGGTCCCAGGAGTAGATGGTATTCCGTCAGATCTGCTGATAACCTTCTGGCCTGTAAAATATGTGAGACAGGCGAAATACACTCACGTTTCAAGACGAATGGAGTAATTCCAATTCCAAAGAAAACCGGTGCTGACAGGTGTGAATATTATCGAACTATCAGTTTAATAAGTCATGGATGCAAAATACTAACACGAATTCGTTACACAAGAATAGAAAAACTGGTAGAAGCCGACCTCGGGGAAAATGAATTTGGATTCTGAGAAATGTGGATACACGAAAGACAATACTGACCCTTGGAATTAACTTAGAACATAGCTTAAGGAAAGACAAACTTATGTTTTTGGCATTTTTAGACTTAAGAGAAAGCTTTTGACAGTACTGACTGTAATACTCTCTTTGAAATTCTAAAGTTAGCAGGGGTAAAATACAGAGATTGAAAGGCTATTTACAATTTGCACAGACGCCAGACGGCAGTTATGAGAGTTGAGGTGCATGAAAAGGAAGCAATGATTGAGAAGAAAGCGAGGTTGTCTTGTAGTCTATCCCCGACGTCATTCAGTCTGTACATTGAGCAAGCAGTAAAGAAAACCAAAGAAAAACTTAGAGTAGGAATTAAAGCTCGAGGAGAAGAAACAAAAACTTTGAGGTTTGCAGGTGACATCGTAAATCTGTCAGAGATAGCAAAGGACTTGGAAGAGCAGTTGAATGGAGTGACCAATGCCTTGAAAGGAGGGCGTAAGATGAACATGAACAAAGACAAAACGAGGATAAAGGAATGTAGTCGAATTAAATCTGATGGTGCTGAGGGAAACAGATTAGGAAATGAGACACTTAAAGAAGTGATGGGTTTTGCTATTTGGGCAGTAAAGTAACTAAGGATGGCCGAAGTAGACTGGCAGTGGCAAGGAAAGCTTTTCTGAAGAAGAGAAGTTTGTTAAAATCGAAAATAGATTTTAAGGTTAGAAAGTCTTTTCTGAAAGTATTTGTATGGGGTATAGCCATATATAGTGTTGCCAAGTATGGAAGTGAAACATGGGTGATAAACAGTTTAGACAAGAAGAGAAGAGATGATTTTGAAATGTGGTGCTATAGAAGAATACCGAAGATTAGATGGGTTAATCACATAACTATCGAGGAGATACTGAGTATAATTGGGGACAAAGAAACTCATGGCACAGCCTGACTAGAAGAAGGGATCGGTTGGTAAGACGCATTCTGAGACATCAAGGGATCACCAATTTAATACTGGAGGGAAGTGTGGGTTGGTAAAAATCGTAGAGGGAGACCAAGAGATGAACACAATACGCAGATTTAGAAGGATGTGGGTTGCAGTAGTTACTCGGAGATGAAAAGGCTTGCACAGGATAGAATTGCAAGGAGAGCTGCATCAAACGAATCTTCGGACTGAAGACCACAACAACATCATTCATGTGAGTGTGAATCACAACTGTACAGAATGTTTCGATTAACAGGTCCTTTTGAACTGCCATTTCTATAAGTTTCTTTCAGTAATCTCTTAAATCCCCTTGGGCAATTTATTGTACCGTTTTATTCCTTGATAAAAGTGCTCTTTTCTGTTTTACGTTTATTCTTTCTTGTTAAATGTAATTTCAGTCTAGACCTTGTTCCATGGTCACGGGCAGGGCTGTTTGTGCAATAATTATCAATGCTAGTTTTTATGTGTACAGGTAATAGTAAGTGTCCTCAGAGGGTGTAGTTAAAATCCTGTATTTTGACAGATTTTTAAAATGAACTCGATTACTATTGTTAGTATTATTCTCATAGTCCTATTCTGTGGTCTGAACAATATGTTCATATTTTGTGAATTTGTTCTCCCGAAAAGAATGGCCTCATTTCGACGAAGAAGAATGTCCGAGTTTCTTCGGGTATCCCACATCCAGTTGAAGCATTCACTAATGGTTTAGATCCATTAGAGCTACCGAGTTGGGAGGACGAGGAGAAGGGAGAAAGAGGATGTGTTGATTAGTAGGTTTTACCTACTATTATAAATGATCTCAGACATTTGTAATGAGACTGACACCAGGTGATTTAGTGGGACGATTGGGGTGCGATGAGTTGTTTTGTGTTTTCGGCAGACCAGAAGGGTATATGCGTAACCCTGAGAAAACGGCGGGGCATCTTGCAAGATCAGAGAGTGCACAGCATACTCATCAAGAAGATGCAGAAGTGAGAGCATCCCATGTTGGCCGGCAATCTTGAAATAAACATTTTGTTCCATCGGCTGGTGTTGGTTTCTTCATCTTAAGCTTATTGTAGTTATAGAATATTTTTCACCACACGCGTTTTGCTTTTATTCATTGAGCATCAATCTTCTGTGGCATTGGTGTTTTCGCCTCTTGTTTAAATATTCTGAAGTCCATGGCTTTTCTCATCGTTGTTAGCATAGGCTGATGCCGAAAGAAACTAGGTTGCCCAATTAATTTATGTAATTTATCTCTTATTTTCAACCAGCTTTTTATGCCGTATTTGTGTTTCTCCTCTCTTCGCCTCACGTGTTAATGATCGCAGGTGGATAGCGCTCTAAGTCACACACAGTTGTATATGAGTTGAATAAAGGTTACATCTACATCTACATCTACATCCATACTCCGCAAGCCACCTGACGGTGTGTGGTGAAGGGTACCCTGAATACCTCTATCGGTTCTCCCTTCTCGTATTGTTCGTGGAAAGAAGGATTGTCGGTATGCTTCTGTGTAGGCTCTAATCTCTCTGATTTTATCCTCATGGTCTCTTCGCGAGATATACGTAGGAGGGAGCAATATACTGCTTGACTCTTCGGTGAAGGTATGTTCTCGAAACTTGAACAAAAGTCCGTACCGAGCTACTGAGCGTCTCTCCTGCAGGTTCTTCCACTGGAGTTTATCTATCATCTCCGTAACGCTTTCGCGATTACTAAATGATCCTGTAACGAAGCGCGCTGCTCTCCGTTGAATCTTCTATATCTCTTCTATCAACCCTATCTGGTACGGATACCACACTGGTGAGCAGTATTCAAGCAGCGGGCGAACAAGTGTACTGTAACTTACTTCCTTTCTTTTCGTATTTCATTTACTTAGGATTCTTCCAATGAATCTCAGTCTGGCATCTGCTTTACTGACGATCAACTTTATACGAGCATTCCATTTTAAATCACTCCTAATGCCTACTCACAGATAATTAATGGAATTAACTGCTTCCAGTTTCTGACCTGCTATATTGTAGCTGAATGATAAAGGATCTTCCTTTCTATGTATTCGCAGCACATTACACTTGTCTACATTGAGATTCAACTGCCATTCCCTGCACCATGCGTCAATTCGCTGCAGATCCTGCTGCATTTCAGTACAATTTTCCATTGTTGCAACCTCTCGATACACCACAGCATCATCTGCAAAAAGCCTCAGTGAACTTCCGATGTCATCCACCAGGTCATTTATATATATCGTGAATAGGAACGGTCCTATGATACTCCCCTGCGGCACACCTGAAATCACTCTTACTTCAGAAGACTTCTCTCCATTGAGAATGACATGCTGCGTTCTGTTATCTAGGAACTCCTCAATCCAATGACACAATTGGTCTGATAGTCCGTATGCTCTTACTTTGTTCATTAAACGACTGTGGAGAACTGTGTCAAACGCCTTGCGGAAGTCAAGAAACACGGCATCTACTTGTGAACCCGTGTCTAAGGCCCTCTGAGTCTCGTGGACGAATAGCGCGAGCTGGGTTTCACACGACCGCCTTTTTCGAAACCCATGCTGATTCCTACAGAGTAGATTTCTAGTCTCCAGAAAAGACATTATACTCGAACATAATACGTGTTCCAAAATTCTACAACTGATAGACGTTAGAGATATAGGTCTATAGTTCTGCACATCTGTTCGACGTCCCTTCTTGAAAACGGGGATGACCTGTGCCCTTTTCCAATCCTTTGGAACGCTTCGCTCTTCTAGAGACCTACGGTACACCGCTGCAAGAAGGGGGGCAAGTTCCTTCGCGTACTCTGTGTAAAATCGAACTGGTATCCCATCAGGTCCAGCAGCCTTTCCTCTTTTGAGTGATTTTAATTGTTTCTCTATCCCTCTGTCGTCTATTTCGATATCTACCATTTTGTCAAATGTGCGACAATCTAGATAAGGAACTACAGTGCAGTCTTCCTCTGTAAAACAGCTTTGGAGGAAGACATTTAGTATTTCAGCCTTTAGTCTGTCATCCTCTGTTTCAGTATCATTTTGGTCACAGAGTGTCTGGACATTTTGTTTTGATCCACCTACCGCTTTGACATAGGACCAAAATTTCTTAGGATTTTCTGCCAAGTCAGTACATAGAACTTTACTTTCGAATTCATTGAACGCCTCTATTTCACTTTGCGTAATTTTTGTTTGTCTGCAAGGCTTTGGCTATGTTTATGTTTGCTGTGAAGTTCCCTTTGCTTCCCCAGCAGTTTTCTAACTCGGTTGTTGTAGCACGGTGGATCTTTTCCATCTCTTACGATCTTGCTTGGCACATACTCATCTAACGCATATTGTACGATGGTTTTGAACTTTGTCCACTGATTCTCAACACTATCTGTACTTGAGACATAACTTTTATGTTGAGCCATCGGATACTTTGTAATCTGCTTTTTGTCACTTTTGCTAAACAGAAAAATCTTCCTACCTTTTTCAATATTTCTATTTACGGCTGAAATCATCGATGCAGTAACCGCTTTATGATCGCTGATTCCCTGTTCTGCATTAACTGATTATACCACACAACTGATACACCCCAAGAGAACAACAGAAAAAAATGGTTAAATGCGTGATAAATGACCTGTCGCAACATCTCCCTCTCTCTAGAATACATCAGTGTACCATTAAATCATACCTCATTACAAGCACTCTCAACCGATTACTCCATCTGCTTTCTCTCATCCTTTGACGCAGACCCATGTCAATTTAGAGGCAAATGGCTCTGTTTTCCAGGACAGAATCAAAGACAGCAGTCAACTTGTATGTACCCCTATTACCTCAATAGAAAAACAGTATAATGTTGCTAAAAACCAAGCAGCAACTGTTCTGCAAGGTATCTGTTAGTTGACACTGCACGCTTGTGATTTATAGAGAGTACAGAGAAGCACATTGTAAATACTGTTTGTTAGAGTTTAAAGCACGTAAACAATCTTTCATAGGGTCAAACATGCGATCTATTCTGTAGTTGTGTATTGCAGTCAGCCAGCTGGTAATACAATTATCTTTACGTGTGGACACTTTATAAAAATCTATAAGGTGGTTGCCGATAACTTTGGGAGTCACACCTCTCGCAAATTGTTTACGAATATTCCATGCTGTTCAGCTGAAATTTGAAATTTTCAGCTACCTGCAGTGTGATGGATTTCCTGCCAAACGACCTACTTGTGTCAATATCCACCCAGGATGCAAGTCAAATCCAGAAGGGGGAAGAATAGTGTTTGGAAACTGGTTGGTTGTAAGATTGAATCATGAATAGTCCTACAATTTCCCACTGAATGTGCCAGTACCAGTATCCAGCAACAGTAAGCAAGGATAAACTACCCCCCATGGAAAGTATCGATTTAATTAGTTAATCAATCAATTTGATAGAGACGGGATAAAATGCATGGACTATTTTCAAGATTTCCACAGCTGAGGATTTACAGAGTATTCACTACCTTCAGTCTGGAACCGCGCGACCACTACGGTCACAGGTTCGAATCCTGCCTCGGGTATGGATGTGTGTGATGTCCTTAGGTTAGTTAGGTTTAAGTAGTTCTAAGTTCTAGGCGACTGATGAGCTCAGATGTTAAGTCCCATAGTGTTCAGAGCCATTTGAACCAATTTATCCACTACTCTGTGGATTAGTGCAGCACATGACAGAGACTTGCAGGGTTGGAAGTAGCCACTTGAGCGAGAGGGAGAGAGAGTGAAAAAGAGAGAGAGCATGTGTTTCGACAGGATTTTCCCATGTATCAAAATCAAAGTGCTGCCGCCACCTGTATGAAAGAGTTTCTGCCACCTGATGCTTTGTAACCAGGAAGTAACCAGAGGGGTGTGGGGGAGGAGTGGATTGAGGCATGAGGGGTGGGAAGGTTATTTCCCTCAGTGTCATTTTCCAGCTGTATTGTGGATAACTCAGTCAGTATCTGTACAGCAGGGCGACACATGGAGCAGCTGCTTTTGCTGAGTTGGTGTGGGTGGTGTGTATTTGGGAGCAGATTGTGCAGGAGGTGCAACTGCACGCAGCCACTTGAGGTAGGAATTCCCCAGCAAAGGACGTTGCCACAAACAAATGGGGCCATAGCTGTGGGGTGACCTGGTTGTTGGATGGTCACAAAAGATGTAGTTTGAGTCTGGTGCCATCGGCAGTGGAGCTACACTCCTGGAAATGGAAAAAAGAACACATTTACACCGGTGTGTCAGACCCACCATACTTGCTCCGGACACTGAGAGAGGGCTGTACAAGCAATGATCACACGCACGGCACAGCGGACACACCAGGAACAGCGGTGTTGGCCGTCGAATGGCGCTAGCTGCGCAGAATTTGTGCACCGCCGCCGTCAGTGTCAGCCAGTTTGCCGTGGCATACGGAGCTCCATCGCAGTCTTTAACACTGGTAGCATGCCGCGACAGCGTGGACGTGAACCGTATGTGCAGTTGACGGACATTGAGCGAGTGCGTATAGTGGGCATGCGGGAGGCCGGGTGGACGTACCGCCGAATTGCTCAACACGTGGGGCGTGAGGTCTCCACAGTACATCGATGTTGTCGCCAGTGGTCGGCGGAAGGTGCACGTGCCCGTCGACCTGGGACCGGACCGCAGCGACGCACGGATGCACGCCAAGACCGTAGGATCCTACGCAGTGCCGTAGGGGACCGCACCGCCACTTCCCAGCAAATTAGGGACACTGTTGCTCCTGGGGTATCGGCGAGGACCATTCGCAACCGTCTCCATGAAGCTGGGCTACGGTCCCGCACACCGTTAGGCCGTCTTCCGCTCACGCCCCAACATCGTGCAGCCCGCCTCCAGTGGTGTCGCGACAGGCGTGAATGGAGGGACGAATGGAGACGTGGTGTCTTCAGCGATGAGAGTCGCTTCTGCCTTGGAGCCAGTGATGGTCGTATGCGTGTTTGGCGCCGTGCAGGTGAGCGCCACAATCAGGACTGCATACGACCGAGGCACACAGGGCCAACACCCGGCATCATGGTGTGGGGGGCGATCTCCTACACTGGCCGTACACCTCTGGTGATCGTCGAGGGGACACTGAATAGTGCACGGTACATCCAAACCGTCATCGAACCCATCGTTCTACCATTCCTAGACTGGCAAGGGAACTTGCTGTTCCAACAGGACAATGCACGTCCGCATGTATCCCGTGCCACCCAACGTGCTCTAGAAGGTGTAAGTCAACTACCCTGGCCAGCAAGATCTCCGGATCTGTCCCCCATTGAGCATGTTTGGTACTGGATGAAGCGTCGTCTCACGTGGTCTGCACGTCCAGCACGAACGCTGGTCCAACTGAGGCGCCAGGTGGAAATGGCATGGCAAGCCGTTCCACAGGACTACATCCAAAATCTCTACGATCGTCTCCATGGGAGAATAGCAGCCTGCATTGCTGCGAAAGGAGGATATACACTGTACTAGTGCCGACATTGTGCATGCTCTGTTGCCTGTGTCTATGTGCCTGTGGTTCTGTCAGTGTGATCATGTGATGTATCTGACCCCAGGAATGTGTCAATAAAGTTTCCCCTTCCTGGGACAATGAATTCACGGTGTTCTTATTTCAATTTCCAGGAGTGTATTTGGGTGCTCCGTATGCATCATGTAATTTCAGTACTAGCAGTCTCTGTATGGTCAATGTGCTAACACTGGGAGAGATGCGCTAAACACTGGATGGCTTCCTGTGGATGGCATCTGCATGCCTCTTGGCAGGTTTGGAGCATTGTGGTGGACACCAGCACATGGCATAGCCCAGTGGATGGCATGTGTATGTGTGGGGGGTGGGTGAGAAGATGAAATCAGCATGTTTTTTGTCAGATCTGTAACAGTGTAATTAAGGATGGTGAGTTTTGTTGTCGTCGGTTTCATGACGGAATTCCTTGTGCGATCGGAGAAAATCGATCTCTTTAATATTTAATTACTTCATTTCGATGTATGTTACAAGACCTGCACCTTCCAAAATTAAATAAACAGCAGAGGATGATGAGCTTTTCCCATCAAATAGAGATCCAATTCTTGTGAATTGATATGCGAATTGAATTTTATAAATAAACAATATTCTTCTTCTTCTTTCGTGTGACCCATTTGGGGGTACGATAAATCAACTTTGGCTACTCTTCATTGTACTAGATTTCCTTAGTTTCCAAAATTCCTAAATACTTTTAGAGTGTTGTTCCCTTTCTTCTTGAGTCCACTTTGTCTAGTTGTTTTCCTGCTTTCCTGAAATTCTGCCTCTTGAACTGCCTTTCTGAAATGTGTTCTGTTTTCTGTTGTGTCTATTGTAATTCCAGAGTTTTCTGTGTCCTTTTCAGTCTCTATGAACCATGTGGGCTTGGATTTGCGGCTATTGAGTAATGTGAATATAAACAATATATTATTAATCCCTCTGATATCTCATTAACATTGATTTCAATTTCATTTCGTGAAATCCTTCCCCTCCATCACAGACTTTCTCCCACAAATTCCTGTTTGATGGAGGGGAGTGGGAATGGGGGAGAGGTGCTGAGGGATTTCCCTGCAGGGGAGGCATTAATTAATTTATTGAATTAATTAATTAGTCAATAAATTTGATATTTAAATGACTTGTTTGGTGAGGGGGAGGGTGGAGGGGTTGGCGATTTGCCAGATTGGGGAGGGGGTGGAGGAGGCGGTGGAGGTGGTGCGTTTCTCAGGAAGACAAATTATCCTCAGGGGTTCATAAATCAACCCCACAGAGTCATAAATCAATAAACAGAACATTAGGTTGTGGCTGAATGGATGCTTACCCCTGATGTATGCATCACATGCAAAAAATGGCTCACAACCGATGTTACGCTACTACTTAGGTGAACAGTTGGCTGATCAGGTCCACTCCATGGGAAAATGTTTGTTCTCCATTGGTGATGCTGTGTTCCAAGACGACAGGGTCCCTATTCATACAATTAGCGTTGCCCAGCAATGGTTTTGTGAGCACAAAAATGAATTGGCCCATCTGCCCTAGCCACCATGGTCACCAGATCTCAGTACTATTGAGCCTCTTTGGTCTACCTTGGAGGGAAGGGTGCGTGGTCACGATCCACCTGCCTGAATGTGTCATTATTTTGCATGAATAATGATAAAAAAATTCCTTAAAAATCAGACAATACCTGTATTTATCTGTTCTGGAAGCTGTTTTGAGTGCCAACGCTTTTCCTATGCCGTATTATGCATGGTAATTTGTTGCGTTTTTCGTGTTTCCGTGTTTTTGTCCAACACCCTGTATAATAAAGTACTGTCTCAAAAAGCTACATAAATATCAAGTCGCATCTTGGTAATATTTCGAAGTGGTGCAAAGGCTGGCAACTTGCTTCCTTTGCATGTTCAGAAATGTAAACGTTTGCACTTCATAAAGCGAGAAAAGGTAGTATTCTACGACTGCAATGTCAGTGATCACAACTGGGATCGGTCAACTCACACAATTACATAGGTGTAAATATTTGTTGGGGTATGGAAAGGAACGATCACAAAGTCCAGTCGTAGATAAAGCTGATGACAGGCTTCTGTTCATTTTAGAACGCTAGGGAAATGCAATCAGTCTACAAAAAAGATTTCTCACAAAACACTCGTGCTACTCGTACCAGATAGGACCAACAGGAGATATTGGACGTACACAGAGAAGGACAGCACGGATTGATCACAGATTTGTTTGACATTTGACACACCGGCATGGAGATGCCGAAGAACTGAACAGGCAGACACATAAAGATAGACACAAATATTCCAAGAAAGGCTACTTACGAAGTTTGTACACTATTGGCAATTAAAATTACTACACCAAGAAGAAATACAGGTGATAAACGGGTATTCATTGGACAAATATATTCTTCTAGAATTGACATGTGATTACATTTTCACGCAATTTGGGTGCATAGATCCTGAGAAATCAGTACCCAGAACAACCACCTCTGGCCGTAATAAAGGCCTTGATATTCTTGGGCATTGAGTCAAACAGAGCTTGGATGGCGTGTACAGGTACAGCTGCCCATGCAACATCATCTCGATACCATGGTAGATCAAGAGTAGTGACTAGCGTATTGTGACGAGACAGTTGCTCGGCCACCATTGACCAGACGTTTTCAATTGGTGAGAGATCTGGAGAATGTGCTGGCCAGGGCAGCAGTGGAACATTTTCTGTATCCAGAAAGGACCTGCAACATGCGGTCGTGCATTATCCTGCTGAAATGTAGGGTTTCGCAGGGATCGAATGAAGGGTAGAGCCACGGGTCGTGACACATCTGAAATGTAACGTCCACTATTCAAAAGCCGTCAATGCGAACAAGAGGTGACCGAAACCTGTAACGAATGGCACCCCATACCATCACGCCGGGTGATACGCCAGTATGGCGATGACGAATACACGCTTCCAATGTGCGTTCACTGCGATGTCGCCAAACACGGATGCGACCATAATGATGCTGTAAACAGAACCTGGATTCATCCGAAAAAATGACGTTTTGCCATTCGTGCACCCAGGTTCGTCATTGTGTACACAATAACAGGCGCTCCTGCCTGTGATGCAGCGTCAAGGGTAACCGCAGCCATGGTCTCCGAGCTGATAGTCCATGCTGCTGCAAACGTCGTCGAACTGTCGTGCAGATGGTTGTTGTCATGCAAACGTCCCCATCTGTTGACTCAGGGATCGAGACGTGGCTGCACGATCCGTTACAGCCATGCGGATAAGGTGCCTGTCATCTCGACTGCTACTGATACGAGACCGTTGGGATCCAGCACGGCGTTCCGTATTACCCTCCTGAACCCACCGATTCCATATTCTGCTAACAGTCATTGGATCTCGACCAAAGCGAGATGCAATGTCGCGATACGATAAACTGCAATCGCGATAGGCTACAATCCGATCTTTATCAAAGTCGGAAACGTAATGGTATACATTTCTCCTCCTTACACGAGGCATCACAGCAACGTTTGACCAGGCAACGCCGGACAACTGCTGTTTGTGTGTGAGAAAAAAAAAGTAATTCAGGCATCAAAACAAATACACTACGAGAAGAAGATAGCAATGTCAGGGAACAAAATAAAAACAATATGGGATATAGTGAAAGAGGAGACTGGTAGAACCAGAAAGGAACAGGAGCAAATAGCACTAAGGGTAGATGACACATTAGTAACCGATGGGCATAGTGTGGTAAATCTATTTAACAAGTACTTTATATCCATTACTGATAGAATGGGATTGTCAGGATCAGTAAATAATGCCCTTGAATATCTGAAACTAGCCTTTACAAATAGCTTTAGGAACATGAATATGTCACTCACATCACCAAAAGAAATAACTTCCATAATAAGATCTTTAAAAACACAGCATACTAGTGGTTACAATAAAATATCAACAAAGTTAATTAAGGCATGTTCTTGTGAGTTTAGTACAATTCTAAGTCACTTGTGTAACCAGTCAATTATAACTGGGACATTTCCTGACTGACTGAAATATGCAGATGTTAAGCCTCTATTCAAGAAAGGGGATAAAGAGATGCCATCAAACTACAGACCGATTTCACTTTTGCCAGTATTCTCAAAAATTTTAGAAAGAAGTAATCTACAGGCAGCTTCTCAACCATCTGACCACAAATAACATATTATCAAGAACACGGTTTGGATTTCTGAAGGGTTCTGATATCGAAAAGGCTATTTACACCTACAGTGAAAATGAACTTAATTCATTAAATAACAAGTTACAGCAGGTATTTTCTGTGATTCGTCAAAGGCATTCGATTGTGTAAACCACAACATCCTTTTAAATAAATTAGAATTCTATGGTGTCATGGGCAGTGCTGCAAAATGGTTCAAGTCATACTTCGCTAACAGGAAACAAAGGGCGTCAGTGGAAGGGACTAGTGAATTAAGTCATCAGTCATCATCAGAATGAGAAGAAATTACATGTGGTGTCCCACAAGGATCCATCTTAGGGCCATTGCTTTTTCTTGTGTACATTAATGATCTGTCATCAGTTACAATGCCAGAAGCAGAGTTCCTTTTGTTTGCACATGACACAAGAATTGCAATAAATAGTATGTCGAGTGTAGTTCTAGAAAGATCTACTAATGATATTTTCATGGAGATTAATAAATGGTTTAAGCCAACTCACTGACATTAAACTTCGAAAAGACTCACTATATGCAATTCAGAACCTGTAAGAGCTTTCCACCCAGCATATGCATAAAGTACGAAGAAGAGCAGATAGAAGAGGTTGACAGTCTTAAATTCCTGGGATTACAACTTGATAATAAATTCAGTTGGGAGGAGCACGCCACAGAACTGCAGAAATGCCTTAACAAATCTGTATTTGCAATTTGAGTGTTAGCAGACATAGGCGACATAAAAGTGAAAAAGCTTGCATACTTTGCCTACTTTCATTCCATAATGTCATATGGCATAATATTTTGGGGTAACGCTTCAAGTCAAACAAAAGTTTTCAGAGTCCAAAAGCGTGTAATACGTATTATTTGTGGAGTAAACTCACAGACGTCTTGTAGAAACCTCTTCAAAGAACTCGGTATACTAACTACTGCCTCTCAGTATATTTACTCCTTAATGAAATTTGTCCTAAATAATATATCTCTTTTTCCAACAAACAGCTCAGTTCATACATACAATACCAGGAACAAAAATGATCTGCACAAGGACTTAAAAGCACTTACTTTAGTTCAAAAAGGGGTCCACTACTCAGGAACACTCATCTTCAATAATTTGCCAGCAAACATAAAAAATTTAGTTACAAATAGAGATCAGTTTAAATGGAGCCTGAAAAACTTACTAGTGGCCAACTCCTTCTACTCCATTGATGAATGTTTCAATAGAAACAAATGATGTGTTGTATATATTTATACTATTAGTATTGTTATTTCAGCTTAAAAAATAAAAAAAATAATAAAAAAAGGTGACATGTTCCACTTCCACGAGAATCTCCTCAACGCGGATCTATGGGACGGAAACAAATCTAATCTAATCTAAGGTTGGAAACTTTCCTCATGTCCGCCCGTTGTAGGTGTCGCCACCGGCGCCAACCTTGTGTGAATGCTCTGAAAAGCTGATCATTTGCATGTCACAGCATCTTCTTCCTGTCGGTTAAATTTCGTGACTGTAGCACGTCATCTTCATGGTGTAGCAATTTTAATGGACAGTAGCTTAGAATCATTTTTGAATGATGACTCTAGAAATCCAAGAATCACTCATATAGGGAGTGCAAATACCGGATTAGACTTATTACAGCATGCACAGAGGCGTTAAAATTGTCATTTTTTCCGTACTCCATATGTAAATCGAATGGGAAGAAGTCCTAATAACTGGTGCAGTGCACCTCACAATGATTTGCAGAGTATGAACTTAGATGTAGCTGTAGATAAAGACTGTTGTTCCCTTCCAATACTCCAGATTTGACTCTATGAATGCGACAAGGCTGTTCATAAATCCGTAAGAGTGGAAGGGGGCAGAAATCTCTTCTGAATAGCATGTTGCAAGGCATACCAGATATGCTCAATAATGTTCATGCCTGGGGAGTTTGGTGGCTAATGAAAGTTTTAAACTCAGAAGAGTTTTCCTGCAGCCACACTGTAGCCATTCTGGACGTGTAGGTTATCACACTGTCCTGCTGAAAGAGCCCATCGGAAAGCACAATGGACATGAATGGATGCTGGTGATCAGACAGGATTTTTACGTAAGTTAGTTTCACCTTTCAGAGTCGTATCTACAGATATCCGGGATCCCATATCACTCCAACTGCAAACGCCCTACACCATTACAGAGCCTCAACAAGCTTGAATAGTCCCCTGCTGACATTCAGGGTCCATGGATTCATGAGGTTGTCTCCATACCCGTCGAAGTGCATCCGCTCGACACAATTTGAAACAGGACTCGTCCGACCACGCAACATGTTTCCAGTCATCAACAGTCCAATGTCGGTGTTGACGGGTCCAGGCGAGGCGTAAAGCTTTGTGTGGTGCACTCATCAAGCGTACACGAGTAGACCTTCTGCTCCGAAAGCCCATACCAATGATGTTTCGTTGAACGTTTCTCACGCTGGCACTTGCTGAGGGCCCAGTATTGAAATCTGCAGCAATCTACGGCGGGGTTGCACTCATGTCACGTTGAACGATTCTCTTCAGACGTCGTTGGTTCCCTTCTTGCAGGATGTCGGAGATTTGATGTTTTACCGGATTTCTGTTATTCACGGTACACTCGTGAAATGGTCGTACGGGAAAATCCCTACTCCATCGCTATCTCGGAGATGCTGTGTCCCATCGCTCGTGTGCCGAATATAACACCACGTTCTAACTCATTTAAACCTTGATAACCTGCCGTTGTTGTCTTATACAGACGTTGCCGACAGCAGCACCGTATTCTGCCTGTTTACGAGTCTCTGTATTTGAATACGCATGCCTACCCCAGTTTTTTTAGCAATTCAGTGTATGTAGGCTGATCATTTTAACTGAAGACATTGACGTATCTCGAAAACTACACATCGGATCAAAAAAAAGGTACAATTCCCATTCGTTTGTTTCGGAGGAGGACAGCCAATGATACCACACTCGACCTTCCATCCAAACCCGTGCTGTAAAGTGCGGAACAGCGGATTGCTGGTGAGAAAAGTCGTTTATGAAGGCAGATTTACCCATGATGGAAAGAGGACACATTCTGGATGGTCGTCGGTATTACGGACTTAGCAATACAGGTAAGAACTTGCCTATTTCGCGAAAGCCACCGTTACTTATACAGCCTACTACAAGCGAAAGTAAAAAACTGCAAATAAACAGCTAGTGACCAGCATCACTGAAATACCGAATCGCGTTTCTGACCAGCAGTTCCGGATCCACCAGTCAGTGATAAACGTCACTAAATCACCGCCGAAGCCATCGATCACCTTCGCAATTGTGACGCAGAAAACAACTGTAGATTAGTCCCCTCAGCAGCCATACTGTAGTCAAAGATTTCACTGTTATGGTCCTGGGAGGCAGAGTATTAAGCTTAAATGTTCCTTCGAAGATGAGGTCATCCGAGACGGAACACAACTTCAGGTTGGGGAAGAAAATCGACCGAGTCCTTTACAGTGAACCATCTCTGCCTTTTGACTTTGGGAAAAGTAGTGGATACCTACGTCTGGTTGCCCAGACGGAAATTTGAACCCAGTACTCCAGAATTCGTTGCATTATCTCTTATCACTGCTCCACTTTGTTCGATGTATTGTGATCTTAAATGGTTCAAATGGCTCTGAGCACTATGCGACTTAACTTCTAAGGTCATCAGTCCCATAGAACTTAGAACTACTTAAACCTAACTAACCTAAGGGCATCACACCCATCCATGCCCAAGGCAGGATTAGAACCTGCGACCGTAGCGGTTGCGCGTTTCCAAACTGTAGCGCCTAGAACCGCTCGGCCACTCCGGCCGTCTATTGTGACCTTACATTCGATTTGGAGCACTCTGCTTATTCAAAGATACAGATCGTATATAATGCCTTATTTCCAAGAAATGTACCAGATATTCATGGGAACTCTGCGAAGGCAGATTCCGTATTCCTAGATTTTCAAAAAGCGTTTGACACTGTGCTCTGCTGCAGACTGTTAACGAAGCTAAGAGCATACGAAATAGGTTACAAGGTATGTGAGTGGCCCGAAGACTTCTTAGGTAATACGAACCTGTGCTTTGCCCTCAATGACGAGATTTCGTCAGAGACGAAGGTACCGTCACGAGTGCCCCTTGGCAGTATGACAGGAGCGCTTTTATTTTCTTTACATATAAATGACCTGGCGGGCAGGTGGATAGCAATCTGTGGCTGTTTGCTGATGATGCTGTGGTGTACGGGACGGCACCGTCGTTGAGTGACTGTAGGAGAATCCAAGATGACTTAGACAACATTTCTAGTTGGTGTAATGAATGGCAGCTAGCTCTAAATGTAGAAAAATGTAAGGTAATGCAAATAAGTATGAAAATAAACCCGTAATGTTTGAGTATTGCTTTAGTAATGTGCTGCGTGACACAGTTGCGTCGATTAAGTAGGTAGGTGCAACGGTGCAAATCAATATTAAATGGAACGAGCGTGTAGCGACTGTTGTAGCGAAGGCGAATGGTAGACTTCGGTTTATTGGGAGAAATTTGGGAAAGTGTGGTTCATCTGTAAAGGAGGCTGCATACACAACTCTAGTGTGACCCATTGTTGGGTATTGCTCGACTTTTTAGGATCCACACCAGGTTCGAACAACACGTGCTTCTGACACTCAAATGGCAATCCCTGGAGGAAAGGTGACGTTCTTTTCGAGGAACACTGTTGTGAAAATTTAGGGAACCAGCAATTGCAGCTGACTGCGGAACGATTCTGTTGCCACCAAAGTACATTCTGCGTAAGGAACACGAAGATAAGAGAAATTAGGGCTCGTACAGAGGAATATAGATAGTCGTTTTTTCTCACGCTCTATTTGCAAGTGGAACAGGTAAGGAAATGACTAGTAGCAGTGCAGTATACCCTCCGCCACGCACCGTACGATGGCTTGCTTAGTGCGTATGTAGATGTCGATGTAGAAGTATCGCTACCTGTCTTGATAAAATCGTTGTGTAGTCTCCGGGCAGTTCGTAGCTCCCCAAGATTCAGTCTACATCTACATCCATACTCCGCAAGCCACCTGACGGTGTGTGGCGAAGGGTACCCTGAATACCTCTATCGGTTCTCCCTTCTCGTATTGTTCGTGGAAAGAAGGATTGTCGGTATGCTTCTGTGTGGGCTCTAATCTCTCTGATTTTATCCTCATGGTCTCTTCGCGAGATATACGTAGGAGGGAGCAATATACTGCTTGACTCTTCGGTGCAGGTATGTTCTCGAAACTTGAACAAAAGTCCGTACCGAGCTACTGAGCGTCTCTCCTGCAGGTTCTTCCACTGGAGTTTATCTATCATCTCCGTAACGCTTTCGCGATTACTAAATGATCCAGTAACGAAGCGCGCTGCTCTCCGTTGGATCTTCTCTATCTCTTCTATCAACCCTATCTGGTACGGATACCACACTGGTGAGCAGTATTCAAGCAGCGGGCGAACAAGTGTACTGTAACTTACTTCCTTTCTTTTCGTATTTCATTTACTTAGGATTCTTCTAATGAATCTCAGTCTGGCATCTGCTTTACTGACGATCAACTTTATATGAGCATTCCATTTTAAATCACTCCTAATGCCTACTCACAGATAATTAATGGAATTAACTGCTTCCAGTTTCTGACCTGCTATATTGTAGCTGAATAATAAAGGATCTTCCTTTCTATGTATTCGCAGCGTATTACACTTGTCTACATTGAGATTCTATTGCCATTTCCTGCACCATGCGTCAATTCGCTGCAGATCCTCCTGCATTTCAGTAGGATTTCCCATTGTTACAACCTCTCGACATACCACAGCATCATCCGCAAAAAGCCTCAGTGAACTTCCGATGTCATCCGCAAGGTCATTTAAGTATATTGTGAATAGCAACGGTCCTACGACACTCCCCTGCGGCACACCTGAAATCAGTCCTACTTCGGAAGACTTCTCTCCATTGAGGATGACATGCTGCGTTCTGTTATCTAGGAACTCTTCAGTTCAATCACACAATTGGTCTGATAGTCCATACGCTCTTACTTTGTTCATTGAACTACTGTGGGGAACTGTATCGAACGCCTTTCGGAAGTCAAGAAACACAGCGTTTACCCGGGAACCCGTGTCTATGGCCCTCTGAGTCTCGTGGACGAATAGCGCGAGCTGGGTTTCACTCGATCGTCTTTTTTGAAACCCATGCTGATTCCTACAGAGTAGATTTCTAGTCTTCAGAAAAGTCATTATACTCGATCATAATACGTGTTCCAAAATTCTACAACTGATAGACGTTAGAGATATAGGTCTATAGTTCTGCACATCTGTTCGACGTCCCTTCTTGATAACGAGGATGACCTGTGCCCTTTTCCAATCCTTTTGAACGCTACGCTCTTCTAGAGACCTACGGTACACCGCTGCAGTCTTATCTAGTACTACATCTCTTGTCATTTAGTGCTGTATCTTTTCTATGTCCTCCAGGAGGAATGTGAGAGTGGACCCGCGTAGTTTATAAAATTGCTTCTAAATATTCGTTTGCATCGAAGCAAGTGAAATGAAAGTATGATAAACATCTTTAAGCTTTCAAATTTGCTACAGCGCCGCATAAGACGGAAATATGTGCCTATGAAGTTGAAAAATAAAATGTACCACTGGCGGAAAAGTCTAACTAGAGCGATAGGAGCGGCAGATATACCTGTTGAGTTCTGAGAAGGCCTAGAGATTACCGTGTGCTCATAATAATTTGGGGCATAGTGAGCAAACAGGGAGGAGATAACAGAATGTTTGTTGAATGCGTCATGATAAGAAGGGAAGGCTATGAGGTACAGAAACAGTCCCGCCCCGTACGCGGGAGCACGGCATTAACATATGGTGCTAAGCACATCATATATGCTTTTCATCTTCACCACTACAAAGCTTCAAGGACGATGAGACTTTCTAAGGAGGTACGGTAATCATTCTTCCAGCCCCCGCTACTTCAGGATGATTGTCCCAACACTAAGTCGAAGATTACTGGTAGCAGCAGTATACCGTGACCGCCACCCCAGTATAACTTGAGGAAACATGTGGCAAGTTGTAAAAACTGTGTACTTGGCAATGCGCCCCTCAGTTCGTAAAAAATGGCATGCAACAAGACAGCCGACTGTGCTCCCGACGAAACCTGCGGAATGGAACGGAACTGTCTACCTGAGGCAAACCGTAGAAAAGAAACGATAATCCGGCAGACTTTTTTTTTTTTAAGGATGGGGCCCCTCCACGCCCACACCAACGTGGTGACCGAAGCAAAAGTTCTACTGTCACCTCCGTAAACATGTTAGTTTTTTGAATCAGGCCTCACAGGATGCGGGCTGTGATGTTGTCCATGCATCTGGGTAAGATTACTCATTAACATAGTCCATCGGGAGATAGAAGTGGTCGAAAACGAGTGAAGGGTAGCGGTTGTAAGGGCAGAGGAAAAAAAGTGCCAAGGCAAGAGCCAAGGGAAAAAACCTCTGCGACAGTAGGACGGGTAGTACGGGCAGTAGCGGCTTGCTATCTGCGACAGTGCATGCAAGGTGTGGTTGTGTTAGTTCGAGGTATCGTGCATCGTTACCTTTGTCGTTGTTGGAGCTTATTGCGGCGCTTGCTGCGTCCCTGCAACAGTTCAAGGTCGTTGTAGATTAGTGGGCGATCGGTCATAGATCGGCTCACAGACGGTGTAGGGGGTGTGTGTGGCTGGTTTGCGTGCTGTGTACAGTACGGTTTCCCTGCGGTTGCCTGATGTTCGGCTGGTTGCACTTCTGGGTTCCCAGTAGTAACTGCGTTGCAGGGGCTCGCCAGTACTGTCGTGTTAGCGTTCTATGGACCATAGATGTTTAGTTCCTAGCCAGTAATGTCTTTGGTCTGTTATGCTTCCATCTATGGTTGTGGTCGTAGCTACCCAGAGAAAGAATAAACGGGTTGCGCGAGTGTCTCGTATTATTGTACAGTTGTGTGGAGAGTCGTGTGTGCAAGATGGTATCTAGCCGGTATTCCCGGTGAAGGTCCGCGATGCGTGTGTAGCGCGGAGCGTTGCTTATGATTTTGAGCACTTTGTTCTGTATGAGCTGCAGACGGCGCAGGCGAGTTGGCGCAGCGTATTCCCAGACAGGGGCTGCGCACGTCATCAGGGGTCTAATAAGGGTCATGTACATGGACCTAGACACCCTCCTGTTCAGTGTGCTACGCCTGTTAAGCATAGGGTAGAGTTGTTTGAGCCTCGCGTTAGCTTTGTTGGTCACGTGTTGGATGTGGTCCCCCCAGAGTAGTTTCCTGTCCAGCCAGACACCGAGGTATTTGACCTTCTCGCGGAAACGTATTGGGCGTGTGTGTAGCGTTATTGGGTTGCAGTACTGGTGTTTGCGCAGTTGCTTCGGTCTTCTAGTGAACAGAACGGCCTCGCACTTGTCGACGTTTATCGACGTTTACTCCGGCTGACGTCGCACCCTCAGAAATAAAGAAGGACGGAACAACCAATAAGAAGATGCAGTCTGCCTTTTACCGCTTCATTGTTCGCAGGCTCGTCGCTCAGTCAAAGCCTTTTTCAAATCTACTGCAGACTTCAAGAAATGAGACAGTTATAGACTGAGAGGCGTATGAAATCTATGGAGCATCGCGGTATCCCACTATCACAGCTGGATACAATAGTAACGATGGGCCATATGGAAGCCACTGGACATAATTTGAACTAGACTGGTGTAATTATGTAAGAAAATGAAACACCTACAGCCGTCCTTATGTCATTTATTGTACTACTACCAGCTTCGGTGCCTCAGTGCTCCATCTGCAGGCCTTAGCAAACGCTAAAGGTGCTAACCCCATCCAGATACACGATGTATCAGTGGCTAACGTAACTGGTATACACAGACCACCTGTAACTGCGATGTTGACTCTTCAGTTATCAACTGTCAACTCGTTGATGGTTGTGCTGCCTGTAGTACTGGGCTGGTGGAACGACGTGTTCTGGAGTGGGATTTGCACACATAATTCACTGTCTGCTTGCCGCGTTCTTGCGCCAGTAAATACGGCCTCCTGCCGCGTCTCCTGCCTCGTCGTTTCGCAGATAGTAAGCAGCCAATTACTATGCAAAGAAAACACATCAGTTATGGCGTCAGTTTCTGACGAATGTCAGAGTGATTAAATATCTTTGAAAGCTCAGGTTTTATTTCACACGTGATGCGGACTGAAATCTGAGAAAATTATATATACCGATACTACCGTACCAGGCATAAATTGCTTGACGTTTTTAACATGCTATGATTTGCTGCCTTTTATTTCGTGCGAAAGGTACTGTTTTCTTTAGATTTATGTGATATTTTTGACAATGTATTGTCATGGAGAATTTGGAAACAAATACATGTTGCAAAAGCAAGTCGTCGATGAGAACCAACATTTCGCACTGAAAGCTCCCGGACACACGAAGCACTCGGGAAACTGAACGTGGAAAGATTATGCTCCCTTAAGGGGGCGCCTGTTACAAACTACCTGCCTCAACATACTGCCTCTTTCAACATGAATAGTAACTTATAGTAACTTACAAAATTCCAGAAGTAAGTGACACAGCAGGATCGCGCAGACATACTATTGTTTAAGGGCCAAAATTTCTCCCGTATAGAGGACAGAGAAATAGGCAGCTGAAAGAGTTGAAAACAAATAAGTCTCCAGGGCCGGACGAAACCCGAATCGGGTTTAGAGAAACTACTCTTCGGCATCGGCCCCTTACACATCTTGCCCCTTATATCTCTTGCCCAGAGCAAAGTACCAAGCTACTGGACAAAAGCGCAGGTGACTCCTGTATATAAGAACGATAAAAGAACGGATCCGCATAACTACAGACAAAAATCCTTAACACCGTTTTGCTGCAATGCTCTTGGACATATTTCCAGTTCGATCATAGTACATTTCCGTCAAACAGAAAAACTTCTGTGAGGTCAGTAAGGAACTGAAAAGAATTTCTTGTACAAAATTCAACTTGCCCGTTTCTCATATGATATCCTACAAACAATGGATGCAGGGCAACAAGCAGAATCTATACTCGTAGATTTCCGGAAAGCGTTTGACACTTTACTCCTAGATATTTAACTCCGTAAAGCAGCATAGCACTAATTTCTTACAGGACTGTTTTTCTTATTCATCTGCATTAACTTACATTTTTCTACATTTAGAGGAAACTGCCCTAGACTATTCACACAAGTCCGAACATGCGAAGTAGATTTTCCGATACGTTAATGGCTCGACTATTTTTTAAGTAGCAGAACTAAGTACGTTATCTTGGGCGGCGAGTATTCATCAGAGAGCAGTGAGTGCCCCAGGGTAGTGTGACAGGACCGCTCGTGTTCTCTGTATGCAAAAACAATCCTATGAATAGCGTGAACAGCAATCTGCGATTGTCTGCTGATGAAGCTGTAGTAGATGGGAAAGTGTCGTCGTTGAGTGGTTGGAGCAGAATACAGGATGGCTAGGACAGTATTTCTATTTGGCGTCAAGAATGGCAGCTTCCTCGAAATGTAGAAAAATGTAATTTAATGCAGACGATTAGGAAAAACAGTTCTGTAATACGTTAGTGGCAGGATGATGGACACAGTTACGTCAGTTGAATATCTGGCGTAATGTTGCAAAGCGACATGAAATGTAATAAGCACTTAAGTTCGTCGACTTCAGATTATTGGGAGAATTCTATGAAAGTGTATCGCATCTGTGAAGGACACGACGTACGGAACACTTGTGCGACCCGTTCTTGAGAACTGCTCTAGTGTTTGGGATGCTCAGCAGGTCGGGCTCAAGGAACACATCGAACTAATTCAGATGCATGCTGCTTGACTGCTTACTGGTAAGCTCGATCAACGCGGAAATGCTCCGTGAATTCGACTTGGAAATCGAGAATTCCTAAAGGAAAGAAGTTTTTACCGCGAAACAACACTGAAAAATAATAAGGGATTAACTCAGAAACAGTCGCGTATCAATACGTATTATATCGCAGATCTAGCGCATTGGGGTTGCTTGTGTAAGCTTGTAAACAGCTGTCTGAATGCGAATTGAACTATGTATAACTTAAGGCCGTTTAGCAAAACTAAATGGTATGTTTGTCTTCTCTTGTAGTCTTCAATCGGTACAACTCTTACATGATTCTTGATATAATTGTAAGTAGGCTGTTTAGGTTTTTATGTTGGCAACGCCACTAGCGCTCTGTATGAAAATCACTGGCTGTGCTGTGTGCAGTCTGTGGCTGGTTTGCATTGTTGGAATTCGCTAGTGTAGTGTTGGGCACCCCCCCCCCCCCCCCCCATGAACCATGGACCTTGCCGTTGGTGGGGAGGCTTGCGTGCCTCAGCGATACAGATGGCCGTACCGTAGGTGCAACCACAATGGAGGGGTATCTGTTGAGAGGCCAGACAAACGTGTGGTTCCTGAAGAGGGGCAGCAGCCTTTTCAGTAGTTGCGGGGGCAACAGTCTGGATGATTGACTGATCTGGCCTTGCAACATTAACCAAAACGGCGTTGCTGTGCTGGTACTGCGAACGGCTGAAAGCAAGGGGAAACTACAGCCGTAATTTTTCCCGAGGACATGAAGCTTTACTGTATGATTAAATGATGATGGCATCCTCTTGGGTAAAATATTCCGGAGGTAAAATAGTCCCCCATTCGGATCTCCGGGCGGGGACTACTCAGGAGGATGTCGTTATCAGGAGAAAGAAAACTGGCGTTCTACGGATCGGAGCGTGGAATGTCAGATCCCTTAATCGGGCAGGTAGGTTAGAAAATTTAAAAAGGGAAATGGATAGGTTAAAGTTAGATATAGTGGGAATTAGTGAAGTTCGGTGGCAGGAGGAACAAGACTTCTGGTCAGGTGATTACAGGGTTATAAACACAAAATCAAATAGGGGTAATGCAGGAGTAGGTTTAATAATGAATAGGAAAATAGGAATGCGGGTAAGCTACTACAAACAGCATAGTGAACGCATTATTGTGGCCAAGATAGATACGAAGCCCACACCTACTACAATAGTACAAGTTTATATGCCAACTAGCTCTGCAGATGACGAAGAAATTGAAGAAATGTACGATGAAATAAAAGAAATTATTCAGATAGTGAAGGGAGACGAAAATTTAATAGTAATGGGTGACTGGAATTCGAGTGTAGGAAAAGGGAGAGAAGGAAACATAGTAGGTGAATATGGATTGGGGCTAAGAAATGAAAGAGGAAGCCGCCTAGTAGAATTTTGTACAGAGCACAACTTAGTCATAGGTAACACTTGGTTTAAGATTCATGAAAGAAGGTTGTATACGTGGAAGAACCCTGGAGATACTAAAAGGTATCAGATAGATTATATAATGGTAAGACAGAGATTTAGGAACCAGGTTTTAAGTTGTAAGACATTTCCAGGGGCAGATGTGGACTCTGACCACAATCTATTGGTTATGACCTGTAGATTAAAACTGAAGAAATTGCAAAAATGTGGGAAATTAAGGAGATGGGACCTGGATAAACTGAAAGAACCAGAGGCTGTACAGAGTTTCAGGGAGAGCATTAGGGAACAATTGACAGGAATAGGGGAAAGAAATACAATAGAAGAAGAATGGGTAGCTCTGAGGGATGAAGTAGTGAAGGCAGCAGAGGATAAAGTAGGTAAAAAGACGAGGGCTGCTAGAAATCCTTGGGTAACAGAAGAAATATTGAATTTAATTGATGAAAGGAGAAAATATAAAAATGCAGTAAATGAAGCAGGCAAAAAGGAATACAAACGTCTCAAAAATGAGATCGACAGGAAGTGCAAAATGGCTAAACAGGGATGGCTAGAGGACAAATGTAAGGATGTAGAAGCTTATCTCACTAGGGGTAAGATAGATACTGCCTACAGGAAAATTAAAGAGACCTTTGGAGAGAAGAGAACCACGTGTATGAATATCAAGAGCTCAGATGGCAACCCAGTTCTAAGCAAAGAAGGGAAGGCAGAAAGGTGGAAGGAGTATATAGAAGGTTTATAGAAGGGTGATGTACTTGAGGACAATATTATGGAAATGGAAGAGGATGTAGATGAAGACGAAATGGGTGATACGATACTGCGTGAAGAGTTTGACAGAGCACTGAAAGACCTGAGTCGAAACAAGGCCCCCAGAGTAGACAACATTCCATTAGAACTACTGACGGCTTTGGGAGAGCCAGTCATGACTAAACTCTACCAGCTGGTGAGCAAGATGTATGAGACAGGCCAAATACCCTCAGACTTCAAGAAGAATATAATAATTCCAATCCCAAAGAAAGCAGGTGCTGACAGATGTGAAAATTACCTAACTATCAGTTTAATAAGTCACAGCTGCAAAATACTAACGCGAATTCTTTACAGACGAATGGAAAAACTGGTAGATGCGGACCTCGGGGAGGATCAGTTTGGATTCCGTCGAAATGTTGGAACACGTGAGGCAATACTGACCTTACGACTTATCTTAGAAGAAAGATTAAGAAAAGGCAAACCTACGTTTCTAGCATTTGTAGACTTAGAGAAAGCTTTTGACAATGTTGACTGGAATATTCTTTTTCAAATTCTAAAGGTGGCAGGTGTAAAATACAGGGAGCGAAAGGCTATTTACAATTTGTACAGAAACCAGATGGCAGTCATAAGAGTCGAGGGGCATGAAAGGGAAGCAGTGGTTGGGAAAGGAGTGAGACAGGGTTGTAGCCTCTCCCCGATGTTATTCAATCTGTATATTGAGCAAGCAGTAAAGGAAACAAAAGAAAAATTTGGAGTAGGTATTAAAATTCATGGAGACGAAGTAAAAACTTTGAGGTTCGCCGATGACATTGTAATTCTGTCAGAGACGGCAAAGGACTTGGAAGAGCAGTTGAACGGAATGGACAGTGTCTTGAAAGGAGGATATAAGATGAACATCAACAAAAGCAAAACGAGGATAATGGAATGTAGTCCAATTAAATCGGGTGATGCTGAGGGAATTAGATTAGGAAATGAGACACTTAAAGTAGTAAAGGAGTTTTGCTATTTAGGAAGGAAAATAACTGATGATGGTCGAAGTAGAGAGGATATAAAATGTAGACTGGCAATGGCAAGGAAAGCGTTTCTGAAGAAGAGAAATTTATTAACATCGAATATAGATTTAAGTGTCAGGAAGTCATTTCTGAAAATATTTGTTTGGAGTGTAGCCATGTATGGAAGTGAAACATGGACAATAACTAGTTTGGAGAAGAAGAGAATAGAAGCTTTCGAAATGTGGTGCTACAGAAGAATACTGAAGATAAGGTGGATAGATCACGTAACTAATGAGGAGGTATTGAATAGGATTGGGGTGAAGAGAAGTTTGTGGCAC
The DNA here is from genome assembly GCF_023897955.1 of Schistocerca gregaria. NCBI lineage: Eukaryota > Metazoa > Arthropoda > Insecta > Orthoptera > Acrididae > Schistocerca > Schistocerca gregaria. The sequence continues at coordinate 870,759,637 of NC_064922.1, forward strand.
AACTTGACTAGAAGAAGGGATCGGTTGGTAGGACATGTTTTTAGGCATCAAGGGATCACAAATTTAGCATTGGAGGGCAGTGTGGAGGGTAAAAATCGTAGAGGGAGACCGAGAGATGAGTACACTAAGCAGATTCCGAAGGATGTAGGTTGCAGTAGGTACTGGGAGATGAAGAAGCTTGCACAGGATAGAGTAGCATGGAGAGCTGCATCAAACCAGTCTCAGGACTGAAGACCACAACAACAACAACAGTGTTGGGCAGTTGGATGTGAACAGCGCGTAGCGTTGCACAGTTGGGGGTGAGCCGCCAGCAGTGGTTAGAAATTGCTATTGTAGTGTTGGGCAGTTGGATGTGAACAGCGTGTAACGTTGTGCAGTTGGAGGTGAGCCGCTAACAGTGGTGGATGTGGAGAGAGAGATGGCGGAGTTCTGAGAGCGGATGATCTGGACGTGTGTGTCCATCAGAGACAGTAAATTTGGTAGACTGGATGTCGCGAACTGAAAGTTGGCTTCACGATATAGATGTAGAAATTGCAGAAACGTCCAGTAATTACACATCTTAAACGTTAAGTTCAAATGGCCGGCCAAACGATAAGTAACTGCAGGACTTCGGAGCGATCCTCTGTTTCGGTACGGACTACAGCTTCCCAGGGCAGGACCTAGTCAGTGGTCCTTCGTGTAGCAAAGCAGGCCGCGGTGGTCTCGCGGTTCTAGGCGCGCAGTCCGGAACCATGCGACTGCTACGGTCGCAGGTTCGAATCCTGCCTCGGGCATGGATATGTGTGATGTCCTTAGGTTAGTTAGGTTTAAGTAGTTCTAAGTTTTAGGGGACTGATGACCACAGCAGTTGAGTCCCATAGTGCTCAGAGCCATTTGAACCATTTTTTCGTATAGCAAAGATGGTGGACCCACGCGGTATGATCTGTTGTCGTGTTCACGTGCACACCATGGCATTCAGACAGTCTTACTTCCGTAGAGGCATCACGATCGTCGTTCAGGTCTTCGCATTCCTTGTGTCTGAAACGTCTATGACCGATCTGCGCCTCACGACTGTGATAGGACTTCATGCGAAGGACGTAGATGACGTCTCTGAGGTTTTGTTTCCTCGAAGTAGGATCACCTCGGACGATAATTGCTACACCACGAAGATTACGTGCTACAGACACGAAATTTGTCCCACAGGAAGAAGATGCTGTTATATGCAAATGATTAGCTTGTCACAGCATTCACACAAGGTTGGCGCCCGTGGCGACACCTACAACGTGCTGTCATGAGGAAAGTTTCCAATTTCTTATACACAAACAGCAGTTGAACGGCATTGCCTGGTGAAGCGGTTTTGTGACGCCTCGTGTAAGAAGGAGAAATGCGTACCATCACGTTTCCGACTTCGATAAAGGTAGGATTGTAGCCTATCGCGATTGCGGTTTATCGTATCGAGACATTGCTGCTCGCGTTGGTCGAGATCCAGTGACTGTTAGCAGAATATGCAATCGGTGGGTTCAGGAGGGTAATACGGAACGCCGTGCTGGATCCCAACGGTCTCGTATCACTAGCAGTCAAGATGACAGGCATCTTATCAGCATGGCTGTAACGGATTGAGCAGTCACGTCTCGATCCATGAGTCAACAGATGGGGACGTTTGCAAGACAACAACCATCTGCACCAACAGTTCGATGACATTTGCAGCATCATGGACTAACAGCTCGGAGACCATGGCTGCGGCTACCCTTGCTGCTGCATCACAGACAGGAGCGCCTGCGATGGTGTACACAATGACGAACCTGGGTGCACAAATGGCAAAACGTCACTTTTTCGGATGAATCCGTGTTTGGCGACATCGTGGTGGACGCACATTGGAAGTGTATATCCTCATCGCCATACTGGAGTATCATGCTGCGTGATGATACGGTGTGCCATTGGTTACACGTCTCGGTCACCTCTTGTTCGCACTGACGGCACTTTGAACAGTGGACGTTACATTTCAGATGTGTTACGAGCCGTAGCTCTACCTTTCATTCGATCCCTGCGAAACCCTACATTTCAGCAGGATAATGCACGACCGCATGTTGCAGGTCCTGTACGGGCCTTTCTGGATACAGGAAATGTTCGACTGCTGCCCTGTCGAGCACATTATCCAGATCTCTCATCAATTGAGAACGTCTGATCAATGGTGGCAGGGCAACAGGCTCGTTACAATACGCCAGTCACTACTCTCGATGAACTGTGGTATCGTGTTGGAGCTGCATGGACCGCTCTACCTGTACACACCATCGAAGCTCTGTTTGACTCAATGCCCAGGCGTATCAAGGACGTTATTACGGCCACAAAAAATGGTTCAAATGGCTCTGAGCACTATGGGACTTAACTTCTGAGGTCATCAGTCCCCTAGAACTTAGAACTATTTTAACCTAACTAACCTAAGGACATCACACATATCCATGCCCTAGGCAGGATTCAAACCTGCGACTGTAGCGGTCGCGCGGTTCCAGACTGTAGCACCTAGAATGGTTCGGCCACTACGGCCGGCTATTACGGCCAGAGGTGGTTGTTCTGGGTTCTGATTTCTCTGGATCTATGCACCCAAATTGCGTGAAAATGTAATCGCATTTGAGTTCTAGTGTAATATATTTGTCCAATGTATACCTGTTTAGCATCTGCATTTCTTCTTGGTGCAGCAATGTTAATGGCCAGTAGTGTAACATTGCATCATGACTACAATTAGAATAGTTCCGACGATGGTTTCTGGAAGGTTTCAATTGGTAGTAATGCAAGTGTCAGAACTGGCAATCCCCTTACGTTGATTCTTATTTGGAAAGCCATCTGCTGTTCTGTCATCTCGTCTGCTGTTTGGCTGAATACTGGGCCAAACCTCGATCAGAGTGCGATACCTGTCAGAGTAGAGAGAGTGAGAGAGGGAGAGTGAGAGAGAAAGAGAGAGAGAGAGAGAGAGAGAAACCTTCATTGCCATTTTCGGCTGTATACAGAATGTCCCTCCTATGAGTTGTCAGGTACATTTTTTCTGGTTTGCGGGAGATATTTGCAATTTCAGTTTTTCAGTGTTTAGCTGGAGTCAGTCAAAACAACAAATGCTCATCGTGTCTTTTACAGGACGACCAGTGTCGACGGAAAGCTTCCATTTGGTTCCGTTAAGAACATATTGATTTTTAAAGTGGAAATTTACGTCTCCCCTTGGTACAGCAGTCGCAGTTTAGTCTAGTGCGATATTCGTTTTATGTATATGTCTCAACAGGGACAGTAAAACACAAAGAATAGCCAATACTCCAGCAACGACTCATTTACGCGCTGACTCGTCCTAACTGCTTCTGCAATGAACAGCATCACTGCTCAGTAGCTGCTGGAATACTGGTTATTCTTCGGGTTTTACTGTCCGTGTCAGTACATATTGACAAAACGAATGTAGCACTAGATTAATTTGCGACTGCTCTATCGAATGGGCACTGAAATTAAGTTTTAAATTCTTTTTGTTCGTAATGGGAGCCAAACCGACGCATATCGTAACACTGAGCGCCGCATGTAAAAGTAATGAGCAGTGCTTATTTGAGCCGACTCAAGCTACACGTGGCAAAAACGAAACTGCAAATATCTGCCGAAACACCTGAGAAAATGTGAGTGTCGGCTCTTAGGAAGGACACTCGGTCTACTTACAGGGTGCTTAGAAAAGTATTCCTTATTTTTGGACGTGGGAATATGGATCAAAACAAGAAACATATATCCAGAAAGCATGTGCTATAAATGCATACCTTGAGAACATTGAGCACTTGGGCATTTTCGCTACTGTGAAACACATCTCTTCCAACGCAAAGTCTTTGTTGTTAGGAACGACCTGTAGAATGCAGTAAACAAAGGAGAATACATTATTCTGTTACTGTGAAACAGTTAGCTCCTAATGTAATCTGCTTACAATTTCATAGTCCTGCACTAGTGAGTCTTTGCCTAATGATGTGCTCAATATGGTGACCGTTACCTTGTGGAGCACTAGGTTACCATTATGCTCGTAAGTGCAAAGATAGCACTGCAATGTAAAAGCATTTCATAAAATTATCAAAACATAAAAACTGGTTCCAGTTGCATATGTGGCCTAGGGTTTGCGTCTCTGATTAGTAATCAAACTATCCTTGGTCCAGGGTTCTAACCCTGCCACTGTTCAAATTTTGAATAACTGTCAACAGAAATTGCAGCGGAAGATTTCCGGCATGAGAGTCACCCTCATTCCACCAACGGTCTTTTCAAAGATGGTGAAAGAGTGGACAGAAGTTCAGATCACTGTCTTGCCCTTAGGATGGGAAGCTGACCCTAAGAGGCGGAAGAATCAGCAATGATCAACGGCATGAGGATGCAAAAGGCTATGGAAACCACTGCACTGAACACACATATTGAGTATCCACAGGACGTTAGCGAACGCAAATGGGAAGAAGACAAGAATTTCTGGTCAGACGATTATAGGGTAACTTTAGCAACAGAAAATAGTATAAGGGGTAGGATTCGGTATAAACAGGACAATGACACACTGTGAACAGTCCACTGACAGGGTTGTTCTCATCAGAACCGACAGCAAACGAATACCGACAACAATAGTTCATGTATACACCCCGAAATGAAGAGATGGAGAAAGTAGATGAGGACACTGAAAGGGTAATTCAGAACGTAAAAGGAGACGAAAATCTAGTAGTCGTGGCGGATTGGAACGCGGTTGTAGGGGAGGCATTAGAAGAAACGATTATGGGTGAACACGGGCTCGGCATGAGAGTGGGAATGGAGTGGCAGTGGCAATGGGAGAGGAGAAAAACTAATTGAGTTCTGCAAGAAGTTTCAGATTGCAGTAGCGAATATTCTGTTCAGGAATCACCACAGGAGAAGGTATACTTGGAAAAGGCCGGAAGGTACGAGAAGATTTCAGTTGGTTACATTATGGTCAGACTGTAACACCTCCATTTTTATCCCGACTTGATCTGATTGAACAGCAGCCCAATATTTATTATTAACATGACCGTGAACCTAATGGGGCTGGTAATCGGAATTGACTGCTACTGAAGTTGTTACTTTCCAGTTCGTCCTGTTCAGTACTATAATACTAAATGTCTGGTAATAAGGAACACCAACACAGTTTTACTAATTACGAGCTTATATTCTTCTCAAAAACACAAAAAGGAGACAGCCACTGCCTTCGTCATACATGTCTAATTACAGCTAATCTCAGTACAGGCTTTTGTCATTTTCCATTATCGTCACACGCTAATCCATCGCTGCATCCAACACTGTAATCCAAGGTTAGGCCGGAGCGGTGGACGCGAAACTAAATATCGGCACTAGTAACGTCACTGATCACTTTTATAAAGATACTTCATCACTTTCCCGGTATTTATTTATTATTTAGGGGTCTAACTACGGCGACGGTGACACCCTTCTCGGTTAAAAACCTTGTATTCTGATAATGGCCTCCACACACACACACCATTCCCACCAACCACTCTGGCGCATCTCGACACTCGCTCTCTCAACACGTCACAATCGATTGTTCGCCCTATCGACCTGTGCCGAGTGCAAAGTTATAGTAAGGGCCTACAGACCCCTTACAGGACAGAGAGTCCGAAGTCAGATATTGGATTGTAAGGCGTAACCAGGGGCAGAAATAGACTCGGATCTCAATTTGATAATGATTAAGAGGAGGCTGAAGCTTAAGAGACTTGTCAGGAACAATCAATGATCGCTGGCCGCTGTAGCTCAGCGGTTCTAGGCGCTTCAGTCCTTAGGTTAGTTAGGTTTAAGTAATTCTAAGTTTAGGGGACTGATGACCTCAGATGTTAAGTCCCATAGTGCTTAGAGTCATTTGAACCATTTGAACCAATCAATAATTAAATAAGTTGTATGCGGAAGTACTGCAAAGAAGAGATACGCTTGAAGTTCTCTGAGGCTATAGATATTGCGATAATAAATAGCTCAGTACGTAATATACGAAGGTAACCCCAAAAGTAAGATCTCCTATTTTTTATAAATACATAGACCTGTTTATTTCTACAATGGTTTACATCAGTTTACAGCTTGAACATTTACCTATTTTTTGACATTATCACCATTTCTGTCGATGCGTTTTTGTAGACGCTGTGGCAGTTTTTGTGTGCCCACGTCATACCAGCTCGCCGCCACGCTGTTCACAAAGTTATGAACCTCTTCTTTCGCCGGCCGCGGTGGTCTCGCGGTTCTAGGCGCTCAGTCCGGAACCGTGCGACTGCTACGGTCGCAGGTTCGAATCCTGCCTTGGGCATGGATGTGTGTGATGTCCTTAGATTAGTTAGGTTTAAGTAGTTCTAAGTTCTAAGGGACTGATGACCGCAGATGTTAAGTCCCATAGTGCTCAGAGCCATTTGAACCATTTTTGAACCTCTTCTTTCACCTCGTCGTCGGAGCTGAATCGCTATCCGGCCAAATGTTCTTTTAACATAGGTTATAGGTGATAGTCACTGGGCGCTAATACTGGACTATAGGGTGGGTGAGGACTATGTTCCACTGAAACTGTTGCAGGAGAGCAAGCAACTGTTCGCCGAACGACGTGTGGGCGAGCGATGTCATGGAGAATGTGTACGCCTTTGCTCATCATTCCTCTTCTCCGGTTCTGAGTTGCCCGTTTGAGTTTTTTCAGAGTCTCACAGTACCTGTCAGCTTTAATTGTGGTCCCAGAGATTCAGCTCCGACGACAAGGCGAATGAAGAAGTTCAAAACTTTCTAAACAGCATGGCGGCGAGCTGGTACGAAATAGGCATACAAAAACTTTCACAGCGTCTGCAAAAATGCGTTGACAGAAATGGTAATCATGTTGAAAAATTGCTAAATGTTCAATCTGTAAACTGATGTAAACTATTGTAGAAATAAACAGGTCTATGTAGTTATAAAAAATAGGAGACCTTACTTTTGGAATTACAGTCGAAATTGAAGAGGAATGGACATCTCTGAAAAGTTCAGTCACAGAAGTTGGAGAGAAAAACATAGGCGTAAGGAGTTTAATTGCGAAGAAACCGTGGGTCACAGAAGAAATACTTCAGTTGACTGACGAAAGAAGGAAGTACAAAAACTTTCAGGGAAATTCAGGAATACAGAAACACAATTCACTTAGGATTGAAGTAAATAGGAAGTGCAGGGCAACTAAGGCGTAGTGGTTACATGAAAAGAGTAGAGAAATCGAAAAAAAAAATGATAGTCGGAAGGACTGCTTCAGCATACAGAAGAGTCAAAAATGTTCAAATGTGTGTGAAATCTTATGGGACTTAGCTGCTAAGGTCATCAGTCCCTAAGCTTACACACTACTTAACCTAAATTATCCTAGGGACAAACCCACACACCCGTGCCCGAGGGAGGACTCGAACCTCCGCCGAGACCAGCTGCACAGAAGAGTCAAAACAACATTCGATTAAATTACAAGCAAGGTGGTAACATTAAGAGCGCTATGGGAATTCCACTGTTAAATGCAGAGGAGAGAATGGATAGGTGGAAAGAGTACATTGAAGGCCCCTGTGAGGGGAAACCTTGTCCGATGACGTCATAGAAGAAGAAACATGAGTCGATAGGGAAGATATAGGGGATGCGTTATTAGAATCAGAATTTAGAAGAGCTTTGGAAGACTTAAAATCAAATAAGACAAGATGGATAGATAACATTCCTTCGTAATTTCTAAAAGCGGCAAGAAAAGTTTATTCACGTTGGTCTGTAGAATGCATGATACTGCCGATGTGCCATCAGACTTTCGGGAATACAGCACCAATACAATATCCAAGACTGCAAGAGACGACAGGTGTGAGAAAAATCGCAGGATCAGCTTAACACCTTATGCACTCAAAATGCTGACATGAATAACATATAGAAGAATGCAAAAGAAAATTGAGAATCTATGAGAAGATGATGAGGTTAGTTTAGGAGAGGTAAAGGCACCAGAGAGGTAGTTTTGACGTTACGGGTTGACAATGGAAGCAAGACAGAAGTAAAATCGAGAGATGTTCATTGAATCTGTCGACCTGGAAAAAAGTTCGACAATGTAAAATGGTACAAGATATTCGAAATTCTGAGAAAAGAGAGCTAAGTGTAGGGAAATATGGATTATATATGGTATGAACATGAAAACAATAGGGGACGATAAAAGTATGTGATCAAGAACGAAGTGCACGTATTAAAAATAGTGTAACACAGGAATGTAGTCTTTCGCCCCTGCTATTCAATCCATATGTAGAAAAAACATTGACGAAAATAAAAGATAGGTTCAAGAGTGAGATTAAAATTCAAGGTGAAAGGATATAGTGTTAAGATTCACTGATGACTGCTATCCTCCGTGAAAGTGAAGATTTACAGCAGGTGTTGAATGGAATGAACATTCGAATGAGTTCAGAACATGGATTGAGAGTAAATCGAAGAAAGAGGGAAGTAATGAGAAGCAGCAGAAATGCAAACAGGGAAAAACTTAACATTGAAATTGGGAATCACGAACTAGATAAAGTTAAGGAATTCTGCTACCTAGGCAGCAAAATAACCCATAACGGGCGAAACAAGCACGACATATAAAGGAGACTAGCACTGACAAAAAGGGCATTCCTGGCCAATAGAAATCTGCTATATCAAATATCGGTCTTAATTTGAGGAAAAAATTTCTGAAAATGTACGTTCGGAGCACAGCATTGTATGGTAGCGAGACACGGACAGTGGGAAAACCGGAACTGAAGTGAATCGAAGCCTTTGTGTTGTAGTGCTACAGAAGAATATTGAAAACTAGATGGACTGATAAGGTAAGCAATAGGAACATATGGAAAACTCTGACGAGAAGAAGGGACAGGATTATAGGACATCTGTTAAGACGTCAGGGAATAAAACTTCCTGGCAGATTAAAACTGTGTGCCGGACCGAGACTCGAGCTCGGAACCTTTGCCTTTCGCGGACAAGTGCTCTACCATCTGAGCTTCCCAAGCACGACTCATGGCCCGTCCTCAGAGCTCTACTTCTGCCAGTACCTCGTCTCCTAACTTCCAAACTTTACAGACGTTCTTCTGCGAACAAGACGAGGGGGCACACAGTTTTAATCTGCCGAGAAGTTTCATATCAGCACACACTCCGCTGCAGAGTGAAAATCTCATTCTGGGATCAGGGAATAACTTCGATGATACGAGAGGGAGCTGTGGAGCGTAAAAATTGTAGAGGCAGACAGAGCTTTGAATACATCCAGCAAATAATTGAAGACGTAGGTTGCAAGTGCTGCTCTGAGAGGAAGAGGTTGGGATAGGAGAGGAAGAGAGAAGAATGACGACTGAAAAAATAATAATAACAAAAACTGGTTCCATTAAAACTAAGCGCTTCACTTACCCAGTATTATGAATAAGGTTTACAGTAAGAACAACGTTCATTTACTGCACTTTGTATCCATTTTCAGTAACAGAGGAGTGTCCTAATTTGTTTACCGGGTGCTGTAGGTTCGTTCGTAACAGCAGAGCTTACACTAAAAGATATGTGCTTCAGAGTGCTCGTAGCTGTATTTTAGAGTCATGTTTAGTGGACTTTTTTCTTGTTTTGGCCCCTACTACCACCTCTCAAAATATATGACTCGACGTAACAATTTGGTGCCGAAACCCGGGACAGACTTTGACCGAGGAAGGCCAGGATAGAAAAGGTACTACCAGGAAGAGATGGCTGGGTAAGGACGATAATACTCCGGATACCAGAAGGCCTCATCATTAGTCGTCCTGTGCAGCTGGCCGTACCTCTGGAGGTCGACCAGGGTGGGGAGGATGTCACAGAGTGATGTACTTCAGGAAAGTGAGAGACTGTTTGTTTATTCTTAGGACAGTTAATCTTTGACATGTTGTATTGTATGTTCTGTGACTATGTAATAAAGTGTTGTCAGACTGCAAATCGCTGCTCTACTGTGATTCACGACGTAACACTTTTTTTTCCAGTTTGACACTTTGTGGCCACGTTGAAGACAAAGGAAACATCTGTTTGCTAGTTTCAATTTATCTATGCGATCATTAACGCGTACGATCTTCTTACAGTCTTGCGCCCAATGACCGCCAGATTCGCAAAAGACGCAGAATGGTTCCTTTACGCTCGTATCCTTCGGAGTCGATCTTCTAGATTTCGCGTGTACGTGAAGTGTGGACGCTGTGGGAAGGTTACTAGAAGTGCTGGAAAATTCACCGCGTATCTTCTGCATGGTAAGCGCCCCGTCGAATTCCTCGTTCAAAAACTCCATCAGTTGCAAAATGTCGCCTTCGGATATTCCCGTACGCTTGGCGTGAATTATCCAGCGGCGGCATATGTCATCCGGAAAAGCGCGTAATATTTTTGGCGCGAGGACTCGGCCGTATCCGTTCACGTCTTCCCCAAGTGCCCGGAGAGCTTGAATACGTCGCTGGCATTCAATGAATTCCTCTGGGGTGGACAGCTGAATTGGTTTTATGGCTTCGAGATAATCTAAGTGGGCTTGAATTATTCTATCCTTGTTGCCATAACGCGCTCGGAGAATCCTCTTCGTTTCTGCGTACGTCTCGGCCGTCACCGCAATACCGTCACTAAATGCTTTGGTTCTCCTGAGAGATAGCCGCGAAGAAAGATGTGTTTATTAATTGTAGTTACCGTCGGAACGTTGTCAACCGACTGCTCAAACTGCTCCCAGAATCGTGCCCATGTCTCGATATCTCCTGAAAAAGGCTCAAGCTTGATCGGCGGAAGTTTTACTGAAGCTGTGGGAACACTCATTGTTACAGATTGTACCGGCGGATTGTCGGGAATCTTTATGTCTGCTACCGATTTCGCTATCTGTTTCTCTATTTCGTGAGACAATCGACAAATTGTGAGTTTCGCAGTGTCTATATTATCTTCGCATTTAAGAATATTGTTGTTGTTGTGGTCTTCAGTCCTGAAACTGGTGTGATGCAGCTCTCCATGCTACTCTATCCTGTGCAAGCTTCTTCATCTCCCAGTACCTACTGCAACCTACATCCTTCTGAATCTGCTTAGTGTATTCATCTCTTGGTCTCCCTCTACGATTTTTACCCTCCACGCTGCCCTCCAATACTAAATTGGTGATCCGTTGATGCCTCAGAACATGTCCTACCAACCGATCCCTTCTTCTGCTCAAGTTGTGCCACAAACGTCTCTTCTCCCCAATCCTATTCAATACCTCCTCATTAGTTACGTGATCTATCCACCTTATCTTCAGTATTCTTCTGTAGCACCACATTTCGAAAGCTTCTATTCTCTTCTTGTCCAAACTAGTTATCGTCCATGTTTCACTTCCATACATGGCTACACTCCAAACAAATATTTTCAGAAATGACTTCCTGACACTTAAATCTATATTCGATGTTAACAAATTTCTCTTCTTCAGAAACGCTTTCCTTGCCATTGCCAGTCTACATTTTATATCCTCTCTACTTCGACCATCATCAGTTATTTTACTTCCTAAATAGCAAAACTCCTTTACTACTTTAAGTGTCTCATTTCCTAATCTAATTCCCTCAGCATCACCCGATTTAATTGGACTACATTCCATTATCCTCGTTTTGCTTTTGTTGATGTTCATCTTATATCCTCCTTTCAAGACACTGTCCATTCCGTTCAACTGCTCTTCCAAGTCCTTTGCCGTCTCTGACAGAATTACAATGTCATCGGCGAACCTCAAAGTTTTTACTTCGTCTCCATGAATTTTAATACCTACTCCAAATTTTTCTTTTGTTTCCTTTACTGCTTGCTCAATATACAGATTGAATAACATTGGGGAGAGGCTACAACCCTGTCTCACTCCTTTCCCAACCACTACTTCCCTTTCATGCCCCTCGACTCTTATGACTGCCATCTGGTTTCTGTACAAATTGTAAATAGCCTTTCGCTCCCTGTATTTTACACCTGCCACCTTTAGAATTTGAAAAAGAATATTCCAGTCAACATTGTCAAAAGCTTTCTCTAAGTCTACAAATGCTAGAAACGTAGGTTTGCCTTTTCTTAATCTTTCTTCTAAGATAAGTCGTAAGGTCAGTATTGCCTCACGTGTTCCAACATTTCGACGGAATCCAAACTGATCCTCCCCGAGGTCCGCATCTACCAGTTTTTCCATTCGTCTGTAAAGAATTCGCGTTAGTATTTTGCAGCTGTGACATATTAAACAGATAGTTCGGTAATTTTCACATCTGTCAGCACCTGCTTTCTTTGGGATTGGAATTATTATATTCTTCTTGAAGTCTGAGGGTATTTCGCCTGTCTCATACATCTTGCTCACCAGCTGGTAGAGTTTAGTCATGACTGGCTCTCCCAAAGCCGTCAGTAGTTCTAATGGAATGTTGTCTACTCCGGGGGCCTTGTTTCGACTCAGGTCTTTCAGTGCTCTGTCAAACTCTTCACGCAGTATCGTATCACCCATTTCGTCTTCATCTACATCCTCTTCCATTTCCATAATATTGTCCTCTAGTACATCACCCTTGTATAAACCTTCTATATACTCCTTCCACCTTTCTGCCTTCCCTTCTTTGCTTAGAACTGGGTTGCCACCTGAGCTCTTGATATTCATACACGTGGTTCTCTTCTCTCCAAAGGTCTCTTTAATTTTCCTGTAGGCAGTATTTATCTTACCCCTAGTGAGATAAGCTTCTACATCCTTACATTTGTCCTCTAGCCATCCCTGTTTAGCCATTTTGCACTTCCTGTCGATCTCATTTTTGAGACGTTTGTATTCCTTTTTGCCTGCTTCATTTACTGCATTTTTATATTTTCTCCTTTCATAAATTAAATTCAATATTCCTTCTGTTATCCAAGGATTTCTACTAGCCCTCGTCTTTTTACCTACTTGATCTTCTGCTGCCTTCACTACTTCATCCCTCAAAGCTACCCATTCTTCTTCTATTGTATTTCTTTCCCCCATTCCTGTCAATTGCTCCCTTATTCTCTCCTTGAAACTCCGTACAACCTCGGGTTCTTTTAGTTTATCCAGTCCCATCTCCTTAAATACCCACCTTTTTGCAGTTTCTTCAGTTTTAATCTACAGGTCATAACCAACAGATTGTGGTCAGAGTCCACATCTGCCCCTGGAAATGTCTTACAATTTAAAACCTGGTTCCTAAATCTCTGTCGTACCATTATATAATCTATCTGAAACCTGTCAGTATCTCCAGGCTTCTTCCATGTATACAGCCTTCTTTTATGATTCTTGAACCAAGTGTTACCTATGACTAAGTTGTGCTCTGTACAAAATTCTACTAGGCGGCTTCCTCTTTCATTTCTTAGCCCCAATCCATATTCACCTACTATGTTTCCTTCTCTCCCTTTTCCTACACTCGAATTCCAGTCACCCATTACTATTAAATTTTCGTCTCCCTTCACTATCTGAATAATTTCTTTTATTTCATCGTACATTTCTTCAATTTCTTCGTCATCTGCAGAGCTAGTTGGCATATAAACTTGTACTATTGTAGTAGGTGTGGGCTTCGTATCTATCTTGGCCACAATAATGCGTTCACTATGCTGTTTGTAGTAGCTTACCCGCATTCCTATTTTCCTATTCATTATTAAACCTACTCCTGCATTACCCCTATTTGATTTTGTGTTTATAACCCTGTAATCACCTGACCAGAAGTCTTGTTCCTCCTGCCACCGAACTTCACTAATTCCCACTATATCTAACTTTAACCTATCCATTTCCCTTTTTAAATTTTCTAACCTACCTGCCCGATTAAGGGATCTGACATTCCACGCTCCGATCCGTAGAACGCCAGTTTTCTTTCTCCTGATAACGACATCCTCCTGAGTAGTCCCCGCCCGGAGATCCGAATGGGGGACTATTTTACCTCCGGAATATTTTACCCAAGAGGATGCCATCATCATTTAATCATACAGTAAAGCTGCATGCCCTCGGGAAGAATTACGGCTGTAGTTTCCCCTTGCTTTCAGCCGTTCGCAGTACCAGCACAGCAAGACTGTTTTGGTTATTGTTACAAGGCCAGATCAGTCAATCATCCAGACTGTTGCCCCTGTAACTACTGAAAAGGCTGCTGCCCCTCTTCAGGAACCACACGTTTGTCTGGCCTCTCAACAGATACCCCTCCGTTGTGGTTGCACCTACGGTACGGCTGTCTGTATCGCTGAGGCAAGCAAGCCTCCCCACCAACGGCAAGGTCCATGGTAATAATATCTTCTTCGTATTCCTCATCGTCTAACAACTCGTGAATATCCTCATCTAATTTAACGAGGCGGTTCAGAACACTTCCCACTCTGTCATTGTAATATTTATAATCCGCGATTTCCGATGTGTGTGACAACCTTGCAACTTCCGCTACGAGTCGCGTTTGCTCTTTCTCTCATACGTTTTCTCTTTAGAGAGTGTAACTGTGCTTCTGGTTTGTGGTCTGTGCTGTCCACTCCATCCGATTACTCCAAAGTTTAAAGCATTGTCAGCTAGCGATCAGCTGGTCCTAGTAAGGCGTTATTTATGGATCGCTAGTCGAAGTAGTCCAATTGATGGTCGCTGGATGGCAGCACTAGTCATAAACAATATACAGGCGTACTGTAAGATCTGATAATTCGTTAAAGCGCTAACCGAACAGCTACAATAGCAGTACACAGCGACAATAATGTAATCAGTAGCCTTTACAAATGGCACTACAAAATATGTTGCGTGGTAATTCAATTGAACTTAGCTGTATGCAGGCGGTTGTCGTCGAAGAGCTGCTTGCGTGGTGTGACAAATCGCTGCAGTAACCCCCCACGTAGTATTGCCGCGTGACGTGCGTCCAGAATTCGTAGTTCACAACGGCAATCGTGGAAATTGTCTGCGGCAAAGTGTCTCCCGGCTTTCGGCACCAAAAGTGTTACGTCGTGAATCACAGTAGAGCAGCGATTTGCAGTCTGACAACACTTTATTACATAGTCACAGAACATACAATACAACATGTCAACACTCATAAATACAACTTCCATTTTCAAGTCTGTTCCCCTTCTATTTACTGTTTTCATATTTCGTCTTTTACTTCCCAATTCTGTTACTATACGAGTCATATCAAAGTTACCATCGGCTATGCTCGACGTCAACGTGCAATAACGACTCACGGACGACAGATTGCAGCACTAGCGATAGAGGGTGTGTAAAGCGTGTTTGGGGGGCGGACGTGAAAAATAGTGCAGTCGTTGTAGTCATGTGGAATAGAAGCGATTTATCTGACGTCCAGAAGGGCATAATCATTTGCTTTCGGGCCACGTTCGAAGCATTTCCGAAACTTATAAGTTCTTTATACTGTTCGCGTGTCGCCGTGGTTAACTGCACTGTATAGATGGCACAACGGCACTATTCAAATCTGGCGCCGAGTCAACAGCGGTGCACCATGGGCCATACAGGTGAACGACGGCTGCCAAGATGTGTGCGGGCGAACAGACGTGCAACTGTTGAGCAACTGGCCACCCAGATGAACAAAGGGGCTACCAACAGTGTCCCCTGAACGACTGTTCAACGAACATTGCTGCGTATTTCCTCTGCAGCTGGCGCCTTGTTCACGCACCCATGCTGACTGCTGTACATCAGCGACGAACACCGGAATTTGCACTCCAATAGCGCAACTGGACGTCCACAGAGTGGCGACAAGTAGCTTTTTCAGATGAATTATCTGTTATGGTTCATTGGTTGGCGAGTACGGCGTGAAGCGGCTGATATCAAACAAACACTCTGCAACAATCGTCGGAAGGGTTCAGGGCGGAGGACATTCCCTGGATCATCTCGTCATTCTGTAATGCAAATTGATTCTGTAATGCCCAAGGCAATGTCCTAAAGACTGAAAAGTAACACAAGTCACACCAATGTTCAAGAAAGGAAATAGGAGTAGCCCATTGAATTACAGACCCATATCACTGACTTCAATTTGCAGTACGATTTTTGAGCATATACTGTACTCGAACATTATGAATCACCTTGAAGAAAATGACTTATTGATACATAACCAACACGGATTCAGAAAATATCGTTCTTTTGCAACGCAGCTAGCTCTTTATTCCCCTGAAGTAATGAGTGCTGCCGACATAAGATCTCAGATCGATCCCATATTCCTAGATTTCCAGAAGGCTTTTGATAACGTTCCTCACAAGCGACTATTAATAAAATTACGTGCATTTGGAGTATCGTCTCTGTTGTGTGACTGGATTCGTGATTTCCTCTCAGAGAGGTCACAGTTCGTAGTGATAGACGGTAAATCATCGAGTAGAACAGAAGTGATATCTGGCATTCCGCGAGGTAGTGTCATAGGCCCTGTGCTGTTCCTGATTTACATAAATCATCTAGGTGATAATATGAGCAGCTCCCTTAGATTGTTTGCAGATGACGTTGTAATTTACCGTCTAGTAAAATCATCAGACGATCAGTTCCAATTACAAAATAATCTACAGAGAATTTCTGTATGGTGCGAAAAGTGGCAATTGGCACTAAACAAGTGAGAGGTCATCCACATAGGTACCGTACTAAAAGAAATCCGATAAATTTTGGGCATACGATAAATCGCACAAATCTAATGGCTGTCAATTCGACCAAATACCCAGGGATTACAATTACAAGCAACTTAAATTGGAAAGACCACATAGACAACACTGTGGGGGAGGCGAAACAAAGACTGCGCTTTGTTGGCCGAACACTTAGAAGATGCGACAAACCCACTTGTCTGTCCTCTGCTGGAAAATTGCTGCACGGTGTGGGATGCTCACCAGGTAGGATTGACGGAGGACATCGAAAAAGTGCAAAGAAGGGCAGCTCGTTTCGTGTTATCGCTCTATGGCGGTGAGAGTGTGACTGATATGATGCGCGAGTTGGGTGGCAGTCACTGAAACAAAGGCGGTCTTCTTTGCGGCGAGACCGATTTACGAAATTTCAATCACCAACTTTCTCTTCCGAATGCGAAAATATTTTGTTGACACCCACCTACATAGGGAGAAATGATCAACATGATACAATAAGAGAAATCAGAGCTCGAACGGAAACGTTTAGGTGTTCCTTTTTCCCACGCACCATTTGAGAGTGGAATTGTGGAGAATTAGTATGAAAATGGTTCGATGAAGCCTCTGCCAGGCACCTAACTGTGAAATGCCAAGTAACCATGTATATGTAGATGTAGATGTGAGCCTCTATCGTTAGGGGCCATGTCCATCTCCACATGCAGCACGGTGGCATCTACCAGTAGCCTAATGCAACGTGTCAAACAGCTCACAGCGTACGTGCCTAGTTTGAAGAGCACCGGGACGAGTTTACCGTACTCTGCTGGCCACCAAACTACCCGGATTTAAACCGAATCGAGAATCTGTTGGACCACCTCGATCGGGATGTCCTCGCCATGGATCCTTAGCCGAGGAACCGATCGTAGATAGTCACGCCTGGAGTAAGCATGGCTCTACATCCCTGTCGGTACCTTCCAGAACTTCACTGACTCTCTTGCAGCTGTCCGCGCAGCAGAAGATGGTTATTCGGGCCTTTAACAGGCATATACGTTAATGTGACTTGACAGTTTATGAAGGAGGTGCTATATATGTTGTCCATTCCCATGTGGAATAATTGGCTACAATTATTCTGGTAATTTAAAGACAACATTACAGCGTAAATTACACTACTGGCCATTAAAATAGCTACACCACGAAGATGACGTGCTACAGACGCGAAATTTAATCGACAGGAAGAAGATGCTGTGATATGCAAAAGATTAGCTTTTCAGAGCATTTACACAAGGTTTGCGCCGGTGGCGACACCTACAACGTGCTGACATGTGGAAAGTTTCCACCGATTTCTCGTACACAAACAGCAGTTGACCGACGTTGACTGATGAAACGTTGTTGTGATGCTTCGTGTAAGAAGGAGAAATGTGTACCATCACGTTTCCGACTTTGATAAAGATCGGATTGTAGCCTATCGCGATTGCGGTTTATCGTATCGCAACATTCCTGCTCGCGTTGGTCGAGATCCAATAACTTTTAACGGAATATGGAATCGGTGGAGCCGGCCGCGGTGGTCTCGCGGTTCTAGGCGCGCAGTCCGGAACCGTGCGACTGCTACGGTCGCAGCTTCGAATCGTGCCTCGGGCATGGATGTGTGTGATGTCCTTAGGTTAGGTAGGTTTAAGTAGTTCTAAGTTCTAGGGGACTAATGACCACAGCAGTTGAGTCCCATAGTGCTCAGAGCCATTTTTGAATCGGTGGGTTCAGGATGGTAATACGGAACGCCTTGCTGGATCCCAACGGCCTCGTATCACTAGCAGTCGAGATGACAGGCATCTTATCCGCATGGCTGTAACGGATCGTGCAGCCACGTCTCGATCTTTGAGTCAATATATGGGGACGTTTGCAAGGCAACAACCATCTGCACGAACAGTTCGACGACGTTTGCAGCAGCATGGACTATCAGCTCGGAGACCATATCTGTGGTTACCCTTGACGCTGCATCACAGACAGGGGCGACAGCGATGGTGTACTCAACGACGAACCTGGGTGCACGAATGGCAAAACGTCATTTTTTCGGATGAATCGAGGTTCTGTTTACAGCATCATTATGGTCGCATCCGTGTTTGGCGACATCGCGGCGAACGCACATTGGAAGCGTGCATCCGTCGTAGCCATACTGGCGTATCACTCGGCGTGATGGTATGGGGTGCCATTGGTTACACGTCTCAGTCACCTCTTGACAGCATTGACGGCCTTTGAACAGTGGACGTTACATTTCAGATGTGTTATGACCCGTGGCTCTACCCTTCATTCGATCCATGCGAAACCCTACATTTCAGCAGACAATGCACAACTGCATGTTGCAGGTGCTGTACAGTTCATTCTGGATACAGAAAATGTTCGACTGCTGGCCTGGCCAGCACTTTCTCCAGATCTCTCACCAATTGAAAACCTCAATGGTGGCTGAACAATTTGCTCGTCACAATACGCCAGTCACTACTCTAGGTGAACTGTGGTATCGTGTTGGAACTGTAAGTAGGCTGTTTACGTTTTTTATTGGTAACGCCACGTTGCGCTCGGTATGAAAAATCATTGGCTGTGCTGTGCGCAGTCTGTGTTTAGTTTGCATTGTTGTCTGCCATTGTAGTGTTGGGCAGCGGCAGCTGGATGCTAACAGCGCGTAGCGTTGCGCAGTTGGAGGTGAGCCGCCAGCAGTGGTGGACGTGGGGAGAGAGATGGCGGAGTTTTGAAATTTGTAAGAATTGGTGTCATGAACTGCTATATATATTATGACTAGTGAGGTAAATACATTGTTTGTTCTCTATTAAAATCTTTCATTTGCTAACTATGCCTATCAGTAGTTAGTGCCTTCAGTAGTTTGAATCTTTTATTTAGCTGGCAGTAGTGGCGCTCGCTGTATTGCAGTAGCTTGAGTAACGAAGATTTTTGTGAGGTAAGTGATTTGTGAAACGTATAGGTTATTGTTAGTCAGGGCCATTCTTTCGTAGGAATTTTTGAAAGTCAGATTGCGTTGCGCTAAAAATATAGTGTTTCAGTTTAAGCACATTCGTGTATAATTGTTCAAAGAGGACGTTTCACATCGACCAGTCGTGTACAATTTTTCTAAGGGGACGTTTCATATGTCGACCCTTAGCCAAGGATACCTCACTGGAATCTTCTGATTTTTTTCTTGTAGTTTGTGCAATTAGTGTAGCTTTTGTTTATTGCTAGCGCGTAATCATAGAGAGAATTTCCTTTGTAGTTGCAGTCTTTCATTGTTGTACAGTAAAACAGTTGTGGCATGCATGTAGTTTTGCACAAAGTATTTCGCAGCTGCGCTTGCAATTAACTAGATATTATTTTCAGTGATATGTTAATGTGTTCTCTTATTTTTGCTTTTCAAATTGTGCTTTTTTTGTGTTGTCGTGTGAAATATTGTGACAATAATGGCGTGTGAAAAACGTAATACTAGGCTCCAAAGTAAACTGAGAAATGACAGTGAAGACGAAAGCAGTGTGTTAGCGCCACCATGTAATGAATTAACTAATGTTCAAAGTAGTAATTTGGTAATTGTGCATAGGGAAATGGAGCGGGTTGCAAATAATGGTGTAGGCAGTGAAACAATTAGTGAACAGGAAAGCGTTATCGATCGATCGGTCGGCAACAGTTCGCCTCAGGATTCCGAAATGACAGGACACAATGTTGCAAATACTGTACATTCAGGTTTTGCGTCCTCACCGTTTTCTCAAATAAGTCAAGACACATTTTCTGTTTTTCAAACTGCGAATATTGCCGGTGCAAATGCATTGCCGAATAGGACTAAGGAACATGTTTCAGACACCAGTGCATTGTTATTACAATTAATGCAACAAATGGGACAAAAGCTTCAAAAGTTAGACACAATGGAACAAAATCTTCGAAAGTTAGACACCACACTTGAACAAACACGTGAAGATTTAACTACTGAGTTACATAACATTGAATCGAAATGCCAAAAAATCTGTAATGACGTTAAAACACAAATTTGTGAGCATTTTCAACCTATTTTTTCGCGGCATGAAAGTGCATTACAGAATCATGAAGCAGCCATAAAAGAACTGCAAACTATTGTTCGTGAAAATCATGACACCTTGCAAGCTAAAATGGACTCAGTTGCATCCACCGATTCGGTTACGCAACTTGCAAGAACTCAGGAAAACTTAAAGGTCACAGTAGATTCGATTTCAACACAAATGGACACTCTGAAACTTGCTTCAGAAAAACACACTGAGGAAATGTGTTCACTATCGGAGAAAGTAGCCGAACTTTCAGATCAGTTCACTAACTTATCTACAAAGGTAGATGATGATCTGAATGATACAGAAGAGTGCGAAGAAATTAGGAAATTCAAACAAAATCAGAATTAAATTAATACACAACACCAAAGAGAAATCCGGGAAGTGCAAGATCAGCTGACACAGGTAATACAAAAATTACGTATTTCAGAGGACAGTCGCGCTCCAACACGGGAAGAGGGACTTATAAGTAAGGAAAAGCCACAAAATAATAACACAGGGCATTTCGGAAATTGTGAAAGAAATTGGCAAGGTGCACCGAATTTTGAGATGGAACTGCCGACACGACGTAACAATGAACGATATGCTACCCGCCGACTCGATGATTTTGACTATAAGCTGTTCATTACTGCACGTAAATTCAAAACATTTAAGAATTCTGGCAACGACATTCATCCACAAGCGTGGCTCCATCAATTCTCTCATTGTTTTCCTCCCAACTGGTCATTAGAGCACAGATTAGAATTTATGTGTGGCTACTTGGAGAATGAACCAGCTGTAAGAATGCGATCGGTCATTCACGATTGTCATAGTGAAGGAGAATTTTATCATGCCTTCCTCTCAGCATATTGGTCTCAAGCTACACAAGACCGAGTAAAACATAGCATCATAATGATGAAACATTTCGAACAATCTGAATTTTCCAGTCTTG
This sequence comes from Schistocerca gregaria, assembly GCF_023897955.1. NCBI lineage: Eukaryota > Metazoa > Arthropoda > Insecta > Orthoptera > Acrididae > Schistocerca > Schistocerca gregaria. Next base: position 870,781,066 of record NC_064922.1, read on the forward strand.
TCAAATATTTTGAAGACATGTTACATAAGAATCAGTATCTTTCAAACCCATACAGCCCCTCAGAACTCATCCGCATTTGCTTAATCAAATTACCTGAACATTTACGACAGATTATCTTGGCAGGTCGTTGCAAATACGACATTGAAGCTTTTCAGGGACTCTTACAAGAATTAGAAATTGACACTGACAATCGCGGAACGCGAAAGCAGGAACACAACAATTACAGGTCATATCCGTCGCAATTCCGCGATGAAAGAAATAATAACTGGACACGACAAGGCTATTCTCACAATACAAATCGTGACCAAAACAGACACCACCCGTATGACAACCGTTGGCAGAGTAATAGTTACAGAGAAAGATCGTATTTCTGTAGTAATGAACATGACAGACAATCATAGAAACAGACAATATGGCAACCAGAACTATTATTATCACGGGAGACAGAATAACTTCAGACGCAAGGGTCCACCACGCAGTGATAATTCAGGGAGAAATTCTCCACCACATGACCGAGAAACAAGAAATTACAGGAACTACCGATATGACGACAGACGATATAATCATAATGACAGACCGGAAATCCATCAGAACTGACGAGCTTCAAACAGGGTAGGGCCCTCTCGGCAAGGTGAATTTTTAGAAGTTAGGTTCCCTAATCCCATTAACGGCGCGCGCCAACAAAGGGACAGACAATGACTCGCACCTCAGACAGCCGCGTGTGCCGGCTGGCTCAGAAAAAATAACATAAGCTAAACTTGAGCAAAATTCCAGTGTTCCTTACCGACGTAACCACATGATAATTGATTTTCAGTTGACAGTCTGCGTACTAGGAAGAGTAAAGGTTTACACCACATTTCACATGTAAAACCATTTATTAAAAGATAATCTGCTTTTTAACTTTGTCTTTGCCATAAAACGTTTCACTTCACATTTCTAGTATGCTTTGTACCACACTTAGAAACTGTTAACATGTAACAATGATTTGAAGTTCACTATCCAGTCTAGAACCTACGGAACATATTTAGGCAGTATTTACGAGTGCATTGTTAGTGTGAACAGACATCACAGTGTTATTGTGTGTGTACATTCTTGCTTGTTAGTTGCACGATTACGTAACGACTATAAGGCTCACATATTTAGAACATTTACCAGTATTGCTAATGAGATTTTAATACAACATTTTGGTTTACTTGAAAACACATTCTTTATTTGAAGTTCATTCGGTGAGATTAAAGATGACTTAGCATTTGGTTTCTCTAATAGCTACACGATTATATCACGACGCTACTAATATGCGACACGATTTACATTGTTGCTTTTGCGGTGTATCTGTTTTATATCTGCACAGTTTTTCTGTATTATTCTGGAAAGTAAAACATGTTTTAGTAGTAACGTTTGTGGTATAGCTACAATAAGACAGCCTTTTCTGTAGCACAACAATACGTACAGTACAGTACTTACTTCATCACGGCAATAAGCCTAATAACTAAGATATCTATACGCAAAGCATTTCACCTTCGTTTATGATGAGGTAAGTACATTGACTTCAGCAGAACTTAGCTTACAGAGGACGATAACTACGACAGTTCGACAGAATTATCTTACAGCAAAACGCACATTTAGCACTACAGGGCACGCATTTGAGTGATTAATTTGGTACTTAAACCATTTATTTATCAATATTGTTGAATTAAAAAGAAAGTTTTCCATGATACATTTCATTCCATTGCTGTAATCTGTAACACCTGAGGATATAATTACAATAATCCTCAGGGGGTACATGCTTACTTTGTGTACCATGTGTTTGGCAAGCACAAGGAGCCCTAGCTAATATGGTATTTGCTTATACAACTTTACACATCGGTACCATATTTCTCTAACACAGAATTACACAGCTATCTGATTATTTGACAGAGAAACAAACATCTTTTTACTACGTCAGTGACACATATTTAAGCAATTACGCAGGTGGATAACTTCACACTTATGAAATTCTATTTCGTCTGTACTTTGTGAACTGTTCATATTTTTTCGGAACCATTGTGATACTAAGAGAGGTTTGAATGATGTATTTGGTATGGGATCATGATGTTTAAAGTACGTTTGAGGTAGATGACACTTTTGACATGAGCAGAGAATTTTTTTAGGTTTTGAAATTATTGGAGGAAGCTACGACGATTTTGAGAATTTGACTGAGGTGTTATGATGTTATTATTACGATGACGATGAGTATTATGCTGTTGTGGCATGTTTATGATCAATAAGCTGATGCTATATGAGGAATTTGATTATGCTACTTATTTGTTATGATGAAATATTGAAGAAGTGTGGACGAATATGTATATGTGTAATAAGGTAAGGAATAATGAGTAGTGGTTAGGGACTCCGGTTTGTGAAAAAGGTGGTTGGAAACCAAGAATCGTACTTTAAGAGATGAAATGTATGTAAATGCGTGAATGTACCACAATGCCGCCGAAAATTTTTTGGACACTGTTATATTTACAGGATTTTGTTTCTACAGATTTGTAACGCAAGTTCTTGACCTGTGAAATTTTTTTACATGAGACTGCCACTGTAGCGGAAACTGGTGTCGTAAATATTTCGTTAAGACAGTTAAGTGACCACCTGCACGTAATGCGTCGTGGGCACCCAGCTGCGCGACAGCCACCTGGAAACAAGCCATTAGTGTGTGCCTTTCAGAGGCACAAGAAAAAAAAGAGAGGCCATTATCCTCGCTATTGACATTCCTTTGTAGAAAGCACCGCAAATACGACACGCTCATTACTGAGAAAGATACTTACATCTGACACCTGATTATAACAAACGTCTTTCTACGAGAGTTGAGAGAATTTTACTAACTTATGAAATTTCACATGACTATTGAATGATATTTTTATGCTTTGTCCATAGTTGCTTATTTCATTTGATATCTGGTTTCCAGCTGTGTTGCAGCATTGGTTTTATAAAATTAAATGCATTTGCTAATGTGAACACTTTCTGTCAACAGATCTATTAAATAATTATTTCATGATCCACATTCTTCGAAAAAGGAGCTCTTGGAATGCAAAGAGCAATAAGAAGCGACTAATAACAGTAACTGTATATATAATTTTCTTTTCAAGTACTTGGTAATTTGTTGTAGCACCACTTTAATTGCATAGACATTAAGATGTGAATAGACATTGTCCTTATCTGCATTGTTGTCTTTAGTGTAACATTTTTTCTGATTGAGCTTTGTCATGTTTAGGTATAAGTTATAGCATTTGCTGCAGCTGTTTGCCATTCGTAGTGCTACTGAATGTGACTTTGTATTACTAGGTTAAGCCAATTTTATTACTGATTTATTTTTCTTGTTTGCTGCGCATTGCCTTATATTAGTTATAATATTGCTGCCTTTTTTTGCCAATTTCCATTTTTTAACATTGCTGTTTGTGTAAATTGTTTTGTGCTGCTGCATTGCCTCATCCCTTAGTTAAGCATCTGCGCTCAGTAGATTTAAGTTAGCTTAAGAGGGGGTAGACTATATAAGAAACTAACTATGATGAATTGGAAGAAAAGCATTGAGAAGCTTTAAGAAAATGGTTTGGCCAAAAAAGTAGTGTACAGTGGAGAAAAACTATTTTTGAAAGAGGATGTGAACAGAATACAGAAAGCGGGTTTAGATAGGACTTTTTGGAAATAATGATGAACTAAGGGAGATCTCTATGCAAAATACTGCACTAAAACAAACCCTGTCCTTTCCTTTCGTATTATTCCTCTATGTGTTTATGTACCCTTGTGTATTTGTCTTTTTCCTGTCTTTATGTGTTTAGCTAATAAGATTTATGTTGTAGAATTTTTCAAATACTATGTTATTTTCTTTGTAAATATGTTCAGACATTATTTATTCTGTTTGTTTTAATGCTCATGTGTGAAGTTGATGTTTCAAAAGTTATTCTGATCTTTTCTGTATGTACTTATGTCATAATTTTTGCAACACTGATGAATTTGTTATTTCAATTCTTTGTACAGCCTGTACTACTGCAAATGTTATCTGTATTGTTATGTTCTTTAGAGATGTATTTTGTACCTTTGTTATTGCATTCTTATGTTATAAAATTGTAATTGACACCAGTTCATCAAATTAAGTAAATTGTAAATTACATTTCTCTGCACACATTTCTGTTGGTCATAGTATATGGACAATATGTGAGAAGTAGGGACTGATAGTGTTTGCACGTGTGTTAATAATTCAGTAAGGGACTGGATAACAGCATTGCTGATTGTAAGAACATTTCAAAAACAATTTTTGTGACTGCACAAGTGGTGGTTGTGGACTTGTTATATTATCCGCAAGACTGTTCGATGATGATTGTGCACCTGCATGGTTGCAACAGATGGCTGCTGGCCGTCTCTACAAGGACTACAGTGGGTCTACACCTTTGATGACCCACCAATACCATTATTTCTACAAGGACTGCAATGGGTCTGCACCTCTGGTGGCCCACCAATACCGTAATCTCTACCAGGACTACAGTGGGTCTGCTCTGTGATGACCTACCTACAGATAGTCTTCAACGTCGACTGACTCTGCTGTGGCCCATTACCTGTCTGCATGTCAAGAGTCAGCACTGCCTTTCTGTTGGAAGGACAACACTTCCTCAAGACTGCATGGAAATCCACTACTTCTGTGTGCATTTTCTTTTACTGCTCAGACTTTGAGAAAAACACTGCAATTTTACTTTGATGAATGATCAGGACTGTCTTTATGGACTGTGAGAAAATTTTAGCTTTTGACCAACATTGTATCGATAAGTGTGTGCATTTCATTTCTTTGTTATTGTAATTATGAAAAATTTTTTCAAACCTGTATTGGCCACTGCCCAAAACAATTTGTAAATTTTTTTGTGGGGAGCATGGGGGCTATGTAAGTAGGCTGTTTACGTTTTCTTAATGGTAACGCCGCTTAGCGCTCGGTATGAAAAATCACTGGGTTTGCTGTGCGCAGTCTGTGTTTAGTTTGCATTGTTGTCTGCCATTGTAGTGTTGGGCGCAGCGGCAGCTGGATGCTAACAGCACGTAGCGTTGTGCAGTTGGAGGTGAGCCGCCAGCAGTGGTGGACGTGGGGAGAGAGATGGCGGAGTTTTGAAATTTGTAAGAATTGGTGTCATGAACTGCTATATATATTATGACTAGTGAGGTAAATACATTGTTTGTTCTCTATTAAAATCTTTCATTTGCTAACTATGCCTATCAGTAGTTAGTGCCTTCAGTAGTTTGAATCTTTTATTTAGCTGGCAGTAGTGGCGCTCGCTGTATTGCAGTAGCTTGAGTAACGAAGATTTTTGTGAGGTAAGTGATTTGTGAAACGTATAGGTTATTGTTAGTCAGGGCCACTCTTTCGTAGGAATTTTTGAAAGTCAGATTGCGTTGCGCTAAAAATATAGTGTTTCAGTTTAAGCACATTCGTGTATAATTGTTCAAAGAGGACGTTTCACATCGACCAGTCGTGTACAATTTTTCTAAGGGGACGTTTCAGAACTACATGGGCAGCTGTACCTGTACACGCCATCCAAGCTCTGTTTGACAATGGCCAGGCGTATCAAGGCCGTTATTACGGCCATAGGTGGTTGTTCTGGGTACTGATTTCTCAGGATCTATGCACCCAAATTGCGTGAAAATGTAATCACATGTCAGTTGTAGTATAATATATTTGTCCACTGAATACCCGTTTATCATCTGCATTTCTTCTTGGTGTAGCAATATCAATGGCCAGTAGTGTAATTTCACAAACTTATCAAAACGTTAACTGGTTCAAACAGTACTGATGTACACTGAGGTGAAAAACTCCCAGTATCGTATCGGAACTCTTTTTGCCTTGCATATTGCAGCGACGTCACGTGCCATATTAACTCAACAAGTCGTTGGAAGTGCCGTGCAGGAATATTGAGCCATTTTTCTTCTGTAGACATCCGTAGTTGCGAAATTATTTCCCATAAATGTTCGATGGGATTGATGTCGGGTGATCGGGTGGCCGAAGCATTCGCTTGAACTGTCCAGGATCTTCTTCAAACTAATTGGGAACAGTTGTGGTCCGATGACATGGCGCAGTGTCGCCGACAAAAAATCCATCGTTTTTCCGGAACTTGAAGTCCATTAATGGCTTCAAGGGTCTTGCAGTAGCCGAGCATAACCATTTCCAATCACTGATCGGTTCAGATGGATCAGAGGACCCAGCCATGTAAATGTACCACACAATTATGGAACTGCCAGCAGCTTCTGTAGTGCCTTGTTGAAAACTTGGGTGCATAGCTTCGGAGAGGGGGGGGAGGGGTCTACACCACTCTCTAGCTCTGCCATAAGCCCTGATCACCTTAAATCGGGACTCATCTGACCAGGCCACAGTTCTCCAGTTGTCTAGGGTCCAACCGATATGGTCACGAGCCCAAGAGAATATAGTACTGTAATTCGCCAGTCTGGAGTTATATGTACAAGGGTCGGTCAAAAAGTAATGCCTCCCATTTTTTTTCTACTTAAAATAATTAAGTTAAGTGAAAAATTTGAATTTGGCGCCATTCCTCAAACCTTCTTCTGCAATCCACTGCAGTAGTAACTTTCTGTGTCAACAGGTGGCAGCACAGCAGAAGTTTGTAAGATGGCTGACATCGATGTTCGTTTGAGACAGCGTTGTGTGATTGAATTCTTGAATGCAGAAGGTGAAACGCCCATACGCATTCATGAAAGACTGAAGAAGGTGTATGGTGTTGTGACAGTGGATGTCAGCACTGTTAGACGATGGGTTCGTCGTTGTAAGGAAACTGAAGGGCAAACACCGTTGACTGACGAAAAACGGAGCGGCAGGCCGGTGAGTGCAGTGACTCCACACAACATTCAGCAAGTTGATGACATCATTCGTGGTGACCGACGGGTGACTGCAGATGAAGTGTGTTGCATTATTTTTCTTAGTAAAGGCAGTGTGATCACGATTATTAAACTATTGGGGTACTCAAAAGTTTGTGCACGGTGGGTTCCAAGAATGTTAACCGATCAGAATAAAGAGGCAAGGAAAACAATAGCCTCCCAACACTTGCAGCGCTTCCGTTTGGAGGGAGATGAGTTTCTGAAAAAAATTGTGACCGGGGACGAAACATGGGTGCATTTTTTTGAACCCGAATCAAAGAGGCAGTCAATGGAGTGGCATCACACAAGCTCGCCGAGGAAGAAAAAATTCAAAACTGTGCGATCGGCAGGGAAAGTTATGGCAACAGTTTTCTGGGATACAGAGGGTGCGATTCTGGTTGATTTTTTGGAGCAGGGATGCACAATAAATTCTGTTCAATACATCACAACCCTCAAAAAACTTAAAACACGTCTTCAACGAGTTCGCCCAACAAAATCAATGGCAGATGTTCTTCTTTTGCATGACAATGCAAGACCACACACCAGTCGTCACACCTCTGACGAGATTGTCAAAGTTGGATGGGAAGTTTTGCCTCATCCCCCATACAGCCCTGACCTGGCACCATCAGACTTCCATCTGTTCGGGCCACTAAAAGAAGCTCATTGTGGGATTCATTTTGAAGATGAGGAGGCCGTCAAAACATCCGTGCGTCAATGGCTTAGGAAGCAGAGCTGTGATTTTTACCGTGCTGGGATACATGCCCTTGTTCAAAGATGGACCAAAACTGTAGAGATGGGCGGAGATTACATTGAAAAATGACAAAATGATCCTCAATGTTGTGGTTTTCAACCTATGTAATTGCATTTAAATTTCTTGACAATTAAACGTAGAAAAAAAAAATAGGAGGCATTACTTTTTGACTGACCCTCGTATATTTATTTAAACCTTGTCAGTACAGAATACTATCGTCCGAGTAAAATTACTTGTTATTTGACGTCTGTCACTTACCAATACAGTGTTGCCATATCCGCTGCGGGCTACCGCTCAGTTGTAGGCGACACACAAACACGCTGGATCACTTCACAAATGCTGTTAATGTGTAACGCGGAGCAAGGTTGGAAGCAGCCGCCATGAGGTATGGCGGAAAAGAGGGCTGCCCTGTTGACAGCTGGCTTTAAGTAACCGATGACTGAATTTAAACCCATGCTCTAACCTAACCTAACCACACCTTGTGATGTGCAACATATCTGATGATCCGTTGCTTACGAATCCGTGGGTGAACTGCTCGATTTAAAGACGCTGCAAATGTACCGCTCGTATAATAAGTTATTTTTGTTACCACCTTGCATTTAATGGGATCCACCGAAATGTTCATTGACTTCTGCTAAAATGTACTGTTTTTAGCGACTGTTAATAACGTGTGATAACTACTGTCGCATTTTTAGCATTCGCAAGGAAGAATGCTCTAGTCGACAAGACTACAAAGTAAATTCAGGTACTGCACATCTACATCCATACACCGCAAGACGCTGTGAAATGCACGGTACTCAGTGGCAAGAAACACGCGATTCAAAGCAGAATGATATACTCACTCTGTGGCAAGATATAATATAGCTGAATATCAGTACTGCCAAAATCTGCTAAAATGGGGGGCTCCATTAATTGCGAGGAAGTATGGAAGACGTGTGCAAACAAAAATAACGTAGAAAGGAATAATGTACTTTTTGCGTTTAAATCGAGAAGTCCACGCTCAGATTAGTATGATGATGAGGTCCCATACTCCGACGAGGACGATGTGGGAGACACGATCGCTGCACTAGGCAAGATCCCAGCGGAGGTGGTTTGCCATTGTCTTCCACCGACCGGAATGGGGATTAATGATGATTATGAAGACGACACAACAACACCCAGTTATCACGAGGCAGGAAAAATCCCTAACCCCGTCGGGAATCGAGCCCAGGAACCCCGTGCGCGGGAAGCGAGAACGCTACCGCAAGACCACGAGCTACGGACTTTGATTAGTAAGCATTGACAGGTTCACATAAGTCCGCAGAACACCATGCAACACAAGCAGTTTCTGTTTTATACGAAAAAAAAAGAAATTTGGGATCAATAGCCCCACCAAGTACAGGGTGTCCGAAAAGACTTTCCCTGATTACATAAATTAATAACTAAGGTTAGAAGTAAGATACATATATGAAACTGGTGTATAATTGTTTACAAATTATCAAGGTTTTTTTTCTGTTTTAGGTTTGCAGTACGTAAGTAGTGGATGAGGTGCAGTGCCCAAGAAGCCATGTTAACCAACCAGGAAAAGGCACAGTGTGTCCTGTGGAAACATGAAACACGTTCACCAACCACAGTGCACAGACACTTCCAGAGAACATTTGGAAGGAATCCACCTGATGTCAAGAGGATTAAAGTCTGGTATGAGAGGTTCAAGAACACAGGATCGGTTGCTGACCTTCCGACGTCTGGTCGACCAAGAACCTCAGCAGACAGGGTGGAAGTTGTAAGGCATTCTTTTCTGCGAAGTCTGAAAAAAATCTGTGGGCAGGGCTTCACGTGAATTGCAGATGACAAAAAGCTCTCTCCATGACATTTTACACAAACGTTTATTGTTTCGTGCATACAAAGTGCAAATCGTTCAGGCCTTGTTGCCCTGTGACAGTACACGTCGATATGACTTTGCGATCGAAATTCTATCACATATTGAGAACGATGATGGTTATCTCAGACGAATTGCCTTTTCCGACTAAGCGACCTTTTTTGTCAGTGGAGTAGTGAATCGCCATAATGCGCACACTTGGGGTTCACAACCCCCTAGCGAGGTCATGGAGTGCACCAGAGGCAGTCCAAAGGTGAATGTTTGGTGCGCGCTATTGCACGATCGAATTATCGGCCCATTCTTCTTCGCTGAGGCTACCGTCACATCTGCAGTGTACCTGGACATGTTGCAACTGTATGCTGTTCCTCAGCTGCTTCGGTATCACCCCGATGTCTTGTTTCAGCAATACGGTGCACCGCCTCATTGGGGTTTGGAAGTCCGTGCCTATCTCGATATGACCTTTCCTGGGCGATGGATTGGTCGCGATGGGCCAACGGTTTGGCCTCCACGCTCTCCTGACATTACCCCATTACACTTCTTTTTATGGGGTTATGTCAAGGACGAGGTCTACCGAACACTTGTACCAGATCTTGAAACCCTGCGGCAACGGATAACCACAGTCGTCGAATCGATCCCTCGAGTGATGTTGGCTGAAGTGTGACGGAAACTGAATATCGCCTAGGTGTGCTACGTGCTACCAAGAGTGCTCATGTGAAAATTTACTGATGTGTGAAAAAAACTTTGATAGTTTGCAAACAATTAGACACCAGTTTCATATTTGTATCTTACTTCCAGCCTGAGCTATCAATTTGTGTAATCAGGGAAAGACTTTTCGGACACCCTGTATAACGGACGCGAGAAGAACGCATTCAGAATATGGTTATCATATTTAAAAGGCATTCAGAGAGTGCAGAACAGACGAGAAGTCGTAATGAGATGTTACGAAAGCAAGAAACCCATACTGTTAACTATGAAACAAAAACGACCACAGAAGACTAAAAATGAGCCAATAAGAAAGCGAGATACGGACTGACAAACTCTCAGCGCTCCAAGTGGCGTGGTGGCGAATCAAAGTCTTGATGATGGATTTATAAACTCGCAGCGTTCCAATTGCCGTCGCAGCGAACCGAGAATACCAGAAGTCCCTCTATGAGTTCCATCCCTGTGGCTGAATGATATACAGCTGAAATATTAGAAGAAGAAGCGGAATTTATGCGGCTGCACATCCGAAGTTTAATGGAGCAAAAACCATCATGTTCAACGGTTGTGCATGTAGCGTAAATACCTCGAGTCCGTGGCTGTACTTACGAGCTCACACACTCGCTCTCCCTTCTACGCGGGACGAATCCACTTGTAACCGTTAACGGACTCATCTACATATATACTCCGCTAGCCACCAAGCGGTGTGTGGCGGAGGGCACAATTCGCGCCAAAGTCATATTTCCCTCCCCTCTGTTCCACTCGCGGATGTCGCGAGGGAAAAACGAATGTCTGAACGCCTTAGTACGAACTCTCATTTCCCTTATCTTTGAATTATAATCATTACGAGATCTGAAAGTTGGTGGTAATAATATATGCTCTACATCCTCGGTGAAGATCGGATTTCGGAATTTATTGAGCAGCCCCTTCCGTTTAGAGCGTCATCTATCTGCAAGTGTGTCCCACTTCAAACTTTCTATGAGATTTGTAACGCTCTCGCGATGGCTAAATGCACCAGTCACGAATCTTGCCGCTCTTCTCTGGACCAACTGGTAAGGGTCCCATACAGACGAACAATACTCTAAGACTGGACGAACTAATGTATTGTAAGCGATTTTCTTTGTTGAACGAACGCATCGCTTCAGGATTCTACCAATAAACCACAATCTAGAGTTCGCCTTACCCGTTACTTGTGTAATCTGATCTTTCCATTTGAGATCATTTCGAATAATCACATCCAGATACTTGACGGATGTTACTGGTTCCAAAGACTGGGCATTTCTATTGTACTCATACATTAATGGGGATTTTCGCCTTGTTATACGCAGTAGGTTACACTTACTAATATTGAGAGATAATTGCCAGTCATTACACCACGCATTTATTTTCTGCAAGTCCTCATTGATTTGATCACAACTTTCGTGTCATACTACTTACCTGTAGACTACAGCATCATCGGTAAACAGTCTAAGGCCGCTGTCAATACCATCAACCAGATTGTTTATGTAAATAGTAAAAAGCATAGGACCTATTACGCTGCCCTGGGGCACACCTGAAGTTACTCTAGTTTCTGTTGAAGTTACCCCGTTCAGGACGACATACTGCTCCCTGTCTGTTGGAAAACTTTCTATCCAATCGCATATGTCATTGGATAGACCGTAAGCGTCGCACTTTTTGTAGCAAGCGACAGTGAGGAACTGAGTCGAGCGCCCTTCCGAAGTCGGTATCTAGAGCCTGTTGTACACCATGCACAAAGAGGACTGTGACTCGCGTGACCGCTGTTTCCTCAAACCGTGCTGGTTTCTGCAGATGAGCTTCTCAGAGACTAGAAAGATCATTATGTCTGGACACAAAATATGTTCCATGATTCTACAACAAATCGATGTCAGTGAAACTGGCAGGTAATTATGTGCATCCAGTTCTCTACCCTTCTCAAGTGACGAATTTCCTGTTTATTAAACGGGCAGCGGCGGACGGTCACGGTCTAGTCTCCGAGCACACGGAGTTCGGAGGTGACGCCACAGGAGCTCATTTCTGTTCTCTCCTCAGCGTCCGTGAGCGTCAGCTGCGTCGAGTCAGCGGGCGCCGCACAGACAGACTGCCGTAGCGCCGAACCGCTTCTCGTAAACCGGAGCTCGACGCCTGATTGCACTCACGGGACGGAGATGCGCTCCTGTCTTTGGCAATGTACAGGGTGATTCAAAAAGAATACCACAACTTTAGGAATTTAAAACTCTGCAACGACAAAAGGCACAGCTAAGCTCTATCTGTCGGCGAATTAGCTATAGAGTTTCATTTAGTTGTACATTTGTTCGCTTGAGGCGCTGTTGGCGTCAGCGTCACTTGATGCTAAGATGACGACCACTCAGCGGAAAGCTTTTTGTGTTATTGAGTACGGCAGAAGTGAATCGACGGTTGTTCAGCGTGCATTTCGAACGAAGTATGGTGTTAAACCTCCTGATAGGTGGTGTATTAAACGTTGGTATAAACAGTTTACAGAGAATGGGTGTTTGTGCAAAGGGAAAAGTTCTGGACGCCCGAGAACGAGTGATGAAAATGTAGCACGCATCCAGCAAGCATTTGTTCGCAGCCCAGGAAAATCGACTCGTAGAGATAGCAGAGAGCTGCAAATTCCACAATCAACTGTATGGAGAGTCCTACGAAAAAGGTTAGTTATGAAACTTGATCCTCTGAAATTGGTTGAAGCACTGTCTGCAGCTGATAAGATTAAAAGAATCGATTTCTGCGATTTTATCCTTGCTCAAATGGAAACAGATGAATCTTACGTTTCAAAGATTGTGTTTAGTGATGAAGCAACTTTCCACACTAACGGGAAAGTCATCCGTCACAATGTCTGTATATTGGGCACTGAGAATCCGCGCGAAACAACTCAGTATGAACGTGACTCGCCTAAGGTGAACGTTTTCTGTGCCATTTCAGCCAATAAAGTTTTTGGTCCCTTTTTCTTTGAAGGTGCTACTGTAACTGGACTACAGTATCTGGAGATGTTAGAGAATTGGCTGTTCCCTCAGCTCGAACAAGAAGCACAACAATTCATATTTCAGCAGGATGGAGCGCCACCACATTGGCACTTATCTGTCTGTAACTACCTGAACGTCAACTACCCGAGGCGATGGATCGGCCGCCAGGCAGCCCATGACAGAGCACTTCATCACTGGCCTCCAAGAAGCCCTGATCTTACCCCCTGCGATTTTTTCTTATGGGGGTATGTTAAGGTTATGGTGTTTCGGCCACCTCTCCCAGCCACCATTGATGATTTGAAACGAGAAATAACAGCAGCTATCCAAACTGTTACGCCTGATATGCTACAGAGAGTGTGGAACGAGTTGGAGTATCGGGTTGATATTGCTCGAGTGTCTGGAGGGGGCCATATTGAACATCTCTGAACTTGTTTTTGAGTGAAAAAAACCTTTTTAAATACTCTTTGTAATGATGTATAACAGAAGTTTATATTATGATTCTTTCATTAAATACACATTTTTAAAGTTGTATCACCCTGTATTAGGGGATTCGGTTTTAAATCCAGAGACTTCTTCAGCTTCTAGTTACTTGCTGACTGGTTCTCGACCTCCGCGTCCTCGCCTCCACATTCCCCCTTGAACCCACGACGCCTGGGTGGCATAATAGTTACACAGTTCTGGAAGACCGGAGGAACGACTCCCCACAATCCAGTAGTGGCTAAACTATGACACGACCGTTAAATAATAATTTGTCGTAGTGGAGGAAAGCATTGTGGTAAGGAAGGCGAATGTTCGACTTTGATTTATTGGGAGAATTTTGAGAAAAAAGTTATTCATCTGCGAAGGAGAGTGCATATAGACGCTACTGCGACCTATTCTTGGGTGCTGCTCTAGTGTTTGGGATGCGTACCAAGTCCGATTAGAGGAAGACATAGAGGTAGTTCAGAGGTGGGCTGCCAGATTTCTTATCGGTAGGTCCGATCAACACGCAGGCATTACGGAAATGCATCGGAAACTCAAATGGTAAACACTCGTGGGAAGGCGACGTTCTTTTCGAGAAACACTATCGAGAAAATTTAGAGAACCAGCATTTGAAACTGACTCCAGAACGGTTCTACTGTCGCGAACATAGACTACTGGCCATTAAAATTGCTACACCAAGAAGAAATGCAGATGATAAACGGGTATTCATTGGACAAATATATTATACTACAACTGACATGTGATTTCATTTTCACGCAATTTGGGTGCATAGATCCTGAGAAATCAGTGCCTAGAACAACCACCTCTGGCCGTAATAATGGCCCTGATACGCCTGGACATTGAGTCAAACAGAGCTTGGATGGCGTGTACAGGTACAGCTGCCCATGCAGCTCCAACACGACATCACAGTTCATCAAAACTAGTGACCGGCGTATTGTGACGAGCCATTTGCTTGGCCAGCATTGACCAGACGTTTTCCATTGGTGAGACATCTGGAGAATGTGTTGGCCAGGGCACAGGGCGAACATTTTCTGTATCCAGAAAGGGCCGTACAGGACGTGCAACATGCGGTCGTGCGTTATCCTGTTGAAATGTAGGGTTTCGCAGGGATCGAATGAAGGGTAGAGCCACGGGTCGTAACACATCTGAAATGTAACGTCCACTGTTCAAAGTGCCGTCAATGCGAACAAGAGATGAGTGGCACCCCATACCATCATGCCGGGTGATACGCCCGAATGGCGATGATGAATACACGCTTCTAATGTGCGTTCACCGCTATGTCGCCAAACATGGATGCGATCATTGTGATGCTGTAAAGAGAAGCTGGATTCATCCGAAAAATGACGTTTTACCATTCGTGCACCCAGGTTCGTCGTTGAGTACACCATCGCAGGCGATCCTGTCTGTGATGCAGCGTCAACGTAACCGCAGGCATGGTCAGGAGTTGATAGTCCATGCTGCTGCAAACGTCGTCGAACTGTTCGTGCAGATGGTTGTTGTCTTGCAAACGTCCCCATCTGTTGACTCAGGATCGAGACGTGGCTGCACGATCCGTTACAGCCATGCGGATAAGGTGCCTGTCATCTCGACTGCTAGTGATACGAGGCCGTTGGGATCCAGCACGGCGTTCCGTATTACCATCCTGAACCCACCGATTCCATATTCTGTGAACAGTCATTGGATCTTGACCAAGGCGAGCAGCAATGTCGCGATACGATAAACCGCAATCGCGATAGGCTACAATCCGACCTTTATCAAAGTCGGAAACGTGATGGTACGCATTTCTCCTCCTTACACGAGGCGTCACAACAACGTTTCACCATGCAACGCCGGTCAACTGCTGTTTGCGTATGAGAAATCGGTTGGAAACTTTCCCCATGTCAGCACGTTGTAAGTGTCGCCACCGGCGCCAACCTCGTGTGAATGCTCTGACAGCTAATCATTTTCATATCACAGCATCTTCTTCCTGTCGGTTAAATTTCGCGTCTGTAGCACGTCATCTTCGTGGTGTAGTAATTTTAATGGTTTGTAGTGTACTTTCCGCATAAAACCCACGAAGATAAAATACGACATATCGGGGCTCATACGGAGGCTTATAAAAATTCGTTTTTCGCATGCTCCATTTGAATGTGGAATAGGAAAGGAAATGATTAGTAGTTCAGGGTAACTCTCCGCCACGCGCCCTACAGTGGCCTGCGTAGCATGTGAGTAGCTTAGGTGCACTCCTATGGTACGTAGAGAGTGGAGACTAACAGCGTCATTTTGAGAAATCGGGAAATAGAAAAATACAATCAGTGATGTCTCGAAATTGCCGAAAGCAACGGAAAGAGAAAAAAAATAAAACATATCTTATCGATATTCGGTATACAGTGCTATAAAAACAATTCACAGAAGGTAATATACACAGCTATCAGATGATAACGGCAGAAAGGACGTCTTAATCAACGGTACTTACATACGAGACAAAAATAGAAACTGGGACAATCAGCCTTTTATCTCGAACTTTCTGATAAAAGTAAGGGCGTCCTGGGAAGTGTGAAACGTCACGCTTAAAATTCCGAGTGATTGACTTCGTTGAGGTTTCTTTACTGTGTCGGACAGTAGGGTGTGAAAATCATAAAATGCATCTTTGTTGCAGCCAACCAAGCAATTATTATGGTCATCACACGAATGCAACAAAATGTATGAGTTAAATCGCGATCCATTGTGGCACCTGTCTGTACTGCATTATGCAGGCTGCCCTGCCTCGCTTGACAACATTCAGCAATACTCTACGTAAAACTATTTATTTGGTTAATGTGGGAATTCAGTTTTCATGATGTCACTATAGCCACGTAGTGATTCGAATTAACCTGCAGCACAAATTGATGTTAGGGCGTCAACGCCTGTCTGTCATGCGTGACAGTGTCCTTCAGATGAATAATCCGGGCGAGCTGGCGACGTACACTCGTATTGGAGAGAACAACAGTTCAAATACCTTACCAGACATCCAGACTTGAGTTTTCCGTGGTTTCCCTAAATCATTTAAGGCAAACGAATATTTCATCCGTAAGGGACGACATTATGACGGCTGTGACTGTTGATAAATACAAATAAAACAGTTTCTGCGTCAGTCACTTGTTTATTTTGTCACTATGCGTACAGATGGTTTACCTATTATCTTCAGGTGGAGTATTGTCTATTTGAATGGCTGGTGTTGGTGAAGAGTATAGACGTCTCTTCGGAGTGGCAGACCAAGAGCAGTGAAGGCATTTTAGAGGCAAAAAGACATGACTTTCTGACGGTGAATTGTATTTATAGGGTCGGTATAGTTGTAAAAATTCTGCAACTACTATCTGGTCTATGTTCTCTCTATTGCACATTACATTTACATTATCACTTCGGTGATGTACATATTACAGATATGATTGTTTACACTGAATAAAAGGATAAAAGATTAAATAGTTTGTACATAAATATGTTTTTCTGTATTAAAAATATGAATGGTTCCGCACCAGAATACTGGTATATGCGGAATTCAGTTATTATATCAGGTAGTTATATAAACAGATTTTTTATATGAATCGGCTGCGGCATTGGGTACAAAAGTAATGATTAAATGGTTATGAATTGTGCACATATTAATACTCTTGTTCAGCTCATTTACATTTTTTTAAAAGGGAAACATATTCATGCAGAAACAATTTAATATTTTATCTTTCTGTCCAGTATAAACAAACATATCTGTAACATGTTCAACATTATAAAGTGACAGTGTAAACTTAATGCGCAGTGGAGAGGACATAGATCAGGTCTTTTTACAGCTGTACCGCCCCTATAAGTACAATTCACTGTTAGACACTCGTGTTTTTTACCTCTAAAGCACCTTTTAAAAATAGACAATTGTTATTATTAGAAAGAGACGTAAAATAATCTACACTGTCCTCGGTCTCCTACAGTGAAAAGACGTCTATACTCCTCACTTACATCAACCATGTAAATAAACAATTCCCCATCTAAAAATTATGAGCCGGTATATTGGCAAAATAAAAAAAGTCACTGACGGAGAAATCGTATTATTTGTACTAAAGGCAAATACCGACTTGGTTGGTACCTTTGAAAAGAGCATAGCCGGTATACCTCCGCACCCTTCCGCAATTCGAAATTGTGTTCTGTCTCTAACGATTTCGTCGTCAACAGGGCGTTAAACTCAAATCTACCTTTCCAACGTCTTTGTACAAATGTTTATATGCTTAAAATGTTTGTTTGTGTGGCCATCCTCCGCAGCAAACATATAAATACTTGTTTTGTAAATAAAACGGCCTTTCCCTGCTGCTAGTTACTTTATTTATCCGATCCGCGTTTCGCCTTCTCTTGTTCTCGATAAAACTATTTCATCGTACACTGCTTTTCACAGCGTAAATATTGCGACTCAGTTACGTGTTTGACCTTCTTTGATATGTTTACTTATTTGTTGTCAACCTAACGAAGTATATGTTCGATACTAAGGTCGGCTCTGTCCCCCTCACTCTTTCACTCATACACACACACACACACACACACACACACACACACACACACACACACACACACACACGGTATAAACATCATAAATAGAAGGTTAGTATCGAATTTCGTTAGGTTGGCGACAAATAGGCAAACATACCAAAGAAGATGAAACATGTAATGGTGTCGCAATATTTACGCTGCGAAAAGCAGAGTACGATGAAATAGTTATATCGAGTGACAAAAGAACAATAGTCCACCACAAAAAAGAGTGAGAAACATGGTGAACAGTGTGTGGACAGCGAGAACACAAACATGTGATTATACGGCAGTGATAAAAGTGGTAGTGCGATCTCCAGACCAGATGTGAGGAAACGCAGACCAGCAAATTGTAAGTAATTACTTTTCTACAAAAAATCGCGAAGTGAACTGTTTGATAATCTATAACTAACAAAACTGTAACGTTATAGATTCCACTGATGATGCCTTAGAACAAGAGAAGGCGAAACGCGTATGGGATAAATAAAGTAACTAGCACCAGGAAAAGGCAGTTTTATTTACAAAACAAATATGAATATCTTCTTGGAGTTCCCTTACAGATGAAGTGCACATGTAAACGAAAAGAGCGAGTCTCCAGATGTTTTGTGGAGACGATTTTTCGACTGCTCTCGGGCACCTACATGAGTCGAGTCAAGAAACAGCACCTTACGTCAAGCAGCGACTAATTTTGACCGCGTCCTCGTGAGGAATGCGGTTTTCCACTTACCCCTGATAGTCTTATATGGACAACACGTACAAACAAAACGGGTTGCCTACTAATTAGGCGCTAGCCGTGTGGTATTAGTCCCGACTTGCTCTTCTTTCCGTCAGCTTAACCAGGTTTTAAACTTCGATTGACAGTAAGTAGCTACATGCAGCGTCAATGATTTTGTGTAAATCTAGCAAGAGCAGTGTCAATAAACATCAAGTGAAGTAATGGATTTGCGCTGTAACTGAACAGTGTGACATCAGTCAGTGTATCCCTTGTGGATGATGAACTGCAACCGTGTTTGAAACTGGCGAGTTAAGTAAAATTTTGACACGATTTATTTTCTGTATCGTTAACTAGCTTTCAAGCCACTGCAGGATCACTGGCAGATGAAGATGTTACAGGAACACTATCTAGACTATGTGCAGCTAAAGACGCTAGGTCGTGGTTTGGCGAAAAAAAAGAACGGAAATTTAGCAACGAAATGATCGCGAAACAAAAATTCCAACTTCTTCATGTAGCTCTTAATTTTGAGACATGTAGATCAAAACAACTCGCACGTTTTTCTATGTGGTTGATGCTAATTTTTCCTTAATGTCTTTTACGTTACAAAGAAGACGCTTATAGATCTATAGTTTTTTATGTCTTGTCTGTTATTTTCATTGGTATCCGTAGTAGAGAAACTGCAGTATCGTTCCAGTTTAGAAGAAATGAGTTTTTCTGTAAATAATTTTTCGCATCTCTTATGTATTACTTTTTCTTCAGCTTTAATTTTGAAACACCATCTCTCGAAGCCTTTCCTGTCTCCATACCTCATATAACTTTATACAGGGTGGTTATAAACAGTCTGAAAAGTTTGTAAGGTGTTCCCAGGGAGGTTTCACTAAGAAGTAATTGTTCAGAAACAAACGATACGTTTCGCGTTTCCGAGTTATTCAACATTGAAGTTAGCTAATCAGGTCGCATTTGCATGCTCTAAAATGTAATAATACACAGATATTTATGGGTCCGTGAGTTACCACTTGTTCAAATACTCATTAGCAATTAAAATCTGACTTTTTCGGAAGTGATAAATTTAAGCTAGGTGACCAAGAATTACGTTTCTTCCGTTTGGGGAAACCTACGAAGAACACGTTTAGCGACACTGTTTCTAAATTTGTGCACGCGACGACCTGATTATTCAATGCTAAATAAAACGGAAACAGCGAAACGAATCGAAGTTTTTCTTCACATTTATTTCTCAGAAAAACTGCCCTGCATCATCATTACAAACTTTTAAGACTGTTTCTGACCACTCTGTATATCTCATCTGGCACTACTGTCGGAAGTCAATATTTTTTCTACTAACTACACGTGTTTCTGATTTTAATTTTCCACAGTTTTGCTAAGTCACTAGAGGTTAATTCTTGGTTTGTTTCTTCAAAACGATACGTACCCTTTCTTGTCTTCATCCATTTCAGCTAGTGCTCCTCTCTTAATAACCTAGATATTGGTGGAAAATTAAGCTCCGTGACGCTGAATAACGGGAACTTCAGATGTAATTTAATTTGTTTTGAGGAACTCAGGATATTTTCGAACTAATTTTTCACTCAGCTGTGTTTAGTGGTCACTTTATTTGCAGTCTATTTGGAAGCCTTTTACTGCTTTATCTTTAGGAACTTTGGCACATTTACTGGAATCAAATCCAGTCGCAAGTAAATCTTGTTGCTGTACCACAGCATACTCACGCAGTAAATATGGACAGTCTTGTATTTACTACGTTAGAATATTCTGTGGTACCGCAAGATATACTTTCGTTAACTATGCCTACGTTATTGAAGACAGAACAATAAAAGGCAGCGTAATAGTCTAAAGTGAACAATAAATACAACTGAGCGGAAAATTATTTTGGAAATATGCTGAATTCTCCAAAACAAAAAAAGCTGTAAGCTTCCATCCCGGAGACTGCTGCAGACTTCTGTGAGTCCATCATGATTCTGCACTAGGCGGAATTTTTAGTTCTGTACTCCGTCACAGTCATTTTTCTGGCGTAAATATCCTGACGTAAAAACTAGAGAGCCGACGTTACCGTAAAGGATCAACAGGTAGATTTTGGTGCTTCAGACACGCGTCGTGCTATTTTGTTATTAAGGAGAGAGAACTGCACACAGGGTGTGGCTATATGTATATCTAGACACACTACTCACAGTGCTATCTCGCGCAGGTGACAAGATAACGTTGATAACACATATCCTGCCTGCACTTAAGAGGCGTCTGCAATAGTTACGTAAGCAAGGTTCAAATGGCTCTGAGCACTATGGGACTTAACATCTGTGGTCATCAGTCCCCTAGAACTTAGAACTACTTAAACCTAACTAACCTAAGGACATCACACACATCCATGCCCGAGGCAGAATTCGAACCTGTGACCGTAGCAGTCACGTTAGCAAGCTTCTGCGGTGTACGAAACGACTGGCTGCTTGAACATAATCGAAAGTCAAGCGTGTCAAGTCGACTCACAGAATTGCGCTCTACCTAAACTACCGGCAGTATTGGTGGCAGTGGTAGGGAAAGAAACGTAAATGAACGTATAAGAGAGAAACTGGTAACCGACGATCTCTTTTTATTTGTTTTGTACGAAATTAGAATAGCAGATCATTCGATATTAGTCCATTGTGTGTTCCATATTCTTACAGAATATAAATTTCATTTTATAACTAATAAAAGCTAGCTGACAGCATAGCTACTAAGCTTTGATGCAACCAAAGCAATTAATTTTGGTGCAAGTACAGTTTACGTGCACAAACATGAAAATATATAAACAATTGTTATTGGTATTTTATACTCAGTAAAACGTTCTTCATTATGATCAAAGACAAGAATTTCCTATTAGTATTTAGAAATGTGAATCTTGTTCGTGAATTACAAAAACACGTTTCATGTAATTTGGACGAGCTGTTGAAGAGATGAAACTTCCTGGCAGATTAAAACTGTGTGCCGGACCGAGACTCTAACTCGGGATTTGCCTTTAGCGGGAAAGTGCTCTATTGAAGAGATGTTTGATATATGTTTGTTTTGCTTTTTTTATTTTACTTTTTTGTTGAGCAAATTGGGTTTCCTAGCGCTATTTGGTAAATCTACATTGTCTTCTTATTTTTACTACAGCCTCCGTCTGTTTCAGGTTAAAAATCGACCGTTTTCTACTAAAATTGAATCATTGACAATTTCAGTTGTGCTACAAATACTGTTTATTTTTAAGTAACAGACAGAGGACAACTACGTAGAACAAAAATGTTTCGTAGGTTACGTGGCCTTTTATATATCCTCAGTTTCTAGACGGTATACCGCTTTCGGTTTTTAGGGGAATATAGTAAGACACTGTTCGCATATGTCAAGAAAACGATCGTTATGAGGGAATGCCAAGTAGATCAGAAAAACACCTAATGTAAAGGAAATGCGGGTACAAAAATTACCGTAGTCTGCGCTTACTTATGATAGTCCACGGTAGTTTCACAACTCTACTCACAGAACATCAATGAGCGAGGGGCCCAGCAGACAAATATCTGAGGAGAACGGGTGCAATAACCCTCTTCGGAATTTTCCGTGACATCCCCGTATCTACCTCTTTCTCTAAAGAGGTCATAGGAAGTTCCATTGCCGTTCCATCGAGCTGCGGCTCGATTACTAATGACTTCACTATCGCTGGGACATTAAATTCTAATTAGGTTCAAATCCTCTCACCTATTGCGAGGGTATCCATCTTTGTCAGGAGAGACGCTTGATCTTTTCTCAAGACCAACTATAGAAAGCAGCTGATCTTAGATTAACACAAAATGCACTCGGATCAAGCTGAATTCTTAAATATGTATTTGCGAACGTTAATCGCATGTTATTTCGTCGTGAACAGATATTAATTCTCACTATCAAAGTTTCGTCCGCTCCCTGTGTTAGTCTCTCTTGTGCAAGTCTCTTCACATCTGCTGCAAACTACACCTATTTCAACCTGTTTGCCGAAGTCAAGTCACTGTATCCCTTAACAACTCACGCTGCTACGAAACTGACAATTCCTTGATGCTTCAGCATCTGTCCTATCAACAGATACCTGCTTTTAATCAAGTTGGGCCATGAATTTATTTTATGCCCAATCCCACAGAGTGTCTCTTCATTAGATGTTCCATCTTCCAGTCTAATCTTCAGCTTTCTTCTATAACACCACATTTCAGAAACTTCTATTCTCTTCTTGTTTGAGTTGTATGTTATCCACCGCCGTCTTCCATACACGACTACACTCCATACAGATAACATTAAAAATGCTTCTTAACAAATTATTTTAGATGATAACGAAATACTCTTTTTCAGAAATAATTTCATTGCTATTGCTGGTCTATACTTCATATCCTCAGCTATTTTGCAGCGCAAATAAAAAAAACTCATTTACGACTTTTAGTGTTTAATTTTCTAATCTAATTCCTTCAACATTATCTGATTTAATATTCTGTTTCATTCCATTTCCTTTGTTTTACTGTTGTTGATGTTCATAGCATAACCTCTTTCCAAGACTGTGTCCATTCTGTCAACTGCTCTTCCAAGTTCTTTGCCATGCCTAAGAGAACTGCAATGGATAACCTCCAACTTTTTATTTCATCTTAAATATGCCGTATTTGATTCGTTGTTTGACATAAGCTGCTTGTAGATAGTAGTTTATTTTACCGGAATAGTTTTTCAGTTTTGGAAAGCTTTTCAGTTTTCGGAAGAGATGGAAGTCTGACGAAGCCATATCAGGTGAATTTCGTGTAATTTTGCCATGGCGACGGCACATGTGTGCGGGCGCGCGTCAAGAGTCGCGGCACTCATCTTACAGATAATTTTTTTCATTTCTAATTCTTCAGTTAAAATGTGATATACCCTTTCAGATGACATCTGAGAAGCGTGAGCAATTTCACGTACTTTCAATCAGCGATCCCCCATGACCATTTTGTGTACTTTTGCAATGATTTCTGGAGTGGTGACATATTTTGGTCGACCACTGCGCGGATCATCATCTCAACTCTCCCGACTAAATTTAAATTCATTTGTCCACTTGGCAACAGTTGAATATGAAGGAGCAGAGTCCCTAGTGTATTCTGGAAATCGGCACGAACGTCCTTTACTTTCATACTTTTCTTTACTAAGTACTTAACCACTGCTCGAATCTCGATGTTTTCCATCTTCGCAAATGACTACGCGGGAACAACAACAGAGCCACGTCACCGCCACAGCTCTCTTCCAAGAGCTCTGACGTGGCACGCGTGTACGGGCAACGGTCCAATGAATATAAAATGAACAACTTGTTGCGCTAGCGCTGACTTCTCGTGGTGATTCCGAGAACTTTTCAAACGACGCTTGTAGTTACGGGCGTTGCCCATCGTCGGAGATATATGTATTACAAAGATATCTGTTTCTTATAATACGTTATTTACAGTATGTGTACGAAGAGCGTTCAGTAAGTAATGCAATACCTTTTTTCCGAATCACTACTTGGGGGGCATCTTTCATTGGGCCAAACAGCTGGAAGTCGGAAAGTGAGAGATCTGGGCTGTGGGTCGTATGAGGAAGAACAGTGCAATGAAGTTTCGTAAGTTCCTGTCGGGTACTCAGACGTGTGTGAGGCCTTTCGTTGTCACGGAGAAGTCTGCTTCTCGTTTTGTGACGACGAAAACATTGTAGTCGTTTGTTAAATTACGAGGCGTGTTTTTTTAAGTAAGTACTGTTTTGAAATTAAAAAAAGACGTGCTAAGATATCTCAATAATTTTATTTTTGCATGAAAGCCTGTACCTTAATCTACGCACTGACGCCATTGCAGTCGGATTCTTCCTTGTTTACGTTGTGTACTGAGTGTTTAAGATGCCTCCGATAATCGTGAGTCCCGCCGACTGCGAAGTACGGGCTGTTATAACATTTCTTAGTGCTAAAGGCCTAAAAGCGATCGATATTCATCGTGAGATCTGTGAAGATTACGGAGAAAACATTATCAATGATGGAATGGTAAGAAAATGGGTGAGAGCATTTAAAGATGGCCCTACAAATGTGCATGCTGAACAACGGAGTTGGAGTCCTTCGGTCGTTAATGAAAGTTTGATGCAGGAAGTGGACAATAAGGGAAGAGGAAACAGGCGCTTTACGACTTCTTCCTCGCGGGATGACTTTCCTAATGTTTCTCGTAGTGTCTTATATGGCATTGTGACCGAGCACTTGAATTACCGAAAGTTGTGCGCACGTTGAGTACCGAAAATGTTGACAGATGTGCACAAAACCAAACGTTTAGACAGTGCACTGACTTTCCTTGAGTGGTACCACAACGACGGTGATGATTTCTTAAACCAAATTGTTACAGGCGATGAAACATGGGTGGCCTACATCACACCAGAATCAGAGCAATAGTCCAAGAAAGTTGAACAAGGGCATCGTTTTGCTGTAAGACAATGCCCGTCCGCATGTGGTGAATCAGACCAAAGATCTCATCACATCTTTTCGATGGGAAACTCGAAATCATCCTCTGTACAGCCCCGATCTTGCGCCCAGTAACTACTTTCTGTTCCTGCACTAGAAGAAACAGCTGGGTGGTTAGCGTCTTCAAGACGATGAGGGAGTCAAAACAGTGGTGATGCAGTGGTTAACAAGTCAGGCGGCAGACTGCTATGAGGAGGGTATTCAAAAACTGGTTAACGTTATGACAAGTGCCTCAATGTTGAAGGAAATTACGTAGAAAAGTAGATTAAGATGCAGGCTTTCATGTAAAAATAAAATTATAGAGATATCTTAACACGTCTTTTTTCAGTTTCGAAACGGTACTTACTTAAAAAACATCTGAGGGTAGCATCATACACTTCAGGTGATGGTCGCCATGACTTTAACGGCTGACGGCACGACTTTGAACTTTTTCTTCAGAGGAGAGGTGGTGTAACGCCACTCCATGGATCGCTGTTTTGTATCCGGTTCGAAGTGACGAACCCATGTTGTCATCGCCTGTGACGAGGTTCGACAGAAAATTGTAACAATCATCCTTGTAAAGCGCAAGCGATTCAATAGGTATCGTAATTCATTGCACCTCATTGTGTTCTGTTAGGCGACGAGGAAGCCAGCGAGTAGGCCAAATGATGCACTAGCTTGTCAGCACTAGGAACAGAGACGATGAGTGAGGTGTTTGCATGTGATAAGTCGATCATATCGAATGACATTGCCCGCATGTTCCAACATTGGTGTCACAGCTGTGTGTGTGGTCAGCTGGCACGTGGAGATCACACACGTTTGGACAGCCTTGTTGCGATGATGACGGGACGCCTCACCCAACGACGCGCCGTGCTTTTGTTCATTTGAGAGGTGGCATGAGCCCCCTCTTATATTTCTGTTTTACTCTGAGTAATTCGGTTTTCCTCTCTAATTGCATGCGGTGAAAAGTTGCTATTCCTTCACACGCAGACTTCCCACACAGCGTCTCCCGTCACCCGGGTGGTGCAGTGACAGGCGGGTTCTGCTGATCTTGAAAGGGTTAAGCCGACGGGTGCGAGGGAGCCAAGTGGATGCTTTCCAGACGCCGACATTGTCATAAGAGTGGGGACGACACGCCCACAGGGGTCTGACAGAGCGGCTGGGCTAGAGATTCCGTTACTTCGCAGAAACTTAGTGGAAAACACTTTCTGGCGGACTACCAGATAGGCATGGGAATGACTTGTGTTGGCGGGCAAATTCCCACGTTTTCTGCAAAATCATAACCGTGATTGGTTTGCCCAGGGAATAGCTCCGTGACGTAGCAAAATCGGCGCAGAAATTGGCGCCAAGTATCTCCACTGGTGGAATAGTACTGCGTCAGCAATAGAGGGGAATTTTTAGTCGGTTTTCGAGTTGCTGATTGGAACGTTTAACCACGGCCACTGTCGTGGGGGCGGGAACGTTCTGTGTTCGGCTGGTACGGGTGCTCTTGAGGGATTCGGCTCTCGCCTTTCGGTCGGAGTAGGTTACAAGACTGAGCTCTCGCTGCTCTGGACAGCCTGCCTTCCGTTGGCTGCCTAATATACTTTCATTTAATTGTAACTGTTTGACGAAGTTGCTGAAGTTCCGACTTCAACGTAACTTTCCGAGTACAGTTGGAAATTGAGCGTTCTGCGTACAAGCGGCCTATGTTGTCCGACTTGAGCAGTTTTGGCTAAAGTTGACTGTACCGGAGTTACTGTGTGACTTCTCTTGTTAAAAATCACTCACTGTACCGTCAGTGCTTGTGTAGCGAGCCTTCTTCGTCCCCCTCAGAGGCGTATTTGTGTTGTTGGGAAGTATTTAGTCTGGAACAACCAGACCAGGAGAATTTGTTTTGGGCCATACTCACGACATTATCATCACCACGACGGGATGTCTAAGCAACCAGCCACCGCCTCAGGTATGCCAGATCGTGTCCTTGCAGTTAAGAAGACAGCTTGGTAATGTACGTCCTCAGGACCGGCAAATTAGGGAATTTTGCTAGGTGATAATCAGAGCTCAGCAGAGCGCGCCTGTTCGTCTTTTCTAGCTTTGTTCTGTCTTGGGCGTTCATTTTCTGAGTTATCACTACCGTAATAGCAATTAATGTTGGGTTGGCTGGGTGTTTCTCTTAAGATTTGAGTTGCAAGGAATTGGCTCCACATGCCTCTTGGTCATAAATGTCACAATCTAGTTTATGGACAACTTCACCTTCACAGCATTTATTTGAGTATCCAATTTGATGTATTGTAAATGTTTCATGTGTTTTGTTTATTATTTTGAGTTTATTCATAATAAATCAAATTGTTATTTTGGACAGAACTTTCATTCTGTTAATTGGTAGAGCAGCCCTTTCATTTCTCACTACCTTAATGAAACTTTCCTTTATCTAATTAGTTTCTATTCAATTTAATTATTGCAGGTGCCAAACTCTTTTTTTACTCCACTTGCAGGGTCGATTACAGTCAGTTCGCCTTTCTTCTTAATCCATGTGCAACAGCAAAAGTCGGAGTTAGAAAAGGGGGGGCTTAGAGCACCATTTCCATATGAAGATTCGAGAAGAATTTAGTGCTAAATACACTGCTAGCACCGGCACCTCGCACACTGCCAGGTCTCCGTAGCCGTCCTGCAAGCGCCTATGAATATCTGCATGGCCTGGTTTCCCGCCAAACAGCTCTTCTTGGAACGCACCTCTGTTACAGACGCCATTTTGGAGGCTAAGTACAGCGCCGCCACCTATCGGAACTTCTTGAAAGTGTAGCTGCTAAATGGGAATATATCACGATGTCCCAGATTAAGTTCCGCATTTTTTCGACGAAAATTGACCTAGAAAAAAAGGGTGGTATTACTTACTGAACGGGTGTTGTAATACTGTTTTATGTGTTATGTGATTGTTAAATTCATTGTAAAGTGATTTACCTTACATGTGATGTTCTCTAGCATGTGCCAATGGCAGTATTTCGTAATATACATACACTAATACGATTTTATGACTCATGAACGAGTGTTGTCCAGAAAGTAAGTTCCGTTCGGTCGCGAAATGGAAACCACAGTGAAAACCAGAAACGTTTTATTTGCAACAGTTAGGTGCACCTTCCACTTACTTCTGTACATAGTCGCTGCTCCAACTTCGAGTGTTGTCGTAGTGTTGTATCAACTTTCCAATATCCTCGTCGTAGAAAGCAGCCGCCTGTGCTTTCGGCCAGTTATCTGCACTGGTCTGCAGCTCGTTGTCTGTGGAAACATTTTGTCTTCATAGCGAGCGGTTCTTGTGAACAGAGATGAGACTCAAGGGAAGACAATTAAGGACTGTATTGTTGGTGACCAAACACTTCTCGTCTGAAACGCTGCAGGAGCTTCTTCATTGCCCCTGCAGTGTGCGGACGAGAATTGCCATGAAGAAGGAACTGCTCGACAGCTGTGTTATGTGGGCTGCATGAGACAGGCGAAATCTCCAATCAGGCCCTCATACTTGGCGGGAGACGCTATTCCCTTGCGCATCTTTACATGCTCACTGTTCACTCAAAGCTGGTCGACGGGAATACTAGAGATACTGCCTAACACATCTGTGCAAAGCTTTACCCGATTTTTCCAGTGGTTTCCATTTCGCAACCGATTGGATCTCACTTTATGAATAAGTCTCGTGTATGTATAGGCAATCAGCATAAAGAATTTTGAGGAAAATATTCGCAGCTGTCATTGGTAATTGCTGTGCCTCTAAAAATAATTCTTTTTGTTATACTTCATGGAATATACATAATGCTACTTCCAAGGAGGGGTAATAACTGGAGGTGGCGCTATGGACTCACACTGTACATTGCTTTGAAGCAGGCGCCACCATGTTAGTAGCCCCTAAACATTAGCAGACTACTATCTGCAATTGATTCTTGTTCTTAATTTCTGTCGTTGCCACGCAGCAGTTCTTCTGAATAGTAAATATTACAGTCCTTTCGAGAATAATACAGTGTCAGGGAGGCATTTTGGATGTTTTCCGACTCTTGTAGGTACATGTGGTGCAGGAACGTAACTTTCTTTTTCTTTACACGTTTCGATTAACCAAGAAGTGAAGTATGTGATGTGAGGAAGCTGCTTTCTTAATCCAGCATTTTCCTTTAAAGAGAATGACGAAACTGATGTTTCGTCTATGTCCATACCCCGAAAATGCTGAGAACTTTTTTTGCTAGTCTGTGCTTTTTTTCAGTATCTTCTTCTCACAGTGTTCAAAAAATGGTTCAAATGGCTCTAAGAACTATGGAACTTAACATCTGAGGTCATCAGTCCCCTAGACTTAGAACTACTTAAACCTAACTAACCTAAGGACATCACACACATCCATGCCCGAGGCAGAACTCGAACCTGCGACCGCAGCAGCATCGCGGTTCCGGACTGAAGCACCTAGAACCGCTTGGTCACAGCGGCCGACCACAATGTTCAACCAGAGCACTCTTCGAGATATGTTGACAGGAAATCTAAAGGCACATTACAGATATAAATCCACTGCAGTAAAAGTAGCCAGTGCAACCACAGCTGAAATACATACAAGAAAATATCGCTGGAACGAGTCCACTTACGAATGAAATGTTATTCCTTTACACTTTAGACTATAATCAGGGCGACTATTACACCCATAAATGATGCATTTTTCATTAAGACAGCCCCAAGAGAAGATAACGTTTGGGGCTACTAACATAGCTTCAGATTTGTTATGTCATGACAACTCCCCGCGGTATATCTCTATGGCCACTTCCAAAATGTATTATTTCTTTCTGCAGAACAAAGAAATGTGTTGTCATGAAAGAATACTAGCTAAATCTTTCGTCGAATTTGTCATTTTCTTAGGTAGGTCTGTCCATTTAAAATAACGTCAGGATGTTTCGTGTGCTAAATGTGCGTTTTGCTGTAAGATAATTCTGTGGAACTGTCGTAGTTATCGTCCTCTGTAAGCAAAGTTCGTGCAGCTGTGCGACAGGGAAGCCGACAAACAGCTATTCCGGCATCGACTTCCCAGCCGGTCCCCACTTGACCAGGAAGCTCGGTCCGTTTTATCCGCCTGATTCCAGTGAACGCACGCCGGCTGCGACACTAGCTCGACGTACCGTCAACTCTTAATCTAAAATATCTCTCATGTAGAGATGGGTCGATCTCGTTCATTCCCGTGAACTACTTCATTCATTTCACTCCTTGCCGCGAAGCGTTCAAATGAAGTAGTTCGTTCATGAAGTACGGAAGCCCGGCGAAGTTGCCTAGCTCGCCGCTCATCTGCGGCTACGCTCGCTTCGCCTCGCTCGTACAATAAAGCTTCGTAATACTTCATAATTTTACCAACAGATGGCCGAACTATGCAGTAACGTGCACGCAACGTTTTACGCTCTTACAGCGTCTGAGTTAAATAGAGCATGGTAGAAAGGGACAGAGGGAAGATAAACAGAGAAGCCTGTCACATATAAAGAAGGTATTACATTTAATCTTGCTCGACATTTTCTCATGAAGCGCCCAAAAATGTCTTTATCTGCCAAATGAAACATTATTTGTTGTATTCATGGACTGAAAACTAGGGCTACCAACGAAATGCAGTCCAATTTTATGTTCCTTTAAAAATTTAATCCAAAATAGAATGAGTATGTTTACTACTGTCACAAAGTTTACATTCGTACGTTAAGTAACTATTCAGAAGTTTTCCTATAGATTTTATTTTTGTTGAGAATAATAACTCTCCAGATTCAAAACGTAAACTGTCACCTGTAGTCATTGGTACGATTTCAGGTAAAATCCCTCTTTCAGTGTTATTAACAAACATTTTATTTTCATGTTGGCTGGGCGTGCTCACACAGCCAGCCTCTACGTTTGTATCTTAAATATTCATTTGTCTGCAAGCGCTGCCAACGGTAGGCTACCCGTGGACGCGAAATTTAACTGCACAAATAGTCACGGGTAATGATGTCAGCACTGCAGGAAGCAACTGACGCTGCTTTCCCCTCGCCCCTCACCTCCCCAAGCCATCGTAAACCTATCGGTCCCCACAAACACCGCGCGATTCGTCGACAGGCAGTAGAGGGAGGACTAAAGGGAAGGGAGGATGAGTGACGTAGCGTCGATGTAGTTGGAGAGGGAGAGGGGAAGAGAGTGAGCGAACTAGAAAAAAGTGTGGAGTGTGCTATCTGTGAAGAGTTTTAAGTGCCAGTTCATTGAAAGTGAGTGGTTAGTTCACACTTCACTGGAGTGAAGCGTTCCTTTGAACGACTCATTCACGAGCTCCCCATCACTACAGTCTCATGAACATGCGCTTCATTATGCTGCTTAGACCCCTCTTAGCCGAGTGGCAACTTGGTTGCCAGATTTTTGCAAACAAAGTAGAAAATTTTTTGCTTAATTGCATTCGTAGTAATCAATGTTTCCAAAAAGCCTATAACTGTGTCAAAGGTTGAATATTTTTGAACTAGTTCGTATTCACGACTGACGGTACATTTATTACAGTACAGTGCCGTACAGTACAGTACATTTATTACAGTGTCCACTATCAAAGACTTGTTAAGTAATGGAACACTCGACGGCGAGTGTTTGTCAGAGACAAGGGTATCGTCAGGACTGGCCCAGAGAAGTAAGGGCCGCTGTTATTTTTTCTATACATAAATGATACCGTGGACTGGGTAAGCAGCAGTCTGCGGCTGTTTGCTGATGATGCTGTGGTGTGTGGGAAGATGCCAACGTTGCGTGACTGTAGGTGGATACAAGATGACTTAGACAAAATTTATGGTTGGTATGATGAATGGCACCTAGTTCTAAATGTAGTAAAACTTAAGTTAATGCAGATGAGCAGGAAAAACAAACTCAAAATGTGTGGGTGTTGCATTAGCGCTGCTTCACACAGCGACGTCGATTAAATCTGTAGGTGTTCAAAATGGTTCAAATGGCTCTGAGCACTATGGGATGAAAAAATGTAGCATCTGTTTCCTTTGCCCGCTTTTATGCACTGATAAAGCGTTTTTGCACTTCATTTTCTGCTTCATTTTGAGTACAAACATTGCTGCTTGCACTAAAACGGTGTTATTTTTTGTGGATAGCCTTCCTTTGCATTTTTTTTTAAAGTTTACACAACGCCAGTAAGTCACTTCTGGTTTGTTTGTATAGTCCCGATGCAAATCAGTGAAGGCTTCCCTCTGGTGGTCTTGGTGAACTCCATTATCTACACTGCTTCCATTACGGAACACTACTTGCCAGTTAGAGGGTAACTGCAGTCCTTAACTCTGGGAGAAAGCCACGCACACTATGAACTGGCGCGGGGAGAGGGAACTTTGTGCAAGAAATGTGGTTTGGCTTTGCCTAGAGGCCCATATCTAGTGTGGGGGCAAACCGAGGTATCTGCCCCGGGCGGAAATTTCAGGGGGCGCCAAATCCATATACTTGAAAAAATGAAGAATTAAAAAAAAACGTTGTTTCACAAAGCGCTTAGCTTACAGCGCACGTTGGTCTATCGATAATTTATATGATTTTGAAACGCATCTCAGTTGGTTTTTGAACATTTTTGAACACATTCTAAGTTGATTTCTGGACGAATAATAAGCTGTTTCTTGAATGCGTGCATACTGTACGTGATGTCCCTGCCAGTGGAATCCTCGTCGCATCTAGAAATGAAAAAAATTTCCCGTAGATAAAAGGAGACGGGACTATACGATAGTCAAAATATCCACGGGTGTACTGCCGGTCTATAGTGTCCAACGGGCACAATATTTCGGCGATCAAACATGTCGCCATTATCAGGTGAACTGACGGACTGAGCTCCTGTGAACGCGCCGGCACGGAGATCCGTACGCTATGGCTGCTCAGGGGGAACTGGGTTCGGTAGCGGCGGCGGTCGATTTAAATACCCTCCGCCCGCGGCGCGCTCCCTCCCCCGTCCGCGCCCCGCGATACGGTAGCGCGGTGGAACAGATTGCGACGGCGTCTGAGATGACGTCGGTGTGATAGCTCTGTCCGCCGTGGTCGTCACAACTATGCGTTTGCTCGATTTACTCTTGATTAACCCAATCGCTGGTTCCCAAGCCTTGCTAAGATTATAGCCACAGTCACGGTTTATGAGGTCGCCATTGGTGCGAATTTCGATGGCCTCTGTAACAACGCTGTCCCAGTATCTCGACGTCTGTACCAGAATCCTCGTGCGGTCATACTCCATAGCGTGATTTTCCGACAAACAATGTTCAGCGACCGCCGACTTGCTCGGATACATCAGTCGAGTGTGCCTCTGGTGTTCACGGCAACGATCCTCGACGGTACGCATCGTCTGACCAATATACGACTTGCCACATTGACACGGAATCTGGTACACGCCGGCCTTCCTCAAACCGAGGTCATCTTTGGCGCTCCCCACCAGTGTACGAGTTTTATTCGGAGGACAAAACACAGTTCCAACCCGGTGTTTCTCCAGAATGCGGGCGATTTTCCCCGAGAGTGCGCCTGTGTATGGAATAAATGCAGTGCCTACCTCCTCCCTCGTGACTTCATCCATCTCAACAGGTTGTGATGCAGTGGTTGGGCGGAGAGCACGTTGGATCTGCCACTCTGAGTACCCATTTTTTCGAAACACAGTTCTCAGATGTTCCAATTCGTGGGGTAGACTCTCTGTGTCAGAGATAGTGCACGCCATATGTACTAGAGTTTTAAGTACCCCATTCCTCTGTGAAGGGTGGTGGTAGCTGCCTGCGTGCAAATACAGATCAGTGTGTGTTGTCTTTCGATACACCCCATGACCTAGGGTGCCGTCAGCCCTTCTCCTGACCAAGACGTCAAGGAAAGGTAATTTACCCTCCGTTTCAGTCTCCATAGTGAATTTGATGTTGGGGTGTATGGAGTTTAGATGCGTAAGGAAGTCAAGGAGTTTATCCATACCCGCGGCGAGTTGAGCCAAATGAACGCGAGCGGTTGGACGCCAATCGCTGTATGTTCTTTTGTGCGAATGACCAGCGTTGTTTTAATTATTAGCGAAATCCATAGATTCATACTACCAGAGTGGAAATAAATGGCGCCGGCTGGAGTGGCCGAGCGGTTCTAGGCGCTACAGTCTGGAACCGCGAGGCCGCTACGGTCGCAGGTTCGAATCCTGCCTCGGGCATGGATGTTTGTGATGTCCTTAGGTTAGTTAGGTTTAAGTAGTTCTAAGTTCTAGGAGACTGATGACCCCAGCAGTTAAGTCTCATAGTGTTCAGAGCCATTTGAAACATTTTTTGAAACAAATGGCAGAAAAAACAGGTAAGAAAGATTACATTATCTTCTCGGAATATCGAAGAAAATCAAATTTTGACAGGAAAATTTTGCCAGAACCCTACACTACTAATGGCCTGTTATACAGTTCCCGGTTAGCAGCCGCTTAAGTTCTGTTATCGGGAAAGCTCGGAAAAAGCGTTGTACGAACACGTAATAACGCATAATCGGACAATAAATGCGGAATAACAGAACCGGTGATTCTGGCAGGGTTAGGGAAGTTAATCGGAGAATAAGTTCTGAGAATGGCAGAAATACTTACAGAATTAGTGATGACAAGATTGTTTGTTAGAACGAGGTAGCAGAAGAAATGGTGATATCACACGAATTGTATGGAAGAATATGACGATTCCACATTTATATAGAAATCTGTTCCTACTACTTGTCGACCTCATGCTTGAGAAACTGGAGCATTTGAATGAAATGAGAAACAATTTCCTAACACAAAACTTTTTGGTTGTAGTAGGCCTAATAGGTGTTTGATACTGGTACTTCGTGAAATATATTTTGTCCTGTTACTTTGTAACTCACCATTGGGTTACTTACTTTCGCTAGTAGGAGCTGCTTTTAATTATTACTATTTCTTTTTGTTCCAGCCTGCTATGATGTCATGTCCTGTCCACATTCGGTCTTCTTTTTCTTTGACGACGTAACCTTCTCTGAATAGTTTTCCCTGTTATTTGAGATAGATTTAGGCCCATCTAAATTTTAGGAACAATTCCTTCACTGACTGAATTTATTAAGGCCACGACGGATAACGCAATGGTATTCTATGGGACAGTTAGAGAAAGCTATGTGCCGTTAGGTAAACTTGAGCCAAGCACTTTGGATTTTAGGAGCGTAATCATCAATACTACAAATGTGATACTATTTTCAGGTGTATTGAAAATAACGATCGCGGAAATAGCTTCAAATGATAAAATATTTATTTTTGGCTAATATTTTGCGTGTTAACAGTATACTTTTTGTATTTAATACATGGACAAAACATTCCTGGTACATTAATATACGATCCAATGGCTTACTCATTCGAGAATAACGAGCCACGTTGGCCTTAATCTGTAGAGTCCTGTGGGGAGCACGTAGTCACTGCTCAAGTTTGTAACACAGACGTTTTTCACATGCACTCATTCACACGGCAAATAAAATGTCGACAGCATTTATTAGTGGGAAGAATTGTATGCACCTCGTGGCTGGCATCGAGAAGGATTTTGCTGGCTGCATATCTTAGCGTGAAGCGCTTGGAATCAAATCGATTCATCTTGCCAAATATACGCTCGGTACAGTGTTATTGATAATTTAAAATGTCCCGCACAAATAAAATAAAATGGCAGACAGTAACTTTTAAGGCTTGGGGTGCGCTTTGGATCTATAGACCGCGTGGTCGCGCCTAACGGAAATCACGCAATTCTGACACTGATTAGCTGAGCCAAAAATTGTAACCAGCACCTAAATGGTAATTCAAAACACATAGCTAGGAAAAGAAATTGAGATTAACAAATTATTATTAACTTATTCAAATACCCTTTGTTCCTTGTTCGACACAGCCGTTCTGGGGGAACGTCTGGTCGCTTAACTGTCTTTAGAACAACTCTCCCTGTAACAGTCGCTCGGAGCTCTCTCCGAACCGCCCGAGGTGGTGGGAGAGGCCCATAATCATCCTCTGCTAGGAAAACGTTTTGCTTTACTCATCTTTCAAAAATGGTTCAAATGGCTCTGAGCACTATGGGACTTAACATCTGAAGACATCACTCCCTTAGAACTTAGAACTCAGAACTACTTAAACCTAACTAACGTAAGGACTTCACACACATCCATGCCCGAAGCAGGATTCGAACCTGCGACAGCAGCGGACGCGCGGTTCCACTTAGAACCGCTCGGCCACACCGGCCGGCTACTCATCATTGGCCAAGCCCTCCTGTTCCTGCTCTCTGCCTTCCACCGACACCGTTTAGGTTGGTAGAAGATTAAGAAACCCACCACTTCTCTGGTTCGTCTGCTACTGCATTCAAATCATTCACACTTGACCACACACTTTCAGGAAGGGTGAAAAATGGAAATAAGGACACAGGACGTGCATATAAGAAAAAGAAATACGTAGACCCATATTGCTTCTACAGGCATGCTGTTGTTGGGGCTGAGATTCATTAGTTGCATCACTCATTTTTTATCGTGTAACAACACCTATTGTGATGTTACAATTTTTCTAAATTGGGCAGATAAAAATGACCATTTGTGCCGAAACAGTTTCGCTTTTTTGGTATGTGTTACAATTGTTGCAATATTAGAAATTCCCTCTCGGTGCAAGTATCACTCCGTGGAAGTGTCACAAACTCTGTGCTGTTTCAGCATCATATGTCGGCAGTGAATCTCGTCCCGTGGCTGCGTGTGTACACTGGGGCAGTTGGTTGCTGCTGTAGCAGAATGGCAGCCTTGCTGATCTGAGGGTGGTGTCAGCTCTACGTCGGTCTACAGGTGACTCTGAGCAACTTACCAGGCAAGCGGACGCTCTTTGCGGAACCCAGGAACCTTAGGCCGATATTACACCTTCAGATTTCATTGTCAATGATTTGATCAAAATTGTGATCAAATATTCCGTCAAATATATTTGACAAAGATCTTTGACGTAGCGCTACACTGTCATCATATTTTCTGTCAAAGTTCAAGATGGCTGTCAACAACAACTTGTTATTGACCGCAGCAGTTGCCTGTGCCACAATTGCACTGTGTGCATATGCGGAAGAGAAGCAGAGAAGCGAGGAGAAAAAAAGTAAACATAATACCTGGGTGAAGCCGTGAGTTTTACGACGACACGATAGAAGCATTCAACAAAACTTGTTACGTGAGCTTATAGTGAAGGATGTCAAGTCGTACATCAATTACTTAAGAATGGATGAGCATTCATTTCTGCATGTGCTCAATGAAGTGTATCCTCGTATCACAAAGCACAATATTCACTTAAGAACTGCTACATCTGCAGAAGACAGGCTCGCTGGAACACTCCCATTCCTTGCTACAGGAGAGGATTAGGTTAGGTTAGGTCAGGTCTCCAATCTTCATAATCTATTTTTGTATTCAGCGTGCCTCACGTTGTAAAGCGCCTCATCAGCTTCATACATCTCTATTAATTTTGTAGTTGTCGGCACACACCAAATGTGTTTACCCGCAATGTTTATAAAAACACTACAGACGACAGAACGCCGCGATGCTAGCGCTCCAAGTGGTAACTTGTCACATTGCAGTGAACAGAAGGCAAGCGACTTCTTTGATCAAATCTACAGCGAGGCGCTAGATTTGATCAAATATTGGGCGACATTTGACACTCTATTACACCGTCAAATATCTTTGACAAAGATATTGGACAAAGATATTTGACAAAGAAATTTGATAGCGTAATACCGGCCTTAGTGTCGCTCGGTGAGTCAGGCAATGAAACTCGCGAAGTGGCCACCTCTTGGCGGCACTTGCTCAGTATCTGGAACCATCTGGTCTAGCTGGCGGCTCGTAGACCAGTGGCTTCACGTGGCAGCTGACGCTGTTCGATGAGGACGAGGCTGCTCAGCCCCTTATTGGACCATAAGCTGGTGTGGAGTCAGATGTCCGATAACAAGTGCTGCGCATGGCTAAGCACCGAGCATTCATAGTCGCACTGGCCAGTTTTGGAGGCCACACCTTGTCTTGTAGATGGATATGGAGGCATGGCAGTGTACCATGGCGTTAGGAAACCCAGCCCACAGCAATGCCGGACTGCACCTATTGACAGGTTTAGCAGGCAGCTTTGCTACACAGCCCTCGCCTAGTTGAAAAGTTTTGCATGCTGCTGATGTCGTGTCATAGTAGAGTCATCCGACCGCTTTTCTTTACCATATGTCAAACGTCAGGTGAATACAGGGTTACAAATATAAAATCAAATAGTGGTAATGCAGGAGTAGGTTTAATATTGAATAAGAAAATAGCATTGCTGATAAGCTACTGTGAACAGCATAGTGAACTCATTATTGTTGTTAAGATAGACACGAAGCCCATGCCCACAACAGTAATACAAGTTTACATGCCAACTAGCTCTGCAGATGATGAGGAGATTGAAGAAATGTGTAAGGAGATAAAATAAATTATTCAGATACTTAAGGAAGATGAAAATTTGATAGGCATGTGGGACTGGAATTCGATAGTAGGAAAAGGAAGAGAAGGAAAAGTAGTAAGTGAATATGGAGTGGGGGTAAGGAATGAAAGAGGAAGCCGACTGGTGGAATTTTCCACTGAACATAATTCAATCATCGCTAACTCACGGCTTAAGAATCATGAAAGAAGGTTGTATACGTGGAAGAGACCTGCGGAATGTTTGAGATTGCTTATATAATGCGAAGACAGAGATTTAGGAACCAGGTTTTAAATTGTAAGACATTTCCAGGGGCAGATGTGGGCTCCAGCAACAGTTTACTGGTCATGAACTGTCGGTTAAAACAGAAGAACATGCAAAAAGGTAGGAATTTAAGGAGAAGGGATCCAGATAAATGGAAAGAACTAGAGGTTGTGGAGAGCTTCAGAGGGAGCATTAGGGAACGATTGACAACAACAGAGGAAAAGAATACAGCAGAACAGATGAAGGATGAGAATGAGAGATGAAATAGTGCAGGCAGTAGGTGAATGAATAGGTAAAAAGACGAGGGCTAGTAGAAATCCTTGGGTAACACAAGAGATATTGAATATAACTACTGAAAGGAGACAATATAAAAATGCAGTAAATGAAGCAGGCAAAAAGGAACACAAACGTTTCAAAAATGAGATCGACAGTAAGTGCAAAATGTCTAAGCGGGAATGGCGAAAGCACAAATGTAAGGAAGTAGAAGCATATATCACAAGGGCTAAGACAGGTGCCGCCTACAGGAAAATTAAAGAGATCTTAGGACAATATCAAGAGCTCAAATGGAAAACCCGTCCTTACAAAGAAGGGAAAGTAGAAAGGTGGACACAGTGTATAGAGGGTCAATGTAAGAGCGATGCAACTAAGGGCAGTATTATGGAATCGACGACGATGTGGATCAAGCAGAGATGGGAGATACGATATTGAGTGAGGAATTTGACAGAGCACTGAAGGACCTAAGTCGAAACAAGTCCACGGGAGTAGACAACATTCCGTTATAACTACTGATAGCCTTGGGGAGCCAGTCGTGACAAAACTCTTCCATCTGGTGAGCAAGATGTATGAAACAG
The DNA here is from genome assembly GCF_023897955.1 of Schistocerca gregaria. NCBI lineage: Eukaryota > Metazoa > Arthropoda > Insecta > Orthoptera > Acrididae > Schistocerca > Schistocerca gregaria. The sequence continues at coordinate 870,820,891 of NC_064922.1, forward strand.
GCGAAATAACCTCAGGCTTCAAGAAGAATATAACAATTCAAATTCCAAGTGCTGACAGTTGTGAAAACTACAGAGCTATCATTTTAATAAGTCACAGTTGCAAAATACTAACACGAATTCTTTACAGACGAATGGAAAACGTGGAAAGATCAGTTTGGATTCTATAGAAATGTAGGAGCATGGGAGACACTGCTGACCCTACGACTTATCTACGTTTATAGCATTCGTAAACTTAGAGAAAGTTTTGGACAATATTGACTGGAATACTCTTTCAAACTCTGTAGGTGGCGGGGATAAAATACAGGCAGTGAAGGGCTGTTAACAATTTGTACAGAAACCAGATGGCACTTATGACAGTCGAGGGGCACGAAAGGGAAGCAATCGCTGAGAAGGGAGTGAGAGACTCGTAGCCTATCCCCGATGTTATTCAATCTGTATACTGAGCAAGCAGTAAAGGAAACAAAAGAAAAATTAGGAGTCTGGATTAAAATCCAGAGCAGAGAAATAAAAACCTTGAAGTTTTACCGATGACATAGTAATTCTGTCAGAGACAGCAAAAGACTTGGAAGAACAGTTGAACGGAGTGTGCAATGTCTTGAAAGGAAGATATAACATGAACATCAACAAAAGCAAAACGAGGATAATGAAATGTAGTCGAATGGAATTAGGTGATGCTGAGGGAATTAGATTAGGAAATCAAACACTTAAAATAGTAGATGCGTGTTGCTATTTGAGCAGCATAATAACATACTGGTCGAAGTAGAGAGAATATGAAATGTAGACTGGCGATGGAAAGGAAAGCGTTTCCGGAGAAGAGAAATTTGTTTACATCGAGTATAGATTTAAGTGTCAGAAAGTCTTTTTTGAACGTATTTGTATGGAGTGTAGCTATGTAGGGAAGTGAAACATGGACGATAAACAATTTAGACAAGAAGAGAACAGAAAAAAATTTGGCAATTTGTGGTAAGATCTTATGGGACCAAACTGCGGAGGTCATCGAACCCTAAGCTTATACACTACTTAATCTCACTTAAACTATCTTACGCTAAGCATAACACACACAAACATGCCCGAGGCAGGACTCGAATCTCCGATGGGGGGGGGGGGGGGGGGGGGGGAGCCAAGCGCACCGTGGGAAGACGCGTCAGAATAGAAGCTTTTGAAATGTGATGCTACAGAAGAATACCGAATATTAGATGGGTAAGTCACGTAACTAATGAGGAGGTATTGAATAGAACTGGGGATAAGATAAATATGTGGCACAACCTGACTAGAAGATGGGATCGGTTGGCAGGAGAAATTCTGAGACACAAAGAAACCAATAATTTAGCACTGCAGGGAAGCGTGGAGGTTAAAAATCGTAGAGGGAGATCAAAATATGAATACAGTAAGCAGATTTAGAAGGATGTAGTTCGCAGTAGGTACTCGGACATGAAGAGGCTTGCTCAGGATAGAGGACCATGGAGAGCTGCATCAAAGCAATCTTTGGATTGAGACCACAACAACATCAACAACAAAAACAACGTGTGAAACGTCGGAGTCTGTACTGAAAGGATGATTTTCTGTTGAAATATGTTCCACAGAGATTGAATCTGCCTTTCCCAGCCTCCAGCTTCTCTCATGTTTCGACAACCTAACTTCCACCACTCTGCCCCGTTAACCAATATACAATCGTAGTTCCGTAAAATTTCGGGTTTTGGGTGAACTACCAGATGACAGTAATTTAATGTCACGATATTTCGACGCAAGGTCTTCTGGCCATCTGCAGGTGTGTACTGGTGAAAGCACAGTGAGCTGCCCTATTTAAGACCCGGTGGTACATGCATGGAGTACACTGCTGTCACTGTGCATGTTGGAGATGCTGGGGTGTAGAAGTGTGTGTAGCACTTGTATTCAGCTGAATTTACATGAGAGTTGCTTATACTCTCAACCCCCCTCCCCCCCCCCCCCAGGATTTTACCGACCAACTTAAGTTATGCACAATAGAGAAATGAGTGTTAAGAGAATTGATAAAAGAACCCTGTAGATGAGTAGTAAAGGCGATTGAAAACATGCTATAATTTTTAAAGGTACTAATGAAACTCTACGCTCAATAGTTATAAAAATGGGCAGGAAATGAAATCTATCATCTGACTGCTAAATGATAAGCAAATTAAGTATCACAAAGAGATTTATTGTACCTACTAAACATGTAAATACGTATTCACCAAACAGTGCTTTAACAGAGCAACGGCACAAAATGATGGTGTTGACAATCGTTGGCAGTTTTTTAGAAAGGGGGCACCTACTCTGAAATTCTGTATACGGTAATCTATTGTGAGTGGATCAATCAACAGAGATAATGATAAATCCCGAATGTGCGAAAGAATGACGATCGGAAATCAGAATTCCATGTAAAAATGGCTCTGAGCACTATGGGACTTAACATCTGAGGCCATCAGTCCCCTAGAACTTAGAACTAGTTAAACCTAACTAACTTAATGACGTCACACACATCCATGTCCGAGGCAGGATTCGAACCTGCGTCCGTAACAGTCGCGCTGTTCCAGACTGGAACGCCTTGAACCGCTTGGCCACCCAGAAATCAACGTAAAATCCACATGCAAAATCATGGGTACTGTCTTGCCAAAACGATAGCATACACTGCCGAGAGCGTTAGAGAAGTGTTACGGGTTCTTATTTCGCCAGTGCCGCAAATACTTTACCACGAAGATTTCATGCAGCGTGTAGAGAGCATAGAGAGCAAACAGCACTCGGATGGTGCTGCCACTGACCTCTGTACTGTTGAGCTCTCTGATGATTGATGACCGCGGATAAATTCCGGAAAGAATCTAAACTACTTTACGGACTACCTAGACAGTCTTACTCCTAAATCTGCGCAACAGTATCTTCCGGAGGACACACTATCAATACGTCTATTCTCCCTAGCGATCCAGACCAGATGACTCCATATGGTGCACAGAGAACCGACAGCAAAAACTAGTGCTTTGGAACCCCACCACGCTCCAATGTTTTCAGTGTTAGGTGGCCGCAAGAAAATGCGCCACTCGTACGTGTTCAGTGCACTCCGCAAAATCCCACCAAGCTGGATAGCAACATTTTTGTATCAATCGTGGTCTTTGTCACCAATTATCAGCACAGCTCTCTGGTGTCGCACTGCGTCTTCTTGAGCTGTCCAATCAAATAGCTTCATTTCACGGGAACCGCAAAGGCAACCGTAAAAACCGCCGCCAAAAACTAACAAAATATCGCCAGAATGTTGGGCGCTGGTGTGTTGGGTGTCCCGTGATTTCAGACATGAGACTCCAGGAACCTCTGGCCGCTGCGCAGTGAGCAGTTTTCGTCTAAAGCGCTGGACAAGTTCGTTCGCCTGGAAGGGGAGGCCAACTACCGTTTTCGCCCGGTCGGCGACACGATGCGACCACAGAATCGAAGCGCACGTCCTGCAGTCTTTGTCAAACGATTTTGCAGAAACTATTTGCAAAAAAAACATCACTTTTGCATTACTTCAGGCTTTATATGTCAGCTTCACGGTGACATGCTCATCATGTTGCTGATGGTTATAGTTATACTACTGCCCATTAAAATTGCTACACCACGAAGATGACGTGCTATAGACGCTAAATTTAACCGACAGGAAGAAGATTCTGTGATATGCAAATGATTAGCTTTCCAGAGCATTCACACAAGGTTGGCGCCGGTGGCGACACCTACAACGTGCTGACATGAGTAAAGTTTCCAAGCGATTTCTCATACACAAACAGCAGTTGAACGGCGTTGCATGGTGAAACGTTGTTGTGACGCCTCGTGTAAGGAGGAGAATTGCGTACCATCACGTTTTCGACTTTGATAAAGGTTGGATTGCAGCCTATCGCGATTGCGGTTTATCGTATCGCGACATTGCTGCTCGCCTTGGTCGAGATCCAATGACTGTTAGCAGAATATGGAAGCGGTGGGTTCAGGAGGGTAATACGGAACGCCGTGCTGGATCCCAACGGCCTCGTATCACTAGCAGTCGAGATGACAGGCATCTTATCCGCATGGCTGTAACGGATCGTGCAGCCACGTCTCGATCTTTGAGTCAATGTATGGGGACGTTTGCAAGGCAACAACCATCTGCACGAACAGTTCGACGACGTTTGCAGCAGCATGGACTATCAGCTCGGAGACCATATCTGTGGTTACCCTTGACGCTGCATCACTGACAGGGGCGACAGCGATGGTGTACTCAACGACGAACCTGGGTGCACGAATGGCAAAACGTCATTTTTCGGATGAATCCAGCTTCTCTTTACAGCATCACAATGATCGCATCCATGTTTGGCGACATAGCGGTGAACGCACATTGGAAGCGTGTATTCGTCATCGCCATACTGGCGTATTACCCGTGGTATGGGGTGTCATTGGTTATATGTCTCGGTCCCTCTTCTTCGCATTGACAGCAATTTGAACAGTGGGCGTTACATTTCAGATGTGTTACGACCCGTGGCTCTACCCTTCATTCGATCCCTGCGAAACCCTACATTTCAGCAGTTTAATGCACGAGTGCATGTTGCAGGTCCTGTACGGGCCTTTCTGGATACAGAAAATGTTCGGTTGCTGCCCTAGCCAGCACATTCTCCAGATCTCTCACCAATTGAAAACGTCTGGTCAATGATGGCCGAGCAACTGGCTGGTTACAATACGCCAGTCACTATTCTTGACCAACTGTGGTGTCGTGTTGAAGCTGCATGGGGAGCTGTACCTGTACACGCCATCCAAGCTCTGTTTGATTCACTGCCCAGGCGTATCAAGGCCGTTATTACGGCCAGAGGGGGTTGTTCTGGGTACTGATTTCTCAGGATCTATGCACCCAAACTGCGTGAAAATGTAATCACATGTCAGTTCTAGTATAATATATTTGCCCAATGAATACCAGTTTATCATCTGCATTTCTTCTTGGTGTAGGAATTTTAATGGCCAGTGGTGTATTATGATATTTGCCCTGAAATAAAACTCTATGCAGTGAAAAATAGGAGGCCCGATGATTTTGCATTTGGTGCATATTACATAACATGTTGTCCGCCCCCGGTAGCTGAGTAGTCAGCGCGACAGAATGTCAATACTAAAGGCCCGGGTTCGATTCCCGGCTGGGTCGGAGATTTTCTCCGCTCAGGGACTGGGTTTGTGTTGTTCTAATCATTTCAACCTCATCGATGCGCAAGTCACCGAAGTGGCGTCAAATCGAAAGACTTGCACCCGGCGAACGGTCTACCGGACGGAAGGCCCTAGTCACACGACGACGCCACAACATGTTGCTGCACATGAAATTTAGGTAACATACTGAATTTTTCTTTAGACTTGGATGGAGGTCCCCATCTGTCTCCAGGCTCGAGAAAATTTGTCCGATGTAGCACACTCATTTGCGATCACGCCCTCTAGCGATACAGTCAGAACGAAATATTCACAATATTTCTCATATTTCATAAACAGTTTGAGATATTGAAATGAGATTTTGGCAAATGATAACACACAAAGAGGATGGTATTTTACCATAAGGTTATTATGCGAAACTTCAATATCTACCGTGTTGTTCCACTAACTACACACTTTTTAGGTAAGAGAATGTAATTTTCATCGGCCATCAATAGCTGGTGAAACGAGAAATACTGGGGATTTTTGAAGAGCATAAGTGAAGACCTTAAAGACCTTACACGTTTATTTAGTGCAGAGGATGTGCTTTTCATAACTACTGATCTTACTTCTCCTCTGTTCCTCGGTAAAATTAACGAACCACTGTTTCAGAATGCTCTCGCAATTGCGTCTGCACAACACGTTAGTGAGGTGAAATTGAGGAAACTCATCTGCGTTTTGCAGAAGTAGCTAATTTTCACTAGGTTACAAGAGAAATGTAGGTTTTACTCAAAATTCGCCACTCACGACGTTTCTATTAAGTTACAAATAGTTAACAAGGCAGGTGAAATTAAATCGCTATTTTTGTATTTTCAGCGGAATTATTTTTAGATGCTAACCGAAGCAGTGGCGGCAGTAGATTTTTTTGAATAGTTACCATTCAAATGTGGGCGTGTAGGTGCTCCACTGAATATACAGGCTATTACAAAAAGGTACTTTCAGGAAACATTCCTCACACACAAATAAAGTAAAGATGTTATGTGTCTGGAAACGCTTAATTTCCATGTTAGAGCTCATTTTAGTTTCGTCAGTATGTACTGTACTTCCTCGATTCACCGCCAGTTGGCCCAATTGAAGGAAGGTAATGTTGGCTTCGGTGCTTGTGTTGACATGCGACTCATTGCTCTACAGTACTAGCATCAAGGACATCAGTACGTAGCATCAACAGGTTAGTGTTCATCTCGAACGTGGATTTGCAGTCAATGCAATGTTTACAAATGCGGAGTTGGCAGATGCCCATTTGATGTATGGATTAGCACGGGGCAATAGCCGTGGCGCGGTACGTTTGTATCGAGACAGATTTCCAGAACGAAGGTGTCCCGACAGGAAGACGTTCGAAGCAATTGATCGGCGTCGTAGGGAGCACGGAACATTCCAGCCTATGACTCGCGACTGGGGAAGACCTAGAACGACGAGGACACCTGCAATGGACGAGGCAATTCTTCATGCAGTTGACGATAACCCTAATGTCAGCGTCAGAGAAGCTGCTGCTGTACAAGGTAACGTTGACCACGTCACTGTATGGAGAGTGCTACGGGAGAACCAGTTGTTTCCGTACCATGTACAACGTGTGCCGGCACTATCAGCAGCCGATTGGCTCCACGGTTACACTTCTGCGAATGGTTCATCCAACAATGTGTCAATCCTCATTTCAGTGCAAATGTTCTCTTTACGGATGAGGCTTCATTCCAACGTGATCAAATTGTAAATTTTCACAATCAACATGTGTGGGCTGATGAGAATCCGCACTCAATTGTCCAATCACGTCATCAACACAGATTTTCTGTGAACGTTTGGGCAGGCATTGTTGGTGATGTCTGGATTGGGCCCCATGTTTATCCACCTACGATCCAATGGAGCACGTTATCATGATTTCATACGGGATAGTCTACCTGTGCTGCTAGAACATGTGCCTTTACAAGTACGACACAACATGTGGTTCATGCACGATGGAGCTCCTGCACATTTCAGTCGAAGTGTTCGTACGCTTCTCAACAACACATTCGGTGACCGATGGATTGGTAGGGGCGGACCAATTCCATACCCTCCACGCTCTTCTGACCTCAACCCTCTTGACTTTCATTTATAGGGGCATTTGAAAGCTCTTGTCTACGCAACCCCGGTACCAAATGTAGAGACTCTTCGTGCTCGTATTGTGGACAGCTGTGATACAATACGCCATTCTCCAGGGCTGCATCAGCGCATCAGGGATTCCATGCGGCGGAGGGTGGATGCATGTATCCTCGCTAACGGAGGACATTTTGAACATTTCCTGTAACAAAGTGTTTGAAGTCACGCTGGTACGTTGTGTTGCTGTGTGTTTCCATTCCATGATCAATGTGATTTGAAGAGAAGTAATAAAAAGAGCTCTAACATGGAAAGTAGGCGTTTCCGGACACATGTCCACATAACATATTTTCTTTCTTTGTGTGTGAGGAATGTTTCCTGAACGTTTGGCCGTACCTTTTTGTAACACCTGTGTACAAAATGTGTTAGCGTAGGCTTCGGTTTAAAACGGAATTTCCCCTGCAGCGCCTGCCCAGAAATACACCGACACCGCACTCGCCACGGGAGCCCTGCCGAGTGCGCACCTACCGGCCACGGTATTCTCTGACCTCGGCCAAGCGAAGCCCAGACGGCAAACGTCAATAAAACGTTTATCGCTGGCTCCAGCAAGTCGTGCTCGCGGTCGCTGCCTGCCTAATGCAGAAGCCAAAGGCCATAGCAGGTTGGTCTTCCTGTTGTTCACGCCCCCTCGTATTCGCAGAAAAGCCAGCCACTCCCGATCTCACGTTTTTCTGCCACACTCAACTCACGCAGTTGTCCCTCGTCCCGCCCCCGACGCACCCACAGAAGCACAGAAGACCAAGATATGTACCATTCTGAGAACGCATGCTGTTACAGAGTAATTACCTGTAAATTCCACATTAATGCAATAAATGCTCAAAATGATGACCGTCAACCTCAATGCGTTTGGCAATACGTGTAACGACATTCCTCCCAACAGCGAGTAGTTCGCCCTCCGTAATGTCCGCTCATGCATTGATAATGCGCTGACGCATGTTGTCAAGCGTTGTCGGTGGATCACGACAGCAAATATCCTTCAACTTTCCCCCCAGAAAGAAATCCGGGGACGTCAGATCCGGTGAATGTGCGAGTCATGGTATGGTGCTTCGACGACCAATCCACCTTTCATGAAATATGCTATTCAATACCGCTTCAACCGCACGCGAGCCATGTTGGAAGTACATCGCCATTCTGTCATGCAGTGAAAGATCTTGTAGTAACATCGGTAGAACATTACGTAGGAAATCAGCATACTTATCACCATTTAGATTGTCATCGATAAAATGGGGGCCAATTATCCTTCCTCGCATAATGCCCCACCATACATTAATCCGCCAAGGTCGCTGATATTCCACTTTTCGCAGCCATCGTAGATTTTCCGTTGCCCAATAGTGCATATTATGCCGGTTTATTTTACCGTTGTTGGTGAATGAAGCTTCGTCGCTAAATAGAACGCGTGCAAAAAATCTGTTATTGTCCCGTAATTTCTCTTATGCTCGCCATGCAATTCCTGGTGCATAGGAATATGGTACGGGTGCAATCGATGTTGACGTAGCATTCTCAAAACCGACGTTTTTTAGATTCCCGATTCTCGCGCAATTTGTCTGCTACCGATGTGCTGATTAGCCGCGGCAGCCGATAAAACACCTACTTGGGCATCATCATTTGTTGCAGGTCGTGGTTGAAGTTTCACATGTGGCTGAGCACTTCCTGTTTCTTTAAATAACGTAATTATCCGGCGAACGGTCCGGACACTTGGGTGATGTCGTCCAGGATACCGAGCAGCAAACATAGCACACCCTAGTAGGGCATTTTGATCAGAATAGCCATACATCAACACGATGTCGGTGTTTTTCGCAATTGGTAAACTGTCCATTTTAACACGGGTAATGTATCACGTAGCAAATACCGTCCGCACTGGCGGAATGTTACGTGATACCACGTACTTATACGTTTGTGACTATTACAGCGCCATCTATCACAAAGCGAAAAAAGTGGTCCTACTAAAACATTGATATTTCTTTACGTACTACACGGATATGCAATAAAAATGGGGGTTCCTATATAAAAAAAAACGCAGTTGATATCCGTATGACCTATGGCAGCGCCATCTAGCGGGCCAACCGTAGCGCCATCTGGTATCCCCGTTCAAGCTAGACGAGTTTCGTTCTTTGTAGTTTTTTCGTTTGATGTCTATTTCGTGAGATATTTGGCCCGGTCACTATCAATTGACCACCCTGTATTAATAAAGTAATATCAAATCAAAAAATTGAGAAAAAAAGAGTGGAGACAGGCGAGAAGAGGCTTGCCACTTCACATGCATTGCTAGAGCGCATGCGCGGCTGTTGCCGGTCTGTGCGGTGCTGTGAGCGTCATTCGTGGTGAAAGCTCGCCTCGCCTATATCAGATCAATTGTCTTCACGGTAAAATCACAGAGCAAGACGTTTTCGTATGACAAGATTCCATTCACTATCTGCCTTGCCGAACTCTAATTCGGTTTTTACTGATCCCAAAGTACCAAGATCGATGATGGAGGAAGAGAACCTTAGGCTTTCTTAGTACCCTGTCTACTTTCGCGGATACGTTTCAAATACATAACAGGTACACTGTCGTTAAAGGCCTCATCCTCTTCCTTGTTGTGCCGTCTGTTTGTGATGCACTCTCTGTATCTGCAGAGACGAATATCTGTTTTCCAGGAACATAGTTTGAAGATGTTCCAATTCCGGTTGCAGGTTGTCAGCATCTGAGATTGAATGAGCACGGTGAATCAAGATCTTCAGGACGCACGCTGTTTATGCCGGATGGTGAAAACCAGTTACCTTCAAACATAGGTTTGTATGAGGGGTCTTTTGAAATATCCAATGTCCAAGTGTGCTGTCGCCCTTACGTCGCACTAAGGCGTTTATAAACGGCAAAAACTCTATTTCTCCATCTTCTTAGTAAATTTTACGTTGCCACGTATGGAGTTTAGATGTCGAAGGAACATTCACACACGTTATACAGGGTGTTACAAAAACGTACGGCCAAACTTTCAGCAAACATTCCTCACACACAAAGAAAGAAAATATGTTATGTGGACATGTGTCCGGAAACGCCTACTTTCCATGTTAGAGAACATTTTATTACTTCTCTTCAAATCACATTAATCATGGAATGGAAACACACAGCAACACAACGTACCAGCGTGACTTCAAACACTTTGTTACAGGAAATGTTCAAAATGTCCTCCGTTAGCGAGGATACATGCATCCACCCTCCGCCGCATGGAATCCCTGATGCTCTGATGCAGCCCTGGAGAATGGCGTATTGTATCACAGCTGTCCACAATACGAGCACGAAGAGTCTCTACATTTGGTACCGGGGGTGCGTAGACAAGAGCTTTCAAATGCCCCTATAAATGAAAGTCAAGAGGGTTGAGGTCAGAAGAGCGTGGAGGGTATGGAATTGGTCCGCCTCTACCAATCCATCGGTCACCGAATCTATTGTTGAGAAGCGTACGAACACTTCGACTGAAATGTGCAGGAGCTCCATCGTGCATGAACCACATATTGTGTCGTACTTGTAAAGGCACATGTTCTAGCAGCACAGGTAGAGTATCCCGTATGAAATCATGATAACGTGCTCCGTTGAGCGTAGGTGGACGAAACTAAAATGAGTTCTAACATGGAAATTAAGCGTTTCCGGATACATAACATCTTTTCTTTATTTGTGTGTGAGGAATGTTTCCTGAAAGTTTGGCCGTGCCTTTCTGTAACACCCTGTATACTTTTCCGGAGCACTTGCAACCATTATTAAATTATGCCTTAGTTTTGCATATGTTAGATTGCAATTGTAATTTTTCTTTTTTTGTTGAAGTAAACGATTTCCTCAGGAGGAAGAGAGCTTAGTGTTTGGTTTCATTGGTCAATGTAATTTCTGCATCAGTTCCATCTGTGTAAGTCACACCTCATTGTATCCCTGCTTGCCACATTTACTTTTCACCTGACGATGCGCTATGAATCCTAATTCGCGTTCTTGGTTAAATAATTATTGTTTACATACCATCTGGAAAGAGTTGTCTTTTAATTATTGTTATTTTCTGTCAAGGGCTGGCGGAAAATTCAGTTAATTTTAATCAGTTTAGAGAAACATATTCATAGACTGTTTTAGACTTGCCCAACGTAATAACTACTTCAGAGGTTCACGGGCGTCGTGTCGGATAATTTTGTAAGGTGCAGAATATTTCAACGAGACAGTTGCTTGCCATCTTCAAGTGCTCGGTTAGCACACAAAGGTGACGAGCAGTTGCCTGGTTGAAATATTGTACAGCTTTCACAGCGTTACCCGATGCGACGCCGATGGACCACTGAAACATAGACAGAGGTTGGTTAAAAGTGGGAGTATCCTGCCCACTTGTCTAATATAGTGTGCCTAGGAAGCTGTTTTCTCAGATCGCTAGACAACAGATGTTCAAATGTGTGTGAAATCTTATGGGACTTAAGTGCTAAGGTCATCAGCTCCTAAACTTACACACTACTTAACCTAAATTATCCTAAGGACAATCCGAGACCAGCCGCACAGTCCATGACTGCAGGGCCGTACACCGCTCGGTTAGGTTCGAGTCCTCCCACGGGCATGGCTGTGTGTGTTTGTCCATAGGACAATTTAGATTAAGTAGTGTGTAAGCTTAGGGACTGATGACCTTAGCACTTAAGTCCCATAAGATTTCACACACAAACACAACAGACCGCTCGGCTAACCCCGCGCGGCGCTAGACAATTGAAGCATATTGTATTAATGGAATTTATTACAGTAAATTAAATTGACAATACTTAACTTTACGTACCAGTGTTCACAAAGGCGTGCCGCAGGCAAATGGCGAATGGCAATCAATGTCCTTCGGAATATATAATTTCAGTGCAAGCAAAACAAAACAGTCCGCGGCTAGGCAGAGCGGCGCTTACATTCTCTTGGTCTAGATGCCGCCTGCCTTGGTGTCGCCCTGGTCAGCGCCATCGTCGTGCCGTCGTGCTAGGCGGAGCGGCGCTTACATTCTCTTGGTCTAGATGCCGCCTGCCTTGGTGTCGCCCTGGTCAGCGCCATCGTCGTGCCGTCGTGCTAGGCGGAGCGGCGCTTACATTCTCTTGGTCTAGATGCCACCTGCCTTGGTGTCGCCCTGGTCAGCGCCATCGTCGTGCCGTCGTGCTAGGCGGAGCGGCGCTTACATTCTCTTGGTCTAGATGCCGCCTGCCTTGGTGTCGCCCTGGTCAGCGCCATCGTCGTGCCGTCGTGCTAGGCGGAGCGGCGCTTACATTCTCTTGGTCTAGATGCCACCTGCCTTGGTGTCGCCCTGGTCTTCGCCATCGTCGTGCCGTCGTGCTAGGCGGAGCGGCGCTTACATTCTCTTGGTCTAGATGCCGCCTGCCTTGGTGTCGCCCTGGTCAGCGCCATCGTCGTGCCGTCGTGCTAGGCGGAGCGGCGCTTACATTCTCTTGGTCTAGATGCCACCTGCCTTGGTGTCGCCCTGGTCAGGGCCATCGTCGTGCCGTCGTGCTAGGCGGAGCGGCGCTTACATTCTCTTGGTCTAGATGCCACCTGCCTTGGTGTCGCCCTGGTCAGCGCCATCGTCGTGCCGTCGTGCTAGGCGGAGCGGCGCTTACATTCTCTTGGTCTAGATGCCGCCTGCCTTGGTGTCGCCCTGGTCAGCGCCATCGTCGTGCCGTCGTGCTAGGCGGAGCGGCGCTTACATTCTCTTGGTCTAGATGCCACCTGCCTTGGTGTCGCCCTGGTCAGCGCCATCGTCGTGCCGTCGTGCTAGGCGGAGCGGCGCTTACATTCTCTTGGTCTAGATGCCGCCTGCCTTGGTGTCGCCCTGGTCAGCGCCATCGTCGTGCCGTAGTGCTAGGCGGAGCGGCGCTTACATTCTCTTGGTTTAGATGCCGCCTGCCTTGGTGTCGCCCTGGTCAGCGCCATCGTCGTGCCGTCGTGCTTGGCGGAGCGGCGCTTACATTCTCTTGGTCGAGATGCCGCCTGCCTTGGTGTCGCCCTGGTCAGCGCCATCGTCGTGCCAGCGCTTGTCGATGGTTTGGGTTGTTTGGAGAAGGAGACCAGACAGCGAGGTCATAGGTTTCATCGGATTAGCGAATAATGTCGGCCGTGCTCTTTCAGAGGAACCATCCCGGCATTTGCCTGGAGTGATTGAGGGAAATCACGGAAAACCTGAATCAGGATGGCCGGACGCATGATTGAACCATCGTCCTCCCGAATGCGAGTCCAGTGTCTAACAATTGCGCCACCTCGCTCGGTATTGGCAGTTGACCCAAAAATATTACATTAAACACTTACGAGGCTACAACGTATGGGCTAGGCACACATCGTGTTTGTTTTGTGTGTGTGTGTGTGTGTGTGTGTGTGTGTGTGTGTGTGTGTGTGTGTGTGTGTGTGTGTGTGTGTGTTTGGGTGGGTGGGTGGGTGGGTGGGTGGGTGGGTGTGTATCATACTGACCTACTAGAATGGTCACGTAGAGATATAGGTCAAGTGAGCCTTCTCCTTCCATACTTATTAATGTTGTTAGGGAGTCCCATGAAAACATTTCCAGTCTATAAATCTACCTTCGGATGTGCTGGATTTACTCGCCAGTGTAAGATATATATGTACAAGGGGATGTACAAAAACAGATTGATCAAGAATGGACAAATGGTTCAAATGGCTCTGAGAACTATGGGACTTAACTTCTGAGGTCATCAGTCCCCTAGAACTTAGTACTACTTAAACCTAACTTACCTTACGACATCACACACATCCATGTCCGAGGCAGGATTCGAACCTGCGACCATAGCGTCGCGCGGTTCCAGACTGTAGCGCCTAGAACCGCTCGGCCACCATCGGGACGGACACAAAATAGATTGTGCGCATTTCTGGAAGGCTTTCCCAGGAGTCGCTTTGAGTGGTTGTTAGAAACGACGAAGGGCTTCATAGCAGATGGCTAGTGTCTGCATCCATCTTGAGGAGGTTGCATCAACGGAGAGGACTCGATTGTTCTCGAAAACGTCGATACAGGACCGTCGCTGAGTGGTGACAGCCGCCTTTCTGCTGAGTCACGCATTCATGTTTGACAAGATTAATTAGTTTCTGCTGCTAATTGCGTTATTTAAGTCATTGCTGGCAACTTAACGATTATTGTCACTGTTTCAACTCAGCTCTGGCAGTTAATGTAAATAAAATATATCTTGGTTTTGTAGCGTCTTTGCTTGTTCTCAGTTCATTTACAACAAGTAATTTTAATGTGAAATCAGATTGCTCAGTGAACTTCTAAATCTGTGCATGCGTGATTACGATTAAGAAAGCGCAACATGGTGATATCGAATATTCACTACAATATTTCTTGCTACACGAAACTAATACATGCCATAAAAGCAAGTCAGATCATCTATAAGTAGACACGCTATGCGATAGTCAATAATTTCTACCTGAATTTCTACTCAATTTTCATTTCCTTTTGAAAAATTTACCATTATGAAACGTTTTCCGGTTCTAGGCGCTACAGTCTGGAACCGCGCGACCGCTACGGCCGCAGGTTCGAATCCTGCCTCGGGGATGGATGTGTGTGATGTCCTTAGGTTAGTTAGGTTTAAGTAGTTCTAGGGGACTGATGATCTTAGCAGTTAAGTCCCATAGTGCTCAGAGCCATTTGAACCATTTTTGAAACGTTTTCACTGTGGGGCACCGTGGCGTTCAGAGATTTCAATTGCTGATCAACGTTTCGTTCTGTAAGTGCAAAGGAGGCATCTGATAACGAACAAAACGTGCTCATGCGGTAATGGTGAGAAACAATAAAGAGAAATGTAATCAAGTTAGCAGTTGACAGATGTTTTTATGCCATAAATTGGTTCTTATTCTGTGCAGTGTTCGTAAGAGACAGTTCTTACTTTTAACTCCTGTTTCCTCGGGCATCACCCACAATTGTAGGTTTCAGTATCTGGGATCGACCTCAGCTCTGCAGGCGTACGCCCAAGTGGCCACCTGACGCGCCAGATGGCTTGTACAAGGAGAACCAGTTTTGGACGCTTATTTTACGGCTGGCTTGGCCGTGCGGCATTACCATTGACTAAATCTTAACACACTGGGGCCACAACATCAATCAACGAAGTACAAAGAAGAACATTTCAAAGCTTCATGACAGCAATGAATACTTTAAAAATATCAACACAAGGATTCTACCAACCCTTTAAGCAGAGTTTCGGCAAATGTGATGCCCAAAGATCTAAGAAGATGTCGTTTATAATAATCATGACAACCACAGCCTGCTCGTCAAGTACTTTGAAAAGCTTCAGGGTTGTGAACCACCGACTGTCACCTCTTTTATAAAGCAAAGAATTAGAACTATCGCAGACGAAGTGTGCAAACCTAATCGAAATCCTGTGCACAACAAAACTCCAAGTGTAGTTCATGGATAAAATGTGAAAGACGGCAGCCAAGGCGTCTATTGACAATTTAGTGGTGATACTTGAAGATATGCGGTGAATACTAAAACAAATCTGATGACTAGAAATCAGCCTTCATACTTTTTCTACGTAAGGGTTAGAACTGTTGAGATGTATATCACTCTTACTTATGACAAGCTAGTTGTTGAGCTGCTGTTGCCCAGCTATCCGAGTTTGCCAAGCAGGAAGAGCATAGAATTGTAACTATTGAGTAAAATCAACGTTATTTTACTTAAAATCTTTAAAAATTAATCGCGATATTAAGCTAAGAAATCCTCACAAAATTCATTTTTTGGTCCCCATCAGAAGCAAGAATGAAAAATCAGACTTAGACACCTTTTCAGGTGTGTAAGTCTAATTATGGCACACTTTTAACGTAAAGAAATCAGTGCTGAAACAGAAATATTACATGTCACAGACTCTTTCCCTAATATTTCCTTTTGCACTCAGATTAGTTAACACAAAATTAAAGCTGTTACACAAATAAAAATTAAAATGGACATTTACAAGGTCATAACCATTGATACTAAGTTCTTCTATGACACAACGAACATTCAAAAGTGCTGCAGTTAGCTATCTTACAAGTGGCAACCTACTATGTACGAGATTCATGGAGTAAGAGTATGCATGTCGTGCCTTGACAACTAACTATAAAGCAGTTGTGTTGCAGTTGACTTCTAAATTATAAATCTGATATGTAAAGAACGTTGCACTTCACAAAACGAAAAAATGTGTTGTGTGGCTCCAGTATCAATGGATTCATTGGTATCAATCTACTCAAACACCTAGGCCGAACAATTTTAAAGATATAGAATTCAACAATCTTACAGGCTTTTTCAGCGGACGTAGAACGTATGCGAAGATAGCAGCACAAATGGTCATAGGTTTGTTTAATTGATAGGAGGGCGCCATGACGATGGACAAGAAACTGAGTTGGCAAACATTAAAAGAAAGAGAAAAACTATCCCGTGGAAGCCTTTTTGCAGAGTTTCAAGGGCCAGCTTTTAATGAGGAATATAGAAATATGCTGCAACCCCATAATAATCACTCCTGCAGGGATCCCAAAGACAAGGTTAAATTCCACACTCGTTACATGAATGGAATGGAAAGAAGCAGAAATAATTCCTGCGATGGGGAGTACCCCCTCCAATTCATATCGGAGATGGCGTAGTAAGCAGTGAAGACATGTAACTGTAGGTGTAGATGTAGATCTTTGGTTAAAATTGCTTCAAGCATTCCAGAATTACTCTTGTTTTGACGTTCCAAATCCTATCACGCCAGTTACGATTCCTAGTAGTGTTTGCATTGTTTCATCCACAGCGTTTCTTTTCCAGACAATAAGTTATATGTGCAGTAAGTTTGGAACATATTACTCAAAGTACTCCAGAGCTATGCTAGAATAAAGCCACACCCAATTATTTATACATATATCCACATGAACCATGCTCCTTGCCTGGGTGGTGCCTCAGCGATCAGAAAATAGCCCCACCATATCTGCACCCACATGGGAGGGATATCCATGAAGAGACCACACTAAAATGTAGTTCCTGATGAGAGCCTTTTCAGTATTAGAAGGGGCAGCAGTCTCAATGATTGAATTGGCCATGTAATATTACCCAGCACCAGTAAACCCAAGAATCTTTATAGGATCAAACTTTCATGTATAAAACCTTACAAATTAGTTAACTGTTAGATGACGTTGAGCATGTAAGTGAGAAAAGTTTGGAAACGCTAGAAATTATGTTTGAAAGTTGTTTGTGAGTGGTAAGTGCTCTCATCACCAAACAAGTGTTGATAATTTGTGCTTTGTTTTAAGAAATGATAGTTTTTCACTCTTCTCATTGTTTTTGATGTCATATCTCCTGACCTATGTGTCATACAATGATATATTTTTGCATATAGTTGTACATCTAGTGGTAGGTATATGTGGATGCTGTCTGCACAATGTGTTGTGAATAGAGTCAATAGTACAGAAATACTAAATTAAAACGTAATGCCTCATACTGAAGTTTGACTCCACGAACAGCAGAAATGTAGCAAGCAACAAATATTTTTCTTTCCATCACCTTGTGGGGAGGAGTGAGGAAAAGTTTCTCACAAACAATATCAATCCATTACCACCTAACAACAATAACGTCCATTTGTGCTTTCTCATATGTTAATAACACGCAATACGTTTCAGCTACTGGTGACAAAAACTGTTGCATAAATCTTGTAACATTAGAGTATACGTGTATATATGTATTATGACCACCGAGCTACCATCGATGAAAACGTATAAACCCATCCAGGCCAAAACAGCGCCACCTGGCAAGGAATGACTGCTAGACAGACACATGTATGGTGCACATAGTATCAGTGAGTGCACTGTCCATGGGTAGAATGGGGAAGGCGTGCAATCCATTTGAGTTTGATACAGGGCACACTTTGAAGCCCGGAGACTCAGTACGAGCATTTCAGAAACAGCATGACTTGTCGGGTGTTCGAGGAGCGCTGTGGTGAGTGTCTTCAACACGTGGCGAAACCGAAGTGAACTACGTCCAGATGCCGTGGTGCTGGTCGGCCATCCCATCCCTCATTACAGATGTCAGACGTCTTAGGTGGGAGAGAGGCGTTAGAGTTTTACAAATGTTGACCCAAATATGAATGGATCAACATTTGTAAAACTGTAATTCCTCTCTCTCAAACCCCACCCTATGGGCAGAGAGGAGGAGTTTTAGTTTTAGCAAATCAAAATCTACGATGTAAATAAGTATTTTTTATTTATCCGTAACCATTTTCCACGCAAAAATGAGAACATGGATTTTCTTGAATTACAGCGGCAACTACCAAGAATCAAAACAAATGTTTAAGACAAAATGTACGTATTTTTTATGTAGAATCTGATTCTGCAATATAAAAATGGGGGTTCCCATTTGAAATTTTAAAGTTACCTCCCGCCCCATCTCCAGGGGGTTCGGGTGGCGGCCTAATTTTAGCACCACCAGATGTCCCCCTCGAAAATAACCAACTTTGGATTCTACACATTTTTTCGTGTTAATCTTATTTTTAGAGTTATTCTGGTTTGTCAACTTAATTTACACCCTCTATGTTGAGTAAACGAATATCGAACTAGTCTATACTGGCACTGCTGTATCGAAAGTCTATGTAAAAACCATTTCGTTTGTCATCCAGCATTTTGTCAGATGTAGTAATCTTTACATCACATTTTGGTTACTGTTCAACAGGGAGGACGGTAGTTGGTATACTTTGTTTTTTGTCAATAATATTATGAAACACCAATTTTATGTAATTTGTCAAATAGACTCAGGTCCCCATGACTCGAATATCAGTCGATTTGTGCTTTGTATAAATGACACTGTCGTAGATGGGACATCGTTGAAGTTCTTACCGCTCTAATGACTCATGGGAAACATGCAAGGTGGAAGATGCCAGGTAAATCTTCGTGTCAGGTACTTGAAACCTGATGGATGTCTCTAAGACATGTTTATAGTGACGTTGCATCTTAGAACAGAAAAAGACGACAAGACTGACTCAACTCACAGAATCATCCAACAGTGTATATAATTTAATCCCAACAGCATCGTGCCCGCCTCAAATAAAAAGAAAATAAAAAGAAAAAAAGAAACATATTGCCACCACTGTGGCATGGCTGATACACGCCCATACACTAAAAATACCTGGAAATGAATGTTCATGGACGTCAAAGCATTTTGCAGTCACCAACGCAAGAACACCTGCATATGTAAATAATCTGTATGCCTGCTACTGTATGCTGGTGTTGCTGTCAAGGTGCGAGAAACGGCATATGCCTGCTGAACGATTTTTTTCCTAGTGGGCTGGACTTAAACAAAACGTGTAGTAAAAACATTTTTTACATCGGCTTCATATTGCTGCTGGCGTCACCTCAGATGGCTCTTCTCAGATGGCTCGCGGCAGATCTATACTTATATGTGGCGCAACGCTGACTCGTGTGGCAACAAGTGACTGCGGCAGTGTCTTTCCATCATGCTACCAGGTAAGCCGAGTGTTGATGGTTAGTTGTAGGTCTCTACAATCTTAAATGTGTGTTAAATAAAGTGCTTGTCTATCTTATTCTCATCCAATGATGGTAAGTGTAGTTGCTTTTTAGCAGTGGAAATTCTGAATATTGTCTCCATCATTTACTTATGATACTACGGGCAGTATTGTAGCAAAATCACACACTAATGTGTTCTTGGTATGTATTCTTTGCAGTATCCTATTTGTTTGACACAGGATAGATGTGTATTTGTTACAGAAATTTTTTGCAGAACATGCCATGTAATACACTCCTGGAAATTGAAATAAGAACACCGTGAATTCATTGTCCCAGGAAGGGGAAACTTTATTGACACATTCCTGGGGTCAGATACATCACATGATCACACTGACAGAACCACAGGCACATAGACACAGACAACAGAGCATGCACAATGTCGGCACTAGTACAGTGTATATCCACCTTTCGCAGCAATGCAGGCTGCTATTCTCCCATGGAGACGATCGCAGAGATGCTGGATGTAGTCCTGTGGAACGGCTTGCCATGCCATTTCCACCTGGCGCCTCAGTTGGACCAGCGTTCGTGCTGGACGTGCAGACCGCCTGAGACGACGCTTCATCCAGTACCAAACATGCTCAATGGGGGACAGATCCGGAGATCTTGCTGGCCAGGGTAGTTGACTTACACCTTCTAGAGCACGTTGGGTGGCACGGGATACATGCGGACGTGCATTGTCCTGTTGGAACAGCAAGTTCCCTTGCCGGTCTAGGAATGGTAGAACGATGGGTTCGATGACGGTTTGGATGTACCGTGCACTATTCAGTGTCCCCTCGACGATCACCAGAGGTGTACGGCCAGTGTAGGAGATCGCTCCCCACAGCATGATGCCGGGTGTTGGCCCCGTGTGCCCCGGTCGTATGCTGTCCTGATTGTGGCGCTCACCTGCACGGCGCCAAACACGCATACGACCATCATTGGCACCAAGGCAGAAGCGACTCTCATCGCTGAAGACGACACGTCTCCATTCGTCCCTCCATCCACGCCTGTCGCGACACCACTGGCGGCGGGCTGCACGATGTTGGGGCGTGAGCGGAAGACGGCCTAACGGTGTGCGGGACCGTAGCCCAGCTTCATGGAGACGGTTGCGAATGGTCCTCGCCGATACCCCAGGAGCAACAGTGTCCCTAATTTTCTGGGAAGTGGCGGTGCGGTCCCCTACGGCACTGCGTAGGATCCTACGGTCTTGGCGTGCATCCGTGCGTCGCTGCGGTCCGGTCCCAGGTCGACGGGCACGTGCACCTTCCGCCGATCACTGGCGACAACATCGATGTACTGTGGAGACCTCACGCCCCACGTGTTGAGCAATTCGGCGGTACGTCCACCCGGCCTCCCGCATGCCCACTATATGCCCTCGCTCAAAGTCCGTCAACTGCACATACGGTTCACGTCCACGCTGTCGCGGCATGCTACCAGTGTTAAAGACTGCGATGGAGCTCCGTATGCCACGGCAAACTGGCTGACACTGACGGCGGCGGTGCACAAATGCTGCGCAACTAGCGCCATTCGACGGCCAACACCGCGGTTCCTGGTGTGTCCGCTGTGCCGTGCGTGTGTTCATTGCTTGTACAGCCCTCTCGCAGTGTCCGGAGCAAGTATGGTGGATCTGACACACCGGTGTCAATGTGTTCTTTTTTCCATTTCCAGGAGTGTATTTACTACTATTTTCCAGCATTGCACATCCATACTCGCCTTGAATAATAACGACCATAAGGGAGTATCGCAGTATAAACATAGGTTACAGATGGATAGTAACAGCTACTTATCAAGCTTTACAAAACGCAATGTATGTATTATAAGTTGACCACATGATCATGTTGTCACCTCTGGTTGACAGTGCTAAAATGAGAATAAGTAATGACACTACTGATAAAGTTCGCGTTATGTGATTGGAGGATACTACACTGTCGCACATAAATCGTCTAGATGACTAACGTTTTGCGCCCTTTTTGGAATATGCCACGGTGTCATGTTAGCTTACATAGAGTGTTTCTTACTTATGCTTGAAAATCCCCAAAGCGATGTAGAAAAAATATAAGACACATGGGGCCGCAAATGTCAGGAAATGCTCCAAAAATGGATGACACACATTGAAAATGTGACGTCACAAGATATAATCAAGAACAAGATGGTATACTTTTGAGTTTCTTTCCTTCTTATTTTGTTTACTGAATTTATTTAGTAAGAAAATATAGGCAATTACTGATTACGATGCAGTTTGGAAGCTTGCACTAATTTACTTGTGACGCAATACCACAAGTTTTTGTTGTACTGCACTTTGCAGCGGAGACCAGTAAATAATAAATCTTAACTCATAGGTTTATAAATCTCATAATCATTTGAAAAATTTGCCTCAGAGGTACTCATAACCTATTAAAAACTATGTTGCCTAATTCCAAAACAGGCATTGGAGTAACTACTATTTGAATGACACTTTAAACATTTAAGAAAAATGTTAAGACTCCAAAAACACTTAACTCTGGCAATCTTTTAAATCCAGCAAGAAATAAATGCTAGAAAGGTACAAAAGCTTTAAAATAGTAAATTACCAAAGAGCAAAAAAACAAGTGTATTTCTTTGACAAATTTAGAGCAGAATTAAAAGTAATCTGAAAATTAATGCAGCAGCTAATACAAGATTATCTTAGGCTGCGGATCACACAGTTACTTAGTTCATTTCTGGCTTTAAAACAAACACAAGATACCAATTAAAATTATGTAACAGAAATAAATTACAGATCGTTCACGGCGCTTTGGCCTTGGCATAATAAACTTAAAACGAGAGAAACTGTGCCTGTTTAACTCGCAAATGCTTTATAGTAAACAAATGTTTTTTAATAATTTGAGCACCTGAACACTCAAAATAGAACGCACATACAATTTTAAAAACTCCAGGCACGGGTACTTTAAGTTAACAGCCAATTGAAAATACAGTTGTTTTTGCGACAGTTTGGACATCTGCTCATTCAAAACAAGACCACACACAGTTCTCGAGAATCAAGCTTTGCCCTTCATAAGGTAATAGTCTCAGCGATAAATTGGGCACGTTCCGATTACCAGGAATACCGATCCACATTAAGAGCGCTGGCCACAATAACGACCACAGACGAAAACTACACAAAGCTATAGGCGAGAGTCCAAAATAAACATGGGTGACTAGGGCCCAGTACAAGAACCGTGATTTTCGCGAATCGCATCCTACATTTAATTACACGCGAGATAAGGTGCTCACTACTTATTTCGAGGTCAGATCTTGTGAATAAGGAATGCTAAAAGAACCACATCAACCAACCAAGGGAGGAGAAATGAGAAGTGTCTCGACTAAGAAGCAAGACGGATGCAGTGATTCATCAAATGGTACTGGCGCGCTCTTCACGTTTGACGACCGCCAACCACACCACGGTTACCGGTCCTCCGTGCTTGACGAGCGACCGCTGTCAGTGTCCAGAACAGCCAGCAAGACAAGACCCCGTAGAAAGCCGCGCGTGCGATTAATATGCTTTCAAAGTGACACAAGGCTGCCCCCTCGCGAAACACCACGGAAGCCGTCACTAAGAAACGGAGACAAGAGAAGTTCAACGATCGGCCAGAATCGACACAAGCGTACGCACAGCTCTACCTCTTTATTAGCTATTCGATCTACCCGTCATGTCGTCAGCTTTCCTCCGTAGCACCTCATTTCGAAAGTTTCTGATTTTGTTTCTGCTATTTGACGTCTAACTTTCACTTCCATATAAGGCTACATTTTTAAAATATACTTTCAGGAAATATTAACACTTAAATTTACAGTCAGTTCCACAAGAGAGTGGACACGATAATTTTAAATGTAACGTCCGTAGCGACATATCTGGTAGTGGCCTCGAATCTGTAATAAATGCGCTTTTGCACAATGTATAGATACACAGTATGTAAGTTGAATGTTTTGGCTATTTGCACTTATTTACAGCCAATTTAAATGCTGGAAAATGTGCAACATTTGCCAAAAATGGTTTCTGAGGTCCGTTGGAACGACGCAAACTGGGTGCTTCAAGAGTATAACGATCCGAGTCATCGTAGCCGCCTCTGTACACCGTGAAAAGAAGACAATGGGGTGTCCACGATGGATTGGCGTGCAATGTCTCCACAGGCAAATCCGATCGAAATGTTTGGTCGTATATTAAGATGAAGTTTAAAGGAAACCCAATATATAATTTGAAGTTGTTGTCATATCAAATCAGGACGATATGGAGATCGTTACCGAGAGAATATGCAGAAAATCTCGTGAAAAGCATGCCATAAACGTGCCTAGCTGTAATCGATAATGGCGGTGATTGGATTAACTATTGGGTAATTGTGCAGTTAGTAATAACATGTATTTTTTCATGTAAACATTATTTATAATAGTGTCTTTTATTTCATACAGATAACGGCGTACACATTCTTGTAGAACTGACTGTACATCCGATGAGAGGAACTTTCTCTTTTTCATGAAATCATTTCGTGCTATTGTCAGCCTGTATTTTATACTCAGTTTACTTCTGCCATCGTCACTTATTTCACTACCCAGATAGCAAAGCTCGTCTACTCCTTTTAGGTTCTCATTTCATTATACGATTTCCTTGGCGTCTTAATTCGAGTACAGCCTATTCTTCTTCTTCTTTTTCTTCCTCCTATCCATTAACGGTTGTTGGCGATCAATTGATGCATCTTTATTGTGTGGGCTGCAGTACGTATTAGTTGAGTTGTCATGCACTTGATAATTCAGTCCACTGCTTTCTGTTATATCATTAAGATATACTTCTCGCCTTTCTCTTCTTTTCCCACCGATATTCCTTTCTATTGTCCGCAGCTCGTGGTCCTGAGGAAGCGTTCTCGCTTCCCGCTCACGGGGTCCCGCGTTTGATTCCCGGCGGGGTCAGGGATGTTTCCTGCCTCGAGATGACTGGGTGTTGTTGTGTCGTCTTCATCATCATCATTCATCCCCTTTACGGTCGGAGGAAGGCAATGGAAAACCACCTCCACTAGGACCTTGCCTAGTACAGCGGTCCGGGTCTTCCGCATCGCCGGCCGCGGTGGTCTCGCGGTTCTAGGCGCGCAGTCCGGAACCGTGCGACTGCTACGTTCGCAGGTTCGAATCCTGCCTCGGGCATGGATGTGTGTGATGTCCTTAGGTGAGTTAGGTTTAAGTAGTTCTAAGTTCTAGGGGACTGATGACCACAGCAGTTGAGTCCCATAGTGCTCGGAGCCATTTGAACCATTTTTTTTTTTTTTTTTTTCTTCCGCATCGTTCCCTACGCTCCTGGAGTATGGGACCTCATCATCATTCCTTTCTATTATCAGTTATAGAAGTGCATTTGGTGTGCTGTAAGATATGTCCTAAGTACGCAGTTTTACCTCTTTTTCTTGTGGTTAATATTTAGTGTATTCGTCGCCATACTTCGGTGTTAGCTATTCTCGCTGTCCGCAGTATTTTGAGCATTCTGCGATAAATCCACATTTCAGACTCTTTGATCTTCTTTGCTGTTGTCGTATTTAATGTCATTCCTTATAACAGTGTGGAAGTGCAGACCAGATGTAGCATTTTACAAATCAAACCCTAAGGTTTAGGTCTAAGTCTGTGATTGTGAGAATTTTCTTGAATATTTTGAAAGTATTACGGGCTTCCCGTATCTGACATTTTGTCTCCATGTCTGATCTCCAGTCTTCACAGAAATACGTTCCAAGGCCAAGGTACTTAAACTTGACTGCTGTTTCTATTAACGAGTCACTCAGTCATAGAATTACATTTTTGTAGGAGTAGAGCTGTCATGTGATAACCGTAGAATCCGCCTTGGTGTTGATATTCAAAGATTACTACCGTAATCTCATATGTCGCTGGAGATCATGTAAATTATTGGCAATCGATGCTCAATCATCAGCAAAGGGAACGATACTGATGAAGACTGAATTAACCTTTGTGCGTTTTTGTATACCACATTTTTGCTTGATTTTCTTTTTATAACATCTTTTAAAGACACTATCCATTTACGAGTCCTGTACCGCCTATAACATTATTATAATGTTATCTCCAAACCTTAAAGTTTTTATTTCTTCTTCCTGAACTTAAATTCTTTTCCAAGTTTGTCACTGCTTCCTTTATTGTTTGCGGAAAATGCAACTCGACTAACACTGAGGATAGGCTTCAGCTCTGTCTCACTCCTTTCCCAACTACTGCCTCCCTTATAGCTCTTATAGGTACAGTCTAATTTCTGTACTAGCTGTAGATAGCTTCCCTTATTCTATCCACGAAGACTTTAGAATTTTAAAGACCGTATTCCAGTGAACATTTAGCAGAAGTAGATACACGGTTGACGACATGCGGAAGTTTGGGTCTGGCTGTGACTCATGCATGGATAGCCTAATGGTATGGCGACCGCTCGCAATAAGCGAGAGATCGGCGTTCATGTCCGGGTCCGCCATAAACTTTGATTGTCATTCCATTGTACAGCTAATGACCGTCCTTATTAGCAACTGCGAATACATTTAATGTATTTATCAGAACTATTTCCTAAATCGTCAAAGGCTACAAGTGGAAGTATCGTCTTGCTTCACTTTCCCTTCTACTGCAAGCCGTAACAGGATTTCTCGCGTGTTCCCACTTTTTTCCGGAACCCAGAAAGATCTTCTCCAAGGTCTATTTTTCTTCCCGCTTACCATCCTTGAATGCAGTAGGGAGGAACAAAGTTACTTTGACACACGTTGTACCCTCCTCAGTGCAACTGCACCCACTGGCTTACGGCGTAGTGATACAGGTGTCAGAAGATAGCTGCGCTTAAAATAAAGGCCGCTTGCATGTCTGAGAGATTATTCATGTGTACACAATCTTCAACTGCGATTTGATGAGCTTACTACTGCTCTAAATAAAAAAAATTAAAAATAAACAGGATGTAAAGAAGATAGCTGAACACGAGTGTGATTGATATCTCATATCACCTGATTATGTGAATATGGTACGATGTAAATGTAACGCGCAGTACAAATAATGCAGAAGTGTTCAGAAATGCCTGTTATCTTATAACTGCACTCCTTTTCGGCAAACAGCTCATAGTCTACTCTAGCGGAAAGGACGCATAACCAGACTACTGCGTAAGCTTCTATTTATTCTGGTACTTTATTTTCAATTTTCTTTCTGCGTGTACTGCATTCTTTCTACGCACATTGCACACATGTAACAGTACCGACTGTAGCCGTGCATAGCATCACAGTAGTTAAGTTGTCACGTGAGAACTGCGGTGCAACATTTCGGAGTATTGTTTGTGAGACAAGTCAGTTTCTGGGCAGCGTACTGCATCCGTAAAAGAAACTGCATGCAAGGCGTTAGTTCTAGAGTATTATTCTACCGTTTGAAGCTCTACGTCATGTAAATCATATACGCGTAACAGGTTAGTACAGCTCGTGAGAATGCGTAACAAGAGAATCTGGTGCAACCTCAATTGGAGTATCTATAAGAAATTCTCGCGTTAACTTCGTACAGTAAATTTAGAGTTCCAATATATGGGTAACACTGTGTGACGGTTTTTGCTGCCATCATCGCGTATGTCGTATAGAGAGCATGAGAATCAGAAAGATTAGGACGTGTTCAGAGGCGTAAAAAAGTAATATGTTCGCAGATCAGAGTGGAAACTGAATAGGAGAGAAACTCGCTAATAACGATATAAACTGACGACAATACAGTGACAAATTACAATTTGTATGAGACCTGGACTCGAACCCTGAGTTCCGGCTTTTTGAGAGCAATCGCCTTCAGTATTCGAATGCCAGAGCAAGCCTATATTTTTCATTATCAATAGATTTCAACATTTTTTGCCGTTACTTCCCTGATGTGACATGTCATTATGTCTTTATTTATTTCATTCCCATTGCATTCATCTCTTATTAGTGAAATTAATCCAGTTGTTACGAAGCACTCTCCGCCACGCACTGTACAATGTTTTACGGCGTATATATGTCGATTTAGTTACAAAATGTCTCCCGTTTTTCTACTATATTTTTGTGAGTAATGTTGTAATTCCTCCGCTACAAGATATTGAGCTGTGGCCAGGGAAGCTAGATGGTGGGGTGGCCATCTAAGATGTCCCTGCACACCTGTTTTTTTATGGGTTGTTGCCCCGTTATTTAAAAAGAGGGACTGCAGAAAAAATGACAGTTATCGAGGTCTTCTGAATTCTGGGTACGAGATATACACAAAACTAATTACAAACAGACTACAAGTACTTTCGGAAACGCTTCTTACTGAGGAACAGAATGCATTTCGGATTGTAAGATCTTGCGTAGACAGTGTTTCTCCAGTCTACTAGGTTATTGAAAACCACAGAAAACACAATCATCCCAAATACATAGTCTTTATTGACTACTAGACAGACTTTGATACAGTTAACAGAGTTAAATTACGGGAAATTTTAGAAAAGAATGGTATACCCCAACATCTAATAAGTGAAGTTCAAAGTATGTATATAAAAAATAAATCAAAGCATTAAAAGGAAGTCCGTTTGCGAGAAAAGCCAGTCAAGCAGACAAGGGTGTCCTTTATCACCAACATTATTTAATATGTACATTGACGACGTCATAAAGATGTGGCAGAATAAAGTAGTGCACCGTTATAGGGTTAATAGTAAAGTTATAAATAGGCGCCTGTTTACAAATCATCAAATAATCTTACTGAACTTAAGAAAATGAATTACAGAGAGCAACTTGGTACTTGCACAAGGGGCAAAATTATTATAATTTGGCAAAATCCAAATGTGAAGGGAGAAGTAGTGAAGGGAGACGAAAATTTAATATCATGGGTGACTGGAATTCTACAGTAAGAAAAGGGAGAGAAGGAAACGTAGTGGGTGAATATGGATTGGGGGAAAGAAATGAAAGAGGAAGCCGTCTGGTAGAATTTTGCACAGAGCATAACTTAATCATAGCTAACACTTGGTACAAGAATCATAAAAGAAGGTTGTATACATGGAAGAATCTAGAAGGTATCAGATAGATTATATAATGGTAAGACAGAGATTTAGGAACCAAGTTTTAAATTGTAAGACATTTCCAGGGGCCGATGTGGACTCTGACCACAATCTATTGGTTATGACCTGTAGATTAAAACTGAAGAAACTGCAAAAAGGTGGGAATTTAAGGAGATGGGACCAGGATAAACTGAATAAACCAGAGGTTGTACAGAGCTTCACGGAGAGCATAAGGGAACAATTGACAGGAATGGGGGAAAGAAATACAGTAGAAGAAGAATGGGTAGCTCTGAGGGATGAAGTAGTGAAGGCAGCAGAGAATCAAGTAGGTAAAACGACGAGGGCTAGCAGAAATCCTTGGGTAACAGAAGAAATATTGAATTTAATTGATGAAAGGAGAAAATATAAAAACACAGTAAATGAAGCAGGCAAAAAGGAATACATAGGTCTCAAAAATGAGATCGACAGGAAGTGCAAAATGGCTAAGCAACGATGGCTAGAGGACAAATGTAAGGATGTAGAGGGTTATCTCACTAGGGGTAAGATAGATACTGCCTACAGGAAAATTGAAGAGATATTTGGAGAAAAGAGAGCCATCTTTATGAATATCAAGAGCTCAGATGGAAACCGAGTTCTAAGCAAAGAAGTGAAAGCAGAAAGGTGGAGGGCGTATATAGAGGGTCTATACAAGGGCGATGTACTTGTGAACAATATTATGGAAATGGAAGAGGATGTAGATGAAGGTAAAATGGGAGATACGATACTGCGTGAAGAGTTTGACAGAGCACTGAAAGACCTGAGACGAAGCAAGGCCCCGGGAGTAGACAACATTCCATTGGAACTACTGACAGCCTTGGGAGAGCCAGTCCTGACGAAACTCTACCATCTGGTGGGCAAGATGTATGAGACAGGCGAAATACCCTCAGACTTCAAGAAGAATATAATAATTCCAATCCCAAAGAAAGCAGGTGTTGACAGATGTGAAAATTACCGAAGTATCAGTTTAATAAGCTACGGCTGCAAAATACTGACGCTAATTCTTTACAGACGAATGGAAAAACTGGTATAAGCCGACCTCGGCGAAGATCAGTTTGGATTCCGCAGAAATGGAGGAATATGTGAGGCAATACTGACCCTACGACTTATCTTAGAAGATAGATTAAAGAAAGGAAAACCTATGTTTCTAGCATTTGTAGACTTAGAGAAAGCTTTTGACAATGTTGACTGGAATACTCTCTTTCAAATTCTAAAAGTAGCAGGGGTAAAATACCGGGAGCGAAAGGCTATTTACAATTTGTACAGAAACCAGATGGCAGTTATAAGAGTCGAGGGGCATGAAAGGGAAACAGCGGTTGGGAAGGGAGTGAGACAGGGTTGTAGCCTCTCCCCGATGTTATTTAATCTGTATATTGAGCAACCAGTAAAGGAAGAAAAAGAAAAATTCGGTGTAGGTATTAAAGTCGATGGAGAAAAAATAAAAACGTTGAGGTTCGCCGATGACATTGTAATTCTGTGAGAGATAGTAAAGGACTTGGAAGAGCAGTTGAACGGAATTGACAGTGTCTTGAAAGGAGGATATAAAATGAACATCAACAAAAGCAAAACGAGGGTAATGGAATGTAGTGGAATTAAGTCGGGTGATGCTGAGGGAATTAAATTAGGAAATGATACACTTAAAGCAGTAAAGGAGTTTTGCTATTTGGGGAGCAAAATAACTGATGATGGTCGAAGTAGAGAGGATGTAAAATGTAGACTGGCAATGGCAAGGAAAGCGCTTCTGAAGAAGAGAAATTTGTTAACATCGAGTATAGATTAAAGTGTCAGGAAGTCGTTTCTGAAAGTATTTGTATGGAGTGTAGCCATGTATGGAAGTGAAACATTGACGATAAGTATTTTTGACAACAAGAGAATAGAAGCTTTCGAATGTGGTGCTACAGAAGAATGCTGAAGATTAGAAGGGTAGATCACATAACTAATGAGGAGGTATTGAATAGAATTGCGGGGAAGAGGAGTTTGTGGTACAACTTGACAAGAAGATGGGACCGGTTGGTAGGACATGTTCTGAGGCATCAAGGGATTACAAATTTAGTATTGGAGTGCAGCGTGGGGGGTAAAAATCGTAGAGGGAGACCAAGAGATGAATACACTAAGCAGATTCAGAAGGATGTAGGTTGCAGTAGGTACTGGGAGATGAAGAAGCTTGCACAGGATAGAGTTGTATGGTGAGCTGCATCAAACCAGTCTCAGGACTGAAGACAATAACAACAACAACAACAACAACAACAACAACAACAACAACAATCCAAATGTAAAGCCAAGGTAATGACATTCCATTGCAGGAGCATTTAATAGCACAAATAATACTCGATGAGAACCCGCTAGAACAAATAAATACTTTTAAACGCCCGGGATAGGAGGTCTTCTAACTAAAAATTATTGTGATGAAGTAATTCCTATTATTTGAGCATCCAGAATGACAAAAAACTCAATTTCGGTTATCTGTTCAGTGTTTATCTTCCAGTTAATCATTTAATAATACATTCACTGTTATCAGATTTCGTAAAGCGAAATCGATAAAGACAGAGCATTTTCTTACGTAAGCAAAAAAAAAAAAAAAAAAAAAAAAAATCCTGAGCACTCATGTTTTATGATACCATTAAAAGACTAAGTATCGTACTGATTTCCATCCCTGCAATGTTATTCAAGAAGACAGGTGAAGCCCGCTAATTAGTACAAAGATATAAAGCTATTAGCGGTTTATGGCTGCGATCCTTCCATGATCTGCAATGGCTTATGGCCGTTAGAAATCTTTTACGTATTTACTTAATAATTGAAGGAGAGGTCCTTTTCAGAAAGGAACAAGGTAGGTTAATCTTTTAACTATTGTATTGTATTCTGTAATTAACCAAAAAGTAATACATTTACAATACGTACGTTTTCATTTTACAAGCAGTAAGCGTCAAAGGTGCTATCACACAACAACTTTCTTCTTGAACAGCGAGACAAAAGAGAGTTAGTCGATTTTCTCTCTGGTGGCGCTTCATATCTTCATTACGCCAGAGAGGTTGATGAATTTATCCAAAGCAAACATTGTCGTCTGCCGTGCTTTATTCATTTTATATGTTGTGGAGGCACTGTACTGGCTTTCATTTCACACTTCACTATATTTTCGCAACACGACACTGTTTCCTATTTTATCGCCGTGGCACATGTAAGACTTAAATAGGGATGGCACACGTTCTAAGAAGAGATGTAAAGATCAGTTGCACTCTCTTTGAAACTGGAGCAGGCAAAGATGCCTAAACCAAAACTAAATATGATCATGCTGATTCCCGTAGAGGAGGTGGTTGTGACTGCCACGTCCGCGGCTCTACATCTCAGTCGGTACCTTCCAGTACCTCACAACACTCTTTCTCATCGTCTCGCAGCGCTTTGAGCCGCAAAATGTGATTATTTAGGCTTTTGACAGGTGGCTGGACAGTGTGAAAACTTTTAATTGTCACTTTAAGAAAATCAAGCAGCGATGTTGAATCTATCTGTCAGCCTTCTCTGTACAGTCACTCTTTAAGGCAGTATATTTGTCGTAAGGATGGCTGACTTGGTGGAAAGCTTCGCTTCGTTGTAGGAGTCCGCACGTGGCTCTTCAGGAAATGTTCCAGTTCAAAAATCATCTTGCCGTCATTCCGGAAATGGCTGCCTTGCGATGCTTCAAGCATCCGAAGAACACACGAGTGTCATGAGAGTAGAATAAACAGAGTGGGAAAAATGTTATATGTCAAAGAAGCCACATGTGCGACTGTGTCCTATGCAGAGTCAGTTGGGTCCCTGTAGTAGAGCAAAAAAAGCATCTTGGACAGCCTATCACAACGCTTCATGTCGGCATCCTCCTGTAATCTCGTAGGGAGATTTTGAAGGTACACTATTATGACAATTATTCCCTTCGCAGCATAATGTGTTAGCACCGAGCTACGGTAGTCGCAAAAAGCACTCAGCATCATGTTGCCCGATGACGGAAGGGTCTCCGTCTTTCTCGGCGCACGTGAATCCACACGTTTCCACTATTCGCATTGCTCCTTCGTCTCGGGATCGTAGTGATTCAGCCAGCACTCGTCCATGGTGATAAGCGGCCACAGCAGTCATCGGGATTCGCCTGACACATCTGGAGCATTTCTGCTGCTGCTTCGGCCCGGCAGGCTGTTCGAATGCGTGTGAGCAGTCGCGGGGCACGGTGGTCGGTGACTATTGTCACGTTCGAGATGTGGTGCTAGACGTTGGAAATTGATCTATGACCGATTTACAATATCGTATCAACTGCGACACGCCGTTCTTCGACCTAGGACTGTTGATATTTTTTAAAATATTGGGAATCCGACATATCGACATTTAACCAATTACATTATTGGCCCGTGATATATCCACAAAAGTATCAATATATTGACATAGGTACGGAAAGATATCGACGTACGGACCTATAAAAATATCGGCTGCACATTATAAATATGCTGCGGGTTGTAGAGCAGTATATTTAAGTATTGATTTATTATCAGATAGAAATGAAAGAGGAAGCCCTCTGGTAGAATTTTGCACAGAGCATAACTTAATCATAGCTAACATTTGGTTCAAGAATCATAAAAGAAGGTTGTATACATGGAGGAATCCTGGAGATACTAAAAGGTATCAGATAGATTATATAATGGTAAGACAGAGATTTAGGAATCAGGTTTTTAATTGCAGGACATTTACATGGGCAGATGTGGACTCCGACCACAATCTATTGGTTATGACCTGTAGATTAAAACTGAAGAAACTGCAAAAAGGTGGGAATTTAAGGACATGGGATCTGGATAAGCTGAAAGAACCAGAGGTTGTACAGAGTTTCAAAGAGAGCATAAGGGAACAATTGACAGGAATGGGGGAAAGAAACAGTAGAAGAAGAATGGGTAGCTCTGAGGGATGAAGTAGTCAAGGCAGCAAAGGATGAAGTAGGTAAAAAGACGAGGGCTGCTGGAAATCCTTGGGTAACAGAAGAAATATTGAATTTAATCGATGTAAGGAGAAAACATAAAAATGCAGTAAATGAAGCAGGCAAAACGGAATACAAACGTCTCAAAAATGAGATCGACAGGAAGTGCAAAATGGCTAAGCAGGGATGGCTAGAGGACTAATGTAAGGATGTAGAAGCTTATCTCACTAGGGGTAAGATAGATACTGCCTAGAGGAAAATTAAAGAGACCTTTGGAGAGAAGAGAACCACTTGTATGAATATCAAGAGCTCAGATGGCAACCCAGTTCTAACCAAAGAAGGGAAGGCAGAAAGGTGGAAGGAGTATATAGAGGGTTTATACAAGGGCAATGTACTTGAGGACAATATTATGGAAATGGAAGAGGATGTAGATGAAGACGAAATGGGAGATAAGATACTGCGTGAAGAGTTTGACAGAGCACTGAAATACCTGAGCCGAAACAGGGCCCCGGGAGTAGACAACATTCCATTAGAACTACTGACGGCCTTGGGTGAGGCAGTCATGACATTACTCTACCAGCTGGTGAGCAAGATGTATGAGACAGGCGAAATACCCTCAGACTTCAAGAAGAATATAATAATTCCAATCCCAAAGAAAGCAGGTGTTGACAGATGTGAAAATTACCAAACTATCAGTTTAATAAGCCACAGCTGCAAAATACTAACGCGAATTCTTTACAGAAGAATGGAAAAACTAGTAGAAGCCGACCTTGGGGAAGATCAGTTTGAATTCCGTAGAAATGTCGGAACACGTGAGGCAATACTGACTCTACGACTTATCTTAGAAGCTAGATTAAGGAAGGGCAATCCTACGTTTCTAGCATTTGTAGACTTAGAGAAGGTTTTGACAATGTTGACTGGAATAGTCTCTTTCAAATTCTGAAGGCGGCAGGGGTAAAATACAAGGAGCGAAAGGCTATTTACAATCTGTACAGAAACCAGATGGCAGTTATAAGAGTCGAGGGGCATGAAAGGGAGGCAGTGGTTGAGAAGGGAGTGAGACAGGGTTGTAGCCTCTCCTCGATGTTATTCAATCTGTATATTGAGCTAGCAGTGAAGGGAACAAAAGAAAAATGCGGAGTAGGTATTAAAATCCATGGAGAAGACATGAAAACTTTGAGGTTCGCCGATGACATTGTAATTCTGTCAGAGACAGGAAAGGACTTGGAAGATAGTTGAACGGAATGGATAGTGTATTGAAAGGAGGATATAAGATGAACATCAACAAAAGCAAAACGAGGATAATGGAATGTAGTCGAATTAAGTCGGCTGATACTGAGGGCATTAGATTAGGAAATGAGACAAAGTTGTAAAGCAGTTTTGCTACTTGGGGAGGAAAATAACTGATGATGGTCGAAGTAGAGAGGATATAAAATGTAGACTGGCGATGGCAAGGAAAGCGTTTCTGAAGAAGAGAAATTTGTGAACACAGAGTATAGATTTATGTATCAGGAAGTCGTTTCTGAAAGTATTTGTATGAAGTGTAGCCATTTATGGAAGTGAAACATGGACAATAAATAGTTTGGACAAGAAGAGAATAGAAGCTTTCGAAATGTGGTGCTACAGTAGAATGTTGTAAATTAGGTGGATAGATCACGTAACTAATGAGGAGGTACTGAATAGGATTCGGAAGAAGATAAGTTTGTAGCACAACTTGACTAGAAGAAGGGATCGGTTGGTAGGACATGTTTTGAGGCATCAAGGGATCGCAAATTTAGCATTGGAGGGCAGCGTGGAGGGTAAAAATCCTAGAGGGAGACGAAGAAATGAATACACTAAGGAGATTCAGAAGGATGTATGTTTCAGTAGGTACTGGGAGATGAAGAAGCTTGCATAGGACAGAGTAGCATGGAGAGCTGCATCAAACCAGTCTCAGGACTGAAGACCACAACAATAACATTTGACACATTGTCTAAGAGTCGATATTCCATGGTGTACTCAGCAACGAAACAAAGCAGTAGGCTCTGCCGGAAATATCGACTCTTAGAGAATGTGTCTAATAGTGTTTTTTAATACGACAGTATGCCATCTTGGGCATTTTATAGCACTTAAAACATTCTGTATGTCGACAAACAAACAGCCTACTTATCCCCCTTAGTGCAGGAATTGAAAGGAAAGCGATGCACGTTAACGCTTGGCGATAACCAGTTTGCTAACAATGGTAACTGCATGTAAGTGGCACAATAAACGGGGTCCGATGGGTCCGTCTTCGGTTTCGTCACATACCGGATTTGTCTAGAAGGCTGTACTTCAACTTCCTGTCTTTTCATTTCTGTACACACCAGCGACCTAGCAATTGTAGTGACAAAATTGTGTGGTGAAGCGCCGAGCTCCGATGTCAGCATGTCCTCTCAAATATGTCCGCCCACAGCAAAGACCAGTCTTCTCATTTAGATTTTTGTTCGTCATTTTCAGCAACTGTTTCTGAAGAACGCCGACTGAAGAACTAGCTCACTAGCTGCGTAAAAAATTTTGTTTTAACACAACGGATGAGCTGTTTCGTCACATCGTAAATCTATGCTATTCACACCGCCCCCTTTCCCCCCCCCCCCCCCCCCCCCCCGTCCCCCGTCCCCCACGTCTCCCACACTGCAATTGGACTTCTTCTTTGTGCCACCTTTACTTGCCGCACACAGTCAAAGAAAAAGACTGGACGTGAAGAAAGCTCAAAAAGTAGTCAGACTCCTTCACACAGAGAATGTAAAGGAATGTTCTACTACAATTTCAAATATTTACCGAAAATTGGGGAAAAAATATAATATAAAATAAAAATATCGGCACCCGATATTGCCATATCGATGTATCGGAAAATGAAGTACAGTCAGCGTTTATCGAAATATCACGTAAAAAATAGATTTACGGTATATCGATATTTTATCAACAGCACTACTTCTTGCACCGGAGCCTCCACACCTGTTGCGACTGTCACTTCGGTCTTCGTCATTTAGCCTTGTTTGGCAACATTGGAAGATTTGGGGCTTGTAGCATTACTAGCTGAGGTCGCTCGCTGTGAAATAGTTTATTTCATTACCAGTTTCGACAATAACTAACTGTCATTCTCAGATTCTCAGATATACATTGTACGAATTGAATATCGTTAATGTAATAATCCTCTTGATCATACAACAGTTACATACAAAGAACCACATAATTTGAATAATAAAAATTACATACCACCAACAAATACAGTCACACCTCAGTCTCGTGGATATACTGAGAACATGCTCGAATTAGGTGCACCTCCACACTGATTTGTCAAATATGTAAAATTAGTTAGAGACAGCAAAGGACTTGGAAGAGCAGTTGAACGGAATTGACAGTGTCTTGAAAGGATGCTATAAGATGAATATCAACAAAAGCAAAACGAGGATAATGGAATGTAGTCGAATTAAGTCGGGTGATGCTGAGGGAATTAGATTAGGAAATGAGACACTTAAGGTAGTAAAGGAGTTTTGCTATTTGGGGATCAAAATAACTGATGATGGTCGAAGTAGAAAGGATGTAAAATGTAGACTGGCAATGGCAAGGAAAGCGTTTCTGAAGAAGAGAAATTTGTTAACATCGAGTATAGATTTCAATGTCAGGAAGTCGTTTCTGAAAGTATTTGTATGGAGTGTAGCCATGTATGGAAGTGAAACATGGACAATAAATAGTTTGGACAAGAAGAGAATAGAAGCTTTCGAAATGTGGTGCTACAGTAGAATGTTGTAGATTAGGTGGATAGATCATGTAACTAATGAGGAGGTATTGAACAGAATTGGGGAGAAGATAAGTTTGTGGCAAAACTTGACTAGAAGAAGGGATCGGTTGGTAGGACATGTTCTGAGACATCGTGGGGTCACCCATTCAGTATTGGAGGGCAGTGTGAAGGGTAAAAATCATAGAGGGAGGACAAGAGGTGAATACACTAAGCAGATTCAGAAGGATGTAGGCTGCAGTAGGTACTGGGAGATGAAGAAGCTTGCACAGGATAGAGTAGCAAGGAACGCTGCATCAAGCCAGTCTCAGGACTGAAGACAACAACAACAACAACAACAACAACAACAACAACAGTTAAGTAAAATATCGATAGCACCAATGCGGAGTACACGGTGAAACAATTACATCAGTATAGATGATACGTCGACAACATCCCGGGTAAACTGAGACGGTGCGCTACAGAGCCCATATTAAGTGGTTTTAGGCCTGGTCCTCAGGCGGCGCCACCGCAACTTTAAACATATTTTTTTAAAACAGTGTTACATAACAGAACTATAGAGAGGAAAGTAATTTCAACTGGAATGTAGACACTGAAACGGCTCACAGCTCAAAACAAGGGCACAACCATGCATTGGGTCAAACATATCTGTGGTTACCATATACAGTTATAATATGTACTTGCCATAACTGGCTAGCTGGATGTCTCTATGTCTGTCAATTACATAACATAATCAAATGATTTTTATTCCAGTCTTTGATCACAATATCAATTAAATGTCTTTTATTCCAGTTTTCGATCACATCAATTGACATTGTGATCAAAGACTGGAATAAAAAACATTTGACAGTTTTGGATCACTGTTCATATTCGCGGCTATGTCGCAACTGATGAGACATAACATAATAATCTCGCTTGCTCTAGATATGAACCTACCACCATGTACATGTAATACCTGCATGTAGCAATCATAGACATCTATAATCTGTTCGACCCAGTGCATGGTTATGTACTTTCTTTGTATTTGAATCGTGTCAGTGTTTATCGTCCAGTTGTAACTACCTTCCTGTCAATAGTTTTTTAGGTAACATGGTTTTAAAAAATTATGCAAGTAGTTGCTTAGTAAAATCTTCGAAAAAATCATATACACATCTTAGCCTTCGAGTAGAGACGCTGTCAGGTGACTAAGCTTGAAAGCACTTAACATGGGATCGAAATAGCATCGGCTCAGTTTTCCTGAGTTAAGGATAGTTTATTTAGCAAGTTTTATATATTTGAAGAATCAGTGCAAAGATGTATTATTGTGATTGGAGCATGGTCTCAGTAACTCGACGAGATCGATGTGTAATTATATTTCTGAGAGGAATACAGCTTTTATTATTCAGATAATATGGTTCCTCGTTTATAAATGTTGTACGAATAGGAAGATTACTACATTAGCGTTATTCTACCCGTACACCGTACAACAGACAATGTGAGGATGAGGGTGTCATGTTATGGGGTATTGTTGCCGTAGACTTCCAACTCAGCATGGATTGTTGCCGCATTGTTCCTCTTCATATGCAATTACCAACGATATTCACTTCATAAATGGGCTGAACAATTCTTTTGGTTCGTTTATCGGTGTTCTGTCGTACAATGGTACAGGAATTTCAGTACCTACGAGGACTGTAGATATGTACCCGCAGACTAACAAACAATTAATTAGGTAACTTTATTTCTTCAAATTAATAATTGAAACTTTATGACTATCTCTCTTACGGTAACCTTAAGTGGTGGAATTCATTATGCGTAAAAGAGCGGTAATTGTTGTCTAACATATTGGTGACAAATGACAGACTACGATTAATTGGCATGACACTTTGTCTGCAAAAGACGTTGCATACAAAACAGTTGTACGTCCAATATTAGAGTGCTGCTCACGTGTATGCACACACACACAGATCGTACTAACGGCGGATATCGACCGTATACAAAGAAAGGTAGTGTGCACCGTCATAGTTTTTCTGATCGTTAAAGAGTATAATGGAAATGTTGAAAATCCTAAATGGTGATACTCAAAGCAAGATGCAGTGCAGCGAACCAGTTTTTTTTTTTTTTTTTTTTTTTTTTTTTTTTTTTTACAAAACTCCCAGAATCTTCTTTCAAGTAAGAAACTGTAGATCTTCAGTAACCTTCGAGGCAATTTCATAGTGATCGGGGAAATAAAATTTTGCCAGCAAAGCACAAAGGCGTACAAGCAGACTTTCTTCCCACGACAGTGACTTGTAGACTACAGATGCAGAACAGCTAGCAGCCCAACTATCAAGTGTCGTATGGTGATAATTTTAACGAATATCTTACACGTTACAAAGAGGAGCCTAACCAAGTATATCGTTATTTATGCCTTGTCATTCTCTTCTGAAATATAATAATTCCAGAATTTGTTTCAGTTTCCGGTATTTACCTCTTCCACAAAATTGTGTAAATAATATGCAATTTTCCGTTATTATCTTCCCTTCGGGTT
Source organism: Schistocerca gregaria (assembly GCF_023897955.1). NCBI lineage: Eukaryota > Metazoa > Arthropoda > Insecta > Orthoptera > Acrididae > Schistocerca > Schistocerca gregaria. Next base: position 870,860,867 of record NC_064922.1, read on the forward strand.
TAGTAATTACTGTTGAAACACCGCCATTTCCTTCACATGGCTTTGCACACTCCATCTAGAATTACTTCTGGAATGCATACTGAGGCAAGCTATAGCGGATATGAATGACTCCTCTTTTATCTTCTTTCGTTATCGGTCCACTAATGACCACGTTTAAGCAGCAAAGGTGTATTTACATTTTTTCCCAATACTCGTTCATTATTCACTTTTTTCTTTCCTCTCTTCTGCTCACCATTTTCAGTCCTGCTACTTGGAGATGTTTTGTCTTGGAAGCTTTCCCGCTCCTAAATTTTGCACTCTCTTCACTTTTGTAATTTTTCTTTATTGTTTTCTAGCTTCACTTTCGAATTTACTAATGCCAATTACTTGTAGATCCAGCTACAATTACTAAGCCTAATGAGCTTGCTTTTTAATTTTTCTGCATGTCATCTACCTACATACATCGCAACGCACTGCAGGGTTCTTGGCGGAGGGTACCTTGCACTACTACTGGTCATTTCATTTCCTAGTCCACTTGTAAATAGAAGGAGTGGAAAACGATTATCCTTATGTTGCTGCACGAGCCCTAATTTATCTTTTCTTCTTGGCCTTACCCGAAATGTACGTTTGCAGCAGTAGAAATGTTCTGCAGTCAACTTCAGATGCTGGTTCTCTAAAATTTCCCAACAGTGTTCCTCGAAAAGGACGTCGCCTTCCCTCCAGGGACATTGATTTGAGTTACCAAAGCATCTCCGTCATACTTGCGTGTTGGTCTAATCTACTACTAACAAATCTAGCAGCCCGCCTCTTAATTGCTTCCATGTCTTCCCTTAATCCGACCTGCTGGGGATCTGGGGATCACAAAGACTCGTGCAGTACTCAAGAATGGGCAGCGTTAGTGTTCTATGCGCGGTCTCCTTTACAGGTGACCCACTCTCTCCTAAAATTCTCGCGATAAATCGAACTACGTTTCACCTTCCCTCCTACAGTCTTTAAATGCTCGTTCCATTTCATACAACTTTGCAACGTTTCGCCTAGATACTTAATTGACATGGCTGTGTCAAGCAGCAGATTACTAATATACTATGTGAACCTTACGGTCTTGTTTTTCGTACTCATTTGCATGAACGCACATTTTTCTACCTTTAGAGCTAGCTACCATTTATCACATCAATTAGAAATTTTGTCTAAATCATCTTGTATTCTCCTACCGATACTCAACAATGGCACACTCCCATGGACCACAGCATTATCAACAAAGAGCCACAGACTGCTGCTCACGCTGTACGTTAGATAGTTTCTGTATATAGAGGAGAATAGCGGTCCTATCACACATCTCTGGCACACTCAAACGATACCCTTGTCTCTGAACACTCGCCGTCGAGGACAACGTAATAGGTTCCACTACTTACGGAGTCCCCCCCATGAACCATGGACCTTGCCGTTGGTGTGGAGGCTTGCGTGCCTCAGCGATACAGGAAGACGTACTGTAGGTGCAACCACAACGGAGGGGTATCTGTTGAGAGGCCAGACAAACGTGTGGTTCCTGAAGAGGGGCAGCAGCCTTTACAGTAGTTGCAGGGGCAACAGTCTGGATGATTGACTGATCTGGCCTTGCAACATTAACCAAAACGGCCTTGCTGTGCTGGTACTGCAAACGGCTGAAAGCAAGGGGAAACTACAGCCGTAATGTTTCCCGAGGACATGCAGCTTTACTGTATGATTAAATGATGATGGCGTCCTCTTGGATAAAATATTCCGGAGGTAAAATAGTCCCCCATTCGGATCTCCGGTCGGGGACTACTCAGTCGTTATCAGGAGAAAGAAAACTGGCGTTCTACGGATCGGAGCGTGGAATGTCAGATCCCTTAATCGGGCAGGTAGGTTAGAAAATTTAAAAAGGGAATGGATAGGTTAAAGTTAGATATAGTGGGAATTAGTGAAGTTCGGTGGCAGGAGGAACAAGACTTTTGGTCAGGTGAATACAGGGTTATAAATACAAAATCAAATAGGGGTAATGCAGGAGTAGGTTCAATAATGAATAAAAAAACAGGAGTGCGGGTAAGCTAGTACAAACAGCATAGTGAACGTATTATTGTGGCCAAGATAGACACAAAGCCCATGCCTACTACAGTAGCATGCCCACTAGCTCTGCAGATGATGAAGAAATTAATGAAATGTATGATGAGATAAAAGAAATTATTCAGGTAGTGAAGGGAGACGAAAATTTAATAGTCATGGGTGACTGGAATTCGTCAGTAGGAAAAGGGAGAGAAGGAAACATAGTAGGTGGTTATGGATTGGGGCTAAGAAATGAAAGAGGAAGCCGTCTGGTAGAATTTTGCACAGAGCATAACTTAATCATAGCTAACACTTGGTTCAAGAATCATAAAAGAAGGTTATATACATGGAAGAATCCTGGAGATTCTAAAAGGTATCAGATAGATTATAAAATAGTAACACAGAGATTTAGGAATCAGGTTTTAAATTGTAGGACATTTCCAGGGGCCGATGTGGACTCTGACCACAATCTATTGGCTATGACCTGTGGGTTAAAAGTGAAGAAACTGCAAAAAAGTGGGAATTTCACGACATGGGATCTGGATACGCTGAAAGAACCAGAGTTTGTACAGAGTTTCAAGGAGAGCATAAGGGAACAATTGACAGGAATGGGGGAAAGAAACACAGTAGAAGAAGAATGGGTAGCTCTGAGGGATGAAGTAGTGAGGACAGCAGAGGATAAAGTAGGTAAAAAGACGAGGGCTGCTAGAAATCCTTGGGTAACAGAAGAAATATTGAATTTAATTGATGAATGGAGAAAATATAAAAATGCAGTAAATGAAGCAGGCAAAAAGGAATACAAACGTCTCAAAAATGAGATCGACAGGAAGTGAAAATTGGCTAAGCAGCGATGGCTAGAGGACAAATGTAAGGATGTAGAAGCTTATCTCACTAGGGGTAAGATAGATACTGCCTACAGGAAAATTAAAGAGACCTTTGGAGAGAAGAGAACCACTTGTATGAATATCAAGAGCTCAGATGGCAACCCAGTTCTAAGCAAAGAAGGGAAGGCAGAAAGGTGGAAGGAGTATATAGAAGGTTTATACAAGGGCGATGTACTTGAGGACAATATTATGGAAATGGAAGAGGATGTAGATGAAGACGAAATGGGAGATAAGATACTGCGTGAAGAGTCTGACAGAGCACTGAAAGACCTGAGTCGAATCAAGGCCCCCGGAGTAGACAACATTCCATTAGAACTACTGACGGTCTTGGGAGAGCCAGTCCTGACAAAACTCTACCAGCTAGTGAGCAAGATTTATGAGACAGGCGAAATACCCTCAGACTTCAAGAAGAATATAATAATTCCAATCCCAAGGAAAGCAGGTGCTGGCAGATATGAAAATTACCGAACTATCAGTTTAATAAGTCACAGCTGCAAAATACTAACTCGAATTCTTTACAGACGAATGGAAAAACTGGTAGATGCGGACCTCGGGGAGGATCAGTTTGGATTCCGTAGAAATGTTGGAACACGTGAGGCAATACTGACCTTACGATTTATCTTATAAGAAAGATTAAGAAAAGGCAAACTTACGTTTCTAGCATTTGTAGACATAGAGAAAACTTTTGACAATGTTGACTGGAATAGTGTCTTTCAAATTCTGAAGATGGCAGGGGTAAAATACAGGGAGCGAAAGGCTATTTACAATTTGTACAGAAACCAGATGGCAGTCATAAGAGTCGAGGGGCATGAAAGGGAGGCAGTGGTTGTGAAGGGAGTGAGACAGGGTTGTAGCCTCTCCCTGATGTTATCCAATCTGTATATTGAGCAAGCAGTAAAGGAAACAAAAGAAAAATTCGGAGTAGGTATTAAAATTCTTGGAGAAGAAGTAAAAAGTTTTAGGTTCGCCGATGACATTGTAATTCTGTCAGAGACGGCAAAGGACTTGGAAGAGCAGTTGAACGGAATGGACAGTGTCTTGAAAGGAGGATATAAGATGAACATCAGCAAAAGAAAAACGAGGGTAATGGAATGTAGTCAAATTAAATCGGGTGATGCTGAGGGAATTAGAGTAGGAAATGAGACACTTAAAGTAGTAAAGGAGTTTTGCTATATAGGAAGTAAAATAACTGATGATGGTCGAAGTAGAGAGGATATAAAATGTAGACTGGCAATGGCAAGGAAAGCGTTTCTGAAGAAGAGAAATTTGTTAACATCGAGTATAAAGTTATGTATCAGGAAGTTGTTTCTGAAAGTATTTGTTTGGAGTGTAGCCATGTATGGAAGTGAAACATGGACGATAACTAGTTTGGAGAAGAAGAGAATAGAAGCTTTCGAAATGTGATGTTACAGAAGAATGCTGAAGATAAGGTGGATAGATCACGTAACTAATGAGGAAGTATTGAATAGGATTGGAGAGAAGAGAAGTTTGTGGCACAACTTGACTAGAAGAAGGGATCGGTTGGTAGAACATGTTTTGAGGCATCAAGGGATCACAAATTTAGCATTGGAGGGCAGCGTGGAGGTTGAAATTGGTAGAGGGAGACCAAGAGATGAATACACTAAGCAGATTCAGAAGCATGTAGGTTGCAGTAGGTACTGGGAGATGAAGAAGCTTGCACAGGATAGAGTAGCATGGAGAGCTGCATCAAACCAGTCTTAGGACTGAAGACAACAGCAACAACAACAACAACAACAACTTACGGAGTCTTTGGAATTGTTGAACATTGTTCTTGTCAGTTTGCTCAATTTCATTTTTTTCAGATATGCTAACACCAAATTAAACTCCTTTTCTTTGATTCATCTGTAAATTTTTCTACATTTTGTATACTTCCGTGTTACTTCTCAGTTTCAACCAGTAAATTCACAATTCTTCAACGAATGAACTCCCATGTACAAAACATTTCATGCTTCTGATCGATTTACAGATGCGTTCGTGTGATAAACATTTGGCTTTAATAGTGTAAGCCAAAAAAGATTTAGGAAAGATTTGAAATTACGTTTAAATTTGCTGTAAGCCGCTAAGCGCCCTCGTTCTCAATTACTGGACGAACATAATCTTCGTACTTGGCCAGCCGTGAGTGCGGTGTCTTAAAACAGACACAGTTCCTGACGTTAATGTTTGTCTTGCTGCGTTAAACATTTAGAATAAGATTATACGTCTCAATGAGTAGCTTTCGGCAGCATTTTATACTTGGTCAATAATTATATGAAATACTGAAAAGAAAATTTTTGCTGCCACTATAAGAAGTCCCCCCCATGAACCATGGACCTTGCCGTTGGTGGGGAGGCTTGCGTGCCTCAGCGATACAGATGGCCGTACCGTAGGTGCAACCACAACGGAGGGGTATCTGTTGAGAGGCCAGACAAACGTGTGGTTCCTGAAGAGGGGCAGCAGCCTTTTCAGTAGTTGCAGGGGCAACAGTCTGGATGATTGACTAATCTGACCTTGCAACATTAACCAAAACGGCGTTGCTGTGCTGGTACTGCGAACGGCTGAAAGCAAGGGGAAACTACAGCCGTAATTTTTCCCGAGGACATGCAGCTTTACTGTATGATTAAATGATGATGGCATCCTCTTGGGTAAAATATTCCGGAGGTAAAATAGTCCCCCATTCGGATCTCCGGGCGGGGACTACTCAGGAGGATGTCGTTATCAGGAGAAAGAAAACTGGCGTTCTACGGATCGGAGCGTGGAATGTCAGATCCCTTAATCGGGCAGGTAGGTTAGAAAATTTAAAAAGGGAAATGGATCGGATAAAGTTAGATATAGTGGGAATTAGTGAAGTTCGGTGGCAGGAGGAACAAGACTTCTGGTCAGGTGATTACAGGGTTATAAACACAAAATCAAATAGGGGTAATGCAGGAGTAGGTTTAATAATGAATAGGAAAATAGGAATGCGGGTAAGCTACTACAAACAGCATAGTGAACGCATTATTGTGGCCAAGATAGATGCTAAGCCCACACCTACTACAGTAGTACAAGTTTATATGCCAACTAGCTCTGCAGATGACGAAGAAATTGAAGAAATGTACGATGAAATAAAAGAAATTATTCAGATAGTGAAGGGAGACGAAAATTTAATAGTAATGGGTGACTGGAATTCGAGTGTAGGAAAAGGGAGAGAAGGAAACATAGTAGGTGAATATGGATTGGGGCTAAGAAATGAAAGAGGAAGCCGCCTAGTAGAATTTTGTACAGAGCACAACTTAGTCATAGGTAACACTTGGTTTAAGAATCATGAAAGAAGGTTGTATACGTGGAAGATCCCTGGAGATACTAAAAGGTATCAGATAGATTATATAATGGTAAGACAGAGATTTAGGAACCAGGTTTTAAGTTGTAAGACATTTCCAGGGGCAGATGTGGACTCTGACCACAATCTATTGGTTATGACCTGTAGATTAAAACTGAAGAAACTGCAAAAATGTGGGAAATTAAGGAGATGGGACCTGGATAAACTGAAAGAACCAGAGGTTGTACAGAGTTTCAGGGAGAGCATAAGGGAACAATTGACAGGAATAGGGGAAAGAAATACAGTAGAAGAAGAATGGGTAGCTCTGAGGGATGAAGTAGTGAAGGCAGCAGAGGATAAAGTAGGTAAAAAGACGAGGGCTGCTAGAAATCCTTGGGTAACAGAAGAAATATTGAATTTAATTGATGAAAGGAGAAAATATAAAAATGCAGTAAATGAAGCAGGCAAAAAGGAATACAAACGTCTCAAAAATGAGATCGAGAGGAAGTGCAAAATGGCTAAACAGGGATGGCTAGAGGATAAATGTAAGGATGTAGAGGCTTATCTCACTAGGGGTAAGATAGATACTGCCTACAGGAAAATTAAAGAGACCTTTGGAGAGAAGAGAACCACGTGTATGAATATCAAGAGCTCAGATGGCAACCCAGTTGTAAGCAAAGAAGGGAAGGCAGAAAGGTGGAAGGAGTATATAGAAGGTTTATACAAGGGTGATGTACTTGAGGACAATATTATGGAAATGGAAGAGGATGTAGATGAAGACGAAATGGGTGATACGATATTGCGTGAAGAGTTTGACAGAGCACTGAAAGACCTGAGTCGGAACAAGGCCCCCGGAGTAGACAACATTCCATTAGAACTACTGACGGCCTTGGGAGAGCCAGTCATGACAAAACTCTACCAGCTGGTGAGCAAGATGTATGAGACAGGCCAAATACCCTCAGACTTCAAGAAGAATATAATAATTCCAATCCCAAAGAAAGCAGGTGCTGACAGATGTGAAAATTACCGAACTATCAGTTTAATAAGTCACAGCTGCAAAATACTAACGCGAATTCTTTACAGACGAATGGAAAAACTGGTAGATGCGGACCTCGGGGAGGATCAGTTTGGATTCCGTCGAAATGTTGGAACACGTGAGGCAATACTGACCTTACGACTTATCTTAGAAGAAAGATTAAGAAAAGGCAAACCTACGTTTCTAGCATTTGTAGACTTAGAGAAAGCTTTTGACAATGTTGACTGGAATACTCTTTTTCAAATTCTAAAGGTGGCAGGGGTAAAATACAGGGAGCGAAAGGCTATTTACAATTTGTACAGAAACCAGATGGCAGTCATAAGAGTCGAGGGGCATGAAAGGGAAGCAGTGGTTGGGAAAGGAGTGAGACAGGGTTGTAGCCTCTCCCCGATGTTATTCAATCTGTATATTGAGCAAGCAGTAAAGGAAACAAAAGAAAAATTTGGAGTAGGTATTAAAATTCATGGAGACGAAGTAAAAACTTTGAGGTTCGCCGATGACATTGTAATTCTGTCAGAGACGGCAAAGGACTTGGAAGAGCAGTTGAACGGAATGGACAGTGTCTTGAAAGGAGGATATAAGATGAACATCAACAAAAGCAAAACGAGGATAATGGAATGTAGTCAAATTAAATCGGGTGATGCTGAGGGAATTAGATTAGGAAATGAGACACTTAAAGTAGTAAAGGAGTTTTGCTATTTAGGAAGTAAAATAACTGATGATGGTCGAAGTAGAGAGGATATAAAATGTAGACTGGCAATGGCAAGGAAAGCGTTTCTGAAGAAGAGAAATTTGTTAACATCGAATATAGATTTAAGTGTCAGGAAGTCATTTCTGAAAATATTTGTTTGGAGTGTAGCCATGTATGGAAGTGAAACATGGACGATAACTAGTTTGGACAAGAAGAGAATAGAAGCTTTCGAAATGTGGTGCTACAGAAGAATACTGAAGATAAGGTGGATAGATCACGTAACTAATGAGGAGGTATTGAATAGGATTGGGGAGAAGAGAAGTTTGTGGCACAACTTGACTAGAAGAAGGGATCGGTTGGTAGGACATGTTTTGAGGCATCAAGGGATCACAAATTTAGCATTGGAGGGCAGTGTGGAGGGTAAAAATCGTAGAGGGAGACCGAGAGATGAGTACACTAAGCAGATTCAGAAGGATGTAGGTTGTAGTAGGTACTGGGAGATGAAGAAGCTTGCACAGGATAGAGTAGCATGGAGAGCTGCATCAAACCAGTCTCAGGACTGAAGACCACAACAACAACAACAACTATAAGAAGTCAGATAAGCAACTTGCAGCTGTAACCGGATGACCGTGCACCGGATTAGTTTACCAATACTGATGTTTCATTTGTTGTTCCATGCCCTAATATCTAACAACGTATTTTTCCCTTCTGATATTCCTATTTTCTTTTATAGGTAGTCAAAGTAATGTTCCTGTTACATATTGTAATATTGGATTGGTGCAGAAGTTCATAGCAGAAGTTAACACATAACAGAGACTTCAGTCATTAAAAATATATTCTTCTTCACTATTTAAAAGTCTGCAGAAATCACTTGGTTCCGAGGCGAAGAACTCGCCGAGCGATGTTAGGTGCGGATTTTCATCCGAAAAGGATATACCTTGAAGGCTGTTCGATAGATAGCAGAAAAGGTGAAAATCTGAGGGAGGAAGATCAGGTGAATATGGTGGCTGCGGAACGGCTTCCCAACCGAACTCCTGTGTAGTGTTTTTAGTCAGCAGAATACGGGCGGGCGTTATTGCGCAGTAGCATCACTTCAACCAGCCTTTCGTATTTATTGGATTGCATCTGCAAGACGTCTCAGTTGTTAGCAATAACGCTGATGGCTACACGTTGGGGTAGTAATTCGTAGTACGCTACACCGTCGCTGTTCGACCAGATGCATTGCATTATCTTTTGCGGATGCACGCAGGTCTTTGTACGGGGGCTCGTTGCTTCATTTGAGCTCTACCATTCCTCCCTTTTCCTTATGTTAGCATAAAGACAACATTTCTCGTCACCAGTGATGATTAACGGTAGGAAAGATCGGTGATGTACACGAGCCAGTTGATGAGCAAGCAGAAACGCACATATGACCAATCGCAAATTTTTATGATTTTGGCTTAGTTAGGATTTGCAGCACCTATACATCAAACTTTTGAACCTTCCCCATTGCATGAAAATGTCGCACGATAGTGGAATGATGACAGTTTATGACGTTTGCCACTTATCGAGAGCAATGACGTGGATCCTCGCGGATTAATGCCTTTAAACGGTCTTCAAAAAACCTCGAAGGTCTTCCCCAATTCGATAATGCCAAAACGATTCTTCTTCAAACGAGAATACAATTTTCTTGCCGTGCTCTGTCCAACTGCTTTATCCCCGTGCACGGCGCAAATGTTTCTGGCTACCTCCGCTGCTGTCATCTATCTATTGAACGAAGACACGAGAATACTCGTATATCGGAAATGTTCGGATTTCTTGATTTCGCGCTCCATTTTATAGCGTCCAAGGCTCCATTCACTAAATAATATTTAAAAACAAATGGCATCAGTGAGCTACAAATAAAAAATGACAATCGATAAATGAACCTATAGCCACTGGAATACCAACAAGCAAAACAAAAACGCTACGAACGTATGCTCCGACCTAATAAAAAAAGCTCATAAATGACCTAACAATCCATGGAATAGTAATAATAGACATAAAATATTTTCATTCCGATAGTTATTAGTTAAGTCATTTGCAGTTTACAGACCTGATTAAAAGAACCTACTGATGACGGCACAAATGTTTCAAAAATTTGAGTATTAAAAAGAGCAACTGAAACTTCCTTGGAGATTAAAACTGTGTGCCGGACCGAGACACGAACTCGGGACCTTTAACTTTCGCGGCCAAGTGCTCTACCATCTTTTTTTTTACGCTACCGCTTTTCTATGTAAAAAAATTTTTGTTTGTAACAACTGCACCATTTGTACAGCACAGACAAGTGCTCTACCATCTGAGCTACCCAAGCGACCCATCCTCACAGCTTTACTTCTGCCACGACCTCGTCTCTTACCTTCCAAACTTCACAGAAGCTTGGTAGCTCAGATGGTGCTGACTGGCCTCTGTAATAAAAAAACTGAGTGAAAAAAAATCAACAATGAACTTCAACGGATGTCATGTGACGTCCGACACACACTCACACACACACACACACACACACACACACACACACACACACACACACACACACAAAATGTAGAGCACTTGCTCGCCAAACGCAAAGGTCCCGAGTTCGAGTCTCGTTCCGGCACGCAGTTTTAATTTCCCAGGAAGTTTCATATCACAGCACACTCCGCTGCAGAGTGAAAATGTCATTCTGAAAAGAACAGTTGTTTGCATAATGGGCAAACCTGAATTTCCATACTTAAATTTTGACACGGTAGCTTCTCCAGTGAGCTGCAGCTTCGCCAGCCAATTTCTGATTCGCTGTTGATGATATATTTGCCAGTTTCCTCCTCCATTATCTGGTAACTTCTGTGTGTTTAAGCATGTCTCACTTCGTGTGTGTTTCTACGGGCGATGCACCTGTTGAGGAGAGCCAGGACAGTGTTCAGAAGGCACCACGCGAGGAGGGCACTAGAGATCGGTCGTTCGCGAACTAACGAGTCCGATGGAATGGTTCACCAAGATGAACGGAAGAAGCGAGGAACGAATTCTAAGGAACGGTCTTTCATAGTTCATCTCGGCCGCGGCTTTCTGCTTATAGTTACCGGGAACGGGTAACGGTCGGTCTCGTTCCCGCAACGGCACGTAGGTCGGTCTCGCTCCAGCCTCTGTCCCGTTCCCGTCTCTGTTTCTGTCTCGGTCTCCCTCGGCCTGACTCGCCCTTCTTCGCGTGGCCTGCTCCTCCTAGTTAGTTCAGAATCGAGTTGTTGTTCGTTTCGTTAGCTGCTCTCGCCCTTTCTAGATCTGTTTCAAACCTTTCTTCAACTCTGGACTTCTGGTTCTTTCCGTATTCTATTCAGCATCCACGACCGGTAGCTAAAATGTATTTCATAGCTACGTAAATTACATAAAAATTACTTTGTATGTAATACATACAACTTTTCAGGTAACAAAAGGGCGTATCAGCTTCCTTCATTATTTCAATAAACAGCAAAAGACATAGTTATAAAGAGCAAGTTTTTCGTCATTACACATACAAAGGAAGTCGGCACGTCACACACGAGTGGCCATTTCCCGTCCTTTCTGAGCCAAGGCAAAACAGCACGTCCATTGTTCTGAAAGGCAGACCGACATACAACCGAATGTCTGGTCTCAAATTTCGTGAAGAGAATACGATATCTTCTACAATATGATTTCAGTGGTACAGTGTGGTGCACGAGAAATTTGCCCGAGTACTAGACTGCTCACTGTCGCCCTCCAACCATCATACACTCCTGGAAATGGAAAAAAGAACACATTGACACCGGTGTGTCAGACCCACCATACTTGCTCCTGACACTGCGAGAGGGCTGTACAAGCAATGATCACACGCACGGCACAGCGGACACACCAGGAACCGCGGTGTTGGCCGTCGAATGGCGCTAGCTGCGCAGCATTTGTGCACCGCCGCCGTCAGTGTCAGCCAGTTTGCCGTGGCATACGGAGCTCCATCGCAGTCTTTAACACTGGTAGCATGCCGCGACAGCGTGGACGTGAACCGTATGTGCAGTTGACGGACTTTGAGCGAGGACGTATAGTGGGCATGCGGGAGGCCGGGTGGACGTACCGCCGAATTGCTCAACACGTAGGGCGTGAGGTCTCCACAGTACATCGATGTTGTCGCCAGTGGTCGGCGGAAGGTGCACGTGCCCGTCGACCTGGGACCGGACGGCAGCGACGCACGGATGCACGCCAAGACCGTAGGATCCTACGCAGTGCCGTAGGGGACCGCGCCGCCACTTCCCAGCAAATTAGGGACACTGTTGCTCCTGGGGTATCGGCGAGGACCATTCGCAACCGTCTCCATGAAGCTGGGCTACGGTCCCACACACCGTTTGGCCGTCTTCCGCTCACGCCCCAACATCGTGCAGCCCGCCTCCAGTGGTGTCGCGACAGGCGTGAATGGAGGGACGAATGCAGACGTGTCGTCTTCATCGATGAGAGTCGCTTCTGCCTTGGTGCCAATGATGGTCGTATGCGTGTTTGGCGCCGTGCAGGTGAGCGCCACAATCAGGACTGCATACGACCGATGCACACAGGGCCAACACCCGGCATCATGGTGTGGGGAGCGATCTCCTACACTGGCCGTACACCTCTGGTGATCGTCGAGGGGACACTGAATAGTGCACGGTACATCCAAACCGTCATCGAACCCATCGTTCTACCATTCCTAGACCGGCAAGGGAACTTGCTGTTCCAACAGGACAATGCACGTCCGCATGTATCCCGTGCCACCCAACGTGCTCTAGAAGGTGTAAGTCAACTACCCTGGCCAGCAAGATCTCCGGATCTGTCCCCCATTGAGCATGTTTGGGACTGGATGAAGCGTCGTCTCAAGCGGTCTGCACGTCCAGCACGAACGCTGGTCCAACTGAGGCGCCAGGTGGAAATGGCATGGCAAGTCGTTCCACAGGACTACATCCAGCATCTCTACGATCGTCTCCATGGGAGAATAGCAGCCTGCATTGCTGCGAAAGGTGGATATACACTGTACTATTGCCGACATTGTGCATGCTCTGTTACCTGTGTCTATGTGCCCGTGGTTCTGTCAGTGTGATCATGTGATGTATCTGACCCCAGGAATGTGTCAATAAAGTTTTCCCTTCCTGGGACAATGAATTCACGGTGTTCTTATTTCAATTTCCAGGTGTGTATATTGTGTCGCAGCTGTTGTTTGCATTAGCTTATCTGTTATTTCTTTACTGTATAATGGTTACATGTTTGTCTGTTCTGCTCGTAGCGGTCGAGAAATCATGCTTAAATGGCGAGCAGTCTGTACTCGGAGCCGGATTTCCGTGCGACACCTTGTGTTATTTCACTGCGATCAGCCACATAATTCTACAGTGGGCTAAACGAGAGTTTTAGCAGAATCGCGGAAATTAGTTCTACAAGTGTGTGAGAATTCTGTAACGCATAAAAACTCTGTACTCCAGGGGGGCGGCAAGTTCCCCCTCTTGGCGCCTTTCATCCCTCCAGTCACCTTTGCTACTAATCTTCAGTTTTTTATAAGAACCATTTACCATGCACAAATGAACGGTGAACGAGTAAAAATGAATGGTTTCCAAAAAAAAAAAAAAAAGAGCGATCACTGGTGAACTAGTTCCCAAGGATGAATGAGTTTGCCCACCTTTAGAGGACAGCTGCGCGGTACTGGGAAGAATGAATGGACGCGCAGTCATGCTGCAGTGACGCGGGTTCTGCGAACAGCTGTGAGATGGCAGCTGGAGGCAGACAGCTGCCGTGACGCAGCGGGGTCAGGTCCAAGTCCGGCTCAACAGTGAATGGCCGGAGGTCACCGCCGCCGGCGCACGCAGCTCCACGCGCCGCGCCGTTATCGACACACGCGTCCACTGTGAAACACCTCTGGGGCGACATCCACCGTGCAAAGCGCTGTACTGCTCGTTAGCCATAACCCGCTAACTCGGAGCGGTTTTGCGGGAGAGCCGATCCTCTCAGTGCCTACATCTACCTGCATAGGGGTCCGCAAAGGAGTGAGGGGGGAGAGGGGAGGGTAAATGGTGGCCGCAGAGGGGCACCTCCCCCCCCCCCCCCCCCCGTGGAATCGCGGGTACAGACTTTTTATTACTTACAGGATTCTCGTACATTTCTAGAAATGGTTGTCTCTGATTCTATTAAACTGCAGATTACCGCTGCCGAGGGCAAGGAGAAACACTGCGACGTAGTACACTATCTCTTTAACGTCAGTACCGCCATTAGACTGTTGTTTATTTACAGAGTTACATTTACACTTACACAATCATGATTTCGACTTCAAAGAGACGTTATCAAGTGTTTTAAGTGTTGTAAATTCCCCAAGATGGCATTCTGTCTGATTAAAATACGCTATTAGACACATTCTCTAAGAGTCGATATTTCCGGCAGAGCCTACTGCATTCTTTCATTGCTGAGTACACCATGGAATATCGACTCTTAGACAATGTGTCAAATGTTGTTGTTGTTGTGGTCTTCAGTCCTAAGAGTGGTTTGATGCAGCTCTCCATGCTACTCTATCCTGTGCAAGCTCTTTCGTCTCCCAGTACCTACTGCAACCTACATCGTTCTGAATCTGTTTAGTGTATTCATCTCTTGGTCTCCCTCTACGATTTTTACACTTCACGCTGCCATCCGATGCTAAATTTGTGATCCCTTGATGCCTCAGGACATATCCTACCAAACGATCCCTTCTTCCATGGATTTTAATACCTACCCCAAATTTTCTTTTGTTTCCTTTACTGCTTGCTCAATATACAGATTGAATAACATCGGGGAGAGTCTACAACCCAGTCTCACTCCCTTCCCAACCACTGCTTCCCTTTCATGCCCCTCGACTCTTATAACTCTTATTTCTGTACAAATTGTAAATAGCGTTTCGCTCCCTGTGTTTTACCCCTGCCACCTTTAGAATTTGAAAGAGAGTATTCAAGTCAACATTGTCAAAAGCTTTCTCTAAGTCTACAAATGCTAGAAAAATAGATAGTGTACTTTAATACGACAGTATGCCATCTTAGGCAATTTATAACACTTAAAGCCGGCGGAGGGGGGGAGGGGGGAGCGGTTCTACGCGATTCAGTCTGGAACCGCGCGACCGCAACGGTCGCACGTTCGAATCCTCCCTCGGGCATGGATGTGTGTGATGTCTTTCAGTTAGTTAGGTTTATGTAGTTCTAAGTTCTAGGGGACCGATGACCTCCGCTGTTAAGTCCCATAGCGCTCATAGCCATGTTAACACTTAAAACACTTGATAACGGCACTTTGAAGCCGAAATCATGATTGTGTAGGTGTAAATGTAACACTGTAAATAAACAACAGTCTAATGGCGGTACTGAAAATGGCAGGATTCGAACCAGCGACTGAGCGGTCGTGTGGTTACAGACTGCAGCGCCTACAACCGCTCGGCCACCATGGACGGCTACGAATTAGTAACAAAGTATAATATTCAAGACGTAATCGTATCTACATCTACATCGATACTCTGCAAATCACTTTTAAGAGCCTGGCAGAGGGTTCATCGAACCCCTTTCACAATTCTATATTATTCCAATCTCGTACAGTGCGCGGAAAGAACGAACACCTATATCTATCCGTACGAGCTCCGAATTCCCTTATTTTATCGTGGTGATCGTTTCTCCCTATGTAGGTCGGTGTCAGCAAAGTATTTTCGCATTCCGAGGAGGAAGTTGGTGATTGGAATTTCGTGACGAGATTCCGTCGAAACGAAAAACGCCTTTCTCTTAATGATTTCCACCCAAATCCTGTATCATTTCAGTGACACTCCTCCCATATTTTGCGATAATACAAAACGGGTTACCCTTCTTTGAACTTTATCAATGTACTCCGTCAGTCCTATCTGGTAAGGATCCCACACTGCCCAGCAGAATTCTAAAACAGGACGGACAAGTGTAGTGTAGGCAGACTCCTTAGTAGATCTGTTACTTTTTGTAGCTACAGACGCAGTTCGTTATTCGTAAATTTACAATGAACAACGTAGATTTTGCTGTTGCGTGTGAAACGACGAATGTTTATCAAAAAGGCGTTAACATTTTGTGGATGGTTTCTTCTTCTGCTTTTATACCCTTCCCAACTTTGTATTGCTGATGTTTCGTATTCTATATAAGCAACTCGGCCGTGAAATGTAAATGTCGGGTAACTAGCACCACCCATTGGGGAGACCGTTAGTCGGGTGCAAGTCTTTCGATTTGATGCCACTTCGGCGATTTGCGCGTCGATGGGGATGAAATGATGATGATTAGGACAGCACAAACCCCATCCCTGAGCAGAGAAAGTCTTCCATCGAGCCGAGAATCGAACCCGGGTCCTTAGGTTTGAAATTCTGTCACGCTGACCACTCCGCTACCGGAGGCGGAAAAATAAGTAATAATTTACACTACTGGCCATTACAATTGCTACACCACGAAGATGATGTGCTACAGACGAGAAATTTAACGGACAGGAAGAAGATACTGTGATATGCAAATGATTAGCTTTTCAGACCATTCACACGAGGTTGGCGCCGGTGGCGACACCTACAACGTGCTGACATGAGGAAAGTTGCCAACCCATTTCTCATACACAAACAGCAGTTGACCGGCGTTGCCTGGTCAAACGTTGTTGTGATGCCTCGTGTAAGGAGGAGAAATGCGTACCATCACGTTTCCGACTTTGATAAAGGTCGGATTGTAGCCTATCGCGATTGCGGTTTATCGTATCGCGACATTGCTGCTCGCGTTGGTCGAGATCCAATGACTGTTAGCAGAACATGGAATCGGTGGATTCAGGAGGGTAATACGGGACGCCGTGCTGGATTCCAAGGCCCTCATATCACCAGCAGTCCAGATGACAGGCATCTTATCCGCATAGCTGTAACGGATCGTGCAGCCACGTCTCGATCCCTGAGTCGACGGATGGGGACGTTTGCAAGACAACAACCATCTGCAGGAACAGTTCGACGACGTTTGTAGCAGTATGGACTATCAGCTCGGAGACCATGGCTGTGCTTACCCTTGACGCTGCATCACAGACAGGAGCGCCTCCGGTGGTGTACTCAACGACGAACCTTGGTGCACGAATGGCAAAACGTCATTTTTCGGATGAATCCAGCTTCTCTTTACAGCATCACAATGGTCGCATCCATGTTTGGCGACATCGCGGTGAACGCACATTGGAAGCGTGTATTCGTCATCGCCATACTGGCGTATCACCCGTGGTATGGGGTGTCATTGGTTATACGTCTCGGTCCTTCTTCTTCGCATTGACGGCAATTTGAACAGTGGGCGTTCCATTTCAGATGTGTTACGACCCGTGGCTCTACCCTTCATTCGATCCCTGCGAAACCCTACATTTCAGCAGGATAATGCACGACCGCATGTTGCAGATCCTTCCTAGATACAGAAAATGTTCCACTGCTGCCCTGTCGAGCACATTATCCAGATCTCTCATCAATTGAGAACGTCTGGTCAATGGTTGCCGAGCAACTGACTCGTCACAATACGCCAGTCACTACTCTTGATGAACTGCGGTATCGTGTTGAAGCTGCGTAGGCAGCTGTACCTGTACACGCCATGCAAGCTCTGTTTGACTCAACACCCAGGCGTATCAAGGCCGTTATTACGGCCAGAGGTGATTGTTCTGGGTACTGATTTCTCAGTATCTATGCACCCAATTTGCGTGAAAATGTAATCACATGTCAATTCTAGTATAATATATTTGTCCAACCGACTATCATCTGGAATTTTAATGGCCAGTAGTGTATTAATTATAATAATACTTACCTTTGCTGGCTTCACTACAGCCACTAGAAAACAGAAGTTTGTAGCACTTTTTGAGACAGTTGTGACAGTGTTGGCGCAAAAACAAGTTCACCGGAGATGTCTCTTCGGTCCCCGACGGTTGAGACGGGCTATGCCACGGGGGGTGGGCGGCACACTGCGACAGGAATTTCCTGGAAGTCGGCAGGTCTGCCCTCCCTGCCGCTGTTTCATGGCACGAATGGCAGTGGCGCCTCGGAACTGCGGGAGGCACAGCTTCTTCCTAGCATCTCACCGATGCCTCGATGCTTCTCTGTGGTGGTCTATACTTCCTGAACTGATCTGACCGTAGCTGCGGTTACTCTCCTCCCTGCATCACAGACAGGAGCGCCTGCGATGGTGTACTCAACGACGAACCTGGGTGCACGAATGGCAAAACGTCATTTTTTCCGATGAATCCAGGTTCTGTTTACAGCATCACAATGGTCGCATCCGTGTTTGGCGACATCGCGGAGAACGCACATTGGAATCGTGTATTCGTCATCGCCATACGGATGTATCACCCGGCGTGGTGGTATGGGGTGCCATTGGTTACACGTCTCGGTCACCTCTTGTTCATACTGACGGCACTTTGAACAGTGGACGTTACATTTCAGATGTGTTACCACTCGTGGCTGTACCCTTCATTCGATCCCTGCAAAACCCTACATTTCAGCAGGATAACGCACGACCGCATGTTGCAAGTCCTTTACGGGCCTTTCTGGATACAGGAAATTTTCGACCTCTGCCCTGGCCAGCACATTCCCCAGATGTCTCACCAATGGAAAACGTCTGGTCAATGCTGGGCGAGCAAATGGCTCGTCACAATACGCCGGTCACTACTCTTGGTGAATTGTGGTATCGTGTTGAAGCTACATGGGCAGCTGTACCTGTGCACGCCATCCAAGCTCTGTGTGACTCAATGCCCAGGAGTATCAAGGTCGTTATTACGGTCAGAGGTGGTTGTTCTGGGCATTGATTTCTCAGGATCTATGCACCCAAAATGCGCGAAAATGTAATCACATGTCAGTTCTAGTATAAAATATTTGTCCAATGAATACCCGATTATCATCTGCATTTCTTCTTGGTGTAGCTATTTTAATGGCCAGTAGCGTAACATTCAATTGTGGTTTCTGAAGGGGAACCCGCTGCTTCATCTTGCCTCATGTAGATGACGTCACTTCTACCTACTTAGTGCTGTTGCTCTGAAGCCCTAATTACTTGCATATCCTAAGATGCAGTACACGCATTTCATGTCAATTTTAGGGGACGCCATTCCACGTATATTATTTAACCTCATCTTGTAGAAGGTCGGTAGAGAGTTTAGTAAAGCTAATCTAGAAGCGGTGCAAATGCAGAAGGCGAACATTACTGGATTTGCAGTACTGTGAAGTTTAATTAATTAGAATTATGCAAAAATTATTTAAAAATCACTGAGAAAATAGGGTGACATGGGAATGAAAAAGACAGAATATCTTGCCACAAATTAGAAACTCCGGAGTAAAACACCTTTGGCTGTAGATGGATTTGCTTTCAAGACAGTTGACCGCTGTAAGTAGTTAGCAAGTTTTTTCAGTAACAACAATAACACAGACGTGGAAATAGATGCTCGTCCAGCAACAGCGAGCAAAGCACTTTTTAGTTTTATCAAAATCTTTAAGAAATGATCGCTTAGTACTAGGTTCAAAATCCGCCCTGTTCCAAGCCGACTATTATACCAATAGCATTACGCGGATGTGAAGCATTATTAATTAGAAAGAGAGATGAAGAAAATCTATTAATTATTTGGACCGTTGTATGAAGAAAATATCATGGACGGAGGACAGCAGAACGTTAACAATCGAGAGAGCTGCACAAATATCCCTACATCGTCGAAGTGTTAAAGAAGAGGAGGCTGAACTCGGCAGGCCATCTAGAAAGAATGACAGAATAGACTACCTAAAACGGCATTCAGCAGGATAATAGATGGAACGAGAGGAAGAGCAAGTCCCAGAATTAGGTGTCCGGAGGACACACCGACACCGAATGGATAAACAGTGCACTCGACACAAGGAAATGGAAAAGCCTCGTAGAGCAGGCGCAACGTCGATAATGACCTTGCTACTTGTACAGTAAAGTAAAAGTAAGTATTATTTTCATAAGTACAGAAACCAGCCATTTTATATGCGTTTTTATGCAAAATGTTTGTGCAAAATAGAAGTAAAAAAGTGTTTGTGCCACATTCATAAGGGCGAGGATCGGAATAATAACAAGCAGAGTAGAAGGTGAGTACAAATACATCGTAAATACACAACTCGTGAAGTGTAGTAGCTAAACAAAATTGTTATTTTGCACAAGGCAGCTGCAACATCCAATTTGCTGTCGATATTGTAACTACGTACTGACTGAAGAGCCAAATATGGACTAACTAGCTCTAAATAAAAACACATAACAGAGTGGCTAGCTACTGTATTTACTAAAATATGATCCACAGCCACAGACCTCAACAGTCAGTGAAATGGATAAATTACGTCATATATTGACGACTTAATGACTTGTACGTGGTTACGCTTAAGACTGCTGAGAGCCATCAAGAGCTCTCCAAGAGAGGAAATTAGAGACACAATGCAGAGTGAAGGCAAAAGTGTTACGTTTAGGTTATCGGAGATATAGTAGCACTAGAGCCCAGAAAATTGAAGACCCTCTATGCAGATGTCCAGGGGAGACGTTTCGCTTCAGAGAATTAACTGATAACTCCATCAACTGCCTAGAAGCTGTTGTAAGGCGTCACAGTAGAAGATGACGACGAAAATGCACGTCTTAGCAGAGCCAGTAAATTTGATACTTGCTCCTGAGAACTGCAACGTCAGCGGGTTTACACAGGTCACAGTGCAACTACAGCAGGTCCCATCCACAAAAGGAAGGAGAGCGGGGACAAGTGACTTAAAACACTGTTGCTGCTGGCTGTAATACAAGTGGTAGCGACGTTTAGCTTTCAGCTGAACGCTGTTACTACCAAACTTGGAGTTCGTTAATGTAAAATCCAGAAATACCTCTACCTACCGAGTAGGAGTAGAGGAGAAATCTGAATGTGGTTGGCCAGAGGCGTCCTAGGGTGCAGAGAGACTCACCAGATTGGCCGAAGCTTGTTAAGTGACAGTGGATTGGTGGATCGACTATAGTAAGGGAGAAATAGGGCACCGCTACGATTCTTTAAACACCCATGTTTTTGTATTGAGAGGGATCTCTCAATCAGATCGCTGGGGCGCCGAATCCATGTCACTCGTGGCCAGCCGGTCTGTTTTCTCGCTTGGGGTTGGGTTGTTTGGGGAAAGAGACCAGGCAGCAAGGTCATCGGTCTCATCGGATTAGGGAAGGACGGGGAATCAAGTCGCCCGTGCCGTTTCAAAGGAACCATCCCGGTATTTGCCTGAAGCGATTTAGGAAAATCACGGAAAACCGAAATCAGGATAGCCGGACGCGGGATTGAGCCGTCGTCCTCCCGAATACGAGTCCAGTGTGCTAGCCACTGCGCCACCTCGCTCGGTTTCTCGCTTGGAGTGCTGCTGTCAGGTTTGTCCTTAACGTGTTACTGGTGTTCGCTTCTTCTGTTAGCACCCTCTCCCGTGGCTTCATACACTGACTTCCGTTTTCTAAGCAACTGCCTCTTTGCTTTTCCTAATGTTTTGAATTAGCCTTCGATGGAGTACTTTGATCGCTAATACACAGTGTTAATCATACCTCTGAATTCCATGAGTCCCCTGTTGCAAATACCCTTCGAGTCCCAGAATCAGCGCCTCTCGTAGGCGCCTTTTGACAGTGTTTTCCGCTGATCCAAGTCATCAACCAGCCATCACTGGGAACTGAATTTACTCCTCTCCGCTCGGAAACTGCGGACTCGTGACTTCCCCCTGCCCAGTGTCAGGATACGACAATAATTATTGTTAAAAGTAAGCAGCCTAGAAACGCAGTATTCTCTAAAACAAACCAGTGCATTTGCCTACCTTACAAAGCTTGCAACAACGTATGCAGTAAATCATGTTTATCAGATCGTGCAAAAGAATGTTTGTAGGTTATCATATTCTACAGAGATGCTTATCCCAGTTTCTGAACTTCTCATTCAAGCGTGTTTCTTTTATTTCCCTCGAACCGTTACTTGTACCATTCTCCATTGTAGTATTGTAAGCTTATTTGTCCGTCGCTGACATAGGAGACCGCAAACCTTCTTTCCTTCCCGTCTGGACAAGCTGTGCAGTGACTAGAGTACATGTAAAGCTTACTGGGACAGGGTAAATGCTAGTTACAATGAAGTCGATAATTCGATTGTAATATTGGCATTTTAATTTGATATCCCCCACAACTGACAAAATTCACAAAAAAAGTGAATTTCTTTGTCCACCCACACACTCCTGAGAATGGCTCATTAACAATTTGCAATTACGCGCCCCTATTACCAGCAGCTGCGTTGATAAATACTCGATACCTCGCAAGGTTAATTACCAGATCAAGAATATTAGGTAAGCTGTTGCAAGTGGTTAATTGTTGCTGAAAATCTCGCTTCTGAGGACACAAAGAGCTCTAACCGCAGAACTCTGCACGGAACACGCGTTGCTGCAGTGCTGCGATACAGACCGTATATCTCCCTTCGAAGACGATGGCCAAGACGCCAAGTCCGTACCGCTCGATGGCTGAAGGCGGCACTCTCTCTCCACAATTCTCCCGTCTCACACGCGTACGAAAATGCGGCGGAAGAATACCCCGTTTCGGCCAATGTCGAACGCTCTGTCATCGCCGAAATCCCTCCAACGGCATTTCTGAGAACTAGCAAATGATCGAGTAGGTCATATCACCCCTAGGCAAACGAAATTCCCGTCTTTTCCACGTGTTGCCCAGCACAGGTGGCTCCGGATGCCGGGCTGTCCCCAAAAGCTCCGTATTGTCCCACGTTTCCGGTGAGCGCTAGCTCCCGCCCACGGCTGCCCGGCGAACTACGGCAGACTTTACATTCCACAATTCTAAACTTCCGACGCTTTTCACCAATGCTTTAAGTTAGTGGCTCAATCATGCAGACATGCAAGGAATACTGCTCCAGAGTGCCTCATATTCATCATAATTCAATAGAGTCATGATCTGTTGCCCTTGCCAGTCCCTTCATTATTCCAGAATGAGATTTTCACTCTGCAGCGGAGTGTGCGCTGATATGAAACTTCCTGGCAGATTAAAACTGTGTGCCCGACCGAGATTCGAACTCGAGACCTTTGCCATTCGCGGGCAAGTGCTCTACCATCTGAGCTACCGAAGCGCGACTCACGCCAAGTCCTCACAGCTTTACTTCTGCCAGTATCTCGTCTCCTACCTTCCAAGTTCTGCAAGGTTCGCAGAAGAGCTTCTGTAAAGTTTGGAAGGGAGGAGACGAGATACTGGCAGAAGTAAAGCTGTGCGGACCGGCCGTGAGTCGTGCGTGGGTAGCTCGGTTGGTAGAGCACTTGCCCGCGAAAGGCAAAGGTCCCGAGTTCGAGTCTCGGTCGGGCACACGGTTTTAATCTGCCAGGAAGTTCTCTTTATTATTAATACAAATGTTGGTAAGCTAACGTGCAAGTGCCCATGTCCTGGCACCTTACAGTATCATCTTCAAAAGACTGCTTGTATTTTCACATTCTGTTTTCCTCTTTTTCGCTTTAAATCTTTTTTAGGCGTAATAAATGGATTTAGTTATAATAGCTCTATGGACAAATTTAAAATGTAGTATACATATTTAGGAAAGCTCCATGTTCAAATTGTCTTCAGAATATTTCTGCTGTGAAATACGATTTGTATCCGCCTGTTGGCTGCAGATCACAGAAGCAAATAAATAGGTTAATCAAAATAAGACCAGAACGCTGATTTCATGACAGCCATCTTCCAGAGCATAGAGAGGGCGGGAAAGACGCCGAACCATTGCCAACGGCGGCCGTCGCCTGCTGCGACTCGGGGTAAAGGAAGCAGTAATATTGTTGGGCAGCGGTGGGACTTTATATTGTAAGGAGCGGACCCCTAATGTCTCGCAGCAGGCGAGGGGGAGCTATTCTCTAGACGTGGGGTCCCTCCCTTGCTCGACAAGAGCTTAAGAGGCCATGAAATTGCGAATAGGGGAATGCGCCTTGGCATGCAGGGGTTCTTATGACCATCCTCTCCCCTCGCCCTGACGTCAGCGCAGCCCCGTCTCGCTGGTGCCCAGGGGAGAAGCCGTTGTCAGCACCTCGTGCAGAAGTAAAATGCTTGCGAAGGAACCATCCGACAAATGTGTGTACCGTTGCCGGTAACGAAAGGAGGGAAACAAAATATGGCACAAACAGAAGTGATTTCTGGCGTTCCCCAAGGTACTGTTATAGGCCCTTTGTTGTTCCTTGTCTATATAACCGATTTGAGAGACAATCTGAGCAGCCGTCTTCGGCTGTTTTCAGATGACGCTGTGGTTTATCGATTAATAAAGGCATCAGAAGATCAAAACAAACTTCAAAACGATTTAGGACAAATACCTGAATGATGCGAGAAGTGGCAGTTGGCCCAAATAACGAAAAGTGTGAGGTCATCCTCATGAGTGCTAAAAGGAACTCGTTAAACTTCGATTACACGATAAATCAATCTAATCTAAAAGCCGTAAATTCAACTAAATACCTAGATATTACAATTACGAACAACTTAAACTCGAAGGAACACGTAGATGTTGTGGGGAACGCTAACTAAAGGCTGCGTTTCATTGGCAGGACACTTAGAAAATGTAACAGACCTACTAAGGAGACTGCCTACACTACACTTGTCCGTCCTCTTTTAGAACACTGCTGCGCGGTGTGGGATCCTTACCGGATAGGACTGACGGAATACATCGAAGAAGTTCAAAGAAAGGCAGCATGTTTTGTATCATCGCGAACTAAGGGAGAGAGTGTCACAGTAATGATACAGGATTTGGGTTGGAAATCATTAAAAGAAAGGAGTTTTTCGTTGCGACGAAATCTTCTCATGTAATCCAATCACCAACTTTCTCCTCCGAATGCGAAAATAATTTGTTGACACCGACCTACATAGGGAGGAACGATCACCACGATAAAATAAGGGAAATCAGAGCTCGTACAGAAAGGTATAGGTGTTCATTCTTTCCGCGCGCTATACGAGATTGGAATAATAGAGAATTGTGGAGGTAGTTCGATGAACCCTCTGCCAGGCACTTAAATGTGCTTTGCAGAGTATACATGTAGATGTAGATGTAGGTGTGTGGTTAAACGCAAACAACAGGCCTTAGGCCTGTTCCTACTGGCCAGCTATTGCCTTCAGGTCTCTGCGAGGAACGACGTGTGATCGTAGAACTAGTGATCTGCACATCGCGAATTCTTCCAGCCGTTATTGCCAGTACAGAGAGTTGTTAGAAACAAGCTGAGAAGTTTTTAAGGATGTTACAGGATAGGTTGTGCTGAGAAATAAGTTAAGAAAAAATTTCCGCGCGTTTCGCCGTTTTCGACTTAATTGGCACTGAAATTATCCCGTTAGGCCGTTGCACGCTCAAATTCAAGCGGCCCACCAGAGATGATGTCGCCAAAGGCGTTCTTCTTTTTGTTTCCTAAAATCGAACAAGAGAGATATACAAGACGCGGACGTGGGACTGTAGAAAGGATCGCATCCGAGCCAAAGGCCGAGCAGACTCGTGCACCATCATTTAGAGAACAATTGACACTGATTGTATCTGGCGCGCTACTTTGAATTTGCGAGCGCAATAGCCTGATTCGCTAACTTCAATGCAAGTTAATTTGGAAACGTCGCAACGTATCCAGTTTTTTCTTAACAATTGTTTCTCAGCACACCTACATTGCAACACCCATACAAGCTTTTCAGATCGTTTCTGACCAACCTATAAAAATCCTGATGGTGTCGTTGCTTCTTTATTTAAGCAGCTTCTCACTTGGCCTCACGAAGCTGATTGGACCCCATTCCAGACCGAACTGCTTCAGAAAAAAAAAAAAAAATGTGATGAGGTACGAGGTATCGAACCCGGGTCCTTCCGCGCCCAAAGCAACGACACTAACCGGTTTTTTCCCACGTTATTCGTCTTTGTTCCTGTCACTTAGTCTGGGCAGACGTCACAGGACACCCCTTAAAGTTCAACATCGATCACTTCACTCGGTTTATTTATTACAGAGGGCAGCCAGCCCTCCGACCGAACACTCTCAGCTAGCGAGCCGGCACCATTTAGCTACGCTGATCGTCAGGCACAATGACGTAGAAAAAATAACACATGAGTATGTACAACAGACTGTACGCAATGAGAATCAACTTCTAGCGCTTTTCGTATTATTTGCTCACGTGCTAAACGAGAACGACGCCGAACACACGCTAAAAAACGCGATTTTGATGTAAAGTAAAGCAGTCATCAATTAGAAGCTTGGTTCTAAGGTGACACTCCACCCATGGGTGATGGTATACCATTTTAAAAAAGAGAAGCGTGCATCGAGGAGAAACCGCGCTGTAACTATCAGAATCAATAGAAATGTATTCAAAATTAAGCCGACTGATGCAGAAAGGAAGTCTCCAACCGTCGCCAGGTATCACCTCCGTTTCCAGAATGAGAATTTCGCTCTGCAGCGGAGTGTGCGCTGATATGAAACTTCCTGGCAGATTAAAACTGTGTGTCTGATCGAGACTCGAACTCAGGACCTTTCCCGCGAAAGGCAAAGGTTCCGAGTTCGAGTCTCGGTCCGGCACACAGTTTTAATCTGCCAGGAAGTTTCATCACCTCCGTTCTTAATTTGCACAAACCAAAACTCTGTTTTAGTCAGCGCAAATCCGCGTCCGGCCATCCAGATTCAGGTTTTCCATGATATTTCTAAATCGCTCCAGGCAAATGCCGAGATGATTCCTCTGAAATTTCAGGACTGATTTCATGTTCTATCCTCACTCCGAGATTGTGCTCCGTCTTTGATGACCTGGATGTCGACAGGACGTTAAACCCTAATTTTCTTCCTTCCTTCAGTTTTAATGACAACAGAACATGATATTTTTGTACTCCTAGGTCGCTTAAGTCCACTGGGACAATTAACTCTGCAGAGGATTTTATCTAACCAACACTTTTTTTTAAAAGCAGACACACAGAAATGATTGTCACCCTTTTTGTTCAACTTATAAGCTACCTCTTCCTTGTTATTCCTTCGGATTACATGCCGATACGTGTCATGAAACATATTCTTAAAAAATGCCCTCTTCTGCATACAATTGAGAATCTAGAAATTATAAAGTTATCCTACTACAGCTTTTTAATAGGATGGAATACATTGAAGAAAGTTATAGAATCCTTCGTGTAACGACGTAATAGTGGGCATAAATGAACATCTGAATGACTTCTATGGTTGAACTAAACGTGTGATAAGCTCATGGCCTGGCTCCAAGAACGAGGGCCGGTTGATGTGGCCGAGCGGTTCTAGGCGCTTCAGTCCGGAACCAAGCTGCTACTACGGTCGCAGGTTCGAATCCTGCCTCGGGCATGGATGTGTGTGATGTCCTTAGGTTAGTTAGGTTTAAGTAGTTCTAATTTCTAGGGGACTGATGACCTCAGATGTTAAGTCCCATAGTGCTCCGAGAGCCATTTGAACCATTCGCAGGCGTAGGACGTCATGCGGGCCGAGCCGCTCGCAGAAAGGGGGACACGTAGGCAGCCGTGATTCACCTGGTACAGTCCGTTGCACGAGCTGCTATCACTTCGCTATTCTGCTTACTGGAGTTCGACCCTGCATTATGCCACGTCTTTCTTGCTCCCGTTCTTGGTTTTCATTCGGTGTTTTGTTCCCGACGAATTTCGCTTCGTCTGCGGATTGTACGTTCGTATCGGCAGTTTCTACATTCTTTGGAAATAATTCTTGTCAATGTTCCGCCAACAGGGCTCATTAAGCTGAAATTTTAGCACCTGTTAGCACCTGCCTTTCTTACAATTGGAAGTATTACTTTCTAAGTACACTGAGGTGACAGAACTCGTGGGACGCCACCTTTATAGTGTCGGATCTCCTTTTTCCTGGCGTGGCGCAGCAGCACGACGTGGCATGGACTCAACAAGTCTTGGAATTCCCCTGCAGAGATACTGAGACATGCTGTCTCTACAGCCATCCATAATTGCGAAAGTGTTGCCGGTGCAGGCTTTTGCGCACGAACTCACCTCTCGATTATGCCCCATAAGTGTTCTAAGGGATTCGAGTAGGGCGGTCTGGGTGGCCTAATCATTTGTTCAAATTGTCCAGAACGTTCTTCACACCAATCGCGAACAACTGTGGCCCGGTTACACGACATCGTCGTTTAGGAACAGAAAGTGGATGTATGGCCGCAAATGGTCTCCAAGTAGTCGAACATAACAGTCAATGATCTGCTCAGTGGGGCCAGAGGACGCAGTCCATCCCATGTAAACACGGCCCGCACCATCATGGAGCCACCACCAGCTTTCGCAGTGCCTTGTTGGCAACTTGGATCCGTGGCTTCATGGTGTCTGCGCCACGCACGGACCCTACCATCTGCTCTTACAAACTAAAATCGGGACACATCTGACCAACCACGGTTTTTCAGTCGTTAGGGTCCAACTGATATGGTCACGAGCCCAGGAGAAACGCTGGACGTGCTGTTAGAAAAGACACGTTGGTCGTCTGCTGCCACGGCCCATTACTGCCAAATTTGCCACACTGTCGTCGTACCTCACACATTAATTTCTGCTGTTATTTTATGCAGTGTTGCTTGTCTGTTAGCACTGACAGTTCTACGCAAACTCCACTGATCTCGGTAGTTCAGTAAAAGCCGTTGTCCTTGGTGAGAGGTAATGTCTGAAATTTGGTGTTCTCGGCACACTCTTCACACTGCGGCTCTCGGAACGTTGAATTTTCTATTTCCGAAACGGGATGTCCCATGCGTCTAGCTCCAACTGTGATTCTGCATTCTGTCTGTTAATTCCCGTCGTGCGGCCATGGTCACGTCGGAAACCTTTTCACATGGATCACCTGAGAACGAATGACAGAATGACAGCTCTGCCAGAGCACAGTCCCTTTATACCTCGTGTACGCGATAATACTATCATCTGAATGTGTACATATCGCTAGCCCATGACTTTTTTTGTCACTTCAGTACATGTTTCGCCTGTGTCATATACGAGGGTGAGACAAATGAAAACCTTAAATTTGTAATAACAAATCGAAATTTCGCGCCGTTATCCTGTAAGTTGGTAAGCATGCTACAAAGAGCATGCAGAATGGCCTGTAGGTGGCAGCTTAGTGCAGATGCACACATACCGTCGCAGTATGAGTATAAAGATGGCCGCCCCACTTGCTACTTGCACCAGGCAAGAACAGCGTTCTGTTATTCGGTTTTTGCGTAGTGAAGGTGTGAAACCTTTCAAATTCATCGACAAATGAAGGTTCAGTTCGGTCATGCAAGTTTGTCACAGCAGCAAGTCTGCGAATGAAGTAGGAAGTTCGCAAATGGTGTGACTTCAGTGAAAGATGCTCCTCGTCCAAGTCAGGCGCAACGAGTTGCGATTCCACAGAACATTGCAGCAATTGAATCCATAGTGAAGGAAAACAGCCGAGTGACTCTGAATGACATTGCAGCTTGTTTACACATTAGTCATGGGTCAGCACACCACATTGTGCGTGATGTACTCCAGTTCACAAAGTGTCTGCAAGATGGGTTCCACGGCAGCTGACTCCTGAAATGAAAGAACTACGTGTTGATGCTCGTGAAGAACTTCCCTTGCAAGAATCGTTACATTTGCAACAATCGCAGTCCTGCATTTTGAGTGTCTTCCTCATCCACTATACCCAATAGACCTTGCCCCAAGTGATTTCCATATCTTTGGACCACTTGAAGACGCAATGAGAGGAAAGAAGTTCCGTTCTGATGAACAGGTACACCACGCGGTGCATGAGTGCTTGAGCACACTAAAAAATGAATTCTTTTCTAAAGGAATTTATGCACTTTGCAAGCGCTGGAGGACTTGCATTGAGCGTGGGGGAGATTATGCTGAAAAGTGATACAGCTTTGTACCACTTCTGCACAATAAATAACATTTAAAAAAATATTTAAGGTTTTCATTTGACTCACCCTCGTATATATCGACGTAGGTCTTTTAGTGTGCAGTTAAATTCTCCTCACATTATCATATCACGCATTCATCTTCACCTACTTCCTCTTCTCTTACTATACTACTGTCTTCAAGTTTGTTTCTCCTATCGTTCCCATTACATATTCCTTCCACTTTTCAGCTTTCTTATCTTTGCTTAGGACTGGTTTGCCACCTGAGTTCTTGATATCTGCACAATTTCTTTCTTTTCTTCAAAGATCTCTTTAATTTTCCCGTCGGTAGCATGTATCTTTGTGCAACTATACTGAATCTGCATCCTTTCTAATGCCATCTACCCACTTTCCATTATATCGTTCTCTCGGTCCTTTCCTATACCTTGCAGCTGAAAAACTTTTCTGACGCATTTACCACCCTCTCGTGGCCTGCGAACTCCATTTTCATCAGAGTCATAAGTATCTCCTCTACTCCAGCCTGTTGCCTAACCCTCGTGTTCCTATACCTACCTGAAACTCCCAGCATGCAACTCTACATAGCTCGCTGAGAAACCTTCGGTTTGTGAACTGTTTTCACATTTAAAGTCTATTTCTCCCCGCCAGTGACGAATGGATGTATTACAAACACCCGTTTCACATTAATCGGAAGTCATTTGTCTTACCAAAAGCACTCCAGATCATTTCTCCGCTTCTGCTTATTTCTTTTCCTGCCAATCCAGCCGCTGTGTAGAACTGCCGTAAATACAAGAGCTCAAGTGACTCTTTGAACTCGTTCTAAATTTCAACTATTTTCTTTTAGTTATGTTGGTTATAGATTATTTTCGTCTTCTTTAAATGTCTCGTACTCCAAAAACATTGGCGCCCCGTAACGGTCTGTTGTTTGTCCATGGTTTTTCTGAACTGCGATTCTTTGCTCAATCCGAACCACGTACTCAAGTTCTTTACCCAGGATAACCTTCAACGCCTTGGACAACGTCCATCGTCAATCTTTCCTTGAGATAGTTGTTGCAACAGGCCGCATTTGTTGTTGCGCATTACATGGCGCAAGTACTCGAGATTTTTCTCTTGGTGCTATCTTTAATATCACTCTATACGCCCATATTTCAGATGCCTCCAGTTTCTTATCTAATATGGCAGTATGTGCCCATGACTTAACTCCTTAGAGTAGGACACTGAACACATAGAACGTAAATAGTCGAGTCCGAATACTTAAGTCACAGCTAATCAGAACTTTCCTCATTTTCTGGGAAGAACTTCTGGCCTGTTCAATGCTGCAGCGAATTTCTTGAGAGAAGTCTCATTTGTAGTTGATTTGACAGCCGGAATATTTATGAACTGATATCCTTTCGATTTATCGTTACTGAGTTGAAGAGTGTAGTATCAACGTTCGATACCATACTTGTTAGGGGTTGCAATTATCGACCTCGGTCCGTATTAGTCTCATTTAGCTATTTATTCACATGAAGTGTTGAGTGCTATTGACAAGGGATTTGATATCGATTCCGTATTTCTGGATTTCCGGAAGGCTTTTGACACAGCACCGCACAAGCGGCTCGTAGTGAAATTGCGTGCTTATGGAATATCGTCTCAGTTATGTGACTGGATTTGTGATTTCCTGTCAGAGAGGTCACAGTTCACAGTAACTGACGGAAAGTCATCGAGTAAAACAGAAGTGATTTCTGGCGTTCCCCAAGGTAGTGTTATAGGCCCTTTGCTGTTCCTTATCTATATAAACGATTTGGGAGACAATCTGAGCAGCCGTCTTCGGTTGTTTACAGACAACGCTGTCGTTTATCGACTAATAAAGTCATCAGAAGATTAAAAAAAACCAAAACGATTTAGAAGAAATATCGGAATGGGGCGAAAATTGGCAGTTGGTTGGTTGGTTGTTAGGGGAAGGAGACCAGTCAGCGTGGTCATCGGTCTCATCGGATTAGGGAAGGATGGGGAAGGAAGTCGGCCGTGCCCTTTCAGAGGGACCATCCCGGCATTTGCCTGGAGTGATTTAGGGAAATCACGGAAAACCTAAATCAGGATGGCCGGACGCGGGATTGAACCGTCGTCTTTCCGAATTCGAGTCCAGTGTCTAACCACTGCGCCACCTCGCTCGGTATTGGCAGTTGACCCTGAATAACGAAAAGTGTGAGGTCATCCACATGAGCGCTAAAAGGAACTCGATAAACTTCGGTTACACGATAAATCAGTCTAATTTAAAAGCCGTAAATTCAACTAAATACCTAGGTATTACAATTACGAACAACTTAAATTGGAAGGAACACATAGAAAATGTTGTGGGGAAGGCTAACTAAAGGCTGTGTTTTATTGGGAGGACACTTAGAGAATGTAACAGACCTACTAAGGAGACTGCCTACACTACGCTTGTCCGTCCTCTTTTAGAATACTGCTGCGCGGTGTGGGATCCTTACCGGATAGAACTACCGGAGTACATCGAAAAAGTTCAAAGGAAGGCAGCACGTTTTGTATTATCGCGAAATATGGGAGAGTGTCACAGAAATGATACAGGATTTGGGCTGGAAATCATTAAAGGAAAGGCGTTTTTCGTTGCGACGGAATCTTCTCACGAAATTCGAATCACCAACTTTCTCCTCCGAATGCGAAAAATTTTTTTGACACCGACCTACATAGAGCGGAACGATCACCACGAGAAAATAAGGGAAATCAGAGCTCGTACGGGAAGATATGG
This sequence comes from Schistocerca gregaria, assembly GCF_023897955.1. Lineage (NCBI taxonomy): Eukaryota > Metazoa > Arthropoda > Insecta > Orthoptera > Acrididae > Schistocerca > Schistocerca gregaria. The sequence continues at coordinate 870,893,359 of NC_064922.1, forward strand.
GTGTTCGTTATTTCCGCGCTTTATACGAGTTTGAAATAATAGAGAATTGTGAAGGTCGTTCGATGAACCCTCTGCCCAGGCACTTAAATGTGATTTGCAGAGTATCCATGTAGATGTGGATGCAGATGTTGGACCCGCGAGTCGCGACTAGCGCCGCTCCGCGGTTTGTATCAAGTTTCTAGAGAGCTCTCGTCCTCTATTGCTCGGGACGTCAAATAGTAAAGTAGCATAATGTTCAGCTGATAGGAAGCAATCTCTAACAAGGAGTTTAGTGACATATGGCCTAAGTGAGACCTCAATAGCTGCCTGTTTATAATTACATGTATGCAGCCAAGAAGAATCCTGTACAACCAGTTAAATACATCATATATTATTTTTGACCAACAACTTGTAATTATTTTAGTCGTTGCAGATCCAGAACATGCAGCCAGCACCTTGTCGACGGTACTGACATACCTGCTGTGATTTATGTTTCTTTTTAGCATTGGAAACCAGTCAACATTGGCGACGACTCATTCGTCGCCATCATAACAAAGAGCGCCCTGCATTTCATTTCGGTTTCTGCTGACAACCATCAATTTTATTTTCTTGAAATTTAAACGAAGCCCCACGGTACTGCTGGCTTGAGTAGCAGTATTTAGTAGTTGTTGGAAATACTCCAGCTGGGTTGCAAGCAAGACAGTGCCATCAGCACTTAACACTTAGACTTTTAGTGGACAGCCACAGCATGAGGCGTAGCCACACAGGCTGCACTTACTAAAACAAAAAACAAAGAGAGTTAAATAGAATTAACCCAGAAGACCTGATTACAGAATCATGATTCGGACGAGATGACGATTTTTATCGGTAGCAAGCACGGATCTATCAACTATATAATTAAAAATCTCCCTAATTAAATGAATCAATTTGAGTATCAAAACTAGTTTATCTAGCCAAAAGCGCTACCTAGATCATGCCTGCTTAGTGGAGTGTTGTGTGTAAGGGACTAAACAGTTTTCCTGTTTACCATTCAGTTAATACACTCCTGGAAATTGAAATAAGAACACCGTGAATTCATTGTCCCAGGAAGGGGAAACTTTATTGACACATTCCTGGGGTCAGATACATCACATGATCACACTGACAGAACCACAGGCACATAGACACAGACAACAGAGCATGCACAATGTCGGCACTAGTACAGTGTATATCCACCTTTCGCAGCAATGCAGGCTGCTATTCTCCCATGGAGACGATCGTAGAGATGCTGGATGTAGTCCTGTGGAACGGCTTGCCATGCCATTTCCACCTGGCGCCTCAATTGGACCAGCGTTCGTGCTGGACGTGCAGACCGCGTGAGACGCCACTTCATCCAGTCCCAAACATGCTCAATGGGGGACAGATCCGGAGATCTTGCTGGCCAGGGTACTTGACTTACACCTTCTAGAGCACGTTGGGTGGCACGGGATACATGCGGACGTGCATTGTCCTGTTGGAACAGCAAGTTCCCTTGCCGGTCTAGGAATGGTAGAACGATGGGTTCGATGACGGTTTGGATGTACCGTGCACTATTCAGTGTACCCTCGACGATCACCAGAGGTGTACGGCCAGTGTAGGAGATCGCTCCCCACACCATGATGCCGGGTGTTGGCCCTGTGTGCCTCGGTCGTATGCAGTCCTGATTGTGGCGCTCACCTGCACGGCGCCAAACACGCATACGACCATCATTGGCACCAAGGCAGAAGCGACTCTCATCGCTGAAGACGACACGTCTCCATTCGTCCCTCCATTCACGCCTGTCGCGACACCACTGGCGGCGGGCTGCACGATGTTGGGGCGTGAGCGGAAGACGGCCTAACGGTGTGCGGGACCGTAGCCCAGCTTCATGGAGACGGTTGCGAATGGTCCTCGCCGATACCCCAGGAGCAACAGTGTCCCTAATTTGCTGGGAAGTGGCGGTGCGGTCCCCTACGGCACTGCGTAGGATCCTACGGTCTTGGCGTGCATCCGTGCGTCGCTGCAGTCCGGTCCCAGGTCGACGGGCACGTGCACCTTCCGCCGACCACTGGCGACAACATCGATGTACTGTGGAGACCTCACGCCCCACGTGTTGAGCAATTCGGCGGTACGTCCACCCGGCCTCCCGCATGCCCACTATATGCCCTCGCTCAAAGTCCGTCAACTGCACATACGGTTCACGTCCACGCTGTCGCGGCATGCTACCAGTGTTAAAGACTGCGATGGAGCTCCGTATGCCACGGCAAACTGGCTGACAATGACGGCGGCGGGGTACAAATGCTGCGCAGCTAGCGCCATTCGACGGCCAACACCGCGGTTCCTGGCGTGTCCGCTGTGCCGTGCGTGTGATCATTGCTTGTACAGCCCTCTCGCGGTGTCCAGAGCAAGTATGGTGGGTCTGACACACTGGTGTCAATGTGTTCTTTTTTCCATTTCCAGGAGTGTATTAAAATCTCTCAAGATGGAAAGTTTTCTTAAAGTTGGAACCGTTGCCATCAAATGTGATCAGAGAGCGTGCCAGCACATGGCACGACCAACTGTCCGGACGTTCGAAGAATGGGCGTCCAAAAGGCCCTGTGACCCAAAGTTCAAATGGTCGAGTCCCACTGCCTATTTGAGCCGTCTCCGAACTCAGTTGTGTTGTCTCCAGGCACCTCGTTGCCTACCGCGGACGCATACTATAGGGTACACCCGAGGTAAGAAGAGCATGGAGAGCTGATATCCAGCACTCAGTTGTAGGCAGCAGATGGGAGATGTTAGACATGCCGCTTTGTGGGTAGCCGCAGGGTGGTGGTCAGCACTATCTTACAACACAGCTGTCTCTCCATCACCTTGGAAGAATCAATTTATATGGAGCAGACAGCAGTCGAGTAACATGATAGGTGGTTGGGACCTTTGCCCCACCTGCGTAGCTGCTATTGTGCACCATGGAAAATGCATTGGCCTCTTTCAGCACTGTGAGACCTTCGGCAGTAATGCAGTAAACTTCAAAATGACGCCCTTGTTTCTGCTAATGTATTTCGATTCCCGCGGCTTACATTTCTCGGTTTCAAATTTTAGCTCTCGCTGTGGATCAGATTCTCTCTGTAGGCACTGATTTTCGATTTCATTGTCTTTCCTGAACTTCTTGATGTATTGATCATGTGTACTATTTACTGTAGCTTGTCCCTTGTCCCTTTTTTTTTATTAATTATATCACAGCCTTGGCAACAAAACGCAGCAATTTCGGGACAAAGACTGATTCCTGTATGGCGCAGGGCCAAAGATCCGCAGGTGAGTGATTCTCTTGCCGTCTGATAGAGAAAACATGTCCTTCCTTTTTAATCTTAGTCCTCACTGATGCGACGATAGCCACGATCACCGGAACGCTCCGTTACAACGAATGAATTCCAGTGGCTGCAAGAATAGCTGCTGTTGCTGATGGTAACTCCATTAACTTGAAAAGCGTCAATCCATTTTAGCTGCTCACTTTTCACTTTTCATTCAGTTTCATATGTGGATTCGATTTAACTTAATTAAATCCATACATAACTTTGAAATACATTTTTTGTGTTGAATAAAATAACAGTGATTGTATGAGGTGATTACATTTACTGTTCTTTCTGTACTACAATTACTCTAGTGGCATACTATTATAATGATTACTTTGGCAGAACTTCCTAGCTGTGGCATGCTCATACAGGACACTGAGAGGGAAATTCGAGCGAAATGGAATCCTGCAGATAAGAGATAAGGTGTTCCAAGTGGCGAGGGGCGTACTCAATTCAGAGCTGCTGGGGCCTTATGCATGGTACATAGGAAAGCAGAAGATGAAACAAAGCAGCAGTGGCACCCATTTGCCATAGACAGTGACTCTGCCCCCTCCGGCCCACCATCAGCTCACAACATCCCGACTCATAGCCTACTCATAGCCTCACCTCCATACACTGGAAGTGCTACACTTCGATGTCAGAAGAGGGCTACAGCATTGTGCTAAAAATGACCTTTGTTAATGTACAGTAGAAGTTAGTGGAATTACAGTCCAGCTAGCGGAAAGTGTTGCCAGTGTAGAACGGACGTGAGGGCTGTCTAACTTATCCGACAAACCAATTTAACCTCATACTACTACACTAAGGCCTGTTTCGCACGAATTGTTCCAGGTGGCAACGGAAAGTCGCATTAGGTGAAGATGGAGCATCTGGAGGAGAAATACTGGATCCAGCAAGTTGTGTTTTTAAGAGGAGTGTTGTACGAGACAGGTACGGCAGAAGATTGGTATCAGTAAATATATATAATAGAAGTTGAGTTAAGGTCGGAGATGTTAAAAGCATGTTAGGACACACTGGATGAGGATGAGTGGTACACGAGGAGTGTGAAGCACAAGCAGCCGCACGCTGCCATTAAGGTTGCATTATGTGGGAAACTGCAGCATCTGAAGACGATAAGAGAGAGCAGATGGAGAAATTGCTGCTTGCATTTGAGGATTTATTTTTTCCATGGGGTCCATTGTGAGCAACACCTGCGAATCTTCATCGAATACCAACAGGAAACAAAGCATCAGTATATTGAAAACCATATGGCATACCTAGATATTTCCGATCAGTTACGAATGATTTTGCTAACCGGAAGTTAGCTGAAACAAGAGAGTAGTAGTCCATAGGGTGCAGAAGTCATGTTTATGCCAAAGAATCTACGGATGGTTCTAGACAATACAGGTTCTGCTCTGATTACTGATACCTGAACAGAAAGAGCGAACAATTGCATAAGCCATCCGCAACATTTCTGAGATCATCGATAATTCCGGACAACGTTGTAAAATTTTTGACCATAGATTTAAGGAGTGGTTACCTTCAATTGGAAGCTGTTCCCAAAGAACAGCTGACGGCACCATTTTCGGTACTTCGGGAGGGGGGGGGGGGTGACACCGTGCCTTGAGGAGAATGCTGTTTGGGTTGAAAAAATGTTTAAGAGTTTAGTGGACGGTGTGTTGAGAGATTTGAAACCACGCCTGTATCTAGTATACGTAGACAATTCCGTTACATGATCAAACGACATGGAGCAGTATTCTCAACGTCTTAAGGAAGTGTTTAAGAGATTGAGGGCTGCTTGTCTGATCTTGAAATAGAAGAGGTAGGGTATTTAAGCCTTGTAATTAACAAAGACAGAGTCACGAAAGATCCGAGGCTAGTGCCACCTCTACATCTAAATCTACATCTACATCCATACTCCGCAAGCCACCTGACGGTGTGTGGCGGAGGGTACTCTGAGTACCTCGATCGGTTCTCCCTTCTATTCCAGTTTCGTATTGTTCGTGGAAAGAAAGATTGTCGGTATGCCTCTGTGTGGGCTCTAATCTCCTCATCGTCTCTTCGCGAATATACGTAGCAGGGAGTAATATACTGCTTGACTCCTCGGTGAAGGTATGTTCTCGAAACTTCGACAAAAGCCTATACCGAGGTATTGAGCGTCTCTCCTGCAAAGTCTTCCACTGGAGTTTACTATCATCTCCGTAACGCTTTCGCGGTTACTAAATGATCCTGTAACGAAGCGCACTGCTCTCCGTTGGATCTTCTCTATTTCTTCTGTCAACCCTATCTGGTACGGATACCACACTGGTGAGCAGTATTCAAGCAGCGGGCGAACAAGTGTACTGTAACCTACTTCCTTTCTTTTCGGATTTCATTTACTTAGGATTCTTCCAATGAATCTCAGTCTGTCATCTGCTTTACTGACGATCAACTTTATATGATCATTCCATTTTAAATCACTCCTAATGCCTACTCACAGATAATTAATGGAATTAACTGCTTCCAGTTTCTGACCTGCTATATTGTAGCTGAATGATAAAGGATCTTCCTTTCTATGTATTCGCAGCACATTACACTTGTCTACATTGAGATTCAACTGCCATTCCCTGCACCATGCGTCAATTCGCTGCAGATCCTCCTGCATTTCAGTACAATTTTCCATTGTTACAACCTCTCGATATATCACAGCATCATCCGCAAAAAGCCTCAGTGAACTTCCGATGTTATCCACAAGGTCACTAATGTATATTGTGAATAGCAACTGTCCTACGACACTCGACATGTAAGTCGAGTAAGGAACTAAAATCTTTTCAGAGATCTCAAACTGCTGGACAAGATACATGAAAGGATTTGCTGACACAGCGAGACTATTCACGCAGCTGTAAAGTAAAGGTTGAAATTTATGTGGATCGAAGAGTGTCGGACACGTTTGAAGGATTTAAGAGAGTTTTGGCATCCAACATGGTTCTACTATTTCCAAACTTTGATGAGGAGTTTATCACTCCATGTGACACATCTATTCACGTTTTGTGATGTGCCTTAAGCCAGGAAATTAATGGTGAGAGGGATCCTAAAACCCATGCATCGAGACAGCTAAAAGCAGCGTAAAGAAATATTCAACGATACAGAAAGAGCTGTTGAGAATGACTTATGGTGCCACGTGTTTCAGACATCTTTACAGGGAAAAATTGCGAGCAGTATCGGCTGTTCTGCTTATTTGGGCAACCGGTAGCCTGATAAGATGGGCCCTGAGACGTACCGTATTCGAGAACGAAGTAGTACACAAGGCAGGGAAGAAGCATGGGAGTGCAGACACGTTAAGCAGGAAAACAGCAATTTTGAAAGTTCTGGGTAGTGACAGTGGCTGTACAAAGACCAGGACGGAGTTTAGCATATGTAACGGACTTTTACACAAGGAAACGAGCCTAGGGCTGTGGGTAAAAGTACCAGAAAGCTTTAAAGAGGAAGTTTTGAAGCAGAACTTCATCACATGGTGTTTGGTAATGGAGGGTGACGGGCAACAACGTGGAGGAAGAAAAGTGGAAGTCGATCAACACGCGAGGAATCGTGTAAAGTACGTGAAGTGAACTGACTTGAATAGTAAGCAAGTAGCGTTGCAGAGGCTACCAGAAACATCAAAACCACTTGAAATGTTTGGGATTAATATAATAGGACCGATCAATCACTCGCCAAGAGGAAATCAATTCATATTAACAATAACAGATTACTCTTCAGAGTGCGTGGACATGGTTACTATCCTGAACAAATAGGCAGTGACAGTCGTGCAAGCAAAAGTTAACAGTTGGGTGTTGAAGTTTGGCATGCCAGGTTCGATCATTACAGACAAGGGTACAAATTTCATGTCGGACATATTTAAGGAGCTGTGCCGGTTATTCCATGTGAAGACGTTAAGAATTAGCCAAGTTCATCCATAGGCCAATTGTAGAATGGAACGGATACATAGTACAATTGGGAAAATATTAAGTTACTATGTGAATGCATATTATAGTGACTGCGATACATTTCTAAGATATTAATGTCAGTGTATAATTCAAAAGTCACGTGAATACTGGGTTGTCCCCATATGAGGTAGTGTACGCTCAGAAAATGCCATCGCTGTTCGATTCCATTAAGGCAAAGACAGGTAAGGAAACATGAGATCGCGGAGACAATAGGAGAAGTATGTAAATGAGTACAGAAGGAGAATATGAAGGGATTAGAGAAGCAAGAGGCATCAGTGGAATGTGTGGCATGTTCACTGCAATATACAGTAGTACAATGGGTGATGTTATCCAGGTTCCTACACGCCGAAAAGGAAGACGAAATAGTTCTTCACAAGTATCAAGGACCTTAATAGGTGATGGATACTACTTCGCAGTCAATGTGAAACTTCAGTTGCCAACAACAACGACGATAACACATGTTGGACATTTGCGAATGTTTCCAGAAAGTCCGGAGTCGCTTCCAGGAGTTTCGAGAGCGGAGCTGGAGAAGAAAGCGAGAGGAAGGAATCAGAGGAAGATATAAGAAGACGTGGTTGACCTGTGTGCGAAGTACTGTATTCATTAAGATCGAGAAGATGAGGTGTATTTGTTAAGGTTTTTGTTGTTGTTATGTTTGCGTATTGTAGGATTGCAGTGAGTAAGTTTTGTTGGTGCAAAGATTTTTTTTCTGTTATTTTCGTTGTATGTGAATGGGCTTGCTAGTGGCAGCAGCTTTCTGAGGATGGAAGGTAGGTGATATTAGTCTTTGTCCTCAGGCTGCGATACGTCGAGAGCCACAATGGAAGAAGAGCCATAGCAGCATGGCATCGATCACGCCAGAGCATTGGAGGACGTGATCAGTCGGAGTTTGGGAGTGCTGCAAGCACGGATAGATGTGTTGGACAAGGGAATTGTAGCGACAAGGCCACTACAAGCAGTAGTGGATAGCGTATGGCACGAACGAGGGCTAGTGCCAAACTTGCAAGAAACCGTACATCAATTGTTGCATGGACAACTGAGGCATCCAGATTACAAATGGTGCAAGTCTAGAGAAAGTGTTTCTGAGATATCGGAGGCTAAAGATATATGGGGATAAAAAAATCAGCACAAACTTTGCCAAAATATATTTACTTTAGTTTGAAACAGACAATTGTACTTCACTTGTTCCATGCAAAATGGAGTACATAAATAAACATTGGAGTCTGTAACAATGTTTGGAACAGAAGACATGGACTTGCTTCTGAAAATAATTGTAAACTGAGTAGAGTACTGTGTTCGATATTTCCATATCCATTCTTGTACTGACTGCATTTACCTACATATAGAACAATTCATCGTTGTCTTCAGACTCGGCCTAATTTTTGGCAAACCGTTTTTGACGTGTGTTTGCAACGCAAGGAATATGTTTAAGGAAACGGCGCTGAATGGGAGGAATGAAAAGCAGCAAATCCAACACGTCCTTCCGTAACTAGACGTCGCTGCTTTTAGAGACTGTCTTGTTCTCGTAGCTGATGTGCTGATCTTCCTTAGCTTTTCTTCGTCAAATTAATTTCATGGAACTGTATGTCACGATCAGGGCCATTTTGATATTTTAGGAAATATGCGCATCCGTTTTCTCAGCCACTGAATGTCTAGCCAATTCACTTTGTGACCATCAACGGTTTTCTTCCGGTTTACAATAGCTGCTTTGCATTTCTTTGTGTCAGTATGCATCATATGAACTCTTATAAACGGATTTTTCTTCTTGGATTCTTTCACAATGGTTATCCAGTCATCTGGCTTATAAATGTTGGCTGCTTTTCTACCCTCTGCTTCTATCAAGGCAAAGTCGGCATCATTTGGTACGTACTAATGCCATGACATAAGAATTTATGGTCTATTATTTCTGTTTCCGTACCAGGTTCTTGTAATAGTTTCTTCAAAGAAAATACCATTTTTATGTTCCGATTTTGTCCTGTGCATCTGTCAGAATACGGCATAGCATCACATATTTGCAATGTTTTACATGATCTTTGAGATGCTTCACCAGGGACGTTGAAAGATCTTGTGAGCCTCTTCCCCCTTCCATTTCATCCCACATGTACACAAATTCATTAAATGAATGTGTTCCAAAGTTATAAACATGCAGATTCCTCTCTTAGTATGCTACTGATGTGGACAGTTCTGGAAACGGGATCAGTACGTAAAAGTCATCTGAAATACTTGGTGCATCTCATTTCAAGTTCTTCCTAGCCTGAGCAACATTTTTCAAGTGCACGTTATTTTTTTCCTGCGTCGTGGACAGCAGTGTAGCTTTATTATGTTCGACTGAAATCTTCATGTTAATTTCACCACAGAAACTGCACGTGTGTTTTGATTTTAGCTTGAAGTGGAGATTAAATTTTATGGAAAAGACATGATAATAGAATTTCTCTTTTACTGATATTCTATGTTCCTCATCACATATCTGGATTTACATATTGTACAATCTGGAAACAGACAGATCTGAATTTAAGTATTTTCTTTCAGGATTTTTGTTTCTTATGCATCTTATGTATCTTGATAGATTGGAAATGATTTTATACATTCCAAAACGTCAGTTTCACCAACTTTACTGTGTGGGGTCTTCTTGCCTCGAGAATCAACTACAGCGCACACGTCCAGCTTTGGTATGCAACGATACAGTCGCCCGCCGGATAGCTGAAATGTGTTCAGAAAGAATGCTTCACAGACCTGGAGGCTTTGGTTTTCCACCTCCCTGAATGCGTCAAAAACGTTGGTTTCTGGTTTCCAGAACCATTTCACGATCATCCTCTTTGCACACCGAATACTGCACTGTTCCCTGAAGCTAAATGTTTTGTTGTGAATATTCACCTGGGTTACAAACAATTTCCTAGACTGCTCTTCCGTTGTTCTTGCAGAGCATTTTAATCGAGGTTTACAGATTCAGTTGGTGAAAACTTTTCCTTTAACCAAGTGTCATGTTTCTTCTTATATGCTTTTGTCCAGTGTTTCGAAGAGTTTTCCTTGTGTTGGTCTTCCAGGTCTTCACATTTCGTGTGCATTTTCCTCTTTGCTTTAATGGTGGCTGACTGTTCTCTACGATTCCCTCTCTAAAAGCTCCGTAACAGAAAATATAACAGAAATAACTATTAGAAATATCAAAAGTAACATTAAAGACAAAGAAGTGCATTAGTTTATCTTGATTTTATTCTGAACGGTCGTCTCGGTCCATAGTAATGATTATTTGTTGTAATGGTACTACAAAACTTTGAAACACAGCATGCATTGTGGAGTTGCTTCACGTGTCGTTTGAAATAATGAACAGCTGTATCAGCTGCCAAGTAAAGTGATGCCGTCTTGCACCACACAGCTCAATTAGCGATTTCATTCACTAGTCTGAGGAAAAGATCCCGTAATGCAGACTGTACTACGCCTCTGTTCTCAAAACACAATTTTTTTGGCCTTAACATCACTTGCACTCTGTTCGCCTTAATTTCTAGCATGGCACCAGTTGAGTGTAACATATTCTTTTATACACTGTGTGTTCTTGCACACTCCCAGCGGTCAGCATCTTCCTTTCTAACAAGGATGAGTCCTACTTCTCGTACACATCTAAGTACAGATGTAAAATAATTATGTTGCGAGAACGGCTCACTCTTGCAATGTGTCGCTCTTCCACTCCATTAAGTGAATCCATACACGAGATGCACATCGCCCACTTCGCCATCAGTAGACTGTCAATAAATCTGTCTTATACTGCTAACGTACATGTACCACTGCTGGAAAAACAAATATGAGACCGAACTGAGCTGAACAGAATGAAAGTTGACGATGAAAAGTAAAGTTGGATCTACTGTTGAAAGTGAGTCAATGTTGCAAGTTTGTTTCCAACCAAGACACACATCACATACCACTGACATTTGCGCAGTTGTGCAGCTAGTTTCAGGGCAATACCTGTTGTTGTTGTGGTCTTCAGTCCAGAGACTGGTTTGATGCAGCTCTCCATGCTACTCTATCCTGTGCAAGCTTCTTCATCTCCCAGTACCTACTGCAACCTACACCCTTCTGAATCTGCTTAGTGTATTCATCTCTTAGTCTCCCTCTACGATATTTACCCTCCACGCTGCCCTCCAATTCTAAATTGGTGATCCCTTGATGCCTCAGAACATGTCCTACCAACCGATCCCTTCGTCTAGTCACGTTGTACCACAAATTTCTCTTTTCCCCAATTCTAGTCAATACCTCCTCATTAGTTATGTGATCTACCCATCTAATCTTCAGCATTCTTCTGTAGTACCACATTTCGAAAGCTTCGATTTTCTTCTTGTCCAAACTATTTATCGTCCATGTTTCACTTCCATACATGGCTACACTCCACACAAATACTTTCAGAAATGACTCCCTGACACTTACATCTATACTCAATGTTAACAAATTTCTCTTCTTCAGAAACGCTTTCCTGGCGATTTCAATACCTATACAAACAGAAATGTGGATCAGATACTAAACGAAAAGCAATTACTCTGTATAGGACCATCTGAGATCAAAATTTTGTGCATCAAAATGCTCGAAAAATATACCTGAAATATCTTCGCATTCTGGATCATCTTTTACTTTATTTTAGCCAAATTAAGGCAAAAACTCGATCACTGTTAGTCGTTAGAAAACTACTGTATATGCACTCACAACCGCAAAGGAACTTTGACAGATGTGACCGATTTCCACAGTTACCACATCCTTCAGCTAACCTACACCTACTTTTTCGTCTTGCGGAAACTTACAACAGGCGACATTCCCTGAGAGGGGATAGCCGTCGAAGCCCTTGAAGCCGGTCATAAATGTAAAACTTTTGTGTGATTGTCACTGTAAATAAAGTAGCAGTATTATCAGTAGTTGCCTTCTTTCCTTTTCTCAAGTACTTAAACTCATCAGGTAGACTGTGTGAGCGACAATTAATTCCGCATTAGAAGTTGCAACACAGCATGAAGACAGCCAGGAAAATCCGAAGTGATGTTTTCCTTCTCAAGGCTAGTTTTTCAGTTGGATGATTATGACTCCAGGCTATTTACATACGTGTATTACACGACAACGGTTTCATCATCTCGATATATTTTTAGCGTGTCACAGTAACTGTTCTAAATTTATTTGCCTTTACTGTGCCGCCTGAGCCTCTCATAGGAATAGGGTGCCGTGTTGTAATATTCGTTTTCGGGACTAACTTTTAACACTCTGTTGTATTTCTGTTTTGGTTTCAGTTCAGCCGCTCTTCTTTTCTCAGTTGGTAAATGAAGATCATTGTCTGACAAAACTGCCCCTCTATCGGAGGATGCAAGTAGAGAAATAAAACGTTTACTAAGTAAAACAATTTTTGCCTCGTTTAGCAATGATTTTGGTTTTAGTATGTCGAATGCTTGGTAATGACGTAAATTAAAACTTGCAGTTAGTCGCTGTTGACATAAGCAGAATATGACGTTCTCTCAGTAACTTGTCGAACATTGTTGCGACAAACAATTAGACTTTACTTTTTTCGTGGAAGACAATAAAAAGAACCTTCACGATAATTTCAACTCGTAGTAGAGAGAGTATCAAAACAATACATTGCCACAACTAATGACTGTTCCCACACTTATTTTGGAGAGAACCAATCTTTGGACAGCAGGCAGTATGAAATTACGGCTTCTTCTGGATCCAAGCATTATGTGCAACATCCCAAATGGTCATCAGACTGATCAGTTTGGTTACAAAACTGAACTCTTAATGAATATGCACCGTTGCTTATGTGCTGGTACTGTAAAAGTTCGTATTGATGCTTTAACGAAGTTTCTGAGCCATTCGGATGCTATTTGCACTTCGTACTGTTTTGAATGTGTGTAAACTTCGGCACATTTGTACTATCAATGTTCGGGTCCGTAAAACGGAAGCATATTTTAAGTAATTATTTTTGGAACTAAAATTAAACTTAAAAACATTTAACGACTGATGCAATTATTACCGCATTTTCTAGAATGTTAGATTTTTTAGAACTTTCTTTACATTATTATACACTCCTGGAAATGGAAACAAGAACACATTGACACCGGTGTCAGACCCACCATACTTGCTCCGGACACTGCGAGAGGGCTGTACAGCGGACACACCAGGAACCGCGGTGTTGGCCGTCGAATGGCGCTAGCTGCGCAGCATTTGTGCACCGCCGCCGTCAGTGTCAGCCAGTTTGCCGTGGCATACGGAGCTCCATCGCAGTCTTTAACACTGGTAGGATGTCGTGACAGCGTAGACGTGAACCGTATGTGCAGTTGACGGACTTTGAGCGAGGGCGTATAGTGGGCATGCGGGAGGCCGGGTGGACGTACCGCCGAATTGCTCAACACGTGGGTGAGGTCTCCACAGTACATCGATGTCGTCGCCAGTGGTCGGCGGAAGGTGCACGTGCCCGTCGACCTGGGACCGGACCGCAGCGACGCACGGATGCACGCCGAGACCGTAGGATCCTACGCAGTGCCGTAGGGGACCGCACCGCCACTTCCCAGGAAATTAGGGACACTGTTGCTCCGGGGGTATCGGCGAGGACCATTCGCAACCGTCTCCATGAAGCTGGTCTACGGTCCCGCACACCGTTAGGCCGTCTTCCGCTCACGCCCCAACATCGTGCAGCCGGCCTCCAGTGGTGTCGCGACAGGCGTGAATGGAGGGACGAATGGAGACGTGTCGTCTTCTGCGATGAGAGTCGCTTCTGCCTTGGTGCCAATGATGGTCGTATGCGTGTTTGGCGCCGTGCAGGTGAGCGCCACAATCAGGACTGCATACGACCGAGGCACACAGGGCCAACACCCGGCATCATGGTGTGGGGAGCGATCTCCTACACTGGCCGTACACCTTTGGTGATCGCCGGGGGACACTGAATAGTGCACGGTACATCCAAACCGTCATCGAACCCATCGTTCTACCATTCCTAGACCGGCAAGGGAACTTGCTGTTCCAACAGGACAATGCACGTCCGCATGTATCCCGTGCCACCCAACGTGCTCTAGAAGGTGTAAGTCAACTACCCTGGCCAGCCAGATCTCCGGATCTGACCCCCATTGAGCATGTTTGGGACTGGATGAAGCGTCGTCTCACGCGGTGTGCAAGTCCAGCACGAACGCTGGTCCAACTGAGGCGCCAGGTGAAAATGGCATGGCAAGTCGTTCCACAGGACTACATCCAGCATCTCTACGATCGTCTCCATGGGAGAATAGCAGCTTGCATTGCTGCGAAAGGTGGATATACACTGTACTAGTGCCGACATTGTGCATGCTCTGTTGCCTGTGTCTATGTGCCTGTGGTTCTGTCAGTGTGATCATGTGATGTATCTGACCCCAGGAATGTGTCAATAAAGTTTCCCCTTCCTGGGACAATGAATTCACGGTGTTCTTATTTCAATTTCCAGGAGTGTATCTGCAACAAAATAACGTAGGATAATGTGAACTTTTTAACTCGCCAGTCATTCTCACGATAATATCATTTCATACCAGATGACAAGCAGTGTAATAGTGTAAAGAAGATTCTATAAGTCTCATATGCAAGAGATAGGACAAAAATCACAAAAGACATAAAACGTTTGTATGTGATTTCCGTTCCAATAATTATTACCCACAAAATGTTTGCTTTGTACAAACCTGAATAAAAGCACCTACTGATGATATTTGGACTTAGAAAGAACAATTATTTCCAAAACAGGTCAGCCTATAACAATAATAATAATAATAATAATAATTTTGTAATAGTAATAATTTTATAATAGTAATAATTTTATAATAGTAATAATTTTATAGAAATGTTTACTCGTACGACGAAATCGTGCACATCATATTGAATTATCAGTTTCAGTTTTGACAGGAAACGACAATTCAGTACAATAATCGATCTATTATGTATCCTGTTAAACATATTTCACAATAAGTAACCCTGGAAGTAGGTAGGGCAAGCTTACATAAATTAGACGATCTTCTTTTTTTCCTGGCCTTCACGGTGTCGGCATATTAACCTGGAGTTGGCAATAAGTATTGGTTGGGGTTGGCCTGATGACCTCTCCCTCCCCTTCCCAGGACGGAATTTGTATACCCTGTCTGGCTGAGTCTAGTGTTATCCCGTGTGAGAACTTTTTCTAAGTGTTCGCAAACAAATCGTGTAACAGGCGGAGCCAATGTGATGTATACGCTGACATTGGCAGTTTTGATGTAGCGGCAGTCAATTTTTGCAAGGTGAGGGATGTGTTGATCAGCGGCGTACAGTGGCGTACACACTTACGGAGTAATCAAAAGGTTTTCGTTTACGGGCGAGAAAAAGGAAGTTGTAGGGAATCTGAAAAGCTATATTTGCCCAAGTACCCATGAGGCGACATCCGACGCACATCTTGTTAGCATGATACGAACAATTAAGGGAAACAGGGCAAGAGGCACGGGGTTACAACGATCGAGGAGAACAACGAACTTGCTGACTCCTGGCTTGGAACAAATATGCTTGATCGCTTGGTTAAGGAGCACTATCGATGGATATTGAAATGGCTGTCGTTCGCAGGACTACGTTGATAATAGAATGATAACAGCAGGTTGTTGTTGTTGTGGTCTTCAGTCCAGAGATTGGTTTGATGCAGCTCTCTACGCTACTCTATCCTGTACAAGCCTCTTCAACTCCCAGTACCTACCGCAACCTACATCCTTCTGAATCTGCTTAATGTATTCATCTCTTGGTCTCCCTCTACGATTTTTACCCTCCACTCTGCGCGCGAATACGAAATTGGTGATCCCTTGATGCCTCAGAATGTGTCCTACTATCCGATCCCTTCTGCTAGTCAAGTTGTGCCACAAAATACTTCCTCATTAGTTATGTGATCTACCATCTAATCTTCAGCATTTTCCACATTTCAAAAGCTTCTATTCTCTTCTTGTCTAAACTATTTATCGTCCATGTTTCACTTACATACATGACTACGCTCCATACAAATACTTTCAGAAGTGACTTCCTGACACTTAAATCTATACTCGATGTTAAGAAATTTCTCTTCTTCAGAAACGCGTTCCTTGCCATTCCCAGTCTACATTTTATATCCTCTCTACTTCGACCATCATCAGATATTTTGCTCCCCAAATAGCGAAACTCCTTTACTACTTTTAGTGTCTCATTTCCTAATCTAATTCCCTCAGCATCACCCGACTTAATTCGACTACATTCCATTATCCTCGTTTTGCTTTTGCTGATGTTCATCTTATATCCTCCTTTCAAGACACTATCCATTCCGTTCAACTGCTCTTCCAAGTCCTTTGCCGTCTCTGACAGAATTACAATGTCATCGGCGAACCTCAAAGTTTTTATTACTTCTCCATGGATTTTAATACCTACTCCGAATTTTTCTTTTGTTTCCTTCACTGCTTGCTCAATATACAGATTGAATAACGTCGGGGATAGGCTACAGCCCTGTCTCACTCCCTTCCCAACCACTGCTTTCCTTTCATGTCCCTCAACTCTTATAACTGCCATCTGGTTTCTGTACAAATTTTAAATAGCCTTTTGCTCCCTGTATTTTACCCTGCCACCTTGAGAATTTGAAAGAGAGTATTTCAGTCAACATTATTAAAAGCTTTCTCTAAGTCTACAAATGCTAGAAACGTAGGTTTGCCTTTCCTTAATCTAGCTTCTAAGATGAGTCTTAGGGTCAGTATTGCTTCACGTGTTACAACATTTCTACGGAAACCAAAATGATCTTCCCCGAGGTCGGCTTCTACTAGTTTTTCCATTCTTCTGTAAAGAATTCGCGTTAGTATTTTGCAGCTGTGTCTTATTAAACTGATAGTTCGGTATTTTTCACATCTGTCAACACGTGCTTTCTTTGGAATTGGAATTATTATATTCTTCTTGAAGTCTGAGGGTGTTTCGCCTGTTTCATAAATCTTGCTCACCAGATGGTATAGTTTTGTCAGGACTGGCTCTCCCAAGGCCGTCAGTAGTTCCAATGGAATGTTGTCTACTCCGGGGGCCTTGTTTCGACTCAGGTCTTTCAGTCCTCTGTCAAACTCTTCACGCAATATCGTATCTCCCATTTCACCTTTATCTACATTCTCTTCCATTTCCATAATATTGTCCTCAAGTACATTGCCCTTGTATAGACCTTCTATATACTCCTTCCACCTTTCTGCTTTCCCGTCTTTACTTAGAACTGGGTTTCCATCTGAGCTCTTGATGTTTATGAAAGTGGTTCTCTTATTCCCAAAGGTCTCTTTAATTTTCCTGTAGGCAGTATCTATCTTACCCCTAGTGAGATAAGCCTCTACATCCTTACATTTGTCCTCTAGCCATCCCTGCTTTGCCATTTTACGCTTCCTGTCGATCTCATTTTTGAGACGTTTGTACTCCTTTTTGCCTGCTTCATTTACTGCATTTTTATATTTTCTCCTGCTTTACAGTAGGTACATCTCTATAATTCACAGGAAGGGCAAACGCGACAGTTTGAATCAGTGAAACATATTCGGCAATCTACTGATTCGACAATTATGATGACAAACGTTTTTCAGAATAACTGTGCCAGTGGAATTGTAGCACCTAAGAAATCTCGTATGTACGATACAGCAAACTGATTCATTACATCAGTTTGTTCGTAAGTTTCATGTTCCGTGGACCATTGGCACGATTAATCGTAATGATGTGAAACGAGTCATTTTACATTCACATTACTCATTGGTATGTTAATGTGAACAGCTAACAACAGAGTACTTACAACGAACTTCAAGAGGGAATAAATAGACTGTGAAGGAGATGTCAAAAAGCTTAACTCTTCAACAGTTGTCTATAAGATGATCGTGAGTCTGCACCAAATATTTTTCTTACAGCACGTTCTTGAGCAATAAACACATTATTTCTTAAAGTTGCGGTACCCCAGAACATTATTTCATATGACATTACTGAATGAAAACACACAAAATATATCAACTTCTCTCCCCAACATTTTCAGCCATTCGAAGTGCAAATCTGGCTGTACAAACTTGTATTAGGAGTTCGAAAACGCGTTTTTTTAGTTAAAACTCTCATTAACAGCGACAGCCAAAATTTTTTGTTGCCAACCGAGTTCCTCGCCATGTTTACACTTGTGTAGTACATGTGCAGAACTCAATATGTTGTGTCTTTTCGAAACTGAGAATGAGACAATTCGCAGAAAATCCTCAATAATACTTTTAAGAGCATCATTTACCATTTCTTCTGGTACTGTACGTATGTTTGGATTGATTACAATACTAGTTAGTGTCTTCCGCAAAAAGAACGACTTCTGCTTGTTGTATATTAGATAGGACGTCGTTTACATTTCTGATGAACAACAGTGGATCTAAAACTGAGCCTTCTAGAATCCTGTAAGCGATTTCTCTCCAGCCAGAAAAATCTCCCTTTCTTACATTGGTTGTATTATTAAGTATAACTTACTGCACTCTGTTAGTAGATATGACATTAGTCATTGGGTTGATATATCATAAATTCCATAAAACCTCAGTTTATCCGGTAGAAAATTGTGATTCACATAGTCAAATACCTTATATGGAAATGTAAATGAAGTCTCATGCTACTTGATAGAGCGCGAGACCCGTACCGCCGTACTAGGCAAGGACCTAATGGAGGTGGTTTGCCGTTGCCTTCCTCTGACCGTAATGGGGTGAATGACGATGATGATTTAGAGGACACAACAACACCCAGTCATCTCGGGTAAGTGAAAATCCCTGACGCCGTCGGGAATCGAACCCTGAACCCCGTGCTCGGAAAGCGAGAACGCTACCGCCAAACCACGAGCAGCGGACATACTTAAGACAGGTCAAAGAAAATTTCACTTGGTGCTATTTCGTAATTTTGTGCTTACAATATTTGGGAAGATGTGTAAATGGCATTCTCATTTGAGCAGCTCTTCCGAAAATCAAACTGTGATTATCGTTGCTCTGTTGGGATACTACAATGGAATAACAACCTTCTCAAAAAATTTTGGAGAATAGCATCAGTAGTGAAACAGATTGGTAGTTATTGACATCTCTCCTATCATCTTCCTTATACAGGGATTTAATAATAACATACTTCAATCTCTCTGAAAAAGTGCCCTAAGTTAGTGATACATCAAATTCTTGAGGAAAGACAGTGCTTATTACATGAAAAAAAGTCTTTAGCACTCTGTTGGAAACCG
The DNA here is from genome assembly GCF_023897955.1 of Schistocerca gregaria. Lineage (NCBI taxonomy): Eukaryota > Metazoa > Arthropoda > Insecta > Orthoptera > Acrididae > Schistocerca > Schistocerca gregaria. Next base: position 870,912,801 of record NC_064922.1, read on the forward strand.
CATCAAATCCAGATGAGCCTTCATTTTTGAGAGAATGCATAATTTATTAATTTCAAAAAGAGAAATGGATAAGGTATCTATATGATTAAATTTCATGTAGATTGCTTGTTCAACAAATTCTTTTAGTTTTTATTTTCAAGTGTCTGTTCTTATATTTTTACAGTAATTAAAAAATCATTAATAAACATGTTTTGCTACTTGTGAATTTTTATTTATAGCCCTTCCATTAAAGTTAATACTGATGTTACCCTGTTCTGTGGCTTGTTGTCCTGTCCCTCATAATGCTGCATTCCATATAGATTTAAGTCTGTTGTAGGAATTACTGATTCCTGACATAACGTGCATATTCCATGCAGGTGCAACTACTGCAGGATCTTTTCTTGTTCTTGCTAGTGGGCACAATTCCATGGTTTTTATATCAGCGTTTAATGTCCTTTCTTGTAGGTCTGTGTAGAAAACTATTTGCGAATAATGATATAAATCTAACTTGGACTAGATCAAAATCTATACCTATATTTGGTTAATAGTAAATTTCTTCTGAGCACATATCTTGTAAACTATTCTTAAAAATGTCTGTCGTGAAATCATTAATTATTCTAACTGATTTCCACTGAGTATCATGTATACTGTAAGGCGCTATCCCGTTTATCATAACTGTGCGTTATTATCAGAGAGAGCATTTGTTATTGGCTATACAGCTAGTGGTAGATTTCTAGATATACACTGCCCCCCTCCTTCCCCCCAAATGCCACACCAGCAGCTACAGTAAAAAACTAAGTGTTCTAGATTAATATATGTATGTGCAAACGTTTGAAGATAACAGAACATGTTCGAAACGCGTTGCATTATGTTAGATTAAGCATCAAATAAAAAGTGACTGGTAACAGAAACTTGAAACAAATAATTAACCTTCATATCAGTTTTCGGACTGAACACCACAACAATAACAACATCAACGGCATCCATTAAATTCATACCTCAAGTCATTTGCCGACTCTTTCAGAATATCAGTTTTGTAATCTATAGTAAATCTGTTTTAGTGTTTGCGTGACACCTTCGTACACACAGGCGACTGCGTTGCTCTAGCAAGCGGCGTTTCTCCAGCCTGGAGTAGTCAGCAGTGGCTGCAGGCGTGAGCTAATGTCCTCTGCGCTCTAACGGGCTGCGTCATCTTCGTAAATGGGCGCCTTAGAGCGTGGCGGAGACGTTAATGCGATAGGAGGGGCTCCCGGATACCGCCGAGCGGCCGATGTCGTTTCCGAGGAATGTGTCGGCTGCGGGAAAAGGGCGGGAACGGAGGGGCTGACAGGAGGCTGTGTGGGAAACTGTAGGGCCGCGGCCACACCGGACATTCCGGAGTGCAGTAGTCAACGCCGCCGGCGGCGCCGGGGCACGTTTCGCTAACGCTCTCTGCACGTGCGGCCGACAACTCACGAGGAGCCTACCCACTTGTTTCTACCTGCTCGCCGCTGCTTCCACGTCTGCAGTCGACTCTTGCCAATTCGATACTCGATAAAACAAATTCCTTATTAAATCGATATACATGGGAAATACTACATTTTCATTTGCTTCTTATGAGGTAGCGTATATTTACTTCAGTACAAATATAGACAACTGGTCTACAACTACATACGAGGGTCACTCCAAAAGAAATACACAATATTTTTTTAAATCTATCCTTTATTCTACATGAAACTTCCTGGCAGATTAAAATTGTGTGCCCGACCGAGACTCGAACTCGGGACCTTTGCCTTTCGCGGGCAAGTGCTCTACCATCTGAGGTACCGAAGCACGACTCACGCCCGGTCTCTTGTTTGAAAGTTATACAGTGTGTAGGTACATCCTATAGGAACAATATTTTCATTTCTCCACGTAATGTCCATCCCTCTCAACTGCCTTAACGCCATCTTGGAACCAGCGCCTGTATACCCATAGGGTGAAATTCTCGACTAACCTGTTTGAGCCACTGTTTGGCAGCGTACACAAGGGAGTCATCCCCTTCAAACCTTGTTCCACGAAGAGAGTCTTTCAGTTTCCCAAAGAGATGATAGTCACATGGAGCCAGGTCAGGATTGTAAGGCTGATGTTTTTCTTGTTTCTTTGTGAGCCACTGTCAACATCCTGGAAACCCACCTGGCACAAACCTTTTTTAACGCCATCACTTTCAGTATTCTGCAAACAGTTCCTTCCCCTATCCCAACTTAGCGTGACAATTCGTTCACTGTGATGCATCTGTCAGCAGTCACCAGTTCGTTAACTCTCTGCACATTGTTTGGAGTGTGTGCAGTACGAGGCCTGCCGCTGTGAGGACAACCTTCAATATTGCCGTGTCCACTTTCATCATGTAACCTGCTTGCCCATCGACTAACTATACTGCGATCGACAGCAGCATCTCCGTACACCTTTTTCAACCTTTTGTGGATGTTTCCCACTGTCTCATTTTAACAGCACAGGAATTCTATGACGGCGAGTTGCTTCTGACGAACGTCAGGTGTAGCAGCCATCTTGAAGACCTGCTGTGCTGGCGCCACTCATGGGAACAGGTTGAACTAAGTTTGAAAACAAGCGGAAAGGATGGATCTACACACTGTAAAGCTTTCAGACATGCACAATCAAAACTGTATTTTTACAAAAATAGTGTGCATTTCTTATGGAGTGACCCCCATACATACGAGGATAGATTGATAACTTTGGTAAAAAAAAAGAAGTAAGAAACAATGTTTGAATCGTAAACAACTCACCTTGCTTCTCAGCTTAGTCTTATTGGAGGGAAATACACTTGGCCCAGAGATTTTCCAGCTTCTTCACCCCATTGGAAATGTAGGTTCTCTCATACTCTACAAAATACTTTTATAACACTCGCTTGCTGTGACACAAATTCTCTGCGAGGATTTTGAATTTTGATCGTGCGTGTGTCTAATAGATTAAGGTATCGGACACTAATTTTGAATATGTTGTACTTAACAAAAAACTAAAGAGGCTTTTACTTTCGGGCTAATGAAACTAGAAAAGTTCATACACGAAAAAAAATCGAATGGTCGCCAATCCAATTAGGCACATTAACTTGAAATACAGGGTGATTCAAAAAGAATACCACAACTTTAAAAATGTGTATTTAATGAAAGAAACATAATATAACCTTCTGTTATACATCATTACAAAGAGTATTTAAAAAGGTTTTTTTCACTCAAAAACAAGTTCAGAGATGTTCAATATGGCCCCCTGCAGACACTCGAGCAATATCAACCCGATACTCCAACTCGTTCCACACTCTCTGTAGCATATAAGGTGTAACAGTTTGGATAGCTGCTGTTATTTCTCATTTCAAATCATCAATGGTGGCTGTGAGAGATGGCCGAAACACCATATCCTTAACATACCCCCATAAGAAAAAATCGCAGAGGGTAAGATTAGGGCTTCTTGGAGGCCAGTGATGAAGTGCTCTGTCATGGGCTGCCTGGCGGCCGATCCATCGCCTTCAGACGATAAGGTTTCATAACTAACCTTTTTCGTAGGACTCTCCATACAGTTGATTGTGGAATTTGCAGCTCTCTGCTATCTCTGCGAGTCGATTTTCCTGGGCTGCGAACAAATGCTTGCTGGATGCGTGCTACATTTTCATCACTCGTTCTCGGCCGTCCAGAACTTTTCCCTTTGCACAAACACCCATTTCTGTAAACTGTTTATACCAACGTTTAATACACCACCTATCAGGATGTTTAACACCATACTTCGTTTGAAATGCTCGCTGAACAACTGTCGTCGATTCACTTCTGCCGCACTCAATAGCACAAAAAGCTTTCTGCTGAGTGGTCGCCATCTTAGCATCAACTGACGCTGACGCCTAGGCAACAGCGCTTCAAGCGAACAAATGTACAACTAAATGAAACTTTATAGCTCCCTTAATTCGCCGACAGATAGTGCTTCGCTCTGCCTTTTGTCGTTGCGGAGTCTTAAATTCATAAAGTTGTGGTATTCTTTTTGAATCACTCTCTATTATGTTCAAGAAAATGTATATTAGTTGTTGTTTCCTTTGTGTAACACACTGAATACACACAAATACAGGGCAGTCTAAGTTGTGGGTAGCAGTAAGTATCATTAATGTACAAACCAGTAACCACAGACAGCAAAATTGTACCTCACTAATAATAATAACAGTTACAATCATGATCATTACGGGACTCAGTACTGAGATGTTACTGCAGGAAGCACTGAATCGAAGTTGGACATGGAAAGGTTTCTAACTAAACTGACATAAAATTACCACAAATAAATTAAATATCACAATTATACTGTTGATACTCCCATTTATAGAACTGTATCAGATTTCTTTAGTAGCAATAATATTCTAATTATCTTTCTAATATGAGAAAATTATGGTGGGGACCAAAAAACCGATCTGATTATTTCAGTAGTAAGATTCAAAAATGGTTCAAATGGATCTGAGCACTAAGGAACTTAACTTCTGAGGTCATCAGTCGCCTAGAACTTAGAACTACTTAAACCTAACTAACCTAAAGATACAAAATTGTTAAGACTTTCGTGGCCATTTGTTGACAAACTGCTTATTTGCTTCTGTCTCGGGTTCTTCGGCCGACGTTCGTGTGATGATTTTGCTGACGTTTCGCCAGCACGAGTGGCTGGCATTGTCAAAGCTTCACCCTCCATTGCCGGAGGTGAACTGGAGCCGGGCTCGCGGCCGCAGACTATATGTACCTTGCGCGCCAACGTCCGAGGGCTTCTCCGCGGTCATTTCCGCGGTCATTTCCGGTGCGTTTCTCCTCTTGCTACCTGCTACGGTCGTTCTCTGCAGTACGGGAAGCCAGGAGCCGTTTACCTTAAGGCTTTCTTCTTTCTTGTTGAAGCTGTTCCCGTGTTTGTGTATTTCTACAGCTTCTCTGTACAAGCGGGTGTGATAGTGCTTCTCTACAGCCAGAACTTCCGTGTCGGTGAATTTTATTACATGTACCTGGTCGGTCTCACTCAGTGCGTGTTCTGCCACGGCCGATTTGCAGGTTGGGACAGGTGGAAAAATCGGCCGTGGCAGAACACGCACTGAGTGAGACCGACCAGGTACATGTAATAAAATTCACCGACACGGAAGTTCTGGCTGTAGAGAAGCACTATCACACCCGCTTGTACAGAGAAGCTGTAGAAATACACAAACACGGGAACAGCTTCAACAAGAAAGAAGAAAGCCTTAAGGTAAACGGCTCCTGGCTTCCCGTACTGCAGAGAACGACCGTAGCAGGTAGCAAGAGGAGAAACGCACCGGAAATGACCGCGGAAATGACCGCGGAGAAGCCCTCGGACGTTGGCGCGCAAGGTACATATAGTCTGCGGCCGCGAGCCCGGCTCCAGTTCACCTCCGGCAATGGAGGGTGAAGCTTTGACAATGCCAGCCACTCGTGCTGGCGAAACGTCAGCAAAATCATCACACGAACGTCGGCCGAAGAACCCGAGACAGAAGCAAATAAGCAGTTAACCTAAAGATATCACACACATCCATGCCCGAGGCAGGATTCAAACCTGCGACCGTAGCGGTCGCGCGGCTCCAGACTGTAGCGCCTAGAACCGCTCTGCCACCCCGGCCGGCTAGTAAGATTCAATTCAACGAAATTTAATTCTTAGCTCCACTTGGAATAGTTTATGTTTTCATACTTCAAAGCAAATTACTCAGTACTGAGCTCGATTAACGTCAAAAAAAAAAAAAAAAAAAAAAAAAAAAAATCGTGCATGATAGCAATCAAGGCAAAATTATGTTTCAAATTAGTTTAACGTGTGTGGCTTTTTCATCATCTGTGAAGCAGGTATTTTAGGCAGTAACATTTACACAATCTGGCACTGAATTTAAGCACATTTAATACACAGAAATAAATCACTAATTCGTTCATGAATAGGATAAATGCTTGAAAGGTCTCTGTTGGATTCCTTTCATGTTAATTTCTTAAATCTGTTGTCATTTACGGCATAAATTTCTCTTCTAAATTTACTGTGGTGTTTCCGACTATCTGGGAGGAGACTGAGCAGTGGAACATGTTACTTTTACACATAAACAAGAACGATCTGTCACACTGCTACACTTTAAAACACAGTTTATATGTAATTCATGTCACACAGTCTCATACGGAACCTACATCCGCTTTCTTTTATATAGTGTATATGATAAGATACTGTCATCCCCCTTCCCTTCTGTGTGAGAGGATGTATGAGCAAATGTATTTCTAGTTGCATGCTTGATGGTAGCAAACAAGCCTGTCTGCTAGAGAACAGTAGGACCAACGTCGGAACAGGTAACTACGCTTTCTAAAAGCAGAGAGGTTTCTATCCTTAGTATTGTCCTGTCCGTCCCTTGTCATGTTGGTATAGGAAGCTGCCTCTCTGGTCACTTCCGTTTTGTATTTGTGAAGCACGCTCGGTAAGAGCCCAGCAGGTCAGTCTGTCCGCGGCGAGCGTCTGAAGTGCTAAGATCTCCGGCTAAGCGCGTGTCTGCTAAGTCCGTAGGACAATGGATTTCTTAAGATCAGCCTAACTGAAAATTTAATGACCTTTATTTCAGGTTTAGTTCTAAAATATCTAATGTTATCTTAAATTGCAACGCAGTGTAATTCGAGTGTGAAGTTCAGAATATATTCCGGTAGTTCCTTTGTCACTACTTTGTGAGTAAAGTGGAACCACGTGTTGATCAGTAGTTCTAACTAAGATCATCAGTCTTAAATGCGAATGTGCGTGAGATTATAACGTCTCGTCTTGACAATATTTTTCAATATAGCGACTTTTCTTTATGTTCAGCCCACGTGGGGTGTACTTTGTGAGACCAGTACCACGTGCTTATACAATTGTTTGACCCATCAGGTTAATAGTAAGACGATAGTAACCAGTTCGAGGTTTTTCTTTTGTAAATTGCTTTTCGATCTAATTTATTTTAATTATCAAAATTATTGTAGAGTTACACTATTTGTGTAAACCAAGTTGACCACTTGAAGCGTGCGGTGTAATCATCAAAGTAGCCCTCAGCTATTCTTTTCGGGAAGATTTCACAGAGAGTTAGTATGAATTTAGTATACCAGTGTGTGGTAATTACATGACGGACAGGATTGCGCTGCGAACGTAACTTCTTTGGGTGAAAATTGAATCGGTTGATTGTGGTTAATTTCCTCTTGTATATGTTTCAACGTTCTTTGTGTGTTATTTTACGAATGCAGTGTTGTATGCAGTCTCCCAATCTTGGCTCCATATTTGATGTGTTCCGTAAGATTAGAAACTCACATTTTCACAACCCTAAATAAGGCACCAGCTTAGTTATGACTCAAGTTTAATATGCTGAAATTTCAATGATCAATGTTAAAATAAATTTCCAAATATAAATTGATTTATTTCTTTTTATTTAAATTCTCTTTATATATATATATATATATATATATATATATATATATATATATATATATATATATATATCACCGGTTTTCGTATGACTATTAAAAGATTGTAATTAATGTTGGTCTGGTTGGGAATTTGGCGGGCTGGACTGGATACCTGGTGAAGCGGTTGCGCAGTAATGCAAGGTTAACTTCCCCAGACAGCTCACAGCTTTTAACCCACTTTTATGGTCGTGAATAGCAGCACCGCTTACACCACAAATTAATGTAACAACGTTACAAGCTACGGTTCGAAACACAGGTTTATACCACTTGGTTTATTACTAGAAACACTCACACAACTTAACTGGTCTATGGCATAATATATATCTGTGTATCTAATGTTGGTGGAGCAGTGGCGAAGTAGAGGTGGCAAGCGACGTGGCGACTAACTGTACTCACGGCTCTTGTTGTTTGAATGCTCTTTACAATTTCTTCTTGGCGACGGATTTTTTACGTGTTAGAGCCATTGTTGCCGGGAGTACCATGGAGCAGCCAAATCCACATCCAAGGCTATTTTCCATGCAAAACGGCTTCCAAATGCCTTCCTTGGCACCCTCTATGTGTACCGTGCAACGGCTAGCCACTGACTGCGTACCGTTCCCACAAAGTAGCCGCCCAGTTCGGCCGCCAAAACCACCTTTTACATCGCTCCAAGCCACTTCCGTTATGGAGGGATTTCCCTTCATCTTTTACATTGTACAAGTGTCCTAAGCATGAATCAGCTTCCAATATACAATGTTTTCTTTATAAACATACGTACATTATAAAATTTCATTATTTTAAACATTATTTAGTTTTTTCCCTACATACATTACAAACTTTAAATTTCCTGTCACAAATCAATGACCTTAACTAACAAAGAACAAACACTTCATAATCACAGATACACAATTACATAGTATAAACCGACTTCTAATCTATAGAGGTGTTACAACCTCAATTATCACTTGGTCATTTGATGAAAGTTTCTTGGCAGAAAGTCAAAGTTTCATCTTAATGCACGGGTAGAAATCACTAGGTGCTAAGTCTGGCGAACAGAATGGATGAGGAACCAATTCAAAGCCCTGTTCACATATTTCGCCATTGTTATCGGTGTTATGTGGGCTGGTGCATTATCCTGATGAAAGAGCGCTGTTTTGCGTGTCAATCTTGCTCTTGTTTTAGCCAACACAAATTTGAAACGACCCTACAATAAAACATAATAGGGGCCAGGTACTCTATGACAAATATCCCAAAAAACAGTGGCCGTCACCTTAGCAACTGACAAAATGGTCTTCACCTTCTTCCGTGCACTTACACCAATCTTTGTTCATTGTTTTGACTACCGTTTTGAGCAAAACGTCCTGCGGATTGCGATTGAACATCACCAGACATTGCACTGAAATATTGTGCCCGTTAGCTTTTGGTCGACGGAGAGCAACCGCAACACTCACCAGCATACAGATTCTATTTAGCCAATCCTCCCTGCAGAATATTAAGCAATTGCTCATTTGTGATGCCTACAGTGTCGGCAATCTCACGAAGTTTAATTCGTCGATCTTGCACTTCCATATCATGCATTTTGTCAGTGCTTTCCTTTGAGATGACCTCAATTTGATGGCAGGGGAGGGCTTCGTCTTCGGCGCTCGTTTGATCACATTTGAGTTCACTAATCCAAAAGTAAATGGACTTCAAAGATGGTGGAGACTCCGCTTGGGCTTCCTTCAATACTGTTTTGATTTGTGCGGCAGTCCAGCGCTTCCCATGAAAATTTTTTATAACACCATGAACTCGGTTTTCTCCGTGTTCAATCGCAGCTGCCACACTGACCAATTCAAATGACTGTCAACTATTAACTGTACACTGTACATTGTTGAAATCCTTTATATGTCGTATGACTAGGGCCTCCCGTCGGGTAGACCGTTCGCCGGGTGCAAGTCTTTCGATTTGACGCCACTTCGGCGACCTGCGCGTCGATGGGGATGAAATGATGATGATTAGGACAACACAACACCCAGTCCCTGAGAGAAGAGAAAATCTCTGACCCAGCCGGGAATCACACCCGGGCCCTTAGGATTGACATTCTGTCGCGCTGATCACTCAGCTACCGGGGGCGGACATGCTTTATATGGTCCTTGGAACACTCAAGCTTACCAGCCATGAAGGCCCATCAAAAATGTCCCATTCCTTCACGGAAAGTTACCAGACTTCCATCAAACCACCGTTGTACTCCGCAAGCCACCGTACGGCGTATGACGGATGGTACCTTATACCATTATGAGTCATTCCCTTTCTTGTCCCAGACGCAAATGGAGCGAGGGAAGAACGATTGTCTGTATGTCTCCGTACGGGCCGTAATTTCTCTTTTTCTCGTGGTCTTTGAGCGAAATGTACGTTGGTGGGAGTTGAGTCGTTCTGCAGTCAGCTGCAAATGCGGGTTCTCTAAATTTTCTCAATAGTGTTTCGTGAAAATAACGTCGTCTTTTCCCCAGGGATTCCCGTTTGACTTCATGAATCATCTCCGTAACACTCGCATGTCGCTCGAACCCAATGTTAACAAATCCCTCTGACCTGCTTCGAAGTCTTCCTTTATTTCGAATTGCTGGGGATCCGAGACACTCGAACAGTTGTGAGTCGCGCAAGTGAATGAATTACCGTTTGTAATATTTCTGGCTTAGTCAGGCATCATATTAGGCTCCAAGAAGCTGTTCCCAGAGCAGTGGAGATGCAAGAAGTATATAGATGGCGAAATGTGGTGCGACGTATCTGTGACAGATGTTAGATTCGGTACCATTCCCGTGAGAAAGACCGCCTGCATATTGCCACTGCTCTGTGATTGGCTGCTGTATTCGGAGCAAGGGCGCCAAAACGTTAAACTATAGTTATTATTGGTTCAAATGGCTCTGAGCATTATGCGATTTAACTGCTGAGGTCATCAGTACCCTAGAACTTAGAACTACTTAAACCTAACTAACCTAATGACATCACACACATCCATGCCCGAGGCAGGATTCGAACCTGCGACCGAAGCGGTCACGCGGTTCCACACTGGAGCGCCTAGAACCGCACGGCCACACAGGACGGCTATAGTTATTATTATTAGTTAAACTTATCATTGGAATGACTTCACTTTTTAATATAAATATCTGTCAACAGCTGACTATCAATCAGTCATTTTAGAATTATTAAAAACAATTTAAATAAAAAACAAAAGACTGACGAAAATGCAGACGAAGCACTTTGGAAGCGTTCGGGTCACGCCTTTTCTGGTATGACGCGCGAAGTGTTTCGGGCTGTTCGTCACTCTGGATTAGGCGGTCGAGAAAAACAGACATGTTGTCTGTCTTAGGATGTGTTCCCAATTTTTATTTAAGTTCCTGTTCGTCACTCTGGATTAGGCAGTCGATATGTACAGTCATGTTGTCTGTGGCAGGATGTGTTTGCCAGTATTCAGTATTAAAAGATTCACTCCGGTAGTCATGAGGCACAGACACGTGCCACAAATAGTGTAAAGGTACATTTTCGTGCATTGTGTTTTATCATGTACTTTGCTGTATCAGAAGGTGTTGTATTAAGATCATGTAGTCTTCTCGCTTGGCTATATTAAAATACGCGAGTGGCATCCCAAAGAAGTGGTACATTATTTCAGTACAGAACTTCGCTAAAAGTCAGTTTCAGCCTCAAGATACAGAACCTACGCCCTACGTGCTATTTTCTGTGCTGGGGACATCATCATCATGAAGACAGCAGGTTAGTGAAGTGTACAAGAACTTATGTATTCCACACAGGGCAGTGTAAACAACTAGGCACCTCACGTGTACTGCATGCACAGAACAAATGTGCTCGGTGACACGTCACCTGCAGTAATGCACAGGAGGTAAAGGAGGATAATCTTTATTAACACCAACAATCAATTCATGAGTCCTTTCTTGCCGTACCTTCCCTAAAATTCTCCCAACAAACCAAAGTCGACAGTTCGCTTTCAGTGATACTGCCCTACACATAGAGCGAGCTGCCACTTGTTTCACCAGAAAGAAATTCTGTGTAAGTCATCTTGTAGCCTCCTACAGTAACTCAACGCCGGCACCTTCCAGTACACTACAGCTTCGCCAGCAAGCCACAGATAGCCGTTCACCCGATCAGTCAGATCATTTGTGTACAGTACAAGAGCGTGTTAAAAGTAATGTTTCCGAATTTTTTATTTGAATACTCTTAAGGCTTTTCGAGCCTACGTATTTGCAGCCTTATGCTGCTAGAGGACTTCGAATAGTCAGTGCGTGAGAAACAGCCTGCTGTAATCGAGTATAGAATTCGAAGCCTTCGTCCACACACGCAGCTGCCTTTCCTTCAGCATGAGAATGCCAGGCCACAGACGATCGCCGGGACATCTGCAACAATCCGACGTCTTGGCTTCACTGTCATCGATCATCCTCCATACAATACCGACTCGGCCTCATGCGATTTTCATCTGTTTGCTATACTTAAAGAACACCTTCGAGGGCTTCGATTCGACAGTGATGAAGCGGTGCAGGCAGAGGCAATTGGCGGCTGCAGTGGAGGGGGCGACCCCTCCCGGTCAGCCCGTACGCTATTCGTTCGTTTCTTTCGTCAGTCAACTCGAGTTATCGAGTAGCTGTACTTTCCTATGTAGCACGCGCGTCCGCGTCTCGCATTTTATACGTTTCTGTCTGACACATAGATAGCTAACACATATCTACGAGAAAAGTCGCAGCCATTCTAGTGATCTCTATAAAGAGAGAACCGACTCGTGGAGATAACAGCTTGGGCCTACTGATAACAAACAGACCCAAATTTTTCGACTCTGTAAGTGCAGAACAGGGAATCAGTGATCGTAAGGCCGTTGCAGCATCCCTGAATATGGAAGTTAATACGAATATAAAAAAGGGAGGGAGGTTTATCTGTTTAGCAAGAGTAATAGAAGGCAGATTTCAGACTACCTAACAGAACAAAACGAAAATTTCTGTTCTGACACTGACAATGTTGGGTGTTTATGGGAAAAGTTTAAGGCAATAAAATTTCTGTTCCGACACTGACAATGTTGAGTGTTTATGGGAAACGTTTAAGGCAATCATAAAATGCGTTTTAGACAGGTACGTGCCGAGTAAAACTGTGAGCGCCGGGAAAAACCCACCGTGGTACAACAACAAAGTTAGGAAACTACTGCGAAAGCAAAGAGAGCTCCACTCCCAAGATTAAACGCAGCCAAAACGTCTCAGACAAACAGAAGCTAAACGATGTCAAAGTTAGCGTAAGAAGGGCTATGCGTGAAGCATTCAGTGAATTCGACAGTAAAATTCTATGTACCGACTTGACAGAAAATCAAGTTCTGGTCTTACGTTAAATCAGTAAGGGGCTCGAAACAGCATATCCAGACACTCCGGGATGATGATGGCATTGAAACAGAGGATGACACGCGTAAAGCTGAAATACTAAACACCTTTTTCCAAAGCTATTTCACAGAGGAACACCGCACTGGAGTTCCTTCTCGACATCCTCGCACGAACGAAAAATGGGTGACATCGAAATAAGTGTCCAAGGAATAGAAAAGCAACTGGAATCACTCAACAGAGGAACGTCCACTGGACCTGACGGGATACCAATTCGTTTCTACACAGAGTACGCGAAAGAACTTGACCCCCTTCTAACAGCCGTGTACCGCAAGTCTCTAGAGGAACGGAAGGTTCCAAATGATTGGAAAAGAGCACAGGTAGTCCCAGTCTTCAAGAAGGGTCGTCGAGCAGATGCGCAAAACTATAGACCTATATCTCTGACTTCGATCTGTTGTAGAATTTTAGAACATGTTTTTTGCTCGAGTATCATGTCGTTTTTGGAAACCCAGAATCTAATCTGTAGGAATCAACATGGATTCCGGAAACAGCGATCGTGTGAGACCCAACTCGCTTTATTTGTTCATGAGACCCAGAAAATATTAGATACAGGCTCCCAGGTAGATGCTATTTTTCTTGACTTCCGGAAGGCGTTCGATACACTTCCGCACTGTCGCCTGATAAACAAAGTAAGAGCTTACGGAATATCAGACCAGCTGTGTGGCTGGATTGAAGAGTTTTTAGCAAACAGAACACAGCATGTTGTTATCAATGGAGAGACGTATACAGACGTTAAAGTAACCTCTGGCGTGCCGCAGGAGAGTGTTGTGGGACCATTGCTTTTCACAATATATATAAATGACCTAGTAGATAGTGTCGGAAGTTCCATGCGGCTTTTCGCAGATGATGCTGTAGTATACAGAGAAGTTGCAGCATTAGAAAATTGTAGCGAAATGCAGGAAGATCTGCAGCGGATAGGCACTTGGTGCAGGGAGTGGCAACTGACCCTTAACGTAGACAAATGTAATGTATTGCGAATACATAGAAACAAGGATCCTTTATTGTATGATTATATGATAGCGGAACAAACACTGGTAGCAGTTACTTCCGTAAAATATCTGGGAGTATGCGTGCGGAACGATTTGAAGTGGAATGATCATATAAAATTAATTGTTGGTAAGGCGGGTACCAGGTTGAGATTCATTGGGAGAGTCCTTTGGAAAATGTAGTCCATCAACAAAGGAGGTGGCTTACAAAACACTCGTTCGACCTATACTTGAGTATTGCTCATCAGTGTGGGATCCGTACCAGATCGGGTTGACGGAGGAGATAGAGAAGACCCAAAGAAGAGTGGCGCGTTTCGTCACAGGGTTATTTGGTAACCGTGATAGCGTTACGGAGATGTTTAGCAAACTCAAATGGCAGACTCTGCAAGAGAGGCGCTCTGCATCGCGGTGTAGCTTGCTCACCAGGTTTCGAGAGGGTGTGTTTCTGGGTGAGGTATCGAATATATTGCTTCCCCCTACTTATACCTCCCGAGGAGATCACGTAAAGTGCCCTCCGCCACACACCGTTGGGTAGCTTGCGGAATATAAATGTAGGTGTAGATGTGGATGTATATGTTATCTTCTCTGCCATTTGTTGGAAAAAAGTCGCGAATAGTCTACAGTTTTGTGATTAAAAAGAGACTAATGGGAGAGATTCTTCAATACAAGCAAACAAGCATAAACGCGTTTAATGATCGTGATTCTGTTATACAAGCTTTGCCTGCTTGTCGAGTATCTGACTATCCTACTTTACACACGCTTTACAAAATATTTGTCTGTCTACCTGCATCTATCGCTACACGGAAAGAAGTTTTTCAACTTTGCAGCGTACAAAGACATGGCTGAGGTTGTCAGTGAAGGAGGAGCGACTGAATGGCTTAGCTGTGTTGAACACTCACCCTGATACTGATTGTGCTATTGCTGATGTAATTAACCAATTTGCCAGGAAGAATAGGCGCATAGAATTCATCCTTTAAGGAAGACAATCACAATTGATACTTTTTTAAATCATAAGATGGCATTTTCTTGTATATGTGTATAATCAGTTTAAATAACTTGATTATTTTTTATTATCGTAAAAGTTAAGATAGCTTAGGATCCTTTAGGGCCACCTCCTTGCGGTTTTTCTGTATCCGCCACCGGGCAGAGGTGAGGTCGAGGCTCCGTCAACAAAGTCAAACATTCTACTGCGACAGTATCGTCAAACTGTTCTCTCGTTGGAAGAAATTTTTTGGTTTCCAGGGAGACTATGTCGAGAAATAAATATGTAGACATGAGGAATAAAGATGCAGCATGTTAATAACGTTTATTTTTCAAACAAGAAAAATTCGGAGGCATTGTTTTCCAGCAAGTCCTCGTGCTTTAAATTGCTCCTCACACTTGAGGCTTCTTCCAGTAACTGTTTTGCAACCGCTATATCAAAGAATGTTGCATTTTTCTGCATATTTATCCACAGTAGACTACGTTTGTTGATGTTGAGGGCCAGTCACCAATCTCTGCACTAGCCGTCGATCCCCTGCAGTTCTTGCTGCATTTCGCTACAGTTCTCTAGCGCTGCCCCTTCTCTGCATACAACACCATCATCCGCTAAAAGCCTCATGGAACTTTCAGCGTTATCTATTAGGTCACTTATATAAATTGTGAAAAGCAATGGTCCTACCCAAAAGAAAACGAACCTATTTTTTTCATCTTGTTTATTCACATTTTAAGCACACATCTTCAATACCCCTTCAAAGTGCCCTCCACTTGGACTAATACACTTTTCAAAACATTCTTTAAATTCATCCTTTGTGTCGTCTGACAGCGCGTCTGTCGTTTTTTTCTTCTTCACATCAGCAACATCAGCAAAACGCTTTCCTTTCATGTCTCTTTTGTTCTAGGAAACAAAGAAAACAAAACAAAAATGTGGCACAGTCCAAGGTGAGGTGAGTGTGGGGGCTGAAGAACAGAGATCATACAATTTTTGGCCAAGAACTGTCATGCAGAAAGGGCGGTGTGAACAGGGACATTGTCATGATGGGTAAAACAATCACCTGACTGTCACAAATAAGGCTTCTTCCGCCGCACACTGTTGTGCAATTCTTCCAAAGCTTCCAAGTAGATATCCTGGTTAATTATGTGACCCTGCGGAACGAGCTCTGAATGGCCGACTCCTCTCACATCGAAAAAAAAAAAAAAAAATCAGCGTCGTCTTAATGTTTGGTTTCTATCTGACAAGTTTTCTCAGGGTGAGGCGTACCCGAGGACTTCCATTGGCTTGATTGTTTCTTTGGTTCATAATCGTTTGCATAGTACCATGTATCGTCACCAGATAATTTTTGAAAACAAGATATTTCCGGGGCTCTTCTTTCAAAGCATAGCACGCTTCTACGCGTCCTTGCTTTTATTCATCAATCAGCAATCGTGGCACGATTTGGCAGTTACCCTTTTCATTCCCAAATCTTCTGTTACAATTCGCTGCACTGATCTTCAAGTCACTCTCGACAGCTCCAAAATTTCTTCAGTGGTCCGTCATTGATCTTCGTTAATGATTGCACCAACGTTTTCGTTTTCATGCGTTTGGGCAGTGTAAGGATGACCAGAACAAGGTTTGTGGTCAGTTGACATTTCACAATTTTTAAAACAGGAAAATGACTCAAACTTCTAAGTTTTCTCGATAGCATCGTTCTTGTACGTCATTTTTAACATGTCATGAGTTTTTTTCCGAGTAAAAGGCTTAATCTCACCGCCTCAAGCTGTTCACGAAAACCAACTATTGCAAAAACAACAAACATACTAAAAAGTAGTCACTATAAATTCTGTTGATCTAGTCTTGACCTTCTTCAGCGACGGCACTCGCCTTACTGACTTTGCACTGTTCGCTGTATGCCCGGTACTACAAAAGCTCTGCCCATCAAAACATGAGTTCCGTCTCTTTTGGGTATCCCCTAGTGCCCCAAACTTACTTTCACGTCTGTATAGCTCTCTCCGTTGAGCATAATGTGCGGTGTTCTGTTTGTTAGAAACTCTTTAATCGAATCACACAAATGGTCTGAGTTTCCGTACCCTCGTATGTTATCCATTAGGCAGCAGTGCAGAGCTGTATTAGACGACGTCCGGAAGTCAAGAAACAGGGTATCAACTTAGGCTCCGCGTAGCTACTGTTTCCTTGGTCTTGTGGACAAACACAGTGAGCTGGGTTTCTTTCACAAGATCGTTATTTACGGAAACCATATTAATTCGGACAGAGGAGATTTTAGGTCTCCGCGAGCATGAAACATGGTCGAAAATTGTCCAATAGACGGAAGTCAGAAATATTGGTCTAGAGCTTTGTGCGTCTGTTCGACGACCATTCTTGAAAACGGGAATGATCTGCGCTTTTACGCAATTAGTATAAGCTATCGACTGGTGTAAAGAACCATTTCTCATTTCCTGTAAGCTACGTGAGTTACGTAGCTATAGACGACGTATGGCTATAACACTGTGTGAGAGCTTCGATCTTAAGCCGTCGGCAATCGTGTTCAAGTACAGAGATACACTATGTGATCAAAAGCATCCGGACACCTGGCTGAAAATTACTTACAAGTTTGAGGCGCCCTCCATCGGTAACGTTGGAATTCATTGTGGTGTTGGCCCACCCTTAGCCTTGATGACAGCATTCACTCTTGCAGGCTGGAAGTTTCTTGGGGAATGGCAGCCTATTCTTCACAGAATGCTGCACTGAGGTGAGTTATCGACGTCGGTCTGTGACGCCCGGCACGAAGTGGGCCTTCCAAAACGTCCCAGAGATGTTCTATAGGATTCAGGTCAGGACTCTGTGCAGACCAGTCCATTGTCGTGTTAATGTCGTGTAACCACTCCGCCACAGGCCGTGCATTATGAACAGATGTTCGATCGTGTTGAAAGATGCAATCGCCATCCCCAAATTGTTCTTCAACAGTGGGAAGCAATAAGATGCTTAAAACATCAATGTAGGCCTGCACTGTGATAGTGCCACGTAAAACATCAAGGGGTGCAAGGCCCCTCCATGAAAACCACGACCACACCATAATACCACCGCCTCCGAATTTTACTGTTGGCACTACACATGCTGGCAGATGACGTTCACCGGGCGTTCGCCGTACCCATACCCTGCCATCTGATCGCCACATTGCGCGCCGTGATTGGTCACTCCCCACAACGTTTTTCCACTGTTCAATCGTCCAATGTTTACGCTCCTTGCACCAAGCTAGGCGTCGTTTGGCATTTACCAGCGTGATGGGTGGCGTATGAGCAGCCGCTCGACCATGAAATCTAAGTTTTCTCACCTCCCGCCCAACTGTCATTATACTTGCAGCGGATCCTGATGCACTTTGAAATTCCTGTGTGATGGTCTGGACAGATGTCTGCCTCTTACACATTACGACCCTCTTCAACTGTCGGCGGTCTCTGTGAGCCAACAAACGAGGTGGGTGTGGTGTCACCGCCAGACACCACACTTGCTAGGTGGTAGCCTTTAAATCGGCCGCGGCCCGTTGTATACGTCGGACCCGCGTGTCACCACTATCAGTGAATGCAGACCGAGCGCCGCCACACAGCAGGTCTAGAGAGACTTCCTAGCACTCGCCCCAGTTGTACAGCCGACTTGGCTAGCGATGGTTCACTGACTTCTACGCTCTCATTTGCCGAGACGATAGGTAGCATAGCCTTCAGCTACGTTATTTGCTACGACCTAGCAAGGCGCCATTATCAGTTATCATTGATATTGTGAATCATGTACTGTCACGAGCGACTTGCATCATTAATGGATTGAAGTTAAGTATTCCACCAGCTACGTCCGTTTTCTCAATTCTAATTCCCTTGCCATGTTCCAGGCCTCACGCCAGCCTGCGTGAGCTAGCACGCGTGCATTTCGGCCTCCTTTAGTAACACGGTGTTGGCTCTCCTGCCAACCACAACAGTCGACCTGCACGCTTTTATGCTGTACGTGTCCCTTCACGTATCCACTTCACTATCACATCGGAAACAGTGGACCTAGAGATATGTACGAGTGTGGAAATCTCGTGTACAGACGTATGGCACAAGTGACACCCAAGCACCACGTTCGAAGTCCGTGAGTTCCGCAGAGCACCCCATTCCGCTCTCTCACGTTGTCTAATGACTACCGAGGTCGCTGATAAGTACCTGGCAGTAGGTGGCAGCACAGTGCACCTAATATGAAAAAGTATGTTTTTGAGACTGTCCGGATACTTTTGATTCATAGTGTATGTTAACAGGCAGAATACGGAGCTGCGTTCGGCAACGCCTATATGAGACAACAAGTGTACGTCGCACATGTTGGATCGGTTACTGCTGCTAGAAAGACAGGTTATCAAGATTTAAGTGAGTTTGAATGTGGTGTTATAGTCGGCGCACGGGCGATGGGACACAGCATCTCCGAGGTAGCGCTGAAGTGGGGATTTTCCCGTACGACCATTTCACCATTGTACCGTGATTATCAGGAATCTGGCAAATCTCCGACATCGCTGTGGCCGGCAAAAGATCCTGCAAGAATGGAACCAAAGACGACTGAAGAGAACAATTTGACACAAGTGCAACATCGCTGTGGCCGGCAAAAGATCCTGCAAAAGTGGAACCAAAGACAACTCAAGAGAACAATTTGACACAAGTGCAATCCTTGCTCAAATTGCAGGGATGTGTGTTCTGTCCTTAGGCTAGTTAAGTTAAAGTAGTTCTAAGTCCTAGGGGACTGATGACCTCAGATGTTAAGTCCCATAGTTTTCAGAGCAATTTGAACCATTTTGAAACATTGACCATATGGTCTCCCGGAGCCGAAGGCCCACTCGTGTGCCCTTGATGACTGCACGACACAAAGCTTTACAGCTCGCCTCGGCCCTTCAGCACCGACATTGGACTGTTGATCAGTGGAAACATGTTGCCTGGCCCGACGAGTCTCGTATCCAGTTGTATCGATCAGATGGACGTATACGGGTAGGGGGACAACCTCATGAATCCATGGATCCTGCATGTCAACAGGGGACTGCTCAAGCTGATAGAGGCTTTGCAATAGTGTGGGGCGTCTGCAGTTGGAGTGATATAGGACCCCTGATACGTCTTGATACGACTCTGACAAGTGACAGGTACGTAAGTATCCTTTCTGATCACCTGCATCCATTCATGTCCATTGTGCATTCCGACGGACTTGGGAAATTCCAGCAGGACAATACGACACCCCACATGTCCACAATTGCTACAGGGTGGCTCCAGGAACACTCTTCTGAGTTTAAACACTTTCGCTGGCCACCAAACTCCGCAGACATGAACATTATTGTGCATATCTGGGATGCCTTGCAACGTGCTGTCCAGAAGAGATCTCCACCCCTTCGTACTCTCACGGATTTATGGACAACCGTGCAGGATTCGTGGTGTCAATTCCCTCCACGACTACTTCAGACGTTAGTCGAGTCTATGCCACGTCGTGTTGCGGCACTTCCGCGTGTTCTCGGGGGCCCTACACGATATTAGGCAGGTTTATCAGTTTGTTTGCCTCTTCAGTTTATTTGTGTGACGTCTTTCCTGCTGTTTCACGTTGAGGAGCCATTTTGTCACGCAAGCAGAAAGCGTGAGGCCCCAGGAAGCAAGAAAGATTTTATACTTGTCGTAATCAGTCGGTTTTATGTTATACCTTCTACCCCATGAATATACGCGTTTCTAAGGACCAGCATTTTGAATGTCTCGAGAACGAAACGTTATTTGTACGATTAGCCATGATTAAACGTCGGGAAAAGTCATATTCGTGGTTAAAAATTTTTTGTATTTAGTTATTCTCGAGTTGTGACTATCGTGTTATCAAAGTAAGTCGTTTTAATGCAACGCCACTTCGTACACTCACGAAATACGTGGCGTTTTTGTTTGGATTTGTAATGCTTAAATGAAAAATAGGGACATTTCAGCGATTAAGGTAAAATATTCAAAGTCGCTTATACCGTAGCCTGGTGATGTGAGTAAAAGCACCATGTTACAGAACAGAGTTTATATCGTTATAGGGTTCGAGTCTCTTTTTCCTGCAACTTCTCGTTTTCCAAAAGATTGTGGGATTTTTCTTACGAAATTAATTTCCGAAATACTTGATGTTATCTATATATCAGTGCGATCTCGGTCAGGAGTGAGTTAATTCGATTTGGTGAACATTAATAAGCTGACATCCTTACTGACTAGACATGTATTTCTCCTTTTTGATGGTAACATGTTCACAGATTTTGAAGGTTTTGCTTATACATACCACAGGCAGAACAATATGACTAGCATATGGACGAGGCAGCAAGTGTGCGTTTTAGAAGACCTAACTTAGAAATTTTTGGGACTCCATTTTTGTGAACAAACTTTATTGTTTGCGAGCCAAAGGAAGCCTACAGCTGCCGTTGGAGAGAGCTGATATCGCAAAATCAAGTTGACCAGATCGTCCCGTGTGGCGACGACGCTGTGTCTCGTGACGTTGGATACCCCCGCCTGCGCGCAGGGCAGTGTTAGCTGCCTCGTCCCGTGTGCCGACGGCTTTAGGAAGCGCCGCGCAGAAGCGTGGCTTCGGTGCAGGTGTACCGGGGCAGCGGGCAGGAAGCGGCAGGCCGCAGCGCTCGTACCTGGCAAGGTCGTCGGTCCGGCGGCCACGTGGGTCAATGAGAAGCGGGGGGAGGGGTAGGGGGGTTTGAAGTGGAGGGGGGGCTGGTGGGTGGACTCGCCCACCGGCTCAGCGGGCGGGGCAGCCCGGCAGTCCAGAGGCGCGTGGGCGGGCTGGCAGCAGGAGCGGCTCCAGGCTAAACTGGAGAGACCACTCAGTGGTGCCTTTGTGTACGTCTTGTGAAATCACCACACTGGCGACGGGCCTTCCGAGTTGGTGCTTTCGCTAGTGACCTTCCAGTCTCTCTCCCTCCCCCCCCCCCCCCCCTCTCTCTCTCTCTCTCTCTCTCTCTCTCTCTCTCTCTCTCTCTCTCTCTCTCTCTCTCTCTCTCTCTCTCTCTCTCTCATTTACCTCCATACTCACCGACTACGATCACGTAACAAATACAGTTCCTCTTCTTTTTTTCTTGTTTCTATTTTTACAGCACTGCATCTTCTCCCCAAGTATATTCCATTCTAATCTTTCCAGATTTTTTTCTTATTTCTGTGAGTGATTCTATTGTCTACTTCTTTTTCTAGAAGTCCATGCATAATATAAAAATGGATATATGTATAAATGTAGGTATGCATGCATGTATGTACCACGTCACCTCCTAAACTACTGCACCAATTTCAACCAAATTTGGTACACGTATTACTGTACAGAGAAAATCACTGTGGGGCTAAGAAGCACCTACCCATCAAAGGGGCAGGGGTAAAAAAGTGGTGTAGCCTGTGTCGCGCGAATCCGACTTCAATCATCCATTATTTAAGAATAAGAGCAGTTAACGACTTCCAAAAATATTTACACTTCGTTTCAAATCTTCTTGAAACTTTTTCTCACTGACAAAACACAAAAATCACGAAAAAGTTAATCACTTACAACATTTTTGCTGTTTTAATTTATTATTTATTTAGTACTAACTGTATTGACGACACATTTAGCGGACAATACTCACATACAAAACTGAATGTGCCTGCAAAATTATGTTGCTGACATCACAGAGATTGAGCTGTATGGAAACGAAACTGCAGGATGACACTACAGATGCAGTTGAAATATGTTTCAAATACGTGTAAAATATGTTAAATATATGTGACATGTGTGTGCCCCGGCCAGCCAAGCGTACAAAGCTCCTCTTAAACACCTGGATCGATCTCAACCAAACTTGGATCTGGGAAGAAATACTGTGGGAGTAAGAACCAGCAACCTCCAATTGTGGTGAGAGTGATATCATGGAGACAGAAGGGAGGAGGAAGACATGGACTAACAGTGAGGGGCAAGAAGGGGATGAGCACAGATATGAGAGAGGAGGAAATAGCCACAATGAGCAGGAGGGAAAATGGATATTGAAAAGGAAGAAGAGGAGATAGAGAAAGGGGAGAAGAGATGGACAAAGGAAAGAGGAGGAGTTGAATGGAGAGAGAAGGGAAAAGGAGATGTGAAGGAGGGTGTAGGAGAAGATGAACTGTGAGAGAGTGGACAGGAAGATGGGGAAGAGGAAATAACAGAGAAATAGGAGATGGGCAGAGGGGCAGATGAGATGGACAGAGACAGGACGAGGAGAAGATGGATGGGGAGAGTGGAGAGGAGGAAATGGACAGAGGAAGGAAAGAGGAAGAGATGGGCAGAGATGAAGCAGAGGAGGCAGTGCATATGGAGAGGGTAGAGGAGGAGGTGGACTGAGAGAGGGAGAGGAGAAGATGGATTGAGAGATGGGAAGGAGGAAATAGAGAAGGTGAAGATGGTATGTGCAGACAGAGAATGAGGAGGGGACAGAGAGAGAGAGTGGAAGAGGAGATGGACAGAGATACAGGGAGTGAGGAGAAGATAGAGTGACAGGAGAAGATGGATTCAGAGGGTCGAGGAGGATATGTACAGATGAGGAAGGAGCACGTGGACAGAGGGGACAGAGAGAGTCAGATGGAGCAGTTGGACAGAGAGGGGGGGAAGTGGCAGATGAACAGAGATGAGGACAGGAAGCGATAGGCAGAGAGCATAGGGTGGAAGCGGTGGACAGAGATAGCAGGGATAAAGAGAGAGACCTAGAGGAAGCTGGATAAAGAGAGGGGAAGGAGGATATGGGCTAGTGGAATAAATACACACCTGGCAACGCCGAGTACTCAGATAGTACAGGAATAAATTTGTTGATGGTGAACAGCAACCAGTAACAAATTGGTTGTAGGTTCCTTTATACAAAAAGTACTATTACTGGTTTTGAATTTACACAAATCATCATCAGACAGTCTTTATAGCTTCGTCAAAACATATAATTCATTGGTTTACTTGTGAGCTGCCCTGGAAGAAAAAAATAATTCACGATTTCAGAGTGTAATAAAGATGGTTGCGCTATAGACTGGCATTAGAATGTAACTTAGTTGAAATATCTGTCTGGAGCAGTTGTTTTAATAGCATTGATCCAGTGACTCACATTCGCAATGTTGTTTGTATTTTCGTCATCATGTACGTCAGTTTGCATTATTAAACACTTTCGTTTGGTCACAAAACGAATTCACAGTGTGCACCATATGTTTTGATTCACAACAAATGAAAAAAATAAAGAGTATACAAAATACATGAGTGTTGAAGAGCTGTGGTACAATGAAACAGAGATTTGGCATTTTGGGAGAAGTAGCACAAGTTATTGTTGTTTCTACACTCGTCTGCAGATCAAGTAACTATGGTATGTATCCACAATAGTCAGTATTATTCATGGCACTAAATAAGAAATTTTAATGTACTATCTTCACCATTATTCAAATAGTACACAACGATTTCACATGCCTTTCTTATCTACATTTGTTTCTCTGTCGCTCGTAAAACAAGATTGTAAAACTGTAATTCACGAAATCCGATTTATCTATCTGTATTTAATACGCTACTTGTATCTAAAATACTTTTTCAATGTAGCACAATAATAATTTACGCTAATTTACGCTTCTGATGAAATCTTCTCGGGCTTCTATCCCGGTAGCTGTGTCGAAAACCCGCGACGTTTCGATGAGTGTCATTCTCATCATTTTCGCCAGAGGATGATGAGAAAGACACTCATCGAAACGTTGTGCATTTTCGACACAGCTATCCGGAAGGAAGCCCGAGAAGATTTCATCAGCAATACACACCGAGAAAGCCTGCATTCACATAATTTACGATTTATTTCCTAAAATGTCATATCTCTGTGTCATTGTATCGCAGGATGTTTGAAGTTCATGTATGTGTTAACTCTGTATTTTTTTTCATTTGCTGTGAGTCAAAATATGTGATGCGCATTGGAAACTTGTTTTGTGGCCAAGTCTTGGTGGAGGAACAACACCTTCCAGGGATGGCTAGCACTGAAACAGTGAGTGCATACATGACCTCAATATGAAGAGTCAGTTGAAATGGAACACTGAACCATCTGCTACCCTGTCACTGTGAAAGATGATTTTAAATGTAGAGGT
This sequence comes from Schistocerca gregaria, assembly GCF_023897955.1. Lineage (NCBI taxonomy): Eukaryota > Metazoa > Arthropoda > Insecta > Orthoptera > Acrididae > Schistocerca > Schistocerca gregaria. The sequence continues at coordinate 870,937,650 of NC_064922.1, forward strand.
CATGAATCATCTTTGGCTGCTGTTTGCAAGCGCACAAGAATGCTGAAAAACTCTCCCAATTTCCATATGTTGAGATGTCTTCTGCTTTTTGTCAACAAGAAACACTGCCACTGTCTTTTATTTCAATCACCCTATGTGTGTTGTGGGAGCAGGAGCATATTTACACTGTACGATATTCACTTTTCTGTGAGAGCCAATGGACTGAAACATGTTAATGTCAAACTTCCTGGTAGATTAAAACTGTGTGCCGGACCGAGACTCGAACTCGGGACCTTTGCCTTTCGCGGGCAAGTGCTCTACCAACTGAGCTACCGAAGCACGACTCACGTCCCGTCCTCAAAGCTTTACTTCTGCCAATACCTCGTCTCCTACCTTCCAAAGCTCTCCTGCGAACCTTGCAGAATAGCACTTCTGAAAGAAAGGATATTGTGGAGACATGGCTTAGTTATTAATGTTCTTATGTTACTGTCAGTTTAGAACCTGACACAGATCTCGTAGTTGACGGCCGGAGTGGCCGTGCGGTTCTAGGCGCTACAGTCTGGAGCCGAGCGACCGCTCCGGTCGCAGGTTCGAATCCTGTCTCGGGCATGGATGTGTGTGATGTCCTTAGGTTAGTTAGGTTTAATTAGTTCTATGTTCTAGGCGACTGATGACCTCAGAATTTAAGTCGCGTAGTGCTGAGAGCCATTTGAACCTCGTAGACATTGTGGGAAAAAAATTGTATGGCAGTGTACAAAGCTGTAGTCATACACTGCATGGATGTGTGACAGCAGAAAAAATATTGAATAAAACAACAATACAGGGACTCTCTCTTGTGATTGATAGTCTGTGAGATATGATCATCCTACAGTGCAGGCGATGAAACTTTACAATGATCTGTGCAGGTGACTTTGATCACTTGTCACCTGTTCCAATGGATCAGTATCTAAGTATTTAATAGGATCCTGACATATGCTCGATGCCACTACACAGACAGTACTTGTTCTTTATATGTTTATATATTGATTCCTCTGTCAGATGAAGTTAGCAGAGCTTTTATAGTTCGTTGCTTTTTTCTCTGTTGGGTGGTACAAAATAACGATGATAGAGATATTGTTTGGACGACAGACATGAATGCACCCTGAGGGATGCAGATTTCCTTCGGATTGCAGTACTGTATCGAATTTGGAGATGCACTTCACTGTAGTAGCAAAATCCTCATCCTTCTCCCAGTTCCCATAACAGTATCTACTTTCTTTTCTACTACCTTGTGTTAAAGGAGAAAGACTCATTTGGTATTGACCTTACAGATTGTACATGGTAGATGGAGCTACAACATGTTCCCACTTTGCATTGAGTGATCAAAGCATGACCCTGTCACATTAACTCAGCTGGGTTGCAGCATGTGGTAGACATAGCACTCTCCCACGTCTGTTCAGTCCAACTTAAATTAGGATGATCACATGGACAAAGCAGCAGAGACTGAAGAACAGTTATAAGACGCAGAGGGGCTACCTAACAAACCATGTAGAAGTTTTACAGTAGCAGACGGGTTCCTAGAAGGTGACTTATTTCGAGATATGAGAGAGTGCCATGAATATAATTCACTCACTAGTGGCTGTAATCATTAAAAGACAGCTCAATAGGATCCACTGCATGTATGGGGTTGAATGCAAAGACTGCAATTATATCAAAAAGCGTAACTCTATAAATCTAAAAAGACAGTGGAATTTGTACATTTCTTATGACCTCGCTCTAGTGTTACATTTTTTTTAAAGTGATTTATCACATAGCACACCAGCTGCTGTATGTGATCATTCTCAATCAACCATCATCCTCCCTGGCCCATAACCTATTGGATATACCCAGAACCTGTGACATGGCATCAAGATAGAATGCATTGCAAATACTGGAGAAATATCTAGCAGCGACATGAGGGAGTTGCAAATACCGGCTTTATACCATGATCCTTAGCTGAATCACTTTCTAAATTCAGTAATTTTATTACGAGCCTACAACGCTGGCAATCTAAACCCGCAATTTCGATCTGCTAATAAAAGTCCAGTGACCACAATCGATATTCAATGCCATGGTATTTGTGTGGAAGACCACTTCATTTAGAGGCAATACCACACCTCGATTTATAAAGCGTGCACTAATAGAACCAAGTCTGCTTTATATGCACGGGGACAGTAAGACAGCCAGGGCGATCGTGTTTTTTAATACCTGGCCGATTATAAGACGATTACATCTCTCTTCCTAGGACACACTGGATCACTCGTAAGAAAAACAAATGAGCCATGTCCATCCATCGTGGATTTTCGTTCAGTATTCTTTGGTGTCTCCAGCATTCGGTTATTGGTGAAGTATTATACTTAGTAGGAGATGTGTGATGGATTCACTGTGATCAGCAGGCTTATAAAGTATGTGTACTGCGGTCAGTGTTCCAGCATGTGCAAAAAAATGGCTTTCTCCTGTTGTAAGAAAGATATGTATTTAATATGAAAAATTGCGATACATTTAAGGGGAATGAAAGACTTATTTATGTATGGAAAATTATGTCCAGTCATAGGAAGGATATAGATTTTAATATTTCCAGAGCCACAGTGGTCAGGCGGGGGTATTTCCAACACTTTACTCATTGCCGAATGTCATCAGATTGAGACTGCAATGTGTGTGAACTTCTAAGGGACCAAACTACTGACGTCATCGGTCCCTAGACTTACACACTACTTAAACTAACTTACACTAAGAACAACACACACACCTATGCCAGAGGGGGGACTCGAACCTCTGGCGGGAGGGGCTGCGCAGTCCGTGACATGGCGCCTCTAACCGCGTGGCCACTCCGCGCCGCGCAATCGTAATATTTAACTGTAAGTACAGAGAGAAAATAAAATATATATGGCTGGTTTCCTAGAACGATTCTACCAGGTGTGTGGGGAGTACGTGGCGGTGGTGCTTGTGGTGTAAAAGACAGACATTTCTGGCTTATGGCGGGAGCCGTCCAAATGGAGAGGTTGGTTGGGGTATTGGAATGTAGCTGACTTACCTGTGTCGCTTCGGTAAATGGTAGTAAGGAGAAGCGAGGAGAGGGGAGTTGCTTCCGAGATGGCGGGGTGAGCGGAGCTGTGCTGCCCGCTGCCGCCCTGACGCTGCTTAAACACCGACAAGGTAATGAACGCACGCGATGCCACATTTTTGAGCGCATAAGGCGTCACTCAGAATTCCATAAGTCTCGTCTGTTACACCTTTTTTTGCGTAATACTAGTGTCGATCGTAAATTAAAACTCGTGGTGTTCACATTTGCCACTTGAAGCAAAAATCTGAAATGCGATGACTTCTCTGTTATATAATTATTGAGAAGCCACATCAACCACTGTAATTTACGACTAGTTAGATAAGTAATTAAAGATAGTTGAGGGTCACTGTAGACCATTTTGATAGTTTTCTCTTTTGTGAAACTTAATTTAAATTTAGATTATAGATGTGATATGGCATAGGTCACCCTTCGATCCATTGTAGAACTTGGAAACCCATTCAGGGAATATTCGTTCACATTTTTGTTGAACGCAGTTGGTTTTTACCATCCTGTATTAAAACGCTTCATTTTATCAATAGTTCAATTTATAAACAATGTTTTGTGAGTAGAATAAAATTCCCAATGGTAAACTTAACTGCTTTTTCGACGTTATTTTACCAGCTAACTAAAAATAGGAAAGCCTTGAACCCCTTCCACTAAATTTAGTTAGTATTAAGATTCTTTTACAAGGAGTGCAGTGGAGCTGGCGCTGAAGAGAGAGCATCGATTGTAGTGTGTGTTGTGTGCATCTAGATGGTGAAAGATGGATGGGAGAGTGCTGGTTCTCTAGACCTGAGAAACATCTTAGTTGACTTTGTAAAATAGAAGGATGACTTGGAATATGTTATATCATTGACATCGGTATTCGTTAGAAAATGCGAGTGGAACTATCAGTTTCCTCTGTTTTTGATTTGTATCATAAAGATCTTCACAGATGAGATAAGTTTTTATTTATTCAGTGGTTTGTGGCATGTTCCACTTCGCTTAAGTTTTGGGTTTCTAGAGATATAATTTCCACTCTTTGTCTACGGGATTACGCTCTGCAAGCAATTGGTAGCATACTGCTATATGCTTGATACCGAGAACTATCGCGTAAATGGTATGATATTCTGGGAAACAATGTGACAATACATTTATTCTTGTAATCTCAGAGTCTGGAAATGGCCGTCGAAAGCACGGCGGCAAACAAGCAAGCAGGTTGAGGCCGGAAACAGTAACACCTTCGCTCCAAGGGAATCAGCCCAGTCTTTGAACGACAATTTGGAGAGTTACCATGGTTCGCTGAAGGCGCTCTGATCGCACATCAGGGCAGCATGTGTGTGCACAGTTGACTCGTGACAGTTGGCCGCGGTGGATGATCCACTGACCTTGCAGGAAATAACTAGTGCTGTGATGACTATGTACGGTGCATGTGCTTATTCTTTTGTGATTTGTCTTTCAGGGTATATGTTCAAGTGCCTGGTGGCTGACAGCAGCTATATGCACGATGCAGAAGTGATGATTTTGTATGGTGCAGAATACGAATTACATTTTTCTACATCGATATACGTAGTATGTGGTGATACACAGCCCTGTTAGAAATCGGTCTCACGCTGAAAATCTAAAGCTTTCCTCGACAATAGCAGATCAGTGTAATTGAGGAAGAGTCTTTGATGATAGGTTTCCGTATTTTTAAACCACTTTTTCAGGGTTTAACTTCAGAGCTTTATGACTACTGTTAGTTTCTTTTTTCGATGTGTGCAAAATAGTTTTGCCGCTGAAAGTCTCGTAATTTGTCTGTCTGCAGGAAACGGCGGACAGTGCTCCCACACTGGCAGCGGTAGTGGTCTGGTGGGTAAATTGAGTAAGAACCATCAGAATGATCCATTCACAAGAAGTTCCATGACATCAGAGAGTCACAAGACATTCTTTGTGTGTGGCATAGAAGCCTCTGAAGACTGGTTCAAACACGATTTGGAAAAGGTATCTGCAGGAAGTTCTGTAATGTCTGAGAGTCACACATGTCTTCTTTTCCGAGTGTTCAGAGACAAGTTCAAGCAGACCATCCTCTTCTGGTTTGGTCGGGTGGGATACTGTCCCTCATCCACCATTGTGGCTTTAGAGCATATCCAGATCAGCAGCTATAGGACATCGAAATTCACCAAAAATTCCAGCCATTTCTCTAGTCTGTAGGACAGTGCTTGGAATTCTGTTTTTGTAGTTGTTCTGATTCTCTCGTCAGTGCTTAGACACCAGTGAGTGCTTTGAGAACTGACTCCAGCAGCACCAGCAAAAATAAACTAACTCCACTCAAAGTTTCAGAGAAGTGATGAACACCACAGCAGCTCTAGGACTCAGAAATTTTTCTCTCTCTGGCAGTGCCTTCAAACAAGCGGCCAAAATTCGAAGAGTGGTGAGCGTGCTGTTTAGAGTTAGAGAGACACTTATTTCGACTTCCAAACATCGGGTTTTGGCGTGTGAAATCAGATTTTGCAGCTGATATCGGTGTCGGGATCGGTTTCCCACAAAAGCGTGTAAAGTGTCTCAGAGAGGCTTCGCAAGTAAGCAGCGATCTTTTTAGAGTCCATGTTCGAGTGTGGCGATATACATCGCAAAACTGATGCGAACTACTGTATAGCGTTTTTTAATAAAGTGTATTTAGAAACGTATTCAGTTAGATTTAGTAACTCCTGAGCAGCCTGTGCTCAAAGACAAGAGTATTTCCCACAAAAGCGCTAGTAGTGTCCCAGGGATGGTTTCGCAATTGTGTCACGATCTATTTTTAGTGTCCATGAGCTAGTGCGGTAGTGGTAGTAATTCTCGGAATAAAACGCGTAATTACATTGCAAATTGTTTAAATATTCAATGCGTCATCTGCAATTCTCTCTCTCTTCCTCTTGTAACCTCCCCCTCACTTATCGACCTTAATGACAGTGAAAAATTAAACCGCATGCACCGAATGGAAATTTGGGAAAAGCAATCGTCACCGAAGTTAATCTGTCGGTAAAGAGGGAGGAAAGGGTTACATCTAAATGAAAGGAAAAATGCAAATGAAATAGGTGGAAATTAATTTTGAAAAGGGGTAAAGTTAATAAAGAAAGTAAATGTGCGGTCGTTATGTTAACAATTAATTGGCGTTAATTAGATATTTGAGATTTGGGGGAAATCACGGTCGCCAGTCCTATGGACAATTACTATAGTAACTGAAAAAGAAAGGTTAATGCACATATAATTAGCACTAAAAGCGTGGCAACTGAAGGTTGACATGTGTTGTGTTAAAGCTGAATTTTTGTCAGAAGTAATAAATTTCGCCACACTCTGACTTAATTTAGCAAAAGAATTAATAAAACTGGAACATTGAAAGTTAATTTAGTGATTGAATTTAATGGAGAACTTTGTTTCTGAAGCACTACGAAGTTCAATAAAATAAGGTTAGTCTTGTTCTACCTCAACAATAATTTCAAAAGCTACTTGAATCTACGCAATTTAGAAATAAGAGATTTAACTTTGAACCTGAATTAAATGATTCTGAACAATTAACAATAGTAAAATTTAGTATGTACCAATATGAGCTGCAGTCACAGGTAAGCTAAAATATGGTAACAAAACACGCACTGTTAATTTGTGCTTGTGTAACGTAAATATTGTAGCCAGCTATGAATACCTTAACTGAACTTTGAAATTAAAGCAGTGAAATGGAATGATATTACTTTAATGCTGGCGTTTGAATTTCAACGACATTCGGGATCATTCCGGAAAAGGAAGGAGCCCTGCTTGGTAATGCAATTGGGACAATAGCAACAATGGTTCATGCTAAGTTGCTGTATTTTAGTTATGAAAATTGACCAGTTTGAAAAGCTGAGGTCTGCAATACAGTTCTAAAACTTTACGTGCTTTCAGTCTTCCTTGTTGGTTGATCGAAGGTTTGAAGTCGTTGATCGAGGAGGTGGCGACAGTCACTCATTGTCGGCCGTCGCTGTTGCAGAAGCTGTACGTTGGGGCGCCTTCTTCTCGACACAGGCTCTTGATGTGCGCCAGCTAATGCTTCCCGTCCGCGACACCGTGTGAGAAACTATCATAGCAAGTCGAGGGCAATTACATGCTGCCAAACCCCGAAAGCGCGGCAACTCGCGGGAGCGTCACACAACACACCTGATCCACCACCCTACTTCAGCCAGATTCTCCACTGCCCGCGCTCCACGCGGCAGAGTTCGCACTACATACAAATAGTAAAACAATTACGATATATAAAGTCACAGAAATGTCATATCTTCAGGTAACAAAATAAGGAAAATCTATAGTACAATAGATGGAAATAGAAGGATATGCATTTCCGGCCTTACACTCTTTCTGCAGTGGTGCATTTAGTTCCTGTGCATCTTCATGTATATCAATGGGTATCCATGCGCTGGGAACGGGAAGGAGGAAGGCTGCGGGTATTTCCAACACGACAGGAAGTATGTGGCCGCCCCTGCAGCTACCACATAGCAGTGCCTTAAGCCTGGCACGTGGCCTCTCTTCCAGCAGACGTGGAGACTCTGAGGTGAACATCTTGTCTCTTGCTCTTTTGAAGACTGAGTGGACTTTTATCAAATGATCTAAAATTACAGCACACACATTTATCAGCATGAGATACGAAGTGTAGCTTAGCCCCAACCTGCTGCATCTCCATTATTTTATGAAGTATATTCGTCTTTACCAAATATCATTGCTTTACAAGCATTGTGCAGGTAGCTACCTACACAGTCCACAGCTGCATGATTACAGCTAATATACCTGTTAAACTCCTCCTTCTCCAACACAGACATCTCATCTATTGAGCACGTAGTAAACTGTTAACAATTACGTCTGTCCTCCCAGCCCAGCAGCTAGACATAGACTGAATCCTTTTCCCGCCATTTTTCCCATAATCTTGGATTACAACATGGGTGGGGAGCGCTCTTTGGTGGTGTCTTGTGAACTAGGTCAATTGGACTCCTGACCTCATGGTGAACACACTGGATGGAGCTACTGCCTATGACATCTCAAATTGTTTAAATAAACAATGCATAGAAAATAAAGACTTACATCCATTCTATCCAGCAGCCCAGCACAGATCCTTTTCGCAGCAGTATCCAGATGGTGGAGAGCAGGGTGGTGCGAGGGTATGTTGGCAGGGGGCTGGAGTTAGGTTAGTGGAGGTAGCCCAATTGACCTATTTTGCCACCAAAATTGAACTTCCTGCCATGACGTCTCTGCGACATTGCCACGTCTGTGGCCGCCATCTTGAATCCACCATCTTGAATATTCTTGGCAACAATGCAGTGTGGGGCCATGCTGTCTTTGTCCCACTAATTAACTTCTGTGTTGTTGACAGCAATTTTCAATCCTACTTTGGCTGCTGGGCAGTTGAAGCAGGACAGGTGGTAAGAGGCTCTCCTACATTGGATACTAAAACTGCAAGATTATCTGTGAAGGCTGGAAACTGATTACTAACCTGTCTTGGCTTCTCAGTCGAGTCATTTGTGTCTTTACCCAGTCACAAATAACTGTCTCCAAAAAGTTGTTGAAGGGATTTGATGACAGGGTATTTCTTTATCTAATATCAGGTCTGGTTTCGAATTTTCTTTACTGTTCTCTGAGTTTTGCTTGTGTTATTATTATTGTTATTATTATTATTTATTTATTTATTTTACACCCTTAAAGAGATTGTAGAACTACTAGTGTGCTTTAGTCATCTCGATCACCCTATCTTCCAAAAACTGCCTCATGTTGACATTGCCACTGCTGTGTCGTTCTAGTGTCCATCATGCTACTTTCAGTGTTAGACTCCTTTGTTAGCTGTTAGGATATGTACTAATTTGAGTCGATCTTTTGTCTGTACGTCGTTCGTTTAGTTAGCTTCTCTGGGTCAACTTCCTCGAGGTCCTTTCGTTCTTTGGTTTTTCGTGTCCCGTTTATGGTGTAGCTTTCCTTGGTCAACTGTGATTTATTCATTCGTCCTATACGTCCGCAAAATTACAGACGTCTTCTCTGTGAAACCAACTAAACCATTGATTCAGGGAATAAACTCTTCTGAATTTACGCACAGTCAGATGCTGTCTTGTAGCTTGAGTCCGAATATTTTCCACAGTAACTGTTACATTTTTTCAATGACATTGACATCAATGGTTAATGATGGTGTCTCGACTGCGTAGACTGTATCTGGAAGAACTACTATAGTGGCGTAGTTTTGTTTTGAGACTAGTGATTTCTTATTATTATTATAGATAATTGTGTAGGGTTTGCCTAATTTTTCTGTATGAGTTTTAGTGGTCATTATGTTATTGACAGTGTTCCAGAGAATGTGACCTAAGCACTGGAAGGGCTGAGCCTTAACGTTCTCGCCTTATTTCGTTGTGAGGAGTTCCTGGTGCGTCTTTGAAGTCCGTGTGTTGTGTCTGCTCACAAAAGATTTGAAAGCCAGTCTTCACAGTGATCTAGTGAAGCTTCCCTGCGGCATATTAGAATCCAGTGGTAGTCATAAATATTGCAAGGTCATCTGCCAAGCCAAGAGATTTGACATTGATACCTTTTTGTTCTCATATTTATTAAAGATTTTTCATTCTGCTGTATATGATAATCTTATCCGGTATCAGATTCAAATTGAGTGAAGGTAACCCATACCTCGCTTTATTCCCGTTTCTTATCAAACGATTTGGAGATTTCGCCATTGGATTTTTCTTTATAAGCTGTGTCTGTTAAACGTCGTTGGAGGAAGTTTCGTTTCCACTGCTCGTAGTCTTGTCGTAGCGTTCTCGCTTCCCGCGCACGGGGTCCCGGGTTCAATTCCCGACAGGGTCATGGATTTTCCCTGCATCGAGATGACTGGCTCTTTTTGTGTCATCTTCATCATCATCATTCATCCCCATTACGGTCGGAGGAAGGTAATGGCAAACCATCTCCGCTAGGACTTTGCCTAGTATGGCGGTGTGGGTCTCCCGCATCGTCTCTTATGCTCCTCGGAGTATGGGGCCTGATCATAATCATCATCACCCATACCACATTCGTGCAGTACATTAAACCGAGTGTTGTCAGTTGAGTCCTAGGTTTCGTTTTTAATAAATCTACGATTGTGACTACTGTGTGAATTAGCTGGCGCTGCCGTAATAACATCCGAGGCATGTCTCTTACTCAAAAGGTCGGCTTTGTTGAAAGGTCACCTGGTATTTACCAATCATCCATTCCGTCTGCTGCTCTAATCATGTAAGAGGAGCACGAGAGGGCACCTTTAGTAAATATATTAGGAGTAGATCTTGTTACATTTTTTCTGTAGACGGTAAGTCAATGCAGTTTTCAAATCGTTGGCTATACTTTTGCTCTTTCATTCATGGCTTGTAGTTTGTCAATCCCGAGTTTGGCTCCGACCTTGAACATCTCAATAATAATTTATTTTTAGGAAGGATAAGAACACAGAAAAATCAGTTTAAATCTCATTATTTTTTATTATTCTTGTGTATCCAGATTTCAGCTGTAAATAGCTGTAAATTGATCTTACTGGTCATCAGGCAGAAGAAACTGAGTTGGTTGTTTACAACAAGAAGAGCAGTCTGAGTTCATACAAACCAATGTTCAGCTGCTGAAAAGAGATGATATACCAAGTTTATTAATTTTTCCCAAACATTTAGAACAGAAGATCAAGCAAGCAAGTTGATTAAATATACCATTGTGTGAGACATTTCTGAAATATTTATGTATTGCAATGAAAATATCAAAAAATTACAGAAAGAAAATTTGGTGACAACCCCCTCCTTTCCGAAAGTTCTTATCTGCAAACTGTCAACTGAACTATAAAAAGGGAAATTCCTCGATCACGTCCAGAGGGGCATGCAGTACTGTCCGGTCGCCATGTCATCCTCTGCTGTATGGTGTCATTTGGGTACGCTATGCAGAGGCATCATGTCAGCACACCACTCTCCAGCCCGTTGTTTGCCTCCTACACTTTGGAGCCGCTACTTCTCACCGAAACTTCTGATTCTTCACGGGGCTGAGAGGACCCCGCTGCAGTCCTCCCACCACTGAAAAATACATGACAGGATCGGGAGCTAAACCCACATCCTCCGTATGATGGTCAGTTGCATTGACCACTCAGCTACAGGCAGACCAAAGGTAGGTTATTCAGCGTGTAAAACTTTTTTTTTTTGCCTGAAGATAGTTTAATAAATAGAATGAGGAATAGGACACAACAGATGAGCAGTTCTGTTGCCTACTTTCGTCGAGTCAATTGTGAGTAACAGGATCCAAAACTGGCTACGGCAAAATGATTTATTGCCTAATTCGTCATAACACGTTTAAGATAAAGATACACAGGGTGGTCGGAAACAGTACAAAATGCTTGTAAGGGTGTTTCAGAATTGATTATGTAACACCCCACCCGTCACTTATCTGGTTTTTGCGTGTGTTCACCCAGCTAATTGACTAACAGATCAACAGAGAGTGCAAACTGTCGCAATATAGGATAACACAAAGAAAGTAACAAGGCCCTGTGACTCCTGATTGAACTGCGGTGGCAGTGTTGACATTAACTGATTCAGAATTTATCCGTTCAAATTAAAAAGGGGTGCACATTGATGTTATATTCATATATTGAACACCAGATGCAAATGTTGAACATAAAATTAATTAAGAAAGTGACTTGGGATTTCAACTACTTGATTGAAAACAGGTGCAGTCGATTAGCACAAATTTATTTTAACTCACGAGCTTCAGTCATGACATTACATGACTCTCCTAACAGGCAGTGGGAATAAATTGTGTTTACGTGGAGTAAAGCGCGATAAATCAAAATTAATTCCTTTCGACTGACCCAGGCGTAATGCGAAGTGCAAGAAGAATTCTACAATACACAGCCCATGAAACCCTCGTGGAAACTTTGCCGACATGATCCAACAAATTAATCAGTGGCCTAACTGAAGCCGGAGCGGGCGCAATATCACCGAATTCAGCGTGATGGTGTAGCATTGTTGTGTGGACATCGGCCAGGCCTCGTGGTGCTGCAAGGCTGCGCTCGTCTATTCACTCCTAGCTATCTTGCTCAGTACATAGCTGAACAAAAAATTTCTATCTCCAAGCTCAATCGTTCTGTTTGCTAAGTCCTAAACTGCAGAGATGCTCACTCTCTCTCAGGCAAGCTGAGTAAAAAACGCCACGTCCACACTCTAGGCAAGCTGCGAGCGGAAACCTCTACGGAGACTTATGCTAGTCCACTCTTTGCCTCGGTTTCCCCTCCAGCAAAATCACTTACGCCAATTGCAGTGCAAGTCACGTTAGTTACGCATTGCTTCCCAGTGCTGACCAATGCCAGCTCTGGGAAGTGAACAAATTCCCGCAAAAATTCCCTTCCTCTCAGCTTCTGCTATTTAGCTTCTCCCAGGCCACCCATCAAGGTTAGCATCTGCATAAAACACCAATTTTTCCTAAATTCTGACTCCCAGGAGAGTACTTCAAATTCCTTGGACCTACGTTCGCATCGGAGGCCGGCGTATATCATTCTGTCACTCTTCACCTGATTTTCTTTAGACTCTGTGGACCGCGAATTCAGTATGAAGTTGCTATAGTCATGAACACGCCGTGGCTTTGAATGGCTTTCCCGCATCTTTCACTGAAAACAGGACAACAGATATTTATCAACAGGTGTACAAGTTCTCCGTCTGCTTCCCGGTGCACCAGCATGGGGCAACCACCCCTTCACTGTCACTAATCTTAAGGCAGCTGGAGGGCGCGCCCCGTTACCGCTTTCTCAGAGTTTGAGACGCCCTAAGCTGCCTATTGTCGCTACCCTTCGCCACTCCCCAGCTGCGAGCCGCCACCCGGCCGCGGTAAAATCTGAATACTTCCCTGGGATAAACTAGCCTCCAGTGAATCGACGTGTTTCCACAAAGTTTTAACGTCACATGAATTACTTTAAAACCATTACCCAACATTACTTATTCCAATATGTCCATCTATACCCTCTACAAGATGCATTGTGCATTATCAGTCATTTTTGTTCAGCCCTACTGTTCGCTCAACGTGAGTTCGGTGATCTTTAATGACTTCACGTAAGGGGCATAGCTCTTCCCATCTTACAATTAGCGTTGAAGATAGCCAGTCAGGCCCTTGTGCTTGCCAATTGAAGCGACCTGCCAGAGATGGTATGACCAAACGTGTTCTATCTTCTGTTTCATAAAACTGAACAAAAGAGCGGTATAAAAATTGGACATGGGACTCTAGTAAGGTTCGAACCCGAGACAATGGCTCATCACTCTCGTGCGCTGTCATCTACGCTATGGGAACAACTGATATTAATTGTATTTGGCAATTCGACTGAACTTGGCGCGCAACGGCCTGATTGGTAAACTTCCCTGCTAATTCCAGAATGAGATTTTTCACTTTGTAGCGGAATGTGCGCTGATGTGAAACTTCCAGGCAGATCATAACTGTGTGCCGGACTGAGACTCGAACTTGGGCAAAGGTTTTGATCTGCCAGGAAGTTTCACTTCCCTGCTAATTAACTCGGAAACGGCGCATGCGTGCATTTACTATTAGACTGTACTACTGAACAACACAGGGCCACTGCAGCATCGTATTTATTTGCCGATACGGGGCAGGTGACTGTCAATTAAAATGTCTCCCCTCTATAGGAATGTAGTGGATGCGCGAGTACAGGTTGTAGACGCATGGGTGAAGATGTAAGGAAGTTTGGGTGTGGTCGTGAGTCGCGCTCGGATACCCTAATGGTAAAGCAATTGCTCACAATAAACGGGAAATCCGGGTTCGACTCCTGGTCCGGCAAAACGTTCGTTATTGTCATTCCATTATACAGCTAAAGGATGATCATATTTGCAACAGCGAATGTTTAAAGTAATGTAACATTTTTCTGAAAACAAGTTGATTTTATTCAAGACTACAATACACCATTTTTTCACACTCTTTTGGCTCCAAAACCCTATTTTTAAGCATATCTCCCTTCAGTGCGACGGCCTTATGCCGCCTGACTCGGAACTCCTGTACGCCCGCCTTGTACCACTCCACACTGGAGCCAACGTCTTGCTGCACCAATAACGTCCCCGTCATCCACATACTGCTTTCTGCGGAGTGCATTCTTCATTGGGTCAAACGTATGGATGTCGGAAGGTGCGAGATCTGGGATGTAGGGTCGATGAGGAAGAACAGTCCAGCTCCTCTTGGGAGGCCTTGCCTTTTGAGGGTTGGCGTTGCAACGGAAAAGAATTTCTTTGGCAGTCTTCTGTCGACGAACACGCAGAAGCCGTTTCTTCAACTTCCTGAGGCTAGCAGACCACAATTTAAAGCTGATCGTTCCACCACGAGGGAAGACATCAAGTAGAATGTCCCCTTCATAGTCCCAGACGATGGCAGCCATAACTTTACCGACAGAGAGTGCTGATTTTGACTGAGGAAACGTGGTGTGGCTCTACTCTATGGGTTGCCGTTTTGTTTCCGGTTCTAAGTGATGTATCGATGTTTCATTAACTGTGAAGACGTTCTAAAAAAATTCTCACGGTTACCCTTGTAGCGTGCAAGCATTTGCGCACAGATGATTCTTCGTCGCTCTTTATGGTCTTCTGTCAGGCAGCGAGGAACCCAGTGGGAACACACCTATAAGAACACTAATTGGTGGACGAGTGTGTCAGTACCTACAGAGACGTTCAGTTGAGCAGCGAGGTGTCTGACTGTCTGTGATCCGCCAATCACCTCGAATGAGAGTGTCCCCACGTTCCAGTATTGCAGGAGTCACGGCTGCGTGCAGCGGGCCGGGGCATCAGAGACCTTGTTGCAGTGATGACAGACGTCTCGCCCAACGACTCACCATGCGTTTGTTCACTGTCAGGTCTCTGTAGACATTCTGCAAGCACATATGAATATCTGCAATTCTCTGGTTTCCCATCAAAAGAAACTCTGCTTGGAATACACCATCTTGAAGGTCTCGTATAGCGCCGACGCCTGTTGGAACTTCATGAAACCTGTGGAGATGAAACGAAAAATGTTTGCATCACTTACTGAACGCCCATCGTACAATAATTAATTAATATATATCATGGGGAATATATTTACACGAAGAGGAGTACCTCGATCATAAAACCCGTCAAATTTCTCATTGAAAACTTCTGATACTGTCTGAAACAGCTGGTCAAACGTAGCAATCCACATCCAAGTAGTCTGAAAACACAAGAACATTTGTTCACCAGATGCCACCCATGGCCCACAGTATCTGAAGATGCCACGTGGACCGTAACCTTTATGACTGTGTCAGAAAGAAACAAAACTTTACGATAACTTAATCATCGAGCTCTTTAACGATTCTTTTTACTAATAGCCACGCCTTTGGCTTGCTCTAGGGTTTATTCCTCAAAGAGTGGCTTCAGCCGGACATGACCTATCAGGAGGAACCTGTGGACTTCACTTCCTCGCCGAACTGAGGCCATTTTAAAGGCTAAAACTCATGTGACACAGTATTAGTATACTGCCCCCTCGGGATGACTAAATTTTTTGTATCTCCATCTACATCCATACTCAGCAGCCGCCTGACGGTGTGTGGCGGAGGGTACCCTGAGTATCTCTATTGGTTCTCCCTTCTAGTCTCGTATTGTTCGTGGAAAGAAAGATAGTCGGTATGCCTCTGTGTGGGCCCTAATCTCTCTGATTTTATCCTCATGGTGTCTTCACGAGATATACGTGGGAGGGAGAAATATACTGCTTGACTTCTCGGTGAAGGTATGTTCTCGAAACTTCAACAAAAGCCCGTACCGAGCTACTGAATGTCTCTTGCAGACTCTTCCACTGGAGTTTAGGAGTTTATCTATCACCTCCGTAACGCTTTCGCGATTACTAAATGATCCTGTAACGAACCGCGCTGTTCTCCTCTGGATCTTCTCTGTCTCTTCCATCAACCCTATCTGGTTCGGATCCCACACCGGTGAGCAGTATTCAAGCAGTGGGCGAACAAGTGTACTGTAACCTACTTCCTTTGTTTTCGGACTGCATTTACTTAGGATTCTTCCAATGACTCAGTCTGGCATCTGCTTTACCGACGATTAATTCATTCCATTTTAGATCACTCCTAATGCCTACTCCCAGGTAATTTATAGAATTAACTGCTTCCAGTTGCTGACCTGCTATTTTGTAGCTAAATGATAAAGAATCTTTCTTTCTATGTATTCGCAGCACATTACACTTGTCTAAATTGAAATTCAATTCCCATTCCCTGCATCATGCGTGTGATGAGCCTTTTACCTGTTGTTGTTGTTGTTGTCTTCAGTCCTGAGACTGGTTTGATGCAGCTCTCCATGCTACTCTATCCTGTGCAAGCTGCTTCATCTCCCAGTACCTACTGCAACCTACATCCTTCTGAATCTGCTTAGTGTACTCATCTCTCGGTCTCCCTCTACGATTTTTACCCTCCACGCTGCCCTCCAATGCTAAATTTGTGATCCCTTGATGCCTCAAAACATGTCCTACCAACCGATCCCTTCTTCTAGTCAAGTTGTGCCACAAACTTCTCTTCTCCCCAATCCTATTCAATACCTTCTCATTAGTTATGTGATCTACCCACCTAATCTTCAACATTCTTCTGTAACACCACATTTCGAAAGCTTCTATTCTCTTCTTGTCCAAACTAGTTATCGTCCATGTTTCACTTCCATACATGGCTACACTCCAAACAAATACTTTCATAAACGACTTCCTGATACATAAATCTATATTCGATGTTAACAAATTTCTCTTCTTGAGAAACGCTTTCCTTGCCATTGCCAGTCTATATTTTATATCCTCTCTACTTCGACCATCATCAGTTATTTTACTTCCTAAATAGCAAAACTCCTTTACTACTTTAAGTGTCTCATTTCCTAATCTAATTCCCTCAGCATCACCCGATTTAATTTGACTACATTCCATTATCCTCGTTTTGCTTTTGTTAATGTTCATCTTATATCCTCCTTTCAAGACACTGTCCATTCCGTTCAACTGCTCTTCCAAGTCCTTTGTTGTCTCTGACAGAATTACAATGTCATCGGCTAACCTCAAAGTTTTTACTTCGTCTCCATGAATTTTAATACCTACTCCAAATTTTTCTTTTGTTTCCTTTACTGCTTGCTCAATATACAGATTGAATAACATCGGGGAGAGGCTACAACCCTGTCTCACTCCTTTCCCAACCACTGCTTCCCTTTCATGCCCCTCGACTCTTATGACTGCCATCTGGTTTCTGTACAAATTATAAATAGCCTTTCGCTCCCTGTATTTTACCCCTGCCACCTTTAGAATTTGAAAAAGAGTATTCCAGTCAACATTGTCAAAAGCTTTCTCTAAGTCTACAAATGCTAGAAACGTAGGTTTGCCTTTTCTTAATCTTTCTTCTAAGATAAGTCGTAAGGTCAGTATTGCCTCACGTGTTCCAACATTTCGAAGGAATCCAAACTGATCCTCCCCGAGGTCTACATCTACCAGTTTTTCCATTCGTCTGTAAAGAATTCGCGTTAGTATTTTGCAGCCGTGGCTTATTAAACTGATAGTTCGGTAATTTTCACATCTGTCAGCACCTGCTTTCTTTGGGATTGGAATTATTATATTCTTCTTGAAGTCTGAGGGTATTTCGCCTGTCTCATACATCTTGCTCACCAGCTGGTAGAGTTTTGTCAGGACTGGTTGTCCCAAGGCCGTCAGTAGTTCTAATGGAATGTTGTCTACTCCGGGGGCCTTCTTTCGACTCAGGTCTTTCAGTGCTCTGTCAAACTCTTCACGCAGTATCGTATCTCCCATTTCGTCTTCATCTACATCCTCTTCCATTTCCATAATATTGTCCTCAAGTACATCGCCCTTGTATAAACCTTCTATATACTCCTTCCACCTTTCTGCCTTCCCTTCTTTGCTTAGAACTGGGCTGCCATCTGAGCTCTTGATATTCATACACGTGGTTCTCTTCTCTCCAAAGGTCTCTAATTTTCCTGTAGGCAGTATCTATCTTACCCCTAGTGAGATAAGCTTCTACATCCTTACATTTGTCCTCTAGCCATCCCTGTTTAGCCATTTTGCACTTCCTGTCGATCTCATTTTTGAGACGTTTGTATTCCTTTTTGCCTGCTTCATTTACTGCATTTTTATATTTTCTTCTTTCATCAATTAAATTCAATATTTCTTCTGTTGCCCAAGGATTTCTAGCAGCCCTCGTCTTTGTACCTACTTTATCCTCTGCTGCCTTCACTACTTCATCCCTCAGAGCTACCCATTCTTCTTCTACTGTATTTCTTTCCCCTATTCCTGTCAATTGTTCCCTTATGCTCTCCCTGAAACTCTGTACAACCTGTGGTTCTTTCAGTTTATCCAGGTCCCATCTCCTTAATTTCCCACATTTTTCCAGTTTCTTCAGTTTTAATCTACAGGTCATAACCAATAGATTGTGGTCCGAGTCCACATCTGCTCCTGGAAATGTCTTACAACTTAAAACCTGGTTCCTAAATCTGTCTTACCATTATATAATCTATCTGGTACCTTTTAGTATCTCCAGGGTTCTTCCACGTATACAACCTTCTTTCATGATTCTTAAACCAAGTGTTAGCTATGATCAAGTTGTGCTCTGTGCAAAATTCTACTAGGCGGCTTCCTCTTTCATTTCTTAGCCCCAATCCATATTCACCTATTATGTTTCCTTCTCTCCCTTTTCCTACACTCGAATTCCAGTCACCCATTACTATTAAATTTTCGTCTCCCTTCACTATCTGAATAATTTCTTTTATTTCATCGTACATTTCTTCAATTCAATTTCTTCATCATCTGCACAGCTAGTTGGCATATAAACTTGTACTACTGTAGTAGGTGTGGGCTTCGTATCTATCTTGGTCACAATAATGCGTTCACTATGCTGTTTGTAGTAGCTTACCCGCATTCCTATTTTCCTATTCATTATTAAACCTACTCCTGCATTACCCCTATTTGATTTTGTGTTTATAACCCTGTAGTCACCTGACCAAACTTTCATTTAATTATGTGATCCTGAATTTGGGCCATATAATGTATTAAAATCCATGGAGAATAAATAAAAACTTTGAGGTTCGCCGATGACATTGTAATTCTATCAGAGACAGCAAAGAACTTGGAAGAGCAATTGAACGGAATGGACAGTGTTTTGAAAGGAGGGTATAAGATGAACATCAACAAAAGCATAACGAGGATAATGGAATGTAGTCGAATTAAGTCGGGTGATGCTGAAGGATTTAGATTGGGAAATGAGACACTTAAAGTAGTAAAGGAGTTTTGCTATTTGGGGAGCAAAATAACCGATGATGGTCGAAGTAAAGAGGATATACAATGTAGACTGGCAATGGCAAGGAAAGCGTTTATAAAGAAGAGAAATTTGTTAACATCGAGTATAGATTTAAGTGCCAGGAAGTCGTTTCTGAAAGTATTTGTGTGGAGTGTAGCCATGTATGGAAGTGAAATATGGACGATAAATAGTTTTGACAAGAAGAGAATAGAAGGTTTCGAAATGTGGTGCTGTAGAAATATGCTGAAGATTACATGGGTAGATCACATAACCAATGAGGAGGTATTGAATAGAATTGGGGAGACGAGGAGTTTGTGGCACAACTTGACTAGAAGAAGGGATCGGTTGCAATTTAGTACTGGAGGGCACCGTGGAGAGTAAAAATCGTAGGAGACCAAGAGATGAATACACTAAGCAGATTCAGAAGGATGTAGGCTGCAGTAGGTACTGGGAGATGAAAAAGCTTGCACAGGATTGAGTAGCATGGAGAGCTGCGTCAAACCAGTCTCAGAACTGAAGACCACAACAACAACAATTCTTGTCTAATTCTCATCCCTTTGGGTGTCACATTACAATCAGACGGAGCAGCGTATTGCTTTACGTTATATCTGATATAGTTGTATCGATCACCATGAAACCGTCTGGCAACAGTATCGAATCACATCGGCTGAAACCAGCTCCGAACTCAAGGAGTGTAGCCGAAGTATGTGGAAAAGGAAAAAGGAGTTACACATTGACGGCATGAAATTGTAATCACCAGAACAGGAACTTTAGGTAGACAACGACGGAGGGCAAGAAATATCATGGTCGTCTTGGAAATAGCATTTGAGCATTCGTTTCTAGTAGTTCAGGGTGCCCACGGGAGACATTAACCAGTAAGGATGGAAGATTTTAGCTGAATCGTTCTTAATATACACCCAGACTATGGGAAATGTTTCACACACATGGTCGTACTGTTGCAGCTCAATATTCGCCACAGGGATCAAACTCAGGGCGAATACTGTTCTAAACTAGTGTATTAGTGCATTTGATAGAGTGTTCAATATGTACATAATACCTAAGAAAGATCAGTGGCATGCAGGTCAAAAAGTTGCTCCAACATTCAAAATGTAGTCAACATAAACATAATGATGGTACATCTACATCTGCATGACTACTCTGCAATTCACATTTAAGTGCTTGGCAGAGGGTTCATCGAACCACAATCATACTATCTCTCTACTATTCCACTCCCGAACAGCGAGCGGGAAAAACGAACACCTAAACCTTTCTGTTCGAGCTCTGATTTCTCTTATTTTATTTTGATGATCATTCCTACCTATGTAGGTTGGGCTCAACAAAATATTTTCGCATTCGGAAGAGAAAGTTGGTGACTGAAATTTCGTAAAAAGGTCTCGCCGCGACGAAAAACGTCTATGCTGTAATGACTTCCATCCCAACTCGTGTATCATCTGCCACACTCTCTCCCCTATAACGCGATAATACAAAACGAGCTGCCCTTCTTTGCACCCTCTCGATGTCCTCCGTCAATCCCACCTGGTAAGGATCCCACACCGCGCAGCAATATTCTAACAGAGGACGAACGAGTGTAGTGTAAGCTGTCTCTTTAGTGGACTTGTTGCATCTTCTAAGTGTCCTGCCAATGAAACGCAACCTTTGGCTCGCCTTCCCGACAATATTATCTATGTGGTCCTTCCAACTGAAGTTGTTTGTAATTTTAACACCCAGGTACTTAGTTGAATTGACAGCCTTGAGAATTGTACTATTTATCGCGCAATCGAATTCCAAAGAATTTCTTTTGGAACTCATGTGGATCATCTCACACTTTTCGTTATTTAGCGTCAACTGCCACATGACACACCATACAGCGATCTTTTCTAAATCGCTTTGCAGCTGATACTGGTCTTCGGATGACCTTACTAGACGGTAAATTACAGCATCATCTGCGAACAACCTAAGAGAACTGCTCAGATTGTCACCCAGGTCATTTATATAGATCAGGAACAGCAGAGGTCCCAGGACGCTTCCCTGGGGAACACCTGATATCACTTCAGTTTTACTCGATGATTTGCCGTCTATTACTACGAACTGCGACCTTCCTGACAGGAAATCACGAATCCAGTCGCACAACTGAGACGATACCCCATAGCTCCGCAGCTTGATTAGAAGTCGCTTGTGAGGAACGGTGTCAAAAGCTTTCCGGAAATCTAGAAATACGGAATCAACTTGAGATCCCCTGTCGATAGCGGCCATTACTTCGTGCGAATATAGAGCTAGCTGCGTTGCACAAGAGCGATGTTTTCTGAAGCCATGCTGATTACGTGTCAATAGATCGTTCCCTTCGAGGTGATTCATAATGTTTGAATACAGTATATGCTCCAAAACCCTACTGCAAACCGACGTCAATGATATAGGTCTGTAGTTAAATGGATTACTCCTACTACCCTTCTTGAACACTGGTGCGACCTGCGCAATTTTCCAATCTGTAGGTACAGATCTATCGGTGAGCGAGCGGTTGTATATGAGTGCTAAGTAGGGAGCTATAGTATCAGCGTAATCTGAAAGGAACCTAATCGGTATACAATCTGGACCTGAAGACTTGCCCGTATCAAGCGATTTGAGTTGCTTCGCAACCCCTAAGGTATCTACTTCTAAGAAACTCATGCTAGCAGATGTTCGTGTTTCAAACTCTGGAATATTCCATTCGTCTTCCCTGGTGAAGGAATTTCGGAAAACTGCGTTCAATAACTCCGCTTTAGCGGCACAGTCGTCGATAACAGTACCATCGGCACTGCGCAGCGAAGGTATTGACTGCGTCTTGCCGCTTGTGTACTTTACATACGACCAGAATTTCTTTGGATTTTCTACCAAATTTCGAGACAATGTTTCGTTGTGGAACCTATTAAAGGCATCTCGCAACGAAGTACGTGCCAAATTTCGCGCGTCTGTTAATTTTAGCCCATCTTCAAGATTTCGCGTTCTTCTGAACTTCGCATGCTTTTTCCGTTGCCTCTGCAACAGCGTTCGGACCTTTTTTGTGTACCACGGGGGATCCGTTCCATCTCTTACCAATTTATGAGGTACGAATATCTCAATTGCTGTTGCTACTATATCTTTGAATTTGAGCCACATCTCGTCTACATTCGCATAGTCAGTTCGGAAGGAATGGAAATTGTCATTTAGGAAGGCTTCTAGTGGTACTTTATCCGCTTTTTTAAATAAAATTATTTTGCGTTTGTTTCTGATGGATTTGGAAGAAATGGTATTGAGCCTAGCTACAATGACCTTGTGATCACTAATCCCTGTATCAGTCATGATGCTCTCTATCAGCTCTGGATTGTTTGTGGCCAAGAGGTCAAGTGTGTTTTCGCAACCATTTACAATTCGCGTGGGTTCGTGGACTAACTGTTCTAAATAATTTTTGGAGAATGCATTTAGGACAATCTCGGAAGACGTTTTGTGCCTACCACCGGTTTTGAACAAGTATTTTTGCCAACATACCGAGGGTAGGTTGAAGTCCCCACCAACTATAACCGTATGAGTGGGGTATTTATTTGTTACGAGACTCAAACTTTCTCTGAACTGTTCCGCAACTGTATCATCGGAGTCTGGGGGTCGGTAGAAGGAGCCAATTATTAACTTAATTCGGCTGTTAAGTATAACCTCCACCCACACCAATTCGCACAGAGTATCTACTTCGACTTCACTACAAGATAAACCACTACTGACAGACACCAACACTCCACCACCAATTCTGCTTAATCTATCTTTCCTGAACACCGTCTGAGACTTGGTAAAAATTTCTGCAGAACTTATTTCAGGCTTTAGCCAGCTTTCTGTACCTATAACGATATCAGCTTCTGTGCTTTCTATTAGCGCTTGAAGCTCAGGGACTTTTCCAGCGCAACTACAACAGTTTACAACTATAATTCCGACTGTTCCTTGATCCAAGCACGTCCTGTAATTGCCAAGCACCCTTTGACATTGCAGCCCATCCCGCACTTTCCCGAGGCCTTCTAACCTAAAAAACCGCCCAGTCCACGCCACACAGCCTCCGCTACCCGTGTAGCCGCCAGCTGAGTGTAGTGAACTCCTGACCTGTTCAGCGGAACCCGAAACCCCACCACCCTATGGCGAAAGTCAAGGAATCTGCAGCCAATACGGTCGCAAAACCGTCTGAGCCTCTGATTCAGACCCTCCACCCGGCTCTGCACCAAAGGTCCGCAGTCGGTTCTGTCAACGATGCTGCAGATGGTGAGCTCTGCCTTCATCTCGTAAGCAAGACCGGCAGCCTTCACCAAATCAGATAGCCGCTGGAATCCAGAGAGAATTTCCTCAGATCCAAAGCGACACACGTCATTAGTGCCGACATGTGCCACCACCTGCAGCTGGCTGCACCCTGTGCTCTTCATGGCATCCGGAAGGACCCTTTCCACATCAGGAATGACTCCTCCCGGAATGCACACGGAGTGCACACTGGATTTCTTCCCCTCCTTAGCCGCCATATCCCTAAGGGGCCCCATTACGCGCCTAACATTGGAGCTCCCAACTACCAGTAACCCCAACCTCTGCGATTGCCCGGACCTTGAAGGCTGAGAATGGTCCTCTGAAACAGGGCAGGCAGCTGCATCTGGCTCAGCCAGAGAGTGCCTGAAACCGGTTTGTCAGACGCACCGGGGAGGCTTTCTGGTCAGCTTCCGGGGACGCCTTTCGCTGCCTGCCACGCCTTGGAACGACCTCCCAATCAACCACAGGCGAGGGCTCAGCCCCACTGCGGGCAGCAACCGGGGCAACCACAGCGGCAGACCGATCTGGGGACAGACGGGATGAGGTTGACATCCCCGTGATACCCGAGTCCGGCTCCCCACAGTGGTGCCCATTGGCAACAGCCTCAAGCTGCGCGACCGAAGTCAGCGCCGATTGCAGCTGTGAGCGAAGGGATGCCAAGTCAACCCTCATCCGAACACAGCAATCGCAGTCCCTGTCCATTCTAATCGATGTTTAACAACAGTTACTGAAACACGAGTCGGTGCCTAGATAACGCAAGCGGAACACGCAAAGAATGTATCAACTAACCTGTACAAATGCCTAACGACTGCGCTACAATCTGCTGAATTTACGATTACAGTAACTAAAACTCGAAATTGCACCTCCTATACGAAACTCACACGCAATTTAAATAAGAATCTACGAAGTAAACACTAAAGCGCGATGCTACAACTGTCAAATACTATAATACGCCCGAAATATACGAATTAAACAATGCAAGTACCCAAAAACACGCAAAGAAATTAAACTATGTAACAATTAAGTAAGCTAGGGTTATACGACTTGCTGCTGCAGCTGCTTATCCAACGGCGGCAGGGAGCACACTGACTGGCCAACCGACTCTGGCCGTTCACAACAAAAACAGAAGACAGACGACTACGCGAAGTTGCACTATTCAGGTACTAAGGCGCGATGCTACAACCCTCAAATACTATAATACGCCCGAAATATACGAATTAAACAATGCAAGTACCCAAAAACACGCAAAGAAATTAAACTATGTAACAATTAAGTAAGCTAGGGTTATACGACTTGCTGCTGCAGCTGCTTATCCAACGGCGGCAGGGAGCACACTGACTGGCCAACCGACTCTGGCCGTTCACAACAAAAACAGAAGACAGACGACTACGCGAATTTGCACTATTCAGGTACTAAGGTGCGATGCTACAACCCTCAAATACTATAATACGCCCGAAATATACGAATTAAACAATGCAAGTACCCAAAAACACGCAAAGAAATTAAACTATGTAACAATTAAGTAAGCTAGGGTTATACGACTTGCTGCTGCAGCTGCTTATCCAACGGCGGCAGGGAGCACACTGACTGGCCAACCGACTCTGGCCGTTCACAACAAAAACAGAAGACAGACGACTACGCGAATTTGCACTATTCAGGTACTAAGGCGCGATGCTACAACCCTCAAATACTATAATACGCCCGAAATATACGAATTAAACAATGCAAGTACCCAAAAACACGCAAAGAAATTAAACTATGTAACAATTAAGTAAGCTAGGGTTATACGACTTGCTGCTGCAGCTGCTTATCCAACGGCGGCAGGGAGCACACTGACTGGCCAACCGACTCTGGCCGTTCACAACAAAAACAGAAGACAGACGACTACGCGAATTTGCACTATTCAGGTACTAAGGCGCGATGCTACAACCCTCAAATACTATAATACGCCAGAAATATACGAATTAAACAATGCAAGTACCCAAAAACACGCAAAGAAATTAAACTATGTAACAATTAAGTAAGCTAGGGTTATACGACTTGCTGCTGCAGCTGCTTATCCAACGGCGGCAGGGAGCACACTGACTGGCCAACCGACTCTGGCCGTTCACAACAAAAACAGAAGACAGACGACTACGCGAATTTGCACTATTCAGGTACTAAGGCGCGATGCTACAACCCTCAAATACTATAATACGCCCGAAATATACGAATTAAACAATGCAAGTACCCAAAAACACGCAAAGAAATTAAACTATGTAACAATTAAGTAAGCTAGGGTTATACGACTTGCTGCTGCAGCTGCTTATCCAACGGCGGCAGGGAGCACACTGACTGGCCAACCGACTCTGGCCGTTCACAACAAAAACAGAAGACAGACGACTACGCGAAGTTGCACTATTCAGGTACTAAGGCGCGATGCTACAACCCTCAAATACTATAATACGCCCGAAATATACGAATTAAACAATGCAAGTACCCAAAAACACGCAAAGAAATTAAACTATGTAACAAATAAGTAAGCTAGGGTTATACGACTTGCTGCTGCAGCTGCTTATCCAACGGCGGCAGGGAGCACACTGACTGGCCAACCGACTCTGGCCGTTCACAACAAAAACAGAAGACAGACGACTACGCGAATTTGCACTATTCAGGTACTAAGGCGCGATGCTACAACCCTCAAATACTATAATACGCCAGAAATATACGAATTAAACAATGCAAGTACCCAAAAACACGCAAAGAAATTAAACTATGTAACAATTAAGTAAGCTAGGGTTATACGACTTGCTGCTGCAGCTGCTTATCCAACGGCGGCAGGGAGCACACTGACTGGCCAACCGACTCTGGCCGTTCACAACAAAAACAGAAGACAGACGACTACGCGAATTTGCACTATTCAGGTACTAAGGCGCGATGCTACAACCCTCAAATACTATAATACGCCCGAAATATACGAATTAAACAATGCAAGTACCCAAAAACACGCAAAGAAATTAAACTATGTAACAATTAAGTAAGCTAGGGTTATACGACTTGCTGCTGCAGCTGCTTATCCAACGGCGGCAGGGAGCACACTGACTGGCCAACCGACTCTGGCCGTTCACAACAAAAACAGAAGACAGACGACTACGCGAATTTGCACTATTCAGGTACTAAGGCGCGATGCTACAACCCTCAAATACTATAATACGCCCGAAATATACGAATTAAACAATGCAAGTACCCAAAAACACGCAAAGAAATTAAACTATGTAACAATTAAGTAAGCTAGGGTTATACGACTTGCTGCTGCAGCTGCTTATCCAACGGCGGCAGGGAGCACACTGACTGGCCAACCGACTCTGGCCGTTCACAACAAAAACAGAAGACAGACGACTACGCGAATTTGCACTATTCAGGTACTAAGGCGCGATGCTACAACCCTCAAATACTATAATACGCCCGAAATATACGAATTAAACAATGCAAGTACCCAAAAACACGCAAAGAAATTAAACTATGTAACAATTAAGTAAGCTAGGGTTATACGACTTGCTGCTGCAGCTGCTTATCCAACGGCGGCAGGGAGCACACTGACTGGCCAACCGACTCTGGCAGTTCACAACAAAAACAGAAGACAGACGACTACGCGAATTTGCACTATTCAGGTACTAAGGCGCGATGCTACAACCCTCAAATACTATAATACGCCAGAAATATACGAATTAAACAATGCAAGTACCCAAAAACACGCAAAGAAATTAAACTATGTAACAATTAAGTAAGCTAGGGTTATACGACTTGCTGCTGCAGCTGCTTATCCAACGGCGGCAGGGAGCACACTGACTGGCCAACCGACTCTGGCCGTTCACAACAAAAACAGAAGACAGACGACTACGCGAATTTGCACTATTCAGGTACTAAGGCGCGATGCTACAACCCTCAAATACTATAATACGCCCGAAATATACGAATTAAACAATGCAAGTACCCAAAAACACGCAAAGAAATTAAACTATGTAACAATTAAGTAAGCTAGGGTTATACGACTTGCTGCTGCAGCTGCTTATCCAACGGCGGCAGGGAGCACACTGACTGGCCAACCGACTCTGGCCGTTCACAACAAAAACAGAAGACAGACGACTACGCGAATTTGCACTATTCAGGTACTAAGGCGCGATGCTACAACCCTCAAATACTATAATACGCCCGAAATATACGAATTAAACAATGCAAGTACCCAAAAACACGCAAAGAAATTAAACTATGTAACAATTAAGTAAGCTAGGGTTATACGACTTGCTGCTGCAGCTGCTTATCCAACGGCGGCAGGGAGCACACTGACTGGCCAACCGACTCTGGCCGTTCACAACAAAAACAGAAGACAGACGACTACGCGAAGTTGCACTATTCAGGTACTAAGGCGCGATGCTACAACCCTCAAATACTATAATACGCCCGAAATATACGAATTAAACAATGCAAGTACCCAAAAACACGCAAAGAAATTAAACTATGTAACAATTAAGTAAGCTAGGGTTATACGACTTGCTGCTGCAGCTGCTTATCCAACGGCGGCAGGGAGCACACTGACTGGCCAACCGACTCTGGCCGTTCACAACAAAAACAGAAGACAGACGACTACGCGAATTTGCACTATTCAGGTACTAAGGCGCGATGCTACAACCCTCAAATACTATAATACGCCAGAAATATACGAATTAAACAATGCAAGTACCCAAAAACACGCAAAGAAATTAAACTATGTAACAATTAAGTAAGCTAGGGTTATACGACTTGCTGCTGCAGCTGCTTATCCAACGGCGGCAGGGAGCACACTGACTGGCCAACCGACTCTGGCCGTTCACAACAAAAACAGAAGACAGACGACTACGCGAATTTGCACTATTCAGGTACTAAGGCGCGATGCTACAACCCTCAAATACTATAATACGCCCGAAATATACGAATTAAACAATGCAAGTACCCAAAAACACGCAAAGAAATTAAACTATGTAACAATTAAGTAAGCTAGGGTTATACGACTTGCTGCTGCAGCTGCTTATCCAACGGCGGCAGGGAGCACACTGACTGGCCAACCGACTCTGGCCGTTCACAACAAAAACAGAAGACAGACGACTACGCGAATTTGCACTATTCAGGTACTAAGGCGCGATGCTACAACCCTCAAATACTATAATACGCCCGAAATATACGAATTAAACAATGCAAGTACCCAAAAACACGCAAAGAAATTAAACTATGTAACAAATAAGTAAGCTAGGGTTATACGACTTGCTGCTGCAGCTGCTTATCCAACGGCGGCAGGGAGCAAAACCAATGAAGTTCGGTGAAAACCCGAAACGAGTCTTGGCGAAAATAAAGTTAGAAAATAAATGTCCGGTTGTTATCTCTTGCAAAAAATTTGCCTGCTTTCTGTGCTAATGTTATCCTCTTCAAGTCTTTGTATAAGCTGATTTTGCCATGTAACTGGTTACTAACAAATAGCAGGCAGAACATAAAAAATCACCAAATATTCAAAAAACCTTGTAAAATCCTACCTTCTTAGTCTTTTCTTTATTTCTTCCGATTTTTTTTCAGGAAGATTCAACCATTTTGACAAGACGTCAGCGCAAGTGAAGATGGAAACTGGGCGTAACTGTGGGCTTATGCAGCGGACTGCAAGGTTTTTATTTTCAAAAGAGTCATCAGATATTATGAGGGTATATCTCTTACGTGCATGTACTTACTACTTCGGTGAACCTTCCGTTTAGGAACAAAGTTTTCATTAACTCACAAATGTTCACTGTGCCTTTCAGTAGGTGCACGGAAAACGTCTAGATGGTAGTCACATTCGACCCAAACTTTTTCGTGCGCGTCTAGGGTTGCTGCAATCATTGTTGTTGGTGAACGGCATCACAGTTCAACCAAAGCTATTGGAAGGTGAGATACACAGACGGTGTCTTACAAAACCCATCCATTAAAAAATTTTACACGCCGTGAAATGCGGCATGACGGCCATTGGTGCCGTATGATATCCTTGCTACCTATCGTTGAGGCAGACGAAATTCACGTTGCACTGTCGTAAGTGAACTACTCCCGCTGAAACGGAGAACGCAAAACGCCTTATGTTGCTTTGCTATCGGCATTTCCTTGCCTTTGGTATAATAGGCCAAACATATGTGGAACCTCTTCTGACGGCAGGGCAGTTGTTTGCGGCGCTGTTATCTGGATACTATTTGATGAACTCCCATACAAGTTATGTCGTTGAAGTTTTCTTAGCAACTTCTCTCAAATGCCATAGAAAAAGTTAGGGGGGAAAAAGTCAGTGTCGAAATGCGATGACTATAAACTTACTAGCTAACGTCAGGAAATTTGCCCTACTGTCCGCTATAACTTGGCGAACGCCACACCTCGACATGTTTACTCATTCCGGATATATTAGGTGTCCCAGAAAATATACACACTTTTTGTATGACTGTAACACTAATGTTTATTAAGATACGGGAATAAAAAAAACAAAACTGAAAATAAAGTGAACAAATGTAGAAAACAGGCATTTGTTGGAAGTGTTCAAATTGTTGGCCATTGTGATCCAGACACAACTGATAATGCTGACCGAAGGAACAGGACACGTTCCTAATTGTTGCAATTGATATCTTTGTTCATTCGTTTCCAGTGGTTGCTTCAACTCTTTGGCTGTAGCTGATCTTGTGATGCAAACATTGTGCTTCACAAGCTGCCATAGAAAAAAATTCATAGGGATCAAGCGTGGTGAGCATGGAGCAGATTCGGTACTTACTCTTCGTCCTATTCATCTGTTCGGTAGGTGTTCGTAAAGGTAGACCCTTACGTCACGATTGTAGCGTGGAGGTGCTCCATCTTGTTAGAAATACCACTCTCTGTCCCGAAACACCTCTCAGGCGCGTGGCATGGCGCATTCCTGTAGTAAGCCACTGATGTGTGGTTTTGGAATTCCAGTTCACCCTGAAATTCCCTAATGCTGGAGCTTTCTTCTTGTTGATATGTTGCTGACAGGACTCGCGAGTGCGACATTCAGTTCTGCAGTGAGTTTCGAAGATATTGATCTCTTATTCTTCGTCACAAACCTGTTTCATGACCGCCAGACATCATCACTCACCGGACACTTTCTTTCTCATTGTGATTTAGCGGATGATGTTTTTCCACTTTCCCTCTATGAAACATAAATCTTGGATACGGTGCTTCTTGAAACACAAAACACTCCCGCTGCGTTGGTAACTGAAGCACCCAACATACGAATACGAGCAACAACAATTTACGCACGTTCGAATTCACTTTGCTCCGACATAATGCTCTCACAACTACACAAAACACAATTTTGACGATGAATGATGCTTGCAACGTATTGAGGAGATTGCGCAGGTGCCGTTCGTCGTCAAATACGGTAGCGCAACTTGTAGGCTTACCTATCATCTGCCATTGTCTTTCAAAGCATGCATTTTTTCGCCCTCATATTTTTGTCCAACCTGCGTAGCTGAGCAAAGGCACTTACGGACCTCTGAGGTGCGGGTTTTCCAATTAAGATTTTAACTTATCTATAACAACAAACACTTTTACTTTTACAGTCTGGCATTCATTTGCGGAGCCATTCGTACAATAGAGAAACAGGAGAACCACTGTTCGTGCACAAATGATTACCAACTCCTCCGTCGCGGACGTGCTTTCTCACAACCGTTACAGAAACACCTGATCCCAGTCAATAATTGTCGGTTTTCCAAGGCGTTCTTCCCACGTACAGGATCTAAATCAAGATGTGAAAGTGCCGGTAACCGCAGCGTGATTCAGCCAATGAATGGCGGCGCAATCGCCACATTCAAGGCAAACCGCGAGCTAGCTGCTTCTACCAAGACAAAGCCATGAAGCGGTCGGAGCGTGTTAAAACTATACACGATGTTCCACAGAAACTGGTCAAACGTTTCGTGACGTATTGGTAAGCAATATCCGCTTCTGGCTGCACATCTTTATTTCATTATACTGTCGATCGAGTTCGACTACGTTACCACATAGCCAGTCCAGTAACACTTGCGTCAATAATACTCACAAGTATATTTTGTCACAGAATGGAAGGGGGACCTGGATTTGGATGCGGAGAGTATAAGTTTTGTTTCAGGCGGTGCAGACGCATTGAAGAAACAACTTATATCAGCGCGATTAACTCAAGTGGGCAGACTTATGAAGAATGAGGAAATAACTGGTAGTAAACAACCCACTTGTCTGATACCTCCCATCTGTTTCCTCATCGCCGATCCTTATCGCCACTTTTTGTTTTGCTTGCAGTTTCCTTATCAGTTTCCTGTCTGCCAAGATCTTCCGTCGGATATTGAAGTCAGTGCTGTCAAACGCCTTTCCCAATCAACAAATGAAAAGTTCTGTGAAACAACGCTATGAAAGGAGTCTAATCCTTCTATTATTATATTCCAGGTCCTTCCACCAGATATAAATTTTAGTTTGATATTTTTTCGTCAAATGTTTGAGTGGAGTGAAACAAGACACCATAGAAATTGGACAATGAAATTTTGTTCGAATTTTCGTAGCCAAAACTAAGAGTGTAAAGTAGACAAATAGGGTATGCAAGTGACATGCATGAGGCCTAGTTTTGTAAAAAAAAATTGCTTGAAATTAATCACTGTAATGAAGAAAGACTTAATTATTGTTTCGAGGGAAAATTACATAATGAATATTTGTCCGAATTTTCATAGCCAAACGAACAGTGGTGGGTATCAAATTGACCAGTGAGAGGTCTAGTTTCACAAAACAAAGTAATGGCTTGAAAGTAATCAAGGTAATTAAGAAAAACTTAATCAGTGATTTGGGGGAACATTGAAATCTTTCATGATCAACTGTTGCTAACTACATAAATGAAGTGTCAAGGAGTTTCTCTTCAAGACGTAACTATTTTGTGCATAAAAAATAACTTCAGTGAGATATTTAACTGTCAATAAAAATTTCGAAATAAAAAACCGGAAAAAGATTTGTTGCGAAATGATTTGTCTAAAAGTAATCAATAAAAAAGGCAAGCAAAATTGTTAAAATTCATGGTGAAACCTGCAGCTGCCATTTATTTTGCACAGTTCGCTAACTTTCCTGCTGTTCATGCCAGCTAAGGTTGATAATCATTGACCGAAACTAGTAGCGAATTGCGCAAAATAAATGACAGCTGAAGGTTTCACCATGAATTTTAACACATATTTGGCGGCTGCATATCCCCACCCGCAAACATACATAAAGAGTAGGTAAATATACGGTGCACCTTTGAGTGATACCCTAAATCAAGTATACTTGACAGCAAAAAAAGTGGGTCACTGCCGAGTACAACCAACATAACGCAGGTGTGTTGCAGGTCCTCTAATCACCAAAACCCCAAGGGGTACAGTCGTTTGACTACACACAATGGGTACCGCAAGAGACTACTAGAGACCAAAGGTCTTTATGGCAGTCAGTCTAAGCATCAACTAAAATCGTCAAACAAAACACATTAGAAAACACGTTCTTAGCGATGAGACAACCCACAACACTCAAATTAACCTTAATTACATCAAGTGACATTCCAAAAATCTGAGAAAACGGATTATTTTACATATATTGTGCAGTAATCCTTAGTCAAAATTAAGTATTTGAGACAATATATAGAATTACAAAGTTTTACGGCAATTGGAAAAAAGTTTTTCGGTCTCTAAAAGGTTTTCCATCCACGTGCTGGATGTCGATCAACGGCGAGTGGCTCTGGAAACTGGATATTGGACGAACCGGTAGAAAAACGCGATTAACGGCAACAAGCACTCTAAGGAAATCTCAACATGTACGCAAATTTGGACTTTAAATGACATGACCAACGTCGTCGTTCTGGACCTGGATTCAAACCCAGCACCTATACCCATTGCTAACTAAACTAAGCTTTGTTTGTGCCTTATTGAGACCCGATCACTAGGCATAAAGAGACGTGAAGTATAGATGTTTGCACCAGTATCAGTTATCCATTCAGATCCTGAAAATAAAAGACGAAAATGTTTCTACTGAACTGGGAATCCTGTCATAACGTTACCTTCCTGGGAACTAATCCCAACGATGTTTAATATGGTGTCATTCACAAGGAACAAGGTATGCTCATGTTTAAAATTGAAATGCCACCATATAAAGTTTGTGACAGGGATGCGAACCCAGCACCTAATCGGATTGTTAACGAAGTACAGTCATGCTCAAAAGTATCTGAACGGCCTGAATTGCATTTCACCTGATTCCCATGCAACCCACGTAACGCAGCTGTCTAGCACGTCCTCTAATCACTCCTTGGTACAGTCGTTTCACTATTGAAAATGGTTCCAACAAGTCACCACTAGAAAACACTGCTCTGTATTGCAATAACTCAAGATGTAAACTAATACCACGATACTACAAATATCAGGGAACACCTCATCACAGATAAGGCTGTCCTTAAGGCTTGTAAGCTCACATTTACTGTAATAAATGACATATCCGAAACGTTTGCAACTAAACATGCTACTCCTAGCTACTACTGAATATGAAGTTGATTATTAACGTGTCTCCATAACCATGTGTGCGGCGTTCGACTCTCAGTCAGCATAGACGTTTTCGTCACCTTATTTCTAGTTAAACGTGTGCACATCTCGCTGATGGTGGACATTTCTCGTTTGCTCCTAGTTAGACAACGACGGCGGTACGCGCCGGGTTCGAATCCCAGTCAGGCAATACAACTTCAGTCGTCATTTAATGTTGCAACCCCACTACTGGTGACAAACTGTGATATTTATTTATGATTTTATGTACTTATTCAAAATCCGATTTGGTGCTGGGTTCTCATCCTTGTCCCCAGCATTACATGATGGCACTTCAATTTTAAACATGTGCATCCTTTGTTTCTTAACAATGCAACACTATACAACGTATTCCGAGGTTAATTACCAAGAAGGTAATTGTCATGTTAGGGTACCTGCTTTCGTACAATATTACTTTCAAGTTGATGGTGCAAACGTCAATATTTGACGTCTCTTTCTGCCTAGTGATCGAGTCTCGATAGGGCACAAATCTTTGCTTGGTTAACAATGGCTTTACGTTGTGGGTTTGCATCCGGATCCAGAACGAAGACGTTGGTCATGTCATTTAAAGTACAACTTTGTGTACAAGTAACTGGGTAATGTGAACAATGATATCACTTGTGATTCGCTGTTAATGTTGAGATTTCCGTAGAATGCTTGCTGCCGTTAATCACGTTTTCTTTTAACAGCTTAGTATTACATAAAGTTGATTCGATACCACTCCCCGTTGAACGTTGAACGACGTTCAGCACGTGTTGGGTAAACCTTTTAGACAGCAAAAGAACTTGTTTCCAATTGCCATACAAATTTATAAATCCATAAACAGTCTCAAATATTTGATTGTGCCTAAGGATTACTGAACGATTTATGTGACAAAACTAGTTGTCCCATAACATTTGAAATGTCACTTATTGTAATTAAGTTTAGTTTACAAACGTTAAGGACTGTCTGACCTCTTCTGTACTATCGTGGTGTTACCTTACATCTGGACGGACTGTCATAAAGACCGGTGTTCTCTAGTAGTCTCTAGCGGTACCCATTGTGTATCTTACAACGACTGTACTGTGGAGGGTTGCAACGATGTGAAACACAGATATACTATGTTGGTTGCATACATTCAGATGCAGCCTACACGTTGGAATACAGGCGTGACGCAGTTTTTTTTCTGTCGAGTGTACATCAATCGACATGACAAATGCTTAACATATAATCTTAGAATTTTAAAGAGTACTACAGGATATTTGTCTGGTGAATTGTGTAAGCTGTGGTGTCTGCTTCGCTGTGCTTGATTTCGAGTACCATTCGAAAGTGCATAAAATGTTTCACTGCTCTGTTGTTTTATTTCTCACTTTTAAGCAAATCATTTCACAGAACATTCGGTAGTTTCTTTTTCAAATACTTCTCTCTCTCTCTTTCTTTCTCTCTCTCTCTCTCTCTCTCTCTCTCTCTCTCTATCTCTCACACACACACGTTCTCTCTCTCTCTCTCTCTCTCTCTCCCTCTTTCTCCCTCTCTCTCTAGAATTACGTTTATCTTAATTAATCGTCATATGGGTCCGACATATGACTGGGACCTTAGGCCTAAGTGTCGAGCTTAGCTGAGCTCCTGTTTATCTGAAATAATTATTTTTTAATAATGCTCCAGTGTGGATAATTAGCATACAATTTTCTTCATATTTTCTAGATTTTTGTTGTTGCCATATGGTTCATGATGCATCGCCTGTATTAGCTACAATGCTTGTGTAGTAAATGTGTATGAACTATTATTAGTGTGTTTCCTACCATTTTCCAGGCTTCTAATGCCTCCAGCTACGCCTAACACAAGATTCATCCGTGTATTTCATTTTGATGCGAATAAAATAAAAGTCAGTGTATCAATTAAACGCTCACCTAACGTTGTTGATAGTTTTCAGAAAATTTACAATGAGTCTGTTCAAGAAAAACAGATAGTTATCTCCTGTGTGGGCGATTCTAGAATGTAGTTTCAGTGTATGGATTTTTTTATAAATAAGCCCTCATGTTTTGCGATAAATACCTTTACATTCTTTGGCATGGAATCAGGCAGGCTTTCAACGTGCCCGATGAGAAGAGTACTGCAGTTAGTTTTTATGCTACCCTAATGTTGAACAGTACCGAGCTTCACAAGTGCATCCGTGACTCACAAAGTCCCACACATATTTAGCACGCCTTCTGTTTTGAATACAAACAATACCTGAATATACATAAACGATTTATCAGGTAGGGTCATCAGCAGTCTAGGATCGTCCGCAGAGAAACGTCGTCGATGAACGTAAGGAAATGCAGAACGACAGTCTTTCTTCTTTGTATCCTGAGTGCTAGCTCTTTTAAACGTGGAAAATGGCCAAGTAAAGACAAGAAATCGTGGAATGAACCTGATAGTATTAGTTTGCGACATTAGCAGTTAATTTTGACCTTATCACATTCTACGAATAAATGCGGTAACGCTTCTTTTGCGTCAAAAATGGGACTAACGTGTATAGGCAAGGTCGATTGGAAGACGTAAATTTGTTGACAGTTTTCCAACTTACAGTGAGTCTGTTCAAGAAAAATACATAATTGTGCGATCGACTCTAGAGTGTAGTTTGGGTGTTGGGCTTTCGTATAAAGAAAGAACTAAAGGAAGAAATCCATAAGATTACTAGTTTCAGCGAAACTAAATCGCCATCTTTAGATCATTTGTATAGAAAACATTTTTGTAGGGCCAATCGATTTGGTCGACTGTACACATTAATTGGACACAACTGTAATGAATATAAAGATACACGTTTGGAAAATCCTAACGACAAACGCAAAGTAAACATACCTTATAGGGGCGACATTCTATAGTACCGTCTCTCATCATACAATAAGAGAACAGTGCACAATAGTTACATATAAAATAAATAAAATGTGTAGAAAATGTTTTCACGTTTTGTCCTGCCGATGTTGGATAGGAAACTGCTACAAGATAATCAGTGCAATACATCGTGTTTTGTGGGGTAACTAGCTGGCAGCAGACTTTTACAATATACATTATGTCATCTAAATACAGTGTAGAGAATGCATACGACTGCTGCCATCTGGTGGTGTCTCAAAACACGATGTATTTCATTGATTGCCTCATAGCAGTTTCCTATCCAACATCGACAGGACAAAACGTGAAAACATTTTATACACGTTTTACGTGTTTCATATGTAACTGCTGTTCACTGTTCGCACAGCTATTCTCTTATTGTATAACAAGAGACAGTACTATCGAATATCGTCTCTATAAGTTATATGTTCTTTGAATCTGTATGCCTTTTACGTTCGTTTGACATCAGAAGTTCTCGTAATTTATCGTTATATATTTACAGCTGTGACCAATTAATGTGAACAATCAGTGAAATGCATTGTCCCTGTAAAAACGTCTTTCTATGCAGATAATCTGAAGATGATGATCTAATTTCGCTGAAACTATTAATCATTGTGTGTTTCTGTGCGAAGTGGGCGAACAAACTTCTGTGATAAGGACAACCGTGTTTAGATTCTGAGATCGCCACCAATAAAGCTTTTAATGTCAGGTGATCATCATACGTGTACATCCAAAGGAGAGAGAGACGCACTGTTAGAAACCTGATAGGTAATACAGTATTCACGAAACTGTAAAAAAAGACGCTCAAGGAATTAGAATGGGAGTATTTGGAAGAAAGGAGACATTGTCCTTGTGAAACCATGTTTCATAAATTTAGGGAACTGGTCTTCGATGTAAATCGTATCATGGC
Organism: Schistocerca gregaria; assembly: GCF_023897955.1. Taxonomy (NCBI): domain Eukaryota; kingdom Metazoa; phylum Arthropoda; class Insecta; order Orthoptera; family Acrididae; genus Schistocerca; species Schistocerca gregaria. The sequence continues at coordinate 870,975,596 of NC_064922.1, forward strand.
TCTAGTAAATCTAATAAAAGGAATTACTGCTGGCACAGAGGCATACAGAAGACGTTTTACCTCGTTCCGCAAGCGAATGGAACTGGATAGGTATACGTAGCATTGGTACGAACTGCTCTCAGTTACGCACTGTACGAAGGCTTGAGCAGTATGCATATGTGCAGAATGTACAAGACAAGGAAATATATCATAAAGTTTTCGGCAAATTTCAGAGTAAGCTTTATATTGGTTCCCATGTGTGATCTTATTTTTTTCTGTTTTCATCGCTACAAGTAAGACTTCAAGACAATGAATTTTTCAACTGTGGAGTACTGCTATGAAATTTAAGGGATTGCAGGTATTCAGGAAACGACGTCCTCCGTATGTGTTCCACACTGACAGCGAGATTGAGAGGTCTAGAGATAGAGACAATGTGAAATATACTGGGGTATCAAAGTCCTGGGACAGTGATGTGCACATATACAGATAGCGGCAGTATCGCCTACACAAGGTATGAAAGGGCTGTGCAGTGGCGGAGCTGTCGTTTCTATTCAGCTGTTTCATGTGAAAAGGTTTCCGACTTGATTGTGGCCGGACGGTGGGAATTAACAGACTTTATCCGCGGAATGGTATTTGAAGCTACACGCATGGCTCATTCCATTTCGGAAATCATTAGGGAATACAATATTCCACGATCAACAGTGTCAAGAGTGTGCCGAAAATAGCAAATTTCAGGCATTATCTCTCACCACGGACAACGACACCAAATAAAATAACGGCTGAGGAAGCGGCTTTGAAATGGAAAATTTGTGAGTGTGGTAAGTAGGCGTACTCTGGGACCAAACTGCTGAGGCCATCGGTCCCTAAGCTCACACACTACTTAACCTAACTTACACTAAGGACAACACACACTCATTCCCGAGGGAGGACTCGAACCTCCGACGGGGCAAGCCGCGCGAACCGTGACAAGGAGTCTGAAACAGCGCGGCATTCCCGCGCGGTGAGCGGCTGTGAAAATGGCTCTGAGCACTATGGGACTCAACATCTATGGCCATAAGCCCCTAGAACTTAGAACTACTTAAGCCTAACTAACCTAAGGACATCACACAACACCCAGTCATCACGAGGCAGAGAAAAGCCCTGACCCCGCCGGGAATCGAACCCGGGAACCCGGGCGCGGGAAGCGAGAACGCTACCGCACGACCACGAGCTGCGGACGAGCGGCTTTGAAGTTTTTGTTTGGAGGAGAGGTGATGTGGTGGCATTCCATGGACTGCCGTTTTGTTTCCGGTTGGAAATAATAAACCGATGTTACACAAAAGTTGTCACAATCAGCCTCGTAACGCGCAAGCAATTCCGCACAGATGGTTCTTCGTTGCTCCTTATGGTCTTCTGTTAGACGGCGAGGAACACAGCGTTCACAAACCTTTGAGTACACTAATTGGTGGACGAGAGTTTCAACACTACGAACAGAGACGTCCAGTTGAGCTGTGAGGTGTTTGATCGTGGATCTCGAATGACAGTGTCCGCACGTTCCAACATTGCATAACTCACAGCTGTATGCGGCTGGCCGACACCCACGAGATCCGACAGGTTTGCGCGACCTTCTTGCGATGATCACAGACGCCTACCTCTAGAACTTAGTGTGTTTTTGTTTACTGCCAGGTCTGACATTCCGCAAGTGTCTATGAATATCTGAAATGCTCTGGTTTTCAGCCAAAATAAACTCAATGACAGCTCTCTGCTTGGAACGCTCCTCCGTTACAAACGCCATTTTGAAGGCGCCCCCACCTATGGAAACTTCATGAAATTATAGGGGCTGAATTGGAAATATTCGGCGATGCTCCATAACAAATTCTGTATTTTTTCAACCGAATTTGGCTAGTAAAAAGGGGTTGTATTACACCCCTCGTACGAATTTTCTTCAGATCAACAAGTACCATAGAGATCGTGAAGACAAAAGTGGGTACATAGAAGTTCGCGCAGAGCTGCCCTAGCTGTGTTTCCTCCCACGCTCTATCCGCTAAAGGGACGCGATGAAAGTTCAGTGCATGGTATAGCAAAAAGTACCGTCACCCTTGCATTTCACAGTTTTCATAACCGAGCGAAATGGCACAGTGGTTAGCACACTGGAATCGCATTCGGAAAGACGACGATTCAACCCCGCGACCGGCCATCCTGATTTGGGTTTTCCGTGATTTCCCTAAATTTCTTTAGGCAAAGGCCGAGATGGTTCCTGTGAAAGGCCACGGCCGACTTCCTTCCCCATCCTTCCCTAATCCGATGAGACCGATGACCTCGCTGTTTAGTCTCCTCCCCCAAATCAACCCCAACCTCCCAACAGTTTTCATAGAATGTAGATGTAGAGCAATTGTAGGGAATTTTATTAGAGAAGTGGCTTGGATTGCAAAAAGGAGAAAAAAGCTCTTTCATAAAAACAATATAGCTGCCCACAGTGGTATTTTGGCAATATGAAAAACTAGGAATCTTTTACAACATGCTCGCTACTGACCACTTTCCGCATCTTTTTCACTTATTTCCACACCTAAAATTAATTGCATTCTGGAAAAGATTTCGAGTGCAATGGATGAGTACAGCATCACAGATGCAGATGCACCAGAATCACTCGTCTGGGCTGAAATCGACTCATAGCAAAAACGAGTTGGAAAAATTATATTGACCTAATAGCAGTTTTGTGAAAAATGCTTGCAATTTACAGTCAATTCAATAATTCCGAGAGTACGTGGTTGCATAGTGTTTTCTTCCAACTAAAATGCTGTTTCTTCTCGCTTCTCTTTGGACCAACCAGCAGTCAATTTCTTCTTTGCTACTCCCACACCTACATCTACATCTATATTATGCAAACCATTGTGAAATACGTCCGTTGTGCCAGTTATTAGGGTTTCTTCACGTTCCATTCATGTATTGAGCTCGGGAAGAATGATTGTGTAATGCCTTCGTGCGTGCTGTAACAAATCTTGACCTCTCAATCCCTACGATATGTAGGGTGATGTAGCATATTCCTAAAGTCATAATTTAAATCTGGTTCTTCAAAGTTTTCAGTAGGCTTTTTTGGGATAATTTAATCTATCTTCAAGATTTCGCCAGTTAAGTTTCTTCAGGATCTCTGTGACAACCTCCCACGGATCAAGGAAGTTTGTGTATACGTTCCGTATCACCTGTCTTCCTATTTGCTATCGGCCCCACACACTTCAACAATGTTCTAGGATGGGTCTCACGTTTGATTTGTAAGCAATCTCCTTTGTAGCCTGACTGCACTTCCCCAGTAGTCTACCAATAAACTGAAGTCTACCACCTGCTCTACCCACCAATGAAACCATGTCCTTATTCCGTTTCATATCTCTAAAAAGTGTTATACCCAGGTATCTGAGTTAACCGATTCCACCTGTGACTCGTTGATACTGTAGTCACGGTATACTTCCTTTTTTTCGTTTTGTAAAGTGCACAATTTTAAATTTCTGATCATTTAAAGCAAGTTGGTAACATTTGCATCACTTTCAAATCTTATCAAGATCTGGCTCAAAATTTATACAGCCTTTTCCAGACAGTTCTTCTTTGTAGATAACTGAATCATCTGCAAAGTCTGATGATGTTACTATTAATATTATCCACAAGGCATTAATATACAACATGAATTGCAAAGGCGCCAGCACACTTTCCTAGGACACACCCAAAGCTCCCTCTACATATGCTGATGACTCTCTATGCAAGGTAACTTGCTGCATCCTCCGTACCAAAACGTCCTCAATCCAGAAACAAATTTCAATTGTGCCCCATATGATAGTTCCTTTGATAATAAGGGTATATGTGTCACTGATTCAAAAACTTTTCGAAAAATCAAGAAATAATGCATCTACCTGACTGCCTGGACCCGAAGCTCTCAGTATTTCACGTGACAAACGTGCGAAATGGATTTCACATGATCGGTGTTTTTGGAATCCATGCTGTTTGGCGTGGAGAAGGGCATTCTGTTCGAGATACCTCATTACGTGTGAGCTCGGAATTTGTTCTAAGATTCTACAACAAATCGATCTCAAGGCAGCTCTGTGGATCAATTCTACTACCCTTTTTGTAAATGGATGTGACTCATGCTTTCATCCAGCTACTGGGCACAGTTTTTGTTCAAGGGATCTGCGACAGATTACAGTTAAAACTGGGGCTAACTGAGCCGCAAATTCAGTACAGAATTCCATAAGGATTCCATCGGGCCCTAGAGCTTGGTTCAATTTTAATTATTTCAGCTCTTTCTCAACACCATTGACTGAGCTGAAATTCAGGATAGCAAAGCAAAAACAGGAATGCTTAACTCCGGTTTCACATGTTCCTTTACAAAGGAAAACCCACGACAATAGCCCCTGTTTAGTCCTCACACCACTGAAAAGTTGAGTGAAACGAGTGTTAGTAAGTTAGCTGCTAACTAACATTACTTATTAGTTAGTTAATAAGTAACTGACTAACACAAAGTTATTTCACTCCTCTTTTCAGTGGTACGAAGATTAAACTAGGTCTGTTACGGTGGGCTTTCCTTTTTAATGGAACATTTGAAACCGCAGTTAACCGTTTCCGATTTTTCTTTGCTACCCTCAGTTTCATTTCTTGTTTCATTTGTAAGTTTTTGGACGCAAATTTCGGTGCCTTTACACAGCCTTTAAATACCCCCTGATGTTTTTGGGGCTTGTAAAAGATCATTTGACAATACTCTGCTACTGTACTCATTGAAGGTTTCACGCATTGGTCTGTTGATAGCAAAGCGCATTTCATTTAGCATCTGTCTGTTCTTAGTATTACGCGTTGTTTTACAAAAAATGGTTCAAATGGCTCTGAGCACTATAGGACTGTGAGATTTTCTCTAAAGATTTCGGTTGTATAAGGAGGTGAGCTTCTTTTTTTCTGTCATCCATTGCTGTTAGCATTGCATCATCTCCATTCGACAGGAATGTTATGCTTCGAGAAAATATCTTAACACAACGCTACTAAGACTGTAATAACCTCTATTCAGTATTGCAATAATTATTGTTGTCATAATTATATTTTAACGCTACCGCGTCTCTTTAAATGTACTGAAATTACATAAAATAACTGCAAAATGAAAAGAATGACTTTATGTAAATTCTTATTTGAAATAAGTAGCAATGAAAGCAATGTTAAATAAAACTTTGATTCTACTGTTAATGCTTTTACATGAATTATTAAACCATTCCAGCAGCATCTTCAAAATACCTACGGCCCACTGTTAGCTTGGAAGGCAGTTCTTTTGGTAATCTATAAATTAACCGAGAAATTTAATGCTGTTTCCTTTCTCAAAAGAATATGTTAATTTATGATCGGACTTCGTAATATAAAAATGATTGTAAATTCTATCGGAATTTAGGGACAAAAGATAGTTAATTATTCCAATATTAACAATCTTCTAAGGACAGAAGTGGTATTTTTAATTAAATAAAAAATTGATTTAACAATATATTAAACGTAACTGACTAACTGACACACACACACACACACTTACATTTGGTCATCACAGCGACTAATCGATAGTTGTGATGTAAACAAAAAAAAAAAGTGTTTGAGAACATAATACTTTTGTTTATCTTTTGATTTGTGGCTCTTGTACGTTTTCCGTGTTCGTAGTTAAAATTATTAGATAAAGGTTTCGCATTTTACGCAAAATACTGTTTATTTTTTATTTTTTTGTTACCCAAATACGTTTCAGCACCACTGTGCCATCATCAGTGGGTTTTGTTTATTGATAAACTATAAAAAGTGAACATATTTTAGGTTGAAGCTCATCTAACAAAATAAGGCCTAAAATAATTTTTGTTCTTTTTTGATCTTACCTTGCTCTTAAGTTAGACGGTTTTGCAGGACCATCCGTAATGTGTCCTGCACTGATAACTTGTAATCTGCAAACCAAAAGATGTAAATTGTGATTTCGGATATGGTTGTTATTATTATTTGCTGACTTTTTTTGTTTTGTTTGTCTATTGTCGAAATGTTTACTCCATGTTCCCTGCTTACTATTGTAAGCTTCTGAGGAGTGAACCTCGTGATGTAATCTCTCTTGAATGCATGGAGACCAATATTTGTCAAGAAAAGCTCTTTCAAGTTGCTCGTAAGTTTCAAATCGATCTGTTACTTCCGATGCCCAGAGGATCCCATCATCCTGAATATGAGAAAACCCAAACTGTATCTTCTGAGTGTCTGTCCGTGATCTGGACAGCACCCCTCGAACCCTCTTTACGAAAACTGCTGAATGAGGTCCTCCTTCTTTCGGCTATATACACGTGAATTTGGCGATGCCTTAGAAGACTTTCTTGCATCAATATTGTGGATAAAGCATTAGCTTCGCCCATCTCACACTGGGAGTAGTTTGTATATGGGCTTTCATCATGATTCACTTCCCAGTACAACATTTCAGGTTGCGGGGAAGCAAAGTATTCATCGTTATTGCTGGTTACCGCTGTTGGAATTACACCTGCATTATTACGTGCAACTGATAGCTCTTCTGCAACTTATTTAAGTGACCTTCCACACCTTATTTTCATCTCGGAAGTTCACCTGTTAGCATAGTCTTAATTTCAACTAATTATATTTTGACATCATCGTTATCTTCTTTACGGTTGACCAGAGCCTCTGCACTTGAGGTTTGTACTGCTATACAATTCGTTTTTTATTGTTTCATTAACTTGGGCATCTTTTTCATGCAACCATTTAACAAATTCGTAGTTAACCCTGTCTCTTTATGTAGTCAAACACCAGGTAACTTGTCCATCTTTGTCCTGTAACCAGGTTACAAATTAATTGTTCATCTGGCTACTTTGGGAAGACATGTGTTATACAGCATTCTGCAATTCAGAATGGATATCTTTCGTTCTTTTACATCAGATTTCAGTTGCGTTACTGATACTGCTAAACCTTTACACGGAAGTTTGAAACTTGATAAATCGTTATTGACTCTTTCTGGACTAGCATTCAGTCTAGTACGCTGATGGGATTGCTCTTCTGCTAAACGCTTAAAATCTTCACTCCTTTTCTGTTCAATAGTGTAGTAATTAGCATAGTTAGCTCCTTAGCAAAATGTTCGATGTTTTCGTTCATTTACTGTTGAGCTGGTTGTACTTGTTGGTGCGTTTTGTTCATTGGCAATCTGTTTAAAATTTTCACCCATCTGATTCAGAAAACGCGCACTAATTTGTACCATTTGTTCCTTAGTAAGCTGAATAAAATTTTTCTGCATCATTGTGGCTAGAGCGATGTAAAGGTCACCAAATGGAGCTGTTGCGGGATATGGTAATTCACTGTATTCTTCAGATTTACATCACTCACAGCGGAACTTGTTCCTTCGATTTCTTGAACAGGATTCGGTGGATCTTCGACATTTGATCTCCAGTCTTGCGTATCATCCTCTTCCGCAGTTATAGGAACTTTCCAATCTTAGCCTGCAGGAGTGACCGAGCGGTTCTACGCGCTTCAGTCTGGAACCGCGCTACCGCTGCGGTCGCAGGTTCGAATCCTCATTCTGGCATAGTTAAGTGTGATGTCCTTATGTTAGTTAGGTTTAAGAAGTTCTTAGTTCTAGGGGACTGATGACCTCAGAAGTTAAGTCCCATAGTGCTCTGAGCCATTTGAACCATTTTTTTCCGATCTTACCCATCTCCATTAGTTTTGCGAATAAATTATTAAAATTATAATATTCACTTTTCCTGCGAGCACTCTACTACACAAAAAAATTATTTTCCGCTTCACAGATTTGTGATGCATCAAAGATTTCTTCTATATAAAACTTCAGGAGCTTTTCTATTCAAAATACTACAAAGGAAAGGAACCCAGACACATCTACTTTGCAATACGTATTTTCAGAGCACAAAGATTTTTCACTCGTAACAGACGTTTCCTTACCTGGAGTCTGCGATATATTATCGCGTTATTTCTTGATTCTTTGTCTTGATTTTTCTTTTTTTCCTTCGCTGTTTTATGCTTTACTTGATGTTACTGTCTCAGTTTTGGATACATGTAACAGAGAATATATAATACAGTTATATAACTTGAAATTTCACATACAAAATATACAACACAAAATTATATTCCTTCTATTCTTTGTCGGTCCTTGTATGAGGTCGCCAATTTAACGTCACTTACAGTAACTGAAGTTATGTAAAATAACTGAGAAATGAAGGTAATAATTATTAGCAATGACAGCAAAGTTAAAGAAAACTTTGATTCTGTTGTTAATGCTGTTACGTAAATCGTCAAACAATTCCAGTAGAAACTTTAAAATAGCTACTGCCCGCAATTAGCTTGCAAGCCAGTTCTTTTTGTAATCTATAAATCGACCGCGAAATTTTATGCTGTTTCCTTTAGGAAAAGAATATTTAAATTTATAATCTGGTTTCCTGATGAAAAAATGATTGCAGGTTCTATAGCAATTAAAAGACAGTTGCACATGGAATTGCGTTTGAAAATTACCCGGATCAAAAGAAAAGCTTATGTATTTAATTATTCCACAATTACCAATCTTGGTCGGACAGGAGTGGTATTTTAAATGAATTAAAAATGAATTTAACAATATATTGAAAGTAATTGACGCAAAATGTGATTACTTAGGCTTTTCCGGCCTAATAAGTCTCTTTGGGTTTGCTGACGGATCCTAAAATTAACTTGACTCGATATTTCGGCTATTCAACTGGTCACATCTTCAGGAGAATGCTGCTTATGCTGTTAAGTCCCGCTGAGAAGTGATGCCAGGCTGCAAATCGACGTGCTATGTAGGCCACCGTTCAGTGCACGGCGCATGCGCAGCCCATCATCGTTGCTGCCCTCCAAGACAGGGAGGTGGCGCCGCCCTTAGTGGAACACTGCTGGCAACTATACAGGGTGCGTTCCGAAAGTAATGCAATTATTTTTTTTAAAGTAATTTATTGAACAGATTTGCACAAACACTTAAAATTCTTCAAAGTACTGTCCTTGGGCCTCTACACATTTTTTCCAGCGACTCTGCCATGACCGGTACGCGCCCTGGAAGGCGTCTTCTGGGACCTCTCGCAAGGTCTTCGTCACGGCGGATTGGATCTCGTCTATGGACGAAAAACGGGTTCCTTTCAGGGCTGACTTAATCCTAGGAAACAAAAAGAAGTCAGCTGGGGCGAGGTCAGGACTATAGGGGGGGTGGGGCAGCGTTGGCACCTGGTGTTTGGCCAGGAACTCGCGGACTCGTAGCGCGTTGTGGCAAGGCGCGTTGTCGTGATGGAGTTGCCAGGTAGCGGAGATGTCCTTTCTCGTCCAGACGACCCTTTTGCAGAGTCTTTCCAGCACATCCACGTAGTAGGCAGCGTTAACTGTCTGTCCTTGAGGAACAAATTCCTTATGGACCACTCCTTTGCTGTCGAAAAAGACAATGAGCATTGTTTTCACTTTTGATTTGCTCATTCTTGCCTTTTTGGGCTTAAAGGCCATTAACCACCTCGAAACTTGTGAGTAGGACAGAGCAGAGTCCCCGTAAGCCTCACGAATCATTTTGTTAGTCTCCTCAAAAGATTTGTTCAGTTTAGCACAAAACTTAATCGCGTAACGTTGCTCGATCCCATTTTTTCCGTGACACGGTCGGCGCGCAGAGGTTTACAATAACAGACGTCCTGCCGCTTCCACAGCTCGGAGAGCACTGAAACCGGTTTCGCGGCAAAGCTTAGCGTCCCCCCCACCTACTCCATGTGGCCCGCTCCCACTCCAACTACTAGGAGCGGCGCGGAAAATTCAATTGCATTACTTTCGGAACGTACCCTGTATATCGCACACTGGACCGCACCGCGGCATTTAGTCAACACAGCGACTAACTGATAGCTATGACGTAAACGCAAAAAATGTTGCGTGTGAACATAATACTTTTATATCATTTCTATACATTTAATTATTCCCGGAATATCATTAAGCATTTATTTTCCAGATAAGGATTTCAGTTGAACAGCCAGCTAAATTAACATCAGATCTCAGATCAAAGCTAGTGCAATTCAGAACAGACAGAGCTAATAGAGCGAGCGAGCAAAATAAGCAGGCAATGAACTCCAAAAGTGAGATCGAGGACCGTTGTACAATGGTTTATACACTCAATATTTGTCCATTTGTAGATTACATTTGTGTTTACAGCTCTGGTATCTCTGACACAGTTAATATATCGCTACAATTTTACTCTTTTCGTTTGCACACTTTGCAGTGTCTGTATCCACATATTTACGTTACTAAAATTCAGAGGAAAAATTTGTAAAGTTCAGCTGTTACGAGATAATATGTGACTCTTGTAGCATGGACACCATAGTGCTACTCTGTAGGATCTCCGACTAGGTGTAAGAGATTTTGCCAGGTGAAATCGAGATTTAAATAAAGAAAGCACGCAGTTTTTCTCCGATGCTTTTTAATAAATATTTGGATGGTGTATTAGAACAACGGCTAAAATAAACAGTTTTAACCCCATAACTGTTACTAAAGAAATTAACTAAGGACAACACTATTTGCTGACGGCCAACTTCTTCCAACTGACGGTGAGGACACCCTTCAAAAAGCCAATTGAAAATTAAATATAACTGCCTCGAACTATATCTTAACAAAACTCAAAAAAAGGAAAAAAAACTGTAATAAACGAATAGAACTTACATAGAGTGAACGAATTCAACGTATTCGCGAATACTATCTCCTTTACAAACGAAAAAGACGTACAAAAACTGAGAGATTTAGGGCTATGTACGGAACACTGAATAAAATGGTGGTAAAAGAAACGCTAAAACAATGACAATATCGTCTATACAGATCAAATAGGAACTAACCACAGGCAACAGCGGCCCTGAACAAGAGGACGCAGCAGGCAGAAATGAGAAGAAGAAACTATTGGTAACGTCAAATATATAAGCTTAATTTCAGTGCATAGACGTAGCAATGCTGTGTCACGTACGAAACCACTAACCGGACGCCTTTTATCTCTGGTATTCACGACACCAGACCGTGCCTAACGGCGTCCTCTCAAAGGACGTGTAAATGACTGTGGACGAGGAACTGTAGACGTCACAGCATGGAGCTCCAGGTTCCGCTGCACAGCAGATCGTTAAATGAAGAATCTGGCAGGTCAGCTTTTTGCTTCGTGAAGAGGAACGTGGCCAATGAGATGCGACATTGTTTTACGTCACAAACAGAACTTAGGAACGGCCATATTATACGAAGTTAAACTTCGCATCCGGCGGTTTTTTTCTTTTCTGTTTTCATTACAGAGTACGTGGTATGAATGTAAGCTACATCAAAACATCAGCAAACTGAGGCTCTCTCGAAAACGCGTCGCTTTAGATACGATTTGTTATAATAAAGTGACAGAAAACTACATATCGGTAGTTCAAGACTTCCTACGTTCGGTGTTCTTGGTGTTATAATGTGTGCTATGAAAACATACCGTTTCATTGTTACGGCACAATGACAGTCTCCGAAAAGCGCTTCGTTTGGTACAATTTATCGTAGTTAAACATCCAATAATGACATCTGTAGGTACAGCCTTTACACATTATGTATCGTATGAGGAGACTCGGTGAATTGTTGAAGTTGTAATGTAGTTGATGTTGTGAGTTTGTCCTTACCTTTTGTTTCGTAAAAGATTCTGCGACTAGCTTCTTCATTTAATAGAATTATTATTTGGAATAGTCAATGGTATTATTAATAAAGTATTTGCTACAGTTCTAGTTGCATAGGCCAACGATTGCAATGTTTCTCCAGTGGCCGGAAATCTTAATGTGCCCTTTAGACTACCTCAAAAAGTAAACACAAGTTACGTGCTGTAAGTTTTTGCTTTTATGAAACCTTACGTAAAATATATTATACACCTTTGTCTTGGTTTCATGGACAGCCTTATATTTGTATCTGAAGGGGAAATACGTTTCCCAGTGCTGATGAGTAGCTTCGAAAAAATCTGTTCCATTCAGATGAAGTTACGAAAGAAATGTCGGTTGTCAAATCTGTGTTATGAAGTACGTTACTTCAGAGTGTTGGTAGTCAATGCAAAGTCGAGAAAATAGATATTACACATGCCCAAACTGACATTAGACACCATACTACAACACCATACTGCAACTATATTCAATTTAAAAGCGAAAATGGGATGAGGATTGAAATGAGTTAACGATTCACTTCTACTCATATGTATCTCAGATCGTTGTACAGCATTGTGTAGTCTTCCTCTACCAGCCATTCGCTGTTCAAATTATAAACATTCATGGTGGTGTCTGATTGTACCATATCGTGTCTCCCTACCACTTTCGCGCAACGACGCTCTGAGCGTGTTTTTTAGGGAATTGACTAGTCTGAACCTGGGACCTGTTGCTGATAAGGAGACGCCAGACCACACATGACATGTAGAATTCAGAAGAGTTCAGTGAGAGTAGCGATGATATAACCAAATACTAAATGATCTCAGCGTCAGCTCCACTGCAGTCCCTGTAAAAGAATCTTAATGCTAACTAAATTTAGTGGAAAGGGTTCAAGGCTTTCCTATTTTTAGTTAGCTGGTAAAATAACGTCGAAAAAGCAGTTAAGTTTACCATTGGAAATTTTATTCTACTCACAAAACATCGTTTATAAATTGCACTATTGATAAAAGGAAATGTTTTAATACAGGATGGTAAAAACCAACTGCATTAAAAAAAATGTGAACGAATATTCCCTGAATGGATTTCCAAGTTCTACAATGGATCGAAGGATGACCTATGCCGTATGACATCTATAATCTAGGTTTAAATTAAGTTTCACAAAAGAGAAAACTATCAAAATGGTCTACAATGACCCTCAATTATCTTTAATAACTTATCTAACTTGTCGTAAATTACAGTGGCTGATGTGGCTTCTCAATAATTATATAACAGAGAAATCATCGCGTTTCAGATTTTTACTTCAAGTGGCAAATGTGAACACCATGAGCTTTAATTTACGATCGACACTAATATTACCCAAAAAGGGGGTGTAACAGATGAGACTTCTGCAGTTCTGAGTGACGCCTTATGCGCTCAAAAATGCGGCAACGCGTGCGTTCATTACCTTGTCGGTGTTTAGGCACCGTCTGGGCAGCGGCGGGCAGCACAGCTCCGCTCACCTCGGCATCTCGGAAGCAACTCTCTCCTAACTTCTCCTTACTACGATTTACCGAAGTTGGTTTAAAAAAACTATCTGGCTGTGTTTTCATCTGACCAATCAGGGTCTCAATGTTAACCTTAAGCTCCGCCTACAAAAATTCTGTCTATCCAATGAGAAACGTTATACTTTTCGTGGTGGGGCAATGTTTTTAAAGTTTGTAATGTAACAGAGACGCTAAAAAGTCTCACGCTAAAACCTGCAGCTGGTGTGGTCCTTTTAGCGTTATCGTAAGATCTATACTGTTCTTCTGGAGGGCTCTATCTTTTAACATGGGCTGGGGAGTGGTCCTAATGTAACAGACACTCGAAAAGGCTCACGCTAAAACTTGCGGTTGGTAGTGGCCCTTTTTTGTGTTATCGTAAGATCTATACTGTTTTTCTGGAGGGCTCTTGCTTTTAACATGGGCTGGGGGGTGGTCCTTGACGTAACAGAGATGCGAAACAGTCTCACGCTAAAATGTGCGGGTTGTGTGGCACTAGTGGTTAGCTGGCGACGTGGGTGTCCAGTCCGTCTCTTATCGTAGGTCCTTCTAGCTTAACACGGTTCTGCTCTCGGCTTCTGTTCTCGTTTCTCCCCTCGAAACTGCGTCGGTCTCACGGTGGGAAGGTACGACATGCATTTAGGCATTCTTGTGTTAGTCTGTGGTATTCCATTTGCTCACTCGTTACTCGTATTACTTTGGTTAATTTAATGTCACGATTTATTCGGAGTAATATGACATACTACTGGATTTGCTTATGATGTCAGGGTTTTCATGGAAGGTGTTGGATTTCCCTGACACCTTACAAAGTCATCAACGAGTCCAGAAGCTTATTGTCGATTTTCTCCGCTGTTCTTCGACAATCGTTAACAGAGTTAACGCAACTATTTCACTTGCGTGCATTTTCGAAAAGAAACTGTGTGATTTACGATCCAGATGCAACTGGGAACTGCCACTGGAGAGCGCTAAGGTCGCAGATCACGACGAAGAGCAAGTTGCGTGAGATGTAGGAGATCGTTTCAGAGGGTGCAGCAACCATGACGGAATCTGATTCATGATGAGGAGCACGACCTGTGTGAGAAAGGGCTTAACTGTGAACAGTCACGTCGCAGGGAGACACCGGTAACTGTGAAACATATGATGTACGCTGATGTAGTTTATAACATTACCTATTTAATCGGTCTGAATCCTGGAATCGTCCATTCGCCTATTTACGAGGGTGAGTCAAATGAAAAGCTTAAATATTTTTTTAATATTATTTATTGTGCAGAAGTGGTACAAAGTTGTATCACTTTTCAGCATAACCTCCCCCACGCTCAATGCAAGTCCTGCAGCGCTTACAAAGTGCATAAATTCCTTTAGAAAAAAATTCTTTTGGTAGTCTGCGCAAAAACTCATGCACCGCGTGGCATACCTCTTCATCAGAACAGAACTTCTTTCCTCCATTGCGTCTTTGAGTGGTCCTTTGGTTTTGGTGATGAGGGATGCAGCCATTCCTTGCTCACTCTCTTCGTTCCCGGTTGGTGGAAGTGAACCCACGTTTCGTTCCCAGTAACGATTCTTCCAAGGAAGCCATCACAAGTATCAACACGTCGTTCTCTCATTTCAGGAGTCAGCTACCGTGGCATCCATCTTGCAGACACTTTGTGAAACTGGAGCACATCATGCACAATGTGGTGTGCTGATCCATGACTAATCTGTAAACGTGCTGCAATGTCATTCAGTGTCACTCGGCGGTTTTTCTTCACTGTGGCTTCAACTGCTGCAATGTTCTGTGGAGTCACAATTCGTTGTGCCTGACCTGGACGAGGAGCATCTTCCACTGAAGTCACACCATTTGCGAACTTCCAACTCCATTCGTAGACTTGCTGCTGTGACAAACGTGCATCACCGTACTGAACCTTCATTCGTCGTTGAATTTCAATAGATTTCACACCTTCACTACGCAAAAACAGAATAACAGAACGCTGTTCTTCCCTGGTGCAAGTAGCAAGTGGGGCAAGCCATCTTTATACTGATACTGCGACGGTATGTGTGCATCTGCATATATAGGCCATTCTGCAAGCTGTTTGTAGCACGCTTACCAACTTACAGGATAATGGCGCGAAATTTCGATTTGTTATTACAAATTTAAGGTTTTCACCCTTGTACAAGAAATTCGTAGTTTTATCTCGATACAGTGTATATTTTCTTTTTATAAAACAATCTGAATTGTAAAACCGAAGTGATTAATTAATTGTATCATAACCAAAGATCGTAATATATTCAGCCACGCTTCTAAAAGACATAGAATGATTTTTTTTACCAGAGAAATGCATCTATTCATTTTTATTTGCACTTTTTACTTAGTTAATTAGTTTCATGTTCCACGGATCATTTTGCAGGATAGATCGTAATAATGTGGGACGAGTCATTTTATATTCACATCGCAAATTAATTTGTGAATATGGTTACAAGCTGAACATTTATAAGTTCTCTCTTTTTACATACAAATGTGTATAGTAATTCCTCCCATTTCCTTTTACACATTATAATAATAGAAATTCTTCTACGCAGTAGAAGGAGTTGTCAAGGACAAACTTTTTCAATTTGTTTTGAAATTTTACTTTCAAAATGATGGAGCACAGTAATCAGTCATCTTTTCCTTTCATGTTTTGTTAAGCAAATCTAGATTTCAGCTAGTGCCTAGTCGTTAACAATGCACTATTTCATAGTAGCAATGCAGGTCATAGTACGTCAGTCCCCAGATCTTTGGGCTTCTGTCACAGTTCGTTGAAGACTATTGTACGATGTCTTTGATTATACAGTCGTCTTGGACGAACTGTGACAGAAGCCCGAAGAAACGGGGGAATGATGTACTAGGTCATGCATTAATACTATGAAACAGTGCACTGATAACGGCTAGGCACTATCAGAAATCTAGATTTGCTTAATAAAACCTCGAAGGAAAGGATGACTGATTGCTGTGCGTCATCATTTTGATGGTCATATCATAGTCGTTGAGTGCATCCACGTTCCTAATGAAAGATATCTGTATGAAATTTTACTTTGCTGTCTGTCAGGCAGTGCATATACCCGGGAAACTGACCAAAATTTTTGTTGTGTTGTTGTGCGCCCCTTTTGGTGTTAAAGGCAACCTTAACGTGGAGCAATGAATTTCATTTTTCGTTCTGGTATTGTAATTATATGTATCATTGTTCCTTTTGAACTTCATGAGCAAATAAATATGTTGTGAAGCAGTAGCCAGAATGTCCAACTGCTTAGACAGACCCCTACAAGATGTGACCTTGAACGATACACCACGTCAGTGGCAATTCCTGTTACTGGGATGAAATAGATACGATTTTATTCTTAATTTATTGTACTTATTTCAAAGCAGTTTACCTTTCATGATTCCTGTCTTGTAAATACCGTTTTTATGTATTATTATTGCTCCAGTGGCCGCGCGAAAAAGACTGAGATCAGATTGTTCAGTGATATAGCGACCGAACACGTTACGTGTTCTTTCGTTATTTATTCGTCATTACAAAGCATCATTTCCACTTTCTTGAGTTCGTTTTGTTAAACCGATGCCAAAAGACTAGTTTGATGTCTCCATCCTGTGCAAGCCCCTTCACTTCTGAATAACCACTGGAGCCTACATCCTTCTGAATCTGCTTACTGTATTCATCTGTTGCTCTCCCTCTACGATTTTTACCCAAACTCCCCCCCCCCCCTCCCCCTACTTCTCTCCAATACCAAATTGTTGAGCCCTTGATATATCAGAATGTGTCCTCTCAAGCGATCCCTTCTTCTAGTGAGGTTGTTCCACAAATTTCTTTTCTCCCCAGTTCAATTCACTACTTCCTTATTAGGTATATGACCAACACCACTAATCTTCATCCTCTTGCTGTAGCACCATATTTCAAAAGCATCTATTCTCAACTTGTCTAAACTGTTTATCGTCCATATTTCACTTCCATACATATACTCCATGCAAACACTTCCAGAAAAGACGTCCCAACACTTAAATCTATATTCGATGTTGGCAGATTTCTCTTCTTCAGAAATGCGTTTCTGGCGATTCCCAGTCTACATTTTATATCCTCTCTATTTTTCTCCCCAAACTGCAAAACTCATCTACTAATTTAAGTGTCTTGTCTCCTAATCTAATGCCTTATGTCCACCCCATTAGCTGAACGGTCGGTCAGAGGGCTGCGTGTTCTCTGCAATAAAAACACTGAGTCAAGGAATCAACGATCAACTTGAACAAATGTCCTGTGACGTCCGCCCAGACCAAACGCAACGAACTATATCGAATACAAATAATAATAAAAATAATAAAAAAAACGATCAGCGCGTTGGAGTGCCACGCACGGGGGACCGGATTCGATTCCCGGCTGGGGAGGGAGATTTTCTCCGCTCAGGGACGGGGTGTTGTTCTGTTCTCATCATCGTTTCATCCCCACTTTAGACGCGCAAAGCGCCCAATGTGGCGTCGCACTCAATAAGACTTGCACTTAGCGGCCGAACTTTCTGCCTGGAAACTCCCGGCCACTGACCCCATATTACCATTTCCATTTTCCCGTTTTTCCATCTAATGCCCTCATCATAGCCTGATTTGATTCGACTACACTGCATTATTCTTGTTTTACATTTGTTGATGTTCACCTTATATCCTCCCTTCAAGATACTGCCCAGTTCGTTCAACTGCTCTTCCAAGTCCTTTGGTGTGTCTGACAGAATTACAATGTCTTCGGCAGGCTTCATCGTTTTTATTTTTCTCTTTGTACTTGAATTCCTACTCCAAACTCTTTGCTTTGGTTTCCTTAACTGTGTGCTAAATGTACAGATTGAATAACGTCGTGCAGAGGCTACTATTTTGCCTCACTCCCTTCTCGACCTTTGTCTTCCTTTTATGTCACTCGACTTATAACTGCCGTCTGGTTTGTGTACAAGATATAAATAGACCTTCACTTCTTGTATTTTACCTCTGCTATCTTCAGAGTTTCAAAGAGGCTATTCTGCTTAACTTTGTCAAAAGCTTTCCCTAAGTCTACAAATACTATAAACAACTATTAACTATCGAATAAAATCATGCTCCCTTCTAACTATGCTGAACGTCCAGCGCACTATTTAGAAAGATTAATTTTTCTGTCTGTCGTCGGTGCAGCTTCCTATTTCCAGTCGCGATACTTAACTCATACACAATTTTTTTTGCAGCTATTGCTCTTTTAGATCGCGACCTCCTGAAAAAAATTTTAATAAAATATCTCAGTTATGCAGTGAGCAGATCTGATATCTGAGAACATTATTAACAACGAGAAAGTACAGAAACACCACAGTAACATTTGTTGATTTCAAGAAGGCTTACGATTCCATATACAGAGAAACAGTTTTTAATATACTAGAAAAAATGAAGGTAGACAATAAGACCAGAAAACTAATTCAGGAAACATTAACAAATACAAAGTCAAAAGTGAAGTTCATGGGCGAGATCTCAGCATCTTTCGAAATCAAGACAGGAGTGAGACAGGGAGATGGCCTGTCACCCATTTTATTTAACGCTGTTTTAGAGAAAATAATCAGAACGTGGGACAAAGGAGTCAATGGGGTAAAGATGGGGAGAGAGAAAAATAGAACCGTCAACATAAAATGTCTGGCCTTTGCCGACGATATAGCCATCATTACAAATGACAGAAAAGAAGCCAGAGAAGCCCTAGAGATATTGCATGAAATCGCAGCCAGAACAGGACTACAAATATCATATGAAAAAACACACTACGTGGACACAAAATCTGCAGACAGAAGTCCATTGATAACAAAGTACGGAAAAATAACAGAAGTAGAAAGTTTCAAATACCTGGGAGAGATTATACAGAAAACAGGACTAAATTCAACAGCCAATGAAGAAAGGGCTACAAAACTACAAAAAGCATACAGACTTACATGGAACCATTACAATAAAAGAAATATTTCCACCAATGCAAAATTAAGACATTACAAAACAGTAGCCTTACCTGAGGGCTTGTATGCCTCAGAAACAACAGTAATCAGAGGAAGAACTAAAATCAAGGAAATGGAAAAGCAAGAGAGGAAAATTCTGAGAAAGATCTATGGGCCAGTTCAGAGACAGGGGATGTGGATAAAGAGACCAACAAAGGAATTGTACAAACAGGCAGAGACAATTACAGACAATATCATAAAAAGAAGGGCAAAATTCTATGGACACATTCATAGGATGAATGAAAATAGGCTGACCAAGAAGATTTTTAACATAGTGGTGACGAATAAGGTGAAAACTAACTGGGTAAAGGAAACCATGGAAGACCTTAAAAATCTAAACTCTCCGCAGAAGAATATCAAACAGAGGAAAATACAGAGAAAAAATCAACAAACAGAAATTCGAAGGAACACCAAAAGAGAAGAAAGCAGGAAAGAAGTGGACAGAAGAGAGGAAGAAGAAACACAGTGAATTTATGAGTGGTTTTTGGGAAGA
Organism: Schistocerca gregaria; assembly: GCF_023897955.1. Lineage (NCBI taxonomy): Eukaryota > Metazoa > Arthropoda > Insecta > Orthoptera > Acrididae > Schistocerca > Schistocerca gregaria. The sequence goes on from NC_064922.1 coordinate 870,995,206, forward strand.
GAAAAGAAAGAGACAGAAAAAAGTGCCATGAATTTGAAATGCACCTATTTATGTACCATATTGTCATTGTGATTACTGATTGTGTTTTAACGCTCTCCTTAATGGGGAATTAACGATAATAATAAATAATCTCAGTTATTGGAGAGAGAGGACAAGGAACACTTCAAGTTGCAGTGTGCCGCTACATGTTTCACTACTCCCGTGGAATTTTGGCCAATGCGCATGCAGGGTACGCTCCTCGTAGTAATATAAAATTTACGTCATTGCAGGATAGGAGTAGCTGTACCGAAGCCGATCTAGCCATGTGATTGCGACTATGGTAGGACGAAACTGTGCTCCTAGCGTTATGGGAGCGTTACCAGCAGGAAAGTACCGTATATTTGCCGTGAAACCTTGGCCGCTCTACTTACTGGAGCTCAGCGTTGCCGCTGTTGCTTCCAGGCGTCTGATTCCTGTGGTGCGTGACTGACCGATCGGCTGGAGGCGGCAGCTGGGCATTCCTGTGTGTCGGCAGGTGACCTCGGCGGAGCGCAGAGAGGGCTGGATTCCAGAGCCCCTGCCCCGTGCTCCAGGCGCCCACCACTCTGCTGACAAGGCCGGCACGCAGCCCTCTCTGGAATGTCTCCTCCCACCACCCGCCGGCTGCTCCAGAGGCGCCAATACTTACGCGGAGGTCGAGAGCGGACGTGGCTGCACTTCAACCACTCCCTTAGGCGTTTCACCTTCTACTTATCTTTGGTGGCTAGTAATGCCTTTGTTCGCCCTGTAGGAGAGAAATTCCTTGTGTAGATGTACTGCGAGGACTTTAGAAAGGTTTAGTTCCTTACGTGTTCCACAGGTCATTTGAATGAATCTTTTAGTATTGACGTTAATGAACATATTCTTTAGCCCTACTCATGCAACTACACTTAAAAACTAGATTTTTTTAACGGGCCAACAGTAATGGGAGGAGTTGTTCGAGAGAAACGGTTTTAAACCAGATTTGAAACTTGTTTTGCCACCTGTCAGGCATTTGATGTTATGGTGCAAATTATCAAAACTTTTTGTTCCTGGCCGCGCGGGACTAGCCGAGCGGTCTCAAACGCTGCAGTCACAGACTATGAGGTTGGTCCCGGCGGAGGTTCGAGTCCTCCCTCGGGCATGGGTGTGTGAGTTTGTCCTTAGGATAATTTAGGTTACGTAGTGTGTAAGCTTAGGGACTGATGACCTTAGCAGTTAAGTCCCTTAAATCGTACATCTGTGCCCGGAAACTGCGCAGTAAGAAATTTAGTATTTCTAGTCACTCAAAGACGACTTAATTCCAGAGTGTGTAATGCTAAAAAACTGAATTATTGAGGCATACAAGGACGAATGTTCCTTGTTGGTTCATATTATTATAATAATCGTCCACCAGGGGTTTCCTGCTGTTTAAACTTCAATAAAGTATGAATACCAGAGCTAAGTTTCTCGAGTTGTTCATCATTCACTTGAGCATCTGCTATCTTCGGTTAATCAACTGGTACTAATTTTCCAGGCTGGGTAGGTTCTCAGCCACTGTATTTTCTTTTCCAGAAATGTGTCTGATATCTTTCCAGAGAATTTTAAACCAAGGATAACAACAGCTAAAATCCTCGCTTGTGCGAATCTACAAGGACTTCAATAAATAGAGATACAGTGGCTTAACGAGTTTTCATTGGTCTGTGTGTTCATCAGTTTTACCCATTTTAACATCTGGATTTTACTGCTTAAAGTTCTGTAACCTATGTATCTTAAATCTGTCGTAATTGTTGTGATAGGAACTGTAGGTGACGCAGTTACGTAGGGGTTGCCTTATCGTCTTGTTGTTTAAAAGCGTGCGTCAAAGGAGCGTGATCAGTATACACTGCCAACGAACGTCCTTCAAGGAAGTATTTGAAATAAATCATTGCCGTATACATGCTGAGAGGTTCACTATCGTATGCTGAATATTTCTTCTGGAATGGAGAGAAAATTTTGGAGTACAAGCCAACTGATTTCCATATTCGTTTTTCTTTCTGTTACAACATTGTAATGGATAAGAAATCGGAAGCATCTACGAATAATGCAAGTTCATTGTTTATATTCGAGAATGTTAAAAGGGCTGCATTTGCAAGGTCTATTTTGCTCTTCTAGAACTGTCTTATTGCATCTTCTGTGCAGTGAATGCTTCTTTTGTTGCTTCTCTCGGCTCTCTTCAAGTAAGGCCTCATCATTTAGAACAGGTTATGTTCTGCGGCGTGTTCCAAATGCCGTCAGTAAATACTCAGTGAGCCAAGGAAACGACGTAATTTTGGTACAGTTCCTGGAGGTCTGAAATTCATTATGACTTGTACTCGTTTTGGGTCTAGTTTGGTACCTTCTGGGGTAATTGCATGATTTAAAAAGTTAATTTCTTGAACCCCAAACACAGATTTTTACAACATTAATTCTTAAACCAAAATTATTCAATCGTTCAAACAAATGGCTCTGAGCACTATGGGAATTTCTGAGGTCATTAGTCCCCTAGAACTTAGAACTAGTTAAATCTAACTAACCTAAGGACATCACACACATCCATGCCCGAGGCAGGATTCGAACCTGCGACCGTAGCGGTCTCGTTGTTCCAGACTGCAGCGTCTAGAACCGCACGGCCACTTCGGCCAACAGTTCAAACAGGATAGTTGAATGTCGAGTGCGTTCTTGTGGAGAGCTAGAACTGTTAATATATCATATAAATGTGCAAAACAGAAATATGGTTCTCTTATTACTTGATTATAAAACCCTGAAAGGTACTGGGTACATTCCTGAGGCATGAAATTGAATTCATGAAGTCCAAAGGGGGTGATCGCAGCACTCTTTTCCTTATCACTTTCAGCTAGCGGGATCTGGTAATATGCTTTGAGGAGATCGAATTTAGAGAATGTTTTTTGAACCACAATGATGCAGTGTACACAATTTATGCGATTAACTGGATAGCGGACAGGAAGGGTCCCGTCCTTAAGATGCTGGTAGGCTCCACCATGCAGACACTGGCCATTCGACTTTTCCGCTGTGTTGTTTTATGATTTACTAGAAACTGGAATTCTTATTTAGCCAAATTTAGTTAATGTGGATCTAACCTGAGGGCTTTTGAGAACAATGGCGGTTGCAATATATCGTTTAAACTCATGTGTTTTGTCATTTCAGGAATTTTTTTAAATAGTTCGGAGCATTTGAAGTTAGCACGGAATGGAATAACGGAATAAAGGCACTGCACTGTAGAGCACCCACATATAACTGGGTATTACTGTTTCTTTCAGGTCTATTAATAAGCCAGACTGACGAAGAAAGTCTGCATCAATTATACCTTTTGCTGTATCGGCTACAGTGAAATACCACTCAAAACTGCGTTTTAAACCTAAAAAGAGATTCAATAGCTTTGATCCGTAAGTATTAATCTCAGATCCTTTCGCAGCATGAAGTTTGTAGTCTGCCTCTTTAACCTTGGGCATGCTGGTGTAACGGAAACATCAGCACCGCTGTCAACCAGGAAACGTAGCCCTGAAGTTTTATCTCTAACAAACAATCGATATTGGCGGCCTGGCATAATCGTTGCGACAGAACACTACGCCGCTATTGTGTCTGTCGACTGGAGTTTCCCTCACTTTTCCGTTCTCATGGTTCGACACACTTCTCAGGTCTGCAGTTTGAGCCGTAATGCAAATGAAAGTGGGAGTGCTTTCCTCAGCTGCTGTATTTCGGCTTGCTGCAGCCTCTCCTACGAGAACGTCGTTGCAAACGATGCTGACACTCGCTAGTGCTGGATTTTTCAGAAGTCAGTTACAACTTTTTCGATCTTTACCAGAAGATCTTTCACTGAAACGGAAGAATCACATGCCACAGCGGACATTTCCGTTGAAGCTGACTGAAGCTCCTGAATGTTTCGTATTACCATCGTCCGGTCAGTCATTTCCGCTAGTTTGTCCACATTTTCTTCGGAAACTATTGAAATATTTCGGACACTACAGGGGGTGGTTGTCTAGCCAGAGAGTCTTTAAAATTTTGTCTGATGCAGTTCACTGGGTTTCGAATTACCAGTTTCTAATTCACTGACTGGGTGCTTAATTTCACATTCTTCACTTTCCTTGAAAGTCATTAGCAGCTTTTCTTTAGCTAATGAATATTTGTTGAGATCTCGTACATTTTCGATAAATCAGGGCTCTAACTGTGCTAACAAGTAATTGAATTTTGTTGCTTTATTCTGTATTCCAGACATTGTCAATTGTGCCTCAGGCCGACAAATCCATGTATCAGGCTTTTCGTTCCAGAACGGAGGAAGTTTTACACTAACTTTTTCGTATCACTGTTTGGGAGATTTCTGTTCTCTCTATCTGCCCCCATATTTATCACGTCGAGGTCATAACTGTTCGTCCTGTTGTACAGTTAAGCACAGAACACAATATTTTGAATTTGAAAATATTATTTGGCAATTTCCATTTGTTACAAGATAAAAGTCACACACTCAAACAAAACAACTAATATCTAGACCCTTTACACTGTGCGCTTCAAAATGTCATTTGTTTTCAAAGAAAAATAGAATCCACAAAGAAGAAATGTTTACAGAACTGTGGGTTATGAACATAAAGATAACCCTACAACCACCACATATTATTCTTACTGCTCCCTTCTGTGCAAACAGTACTTTGTTTCTAAATGATAAGTTGCCCCAAAAAACTATCCCGTAAGATATTATTGAGTGGAAAAAACTTCCCTTGTTTCCAGTTCACGTTTTCATCAGTATTTACACCCAAAAACCTAATACATTTTATCCCGTTTACTGACTGCTGTTCGTGTGTTACGTCAATTTTTACTGTGTCTTTATTTGTTGTAAATGAGTGAATACAGCGCGTTTTCTCAGAATTAAGAGAGAATCGATTCTCTGAGAACACTTAATAATTCTTTGAAAAGCACAATTAACAATTTCTTCTGTTGCTTTCTCTCAAATGAGATTTATTGTATCTCTAGTATCGTCTGTAAAAAGTACAGCTTATTCCAGATTTTATTCATCCAATATTTAAGAACGAGAGCACTTAGTGTTTGAAACAAACTTTATCCATAATTTCAGACCTTTACGAAACATTTTCTCGCTGATACCCTGCGCAAAATTATGAAAAGAAAAACGTTTATCGCCTACTACATTTTCGCTGTTCATTTTCGCATCAGGTATGGCGTTTTAATTTATTACTTTTTACTTCTAACTATATTCACAACACATTTTGGAGACAGTGTTCACATATACCGCTGAATGTACCTGGAAATTATTTCACTGTATGACACATAGTTCACGATATATGACGTCATAAACATTCAAATGCGTGAAAAACTGCTACATTATGCATGACACTTAGATTTATTGTTACTAACCCGACGAACCGATTTCGATGAAATTTGCTAAGGAGATAGCTTGAACCCTGAGGACGAACATAGGCTGCTTTAGAAAGTATGCAGTGGAAGATACTTGCTGATTTAAAGAATATTACGCGAATTTGAACTTTATATTTATGAAAATGCCGTTATTGGTTGTTATCTGTTACACGATACGATTAAAAGCAATGAAGCCAAGGCTTATACAATCTTCATTGTGCTTAATCCATAACTCAACACTATTTGTTGGATATTGTACACGTTGTATAACGTACAGCTACTTCAGTAGCACGATGCATGGACGTGCAAGGAACAAGGAGTACGTCACAAGCTATGCTTACCCCAACGTGCAAACACGTGGGGGTACCTGATGTTACTTACTCACCATCACTCATCATAGCGAAACAAGTGATATGTGAGTGCTGCCACAGGTAACAGCTAGTATAAGGAATAAGAGTGGACCCTAAATTGAACCCTATGGGACACCCTCTGTGATTTCTCCCCAGTCAGTAAAATTTTCTCTTCTTCCAACTTTATTTCAAATGTGCAGCACAACGTTTTCGTTCTGTATGATTGAAACTAGTTGCTATTAAAACCATCAGTTTCATAGAAGTTAAGTTTTTCTGAGAGTTTAATGTGATCTACACCAATCAAAAACCTTGGAAATACCACAAAAATCCCAACTGGCCATATTTTATTGTTTAAAGATTTTGTTATTTAGTGTGCGAATGTATAAATAGGATTCTCAGTCGGGCAACCGTTCTGGAATCCAAAATGTGATTTGGGTTTATAGATTTTACCAAAACCTTTATTTCGGTGAGATAGTAATGCTGGAAACAGTGACTACTAGTTTCACTTGCTTAAACGGTCGTCTTCAGATCAAAATAGAAAAAAGGCCTCTAAATGAAGAGAATAGGTAAGACACGTTTTCGTTATAGTGATAGAATCCTCAACAAAATGTCCTTAAGGATGTTAACACTATAATGATGAAATGTCTTACCTATTCTCTTGATTTACACACCACATGTTTGTATCCTGATCTTAAGATGACTATTTAAGTGGTCCAGACTAGTAATCAGTTTTCTACATTGCAATCTTGACCAAATATAGATTTTAATCAAGTCTGCAACAGTATATTTTACAGATCAGTGCCTCTATATTTTCTGCTTAATTCTGGAGTACTCCTCATTACATTACTTTTTCTAATATTTTGGAAATGTCAGTAATGAAATTGGGAGACAGTTATTTAAGCCTTTCTTGTAACATTTCTTATAAAGAAGTTTACCAATCTGTGTGTAAAATTTTGTAAAAAATCCCTGTGGCATGCATCACTAACGACCTTGCTTGTTAAGTTAGAATAACTTCTCAGAATTCTTTCTGAAATTCCATGAACTCCGTAAGAGCTTTTGTTTTTTAGTGTTTTTATCATTCTAAAACGCTAAAGCTCATATTGTATAGTAACCCGGTATCGAAGAAAGTAGGTGCTGGCAAGTGTCAGTAGTACCCAACGACCACTTCAGTAACTCACGGCTGTGAAAATATTAACATCAATTATCCATCGAAAGGTGGAACGACTGACAGAAATTTGTAATGAGGAAAGTTCAGTTCGGAAAAAAATGTAGGAACGTGAGAAGCAATACTTACCCTGTTATTTATCGAAGAAAATAGCTTGAAAGAAGGCGAATATGCCTTTTGGTACCATGGTCATGAACAGTGTTACTGCGACGATTACCATTCTTGCCACATACTAGCGAACTTTAAGGGTTCATATAACAATTACGAAATCAGTTCTGTTGTCTTATCCGTTCCCCATATATTGATTCCCGGAGTCAGAAATGCATGGGTCTCCGCAATTGTCTATGTAATGACCAACACAAACAGACTCATCGCCGAAAGCGCACAATGACATTCAGTGTTTCAGTCGACTCTGGCTCCACACGATAAAAGTTGTTTTTTGATATGGTGTCAGAGGGAAACGACGGATGGTAACTCGAGGTCTCAACGTCGCTTACGGTGATTGTCAATTTAAACTATATACTAGCATACAGCTTTTCAGGTCTCAAACGTCTGTGATGTATGTATGCAGATTGAAGCAACGAATGAAAATTTGTACCAAGGCCGCTGTTCGAACCCATGTCTTCTGTTCACTGGGCAAATATGCTAACCACTACATTCCCTGGCATTTTGGCTTTGCAGCTGCGTAAACTACTCTAGCACGCCTCCCTCCTCAATCCAGTTTCCAATTCACGCTTCAGCCCACCTGGTATTCCCCTATAATCTCAAACAGCGTGGCAGAAGCTCTCTAACTGAATTGAAACAGCACCTCAACATCGAATTGAACGGAGGCTCCTGCCTGAAACTCAGGCATAGCTGATTTAATCAAAGTAAACTACACTCGTGCTCACAAATTAAGGATAATGCTGAAACATGATGAAACAACGTTCTGGTGGGCGGTTTGCGGGTTTAAATCACCTCGGAGTATGACCATGCAGTGCATTTGACCTGCGGTCGTCGCACGGTGGCGCTGGAAGCAGTGTTGGTGCATGTCAGAGTATGGTGCAGCGAGTAAGTGCAGACGTTTTCAGATGTGCTAATGGTGACTGTGTGTTGAAAATGGCTCAAAGAACACATATTGATAACGTTATGAGGGGTAAAACACTAGGGTGAGTGGAGGCTGGTCAAAAACAGCAGATCATAGCACGGGCTCTCCATGTGGCACAAAGTGTGACCTCACGATTATTGCTACAATTCCAGCAGACAGGAAACGTGTCCAGGCGCTACAGTACGGGACGTCCACAGTGTACAACACCACAAGAAGACCGATATCTCATCATCAGTGTCTGCAGACGGCCACGGAGTACTGCAGGTAGCCATGCTCGGGACCGTACCGCAGCCACTGGAACAGTTGTCTCCAGACACACAGTCTTCAGACGACTGAACAGACATAGTTTATTCGCCTGGAGACCTGAAAGGTGCATTCCACTGACCTTCGGTCACAGGAAAGCCTGGTGTCAAGAACACAGTACATGGTCAATGGAACAGTGGTCCAAGGTTATGTTCAAGGACGAGTCCAGGTATAGTCTGAACAGTGATTCTCGCTGGGTTGAAAGGGACGTGTAAGGAGGTCGTGGTTTGATGGTGTGGGGTGGGATTATGATTTGTGCAAGTACACCTCTGTATGTCTTTGACAGAGGAACTGCAATAGGTCAGGTGTATCGGGAAGTCATTTTGCGCCAGTATGTCCGCGTTCTCAGGGATGCAATGTGTCCCACGTTCCTCCTGATGGATGGTAACGCACGGATCCACCGAGCTGCCACCGTGGAAGAGTACCTTGAAACAGAAGATATCAGGCGAATGGAGTGGCCTACCTGTTCTCCAGACCTAAACCCCATCGAGCACGTCTGGGATGCTCTCGGTCGACGTATCGCTGCACGTCTTCAAACCTCTAGGACACTTCAGGAGCTCCGACAGGTACTGGTGCAAGAATGGGTGGCTATACCCCAGCAGCTGCTCGACCACCTGATCCAGAGTATGCCAAACCGATGTGCGGCCTGTGTACGTGTGCACTGTGATCATATCTCATATTGATGTCGGGTACATGAGCAGGAAACAGTGGCGTTTTGTAGCACATGTATTTCGGGACGGTTTTCTCAAATTATCACCAATACCGTGGACTTACAGATCTGTGTCGTGTGTGTTTCCTATGTGCCTATGCTATTAGCGCCAGTTTTGTGTAGTGCCACATTGTGTGGCAACACATTCTGCAATTATCCTTAATTTATGAGCATGAGTGTATATGGTTCCAGAGACTGTTTCTAGTCTCTCGCACCTTGGTGTATATATGCATATTGAAGCGATGAAATAAAATTTGGATCAAGGGTAGATGAGCTGACCAGTACCCCATTACTTCATACGGTGCTGAGGTGCTATTCCAAAACAGTTGGAGAGCAGAACTGCGAAGCTGTTTGAAGTTAGGGGGAGGCGGAGGAGGGATTCGTGCTATGGTAGTCTGTGCATTTGTGTAAAGCATGCCAAGGTGGCGTAGTGGTCAGCGCACCTGCCTAGAGAACAGGAGATCTGGATTCGAGTGCCGGTGTTGGTACAAATTTTTATTAGTCACTTCAGTCTGCATATACAGGCCTACATGTCAGAGATTTGTTGCCGTTAGTTTGTGCTGATATTCTGCCTGTAACGTCTGCCAGATGTCATGTCATCTATCTATTCGTCACAGTCTTTCGAACAATCCTATGTCATTCTCTTGGTGTAGTCTTTATGGAATCACTCTTGCCAGAGTTCCTTGCTGCGCAGTTGAGTCCATCTCTCCGAAATTCTTCTCGAGTCATTCCACTGCAATCAAATGTTTGTGCGATTAATTGGTACACAACCCGCACGTCCCTCGTGCCAATGGTTCGCGCCTTTCGAAGTCCAGAAGATGCTGATAAGCTGTATGTGAACGCCCTCTGAACATGTTGTGTTGCGATCTCCAGCTGAAAAGTTCCAGTAAACTTACAGATATCCAATAACCACCACGTAGTCGCATCTTGACTCATCTGTACGAAATGGAATTTTTCTGCACTGGAAGTACTGAATATAAACTCACATAAGGATGAAATTTTGAGCAACAGGTGCAACATCCCCTTAGAAAAATTAATGAATTACTGCGCTGATAAACCTCTTCCGTTATGTGATTTTCAAACAGCTGAGCAGAACTGAACGTACTCAGACATTTCTCTCTTTACTTATTCTGATCATCACTAAACTGACACATAATATTTTTTAGCGCCCTGCAATACAGCTGGCGCCAATACTGCCAGCTTTATAAAAGATTTTAACTACTGAAGGCACTAACTACTGATAGGCATAGTTAGCAAATGAAAGATTTTGATAGAGAACAAACAACGTATTTACCTTAATAATGTTCAAAAGTCATAACATATATATCAGTTCATGATATCCAATATTACAAATTTACTATTTCTGATGGACACACGTCCAGATCCACCTCTCTCAAAATTCTGCCATCTCTCTCCCCATATCAACCACTGCTGGCGGCTCACATCCAACTGCGCATCGCTACGTGCTGTTCACATCCAGCTGCCCAACACTACAATAGCAGTATTCCAACAATGCAAATCAGCCACAGACTGCACACAGCGCAGTCAGTGATTTTCATACAGAGCGCTACGTGGCGTTACCAACATAAAAACCGTGACAGCCTACTTACACAGGAAGTATTTTACAGGCATGTGAATGCCGTAGTGCAGTCTGGTAGCAATCGTCAGTAAAATCATCAGACGAACTTCGGCCGAAGAACCCAAGACAGAATCAAATAGGCAGTTTCTCAACAAGTGGCCACAAAAGCCTTAACAATCTGGTAGCCATCGTCAGCGTTTTACTGTCTCCGACGTCCCATTGGCTGCCAGGCTGGTGAGACGTTCTGACCAGACTGTACATGCAGCCGTCGTTCTCGGTGGGAGGAGGGCTCTCCACGCAACGCCGGCCATGTGTGGCCAGCCCTGGCGAGCTGCCCTGCTACGGCAGTCGACGCCAGGTCTATACTTGGAGTTGACTCCACACCAGTTTCACAACTTTTTTGCCGGAGCCCAACTAAATCACTATCCTAATTTAACTTCACCCACTTGAACATGTTCCCCATCGGCTTCACAGACTCTGACATCACTGGCAGAAGGCGTCATAATACTGGAACTGTGCCGGGAAGTTTTAATGGGGCGAGGCCTACTTTCCAGTGTATTGTCCTGAGAGCTTACGGGCCTGTTTCACAGCTGAACCGAAAGGCAGCCGTAAATATTTACAGCTACAGTGAAGGTCTGGAGGATGGACAACAAAAACTTAGGAATCGACGTGGCTTCCGCATGCACTGATCGTACTAAACTCAGCTTACCATCCATTTTTTTCACGACGTACAGAACTGTTACGTATCCCCACGCACTTTTATTTTATATACAGTTTGGTTGAATGTAAAAGAATGTTATTCATTTGTTTGGTAGTGATAAAATCATCGATTGTACATTTATGAACCTTGGATATAATACAGATTGTACCGCATAGCACTTTAAGTAAACCATATGTTCATTATCGTGGCAAACACAAAAGATAAAATGCATTTCTCACTACTGATTCATGTAGTTGAAAATTTAACTTTGTGCTCTCTGATCTATTATGTGGGGATACGCACAACACTAAAAGATTTCCGGCTGTGAATGTATGATCTTTAATTTGCAAAACTATGTTCTCTGACCTGACTGATTCATTACTGTAACTGATTACGAAATTTCTGAGAGTATTTGTATGGAGTGTAGCCATGTATGGAAGTGAAACATCGACGATAAATATTTCGGGCAAGAAGAGAATGGAAGCCTTCGAAATGTGGTGCTACAGAAGAATACTGAAGATTAGATGGGTAGATCACATAACTAATGAGGAGGTATTGAATTGAATTGGGGAGAAGAGGAGATTGTGGCACAACGTGACTAGAAGAAGGGATCGGTTGGTAGGACATGTTCTGAGGCATCAAGGGATCACCAATTTAATAATGGAGGGCAGCGTGGAGGGTAAAAATCGTAGAGGGATACCGAGAGATGAATACACTAAGCAGTTTCAGAAGGATGTAGGCTGCAGTACGTACTGGGAGATGAAGCAGCTTGCACAGGATAGAGTAGCGTGGAGAGTTGCATCAAACCAGTCTCAGGACTGAAGACCACAACAACAACACGCACAGAAGTTACAGTATGCAATGTTTGCCAACCATAAAAGCAGCAGTGGATTTTTTAAATATTGGAACACTATTGATTACCGCAGCTAACACGAGAGCATAAAACTAAAAATGAAAATGGTTTTAATATTATTAGCCAGACCAGATTGCAAAGCAGCAGTCCTTGATTTCACATAAGTAAAGTTTTAACTCCCTGATTTACGTAAATTATTTGCGTAAATGATATTGTAATAGCAGTTGCCCATGTCCATCAGAAAATGAGATAATAAAATCTGCAATTCTCCTCTGTGGTCTCCGGGAAGTTGAAAGAAATAATTTTAATGTACACTTACCTGCCCGCTTAGTTGCGGGAAAACTGCTTACATTCAATTATAGTTTGAATTTGCCGCGGCAGCGGCTCCCGCGATCGTGGCGCAGCACTGCGTCAGAAAAAAAGCTAAATTTGCTTTTTTATACATCAGTGCCCAATGGCGTCTTTCTCGATCAAAAAACAAATGAAAGGGAACTAAGCGTTCGAGAGAGCGTCACAGACTCTTACCACATTCACGGTTACGAGAAGACGGAGAGAGTAACGTCTAAGCCTCCACTGTTTATAAGCAATTTAATATGCTAATATCTATCTCTGTTATATTTTTAATTATCATTCTCTGCGTCGGTTTCCACACTCGTCGACCACAGATGCTATTTGCAAATTTGACGTACATAATATTATACAAATATAAAAATGCAAAATGATTATTTCTGTTATACGGAATTCACATAATCGATAACTGTTCATACAGAAATGAAATACAAGAACACAGATAAATGGTTTTTTTTCATGTATTACACAGATTTTACAACTGTCTTGCCAGGAGACGTCACAGAACGCAGTTGATATAATATTACTTGAACTCCAAAGTGCTTCCCATGTATTTAACGAGCACCAAAACCTATTCAGGAATTAGTGAACACAGAGTTGTCGGTGCGAGATTGAATATTGTAAGCCCCAAATCCTTGAAAAATAAGCGAAAAATATACCTATTCGAAAAAGCAGATAAAAATTCACTTAACGACTTCCTAAGAGACAATCTCCACTCATTCCAAATTAATAATAAAAGTGTAGACCGGATTTGGCTTAAATTCAAATAAATAGTATTGGCAGCAATTGAGAGATTTATATCAGATAAATTAACAAACGACGGAGCTGATCCTCCTTGGTACACAAAACGGGTTTGAACACTGTTGCAGAAACAACGAAACAAACATGCCAAATTTAAACAGACGTAAAATCCCCAAGATTGGCGATCTTTTACAAAGCTCGAAATTTAGCGTGGACTTCAATGCGAGATGCCTGTGACAGTTTCCACAACGAAAATTTGTCTCGAAACCTGGTCGTATGTGAAGTATGTTAGCGGCAAGAAACAATCAATGCCTTGCCTTCACTGCGTGGTAGCCATGGAGATACTATCGAAGACAGTGCAGCCATGAAATTCCAATCACCGTCTTTCTCCTCCGAATGCGAAAATATTTTGTTGACATCGGCCTACATAGGGAGGAACGATCATCACGATAAAATAAGGGAAATCACAGCTCGTACGGAAAGATACAGGTGTTCATTCTTTCCGTGCGCTATACGAGATTGGAATAATAGAGAATTGTGAAGGTGGTTCGATGAACCCTCTGCCAATAACTTGAATGTGATTTGCAGAGTAGAAGTAGATGTACACTCCTGGAAATTGAAATAAGAACACCGTGAATTCATTGTCCCAGGAAGGGGAAACTTTATTGACACATTCCTGGGGTCACATGATCACACTGACAGAACCACAGGCACATAGACACAGGCAACAGAGCATGCACAATGTCGGCATTAGTACAGTGTATATCCACCTTTCGCAGCAATGCAGGCTGCTATTCTCCCATGGAGACCATCGTAGAGATGCTGGATGTAGTCCTGTGGAACGGCTTGCCATGCCATTTCCACCTGGCGCCTCAGTTGGACCAGCGTTTGTGCTGGACGTGCAGACCGTGTGAGACGGCGCTTCATCCAGTCCCAAACATGCTCAATGGCGGACATATCCGGAGATCTTGCTGGCCAGGGTAGTTGACTTACACCTTCTAGAGCACGTTGGGTGGCACGGGATACATGCGGACGTGCATTGTCCTGTTGGAACAACAAGTTCCCTTGCCGGTCTAGGAATGGTGGAACGATGGGTTCGATGACGGTTTGGATGTACCGTGCACTATTCAGTGTCCCCTCGACGATCACCAGAGGTGTACGGCCAGTGTAGGAGATCGCTCCCCACACCATGATGCCGGGTGTTGGCCCTGTGTGCCTCGGTCGTATGCAGTCCTGATTGTGGCGCTCACCTGCATGGCGCCAAACACGCATACGACCATCATTGGCACCAAGGCAGAAGCGACTCTCATCGCTGAAGACGACACGTCTCCATTCGTCCCTCCATTCACGCCTGTCGCGACACCACTGGAGGCGGGCTGCACGATGTTAGGGCGTGAGCGGAAGACGGCCTAACGGTGTGCGGGACCGTAGCCCAGCTTCATGGAGACGGTTGCGAATGGTCCTCGCCGATACCCCAGGAGCAACAGTGTCCCTAATTTGCTGGGAAGTGGCGGTGCAGTCCCCTACGGCACTGCGTAGGATCCTACGGTCTTGGCGTGCATCCGTGCGTCGCTGCGGTCCGGTCCCAGGTCGACGGGCACGTGCACCTTCCGCCGACCACTGGCGACAACATCGATGTACTGTGGAGACCTCACGCCCCACGTGTTGAGCAATTCGGCGGTACGTCCACCCATCCTCCCGCATGCCCACTATACGCCCTCGCTCAAAGTCCGTCAACTGCACATACGGTTCACGTCCACGCTGTCGCGGCATGCTACCAGTGTTAAAGACTGCGATGGAGCTCCGTATGCCACGGCAAACTGGCTGACACTGACGGCGGCGGTGCACAAATGCTGCGCAGCTAGCGCCATTCGACGGCGAACACCGCGGTTCCTGGTGTGTCCGCTGTGGCGTGCGTGTGATCATTGCTTGTACAGTCCTCTCGCAGTGTCCGGAGCAAGTATGGTGGGTCTGACACACCGGTGTCAATGTGTTCTTTTTTCCATTTCCAGGAGTGTAGTTGTATTTCCACGCTTCCTGTGAAGTAAAAAAGAAGCGCCTTTACGAAATACGCTATTGCACAGAAAACATCTTAGCCGTCAGAACTCAGAACACCATTGTTAATGGCGAGGAAAAGTCAAAAACGAAGGTACTGTCTGGCATACTTCAAGTTAGTGCAGTGGCGCCTTTTCTGTTCACGATAAACGCTATCAAAGGTATGCGGACAAACCTATGTAACGTGGAACTGATCGTTAGACGTCACGAAAACCGGACCCAGCAGTATAAAATGTGGCGCAGAGCATTGTGCTGTCAGTAGCAAAGCAGTACCGGCAGAATGGGCCGTTCAGAAGAGCTGAGTGACTTCGAACGTGGACTAGTCATTAGACGTCACGTGAGTCACAAATCCGTCAGGAATATTTCCACCGCTCTAAAGCTGCCAGAGTCGACGGCTGGTGGTGTGACTGCGCAGCGGAAATGCGAATGAACAACCACTGAAGAACCAAGACCAGGCAGAGTTCATGTTGTACTGACGGAGAGGGACCGTCGAATATTGCGGAGGGTGGTTGTAAAAAATCACATGAAATCTGGGTAAGGAATCACTCGTGAGTTTCAAAGTACTACGAGCAAGCCACCACAATGACTGTACATAGGGAGAAAAAAGGAGTAGGGTACAATGATCGGGCATCTCCTCATACGCCACTCACGTAAAGACCGACTCCACTGGATGCCTCGAAATGAATGATTTGGAGTGATAGTTCACGCTCGACAATGTTGATTGGAATACTCTCTTTCAAATTCTGAAGATGTCAGGGGTAAAATACAGAGAGCGAAAGGCTATTTACAATTTGTACAGAAAGCAGACGGCAGTTATAAGAGTCGAGGGGTATGAAAGGGAGGCAGTGGTTGGGAAGGAAGTGAGACAGGGTTGTAGCCTATCCCCGATTTTATTCAATCTGTATATTGAGCAAGCAATAAAGGAAACAAAAGAAAAGTTCGGAGTAGGTATTAAAATCCATGGAGAAGAAATAAAAACTTTGAGGTTCGCCGATGACATTGTAATTCTGTCAGAGACAGCAAAGGACTTGGAAGAGCAGTTGAACGGCATGAACAGTGTCTTGAAAGGAGGGTATAAACTGAACATCAACAAAAGCAAAACGAGGATAATGGAATGTAGTCGAATTAAGTCGGGTGATGCTGAGGGAATTAGATTTGGAAATGAGACACTGAAAGTAGTAGAGGAGTTTTGCTATTTGGGGAGCAAAATAACTGATGATGGTCGAAGTAGAGAGGATATAAAATGTAGACTGGCAATGGCAAGGAAAGCGTTTCTTAAGAAGAGAAATTTGTTAACATCGAGTATTGATTTAAGTGTCAGGAAGTCGTTTCTGAAAGTATTTGTATGTAGTGTAGCCATGTATGGAAGTGAAACGAGGACGATAAATAGCTTACACAAGAAGAGAATAGAAGCTTTCGAAATATGGCGCTAGAGAAGAATGCTGAAGATTAGATGGGTTGATCACATAACTAATGAGGAGATATTGAATAGAATTGGGGAGAAGAGGTGCTTGTGGCACAATTTGACTAGAAGAAGGGATCGGTTGGTAGGACATGTTCTGAGGCATCAAGTGATCACCAATTTAGTATTGGACGGCAGCGTGGAGGGTAAGAAATCGTAGAGGGATACCAAGAGATGAATACACTATACAGATTCAGAAGACCCGAGATATAGCAGTACCGTTTTTGATTCATAATCAAAACGTCTTCGGTCCCGCGTTCGATCCCCGCCACTGCCTAAATTTTGATAAATAATCAGCATTGGAGGCCGAAGACTTCCGGCATAAGAAGTCAGCCTCGGTCTGCCAACGGCCTTGTCAAAGAGGGCGGAGGAGCGGATAGAGGTTCAGGGCACTCTCTTGTCCTAGGGGTGGGAAGTTGCCCCTAAAGGCGAAAGAATCAGCAATGATCAACGACATGAGGATGCAGAAGGCAATGGAAACCACTGCATTAAAGAGACGTAACGTGTATCCACAGGACATGTGGCCTGTAGTTGAAGAAGTGTCATGATGATCTCTCCATTGGCAAAAGATTCCGGAATAGTCCCCCATTCGGATCTTCGGGAGGGGACTGCCAAGGGGGAGGTTACCATGAGAAAAAGATTGAATAATCAACGAAAGGATAACGTTCTACGAGTCGCGGCGTGGAATTTCAGAAGCTTGAAAGTGATGGGGAAGCTAGAAAATCTGAAAAGGGAAATGTAAAGGCTCAATCTAGATATAGTAGGGGTCAGTGAAGTGAAGTGGAAGGAAGACAAGTATTTCTGGTCAGATGAGTATCGGGTAATATCAACAGCAGCAGAAAATGGTATAACAGGTGTAGGATTCGTTATGAATAGGAAGGTAGGGCAGAGGGTGTGTTACTGTGAACAGTCAGTGACCGGGTTGTTCTAATCAGAATCGACAGCAGACCAACACAGACAACGATAGTTCAGGTATACATGCCGACGTCGCACGCTGAAGATCAACAGATAGAGAAAGTGTATGAGGATATTAATAGGGTAATGCAGTATGTAAAGGGGGACGAAAATCTAATAGTCATGGGCGACTGGAATGCAGTTGTAGGGGAAGGAGAAGAAGAAAAGGTTACAGGAGAATATGGGCTTGGGACAAGGAATGAAAGAGGATAAAGACTAATTGAGTTCTGTAACAAGTTTCAGCTAGTAATAGCGAATACCCTGTTCAAGAATCACAAGAGGAGGAGGTATACTTGGAAAAGGCCGGGAGATACGGGAAGATTTCAATTAGATTACATCATAATCAGACAGAGATTCCGAAATCAGATATTGGATTGTAAGGCGTACCCAGGAGCAGATATAGACTCAGATCACAATGTAGTAGTGATGAAGAGTAGGCTGAAGGTCAAGACATTAGTCAGGAAGAATCAATAAGCTAAAAAGTGGGATACGGAAGTTCTAAGGAATGACGAGAAACGTTTGAAGTTATGTAACTCTATAGATACAGCAATAAGGAATAGCGCAGTAGGCAGTACAGTTGAAGAGGAATGGACATGTCTAAAAAGGGCCATCACAGAAGTTGGGAAGGAAAACATAGGTACAAAGAAGGTAGCTGCGGAGAAACCATGGGTAACAGAAGAAATACTTCAGTTGATTGATGAAAGGAGGAAGTACAAACATGTTCCGGGAAAATCAGGAATACAGAAATACAAGTCGCTGAGGAATGAAATAAATAGGAAGTGCAGGGAAGCTAAGACGAAATGGCTGCAGGAAAAATGTGAAGACTCGAAAAATATATGATTGTCGGAAGGACAGACTCAGCATACAGGAAAGTCAAACCAACCTTTGGTGACACTGAAAGCAACGGTGGTAACATTAAGAGTGCAACGGGAATTCCACTGTTAAATGCAGAGGAGAGAGCAGATAGGTGTAAAGAATACATTGAAGGCCTCTATGAGGGTGAAGATTTGTCTGATGTGATAGAAGAAGAAGCAGGAGTCGATTTAGAAGAGATAGGGGATCCAGTATTAGAATCGGAATTTAAAAGAGCTTTAGAGGAATAACGGTCAAATAAGGCAGAAAGGATAGATAACATTCCATCAGAATTTCTAAAATCATTAGGGGAAGTGGCAACAAAACGACTATTCACGTTGGTGTGTAGAATATATGAGTCTGGCGACATACCATCTGACTTTCGGAAAAGCATCATCCACCCATTTCCGAATACGGCAAGAGTTGACAAGTGCGAGAATTATCGCACAATCAGCTTAACAGCTCACGCATCGAAGATGCTTACAAGAATAATATACAGAAGAATGGAAAATAAAATTGAGAATGCGCTAGGTGACGATCAGTTTGGCTTTAGGAAAAGTAAAGGCACGAGAGAGGCAATTCTGACGTTACGGCTAATAATGGAAGCAAGGCTAAAGAAAAATCAAGACATGTTCATAGGATTTGTCGACCTGGAAAAAGCGTTCGACAATATAAAATGGTGCAAGCTGTTCGAGATACTGAAAAACGCAGGGGTAAGCTATAGGGAGAGACGGGTCATATACAATATGTACAACAACGAAGAGGGAATAATAAGAGTGGACGATCAAGAACGAAGTGCTCGTATTTAGAAGGATGTAAGACAAGGCTGTAGCCTTTCGCCCCTACTCTTCAATCTGTGCATAGAGGAAGCAATGATGGAAATAAAAGAAAGGTTCAGGAGTGGAATTAAAATACAAGGTGAAAGGATATCAATGATACGATTCGCTGATGACATTGCTATCCTGAGTGAAAGTGAAGAAGAATTAAATGATCTGCTGAACGGAATGAACCGTCTAATGAGTACACAGTATGGTTTCAGAGTAAATCGGAGAAAGACGAGGGTAATGAGAAGTAGTAGAAATGAGAACAGCGAGAAACTTAACATCAGGATTGATGGTCACGAAGTCAATGAAGTTAAGGAATTCTGCTACCTAGGCAGTAAAATAACCAATGACGGACGGAGCAAGGAAGACATCAAAAGCAGACTCGCTATGGCAAAAAAGGCATTTCTGGCCAAGAGAAGTCTACTAATATCAAATACCGGCCTTAATTTGAGAAATTTCTGAGGATGTACGTCTGGAGTACAGCATTATATGGTAGTGAAACATGGACTGTGGGAAAACCGGAACAGAAAAGAATCGAAGCATTTGAGATGTGGTGTTATAGACGAATGTTGAAAATTAGGTGGACTGATAAGGTAAGGAATGAGGAGGTTCAACGCAGAATCGGAGAGGTAAGGAATATGTGGAAAACACTGATAAGGAGAAGGGACAGGATGATAGGACATCTGCTAAGACATGAGGGAATGACTTCCATGGTACTAGAGGGAACTGTAGAGGGCAAAAACTGTAGAGGAAAACAGAGATTGGAATACGTCAAGCAAATAATTGAGGACATAGGTTGCAAGTGCTACTCTGAGATGAAGAGGTTAGCACAGGAAAGGAATTCTTGGCGGGCCGCATCAAACCAGTCAGTAGACTGATGACCAAAAAAAAAAAAAAAAAAAGGTTGCAGCAGGTACTGGGAGATGAAGGAGCTTGCACAGGATAAAGTAGCATGGAGAGCTGCATCTGTGGCAATCAGATGGAAGAGTTTGGGTTTGCCGAGTGCCTGGGGAACGTTACCTGTCGTCATGTTTAGTGCCAACAGTGAAGCACAGTGAAAGTCATGTTACAATACGCGGATGTTTTTGGTGCTTATGGTGTGGCCTCCTTATAGCGCATATGAGAGCGCTAAATGCGGAAGTGTGTGAACACATTTTACGTCGTTCTACACTGCGTCCAGTAGAGATACAGTTCGTAAAGCTGCATCTGCGAGGCAATGGTCTGTGGACAATAATTTTTATGAAATGGACTGGCCTGCCCAGAGTCACGATTTGAATCGAATAGAACTTCTGTAGGATAAGTTAGAATTCCCATTGAGACCCCAACGTCCAACATTACTACCTTCTCTGGTTTCGACTCTTGAGGAAAAATGTGTTGCCTTTCCTCCATAGACATTCAGACACTTCATTAAAAGTGTTCTCAGCGTAGTTCTAGCCATGATAAAGGCGAAGGGTGTGCACAAAACTTATCAATGTCCACTAATAGGTATCATGATACTGTTGATCAAATACCTGTAGGGTAAATAAATTACCTAGTGGGTAGAGTCTTTAGCCCTTCCTGGATGTTTGTGTTATTACTGTTGTGGTCTTCAGTCCAGAGACTGGTTTGATGCAGCTCTCCATGCAACTCTACCCTTAGCAAGCTTCTTCATCTCCGAGAAACTACTGCAACCTACATCCTTCCGAATCTGCGAAGTGTATTCATCTCTTTGCTGTTCGTAGGCAGTGTAATTGCGTCCAAGGTGATGAGTTAGCCAGAAACTTGCAATCAAATGCAGATAGACGCAGAGACGATCAGCGGTTGCTATAGTCACTGCCAACTGACTGGAAACATGAAAACTGTAGTGTAATGAACGTAAATAGACCAAAGGATGCGATATTGTTTGACTATACAATCGGCGGTCTGTCACAGTTTTCAGATATGCCGGAGTATCTGATCAGAAGAGTACATAAATTTAGCTGTAGGCGAGGTAGACACGAGACTCAGATGTTTTGGAACAAATCCTCGAAAATAGTCGCTTACGAAACACTTCTTCGTACTTTACTTTTAGAAATATAAAAAAGTCACATCCGGACTTGTCAGGAGAATATGGAGGCTGCGGCATCATTGTTGTTGTGCTCTTCAGTTCGAGGACTGCTTTGATGCAATTCTACACGTAACTGTATCCCGTGCGAGCTTCTAAAGCTCCAAATAACTACTGCAACCCACATCCTGCTGAATCTGCTTACTATAATCATCTTGTCTCACTGTACGATTTTTACCCTCCACCCTTCCCTCCAATACTAAATTAGTGATCCCTTGTTGTCTCAGAATATGTCCTATGAACCGATCCTTTCTTCTAGTCACGTTGTGCCACAAATTTCTTTTCTCTCCTATTCTATTAAGTGTCTCCTTATTAGCTGTGTGATCAACCCATCTAATCTTCAGCTGTCTATTCTCTACTTGTGTAAACTGTTTGCCGTCCATGTTTCATTTGGATACACATATTCCACACAAATACTTTCAGAAAAGACTTCCTAACACTTAAGTCTATAGTCGATGTTATCAAATTTCTCTTCGATAGAAACACTTTTCTTCCCCCCCCCCCCCCCCCCCCTTCTCAACCACTGCTTCCCTTTCATGCTGCTCGACATTGAAGTATTGATTTTTTTTTTTTTGCCAAAAATTCACGAACATGTAACGAAGTGTAAGTGAGCAGGTGCTTTATCGTGGTGCAAAAGCTCTGGTTTGTTTTGCCACAAATACGGGCTGTTTTACTTTTTTTTAAGTTACTTCAATCTCGTGTTGATCTCGTAAGTAATAGTCGTTATTGATTGTTAGAACTTGTGACAAGATCATGTGGTGTGTTGTTCTGTTAAAATGACGAACACAACATAACCTCCACATTATGCCGGACTCATCAAGCCTTACCGGTCTTGGCGATCCACAATGTTCCCACTAGGAAGATGAAGGCTTAGTTTCAACGTCGTATCCGTAAACCCGTGTTTGATCATCTGTTATGGCACTTTTCAGTACTTCTGCATCGTTTTCAAATTCATCTATCGACTCCTGAGGAACTGGCGTTCGCCACTGTTTTTGTTCGAAATCCAAATATTTTTTAACCAGTCTTGCTGACACATTTCACACCCGAAATAGCCGAAAAAATGTCATGGCAAGAGTATATTGGTACAACATCACCTGCGATTTGTTTGACTGTGATTTGGCGATCGTTTATACTAATTTCTTGCAGTTTTCCCACTATCTTAGCGGATGGTGAAATGCTCGGGCGTCCAGAACTCGCGTGGTCTTCGTCGGCGTGACGGTAGTCTTCCAAACGCTTACACCATTCGTGAGCCCTTATTTCACATATAGCAGGCTTACTGATAGCAAAGTTTAACATTTCTAAAATATTTGTGCTCTTCATTTCGTTTCTATAGAAAAAATTAATGGAAATTATCCGGTCCGTTTTTATACCAAATAAATAGCCGCCGCTATTACCAAAACACAAGTAAGCTTTTTGACAGTTGACTGTAGATTAAACATTCGATATGGCTAACACTGCACAGATACATGTCAGTCATGTTAGCCAACACAACAATGAAAAAATCGCCCGTATCGGACTAATAAGCGAAACTACACAATTGGCGTTACTTTGAACACGTATGGTAATTTCCACATTTCATCGCAAATTTTCAGAAAATAAATTAGCGTGGCAACGAAGTCTCGAAAAATGAATCCACACGCAGGATCCGCAAAGTACAGGAAATTGACTAAGGGAAGACCAAAAGAGAAAACCTAGTGACTTCTCAGACGCAAATGGAAACGGCTGAAAGACCCGGCATTCCGCTCATGTGGTCGGCACTAAATCGCCGTAGTCTGCAGACCAGTGTTGATAATCTAAGTGATTACAGAATTGTTGGTAACTGTGAGTCCGAACTTCGATTTTACGTTGTGTAAATTACGACGTTATCGAAGTTGTAATACACTCCTGGAAATTGAAATAAGAACACCGTGAATTCATTGTCCCAGGAAGGCGAAACTTTATTGACACATTCCTGGGGTCAGATACATCACATTATCACACTGACAGAACCACAGGCACATAGACACAGGCAACAGAGCATGCACAATGTCAGCACTAGTACAGTGTATATCCACCTTTCGCAGCAATGCAGGCTGCTATTCGCCCATGGAGACCATCGTAGAGATGCTGGATGTAGTCCTGTGGAACGGCTTGCCATGCCATTTCCACCTGGCGCCTCAGTTGGACCAGCGTTCGTGCTGGACGTGCAGACCGCCTGAGACGACGCTTCATCCAGTCCCAAACATGCTCAATGGGGGACAGATCCGGAGATCTTGCTGGCCAGGGTAGTTGACTTACACCTTCTAGAGCACGTTGGGTGGCACAGGATACATGCGGACGTGCATTGTCCTGTTGGAACAGCAAGTTCCCTTGCCGGTCTAGGAATGGTAGAACGATGGGTTAGATGACGGTTTGGATGTACCGTGCACTATTCAGTGTCCCCTCGACGATCACCAGAGGTGTACGGCCAGTGTAGGAGATCGCTCCCCACACCATGATGCCGGGTGTTGGCCCTGTGTGCCTCGGTCGTATGCAGTCCTGATTGTGGCGCTCACCTGCACGGCGCCAAACACGCATACGACCATCATTGGCACCAAGGCAGAAGCGACTCTCATCGCTGAAGACGACACGTCTCCATTCGTCCCTCCATTCACGCCTGTCGCGACACCACTGGAGGCGGGCTGCACGATGTTGGGGCGTGAGCGGAAGACGGCCTAACGGTGTGCGGGACCGTAGCCCAGCTTCATGGAGACGGTTGCGAATGGTCCTCGCCGATACCCCAGGAGCAACAGTGTCCCTAATTTGCTGGGAAGTGGCGGTGCGGTCCCCTACGGCACTGCGTAGGATCCTACGGTCTTGGCGTGCATCCGTGCGTCGCTGCGGTCCGGTCCCAGGTCGCCGGGCACGTGCACCTTCCGCCGACCACTGGCGACAACATCGATGTACTGTGGAGACCTCACGCCCCACGTGTTGAGCAATTCGGCGGTACGTCCACCCGGCCTCCCGCATGCCCACTATACGCCCTCGCTCAAAGTCCGTCAACTGCACATACGGTTCACGTCCACGCTGTCGCGGCATGCTACCAGTGTTAAAGACTGCGATGGAGCTCCGTATGCCACGGCAAACTGGCTGACACTGACGGCGGCGGTGCACAAATGCTGCGCAGCTAGCGCCATTCGACGGCCAACACCGCGGTTCCTGATGTGTCCGCTGTGCCGTCCGTGTGATCATTGCTTGTACAGGCCTCTCGCAGTGTCCGGAGCAAGTATGGTGGGTCTGACACACCGATGTCAATGTGTTCTTTTTTCCATTTCCAGGAGTGTATTTTGTTACCAATGCAGCGAGACGTTGGCTGCGATATTGACCAATATAGTGGTACCATGCGGACATACTGGCACTCACAGCAAAGTGGCGTAAGGCCGTCGCATTGAACGGAGGATATATTGAAAAATAGGCTTTTATAGGCAAAAGATTGGGGAGTAATATGGTGAGCTGGAATCCTGAATAAAACCAACCTGCTTTCAGAGAAATGTTGCATTACTTACTTATTGAATGCTCTTCGTATGTAATCCAGACAGAGAATGCGACACCAACACAGCATCAGCCATGAACTTCTGGACCGTGACATACCACTTAAAAAGATAATACCAAGAAGCCGTATGAGATGGGATGAAAACATTAAATGTGGAGCAGAGAAGGCGAATGAGAGAGTCGTTGAAAGAGATCTGGGAAGTGCACTACCCCTGTATGAGGTGGTGGTTGTGGGGACCAAACTGCTAAGGTCATCGGTCCCTGGGCATACACACTACTTAATCTAACTTAAACTAACTTACGCTAAGGACAACACACACACCCATGCCCGAGGGAGGACTCCAACCTCCGACGGGGGGAGCCGGCCTGTAGAGGAAATCACGTACAAGACGCTAGCGCGACGAATTCAAGAGCACTGTTGGAGCTTTAATGTTGTTAATCTATCAGTCCTCAGTTGTCATTAGTGCTATGTTAATTACTTCTGGGTTAGGACTGCTTGTTTCAAATGAACAAAGGTAATATTAATTTTTCAGAAGCATAGCAAAACAAATATTGCCTTTATTCAAACAGTCCGAACATTAAAATCATTAATGTAATACTATTTGAGCGTTTATTTTCAAGCAGACGTGATAGCAGACATCGAACGAAATCAGTGATGTCGTATTACGATCGTAGCAAGTCGCTACAGTCCATAAGAAAGAGTAACAGAAACGCTCGCTGATCTTAAATGTACAGTCTGGAACCGCTCGACCGCTACGGTCGCAGGTTCGAATCTTGCCTCGGACATGGATGTGTGTGATGTCCTTAGGTTAGTTAGGTTTAAGTAGTTCTAAGTTGTACGGGACTGATGACCTCAGAAGCTAAGTCCCATATTGCTCAGAGCCATTTGAACCATTTGATCTTAAATGGGAATTCTTCAAAGAAACGCGACCTTGTCCACGCGAAGGCTTGTATGCTAGATTTAGAAAGAAGAGAATTGAGCAATAATTCTAGCACCAGCATCGCATACCTCACTTTAAGTATAGTAACAAGGGATACTGTGGCGATGGGGGGTGGAGGTGAGGGAGCGTGACTTGCGATAAAATACACGCTTACACATAAACTAAAGTAACTTTCACTGTTTGAGAGATAATTGAACCTACTTTTGCGCAAGTTGTTATTATATTATTGGTGATAATTTGTTTTTTTTTTAATATTTGTTGTCAAATAATCTGATCAGAATGTTGCTGGATACTTTTAGAACACATCATATGAGGAACATTTTCTGAAAGCTTA
Source organism: Schistocerca gregaria (assembly GCF_023897955.1). Lineage (NCBI taxonomy): Eukaryota > Metazoa > Arthropoda > Insecta > Orthoptera > Acrididae > Schistocerca > Schistocerca gregaria. Next base: position 871,021,435 of record NC_064922.1, read on the forward strand.
CCTCAGTTATCACTAAGTCATTCTTAGTAATTAGGTAAATAAATCTGTGTACTAGTTTATTAATATCAATCTTAGAACTCTCGTAACAAGCTTTTTAAATGTTTGTGTATGATACATAGCAATTTTTATATCACAAAAATTTAAATAAATTTGCCAGTAACGCACTTTGAATTTTTTTACCATAGTATGTTGTCTCACAGTAGACACAAAGTCATCTACAGCTTTCACCTTTTTATTTGCAATGGTTCAGCAGAAAAGTTTCGTATATACTGAAAAATGAAAGTTGTGATAAATGCAGAAAAAAGGTTGTTTTAGCATTTACGCCATAAACAAGTACCTAAATGTTGGTCATAACAATTCATTTGACCTTTTTGGTCTTCATTTAGCTCTTTCCTTCTAATTTGATCCTTCTGGTGTGCCCTTTTCGCAGTATCCTTCACTGACATTGCAGAACTAGCAATACGCTCATCATCAATCTTCTTCAATAAGTTTTCAGTGAAGCAGCGTGTCTCAAATCTTAGTCTCACAAGGGTCATGATTCTGCCAGTGTTACCATCATAGAACACCAGACAAGCATCATGTGAAGAAATTTTAACAATAGTAGATGGCGTTTGAGGTTATTAAATATTTCATTCGGGTTTTGTGTTCCAGTATGTGTGCGTTTCTTTAATAAATCGAAATTAATCGCATTGTAAATGTGCTCACAGTCTTCTCTTCTGTGCAGATGCCTACTCTGATGACAGGAAGTAATAAAATACTGCAAACAACGACAAGGTCTCTTAGAAAAGTGGGCGGGGCACTGCGAATTGTTTAAAACAAGATGATTTTACATCATACGTAGCACGAATTAAGCGCTGAAAATTGGAGACATTATTTTCTAACATGCTACAAACTATACGCCAGCAAAAAATCTTTCAATATTTCATACCCATTTTACATGCATCCCCCCTTAATGCGCTTCTAGTAGCATTTGGACTATTATTTTTGCCTAGCTCACAAGGGAATCGCATGAATTACCGCTCACCGACCTGATTTGTGTTCACGGGTTTTGTAGGGCACGACTAGGCCTGCAAAATGTGTAAACAGGAAGACGCAACTCTCGACTGTTTTCGAGAATATCGAGTTTAAAAACCGTAGGCGTCCTCATGCATTGTACGGCCGCTAGTGTTCACGGCATCTGCAGTCGAGGTAGTAAACCCTCAGTTTCACGAACACGACATCTCTGGATCGAATCATGCTGTCCGTACAACTTTTTTTTTAATGAGTTATGTGCACCAATAATAGGTGCTACGCTTCGATACGCGTGGTACGCTACTGAATTGTGCGACGACCGAGGACCGTTTATGAATGTAAACCAAGTTTGTTTTGCAATAGAGCACTGAAAAAAAACCGTGTACATGCAAAAATCCAGTGTTTCTTACATCTGCTGCATGTGCCGATAGATATTATATTCCACGTTTCTGATCATTATCGTCCTGATTCGCGCTGTGCTGCATAGGCTTCACATTATACTTGTCACTAATGTAGATTCAACAACATAAATAAAATGACTACACTGTGTTGATTGAAAGTTCATTCTTTTTTGATTCCAATCTCTTTCAGAAAACAAAGCTTTTCCTCCTTTTTTCATGATAAGGATTAGGAAGAAAGTAAATGAATGGTTTAATATTGATACTTTTTACTTTCGTAATGCTGAAGATTAGATGGGTAGATCACGTAACTAATGAGGAGGTATTGAGTAGGATTGGGGAGAAGAGAAGTTTGTGGCACAACTTGACTAGAAGAAGGGATCGGTTGGTAGGACATGTTCTGAGGCATCAAGGGATCACAAATTTAGCATTGGAGGGCAGCGTGGAGGGTAAAAATCGTAGAGGGAGACCAAGAGATGAATACACTAAGCAGATTCAGAAGGATGTAGGTTGCAGTAGGTACTGGAAGATGAAGCAGCTTGCACAGGATAGAGTAGCATGGAGAGCTGCATCAAACCAGTCTCAGGACTGAAGACAACAACAACAACAATGAACCTGTTGTTAGAATTACGTGAGATTAGATCCAGAGATATCGCGCATATAAAACTAAGTGCTCACTCCTTCAGTTGCGGATGCCGTGAACAGTAGCGGTCATACAAAGCGTACAGCAGAAGCACACCTATTATATAATTTCTGACTAGATTTTCTCAAAAAAGGATGAAAGTTCCGTCTTCCTGCTTACATATGTCAATGTCCTAGTCCTGCCCGCCCTAAAGAGCCTGTCAATATGAATAAAAAATAAATGTTCAAATGTGTGTGAAGTTTTATGGGACTTAACTGCTAACGTTATCAGTACCTAAGCTTACACACTACTTAACTTAAATTATCCTAAGGAAAAACACACACACCCATGCCCGAGGGAGGACTCGAACCTCCGCCGGGACCAGCCACACGGTCCATGACTGCAACACCTTTTTTTCCCTCCAATTTATTGATCATAACATTCCACAGTAGTACATAATTTTCAACTGACATTTAAAAGTAACAAAACGAACTAAAATTAATTACAAGTTCCTTGACATTTTAGAAAAAAATCCAAGTCTAAACCAGATACTGATCTTCGTCACTTGATCGTACTTGTTTTTCAAAAATCAAATTGTCTCTCGTTTCTTCATGTTCTTAATCACATCCTCGAAAATGGAGTTCACATGACTGTTCTTCTGAGGAAGTTGGCGTATGTATCATAATAATTATTCATGAGTAGTAGCTTGTGATGCTGCTCGGAAATGTACGTCCAAAAATCTCCTTTGCTACTTTCTCTACTGGACAGCAGATAAAATACCGCCTGCCCCTTCAACCAGTTGACGGCACTTTTCTTCCAGTTGGGGTATAGTTCTTCTTCCGGGTATAAAAGGCACGATGGCGATATCAAATACGGCAGTTTTCTCTGCATAGTTGCTAATTGCTAATTTTTTTCTGATTGGCAACCATATACTATTTGCATTTCCACAGACAAATTGATGTTCATCTGTGTCAATCAGGTTGCAAGTGGTACACAAAGGAGAATCAGCAAGATGAATGGAATTTAGTCTGGAGTTTGTTGGAAATTTTCTATTCACAAAATAGTACCACAATGACCGCACTTTTGTTGGTAAATGCGGGTGATGTATGTTCCTCCAGATATCATGCCAAGAGTGACCGACGTATTTTTGTTCTATGATGTTCTTGGTCTGAAAGTTAATTAAGTTTTGGTATATTTTCTTGACTTTGATGACATCTTTCTCGGGTGTTTCCAGTCTAGTTGTTGTTGTGGTCTTCAGTCCTGAGACTGGTTTGATGCAGCTCTCCAGCTCTGTGCAAACTTCTTCATCTCCCAGTACTTACAGCAACCCACATCCTTCTGAATCTGCTTAGTGTATTCATCTCTTGGTCTCCCTCTACGATTTTTACCCTCCACGCTGCCCTCCAATACTAAATTGGTGATCCCTTGATGCCTCACAACATGTCCTACTAACCGATCCCTTCTTCTAGTCTAGTTGTGCCACAAACTCCTCTTCTCCCCACTCCTATTCAATACCTCCTCATTAGTTAAGTGATCTACCCATATAAACTTCAGCATTCTTTTGTAGCACCACATTTCGAAAGCTTCTATTCTCTTCTAGTACAAACTATTTATTGTCCATGTTTCACTTCCGTACATGGCTACACTCCACACAAATACTTTCAGAAACGACTTCCTGACACTTAAATCTATACTCGATGTTAACAAATTTCTCTTCTTCAGAAATGCTTTCCTTGCTATTGCCAGTCTACATTTTATACCCTTTCTACTTCGACCATCATCAGTTATTTTACTCCCCAAATAACAAAACTCCATTACTACTTTAAGTGTCTCATTTCCTAATCTAATTCCCTCAGCATCGCCCCAATTAATTCGACTACATTCCATTATCCTCGTTTTGCTTTTGTTGATGTTGATCTTATATCCTCCTTTCAAGACATTGTCCATTCCGTTCAACTGCTCTTCCAAGTCCTTTGCTGTCTCTGATAGAATTACAATGTCATCGGCGAACCTCAAAGTTTTTACTTCTTCTCCATGGATTTTAATACCTACTCCGAATTTTTCTTTTGTTTCCTTTACTACTTGCTCAATATACAGATTGAAGAACATCGAGGAGAGGCTACAACCCTGTCTCACTCCCTTCTCAACCACTGCCTCCCTTTCATGCCCGTCGACTCTTATAACTGCCATCTGGTTTCTGTACAAATTGTAAATAGCCTTTCGCTCCTTGTATTTTACAGCTGCCACCTTTAGAACTTGAAAGAGAGTATTCCAGTTAATATTGTCAAAAGCTTTCTCTAAGTCTACAAATGCTAGAAACTTAGGTTTGCCTTTCCTTAATCTTTCTTCTAAGGTAAGTCGTAAGGTCAGTATTGCCGCACGTGTTCCAACATTTCTACGGAATCCAAACTGATCTTCTCTGAGGTTGGCTTCCACCAGCTTTTCCATTCGTCTGTAAGGAATTCGCGTTAGTATTTTGCAGCTGTGACTTATTAAACTGATAGTTCGGTAATTTTCACATCTGTCAACACCTGCTTACTTTGGGATTGGAATTACTATATTCTTGTTGAAGTCTAAGGGTATTTCGCCTGTCTCATACAGTCTAATGTAGCTATATTCTACGACGAAATGTTTTAGGTGGTAAAGTTCATTTGGGATGTGGTGAACGTCTATTTGGGCGTCCTGGATGAATAAAATCGGTGAGGGGAAGCCTGCACTGTCTCCTTGTCAGTAGAGAAAATATCTAGCGGCTTTCGAAGTAAACACGTAGGTGCAGACCTAAGCGTTTCCGCCCTTGTTGCTGTGCACCCCGGAACAAAAGCGGCATAGCGAGGATTCCAGGAGCCAGCGGGAAAAGGTCGCCTGTTAAGTCACGTACGCACGTACGGAAGAATGTCGCCGCCGCGACTGCCAAGGCGCCGAGGCAGTGGGAAAACAGCTGAACTCGCGCGGCGGTCGGCAGGAGGGAGCGAACAGAGCGGGAGGTGAGCGCGACCTTGCCGCATTCTTGCCTGTGCCTGGGGGCCGGCCGGCGCTTTCATCCCGAGTGCTGATCCCAGCAGGCGCATTCTGCCGCTGCTCCTCTCCCACTGAGAAATCCTGCTTTTGTGGCTAAAGAGAAGTCGCTCTTCTCACAAGTCAACATTCCATTGCGTCAGCTTTGCCACGCAGGGTCCGCCAAACGATTTTTTGCTCTTGTTCGGTGCGTCCTGCAACAGTCTATCTCTGCCTGGATTTTCCATCTCAGAATGACACTTATCCCCATAGCTCTCCTATATGGGATGATTTCGTGACGTTGTTACAAACTTTCGGGGCTAATGGGTTAATGTATCAATGTGAGATACGGGACCCTCGGCCAGAAACGACTGAGCCGAAAGTTAAAAGTAAAAATCGTTCTGATAACTCTCACAGTGAAATACACGTACCAGCACAGTTGTCGCTAGGATTGTAGGGTACACAACTTTCGAAGGTGGTAGTGTGGACCAAAACAACAGAAAAATGTCCAGTAAACAATGTCTGCGTACATTTAGAGGTATGAGATATGAGCACTTGTGCCTCGCTACTGTGAAACACATCTCTTCTGTCGAACAAGTGCCTATAGATTTTAATGTACGCATTTTAGTGTTGTTGTTGGCAGGAGAGCCAACCCGTATAACTAAAGGAGGCCGAAATGCACGCGTTTTAGCTCACGCAGGCTGGCGTGAGGTCTGGAACATGGCAAGGGAATTAGACTTGAGAAAAACGGACGTAGCTGGTGGAATACTTAACTTTAATCCATTAATGACGAACGTCGCTCTTGACATTACATGATTTACAATATCAATAGAAACTGATCATGGCGCCTTGTTAGGTCTTAGCAAATAACGTAGCTGAAGGCTATGCTAACTATCGTCTCGGCAAATGAGAGCGTACAAGTCAGTGAACCATCGCTAGCAAAGTCGGCTGTACAACTGGGGCGAGTGCTAGGAAGTCTCTCTAGACCTGCCGTGTGGCGGCGCTCGGTCTGCAATCATTGATAGTGGCGACACGCGGGTCCGACGTATACTACCGGACCGCGGCCGATTTAAAGGCTACCACCTAGCAAGTGTGGTGTCTGGCGGTGACACTACATTTAGTGCCCATGTTTACCGAACATTTTTTATTGTTTTGGCCCATACTGGCTCCACAAAAAATATGGCAATGAAAGAAGTTGCAGCAGAAGAGATGTGCCTCATAGTACCGAAGATGAACAAGTGCTCATAGCTCTTAGGTTTCGCATGTTCTGGTCCATCTCTGGAAAATGCCTATCCTACAAACGAGCAGCAACAGTACCGGTACAAGTATTTCACAGTCAAATGTATCAGAACGATTTTCGCTTATAGCTTTAGACCCAGCCGTTTCCCGATCAGCGTCCAGTACCTCAAATTGATACAAAATGGTTCAAATGGCTCTGAGCACTATAGGACTTACCATCTGAGGTCGTGAGTCCCCTATAATTTAGAACTACTTAAACCTAACTAACCTAAGGACACCACACACGTCCATGCCGACGCAGGATTCGAACCTGCGACCGTAGCGGTCGCGTGGTTCCAGACTGAAGCACCTAGAACAGCTCGGCCACACCGGCCGGCAAATTGATACGGTAACAATTCTTCATCATCCCCGAAAGTTTATTATATCATCATGGAATTTCCTGGCAAATGTTTTACATATACAAATCTTGGTCTTCCTCTACTGTTTTTGGCCTCTGTAGTTCCCTCTTAGTACCATGGAAGGTATTCCCTGATATGGTGTATCAGACCAAATTTGTTACTAGATTGAATATTTTATGGTAGGGAGGTCGCAGGAAGTTATCTTGGATGGACAATCAATGATGCACGAAGAATATCAGGTGCGCCCCCATGGAAGTGTGTTGGGATACTCGTTGTTCATTCTGTATATTAATTATCTTGCAGACAACTTTAATAGTAACCTCAGGCTTTGCGCCGATGACGCAATTATCTGTAATGAAATATTGTCTGAGAAAAGCTGGAATATTTGGATAAGAATTCGTATGGATATGAAATGGAACGGTCTTAGTAGTGTATTCGGAAATGGCCAAACATCGGTTCTTCTGTTGCACTTTTCATTCTGCATCTTAATGGGTGGTGAGAGCTGACGAAAGCAAGTGTTCTACTCTTTTCAGCCACATGGAGTGCAGAGCAACAGTAGAGAACGAATCAGTGTAGAGAAATAATTGATTGGTCAGAGGAAGGGCGAAATTTAATAGATAAGAATGGTATTTTATTTACAAATCCAGCAATGTGTTTCTAATGTATTTCTATGACTGACATGATTCTTTATACTAAGTATTAACAGAGTCAGTCATGTGCTTCATAGATGTCTGCTGTTGCTAGCAACTCATAAAACTAAGTTAAATATAACACAATGTGTCCAGTTCATACCACATATAAATCCGTATGTATGAATTTAAGAGCTCTCTAGGGACACTCAGTGTGTCTGTGTGAATTCCTAAGGGACCAAACTGCTGAGGTCATCGGTCCCTAGCCTTACACGCTACTTAAGCTAACTTACGCTATGAACAACACAGACACCCATGCCCGAGGGAAGACTCGAATCTCCGGCGGGAGGAGCCGCGCAATCCGTGGCATGGCGTCTCAAACAGAGCGGCCACTCCGTGTGGCAACACTCCGTATAGAGCAACTGATTTGCTCGTTCACACACGAAACTACATGTGCGCAGTCACTAGCTTCATGCGTATTAACAGCTTTGACCTACGACTGTGAGACAAGGTCTTTAAATGCGAAACTGTTCAAAATGAGAGATTTTTTTCGCCGATGACATTGTAATTCTGTCAGAGACAGCAAAAGACTTGGAAGAGCAGTTGAACGGAATGGACAGTGTCTTGAAAGGAGGGTGATGCTGAAGGAATTAGATTAGGATATGATACACTTAAAGTAGTAAAGGAGTTTTGCTATTTGGGGACCAAAGTAACTGATGATGGTCGAAGTAGAGAGGATATAAAATGTAGACTGGCAATGGCAAAGAAAGCGTTTCTGAAGAAAAGAAATTTGTTAACATCGAGTATAGATTTAAGTGTCAGGAAGTCGTTTCTGAAAGTATTTGCATGGAGTGTAGCCCTGTATGGAAGTGAAACATGGACGATAAATAGTTTGGTCAGGAAGAGGATAGAAGCTTTTGAGGTGTGGTGCGCAGGGGAATGCTGAGGATTAGATGGGTAGATCACATAATTAATGAGGAGGTATTGAATAAAATTGGGGAGAAGAGGAGTTTGTGGCACAACTTGACGAGAAGAAGAGAGCGGTTGGTAGGACATATTATGAGGCATCAAGGGATCACCAATTTAGTATTGGAGGGCAGTGTGGAGGGTAAAAATCGTAGAGGGAGACAAAGAGATGAATACACTAAGCATATTCAAAAGGATGTAGGTTGCAGTAGGTACTGGGAGATGAAGAGACTTGCACAGGATAGGGTAGCATGGAGAGCTGCATCAAACCAGTCTCAGGACTGAAGACCACAACAACAACAACAACATGAAGTGATGTTTATTGGAAATTACTAGGAAAACAGCGAGACGGATCAGAGGCCAAGCTGGAGTGTAAGACGCGATTGTGAAAATGGAATGGAAGTGAGTTCAATCTGCAGTCCGGCGAATTGATTGTAGATGGACTGAGGAAGTTCTTTGTAGGGATCCAAGCGATAAGAAAAGACCGGGACGACGTCTTAATATAAGTGCGGTAGATCACATGGCAAGACATGCAGAGCCAATATGGATGCCTACAGCTGAAGACCGCAGCAGAAGATTAAGTCTAGATGAGACCTTTTATTGTCAAATGGCTCATCATGACGACGATGAAACTAGTTTTTTTTTTTTAATTATGACACAGATTGTCCCAGTGTAACGTACCCTTAGAAAAATTTATAAATGACAGTGCTGGAAAACCTCTACGTTATTTGATTTTCAAACAGCTGAGCGAAACTGATCGTACTCAGACATTTCGCTCTTTACTTATTCTGACCAACACTTAACTGTCACACAATATTTTTAGCGCAACGCAATCTGACTTTCAATAATCCCTACAAAAGAATGGCCCTGACTAACATTGACCTATACCTCACAAAAATCTTCGTTACTCGAACTACTGCAATACAGCGAGCGTCAATACTGCCAGGTAAATGAAAGATTTTAACTACTGAAGGCACTAACTACTGATTGGCAGTTAGCAAATGAAAGATTTTGATAGGGAACAAACAATGTATTTACCTCAATAGTGTTCAAAAGTCATTATATACATAAATTTTTCTGACGGACACATGTCCAGATCGTCCGCTCTCAAAACTCTGCCATCTCTCTCCCCACATCCACCACTGCTGGCGGCTCACCCCTAACTGCACAACGCTACGCGCTGTTCACATCCAACTGCCCATCACTACAATAGCGAGTATTACAACAATGCAAACCAGCCACAGACTGCACACAGCACAGGCAGTGATTTTCATACAGAGCACTACGTAGCGTTACAAACATAAAAACCTAAATAGCCTACTTACACCAGCTATTGTTAACTCCCCCTCCAACTCTTCCCTATATACCTTTTTCGTCTGTTCCCTGTGCGTGTAAAACGAGTGTCACACCTGTAGTACGCCATTCGCAGCTGAGTCCAACAGGCAGCACAACTGACTTCTTGACATGTGGCTGAAAAGAGACGATTTAAGGAAGAAACTGATTTGTAAAACAACACAACCTTCCCACTTACGTAGAAAGTGTAAAGAAATAAAAATAAAAAGAAGGAATTGTGACTATAACTGTAAATTTATTACGCACTGATAGCCAAAGCATTGTGATCACTGCCCGCCGTGAGACTAAACGACCCCAAGTGGCGAAGTGGGCGAGTGGGGGTGTGGGTGAAGAGTACCCGGTCCAGTCACATTAATTTAACCATGTCCGATGTCAACGCGCAGTAACCACTCACAGACGGCAGGTGCCAGCACTAGCGGTGGAAGGTGTATAAAGCAGGTCTGGTGAAGGGGGGGGGGGGGCAAACAAATGATGTCGTTGTCGCAAGGCGGAAATGGAACGATTTATGTGACGTCCAAAAGCACAGTCCGCAGCTCGTGGTCGTGCGGTAGCGTTCTCGCTTCCCGCGCTCGGGGTCCCGGGTTCGATTCGCGGCGGGGTCAGGGATTTTCTCTGCCTCGTGATGACTGGGTGTTCCAGAACTACCTGCAGATCGCGCTGGACGCCGCCTTCAAAGACGCCCTCCGTCCCAACACGCTGCGACCGACATCGCCACCGCCGACGCCGACGCCGTCACCGCCGCCGCCGCAGTCGCCGCCACCACGACACACCACGCCGACACACCACGCCCTCCCATAGCCCCCAAGACCCCACCGTTTGCTGACGCAGGCACCCACACATCCTTCAACACCTTCAAAGTGCGTGTCTGATTGTGTTTTGTGTGACAAGTGGCAGTGCATCACCTGCGTGTTCACATGTGAAAGAGTGCGTTACAGCAATCATATCGTCACACAACTAGGGAAAGTGATAAAATATTGGTGATCTCCTGCGTGTCCAAAAGGTGATATGTAAGTACTGCACAAATTCACTAACATTCATTTTAATAATCGTGGAAACCATAAACAGTTGTGACAAAATGCAAAATGACGATTCGCAATGATTTATTACCATATATCAAATGTTTTCCTCTCACTTTCTCTCCCTCTCTATCTCTCTCTCTCTCTCTCCCTCTCCCCCCCCTCTCTCTCTCTCTCTCTCTCTCTCTCCCTCTCTCTCTCCCTGTCCCTATCTCCAACCATAATCAAACAACTCTCCCTAAACTTACTATCGTTATACATGTCTATACTTTGTTTTGTTGAGTGTACCATAGAAATATGTCTTAGTCAATAGGTTTAACCAAATTTAAAGGACGCCATCTTTTGGCGCCAACCAAATTAATTTCATTAAATGCCATTAAAATTTATAAAAAAAAATACAGCTCTAATAAGTGCACACAGAACTGGAGCTGGAAAATAGATTAGAAACCAGACAAATATAAAAACACAAAATTTGCTTAATAGTGAGAACTAAATCATAAACAAAATACAAGAAAGACTATACGAAAAGAAAAGATACGATTACTGTATGTGTAAACCTAAACGTGCCTTTGATCAAGCAATGTATTTTGTTTATTTGTAAATAAAAGTTTATTATGTTACAAAAAAAGGTGTTGTGCGATGTCCTTACGTTAGTTAGGTTTAAGTAGTTCTAAGTTCTAGGGGACTGATGACCATAGATGTTAAGTCCCATAGTGCTCAGAGACATTTTTTTTCCAAAAGGACATGAACTTTGGCTTTTGGGCCTACGGTGGAAACTTTTACGAAACGACTAAGTCTGTAAACTGTTCATGTGGCACCGTGTAAAGTATACTGGACATGCAATATGGGGCAGCTGTGTGCACCACAGGCCATAGACGACAGAAATGAACGACGGCTGCGGAGCTGTGTACGGGCGACGAGATGTGCAACTGTTGAGCAACTGACTGCCCAGATGAACGAAGAGGCTACCAACAGTGTCTCCTCAACGATCGTTGACGCGTATGGGCCTCCGCAGCAGGCGCCTGGGTCATATACCCATGCTGATATTCATCGATGACGTAGGCTTGAATTTATACGTCAGTACCGCAACTGGCCTTTTCAGATGAATGTTCGCCTTTTCAGATGAATGTTCCATCACACAGTTGGGCGTTGGCACGTTCGGCGTGAAACGTCTGAAACCAAACTTCCTGCAACCAGGGGATAACGTTACGATCTGGGGAACGCTTTCGTGGCATTCCCTGTGTTACCCCGTTTTTCTTGGAGACACATTGGGTCAACACAAGTATGCATGTATCCCTGGCGACCATTTCCATCTCTACATGCAACGTGTGACGCAGCTCGGACTGTACGTGAGTGTTTAGAAGAGTACCAGGACGAGCTTACTGTACCCTCCTGGCCGTCAGACTCCCAGGATTTAAACCCAGTCGAGAAACTGTGGGACCATATCGCTCGGGCTGTTTGTGGCATGGATCCTCACCCAGAAACATGGCGCAGCTGACCACGGCACTGTATGGCTCCACATCCCTGTCGCTGCTTTACAGAAACTTACCCACCCTCTTCCTGCACACCTCGAGCTGTAAAAGGGTGGTTATTCAAGCTATTGATAGACAGTCACATTAATGTGACTGGACGGTGAACAAAGCCGAATGGGAAATCTTTCTGACGGCAATAAGGGTCTCTAATGGGGAAATCCACTGACATAAGCGATTCTGATAAAGGGCAGATTGTCACGGCTCGTCACCTGGGAACGATCATCTCGGTAAAGGCGAAGCTGCCAGGCTCTTCGTACTCTACTCCCGTGAACACCTACGGAAAGCGAGTGAAGGCTGTGAAACCACGAGTTGGGGACAATGTGTTGAACGTCCACAGCACACAGGACGTGCAAGTTGGTAACTTGCCCACTCTGCGAAGCAGAGTAATCGGCGATCTGCTGCAGATCCGACGACAAGAGTACAATGCTGATGCAGGGATAAGTGCTTCGGAGCATGCCGTTCAGCTCACACTGTTGAACAAGGGACTCAGCAGCAGACGATCCCTACGTGTTCCCAAGTCATGTCGAACCAACAACATCGACAACTGCTATTGCTATTGCAGCAGGAATCTGATGCAACCGGATCATCGAGATCGGACCGAGGATCAGTGGAAATACGGCGTTTGTTGTTACACCACGACGCGACCGTATGCGCTATCATCTAGGCGAATAGCATCTCGAAGCATGCGCCGCGCCATTAATTCAAGTTGGTCGGACCAATATTATGGAATGGGGGACGTGTGGTAATAATCAAAGGCACAATGAGAGCAGTGGCATACATGAACGTTATTGCGGGTCACCTGTACCTCTTCATGTCTGATGTCTTCCCCGGCGGTGTTGGTATCTTCCAGTAGGATAAGTGTCCAAGTCGTAAGGGCAGTATGGCGCCACAACGGTTTGTCGTGAAGTTACGTCAGTGTCCTGGTCATCAAATTTGCCTGGTCTGAAACTGACGGAACACATCTGGTTTATGGAGGATGATGATAAACTCACATTCATGGCTTGGCCACCAAATGGGCCTGAACTGAACTTGTTGGAACACACCTGGGGCTCCAGCTCCGCACCCACGAACCAGTGGCCTGTAATTTATGGAAATTACGTGGCCTGTGCGTAGAGATGCAACCAACCTCCGGAAATCTACCAAGGACTTCTCCAATACATGGCTCGCAGAATCGTTGCTTCATTGTGTTCCAAATGTGGAGCAACACGCCAAGCAGGTTGTTATAATGTTTCGACTCATCAGTATATTTCTGGAAGTTATACATGAAATAGGAGAAGTCGGGATCGTAGGTAGTTAGGGACTTATTTTGGTTCATGTATTGACCTGGAAAAGGCGTTCGACCGTGTAAAATGGTGCAAGATGTTTCAAATAATGAGAAAAATTGGGGTAAGCTATAGGAAAAGACACCTAATATACAATGTGTACTGGAAGCAAAAGGGAAAGATTAGACTGGAAGACCAAAGACGAAGTACTCAGATTAAAACGGGTGTAGAGCAAGGATGTAGTCTTTCGCCCCTACTGTTCAACCAATAGGCTACTTAGAAGAAGCAACGAGAACAATAAAAGGGAGGTTCAAGAGTGAGATTAAAATTCAGAGTGAAATGATATCAATTATATGATCACTGAGACATTGCTATCCTCAGTGAAAGTGAAGCAGAATTACAGAATTCGTTGAATGGAGTGAGTAGTCGGATGAGTGCAGACTATAGACTGTGATTAAATCGTAGACAGACGAAAGTAATGAGAAGTAGCAGACACGAGAACAGCGGGAGACCTAATGTCAGAATTGATTATCACGAAGCAGACGGTGTTAAGGAAGTCTGCTACCATGCGAGCAATATAACTCCTGACGGACGGAGCAAGAAGGACACAAAAAGCAGACCAGCACTGCCAAAAAGGAGCATCCTTGCCAAAGAGAAGTCTTCTAGTATCAAACATAGTCCTTAATTTGAGGAAGAAACTTCTGAACATGTACGTTCGGAGCACAGCGTTGTATGGGAGTGGGACATGGACTGTGGGAAAATCGGAACAGAAGAGAATCGAAGCCTCTGAGATGCGTTGCTACAAAAGAGTGTTGAAAATGAGGTAGACTGATAAGGTAAGGAATGAGGAGGTTCTCCTCAGAATCGAGGAGGAAAGCAACATATGGAGAACACTGACAAGAAGGATGTACAAGATGATAGAACATCAGTTAAGGGATCAGGGGATAACTTCTATAGTACTAGAGGGAGCTGCAGAGGATAAAAACTGCAGAGAAGACAGAGATTGGAATACATCCAACAAACAATAAAGAACGTAGGCCGCAGTTGCTACTCTGAGATGAAAAGGTTGGCACAGGAGAGGAATTGGCGGTGGGCCGCATCGAATTAGTCAGAAGACTGATGGCTCAAAAAAAAAAAGTGCGTTCTAGAATTACTCTCAGGAACTATTATCCAAGCGACAGGGATGATAAGAAGACATTGTAGGAGAGTTTGTCTTTTGATTGTTATGCCAGTGGAATGGCAGCGCTTCTTTCCCACGTGAAAATTGCAATATTAGTAACTCTTTATCTGCAATGTAAGTGAAAACAGTTTATTAGATTCCTCTTTATTAAAATCTTGAAACGCAACCTAGGTCGTTGGTTTTGTGCGTTTGAAAGATGTTAATTTTTCAAAACGCTTTCTGGTTTTGAACTGTACATAACCTCACCCACAGGTCGGGGCGGAACGAATCGGTGCTGAATGGACAAAGGTTTCGTTTTGCCACAGGTAGCGTACCATTTTTTCCTAATGTTTATTTTTTAGTATTAATATTTATTCTAACATATCTACTTTATTATATTTTCAGGTTTTTCGTATCGGTGTTAGTGACAATTCTTCATAGATGGTTAGAAGATACGAACGCAGTACTGATCATGAAAGTTGGGCTAGATACAACATGCAAGTGGCAGAAAAAGGAAACGGGAATTAGGAAAGCCAGTCTTCAGTTCAACGTTCCTAAAACAAATCTCCAGAAAGCTGTTCAGGATAGATTTTAGAATAAAACTTTTCGAACTGAGAAGTCAAGAATAAAATTTTGTCGTGCTTTCTGGAATATTTAAAAGGTACGGATGGCGGTTTGTTTGGATTGACAATGAAGGACATCAGAAGCGTTAGGTTTACAAAAGGCACATAAAAACAAACTGAAGGACCCGTTTGATAAAGAACTAAAAATGGCGGGTGAGAACTGGATGACTCAGTTTCTTTCGGGGCATCTATCACTTTGCCACTTGTAAACTCATACGCGTATTACGTTTTTTGTAGGTTTTTAGGAAATGTGATTAGATATTAAAGCTAAACTTGAAAGAATGTGAAAATTAGTAACAGCCCTTGTAATCCCAGATTTTTTATCATCGCAGCTTTTCGATTTCAGAGATACGTCCCATCGCTCTTTCTCGCTCCTAATTTGTTTTTAAGACAAATGTTAGTGTTTCAATACTATCTTGCACTCTCTTCCGTTATAGCCGTCTTCGTGAACGTATAGAATAATAGGTGGTGTCTTACGATGTTATTTTAAATAAGCTGAACCACTTTAATATTTTTCAAATTCTAAAGGTGGTAGGGGTAAAATACAGGGAGCGAAAGGCTATTTACAATTTGTACAGAAACCAGATGGCAGTTATAATAGTCGAGGGGCTTGACAGAGAGGCAGCTGTTGGGAAGGGAGTGAGACAGGGTTGTAGCCTCTCCCCGATGTTATTCAGTCTGCATATTGAGCAAGTAGTAAAGGAAACAAAAGAAAAATTCGGAGTACGTATTAAAGTCCATGGAGAAGAAATAAAAACGTTGAGGTTCGCCGATGACATTGTAACTCTGTCAGTGACAGCAAAGGACTTGGAAGAGCAGTTGAACGGAATGGACAGCGTCTTGAAGGAGGATATAAGATGAACATCAACAAAAGCAAAACTAGGGTAATGGAATGTAGTCGAATTAAGTCGGGTGATGCTGAGGGAATTAGATTAGGAAATGAGACACTTAAAGTAGTAATGGAGTTTTGCTATTTGGGGAGCAAAATAACTGATGATGGTCGAAGTAGAGAGGATATAAAATGTAGACTGGCAATGGCAAAGAAAGCGTTTCTGAAGAAGAGAAATTTCTTAACATCGAGTATAGATTTAAGTGTCAGGAAGTCGTTTCTGAAAGTATTTGTATGGAGTGTAGCCATGTATGGAAGTGAAACATGGACAATAAATAGTTTGGACAAGAAGAGAATAGAAGCTTTCGAAATGTGCTATAGAAGAATACTGAAGATTAGATGGGTAGATCACATAACTAATGAGGAGGTATTGAACAGAATTGGGGAGAAGAGGAGTTTGTGGCACAACTTGACAAAAAGAAGGGACCGGCTGGTAGGACATGTTTTGATTCATCAAGGGATCACAAATTTAGCATTGGAGGGCAGCGTGGAGGGTAAAAATCGTAGAGGGAGACCAAGAGATGAATACACTAAGCAGATTCAGAAGGATGTAGGTTGCAGTAAGTACTGGGAGATGAAGAAGCTTGCACAGGATAGAGTAGCATGGAGAGCTGCACCAAACCAGTCTCAGGACTGAAGACAACAACAACAACAAACACTCTAATATGAATATCTGCTTTGTTCATCTGTATTACTTAACTCACTCTTTGTCCTCATCTGATAATTTTTAATGTTTTTCAGGAAATATTCGTTGCTGATCTTCTTAATACGTTGATGTAATGGGTAAGCCGTGATTGTCGCAGTTTTAACTGTTCGTAGCATGATAACGAAGTACGATGGCTATTTATGGGTGTCGTTTTATTGCAAAGTTAATTCTTACCAACAAGACTACACGTGTGGCTAGAGCCTACCCAAGGGTAGGTAGGTCGCCGGGAACTAGTCTTTTTAGTTGATGTTTGGCGAGTTGCGTTGTGCAACGCACAAAACTGACTAATCATCTTTCCTCGATCATGCATCATCGAGTTCAAAGGTAGGCCTACTACGTAAGTTCGCCGATTTTCGTCGTTCATCTTATCATTATGCTCGCCCTTTCTCTATTATGCCTTTTGTAAACATTACAACCAGTATAAATAACTTACTAAGCTGTAAAGCGGTTATACCCGTACACTGTATTAAAATTATGAATCTGGTTCCGTTCTGCCCCAGGTCTAGGGCACAACTGACCAAGTATTGGCCTTTTTAAATTTATTTGTAGTGTTTGTCTGAGTGCCATTATATCTGATTTCTTTTTTAAAAAATTCAGTTTGTGGGAAGGTCTTATTGGACCAAACTGCTGAGGTCATCGGTCTCTAAACTTTCGTATCACTTTAACTCTAACTTACGCTAAGGACAACACACACATCCATGCCCGAGGGAGGACTCGAAACTCCGACGTAAGGAGCCGCCCGAACCGCGACAAGACGCCTCTGACCTCGCGGCTACCTCGCGCGGCTGATTTCTTTGTTTCACTGTTTAAAGCATGTATTAAATACCACATAAAATTGTTTTTAGCTTTTTCTTTGCCTTTTTAGTTGAACTGTGGCCATTTTAATCTTAGTGTTACCGTCTGCTCTGGATTCTGCTAGTTTTCAAGCGATTTCTCTAACAGGGACTCTTACACATTAATTGCATGTTAAAACTGTGCAAAAGCATCGATTCTGACAAGTACCCATACGTATAGATGCAGAAGAGTAGCATTCCAGTTGCAACGTACAGGTTGGTCAAAATGAGCCTGACCTGGAAAGTATTTACAAGATTGACACGGAAATGACCTTTGCTAATGAACAGGATAACTGCCTGTCACAGAACGTACTGGTCACTGTGGTTCCGATGCACTAATCGGTTGTTGTCACATATCTGTGCACGCACTTCTCACCGACGCTCTGCTCCGAGTAAATCGCCGTGTCCTTGCGTTTGAGTACAAGAATGAAGCAGATGTGCTTACTGACCACTTGAATGCAACACAAAATTGTGATCGTAATAAAACAGTGCGTGTACTTTGTTGAATGTTAGGCGAAGCGCAACTCGTGGAAAATGTGTACGGGACTGTTTACGCAAGACTTTAAGACTGGAAGTGCTTTGGCAACACCTCCAGTAAATTCTGCAGTACAAAACTTAGTAATAAAACGATGCGAAACGGGATGTATAGCGACGGAAAGCTGTAACTATCTGAAAAGTGTTCGAATACAGGAAAACATTGCGTCGGTTCAGTCGGTACAAGCATTTGTAACGGACCGACACACCACTTCAACACTCATTACCTGTCTCCTTTCGTTCCTAACTGCACACGCATTCACCTAACAACAGAGCGGTGTGCTTGGCTTTATAACAGTAAGCCTGTTGTTAGTGAGACAAGGGACATGAGGGAAGGGCGAACATTAGGGATACTGCCCAAGGTGAGGTTGGGAAAGGAAATCGACCGTGTCGTTTTCAAAAACACCATCACCGCATTTGTCTCAAGCAACTTAGGCAAGCGACAGAAAACCTTAATAATGTTGCTCTTTGGAGATTTGAACAACCATTTCTCAACTACTTTCTTTTTTTTTTTTTAATCGTTGCGTTAGCTCGCTCGGTGTTGCTAGTGGATTGTTACACTACTGGTCATTAAAATTGCTACACCACGAAGATAACGTGATACAGACACGGAATTTAACCGACAGGAAGAGGGCTCTGTGACATGCAAATGCTTAGCTTTTCAGGGCATTCACGCAAGGTGTGCGCCGTGGCGACACCTACAACGTGCTGACATGAGGAAAGTTTCCAACCAATTTCACATACACAAACAGCAGTTGACCGGCGTTGCCTAGTGTAACATTGTTGTGTTGCCTTGTGTAAGGAGGACAAATGCGCGTTTCCGACTTCGATAAAGGTCGGATTGTAGCCTATCACGATTGCGGTTGATCGTATCGCGACTTGGCTGCTCGCGTTGGTCGAGATCCAATTACTGTTAGCAGAACATGGAATCGGTGGGTTCAGGAGGGTAATACGGAACGCCGTGCTGGATCCCAACGGCCTCGTATCACTAGCAGTCGAGATGACAGGCATTTTGTCCGCATGGCTGTAACGGATCGTGCAGCCACGTCACGATCCCTGAGTCAACAGATGGGGACGTTTGCAAAGCAACAACCATCTGCAAGAACAGTTCGACGACGTTTGCAGCAGCATGGACTATCAGCTCGTCGGAGACCACGGCTGCGGTTACCCTTGACGCTGCATCACAGACAGGAGCCCCTGCGATGGTGTACTCAACGACGAACTCGGTTGCACGAATGGCAAAACGTCACTTTTTCGGATGAATACAGGTTCTATTTACAGCAGCATGATGGTCGCATCCGTGTTTGGCAACATCGCGGTGAACGCACATTGGAAGTGTGTATTCGTCACCGCCATACTGGCGTATCACCTGGCGTGATGGTATGGGGTGCCATTGGTTACACGTCTCGGTCACCTCTTATTCGGATTGACGGCACTTTGAACAGTGGACGTTACACTTCATATGTGTTACGACCCGTGGCTCTACCCTTCATTCGATCCCTGCGAAACACTACATTTCAGCAGGATAATGCACGACCGCATGTTCCAGGTCCTGTACGAGCCTTTCTGGGATACAGTAATCGTTCGACTGCTGCCCTGACCAGCACGTTCTCCAGATCTCTCATCAATTGAAAACGTCTGGTCAATGGTGGCCGAGCAACTGGCTCGTCACAATACGCCAGTCATTACTGTTGATGAACTGTGGTATCGCGTTGAAGCTGCATGGGTAGCTGTACACCTGCTGTACATCTGTACACGCCATCCAAGCTCCCAGGCGTATCAAGGCCGTCATTACGGCCTCAGGACGTTGTTCTGCGTACTGATTTCTCAGGATCTATGCACCCAAATTGCGTGAAAAAGTAATCACATGTCAATTCTAAAATAATATATTCGACCAATGAATATCCGTCTATCATCTGCATTTCTTCTAGGTGTAGCAATTTTAATGGCCAGTAGGATTTGAACCTGTGACCGTAGCGGTCGCGCGGTTCCAGACTGTAGTGCCTAGAACCGCTCGGCCACCTCGGCTGGTAAATGAAAGGTAGAGCCATGGATCGTAACACATCTGAAATGTAACGTCCACTGTTCAAAGTGCCGTCAATGCGAACAAGAGGTGACCGAGACGTGTAACCAGTGGCACCCCATACCATCACGCCAGGTGATACGCCAGTATGCCGATGACGAATACTCGCTTCCAATGTGTGTTCATCCCGATGTCGCCAAACACGGATGCGATTATCATGCTGCTGCATACAGAACCCGGATTCATCCGAAAAAATGACGTTTTGCCATTTGTGCACCCGGGGTTGGTCCTTGAGTACACCATCACAGGCGCCCCTGTCTGTGATGCAGAGTCAAGAGTAACCGCAGCCATGGTCTCCGAGTTGATAGTCCATGCTGCTGCAAACGTCGTCGAACTGTTCGTACAGATGGTTGTTGTTTAGCAAACGTCCCCATCTGTTGACTCAGGGATCGAGACGTGGCTGCACGATCCGTTATAGCCACACGGATAAGATGCCTATCATCGCGACTGCTAGTGATACGACGCCTTTGGGATCCAACACGGCGTTCCGTATTACCCTCCTGAACCCACCGATTCCATATTCTGCTAACAGTCAGTGGATCTCGACCAACGCGAGCAGCAATGTCGCATTGCGATGAACCGCAATTGCGATAGGCTACAATCCGACCTTTATCAAAGTACAACAACAAAGCTAGGAAACTACTGCGAAAGCAAAGAGAGCTTCACTCCAAGTTTAAACGCAGCCAAAACTTCTCAGACAAACAGAACCTAAACGATGTCAAAGTTAGCGTAAGGAGGGCTATGCGTGAAGCGTTCAGTGAATTCGAAAGTAAAATTCTATGTACCGACTTGACAGAAAATCCTAGGAAGCTCTGGTCTTACGTTAAATCAGTAAGTGGTTCGAAACAGCATATCCAGACACTCCGGGATGATGATGGCATTGAAACAGAGGAAGACAGGCGTAAAGCTGAAATACTAAACACCTTTTTCCAAAGCTGTTTCACAGAGGAAGACCGCACTGCAGTTCCTTCTCTAAATCCTCGCACAAACGAAAAGATAGCTGACATCGAAATAAGAGTCCAAGGAATAGAAAAGCAACTGGTATCACTCAACAGAGGAAAGTCCACTGGACCTGACGGGATACCAATTCGATTCTACACGGAGTACGCGAAAGAACTTGCCCCCCTTCCAACAGCCGTGTACCGCAAGTCTCTAAAGGAACGGAAGGTTCCAAATGATTGGAAAAGAGCACAGGTAGTCCCAGTCTTCAAGAAGGGTCGTCCAGCAGATGCGCAAAACTATAGACCTATATCTCTGACGTCGATCTGTTGTAGAATTTTAGAACATGTTTTTTGCTCGAGTATCATGTCGTTTTTGGAAACCCAGAATCTACTCTGTAGGAATCAACATGGATTCCGGAAACAGCGATCGTGTGAGACCCAACTCGCTTTATTTGTTCATGAGACCCAGAAAATATTAGATAGAGGCTCCCAGGTAGATGCTATTTTTCTTGACTTCCGGAAGGCGTTAGATACATTTCCGCACTGTCGCCTGATAAACAAAGTAAGAGCCTACGGAATATCAGACCAGCTGTGTGGATGGATTAAAGAGTTTTAGCAAACAGAACACAGCATGTTGTTATCAATGGAGAGACGTTTACAGACGTTAAAGTAACGTCTGGCGTGCCACAAGGGAGTGTTATGGGACCATTGTTTTTCACAATATATATAAATGACCTAGTAGATAGTGTCGGAAGTTCCATACGGCTTTTCGCAGATGATGCTGTAGTATACAGAGAAGTTGCAGCATTAGAAAATTGTAGCGAAATGCAGGAAGATCTGCAGCGGATAGGCACTTGGTGCAGGGAGTGTCAACTGACCCTTAACATAGACAAATGTAATGTATTGCGAATACATAGAAAGAAGGATCCTTTATTGTATGACTATATGATAGCGGAACAAACACTGGTAGCAGTTACTTCTGTAAAATATCTGGGCGTATGCGTGCGGAACGATAGTGGAATGATCATATAAAATTAATTGTTGGTAAGGCGTGTAGCAGGTTGAGATTCATTGGGAGAGTCCTTAGAAAATGTAGTCCATCAACAAAGGAGGTGGCTTACAAAACACTCGTTCAACCTATACTTGAGTATTGCTCATCAGTGTGGGATCCGTACCAGATCGGGTTGACGGAGGAGATAGAGAAGATCCAAAGAAGAGCGGCGCGTTTCGTCACAGGGTTATTTGGTAACCGTGATAGCGTTACGGAGTTGTTTAACAAACTCAAGTGGCAAACTCTGCAAGAGAGGCGCTCTGCATCGCGGTGTAGCTTGGTCGCCAAGTTTCGAGAAGGTGCGTTTCTGGATGAGGTATCGAATATATTGTTTGCCCCTACTTATACCTCCCGAGGAGATCACGAATGTAAAATTAGAGAGATTAGAGCGCGCACGGGGGCTTTCAGACAGTCGTTCTTCCCTCGAACCATACGCGACTGGAACAGAAAAGGGAGGTAATGATAGTGGCACGTAACGTGCCCTCTGCCACACACCGTTGGGTGGCTTGCGGAGTATAAATTTAGATGTAGATGTAGAAAGTCGGTACGCATTTCTCCTCCTTACACGAGGCATTACAACAACGTTTCACCAGGCAACGCCGGTCAACTGCTGTTTGTGTATGAGAAATCGTTTGTAAACTTTCCTCATGTCAGCGCGTTGTAGGTGTCGCTACCGGCACCAACCTTGTGTGAACGGTCTGAAAAGCTAATCATTTGCATATCACAGCATCTTCTTCCTCTCAGTTAAATTTCGCGTCTGTATCACGTCATCTTCGAGGCGTAGCAATTTTAATGACCAGTATTGTATTTTATCTGTTACCATAATTACCATGATTAGTGCGTACAATCGAAAGAAAGTGCACTCTTTCACGGTCATAAGTGTGATTTACGCAGTATAGCCGCAGCTGTTGATGACGCAAGTTAGATATTTCTGTCCTCGCCCAGACTGTGCCAAGAGTATCGGGAAATGACGGGTGCGCAAGGTGAACAGGCACTCAGCAACTAGCCTGTGAATAGCTATTCGGGGAACCTTTATTAGTAGTCCATAGTCATCCCTCTCGTATTAACGAACAATTCCACGGGCAGGTATTAATTTTGATATGTCCCTTGTTCTAAGACATATGGAGTTTGTGTACTACAAAGAAAACAACTGAAAGTTAAACGATTGTCCACTCAGTACTCATACAGCCAACAGACATACAGCCGGCGAACTATTTCACGAAACAATCGCCCCATATTAGTCAGCTGCATCTGTAGCAAAATTTGAGAACGTTCCTGAATTTAAAAATAACTACACCCTTGGAACGAAACGACTTTCTGCGTCATTACCAGAATGGGTTTCATGGAACTATCATCATTCGATACCGGATACGTGATAGCCGAAAAAAGTGAAGACAGGGAAGAGGATGTGTCGATGTTTCACTATCATAGCGACGTTTACTAAAGACAATACGCCTCTATGGAATATCTATTCATGTTTTGACCTTATTGAGAACGTCGTCATATTAGGAAAGCAGCGTGTTCTCTGAGATAAAGTGTCTCCCGCAGACGGAGCTTGGTTGTTAACCAAGAAAATGTGGGAGCTGTTATTGATCCCGTTAGGTACCAATGACTTAGCAGGCAGTAGTAATTACATGTTGTTGTTGTGGTCTTGAGTTCGAAGAACGTATTATTGAAACTCTCCTTGCTAGTTTATCCTGCGTACATCTCTTCAGCTCAACGTCACTGGAAACTACATACATTTGAACTGCTTACTGTAGCCAACAGTAATCTCCCTCTACAATTTTTACCCCCCACACTTCCGTCCATTACCAATTTAACTATACCTTGATGTCTCACCATGTACCATATTAACCTGCCATTTCCTCTATTACTTTTGTATTCTGCCTTACGGCAGGTCTTGTTAAGGGGGAAGCCTCGTCAGGGAGGTCCACTGCATGAGCGTCTAGGGAAGTGATTCCAGTGGTGGTTTCCCGTTTCCTTCCACTGATGATGATGAAATGATAATAAAGACAACACAACGCCCAGTCTCTGAGCGGAGAAAATCTCCGACCCAGCCGGGAATCGAACCCCGGCCCCTTGACGTGACAGACCACCGCGCTGACCACTCGGCTACTGGGGCGGACTTCCTTTAGTAAAGTTGCGATATGAAGTTCTTCCCGACTAGATTCTCTATTTCTTCATTCTTTATTCGATTTACCTATCTAATTTTCGCGATTCTTCTTCTCAGCTTGTCTGTACTGTTCAATGTCCGTGTGTGCCTTCCATAAATGACTCACCAAACTTGAATTTATTATGCATGTTAACACTTTTCTCCTACTTAGAAAAGCTTTTGTTCCTATTGGTAGTCTGCGTTTTATATTCTTTAGGAACTGAGTACCTGGCGTTGCTCGGGGTCGTATGTATTCCAGTCTTCTATTAGTCCATCTCCTCCTTGCTCTCTCTCTCTATCTCCTCCTTCCTATCTGTGTCCATCTGCTCGCCCTCGTTGTATGTCCATCTTCTCCTCCCCCCTTCTGTCTTGACGTTATTACACTCACCGCAATAGGAAGCTGGTGGTTCTTACTCCGACTGCATTTCTTTCCAGATCGTAACTAATCTGTTTAGAAAATTTGGCTGAAATCATTACAAGAGTTTAGGCTGGGCTTTTTACCCATGTACGAGCATTTCAAATATATTTCGCGTTTATTTAACAAATTTCATGCGTAATTATGCACAAGTTTCATCCGTATCTCTAACGAATTTCGTCCTATTGATACAGCTCTATGTTTATGATGTATGTGCTGAACTATGTGTTGTACAGTGATATAATTTTGCTGATACATTGACTGTGAAATGAATTGTGAATACAGTTAGGAGTAATGAAGTAATAAATTGAAACGTCATGCAAGATGAGGCAGTTTTTCAAGCATCTCAGTGTTTGTGATGTCAAACCTCCTTAACCCTTTCAGACCTGGTGGTCACAATTGTGTACATAATGTTCGTTCACAAATATTCCGCTGACAAGAAATATCAGGTGCATCCAAACACACTGTGCACATTTGTGTATGTTTCTTTTAGCCATGTTCCAGCACCTGCTGCACGCTTGTGAGCAGTCTGTGAACCACATAGTAAAATATACTCTCTGGTGTTGTCTCTCGGTGGGAAGCTATTACTCATTGACTTTATTGCTATAAAAGTCACATTTTGGGTTTTGTTAATGAATGTTTTGTGTGGTTTCCTTCTTCTGGAAACATTAGACATTCTTTCAGTGGAATTTTCAGCAATTTCATTCAGTTCGTATTTGTGTTATGTATCAAGAAAGTTTAATGTACACATTTGTGAACAACAGGTCCCTAATGCTGTATATTAGGAAACGTAACCTAAAATGTGCCTCAGCTGTATTTGCATGGCTATGGTAGTTATATGTGGTATTTTTTCTGTAATTTTAGTACCAGCAGCAAGGAGGAGAATAACTTGACAGGTACGTATGATTTTTATTTTATATTGCTGGCTTTTGACTTACAAATATGCATAAGGAATATCTTTGGGACTTAATTATGGACATAATTGAAAATAGTGTCATTTCTGACATTAGTTTGAGTGGAGATGAGGATGACAGTGTGCTACTTATTAAAGGCAAGCTTCACAAATAGTGAAATGTGTTGGAGCAGGTAAATTGGGCGTGAATGATATATGTAGAGACACCATATCTGAAAATGAAGATGATGGAGAGGTGGTGGATGCTGAAATGAATTTTTTATACAATGAAAACAACCCAGAATTGAATAGCCTGTGTGACAACATATTGCTGACACCTAAAGAATCCATAAAACGGAAATGCAAGTCTCTAAGTACCATGGCAGAAACATACAAAGCTCCAGATTTTGAAGAATCTGTCTGGTGTTCTCTAATCAAATACTTCAAAAGATATATACCAGATGGTTTGTTCACTAGCATGGCAGCACAGACTAATATTTATGCATTAGAAGGCAAATCCTCATTCAAGCAGACAACTCCTCAAGAACTAGAGGTGCTACTTGGTTTCCATATATTGACTGGGGCTTTGAAATTTTCCAGATTACGAATGCATTGGGATAGAAGCCTGAAGGTAAATGTGTGTTGGGAAAACATGTCACGAGAAAGATTTTTTGAATTACGAACAAATTTACACTTGGTGAACAATCTGGAGAAGCCACCTGTAAATAAAGATAAATTTTACAAAGTCAGGCCAATTTACACAGCCATTCGAAAACGGTACAGTGAACTTCCTATACAACAGAATTTTTGTGTGGATGAAGGAATTATTCCTTTCACTGGGAAGTTTTCTGCAAAGCAGTATGTCAAGGGGAAACCAAGTCCATAGGGAATCAAAGTCTTCATGTTGTGTGGAAGTTCTGAAATCTCAAGGCACCAATGCATCAAGCACTGTCCATCAAAACAGATTTGGAAAGAACTTGCCTTTTTCAGATGATAAAACAGTAATGAAACAAACCAGAGGTTACTGTGAAGAAATCACTAGTGCTGATGACATTGCCGTGTGTAAGTGGTTAGACAATAGGCCAGTTGTATTGTGGTCAAACTTTGTTGGTAAAGGCTCAGTGGATGAAGTTGAGCGTTGGGACAAAAAGCACCATAAATATGTGAAAGTAGAAAGACCTGAAATAGTGAGAAGATATAATCATGCAATGGGTGGTGTGGATCTATTTGATCAATTAATAAGCTACTACAGAGTTTTCATGAGATCTCGAAAATGGCCTTTGCGTATGATTTTTCATGCTGTTGACTTTGCCATCATGCAAAGTTGGTTGGAATACAGATGAGATGCAGACAACCTGTCTATCCCAGAGAAGAAGCAAATGGACCTTCTTTCCTTTCGTATCCGGGTAGCAGATAGATTGATGCTGTGCCAGAAGAAAGTGACCGAAAAGAAGAGGGGCGTCCGTCTGATGAAGGACTGGTTTCAGACATGAGTTATACCAAGAAAAAGAGGAGAATTACGACCAGCTACAGAGATACAGTTTGATTCCATTGACCATTTGCCTTTGCATGCTGAAGGAACTAAAAGTCGCTGCAAATTTCCAAAATGAACAGGGCGTTCTAGAATTCAGTGCAGAAAATGTAAAGTACATTTGTGTCTCCAAAAGGACAGAAATTGTTTTTTTGCAGTTTCATACTAAACCTTAAAATCAGTGTGTTGACCATTGTTCTTTAAATAAGAACTGTAATTTGGAATTTTTTTTATTGTTTCTTCCATTTTTAAGTGAAATAAAGAGTGGCATACTTGATCCATACTGTTAACCTCCTTAATGTATGACATGTGGCATCGCCCGCTCTGCCTGTGAGTGTATATGTGGCCGCTCCTTCAGCAAGGTCCGAGCAGGCACACGGGGGGAGGGGTTTATTAGTTATTGGGAGCTCCAACGTTAGGCGGGTGATGGAGCCCCTTAGGGAAATAGCGAAAAGGTCGGGGAAGAAGGCCAGTGTTCACTCTGTCTGCTTGCCGGGGGGTCTCATGCGAGATGTGGAGGAGGCCCTACCGGCTGCGATAGAGAGCACTGGGTGCACCCCACCGCAAATTGTTGCTCTTGTCGGCACCAATGACTCCTGCCGTCTGGGTTCAGAGTTCATTCTCAGTTCGTACAGGCGGTTGGCGGAGTTGGTGAAGGCGGAAAGCCTCGCTCGCGGGGTGGAATCAGAGCTAACTATTTGTAGTATCGTTCCCAGAACCGATCGCGGTCCTCTGGGTTGGAGCCGAGTGGAAGGCTTAAACCAGAGGCTCAGACGATTCTGCGGAGAGCTGGGGTGCAAATTTCTCGACCTCCGCTATCGGGTGGAGAAATGTAGGGTCCCCCTGAATAGGTCAGGCGTGCACTACACGCCTGAAGCGGCTACGAGGGTAGCGGAGTACGTGTGGAGTGCACATGGGCGTTGTTTAGGTTAGAGAATTCCCTCCCTAGGCCCGACAAGACGCCTCCTGAGACGCGGCAAGGCAGGAGTAGGCAAAATGCAACAAGGAATAACAATATTAATGTGCTAATAGTAAACTGCAGGAGCGTCTATAGAAAGGTCCCAGAACTGCTCTCATTAATAAACGGTCACAACGCCCATATAGTACTAGGAACAGAAAGTTGGCTGAAACCAGACGTAAACAGTAATGAAATCCTAAACTCGGATTGGAATGTATACCGCAGAGATAGGCTGGACAGTGAAGGGGGAGGCGTGTTTATAGCGATAAGAAGTGCAATAGTATCGAAGGAAATTGACGGAGATTCGAATTGTGAAATGATTTGGGTGAAGGTCACGGTTAAAGCAGGCTCAGACATGGTAATTGGATGTCTCTATAGGCCCCCGGGCTCAGCAGCTGTTGTGGCTCAGCACCTGAAGAATAATTTGGAATATATTTCGAGTAGATTTCCCCACCATGTTATAGTTCTGGGTGGAGATTTTAATTTGCCGGATATAGACTGGGAGACTCAAACGTTCATAACGGGTGGCAGGGACAAAGAATCCACTCAAATATTTTTAAGTGCTTTATCTGAAACTACCTTGAGCAGTTAAACAGAGAACCGACTCGTGGCGATAACATATTAGACCTTCTGGTGACAAACAGACCCGAAACATTTGAATCAGTTAATGCAGAACAGGGAATCAGCGATCATAAAGCGGTTACTGCATCGATGATTTCTGTCGTAAATAGAAATATTAAAAAAGGTAGGAAGATTTTTCTGTTTAGCAAAAGTGACAAAAAGCAGATTACAGAGTACCTGACGGCTCAACACAAAAGTTTTGTCTCAAGTGCAGATAGTGTTGAGGATCAGTGGACAAAGTTCAAAACCATGGTAAAATATGCGTTAGATGAGTATGTGCCAAGCAAGATCGTAAGAGATGGGAAAGAGCCACCGTGGTACAACAACGGAGTTAGAAAACTGCTGCGGAAGCAAAGGGAACTTCACAGCAAACATAAACATAGCCAAAGCCTTGCAGACAAACAAAAATTACGCGAAGCGAAATGAAGTGTGAGGAGGGCTATGCGAGAGGCTTTCAATGAATTCGAAAGTAAAGTTCTATGTACTGACTTGGCAGAAAATCCTAAGAAATTTTGGTCCTATGTCAAAGCGGTAGGTGGATCAAAACAAAATGTCCAGACACTCTGTGACCAAAATGGTACTGAAACAGAGGATGACAGACTAAAGGCCGAATTACTAAATGTCTTCTTCCAAAGCTGTTTCACAGAGGAAGACTGCACTGTGCTTCCTTCTCTAGATTGTCGCACAGTTGACAAAATGGTAGATATCGAAGTAGACGACAGAGGGATAGAGAAACAATTAAAATCGCTCAAAAGAGGAAAGGCCGCTGGTCCTGATGGAATACCAGTTCGATTTTACACAGAGTACGCGAAGGAACTTGCCCCCCTTCTTGCAGCGGTGTACCGTAGGTCTCTAGAAGAGCGAATCGTTCCAAAGGATTGGAAAAGGGCACAGGTCATCCCCGTTTTCAAGAAGGGACGTCGAACAGATGTGCAGAACTATAGACCTATATCTCTAACGTCGATCACTTGTAGAATTTTGGAACACGTATTATGTTCGAGTATAATGTCTTTTCTGGAGACTAGAAATCTACTCTGTAGGAACCAGCATGGGTTTCGAAAAAGACGGTCGTGTGAAACCCAGCTCGCGCTATTCGTCCACGAGACTCAGAGGGCCTTAGACACGGGTTCACAGGTAGATGCCGTGTTTCTTGACTTCCGCAAGGCGTTTGACACAGTTCCCCACAGTCGTTTAATGAACAAAGTAAGAGCATACGGACTATTAGATCAATTGTGTGATTGGATTGAGGAGTTCCTAGATAACAGAACGCAGCATGTCATTCTCAATGGAGAGCAGTCTTCCGAAGTAAGAGTGATTTCAGGTGTGCCGCAGGGGAGTGTCATAGGACCGTTGCTATTCACAATATACATAAATGACCTGGTGGAAGTTCACTGAGGCTTTTTGCAGATGATGCTGTGGTGTATCGAGAGGTTGCAACAATGGAAAATGGTACTGAAATGCAGGAGGATCTGCAGCGAATTGACGCATGGTGCACGGAATGGCAATTGAATCTCAATGTAGGCAAGTGTAATGTGATGCGAATACATAGAAAGATAGGTCCCTTATCATTTAGCTACAAAATAGCAGGTCAGCAACTGGAAGCAGTTAATTCCATAAATTATCTGGGAGTACTCATTAGGAGTGATTTAAAATGGAATGATCATATAAAGTTGATCGTCGGTAAAGCAGATGCCAGACTGAGATTCATTGGAAGAATCCTAAGGAAATGCAATCCAACAACAAAGGAAGTAGGTTACAGTACGCTTGTTCGCCCAATGCTTGAATACTGCTCAGCAGTGTGGGATCCGCACCAGGTAGGGTTGATAGAAGAGATAGAGAAGATCCAACGGAGAGCAGCGCGCTTCGTTACAGGATCATTTAGTAATTGCGAAAGCGTTACGGAGATGATAGATAAACTCCAGTGGAAGACTCTGCAGGAGAGACGCTCAGTAGCTCGGTACGGGCTTTTGTTAAAGTTTCGAGAACATACCTTCACCGAAGAGTCAAGCAGTATATTGCTGCCTCCTACGTATATCTCGTGAAGAGACCACGAGGATAAAATCAGAGAGATTAGAGCCCACACAGAAGCATACCGACAATCCTTCTTTCCACGTACAATACGAGACTGGAATAGAAGGGAGAACCGATAGAGGTACTCAGGGTACCCTCCGCCACACACCGTCAGGTGGCTTGCGGAGTATGGATGTAGATGTAGTTGTAGAGACCTCATGAACACAATTGTGTACATTAAATATCTAGAAGAATAGAGATCATACGAAATTTGTTCTTAGAAAAATGTCGTTAGGGGACTCACCTGAATGTAAAAACCATGTCAGACATTTTTTTTATAAGTGAATAAAAAATCAGGTCTGAAAGGGTTAACTGTTGTTGTGGTCTTCAGTCTTGAGACTGGTTCGATGCAGCTCTCCATGCTACGCAATCCTGTGCAAGCCTCATCATATCCCAGTACGTACTGCAGTGTTTGGGTTTCCTCTACGATTTTTACCCTCCACGCTGCCCTCCAATACTAAATTGGTGATCCCTTGATGCCTCAGAACATGTCCTACCAACCGATCCCTTTTTCTAGTCAAGTTGTGCCACAAACTCCTCCCCAATTCTGTTCAATATCTCCTCATTAGTTATGTGATCTACCCATCTAATCTTCAGTATTCTTCTGTAGCACCAAATTTCGAAAGCTTCTATTCTCTTCTTGTCCAAACTATTTATCGTCCATGTTTCACTTCCATACATGGCTACACTCCATACAAATACTTTCAGAAATGACTTCCTGACACTTAAATCTATACTCGATGTTAACAAATTTCTCTTCTTTAGAAACGCTTTCCTTCTTATTGCCAGTCTACATTATATGTCCTCACTACTTCGACCGTCATCAGTTATTTTGCTCCCTAAATAGCAAAACTCATTTACTACTTTAAGAGTCTCATTTCCTAATCTAATTCCTTCAGCACCACCCGACTTAATTCGACTACTTTCCATTATCCTCGTTTTGCTTTTGTTGATGTTCATCTTATATCCTCCTTTCAAGACACTGTCCATTCCGTTCAACTGCTCTTCCAAGTCCTTTGACAGAAATACAATGTCATCCGCGAACCACAAAGTTTTTACTTCTTCTCCATGGATTTTAATACCTACTCCGAATTTTCCTTTTGTTTCCATTATTGCCTGGTCAATATACAGATTGAATAACATCTGGGAGAGGCTACAGCCCTGTCTCACTCCCTTCGTAAAACCACTGCTTCCCTTCCATGTCCCTGGAGGCTTATAACTGCTATCTGGTTTCTGTAAAAATTGTAAATGGCTGTTCGCTTCCTGTATTTTACTCCTGGCACCTTCAGAACTTGAAACAGAATATTCCAGTCAACATTGTCAAAAGCTTTCTCTAAATTTAGAAAATGCTAGAAATGTAGGTTTGCCTTTTCTTAATCTAGCTTCTAAGATAAGTCGTAGGGTCAGGTCGGCTTCTACCAGTTTTTCCATTCGTCTGAATTCGCGTTAGTATTTTGCACCTGTGACTTATTAAACTGATAGTTCGGTAATTTTCACATCTGTCAACATCTTCTTTCGTTGGGATTGGAACTATTATATACTTCTTGAAGTCTGAGGGTATTTCGCCTGTCTCATACATTTTGCTCACCAGATGGTAGAGGACTGGCTCTCCCAAGGCTGTCAGTAGTTCTAATGGAATGATGTCTACTCCCGGGGGCATTGTTTCGACTTAGGTCTTTCAGTGCTCTGTCAAACTCTTCACGCAGTATCGTACCTCCCATTTCATCTTCATCTACACCCTCTTCCATTTCCATAATATTGCCCTCAAGTACCTCACCCTTGTGTAGACCCTCTATATACTCCTTCCACCTTTCTGCTTTCCCTTCTTTGCTTAGAACTGGGTTTCTATCTGAGCTCTTGATATTCTTACAAGTGGTTCTCTTTTCTCCAAAGGTGTCTTTAATCTTCCTCCTTAACTTGTGTTGCAAAATGAAATATTTTTCTAGATACATTAAGGGGCGTATGTAGTTTTTAACAAGTCTCCAATATGCTACTGCAGGCGGGTGTTAAATGACTGTGCGCAACGGAAAATAATAAACGCGAAAATGAAGATTTTGCCCTGTCTGACTACCCCCTGGAGCAGATCTTAGGATCTCGTAATTCTATAAATTACAATCTAAACATAATTGAATGTTGAAGGCAACTAATCCTACTAAATAATGAACGTTGTTCCTGCTTATATTTTTATTGTAGATTAAAAAACCTTTATATTACAAAGTTTACATTTCGTTAGTGGAGTTAGTAATCAATTGCCCAACCCTGCCCCTTATTATGAGTGCGTGATCTAATATCAACGACGCCAAATGACTGATATCATCTACGTACCAAACACTAGAAGACACTACTTTCGAAGATGATCTACGGTGGTTGTAACCTCCTCCTCACTTATCGACCCTAATGACAGTGAAAAATTAAGCCGCGTGTACCTAATGGAAATTTGGGAAAAGCAATCGTCACCGAAGTTAATCTGTCGGTAAAGAGGGAGGAAAGGGTTACATCTAAATGAAAGGAAAAATGCAAATGAAACTGGTGGAAATTAATTTTGAAAAGGGGTAAAGTTAATAAAGAAAGGAAATGTGCGGCCGTTACGTTAACAATTAACTAGCGGTAATTAGATATTTGAGATTGGGGGGAAATTACGGTCGCCAGTCCTATGGACAATTACTATAGTAACTGAAAAAGAAAAGTTATTACACATATAATTAGCACTAGCAGCGTGGCAACTGAAGG
The DNA here is from genome assembly GCF_023897955.1 of Schistocerca gregaria. Classification (NCBI taxonomy): domain Eukaryota; kingdom Metazoa; phylum Arthropoda; class Insecta; order Orthoptera; family Acrididae; genus Schistocerca; species Schistocerca gregaria. Next base: position 871,055,043 of record NC_064922.1, read on the forward strand.
TTGACAGGTGTAGTGTGAAAACTGAAAGTTTGTCAGAAGTAATAAATTTCGCTACACTCTGACTTAATTTAGCAAAAGAATTAATAAAACCGGAAAACTGAAAGTTAATTTAGTGTCTGAAATTAATAGTGAGCTTTGTTTCTTAAGCACATAGAAATTCAGTAAAATACGGTTAGTCTTGGGCTACCTCTACAATCATTTCAAAAGCTACTTGAATCTACGCAATTTAGAAATAAGAGATTTAACTTTTAACTTGAATTAAATGATTCTGAACAATTAACAATAGTAAAATTTAGTACGTACCAAACTGAGCTGCAGTCACAGGTAAGCTAAAATACGGTAACAAAACTCGCACTCTTAATACGTGATTGTGTAATCTAAATATTGTAGCCAGCTATGAATACCTTAACTGAACTTTGAAATTAAAGCAGTGAAATGGAATGATATTACTTTAATGCTGCCGTTTGAATTTCAACTACACTCGGGTTCATTCAGGAAAAGGAAGGGACCCTGTTTGGTAATGCAATTGGGACAATGAGCAACAAAGCTTCATCCTACGTTGCTGTAATTTCGTGAGAAAAATTTAACAGTTTGAAAAGCTGAGGTCTGCAATACAGTTCTAAAACTTTACGTGCTACCAGTCTTCCTTGTTGGTTGATTGAAGGTTTGAAGTCGTCGATCGAAGAGGTGGCGACAGTCACTCATTGTCGGCCGTCGCTGTTGCACAAGCTGGATGTTGGCGCACCTTCTTCTTGACACGGTCTCCAGCCGAAACGGGCTCTTGCTGTGCGCCAGCTAATGCTTCCCGTCCGCGACACCGTGTCAGAAACTATCATAGCAAGTCGAGCGCAATTACATGCTGCCAAACCCCGAACGCGCGGCAACTCGCGGGAGCGTCACACAACACACCTGCTCCACTGCCCTCCTCCAGCCAGACCCTGCTTGCTCTGCCCGCGCTCCACGCTGCAGAGTTAACACTACCAAAGATCCTAAACACTTTGGTTCTCCACACGACCTATCGATGTATTCGTTCGATAGCATAGTTTTCCCTAGGCAAGACCCAGCGTAAAAATACAAATAGCATTTACAAAACAAACCAATTATACATCGACATAAATGCATGTATATATAAAAAGAGTAAAACAATTACAATATACAAGGACACAGAAACGTCATATCTTCAGGTAAGAAAATAAGGGACAAAAATTATAGTACAATAGATGGAAATAGGAGGATAGGCATATCCGGCGTTACACGGTGTGGAACCTCAGCGGAAATAAACTACTGTGATCACAGCTATTTAGATTTATAGCCCCTAATAAGCCAAACCAATTAGCAATATCACCGTATGGTGCGACGGCGTGCTGGTTCTCGTACATGCGTGCGTCGATGGAAGAGCACCAGCCATAAAATAAAACTCTTTCAAACAGTAGGACAGCAGAAGGCGGTCCTCTGACTAATATACTCTAATACTGCCTTCTTCTCTCTGTCTTCCACAGACGAGAAATGCTAACTCCCACCACAAGGACGGAGTTCAGATAACGTCTCAACTTAAGTAGAGGCAGAAGGAGTGCTCTCAATTACTGAACGCTGCGTACTCAATGACGACTTTCAATCCCTCGGTGAGGCCCAGAATCGTATAGGTTCGCAACAGTACAGTTCCTAATTGTTCTAACTGTAAACTCTACTGAGAGTAAAGACAGCAAGTCCGTCTGTACCAACAGATATCGAGCGACCGTCACACACGGCCCTCACAACGGAAGACCTCGTTTCTCCAGCACTGGCTTCCAAGCAAGGCTTGGCTCCCCACCCTCGTAATCCCGAAAACGAATCATATTCCCTAAACCACGGAATATTCTCCCTCTCTACCGATTCTTCCAAACGCTGACCAACCATATTTAGTCTTTTGTCGTCCAGCGCGGAAAGTTTGCGAGGAAAACCCTATACTCGTACAATGGTACGCTTCTGAGTAAAAATCCTTGGAAATAACCCAGCCTGTGTGGTTTCCGAGGTGACGTTTCTTTGTTCCTCTCAGCTACGTCCAAGATTTTCGTAGAATAATCCTTCCCGTCCTGCTACAACAACGCCCGCTCGCAATTCTGTTGTGCCCCGGCGCTCAGGTGTCCAAGCGTCTGTCAAGCTACTTCTTGTATTTAAGCAGGACCAACACCAGTGCGGGCCTTCCACTCAGAGCTTGAGTTCTGCCTGCCGTTTCATCTCCATTGGCGTTCCAACCTCTACTAGTATAGGCAATCATTCATTTCGCCGTTTTTGTAATAAAGACACTCCGTCAGCTTTCATGCAATTAAAGTTAACAATTATTTACAAGGTGTACGTGAGAATGTCAATATCCTTTAAATATTCATATATATGATGTACTACCTCTCAAATAATACCTAATGTGGTTGCAGGTTACGGCAAAGTATGTGGAAGAGTGCTTGTAAGGTGCGAAATTATAGCCACCTTACAAGTCACTACGTGCTCTCATTCTCAACTACTGGATGATGTAGGTATGAGTACTCGCGTGTCGTAGGCTACGCTCCTTTACCATCCCCAACCCACCAGTTTGACAGATAGGTGGTTCTTACCCCCAATGGTTCAAATGGCTCTGAGCACTATGGGACTTAACTTTCGTGGTCATCAGTCCCCTAGAACTTAGAACTACTTAAACCTAACTAACCTAAGGACTTCACACACATCCATGCCCGAGGCAGGATTCGAACCTGCGACCGTAGCAGTCCCGCGGTTCCGGACAGCGCGCCTAGAACCACTAGACCACCGCGGCCGGCTTACCCCCAATGCGATGACTTCCAAACAGTAAGTGATATGTTAATCAAGCTTGGTTGAAACCAGTCCAGTGGTTTAGGAAGCAACGTGGAAGATATATAAATACACTGGGGTGGCAAAATTCGCGAGATACATACTACTATCGCGTAGGATCTCATTTTGCCTGGTGTCGTGCAGCAACGAGACTTGGCGTGCAGTCTACAAGCCGTTGGAAGTCCCCTGCAGAAATACTGAGACATGCTGCCTCTATTGACGTCCATAGCTGCAAAAATGTTGCCGCTGCAGGATTCTCGGCACGAACTGACCTCTCGATTACGCCCCATAAATGTTCGATAGAGTTCAAGTCGGGCGACCTGGCTGGCGAAATCATTGGCTCGAGTTGTCCAGAACAGTCTTCAAACCAATCGCGAACAATTGTACCCTGGTGACATGAGATCATTGAATGACTGCAAATGGTCTCGAGTAGCCGAGTATACCCATTTCCAGCCAATGATCGGTTGAGATGGACCAGAGAGCCCAGTGCGTTCCATATAAACGCAGCATACGGCTTTGTGGAGCCACCACCAGCGTGCACAGTGCTTTGTTGACAACTTGGGTCCGTGGCTTCATGGAGTCTGCACCACACACTAACCCCACTATCAGTTCTCATCAACTGAAATCGAGTCATGACCAGGCCATGATTTTCTAGTCATCTAAGGTCACGAGCTTAGGAGAGGCGCTGCAATCGATGGCAACCTGTTAGCAAAGGCACTCGCGTCGGTCGTCTGCTGCCGTAGCCCATTAACACCAAATTTCTGTGCTCTGTCCTAGCGGATACGTTAGTCGTACATGCCACATTTATTTCTGCGGTTATTTCACTCACTGTTACTCATCTGTTAGCAATGAAAGCCCTAGGCAGACGCCGTTGCTCTCGGTCGTTAAGTGAAGGCTGTCGGCCACTGCGTAGTCTGTGGTAGTGGTAACGCCTGAAATGTGGTACTCTCTCCACAGTCTGGACACTGAGTTCCCTAACAATTTCCGAAATGGCATGTCTTGTACGTCTGGCTTCCAATACCATTCCTCGTTAAAAGTCTGTTAATTCCCTTCGTATAGTCATAATCAAGTAGGAAACTCATGTAGATGAATCATCTGAGTGCAAATGACAGCTTCGCCAATGCACTGTCCTTTTATTCTTTGTGAAAGCAGTACAGCTGCCATCCATATATTTGCATATCATTATCGTATGATTTTTGTCACCAGTGTGTGCATACATACATATCTACGTACATACACATATTTTTATAACCTGTATGGATTTCTACTAAAATCAATTTTACTTCTAGAGTCTATTTTATTTATTTTTATTTAAACATCAAATTCTATAGGATGAAACTGAGGAGCAAATCCCCAAGATCATGGAATGTGTTAGTACACGAGATTCCAACATAAAAGTAATAACAGATAAAAATTAAATGTTTAGGAACCCGAAGAAAGTCAATCCAAAAGTTTAAGTAAGCGCAATCAACAATACAACAAGAATCAGCTTAATTTTTCAAGGAATTTCTCGACAGAATAGAAGGAGTGACCCATGAGCAAACTCATCAGTTACGATTTGAAAGCGCGTGGATTACTGCTATGATTTTTGAATTCGAGTGGTAGGTTAGTGAAAATGTATGCAGGAGTATGCTGCACACCTTTTTGCACTAGAGTTAAGGAAGTCAGATCCAAATGCGGGTTTGATTTCTGCTGAGTATTAACTGAGTGGAAGTTGTTTAATCTTGGGATTAAGCTAATATTGTTAACAATAAAAAACTGTAAGGAATATTGTATATTGAGAGGTCAATGTCAAAATTCCCAGACTCGTGAACAGGGGTCGACAAAAGGTTCGTGAACTTACACCACTTATAGCCCGAACTGCCCGTTTCTGAGACAAAAATATCCTTTTGGAATGGGAAGATTTACCCTAAAATATAATACCATACGACATAACAGAATGAAAATAAGCAAAGTAGACTAATTTTCGTGTCGAACGATCACTCACTTCAGATACCGTTAGAATAGTAAGAAATGGCAGCATTAAGTCTTTGAACAAGACACCGAACGTGGGCTTTCCACGATCGTTTACTATCTCTCTGAACACCTAGAAAATTGAACTGTTCTGTTTCACTAATCATATGCACATTCTGTGAAATTAAAACGTCTTGTTTTGTTGAATTTGTGTTAGAAACTTTAAAAGCCGAGTCTTACTGTGATTTAGCATTAGTTTATTCTCTACAAGTCATGAACTTAGGTCATGAACTGCACTATTTGAAACCGAGCCAATGTTGCACACAACATCCTTTACTATCAGCAAACAGAAATATTTTAGAGTTTCCCGTAATACTAGAGGGCATATCATTTATAGAAATAAGGAACAGGAGCGGCCCCAACACTGATCCCTGGGACCCCTCCCCCCCCCCCCCCCCCTTGACCGTACCCCGCTCAGACCCCACATCACAGCCATTCTCAACATTGTGAATAATGACCTTTTGCTGTTTTTTGCCAAAGTAAGAGGTGAACCAGTTGTGAGATACTCCCCGTATTCCGTATTCGTCCAACTTCTGGAGGAATACTTTGTGATCAACACAATCAAAAGCCTTAGTTAAATTAAAAAATATGCCTAGCGTTCGAAACCTTTTGTTTAATCCATCCAGTACCTCACAGTGAAAAGGGAATATAGCGTTTTCAGTTGTTAAACGACTTCTAAAGCCGAACTGTACATTTGATGGCAAATCGTTTGATATAAAATGATCAATTATCCATACATACACAGCCTTTTCAATAACTTTGGCAAACACTGATGGCATAGAAATGGGTCTGAAACTGTCTGCAGTATCCCTTTCTGCCTTTTTATAAAGCGTCTTTACTACAGAGTACTTTAATCGTTCGGGAAACTGACCATTCCTAAAGGAAAAATTACAAATATGGCTATATACAGGGCTAACATGTGCAGCACAGTACTGCAATATTCTGCTAGGCACTCCATCATATCCATGAGAGTCCTTAGTCTTCAGTTATTCAGTTATTGACTCAATGTCCCCTTTGTCTGAATCACAGAGGAGTATTTCAGAAATCTCGGAAAGGAATTTGCCAAGAAAGTTATGTGATTCCCTGTAGAAGCTAAATTTTTATTTAATTCGCCATCAATGCTTAGAAAATGATTGTTAAATACTGTATATATATCTGATTCATCAGTAACAGAAATATTTTTACTATGAACTGAATTTATATAGTTGACCTTGTGCTGCTCACCAGACACTTCCTTCACAACTAACCATATGCTTTTAATTTTATCCTGTGAATTAGCTATCCTCTTTGCATACCACATACTCTTCACCTTCCTCATAACATTTTAAGCACCTTACAATACTGTTTGTTCCCTAAACAGATTGTATCAGCATTGCCTCATTAAATTAGAACACGCTCCATTACCCTTGTTTTACGTTTGTTGATATTATACTTATGTTTTCCTTTCGAGACAGCATCCATTCCGTTCAGCTGATCTTCCAACTCACCTTACTCCTCTGTCAGAATAATAACGTCGTAATCTTTTTTATAGCAGCGTAAAAGCAGTGATTAAAGCTGGAAATAAGTAATACCAGCAATACCTTTAAAATTGTTTACAAAATATCTGAGAAGGAAGATAACGTCTTAAAAAGAACCATACTTCAGTTGCTATGCTTCACAGAAATCTAGCACACAGATCTACAGACATATCATCCCCGTCTCCACCATATTAGATATATTCTGGAAAGGACGACATTTTAGTCGGTCTGGAGACTACAGTGACTGATTGTTTCGAAAAGTTTTTGTTATTTCTCATAATCACATTAACTTCAATCGAAATGATTGGTTTCGGCTGGCCATCCTCTCGTCATAAAATAATGCTGTTGTTCAATATCACCTCTGCGGAAACCACGTTCTCAGTACAACGATATTCACTGTAATTATTTCTAAGTGCAATGCAAAAATTGTGGATTTTAATGGAGCAAGCTAGTTTCACGTGAGTGTAAGTGAATAACTTTACACTTAACATTTTATCCAGCAGAATTAGTACTTTCTTGAGACGATACTAGAGCTACAATATGTCGCATTTGAGAAAAAGTAACGGAAGAACTTCTTAAAGATGTTTTCCAAGAATTATCGAGTGGGTCTGTGACACTGGACTGTCTTTTAATTTTGAGAAAACACATTGTATTCAGTTCTGTACAACAAGCCGAGTCATACCAACAACTAATGTAGCACAAGAACTGGGGTCTACAATCAGTGTAGAATGTTACAAATTTTCGTGTGTACACACTGATGAAACTTGAACTAGAAGAAACGTAAACGATGTTCTCACGCAGTTCAGGTAATTTTGCTCATTGTATAACTGTCAGTCTTGGAAAGAAAGGAATCAATCGCCTAACATATTTAGCGTATTTCCATTCAGTAACGTCTTATGGAATAGTTTTCTGGGATACTTCATCACTTAGAAATGAAGTATTGATTGGGCAAAAGCGAGGAGTAAGAATAATATGTGGCGGTCGCCTGCAGCCAACTTGTAGGTATCCCTCCATGGAGCCAGCCACTGTAACCCCATCTTCAAAATATACTCACATCAAAAAAAGTTTTGCTTTACCCCGGTTCCAAGAACTCCTGAAGACAGACGTTGACTGTGGATATTGTATCACAGACACAGTCCCTTTGGTTGTTCGGAGATGTCACTAATACCTTCCAAAGATGTAAAATACCATGCATGAGCAGCCCATATTAGACGGAGGGGGTCCGATAGCCGATCAGTTCCAATAACTGCGCCAGGAAGGAGGTACACGGCTCGTGTTGTCTGTAGTTCAACCATGCCTAGACCGTCAATACCGCGGTTCGATCGCGTCTGCATTGTTACTTTGTGCCAAGATGGGCTCTCAACAAGGGAAGTGTCCAGACGTCTCGGAGTGAACCAAAGCGATGTTGTTCGGACATGAAGGAGATACAGAGAGCAACTTCGATGCCATGCCTCGCTCAGGCCGCCCAAGGGCTACTACTGCAGTGGATGACCGTTACCTACAGACTAAGGCTCGGAGGAACCCTGACAGCAACGCCACCATGTTGAATAATGCTTTTCGTGCAGCCACAGGACGTCGTGTTACGACTCAAACTGTGTGCTGTAGGGTGCATGATACGCAACTTCACTCCCAACGTCCATGGCGAGGTCCATCTTTCCAACCACGATACCATGCAGCGCGGTACAGATAGGCCTAAAATATGCCGTATGGACCGCTCAGGACTGACATCATGTTCTTTTCACCGATGATTGTCGCATATGCCTTCAACCAGATAGTCGTCGGAGGTAACTTGGTCAGGCTGAACGTAGGCCGCTGGTGGTCATGGAAGACGCCGTAATGGCTGTACGATACGTGAAGCCATCCTCCGACCGATAGTGCTACCATATCGGCAGCATATTGGAGAGGCATTTGTCTTCATGGACGACAATTCGCGCCCCCATCGTGCACATCTTGTGAATAGCTTCCTTCAGGATAACGACATCACTCGACTAGAGTGGCGAGCATGTTCTCCAGACATGAACTCTATCGAACGTGCCTGAGATAGATTGAAAAAGGACGACGTGACCCACCATCCACTCTGAGGGATGAACCCAGAATCGCCGTTGAGCAGTGAGACAATCTGGATCAACAGTGCCTTGATGAACTTGTGGATAGTATGCCACGGCGAATACAGGCATGCATCAATGCAAGAGGACGTGCTACTGGGTATGAGAGGTACCAGTGTGTACAGCAATCTGGACCACCACCTCTGAAGGTCTCGCTGTATGGTGGTACAACATGCAATGTGTAGTTTTCATGAGCAATAAGAAGGGCGGAACTGATGCTTATGTTGATCTCTATTTCAATTTTCTGTACAGGTTCCGGAACTCTCGGAACCGAGGTGATGCAAAACTTTTCTTGATGTGTGAATATACACGTTCGAGTCACATTAAGGTGACCACTGCTTATGTTCAACGTCAAGGTGCAATAACCATTCACAGACGGCAAGTGGCATGTCAAATGAATTTACGAACCCACTACAAAAGTACACAATGCAAAATAGGTCTCTGATGGTTTGCCAAGACCGAAAAAGCTGTGAATGTGACGAATGAGTTCAACAACATTCCAAATAAGTTTCACATGTCTGTACGAACGTTCTGTGTGTTGTATCCAAATGGGACAGGCTAAGTAGAACACCTGAAGCAACCACCATCTTTCTCTATTTGTTATTAATCCTGTCTCACTGACGGGTTACACTGAAGATGTTTCAAAAATAATTGCTTTAAGTACATCTCGAAAATTTAAAATTTTTTACCGGAATGGAGTTCGTTGGAAGTAAGGTATTTTCGTCTGACGTAATTTTCAAGACATTAGTTATTTAGGAGGAACATCAACGGTGAGTTTAACGTTATACGTGGTCGTTACCATTGAGAAAATAGTCAAGAATTAATTTCAGCTATAAATAAATGTTTGTTAACATTATTACTAACCTGATGCTCTCAAACGGGAACGAGGGCAATGTCAAATCATGAGAAAAAACGCCGATTTCGTCATATGGCAGCAAATTCCGGGAAGGTTCCTTTGAAAGAGCACGGCCTACTTCCTTACCCGGTCTTCCCTAATCCGATGAGACCGAAGACGTCCCAGTTTTGTCTCCTCTCCAAATCAACCAGCCAACTAATCATCATATGGCAGTATTATAAATCACATTAATGAAAGTAAGCTAAGAATATCATTCATAAAGAAATATCCAGGTTATAGAATATAGTTAACTGTACTATTAGTCGCATTGAGGAAGTCTTCTAATTTTCCCGTGTATCCTCTTAGTGAACATGTCTGCACTATATGCTGGATTATCTAATTCGCTGCTCCACAGTCGCACCTTGGAAATGCGTTTATTTTCCATTTATACAATGACTGGTTCTAAGTCGGTATAGAACTAACCAAGAATTTCCTGGAAGGTCGAAGCCAGTCGGTTTTTCAGGGAAATATCCTGAGATTCGCAGTTATAGTATCTTTCCTGTTTTGATTCCACTATTGCTGTATCAAAATTTTTATTTTCTAATCACATATCGTTCGCAAATGATGGTTTTCTAGGCTGGAGTCACATAATGCAGTATATATTTAACCAGAGAACGGATTACATGAAAGTAGTTCATTGTTTCGAATTTTTCGAAATTCTCTAAGACGTTCTTGCTGTCTTGGGAGAGAGCGTGACAGATATGATATAATTAAAACAAAGGCGGGTTTCGTTGCGGGCAGACCTTTTCGCGATATTACAGTCACCAACTTTCTCCTTTGAATGTGACTTTTTTTTCTGTTCTACACAAACCTACCTAATGGAGAAATGATCGTCGTTATAAATTAATAGAAATTGGAGTTCTCTCTAAAACATTTAACTGTTCGTTTTTCCCGCAAGAAATTTGGAACGGTAGAGGAATAGTCTGTAAGTGGTTCGATGAAACCTCTGCCAGGTACTTGAGTGTGAATTGCAGGGCAGACATTTACAGGATGGAAGGAAAGTACTGGACGGAAAGTAACTCCCTATTTTGATTTCTGAATTTCTCTTGAAGTTATGTGTAGATAGTAATAAGTGTTATCTTGTTTTATAGATTAAAGTATGCCATTTTTTATATCTTTTCTAGATGCTGTGAATCTTTTTACGTTCCTATGAAACCAGAGATATGCCAGGACGATTAAGTATTGAGGAGAAGAAGGCGACACTTGCAGGGTCTGAGATGTGGCAGTCAGCAATTCAGGTCCAACGCTGGTGAAGGGGTCACCATGGGAGACAACCTGTTGTGGATGCAGAAACAATTAACAGTCGCCACAGAAAATTAATGACTACCGGAAATGACGGGAATGCGAAGAGATCAGGTAGACCCTGGACTTCGGTAACAAAGGGAAAGGAGGCCACAGTGTATCACAGCAAACAAAAAGCTCTTCACGAACTTGAGAAAAAGATCCGTGAGGTGATATATAGTGCTCCTGTTGAGATCTAGGGGAAGATGTTAGCCAACGTAAATATTCGGTTAAGACAGTGTCTATAACACACTGGGTCACACATTGAGTTGTAAGTTTTGGAGAGATAATTGTATATAATAAACTAGATGTGCCCAAAACTGAAGTCCATACTTACAGTATTTGAGGAGGGAAAAATATAAAAAATAGGGAGTTACATTGCGCCCACCTTGTAAATGTACACTCATGCTCATAAATTAAGGATAATTGCAGAATGTGGTGCCACACAACGTTGCACTACAAAAAACTGGGGCCAATAGCACAGGCACATAGGGAACATACACGACACGGATCTGTAAGTCCACGGCATTGTTGAGAAAACCGTCACGAAACACATGTGGTACAAAGAGCCACTGTTTCCTGCACATGCACCCCGACGTCAACATGGGATATGATCACCATGCACACGTACACAGGCTGCACAACGGGTTGGCATACAAAGAGACATGGTACATTATAGCGCGTAAGAAAATTAAGAAACTTCTGGTAAAATAATTTATTCACTTAAACATTTGAAAGTTCTTTCTGTGCTGATGTACAAGAGAAGCGCACAAAACCACTAACAGATTATAGTTTTAAGCAATAAACACTTCAAATAAGATTCATCCTCCAAGTCTCAACGCTGACGAAAGTGTGTGTTAGCCGGCCAGGGTGGCATAGCGGTTCTAGGCGCTACAATCTGGAACCGCGCGACCGCTACGGTCGCAGGGTCGCATACTGCCTCTGGCATGGATGAGTGTGATGTCCTTAGCTTAGTTAGGTTTAAGTAGTTCTAAGTTCTAGGGGACTGATGACCTCAGATGTTACGTCCCATAGTGCTCAGAGCCATTTGAATAGTTTTTACTGCGGCGGAAAAACACAATACCACAGCTCTCCGGTTCCTGGTATCAAAATGTTAAGATATCTGTAAGAATAGTGTATGAAGTTTCGCGGTACTTCTGAAGGTGATTTATCAACAACAAAATAATAATAATAATAATAACAAATAAATAAAATGTTCAAATGTGTCTGAAATCCTATGGGACTTAACTGCTAAGGTTATCAGTTCCTAAGCTTACACACTACTTAACCTAAACGACCCTAAAGACAAACACACACACCCATGCCCGAGCGAGGACTCGAACCTCCGCCGGGACCAGCCGGGTGATTTATCTGGAGCAGCGAAGTAATAAATTTCAAAATACTCTAAGGGCAAAACGGGATAAAACGCGACGTCTCAAAATCGTTCAAAATGGTTCAAATGGCTCTAAGCATCATGGGACTTAACATCGGAAGTCATCAGTTCCCTAGTCTTAGAACTACTTAAACCTAACAAACCTAAGTACACCACAAACATCCATGCCCGAGGCAGGATTCCAACCTGCGACCGATGCAGCCGCGCGGTTCCGGACTAAAGCGCCTAGAACCGCTCGGCCACAGCGGCCGGCGCTCAAAATCGTCTGACTTGAGTTGCGGACACTGTCGTCGTTCTGACCATCCGAATGCTCGTTTCGTGGATATTTATACCCTACGGCGAAACTCGCCAACAGGCAGCGAGCGGCTGCAGGGCTGGCCGGAGTGCGATGCAGTGGCGCGCGGTGAACGACCGCGGTGGATCGCGCGTCCGCCAGAGGCAGCCGCCGGCACTGGCGACCGGTCGTTACCCTCCCAAACGTCAGGCGTCAGCAGGCCGCGTCGCTCGGCCCACTTACCAACGGGCACACGCAACGGGACCGCCGCCGCTTCCCCCTGCACGCCGTCTCCCACTACTGAGATGACTGGACTGTGCATCACCTACAACAGTGCTCATAAATTAAGGATAATGCTGATACGTGGTGAAACAACGCTCTGTTGGCCGGTTGGCGGGTTTAAATCACGTGGGTTATGCGGTGCATTTCACCTGCGGTCGTCGCACGGTGGCGCTGGCAGCAGTCACATACGCAGAGGTTTGTTGCTGCATGTCAGAGTACGGTGCAGCGAGTAAGTGTGTACACGTTTACAGACGTGCTAATGACGAATGTGTGTTGAAAATGGCTCAAAGAATACATACTGATGACGTTATGAGAGGTAGAATACCAGGGCGACTGAAGGCTGGGAAACAGCCATCCGTGTGCCACAAAGTGTGATCTCAAAATTATGGAAACGGTTCAGGCAGACATGAAACGTTTCCAGGCACTACAGTACGGGTCGTCCACAGCGTACAACACCACAAGGAGACCGATATCTCACCATCAGTGCCCGCAGACGGCCACGGAGTGTTACAGGTAGCCTTGCTCGGGACCTTATCGCACCCGCTGGAACAGTTGCCTCCAGACACACAGTCTACAGACGACTGAACAGACGTGGTTTATTCGCCCGGAGACCTGCAAGGTGCACTCCACTAACCCCCGGGTCACAGGGGAGTCTGTAAAGCCTGGTGTGAACAACACAGTACTTGGTCATTGGAACAGTGGTCCCAAGTTATGTTCACGGACGAGTCCAGGTATAGTCTGCACAGTGATTCTCGCCGGGTTTTCATCTGGCGTGAACAAGGAACCAGATACCAACCCCTTAATGTCCTTGAAACGGACCTGTATGGAGGTCGTGGTTTGATAGTGTAGGATGGGATTATGATTGGTGCACGTACACCCCTGCATGTCTTTGACAGAGGTAATGTAACAGGTCAGGTGTATCGGGACGTCATTTTGCACCAGTATGTCCGCATTTTAAGGGATGCAGTGGGTCCCACCTTCCGCCTGATGGATGGTAACGCACGGCCCCACCGAGCTGCCGTCGAGGAGGATTACCTTGAAACAGAAGATACCAGGCAAATGGAGTGACCTGCCTATTCTCCAGATCTAAACCCCATCGAGCACGGCTGGGGTGCTTTCTGTCGACGTATCGCTGCACGTATTCAAACCCCTAGTACACTTCAGGAGCTCCGACAGGCAGTTGTGCAAGAATGGGAGGCTATACCCCAGCAGCTGCTCGACCACTTGGTCCAGATTGTAGCGCCTAGAACCGCTATGCCACCCCGGCCGGCTAACACACACTTTCGTCAGCGTTGAGACTTGGAGGATGAATCTTATTTGAAGTGTTTATTGCTTAAAACTATAATCTGTTAGTGGTTTTGTGCGCTTCTCTTGTACATCAGCACAGAAAGAACTTTCAAATGTTTAAGTGAATATGTGAATAAATTATTTTACCAGAAGTTTCTTAATTTTCTTACGCGCTGTAATGTACCATGTCTCTTTGTTTCGACTTCGAAAACATTTCTTCACTTTGCTCACAGCGTTGCCTCTCTATGGTAATCTCTCACTTCACTTGAATTACTTTTGCTCAGATAGGTATTATATTTCAATGTATCGACATTTATTACTTAACATAATGAATGCAACAAAATAGTAAAAGGAAAACAGTATTTATATAGGATCTGTAGAGCTATATCTTTGCTGGCATTTTCGACACTGTGTACGAAACAAAATCGTAGCATGTTCGTGGTCGTGGTGAAACAGAAGGCAAAATATGGACAAGCATACCGTTGGAGTTATGTGAAATGTGTCGCTGACGTTTCCTTACCGTTGTGTCTGGAGAACGCACTGCTGAGCCGAAGCGGACCGCATCGGCAGCATTCTGCTCCGGTGCGGAAGGAGCCGCTACTTCCGAGAACACAACGCACTAAAGTGAGAGACACGACTCGCTAAGACTAGTCAGCATTCCCCACCTGAGGCAAGTAAAGTGATGGCAAGCCACTCTAACGTTTATATCAGTCAATGATCGCAGAACTTTTATTTATTGGCTAGAATCCTGAAGCAGGTGTCTCGAGGATATATTCACTCCTACATCTACATCTACACCATACTCCTCAACCCACCTAGTGGTGTGTGGCGGAGGGTACCTTCGGTAGCACTATTTGATCCCTCCAATCCTGTTCCACTCGCGAATAGTGCATGGGAAGAATGATTGTCGGTAAGCCTCTGTATTGCCTCTAATTTCTCGAATTTTCTCCTCGTGGTCAATCCGCGAGATGTATGTGGAGGGAAGTAATATGTTGTCTGACTCCTCCTGAAAAGTGCTGTCCCGAAATTTCAGTAGTACACTTCTCCGTGATGCACAACATCTCTCTCGTAACGTCTGCCAGTGGAGTTTGTTTAGCATCTCCGTTACGCTCTCTCGCCAGCTAAACGATCCCGTGACGAAATGCGTAGCCGTTGCTTGGATCTTCTCTATCTCCTCTATCAGTCCTACCTGACAGGGATCGCAGATGGATGAACAATAGCCAAGAATCGGTCGAACAAGCGCCTTATAAGCCACTTCTTTCGTGGATGAGTTACATTTGCTTATGATTCTTCCTGTGAATCTGAGTCTTGTGTCTGCTTTTCCCATTATCTCTTTCATATGGTAATTCCACTTAAGGTCATTCTGGATAGTTACACCTAGATATTTTACGGCAGACGCTGACTCCAGCTGTTTGTCATCAATAGTGTAGTGGTTTCCTTTTCCTATGTATGCGCAATATGTTACATTTATTTACGTTCAGGGTCTACTGCCAGAGTCTGCACTATTAATCATTCTCTGCAGGTTATTCTGCGAATTCTTACTAGCTTCTGGCGTTGCTACTTTGGTGTAAACAACTACATCATCTGCAAATTGCGTTAAAAAGCATCCGACGCTTTCTACTAGGGCATTTATATATATTGTGTACAGCAATGGTCCTATCACACTTCCCTGTGGTACTCCGGATATTACCTTTACAACTATCGATTTAGTTCCGTTTCGAGCGGAGTGTTGAGTTCTGTCTCCAAGAAAGTCTTGAATCCAATCGCGGGTCTGCTTCGATACTTCGTCAGCACGTATTGTTTTCATTAAACTGCACTGCGAGACGGTGTCAAATGCCTTTTTGAAATCAAGAAACACGGCATCAACCTGAGCGCCGTTGTCCACTGCACTGTGGATCTCACGGAGCAACAGAGCGAGCTGGGTTTCGTAGGATCTCTGTTTGCGGAATCCATGTTGATTTTTATAGAGGAGCTGTTCATTTACCAAGAACGTCATAATTCTTGAACATAAAACATGTTCCATAATTCTACAACAGACTGACATCAATGATATAGGTCTATAATTGTGTGGATCTGCCTTATGGCCTTTCTTAAAAACGGGAATGACCTGCACTTTTTCCAGTCATTAGGTACCTTTCGTTGCTCAAGTGATCTACGATAAATTACTGCTAGAAGGGGAGCAAGTTCTTTCGCATAATCTTTATAGAATCATAAAGGTATTTGAACCCTTTCCACTACTAAGCGATTGTAGCTGCTTTTCAGTTCCGCAGTCGGTTATCTCAATATTTGTCATTTAGACGTTCGCACGACAATTAAAAGGAAGGACAGCGTTACGATATTTTGTGGTGAAACAACTTCGGAAGATCGAATTCAGTATTTCGGCCTTCTCTCTGTTATCTTCCGTTTCGGTGCCGGTATAGTCGCTGAGAGAATGATTTTGACCCAGTTACTGATTTTACATACGACCAAAATCTCTCATTGCTCTCCTTACACTCATTTTCGCTTCGTTCAGCTTTTGTTTGCCAGCTAGGTTTTTACGTCTCTTGAATCTGAGATGAAGTGCTTTGTTTTTACGTAGCGCTTTTCTAACACGGCTATTAAACCATGATGGATCTTTCCCATCCTTTAAAACCTTACTCGGAACGTACTTGCCTAGGGCGTATTGAACGATGCATTTGAATTTTTTCCATTTGTTTCCCCACATCTTCGTCCTCATCACCGAATATTTGATGCCGACTGCTGAGACATTGTGAAATTTGTATCCTGTCACCCTTGCTGAGTAAATATATCTTTCTACCTTTCTTAACATTCCTTGTAGGACCCGTCGTCATAGATGCTGTCACAGCCTTATGATCACTGATAACTGCCTCTACGTTAACTGATTCGGTAAGTTCAGGACTGTTTGTTGCCAGGAGGTCTAAGACGTTAACCATCTGCACAAGGTAATTTTCGGACAATACATCCAGAACAATGTCACACGATTCCCTGTCTCTGGCACCAGTTTTGATGGCATAACACTCCCATTCTATACCTGGCAAGTTTAAGTCACCCCCTATTACAACGGCATGATCAGGCAAATTACTAATGATATTCTGCAAGCTCTGTCTGAAGCGCTCTACAACTACAGATACTGACACATGTGGTTTATAAAGGCATCCGATCGCCATTTTTAACCGTTCTTTGATACTCAATTTCATCCACATTAATTCACATTCGGATCTTTATCGGATTTTTTACTGCAATAAACACGCCGCCACCATTGGCGACTAACCTATCCTTACGATAAAAATTCCAGACTGAACTAAGGATTTCGTTGTGATAGACGTCTGGCTTCATCAGCTTTCTGTTCCCAGTACTATCTGTGCATTTAAACACCAATAAGCGATACTAATTCTGGGACCTTTCCTTGGATGCTCCTACAGTTTACTAAAATCATATTAATCTTTTCTGTCTCTGATCTGCAAGGACCAAGATTCTCTGAGATGGCTGTCGCTGATTTAATAAGCAAATCGTGTTTGCTCCCAAGGGAGGCGTCCTCTAACCTAAAAAATCCACATTCCGCTACCCTAGTAGAAGCTTCCTGCGTGTAGTGCACGCCTTATTAAGGGGAACCCTACAATTCTGCAGTCGAGAAATTCGCATCGGATACCGTCGCAGAGCCGTCTGAGCCTCTAGTTTAGATCTTCCGCTCTGCTCCAAACCAGAGAACCGCGATCAATCCTGGGTACGATACTACAAATAGACAGCTTAGCCTGCACCCCGCGTGAGATGCTAGTTGCCTTCACCAAATCAACCAGCCGCCGAAAGGAGCCGAGGATGGCCTCAGAACCCAAGCGGCAGGATGAGGCCTCCCGGAAAACATACCGGTACCGAATGCACACTGGAATTCTTTCTCGCCTTGCCTGCTATCCCCCTAAGGGACTCCATTACCAGCCTAACATTGGAGCTCCCATTGACTAGCATACCCACCCTCTGTACTTGGCCGGCTGGGCAGGAAAATCGGCCGCTGGCCCAACAGGAGAGGCATCCCGTGCTGGCTTAATCATCAACACTAGGAAGGACCTCGTACCTGTTGCTAAGGTGTAGGAGCCAGCCGCACGGCCTGCTCCCTCTTTCGCCTTCCTCCCAGAGACACACGGACCAGCCATTGTCTGTCACTCACCTTGGAGTGAGGACGGGCCAGTCAGATGTTGTGTATCGGTAGCCGCAGTGACGTCCGGGCCACCAGAGGATTCCAGTGACGCCGAAGGTGTCGTAGGTCTCGTAACTGGCGCCCTGATCTCAATGTGGACTCTCAGCAAAGGTAGGATGCGAATGAGAGTGTTTTCCTCGCAAGAGTCGGAATTAGGGCCGCTGTCAAAAATGGTATTAGCATCGGGCATAATTTGTTCATATACTGTGTGAAGCGCAGGCAGTTACTGATTTAGGGCTTGGGCATTCATAAATACAATGCCTGATGGAAGAAAGTGAAGCAACCAGAAAGGAAGGGGGGGGGGGGGGAAGAGGTAATGAATGGAGCCGACGGATTTGAGGGATAAATTTACGCCTGGGTGCGTACACCGATTTTGTTGGGAAGGTGTCATATTCGTAAATACGTGGGACGAAGTTAACATTCGAAGAGGTTCCAAACTTGTTCTATTGAGCGCAGACTTTGGAATCTTGCTGGCCACATGAGTACCTCAACGTTATGAAAACGATTTACAGAAAAACGTGCTACGTGTGGACGAGCATTGTCCTGTTGAAAAATGAGCCCACGATATTGTATTAGAGGTAACACGTGAGAACACAGGATGTCCGTGACGTACCACTGTCTCAGCAGTAGCTACCAGCCGTGGCCTGACCAGGTGGCTCCCACATCATGACGCCACGACTAACACCACAGTGCCTCTCCAAAATATTGGCAAGGTGGGACCTCTACCAGACCACTGCCATACTCATCGATTGTAGCGCAGAACTACAATTCGTGGTTGAACACAATACGATGCCAATCGGCAGTCCGAGCTTCCCTGTTTCGGTAGTTTTCCAAACATAGCCATCTTTGTTGTGATAACGTAAGTCTGCCCTTAAGACTGTGATTTTCTAGTCCGGTTGCTGCCAGTCTCCTACCAGTGACGTAGAATGGTGCAGGCAGTATCGCTTCCGCTCGGATGGCCGGTGCATGGGTGAAGGAGGTTACGATGTGCCTCGTTCAAAATGCAGCGATCCTTTCTTTCGGGTCGTCAGACTTAATCCACTGGAACCTTTTCAGCGAGTGTGGCTGTCTTGACGTTCCCATGCAATACAACATCGTCTCACTGTCATATCTGAACGCCTCATGAATGTGAATATTGCACAGCAAAGCAAAAGAAGAAATTTTATGTTTCACGTTTAGAGAATCATTCACACAGGAGTATTGTACGGACATACCGTCGTTTGACCGTCGCACGGACTCCCGTATGGAGGACATGAAAATTGGTATCCTGGCGTTGAGAAGCAACTGAAAGAATTGAAAGCCAATACGTCGCCAGGTCCGGACGAAATCCCAATTCGTGTTTACCGAGAATATTCTACGACATTGGACCATTACTTCAAATTTGTACACACTGTTACGCTCAGACTTTCGTATGACATTACTTACTTACGAGTCGTCCATTATGCACAAGGCGTACTGCTAAAGTATGAATTATCGTCTCGGAACCATCAAGCTGCGGCGATGACACCTGGTATAAGTCTTTCTCTACGTATTACCGCTTCAGTGAGACTCTTTCTTTTCAACACTGTGAACAGACTGGCGACCTAATTTGTATTACGATATGATAACAGTGAGTAATTATGGTTTTATCTCTTGACGATATCGATTTTCTATTAAGCTTGATGCTGTGAATACCTTGTATGAACCTGATGATGGTCAGACAATTGAAACTGGTTGTTTAAATAATTTTACCAGCAGCTCAAGGCGGTAATATGACATTTTTCAATTGTGCTCATGAGTCCAGTTAATTCGCTAGCAAGTTCTGTACACGATTTGACTGGGACTCTATCGGGCACTTTGAGAGAGTGATGAAGACATAACCTCACTGTCAACACCACTAGAATTGTTTACTATGTCACTCATCATAGTAACGGTACTAATATTGAATGATGACAATAATTTTTCCTGATGTAGAGTACGACATTGCCATTTACCTTTCCGCGGTGGTAGCACCATTTCCAGTCAAATCACCAATGTCATGCGTTGCTGGCAGTGTTCGGTTCACAGTACATTAACACGATAGAATTTCTGACCGAGCTTCTGTGCAGTTGCGTCCCTCCACACAATTGATGACATTACCATTGCAGGTCGAGGCCGTCGATAAAATTCAAGCGTCATAGTTCTTCCATCCATGTAAGCATTTTCGGTCGCTAATTTTGAGCAGTCTGTCTTCTCTGTAATCACTATGCCACGTTGCTCCTCACCCAGTGAAATGAATCTCTTTTTAGCTAAGTCCGTGACCAGCACAGCATTACTGTTCAGCGGGTAGTATGCGCATCAGGCGCCAGTCGCAATACTCTCTTGACCTTGCTCACTCCCTGCCTCTATCGCGTGCACATGGAATCGGCAAGGCCAGGCGCATGCATCGTAAACCGTTTGCTTATCTGCAGTTAACGCCCGTGGACACGATGTGAGGTTACGAACACGGTCCCAGCCCAAGAAGAACCTACTCGAAATTGTGCTCGTTGTCATGTGGTAGGCTAACTTACACACCGATTTAGTTTTTGCGGTCAGATTCTCATTTGGCTGGCTTTCCTTCGCTGTACGCCGCCCTTAACTCATTGACCTAGGAGGCATACTCCGATCCGTTTGGCGACTATTTATACCGCGTAAGCATGATAACTGACAGACATCAAATTTAAATTTGAAAACAAACTGAGAGAGTATCTTTTCGACAGCACCTTCTAGTACGTAAAAAGCATATCTGCCAGGTGATCAAAAAGTCAGTATAAATTTAAAAACTGAATAAATCACGGAATAATGTAGATAGAGAGGTACAAATTGACACACATGCTTGGAATGACATGGGGTTTTATTAGAACAAAAAAAAAACAAGCGTTCAAAAAATGTCCGACAGATGGCGCTTCATCAGAATAGCAATAATTAGCGTAACAAAGTAAGACAAAGCAAAGATGATGTTCTTTACAGGAAATGCTCAATGTGTCCACCATCACTCCTGAACAATAGTGTGGTCCAGGAATAACGTTGTGAACAGCACTGTAAAGCATGTCCAGAGTTATGGTGAGACATTGGCGTCGGATGTTGCCTTTCAGCATCCGTAGAGATGTTGGTCGATCACGATACACTTGCGACTTCAGGTAACCCCAAAGCCAATAATCGCACGGAATGAAGTCTGGGGACCTGGGAGGCCAAGCATGACGAAAGCGGCGGCTGAGCGCGCGATCTTAACCAAACGACACGCACAATCCTTTTTTTCTAGTAAAACCCCATGTAATTCCAAGCATGTGTGTCAATTTTTCCCTCTCTATCTACATTTTTCCGTGGTGTATTAAGTTTTCAAATTTCTACAGACTTTTTGATCACCCGGTATTTTTGTAACGCGTAAAAGTTAGTGAGTATAAATTAATAAAATACATCTGTATTTTTTTAAAGTCCTTGTAAATGGTCAACAAGTGGCCATATTTACACATGCATATTCAAATGGTTCTGAGCACTATGGGACTTAACATCTGAGGTCATCAGTCCCCTAGAACTACTTAAACCTAACTAACCTAAGGATATCACACACATCCATGCCCGAGGCAGGATTCGAACCTGTGACTGTAGCGGTCGCGTGGTTCCAGACTGAAGCGCCTAGAACCGCTCGGCCACAAAGGCTGGCACACATGCATGCATTATGTGTCTGTAAATGACTCTTTCACATCATTACCATTAATCACACAAATGATACATTACAGAAAATTAACTAACAAGCTGCAGTTGATCATCACATATATTTTTGTGTAATGAATTGTGAGTTGGCTGCTGCCTCTGCGCACTAAATAAGTGCCGAGCCAGGGAAATTGCTCCAGACAGGTGCTGATTGACGCGCAGACCATCCTGCCCTTTCCACACTTTCTTCTAAACCTAAAACTTCTTCCGCAGTTTCTTGTAGAGCCTCTTTAATCACACTCCACTTCCCTTCGATGCTTTGCAGAGCTTGGCTTTGTTTAGCCTCACACTTCTTCTGCAGTTCTGTTTCATACTTTTCGGATACTCCCTTCTCTATCAATTTGGAGACATTGTATTTCGCGGAGCTTTTCTCTTCCCTCTGAATCTATAGACAGCTACGCATGTAATGATCCAAATCTCAATCAGCCTCCCCCCCCCCCTCCCCCCTTGCAGCTATCAACTTCAAGGATGTCAGATGGATGTCCCCTGTCGATTACCAAATTTGATTAAAAGTAGTGCCATCTGGCGAGCGTCATGTGGTTTTCCTTATTTTCTATTTCCCATGGCAAAGTTTATAATTTTGTCTCTATTTTTATTCGACACCTCATGCAGGCTTTCATTTCCTACTGTTTCTCTAAAGGCTTGTTCTTTTCCCACCTTTGCACTGAAGTCACCCATCACTATGTTTACATCATTCCTTGGTATGCCTTCTAATTCCTGTTCGAAGCCTTATAATTCCTGTTACAGTCGACCATAAAACTCATCTTTCACTTCAACCTCATCATCTCCTCTGGGTGCATACGCACATACTAGAGTGATGTTGAAGAAGTGGGCCTTCATTCTCAAAGTACACATTCTTTCATTTATAGAGTAAAAATTTATGACTGCTGCTTTAGACATATTGCCTACAAGAAAGCCAGTACCACCTACTATACCACTGTCTCCTCCACTATACATAATTGTGTAATTACCACTTTTTGTGATAACATCTCCTTTCCATCTGATCTCTTGAATTGCTGCTACTCCTATACGGTGTTTCTCCACCTCTTATTTGAGTCCATGTAGAGCTCCTGGTTTGTTCAAAGTTCTTACATTCCAAGTAGCAGAATATATATAATTTTTCCATTATTGTGTCCTTTTCCTTGCATGGGTCGCTCATCAGCATCATCAGTCCGACTGTTCCTATGAGTTTCGTAACAATGTGATTTTTTTCCGATATGGGGTTGTTAGCCCCATGATCAACCCCGAATCTGGAGGGCCTGGATTTGTATCGGGTTTTTCTCCCTAAGGGAGAGTGGCTTCACCATGCCTCTAGAGCCCTCCGTGCTCCATATCGTAGGAAAGCGAAAATGATAAGGAAAAAGGATGGGCTTAGGATGGGACAGGAGACAGGTTATCGATGGGACGTTGTGGGACACACTTCGTCTGGCTTCCCCCTTTGGCCTGTCCAGCATGGTGACCCTGCTGGAAGCTACGCACCGCCGGCATAGCCCTCTCGATGCAGATCACGAAAACCTCCTCGCCCACACGGACACAGCTACGTTAAGACGGTGTCCCCTGAGGAGGACAGCTTTATCACGTAGCACTAGGAAAAGTAATTTACTCTACAAAAGGGTTAAATAAAAAAAGAGCAAAACAAGAATATATCTAACATCGCTCCAATACCTCGTCGAACTGTTAAAAAGTGTGTTTTTGTTATTCATAACCAACTTTCGCATTTATCAATAATAACAGCAAACTCTTGTCTTTGGTCATTAAAAAGAACGTTCAGCAGAGAACGAAATAACGACAATAATTATATATGTTTTCTGTGTCTGTGCATGTAAACTATAGTCGCATCAAAAGTAATTGCTTTGGTTACATAAAAACTCAGAAGTTACACGATCAACGTAATTGATAACATGTAAGGACATAAAATATACACTGGAATGGCACTGAATAACGTGCGGTTCTAATTATGAGCCCCGGTTTCTTGGGTTCGATTCCCGGCAGGGTCAGGGATTTTCTCTGCCTCGTGATGGCTGGGTGTTGTGTGATGTCCTTAGGTTAGTTAGGTTTAAGTAGTTCTAAGTTCTTGGGGACTGATGACCTCAGATGTTAAGTCCCATAGTGCTCAGAGCCATTTGAACCATTTTAGTTATGAGCAAAACAAAAAACTAAGCAAACAAAAAAAACAAGGACGAGTCGTCGGCTTCCGTTTCCTCACTTATACATTCATTGTGTTCCTTTACTTAAAAATTCTACCAATACTATCTGTAATCCTACCATTTATTACGTCATTTATATAGCCTACCGAAACGAACGAACCCCCAGTTTTGGTAGAGGCCAGCTCTACTCTTGCATATTAGGTGGAAAACAAAAACCGCAATATTAAACTGTTCCTTTAACTTCCCTGCTTTTCCTGCAGTCGGTTACAGAAGTCAAAAGGGACAGTGTGAAAGGCTAGTGCCTCTTTTCTTGTGCGCTCTCTTGTGGCACAAGCGCGGACGCCCACAATAGAATGAGTCACACGACAATGTCTTTGAGAAGGAACGGAACAATAGGGGCATGCAGACGGCTACACGCCGCCGCGGACAATGGGTGCCCAGCTCAGTGCTCACCGCGGAGGAATATCTAATTATTGCCGTGGTCGCTGCTGGGAAAACAATGGCGTGAAAGCCTGCGAAGTTATTGTTTTTGTAGTCACTTTTGTTCATCTCTGGCGTTCTGTCGACAGCGAGGTCACGGCTTATTTTACTAACGTAAAGGTTTGCACAGTACAGAAATCAACATTCACACAAAACGTCTTCCTTTACAATAATACTTTAATTTGTTTCGTCATATGACAAATAAGCTCTACATCGTATGCATATATGGTGCGAAAACAATATTTCTGTTTCTTTGTAAACGAGAAGACCGCATAACGTCGCGGGGTTAGGTACATGTTAACTATAAGGTCATGAGAGAATTTATTTCATGGAAGGAGATCTATAATGCAGTATACTCTCGATTATCTGCAGTAACTCGGGAGTTCAAAATGTTAAATAATCGAATTATACAGATGATCCGCAATTCAAGTACAATGTATTGTGTTAGGACTCTTCGAAACCAAGAGTTAATTACAATATAAGTAAAATCTTTCATGTTTATAATAAATTCTTCTTTAGTCGTCATAATATATGTGAAAATTCGGTACTTGCAACGAATGCAGAACCATAAAATTTCACATTATCTGACACTACTTTGAAACAAAATACAGACAAGCTCTTGCAGTGTTAAAGCAGCATATTATGTACTGCAGTCGCGTTGTGACATGGGATTGTCACTCATCCGTGACCACCCTCGGAGTTATTGTATATTTTCAGCAGCAAAAAAAAGGGGTAAATAGGCCGCAGATAATCCGCAAAGCGGATAAACCACCCGCGGATAATCGAGAGTTTACTGAATATTAATAAAATAATTTTGAAGAGCACAAAAAGAAAAGACATTTATACATATATAAGTAACGTATCTTATCTTACTGCTGATGATAGAAATGTTCATACTTTTCACGCAAAATTACGATGGCGAATCAGTCCAGTGTTCGTAAATATTATAAAGTTCGACCTTAACCTTTTGGCTTCTTGTGTTTCCATCTGTGGTTTATTACGTCTCTTGTTACCCATAATGGAGGCAAATCAGACATCAATACTGTTATGAAATGATAATTAAATCAAGATCCTAAGCTGTCGACAGGCGTTGATATACATCAACGGGGCCAGTGGAAAATGTGTGCCGCGGTCGGGGCTCGAACCCGCGATCTCCTGCTTACATGGAAGACGCTCTATCCATCTGAGCCACCGAGGGTACAGAGGACATTGCGACTGCAGGGATTTATCCCTTGTACGCTCCCCGTGTGACCCACATTCCTAACTTGATGTCCACACACTACATTTGTAGTACCCCTTCCCATTACACTCATTACTCGCGGCAGACAATCTTTCCGAGTTCGGGCAATGCGTGAGCATCCAGCACAGAAGAAGAAGGTCATTGGTCGGTTATCCTTAACTATATGAAGATGTTATCTGTTCTTTCGGACATGTTGGAAAGAACACATAAAGCTGGGAATGTGGGTCACACGGGGAGCGTGAAAGAGATAAATCCCTGCAGTTGCACTATTCTCTATACCCTCGATGGCTCAGATGGATAGAGCGTCTGCCATGTAAGCAAGAGATCCCGGCTTCGAGTCCCGGTCGGCGCACATATTTTCAACCGTCCCCGTTGGTATACATCAACGCCTGTCGACAGCTTAGGGTCTTGATTTAATTATGATTTCATTCAAAGAGAGCTGCCTGGTCACCGATGGTATATGTTCTTTAGGACTTGAACAGATACCATATTCATATATCATTGCTGTTAAGTCGTCTTGGCTTAGAACTGACTTGATGTCATATGAGATGATGTTTTATACTGTACATTTGTGTGTGGATTACATGAAATGGTGCTTCGTTTTCTCCATCAAAGAAAGAGGATTGCATAGCTCACAGTTTTGTAGAACAAAGCAAGAGATCAACTCCAAGAGAGCAGCAAAACAGGATCGTAAAATTTCGCTTTTTCTCTTACATCAACGATTCTCTGGCAACTTAAATGATTATACTGTCGCATTTCTGTTTCTCCAATAAATATATACTTCCTTTTATAAGTTTTTAGAATGATCTCCACTTTCTTTACAAAAAAACTTGTCACCTACAGAGTAACATTACAGATCGCATCTGTTTTGCAAGAAGGAGAGGACGAAACTCTCTATGAAAGTCAATTAGAATGTCTCACTTATCATATATTTTGAACCTCGACGGAATCGTGTGCACCTGCAGGCAGTCTTTTTGATCATGTGTTATTAACCGTTGCGTGGAGACCCTCGCGTGTTGCGACACTAAAGCTCGCTGTGCTTTCATTTGCGGAAGCTGCAGCTAGGCGTTACTCGCGTTAAAGGACAGGTGTGCAGAGGCGGCGCGCCGGTTCCCACGAGAAAGACAATGCTGATCGAGTCTTGCGGACATAGTTACCCTAGAGAGCCCGCTTCACACAGGGAACGACAGATGTTACTTGCTTTACACAGAACACTGCTAAATAAATCACTCTTAATTTCTACTGACTAAGATGTGGATGTTAAAACTGTCAGTCGGCACGCAGCAAGGTCATAAAGAAATAACGGATTTACCGTTACCCGTGAACTTACGCAACAACATAATTATAACAATCAAATATTCATAGAAATCAAGATTAAAGACTGTTGGGGACACCGGTTAATCTCTACGTAGCTAGTAACTTCTATAACCGGTCTTTTAATTGAGAACAATATTATCACGATTATTTTCATATAGGGGAAGGGAGGGATGATCGATAATATCGGAATACCTTCCGTCCGCAATCAGCTCGTGTCGCTGTGCGTGTGTCGTGGGTTGTCGTAATAGAGAATATGAAACCTTTTTTCAAGCCCCAAGTTGAGCGCCGTCCTTCGTTGATCTGCAGCCATCGACTTCTCTGACGTAAGATATCGATGTTGGTATCTACTATATATGCCCGACTTTTCGTTATATCTACACCTCAGATGGAGCATCCACAAACATCTTCACTGCAACGGCGACTAAATTTCGGGGTTTCATAATAATAATTAATGTTGACTTTTTTCAGAGCCCATTATGCTTCATTTGTTGCTGCGTTACCAAATACAAGACAGTTAACAACGTCTTTGGATGTTAGTTATTATTTCAACTTCCTATTTCCGACGTTACTACTTATCCGTACTGTTTCTGATTTTGTTCTATTTCCGTCCGATTGGAAATTAAATATTAAATAGCTTTTAAGTCACAATTTACGCTTCGTAACATTTCATAATAGGACCTTCTGTCATCCAGAGATACAGTTTGCAGTTTGCCTGTGATTATAGTTGACTAATACACACGCTATTGTGGAAATCACTTTAGATTTTTTTATTAAAAACATTTAATAATAATTATATGAACATGAATGAGTGCGTTTTGTGTATAGAGAAAAGGAGCGTTGATTCTACAATTACTCTCAGCAATTACGGCAACTAAAATGTCGTGATGTTTATAGTTAGTCTCTCAAAGATATTATAACAAGGACTATGGTCGATTACTATACATCGATACAGTCATTCAAAATTCGTACACTTTTACTTTCACAAAGCCAAATGCCCAATTCCGTTCTTATATTTAATTTAATACCCTTCGTACAGTCCACAGATCCTATTACCCGTTATTCGACATGTAATATAGTTTAATACTGAGATCTCTGAAAACCAGGAAAATTGTTGTATTTGTTTAAACAGCTATGCTTGTTCCTGGACTGTAACGCGGAAAGGATCACATAATTCCAAAAAAATGTTGTGCGTGCAGTGTCGATACTACCAGTTAGTCAGTGCAAAATACAGTGCGGGTAAATAATATCATTCATGTTTGAAAACTGTCTGGAAAACAGTAAAAAAAATCACATTGGTTTTGAATTAATTTTAGGGGGAAAATAATGAAAACGGTCAGGCAGCTGAGAGAATGAGCTCAAAAGTTTACCTTAGCTACGTTAAAACTACGTCACAGAAATTTTTCTTCTCGGAATTATGTAATCTTGTTACAAGGAAAGAGTTCCTGATACGGGTATCAGTAGGAAATACGTATCAGCTTGCGGTGTATCCTCGTAGCCAACATTTATACCAGGAATTCTGAAGTAATCTCTACTAGCGGATGCAGTGGACTTTTGAAAGTATGTACTGAACATCATTATGAGAGTACTTCTGGAGTCGAGAGGCGAAGAAGTGAGGAAAGACTATGAAAGCTTTTGGATGGAGCGAACACTATATTGCACACAGAATATGGACTGCGAGTAAACGAAAGAAAGACGCATTTATTGAGGAATATCAGAAATGAGATTAGCGACAATCAGACGTCAAAACTGGAGACCAAAGTGAAGAAATTCATCCACTTTCTAAGCAAAATAACGCGTCACCGGCGAATTATTCAGGACGTATGAAGATGACCAGAACAGGAAAAGGAAGGATATATCACCAAAACAAGTGTACTAGTATCAAACATAAGTTAATCGCGAACTGCGGGAAAACCACAAACAAGGGAATAGAAGAGGGTTGAGATACACTGTAATAGAAGGGTACTGTGTATTACATGGACTGATAAGTAACGAGAAGTTTTTCCTCAGAATGGGCGAGGGAAGGTACATAATATTGAAAAGTAGAAGGGATGTGGTCTTACGAGATGTGTTACAACATCAAGCAATATACTATACGGTGCTAGAGGGAGTCGAGAAACGAAAACCATATTGGCAAAGACAACAACAAAAAAAAAGTATATCGGACCGCGCCGCAAACGGGAACGATGTCAAGACTCCGCGGGTGAAATGTGCAGACTGCACACAATCTGCAGACAACTTAACAAATTTACAAGTCTTGTGAGGACGCGACGGGACTTGTGAGACTAGAATTCAATTATTGGCTGTTGCAAAACGCCAACGGGTAATGAACTTGTAGGCAAAAACAGGCCAAATTAAATTTTCGGTTCCAGAAGTGGCTGGCCGAAATCAGTTAAACTAAATAACCTTCCAACTGCTAGTCTTGCTAGACGACGTTTTCGAGAGAAGAAAGATGTGCGATGTGGATGTCGTCTACAAACAGCTGGTAATGACGTGTGGCTGCATACCATTGTATCCCGGGCTTCTGTGACGGCAATGCTATATCCATCTGTAACGAAATACAGCTGTGAGACTTTAAATATGAGCGTAATACAAAGCACATATCCAAAGTACGAAGAATCAGAAGAGGTCTTACTCACGCTGTGCAGAGAGCTTCCACGTTGCAGTTAGTCAGAAAGCTCGGTGAAGGAAAAACTCTCCAAATAATATGCCTTCAGGAGGAACACGGGGAAACAGCAAAATTACCTAGCGCACCATTCATTGCTGAAGCAATGAGAAAGGGAAATGACTCACGGTGGTAAGGATTGGTCATCTTTCTGTTCAACATTCACGAAGTGTAAAAATGCTAGGCAAAATCGGCGGATATTGCATTAATAACATATACTTTCTGTTGCGATCAGGTGAAACTACTTTCGTCTGGCCACAGCTGTGGCTTCTTTGATTGCCCTGGGAGCTAGAACATATGAAATATTATTTCTCTTTATTACATAAATGAATGGAAGATTTACTTAATTTCAACACATATTTTGCCACTGGAGTGCTTGATGAATTACAACTGTTATTGACTATTAAAGCAACACTTGATTCACGGATCACAAAACTGTTTTACAGTACAATGTTCCACATTTAAATGAACAAATCCATCAGAAACTTTAAATGTAATGTTCATTGTATATTCTGATGCTGACTACTTTAGATGAGGTCAAGAACTGGGGCAGAACTCTTCCTAGTTCCGCTCTATACTTGGCTCTGGTGAGAGGGCACTACTGTCCTGGGGGAAAAAGTGGTCTTCAGGAGTGCTTCATGTACATCGCTGTACACTGCACCGAGCCCTCGCTATCGTCCGTCATATCGATTCAGGTTGCCGACCATGATGTGGCACCGTGATCTCCGGATGATACTACACCTCCAGTACCGTTACGATGCACACCTTTACGATGGACATCTATAGAAAGCAGTAATACTGAGGTATAGGGAAAACATAGTTTCATTCTGGATTTCAATGCCAAACGCAGTATGTATGTTGCGTTACATCTAGTTTACCCTCAGATCCCACTACAGCGCATTACCAATAAGTGGGTCAATGCAATGGGAGTGGATGTGAAGCTTTTTCATTTCGTTTTGTGACCTATGACCTTTACCCGTCTTCACAGGTTCTTCGCAGGCTATCGTAGAATCAAGCTAATAGGAGGTGAAGGGTTCCTGTTATTACAAATTTTCTTTCTTGTTGTAATGAGGTTTTTGTAGTTGTGAAAAAGTACGGTGATTCTCACACATTCCAGTTCCAAAGATATTCCGTGTATCAATATTGCAGGCAAAATATTATTACTGAAAATTGGATTACAAAAGATTTACATAGTCCAGTTACATTAATGTGACCACCACCTATGTTCAACGTCAGCGTAGAATCAACACTCACAGGCGACAGGTGGCATCATTAGCAGCGAAGGGCATATAAAGCGTGTCGAAGCGGAAAGGAGTGCAGTCTTTGTGGCAATGAGAAAAGGGCATGGTCGTTGACTTTCGGGCCAAGAGTGGAAGCATTGTTACGTGATTAAAGAATAGCAAGTGTGGCAAAATCGGGCAACTGTCCCGTAGCTGACAGGGGTGAACAATAGCTACAGAGGCGTGTACGGACGAATAGACATGCAACTGTCAAGCAACTGACAGCCCAGATGAACCGAGGGGTACCAACAATGTCTCCTAAACTACCGTTCAGCGAACGTTGCTGCGTATGGGACTCTGCAGTAGGCGCCTTGTTCGTGCACAAAAGCTGCCTGCTTCTCACCGCCGACGGAAATTGCACGCCAACGCCGCAACTGCGTGTCCACTGAGTAGCGATAGGTGGCCCTTTGAGATGAATCACCTTTTTGTTCCGTAGGACAGTTCTAGGGCGGAGGAGGGAATGCTCTCGTGACATTCCCTGGCTGATCTCGTCAATCGGGAAGGCAAATTAGACATCCTTAGAGGCGACGTCAACTCCTACATTCAGTTTGTTTTTCCTCAGCACGATGTCATCTACCAGCAGGACAATCCAACGTGTCACACAGCTCGCAGTACACGTGCGTTGTTCGGAGAACACCAGTACTCCTCTGGCTACCAGACCTTATCTAGAATCTATGGGACTACCTCGATCTGGCTGTTCGCAACACGATCCTCAACCTAAAAAACCTGTCGAAATTACCCATGGAGCTGGCGTCGGCACGGCAGCATACCCGAGACGGTACCTTCCAGAGCGTGACTGACTCTCTTCCTGCACGTCTCGCAGCGGTCTTCTCTCTAGAGGTGGTTATTCAGGCTTTTGACAGATGGTAACTTAATGTGACTGGGCAGTGTACTACTGATTATAGACTTTGCCTGTATTTTCCTAGCAATGAATAAGTAAGGACGTACAACGTGGACTATTCAGTTTGTAACTTTTGTTTAAACTGCTTAAATCATGCAAAATTATTTCACTGGTCGAATCACTTTATGTAAAATCAGTTCCCCGAAGAGGTTCATAGACTACTGGCCATTAAAATTGCTACACCATGAAGATGACATGCTACAGCCGCGAAATTTAACCGACACAAAGAAGATGCTGTGATATGCAAATGATTAGCTTTTCAGAGAATTCACACAAGGCTGGCGCCGGTGGCGACACCTACAACGTGCTGACATGAGGAAAGTTTCCAACTAATTTCTCATACACAAACAGCAGTTGAACGGCGTTACCTGGTGAAACGTTGTTGTGATGCCTCGTGTAAGGAGGAGAAATGCGTACCATCACGTTTCCAACTTTGATAAAGGTCGGATTGTAGCCTCTCGCGATTGCGGTTTATCGTATAGCGACATTGCTGCTAGCGTTGGTCGAGATCCAATGACAGTAAGGACAATATGGAAACGGTGGGTTCAGGAGGGTAATACAGAGCGCCGTGCTGGATCCCAAGGGCCTCGTATCACCAGCAGTCCAGATGACAGGCATCTTATCCGCATGGCTGTAACGGATCGTGCAGCCACGTCATGATCCCTGAGACAACAAATGGAGACGTTTGCAAGACAACAACCATCTGCACTAACAGTTCGACGACGTTAGCAGCAGCATGGACTATCAGCTCGGAGACCATGGCTGCGGTTACCCTTGACGCTGCATCACAGACAGGAGCGCCTGCGATGGTGTACCCAACGACGAACCTGGGCGCACGAATGGCAAATCGTCATTTTTTCGGATGAATCGAGGTTCTGTTTACTGCATCGTGATGGTCGCAGCCGTGTTTGGCGACATCGCGGTGAACGCACATTGGAAGCGTGTATTCGTCATCGCCATACTGGCGTATCACGCAGCGTGCTGGTATGGGGTGCCATTGGTTACACGTCTCGGTCACCTCTTGTTCGCACTGACGTCACTTTGAGCAGTGGACATTACATTTCTGATTTGTTACGACCCGTGGCTTTATCCTTCATTCGACTTCTGCGAAACCCTACATTTGAGCAGGATAAGGCACGAGCGCACGTTGCAGGTCCTGTACGGGCCTTTCTGGGTACAGAAAATGTTCGACTACTGCCCTGGCCAGAACATTCTCCAGATCTCTCACCTGTTGAAAACGTCTGGTCAATGGTGGCCGAGCAACTGGCTCGTCACAATACGCCGGTCACTACTCTTGGTGAACTGTGCTATCGTGTTGAAGCTGCATGGGCAGCTGTACCTTTACACGTCATGGTTCAAATGGCTCTGACCACTATGGGAGTTAACTGCTGAGATCACCAGTCCCTAGAACTTATAACTACTTAAACCTAACTAACCTAAGGACATCACACACATCCATGCCCGAAGCAGGATTCGAACCTGCGACGGTAGCGGTTAGACAGATGGACATGGAATAAGTGAATTACAATCTCTTAACATTCCATACATTTAGAAGAATAAATTTCTTTCTTTAATAAAGTACAGTGTAACTGACGCAGACTAGTCCAGCGGCGTCACTATTGAATGGCCGCCAGTGAGGGAAGTATATGACGCTGGTGTCCTCCGCTCTCGTTCGGTAACGTACACCAGACAAAATAAATACAATTATATAGTTTCATTTACTATTTCGATCTTAATACACTAAAGGCATTACTGAAAAAAGCCACAAACACACCTAACGTTACTCAGCTCTCCAGGAACACTGGCCGGCGAAAAGTTTGACGCTCTGCATGGGGCATACTGGGTGAACGGATGAAAGTGGTTTGGACCTGTAAGACACAATACAAAAATTAGTCTTATGTGCAATTAATAAATCATTCTATCCATCTATATATCACCATTGAGGAGGTGCTTTAGCATAGATATTGCTCTTATTACAGTAACACATTTTCTGGCGTATTATCATGACAAGCTAACGAATCACTACGAGTGATCACAGTATTATCGTATTAATACTACCTAACGAACAATGTGTGGCGAAAAACTGTGCTCCGATGAAGCACGGCTGCAGTCTGAATTTACGTTACAACACCTAACCGTCGAAGTAGGATTTTGATGTGGATAAATGGCTTATACACAACGTAGCGCAGCTCCTAGCCCCTTAGGCTGAGCCTAGACCTGCAATGGATGTGGAACAAATTCCGTGGTGTTTGTAAGGCAGCAGAGAGCTGTTGGCGGTTGCAAATTTTACAGAGTCTGGCGTGAGAATGTGCCTGAATAGGTCAGTCGATAAAGAGCTTTTCCTTTCTGCGAAAGGCAAGGTTCTGGGTTCGAGTTTCGGTTCGGTACACAGCTTTAATGTGGCAGGAAGTTTCAAAACAGAGCACGCTTCGCAGCAAAACGAAGACATTCTAGACACTTTTAGTTGTCTGTGGTGGGGTGATAGGCTATGAGTAGTGCTGGGAGCTGTAACTTCTGTGGATCCTGAATATGAGTCGTCTGAGACTTGTTGCAATACATCTACAAAAGGACACAAAGTGAACGGGTACTTGCCAAGACCGAGGACATATGGCGTCGATATTGGCACAAAGTGGCACTTAGAGATCGCAATGCAGAGTAGTGAGAAGTTTGAAGAAACTGCAGATGTTACAGAATTCGAATTCTTTCACCAGGTCAAGATCTTGTGGATTCCAAAAGAAAGAGTAGTTAAGAAAGGTCCGAGATCCTAATTAGTAAGTTGTTAAGCAGTGATACATTTATTTTGGAAGTATTGATATCGTAGTAATTAAAGCATTGACTGGAAATTGTAATTTATTTGAATTAGTTGCTAAATTAATGTACAAATTAATAGTTGTTACGAACAGTAAAACGTTATGTCATGATTTAGTTTCTAGGTTGCAGACGTACATGTAAGCCAGCAATAAATAAGCACGTGGTATTATGAGCAACCGAACAGCATAGGAATTGTAGGCAAAGGTAGAGATTGGAACATACATAAAAAAATCAAGTTACTTAAGGCTACATGCCTCCATACAACTCAAATAAATTCCATAAAAGTGGAATTTGTATTTGAGTATGCAACATTTTGTACTGGAACTAGATGTGAAAGAAACATGGCTCCTTTTTCTGTACCTTTTTGCATCACCACGAGAGTAGGCTTTCATAATCAGAGATCATTTTAGTAAAATTCTTCTGGACGTCTAACAGCGTATCTAATATTTAACAATGAATATTTGTCTGAAGAAGGATATTATTCCGCCAGGCTGTGTTTAAATATTTTATTTGTACCACTAGGTCGGCCATTGCCCATTCCCTATTGCATCTAATAAACATAATAACAAGTCATTATAAGAGAACTAAAACATGGATGTAACTTAAATAAACAAAGTAGTTTATTTAATGTTACATCTACTGTAATTATAGTACATGTTTTAGTTCTCTTTTATATTGTGTATTGTTTGAAATGTGCGAAAACGACCTGTTGGTATTTCTTTCTCTTTGACTGGAATACTTCAAAAATATGAAGCGCCACCGTCTCTTATTTGCGTTGTTCATTGCATTAACCACATCACGAGAATGAGCACTGCAGCAAGCTAATAATTTTGCCAGCGTGTTCCGAAGTCAAAGATCATGGTACACAGCTCAATACCACAGATCAGTTTAACGCCCTCTCTAGAGTAGCATGCTGAAAAACAGTGGAAAATCAAACACTTGCCAGGCCTTTATCTCGAAACGACAGTCAGTTTCTGGCAGAATTAGAAGCTTCCTCAGAACTTAGACAAAATTATAGGGGGAAATTCGTGAAAGATACGAATGAAAGACGTGTATAAATACATGATTGTGTGGAATATATAAAATTTATGTGAAGATATATGTATGTGAAATGTATGTGATGAATGTATATGCGCACGCAGGCTGTGCCGCGAACAAAATTAAATCCGAAAAAATATCGCTTTTCACACGGTCAGTTATATGCCACAAGTTCAGGGGTGGAACAGGCAAAAAAATTGTTTTTTCAAAAGATAGAAAGGTCGCAAATATTATATAACCCAAACCATTTGAATAAAATCTTTCATATTCAATGTAATGCATAAAAAATCATTGTGTTTCATTACTTTAGCATATATAACTGTGTCACCTTTGTATACTTGTGTCTACTCAGACGGAGCTTGAAACGCACGCGGGGCACAGCTAGTTATGTAAAAAACCACCGACTTTTCGGTTATACTGCAGGCACCCTTCACCAGTCCTCTCCAGGCAGCCAAAATATCGGCACTTTTATCACACGCGGTCACACACCTGAAGAATCTTACGAAGCTACATGTTTCGACAAGTAGAAAACAGAAAGCCATTTAGAGCTACCACAATATAAACAAGGAACCCGTTTATGGGGATATTTTGTCATATATTAAGCTTAAATTGTGGCTATAAGCATCATGCGACTATTTTTCACAAAATAAAGGCCAAATGTGCATATTTTGGGAGCGTGGTAAAGGAATGTTTCACGGGAGTAGGATTTACGTTAGTCTCTCGTTATGTTAAATGTTGAGTGTTCAACATAACTGAGATACAGTGTGTTTCACAATTCACGTTACGCATTTCTAGAGGTTGTAGAGAATACTTAATAGATCAAATTTTATATAAGAACCCATATCCAAAAACGTCATCCAACGACGAGACAGAGCGTCAACGTTATAAGCGTCGCCGCCTGTAAATGTATGTACAGAAGAGGTGATTCCGTGATGATGTTACAACGTTTCTAGGATGAAGAAGAAGGATACATTTACCAATTTGAGGTATGGATCCCTGTACCGGAAAGGAACGAGTCGAAAGTTGTAAGCGAAGAATGTTCTGGTGCCTCTGACAACGGAAAACGCGTAGTGGTACTGTTGTTGCTATGGTATTAGGGTAGCCAGCTTTCAGAGGTGGTAATGCGGACTAAAACAAGAAAAAAAGGTCTAACGTAAACATGGGCTCTAAAGTGCATACCTGAAGAGCTTTGAGCACTTGTTGAAGACTGGAGATGTTTTTCATAGCAGCGAAGATGAACAATTGCTCGTAGCTCCGCAGATATGCATTTTAGATCCTATGTTTACTAGACACTTTTTTCTTGTTTTGGTCCATACTGCCACCTCTGAAAGTTGCCTACCCAAGAATATTAGCACCAACAGTAGCAGTACATGTATTCCAGTGTCACTCACTGGAAAGGTTTTCGCTTATAACATTCGGCTCATTCTTTTCTGGTACAGGGACCTTTAACGGTATCTATCCTTCTCCATCGTCCTAGAAAGTTTGTAACATCATTACGGAATCACCCTGTATATAAATACATTTACAGGTCGGCGCCTATAACTTTGGCGCTCTGTAGCATCGTTGGATGACGTTTCTGAACAGGGATTCCCCGACCTACTAGGTCCCTCCTACAACCTATAGAAGTGTTTAAAATGAATTATGAAACACACTGTAAAACAGTACCCATCTTATCTTTCTATAAGTGTAACCGTGCTCATTTCTGAAGTCTCCTTGTACATCAGTCTCTAAAGCAGTTTCTTTTAGTACGTCAGTAGATTACACACCACCATATCTTGGATGTGTGTCACTGAGAGAACTCATCCATAAATGCCAATGAACAAGGAGTGTTCCCCGTATTATGCAGAGAACGACGTCGCGTCGCTTGGTGTCCCGTTCCGTCAGGCGTAACTATAGACGATCGCCGTGGCTGGCACATGAGTGATACCCGATGGAATGTGGCACGGTGCCGGCTCTGAATGCCGAGCGTGTATCCGGTGATACGGCAAAGCTATAACAACAGCCGAGCTGCCCGTGGCATGAATACCTGATGCTATTCTCGGAAGGATGTCATTGCGCACACGTACCATGTACTTCTGCGTATATGTGTGTCATGCGCTCCACTCAATCTCTCACTGTCGTAATTTTTTAATGTACGAAGGGAAAACGGGAACATGAGATTCAAAGCCCTTTCGACTCTGACGCCATTAGAAACATAGCCAACGTAGAGCATGGAACGGGCGGAGAGGAAGTCGGCAATGTCGATCCAATACAGCCTTCGTGGATTGCGCGACAGTATTCTGCCAGTACGACGTTCCTGTATAAAAACTGAAGATCTGCGAAGAGGTTCACCAAAGTTCGGATTATACACAAATATGCAGGTTAAACGTTCCTGTCCGCAGCTCGTGGTCTCGTGGTCGCGTTCTCACTTCCCGAGGACGGGGCCCGGGTTCGATTTCCGGCGGGGTCAGGGATTTTCACCTGCCTCGAGAAGACTCGGTGTTTGTGATGTCCTCATAATTTGACCATAACTCATTAAAGTGTAGAGATTGGACCGAGCAAAGGATGGGAATTTGTTCGGGCGCTGATAACCGCGCAGTTGAGCGCCCCACAAACCAAACATCATCATCAAAGTTCCTATGCACGGAAGTGACAAAAGTCATGACACATCTCCTAATAGTGCACTGCCATTGTAGTGCAGCATCTCGACGTGGCATGGACAACTAGTTGAAAGTCTGCTGCAGAAATATTGAGTCAAGCTGCCTCTACAGCAGCCCATAATTGAAAAAGTATCTCGACGTGGGATGCATTCAACAAGCTGTTAGAAGTCCCCTGTAGAAATATTGAGTCGTGCTGCCTCTACAAATGCCCATAATTGCTAAAGTGTTCTCGGTACAGAATTCTGTTCACGAACTGACTTCTCGATTGTGTCCTATACATGTTCGATGGTATTCATGTTGGGGGATCTGGGTATCCAAATCATTCCCTCGAACTGCCCAGGATGTTCCTCAAAACAATTTCGAACAATTGTGGCCCAGCGACGAGGCACGTTGTCATCCGTAAAAATTGCATCGTTGTTTGGGAACATGAAGTCCATGACCGGCTAAAAATGGTCTCTAAGTAGCCGAATACAACAAACGACCCACTTCATTCCATGTGAACAGAACCCATACCGTTATGGAGCCACCATCAGCTCGCGCAGTGCCTTGTTGACAACTTGGGTCCACGGTCTCGTGGGATCTGCGCCACACTCGAACTCTACCATCAGCTCTTACCAACTGAAATCGAGACTCATGTCACCAGGATAAGGTTTTCCAGGCGTCTAGGGTCCAACCGATGTGTCACGACCACAGAAGGGGCGCTGTACTCGTCGTGCTTTTAGCAAAGCCACTCGTGTCGGTCATCTGCTCCCATCTCATTAACGCCAAATTTCGCCGGATTGGCGTAAGGGATACGTTCGTAGTACGCCCCACATTGGTTTATGCTGTTATTTCACGCAGTGTTGCTTGTCTGTTGCCACTGTCAGCTCTACCCAAACCTCGCTGCTCTCGGTCGTTAAGTGAAGGCCGTCGGCTACTGCGTTGATTGCGGTGAAAGATAACGCCTGAAATTCGACACACTCTTGACACTGGGAATATCGTAGTACTGGATTCCCCAACGATTTCCGTAATGGAATATCCACGTGTCCAGCTCCACCTACCATTCAGGGTTCAAAGTCTGTTAATTCCCGTCTTCAGCCATCATCGGAAACTTTTTCAGATGAATCACCTCAGTCGAAATGACAGCTCCGCCAGTGTATTGCCCTTTTATACTTGTGTACGTGATACTACCGCCATCTGCATGTGTGCATATCGCTATCCCCCTATATATATATATATATATATATATATATATATATATATATATATATATATATATATATATATATATATTGTATGGCTATTGAAGGTATAAACGAAAGGAGCGAGTACAGGATAAAGAAACAAGCAAACAATCCCAGTAAATCAATGACTTCCTCAACATGTACGACTGAGTAGATGAA
This sequence comes from Schistocerca gregaria, assembly GCF_023897955.1. Classification (NCBI taxonomy): domain Eukaryota; kingdom Metazoa; phylum Arthropoda; class Insecta; order Orthoptera; family Acrididae; genus Schistocerca; species Schistocerca gregaria. The sequence continues at coordinate 871,094,710 of NC_064922.1, forward strand.
TATCTTATAACAGAGCCCCCGACACATTGACAACAATCTGCATTGCGGTCCCGGTGTTCATTGACACTAACAGGGTGGGAGTAAACCAATGAATTCAAGTCGACGGATCTACGCCACGCCACCATGATTGTGGCGAGCCACCGCCGATATGATTGTTATCGAAATGCTGCATACCGTTACCTAGATATCCGGAATCATGATAAAATCAAAAGAAGGCATTGTATCACTTTGTAATTTACACCTGATTTGCGGTGTTTCGAAATAACCATAGGCTTAGACATTAAGTGTTGTAACATTGACATGACTGTACTTGTGCATACTTTGTATCAGGGCAACCATTTGTTGCTGGATCTATGTTTATTGGGATTATTTGCTTATTTCATTGTCCCGCATTCGCTCCTTTCGTTTGTACCTACAAGATCCAAACACCATGCATATCCGTAACGGTAGAGAACGTGCACCATGAGTTACTTCCATTTCTCGCAATGTTAAGAACGATATGTATAACTATATCTTCTGGCATGTACTCAATCTAATAATAAAGGTACATTAAAAGTATTCACAGTTGCAAATAAGGACTGTAGAATGGAATGACGACAGCGAAAATTTGTGGCTGACTGGGGCTCTAACCCGGGTTTCCCGCTTATCGCTAACGCTCGCCTTACCATATGGTTATCCGTGCACTGCTCACGGCCACACCCAAACTTCTATATGTCGTCAACCATGCGTCTACGACCTGTACTCGTACATCCATTATGTATATTCCCGTACAGATCAGACGTTGTACTACAAAGTCGCTTGCTCGGTATCGGCAGAGAAATACGATATTGCATGCATGTGCAAAAGAACCAGAATAACTCAGGTACTGCAATATTGTAATGATAAAGGTGGTTTGACCTTATCAAAGTTAGTAGTTTGTGACAATGTGCAACTCTCTTTCTGGAAGTCAAGAAACACGGCTCCAACTTGAGTACGGTTTTCTGTTGCCAGAATGCATCTACATTTATTCCTTTGGAAACGTTGTTAAGCGTAAGGACACGAGCGTACACAGGATCTGCGAATAAGGTGGAGTATTGGGCAGGGAGCTACTTAAGTCAATTTCACTGTGAATGACGAAATAGTTTGAGATTTGACAAAAAACGCTCCAGGTAAACGCGCTACTAGTCAATTTCCATGACACAGTCCAGCATTCTTCAAACTGATACTGAATAGATACACCTGTCTCTGTAACGGGCCAGCTTGGGTAGACGTAGTTTTTATGGAGGATCAGGAAACGGGGTGGTCAGCGGCTCTCCTCGGGCCTTCGCTGAGTGCGTCATTGTGTATGCCTAAGACTACTGTAGATCGCGCGTAAGGCGTTCAATAAGTAATGCTACTCATTTTTTTGTCGACCAGTTTCGGTTGAAGAAAATGCTAAATTCGCTGTGGGAAGTCGTGGTATATTCAGCCACTACAGTTTCACGAAGTTCCGAATGTGGCGGCACTGTGCGTAGCCTTCAAAACAGCGTCTGTAGCGGAAGTGCGTTCCAAGCAGAGCGCTGTCACTGAGTTTCTTTTGTCGAAAAACCAGAGCATCGCACATGTTTATAGGCGCTTGCGAAATGTCTACAGAGACCTGGTATTGAACAAAAGCACGGTGAGTCGTTGTGCGACGTGTCTGTCACCATTGCAACCAGTTCGCGCAAACGTGTCCGATCTCCTGCCTGCCTGCCGGCCACTCACAGCCATGGCTCCCACAATTTTGGAACGTTCGGACACTCTCATTCGAGGTGATGTTCGCCACAAAAATGCAAACCAATGTCCCCTTCCCCAAGATAACGCATGGCCTCAAACAAGTCTGCGCAGACGAGAGAAGCTTACAAAACTTCACCGAACCTTTCTTCCCCATTCGCCTTGGGGCCCGGATCTCGCACCTTCCGACTTCTATTTGTCTAGGCCAATGGAGGATGCCCTCCATGGGAAGCAGTATGTGGATGACGGGGAGGGTACTGATGTCGCAGGAAGTTGGCTCCACCGTCGACCACTAGAGTGGTACCTTGCGGGCACACACGCCCTTCCAGTAAGGTGGCGTAAGGTCTTCATACTGAACGGAAATTTTATTGAAAAATAGGGTTTTGTAGCCAAAAGAGTGGGGAATAATATGGTGTATTGAAATCCTGGATAAAACCAACCTGTTATATTACTAATTGAACGACTCTCGTACCATTCATTACGTTTGCTTCCTGACCCATTCAGTTACGGGAACACAAACAGGAATCCCTGAGGGAGGTCGACGTCCTTTTCGAGGAACACTATTGAGATAATTTAAACAACTGGTATTTGAATCTGACTGCAAAACGATTCTACTGGCGCCAACATAGCTTTCGCGTAAGGGCCACGAAGATAAGATATGAGAAATTAGTTATCATACGCAAGCATAGAGGCATTCGTTTTCGCTCGCTCTATTTGCCGGTTGAACAGGGAAGGAAATGACTAGTAGTGGTAGAAGGTAGCCTCCGCCACGCACCGTACGCTGTCTTGCGGAGTGTACAGGGTGAGTCACGAGGTTTTCCTCTGTGTTCTGGAGAGTATTCCTCAGGTTATTTGGAACAAAAAATGTAAATAAAGTAACGGGATTAGATCCATAATTAAGGAGCTACAATCATTCAAAAACTCAGGAAAATTTCACAATCAATAATGCCTATAATAATCAATTTAGACAATTTTGTAGCAGTCTCTTGCATTCAGCGTCGATTTAAAGCAAGTGTTCAAAATTTCCTCCCTGCATTTGAAGGCAAAGGTTCCCACGGGAGTGAACCGCGCGAATAGCATTTCGTAATTTCCCATGCTCATTCCTTACTGGCGTTGCAGCATCGAAAATGCGTTGTATCAATTCTCCTCTTGTTTCCGCCTTAACTTCGAACACGATGTCTTTCATCCACCCTCTAGGGGTATTAAATCTGGGGATATGGCAGGACAGTTGATACGGCCCCGGCGACCTATCCATCGATGTAAGAATTGCTGATTAAGATAAGCTGTTACCACATGGTGGAAGTGTGCAGGTGCCCCGTCATGTTGGACGTGCATGTGGCGTCTTGTTTCCAGAGGAACATCTTCAAGAAGCTCGTGTATGTCTTCTCGTAAAAAGTTACCGTACATCTGGCCATTTAAATTTCCCCAGTAACTCGTCACACACAACACCACACCAGACATTGACACTGAATCTGCGTTGAAATTGAGATTCTACCGTGGCATGGGGATTTTCGTCTGCTCAGAGATGCATGTTATGCATGTTGTTGATGCCATCTCCTGTAAAGGTTGCCTCATCACTGACCATTATGAAGCGAGAGTGATACCGATTTCCATTTAACTAGTTACAAAAGCGCAAAGGTTGGCACAATCATGTGGCTCTAAATGATGAACTTTCTGCACATGAAAACGATACAGTCCATCCTCATAAAGATACCTTAGATTGTAAAACGTTCAATAGGTTAACTAGGCGTCTTGTACTTGAACGAGGACTGCGCTCTACTGAATTAAGAATATTTTCCTCTTCTTGAACGTCACGACGTCTTTCGGAGTGAATACGAACACTGGGAAGAGTACCAGTTTCTAGCAATGTTCGATATGTTCCGCTAAATGTTTTGGCACTCGGAATCCTACGATTAAGATACCGACGGTGATATTCAACAGAGCAGCTTTTACATTACCATCGCAGAAGCCCAAAATGTACACCATCTCTCCATACTCCAGCGGTGAAACTTGTACAACAACGCAAAGCGTACTGTACACAGGAGACAATAAGAATCAACAGAAACTGCAGTATCAACAACGTGGTTGTTACGCAAACGCACCACTCGCTGCACTTGTCTACCTAAGACTGATCGTGTGTCCTGTGAACACAAGTGTAGCGCTGCTACAACGTTGGATATTTCGCAACTCTTGTAGCTCCTTAATTACGGATCTGATCACATTACTGTATTTAAGTTTTTGGTTCCAAATAATCTAATGAATAACCTCCAGCTACCGAGGGAACACCTCGTGACTCACCCTGTATATATGTAGATGTAGATATAGATATGTTGCATCTGCTTTTTGGTGCAGATGCTCACAGCAGACTCGTTCTTTATCAAATTAGTCCGTAGTCCTCCAGCCAGCCAGCCATTTGGTGTTGTTCTTCTCTTAGGCAGGCAGTTGCATTTTTATATGCATATACAATTAGCGTATTGTAGCATGGTGATGTTGCTTTGAAAATAGTGTACATATATTCAATGTACATACTAAACAGTATTAAGAGGGAACTATCCTTGCGCCACCATCGATGGTGGCAGTTAGTCCTTGCTGAGGCAAACTTAGATTTTACTGTCTTCAGTTCATGCAAACTAAACAGAAAAACTGAACTGTGACACTAGTGGAGCACTGTGCTTTCAATTTCGTACTCTCCAAAGGCGTGCAGCGAAAGCATTCTGCTTTACAGCCCCACGCCGTTACTTTGCGTATTTTTATGACATAAAATTTGTCACGATCATAATAACATTTAATATCTAACAAATGAACTTGGCTTGGTATGGTATGGTATGGAACTGGGGACTTAAAAGCGACGGAGAAGCTTCGTCCCCGCCGTAGCCCTCAGTGGTTCACAACCCCACAACAGGCTACAGCAGTCCACTCACCCCACCGCCGCCCCACACCGAACCAAGGTTTATTGTGCGATTCGGCTCCAAGCAGACACCCCCCCCCCCCCCCCCCCCCCGGGAACGTCGCACACCAGACGAGTGTAACCACAACGTTTGCGTGGTTCATTAATTATGGTATGCGCGTACGTGGAGAAAGTGTTTGCGCAGCAATCGCCGTCATAGTGTAACTGAGGCTGAATAAGGGGAACCAGCCCGCATTTGCCGAGGCAGATGGAAAACCGCTTGAAGAACCATCCACAGACTGGCCGGCACACAGTATCTCGACACTAATGCCCGCCCGGAAAGCAGTGCGTTCGACCGCACGGCTAACCGGGAGGGCGAACTTGGCTACTGGGCGCTGGAAACGACAGGTTCCTTGCACTAACCATTCAGAAAAGGGGGCTAGTCAGGGAATGAATGAATAATGTCTCACCCTGATATTCAAAGAAGTAAACAAACTGCGTTAAGGAAGCTTGATCACATAATGCTGCCAACAAATGCTACAGTAATCAGCGCAACACTGGTTCTTCAAAACAAATGCTACAGTAATCAGTGCAATACTGTTTTGTGCAGTCACTCCACCTGGAAAAAGTCTTCAGTCGAAAAATGGGAAGGTGTCGAGAGTATTTGTACTAATGTGTTTACTGCCAGTAACAGTTGTGTCAACGATGGCAGAATTGCCGATGTTAATGCGCTTGCTAATAGAATATTTGTCTGTCGGAAGAATATAAAGAAAACAAGAGGCGAGTAGCTAACTTACACAATGGTAATTACCCGAAGAGTCTCATCTCTAATTTATTTCAACATATGACGTGAATAGAAAGAAAAACTTATTAGCTTTTGCTATCTTTGGTCCTCTGCCAGGAGAATACCAGGCGATTGTCTGTCCGCAAATAGTGTTCTTCTGCGTCACTGATTTTAGTTCCACCTGACAGGGGGAAATTATTAATTGTTAGCGATGTGGCAGCACGCAGCTCAAGGCTAACCGCCTCGGACGTGGAAGGAGTTTTCGTCGTCTGTGTTTTTACTGCAGGTGAGGAGAGCGATGTACAGTTACGCGACTTTGCGTCAGCGATCAAAACATAAGTGTATGTGCCGTGGTCGTAGAGAACTGTGGTTCTGTATTTCTCAGTTGCTAGCATCCCACGGACAGGTCGCTACACGATTCTTATTCTGCAAGGCATTCGATACAGTGCCACACTGTCGTTTGGGAACATAAGACGAGCATGCGGAATAATGCACTATCTTTCTGACTGGAATTAATATTTCGTATCTGACACAGCTCAGCATGTCGTTCTTCATGGGCCGAAATCGTCAGATGAGGAAGTGATTTATGGAGTACACCAAGGGAGTGTCGTAACGCTGATACTGTTTATTATAAATGATCTACTGAATGGCGTAGACGCTCCGTGAAGCTGTTCGCCTATGACATTGTTCTATACAGTCGCAGTGCAAGAAAACCGTACCGAAATGGACCTGAAAAGGATCCGCAGTCGCTACAGAGACAGGCAGTTAACCCTCGGCATAAATGATCGGAATAAAGTAACCAACTCTAGACAAAATATTGCATATCTTCGAAAGCTTGAGTTTTAAGACAGATGTAACGCGGTTTAACATCGAGAGAATTGTGTACAAGGAAATCCCCATGAGAAAAACTCCAAAGCCAAGACCCACTATAATTTTATTACACGACTGGTCATCAATTTCTGGAAGGTATGACGCCTACAAAATGTTTGGTCTACAAATTTGCTTTCGCTGTTTTGCAATAGATGGCAGTAGCGTAAAGGGGTGGGGCTAAACTTAGGCATTTGTAAGCATAACGTCATCAAAATATTAGTCGATTTGTGATTGCGTTATAAAATTATTGTCGATTGAATGTGTCAACCTACAAGAATCGTTCTCATCATTTGCGGAAAGTTTTAATATTCTGCTTTAACATAACGAAATCAGCATCTGAGGCTCATAAAATGCGAGATTATGTCTATGGTGAGGCACGTGTTAGTGAAAGAACATGCAGAGAATGGTTTCGGTGTTTGAAGAAGGTTCATTTTGACGTCGAAGACCAGCATGGTGGTGGAAAACAGATTTTCTAGACTACTGAAAGCGACGGAAAACTATCGCAGGAGATCGTTATCGAAAATAATTGGTGCGTTTGAGCAGAGCACTGAAAGACGAACGGCCACACCAGCGGTAGACATGAAAAGGTGACTTCGCAGCATGACATTGCTCGACATCACGTCGCAAAATCCATCAAAACATACATGAAACGTCGGAAAGAGAAGTCCTACCACACCAGTCATACTCTCCAGAAATTGCTCCCTTTGGCTACCAGCTTTGTCGATCAATGACACACGGCCTGGTTCACCAGCACTTCCGATCATACGAACAAGAGCAAAATTGGATCAATTCACGTACTTCTTCGAAAAACGCCCAGTTCTTCCACCACAGGATTTGTGTGCTGCCCAAAGATGGGAAAAAGTAGTGACCAGTTGAGGCCAGTACTCTGAATAGTTAATGTAAGTTTTTCACAATAGAGTCTGGGACTTCGAAGAGGGAAAAAAAAGAAAAAAAAGCAGCCTAAGCGAAGTTATAGACCTAATACATAGAATCATAGTTGTAGAGAGAACATATAAAACAAATTGTAAGAAAAGCAGGTGCCAACTTTCATTCATTTGAAGAATCTTAAGCGCATGTACTCTATTTCACCCGAGAACGACGGGGCTTACGAAATTCCGTTTCGCGTAATGCCTAATGACCTCAAAGCAAAATCAAAGAAACTTCTGCTCATAGTGTGGCTTATCGCCATCCGTTCGTCCCACACACAATCAGTAAAATTACTCAGAACGCGTAAGATGTGGCCCGCACAGATTAGCTATCGTTGGGCTTTGTCAACCTATGTGCGTGGATTTTAGGCACACTGGATCGTTCCCCCTCCCCCCCCCCCCCCCCCCTTGCGAAACACCTCGATGATACCGTGTAGCACCACCTCTATCCATCATAATGATCTGAATTCGACGACGAAGACCACTAGTTTCTTCAGGTACGCTTCAGCTATGCTATACCCAGTTATTTAATATGAGACTGAAATTGGGCTATTTTGTAGGCCAACCGAGGTGCGATAGTATACCTGAGTTTTCGTCAAACCATCAGCGTATGCGTGTAGCCCTCTGAACATAGCTAAAGCATACTCATCCTGAAGAGGTGGTAGAAAGGACAACACCCGATCGGCGAGAATGTTGAAATCATCCTAGTTCATGTTCACGGGAACCAGGATGAGTGGGCCCTAGCCACGAACGTCCTCCAGCATGAAGTACATTCTTCACAGACTGCATCTTAAATTCATTACTGGCCCATCACTGTAGTCAGCGCTTTGCATCATTTGAAAGCAGGCAAATGGAGCCTCCTCGGATCGTAGCACACGACTCTAAGCCACTGTCCGTTTTGTGTGCTGTTTGGTTCACTGTGGACCTACAGCTTCATCTGCTATTTGATCTTGTAAGCTTTGGTTCTTTTGCAAAGCATCCAATTCTAAATTTGCAGTGCTCCCTCGGAAACTGGTTGAGACAGATCTGCATTCATTGACAGAAGCAGTTCCTGTCGGGTTTGAAACCGGTTGTCAGCGTCAGGGCGAGACACTCGCCTCCGGTCCCTGTCGGTTACTTTCTTTTTACGACCACTGTCTTTACGCCTAGCTGCATGGCTCCCAGTGGCACGTCATCCCCTGCGGACGCATTCGATAATCCGCGTTGATACACCAACAAGTCGAGAAACTTCATTTACAATGAGGAGATAGACATAGCTAAACACGACCGCTCCAATAGCCCATTCTGTCACGTCTCCACGTCGATTCATATTACTGCGCTGACTGCGTACAACCTGCTGACACCTCCAGACCATTTCACTGCCATGGCTTAAGACAACAATGGACGTTCTATACAATCCTCAGTGCTCCAAAGCGACGCACGTGCACTTTTGAGAGGATAACTAATAGCAATATTATATCTGGTGGTCATACATGACAAAACAGTGTGCCGAACCTTTGAAGCCAGATTATTACATTAGGGGGCATTGCACTATCAATTAAGCTACAACGAACACCAGAGCTTTAATCTATCAAAGTCTCCTCACCTTTCTTTCTAAACTCTACGGAAGCTCACCCAAACTACTGTGAGATTATCAGCACCTCCATGAGAAACGTTATAGTGTGGGCATTTATTTACAGTACCATGGTTGTGGCCGATTACACGGTCCAGTCACATTAATATGACCACCGTCTATGTTTGACGTCAACGTGCAGTAAGCACTCACAGACGGCACGTGGCAGCACTAGCTGTGGCGGGGAGGGGGGGGGGGGAAATTATATAAAGGTTGTGGTGGGGGAGGGGGCATACAGAAAACAGTGTAGCCGTTGTCGTGATGCGGAAATGGATACATCTGCTCATGTCCAAAGGAGCATGAGCACTGATTTTAGAGTCAAGGGTGAAAGCATTTCCGAAACGGCTAAGTCTGTAAACTGTTTGTGTGCTGTTGTGGTTGACGTACACCGTGCACAGCAAAATGGAGCTACCCAAAACAGGCGGCTAGGCAACTGACAGGTGTGAAAGACGGTTGCGGAGATATGCGTGGACTAATACACATGCAACTGTTGAGTAAGTTACCGCTCAGATGAACCAAGGGGGTATCAGCAGTGCCTGCTCGACGGCTCTCCACCAAAAGCTGCTGCGTGAGGGCCTCCGCAGCGGGCGCCTGCTTCATGTACCTATACTGACTGGTATGCATCAGCGACGAAGGCTGGAATTTGCACGTCAGTACCACTGGGCGTCCACTGAGTGCAGGAAGGCCTTTCTGATGAATTATGTTTTATACTCCATCACACAGTTCACCATTGGGTCCCTGAAAATGTCCAGGCGGAGGAGGGAGCGTTATGTTTTCGTGGCATGCAGTCTGATTTTTTCCTCGGCACGAAGGCATCTACCAGCGGGACAATGCAATGAGTGACACAGGTCGCAGTCTACGTGAGTAGTTTGAAAAGCACTAGGATGAGTTTACTGTACTTTTCTCACTACCAGATTCCGCGGATTTAAAGCCAGTGGAGAATCTGTGGTGTGACATCACGTATCGATATCACGCCATAGGCGCCAGTCAGTTGGCAACAGAATCACAAGTTTTCGTCGGACGCCGATAGCGGTTGCGAGGAATCTGGCAAACCCAATGGTGGACGCCCACTGAACAACACCTCCAGCAGCTCCGTACCACGAGCGCCCTCCGCTTGCGCAGTAAGGAAAGTATACTAGCGGAGCAGAGACTAATGCGGAATAACTATAGGGCCGATACGTGCCGCAAATCAAAAACCGACTGATGTAAGCGACTCTGACATGGGGCAAACACTTATGGTCCGGCTCCTTGGGACGAGCAAATCGGAAGTTGCGGACTTCTCGCAATGTGCTACCATCGTGAGCCTCTATGGAACGCGGTTAAAGGACGGTCAGTCACGAGTTGGCAACGAGCTGTTGGACGTCCATGCTTCAGCACACAAAGTCGGTGGCTTGGCCGCTCTGTAAGGCAGGATAGACTGCGACCTGCAACAGAAATGAAGACAAAATACAACATTAGTGCAGGCACTGCTGTTTGTAGGACATGAAGTTCCACTGTAGAAGACCCCTACGCTTTCTCATGTTGACCGCACTGGGCACGGTGTGAGGTTCCTCCTGTTTTGGAGCGTACTTTATTTTCTAAATTTTTCGTTTACTACAACTCGGCAGGTAGCAGAAGTAATTCGCTGCCTTGACCAGCGCTGCAGGACACGACTGCAGAGAATAGGAAGCTGGTTCTCACATTATGCAGCAAAGCAATCAACTCAGTAGACAAATAAATATTGTTAAATTACCGAAGATGTACGAAGAAATACGAAGTTTTACGACGAAAGCTGGACATTTCGGCTGAGCGCCAATCACGCCAGTCGGCTGTAGATAGCTTTACCATGCTATCGAAATTTATTAACTTTTTGAGATGAATTCTTTAATACTATAAATTGTTAATGTTTTATGGTGTTTGCTAATGAAAGCTTCGCAATGGAGTCGCAGGACTAATTTCAAGTAAATTAACTATCCATATTTTCCACTTATAATCATAGGTAGCCTGCTTTCATCTCCAGAAGAATGGAATGCACTGCTACAACTTCGTATAGGAACAATATCTACGTGATATCTGCAGAAAACAGATTGGAGGAAATCCTAGGTGCCCTTTTATTAAGATAATCGAGGAAATCGTTAGCTTAACTAGCACAGTCTAAGGTGGGAAGGTTTGACCACTTAAATTGTAAGTCACTTATACTGTAAGTCAAATATACCACTTTCTGAGAAACTCTTATCTCAGTGTAGAGCAGTGACGTGATTTTGCAACGGCATCACTGAATTGAATAGCGGGTCAATGGAATCATGTTGCCTGGTTGGATAAAATCGAATTTCTTGTTATACCACATCAACTGTCGTGTCCGGATACACTATCACCCTGGCGAACGGCTACTTGACACGTGCGCCGAACTATGGATGCAGGCTGGCGGGGACCTTATCGTGCAACGGGAGACATTCGCCTTGACTTCCATGGGCTCTGTGTTTGTCACCTCTGGTACCATGACAGCTGTGGACTATGTGAACATTCTTGCAGGCCCCCTGCATCCCTTCATGTTTCTTGAATCTCATGACGGAAATGTCATTTTGCAGCAGGAAAACTGTGTCCCATGGTCAAAATCGTGCTGCAGAAGTTTAAAGAGCATGACGGTGAAATCACGTTGCCTTGACCTCCAACTTTAAATGATATGAACCCGGTAGAACACATCTGGGACGCTGTCTAGAGCCAGCTTCGCGGCCATGTACAATCGTCTCGTAATTTACCGGAACTGAGTGATCTGTGCATAAACATCTGGCGTCGGCTATCTCCGGAAACGTACGAAGAACTTGTTAAACCCATGCCATGCAGAATCTCTGCTATGTTACGTTCCAAAGGCGAAACATATTATTAAGCGGCTGGTCATGATGTTTTGACTCATTAATATATGTGTTACATACATTTATACTACTTATACACTGAAGAGACAAAGAAACTGGAATATGATTTCGCGTAGGGCCCTCACGAAAACGCGCAACAACACGACGTGCATGAAAGCGACTAATGTCTGAAGTAGTGCTGGAGGGAATTCACATCATGAATCCTGCAGGGCTGTCCATAAATCCGTAAGATTACGAAGGGGTGGATATCTCTTCTGAACAGCACGTTGCAAGGCATCGCCAGATAAGCTCAATAATGTTAATGTCTGCAGAGTTTGGTGGCCAGTGGAAGTATTTTAAGTCAGAAGAGTGTTTTTTGAGCCACTCTGTAGCAATTCCGGACGTGTGAGGTGTCGCATTGTCCTGCTGGAGCCGTCCGTGGTGGCCGAGCGGTTCTAGGCGCTACAGTTTGGAACAGCGCGACTGCTATGGTCGCAGGTTCGAATCCTGCTCCGGGCATGGATGTTTGTGATGTCCTTAGTCAGGTTTAAGTAGTTCTAAGTTCTAGGGGACTGATGACCTCAGAAGTTAAGTCCCATAGTGCTCGCATCCATTCTTTTGTCCTGCTGGAATTACCCAAGTCCGTCGGAAAGCACAACGGATGCAGGTGATCAGACAGGATGATTACGTACGTGTCACCGGTCAGAGCCGTATCTATACATATCAGGGGTCCCATATAACTCCAACTGCACAAGCCGCACACCACCACACAGCGTCTATCAGCTTGAACAAGGTCCATGGATTCATGAGCTTGTCTCCATACCCTTACATGTCCATCCGCTCGATACAGTCTGAAACGAGACTCGTCCGACCAGGCAACACCTTTCCAGTCATCTAACAGTCCAATGTCGGCGTTTCCGGGGCCTGGTGAGACGTAAAACTTCATCAAGGATACATGAGTGGTCCTTCGGCTCCGAAAGCTCATATCGATGATGTTAGTTGAATAGTTCGCACGCTGACGTCGTTGATGGCCCTGCTGTACTCTGAGGAAAGGTTGTCCTTCTGTCACTTTGAACGATTTTCTTCAGTCGTCGTTGGTGGCATTCTTGCAGGATCTTTACCCGGCAGCAGCGATGTCACGGATTGATGTTTTATGGGATTCGTTTCCTGATATTCACGGTACAGTCGTGAGATGGTCGTATAGAAAATCCCCACTTCATCGCTACCTCTGAGACGCTGCTTCCCATTGCTAATGCGCCGACGATAAAACAATGTTCAAAATCACTTAAATCTTGATAACTTGCCATTATAGCTGAAGTAACTGATCGAAATGCTGCACCAGACATTTGTTGTCTGATATATTCTGCCTGTTTACATATCTCTGTATTTGAATATGCATGTGTCTATACCAGATTCCCTGACGCTTCAGTGTAGAATATGTTGCTGCTTGCTTGGTAAGTGCATCAAATGTCAATACAGTGAAATAAAAGATGTTTGCAAGAAACTGAAAGCGTCGATTCGCGAGGCCGTCGTATGGCGTCATTTGCCGGGCAGTGATCGCGAAAGGCAGAGTGCTTACAATTTTTGGACAATCAACACAGCAAAAAATTATTTCTCTGTACACTGCTCCAGCTGCACCTGTGCAGGACCGTTGTGGATCAACGCCATTAATCATTACAAGCCCACATCTTGTTTTTTTTAGGCGTTTATGCTCTTTAGCGAGGTCTGGTGTTAACATATTTTGTCCAGATTGATATGGATTAATAATACAGTGGCTAATATGCGAATTACAGAGCTTATGGTTTTTTATTCTTTGCATTTGTAAAATTCTTCATTCTGGTGCATGTGACTTCTGCCTACTCTTCTGCTTTCTGCGTGTGACACACAGAAGTTACGCCATGGTTCGGATTCCATATTGACTGCCGTCCAACGAGTTCTTAGAAAGAGATAATGACTTTTTGAAATGTTCCTTACTTTTCGAATCGCATGCGATACTGTTCCATACTGTGGACTAAACATGACTTTATCGACTGCTGGCCAGTTTCAGTAGTGGGCCGATAATATCCCAGTAAAAAGAACTCAGCCCGCCACTCTCAACGGTTGTTGTTGTTGTTGTGGTCTTCAGTCCTGAGACTGGTTTGATGCAGCTCTCCATGCTACTCTATCCTGTGCAAGCTTCTTCATCTCCCAGTACCTACTGCAACCTACATCCTTCTGAATCTGCTTAGTGTATTCATCTCTTGGCCTCCCTCTACGATTTTTACCCTCGGCGCTGCCCTCCAATACTAAATTGGTGATCCCTTGATGCCTCAGAACGTGTCCTACCAACCGATCCCTTCTTCTAGTCAAGTTGTGCCATAAATTTCTCTTCTCTCCAATCCTATTCAATACCTCCACATTAGTTATGTGATCTACTCATCTAATCTTCTTCTGTAGCACCACATTTCAAAAGCTTTTATCATCTTCATGTCCAAACTATTTATCGTCCATGTTTCACTTCCATACATGGCTACACTCCATACAAATACTTTTAGAAACGACTTCCTGACATTTAAATCTATACTCGGCGCTAACAAATTCCTCTTCTTCAGAAACGCTTTCCTTGCCATTGCCAGTCTACATGTTATATCCTCTCTACTTCGACCATCATCAGTTATTTTGCTCCCCAAATAGAAAAACTCCTTTACTACTTTAAGCGTCTCATTTCCTAATCTAATTCCCTCAGCATCACCCGACTTAATTCGACTACATTCCATTATCCTCGTTTCGCTTTTGTTGATGTTCATCTTATATCCTCCATTCAAGACACTGTCCATTCCGTTCAGCTGCTCTTCCAAGCTCAATATACAGATTGAATAACATCGGGGATAGGCTACAACCCTGTCTCACTCCCTTCCTAACCACTGCTTCCCTTTCATACCCCTCGACTCTTATAACTTGCATCTGGTTTCTGTACAAATTGCAAATAGCCTTTGGCTCCCTGTATGCCTTTAGAATTTGAAAGAGGTTATTCCAGTCAACATTTTCAAAAGCTTTCTCTAAGTCTAAAAATGCTAGAAACGTAGGTTCGCCTTTTCTTAATCTATCTTCTAAGGTAAGTCGTAAGGTCAGATTTGCCTCTCGTATTCCAATATTTCTACGGAATCCAAACTGATCTTCCCCGAGGTCGGCTTCTACCACTTTTTCCATTCGTCTGCAAAGAATTCGCGTTAGTATTTTGCAGCCGTGTGGTACGAAATCGTAATATGTAAAGATAACTTCGGGAGTACGTAAGGGGTATACGAAGCCGCAATATTCATGGTACAGATAAATGACCTTGTGTAAAATGCGGGACCCTCTGTGTGGCATTTCACGGATAATTTACGTATATACAGGTAAGTGGCAACGCCAGAAAATTTCGACAAAATGTATAAACACCTGCTGAGGATCGACGCTCGGCGCAGGTATCAGCGCCGGCCGCCGTGGTCTCTCTGTTATAGGCGCGCAGTCCGGAACCGTGCGACTGCTACAGTCGCAGGTTCGAATCCTGCCTCGGGCATAGATGTGTGTGATGTCCTTAGGTTAGTTAGGTTTAAGTAGTTCTAAGTTCTAGGGGACTAATGACCACAGCAATTGAGTCCCATAGTGCTCAGAGCCATTTCAACCATTTCTTGTAGGTATCGGCACTTGCTCCTCGACATAAACAAATACAACATATTGTGTACAAGCCAGGGAAATCCCATTATTTTTCTGTTACATGATTGGTGTTGAATCATTCGAAGCAGAAATGCTCGCAACATCTCTAGCATTGTTCATCTGGAGTGACCTTAGCTGTAGATAAAAGAGATGGCCTGCAGATATTTTTGAATAATGCGAAGATAAACTACAGCTTACCCAACGCTATTTGCTTCGGAGAGATTCAGTTCCAAAATCAATCAGACAACGTACTGTCTCTTCCCAGATTTATCTCGTGAAATGGAAATGATTGGAGAATTAAATTCAGCCTGCTACGGAATCTTGCCGATAGTCGTTCTTCGAGCAAACTAATCGCTAATGGAACAGGATGGGAGGCGAAAGTACCGTCCGCCACATATTGCAAGGTGGCTTGCTCAATATAAATATAGGTATGAATACTGCTCCTACAACTGCCTTCCTGATTGACATTTTGCTCCTGGCGTTTGTTTTTACATTGAGGCAACTAAATATCTCGAAAACGACGCATAGTACGAAAAAATGTTCTAGATGAAAAGTTAATATCAGGAAAGGGGTCATCCACCTGTGCTACAACTAGTCACCTCCTATCCACCACTCCTGCGTGGGCTGGGTCAACTTTGTATTTTCAGATGGCATCTTCTCATTTTTATTGCATATGTACGGCTTAGTCAAACCATTATTCTCCATTCGTAATAGATGCCGCCGTAACCGATAAATATCAAGTGTACCTTTTTCCCAATCAAGAATCGACGTATTTGATTCTGCATTTTATGTACGATGTAACTTTGTGTTCTACCGACTGATGTTTACGATCGGAAATTGATTGTTCGTTACAATATGGTTAGCTGTGTCAGTATGATCCAGGAACAATGATGTTGTTACAACACTTTTCTGTTCCCATTTAGCTGAAACCAGTCACCGCAATGGCAAGTCACCAGTGGATTCAGCGGAATCAAGCGGCCCTGTGGTGAGAGGCAAGGGGACTCGCCGAAAACAAACACCGCAATGGAGAGTGGCAAGCATTCCGATGGGAACAGAAAACTATTACAGGCACGTCGTTGTTTCTGGATCATGCTAAACGTAGTTCTAACCAGACATTGAAAGCGCTAACCGTATTGTACTGTACAATCAAATTTGCAACACTAAAGCCAATTTGGAACATAAATATCAGCTTTTAGAAAACAAAGGTTTACATTTATATTGTAAGATGGCAAGAACTATGCCCCTTACATGAAGTCATTAAAGATCACGTAACTCACGTTGAGCGAATAGTAGGGCTGAACAAAAAATGACTGACAAGGCACAATGCATCTTGTAGAGGATATAGTATGGACGTATTGGAATAATTAATGTCGGGTGACGGTTTTAAAGTAATTCACACGACACGAAAACTTTGTGGAAACAAGTCGATTTACTGGACGCTAGTTTACCCCAGGGAAGCATTTAGAGTTGACCGTGGCCGGCTGGGGAACGGCGAAGGGAATCGACAATAGGCAGCTTACGGCGGCTCAAGCTCTGAGAAAGCGGTAACGCGGCGCAGCCTCAAGCTGCCTTAAGATGAGTGACAGTGAGTGGGTGGTTGACCCCAACTCCATGCTGGTGTACCGGCAAACAGACAGAGAACTTGTACGCCTGTTGATAAATGTCTGTCGTCCTGTTTTCTGTGAAACATACGACAAAGCCGCACAAAGCTACGGTGGAGCGGTCAACAGAGGTCAAAATATGCGTGTTCGTGACTGTAGCAACTTCACGCTGAATTCACGGTCTGCAGAGCCTGAAGTAAATCAGGTGAAGAGCGACAGCATGAAATACGCCGGCCTCCAATGGGAACATAGGGCCAAGGAATTTGAAGTACTCTCCTGGGAGTCATAATTCTGGAAAACTTGGTGTTTGTGCAGATGCTAACCTTGATGGGTGGCCTGGGGGGAGCTAAATAGAAGAGGTTGAGAGGAAGGGAAATTTTGTGGGAATTTGTTCACTTCCCAGAGCATGCACTGGTCAGCTCTGGGAAGCAACGCATAATTAACACGACTTGCGCTGCAACTGGCGTAAGTGAATTTGCTGGAAGTAAAACCAAGGTGAAGAGCGGACTGGCAGAAGTCTCAGTAGAGGTCTTCCGTTCCCAGCTTGCCTAAACTACGTATGTGGCATTCTTTACTCAGCTTGCCTGAGAAAGAGTGAGCATCTCTGCAGTTTAGGACTTAGCAAATGTAACGATTAAGCTTGGAGATAGGAAGTTTTGGTTCAGCTATGTACTAAGCAAGATAGCTAGGAGTGAATAGACGAGCGCAGCTTTGCAGCACCACAAGGTCGGCTGACGTCTGCACAATGACGCCGCTCCGCCACGCTGTATTCTGTGATATTACGCCCGATCTGGGCACTGATTAATTTGTTGGATCACGTCGCAAAGTTTCCACGAGGGTTTCATGGGCCATGTATCGTAGAATTCTTCTCGTACTTCCCATTACGCCCTTGATTTATCACGCTTGACTCCTTGCAAACGCAATTTATTACCACTGCCTGTTAGGAGAGTCATGTAATGTGATGATTGAAAGTCGTGAGTTAAAATAAATCTGTGCTAATCGACTGCATCTGTTTTCAATCAAGTAGTTGAAATCCCAAGTCACTTTCTTAATTAATTTTATGTTCAGCATTTGCATCTAGTGTTCAATAGCTGAATATAACATCAATGTGCACCCCTTCTTAATTAAAAGGGATCAATTCTGAATCAATTAATGTCAACGCTGCCACCACAGTTCAATCAGGAGTCACAGGGCCTTATTACTTTCTTTGCGTTATCCGACATTGTGGCAGTTTTGCACTCTCTGTTGATCTGGTAGTCAATTACCTGGGGTGAACACACATCAAAATCAGATAAGTTACGGATGGGGTTACGGATGGGGTGGTACAATATCGTAAATCATTTGCTTTATACCCTAGTCCCACTTCAACGTGGGGTCGGCCGTGTTACTGTGGATGTGGCGTTGTTAGTGTCAGAGGGTGGCCAGATGCTCTTCCTGTCACCACCCCACAGCCCCTGGGATGGAATAAGTGTACGCCACCTGTCTGCGTCTAGTGTAAGCTATGAAATAGTGCGAACGTTTTTCAAATGTCTGTGAGTAATATGACAAAGGCGGGACGTAGGGACGAGCCCGGTATTCACCTAGCAGGATGTGGAAAACCACCTAAAAATCAAATCCAGGCTATCTGGCGCACTGGCCCTCGTGGGTAATCCGCCAGGCGCATTCGATTCGGGGCCCGCGCGCCTACCTGAATCCACGAAGCAGCGCATTAGCGGTCTCGGCTAATCTGGCGGGTTACATTTATATTGTAAATGAAATATAAAATCAAATGCGTCGGTTCTTAGTTGCAAGAACAGGCACACTAGATATTTGTCGATTACACAGACATCTACCAGAAAGGAAAACAGTTGATAGAGTAAACCGTACGTATTTTTTGGCATAGAATCCGTATATACAGTAGAGAGATGTGGTTCTCATTTGAAAATTGAAAGCTCACCCCGCTAACGCAAGAGGGATGGTTAGGAGGTGGTACGCTGCTGCACAGGCAGATGTTCCCTCCACTAATAATAACTTTTCACCTACAATACTTTTTACAACCAGCGCACGCCCTCCGACAACACACTGGACGCCACGTAGCTTGTGTTGTCAGCTGCTACGATTACTCTTATGTTGCTGCAAATACACACAGGAGTGCCAGCTTTCTGTAAGTTTGGCATAGAATCCGTATATACAGTAGAGAGATGTGGTTCTCATTTGAAAATTGAAAGCTCACCCCGCTAACGCAAGAGGGATGGTTAGGAGGTGGTACGCTGCTGCACAGGCAAATGTTCCCTCCACTAATAATAACTTTTCACCTACAATACTTTTTACAACCAGCGCACGCCCTCCGACAACACACTGGACGCCACGTAGCTTGTGTTGCCAGCTGCTACGATTACTCTTATGTTGCTGCAAATACACACAGGAGTGCCAGCTTTCTGTAAGTTTGATGGTTAGCATAAGCTTCTTGCTGTAAATCATTGGTGGCCACCAAAAACTGTCAAAAATAAATTTTCAGGGTATTCCAGTATATTAATTTTCTTGTTGCTTGACAGAAGTCGACAGGACCATATTTTAATCGGTAAAGTGATGACTGTTGGTGATTTTAACACTGATCAGTCCCGCTTTCGGCAGTTGTTCCACGTTACATAGATACTGCCACCTTCTCTTTTTCATTTTAGTTACCGCTCCACTGTTTTATAATCGAGGATCAGTTTCTTACTCCTAATTCTATTCCTTCTTTTTTAGACTAGACATCTATCACTGATGATGGATTTTATCAATTAATGAGCGTTGAGACCTTTGCCTAGCCACGGCAGCTGTTACTGTGCGGCATTCTGTAACAACTCCCTATACCATGTGACATAGCATTTGTAAGCAACCTTTACTGCTATGAAATTACAAATCTTATTTATTAAATACATGTAGGCCCGTATTTGTAGGGCGTATTCGATCCGCAACTCCGTTTCCTAACTATTCACTCAGTACAGTAGGATAAGTCAGATACTCGTAATTTCATGTCACAGCTATCAAAGCATTAATTTAGGAAAAAAATCTGTACAGATATATACCAGAAAATGCTACTTAAAAGTTGCAGAGCCGATTGTGTGGGCTCTAATCGATTTAAATAAATACAGCAACAGCGGACTTCTGAACTTTTCATTCAGATTCATATTTTTATAGTTTTAACACCTGTATTTAAGAACCTGTTGCATTGAATGAATTGTCAGTCAATCATGTATTAATGAAAACACCCTGTATATCGCATGGACGGTAGCAACTGAAAGAGGAAAATGATCCACACTGACGCAAGTATAAATCCAATCGGCAAGTTCGAACGAGTGCCTGTTGGAAGCAAAGGAGAGAACAAGATACGAGCTGGGAAAATTGGGTGGCGGTTTTCCCCCTCGTGAGCTGCTGCTTCTCCTAATATGACTTCCTCACTGTGAGGAGGTTCGGGTGGAAGTTTGTGGCCTGTTGGCCTTTACTCCCCTGGGAATATTGTAGGATTTTCTGTCTATACTTGTTGGATTGGATCTGGACTGGCTAGGAGTGCCGGTGGCCTATTTCTTGGTCTTGTCGATATGACGACTTTTCTTCTTCTTCTTCTTGCTGGTTGCAGAGGGCTCTGCCTCGGTTGGGGTCCCGTGCATACGGATTCCCTCTTTGTCATACTCTCCGTTGACCAGAGAGATGACGATGCAGCGCATTTGCAGCTCTGTGAATATAGGGTGGGAATCAATCAGGTTGAATTCCTCCCTAGTAAGACCTATAAGGCCTTCTGGATACCCAAGTGGGTGATGTGGGAGTGGAGGTTTAGGATGGTTGGGCGGAACGAAGGGATAAGGGTTGTCGTGGTGGGGGTATGTGCCATCGCGAAGCGACCCAGCGATCTTCTTTGTCACAGCGCTTGCGCTGTACATATCCGGGAGCGGGAGGAATGGATCTTCTTCCCACTCTTCTTCTTGCGCTGCTACTTCGGTGACCTCCTTGTGCTGTGTCGCCTCCCCTTCGGCAGGCTCGTCGGTCTGCGTGGCCACCGTCGCGAACTCCCTCTCACGTGAAAGAGTCGTCTGGGTGGCGGTGTCTTCAGTTGTGGCGGGAACTTCTTTGGCCGAGCGAAGCTCCTGCGTCAGCACAGCAATCTGACGGCGAGCCTCGCCCAGTTCCGCCAGCATAGCCGCGCTCTCTTCCGCCATGGCAGATTTGAAGGCGGACATCGCTTCTTGTACGGCGTCGTTGAGGCGCCTGGTGACTGCGTCTTCAGTGCAAGTGACCACCTCTTCGTGTGTGGTGGTCACTTGCTTCTGCGTCATCTTCCCCGGCCCGCGCCAATTTCTTCTGTAGCCGCAGGAACGAGCATTGGCCGCATGTGCGCCGCCGCAATTGGCGCAGGTACAGGGGGCGTCCTTCTGCTTTTTGCAGTCGCGTGTGTCGTGTGCTTGCGCACACTTCAAGCGCGCAACTGCTCCACTGCAGTGCTTGGCGACGTGGCCAAGCTTTTGGCAGCGAAAGCACTGCGCTGCAGTCTTCCTCTTCTTCTTGCCGGGTGTCCCTGCTAACGTGAGCAGCAACTCCGCCAAGGCAGTAGCTTTGCGTCCCCTTCCGCGTCCCGTCATCACGAGTGGCAACAGCGACAATCAGCTATGCGTACCTCACCGCAGCGTGAGCGGGAGTGTCCCCGTCGTGGACCTCTGACTACCCGGCTGGTCGTAACGGCCACACAGGATCGGACCTGCCCGTGGCTGGCCGCTCGGCTGCCAGAAGTGGGCCTTGAGCCGTGAGTCAAGCGCGGACCTCGAACTCGGCCCGAGTTGAAGGGCAGCCGGCGTCCGGTTGTGACGCCGCGCCGCTCAGCGAGGGGTCTCCTGCCGCTCACCCGCTCCCTGGTGGCGCGCTCGGCACATTCCAAGGTAGTCCGCCTCTGTGACTGACCCAACAACAGGCCTAAACGTCATGCGGGCTACCTGGTTGCGATTGCAGTTACTGTCAATCAATCTCCCTTGCTCGAAGGAAAGAAGTATTTAACTTTTGGTCGAGTACGGGGTCATTTGAGACGCAGCACAAACCCAGATTGCAGAAGGATGAGAAAGGAAATCGTCCGCGTCTTTTCAAAGCATCCATCGAGACTCTCGTCTTAACTCCCTAGAAAACTATAGTCGTACGTAAAGTCAGCAATCGGGTCGAAATCTATTCAGTTGCACAGTGGCAAAACTACAAGCGAAAGAGAAAGTTGCAGAAGGCGAAAATTATGAATTCTGTTTTACCGCAGAACATCGTAATACACTACTTGCCATTAAAATTGCTACACCACGAAGATGACGTGCTACAGACGCGAAATTTAACCGGCAGGATGAAGATGCTGTGATATGCAAATGATCAGCTTTTCAGAGCATTCGTACAAGGCTGGCGCCGGTGGCGACACCTACAACGTGCTGACATGAGGAAAGTTTAGAACCGATTTCTCCTACACAAACAGCAGTTGACCGGCGTTGCATGATGAAACGTTGCTGTGATACCTCGTGTAAGGAGGAGAACTGCGTACCATCACGTTTCCGACTTTGATAAAGATCGTACTGTAGCCTATCACGATTGCGGTTGGTCGAGATCCAATGTCTGTTACCAGGATATGGAATCGGTGCGTTCAGGAGGGTAATACGGAACGCCGTGCTGGATCCCAACGGCCTCGTATCACTAGCAGTCGAGATGACAGGCATCTTATCCACATGGCTGTAACGGATCGTGCAGCTACGTCTCGATCCCTGAGTCAACATATGGGGACGTTTGCAACGCAACAACCATCTGCACGAACAGTTCGATGACGTTTGCAGCAGCATGGACTATCAGCTCGGAGACCATGGCTGCGGTTACCCTTGACGTTGCATCACGGACTGGAGTGCCTGCGATGGTGTACTCAATGACGAGCCTGGGTGCACGAGTGGCAAAACGTCATTTTTTCGGATGAATCCAGGTTGTGTTTACAGCATCATGATGGCCGCATCCGTGTTTGGCGACATCGCGGTGAACGCACATTGAAAGCGTGTATTCGTCATCGCCATACTGGCGTATCATCCGGTGTGATAGTATGGGGTGCTATTGATTACACATCTCGGTCACTTCTTGTTCGCATTGACGGCACTTTGAACAGTGGACGTTGCATAACCGATTTGTTATGACCCGTGGCTCTACCCTTCATTCGATCCCTGCGAAACCCTACGTTTCAGCAGGATAATGCGCGACCGCATATTGCAGGTCCTGTACGGGCCTTTGTGGATTCATAAAATGTTTGCCTGCTGCCCTGGCCATCACATTCTCCAGATCTGTCACCAACTGAAGACGTCTTGTCAATGGTGGCCGAGCAACTGGCTCGTCACAATACGCCAGTCACTACTCTTGATGAACTGTGGTATTGTGTTGAAGCTGCATGGGCAGTTGTACCTGTACACTCCATCTAAGCTCTGTTTGACTCAATGATCAGACGTATCAAGGCCGTTATTACGGCCAGAGGTGGTTGTTCTGGGCACTGATTTTTCAGGATCTGTGCACCCAAATTGCGTGAAAATGTAATGACATGTCAGTTCTAGTATAATACATTGGTCCAATGAATACCCGTTTATCTTCTGCATTTATTCTTGGCGTAGCAATTTTAATGGCCAGTAGTGTACGGTCCCTCCTTTCAATCATCAGAAGAAAGCTGAAATGGGAAACACTGAGGTAAGGTATCGCGCAATAGTAGATCAATAAAAAAAGACGCTCGGCAGCGGAAAGGCATCTGGACCAGACGTTTTGTTTGTGAGATTCTACAGAGCATACGCGTAAGAACTTACTCCCCTTCAAGCAGTAGTTTTGGGACAGTGAAATTGTACATTGTCGAACTGCAGCACACTATCGATTTGGAATTTTTTAATTCACAAATGTCTCAATCGCTTATGGTAAATATATCACAGTTAACCGGTTTCGTCATCGACTGAACTAAACATCCTGAAAAAAACTCAAATGTAAAGTAGCTAGTAAATACAAGTTGTTACACAAATAATAAAAATTACGCATTTATGAATAATGGGAAATGCATTTCTCAACAACAACAACAAAATATTACAATGAGCAAAAAAACTGGTTCAGAGGTGAATAAGGACCATGGCAGTTCATTGATGTGAAACGTACATGGGCTGGTCCCGGCGGAGGTTCGAGTCCTCCCTCGGGCATGGGTGTGTGTGTTTGTCCTTAGGATAATTTAGCTTAAATAGTCTGTAAGATTAGGGACTGATGACCTTAGCAGTTAAGTCCCATAAGATTCCACACATTGAAACGTACATGACAAGCAAACAGGAAATGATATATCTTGAGGCGTTTGAGGTATGGTGGTGGCGGTGCCTGTTAAAATTAAGAACTGAACCAACTACAAGGAAGTTTTTTTACAGAACTGATGAGGAAAGAACGCCAAGGAAAACAACAGAACGAAGACGACATGAGTGGGTAAGTCACGTCAGTCAGCACAACCAGTTCCTTGTAAGCGTTCGAGAATGAGTCATACAGCGAAAGAAAGTACGGTCAAGTATCCAAGTGGCATTTCTATAGGTATTACTCATTCAAAGCCCTGTGATTTGTTTTTTCTGTCTGTATATGAATACTAATCTCGGGAACAATTGTACTGACTTTGATACGGTAAGCTGATTCACGATGAAGGTTTCTGTGTATAACCTATTACCACCACGCCAGAAATGTCGTCTCGCCGAACACATTTATTGCTAACCGTGTGGAGCCGGAGGGCGTCGCTAGCTTAATACAAGCCATAAACAGCAGGAGTCAATCGATCTGCCAAAAAATATTAAGATGACTCATCTGACAGCGGGTCTAAAGAATTGTGAAGAAGATCTTCCAGGGGCATACGTTTGTTCAGAGCATCTTTTTAGCTCCGTATTTACATGACCAGTAAGCGCTATTATGTCTTATACGCAGTCTACCTGCCTGACACGTGATACAGACTCCCAACCTGCTTCCCACAACTCCATCAGTATAGTTCCGGATACCTTGACTGTGTGTTAATCCACCATCACAATTAGCTCGGCCATTGTTACCACACTAGGTAAAGTGTTTGTTTCTCGGTATTCGGAACTTGTATGTTTTCACACGCAAGTACATCACCCGCTGTATCGCTAAAGCCGTCGGCAACCGGACCGTGCATCCTAACGCTGAGCGTGGAGCGTGCCGAGTTTCTGACGTCATAGCGCGGAATAGCACGTTCGGGAGTCTTTCCGAACGTGCAGAGCAATATCTAGTACCTTAAATTTATCCATTGTTTTCCAGTGTTTCGTCCGCGACTGTTTTACTTTCGTAAAATGAAGAACAAACCGCCTTTAGTCACAAGTTGAGTTTATTTACTGCACTATGCATTTCGAGTCCTGGAAGCTCATCTTCAGGTGCTTTTTAGTGATTTACATCAGGTTTTTTAGTTGTTTGCCTGTTGATATTACATTTTTGTGTTACAACATGGTATATTGTAGATATAAGTTTAACAGCGTTAATAATATGAAAATAACTTACAGTTTAACATTGTATGATGTCTGCTTCTGTTGTGCAGTTGGTATACACAGTATACATCTTTAATTTTGCAGTACATACTGGGATATATACATAGTCACACACTTTTTCGTACATTGTAGTAGCAGAACGTAAACATGCCAAAGATTCTCGTTCATACAGATGTTCTATTTCTAGATATAATCGATTTTCTTGTTTCACAGAAGATAATATGATATAGTATTATTAGTGCACAGGTATTATTAAAATATTTATTTGGAACCATGTTGTAGGTTGTCAGCTGTTCGTACTATTATAGATTTGATTCCTCAGGAAAAAATTAACTTTTAAATGTGTAGAAAAAATTGTGGCTCTTAAACTCTGCTTGTTCATACAACAAGTTTGCAGAAAATTTTTCTTTGTGTAACATTATTTCTAACTGTTCTAGTAGATTAAGTTTTTTACTGTTGGGTTCTGTGTGAACTACAGTTAGGCTGTTGTGGATGTAGTCAGGTCTGTGTTTATTAATATACATGTGATTAGCTATTGTAGATTTTTCGAAATGGTTTAGTCGAAAGGCGTCGGTGTGTTCTTTATACTGTGTGTGGAAGGTTCTTCCAGTTTTTCCTATATAAAATGCAGGACAACTGTTACACTGTAATTTATATATTCCACTGTGTTGTGTTATTGGCTTGTTTGTGTTCGCTGTGTGAAGTAAGTGGTATCAAAGTTTGCTGTTTGTGGAGAAAGATATTTTAACATTTTTTAAAAATAGGATAGCTATTTTTTGTGATACTGTGCCTAAATATGGAATGCTTGTGAAGATTTGTTATGTGTCGGTAGTTCTTTTTCAGTGTTTTTGTGAGTGATGTCAGTCTGAATTTTTCTAGATAGTTTATCAATTGATTTTACAGAGTAACCATTATTTACTGCAATTGTTTTGATAGTATCTATTTCTTGTGTCAGTGCTTTGGGTTTTAGGTATGTCAGATATCCTTAGCGTGCGTCTGAGCGTTGACCAATGAGATGCCACAACGCCACCTACGTCACATGCACGCCATCTCCCTTGTGAGGCGCCATGTTGGCATTTATTTCAAGCCTACACGTATATATGCCGTTTCTGAGCACCAGCAAATTGAGAATCACTGGAAAACCCGTTGTTATCTGTGTGAGCCGTAATGAGAAATATCATATTCGTGGCAAAAGAATTATTGTAACTTGCGTATTATGAGAGTATGCTATTTGAAGGCAGCAGTACACTGAGGATGCACCCAAAACGCATTGTTCTTGGTACAATTTGTTATAATTAAATTTCAGTTAGTGACATAGGTACCATTATAGTGTTCAGCAAGTGCTAAGATTGGTAACATCCCAGGATATACATATTCTGTCATATTGCTGGTGAAGCGTGGTGAATAGCGTCAGCGACCAGTGAAACTTTAACGTTCGAGCGGTGGTTCGCGACTCACTTGTACGTAATTTTTCCCTAACATTTGCTTTTTTATTAGGTTCTGTTACTTTATTATTAGTTTAATATAGGTATATACTATAATTTTTGATGTTATATAAATATAAGTTCACCTTTCTTTGGGTGTTCGGTTGGCTTGATCTACAGGATACCTTGCGCTACTTGTGTAAAGCTATTTTTCTCCTTTTTCTTTTACGCTTCGTAAGTCACGGGTTGCAAATATTCTGCTACTGGATAGCAACAGTGATCAAGTAAGACTGGCCTCAAAGTTTTACTAAAATGTGGGAATGATGAAATAATGTTTATCTTATGGGAAGAAGGTATCAGATAGATTATATAATGGTAAAACAGGGATTTAGGAACCAGGTTTTAAATTGTAAGACATTTCCACGGGCAGATGTGGACTCAGACCACAATCTATTGGTTGTGAACTGTAGATTAAAACTGAAGAAACTGCAAAAAGGTGGGAATTTAAGGAGATGGGACCTGGATAAACTGAAAGAACCAGAGGTTGTACAGAGTTTCAGGGAGAGCATAAGGGAACAATTGACAGGAAGGGGGGAAAGAAATACAATAGATGAAGAATGGGTAGCTTTGTGAGATGAAGTAGTGATGGCCACAGAGGATATAGTAGGTAAAAAGACGAGGGCTAGTAGAAACCATTGGGTAGCAGAAGAAATAATGAATTTAACTGATGAAAGGAGAAAATATAAAAACGCAATAAATGAAGCAGGCAAAAGGGAATACAAACGTCTCAAAAATGAGATCGACAGGAAGTGCAAAATGGCTAAGCAGGGATGGTTAGAGGACAAATGTAAGGATGTAGAGGCTTATCTCACTAGGGGTTAGATAGATACTGCATACAGGAAAATTAAAGAGACCTTTGCAGAAATGAGAACCACTTGTATGAATATCAAGAGCTCAGATGGAAACCCAGTTCTAAGCAAAGAAGGGAAAGCAGAAAGGTGGAAGGAGTATATAGAGGATCTATACAAGGGCGATGTACTTGAGGACAATATTATGGAAGTGGAAGAGGATGTAGATGAAGATGAATTGGGAGCTACGATACTGCGTGAATGAAGAGTTTCACAGAGCATTGAAAGGCCTGAGTCGAAACAAAGCCCCAGGTGTAGACAACATTCCATTAGAACTACTGACAGCCTTGAGAGAGCCAGTCCTGACAAAACTCTACCATCTGGTGAGCAAGATGTATGAAACAGGCGAAAAACCCTCAGTCTTCAAGAAGAATATAATAATTCCAATCCCAAAGAAAGCAAGTGTTGACAGATGTGAAAATTACCGAACTATCAGTTTAATAAGACACAGGTGCAAAATACTAATGCGAATTCTTTACAGACGAATGGAAAAACTGATAGAAGCTGACATCGGGGAAGATCAGTTTGGATTCCGTAGAAATGTTGGAACACGTGAGACAATACTGGCCCTACGACGTATCTTAGAAGAAAGATTAAGGAAAGGCAAACCTACGTTTCTAGCATTTGTAGACTTAGAGAAAGCTTTTTACAATGTTGACTGGAATACTCTCTTTCAAATTCTGAAGGTGGAAGGGGTAAAATATAGGGAGCGAAAGGCTATTTACAATTTGTACAGAAACCAGATGGAAGTTATAAGAGTCGAGGGGTATGAGAGGGAAGCAGTGGTTAGGAAGGGAGTGAGACAGGGTTGTAGCCTATCCCCGATATTATTCAATCTGTATATTGAGCAAGCAATAAAGGAAACAAAAGAAAAGTTCGGAGTAGGTATTAAAATTCATGGAGACGAAGTAAAAACTTTGAGGTTCGCCGATGACATTGTAATTCTGTCAGAGACGGCAAAGGACTTGGAAGAGCAGTTGAACGGAATGGACAGTGTCTTGAAAGGAGGATATAAGATGAACATCAACAAAAGCAAAACGAGCATATGGAATGTAGTCGAATTAAGTCTGGTGATGCTGAGGGAATTAGATTAGGAAATGAGATACTTAAAGTAGTAAAGGAGTTTTGCTATTTGGGGATCAAAATAACTGATGATGGTCGAAGTAGAGAGGATATAAAATGTAGACTGGCAATGGCAAGGAAAGCGTTTCTGAAGAAGAGAAATTTGTTAACGTTGAGTATAGATTTAAGTGTCAGGAAGTCGTGTTTAAAAGTATTTGTATGGAGTGTAGCCTTGTATGGAAGTGAAACGTAGACGATAAATAGTTTAGACAAGAAGAGAATAGAAGCTTTCGAAATGTGATGCTACAGAAGAATGCTCAAGATTAGATGGGTAAATGACATAACTAATGAGGAGGTACTGAATAGAATTGGGGAGAAGAGGAGTTTGTGGCACAACTTGACTAGAAGAAGGGATCGGTTGATAGGACATGTTCTGAGACATCGAGGGATCACTAATTTAGCATTGTAGGTCAGCGTGGAGGGTAAAAATCGTAGAGGGAGACCAAGAGATGAATACACTAAGCAAATTCAGAAGGATGTAGGCTTCAGTAGGTACTGGGAGATGAAGAAGCTTGCACAGGATAGAGTAGCATGGAGATCTGCATCAAACCAGTCTCAGGACTGAAGACCACAACAAACAACAACAACATGTGAAGAAGTACTGCAATTTTTTATCCCACTGTTTATAGTGGATCTTTTATAAGCCTGTATCCTTTCCTTTTCGTGAATGATGGAGAAAATGTGCTTTTTAATAGAGCTAACGTGGGAATTTTACGCGCGTCCTTTAGTAAATAGTGTGATTTACGAACTAGAAACTTCCCGCAACTGCAGCGGGAGTGCGTTGCGGTCGCGTGTGCCACGTTGGGGCCCACGTACCGTATGCACAAGTCACATCTTTTCTGAGCATTCAGCAGCAGCTGAGAAAGTAGATGTCTCGATACGGCGCTTCACTCAGCGAAGTTACGAAGTATTGATCAGAGTCTCGTAGGAAGCTCACCCTCACCCTTCACTCGCTCCCCCAGACGAGGGTAGTATTAAGTTAATGGGATACACCCGCCTCCCTTCGCAGAATGCGATCAATAGCTAGCAAACCGGTTCCTCAAGTCCATCTACTGTACTAACGCTCATATTCAGTTCTGCGCTAAAAGCTTGTAAGTCAAACCATATTGCATCAGACTGATATAGGTCCCTCAGCTCCTCCTCAATTAGAGGCATGTCAAATCTTAGTATACTACGCACTTACACTGAATTTAACTGTATTGTATAAGAGGCAGAAAGGTTGCAAAAATGTGCTAATATATTTAGTTAGTTGTGTGTCGGCCGGTCTTTCATTTGATCACATTGCGGATAAATGTGGAAAAATTACTCGAAGAAATAGGGCAACTAGCCACTTTTGTTTAGCCTTATACACGCCAACTCACGTTTCAGGTTTTCACACATCTTCCAACAGGCATAATACGCCGATGAGCCAAAACAGTATGATCACACGTTTAATAGCGTGTTGTTCCACTTTTCATACACAGTACAACAGAGATTCTTCTTGGCATGGATTCTACAATGTCCTTGACAGGATCCCAGAAGAATGTGGCACCAGATGTGTACCGCCAAGTCAAGAAGTTCCGGCAAATTACAGGGTAGTGATTTACAGTTATGCAGCTGGCGCCCGATCAGTGGGTACAGATCAGGCGCATTAGCTGGTCAAGACACCAACATGAGTTCACTGTAATGGCTCTCAAACCACTGTATCACGATTCTGATCTTGCAACAGTTTTCTGCTGGAAGATGTCACCGTCTTCAAGCATGCAGCTGGTCCGCAATAATGTTCATGTAGTTCATTGCTATCACGAAGCCTTTGATTGCCTCTATAGATCCCATGGAAACCCATCTCAGTGTAGTCCATATCGTAATTCTGTCCTCATCGGCTTGCATCTGTGACACGGTGCATGTTTCATGCAGTCATTCGCCTGTATGACGGCGTGTAGGGACCCAACCGTCGACCTGGTGTAACAAGAAATGCGATTCATTCGACAGTCGACCCGTTTCTATTGAGACACTGTGGAAACTCAGTGATGCTGTGCCCACTGCAAACATAACTGACGAAGTTATTGGGTCAACACAGGACCACGTAGGGGTCTTGTGCTTTGGAGTCCATGTTGAACAATGGCCTTGAACGATGCCCTCCGAAACACTACTGCCTGCACGAGCATTGTACTCTGCAATCATATCTGCCACAGAGAGCTGCCTATCCTGGATTACACAGCGACGGGTCCTCTGACGTCTATGTTTAGCGATGAGTCGTGGTCGTCCAGTTAGATACGGCCTATTCGTTACTTCACCATCCTTCAACCACTTTCCATAGGTGTTCACGATAGTAGTACACCAACAGGCGACCAGCCTCGCCGTTTCAGAGATTCTCCTTTCCAGCCGCAGAGCCATGACAAGGTGACCTTCTGTCAAATCATATCAGTAGATTTCCGCATTTGCGGCCCGTCTCTTCACTGTAACGACTGCCCATGCGTCTCTCTTCCACGTACATTCTTTACCCTATTGCATCGTATGCCACAACACCACCAGACCACCAGGAGACATCCACGCTCGCGGTGAGCAGTGGTCGTAATATATATATACACTCCTGGAAATTGAAATTAGAACACCGTGAATTCATTGTCCCAGGAAGGGGAAACTTTATTGACACATTCCTGGGGTCAGATACATCACATGATCACACTGACAGAACCACAGGCACATAGACACAGGCAACAGAGCATGCACAATGTCGGCACTAGTACAGTGTATATCCACCTTTCGCAGCAATGCACAATGCTATTCTCCCATGGAGACGATCGTAGAGATGCTGGATGTAGTCCTGTGGAACGGCCTGCCATGCCTTTTCCACCTGGCGCCTCAGTTGGACCAGCGTTCGTGCTGGACGTGCAGACCGCGTCAGACGACGCTTCATCCAGTCCCAAACATGCTCAAAGGGGGACAGATCCGGAGATCTTGCTCGCCAGGGTAGTTGACTTACACCTTCTAGAGCACGTTGGGTGGCACGGGATACATGCGGACGTGCATTGTCCTGTTGGAACAGCAAGTTCCCTTGTCGGTCTAGGAATGGTAGAACGATGGGTTCGATGACGGTTTGGATGTACCGTGCACCATTCAGTGTCCCCTCGACGATCACCAGAGGTGTATGGCCAGTGTAGGAGATCGCTCCCCACACCATGATGCCGGGTGTTGGCCCCGTGTGCCTCGGCCGTATGGAGTCCTGATTGTGGCGCTCACCTGCAAGGTGCCAAACACGCATACGACCATCATTGGCACCAAGGCAGAAGCGACTCTCATCGCTGAAGACGACACGTCTCCATTCGTCCCTCCATTCACGCCTGTCGCGACACCACTAGAGGCGGGCTGCACGATGTTGGGGCGTCAGCGGAAGACGGCCTAACGGTGTGCGGGACCGTAGCCCAGCTTCATGGAGACTGTTGCGAATGGTCCTCGCCGATACCCCAGGAGCAACAGTGTCCCTAATTTGCTGGGAAGTGGCGGTGCGGTCCCCTACGGCACTGCGTAGGATCCTACGGTCTTGGCGTGCATCCGTGCGTCGCTGTGGTCCGGTCCCAGGTCGACGGGCACATGCACCTTCCGCCGACCACTGGCGACAACATCGATGTACTGTGGAGACCTCACGCCCCACGTGTTGAGCAATTCGGCGGTACGTCCACCCGGCCTCCCGCATGCCCACTATACGCCCTCGCTCAAAGTCCGTCAACTGCAAATACGGTTCACGTCCACGCTGTTGTGGCATGCTACCAGTGTTAAAGACTGCGATGGAGCTCAGTATGCCACGGCAAACTGGCTGACACTGACGGCGGCGGTGCACAAATGCTACGCAGCTAGCGCCATTCGACGGCCAACACCGCGGTTCCTGGTGTGTCCGCTGTGCCGTGCGTGTGATCATTGCTTGTACAGCCCTCTCGCAGTGTCCGGAGCAAGTATGGTGGGTCTGACACACCGGTGTCAATGTGTTCTTTTTAGTCTGGAGCTGGTGACGACACCAACAACGTGCTGACATGAGGAAAGTTTCCAACCGATTTCTCATACACAAACAGCAGTTGACCGGCTTTGCCTGGTGAAACGTAGGTGTGATGAATCGTGTAAGAAGGAGACATGCGTACCATCACGTTTCCGACTTTTATAAAGGTCGGATTGTACCCTATCACGATTGCGGTTTATCGTATCGCGACATTGCTACGCGCGTTGGTCGAGATCCAATGACTGTTACCAGAATATGGAATTGGCGGGTTCAGGAGGGTAATACAGAGTGCCGTGCTGGATCCCAACGGCCTCGTATCACTAGCAGTCGAGATGACAGGCATCTTATTCGCATGGCTGTAACGGATCGTGCCGCCACGTCTCGATCCCTGAGTCAACAGATGGGGACGTTTGCAAGACAACAACCATCTGCACGAACAGTTCGACGACGTTTGCAGCAGCATGGACTATCAGCTCGGAGACCATGGCTGCGGTTACCCTTGACGCTGCATCACAGACAGGAGCGCCTGCGATGGTGTACTCAACGACGAACGTGGGTGCACGAATGGTAAAACGTCATTTTTACGGATGAATCCAGGTTCTGTTTACAGTATCATGATGGTCGCATCTGTGTTTGGCGACATCGCGGTGAACGCACACTGGAAGCGTGTATTCATCATCGCCGTACTGGCGTATAACCCGGCGTGATGGTATTGGGTGCCATTGTTTACACGTCTCGGTCACCTCTTGTTCGGATTGACGGCACTTTGGACAGTGGACGTTACATTTCAGATGTGTTACGAGCCGTGGCTCTACCCTTCATTCGATCCCTGCGAAACCCTACATTTCAGCAGGATAATGCACGACGGCATGTTGTAGGTCCTGTACTGGCCTTTCTGGATACAGAAAATGTTCGACTGCTGCTCTGGCCAGCACATTCTCCAGATGTCTCCCCAATTGGTCAGTGGTGGTCGAGCAACTGGCTCGTCACAATACGCCATCCAAGCTCTGTTTGACTCAATGCCCAGGCGTACCTAGGTCGTTATTACGCCCAGATGTGATTGTTCTGGGTACTGATATTCAGGATCTATGCACCCAAATTGCGTGAAAATGTAATCACATGTCAGTTCTAGTATAATATATCTGCCTAATGAATACCCGTTTATCATGTGCATTTCTTCTTGGCGTAGCAATTTTAATGGCCAGTAGTGTATTTATATCTTCGTCAATATGACGTTGTACCTACTGTGTTTTGAATGCTGTAGCTGTTCTGGCCAAATTGACAGTTTGTTTAGCTGAGCCGTTTCCCGAGCGGTATATTTACGTTTAATAATAAGCTCGGTGCTCTTACTTTTTTAAGCAGTGACTTTAGAAATAAAGTTACACATGTTGTCCCACGATAAGACCATAGCGCAACGTTGGCACGTTGTTAGGAGACAGTACATGTTCTCGGCTTCTTGTAGACACAGTTTTGCAGAACTACAGATAACAGGTGCATCACAGGGTGCGAATGAAATGGCACGACAGCTGGAAATGTTCTCCAAAATTTAAGTACTTACGACAGTACGGTCCTTGTGGGCGAAACGTCTATATTGCACACAGTTTCATCTTGAAATTCTGGCTGTATGCGAACCAAATGCAACGTCGCCTCTAGTCGCACTGAAATGGTGCCAACAGTTTGACCAAGGCTCGACAGACATGGGTGATGATAATTGGGGAGGAAGGCCGTTGTCATTTATGACATACCACTATGTCCAGGAACTCGAGAAACTCCAACAGACGGCCTTTCCGCGGTGGTATCACCCGCTCCCGTCAGATCATCGAAGTTAAACGCTGTCGGGCTGAGCAAGAACTTGGGTAGGTGACCGTCTGGTCAACCGAGTGCTGTTGGCGAGCGAGATGCACTCAGCCCTTGTGAGGCGAACTGAGGAATAGCGGCTCCGGTATCGTGGACATACGGCCAGGAGAACGGTGTGCTGACTGCATGCCCCTCCATATCTGCATCCAGTGACACCTGCGGACTGAGGATGACACGGCGGTCGGTCGGTACCATTGGGCCTTTATGGCCTGTTCAGTTTAGTTTTCGTAATAGAGAAATAACATCTGCGAGGAAAGAGATTTTCCAACAGTGATGACGCTCACGTAGCATCCTCTAAAGACTCCGTGAGTATTGAGGGGAAATCTTATCGACTGAGCGATTGGTAGAACGTTCCGACCGTAGCTTACAGAGATCTGTGGACAATTTAGAACGATAGTTTCCTGTGGCTGAGTCACTTCGAAGTGTGTCTGAGCACTCCATAATACTTGCCCTGCCGTAAAATGTGTAACTTGCACATGCCAGTTGCACTATTCGAAATGTAGTCAGTAGAAACGCTGTACTGACAAAGATGTAACTGTACTACACCAACTGAAGATGTGTGAAATCCGTTGTAAGTAGGCTGTTTGGGTTTTTACGTTGGTAACGCCACGTAGCGCTCTGTATGAAAATCACTGACTGTTCTGTGTGCAGCCTATGGCTGGTTTGCATTTTTGGAATAGTTGATATTGTAGTGTTTGGCAGTTCGATGTGAACAGCGCTTAGCATTGTGCAGTTGGAGATGAGCCGCCAGCAGTGGTGGATGTGGAGAGAGAGATGGCAGTATTTTGGGAGCGGACGATCTGGACGTGTGTCCGTCAGAAAAAGGAAATTTGTAACACTGGATGTCATGAACTGATATATATATATATATATATATATATATATATATATATATATATATATATATATATATATATTTGATGACTTTTGAACATTATTAAGGTAAATACATTGTTTGTTCTCTATCAAAATCTTTCATTTACAAACTATGCCTATCAGTAGTTAGTGCCTTCAGTAGTTACAATCTTTTATTTAGCTGGCTATATTGGCGCTCGCTGTATTGCAGTCGTTAGAGTAACGAAGATTTTTGTGCGGTAAGTGATTCATGAAAGGTATAGGTTTATTTTAGGCTGGGCCATTCTTTTGTAGGGATTATTGAAAGTCAGACTGCGTTGAGCTAAAAATATTGTGTGTCACTTTAGTGTTGATCAGAATAAGTAAAGAGAGCAATGTCTGAGTACATTCAGTTTTGCTCAGCTGTTTGAAAATCAAATAACGTAGAGGTTTATCAGCACTGTCATTTACAAATTTTTCTAAGGGGAAGTTTCACCGTAAATGCTTCGTGCCAAAAAATGACGCTATAAGAAATATGGCTGGTTGTATTTCTTCAAGTAATACAGTCCACAGCCAAGGAACTCAGTCGCCATTGACACAAACAAATTAATATTGAAAACATCCAGACGAAATTCTGTCACTGCTGTACGAGAACCAGTGAGGCGAATTTCTAAATTCCAACTTGGACTATTACCCTCTATGGGCAACACGCAGCACATGTATAACTACATTCACAGGGCGAGCCGCTTAAGAATCGAAACGAGATTACGTAGATATGTTTGTAAGCAAAGGGGAACGTAATTTTATTGTGCGGTTACTATTCTTAACTCTTTTAACAAACATCGTTTTTTTCAGCGTAATGATATGCTTTTTTAATGGCATAAAAAAGGCCCTTAAAAAACGAACAACGATCACAGGGACATAACACTTGTTACTCTGGGCGTTACCGTTTTTCGCAAAAGTAGTACCCGGGAGAGGAGCTAAAACTGAAATGCAAGGCAGCCAGAATCGGATATAGCCTTGTAAACACTTCCAAGTGGGAACTTGTGCATAGATCTGTCGTTATATGCAGTAAGAAGACAGGCTCAGCATTACCAGCAGTTTCAGCACAGTTCTCGGATACTTTTGAAGTCTCCCAGCCATTATTAACAAACATTATTTATCACCGTACTTGTCTTTTGAAACATTTCGAATGCCCTTCAAAAAGTACATAGCCCCATTAAAAAATTAAAAAAACAGACTTGCTTCACTTAATACTAGGGTTACACTGTATAAATCAAGCTACAAAATTACGTGCTTTGTCTATTAACATTTGCTGCTAACCTCGTATCGTACACGAAGTTAACAGGGCGTTGTGTCTCACTCTGTATACTCAGAGCACCAGTCTGGCACACAGTTTTAATCTGTGACAAATAAGTGAATAATCTGCATAAGATAACAAAAAAATAAACGATAAAGTCAACAAACATTGCAAAAAATGTTCGTTTATTATCTGTCTTTTCTTTTTTTGGTTCCCCACAATAGGTGCGGGCTGACAGTAATACAGAATCTGTAGTGATACAGAATTTCTGATGTGTCACTGAGACGTGGGTACAGCACGATTTATGGTACAACATATTGTTTCGAGGTGCGACAATAAAGTAATGAGACAGACGTGCAAAAACAAAATGTTGCTTACCGTTTTAGTCAAGTTTAGTGTTGTCTCCAAAGTTGTTCCCTTCTGATTCCACACACTTTTTCCAGCGCTTCCGCCATTGATGGTAACATTTCTGCAACTCATCTTCTGTAATATCCTCCAAGACCCTCGTCACAGCTTTTTGGACATCTTGTGTTGTTTGAAAATGACATCCCTTGACCGCCGTTTTGACTCTTGGAAACAGAAAAAAGTCGCACGGAGCGATATCTGGTAATAAGTGGCTGTGGTAGTACTGAAATTTGTTTTGAAGTTAAAAACTGCTGTACTGACAGAGCAGTATGGGATGGCTCATTATTGTGACGCAGACTCCAATTATCAGCAATGTTGGCACAGACACGAAGAACTCTTTTAAGAAGTCTTTCTAAAATTTCTTTGTAGTAATATTGGTTAACTGTTTGTCCAGGAGGCACCCACTCTTTATGAACAACTGCTTGGAATCAAAGAAGCACACAAGCATGCATTTCACTTTTAACTTTGACATGGAAGCTTTTTTTGGTCTGAGTGATCCCTTTGAACACTATTGCGAACTTTGGCGTTTTGTCTCTGGATCGTAATGAAAAAAAATCAATTTTCATCACCAGTGATAACACGGCTCAACAATTGTGGATTGATTTCCGTTTGCTCTAACAGATCGATTGCCACTCTTCTCCGTGTTTCTCGCTGTTGTGGTGTGAGATTTTTGGGGACCATTTTTGCACAAATCTTTCTGATACCAAAATCTTCAGTTATTATTAGACAAACAGTTTCTCGAAAGAAGTTCAGTTCTTCTGCAATCATTTCCACGGATAATCTTCGATCAGATCGTACGAGTTCACGCACCCTGGCCCGTGATGTTGATGGTCGTCCACTGTGGTCTTCAACATTCGTTCTGCCTTCACTAAACATTTTATGCCAACGAAAATTCGAGCTCTTGGCACAACCCCCTCTCCAAAAGCCTTCTGAAGCTTACTGTAATTTGTTGTCGCGTTTTCGCCCAATTTAAGGCAAAAAGAAATGCCATACTGTACGCAATATTATGCGGTTCCATTTCCGTGAAGAGACACAAACCCGTGTTAATTGCGCCAACGCAAGCCTGCAGGGTTGCCACATCTTGCAGAGAAAATCAGTCACATTACTTTATTGTCGCAACTCGTATGTTGTGTTGGGTTGTGGGTTGTTTTGGGGGACGAGACCAGACAGCGGTCATCGGTTTCATCGTATTAGGAAAGGACGGGGAAGGAAGTCGGCCATGCCCTTTCGAAAGAACCATCCCGGCATTTGCCTGGAGCGATTTAGGGAAATGATGGAGAACCTAAATCAGGATTTCCGGACACAGGATTGAAAAGTTGTCCTCCCGTGTGCGAGTCCAGTGTGCTAGCCACTGCGCCACCTCGCTCGGTTCGTATGCTGTAGTAATATTGTGTTTTCTGAAAAACTGCGAAGCGTTTGTTTCTTTTTTCTTTTGTTGCAGGTACGACTCGGAAATCGGGGGAGCGCTGATGGCTGTTTCTCGCTCTACAGGAGATTGTCATGTCGTAGCACTCAGAACTCATCTGGTTGAGGGTCTCCCGACTCAACAAGAAGCTTGAAGCTATACCACTTCTCCTTCGGTGATTATGACTGTACATTGAATATAACTGAACTATAATTAATCCAATGAGCGTCGTCAATATTGCGTAATATACAAAAGAATGGCAAAAAAAATGGATGTGTCAGATGTCGACCAGTTCGGCTTTAGGAAAGGTAAAGGCACCAGAGCGGCGCTTCTGACGTTGTGCTTGATAATGGAAGCAAGACTGAAGAAAAATCAAGATACGGACATAGGATTCCTCGACCTGGAAAAACCGCTCGACAATGTAGAACGGTGCAAGACGAACGAAATCCTCAGAAAATATGTTTTAGCTATAGAGAAAACCCGGTAATATATAATAAATACAAGAACCAAGGAGGAACAATTGGAGTGGAACACCAACAACGAAATGCACGAAGTTGAAGGACAGTGATAGAGTCTTTCCCCGTCGAAGAAGCAACGACGGAAATAAAATAAAGTTTAAAGAGTGTGATTAAAATTCAAGGTGAAAGGTAATCATTATTAAGAATCGCTGCTGGCATTGGTATCATCATTGAAAGTGAAGAATAATTACAGGATCTGTTAAACGCAATAAACAATCTAACGAGTACAGAGTATGGGTTGAGAGTAAATCGAAGAAAAACGAAAGCAATGAGAAGTTGTTTGTTGTTGTGGTCTTCAGTCCTGAGACTGGTTTGATGCAGCTCTCCATGCTACTCTATCTTGTGCAAGATTCTCCATCTCCCAGAACCCACTGCAACCCACATCCTTCTGAATCTGGTTAGTGTAGTCATCTCTTGGTCTCCCTCTACGATTTTTACCCTCTACGCTATCCTCCAATACTAAATTGGTGATCCCTTGATGCCTCAGAACATGTCCTACCAACCGATCCCTTCTTCTGGTCAAGTTGTGCCACAAACTTCTCTTCTCCGCAATGCTATTCAATACTTCCTCATTAGTTATGTGATCTACCTATCTAATCTTCAGCATTCTTCTGTAGCACCACATTTCGAAAGCTTCTATTCTATTCTTGTCCAAACTATTTATCGTCCATGTTTCACTTCCATACATGGCTACACTCCATACAAATACTTTCAGAAATGCCTTCCTGACACTTAAATCAATACTCGATGTTAACAAATTTCTCTTCTTCAGAAACACTTTCCTTGCCATTGCCAGTCTACATTTTATATCCTCTCTACTTCGACCATCATCAGTTATTTTGCTCCCCAAATAACAAAACTCCTTTATTACTTTAAGTAATTCCCTCAGCATCACCAGACTTAATTCGACTATATCCCATTATCCTCGTTTTGCTCTTGTTGATGTTCATCTTATATCCTCCTTTCAAGACACCATCCATTCCGTTCAACTGCTCTTCCAAGTCCTTTGCTGTCCCTGACAGAATTACGATGTCATCGGCGAACCTCAAAGTTTTTTTTTCTTCTCCATGGATTGTAATACCTACTCCAAATTTTTCTTTTGTTTCCTTTACTGCTTGCTCAATATACAGACTGAATAACATCGGGGAGAGACTACAACCCTGTCTCACTCTCTTCCCAACCACTGCTTCCCTGTCATGTCCCTCGACTCTTATAACTGCCATCTGGTTTCTGCACAAATTGTAAATAGCCTTTCGCTCCCTATATTTTACCCCTGCCACCTTCAGAATTTGAAAGAGAGTATTCCAGTCAACATTGTCAATCGCTGTCTCTAAGTCTACAAATACTAGAAACGTAGTAGCAGAAATGAAAACAGCGAGAAACGTTACCTCATAATTGACGTCTTCTGTCTGGTTTGATACTGCCCGCCAGGAATTCCTCTCTTGTGCCAAACTCTTCATCTCAATTATCTCTGGATGTATTCCAGTATCTGTCTTTCTCTACAATTTTTTCCATCTACAGCTCCTATTTGTATCACATAATTTATTCCCTCATTTCTTAATAAATGTCCTATCATCCTGTCTGTTCTTCATGTCAATATTTTCCATACATTCCTTTTCTCTCCGATTCTGCGCAGAACTTCCTCATTCCTTACCTTATCAGTCCACCTAATTTTCACCATTCAACTGTAGCTCCACATCTCAAAGACTTTGATTCCCTTCTGTTCGTGTTTTCCCACAGTCCATGATTCACTACCACACAATGCTGTGCTCCAGACGTACATTCTCAGAAATTTCTTCCTCAAATTAAGGCCTATCTTTGATACTAGTGGACTTCTCTTCGCCAGGAATGCCCTTTTCGTCACTGCTAGTCTGCTTTTGATGCCTTCCTTTCCCCGTCCGTCATTGGTTATTTTGCTGCCTAGGTAGCAAAATCCCTTAACTTCATCTACTTCGTGATCATCAATCCTGATGTCATGTTTTTCGCTGCTCTCATTTCTGCTACTTCTCATTACTTTCGTCTTTCTTCCAGTTATTCTCAATCCATGTTATGTACTACAGGCAGTTCATTCCATTCAGCAGATCCTGTAATTCTTCGCTGACACTGACGATAGCAACATCACCAGCGATTCTTATAATTGATATCTTTTCAATTTGAATTTTAATTCCACCCTCGCACCTTTCATTGATTTACATCATTGCTTCTTGGATATAAAGACTGAACAGCAGTGACGAAATCCTAGCTCCCTGTCCTACAGCCTATTTATCCGAGCACTTCGTTCTTGGTCTTCCACAGGTATTATTCCCTCGTGTTGCACATACTGAGTATTACTCTTCTTTGCCAACAGCTTACCCCCATTTTTCAAAAAGATTTCGAATATCTTGTACCATTTGACACTGTTGAACGTTTTTTCCATATCGACAGAACCTACGAACGTGTCTTGATTTTTGTTCATTCTTACTTTCATTATTAACCGCAACGTCAGAATTGCCTCTCTGGTGACTTTACCTTACATAAAGCCAAATTGATCATCATCTAATAGATACACGGTTTACTTTTCCATTGTTCTGTATGTTATTTTTGCCACCAACTTGGATGCATGAGCTGTTAAGCTGACTGCAATGATTATCGCACTTGTCAGCTCTTGTAGTCTTCGGAATAGTGTGATGGTATTTTTCCGAAAGTCAGATGGTATATCGCCAGTCTCATACATTCTACACTTCAACATGAATAGCACAGGTCTGCTACTAAAAATCTGCATATGATTTTTTAACATTTTCTTACAGATTTTGACCTCCTAAAAACAGGAAAAATATTCAAAAAAATTCTATCACATAGGTTTTTATATATATTGCAGTATAAATTATAACTGATAAAACGAACTTAAATTTAAAAAATTACAATGTTAACTATTCTTTGTTGCCACTTGCAGGTTTTACTGTGAACTCCTGGGAGCCAGAAGCAAATGCAAACAATCTTGTTGTTCAGTTTTATCGGGTTGCGCCAAGTCAAATGACGATTTGTATCTCACATGAAATAAAGAGAAACTCTCAGTAGGCATATTGCTATTCAAGTGAACAATGCTGTTGTTTCTGTCTAGTCATGGCTACAAGAGATTGTGTTATTTCTCCAAACAATGTTTGTTGTAACTGTGGTGAGTACCCTATTAAAAGTCAACACAGACACTTAAGTGTTTTTGTGAGGAATGTTTATTTTGCTTACTTTAAATTAAAACTTGAAAATAAACCATGGGCTCTGCATGACTTGTGTAGAAGATGTGAAGATTTTCGTTTGTGGTTTAAGGGTAAGAAAAATGCATTTAGATTTAGAATTCCTATGATATGGTGTGAGCAGGAAAACTATACCACTGATTGCCACTTCTTTTCCGTTGACGTAAAGGGATTCAAAAACAAAAGAAGCATAAGTAATCGTAACCTTGACTCATCTACACGTCCAGTGCCCCATAGCTCTGAAATACCTATCCCACAGCCACCTTCCAGTTTGGATGAATACCCGACTGAGTTGGAGGACGAAGCTACATAACCTCCGTAGGGTGAATCAAGTTCAGATTTTTCTTCAGACGAAGATGAAAGGCCTCAAATATTTTCTCAAAGTGAGCTCAATGATCTAGTAAGAGATTTAGGTCTTTCAAAAGACGCAACCGAACTGTTAGGTTCCAGATCAAAAAATTAAAAACCTTTTATCATCTGGCACTTCCTTTTCATGATACAGACACCGAGAAACAGTATTTACCCAGTTTTTCTCAAAATAAAGAAATTTAGTTTTTTGCAATGATGTGGAAGGACTTATGCATTGCTTTGATATGCAGTATGACTCATCTGAATGGCGCCTATTCATTGATTCATCCAAAACTAGTCTTAAAGTAGTATTTTGCACAATGGAAATAAATTTTCATCGCTTCAGATGGGACGCTCCTTGCATATACACGAAAACCACAA
Source organism: Schistocerca gregaria (assembly GCF_023897955.1). Classification (NCBI taxonomy): domain Eukaryota; kingdom Metazoa; phylum Arthropoda; class Insecta; order Orthoptera; family Acrididae; genus Schistocerca; species Schistocerca gregaria. The sequence continues at coordinate 871,137,842 of NC_064922.1, forward strand.
CGATTTGGCCATTATCCTGGAAATATTCAAATATCAGGACCATCAATGGATGGTTTGTGGGGACTTCAAAACACTCATGTTGCCTTTGTTTCATCAGGAAAGCTATACTAAATACAGTGGCTTCTTATGCTTGTGGGATAGTAGAGCCAGACAACAGCACTGGACTAAAAGTGATTGGCCACCCCGAGAAACTTTAAAACCTGGAGAGCAAAATGTTATCAGTACTTCTTTGTAGCACCAGAAAAGGTTTTGTTGTCCCCTCTCCATATCAAATTGGAGTTGATGAAGCAATCTGTAAAATCACTGCAAAAGGGTACGGACTGTTATAAATATCTATGTACAAAATTCTTGAAGCTGTCAGAAGCAAAGTTGAAAGAGGGAGTTTTCACTGGCCCCTACATAACAAAACGTTTAACCGACACCCTCTTTGTGGAAAGTATGAATGAGAAGGAAAAAGAAGCTTGGGTATCGTTCAAGGACGTAGTGCGAAAGTTTTTGGGAAATACTAGGGATCCTGACTACAAAACCATTGTTCAAAGGATGATAGCAACATACGAAGCTCAAGGCTGTAAGATGAGCTTGAAGGTACATTTTCTACACTGCCACACAGACAGTTTTCCTGAAAACCTGGGAGCTTACAGTGAAGAACAAGGGGAGCGGTTTCACCAGGATGTCCGTGGTATCGAGAGACGCTACCAAGGAAGATGGGATCTCACTATGCTTGCTGACTACTGTTGGGTGCTTAAGCGGGAAACTAAAGATGGAAATCAGAAAAGGACTCGGAGAAGTATCAAGGAAAAGAAGAAAATATTTCATAAAAAAGCTTGAATAAGTATAATATTGTTACTATATATCTCAAAATAATGTTTCGTTGGTTGTAAAAGAATATTATGTTCGATAATTTTGAATAAACGAGTGCCTTTAGCAGTTTCTTGTATTTGAATTTGCAAAAAAACCTTACGTGATAGAAAGAAATGGACATCACTTCTGAAATCAGAGCATTCTAAAACAAATAAGTCAGTAAAAATATGTCATGCAGCTGACAAAAAAAAATTTTTTTTGCAGACCTGTGTAAACGTTTTGTTGCTACTTCCCCCAATGATTTTACAATTTCTGATGGAATATTATCCATCCCTTCCGCCTTATTTGATCTTGAGTATTCCAAAACTTTCTTAAACTTTTGATTCTAATAGTCTATCCTCTATTTCTTCTATATCGTTCCTGTTTCTTCCTCAATCATGTCAGACAAATCTTGCCCCTCATAGAGGCCTTCAATGTACTCTTTCCACCAATCCGCTCTCTCCTTTGCATTTAACAGTGGAATCCCCATTGCACTCTTAATGTTACCCACTTCGCTTTTAATTTCAGCGATGTTTCTTTTGACTTTTCTTCATGCCGAAACAGTCCTTCCGACAATCTCTTTTTCCGACCTCTTTACATTTTCGTGCAGCCATTTCGCTTTATCTTCCCTGCACTTCTTATTTATTTCATTCCTCAGCGACTTGTGTTTCTGTGTTCCTGAATTTACGTGAACATTTTTGTATCTCCTTCTTTCATTGATCAGTTGAAGCATTTCTTCTGTTAGACACGTTACCTTCTTTGTACCTATGTTTTTCTTTCCAATGTCCAGTCCACTTCAACCGAACTGACTGCTGAGCTATAATTTATCACCATATCCACAGCTTCAGAGAACATCAAGTGTATCTCAATATTCCTTAGTACTTCTGCTTCTCACTTCTTTGCGTATTGATTCTTCCTAACTAATCTCTTAAACTTCAGCCTACTAAATTGTGATTTGAGTCTATTTCTGCTCCTGACTACGCTTTAAAATCCTTTGTCGGATTTCGGAATCTCTGTCTGATCATGATGTAATCTAACTTGAATCTTTCCGTAACTCCGGGCCTTTTACAAGTATAGTTCCTATTGTGATTCATGAACAGAGTATTAGCTGTTACTAGCCGAAATTTATTGCAGAATTCAGTTCGTCTTTCTCCTTTCTCATTGTTGCTACCTAGCCTATATTCTCCCAGAAAAGTTTCTTCTTCTCCTTCCTCTACAACCGCATTCCAGTCCCCCATGACTATTAAATCTTCATCTCCCTGTGCGTATTCAGTTACTCTTTGAATATCCTCATATACTTTCTCTTTCCCTTCGCATTCAGCTTGCGTCGACATTTATATCTGAAGTGTCGTTATCGGTGTTGGTTTGCTGTCGATTCTGATGAGAACAACTCTACCACTAAGCTATTCACAGTAACACACTACCTCTCCTATTAGCTAAGAATGCTATTCCCGTTATACCGTTTTCCGCTGCTATTGATGTTATTCTATACTCACCTGACCAGAAAGCCTTGTCTTATTTCCATTTCAATTCACTAAGCCCCACTATATCTAGATTGAGCATTTTCATTTACCTTTTCAGATTTTCTAACTTTCCTATCACGTTCAAACTTCTGACATTCCACACCCCGAATCCTAGAACATAATCCTCGGTTATTCACTTTTTTCCTCATAGTCACCTTCCCTTTGGTAGTCCCCTTCACTAGATCCGAATGGGTGCTATTCCGGAATCTTTTACCAGTTAAGGCCACCTGTCCTGTGGATACACATAATGTGTATCTAATGCAGGGGTTTCCATTGCCTTCCACATCGTCATGATATTGATCACTGTTGATTCTTCCGCCTTCAGGAGTAGTTCCCATTCCAAGGGCAAGAGAGTGTCCTGAACCTCTGCCTGTTCCTTCACCCTCGTTGACAAGGTCGTTGGCAAACTGAAGGTAACTCACTGGTCGCCAACACTGAAGGTTTTTAATCAGAGTTTAAGCGGCGAAGGGGCTCGAATCCGGGGCCAAAGATGTTTTGATAACTGAGGATTAGCCGAGCGGTCTTAGGCGCTACAGTCATGGACTGTGCGGCTGGTCCCGGCGGAGTTTCGAGTCCTCCTTCGGGCATGGCTGTGTGTGTTTGTTCTTAGGATAATTTAGGTTAAGTAGTGTTTCAGCTTAGGGACTGATGACCGTAGTAGTTAAGTCCCTTAAGATTTCACACACAATTGAGCATTTTTGAACTAAAGAAAGACGCTAACCCTAGGTTACGGGTGCTGCTACTGAGGCAACAAAATAACCCATGACAGACGGAGCAAGGACGTAGAAACCAGACTAGAACTGACAGAAAGGGCATTCCTGGCCAAGAGAAGTCTACTCATATCAAATATAGAATTTAATTTGAGGAAGAAATTCTGAGAATGTACGTTTGCAGCACAGCATTGTACGGTAGTGAAACATGGACTGTGGGAAAAACAGAACAGAAGAAAATCGAAGCATGTGAGATGTCGTACTATAGTTGAATGGTGAAAATTAGGTGGACTTACAAGATAAGGAATGAGGAGGTTCTCCGCAGAATGGGCGAGAAAAGGAATGTTTGGTAACACTGACAAGAAGAATTGACAGAATGATAGGACATCTGTTAAGGCATCAGCGAATTACTCCAATGGTACTACAGGGAGCTGTAAAGGGTAAAAACTGTCAAGAACGAAAGAGATTGTGATACATCCAGCAGATAAATGAGGAAGCAGTTTGCAATTGCTACTCTAAGATGAAAAGGTTGGCAAAGGAGAGGAATTACTGTGGGGGGACATCAAATCAGTCAGAAGACTCATAAAAAAGTGGCGTAATGTTGTAATCATTGGTGCCAAAATAAACCCAATTGAAGCTATTTGAATATATTTGATAATCATTTAGCTTTCCACATATCCTCACGTTTCTACGGAAATGTTTATTTTAGAACTTACTGTACGTGAAAGTTTCCATAAACTGACCAAATACATTAAAAACATTATTTTTAAATTGTGAAAATTGCAAAAAGTGAAACATGATATCTCTGGTACTATTATATTTGCCTGCGATATACTTGAGAAACAGTATTTTGGTGTTTCAAAGAAGTGAATAAACTATTAACTGAAAGTGAATGAAATATATTTATTGCAGTTATGTGAATGAAACCTTAAATTATATTAATATAGAAAACTTTTAATTTCAAATCTGACACTACATAAACAGACTCACAGATCTCAGCTGAGAGCTAGACTGTATATTACCAGTAGTTGCCAAAGTAACGAACGAAGTCAACAACCATATTTCGAAGACGGCTGGTAAAGATTATAAAGAAAGGAATTTCCGCTCTCGCGCTTTTCTTCCTTGAATGAAACGATTCTGCAAACCTTTACATAATGAAAGATATACGGTCAGAAAGCATTTAATTTCAGACCAAGTTTTGTTGAAGACGGCACACTACACGGGCAGTTCATGAGATCAGAAGGAGTGAGACAGATCCGTTTCCGGGCGGGATATCCAGGAAACATTGGCTTAGGGTAGGATCGGACGGGTGAGGGATTCGTAAATTAGGATAATGGTCAAAGTATGTAGAGACAAATGTGGTCTGCTAGCAGTTTTGGTCGGGTTCTTATGATGTGTTGGACACGAGGAGGTGTGCATCCTAGGCTATTTCCTATGAACGGTCAGTGCTGGCACCTGAATGTTTAAGCGAGGAAAAGGTGTTGGTTATAGATAAAGAGGTGGAAATCGGTATGGTCCAGTGGTTCGAGTGATGCAGCCAAAGATGACAGTTTTTTTTTCTGGGTTAGTGTATAAGTTCCATGTTTTAAACCCCTCAACTAGGAGGTTTAGCTGGCTTCGGAGGCAGGAATAGGAGATTTGGAGGGTGAGACAGGTTTCTTTTTTCTAGTCACGTTAAATTACGTGTTACAAATTGCACCGAAGTTTTCGTGACGTCGTCCTTCTAGAAAATGCTTTCGATGTTCTAACTGCGTAATTTATCAGCAGAAACACGAACTTTCGAAAATCTGCATCGTCGAAGTGGGCAGGAGTTGATTGGCTTCAGGAATCGATTGAATGTGACGCGACTTGAACACAGAGAGAATTTTCTGCGTACCTGTATCAAAGTACGCAGTCAGGGCTAACCGTCACTAACCTGGTTTGTACATTTTATAATCTTGGTGACGCAGCTTTGTAAAATGCAGAGTTGTTCCGGGAAAATTCTAAAATTTTCAAAGGTGAAACGAAGTTACGTAATTAGGGAACAAAGCGTAAGTCGTATTAGTAACAACATATGCGAGTCATATAAATGTCCGTTTACAAAAAGTAAGTCAGGGAATTTATGATGGATATAACAGCTCGACTGCAATCCCCTGCAGTTAAATCACGAAATAAAATAACGTAATTAACTTCTGAACAGATTTGTACACTTAGCAGAATTAAACATGTGGATGTATAACTGCTCTCAGTTAAGTGCTTCTAGACACTTTACGACTTCAGAAACCTGTGTGTAGTGAAAGACAGCTACGTGTTCAGAAATAAAAGTGGATTGTGTCTATCGTAAAATGCGATATCTTGACTCTAAGCGTAAGAGAGGCACAGAAAACAACGATAAACACGTCTGCTGCAAAAAAAAAGTTATACGTTATCACCAAACGACTGACGCAGGTGCGCTGCAGCCAACAAGTCTTAAGAATATGTTTGTTTACGTGACTATCTTCTGCAAAAGCTGCCAAACCAGTTATTATTTGTTTCTCCGACTTAAGCTATCTGCAGTTTAACTAAAAAAATTTACACCAGGTGCGTTTCCCTTTTTTTATAAAGCACCTTCTGTGGTAAATTACATACCAACTTCATAAGCAAAATGCAGTTTTTAATTAGAAAGAACAAACATATGTATTCAATTTCCCCAATGACCACAAAAGAGGCTTTCTAAATAAAAGCGAAACACGTAAGGTGTAAAATTCTCTTTAATTAAATTGCAGTAAACATAAGACGGAGAAACCAGTACCAACAGTAATAACTGAGATCCCTAAGTAGGCTACGAACGCCTTTGTGATGACGACCAGCGATTCTCAAAATGTAGCTTACTCAAAACATTGAATATTTGGAAATAACGGGACTCCTAAGACTATTAACGTTTCCATGTTTCCTATTACTCATGAGCAAAGGGGTGATGGTGTACCTTCCTCTGTCTGGCATGAAAGAATACTCCGTATTTTTTCGTCTCTCTTTCAGCTGACAATCTTTCTGTTGATTTGAGGCCGATCTCCATTTATTCGTAACTTGCATCTGTTTTTTCATTTCTGCTCTTCGAGAACATATTGTTCAAATGGCTCTGAGCACTATGGGACTTAACAGCTGTGGTCATCAGTCCCCTAGAACTTAGAACTACTTAAACCTAACTAACCTAAGGACGTCACACAACACCCAGCCATCACGAGGCAGAGAAAATCCCTGACCCCACCGGGAATCGAACCCGGGAACCCGGGCGTGGGAAGCGAGAACGCTACCGCACGACCACGAGATGCGAGCCAACATATTGTATTTTATCTTTATCTCCACAAATTTTCCTCTCTGTATCCAGCACCAGGTTAGTTGCCTGCTCTTGCATTCCTGGGCAAATATTCCTCCAACAGTCTAACCTGTCCTTCTCAACACCTAAGCCTTCTCTAGACGTTTCTTTCCTCATTCATTCTTCTTGTTATTCCTTTATTCACCACTTTTTGCACACTCTTGAAACCTGTGTTTCAGTTAGCGCATTAATAATACCAACAATTTCTTCTTCTCTGATTGATCAGAGTCAATGTTGTACTCCAAGTAAAGCCACAAAGGTATTTTTACAGCCGTATCTGCAACTCTACGACAAAATCTGGTATCTCTTTTCCCACACTTAGTTACTTGTCATTTCTTCCTAACTTCGGACTACTTGCGTAATCTTGCATCCTAGGCGAAGGGATGGGGATTTTGGTTTACCGTCCCGTTGACGACGATCTCAATAGAGACGGAGCATAAGTTCGGACAGAAAAAAAAATAGTAGAAGGAATAGGGTGTATCCTTTTGAAAAATTCCGTTCTGGAGTTCACCTTAACCGGCTTACTGAAAGCTGATTGGCGGATTGGCATTTTAAGCCTCCTGTTCCTGATAACGAATCCAAGTTGCTGCCCATGTGCCATATCGCCCAGACACGTCATCGGCTACGGAATTCTTTCAGTCTTATCACAGAGTCTTCTGAAGCTTTTATGTTTACCAACTCAGTGACTTCAAATTTTGTACTCTGCATCATTTTCTTCGTTTATCATTAGTCTAGACTCTGTGCTAAGTAGGCTGAAAATTCTAGGTAAGACTTCTTCTAACCTGTGGAGCATTTATCCCGTCGTAAAATGTGTGTTGTTTTTTACAATTTAATAAATTCATTATATTTTACTTTTGTGGGCAGATGTCCTTCATGGCGTCATGGTCATAGTGATGTACAACATTGTCTATGAGCCGTGTAAACTATGTTCTGTGCCAAACCATATTTTTATCTGTTTCTGTATCGTATTTTCTGCCGCGAAGTTTGCGAATCACTCCAGCCTTTGCCTAACAGCGTGGAAATCCGGATAAAAACCACACTCAGCCAGGGCAGTGTACGAGACCAGCGGATATTTATAAACGGAACGGATTCGATCCGTAGCTGGCACACCTCTTTCTCTCGCATTCTAGCGCAGCGCGTTGAGCTATAGCAAAACCTCGCATCTTGGCCAGCTGAAAATTACCAATTCCTTTTTAAAACACAGGGGTTACGGAGGTTTATGTCCTGCCACCATTCGTCTATAATCATAATGACTGAAGCTTAATGAAGTTAAAGATCAGAGGTGGACAAATACTGAATGCACAATATCGTATAACAGACAGATATGACCAACAGGATACCTCATTTGGTAATAAGCTGAATATCTCCTAGAAACGTTGTACACTTATGAGCCAAAACATTGTGACCACTGCTCCTAGCAAGCAAATATCGTCCGGCGGCAGTATTGGTAGATGACGCGGTCGTATGCTTACGGCCTCCCGTCGGGTGAACGGTTCGCCGGGTGCAAGTCTTTCGATTTGACGCCACTTCGGCGACCTGCGCGTCGATGGGGATGAAATGATTATGGTTAGGACAACACAACACCCAGTCTCTGAGCGGAAAAAATACTCCGACCCAGCCGGGAATCGAACCCAGGCCCTGAGGATTGACATTCTGTCGCATCGACCACTCAAATGCATGACGCGGTAATGAAAGTATGTAAGCAGAGCAGAGACGAATAAGGGATCATCCTAGCTAGGACAGGGGACGCAAAAGGGCGAATCCACGGACATGAGCGACTTTTGTAACTAGCAGATTGTTATGAGCAAGCGTCTAGGACGGGTATTTCGAAAACAGCGGAGCTGGTCGGCTGTCTTGGCCATCTGTGCAAAGTGGAAAGTGGTGTGGGAGACGACATGTTGGACGTCCACATCTCATTACAGAACGTGTGGGTCAGAGGCTTGTCTTCTCTGCAAAAACAGGAGAGGCAGCGGTCTGTGGAGGAACTGTGCTGTTGCGCGTAGGCGATCATCGACATTGAATCTTGGCTCAAAGCAAACGTGTCGCCCGATCAGATGAATTACGCGACCAGCAATGTCGCGATACGACAAACCGCAATCGCGATAGGCTACAATCCGACCTTTATCAAAGTCGGAAACGTGATGGTACGAATTTCTCCTGCTTACACTAGGCATGACAACAACGTTTCACCAGGCAACGCCGGTCAAATGCTGATTGTGTATGAGAAATCGGTTGGAAACTTTCTTCATGTCAGCACGTTGTAGGTGTCGCCACCTGCGCCAACCTTGTGCAAATGCTCTGAAAAGCTAATCATTTGCATATCACAGCATCTTCTTCCTGTCGGTTAAGTTTCGCGTCTGTAGCACATCATCTTCGTGGTGTAGCAATTTTAATGGCCAGTAGTGTACTTTTGAGTCAAAGAACGAAGATGGCTGCAATTAATATTGGTATTTGTTCCCGTTGCAGGTATGCTTCCTTCCGAAACTTTCAATCACTTCACTCGTTGTTTCTTCGACACACATGTTAAATAATCGTAAAAATGAAATTATGCCTTGCATCCTTTACATGCTTTTTAACACGAACTTGACATTATAATTTTTTCTTTTTTAGTAATTACTCTGAATATTACTTCTTAATCTCTGGACGTAACCCTCCATTGTCTTTACGATATCGACTATCTTGTTCCAACTTGCATAGTCGAAGGCTTTATCCCGTTCCCTAAGTACTAAGAGAATATTGTTTTTTCTTCCCTCTTTGATGTTTTTGCTGCGTTATATAACCTTAACGGTGCTGAAATATAGGCAGCTGTGCAACAACACAGTTAAAGTAGATCGATTTCCGCTCTCTTAGCATGTACCCTCTCACTAGACTGCAAGACCTGCAATAACGCATTAACATTTATCAGCTCTTCAACAGTGTCTGAACGATTGCTTCAGGTATTTCCCCTTTCTAACCGATGATTTGTGGCGATTTCGTCGAAGTCTGGAGGAAAATTTCCCTTAATCGTTTCATCTTTTCCTCAATTACTCACCTTTGCTGCAAGTTCTTGTCTTTACGTAAACAGCCGGTTCTGTCTATCAGCCTATTTTCTTCATAAATTCTTGGAACACTTCATGAAACCGCTTCGTACCCGAAGCTCATAAACTGAACAAGAACAGTCTCCCATATTGTCATACTTTCCACTTGTATTGTCCTTTGAATTCCATAGGTTGTTCGGCTGTTGTCACTTAAAGAGTGAGAATGAATTTCTCTCAAGACGTAACTCTTAAATGGCATATGGTGGCGTGGTTTCTTTCGACGCAGTTCATTTTTAGTTTAGTATAAATTGATTTATTCTGGAAAGATAGGTGAATATAGTCTCTTTACTCTGATAATCTCGTTATTCCTGAAACCAGACAATTTGTGCTCCAGGTTTGATTTGTTTGGGACCACCGTCGTGACCTTCATGTTACTATGCTATTGCTCTCATTTAAGAGTAACTTCATGTGATGATAATTGTACTGTGGTTGGGCAAATATGTGAAAACACATTGCCATGCCTAGTGCGGTGTAGGAAAACTTTTATGTTAAAACAGCTTCCAGTCGTCTCGAAATGGATAAAAACAGGTCCTGCATGGTTTTGAGGGGAATCTTGTACCATCCTCCTACAAAATGGTGCTAAGAACAGGTAACTATGATAAAGGTGGATACCTATCACGCACCTTTCTCTCCAGAGTAGGCCACAAAGGTTCAATAATACCGAGATCTGATGTCTATGGCGGTCAGGGGAGATGCCACAATTCGTCCTCGGGCTCAAGGAACCAGTCCTGGACGATGCGAGGTGCCTGAACAGTCGCCCTGTCGTCTTGCAACGCAGAATCTCCAACGGGGAACACATATTCTACCACGGAATGGACATGATCAGCCAAAATGGTCACCTAATCTTTGGCAGTAATGCGACCTTACAGAGGCCCATGGAATAGCATTTTATCATCATTGCCGAACCCCCACCATGTTTCGCTCTTGGGATGTAATCGCGGTGTACCGTTTCTCCTGGGTGGACTTGGGTTCAAAAAAAATTGCAAACTAAATATTACGATAAATTTTATAAATAATCGACAAGTACGCCAAAGAACTACAATGGACATGTTATTCCATGGACTCTTGCGCTTCTATGCATGAACTATCTTTCCTTTGTCATTCGCTTATCTTATCTGCTTGCATTCGGACCTAAAAGGACGTTCTTGTGTAAAGCTCATCTTGCTGTACCAGCAGATAATGTAAGTTGCACTTAAAACCCGAAGAATATAATGGTTATTTTGTTAAAGGAATTTTGTGTATGTAGTCAATCTAGTGTTAGTCTGATAACTATACTGCCTTAAGTAGACATGGGCCTTAACAAAGAATTTTCATTGTGAGGCGCCATCTTAGAAAAATGTTTAACATTTTTCTTTTAGTTTATCCACGAGACGTGGCGTGCGTTAGGACAATTAACTTTATTTCAGATCCCGGACGCAGCTACTAATAATTTAACAATTTTATTTACAGATTTTTTTTATATAACGAGATAACATCGCAGGCAGAAAAGGTCTGCTCACAGGATTCCAGTTGCGTTATAGGATTTCATTTGTAGATGCTACTCTTGTTATCTTATATTGGGGAATCGCGACGAAACCACGACGTATCGACGATTACGTAACTACCCTGAGAACTGAGCTAGTTTACTGAGTGCTTATACATGTCGGGCTAAATTAAACAACATATTACACTGTTAATAATATACCTACATTAGTTATTTCTCTTTTATGCTGAGCCATTGCACTAATGTGTTTTTCTTTTTTGTATAAGGCACGGCTCATATTCATTATATTACATTACAGTGATAGCAAAGAAACGGTGTCACAAATAAATTTTTATTTTATTTTATTACATTTCAGCGGTTAGAAGTTGGAAACTCTGAGAAACAAGACTCATCAGACAATGACTTTCTTCCGTTACTTCACATTTTATAGTTTCGGCACCTCGTTTTCCCGTTATAGGCATTTGCATCACTGATGTGTTGTTTTGGAGATCCAGCTCGCCCTGGAATTGCCTGGAGCACCGTGCTGAAGGTGACATTCAGTTCTGAAGTGACTTCGGCAGCTGGTGTCCTCTCTTTTTTCGCCACAGTTCTCTTCAACGACCGTCTGTCACCATTATTCGACACCTACTTTGGTCTGCTTTGTGACTTAGCGGTTGACGCTCCTCGCTTCTGCTGTACATAGTATAAATCTTCCATACGGTGGTTCTTGTGACAGCAAACATTTCGGCTCACTTGGTTACGAAAGAAGCCACCATTTGAGTACAAACAGTTCGCCCATGTTCAGATTCGCTAAGCTACGACAAAATGAATTCACAACTACACAGAACACTGTCCAGACCCTGACTTATTGATGATGTAGCACGGGAGCCGTTCGTGGTCAGATACAACAGCACAAGTTGCAGACTTGCCTAGCATCTGCATTTATGCTGAAGTATGCGTCTCTCGCACTGTTCCAGGTATTTGTGCAATCCCTGTCCCACAATTGTCGTGTTATCGACGTACGTACAGCTGTTTATTGTCATCTGCATCAAATGTCACTGACGATAGTTTACATACCCGAATACCGGTTAGGCTATTAAACATCTTTGGTGCAGTTCATGTGTTTACAAGATGTTCTTCCACGAATAAATGTACACATGCCTTTTTTTTTTACCAGAGACGTCCTAAGTTCGGATCAAACAAGAAATTAACACTATTCACAACAGGCAACAGTGATAATGTAAACAATTGTCTCTCGGAGAGCTTTTGATTAATCTTTATTTTGAGAAAGTACTTTTTTACCATCACTATCCTGATACCAATTTTTAATGATGACCGGCTTCAGATTTGGAGCACTGTCTTCAGCTCAAATCTTCTTCCTTGTGCTACAGCACTATGTTTGTTCATTGGACATATCATACAGTACAGTATATCACATGAGTTTGATCTGATCCAAAGGTGATTCGCCAGGAATATAATACTGGCAACAACCAAAATTCTGTGTTCTGGTCCAAGTGCTGAACAAATACTACGTTAAAAATAATAACTGCTTCTTCCTAAAAGTTAAAAGGAAAACCATATCTAAGTGAACATCCCTAGAACCGATAATTCTGAAACGTCCCCTAAGAAAAATGATTGAATTACTGTGCTGATAAATTTCTTACATTATTTGATTTTCAAACAGCTGAGAAAAACTGAACGTACTCAGACATTTCCTTCTTTACCTATTCTGATCAACACTAAACTGACACGCAATATTTTTTTTAGCGCAACGCAATCTGGCTTTCAATAATCCCTTCAAAAGAATGGCCCTGACTAACATTAACCTATACCTTTCAGAAATCACTTACCTCACAAATATCTTCGTTACTCGAACTACTGCAATACAGCGAGCGCCACTACTGCCAGCTAAATAAAAGATTCAAACTACTGAAGGCACTAACTTCTGATAGCAAGAGTTAGCAAAAGGAAGATTTTGATAGAGAACAAACAATGTAATTACCTTAATAGTGTTCAAAAGTCATAATATATATAGCAGTTCATGACATCCATTCTTAGAAATGTATTGTTTCTGATGGACACACGTCCAGATCATCCGCCCTCAAAAATCCTCCATCTCACTTTCCCACATCCACCACTGCTGGCGGCTCACCTCCAACTGCGCAACGCTACGCGCTGTTAACAGCCAACTGCCCAACACTAGAATAGCCAACAACAATGCTAACCGCCACAGACTGCACACAGCACAGCCAGAGATTTTCATACAGAGCGCTACTTCGCGTTACCAATATAAAAACCTAAACAGCCTACGTACATATCTATCAAAATTAATTGTACGCTCAGCTCAACAGTTCATGTATCAAAGTTGATGACAAGAATAATATACAGGAGAATGGAAAAGAGAATTGAGGAGCAGTTATATGACCATTAGTTTGGTTTTTGGAAAGGAGAAGGCACCTGAGAGGCGATTATGACGTTGCGGCTGATAGTGGAAATAAGACTGAAGAAAAGACATGTCTACCTGTAAAAACCGCTCGTTAACGTAAAGTGGTGCAAGATGTTCGAAACCTAGAAAAATGGGAGTAAGCTATTTCCAGAGACGGGTAATATGCAATATCTACAACAACCAGGACGGACCAATAACTGCTCGGATTAAAAAGGGTGCAAGACATAGATGTAGTTTCTCGCCCCTACTTTTCAATGTTTACGGGGAAGAAGCAATGACGGAAATAAAAGAAATGTTCAAGACTGGGGTTAACATTCAAGGTAGAAGGATATCAGTGGTAAGGTTCGCTGATGACATTGCTATCGTCATTGAAAGTGGAGAAGTATTACAGGATCTGTGGAATTGAGGTTCAAATCAAATGGCTCTGAGCACTATGGGACTTAACCTCTGAGGTCATCAGTCCCCTAGATCTTAGAACTACTTAAACATAACTACCCTAAGGACATCACACACATCCATGCCCGAGGTAGGATTCGGACCTGCGACCGTAGCGGTCGCGCGGTTCCAGACTGAATCGCCTAGAACCGCTCGGTCACTCCGGCCGGCTATGGAATTGAGGGAACAGTTTAAAGAGTAGAGAGTAAATCAAAGAAAGTCGAAAGTAATGAGAAGTAGCGGAAATGAGAACAGCGAGAAACTTAATTTCAGAATTTTGGTATCACGAAGCACAAAGGATTAAGCAGTTATGCTACCTACGCAGCAAAATAATCCATGGTGGACGTAGAAAGGATGATATAAAAAACAGACTAGCACTTGTAAAAAGAGCATTCCTAGGTCGACTAGTATCAAACATAGACCTTAATTTGAGGAAGAAATTTCTGAAAGTGTACTTTGAAGCACAGCATTGTATGGTAGTGAAACATGGACTGTGTGATAATCGGAACAGAAGAGAATCGAAGTTTTTGAGGAGCGTTTTTATGAAGAATGCTGAAAATTAGGTGGACTGATAGCGTAAGGAGCAAGGAGGTTCTTTGCAAAATCGGCGAGGAAGGTGGATGGAAAACACTGACAAGGAAAAGGGACAGAATGATAGGATATCTGTTAAGACAACTGAATTCCATGATATTAGAGGAAGTTGTAGAGGGGAAAACTGTAGATGTAGAGAGAGACTGGAATACATCCAGCAAACAATTGAGAAAGTAGGCAGCGAGTGCTGTTTTGAAATGGAATGCCGGCCGCTCCGACCGATCGGTTCCAGGTTCTAGGCGCTTGAATCTGGAACCGCGCGACCGCTACTGTCGCAGGTTAGAATCCTGCCTCTGGCATGGATGTATGTGATGTCCTTAGGTTAGTTAGGTTTAAGTAGTTCTAAGTTCTAGGGGACTGATGACCACAGAAGTTAAGTCCCATAGTGCCCAGAGCCATTTGAACCATTTTCGAGATGGAATGGTTGACACAGGAGAGGATTTCGTGGCAGGGCACATCAAACCTGTCTGAAGAGTCAGGACTTAACAAAAAGGAAGATTGACCTCAGACTGATTACGAGATGGTTCTCTCGTTCAAGTACGCCTTTTTAAGCTGAGTGATCAGCACGCTGGCTGCCATACGGAGGACCCGGATTCGATTCCCGATGATGGCAGGGATTTTTCCTTAGTGGGGGAACTAGTATAGGGTACACTCAGCCTCGTGTGACGGCTTAGTAGCGGTTCCAATGTCAAGAAAACCGACAACGACCGGGAGAGGTGTGTGCTGACCACGTATTGCGCTGTGCCGCATCTGATGACGCCATTGTTAGAGGATGACACGGCATTTGATCGAGCCCGAGCTCCAGAATGCGGAACTTTACCACCACCTCTCTCATTCGTATCGAAGTGATTCCTTATTCCGTCTTTCTAGCTGAAGTTCAGATCCATTTCCAATGGTAACGGCGCATGCCACATAGGCGAACTCGGGGCAGAACGGGTTAGCGAGGCACAATGGGAAATTGCTCTTTTATAGACTGGACGGCATTGCAACCTGTTGTATGGGCATATAACTATTTCTCCAAATGGAAGGGAAGTGAGGGCAGCCATTCTGATTTAGTTTGAAGTGCGAGATCTAAGTGAATCGTTGTCCGTCACGTTACCGCTTGCGTTGTTCTAACGTTTGGTGAATTTCAACGCCAGGTAATCTGTTAATTGTAAATTATATACCCTAAAATGACACATTCCCTTAAAGTGCATGGCATTTGTTATACTTTAGTTATTTAATACGTTTAAATACGTCAGTTATTACACTCCATAAAAGTTGTTAACCTCGAAAGTGCTCTTGGGGCGGAACGGGACGGGGCAGAATGGGATAGTGTCCCGTTCTGCCCCGTCATATTTTCATCCAAGTAGAAAGCAACCCAGCTTGGATGTTCATGGATGCAAGACTCTGCCAACCAGCTACGTTCGCCGAACACCTCAGCTTTTCAGATGTCGCCAGAGGCTGTCATTCGAATCCCACTAATCTGTCGAAATACTCGGCGGACTACAAGACGAAAAGGAAAAATCAATGTATTAACAGATTCTCCTTATAAGAAGGAACTGCAGAATGCTGTCGCGCGTAAAGTAGGCCTAAGGAAAGAAGGAGGGTTCACAAATATGAACAATGTCAGGACAGAGACGTCAGGTGCAATGCAACTTCAGGCAAAAATATCAAACTGTACACCCCCCCCCCCCCCCCCAAAAAAAAAAAAACAGTGGACATCAAAGACCTTAAGAAAAATAAAAGGATGACGATGATGGAGAAGAGAGAATCAGAGAGAGAGGATGCTGAGTGTCTCTACTGTGGGGAATCCTACTCCGTTTCTAACGAGGGCTGGCTCGCATGCTAGAGTGGGCACACAATTCATGTGCTGGCACAGACAGTGAAGATGAAGAGGAAGTACTGATTTGTGACTGTTGTCGAAAGGGCTAGTAGTTAGTGGTTTGGTGGTTATTAAGCATTGTACATTTTTCAGAATGACATAAAAATATTTTCTTATTTTGAAGAATGATTTTTTAATTGTTTAAATTATACGTTCCTTAGTCTGAATTGCCTGTTATACAACATTTTGTCATAGTTTAATATGACATTCGTAATTCAGATTCAACGTTTATGCAATAATTAAAAAAAAATACCCTTATCCCATTCTGCACCGTGGGTGAGGCAGAACGGGAAATATGCAAGACTTTCTTTGAAAAATTGTAAAAAATGCAAAATGTATTGTTTTAAATGATTTTAAAATAAGGTACATTAGGTTACACTACAAGGTGTTTTTTATCCCTTTAAGAGGTGTTTCCTGGCGTTCCCTTATTTTGTAGAAATCGTTAAACATTAATGTCTCGTTCCGCCCTGAGTTCCCCTAATTAAATTTCCTAGAACTCCGATACTGTCAGCTTCAGTCAACGGGATATAGTTAATTTCTTGTAAGCGCATTGCTGCAGTAGACTACTTTTCTTCTTAACATTCGGTATTCCTCGCCTACTTGCATTCTATCAAAGGAAAAGAAGACCTACATGTCCTGCTGCCGGCCCACTTTTCTTAGTAACCTAACAGGCAGATGTTGACTGTGCACTCAGGGGACGAGACGGAGTGCATGAATTGCAGATCGGCGACGCACGCGCCTTTGTGGGGTCTCGTCCGTTATTTATGAGACAGGCAAGGGAAGCTTCTGGAGGGCTATAAAGGACAAAGCAGCAGTACTGCCCACCGGACCCGGAGGGGCGACTCACAAGGGGGGCCATCCCCTCAGTCACTCATCTGCATGAGGGTCCCTTACACGGGTTTTATTACAATCGTAAACATTGTTGTCCTGATATAAAGTTATTCCCTCGTACTCGTAGCAAGAGAATACACATGGATTGAATGGATCTTAAAATATTAAATTTAGGCACAGTCTAGATACCAGAAGGAACATTCCACTTAAAGGAGATTTTGCGACTGACTAAGGAATTTGAGAGTGCAATCCACTTACTCTTTTGTAGAAACTTAAAGTTTATGGCCTTACAGTGTATCGATTACGTAGTTCACTTCATATTTAAGTAATAGTATGGAGAGAAACATAAAAAATAGCTCATACGATTTTCGTCATAGATATTCTTCTGAGTGGGTACAAAGTATTGCTATTGTTCTGCATGGTTCAATGAAGCAGTGCTATTGTGGTTGCTATAGAGGGTGATTCACGAAGATATGCAAATATGTTATTCTACAAGTACAATTAAAGAAAAAAGTTCATATAAACATAGGCCTGCAAATGTTTAGTTATGGCTGAAACCTCCCCTCAGAAAAATTTATGAATTACTGCCCTGGTAAACCTCTTACGTTATTTGATTTTCAAACAGATGAGCAAAACTGAACCTACTCAGGCATTTCTCTCTTTGCTCATTCTGATCGTCACTAAACTGACACACAATATTTTTAGTGTAACGGAATCTGACTTTCAATAATCCCTACAAAAGAATGGCCGTGACTAATAATAACCTATACCTCTCATGAATCACTTACCTCCAAAAATCTTTCTTTACTCGAACTACTGCAATACAGCGAGCACCAATACTGACAGCTAAATAAAAGATTCTAACTACTGAAGGCACTAGCTACTGATAGGCACACTTAGCAAACAAAAGATTTTGATAGAGAACAAACAATGTATTTACCTTAATAGTGTTCAAAAGTCATTTTATATATATCAGTTCATGACATCCAGTCTTAGAAATTTTGTTTTTCTGACGGACACACGTCCAGATCGTCCGCTCTCAAAACTCCGCCATCTCTCTCCCCACATCCACCACTGCTGGCGGCTCACCTCCAACTGCACAACGCTACACATTCAACTGTCCAACACTAAAATAGCAAATATTCCAACAATGCAAACCAGCCACAGACTGAACACAGCACAGTCAGTCAGCCACTGATTTTCATACAGAGCCCTACGTGTCGTTACCAATATAAAAACCTAAACAGCCTACTTTCACGGCCCATAAAAAAATTTTGCCTGAAATTTAGCAACTTCGCTAATATGAAGCCATCGCAAAACTGTACGAGGTTAAAGTAAAGCACGATTTCCATTTATTTTGTTGTTATTGATCTGATGAATCTAATAAAACATGTCCCAGACGTTCCCTTTGCTTCCGCAGCAGTTTTCTAACTCGGTTGTTGTACCACGGTGGCTCTTTTCCCTCTCTTATGATCTTGCTTGGCACATACTCATCTAATGCATATTGTATGATGGTTTTGAACTTTGTCCACTGATCCTCAACAATATCTGTACTTGAGATAAAACTTTTGTGTTGAGCCGTCAAGTACTCTGAAATCTACTTTTTGTCACTTTTGCTAAACAGAAAAATCTTCCCACCTTTTTTTTAATATTTCCATTTACAGCTGAAATCATAGATGCAGTAACCGCTTTATGATCCCTGATTCCCTGTTCTCCGTTAATTGTTTCAAATAGTTCGGGTCTCTTAGTCACCAGAAGGTCTAATATGGTATCACCACGAGTCGGTTCTCTGTTTAACTGCTCAAGGTAGTTTTCAGATAATGCACTTAAAAAAATTTCAATGGATTTTTTGTCCCTGCCACCCGTTATAAACATTTGAGTCTCCCAGTCTATAGCTGGTAAATTAACATCTCCGCCCAGAACTATAACATGGTCGGGAAATCTACTCGAAATCTTTTCCAAATTTTCCTCCAAATGCTGTGCGACAACAGCTGCTGAGCCTGGGGCCTATAGAGACATCCAATTACCATGTTTGAGCCTGGTTTAACAGTGACCTTCACCCATATTATTTCACATTTAGGATCTCCGTGGAATAGCGCATCAGAATATTAACATATCTGAGTGATTCACCTCGTACAAGGGGCAGTGAACTGAAAACGAGACAGGTGGAAAAAGTAAGTAAACTGTTTACCATTTCCAAAGTATTCGCCATAAATGTTAATACATCTATCTATCTGTGGGGCAAAACGGTCAGTACCTTCAGGCAAAAACGTTTTCAGTTGCCTAAGCAACCACAATCGTACCCAGGCGAGAGCCTCTTCGTCCGAAACAAATGGACAGCGACGAATGTCTTTCTCCAGGGATCTAAAAATATGGAAATGACATGGGGATATATAAGGACTGTATGGAGGATGTGTATGGACTGCCCTGCGAAACTTCTGCTGCGTAATCGAGACAACCTTGGCAACGCGTGGCCGGACATTTTGTTGGCAAATTGTTTCGACTACCGTACAGAAGTTTCACCGGGAAGCCCTTACACATCCTCCATACAGTCCTGGTATCTCCCCATGCCATTTCCATATTTTTAGAGCGCTGGAGAAAGACATTCGTGGGCTCCAAATTGTTTCGGACGAGGAAGTGCATCCCTGGGTACGATCATGGTTCCATAGGCAACCGCAAACGTTTTTGAAAGCGGCATTTTGCATCTTGTCACACAGTGGGTAAATGTATTAACAGTAATGGCGATCACTTCTTAAATATTATATTGTATTGTATAGTATGTTAACCAGGGACTTAGAAACGACGGAGAGACTCCGTCCCCGCCGTAGCCGCGGTAGTCCACAACCCCACGACGACTACCTCAGTCCACTTCACCCCTCCGGCGCCCCACACCGAACCCAGGGTTATTGTACGGTTCTAGGGTTTTTGTGCGGTTCGGCCCCCGGTGCCCCCCCCCCCCCCCCCCAGGAACGCCTCACACCAGACGAGTGTAACCACTAAGTTTGCGTGGTAGAGTAATGGTGGTGTACGGGTACGTGGAGAACTTGTTTGCGCAACAATCGCCGACATAGTGTAACTGAGGCAGAATAAGGGGAACCAGCCCGCATTCGCCGAGGCAGATGGAAAACCGCCTAAAAACATCCACAGACTGGCCGGTTCACCGGACCTCGACACAAATCCGCACGGCCAACTGGTCGGGTTACTTCTTAAATGACAAACAACTTACTTATTCAGCGAGCGGGGGGAACCAGCCCGCATTCACCGAGGCAGATGGAAAACCGCCTAAAAACATCCACAGACTGGCCGGTTCACCGGACCTCGACACAAATCCGCACGGCCAACTGGGCGGGTTACTTCTTAAATGACAAACAACTTACTTACTCAGCGAGCGAGGGGAACCAGCCCGCATTCACCGAGGCAGATGGAAAACCGCCTAAAAACATCCACAGACTGGCCGGTTCACTGGACCTCGAAACAAATCCGTACGGCCAACTGGGCGGGCTACTTCTTAAATAACAAACAACTTACTTACTCAGCGAGAGCGAGCGCAGATTGGTTGAAATGGCTCTGAGCACTATGGGACTTAATTTCTGAGGTCACCAGCCCTTTTTTCTTTTTCTTTTTTTTTTTTTTGCATTTTGAACGATCGTTACAGAAGGCCACCGAAACTATTTACCATACTTCAGTGTTAACAAGAAAATTACACTTACTGCAATAAAAGTTTTTTTTTCTTTAAAAAATTTATATTTAATAAAATTGTAAAGTCGCCTTAAGACAAATGTAACCCTGTCTTTATTTTGCATGTTTCACTTGGCTAACGCAAGCATGTTCAGAAATTTCGTAGCCGAGGGCCACACGTTGCAGACATCGGGTTGTGCATAGCGCCGCCTCCATACATAAAACACGGATCGGGAACAATGCTTCCGACGCTACACACAACGGAATGACGGCGGCGCTATACACAGCCCGATATATTTTGTAACGTGAGGTCACAGCCAGGTAATTTGTGAACATGGTCGCGTTGCTCGAGTGAAACACGTAAAATAAAGAAAAAGTTACATGTGACCTGTGGCGCTCTACAATTTTAATTTACTCAATTTTTTCCTTTTCTCTCGTTTTCATTTGACGGCTCCTAATGTATAATTCTTTTTTACATAAGAAATAACTGAGACGCTATTCACCCAACTTAGGCAGTGAAAAGCAGTGTATTCGCTACAAATTACCACAATACATCTACATCTACGTAAATACTTCGCAAGGTGGAAGGCACCCTCCACCACTACTTTTCACTTACATTCCTGTTCCACTCGCCAAATAGAGCAACTGAAGAACGACTGTCTGTTTGCCTCCGTATGAACCCTAATTTCTCGTGCCTTATCTTCGTGGTCCTTAGGCGCACTGAATGGTGGCGGCAATAGAATCGTTCGGCAGGCAGCTTCAAATGCCGGTTCTCTAAATTTTCGCAACAGTGTTTCTCGAAAATAACCTCGGCTTCCCTCCAGGGATTCCCACCTGAGTTCTCTGGTGCCGCGCGCCGCGGAATTTGAATCCCCGCTAGACGTCATGGACGTCGAAGCCCCCTAGAGGTCTCTGCACCAGCGCCGTAAGATGTGGCAGCGTGCCTCCTGGCCCGCATTTAGTGTGGGGGCGCCACAATGGAGCACGTGGTTCCAGCGGCCAATAGCGGCGCCCCGATAGGGTATTTAAGCGCCTGCCTCTCTCTCAGCCAGCCCCCCACCCCCCAAATTCTATAAGTCACTCCAGATCCTTGAGCGTCATGCACTCCGCCTCGCCTTCCGTATACATGTACACAACTCAACACCACGCTCCCCATAAACTCTTTCAAGTATTGGTCTGCTTTCCACCGCCTTACTGGGAACCGCCCCACCCCCAGTACTCTCTCCTCCTTGATGACCATCTCCTAGATTCCAGTACTTGGGCCACACACCACAATCTGAACTCAACACTCACATCATTACACAGGACATCATCCTCACACTCCGCACTAAACGCAACACTGCTCCCGGCCATGACTGCATTACCTACCTCACCTCAAATACTGCCCTCTCTCCCTCCTTTCAGTCCTTGCCACCCTCTACAATATCATCCTTGCCACTGGCTTCTATCCCGACCTGTGGAAAACCTCCCATGTCCTGATGTTCTCCAAACCCAACAAGCCTCCATCTGATGCCTCTTCCTATCGTCCTATCCGTCTCACATCAGTGTTCAGCAAGCTCTTGGAATCCATCCTTTCCCAGCGCATCCATCACCACCTCCGTCAAAACCACCTCCTCCCCAATGTGGCTTTAGACCTTCCTTCTCTGCCAATGACCAACTCCTCCGCCTCACTTGTCTCCTCTCCCTCCAGCTTAACTCCCGTTGCTCCGCTGTTTTTGTCTCCTTTGACGTCGAAAAGGCCTATGACCGTGTCTGGCATCCCGGTCTCCTGTTTAAACCCCAAACCTAAGCCCTTCCTATCAACTACATTCATCTGATGGCCACCTTTCTCTCCCACCGCCCCTCCTATGTTACCATCCATAATGCCAATTCTCACACCTTCTTCCCCTCTGCAGGTGTGCCCCAGGGCTCTGTCCACTCCCCTCTCCTCTACCTCCTGTACACGGCAGATATGCCCCAACACCCCCCCCCCCCTCCCCTCCAGTACGCCTCTTGCAATATGGCGATGGCACTGCATTCCTCGCCTTTGCTCCTACCCTCCAACGGACCCAACGCCTTCTCCAGAATCACCTTGACCTTTTTGCTGCGTGGTGTAACCAGTGGCTCCTGAAAATCAATCCTTCCAAGACCCAGGCAATCATCGTAGGTCGTACCACTCGCTCCTTCTGGCTCCTGGATATCTCCCTTACTGTCTGCGCCCGTCCTGTCCGCCTCACCCCCACCCTCACCTACCTTGGCCTCACCATTGACCGTCACCTCACCTGGATCCCTCATCTCTGCTCCACCCAATCCAAAGCCCACAACTGCCTCCTCAAACTCCTCTCTGGCCGGACATGGGGATTGCATTTCCTCTACCATCCTCCACACCTACAAATCCTTAATCCGTCCCATCCTCTGTTATGCCAGTCCCACCTGTATATCTCCCCCCCCTCCCCCCACGAAATTCTTTAAGTCCCTCCAGATCCTTGAGCGTCAAGCACTCCGCCTTGCCTTCCGGATACACCTCCCGTCCCCCACGCAGATCCTCTATGACCTCATTCCTTTCCCCCATCTGCTCATATTCCTCAAACATATCCGCATACTCTACACCTCCCGCCACCTTGATCCCCCTCACCCCCTGGTTGCTCCTCTCTTCTCCCATCCCCGCCCCTGCCACATCTTCACTGTTGTGTCCCCCCTACCCTCCATCTCTACACCCTTCATCTCCTTTCCCAAGGTGGCTTCCATCAACTCCCCCTCCCAGATGATGCCCTCTCTCCCTCCATTTATCTGTCCTATCAACTTGATCCTCACCCCCTCCTTTCCTCCATCCTTTCCCTGGGCTCCCTCTTCCCCCTTCCATCCTGTGTTTTCTCCCCGCCTCGCTTCTTCTCTGGAGCTGGTAGTCTTGCACAATTGCTGCTGTTTCCATGGGTAACACTCGTCTCACAATACTTCCTGTAATCGTGATGTCATTTTGACGTCACGCACAGTATTGCGAGGTCCATCGCAATATCTACGTTCGATTCAGCCGGCGCCACTTTTATTTTGACAGATTTTGCAGTTTTGCATTACAACTTTCAGTATGCGCGCTGAAAACGAATCACAAAAACGTCTCCCTTATCATAAAATGCATTAAATAACGCCTCAAAGATACAAGCTTTCACGAGATACTATGATAATCAACACCATATGAATAGTCTGCAACGTAAGAGGTATGGTCGTGGGTTATGGTTCAAATGGCTCTGAGCACTATGGGACTTAACATCTGAGGTCATCAGTCCCCTAGACTTGGAACTACTTAAACCTAACTAAGGACATCACACACATCCATGCCCGAGGCAGAATTCTAACCTGCGGTCGCGCAGTTCCAGACTGAAGTGCCTAGAACCGCTCGGTCACAACGTCCGTCTGGGTTATAGTATAGGAGGATGTAGATGCGTATCTCACAAAATTATAAAACTTCTTCATCTTACTTTCTTAAAAAACATTCTGGACCCTTCTTATGGAATTAATACCAGTATTTCTACAATATTCGGTTTTATATAACATTTCCGCCTGATTGAAGAACGAAAGATAAAATAAATATTTGGCTGTTTATTGCCGAATATGTGGCGTTTTCCGAGTGTGTGGTTAGGCAGGAATGTAAGAAAACAACTTAAACCGCTAGGAATAAAACGAGAAGCAATAACATTCATACACTTCAGAGTTACAAATATTTCGCGGGTGACGGTCGTCTCACAAGTCCTCCTGAAACTAATGGCACTTCTAGTTGTTCCTGCCGTTGAGGCCCTGTGTGAGCTGTTACCCATGCGGGAGAGGCCCACATCGAACGCTAAAGAAAGTCGATAGAATTTCCCGCGGTCGTCGATATTGCACGGGGCTTCAAAATAACGTTGCGTTTGAAGGAGGTATTGTGAAACGAGTGTTACCCGGTCTTCACCAGGTGTCACGCTCTTCGCTTTCGTCACTCTATGCGGATCCAGAGATGTCATATCATGAGATCCAGAGAAGTCATATCATGTTAAGCGGCATCGTCGCTTATGTTACACAAAGTGACGAAATAATTAAACATTTATGCTTTAACTATCTCATTTCTATGTTTACTTCGGCTGGCGGGAACAAAACACTTGCAAAGCGCTGCACAGAAGAAAAAAAAATTAAAATGAGGCGTTAAAAATTGGATTGCGAGTTAGAGATTTATAAGATAGCGAAGTTTAGCGAGGCTTGTCTTATATTTTCGAATAGTTGTTTTCAAACGAAAACAGTGCAAGTTGTTAACAGTTCTAATACAAATAAATTTAATCTTCGCTGTTTCAAATCGACGTGTAGATCGTGTTCTGGCCTGTCCACCAGTCAGCTGACAGTTCTTCACAATATGCACATAATGTTGGGCACTTTAAAACCACATTATGCCCTATATCCAAACAATTTTACAGTTGATTTACAATCACATAGTTTGTTTATAAGAGAATTATTAAAATCTTTTACAGTCTATTTATATACAGCGTATCTGATATAATTTGGGACAGTAGAACTATACTGTCACAAGGTACTTTTTTCTTTTTTTTTTTTTTTAATTAGAGCTTTGCGAATGGATGCATAGGAGGAAACACAAATTTTCATGCCACCTTGATCCAAGTGCAAAAATCACCGTGTTCTGTAATACTGCCTCAGTTTCCCACTGCAGAATTGATCTTACTTTGAAAAATACCTCCTGCCGTACTGATCTAAGTAAAAAACCACTCGTAGATCGTTATGGCTCCAAGTTATGGCTCTAATTCAGCGCGAAAGCTGAAGTGATCCAAGTGAAAAATATTGTCATAATTGTGACTTATAGTATGGAATTGGTTTAACTTTTTATGTTAACGTCAAAAAATGTGCTTATTTTGTATAACAATGATCGTACACACATTTCATACAACTGACTATAGAGTAATTCTGAATTGATAACCAAAGAAGTTATCTATGTCAAATCCAGCCGACCCATGTTTTATTTTTTTCAGTTTCAACAGTGTGTACATTTCCTCTGCTTTCGACTATTCTTCCTGCACACTATATTCTCTTCGCTGGGCACAAGTGTAACATAGTTCGTATTTTTGTGTATATTTCCCGTGTTAGAGCAGCGTGCCAGTGAAACGCTTAATAGAGACAGACGCTCTAGAGCGAAAATACGTTAGCATTACGAAGTCCATCGAGCTATTACGGAAATAACGAGGATTTTTCCAGCGACCATTCATTCTACCAACCATCATATGACGCGAATGAAACTGTCAGCGAAACAGATGATGGAGGTAAGCACCTCTATGAAGAGTCGTTGTCATATAATGGAATTTTGAATGACCAGCTTTTGCCTAGAACAACTTGCCTAGCTTTAGATCTGATGCGGATTTCCCCTCATAAGCCGAGAGCAAAAGATGGGGACAGACTTCTTCACGCCACAGGCATGGAAGAACTTGGTGTGTGGCTGTTGGAAGTGTAAGTCTTTCATAGTTCGAGACTTGACCGACACGTTTCCGGATTTCGCAAGCCTATCGTATCACTACAAAGACTACCAAACTGTTTCCTGAGGAGGCGAAAAGATATCGCAAATGCGATAAATAAAATTTTTTAACGCCTAAAGCCTTAGGCACTACAATGATGACTACACGGAAAAGTATAAATCGATTGACCTCAAACCTAATGAAACAGATTTGCAGGCATTTCTGCTAAGCCTTCGAAATTCCATGCGTGCACAGGCTAGGGCAGCAAAACCAGTATCACACAAAAAGACTCAATACACAAAAAAATTTCAGATTTCTTCCACCACTTGGTCATCCGTTCTACCTGTCAATTCTGCATGTCCGCAGAAGAGTAAGGGGCGATGAGGCTGACAACGATGAAAACAGGCTATTCTCCGGATGTGTATAACATATTATTCAACATTTCACTGTCCGCCCCCGGTAGCTGAGCGGCCAGCGCGCCAGAATCCGAAGTGCCCAGGCTCGATTCCCGGCTGGGTCGGAGATTTTCTCCTCTCAGGCAGTGCGTGTTGTGTTGTCCTAATCATCATCATTTCATCCCCATCGCGCCTCAAGTCGCCGAAGTGGCGTCAAATCGAAAGACTTGCACCAGGCGAGCGGTCTACCCGACGGGAGGCCCTCATCACAAGACAAGTTTTTTAACATTTCACTAAAGATTAAACCTTAAAAAATAGTCTGTTTTCTTAAAACAAATACTTTTCCGTTTACCTTGGTGGTGGTGGTGGTGGTGGTGGTTAGTGTTTAACGTCCCGTCGACAACAAGGTCATTAGAGACGGAGCGAAAGCTCAGGTTAGGGAAGGATTGGGAAGGGAATCGGCTGTGCCCTTTCAAAGGAACCATCCCCGCATTTGCCTGAAACGATTTAGGGAAATCACGGAAAACCTAAATCAGGATGGCTGGAGACGGGATTGAACCGTCGTCCTCCCGAATGCGAGTCCAGTGTGCTAACCACTGCGCCGCTTCGCTCGGTGCGTTTCCCTTGTTTACTCAATATGATGAGAATGTCACTTGGGTCAGTATGGTTCTACTACCGCCAATTGCTTATCTTCAAGAACTATGTTCTCGTGATATGTGGCATCATATTCTATTCTGTACACGAACTCTCCCTCTTTCGTTTCCCTGTGTCAGTGCATCGACACGGTACTATTTGAAATTGGCCGCCAGATAGAAAACGTTCATATGTGGCTGCGCATGCACTTCCAGTAAACCGCAACTTGTCATCCGGACAAAACGAGGAGGCGCAGTGGTTAAATCATTGGACGAATATTTGAAGTCAGAAGGATTCAAATCCCTGTCCGGCCATCCGGATTTAGATCTTTCGTGGTTCTTCTAAATCACTTAAGGCAAACACTGAAAGGATTCCGATGCATCGTTTTCATTTCGAGTTTCTACTTTGTCTCGAAAGATCTCGTTGGCGTCAGGACCTAAAACTCAAAGTTTTGTATTTCGCTTACTTTGCCCAAACCCTTCACGTCCTTCACACAGTACGAGGTGCATTCAAGTTCTGAGGCCTCCGATTTTTTTTCTCCGGACTGGAAAGAGATAGAAACATGCGCATTGTTTTAAAATGAGGCCGTGTTCATTGTCAATACGTCCCAGAGATGGCAGCATCGTACAGCAGATTGAATTTTACCGCCAGCGGCGAGAATGAGAACTGTTTTAAATACTTAAAATGGCGACGTTTTCCTTACTTGAACAGCGTGCAATCATTCGTTTTCTGAATTTGCGTGGTGTGAAACCAATTGAAATTCATCGACAGTTGAAGGAGACATGTGGTGATGGAGTTATGGATGTGTCGAAAGAGCGTTCGTGGGTGCGACAGTATAATGCAGGCAGAACATCGTGTGACAACAACCGAAACAACATCGGGCTCGCACAAGCCGGTCTGACGACATGATCGAGAAAGTGGAGAGAATTGTTTTGGGGGATGCCGAATGACTGTTGAACAGATCGCCTCCAGAGTTGGCATTTCTGTGGGTTCTGTGCACACAATCCTGCATGACGACCTGAAAATGCGAAAAGTGTCATCCAGGTGGGTGCCACGAATGCTGACGTACGACCACGTGGTTACCCGTGTGGCATGTTGCCAAGCAATGTTGACGCGCAACGACAGCATGAATGGGACTTTCTTTTCGTCGGTTGTGACAATGGATGAGACGCGGATGCCATTTTTCAATCCAGAAACAAAGCTCCAGTCAGCTCAATGGAAGCACACAGATTCACCGCCCCCAAAAAAATTTCAGGTACTGCTAGTGCTGAAAAAATGATGGTGTCCATGTTCTGGGACAGAGAGCGCGTAATCCTAACCCATTGCGTTCCAAAGGGCACTACGGTAACAGGTGCATCCTACGAAAATGTTTTGAAGAACAAATTCCTTCCTGCAGTGCAACAAAAACGTACGGGAAGGGCTGCGCGTGTGCTTTTCACCAAGACATCCCACCCGCACATCGAGCTAACGTTACGCAACAGTTTCTTCCTGATAACAACTCTGAAGTGATTCCTCGTGCTTCCTACTCACCTGACCTGACTCCTAGTGACTTTTGGCTTTTTCCAACAATGAAAGACACTCTCCGTGGCCGCACATTCACCAGCCATGCTGCTATTGCCTCAATGATTTTCCAGTGGTCAAAACAGACTCCTAAAGAAGCCTTCGCCACTGCCATGGAATCATGGCGTCAGCGTTGTGAAAAATGTGTACTTCTGCAGGGCGATTACGCCGAGAAGTAATGCCAGTTTCATCGATTTCGGGTGAGTAGTTAATTAGAAAAAAAAAATCGGGGGCCTTAGAACTTGAATGCACCTCGTAGTAAGATTTTCAAGAGGACTCGTACACGCTGTCCCCTTCTGATATTCCTTGGTTTCATCAGTTCCTTTAGCGTAAAGGAAGCGTTCTGGACCACCGGGACTTTCTCCACAGGAAACACGCGGAGCGGATCCGAGAAATGATTCCCCGGAGCTCACAGTCCACACAGCAAGCTAACAGCAAGCTCTCAGTCTCTCAATTCGTAATGCTTTAGTAACATGAAACGCTATATATCGCAGTCTTTTCAGTCTCATTCCTGCAATGGCAAAGTGAAGAAAGGCACAGTAGTGGTTTAGGAGCTCTGAGGATGGTGTAATGTTCTCGGTTTTCTCTCCATAATTAATGTCAACGTTAACTGCTTTCACAAACTGGGTCCTCCACCTACACATCTTGCCCAAGTGAACAGCTGTCACATTTGGACGTTTACGGTCACTCCCCGGACGTGTCCATCTCCTCCTTAACAAATAAACAATGCCCTCTGTGGCAGTCGGCATGTACAACATTCAAACGGGACAAAGCCTCATCCCCTACAGCCATCTCTTTCGAAACAAATATGACCAATCCACCATGCGAAATTGTTAGGCAAGGATTATTCTTCACGTTAACAGTTACTGGCCTACCTTCAACAATTCGCTTCAATATCTATCCGAATTGCCTCCTCTTGGACTACCCAGATTCCTTAAACAGGAATAACTTTATGTATCCTATCCGCCAAGTACAAATCTGTAGCCGACCGGAGTGGCAAGCGGTTCTAGGCGCTACAGTCTGGAACCGAGCGACCGCTACGGTCGATGGTTCGAATCCTGCCTCCGGCATGGATGTGTGTGATGCCCTTAGGTTAGTTACGTTTAATTAGTTCTTAGTTCTAGGCGAGTGATGACCTCAGAAGTTAAGTCCCATAGTGCTCAGAGCTATTTGAACCATATCATTTGAACAAATCTATATGATGCTCTGTCGCTGACTTAACCCACGACAGTGAAATGCTATGCATGTGCCAGTCGGTTTATGGAGCCGACGTCGAGATGGATCAGAATGGCAGGAGATATCAACGTGAATGTAGTTCC
This sequence comes from Schistocerca gregaria, assembly GCF_023897955.1. NCBI lineage: Eukaryota > Metazoa > Arthropoda > Insecta > Orthoptera > Acrididae > Schistocerca > Schistocerca gregaria. The sequence goes on from NC_064922.1 coordinate 871,168,002, forward strand.
TCAGTTTGTTGGTGTATCAACGCGGAATACCAAATTGTCTACGAGGATTACTATACCACTCATACCCATGCAACACAGCGTAAGAACGGTAGTGGTAAATAGATTCTAACCAACATAGAGTGGAGATGAGTTTCACGCATTATTAACGGCAGTTGCTTTCAAACATATCACGAGTTGCTGCTGTCAGTGAATGCAGCACCTTCTCCACCAGTTTCCGAGCGAACAACGGGAAGGGAACTGCATGTAATGGACGTTTAGTGTCGGGTACCTCGCAAAAGGCCGTCGGTCACAGCCGCACTTCAAGCTGCACTAATAGGTCAAAGAAGAAAGAAACTGGAGGCGTGTAGTGCCTCTGCTCAGATTCTAGGCGTCGAGTTCATTCGACAAGTGTGTGAATGGTGTACGGAGGTGGTTATGGGTAGTTATGTAATATTTCGGGGTATTTTCGAACAGTGGCTTGGGCGCACTCATTAAGATTACCGTGAACAGGAACCAGCATGATTTCAGCATTATCGACGACCAAGTATCGACCGTTTTTCCACATCTCCATGATGAGTGCTACGAGGACACTCATCTTCCAAGGTAACAACAGGGTGTTCGTAGGACTGCACAGGTATGACGCTCTTCTGAAGAGCACTCTGGTATCCTACTGCATCTCGACTATCCCGCTAAATCACCCGATATTTTTCATACAGAAAAGTTTGGGACATTTTGGAACAGCAGATGAAACCTAGTAATAAACATTCCCGCAGTTTGGTATCTGCCCCCGATCTAACCTTCAGTAAGTGGCTTTAGCTGGGTACAGCATACCTGAAGACACTTGTGGCACAGGGGTGTTGTTACACGGCGTTGTCTTCTGGGGCTCACAGATTTTTGAGCCCAATGTGCTTCTGTGAGCAGTGAAGTCACACCAGAATAACGTCACCAGGAAGACCCTACATTGAATAATTAGTTGAAATATATTGAGCCCCACAGTTTTACGTGCTTTTATGCAATCAAATATTTTGTACTGGAAACGGAGGAAAAAATTCGCTGGTATTGCTCGTTAGAATTCACTGGTTAACAAAACTTTAATTTAAAAAGGAAAAAGTTTCCAAAATAGACATCTGCTAATATTTAGAAAAGCGCTATAAGGTTGATACGAGTAAAAGAGGGAAATGTGAAGAATCAGAAGCGACACTGGTACACGACGCTGTGTCTCCTTGACTGTAGACAGTAGCATTCAAACGTGTGATTACAAATTGCAGGCTTGCGGTTTATCTTCCGACCACGGAAATGATGATAACATATACCTTCCGAACAGAAAACATCACAACGTTTATTAGAAGTTCTTACGTAACCATCTATGAAGTACAAAACATTTGCAACCATGGCGCCTACCACGAGGGCCACTGACGCACGCTGTCTACTCGGCGGAGGCATTACCTGTTGGTTCTTGCAGAAGATGCACAAGTGACCCGGGTCCTGTTCAAGGATTCGTCCCAAAAAGAAATCAGTGTACTGTTGTGGTTGCATTGTTTTGTGTTCCTACCCTAAATGAAACTACGTAAAGAAAAAAAGGTCGCTTTTACAAGCTGGGTTCTATGGGGACTCCGTATTCTATTAGGTTGCCGCAGCCCGGATGGAACCAACCAGCAACCTCCTCCTAGCACTGGCATCCTTGCCCACATTGCTTCCTGCTTCATTCAAAGGATCGTAATTGTCACATCCACCTTAATGGAAATTATTACACTACTGGCCATTAAATTTACTACACCACGAAGATGAGATGCTACAGAAGCGAAATTTAACCGATAGGAAGTAGATGATGTGATATGCAAATGATAAGATTTCCAGAGCATTCACACAAGGTTGGCGCCGGTGGCGACACCTACAACGTGCTGACATGAGGAAAGTTTCCAATCGATTTCTCATACATAAACAGGAGTTGAACGCCGTTGCCTGATGAAACGTTGTTGTGATACTTTGTGTAAGGAGGAGAAATGCGTACCATCACGTTTCCAACTTTGATAAAGGCCGGATTGCAGGCTATCGCGATTGAGGTTTGTCGTATCGTGACATTGCTGCTCGTGTTGGTCGAGATCCAATGACTGTTAGCAGAATATGGAATCGATGGGTTCAGGAGGGTAATACGAAACGCCGTGCTGGATCCCAAAGGCCTCGTATCACTAGCAGTCGAGATGAGAGGCATCTCATCCGCATGGCTGTAACGGATCGTGCAGCCATGTCTCGATCACTGAGTCAACAGATGGGGACGTTTGCAAGACAACAACCATCTGCACGAACGGTTCGACGACGTTTGCAACAGCATGGGCTATCAGCTCGGAGATCATGGCTGTGGTTACCCTTGACGCTGCATCACAGACAGGAGCGCTTGTGATGGTGTACTCAACGACGAACCTGGGTGCACTAATGGCAAAACGTAATTTTTTCGGATGACTCCAGGTTCTGTTTAAAGCATCATGATGGTCGCATCCGTGTTTGGCGACATCGCGGTGAACGCCCATTGGAAGCGTGTATTCGTCATCACCATGCTGGCGTATCACCCGACGTGATGGTGTGGGGTGCCATTGGTTACACGTCTCGGTCACCTTTTGTTCGCATTGACGGCACTTTGAACAGTGGATGTTACATTTCAGATGTGTTACGACCCGTGACTCTACCCTTCACTCAATCCCTGCGAAACTCTACATCTGAGCAGGTAATGCACGACCACATGTTGCAGGTGATGTAGGGGCCTTTTTGGATACAGAAAATGTTCGACTGCTGCCCTGGCCAGCACATTCTCCAGTTCTCTCACCAATTGAAAACGTCTGGTCAATGGTGGCCGAGCAACTGACTCGTCACAATACGCCAGTCACTACTCTAGATGAACTGCACGGGTAGCTGTACCTGTACACCCCATTCAAGCTCTGTTTGACGCAATGCCCAGGCCTATCAAGGCCGTTATTACGGCCAGAGGTGGTTGTTCTGGGTACTGATTTCTCAGGATCTATGCAGCCAAATTGCGTGAAAATGTAACCACATGTCACTTCCAGTATAATATATTTGTCCAGTGAATACCCGTTTATCATCTGCATTTCTTCTTGTAGCAATTTTAATGGCCATTAGTGTAATTATAAGCTGTGCGTGGCTACATTAAAATAAAATACCCGAAAATACTAAGCACGTAACAAATAACATCAACTGCTGTCTCTTTGTCACGTCTCGAGAACAAAGAGAAGATCGTTCTGGAAATTTTACCACTTAATAATCAACAACTTATTCACTACACGAAATATAACATTTAAATTTAACAAAATGTTCTTAGTTTGAGACCTTATAATTACACCGAAACCTGAAGAACGTCGAGTGGGAGATTGCAGATGAAGACAATGTAAATAGACGAGAACGTTCACGCGCAACTGAGAGTGATAAAACGTTCATCACTTGTATGACGGCAGTAATCTTTTGCCCATATCTTAGGAAACACAGAACAACCTCTTTTTTTTGCCCTGCTGCTTAGAGTCTAATTAATGTAGGGAATTTGGAATAGCACTCCAACAGGATCCGTCCTGGTGTTACTCTGTACCTCTTTGTTACCACTTAAATATAAAATCAGTTCTCTTTCATTAAAGACGTATCGAAATCTACAGGTGCTGGGTGAAGGTATTTATGAATAATCCTATTCAATGTCTTTGTAGTATCGTGATGATGAATTTATTCAGTGATTATGTATGCCACTTTTTTGAAAACAAGATATCATAAACTTGCATAAACGCAAATACTTCTGGGTTTAAGTGAAATGTTATAACAGGAAATATGGCTCATAGAAAGTCACCATTTTCTGACGGTTTTCTGACTGACAGAAAAAAATGCTTAGGCCCAACTGCACCAACCAATGTGGAAGAATCTCAGGAGATGCGTGTATAGCCAAGGTTTTGTAGCAGCAGGAGGAAACAGACGATTCCGAGAAAGTAAGAAAGAGGAGGAAAGTATTGCAGCTTGGTGGTAGTGATGGAAGGGATATGAGTCAGAAGGAAAAATTAAGTTGTAAGTATCAAGTGACGAACTTTTTCAAGCCAAGTGTATGTCTTACGAGTTAAAAGACACGTACTTTTTATGTAAAGATTTCGTCGTATTATGGGTGTGGAGGCATCAGTATTGACAAACATCAGCACCAGGTGTTCAGAGACACATGATAAAATTAAGTAGCAACGTACCTGCTAGCCGCACGCTGAGCTTATCGAGTTTGTGCAGTAATAATGTTGTTAGCCACACTTTTGGGAAAATATTCATGTGTTGATCGATTGTTAAGTCGTCCAGCTTGAGAAATTAATTAAATCCAGAAATTATAACGAACCACTCAAATGCAACGTTTGCAACCATTTACATTAAGCTTATGTGTCAATTGGAGCAATATAAGTATCAACATTAGCCAATTCAGTCGGCGTGCAACTTACAATTCCAACAGATTCTTGATTTCTGCCAATCTTGAGGTTCTCATTGTAAATGCAATAAGTTGCTTTTCGTGAGTCTCTGTCGTGAGCTGGACTCCGGTCTAATAGTATTTTTTTTTCTTTCCATTATATCACTGACTTTTTCTGTAAGTTTGATATCTAGTGCTGTCTTTGTATTACAGGATGGCTAAATGGATTGCACTCCGATTTTACAAACAACAATAACAATTTATTATGAATAGTTAATACCTTTGCATCGAATACTAGGATTTTAAGTTTAAAATGAAATGGAAATTATCTCTATTGTGTCAATGAATTGCTCCAACGTCAATTTCTTGGATGTTAACTGTTACTTTAGGACAAAAGTATAACGTTGGAAGGTTGGCCTTTGCTCAGATGTTTTAGTACATTTCATTTTTAGATGGCTCACTCTGTGAGTTCAGTCAGAGGCTCTTGTTTGTATGGCTATTGCCCACTAGGACCGGTCCAGGATTAGTTTTCGAGATCGAAGTCAGAGTGAGCTTCCAGCAGATGTTGTCAACATATATTATCTTACTTATGACCTTTCCCAAGCATGGAGCACCTGTTTTGGCAAATATTCATATAATTTTGAAGATGACGAAATTCTGGGAAACATTAAACTGCAATACTAAATGGGCATGCTACGAACTGAAAGACGTTTCTCCAGTATAGTCAATTATTTCTGCATTTTAGTTTAATTTATATTAAACTAAAGAAGACTTTTAAATGTATCAGCACATCATAACGCACAATGTCATTAACGTGTGTTGCGAGGCGTTGTTTTTAGCTTGTTCTCCACTTCAGTTTCAGCGAATCAGAATTTATGGGATACAAATTATGTTTTATAACTTTCTACAGTTTGCTGTTCTTTTAATATCTATTAATGCCCGCCCGGTTAGCCGTGCGCTCTAACGCACTGCTTTCCCGGCAGGAAGGCGTGCCGGCGGATTAGTGTCGAGGTCCCGTGTGTCGGCCAGCCTGTGGATGCTTTTTAAGGCTGTTTTCCATCTGCCTCTGCGAATGCGGGCTGGTTCCCCTTATTCCGCCTCAGTTACACTACGTCGGCGATCACTGCGCAAACACTTCCTCCACGTACGCGTACATCATAATTACTCTACAGCGCAAACATTGGGGTTACGCTCGTCTGGTGTGAGACGTTCCCAGGGGGGTCCACTGGGGGCCGAACCGCACAATAACCCTGGGTTCGATGTGGGACGGCGGTGGGGTGGGTGGACTCCAGTAGCCTGTTGTGGGGTTGTGAACCACAGAGGGTTACGGCGGGGATGAAGCCTCTAGGTCGTTTCTGGGTCCTCAGTTCCATGCAATACACAATACAACTACTACTATCTCTTTTCGTTTGTAATTCCTCCTTTAGAACTTTTTATAGCCAACAGGAAACACTGTTTCAAACTGTCGTCAGTTGACCACCACAACATAGACCGGCAAGATTCGAAGGTTTCCCCAATACAGCCACGAAACCTCGAATTTGTCCACAGTAGAGATAAAGTTATAGCACATATATGGGCTTTAATTTACTTTTTTCACTTTGTGCAGAGTTTACATTTAGTTACACTTTATTTTATCATATACATTAGTTTAAATATTATTTTACTGAAAGTATCACAATTTTCAATAATCAGTATGAAGTGTTTAGACTAGGACTGTACTTCAGCACACTACGTATCACCCCCGCACGCATCGCGAAAAAAAGATTACAATAATTAAAAAACAAACAGAAGCGTTGGAGCAATCACTCTCACCATGCTCCTTACGTAAATGGAACGGGAAGAAGCCCTAATATCTGTCACAGCTGGAAATACCTCTACCACGCTCTCCACGGTGGTTTGCAGAGTACGATTGTAGGTGTGTAATAAACGACCGCCTGCAGAGAGATCTTGATGAAAAGGAAACAAACAAATAAATGTGGACGTCTGCTGGCGTAGGCGGAGCGTGGGCGACGTCCGCCGCTGCTGGTTCACGGAGCTGCCCCCACTTTGCACGCTTGTGCGGTACACCGGTGCCTCGCTTGTGGTCTGGACTCACCCACGCCCACTTCTATCATTAGACCGCGCTGCGGTCGGACGATGTCCTCTGAAGTCATTTCGCGGGCACAGATCCTTGAATGCGCCCGGCCTGAGCGATGTCTAGCGTGTCTGTACTGCTACCATAAAGAGGAAATTATGTGTTCTCCACAGACGCCCAAACTCTTTGTGGAGGTTGTAAGCTAGAGCTGTAGCTAACCACCTGCTCCGATCGTTGGCGCGGAATGCGGATGTGTTTGATATTGAGGCCGGCCGTGGTGGCCGAGCGGTTCTAGGCGCTTCAGTCTGGGACCGCGTGACCGCTACGGTCGCAGGTTCGAATCCTGCCTCGGGCATGGATGTGTATGATGTCCTTAGGTTAGTTAGGTTTAAGTAGTTCTAAGTTCTAGGGGACTGATGACCTCAGATGTTAAGTCCCATAGTGCTCAGAGCCATTTTTGCTTGACATTGATACCTAACCCAATTGTGAGTTAGCCTCTAGTACTACGATAATAATAACCAACCTAAACTTATTTAAAATGGCTGTTAAAAAGTATCTATTACCGGAAACTCACATAGTAAAGAGTAGGGAGTACGAAAAATAATGATAACAATGAAACATCCCTGTTATTCTACATCACACTTTCGCATATTATTTTGTTTTCTTCTTTTCTGGGAAATCTTACTCCAAGCTCTCAAATGGATAATATTTATAACGTCATATCCTCTTTCTGAGTTTAACATATCATTATGGGGGGATCCTGACTCAATTTTTCAAGCAAACAATTAGAAACTGGTAGTATTAAAAATGAAAAGCAAACATCGTCACAACGACTCTGATGTGCTTTACATTATGAAATACTGCCTGTATAATATGTGTAGTATGTGGAGAGGTCGGAATTGAGACATGAATGAACTACACTTTTCATTATGAAATAACTTTTCTACATCACACTACTGGACACCAGGGATAAACCGAATAAGGGCGCACTGTTTTAAACAAACTGTTCTTATAGAAACTCCAGTCAACCATTCTGATTTAGGTTTTCCATGTGCTGCCTGTGTTACTTCAAACAAATTCTAATATGATTCCTACAGTAAGAATACGGCCGATTACCTGTCGCATCATTGTCAAAGTACACATAGGACTGCGTAAATGTCTGTACTTACGAATTCTGTTTTCTTTTTGTAGAACTGTAATGCTACATGCCACTATCGGGATAAAAAAACGATGCTACTGCTAAAACATCCTAGCCCTGCGTTGTCTTATCCGCCCAATCTCTGAAGGAGCGTCATACAGCCAAAGCCCCTGTGGCTGGAGTAACGTCAACTGCTACTTTTTCCAGCTGTAATGTCTTTGGTGGACTTGTTAACCTAGATTCCATCTTTTATCGTATGTACCTGCCTCATCTTCATCTGTGGTTCCGTCTCAGAAATACTGGAGTCGTCGTCTGAGACTCCAATTAACTTTTACATTTTAGTAAATGAAAACCACCAGTTTTCTTTTGTTCTACAATATTACTTTTATTGTGTTAACAGGTTTTCGGCTTACAAGGCCGTCTTCAGACATTTACTGAGTATTGTCACGAAAGAAGTTACAATGTTTGCAAACAACAATGTAAGAGAAGTAACGCGTCTAGACTGAAGCAGAAAGATACAGTAAGTAACATCTCCACCATTCTCGTACTGTTCCAAAAGTTCGCTGCATATCGTTTTTCTTGTTTGTTTGTGAGCCACTGTCAACATCCTGGGAACCCACCTGACACAAACCTTTTTTACCGCCAACACTTGCAGTATTCTGTAAACACTTCCTTCCCCTATCCCAACGTAGCGCGACAATTCGTGCACTCTGATGCGTCTATCAGCAGTCACAAATTCCTTAACTCTCTGCACATTGTCTGGAGTGTGTGCAGTACGAGACCTGCCGCTGCCGTGCCCGTTTTCGTCACGTAACCTGCTTGCCCAACGACTAACTGTGCTGTAATCGACAGCAGCATCTCCATACACCTTTTTTAACCTCTTGTGGATGTTTCTCAATGTCTCGTTTTCACATCACAGGAATTCTATGACAGCACGTTACTTCTGAAGAACGTCAAGTGTAACAGCCATCGTGAAGACATGCTGTGACGGCGCCACTCACGGGAACAGGTTGAACTAAGTTTGAAAACAAGCGGGAAGGATGTATCTACACACTGTAAAACTTTCACACATGCAGAATGAAAACTGTATTTTTACAAAAATAGTGTGCCTTTCTTTTGGAGTGACCCTCTTATGTTCTAGCCGCCGTACACAAGAATGCTGCTGCGGTGATAAATGTCAGACGGTTTACTCTGATGATGATGATGATGATGCTGATGTTTGGCTCGAGGGGTGCTCAGCTGCGCGGTTATCAGCGCCCGTACAATTTCCCAACCTTTGTTCAGTCCAATTTCGCCACTTTCTTGAATGATGATGAAATGATGAGGACAACATAAACATCCAGTCATCTCGAGGCAGGTGAAAATCCCTGACCCCACCGGGAATCGGACCCGGGACACCGTAGCTCAGAAAGCAAGAACGCGGCCACGAGACCACGATCTGCGGACAGGTTTACTCTGAACCGTCCAAGCAGCCACGGCCAGCACGCCCCACGTGCACCACGAAGGATTTCGACGACGAACCACGGACTCAGAATCTGAGGCCATTCGAGTCAACACCGAGTGAAATGGCGATCCCATTCCCGGCTCCGGCCCCCAGCGAACTTCGCTTTCCCACAACCGAACTTCAAGAGAGCCAGCCACGTCCTCTGGTCAAAGACGAAGAGCATGATGCAAACCTCTCTATTTGCGGCACTGTTCATGCCTTATCGCGCCTCTATTTCCCTCCAACTACACACCGTAAACCAGTAGTTAGGAGAAGAACAGTACAGAGAAATAGATAATTCAGGCCAATAAGGCAAAAACTTCCTTAACAGGACCACATGAAACGTCTAAAATACTGTAAGTGTACGTCTACTACTATTTTCAAGTGTAGATGAGCGAGCGCCAATATCCTCGTCATCGACGGACGCTAAATCCTAAACTTATCTCCTTCCTCGTACTAAAAGTTATGTTTCACTAACGCGAGCCCTGTACTCCGTCGCCTACAACATGAGAGTCTATTTTCTTACTAAACTCTTTATCAGGTGACTGCTGAGTCGAGAAATCTGCCGTAGAGATGCCAAAATACCCTGTACACTTCACCAAAGCGGAAGGAACACGCCGGAGTGACGTATACTTGGGAGCTATGTGAGAGCAATTTATTCCTAGATCATCGCACAGAAAAGACGTAGCGGTACGCTCCGCAGACAACTGTTGCAGCACGGACTCGTTCTCCAAGTGCACGTGAACTGCGTGTGCTGCAGTCGAGGGGTAAGAAACCGGCCAGCCAGAACGCTCCCTTTTGCGGAGCCCTCTGCCTTCTGCGTAACAGCTGACGACACACCGCGGCCTTTCTTTCTGTCTCACTAGCTGGTGATGCTGTGCCACGTAAGTTCCACTACTGTCGCGTCATCTGAAGGAGCTCTTTGTTCGTTGCCTCGGACATTACGTTCCTTCTACAATTAAAACATAAATTAATTCACGTTACTGGTAGCAAGCACGCAGATTACATCCTTTTACCGCCTTCATCATCTTCCAACGTATGCTCCGTTGTGCAAAGAACGCCTGTATTTGCACTCCATCAAAATTAAACCACTCCCACCAGCTTCTTGAATACCATCCTCTCCTCTCCAAGCTCTCACATTTCTGTTCGTTCCCCTGCACGAAGTCTTAGTAGTTAATGGGACAGTCCTTCTCCTTATCCACGTGAACATCTATGTACTTATGTACCAATACTGTGCATCACCTGCATTCATGAAACTAGATTTCGACAGCGCCATCTGATCAAAAGTGCCCAGACATTTATATGGCGGTTGGCCACTCTTCGCCTGTATGATAGCGACACTTCAGATGAGGCGTCTGAATGTCTATGGAGGACCTTCACCTTCTTCCCCAAGCGGAGAAACTAGACATGGTAGTGATATTGGACGATGGTGTCTGGAGTGAAACCTAAGTTCTGACTTATTCCAAATATGTTGAATGGCTTCATGTCGGGACTTTGGGGAGGACAATCGACTTCAAGAAAGATTTTGTCTACAAACCACTGCCTCAACGATCGTGCTTTGTGCGCCGGTGGAGTATCATGCTGGCACAAACAATCAGCTTCTCAGAACTCTTCCTCTACTGTACCTAGTATACAATGCTGCAAAATGTCTGCTTATCTTTCTACATTCAACGTTTTCTTAAGCACAACAAGGGGACCACACACTAACCACGAAAAACACTGTTGGCTCTACATGTAAGTTTCCTTTAATTTACGTCTATGGTCACAAACGTTTTGTTGACAGATTACCGGTTTCGGTCTTTAATGACCATCATCAGATCTGCAGCAAAAATGGGAAAAACATAAATACACTCGTAGACTGTCTACAGCTTAAAAACAATACATAGACCATAATGAAAAGTTGTACTGACAAAATTTACATTTGTGCGCTTTAAATATGATGAGACATACCTGTTTCATAAAAACAAGGTCCTAATGCACTGCAGCCATAGTGGCATCGTCAAATGTTAAATGCGGAATCTACATATGATGGCCGGTAACATTCCTCGGGCATTCGCCAAACTCAGACCCTTATATTGGATTTTCACGGACTATGAGGTTATTCTTCACTCCAAACCACTCCTTTCCAGTCATCCACTGTCCTGTGTTGTCGCTCTTTACACTACCACAACGTAGCTTATCATTGAGTACAGAAATATCTGGCTTATATGGAGCTGTTCAACCTGTGTACCCCATTTTTTTTTAAACTCTGAACAAAGTCATTGTATTGGGCGGATTGCTGGCAGCATTTTTCAAGTTACGCCTGATTCCTTCTCTGATTTCATACGATTTTTTACAACCACCTTCCGCGACACTTCGCTGGTCCCAGTATGTGAGGCCTACTGGTCTTGGTTTAACTGTGATGGTTCCTTTACGTTTGCACTTCACAACCACTTCACTAACAGTCGGTCGGCCGGGATGGCCGAGCGGTTCTGGCGCTACAGTCTGGAACCGCGCGACCGCTACGGTAGCAGGTTTGAATCCTTCCTCGGGAATGGATGTGTGTGATGTCCTTAGGTTACTTATGTTTAAGTAGTTCTAAGTTCTAAGGGAATGATGACCTCAGAAGTTAAATCCCATAGTGCTTAGAGCCATTTTGAACTAACAGTCGACTTGGGCAACTCTAGACGGGCTGAAATGTACTCGACTGGTTTTTTACTCAGTTGATATCCAGCGCCTAGTCCACGTCACTGTGCTCTCCAGACTGACCCACTCAGCTGCTTCTCTACTGACAACACAAACTCCGCACCTCCTTTCAGACCGGCGGTTCCGCGTATCGTGACATACAGTGTTCAGTCCCGGATTACGTAGGGGTGTCCGGATAGTTTTGATCAGATACTGTAATTCTGTTCTCTCTCTGGCTATACTTCGACCCGCCTTCGGACAAGCCAAGGCATAGGGCGAAATCTTATTCTTAGCGAGCTGCGGAAAGCGAAACAAATTATGACACGCATTGTCCCACCCATTAAGGAACGTGTATCGGCGCAGCTATATCAATTCACGGGCCTACTACACTAATGAAACACTCTCAACAATAAGCGCCAACCTCGCTATGAACGGCGAGGCAGGCTTAAAACTATGACCACTTCGACGCTAATGACAAATGCTCTATAGCCACCTCACTGCAATTAGAAAAATTTTTAAATCGACCGTTGGAGAGGCCATTACACCACTGTTAGTCAATAATCCACCAGCAGTCGGGTTTCTTACAACTTCCGCAGAAATACCCACAATGTTAGAGCAGCGTAACAGTTCAAAGCTACACTGCTGGCTGTCCAAAATGCAGCACCAAGGAAGACCGGATACATAATGGCCAAATTGATTTTGGAGGTAACATGTTGTACAAAGATCACGTGATTGAAAATGCAGCCCCATGTGAAGTGAGGAAGATGATGAAATCAGTATTGACTGTTGGTGCCATAGCTCGCTATAACTGCTGCTGCAGGCCTCGTCAATCAAACAAAAAGACTGGATATGTTGTTGGGTTATAGTAGCCCATGCTGCTTCCATGTATTGCGAATATGGTTGTAGCAGCGGGTGGCGTATAGCACAACAGTCATTCTGCAACCATCGATCAAACATTTTCGACAGGGGAGAGATCGGGAGATCAGGGAGGCCAAGGCAGCAATGCAATCCGATGGGCGAAGAACAAGTTTTCAAAGCTGCATGCCACGTGTGGTTGCGCGTTATCCTGTTGCGATGGAGCCGTCGACAAGCTCCGAAGGTATGGAAGGAAAACAGGCTCCAACACTTCAGATATGTAAAGCTGGGAGTTTAGTATACTGGCAGTGCGTCCTAGGGGATGCGGAACTGGAATGTAGTACCACCGCCCCCCCCCCCCCCCCGACCATAATAACAGGCGCAGGACGTGTATCTACATCTACATGACTACTCTGCAATTCACATTTAAGTGCTTGGCAGAGGGTTCATCGAACCACAATCATACTATCTCTCTACCATTCCACTCCCGAACAGCGCGCGGAAAAAAAGAACACCTAAACCTTCCTGTTCGATCTCTGATTTCTCTTATTTTATTTTGGTGATCATTCCTACCTATGTAGGTTGGCCTCAACAAAATATTTTCGCATTCGGAAGAGAAAGTTGGTGACTGAAATTTCGTAAATAGATCTCGCCGCGACGAAAAACGTCTTTGCTTTAATGCCTTCCATCCCAATTCGCGTATCATATCTGTCACACTCTCTCCCCTATTACGTGATAATACAAAATGAGCTTCCCTTTTTTGCACCCTTTCGATGTCCTCCGTCAATCCCACCTGGTAAGGATCCCACACCGCGCAGCAATATTCTAACAGGGGACGAACGAGTGTAGTGTAAGCTGTCTCTTTAGTGGACTTGTTGCATCTTCTAAGTGTCCTGCCAATGAAACGCAACCTTTGGCTCGCCTTCCCCACAATATTATCTATGTGGTCTTTCCAACTGAAGTTGTTCGTAATTTTTACACCCAGGTACTTAGTTGAATTGACAGCCTTGAGAATTGTACTATTTATCGAGTAATTGAATTCCAACGGATTTCTTTTGGAACTCATTTGGATCACCTCACACTTTTTGTTATTTAGCGTCAAATGCCACCTGCCACACCATACAGCAATCTTTTCTAAATCGCTTTGCAACTGATACTGGTCTCCAGATGACCTTACTAGACGGTAAATTACAGCATCATCTGCGAACAACCTAAGACAACTGCCAAGATTGTCACCCAGGACATTTATATACATCAGGAACAGCAGAGGTCCCAGGACGCTTCACTGGGGAACACCTGATATCACTTCAGTTTTACTCGATGATTTGCCGTCTATTACTACGAACTGCAACCTTCCTGACAGGAAATCACAAATCCAGTCGCACAACTGAGACGATACCCCAGAGGCCCGCAGCTTGATTAGAAGTCGCTTGTGAGGAACGGTGTCAAAAGCTTTCCGGAAATCTAGAAATACGGAATCAACTTGAGATTCCCCGTCGATAGCGGCCATTACTTCGTTCGAATGAAGAGCTAGCTGCGTTGCACAACAACGATGTTTTCTGAAACCATGCTGATTACGTGTCAATAGATCGTTCCCTTCGAGGTAATTCAAAATGTTTGAATACAATATATGCTCCAAAACCCTACTGCAAAACCGACGTCAATGATATAGGTCTGTAGTTTGATGGATTACTCCCACTACCCTTCTTAAACACTGGTGTGACCTGCCCAATTTTCCAGTCTGTAGGTATAGATCTATCGCTGAGCGAGCGGTTGTATATATACAATCTGGACCTGAAGACTTGCCCGTATCAAGCGATTTGAGTTGCTTTGCAACCCCTAAGGTATCTACTTCTAAGAAACTCATGCTAGCAGCTGTTCGCTTTTCAAATTCTGGAATATTCCATTCTAGCGAAGGAATTTCGGAAAACTGCGTTCAATAACTCAGCTTTAGCGGCACAGTCGTCGGTAACAGTACCATCGGCACTGCGCAGCGAAGGTATTGACTGCGTCTTGCCGCTTGTGTACTTTACATACGACCAGAATTTCTTCGGATTTTCTACCAAATTTCGAGACAATATTTCGTTGTGGAATATATTAAAGGCATCTCGCATTGAAGTCCGTGCCAAATTTCGCGCGTCTGTAAATTTTAGCCAATCTTCGGGATTTCGCATGCTTTCTCCGTTGCCTTTGCATGGCGATGTATGGCGATGCATAAGCAATAGTTCAACAGTCTTCCGCAACGATGTGTCCAGACTGTAATCCGATCCTGCTTGTGGTGCAGGCAGAATCGGGATTCGTCGGTAAAAACAATGTCGTCCCATTCGGTTCTCCATGTCTGTTGTTCATCGCACCATTGCCGGTGCAAAAGCCTGTGACGTTGACTCGGTGATAAACGCAACAATGAGCGTCTTGCCGCAAACGACGTCGAATGGTGCTCGGTGGACACAGCATGTTGTGCAACAAACAGATCGAATTTGCTGTGATGTGGTTCGTGGTGTAGCGTCACTGCCATGCGCTCAGTATGTCTGTCATCACGTGTACTGTTGTAACGAGATAGGTGCAGTTGGTCCTTCGTTCCTTCCTGCATCCACCAATTACAGATCTTCATCACAGTTGCTTGGTTCCGTCCGAAACGACCACCAGCTTTTCTGAGGGATGCTCCGCAATCTCTAAGGGCAACTATTTATTCTCCCTCGGTCGAACTCTGAAACGCGATCAAACGACGCTCTCTGTCTTCTACGAGCCATACTGAAGCTGCTTACGTAAAACAGCCACACGAAAGATCAATTCCAGTATGTCCAAACGGCCGTCTGTTCCCGCTTTATATAAGCTTGCAGGTGGCATTACCGTCGCCCGTGATGTGCTCCTGTGCTGAAAAGCCAGTCATGCGCATCTCTCGTCGCCGCAAACGCATGCTGCAAATTTCATCTGATTTGGCTGCTTCCTTCAGGGTGTTGGATTTTGAGACTTGCGGAACTGTGAAAACATTGTGGTCTTCCAGCCAAACAGGATTAAAGAACGGAATGGTTGACTTTTGACACCGTCCCTAAGGAACTTCCGAAACTGTTGCAAAGGTCTTACAGCCAATCAGGACTAAAGAACAAATCACTTGACTTTTTACTGAAATGAGGGCAATCTCATTGGTTATCCCCTTCTTCCAGTTATAAGATTTGTCGTAATCATATTTCCAACTGAATGGTACTGGAAAATGCAATGTCTTGGGGAAGTCTCTTATCTTAAACGAGCCTAGAAGACACAAGGTGCAAAGCGAGTTTCCTCTACAGCTCACTTACGTAGGGAAACGCCAATCAATCGGATCCCTGCTTCTACATGAGCAGCTCGCCTGCTGTTGTTTCGTTAACAGCCAAGACGCGATATAAAACGAGTCAGACATAAATAAACCTAAAATTAATGTACCTATTAGAAGCTGAATTAGATAATTGCTCCTGCAAATCCTGTCCCAACGGGTTGGAAAATTATATATTACTGCTCATGTTCTCACATGACGAAATTCTCCCTCATATCTATCACTCTTATGAGATCTAACTCACCTCTTTCCATCCTTTACCACATCACCCTTATAAGTTTTCCTCCCTCCATATAATCGTGGCCAAGCTTGTTACGTACACTCGAACGGCCGTCTCATTGCACAATATTGTTTCCGCCAGCTCATCCTTTCCCAGTACCGGTCCTTACTGTTTACTGTAGTGCAGTGTCCGTTTTAACGTCTTCATCATTTTAGTAAAACGAAACTCCTCCCGAATAGGCCATGAAGGACCAACGGCACCGACCGGCCGCCGTGTCTCCCTCAGTCTATCGACGTCACTGGATGCGGATATGGAGGGGCATGTGGTCAGCACACAGCTCACCCGGCCGTATGTTATTTTCCGAGAGCGGAAACTCACTCAAGTAGCTGCTGAGTTTGCTTCACAAGGGCTGAGTGCACCCCGCTTGCCAACAGCGCTTGGCAGACCGGATGGTCATCCATCCAAGCGCTAGCCCCGCCCCACAGCGCTAAACTCCGGGGTTCTGATGGGAACCGGTGTTACCAATGCGGCAAGGCCGTTGGCCACGATTTTAGTATCATCCTTAAAAACAACTACTTTGAGAAGTTACCATTACTGTTTTCGTTATTTGAAAATACGTATCTATTTCATTCTCTTTAAATTCTTGCTTCTGTATTTCTTAACACCACCAGGTGAAAAGTGCGCTAAATTGAACCTCCCGTACCCTACAAAGAAACTTACGGCTAAAAGTACGACCTCAGTGGCACTTACCCTTGCCACCGCGCCTGGGACACAAAAACGCTAAGAAATGCTGCTGTGATTCCTTAGCAGCTCTGGCAGCAATCTAAATCCCAGCTCCTCAGAGGCAAATACCGTGTACCCCCTTGACAGTGGACTCTATATGGTTTGTACTATGCAGTCTATGTGGTGTGTACCAAGCAGACGGAAAGGGGGAAAGGCGAGTCTCCAAGGCAGTCAGATTCTGGGTGAGGTGGATAATCATGAGAGCTGGATATCTAACGGTCGACACTTCACCACCAAACAAATTCGCACAACGCTCGTAACGCGCCCAGGGGACAATTTTCACACTGTATATCTTCAAGCTACAGTATTTCAAAATTATTTAGGACGGAATAAAGCAAAGATGGCTTAAACGTTGATACTGATAGTGATATTGAAAATATGTCTTCAATGCTCCGTCGTCTCCAGCTGTAATATAGTCGTCTTGTTCCTAATATCGTGCCGAACCTCCTTTTGCGTAGCGTAATGCAGCAGCTCTACGTGGTATGGACTCAACAAGTCTTTGCAAGTCCCCTGCTGAAATATTGAGCCACGCTACATCTATTATTATTATTATTATTATTATTATTATGTAGTAATCTGCCTAGTGGCAGGTCCATATCTTCGTACGGAGAATTTCTAATTCCACTGTTCCCTGTCTTCAGCTTATACCTTCATTCTGTCGTATCTCCTTCCATCTTTCATGTCGTCCAGATGTTGAATTCTTCTTCTTCCTCCTCCTCCGTTTCCTCTGAGTTTCCCTTCGATCACATCATGTATGAGTCCTTCATGTCTAAGTACATGTCCAATTCAATTGGCCTTTCTTTGAAGAATTGTACGCAGAATACTTCTCTTCTCTCCTACTCTTCGCAGTACATCGTCATTTTTATGCGATCTGTCCACTTGATCTTTTCCATTCTCCTCCAGCACCACATTTCAAAGTTCTCGAAGTATTTTTTCTCCTTCTTCCTCGTGGTCCATGTCTGCGCCCATACAGTGCAATGCTCCAAATGTAGCACTTTATCAGTTTTTTCCTCAATGCCAAACTCAACTTGCTGGTCAGCACAGTACTCTTCTTGTTGAAAGCAGCTTTGGCCACGGCTGTTCTTGCTCGGATTTCGTTGGTGCAGTGGACATGCTTTGTGACACAACTCCCCAGGTCCTTGAACTGATTCACATTTTCCAGTTCCCGGTTGTCAACAGTTATCTTCAAGTGTTCCTCACGTGTTGATATGCGCATCACTTTTGATTTTTAGATGTTGATTTCCATGCGTATTTGCTTCCCGTTTCCACCAAATTGTTCATCATGTGTTGCAGCTGTCTCTGATTTTTGGCGAGCGCTACCAGGTCGTCTGAATACTTGATGGCGTTGATGAGACGCCCTCCTACTTTGAAGTTTCAACATACTTTCAGCGCTTCTCTCGCCAGCATTTCTCGATACAGGTTGAAGAGACTTGGTGACAGACAACATCCTTGTCTCACTCCACTTCCTATTTCCACACTGTTCGTTTCTCCATAGTTCAGCCGTACCTTTACCCTTTGTCCCAGTACAAGTTCCTCATAAGTCTCCGATCTCTCCAGTTGATTCTTATTTTCTTAAGGATGTTCATCAATATATTCCAATTGACTCTGTCGAAGGACTTCTGCCAGTCTATAAAACAAGCGCAAACTTCTTCGTTAACGGCCAAAACTCTCTGACAATATCCTCATCATGCCAATGGCGTCTCTGGTCCGTTTTCCTTTCCTGAAGCCAAACTGGTCTCCTCCCATTACTTCTTCAATTTTGTTTTCCAACCGTCTATTTAGTATTCTTGCAATGATCTTTGCTACATCTATAGCCGTCCATAACTGCGAAAGTGTTGCCAGTGCAAGATTTTGTGCGCGGACTGAGCTCTCAATTATGTCCCATAAAAGTTCGATGGATGACCAAATCATTCGCTCTAAGAGTCCAGAATGATCTTCAAATCAGTTCTGAGCAAATTAGGCCCGGTGACATACTTGTGAATATGAAGTTTCCAAGCAGGCGAACATAACCGTTTTCAGTCAATGACTGAGTCAGTTTGACCAGAGGACCCAGTAAGTTACATGTAAACAGAGCCCACACCATTATGAGGCCACCACCAGCATGCACAGTGCCGACAACTTGGGTCCATGACTTCGTGGGGCCTGCACGACGCTCGAACCCTACTATCAGCTCTTATAAATTGAAATTGGGATTCATCTGATTTTCCAGTCGTCTAGGCTCAACCTAAATGGTCAAGAGCCCCGGAGAGGCGCTGCAGACGATTTCGTGCTGTTAGTAAAGGCGCTTGCGCCAGTCGTCTGCTGCCGTAGCCTATTAACGCCATATTCCGCCGCATTCTCCTAACGGCTACGTTCGTCGTACTCCCACATTGATTTCTGTGGTTACTTCAAACATTGTTGCTTGTCTTGTAAGGTGTCAGGCAAATCCAACACCTTCCCTGAAAATCCTGACATGATAAGCAAATCCAGTAGTATGTCACATAGCTCCGAATAAATCGTGACATTAAATTAACCAAAGTAATACGAGTAACGAGTGAGCAAATGGAATACCACAGACTAACACAAGAATGCCTAAATGCATGTCATACCTTCCCACCGTGCGACAGACGCAGTTCCTAGGGGAGAAACGAGAACAGAAGGCGAGAGCAGAACCGTGTTAAGCTAGAAGGCCCTACGATAAGGGACGGACTGGACACCCACGTCGCCAGCTAACTGCTAAGGCCACACCACCCGCAACTTTTAGCGTGAGACTTTTTCGCGTCTCTGTTACGTCAAGGACCACCCCCCAGCCCATGTTAAAAGCTAGAGCCCTCCAGAAATACAGTATAGATCTTACGATAAAGCAAAAAGGGCCACACCATCCACAAGTTTAAGCGTGAGACTTTTTCGCGTCTCTGTTATGTTGCAAACTTTAGAAACATTGCCCCACCACGAAAAGTATAACGTTTCTCATTGGATAGACAGAATTTTTCTAGGCGGACCTTCAGGTTAACATTGAGAATCTGATTGGTTAGATGAAAACATAGCCAGATAGTTTTTTTTAAACCAACTTCGGTAAATGGTAGTAAGGAGAAGTGAGGAGAGGAGTTGCTTCCGAGATGTCGAGGTGAGCGGAGCTGTGCGCCGGCCGCCGCCCTGACGCTCCCTAAACCGACAAGGTAATGAACGCACGCGATGCCGCGTTTTTGAGCGCATAAGGCTTCACTCAGAACTGTAGAAGTCTCATCTGTTACACCCCCTTTTTGCCTAATACTAGTGTCGATCGTCAATTAAAGCTCATGGTGTTCACTATTGCCACTTGAAGTAAAAATCTGAAAAGCGATGATTCTTCTATTATATAGTTATTGAGAAGCCACATCAGCCACTGTAATTTACGCCAAGTTAGATAAGTAATTAAAGATAATTGAGGGTCACTGTAGACCATTTTGATAGTTTTCTCTTTTGTGAAACTTAATTTAAACCTAGATTATAGATGTGATATGGCATAAGGAATAGCGCAGTAGGCAGCACAGTTGAAGAGGAATGGACATCTTTAAAAAGGGCCATAACAGAAGTTGGGAAGGAAAACATAGGTACAAAGAAGGTAGCCGCAAAGAAACCATGGGTAACAGAAGAAATACTTCAGTTGATTGATGAAAGGAGGAAGTACAAACACGCTCCGGGAAAATCAGGAATACAGAAATACAAGTCGGTGAGGAATGAAATAAATGGGAAGTGCAGGGAAGCTAAGACGAAATGGCTGCAGGAAAAATGTGAAGACATCGAAAAAGACATGATTGTCGGAAGGACAGACACAGCATACAGGAAAATCAAAACAACCTTTGGTGACATTAAAAGCAAAGGTGGTAACCTTAAGAGTGCAACGGGAATTCCACTGTTAAATGCAGAGGAGGGAGCAGATAGGTGGAAAGAATACATTGAAAGCCTCTATGAGGGTGATGATTTGTCTGATGTGATAGAAGAAGAAACAGGAGTCGATTTAGAAGAGATAGGGGATCCAGTATTAGAATCGGAATTTAAAAGAGCTTTGGAGGACTTACGGTCAAATAAGGCAGAAGGGATAGATAACATTCCATCAGAATTTCTAAAATCATTAGGGGAAGTGGCAACAAAACGACTATTCACGTTGGTGTGTAGAATATATGAGTCTGGCGACATACCATCTGACTTTCGGAAAAGCATCATCCACACAATTCCGAATACGGCAAGAGCTGACAAGTGCGATAATTATCACACAATCAGCTTAACAGCCCATGCACTGAAGCTGCTTACAAGAATAATATACAGAAGAATGGAAAAGAAAACTGAGAATGCGCTAGGTACGATCAGTTTGGCTTTAGGAAAAGTAAAGGCACGAGAGAGGCAATTCTGACGTTACGGCTAATAATGGAAGCAAGGCTAAAGAAAAATCAAGACACGTTCATAGGATTTGTCGACCTGGAAAAAGCGTTCGACAATATAAAATGGTGCAAGCTGTTCGAGATTCTGAAAAAGTAGGGGTAAGCTATAGGGAGAGACGGGTCATATACAATATGTACAACAACCAAAAGGGAATAATAAGAGTGGACGATCAAGAACGAAGTGCTCGTATTAAGAAGGGTGTAAGACAAGGCTGTAGCCTTTCGCCCCTACTCTTCAATCTGTACATCGAGGAAGCAATGAAGGAAATAAAAGAATGGTTCAGGAGTGGAATTAAAATACAAGGTGAAAGGATATCAATGATATGATTCGCTGATGACATTGCTATTCTGAGTGAAAGTGAAGAAGAATTAAATGATCTGCTGAACGGAATGAACAGTCTAATGAGTACACAGTATGGTTTGAGAGTAAATCGGAGAAAGACGAAAGTAATGAGAAGTAGTAGAAATGAGAACAGCGAGAAACTTAACATCAGGATTAATGGTCACGAAGTCAATGAAGTTAAGGAATTCTGCTACCTAGGCAGTAAAATAACTAATGATGAACGGAGCAAGGAGGACATCAAAAGCAGACTCGCTATGTCAAAAAAGGCATTTCTGGCCAAGAGAAGTCTACTAATATCAAATACCGGCCTTAATATGAGGAAGAAGTTTCTGAGGATGTATGTCTGGAGTACAGCATTGTATGGTAGTGAAACATGGACTGTGGGAAAACCTGAACAGAAGAGAATCGAAGCATTTGAGATGTGGTGCTATAGACGAATGTTGAAAATTAGGTGGACTGATAAGGTAAGGAATGAGGAGGTTCTACACAGAATCGGAGAGGAAAGGAATATGTGGAAAACACTGATAAGGAGAAAGGACAGGATGATAGGACATCTGCTAAGACATGAGGGAATGACTTCCATGGTACTAGAGGGAGCTGTAGAGGGCAAAAACTGTAGAGGAAGACAGAGATTGGAATACGTCAAGCAAATAATTGAGGACGTAGGTTGCAAGTGCTACTCTGAGATGAAGATATTAGCACAGGAAAGGAATTCGTGGCGGGCCGCATCAAACCAGTCAGTAGACAGATGACCAAAAAAATAAAAAAAATGGCATAGGTCATCCTTCGATCCATTTTAGAACTTGGAAACCCATTCAGGGAATATTCGTTCACATTTTTGTTGAACGCAGTTGGTTTTTACCATCCCGTATTAAAAGACTTCCTTTTATCAATAGTGCAATTTATAAACAATGTTTTGTGAGTAGAATAAAATTTCCAATGGTAAACTTAACTGCTTTTTCGGCGTTATTTTACCGGCTAACTAAAAATAGGAAAGCCTTGAACCCCTTCCACTAAATTTAGTTAGTATTAAGATTCTTTCACAGGGAGTGCAGTGGAGCTGACGCTGAGATCATTAAGTATTTGGTTATATCATCGGTAGTCTCACTGAACTCTTCTGAATTCTACATGTCATGTGTGGTCTGGCGTCTCCTTACCAGCAACAGGTCCCAGGTTCAAACTAGTCAGTTCCCTAAAAAACACGCTCAGAGCGTCGTTGCGCGAAAGTGGTAGGGAGACACGATATAGAACAAACAGACACCACCATGAATGTTTAGAGTCTGTTAGCTCTGAAAATTCTATGAGAGTGCCGCTGCTCTCGGTCGTTAAGTGTATGGAGTCGGCCAGGGCGTTGTCTGCAATAAGAGGTATTTTATTTATTTAATCGTATGGCTAGGGCCCCCCACCGGGCAGGCCGTTCGCCTTGTGCCAGTCTTTCAATTTGACGCCACTTCGGCGACCTGTAATCGATGAGGATGATAGGATGGTGATGAGGACAGCACAACACCCAGTTCCTGGGCGGAAAACATTCCCCACCCCTGCCGAGAATCGAACCCGGGCCCAGAGGATTGTCAATCCGTCTCGCTGACCATTCAGCTACGGGGGACGGACTGCAATGAGAGGTGAAATGCTCTATTCTCGGCACCTTCTTGACACTGTGGATCCCGGAATATTGAATTCCCTATCGGTTTCCGAAATGGAGTGTCCCATGCTTCTAGCCCAAACGGTCATTGGGCTTTCAGGGTCTGTTGCTTCCCGTCGTGCGGGCCATAATCATGTCGCATACCTCTTCAAAGGGATCTCCTGACATCTTGTCAATGCTCTGCCGTTTTATACCTTGGGTACGCGTTACTACTTCCATCTGTGTATGTGTATGTCGCTATCCCATGACTCTTGTCACCTCAGTGTTTAAAGCTAAGGCGGTTCTGTTACGACGCGCTGATGCTGACTTGGCGGCGCGTAGCAAGAGGTTCATAACTTTCTGAACAGCATGGTGGCGAGCTGGTATGACGTGGGCACACAAAAACTGCCACAGCGTCTACAAAAATATATCGACAGAAATGTTGATTATGTCGAAAAACAGCTAAATGTTCAAGCTGTAAACTGATGTAAACCATTGTAGAAATAAACAGGTCTATGTACTTATAAAAACATAGGATACCTTACTTTTGGGATAACCCTCGTATAACAACGCTTACCATTCGCATACTGTGATATACCTTTTGCATTTCTTACTTTTATGTTTCCATCCCCTTTAAAAGCAAAGAGAAGAGATGAGGTGGTAGTAGCCCAGCGTAGAACCTGTGCCTACCGTCAGGTATTTTTGACTTTCAGATGTTAAAAGACAGAGCAGTTTTTGTTCTTGTACGAGTGGTTGGAAGGAAGGTTTCGCTCAGTGAGTGAACGAGTGAGAACCGCCATTTTTAGCGACTAATTGCAGACCGCCATTGTGTGTATTTT
Organism: Schistocerca gregaria; assembly: GCF_023897955.1. Taxonomy (NCBI): domain Eukaryota; kingdom Metazoa; phylum Arthropoda; class Insecta; order Orthoptera; family Acrididae; genus Schistocerca; species Schistocerca gregaria. The sequence goes on from NC_064922.1 coordinate 871,192,140, forward strand.
CTATGTGCATCGAACAGAAATATAGTAGTGTTTTACTAACAGAATATTTGTGAGAGTTATTATTATTTCAAGTAGTAATGCAATAAGAAGAACGGAAGCCCACCTGTGTACTTCGGAAAATTTACGAAGATCCGAATATAACAACACGGCCACAGTCAAGGAGACGGCGATCGGACATAATATTAATAATTGGTACGCATAAAATACTATGAAGACGATTTATTTATATAAATATAAACTAAAATGATTCCTTTCCCGTTACAGGCAATGCCTAGCTTATTGTGCTTGTCCTTCATGCCAAAGAATTAATCTCTTTAATTCATCCATTTTAAAAAAGCCACACATTCCAACATTTTATTATCATTCATTCCCTATCCTATTATATTATCATTTTATTATATTATAATACCCAACCAAACATATAAAAAACAACAACTGACATTCACCCGTTCGGGTTTATTCGGCTCAGATCGTATAGCCCCGTCCCCTTTTGTCTGCTGGAAAGTCTTTTATTTCTAGGTGCGGCGAGGATTCCCTTAGCAGAGACATCACATACACTGTGCATCCATTCAAAAACCGACTTCTTATTCGTTCATTAATCAACTTAGATGCAATAAGGAACTGTCCTCGACCCACGTCTACGAAACAGTTAAAAGGTTTTCTAGGGCTCACAGGATTTTACCATAAATTTGTAAAAGGACAGGTGTTAAATGATGAAAATTTGGATAACCTCTTACGCAAAAATGTTCCGTTTGTGTGGACTGACGGACCTCAGGCCGCTTTAGAGAAATTAAAAGACGAGTTGTTAAGATCTAACATACTATTTCATCCTGATTCATCGCTACCCTTCCATCTGGGAACGGATTCGTCGAATTACGGGGTGGGGGTAGAACTGTTCCAAGAAATTGGTAAAGGAGAGGATAAGGAACACTGGACGATAGCGTTCACGAGTCGAACTTCATCAAAAAGTGAGTGAAACTACACGATTTCTGAGAAGGAGTGTCTCGCTATCGTGTGAGGATTCAAGAAGTTCAAGGGTTACCTACGGGACCGTAAGGTGATTATTCATGCGGACCATAAGGCGCTCACTTATCTATAGGATTGTAAACTACTTCACAATAGACTGACTAGGTGGTCGCTGTATTTACAGCAATTCAACTGTGACGTCTGTTACGTAAAAGGGGCCGACAATTGCGGAGCGGATGCGCTACCGCGGTTGCCACAATCTAATCAAGATGTATTTAAAGATGAGGCAGATGGAGTGGTCAAATTATACTATTTTGAAGAAGTTGAGGGACGTAAATTAATAGTGAACATCTGTAAGAATCTACGTCGTCACCAGAACGAGGACGATTGTTTTAATATGGTGAAAACCCGTTATGACGAAAGGAGTGGAGAAGGAGAGAAAATAAGGAAGTATTACAAGATATACGATCAAATCTTGTACACACGTAAGGGTGAAGACATTAACATTTGGCGGGTATGCTGGCGCACCAGATACGTCACGGAAGTAATAGACTACTGCCATTTGGCGTATGGTTACTGTGGAACAAAGAAATGTACGCAAAAGCTGAGTGAAGTAGTGCATTTCAACAACAATATGAACATATTTATACTAGTTTATAGGTAGACATAAAACAAAGATACACAGATACATGGAGATTGGTTATATTTCAACACCTGACGCTAACTATATATCTAGACTTATTTTTGCTAGAACAACATGTAAGAATGAGATCAGTGTACGAATCATCAAAACTCAATTACGAGATTAAATGGACAATTGAGGGTAATAGGAGGAGCCCGCACACATCTTACAGTTCCTTCGCATTTGCATGATGCAATAGAGCTGATAAGAAATTGGCTTTGTCCGCAGCTCGTGGTCGGGCGGTAGCGTTCTCGCTTCCCACGCCCGGGTTCGATTCCCGGCGGGGTCACGGATTTTCTCTGCCTCGTGATGACAGGGTGTTGTGTGATGCCCTTAGATTAGTTAGGTTCAAGTAGTTCTAAGTTCTAGGGGACTGATGGCCATAGATGTTAAGTCCCACAGTGCTCAGAGCCATTTTTAGAAATTGGCAAAATATTCATGGTGTTTTTCACTGCTTTTGATCTTTGACTCTTGTCACCTCAGTGTCTAAAGCAAAGGCGTTTCTGTTACGACGCGCTGATGCTGACTCGGTGGCGCGTAGCACCGGCTGCTGGGTTGCGGGTTTCCATCCGTGGCGGCCAGTCCAGACGGAGCCAGTTGGCTGGCTGGCCGGACTCCTTACTTAGCCACGGAGACAGCCAGGCGGGACGCGAACGGAGCCGCTCCCTGTATAAGGAGCGGCGGCCGCGTGCTCTCCGCACTGGAGAGCCCCGGCACGAGAGCTGCACGCACATTACTAACGCCGTGGAAGAAATTGCACCTCCCACACGCGCTGTCGGCGCCTTTGTTTCTCTATCTTATTGTTTTCCTTTGTTAAAAATGGTTGAAATGAGTCTAAGCGCTATGGGACTTAACTTCTGAGGTCATCAGTCCCCTAGAACTTCTTAAACCTAACTAACATAAGGACATCACACACATCCATGCCCGAGGCAGGATTCGAACCTGCGACCGTAGCAGCAGCGCGGTTCCCGACTGAAGTGCCTAGAACCGCTAGGCAACAGCGGTCGGCTCTTTGTTACCTACAAGAAACCAAAATGTAAACTTACACAGAGATGACTCCACATTTCATGGCAGATGGCGCGGTCACTAGCAACACAGACAAGGTATTAACGAATTCATAACGCAAAATGAGGCCCCTTGGACTTCATAAGGCCAGCCGTGATCTTTATTGAACTTCAGAGCCGGCCGAGGTGGCCGACCGGTTTTAGGCGCTGCAGTCTGGAACCGCGCGACCGCTACAGTCGCAGGTTCGAATCCTTCCTCGGTCATGGATGTGTGTAATGTCCTTAGGTTAGTTAGGTTTAAGAAGTTCTAGGGGACTGATGACCTCAGAGGTTAAGGCCCCGTCGCGCTCAGATCCAATTGAACCATTTTAGAACTTTAGATATCAGTATCTTGATGTCATATTGGTTTGTTAACGTTCGTGACTGATTTCGGCTTTGCAGTCACCATCAGATCCAACGAGTACAAGAGAGACACGTGCCCATGCAATCAATACATTTCTAAGCAATTACGTGTTGTATTTCATATGGAAATGCCGTGTGACGAGGGCCTCCCGTCAGGTCGACCGTTCGCCTGGTGCAAGTCTTCCTATTTGACGCTACTTCTGCGGCATGCGGGTACATGGGGATGAAATGATGATGATTAGGACAACACAACACCCAGTCCCTGAGCGGAGAAAATCTCTGACCCAGCCGGGAATCGAACCCGGGCCCTTTGGATTGACAGCCCGTCGCGCTGACCACTCAGCCACGGGGGGCGGATTGAATTTCATAATTTCGTGTGGTTGAGTGGCCACGTGCCAAGTGTAAGTCTTGCAACTGCACGACACCTGGACGAATTGCGAACCCCCAATCTTGCATCTTACGTGCAGCCTTTATTGTGGTTCTAGGCAGCAGTGAGTGCAATCTGCCAGCCACACTGGGGACTCAAAACACGATTAACTCTACAATCTGTTCTACGCCTTGTATGTTTGTACAGCCACAGAATGACGTTGTCTATAATAACAACTCACGCTGCTCAGTACAGATGGAGGTGTGGTTTAACTACCAAAAATAAACTTGAAAAACTTAAAAAAGTAAATGAAACCGTTAACTTTCCGGGTAAACTAAAAATATTTCTAATAATGGGAGCAGCTGTTTTTCAGTGGTACGCAGACACAGAGAGTGCACAGTTCAGTCTTATAGAACCTACCGATGATATTTATTAAGAGGAAAAGGGTAGTCACATCTGATAGGATAGAAGATGGCAATATTTGTTAAAATCAAACAATCTGTCAATAAGTTTCCTTTAATTTACGCCTACGGTCACAAACATTTTGTTAACAGATTACCGGTTTCGATCTATGATGACCATCATCAGATCTGGAGCAAAAAAATGGGAAAAAACACTCGCAGATTGTCTACAGCCTAGAAACAATAAACAGACCGTAATGAACAGTACTACTGACATACATATGAATTTGTGCGCTTTAAGTATGAAGAGGCATACCTGTTTTATGAAACAAAGTCCTAATGTACTGCAGCCATAGTGGCATCGTCAAATGTTAAATGTAAAATCAGCACCCACATCGTCAAATATATATAAATAAATCATATGCAAGAGTCATGTTGTCAGTAGCATTACTGTTCAAAACAAGCCACCGTACGGTAGTCACAAGATGTTTGTGTTGTAAGTTCACCACATGTCGCTAGTGTAGGCATACACTAGTTTTCAATGATTAATTGAACAGCGTAAAATAAAGGGGGATACAATAGTTGAAATCTGTAATGAGCTTATAACGACTAAAAGGCATTAGAGTAATAAAAAGCGATGAAATAGAACACGACAAAAGTCAGATTATTTAATGAAAGGAAACTTATTGTATACACGGATCATTGTTTTATTCGCGACAGTGTCGCAACTTAAGAAACAAATTTATCAATCCTTAAAAATAGTTCACATGTCAAGGTAAACTAGAACGACAATTCACTATGTCTCGGATAAAAATTACTCACCATGGAATCGCAAACAGCATTACATTAATCAGTGGTGAGTCAACATTCCTGTCTGTTTTGAAGGCACTGCATAAATCCTGAAGGAATCTGAATGCTGTTAGGTATACAACTTTGCTTCCGCCGTTTTGCAAAAGACGGCAGTAGCAGAAAGTGGAGTTCGGGTAGTTGGTCATAGGTGTAATATAATAAGCTTAGGCATCAGTAATCGTAACACCATAACAATATTAGTCGATTTGTGATTGCATCACAGACTTATCCTCGATTAAGTACGTCAGCTTACGCACCCATTTCTCGTCAATTGCGGGAAGTTTTAATTTTCTGCTTTAACATGAAGAAATCTGCGCCTGTGGCTCTGAAAATGCTGCGTAAGACCAATGGTGAGGGAACTATTAGTGGAAGAACGTGCAGAGAATGTTTCCAACGCCGCAAGAACGGTGATTTTTGATGTCGCAGACCGGCATGGCGGTGGAAGACAGAACATTTTCGAGGCTACTGAAACAGACGAAGACAGTCACAGGACATCATTATCGAAAGCAATTGATGCGTTCGAGCCCGGCACTGAAACACAATACGGCGATAGACACGTAAAGGCAATTTTGTAGCAGGTCAGTGCTCGACGCCACGTCGCAAAACCCGCCAAAATACACATGGAAACGTTGAAATGAAAAGTGCTATCCCTCCCAACGTATTCTCCATACGTTGCTCTCTCTATCACCTTTTTCGATCAGTGGCGTACAGTGTGGCTGACCAGCACTTCCGATCTTATGAACAAGTGCAAAATTGAATCCATTCATGGATCCCTACAAAAAAACACCCAGTTCTTCCGCCATGGGATTGGAAGCTATCCGAAGATGGGAGAATGTAGTGGCCAGAGATGGCCAATACTATTAATCGTAATTTTTTGTAAGTTTTTCGCAATAAAGCCTCGAAAATCGATAAAAAACGGAGGAAGCAAAGTTGTAGATCTAGTATGTGGAAGACTGTTTCTCAGCACGCAAATGACTTTTTCAAAATCTGAGCAGCTCGCAAATGCAGTAGTAACACTCGAGAAGATCGACACAAGATTCCAGTACAGAACAAAAGTTACTATTAAAAGGAAACTCACGTTGCGGAATACTCGCAAATTGCAAGATGCACTGGGGAAAAGCAGCGAAAGAAGCCCAAGGCTGGGGCAGACACCTTACCTCGCGGTGCCGAATGGTGAACACCAATTACTCGCTCCTAAACGCCACCCGTTAGGTGTAAGAATTCGGGAGTATTGTAACCACGACAACCGAGGGTTTGTCAGCACCTTCTAGAATGTAGGGGAAACCCACGTAATTTTCTCCACAAGCGCTTGTTGTATTTCTGTAAACTGATTAAAAGTTGACACTCAATGGATGCACATGTAGGTCGTTTCCCACGCTGCTTACGGTCAGATGACAGTGGCTCATTACCTACATATGCTTCCAGGAACGTCCGTGGGCATTTCTGGCTGTCCCCCATGGACCACTTGCATTTCGAACAGTGACAAGTTGCTTTGCAGTACCCTGGCGGAAGCTACGTTACTTGAGGCGGCTTTCTCAAGCAGATCTATCAATCCTGACTTGGGAAAATTCCCGAAAATCCGCACCTCCACCACCCAATGCCAAAAGCTTCCTCCTGACCTTCCTCACCCAGCAACGGGCGATTTAACAAGTTCATACTCCACGCTTCACATTTCCTCGGGTTTTGGATAAATGTATTTCACAGCGTATTACATACAAAGTAGTGAATGAGACATTTTATACAGGGTGAAAAGTAATTAAACCGACAAACTCTGGGAGATTGTAGGGGACATAAAAACAAATATTTTTCCCTAATGTCATTTTTTTCTATCAGGAGTATTTAAACCAGTTGAGGAAGATTTCTCTGGCGGCAAATTAATTAAACCAACAAACACTTTTCCATTTTTTTATGACCAAGAGACAACACATTAGCACAAACCAATTTCAATTACAGTAGATTTTCAAAAATGCCTCCATTGACACGTAAACAAAGGTTACACCGTCGGATCATGTTCTGTCTGACAAGGGCAAAATCCCCAGGAGTATCCTGAATTGTTCCTGCTGCTGCTGCTACTATCCGGGCACCAGATCCTCTTCTGATACAACAGGAGCTGCGTAAACAAGGTTGCGCATCTCTCCCCACACAAAAACGCCCAGAGGGGACATACCTGGGGATCGAGCAGACCATGGTACAGGACCACCTCTGCCAATCCACGTTTCTGGGAACCGTCGGTCCAGGAATCGACGCACACGACGACTGAAATGTGCAGGCGCCCCATCATGTTGGAACCACATGCGATGTCTTGTGGGGAGCGGGATGTCTTTCAGCAATTCTGGCAATGCTCTGGCGAGAAAATTGTAATAGTGCCTGCCATTTAATGGCCTAGGTAGCAGATACGGCCCAAGTAAACAGCCCCAACAACACCGACCCACACATTAACGAAGAACCGCACTTGTGGCATGTGGGTTATCCTCAATCCAAACATGCGAGTTGTGCATGTTGAAGACTCCATCACTCCCGAACGTTGCTTCATCGGTAAACAACACAGAGGATGGAAATGTAGGATCCATTTCACACTGTTCCAGGTACCACTGCGAAAACTGTGCTCTGGGTGGATAATCAACTGCTTCCAGGTTGTGGACACGCTGTACGTGAAATGGACGTAACAATTGCTCTCAAAGGACTGTTCTTACAATCGTCTGATTCGTCCCCACGTTACGTGCAGTTGCACGAGTGCTGATTGAAGGATCCCGCTCCGCATGCTGAAAGACAGCTTCCTCAAATTGTAGCGTTCTTACTGTGCGACGGCGTCCTCGTCCAGGTAACCTGCTAAGTAACCCGGTCTCACACAGACGTTGGTACACAGCAGCAAAGTTCGTATGATGCGGGATACGGCGATTAGGATACTGTTGTTGATAAACCCGCTGTGCAGCTCGTCCGTTGTGGTGCGCTACGTAGTACGCACCAACCATATCAGTGTACTCACACCAGGTGTATCGCTCCATTAGTACACAGAAACAGTGCATTACTACACTGGTGGACAGCAGTTGCCTACAACTGAAGAGCGTAAAACGCCCTCTAACAACTGAAGATCTTAATACGGCCAGTAACAATTGAAGAGCATAATACGACCTCCACCGGTTTAAATAATCCTCATAGGAAAAAATGAAATTAGGGAAAATCTTTGTTTTGATGTCCCCTACAAACTCCCAGAGTTTGTCGGTTTAAATACTTTTCACCCTGTAGATAAGCACATTTTCAAGCTTCTTACTCATCGTTAGGAGTGTTCTATGTGTTCTCCATGTTACACGACAAACATTGATGCACGTCTGAGCATGTCCCTGTCAATATTTGCCAGCGCAACAGTGATTCGATCCTGGAGTTCAATGTTAATACATAAACGTTATCTTTCATATATCCCAAAAGCAAAAATTTACGAACTGTAACTCAGGAGTCCTTGGAGGCAACATGAAAAGACCCACCTGTTTTGCTGTTCTTTGGTCAGAGGGCAACGCTCTGTTCCGTGCCAATGAGGTAGTTCTCCGCTTTGTTGGAATATGAAATTTGGGATATGAGCTATCGGTTTAGGGGACAACCATTCTTGCTACATGTGTAGTGCATGGCACGCGGCACAGTTTTCCCATGGGAAAAGGGGAGCCCGTACACTTTGCTACGTGAGACAGCACACAAGACACGAATCTTTGGAGAATCTCTTTCAATTTTCAATGCAACATTGGAATTTGCTGTGCCCTATGTATCGCCGTTCTGACGATTCACTTGGCTGTTTATGTGGAACATCGCCTCATCACTGAATGTGAGTTCGGGTAAAAATTCACCATCTTACTTTGCTTCATGGAAAAGCTCACAAACTTCGCGTCTGATGGTATGGTTGAATGGCCGCAAACGTTGCAGTCGATGTGTGCGATATGATTTATAACTTAATTGCCTACGCTGAAGTTAAATGCGGAATGCCAAGTTCGCGGCTTCCACGACGTTAGATTTACTTGGACCATGAAGGAACGCCTCTTGGACACTCTTCATCTGCAACACCTGGCCATCTGGAGCGTCTCCCTTAACAGAGGCAACCTATGTCTGTGAACTATCGATGCCACTGCAGAATGCTTTGGTAGGTTGTTGGCTGTACGCTGTACACTCACCGCAACGCACGCTACATGGAAGTGACGGATTAGGTCTTCTCACATTGCAACAAACAAAATGCTTTCTCTTAATTAGCCGCCATTTTGGAAACTGCTGTCACCCTGTCATCTGGTGTAACCTGCAAAGACATGAAGAAAACTGTAAAATGCGATCTCGTCACTGGTTATTAGTATAAATGGATAGGCATTATACATTGCAGACTATAAGACATCAAAATCCGATTAACCATTTGTAAACACCCAGTATACAGAGAGAAAATTTTCTAGATTTCCCGAGATTTGTTTAAGAGTTCCCTTTGGTTCAGTAGATAAGCTTACCGGACAAAGTTTTTTTTCTGTTCGAGCATTTTCTTGCCAGGATACCAGCAATTTTTACTAAATTTCATAACGCGTTTATTAACGAAACTGTAAAAATTGCAGTATTTAGATTTGGCGACTAGTTGCAAACCTTATTGGTACATTTTAAATCCTGGCCTACTGAAGCTACAAAAAGCAGTACACAGTTGTCAGTCAACAGTGAATACGAAAGAGGAATTTCAATAAACATTTCAAATGTAGCAGAAATTAATTATTTGAATTCAAACATACCTGCACTGAAAGTGCCTGATCTCAATAGTGAACATCAACGTGGCAATACATGTTTCATAAAATGTTTGCAGAATGTATGTCACAATCCACTCGTGCCTCTTAGCAACTCAGAATCAAACGGGAGGTCAAAGCAGTCAAGTCGCAGCCACAGGGCGTGTCGCGTTTTAAATGTGGATGCATAGATGTAATAAATGACAATATGTAAAACTATTTTACAAATAGAATTATAGATAGAATCAATGATTCTCATTTAGCACTTAATTTGACATTAGTAAATTTCAAAAAAGGAATGGATCCAATTTCGATCAAATATATTCTGACAACCCTTGAGAAATAAGGCATGGTTTCAACCAACAACGGATAGATCTTTATAATGTGAATTTGAAAGTATGCCTAAAGATGAGTTACATCAGGACACACTGATTGCGTCGAGAAGAAACTAGTACGAATTCTAAAGAATTCACAGACCCAGTTGATGAATTTTTGTATTTAGGGAAGCTGGAAGGCAGGATAAAAAAGAGAATATGGTCAGACTGCTTTCGGTGATCGAAGCAGCTTAGAATGGGCACGAAGAATATAGTTCTTGTTTCCTTGACGGTGGTCAAGATCCTCTGTATCTGGATGCAAATTTCTTAGTTTCCTCGTCCGTTGGGTTGACCATCTCACGTTCACCGAGGTCCCAGTAGACTCAAGGTCCCAGTATCCTTCTGAGAGTTCTTCTTTCTTCAACCTCTAGCCTCCTAAGTAATCCTGTTCTTATAAGGTCCAGATCTTCCTGTGCATTTAAGGCTTTAGGGCAGACTGATATCCCGCAAAATCTCAATTTTTCATTGTTCGAAAGATTCTTCGTATTGTTAAAATCCACAGTGAGCTTTTATCCCATATTCATCGTGTTTATTCGTGTTCCCACAACTTCTATTTCTATCTGACCAATTTCTGTCATTTCTGCTAGAAATTTATGAGTAAATATCTCCACCTTCTGAACTTCCCTTTTTGAAGTGTCACGCACTTTTGTTTTGTTATTTCCATGTTTTACGGAACATAATTGTGACCTATTGTTGTGATATGGGACGTGTCAGTATTACCATTGTAATACTCACGCAGTGTAAAAATGTACGAACTTGCTGACCATTTACATGGTTGTCTTAAACCTTTTTCTTTTCACACAGTGATCTCTTTCTCTCTCTATCTCTTTCTCTCTCTTACGCAATCACTCTCACACTATTTCTCGTAAACACACATACATACTTTGAGACACGATGTCGAAAAATCTTTCAAAAATTTGAGAAGACAAAAGCTGCATGCATGCTTGCGACAGAATTTTGCCGGCTATCGAGTATGAAAATTAGTGACGATGCTTAGCAAACTCGTGGTGTTGTTTGTAGGTAACTTTACACTGACGACATTGCCGCATTCAGCGACTTCAGAACTTTCCAAGAGCAGTTGTAAATAGCGCCCCACGCAAGAAACTACAAGCAGTGAACTGGGAACTTACAGATTGCAAGACTGCTTTTTGCGTCATACCATGCCTAGTTGCACACAAGGAATGCAATACAAACAACAGGCGGACTTCGAACCTGGCATGACTGGTTTATTCCTGTCACCAGATTGCCTGGCCTGCACGTTAAGAGAGTCGCTGCAAGTCATTTGAATTTCCTGCCTGTGCTTTGACAACCTGCAGATTTGATATTTTCTTGGAATGCATAATCACCGAACAGTTCTGAGTTAAATAATTGTAGCATATAAGTAAATAACGGGTCAAGCTCCAAAAACTGAAAGTCTTGGTGATTCGTGCAATTCCGCTGTAAACGCTAACGCCAGTAAAATATATTCTGACATAAGCGCCAGAACAGCGGGAAAGAGTATTTACAGCTATCACAAAATCGCATTCGCGTCTAACACCAACATTGATGTTCAAATAATAAGTCATACGTCAAAGTCTCTGTTAATGTCTTGGCGTGCACTTGTGTGAACTGCTGACAATTGAAGTAGGTCTTGTTTGGAACAAGAGGCCATTTCCGAAGTAATTATTAGAGATGAATAATAGACTATACTGCAAAATGGGAAGGAAAATTGCTTCAAAATGGAAGAATAGTGCTGAAGATGGTGCTCAAAGTGAAGGAGCGGATGTACTCTTCCTTTATTATGGTATAATGAAATATAACATTTACGGCAGCTCTCAGATTACAACTTTTGCATTCATGTTGGTGATAACCAAACCGATTACATGTTTCTCTGGTATGAAGCCGTATGTTGTATTGATGGGAATGAAATTCCTTCCTGTGCGCACAAAACCTTTACATCGAAACTTACTCGTAAAAAGAAACGGGAGTGGCAACTGCTGTAGGCTGAACAAAAGTAAGATGATGATATTTCTGTGGGTTTACCTAACGGCAAAGCGTTACCTTACCGAAGTACACGTTTCTGGTGAAAGGACCCCCTTTACATCTTGCGATAGCAATTTTACTCATATTGAGGAACGAAAGAGGCTAACTGTGTGCGAAGTTGCGTAAGATTTAGTTCGCATCATCACTCAGGCTAAGCACAAAACACCAATCACAGAGACTGTTATGCAAGAAACAGATTTTTACGATTGAATTTTCCCATTTTGCGAATACTGAACGAGCGATCTGTTTTATTCGCTAAAAACATTCACTATCCTAGATCGCATAAAATATTCATTTATTTAATATAGCGGGTTTGCAGATTTTGCTGTCATATTCAGATCTTAAAAATCTTTTAGTTGTAAAAGTGGTCTCTTTACGTTTATCCTCACGCCAAGTTGTCAAGTAAATAATAATGAGCACATTATAAGAGGTTTGTCATAACTAAAATACTTAAAAATGTAAATCACCTTGTGCAAAAGGCCATGTCCATCAATGTATATCGCTCACAGATGCTTGCAACATCACAAAAACACAGAGCACAGTAGCAGATCTGTTTACATAAGCTGGACATATTCCAACTGTTTATATCTAGCTGTTGAATGTTTTTAGGAAGATGTTTACGACCTTAAGTCAGCTGCAGTAAAATGTAATGTATCACCAATGTGTATTTTTCAAGAGCACAGCGGATCGGACTGACTGCTGAAATGGCTACGGACACTAGAAGTTCGGTCAGCTTTTAATTCAGTTGAAGAGTTCAAGGAACATTACATCCTGAAGAGGTACGTGAAGCCTTCTGATCTTTAACAGGTCCAGCTGGAAACACTACACTGTGAATCTAGGTTGTCTCAGGGAAAGAAAAGGGGTTTATCTAAAATGATTCCATTTGCAAAAGAGGAGAATAAATAGTTTTACGAGAACCTTGCGAAATGAATGAAAACGTATATATCGTTATTTATGTTAAAGCCTTTGCACACAAAACGTTACATTTTCTTCATTTTGTTCTTAAACCTACTAACGTAAAACAGAAACCTGCTATACAATTTTTTGCTTATCTCTAAACCAGATTTTTGGCTCTTGACCCGGTTTTGACTTACATCCTACAATTGTATTAAACTTCAGATGGAGCACCACAACCGTATGACTGTTAAAATACATTTTGAAGTTGTCCATTTCGGATGTTTTTCGCAAGTACTCGATTTATTATCCTTGCACAACTGGCCAAGTTCGGACTTAGTAGATACCTATGTGTTGTACGATTATCCTCTTTAAAACCAGAAAGCTTACTGCGTGCAGTAACAGTCATCTTTATAACTAATGCCACGTTATTGGGCTCTCCTTCGTTGTCAGACACCAACTGTCAAGTTGGAAATCCGAAAAAGTCTCAAAGCCGTGAAGTGTTTTGATTCTGACGCTTGCACGTTATGTGCTCAGTTTCAGATGGCTATATCGCAATTGTACAAACACAGTGACACCTACGGCACTTGAAAATGCTCTGTAAATACCTAAATTGGCCAGTCGCGCAGGTAGAATAAACTGAATAGTCATAAAAAACTCCCGAGGTAGAAAACTTCAAAATAGCCTTTAAGAAAGGGTCATTTTCATTTAAGACCGAATATTTTAGTTGCAGGAGTGTCAGCAGACATCAAAAATTGTCTGAATGATAATATTACGGCACATTGGTAACCACTGGATGGGTGCGTGAGTCATTGTTCTTTACCTCATCAACAAATAGTTAATATATATTTGTTGTCGCTCGCTATTTCACATTGTTGGGTTTTAAATTTTGCTAATATAATCACAGTTGGTTGGGACCTTCTGCGAACTGAATAAGATGGAGAAACAAGTATGAAAACTCGATATTTGCTTATTTTTTAATTCTGTTACACGAATAAACGCGACGGAAGCAGTTTAAATGATTTATCGTGTCTACAGACAAGGCTACTTCCGTTTCCAAAGGTGACGAAGATGAGCGATCACCACTTTCGATGGCCGTTCTGAGGACCCGTATACCGAACACTGACAATGATTTTTCCTTGATGGGAGGCCTGATACCGGTCATCCTACCGAGAGAAAACGGAGCCACGCTGGAAGGACAGTCAAATGTTCAAATGTGTGTGAAATCTTATGGGACTTAACTGCTAAGGTCATCAGTCCCTAAGCTTACACACTGCTTAATCTAAATTATCCTAAGGACAAACACACACATCCATGCCCGAGGGAGGACTCGAACATCCGACGGGACCAGCCGCACAGTTCATGACTGTAGCGCCCTAGACCGCTCGGCTAATCCCGCGCGGCCGAAGGACAGTCATCGGCTCCTGTTTCGAGTGCAAATGGTCGGGAGATCGGTATTATGGTCACGAGACCTTTTGAAGGACTATTCGAAAGAGACGTCAGAGAACGGAACGTCAAAACATTCTTTAATGTACACTCCTGGAAATGGAAAAAAGAACACATTGATACCGGTGTGTCAGACCCACCATACTTGCTCCGGACACTGCGAGAGGGCTGTACAAGCAATGATCACACCCACGGCACAGCGGACACACCAGGAACCGCGGTGTTGGCCGTCGAATGGCGCTAGCTGCGCAGCATTTGTGCACCGCCGCTGTCAGTGTCAGCCAGTTTGCCGTGGCATACGGAGCTCCATCGCAGTCTTTAACACTGGTAGCATGCCGCGACAGCGTGGACGTGAACCGTATGTGCAGTTGACGGACTTTGAGCGAGGGCGTATAGTGGGCATGCGGGAGGCCGGGTGGACGTACCGCCGAATTGCTCAACACGTGGGGCGTGAGGTCTCCACAGTACATCGATGTTGTCACCAGTGGTCGGCGGAAGGTGCACGTGCCCGTCGACCTGGGACCGGACCGCAGCGACGCACGGATGCACGCCAAGACCGTAGGATCCTACGCAGTGCCGTAGGGGACCGCACCGCCACTTCCCAGCAAATTAGGGACACTGTTGCTCCTGGGGTATCAGCGAGGACCATTCGCAACCGTCTCCATGAAGCTGGGCTACGGTCCCGCACACCGTTTGGCCGTCTTCCGCTCACGCCCCAACATCGTGCAGCCCGCCTCCAGTGGTGTCGTGACAGGCGTGAATGGAGGGACGAATGGAGACGTGTCGTCTTCAGCGATGAGAGTCGCTTCTGCCTTGGTGCCAATGATGGTCGTATGCGTGTTTGGCGCCGTGCAGGTGAGCGCCACAATTAGGACTGCATACGACCGAGGCACACAGGGCCAACACCCGGCATCATGGTGTGGGGAGCGATCTCCTACGCTGGCCGTACACCTCTGGTGATCGTCGAGGGGACACTGAATAGTGCACGGTACATCCAAACCGTCATCCAACCCATCGTTCTACCATTCCTAGACCGGCAAGGGAACTTGCTGTTCCAACAGGCCAATGCACGTCCGCATGTATCCCGTGCCACCCAACGTGCTCTAGAAGGTGTAAGTCAACTACCCTGGCCAGCAAGATCTCCGGATCTGTCCCCCATTGAGCATGCTTGGGACTGGATGAAGCGTCGTCTCACGCGGTCTGCACGTCCAGCACGAACGCTGGTCCAACTGAGGCGCCAGGTGGAAATGGCATGGCAAGCCGTTCCACAGGACTACATCCAGCATCTCTACGATCGTCTCCATGGGAGAATAGCAGCCTGCATTGGTGCGAAAGGTGGATATACACTGTACTAGTGCCGATATTGTGCATGCTCTGTTGCCTGTGTCTATGTGCCTGTGGTTCTGTCTGTGTGATCATGTGATGTATCTGACCCCAGGAATGTGTCAATAAATTTCCCCTTCCTGGGACAATGAATTCACGGTGTTCTTATTTCAATTTCCAGGAGTGTATTTCTAATGGCGGCATCCACATAGTGCGTTAACGGGATGGAACATCAGCGTCAAGGTTTCACAAGAAAATGTCATCTGCTAGTATCGAAAATTGACCTATACTCGTCCAGCTTACCCATTTTATATTGCTGTGGGTCTTCTTAATACTCTCTTTTTCGCGTTTTTATATTACCACCAAAATGCTTCTATAAAACTTTATTTTGGAACATCTGGGCAGGCCGCTGTGACCGAGCGGTGTTAGGCGCTTCAGTCCGGAACCGTGCTATTGCTATGGTCGCAGGTTCAAATCCTGCCTCGGGCTTGGATGTGAGTGATGTCCTTAGGTTAGTTATGTTTAAGTAGTTCTAAGTCTAGAGGACTGGTGACCTGAGATGTTCAGTCCAATAGTGCTTAGAGCCGTTTGAACAATTTAATTTGAACATCTGGTATCAGCTATTTTGTCCTCTGGCAGACTCAAAGTACTGTACTCTGAGATGACTAAAGCTATGCGAGACCTCTTCATATCGTGTCGCACCTCCATTTGACAGACGCAGTGCTACAACTCGACGTTCCTTGGACTCAGCAATTCGTAGGGAGTCCCCTGCAGAAATGTTAACCCACGCTGCCTCTACAGCCGTCCACAATTGGGAAAGTGTTGCCGGTGCAGGGTGTTGTGCACGAACAGATAATGTCCCCATAAATATTCGACTGGATTCATGACGGGCAATCTGGGTGGCCAAACTGTTCGCTCTAACTGTCCAGTATGTTCTTCTAAGCAATCACGAACAAATGTGACCTGGTGACACGGTGCATTAGCATCCATAAGATTCCCATCGTTCTTTGGGAATATGGTGCCCATAATCGCTGCAGATGGACTCCCGGTAGCCGAACATTACCGTTTCCAGATAATCATCTGTTCACTAGGACGAGAGGACACTGTCCATTCCATGTGAACACAGCCCACACCAGTATGGAGCCACTGCCAGCTTTCACAGTGCCTTGTTGACAAATCAGGTCCATGACCTCGTGAGGATCTGCGCCACATTGCAAAAGTCCATCAGCTCTTACCAACCGAAACTGGGACTCATCTGACGAGGCCACGGTTTGCCAGTCTTCTAGGTCCAACCGATACGGTCACGACCCCAACAGACGAGCTGCAGGCGATGTCGTGCTGTTAACAAAGGCACTCACGTCTGTCGTCTGCTGCCGTAGCCCTTTAACGCCAAATTTCGCCACACTCTCCTAACGGATATGTTAGTCGTACGTCTCACATTCATTTCTGCGGTTTCTTTTACGCAGTCTTGCTTGTCTGTTAGTACTGAAAACTATACAAACGCCGCTGCACTCGGTCGTTAAGTGAAGACCGTCGGCCACTGCGTAGTCCGTGGTGAGAAGTAACTACTGAAATCTGGTATTTTCGGCACACTCTTGACACTGTGTGTCTCGGAATATTGAACTCCCTAACGATTTCCGAAATGGAGTGTCCTATGCATCTAACTCCAATTATCATTCCGCGCTCAAAGTCTGAATTGCTTGTGCGACCATAATCACTTCAGAAACTTTTTCTCATGCATCACCTGAATACAAATAACAGATCCGCCAATGCATTAGTCTGTTATATCTTTTGTACGCGATAGTACCGCCCACTTTATGTTTGCCTATAATGTATCCCTCTCCCATGACTTTTGTCACCTCAGCAACTTTGAACTTTGGAGTCAGCCAGATGATTACGAAAAAATCGGTACCAGTTACGGCGAAATAAAGTTTTATAGAAGGTTTTCGGTGATGTAAGTAAAAATATCTTTTATCAAAGCTCTGGACGACAGATTAAAGAAGATTTTCCTTTGCGACGCTTTGGTGACACATTTCCAATGTTGTATGTGGACTCAGTTTTTCCAAGAGTGTTCTCACACAGAAGCGACCAAATAACTCAAAAGTAATAATTATCTAGATTTTACAACATCTGGACAAAGGAAAAGGTCACACAATGAACAAATAAGGACAAAAAGGTTAAAAAGTTTTTTGTGAAAATCGTTATAGTCGCAAAAAAGTTAGCTCTGCTAAGAAAGAAAAATTCGATTTTTTCGGCGTTATTTGGCAATGACAAAGAAAACAAGACGCTATTTATAACGTAAACAGGTGACGTGTACCACCTTCTAGAGACAATAATTGCTGATATTTTTCTATGTTTTTAACAACAAAAGTGTTGCATGAAATTCTCAATACCTGAGTAAAATTCGCTATGTGATCGTCATCGAGATTTTCATGTTTTAGTACGGTCTTGAGCAACGTTATGTTGAATACATCACCATTTGATGCTGACGTACCGTTGAAATCCAGTGTGAACCGATCTTGATACTGCTTTGCGACGACACCTTTGATGGAGGATGAAGCAGTGGCATCGTATAGACTCCTGTGACTGATCGTAGATTTCGTGGACAATGCCACTGGAGGAAGCACAATAAGAAACGGGTTCAGGCATCACTGAGATGATGGCTTTCATATGATTGATCCACGATGCTCGGGCTTGGCTGAAGATTTCCTCAACACTTTTACCCATTATTATCCACGTCAGTTAACCAAGAAGCTTCAGCTACTATGAACTGGAACCAGTCAATCACTGCATGACTCTTTTATTCGAAAGTCAAGGGATGTAATGTTAGTTCGCGACGGGGGTACAATAATACACGTGCATCCCGGATAAAGCTAAACGAATTAACACAACCACCGCCAGACAATCACTGAGATACTTAGCACTTATGAACACACATCAGAGCACGATTTCAACGGAACTGACGAGTCCTCCCTCGGGAATGGATGTGTGTGTTTGTCCTTAGGATAACTTAGGCTAAGTAGTGTGTAAGCTTAGGGGCTGATGACCTTAGCAGTTAAGTCCCAAAAGATTTCACACACATTTGAACATCAACGGAACTGACTAGGAAACTCCGACACACTTTCCGAGTACACCATCTCACTTTAATATACACTCATGTTCATAAATTAAGGATAATTGCAGAATGTGGTGCCACACTACGGGGCATTACACAAAACTGGTGCTAATAGCATAGGCACATAGTGAACACACACGACACAGATCTGTAAGTCCACGGTATTGGTGATAAGTTGTGAAAACCGTAACGAAACACATGTGCTACAAAACGCCACTGTTTTCCTGCGCATGTACCCCAACGTCAGTAAAGCATATGATTACCATGCACACGTACCCAGGCCGCACAATGGGCTGGCATACTCTGGATCAGGTGGTCGAGCAGCTGCTGGGGTATAGCCTCCCACTGCACCAGTGCCCGTCGGAGCTCCTGAAGTGTCCTAGGGGTGCGAAGACGTGCTGCGATACGTCTACCGAGAGCTTCCCAGATGTGCTCGATGGAGTTTAGGTCTGGAGAACAGGCAGGCCACTAGATTCGTCTGATATCTTCTGTTTCAAGGTATTCCTCTACGATGGCAGCTCGGTGGAGCAGTGCGTTATCATCCGTCTGGAGGAATGTGGTGACCCACTGCATCCCTGAAAGGCGGACATACTGGTGCAAAATGATGTCCCGGTACACCTGACCTCTTACAGTTCCTGTGCCAAAGACATGCAGGGGTGGACATGCACCAATCATAGTCCCATCCCACAACATCAAACCACGATGTACATACAGGTCCCTTTCAAGGACATTAAGGGATTGGTATCTGGTTCCTGATTCACGCCAGACGAAAACCGGCGAGAATCACTGCTCAGACTACACCTGGACTCGCCTGTGAACATAACCTGGGACCACTGTTCCAATGACCATGTGCTGTGTTCTTCACACCAGGCTTTACGGGCTCCCCTGTGACCAGGGGTCAGTGGAATGCACCTTGCAGGTCTCCGGGCAAATAAGCCATGTCTGTTCAGTCGTCTGGAGACAACTGTTCCAGTGGCTGCGGTAAGGTCCCGAGCAAGGCTACGTGCAGTATTCCGTGGCTGTCTGCGGGCACTAATGGTGAGATATTGGTCTTCTTGTGGTGTTGTAACTGTGGACGTCCCATACTGTAGCGGCTGGACACGTTTCCTGTCTATTGGAATCGTTGCCACAATCTTGAGATTACACTTTGTGGCACACGGTGGGCCCCTGCTACGACCTGCTGTGTTTGACTTACCTCCAGCGCCCTAGTACTCTACCCCTTATAACGTCATCAGTATGTGTTCTTTGAGCCATTTTCAACAGACATTTATCATTAGCACTTCTGTAAACGTCTGCAAACTTACTCGCTGCACCGTACTCTGACATGCACCAACACACCTCTGCGTATGTGGACTGCTGCCAGCGCCACCGTGCGACGACCGCGGGTCGAATGCAGTTCATGGTCATGCTCCGAGGTGATTTAAACCCGTAAACCGCCCACCAGAGCGTTGTTTCACCATGTATCAGCATTATCCTTAATTTATAAGCATTAGTGTAAGTGGAATGTCAAACTGCACGAAAAATTTTAAGTGACAGCAATATCGGCCCGGTCGTCATACAGGACATACGAGTCGTGGCATAGCGGTCTACACGTCAACAGATAGCGGTAGTATCGAATACATAACGTATAAAACGGCAGTGCATTGGCAGAGCTGTGATTTATACTCAGCGATTAATGTGAAAAAGTTTCCGACGTGATAGTTGCCGCACGACGAGAATTGACAGACTTTATACGAGGAATGGTAGTTGGAATAGACGCAAGGGACACTCCATTTCGGAAATTCTTAGGGAATTCGAAATTCCGAGATCCACAGTGACTGTGCCGGGGATCCCAGGTTTCAGGCTTTACCTTGCACCACGGACAACGCAGTGGCCGATGGCGTTTGCGTAGGATTGTCGGTCCTAACCAACAAGCAGCGCTGCGTGACATTGAAACGTCCCCATAAAAAAAATTATAGTCGACTGTGCTGAAACTGACACACAATATTTTTTAGTGCAACGCAATCTGACTTTCAATAATCCCTACAAGAGAATGGCCCTGACTAACATTAACCTATATGTTTCACAAATCACTTACCTCACAAAAATCTTCGTTACTCAAACAAACTGCAATACAGCGAGCGCCACTACTGCCAGCTAACTAAAAGATTGAAACTACGGAAGTCACTAACTACTGATAGGCACAGTTAGCAAATGAAAGATTTTAATAGAGAACAAACAATGTATTTACCTTTATATTCATAATATATATATCAGTTCATGACACCAATTCTTACAAATTTCAAAACTCCGCCATCTCTCTCCCCACCTCCACCACTGCTGGCGGCTCACCTCCAACTGCCCAACGCTACACGCTGTTAGCATCCAGCTGCCGCTGCCCGACACTACAATGGCAGACAACAATGCAAACTAGCCATAGACTGCGCACAGCATAGCCAGTGATTTTTCATACAGAGCGCTACGTGGCGTTACCAATAAGAAAACGTAAACAGCCTACTTACAACATAACCGCAGAAATCAGTGTGGGATGTACGACAAACGTATCCGTTAGTGCAGAGCAGTGAAATATGGCATTAATGGGCAATGGCAGCTGACGACCGAATCGAGTGCCTTTCCTAACAGCAAAACGTCGCTTGCGAGCCTCTCCTGCTCCCTAGACGACTGGAAAAGAGCACAGGTAGTTCCAGTTTTCAAGAAGGGTCGTCGAGCAGATGCACAAAACTATAGGCCTATATCTCTGACCTCGATCTGTTGTAGAATTTTAGAACATGTTTTTTGCTCGCTTATCACGTCATTTCTGCACACCCAGAATCTACTCTGTAGGAATCAACATGGATTCCGGAAACAGCGATCGTCTGAGACCCAACTCGCTTTATTTGCTCATGAGACCCAGAAAATATTAGATACAGGCTCCCAGGTAGATGCCATTTTCCTTGACTTACGGAAGGCGTTCGATACAGTTCAGCACTGTCGCCTGATAAACAAAGTAAGAGCCTACGGAATATCAGACCAGCTGTGTGGCTGGATTGAAGAGTTTTTAGCAAACAGAACACAGCGTGTTGTACTCACTGGAGAGACGTCTACAGACGTTAAAGTAACCTCTGGCGTGCCAGAGGGGAGTGTTACAAGACCATTGCTTTTCATAATATATATAAATAACCTGGTAGATAGTGTCGGAAGTTCCATGCGGCTTTTCGCGGATGATGCTGTAGTATACAGAGAAGTTGCAGCATTAGAAAATTGCAGCGAAATGCCGGAAGATCTGCAGCGGATAGGCACTTGGTGCAGGGAGTGGCAACTCACCCTTAACATAGACAAATGTAATGTATTGCGAATACATAGAAAGAATGATCCTTTATCGTGTGATTATATGATAGCGGAACAAACACCGGTAGCAGTTACTTCTGTAAAATATCTGGGAGTAGGCGTACGGAACGATTTGAAGTGGAATGATGATATACAATTAATTGTTGGTAAGGCGAATGCCAGGTTGAGATTCATTGGGAGAGTCCTTAGAAAATGTAGTCCATCATCAAAGGAGGTGGCTTACAAACCACTTGCTCGACCTATACTTTAGTATTTCTCATCATTGTCGGATCCGTACGAGGTCGGTTTGATGGAGGGGATAGAGAAGATCCAAAGAAGAGCGGCGCGTTTCGTCACTGAGTTTTTTGGTAACCGTGATAGCGTTACGGAGATGTTTAGCAAACTCAAGTGGCAGACTCTGCAAGAGAGGCGCTCTGTATCTCGGTGTAGCTTGCTGTGCAGGTTTCGATAGGGTGCGTTTCTGGGTGAGGTATCGAATATATTGCTTCCCCCTGCTTATACATCACAAGGAGATCACGAATGTAAAATTAGAGAGATTCGAGTGCGCACTGAGGTTTTCGGCAGTCGTTCTTCCCGCGAACCATACGCGAGTGGAACAGAGAAGGGAGGTAATGACAGTGGCACGTAAAGTACCCTCCGCCACACACCGTTGGGTAGATTGCGGAGTATAAATGTAGATGTAGATGTAGAATACTGTGCCCTGGTCAGATGAGTCCCGTGCGTTTGAGCGTGGCGCAGAACCGACGAAGCCACGGAACCAAGTTGTCAGCAAGGCACTGTGCAAGCTGATGGTGGCTCCATAATGGTGTCGGCTGTGTTTATATGGAATGGAATTGGTCCTCCGCTCCAACTGACTTGAGATGGTTATTTTCGGCTCCTTTGAGTTCATTTGGAGCTATGCATGGACTTAATGTTCGCAAGCAACAATGGAATTTTCATGGATGACAATGTGCCACATCAAAACATTCTGGACAATATGATTTGGCCACCAGGTCGCCGACATGGACCCCTCAAACATTTGTGGGACATAATCGACAGGTCCGTTCGTGTACAAAATCCTGCACGGACAACACTATCCGAGCTAAAGGAGGTCCGACACGATATTAGGAGGTACAGCATGACTTTAGTCATCTCAGTGTATCTGGTTTTGAGTTTCTAATTCTCAGATACGGCCTTGCCTATGACATAGCGGCGTATGTAAGGTCAAATATTGAAACATCTCTCTTATTTCCACTTCCACTGACAACCATGTTCATGAAGATATTGACAAAATTGGAGAGATCGCCGTTTGTTGAGATATGCATACCATTTGCTTGCACCTGACCAAAACGCGTGTTACCCATTTCCATTCAACAGGCTACCCAGGATGCTTTAACAGGCATCACTAATATTGAAAGTACAGAGAAAACGATGTCAATAGTGATGATCTGGTTGACTGGTCCACATTTCTGCACTCGTTGGGTCTAAGGCGTTCAGCCTGACCGGGTTGTCTCCAAATACATCTCCGACGATTGTCTGCTTGAAGGCATATGCGACAGTCATCGGTGAAGAGAACATGCCAGTCCTGAGCAGTCCATTCGGCATGTTGTTGGGCCCATCTGCACCGCGCTGCATGCGAAGATGGACCTCGCCATGGACGTCGGGAGTAAAGTTGCCCATATGCAGCCTATTGTGCACAGTTTGAGTCGTAACACGACGTTCTGTGGCTGCACGAAAAACATTATTGAACATGGCGTTGCTGTCAGGGTCCTCCTAGCAACAATACGTAGGTAGCGGTCATCGACTGCAGCAGTAGCCCTTGGGCGGCTTGAGTGAGGCATGTCATCGACAGTTCCTGTCTCTCTGTATCTCCACAATGTCCGAACAACATCTCTTTGATTCACTCCGAGACACCTGGACACTTCCCTTCTTGAGAGCCCTTCCTGGCACAGAGTGACAATGCGAACGCGATCGAACCGCGGTATTGACCTCCTAGGCATAACTACAGACAACACGAGACGTGTACCTCCTTCCTGGTGGAAGGACTGGATGTGATCGGCTGCCCCATTAATATGAACTTTCTCTATTGCAGAAACGTGCATTTTTCTCCTTTTACGCTGCAACACAGGAAATTTCGTAATATTTACAACAGCTGTAATCGTCAAAACTATGTCTATTTCTTCAGACATGCATACAAGCGGGAAGGACATTGTAGTGTAAGATACAGACATTGTGCTACCGCTGAAATCGTATTAATCAATGACATTAACAGTTGTATTCAACTTACCTTGTAAATGAAAAGTTTACAACTCAGAATGCGCCGCTCTTCGTAAATGGCCCATGTACACCCTCCAGTAGCAACGATGAAGAGTCACCGTTCTTGCCGTGGCGCATGATGAAGTAGCCTATTACAAAGCTGACGCATCTGCTCTGATGTGGACAAATTTCAAACACTTTGCGGCACTTCGCACGTATTTTTTGGTGACAAAAACTGAAAATTGCCGTTTTTTTTGACGAGTGTAGCTTTTTTTTGCAGGGGTGCAACATGATGAAGGGCTTTTAGTATACTATACCCGCATAGATGTAGCACCTTTAGAAGCAAACAAAATCGTTTTGAAAAAAGAACTGTACTTACAGCTTAGTTCTTCGATTAAGGGCTAAAAATCGATTTCATGAAAGGATAATTAGCTTGAACGGAACTCTCCGAGTTACCCGCAACGCTGCAGCCTCACGTCACAGTTCCGCGAACTTCCATTTAGTTCCACAAAGTCTCAGTATTCAGCGTATTGAGCTAATGAGCAGGAGGATAGGAAAAAGTATAAATAACTCCGTATTTCTCCCGACTTTTCCGTATTCTTCACTACACGGTGTTAACTTGGCGCACACGCAGTCATAATAGCAGGGACTTCCCGGATCGTTTCGCTAACCTGCTTTGAAGTGCGGCTACCGTTTCTGCACGACCTGAGAAGTTGATTCTCAGAACTACAGCTGCAACTGCCGCTTCTTGTGGGAGATTTTCAGACACGCATAAGTCACTGTAGTGATCTGTCACGCCATTCTTCAGTTGTCTGCAAGGTGTCTGGAGACATTAACCTCTACAGTTGCAACTGAGGTGGCAGTTAGTACCTCCAGCAGACAACAAATGAAGTCAACCAGGGGATTATACCAAAAACAGAAGAAGCGATTTGTGCCGCATTTGCTAACCATCTTATCGGTGTCTTCAATTACCCTACGTATTAAAATCCATCAGCACTTCATATGTCTTCTTTCGTTATTTTGTATCATTTACTGATGTGATAAAAGTCATGGAATATTGACATGCACAGATACAGATGGTGGTAGTGTCGCTCACTCAAGGTATAAAAGGACAGTTCATTGGCGCGGCAGTCATTTGTACTCAGGTGACTCGTGTGAAATGTTTTCGACATGATTATTCCACACGACGGAAATTAACAGACTTTGAATGCGGAATTGGTAGTTGGAGCTATTACACGTGGAATTCCATTTAATAAATCGTTAGGGAATTCAATATACCGAGACCCACAGTGTCAAGAGTGTGCCGAGAATACCAGATTTCAGGCATTACCTCTCACCACGGACAACGCAATAGAGTCTTCACATAAACAATTTGTCCATTTTATTTGGACTGTTGAGCTCCGTGGCCGTGGATAATGATATTTCACTGAAAAAATACGGCAACCAGCCACTTTTTATAAAAAGTGGCTGGTTGCCGTATATTTTCAGTGAAATATCTTCACATAAAGACGAAGAGCAGTGGCATTTGAGTAGAGTTGTCAGTGCTAGCAGACATCAAAACACATGAAATAACCGCAGAAATCAATGTGGGACTTACAACGAACGTATCCGTTAGGACTGTACGGTGAAATTTGGCGTTAATGGGCTACGGCACCAGACGACCGACGCGAGTGCCTTTGCTAACCGCACGACATCGCCTGCAGCGCCTCTCCTGGTCTTGTGAACATATCAGTTGGACCCTGGACAGCCGTGACCTGGTCGTATAAGACCCGATTCCAGTTGGTAAGAACTGATGGCAGGGTTCATTTTGGCGGACACCCCAAGAATTCATGAACCCAATTTTTCAATAAGGCGCTTTGCAAAATGGTGATAGTTCCAAAGAGCTGTGGGCTGTGTTTACATGGAGTGGACTGGGTCGTCTGGCCCAAATGAACCGATCATTGACTGGAAGTGGTTGTGTTGGGGACCATTTGCAGCCATTCATGGACTTCATGTCTCCAGCCATGTCACTGGTCCACAACTGTTCGCAATTTGTTAAAGAAGAACGCTCTGGACAATTCGAGCGAACAGTTGGAACACCCAGATCGCACTACGTAAACCCCATTCCAGCCTTTATGGGACATAATCGAGATGTCAGTGCGTGCACAAAATCCTGCACTGGCCACACTTTCGCAATTATGGAAGCCGGCCGGGTGGTTAAAGGCGCTACAGTCTGGAACCGCGCGATCGCTACGGTCGCTGGTTCGAATCCTGCCTGGGCATGGATGTGTGTGATGTCATTAGGTTAGTTAGGTTTAAGTAGTTCTAAATTCTAGGGGACTGATGACCTCACAAGTTAAGTCCCATAGTGCTCAGAGCCATTGTTTGCAATTATGGAAGACTATAGAGGCAGCATGGTCTTCAGGGGTCTCCCAAAAACTTGTTGAGTCCATGTCATGATGCATTACGGCGGGCAAAAGGGGGTCCAACACGACTTCAGGAGATATTCTGTGACTTTTGCAACGTTAATGTATATTATTTCAGTATTTCTGCAACTGATTTCCAGGCTTCAAACTTATTCAGTTCTCTTTTCAAAGGATAGTTATAGCAAGTCAGTTTCCTTAACAAAGAAAATAACACGACAGTATACGGTTTCAAGATTAGAGGTAGTGATAATTAAAAATTTCCTGTGGCTCAATGATCTGTTGTGAATGTTTTAACTGACGTGTCTTCGGTTACTTGCATGTTCCTAAGCTACCCCATTGTCCTAATGCGGAATCGTTCCTGTCGAATCTGCACATCGTTGAGAGGTGAACGCTAGGTTAAAGGCAGACTGAAAAAAATCCGTTGACCAAACGGGGTTCAATCCCAAGATCTTTCGATTTCCAGACATGCGTTTTACCGCTTTACCACAAGATTTGACGAAGCTTGCATATAAATCTTTCGAGCACGTCATATTAAATATTTTTTGTATAATAATAAAATGTGACATGAAGATGGGGTGATCGTGTAAAATATGTAGTGGAAAAAGTGAATGGAAGACTTAGGTTTGTTTGGAGGGGCCCAAGAAAGTGCGGTGCATCTGTACAGGAAATCCCTTATAAGACGGTACTGCGACTAGTGATCCACAGATTGTGTTATTCAGCGAGTAAGCTAGATAGCAGAAACCTATCGAACTCAGCGGCGCACCGTTAGAATTGTAATACACTCCTGGAAATTGAAATAAGAACACCGTAAATTCATTGTCCCAGGAAGGGGAAACTTTATTGACACATTCCTGGGTCAAATACATCACATGATCACACTGACAGAACCACAGGCACATAGACACAGGCAACAGAGCATGCACAATGTCGGCACTAGTACAGTGTATATCCACCTTTCGCAGCAATGCAGGCTGCTATTCTCCCATGGAGACGATCGTAGAGATGATGGATGTAGTCCTGTGGAACGGCTTGCCATGCCATTTCCACCTGGCGCCTCAGTTGGACCAGCGTTAGTGCTGGACGTGCAGACCGCGTGAGACGACGCTTCATCCAGTCCCAAACATGCTCAATGGGGGACAGATCCGGAGATTTTGCTGGCCAGGGTAGTTGACTTACACCTTCTAGAGCACGTTGGGTGGCACGGGATACATGCGGACGTGCATTGTCCTGTTGGAACAGCAAGTTCCCTTGCCGGTCTAGTAATGGTAGAACGATGGGTTCGATGACGGTTTGGATGTACCATGCACTATTCAGTGTCCCCTCGACGATCACCAGAGGTGTACGGCCAGCGTAGGAGATCGCTCCCCACACCATTATGCCGGGTGTTGGCCCTGTGTGCCTCGGTCGTATGCAGTCCTGATTGTGGCGCTCACCTGCACGGCGCAAAACACGCATATGACCATCATTGGCACCAAGGCAGAAGCGACTCTCATCGCTGAAGACGACACGTCTCCATTCGTCCCTCCATTCACGCCTGTCGCGACACCACTGGAGGTGGGCTGCACGATGTTGGGGCGTGAGCGGAAGACGGCCTAACGGTGTGCGGGACCGTAGCCCAGCTTCATGGAGACGGTTGCGAATGGTCCTCGCTGATACCCCAGGAGCAACAGTGTCCCTAATTTGCTGAGAAGTGGCGGTGCGGTCCCCTACGGCACTGAGTAGGATCCTACGGTCTTGGCGTGCATCCGTGCGTCGCTGCGGTCCGGTCCCAGGTCGACGGGCACGTGCACCTTCCGCCGACCACTGGCGACAACATCGATGTACTGTGGAGACCTCACGCCCCACGTGTTGAGCAATTCGGCGGTACGTCCACCCGGCCTCCCGCATGCCGACTATACGCCCTCGCTCAAAGTCCGGCAACTGCACATACGGTTCACGTCCACGCTGTCGCGGCATGCTACCAGTGTTAAAGACTGCGATGGAGCTCCGTATGCCACGGCAAACTGGCTGACACTGACGGCGGCGGTGCACAAATGCTGCGCAGCTAGCGCCATTCGACGGCCAACACCGCGGTTCCTGGTGTGTGCGCTGTGCCGTGCGTGTGATCATTGCTTGTACAGCCCTCTCGCAGTGTCCGGAGCAAGTATGGTGGGTCTGACACACCGGTGTCAATGTGTTCGTTTTTCCATTTCCAGGAGTGTAGTTTCACGGGAACAACTTCGCCTTTCACCTTCACATATAAGTTTCTCAAGAATATCTGTAGCTCATTTTGTAAAGGATATACATCCTTTACAAAATGTGTTACAGTTATTCTCGAGAAACTTAAATGTGAAGGTGAAAGGCGAAGTTGTTCCCGTGAAACCATGCAGGATAAATGTAGAAAACAAGCGGTCGGGTATAGCAGTGATACATTGTTGCAGTCACCAAGGCATTTTCCGCGTAGGGATCATGAAAAAGTTCAATGGTTCAAATGGCTCTGAGCGCTATGGGACTTAACATCTATGGTCATCAGTCCCCTAGAACTTAGAACTACTTACACCTAACTAACCTAAGGACATCACACAACACCCAGCCATCACGAGGCAGAGAAAATCGCTGACCCCGCCGGGAATCGAACCCGGGAACCCGGGCGTGGGAAGCGAGAACGCTTCAGCACGACCTCATGAAAATGTGATACACGACCTGAAAAGATTACTCAAACTCCCAGAAGACAAAATCAGATTTCTCAAGTGTACGTTCGTACATGTACACACCGTATGTGAAAATGATTAGAGTTGCAATTACCTGTGGTGGGCAGAAGAGCCACCATGGTGCATTAATGTCGTTACTAACGCCTAGTAAGGCGTATAAGGGGCGTGAACAGCGTCACCTGTTGAGCGTTCGTTGTGAAGAACACGCAGATGCTGTGCGCTCGTGTGGACAGCGGTGTGTCCACCTAACAGGGTTTAGATTGTGCGTCTCCATTTGGCCTGTTACTCGAATCCTGGAATACTCTCATTCGTGGAACCTTGAGGTATGACTGTGGCACGATGTTGGGACACATGGGAACACGAGGGCAGGTGTACTCATCGAGTAGTTTCTGGACGACTACGTCTGACCAACAATAGGGAGGATCGCCGTATTGTGCACGAAGCACGTCGCACCCTCTTCACATCTGCGCCTGTCATCCAGAATAAGCAATGGGTTTCCTGCAACAATCTGGGTCATCCCGCACCATTGTTTTGAAACTAGCTGGGCTACGTAATCCCTGTCCCAAGCCGCAGCCGCAGTTAACATCACAGCAAAAGTGGCTACGTTCGTTACCCTGACTGTGTCGCATGGACTGATGATAAATGGCGTCGTACCCTGTTCAGCGATGAATCACGGCTCTGTGCTGACCAGGATGACCATGGTCGGCGAGTATGGCGACCGCCTGGGGAGAGGTCCCAATCTTCGGGTGTTCTGGAGAGACACAGCAGTGTTACTCATGGAGTGGAGAATCATCGGATATCATATCAGGCAATGGATTGTAATCACTGATCTGCCGATTTTCGGCACTATTGTGTTCCGGCTGCGAGTGTTAAGGTCGCCAGAGATACTGGGGCGCCGAGTTGACGGCGAGAGCCCTCTGGCGACGACTGGAGGGTTAGAGAGTGCCGAGCGGTAAGGTACAAATGGCTCTGGGCACTATGGGACTTAACATCAGAGGTCATCACTCCCCTAGAGTTAGAAGTACTTGAACTTAACTAAGGAAATCACACACAGCCATGCCCGAGACAGGATTCGAACCTGCAACCGTAGCAGCTGCGCGGTTCCGGACAGAAGCACCTACAACCGCTCGGCCACAACGGTCGCCGAGCGAGATGGTCACAGTGGCAGAGCGTTGGGGTCCGGAAGGTCCGAATTGTGTATTAAAAATTGTGGCACTCTGTGGTAATGAACTGATGGTGAAAGCGAGACGCTTGGGAATTCAACGCCGCTGTGGAACGATAAGTCGTGGGCTAATCAATTGTATGGACGCAATTTACGTCGAGCTGTGGCCGATGTCGTTTGGGGGGGTTTCGCCACGGCAGATAAAAAAGACAACATAGGCCTAACCTGAACACACTGTGCTGTAGCATTTCGCCCACAATAAAGATGTCATGATATTTGAGAACAAATCAGTGGAATACGGTGCGTGTATTAACCTCCAGTGACTTCTGCGGCGTTAGCTCACTTAACTGTGTGGAGATTGTGCAGTAACTGTCACTTTTCAAAGGAATTTAGGATTGTGCAAAAAGTGTGGCCAATGCCGGATGGGCGTTGTCATAAAGTTATTAAAATGGTTCAAATAGCTCTGAGCACTATGGGACGCAACTGCTGTGGTCATCAGTCCCCTAGAACTTAGACCTACTTAAACCTAACTAACCTAAGGGCATCACACACATCCATGCCCGAGGCAGGATTCGAACCTGCGACCGTAGCAGTCGCACAGTTCCGGACTGCGCGCCTAGAACTGCGAGACCACCGCGGCCGGCATAAAGTTATTATATTTCTTATTTGTGAACATAATTTTCTGCTATCAGGATTACTCACTGGACAGGTTTTAAATTGTCAGTTCTGCGCTGTAGTTCAGCGGATTATAAATACTGGAATTTGACAAATATGCTAAATGTGAGTTTTGGATGTTTTTATATCTGCGTGTAAAATGAAAGTGGATTTTGAAGTTTGTAAGGTACCTTTCTAGCATTACGATTCTGTAAGTTTGTATTTGGAAGTGATGTTTTTTTCTATTGTTATTGGTTGAGAATTTATTGCCCAATTGATCAGAGGAACAATTATTTAACCAGCCTTTCTATTATAAATAATTACGTAAATCAGTAATGTTGTGTGAGCACTTTTTGAAGGGTCCCATCTCCATTGGCTAATCTGCCATGGCCAGTTGGGAACAGGCATTGATGTAACATTAGGGGACTAGAGGCTATTTGTCAAGTTGTGGCAACGGTAATCCTGTTTTTGTTGTTCTTGTTGAAATGTCTAGTCGCCCCTAAATTAAATACTAATTCCGCACAGTGAAGGAACTCTGATGGCACAGTGGTACATCAAGACATCCTGTGTCCTGATGTCATGCGGCAGTATCGTGGTTATACTTTTCAACAGGACGCTTCCCGTCCACACGCAGCACATGTTTCTGTGAACTGTCTGCGTGAAGCTGAAGAACACCCATGGCCAGCAAGATCCCCAGATCTATCCCTGATAGGACATGCGTGAGCCCTGTTGAGACCAGCTCTGTTTCAATACCAGTTTCTAAGATATCAAGAGCCAATAATAACAGCTGTGAGGCAGCTTGCCTATGCAGAGAATGCAACTCTGTTATGACACCCTTCCCAACAGAGTCAACGCATTCATCCTGGACAGAGGAGATCCAGTGTCATACTGACAAGCTGGCTATTACTTGCAAGGTCTCTGTAAATTTGACTCCATTTTGCAATCACTAAATCAACACCACATACCCACTAAACCCGTTACCTTCTCCCATTCTAGCTGCTTCACATTTCTTTGTCAAGCAGTACATGGGGACCGTGAGATTGTGATAAATTGGGGAGCTTGAAAAGAGACGTGAATAGTCTTTACATCTCACTCAATACGCCAGTGGGATAGTACAGAAAACAGCTAATACTGATAGAAAGTACACACCGCTGAAGCATTTCCATTCAATGAATGGTATAGTTGCACCAAAGGATCCAGTACATTCCATGTAAACACAGCCCACACCATTATAGAATCACCACGAGTCTGCACAGTGCTTTGTTGTCAACTTGGGACCATGGCTTCGTGAAGTCTGCTCCACACTCAGATCCTACCGTCAGCTCTTACCAACTGAAGTCGCGACTCCTCTGACCACGCCACTGTTTTCCAGTCGCCAAGGGTCCAGCAAATATGGTCACCAGATTAGAAGGCGCTGCAGGTGCTGCAGTGCTCTTAGCAAAGGCACTGGCAGCGGTCGTCTACTGCCATAGCCCATTAACACCAAATTTCTCAGCACTGTCGCAGCTGATACGTTCGTCGCATGACCCACATTGATTTCTGCGGTTATTTCATGCAGTGTTGCTTGTCTGTTAACACTGACAACTCTACGCTGACGACGCTGCTCTCGGTCGTTAAGCGAAAACCTCAGGCCACTGCGTTGTGCGTGGTGAAATGTAATGCCTGCTATTTGATATTCTCGGCACACTATTGACACTGTGTATCTCGGAACATTGAATTCGCTAACGATTTCCGAAATGAAATGTCCCATGCATGTAGCTCCAATTACCACACCGCGTTCAAAGTCTGTTAGTTCCCGTCGCGCGACCATAATCACGTCGGAAACCTTTTCGCATGACTCATCTTGGTACAAATGACAGCCCCACAAATGCACCATCCCTTTACACTTTGCGTATGCGATAATACCGTCTTCTATGTATGTACATATCGCTATTCCATGACTTTTGTCACCTCATTGTACAAGATGAGCTAACAAAGGACATCCCGTTTATTGCCATCGACTTTCGGTTTTCGCCAATCTAGAGAGGAGACAGTGGCAATTTTCTGATGCCCCCTCCCTCCTGCCCCCTATTAACAAAGGTTGAGGAAGGAAGAACGTATTGCATCACCCTGTCCAACCAGTCAATATTTACTTAATTGAACAGAGGCTTTAGTATCACGCTATGTTAATAATATGGATTTTGAACATACAGGCGTCGAGGAAAGTTGTGACGTATCATTTGGTCTAGACCAATTTGGACTTAACTTTTCCCTTGACATCTGTAACCTAAAGCGGTTGAGACGCTATATAAACGTATAATTTCTTACAGCATGAGAAAATTCCAGTGGCAGCCGATACTGTGACTGGCAACACTTGTCACAGTTCAGAATGCAGTTTCGCAAGTCGACACGCGTCTGCGACGTCCGAGCGACACGTAATACGTGTCGCTAATCAACGTGAACAACTGGTTGCTAACTATACGCTTACGCAAAACATTGCTCACCACCTGCTCGCAAAATATTTTTGCTGCATGTAAACCGTAAAACGTATCTTATCTCTGTATCGATGCTGTGAAAATGTATTTTGTATCCGAGATGGAGAAACCACAAGAAGCGTGTGACAGTCTGTTCTATGGATGCCTGCAGATCCACGTTATCGCACGATACGCTAAAGGAACTTCTTGTCTTTTT
The DNA here is from genome assembly GCF_023897955.1 of Schistocerca gregaria. Taxonomy (NCBI): domain Eukaryota; kingdom Metazoa; phylum Arthropoda; class Insecta; order Orthoptera; family Acrididae; genus Schistocerca; species Schistocerca gregaria. The sequence continues at coordinate 871,225,864 of NC_064922.1, forward strand.
ATGTGGAATTTAAACCTACATACTAAAAACAGTAAAAATTTACATTCACCGCGTAAGCTAGCATAAGGAACTAAAATTAGTGTCTTCGAAATCGCGAGAAGCTTCAACTGTGATTAAAATCGCTTGAGAGATGACGGCACAGTACATCAAGCATTCAAAATTTCTCCCTGTAACAAAGTTTCTCTTCTGTTGATAACAAGTCTTACTTCCATTATCAACCACACTGTCAGAATTGCCTGTCTCATGCCTTTACCTTTTCTAAAGCCAAACTGATCGTCATCTAGCACATCCTCAATTTTATTTTCCATTCATCTGTATATTATTCTTGTCAGCAACTTCGATGCATGAGCTGTGCGATAATTCTCGCACTTGTCATCTCTTGCAGACTTCTGAATTGTGTGGATAATATTTTTTCGAAAGTCAGATGCTATGTCGCCATACTCATACATTCTACACAGAAATATGAATAGTCTATTTGTTGCCACTTGCCTCAATGATTTTAGAAATTCTGATAGAAAGTTATCTATTCCTTGTGCCGTATCTCATCTTAGGTCCTCCAAAGCTTCCTTGAATTCTGATTCTAATGTTGGGTCCCCTATCTCTTCCAAATAGACTCGTGTTTCTTCTTTTATCACATCAGGCAAATCTTCCCCTTATAGAGGCTTTTAATGTGTTCTTTCCACCTATCCGCTCTCTCTTCTGCATTTAACAGTGGAATTTCCGTTGCAACTGACATTGAAATGTCCACAATTCCCGTATTTTGGCGCATCTGAATTCGCGGCGTTCTCGGCCTCGTACTCATTAACGGTGATTCGATGTTAAGGCGTGGGCCAGAATTCGTTGTGACAGGTTGACATGATCTTCCATTGCGCTCAACGGACGAGGGTATGGCATCTTCGTGGAAAATATGTTGCAGAACTACTGGAGGATGTACCTCTTAATGTTAGACAAGGAAACGATACACATCAAAAAAAGTTTTGCGTCACCTTGGTTTCAAGAGTTCAGGAACCTGTACAGAAAACTGGAATAGAGATCAACATAAACATCATTTCTGCACTTTTTATTCATACAGCGAGACCGTCAGAGGTGGTGGTTCAGACTGCTGTACACACCGGTACCTATAATACCCAGTAGCACGTCCTCTTGCATTGATGCATGCCTTTATACGTCGTGGCATACTATCCACAAGTTCATCAAGGCATTGTTGGTCTAGACTGTCCCACTCCTCAACGGCGATTCTGCGTAAATCCATCAGAGTGGTTGATGGGTCACGTCGTCCATAGACAGCCCTTTTCAGTCTATTCCAGGCATGTCCGATATGGTTAATGTCTGGAGAACATGCAGGCCACTCTACCCTCGCGATGTCGTTATCATGTAGGAAGTCACTCACAAGATGTACACGATGGGGGCGCGAATTGTCGTCCATGAAGACGAATGCCTCGCCAGTATGCTGCCGATATGGCTTCACTATCGGTCGGAGGAAGGTATTCATGTATAGTACACCCGTTACGGCGCCTTCCATGGCTACCAGCGGCGTACGTCGGCCCCACATAATGCCATCCCAAAACAGCAGGGAACCTCCACCTTGCCGCGCTCGCTGGGTAGTGTGTCTAAGGCGTTCAGTCTGATCGGGTTTCCTCCAAATACGTCTCCGACGATTGTCTGGTTGAAGGCATACGCGACACTCATCGGTAAAGAGGACGTGATGCCAAACCTGAGCAGTCAATTCGGCATGTTGTTGGACCCATCTGTACCGTGCTGCATGGTGACATGGTTGCAAAGATAAACCCTGCCATGGACGTCGGGAGTGAAGTTTCACATCATGCTGCGTGCAGTCTGAGTCGCAAGACGACGTCCTGTGGCTCCACGAAAAGCATTATTCGACATAGAGACGTTGCTATCGTGGTTCATCCCAGCCATAATCCGTAGGTAGCGGTCATCCACTGCAGCAGTAGCACTTGGGCGGTCTGAGCGAGACATGCCATCGACAGTTCCTGTCTCTCTGTATCTCCTGCATGTCCGAACAACATCGCTTTGATTCGCTCCGAAACGCCTGGACACTTGCCTTGTTGAGAGCCCTTCCTGGCACGAAATACAATGCCGGACGCGATCGAACGGCCGCGGTGTTGACCGCCTAGGCATGGTTAAACTACAGACAACGCGAGTCGTGTACCTCCTTCCAGGTGTAATGACTGGAACTGATCGGTAGTCGGATCCCCTCCGTCTAATAGGCGCTGCTCTTGCATAGTTGTTTATATCTTCGGGCGGTTTTAGCGACATCTCTGAACAGTCAAATGGACTATGACTGTGATACAATATCCACAGTCAACGTCTATCTTCAGGAGTTGCGGGAACTGGGGTGATGCAAAACTTTTTTTGTTGTGTGTATTACAGTCGATTGGCGATGTAAAGAAGTGAAGCTTCTAAATTAATATAATCAAAAGAAACGGCCATTTATGGCACTTACTTTGATACTCGCAAACTCAGTCATCAAAACCCACGAGATACTTCACCTACACATAGAATCATTGAATATGGGAGGAAGGCCGGCCGCGGTGGCCGTGTGGTTCTTGGCACTTCAATCCGGAACCGCGCGACTGCTACGGTCGCAGGTTCGAATCCTGCCTCGGGCATGGATGTGTGTGATGTCCTTAGGTTAGTTAGGTTTAATTAGTTCTAAGTTCTAGGGGACTGATGACCACAGCAGTTAAGTCCCATAGTGCTCAGAGCCATTTGAACCATATGGGAGGAAGAAAGACTTCATAGTATGAGCAAAAAAAACAGAAAATTGTTAATATGTAATTATAGCATACTAAAGAAATATTTCTTTGGCTTTAGTTATCCGACTTGAAACTTGAAACGAAGAAATTAAGACATTATTGAAAGTCTTGGAATCCCTGGGACCGATATATTGGCAGTCCCAACGTCGACAACAGGTGAAATCGTCGAGAACCTCAACTCCAGGAAAGAATGATATATACGAATATACAGGGTGTCCCAGCTATCCTGTGCGCCCAAAATGTCTCTGGAACAATAACAGCTATTGGAAAACGACCTTCACCGGCATCAGTGTAGGGCTGGGGCCCATGAATGTACATATCTGGAAACAATCTAGAACAAAAGCACATATGTTTTTTAACACAAACTTATGTTTTTTTTTTAATGGGCCTCCTATATTTTTTCTTCAGCAATCCATAACATGACAAAGCACATACACAATGGCGTTGATTGCATCGCAATGTTCCCATTACATCCCGAGATATTGAGACGCGAAGTTGACGCTCGAAACACCCGACTTGCGCTGCTAGCGCACGTCCTGAGGCTCAGGCGTGAACCCCATGCTGCCCGTAATCGCGATGTAATTGACATGTGTAATCACACCTCCATACTTATCAAGAGGTACGAAACGAATAATACGGTCTGCTGCCATCAACTCTCATAAGCACATAATGGTTTCCCTCTTGCACGTTTTACGTATCTACGTACACAATATGAACCAGTACCGATCGGTGTCCACCCGTCAGGTTGTCTTATTTATCCTGCACACCCAAAACAAGGTTTATCTAATGCGTTATATGACCCACTGTGCCTGTCGCGCAGGGCCTGGCTCAACCTAGTCAAGTGTCCAACGTAGTTCCCACTACTGCCACAGTTACCACTTCGCCTTGTTTATGATTTGCGACCCATGCAAACTCCTGCACTCCACCACCCTCCGAGCATACCATTTATTATTGCTTTGGCGTGCAGTACACCGCTTGCCAGTGTAGTCGTGCATCAGAGTAATCTAGTGACGGCACGGAGGTAGTACACATGGTGAATAAACGTTGTGTTGTGGAACTTATACTGTACAGTATAATGTACACACATGAAGATATGGTAGAAATGCTGCTGATCTATGGAGAATGTATGTTGACGGGAAATACGTTATGAGATTGCTTTTTTGTTGATAGTACTGTTAGCGAACTTTATGATTATTAAGTTAATATGTCTGTTTTCTACCCTACTCTACATACCTGTACTGTACCCTGTTGTAGATGGACTAAATGCTGTTCAGGCAGAACGACTGTACAAAAGACGGTTCCTTGACAGGCCATCGCCTTCGCGCCGGATGTTTGGTCGTCTCACATCTTGTCTACTTCAAATGGGAAGCTTAAATCCAAGACCTCGAAATCGTCCTAGAACACGCACAGATGAACGTGCTGAAGTTGCTGTGCTCGCTACCATAGCTGTAAATCCTCAAATCAGCACACGTCAAATTGAACGTGAAGTTGGTGTGTCGAAATCAAGAGCACAACGTATTCTTAAACGTCATAAATTTCATGTTCATTTACACCAAGATCTTCATGGAAATTACTTCCGCAATAAGGTAACATTTTGTCGGTGGGCTCAGCAAAAACTTCTGACTAATCCAATTTTTTTTGCAGAGATTCTCTTTACCGACGAGGCATCATTCTCCAACAAAGGAATTGTTAATATGAGGAATATGCATTATTGGTCCGCAGACAATCCAAAATGGCTCCGTCAGATAGAGCATCAACGTCCGTGGAAAGTTAATGTTTGGTGTGGGATTATTGGAGATCCCATTATCGGACGTTTCTTTATAAATGGCATCCAAAAGGGCACACAATTCTCCAGATTCATACGACACAATCTTCCTGTTCTCTTGGACACCGTAGCTCTGAACCGGAGAAAGGTCATGTGGTATCAGCATGACGGATTCCCTGCACATAACGCTTTACGAGGGCGACGACTTCTGAACCGTAAGTTCCCTGGTAGGTGGATTGGACGAAGTGGCCCAGTTCGGTGGCCTGCCCGATTTCCGGACCTTACACCGCTGGATTATTTTCTTCGGGGAGCAGTAAGGATGCTGTTTACCAACATGAACCAACAACACCAGAGGACATGAAGCAACGCATTATTGATGCTTGTAAAGCCATCAAAGAGGAAACAGTAGCACGAAGTAGGGCATCCTTCATCCGCAGAGTGACCCTATATATGCAAGCCAATGGACATTACTTTGAGCATGAGATGTGAACGCTATGTTTAGTATGTAGTGATGGTATCACAGTGAAAGTTTCTACAAAGGGCCATTTTACACAATGATGTTAAGAAACATTTGTTTGCAACAATTTGTCATTTAACGCATTAGATAAACATAACATTGATAATTATGTGATAATAAAACTAATTGGTTAAACATGTTTACATTCATCTTCTATGTCCTACCTGAACTTCCCAAATCAAAACATTTTTACCTAAACCACGGTAAAACTTTTAGTCCACTTGCTCGTTTTACTAAAAGCATCAACATGAAGTTTACTATTACGAGTGAATGATTAACTGTTACTTGCGCTAGATCTACAGTAAAGTAAAGTTTTAACGTTGAGCGGCATTACCTTATTAGTAACGGATTAACGATAAGCAAAGTTAACTTTGTGACTAACTTTGCGGTACACAGATTTGTTACAGAACCGCATCAGCCCTAGCCTATGGGATAAAAACCTGCTGGAATGTACGACGTTAATTCAGGATGGCAGCAGACCGTATTATTTGTTTCGGACCTCTTGATAAGTATGGAAGTGTGATTACGCTTGTCAATCAAATCGCGATTACGGGCAGCATGGGGTTCACGCCTGAGCCTCAGGACGTGCGCTAGCAGCGCATGTCGGGTGTTTCAGGCGTCAACTTCGCGTCTTAATATCTCGGGATGTAATAGGAATATTGCGATGCAATCAACGCCATTGTGTATGTGCTTTGTCATGCTATGGATTGCTGAAGCAAAAATATAGGAGGTCCATTTAAAAAACATAAGTTTGTGTTAAAAAACACATGTGCTTTCGTTCTAGATTGTTTCCAGATATGTACATTCATGGGCCCAGCCCTACATTGATACCGGTGAAAGTCGTTTTCCAATAGCTGTTATTGTTCCAGAGATATTTTGGGTGGACAAGATAGCTGGGAGACCATATATATATATATATATATATATATATATATATATATATATATATATATATTCCTGGAAATGGAAAAAAAAGAACACATTGACACCGGTGTGTCAGACCCACCATACTTGCTCCGGACACTGCGAGAGAGCTGTACAAGCAATGATCACACGCACGGCACAGCGGACACACCAGGAACCGCGGTGTTGGCCATTCGCAACCGTCTCCATGAAGCTGGGCTACGGTCCCGCACACCGTTAGGCCGTCTTCCGCTCACGCCCCAACATCGTGCAGCCCGCCTCCAGTGGTGTCGCGACAGGCGTGAATGGAGGGACGAATGGAGAAGTGTCGTCTTCAGCGATGAGAGTCGCTTCTGCCTTGGTGTCAATGATGGTCGTATGCGTGTTTGGCGCCGTGCAGGTGAGCGCCACAATCAGGACTGCATACGACCGAGGCACACAGGTCCAACACCCAGCATAATGGTGTGGGGAGCGATCTCCTACACTGGCCGTACACCTCTGGTGATCGTCGAGGGGACACTGAATAGTGCACGGTACATCCAAACCGTCATCGAACCCATCGTTCTACCATTCCTAGACCGGCAAGGGAACTTGCTCTTCCAACAGGACTATGCACGTCCGCATGTATCCCGTGCCACCCAACGTGCTCTAGAAGGTGTAAGTCAACTAACCTGGCCTGCAAGATCTCCGAATCTGTCCCCCATTGAGCATGTTTGGGACTGGATGAAGCGTCGTCTCACGCGGTCTGCACGTCCAGCACGAACGCTGGTCCAACTGAGGCGCCAGGTGGAAATGGCATGGCAAGCCGTTCCACAGGACTACATCCAGCATCTCTACGATCGTCTCCATGGGAGAATAGCAGCCTGCATTGCTGCGAAAGGTGGATATACACTGTACTAGTGCCGACATTGTGCATGCTCTGTTGCCTGTGTCTATGTGCCTGTGGTTCTGTCAGTGTGATCATGTGATCTATCTGACCCCAGGAACGTGTCAATAAAGTTTCCCCTTCCTGGGACAATGAATTCACGGCGTTCTTATTTCAATTTCCAGGAGTGTATATACTTAATTCCGTTAGTATTGAACCATCAGTGTCCCAGCTCGCGGCTAGCCAGTTTTAATTTCGAACCACCTCACCCTAACACTTAAATTTTTATGTAGAAGTTGTGAAGAGCACAGAAGGACACTTACTTTTGGCCAGATTCTGTCGGTACTATCTGTATACCAAAAACTGACAAGAAATCCAGATAATGAGAAGTACTTATCCGGAACAAAATGGTGCAATGCCAAAATCGCGAAATGGACAGATAACAATGATCGAAGTTTGTTAAGTGGAATGGTTTAATGGCATCGTTAGATTAAAAATGTCTTCTGAATAAAATTATTTGAGACTGAACCTACTTTTTCGTTTATAAATGGTTCGAAAACTTTCTATCAGCGTTTTAATAATTAACCTTGTTCAAAATTTTGTACTAACAAATTAAAAGCACTTTTAGCTTAAAATTCCTACAATAATACAATATGGTTTCCTAACGTGGTGCTCGGAGTGACCAAGAGAAACCACAGGTCTTTTTCTACACTCCTGGAAATTGAAATAAGAACAACGTGAATTCATTGTCCCAGGAAGGGGAAACTTTATTGACACATTCCTGGGGTCAGATACATCACATGATCACGCTGACAGAACCACAGGCACATGGACACAGGCAACAGAGCATGCACAATGTCGGCACTAGTACAGTGTATATCCACCTTTCGCAATAATGCAGGCTGCTATTCTCCCATGGAGACGATCGTAGAGATGCTGGATGTAGTCCTGTGGAACGGCTTGCCATGCCATTTCCATCTGGCGCCTCAGTTGGACCAGCGTTCGTGCTGGACGTGCAGACCGCGTGAGACGACGCTTCATCCAGTCCCAAACATGCTCAATGGGGGACAGATCCGGAGATCTTGCTGGCCAGGGTAGTTGACATACACCTTCTAGAACACGTTGGGTGGCACGGGATACATGCGGACGTGCATAGTCCTGTTGGAACAGCAAGTTCCCTTGCCGGTCTAGGAATGGTAGAACGATGGGTTCGATGACGGTTTGGATGTACCGTGCACTATTCAGTGTAGGAGATCGCTCCCCACACCGTGATGCCGGGTGTTGGCCCTGTGTGCCTCGGTCGTATGCAGTCCTGATTGTGGCGCTCACCTGCACGGCGCCAAACACGCATACGACCATCATTGGCACCAAGGCAGAAGCGACTCTCATCGCTGAAGACGACACGTCTCCATTCGTCCCTCCATTCACGCCTGTCGCGACACCACTGGAGGCGGGCTGCACGATGTTGGGGCGTGAGCGGAAGACGGCCTAACGGTGTGCGGGACCGTAGCCCAGCTTCATGGTGACGGTTGCGAATGGTCCTCGCCGATACCCCAGGACCAACAGTGTCCCTAATTTGCTGGGTAGTGGCGGTGCGGTCCCCTACGGCACTGCGTAGGATCCTACGGTCTTGGCGTGCATCCGTGCGTCGCTGCGGTCCGGTCCCAGGTCGACGGGCACGTGCACCTTCCGCCGACCACTGGCGACAACATCGATGTACTGTGGAGACCTCACGCCCCACGTGTTGAGCCATTCGGCGGTACGTCCACCCGGCCTCCCGCATGCCCACTATACGCCCTCGCTCAAAGTCCGTCAACTGCACATACGGTTCACGTCCACGCTGTCGCGGCATGCTACCACTGTTAAAGACCGCGATGGAGCTCCGTATGCCACGGCAAACTGGCTGACACTGACGGCGGCGGTGCACAAATGCTGCGCAGCTAGCGCCATTCGACGGCCAACACCGCGGTTCCTGGTGTGTTCGCTGTGCCGTGCGTGTGATCATTGCTTGTACAGCCCTCTCGCAGTGTCCGGAGCAAGTATGGTGGGTCTGACACACCGGTGTCAATGTGTTCTTTTTTCCATTTCCAGGAGTGTAGTTGCGGAGTTCGATTACATGCAGTAAGGGAAGTTTTGGGAAAGTTGCGGGGTTCAAGTGTTCTTTCGAAAGTTGTAAATTTCGAGTGAGCCAAGCAACAGCGGGTGAGCGAACTCCCTACTTTAGGAGAGAAATACTGACAACGACAACGAGGAGGAATGACGAAAATCATGAATCAGCGATACTGATCGGTATCACAGATCCTCGGAGGTTTGCTCCGACGTTCTCTCCCAGAAGCTCGTGGCTGGCCGACAGCTAAGCACGGGATCCAACGTCATCACGTAGCTCTCTCCTGTTTACTCGGCAGGACTTGCTTCTGCCTTACGATAACAACATTCCTCCAGCGCTCGTGACAACGCCCAAGACTACGAGCGCAGATACTGAGGGGAAAACATGTGTGGGCTCTCGTTTCGCCTGTTGGCCTCAGCACAGCTCGTGAGTCAGGCTCAGAATGTGTTTCAAGGCGAGCGGCGTCTGGCGCAAGGCTGAGTGGCAGCAGAGGAGGCCTGTGAGCTGCGTATCGTATCGGCCGCTTCCTGGGCGCAACAAACGACCCACTCCGCTGCCCGCCCTCTGGACAAGCTCTGGCTTTTAACTCGGGCAGCCGGGACGGCTTACAAGCACGGTTTCCCCTTTGTCCCCAACCTTAGTTTGGCAATGTCTTCTTCGTGCCTACCGTGCATACCAAGAACGACGGATTTCTTTATAAATACCTACCACTCACGATTTCCCTTCACTTGTGTTTTACACGACGGGTTTCGGGATATAATTCCCATTTGTAAGCAATTTTTCTCTGTGTACTACGCCATTTTTAAGTAAATGTTTCTGATGTGTGAGGTTTTGCTTCGTTTTGTTGACTTTACCGTACATATAAAAAGGCGCAGTCTTTACTTGGTTGGCCGGCCGCGGTGGTCCCTCGGTTCTAGGCGCTCAGTCCGGAACTGTGCGACTGCTACGGTCGCAGGTTCGAATCCTGCCTCGGGCATGGATGTGTGTGATGTCCTTAGGTTAGTTAGGTTTAAGTAGTTCTAAGTTCTAGGGGACTAATGACCACAGCAGTTGAGTCCCATAGTGCTCAGAGCCATTTGAACCATTTTTCTTTACTTGGTTGTCGATTTTTATACGTAGTTAGTGGCGAAATTTGGAAGAAAATGTAGTTAAACAGTTTTCTTATGGTCCATTTGTGCAGTCTCTCACACATGTTAAACATCACACACAATTTTCTGTGTACAACATACGTCGAGAATAGCTTACACAAACAAACTGTTACAAAGATGTTTTTACATGTAGTCGACAGAGATAATGCTATAGGTCTTCCACAGAGTATGAAAGGCTTTCGTACAGAAGGTATTTTCTCAAACAGTCTGGATCATAATTTGCTTACATCTGTGCTCGTGGTCTCGCGGTAGCGTTTTCGCTTCCCGAGCACGGGGTCCCGGGTTCGATTCCCGGCGGGGTCAGGGATTTTTCACCTGCCTCGTGATGACTGGGTGTTTGTGTCGTCTTCATCATCATCATCAATCATCCCCATTACGGTCGGAGGAAGGCAATGGCAAACCACCTCCACTAGGACCTTGCCTAGTAAGGCGGCGCGGGTCTCCCGCGTCGCTCCCCTACGCTCGGTAAACGGAGTATGGGACTCATCATCATCTGTTTTACACTGGAGTTTATTTCTATGCGTTAACATTTTCATCTAAGTATACCGTCGAAGCAGCTCAAAAATCCAAATGAAAATGAAAGAAAATCATGACTGGTAGCTGAAAAGTTATTTACAAAGAAACCCATCATTTTCATCGTCGCAGGCTTTCACAAGCAGTATATAATGGATCGAATCGTACTAACGTTTACAGTACCACTTTATTCGTTTGATTTGTCTGCGTAATTTCCGATTCACTCGATGAGTTTTTCATATTTTGAAACCGCCCATCGTCCGTGTTTATAGTTCCTACTGGAAATCTTCATTCCTACGAAATTTTCATAACTGCAATAGTGCAGCAAAGAAAACTGAGATACAACGTTTCGTAGACGAGAGCGCTTGAAGTGAAATACAGTCTTTTGCTAGCGCTATGAAAGTATCAGTAGCCTTTCTGAAGGAAATGGCCTAATCTATACCGTTACTGATGTCTATTGTGAGATCCTAGATCCTTCTTTCTCCATGTTGGACTGCACTTTCAGAACTGAGATTCTTTGTAATATGAAAGGCAAAGTAAAGCAATCATCTGAGTCAGTCTCTTTTCTTTTCTTACTCGAGGCGTTTAGAGAAGTTACACGATCTTCTCGTGAGTCAGTGGTTTACATGAGTATTTATTTTTCTGGTTATAGCCACTTGACTTCATTACGCTTTATTTTATTATGTGTCTTTGTTGTCATGATATCGCAGTGAAGTGATACTTTGTAAACTATAATAAAGCTAATTATATGATGTTCAGCCAAACATCTGGAGCGGCAATTTTCTGGAACATCAGGTAAGAAGCTTTGTTAAACTTTATAATGTCCCTCTTCTGTGCTTCTTCTGCTCTATTTCCTTACAACTTATCAGTGGAGTCGTGTAAAATGTGGTTTACTCCATCACTTTAATCACCACTGCTGTTGCAAAAATTGAGGAAAATGAGCAAAATTGAAGCAAATGATATAATCGAAACTGAGAGAACATACATGTCAAACATTTCGCAACTTGTCGTCTGCCATGAAAGTAAACACATCAAAAAAGTTTTGCATCCCCTTGGTTCCGAGAGTTCCGGAACGTGTCCAGAAAATTGGAATAGAGCTCAACATAAACTTCGTTTCCGCCCTTTTTATTCCTCATGAAAACCACACATAGCATGTTGTACCACCATACAGCGAGACCTTCAGAGGTGGTGGTCCAGATTGCTGTACACACTGGTACCTCTAATACCCAGTAGCACGTCCTCTTGCATTGATGCATGCCTGTATTCGTCGTGGCATACTATCCACAATTTCATCACGCCACTCTTGGTCCAAATTGACCCACTCCTCAACTGCGATTCGGCGTAGATCTCTCAGAGCGGTTGGTAGGTCACGTCGTCCATAAACAGCCCTTTTCAATCAATCACAGCTAATGTTCCATAGGGTTCACGTCTGGAGACCATGTTGGCCACTCTATTCGAGCGGCGTTATTATCCTGAAGTAAATCATTCACAAGACGTGCACGATTGGGGCGCCAATTGTGGTCCATCAAGTCGAATGCCTCGCCAATATGCTGCCGATATGGTTGCACTGACGGCCGGAGGATGGCATTACGTATCTTACAGCCGCTACGGCGCCTTCCATGACTACCAGCGGCGTATGTCGGCCCCACATAATGCCACCCCAAAACAGCAGGAAACCTCCACCGTGCTGCACTCGCTGGATAGTGTGTCTAATACGTTGAGCTTGACCGGGTTGCCTCCAAACACGTCTCCGACGATTGCCTGGATGAAGGCATATGCGACACTCGTCGGGGAAGAGAACGTGATGCCAATCCGGAATGTTGTTGGGCCCATCTATACGTCGCTGCACGGTGTCGCGGTTGCATAGATGGACCTCGCCATGGACGTCGGGAGTGAAGTTGCGCATCATGCAGCCTATTGCGCACCGGTTGAGTCGTAACACGGCGTTCTGTGGCTGCAAGAAAAGCATTATTCAACATGACGCCGTTGCCGTCAGAGTTCCTCCGAGCCATAATCCATAGGTAGCGGTCATCCACTGCAGTAGTAGCCCTTGGGCAGCCTGAGCGAGGCATGTCATGGACAGTTCCTGTCTCTCTGCATCTCTTCCATGTCCGAACAATATCGCTTTGGCTCATTCCGAGACACCTGGACACTTCCTTGTCGAGAGCCCTTCCTGGCACAAAGTAAGAATGCGGACGCGATCGAACCGCGGTATTGACCGTCTAGGCATGGTTGGACAACACGAGCCGCGTACCTACTTCCTGGTGAAATGACTGGAACTGATCGGCTGTCACGCCCCCTCCGTCTAATAGGCGCTGCTGACGGATGGTTGTTTACATCTTTGGGCGGGTTTAGTGACATCTCTGAAAAGTCAAAGGGACTGTGTCTGTGATACAATGTCCACAGTCAACGTCTATCTTCAGGAGTGCTGGGAACCGTGGTGATTCAAAACTTTTTTAGATGTATGTACATAAATTAATTAAACTGTAGGACATCTGTGTAACGAATCTGCAAAAATTTATAAATTTTATTCTAATTACTATCTAAGTAGCGACACATTTTGCTCTATGATCTAAGATATACAGCGATATTTTATGGATTTCACTGATGAAGGTATAACAACAGGAGTTGTCATTCATGGTTTATTTCACTCATCAAATATAGTTTCTTCTCAACTCTGTTATTTATTCCGAAGTTAAAATTATACTGAGATCTATTTTGTATTCCAATACTCTATCGCTAGACTAATGTAAAAGAGTTTTCGAGAATTGGCAGTTTGAAAGTTTTGCATGAATCGAGAAAAGATGAAAGCATATATGGACTTGGCTTGCAAGAGGAACATCAGACTCCGTGACTCGTGGCTACCTAGATCCCACCCTGAATACAGTTTCTAGCATTGTTGAAGAACACAGCGCTAAGACTTAGTTACCGTTTTTCGTCCGGGAAATCTGTTTCTACATATCCATTCCGCGTTCAACCGTACGAACATATAGAGGGTACGTGGTACCATTATGATCAACTTCTGCGTCCCTTAAGAATCCTTGTTACATTTTTGTATGGCCTGTACTGATCTACCGCTATCCTATCAGCTTTCTGTGAAGACGTTCGATACATGCTTTCAAGTTCTGATACGTACTACGAAGACTGGAGCGCACTCTAGAATAGGTGGCACTGGCATCTTGTATGTGTCTCCTCCGCAGATGAAGCGCACTTTCGTAGAAACCTTTCAAAAAACTAGTGATGATAAAGTGTTCTTCACATTTCATATCTCCTTTTAGAATTAGGCATACCTACGTAAACAATTTGATGCGGTCTATGAGATTACATAAGAGTCGAGGGGCATGAAAGGGAAGCAGTCGTTGGGAAGGGAGTGAGACAGGGTTGTAGCCTCTCCTCGATGTTATTCAATCTGCATATTGAGCAAGCAGTAAAGGAAACAAAAGAAAAATTCGGAGTAGGTATTAAAATCCATGGAGAACAAATAAAAACGTTGACGTTCGCCGATGACATTGTTATTCTGTCAGAGACAGCAAAGGACTTGGAAGAGCAGTTGAACGGAATGGACAGTGTCTTCAAAGGAGGATATAAGATGAACATCAACAAAAGCAAAACAAAGATAATGGAATGTAGTCGAATTAAGTCGGGTGATGCTGAGGGAATTAGATTAGAAAATGAGACACTTAAAGTAGTAAAGGCATTTTGCTATTTAGGGAGTAAAATAACTGACGATGGTCGAAGTAGAGAGGATATAAAATGTAGACTGACAATGGCAAGGAAATCGTTTCTGAAGAAGAGAAATTAGTTAACATCGAGTATAGATTTAAGCGTCAGGAAGTCGTTTCTGAAAGTATTTGTATGGAGTGTAGCCATGTATGGAAGTGAAACGTGGACGATAAATAGTTTAGACAAGAAGAGAATAGAAGCTTTCGAAATGTGGTACTACAGAACAATGCTGAAGATTAGATGGGTAGATCACATAACTAATGAGGAGGTATTGAATAGAATTGGGGAGGAGTTTGTGGCACAACTTGACCAAACGAAGGGACCGCTTGGTAGAACATGTTTTGAGGCATCAAGGGATCACAAATTTAGCATGGTAGGACAGCGTGGAGGGTAAAAATCGTAGAGGGAGACCAAGAGATGAGTACACAAGAGATTCAGAAGAATGTAGGTTGCAATAAGTACTAGGAGATGAAGAAACTTTCACAAGATAGAGTAGCACGGAGAGTTGCATCAAACCAGTCTCAGGACTGAAGACCACAACAACAATGAGATTACCATCGTCTGACTCTTTCTATTTATTATAGGCAAGACACTGGACACATCAGGTCTCATAAACACATTTGGTAAAGTGTTAAGTGTCTGTTTTTGGTAACGGATTAGATTAGATTATATTAATTCTTGCCCCATATATCATGAATACAACGCTTTGTAATTATGTGAAACGTGTTAGTTAAACATAAGGTTTCTTTACACGATATGATTGAATTACATATTTATTTTTAATAATTGTAAAATTACTAATATCTATCTAAAAATTCATCTATTAAGTAGGAGGAGCTGTCATTCAGAAATTATGTTAACTTGTTTTTAAATACTGGTTGTCTGTCTCTCAGATTTTTTATGCTATTTGGTAAGCTACGAAAGAATTTTGTAGCAGTATAATTCACTCCTTTCTGTGCCAAAGCCAGATTTAACCCAAAATAGTGAAGATCAGCCTTTTTTCGAGTGTTGTAACTACTCACATTGCTATATCTTTTGAACAGGGATTGGTTTTTAACAACAAATTTCATAAGTGAATGACTATATATTTATTGTGAAGCTATTGTGAATATCACTAGTTCCTCAAATGCACGCCTACTAGATGAGCATGGGTGGGCTCCAGCTATTATTATGGTCACACACTTTTCTATAATGAAGGCTTTTTCGTTAATGATGTATTACACGAAAATATGACGGCATACGAAAGCAGTGAATGAAAATAGGAACAGAAGCTAATTTACTGATATGTTAATTGCCAAAATTTTTAATAACTATAATACCATAAGTAGCTGAACTCAAACATTTCAGCAGATCGTCGATGCGTTTCTCCATCCAAAATTTTGAATACGCTGCCTTACGTACAGACTCCTGTTCGAAAGCTATATCTATTAACGGTGTTATGCCATTTACTGTGCAGATGTGAACATAGTGTGTTTGGTCATAATTTGATCAGAGTCCATTTACAGAGACCCACTTAATAATTTCCTGAAAGACATTATTTACAGTTTCCTCAGCTAATTCTTGTTTCTTGGTTGTAATTACTATACTTGCATCATCACCGAAAAGCACTAGTTTCGCAACTTCATAAATACAGAGTGGCAAATCATTAATATATATTGTCAATAAGGAACCCCATTCTTGATGCCTCCCCAGTTTAAGGAATTTGCTGATTTTTGGGCATTATGTGAACTGTTTATTTCAACCTTCTGCACTCATTCAGTTAAATGCGAGTTAAACCATTTGTGCGCTGTCCCACTCGTACCACTATTATTAAGCTTATCTAGAAGAATGCCATGATTTGCACAATCAAAAGCCTTTGAGACATCACAAAAAATTCCAGTAGATAATATTCTGCTATTCAGAGCATTTCATAATTGATCAGCGAATGCGTATATAGCACTATCTGTTGAAACGTCCTTCTGAGAACCATATTGATATTTTGTTAGAACTTTATTTTTATAAACTTGTGAAGCTGCTCTTCAATACATTACTTTATCAAGAATTTCAGATAAAGCTGTCGAACTCTCCTTTTTATGTCTTATCATATCAAGGACAGATATTAAGACATATACAAACTGAAAAATCGGCAAACTAAACGCCACCTGTGATAAAAGCGTTAACTCTAACGACAATGCCTTCTCGACAAAGACGTGTATATTGCTTTTCTGTCGTCAATGAATCAACGTTCTTCTTCCACTGTACACAGACAGTATCATTCTTTAACACTCTTGTAACTAACTATTCATTCTCGTTAACATCCTCTACATAATCAATGGCTTGTTTTATGAACGACGACGGGTGTTACATCCCGGAAAACTACTTACGAGTGCGCAGTAAACTGATGATTTTAAATCTCACCAGGTACACGACACACAAGACCTTGCAGTGTCTTAGCGCAATTCCTATGAAGCATTTAGCAGGTTGTTCAAGAACGTGGCGTGCCGAAGAGACTATAAGTTACATCACGTGTTAAACTTGCAAATTACGGTTGAGATGGATGGCTCTCGCTGTCTGGAAAATTTGGTTACAATCTGTGACTGTCGTCGGTGCAAGAACATACGGTGGGCGTGTTTCCCAATAATTATTGTTGCCTTCAGTCACTAATATTACAATTCCGAGACCGAATGTCACTACATAGATGACAATGCGTATTGCCGTGTATAGAATAATGCATTGTTGACACATGCAAAGGTTAAAGACGGTGAGGTGCCCTTCTCCTTGGTTTTCCGTACATTACACGTGTATTCTCTATCCGTCGTATAAGCAGGTGCCACGTCTAAGTCATTCACGTTTCGTTTGCAGTAACAGGGGTCATTTTTGCAATTATTGAAATTGGCCCACAAAACTGCATAGATTCTCTTCTAGGATACTCAGTTCATCAGAAAGTCCCCTCTATTGTCTGTTTCCTGTTTGCATATGACATACGCACAAATAATGCCTGGTATAAAATCATTAGGTCTGTTAACTCAAATTCACTCAAAAAAATAAAAACAGCAGATCACGAAGAAATTATCCAAATGGGACGAAAATCGGTTTACGTGATAAACATGTCTAGACATGTCCAGTCCACCTCCAGCCCTTATGCAAGCAGTTATTCGACTTGGTACTGATTCATAGAGTTGTTGCATGTCCTCCTGACGGATATCGTGCCAAATCCTATCCCACTGGCGCGGTAGATCTCCAAAATTCGAAGTGGTTGGAGGGTCCTGCCAATAATGCTCCAAACGTTCTCAATTTGGGAGAGATCCATTTACCTTGCTGGTCAAGGTAGGGTTTGGTAAGCACGAAGGCAAGCTTTAGAATCTCTGGGCGTGTGCAAGCTGGCATTATCTTGCTGAAATGTAAGTTCAGCATGGCTGTCTATGGAGAGAGAGCGAGGCGTAGAACATCGTCGATGACTCCAGAGGGGTCCTTCTGTCAAAAAGTAATGGTACGCCACACCACCACAACTGGTTATCAGACTGTATGGCGGGTGACACTCAGGTTAGTTTCCCACCACTGTCTGTGGCTTGCCCAGACACGTCTTCGCTAGCCATTGGGGCTCAATTCGAAGTGGGACTCATGACTGAAGACAACTGTACTCCAGTCAATGAGATTTCAAGCCGAAGACCTATCTGGAGTCGCATCAGACCATGACGGGATACCAGTCTGACATCCAAATGGCCCGATAATCAATAGTGATGGTCTGGATGCCATTCCTTTTCATACGAGGACCCCTTTGGTTGCCACTTACAACCAAAGGGATTGCCATAAGCGACACTTTTACAGCACAGTGGCACTTCGGCGACAGTCTACGTCCCGTCTGGTTGTCCTCCATGGTAAGCCTCCTGGGCTTATATTTCAGCAAGATACTGCCTATCCACGCACGGCGAGAGGTCTACTGCTATTCTTCGTGCTTCCCAAACCCAACATTGGCCAGCAAGGTCTGTGGACCTCTCCCCAATGGAGATCGTCGTTTGGAGAATTATGGGCTGGGCCCCACAACAAGATCGAGATTTCGACAATCGAAGGCGCCACTTGAACAGACTTTGACACGATATCCCTCAGGAAAGCATCCAAAAACTCTATCAATCAATGTCAAGCCGAATAACTGCTTGTATAAAGGGCAGAGGTGTAACAATGCGTTTTATACTTGCTCAATTTGTGAAGCTCTTTCTCTAGAGCAAATAATCCATATTTTTCTGTAATTGTAATCATTTGTTTGTCTGTTTCTGTACATCATATCTACCGATTCCCGTCTCATTCCGATAGCTCCTTCGTGGTGCGTCGTATTTCTGTTTCTTTTCGTTTTTTTCTTAGTGTGTGTACTTCTCATCACACAAAGCAGTGCTTTGTACAACGAGAAATGTAACAAATTATGATGACTAACATTAATAACAATTAATGAAGATTTTATAAATGACATATGTGACGACAACGTATAAAACGAATTTATTTCACATCCCATTGTGTGGAAATTTCACATGTCCGTTTCATTAATGACGATAGAAAGTTCTAGCTTCCTGAACGCATCAAGAGTCTGACACCCTATGTCGTATGAAAGTTTGGTCATGATCGGTCTCTACGTTCTTAGTCAATGGAACGTACATTACCAGGTCCGACTTAAACAGAAGAAAATTTACTCCAGGTTGGGGCACAAAATCACTCCGTTCATCCGAATTCCACATGGTTTTTAATGCTGTTTCTTCCCAGATTGCAGATTTATAAAACAGTTAAAAAAATCGATTTTTGAACTTACATTTGAAACGTCCCCTTTGAAAAATTATACACGAATGTGCTTAAACAGATACACAATTATCTTTAGCGCAACGCAATCTGACTTTCAATAATCCCTACAAAAGAATGGCCCTGACTAGCATTAACCTATACCTTTCACAAATCACTTACCTCACAAAAAATCTTCGTTACTCAAGCTACTGCAATACAGCGAGCGCCACTACTGCCAGCTAAATAAAAGATTCAAACTACGGAAGGCACTAACTACTGATAGGTATAGTTAGCAAATGAAAGATTTTAATAGAGAACAAACAGTGTATTTACCTTAATAGTCAAAATATATATGATAGTTCATG
Organism: Schistocerca gregaria; assembly: GCF_023897955.1. Taxonomy (NCBI): domain Eukaryota; kingdom Metazoa; phylum Arthropoda; class Insecta; order Orthoptera; family Acrididae; genus Schistocerca; species Schistocerca gregaria. The sequence goes on from NC_064922.1 coordinate 871,245,296, forward strand.
ACATCCAGTCTTACAAATTACAAAACTCCGCCATCTCTCTCCCCACGTCCACCACTGCTGGCGGCTCACCTCCAACTGCGCAACGCTACGCGCTGTTAGCATCCAGCTGCCGCTGCCCAACACTACAATGGCAGACAACAATGCAAACTAAACACAGACTGCGCACAGCACAGCCAGTGATTTTTCATACCGAGCGCTACGTGGCGGCGGCATTACCAATAAAAAAACTTAAACAGCCTACTTACACATTTCAAGTTGTTATTTTGTAATGCCAAGTGTCATTTGGCGAAATAAAACTGAAAATAGGTATAAACTGGGTGAGATAAGAGGATGTTGGCAACTTTTCTGGCGATCGTCGACTGTCGTGACATGGCGAATGTAGTAGCTTCGCTCCTCTAGACGTTACAGTAGCTTACCGTGCCTCTAGTTGGTCGTCGTCGTGGCGTCGTCATTGTAGAGTATGTTCCAAATGTGTCTACAGATAACGGTAAATGCAAATTTAAGGTAAGTGCTCCAGAAAAGCAGTCTGTCAGTGTCAACTTTGGTGGACTAGAACGATCTGGTTCCAACAATGTGCTCAGTAAACTGAAGAAATAATTGTGGGAGAACATTTTCGAAAGTGGCTATTCATGCCACACTATAGCAAATTGTCGTAGAATTGCTTTAGAACTTTTGAAGATGGCTATGGAAGTTTTCGTCCAGAAAGTATTGTCTCACTATTCAATTTATACTGTGAGAGCGCAGACTGTGGTTGAATTATGTAATTTTGTTGGAATTTAAAATAAAACAGTACTTTCTCATAGTGAGAGAAGGCAGCTGTACTTATGCCTGCAACTGAAAAGATTTTGCAAGGGTACGAGGCTCTTAAATTTTACTTTCTGTCTGAAAACAATTTTCTTGTAAAATCCTAGGGCTCGAGGATGCATATGGTTTCTTCAGTGTCTCTGGCTACCTGCACAAGCATATGCTGCCCATTGATGGTGAAAAACAGATTGAATTGAAAGTGTATTCTGTGTCGATATTGTATCCAATCTGAGAGAGAGACCTAACAATAACTTCGTTCCTCAAAAAATAAGACGTGACGATTACCAGCTTTTAAATTTGTTCAGCAAACATATGAATGCTTTTCTATCTCTTTGTAGTGATTACATTGGCAAGTGGATGATGCAGTACGATGAGTGAAATGCGTTCAATTGGTTAGCTCTTAACAACGAACTTGTTTGACCGTCTGGAAAATTCAGAATGAGATTTTCACTCTGCAGCTGATATGAAACTTCCTGGTAGATTAAAACTGTGTGCCGGACCGAGACTCGAACTCGTAACCTTTGCCTTCCGTGGGGAAGTGCTCTACCATCTTTTTTTTTTTGTTTTGTTAATTCTCATTTTTTTTTCTTTTTCGTTCGTTTTTATGTGGTCGAGGCGGACGGCGTAAGACATCCGTTTTTGTTCGTCTTTGATCGGTTAACTCAGTTTTTTTTTATTACAGAGGGCTGCTAACCCTCCTACTGAACACGCTAAGCTACCGTGCCGGCCCATCTGAGCCACCCAAGCACGACTCACGACCCGTCCTCACAGCTTCAATTCTGCTAGAACCTCGTCTCCTACCTTCCAAACTTCACAGAAGTTTGCGAAAGGCAAAGGTCCCGAGTTCGAGTCTCGGTCCAGAACACAGTTTTAATCTGCCAGGAAGTTTCATATCAGCACACACTCCGCTGGAGAGTGAAAATCTCATTCTGGAAACATCCCCCAGGCTGTGGCTAACCCATGTCCCCGCAATATCCTTTCTTCCAGGTGTGCTAGTTCTACAAGGTTCGCAGAAGAGCTTCTGTGAAGTCTGGAAGGTAGGAGAGGAGGTACTGGCAGAACTGAAACTGTGAGGAGGGGTCGTGAGTCGTGCTTTGGTAGCTCAGATAGTAGAGCAGTTGCCCGTGAAAGGCAAAGGTTCGAGTTCGAGTCTCGGTCCGGTACACAGTTTTAATCTGCCGGGAAGTTTCAGTGTGCAAAATTCTGTAGTCTCTTTGCAAAATGGAGATGTTCTTGTGGCTGACAGTGGCAAATCCTTTAAAAATGTTTCAAATCGGAAACCAGATCAACATTTTCAGAGAAAACTGTATCTGATGGTGTGATTCCATGAGTAACGGTTTTGGATAAATATTTAGAACTTTTGAAAATCGCGCTATACTTTTTTGCAATCCCTGTCCATAATGCAACAACGGAAACGATATTTTCTTTATTGCATATACATCGCTCTGATGTAAGAAATAATCTTCATGTACAATGTGTAAAGAATTTGTTAATCGTCAGTTATAATTATAAAGACGCCACTGTTCCCAATACTGTGATTGCATCAAATCCAAGAAAGAGTTAGTTAAGAAGTAAAAAAAAGAAAAAAAGTAAGCCGTTATGTTTCACATAAACATCGTTTGTAAAAACGTCAAGCTTTTCAATTTCGAAACACGGTAACCCTAAGGCCAGAGGTTTGCCTACGGTCAGAACGGGTTAAACGGTTTAAAAACTGTGATAATCTGCTGACTTGCAGGTGAATATCTCATCTTCCTTATGCGCACACACTTCTACCTATGAGACTAATAAATTTCCTTAGGAGAGAACTGTCCTGTTATGAGCGTGCTAGTCTGTTTCATCCTCCTGTGCTGGCTTGTGGACCAAGTTCGGTGCCCCTGGCGAGACTCCTCGCTACAGCGCTGACACCTTGCGGAGTGACGCCAGCGGAGCGGTAAACAAAACGGGAGGTTAGGATGTGGTCCCAGGGCCACTCCCCCCTCCACGACCTGCCACACCAGGAGCTGGGAGGCGCCATTTGGGAGCCAGCGAGCTTCGGCGCACGAAACGCTTGAGATTTCGTCAAGTGTTTTATTTACTAGACCTACAGGCTTAATGTATTACGGTTTTCAATACCGATATGTCATGGAGAAGAAATAAAAACTTTAAGGTTCGCCGATGACATTGTAATTCTGTCAGAGACAGCAAAGGGATTGGAGGAGCAGTTGAACAGAATTGACAGAGTCTTGAAAGGAGGCTATAAGACGAATATCAACAAAAGCAAAACGAGGATAATGGAATGTAGTCGAATTAAGTCGGGTGATGCTGAGGGAATTAGATTAGGAAATGAGACACTTAAGTAGTAAAGGAGTTTTGCTATTTGGGGAGCAAAATAACTGATGATGGTCCAAGTGGAGAGGATGTAAAATGTAGACTGGCAATGGCAAGGAAAGCGTTTCTGAAGAAGAGAAATTTGTTAACATCGAGTATAGATTTAAGAGTCAGGAAGTCGTTTCTGAAAGTATTAGTCTGGAGTGTAGCCATGTATGGAAGTGAAACATGGACGATAAACAGTTTGGACAAGAATAGAATAGAAGCTTTAGAAATGTGATGCTACAGAAGAATACTGAAGATTAGATGGGTAGATCATATAACTAATGAGGAGGTATTGAATAGAATTGGGGAGAAGACGAGTTTGTGGCACAACTTGACTAGAAGAAGGGATCGGTTGGTAGGACATGTTCTGAGGCATCAAGGGATCACAAATTTAGCACTGGAGGGCAGCGTGGAGGGTAAAAATCGTAGAGGGAGACCAAGAGATGAATACAGTAAGCAGATTCAGAAGGATGTAGGTTGCAGTTAAGTACTGGGAGATGAAAAAGCTTGCACAGGATAGAGTAGCATGGAGAGCTGTATCAAACCAGTCTCAGGACTGAAGACCACAACAACATGCCATGGTAAAGTTGTCCTCAACTCAAAGGTTGGTTTGAACACCACCGTCATTAGTTGGAGTCGCCCTGTGCACGAAACAACGGACACCACACATTCATATAGTTGAGTTACCTAGATGGTAATAGATCCACGTTCCTCGTGCGGGATTCTCTGGGTAGCGAGCATGGAGAAAATGAACAGGGACAGCGGATAGTTGGCGTTCGATGGGAGAGTGGGTCGGCTGTGAGCCGGTTCGAGATATTCCGCGAAGTTCGACTAACACTGTGTCCCGGGTGGCGCAGTGGTTAACGCACCTGCCTTGTGAGCAGGAGATCCCGGGCTCGAATCCTGGTCCGGTACGTATTTTCACTCGTCGCCCCTGATAGTGCATAATGTACCGATGCAGCTGTCATTAGGAATCCCTTCCCTTTCCTTTCCATCCCCTCCCCCCTCCCACCCACCTTCAATTAATACATAGTGAATCACAGCTGTCACGCGTTGTGTCTGTTCTTTTGGACATGCCTTAATGAACAGACATCACGTATTCATGTAATCCAGTAGAGTGCAGTACACTCTTGCTTTGCTCTGATCGTTGAAGAACCTTACAAAGTAACAAGGGAGTGTGTAAGCTTAATGCCAACTCCTAGCCAGAGTGCAGTTTCGCATTTTTCATACACATAAATCATTTACAAACTGCTAGAATGCATGGTTCGGAATAGCATTCTACTTATAATTGATTGTCTCCTTATACTTGGCTTTCGATCTAGGAAAAACTGTACAGGCCACTCTTGAATCATACCTGTGGTATTGCCCATATCGCCCAAAGATCCCAGCACCTTATCAAAGTCGGTAACGCACACCGATACCACAGATATTAACGATGTCTTACTGAAGTACGCAACGTTAAATCAGACGGGCTGAAGATGACATGTCCTCTTCCTCGGCACTGCAAGACACTCACATGAAGGTAAATACAGAACCAAAATGGAAGCACTCTGCCCCCGTTCGTGACTCCACTGAAACAGCTGACATCATCGAGTAGAACTAAAGTGTTATCCAAGTCTCAGACGAAAATGTACTTTTGTAAATGTTGAACATTGCACTTCAAGAGAAAAGTTTGTTAATTAATGCATCAAGTGATGCTGTAAACGTCGATGACAAATGAAAATTATCAAACATTCCTGTAGCGAAGAATTTCATCAAGTTAAGTAAATCTTTTGTCACTCGTGTCATAAACTGAACTATTTGATACGTTGTAGACGACTGAGCCATTTCGCAGAGCAACCAAAGAACTCACAGTTAGGGCCATCGTAGTTTCGTCAGCCATAACAATAGAAAGGATTTGAAACTTGTCTGGTTGTGGGAGTGGTTTTTGTGGACCCAGCAGCAGCGTACGGGTCTGTCGCCGACTACTAAATGCCGGATTATATAACATGCTCAAGGATCTCCATCTCTCTTTTACGCTTCTTAGTAGGTTTTCTTTTATAGGTAATGGAGTTCACAAAGAAGTTACCTAACTCAGGGCAGTGTTCTAGCTGCAACAGCCAGATCGACAATCAACTGCTCACTCCAAATTAAATAATACAGATGACCTAGCCCTTGATGACACTGTGGTGAGCTATCTTATAACTCCTTCAAACACCTATGAAGATCCTAAAATCGGAGCACACTAATCTCAAACTCTTTTCTATGTCTGTGCATGTTATATGCAGAACAGGAAAGCTCTGCATGAGGTACTTGTAGGATATTCAGGAGCTCTCTTATATTCGAAAATCACTGTGAGAACAACAACATGAAAGTCCCCATAGAAACAATCTAGTTCAGAAACTGTCTGGGGTCAAGTGGGGCTCACACACGCCATCAATTTGTGCATCAGCAATGCCACTGTGCTTTTCTGCTGCAATATATACCTCGTCGGGTACTATCTTCAAAGAAATATGTAGTCTGATTAAGAGCTGCCTCAACCACAGACACACACACACACACACACACACACACACACACACACACAAACTGTATTACCCAGCTGAGATAATGCCACTCTCTGTAAAGTATCCTCACCCTAAGATACATTTGAAGAATAACATTATTAACAGAACGAAATTCAGTTATAATGTCCTCGGTTGAATATCCACACGATTACATACAACAGAAATGTCTCTCCTATGACTTTGTCTGTGATGTACCTACGTGGCGAACCTGACTTGTAGCGCTAGGACTGAATTGCTTATGCAACGCCACGCGGGATTAGCCGAGTGGTCTAGGGCGCTGCAGTCATGGACTGTGTGGCTGGTCCCGGCGGAGGTTCGAGTCCTCCCTTGGGCATGAATATGTGTGTTTGTCCTTAGGATTATTTAGGTTAAGTAGTTTGTAAGCTTAGGGACTGATGACCTTAGCAGTCACGGCCCGGCGGTGATCTAAATAGTATGCACGGATGGACATCCGCGTGGATAGCAATGTAATGCCCTGAAGACCGTGCTCTCTACTGCGACAGATACGCTACCTGTCGGTGAGGTTGGCGCCCGCAGAGACTGCGGAGGCGACGTGTAACTCCGTGGTAAATAGCACAGACCGTACAAGGAATATCTGTGCTGATTGAGAGCCGTTTACGCACGTCCTCCTAGAAGGGCGGCTGCCCGCACGGGCTGCCTGGTGTGCGGAAGAATCGACTGCCACGCGGATACAATACTAAGCACAGAGAAGCGGCTCCTGATGAGGAGAGGCAAAGTGAAGAAGAACAGCGTCCACACACTCCACAGGCTATCTCGGTCTCCTCAACGGCTGAAGCCCAGGAAGAGTTTCCTAAGATCAAGTAAGAAGTTTACCATTCCTTCCGAGAACGCGAGGCTGAAACTCTGAATTGTGGAAAGATACTTCAACTTCGCCGATGGATGAAGCAGCCATGCAGCTACTCCCTGTTCACAGTAAATGCTGGTTAGTACCAAGATCGCTGAAGAGGTTACGATATGGAGTGGGTTTAGTCAACGGCAACGACAAGAAATGGATCTTCAGTGGTGACATGTCTCGTGAATGCAGACAAGATCGAACCACGAGACACATTCTTTGGTTGGTGCCTTCCAGACCCAACATCCTGAACGGAAGAGGATATCACTGATTCCATGGCAAGTGCCTTATATATTTGAAATTCTGGGCACATGCAAGAAGAAAGTTGCAAGTTCACCGTGCATATTTTGGTTTTCCAATTAAATGTTCAAGGTCATCAGTCCCCTAGAACTTAGAACTACTTAAACCTAACTAACCTAAGGACATCACACACATCCATGTCCGAGGCAGGATTCGAACCTGCGACCGTAGCAGTCGCGCGGTTCCAGACTGATGCGCCTAGAACCGCTCTGCCACCGCGGCCGGACAATTTTATGTATCTATTTCCTGATTTGATTGTAAGTCTGTGTATTTGTATGTTTATCACTTGGGATGAATATGTTAACAATAAATAATTGTCAGATATGAAAGAAGCGAGAAGTGGCAGAAAAAGTTCCTAGGACTGAGTATGACTGCACCTCGAATCTTTGGTTTTGTTATCCGACACTTATGCAATTTTGTTTTTATGGTACATTAACACAAAAGCAAAGCATTCCAATTGTTAAAACATGACATATAGCTAAACAGGTTCTTTATTTCGTCCTTGAAAATACTTCCTTCCTCGGCTAAATAGAATTACTAAAATTAAAAAATAGAACATGGACAGTTGAGAAGTTAAGTCATTCTTATTCTAAGTAGATGGAGCTGCTGCGGGAATTACAACACACAAAAAATAATACGTAAATAAAACTAAAAAGGCTCCTTTTTCAACGTCAGTTACACTGTTCAGCTGAAAAAGTTTTGTTGGCCACTTCGTCACACTTGATGAATGCGTCCAACTTATGGGTGGGCAATGGTTGTTTTATATAAAGCTAACTGTACGAAGGTTCCGTTTTCTGGTTACCATACGGTTAACATGTGAGGAAAATATAATTTACACCTATTTTGCCAGCCGTTGTGGCCGAACGGTTCTAGGTGCTTCAGTCTGGAACCGCTCGACCGCTACGGTCGCAGGCTCGAATCCTGTCTCGGGCATGGATGTGTGTGATGTCCTTAGGTTAGTTAGGTTTAAGTAGTTGTAAGTTCTAGGGGACTGATGACCTATGAAGTTAAGTCCCATGGTGCTCAGAGTCATTTGAACCATTATGAACATCCATTTTCCTTAGGTCACCACATTCATACAAGTACTAGGGAGTCTTTCGTACGTGTGTTCGTTAGGTGTGACTTGCGATTATAGAACATAATTTTTTGTTCATGTTAAGTGTCTGGAATGAGAGCTTCAAAGGAATTTTTCAGCTCAATCCAATCATCGTATTTTCCTTTAATGTCTTTCGATACGTAATTTTCAACTTTCCATTATCGTCTCACTTCTCCATTTCAGATAATAATTAAATCTCTTAGTGATAGTTCATAATATTTTCTTTACAGGTATCCATATGAGAGCGGCTTTCTTTGCTTAATAATCGCCTTTTACATTATATTTGTCAGTATTTCCCTTGATCCACATCAATTTTACTATCCTCCACAGATTTTACGTTTTCTTTGATTAGATTCATCATGAGAACTGTAGCACGCAAGAGCAAACTTGTGCAAGGCATTATGGTCAAAACATTATTTGCTGCGTGATTACATATGTAGTGCGAGTTCTTCCGAAAAACTAAAAGCCTCATTGGGAAGTGAGACGAGTTCGTTGTATTGTTCTTTCTTCCTGAACAGACCCCACTTTTCGTTACCTGTCTCAATTCTTTTGCTTTTCCGAAGCTGACGATGCACAATATCAGCTCGGTATTTCAAGTCTTCTTGATACAGTTGTAGTTCCTCGTCCTCATAGGCACTTATTGACGTCAAGTGTGGACGAAAAAGCTAAGTTGTCTGCCCTTTCATTGTCACTCAGTGATGACTGGGGTTTTCTTGTCATTTCCATTAACAAAGCGATTTCTTTCTAAATGACAAAGAACGCGTAGAGAAAAGTCAACCACTGGTAAGCCATCGTCGTTCCGCTCATTGATAACAGACGTCAAAAAATGTCGCATCCACGTCTAGCAGAAAGCCCTTGAACAAGTGCTGACGACTCACTGTGTGACGCCGTTAAGAGTCAACACAGCGCAGAACAACCTTTCTCGCGTGACCCACCTACGTAGCGGCCAGCTTACCTAAGCGGCGCAGCAGCTTACAGCACTTATAGCCCAACTGGGAGTTATAACCTTATTGTATGTACATCATAGTTTATTGTGCATGTTCTCAACAGCAAATCGAACTAGCCGCATGATTCTGGGACGAAGCTGCTTGTCCACAATTTGCGGTAACAGCGAAACCAATATTAGATGTATTCACCTTTTTTATATACGTTTCTGAACGTTTGAGTTTTAGTTACCGCTGTGGTGCAGTATTACTGTCGTTGCTACGGATGCAAAGAGAAGTATGTGAAAGGAAAACCAGTTACTTTTCATAGGTACGAACAACAAATGTATAGTTTTAAATGTCGTATTGATATGAGGCACTTTATATGTTGCAAAATATCGAGACACGGTATTATAAAGTCTTGTACTGTAGAGATAATTTCTGCGATATTACGGCCTTGTGTTTACGGGACAAGTGCTAGAGAAATGTGCAAGTTTCTCTGAGTAAACTGCCAGTCAGTGTATGCATATTGGTGCTAAGTTCATAAGCTGATAAAATTTGGACATGGAAGTCTGATCAATTTCTTCCAGTTTCTTACAATTCATGGATTTGACAATATGATCAGTGCATTAGAAAACCTAAAAAAGATATTGTTGGGTCTCACTTCTTTTATTACTCCAGAATTCGAGCATTGGTATTGTAGTTATTCATTTTTTATTTTTGTTTTAATATATTTATTTATTTTGTGCATAGTGTGTGGTTTCACTTTTCTGATGAGATGGCGAAAAAATGTTGTAGATATTTTTATTTATGTTTATAAAAAGCGTAAGAAAAAATAAAGAAAAATTGAAAATAATAATGAACAAGCGGGTAGCTCAAGTCGCTTACCATATTTACTGTAACATTTTAACAATTCCAAATGCGTTAAGTTTTCGTAACACTTCCGCGCCGTCTGCAGTGTCATTGTAACGTAATCAATTAGAGCAGACAATCGACAATCTGAATACGTGCAATAGAAAAAGTAAAAAGAGTTATTGTTCGTTTTCACTTCTTATCCCGTTACCGAAAAAAGTAAATAGTGTGGAATCTGAGCTATAACACTGTGACGAAAACCCACAATACCATTGCTCTTTATATCTTTAAGCCAGCTTCAGATCCTAGTATCAGACTGTTAAGATGTTTCTGGAATACGTGTACAAAGTTTCACGGTTCTTCTGAAGGTGATCTATCTGTGGCAGCGAAATAATAACATGCAAAACATGCTAAGCGCTCTACGGTCTAAAATGCGTCTTTCCAAAATTTGAAATGCAAGAGATGTTGCGGACAGAATACTCGTTATGCCCGTAAGAAATGCTCACTTCATAGATATTAATACTACAATTTTACAAACCCTCTCCTCCCGCCCCCTCCCGGATCCTCATACGACATCAAATTTTGAAACACAAGAATGCAAAACAGATCAAACACTCAAACCAACTGGCTGTAAAAGGGCTTTTATGCAAGCGTTAAAAAGCCCGCCCTCACAACAGGAGAAAAAGAAAATATTACCCAATGGAGCGGAGATGGAACAACCTCGAGTTTCAGCAGTATTTTTTGTATTACAATTAATCTTCGTATTCCAGAGAAATGCAGGAACTGGCGAGGCAATACTGGCTCTTTGTTGTATCTTAGAAGAAGACTATCTCTACATTCACAGAAAACTTTTGACAGTGATGAGTGGAACACACACTCTGAAATCCTGAAGGCAGTAGCGATACAATACAGTCAGCGGAAGGTTATCTGCGACTTTGTACATAAACTGGAATGCGGTTAGAAGAACTGGAGGACGTGAAAGGGAAGCTGTGGCTGACAAGGGAGTGAGACAGGATTGTTGCCCATCCCAGTTCTTATCCAATCCGTACGCAGACAAAGCAGTAAAGGAAAGCAAAGGGAAATGTAGAAAGGGGAATTAAATATTAACGAGAAGGAATTAAAGCTTTGAGGTTTGTCAATGACGTTATAATTCTGTCAGTGGCAGCAAAAGACTTAGAAGATGAGTCGATCGAAATGCGTGGTATCTTGAAAAGAATTATAACCTACACTCCTGGAAATTGAAATAAGAACACCGTGAATTCATTGTCCCAGGAAGGGGAAACTTTATTGACACATTCCTGGGGTCACATACATCACATGATCACACTGACAGAACCACAGGCACATAGACACAGGCAACAGAGCATGCACAATGTCGGCACTAGTACAGTGTATATCCACCTTTCGCAGCAATGCAGGCTGCTACTCTCCCATGGAGACGATCGTGGAGATGCTGGATGTAGTCCTGTGGAACGGCTTGCCATGCCATTTCCACCTGGCGCCTCAGTTGGACCAGCGTTCGTGCTGGACGTGCAGACCGCGTGAGACGACGCTTCATCCAGTCCCAAACATGCTCAATGGGCGACAGATCCGGAGATCTTGCTGGCCAGGGTAGTCGACTTACACCTTCTAGAGCACGTTGGGTGGCACGGGATACATGCGGACGTGCATTGTCCTGTTGGAACAGCAAGTTCCCTTGCCGGTCTAGGAATGGTAGAACGATGGGTTCGATGACGGTTTGGATGTACCGTGCACTATTCAGTGTTCCCTCGACGATCACCAGAGGTGTACGGCCAATGTAGGAGATCGCTCACCACACCATGATGCCGGGTGTTGGCCCTGTGTGCCTCGGTCGCATGCAGTCCTGATTGTGGCGCTCACCTGCACGGCGCCAAACACGCATACGAACCTCATTGGCACCAAGGCAGAAGCGACTCTCATCGCTGAAGACGACACGTCTCCATTCGTCCCTCCATTCACGCCTGTCGCGACACCACTGGAGGCGGGCTGCACGATGTTGGGGCGTGAGCGGAAGACGGCCTAACGGTGTGCGGGACCGTAGCCCAGCTTCATGGAGACGGTTGCGAATGGTCCTCGCCGATACCCCAGGAGCAACAGTGTCCCTAATTTGCTGGGAAGTGGCGGTGCGGTCCCCTACGGCACTGCGTAGGATCCTACGGTCTTGGCGTGCATCCGTGCGTCGCTGCGGTCCGGTCCCAGGTCGACGGGCACGTGCACCTTCCGCCGACCACTGGCGACAACATCGATGTACTGTGGAGACCTCACGCCCCACGTGTTGAGCAATTCGGCGGTACGTCCACCCGGCCTCCCGCATGCCCACTATACGCCCTCGCTCAAAGTCCGTCAACTGCACATACGGTTCACGTCCACGCTGTCGCGGCATGCTGCCAGTGTTAAAGACTGCGATGGAGCTCCGTATGCCACGGCAAACTGGCTGACACTGACGGCGGCGGTGCACAAATGCTGCGCAGCTAGCGCCATTCGACGGCCAACACCGCGGTTCCTGGTGTGTCCGCTGTGCCGTGCGTGTGATCATTGCTTGTACAACCCTCTCGCAGTGTCCGGAGCAAGTATGGTGGGTCTGACACACCGGTGTCAATGTGTTCTTTTTTCCATTTCCAGGAGTGTATTTAGGTATTATAAAAATAATATAACTACAGCTAATTTTCAAAAAATAAAAGTTAAGAGATAAATCTTAAAATTAGCATCACATAAACGAAAGTAAACAAGGGTAAGTGAATGTAAGCGAACTAAATCTGGGGGAGCTGCGTAAATTTAGGAGAAAGACACCTGCAGTGACAGATGCGTTTTGCTCTTTGCGTCGCAAAGTAACTATCATCGCTAGGCAATGAAAACCTCGTAACTCCATCTGACAATGAAATCCACGTAACTGCATTACCAAATGTAGACAATAATGCCACATAGCCTGTTGAAACATTCCTCCTTCGAGTTGAATGGTGTTGCCATCATGCGGCAACAATGAAAAACTAACATCTACAGCGATATGTAGTTTGTGCTGTAAATCTCGCATCTCCGATAATCGCCATTGTTAGCGTGCAGGGCGAGATTAAAACGTTTTTTGATGTGATAGTAACTTTTTTGACTGACAGACCCAACACTGCTTTGTTACTACAGTTACGTGTTAGTATTTCTAGGTATTTATGTATTGTATTTTAATATACAGAATTGATAATGACCTCGTTAAATACAATGTTGACTTACGAGTTTTTCATCGCGCGTAAAGCAGACTGCACTCGGTACATACGAGGTTCTAATTTTAGAACTGAACAGAATCCTGTACATTCTACAGTAACTACTTTGTTTTTAGCTATGGGTAAAAAGAGTAAATTCACTCTTCGCCTTGTGAAACAAGCCGACAACGGATCATATCGTAGAAAATCACCAGAAGAAGATTCTAGTCAAGTTCCTCTCTGTCCTGCACCAAAGGAAAGAGTTGACCTACAAAATGAAGGTAAACCGTAGTTCATATTGTTGTAACTTCAAGTACGATCCTTGTTTAGAAGTTGAGACGATTAAATTATTTAAATATTATTGATGACATTATTGTTTACACTACAGATAATGCGGAAAAAGAAGCCAACACAGAGGCGAATCTCACTTCTGAGTTTGGAAGTCTTTTCGAACACAGCAGCGAGGATGATATCTCCAGTAGCAGCAGTGATGTGTATGATCCAGATAGAAACAAAAATTGCCATAGCAGCAACAGCAGCACGGAAGACGACGATGACGAAGTTGATGTGAGAGTAAAAAGTACTAAGCATCGCCGTAAAAGGAAAAGCAATCAATCACTTCAAAGTTTGCAGAAAGAAAAACGTATTTAGGAATGCAAAAAGATGAGTTTGGCAAAAAGAGGCCAACAATGAACAGAAGTAGGAGGGAAATGAAACCACGATGTACTTGTAAACATTCTTCCTTAAATCGGAACAGGAATTGCGAGGATATTACAGAAGAGCAGCGACAGCTAATATTTAATCATTTCTGGCGGGACATGTCTTGGGGTGATAGAAAATTTTTTGTTAGAAGCCATGTCTACAACGTTCCAGTTAAAAGACGCAGAAATAATTCAGAATCTAATAAATCTCACCGTTCTAACACACTGTATTACAATTTTGTAATAGAAGGACAGCGAAAACCGTCTGCAAGACTATGCTTCTGAATACTTTGTGCTTAGGCGAATGGAATGTCAGAACATGGGCATCTAGTGCATCAGGAAGAACGCTTGGAGAAGGGCCTCAAATGCAGGAAAGACCAACGAAAGTTTCAGGTCGACGACAATCAGCGTCAGATTTTTTTGCAGAGTTGCCGAAACTGGAATCGCATTACTGCCGTCGTTCTTCCACAAAACTCTACTTGGAACCTAACTGGCAGAGTAAATCAGAACTACATAGGGAATATATACAATTTTGCAAGAAAAGAGGGCAAACCCCAGCTGCTTACAAAGTAGTTCTGCGAGGTATTCGATGAAAATAATCTTAACCTACTTTCGCCTAAAAAGGACCAGTGCGATCTTTGTTGTTCTCACCAGACAGGCAATCTCTCAGACAATGAATACTCTTTGCATATGGCCCGAAAAACTGAGCCAAGGGAAGCGAAAAATAGTGATAAATTAGGATCAGCTGGAGTGTTTACAATGGATCTTCAAGCACTTCTACTTTCTCCCAGACTAAAAGCATCTGCACTGTACTATAAAAGCAATCTGAAGGTCCACAACTTTACCATCTATGATTTAAAAAGTAATTATGGTTATTTTTACCTTTGGCACGAGAGTGAAGGTGGACTAACAGCTTCGGAATTTGCCAGTATACTCGTGCATTTTATAGAAACGTATGAAACGTACGTCCAGAATGATACAGAAGCTATTTTCTATAGCGACGGATGCACGTACCAGTATCGAAACTCAGTCATAAGTAATGAACTGGCTCATCTCGCCAATCAGAAAGGCATTACAAAAGTGCAAAAATTTCTAGAGAGGCCACACTCAAATGGAGTGTGACTCTACCATAGAAATGAAGTTAAAAAACAGACACATTTATACTCCTGCTGGCTATATAGAAGTTTGTACTACTGCAAGACAAAGTCCTAGACCTTACGTTGTCAATTATTTGGACCACACATTTTTCAAGTGCTATGATAAACTCTCGTTGTATTCGTCTATTCTGCCAGGATCCAAAATTAGGGATCCAACAGTGACTGATATCCGGTGTCTCAAGTATGATCCCTCCGGAAAAATGGAATATAAATTGAAATTCAGCGATACATGGGAACCACTTCCAAGAAGGATGTCAAACATACCCAGCTCATTTACAGTGCCCCCTCTCTATAGTTCACCACTAAAGATCAGCGCAGAAAAGTTTACGCATTTGCAACAACTAAATCTGATCCTTCCTAAGGATGTGCATTCATTTTATGAGACACTGCCTCACATTTGTAATGATAGAACATGTCCGTGTCTAAAAAAATGCAGCCAAAAATAAACTTGTTTTCAGTCACCTACGACTGTGAGTGTAGCAGCAATAGTAACAATAATAAATGTTAAAAACGGCATAATTGTTTACAGTAATAAAAGGTTAATTAAAGCTAACAACACTGTTTCTATGTCTTTTAAACAATGTAATTTATTAACATCCAGATTCCAATACTTTGATCAATGTGAAATTATTCATTTCACTTTCTATCTGTAACAATGTATCGTTACAGATGTTTCATAATACACAAATAATGCAAAATTTAAGCAAGTTTTTTTTAAAACAAATTTATTTCAATTCTTAACCGAGCTCTCGTTACATGCCTCTTATCTCCATCACTACCAAAAAAATAACTGTGAAAACCTCGTAACTCCAAAAACCGGCAGACAATTTGAAGTGTATAATAAAGTCTTATGTACCAATGATCGGATCCATATTGTGTAGCAGAAACCACTACATTTGCCTAATCAGCTCCTCATGTGATTTCTATAATTAGTTTTTTGTTTCTCCTGTAAAATTTGACCAATTTGAGTTACTAAGTTTTCATTGCCTAGAGACGTTATGACGACGGAGGTAGGGAGGATTTAAAATGAAGGCTGGAAATAGCAAGGAAAGCATTTCTTAACTTTAAATATACACGTAAGTGCTACGGAATATTTTCCGAAGGTATTCGTCTACATAGTACTCTTATACAGAAGTGGAAGGTAGACGATAAACAGCTCAGACTAGAACGGATGAGTATCTTTGGAATGTGGTATTGCAAAAGAATGCAGAAGATCAGATGGGTAGATCGAGTAGCTTAGGAGCAGGTAGTGAACTGAATCGGGAAAGAGGAAATTTCTGGCACTTCTCCAAAAGGTAGGGCACATGTTGTGCTAACAAGTAATGGGCAGTTATTTAATAATGGGAAGCGGGGGAGGGGAGGGTATAAGATGTAGAGGGAGACTAAAGTCTGACTACAGCAAGCAAGTTCAAATGGATGCCCTTTGAATAGTTATGAAGAGCGAAGAGGCCTGTACACGACAGACTAGCGTGGAGATCCGCTTCAAAACAGTTTTCGGCAGAACATCAACAACAAAAACAAGTTGATTAGGACAAATTCTAAGGCTTTAAGGTACAATTAATCTGGCAACAGAGAAATATACAGGGTGGTCCATTGATCGTGACCGGGCCAAATATCTCACGAAATAAGCGTCAAACGACAAAACTGTAGAGAACGAAACTTGTTTAGCTTGAAGAGGGAAACCAGCTGGCGCTATAGTTGGCCCGCTAGATGGCTCTGCCATAGGTCAAACGGATATCAACTGCGTTTTTTTAAATATAGAAACCCACATTTTTATTACATATTCGTGTAGTGCTTAAAGAAATATGAATGTTTTAGTTGGATCACTTTTTTCGCTTTGTGGTAGACGTCGCTGTAATAGTCACAAACATATGGCTCACAATTTTTGATGAACAGTTGGAAACAGGTAGGATTTTAAAATCAAAATACAGAACGTAGGTACGTTTGAACATCTTATTTCGGTTGTTCCAATGTGATACATGTAACTTTGTGAACTTATCATTTCTGGGAACGCATGCTGTTACAGCGTGATTACCTGTAAATACCACATTAATGCAATAAATGCTCAAAATGATGACCGTCAACCTCAATGCGTTTGGCAATACGTGTAACGACATTCCTCTCAACAGCGAGTAGTTCGCCTTCCGTAATGTTCACACATGCACTGACAATGCGCTGATGCAGGTTGTCAGGCGTTGTCGGCCGGGGACGTCAGATCCGGTGAATGTGCGGGCCACGGTATGGTGCTTCGACGACCAATCCACCTGTCAAGAAATAAGCTATTCAATACCGCTTCAACCGCACGCGAGCTATGTGCCGGACATCCATCATGTTGAAAGTACATCGCCATTCTGTCATGCAGTGAAACATCTTGTAGTAACATCGGTAGAACATTACGTAGGGAATCAGTATACACTGCACCATTTAGATTGTCATCGATAAACTGGGGGCCAATTATCCTTCTTCACATAATGGCACACCATGCATTAACCCGGCAAGGTCTCTGATGTTCCACTTGTCGCAGCCATCGTGGATTTTCCGTTGGCCAATAGTACATATTATGCCGGTTTACGTTACCGCTGTTGGGGAATGACGCTTCGTCGCTAAATAGAACGCGTGCAAAAAATCCGTCATCGTCCCGTAATTTTTCTTGTGCCCAGTGGCGGAACTGTGCACGACGTTCAAAGTCGTCGCCGTGCAATTCCTGGTGCATAGAAATATGGTACGGGTGCAATCGATGTTCATGTAGCATTCTCGACACCGACGTTTTTGAGATTCCCGATTCTCGCGCAGTTTGTCTGCTACTGATGGAGCGGATTATCCGCGACAGCAGCTAAAACACCTACTTGGGCATCATCATTTGTTGCAGGTCGCGGTTGACGTTTCACATGTGGCTGAACACTTCCTGTTTCCTTAAATAACGCAACTATCCGGCGAACGGTCCGGACACTTGGACGATGTCGTCCAGGATACCGAGCGGCATACATAGCACACGCCCGTTAGGCATTTTGATCACAATAGCCATATATCAACGCGATATCGACCTTTTCCGCAATTGGTAAACTGTCCATTTTAACACGGGTAATGTATCACAAAGCAAATACCGTCTGCACTGGCGGATTGTTACGTGATACCATGTACTTATACGTTTGTGACTATTACAGCACCTCTATCACAAAGCGAAAAAAGTGGTCCAACTAAAACATTCATATTTCTTTACACACTACACGAATATGTAATAAAAATGGGGGTTCCTATTTAAAAAAAAAACGCAGTTGATATTCGTTTGACCTATGGTAACGCCATCTAGCGGGCCAACCATAGCGCCATCTGGTTTCCCACGTCAAGCTAGACGAGTTTCGTTCTTTGTAGTTTTTTCGTTTGATGCTTATTGCGTGAGATATTTGGCCCGGTCACTATCAATGGACCACCCTGTATATCTGGGTAAGATGGAGGGGGATATATCTCAGATCGAACCCAAGGCTTGAATACAGAGTGCAGTAACAAGTAGTCGTAGGTTGCAGTAAGAACGCAATGACGAAGAGACTTGCACAGGATAGACTAGTGTAGAAAACTGCTTCAGTCTTCTGATTAAGGATCAGAACAGCAACGCCAATAACCAAAAATTGTCGATGGTCTGATAAACTCGTCTGTCCAATGTAACATGTAGAAAATTTTACGTCGAAAGCGTGTGGGCTTCAGACGACACAGCGATGTTTAAACGCAAAGTAATTTTAATTCGTATCGCCGCTAGAATGCACATTCGTAAGCTGTGTGGTGTTGCTTTCTCTGACATCAGACCTCTGCTGGGATTGGTGACAGCTCAGGGTAGCTTCGGACAGTGGCGGACAGATTGTGTGGCCTGCACTACAGGTGGCGAGCTGGTGTTCAGGTGTTCCCAAACACGTTTGGCGCAGCTCGCCGGCGCAGCCGCTGCCCGCTGTGCAACTCACGTCGCCACAAGGACGCCGCCGCCTTCGCAGTATTACGACCGACGCGGTGGCCCCTAAATCACCTTGCCTCAAGTTACGACCACGGCGTAGGTGCAGTGAATCAACACTACAATAATCGGCAGTTCTAGGAGTTACATTTCCTGCAGCAATTCTCGAATACAAAGTTCAACTATACTTCGCAAGTCATTTCTTGGTATGTGGCAGAGATTACTTCTTCTGGTGCAATGTAACCCCCCCCCCCCCCTCCCCCAACCTTCAGTGTCCTTTCGAAGGTCCCCTCGTGAATGGTGAGCTACAATAACGACTACCTGTAAGCCTCTGCATAAACAGGCTCAAACTTCACCCACGACCCATCGTTGGGGAACGCTGTACAGGCACCTACAAAAACATACTCCGCAACCCACCGCATGGTGCATAGCGGAGATTGCCTTGTCCCACAACTGGTTAGTCCCTTTCCTGTTCCACTCGCAAATAGAGCGAGGGAAAAACGACTGTCTACATTCCTCCGTATGAGCCGTAATTTGTATCTTTTTCTAGTCAGCTTAAAATGTCTGTTCTGTAAATGGTCTCAATACTGTTGGGGGAAAAGAACGTCGCCTTTCCTCCAGGAATTATCAGTTGAGTTCATTTGAGGGGGCACCGATACACCACCGATACACTTTTATAGTGATGTAAGACGACATACAATGCGCCAATTTGGTGTAATATGGATAGTTCGAGCAGAGTCTGTAACTGTGCCTCCAAAATCACCTGATCTCAGGTCACTGAATTTGTCTGCCTGTAATGATATCAGAAATTAAGTGTAGAACTAGAGCGGCGATTTGCACAACTTTGTCAAATTTTGCGAGATCATCCAGGAGTGTTTGAAATTCGTAACTCATTGCCGAGACGTGTGCAGCATTGCATCAAAAAACAAGGACGACACCTAGAATACCTCTGGACATCCAACTGTAAGCTAACTTCCTTGGTACTCATCGTCACAACTCTTTCTGCTGACTGCTGAGCGGCGTGACTCCAGCGAGCAAGAGCCTCCATCCTGGACGTTACCAGACTCTCTTAGAGCCTGCTGAGGAGGTAGACCAGAGAGCTTTGTCACTAGATCATGGTGAGCTTCTTCACAGCCACTCTTCTTCACAGGTTTCCCTGTTGCAGATGGTTGACCCAAGACAGATGATAGAATGCATGACTTAAACGAACTATGAGTTGGACCTGTGCTCTTCGATCAGTTATCATGAGTTTGGATTCTCTGAGAGTGAGTTCCATTTCATATGATAGGCTAATGTTCTTCACCTTTGTTAAAGGCTCAGCAAGTTCATCTTGGCTGCTGCCTAAAAGCACGGTGTCATAATCAAATCGATGATTGTTAATACTTCCACCACCAGTTGAGACGTGTATAGTCCAACCATCAAGAGCATTCCTAATGACACGTTCTGCATAGATGTTGTACGGTTGGGGCGACAGAACACAAACCCAAATGAACATTCTGAGACACTGAAGAAGTCAGATCTATACCATGTGATCAAAAGTATCCGGACACCCCCAAAAACATACATTTTTCATATTTGGTGCATTTTGCTGCCACCTACTGCCAGGTACTCCGTATCAGCGACCTTAGTAGTCATAAGACATAGAGAGCAGAATGGGGTGCTCCGCGGAACTCATGAGCTTCGAACGTGGTCAGGTGATTGCGTGTCACTTGTGTCATACGTCTGTACGCGCGATTTCCACACTCCTAAACATCCCTAGGTCCACTGTTTGCGATGTGGTAGTGAAATGGAAACGTGAAGGGTTACGTAGAACACAAAAGGGTACAGGCCGATCTCGTCTGTTGACTGACAGTGACCACCGACAGTTGAAGAGGGTCGTAATGCGTAATAGGCAGACATCTATCGAGTCCATCACACAGAAATTCCAAACTACATCAGGATTCACAGCAAGTATTATGACAGTTAGGCAGCAGGTAAGAAAACTTGGATTTCATGGTCGAGCGGCTGCTCATAAGCCACACATCAAGCCGTTAAATGCCAAACGACGATTCGTTTGGTGTAAGAAGCGTAAACACTGGACTACTGAACAGTGGAAAAACGTTGTGTGGAGTGACGAATCACGGTACACAATGTGGCGATCCGATGGCAGGGTGTGGGTATGGCGAATGCCCGGTGAAAGCCATCTGCCAGAATGTGTAGTAAAATTCGTAGGCGGTGGTGTTATGGTGTCGTCGTGTTTTTCACGGGGAGGGGGGCTTGCGCCCCTTGTTGTTTTTCGTGGCACTATCACAGCACAGGCCCACATTGATGTTTTAAGCACCTTCTTACTTCCTATTGTTGAAGGGCAATTCGGGGATGGCGATTGCATCTTTCAACACGATCGAGCACCTGTTCATAATGCACGGCCTGTGGCGGAGTGGTTACACGACAGTAACATCCCTATAATGGACTGGCCTGCGGAGAGTCCTGGCCTGAATCCTATAGAACACCTCTGGGATGTTTTGGAACGCCGACTTCGTGCCAGGCCTCACCGACCGACATCGATACCTCTCCTCAGTCCAGCACTCCGTGAAGAATGGGCTGCCATTCAACAAGAAAACTTCCAGCACATGATTGAAAGTATGCTTGCGAGAGAGGAAGCTCTCATCAAGACTAAGGGTGGGTCAACACTATATTGAATTCCAGTATTACCGATTAACTGCTAAGATCATCAGTTCCTAAGCTTACCCACTACTTAACCTAAATTATCCTAAGGACAAACACACACACACCCATGCCCGAGGGAGGACTCGAACTTCCGCCGGGACCAGCCGCCCAGTCCATGACTGCAGCACCTTAGACCGCTCGGCTAATCGCGCGCAGTCATTTTCAGCCAGGTATCCGGATACTTAAGATCACATAGTGCTCCAGCACTTGTCTTCACAGCTGCGATGTGCCCTGCGCAACAAAAAATTGAAATTTTTGTGTCATAAGGCTTCTGAATGGTTTGATGCGCTCTATCGCGATTTCTTCTCCTGTACCAACCTCTTCATCTCAGAGTAGCAGTTGCACACTACGTCCACAATTATTTGTTTGTTCTCGTATGTACCAATTCTTATATCCCTTTCAATTTTTGACCTCTGCAGCTCCCTCTAGTACCTTGGAAGTCATTCCCCGGCCTCTTAACACATGTCCTGTCATCTTGTCCCTTTTTTTCAGTTACTTATTTTTCTTTTTTTAGCCACTTCTGAGAAGAAACCCTCATTTCTTATCTCGAAAGTCTATTTAATTGTCGGCACCCTTATGCAACCTCGGACGCTTCGATTCTCTTCTTTTCCGGGTGAAATAATACGCTCTGACAGATCCTCACTTAATTACACCAAGCAATGCGAATCTACCTTTCTAATTTCGCGTCAAGACATGCGAGTAATTGCGTGGAAGGTTGTGCAGTTCGCTTGGCAGCCCCCGACTGCCTGCCGTGTCGTCATCAGCAAAACTATCTGCTGTTAGATAGTATTCGCCGTCATGACATTTGCAGCAAGGCTGTTGGGAAAGCTGCAGCGGAGAGAAAAAAGTGCTGCTCACTCCCGTTTGTAGGAAAAGTTGAGACACGACCGTGGCAAATGCAGTCTGTGTTTGTGAGATCTCTTAGCTACAGAACTGTGAAACAAACAAGGCGCTGAAATGTGTTGCCTCGTTGGTAAAAGATTTGTCTGACGAAATCAGCTTGGATTTCGGAAACTTGTCTCGGTATCTCCATTCATGTTGTAAGTAGGTTGTTCAGGTTTTTTTATTGGTAACGCCACGTGGCGCTCTGAAAATCACTGGCTGTGCTGTGTGCAGTCTGTGGCTGGTTTGCATTGTTGTCTGCCATTGTAGTGTTGGGCAGCGCGTAGCGTTGCGCAGTTGGAGGTGAGCCACCAGCGGTGGTGGACGTGGGGGAGAGATGGCGGAGTTTTGAAATTTGTAAGAATTGGTGTCATATATATATATATATATATATATATATATTATGACTATAAAGGTAAATACATTGTTTGTTCTCTATTAAAATCTTTCATTTGCTAACTGTGCCTATCAGTAGTTAGTGACTTCCGTAGTTTGAATCTTTTAGTTAGCTGGCAGTAGTGGCGCTCGCTGTATTGCAGTAGTTCGAGTAACGAAGATTTTTGTGAGGTAAGTGATTTGTGAAACATATAGGTTAATGTTAGTCAGGGCCATTCTTTCGTAGGGATTTTTGAAAGTCAGATTGCGTTGCGCTAAAAACTATTGTGTGTCAGTTTAAGCACAGTCGTGTACAATTGTTCTAAGGGGACGTTTCAATGTTGTCTATGAGGTTGACGATGAGCACTGACAGGGGTAGTCCTCGCTTCTCTAGGAGGCTCCTGCAAAGAGATTCGTAGTCGCAGATTTTTTTTTTTTTAATCAACCTTGTGATTGATTTGGTGCAGCCCGCCACGAATTTCTTTTCTGCGTCAACCGCTTCAACTCAGAGTACGATTTGCATCCTACACCTTCAACCATTTGCTCGATATATTCCAATGTCTGTCTTGTCCCATAGTTTCTACTGCATTATGGATAATTGCATCAGGTACGAAAAGTCTGAGGTTATTCTTAACATTGTCACTTCGGTCATTAATGTACAATACGAACATCAAGAGTCGCAATATACTTCTCTTGGGCACGACTGAAGGGACTTTCACATCTGTCAACGACTTTCCGTTCAAGGTGAAACTCTCAATCCTGGCCAACAAGTCTGTGTTTGCAATGCGAATGATGTCAGACGTAGGAGATACAAATATAAAAATACTGGAATAATTTGCTTATTTTCACTTCATTATGTCATATGGTATCATATTTTGGGGTAATTCCACAAACCGAGAAAAAAGTTTTAGAGTACAGAAAGAGTAATGTGTAGTGTAAATCCAAGGAAATCATGTCGAAAACTATTCAAAGAATTGGGCATACTAACCACAGCTTCTCAGTACATTTATTCGTTAATGAAGTTTGTTGTACATAATACATCTCATTTTCCAACTAACTGCTTAGTAAAAAGTATCAATACCAGGAATAACAACAATATAAGTAAAGATTTAAAATCACTTACTCTTCCCCAGAAAGGAGTCCAGTATTCAGCAACGCATATTTTCAATACGTTACCAGCAACCATTAAGAATTTAGTTTTAGACAAGGCAAAATTTAAAAATAATTTAAAAGATTTTTTGGTGGCCAGCTCCTTCCATGAATTTCTCAACAAGTGCAGTAGAACATTTTAACGAAAATTTATAATACTTTAATTTTTGACAATACTTGGTTGTAACAGCTAAGTAATTACTTACTGTGTGAATGATGGATGTATGAAAAGCAGATGTAAGCCTTAGGTCTGCAAATAGCGGAAGTTTAATTTTCAGTCTTGTACATAGTTTGACTGTTCTTAACTGATGAATGAATGGCGTGTGGCTATAGCCTCCTGTCGGGTAGACCGTTCGCCGGGTGCAAGTCTTTCGATTTGCCGCCACTTCGGCGACTTGCGGGTCGATGAGGATGAAATGATTATGATTAGGAGAACACAACACCCAGTCCTTGAGCGGAGAAAATCTCCGCCCCCGCCGGGAATCGAACCCGGGCCATTAGGATTGACAGTCTGTCGCGCTGACCACTCAGCTACCTGGGGCGGACACTGTTCTTAACTGAGGATCATTGAAATGAATAATTTATTTTAATTTTTGACAATACTTGGTTGTAATAACCATGTAACTAGGTACTGTGTGAATGATGGATTTAATGAAAGCAGATGTAAGCATTAAACCTGTAAATATTAGAAGTTTAATTTTAATTCATGTACATAATTTTACTGTTTATTGACTGAGGGTCATTAAAATTAATGAAACTTCACGTTTTTCTAATTTTTGTAATGTGGTTATCTGACATGTTCCACACCCAGGAGGGTCCCCTATTTTGTGGGTCTATGGAATGAATAATTAATCTAATCTAATCTAATCTACAAAGAGATCGTCAATACATTTGTAAAATTCTGTTGATACCCCACACGATTGTATTTTAGATAGTAATCGCAGATTTTGTACGAGTCTAATGCTTTTCGGGAGACACGAAGTACTGCCTTATCATACTGCCGTGATACGTAACTTGAAGATGTTACATGAGAAAAGTGGGAATTGTGCTTCACAGGAGCGATGTCTTCGGAATTTATGCTGGCTGCTATGAAGTAGGTAGTTCCGTTCGGGCTACAAGAAACCATGCACTTCGCTGTGATTTGCCGAGTGTGAGCACTGATACGGGATGACAAAAGTCATGGAATACCCCCTAACATCGTGTCGGGCCTCCACTTGCCCGGTTTAGTGCAGCAACTCAACAAGTCGTTGGAAGTCCAGAGCAGAAATATTGAGCCATGTTGCCGCTATAGCCGTCCATCTTGTAAAGGTGTCTGCCAGTGCAGGATTTTGTGCACAAACTGACCTCTCAATGCATAATTGTTCGATGGGATACAGGTCGGGTGATGCGAGTGGCCAAATGATTCGCTCGAGCTGTCCACAATGTTCTTGAAACCAACCGTGAGCCGGCCGCGGTGGTCTCGCGGTTAAGGCGCTCAGTCCGGAACCGCGTGACTGCTACGGTCGCAGGTTCGAATCCTGCCTCGGGCATGGATGTGTGTAATGTCCTTAGGTTATTTAGGTTTAAGTAGTTCTATGTTCTAGGGGACTGATGACCACAGATGTTAAGTCCCATAGTGCTCAGAGCCATTTGAACCAACCGTGGACAGTCGTGGCTGGGTGACATGGTGCTTTGTCATCCATACAAATTCCGTCGTTATTCCGGAACATGAAGGCCATGAATGGCTGAAAATGGTCTCCAGCTAGTCGGCAATAACCAGGGCCCAGTCAATTTCGTGTAAACATAACGTACAGCTGTCACCAGCTTGCACAGTGTCGTATTGATAACTTGGGTCCATAGCTTCCTGGGTTTGCGCCAGGCTCGAGCCATCAGCTTTTACCAACTGAAATCGGGTCTCATCAGACCAGGCCACGATTTTCCAGTCGTCTAGGCTCCAACTTTTATGGTCACGAGCCCAGCAGAGGCGCTGGAGGCGGCGTCGTTCTATTAGCAAAGGTACCCGCGTCGGCCGTCTGTTGCCATAGCCCACTGATGTCAAGTATCGTCACACTGGCCTAACGAATACGCTCATCGTACGTCATAAATTCATTTCCGCAGTTATTTCACACAATGTTGCTTGTCTATTATCACTGACAACTCTACGCAAACGCCGCTGCTCTCGGTTTTTAAGCGAAGGCTGCCGGACACTGCGTTGTCCGCGGTAAGAAAAAAAAATTGTTCAAATGTGTGTGAAAATGGTTCAAATGGCTTTGAGCACTATGGTACTTAACTTCTGAGGTCATCAGTCCACTAGAACTTCGAACTACTTAAACCTAACTAACCTAAGGACATCACACACATCCATGCCCGAAGCAGGATTCGAACTTCCGACCGTAGTGGTCCCGCGGTTCCAGACTGCAGCGCCTAGAACCGCTCGGCCACTCCGGCTAACGTCATCAGTCCCTAAGCTTACACACTACTTAACCTAAATTATCCTAAGGACAAACATACAGCCGGCCGGGGTGGTCATGTGGTTCTAGGCACTTCAGTCTGGAACCGCGTGACCGCTACGGTCGCAGGTTCGAATCCTGCCTCAGGCATGGATGTGTGTGATGTCTTAGGTTAGTTAGGTTTAAGTAGTTCTAATTTCTAGGCGACTAATGACCACAGATGTCAAATCCCATAATGCTCAGAGCCATTTGACAAACACACACTCCCATGCCCGAGGGAGGACTCTAACCTCCGCCGGGATCAGCCACACTGTCCATGACTGCAGCGCCTCAGACGGCTCGGCGAATCCCGTGCAGCCCGCGGTCGGAGGTAATGCCTGAAATTTGGTATTCTCGGCACACTTTTGACACTGCTGATCTCGGAATTTTGAATTCCCTAACAATTTGCGAGATGGAATGTCTCGTGCACCTACTCCAACTACCATCCCGCGTTCAAAGTCTGTTAATTCTGCCATGTGGCCATAACCACATAGGAAACCTGTTCCATGAATGAAGTGACTACAAATGACAGCTCCGCAAATGTACTGCCCTTTTATACCTGGTGTACGCGGTACTACCGTCATCAGTATATCGATGGTAGGCAATGAAAACCTCGTAACTCCATCTGTCTGTGTCAGTCTCGTAATTCCAGTAATCGGTATCTCCATGATGAAAAGGAGATTTAAAAATGCACGGATTTCTCTAATTTTTCACCTAACTAGCCTTCTACCATATTGCCACACATGTAGAGTTTTGTCTGTATTACTTCAAATTATTTTTTAAGGAACTGTTTTTGGTTCTCCTGCAAAATTTAAAAATGTGGGGTTCTACCACGCACAGTGCAGGAGGTCTGTTGAGTACTGGCGTAGATACTGTAAGTAGGCTGTTTAGGTTTTTATGTTGGTAACGCAACGTAGCGCTCTATATGAAAATCACTGACTGTGCTGTGTGAAGGCTGTGGTTGGTTGCATTGTTGGAGTATATGCTATTGTAGTGTTGGGGCAGTTGGCTGTTAACAGCGCGTAGCGTTGCGCAGTTGGAGGTGAGCCGCCAGCAGTGGTGGATGTGGGGAGAGAGATTACGAAGTTTTCAGAGCGCATTATCTGGACGTGTGTCCATCAGAGACAGTAAATTTCTAAGACTGGATGTTATGTACAGATATATATATTATGACTTTTGAACACTGTTAAGGTAAATACATTGTTTGTTCTCTATCAAAATCTTTCGTTTGCTAACTATGCTTGTCAGTAGTTAGTGCCTTCAGTAGTTAGAATCTTTTGTTTAGCTGCCAGTATTGGCGCTCACTGTATTGCAATAGTTCGAGTAACGAAGATTTCTGTGAGGTAAGTGATTCATGAAAGGTATAGGTCATTGTTAGTCAGGGCCATTCTTTTGTAGGGATTATTAAAAGTGAGATTACGTTGCGCCAAAAATATTGTGCGTCAGTTTAAGCACAGTCATTTATAATTTTTCTAAGGGGATGTTTCAAAGTATATCGATGGTAGACAATGAAAACCTCGTAACTCCATCTGTCTGTGTCAGTCTCGTAATTCCAGTAATCAGTAACTCCATGATAAAAAGGAGATTTAAAAGTGCACGGATTTCTCTAGTTTTTCGCCTAACTAGCCTTCTACCATATTGCTACAAATGTAGAGTTTTGTCTGTATCACTTCAAATTATTTTTTAAGGAACTGTTTTTGTTTCTTCTGCAATAAAAATGCGGGGTTCAACCACGCACAGTGCAGGGGGTCTGTTGACTACTGACGTAGATACAGACGTGTGGAAACACCATGGCGTCCGTCCGTACCCTCGAAATAAGAACTGCCTGATTTTGCCAGTAGCGCCATTTTCCCACTATGAGCGCAGCTATTGGGGACGAGGAGTGATGTGCTTATCGGCCGAGCTGCAGCTGCCTGACACAGCTGACTTCCCAGGAAGGACGTAACGGCTGCCGCGCCCTTGGGCGGGGGGGAGAGTCCCATATATATCTATATGTGTGTGTGTGTGTGTGTGTGAGCAGACACGTCCACATGCCGTGTCTGTGACTCAGCTGGGACTGGCCGGCAGCTGCGTCACCTCCGGCGCCTAACCATTTAAGTCCCATCACACCAAGGCTGGGCTGTGCAGCTGCTATGTCCATGAGACGCCTGCTGGCAGCTGGTTGGGCCTCACACTGCAGTGTGGCTGCCAGGAAAAAACAGCCTTTATAAATAATACTCGGTATAAGTTTCAATATCAGTTCAGTGATTACGTGTCACAGATACAAACAAAAAATGCTCCGGATCAGCAGTTACGTAACAAAGTTTCAGTTAATCGTAGAAAAATGTTAATAAATAAGTCTTTGAAAGTAATTCATTCGAAATGATTGTAAAAGAAGGACTCGTTAATACGAGGGCATTTCGAAAAGTAAAGATACAAATGGCTCGCAGTCGTTAAATAGAACATTTATTTAGAAAACGTCAGTTACATCTTATGAAGTGGATTATTTGTTATTTTTCGACATAATCACCCCCGTTATCCAAACATTTGTTTTGTATCCCACAGTCACAGAAGGTTGCCGCCTGTTGTCGGAACCACATTTCAACTTCATCTTTGATCTCTTCATCGTCGTGGAATGATTTTCCACCAAGATGTGGCTTCAGGTAACGAAGAACATGGAAGTCGCTGGGCGCAAGGTCCGGGCTCTATGGCGGATGGTCCAATACGTCCCATTTGAATTGTTTGAGTAGTGCTTTGGTTACGAGCGCTGTGTGAGGCCGAGAGTTGTCATGAAGCGAGCGGACTCCACTTGTCAGCATTCCCCTGCGTTTGTTTTGAATGCCGCAGCATTAATTGTCGTTCCAAGAGGCATAAATTCCAACAGAAGAATGCCTTGTCTGTCCCAAAAAACAGAAGCCATGATTTTCTTCGCTGAAATCGACGATTTGTATTTCTTGACTTTCGGTGAATTCGAATGGCGCCTTTGGATTGATTGTTGCTCGGAATCAGGGGTATGGTGATAAATGCACGTCTCGTCACCTGTCACAATGTGATCAAGGAACTCATCACCTGCTTCAGCATAGCGTGTGAGGAAGCCGAGTGCAAAGCCCATCCTTTTCTTTTTGTGTTCTCCCGTTAACAGTTTTGGAACCCAACGCGCACCTAATTTCCTGTACCCTAACTTGACAGTAACAACGTCATAAAGAGTTGTCATTGACACCTCCAGTATGATCTGATGCAATTCTTTCAACGTGAGATGTCTATTCGCACGAATTGTTTCCTCCGTTCTCCGAAGAAGGGCATCAAAGATCACAGATGGCCGACCTGTTCTTTGTTCGTCATGAACATCGGTCCTACCTTCAGAAAAATGACGGCACCATTTCGGTACATTTTGTCAATTTATAATGTTCCCATAAACAGAAACAATTTCTTTGTGAATATCCGCTGGTCGCTGACGTTTTGCATGAAGAAAACGTATGACGGAGCACACTTCTCTTTTGGCGGCATTCTGAATCGGCGCAGCCATTGTAAACACGACCTACTCCAACCAGAAGCAACGTTCAACTGGCGAACGACCGCGAGGAGAAAGCTAAGGGGTTCAACGTTAACACCAGTGTTGCCAACTTGCTCGCCAAAACTCTTCTGTTCCTCTGGCGTACGGTGTGTCTTTACTTTCTGAAATACCCTCGTATTAAGGCGCGTCAGGGTGTGCTATGAGTTCCCTGGCGGAAATGCTTGATACGCGTATTACGATACAGGCTGTTTCTCCCCATCCACTCCACATGTTATGTTGCGACCTGACGCGTGGGACAGAAGGGAACTAACACGACGTTCGAACTGTGATACGCTGGCACCTTTCACCACGAGAGAAGTGACAGTGGCGTAGTCGCACTAGTTGATGAACCTTACCTGAAATAAAACTTGTTGCTGACTATATTCAATAACATATGGAAGGAAAATTTGAAAAATGTTGAAAGTTGATTTGAAAATCATTTACATTTTCCAGTCACATTAAAG
Source organism: Schistocerca gregaria (assembly GCF_023897955.1). Lineage (NCBI taxonomy): Eukaryota > Metazoa > Arthropoda > Insecta > Orthoptera > Acrididae > Schistocerca > Schistocerca gregaria. The sequence continues at coordinate 871,275,608 of NC_064922.1, forward strand.
TGATCATTTGTATAAAGTCTTTTGCAGCGTTGACGTGCAGCAAGAGAGTCATCGAGGCTCTGGAAGTTACCGCCAGGGATGGGGAGCCATCCTGACTCCAGTTCCATAGAAAGTTGTTCTGGGTTTCTCGACTCAGCATCCACGGCGCGATCGAGGTGATCCCGCAGATTCTCGGTCGAGTTTTAACCGTGGGAGTATGGTGGCCAGGAGAATACTGCCAACTTATCCTGGTACTCTTCGAACTACACACGTACACAGCGAACTGTGTGACACGTTGCGTTGTCCTCCTGGTAGATGCCATTGTGACTAGGAAAAAACAAACTGTACGTCCCGAAGGATAGATGCGTACTTTTGTTGATCCATTTTTACTTCTAGAATGACGAAATCACCCAGGAATGCTCACCCCCGAAAACTTTCCCCATACCATAACTCTCCCTCCTCCACCCTGGGTCCTTTGTCGACTGTTGCAGTGCCGAACACCCCAACGGCCGTCTGTACGATGGAGCATAAAACGTGTTTCATCTGAAAACGCCACCTGTCACTACTCAGTGGTCGTTCAGTTGCCGTAATGACAAACCAACGTTCGCTGAACTATCGTTGAGCAGGTGCCGTTGGTAGCCCCTTGGGTCATTTGAACGGTCAGTTGTTCAACAGTTGCTCGCCTTTTCGGTTGTATACATCTCCGAAGCCGTCCTTCACTCTGTCTCGTATGACACTTGGTGCGCCACTGTTGCCTCGGCTCCGGTTTTGAATAGCGCCATTTTTTCATCCGCGATGTAATTTAACCGCGACGGCACGCCAACATTTTACAAACTTGGCCGTTTCGGATTTGCTTCCACTGTTGGCCGGAAAACTATTAATTATGCTGACGTCAAAGTCAGATAAATCGCTCCATTTCCGCATTAGGACAACGACTGCACTGTCTTCTGCGTCACCCCTCCCTCCCCCCACCACCCCACCCCCCAAACGCTTTATATAACCTTCAGTGGTAACGTTGCCAGCCGTCGCGTATGAGCGGTTATTGCGCGCTTACATCGAACATAGGCAGCGGTCACGTAAATGCAACTGGGCCGTGTATAACAAGACAAATAATGTGTGAACAATCTATCTTAATATTCATCATTTTGATTTGCAGCTCCTTGTGTTGGCCGTGTTTGCCGTTAAAATTGTTGGATGTGTGGTCCGCCAGTTATGCAAAACACCGTTTTTTCTCAGTACCCAATCATGTTTCGGCACCACTGTGCCATCGTCCGTGGGTTTTCGTTTTTATTCATTCTGTAATGTGAACATTTTTGTTAAATTTGGCGCCGAACTCCCTGGTGAACAAATGAATACTGACTGTGGTGGCACACACAACAAACCACAATCACTCTCTGTTTTGGTGAAGTGAAATGTGTTTTACTACGTTATTCGTGGAAAATACTTGTTATAGTTACATGTGCATCACAACACCCGAGCATGATGCGTAGAATGGAAGTGCTTGCCACACGAAAAAGTAAGTGAAAACGAATATAGGCGTGAAAACATCGCGACAAACTAAATTACATTCTAGAAGATAGGTTAACTCCCAGCAAAAAACTTTGTCATCAACATCGTTTGTTTGCAAATGACAAGCTACCTGCAGTAATTAACACACAAGTGATCTGGAAAATTCATGCACACCAAATGTAAAGGTATTTACAAAAAGAAACGATCTATTGTTTTAATTAAACATCCACATTTTTATAATCATTCAACAAAAATGTTCGCATTACAGAATAAATAAAAACGAAAACCCACGGACGATGGCACAGTGATGCCGAAACATGATTGGGTACTGAGAAAAAACGGTGTTTTGCATAACTGGCGGCCCTCATATCCGACAATATATTTTAAACGAAAAGTGGTACAAATCAACAACGAAGCTATAGAATCAACATCTGATTTCTTGGTTCTGAGGCAGCTGGAAAAAGAAGTGGATGAGTCGAAAGAGAAGTAATCAGAGGAGTACAAACTGGAATTGTTTGGTAAAATAAATAGAGTTATTGCAATTATTCTTCTGACGTATATGTAACGGTGAGCTTACAATTAAATTGTATATCCACTTTCGACTCGTGGACTCAGTGGTAAACTTGTTTTTCAAGACCATTCAGAATCCGAGAATTGGTGAACAAGGGATGGAGTATATTCAATCCCCTCCTCGTTCGCCAAATTTGTATTTTGACTTATCTGATTTGGATAACGTCTCGAGTCTCACGTTAAATACTTGTAAACAATTTATGGACCGTGTCGCCTGTTTTCATGGGCGAGAGAGTCTTACAGAACAATTTCTTTTATTTCTGGTCCTCTGTTGAATTTGTGGAACATAAAATTCTGGTTTGATCAAAAAACAGAGAAAAAGAATTCTTTCAACTTCTCTATTTATTGTAGCTTCGAGCACAGAAGTTTAACATTCCTCCAAGCACGCACTCTTCAGCTGTTTTAGTCGGTTTAACTGTTTATTGTTAAATTTATGCCACTAGCAAATGGCCGTTAACTATAACAGGCAGAACTCGTTACAAAAGCATTTAAGTCAATGAGCTCATGAACATGAACTAAGCTTTCTTTGGTGTCGTGTACGTCTTCCTAAAGAGGGAGACAACTGAACACAGAGAGAACAAAATTGATCTTTGACTCTACACGACGTAGCGGATGTTATATTTAAAATATTTCGTATGAATTTGAAACTTGCTGCACTGAAATACTACAGTCGATAGTTCTTGGGAATTACTAGGAGACGCAGAGAAATGAGTGGATCATGGAACGGACTGTTATTAAAGTGAAATGGAGATGCGTGAGGTATGTAACCAAGCAAGTAAACGTAGTGCATGGCAAACCTCTGAAAAAAAAAAAATGTTCAAATGTGTGTGAAATCTTATGGGACTTAACTACTAAGGTCATCAGTCCCTAAGCTTACACACTACTTAACCTAAATTAACCTAAGGACAAACACATACACACACCCATGCCCGAGGCAGGAGTCGAACCTCCGCCGGGGCCAACCGCACAGTCCATGACTGCAGCGCCCAAGACCGCACGGCTTATCCCGCGCGGCAAACCTCTGAAGAAGACCTTTATTCTGCAGCGGCTTTCGGTTGATTAACTGTGGTGATGCTAATGATGTTGTATATTTGCCACAAAGATGATCCTTTATTATTGTTAAAATCTCCTTGGCGATGTGGTCCGTCAATGCAACCAGATAAAAGGCTGTTTGTTGATGTGCTATACGCGTTTCGCTTCTTTTTATTTGCGAAGCATGCTTCGTGGCTTGTAATACACTTTCGTCGTATCTATATAATTAATTTATTTCGCAAATACGCTACCATATTTCAGTTTTTTTATGTTATCTCATTGTTATATAAGTTTCGTAAAGTTAAAATGCTCTTCGATTCTACACACGATCTTTTGGGCTCTTGTTATCATATGCGCGTCGCTCTAGAATTACACTCCTGGAAATTGAAATAAGAACACCGTGAATTCATTGTCCCAGGAAGGGGAAACTTTATTGACACATTTCTGGGGTCAGATACATCACATCATCACACTGACAGAACCACAGGCACATAGACACAGGCAACAGAGCATGCACAATGTCGGCACTAGTACAGTGTATATCCACCTTTCGCAGAAATGCAGGCTGCTATTCTCCCATGGAGACGATCGTAGAGATGCTGGATGTAGTCCTGTGGAACGGCTTGCCATGCCATTTCCACCTGGTGCCTCAGTTGGACCAGCGTTCGTGCTGGACGTGCAGACCGCGTCAGACGACGCTTCATCCAGTTCCAAACATGCTCAATGGGGGACAGATCCGGAGATCTTGCTGGCCAGGGTAGTTGAGTTACACCTTCTAGAGCACGTTGGGTGGCACGGGATACATGCGGACGTGCATTGTCCTGTTGGAACAGCAAGTTCCCTTGCCGGTCTAGGAATGGTAGAACGATGGGTTCGATGACGGTTTGGATGTACCGTGCACTATTCAGTGTCCCCTCGACGATCACCAGAGGTGTACGGCCAGTGTAGGAGATCGCTCTCCACACCATGATGCCGGGTGTTGGCCCTGTGTGCCTCGGTCGTATGCAGTCCTGATTGTGGCGCTCACCTGCACGGCGCCAAACACGCATACGACCATCATTGGCACCAAGGCAGAAGCGACTCTCATCGCTGAAGACGACACGTCTCCATTCGTCCCTCCATTCACGCCTGTCGCGACACCACTGGAGGCGGGCTGCACGACGTTGGGGCGTGAGCGGAAGACGGCCTAACGGTGTGCGGGACCGTAGCCCAGCTTCATGGAGACGGTTGCGAATGCTCCTCGCCTATACCCCAGGAGCAACAGTGTCCCTAATTTGCTGGGAAGTGGCGATGCGGTCCCCTACGGCACTGCGTAGGATCCTACGTTCTTGGCTTGGATCCGTGCGTCGCTGCGGTCCGGTCCCAGGTCGACGGGCACGTGCACCTTCCGCCGACCACTGGCGACAACATCGATGTACTGTGGAGACCTCACGCCCCACGTGTTGAGCAATTCCTCGGTACGTCCACCCGGCCTCCCGCATGCCCACTATACGCCCTCGCTCCAAGTCCGTCAACTGCACATACGGTTCACGTCCACGCTGTCGCGGCATGCTACCAGTGTTAAAGACTGCGATGGAACTCCGTATGCCACGGCAAACTGGCTGACACTGACGGCGGCGGTGCACAAATGCTGCGCAGCTAGCGCCATTCGACGGCCAACACCGCGGTTGCTGGTGTGTCCGCTGTGCCGTGCACGAGATCATTGCTTGTACAGCCCTCTCGCAGTGTCCGGAGCAAGTATGGTGGGTCTGACACACCGGTGTCAATGTGTTCTTTTTTCCATTTCCAGGAGTGTATATCTCATTGTCTTATTGACACCAGAATATCGCATTTTCGGCGTTTGCGAACACATTTCACCTAAACACTTCACTCGCACAACGTGCACTTTAAAAAAAATGCCTGTTGGTTTGTGTGTGTATTGTTTATGGTGTTACCAATTGTTACTGTGTGTTTCTGTCCCGTTTTGTTTGCGTTGTGGAGTCTTTGTGCATGTTGATATTCGTTTGTTTGTTATGTAGATGCATGTGTTATTGTGTGTAGCCGGGGATGTTGTGGGCATAGTTAATGGAAGAGTCAGCCCTGGGAGATAGTGTAGGTCATTACTTATACTACGTTCTATGTCTCCATTTGTTATTGTTTTTATGGCTAACATTATCTGTGAATTGTTTCTTACATTAATTTGTTCGTTCATAACGTTCTTATTCATTGGTATAAAAACAAACAGCCATTTATTTCGGAAGAAGACTCTTTTTCTTTCGAAATATTGCCTACGGTTGCTGTACTAGACACGCCATGGAGTGGAGCGAATTGAGCCTTTTAGTTATATTGCACAGATAGACCACATCTCCGAGAAGATTTTAATAATAATAATAAAGATGAAATTAACACAACTAATCGAAATATCCATACCCAACACAACAAATATACAGAAGAAAACAGGAGAAAAAATTGAAAAACACATCCAACTGGCTGAGGAAGTCAAGGACGTGTGGCATCAGGATAAAGTTGACATTATACCAATTATACTATCAACTACAGGAGTCAAAATGGTTCAAATGGCTCTGAGCGCTATGGGACTCAACTGCTGTGGTCATTAGTCCCCTAGAACTTAGAACTACTTAAACCTAACTAACCTAAGGACATCACACACATCCATGCCCGAGGCAGGATTCGAACCTGCGACCGTAGCAGTCGCACGGTTCCGGACTGCGCGCCTAGAACCGCGAGACCACCGAGGCCGGCTACAGGAGTCATACCACACAATATCCACCAGTACATCAACGCAATACAGCTACATCCAAACATATATATATACAACTACAGAAATCTGTAATTATTGATACATGTTCAATTACCCGAAAGTTCCTTAAGTGCAATGTAACATATACCGTACAGTTAAAAGGAAGTCACGCTTGATCAAGGTCCGCGTCACTTTCCATTTTTAACCAGACATGATGTCTGAGACAGGAAAGAATAATAATAATAATATAGAAGCAACTAAGGAACAGCAGAAGACATTAAAATGGCCGCACAGTTCAGGCACTGTGTTCAGAGTAGCGTACAAAACGGAATGAAGTAGACACAACATGTCTGAAATCATATTGAAATAAGAAAGATGCGCGTTAAATCAAATGCTCAGATTTTGAATATAATCACAACTGGATGACGATATTCTTATTCTGCGACAGACCAGTGAAATCACCAAGGAAATGTGACACACACGCGCGCGCGCGCGCGCGCAAAGTGCGGGAAGTGATATTCCGTCAGACGTCATGTAGCTGTCCTGCGAAGATAATTTCCTGCCTCAGAAAGGACTCATTCGCGCATCACGAAGTTATGACACATCAGAGCGGATGAAAACGAAATAGAGATGATTCAGTCTTTGTTGAGATTCAGTTTTGCAAGTTTTCAGCGTCGAAACATTTATAGTTGTTACATACATTTGTGACAAAACATTAGCCGATAATTTGTTACAGTGTGCTAGTTTGGGGTCGTTTCTTCTCTGTTCTTATGTTGGTCGCCAGCGTATCTCGTACTCCATTAGATGAACGTCACTGTCTCTGCGCTTTGCTGGTATCTTGCTAGGCGATAGTAAAGAGTCAGATAAAATGAGCATCTTGTGCAGTTCCAGCGGCCTGACTCACTAAGGAGCGTTCGTAGTGGCCACTGCCAGTGTAGTATACGGTAAAGCGTTCCGAGGGAGGCAATATATTTGTTGTGCTTGGAGACCAGCAGCGTGCAACAAAATATTTGCCCTTTTATTTACCATGGGATGACTCTTTTTCATCTTCAACGTTTCTGAAATATTTATCCTGAAAGGTTTGTGTAACTCAGCCTTTATGTATGTGTGCTTCTGAATGTAAATGAAAGTCATGGGAGAATGACGGCAGTCTCGTATAAAATATTTTTGGACTTCCTGCAGCTTCAATTCTAGGCGAAATCTTGAGATTTCGACGATTGCCGCATCTTATACGTTACGAGAAACTGATTGTCGTGGCCGCCGCACATAGGTGGCTCCTGATTGGTCAGCAATTACGTCACGCACTCGCAGATAGTGTCAATGTCTGCACTGGCGGCGTCACCGCTCACATAGGAACGTAACCATTGCGGCGAACTTCTCTGTTTCGCCTCAAGGTCGAGAGTTCGCTTCCAAGCACCACTAACAATCCCTTGTGTGCGACGTCGCAAAAAGCCTATGATGTTTACAGTATTCGACGTCCTATATGTTGTCTACCATACAACCACAATACTGGATGCTAATGGCAGCAAGGGGCGGTACTGGAGGTATCCAATGGTGAGTACAGCATGAGGGTACGGAGCGTAGTTGAACAGCTTAGTCGACAAGTAACTCACAACAGTGCTACAGTGCTAGTGACGTTGATGCAAAGCAGAGAAACGGCAGCGATAAACAAAGCAAACATAGCTTGTATCTGACATTTCGTCAGAAAGGATCCAAAGGAATTTCATTGAGTGATGAAATATTACCGTTTCTGCAAGGTGAGTCAGTGGAATGTGTGGTGTCGTATACATCTGACCGTGCGAACACTGTGCATGAGCAGTACAATGACGAAGATACGCGCTTAACAGGTTAGAGTGCTACTGAAACAGATGTCAAGCTATGTAGTTAATCACCCCTGTCAGTCAGGGAACTAAAAATCCCGTCTCCAGTGAAACGTAGTGATGGATAGTCGTTGTCCAAGGAGAGCACACTAAAGATAATTACGTACATGGAACATCACCCGTAGCATATTAAAAAAACAATTATGAATAGATTTCGAACAAGTCTGTAGCAATAAAATCGTGTAGTACAGAAGGAAAACCACGGATATTCAATGGAGGACAAGGCGCACTTTTTACAATAACTGATGTTTGCACGTTCAAAATGGCTCTGAGCACTATAGGACTTAACTGCCGAGGTCAGCAGTCCCCTACAACTTAGAACTACTTAAACCTAACGAACCTAAGGACATCACACACATCCATGCCCGACGCAGGATTCGAACCTGCGACCGTAGGAGCAGCGCAGTTCCGGATTGAAGCGCCTAGAACCACTAGGCCACATCGGTCGACAAACAAATTACACGTGGACGCAACACAGGAATAGATATTAATTCCCTAACACTCTTTTGTAAATTCAAAACAATTTCACCTTGCTACAATATAATATTCATTTACGTACCAGACATTTTTCGTCTTTTATTTCAATCTTCAGTGGATTTATTTCTTATTCGTTTGTCTGGTCAAAGTCTGTGTTTCCTCTCATCCACTACATTTCTGAAAAATCGGCGCGTATTCATACCGAGATATTTGATTTTGAATTTTCGTACTTGGTTTTTGCTAAGTTGAACGATGTAAAACACTGCCCTGGTGCTCTCGTGGGAATATCAGAGTTATCTTACATGAACCGTGAACAACATTTTTGCGGCATCGTTTGTTCACTTGGTGACAAAAGAAACGAAGTGCAAATTGGAAGTAATGTACTAGAAGAGGCGCCTATCGAAAGGTGGAAGGAATATCTAAAAGTGTTATACAAAGGAAACAATGTTACACGAAATGAAGAGGAATAAAATGAAGATGAGATGGGAGATGTGATACTGATAGAAGAATTTGATAGAGCACGGATAATCTTATGTCGACAGCGGGAATTTGGAATAGAAGATATTTTCTTAGAATTATTGGCATACTTTGGAGAGCCCGCCATGACAAAACTATTCCATCTAGTACGCGACAGGAGAAATACCCTCAGATCTTAAGAGGAATATAATAACTCCAATCCCAGGAAAGAAGTAGGTCTTGTCTGGCGTGAACGTAAGAGAGCCGTCAGCTTAATATGGGATGGTTGCGAAAAAGTGAGACGGGTTATTTATAGAATAATGAAAAGACTGGTAGAACCAGCCCCCGGAGAAGTTCATTTTCGGTCACAGAGTAATTCCGGAATAGGTGAGACAATACTGATCCTACGGTTTATCTTAGGAGGTAAGTTAAGGAAAGTCAAACCTACGTTTTTAGCTTTTGTAAATTTGAAGAAATCGGTGTCGACAGCAATACACTCAAAATTCTGAAGGTAGAAGGAAACGAAAGCTTTTCTACAAGTTGTACAGCAACCATACGGTAGTTATGGAGTCGAAAGACACGAAAGGGAAGTAGTAGGTGAGACTGGAGTGAGACAAGGCTGTAGGATATCCCGATATTTAATCTGTACTTTAAGCAAGCAGGAAAGATAACAAATAAGAAACTTGGTAAGGGAACTGAAGTTCAGGGAGAAGAAATTGAAACGCTGAGGTTCGCCTATGACTTTGTAATTCTGTTAGAGACGGCAAGAGAGTTGGAAATTAATTGAACGAAATGGACATCACCTGAAAAAGAGGTTATAAGGTGAACATTAACGTAAGTAAAACAAAGCTAGCGAAATGTAGTCGAATTAAATCAGGCGATGCTGAGGGATTCAGATTACAAAATGAGACGAAAAGTAGTAGGTGAAGTTTACCACTTGTCCAGCAAAATAACTATCGAAGGCAGAAGTAGGGAGGGAATAATATTCACACGAGGTTTAACAAAATAAGTTTCTGAAAACGAGAAATTTGTTAACATTAACGATATAAATTTAAATGTTAGGAAGCCTTCCCTTAAGGAATTTGTATGGAATGTGGAAGCGAAACGTGGGCGATTCACTGTTCTGGCAATAAGAGAACAGAATCTTTAATAGGAGATGCTACCAGAGGATGCAGAAAATTGGATGTGCAGATCAGATTATTAATGAAGAGGTACGGAATCGAATCGAAGTGAGAAGAAAATTAATTGCACAATTTTGTATTGGAGGGGAGTATGGTAGGTAAAAATTGTAGAGCGATACCAGGGCTTGATTGTGGTAATTAGGCTGAAATGGATGAAAGTTGCTGTAGCTATGCAGGTAATAAGGGGCTTGAAAGTTCTTGGCAGATTAAAACTGTGTGCCGGACCGAGACTCGAACTCGGGACCTTTGCCTTACGCGGGCAAGTGCTCTACCTGTGAGGACGGGGCGTGAGTCGTGCTTGGGTAGCTCAGTTGGTAGAGCACTTGCCCGCGTAAGGCAAAGGTCCCGAGTGAGAGTCTCGGTGCGGCACACAGTTTTAATCTGCCAGGAAGTTTCATATCAGCGCACACTCCGCTGCAGAGTGAAAATCTCATTCTGGAATAAGAGGCTCGTTTGGAGAGTTGCATCAAACTAGTCCGTCAGAAAATCACATAACGGCAACAACAACAAATCACAATGTTTGAATTCAGAATGTGGTGTATGATTCCAGTATAAATAGATGTGTGTGATGTAGGAAGGTAGTTACATGCATCAGTTCTACTTCCTTTTTTGCAGGTGGATGCGACCTATACTTGAGTAGCTATCATAGATTACATCTATGTGGTGCAACGTCGGGGACTCCCTTATTCTCAGTATGTAAGATAATACTTGTGCGTCGAGTCAGAGGTTTGCTTGCACTACCGCCGCGTATAAACTACACAGTTCCGCAACCGGGGGAGGGGATTCCCGCAGACAGCGATTAGAATGCATCGACTTCCGCTTCCTCGAATACTGCGTCAGCGCCGCCGACAGCTTAGGTTGGCAGGAGAGATAAAGAGTGGGCGTGCCAAATGTGCTGCTAGAGGACGAGCTATTCGAGGCAGTGAACGCGGTTGCTTCTCGGAAGCACCGCATTGGGGGCCAGCCGCTGGCAGCGCATGCGGCCGCTACGTAATCTCCACCCACAACCGAGAGCCCAAAGCGCGCATTAAGAACACGCCGTCCGGCCTAAGCGAGGGCAGCGGGTAGGCGCTTCAGAAAAGTGAATTACGCAATGTCAACATCACGTCTTTTGTAAATACAAGAAATTACAAAGTTTCTTAGAACTAGGGTCCACAGCCACCGCGAAAATATTGTGACGTCATTTTTCGTAAATTAACCGCATGTTTCTAAGTTGTCTGTTCATGTTTATCACATCACACGGTTCCATATTCGCTGTTCTGCAATGGCACTGTGTCTTTATACTGCTGTATATGCTTCTCCAGTCTGGTACAGGTCATCTCATGCCAGACAAGTAGGCATTACTCTCAACGAAACGTGCAAGTTGATCACAGGTTGCTTAAGACGTACCCCAACTGATAAGCTCTACTGCCTGGCTGAAATAGCGCCACCGTGGATACGCAGAACTGTGGCTGCCAACAAGGAGAGACTGAAAGTGGAACAGGACAGTGCCCATCCACTGCACGGACATAATCCACCACAGCAACGGCTGGGATCGCGAAAGAGCTTCCTGAGAACATCCGAGAAGCTCACCATTTCACCAGAGAAGGCAAGGCTGGAGTTATGGAAGAAGTCGACACCTCACGTGCAGACGCCAGAAGCTGAAGAACTACCACCTGGACACAACGAGAGCTGGCTGGTGTGGAAACCTTTAAACAGATTACGATCAGGAGTTGGACGATCCAGAGACAACCTGAAGAGATGGGGCTTCATAACAGAAGATTCGTCCTGTGATTGAGGACAAGAACAAACCACAAGCCACATGCTCCAGTGCCTTTTGTGCCCAACAACCTGCAAGCCACTCCAAGCGCCTTGGAGGTTGCAAAGTACTGAGCACAACTTGTGTATATTTATGTACATATTTGTTGATGTGTATGGCTACTGTAAATTTGTATGTTTCTGAATCGAGAATATATAATTCGATATCAGCTGATCGTGGTAAACCAATAAACACAGCCCAGTTAAGGAAAAATCACATCATTTGCAAGGAAAGTACCCCACCCGAACCTCTAAATCCGAACATAAATTAAAGGTCATTTTTCTGTGAAACTCTGCATTCGTGTACAAACCGCGTTTGAAGAGTGAGGAGTTTAAACACTTCAGAAACTCATGTTCCTAACAACAGTACAATGTAACAGGCAGATATGACCAGCAAATGCAAAAGAGGTATAAATGAGTATTTTTTGACAAACAGCTAAACACTTTTAATTTGATACCGTATTGACCATTAATCGACCGCGACCGTTTCAAAGATATGAAAAGATTTTCAAATACCGCTAACAATCACAACATTTGTCGACTACTAATTGTTTGTGTCTCTTTAGATATTACGTCATGCTTGTGCTTTTTTATCGATATAGTCATAAAATGTTACATATCTCTGCACAGTATTCTTTGCAGGGCTATGAATTCTCGCTAAAGTTGAGTGGACTATCTGTTTGGATTGGACTGTTTGGGGGAGGATACCAGACAGCGAGTCTCGTCGCATTAGGGAAGCACGGGGAAGGTAGCCAGCCGAGCTCTTTCAAAAGAACGATCCCGGCATTTGCCTGGAGCGCTTTAGGGAAATCACGGAAAACCTGAACAGGATGGCCGGACGCGGGATTGAACCGTCGTCCTCTCGGACTATCCGTTTAGCATTAAGTGACGTGACGATGACCTAAGAGGGCTCATAACGAACTAATAAATATTGTTGTGAAATATGAATGCTTTGTATTAAAGTTATCAATAAAAGTACTGAATTATTTATTGAGTGACATGTTTCGAGATGATACCTCATCATCAGGCTATGGTGGCAATATAAAAACATTTAATATTAGTGCACACAAATATTAAACTTTCTTTACATGATTGATATGATTATCACGTGGAGAGAGAGAAGGACGACCGTATATTGCTCCGCTCCTCAGATGGGGAAAATTTTAAGAAGCAATCACTCACTTTCTTCTTGTGGCGTGGTAGTCTTCTTGTGATGTGCTGAGGTGTTGCTATTTCAATGGTTCTCTTGCTCTTCTTCAACATTATTCACAAACTTCACAAGAGTGACTTTAAAACGGGATGACACAAGACGAATTAACAGTGCAGAAAACAAGATGGAGGTCAAAGTAATATATTGTATTGTATTTTAACCAGACACCTAGAAACGACGGAGAGGCTCCGTCCCCGCCGCAGCCGCAGTGTTCCGCAATCCCACGACGACTACCGCAGTCCACTTCACCCCTCCGCCGCCCCACACCGAACCCAGGGATATTGTACGGTTCGGCACCCGGTGGACCCCCCAGGGAACGTCTCACAGCAGACGAGTGTAACCCCTATGTTTAGTGGTAGAGTAATGGTGATGCGTGTACGTGGATAAATTGTTTGCGCAGCAATCGCCGACATAGTGTAACTGAGGCGGAATGATGGGAACCAGCCCGCATTCGCCGAGGCAGATAGAAAACCGCCTAAAGCCACCCACAGACTGGCCGGTCCACCGGACCTCGACACAAATCCGCCGGGCGGATTCGTGCCGGGGACCAGGCGCTCCTCCCCAATCCGGAAAGCCAACCGGGCGGGCAAAGTACTTCATACATTGAAAAAAAGAGCTTTTTTTTTTTGGTCATCAGTCTACTGACTGGTTTGGTGCGGCCCGTCACGAATTACTTTCCTGTGCTAACCTCTTCAATCAGAGTAGCACTTGCAACCTACGTCCTCAATTATTTGCTTGACGTATTCCAATCTCTGCCTTCCTCTACAGTTTTTGCCCTCTGCAGCTCCCTCTAGTACCATGGAAGTCATTCCCTCATGTCTTAGCAGATGTCCTATCATTCTGTCCCTTCTCCTTATCAGTGTTTTCCACATATTCCTTTCCTCTCCGATTCTGCGTAGAATCTCCTCATTCCTTACCTTATCAGTCCACCTAATTTTCAACATTCGTCTATAGCACCACATCTCAAATGCTTCGATTCTCTTCTGTTCCGGTTTTCCCACAGTCCATGTTTCACTATCATACAATGCTGTACTCCAGACGTACATCCTCAGAAATTTCTTCCTCAAATTAAGGCCGGTATTTGATATTAGTAGACTTCTCTTGGCCAGAAATGCCTTTTTTGACATAGCGAGTCTGCTTTTGATGTCCTCCTTGCTCCGTCCATCATTGGTTATTTTACTGCCTAGGTAGCAGAATTCCTTAACTTCATTGACTTCGTGACCATCAATCTTGATGTTAAGTTTCTCGCTGTTCTCATTTCTACTACTTCTCATTACCTTCGTCTTTCTCCGATTTACTCTCAAACCATACTGTGTACTCATTAGACTGTTCATTCCGTTCAGCACATCATTTAATTCTTCTTCACTTTCACTCAGAATAGCAATGTCATCAGCGAATCGTATCATTGATCTCCTTTCACCTTGTATTTTAATTCCACTCCTGAACCTTTCTTTTATTTCCATCATTGCTTCCTCGATGTACAGCTTGAAGAGTAGGGGCGGAAGGCTACAGCCTTGTCTTATTCCCTTCTTAATACGAGCACTTCGTTATTGATCGTCCACTCTTATTATTCCCTCTTGGTTGTTGTACATATTGTATATGACCCGTCTCTCCCTATAGCTTACCCCTACTTTTTTCAGAATCTTGAAGAGCTTGCACCATTTTATATTGTCGAACGCTTTTTCCAGGTCGACAAATCCTATGAACGTGTCTTGATTTTTCTTTAGCCTTGCTTCCATTATTAGCCGTAACGTCAGAATTGCCTCTCTCGTGCCTTTACTTTTCCTAAAGCCAAACTGATCGTACCTAGCGCATTCTCAATTTTATTTTCCATTCTTCTGTATATTATTCTTGTAAGCAGCTTCGATGCATGAACTGTTAAGCTGATTGTGCGATAATTCTCGCACTTGTCGGCTCTTGTCGTCTTCGGAATTGTGTGGATGATGCTTTTCCGAAAGTCAGATGGTATGTCGCCAGACTCATATATTCTACACACCAACGTGAATAGTCGTTTTGTTGCCACCTCCCATAATGATTTTAGAAATTCTGATTGAATGTTATCTATCCCTTCTGCCTTATTTGACCGTAAGTCCTCAAAAGCTCTTTTAAATTCCGATTCTAATACTGGTTCCCCTATCTCTTCTAAATCGACTCCTGTTTCTTCTTCTATCACATCAGACAAATCATCACCCTCATAGAGGCTTTCAATGTATTCTTTCCACCTATCTGCTCTCTCCTCTGCATTTAACAGTGCAATTTCCGTTGCACTCTTAATGTTACCACCGTTGCTTTTAATGTCACCAAAGGTTGTTTTCACTTTCCTGTATGCTGAGTCTGTCCTTCCGACACTCATATCTTTTTCGATGTCTTCACATTTTTCCTGCAGCCATTTCGTCTTAGCTTCCCTGCACTTCCTATTTATTTCATTCCTCAGCGACTTGTATTTCTGTATTCCTGATTTTCCCGGAACATGTTTGTACTTCCTCCTTTCATCAATCAACTGAAGTATTTCTTCTGTTACCCATGGTTTCTTCGCAGCTACCTTCTTTGTACCTATGTTTTCCTTCCCAGCTTCTGTGATGGACCTTTTTAGAGACGTCCATTCCTCTTCAACTGTGTTGCCTACTGCGCTATTCCTTATTGCTCTATCTATAGCGTTAGAGAACTTCAAAAGTATCTCGTCATTCCTTAGAACTTCCGTATCCCACTTCTTAACGTATTGATTCTTCCTGACTAATGTCTTGAACTTCAGCCTACTCTTCATCACTACTACATTGTGTTCTGAGTCTATATCTGCTCCTGGGTACGCCTTACAATCCAGTATCTGATTTCGGAATCTCTGTCTGACCATGATGTAATCTAATTGAAATCTTCTCGTATCTCCCGGCCTTTTGCAAGTATACCTCCTCCTCTTGTGATTCTTGAACAGGGTATTCGCTATTACTAGCTGAAACTTGTTACAGAACTCAATTAGTCTTTCTCCTCTTTCATTTCTTGTCCCAAGCCCATATTCTCCTGTAACCTTTTCTTCTACTCCTTCCCCTACAACTGCATTCCAGTCGCCCATGACTATTAGATTTTCGTCCCCCTTTACATACTGCATTACCCTATTAATATACACTTTCTCTATATGTTCATCTTCAGCTTGCGACGTTGGCATGTATACCTTAACTATCGTTGTCGGTGTTGGTCTGCTGTCGATTCTGATTAGAACAACTCGGTCACTGAACTGTTCACAGTAACACACCCTCTGCCCTACCTTCCTATTCATAACGAATGCTACACCTGTTATACCATTTTCTGCTGCTGTTGATATTACCCGATACTCATCTGACCAGAAATCCTTGTCTTCCCTCCACTTCACTTCACTGACCCCTATTATATCTAGATTGAGCCTTTGCATTTCCCTTTTCAGATTTTCTAGTTTCCCTACCACTTTCAAGCTTCTGACATTCCACTCCCCGACTCGTAGAACATTATCCTTTCGTTGATTATTCAATCTTTTTCTCATGGTAACCTCCCCCTTGGCAGTCCCCTCCCGGAGATCCGAATGGGGGACTATTCCGGAATCTTTTACCAATGGAGAGATCATCATGACACTTCTTCAACTACAGGCCACATGTCCTATGGATACACGTTATGTGTCTTTAATGCAGTGGTTTCCATTGCCTTCTGCATCCTCAAGTCGTTGATCATTGCTGATTCTTCCGCCTTTAGGGGCAATTTCCCACCCCTAGGACAAGAGAGTGCCCTGAACCTCTATCCAGTCCTCCGCCCTCTTTGACAAGGCCGTTGGCAGAATGAGGCTGACTTCTTATGCCGGAAGTCTTCGGCCGCCAATGCAGATTGATTATCAAAATTTAGTCAGTGGCGGGGATCGAACCCAGGACTGAAGGCCTTTTTGAATATGAATCCAAGACGCTACTCAAAAGTAAATGGAAATCTTGGAATAAATGGAAATTTTCATCCATAGTCATAAGTCGGAGACGAATTTCAATTCAGTACTTTCAAAACTGTACATATATGACATTAAGGTTGTATATGAGTCTAGATCCCAGAAATATCTCTGTAAATCTTAAGATAAAAAGCTATTATACTGACATTTGTTGTATAAAAGTTTCATAGTCGTTCATTTCCTAATATATTACACCAACGATCATCAGTGATACGACAGCAAGACGTGCAAAAGACATTGCGCTGGCCTGCTAACATCGCCAGGATCGACAAACAATACTCAAATCGAAACTATGCTTGTTCTGACCGCCATCTTGCTTTTGTATTGCTGGTTTGTCTTATGTTATCGTGTTTTAAAGTCACCTTTGTCACGTGTCTGAAAAATGGTGGAAAAGTCCAAGAGAGCCACAGAAATAGTGACACCTCAGCACATCACAAGAAAACTGCCACGCCGCAAGAACAAAGTGGATGACTGTTTTATAAAAATTTTCAAACGAGTACACCAATGTGTAAAGCGGCATTGCCTGTTACTAGATTATCCTTCTCTCTCTCTTTACAGGACATACGCCGGCCGCGGTGGTCTCGCGGTTCTAGGCGCGCAGTCCGGAACCGTGCGACTGCTACGGTCGCAGGTTCGAATCCTGCCTCGGGCATGGATGTGTGTGATGTCCTTACGTTAGTTAGGTTTAACTAGTTCTAAGTTCTAGGAGACTGATAACCACAGCAGGTGAGTCCCATAGTGCTCAGAGCGATTTGAACCATTTTTTTCTCCACAGGATAATCACAGCTGTCATGTGAAGAAACTTTAATACCTGTATCCACTTACGTTAAACGTTTTTGTAATGCCACTATACCTGTTGATGAGGTATCACCCCAAAACAAGTCGCTGAATAAATAATTTAGTAGTCAACTAACTTTGTGACAGGGAGAAGTAGTTGAAAACCTTTTCAGGCTAAATATTTGCTTGAAATGAAATATGTTAACACGTGTAGTACTTACGAAGTCATATTTCTCAAAATCCTGTGTAGTCGTACGTTCTTCGTTTATTCGTCATCGAGGTTCAGATGTGGAGGTTCAATGAAGTGTTTAAAAACAGCGGAATTAAACTTCTGGTAGCATTTCGATGATAAATAAGGAACGGCGTAAAACAACATAGCTACTTCTTCTGTTGCCAATATGTCCCTCGTAAGTACCGCGCATGTTAACATACCTTGTTTGAAATAAATCTTCAGCTTTTTGTCATATAATACCTCAATTACGGTCTCTGTGAATTTGCTGGTTGTAATGGTATGTTACAAGGAGTTGTTTCTTCAGATTCTGTAGTTTTTACAATTCGTTAACCTTCAGACATCGACAGTACACAGAAGCAAAGCTTCACTGATAAATTACCTTGATGTGTGTTACAGAATTTCGAATGAATGTGCCAGAGCACCGTTTGTTGCCATATTGTTGCGAGACCCGGCAATCGTACAACAATCGTAAAGTAAATCTATACTCACCAATTCGAGTTGAACTTTTTAGGTCCTTAAACAGGAGAAAGAAAAAATTACGCATTGATGGAAAATATCTGTACTACGTTCGTTTTGCTGATGTTCGCCTGTGTTAGGGGAGAGCTCTGTACGTTGCAACATTTTTCAGACATTCGTCCCTGGCCAGAGCTGTAGGAGAATTATAACATGTATTCTTATCCCGTGATAGCATTCACTTTATGTGTGTTGCAGTCTTTTTCTGAAATTACAAAAATTATTCCAGAAGAGTAAGGTTTTTCCCATATGTGAAAATGAGTTCCAAGGGACAACATCGTCGTTATCTGCTGAAATTTAAAAGTGTCGCAAACGAGAAAATATTCTCAGTACTATATTTAATAGTCTATGTGTTACATTATTACTCTGCTACTCACCAATAACCAGTAAGGGAAACCAAATTAAGAAGTATTACCAAATACGAGTTAGAAAACAAAAATATTTTTAAACAGAAGCTGTTAGCAAGTGACACAAATTTCCATTTTCGAGACTAGGAAAGCTGTTTAAGGCATTAAAAAAAACTCAGTTCATTCGTAATATTACATATTCCTTGGTAGAACGCCTTCTTTCGTTTCAAGGTACAAGATAGCGGACTTTTGTCACGAGCGAAGTATCTGTTCGACAAATTTCAATGACATTCGACAAACCATTCAAACTGTATAGTGTTGTAATATCATTAGTCGTTTCATATAGAGAGCTAAAACAGAATAGAAAACATTTGATGTTCATGAGATAGTTC
Organism: Schistocerca gregaria; assembly: GCF_023897955.1. Lineage (NCBI taxonomy): Eukaryota > Metazoa > Arthropoda > Insecta > Orthoptera > Acrididae > Schistocerca > Schistocerca gregaria. Next base: position 871,294,655 of record NC_064922.1, read on the forward strand.
TGAAGTGCCAGATGTTGATTGTCTAATTGAATTACTGCTCACAGTCATCTGTTACCGCAAGCAGGTTAGCTGTTGTAGGCTTCACTTCAGTTACCATATGAAACTAGATAGTACAACGTGCACGTCCACAGGCGGAATAAAATGTCAGCGTAGTTTTGAAGTGCCAGATGTTGAGTGTCTAACGGAATTACTACTCACACTCGTCTGTTATCACGAGCAGGTTAGGTGGACTAGGCTTCACTTCAGTTGTCATAAGGACCTAGATAGTATAGCATGCACGTCCACAGACGAAATACAATAGCAGCGTATTAAGAGCACTTCCTCGGCGATCCGTAATTGTGTCTGATCTCAGCGACAGACGCCCGCATCTCGTGGTCGTGCGGTAAGGTTCTCGCGTCTCACGCCCGGGTTCCCGGGTTCGATTCCCGGCGGGGTCAGGGATTTTCTCTGCCTCGTGATGGCTGGGTGTTGTGTGATGTCCTTAGGTTAGTTAGGTTTAAGTAGTTCTAAGGGACTGATGACCATAGATGTTAAGTCCCATAGTGCTCAGAGCCATTTGAACCATTTTGAATCAGGGACAGTCCTACTGAGCACATCTGACACGCCAGCGATCACGAGGTATTCATCTTCACTACAGGTCCCGCCAAACCCCGCGAATTCTGGCCATTGGTAGTATGGTCATGACCCAGGACGGTTTCTCAAGACTTAGGGTGTGTAATTTAGGTGGCACCAACTTCAAATTTTAGGGTAGAAGTTTATAGTACAAGAGAAGAGACATATGGAGGAGGAGACTAAGTTACCTGGAGTACAGAGATTATTTACTGAGAAAACTACCCTTCTAGGCCATTAATGGACTGGATGTAGCTCAACACAGACTTACCAGGTGCTTAAAAGGTCGTTCTTCTGAAGTTCATAAACTGTGGCACGAATACAAATCTACAATAATTTTTATAAATTTACTCTACTTCGAAATGCTGGAAGATAACGTGGCTGATGCCTCTGCTCTGCTCTTTTGTAAGCAGAAGAATAAAAGCGATGAATGAAAAATTGTTACAGTAAAGCCCACACGCGACGGAAATGTTTTAGTTCCATTGGCAACAAATAGGTCTCACAGTGCGGATTTCCTTCGCCTAATCCTAGTTTGTGCGTCGCCTCTAATGACCTAGTCGACGAGGGGACTTCAAACCTTGATCTCCCTCGTTTTTAATGTGATGCTACCAACGAAGCGTATACTACGTCACTGGTACAGTCACTGACTATAAGGGAACCTAACGAATACAAAAAATACTCCTGCCCTGAGCAGCACACTCACCGGCCAAATACACACTCGTGACCGTGGTGATGAACTCAGATTCCGCTCATGCGGTGTGTTGTCACTGTTGGCTATCCGTATGAGTACTCATGCTCGCGTCATCCCACAACTCTCGACTTTTTCGGAGAACTCTCTCTGTAAAAACAGCACAGAGGCACACAGTCGAGGTCATATCTTGACGCTGCCTGTCGCCACCAGGGCTCGCATATATCTGTAAAGCCAGCCAAGGGGGGTGCTTTTTTTTTTAATTTTCCCTCGGTATCATCTTCCGTCTTTCTTTTCATTCCTGGAGCGACAGAGCTAATTTCTGTTTCTTTTTTCCCAGCTGTTCCGTTCGACCTATACTTGAGTCTTGCTCATCAGTGTGGGATCCGTACCAGATCGGGTTGACGGAGGAGATAGAGAAGATCCAAAGAAGAGCGGCGCGTTTCGTCACAGGGTTATTTGGTAACCGTGATAGCGTTACGGAGATGTTTAACAAACTCAAGTGGCAAACTCTGCAAGAGAGGCGCTCTGCATCGCGGTGTAGCTTGCTGTGCAGGTTTCGAGAGGGTGCGTTTCTGGATGAGGTATCGAATATATTGCTTCCCCCTACTTATACCTCCCGAGGAGATCACGGATGTAAAATTAGAGGGATTAGAGCGCGCGCGGAGGCTTTCAGACAGTCGTTCTTCCCGCGAACCATACGCGACTGGAACAGAAAAGGGAGATAATGACAGTGGCACGTAAAGTGCCCTCCGCCACACACCGTTGGGTGGCTTGCGGAGTATAAATGTAGATGTAGATGTAGATATAGAAGTAGGCTGTTTAGGTTTTTATGTTGGTAACGCCATGTAGCGCTCTCTATGAAAATCACTGACTGAGCTGTGTGCAGTCTGTGGCTGGTTTGCATTGTTGGAATTTGCTATTGTAGTGTTGGGCAGTTGGATATGAACAGCGCGTAGCGTTGCGTAGTTGGAGGTGAGCCGCCAGCAGTGGTGGATGTGGGGAGAGGGATGGGGGAGTTTTGAGAGCGGATGATCTTGACGTGTGTTCATCATAGAGTAAATTTGTGAGACTGGATGTCATGAACTGATATATCAGTTCATGACATCCAGTCTTACAAATTTACTCTCTCTAATGGACACACGCCCAGATCATCCGCTCCCAAAACTCCCCCAATATATATATAGTTTTGCGAACACTATTAAACTAAATACATTGTTTGTTCTCTATCAAAATGTTTCATTTGCTAACCGCAGGGTGTTCGCTTGTGCGCGCCGTCATTGATTTGTAGCTGCGAATAAAAATTTACACTGAAGCAAACTGAAGACAAGGCATATGATGTATTCTGTTATTTGACGCTAAACGTAGTTGCGTGCAGCACTCAGTAATGAAATTTGTTCTCAACATCATGAACCTATTTAAAAACAACAGTGACATTCATGATTACATTACCAGAAGAAAGAAAGACCTACACTATCTTCTACTTAACCTATCTTCGGAACAGAAAGGGCTAAAATATGTTGCTGTACAACTCTTCGATAAATTACCAGATGAAATAATATGTCTGACAGACAATAAAAATAAATTGAAATCATATCTCCTTGATAATTCCTATACATTGTTGAATAGGAATACACAGACCTGTAAGTATAATTTTGCGCCATTTAAGGAAATGGGGTAGGTAATTAAAATTTTAAGCTTGCAAAAAGACCCTTGATTTAGGCGTGCATTTCTTATGCAATTGTTACCGTATGACTGATCAATGGAGCACGTAACTAACTGACCAACACAAGTACACAACTTGGTTTATTTTGTATGGCGAGCACGCTGCTAGTAATCAAAGCAAACGGAGTAGAGAGAGAAAAACATGGGTGTCTGAATTTTTCATAAAGAAGCTGCGCTTTGGCCGCATCAGTGATTTGCAACTGCAGCCGTCGCTCACTTTATTCGAATACGTCACCCGCATCTCGATAGACAATTTTCTACTTCTAGCTGCAATTGAACCCAAGATTTCAAAGCAAGACTAATTATCGATGAGCCATGCCAGCAGAAAAGAGGTTAGCACTAACGCTTGCGGTTCTTAACAACAGGTGACATTCACGCTTGAATCAAAGATCTACTTCGTATAGGAGCTGCATCTATTTCGAAAGTAATTGGTTCAAACGGCTCTGAGCACTATGGGACTTGACTGCTGAGGTCATCAGTCCCCTAGAACTTAGAACTACTTAAACCTAACTAAGCTAAGGACATCACACACATCCATGCCCGAGACAGGATTCGAACCTGCGACCAGACTGTAGCGCCTAGAACCGCTCGGCCACTCCGACCAGCACGAAAGTAATACCGTAAGTATATAGTGCCATATGCAAAAGGCTCGTGCATTTTATTAAGTTCGAGGGAGACGCTGTCAATTAAAATAAGAAATGGAATGTACAAATATGCGAAATACCTGCCTTATAGATTATTTCATATTTGTACTTTATAGTTTGTTGCTTAATACACGTCTTTTTTTGAGGGAAAACAATTTTCACTTATTCTACTTCTGTGTTTAAATTTCTTAAAATAGTAGCAAAATTTCAACATTAACACGTATATCTTGAAGCCATGATAATGATCTGGTCTTTCCACATTTATACGCTACTGGCCATTAAAATTGCTACACCACGAAGATGACGTGCTACAGACGCGAAATTTAAACGACAGGAAGAAGATGCTGTGATATGCAAATGATTAGCTTTTCATAGCATTCACACAAGGATGGCGCCGGTGGCGACACCTACAACGAGCTGACATGAGGAAAGTTTCCAACCGATTTCTCATACACAAACAGCAGTTGACTGGCGTTGCCTGGTGGAACGTTGTTGTGATGCCTCGCGTAAGGAGGAGAAATGCGTACCATCACGTTTCCGTATTAGATAAAGGTCGGATTGTAGACTATCGCGATTGCGGTTCATCGTATACTGACGTCGCTGCTTGCGTTCGTCGATATGCAAGGACTGTTGGCAGAATATGGAAGCGGTGGGTTCTGGAGAGTAATACGGAACGACGTGCTGCATCCCAACGGCCTCGTATCACTAGCAGTCGAGATGACAGGCATCTTATCCGCATGGCTGTAACGGATCGTGCAGCCACGTCTCGATCTCTGAGTCAACAGATGGGGACGTTTGCAAGGCAACAACAATCTGCACGAACAGTTCGGAGACCGTAAGTGCGGTTACCCTTGACGCTGCATCACAGACAGGAGCGCCTACGACGGTGTACTCAACGACGAACCTGGGTGCACGAATGGCAAAACGTCATTTTTTCGGATGAATCCAGGTCCTGTTTACAGCATCAGGATGGTCGCATAGGTGTTTGCCAACATCGCGGTGAACACACGGTCACCTCTTGTTCGCACTGACGGCACTTATAACAGTGGACGTTACATTTCAGATGTGTTACGACCCGTGGCTCTACCCTTCATTCGATCCCTGCGAGACCCTACATTTCAACAGAATAATGCACGGCTGCATTGCAGGTCCTGTACGGACAGAAAATGTTCGACTACTGCCCTGGCCAGCACATTCTCCAGATCTCTTACCAATTGAAAACGTCTGGTCAATGGTGTCCGAGCAACTGGCTCGTCACAATACACCAGTCACTAATCTTGATGTACTGTGGTATCGTGTTGAAGCTGCATGGGCAGCTGTACTTGCACACGCCATCCAAGCTCTGTTTGACTCAATGCCCAGGCGTATCAAGGCCGTTATTACGGCCAGAGATGGTTGTTCTAGGTACTGATTTCTCAGGATATATGCACCCAAAATTCGTGAAAATGTAATCACATGTCAGTTTCAGTATAATATATGTGTCCAAGGAATATGCGTTTATCATCTGCATTACTCCTTGGTGTAGCATTTTTAATGGCCAGTGGTGTATTTTACATTACTCTACGTAATATGTTAATTTTAATGACATTTATTTTTCTGAATAAGAATGATAGTTCACCATATTAACTGTCGGTTATTTAGTGCCTTCAGAGCAGCTGAATTTGCAACACTTCCTGGACGTTATATTGCACTACGTACTGTACACTGTTGCTATATTGTTTCATTTTGGATGCTACGTGCTCCACAAAGCAGTCACACGCTGACTGTTTCCTCTCCTGTTCCCCTGGTTGTGGTTTCTAATGCCTTTGATAATCTTGAAAGCATCAGCAAATTCACTGCCGCCGGCCGCGGTGGTCTCGCGGTTCTACGCGCGCAGTCCGGAACCGTGCGCCTGCTACGGTCGCAGGTTCGAATCCTGCTTCGGACATGGATGTGTGTAATGTCCTTAGGTTAGTTAGGTTTAGGTAGTTCTAAGTTCTAGGGGACTAATGACCACAGTAGTTGAGTCCCATGGTGCTCAGAGCCATTTGAAATTCACTGCCCACTTCCTTCAGTTTTTTCTTTTGTGGTGTCTCATTAACTTTAATCATCACGTCTTTTGATTCCCTTTGTTCCACAGTTATGACATCAGTGAATCCTTCTTCCACCACTAATTGAGCTGATGTATCTTCCATCAACTCCTCCTCTGTGTGAATGGGTTCCGAAGTGACAGTAATATTTCTGAAATTATTTAATCATTTCTAAGACAAGATTTGTTTAAGTTAATCATGGAAGAGCCACTTCCCACTTACACTCATTAAGGAATAATGTTAGAGTAACATTAATTTCATTGATGCAACAAAGATATGATTTAGTTTATTTCTTTGCTACAGCCTGCTTAAGTAACAGAATTTACGTAATAACTCATTTACTTGCAGCAACGTACTTCTCCTCTCGTTTCAGGTTCCTCAGCATGTACGTAAATAGTCAGATATTGCACAGGACTTTGAGGAGCACTGCCTTGGAGTATAGAGGGGACGCGATGTGAAATAATTTCACCCGCAAATAGCGAACCTGATTTTTCCAATTACGAAGGGCATTTCAGTTTGTGCTTTTAGGGGTAGCCGATACCGATTACTGTTTTATCTACACAAATGGTTCCCAAGGTCATTTCGGATGGCGGGGTGCTGAAACACACTACCTTCTAGAAACAAATTGAAACAACGGCCTTGGTATTGCAAAGGAGGCATCAGTTGCCTAAGAAGAGTGCCTTATGTTTTCATTGTTGACAAGGCATTTGCTCTTCACGAACACTTACTAAAGCCATACCTAGTCGGACATGCACGAGAAAGTGACAAACGTGTTTCCAATTACAGACTAAGCAGAACGCGAATGTTGGTGGATAATTGATTTGGGATTTGGCATCTGTGCTCCGTGTGCTAACAAAACCAATGCTGCAGAACGTATAAAATTGTATATTGGTTGTAAAAACATGCTCGAATCTGCACAATTTTTGCACAAAAGCAAGGTCTCAAGGAATATTTACGAACATATAGGGTGAATCGACGAAGAAAGTGAAGACGGATGTCTGGTTCCAGCACATGTCAGCGACGAACACATAGTGATAAGTCTTCCTTTCCCCTGCGATCTGTGCCACGCAGATCTTCAAAAGGAAATGCAGAAGTAGCAAATGAATTTTCACAGTATTTTCAATCATGTGACGGGAGAATGAGTAAATTGTTTATACAGCTCTCATTAAAATATTGTAATTAAATTCAATATACTGTTGCTAATGTGCATGCTTTTTCACTTTGCTAACGTCTGAACACCTATTACTCCTCACTTCAAATTTGTCAAGGAGGGATGACATCAATTAAAGTGAAAACCACTTCTCTTTGTATTTTTCCGCTGCGTCTATTCCAGACGACATTCTTCTTTAGATTCGTCGTTCCTTAAAGACGGAAGTAGAGAGTTTATCTTCTTCTGTGTTTCCTATGTAGGCAGTTGAATACTGTGACAATTTCTTGTCACGCATCATTTTTTTCAGTATTTTGTGATGCGGACCTGCAGGATCTCACAAGCACTTGTAGGATCTGTACTATTCTGTTAATAAAAGCACTCTCTCGTCCAGCCAACCCATCACCAAAATCACTTTCAGTTGTTGTTGCTGTGGTCTTCAGTCCTGAGAATGGTTTGATGCAGCTAGGACATGTTCTGAGACATCGAGGGATCACCAATTTAGTATTGGAGGGCAGGGTGGAGGGTAAAAATCGTAGAGGGGGACCAAGAGATGAAGACACTAAGCAGATTCAGAAGGATGTAGGCTCGAGTAGGTACTGGGAGATGAAGAAGCTTGCATAGGACAGAGTAGCATGGAGAACTGCATCAAACCAGTCTCAGGACTGAAGAGCACAACAACAACAACGGTCGTGAGCGTTAGTTGCCTTTGAGATAGCACGTGGTGAGTCGTTAGTCAAGGATGACATTAAGGCGACAAAGACGCAATTATCAACACCTCAGCGAGTTTGGACGAGGTCATGTAAAAGGTTGTGGTCACCGGAGTGTACGGTCGCAAGAAGCTCGGGCTCCGGAGCCGCAATCGCGCTGTTGTTGCCCTCATAGTAGTCCTTCACAAGTACTATACGCTCAGGCACGCTCTGTCGCGCCATTCTTACGTGCAAATTGCTGACAACAAAAAAGCGCGTGCGCTAGCGTATACTAATTGCCATCATCTGCCGCGGTCAACCGTGCAATTTGAACGTCCTAACGCAAACCGTTCACAAGTTATGACGCAGCAGAACGGTCTTTTAAGGTAAATTTTTGGTACTTTGTGCCAGACCGTGTCTCGAACCCAGATTTTCCGCTTATTGCGAGCGGTCGCCTTACCACTTGGCTATCCGTGCAAGACTCACGAGCAGACCCAGACTTACATATGTCGTCCACGAAGTGTCTGCAGCCTGTACTAATACATCCATTACGTACATTCCTGTACAGGGTGAAACGTCTCTGTGGAGTCGTTTTATAAGACGCTTGTCTCACTGGATTCTGTGCATCCTATTCTGTCCACCGCCTGATTGCAGTCTAATTTATTAACTCTCCCAGAAAGACTGAGCAATCGAACTAAAGCATATTAAATGATATTATGTTTTTTTATGTTCCAGAGGAAATAATGGCCCGTATTTATTACGTTTTCTCTTCAGCCTGCCGTATGCGTGCGTGAAAGTGTCTGGATGAGTGTTTTTACGTGTGGTTTCGGGTTTCTTTTGTGGGGAACGCTGAGTTGGTTGTCGTTTGCTAGGTGCAGTTGATGTTTGCTTATCGTTTGAAGGGTAGCACAGGATGAACAACTTAGGATCCCAGTACCTGGACAGAGAGGTTTGCCCCTTTTAGTCAGAGGTTGGTTTGTCTGTCAGTTTGGTGGCGGAAGCCTACCCCTCTGGTAGCTTCCGTTGCATAGATAGTTAGGCGAAGCTCGGTTGAGGAAGGACACTCTGCAGCTAGCAGTTGGTGAGTACAGTTCGTAGCTCCTAGAGAAGGTTTCTGCTGATAGGAAGTAGGTAGAAACAAAACTTCCGTATGTTAAACTCAAGGAACATTTAAGTGCTTCAGCTTAACTGAAGCATGTGTAGTTATGTATTTTCGGAATATGGCACAATAGTTTTGTTAAAAAAATCGGCGATGATCGTGGTTGAAATTAAAAGTGCGGAAGTTGCTTTGTTCCTTTCGGACGTCAAGGTGTGGAATTTCTAGCAGTGAATATGTTTAGGAAAAGCTGGTCGGTATAACTTAGGGTGAATGGGAGAATGATAGTGTTTTCGAGCGACTGTGATTTTTATTGTTCTTATTTTCTATGTTTTAGTGAAAGTTGCTATTGTCCCTTTATGTTCGTCTTGTACTTCGTGTTTCGTAACCGATGATCCTTCTGGTCTACTACTACACCGCAATAGGTTTTCATATTACCAGTTTAATTGTTTCGTGTGCTGTAATTCAGTATAATATCAGTTTTTCGTGCGCATAGAGGAAATGTTTGTAACGGTTTGTTTCTGAACGGACCATGTGTAAGTTGAAACGGTTGGGGGGGGGGGGGGGGGGGGGGGTTCTGCCTTGTCAAGTTAATTTTATTTCGTGGTGGCAAAATCATTCTGGTATTGCACCATTAAAATTTCTTACATTTGTGCGTGGTTTAATGTCTAATTTCTGAACAGTTAACTCGTATCAAATTTACCATGTGCTGAAGTTCGGCCGTTCATAAGCGGAAGGTGTGGTTGTCGTGTATCTACTCTACAAAACCTTGCGAATCGGATAAACCTCTTCTTTCCAAGCTAGTGCATGAACATAATCGTGATAGGTATCTCTCTGAACTGTTTCTGCAGTGGGTATGTAGATGGAATGATTGAATTACTGTGCTCCACTCTCCTTTTGCGTGTTTTTTCCTTTTAATTGCGCTATTCTACCAGTTTTGGCGACTTATTTAGTTAAATTTTTTATTCACTCGTGTATTCATAGAATGTTCATGAAATTCAGTCATAAGTGTGCTAGGTAAAGGATAAATTCTGCGTCCTTTATCTTTCTTATTGATGCCACTTTTTAAATTAATATTCTATTCCCTGTTTTTTTAATGAATCTTCTTGCTTGCGATGAACAAGAATGGGATAAAAAATCAAAGTGAACGGTTGTACTGTCTCTTAATTAAGGAATTCACATTAAATTAAGCAAGCTCATTGATGTGCGGCGTACAATGCTGTTCATCTTGTTAGTTTCTTTGCAAAATTTGCATTCTTATAATTAAATTCTTAATTTAATTAAACTGATAATTTCCAGTTCGGTCTTTTCTTAATTGTTAGGAAGGGCCCGGGCTGGTGGCGACCCTGTTATTTTTTAATTTATAATTGTCCTTATGAGGTGGCTTAACCAGAAATTGCGCCCAGGGGTTACATCTCCATTATTCTTGATACGTAACGTATGTCGAGCCTTGGCTAGGATCTGTTTACAGTTCTATATACATAATTTACAAGGGGAGACATAGTACATGAAAGAAGCTTGCCGTTGTCGGCCGATAAATACTATATTGCAGTGCCAGTGTTATTTCGAGTTAGAATGCAAAGTTTCTTCGGACATGCATGCATGCGACGATAAGCGAGACATCCGGGTTCGAACCCAGTCTGGCATAAAGTTTCATTGTCATCATTCGGATCTCCAATTAGTGGTTGTCCACATTCGCAACTGCGAATACATTTAATGTATTTCATAACGGCTGCAGTCGCGGCAGTGCCTGTTCCTCTGGGCATGCAAGAGTGACACTCCGGACAGCGGTGGGATACGAACCCGACTGTCCCACACCATACGGCCCGACAACTACGAGTGATGGTTTGGGACACCATTCCTTTTCATAACATTAACGCTCTGGCTGAGACGTTGCCATACGCGCCATTCTTACAGCACAGCAGTACGTCGACAGTATTCTAAGTACCGTATTGTTGGCCTTCACGGCAATCCACCCAGCGTTTACATTTCAGTAAGATAATTCACTCCTGCATACGACGACAGTTTCTTCTGTTTGTCTTCTTGCCTTCCAAACCCTATCTTCGGGAGCAAGATCGCCGAATCTCTCAGCAATCGAGAAAATTTGGAGCATTATCGGCAGGGCCCTCCAACCAGCTCGAGATTTTGACGATCTACCGCTCCAGCTGGACAGAATTTGGCACGATATCTCCCAACAGGACATCCAACAGCTCTGTCAATCAATGTCAAACCTATGAACCTAACTTGTGAAGCTCTTCCTGTAGAATAAATCGTCCAACTGTTCTGAAATTGTAATAATTTATTTGTCTCATTCGGATAATTTGGATAATTACTTTGAGGTGAGCCGGATTTTTTTTAAATTCCTTGTAAAGTTGATGCATTAAGTTGTTCTGGAAACGGTGCTGATATTCAACACAATAAAAGTGGGTTAAAAACTCGGAGCTATCTGGGGAAGTTAATCTTGCATTACTGAGCAACTGTTTCACCAGGTATCCAGTCTAGCTTACCAAATTCCCAACCAGACTAACATTAATTATAATCTTTTAATAGTCATCTTACGACAACTGGTGATATATATATATTTGAACATTTATTTTAACATTGATCATTGTTCGGTTAAAATTTCAGCATATTAAACTTGATTCATAACTAAACTGGTACCTTATACAGGATTATGAAAATGCAAGAGAAAATTAACCACAACCAACCGATTCAAGAAGTTTCGTCCGTAGCGCAATTCTGTCCGTCATTAAATTACCACACGCTGGTATACTAAATTTATACTAACTCTCTGTGAAATCTTCCCGAAAAGAATAGCTGAGGGCTACTTTGATGCTTACACCACATGCTTCACGTGGTCAACTTGGTTTACACAAAGAGTGTAACGCCACAATAATTTTGATAATTAAAATAAATTACATCGAAACGCAATTTACAAAAGAAAAACCTCGAACTGGTGACTATCGTCTCACTATTAACCTGATGGGTCAAACAATTGTATAAGCACGTGGTACTGGTCTTACAACGTACACCCCATGTGGGTTGAACATAAAGAAAATATGCTATATTGAAAAATATTGTCAAGAAGAGACGTCGCATTTAACATTGATGATCTTAGTTAGAGTTACAGATCATCAACACGTGGTTCTACTTTACTCACAAAGTAGTGACAAAGTGGAAGATATTTTGAACTTCACACTCGAATTACACTGCGTTGCAATTTAAGGTAACATAAGACACTTTAGATCTAAACCTGAAATAAACGTGATTAAATGTTCAGTTAGGCTGAACTTGAAGAAATCCATTGTCCTGCGGACTTAACAGACACGCGCTTAGCCAGAAATCTTACCACTTCAGACGCTCGCCGCGGACAGACTGCGGGTGCTTCACAGATACAAACGGAAGTGACCAGAGAGGCAGCTTCCTATACCAACATGACAAGGGACGGACAAGAGCATACTAAGAATAGAAACTTCTTTGCTTTTAGAAAGCGTATCTACCTGTCCCGACGTTGGTCCTACTGTTCTCTAGCAGACAGGCTTGTCTGCTACCATCAAGCATGCAACTAGAAATACATTTACTCATTCATCCTTTCACACAGAAGGGAAGGAGGATGACAGTATTTTATCATATACACTATGTAAAAGAAAGCGCACGTAGGTTCCATATGAGACTGTGTGACATGAATTACATATAAACTGTGTTTTAAAGTGTATTAGTGCAACAGATCGTTCTTGTTTATGTGTAAAAGTAACACGTTCCACTGCTCAGTCCCCTCCCAAATAGAGTCAGAAACACCACAGTAAATTTAGAAGTGGGATTGATGCCGTAAATGACAACAGATTTAAGAAATTAACGTGAAAGGAATCCAATAGAGACCTTTCATCCTTCATGGCCTGGACCATAGTTCGCTTTAAGGAATCATAATTTTTTTTCATTACTGGCGTTCATGTATAGTTCTCCCCCATTTGTAAGCCAGTGCGGCCGACTGATACTTATACGGTAGTATATACGACTTTTCAAATGGGGAACTGAATCTACCCGTTTCGTATGTGCTTCTTTAGCTTCAACATCAGTTGGACTCGAGAGACGTTCAGTTGAAGATTTGAATCCCTTCATTGAACAATTTTGGTAAACATTTTTGGAATACAGTGATCAATAGATTATTATATTTTGACTAAAGTTTAGTCTTGATCACACTTTTTATGTCTCAATGACATAGGTAACCGGTTTCGCTTATTTTTACATAACCATCATCAGACCTGTGGGTTAATTTTAGGAAATACTAGAAACCAATAAATAAAATGAAAGTGTGTAATGACGTCAAAATTTTTTTTAAGAAGATAAAATACAATTAATTATACCTATGGCTGCTGTTGTAAAATTTTGCACGCCGCGTAAAAAAGAAGACAGTTTACGAAGCTCGTAAATGTTGCGCCATGATACCGAACTTCGTCAGCTGCCTGTTTCTGCTTTTTCTCTCCACGAGGATCCGTGGTCAATCTCTCGGTTTCGTGAATTCCGTGCAATCCTCAGAAATTCGACTAATCAGCCCTTCCACGAACGTTCTAGTTGATTTAAACTGATTGAGTATGTTGCAGTTACCAGCAGTCATGTTTATCTCAGCGTGTAAATGGACAGAATGTGTATGAGGTAGAAGAAAGTATTTAGTTTGCAACAGGTAGTATCTTAACGTCCCTGTGGTCTACGGGTAGCGTCTTTGATTCATAATCAAAGCGTCTTCGGTTCCGGTTTCGGATCCCGCCGTAGCTTAAATTTTGATAAATAATCAGCATTGGCAGCCAAAGGCTTCCGGCATAAGAAGTCACCCTCATTCTGCCAACGGCCTTGTCAAAGAGGGTGGAGAAGCGGACAGAGGTTCAGGGCACTCTCTTTTCCTATGGGTGGGAAACTGCCCCTAAAGGCGCAAGAATCAACAATGATCCACGGCATGAGGATGCAGAAGGCAGTGGAAACAACTGCATTAAAGACACGTAACGTGTATCCACAGGACATGTGGACTGTAATGGAAGAAGTGTCATGATGATTGGAAAAAGATTCCGGAATAGTCCCCCATTCGGATCTCCGGGAAGGGAATGCCAAGGGGGAAGTTACCATGAGAAAAATATTGAATAATCTACGAAAGGATAACGTCGAATGTCAGAAGCTTGAACGTGGTAGGGAAATTAGAAAATCTGAAAAGGGAAATGCAATGGCTCAATGTAGGTATAATAGGGGTCAGTGAAATGAAGTGGAAAGAAGACAATGATTTCTGGTCAGATGAGTATAGGGTAATATCAACAGCAGCAGAAAATTGTACAACTGGAGTAGGATTTCTTATTAACAGGAAGGTACGGCAGAGAGTGTGTTACTGTGAACAGTTCAGTGACAGGGTTGTTCTTACCAGAATCGAGAGCAAACCAACACTGGCAACAATAATTCACGAATAGATTCCGACGTCGCAAGCTGCAGATGAAGAGATAGAGAAAGTGTATGAGGATATTGAATGGGTAATACAGTATGTAAAAATGTAATACACTATGTAAAAATCTAGTAGTCATGGGGGAAAGGAATGCAGTCGTAGGGGAAGGTGCAGAAGGAAAGGTTACAGGAGAATATAGGCTTGGGACAAGGAATGTGAGAGGAGAAAGACTAATTGTGTTTTGTAACAAGTTTCAATTAGTTTAATAGCGAATAGTCTGTTCAAGAATCACAAGAGGAGGTGGTATAATTGGAAAAGACCGGGTGATACAGGAAGATTTTAGTTAGATTACATCATGGTCAAACAGAGATTCTGAAATCAGATTATAAGGCGTACCCAGGAGCGTATATATACTCAAATCACAACATAGTAGTGATGAAGAGTAGGTTGAAGTTTAAGGCATTAGTCAGGAAGAATCAATATGCAAAGAAGTGGGATACGGAAGTACTAAGGAACGACGAGATTCGGTTGAATTTCTCTAAGGCTATAGACACAGCAATAAGGAATACCTCAGTAGCTAGTACAGTTTAAGAGGAATGGACATATCTGAAAAGGTACATCACGGAAGTTGGGAAGGAAAACATAGGTACAAAGAAGTTAACTGCGAAGAAACCAAGGGTAACAAAAGAAATACTCCAATTGATCGATGAAAGGAGGAAGTACAAAAATGTTCCGGGAAACTCAGGAATATAGGAATACAAGTCGCTGACGAATGAAATAAATAGGAAGTACAGTGAACTAACACGAAATAGCTGCAGGAAAAATGTGAAGACATCGGAAAAGAAATTATTATCGAAGTGGCAGACTCCGCCTACAGGAAAGTCAAAACAATCTTCGGTGACATTAAAAGCAAGGGTGATAACATTATGAGTGCAACGGGAATTCCACTGTTAAATGCAGAGGAGAGAGCAGATATGTGGAAAGAATACCTTGAAAGCCTCTATGAGGGGGGGGGGGGGGGGGGAAGATTTGTCTGATGTGATAGAAGGAAAAACAGGAGTCGATTTAGAAGAGATAGGGAATTCAATATTAGAATCGGAGTTTAAATGAGCTTTGGAGGACATCAGTTCAAATAAAGCAGAAGGGATATATAACATTTCGTCAGAATTACGAAAGTCATTGGGGAAGTAGCAACAAAACGACTGTTGACCTTGGGACCCTGGTGACGTACCAACTGACTTTCGGAAAAGCATCATACACACAATTCAGAAGTCGGCAAGAGCTGACAAGTGCGAGAATTATCGCACAATCAGCTTAGCAGCTCATGCATCCAAGTTGCTTACAAGAATAATATACAGAAGAGTGGAAAAGAAAATCGAGGATGCACTAGATGACGATCAGTTTGGCTTTAGGAAAGGTAACGGCACGAGAGAGGCAATTCTGACGTTGCAGTTGTTAATGGAAACAAGACTGAAGAAAAATCAAGATACGTTCATAGGATTTGTCGACCTGGAAAAAGCGTTCGACAATGGAAAATTGTGCAAGGTGTTCGAAATTCTGAAAAAAGTGGGGGTATGCTACAACGAGAGACAGGTCATATGTACAACAGCCAACAGCGAATAGTAAGAGCGGTCGACCAAGAACGAAGTGCTCTTATTAAAAAGGGTGTAAGACAAGGATGTAGCCTTTCGCCCTTACAGTTCAATCTGTACATCAAAGAAGTAATGATGAAAATAAAAGAAAGATTCAGGAGTGGAATTAAAATTCAAGGTGAAAGGATATCAATGATGCAATTCGCTGATGTCATTGCTATCCTGAGTGGAAGAGAAGAAGAATTACATGATCTGCTGAACGGAATGGTCTAGTGAGTACAGAGTATGAATTGAGAGTAAATCGAAGGAAGACGAAGGTAATGAAAAGTAACAGAAATGAGAACAGCGAGAAACTTAACATCAGGGTTGATGGTCACGAAGTAGATGAAGTTAAGGAATTCTGCTACCTAGGCAGTAAAACAACCAATGACGAATGGAACAAGAAGAACATCAAAAGCAGACTAGCAATGGCAAAAATGGCATTCGGGGCAAGAGAAGTCTACTAATATCAAATATCGGACTTA
This sequence comes from Schistocerca gregaria, assembly GCF_023897955.1. Taxonomy (NCBI): domain Eukaryota; kingdom Metazoa; phylum Arthropoda; class Insecta; order Orthoptera; family Acrididae; genus Schistocerca; species Schistocerca gregaria. The sequence goes on from NC_064922.1 coordinate 871,310,860, forward strand.
GTTTGTGGAAGAAATTTCTGAGAATGTACGTCTGGAGTACAGCATTGTACGGTAGTGAAACATGACTGTAGGAAAATCGGAACAAATGAGAATCGAAGCATTTGAGATGTGGTGCTACAGACGGATGTTGAAAATTAGGTGGATAGATAAGGTAAGGAATCACGAGGTTCTGTGCAGAAGAAAACAGTGATAAGGAGCAGGGACACGATTATAGGACATGATTCAAATGGCTCTAAGCACTATGGGACCACACATCTGAGGTCATCAGTGTTGTGGTTGGCAGGAGAGCCAACCGTGTTACTAAAGGAGGCCGAAATCCACGCGTTGTAGCTCACGCAGGCTGGCGTGAGGTCTGGAACATGTCAAGGGAATTAGAATTGAGAAAAACGGACGTAGCAGGTGGAACACTTAACTTTAATCCATTAATGACGAACGTCGCTCTTGACATTACATGATTCACAGTATCAATAGTAACAGATAATGGCGCCTTGCTAGGTCGTAGCAAATAACGTAGCTGAAGGCTATGCTAACTATCGTCTCGGCGAATGAGAGCATATTTTGTCAATGAACCATCGCTAGCAAAGTCGGTTGTACAACTGGGGCGAGTGCTAGGAAGTCTCTCTAGACCTGCCGTCTGGCGGCGCTCGGTCTGCAATCACTGATAGTGGCGACACGCGGGTCCGACGTATACTACCGGACCGCGGCCGATTTAAAGGCTACTTCTTAGCTAGTGTGGTATCTGGTGGTGACTCCACAATCAGTCCCGTAGACTTAGAACTACTTAAACTTAACTAACCTAAGGACATCACACACAGCCATGCCCGAAGCAGGATTCGAACCTTCGACCGTAGCAACAGCGCGGTTCCGGACTGAAGGGTCTAGAACTGCTCGGTCACAGCGGCCGGCGATGATAGGACATCTGTTAAGACATAAGGGAATGACTTCCATAGTACTAGAGGGAGCGGTTGGGGGTACAAACTGTAGAGGAAGACAAAGATTGGAATACATTGAGCAGATAATTGCTGACGCAGGTTGCGAGTGCTACTCTCGGATGAAGAGGTTAGCACAGGAGAGGAACTCGTGGCGGGCCGCATCAAACCAGTCAGAAGACTGATGACCAAAAACAAAAAAAAGTATTCAACACGCAAACGCTGAATTTCGTCACTTATAGGCGCTTCACGTACAAGAGTACGGCGGACGTTACGTATGGACGGCTTCCCTTCTTGTAGCTTATGGCGGGTAGACATCCCTTGGGACTTCACGGCTTGTCGAGGGCCTCGTTTTAAACTGTTTATTATTTCAATAACAATTGCCATAACTATTAGTACATTTATCCTACTGTGCAGCAGATAAGGAGACGAGGGTAGAAGATTAGAGTTTTGTCGTTGATTGCAAATCAAGAAGTAATCCGATTAATTCAGTTCATTGAGGAAGCCACATTCACTCCTGACGGTATCAATAACAATCGTAGCTCACTTACACGACTTTGAGGAGAAACATTTTCAACTGCGCTTCTCTGTAAATATATGGTGTATTATGACAGACATTTATTTGACTGAGCCTGTTGCGTTACAGGTCCGCTGATGTACTCTCTAGGAAACGAGCTTCTAGAGTTACTGGAAGGGGTTCATTTGGCTATAAAGACGGGTGTCGGTTATTTTTGAGAACATTTCTCGTGAAGAAAAACAAGTCTTCAGGCCATTTATACCGTGATAACTGAGGATGACGTTCGTGCAGACACAACAGCTGCTCCGTTCACTCCCACCGCCTGCCGTGTGGTATAAATGGTCTGATGATGTTCACACCCTGACCAAAGCCGGTAATCATCGCAAACAAATATTTTATTGCTCTCAAGACTGTTTTTAACCCACGTTTAAACATGGGTACGTTCTTCCAGCAAGACGGGTCTCCTCCACACCCTAGACGTCACCTAACCTAACATTCCCCAGAAGATGGACTAGAGTAATTAAAGTCTTTTTTTTTTCAGAAGTAATCGCCATAACTGTTGATATCGTTATACAACTAAGCGACAAGACGTTCACAGCCTCCATAAAAAATGTCTGTGGTTGTCTACAGTACCATGATTTTACCGAAACGTGCTTCTTTTCGTCCGAAGCAAATAACGGCCACAGATGTCTTTCTGCAGGGCGCCAAAAATATTTAAATCGCATAGAGAGAGATACTAATGTTATGGTGGGTGTGCAAGGGATCCCAGGCAAACTTTGCAGCGTAAACGAAAGAGCATCATTCTGATCCAGGATAATGCTCACCCACATGTTTCAAAGGTTGTACACATGGAAGAACCCTGGAGAAAAGTAGGTCTTTTTTAGGATAAATCCAGACAACAGGTTCCCCTACCTAAAGAGTATCTCTAGCAGTTCAAAAAATACTGAAACAATCACTCACAAGACAGATTATAACACTTCAAAAATCACACATACCAGATGTCACAAAGAAAAACAAACCATCAGAAAGAGTAACATGGGGCATTTCACAGACTTAACAATCCTCCATCAAAACATGCAATCAATAAAAAATAAAATACAAGCATTAGAAGTTGAGCTCCAATCTTTGAACTGCACAGTAGTTTGTATTACTGAGCACTGGTGTAGAGACACAGAAATCCAACATGTAGTATTATCATTGTATGAAAGGGCAAACTCTTACTGCAGAACTACTTCAAGGGGTGGAGGATCATGCATTTATATCAGAAAAGGAACACAGTTCAAATCTAGACATGACCTCAGTACAGTAAGTGAAGACAAACACATTGAAATATTAACTATTGAATTATCAGGGCTCGATATCACCAAGAAATTAATCATTTTGTGTGTGTATAGATCTCCCAGTGGTAGTGTGGACACTTTTTTCAATAAATTAACAGAAGTTCTAGATAAAGTCTCAAGTACAAAGGTCAACATAATTCTGTGTGGGGACATAAACATCAACACTAATATCATAAATGAATCCAGCAGCACCTTCATAAATATCCTTCAAAGTTTTGGCATGTCCCTATTGGTCAATAGTGCAACAAGGGTTACTACAATGACTGCATCAGTAATTGACCATGTGGCCACAAATATAGACAGGGAAAAATGTGATGTAGCTGTAAAAGATCTCGGACTATCAGACCATCTCTGTCAAATAACAACAGTAAAATCAGGCATTGAATAATTCCCTAAACTACAAGCCTATAAACGACATCTATCAGAAATCAAAATAAAAGATTTTTCAAAAGAACTAGAAAAACAAAGCTGGGATGAAGTGTATAAGGAAACCAATGTGAATATGAAATTCTCCAAATTCTCCACATTGTTTAAATTGAACTTTGAAACAGCATTTCCAAAAGTATGCATGACTGTATCAACATCTCACAAAAACAGATGGATAACAGCAGGTATTAAGAAGTCCTCCCAAACACTTAAACACCTCAGTTCCATGAAAAAGATTCACAATGATCCAGAATTCTTAAATTTCTATCATAGATACAAAAAGATTTATAGGAAGGTGCTGATTGCTGCAAAAAAGTCATTTAATGACAAAATAATATATAATGCAGAGAATAAAAGCAAAGCAGTCTGGGATGTTATAAAAAAGGAAACGGGGAGAGGCAAACAAACGCAGAATAACATACTGCTAAGGGAGGGGGATAAGGTAATAAATGATCCACAACACTTAGCAAACTATGTAAACGAGCATTTTTCAAGTATTGCAGAGAAGTTACAGCAAAAATTCCCCAAAACAAATATAACACCTGCAAAAATTGTTGCACTAGATACAATGATGTTACTTCCAACCACAGAGAATGAAGTCAATAAAACTGTTCAAAAGCTAAAAAATAAAAAGTCAGAAGGCTTAGATGATGTACCAATGTGTGTACTGAAACAATGCATAGGGATTATACAAGGCCCATTAACAAATATGATAAATGAATCCTTCACATCAGGGACATTTCCAGAGCAGCTAAAACAGGCAAGAGTTGTACCTTTGCTTAAGAAAGGTAATGCTGAAGACATAGAAAATTACCGGCCCATTTCCCTGCTGTCAGCATTCTCAAAAATAATAGAAGCAATTATGAAAGACAGATTAATGAATTATCTGAATAAATACAATCTTTTAAGCAAATCACAGTTTGGTTTTCGAAGTGGCAAAAATACGGAGTCAGCCATAGTAGAATTCACAAAAGTTGTACTTAATGCTCTTGATAAAGATGAGTGTGTCACAGGCATATTTTTGGATCTTTCTAAGGCTTTTGATACAGTCGACCACAAGATTCTATTAAATAAATTAGAAGCATTAGGAATAAGAGGGGTAGCTAATGACTGGTTTCGATCATACCTAACAGATAGGGTACAAAGAGTAGAGATAACACATACTTCAAATAGATCTAAACATTTAGTAAAATACTTATCAGAACCAAAACATATTAATATAGGGGTTCCACAAGGTAGCATATTAGGACCAATACTATTCCTGATATACGTCAATGACTTTCCCAGTAGTGTTACTCATGGTGAGAAAATTCTCTTCGCTGATGACAGCAATATTATAGTCACTGAGAGAACAAGAGAACTCCTTACCGAGAAAGCAAATGAAACTCTCAAGGAAGTTTACGATTGGTCAATAAGCAACAAATTGACATTAAACATAAAGAAAACTAATGCCATGAACTTCAGTTTGAAGAGGAAAAATGACAATGTTAAATTAAATGTAGATGGCACCTCTATAGACTGTGTAACAAATGCAAAATTTCTAGGAATGAATATTGACTCTCAGCTGAAGTGGTGCGAACACACAAAGGTACTTGCAAACAGAATGTCATCAGCATGTTATGCCCTTAGAATTCTATCATCTGTGTGTAACATGCAGTGTCTTTTAGTTACATATTATTCATATGTACACTCAATTCTTAGCTATGGCATTCTTTTTTGGGGAACAAATCCACAAAATATGAACACAATTTTCAAACTCCAGAAAAGAGCCATAAGAATAATAACCAGAAATAGTAGTCGAGCTCATTGTAAAGATCTGTTCAAAACACTGGGAATTTTAACTGCTCCATGTGAACACATTTACCAGTCAGTTGTACACATCAAAAGTAACATTGGCAATTACTGCACAAACAGCTCTGTCCATGACCATGCAACAAGAGATAGACTCAACTTACATTTACCAAGAAAAAATAAACATAAAACTCAAAACAGCATTTTCTACCAAGGAATAAAACTGTACAATAAATTACCAAATGAGATTAAAGAAATTTCAAAAATACACTTATTTAAGAAGGCAGCTAAAAAGTACCTGTTATGCAATACATTTTATACATTGAAGGATTACTTAGATAAAGCAGAGTAGGGGTTTGATAAAAAAATGTTATACAAACAAATAATAATAATAATGATGATTATAAGACATCCAATATTCCACATAACACCTTCACTTTATTATTTTTCTTCTTTTTTCCTTTCTAGAGACACTCTCCCCTCAAGCTATGCATAGCACAATACTAACACCTCTTCCTCTTTCTGAGCTCAACATCTCACTCATTATGAAGGGATGCTGACTCAGTTTTTCAGGATAGCAAATGGGAACTTGCAGTACAGAAAATGGCCCAAGGATCACCTGTGTGTGTGTGTGTGTGTGTGTGTGTGTGTGTGTGTGTGTGTGTGTGTGTGTGTGTATGTAGTGAGTGAAGTGTTATGAAACAATGTGTGTATAGTGTGTGCAGTGACTGATAGTGAAATATGAGTGAATAGTGTGGCATTACATTATTTAATGAGTTATTTGTAAATAAATTATTGTATACCAGGAGTAAAATCTAATGATTGTCTCTAATTAGAAGTCTGTAAATATATGTGTATACGAATTAGCTTGTTGTAAATTGATCTAAGCTTGTAAATACTTTGACATGTCCTATATCCTTGTAAAAAGAGATCTACGGATGAATAAAACTACTACTACTACTACTACTAGATACTAAAAGGTATCAGATAGATTATATAATGGTAAGACAGAGATTTGGGAAATAGGTTTTAATTTGAAAGACATTTCCAGGGGCAGATGTGGACTCTGACCACAATCAATTGGTTCTGAACTGTAGATTAAAACTGAAGAAACTGCAAAAAGATGGGAATTTAAGGAGATGGGACCTGGATAAACTGATTAACCAGAGGTTGTACAGAGTTTCAGCGAGAGCATAAGGGAACAATTGACAGCAATGGGGGAAAGAAATACAGTAGAAGAAGAATGGGTAGCTTTCAGGGATGAAGTAGTGAAGGCAGCAGAGGATCAAGTAGGTAAAAAGACGAGGGCTAGTAGAAATCCTTGGGTAACAGAAGAAATATTGAATTTAATTGATGAATGGAGAAAATATAAAAATGCAGTAAACGAAGCAGGCAAAAAGGAATACAAACGCATCAAGAATGAGATCGACGGGAAGTGCAAAATGGCTAAGCAGGGATGGCTAGAGGACAAATGTAAGGATGTAGAGGCTTACCTCACTCGGGGTAAGATAGATACTGCGTACACAAAAATTAAAGAGACCTTTGGAGATAAGAGAACCACTTGTACGAACATCAAGAGCTCAGATGGAAACCCAGTTCTAAGCAAAGAAGGGAAAGCAGAAAGGTGGAAGGAGTATATAGAGGGTCTATACAAGGCCGAGGTACTTGAGGACAATATTATGGAAATGGAAGGGGGTGTAGATGATGAAATTGGAGATACGATACTGTGTGAAGAGTTTGACAGAGCACTGAAAGACCTGAGTCGAAACAAGGCCCCCGGAGTAGACAACATTCCATTGGAACTACTGACGGCCTTGGGAGAGCCAGTCCTGACAAAACTCTACCATCTGGTGAGCAAGATGTATGAAACAGGCGAAATACCCTCAGACTTCAAGAATAATATAATAATTCCAGTCCCAAAGAAGGCAGGTGTTGACAGATGTGAAAATTACCGAACAATCACTTTAATAAGCCACAGCTGCAAAATACTAACACGAATTCTTTACACACAAATGGAAAAACTAGTTGAAGCCGACCTCGGGGAAGATCAGTTTGGATTCCGTAGAAATACTGGAACACGTGAGGCAATACTGACCTTACGACTTATCTTAGAAGAAAGATTAAGAAAGGGCAAACCTACGTTTCTAGCATTTGTAGACTTAGAGAAAGCTTTTGACAATGTTGACTGGAATACTCTCTTTCAAATTCTAAAGGTGGCAGGGGTAAAATACGGGGAGCGGAGGGCTGTTTGCAATTTGTACAGAAGCCAGATGGCAGTCATAAGAGTCGAGGGACATGAAAGGGAAGCAGTGGTTGGGAAGGAAGTGAGACAGGGTTGTAGCCTCTCCCCGATGTTATTCAATCTGTATATTGAACAAGCAGTAAAGGAAACAAAAGAAAAGTTCGGAGTAGGTATTAAAATCCATGGAGAAGAAATAGAAACTTTGAGGTTCGCCGATGGCATTGTAGTTCTGTCAGAGACAGCAAAGGACTTGGAAGAGCAGTTGAATGGAATAGACAGTGTCTTGATAGGAGGATATAAGATGGACATCAACAAAAGCAAAACGAGGGTAATGGAATGTGGTCGAATTAAGTCAGGTGATGCTGAGGGAATTAGATTAGGAAATGAGACACTTAAGTAGTAAAGGAGTTTTGCTATTTGGGGAGCAAAATAACTGATGATGTTCGAAGTAGAGAGGATATAAAATGTAGACTGGCAGTGGCAAAGAACGCGTTTCTGAAGAAGAGAAATTTGTTAACATCGAGTATAGATTTAAGTGTCAGGAAATCGTTTCTGAAAGTATTTGTGTGGAGTGTAGCCATGTATGCAAGTGAATCATGGACGATAAATAGTTTGGACAAGAAGAGAATAGAAGCTTTCGGAATGTGGTGTTACAGAAGAATATGGAAGATTAAATTGGTAGACCACGTAGTTAATGAGGAGGTATTGAATAGCATTGGAGAGAAGAGAAATTTGTGGTGCAACTTGACTAGAAGAAGAAATCGTTTGGTAGGGAATTTTCTGAGGCATCAAGGGATCACCAATTTAGTATTGGAGGGCAGCGTGGCGGGTAAAAATCGTATTGGGAGACCAAGAGATTAATACACTAAGCAGATTCAGAGGGATGTAGGTTGCAGTAGGTACTGGGAGATGAAGAAGCTTGCACAGGATAGAGTAGCATGGAGAGCTGCATCAAACCAGTCTCAGGACTGAAGACGACAACAACAACATTTCGAGGACGCCTAAGAAGTTTCGCTGGGAAGTCCTTACACGTCTCCATATAGTATTGATCTTTTTCCGTTCGATTTCCAAATTTTTTGGAGCTCTGAAGAACAATGTTCCTGGCCACCGATTTGCTTCGGACGACGGAGTGCACGCCTGAGTACAGTCATGGTTTCGGAAGCAGCTTAAACATTTTTCCATGAAAGTTGTGACCGGCTTGTTTCGCAGCGGGGTAAACGTATTAACATTTATGTCGGTTACTTTTGAAAATACCAAACAGTTTACTTACCCTTTTTTTAGTTGTCTCGTTCTCATTTCACTACCCTTATAGAACACTTCAAGCATTAAAATCACCATCTTAAGGTATCTGTATTTTTTATTGATCCCGTCTCGAAACTTTTTGGTCAGCCATGGTGGGGTATGTCGTACAATATGTTTTATTCGTATTAGTTTATATCACCACGTACCAAAATACATCCTTAAAAGAATTGGGGGAACATGACTTTGGGCGTCTGATATCATCCGTTGAGCAATAATTGAAGAGTGGATATGTTACCAAATTATTATACCTTTATCCCTCATAAATTAAGATCACAACAAAACGTCACTGCATCCTCGATTTTTTACACAAACGGAACTGAAATGTTCGACAGGTGTCGAAAACAAAGTACAAACAACCTTTCATGACGTCATCCTGAGTGCTTTTCATTGGACTTTGACAGCTTCAGTAACGTGTATGCCCTCCCTGAGCGTTTATCAGCGCCTGACGCCGATAAGTCTACGGAGGTCCTGTGGTCACAGAGGGCCTGTGGTGGAACAGGACGACCATAGACACGTCTGTCAAGCATGTCTCACATATACACGGTTGGGTTTAGGGAGGGACTCACTGCGGGCCATTGCATTACTACAATGCCCAGGCTTCGCGAGACATCCCTGCTGACATGTGCCACAAGGGCCCTGGCATTAGAAGGAAATCAGGGCCATCGCCGTATAGTAATTGTAATTTTATGGTAAGTAACTATGGGACAAAATTGCTGGGGTCATCAGTCCCTAGGCTTACACACAACGTAATCTAACTTAAACTAACTTACTCTAAGGAGTAAGAGGGAAGACTCGAACCTCTGACGGGGGCAGCCGTGCGAACCGTGACAAGGCGCCCGAGACCTCGCGGCTACCCCGCGCGGCCGCCACCGTATGAAACAGCCACCACATGGTTCAACAGGAACTGCCCGTTCTACTGCCTGGCGGTAAGGCAGCATTGGACAAAGACAAGATCCGTATGACTGTCAACACTGACGCCTCACCACAACATCATAGACCGCTGGAAATCTGTCCCAACATTTAACAGATATCACTCGCCGTGGGTCTCCACACAAACCCCAACACGGCCATCACCTTACGCCAGACAATGTCTGAACTGATCCGTGAATAAAGCGTATTGCCAGTGACGAAGTTGCCAGCTGACGTGGGAGCGGCATAGCTGACGGTGGGGTACTCGAACAGGACGGAAGGTCCTTCCTTGTAAGGATTACAAGCCGATCGGATACAGCGGCTCCAGTGGCTCTTCTGAGATCGTCTTGTAGTGCTCTGGTGGTATCTGTACAACGCTGCAACGCAGAGATGGACAGATATTGGTATTCACGTAGGGCTCTAATGCGTCGCCGACCTTGTGCAACTCACATTTTGTATTGAACTGTCTCCCTGTAGCATGTCCACAACCTATGGATGACGGTGGAGAAGCGTTGGCATCCGCAGCCACAGTACCTGGTGACACACACCGCCCTTGCAACTTGCACTGCGTTAAGATGTCGCACTGCATGTGCTTGATTGACAACTGATATCTGTGTATCTCAGTAGAAAACACCGGGACACCGATACTAAATTCGTTCTGCGGGTTCACCTCACACTGTAATGCGCAACACAGCCAACAAACGGCGACGGATTTTAATTGTTGCCTACGCAGGAAGCGTAGATCTCAAGCCATGCAACAGGATCACAGGTACCGCCTGTATCAAAATAGATTTAATATACGGGACGTTATCGGTGTATCGGTATGCATGCGACAGCATACGTATTTAACACGTTCCAAAACGCCGCGCTTAAAAACGGAATTTTTCGGTGCTCATTAAGCAGGTTCTATTGGTGATGAGAAGGTATGGTCAAGTGTTTTGGATAGACCTGGTGCTAGGGACCATTTGTAAACCAGGAGGGTCAACTTACGAATACTACGCACTTCCACCTGCCTTAGGCAAAGGGTTCTGCTTACATTTGATGTGGCAGATGGAGCGCTAGATGGTATTTACGGATGCACGATAAGTTCATAATCGGTTTTCGGAAAACCCCACAAAAAGGGATTTTTTACAATATTTTTGCCCTCACCAGCGCATCAAACCTCAGCCAAGGATTCCAAGACGGTTATGCACAGCAAATGGCTGAAATATTTACGATGTATTCCTAACATCCCGATCTCGGACAACCTGGACAATTTTCTTCATATCTATATCCGTTTCTGAGAGACAGACGTTCAAAGTTACCCTAACTGTACACTTAAAATAGGCACGTAAAATCCGATGTGATAAAGTGACGTGGCACGGAGAAACATGCTGTCTCTCCTTTATTATCTGGGAATCCCATGTCGCAGTACTGTGGCACAAGCAGATTTTTTGCGAGTTATACCCGGTCAGAGGTGTAAAATTAGTTTTGAATAATTGCAGTTTCAGATAAGTAAACTGTGTAAATTTTGGTCACTACTAGATTTCTTTTCATATAAGTTACATGTTCTGTTGCAGCAGGGATTGAAGGGAAACAGCGATAAAGTTCTCCTATCGCAGAAGAAAAATGGGAATATGTTCCTGTTTACTAAAAAGACTCTGACTGAAAAGTTGAGTACCATCTGTCTCATTCTACCCTTTCCAGCGACCTCAAAAATGTTGACATCTGAACATGCGCTACTGGCCATTAAAATTGCTACACAAAGAAGAAATGCAGATGATAAACGGGTATTCATATTATACTAGAACTGACATGTGATTACATTTTAACGCAATTTGGGTGCGTAGATCCTGAGATAACAGTACCCACAACAGCCACCTCTGGCCGTAATAACTGCTTTGATACGCCTGGTCATTGAGTCAAACAGAGCTTGGATGGCGTGTACAGATATAGTTGCCCATGCAGCTTCAACACAGTACCACAGTTCATCAAGAGTAGTGACTGGTGTATTGTGACTAGCCAGTTGCTCGGCCACCATTGACCAGACGTTTTCAATTGGTGAGAGATCTGGAGAATGTGCTGGCCAGGGCAGCAGTCGAACATTTTCTGGACCTGCAACATGCGGTCGCCTAATATCCTGCTGAAATGTAGGGTTTCGCATGGATCGAATGAAGGGTAGAGCCACGGGTCGTAACACATCTGAAATGTAACGTCCACTGTTCAAAGTGCGGTAAATGCGACCAAGAGGTGACCGAGACGTGTAACCAATGGCACCCCATATCATTATGCCAGGTGATACGACAGTACGGCGATGACGAATACACGCTTCCAATGTGCGTTCACTGTGATGTCGCCAAACACGGATGCGACCATCATGATGCTGTAAACAGAACCTGGATTCATCCGAAAAAATGACGTTTTGTCATTCGTGCAACTACGTTCGTCGCTGAGTACACCATCCCAGGCGCTCTTCATTGTGATGCAGCGACAAGGGTAACCGCAGCCACGGTCTCCGAGCTGATAGTCCATGCTGCTGCAAACGTCGTCGAACTGTTCGTGCAGATGGTTGTTGTTTTGCAAACGTCCCCATCTGTTGACCGAGGGATCGAGAAGTGGCTGCACGATCCGTTACAGCCATGCGGAAAAGATGCCTGTCATCTCGACTGCTAGTGATACGAGGCCGTTGGGATTCAGCACTGCGTTCCGTATTACCCTCCTGAACCCACCGATTCCATATTCTGCTAACAGTCATTGGATCTCGACCAACGCGAGCAGCAATGTCGCGATACGATAAACCGCAATCGCGATAGGCTACAATCCAACCTTCATCAAAGTCTGAAACGTGATGGTACGCATTTCTCCTCCTTACACGAGACATCACAACGTTTCACCAGGAACGCCAGTCAACTGCTGTTTGTGTATGAGAAATCCGTTGGAAACTTTCCTCATGCCAGCACCTCGTGTGAATGCTCTAAATAGCTAATCATGTTCATATCACAGCACCTTCTTCCTGTCGGTTAAATTTCGCGTCTGTAGCACGTCATCTTCGTGGTGTAGCAACTTTAATAGCCAGTAGTGTATATGCACATTTTATGCTGAGAGAGAAGACAGTGGCAGCGTTAAAGTAATAAATACTGGAATATCGTAGACAGTTCCACCGCCCCCCTCCATGAACCATGGACATTGCCGCTGGTGGGGAGGCTTGCGTGCCTCGGCGATACAGATGCCCGTACCGAAGGTGCAACAACAATGGAGGGGTATTTGTTGAGAGGGCAAACAAACGTGTGGTTCCTGAAGAGGGGCAGCAGCCTTTTCAGTAGTTGCAGGGGCAACAGTCTGGATCATTGACTGATCTGGCCTTGTAACACTATTAAAAACGGCCTTGCTGTGCTGGTACTGCGAACGACTGAAAGCAAGGGGAAACTACAGCCGAAATTTTGGGTAAAATATTCCGGAGGTAAAATAGTCCCCCATTCGGATCTTCGGGCGGGGACTACTCAGGAGGATGTCGTTATCAGGAGAAAGAAAACTGGCGTTCTACGAATCGGAGAGTGGAATGTCAGATCCCTTAATCTGGCAGGTAGGTTAGAAAATTTAAAAAGGAAAATGGATAGGTTAAAGTTGGATATAGTGAGAATTAGTGATGTTCGGTGGCAGGAGGAACAAGATTTTTGGTCAGGTGAATACAGGGTTATAAATAAAAAGTCAAATAGGGGTAATGCAGGAGTAGGTTTAATAATGAATAAAAAAATAGGAATGCGTGTAAGCTACTACAAACAGCATAGTGAACGCATTATTGTGGCAAAGATAGACACGAAGCCCACGCCTACTACAGTAGTACAAGTTTATATGCCAACTAGCTCTGCAGAAGACGAAGAGATTGATGAAATTTATGATGAGATTAAAGAAATTATTCAGATAGTGAAGGAAGGCGAAAATTCAATAGTCATGGCTGACTGGAATTCGATACTAGGAAAAGGGAGAGAAGGAGACGTAGTAGGTGAATGTGGATTGGGGGGAAGAAATGCCAGAGGAAGCCGACTGGCAGAATTTTGCACAGATTATATCTTAATCATAGGTAACACTTGGTTCAAGAATCATAAAAGAAGGTTGTATACATGGAAGAAGCTTGGAGATACTGACAGTTTTCAGACAAATTATATAATTGTAAGACAGAGATTTAGGAACCAGGTTTTAAGTTGTAAGACTTTTCTAATGGCAGATGTGGACACTGACAACAATCTATTGGTTATGAACTGCAAATTAAAACTGAAGAAATTGCAAAAAGGTGGGAATTGAGGAGATGGGACCTGGATAAACTGAAAGAACCAGACGTTGCAGAGAGCTTCAGGGAGAGCGTTAGGGAACGATTGACAAGAATGCGGGAAGAAATACAGTAAAAGAACAATGGGTAGCTTTGAGAGACGAAATAGTGAAGGTAGCAGAGGATCAAGTAGGTAAAAAGATGAGGGTTAGCAGAAATCCTTGGGTAACAGAAGATATATTGAATTTGATTGGTGAAAGAGGAAAATATAAAAATGCAGTAAATGAAGAAAGCAAAAAGGAATACAAACGTCTCAAAAATGAGATCGACAGGAAGTGCAAAATGGCTAAGCAGGGATGGCTAGAGGACAAATGTAAGGATGAAGAGGCTTATCTCACTAGGGGTAAGATAGATACTGTATTAATTAAAGAGACCCTTGGAGAAAAGAGAACCACTTTTATGAATATCAAGAGCTCAGTTGGAAACCCAGTTCTAAGCAAAGAAGGGAAAGCAGAAAGGTGGAAGGAGCATATACAGGGTCTATACAAGGGCGATGTACTTGACGACAATATTATGGAAATGGAAGAGGATGTAGATGAAGATGAAATGGGAGATATGATACTGCGCAAAGAGTTTGACAGAGCACTGAAAGACCTAAGTCTATCAAGGCCCCGAGAGTAGACAACATTCCATTAGAACCACTGACAGCCTTTGGAGAGCCAATCCTGACAAAACTCAACCATCTGGTGAGTAAAATGTATGAGACAGGCGAAATACCCTCAGACTTCAAGAATAATATAATAATTCCAATCCCAAAGAAGGCAGGTGTTCACAGATGTGAAAATTACCGAACTATCAGTTTAATAAGGCACAGCTGCAAAATACTAACGCGAATCCTTTACAGGTGAATGAAAAAACTGGTAGAAGCCGACCTCGGGGAAGATTAGTTTGGATTCCGTCGAAATATTGGAACTCGTGCGGAAATATTGACCCTACTACTTATCTTATAAAATAGATTAAGTAAAGGCAAACCTACGTTTCCAGCATTTGTAGACTTAGAGAAAGCTTTTGACAATGTTGACTGGAATATTCTCTTTCAAATTCTGAAGGAGGCAGGGGTAAAACACAGGGAGCGAAAGGCTGTTTACAAGTTGTACAGAAACCAGATTGCAGTTATACGAGTCGAGGGACATGAAAGGGAAGCAGTGGTTGGGAAGGGAGTGAGACAGGGTTGCAGTCTCTCCCCGATGTTATTCAATCTGTATATTGTGCAAGCAGTAAGGGAAACAAAGAAAAATTCGGAGTAGGAATTCAAATCCATGGAGAAGAAATAAAAACTTTGTGGTTCGCGGATGAGATCGTAATTCTGTCAGAGACAGCAAGGGACTTGGAAGAGCAGCTGAACGGTATGGACATGGTCTTGAAAGGAGGATTCAAGATGAACATCAACAAAAGCAAAACGAGAATAATGGAATGTAGTCGAATGAAATTGGGTTATGCTGCGGGAATTAGATTAGGAAATGAGACGCTTAAAGTAGTAAATGAGTTTTGCTATTTGGGGAGAAAAGTGACTGATGATGGTCGAAATAGAGAGGATGTAAAATGTAGACTGGTAATGGCAAGGAAAGCGTTTCTGAAGAATAGAAATTTGTTAACATCGAATGTAGATTTAAGTGTCAGGAAGTCTTTTCTGAAAATATTTGTATGGAGTGTAGCCATGTATGGAAGTGAAACGTGGACGATTAATAGTTTAGACAAGAAGAGAATAGAAGCTTTCGAAATGTGGTGCTACAGAAGAATGCTGAAGATTAGATGGGTAGATCACATAACTAATGAGGAGGTAGAATTGGAGAGAAGAGGAATTTGTGGCACAACTTGACTAGAAGAAGGGATCGGTTGGTGGGGCATATTCTGAGGCGTCAAGGGATCACCAGTTTGGTATTGGAGGGCAGCGTAGAGGGTAAAAATCGTAGAGGGAGACCAAGAGATGAATACACTAAGCAGATTCAGAAGGATGTAGGTTGCGGTAGGTACTGGGAGATGCATAAACTTGCACAGGATAGAGTAGCACGGAGAGCTGCATGAAACCAGTCTCACGAGTGAAGACCACAACAAACAAAGAGTAGACGGTTGGTGTGATATACAAAGAGTGAAGGAGACAATGGCAGTGGGAGAGAAAGAGATTGACGTAGTGGTAGTGGAACATAGTTGACAGTGACACAACTGAGCCGTGCTGCAGCTCGCGTTGGTGCGCTGTTGTAGGTTTCCGTCCTCTGTTGGAGGCCAGGTTATATCGTTTAGTTGACATGGTTGCCGTTGTTTGTATTCTTCTTGTGTTGACTGGCGCCACTTGGTTTCACAGGCGTTGCCTGTCTGCTAGAGGCAGCAGTGGCTTTATCGATATGTAGTAACTGTGCCTCTATCTTTGGGGTGACGTCGTTGTTCTTCCGGGTCGTGTGAGTGAGCAGTTCGGTTGGGGACTCTGGAGGAGCCAAGAGGGCAGTGCGGAAACACGCCGGTGCCGCTGGCGGCACGCATTCACTGCCAGACGGAAGGGCTGTGGTCGCAAGGGTACACGCCCTTGTCGTCAACGGGATCCAACAAGCTTTAAGTTCAGTGGATTTTAATCCTATCGGTGAAACCTCCACCACTGTGAGACCTCTTGATTCTCCAGTGTCTTGGGTTCGTGTTGCTGCTCGCAGTGTCGCCGAGATGACGAGCAGTGAGTGGAGTGCTTGGGGAAGGCGGATCTAATTAGCTTTCCTCGACTTCTTGTTACTAATTGCTGCATTCTATGTGTTACTGTTTGTTAAGTTTAACCAGCGGTATTTTTCCTGCCCGCTGGCCGCTAACGCCCCAGTGACTTGCCCTGGTGGTTCGTGTTTGTAACGGCAGTGTACGATTCCTCGCCTTTACGGTCCGGTAAGGCGTATAGTTTTGACAGTTTCCTTGGTTTGTAGGTTGGCTGGTGTTTCTTCTACTCTGGTGGTAGTGGTTCCTTTCTCCTTTTGAACTCTCTAAACACAGCGTTCTGAGGATGTAGCGCTGAGCACTGGCTCCGGCTTTGGGGTGGTGTTACAACGTTGCATTGGTTATCGAACGTTGGGTAGCTTCAGCAGATTGTCATTAGTCATTCGTTAGGCTGGCACTAGTCTGAGTTACCATGTTGTATACCGAATGCAACTCTCGTCTACCTTTCTCATCGCTTGCGAAAGTCTTTTTGGCCTGAGCAGCAAGATTCATCAATTCCTCATTTATTGCCATTAAGAGCTTCAGCCATGGAACAAATCTTAAATTATTGCCATTAATTTAATTTGTTGTGGATTTTAAATAAATTGTGTGTGATTGAAAGAAAAGCCAACCAGTAGTAACTGATTATGGCCCCGTCCACAACCATAACTGAAGCCTGCCTTCCTTGACCACCAGGTCTCAAGAATAGTGCTAGGGAAAAAGAGTGAGGGAGACAGTGCCAGGAGAGAGGAATATAGAGAAGGAGAAAGTGGAATTGAGAGAGTGGCAGTCATAATAAGACACAAAATATATGACAATGAAAACGAGGAAGAAATAGATAGTAACAGTGAAAAGAGACAGCAGCAGTAAGAAGGAAGGAACGAGACACGACCAGTAAGAGTGAGTAAGACAGTGACAGTGACAGGAGAGTGTTGTAGTAGGACTGTGCTGTGGCACAGGAGTGAACGACAAGGAGGCACGAAGAGATAACGAAAGTGAGTTCAGCTGAATGAGTGAGCAGGATTGGGCAAGTGGGAGTGGAAGGATATTAGTGACATACACCGATGACGAAGTGGATGTGAGCGACTTAAAGTGGATTAGCCTTGGGGAGTGAGAAGTGAATCGCATGTTCTAAAGAGGGCGAATATGTTCGCATGCCAAAATTTTTGGGAAAATTTTGAAAGGTGCTGAGGAAGGTAGAATGAGGTAGCCAGTACCCCACTTCTCAGTCAGTCTTTTACATTTTGTGTTCCGATAAGAGCATTTTCCGCTGGTTTATTATTCCTCCTGAAACAGTACGTGTTCCGATTTTTGGTACCGCGATTTATATCTCATAAACTCACTTTCTTCGTTCGATCGTGGGCTAACCGAAGCGACGCTGAGTTGACGCTCGGTCTAGTATGAAACCACCCAACCTTCGACGCTGTCGTCGTCCTCCCTTCCACTGACGTATGGTGTGAATCGTAGTGGCGAGCCATGTATGCCACGTATCTCCGTGTTGACCCACTAAACTGTAACAAAGAAATATTATTTTGCGCATCTGGAAGTGCGTTATCTTACTAGCGCGAGTAGTGCTCGAAAGCGGGTGAGCCAGCGTGGAGGCGGCTGCTGGAGAGAAGGGGGCGGCCTGCTGTTCTTGTGCAGCGCCTCCCGCGGTGGGACTGTGGCGTTGGAGGAGGGGGAGGGCGGGCGGCCGCGACCTCCGGCCTGAATGAAAAACAAGCATCCGTCGCTCCGCCTGCAGTCTGCCGCTGCTATTCCTGGCCCTCCCGCCGCCCTGGAGGAGCGCCAACTCTGCCCGCCCGGCGCCGCCGGTACCGCACGCATTCATAAAGATGACTCCCTGGAATGAATGGGCCCCCGCTCTGGCAGCCCCGTTTCGGACTTCCAGTAGACAAAGAGCGCTCCTGCGACGCCCACACACAGGCAGGTGCAGCCTGTTGTTTTACACACTGAACGTTTGTGTGTCTACTCTGCGAATTACTCTGAAGTGCTCAAGGATACCGTTTATTGGATCATACATTAAGGATTTTCTGCTTTTCATTCATAAAAGGAACACGGCCTGTGTTTGTTTCTGCTCTAGCTGTTGTCTGCTTGATTATATCGCTGTTGGTAAATACATTCTTTATCCAGAGGTATCCAGACACCTATTATTGGATATTGTCATGGGTTTGGTCAACAAGTCGCCTTTACCACGGCTTGAACTCTGCTGAGGACACTTTCAATGAGGTGATTCAATGTCTGCCAGCCACCATCAAGAGCTGAAACTAGGAAAGGTGGTGATGTTGACCGCTCGGGTCTGGAGCGAAGTCGACCTTGTAATTCATATGTGTTCCATTGGCTTCAGTTTGGGACTCTGGGCGGACCAGTCCATTTCATGAACGTTATCCTCCAGGAACCATTACCTTACAGAAGCTGCTATTATGACATGCTCCCTTGTCATACTCATACGAACAATCATCGACTCCGAACGGTTCCTCTACTGAAACTTCCAGGCAGATTAAAACTGTGTGCCGGACCGAGACTCGAACCCGGGACCTTTGCCTTTCGTGAGCAAGTGCTCTACAATTTGAGCTACCCAAGCGCGACTCACGCCCCGTCCTCACACCTTTACTTCCGCCAGTACCTCGTCTCCTACTTTCCAAACTTCACAGAAGCTCTCCTGCGAACCTTGCAGGACTAACACCCCTGGAAGAAAGGATACGAGGGCTATGCCGAAAGTTTTTAGCAGCCCGTAAACCTTAAGGCGGAGGATAATGGGGTTGTTTTCAGGCAGTGCTGAGTCAGAGACAGTGCAGGATGGAGCTGTCGCGCCGCGACTTTCGCTCCATGATTTTTTACCATTACAAAAATTGTTTAAGTGCCGAAGATTGGCATTCTTATTTGCTGTGTGTTTTTGGTGAAGATTCCCCTTCTAGGGCCACAGTTGGAAATTGGTTTCGCGAGTTTTCAAGGGGTCGGCAGTCAATTGAAGATGAACCTCGTCCCGGTCGGCCAGCAACAGCTGTGACTCCTGGAAACATTGATGCTATGAGGAAAATGATCAAAGAAGATCCACATCTTACATTTTGCGACATTGAAGGGACCCTAAATATTGGATCAACAGCAGCACAGACCATCGTTCATAGAAACTTAGGCCTCACTAAGAGATGTACCCGTTGGGTGCCACATTCCTGGCAGAAAGCCAAAAGGAGGCGAGAATGGACTGGTGTCGTGTCATGCTCGAAAAATTCGATGGAGGGAAGTCCCAAGACAGGTGATGAAACGTGGAGCTGTCATTATGACCCTGAAACGAAGAGAGTCTTCTGTGTGGTGCTTTCCAGGGGAGGAACCACCCACAAAACTTCGACAAAGTCGGAGCCCTGGAAAAACGATAGTGGCAACTTTTTCCATAAAGATCGTCATCTGACCTCAGTAAGCTTGGACACACGTTGTACAGTCAATGCTGAATGGTACGTGAACGATTGTCTTCCAAAAGTCATCGCCACATGGAAGTCACAGCATCCTACGTCCAAGAGTGGGCACCTTCTGCTGCATCACAACAATGCATCTGCGCACAGGGCTGCCAGAACGATGGACTTTCTGTGTAAGGAAAAACGGTGAATGTTACCCATCCCCCCTATTCACCTGACCTGGCCCCCTGTGACTTCTTTCTGTTCCCTAAGACTAAGGAAAAAATACGAGGGCAGCGGTTTTCATCAGATGAAGAGGCCATTGAAGTGCACGAGAGTGTACTAAGTGACATCCCAAAAGAAGCTTGGACTGACACATTTTCTAAGTGGTTTCAGAGAATGGAAAAATGTATACTTCCTAATGGAGAGTATTTTGAAAAGCTGTATACGTTTTTTTTGCAAATAAATTTTTCACACATTCTGCTAAAGACTTTTGGCATAGCCCTCGTGTTGCGGAGACATGGCTTAACCACAGCCTGGGGGATGTTTCCAAAATGAGATTTTCTCTCTGCAGCGAAGTGTGCGCTGATATGAGGAGGGGGCGTGAGTCGTGCTTGGGTAGCTCAGATGGTAGAGCACTTGCCCACGAAAGGCAAAGGCTCCGAGTTCGAGTCTCGGTCCAGCACACAGTTTTAATCTGCCAGGAAGTTTCATATCAGCGCACACTCCGCTGCAGAGTGAAAATCTCATTCTAGAGTTCCTCTACTGTTGCAGTCCACAATGCTGTAAAATGAGTTTACACCCTTCTCCAGTTTACCGCTCCCATAAACAGAACGACGAGATTGCACACAGTCCACGAAAAATACCACTGTACTGTAAACTACCCCCTTCATACTTCTTTGTTGGCACTATACATCATGTTAGGTAACGTTCTCCAGGCTTCTGCCAAACCAAAATTCTTTCAGCGGATTGTCGCGCGCTACAGCGTCATTCATCACTAAATCACTCGATTCCTGTCATCCACTGTCCATTGCAGTCGCTCTTTATACCACCTCAAGTGTCACTATAGAAATGTGTGGTTAATGAGTGGCTGCTCGGCCATTGCACCTCTTTCTTATTAACTCTCCACGCAACAGTCATTGTGCTAGCTGGACTGCCGGTACCACTATGTAACTTACACGCAATTTCTTCCACTGAATTCATGTAATTTTTTTACGACCACTCTCCTCAATAATCGCGAGGCGACTATTCACCAGACGCTGCAGAAGCTCCAAGACGATAGATAAGGGGGAACGTTTCAATCTTTAGAAGGTTTAAATGTCCCGCTGATGAATTTGACATCTAAAGACTATTCCAGTCTGAGGTCACTGAGCTCTCCTGACTGATCCATCCTGCTCTTACTGCTTTTCTACTGAAAAGCTCACCACCTCCTATTATATCGGCACACCCACTTCTGTATCACGATATTTTTTTATCAGATAGGATATATTGCTGTCTCGAAAACATTTCTGCCTTGAAAGTCATTTTTGAAGTGCTTTAAGCACAATACACTATGGCTAAGCAGGGATGGCTAGAGTACAAACTTAAGGATGTAGAGGCATATATCACTAAGGGTAAGTTAGATACTGCCTACAGGAAAATTAAAGAGACCTTTGAAGAAAAGAGAACCGCTTGCATGAATATCAAGAGTTCAGATGGAAACCCAGTTCTAAGCAAAGAAGGGAAAACAGATAGGTGAAAGGAGTATATAGAGGTTCTATACAAGAGCGATGCTCTTGAGGACAATATTATGGAAGAGGATGAAGATAAACATGAAATGGGAGAAATGACACTGCGTTAAGAGTTTGACAGAGCACTGAAAGACCTAAGTCGAAACAAGCCCCAGAAGCAGACAACACGTGCGGATCTAGGCGGTTCAGTCTGGAACCGCGTGACCGCTACGGTCGCAGGTTCGAATCCTGACTCGGGAATAGATGTGTGTGATGTCCTTAGGTTAGTTAGGTTTAAGTAGTTCTCAGTTCTAGGGGACTGATGACCACAGATGTTAAGTTCCATAGTGCTCAGAGCCATTTGAACCATTTTTGAGCAGACAACATTCCATTAGAACTACTGATAGCCTTGGGAGAGCCAGTCCTGACACCATGTATGAGACAGGCGAAATACCCTCAGCTTTCCAGAAGAATATAATAATTCCAATCCCAAAGAAAGCAGGTGTTGACAGATGTGAAAATTACCCAACTATCATTTAATAAGTCATAGCTGCAAAATACTAATACGAATTCTTTACAGATGAAAGGAAAAACTGGTAGAAGCCGACCTCGGGGAAGATCAGTTTGGATTCCTTAGAAATAAACATGTGAGGTGATACTGACCCTACGACTCATCTTAGAAAATAGATTAAGTAAAGGCAAACCTACGTTTCTAGCATTTGTAGACTTAGAGAAAGCTTTTGACAATGTTGACTGGAATACTCTCTTTCAAATTCTGAAGGAGGCAGGGGTAAAATAGAGGAAGCGAAAGGCTATTTACAAGTTGTACAGAAACCAGATGACAGTTCCAAGATTCGAGGGGCATGAAAGGCCAGCAGTGGTTGGGAAGGGAGTGAGACAGGGTTGTAGCCTCTCCCCGATGTTATTCAATCTGTATTTTGAGCAAGCAGTAAAGGGAACAAAAGAAAAATTCGGAGTAGGAATTAAAATCCGTGGAGTAGATGACATTGGAATTCTGTCAGCGACAGCAAAGGACCTGGAAGAGCAGCTGAACGGTATGGCCATGGTCTTGAAAGGAGGATATAAGATGAACATCAATAAAAGCAAAACGAGGATAATGGAATGTAGTCGAATTAAGTCGGGTGATGCTGAGGTAATTAGATTAGAAAATGAGACGCTTATTACTAAATGAGTTTTCCGATTTGAGGAGCAAAATAAATGGTGATGGTCGAAGTAGAGAGTATATAAGATGTAGACTGGCAATGACAAGGAAAGCGTTTCTGAAGAAGAGGAAGTTGTTGACATCTATTATAGATTTAAGTGTCAGGAAGTCCTTTTTTAAAATATCTGTATGGGGTGTAGCCGTGTATGGAAGTGAAACTTGGACGATAAATAGTTTAGACAACAAGAGAATAGAAGCTTTAGAAATGTGGTGCTACAGAAGAATGCTGAAGAATAGATGGGTAGATCACATAACTAATGAGGAGGTATTGAACAGAATTGGGGAGAGGGGAAATTTGTGACACAACTTGACTAGGAGAAAGGATCGTTTGGTAGGACATATTCTGAGGCATCAATTGATCATCAATTTAGTACTGGAGGGCAGCGTGGAGGGTAAAAAGCGAAGAAGAAGTCCTAGTGATGAATACACTAAACAGATTCTGAAGGATGTAGGTTGCAGTAGGTACTGGGAGATGAAGAAGCTTGTACACGATAGAGTAGCAGGGAGAGCTGTATGAAACCAGTCTCTGGACTGAAGGTCACAACAACAACAACAACAACAACACTATGTGCTCAAAAGCATCCAGACACTTGGCTGAAAATGTCTTACAAGTTCGTGGTGTCCTCCATCGGTAATTCTGGAATTCAATATGTTTTTGGCCAACCCTTAGCCTTGGTGACAGCTTCCACTCTCGCATGCGTACTTCCAGTCATGTGCTAGAAGGTTTCTTGGCTTGGGGAATGGCACACCATTCTTCACGGAGTGCTGCCCTAAGGAGAGGTATCGATGTCGTAATGTATAATAGGCAGACATCTTTCCCGACCATCACATAGGAATTCCAAACTGCATCAGGATCCACTGCAAGTACTATGACAGTTAGGCGGGAGGTGGGAAAACTTGGGTTTACGGTCGAGCAGCTGATCATAAGCCACACATCACGCCGGTAAATGCCAAACGATGCCTCGCTTTATGTAAGGAGCGTAAACATTGGGCTATTGAACGTTGTGTGGAGTGACGAATCACGGTACACAAAGTGGCGATCCGATGGCAGGTTGTTGGTGTGGCGCATGCCCGGCGAACATCATGTGCCAGAGTGTGTAGTGCCAACAGTAAAATTCGGAGGCGGTAGTGCTATGGTGTTGTCGTGTTTTTCATGGAGAGGGCTTGCACCCCTTGTTGTTTTGCTTTGCACTATCACAGCACATCCCTACATTAAAGTTTTAAGCACCTTCTTGCTTCCCACTGTTGAAGAACAATTCGGAGTTGGCGACTCCATCTTCCGACACGATCGAGCAGAGTGGTTACACGACAATAACATCGCTGTAATGGACTACCCTGCACGGAGTCCTAACCTGAATCTTATAAACGTCTTTGGTATGTTTTGGAACGCCGACTTCGTACCATACCTCAGCGACCGACATCGATACCTCTCTTCAGTACAGCATTCCGTGAAGAATGGGCTGCCATTCCCCAATAAACCTTCCAGCACCCGATTGAACGTAAGCATGCGAGAGTGGAAGCTGTCATCAAGGTTAAGGATTGGCGAACACCGTATTGAATTCCAGCATTACCGCTGGAGGGCGCCACAAAGTTGTAACGTATTTTCAACCAGGTGTTCGGATATTTTGAACCCAGAGTGTACACCGCTGACCACTACAATTTCAATGCCAGGAAGGATATGACATAAATAAATTTTACTTGTTGTGCATATACACTATACGAGCTCCTCGCTAGGCCGTGAAGCCCCAGGGATGCCTACCGGCCGTCGTGTCATCCTCTGCTTTGCGGCCTCATGGTATTGCGGTATGGAGTGGCCTTTGGTGAGCACACCGCTCTCCCGGCAGTTTCTGCGAACTTACCAGACCGTGGAGCCACTATTATTCGGTCAAGTAACTCATATATACACAGACTCAGGGCACAGTGATGAAGAGTAGGTTAAAGATTAAGAGACTAGTTAGGAAGAATTATTGAGAAAGTAAGTGGGATACGGAAGTACCAAGGAATGACGAGATACGCTTGAAGTTCTCTGACGCTAAAAAAAATGGTGGTAAAAAATAGTTCAGTAGGCAATTCGATTGAAGAAGAAAGGACATCTCTAAAGAGGGCACTCGTAGAGGTTGAAAAGAAAATCGTAGGTACAAAGAAAGTAACTGCGAAGAAATCATGGATAACAAACGAAATACTTCAGCAGATCGACGAAGGAAGGAAGTACAAAAATGTTCAGGGAAACTGGGGGACACAGGGAGATACGTCACTTAGGAACGAAATTAATAGGAAGTGCAGGGAAACGAGCGAAATGGGTGCATGAGAAACGTGAAGAAATCGGAAAAGAAATGATTTTCGGAAGGAAAGTCCTAGCATTTAGAAAAGTCAGAACAACCTTCCGTTAAATTAAAAGCAAGGGCGATAACATTAAGAGTTCAATGGGAATTCTACTGATAAATGCAGAGGAGAGAGCAGATATGTGGAAAGGGGACACTGAAGGCCTCTACGAGGGAGAAGACTTGTCTGATGACGTGGTAGAAGACGAAACAGGAGTTGACAGGTAAAATGTAGAGGATCCAATATTAAAATTGGGATTTAAAAGAGCTCTGGAAGACTTAAGATTAAGTAACACAAAAGGGATTTCTAATATCATTGGAGGAAGTGGCAACAAAGCGACTGTTCACTTTGGTGTGTAGAATTTATGAGACTGACGATATACCATTACACTTTTGGGAAAACATCATCGACACAATTTCAAAGATAACAAGAAGCGACAAGTGCGAGAATTATTTCACAATTAGTTTAACAGCTCAGACATTCAAGTTGTTGACAAGAATAACATACAGGCGAATGGAAAAGGAAACTGAAGATCAGTTAGATGCCGATCAGTTCGGCTTTAGGAAAGGTAAAGGCACCAGAGAGGCAGTTCTGTCGTTGCGGTTGATAATGGAAGCAAGACTGAAGAAAAATCGTGACGCGTTCATTGGATTTCTCGACCTGGAAAAAGCGTTTGGCAACGTTAGATGGTGCACGATGTTCGGAATTCTGAGACAAATAGAAGTAAGCTATAGTGAAGGACGGGTAATCTATAATAAGTACGAGAACCAAGAGGGAACAGTAAGATTGCAGGACCAAGAACGAAGTGCTCAGATTAAAAAGGACGTAAGACAAGGATGTATTCTGCTGCCCCACTGTTCAGTCTATGCATCCAAGAAGCAATGACAGAAAGAAAGGAAAGGTTCAAGAATGGGATTAAAGTTCAGGATGACAGGATATCAATGATAAGATCTGCTGAGGATATTGCTATTCTCTGTGAAAGCGAAGAAGAACTGTGGGATCTATTGAACGGATATGATCAGTCTAATGAGTATATAATATGGATTGGGAAAAAATCGAAGAAACACGAAAGTAATAAGAAGTAGCAGAAATGAGAACAGTGAGAAACAGACTGAGGAAGGAGGACATAAAAAGTAGACTAGCACTGGAAGAAAAGGCATTCCTGGCCAAGAGAGTCAGCAGCTATCAAACATAAGTCTTAACAAATTTATGAGAGTGCCCGTTTGGAGCACAGCATTGTATGGTAGTGAGACATAGACTATGTGAAAAGTGGAGCAGAATAGAATCGAAGCCTTTCTGATGTGGAGGTGCAGAAGAATTTTGAATATTTTTTTATGGACTGTTAAGATAAGGAATGAGGAGGCTCTCCAAAGAATTGGCAGGGAAAGGATTATGTGGAAAACACTGACAAGGAGAAGGGACAAGATGATAGAACATTTCCCTGCTGTCACGATTCTCAAAAATAATAGAAGCAATTATGTAAGACAGATTAATGAATTACCTGAATAAATACAATCTTTCAAGTGAATCTCAGTTTGGTTTCCGAAGTGGCAAAAATACTGCGTCAGCCATAGCAGAATTCACAAAAGTTGTACTTGATACTCTTGACAAAGATGAGTATGTCACAGGCATATTTTTGAATCTTTCTAAGGCCTTTGATACAGTCGACCACAAGAGTCTATTAAATTAATTAGAAGCATTAGGAATAAGAGGGGTACCTAATGACTAGTTTCGATCACACCTCGCAGATAGGGTACAAAGAGTAGAGTTAACACATGCCTCTAATAGATCTAAACATTTAGTAAAACACATACCAGAACTAAAATACATTATATAGGGGTTCTGCAAGGTAGCATATTAGGACCAATACTATTCCTGATATAGATCAACGACTTTCCCAGTAGTGTTAATCATGGTGAAAAAATTCTCTTAGCTGATGACAGCAGTACTACAGTCACTGAGAAAACAAGAGTTCTGCTTGCATAAAAAGCAAATGAAACCCCCAAGGAAATTAACACTTGGTCAATGAGCAATAAAGTGACACTGAAAATAAAGAAACTAATGCCATGAATTGCAGTTTGAAGAGGAAGAATGACAATGTTAAATTATATGTAGATAGCACCTCTGTAGACTGTGTACCAAATGGAAAATTTCTAGGTATGATTATTGATTCTCAGTTGAATTGATGTGTACACACAAAGCTACTTGCAAACAGAATCTCATCAGCATCTTATGCCCTGCTATCATCAGTGTGTAATAGGCACTGTCTATTCATATGTACACTCTACTGTTAACTATGGTATTTTTTGGGGGGGAGGGGGAACAAATGCACAAAATCGGGCACATTGTAAAGATCTGTTCAAAACATGGGATTTTAATTGCGCCTTGTAAATACGTTTACTAGTCAGTTGCACACATCAAAAACACCATTGGTAATTACTGCACAAACAGCTCTGTGTATGACCATGGATCAAGAGCTAGACTCAACTTACATTTACCAAGAAAAAATAAACATAAAACTCAAAACAGCATTTTCTACCAAAGAATAAAACTGTACAATAAAATACCAAAAAAGTTATTTATGCAATATATTTTATACATTAAAGCATTATTAGACAAAACACAGTAGAAGTTTGGTAAAAAATGTTCTACAAATAAATAATAATTGTTGTTGTTGTGGTCTTCAGTCCTGAGACTGGTATGATTCAGCTCTCCATGCTACTATATCCTGTGCAAGCTTCTTCATCTCCCAGTGCCTACTGTAACCTACATCCTTCTGAATCTGCTTAGTGTGTTCATCTCTTGGTCTCCCTCTACGATTTTTGCTCCCCAAATAGCAAAACTCCTTTACTACTTTAAGTGTCTCATTTCCTAATCTAATTCCCTCAGCATCACCCGACTTAATTCGACTACATTCCATTATCCTCGTTTTGCTTTTGTTAATGATCATCTTATATCCTCCTTTCAAGACACTATCCATTCCGTTCAACTGCTCTTCCAAGTACTTTGCTGTCTCTGACAGAATTATCATGTCATCAGCGAACCTCAAAGTTTTTATTTCTTCTCCATGGGCTTTAATACCTACTCCGAATTTTTCTTTCGTTTCCTTCACCGCTTGCTCAATATACAGATTGAATAACATCGGGGAGAGACTACAGCCCTGTCTCACTCCCTTCACAACCACTGCTTCCCTTTCATGTCCCTCGACTCTTATAACTGCCACGTGGTTTCTGTACAAATTGTAAGTAGCCTTTCGCTCCCTATATTTTACCCCTGCCACCTTCAGAATTTGAAAGAGAGTATTCCAGTCAACATTGTCAAAAGCTTTCTCTAAGTCTACAAATGCTTGAAACGTAGGTTTGCCCTTCCTTAATCTTTCTTCTAAGATACGTCGTAGGGTGAGTACTGCCTCACGTGTTCCAACATTTCTACGGAATCCAAACCGATCTTCCCCGAGGTCGGCTTCTTCTAGTTTTTCCATTCGTCTGCAAAGAATTCGCGTTAGTATTTTGCAGCTGTGACTTATTAAACTGACAGTTCGGTAATTTTCACATCTGTCAACACCTGCTTCCTTTGGATTGGAATTATTATATTCTTCTTGAAATCTGAGGGTATTTCGCCTGTCTCATACATCTTGTTCACCAGATGGTAGAGTTTTGTCAGGACTGGCTCTCCCAAGGCCGTCAGTAGTTCCAATGGAATGTTGTCTACTCCGGGGGCCTTGTTTCGACTCAGGTCTTTCAGTGCTCTGTCAAACTCCTCACGCAGTATCGTATCTCCCATTTCATATTCATCTACATCCTCTTCCATTTCCATAATATTGCCCTCAAGTACATCGCCCTTGTATAGACCCTCTATATTCTCCTTACACCTTTCTGCTTTCCCTTCTTTGCTTAGAACTGTGTTTCCATCTGAGCTCTTAATATTCATACAAGTGGTCCTCTTTTCTCCAAAGGTCTCTTTAATTTTCCTGTAGACAGTATCTATCTTACCCCTAGTGAGATAAGCCTCTACATCCTTACATTTGTCCTTTATCCATCCCTGCTTAGCCATTTTGCACTTCCTGTCGATTTCATTTTTGAGACGTTTGTATTCCTTTTTGCCTGCTTCATTTACTGCATTTTTACTTTTCTCCTTTCATCAATTAAATTCAATATTTCTTCTGTTACCTAAGGATTTCTACTAACCCTCGTCTTTTTACCTACTTGATCCTCTGCTGCCTTCACTACTTCATCCCTCAAAGCTACCCATTCTTCTTCTATTGTATTTCTTTCCCCCATTCCAGTCAATTGCTCCCTTATGCTCTCCTTGAAACTCTGTACAACCTCTGGTTCTTTTAGTGTATCCCGGTCCCATCTCCTTAAATTCCCACCTTTTTGCAGTTTCTTCAGTTTTAATCTACAGGTCATAACCAATAGATTGTGGTCAGAGTACACATCTGCCCCTGGAAGTGTCTTACAATTTAAAATCTGGTTCCTAAATCTCTGTCGTACCATTATATAATCTATCTGAAACCTGTCAGTATCTCCAGGCTTCTTCCATGTATACAGCTAAACAATAATAATGATTATAAAACATCCAACATTCCACATAACACCTTCACACTATGTTTTTTCTTCTTTTTTTTCCTTTTATAGAAAAACTTACCCTCAAGCTATGCATAGCACAATACTAACACCTCTTCCTCTCTCTGAGCTCAACGTCTTACTCATTACAGAGGAATGCTGAGTCAGTTTTCAGGATAGCAAATGGGAAGTTGCGGTATAGAAAATGGCCTAGAGACCACCAGTGGGTGTGTGTTTGTGTGTAAAGTGAGTGATGTGCTATGAAACAATGTGTGTATGGTATGTGCAGTGATTGATAGTGAGGTATGAGTGAACATTGTGGCATTACATTATTTTCTAAGTTCTTTGTAAAAGAAGTATTGTATACCAGGAGTAAATCTGATGAGTGTCTCTAACTAGAAGTCTGTAAATGTATGTGTATACGAATTAGCTTATTTTAAATTGGTCTAAACTTGTAAATACTTTGATGTGTCCTATATCCTTGTAAAAATATGTCTAAAGATGAATAAAGCTTCTATTACTACTACTAATACTACATCTGTTAAGACATCATGGAATAACTTCCACAGTAGTGGATGGAGTTACAGAAAGTAAGAACTGTAGATGAAAACGGACATTGGAGTACACCCAGCAAATAACTGATGACGTAGGTTGCAAGTGCTGCTCTGAGATGAAGAGGTTGACACAGGAGAGGAATTAATGGCGAGCCGCATCAGACCAGTAATTGGATGTCTCTATAGGCCGCCTGGCTCAGCAGCTGTTGTGGCTGAGCACATGAAGGATAATTTGGAAAGTATTTCGAGTAGATTACCCCACCATGTTATAGTTCTGGGTGGAGATTTTAATTTGCCGGATGTAGACTGGGAGACTCAAACGTTCATAACGGGTGGCAGGGACAAAGAATCCAGTGAAATTTTTTTAAGTGCTTTATCTGAAAACTACCTTGAACAGTTAAACAGAGAACCGACTCATGGTGATAACATATTAGACCTTCTGGTGACAAGCAGACCCGAACTATTTGAAACAGTTAACGCAGAACAGGGAATCAGCGATCATAAAGCGGTTACTGCATCGATGATTTCATCCGTAAATAGAAATATTAAAAAAGGTAGGAAGATTATTCTGTTAAGCAAAATTGACAAAAAGCAGATTTCAGAGTACCTGACGGCTCAACACAAAATTATTATCTCAAGTACAGATAGTGTTGAGGATCAGTGGACAAAGTTCAAAAGCACTGTACAATATGCATTAGATGAGTATGTGCCAAGCAAGATCCACCGTGGTACAACAACCGAGTTAGAAAACTGCTGCGGAAGCAAATGGAACTTCACAGCAAACATAAACATAGCCAAAGCCTTGCAGACAAACAAAAATAACGAGAAGCGAAATATAGTGTGAGGAGGGCTATGCGAGAGGCGTTCAATTAATTCGAAACTAAAGCTCTATGTACTGACTTGGCAGAAAATCCTAACAAATTTTTGTCTTATGTCAAAGCGGTAGGTGGATCAAAACAAAATGTCCAGACACTCTGTGACCAAAATGGTACTGAAACAGAGGACGACAGACTAAAGGCCGAAATACTAAATGGCTTTTTCCAAAGCTGTTTCACAGAGGAAGACTGCACTGTAGTTCCTTTTCTAGATTGTCGCACAGATGACAAAATGGTAGATATCTAAATAGACGACAGAGGGATAGAGAAACAATTAAAATCGCTCAAAAGAGGAAAGGCCGCTGGACCTGATGGGATACCAATTCGATTTTACACAGAGTACGCGAAGGAACTTGCCCCCCTTCTTGCAGCGGTGTACCGTAGGTCTCGAGAAGAGCGTAGCGTTCCAAATGATTGAAAAAGGCACAGGACATCCCCGTTTTCAAGAAGAGACGTCGAACAGATGTGCAGAGCTGTAGAGCTATATCTCTAACGTCGATCAGTTGTAGAATTTTGGAACACGTATTATGTTCGCCTATAATGACTTTTCTGGAGACTAGAAATCAACTCTGTAGGAATCAGCATGGGTTTCGAAAAAGACGATTGTTTGAAACCCAGCTGGCGCTATTCGTCCACGAGACTCAGAGGGCCATAGACACGGGTTCCCAGGTAGATGCCGTGTTTCTTGACTTCCGCAAGGCGTTCGATACAATTCCCCACAGTCGTTTAGTGAACAAAGTAAGAGCATATGGACTATCACACCAGTTGTGTGCGTGGATTGAAGAGTTCCTAGATAACCGAACGCAGCATGTCTTTCTCAATGGAGAGTCTTCCGAAGTAAGTCTTCCGAAGTAAGAGTGATTTCAGGTGTGCCGCAGGGGAGTGTCGTGGGACCGTTGCTGTTCACAGTAGACATAAACGACCTTGTGGATGCCATCGGAAGTCCACTGAGGCTTTTTGCGGATGATGCTGTGGTATATCGAGAGGTTGTAACAATGAAAAATTGTACTGAAATGCAGGAGGATCTGCAGCGAATTGACGCATGGTGCGGCAATTGAATCTCAATGTAGACAAGTGTAATGTGCTACGAATACATAGAAAGATAGATTTCTTATCATTTAACTACAAAATAGCAGGTCAGCAACTTGAAGCAGTTATTCCATAAATTATCTGAGAGTACGCATTAGGAGTGATTTAAAATGGAATGATCATATAAAGTTGATCGTCGGTAAAGCAGATGCCAGACTGAGATTCATTGTAAGAGTCCTTAATAAATGCAATCCGAAAACAAAGGAAGTAGGTTACAGTGCGCTTGTTCGCCCACTGCTTGAATACTTCTGAGCAGTGTGGGATCCGTACCAGATAGGGTTGATAGAAGAGATAGAGAAGATCCAACAGAGAGCAGCGCGCTTCGTTACAGGATCATTTAGTAATCGCGAAAGCGTTACGGAGATGATAGATAAACTCCAACTCCAGTGGAAGACTCTGCAGGAGAGACGTTCAGTAGCCCGGTACGGGCTTTTGTTGAACTTTCGAGAACATACTTTCACCGAGGAGTCAAGCAGTATATTGCTCCCTCCTCCGGATATCTCGCGAAGAGACCATGATAAAATCAGAGAGATTAGAGGCCACACAGAGACATACCGACAATCCTTCTTTCCACGAACAATACGAGACTGGAATAGAAGGGAGAAGAGGTACTCAAGGTAGCCTCCGCCACACTCCGTCAGGTGGCTTGCGGAGTATGGATGTAGATGTAGATGTAGATGTAGACTGACGACTCAAAAAAAAGTGCTCCTTAATTGGCATCACAAGGCTGAGAGCACCTCGCACGAGTACTCCTGTCAAGTAGAAAGCATTGTCGTGGGAAATTGAAACCGCGTCCTCCACATGGTAACCTTTTACATTGACCCCTCAGCTATGAATGCGAATGCATACACAGTATAGTATCAAGAATTCATTATTAATAATCTAAATGGGGTTGATCATGTACATAAACTTGAAGAAGTTCATGTTGCTTTCAAAACTGATGAACGAAACATTAAGTTTAAGAATGATTATGAACGTCGTAACTGACTTAATAAAAATAGAACCATTTCAGAGTATTGCTGGATATCACAGGGAATATTATATGAATACTGTTTCTTTTCCTGGAAGTGTTTGTAATACTTTCAGCACGGTTACTGAAGATGACAACTCTGACATATTTATTTATCCATTTGCGTTATTTTAGTTGCAGCCATAGAGCTGATAAAATTCATTTTGCTGGTGGGTGAAAAGAGACACAAGAGTTAAAATGACGCCACAATTTATATCAGAAATAAACGATCTTCAAGACAATTCCAAGCTTCACTTAACGACCGACGGCAGCGGCATTAGCGTAGAGTTGTCAATAGTAACAGACAAAGAACACTGCATGAAATAACCGCAGAAATCGCTGTGGGACATACGACGAACAAGTCCTTTAGGATAGTGCAACGAACTTTGGTGTTAATGGGTTATGGCAGCAGACGTCCGACATGAGCGCCTTTCTTAACAGTCATATAAGTCCCGATTTCAATTGGGAAGAGCTGATGGTAGGGTTCCAATATTGCGCTGATCCCACGAATCTATGGACCCAAGTTTTCAACAAGGCACTGTGCAAGCTGGTGATGGTTCTATAATGGTATGGGCTGCATTTACATGGAATGGACTGGGTCTTCTGGTCCAACTTAACCGATCATTGACAATTTGCAGCCATTCCTGGACTTCATGTTCCCAAAGAAGGATAGAATTTTTATGGATGATAATGCGCCTTGTCTCAGGCCGACAACTCTTCGCGACTGGTTTCAAGAATATTCTCAACAAATCAAGCAGCCAACATCAATCACATCAAACATTTATGGGACATATTCAGGGGTCAACTCGTGCAGAGAATCCTCCACTGGCAATCCTTTTGCGATCATGGAAGGCTACAGAGGGAGCAAGCACAATATTTCTGTTGGGGGCTTCCAATAGCTTGTTGAGTCTATGTCATGTCTAGTTGCTGCATTACACTGGTCAAAAGGCAACCGAGATGTTATTAGGAGATATTCCACGATTTGTGTCACCTCATTGTAATACTTCAGTGGACACATTAGACCAAACTGTAGAACTGTATTCTAAAGGCGACAATAACAATGTGATATACTATGATGGTCATTCATTTGATTTTGGAACAGGGGGAGGAGCTGCTGTGAATGGAAGTACTTCATCTCAGTAGTACCAAATAAAAGAAGACATTTAAATAACAAAAAGGATGTGGAAACTAAGATTAACTTAGATGTAACATTAAATATCCATACATATAGATCATATAACATTGGAATATTTTTATTTTAACAATTATATTCAGTAATAAGGTGTATGGATTTATTTCTTTGACTATGCATTCATAATACTTGTACTGTGTCATTTTGCATAAATATTTTCAATCCTTTTATCTCACATATAACCATTAAAATAATAACAGTTTCCAGAATGAATTTAATGACAGTTTGATTATACAATTATAGATGTTTAACCCAGATATAATCTCTTTCAAATCTGATAGGCATAACAGTATGATCACTAGAAAATCAAACAGTTCTTCTTTCTGTTACTTCTTTTTAGAACATTAAAGAATGTTATGATAAAATGCCTTATTAATTCTTCATCATTTTGTAAAAGATCTTTTGCTGTTTGTCTACTGATATTTTTGTAGTAATATTATTTGTAGTAATATTATTGAGTATTTGTAAATGTTGCTGTGGTGTTACTATGAGGTTCCTTACAACTTGATTCAAGGAAGAATGGCATGAGTCTGGAATTACAATTTCATCTGTCTCTTATTCCTGTCACTCAGATCTGTGTTTATGTTTTACTGTCTGCGTTGAATAAAATTACACAATTATATAATATGTTTTTCCTTCATCAAACTATGAAGAGGATGCAACTACATTCGCATTCGGAACTGAAATACAGCCTAGTTCACTGACTAGGTTAAAGACTTCTCAACTCTATCAGTGAATTATCTTCAGAAGTAATATCTGCACATCCATTCTGTCGGATATAGGAATTAATTTTATGAATGTGTTGTGAAGTAGTTTTTTATTTTCTGTAAAAAATTTAATGCCGTTTTTAATGTCTTTATAATACTTCAAATACTGGCTGTAGATGAATATATACACTCCTGGAAATTGAAATCGAACACCGTGAATTCATTGTCCCAGGAAGGGAAAAATTTATTGACACATTCCTGGGGTCAGATACATCACATGCTCACACTGACAGAACCACAGGCACATAGACACAGGCAACAGAGCATGCACCTGGCGCCTCAGTTGGACCAGCGTTCGTGCTGGACGTGCAGACCGCGTGAGACGACGCTTCATCCAGTCCCAAACATGCTCAATGGGGGACAGATCCAGAGATCTTGCTGGCCAGGGTAGTTGACTTACACCTTCTAGAGCACGTTGGGTGGCACGGGATACATGCGGACGTGCATTGTCCTGTTGGAACAGCAAGTTCCCTTGCCGGTCTAGGAATGGTAGAACGATGGGTTCGATGACGGTTTGGATGTACCGTGCACTATTCAGTGTCCCCTCGACGATCACCAGAGATGTACGGCCAGTGTAGGAGATCGCTCCCCACACAATGATGTCGGGTGTTGGCCCTGTGTGCCTCGGTCGTATGCAGTCCTGATTGTGGCGCTCACCTGCACGGCGCCAAACACGCATACGACCATCATTGGCACCAAGGCAGAAGCGACTCTCATCGCCGAAGACGACACGTCTCCATTTGTCCCTCCATTCACGCCTGTCGCGACAACACTGGAGGCGGGCTGCACGATGTTGGGGCGTGAGCGGAAGACGGCCTAACGGTGTGCGGGACCGTAGCCCAGCTTCATGGAGACGGTTGCGAATGGTCCTCGCCGATACCCCAGGAGCAACAGTGTCCCTAATTTGCTGGGAAGTGGCGGTGCGGTCCCCTACGGCACTGCGTAGGATCCTACAGTCTTGGCGTGCATCCGTGCGTCGCTGCGGTCCGGTCCCAGGTCGACGGGCACGTGCACCTTCCGCCGACCACTGGCGACAACATCGATGTACTGTGGAGACCTCACGCCCCACGTGTTGAGCAATTCGGCGGTACGTCCACCCGGCCTCCCGCATGCCCACTATACGCCCTCGCTCAAAGTCCGTCAACTGCACATACGGTTCACGTCCACGCTGTCGCGGCATGCTACCACTGTTGAAGACTGCGATGGAGCTCCGTATGCCACGGCAAACTGGCTGACACTGACGGCGGCGGTGCATAAATGCTGCGCAGCTAGCGCCATTCGACGGCCAACACCGCGGTTCCTGGTGTGTCCGCTGTGCCGTGCGTGTGATCATTGCTTGTACAGCCCTCTCGCAGTGTCCGGAGCAAGTATGGTGGGTCTGACACACCGGTGTCAATGTGTTCTTTTTTCCATTTCCAGGAGTGTAGTATATCCTGTCCAGTTTATCAAATTGTATGTATTACACATAATAATTAACAATTTTAACAAGTAGACTTACAATTTATATTACATCGAGAGTACCCCATCAGGATCATCAGTGTCACTTGTACAATGATAAACTTTGTTTTCTTGGGTAATCTTAGTTCCTTTTGGTCTTTAAAATCTGAGGCTCTGTGTATTTGTCATCTTTGGTTGAATGTCATCATTTGAGTAGCCCGGTGATTTTTACAGTGTTTCCTTTTTGACATACTAAAATGAAATTAATTTCTGCTTCACATGGAGCTTAATATCTAAACTGTAATTCATCTATAGTATAAACAGATTTGAAAAAAAGTTACACAACTGAAACGTATTATAAAATTATGATGGTTGTATTGTATGCCTTGATTTATTTACTGCATAAAATTATTATCTTCTATATATGGGTTTTTAATTTACTTTCAAAAACAAAATATAACTCACTTTCAGTACTGTCTCAAATTAATGATATTTTGAAGTGCATGTTATTTCATGAGTTGTAAATCCATAATGATTGTGAGTAGTTCGTTAGTTGTGTGCCTTAAATTATTTGGTGTACTTCCAATGCGATTATTTGAGTTACTTGCAAATAACTACAATTTTGCTTTATTATGTGTGTGATATCAACCAGAGATCACAGTGTCACACCCAGATCAGCAATGCAAATTGATACCACAGATATTAGCGAATGCTCTGTAATCTGCAATAACGAATGGAGGCACTCAAGAAGATAATATCTCCCTCACAGCATACCAGCGTCCATACACTGAGGTTAATATAGTATCAGGCATGCAGGAGTTCAGCCCAGTTCAATACCTCAGGTACAGCACTCAACATCATAGCGCAGGGCTAACGAGTAGTAGAAGTTTCTGATAAAAATGTACTTTTATTAGTGTTGAACTTTGTACCTCAGGAGATCAGTTTGTGAATTGGTACAAGTGATGCTTTCATAGTCAATGACAGTTGTAAATCATCCAGTATTCCTGTGGCAAGAAGTGTGTCAAAGTTAAGTTAATCTTTTATCCATTAATGTAATAAAGTGAACTAATATTTCCTGTCAGCAGACAAACATATGGATCTCAAGGCAGTAGTGTAGATGGTGTGTACAAAGTGTAGTATGTGCACAGTCACTGCTCCATGTGTTTATTTGCCTAGAGCAATAGGCTGGGACACTTACTTGTCACTGAGATCAGTTAACACAGACCTGGCTTTTGCATTACGCCACGTTCTTGATTCCTCAGCTGATTGTTTTAGCCATTCACACTGGTTACGTTTTGTGCTTTACTTCATGTCAGTCTCTACATAGTGTTTGGATTTTCTGCTCCTCCATAGATTGACATACACATCAAGTCAATCCTCTTCCATGGTCTTGTTTCCCGGTTTCCAGGCCGAGCATCCATCATCAGCTAGAGTAGTTACATTAGTGCCAACAGGATGGTTGCACAGCACTGTGATGCCTGTGTAGATACAAAACTGGAGGCGCTTTTTCCTTTTCACAGTATTAATTTGTGGTCACCATAGACCTGGAATTTTTACAAACTGGCAGGAACAATTGTGGCTCCAGAAACAGTAACATTCGCAACGTTTATCGGGCTCTTCGCGTCGCTCTCCTTCCATATCTGTTTCCATTCAATGGGCAAGTCGACGGTCCTGCCATAACTGTCATTTGGTACACATTAGACAGAAGTGTCTGCACACAGACACCATCTGTGGAGTGTGCCAAAGACGTAGCCCACTTGACATCAGTTTGTGACAGTCGATGAGCTCATGCTTGCTACAGAGAGCAAAACTGTCGTGTTGTTGTCTCTCTGGCATCGCTATCTCGCACACTTCAGCCATTGCATGCATCACTGTTGGCTATGTCTCAGATGAAAGTTTTACGTGGAAACACATCTTCTGGCTGGTGATCAATCGTGACATTAAACATCTTGTGTGGGGTGACACAGCCTGTACACAGAAACAGCATGCACCAGTTACCTCCTTGGCCAGGCCGAGATCACTTCCTGTGCCCTTTTTTGACATGCATGTGGTTGTTGGCGGTGGATGTGTTGTCTGATTTCATGTATGTAGTCAAACTCTCCTCCACAACATCGACAGTATTTTATCTAGGAATCCTGCCTACTTGGGTCACTAGAGAAACAGTCAAACAACTCGTATTAGTGAGTTTTATTACAAAAATAACAATTACAATACTTAACTTTGAAATGGGTCGCAAGAAAGAGGGCGACATACAAAGTAATCAGTCTGTGCAGTGACTGCTGATCTCTGGCTGACAAAAGTGTTTCCTGAACTGCCATCAAAGTGCCGAGCGTTGACGCTGCTATCCATGTCACTAACCAAGTCTGCCACCACCAGTTGGATGCAAGGTTTATCTCCTCTCCACATAGAGGCCGCTGCTTTCGCGTTGTCGTCCTGGAAGGGGATCGCTCAGCATGCTATTGGCTGACCTCTTCTCACAGCCTTTTCTTTACTGTCATTCCGGACTGGCGTGCTGGCGTTTGACTTTACACTGTAACAGACAACAATTATTCATATGTTACCAGTCATTAATGTTATTTAGTGTTCCCCTCGGTCTCTCATATCATAATGGTCGGTAGTTTGTGTCTTAGGAATTTGAGTTCTTTTTTGCATTTGCAACAGCATCAAGCATCTGACTACCACCCCATTTCACCCAGCTTGTAACTCAGAAACAGAGTGGGTCATGGAAACTTTGAAGAACCGAATGAAGAAGACGTCAAGTGACTTGCCCCATAATGTTGCACTGTCTAGTTTTCTAGCCACAATCCGTACAATTCTTGTTACTAGGTGTTGTATTGCGAAACCGTCGAATGGTGTTCCAATCTCAATGGCACAGTCCTGCAAGGAACAATAGGTCTGTTATTGGAATAATACCTTTAGGAACAACGAACAACATGTGGTATCAACACGATGGGTGTCTGGCACAGTTTTCGCTGATGGCTACAAATGAGTTGCAGAGACCATTCCCAAATCGTTGGACTGGACGCGGAGGAGACGTGTTGTGACTGGCTCGTTCGCCAGACTTGACGCCTCTGGATTTTTTCTTACAGGGATTCGTAAAAGACATTGTTTATAAAGACGTTCCAACTACACCTGAAGATATGCGCGAGAGAATTTTCAGAGAATCTGCTTCGATAAGTGCCGAAGTAATAAGGAATACCACTCAATCCTTGATAAGAAGATTGCACCACTTCAATGATACCAATGGTCATTACTTCGAACACCTTCTGTAGACGGACGTTCATGCCACCTCAGTGACCTTCGTTGACCTTCAAAGACCTTACTGTTACACATCATTGGATTCGTCTCGATAACCGCTATCAGAAAATAAGTAATAAACTATAGCATCCCATTTAAGAAAAAACAAAATTGACCTTCATATCTCTGAAGCGACCCCAGCTAGCAACAAAAAACCAGCGGCATATTATGGCCCCCACTGTCCCATGTTAATGTTATCCCACAAACTTTTCAGCTACTATCATACTTTAGGGGTTATTCTTGGTGGCAATAGTTAGTGACTCACCCTATACAGGGTGTTAAAAAAAGGTACGGCCAAACTTTCAGTAAACATTCCTCACACACAAATAAAGAAAAGATGTTATGTGGACATGTGTCCGGAAACGCTTAATTTTCATGTTAGAGCTCATTTTAGTTTCGTCAGTATGTACTGTACTTCCTCGATTCACCGCCAGTTGGACCAATTTGAGGAAGGTAATGTTGACTTCGGTGCTTGTGTTGACATGCGACTCATTGCTCTACAGTACTAGCATCAAACACATCAGTACGTAGCATCAACAGCTTAGTGTTCATCACGAACGTGGTTTTGCAGTCAGTGCAATGTTTACAAGTGCGGAGTTGTCAGATGCCCATTTGATGTATGGATTAGCACGGGGCAATAGCCGTGCCGCGGTACGTTTGTATCGAGACAGATTTCCAGAACGAAGGTGTCCCGACAGGAAGACGTTCGAAGCAATTGATCGGCGTCGTAGGAAGCATGGAATATTCCAGCCTATGACTCGCGACTAGGGAAGACCTAGAACTACTAGGACACCTGCAATGGACGAGGAAATTCTTCGTGCAGTTGACGATAACCCTAATGTCAGTGTCAGAGAAGTTGCTGCTGTACAAGGTAACGTTGACCACGTCACTGTATGGAGAGTGCTACGGGTGAACCAGTTGTTTCCATACCATGTACAGCGTGTGCAGCCACTATCAGCAGCTGATTGGCCTCCACGGGTACACTTCTGCGAATGGTTTATCCAACAGTGTGTCAATCCACATTTCAGTGCAAATGTTCTCTTTACGGATGAGGCTTCATTCCAACGTGATCAAATTGTAAATTTTCACAATCAACATGTGTGGGCTGACGAGACTTCGCACGCAATTGTGCAATCACGTCATCAACACAGATTTTCTGTGAGCGTTCGGTCAAGCATGTCTTGATTGAGCCCCATGTTCTTCCACCTACGCTCAATGGAGCACGTTATCATGATATCATACGGGCTACTCTACCTGTGCTGCTAGAACACTTTACAAGTGCGACACAACATGTGGTTCATCCACGATGGAGCTCCTGCACATTTCAGTCGAAGTGTTCGTACGCTTCTCAACAACAGATTCAGTGACCGATGGATTGGTAGAGGCGGACCAATTCCACGCTCTCATGACCTCAACCCTCTTGACTTTCATTTATGGGGGCATTTGAAAGCTCTTGTCTACGCAACCCCGGTACCAAATGTAGAGACTCTTCGTGCTCGTATTGTGGACGGCTGTGTACAATACGCCATTCTCCAGGGCTGCATCAGCGCATCAGGGATTCCATGCGACGGAGGGTGGATGCATGTATCCTCGCTAACGGAGGACATTTTGAACATTTCCTGTAACAAAGTGTTTGAAGTCACGCTGGTACGTTCTGTTGCTGTGTGTTTCCATTCCATGATTACTGCGATTTGAAGAGAAGAAATAAAATGAGCTCTAACATGGAAAGTAAGCGTTTCCGGTCACATGTCCACATAACATATTTTCTTTCTCTGTGTGTGAGAAATGTTTCCTGAAAGTTTGGCCGTACCTTTTTGTAACACCCTGTATATAGAATACATTGTTCTACTACAGCTGGTCCCTCAGGGAGAGCACTTTATCAAAGGCCTAACCAGAATGTAATTGATGCAGTATGTAGCAGGGGAGGGGAGAGTGACGGTGACACGGGCTCACTTCATGGGAAGCTGCTCGCATGTCAGCGGAGCAGTGGCGATAGAAACTGAGAACGAGTGCATAAGTGCCCTAAGACTAAGCAGTGGGCGCTCAGAGCTTAAAAATGGGACAGTAAGTGGCTTTACAGCTTAGAATTTCAAATTTTGCTGTTGAGAAGATCCTCCACCACCTGGCTGGCTGGGGACACCAACTCATGCGACTGTGACTTGAACAAACCACCCCCGACTTTTCCCTAGCGAAACTTAAGGGCAATCATGTTCTACAGACGTCAAGATGCAGCCACTTAGTGCCAAAGGAAGCGGAGGTGAACTATATTCAGTAAACTGGGCGCCAGTCGGGATTCTAGCGTATCCCTTCGCCTAATGGGTAAAACTGGTGCACTTTTTTCCGCACCAAAACTTCTAAGGCAGCTTTCCCATCAGTATTTTCAACATTATGGTTTATTCAGTCACATGTGCTATCGATATTGCACTTCACGGGACAAAAGTGTAAGTAGGGAACAGTTCAGTGAGATGACTAGCTGCTTTGCGAATTTACAATTATTATGTTTAATTGACCAATTAGAGACTGGTATTACAAGGTTTTCTATCTGCACAGGCATGTCAGCTCTGCGAAACCGTCTTGTCAACCCAGATGTCAGTACTGTAGCCACTGATAGGTGCTTGACCCAGAAGCTGATGAGTGGGCCCCAGAAGAGGAAAAATGTGATGCACAGGTTAGTCTATGGAGAAACAGGGAGCCCAAACATTATGTAGAGACTGTCACAGAGAAAAGTATAAAAAGTGACCAGTATGAATGACTGAAAGAACTAGCATGCATAAGCCAAAGCAATGTTAGCCAATCGCAGTGCAAGAACTGTCCGGCTCAACATATCGCTGCTAGCAAGTAAACGACTGGGTCAGCAGTTCTGTCCATCCAACCCTCCACATATGATGTGTGTGTCAGATTTCTGCACTATTCTGCTGCAAGATCAACGCCAGCTCATTTCCTTATCTGCTTCCATGTTTATGTTTGCTGGCAGGGATAGTGAATGCCTCCCTCCCCTCCTCCTTGAAAATACCACTCATGGCCAAAAATGGCCTGTTTTCTGCTGTGACCTTCATCATTCAACCAGAGAGGGTGCAAGATTCCCCAGCAGTGGGTCGACCACCGAAACAGGCAACTATGACTCAGCTAACTCCAGCAAAATGGCAGAGGAATGTGGAGGCTGCCGCAATAGCACATGAGGACTCGTCTACAGGTGAGAGGGGAAAGTGTGACACGGGTATTCCATTGTTTCAGCATTGGGAGTCAGACGAATGATTGCTGCCAGCGCCATATTCTGTGGGGAAAGGGCAGCAGATATACAAGCCGCCACAACTAGGAACTTACTACTGAGAAAATGCTGTGGCTGGCCCTGTCTCCCAG
The DNA here is from genome assembly GCF_023897955.1 of Schistocerca gregaria. NCBI lineage: Eukaryota > Metazoa > Arthropoda > Insecta > Orthoptera > Acrididae > Schistocerca > Schistocerca gregaria. Next base: position 871,354,082 of record NC_064922.1, read on the forward strand.
TTGACATAGAGACGGTGGCGCCACAGGTCCAAAGGGGCATGGACACAACTGATTTGCATGACAGATCAGCTCTTCCTGACTGACATTCATTAAAAAGTAATGCAGACCTTTGTGGCTCACCACTCCATGCAGCATCCACCCTTGCTGCTGGCCAAGTAACCAGGCCCAAAAAGACCCTCCTCCCCAAGGAAAACGCAGAGAGCCGAAAATTTACGAGGCATGCTAATCATGGTATAACAAATTCAAGAGGCTCCATGGCTGGTGCCCATGCAAACATTCTGCCAAATTGTAAATATTCCCCGAATATATTTGTGACCTTCTTACTGTTACACATCATTGGATTCGTCTCGATAGTTGCTATCAGAAAATAAGTACCAAACTACAGCATCCCATTTACAAAAACAAGTTTGACCTTCATATCTCTGAAGCGATCGCACCCAGCAACAAAAAACCAACGTCATATTATGGCCCCCGTTGCAACTTTTGTCCAACAAACGTTTCAGCTACTGTCATACTTTAGGAGTTATTCTAGGTGGCAATAGTTAGTGACTCTTCCTCTATATATATAAAGTACTAAATAACTTATGTTGGGTAATGCATGATGTCCATGCTATAGACCATCTATTCATTCATAGGCTGTTACAGAGACAGTGGCTTAATACGCGTTGTACGATGGAACCACAGTTACACTATGTGTTGCAAAAGGTTTCCATGTGCCTCAATTCATGTGTCTATGCCATGTACACTACTGGCCATTAAAATTGCTACACCAAGAAGAAATTCAGATGATAAACGGGTATTCATTGGACAAATATCTTATACTAGAACTGACAAGTGATTACATTTTCACGCAATTTGGGTGCATAGATCCTGAGAAATCAGTAGGCAGAACAACCACCTCTGGCCGTAATAACGGCCTTGATACGCCTGGCCAAGAAGTCAACCAGAGCTCGAATCGCGTGTACCGGTACAGCTGCCCATACAGCTTCAACATGATACCATAGTTCATCAGTAGTGACTGGCGTATTGTGACGAGCCAATTGCTCAGCCACCACTGACGTTTTCAATTGGTGAGAGATCTGGAGAATGTGCTGGCCAGGGAAGCAGTCGAACATTTTCTGTATCCAGCTAGGCCCGTACAGGACTTGCAACGTGCGGTCGTGTATTACCCTGCTGAAATGTAGGGTTTCGCAGGGATAGAATGAAGGGTAGAGCCACGGGCCGTAACACATTTGAAATGTAACGTCCACTGTTCAAAGAGCCGTCAAAGCGAACAAGAGGTGACCGAGACGTGTAACCATTGGCACCCCATATCATCACGCCAGGTGATACGCCAGTATGGCGATGACGAATACACGCTTCCCATGTGCGTTCACCGCGATGTCGCCAAACACGGATGCGACCATCATGATGCTGTAAACAGAACCTGGATTCGGCCGAAAAAATGGCGTTTTGCCATTCGTGCACCCACGTTCGTCGTTGAGTACACCATCGCAGGCGCTCCTGCCTGTGATGCAGCGTCACGGGTAACCGCAGCCACGGTCTCCGAGCTGATAGTCCATGCTGCTGCATAAGTCGTCGAACTGTTCGTGCACATCGTTGTTGTCTTGCAAACGTCCCCATCTGTTGACTGAGGGATCGAGACGTGGCCGCACGATCCGTTACAGCCATGCGGATAAGATGCCTGTCATCTCGACTCTAGTGTACGAGGCCGTTGGGATCCAGTGAAGGCGTTCCGTATTACCCTCCTGAACCCACCGATACAATATTGTGCTAACAGTAATTGGATCTCGACCAATGCGAGCAGCAATGTCGCTATACGATAAACCGCAATCGCGATAGGCTACCATCCGACTTTTATCAACGTCGGAAACGTGATGGTACGCATTTCCCCTCCTTACAGGAGGCATCACAGCAACTTTTCACCAGGCAACTCCGGTCAAGAGCTGTTTGTGTATGTGAAATCTGTTGGAAACTTTCCTCATGTCAGCACGGTGTAGGTGTCGCCACCGGCGCCAACCTTCTGTGAATGCTCTGAAAAGCTAATCATTTGCATATCACATCATCTGCTTCCTGTCGGTTAAATTTCACGTCTGTAGCACGTCATCTTCGTGGTGTAGCAATTTTAATGGCCAGTAGTGTAGCGTGTTCTGTCTCGTATGTTCACATTGGCCAGGCTGCATCCGAACAGTGTCGGAAGCAGCATGAATGCGTTGCTCCAGTGTCTCCATATCTGGAATGTTCTTTGCATGCATAATAATTTTGAGATGCCCCTATAACCAGAAATCGCACAGGTTGGGAGTGGGTGAATGAGTAGGTCATGCAACTGGATCCCCTCCACTAGTCCATCGACATCAAATCATCAATAACACTACTTCCAGCAGGGGAAGCAAAGTCACCCACAAGAAACGCCCATAGTTCCGGTCTGTTAGTCGATGTCGAAGAAAAACTGGTGCTGGCCCACACATTCCAGCTGCTCCGATACTGATGATTCGCTGTCACCACACCTCTGGGGTGCTGCATACTTTCTCACTAATGACTGTTATGAAAGTTGAAAGTACCACTTCTGTAAAGGTGGCGTCAGCTGCAAATAGGATGGACGATACAAATCCCTGAATAGTGGTTGCCTGGTGAAGAAACCAGCGACAAAACTTGTCCCAATGTGGGAAGTTTGTCGCTGGTAAGCCTTGCACATGCTGCAAGTGATAAAGGTGGTAATAATCGTCTGGCTTACACTGTACTGGCGTGATAACTTCCTGGTACCAGTCGCCTTCCGCAGTGGTAATTACATTTTCCTCCAAGTCTCGTGTCCGAACATTTCCGGTACGTCCTCCATGATTTACTACTTGCTGAACCGATCCGGTCTCATACAAATGGCGAAACACTCTTGCAAACATTGAATGCTGTGGTTGTTGATGGCGGGGATAGGTTTCCTCATACAACCTTGCTGCCTGCTGCCCGTTTCCATTTGCGTTGCAGTAAGTAATCACCATGGCGGCAAGCTCTCGATTCAAATACAGAACTATTGTGTACAACGCTGGATCACACCCACTACAAGGTGAGTCAGCAAGGGAAAATCGGACACAAAATTACCAAGTACTATGGCAGGAGAAGTCGTGAGGGTATGACGTATGAGGAACATTACGACGCTCTAGGAGGAAACCATGCAAACTGTAACTGGGGCTGCATGGTACAGCGTATTAGATTGCAGTCTCTGCAACGAATTATGAGTGAATAAATGGTTTCTAGCATGGAAACCATGTATATACAGGCATAAGTTCAGTAGACCTCTTTTGTCCCGTGTCTCTCGTCGATCTCACCCTCCGTGTATGTATGTGTGTGTGTGTGTGTGTGTGTGTGTGTGTGTGTGTGTGATCTGTTGTTTCATTGAATTTTAATGCACTGTTGGCCCATAACTAGATGCTGTCTTAAACATTCTGAACATTGTTCAAGTAGGGCAACAGAGTAACCATTGCTAATTCCTTAATAAACTGCTTGCACTTGTTTTTAACTGACGAGTATGTATTTCCTATTTTGTTGAGTTATTGTGGCAGGAAGGAGATCCCTTATTCCATACAAGGCACGCTAAGCAGGAAATGTTCAAATGTTGTATCAGAAAAATTATATCACATTAACCTCTCCTGCAGGTAGACAAAGAAGTCAGAATTGGTTGTGTAAGAGGCAAATTAATCAATCATTCTATTTGTATATGAATTAATATCAAATGCAGAGCACCGTTTTTATCTGCCAGCACCAGCTGCTTTCACTCAATTGTGACGTAATCGCTGGCTTATCACAAGTTAGTGCAGCAGACTGTTAGCATACACGAACATTTTATTACATGTTATGCATCCTTGATCATCTCCTCCCAATGGATTTATGTAACTAAAATGTATGAATAGTCATACATTTTTAAATCTCTCTATGAAAACATAAGAGACATAATTAATTTCTAGTCATGCATGCACATAGTCTAGGTACACGAAAGACATTCCGATGTGGTCGTACCGTCACTCATTTCTAGACAAGCCAATGCAAAATGGCAGCGCCAGTATATAAAGTAGAGTATAAGGCCAGCTTCGTTTTGTGCATCTAAAGGGGAACAGAGCTGCCAGAGAACATACCAAAATGATAGAGGTGTACGGTAACAATCCACCATCATATGACACAGAGGTAAAGCAGTGCAGCTACTTCCAGTGTGGTAAAGCAAGTCTAAATGATCACGAACGAAGTGGCAGACCATCTGTCTGTGAAGAACCGGGAATCACAAGACAAGCGGAAGCCATGGTGCTTGAAGATCGACGTAACACAATCGAGATGAGATTAATTAAGGTTGAGATTGCAGTTAAGGATGAGATTGCATATTTATTTACACGTCAAGTTCCGTAGGACCAAATCGAGGAGCAAATCTCCAAGGTCATGGAACGTGCCAATACATGAAGTTACAACATAAAAGTAATAACAGATAAAAATAAAACGTTTATAAACCCAAAAAAGTCAAGCCATAAGTTTAAGTAAACGCAATCAACAATATAACATAAGAACCAACTTAAGTTTTCAAGGAACTCCTCAACAGAGTAGAAGGAGTGACCCATGAGAAAACTCTTCAGTTTCGATTTGAAAGCGCGTGGATTACTGCTAAGAGTTTTTAATTCTTGTGATAGCGTATTCAAAATGGATACAGCAGTATACTGCACACCTTCCCCACAAGAGGTAAGGAAGTCCGATCCGAATGCAGGTTGGATTTCTGCCGAGTATTAACTGAGTGAAAACTGCTTGTTCTTTGGAATAAGCTGATATTGTTAACAAGGAACGACAGTAAAGAATATATATATATATATATATATATATATATATATATATATATATATATATATATATATTGAGGGGCCAATGTCAAAATACCTAGACTAGTGAAATGGAGCCGACAAGAGGTTCGCGAACTTACAGCATTTATTGCCCGAACAGAAGGTTTCTAAGCCAAAAATATCCTTTTAGAATGGGAAGAGTTGCCCCAAAATATAATACCATACGACATAAGCGAATGAAAATAAGCAAAATAAACTAATTTTCGTGTCGAATGATCACTCACTCCAGATATTGTTCGAATAGTAGAAATGGCATCATGAAGTCTCTGAACAAGAGCCTGAATGTGGGCTTTCCACGACAGTTTACTATCAATTTGAACACGTAGAAATCTGAACTGTTCAGTTTCACTAATCATATGCCAGTTCTGTGTAATTAAAACGTCAGGTTTTGTTGAATTGTGTGTTAGAAACTGTAGAAACTGAGTGTTACTGTGATTTGTAATATGACAACGGCCATCAATCACTGGGTTCTGCAACGGACATCCATTCGAAAAGCATGTCGAGCCGAGGTAATAGCAGAAATATTTAGTTGTGTCGTGCCAGTCTAGATGACTGCCTGATCACTGCTGAAGTGCATGACTTCACCACTTCAGGAAGAGGCGAAGGCGCAGCCAGCACTGAGCAAGGCTACATAGTGTCCATTTTGGGACTGGCTCAATGTACCTTGTGCTCATCTGGGTCAGACTACTGAAATCTCCTGACAACGTTATTCGAGGCTCTACAAACAAAGCATCAAGAAAAGCTGTCCGAGCGGGTGCTTCTGCTCATTTGCAAAGGACACAGTCGCTTATGGTGCTTCTTTGAGCCATCAAAAGCAGCCACACACCCATTGTGCTCCCGAAATGACTCTAGTGACTATTTCCCCTTCCATCGAATGAAGAGGCCACTGCATGGTAATCATTTTCAGAATGACATCGATGTGATTTTGGAGGCAGAACGTTTCTTGAAAACTCAAAACGCAGTCTTCTACAGCCAAGGTACAAGACATGTTCAGAAAGTAATTATTTGGAAAGAATGTATTTGAGAAACAATTACAGGGTATTGTTGATACACTTTTTGACTATTTTGCCACATAAACACTGTCCTGTTCAATACCTGTGGCGAGCTGCAGTGCAAGGCTTCTTTATGCCTTCCTCGAAGTACTCTTCCACCGAATCCTTCCTCCACTTCAAAACTTCTTTCTGCACCGGACCATCGGTTGAAAATTTTATTCCGATCATGTATGCCTTCAGTGAGACGAAAAGATAGTCTGAAGGTGCCATGTCAGGAGAAATGGGGAGTGGTTCAAAACATCCCAATCAAATGAGTCCAAGGACGCCTTGATGGTGAGGCTCTGTGAGGACTGTTAGACCAAAATCATGCCTTTTCGGTACAAAACACTGAGGCTATGATTTTTTTAAATAAATATCTGACATTGATCTGAGAGCGATCAATTAATTCCGCCTAAAGAGAGCTTTTTATGATATAAAGTTTATTACCTTGACTGAAAGTATGTACATAGGATTACTAGTTCGCCAGGACGAAGCTGCCAGCTTCAGATCCATAAGCCAATTCAGGAACCAACTCAGAAACATGTGGCACTTCTTGATGTGCCATGTGCCACACTTGTATGACTCTATCTGGCCATGATGCACAGCTATAATTTTTAATGTTCTACTCTCTTTTTATTATGAGTCCATTATGATGGTACGAATACAAAAAAAATGGTTCAAATGGCTCTGAGCACTATGGGACTTAACATCTGAGGTCATCAGTTGCTTAGAACTTACAACTACTTAAATCTAACTAACCTAAGGACATCACACACATCCATGCCCGAGGCAGGATTCGAACCAGCGACCGTAGCGGTCGCGCGGCTCCAGACTGAAGCGCCTAGAACCGCTCGGCCACTCCGGCCGGCGTACGAATACGAATGTGCAATTTATGGCACAGCATGATTTCATCGAAGATGGCAACTTAGTCCTATCAAAGCTATTAACCCAGTGTATAAACGTGCGGTCAGTACAATAAAAAACATCATATCAGAAGCTTTCTTCATACGATTTTTTTGCCTGAAATTGTAGTTTTGTACTTTTGGCAAATGGGAAATTGGTATGACATCACTGTGATGACTGTCCTTTTGTCTCAGGCGTGTAATAAGACCCACGTTTCATCTCCAGTCACGATAGAGCTCAGAACGTCTTCACCTTCCAATTCTAGTGGCTCAAGAAACTTGCGGACTCAATGGACCTTCTCGTTCCTGTGCTGTTATGTCAGCTGGTTTGGGATCCATCTTGTGGACTATCTCCGGCATCCCAGTGTTTCTGTGAGAGTCTCGTGTAAAAGAGCTTTGGAGTAATGTGGGAACATCGCAGAAATTTCACCCACTAACAATCGGCGGTCTTCGCCAACAGTTTCCTAGACTTCTAGCACCAACTCATCAGTCAAAACGGAGGGACTTCCACTTCTCAGTTCGCCATGAACATTTGTTCTGCCTCCACTAAATTTCCTACATCACCTAAACACAGCCTTTCTGTTCATAACATTTTCGCCGTAAACCGTTCGTTCGCGAAAAGATTTCGGTGAGTGTTATTCCTTCCGCAAGTAGGAAGCGGGTCATAGCACACGGATCGCAGTTGGAGGGAATTCTTAGCGACACCTTTCATGCAACAGGACACAACAATGTGAGTACTATCGTGTCCCTGCGATGCTCGCTCTGGTCAGGGGATCCCCCTCTACCACTCATTGTTTCAAACCTAAAAAAAACACAGCTGGTTATGCTCATAGTACGCATGGTTTCTGAACATGCCTCATACCTGTCACATCGTCGATTGTTTGGAAATACGTGGGTGAATACGTAGAGAGTGACTAACAGCATCAATTTTCTTGGTCACAGCTTGATTGTTTCGAGACGATAATTAAAATGTTAAGACTACCTAGTTCTTACTAACCATCTAACCACCCATCGTCCAGTACCTTATTATGCACATTCTCGGTGTCACCATCTGTGGCTGCTCTTTTGGGATGCCGTTCAAGTGAATCGTCTTCAAGTGAATGGCCACATTTGTATTCTGCAGCCGGCCACATTTGTATTCTGCAGCCATTTATGAAGTCATGGCACTCGCAATTATCCATATGAACGAAACACACATAATATCACTATTTGTAAATGCTGTACAGTATCTCACAGTAAGACATTCACCCATTTTGTCTTCACCTGTAGGCATCTAAGCTGGAGTCTGCTCCTTTAGGTCTGCGTCCCAGTTTTGTTTTTTAGCTTTTGGTAATAAGGAAATAATTTTCTTCGCCCGTCTAACATCCAGTCAACTAGGCACATGCACATTTCATTACGACCGTAATTATTACTACCCTGCTCAATTTATTTGTTTTTCTGCTCTCCCAGTAATTTCCATCCTGAATCCCTCCATTGCTATCCAAATGAAACTATTCCACTGGTGAAGTAGACACTTGGCTTACATATCATGCATTAGATACCGAGATGAAAAAAATAAATTTCATCAGCCCATTTACCAGTCAAATTTGTTATGAACGTTCACATTTCATGATGTCCCCACGTTAGTCCACAAACGTCATTCTTCTTCCGTTGGACAGACTATCGTAAATTGTCCCAAATGTCTTGTGAGCTTTGCAACCCAAGGCTCTACACTGACAATCGACGACACAGGACTTCAGAAGAAGTCGTCATCGAGTACTGATAATACGCAGTCACGTTTACTGGTGTAGTGAAAGTTGGAACTCTTCGTTACAAATAATCCCAGTTTTTAGTTGGCGAGTAAAGCTTAAATGCAGAGTTTCCAACAACCCTACCACAACAAAGGTCAAAAATTAATTATGAATTATGGTGTTGCTCACGCTGTTAAATACCGCATTTTCGAGCAACAAAAAAGTTATATTATGTCGCAGGTGTCATTAGAGAACAGTTAATAAAGTCATTTCATGAACTAATGGATAAACTAGGCACTCACGCTGGTCTCGATGTGAACTCATGGCTCAATCGTCGAAAATCTAGAAAGTGATGATTCCAAGCTCGGATGCAAAGAGGCCTAGGTGTTATAATGCGATTTATTGATGTGTTTCATAAACCATTCTTGAAGATTAAACTTTTGCAAGTTAGCACAATGGTGATGTAAAAAAGTAATCAGCACTCCGAATTTAAGTTACACTTCTTTTCTATTACTTTTGTTGCAGGATCATGTAACACACAAAACGTCACATTATAAAACATACTTGAAAATATCTTCCTCACTGTTAAGAGGCCTAGGTGTTATTATGCGATATTCAAAAGTTTTATACATGTGTTTCATAAACCATTCTGGAAGATTAAACTTTTGCAAGTTGGCACAATGGTGATGTAAAAAAGTAATCAGCACTCCGAATTTAAGTTACACTTCTTATTTATTACTTTTGTTGCAGTATCACGTAACGCACGAAACATCACATTATAAAACATACTTGAAAATATCTTCCTCACTGTTAAGAGGCCTAGGTGTTATTATGCGATATTCAAAAGTTTTATACATGTGTTTCATAAACCATTCTGGAAGATTAAACTTTTGCAAGTTGGCACAATGGTGATGTAAAAAAGTAATCAGCACTCCGAATTTAAGTTACACTTCTTATTTATTACTTTTGTTGCAGTATCACGTAACGCACGAAACATCACATTATAAAACATACTTGAAAACATCTTCCTCACTGTTAAAGTTCACATTTTATAAACTGGCTACAATTTGCGTCTTTGCAACATGACGACCAAGACATGACTCACTAACAACCGCTTACGCGGCCAAAAATCAGAGTTACAAATACGTCAAAGATCATAGTGACAAAAGAGAGAATTCACATAAGAATAATATCATTGCAATATAAACATATCGATGTATCAAAGTACCTCTACATTAATGAAATCAAATCTGAATGTTGTCTCAGAAATATGTTAACTACTTTACGGAAACACAGCAGAATATTGCTGGTATCGAGAGGTTGAGGTGAGGTGCCGTAATGGTTACGTAATTGAAGTACCATTACAAGTTATCGAGCGAAATATGCAATGCTAGCTCATCACTACCGAAATTGCGTCGTCATTGTTTCCCTGGGCGCAGTGTTGCTGAGCTAATAGCCATAACTGTCACCTGGTGATGAACCACATTGAATGAACCGCATCGTAACACTTAAAATCCAATGACTTGTTGCATTGTGTTTGTTTCTTTATTAAACATAGTACAGTCACGCAAGCAGTCTTTAATGTCTATGTGTAAACCATGTTCTCTTTTCCTAGTGGCACAGGCTACGTTGCTAGAACTGCATCGCCACTGGCTCAGTCTGCTGCTGCTGCGCAGTGCCCGCAGTGCTGCTCAGTTTGCAGCGGCGGCGACTGTACGACCGTCTGGCAGCAGCGCTGCTGTGACGTCACCCATACATTCTCTCTGAGCGAGCCGAGGTCGCGCCTGGAATGCGGCGCCGCCGACCTCCCCACTCCTCCAACGGAGCACAAAAAAAGAAAAGAGTTACAGCGAGGAGCTGACAACGGTATAAAGGCGGCATTGTAGTTACTGCCTTCTCGGGTTTGCAACGCATATTTAAAATTCGTCAACAGTTGTGCCTCGAACGTTGCGTCTGTGCAGAAAATTGGCGCAGCAGTTGCCGCTTAGTTGCGCTAGCGGCCGGGAGAGGCGCTGCTGCACTGCTCTGGTGCGTTGCCCCGACTGTCGGCTGACCTCGAAGCGTCTGGTTGATTCCAGCTAAGCGACTGCACTTCCTTTGCCTTCCTGTGCGAGACTCCTCCAGCGGTAGAGTACACAACCTGCAAACGCCTCACTGAGACCACACGCTAGTCGCTCGATACATTCGCTTGCAACAGCACGAACCTTTCCAGGTTCGTATCTACTCGATGGTTTGATGCTACAGTTCTGTTAACACTACATCTAATCCCACATCTGGCAAGTATATTCATTTACATTTTTTATGTTATTATTCAGCGAAATTTGCTGCTTTGCAAACAGGCCCTACTTCAACAGTCAGTGTACCAAAGAACAGTCTTCATTTAATACGGCACAAACATGCTAATAAAAATCTGCGTTGACATCGCTGAAGGACTTTCTACAAGGGAACAGCCGTGCCAGTCATTTATTCATAGTCAATATTTTGCTGGCGATAGTGGAACAATTAAAGTGTGCCGCTGCTATGATACTACGGTACGAACACCGTTACAACCTTTTCTGTCATTCTTTATTTTTGTGTTAGCTGAAGAGCCAGCACCGTGTTATGAGTGGAGCCCGAAATGCACGCGTTTTAGCTGACAGGCTGGCGTGAGCAGGGAAGAACTATACGGACGTGAGGTCTGGAACATGACAAGGAATGAGAATTCAGAAAGCGGACGTAATTAGCTTGATACTTAACTTTAATCCATTAATGATGAATGTCGCTCTTAACGGTACATGATTCACAATATTATCTGTTCAGAATACATTCTTGAAGATAGTACTTATAGCAACTGAATATGGCGCCTTGCTAGGTCGTAGCAAATGACGTAGCTGAAGGCTGTGCCAAACTGTCGTCTCTGCAAATGAGAGCGTATGTAGACAGTGAACCATCGCTAGCAAAGTCGGCTGTGCAACTAGGGCGAGTGCTAGGGAGTCTCTCTAGAATAGACCTGCCGTGTGGCGGCGCTCGGTCTGCAATCACTAATAGTGGCGACACGCGGGTCCGACGTATACTAACGGACCGCGGCCGATTTAAAGGCTACCACCTAGCAAGTGTGGTGTCTGGCGGTGACACCACATTTATTTTCATACTAAACCAGAAAGTCAGACAACCAGTCGCCTCTAGTAGTTCGAACAAGAGAGTACGCGAAATTCTGCTCTCTAGCCAAGGACCATTGATCACATCAACTTCTTCTTTCGATTCATTTGTTAAAGTCACTTCTATCGTACCAAATCTTTATTTCTTAAGATGTAATCGTTTCTCCTTTGTGTAATTATACATCCAAACTCTTTCTATCAGAGTGAAATTCGTGGTAAAAAATTTACCTTCACATTAAGGGATGGAAGAAAAAAATGGTTCAAATGGCTCTGAGCACTATGGGACTCAACTGCTGTGGTCATCAGTCCCCTAGAACTTAGAACTACTTGAACCTAACTAACCTAAGGACATCACACACACCCATGCCCGAGGCAGGATTCGAACCTGCGACCGTAGCAGTCGCACCGTTCCTGACTGCGCGCCTAGAACCGCGAGACCACCGCGACCGGCAGAGATGGAAGAGTGACTGTTTGTACACCTTTCTGCGAACTATTATTATCCCAGTTTTATCGGTGCCACTTCTACCAACAGATACAGTAGATAGGTCTCAGTACCGAGAACGATCGTAGTTTTGCTGTCGGAGTTTTATAAGCAGGTGCGCTCTAGATTTAAGACTTGTTTCTTCGTGAGTTCAGCAGTTAAGATTCTTTCACCATCAAAACTAATGATTATTCGCACAGTCCTTCTTTGGTTACTCTTGATGTACGCTTTTCTTATGAGTCCTCTGTACAGTGTGATTGTGAAGTCCCTCACATTCACGTAAATGTTTATCTAAGTAGGAGTTACAAGCAAGGAACGAAGACACCAATGGAACGTTTTTTCAAGAGGAACGAGTCTGTTGGACAGTATTTTGCAAGTCGTTCGTAGACATGCGTTGTCGACGCACTTTGTGTGAAACATCCAGATGACGCAGTGCCGAACAATTCAAAAATAACGAGATTAATCGCCAGTTTCCATGAATGCCGACCGTTATGCAGACAAGAATAGCAGAGGGAGGCAGGCCGTTTTGACAGGGGACAAATGTGATGCTGAGTTCGCTTTCAAAAAGTGTGAGGAGACCAACTGCGCAATCTCTGTAGTAGTACTCAGAAAGCGGTACAGAAGTTAAGGTTTCGTAGATATCATGTACGCAGTGTGTAGGAATTGAAGGCACTCGATAAAGAAAAGCAGATGTGTGGTACACGGTATCGGTCATTTATTGGCATTTATGGAAGTGTAGATCAGGTCCACCTTTTCTTCACTGACGACGCGTGGCTTCACCTTAGTTTATACACGAATAGTTAAGACGCAAAATTTGGTCAGTCGAAAATTCACATGTCTTTCATGCAACCCCTCTGCACTGTGTGGTGTTGGCGTATGGCGTCCTAGAATTTATATAAATATATATTTTCAAATACAGTGAACAGTGTGGTGTTCCAAGGCATTGCACAGTTTATCCCGCTCCTTGAGACTGATGAACGCTATTGTCTGTTGCAGCAGGACTGCACCAACTGTTACAATGTGACAGAATCATCTTTAAAGGATTATGGTAACCGTGCTCTCCCGATTTTACGTCTCCAGACTTCTTTCTGTGAGGCGCCTTAAAGTTATAGCCTATAGAAACAGACAGCACACACTGGCCGAACTAAATATTAACTATATCATAATCAACGTACTCTACAAAGAGGCTTCGTACATGTTCAGTTGAGTTCGAGTACGTATTTTGAGCAAAAGTGACAATGTGTGCGAGGTTATGACATGCGCTGAGGTGACAAAAGTCAGAAGTGCAGGTCGTTGAATGGACATTACAACCGTTAGGATGTGTTCGAAGTTATCCTCGTACCTTAGTGCCAACCTGTACCCGTCGTCGTAATCAATTTTCGAATCCTTTCACGCCTGAATCATTCCGAAACTCAACATTCAGTTCTACTGTGTTAACCGGATTGGCGTACACTGCACCTTTAAGGTGGCCCCAAACACAGAAATCCATGGGACGTAGACCAAGTGATCTCGAAGGCCACAGTACGAGTGCTTCCCGGTCAATCCGTCTTTGACGATATGGGTGGTCTGAATGTCGTTTCCCCACAGCAGTAAAACGTTCTTGTACCACATGCTCTGGCGTTACTCGAAGGGAACATATTCAAACAATCCTGATAGATGTTCCCGCAGGAAATGAAGGTAACTGGGTACACTGAGTTTCATGTGTATGGCCCATTAAGACGATTACCTAGTACCCACAACCACGCATTCAATTACAAACGTCGCTGATATGGAGTCCCGTGCACAGCATGTGTGTTGGAACCTAGATGATACAAATGGGAGGACTTTGAAAATAAAGCACACCATAACGAGTAAAGCCTGATTCATCTGTATAGAAACTGTTATTTTCAAACGTACAGTTGCCTACAGCTTCCTGTAGCATCCACCGACAGAACTTAAATCGCCTCACTAAGCCAATGAATTCGTTGGAAGTGGAATAGGTACTGCAATGTGATACATTATTCTCGGAACACTACTGGAGCTCATTCCCATAACGGGTTGGCAAGTCCCCTTCTAATATATTGATTGTTCCTTGCTACTGTAGTGTTGTCTTGAATCTCTGAGACTGCAGCACAGGTGCTCCAAGGCGCGGAAGCAGAGACGATGTTGAGGGCAGACAAAACTAGGAGAGATATTGTTGCATGAAGTAAACAGTAAGGGGAGAGCCTTGCGAAAATGCAGACGCCCCCATACGCGGTCCCAGGGCGTTAGTTACTCTTCAAGGAATTAACTTGTAACTTCATATGTCGTCTAGACGCTGTAGTAGATTGTCACCGTAGAACTTTGTAACCAACAGGCACGTACTAGTATATAAAGCCAGCTTGAGAACAGCAACGTCAGTAGACTCACAAGGGTTAGAAAGAGAGCGAAAACGCCAAAAATTGTTGACCCAACAGTCCCTACTCCGGGGAGCCCGAGGGGCGGGGCTAAATGACGTATAACAATAATGTTGCAAGCCTTATTTGGCAGCGCAGTTACGTTTAGCTGTCAGCTGAACAATGTTGATACCAAGTACAGACTTGGTGCAACTGCATTAACATCCCCGCCTTAGGAGCAGTAGAGGGGACCTAACTAAACTATGATTGGCAGACACCTGCAAGAGACCTACGGGATTGGCTGGATGGCTTTAAGTGGGAAAAAAACAGTGCCCCCACGCGACTGTTTAAAACCCCTAGATTCCGTATTTGGCAGAGTTCTCAGTCAGACGATCCGGGCGCCGAATACGCGTCCGTCGACTCCAGCCTCGGTCCAGCTCCGCATAAGTCTGCTCTCTCTCACTTGGAGCGCCTCAGTGAACAGTGTCACATTCATTGTGTATTGTTTTGCAACTAAGTTGTTGCCTTAAGATGCTGCAAGTTTTTGCTACAGTGGTTAGCATCCACTTCAGCACTGGCTTCTGTTGTAACGGTGTTATTCATGCTTTTTCTAACCCTAGAACTAGCCTCCAGGGTATTAGTTAGTCCCGTCTGGAATAAACAACTATTTCAAAACCCTGTTTGTCCGAGAGTCTCCAAAACGAGTTCCCTGCCGAGTCTCACCACCTGCATTTCTAGTAAATGCTTGTACTAGTGTTGGCTCGGATTGAAGAAAACAATTAAATGCTTTCACTGTGAATTGTCCTTCTGCCTTAAGCTCTGTACTGCTCCAGAGCGCAGAGTGACCAGCAACCCCTTTCTCCCTCTCCCACCTGTCAGGACACGACACCCTTGTCGATATTCCCGGACGGTGTTCGACTGTTTCCAACACCGCATCTTCAAGCAGTGTCCGACACTCGGGGTGACTCCGAGCAGCATATGATTCTTGAACAAGCGAGAAGACTCCCACGAATTGCTTTCAGCTCTGCCATACGCGAAATGCATATCCACATTCCGCTCATTACTGTAATGGCCCATGTTACCACCAGTGCTTGTATTACACATCTGAAGCTCTGCTAACAACTGACTCGAGAGTCATTCTGATTGGGTACCGTTCTATCGTATCCACTCTGTTTACAACTCCACGTCTCGAACATGTATACGAAGGCAACACGACAGACCAGCGTGTTGCGCTGGCTCAGATGGTTTAAATGGCTCTGAGCACTATGGGACTTGACATCAGAGGTCATCAGTCCCCTAGAACTTAGAACTACTTAAAACTAACTACCCTAAGGACATCACATATATCCATGTCTGAGACAGGGTTCGAACCTGCGGCCGTAGCGGTCGTGCGGTTCCGGACTGAAGCGCCTAGAACTGCTCGGCCACAACGGCCAGCACATGGGATGGCGACATGCACATATACAGAGATGGTAGCATCGCTTACACAACGTATAAAAGGACATTGCATTCGCGGAACTATCATACACTACTTGCCATTAAAATTGCTACACCAAAAGGAAGTGCGGATGATAAACGGGTATTCATTGGACATATATATTATACTAGAACTGACATGTGATTACACTTTCAAGCAATTTGGGTGCATAGATCCTGAGATCCCCCCCCCCATGAACCATGGACCTTGCCGTTGGTGGGGAGGCTTGCGTGCCTCAGCGATACAGATGGCCGTACCGTAGGTGCAACCACAACGGAGGGGTATCTGTTG
This sequence comes from Schistocerca gregaria, assembly GCF_023897955.1. Lineage (NCBI taxonomy): Eukaryota > Metazoa > Arthropoda > Insecta > Orthoptera > Acrididae > Schistocerca > Schistocerca gregaria. The sequence continues at coordinate 871,370,353 of NC_064922.1, forward strand.
AGAGGCCAGACAAACGTGTGGTTCCTGAAGAGGGGCAGCAGCCTTTTCAGTAGTTGCAGGGGCAACAGTCTGGATGATTGACTGATCTGGCCTTGCAACATTAACCAAAACGGCCTTGCTGTGCTGGTACTGCGAACGGCTGAAAGCAAGGGGAAACTACAGCCGTAATTTTTCCCGAGGACATGCAGCTTTACTGTATGATTAAATGATGATGGCATCCTCTTGGGTAAAATATTCCGGAGGTAAAATAGTCCCCCATTCGGATCTCCGGGCGGGGACTACTCAGGAGGATGTCGTTATCAGGAGAAAGAAAACTGGCGTTCTACGGATCAGAGCGTGGAATGTCAGATCCCTTAATCGGGCAGGTAGGTTAGAAAATTTAAAAAGGGAAATGGATAGGTTAAAGTTAGATATAGTGGGAATTAGTGAAGTTCGGTGGCAGGAGGTACAAGACTTCTGGTCAGGTGACTACAGGGTTATAAACACAAAATCAAATAGGGGTAATGCAGGAGTATGTTTAATAATGAATAGGAAAATAGGAATGCGGGTAAGCTACTACAAACAGCATAGTGAACGCATTATTGTGGCCAAGATAGATACGAAGCCCACACCTACTACAGTAGTACAAGTTTATATGCCAACTAGCTCTGCAGATGACGAAGAAATTGAAGAAATGTACGATGAAATAAAAGAAATTATTCAGAGAGTGAAGGGAGACGAAAATTTAATAGTAATGGGTGACTGGAATTCGAGTGTAGGAAAAGGGAGAGAAGGAAACATAGTAGGGGAATATGGATTGGGGCTAAGAAATGAAAGAGGAAGCCGCCTAGTAGAATTTTGTACAGAGCACAACTTAATCATAGGTAACACTTGGTTTAAGAATCATGAAAGAAGGTTGTATACGTGGAAGAACCCTGGAGATACTAAAAGGTATCAGATAGATTATATAATGGTAAGACAGAGATTTAGGAGCCAGGTTTTAAATTGTAAGACATTTCCAGGGGCAGATGTGGACTCTGACCACAATCTATTGGTTATGACCTGTAGATTAAAACTGAAGAAACTGCAAAAATGTGGGAAATTAAGGAGATGGGACCTGGATAAACTGAAAGAACCAGAGGTTGTACAGAGTTTCAGGGAGAGCATAAGGGGACAACTGACAGGAATAGGGGAAAGAAATACAGTAGAAGAAGAATGGGTAGCTTTGAGGGATGAAGTAGTGAAGGCAGCAGAGGATAAAGTAGGTAAAAAGACGAGGGCTGCTAGAAATCCTTGGGTAGCAGAAGAAATATTGAATTTAATTGATGAAAGGAGAAAATATAAAAATGCAGTAAATGAAGCAGGCAAAAAGGAATACAGACGTCTCAAAAATGAGATCGACAGGAAGTGCAAAATGGCTAAACAGGGATGGCTAGAGGACAAATGTAAGGATGTAGAAGCTTATCTCACTAGGGGTAAGATAGATATTGCCTACAGGAAAATTAAAGAGACCTTTGGAGAGAAGAGAACCATGTGTATGAATATCAAGAGCTCAGATGGCAACCCAGTTCTAAGCAAAGAAGGGAAGGCAGAAAGGTGGAAGGAGTATATAGAAGGTTTATACAAGGGTGATGTACTTGAGGACAATATTATGGAAATGGAAGAGAATGTAGATGAAGACGAAATGGGAGATACGATACTGCGTGAAGAGTTTGACAGAGCACTGAAAGACCTGAGTCGAAACAAGGCCCCCGGAGTAGACAACATTCCATTTGAACTACTGACGGCCTTGGGAGAGCCAGTCATGACAAAACTCTACCAGCTGGTGAGCAAGATGTATGAGACAGGCGAAATACCCTCAGACTTCAAGAAGAATATAATAATTCCAATCCCAAAGAAAGCAGGTGCTGACAGATGTGAAAATTACCGAACCAGCAGTTTAATAAGTCACAGCTGCAAAATACTTACGCGAATTCTTTACAGACGAATGGAAAAACTGGTAGATGCGGACCTCGGGGAGGATCAGTTTGGATTCCGTCGAAATGTTGGAACACGTGAGGCAATACTGACCTTACGACTTATCTTAGAAGAAAGATTAAGAAAAGGCAAACCTACGTTTCTAGCATTTGTAGACTTAGAGAAAGCTTTTGACAATGTTGACTAGAATACTCTTTTTCAAATTCTAAAGGTGGTAGGGGTAAAATACAGGGAGCGGAAGGCTATTTACAATTTGTACAGAAACCAGATGGCAGTCATAAGAGTCGAGGGGCATGAAAGGGAAGCAGTGGTTGGGAAAGGAGTGAGGCAGGGTTGTAGCCTCTCCCCGATGTTATTCAATCTGTATATTGAGCAAGCAGTAAAGGAAACAAAAGAAAAATTTGGAGTAGGTATTAAAATTCATGGAGACGAAGTAAAAACTTTGAGGTTCGCCGATGACATTGTAATTCTGTCAGAGACGACAAAGGACTTGGAAGAGCAGTTGAACGGAATGGACAGTGTCTTGAAAGGAGGATATAAGATGAACATCAACAAAAGCAAAACGAGGATAATGGAATGTAGTCAAATTAAATCGGGTGATGCTGAGGGAATTAGATTAGGAAATGAGACACTTAAAGTAGTAAAGGAGTTTTGCTATTTAGGAAGTAAAATAACTGATGATGGTCGAAGTAGAGAGGATATAAAATGTAGACTGGCAATGGCAAGGAAAGCGTTTCTGAAGAAGAGAAATTTGTTAACATCGAATATAGATTTAAGTGTCAGGAAGTCATTTCTGAAAATATTTGTTTGAAGTGTAGCCATGTATGGAAGTGAAACATGGACGATAACTAGTTTGGACAAGAAGAGAATAGAAGCTTTCGAAATGTGGTGCTACAGAAGAATACTGAAGATAAGGTGGATAGATCACGTAACTAATGAGGAGGTATTGAATAGGATTGGGGAGAAGAGAAGTTTGTGGCACAACTTGACTAGAAGAAGGGATCGGTTGGTAGGACATGTTTTGAGGCATCAAGGGATCACAAATTTAGCATTGGAGGGCAGTGTGGAGGGTAAAAGTCGTAGAGGGAGACCGAGAGATGAGTACACTAAGCAGATTCAGAAGGATGTAGGTTGTAGTAGGTACTGGGAGATGAAGCAGCTTGCACAGGATAGAGTAGCATGGAGAGCTGCATCAAACCAGTCTCAGGACTGAAGACAACAACAACAACAAGATCCTGAGAAATCAGTACCAAGAACAACCACCTCTGGCCGTAATAACGGCCGTGATACGGCTGGGCATTGAGTCAAACAGAGCTTGGATGGTGTGTACAGGTACAGCTGCCCATGCAGCTTCAACACAATACCACAGTTCTTCAAGAATAGTGACTGGCGTATTGTGACGAGCCAGCTGCTCGGCCACCATTGACCAGATGTTTTCATTTGGTGAGAGATCTGGAGAATGTGCTGACCAGGGCAGCAGTCGAACATTTTCTGTATCCAGAAAGGCCCGTACAGGACCTGCAATATGCGGTAGTGCATTATCCTGCTGAAATGTAGGGTTTCGCAAGGATCGAATTAAGGGTATAGCCACGGGTCGTAACACATCTGAAATGTATCGTCCACTGTTGAAAGTGCCGTCAATGCCAACAAGAGATGACCGAGACGTGGAACCAATGGCACCCCATACCATCACGCCAAATGATACGCCAGTATGGTGATGACGAATACATGCTTCCAATGTGCGTTCACCGCGATGTCGCCAAACACGGATGAGACCATCATGATGCTGTAAACAGAACCCGAATTCATCCGAAAAAATGGCGTTTTGCTATTCGTGCACCCACGTTCGCCGCTGAGTACACCATCGCAGGCGCTCTTGTCTATGATGCAGCGTCAAGGGTTTCCGCAGCCACGGTCTCCGAGCTGATAGTCCATGCTGCTGCAAACGTCGTCGAACTGTTCGTGGAGATGGTTGTTGTCTTGCAAACGTCCCCATCTGTTGACTCAGAGATCGAGGCGTGGCTGCACGATCCGTTACAGCAATAAGTATAAGATGCTAGTGATACGAGGCCGTTGGGATCCAGCACGACGTTCCGCATTACCCTCCTGAAGCCACCGATTCCATATTCTGCTAACAGTCATGGATCTCGAGCAACGCGAGCAGCAATGTCGCGATACGATACACAGCAGTGGCGATAGGCTACAATCCGATATTTATCAAAGTCGGAAACGTGATGGTACGCATTTCTCCTCCTTAGATGAGGCATCACAACAACGTTTCACCAGGCAAAGCCGGTCAACTGCTGTATTTGTATGAGAAATCGGTTGGACACTTTCCTCATCTGAGCACGTTGTAGGTGTCGCCACCGGTGCCAACCTTGAGTGAATGCTCTGAAAAGCTAATCATTTGCATATCACAGCATCTTCTTCGTGTCGGTTAAATTTCGCGTCTGTAGCACGTCATCTTTGTGGTGTAGCAATTTTAATGGCCAGTAGTGTATGTTCTCAGGTGATACACTGAAAAGGTTCCCGACGTGTTTATGGCCACATGATGGCATCTAACAGATCATGGACCTAACGTATGCGACATTCCATTCGGGAATCGTTAGAGAATTCATTTCCCCAAGATCCCCAGTATGAAGAGTGTGTTGAGAATACCAAATTTCAGTCATTACCACTCACCGTGGATAGCGCAGTGGCGAAGGCCTTCACTTGACGACCGACAGCAGCGGCGTTTTGTAGAGTCGTCAGTGCTAGTAGACAAGCAACACTGCGTGAAATAACCGCAGAAATAAATATGGGAGTACGACTAACGTATCCGTTAGGGCAGTGCGGCGAAATTTGGCGTTAATGCGCTATGGCAGCATACAGCCGGAGCGAGTGCTTCTGGTGGCAGCACGACATTGCCAGCAGCGCCTCTCCTAGGCTCGCGACCATATCGTTTGGGCCTCAGACGACTGGAAAACTGTGGTCTGGTCAGACGAGCCCGACTTCAGTTGACAAGAGTTAATGATTGGGTGCGAGTGTGGCACAGACCCCACAAAGCCATGAGTCCATGTTGTCAACAAGACATTGTGCAAGCTGGTGGCGGGTATATAGTGGAGTGGCCTGTGTTTGCAAGAAATGGTCTGGGTCTTCTGGTCCACCTGAAACGATCGTTGACTGGAAATAGTGAAAGTGGATCATCCCGCTACCTGGAGACCATTCGCAGTTATTCATGGACCTCATTATCGCAAACAACGTTGAAATTTTTATTGATGAAAATGCACCACGTCACAGGGCCACAATTTTTCGCGATTGTTTTGAAGAGCATTCTGGAAGAATGATTTGGTCACTCAGATCGCCTGACACGAATCTCATCGAACATGGCGTAGTTGATGAATCGGGGAATATACCACAACGCCCAAAGTGTCGCTCACATATGGATCGCGAAGATTACTCTAACTGCAACATGCACAGAGGCGTTTCAGCCATCGTTCATCTCGCGCTACTTATGGAATGAAATGGTAAAAAGCGTTAATAACCGGTACAATGAGTCGTAGCCTCTGCATACACTTCTCAGTCGTCTGAACATTATAAATGTAGATGCAGATGTAGAGTGCAATCTGTCGTTCCAAAGAAATTAATGTACGGAAAAGTGAACGATAAATCTTAAAGAAGATAGGGCTTGCAGAATTTCAAGAACCGATTTTTAAATGATGGCTAGCAATGCACTGAAGCCTCTTCATATTGCTCCAGTAGGGTTCGTAAGAACAGCGTGCAGAGAGGTATTTAAACAGCCATTCTTCCATACGTGAATGAAACGGGAAGAAGCGTTAGTAACAGGTACATTGCAAGTTCCCTGTGCCATACACCTCATAGTGGTTTGCATAGTATGGATGTAGACGTAGATGTACAATATGGACTTTCCACCTTACATCTCTATTCACTGTTAGTTTCAAATTTTTGAATGACGTGACTGACTGTAGTTGTGATACAACAGTGCGGCAGCCAGTCACGTTTCGTGAAGAACACGACTTTGCATACATCTAAATAGCAGTTAACGGCCAGTCCTTACATAAGGCTGATATTCTTTCCAAATCTAGCTAGACTTTACTGTAATTTTCATCAAACAGAATTACTTCATAATAATTGCGTTATACGCGATAAGCCTGAGATTGCATTTAACACCGTCTGATACGCCTTCCCGTCAGATCACCGATGTGAAGCACTGTCGGGCTGGGCTAGCACTAGGATAGGTAACCATCCGGTCTGCCGATCGCTGTTGGTAAGCCCTTGTGAGGCAAACTGCGGAGCTACTTGATCGCGAAGTAGCGGCTCCGATCTCGTAAGCTGACATACAGCCGGGAGAGTGGTGTGCTGGCCACATGTCCCTCCATATCCGTATCCAGTGTGCACTGAGGATGACACGGAGGCCGGTCACTGCCTATTCGGGCAGAGCTTGGTTTTTGATACGTGATTAACATATGAGATTAACAGTGAGTGTGCTACTACATTGTTCTGGAGCACATCAGATATCACTTCAGTATCTGGAGATGACTCTGCGTCCATAATGACGTGTTGCATTCTGCGTGTGAGGAGATTTTCGATCCAGCCGCAAACCAGTTTACTTGTGTCATTAGAACGTATTTTCCTCAGGTGTCCATGTAGTGCAGTATCAAAAACACCGGTTCTCTTAACAACCCTCTTCCAGGACACTCTGGACATGAAGTGTAAAGATCACGAGCTGAGTTTTGCATGATCGATGTTTTCCGAATCTATGCTGATTTCCAAGGGACGTTATTTTATCCCATGTAAGTGGATTTCTTTGAAGTATTACTTTTTTGCTGCAAATTTATGTACAAGTTACTCGAAACATACAATAATGTTGTTTCAAACTGTATCTTATTCTTTCCCACATATTTACGGGCACTAGTTAACAATAACCAAGGATTATACGAGGGGTGTTTGAAAAGTCCGTGCAAAAATAAAAACAACTTACCTGTTCGGGGTAAACATTTATATTTTTCGACATAGTGTCCTTTTAGACTTATACATTACGTGCAACACTGTTCTAATTTGTTGATCCCTTCCGAATAATAGGGATTGTTTTTGTTGATCCCTTCCGAATAATAGGGATTGTCTAAGTGCTGCAAAATAGCTATTAGTTGATGCAATCACCTCCTCATTTGAATAAAATCTTTGTCTCGCCAGCCATTTCTTCAAATTGGAGAACAAATAGTAATCTGAGGGAGCCAAGTCTGGAGGATAGGGGGGCTGTGAAACGAGTTGGAATCCTATTTCCATTAATTTTGCGACCACAACTGCTGAGGTGTATGCTGGTGCACTGTCGTGATGGAAAAGAACTTTTTTTGCGGTCCAATTGTTGGCGTTTTTCTTGCAGCTCGGTTTTAAAACGGTCCAATAACGATTAATAATATGAACCCGTAATAGTTTTACTCTTTTCCAGATAGTCGATCAGGATTATCCCTTGCGAATCCCAAAAGACAGTCACCATAAGCTTTCTGGCCGATGGAATGGTCTTCGCCATTTTTGATGCAGATTCTCCCTTGGTAACCCATTGTTTAGATTGTTCTTTGGTCTTCAGGAGTATAGAAACGACGCTTAAAGTCCTGCAGATTCTTCCTGAACAGCTGCAAACCATCCTTGTAACATGATTCCGTTTCTGGGTGGCGGAACCCATCTTGCAGATAGCTTTCTCATGTCCAAATGTTTATTCAAAATATTATGTACCCGTTCATTTGAGATGCCCACAGCATTAGCAATCTCACGCACCTTAACTCTTGTGTCATCCGTCACTATATCATGGATTTTATCAATGATTTTTGGAGTCGTAACTTCCACAGGGCGCCCAGAACGTTCAGCATCACTTGTGCCCATATGGCCACTCCGAAACTTTTGAAATCACTTATTAACTGTTCTAATCGTAGGTGCAGAGCCACCGTGCTTATCAAGCTTCTCTTTAGTCTCCTGAGGCATTTTGCCTTTCGTAAAATAGTGTGTAATCACCACACGAAATTCTTTTTCGTTCATTTTTTGACAATCACTCGACTTCTTTTATTCACACGAATGCCAAACACAAAGAAATAGACCAATATGGCTGAAACTTGGAGTGCATTCTTTCCAAAGATGCTACTAACTAAACATGACCTCGATACGCGCCGGTGGTGCTATCTCTCAGACTTTGCACGGACTTTTCTAAAGCCCCTCGTATTTATGCTGCACCCTCAGTGAAAATTAGGTTTTGAACAGTTATAATGAAACATGTGGCAGGATATATATCGGATAAGGAATCAGTTTGTGGACATTTGATGACACTTCAGTTTATAATGTGCTTGACATGGAATGAAGACAAGGAATGATTCTATGTATACATAAAAATAATGTTTCAAATTACTTGATACAATGATATTTCTGTTTAAAGATGCTTGATTTCATCAACAGTAACAGGTTGTTCTGCCTACAAGCTGTATGCTCGTCGTGTTTTCGTCGTTCTGTTCAAGTACTGACATTTTTATGACGCGCCCGTCTCCTTCTTCAAGGTGAGACATCAGTTTAAGGACGTTTGTACTAAAGACTGTTAAGTAAATGTTACGAGGAAGTTTAACGTGGATCCTTCAAGGCAGAAGCTATCACTATTATGTCTTCTTTTTATGAGAGGTGTCAGTTGTTTCAACAACCAGGAAGTTGCTTAAAAATATTTAGTGACGTTGGTGTGGTTAAATAAAGTTTAGCCTGGTGAAATGAGTTCTAATGTCATAGATTTCAGACGGTGCGAGTTTAGTGTGGATCGTTAAAACACTGCAGTGGCTGCACAAAAACAGGGGCCTGCGAACGTCATTTCCTCTCAAAACGTGTTAGCCGGAGTGAGTGCTTACGTAACGCACTTTGTTTATCCTCGAATGCTTTTAGCTTTCTCCGCTCCGTCAACAGCAGGAATATCCCCATCCGGGAACAGCACTCTGAATCAGACTAAGATAGACTGTATAGTACGTTACATGAACTAGCACCTCCTGCCTCGCTAGATTTCGAGTATTGTTAACTTTTACCAATGATCACGTTCCTGACACGAGTTTTTTGTTCATTCTGATTTTACTGCGATTTCTCGTCGTGAACCAACATGTTGCTTACTTAACTGTGCTCTGAATTTAAGTTAAACCAATCACGCCGTATGACGACGTGCCTTTAATTCTGACTGTCGCTGTCAGTCAATGGCCAAGTTGTAAAATTGATAAAACTCTTACAACAAAACCTCAAAAATTTTGCATCAGTTTTTCGAATGGATGCATTACTAACATCTACTTATTTCAAATCATTGGTTGTGGGTTATATTTTGCAAAAAACAATATTTTTCCAGAATGAGATTTTCACTCTGCAGCGGAGTGCGCGCTGATGTGAAACTTCCTGGCAGATTAAAACTGTGTGCCGGACCGAGACTCGAACTCGGGACCTTTGCCTTTCGTGGACAAGTGCTCTACCAACTTTTTTTTTTTTTAAAAAATCTCATTTTGTTCGTTTTCGTTCGTTTCATCTGCTCGGTGCGGACGTTGCAAGACACCCATTTCAGTTCGTCGTTGATCCATTAACTCAATTTTTTTATTACAGAGGGCAAGCTAATCCTCTGACCGAACACGCTGAGTTACCGAGCCGGCGTCCAACTGAGCTACCCGAGCACGACTCACGCCCCGTCCTCACACCTTTACTTCTGCCAGTACCTCGCCTCCTACCTTCCAAACTTTACAGATGGTCTCCTGCTCGTCAGTTGGTAGAGCACTTGCCCGGGAAAGGCAAAGGTCCCGAGTTCGAGTCTCGGTCCGGCACACAGTTTTAATCTGCCAGGATGTTTCAAAAACAATATGTGTTTTCAAATAAGTTATATATTGGAATAAGAGAACGATAATCCGTTCTCTAGATGTGTATTTTAACAGAGTACAACACATCTCCACCATCAATTTTGTGATGTTTTATTTATTCTAGACTCATAATATTGCCAACAATTATAACTACAGGTCTCTGAGAGAAAAAAAAGAAAAGAAAGTGCCTAACGTTAAATAGAGGATGATGCCGTGATGATCTTACAAACCTTCAAGGATGGTGGAGAAGGGTAAATATATCAACTTAAAGTAAGGGGCTCTGGTCCCGAAACGAGCAAGTAGAAATGTGTTAGCGAAAATCGTTCTGATATCCCTGACAGTAGAATACATGTACCGGTACTGTTGTTGCTAAGATTGTTGGGTAGGAAACTTTCAGAGGTGGTAGTATGGACCTAAATATGACAAAGATGTCTAGTAAAGACAAGCTTTAAAACCGCATACCATAAGAGCTATGAAAATTGGTTCCTCTTCGATGATGTGAAACGCATCTCCTTTGCTGCAAGCTCTTAGTTTTCCATATTTTTGGAAGGGGTAGTATGAACGAAAGCAAGAAAAACTTTCCATTAAATATGGACTCTAAAATGCATACTAGGAGCACTTGTTCATCTTTTCTACTGTGGAACACATCTCTTATAATGAAGAAGTGTCCACAGTTCTTAAGGTATATTTTTTCTTGTTATGATCCAAGACTATGGAAACCAAAGAGGTTACTGTAGAAGAGATGTGTTTCATCGTATCGAAGGCGAACTAGTGCTCATCGTGCTAAAGGTGTGTATTTTAGAGCCCAAATTTACTAAGTGTTTTTTTTTCTTGTTTTGGTCCATAACCACGTTTGAAAGTTGTCTGTTCTAGAGTCTTAGCAACAACAGTACCCGCTTATGTATTTCACTTTCAGAGGTATCAAACTGATTTTGTAATTTTTGACTCGGTCGTTCCCGGACAAGGGTCCCTTAGATTGAGACGTTTATCCTTCTCCATCGTTCCTGACTATTTGTAACATATAGCACGTAATCGCTCTCTATGTCGCGAGAAATAACGAATTTCTTCTCGTACTAAGCTGCAGTATACGTTGAGAGTTTGTAACTCCGATTAATGCCTTTTGTATAACAGAAAGAAATGCGACTGCAGACACGCAGAAGGCGCGGATCCGTGCATCGGCGAGGACAGCTTTGGTACGCTTCAGCCCAGATCATGTACGATTGCATTGGTTTTAGCCGAGCTTTGAGCTCGTTAGATGACAGTTACAGTATGTGACTTACAACTCAGAGTGACGTCGACAGTAGACCGTGATTTATGCCATGCGTTTGTGGGTCTTGTCATTTGTAGGTGTGTTCTTAGACGAAACGTTACTAAAAATTGCTGTAAGACGGCAAACTCTAACCTTACTTACTCCCTTTCTTCATGTATTGTGATAAACTAATAACATATCAGAATTATTCTGATATCTGTTACTTCCTATGGTCATGTGCACAATACTCACTACAATTCTTAGCCATCAGGATTTTCCATCTATTTCGACGAGTAACTATTGTTAATGTAGACTACTTGTATCATCATGTGGCTTTTGGGTACTTGTTTTTCTCTTAGACGATAGAACGATACCGTTCTCTGTGAAAATGATCATTGTGAATAATATGTCTCGGTATTTTCATGTTTCAGGATCGCAGTAAGGAAAGACGCAGATACAGTTCATCACATTGGCTTCTACTATATTATGCGTAGCTCGACGCTGCTTTAGCCGTGCGTGACAACCAGTGCAAAGGGTTAAAGTAGACCACAACATAAAACAATCCTCTGTAAATGTAGGAGTCATTTAATTCCAACAATACCTCAGCCTTGGGATGATGAAGTGAAAACTTCAGAATACTTTCTTTCCTTCGGTAGAGAGAACGATAATAGAAAAAAAACCGCATGACTAATGTGTCAGTGATTATTAATGTCAGTATTGTAAATTATTCCTATTCACAATTATCAGAATCATCATCATCATCAGTTATCTGCTATATTAGCAGGTCCTTTGTCTCTCCATTTTCTGCGATCCATTGTTTCCTTCTTAAGGCTGCTGTATGTTGTACCGTCCATCATGTCATACAGTATCTGGAATCTCTTCCTTCCTCCCTTCATTTTCCCTTCTACATAACCTTCTAAAACTGTTTTTATCAGTTCGTCATTCTTTCTTAATATATGCCCAATCCAATTTCTTATTCTTCTCTTTATTATATCTAGTAACTGTCTTTTCTCTCCCACCCTTCTCAGTACCTCTTCATTTTCTACTCTGTCCATCCAACTTATTCTTTCCATCCTCCGCCATGTCCAGATCTCAAACGCCTCCAGCCTTTCTCTGTCTGTTTTCCTCATAGTCCACGTTTCAGCGCCATATAGAAGAACACACCATACAAGACATTTTATGAGTCTCTTTATGAGTTCTCTGTCCAGACCGCTGCAGAAAATTCTCCTTTTCTTATAAAACGCCTCTTTTGCCATTGCTATCCTTGTTTTAATTTCTGTGGTGCACTTCCAGTCGGAGTCTATCCTGCTTCCAAGAAACTTAAAATTTTGCACCTGTTTTAGTATTTCTCCATTCAGGATAATTTTTATTTCCTTTTTTCCTCCTAGTGCCAATACTTTTGTTTTATTTGTGTTAATTTGCATTCCATATTTTTTTCCGTTAGTTGCAATGGTGTCCACCAAATTCTGTAATTCCTTTTCCCCTGTGGCTAAAAGGACCATGTCATCAGCAAATCTTCTTCCCCCAATTTCTACTCCTTTGTCATCTTATGAGCTTTGGTCAACCATATTTTCCCAGTAGAGGTTGAAAAGAGTAGATGATCGGCAGCATCCCTGTCTTACGCCTTTTCCTAGTCTGATCCAGTTTGTACTTTCTCCTCTCACTTTAACTTTTTGATTAAGATATAACGAGTTTATAAGTCTCCTGGTTTTCCAGTCCACTCTCTTTTCCCTCATTATAGTCGCCAGCTTGTCCCAAACCACATTGTCAAATGCCTTTTTAATAAACCTTTCTCCCAAGATTCGTAGGAGCCCTATTGCATCTCTGGTGCCCGTATTCCGTCTAAAGCCAAACTGCTCCTCGCAGAATTATCAGAACAGTCGACAATCATAATAAAAGACGTGAGCTCGATTCCTGGTATCTCACTGGTTTCTCACCTTGTGTATGGAGGTTTGTAATTGACACTGCTTTGCTATTTGAGGAACAGCTAGAGTTAGAAACCAGCGTCCTTGTGTAACTTCTGCAACTACTGAAAGATGGAAATATGACTACAGCTTCTAATCGACTTTCGTCTGTCGTACTGTGGTTGGCTATGGATTCTCCCTTTTCTATTTTGCACAAGCTCTCATGTCTGTCCCGGTGTATACCCTGTGATTAGCAGTTTTTTTTTTACCAATGTGAGCTTGTTTTAACTAAATATGACGTTGTCCCACGATTATTTACTGATCTATTACAAGATGGTGATTTTACATCTGGAATTTCGTAGGAAGCTAATATTTTTCTTAATTTATGGCCAAATTTGAGCTCGACGACATGTTAAGTGTCCTGCAATACATTTTAAAGACATAAAATCAAATAAATGAAACTGGCGTAATAGGCTGAAATCTGGCTTGTACTTAAATCAACAAAAACAGTCAAAATGTGGTGTGGTGCTTTAAAAAATAAAAAGAGCCCAATTCGACTTTTAGAGGAGGTAGGTGACCATAATTACACAAAGCGCAGAATTAATGTCTTGATCACGTTCTGAATGAAAATGTAACCAAGAAGGTAGTTTCTTCAGTTTGTCAGCTCAACAAAGGATGTGTTTGATTTAATCATTTAGGCAGCGAACTCCAGTATGTTTCTCGGTTTTATCCGTTATGAGAACGACAGAGCCCACTTTTGACACTGAGGCTCACACACAGAAGGCTCTGTTGCTGACTTCTGGGTACCCTTCATGTTTTGTATGGACAGAGAGTAGTCTCCGACATCCTAAAGTGTGGCGCAGTTGTCGTTGCCCTGGTGGCTGTGAAAGTGACACTAAGGGGCAAGGAGTGTGCAGAACTGCCTGGGCTCAAAATTTATTTCTTGTTATCGTATCTCTGAAGAGCCAAGCTTCCTAAGAGAAACAAATAAAGGACATTACCATTTACGTTTGTATCAATTTGTATATTGAGCAAGCAGTAAAGGAAACAAAAGAAAAATTCGGAGTAGGTATTAAAATCCAGGGAGAAGAAATAAAAACTTCGAGGTTCGCCGATGACATTGTACTTCTGTCAGGGACAGCAAAGGACTTGGAAGAGCAGTTGAACGGAATGGACAGTGTCTTGAAAGGAGGATATAAGATGAACATCAACAAAAGCAAAAGGAGGATAATGGAATGTAGTCGAATTAAGTCGGGTGATGCTGAAGTAATTAGATTAGGAAATGATACACTTAAAGAAGGAAGGGAGTTTTGCTATTTGGGGACCAAAGTAACTGATGACGGTCGAAGTAGAGAGGATATAAAATGTAGACTGGCAATGGCAAGGAAAGCGTTTCTGAAGAAGAGAAAATTGTTAATATCGAGTATAGATTTAAGTGTCAGGAAGTCGTTTCTGAAAGTTTTTGTATAGAGTGTAGCCATGTATGGAAGTGAAACATGGACGGTAAATAGTTTGGACAAAAAGAGAATAGAAGTTTTCGAAATGTGGTGCTACAGAAGAATGCTGAAGATTAGATGGGTAGATCAGGTAACTAATGAGGAGGTATTGAACAGAAGTGGGGAGAAGAGGAGTTTGTGGCACAACTTGACTAGGAGAAGGGATCGGTTGGTAGGACATATTCCGAGGCATCAAGGGATCACCAATTTAGTATTGGAGGGCAGTGTGGGGAGAAAAATCGTAGAGGGAGATCAAAAGATGAATACACTAAGCAGATTCAGAAGGATGTAGGTTGCAGAAGGTACAGGGAGATGAATCAGCTTGCACAGGATAAAGTAGCATCGAGAGCTGCATCAAACCAGTCTCAGGACTGAAGACCACAACAACAACAACAGTTTACGTATACATACCTCTGCTGAAGCACAACTCTTTGGTTAAACGAAGTTCTAACCTCAGTGTTGATGTGCTGTGAAGCTGTTACCTTCCTGCCTTCGTGTATAGGAAGATAAATTTTGAAATAATTTCTCATCACTATCATCAGAGTTCCACGCAGTACTCAAAAACCCGTCCACGATGGATGCTGCGTTAATCAGTCCAACAAAGTGACAGGAAATGTCTTCTTCTTTCTGGTACCCTCAGCAAAGTTAGGCAGGTACTCACTCTCAAAGAAATACTTATCCCTTAGACGTCAAACTACAATCTACAGAAAGGAGCGAATGACTGAACGCTTACTGATTGTGAAAACGACACTTTCTTCTCCCACCCTCAACAGAGTTCGGGTAATGTTTAGTGAACTGTTATAACTAACGGATATCTTTCCTTTCTGCAAGATACAGTTTGCACTTCGCTTCCAGTAACATCACCCTCTCTTGGGTGTCATATTCTGATTCACATAGGTGGAGGAATAACTCGGCTGAGTTTAGTTAGTTCTAAAGCTCTCAAGGTGTGCCACCAACATGCACACGTCAAATATTTATCTACAAACCAGGCAGGAATAGGTGGGCAGTTTCAGAAAAAGAATATCTATGACTGCGTTATGATGTAAACATTAACGATTGATTCATAGTAAATGAGTCTTACTGATAAGAAATACGTTCGCTTCCTTTCTGCAAGTTTCAGTTAGTGTTACTAATAATCTGATTCACCTATTCGCCCAACAAAATTGCACTTGAAGCCTTCGCCACTGTCCCTATTTTCTGCATATTTTAACCTTGTTTGGTCTCTAAATATTTAGTAGTCTACATGTCAAACCCAAATCTCCAAAGTGAAGGAAATGGTCCCAATCCTTTAAAAGAGTTCAGCTTTACTCTCTTCAAGCTTCATTGTCATCTAGACGACGTTAGTATACAAAAGTGGAAGATGTGGGTGAAAAGGTATAATTAAGACCCTATCTCTAGTAATTTTGCTGTCGCTCAGAGTAATATAATAAATCACAAATGTACGGAATGCCTGGACACTTACGGACGTAAGACAGCTTTTCCAAGTCTTAAGGAATTCACCTCTTGCTACGACTTTTCTTTTTTGTTAAAGTTGGCCTTGTCTTCTTTGTCTTATTTTCGCTCCAGTTACTAAGCTCCACTATGCGCGTATTAATTTGCTATATTATTTCAACAGTATACATCGGCCACCTCACATTAAATCATGGTAACATTTCGTCTTACTGAAGAAGTTGTCTTTTTAAGATACATTCACGAATAATAATTGCAGAAACTGTTTCGCGATTATTCCACATTTTGATCCAACACCGTGACATAATTATAACGTTCTCCATGGAATAACGTGAGGTTCATTGTGTCCTTGCGGCATTTGTACGCACTCCATAGAACGCTGCCTTTGAGAACGGAACAGTTCATTAGTCGTAGCCACCACTGGTTGCCACGGATGTCGCACAATTATATGCGTTTTTCTTTTTTTAATATTAACGAGCTCTTCGATGCTCGTCTCGCTACAGGTTCTGATAGTACCACTGACATCTTAATGTTTATCTAGAAAAAAATTGCGACTACCTGAACAGGAGGGAGTCTCTATGTCCGTTCTGCGATGTAAGCATGCAACAGGGACTAAAAAAATTGAGAGTGTCAACACATTAAGGCTCGAGGCACTATGTCCCTTACTTAATCGCCTTATCGGAAATATGTAATGCATCACTAAGTCAAGAACTTTTCTAGAGACTGAATTATACTGTTGTCAAACCCCTCCAAAAGAAAGAACAGAGACCTCAGTCAGTGGTAATTACCGATTTCTTTCACTGCTGTCATCATTTTCCAAAATTTTTGAGAAGATGATTTATTCTAGAATAGTGTGTCACTGGGGCTATAATAATATCCTTAGAAAATCACAGTTTGGATTTCAGAAGAGATGTACTACTTAGAATGCTATTTACATGTTCACTCACCAAATTTTACAAGCATTAAATAATAATACAGCCTAGGCAACTGAGTGTGTGAATCCCACATTCTCCTAGATGAATTGAAGATTTATGGAATTGATGGTTTGGTTGGCCGATGATGATGTCATATGTGAACAAAAGAATGCAGAAAATTGCTTAGTAATTCAACCAAAGTATTCCGGGGACATTATTTTGAATGGGGTGAAATCACCACATATGGGGTTCCTTAAGGCTCAATCTTACGTCCGCTATTGTTCGTCATACATGTAAACGATCTTCTGCCTAATATACAACAAGTAGAATTAGTTCTTTTTGGAGATGACACTAGTATTGTAATGAATCAAAAACATACATACATAAACCGAAGTAATAGTAAACGATGTTCTTAGCTTTAAGCATAATATATACCATCCTTATCACTTCCATAAATTTTTTGAGATAATGGTGCGAATGGTCTCACACTCAGTTTTAAAAAGACGCAACATACTCACTTCTGCACATCCAGGGATAACACACCAATGATAAGTGTAACAAATTATGGGGTGAAAACCTCAAAATTCTTATGTGTCCACGTCCCTCATGAATTGTTGCAAATAATCCAATGCAGTTCACAATGAACAGTGATGTACAGCATTGCAATACTAGAAGCAAAAATGGCGTTAATTAATCTACATTAAGGTTGTCTTTAGCACAAAGGGGGTTCACAGTGCTGCAACTAAGATTGTTGATAACTTAACCTGTAATATAAATCTTCTGACAGATGGCAAAGTAAAATTTGAAAACAAACTGCAAAAGTTTTTCCTTTACAACTCCTTCTACTCAATAGAAGAATTTCTGTTGCTGTAAGCTATAAAAGGTGTAGGTGGGAATTAATAACTCACATCAGTAAATTAAAAAAACAGAATCCTTTATAAATGTTCAGCCATATTTAAAAATTAATTTGCGATGTACATGTAAAATGATCATTCCTCATCATTAAAATGTATGGTGCAAACTAAATCTAAGGCTGCGGTCACAGTGGCACCCACCTTGGTTGCTTCCGCCGACTAACGACATCGGCCGAAAATGTCCGAGCATTTCAGTACGCCACAATATGCACGGTCACAATATACCCGATCTCATCGACCGAGCTTACTGACTTGGAACGACATCAGTGAAATTCATATCAGTTTGTTTTCTTCCATCATATGGCGACACAACACGAAACGTGGACTGTGAGAACCACATAAATTTACTCAAAGAAGGAGTTTATGGCATCCTCAGGATAAAAATATATTCGGGATATAGATCTAAATCTATGGGCTGAAATCGCAGATTTACTGCAAACCATAAGTAGGCAAAATCTGTATCCGAATCTTTAGGCGTAAATTATAACCTCAAAAAATTTGTTAAACTGAGAAGGATGGTGTATCTTATGCTTAAAGCAAATGTAGTGGATCTTCTTTGGGTTGTGGTAGATGGACATTAGCTGTCTACAAATTTTTATCAGTGATTACTGACGTTTGGTGCCAGTAAGGTGGTGATTCTGTTACATGAAGTGGTTTGAAAATGTGCTGCATGTTTCTCCACTTTCAGTGCTTAGGCGTTTAGTTTATCTTATTCTAAACGTTATGTTTGTCTTTCACACGTATGCTGAATGACAGACATTGAAGATAAATTGACGTATGTCTACACAAATTCAAATAAATTCCGCAAAACAGTGTCTGTAAGCTTGTTTTTCAAGGTAGCTACGAATTACCTCGAATATGTAACAGGACGTTTCTCCCTTCATGTCATATATTCGTAAAACTTGTTTGGTGATTCCAGTGCCTGGGTCGACAGAATACATAGCACTCGCCACATTCTTTTCGAGACAGATATAGCTCATTTGCATGCATTCGGCATCCTTTTAATAGCAAAAGCCGCTTGTAGCTCCCATTTCCAAGCATAGAGGCGTTGTGGTATCCACCCCACCCTTGGAGGTTAAAATTAAACCCATAGAATAGACTCTAATATGACCTAACCTAATCTCATTGACCCCGCCAAAAACTGACGAAGGAGATCGGCGATAGTCTCATTCGTGCCTCTAGGTCACAGCTGACACGATAGCCATTTGCCTACCCTCGTTAGATTTTAGCCAGCATTTGGTCTTTAAAAAACTCGAGATGTTAAAGGTCCGACACACGAGAGTCGGATCGCAGTAACCCGTCATACGCGATATCGCTGCAATCAGCGCCCGCCACGCACGAGCGACTTGGGTCAAGAAGTTCTGCTATGGAAAATGAACTCCTACTTTTAGCAGCAGTCGCAGCTGATCTGAGTATCCCCAAGAATACTTGCAAAAAATGAATTTATAGAAACGGGAACTGTAATTCTTTAGACTTGTTCTGAACCGCTTTCCTCGAGAAGTTTACAACTATATTACATTTTTCACTGACGTCGCGCGTGCAGCGTAAATCTTTCCACTGTGCTAATACAATTCGTTTTATGTTTATAAGTCCTCCATTCTACACTGCGGCGCCAAAGAAACTGATGTAGGCATGCGTATTCAAGTACAGAGGTATGTCAACAGGTAGAATTCGATGCTATGGTCGGCAATGCCTATATAAGACAACGGATGCCTGCCGCAGTTGTTAAATGGGTTACTGCTGCTACAATGGCAGGTTATCAAGATTTAAGTGAGTTTGAATGTGGTATTATAATCGGCACACGAGCGATGGAACACAACATCTCCGAGGTAGCGATGAAGGGGGGATTTTCACCTTACGAATATTTCACGAGTGTACCGTGAATATCAGGAATATCCTACATCGCTGCAGCCAGAAAAAGATCCTTTAAGAACGGGACCTAAGACGACTGAAGAGAATCTTTGAACGGGACAGAAGTGCAACCCTCCCGCAAATTGCTGCAGATTTCAGTGCTCAACCATCAACAAGTGTTAGCGTGCGAAATATTCAACGAATTATCTTCGATATGGGGTTTCGGAGCCGAAGGCCCATTCATGTTGCCTTGACGACTGCACAACACAAATCTTTACGCCTCGCCTGTGCCCGTCAACACCGTCATTGGACTGTTAATGACTGGTAAAACGTTGCCTGGTTGGACGAGTCTCGTTTTCAATTGTATCGAGCGGATGGACGTGTACGGGTATGGAGACAAACACATGATTTCATGGACCCTGTATGTCAGCAGGCATCTGTTCAAGCTGGTGGAGGCTGGTTAATGGTGAGGGGTGTGTGCAGTTGCAGTGATATGGGACCCCTGTTACGTCTAGATTCGATTCTGACAGGTGACAAATACGTAAGCATACTGTCTGATCACCTGCATCCATCCATGTCCATTGTGTTTTCCGACGGACTGGGTGATTCCAGCAGGACAATGCGACACCCCACACGTCTAGAATTGCTGCAGAGTGGCTCGAGGAGCACTGGCCACCAAACTTCCCAGACATGAACATTATTGAGCATATCTGGGATGCCTTCCAACGCGCTCTTCAGAAGAGGTCTCCACCCTCTCTTACTCTTACCGCTTTATGGACGGTCCTGCGGGATTCATGGTGTCAATGCCCTCCAGCAGTACTTCAGATATCAGTCGAGTCCATACCACGTCGTGTTGCGGTACTGCTGGCCGCGGTGGTCTCGCGGTTCTAGGCGCGCACACCGGAACCGTGCGACTGTTACGGTCGCAGGTTCGAATCCTGCCTCGGGCCTGGATGTGTGTGATGTCCTTAGGTTAGTTAGGTTTAAGTAGTTCTAAGTTCTAGGGGACTAATGACCACAGCAGTTGAGTCCCATAGTGCTCAAAGATTTGAACCGTTTTTTGTTGCGGTACTCCTGCGTGCTCGCGGGGGCCCTACACGATATTAGGCAGGTGTACCAGTTTGTTTGGCTCTTCAGTATTTTTCCATTCATTGATCCTATAGTCCAATTCAAGCGCTTACAGACCAATCTGTTTTGCGTTCTCGATGAGTTTATAACTCTTGTTATGAACAGTGTGAGCGCGAGTTAGATTATATAACATGACAAGGTACTTGAGTATGGCTGTAATAGATTTACACTGAATGTCCACTGAGTATTAGTACCTACGCTATTCTGTTTGCAAGTTAAAAACTTTCATAATGCTTGCAACTCTTTCATAAATACTGTAGCTCGAAATCATGAGATGGAGCCCAGTGTATCGACATAACACTGCGAACTCTTTCATAAATACTGTAGCTCGAAATCATGAGATGGAGCCCAGTGTATCGATATAACACTACGAACATCCCATCAATTCTACTTCTAATGCAAGAGCTTCGAAATGCTATTCACTACAAAATCGGAGGGTATAATTTGTATCACTTCTTAATATACAGGGTAGCTCCGGCCTCCACATCGCTTTTCATAGTAGTTCGTGGCCAATGAATAACTACATTGGTCAATCAAAACATTGTGACACCTGCCCACGGCGACGTTGGATGCCGCCTTGTGGCGGTAACAGAAGAATGTAAGCAGAGCGGACACGGACGGGGCTGCAAATGGCGAAACCCTCTGAAGTAAGCGACTTTGACAATGGGTAGAATATTATCACGCAGTGTACGAGTATGTCGAAAACGACGAAGCTGGTCGAATGGTCACATGCTACAGACGTTAGCCTCTACGGAAAGATGTAGAAAGATGTTTAACTACCAATAAGCAATAAATGACTACGCGTCCACGGCTCTTCACAGAACATGGGGTTCGGATGCTTATCTACTCTGTAAAGTAGGATAAATGGTGATCTGTGACATCTCTTCGAAAAAGCACAATGATAGTGCACTCACAAGTGTTTCGGAGCACAACGCTCATTGCATATTGTTGAATACGGAGCTCCACAGCAAACCAACCCTACGTGTTCACATGTCGACCCAACGACATCGTCGATTGCGATTAAAGTGGGTACGGGACCATTGGGATTCGACCGTCGATAAATGGAAACATGACTGCTCTGGTGAATCAGTTTTTTGCTACTTTAGGTCGATGGTTGTCTCCACGAGCGCCGCGATCGGTGTGAACGGCGGCTCGAAACTGACGCAGGCTTCTGGGAGCAGTGTTATGCTCTCGTGCGCTTGGATGGGACATGTGGTGGTAATGGAAGGCAAGCTGACAACTGCGAACCACCTGCACTCCTTCATTTTTGATGTCTTCCCTGACGTCGATGTCATCTTTCAGCAGTGTAACTGCCAGTGTCTCGGAGCCAGAACCGTGTGACAGTGGTTTGAGGAGCTTTATAGTGAACTCACGTTGATGTCTCGGGGACCAGATTCACCTGATGTAAAACCTATGGAACCCTGCCTCGGGCATGGATGTGTGTGATGTCCTCAGGTTAGTTAAGTTTAAGTAGTTCTAAGTTCTAGGGGACTGATGACCTCAGATGTTATGTCCCATGGTGCTCAGAGGCATTTGAACCAGCCATCTGGGTCGCTATCGGTCGCCTCACCGCGTACGCAAATCAGAGGCCCGTTATTTACGCGGATCACGACCTGTGCGTAGACATCTAATGCCACATACCTCGACAAACCTACCAACAAGCTGTCGTATCCCTGACACGCAGAATCATTGATGTACAGGTTGACACAGAAAAACGGGAACATTTCCATAATCCAATAGAACTAGAAGTGATGAAGGAAAGAAACTGCGTTCATAGTAATTGAAACCTTACAACTTTTCCATTTACGAAACATTGATGGTATTTATTATTTTTTTTAAATTAGTTCCTTTAGACGGCGCCCTCCTGTACGAATACATTCGTGAAATTTGCTGTTGAGATTCCTCATTGACCGCTGCATCATCTCAGTTGGGATTGAATTGCATCCCGAATTCTCTGTTTTAACTCATCCAGGGTTCTTGGTCGAGTCAAGTAGACTTTGCGATCTATGGGACCAGGGAATGTTACCCCTCGTGAGATCACACGGTTGCCAAACAATTCTGGCACATATACCATTGATTGCAGTGCAGTGTGTCATGTCGATCTGTCCTGTTGAAAGTGGGCTTCTTGAACATTTGGAAAATTGTTCAATGCAGGTGTAACGAAAGTTCGTAACATCTCCACGTAACGATCGGCACTGACAGTTATCTACATCTACATCTACATAGATACTCTGCAAATCACATTTAAGTGCCTGGCAGAGGGTTCACCGAATCACCTTCACAATTCTTTATTATTCCAATCTCGTATAGGGCACGGGAAGAATGAACACCTATAGCTTTCCGTACGAGCTCTGATTTCCCTTATTTTATCTTGATGATCGTTCCTCCCTATGTAAGTCGGTGTCAACAACATATTTTCGCATTGGGAGGAGAAAGTTGGTGATTGGAGTTTCGTGAGAAGATTCCGTCGCAACGAAAAACGCCTTTCTTTTAATGATGTCCATTCCAAATCCTGTATCATTTCTGTGACACTCTCTCCCATATTTCGCGATAATACAAAAGGTGCTGCCTTTCTTTGAACTATTTCGATGTACTCAGTTAGCCCTATCTTGTAAGGATACCACACCGCACAACAGTATTCAAAAAGTGGACGGACAAGCGTAGTGTAGGCGGTCTCCTTAGTAGGTCTGTTACATTTTCTAAGTATCCTGCCAATAAAACGCAGTCTTTGGTTAGCCTTCCCCGCAACATTTTCTGTGTGTTCCCTCCAATTTAAATTGTTCGTAATTGTAATGCCTAGATATTTAGTTGAATTTACGGTTTTTAGATTAGACTGATTTATCGTGTAACAGAAATTTAACGCGTTCCTTTTAGCACTCATGTGGATGACCTCACACTTTTCGTTATTTAAGGTCAACTACCACTTTTCACACCATTCCGATATTTCTCCTAAATCGTTTTGCAGTTTGTTGTGATATTCTGATGACTTTACTAGTCGATAAACGACAGCGTCATCTGAAAACAAACGAAGACGGCTGCTCAGATTGTCTCCCAAATCGTTTATATAGATAAGGAACGGCAAAGAGCGTATAACGCTACCTTGGGGAACGGCAGAAATCACTTCTGTTTTACTCGATGACTTTCCGTCAGTTACTGTGAACTGTGACGTCTCTGACAGAAAATTACAAATCAAGGCAAGTAACTGAGACGATATTCCATAAGCACGCAATTTCACTACGAGCCGCTTGTGTGGTACAGTGTCAAAATCCATCTGGAAATCCAGAAATACGGAATCGATCTGTAATCCCTTGTCAATAGCACTCAGCACTTCATGTGAATAAAGAGCTAGTTGTGTTTCACAGGAACGATGTTTTCTAAACCCACGTTGACTGTGTGTCAATAGACCGTTTTCTGCGAGGTTATTCATTATGTTCGAACACATGTTATTGTGTTTACCTGTTCATTTGCGAAAAAATACGTGCCGATAATCCCTTGTTATGAAACACCACACTATACTGTCACTATACTAGCGTGTAACGGACGCTCATGAACGTCATTAGGACTTTTGTTTGCCCAGTAACAGTAGCTCTGTTGATTCACATAACCTGTGAGACGAAAATGTGCCTCATCTGACATCCACAACTTGCTTAGAAATTCAGCGTCATCATTTTTTTTTATCATTTGTTGACAGAATCCTTATCGTAACCAGTAATCGTTGTCGTTCAATTGTTGCACCGTCTGTAGTTGGTACGGATGAAATTTTAAATCAAAATACAAAATTCTGCGAACACTCTCCCGGGACATCCCAACCGCTGCTGCTTGCTTACGAATTGAATGCCGTGGGCTCCGTAAGACAGACTCGCGTACATCAATGCACCCTGGAGAACGCACACATTTTGGTCGTCCTGTCGGCTTCTTCTTGAGAGCAGATCCAGTCTCTTTAGAGTTATTAATCCAACACTTTATCGCGTGTTTCGACGGAATGGCATCATGACGTCCTAAATTATAAAAACGTCGAAACTCCCGCTGCGCCACTACCAAACTATCACTGTTTTTATAAAACGTTTTTATGGCTAACGCATACTGTTGTCTCTTCCACTGATCCATGATTACTGAAATGGCGGACTGCTTACACACTAACTGCCAACAACATGCAGTGCCGCCACCACACCATGGCTGCCACTACTCGTTTCAAACATTCCCGTTATTTTGTGTCACCCTGTATTGCGTTCCAACGACGAACAAACAAGCTATTAAGCAGAAGGTAAAATGTTTTGGCTCATCAGTGCATATATTCTAAAGTGAAGTTCTTAGTCAACGTGGGCAATGCTAGGCCGATAGAAAACTGCATAACCACACTCAGTACTGTTGTTGTTGTTGTGGTCTTCAGTCCTGAGACTGGTTTGATGCAGCTCTCCATGCTACTCTATCCTGTGCAAGGGTCTTCATCTCCCAGTACCTACTGCAACCCACATTCTTCTCAATCTCTTAAGTGTATTCATCTCTTGGTCTCCCTCTACGATTTTTACCCTCCACGCTGCCCTCCAATATTAAATTGGTGATCCCTTGATGCCTCAAAAAATTCCCTACCAAACGATTTCTCCTTCTAGTCAAGTTGCACCACAAATTTCTCTTCTCTCCAATGCTATTCAGTACCTCCTCATTAACTACGTGATCTACCCATTTAATCTTCCGTATTCTTCTGTAACACCACATTTCGAAAGCTTCTATTATCTTCTTGTCTAAACTATTTATCGTCCACGTTTCACTTGCATACATGGCTACACTCCATACAAATACTTTCAAAAAAGACTTCCTGACACTTAAATCTGTACTCGATGTTAACAAATTTCTCTTCTTCAGAAACGCGTTCTTTGCCACTGCCAGTCTACATTTTATATCCTCTCTACTTCGACCATCATCAGTTATTTTGCTCCCCAAATAGCAAAACTCCTTTACTACTTTAAGTGTCTCATTTCCTAATCTTTTTCCCTCAGCATCACCCGACTTAATTCGACTACATTCCATTATCCTCGTTTTGCTTTTGTTGATGTTCATCTTATGTCCTCCTTTCAAGACACTGTCCATTCCTTTCAACTGCTCATCCAAGTCATTTGCTGTCTCTGACAGAATTACAATGTCATAGGCGAACCTCAAAGCTTGTATTTCTTCTCCATGGATTTTAATACCTACTCCGAACTTTTCTTTTGTTTCCTTTACTGCTTGCTCAATATACAGATTGAATAACATGGGGGAGAGGCTACAACCCTGTCACACTCCCCTCCCAACCACTGCTTCACTTTCATACCCCTCGACTATTATAAGTGCTATCTGGTTGCTGTACAAATTGTAAATAGCCTTTCGCTCCCTGTGTTTTACCCCTGTCACCCTCAGAATTTGAAAGAGAGTTTTCCAGTCAACATTGTCAAAAGCTTTCTCTAAGTCTACAAATGCTAGAAACGTAGGTTTGCCTCTCCTTAATCTTTCTTCTAAGATAAGTCGTAAGGTCAGTATTGCCTCACGTGTTCTGACATTTCTACGGAATCCAAACTGATCTTCCCCGAGGTCGACTTCTACCAGTTTTTCCATTCGTCTGTAAAGAATTCGCGTTAGTACTTTGCGGCTGTGACTTATTAAACCGATAGTTCGGTAATTTTCACATCTGTCAACACCTGCTTTCTTTGGGATTGGAATTATTATATTCTTCTTCAAGTCTGAGGGTATTTCACCTGTCTCATACATCTTGCTCACCAGATCGTAGAGTTTTGTCAGGACTGGCTCTCCCAAGGCCGTCAGTAGTTCTAATGGAATGTTGTCTACTCCGGTTTGGACTCAGGTCTTTCAGTGCTCTGTCAAACTCTTCACGCAGTATCATATCTCCCATTTTATCTTCATCTACATCCTCTTCCATTTCCATAATATTGTCGTCAAGTACATCGCCCTTGTATAGACCCTGTATATGCTCCTTCCACCTTTCTGCTTTCCCTTCTTTGCTTAGAACTGGGTTTCCAACTGAGCTCTTGATATTCATACAAGTGGTTCTCTTTTCTCCAAGGGTCTCTTTAATTAATAGGCAGTATCTATCTTACCCCTAGTGAGATAAGCCTCTTCATCCTTACATTTGTCCTCTAGCCATCCCTGCTTAGCCATTTTGCACTTCCTGTCGATCTCATTTTTGAGACGTTTGTATTTCTTTTTGCTTTCTTCATTTACTGCATTTTTATATTTTCCTCTTTCACCAATCAAATTCAATATATCTTCTGTTACCCAAGGATTTCTGCTAACCCTCATCTTTTTACCTACTTGATCCTCTGCTACCTTCACTATTTCGTCTCTCAAAGCTACCCATTGTTCTTTTATTGTATTTCTTCCCGCATTCTTGTCAATCGTTCCCTAACGCTCTCCCTGAAGCTCTCTGCAGCGTCTGGTTCTTTCAGTTTATCCAGGTCCCATCTCCTCAATTCCCACCTTTTTGCAGTTTCTTCAGTTTTAATCCACAGTTCATAACCAATAGATTGTGGTCAGAGTCCACATCTGCCCCTGGAAATGTCTTACAATTTAAAACCTGGTTCCTAAGTCTGTGTCTTACCATTATATAACCTATCTTACCGAGCGAGGTGACGCAGTGGTTAGCACACTGGACTCGCATTCGGGAGGACGACGGTTCAATCCCGTCTCCGGCCTTCCTGATTTAGGTATTCCGTGATTTCTCTAAATCGTTTCAGGCAAATGTCGGGATGGTTCCTTTGAAAGGGCACGGCCGATTTCCTTCCCAATCCTTCCCTAACCCGAGCTTGCGCTCCCTCTCTAATGACCTCGTTGTCGACGGGACGTTAAACACTAACATCCACCTATAATCTGTCTTATACCTTCTAGTATCTCAGGATTCTTCCATGTATACAATCTACCATCTACGAAGTGATCGGTCGCCCATGCGGCGACTTGCTGCGATTCGTCTCTCGTGTGTGGAGCCTTTAAGATTAGCATCTAAGAAACGGGGGATGTGCTTGAACAGTTGGCAGACACGACCGACCTGGCATCTGCAGGGCTGAGCCAGTGGCGCCAGCAGCCGGCTGGCGGCAGATCTGGCATCGTGGCAGCCGCCGAGTGCCTGGCGCGGCTCGCTGTGCCTTTTTTGATACCCGCTGGCGGCAGCGGCTGCGCCGAGCTAACGGAGCGTGGGAAACGGCCAACAGGCTCGGCGCCGCGAAACACAGCCGCTCTCTGTGCCCATGCGAGCGAGCGCGGTACACTCCGGCCGCACAACAAACTGGGCGACACTCGTTGCTGGACGCAGCTGTCGACTGTTACTTGTTTTTATGTGGGTAGTTCCTTTACTCTGGGCAGCGCGTACCCCGTCACCAATAACTGTAGCATTGTGAAACTTGATGCAAACTTCAAACCACATTGCGAACAGAATTCTTTGTTACATTGACAATATCTAAGAGGACTTGATGGAACTACACAAGAACTCATAAAAGAAATTGTGTCAGACACAAAAGCGAGGGTGAGATTCAGAGGAATTTGAGATCAAGACTGGTGTTAAACAAGGAGACGGATTGTCACCATTGTTGTTCAATATAGCACTGGACGAAGTGATCAGGTAGTGGAGAGCAATAAACGAGGAAATACGAATACCAAAGACCCATGTGGGGAACAAAAAGGACAACAGGGCTCAAGTGGACTGCCTAGCCTTTGCAGACGACATAGCAATAGTAAGTGAGACGGAAGAAGACTCAAAGACACAACTGGACAACTTAAGTAAGGTAGCCAGGAAGGTGGGACTGAGAATCGCCTATAACGATACAAAGACATTAAACACCACAGCAGACTGGGAAACACCAGAAGGCACTGTGCAAATGGTGGACAAATTTAAATACCTGGGAGAATTTATAACAGGAAGGAACAGGAGCAAGGCGGGAATGACAGAGAGGATAAAGAAGATGAGGTCAGCCTTCTGTATGAGAAGAGAGATATACAGTAAAAAGAATATATCCACAGAGGCAAAGATAAGCCACTACAAGGCAACGGTCAGGAATGCACTATTATATGCTGCTGAGACGATGACACTAGGAAGAAATGGGGTAGAACATCTAGAGAAAGAAGAGAGAAAAACACTGAGAAAATGCTATGTCTCAAAAGGGGTGGAGAGAGGTGGATGTGAAGACCTAGGAAAGAATTGTACCGGAACATGAGAACAATATCTGGGGAAATCAGACTCAAAAGGGCAAGGTTTGCTGGACATGTAGTTAGGATGAGTATGGACAGAATGACAAAGAGAGTGTGGGAAACAACAGGGAGGACAAGGGTAAAGACAGGAACCAAGTGGGTTGTTGAACTTCGGAAGGATTGGTTGGAATTGGGGATCAAGGTCGAAGGAAAGGAAAATTGGAGGAACAAATATACGCCGACCAGTATGCCGGAGATCAATAACAGAGAAGAATACAAGAAAAGATTAGATTGTCACCAGTGGAGCCGACAGGAGAAAAGGACACTGAAGACCTCGGAAGAAGAGTGGGAGAGAAGGGAAAGAATGAAGAGGTTCTGGGAGAAGAAGAGGAAAATGCAGTCCACAAAGTGGCTACCCGTGGTCGTACAGAGGCTGTAATGAAGGAAGAAGAAGAAGAAGAAGACATTAACTAAAAACACAGACTTTCAAATCAGAAGCACCTGGATGGCTAACACCATAATCTCGGCATTTACATTATGCTACTAAGCGTTATGGTCAGTTTGCTTCGCAGGTGTCTCGATTTTTTCAGTTATCGACATGACTCTCTGTACTTTTTCTTTCCTTTCAACTAATCATTCTAGACGGTCAATATTTGTTGCATATCTCAAGAAAATATTACACGATCATACACTTCACGGATATATACATTCTAAGACAAAAAAAAAGACACACAATGGTGGAGTTATCGGAATAGAGCGGAAATAAGTAGATGTGACATACATGCACAGGCAAATAAATGACTTCAGAAAAATTGGGTGATTTATTTCAGACAAAGTTTATCAAAAAATGGTTCAAATGGCTCCAAGCTCTATGAGGTCTCGCAGTGGCTGGCCAAAGTTGATCACAAATTGAGCAAGTCAACAACGCGTTGGTCCACCTCTGACCCTTATACAAGCAATTATGTGGCTGGGCATTGACTGACAGAGTTGTTCGATATGCCAAATTGTGTCGTACTGGCGCGTCAGATAGTCAAAATGCCAAGGTAGTTGGAGAGCCCTGCTCATAATGCTCCAAACGTTCTCAATTGGGGAGAGATCTGGCTACCTTGCCGGCCAAAGTAGGATTTGACAAGCACGAAGTCCTGATTACAAAATTCTCGCCGTGTGCAGGCAGACATTATCTTGCTGCAGTGTAAGCCCAGGATGACTTGCCATGGACGACGTATAATATCATCAACGCACAGTTATGCTGTAAGGGTGCCGCGAAAGACAACCAAAGCGGTCCTACTATGAAAAGAGATGCCATCCCAAACCATCACTCGTGGCTGTCAGGCCATACGCCAAACGACAGTCATATTGGTACCCCACCACTGTCCATGAGGTCTCCACACATGTCTTGTGCCTATAATCTCATTGACTGGAGAAGAATTGTCTTCAGTGATGAGTCCCGCTTGGAACTGCGCCCCAATGACCATCGAAGACGTGTCTGGAGATGCCTCGGACAGCTGTAGGGTACCAACCTGGCTGTCGGCCGCCATACCACCTGACAACCAGAAGTGGTGGTCTGGAGAGCTATTTTTTTTTTTTTTTTTTTCGTGGCAGGACCCCTTTGCTTGTCATTCGCGGCATCCTTGCAACACATCAGTACGACGACTACATTCCATATTCTACCCTTCATGACAATCCATCCTGGGCTTACGTTTCAGCAAGATAATACCCGCCTTCACACGGGTGGAGTTTCTACTACTTGCCTTTGTGGTTGCCAATGATTACTTTGCGAGCAAAGTCGACGGATCTCTCCAGCAACGTCGACTCTCCCCAGTTGTGAACGTTTGGAGCATTCTGGGCAGGAACCTCCAACCAGTTTGGGATTTTGACGATCTAACGCGACAGTTGGACAAAAATTGCCGGCCGCTGTGGTCGAGTGGTCCTAGGCGCTTCAGTCCGGAACCGCGCTGCTGCTACGGACGCAGATTCTAATCCTGCCTCGAGCTTGGATGTGTGTGATGTTCTCAGGTTAGTTAGGTTTAAGTAGTTCTAAGTCTAGGGCACTGATGACCTCAGATGTTAATCCCCACAGTGCTTAGAGCCATTTGGACAAAATTTGGCATGATATCCCTAGGTGGACATCAAACAACTCCACCAATCAATGCCAAGCCAAATAGCTGCTTGTACACGGGTCAGAGGTGGACAAACGCGTTATTGACTTACTCAGTTGTGAAGCTCTTCGTCTTGAATAAAGGATCCAATCTTTCTGAAAATACTATCATTTGTCTGTCTGTGCATGCCCGTCACGTATAGTGATTTCCGTCCCATTCGGATAATTCCTTCGTGGTGCATCTCGTTTTTTGTGTTGAGAGTGTAGAAATGACTGGTATCTTGTGAAGCTCCAAAAAGCTGTTCATGGATGACGCTATTGTATATAGAGCAAATGCAGAATTTGTAAATTGTGGCATAATGCAGGTGGACAGCAGAGAATTAACGCTTGGTATACGGTCTGACCACCAGCACGAAAAAATTAACGTATCGCTCGTAAAAATACGGAACGACAAGATTTTGTACGATTCCACAATTCATGAATAGCCACTCAAAGCAGACACATCCGCTAAATACCTGCTAGTAGGTGGGAAGTGTAGTGATTAAAAACTGTAGAGAGAATGAGGCCAAGGATTGAAATTGCTTTACTGACTGGGACCTTTCTCCAACAAGGTTACAGAGGAAGCAGAGAATATTCAAAAAGGAAAGCGTATTTCATCACAGGTTCTTTTACTAAGCACGAAAACGTAAGGGTGAAGATTTGACGCTCACCCAACTCTAGTGGCAGATGCTACAAGAAAATGGCTCTGAGCACTATGGGACTTAACATCTATGGTCATCAGTCCCCTAGAACTCAGATCTACTTAAACCTAACTAACCTAAGGACATCACAGAACACTCAGTCATCACGAGGCAGAGAAAATCCCTGACTCCGGGAACCCGGGCGTGGGAAGCGAGAACGCTACCGCACGATCACGAGCTGCAGACAAATGCTACAAGAGACACGTGCCTCACGATATGGTTTGTTACTAAAATTCCGAGAGCGTTCTTTCTTAGAAAAGTGTCAACCAATATATTGCTTCCTCCCCACTCATATTTCGCGAAAATACCGCGAAGGCAACATTAGAGCTCTCTTGGAGGCTTACCAACGATCGTTCTTCCCGCGCATCAGTCGCTACTGCAACAGAAAGAGGGACTGACAATGGTACGTGAAGTACCCTCCGCCACACACCATAAACTGTCGTGCGAAATATACATGTAACTGTAAATACCTTATCTTTCGGGGTTTTTAGGCTCTGTAGCATTTATTATATTCAACTTATAAATAACACATCAAATGAAAAGCAACTCAAACTGTTTTGTTTGTATACCTGTCCGCAAAGTAATGAAAGAGTACGGGACTATCAAGAGTGACTGATGAACTCGTTGAACAGTTAACCCAAAGAAATCAGTTCGGAAAGCTAATACTGAATTACTAATTCCAACAGTTAACCCAAAGAAATCAGTTCGGAAAGCTAATACTTAATTACTAATTCCAGTAAAGTCTGTGTGGAGGCTTTTAACAAGACGCTTAAAACTGTGTCCTTTATTGTTTGCAGCTGTTACAAGCCGTGAAGGCCTGCAGGCTCCGCTTTACGTGTCAACTTCGCAAACGCAACCTTCCTGCATGACGATGAAGGTTTTCTAGAATTCGTCGTATTCAGTGATGAATCGGTGTTTCACTTAAGTGTAAATATGAATACACGTAACATGCGCGTCTAGGAGTCAGAAAATTCCCACGAGGTGATAGAGTTGCTACGGGACTGCCCTAAATTGAATGATTTTGTACCATATAACGGTGGATAGTTTATGGGCCTTTCTTTTTCTGTGGAAGTCAGGGGCGGTGACAAGGGGGGGGGGGGTGCTATGGGGCCTATAGATCCCCCCCCCCCCCCCTCACGGAGTATCGTATTACACTGGATAAAATGACTTCAGAAATCAGCGAATATGTGACTCGAACAGATCCAATTTTTTATATAATTACGTAGCAATATAGGTTGCAGTGTTTTTGAAGGATGTTTTAACAAAAGAATAATAATAGTAAATAGCTTACTATCTAAACCAATAAATATCACTTAACTTAAAGTAGGCGTCTTATTATTTATTAATGCACATTTTTTACCCTTAACTCCAAAACAGTTACCAAAAACTACTTTAAGCAACAACAAATTTTACCCCCTCCTCCATTAGCCCTCCCCCCCCCCCCCCCTCCCTCAGTGACCGACTTCTAGAATTGCCCCTGGTGGAAGCTATTGTAAATAGTGTTTCTTACACTGATGATTAAGATTTTTCATTATCTCGAATTCCTTTTTTTTCTGTTTTGAAGCCCTGATTAAATCTAATGGCAGCAATAGCACTGAGGAACGCAGACTGTATTATGTAACACATGTCCTGCGCTAAGACCATTGCGCAACGTTGTCAGAAGATACTGCGCGTTCCAGACTTCCTGCATACACAGTTCTTGAATTAAATAATTTATTCGCATTACCAACTGCAAATATTTATATTGGATGAATTTTATCCATAATGGATGCTGTTGAACTCCGTGCCTATTCCTTTATATAGAGTGTTGGATAAGATCCGCTACCGGGAAAGCTAGTACTGAATTAGTAATTGCAGTGAAGTCTGTGTGGAGACTTTTAACGAGACGCTTACAGCTGTGTCCTTCTCGTATGCAGTTGTTTCAAGGTGTAAGGCCTGCAGGCTGCGATTTACGTGTCAATTTTTCAAACGCAATTGAATGTGTTTATTTAAGGCACGATCGGTGTTGGGCTATTGCCCATCTTCAGATGATGAACTTTAAATGCTGGAGTTCACTGTTTAAATAAAAGGCAAATTACGTGATATTGACTAAACGAACACCAGTGAAAGAGATGGTCATAGGGAAGCGGTATGTGTTGAAAATGTTAATCTACTTACACACAGCCGGAGAATCCGAATCGTAATTGCGCATTTGTCACAGTTTTTAAAAACACAGTTTCGATTTTCACGCATTAAGCAGTGAACGTAAACTGTGAACACCAGTGAAAGTTGGAAACTTGAAAGTGAATGTATAACCACCTGAAGATGGGCAGGAGCCTAAGACTGGCCGTGTTTTCAGTATGTTACCTTCAGTTGTGACTGGTAGTGGATATTATTCTGCTGCCTGTTTGCATTTTTACTTGTGCGTTGTTTTGCCTCTCTAGTCTTGCTGTGGTCGTTTTGTGGTTTTACTGTAAACGGAGAACTGGGAAATATAAATTTTCTGATTTTTACGTGCAACACTGACATCACTATTCAACGCCATAGCAAGGAACAAGAGGCGTGGAAAATTAAACAGAGGCGTTGCTCTCCTGTGTAACAATGCAATAGCCCATGCGGCAGACGCAACACGAGATTTCCATCTGCGTTTTCTATGGAAGGTTTCGAAGCATCCGCCATACAGTCCGAATCTCACATCATGCGATTTCCATGTTTCTAACAAGCTGAAAGAACACCTGGGGAAAAGAGATTTTCCAATAGTGAAGACGATTACATAGCGGTTCTCGAATGGCTCGTTGTCCACGGAATAGGTTACTGTGGTCGCCAACGTTCCGACAGTTGCTTACATAGAATGTGTGACTTACTTATTGAAATCCCCTCGTACATATTCTTCGACATACTAATACATACTGAATCAACGCTATCAGTACAGAGTTTTTTTTCATCCGGGTCCAAAACAATCTGAAAATCTACGAATCTCAAACTGGTAGGACAGTCTCATTGCGCATTTCTGTATTTGTGTATCGACTTGCAAATGGTCCATTTCGCTGTATCCACTTTTAAATTCCTTCACTATATCCCCACTACCTCCTCCTTTTATTTCGAGGCTGTCGCATGTTGCTGTTAAACAAGCGCCTGTCCCCAGTCCCGTTCAACACGAACATTCGTATATGCCGTATATCGTAATGACTACATTGTACACGGAATGTTCGTTACTGTAATTACTCACTCGTCTTGACTCCTCGCCTCTTCTCTGCTCCTGCTCACTAGTTCTGCGTCCGGTTTCATTTGCTGAGGCAACATGTGGGCAGCCCTATCTCATTCCACGCTTCCGCACTTCCGCTTATGCCCTGTCAGCTGCTTCCTCACTTCCTCCTTCCCCCTCCACAGACACCGCAAGTTAGTGAAAAAACAGCTTTACTAAACTTCCGATTCTCTGACTCAATATTGCCTCGTCAGGAACAAAGAATATCCTCGATCTTAACAATCTGAGCAGCGTAACAGAATCACTCGTTCCCATCAGGGCTTCCTTCTCTAAAAGCCTTTTAGTTGCAGAAACCTCACTTTGGGACACTCTCCCTTCACAACATCACATCTCTAGCATCAAAACACAACTAACGACCTTTATTCTAAATCAACAACAGCTTCTATCCTTGCTTTTGTACGCACTCTTTATACCCTCCTCTCGTCTCGTCCGCAAACTCCCGCAACAGTGCAGTCCTCATGAATTACTCTCTCTTAGCATTTGTAGACTTAGAGAAACCGTTTGACAATGTTGACTGGAATACTCTCTTTCAAATTCTAAAGGTGGAAGGGGTAAAATACAGGGAGCGAAAGGCTATTTACAATTTGTACAGAAACCAGATGGCAGTTATAAGAGTCGAGGGGCATGAAAGGGAAGCACTGGTTGGGAAGGGAGTGAGACAGGGTTGTAGCCTATTACCGATGTTATTCAATCTGTATATTGAGCAAGCAGTAAAGGAAACAAAACAAAATTTCGGAGTAGGTATTAAAGTCCATGTAGAAGAAATAAAAACTTTGAGGTTCGCCAATGACATTGTAATTCTGTCAGAGACACCAAAGGACTTGAAAGAGCAGTTGAACGGAATGGACAGTGTCTTGAAAGGAAGATATAAGATGAACATCAATAAAAGCAAAACGAGGATAATCGAATGTAGTCGAATTAAGTCGGGTGATGCTGAGGGCATTAGATTAGGAAGTGAGACACTTAAAGTAGTAAAGGAGTTTTGCTATTTGGGGAGCAAAGTAACTGATGATGGTCGAAGTAGAGAGGATATAAAATGTAGACTGGCAATGGCAAGAAAGCGTTTCTGAAGAAGAGAAATTCGTTAACAACGGGTATTGATATAAGTGTGAGGAAGTCATTTCTGAAAGTATTTGTATGGAGTGTAGCCATATATGGAAGTGAAACATGGACGATAAATAGTTTGGACAAGAAGAGAATAGAAGCTTTCGAAATGTGGTGCTACAGAAGAAGGGATCGGTTGGTGGGACATGTTCTGAGGCATCAAGAGATCACCAATTCAGTATTGGAGGGCAGCGTGGAGGGTAAAAATCGTAGAGGGAGACCAAGAGAAGAATACACTAAGCAGATTCAGAAGGATGTATGTTGCAGTAGGTACTGTGAGATGAAGAAGCTTGCAGAGGATAGAGTAGCATGGAGAGCTCCATCAAACCAGTCTCAGGACTGAAGACCACAACAACAACAACAGAATTCGTTGTGTCCCGTCTCACTTTTCACAGGTTGTTTTGTTACAATGCCGGTAACTGGTATTAAGATTATTGTTATTGTTATGGTTGTAGGATTACTGACAGTAATGCTGTTATCATCATTTCATGCCCAGTGCTTCTATCCAAAATGTTCTCTGATATATGCAATTCTTCGTTTCACTTCCATTATTATTATTACTTTTACTATTAGTATTATTATTTATAACATTATGATCATCGTTATTTGATTATACCGTGATGCAAAGGGTGCTCTGTGTGCGAAACCTTGGTCTGATGTAAGAAAATATTTCAAGCCCTAATCTGGTTAGATTACGTAAATCAAGTATAACGAATAAGACAAATGAATTCCTTCGCTTGCTTTCTCTGAAACAGCAATGCGACTTACACTTCGAACTCAACAGCGCAGTGATAATAATAGTTTTTTTCTGTGTGTTCCTTACTTTCACTGACTGCGTCATTTTCCACGTGGCACTGTAACAATGCACCTGTGTATGTAAAAGTGCATGTGACACGCAGACTTTGTAATAACGAAACAAGGAGATAAAAGATGCAGAACGAAGACGGTGCACCCAAATGTAAACGTAGCGTAAGTATACGATTTGGAAAAACGTGGTAGTTATTGAAATTGTGATTCTCCACAGACCAGCTTCAGCATTCAAAACGCAGTCGAAAGAAGCTAAAGAATGAGGAATATGTAGCTGTATTAAAATAACTGAAGATGGCAGAAAACCAGAATTGCGACCTCGCATATATACAGTTATTGTTTCACATTCAAAAGTAATGCAATCCTTGTCCAAACAACTTAACCACGATTATCATAGCTAAATTAATATGGATGACACTTTTATTTCTGCACCATGAAGATGGGTATAACGATAAAAGGAATTATCGAACGATGCCGGAGTTCATGACTAGTATCAACTGCGGATGGTTAAAAACTTACTGCAACCCCGTGAACGCTGAGAAGACTGAGGTCATATTCTTTCTACAACACATTATTGGTGCTGCTCTCTCAAATGGCTGTAAGGACTATGGGGCTTACTATCTGAGGTCATCAGCCCCCTAGACTGAGAACTACTTAAACCTAACTAACCTAAGGACATCACACACATCCATGCCCGAGGCAGGATTCGAACCTGCGACCGTAGCAGCAGCGCGGTTACGGACTGAAGCGCCTAGAACCGTTCGGCCACATAGGTCGGCCGATGACACCACCACCCCGGGAAATTTTCACCGCTACCAAAAGCAACTGACATCTCTTCTTTAGAGCAAGCTACATAAAAGTATAAACATGAGCAGCCGTATAAACATAAAGTTGCCGCTTTGAAGCAGGTAAAGTCTCTATATGTTTTGTAATAGACAGCATTATTAACAGCGACTGGCTGGTTGCGGCAGGTATATTTGATTTATAAATAACTCTTTGGAGGTTTATCTCTCTGTTAGCAATAAGAAGTTGATAGCGAAGAGCTCTGTCGTCACAGACTTTTCAACACACTGTACAGATTCACTATAGCCGCAGGTACCCGCATCCAAAACCAACATACCTATGTTTATTGTCTACAAAGTGTGTGTGTTTGCGTGTTTGTGGGTGCGCAAATGAAGAAACAAATATTCTAACAATGGCGATCTATTAACATCTGTCCACAGCTCGTGGTCGTGCGGTAGCGTTCTCGCTTCCTTCGCCCGGGTTCCCGGATTCGATTCCCGGCGGTGTCAGGGATTTTCTCTGCCTCGTGATGACTGGGTGTTGTGTGGTTTCCTTAGGTTAGTTAGGTTTAAGTAGTTATAAGTTCTAGGGGACTGATGACCATAGATGTTAGGTCCAATAGTGCTCAGAGCCATTTGCACCATTATCAAAATCTACCTGTATATATATATATCCGCCCATGAACCATGGACCTTGCCGTTGGTGGGGAGGCTTGCGTGCCTCAGCGATACAGATGGCCGTACCGTAGGTGCAACCACAACGGAGGGGTATCTGTTGAGAGGCCAGACAAACGTGTGGTTCCTGAAGAGGGGCAGCAGCCTTTTCAGTAGTTGCAGGGGCAACAGTCTGGATGATTGACTGATCTGGCCTTGCAACATTAACCAAAACGGCCTTGCTGTGCTGGTACTGCGAACGGCTGAAAGCAAGGGGAAACTACAGCCGTAATTTTTCCCGAGGACATGCAGCTTTACTGTATGATTAAATGATGATGGCATCCTCTTGGGTAAAATATTCCGGAGGTAAAATAGTCCCCCATTCGGATCTCCGGGCGGGGACTACTCAGGAGGATGTCGTTATCAGGAGAAAGAAAACTGGCGTTCTACGGATCGGAGCGTGGAATGTCAGATCCCTTAATCGGGCAGGTAGGTTAGAAAATTTAAAAAGGGAAATGGATAGGTTAAAGTTAGATATAGCGGGAATTAGTGAAGTTCGGTGGCAGGAAGAACAAGACTTCTGGTCAGGTGACTACAGGGTTATAAACACAAAATCAAATAGGGGTAATGCAGGAGTAGGTTTAATAATGAATAGGAAAATAGGAATGCGGGTAAGCTACTACAAACAGCATAGTGAACGCATTATTGTGGCTAAGATAGATACGAAGCCCACACCTACTACAGTAGTACAAGTTTATATGCCAACTAGTTTTGCAGATGATGAAGAAATTGAAGAAATGTACGATGAAATAAAAGAAATTATTCAGATAGTGAAGGGAGACGAAAATTTAATAGTAATGGGTGACTGGAATTCGAGTGTAGGAAAAGGGAGAGAAGGAAACATAGTAGGTGAATATGGATTGGGGCTAAGAAATGAAAGAGGAAGCCGCCTAATAGAATTTTGCACAGAGCACAACTTAATCATAGCTGACACTTGGTTTAAGAATCATGAAAGAAGTTTGTATACGTGGAAGAACCCTGGAGATACTAAAAGGTATCAGATAGATTATATAATGG
The DNA here is from genome assembly GCF_023897955.1 of Schistocerca gregaria. NCBI lineage: Eukaryota > Metazoa > Arthropoda > Insecta > Orthoptera > Acrididae > Schistocerca > Schistocerca gregaria. The sequence continues at coordinate 871,409,742 of NC_064922.1, forward strand.
TAAGACAGAGATTTAGGAACCAGGTTTTAAGTTGTAAGACATTTCCAGGGGCAGATGTGGACTCTGACCACAATCTATTGGTTATGACCTGTAGATTAAAACTGAAGAAACTGCAAAAATGTGGGAAATTAAGGAGATGGGACCTGGATAAACTGAAAGAACCAGAGGTTGTACAGAGTTTCAGAGAGAGCATAAGGGAACAATTGACAGGAATAGGGGAAAGAAATACAGTAGAAGAAGAATGGGTAGCTCTGAGGGATGTAGTAGTGAAGGCAGCAGAGGATAAAGTAGGTACAAAGACGAGGGCTGCTAGAAATCCTTGGGTAACAGAAGAAATATTGAATTTAATTGATGAAAGGAGAAAATATAAAAATGCAGTAAATGAAGCAGGCAAAAAGGAATACAAACGTCTCAAAAATGAGATCGACAGGAAGTGCAAAATGGCTAAACAGGGATGGCTAGAGGACAAATGTAAGGATGTAGAAGCTTATCTCACTAGGGGTAAGATAGATACTGCCTACAGGAAAATTAAAGAGACCTTTGGAGAGAAGAGAACCACGTGTATGAATATCAAGAGCTCAGATGGCAGCCCAGTTCTAAGCAAAGAAGGGAAGGCAGAAAGGTGGAAGGAGTATATAGAAGGTTTATACAAGGGCGATGTACTTGAGGACAATATTATGGAAATAGAAGAGGATGTAGATGAAGACGAAATGGGAGATACGATACTGCGTGAAGAGTTTGACAGAGCACTGAAAGACCTGAGTCGAAACAAGGCCCCCGGAGTAGACAACATTCCATTAGAACTACTGACGGCCTTGGGAGAGCCAGTCATGACAAAACTCTACCAGCTGGTGAGCAAGATGTATGAGACAGGCGAAATACCCTCAGACTTCAAGAAGAATATAATAATTCCAATCCCAAAGAAAGCAGGTGCTGACAGATGTGAAAATTACCGAACTATCAGTTTAATAAGCCACGGCTGCAAAATACTAACGCGAATTCTTTACAGACGAATGGAAAAACTGGTAGATGCAGACCTCGGGGAGGATCAGTTTGGATTCCGTCGAAATGTTGGAACACGTGAGGCAATACTGACCTTACGACTTGTCTTAGAAGAAAGATTAAGAAAAGGCAAACCTACGTTTCTAGCATTTGTAGACTTAGAGAAAGCTTTTGACAATGTTGACTGGAATACTCTTTTTCAAATTCTAAAGGTGGCAGGGGTAAAATACAGGGAGCGAAAGGCTATTTATAATTTGTACAGAAACCAGATGGCAGTCATAAGAGTCGAGGGGCATGAAAGGGAAGCAGTGGTTGGGAAAGGAGTGAGACAGGGTTGTAGCCTCTCCCCGATGTTATTCAATCTGTATATTGAGCAAGCAGTAAAAGAAACAAAAGAAAAATTTGGAGTAGGTATTAAAATTCATGGAGACGAAGTAAAAACCTTGAGGTTCGCCGATGACATTGTAATTCTGTCAGAGACGGCAAAGGACTTGGAAGAGCAGTTGAACGGAATGGACAGTGTCTTGAAAGGAGGATATAAGATGAACATTAACAAAAGCAAAACGAGGATAATGGAATGTAGTCAAATTAAATCGGGTGATGCTGAGGGAATTAGATTAGGAAATGAGACACTTAAAGTAGTAAAGGAGTTTTGCTATTTAGGAAGTAAAATAACTGATGATGGTCGAAGTAGAGAGGATATAAAATGTAGACTGGCAATGGCAAGGAAAGCGTTTCTGAAGAAGAGAAATTTGTTAACATCGAATATAGATTTATGTATCAGGAAGTCGTTTCTGAAAGTATTTGTTTGGAGTGTAGCCATGTATGGAAGTGAAACATGGACGATAACTAGTTTGGACAAGAAGAGAATAGAAGCTTTCGAAATGTGGTGCTACAGAAGAATACTGAAGATAAGGTGGATAGATCACGTAACTAATGAGGAGGTATTGAATAGGATTGGGGAGAAGAGAAGTTTGTGGCACAACTTGACTAGAAGAAGGGATCGGTTGGTAGGACATGTTTTGAGGCATCAAGGGATCACAAATTTAGCATTGGAGGGCAGCGTGGAGGGTAAAAATCGTAGAGGGAGACGGAGAGATGAGTACACTAAGCAGATTCAGAAGGATGTAGGTTGCAGTAGGTACTGGGAGATGAAGCAGCTTGCACAGGATAGAGTAGCATGGAGAGCTGCATCAAACCAGTCTCAGGACTGAAGACAACAACAACAACAACATATATATATATATATGTAGTATGGCTATATGGTGTAAACTAAATAAAGGCCAGTAAAAAGGAGTACCTTTTTAAATAATTTTGTTGCTTACAAGACCATGTTTCTTGTAGCCATTGTCTCAGCATATCGTCAACGTAGATGTTAACCCTCGTAGTACTGTAAGGTGTCAGGCAAATCCAACACCTTCCATGAGAACCCTGACATGATAAGCAAATCCAGTAGTATGTGATATAGCTCTGAATAAATCGTGACATTAAATTAACCAAAGTTATACGAGTAACAAGTGAGCAAATGGAATACCACAGACTAACACAAGAATGCCTAAATGCATGTCATACCTTCCCACCGTGACCCGACACAGTTCCGAGGGGAGAAACGAGGACAGAAGCCGAGAGCAAAACCGTGTTAAGCTAGAAGGCCCTACGATAAGGGACGGCCGGACACCCACATCGCTAGCTTACCTCTTTTCTTGAAAACAGTGCTATATGTGTTAATCTATATGGGCCGATTGGCACCCGTGAAAAGACGAAATAAGCAAAAAGTTTACAATCCGTCTGTACAACTAGATTTAACTTTACGGCAATGACTCACAGTCTATTCACAGGAAAATCATTCAAAAACAGATGGTTACTAAGCGAACAATCAAGAGCTGCATGTTGTGAATTACAGGGAGAGACTGGAAAAGAAGCAGACGGATCAGGTACCAGATTGAAGTGGAAGATGTAATTGTGACTGCAATGAAAACGTAGTGATGGGAAGAATGTGTAGCTAGGCGACAATAATAGATGAACCGAGGAAGCTCTTCGCTGGATTCAAAGCGCTAAGGAAAGTCCTAGATAACCATCTAATGGAAGGTGTGTAGATAGCAGCTTATGTTGATCAATACTACGTTCTTTAAATACGAGGTGTGCTCATAACAATGGTTTTTAAAGCATTTTATTTATTCGACCACATCATTGATAACGCTTCAAAATAGTCCCTATTAGATGTTAAAGGCTTATGTCAGTGCTTTTTCTAATTCTCGAACTCGGTCTTTGGGATAGCTCTTAGTTACTTCAATGACGCGTTTTTAATCTCGTCTGTGCTTGAAAAATGACAGCGTTTAAAGTCTTCTTTTATTTTTGCGAACAGAAAAATGTCACATCGGGCCAGGTCTGATTTTTTTTTGCAATAAATTTACGAACAAGCAGCGAACCTTCACATTCGACGGCACTTGTCAAGCTGTTTCCGGTCTTGGCAGTCCAGAATGTTTTCACTAAGACGGTATATCCGTATACCCAAGTTTCATTACCTGTTCTGCCCACCATTCAGTAGTTTTGCGTCGTTTTTGAACATCCGAAAAAATGTCATGGCATGAGCGAATTGATACGCCAACATCGTCTGCGACCTCTCCTCTTGTGATAAGGTGATTCTTTATATTCATTTCTTTCAAACGTTTTCGCATGAGTTAACTCATAGATCAATGTCATCTACGACTTCTCTGTTTGTGATTCCGCGATCTTTCATATTATTTCTTTCACTTTTTTCACGATTTCGTAGGTTGATGAAGTGCTGGGGCGTCCGGACCAATCTTCCCAGCGTCTTCACAGGATCTTTGGAAAGGTTAGCGTTACACTAAATCCATATTTTACTCATAGTATGCTCACCAAATGCAATATGTAATATTTCCCAAACTTTTCCGCACTTTATTCCGTTCTTGTAAGAAAATTTCATGGAAATTCTCTTATCCGATTTTATACCCTATAAATAATGGCCGCTGCTACCAAGATACTGCTGATAACAAAGTAAGAATCCTATATGACTAACACCGTAACTTCCTTTTCATGCATTTTTACCAACGCTGCAACTAAAAAATTGCACGAGTCTGGCCTGTATGCACACGAAATTACAGAACCAACGTTCTTTTCTAGACATGCCTCTTACTTAGAGACAGCGTGGCATCGCCTGCGTTAAACACACTGAAACGGAAAGGACGTTAGCGATACATCGAGTAGTCTCCGGCATGTATCATCGTATGGTAGGACGCGGAGAACAGGTGTAGACAGAATAAGGGTGGTACACGGCTGAGCATCAGTTTTAAATAGGGAACGCAGGAGAGGATGTGCTGCTGCAAAAATTCCGAGAAACGGCTGTAGCAGAAGACTTGTAACGGTCTAGCGGGGCACAGGACGCGCTTATCTGCAGTCGGCTGTGAGCAGAAAGAGCGTCCTTTCATGTAGGGTTATCGCCTGTCGGGTCCCGGCCTGCAGCAGGCAGCAGCAGCTGCGGTGCGTTCTCAGCCGGAGCGGAGGCATGCGATACATCCGCCTTTGAATGGAGTGACGCGGCGCCGGCGCGCAGCCGGCGGTGCTGCGTTGCCAGGCAACCGCGCCGGGCGCATTCCACAGGCGGTGGCGCGGTCGGCCGGTAGAGTCGCTGCCGCTGCCGCTGCACGGGACCCCACACAGCGCCGGCTGCCGTGTAAAACCGCCGCTTCTCCATCGCCGAATCTGTTTCACGTAGTCACTATCAAATTTCTATGTCAAAGATTTGATCAAAGATGTGATCAAATATTCCGTCAAATATATTTCACAAAGATCTTTGACGTAGCGCTCGAGGGGGTATTACACGGTCATCATATTTTTCGTCAAATTTCAAGATGGCTGACAACAACAACAACTTGTTATTACCGGCAGCAGTTGCATGTACCACAATTGGACTGTGTGCATATGCGGATGAGAAGCGCGGAGAAAAAAGGGAATCATACCTGGGTGAAGCCGTCGGTTTTACGAACACACGATAAAAGCATTCAACAAGACTTTTTATGTGAGCTTATAGTGGAGGACGTCAAGTCGTACATCAATTACTTAAGAATGGTTGAGCATACATTTCTGTATATGCTCAGTGAAATGTGTCCTCATATCACAAATCAAAATATTTATTTAAGAACTACTACATTTGCAGAAGACAGGCTCACTGAAACACTCCGATTCCTTGCTACAGGAGAGGGTTAGGTTAGGTTACGTCAGGTCAGGTCTCCAATCTTCTTAATCTATTTTTGTATTTAGGGTGCCTCACGTTGTTAAGCGCCTCATCAGCTTCATACATCTCTATTAATTTTGTAGTTGTCGGCACACACCATTTATATTTACCGGCAATGTTTATAAAAACACTACAGACGACAGAACGCTGCAGCGAAACTAGCGCTCCATGTGGTAACATGTCACATTGCAGTGAACAGAAGACAAGCGTCTTCTTTGATCAAATCTACAGATTTGATCAAATATTGGACGATATTTGACAAATTTCGCTATTACACCATCAACTATCTTTGACAAAGATTTTTGACAAATATATTTGACAAAGAAACTTGATAGTGTAATACCAGCCTAAACCCGGTTTGCTCCTCCTGCGCGATATTTCCTAAAATTACATAGAGAGATTGTGTAGAAGACATATACATCTACATGGATACTTTGCAAATCACATTTAAGTGCCTGGCAGAGGGTTCATCGAACCACCTTGACAATTCTCTATTATCCCAATCTCGTATAGCGCGCGGGAAGAATGAACACCTGTATCTTTCCATACGAGCTCTGATTTCCCTTATTTTATCTTGGTGATCGTTTCTCCCTATGTAAGTCGGTGTCAACAAAATATTTATGCTTTCGGAGGAGAAAGTTGGTGATTGGAATTTCGTGAGAAGATTCCGTCGGAACGAAAAACGCCTTTCATTTAATGATGTCCACCTCAAATCCTGTATCATTTCTGTGGCACTCTCTCCCATATTATGCGATAATACAAAACGTGTTGCCTTTCTTTGAACTTTTTCAATATACTCAGTCAGTCCTATCTGGTAAGGATCCCACATCGCGTAACAGTATTATAAAAAGGGGACGGACAAGCGTAGTGTAGGCAGTCTCCTCAGCATGTCTGTTACATTTTCTAAGTGTCTTGCTAATAAAACTCAGCCTTTGGTTAGCATTCCTCACAACATTTTCTGTGTGTTCCTTCCAAATTAAATTGTTCCTAATTGTAATACCTAGGTACTTAGTTGAATTTACGGCTTTTAGATTAAACTGATTTTTCGTGTATCTGAAGTTTAGCGCGTTCCTTTTAGCACTCATGTGGATGAACTATCACTTTTCGTTATTTAGGGTCAACTGCCACTTTTCGCAGCATTCCTATATTTCTCCTAAATCGTTCTGCAGTTTGTTTTGATCTTCTGATGACTTTATTAGTCGATAAACGACAGCGTCATCTGAAAACAAACGAAGACGGTTGCTCAGATTGTCTCCCTAATCGTTTACATTCACAGCAAAGGGCCTATAACACTACCTTGGGGAACGGCAGAAATCACCTCTGTTTCACTCAATGACTTCCGTCAATTACAACGAACTGTGATCTCTCTGACAGGAAATCAGAGATCCAGTCATATAACTGGGACGATATTCCATAAGCACGCAATTTCACTACGAGCCGCTTGTCTGGTTCAGTGTCAAACTCCTTCCGGAAATCCATAAATACGGAATCGATCAGAAATCCCCTCCAGTACTAAAATACTGATTACTTGATGTTTCAGAATGTGTCCTGTCAATCGATCCCTTATTTTGGTCAGGTTGTACCACAAATTCCTTGTCTCCCCAATTCTGTTCAGTTACACTTCTGTTCTCATGAGTTACATGATCGACCCATCTAATCTTCAGCATTATTCTGTAGTACCATATTTAGAAAGCTTTTATATTTCCAGTATTTTAGTGAACTAACATAAAAAGATTCATTGCAGTTGTTCAGTGTTACAGTATGATTCCAAAGCTGTGACGACGGGTCGTGAGTTGTGCTAGGGGAGCTCACATGATAACCGAAACGGTAGCTTAGCGTGTTCGATCAGAGAGCCGGTTGGCCTCTGCAATAAAAAAGCTGAGTGGAAGGATCAACAAACGAACTTGAACGGATGTCATGTGACTTCCGCACCGACCAAACACAACGATCAGCAACGGTAGAAAAAGATGGCATAGCACTTGCCCGCGAAAGTCAAAGGTCCCGAGTTCGAGTCTCGGCCGGGTACACAGTTTTAATCTGCCAGGAAGTTTCATATCAGCGCACACTCCGCTTCAAAGTGAAAATCTCATTCTGGAAGTATGCTTCCATTTTCGTAAACATTACGTTGAAGAAACAAAAAGATATTTAGATTTATACCATATTGACACCAATTGTAGGCAGTGCAAAAATCATAAATAAATTTTAATGTGTGAACGCAGCATAACCGGATACAATTGACTTAGAGGAACAAAGCCATATTTCGAAAATAATAATTTTGAAGACAAGGGAGAGATAAACGAGGGCTAGTCGGAAAGTAAGTTCCTATCGGACGTGAAATGGAAACCACAAAATGGGAAATGTATGATTTGCAACAGTTACCTTTACCTTTCAGCTTCTCTGTATATACGGCGCTCCGATTCAGACATCTGTCGTAGTGTTGTGGCAACTTTCCAATACTCTCTTCATAGACGCAGCCGCCTGTGTTTTCCGCCAATACTCTTCGCAGGCATACAGTTCGTTGACTGTACCAAAACGTTGTCTTTAAAGTCAGCGGTTCATGTGAGCAGAGATGAAACCTAGAGGCACCCGGTTGTGGGCTGTATTGTAGGTAATCAAACACATCCCACCGAAAACGCTGCGAGAGCATCTGCATTGCCTCTGCAGATTCCGGCCGATAATTGGCATGAACAAGAAACCGCATGATAGTTGTTGTGTTATGTGGGCTGCGTAACATCAAGCGAAATCCCGTATCAGACCCTCATAATTGGCAGGTGATGCTATTTCCTAGGCATCTTTAAAGGCTCACTGTGCCCTCAGAACTGCTAAGAATGACGTGGCGCTATCGATTGGCATACTAGAGACGCTACCCAACACATCTGTCCCGAGCTTCATCGGAGTTTCACAGTCGTTTCCATTTCGCGACCGATTGGAGCCCACTTTCCGAATAGCCCTCGTATTTCCGAAATGCTTATGGGCTCATATTGACCCAGTGGTACTCTAGACATTCATGGTCGTGTCTGTTTGTTCTATATCGTGTCTCCCTACCACTTTCGCGCAACGACGCTCTGAGCATGTTTTTTAGGGGATTAACTAGTTTGAACCTGGGACCTGAAGCTGGTAAGGAGACGCCAGACCACACATGACATGTAGAATTCATAAAAGTTCAGTGAGACTAGCGATGATATAACCAAATACTAAATTATCTCAGCGTCAGCTCCACTGCACTCGCTGTAAAAGAATCTTAATACTAACTAAATATAGTGGAAAGAGTTCAAGGCTTTCCTATTTTTAGTTAGCTGGTAAAATAACGTCGAAAAAGCAGTTAAGTTTACCATTGGAAATTTTATTCTACTCACAAAACATCATTTATAAATTGCACTATTGATAAAAGGAAATGTTTTAATACAGGATGGTAAAAACCAACTGCGTTCAACAAATATGTGAACGAATATTCCCTGAGTGGGTTTCCAAGTTCTACAATCGATCGAAGGATTACCTATGCCATATCACCTCTATAATCTAGGTTTAATTTAAGTTTCACAAAAGAGAAAACTATCAAAATGGTCTACAGTGACCCTCAATTATCTTTAATTACTTATCTGACTTGTCGTAAATTACAGTGGCTTATGTGGCATCTCAATAACTATATAAAAGAAAAATCATCGCGTTTCAGATCTGTTCTTCAAGTGGCAAATGTGAACACCATGAGTTTTAATTAACGATCGACACTAGTATTACGCAAAAAAGGGGTGTAACACATGAGTCTTCTGCAGTTCTGAGTGAAGCCTTATGCCCTCAAAAATATGACATAGCGTGCGTTCATTACATTGTCGGTATTTAGGCAGCGTCAGGGCGACAGCGGCCGGCGCACCAGCCATCCAGCTCGCCGTCTCGGAACTAACTCTCCCCTAAATTCTCCTTACTACAATTTACCGAAGTTGGTTTAAAAAAAAAAAACTATCTGGCTGTGTTTTCATCTGAACAATCAGGGTCTCAATGTTAACATTAAGCTACGCCGACAAAAATTCTGTCTATCCAATGAGAAACGTTATACTTTTCGTGGTGGGGCAATGTTTTTAAAGTTTGCAACGTAACAAAGACGAGAAAAAGTCACACGCTAAAACCTGCAGCTGGTGTGGTCCTTTTAGCGTTATCGTGAGATCTATACTGTTCTTCTGGAGGGCTGTATCTTTTAACATGGGCTGGGGTGTGGTCCTAATGCAATAGACACGCGAAATGGCTCACGCTAAAACTTGCGGGTGGTAGTGGCCCTTTTTGTGTTATTGTAAGATCTATACTGTTTTTCTGGAGGGCTCTAGCTTTTAACATGGGCTGGGGGGTGGTCCTTGACGTAACAGAGACGCGAAAAAGTCTCACGCTAAAACGTGTGGGTGGTAGTCTTAGAGGTAGGCTAGCGATGTGGGTGTCCAGTCCGTCCCTTATCGTAGGGCCTTCTAGCTTAACACGGTTCTGCTCTCGGCTTCACGTTTCTCCCCTCGGAACTGTGTCGGTCTCACAGTGGGAAGGTACAACATGCATTTAGGCATTCTTGTGTTAGTCTGTGGTATTCCATTTGCTCACTCGTTACTCGTATTACTTTGGTTAATTTAATGTCACGATTTATTCAGAGCTATATAACATACTACTGGATTTGATTATCATGTCAGGGTTTTCATGGAAGGTGTTGGATTTGCCTGACACCTTACAGTACTACGAGGGTTAACATCTACGTTGACGATATGCTGAGACAATGGCTACAAGAAACATGGTCTTGTAAGCAACAAAATTATTTAAAAAGGTACTCCTTTTTACTGGCCTTTATTTAGTTTACACCATATAGCCATACTATTTTATATATATATATATATATATATATATATATATATATATATATATATATATATATACACAGGTAGATTTTGATAATGGTGCAAATGGCTCTGAGCACTATTGGACCTAACATCTATGGTCATCAGTCCTCTAGAACTTATAACTACTTAAACCTAACTAACCTTAGGACACCACACAACACCAAGTCATCACGAGGCAGAGAAAATCCCTGACACCGCCGGGAAGCGAACCCGGGAATCCGGGCGAAGGAAGCAATAACGCTACCGCACGACCACGAGCTGTGGACAGATGTTAATAGATCACCATTGTTAGAATATTTGTTTGTTCATTTGCGCACCCACAAACACGCAAACACACACACTTTGTAGACAGAATAAACATAGGTATGTTGGTTTTGGATGCGGGTACCTGCGGCTATAGTGAATCAGTACAGTGTGTTGAAAAGTCTGTGACGACAGAGCTCTTCGCTATCAACTTCTTATTGCTAACAGAGAGATAAACCTCCAAAGAGTTATTTATAAATCAAATATACCTGCCGCAACCAGCCAGTCGCTGTTAATAATGCTGTCTATTACAAAACAAATAGAGACTTTACCTGCTTCAAAGCGCCAACTTTAGCTTTATACGGCTGCTCATGTTTATACTTTTATGTAGCTTGCTCTAAAGAAGAGATGTCGGTTGCTTTTGGTAGCGGTGAAAATTTCCTGGGGTGGTGGTGTCATCGGCCGGCCTATGTGGCCGAACGGTTCTAGGCGCTTCAGTCCGTAACCGCGCTGCTGCTACGGTCGCAGGTTCGAATCCTGCCTCGGGCATGGATGTGTGTGATGTCCTTAGGTTAGTTAGGTTTAAGTAGTTCTAAGTCTAGGGGACTGATGACCTCAGATGTTAAGTCCCATAGTGCTTAGAGCCATTTGAACCATTTGGTGTCATCGAAAAGCTGCGTTATTTTGTGGCACTATTGATTGTTTTTTAACGAAATTCTTGTTTTGCGAAATAATAAGAATGATACAAAACTTTCCAACAGTGCAACATGTTAGTAGAATGCGTTGCCTCGTGGAAGGTAATGGTAATATTCTATGTACAATGAAGATACGGACCCTGCATGTTTCATGTGCTTGAGCGTTGTCTACTGAAAGAGAGCAGCGCCGGCCATTGTGGCCGAGCGGTTCTAGGCGCTTCAGTCCGGAACCACGCGGCTGCTACGTCGCAGGTTCGAATCCTGCCTCGGGTATGAATGTGTGTGATGTCCTTAAGTTAGTTAGGTTTATGTAGTTCTCAGTCTGGTGGGCTGATGACCTCAGATAGTAAGCCCCATAGTCCTTACAGCCATTTGAGAGAGCAGCACCAATGATGTGTTGTAGAAAGAATATGACCTCTGTCTTCTCAGCGTTCACGGGGTTGCAGTAAGTTTTTAACCATCCGCAGTTGATACTAGTCGTGAACTCCGGCATCGTTCCATAATTCCTTTTATCGTTATACTCATCTTCACGGTGCAGAAATAAAAGTGTCATCCATATTAATTTAGCTATGATAATCGTGGTTAAGTTCTTTGGACAAGGATTGCATTACTTTTGAATGTGAAACAATAACTGTATATATGCGAGGTCGCAATTCTGGTTTTCTGGCATCTTCAGTTCTTTTAATTCAGCTACATATTCGTCATTCTTTAGCTTCTGTCGACTGCGTTTTGAATGCTGATGCTGGTCTGTGGAGAATCACAATTTCATTAACTACCACGTTTTTCCAAATCGTATACTTACGCTACGTTTACATTTGGGTGCACCGTCTTCGTTCTGCATCTTTTATCTCCTTGTTTCGCTATTACAAAGTCTGCGTGTCACATACACTTTTATACACAGGTGCATTGTTACAGTGCCACGTGGTGGATGATGCGGTCAGTGAAAGTAACGGACATACAAAAATGACTATAATTATCACTGCGCTGTTGAGTTCGAAGTGTAAGTCGCATTGCCGTTTCAGAGAAAGCAAGCGAAGGAATTCATTTGTCTTAGTCGTTATACTTGATTTACGTAATCTAACCAGATTAGGGCTTGAAATCGTTTCTTACATCAGACCAAGGTTTCGCACACAGAGCACCCTTTGCTTCACGGTATAATCAAATAACGATGATCATAATGTTATAAATAATAATACTAATAGTAAAAGTAATAATAATAATGGAAGTGAAACGAAGAATTGCATATATCAAAGAACATTTTGGATAGCAGCACTGCTCATGAAATGATGATAACAGCATTACTATCAGTAATCCTACAACCATAACAATAACAATAGTCTTAATACCAGTTACCGGCATTGTAACAAAACAACCTGTGAAAAGTGAGACGGGACACAACGAATTCTAAGAGAGAGTAATTCATGAGGATTGCTCTGTTGCGGGAGTTTGCGGACGAGACCAGTGGGAGAGGAGGGTATAAAGAGTGCGTACAAAAGCAAGGATAGAAGCTGTTGTTGATTTAGAACAAAGGTCGTTAGCTGTGTTTTGATGCTAGAGATGTGATGTTGTGAGGGAGAGTGTTCCAAAGTGAGGTTTGTGCTACTAAAAGGCCTTTAGAGAAGGCAGCCCTCTTGCCGGCAGCGGTGGTCTCGCGGTTCTAGGCCCGCAGTCCGGAACCGTACGACTGCTACAGTCGCAGGTTCGAATCCTGCCTCGGGAATAGATGTGTGTGATGTCCTAAGGTTAGTTAGGTTTAAGTAGTTCTAAGTTCTAGGGGACTGATGACCACAGATGTCAAGTCCCATAGTGCTCAGAGCCATTTGAACCAGCCCTGGTGCGAACGAGTGATTCTGTTACGCCGCTCAGATTGTTAAGATCGACGATATTCTTTGTTCCTGACGAGGCAATATTGAGTCAGAGAATCGGAAGTTTAGTAAAGCTGTTTGTTCACCAACTTGCGGTGTCTGTGGAGAGGGAAGGAGGAAGTGAGGAAGCAGCTGACAGGGCATAAGCGGAAGTGCGGAAGCGTGGAATGAGATAGGGCTGCCCACTATGTTGCCTCAGCAAATGAAACCGGACGCAAATGATTAGCTTTTCAGAGCATTCACACGAGGTTGGCGCCGGTGGCGACACCTACAACGTGCTGACATGAGGAAAGTTTCCAACCGATTTCTCATACACAAACGGCAGTTGACCGGCGTTGCCTGGTGAAACGATGTTGTGATGCCTCGTGTAAGGAGGAGAAATGAGTACCATCACGTTTCCGACTTTGATAAAGGTCGGATTGTAGCCTATCGCGATTGCGGTTTATCGTATCGCGACATTGCTGCTCGCATTGGTCGAGATCCAAAGACTGTTGGCAGAATATGAGATCGCTAGGTACAGGAGGGTAATACGGAATGCCGTGCTGGATCCCAACGGCCTCGTATCACTAGCAGTCAAGATGACAGGCACCTTACCCGCATGGCTGTAACGGATCGTGCAGCCACGTCTCGAACCCTGGGTCAACAGGTGGGGACGTTTCCAAGACAACCACCATCTGCACGAAATGGACTATCAGCTCGGAGACCATGGCTGTGGTTACCCTCGACGCTGCATCACAGACAGGAACGCCTGCGATGGTGTCCTCAACGACCAACATGGGTGCACGAATGGCAAAACGTCATTTTTTGGGATGAATCCAGGTTCTGTTTACAGCATCATGATGGTCGCATCCGTGTTTGGCGACATCGCGGTGAACGCACATTAGAAGCGTGTATTCGTCATCGCCGTACTGGCGCATCACCCAGATTGATGGCATGGGGTGCCATTGGTTATACGTGTGGGTCACCTCTTGTTCACACCGACGGCACTTTGAACAGTGGACGTGACATTTCAGATGTGTTACGACCCGTGGCTTTACCCTTCATTCGATCCCTGTGAAACCTTACATTTCAGCAGGATAATGCACGACCGCCTGTTGCAGGTCATGTAGGGGCTTTCGGGACACAGAAAATGTTCGACTGCTGCCCTGGGCAGCACATTCTCCAGATCTGTCACCAATTGAAAACGTCTGGTCAATGGTGGTCGAGCAACTGGCTCGTCACAATACGTCAGTTCAAGAAGGGTAGTAGGAGTAATCCATTTAACTACAGACCTATATCATTGACGTCGGTTTGCAGTAGGGTTTTGGAGCATATACTGTATTCAATCATTATGAATCACCTCGAAGAGAACGATCTATTGACACGTAATCAGCATGGCTTCAGAAAACATCGCTCTTGTGCAACGCAGCTAGCTCTTTATTCGCACGAAGTAATGACCGCTATCGACAGGGGATCTCAAGTTGATTCCGTATTTCTAGATTTCCGGAAAGCTTTTGACACCGTTCCTCACAAGCGACTTCTAATCAAGCTGCGGAGCTATGGGGTATCGTCTCAGTTGTGCGACTGGATTCGTGATTTCCTGTCAGGAAGGTCGCAGTTCGTAGTAATAGACGGCAAATCATCGAGTAAAACTGAAGTGATATCAGGTGTTCCCCAGGGAAGCGTCCTGGGACCTCTACCGTTCCTGATCTATATAAATGACCTGGGTGACAATCTGAGCAGTTCTCTTAGGTTGTTCGCAGATGATGCTGTAATTTACCGTCTAGTAAGGTCATCCGAAGACCAGTATCAGCTGCAAAGCGATTTAGAAAAGATTGCTGTATGGTGTGTCAGGTGGCAGTTGACGCTAAATAACGAAAAGTGTGAGATGATCCACATGAGTTCCAAAAGAAATCCGTTGGAATTCGATTACTCGATAAATAGTACAATTCTCAAGGCTGTCAATTCAACTAAGTACCTGGGTGTTAAAATTACAAACAACTTCAGTTGGAAGGACCACATAGATAATATTGTCGGGAAGGCCAGCCAAAGGTTGCGTTTCATTGGCAGGACACTTAGAAGATGCAACAAGTCCACTAAAGAGACAGCTTACACTACACTCGTTCGTCCTCTGTTAGAATATTGCTGCGCGGTGTGGGATCCTTACCAGGTGGGATTGACGGAGGACATCGAGAGGGTGCAAAGAAGGGCAGCTCGTTTTGTATTATCGCGTTATAGCGGAGAGAGTGTGGCAGATATGATACACGAGTTGGGATGGAAGTCATTACAGCATAGACGTTTTTCATCGCGGCGAGACCTTTTTACGAAATTTCAGTCACCAACTTTCTCTTCCGAATGCGAAAATATTTTGTTGAGCCCAACCTACATAGGTAGGAATGATCATCAAAATAAAATAAGAGAAATCAGAGCTCGAACAGAAAGGTTTAGGTGTTCGTTTTTCCCGCTCGCTGTTCGGGAGTGGAATAGTAGAGAGATAGTATGATTGTGGTTCGATGAACCCTCTGCCAAGCACTTAAATGTGAATTGCAGAGTAGTCATGTAGACTCTTGATGAACTGTGGTATCGTGTTGAAGCTGCATGGGCAGCTGTGTCTGTACACGCCATCCAAGCTCAACACAATGCCCAGGCGTATCAAGGCCGTTATTACGGCCAGAGGTGGTTGTTCTGGGTACTGATTTATCAGGATCTAAGCACTCAAATTGCGTGACATGTATTCTAGTATAATATATTAGTCCAATGAATACCCGTTTACCATCTGCAATTTTTCTTGGTGTAGCAATTGTAATGGCCAGTAGTGAAGTTACTACGATACACGCCACATACGAATCTTTGTGTTGAACGGAATGGGGGACACACACTTGCGTAACAGCAACATGCGACATCGTCGTCATAAAAGAAGGGGGCAGTGGGGATATAATGATGTAATTTAAAAGTTGATACAGCAAAATGGACCATTTGCATGCCGAGACACAACTAAAGAAAGGCGCAATGAGACTGTACTAGTACTTTGAGATTCGTAGATTTTCAGATTGTTTTGGACCCGGATGAAACAAACTCTATTCTGACGGCCTTGGCAAATAAGGCGTTGATTGAGTCTGTATTAGTACGTCGAAGTATATGTACGAAGGGTTTTCAATACGTAAGTCACACATTCTTACGGCAGGCCAACTAACTTTTGCAGATGCTGCACTACTCTACAAAGTGACATACAGCCATGACTATGTTTTTGAACATTGTCACTAAGTCTATGTGAGCAATTGTCGGAACGTTCTCGACCATAGTAGCCCGCTCCTTGGACAACTTCGAGAACCGCTATGTGTACGTCTTCACCATTGTAAAATCTCTTTTCCTCGAGTGTTCTTAACAGCTTGTTAGAAACATGGAAATCGCATGGTGTGAGATTTGGACTATACGGCAGATGCTTCCAAACCTTCCATCGAAAACGCAGAAGGAAATCTCGTGTTGTGTTCTCCGTATGGGCTGTTGCAGTGTCACACAGGAGGACGACGCCTTTGTTTAATTTTCCACGCCTCTTGTGCCTTTATACGGCGTTGAATAGTGATGTCAGTGTTGCATGTAAAAGACAGAAAATTTATGTTTCCCAGTTCTCCGTTTACACTACAACCACAAAACGACGACAGCAAGACCAGAGAGGCAAAACAACATACACGTAAAAATGTAAACAAGCTGTAGAATAATATCCACTACCAGTCACAACTGAAGGTAACGTATTGAAAACACGGCCAGTTTTAGGCTCCTGCCCATCTTCAGGTGATTATACATTCACTTTCAAGTTTCCAACTTTCACTGGTTTTCACAGTTTACGTTCACTGCTTACTGCGTGAAAATATAAAATGTGTTTGTAAAAACTGTGACAAATGAGCAATTACGATTCGGATTCTCCGACTGTTTGTAAGTAGATTAATATTTTCAACACATACCGCTTTCTTATGACCATTTCTTTCACTGGAGTCCATTTAGTCAATATCACGTAATTTGCCTTTTATTTAAACAGTGAACTCCAGCATCTAAAGTTCATCATCTGAAGATGGGCACTAGCCCAAAACCGATCGTGCCTTAAATAAATTGCATTCAGTTGTGACTGGTAGCGGATCTTATCCTAACTCTATATAAAGGAACAGTCAGGGGGTTCAACAGCATCCATTATGGATAAAATTCACCAATATAAATATTTGCACTTAGTAATGCGAATAAATTCTCGAAACGCGCCGTGTTACGAGTAAAACAGTAAATGGTGTAGTGTTATTATTTAAATCATGAACTGTCTCTGCAGGAAGCCTGGAACGCGTAGTTTTTCTAACATTGTTGCGCACTGGTCTTAGCGCAGGACATGTGTTACTTAATTCAGTCTGCGTTCCTCAGTGCTACTGCTGCCATTAGATTTCATCAGGGCTTCAAAAGAGGAAGAGGAGGCAGGCAAGGAGATTCCATGTTGCCAGAACTATTCTCAGCACTCCAGGGTATTCACATTCTTAAAGTAGGAACACGAAGAGGGAATTCAAGACAGTGAAAAATTTTAATCATCAGTGTAAGAAACATCATTTACAGTAACTTCCAACAGGGATTCTAGAATCGGTCAAGGGGTAGGGGGGTTAATGGGGGGGGGGGGGAGGGGGGGGACAAGTGCCGTCGAATGTGAAGGTTCGCTGCTTGTTCGTAAATTTATTGAAAAAAAAAAAAAACAGACCTGGCCCGATGTGACATTTTTCTGTTCCCAAAAATAAAAGAAGACTTTAAACGCTGTCATTTTTCAAGCTCAGATGAGATTAAAAACGCGTCATTGAAGTAACTAAGAGCTATCCCAAAGACCGAGTTCGAGAATTAGAAAAAGCACTGACATAAGCCTTTAACATCTAATAGGGACTATTTTGAAGCTTTATCAATGATGTGGTCGAATAAATGCATTAAAAACCATTGTTATGAGCACACCTCGTATTTAAAGAACGTAGTATTGATCAACATAAGCTGCTATCTACACACCTTCCATTAGATGGTTATCTAGGACTTTCCTTAGCGCTTTGAATCCAGCGAAGAGCTTCCTCGGTTCATCTGTTATTGTCGCCTAGCTACATATTCTTCCCATCACTGCGTTTTAATTGCAGTCACAATTACATCTTCCACTTCAATCTGGTACCTGATCCGTTTGCTTCTTTTCCAGTCTCTCCCTGTAATTCACAACATGCAGCTCTTGATTGTTCGCTTAGTAACCATCCGTTTTTGAATGATTTTCCTGTGAATAGACTGTGAGTCATTGCCGTAAAGTTAAATCTAGTTGTACAGACGGATTGTAAACTTTTTGCTTATTTCGTCTTTGCACGGGTGCCAATCGGCCCATATAAATTAACACATATAGCACTGTTTTCAAGAAAACACTGGTCAGTCTGGCTGTGATGTGGGGGTGGTTTATTTATTTCAAGTTTCTGCTAACAGTCACTTTTTATTTGATGCTTAATCTAACAATAAGCAACGCGTTTCGAACATGTTTTGTTTATCTTCAAGCGTTTGTACATACATACATACATCGAGAAATGTTACTTAAGAATAAACAGTCTTAAACTAGATTAATCTAGAGCACTTTGTTTTTTACCGTAGCAAAGTGTTCTATATTAATCTAGTTTAAGACTGTTTATTCCTTAATTAACATTTCTCGATGTACGTATATATGTACAAATGCTTGAAGATGAACAAAACATGTTCGAAACACGTTGCATTATGTTAGATTAAGCATAAAATAAAAAGTGACTGGTAGCAGAAACTTGAAATAAATAATTTTCCCACACAGTCACGGTTCTCAAACATAGCCATTATGGCTCAAAATAATGGGGGTGATTTTCTCTCAATTATTGTCTAGGCAGGTGCCGCGTAGGTCTGTTATCTCGACCTCGTGACCGACCCTGGTAGCTGAGTGGTCAGCGCGACGGAATGTCATACCTAACGCCCCGGGTTCGATCCCCGGCTGGGTCGGAGATTTTCTCCGCTCAGGGACTGGGTGTTGTTTTTGTCCTTATCGTCATCATTTCATCCCCACCGACACGCAAATCACCGAAGTGGCGTCGATTCGAAAGGCTTGCACCAGGCAAACGGTCTACCCGACAGGAGGCCCTAGCCACACAGCATTTACATCTTGGCCTCGTAAACATGTCATACAAATAGTTCGAAATCCTATACACACAAAATAAAGAAAATAATAAATAAATCAGAAGGTCCACGGACGAGCTGGCTACAAGCTATTCCTCCATGTTGAAGAGAGTATGCTCACAGGAGTGACACCGGGCCATTGAAATAGACACGCCAAAAAAAAAAAAAATCGCGACACCAAGAAGGAGTTGTGCGACATAAACAGAAGTTGGTAGGCGTGTTTCTACATCTGAAAGTCGACGCGTATTGATATTTGGCACCACTCGCATAAGAGTAGCGGTAGTTGCGCCACTATGAGGGTGCAAATCAGGTTTGCTTCAAATACACGCTGTAACGGTCGTGAGCTTTAGTTACCTTTGAGTTTGGAAGTGGTGAGCTGATGTCAGTAAAAAATGCCTTTAAGGCGTCAAAGATGTCGTTATCGACACCTTGTTGAGTTCGTGTGATGTGTGTGCAATTTTATGGGACTTCTTCTAAGGTCATCAGTCCCTGACCTTACACAGGGGTTGACACTACATATCTTAATTAGGCATGGTATTATTGGAGATGGTTTGCCCTTACCACTCTCTGACTTTTGAACTGACATCCAGTTAGCTGCGGGGTACCTACATTTGCTGTAGACACCGAATCACTGAGTGATTTAGCGTTTTTCACAAATACAAGTCTTTGCCAAAGATGAAAGTAGTAACAATGAACTCAAAAATTCTGGGATGATTGTTTTGTAGTCTGAAAGTTACTTAGTTAGCAAACCTGCCACACGTCACCAGTCTAAGTGCATATATGCTGTCCGCCGAATAATAACTATAAGTTTCTGCGTAACTTCACTTCGCCACAGATCCTAGATTGTAGTATACTGCTGTTTATTTCCGCTGACATTTCTGTAAGTTATACAAAAGTGACTGGGCACCACATAGCGGGTGGTGTGGTAGCCCTACGTCAATGAGTGTTTAAGTAACAGTAGAATTTAGTTCTCAAACCGCAAACTTACCCCAATCGTGGCAGATATAGCCCACCTGTTGTGGTTTGTCCTGTGGTTACTGGACTCCATTGTTTATTGTTTGTCGGCCTCGTGTGTTCTTATTTGTCTTATTTTACTTTACTGCTTTTCACCTTCTGTCTCTCTTTCGACTGTTGCAACTGCAGTCTGATTCCTGTAAAAGCTGTAGATAGACTTTTGCTCCCTGTAAAGGTAAAATAATCGTCTCCTGTCTGTGTATTATCTGAGGCGTGCAAGTTTTAGCACAGGATTGTCTAACATTCTTTGAAATGTGATCTGCATGGAACACTATCTTGCTAAGCAGACGACCAAAACATCTATGATCGAGTCACTGAACGGTAGAGAGACTGTTGGATCTAGAGCAAACTATACAACGCACATAACTTTGCACCTAGAGGAAGATGTAAACTACATCTGCAGAAAGCTGTAAGAGATACTTCGTACCTAGAGGAAGCTACACAGCACACTATGCGTAGAAGAAAATATATATAACTTGTTGTCTAATGTAGTCTATCGGCTATGTGACCCTGATTATGATTGTACACCGTGTACAGCATAGATAAGGTGCGAATGAGATTTCATTCGTGGCCGCTATGTGCCAGAAAAGTCAGTTTTCAGTTTTCCAATAGTAAATACAGACATATCATTACTAATAGGGAAACTGATACAAGGAAGGGCACACGATATTACAAGAAAAAACATACCAGCAAACATGCATGTGTGGTTATGAGCCGTCACTGACTTCAGTATGAAACATTCTTCTAAGCAGTACACATGTATTTGAAACGTAAACTAACCAAATGGGTTCTAATGTCAATAGGGTAACCGCATTTTAATGTTAAAAAACTAGGGGATTTCAGCTAGCGTGATATATTTCACATGTTTTCCATTTCCTTGGACCGTTTCAGTACATCTTTTTACAGATAATTCTGTTATAGTACTGAAAGCGTGCTACATATTAAATGTCGCGCAGTGAAATCAACAACAGCTTTACACGTTGAACAGTGAGTTTGTTCTGCCCATATGTCCATTGAACATTAGCAGAGAAAATATTCTCTCTACAGTTGCGTTATGTACAGGTATGGCAAAATCGTACTGTACAGCTTTCAACAATTCAGTGCACTACGCATTTATTGGTACCATTCCTCAGCAACCAATGTTGCAGAGTTCATCATGTAATATGTTCTTAAAGCACTTATTTAATCGTACAGTACAGAGTCATCAATAACAATATTAACACCTCTTAAAAATACAACAGTTTATCCACTGCTTGTCACTCTGGCTCTTTTTCCAGGGTTAACCACAGAAATCTAAACACAACAGTGCATTAGGTTTTCCACCTATTAATATAATTGTAACTAACTGTGCAAAAAGTGTGCATTTCATTTTAAAAGACTTAAACTAAATTTCCATCATCACAATTAGGAATAATTTCGTTTACTTTTAAAGGGACAAATGGTTTTCTGCCCTTTCATAGAAATTAGTGGCAGTTCTCTGTAAAACAGAGTACGCTTTACAAAATTTTGGTTCTCGCCTTAAATGTGTAGAGTTTTCTTTGCAAAAAAAACCTCATTACACTGTGTGCAATTGTCAAAAGTGAAATGGATTTCCTGGATGTCTGTTGCCAGAGCCAGGATTGAAAATAAACTAAAGTGCTAAGTAAATGATATATTTCCCTCAGCAACCAATGTTGCAGAGTTCATCATGTAATATGTTCTTAAAGCACTTATTTAATCGTACAGTACAGAGTCATCGATAACAATATTAACACCTCTTAAAAATACAACAGTTTTTCCACTGCTTGTCATTCTGGCTCTTTTTCCAGGGTTAACCACAGAAATCTAAACACAACATTGCATTAGGTTTTCCACCTATTAATATAATTGTAACTAACTGTGCAAAAAGTGTGCATTTCATTTTAAAAGACTTAAACTAAATTTCCATCATCACAATTAGGAATAATTTCGTTTACTTTTAAAGGGACAAATGGTTTTCTGCCCTTTCTTAGAAATTAGTGGCAGTTCTCTGTAAAACAGAGTACGCTTTACAAAATTTTGGTTCTCGCCTTAAATGTGTAGAGTTTTCTTTGCAAAAAAAACCTCATTACACTGTGTGCAATTGTCAAAAGTGAAATGGATTTCCTGGATGTCTGTTGCCAGATCCAGGATTGAAAATAAACTAAAGTGGTAAATAAATGATATATTTCATTTTTTACTAAAAGCGGGTGGTTTCGCAGAAAGTTCCAAAATTGATTGGGGGGGGGGGGGGAGGAGGCGGGGAAGGGTTGCCTCCGATAAAAACAGGTAATATGGTAACACTAAATATCAACCATGGGAACGTGATAAGTGCGTGTTGCGGTCCTGGAACATTTTGCTGCCAAAGTATGACTACAACTCACGCGCCAATATGGCCAAGGTATACAGGTCGAACAGAACTTTTTAAAGCCTGAAAGAGTGCCTTACCTTAATCCTTTGGATCCTTCTGTCTGGAGTCACCCAAAAGTGAAGCACTCTCAATGAAAAAGTCGAAGAACTAGAGAACAGAATGTAAAATCTTGTGAAGAGTTACAAGACGATCGGAGGGGGGGGGGGGGGTGTTTAAACAACTAGTATTAACTGTAGAGACGAATGCAGTATTGCATCTAAATGCGAGGACGACACTGGAAAACTTGCTTTAGAAAGTGGTAACACGTAATGTGTTGATGGAGTATTGTATTTTTTTCTAATGGACAGCCACGGGTGAAATCTGAGTCCAATTAGATGGGGACTTAATCGAGCAGTTCACATTTCACGTACATTTTACTAACTAGGACAATATTTCATACTGAAGTCAGTGGCGTCTCGTAACGGCACACTCGCAGTTGCCCTTCAAGTTGCTTGTTTAGAGACCTATGTTTACTGAACATTTTTGGTTCTGTTGTCGTATATCTAGACCCGTATCAGTTTTCACTACTAATTATGGTATACTTAATTTATCCCTTATGTTGGTTGTAGAACTCCTTGGCTGTGGATTACACTATTTTAATAAGTACAGCAACCAGCCCCGTTTTTAACTTAGTTTTAGTTGCGCCAATACGAGTTTCGGGCTTTTACTCATGTTCAGTGGGCATAATATATATTTCAATCGTCAGTTGTACATCGTTAAGACATCATCCGCAATTTTGATGCTGCACCTGGCCTGTGCAAATTAAAGTTTTGTTTAGCTAATACACTTTGCGAGCTCTATATTGACGAGATATTACTGGTGAGCTGTACTTCCTTTCTGCTCTGCATCTTCTTCTCTTTAAATCGTGGCGCAAACACTTTTCCACTTGTTTCTTGCACAAGAACAGCGCAGTATCCGCCATGCTGCTGGCTGACATATTTGCTTGCACCGGATAATTAAATCTATGGTCAAAGTCATATTTTATTGACAGGTTATGAATGTACTGTTTCTACTTAAAGCTCTGTGTGACTAAAAACTAGGAATTCCCTAGCATGAATGTACTGAGTTCTAGTATGGTTATTCAATAAACGCATCAGTGACTGGTTAATGAAACTATATTGATTATTATAAAAACAATATAGTACGTTTTATATAAAAGAATTAAAATTACATAGTTTACTCACACCTGGAGTGACATGTACAAACAACACAGGCAAAACAACTAAAGCACTTGATGCAGAATTACTGTATGCACTGGATGGGCTAATATCACAACTGTACATCACGTGTGGCAATATAAGTAAATTATGAAAATACTATAGAAACAACGAGATTGTGGCAACTCCTTAGATACAACAAAATTATGGAATTTTCTTAGAAACAACAATTTTTTGTAAGGAATTCCGTAGCTTACTTACTCAGCCATGCACTAAGAAAGTCGTCAAATAACATAATTCAATAGAAGCCCAACCAGTGCATATAGTAACTGTACATAAATTATGTTGTTTTTGTTGTTGTTTGTATGTCACTCGAGATGTAAGTAAAATATGTAACAATAATTCTTTTACGTAAAATATACTGTGTTATTTGTATAATAATCAACAGAGTTTCATTAACTTGTCGCTATTGCACTTATTAAATAACCGCGGTAGCATTGAGCACATCCATGCTAAGCAATTTCAGTTCTTTTAGTCATGCTGAGCTTAAAGTAGAAATATTTCTTTCAGAACCTCTAATAACTTTGACCGCCGATTTAATTTTCCGATGTAAACAAAGACGTCAGTTTGCAACATGACGCATACGGCCCTGTTTCTGTGCAAGGCACAAGCGCAAAAGTGTGTGCCATGACTTTAAAGGCGAAAATCGGAACAAAAACAAGTAGAATAGAAAGTAAGTACCTGTAACAAGTAATCCGTCGTAAATATAAAGCTTGTGAAGTGTACTAATTAAATAAAACTGTTAATTTGTGCAGATTAGCTGCAGCATCCAAATTGCTGTTGATGCTTTAACGAAGTGCAACTGAAGACTGAAATTATATATTACGCTATTTGAAGATGGTGAAAGTCCGAAACGCATATCACAAAAATAAAAATACATAAAAAGTTTCTGGTTGCTGTATTTCTAAAAATAAAGTGATACACACTGTACTCTTCCGCTTTTGCGTCGGCCAACTGAAGCAATTCGTTAATGTCTAAGCCGGTCGCGGTGGTCTCGCGGTTCTAGGCGCTCAGTCCGGAACCGCGCGACAGCTACGGTCGCAGGTTCGAATCCTGTCTCGGGCGTGGATGTGTGTGATGTCCTTAGGTTAGTTAGGTTTAAGTAGTTCTAAGTTCTAGGGGACTGATGACCACAGATGTTAAGTCCCATAGTTCTCAGAGCCATTTTTTTCGTTAATGTCTAAAAATGAACTCTAGTAGAACAGATATACTTCCCTGTTTACTTTCTGACAAATTCTAAAAATCGTAAAGTAATGTGAAAGGAGTTCAACGTCCTTGTGCAAGTATATGAATGCGAGTGTTTCACAGGGAGTCGGAGGTGTGACCGCAAGGCTACATAAGGGCGCTTACGCAGGGGAAATTTTGCCTTCTGCTTATTCAGCCACGCCCGGACGTGTTGTTTCTACAAAATCGTTTCTCCTCGCCTCAGCTCCCTTCCGGGAATGCGTCCCTGAATAGCCGCACCCTTCCGCTGCGTAGCAGGCGACGTCACAGGATATCCGCTCACCTCCCCTGGAGCCTCCAGCGACGCGACTGAGGGGGGAACTACCTGTGCCGTGTGCAAAGGGCGCATAAACCTTCTACCACGCAACGCACGCTCTGCAGTAGGAAGTTGTGAGTCATAAACAGACACACGTCGCTGGATACCTGTCGACCGTATAATGTGAATATCAGACCGCACAGAGTATTTGATGCAAGCAGCCTGTAGGATTTTGTAGCCTGGTGGGTCAGTACCTACAGAACCACATTAACTATTCATCTATCCCATGGAACGAGATTGCCCAACACAGTAATTAGCTCGAACACCAACGGTAAAAAATAGTGGATTAGTATTCCCTAAAGACGAAGGACAAGGAAAAGAAAGCAAGAGACGTATAGTATTGTTGCATAGGGGATCCTGTGCGGTAGATTCTGCCATGTAATAGGAGACTGCAGACTGACCACTTCCCTCGCGATGAGGGACGGTTGTCTCTTACGTGTACCTGTCGAGTGTGGGTGATATAACGGATGTGTGTACAGTGTGTTGCCATGTTTGTGTTGTGTGATGATGAGAGACACCAGATCCTTGTCCATACCTTGAAGGCCCAAGAAATGTCGACCGACCGCCATGTCGTCCTCTGTCTTGAGGTGGATGCGGCACGGAGGGGCGTATGGTCGACACACCGCGCTCCAGGCCGCTTTGCCGAGTCTTCACATCTTGGAGCCGCTACGTCTCAATCAAGTAGCTCCTCAGTTGGTATCATGAGCTTGATTGAACCCGTACCAATCCTTCCTCCCAGGAAAATCCTCGGCAGTGCCAGAAATCGAACCCGGGTACCCCACATGGCAGCGATCTACACTGACAGCTACAGACGCGGACTGTGATGAGAGAACGGATAGGGTAAAACCCACTGTCGGCACGTAGCCTACTCTCGAACAGCAGAAGGGAACCCGCTTGTATTAACGTTCACCTCCGACGGACAGATCATCATTAACAGTGTCACATGCCCTCACACCATGAAACACAGATAGGTTTGAAATTGATTCTAAGATAATTATGCAAAGTCGGGTGATCAGGAACTTGACGCCAATACCTCTCCTTCCCTTGCTGGTCCCTTGCTGCCACCACCAGGTTTCGAACTGGCTACCCGATGCCACCTCACAGGCTGCAGAGGTGGATGCTAGATGGGAGAAAGAGAGATAGGGGAAAATCGGTTCTGCATTTTGGCAGAGGAGGCCTCCGGCATTCACCTTAAGCTATTTAGTGACAATGTATGATCCTCACACGCAGCATATGACTGAGGATAGTCTTTTGAGACGGTCTGTACTGGTTAACAGAAAATATTCAATTATGTATTCGTGCCGGAAAACAAAATTCATTTAAAATTTAAAAAATCTAGGAAAGCCTTCGTCTTCCTGGCCACACAGGGAGCTGAACCTACGTCATCCTGAGTATGAGTCCTGTTTTAGTGTTATGCAACTTCGACTCGTTGCTAGCTGTGGAAGAAAGTCTCGTAATCGAAGTTTTGTTGGAGGTGAGTAGAGGTGTCAGTAAACACTGTCTGAGCAGCAGACTGTATTCTACTGTATTCATCAGATCTTCAGAGCCTGTTAAAGACGAAAGCAGCATAAATAATTTATGCTAGTCCACCCACCACGTGGGATGGAAACAGTCGAGATTTGGAACTGGGAAGAGTTAGGAAGCTCTCACATCAGTGTTGTATGTATCGACCGAGCGATGGTGTAACAGGAGTATCGATACGTCATTTAGAACAGTGGCGCTGTCGGGCATACTAGGCCAGAAGCGCGACCCACAATCCTGCTGCTGCTATCGGAATGCAGGTGCGTAGGGGTATGCGGTCAGTCAGTCAACATAGAAGTTAACCGTACGTAGGGCCGCGTTATGTTGTAAAGTGACTGCCACCAGCTGCAGAAAACCGACGTTTGCACCGCGGTGGCCTTCCTCAGCGTCTGCTAAAGCTGTTTATGGTGTCCATTAGACACGAAAGATGACTCAAAATTGTGAAAATAAATGATAAAAATAAAAAAACTCCGCTGCTCCGGTGCCAAGTCCCGGGTCTCACCATACAAGAGGTGAAGAAGGAGGAGGGGAAGGAGTAACAACCTCGTTAAAAAACCTAAGTTCACCTGGCCCAGGTGATAGTACCTTGTAAGGGCTCCTTGCTAGGACTAAAGTGGCGACCTCAACGGTAGTGAGGGGAGAGGGAATAGTTCTCGGTACGGCTGAACTAGCGGAAGAGTCAACCAAAGAAAAAAAATCCACTTGGCGCCTGCCTTGAAACAAGCGGCTAAGTGGTCAGCGTCTGCCCACCAGTGATGCTGCTGAAAACAGCTTCTCGGAGCTAACAACCTCGAGTAGAATCGTTAGGGGACTTGTTTCCCTAATCCGACAAACAATCAACAATGTATACGCCCATTGTAAGAGATTTTACCCCAGGGCGTAAAAAATCTCCAATTTCTCAGGAACTTAAAAGTAGGTATTCGCAATCTGGGGGCCTACAGCAATGTGCGAAGGATGAGTCGGAGCTGCCTGAAACTTGCCTTAAGCTAGCAACAAATAAAATTAAACACAAAAATATAAACTATTTGGCAACTTTCAACGCAAACTCACTTCTAAAAACAGGAAGACTTAAAATGTTAATAAATTTTATAAAACAGAAAAATAGAATGATAACGGCATTCCAAGAAATAAGGTATACTATGAACATTCATTTGATTCAGAGGGATTCAGAATCTTCAAAGGGAAGCTGGGAAAAAGAGTTATGAAGAATGTACACCAATTTGGAATAGGATTCATTGTAAACCAAAATATATTAAACTCAATAGTAGAATTTAAATGTATCAATGAAAGACTTTCAACATTAACCTTCAAATCAGTAAACAAACTGGATACCATTATAAATACACATGCACCAACAAATGAGAAAAACAGAACACAAAAAGAACAAATAGAACTTTTCTGACAGGAACTGTCAAACACATTAGACCAGGCTTCATCCAAAAACGCAATATATTGCTGGGAGACTTTAAAGCTCAAATCGGTAAAGAACGTCATCACTGATCTATAGTAGGTAAATTCCCTGCACAGAAAAGAACAAATGCAAATGGAGAAAGAGTTATGAATTTAAGCAGAGAACATGACATAGTTCTAAAATCTACATTTTTCAAAAAACTCCCTAGGGTGTCCCCGAATCCAGTCTGTGGGGAGAAACAACTTGATCATGTTGCTATAAGAAGACAGCCAACATCAGAGACATTAATGTAAAAGTTGCTAAGAGTGCAGATTTAGATTAATATCACTCTCTACCTATCGATAAATTCAAAATTAGGCCAATATATAAAAGAAAGAACCTATATCAACCAAAAACGTTTGACACTCAGAAATTAACTAAGGAAGATAATTTGGAAAAGAGAACACTTAAAACATGGGAACAACTTCAAAAAGACATAGTACAGACAGCAGAAGAAACCATTCTCTTTACAAAAAATGGGAACATGCCTGCTGGAATGATGAGTATGACGAACCAGCTTGGAACATATGGAATGCAAATAAAAATGATAAAAATAGGAACTCCCTAAAAGAAACCCGGAAGCAAGCATCAAAAAGCCTTAAAAAGATGAACGTACAATACATGAAAGACCAACAAGCATCAATAGACTCCAACTTCAAACAGAAAAATGCCAGGGGTTGTTACAAAACATTCAAGAGAAGCTTAAAGAAATTCACTCCACCTAATCTGTCACGGAACCAAACACGTAGAAACTGCATATAATAGCACAGAGAACTATAGAATACTTCCCGAACACTAACTGTGATCCATCGAAAGAAAAATGTACTTTCTATATTGTAAGCCCAACACCACCGAGCTCAAAGCCGCCAACCACAGAAGGAAAAGAAGACCTTAAAAATAATAAAGCAAATGCAGAGAATAATATAGTTGCTGAACTATGGAAGTACTCTAGTGACAACGTCTGCATCTTCATCAATACTCCGCAAGCCACCAGACGTTGTGTGGTGGAGGGTACCTTGAATACCTCTATTGGTTCTCCATTCTATTCAAGTCTCGTATTGTTCGTGGAAAGACAGATTGTCGGTATGCATCTGTGTGGGCTCTAATCTCTTTGATTTTATCCTCATGGTCTCTTCGCCAGATATACGTAGTAAGCAGCAATAATACTGCTTGACTCCTCGGTGAAGGTATGTTCTCGAAATTTCAACAAAAGACGGGCCGAGCTACTGAGTCTCTCTGGCAGAGTCTTCCACTGGAGTTTATCTATCATCTCCGTAACGCTTTCGCGCTTATTAAATGATCCTGTAAAGAAGCGCGCTGCTCTCCGTTGGATCTTCTCTATCTCTTCTATCAACCCTATCTGGTACGGATACCACACTGGTGAGCAGTATTCAAGCAGTGGGCGAAAAAGTGTACTGTAACCTACTTCCTTTGTTTTCGGACTGTATGTCCTTAAGATTCTTCCAATGAATCTCAGTCTGGCATCTGTTTTACCGACGATTAATTTTGTATGGTCATTCAGTTCTAAATCACTCCTAATGCCTACTCCCAGATAATTTATGGAATTAACTGCTTCCAATTGCTGACCTGCTATATTGCAGCTAAACAATAAAGGATCTTTCTTTCTATGTATTCGCAGCACATTACACTTGTCTACATTGAGATTCAATTGCCATTCCCTGCATCATTCGTCAATTCGTTGCAGATCCTCCTACATTTCAGTACAATTTTCCATTGTTAAAACCTCTCGATATACGACAGCATCATCCACAAAAAGTCTCAGTGAACTTCCGATGTTATCCACAATTTATATATATTGTGAATAGCATCGGTCCTACGACACTTCCCTGCGGCACACCTGAAATCACTCTTACTTCGGAAGAATTCTCGCCATTGAGAATGACATGCTGCGTTCTGTTACCTGGGAACTCTTCAATCCAATCACACAATTGGTTTGATAGTCGATATGATCTTACTTTGTTCATTAAACGAAGGTGGGGAACTATATAAAAAGCCTTGCGGAAGTCAAGAAACGCGGCACATACCTAGGAACCCTTGTCAAATGCCCTCTGAGTCTCGTGGGCGAATAGCGCGAGCTGGGTTTCACATGATCGTCTTTTTCGAAACCCATGCTGATTCATACAGAATAGATTTCTAGTCTCCAGAAAAGTCATTATACTCGAACATAATACGTGTTCCAAAATTCTACAACTGATCGCCGTTAGAGATATAGGTCTACAGTTCTACATATCTGTTCGACGTCCCTTCTTGAAACCGGCGATGACCTGTGCCCTTTTCCAATCTTCTGGAACGCTACGGTCTTCTAGAGACCTATAGTACACCGCTGCAAGAAGGGGGGTAAGTTCCTTCGCGAACACTGTATAAAATCGAACTGGTATCCCGTCGGGTCCAGCGGCCTTTCCGCTTTTGACCTATTTTAATTGTTTTTCTATCCCCTCTGTCATCTTTTCGATATCTACCATTTTGTCATCTGTGCGACAGTCTAGAGAAGCAACTACAGTGCAGTCTTCTTCTGTGAAACAGCTTTGGAAAAATACATTTAGTATTTCGGCCTTTAGTCTGTCATCCTCTGTTTCAGTACCATTTTGGTCACAGAGTGTCTGGACATTTTGTTTTGATTCAACTACCGCTTTGACATAAGACAAAAATTTGTTAGGATTTTCTGCCAAGTCAGTACAAAGAGCTTTACTTTCGAATTAATTGAACGCCTCTCGCATAGCCCTCCTCACACTACACTTCGCTTCGCGTAATTTTTTTTTTTTTTTATTTTTTTTGTCTGCAATGCTTTGGCTATGTTTATGTTTGCTGTGAAGTTCCCTTTGCTTCCGCAGCAGTTTTCTAACGTGGTTGTTGTACCACAGTGGCTCTTTTCCATCTCTTACGATCTTGCTTGGCACATACTCATCTAATGCATATTGGACGATGGTTTTGAACTTTGTCCACTGATATGTACGCGAGATAAAACTTTTGTCTTGAGCCGCCAAGTACTCTGAAATCTGCTTTTTGTCCCTTTTGCTAAACACAAAAATCTTCCTACTTTTTTCAATATTTCTATTTACGGTTGAAATCATCGATGCTCTAACTGCTTTATGATCCCTGATTCCCTGTTCTTTGTTAACTGTTTCAAATAGTTCGGGTCTGTTCGTCACCAGAAGGTCTAGTATGATATCTCCACGAGTCAGTTCTCTGTGTAACTGCTCAAGGTAGTTTTCAGCTAATGCATTCAAAATAATTTCCCTGGATTATTTGTCCCTGCCACCCGTTATAAACGTTTGAGTCTACCAGTCTATATCTGTTGAATTAAAATCTCCACCCAAAACTATAACATGGTCGGGAAATTTACTCGAAATATTTTCTAAATTTTCCTTCAGGTGCTCTGCCACAACAGCTGCTGAGCCAGGGGCCTACAGAGACATCCAGGTACCAAGTTTGCGCCCGCTTTAACCGTGACCTTCACCCAAATTAATTCACGTTTCGGATCTCCGTAAGTTTCCTTCGATACTATTACACTTTTTATCGCTATAAACACACCTCCCCCTTCACTATCCAGCCTGTCTCTGCGGTATGCACTCCAATCAAAGATTTTCATTACTGTTTATATCTGGTTTCAGCCAACATTCCGTCCCTAGTACTATGTGGGTACTGTGATCATTTATTAATGAGAGCAATTCTGGGACCTTTCTATAGACGCTCCTCCAGTTAACTATTACCACATTAATATTGTCATTGGCTGTTGCGTTTTGCCTACTGCTACCTTGTCGCGTCTCAGGCGTCTTGTCGGGCCTAGGGAGGAAATTCTCTAACCTAAAAAACCCACATGTGCACTCCTCACGTATTTCGCTACCCTTGTAGCCGCTTCCTGCGTGTAGTGCACGCCTGACCTATTCAGGGGGACCCTACATTTCTTTACCCGATAGCGGAGGTCGAGAAATTTGCGCCCTAGATCTCCAGAATCGTCTGAGTCTCTGGTTTAAGCCTTCCACTTGGCTCCAAACCAGAGGACCGCGATCGGTTCTGGAACGACACTACAAATAATTAGCTCAGATTCCACCCCACAAGGGAGGCTTTCCTCCTTCAACAACTCCGCCAACAGCCTGTACGAACTGAGGATGACCTCTGAACCCAGACGGCAGGAGTCATCGGTGCCGACATGAGCAACAATTTGCAGTCGGATGCACCCAGTGCTCTCAATCGCCGCCGGCAGGGCCTCCTCCACATCTCGGGCCCCCCGGCAAGCAGACAGAGTGAACACTGGCCTTCTTCCCCGACCTTTCTGCTATTTTCCTAAGGGGCTCCATCACCCACCTAACATTGGAGCTCCCAATCACTAATAAGCTCCTCCCCCGGGTGCTTGCTCCGACCTTGGTGAAGGAACGGCCACATATCCACTCACATGCAGAGCGGACGATGCCACACGGCCAGCCTCCACATTGACCCTCCGCCTCGTGCGACGCGAACGCCGTTGAGCCCACCACTCCCCTTGGGGAGAGGGTGGCCCAACCGCACCCGGTACCTGTGAAGATGTCTCGACAGCAGGGACAGTGGGTGAAGCATGTAACACCTGGGGTGTACCTTGTGACCCACCAGACTCCCCACTGCCGCTACACTCCGAGGCAGCAGCCTGAAGATGGCTGACCGCGGCCATCAGCACATTATACAATGTCTATCAGAAATACTCAAATAAATCTGGTCAACCCACAGCTTACCATCAGAATGGACATCAGCACTAATAAATGCACTACATAAAAAAGCAAAGAAGACAGACCCTAGCAATTATAGGGGAATCTCCCTCTTACCACTGACCTATAATATCTTGTCTAACGTACTTTTAAAAAGAGCAGAAGAACCACTTGACAAACAACTAGGAGACTATCAGGGTGGTTTTAGGAAGGGAAGGTCAAGTGCGTAACAAATATTAAACTTAAATAACATATTACAAATGAGGAAAATCAAGAACTTTCCACTTTTGTGGATTTTGAAAAGGCCTATGATTTCATCGACAGAAATACACTGCTTGATATTTTAAAAGAACTGGGACTCGATATTAAAACAACTGAAATAAATAAAGCAACTTTGAAAAATACAAAATTGAAAGTAAAATTTAGGGGAGAGCTCTCAAAATCGTTTGAAATAAAGTCAGGTGTCCGACAGGGAGATGGTTTGTCACCTCTGATGTTCAATTGTGTGTCAGAGAAGGTAATTCGAGAATGAAGGAAGGCCATCAATACTAAAGGGATTCAACGAGGAAGAAATCCAAACAAGATCACTGTCGACTCTTTATCCTTCAGAGATGACATGGCATTGATTACAGATTCGCAAGATAATGGCCAAGCACCAATAAGAGAACTGCAAAAACAAGCAGTCAAATTAAGACTTCAAATTTCCTTTGAAAAAACAAAGTTCATGACAAACATCTGTGAAGCCCCTCAAAATATCGCAGTTGACAACAATTCAATACACAAAACAGATTCTCTAAATACCTAGGCGAGTGGATTACATACAATGCAAAAGAAAAGATAGCTGTAGAAACTAGGGTGCACAAAATGGAAAGAGTGTTTCATATGACCAAAAACGCTTAGTGTAGATGCCTTTCACTGTATCACCTTTTTTTCCTTTGGCTGATGGTAGTATTTCAGAGTACTAAAAATTGAATGACATGATCTCAAATTTAGCTAGACTTTTTTACATCAAAATCATCATCATCATCATCATCATCATCATCATTCTGATTATGCATTTCAGCGTTCAGTCTGAAGCATAGTCTCCCTTATAAAATTCCTCCATGATCCCCTTTTCATTGCTAACATTGGTGCCTCTTCTGATGTTAAGCCTATTACTTCAAAATCATTCTTAACCGAATCCAGGTACCTTCTCCTTGGTCTAACCCGACTCCTCCTACCCTCTACTGCTGAACCCATGAGTCTCTTGGGTAACCTTGCTTCTCCCATGCGTGTAACATGACCCCACCATCTAAGCCTGTTCGCCCTGACTGCTACATCTATAAAGTTCATTCCCAGTTTTTCTTTGATTTCCTCATTGTGCACACCCTCCTGCCATTGTTCCCATCTACTATACCTGCAATCATCCTAGCTACTTTCATATCCGTAACATCAACCTTATTGATAAGGTAACCTGAATCCATCCAGCTTTCACTCCCATACAACAAAGTTGGTCGAAAGATTGAACGGTGCACAGATAACTTAGTCTTGGCATTGACTTCCTTCTTGCAGAAGAGAGTAGATCGTAGCTGAGCGCTTACTGCATTAGCTTTGCTACACCTCGCTTCCAGTTCTTTCACTATGTTGCCATTCTGGGAGAACATGCATCCTAAGTACTTGAAACCGTCCACCTGTTCTAACTTTGTTCCTCCTATTTGGCACTCAATCCTTTTATATCTCTTTCCCACTGACATTACTTTCGTTTTGGAGATGCTAATCTTCATACATTTTTGATCTAGCTCTGAAATATTACTTTGCAAACTTTCAATCGAATCTGCCATCACAACTAAGTCACCTACATATGCGAAACTGCTTATATTGTGTTCACATATCTTAATCTCACCCAGCCAGTCTATTGTTTTCAACATATGATCCATAAATAATATGAACAACAGTGGAGACAGGTTGCAGCCTTGTCTTACCCCTGAAACTACTCTGAACCATGAACTCAATTTACCGTCAACTCTAACTGCTGCATGACTATCTATGTAAAGACCTCTAATTGCTTGCAAAAGTTTGCCTTCCATTCCATAATCTAGTAGAACAGACAATAACTTCCTCCTAGGAAACCGGTCATATGCCTTTTCTAGATCTATAAAGCATAGATACAATTCCTTGTTCCATTCATAACTCTTCTCAATTATTTGCGATAAGCTAAAGATCTGGTCCTGACAACCTCTAAGAGGCCTAAACCCACACTAATTTTCATCCAATTTGTCCTCAAATAATACTCGCACTTTCCTTTCAACAATACCTGAGAAGATTTTACCCACAACGCTGATTAAAGAGATACCTCTGTAGTTGCTACAATCTTTTCTGTTTCCGTGTTTAAAGATTGCTGTGATTACTGCTTTCGTCCAGTCTGATGGGACCTGTTCCGACTCCCAAGCCATTTCAGTTATCCTGTGTAGCCATTTAAGACCTGACATTCCGCTGTATTTGATGAGTTCTGACTTAATTTCATCCACGCCAGTCGCTTTATTGCACTGCAGTCTATTGACCATTTTCTCCACTTCCTCAAATGTGATCCTATTTCCATCATCATTCCTGTCCCATTGTACATCAAAACCTGAAACATTACTAATCGTATTTTCACCTACATTGAGCAACTCTTCAAAATATTCCCTCCATCTGGCCAAGGCATCAACAGGATTCACCAGCAGTTTCCCTGACCTGTCCAAAATACTTGGCATTTCCTTCTTACCTCCCTTTCGAAGACTGCTAATTACACTCCAGAATGGTTTTCCAGCCGCTTGACCCAATGTCTCCAACCTGTTTCCAAAGTCTTCCCAAGATTTCTTCTTGGATGCTGTTATTATCTGTTTGGCTTTGTTTCTTTCTTTAACATAACTTTCTCTGTCTACCTGAGGTCTAGTATGTAGCCATTTTTGATACGCCTTCTTTTTCCTTTTACAGGCTGCCTTGACTGTGTCATTCCAGCAAGCTGTTTGCTTCATCCTACTTTTACACACTACTGTTCCAAGACGTTCTTTAGCCACTTCTAGTACTGTGTCCCTGTACTTTGTCCATTCCTTTTGCAATGACTGTAATCGACTATCTTCAACTAATCGGTACCTTTCTGAGATCATTGTTATGTACTTGTGCCTGATTTCCTTATCCTGAAGTTTCTCCACTCTTATCCTCCTACATATGGACCTGACCTCCTGCACTTTCGGCCTCACAATACCAATTTCACCGCAGATTAAATAGTGATCAGTGTCATAAAGAATCCCCTTAATACATGTGTGTCCCTCACAGCCTCCCTGAATTCCTGATTTGTTATTATATAGTCAATGACAGATCTGGTTCCCCTACCTTCCCAAGTATACCGGTGAATGTTCTTATGTTTAAAAAAAGGAGTTTGTGATCACTAAGCCCATACTGGCACAGAAATCCAAGAGCTGTTTCCCGTTCCTGTTGGCCTCCATATCCTCTCCAAATTTACCCATAACGTTTTCATACCCTTCTGTTCGATTTCCAGTCCCTGCATTAAAATCACCCATGATCAGAACACTGTCCATGTCCTTTACTCTAACAGCTATATCACTGAGTGCGTCATAAAAACTATCCATCTTAACTTGATCTGTCCCTTCACAATGCGAATATACTGACACAATCTTAATTTTCTTGCTAGACACTGTCAAATCTATCCACATCAGTCGTTCGTTTACATACCTTATTGCAACTACGCTGGGTTCCATTTCTTTTCTGATGAAAAGCCCTACACCACATTGTGCTATTCCTGCTTTGACTCCTGACAGGTTGACCTTGTATTCTTCCACTGCCTCTTCTTTCCCACCCCTTACCCGAATGTCACTAACATCTAAAACGCCCAACCCCATCCTACTTGCAGCCTCTGCCAGCTCTACCTTCTTCCCAGAGTAGCTCCCATTGATATTAATAGCTCCCCTCCTCGTTACCATTCGTTTGCCGAGTCGTATCTTAGGAGTCCCTGGTTTGTCAATTAGAGGTGGGACTCCGTCACCTCCAAAGGTCCGAGGCATTTTGCTCTGATTGTTGCCAGCATCATATATAAAGTACCAGGGAAGCAGGTTGCTAGCCTTACTTGCCCCGAGTTCCATTCGGTTTTACCCCTAACGGCTGAGGGACTAATCGATGGATTTGGTAGTCTTTGTCGTCTGAGCACAAAGGTGACCACGACTCAGAATATGTCCGAGATGCCCAGCCTTCTTCCAAAGTAACTGGTATCCCGACTGTCGGGACCACTTACTTGGCCACTCATACGTTGCCCGTGATTCATGAACTAGGACATGACTACAGGAACCCACACCATGAACCACTTTTTTTACATCGCACTATTAATTTTAAGCAGTCGCTTAATGCACAGTACAACTTGTGTCGACTGAGACGAGATTTGGAAGAAACCACTCGATCTCGGACGGAATACGCAATAAGCTGATACTTCCTGGGTTTCGCCAGCAACAATTAATTGTCTCTTCGTTAGACTGTGTAAGTACATTCTCGAGACTGTGACTTCCGGTAGATTGATGTGGTGTTGCAGGTTTACTCAGCTGGCGGGTTACAGTAATCGTATCTCATTGTGTCTTCCAAAATTCGTTCTTCAGAATGGGCTGTGTTTCAAAACCACAACGAGAAGCAAGTCACACACTCACAGTTTATCTGTACCGCCTCTTTCTCCCTGTTTCCGTTTTAGGTTGAATGGATATGTCTACTGATTCCAGCAGCTTCTACTCAGTAATAAATGTGCTTCCTCGGCTACACCACTTGATTTCAGGCAAGAAGACTACGTGTCCAACATTTAGTCTCACAAAACGTATCTACGAATACAGTATCAGTGACTCACAATTAGGAGTAGCAGTCAGTAAGCAATGCAACATACTTTTTTTCTGAAAGCAGATTGGTTTTATTTAGCATCCCAATACACCATTACTATTTCCCACGGTTTTAGCTACAAAACACTACTTTTCAACATAATTTCCCTTCAATACAATGGCCTTACGCCACCTCACTGGGGAGGGAGAGGGGGGACCTGTATGGCCGCACTGTACGACTCCACTGGTCGACGCCTTGCTGCACCAATAACCTCCCCATCATCCACGTACTGGTCCCCGCGGAGGGCAGCCTTCATTGGGCCAAACAGATGGAAGGCGGAAGCTGCTAGAGCCGTGTTTCAGAGTTAATCGCTGCACCATGAGGGAAGATATCAAACAGAATAACCGCTTCAGAGTCCCATAGAGATGGTGGCCATGACTTTGCCGGATGATGCCGCGGCTTCGAACTTTTTCTTCGGAGGGGAGGAGGTGTGGCGCCACTCCATGGATAGCCGATTTGTTTCCGGTTCGAAGTAATGAACTCGTGAAACTTAATGTCAGATTAAAGCTGCGTGCCGGACCGAGACTCGAACTCGGGACCTTTGCCCTTCGCGGGCTAGAGCTCTACCATTCTGATGAACTTATGTTTCATCACCTGTGACAATGTTCGACAAAAAATTATGAGGACGAGCCTCGTAACGCGCAAGATGGTGCTTCGTTGCTCTTAATGATGCTCTGTCAGGCAGCGAGGAGCTCAGTGAACCCACAACTCTTGAGTATCCCAACTGGTGGACGAACGTGTCAGTATTAGCGACAGAGACGTCCACTGCAGAAGCGAGGTATTTAATTGTGATCCGTCGATCATCTCGAAGGAGAGTACCCGCACGTTCCAATACTGCAGCAATCACAGCTGCGTGCCGTCGGCCGATACACGGGAGGTCGGACACGTACGCGGGACTTTGTTGCGACGTTGACAGACTAACAACTCGCCGTACTTCTTTTCACTGCCAGGTCTTTGTAGACATTCTGCAAGCGCCTACCAACATCTGCAATACTCTGGTTTTCCAGCAAAAGAAACTCAATGACAGCTGTTCTCTTCGAACGCTCCTCCGTTACAGAGGCCATTTTGAAGGCTTTGTGTAGCACCGAAACTATCGAAACTTCATGAGACTATAGGGGATGAAGCGGGCGTATGTGCCACTGTTAATTCCGCATTTTTTCCATCGAAATTGGCCACGAGAAATTAGTGTTGCGTTACTTACTGGAGGCCACTCGCATTATCTGAACAGACAAAGGCCTAGTAAACTTTAAAATCCTATCTATGTCTCGCTACATTAGACGCGAATTTTCTGCGGTAATTCGACTGCACTTAAAGTAGCATCGTGCTACTATACAGGGTGGTCGGAAATTCCTGTTACAAACTTCTAGGTCATGTAGAGGGTAGTGAGTACAGAACGTTTTGAATGGGAACCCATGTCCAGAAACGCATCGTTTCCGTTCCACGACAGTTTCAGTTCAGATGTGTACCTCGTCAACGTCTGCATAGGGCAAGAGAAACGTCTCAGAGTTCCCTGTCCTGGTATGCAACAGGGTAGACACGATGACGTGTACTACGCCAAACGATCCCCAGATGTCACTTATTGTCCGCTTTCTTGTGAGACCGAGTCAACGCCTGTGCATCACCGATTGAGGAAACATTGTGCAGTACACGTTTGCGGAACACACAGACATATTCCTTGTGTATGGCGAAGCTGGAGGTAACGGAAGAGCTGCTAGTCGGCTATATCGAGAACGTTTTCCAC
Organism: Schistocerca gregaria; assembly: GCF_023897955.1. Classification (NCBI taxonomy): domain Eukaryota; kingdom Metazoa; phylum Arthropoda; class Insecta; order Orthoptera; family Acrididae; genus Schistocerca; species Schistocerca gregaria. The sequence goes on from NC_064922.1 coordinate 871,449,315, forward strand.
ACCGTCACACTCCATCGCACAAACTGTTTGCCCAAGTTACACAACGGCTACGAGAAACGGGTACCTTCACCGTGAGGAGGCAGGACTGTGGTGCTCCACGGCGACGCTGCAGTCCCGAATTTGCAGAAGGTGTACTGCGTCGCATTGAAGATAGCCCGTCAACGAGTTCGCGAACAATTGCGCGTCCAATGGCTGTTAGTCACAGTACCGTCATGGACGTCCTGCATGAGCAACAACTACATCCGTACCACTTACAAAGGGTACACGCAATGGGTCCAGCAGACTTTCCACAACGCGTCGCCTTCTGCACGTGGTTCCTGCACCGTTGCATCGACGCGCCCCAGTTTCCACGTCGAGTTCTCTTCATAGATGAATGTAGGTTCACAAGAGATTATGTTCTGAACGCTCGAAATAGCCATGTCTGGGCGGACGAAAACCCTCATGCCACTCATGTACAGCGATTTCAAGACAGGTTTGGAATTAACGTGCGGACAGGTATTCTGGACGGTCATGTGATAGAACCGCACCTCCTTCCATCCAAGGCCGGCAGCTGTGGTGTAGCGGGTCAAGGCTCTACAGTCCGGAACCGCGGGACCGCTACGGTCGCAGGTTCGAATCCTGCCTCGGGCATGGATGTGTGTAATGTCCTTACGTTAATTAGGTTTAAGTAGTTCTAAGTTCTAGGGGACTGATGACCGAAGGTGTTAAGTCCCATAGTGCTCAGAGCCATTTGAACCATTTTTGAACCGTCCATCCAAGCTCATTGGTCCCGCATACTTAGTCTTCCTATGAGACGTATTGTACCCGTTCTTGGAAGCTGTGCCATTGAATGCCCGTCAGGAAATGTGGTTTCAGTATGATGGAGCACCACCTCACATTTCACTGGCTGTCCGGAGACATCTCAACAGACGGTATGGTGAAAGATGGCTGGGCCTTGGTGGCCCAACCGCGGGGCCGCCACGATCGCCGGATTTAACCCCTATGGACTACTTAGGCGCTTCAGTCTGGAACCGCGCGACCGCTACGGTCACAGGTTTGAATCCTGCTTAGGTATGGATGTGTGTGATGTCCCTAGGTTAGTTAGGTTTAAGTAGTTCTAAGTTCTAGGGGACTGATGACCTCAGATGTTAAGTCCCATAGTGCTCAGAGCCATTTGAACCATTTTTGAACACCTGTAGAGTCAGGAAGATCTGCTGACACTAGTTAAGGCCGCTGCACAAGACATTGAAGAGACACCAGGTGGGATGGAGAGAGTGTACCACAACATGCTTTGGCGGTACAATGTGTGTCACAACGTTGGTGGTCGCCACATCGAGCGGCTGTTGTAATGCATCGGTTCGTTGCGACTGGTGCCGTAGATGCTGGGTTCTTGTTGTTGTCGACTAATGTAGAAAATAAGGTGTATATTGTTGTCGACTAATGTAAAAACTAAGGTGTATATTGTAATGCAAATGCGTAAGTAATAACGGAAAGAGTCAGTATTCTTTTCAAATGTAAGGCAACAATTGTACAGAGTCACGCCTGAGTACATTCCTCACATCGGTGCGGATGAGATAATCATCTGCATTGAAACTGTCGTAGAACGGAAACGATACGTTTCCCGACATGGGTTCCTATTCAAAAAGTTATGTACTCCCTCTACATGTTTTAGAAGTTTGTAGCGGGAATTTCCGACCACCCTGTATTGGTGAGATGTTTCTCTATTCGATGTCCCTTACCCTTCTCTGATATTGTCAGGTAATTTTCTCCATCCTGTAAAAAATTAGTTATTTCCTTGTCAGAAGTTCTACGTATCAGCAGTATTTACATTTATTTCAATTTTCTGAGTGTGGCTGGTGAGCCGCAAATCAGATAGCTTAGACGAGCGGTTTCATCTATCCCACCCCGCCCAGGCAGTTGGGTTGAGCCAGGCCTGGCGAATGCCAAAGTATTTGGCGCGTGACGGGTGGTAGCGGCGCAGTTCCTGGAAAAGCGATATCGAGCCCGGCGGATGTGTGCTCGAGAAGGCTCATGCTTGCGAGGCTGTGTCTGGAGCACGCCCCGGTCTGAGATAGCGGCCCCCGCCGTAAACAGATACAGAGCCGCAGGGCACGGCCTGCGTCACCCCGCTGCCCGTAAACGGCGCCGCCGGCTGCAGGTCCGCACCTGCCGAGCCCTCATCTTTATTCCTACTGTCCTAACGGGATGCCAACTGTCTTTAAACACCGAGCTCTTATTGCGAAACAGTCTCATGAAGCAAGGACTGCACAAGAACAACCAACAAAATGGGAAACGTCGTTGAGAAATAAACTCTGTCATCCCGATAGCAGAAGATTCAAGCGAATTTTATACAATCATATTTAACATGCTAACTCTTCGGCATACGATAAAAACTGTTTACCCTACCCAAATAATAGCGAGGTAGCAAAAGTTATCCTGTCACAGTCGTCAGTTTTAAAATACCAGTTTGCCACTCCCGTCCAATAAAAATACTATTTGCCATTCCTTAACACTGGCTTGATGTTAGAGGTTCTCTTGGCAGACGGCACCAACTATAAATTCTCCTACAGATAGGCAACAAATATTGAACGTTCAATTTAAGTAAACCAGCTGCATCGCTTATACGAGGGCTATCCACAAAGTACATTACGTTTTCGTTTGTGTCCGTTAGGGGCGGGGCTAGCGCGGCCATCTTGGTGTCGTGGCATTCCGCCGCTCAGTCGGCATCCTGCCGTGCTAGTGAGAGGTTCGTCCTTTTTTTTTTTTTTTTTTTTTTTTTTTTTTTTTTTTTTTTCCTTTATTGTGATTTTAATACCTGTGACAAACAGGTAGGCCGGCAGCGGACCAGGTATGCCGCTCTTCGGCCTCAGAGTATACACAGAACACTCATCTCTGTTCTGTGTTGCCACTCCCGTCCAATAAAAATACTATTTGCCATTCCTTAACACTGGCTTGATGTTAGAGGTTCTCTTGGCAGACGGCACCAACTATAAATTCTCCTACAGATAGGCAACAAATATTGAACGTTCAATTTAAGTAAACCAGCTGCATCGCTTATACGAGGGCTATCCACAAAGTACATTACGTTTTCGTTTGTGTCCGTTAGGGGCGGGGCTAGCGCGGCCATCTTGGTGTCGTGGCATTCCGCCGCTCAGTCGGCATCCTGCCGTGCTAGTGAGAGGTTCGTCCTGTACTCCGTTGAGTTACTGTGGCAGTTTGAAATGTCAGCGTTAATTGAAAATGCAGCAAAGTGTGAATTGCGTGCTGTGATAAGGTTTCTGACTGCAGAAAATTGTACACCGATAGAAATCTATCGGCAGCTTTGTGAAGTGTATGGGGACAACATAATCACTGAAGGTGGAGTGCGTCAATGGGTCATAAAATTTAAAAATGGCCGAACTAACGTTCACGACGAAGAGCGACGTGGAAGACCCAGCATAGTGACTGCCGAACTAGTCGAAAAAGTCGATGCCGCGGTCCGTGAAAACTGTAATTTAACAATAACGGAACTCTCTCTGAGTTTTCCACAACTTTCACGAAGTTTGTTGCACAAAATCATTACCGAAATGCTTGGTTACCATAAGTTTTGTGCAAGATGGATACCAAAAATCTTGACAGTGATTCACAAAAATCAGCGAATGGCTGCAGCTTTACCTTTTTTGGACGCTTACGAGAAAGATGGCGAGTCATTACTCGATCGCATGGTTACTGGTGACGAAACATGGGTTAAGCATGTGAACTGCAAGACAAAGTTGCAGTCAATGCAGTGGGGGCACACAAATTCCCCCCAAAAACCCAAGAAATGCATGCAGACAATGTCGGCAAGAAAGGTGATGGCGACTGTCTTTTGGGACAGAAAAGGTGTGATTTTTGTTTATTTCCTGGAAAGAGGCACTACACTAAAATCTCAAAGGTATTGCCAAACTCTGCACAACCTTAGAAGAGCAATACAAAACAAGCGCAGGAGAAAGTTGGGCTCGAAGATCTTGTTGATTCACGATAACGCCCGGGCCCACACGGCAAATGCCAGTCGTGAAGTTCTCGAATCTTTTAAGTGGGAATTGTTTCCCCATCCGCCGTACAGTCCCGATCTGGCACCGAACGACTTCCACTTATTCCCAGCAATGAAGAAGTGGTTGGCTATGCAGCGTTTTGATGACGACGCACAGCTTCAAGAAGAGGTAACCACGTGGTTGAAGGCGCAGGCGGCCGAATTTTACGACGAAGGAATTTCCAAGCTCGTCCATCGCTACGATAAGTGCCTTAATTTAAATGGAAACTATGTAGAAAAGTAGTATTTAAGTGTGGCTTTCACCTGTATATAATAAAAAAATTCCAATACTTCTTTTATTTTTAATTCCAAAACGTAATCACTTTGTGGATAGCCCTCGTACAAAGCACGAAGATGATTTTAATCTTGCTAGTACAGAAGTAGCACGTTTTCTATTTTGAACACTTGCATGAAACAACACTGACATGTCGTTTTTTTCTACAATGCTCCTGTGTTCAATCTATAATTTGAATTCTCATAGCAGTCGGCTATATACGAGGGTAATCCCAATGTAAGGTCTCCGATTTTTTTATAAGTACATAGACATGTTTATTTGTACAATTGTTTACATCAGTTTACAGCTTGAACATTTAACTATTTTTCGACATAATCACCATTTCTGTCGATGCATTTTTGTAGACGCTGTGACAGTTTTATGTCTATGTCATACCAGCTCGTCGCCATGCTGTTCAGAAAGTTATGAACCTCTTCTTTCACCTCGTCGTGGGAGCTGAATCGCTGGAACCACAATTAACGCTGATAGGTGCTGTGAAACTCAGAAAAAACTCAAACAGGCAATTTAGAACCGGAGAAGAGGAATGTTGAGCAAGGGCGCACGCATTCTCCATGACAACGCTCGGCCACACATTGCTCGGCAAACCGTTGCTCTCCTCCAACGGTTTCAGTGGAACATAATCACCCACCCACCCTATAGTCCTGACTTGGCGCCCTGTGACTATTACCTGTTCCCTAGGTTAAAAGAACATTTGGCCGGAAAGCGATTCAACTCCGGCGATGAGGTGAAAGAAGAGGTTCATAACTTTCTGAACAGCATGCGGGGAGCTGGTATGACATGGCCATACAAAAACTGCCACAGCGTCCACAAAAATGCATCAACAGAAATGGTGATTATGTCGAAAAATAGCTAAATGTTCAAGCTGTAAACTGGTGTAAACCATTGTAGAAATAAACAGGTCTATGTATTTCTAAAATAATAGGAGACCTTAGTTTTGACATTACCCTCGTATATAAAAATCGATGTAACTAACTAGTATAATATAACTAAGTGCTAGAAGATCTTGACAGGGCGCTGAAAGACTTAAGTAGAAACAAGGTCCCATCAGTAGACTCCATTTCGTAGGAACTACTGATAGCCTTAGGAGAAATATCCATGACAAAACTATTCAATCTGGTGTACAAGATGTATGAGACAGGGGAAATACACTCAGACGTCAAGAAGAATTTAATAATTCCCGTTCCACAAAAGCAGGAGCTAACAGGTCTGATTATTACCGAACCATCAAGTTTAATAAGTCATGGTTACAAAATACTAACATGAATATCTTACAGAACAATGGAAAAACTGGTAGAAGCCGACCCCGGGGAAGAACAGCTGCGATTCCGTAGAAATGGAGGAACACACGAAGCAATACTGACCCTACGACTTATCTTAGACAATGGGTTAAGGAAAGGCAAACCTACGTTTATAGCATTTGAGAAAACTTTTGACAATTTTGACTATAATACTTCTTTGAAATCCTGAAAGTAGCAGGGGTAAAATACAGGGAGCGACAGGCTATTCACAACTTGTACAGAAACCAGACGGCAGTTATAAGAGCCTAGGGCTACGAAAGGGAAGCAGTAGTTGGAAAGGGTGTGACACAGGGTTGTTGCCTCTCCCCAATGTTATTCAATATGTATCCTGAGCAAGCAGCAAAGGAAACCGAAGAAAAATTTGAAGTAGGAATTAAAATTCCGGAAGGAGAAATAAAATTTTGAGTTTTGCCGGTAACATTTTAATTCAGAGACAGCAAAGGACCTGGAAGAGCAGTTGAGTGCATTGGAGAGTGTCTTGAAAGGAGTATATAAGGCGAGCATCAACAAAAGGAAAACAAGGCTAATGGACCGAGCGAGGTGGCGCAGTGGTTAGACACTGGACTCGAATTCGGAAAGACGACGGTTCAATCCCGCGTCCGGCCATCCTGATTTAGGTTTTCCGTGATTTCCCTAAATCACTCCAGGCAAATGCCGGGATGGTTCCTCTGAAAGGGCACGGCGGACTTCCTTCCCCATCCTTCCCTAATCCGATGAGACCGATGACCACGCTGTCTGGTCTCCTTCCCCAAACAAACCAGCCAACCAGCTAATGGAATGTAGTTGATTTAAATAAGGTGATGCTGAAGGAGTTAGATTAGAAAACGAGACACGAAAAGTAGTAGGTGAGTTTTCCTATTTGGGTAGTAAAATGATCGAAGGAGAGAGAATATCAAATGCAGGCTGGCAATGGCAAAAAAAACATTTCTGAAGAAGAGAAATTTGTTAACATCGAATATAGATTTAAGAGTTATGAAGCCTTTCCTGAAAGTATTTGTATGGAGTGTAGCCATGTGAAGAATTGGAACATGGGCGATAAACAATTTAGACAATGTTAATAGAGGTGTTTGAAATGTGGTGCTACAGAAGAATACTGAAGCTTAGATGGGTAGTGCGTGTAACTAATTAAGGGCTACTAAATAGAATTGGGCAGAAAAGAAATTTGTGGCACAGCTTGAGTAAAATGAGGGTTCGGTTGATAGGATACATTCTGAGAGATCAAGGGATCACCAGTTTCGTGTGGGGGATAAGAATCGCAGAGGGGGATCAGGGGATGAATGCAGCAAGCAGATTCAGAAGAATGTAAGTTTCAGGGGTTATTCGTAGATGAAGAGGCTTGCACAGAATAGAGTAGCATGGAGAGATGCATCAAACCAGTCTTCTGATGGAAGACCACAACACAGAACTACCGAATCGATTGAAACAGCAAAAACACTACAAACTTTAATGGCTCGAAACTAAGATAACTGTGTTACGCCTCCCATGCGCGCCCCCCCCCCCCCCCCTTTCTCCAGAAGTAGTGATATACATAGCACGTATGAAATTTAACCATAATCTTTTAAAAACAAGTGCTGTATGTATCGCTTACGGTGTCCGTTTCATTTGCTGTCGTTTTGGGAAGTCTGAGTCATCCTATAGGCGATGCCTTTCTTCGTTATAGTAGTTGTTCCCAACCTCATGTGGATGTCGACATCTCGGGGTGGCCGTTTTCGCATGTGGTCTCATATTGCAGATCTTCTCCTGCTCATACCTGATCCAAAATGCTTTTCGAGCAATATCAATAGCGATAAAACACACCTTGACTTACTCGCAGGATCTAAATTTGCCAATGCCTGGTTACATGGATAATCGCAACTCCTTGAGAACTGTCTACAGAAGTTGACAGACTCTGTTGCTCTCAAGAGAGCAGTAACATATTTGAGGTCCTCGTACTCCATAACACTCAACTGTTTAATTGATCGATCTATTGTGACTTTCATTTCGGGACATCCTAATGTTATGCAGTAAACGAATTCACAATTGCGAATATGGACAACCATCATCTGTAGAACGGATTGATAACAATGAAAATTTGTGCCGGAGCGCTGCAGTCACAGACTATGAGGTTGGTCCCGGCGGAGGTTCGAGTCCTCCCTCGGGCATGGGTGTGTGTGTTTGTCCTTAGGATAATTTACGTTAAGTAGTGTGTAAGCTTAGGGACTGATGACCTGAGCAGTTAAGTCCCATAAGATTTCACACAAATTTGAACATTATTTTTGTGCCGGAGCAGGACACGAAGCCGGATTTTCCGCTTAGCATTTGCTTATTCGTGCACAACTCACGCCAGACCCAAACTTCGATATATCGTCAACCATGTGTCACGCACAGGCGAGACATTTTATTTGAAAATCGCTTGCCCGGTGTCGGCGGATACGATATGGCTGTGGCTGTGTTATTCCGACTACGATGCAAGGTTTCTTTGGATATGCTTGCATATCCGAAGGAACTTTTCAATGTAATTTCGAATAACACAGGCTCTGCAATATCGTGTCCTAATATTGTGTGTTTTATAAATTCTTCGTCTCGACGTGTTCAAAGAAGGGCGTCAGTAAATTTCAGCCAGTGTAAATGTTGGTTTTTTACCGACCGTGACTAAATCTGCTGTGTAGAAAATCATAGCACATGACCAAAATTGTTTTGTAAAGCAGATTTTTTTAAACTAACGTATTATCAAAAGAGAACTGCGAGGCTGCTAAAATATTTTAAGAATTTTATTACCGGACAAAATAAGCTCTCTCCACAGATTCGACCATTACTTTTCGCCTTCAGGTCTTCATTCGATGTTTAGCGTGCTCTATCATCTTGCGTATTTAAAAAGTCATTGATTGTCACAGTCAGTTAGGAAGATTTTTTTAACTAAAATAAAAGAATCGACTAAAATTAATTGAAATATACGATGCTGTTGCTGATGACTGTCACTTAAATGTGCAACCGGACAGTTTGGTGTAGGAAAACAAAATTACATTTCAGTTATAGCTAAGGTATTACTATCGCTACTAAAAGAAATGCACCCATCCTGGTTAGAACAGAGCGAAAATACACAAACGGAACTACAGGAAGTCGCAAGATCTGTTAAGCGAGTGGCCGACAAATTATGGCGTGCCTTTAGTTATTTGTCAGCAGAATTCTTCTGGGCCTGCTGCCATGTCAGCTTATAAAATAATTATATAGTAAAAAACTTCGGTTATTCTAGTATTTAAGGATTTTAATTGTGTATAAGATGAAGCGGCCGTACACCCAAGATTCTATTGAGACTGACAGTGTACTGACACGGACATCGATTGTGAAAGCCTACGTATTTACTGAGTTATTTCATTTCATAATTGTTTCTTCTGCCCCAAAATTGTGATTTAATATAGCCGGAGGAAGAATAAGTGCCCTTATCACCAGCACCTTAACTGACGCCCGTGAAATGAATTAAAAGACCAGAGGGAGAGCTCCTTTCTTACAGCTTAACTAGATGATTTATAAAGGACACTCTTTCAGCCAGTTAACCACCTCGGCTTGCAGTGACGTAACCACAACAGTTCGCCTTCACAGTTAACGAACTCTTCCTTTGGGCATGGCGCACACTAGCACCAAAAACTCTTCCACGTGGCTCCTGTCTTCAGACTGCACCGTCGATGTGCCGAGATCAAAGCCTACTTGGTAAAGCTTTTTTAAACATCACAAACCCACTATCTTGGAGCTAGTTCTATCGCGTATACAATATTTTACTGGCAGAACACATGGAAGATGCAGAAGTTCTACTAAAGAGACTGCTTACATTACGCTTGTCTGTCCACTGATAGAGCATTGCTGTGCGATATGGAATCCTTACCAATAGGAATGACGAAGTAAATCGAAAAATTCACAGAAGGGCAGCTCGTTTTGCGTTATCGCGAAATAGTAGAAAGAGTTTCACGGATATGATAAGGAAGATTGGGGGGTGATCATTAAAACAAAGAAGTTTCTCATTGCGGCGAGATCTTTTCTCGAAATTTCAGTCGCCAATTTTCTCCTCAGAATGTGAAAATATTTTACTGTTGCTACCTACGTAGGGAGCAATGATCATCAAAATAAAATAAGATAAATCAGAGCTCGTACAGAAACATTTAAGTGTTCATTTCCCCCGCGTGCTGTTAGCGAGTGCATTGATTGAGAAATACGAAATAGCAGTGTCTGTGTTATTAAGAATGTGTGCATCTCGAAAGAATATTGGCTGGTACTTCTTGATGACATACACACTGCTATTTCTTATTTATTCACTAATACCAGCCTCTCTAATCTCAAAAAAATATGTCCTTCCTGGGCGGGAATATAAGTAACGTACGAGTGCAGGTTGTGACGCAAGGATGAAGGCATATCAATGCTTGGCTCTGGCCGTGGTTTTGGCACGGATGGCCGAAGCGGTTAAGGCGAGCGCTCTCATAAAGCGAGAAATCTGCGTTTGAGTCCCGGTCCAGTTCAAATATTCATTGTCATTTCAATATACAGCAAAAGGTGGTTCACATACACAACTGCGAATACGTTTCCGGTAGAGACATAATCTGAAAGAGGTTAAATGAACCATCTACCTGGCACTTAACTGTGAACTGTAGAGTAATCATGTAGATCAGATGCAAAGCACCAGTTTGCTTTTGTTCTACAATATTACTTTTATTGCTAACCGGTTTTCTGCTAGCAACGCCATCTTCAGACATTTACTGAGTATTATCACCAAAGAAGTTAAATGTTAGCAGACAACATTGGAAGAGAAGTAACACATCTAGACTGAATAGCTCTGAGCACTATGGGACTTAACATCTATGGTCATCAGTCCCCTAGAGGTTAGAACTACTTAAACCTAACTAACCTAAGCACAGCACACAACACCCTGCCATCACGAGGCAGAGAAAATCCCTGACCCCGGCGGTCTAGATTGAAGTAGAAACATACAGTAAGTAACATCTTTGCAATGAAATAGTAAAAACTGAACAGTACATAAATAACAATGGAGTGGGCAGGAAAACCTTTAGTACAAAATAGGAATAGCATGCCTACATAACAGTTTCTATTAATAAACAAAACTACTAAAATAAGATAAAATTAGTACTAGACAAGTCTGCATCAAGAGATATGAAACATGGAGAGTGATACACAACCAATTAAAAAAGAAGAGACAGTTGTCAATGTAAATACAGAATACATAAGGAACTTAAGCAATATCAATAAGATAAACAGAAATTAATAAATGCAGGAAAATGGAGCTGTTTGAGGGAACATACAGTTTGAGAGTGTGGTGCTACTGCATTTTAACATTAACATTATAATCAGAGCAGTGGCTGTGTACCAGTTTTCATTAAATAAACGAGCAAAGTAAAATATGAACAGTATTTGATGAGACAACTACAAGGGGAGCTAAACATGGACAGTAATACAAGTACAAGTTAAAAGGAAACCCTTAATTATTGAAACTATAGCCTATGTGGAATACAAAGATAACTGCAACAAATAAAACAACTTAATGAATACAGGAAAATGGGAATATGTAGGAAGAGAGAGTGTGGGAAGTAATGAACAACAAAGATGATTATATGAAGTTTAGGAGAGGGGAAGTGTTGAGTTGTGTCTGGTAATTTAGGATGAGATCTGGACTGTGTGCAAGATGTTTGTTAATTTCAAGGGCTTCCAGCAGGTTGAGTTTATGGCCTTTGTTTGTTATCAAACCGGTTAGCAATAAAAGTAATATTGTAGAACAAAAGCAAACTGGTGCTTTTCATTTATTATACTGTTGTTCTACCAAGAACCGACGGAAGATTCTGTTAATAGATTAGATGTAGTGTCGGTAAACGAAATACAGCATTTCACGTAATTCACTGAAGAGCCAAAGTGCCGGCCGGTGTGGCCGAGCGATTCTAGGCGCTTCAGTCTGGAACCGCGCGACCGCTACGGACGCAGGTTCTAATCTGCCTCGGACATGGATGTGTGTGATGTCCTTAGGTTAGTTAGGTTTAAGTACTTCTAAGTTCTAGGGAACTGATGACCTCAGCTGTTAAGTCCCATATTGCCTAGGGCCATTTGGGCAAAATTTGGCACGATACCCTTAGGTGGACATCCTACAACTCCACCAATCAATGCCAAGCCGAATAACTTCTTGCATAAGGGCCAAAGAAACTGGCACATCACATCCACGTAATATCGTGTAGGGCCCCCGTGGGAACGCAGAAATGCCGCAACACGACATGGCATGTCTGAAGTCGGGCTGGAGGGAATTGACACCATGAATCCTGCAGGCCTGTCCATAAATCCGTAAGAGTACGACGAGGTGGAGATCTCTCCTGAACAGCACGTTGCAAGACATCCCGGATATGCTCAATAATGTTCATCTCTGGGGAGTCTCGTGGCTAGCGGAAGTGTTTAAACTCAAAAGGTTATTGAAGAAGCCACTCTGTAGCATTCTGTTGCGTTCTCCTGGTGTAATTGCCCAAGTACGTCGGAATGCACAATGCACATGAGTGGATGCAGGTGATGAGATAGGATGCTTACGTACGTGTCACTTGTCAGAGTCGTATCTAGACGTATCAGGTGCCCCATATCACTGCAACTGCACCATGACAGAGCATCCACCAACTTGAACAGTCCCCTGCTGACATGCAGGGTCCATGGATTCATGAGGTTGTCTCCATACCCGTAAACGTTCATCCGCTCGATACAATTTGAAACGACACTCGTCCGACCAGGCAACATGTTTCAAGTCATCAACTCTCCAATGTCGGTTTTGACGGGCCCATTCAAACACACTTACGTCATGATAACTCGCCATTGTAGCCGTAGTAACCGATCTAACAACTGGGCCAGACACTTGTTGTCTTACAAGGCGTTCCCGACCACAGCGTCCTTTTCTGAATGTTGAGAGTAGCCGGCCGCGGTGGTCTCGCGGTTCTAGGCGCGCAGTCCGGAGCCGTGCGACTGCTACGGTCGCAGGTTCGAATCCTGCCTCGGGCATGGATGTGTGTGATGTCCTTAGGTTAGTTAGGTTTAAGTAGTTCTAAGTTCTAGGGGACTAATGACCACAGCAGTTGAGTCCCATAGTGCTCAGAGCCATTTGAACCATTTGTTGAGAGTACGCATGCCTATAACATTTCCTTTGGCGCTTCAGTATAGGTCAGTTCTCAAGGCAAAAGTGACAAAATAATCATGTTACCCGTGAACGCAAGACAATTGTGTTTTGAGCTTTCCACGTGTGTATGGCGAGTGGCAGCGTGTTGCATACTTCGCTGAATCGATCATGATCATCAGCCGGCGCTAAATTTCATTGTCTGGAGACACGACACCTGTTGTTGCTACGTGTTGGAAGAACAATTGTGTGGTATTTGTTTGCTGTTTCTTTTTTAATTTTGTATTTTAAAGTGCAAGAAGCAAACAGTAATCACCTAGACAACAGACTTGAACACAACATTAAAGCTCCTCCTCCTAGGAACAATATGCGTACATGTGTGCGAATCAATGGTTTCACCGCAATACGGCTGAATAAAATGTTTTGGATCTTCCAGCCTCGTAAAGTGACGATGCATCCACGAGCTTTTTGCCAAGTTCTCCTCAGCTATTATCAAGCGGTAACTGTTTATTTTTTTCCAGTGAGTCTCAACGTAACCCTAAAACACGAAGTTTTCAAACGGGCGTTGTTGTTTTCTCTGGCGATACACAACAGGACGGCTGTCAATGTCTGACAGAAATCATCAGCTCATGAAGCACGATCACTACTTTCCACATCAATTGTTTGCATCAGCTGAGACCTTCAGATCGTTTCGACTTTTTGGATATTTTACAAAGGGGAGCGTCGGTTGTGTGAAGTTCAGTGGGTGTTTTAAAGTTGACTGGACTGTCCTCCCAACATCTACCAAACGTAATTATTACAAGAACTATATTTACTATACACAGACGGTCAAGCAAAGAATTGACAACAAATGCTTAGCATTTCCTTGGAACATTTCGTAAGAGAATGGGTCATTCCTTTTCAACAAGTCGGGCTGTAATGCCAAATAAAAAAATGTTGTTTGAGAAGAAGTTAAAGTAGCGTCTGCTTAAATCTTTTTGCAGTGGATGAACGATGTAAGGGATTTCACATCAGATTTACTAACATCTACTTGAGAAGGAGATAGACAAGACGAACATGTTCCTTCGACACACTTACTTATCCAGGTTTTAAATGACCATAAAAGTTTCTTTCTAAACTACCTGGTTGAAGTTTTTAGGTATTTCCATTCCAATGCGTGCAGCGCGTCTTTCTAAATGGCTTCGTAGGAGTTAAGGTAAGGCAGTTAAGCCCTTCTTGAAGGGATAAAGGTTGGAGACAAGAGAATACGGCTATTTAAACTCGTTCTTTCTGGAGTCGCACATGTTCATTCATCAAATGCATCTTCGCGGTACAGATAACTCGGAAACGTGATTTTTGATGAGGCTTTCAGTTTTTTCAGTGTTATAGTAATTAAGATATGCATGCTTGAGATGAAATAGGTGACGGATTTCGTCCAGCCCAATGAGAATTCCTGAAGGACGGTTGTACAATGCGTTTTGCATACTTTTGTTGAAAGTTTGTAGCAACGCCACAAAATGGAGGCCACTTACAGTTAGTGGACTTGTTGTACCCCAGACGTTACAGAACTTTGTGTACAATACTACTCACTAGAAAAGTGCTTTCTTATTGCATTATTTAGGAAATCGATTTAAACGCTGAAGGACGCAGTTAGCAAGTTTTATTCGTTCCGACTTGTCATCGGATTTAATCGGTAGCAAAAGTTGTAATCGACATGAATAGAACTGTTATACGTCATCCAAGGACTGAACGCACGGTCGTGTTAGGAGTCTGGAATTCCTGAGGAGTCGTCTGAAAAAACTGCCTGTACACGTTCATAATACCTTGCTGTGTTCCGAATGCATTGACAGCCATCCACAATCTGTTTCAGTAGCCCATCAACAGTGTTAACAGCGCTAGAACACACCAAAACTTTTAAATTTCCCCACGCAAAAAAAATCCAACAGATTAAAGTCGTTGACCTGGAAGGCTATGCTACTGGCGAGCCACGACACTTGCCGAAGATTCGAGCTACGTATTCCCCAACAGCCACACGGAAGTATTTCAGTGTACCATTAACCACGTGCCACATACGAGACGAAAAAGAAAGTGGTATATGCATACGTATTCAAATTCAGAGGTATATAAATAGGGAGAATACGGCGCTGCGTTCGGTAACGCCTGTGTAAGACAACAAGTGTCTGGCGCAGTTGTTAGATCGGTTACTGCTGCTACAATGGCTGCTTTTCAAGATTTAAGTGAGTTTGAATGTCGTGTTATAGTCGGCACGGGAACGATGGGACACAGCATCAAATGGCTCTGAGCACTATGGGATTTAACTTCTGAGGTCATCAGTCTCCTAGAACTTTGAACTACTTAAATCTAACTAACCTAAGGACATCACACACATCCATGCCCGAGGCAGGATTCGAACCTGCGACGGTATCGGTAGCGCGGTTCCAGACTGTAGCGCCTAGAACCGCCCGGCGGGCATAGCATCTTCGAGGCAGCGATGAAGTGGGGATTGCCCCGTACGATCATTTCACGAGTGTACTGTGAATATCGGGAAAGCGGTAAAACATCAAATATCCAAGATCGCTGCGACCGAAAAAGAAATCCTGCGGGACCAACGACGACTGAAGAGAATCGTTCAACGTGACGGGAGTGCAACCCTTCCGCAAACTGCTGCAGATTTCAATGCTGGGCCATCAACAAGTATCAGCGTGCGAACCTTCAACGAAACATCGTCGATATGGGCTTTCAGAGCCGGGGGCCTACTCGTATCCCCAAGACTGCACGACACGAACTTTTCCGTCTCGCCTCGCCCCGTCAAAACTTACATTGGACTGTTGATGACTGATAATATGTTGACTAGTCGCACAAGTTTCGTTCCCAAATGTGTCGAGTGGATGGACATGTACGGCTATGCAGACAACTTCATGAATCCACGGACCCTGAATATCAGCACGGGGTGTTCCAGCTGGTGGAGACTCACAAATGGTGTGGGGTGAGTAGAGTTGGAGAGATATGGGACCCCGATAAGTCTAGATATGACTCTGACACGTGACACGTACGTAAGCATCCTGTCTGATCACCTGCATCCATTAATGTCCATTGTGCATTACAACGGACTTGGCCAATTCCAACAGGACAATGAAACACCCTACACATCCAGAATTGATACAGAGTGGGTCCAGGAACACTCTTCTGAGTTTAAATACTTCCGCTGGCCACCGAACTCGCCAGACATGAACATTACTAAGCATATCTGGGATGCCTTGCAACTTGCTGTTCAGAAGAAGTCTCCACCTCCTCGTACTCGAACGGATTTATGGACAGCTCTATGGGATTCAAGACACCAGTTCCCTCCATCACTACTACAGACATTAGTTGAGTCCATACCACATCGTGTTGCGGCACATCTGTTTGCTCGCGGGGTCCTACACGATATTAGGCAGATGTACCAGTTTCTCTGGCTCTTCAGTGTACGTTCGCATCCTGTCACCGCATGAAACACCATCTAAAAAGTAGCTTCAGACATCAACAATGGTGTTAGACTGCCATGATTGCAGTTCTGTATACATCGTATCGCGAAAACCACAGCTTGCCGCACCCATGCTTATAAGGATTGTTAGCTTGTTTCCTTGTCCTCTAGTAGGCCCTTTCGTTTGTAAATATAATAGCCAAACATCCTGTACACTGCTACAATTTCTCAATGTCGAAACTCAAGTTGTAAATAATTTTTAATATAGCTTTAACGTCTTTCGTCTTTTGTTTACGGTGAAATGGGCTGTGCCCGAAAACAAATAAACTTTTTAAAAAAATAATAAACCGTGTTCAGTACAGTGTAATGTCGTGACCCTCCAGATCTTTGTAGGCAGTTCTTGCTATTTCAGAGCAAACACAATGCCCTATGCAGTCCACCGATTGTCGATTTTGTAATGATGTTCGAGTTGCTATAAATTACAGAGAACAATCTCTGCTAAGAACAACAGAAAGCAGCCTATCGACAGCAGTATCTAAATATACGCCACTGTAGGATCGTGGCGGAGGGTACTTCTTACCATTGTCAGAGATTTTCTATTCTGTTACATTCGCGTGTTGAGCGATGGAAAAATGATTGCCCATATGACTCTGTAACCGCCCTAAATACTCTTGCCTTTTTCTCATGCCATCTACGATGTTTGCAGCAGAACTGGCACACTCTTCTTCGAATACTGGTTCTCTAAATTTAGCCAAGAAGATTTCGGCTGAAAAGGATGTGATTCTACCAAAGATTTGCTTTAGGATTAACAAAAAGTGGGTGAACATCCTGGCTTTGGCATGTCCTTGGGATAGAACAGGATGAACGACTAAAAAGGTATTTGAATGGAGGCCAGCCGGAAGAGGAAGGAGGGATGGACAATGTGGAGGTAGATACAAAATTTTTCAGAGCCAAAGGATGACGGAGAACCGCGCTGGAGAGGACGGTATGGAGGATACTTGTTGAAGAAGCTAAAGTCCATGCAGAGTTGTAATGCCACGAGAAGAAGCCTCTCTGTTACGCCTTGGTATGGGCTGTTATAATCGTCTGAAGCCGTTTGACATCTGCTGTCATGTCTACTTGTCACTGCAGACGCTGGAGCATTCCTCTAAAATTGCACGGACCAGCGTCTCGTGTGTTGTTTCCTTTACGTATTCACTACACTTTCTCTTCGAAAAAGTTTCAGTCTTCCATTCGCCTTGCTTAACACTGATTTCATGTTTTCATTGCATTTTACATAGATTCTCCCTATTATCCTTAAATATTTGGATGGTGAGACGTGCTGAAGATGTTAACCACCAATCTTCTAATCATGCGCTATCCAGTTCTTTCTCACTGTTGTACAACCATTTCACATTTATCCACATTTGAAGAGAATTACCATTTGTCTCTC
Organism: Schistocerca gregaria; assembly: GCF_023897955.1. Taxonomy (NCBI): domain Eukaryota; kingdom Metazoa; phylum Arthropoda; class Insecta; order Orthoptera; family Acrididae; genus Schistocerca; species Schistocerca gregaria. Next base: position 871,466,929 of record NC_064922.1, read on the forward strand.
CAAGTGCAAACTTTGTCCAGGTGATCCTTCATACCTTACAGCCACCCAGGTACGACACTGATCTGGAAAGAACAGCTTCGATAGCGAACAATTTAACAGTGTTGCTGTTTCTACCTGATATATTTTTTACGTGTGTTCATAACATATACTCAGGTGACAAAAGTCATCTGGTACCTCCTAATATCAGGGCGTCTTTCCGTCCGGCGCAGTGCAGAAGTTCGACGTGGCGTGGATTCAACAAGTCGTTGGTAGTCCACTGCAGAGTCTGCTCCCACAGCCCACTAACGCCAGATTACGCCACATTCTCGTAACGGAGAAGTTCGTCGTACGTCCCACAATGGTTTTGTTGTTATTTCACACTGTGTTGCTTGTCTTTTAGCATTGACAATTACATGCAAACGCCGCTGCTCTCGATTAAACAAACATTCATTGAGCCAGTCGCATATTTCTGGAGATATTTTATACGATTGTACCTTGATATTTAGGCTAGCATTTGGTACCGTGTCGTATTCTCGCCAGCACCTCCAGTTGCTTCTCAGATGACAGGGAATTCCTCTGTGTTCGCTTGCAGATGTGTTCAGCCAGGGGCTGGCGGACGGTTTGGCCTCCCTACACGCTGTATCGGCTGTCCCAGGCTGTTCTGGAAGCGGAAATGCCAGCGGTTAGACTTTCACCGCAGCTGACGACACTTCGGCGAATCCCTCGCAGGCTGTAACATTTTAATGACTCCACTGGCGCCTCGCCCGCTGCAGCGTCTAGTGGGGACGAAGAGGAGGCCTACTCGCGTATTCTGGCCGAAGACTTGATGGCAACAGTACCTCCGTGATGACAGCTTTAGTCTGTACGTATTCCTCGAAGGCACGTGCTGTTAAATATAGATGCTATTGCCGGACATTTAGCCTGACAACTCACACTTGCTGGAACTGAACACGTACTTGATGAAAATCAGCTTGTACATGAAATGCATACGGAGTTGCAAATACGAAGAACCGTCATCTGTATATGGGAATGATGACAATAAAAATTTGTGCCGGATCGGGACTCGAACCCAGTTTTCCGCTTTACACAAACGGTCGCCTTAAACACTTTCATAAATTTTACAAGAATCGTTTTCCAGCATTACAAAATAAAATATTTCAATTACGAATGCTGATAACAAAACAAATTATCACTGAAGAGCCAAAGAAAATGGTACACATGCCTGATAGAGTGTAGGGCCCCCGCAAGCACGCAGAAGTGCTGCCACACGACGTGTCTTGAACTCGACTAATGTCTGAAGTAGTGCTGGAGGGAAATGACACCATGAATGCTACAGGGCCGTTCATAAATCCGTAAGAGTATGAGAGGGTGCAGACATCGCAGATATACTCAATAATGTTCACGTCTGGGAAGTTTCGTGGCCGGCGGAATTGTTTAAACTCAGAAGAGTGTTCCCGATGCAACTTTGTAGCAATTCTGGGCTGTCGCATTGTCCTGCTGCAATTGCCCAAGTCCTCCGGAATGCACAATGGACATGAATGGATGCAGGTGATCAGACAGGATGCTAACGTACTTGTCACCTGTCAGAATCCAATCTAGACGTAACAGGTGTCCCATATCACTGGAACTGCACACGCCCCACACCATTACAGAGCCTCCACCATCTTTAACAGTCCCCTGCTGACATTCAGGGTCCAAGGATTCATGAGGTTGTCTCCGTACCCATACACGTCCGTCCTCTCGGTGCAATCTGAAATGAGACTCGTCCGACCAGGCAACATGTTTCAAATCATCGACAGTCCGGTGGCGGTGTTGACGGCCTAGGCGAGGCGTAAAGCAGTCATCAACGGTACATCAGTAGACCTTCGGCTCCGAAATCCCATATCGATGATGTTTCGTCGAATGGTTCGCACACTGACACATGTTGACGGCCCAGCACTGAAAGTTGAGGGACGGTTGCACTTCTGTCTCGTTGAACGATTCTCTTCAGTCATTGTTAGTCCTGTTTTTGCAGGATCTTCTTCCGGCCTCAGCGATGTCGGAGATTTGATGTTTTAGCGAATTACTGATATTCGCGGTACGCTCGTGAAATTGTCTTACAGGAAAACCCCCACTTTTTCGCTACCTCGGAGATGCTGTGTTCCATCGCTCGTGCGCCGACTATTACACCATGTTCAAACTCATTTAAATCTTGACAACCTGCCATTGTAGAAGCAGTAACCGATCTAACAACTGCACCAGACACTTGTCTTATATAGGCGTTGCCGACAGGAACGCTATATTCTTTACATATCTCTGTATTTGAATACGCATGGCTATGTCAGTTCCTTCGGCGCTTCAGTGTATACACGTGAACATAATAATGATAGCTCCTACATGAAACAGCACTTTCTCTAAAGTTAGTTGCTATCTATTGACTAGAAATCACAGAATACAGATATACGGAGACACGTGTGTCTTCTTTTCTTTGTTACACAGTGTAACAAGAATAACAGAAAACTCCTTTACTTAACATAACGCATCTCGTGGTCGCGCGGTAGCGTTCTTGCTTCCCGCGCCCGGGTTCCCGGGTTCGATTCCCGGCGGGGTCTGGGATTTTCTCTGCCTCGTGATGGCTGGGTGTTGTGTGTTGTCCTTAAGTTAGTTAGGTTTAAGTAGTTCTACGTTCTAGGGGACTGATGACCATAAATGTTAAGTCCCATAGTGCTCAGAGCCATTTAACATAAGAAACAGGAAAAAATATCTTAAAGATTCTCCTGCTGCACGAAAAGGAACTGGAGATCGCTCGTTTCGGAGACGTCGGTTGGGGACATGCCTTCGGATATTAGCGCCCAGACTTTGACGGTCACAAGAATAGAGCTGCTGCTGTGAACACTGCTCAACGGGGAGGTTCCAACTGCGGGGCGGGTTGGAAAAAGTAAGAGCTAAATATGAAACTTCCTGGCAGATTAAAACTGTGTGCCCGACCGAGACTCGAACTCGGGACCTTCGCCTTTCGCGGGCAAGTGCTCTACCAACTGAGCTACCGAAGCACGACTCACGCCCGGTACTCACAGCTTTACTTCTGCCAGTATCCGTCTCCTACCTTCCAAACTTTACAGAAGCTCTTCTGAGAACCTTGCAGAACTAGCACTCCTGGCAGAAGTAAAGCTGTGAGTACCGGGCGTGAGTCGTGCTTGCCCGCGAAAGGCGAAGGTCCCGAGTTCGAGTCTCGGTCGGGCACACAGTTTTAATCTGCCAGGAAGTTTCATATCAGCGCACACTCCGCTGCAGAGTGAAAATCTCATTCTGGAAACATCCCCCAGGCTGTGGCTAAGCCATGTCTCCGCAGTATCCTTTCTATCAGGAGTGCTAGTTCTGCAAGGTTCTCAGAAGAGCTTCTGTAAAGTTTGGAAGGTAGGAGACGGATACTGGCAGAAGTAAAGCTGTGAGTACCGGACGTGAGTCGTGCTTCGGTAGCTCAGTTGGTAGAGCACTTGCCCGCGAAAGGCGAAGGTCCCGAGTTCGAGTCTCGGTCGGGCACACAGTTTTAATCTGCCAGGAAGTTTCATATCAGCGCACACTCCGCTGCAGAGTGAAAATCTCATTCAAGAGCTAAATAGTCAGCAAAAGTGGACTGGTGCCTGACGTGTCTTCTCGTTATGTGGTGTCGTGTTAGTAAAAACGCTCAAAAATCGATCACGTTCTTGGTTCCATTTCGGAAAAGATAAAGAACCGTCATACCATTTATCCAGGTGACCGCATGCGTCCTTGATAGTGGAAAATAAATCTCTTCCGAAGAGAGGAGCATACTGGGGACGATCATGTGCGTTGGCAGCCGGAGATACAGGGCCAGTATCCGACGGAGAAGGAACCATACGCCCGCCGCCGCATCGCAGATGAGACGGTGTTCGTCCTTCTCGTCTACATCGCACCTCAGGCAGAGGGAGTTGTCTGGCGGGGTGATGGCATGGAGTGTGTGTTGCGCCAGGTATTGACCGTAACGACGATGTACCAGGTGGCGCTCGTTTCCGTGGGCAGTCTGTTAGTGGTGGTTTTATAAATCTTTTATGAATTATCTTTATTTAAAGTTGAAACACAGTCGTTTTAGAAGACACTGCATATTTGGCGCTTCTATATACTACTGTGGAAGTCTGCTTAGTTTAGTGCTACAACACTCATTCTTCAATATAAAGAGAATGAAATGATGCGTAATTCAAAACATGTGAATTTCAAACACTCTCTTAGAAGCATCTGAGTGATAGATGAGGAGGGGAAAAAATTAAATAGCGTAAGGAGTCAACATTTGAAACCCCCTTTGAAAAATTAAGAATGACACTGCTGGAAAAACTCTTGCGTTATTTGGTACAGAGACAGCTGAGTAAAACTGAACGTACTCAGACATTACTCTCTTTCGTTATTCTGATCAACACTAAACTGACACACAATATTTTTTTTAGCGCAACGCAGTCTGACTTTAAATAACCCCCTACAAAAGAATGGCCCTGACTGACAATAACCTATACCTTTCATGATTCACTTACGTCAAAAGCAAACACGTCACCCAAACGCAAATTTGGGTAAAACTGTTATTACAATATTGTTGTCATAAATATACTAATGATGTAAATGTACACTCCTGGAATTGAAATAAGAACACCGTGAATTCATTGTCCCAGGAAGGGGAAACTTTATTGACACATTCCTGGGGTCAGATACATCACATGATCACACTGACAGAACCACAGGCACATAGACACAGGCAACAGAGCATGCACTATGTCGGCACTAGTACAGTGTATATCCACCTTTCGCAGCAATGCAGGCTGCTATTCTCCCATGGAGACGATCGTAGAGATGCTGGATGTAGTCCTGTAGAACGGCTTGCCATGCCATTTCCACCTGGCGCCTCAGTTGGACCAGCGTTCGTGCTGGACGTGCAGACCACGTGAGACGACGCTTCATCCAGTCCCAAACATGCTCAATGGGGGACAGATCCGGAGATCTTGCTGGCCAGGGTAGTTGACTTACACCTTCTAGAGCACGTTGGGTGGCACGGGATACATGCGGACGTGCATTGTCCTGTTGGAACAGCAAGTTCCCTTGCCGGTCTAGGAATGGTAGAACGATGGGTTCGATGACGGTTTGGATGTACCGTGCACTATTCAGTGTCCCCTCGACGATCACCAGAGGTGTACGGCCAGTGTAGGAGATCGCTCCCCACACCATGATGCCGGGTGTTGGCCCTGTGTGCCTCGGTCGTATGCAGTCCTGATTGTGGCGCTCACCTGCACGGCGCCAAACACGCATACGACCATCATTGGCACCAAGGCAGAAGCGACTTTCATCGCTGAAGACGACACGTCTCCATTCGTCCCTCCATTCACGCCTGTCGCGACACCACTGGAGGCGGGCTGCACGATGTTGGGGCGTGAGCGGAAGACGGCCTAACGGTGTGCGGGACCGTAGCCCAGCTTCATGGAGACGGTTGCGAATGGTCCTCGCCGATACCCCAGGAGCAACAGTGTCCCTAATTTGCCGGGAAGTGGCGGTACGGTCCCCTACGGCACTGCGTAGGATCCTACGGTCTTGGCGTGCATCCGTGCGTCGCTGCGGTCCGGTCCCAGGTCGACGGGCACGTGCACCTTTCGCCGACCACTGGCGACAACATCGATGTACTGTGGAGACCTCACGCCCCACGTGTTGAGCAATTCGGCGGTACGTCCACCCAGCCTCCTGCATGCCCACTATACGCCTTCGCTCAAAGTCCGTCAACTGCACATACGGTTCACGTCCACGCTGTCGCGGCATGCTACCAGTGTTAAAGACTGCGATGGAGCTCCGTATGCCACGGCAAACTGGCTGACACTGACGGCGGCGGTGCACAAATGCTGCGCAGCTAGCGCCATTCGACGGCCAACACCGCGGTTCCTGGTGTGTCCGCTGTGCCGTGCGTGTGATCATTGCTTGTACAGCCCTCTCGCAGTGTCCGGAGCAAGTATGGTGGGTCTGACACACCGGTGTCAATATGTTCTTTTTTCCATTTCTAGGAGTGTATTATGTTTTCTATGAACTTCCTAACGCAGAACTGTGTAAATTTCGAATATTTTATAGCGTAAGTACTACAGCTTTTATTACTATTAAAATATGGGAGTGTTCTGTTTGACTGATCACGACGGAGATGTTTGCTTTTGCACAAACATGCAGCGCACATGTTTCCTTTCGCTTGGCTTAGGCAAAATTGCAGTAAACATTAAAATGATGCTGGTTTGTCATGTAAAATTACAAAAATATTAATTACGTGATAACTATGTGATATCACGTATGCAGAAAGTAGGCTTAGTAAGACATTCAGATGGGCAGTCCGGTGTCTGTCTGCAGACTGCCACACTCACACTCTTCCTTGTCACTTTCATTGTTTAGACGACATTCAGGTGTCTCCTCAAGAACTGTCTTATACCAACACAAGCTGCTGTTGCTTTTCTAGTTGTTACCAAACGTCAACTCTACAGATGACCAACCCCTGTTCTGCAGAGAATTGAACTCTCCAGTATCACTCTACAGTCTAAAGTTTTTGGTTGATTTCATTGTAGCAGTGGGCACTTGGCGATGAACAGGTGTTGCTCTCTCCACCACCGAGTGTTCCTTCCTCTTCCCACTTTCCTTTCCCCTTTTCTGGAAAATCCTCTGCCTATCATGAATTTGGTCGATGTTCCTGAATCTTGTAGATAATTTTTGTGCTTATCACAGGTCAGTCATCTCCCAGTTTTTTCACTTCCCCTGCAGATTGGTAGATACTGTAGCATTCTTCCTTGGCGCACATGGTAGGTAGCTTTCTCTGGAACTTATCGCTCCTGGCAAACACTCTGTCAGCGGATATGAAACCGCGCCCCCAGACAGGAAATTTATCATCTTTGATGTTCTGACTGGCAGTGCCCAAAAAATATGTCAATGTGTGGATCAGGGAGTTGTTTTTATTTTTCCCTGGGCAAAACAGTCTTATTGTGTGAACATTTTCAGGCAAACCATTTGCCTTTGAGACCGGAAAATTCAAAAGGGCCGAGGATGTTTCAATCGCCCCTCGTCCAGCTTGTTCCTTACTCCAAGTACAAAATACTGGATCTCTTGCACGTGATCCAACAACACAAAAGAAATAAAAGCTAAGGTGTCTTTTATAAAATGCCTCCTGGATGGGGGTTTGGGGAAGGGGTTGTATCTGTTGTGGGTCAGAGCAGAAGCTTACCTCGTCATCTTTATTCTCCTTCATGACTACGTAAAAACACTTAGCTCCTTTTCTGTGGATTCGTTTTTTTTAACATAGATTTCTTGATGAATAATTTTTCTCTGTTAGGTTTAGTATGATTTAATTTAAAGGTCTAGCTCACAGCAAGTGCAGCATACACCAGTAGCAGGGGATCAAAACCTTATATTCTACTCATAAAATACCCTATTAAACATGCTTTTTAAAACTGTTAGATCCTGCGAAACTGTGGCATTGCAAATAGCTCGCAATTAAAGCCTTATTTATATCTGCCTGTAGGTAAATCCTCTTCGATTTCTTTCCGTTATAATGGCTCTCTCTACCTTTCTGGTTACTCAAAGCCTGCTTTTGCCTCTCTTGGTTGTTATACTTTCTTCATTTTTTACCTTTAGAGCAATGTTGTGCAAGCGGGTTGCTTTTAAAAGGGCAATGTGCGTAAATAACTTTATGCACACAGGTTATCATCTGTTATACTTTAATATAAAGTGCTGATATAGGCCTGGCTCTATGTATCTTAACGTTATTTGTACTTACCCAGCTGGCAATGGGTCCATCTTGTTTATTCTTATCCGTGTCTTTATAAGGAACTTTTCTTGATACAAAGTGTTTCTGGATCTCACTCGATCACCTTTACTGCCTTCGTTCAAGTGTGGACAAGGGTGGAAAACATGACAACACTGTTTTTTATCTTAGCTAATGTCCTTATATATGATGTCTTTTGTTTCTTTCCTGATCCTTGATCTGCAGCACCAAATGTAACTGAACCGTCGTCACCATATTTTCTAGAAATATTGAACTAAAACTTTCACAAAAACTAATTGAATAGACACTGTGCAAATCTAAACACTGCATTTCTAACGTCCAAACACACACTGAGTGGAGTGACTGGTGTACCAAATTGTAATACTGCAGATCACGTGGGCACGTGGAGTCTTCACTTTGGCTGAGAGAACATGTTTGTGTATACTTGGAACTAACCGGGACATATTTCTCTTTGCTCTGAACCTGCACATTTCGATGGTTAGTTTAAATGGGGCCTTATTTTTTTGACTTATTTCAAGTAAAACAAGGGGCAACAGAGGCATTAAACCTTTCAAATCATGTGCTATCTCAATTTTCTTTCATGGACGTGTTAGCTTTTGCTTGGAAACTCATTAATTTTTCCTCCTCCTGGTACGCCCTAGAATGTTCCCTAATGTACTCATTCATCAGAAATTCTCTGTGCGTGGTTCTACCATCCTTTTCTGCAACCGAAGAGTTTTCTTCCAAACTCCGTGTTTCTCATTCTTTGTTTTCTTATGGCACGTAAGGCTCATGCAAAAAAATCTGTCATTTCCGAAGCTTGAAACCTGAATTCGTTTTTTCTCTATTAGTAGTCCTTGCTCACTAACGCAGATGCTGCTCGTTATAGCCATTGTTCTGCAGAATTTTATTAGTATCTGTCCTATCACTTCTTTGTCCAACGGTCGAACGAAGTGGCTCAGCGGTTACCGCTCTGGATTCGTTTCCAAGACGACGGCGATTCACATCCGTAGCTGGCCATCCGGATTCACGTTTAGCGTGCTTTCCTTAAACCGCTGAGTGCAAGCGCACACACACACACACACACACACACACACACAATATGTATTCGTTCCTGTAGCAGCTACACTACAGAAACCAGCGCTAAAAATTCAAAGTTAGTGCCACACTGGACACTCAACGAATAAGGTAGGAGCGACAGTACGGAGCACGTATCGATGAGCGAGGCGGCATAAGTTTTCCTGCGTCTCGTTTTCCTGTAATCGCGGTCCACGAACAGCCCCAGTGAGGGTGCGCAATCTGACGGAAAGCGCAAGCAGAGAAAGTTCACTACTCTTGCCCTGACAACTCTTTGAACTCCTCTTCTTCTTCTTCCTGAAACGTTTCTGCTTTCGCAGGTCGTTCACGGCGCTTTTCTCCTACAGTCCAACATTTAGCACTTCCCCCCATTGCAGTCCTTTTCGCTTCACGTCATCCTTCACCTGGTCTCGCCATCTTGTTACTGATCTTCCAGTTGGTCTTCATCCAGATTCTGTCCTTTCTAGGGCTCTTCTCGGAAGCGTTTCTTTTCTTTTAATGTGGCCAAACCATTTAAACCTATTACTCTACATATTTTATTTTAAGGGCCTGTTTCATATTGTTTCATTCTTACCCACATCTGTCGTAGAAAGCGCATCTCTGTTGCTTGTATTCTGCTCAGATCTCTCCTTGTCAAAGTCCAACATTCTGAATAAAGGGACAAAATTGGCAGATAATATTTGTACATCACGATCTTTGCTTTGACAAGTATTTTCCAATTTCTGATTACGTTCGATACAAAATTTCGAACAATTTTCTTTTCTTTATAAAGTTCCATCCCTGGTATTCCCTTTCGTAGTTAATTTACTTACTAGATGCTTGAAAGCATCTACTTTCTTAAAACATTTTCCATTGTGTATTACATATTTCATTTTCTTTTCATTTTTCTTGCTGATTTTCATTACTTCATTTTTAGTTCAGCTTATTTCGACGTCTGCTTCTTCAGTAACACTCTGCTAGGTATTTAGTTGTTCTTGCAAGCTCTGCTCATTTTCTTCCGAAATCATCACATCATCTGCATATACTGCTGACGCCTCCTTACACCGAGGAACATAATCTTTCTACTGCTTTGCAGATAATGTGCTGTACAGCCACAAATCGCAGAAAAGAAGGCCAACCATTACACCACCTTAAAATATATGTAGTTTCGGGTGAACAATCATAACAACAAATTGCACATAATTCCGATCTAAAGTGGAGAAACAACCAAAAGTTTTGCGTAGTGTAAACAGAGGTGGTTCAAATGGCTCTGAGCACTATGGGACTTAACATCTGTGGTCATCAGTCCCCTAGAACTTAGAACTACTTAAACCTAACTAAGCTAAGGACATCACACACATCCATGGCAGAGGCAGGATTCGAACCTGCGACCGTAGCAGTCGCGCGGTTCCGGACTGAGCGCATAGAACCGCGAAACAACCGCGGCCGGCTGTAAACAGAGACTCGCGGAAGATGACACGTAGGTGTCGAAACATGTTATAGGCAGGGAATACGAAAAGGAAAATAATTTTTGTTTTGCGGAACGTGGAATATAAGAAGAGGCAAATCTGTATCAGTTACCGATCAATCTATGCTGGACGTGGAAAAAAACCACATCTATGAACCTCGAGAGTTGGCAAAGCACATCTAAATAAACAAGGTACGAAAGCCCGTATCGACAAATACTGGTTTTTCTCTACAGACATACATGTCCACAAGGTACAACAAATAAAATAATCTTCATCTGCATCCATAGTCTGCAAACCATTGTTAAGTGCAAAACAGAGTCTATCGCGCATCGCGTTTCCTCCCGTTCCATTCAGGTACCACAATTTAAAAATTCCTCTGAACGCAATGTAATCAGTCCAATCCCGTTTACGCTTTGCCTATGGGATCGATCTGTATGAGTGTTCTGTATGCAGTTTTCTTCCTAGATTTTTTCATTTGTTAACTGTTTCTTTCCAGTATCTCACCAGTGAACCTTACTAAGTCTGCTATCTGATTTACCTTTGGCCTGAGCCTCTACAATCATTCCATTTCGTATCCCCACAAATGGTTACATTCACGCATTTGTATAATTTGACTGGCTACAATTGTGATTTTGTGTTCTGTTAAGTGAGCAATTTTATCTTTCTGAACATTTAAAACAAATTGCCAATCTTTTCATCACTTTAACATAGTGTCAAAATCTGACTGCAAATTTATGCAACGTTTTTTGAGGTCGTAATTCATTATTGGTAACTGCAAAAATCTGACGTTATTGTTAATATCGTCTACCACGTCGTTAACAGCAACAATTCCGATACATTTTCTTGGGACTCTTGAAGTTAGTTCTACAGGGTGAAAAGTATTTAAACCGACAAACTCTGGGAGGTTATAGTGGACATCAAAACAAATATTTTTCCCTAATATCATTTTTTCCTATGAGGATTATTTAAACCGGTAGTGGAAGATTTCTCTGGCGGCAAATTAATTAACCCAACAAACACTTTTCCATTTTTTTATGACCAAGAGACGACACCTTAACACAATCGAATTTCAATTACAGTAGATTTTCAAAAATGCCTCCATTAACACGTAAACAAAGGTTACACCGTCGGATCATGTTCTGTCTGACACGGGCAAAAACCCCAGGAGTATTCTGAATTGTTCCTGCTGCTGCTACTATCCGGGCAACCAGCTCCTCTTCTGATGCGACAGGAGTTGCGAAAACAAGGGTCGCATCTCTCCCCACACAAAAAAGTCTAGAGGGGACATATCTGGGGATCGAGCAAGCCATAGTACAGGACTAGCTCTGCCAATCCACGTTTCTGGGAACCGTCGGTCCCGGAATCGACGCACACGAAGACTGAAATGTGTTGGCGCCCCGTCATGTTGGAACCACATGCGTCGTCTTGTAGGGAGCGGGACGTCTTCCTGCAATTCTGGCAATGCTCTGGCGAGAAAATTGTAATGGTGCCTGTCGTTTAATGGCCTAGATAGCAGATACGGCCCAATTAAACAGTGCCCAACAACACTGACTCACACACTAACGAAGAACCGCACTTGATGAGTGCTAGTAACTGTGGCATGTGGGTTATCCTCACTCCAAACATACGAATTGTGCATGTTGAAGACTCCATCACGCCCGAACGTTGCCTCATCGGTAAACAACATAGAGAATGAAACGTAGGATGCATTTCACACTGTTCCAGGTACCACTGCGAAAACTGTGCTCTGGGTGGATAATCAACTGGTTCCAGGTTGTGGACACGCTGTAGGTGAAATGGACGTAACAATCGCTCTCAAAGGACTGTTCTTACATTCGCCTGATTCGTCCCTATGTTACTTGCAATTGCACGAGTGCTGATTGAAGGATCCCGCTCCACATGCTGCAAGACAGCTTCCTCAAATTGCAGCCTTTTTACCGTGCGACGGCTTCCCTGTCCAGGTAATCTACTAAATAACCCGGTCTCACGCAGACGTTGGTACACAGCAGCAAAGGTCGTATGATGCGGGATATGACGATTAGGATATTGTTGTTGATAAATCCGCTGTGCAGCTCGTCCGTTGTGGTGTGCTGCGCAGTACGCTCCAACCATATCAATTTACTCACTGCAGGTGTATCGCCGCATCTCGTGGTCGTGCGGTAGCGTTCTCGCTTCCTACGCCCGGGTTCCCGGGTTCGATTCCCGGTGGGGTCGGGGATTTTCTATGCCTCGTGATGGCTGGGTGTTGTGTGATGTCCTTAGGTTAGTTAGGTTTAAGTAGTTCTAAGTTCTAGGGGACTGATGACCATAGATGTTAAGCCCCATAGTGCTCAGAGCCATTTGAACCGTTTGAACCAGGTGTATCGCTTCGTTAGTAAACAGAGCCAGTACGTTTTGATGTCCCCTACAATCTCCCAGAGTTTGTCGCTTTAAATGCTTTTCACCATGTAGATGTGACAACGGTTTTCCGTGCAGGATTACATACTGTGTTCTCGCCACAAAGAAATCCTCAATCCAATAATATTGTACAAGGTGTAGCCATAAATCCCCTTAGCCACAGAACTCAGCCATGTCGCCATGTATCATGTAGTATAAGCAAAATGGCGCAGCTAACTGATAAAGTGGAGTATCGCGCTGTCAGTCGTTTTCTGCATCTGAATGGGCACAGCGCTGCAACAATCAATGCTGAGTTGGCGGAAATGCACGGCAGCAGTGCATCGCCATTTGCCACAGTGTTTATGTGGCTCTTTTAAATTCTGAATCTAATGTTACCGTAAGGCGTGGTTCTTGCTCCACTAGAACGCCCCAGTCCATCTGCACAGAATTAAGTCATATACGGTGCTTCTTTAGGCTACCAAGTTTCCTTCCGACCCCTCCCCCAGTTTCCCCTGACGCAGCACACACGTCTTCTTCCTCTTTCACTAGATGTAGAAATCATTACATCGCAGGCATTTCCGCGTGATTTTTGATATGTAACGCTTCTGAACAACCAAAACGCTGACGTCTGCAAATAAATTGAGAAAAATGTGTTGCATTGAAGTGTAAACACGTAGAGAAGGACAACATGAAGTTTCATGGTCCCAACATGATTTTTTTTTTCAAAGTGGTGATTAAAACTTTGTTTACCCCTCGTACTTGTGTTAGTAATCGTTGGTGTGGCACTGAGTGAAACGGTTTCGTGAAGTCAGGAGTTGCTGCATCTACGTTACGGCCTTGGTCCGAGGCTTTCAAGATGTCATACGAGGAAATAACACGCTTGCGATGAATTTTGAATTACCTGGCATACAAAAGTAACGGTTCAGCATATGCTCCGTGAGTATTGACACAGAAAACGCATCTCGTAAGAAGCGATGTTAGCAAATGTTGGGATCTGGCTTACAATTTTTAAAGACTCTGAAATCGCAGTCGCTATAATTCCATTGTCTGCTTAAATTCTTAACATGGTCGAGTTTAAAGTACGAATATTTCACTTGCGTGAAGTCTGGTGACATGATTGGTCAGCAGTTTGTGCCTTCCGGGCACAGACAAAGAGTGGAACATCCTTTAGTAATTGTATGACACATGTATAAAATTTAGACAATCCCATTTTCTCAACCAGAAAGGACGAAAGTGGGGACCAGTCCAATAATTTTCTACCTGCCCACATGTTCACATCAAATTTGTCTTCACTAATATCTATGGAACAAGTAGGAAACTAATTAGCAAGCTTCTGCCGGTGCAGATGGTTTAACATTCCCTCCCTCCAGCCAACAGATGGTGTACTATATTAGACTTTATTTGTACCTCGGGGATGACCCTTGTATAACGTAACGCCGGAGTTTTGCACTGTCTTGTGTGATTATGGAAATTAAAGCAAACAGGGAGAAGCAAACCGGCTGCTGTTTGCCATTCTCTCGAATGAACCAAGGGGACCGCCGCTATTAAATTCTCCGCTCCCCTCCACTCTGCCTGTTGGGCTACTGCCAAGAGTGTTTTCCCCTTTCTCCATAAGATACCGCAGGGAAATTAAACTTGAGCACTGACACAGCCTGGTCAACAGAAAGAGCTAACATCCACACTCTCGCATCTCTCTGTCCAAATAACGTTTTTGCAAATTTCTTCTGCCACTAGAATTGAAACTGTCTGTCATCTGGGTGACCTTCCGCCTCATCATAGCAGCCTAACGGCCTCGGATATTTACGGAGCTACTAAAATGGTAGCCGTGGATTCAGATAACCACGCGGCGTCCATATTTAAAGACTTTCAAGAAATTCAGAAAACGCTACCATACCTAAGTAAATAAAACGGTCATAAATCCGATGATTGTTTTGACCACCACTGTGCTTTATTAGGCATGACATGTCTTTGCCTTCCACCGACCTGTAAATTAACTCACCCAGCCATTCATAGAGGGATATGCAGTTTAACATGGCTTCAGAACCAGGTTGAACCTGGACATTTTTTATCAACAAACATTGCCATCGAGGAAAGAAATGATAAGTGCAGGCTTACCATAGTTCTTTGGGCCAGCCCGGTCATATTAATATACACTCCTGGAAATGGAACAAAGAACACATTGACACCGGTGTGTCAGACCCACCATACTTGCTCCGGACACTGCGAGAGGGCTGTACAAGCAATGATCACACGCACGGCACAGCGGACACACCAGAAACCGCGGTGTTGGCAGTCGAATGGCGCTAGCTGCGCAGCATTTGTGCACCGCTGCTGTCATTGTCAGCCAGTTTGCCATGGCATACGGAGCTCCATCGCAGTCTTTAACAATGGTAGCATGCTGCGACAGCGTGGACGTGAACCGTAAGTGCAGTTGACGGACTTTGAGCGAGGGCGTATAGTGGGCATGTGGGAGCCGGGTGGACGTACCGGCGAATTGCTCAACACGTGGGGCGTGAGGTCTCCACAGTACATCGATGTTGTCGCCAGTGGTCGGCGGAAGGTGCACGTGCCCGTCGACCTGGGACCGGACCGCAGCGACGCACGGATGCACGCCAAGACCGTAGGATCCTACGCAGTGCCGTAGGGGACCGCACCGCCACTTCCCAGCAAATTAGGGACACTGTTGCTCCTGGGGTATCGGCGAGGACCATTCGCAACCGTCTCCATGAAGCTGGGCTACGGTCCCGCACACCGTTAGGCCGTCTTCCGCTCACGCCCCAACATCGTGCAGCCCGCCTCCAGTGGTGTCGCGACAGGCGTGAATGGAAGGACGAATGGAGACGTGTCGTCTTCAGCGATGAGAGTCGCTTCTGCCTTGGTGCCAATGATGGTCGTATGCGTGTTTGGCGCCGTGCAGGTCAGCGCCACAATCAGGACAGCATACGACCGAGGCACACAGGGCCAACACCCGGCATCATGGTGTGGGGAGCGATCTCCTACACTGGCCGTACACCTCTGGTGATCGTCGAGGGGACACTGAATAGTGCACGGTACATCCAAACCGTCATCGAACCCATCGTTCTACCATTCCTAGACCGACAAGGGAACTTGCTGTTCCAACAGGACAATGCACGTCCGCATGTATCCCGTGCCACCCAACGTGCTCTAGAAGGTGTAAGTCAACTACCCTGGCCAGCAAGATCTCCGGATCTGTCCCCCATTGAGCATATTTGGGACTGGATGAAGCGTCGTCTCACGCGGTCTGCACGCTGGTCCAACTGAGGCGCCAGGTGGAAATGGCATGGCAAGCCGTTCCACAGGACTACATCCAGCATCTCTACGATCGTCTCCATGGGAGAATAGCAGCCTGCATTGCTGCGAAAGGTGGATATACACTGTACTAGTGCCGACATTGTGCATGCTCTGTTGCCTGTGTCTATGTGCCTGTGGTTCTGTCAGTGTGATCATGTGATGTATCTGACCCCAGGAATGTGTCAATAAAGTTTCCCCTTCCTGGGACAATGAATTCACGGTGCTCTTATTTCAATTTCCAGGAGTGTAGTTTTCGGGGCCAACCCAGTACATTTTTTGAAACCACTTAAAAGTCTTGATAGTTTATTGAAACATTAAACTTTACTTATTCACTTGTACAAGGGAGGATCGGAAAGTAATACATAATAATTTTGTTCCTCCCTGGTACTGCAACTAGAATGTTGAAGTTTCACAACGGTGCAGTTTGAAGTTTGCACTGCAGAGGGTATTTTGTTTTTATTTGCAGCTTTAGCCACGCAACAAAAATGGCGCGCATTTACTGTCGTCAGCTTGTGGGGAGCAGCGAAATGTAGTTAGATATTTGACGGTCAAAGAGCATAAACCGAGTGAAGTTCACAGACATGAGTGGCGTGTGTAGGGCCACTTTATGGACCGTAGCAGTGTCTCCAGGTGTTGTGCATTCTTCCAACAGCGCGGTGTGAATCTTAGTGATCTGCCAAGCAAGCTCTTGGTGGACGGTAACAACTGCAGAATGTCAGAGACATCGAGAGAGCAATTTTGAACGACCGACATGTGCAACCGCGAACTTTATCGCAGCAGTTCAGTATTTCCTATGCTGCGGTGTACGATTTTGCTCATGACACAATGAAATTTCGTAAATTTAGCGCTCTTTGCGTGCCTCAGAATGCGACAGACGTCCACAAGAGCCAGCGAATTATGATAGGCTTGGATCACTGGGCAATATTTTCTGAAAAGAATTGTCGCTGGTGATGAGTTGTAGGCGTACCACTAAAAGCCCGAAACCAAACAAGTCGCTGTGGAATTGAAACACGTTGGTTCCCCAGCATAAAAAATTTCAAAGTGGCACTGCCTGTTAGGAACGTGTTTGTGACAGAGTTTTGGAATATGCACAGTGCATTACTGGTGCACTTTGCTGAACACAGGACCACTGTGAATGCTGCAGACTACATTTAAACTTTGGTTAAGTTGCGTGGTACCCTTCGTGACAAACGCCAAAATATTAATGCTGGCGGTGTCAAACTTTAAATGCGAACATTTTACGTCAGGGTTTACCGTGACTGTTACTGACATTAAATGAAACAACAAGTTTACTGTTAGCAGTCACTGTTTATTTATCTGTACGACGGGTTTCAAAGGTTTAAACCGCCATCATCAGACGGATTTACATTTGATAGCACGAGATTTGTGTGTGTTGTGTTCCTATTTTTGGAGGAACTTGTCGCACTGTCTCCAGTGGTCACAGGTTCCTTTCGCTGTCGTAACACATCACATGTATACTGCCATACTGCCACAAGTTCCTCCAAAAATCGTAACACAACACACACACAAATGTCATACCAACAAATGTAAATCCACCTGATGATGGAGGTTTAAACCTATGAAACGCGTCGTGGAGATAAGTAAACAGTGACTGGTAACAGTAAACTTGTTGTTTCATTTAATGGTGTCAAACTTCTTCATGACATTGCTCGCCCCCCTGTTCGTGAGGCAAAATCGCCAGATTTGGGTAGGAGGAGTTCCAGCATACAGTGCGGACCTTGCACCGTCCGACTTTCATCTGTTTGGTCCCATAAAACAATTCCTGGCCGGCCAACGTTTCGCGACAGATGTGGACGTGACAACAGCACTCTGCAGACGGCGATATCCCAACCAAACGGACTTCTACGAATAGGGCATATTGAAACTGGTGCCATGATGGGAGAAATGTGTTGAGAACGTTGGTGACTATGTATAAAAGTAGGCAGAAGATATAAATTCGATTTTTTTGTTTTGTTTCCTATTTCCTTGGTGACTATGTACAAAAGTAGGCAGAAGATATAAATTCGATTTTTTTGTTTTGTTTCCTATTAAATTTATAGGTAATAAAATTAGTGTGTATTTCTTTCCCATCTACGCTCCTTTTTTCACTGGGTGGCGTTATGACAAACTAATTTTTCTTCAAGTCTGTATTTTTTCACTCAGTGTAAAAGATACTAAGTCGAAATTTGAGCAGTTTCACCTGAGACTTCATCGAAATCTAAAAGTTTAACTTACAGTCTCTTCTCGAGACAAATACCTTACAACAATGGGAACAAGTTTCACCTCCATTCTGTTCGGACTATCTCTCATTACTATTACGCAATCAAAGTTTTGTTAAGAACGCGACACATTATCATAGTTAATGGCAAAATAACAACAACTGACACAGTTGGCAGATGAAAATTGTGGGTCATATAACTTTTTCATAAGTTAAGATGCACAGTCCAATGTTTTGAAACTGAGTTCGTTCCTAGCAGTGTAGTATGTTGCCTCCTTAGCACTCCAGATCACTGTTATTCCCATCTTTGCATGGAGGATTATCATGCATCTTTGTCTTTAAAAGAACTCTTATGTATAATGATGCAGAATCAATAAAAGCACTCATATGTTTACCTTTTATCACGTAGTCTTTAATATCACCATTCCTTTATGTGCAACAGAAAGTTCTCCAGTACATAGTGTGCAGTAAACGCACTCATTGTTACTGCCATTACACAATTAAGTTTGTATTCTTGTTACAGGTTAAAATAAAACACATGCTTCCTTTTATCCATTGGTGAACAATGAGGCAGAAAATGAACAGAGCAAAATGACCAAACACGTGCAGACGAGTTGCTTGACACCCGAAAACACCAAAGACACATTGCTTTTGTTGTGTTGTCAAATGACTATGGTGAGTGAAAACATGTGGCGGAACCGGTAGAAATGATTCCCCATCGATGTCAGCGCTTGCTCCAAGGTCGGCTGAGAGATTAACGGCCGTAAAAGAATGTTTGGAAACGTGATGTCCAGCATATAGATGTAAGAGTAAATAAAAAAAAGTCCTCACCATCATAAAATTTTCAAACCCAGAACATTTTTGCAAACCCGTACAGCACTAAAAAGCGAAGACTGTCCGGGCTGCTCCCAGACGTATGGTAAGCCTAGATTAGTGACAGAAGAAAATCCAAGGACTACCCGGGGTCTGAACCCTAACCTTTGGATTTTTAGTCTGGAATTGTACTGAGCAGCTCAATCGCTGACTTATATTCACTGAACGCTATCTGCTATGATTTTTCGAATGCTAACGCACTGCAGCATTAGTTAATTTACCTTCAACGCCATGTTCTGATTTGTTACATACATGTGAACCGCTTGACTTGAACACCCTCTTTCAAACTCTGAAGGTGGCAGGGCTAAAATACAGGGAGCGAAAGACTGTTTAAAATTTGTACAAAAACCAATTTGTAGTTATAAGAGTCGTTGGGCACGAAAGGGAAGCAGTGATTGAGAAGAGAGTGGTTCAAATGGCTCTGAGCACTAGGGGACTCAACTGCTGAGGTCATAAGTCCCCTAGAACTTAGAATTACTTAAACCTAACTAACCTAAGGACAACACACACATACATGCCCGAGACAGGATTCAAACCTGCGACCGTAGCGGTCGCGCGGTTCCAGACTGTAGCGCCAGAACCGCTCGGCCACCTACGGCCGGCGAGAAGAGAGTGAGACAGAGTTGTAGCCTATCCCCGATGTTATTCAATCTGGATATTCAGCAAGCAGTAACGGAAAGAAAAGAAAAATTTGGATTAGAATTTAAAATCCATGGAGAAGAAATAAAAACTTTGAGGTTTCCCGACGACAGTGTAATTCTGTCAGAAACAGCAAAGGAGCTGGAAGAGCAGTTGAACGGAATGGACAGTGTCTTGAAAGGAGAATATAAGATGAACATCAATAAAAGCAAAAAGGGGGTAATGGAATGTAGTCGAATTAAGTCGGGTGATGCTGAAGGAATTAGATTAGGAAATGAGACACCTAAAGTAGTAGATGAGTGTTTCTATATAGGAAGCAAAATGACTGATGATGGTCGAAGTAGAGAGGACATAAAATGTTGATTGCCAGTGGCAAGGAAAGCGTTTGCGAAGAAGAGATTAAGTGTCAGGGAGCCCTTTCTGAAAATATTTATATGGAGAGTAGCCAAGTATGAAAGTGAAACATGGACGATAAAGGGTTTAGACAAGCTTTAGAAGAGTGGCGCTACAGAAGAATGAAGAATATTACGTGGGCAGATCACGTAACTAATGAGGAGGTACTGAGGAGAAGAGGAACTTGTGGCACAACTTGACTAGAAGAAGAGATCGGTTGGTAGGACACGTTCTGAGGCATCAAGGGATCACCAATTTAGTATCGGAGGGAAGCGCGAAGAGGGAGTAAGGGATGAGTACACTAAGCAGATTCAGGAGGGAGGAAGGTTGCAGTAGTTATTCGGAGATGAAGAGGGTTGGACAGGATATAGTAGCAGACCAGTCTCTGGACTGGAGACCACAACAAACAACATGCGAAGACCGTTTTAAATTCGCACATTCCAACAGCTCAAGAGTCAATCTCTAATTTACTATTCCACCGGCTCAGTGATTCATATTCACACGCGCTTGTTATTTTCTTATTTTATTTATTTATTTTTTTTTTTTTTACTGTCAAGACGACATTTAAGTCTGCCGCTGCATTGTGCATTGCAAGGTGGTTTTGTTTTAAAACTGTATGATAAACCTAGATGGTGCTGCGATATCAGAGTGCCCTCCAAAATAATGACCCGGGAAACTTATTACTACTAAATCAGACACAAATCACAATTACTTTGTTCAAAGTACTTACGGGCATTCAGCCAGGTTGAATTTTCGACAACTGCCGATATTTCGGCGGATGCACCCTCCGCCATTTTCAAGGCTTAACTGCAACGACCAGACGAAGTGCAGAAACACGAGAGCTCGGTTCTGCGAGTCTAACAGAAAAGATAACACTCACCTAAACAAAAGCCACCAAAGATAAACGAAGTCAGAGCTATCGATAGTAAGAAACTATGGACTGGTAGTTGAGGAAACGTTAACTCTGTCCCTATGTTTTTTAACAAGTGAAAGAGCAGGATTCCAGGCCGAGTTTAAACAAAAGCCTCCATCCCTATTCACAAGGTTGCTAGCCAATTTAATTTCAACAGACTCCTTAATCACACTATCCCAATAGCCGGACGTGCATGCTAATATCTCGGTATTATTATACCACATGGGGTGACCAGTGTCCAAATAATGTTCGGCAATAGCAGATTTGCTAGGCTGCTGTAGTCGCGTGTGCCGTTTATGTTCAATACACCGGTCCTCCACGGTCCTGATGTTCTGACCAATGTATGCCATGCCACAGCTACAAGGAATGCGATAAACACCTGCCTTACGTAAACCAAGATCATCCTTAACAGACCCCAAAAGCGCTTTAGTCTTAGATGGAGGTCGGAAAACACATTTCACATTGTATTTCCGTAAAATACGACCTATCTTGTTTGAAGTGCTTCCTATGTAGGGCAAAAAGGCAATAGATTTAGGAGTCAACTGAGAATTATCATCAGTCACCTGGCGCACAGTTGGTTGATATCGCAACGCCCGTTCAATCTGTCTTTCACTATACCCATTGTGGCGGAAGGTGGCCTCAAGATGGGCCAGCTCAGCAGGCAAAGTCTCAACGTCGGAGATGACATGTGCCCTGTGTACCAGGGTACGAAGTACCCCTTCACGTTGGGCCGGATGATGACAACTGTCCGCCTGCAGATACAAGTCAGTGTGAGTACGCTTCCTATAAACTGCATGTCCCAACGATCCATCCACCTTCCTCCTAACCAAAACGTCAAGAAAGGGAAGGCAACCATCCTCTTCCACCTCCATGGTAAAACGAATGTTGGGGTGGATCGAGTTTAGATGTTCTAAAAAGACATTCAAATTCTCCCTGCCATGCGGCCAAACAACAAAAGTATCGTCAACGTATCTGAAAAAAACAGGCAGGTTTCAATGGCGCCGACTCCAATGCACGCTCCTCGAAGTCTTCCATGAACAGATTTGCAATCACAGGAGATAACGGGCTACCCATCGCAACTCCATCTGTCTGCTCGTAATACTGGTCATTGAATAAGAAATACGTGGACGTCAACACATGTCGAAACAAATTAGTTAGTTCCAATCCAAACTTCACTTCAATTAACCGCAACGAATCAGACAAAGGAACACGAGTAAAGAGCGAGACCACATCAAAACTTACTAACATATCAGAGTCATTCAACTGCATTCCCTCCAAACGCCGTAAGAAGTCAGCTGAGTTCTTAATATGATGTTCACAACGTCCAACTTGTGGGCTTAACATTGAAGCAAGGTGCTTAGCCACACGATATGTTGGAGCACCGATATTGCTGACTATGGGGCGGAGAGGGACCCCCTCCTTACTTTGATTTTTTCCCTTACAATTAGTCACAAATAAACTACAAACAGTGGCAACATCAATATAGTAAGGCGTTGGCATATTTGACATAGGGATTGGGGAAGCCTGATAATAATTGAGCAAAGTGAATTAACTGTATTCATGAAGTGCCCAGTGACTGTCACGATATTGACTGAAAAAAAGGTAGTACTAAAGAAAACGTCACACTTGTGGTCGAGCTGAAACCAGACTGTTCATTCACTATAAAATACAACTCTACAGAGCAAAGCCTGGAGTAACCGAATTACTGTGAAACGACTTTAATGTAACTAACGTCCTCTCACCGTTGCGGCTCAGTCTCACCATAATATTACAGGTGGAGGATGAAGTGGCTGCAGACTCAATCATTGGTGGAACAACTACCTTGCCGTCGACTAAGTGCATATCAGCCAGAAATTTTTCTAAGTTACCAATACGTCGGCTCAAGCGGTGCTCCAAGTGTGGAAATCTGGTGGATCCCAGAGAGGAAGAGATTTCTGATCGCATGTTAATTAACAGGAAACCTCACATTGCCACGTTTTGTATCTCTTCAGATTGGGTAGGCTATGTATCTTCCGAGTACTGACTGACAAAAATGCTCTTTAGAGAACATTAGTCCCCTTCCTCTAGATGCCTACGAATAACTTCCGTCCTTCTATCTTACACTGAAAGCAATCCCTTCACTTTCTATCTCTATCTCTCTCTGTGACCAACGGGGCAGTCTTCATCATCCCTGTCCCGTTTCTCTCTGTAACCTGCGGTTTATTCACATATTTAAATGAGAAGAAAATGCTCGTTAACTCACAAACCCTCAAAATGAAGTTTTTAACTTGGCGATAAAAATAAACATCACATTGCCGGCACACAGGTGTGCAGTTTGGCGGTATTACTTCTACCGTGCAAGTCGGTTGACCCTCGTCATCTATCAACTTTCTGTCACACATGTCACTGTTGGTTTGTCCATCTCAGGAATCCAATATCAGATAAAACTTGTTACCAGCAACGTATAGTTTTAAAATGTTCTAAAGAAAATTTGTGAATTAAATTTGTCAATTTAGCGGATTTGGAGAAAGTGACGTAAACATTTTTTTAACGAATCAGTTAAACGATTTACTTCTGCCATACCCAGAGTACTAAATCAATCACATGTTCTTTAGAAGCACAGGAGAACTTTAGGCAACAAATTACCAGAAGCTGTGATGGAATATTGTGCCTTGTGCGAATGTGTTGTTTCGAGTATACTACCAACTGAACCCCCATGAACCATGGACCTTGCCGTTGGTGAGGAGGCTTGCGTGCCTCAGCGATACAGATGGCTTCACAGTAGGTACAATCACAACGGAGGCGTATCTGTTGAGAGGCCAGACAAATGTGTGGTTCCTGGTGAGGGGCAGCAACCTTTTCAGTAGTTTCAGGGGCAACAGTCTGGATGATTGACTGATCTGGCCTTGTAACACTAACCAAAACAGCCTTGCTGTTGTGGCACTGCGAACGGCTCAAAGCAAGGGAAAACTACAGCCGTAATTTTTCCCGAGAGCATGCAGCTTTACTGTATGGCGTCCTCTTGGATAAAATATTCCAGAGGTAAAACAGTCCCCCATTCGGATCTCCGGGCGGGGACTACTCAAAAGGACGTCATTATCAGGAGAAAGAAAACTGGCGTTCTACGGATCGGAGCGTGGAATGTCAGATCCCTCAATCGGGCAAGTAGGTTAGAAAAGTTAAAAAGGGAAATGGATAGGTTAAAGTTAGATGTAGTGGGAATTAGCGAAGTTCGGTGGCAGGTGGAACAAGACTTTTGGTCAGGTGAATACAGGATTATAAATACAAAATCAAATAGGGGTAATGCAGGAGTGGGTTTAATAATGAATAAAAAATAGGAGTGCGGGTAAGCTACTACAAACAGCATAGTCAACGCATTATTGTGGCCAAGATAGACACGAAGCCCACGCCTACTACAGTAGTACAAAATTATATGCCAACTAGCTCTGCAGATGATGAAGAAATTGATGAAATTTATGATGAGATAAAAGCATTTATTCAGGTAGTGAAGGGAGAAGAAAACTTAATACTCATGGGTGACTGCAATTCGTCAGTAGGAAAAGGGAGAGAAGGAAACGTAGTAGATGAATATGGATTGGGGGTAAGAAACGAAAGAGGAAGCCGCCTGGTAGAATTTTGCACAGAGCACAACTTAATCATAGCTAACACTTTGTTCAATAATCATAAAAGAAGATTGTGTACATGGAAGAAGCTTGGAGATACTGACAGGTTTCAGATAGATTATATAATGGTAAGCCAGAGATTTAGGAACCAGGTTTTAAATTGTAAGACATTTCCAGGGGCAGATGTGGACCCTGACCACAATCTATTGGTTATGAACCGTAGATTAAAAGTGAAGAAACTGCAAAAAGGTGGGAATTTAAGGAGATGGGACCTGGATAAACTGACTAAACCAGACGTTGTAGAGAGTTTATAATCTATTAAGTGAACAATTGACAGTAATGGGGGAAAAAAGTACAGTAGAAAAAGAAAGGGTAGCTCTGAGGGATGAAGTAGTGAAGGCAGCAGAGGATCATCTAATAGAAGTCCTTGGGTAACAGAATAAATATTGAATTTAATTGGCGAAAGGAGAAAATATAAAAATGCAGTAAATGAAGCACGCGAAAAGGAATACAAACGTCTCAAAAATGAGACCGACAGGAAGTGCAAAATGGCTAAGCAGGGATGGCTAGAGGACAAATGTAAGGATGTAGACGCTTATCTCACTAGCGGAAAGTTAGATACTGCCTACAGGAAAATTAAAGAGACCTTTGAAGAAAAGAGAACCACTTGTATGAATATCAAGAGCTCAGATGGAAACCCAGTTCTAAGCAAAGAAGGGAAAGCAGGAAGGTGGAAGAAGTATATAGAGAGTCTATACAAGGGTGATGTACTTAAGGACAATATTATGGAAATGGAAGAGAATGCAGATGAAGATGAAATGGGAGATACGACACTGCGTGAAGAGTCTGACAGAGCACTGAAAGACCTGAGTCGAAACAAGGCCCCGGGAGTAGACAACATTCCATCATAACTACTGACGGCCTTGGGAGAGCCAGTCCTGACAAAACACTACCATCTGGTGAGCAAGATGTATGAGACAGGCGAAATACCCTCAGACTTCAAAAAGAATATAATAATTCCAATCCAAAAGAAAGCAGGTGTTGACAGATGTGAAAATTACCGAACTATCAGTTTAATACGTCACAGTTGCAAAATACTAACGCGAATCTTTACAGACGAATGAAAAAACTGGTCGCTGTCGATATCGGGGGAGATCAGTTTGGATTCCGTAGAAATGTGGGAACTCGTGAGGCAATACTGACCTTACGACTTACCTTAGAAGAAAGATTAAGGAAAGGCAAACCTACGTTTCTAGTATTTGTAGCCTTAGAGAAAGCTTTTGACAATGTTGACTGGAATACTCTTTTTCAAATTCTAAAGGTGGCAGGGATAAAATACAGGGAGCGAAAGGCTATTTACAATTTGTACAGAAACCAGATGGCAGTTATAAGAGTTGAGGGACGTGAAAGGGAAGCAGTGGTTGGGAAGGGAGTGAGACAGCGGTGTAGCCTCTCCCCGATCTTATTCAAACTGTATATTGAGCTAGCAGTAAAGGAAACAAAAGAAAAATTCGGAGTAGGTTTTTGAGGTTCGCCAATGATATTGCAATTCTGTGGGAGACAACAAAGGACTTGGAAGAACAGTCGAACGGCGTGGACAGTGTTTTGAAAGGAGGGCATAAGATGAACATCAACAAAAGCAAAACAAGGATAATGGAATGTAGTAGAATTAAGTCGGGTGATGCTGAGGGAATTAGACTAGGAAATGAGACACTTTAAGTAGTACCGTAGTTTTGCTATTTGGGGAGCAAAATAACTGATGATGGTCGAAGTAGAGAGGATATAAAATGTAGACTGGCAATGGCAAGGAAAGCGTTTCCGAAGAAGAGAAATTTGTTAACATCAAGTATAGATTTAAGTGTCAGGAAGTCGTTCCTGAAAGTATTTGTGTGGAGTGTAGCCATGTATGGAAGTGAAACATGGACGATAAATAGTTTTGACAAGAAGAGAATAGAAGCTTTCGAAATGTGGTGTTACAGAAGAATGCTGAAGATTAGATGGGTAGATAACACAACTAATGATGAAGTACTGAATAGGATTGGGGAGAAGAGGAGTTTGTGGTATAACTTGCCAAAAAGGAGGGATCAGTTGATAGGACATGTTCTGAGGCATCAAGGGATCACCAATTTAGTACTGGAGGGCAGCGTGGAGGATAAAAATCGTAGAGGGAGACTAAGAGATGAATACACTAAGTAGATTGAGAAGAATGCAGGCTGCAGTAGGTACTGGGATATGAATAAGCTTGCACAGGATACAGTAGCATGGAGAGCTGCATCAAACAAGTCTCAGGACTGAAGACCACAACAACAACAACAAGTCTGCATTCGGCCGAAGCGGTGTCTTCATGATTGATCAACTGTACGCACCAAGATATATGCCCAGAATAATCCAATTCTTTTAGCTAACCAAAATGTTAGACTGAACGCAACAGACTCTCTCACGCTGGTGAGATGATGCCACGACGTCTGAACCGTTTGAAGTCACGCAGAAAAGAAATAAATGTCACGCTGAATTATCTCTGTGGGCTGTAGGGTGGCTGTGGAGTTCACGGACAGCCCCGATACTGACACCGGCTGGGTTCAATAACCACGGAGCGCGTCGTTTCCCGTTTTCCACTATTTGCCCATTCCCCCCCAAAGCAGGCGAGCTCGTCCGAATGAGATTCAAAGACTGCTGTTCTGCCGACAATGGATACGCTTCTTGTGGCAAGCCACACACTGTGGCGACCTCAGGTCTGGCCTCTCGCATGGGAAGGTCTCACACACGGCCAACCGATTCGGCTTAAATTTGGCAGGTCGCTACGTACCACCTAAAATGAAAAACTGAAATATTTTGTCCCAACACCCCTCTTCTCCCCCCCCCCCCCCCCGCCTTAGTTTTGAGAAAACCGTCCCTAAAGTTCATCACGCGCAACCGACTCAGAAGTAACTGCAGTTCACAGTCATCTAGATTTTTTTTGAAAGACATCATGTTTACACCACTGACTGTTAAACATTTTATTTCCACTATTGCAGTCTCGGTCTTTAGACCATTATCAAGTGCATATGTTTTGGCTTTAAGCCATGTCAGCGTTATTCACGCTGACACATTTATATATCGTTGTCATTTGCTGTTAATCTTTCTTCTAAGATAAGTCGTAGGCTCAGTATTGCCTCACATGTTCCAATATTTGTACGATATCCAAACTGATCTTCCCCGAGGTCAGTTTCTACCAGACTTATTAAACTGATTATTCGGTAATTTTCACATCTGTCAACACGTGCTTTCTTTGGGATTGGATGTATTATATTTTTCTTGAAGTCTGAGGGAATTTCGCCTGTCTCATACATCTTGCTCACCAGATGGTAGAATTTTGTCAGGACTGGATCTCTCAAGGCTGTCACTAGTTCTAATGGAATACTGTCTACTCTCGGGGCCTCGTTTCGACTTAGGTCTTTCAGTGCTTTGTCAGTCTCTTCACGCAAAATCATATCTTGCATTTCATCTTCATCTACCTCCTCTTCCATTTCCATAAATTCTTGATATTCATGCAAGTGGTTCTCTTTTCTCCAATGATCTCTTTAATTTTTCTGTAGACAGTATGTGTCTTACCCTCGTGAGATAAGCGTCTACATCCTTACATTTGTCCTCTAGCCATCCCTGCTTAGCCATTTTGCACTTCCTGTCGATTTCATTTTTGAGACGTTTGTATTCCTTTTTGCCTGCTTCACTTGCTACATTTTTGTATTTTCTCCTTTCATCAATTAAATTCATTATCTCTTCTGTTACCCAAGGATTTCTACTAGCTCTCGTCTTTTTACCTGCTTGATACTCTGCTGCCTTCACTATTTCATTCCTCATAGCTACCCATTCTTCTTCTACTGTATTTCTTTCCTCCATTCCTGTCAATTGTTCCCTTATGCTCTCCCTGGAACTCTATACAACCTCTGGTTCTTTCAGTTTATCCAGGTCCCATCTCCTTAAATTCCCACCTTCTTGCAGTTTCTTCAGTTTTAATCTACAGTTCATAACCAATAGATTGCGGTCAGAGTCCACATCTGCCCCTGGAAATGTCTTACAATTTAAAACCTGGTTCCTAAATCTCTGTCTTACCATTATATAATCTATCTGAAACCTTCTAGTATCTCCAGGGTTCTTCCATGTATACAACCTTCTTTCATGGTTCTTGAACCAAGTGTGAGCTATGATTAAGTTATGCTCTGTTCAAAATTTTACGAGGCAGCTTCCTCTTTCGTTTCTTACCCTCAATCCATATTCACCTACTATGTTTCCTTCTCTTCCTTTTCCTGCTGTCGATTTCGAGTCACCCATGACTATTAAGTTTTCGTCTTCCTTCACTCTCTGAATAAATTCTTTTATCTCATCATACATTTCATCAATTTCTTCATCATCTGCAGAGCTAGTTGGCATATAAACTTGTACTACTGTAGTAGGCGTGGGCTTCGTGTCTATCTTGGCCACAATAATTCGTTCACTATGCCGTTTGTAGTAGCTTACCTACACTCCTATTTTCTTATTCATTATTAAACCTACTCCTGCATGACCCCTATTTGATTTTGTATTTATAACCCTGTATTCATCTGACCAGAAGTCTTGTTCCTCCTGCCACCGAACTTCACTAATTCCCACTATATCTAACTTTAACCTATCCATTTCCCTTTTTAAATTTTCTAACCCACCTGCCCGATTAAGGGATCTGACATTCCACGCTCCGATCCGTAGAACGCCAGTTTTCTTAATCCTGATAACGACGTCCCCTTGCGTAGTCCCCGCCCGGAGATCCGAATGGGGGACTATTTTACCTCCGGAATATTTTACCCAAGAGGACGCCATCATCATTTAACCATACAGTAAAGCTGCATGCTCTCGGGGAAAGTTACGGCTGTAGTTTCCCCTTGCTTTGAGCCGTTCGCAGTGCCACAACAGCAAGGCCGTTTTGGTTAGTGTTACAAGGCCAGATCAGTCAATCATCCAGACTGTTGCCCCTGAAACTACTGAAAAGGCTGCTGCCCCTCTTCAGGAACCTCTCCTCCTGTCCTGTCCTCTCGACAGATACCCCTCCGTTGTGGTTGCACCTACGGTACGGTTGTCTGTATCGTTGAGGCACGGAAGCCTCCCCACCAACGACAACGCTCATGGTTCATGGGGGGGGGGGGGGGGAATGCAAATTTAGTGATCAAAAAAATGTGTCTTGTACGCAAAAAGTAGGAAGTTACGTGCCCTTTCCGCTGCCTTTTCATTAATTTAGCATCAATTCTTGCACATCACTTTGGAAACAACATCCCCTCCATAAAGAGTTGAGGGTATTGAAGTTGGATTCCGGGCACTTTGTCCTAGATCGTCGTCGCGCGGGCATCGTCTCTGGTCGTCGTTTGGTACTGATCGTCGCACGCTACCTGCTTCTCCCTTGATCGCCTTGCATACTATTACTCACGTATCTGCCCAGGTGTGGTCTGGGAGACCTCAAAAGAGTCTATTACATAGGAACAAAGCAACTGCTACGGAATATTTTTATTAATACCTTCAATTTCATACAATATGAGTCACAATACTGAAACTTCGAAAACGTATTAACTGACTAACTGAAAATATCGATAGTCATATTAACAAAAACTAAGGATTTGTTTCATACAAATGAAAAAACACAGTGTGCAACAGTTTTAACCCTGTTTCGTATTCTTCATTTATAAAAACTGTTACTTTGGGAACGCATTTATGTAATTAAAACAAGAACTTCAGAGAAATACATTTATTGGATAAAACCGCAAACAACATGTTACTGATATAACTTCAGTAAGTTCTATTTATTACATATTTCCATTAAGTATGATTACAAGTCTTCTTTGTATTGCTTATCACACATACACAAATAGAGACATATCTTCATGCAGGCTGCCAAATTTGCAAAATTTTACAGTACATTCCAGACTAAATGTTTCCTGCAAGAGGGGCATATGTATGTAGTTTATTTTTTCTTTTCCTGGAATTCCATGGGTATTGTGTTGTCAACATCGTCTCATCATCATTAAAATGTAAGTCACCGACGTGGCATCAAATGAAATGTTTTGCACTAGGACACCCCAGATGGGGTCTCCCGGTCAGGAATGCCATGCGATCGCTTCTTTTCATTTTCCAGATCTCGCTTGCAACAGCTTCATCCTCCAAGCATGCTTGTTGATGTAAAACCGGAAGCTGCATGATAATGTTCTATTGCCTTGCTCTAGATGTAGGAAGCGCTTCCTTGGCTGACACTTGAATCGATTTTTTTCCTATAATATCTTTTCGGAATTCCATTGGATTACATACCTCATTAATGTTAGTTTGTGAAACTGTACATTGTGTTCTCTCTCACCATCGCTATCTCCAATTCAGATTCCGAGTCGTGATCAGCGTCTAGTGCAAATCCATCGTCACAATCACTAATTTATTTCTCTAACCACTGCCGTAATATGCCATCAAAAACGGGATCATTCACCTCAATCCCTCGAGAAGGACTGGCCGCAAATCACACCCAGGTATAGTCTCTCAGACCAAACGGAAAAAATCGCGCCACTAATATGCGCCTAATAGGGAAACTGCAACGAAGCAAACACACAATCATTAGCCGACAAAGACGAAGGACTATGCATCCGAAATTGGAAATTTTTGTTACG
Organism: Schistocerca gregaria; assembly: GCF_023897955.1. Lineage (NCBI taxonomy): Eukaryota > Metazoa > Arthropoda > Insecta > Orthoptera > Acrididae > Schistocerca > Schistocerca gregaria. The sequence goes on from NC_064922.1 coordinate 871,498,174, forward strand.
TTCCTATTGGACCATACTGCTGAGGTCATCGGTCCCTATATGCATCCCACAAGCAGTGGCTCGGCTAGATTAAAAGAAATTAACGGTACTATTAACCTCTGAAAGACCTGAGACGAAAAAAGGCCCCGTGCGTAGACAACATAGCATCATAACCACTGACGGCCTTGGGAGAGCTAGTCCTGACAAAACTCTACCATCTGGTGAGCAAGATGTATGAGACAGGCGAAATACCCTCAGACGTCAAGAAGAATGTAATAATTCCAATCCCAAAGAAAGCACGTGCTGACGGATGTGAAAATTACCGAACTATCTGTTTAATAAGTCACAGCTGCAAAACACTAACGCGAATTCTTCACAGACGAATGGAAAAACTGGTAGCTGTCGATATCGGAGGAGATCAGATTGGATTCCGTAGAAATGTTGGAACACGTGAGGCAATACTGACGTTACGACTTATCTTAGAAGCTAGATTAAGGAAGGGCAAACCTACGTTTCTAGCCTTTGTAGACTTAGAGAAAGCTTTTTACTATGTTGACTGGAATACTCTCTTTCAAATTCTGAATGTGGCAGGGGTGAAATACAGGGGGTGAAAGGCTATTTACAATTTGTACAGAAACCAGATGGCAGTTATAACAGTCGAGGGACATGAAAGAGAAGCAGTAGTTGGGAAGGGAGTGAGACGGGGTTGTAGCCTCTCCCCGATGTTATTTAATCTGAATAGTGAGCAAGCAGTGAAGGAAGCAAAAGAAAAATTCGGAGTAGGTATTAAAATCCATGGAGAAGAAATAAAAACTTTCAGGTTCGCCGACGACATTGTAATTCTGTCAGAAACAGCAAAGGACTTAGGAGAGCAGTTGAACGGGACGGATAGTGTCTTGAAAGGAAGATATAAGATAACATCAACAAAAGCAAAACGAGGATAATGGAATGTAGTCTAATTAAGTCGGGTGATGCTGAAGGAATTAGGTTAGGAAATGAGACACTTAAAGTAGTATAGGAGTTTTGCAATTTGGGGAGCAAAATAACTGATGATGGTCGAAGTAGAGAGGATATAAAATGTAGACTGGCAATGGCAGGGAAAGCGTTTCTCAAGAAGAGAAATTTGTTAACATCAAGTATAGATTTAAGTGTCAGGAAGTCGTTTCTGAAAGTATTTGTATGGAGTGTAGTCACGTATGGAAGTGAAACATGGACGATAAATAGTTTGGACAAGAAGAGAATAGAAGCTTTCGAATGTGGTGCTACAGAAGAATGCTGAAGACTAGATGGGTAGATCACATAACTAAAGAGGAAGTGAAACTTCCTGGCAGATTAAAACTGTGTGCCCCACCGAGACTCGAATTCGGGACCTTTGCCTTTCGCGGGCAAGTGCTTTACCATCTGAGCTACCGAAGCACGACTCACGCCCGGTACTCACAGCTTTACTTCTGCCAGTATCTCGTCTCCTACCTTCCAAACTTTACAGAAGCTCTCCTGCGAATCTTGCAGAACTAGCACTCCTGAAAGAAAGGATACTGCGGACCCATGGCTTAGCCACAGCCTACGGGATGTTTCCAGAATGAGGTAATGAGGAAGTATTGAATAGGATTGGGGAGGAGAGAAGTTTGTGGCACAACTTGACTAGAAGAAGGGATCGGTTGGTAGGACATGTTCTGAGGCATCAAGCGATCACTAATTTGGTATTGGAGGGCAGCGTGGAGGGTAAAAATCGTTGAGGGAGACCAAGAGAGGAATACACTAAGCAGATACAGAAGTATGTAGGTTTGCAGTAGGTACAGGGAGATCAAGAAGCTTCCACAGGATAGAGAAGCATGAAGAGCTGCATCAAACCAGTTTCAGGACTGAAGACCACAACATGAACAACAACAACATTAACCCCTGAGACTTGGCAGACTACACCTGGGTGATAAAAGGTTAAGGGAATGTAAGAAACACAAGTGCTATAGCGCGATCCCCATTCTGTGTACCTCGTTACATGCTTACTTTGCCACGTAACTTGGGTTGTTTACATTTGTAACATTGGCTTCGGTTATCCGAGCTGCCTAAACATGCACTAACGGCACTAGCCCAACCAGACCTGCCACTGCGTCAATTTGTAATTCACTTTCAAGTGTACGATCTTTGCCCTATATTAACCTCACTGTGATTTAAGCTAGTCATTATAACAGCTGTTAATCTCAGTATTGTTTTAAATTTTGAGATTCTCTAACTTATCCTGTAACGTGTCCTGCTTAGGCGACCCGCTAAAAACAAATATCACCCGTTGTATTCCCAGTTTGTTCATTCCACTGAGTGAGTGTTGTCCTTGTTGCGCACACTGGTTTGCTACAAGAATAACTTACTTATTATTTTGTCAGAGCAACGAACATTGGGGTTCCCGGGTTCGATTCCCGGCGGAGTCAGGGATTTTCTCTGCCTCATGATGGCTGGGTGTTGTGTGATGTCCTTAGGTTAGTTAGGTATAAGTAGTTCTAAGTTCTAGGGGACTGATGACCTAAGATGTTAAGTCCCATAGTGCTCAGAGCCATTTGAACCATTTGAACGAACATTGTACCCTCTAGCCTTATAGCGGTTCAACTTATCTTCTCCTGATTTTCAGTGTCAAAGCAACGAGTATTGCACGCGATCGAGTTGCCTGACTGGCACACTGCAGTAACAGTCCAAACTCTACTTTCATTTTTTTCCGTTTCGGGGTAACACAACTTCAGAAATTTTTCTTTATTTTCTGACGATATGATACAAAAATCTTCTGAAGGTGTACAGTATACTGGTCATCTTCCGTGATTCCTTGTTCCGAATCTTTTCTTTTTTCAGTTGTAACGTCTGAAGCTTGCTACCTAAGGGTGTAAGGGTGTGTGCATGAATATGGTTAGCTTCTTCGAAAAGTATCTTGTAAGATCAGCTTTTCAATAGTACCGCATTCAGAATAGAAAAACATTAACTAAGAAAAGCAGGGACAATTAAGCTAAAGCGTCCCGCAGACGTCTAGGTAATTGGAGTATGACAGGGCTTATTTAAGGAACCATCCTATATCTCAGATTAATTGATTTAGAAAAATCCAGAAAATTGAGTCCCTCCCCTGGCGGATAAGACTACAGACTCTTACAGAAGACGCTCGTTAGAATTAAATAAGTGGTTTTGAAATAATCTGCGTCTTCAGTTGAGACAGCGTGACCTAACGAATATTAATTAGTTCCGGGAGATTTTGGGTGGAAAAGATTAACACACTCGAGAGAAAAAATACAAGTCAGTTAATCGGTTTACTTTTCTACCAGAACGTCGAAATATTTCGGTACCACTAACGTAAGCACGGGGGTAGATTAATGAAGTTTTGTGGACGGGGGCGGTTGGCTAAAAGAGAGAGAAGTCACAAGGGTCCTCTTCTTGAAAGTTATGGGAAAAATACTTCAGAAACTACTGTTTTAATCTATTTTGATACTTAAAAACATGAAACAATTGCAAAAATATGTTTCATTTTAGACGAAAGAGTTATACATCTCTTGAAACGTGGAGCATTCACAACCTTTTTCTGTGTAACTTCTTTCATACAATTGTTAACACACAGCAACAAGCTCATAAGTCTTTGCTAACACAGTGTTGATAAGCTAATTAAAAGCAAATAAACTGAAATTAGAATAAAATAATTTTAAAACTGTGGTTATTAATTTGTTGAGTTATATTTTTACCCATTTTGTTCCGAAAATTATGGCAGATCGGGAAGCCCTGCTAATGTGTGGCGCCCACAATTTGAACAGGAGGGGTAGCACAGGTAGTACAACCTCTCGGGTAAACAAAATAAAGTGGCTTGGAAAATACTGAACTACAGTATATGACTAAATCCGCTGAAGAAGGCTCTAAATTCGTGTGCTTAACTTTGCCTCAGATTACAAAAATTACCATTTCATTTTAATTTGGTTTCCTCCGTCTCCGCTTATCCCTTTAAGCCGGCCTTGCGTAGGCATCGTACAGAGACTGAAAGATGGCGAGAGTGGAGATCGTTACCTCTGTGCTGACAGTGTAATTATATCACCTATGCATCAGTAGACGCGATTCAGATAGCAAAGATAAGGAGAGCGAGCAGGTTCTAGTGTGAGAGAACAGATGGCGTGTGCACCTGTGCCCAGTCTGTCGGAACGCAGGCAATCTGCTGTATTTACACGTAGGCAAATGGGTGTCAAGTGTTCTAAATATTTACGATTCATGACAGTCTTCGTTGCTCTCAGTGGTCAATACTCTATGTGATCAAAAATCTCCTGAAACCCCCTAAAAATACGTTTTCCGTATTTGGTGGATTGTGCTGCTACCAACTGCCAGGTGCTCTATATCAGCGACTTCAGTAGTCATTAGACATCGTGAGAGAGCAGAATGGGGAGCTCCGCGGAGCTCACGGAATCCGAACGTGCTCAGATGATTGGGTGTCACTTGTGTCATATGTCTGTACGCGACATTTCCACACTCCTAAACATCCCTAGATCCATTGTTTCCGATACGATAGTGAAGTGGAAACGTGAATGGACACGTACAGCACGAAAGCGTACAGGCCGACCTCGTCTGTTGACAGAGACCGCCGACAGTTGAAAAGGGTCGTAACGTGTAATAGGCAGACATCTATCCAAACCATCACACAGAAATTCCAAACTGCACCAGGATCCACTGCAAGTACTATGACAGTTAGGCGGAAGGTGAGAAAACTTGGATTTCATGGTCAAGCGGCTGCTCATAAGCCACACATCACTTCGGTAAACGCCAAACGACGCCTCGTTTGGTGTAAGGAGCGTAAACATTGGACGATTGAACAGTGCAAAATCTTTGTATGGAGTGACGAATCACGGTACGGAACGTGGCGATCCGCTTGCAGGGTATGGGTATGGTGAATGCCCGGTGAACATCATCTGCCAGCGTGATTGGTGCCAACAGCAAAATTCGGAGGCGATGGTGTTATTGTGTGGTCGTGTTTTCATGGAGGGGGCTAGCACCCTTTGTTTTTGTGCGTGGCACTATCACAGCACAAGCCTACATTGATGTTTTAAGTACTTTCTTGCTGCCCACTGTTGTAGAGCAATTCGGAGATGGCGACTGCATCTTTCAACACGATCGAGCACCTGTTCATAATGCACAGCTTGTAGTGGAGTGGTTAGACAACAATAACATCCCTTTAATGTACTGCCCTGCACGGAGTCCTATAGAGTCGTATAGAACGCCTTTGGGATGTTTTGGAACACCGACTTCGTGGCAGGCCTCACCGACTGAGATCGACACCTCTCTCAGTGCAGCACTTCGTGAAGAATAGGATGTCATTACCCAAGAAACCTTCCAGCACTTGACTGAAGCTGGAAGCTGTTATCAAGGATAAGGGTGGGCCAACACCATATTGAATTCCAGCATTACCGATGGAGGCGCCACAAACTTGTAAGTTATTTTCAGTCAGGCGTTCAGATACTTTTGATCACATAGTGTATGTAGCCAGTTCCTTCGTTATGATTCCGAACTTTTTATAATAACATAGTGTCATTACGTGCAGTATTCTATGTACGATGCAGTTGGGAATTTATATGGTTGTCGTAAATGCCTCAATAAAGGCGGCACTGAAATCTTTGCAGGAAATCATGTAGATAACGTATACGAATAATGATAATTGGAGATATTCAAAGGACATAGAACATTTTACTGGCTCTGAGGGGCGTATTAACGTTTACATACAAGAGCGCACAACGTCATTAAACGACTTTTACGTATAGGAGAATAGCCCTACTACGAGGTGGACTACTTTTCTTGCAAAAAAAGAGTTATTATATCAACAAAAATGATCCTGTGAAACTTGAATAGTTCGTAATTAATTTTGATTGAAAGAGAATACTGTCTCTTCACGAAGGTTTCAATAAGCAGTATGTATGGAAGTGCACAATGTTGATGGTACATGTCAGTAACCAGCCACAATTCCGTTTCGGTTTTACTAAAAAAAAAAAAAGCACCCATAACGGTTTTGAATTCATACATCCATCGTTGGCGTTTTGTAAGCAATCTCCTGTGTAGACTCTTAGCTTTTTCCTGGTACCCCACCAATGAACCGAACTGCCACCTGCTTTACCTGCAGTTGAGCCTGTCCTATTGTCCCGTTTCAAATACCTGCGAATTCCTATAGTCGGGTATTTGTATAGTAGACCGACTCCAATTGTGACTTGCTCACACGTCGTTCATATGGTACTATGTGCACAATTTCACCTTTCTGAACATTTGAACCGTTAACAATCCTGGCACTACTTTGAAATCTCATGAAGATCTGGGCAACGCTCTTGGCAACAACATACGGGGTGTAGTGGTAAAATAGTAATTATCACATTTTAAAAAATTGTTTTTTTTTTTACTCCTCTAGCGGTGAGTTGCGGTACTGCTTGAGGTTTCTGTGTACCAGGGAGTAGAAATCTATCTGCAAACAAAAAAAAGTTAATTACGTAACTTTATTTTTTCGAGTCGATAACTGAATAAATAATTTGAAGAAGTGAACAAGAGCCAAAAATTCGTTTATTTTTTTATTTTTTACCCCAGACATGTGTTGGCATATAGATGCAAATCTTGAGGCATAGAAAGAAAACGAAAAACACTCACGTGCCGACTTAATCAGATGTGGAAATATTCGTTGGTTTGAAGAAGGAAACATATCCTATGTACGAATTCGTCCACCCTCAATGCTGTGTTCGCTCTGTCAGCTGTCATTCGTATCTGCTGTCGAGTTGCTTAAAATCTAAAATCTCGTGTTTGCAATGCATCAGAGTGTTGTTTTGTGTTTAATGTCTGACGTCTGAGGTTAGATATTCTTCACGAACGGTACTGTATTGTACTGTACTGAACTGGGGACCTAGAAACGACGGAGAGGTTCCGTCCCCCGCCACAGCCCGCAGTGGTACACAACCCCAGAATAGGCTACAGCAGTCCACTCACCCCGCTGCCGCCCCACATTGAACCCAGGGCTATTGTGCGGCTCGACTTCCAGTGGATCCCACCTTTCCCCCCCCCCCCCACCCCCCCCCCACCCCCACCTCCCACTCACCGGAAACGTCTCACACCAGACGAGTGTAACCCCAATGTTTGCGTGGTGGAATAATTATGGTGGAGGCGCAGGTGGAGGCAGTGTTTGCGCAGCAATCGCCGACGTAGTGTAACTGAGGCGGAATAAAGGGAACCAGCCCGCATTCGCCGAGGCAGACGGAAAACCACCTTAAAAACCATCCAGCGGACCTCGACACTAACCCGCGGAGCGAATCCGTAGTCGGGACCGACATGCCTTCCCGCCTGGAAAGCACTGCTTTAGATCGCACGGCTAACCGGGCGGGCTTCATTAACTGTAAATGAATAATATTTATTCATATAGTAATTATTCTAGATGGTTCAAAAGCGTGTTAGTTTCGCAACAGCGAGGTCCCTAGAAATGCCCTCATTTTCGATTTCCAAGTACAGGCTGGCAGAATACTTCCTACCTAAAAGTTATTTAACAGCATCTGAGTTCTTTGATGGTGTGGTGAAGAATACATTCTTGCTACAAAAGAATAATAGCGCCCCACATTGTAACAGAAATGCCAGACAATGGAAAAAAATTCTAGCACGAGACAAGAAGTTCAAGAATCCAAGACAGGTACACACTATGAATATGAGAACAAACTATTTTATAATGAGGCTAAAAGAATGGACCCGCAAAATTACAAATCAACATTCTTAACTTCGATTAGCTGCAGAATCCTTAAACATATTCTTAGTACGAATATAATGAATTTTCTTGAAACTGAGAAGCTTATGTTCAGCAAACAGCATGGTTTTAGAAAGCATCACTCGTGCGAAACTCAGCTCGCCCATTGACTATTGCTCTAGTGTTTGAGATCCGTACCAGGTCAGATTGGACATGGAAGCAATTCAGAGGCGGGCTGCTGGATTTGTTACCGGTGGGTTCGAACAACACATGTTTACTATTAAAAACAGTCTTGATCACAATTTATTTATTCCAGTGACCGGTTTCGACCACTACTGTGGTGATCTTCAGATCAATGAGTAAGAACCTCCTTCTGGTGGTAAATCACTACTGTCAATGTAGTTGTAGACCAAGAGACTCTGTGGCTGGTTGGAATCGTTGTTGGAAGTCAATTGCCAGTAGTGTTTGGCAGTTGGAAGTTTGTCACCAGCAGTGATGGAAGTACTGTTGGGCAATTGGAGATGAACAGCCAGCAGTGATGGATGTTAGATGTGAGAAGTTAGCGTTGATGGAAGGTAGAGGTGTGAAGTGTTAGGGTACGCTAACGATCTGTACATGTTCGACTTTTAGACTGAATATTTTTCATGATTATATACATTTGTACTAGATGTTAATGACGATTTATATTTCTGTCTGAACTGGGTGTCACATTATTACGGTAAAAAATACATTATTACTTTTGCAACAAAATCTTTCCTTTGCTAACTAGATGTCTATTAGTAATTTGTGGCTTTAGTAGTTAGAATGTTTTATTCAGCTGGCAGTATTGACGCTCGCTGTATTGCAGTAGTTGGCGTAATGAAGATTTTCGTGAGATAAGTGCTTACTGAAATGTATAGGTTATTGTTTGGATTTCTTTTTAGTCAGGACCATTCCTTTCAGTTAATTATTTGAAGTCAGATTATCCCTTTTTTGAGCAGTCAGATTGCGTTACGCTAGGATATTGTGGTTCTCAGTCATTCAGCAATTTACGTACAGACACAATCATTTAAATAAAGAAGTTTCAAGTGGTATAGACATTTCCTATATAAGGATGTTTCCTATATATGGATGTTTTGTGAAAAAGTAACTATTTCTGATGTGTCGATAAGAAGTTTTAATGCCTAGTTCATAATCAGTTTGAAGAAGGAAACAAATCCTCAGTTTTTAATATTGTTTTCTTCCTTCAGGATAATCCGATTCACGGTTCCACGGTACTGACGTAAGAGGTTAATGTAAAGAATGTCATATAATTTTTTTAAGAGAACTTTTTCGTATTTATACAAAGACGAGGTTTCAGATTAGTTCCCTTTTTCAAAGTACCGATGAATTATTGCTTTATGACAGCCGCTTCTTCGCTGCCTTCTGTTACAACAAGACTGACATAAGGTATGGATTTATCTGAGAGTTGTATGATGCACTTGTTTCAACCTCGCCTGTTACACACGTCAAACACTGGAAGATACGCCGTTTCATGCATCTTTAGACGTGCTTTGCGATAAGAACGTCGAGACCAATCCTTAGTCGCGTATTTCGCAGCCCTCTGTTAGCACTCCGCCTGCAGAGCAAACTTGGCTATCTCCACGCAATAGGTGCGTGGGCGCCAGCTTGTCAGTACGACATGGAAATGAGCCGGGCGCAGATGGCGGCCGCCCAGATAAAAGCACACGCACGCACACACACGCAGTGCGTGCGGCTCGCTTCCTCCCACGCACGCGGGCGCCTATCGGTCCCGGGCGCCCACGCACCACATGTCGGGCGGCGCCGCCAAATGGCCTCCAACTGCGTAGGTGTGGGCGTGTGTGACATGTGGGGCGGAAGGGAACGGCAACGTGAGCCGCCGCGTTACCCGACAAGCAGGCGGTGACCAGGCTTCGCTATCTGTTTTTTTTTTTTTATTTGATACTTTTCTAACGGTCCGTTCCTCGAAAGCATTCGCCCAAAGACTCACCACGCTCAAAACGCACAAGCTGCGTTTCTGAAAGGAGATAGGTTTTATTCACAATTCCAAAATACCATATTATTCCCCACCCCCTTGGTTATAACACCCTGTTTTTCAACATAATCTACACTCAAGCTCATAAATTAAGGATAATTGCAGAATGTGGTGCCACACAACGTGGCACTACACAAAACTGCCGCTAATAGCATACGAACCTAGGGAACACACACGATACAGATCTGTAAGTCCACGGTATTGGTGATAAGTTGAGAAAACCGTCCCAAAACTTGTGTGCTACAAAACGCCACTGTTTCCTGCCCATGTACTCCGACATCAATATGGGATACGATCACCATTCACACGTACACAGGCCGCACAACTGGTTGGCATACTCTGGATCAGGTGGTTGAGCAGCTACAGGAGAATAGCCTCCCATTCTTGCACCAGTGCTTGTCGGAGCTCCTGAAGTGTCGTAGGGGTTTGAAGACATGCAGTGATACGTCGATCGAGAGCATCCCAGACGTGCTGGAAGGGGTGTAGGTCTGGAGAACAGGCAGGCCACTCCAGTCGCCTGATATCTCGTGTTTCAAGGCACTCCTCCACAATGGCACCTCGGTAGGGCCGTGCGTTATTATCTTTCAGGAGGAAGGTGGGACCTACTACACTCCTGAAAAGGCGGACATACTGGTGCAAAATGACGTCCCAATACACCTGACCTGTTACAGTTCCTCTGTCAAAGACATACAGGGGTGTACGTGCACCAATCATAATCCCACCTCACACCATCAGACCACGACCTCCATACAGGTCCCTTTCAAGGACATTAAGGGTCTGGTTTACGCCAGATTAAAAGCCGGCAACAACCACTGTTCAGACTATACCTGTACTCGTCCGTGAACATAACCTGGGACCATTGTTCTAAAGACCATGTACTGTGTTCTTGACGCCAGGCTTTACGGGCTCCCCTCTGACCAGGGGGCAGTGGAATGCACCTTGCAGGTCTGTGGGCGGATAAACCATGTCTGCTCAGTCGTCTGTAGACTGTGTGTCTGGACACAACTGTTCCAGTGGCTGCGATAAGGTCCCGAGCAAGGCTACCTGCACTAGTCTATGGCCGTCTGCGGGCTGCGGGCACTGATGGTGCGATATCGGTCTTCTTGTGGTATTGTACACTGTAGACGTCCAGTACTGTAGCGCCTGGACACCTGTCTGCTGGAAACGTTGCCGTAATCTCGAGGTCACACTTTGTGTCACACGGAGGGCCCGAGCTATAACCTGCTGTGTTTGACCAATGTCCAGTCGCCCTAGTATTCTACCCCTAATAATGTCATCAATATGTGTTCTACGGCCGTTGTGGCCGAGCGGTTCTACGCGCTTCAGTCTGGAACCGCGCGACCGCTACGGTCGCAGGTTCGAATCCTGCCTCGGGTATGGTTGTGTGTGATGTTCTTAGTTAGTTACGTTCAAGTAGATCTAAGTTCTAAGAGACTGATGACCTCAGATGTTAAGTCCCACAGTGCTTGGTTCAAAAGGCTCTGAGCACTATGGGACTTACATCTGAGGTCATCAGTCCCCTAGAACTTAGAACTACTTAAACCTAACTAACCGAACGACATCACACACATACGTGCCCGAGGCAGAATTCGAACCTGCTATCGTAGTAGTCTCGCGGTTCCCGACTGAAGTGCCTAGAACCGCTCGGTCACCGCGGCCTGCCCCACAGTGCTCAGAGCCATTTTTGAATATGTGTTCTTTGAGCCATTTTCAACACACAGTCACCATTAGCACGTCTGAAAACATCTGCACACTTACTCGCTGCACCGTGCTCTGACATGCACCAACACACCTCTGCGTATGTGGACTGCTGCCAGCGCCACCATGCTACGACCACAGTCAAATGCACCGCATGGTCATACACCGAGGTGATTTAAACCTGCAAACTGCCACCAGAGCGTTGTTTCACCATGTATAGCATTATCCTTAATTTATGAGCATGAGTGTATGTTCAATGCGACGGCCTTACGCCAACTTACTGGAAGGGCCAATATGCTGGTAATCACGTTACTGGTCGACTTCGGAGCCAACATCGTGCCACATCAATGACCTTCCCATCAATCATCATCTACGTACTGCTTCCCGTGGAGTACACCCTTCTTTGGGCTAAACAGATGGAAGTCGGAAGTTCCGTGATCCAGACTATGGGTGGATGGGCAAGAGCAGTTCAATGAAGTTTTGTGAGCTCCTATCGGGCGCGCGTATTTCTGTGAGGCCTTGTGTTGTCGTGGAGAAAGAGAAGTTCTTTTGCATTTTTGTGGCGACGAACTAGCCTAGTGTCCTGAGGGTAGTACAGTATATTGTTGAGTTGATTGTTGCGCCATGAGGGAAGACATCAGACAGAATAACCCCTTCAGAGTTCCAGAAGACCGTCTCCGTGATATCAACGGATGAGGGCGCCACTTCAAACTTTCTCTTCAAGCAAAACTCCATTGATTGCCATTTTTTTCAGTTCGAAATGATGAGCAATTGTTTCATCGCTTGCGACAATGTTCGCGAAAAAATTGTCACAACGAGCCTCGTAATGCGCAAGCAATCCCGCACAGATGTTCTGTTAGACGGCGAAGAACCCAGCAGTCACACACCTTAGAATACCCTAACTGGTGAACGAGTGTGCCAGCACTATCAACAGAGTCGTCCAGTTTTGCAGCGACGTTTCTGATTGTGATCCATCGACCACCTCGAATGAGAGTGTCTGCACGTTCCAACATTGCAAGAGTCACAGCTGTGTGCCGCCAGACAGTACATGTGGGAGATCGGACAGGTTTGCGCGACCTTGTTGCGATGAAGACTGACGCCTCGCCCAACGACTCACCTTGCTTTTGTTCAGTGCTACATCTCCGAAGACATTATGCAAGCGCCTACGAATACCTGCTATCCTCTGATTTTCCGCCAAAAGAAATTCAATGGTAGCTGTCTGCTTGGAACGCACCTCCGCCAGAGACGCCATTTTGAAGGCTATGCACAGACCCGCAACCAATCAGAACTTCATGAAACTGTAGGTGCTGAAGCGGGAACATTCCGCGATGTTCCACAACAAATTCATCATTTTTTTCAACCGAAATTAGCCAAAACAAAAATGTATTGCATTTCTTATTGAATGCCCCTGTAGTGTCCCTTAGGCGATTTTTACGGACAGTGCATGTTCTAACAACCTTACCACAACAAAGGTCATAATTTAATAATGATTGTGGTGTTGCTCACGCTGCTAAATACTGGATTTTCGAGCAACAACAAAGTTATTATATGGCAGGTGTCATTAGAGCACAGTTAATAAAGTCATTTCATGTAATAATGAATAAACTGGGCACTCATCTTTTCGTGTTTGCCACGCTGGTCTCGTTGTAAAATCTTGGCTCAACCGTCGAAAATCTAGGTGGTGATGATTCCAAGCTCGGATGCAAAAAAGGCCTAGGTTTTATTCTGCTATATTCAAAAGTTTTGTAGATGCGCTCCAAAAACCATTCTTGAAGATTAAACCTTTCAAAGTTAGCACAATAGTGACGTAAAAAAAATCTGCGCTCCGTATTTAAGTTACACTTCCTTTTTATTGCTTTTGTTGCAATATCACGTAACACACAAAACATCACTTCACAATACAAAACATATTTGAAAACATCTTCCACTCTGTTAAAGTTCACATTTTATAAACTGGCTACAATATGCGTCTTTCCAACATGACGTTCAAGACTTGACTTTCTCAAGATCCGACTCTAACTCACTAACAATCGCTTACGTGCCCAAAAATCAGAGTTACAAGTACGTCAAAGATCATAGTGACAAAAGAAAGAATACACGTAAGAGTAATATCATTGCAACATAAACATATCGATGTATCAAAGTACCTCTACATTAATGTAATCAAATCTGAATGTTGTCTCAGAAATATGTTATCTACTTCACAGAAAAACAGTAGAATATTGCTGGTATCGAAAGGTTCAGTTGAGGTGCCATAAACGGTTACGTAATTCAAGTACCATTACAGTGTGTAATGAATATAAAAATAGTGAAAACATAAAATAAACAAGACTTAAGAGGCATTTGTGAAGAACTATATTAGTAATATTTATGAAAGTCTTATCGCAAATACTCTGATACGAAAAGGACTTTATCGCTGATGATTAATATCATAGTGAAAAATATGCCTAAATCAAATATTGGTATGTTTGTGTAATTATATATACGATGGACAGAACAATTTTTTTTCTTCTGCTTCTTTTGTTCGTTAGAGGTTTTAATGTTCGTATTGTTTTCTCTGCTAGACGATGTTAAGGTGTGTATGTGAAGTATTGCTTAAATTATATGTATAAAAATTAGGTCGTGTTATTATTTCAAGGTAATATAAGCACCTCATCATCAATGTTTCACTTGCAGAGAAAGATTAATTAGTATTTTTCAGCTGCTACGACGCGCAAAAGCAGTTATTTCAGATGTTCGTATTGTTTTCTCTCCTAGACGATGTTAAGGTGTGCATGTGAAGTATTGCTTAAATTATATGTATAAAAATTAGATCCTGTTATTATTTCAAGGTAATATAAGCACCTCATCATCAATGTTTCGCTTGCAGAGAAAGATTAATTAGTATTTTTCAGCTGCTACGACACCCAAAAGCCGTTATCGCTGAGGGGCGACAATTGGCCGCCATAACGGAGTGTAGCCATGTATGGAAGTGATACATGGACGATAAATAGTTTGGACAAGAAGAGAATAGAAGCTTTCGAAATGTGGTGCTACAGAAGAATGCTGAAGATTAGATGGGTAGATCACATAACCAATGAGGAAGTCTTGAATAGGATTGGGGAGAAGAGAAGTTTGTGGCACAACTTGACCAGAAGAAGGGATCGGTTGATAGGACATGTGCTGAGGCATCAAGGGATCACCAATTTAGTATTGGAGGGCAGCGTGGAGGGTAAAAATCGTAGAGGGAGACCAAGAGATGAATATACTAAGCATATTCAGAAGGATGTAGGTTGCAGTAGGTACTAGGAGATGAAGAAGCTTGCACAGGATAGAGTAGCATGGAGAGCTGCATCAAACCAGTCTCAGGACTGAAGACCACAACAACTACAACAACGCGTCAGATTCAAATATTAAGTTATTTGCAGATTTCATTCATAGCAGTGGCTACTAAATCATTTTAAATCATTATTTACTTTGAGTTTGAGGATTTCAGTAATTCGCATTTACAAGAGTTGAGATATTTTCAGCAATATCAATTAAGGCAGAGCAGTGAACTCTGGCCTGGCCTTCATTTCGTGAAATTATTAACTTCTAGGGAGCCTGGCGCTGATCTAAAATAAAATCAATCATTTATTTGGCCTCCTACAAAGTATTCAGCTTATATTGGCCCCGCCAAAGTAATGAAAATAATTAATGTTAAAGTCTCATCTTAAGTAGTTTAAAGTAAGGGACCAAAATACCCCTCGCACAATTCCACAGCCGGAAATATTAAAATTTTTTACAATTTTGTGAGCTACACTGCCGGCCATCAGATTACACCATGAAAGACAACGAACAACAAATTCTGCGTGTACAAGGCAGTAGGGTGAATATTTGGTTAAATTTACACTAAATTTCTGGGTGCACAGTGGTACTTCAGCATTAGCTCTAACCCAGCTAGGCTCTGAGGTGTCCACCCTGGATAACAGATCCGGACATGTTCCAAACAGCGCCAAAGCTGTGCCAGAGTTCTTCGTAGTGCCTGTTGAGTGCTGTCGCACCAGTCTCTCCGCAACACGTGACCAGATGTTTTCAGTGAGTGAAAGGTCTGCACAGCACTGGTAAGAGGCGGCATACGTTACCATGTTGAAAAATAACACCACTTAGACTTAAATGATAATGGCAGTCATTGGCGGTAGGGGGTAGACCAATGTGACGCTCGGTTTTCGCACCGCAAACTACAAAGCTGACTTTAGACCTCTGTTGTATACCCCTAAGATTGTATTATGTGTTTTTTAAAGCAAAAAAACTTGCACCTAGATCACACTAGACGAACCGACGAAAGGCCTTCGCGAAGCGCGAGGGGGGTCGGTGGCAGCTCTGAACACCACAATTTTCAACCCACAACAAAAGTTCAGACACTGTTTTGAAACTGATGATATTGTGTAACCTAGTAAATATAGATATTTAAAAAAAAACTGTTTTTAACAAAACAGCCGCACTCTGCAATAAAGGTCAATGTTTTGACAGAAAGGTCATTATAAAAACGCGCACCAAAACTAGAAATTAAAATATGTCGCAAGAATACTATGTACCACAGCTGAAAAAACGCAACTCACAACTCCAAAAAAAAAAAAAAAGTGTCATGTAAATTCTTGTATACTTCATGAACTACGGCTTCCACCAGGTTAAAAAAATGCTGTTTTGAAAAGACAGGCCCCTAAAGTTTCAATTTGTATTTTTTAATATCGGCATTGCCAGCGCCATAACGACCGAGCGAGGTGGCGCAGTGGTTAGCACACTGGACTCGCATTCGGGAGGACGACGGTTCAATCCCGTCTCTGGCCATCCTGATTTAGGTTTACCGTGATTTGCCTAAATCGTTTCAGGCAAATGCCGGGATGGTTCCTTTGAAAGGGCACGGCCGATTCCCTTCCCAATCCTTCCCTAACCCGAGCTTGTGCTCCGTCTCTAATGACCTCGTTGTCGACGGGACGTTAAACACTAACCACCACCACCACCACCACCGCCAGCGCCATACGGGTGGCCTTTTCTTCGCCGATGTCGAAACACTCTCATTTTAATAAGTTTGTTTGTGTGGCCATCCTCCGTAGCAAGCATAAAAATACTCATTTTGACGAATTTATATCGACCAGACTGGCTTCCGCTCACCAATCGAAGAGTTTTCTGCTTGGATGGGATTACTTTTCGAACCCTTTTGTCGGTATAAAAACGTTTGTTTGTCATTTTCAAGCACTCACGTTTTGCCTCGTGTAAAAGAACAAGAGAAATGACAAATTAAGCAGACGCCAGACAAGCACGTGATTCTAGACTGTTTACCGTAAACGAATTGTGTTACGAAGAGAAATCTTGTTGAGAATAGTATTTTCGTTGATACTAATGCTCTCTCTGATACTATCCGAAGCTAACAGGACCTATACTCTACAGTCCGGAACCACGTGGCTGCTACGGTCGCCGTTTTGAATCCTGCCTCGGGCATGGGTGTGTGTGATGTTCTCAGATTAGTTTACGTAGTTCTACGTCTAGGTGACTGATGACCTCAGATATTAAGTTTCATTGCGCTTAGAGCCATTTGAACAATCTGAACCCCTCTCCACCTGTAACTGTTATAGCAGTACTCGGGTCACATTCGAGCTCTCGGAAGCACCAGACCACAATGCAGTAAATCGCACACTCCACATGAATGAATCCTAAAACTAGACTTGCTAAGGAACATCTAAAGCTAATAAAAAATTAGTCCAAAAAAATTTACCATGTTCTATCCCCTTAACACGCCGGAAACGCAGCGGCTGCTGTTAAAATTACCATCTATGCGAACCGGAGTTGGTTGTGTCGTGTACCCCATGGCGCTTAATACGGTCACGCCAGTTGTTGAGCCTGTGTTCTGGTCGAGGCTGCGGCCAAGAGAGACCAAAAGCACCGGGGAAACGCCCTCATGTACACAGCTCCCAGAAGGAGCTGAGGTACACCAAGAACACTGGTGACAGATCGTGTCGTACACTGGTCAAAGCTGGGACTAAGGAACACCGAATGCACTGGAAAATGTGCTCACATAGAGGGTGATTCCGTGGCGATGTTTCAATCTGAGGTAAGGCACTCTGGTCCGGAAACGAGCGAGTCGGAAGTTATACCATTGACCGTGGACATCTCCTACTGCAACCGCTTTGCTTTCCATATTTTGGGAGGAGGTAGAATCAACCGAAACAAGTAAAAAATACCTACTAAACATGGGCTCCAAAATGCATACCTCAGTAGAGGAGGTGTTTCTCACTGACAAAGACCAACAAGAGTTCAAAGCTCTTAGCGAACACTTTGTAGAGGCCATGTTTACCAGACATTGTTTTCTTATTTTTGGCCATGCCACCTCATTCAAAAAGATGGAAATCAAAGAGCTTCCAATACAAGACGTCCTCTGTCAGATGTACCAGAACGATTTTCACGTGTGACTTTCGACTTGGTCATTTTCGGACCAGGGTCTTTTACCTCAGATTGATACATTAAATCCCAAACAAGACTGGGAGTCCTTTTAGATGCACGCAACCATCATGGATACAATTATTGGAAATAATTTAAGAAGGCTGTGTGGTTCCTGGAAAACAGTCGCTAGTTTTCTCTGACCTTGTTCATTAACTGTCATGACACGTTTCGTGTTTAACCCATCATCTGATGACCTATTACAAACAGACTAAAGTAACAGATACTTGTATACGTTTGTAAAATTGTCGAGATAAGACCAAATAAAATCTGTTACAACACAATTTGCTGGCTTTTACAATAAATTTACATTTCGGTAAAATTTGTAGCATAACATCTGTTATTTTTGAAACTTCCTGGCAGATTAAAACTGTCTGCCCGACGGAGACTCGAAATCGGGACCTTTGCCTTTTGCGGGCAAGTGCTCTACCATCTGAGCTACCAAAGCACGACTCACGCCCGGTACTCACAGCTTTACTTCTGCCAGTATCTCGTCTCCTACCTTCCAAACTTTACAGAAGCGCTCCTACGAACCTTGCAGAATGAGAATGTGCACACTCCGCTGCAGAGTGAAAAACTCATTCTGGAAACATCTGCCGGCCGCGGTGGTCTCGCGGTTAAGGCGCTCAGTCCGGAACCGCGTGGCTGCTACGGTCGCAGGTTCGAATCCTGCCTCGGGCATGGATGTGTGTGATGTCCTTAGGTTAGTTAGGTTTAAGTAGTTCTAAGTTCTAGGGGACTGATGACCACAGATGTGAAGTCCCATAGTGCTCAGAGCCATTTTTTGGAAACATCTCCCAGGCTGTGGCTAAGCCATGTCTCCGCAGTATCCTTTCTTTCGGGAGTGCTAGTTCCGCAAGGTTCGCAGGAGAGCTTCTGTAAAGTTTGGAAGGTAGCAGACGAGATACTGGAACAAGTAAAGCTGTGAGTACCGACCGTGAGTCGTGCTTCGGTAGCTCAGATGGTCAGTTGGCCTTTGGCTGTGCTGCGGTGAGGACGCGCCGTTTGTGTTCCTGCCGCGGAGCGAGGTCTCGTGTTGTTTACATCGTACTCGGCCGTTTCGCGCCTGCCGTACTCAGCATATAGATCACTATGGCCCACCAGTACAGAAAATCGACGCTCAAATTTACGTTCCGCAACGAATTTGCACGGCCCAAAGCACTCGAAGTCGAACGATTTCTACGAGAAGAAGTTAAAATTCCGGCGACCGACATTCTCGGCACTTGTCCATTGTGAGCAGTATCGTATATGTCAAGACCATCAACGACGTAACATGTGAACGGATCCTTCGGGAAACGAAACAGGGCCTCCGTTTCTGCCATGCTGATGGCAATATGGGGACTGTGCACGTCGATTATTCTGGCATGGGGCTTCGCACGATCAGAATTTTCGAACTTCCTTTCGAACTACCGGCGGAGGACGTCGTGACAGCGCTGCGCCCCTTCGGCACGGTGCATGAACATATTGCGGAAAAATGGACGCAATTCCAGACATATCCTGTGCTGAACGGAGTCCGTCAGGTCCGAATAGAACTTAAAAGACACGTACCTTCATATCTGAATATCAGTGGCTGCCGTGCCATCGTCATCTACGGCGGGCAACCGAAGACCGCACTGGTTGTGGGAAGGAGGGACACCTCAGATCCGAATGTATCCAACGTCGAATCACTCAACTGCCGACGGCTGCCGAGGACCCGCCGTCGCAGCCGACGCTGCTTCCCGTGACTTATGCAGCAGCCCTCACGTCAGCTACCACTTCACCACGACAGCCGACATCCGCGGTTGGATCGCTGCTCCATGCTCCAGTACAGGACGATGATGACACACCCGTCCCACAAGCTACGGATTCAACTCCGATGCAGCCGCCCCCGTTGCCGTACAACAAGATACATGACGACAGCATGGCCGTAGACTCGCTTATTGTGCCTACGGCTGCCTTTGTGCCGGAACGTCGTGAATCGTTGCTAACGTCTGACACAGGACACACCAGGAAGCAACGCTCTCCGAAGCGATGGAAGCGGAGGAGTAGAGCACCTTCCGAACGAGTTGCGACACAGCCTCCAGAGGACGACGACTCCACCTTCATTGACGACACTACCACAGAGGCAGCCGCCATTTGCTGCAGTGCCGCACCACCGAACGGAACTGAGGACAAACCACACATATCTACAGTGGCAAAACCGGATGCCGATACGCAGGACAACTGCTGCCTACCACCTTCTGGACTGCAAGCACCCATGCCGCGTCCTGAGGAAGCTAGGGATACCGATCTGGCTTTGAGTTCCCCGACGTGGGCGGATGACCACGACGACGACGCCGCCATGCAAGTTACGCCAACAGGGCCCACGCCATTGGCGCCGGCTCTCTAGAAAGGACTGCAGGTGAGGTTTGGGGGGATGCGGAGGTGTCAATACAGTCCGAAGCGTAATTCCAGTCTAAATGGATAACTTAGCACCTGCGGTTGGACAACAGGCTTATCGTATCGCCACGATTAACCTCAACACGATGCGAACGGCAGTGAAGATCCAGTTGCTGCGTGAGATGCTTCGTTCTTCGGACGTTGACATTGCCCTGTTGCAAGAAGTGTATATACCGGCCCTCCCTGTTTTCTACGGTTATGTGACATATTTGTCACCGGCGGACCGAAATGGCAGCGGTACGGCAATACTAGTGCGCGACGGAATCGCCATCGAAGAAGTGACTTACCTTCCGTCAGGAAGGGGCCTGGCGATCACAGCACTGGGCACGCCCATCATTAACATTTACGCTCCATCAGGAACTGACGAACGCCGCGAACGATCGCTGTTCTACTCCGAGGATATCGCCCCTCTCTTTATCAGTCGTTTCGATCAATATATCTTCGGCGGCGACTTTAACTGTGTACTCCACCCCAAAGACCAAGTCCCTCATTTCTCGACTTGTCAAGAACTTCGGCTCCTGATTCGTGATATGCTTCTCACCGACACGTGGGAGACACTACACGGTGACCGTCCCGGGCCGACATATCTTACTAGTCACTCAGCCAGTCGCCCAGACCGCATTTATGTCTCACGAGCTCTAGCGCCGGGAGTATTGGACGCCGAACTTTGGCCGCTTGCCTTCTCCGATCATAGCGCTTTCATATGCACACTCACTCTACAGCAGCAGCGGATATGGCGCAGCCGAGGACCCTGGAAGCTGAATGTGGCACATCTTCAAGACCCGGAATGCCGTCAAATTATCGCCAACACATGGATGGATTGCGAACGTCGACTTCCCCGATACCCTTCGACTCTAGCATGGTGGGTGGAATGTGCGAAACCAGCGTTTCGGCGTGTGCTAACACAGTTAGGAAAAGATATCGCAGCAGGGCATCGTCACACATTGGACTTTTATTACACGATGCTCCGCGAACTCGCCAGCCAACCACCATCTCCAAACTGACAAATGGAAAGCCGCCGAATAAAGGTGAAATATTGTCGCTTACGAGGAAACGTTTGGAGGGGGTCGTCGTGCGATCGCGACGTCAAGACCGAGCGTAAGGAGAAAACCCGTCTATGCATCACATCGTGCTCGACAGCCGCCGACGCCGACAGCAGCTGATCACGGACCTCACATTGCCAGGTGGTAGGGTCGTAATGACTCAGGCGGCGGTTACAGAAGCCTTTGTATATCACTATCGCCGGTTTTACGACGAGGTGAATACAGAGGAAGCGGATGGGCACGACATACTGCAGCACGTGTCGCACACCCTCGACGATGCAGCAGCGACGACGCTGTTAGCTGGACTTACCAGGGACGACATCGAGGACGCGCTTAACAAGGGAGCCCTCAACAAATCTCCCGGGCCAGACGGACTGCCGCTCGAGTTTTATCGGACTTTCTGCGATCTAATGATGCCCCGATGGGTCACCATGTACCAAGAACTGATGACCCCCGGTTCCCACGTGCCACCTGGATTCGTGGAAGGTCTCCTCATACCGATACACAAACCTTCCAGAGGTCGGACGGTCGAGGACTACAGGCCCATTACAATGCTCAACTCGGACTATAAAATCTTCGCCCGACTACTCGCCAGCCGCATAAAGAAGGTTCTGCTCCTACTCCTCTCCATGGAGCAAACGACACAGGGCGGAGTGACCAACATGCAAACGGCAACCAGCGAATGCAGGGATTTAATAGCTATCGCCACATCCTGTCGCCTTGGAGCTGCTCTGATCTCCATTGATTTCGACCACGCCTTCGACAGAGTTCACCACAAGTTCCTCCTGTACGTTATGGCCCTTCCCGCCTGGCTTTCTCGACATCTTTCAGGGCCTTTTCCGTGGAGCTGCATCCCGTGTACTGGTGAATGGACGGATTTCGGGTCCCTTTCCGATCCGACGGTCAGTTCGCCAAGGGTGCCCACTCTCCATGATCGCATTCGAACCCCTTGTCGGAGGGTTGAAAAACAGAATCTCGGGCATGTCATTGAGGTATCACACATTGCACTGCAGGATATATGCTGATGACCTTCTGTTACTTGTCCGATCTGGTGACGAGGTACAGTCGGTGATACGAGGGTCAGTCAAAAAGTAATGCCTCCTATTTTTTTTCGAAAGAGGTAGTATATGGACATGCCTTTGAACAATGTGGAGCGCGAGTCTTCGCAGGTGGGAAATAAGTATCCTCTGGACAAAGAAGGAGCCGTGGCTCAATTGCGCGAGGCGCGATACGTAGGTAGCAGGCGAGGATCTTCTGCACTAGCAACCATATCTCTAACGCCGATCCACATGTTAAACGGTGTTCGTCAGTATCCACGAGGTGGCAACGTGGGCAAAGGGGGGAATCCGACATCCCAAGAGCGTGCAGCCTTTGTCGTGTTACAACCCTCCCGTTCACCACCTGGTACCACGCTGCTCGTACTCGCGTGAGGAGGAACTGCTTCTGGACCGCTCTCCACACTGCAGGCCATAGGGTGGTCGGGCTTTTCCTCTCAATCGTATTGCGAGGGATGGACCTTAGCAGCAGCCGGTAAACGTCTCTCGCCTTGGGAGTGCGAGTGTTGGGGAAGTCTGGGTGCACGTAACTATACTCAAGAATAAATGCCGAGAAATGCGAGAGTGAGAGTGCAATGTGCGCAATCGTGACAGGTGGCAGAAGAGACGCCGGCAGCAATTCCTCTAACAGATGTCCCGTAAGGGAAGCATCTTTGTGGGTCCACAATTTCACCATTGTGCACAAGTATAACGCTGTAGCTCTCGCTCGTACATTTATGAGTCCCAGTCCGCCATCACGCGGGGGGAGGATGAGTGTTTCGTAAAAGAATTTGAATAGGAGTCCCACGGTAAGGTAATATCTAAACGCTTCTTGCAGTCTATGTGCCATCGCTGTCGATATCGGTAGGACCTGAGCCATGTGGATCATCTTAATCGCCACGTGAAGGTTGAGGTATTCCACACGCTGTACGAAGTCCATCTGTCGAAGTAGGTTCCGGCGAACTTCTGTGCGTATTGCCTGTAGTAATCGTGCATAGTTCATGGCACCCGTGCGGCGCACTTCCTGTGTAAATGTTATGCCCAAGAACCGGATCTTGTTGACTAGTGGGAACGGGGATAAAGCGTCCTCCTGTAGACCTCTCCCAATGGGCATCGCTGCCGACTTGCCCACATTCATGAGGCTTCCCGCTGCCAAACCATAGCGATTGATCCATTGTACGAGGGTCGGTCAAAAAGTAATGCCTCCCATTTTTTTTCTACTTAAAAAAATTAAGTTAAGTGAAAAATTTGAATTTGGCGCCATTCCTCAAACCTTCTTCTGCAATCCACTGCAGTAGTAACTTTCTGTGTCAACAGGTGGCAGCACAGCAGAAGTTTGTAAGATGGCCGACATCGATGTTCGTTTGAGACAGCGTTGTGTGATTGAATTCTTGAATGCAGATGGTGAAACGCCCATACGCATTCATGAAAGACTGAAGAAGGTGTATGGTGTTGTGACAGTGGATGTCAGCACTGTTAGACGATGGGTTCGTCGTTGTAAGGAAGCTGAACGGCAAACACCGTTGACTGACGAAAAGCGGAGCGGCAGGCCGGTGAGTGCAGTGACTCCACACAACATTCAGCAAGTTGATGACCTCATTTTTGGTGACCGTCGGGTGACTGCATATGAAGTGTGTCGCATTATTTCTCTTAGTAAAGGCAGTGTGATCACGATTATTAAACAATTGGGGTACTCAAAAGTTTGTGCACGGTGGATTCCAAGAATGTTAACCGATCAGAATAAAGAGGCAAGGAAAACAATAGCCTCCCAACACTTGCAGCGCTTCCGTTTGGAGGGAGATGAGTTTCTGAAAAAAATTGTGACCGGGGACGAAACATGGGTGCATTTTTTTGAACCCGAATGAAAGAGGCAGTCAATGGAGTGGCGTCACACAAGCTCGCCGAGGAAGAAAAAATTCAAAACTGTGCGATCGGCAGGGAAAGTTATGGCAACAGTTTTCTGAGATACAGATGGTGTGATTCTGGTTGATTTTTTGGAGCAGGGATGCACAATAAATTCTGTTCAATACGTCACAACCCTCAAAAAACTTAAAGCACGTCTTCAGCGAGTTCGCCCAACAAAATCAATGGCAGATGTTCTTCTTTTGCATGACAATGCAAGACCACACACCAGTCGTCACACCTCTGACGAGATTGTCAAAATTGGATGGGAAGTTTTGCCTCATCCCCCATACAGCCCTGACCTGGCACCATCAGACTTCCATCTGTTCGGGCCACTAAAAGAAGCTCATCGTGGGATTCATTTTGAAGATGAGGAGGCCGTCAAAACATCCGTGCGTCAATGGCTTAGGAAGCAGAGCTGTGATTTTTACCGTGCTGGGATACATGCCCTTGTTCAAAGATGGACCAAAACTGTAGAGATGGGCGGAGATTACATTGAAAAATGACAAAATGATCCTCAATGTTGTGGTTTTCAACCTATGTAATTGCATTTAAATTTCCTGACAATTAAACGTAGAAAAAAAAATAGGAGGCATTACTTTTTGACTGACCCTCGTAATTAATTCTGGAGACCACAGCAGAGGTCACACTGACCTGTTCCTTCTTCTGGAAAATGTGTTCCAAAGACTTTGTAAGTAGGCTGTTTAGGTTTTTATGTTGGCAACGCCACGTAGCGCCCTGTATGAAAATCAATGACTATGCTGTTTGCAGTCTGTGGTTAGTTGGACTCATTGTTGGAATATTGGAATATTCGCTTGTGTGGTGTTGGGCAGTTGCAGGTGAGCTGCCAGTAGTGGTGGATGTGCAGAGAGAGATGCCAGAGTTTTGAGAGTTTACTATAAGCGGACGATCTGGACGTATGCCTGCCAGAAAAAGGAAATTTGTATATATATATATATATATATATATATATATATATATATATATATATATATATGATGACTTTTGAACATCATTAAGATAAATAAATTGTTTGTTCTCTATCAAAGTTTTTCATTTGCTAACTATGCCTATCAGCAGTTAGCGCCTTCAGTAGTTAGAATCTTTTATTTAGCTGGCAGAATTGGCACTCGCTGTATTGTAGTAGTTCAAGTAACGAAGATTTTTGTGAGGTAAGTGATTCATGAAAGGTATATGTTATTATTAGTCAGGGCCATTCTTTTGTAGGGGTTATTGAAAGTCACATTGCGTTGCGTTAAAAAAAAAAGTGTAATAGTTTAGTGATGATCAGAATAAGTAAGGAGAAAAATGTCAGAGTCCGTTCAGTTTTACTGAGGTGTCTCTGTTTCAAATACTGTAAAAGTTTACCAGCATAGTAATTCATAATTTTCAAAGGGGAAGTTTCAAGTCCTTTCCTCATGTACTCATTTTAGTACTTCTTCATTACGTACTTCATCTGTGAACTTAATTTTGAACACGTTTTAAATACCTCCGTTTCTACCCATTCCGGGTTTCCAGTGACCCAAGCTTCATTTCCATGTATAGAATGCTGTACTCAGTACGTAGACATCGACACAGGCACTGGACGCATGTTACCGAGGAGTGGAGTTCAAAGATTCGTCTGACTACTCTGCTATAGGTTTCTGTTCGTTTCCTTTATCCATTTAAGATGAATGCTGGGAAGATCGTTACAGAAAGGGCGCAACCACATGCTTTTATCCAGCCTTTTCCAGTAGAACTTACTGCTCAGCATCTCATCCCCTAAGTACTAATAGGATGTTAAGGCTCTAACCTTTCTTTCTTACCATGCAGTCAGAAACTGTCACTGCGCTTCAGCCTGACGGCTGGCAACGATATTTTGCACACGCTGATGAGAATCGGGCAAAGATTGTCAGGGCAAGTTTCTCTGGAAGTTACTTAACAAAAATTCCGTACTTGACGGCTGGCGCCAGTCTGGCCACGATAAGATGATGGTCTGGGTGATAACATTATCTCGAGTGGTGAGTGGACAAGGAGAAGAATTCTGTCACGTTGAACAGTGATAAGAAGCAGCTGAGCATCTATACCTATAGCTAAATTAAAGTGCTCCACGTCGCGTTTTTCTGTCTGTGTGAAGGCTAATCTGAGGATCTACTGTCGGAATTTTAATGCAGTTTTCACTAAAAGGTGGACTGACTAGTGAGGAATGTTTGTGTATATAAGCTACGCATTACCGTGACGTCAGACAAGTCGCAAAGCCATAGATACTTAGTGCTGACCGCGCGAAGCCATGACTGGTCGCAAGTTTAAGCACGGAACGTGAGACTTTTAGCACATGTATTTTCCGAAAACTTGTTCTGTGAATACACCTGTCTGTATTACAGAGTTTAATGTTCACAAGTATGAAACAGAGACCATAACATGGGTATAAACAACTTCTGTGAATTGTATGGAAGTGAGTGGTAAGCTGTGGGAAAATTGTTTTACAGAGGGATAGTGAAAATTAAGTGGACTGACGTGATAGAAAATGAAGTGGCTCTCTGCAGAACTGAAGAGGGAAAGAATAGGTGGAAAACAGTTACTAGAGTTAGGGACAAGATACGGGACATGGGTTAAGACATTGGGGAGTAACTTCTGGGGAACTGGAGGACCCATAGGGGGCAAACATTACAGAGGAAGAGAAAAGTTTGTAAAGCAGTTAACTGGTAGCGTTAGGTGTAAGTACTACTTTAAGATGAAGACGCACATGCATGACATAGTCTTGGGGAGCATAAAACACATCAGAAGACTGGTGTTTAATAAGAAAAAGAAAGGGAAAATGCCTTGGTTTAAGGTGTTCAGTTGCAGCACGCCCAAGATAATATTCCATACTTATTGAGACACTTCAAGGCTAATATCGAAAGACAAAAAGCAGAGAGAGATAGTCTCAAGATCTCCTGGCTAAAATGAATTTGTCACAAGACATGGATTCTTGAGACAAACCCCCGCCGATAAAACTAAGCTATTACATCCATTTTTGTAGAGCTGATTCACTCCACGAAAGAAGTGGTAGGCATGTTTCAGCGTACAACTTATTTAAAAGACGAATAAGGGAGTTGATATTTACTTGTTCTATCTGACAATTCATATCAATGAGCCACGACTCTGATGTTAAAAACTGCAACAGAAATAACTATTAAAAAAAAAAAAAAAGATCGCGATGTTGCATGCTCGAAAATGCGAAAAAGAAAACGTCACGCATTACAATTCCTTTCAGTATTTCAATTCTTTTCAGCACTTATATTCTTTTCACTAGTACTCAGGTGAATCAAAACTATTATTCATCAGATTTATATTACGATTATTTGTTTGGGTTCTTTTCTACATGAAAGCGAATTATAACAATCTTAGTTTATTTATCGAAAGACGATACACATACCTCAAGATATTAATCTTCCGATGAACAACGACAGAATAGGGAGTGCAAAATGGTCGCGTATATTATGTTTCTCGTAACTCAGCAAGCGAAAGAGAAAGGCAAGAAACAATTTTTAAAATGCGCGCGCATAGCTTCTTTGGATTCTTATGCTACCGACACCAAAGATCAGTCACATTTTTTTTTTTTTTTTTTGAGAGAATATATAACTTTCTAATTTCAAAAAGGGAAGTGAGTGATATATTCGTATGTTGTATAAAACATTCTCGGACTTCTTCCGGAGTCAGTTCAGGGTACAAACTCCAACTTCAGACGATTACCTCCACCGTCTTCGTCAGGAGCAACTGAGTGTCAAAACTGCTGCTGTTGTGGCCTTATATATCCAATATTCGCCCGTCTATGGGTTATTTAACGCCACCACAGGACTCGTTTTGATTGTCAATTATTCCTGGCGAAGAAGATGGAGGTAATCGTCTGAGGTTGGAGGTTGTACCCTGAATTGACACCGGAGGAAGTGTGAAAATGTTTTATACAATAGTGCTGTTGCGAAAGACTTCATTTCCACTATATTATAGTCATATGACTGAATTTTAAGAGAGTTGCTTATTCAACATACTGCAGTGATTTTCCTCTTGAACTGTTTGCCCCTATTCTTTGTTCTATATTTAAGAAATGATCATTAAATACCGGGTGATCAAAAAGTCAGTATAAATTTGAAAACTGAATAAATCACGGAACAATGTAGATAGAGAGGTACAAATTGACACACATGCTTGGAATGACATAGGTTTTTATTAGAACAAAAAAAATCAAAAGTTCAAAAAATGTCCGACAGATGGCACTTCATCTGATCAGAATAGCAATAATTAGCATAAAAAAATAAGACAAAGCAAACATGATGTTCTTTACAGGAAATACTCAACTTGTCCCCCATCATTCCTCTGCAATAGCTCTAGTCGAGGAATAATGTTGTGAACAGCACTGTAAAGCATGTCCGGAGTTATGGTGAGGCATTGGCCTCGGACGTTGTCTTTCAGCATCCCTAGAGATGTCGGTCTATCACGATACACTTAGGACTTCATGTAATCCCAAACCCAATAATCGCATGGACTGAGGGTTGGGAACCTGGAAGGCCAAGCATGACGAAAGTGGCGGCTAAGCACACGATCGTCACGAAACGACGCGCGCAAGAGATCTTCACGCGTCTAGCAATATGGGGTGGAGCGCCATCCTGCATAAACATCCAGCAGCTGTTTATCAGCCAGGCTGGGGATGATGCGATTCTGTAACATATCGGCGTACCTCTCACCCGTCACGGTAGCAGTTACAAAACAAAAATCACGCATTTCCCCGAAGAAAACAGGTCCGATAACGGTGGATGTGGTAAATCCAACCCATACCGTGACTTTCTCGTCGTGCAATGGAGTTTACACGACAGTTCTAGGATTTTCGGTAGCCCAAATTCTGCAGTTGTGGGCGTTGACAGACCCTCGGAGCGTGAAATGATCTTCGTCGGTCCACAACACGTTACTCAACCAGTCGTCATCTTCCGCCATCTTTTGAAACGCCCACACCGCAAATGCCCTCCGCTTCACTAAATCGCCAGGTAACAGTTCATGATGCCGATGGATTTTGCACGGATAGCATCGGAGGGTACGCCTAAGTGCCAACCAAACAGTAGTGTATGGAATGCCGGTGCGACGTGCGAGTGCACGAGCGTTGACTTCCCGTGCATAGACGAACCCGCTACAGTCTCCATTTCTTCCTGAACTCTCTCAGCAGCATTATGCCTTTTGCTCGGTCGGCCACTACGGGGTCTATCGTCTAAACAACCAGTGGCTTCGAACTTCGAAATCATTCTCACCACAGCTGCATCTGTCAACTGACCTTTGTCTGTTCGAATCCTCTTCCTACGGCGATAGGATCGTAATGTTGAACTAGCACATTCCCCATTCTGATAATACAGCTTCACTAAAAGCGCCTTTTCAGGTAACGTCAACATGCTGCGAGTGCTGGCGCATCACATTCTCTCTCTCATTACAGCTCCTTTTATACACGATTGACATGCGCAGTCACTGACTTTTTTCTGTCCAGCGCCATCTGTCGGACATTTTGTGAACTTTGTTTTTTTTGGTTCTAATGAAACCCCATGTCATTCCAAGCATGTGTGTCAATTTTTACCCCTCTGTCTATATTATTCCGTGCTTTATTAAGTTTTCACAATTTATTCTGACTTTTTGATCACTGGTATATTTGAAATTTGTGGCTCATCATTTATAACCCTTCCGCCCAGTTCAAAAGTGATATTATCTTGTTCTGTAACTTGTTGTCCTGTTTGTCGTTTCACTACATCCCACACAACCCTAAGTCTGTTATCGAAATTACTAATTTCTGACATCATGTGCACGTTCCTTGGTTTCTTAACTTTTCTCAGTAATGTTGTCAGGCAAGTTGATGTGTCACGCCACCTGTTTCCGACCGTCCGTAGTGACACACTGGCTGTAACCTCCACCAGGATTCAAATTCATCAAAGGCGGTTGAACAGTCCTACGACGATCTCGCCAACTGTTCTTGCCACGCTGTCCCGAATCCATCTCGTCGCCTTTCATCTCCAGTCCCTGAACTGAAACCGACTGTCTGGGCGATTTGTCCGCATGATACCCCCACGCCCCTCATGCCAATGATTCGATCTGTGCTCTCCTTAAATCGCTTATGACAACGGTCGGGAAAGGATGCGATCGTTTTTCTTCCACGTCTTTCCCCAGTACGAGCTTGTACTCAGTCTCCACTGTTCTCGCCCTCGTCTTCCTCGATTTCCTGACGTCAGGTATCACAGCTGCAGAAGGTGGACTTAACATATACTACTGGCATTGAGTGACGGTGTGCCTCCTTCGCCATTTTCTAAACATTCATGATGGTGTCTGATTGTTCTATATCGTGTCTCCCTACCACTTTCGCGCAACGACGCTCTGAGCGTGTTTTTTAGGGAATTAACTAGTTTGAACCTGGGACCTGTTGCTGGTAAGGAGACGCCAGACCACACATGACATGTAGAATTCAGAAGAGTTCAGTGAGACTAGCGATGATATAACCAAATACTTAATGATCTCAGCGTCAGCTCCACTGCACTCCCTGTAAAAGAATCTTACTATTAACTAAATTTAGTGGAAAGGATTCAAGGCTTTCCTATTTTCACTTAGCTGGTAAAATAACGTCGAAAAAACAGTTAAGTTTACCATTGGAAATTTTATTCTACTCTTAAAACATCGCTTATAAATTGCAATATTGATAAAAGGAAATGTTTCAATACAGGATGATAAAAACCAACTGCGTTCAACAAAAATGTGAACGAATATTCCCTGAATGGGTTTCCAAGTTCTACAATCGATCGAAGGATGACCTATGCCATATCACATCTATAATCTAGGTTTAATTAAAGTTTCACAATAGAGAAAACTATCAAAATGGTCTACAGTGACCCTCAATTATCTTTAATTACTTATCTAACTTGTCGTAAATTACAGTGGCTGATGTGGCTTCTCAATAACTATATAACAGAAAAATTATCGCGTTTCAGATTTTTACTTCAAGTGGCAAATGTGAACACCATGAGTTTTAATTAACGATCGACACTAGTATTACGCAAAAAGGGGGTGTAACAGATGAGACTTCTGCAGTTCTGAGTGAAGCCTTATGCGCTCAAAAATGCGGCATCGCGTGCGTTCATTACCTTGTCGGTGTTTAGGCAGCGTCAGGGCGAAAGCGGCCGGCGCAGCAGCCATCCAGCTCGCCGTCTCGGAACCAACTCTCTCTTAACTTCTCGTTACTACAATTTACCGAAGTTGGTTTAAAAAAACTATCTGGCTGTGTTTTCATCTGACCAATCAGGGTCTCAATGTTAACCTTAAGCTCCGCCTATAAAAATTCTGTCTATCCAATGAGAAACGTTATACTTTTCGTTGTGGGGCAATGTTTTTAAAGTTTGCAACGTAACAGAGACGTTAAAAAGTCTCACGCTAAAAATTGCAGCTGGTGTGGTCCTTTTAGCGTTATCGTGAGATCTATACTGTTCTTCTGGAGGGCTCTATCTTTTAACATGGGCTGGAGGATTGTCCTAACGTAACAGACACGCGAAAAAGTCTCACGCTAAAACTTGCGGGTGGTAGTGGCCCTTTTTGTGTTATCGTAAGATCTATACTGCTTTTCTGGAGGGCTCTAGCTTTTAACATGGGCTGGGGGTGATCCTTGACGTACCTGAGACGCGAAAAAGTCTCACGCTAAAACGTGTGGGTGGTAGTCTTAGAGGTAGGCTAGCGATGTGGGTGTCCAGTCCGTCCCTTATCGTAGGGCCTTCTAGCTTAACACGGTTCTGCTCTCGGCTTCTGTCCTCGTTTCTCCCCTCAGAACTGCGTCTGCCTCACGGTGGGAAGGTACGACATGCATTTAGGCATTCTTGTGTTAGTCTGTGGTATTACATTTGCTCACTCGTTACTCGTATTACTTTGGTTAATTTAATTTCACGATTTATTCCGAGCTATGTGACATACTACTGGATTTTCTTATTATGTCAGGGTTTTCATGGAAGGTGTTGGATTTGCCTGACACCTTACAATCGGCACTCGTTTTTGACTTTATGCAGGTTCAGGAAACCATTCTCATAAACGAGGGTCCTGGCTTAAAGAAAAAACCAGAAGGCTGAAGTACAAGAATTGAAAAAGTCAGGTTAGACAAGCAGTTACTGTGCTTTCAAGCGAAGTTATTTTAAAAATCTGTTCTGTTTGTTTAGTCTAGTGGTTAGCAAACGCATGATGCCCATGTTCGCTTTTCAGCGGTTCTGCTCCGCTTTGAGTCGTTCGTTGAAGACGTGTTCAAAAAGCTATGGTCGTGATATTAATCACATTCCTCTGTAAGAGTGGACAACCTACAACGATTCTACACTATGCCTGGGTCTCTTTGCAATCAACGGTCTCAGTTGGGACAACCTGCACAGTGAATATGTGTCGTGAACAGAACGTACTAGACAAGATTATTGGTTCATTTACTTGAGAGCGTCTGGAAGCCCTGACCTGGAAACACTTGCTGCTGTGAATTCCCCAGCAGTGCGTGTACACTTGCCGGAAGACATCGCTGGCTTTCCACTCGGGGCGAGTCGACGCTTGTGCAAAGGAACGGCTATGACGGATCTCATCCGTAGCGAAAGTCCAACTTTCTACGAGCTCTGCGTACTGTAACAGACGTCCGGGAGCTATACGGAAAAGAGCTGTTGAATAAGAATCCACATCCGAAGGCATCTCAGTAAAGGGTCTCTAACGAAACACTTTCGTTGCAAGGCACCAAATTAAAATTCGCATAGGCTGCGCCGGACGTCAACTCGTTTTAAGTATCGATTACTGCTGAATACTCTAAATTGACCTGCTCAGTCAATTTTGCCTTATCCCACATGCTATTATCTTTTCATGTTTTCTTTTATTGTAAAGTTCTAATACAGACCGGTATACAATGCATTCACTACTAAAGGACGTACGGAAGGTAGAAGGAATGAACCGTTCTCAGCCTCTCTGAAGGAACTGTTCTTCACGATTACCTCAAGCGATTGAGACCAGCACAAAGCTTGCCAGTTTCTAATTTCGGCACTGCTCCTCTCTATTAAGAGGGGTAGGACGTCAAACGGGCCGCCTTGGAGCAGGAGAGGCACCGAAGGACATTTTAATTTCTACTGTCTACTTTTACAAGTAAATTCATAAAACTTTGTCAGCATGACCAGGAAGGATTCAGGATTCACATTCGTAGCATCGGAAGTTCAAAAACATAACAAAACAATTTTTTTACATGTGAAATTTCATAATTGTTGCTGTATCTCTTTCCACCCTGGAATGCACAATCGTGCGGATTCATTTTCAGATTTGATGTGGCTCAACAACATCACTTTCCTGTGTAACTCTGGACTGCAACGATTCTGTGGGTTCACAGTTGTTTTGTTGACTATTGTAGCCAACAGAACACAGCAGATCATTTCAAACTTCAACGAAAACACAAAGCCTTGTGTCACCGAGATAAACAAAACATGTTTTTCTATATTTAGTTAGTTTCAGAAATTCCTGCAAGATTTTAGATTGAGATGTTTCATTTAACTTGTGTCAGTTGCTCAAACACAGACATGGAGTGCCTTTTGGAAGTTATAAATGTTTGTATCTTGAGTAACAGGATCATGCTAGCGACTACCTGGACAGACTATCACACTGAGAATTTTTTCAGTATTTTTACCTAATTCAAGGTGCCATAAAGTATAGAAGCTGATACCCAACCGATAAACTTTTAAGAAATTTTCTCTCAGGGTGGAAAGGGATAGGTACACTTTCCTTCATAAGTAAGAGAGACTGTTCGATGAATTTTGCACAGCATACAAACCATACTTACAGGTGTCTGAAACTCTAGAATCTATTTAATTTATGAAAAATGAATGAGCTGTCAATTTTTAACACAGTTTTTAATAGATTTGGAATATTCTAGAGTTTTATACACCTGTAAGTATGGTTTGTATGCCGTGCAAAATTCATCAAAGAATCTCTCTTATTTGTGAAGAAAAATGTACCTATAGCAACAAATGCAGCCAACAGTAAGTGAAGAAATGATGAAATTTCATATCTAAAGAAAAAGTTATTTTGTTATGTTTTTGCTCTTCCACTGCTATGAGTGTGAATCCTGAATCCTTCCTGGTCATCCTGACAAAGTTTTATGAATTTATTTGTAAAAGGAGAAAATAAAATGTTCTGTGGTGCCTCTCCTGCTCCAAGTCGGGCCGTTGTACGTCCTACCACCCTTAAGAAACAAAATTTGTATTGTGTCCTGCCGGTATGGTCACATTATAGACGTAGCACTATCTCGGATTGACTGAAGGTCGGGGTAGAAAACCGGCCTTATCTTTCCAGAGAAACCATCTCTTCTTATTAAATTATTCTGGCTGCTATGAGGGCATAGGACATCTCTGTCTTTGGCCATTTCCCTCAGTTCCACCTATGTCTTTCCAAGTCTCTCCCCCCCCCCCCCCACCCCCCCTGCCCACGCCCTCCGCTTCCACCGTTCTCTTCTATGTACACATCTGGCCCTGCCTCTCTTCCTTTTTTTCCATTCCAATGCCTTATTCTCAATTTTCCCGTCTGTCTTTCTTAATGTGGGCCTAGCATCCTCCACTTTCTCTCACGTATCTGTTCTTTTACACTATGGCCACCGACCTGCTATAGATATAAATCCGTGCAGGCGAATGCAGCGTTACCTGGCGAGCAATGACTACTAATCAGTAGTGCAGTAGTGACGCTTCTGTCCGTGTGTAGAATGGGGAAAGCGACCGATGTGTCTGAGTTTGACTGAGGGCAGACTGTGATGGCCCGGAGGCTCGGCACGAGCAGTATGGAAACAGCATGACTTGTCGGGTGTTCGAGGAGTGCTGTGGCGAGTGTCGTCAACACTTTTGGTGAAACAAAGGTGAAATCGCGTGGAGTTGGGCGGCCACGCCTCATTACAGATGTCGGTCGTTGTGGGCCGTGCAGACTGGTAAAATAGGGCAGGCGGGAACCTGTGGCGGAGCTAACGTCAGACTTTAATGCTGGACAGAGTGCAAGTGTGTCTGAACACACAGTGAACCTAACACTCCTAACGATGATCCTCTTCAGCCTACGACCCATGTATGTGGCAATGATAACACCACGACGTCGGCAACTACGACTGAAATGGGCACGTGACCATCGGTACTGGACGTTGACGCAATGGCAGAGGGTTGGATGGTCTCATAATTCCCAATACCTTATTCCTCATGCCGATGGGAGGGTGCGAATCCGTGCTCTTCCAGGGTAACACCTCCTTGGCAGCTGTATTGCGAGAAGGAGACAAGCTGGCAGCGGCTCGATTGTGCTCTGGGGAACATTCACGTGGGCATCATCGGGTCCAGTGGATCTCATCCAAGGCACCATGATAGCCAATGAGTATCGTACACTGGTTGCAGACCATGTACACCCCTCCACGGCGATCGTGTTTCCCGACAGCAGCGGCATTTTACAGGACAACGCACCATGTCACAAGGCCATGAGTATGAAGGAGCATTTCGAGAAACACAGTGGCGAGCCCCAATTGATGGTGTGGCCTCCCAACTCGCCAGATTTGAACCCAACCACGCACATCAAGGATGCGATTTAACGTGATGTCAGAACTCATCATCCCTCTCCCCGGAATGTGACGTCAGCTCACTCCAGCACCCTACCATGGCTTCATTGCTTCCATGCCACGACTCATCGCCGCTGTTACCAGTGCTAGAGGTGGATATACCGGCTGTTAGGTAGGTGGTCATAATGTTCTGGCCGATCAGTGTATATGTATCTGGTTCGGTTTCCTCCAGAACCCCTCATAACATTTTTTCTAGCCACCATGTATTCATGATGCCCGGAGACTCCTATATATGAAGCTCTTTAACTGTGACATTATCATCTTGTCTAGTTTCCAATTTTCATTGGTGTATAGAAGAACAGCCTTCATATTTGTATTAAAAATATGAATTTTTATTTTGCATGTGATTTTTTTGTTCTACCATATTGGAGACAGTTGCTTGAAGGCCTTCCTTATCAGGTTCTTCACATTTTCTCCAGCTCCACCATCTTCTGTCACCGCACTATCCAGCTACAAGAATGAGCTAACAGTCTCCATCTGCTGGTCCCGCACAAACAGAAGCACTTCCCTATTCCCATAATTTACCCTTGTTTCCTTCGTTGCACCTTGAGCCAGCAATCTCTGTTTCTTGCGCTAATAAAACAACATCGTCTTGCGAAGTCCAAATCCTCCAGACGTTCGTGAATCCTACATTGGATTCCTCTTCTCCTGCCTGCTGTGACTGTTCACATAACTGAGTCAACGACAAGTAGAAAAAGCGTTGATAAGAAAATACTGGACACCAGTTGCTGTGAAATTTCGCTAATGGAGCACACAACATTGTAGCCAACATATAGATCTTCGGTACTGTCTAGAATTTTCTGTGGTATACCGTACTTCTGGAACACCTGACACAGCAAGTGATGAAAGAAACTATCCATTTCGAATACTTAGGCTGTGGAATGATGTATGAAATACGTTTCATTATCTGTGTGGAGCTCTACGACGGCCACTGAGAAAAGTTAATGAACGGACCATAATGACATTTTTTCAAAGTAATAGTATTACGACCTTTGTTATATGACACTAAGATCTAGGTATTAAGGAAAAAATACGGACAAAGAATAGTAGCCAGTGAAGTGAGACTTTTAGAGATGTAGCCAGTCGCAGTCTAATTGCAACGAAAGTAATTGAAGATAATCATTTTTTTGCAATGTCAAGTTTTGTTAACGTGGAAACAGCAACACTTTCACGTCGTGAAGAGCTTATTACGAATCTGTCACAGTTGCAGGACTTATATTCTGGCGATTAGTTTCGAACCGACAGGATGACCGAATCATTCTCAAGCCTGACCTACTGCGGCTGAACTGAAAGTGCCTGCTGTTGATGCCTACCAATGAAACTGGCAGTAACTACATCACACAACGATAGTGGTTACATATAACCGATATACAACTCAGAATTAAACTGGCTTACGCTTTACAGCTGAGAAGGTAAGCGTGCTGCTGAGACTTCGAGACTGCCTGCTGCTTATCAGATTACGTTCCACGGCATTATTACAAATATTTCATGTTTCTGTGTGGATGGATGTTAGATGTTAATGGCACTTGGTCTAACTGCTAGGAAGGTCAATAACATGTTCACCGAATCAAGTTATGAAATTTGGAGAAGTGATCTTAAATTCACCTAGAACCTGCTGTGCAAATATTGCTGAAATGAAAAATGCTATTTGGTTTTCACAGAACGGCTTGGTAATCAGGGACTTGAACTGCTAGCCAATAAGCAGAGTGTAATAATACTTAGAAAGCGTAGTTTTGTACAAAAATACACTTTTATAAATGGAATAATGTCTATTGACATTAACAAACTAAAGTTAGGATAAATTAGAATATCAGTGGTGGTTGTAGCAGGATTCTAGTGCGAGTCGTTTGTGACAGATCATATTTTGAAAAGTTTCCACAGCGACATTTGTTCGTGCCATTCAACCTGTGTAGCTGCAACGTACGATGTTGTTATGTTTGCTTACAGTGTGTTTGTGTGTTCCCTGAGTGAATTGCGACTTGCTGGTCAGTGTGTGACAGTCCAAGCAGTGGGTCGTAATTCGAAAATGGGATTTACCAATGCACAAAAAGCACACATGTTCATGGTGTGTGCAAAGTGTAGGAAGAATGCAGTCCCTTCTTGTACGTTGTGTTCATCACGATATCCGAAAAGACGTCAATCATCTCGGCAATTATTTGTTAACCTCCTCAGCCAGTTACGTGAAAATGGTAGTGCAACATCTAGTAACGTAACTTAATTTAAAAAATGACGACATAAGAAGGGTAAATTAGTTTTATTGCTCCTGTTGCAGTTGGTCCGCGCGTTGTCTCCCGTTGTCGTTCGTGGGAGTGGTACAAACCAGGCAAGTGTCCTACGTATTTTCCATCGACACAGGTTCCCACTGCTATCACATCTCTCTCCGTCAACAGTTGCATGGAAACAGTTATGACGTGCACATTGGCTTTAAGACAGGATACTCCAAATCTATCATGTGTCTTGTTTAGTGATGAGGCGACATTTGCCAGTCACGATCAGGCAAACCGCCGAGGCATTCACTCTTGGTCTACTGACAATCCTCTTTGACTTCGTCAAATGGAACGTCAGCGTACACGGAGTGTAAACATGCAATGTGAGATAGTGAACCATTATCAGCTCACTGGCCCGTTTTTCATAGACAGAACCTGGGCGCGAACCATTATCTACAGCCTCCATGGACCATCTTGCACCCGTGCTAGTAGCGTTTCCTCTGGAGACTGGGGTGAACATGCGGTGCCAACACGATGGCTGTCCAGCCCATTTTGCACGGAG
This sequence comes from Schistocerca gregaria, assembly GCF_023897955.1. Classification (NCBI taxonomy): domain Eukaryota; kingdom Metazoa; phylum Arthropoda; class Insecta; order Orthoptera; family Acrididae; genus Schistocerca; species Schistocerca gregaria. Next base: position 871,536,821 of record NC_064922.1, read on the forward strand.
TACGATGACCTGTACCCTGGCCGACCTGTTCCCCAAATTTGACGACTGTAGACTTTTTCCTGCGATAAAAGCAGAAAGACGATGTCTGCAAGGACATTTGATGATATGCAAGTGCGTTTTACTGCAGCCTTCTCGGACATCTTGACGAAACGCTATCACGTGTGCAGCAGTCGCTCCATACCCGACTGGAAGCGTGTGTTGCCGCTCGTTTGGAACAAAACGTGTGATGGTCGGTTGCATCGTTACTGGTCACAACCCACATAACTAGTGTATGCAATTTTGTTATTCCTCAGTGTGTGCTACCACAGGTATTGTACAAGTATCGGTGTGGGAACTTCTAAAAAAACGGTATCTCGTAAACGACTCGCAGTAGAATCTTGCAACAAAAACACCAAGTCGGTCGCTGTAGCCGAGCGGTCCTAGGGCTTCAGTCAGGAACCGCGCTGCTGCTACAGTCGCAGGTTCGAATCCTGTCTAGGGCATGGATGTCTGTGATGCCCTTAGGTTAGTTAGGTTTAAGTAATTCTAAGTCTAGGGGACTGATGACCTCAGATGTTAAGTCCCATAGTGCTTGGAGCCAAAAACACTGACATTATAATCTACCCTACTTCAGTGTGTTGATGACAATAGACATTGTTCCATTTAAAACGTTTATATTCGTACAAAAATGTGTTTTCTATTTGTTATTATAATCTTTTGAAATGTTCAGTAGTGTGTGGATTCCTAAGGGACCAAACTGTTGAGGTCATCGGTTCCTAGACTACCACACTACTTACACTAACTTAAACTAACTCACGCTGAGAACAACACACACACCCATGCCCGAGGGAGGTCTCGAACATGCGGCGAGAGAGGCCGCGCAATCCCTGACAAGGCGCTTCAAACCGCGTTGCCACTCCACTATAATCTGTTGATTGGCTAACAGTACAACCCCCTGACTACAAGTCCATTTTGTGAAAACGACACATCAATAACACTTTCCATTTCCTCAATATCTGCGGTGCAAGTTTTAGATGATTCACCCTGTATTCATTTAATCCCATTTCTTCCATTTGCGCAATTTAACTACCCTCTACTCTTGACTATTTTTATGAAGCTGTGGTCAGACTGCGCTACAAAATATTTGTTGGGTCAAAGTTGTGTACAAAAGAGGCAATTTTTTGGGCATTTTTCTGAAGACGACATTTGTATGCACTGAGAAGATTAGAAAGAAAAGAGAAGGAGGCATATGAGCCAGTTTGATACTGTGTCGAATGCGACTGATAGATTGTGATCATCTATGCAAATTACCGTCAGCCAACATGAATTGTAGCTTCCGCTAGATGATGTGGCGGTGGCGCTACAAATACACTCCTGGAAATGGAAATAAGAACACCGTGAATTCATTGTCCTAGGAAGGGGAAACTTTATTGACACATTCCTGGGGTCAGATACATCACATGATCACACTGACAGAACCACAGGCACATAGACACAGGCAACAGAGCATACACAATGTCGGCACTAGTACAGTGTATATCCACATTTCGCAGCAATGCAGGCTGCTATTCTCCCACGGAGACGATCGTAGGGATGCTGGATGTAGTCCTGTGGAACGGCTTGCCATGCCATTTCCACCTGGCGCCTCAGTTGGACCAGCGTTCGTGCTGGACGTGCAGACCGCGTGAGACGACGCTTCATCCAGTCCCAAACATGCTCAATGGGGGACAGATCCGGAGATCTTGCTGGCCAGGGTAGTTGACTTACACCTTCTAGAGCACGTTGGGTGGCACGGGATACATGCGGACGTGCATTGTCCTGTTGGAACAGCAAGTTTCCTTGCCGGTCTAGGAATGGTAGAACGATGGGTTCGATGACGGTTTGGATGTACCGTGCACTATTCAGTGTCCCCTCGACGATCACCAGAGGTGTACGGCCAGTGTAGGAGATCGCTCCCCACACCATGATGCTGGGTGTTGGCCCTGTGTGCCTCGGTCGTATGCAGTCCTGATTGTGGCGCTCACATGCACGGCGCCAAACACGCATACGACCATCATTGGCACCAAGGCAGAAGCGACTCTCATCGCTGAAGACGACACGTCTCCATTCGTCCCTCCACTCACGCCTGTCGCGACACCACTGGAGGCGGGCTGCACGATGTTGGGGCGTGAGCGGAAGACGGCCTAACGGTGTGCGGGACCGTAGCCCAGCTTCATGGAGACGGTTGCGAATGGTCCTCGCCGATACCCCAGGAGCAACAGTGTCCCTAATTTGCTGGGAAGTGGCGGTGCGGTCCCCTACGGCACTGCGTAGGATCCTACGGTCTTGGCGTGCATCCGTGCGTCGCTGCGGTCCGGTCCCAGGTCGACGGGCACGTGCACCTTCCGCCGACCACTGGCGACAACATCGATGTACTGTGGAGACATCACGCCCCACGTGTTGAGCAATTCGGCGGTACGTCCACCCGGCCTCCCGCATGCCCACTATACGCCCTCGCTCAAAGTCCGTCAACTGCACATACGGTTCACGTCCACGCTGTCGCGGCATGCTACCACTGTTGAAGACTGCGATGGAGCTCCGTATGCCACGGCAAACTGGCTGACACTGACGGCGGCGGTGCACAAATGCTGCGCAGCTAGCGCCATTCGACGGCCAACACCGCGGTTCCTGGTGTGTCCGCTGTGCCGTGCGTGTGATCATTGGTTGTACAGCCCTCTCGCAGTGTCCGGAGCAAGTATGGTGGGTCTGACACACCGGTGTCAATGTGTTCTTTTTTCCATTTCCAGGAGTGTATATTACGATTCCTTGTTGCCGGTGTAAGAAGGTCGCTTCCAGTCTTGGCCGGCAGTGAGATACATGCTTAGGCCCAAGTAACGTAAGACAGTTATTCTGTGGGTTGTGTATGTTAAGCGGTGCCGTAATGACATCGCCTGCCTACACGTTGCACCGTGATGATCGTAACTGGAGTTATCCCAAGTCTGTCAGATGAGGTGACAAAGTCTACCGACTACTACCGTCCAAGGGTTAAAAATATCTAACTACAGTACAGAACCGCGTCTCCGCCATTATTTGGTGATTTATATTGCTATGGGGTACTGGAGCGAATCATGTTCCGTTCGGCGCAGCGCATACCTAGCTATGTGTGTGCGTTTTACAGCCTGTAGCGTGTTGGCCATTGAAGATGGTGACAGGTTTTGTGAATTAATCTAAACCTGTTGGCGAAGTCATTCGGCTGAACTCATAAAGGTGAGCATCGCCTGTGTTCAATACTTTGGCGTGTAATGGTATATTCAAAGGATAATACTCCAGCCACCATATGCTATTAGAAACATTTGTTTCCAGTTTTTCATAGGGTTCTGTTTTTTTTTTTTTTAATTTTTAAACCGTCAGCCGTACCATTATGAGTTTTCTTGCAAGTGGTTAGGAGGAAATGCACTTGTGCAGTCATCAGCTTTTCAAATGGTTCAAATGGCTCTGAGCACTATGGGACTTCACTTCTGAGGTTATCAGTCCCCTAGAACTTAGAACTACTTAAACCTAACTAACCTAAGGACATCACACACATCCATGCCCGAGGCAGGATTCGAACCTGCGACTGTAGCGGCGCGCGGTTCCAGACTGTAGCGCCTAGAACCGCTCGGCCAACCTGGCTGGCCATCAGCTTTTATCCTACCTGTTGTGTTTTATAAAATAGTACCGTGTGCTCAGTTATCATGCAGTCATTCTAGTTTCTTGTAAATGCTTGTAATATTTCTGGTAGTAAACTATTGTACCGTCACCAGCTTTTGCGCTAACTGTTGTGCTTCATGAAACAGTTCTGAGTAATTTGTTTTTCATTAGTTTCATGGTAAATGCTTTTGTCTTTTCTGCTACTGAACTAGAATTGTTTAGATACCCTAATGTTTTAAGCTTTTGTTCTGATTGTCAGCGACATCCTGATTAGAGTAGTTACTTTAAGCGAAATTAAAAAAAAAAAAAAAAAGAATTTGGAGATTTGTGGTAAGGTCTTAAGGGACTAAACTGCTGAGGTCATCGGTCCTTAAGCCTATACTCTATTTAATCTAACTTAAACTAACTGACGCTCTATTCCCTAGGTAGGATTCGAACCTCCGATGGGGGTAGCCTCACGGGCCGTGAGAAGGTGCCCTAGGCAGCGCTGCTACTTCGCGCGGTAAGCGAAATCACTTCTCTGCTTGGGTAATTAGTCGATCAATTTAGTGTCAGGAGGGTTTTGATCGACGTTCCCTTGCAGTAATAAGTAGTATCTTGCGACCCTTTTACAGTGTAATTTTTTCTCTGATTTAGTTCTTTTATCTAGCAGTTGTGCCTATGAGTGGAGACGAACACTGAACTGTGTTCCCAACTGCTATGATGAAACTGTTAAAACTAATATTATCCAAGAATTCAAATTAACTTCTTTCTTGCTATGATTACTGATTTCAGCTCCTGTGACAGCTTGGTCAAGCTCGTTCAGTTTATGTAAACGATTAAAGAGTTAATTATTTTTCTACTACTTCTGAAGTTCTTATAAAACAAAATTTGAAATAAAGGTTTGTCAGATCGGTTGTAGCCGGCTGGAGTGGCCGAGCGGTTCAAGGCGCTACAGTCTGGAGCTGCGCGACCGCTACGGTTGCAGGTTCGAATCCTGCCTCGGGCATGGATGTGCGTGATGTCCTTAGGTTAGTTAGGTTTAAGTAGTTCTAAGTTCTAGGGGACTGATGACCTCGGAAGTGAAGTCCCAAAGTGCTCAGAGCCATCTGAAGATCGGTTTTAATCAGTCGTTTTGGAGGCCTGTTACCTTCCGCTCACCGAAATCCTCGCTAGCAGTTTCAGCTGACACAGCAAGTGATTGACCTCGGTCCAGGTGGCAGGTACTATAGTATGAGATTAATTATTAAGAACGAGTAGAAATAAAAATAGCAATTTAATAGGAAGTGTAACTGCAGAAATTTGTACTACGCGTAGCAGTTAGCAGAAATTTAATAGAATACCGGCCAATACGGAACTGTTGAACAGAAATCACTGTTGTTGTACTACAATGCTACAGCTATGTCTCCTGTAAACAGGAGTGCTAGATCTGCAAGGTTCGCAGAAGAGCTTCTGTAAAGTTTGGAAGGTAGGAGACGAGGTACTGGCAGAAGTAAAGCTGTGAGTACCGGGCGTGAGTCGTGCTTCGGTAGCTCAGATGGTCAGCCGGCACGGTAGCTCAGCGTGTTCGGTCAGAGGGTTAGCTGCCCTCTGTAATAAAAAAACTGAGTGAATGGATCAATAACGAACTTCAACGGGCGTCGGGTGACGTCCGCCATGATCAACTGAAACGAATATTAACGAACAAAATGAGATTACAAAAAAAAAAAAGATGGTAGAGCACTTGCCCGCGAAAGGCAAAGGTCCCGAGTTCGAGTCTCGATCGGGCACACAGTTTTAATCTGCCAGGAAGTTTCAGTGCAGAAAGAATTTTCGCAGACGGTTCCGTAATGAAAATGACGATTGCTTTCGGAGGGAAGCAACAGATAACTCACACATTTCGATTTGACTTTACACCCTTGGTGAGCTTAATATGAGAATGAGTTAAAGACGTGTACCATACATAACTGTCGAAAACAAAACAGTTCAAAAGTAATTTCGCGCTAGTAAAACTGCATCGTAGCTCTCAGAAATTTACTTGGTGATTACTGCATGAGATAACTCAAGGAAGAAATGCTGTTTGTGTATGAGGGTACTCATGGCTCTAGGCCACAGCCTTAAGCTTAGTAATTGTGGTTGTTATCTTGTTATTATGACCAGATACCGTTATCTCTTGACTGTGGAGATCCGTTCTTTTTTTTTTTTTTGTCAGATAAGCTACGAGAACGTTGCCAGCCATTCTTGAACTGCTATTACAAGATGCCTGTCAAACACTTTTTCCGCAAAAATATTTTTCGTGGACCTGTAGACTTTCTACTATGCATCTAACGTGTTTCTTAATTCGCTTCCCCTCTATATGTATTTTTATTATTTTATCTCGCAGTCTGGAGACCATTCGAGCCAACGCTACTGGGATTTTACTGAGTGATTAAGATCCAGTAGCGGCCTTATCATTTAACGCGTGTGTTTGTATGTTTGGTTGTTAGTTGCAGACATTCTCTGCTCTGGAATACTATATTGCTACAGAAGATGATATAATGAGGGTGCGGCAAATGAATCGGATGTTTTGCCACAAACACCAATGACAGTTCATTCAGGTCTTGCTATCCTGCGACAAGCCTCACACACACACACACACACACACACACACACACACACACACATACACACACACACACACAACTCGTGCCTGTCTAAAGTGTGTTTCCCGAATGATAATGATACCACTTGGAGGTAGAATGTTTTGGTCGTGCAAAGCATGTTCAGTCGACATTCCGTTTCTACCGAGGCGTGCTCCAACATATCTATACTGTTGATGCCAACTGTCCTCGGTCTGAGGCTAAGAACCTGAAGATCACTGACGTTACTGCCTTGCACAGGATCCTTTTCGAAACCCACTAGGAAGAATCGAGACTGTCTGTGGTAGTCTGTAGACCAGCCGCATCCTGAGAAAGTTTTATCGAGATCACACCAACTACCGGAGCTGAGTGAGATTTGCCGTCCTTTTGTTGAAAACAGATTTTTTTGCTGAAAAACATCAGGTAAGGGTCAGTGATCAAAGTATCTCACAGTTCCTAGTATCAGCCACGTGTTCTGAAGACAACGTGTAGTTCAGCTTTGAATTCATACACCCAACTTCGAACTCTGAGGTTCCACTACGCACGACGTTAGTGCAGACCTTGTTATGAGTGATAGAATTAGATGTTGTTCGTCATTTTTTACCCCCGTTTCGGCTGGGGAGCCACCAGATGAGTACAATCGAAGCTTCTTTACGTCGGTTCCATTTCAGTGAGTGTTATGTTCCGAACACACCGATACTTGGATGAGTGCACCAAAGGAACTTTAGGATACATGTCGACCTTCAGTGAGTGCCCGTCATCCCCTTTAGGTGATATTAAAAAACTAAACTCCACCCGAAGAGGCCATGAAGGCCCATCGATATCGACCGGCCACCGTGCCATCCCCAGCCTGCAGACATCACTGGATGCGGATATGCAGGGGTGTATGGTCAGCACACCGCTCTCCCGGCCGTATGTCAGTTTACGAGACCGTTAGGCGAATTTTGGAACACTTACGTTGTGAGTCATGCGCCTCCTCACCCTTCAGTGTTGCGACTGCTTTATCTCAGTTTCATCAGATGAATAAACTGTTATTAACATTTTTAGATGCGTGAGATGTCTGACGTACTGAACGATTTGAAAGAAAGCAGATATGGTCCACCACAAGTCTTAAATGCATGTTATGTTGTTTATAATAAATAAACTAATGTAGAAAAAGTAAGGAAGGGTGAATGAATTAACTACAGCAGAAAGAAACAAGAGTAACAAAAAGAATATACCAAAAGTAGATCTAGAAACATAAAGTCGTAAATGACATTACTCGGAATAACGCAAACGATCCACATCTACATCTACATCCATACTCCGCAAGCCACCTGACGGTGTGTGGCGGAGGGTACCCTGAGTACCTCTATTGGTTCTCCCTCCTATTCCAGTCTCGTATTGTTCGTGGAAAGAAGGATTGTCGGTATGCTTCTGTGTAGGCTCTAATCTCTCTGATTTTATCCTCATGGTCTATTCGCGAGATATACGTAGGAGGGAGCAATATACTGCTTGAGTCTTCGGTGAAGGTATGTTCTCGAAACTTTAACAAAAGCCCGTACCGAGCTACTAAGCGTCTCTCCTGCCGTCTTCCACTGGAGTTTATCTATCATCTCCGTAACGCTTTCGCGATTACTAAATGATCCTGTAACGAAGCGCACTGCTCTCCGTTGGATCTTCTCTATCTCTTCTATCAACCCACACTGCTGAGCAGTATTCAAGAAGTGGGCGAAGAAGCGTACTGTAACCTACTTCCTTTGTTTTCGGATTGCATTTCCTTAGGATTCTTCCAATGAATCTCAGTCTGGCATCTGCTTTACCAACGATCACCTTTATACGATCATTCCATTTTAAATCACTCCTAATGCGTACTCCCATATGGAATTAACTGCTTCCAGTTGCTGACCTGCTATTTTGTAGCTAAATGATAAGGGATCTATCTTTCTATGTATTCGCAACACATTACACTTGTCTACATTGAGATTCAATTGCCATTGCCTGCACCATGCGTCAATTCGCTGCAGATCCTCCTGCATTTCAGTACAATTTTCCATTGTTACAACCTCTCGATACACCACAGCATCATCTGCAAAAAGTCTCAGTGAACTTCCGATGTCGTCCACCACGTCATTTATGTATATTGTGAGTAGCAACGGACCTACGACACTCCCTGCGGCACACCTGAAATCACTCTTACTTCGGAAGACTTCTCTCCATTGAGAATGACATGCTGCGTTCTGTTATCTAGGAACTCCTCAATCCAATCACACAATTGGTCTGATAGTCCATATGCTCTTACTTTGTTCGAACGCAATTGGTCTGCTCGTCGAACACAATTGGTTTGATTTTTTTTACCAAGAATTGAATATTATGGATGAGAACTTCTGAGAGACATCCAAGAACTAGGATCTTATATTTCACTGACAATTTTTTTCTGATTACTTCGAAGGGTTCGTCTGCAATTCCAGAACTTTTGTTTGGAGAGAGGGAACAGTAATACAATCATCTGCTGCTTGTCGACTGCTGGTCAACATGCTTGCGTTCTTCTGCCCCCTCGAACTTGATCATTTTCGCTAGAAAGAAAACAACTTCAGAAATTAATTAGAACCGTTTCTCCTGGCTCATGTACAGGATTTCTTTCATTAGAAGGGATGAAATGCGAACTATTCTGCCAGCGGATAAGACGTTTTGTTTGTTCTACGAAACCTCAGCCGAAGATTCAGTTATTTTGATTTTAAGCGGTCACTATTCATATAGTACAAATCTGGAGGTGATAAACTTTGGCATCGAAAGTCGTATAATATTGTTCTGCTTGGCACCACACAGTACTCACAAACTGCTGCCTCATGATTACTGTCTTGTTGGTGGAATAAAAAACTCATTTTGAAAACTTCCTATCGTCATATTTTTTAAAGGAAAAATCGGTTTCTCGAAACAAAAGTAGGGTAGTTACGTGTAACGCATACTGAGTTTTCAGTTCCGTCTTTCGTCACTTCAGGGGAGAAATAAATGCAGAAAAAAAAGTTGCGTAAGTCATATTTGGGAGATTCGCCATATTTGTTGGCGCTATTATACCGTGACTTTCCCCAGTCACTTTACACTCAGCTTGTAAGAATGTGCAAGTAAGACTGCCGCACGTTATCAAGTACAGGGAATACTGAGCGCGCTTAGTTAGGACAGGGGAGACGGTGGGTGGGGGGGGGGGGGGGGAGGGATGGCAGGCTCGAAAAAGAGAACGCTGGGAGTGGCTTATAAAACACAAGACGACGCACAAGGGCATCAAGCACAGCACTTAGGTAGATAAGTGTTCGCTTTTGGAATCACAGACAAACAGCGGCAATAAACAAGGCGAAAACCTTTAGGTCGTGGAGTATCTGTGTGCTCCACTTGTACCGATGGCACGAGTGATAGTCGGACGTCAATGGGGCTGAACGGATTGCTTTGCACGTAATCCTATTTTGGAAAGGAAGCTCTACTGTAACGTATCTGCTCCAAGCCGGTAGGGACTGATAATCGAAACAGCCATTATTCAATCGCTATTTTAGCACAGACGGTAATAATATCTGCTTTAAGTGAGCGACGAGAGACAGAAATAGTCGTTGAGACGAGGATAAATATAGGCAGGAATTTACTCGAGGCGTCCCAATTTACACAGGAAGTGGAATACTCCATTTGTTTCAGTCTTAGTAAGTGGTGGGGATGTATATCCCGAAATCCGAATAAAGATTTCATTACACGGAATATTTAACCTTATCTGTAACTATACAGGAATTTTATTGTCCGTTGGTTTTGCAAGCAGCAGCTAGAGAGATTATTTATTATTTTTAGAGGATGCTTGTGATGTAACTGAATACTTGACTGGAAACAATGTCATTAGAACAGTTAATTCCTCCAACTAAATTATATGCTGTGAGCGATGTATGTACAGATGTGTGAAAAACCATCTACCTATATCTTAAAATTCTGAAAGAAATATTTTTAGATTTAATAAGTTCATATATCAGATCCTACAAACGTTCTAAATTTTTTGAGTCAAAATTAGACGTAAAATTTAAGTTTCCTCGTCTTTAGCAGTAGAAATGACTTTTCACAAGTGCCTTATTCCACATCTTCAGGTCCTGGATGTTACTTAAAATCAGAATGTCTGTAAGAAGTGTGTTGTCAATAAAAGGCAACTACAATTAACGAAATTTGTGGTAGTGGTCATAAAGTACCATAAATTGTCCCCCCCTTCCCTCCCAATGATAGTATACGTTATTGAAAATCCGTTGGTACTGCTAAGATTTGGCTAAAATGGTTCAAGTGGCTCTGAGCACTATAGGACTTAACTTGTAGAACTTAGAACTACTTAAACCTAGCTAACCTAAGGACATGACACACATCCATGCCCGAGGCAGGATTCGAACCTGCGACCGTAGCGGTCGCGCGGTTCCAGACTGTAGCGACTAGAACAGCTCGGCCACCCAGGCCGGTTGCTAAGATTTATCTAAACAATATTTTCAGCTTCTGGACCTTACTTACAGATTAGTAAACATTTAAACATTATTTTATTAATAAAAATCAATATTAATTAACGAATAATCTATTTTTTGTGGTGGTCATAACATTCCCTCCTCCTCCTCCCATTACCGTAGGTAGTATAGATTATTGAAAATAGTTTGATATTGCTAGGGATAGTAACACATTAAAAATATATAACACAGTTTATAATAGAATTTGTGGAGGGGTGGGGATAGGAAGAGTTTCAACAAGTTAGTACTGTCGAATGGAATTACGAGAATATGTAATTTTCAAAAATATATATTACGAACTATTCGAACAAGAAATCGAAGTCTAATGTGTCTAGGTTCATAGTCCGGAAGAGGTTGAGACATATTACAAGCTCTTTCAGCATATTTCATTATTAAATGAAAACTTTGTGAGGTTGCTACTGAAAAATCTGTGATTGGCGTTCCGCATTCAGTCACTAATCATAATCCAACATGTTCATTACAGTGATCTAAAAAACTATGTAGGAGTCTAAGAATCGTTAAAACACTACCATCACATGATTCACGTATCTATGTAATTTTATGTCGATATAACTGTTATATGAGTCGTCAAGTTAGTTTTAATGAACTACGAAAAATGGCGAAAGTGATATAGTTTTATCGCTGAAGTGAGGCGTTCACAATGGCTCAGTGCTTCGGAAAACGCTCACTAGTCATTTTGAGGAGAAGTGGTGGCCTTCTGACATCTGCAGCCAGACGACACTTGTCTCAAAGCTGGGAAAGTGAGTTCTGGGAACTCTGTCGCCGTGGTTTTACCCAGCTGACAATGCTGGATTATTCTATCGCTGAGAAGTTTTTATTAGAATCCTGATAAGTCAGCGGATATCGTCATCCTATTGATATGGGCATAGATCAAGTTTGCTGTCAGAGTTATCTTCCACCATTGTCGTAGCATTTCCGAACATATTGTCTGTTACGTATAGGCGACGGAAGAGGTTCAAATGGTTCAAATGGCTCTGAACACTATGGGACTTAACTTCTGAGGTCATCAGTTCCCAAGAACTTACAACTATTTAAACCTAACAAACCTAAGGACATGACAGACATCCATGCCCGAGGCAGGATTCGAACCTGCGACCGTAGCGGTCGCGCGGTTCTAGACTATAGCGCCTAGAACCGCTCGGCCACTCCGACCGGCAACTGAAGAGGACTACAGCGACACTACACTTCCGTGGCTCACTTCTGGTGGTAACAACATAATCAGATTTAAGGTCGTGCAATGTACGTTTTCCTGTGTTACTGGCAAGTTAAGTTTGGGTATGATTTCCCCCTTTGTCTGCCAAACTCCTTTTCTATACACGTCCATTGGTCAACTCCTGCTCCATTCTTACCACCACTACTCGCATTTGGGTGGACGTCCGCTCAGACCTAAGTCTCGCCATCCAGATTTAGGTTTTCCGTGGTTTCCCCAAATCGCTTAAGGCAAATGCCGAGATGGTTCCTCTGAAAGGTCACAGCAGCCTTCCTTTTCCATCCTTCCCTAAACCGAGCTTGCGCTCCGTCTGTAATGACCTCGTTGCCGATGGGAAGTTAAATCTCCTCCATCTTACCATTACGGTATTAGATTGGGAGACCTTGGACGCCTATCATTTTCCTGCCATTTAGCATCCTTATTTTATTCTATCTGGACGCCCACAAATTTAGCGCAACTTTCTTCAGTCTATATTCAACAGTGGATACTAGCCCGCTCGTGCTGAAAAATATCACTTATTTTGCATATAATATGTGCTCGTGATTTCAAATGTAACTACCCAGGTGAGTAGAGCGACATGCCCGGAATATCATACTGTTTACCAATCAATCAGACTCAAGGACTTTGTCTAAAATTCGAGAAGAAGGAACAGAGAAATAAAAGTAGCTACATAAGAACAACTAGATCCAGGGCATACTTTGACTCACTACAATAGGATCTACGACCATCGAATATTCCTGGGCATCTGTGACACACTCAGCTGCCGATAATACCAAACCAAACAACTTCTCTTGAAAAAGCTATAGATCAACGTCTATATGTATCTCGTATGCACTGACTGTCGTAAAACATTTGATGCTGGGCAATCATGAAACCGATTGGAAACGCTAGTGTCTCTTAGAAGTACATGAGTTTCTTGAGTCATATATACGAACGGAGCAGATGAAGATTTCAATAGCCGAAGGAGTTCATGGGGTCATATGCTACATCTAGTTTTCCCCAAGCGTGGACTGGGAAAGGAGAGGGATCAAGTACATGTTCAGTAAGCGTATCTTTTTGACTTCACGGAGGCGACATTCTGCATGCCCTGCACCTGAAACATCTCTCACCTGCTGATGACATCGTACTCATAAGTGAGCACCTGACAGAACTGAAAACAATGACCAAGAACTGAGATTTTCCTATCCAGCAGTTGATTTGGAAATATTTATGGCAAAGACTTAAGCCCTGAGTCAAGACAACCAATCGGTTGACATTTTCCACGAAGTTATTGAAGTGGTCTCTGAAATACAGTTACCTTTAGCCACAAAGTTCACTAGGGGAAGACAACCAAAAGACAAAAATTCTATGAAGAATAGACTTGAAACGGGTAGCATTCAGAAACTATCAGTCCATGCTGACCAATAAGGATGTTCCAATAAACCGAAAACCAAAAACATAGAATACCTGTCTCCTACCGCTAACAACGTGTGATCTAGAAACATTGGCCCTGACATTTTTAGTGCTCACAAATTCCAGTGTACTGAAGGGGAGATGTCTCACCGGTATCGAGACGACTGTTTGAACGTGAGTGGATGGATAACTACTGCAGAAGAATAAGAAGAAGAAGAAATCATATAAGCCAACAGAGTCAACGGGCAGTGGACTGAGATATCGCTCACTTTGTTGTTGGTTGGGAGGTATTAATGCCTACAAAGTGCGTTCCATAAGCAATGCGACCAATATTTTTCTGAAGCAGCGGTACACCACAGTGTCTTGTAACCGGCTGGGCTAAGTGGAGGGGGGTGCTAGCTTCAAACCGCTCTTTGTCTCATTCGGCTGCGAGCTGCCGGAGAGTCAGGACGTGCGTTTCCGTCAACCCCATTTTGAGTTTATGTAACATGCCACAATGGATCATTCTGTAGAGCAACGGTACGCTATCAAATCTTGCGTTAAACTTGGGAAGTCCGCCATTACTTCAGCATGGCTTTGGGCTGATTGCTTGTCCAAATCACAAGTTTTTGGACGGCACAAGGTCGTTCATGGAGGGCCGAGAGGAGATCAGCGACGAACTTCGCAGTGGACGGCCATCAACCGCACGAGGCGACGAAAATGCGACGCGTGTGCGCGATTGTTTGAACTCTGACAGACGGCTGAGCCTTCAAATGATAGCACAAACTCTAAACATGTCAAAAACAATTGTTTTCCGCCTAGTGACCGAAGATTTGAACATGAGAAAGGGGTGTGCAAAACTCGACGCAAAAGTGTTGACTGACGAACACAAGCACATATGAGAGGTTCGGTGCCGAGAAATGTTGGAAATGTGTGAAAATGATCCCCATATTTTTAAACTCAGTTATAACTGGTGATGAGTCGTCGATTTCTGAGTACGACCCTGAGACAAAAAGGCAGCGTTCAGAGTGGTACACCTCATCGTCTGCCTGTCCCAAGAAGGCATGCATGGACAAGTCCAGGATCAAAACCATGCCCATTGTCTTCTTTCACTTCCGAGGCATTGTCCACCTCAAATTCTTACCTACTGGGACTACAATGAACTCAGCTTTCTACTTGGAGGTACTCAAAAGAGTGAGAAGGAGGGTCTCGCACTGCCGAAGCGACATCAAGGACACGAGGAAAGTTGACCACAACAACGCGCCGAGTCGCAGCGCATTCATTGTCAACGACTTCCTGCCCAGTACCAAGGCCCCATTGGTTCTCCAGCATCCCTACAGTCCTGACCTGGCTCCTGCTGACTTATTTTTGTTTCCTCGATTAAAAGGAGTCATCAAAGGAAAACAGTGGGACACGATTGAAAGCATCCAGGCGCATGTTACATCAGCTCTAAAGAACATTCCGGTAAAGGCATTCCAGGATGCCTTTCAGGCACACTGCCTACAGAAGTAGATTGATGCAAGAGGCTGCCATTTTGGAAATTTTTGATTATTTGTACGAATATATTCAATAAATGATTTTTTTACGAATTTGGTCGCATTACTTATGGAACGAACCTTGTATATCGCCCTTTTCAGCCTAAAAGCAACAAAATCATAAAGCGTGTTATTCAAAACAATTTGACTACCTTCAAAAGCACTGCAGTACAACGGCATACGGAGATGCTTTGATGAAGCTTTGTACTGTATTTGACGATGGTCTGGCGATATCTCAATGGATTTGAACACGGTTGATGATAACTTCTATAGCACTGTTGCTAATGGTGGTTGTGGATAATCAGTCCAGAAAAGGGCTTAACATAACACAAGGAACGATGCTTTATTTCTGTAATAGCGAGGAATATGTAACTAATGTGAAGCCACAGCTTGTGGCGTTCTGTAGTTGCACCGTGAGCTGCTGTTCACACAAGACGCCACAAATTCTACGTAGTTTCACAGCTTTCGGCATGGCGTGAACTGAAAACGTATGAGCGTGTATTAATGCTATAGTACAGGTTACGTCATAAGAGCTGTGACAAGAGTTGAACATAAGAGAGAAGAGCCCCAGATGTTGTATCCGAAATTAGATTTCGCGCAGGGATAAGTCAGGAGCCACAAACGCATTTACAAAAGAAATAACACTCGAGGACGGAAATGCTGTCTTGTATG
Organism: Schistocerca gregaria; assembly: GCF_023897955.1. Taxonomy (NCBI): domain Eukaryota; kingdom Metazoa; phylum Arthropoda; class Insecta; order Orthoptera; family Acrididae; genus Schistocerca; species Schistocerca gregaria. The sequence goes on from NC_064922.1 coordinate 871,552,347, forward strand.
GCATACTGAACAACATATGGTGTGCAAATGCCATTTGCAGACATGCTGCTCCACCAAAATTTTATAATATTATTGTATTCGTTGATATAGACGTTTCGAATAACTAATTTTTATTTTAACAGCTGCCAAATTGCTAGTACACTCGTGGGGTATTTCCCGCATATAACCCACAATTTATTCGTGGAGGTATGTGCCGTCTATGCAACTAAATGAAGGCAGTTTGTTTGTTGCCATACGCGTTTCGCTTCATTTATTTGGGAAGCATCATCAGTGGCCTGAAATACATGTTTCTTTTTATATATAGAATAAGCGTATTATCTGCTTGGTCTCACAAATCACGAAGTGTAAGATTCGCTTTTTTGGTTACACATTAAGTTTATTTACTTATTCACCCAAACATCTTTCAAGATCGTGGCGTACATCATTGGTTTCTAAATTTTGTACCCCCCCCCCCCCCCACCCCCACCCCACCCCCCCACTCACACACACACGCACTGCGACAGAAAATTGTTCTTGTAGTAGCAGAAGCTGCGGAAGTGTACCTGCCAACCACTGTATTAACTTATTTCAATAGCAGATTGAAAACACTTCGAAATCTCACGCAGTACAGCAGCAATTACTCCACGATGACAGAATGCTCTTGTTTCTAAATACAGCCACAAGAGAACAGTGGTGGAAGGAAAGTGGCGTAACAAAGTACAATCAAACATTTTGTGGCATGATAAAAGTTCCGTGTATTACGCTGTTCCACTGAAAACTGGGAGTTCATATATGCAACTACAGTATTCCATTAGCTGTGGCAACACTTTTCTTGCGTGTCTGAACACGGCTTAACAGTGATTCGGGGTCAGAGAGGCTCCAACGCCTGCGATATTGTCCTCATACTCCGATATCCTGACCATCCTAGTCAGGAGGAGCGGAGCGGGGAGTAAATAGCTGAATGGACTGACTCTTCAAGTGGTTCAAATGGCTCTGAGCACTATGGGACTTCACTTCTGAGGTCATCAGTCCCCTAGAACTTAGAACTACTTAAACCTAACTAACCTAAGGACATCACACACATTCATGCCCGAGGCATGATTCGATCCTGCGACCGTAGCGGTCGCGCAGCTCCAGACTGTAGCGCCTTGAACCGCTCGGCCACTCCGGCCGGCGACTGACTCTTCCTAGAATATTTGTAAAATATGTGGGAGCCATACCAAACAGGACTAATAGAGGATACTGAGTGTACACAAAGATGGGCAGCACGTACAGTAACAGGTTCATTTGACCCATGGGCAAGGGCTACGATATTACTTGCAGATGGACCTGGCAGACGCTTGAATATGGGGACAACTAGCTAACGAAATCCTACTTAAAGCAGAAAGAGTGCCGAGTTTAGGAATGTGCTGTGGCCTATGTATCGAGTCCACAAGGCTGGACTAATGAGATTAACTACAACACGCAGAGGGGCATTTAAATATTAGTCCAGCGCTTCATAACCGAATAGATTAATTAATTTACCAGCCAGACGGAACTTTAATTCACATCCTGTAGAAATAGAGTAGTAAATTCTTACTTCTGTTGTGCTTGGCAATATGCACAGCCTGCAGTATTTGCAGCTTGCATGGCTCCACATGCACACAGATTTTCACAAAACGCTATACCACTGATTGATGTATGTTAAGTTCATTAGTTGCTCGTGAGGATTTTGTATAAATTTGTTCGCAAGTAGTTCGGATAAGCTCGAAACTTTTGTGCTATATACCGATGACTCAAGTTTTTATATTTACACATGTTTGCCTCGGCAGTCAACCCTTTTGTGTTTACAAAGGGATGTGGAATGTGTGTGAATTTTTAGTGATATTTAATATCCAACCACAATTTTTCCGACGGCGTTGGTATTACGGTATTGAAATGAATCAATTATACAAGTTCAAAAGTGTGCCGGATCGGGACTCGAACACATACGCTCCACTTGTCTACATAAGGTAAGCTCGGTTTAAGGTCTAGTCGACATCAAAGTCATCAGGGAATCAGCACAAGCGCGGACTGTGTAAAGGGTGGGGAAGGAAACGGCCGTACCCTTTCAAAGGCATTTGGGGAAAACGAGGAAAACGTAAATTTGGATAGCCAGACGCGAATTGGAACCGTCAACCTCCCAACTGCGAGTCCTGTCCTAACCACTGCGCCACCTCGCTCGATCCTGCTGGCCTAGTACGGTTGCCTTAACCCGAGCTGAATCGCTTTCCAGCCAAAGGTATTTTAACCTAGGGAACAGGTGACAGCCACTGGGCGCCAAGTCAGGACTATAGGGTGGGTGGGTGATTATGTTCCACTGAAAGTATTGCAGGAGAGAAACGGTTTGCCGAGCGATGTGTGGGCGAGCGTTGTCTACATCTACATATACATGATTTTTCTGCAATTCGCATTTAAGTGCTTGGCAGAGGGTTCATCGAACCACAATCATACTATCTCCCTACCATTCCACTCCAGAACATCGCGCGGGAAAAACGAACACCTAAACCTTTCTGTTCGAGCTCTGATTTCTCTTATTTTATTTTGATGATCATTCCTACATACACTCCTGGAAATTGAAATAAGAACGCCGTGAATTCATTGTCCCAGGAAGGGGAAACTGTATTGGCACATTCCTGGGGTCAGATACATCACATGATCACACTGACAGAACCACGGGCACATAGACACAGGCAACAGAGCGTGCACAATGTCGGCACTAGTACAGTGTACATTCACCTTTTGCAGCAATGCAGGCTGCTATTCTCCCATGGAGACGATCGTAGAGATGCTGGATGTAGTCCTGTGGAACGGCTTGCCATGCCATTTCCACCTGGCGCCTCAGTTGGACCAGCGTTCGTGCTGGACGTGCAGACCGCGTGAGACGACGCTTCATCCAGTCCCAAACATGCTCAATGGGGGACAGATCCGGAGATCTTGCTGGCCAGGGTAGTTGACTTACACCTTCTAGAGCACGTTGGGTGGCACGGGATACATGCGGACGTGCATTGTCCTGTTGGAACAGCAAGTTCCCTTGCCGGTCTAGGAATGGTAGAACGATGGGTTCGATGACGGTTTGGATGTACCGTGCACTATTCAGAGTCCCCTCGACGATCACCAGAGGTGTACGGCCAGTGTAGGAGATCGCTCCCCACACCATGATGCCGGGTGTTGGCCCTGTGTGCCTCGGTCGTATGCAGTCCTGATTGTGGCGCTCACCTGCACGGCGCCAAACACACATACGACCATCATTGGTACCAAGGCAGAAGCGACTCTCATCGCTGAAGACGACACGTCTCCATTCGTCCCTCCACTCACGCCTGTCGCGACACCACTGGAGGCGGGCTGCACGATGTTGGGGCGTGAGCGGAAGACGGCCTAACGGTGTGCGGGACCGTAGCCCAGCTTCATGGAGACGGTTGCGAATGGTCCTCGCCGATACCCCAGGAGCAACAGTGTCCCTAATTTGCTGGGAAGTGGCGGTGCGGTCCCCTACGGCACTGCGTAGGATCCTACGGTCGTGGCGTGCATCCGTGCGTCGCTGCGGTCCGGTCCCAGGTCGACAGGCACGTGCACCTTCCGCCGACCACTGGCGACAACATCGATGTACTGTGGAGACCTTACGCCCCACGTGTTGAGCAATTCGGCGGTACGTCCACCCGGCCTCCCGCATGCCCACTATACGCCCTCGCTCAAAGTCCGTCAACTGCACATACGGTTCACGTCCACGCTGTCGCGGCATGCTACCAGTGTTAAAGACTGCGATGGAGCTCCTTATGCCACGGCAAACGGGCTGACACTGACGGCGGCGGTGCACAAATGCTGCGCAGCTAGCGCCATTCGACGGCCAACACCGCGGTTCCTGGTGTGTCCGTTGTGCCGTGCGTGTGATCATTGGTTGTACAGCCCTCTCGCAGTGTCCGGAGCAAGTATGGTGGGTCTGACACACCGGTGTCAATGTGTTCTTTTTTCCATTTCCAGGAGTGTATGTAGGTTGGGCTCAACAAAATATTTTCGCATTCGGAAGAGAAAGTTGTTGACTGAAATTTCGTAAATAGATCTCGCCGCGACGAAAAACGTCTTTGCTTTAATGACTTCCATCCCAACTCGCGTATAATATCTGCCACACTCTCTCCCCTATTACGTGATAATACAAAACGAGCTGTCCTTTTTTGTACCCTTTCGATGGCCTCCGTCAACCCCACCTGGTAAGGATCCCACACTGCGCAGCAATATTCTAACAGAGGACGAACGAGTGTAGTGTAAGCTGTCTCTTTAGTGGACTTGTTGCATCTTCTAAGTGTTCTGCCAATGAAACGCAACCTTTGGCTATCCTTCCCCGCAATATTATCTACGTGGTCTTTCCAACTGAAGTTGTTCGTAATTTTAACACTCAGGTACTTAGTTGAATTGACAGCCTTGAGAATTGTACTATTTATCGCTCAATCGAATTCCAACGAATTTCTTTTGGAACTCATGTGGATCACCTCACACTTTTAGTTATTTAGCGTTAGCTGCCACCTGCCACACCATACAGCAATCTTTTCTAAATCGCTTTGCAACTGACACTGGTCTTCGGATGACCTTACTAGACGGTAAATTACAGCATCATCTGCGAGCAACCTAAGAGAACTGCTCAGATTGTCACCCTGGTCATTTATATAGATCAGGAACAGCAGAGGTCCCAGGACGCTTCCCTGGGGAATACCTGATATAACTTCAGTTTTACTCGATGATTTGCCGTCTATTACTACGAACTGCGACCTTCCTGACAGGAGATCACGAATCCAGTCGCACAACTGAGACGATACCCCACAGGCCCGCAGCTTGATTAGAAGTCGCTTGTGAGGAACGGTGTGAAAAGCTGTCCGGAAATCTAGAAATACGGAATCAATTTGAGATCCCCTGTCGACAGCGGCCATTACTTCGTGCGAATAAAGAGCTAGCTGCGTTGCACAAGAACGATGTTTTCTGAAACCATGCTGATTACATATCAATAGATCGTTCCCTTCGAGGTGATTCATATTATTTGAATACAGTATATGCTCCAAAACCCTACTGCAAACCGACGCCAATGATATAGGTCTGCAGTTCGATGGATTACTCCTACTACCCTTCTTAAACACTGGTGCGACCTGCGCAATTTTCCAATCTGTAGGTACAGATCTATCGGTGAGCGCGCGGATGTGTATGATTGCTAAGCAGGGAGCTATTGTATCAGCGTAATCTGAAAGGAACCTAATCGGTATACAATCTGGACCTGAAGACTTGCCCGTATCAAGCGATTTGAGTTGCTTCGCAAACCCTAAGGTATCTTCTTCTAAGAAACTCATGATAGCAGCTGTTTGTGTTTCAAATTCTGGAATATTGTCATGGAGAATGTGTGTGCCCTTGCTCAGCATTCCTCTTCTCTGGTTCTGAATTGCCCGTTTGAGTTCTTTCAGAGTCTCACAGTACCTGTCAGTGTTATTTGTGGTCCCAGCGATTCAGCTCCGACGACGAGGTGAAAGAAGATTTTTCATAACTTTCTGAACAGCATGGCGGCGAGTTGGTATGACAAGGGCATAAAAAAACTGCCAGAGCGTCTACAAAACTGCATCGACAGAAATGGTGATTATATCTAAAAATAGCTAAATGTTCAAGCTGGATGGAAACCACTGTAGAGATAAACAGGTCTATGTACTTATAAAAAAATAGGAGACCTTACTTTTGGGATTATCCTCGTAAAAACATTGCTTGAAATAACCACAGAAATCAATTTGGATGTTCGACGAACGTATTCGTTAGGACAGTGCTGTGAAATTTGGCGTTAATGGGGTATGGCAGCAGACGACCGACAGGAGTGTGTTCGCTGACAGCACGATATCGCCTGCAGTGCCTCTCCTCAGTTGGACCCTAGACAACTGGAAAACCGTGGCCTGGTCAGCCGAGCTCCGATTTCCGTTGGTAAAAGCTGATGGTAAGGATCGAGTATAAAGCAGACTTCACGAAGTCATGGACTCAAGTTGTCAACAGGGCACTGTGTAAGCTGGTCGACGCTCCATAATGGTGTGGGCTGCGTTTACATAGAAGGGATTGGGTCCTCTGTTCCGACTAAACCGATCATTGACCGGAAATGGTTCTGTTCGGCTACTTGGAGAACATTTGCAGCAATTCGTGGACTTCATGATCTGAAACAACTATGGAATTTTTATGGATGACAATGCGCCAAGTTATCGGGCCACAATTTTTCGCGATAAGATTTGATGGACAGTCTGAACAATTCGAGCGAATGATTTGGCCACCCAGATCATCCGACATGTATACCCTCGAACTTTTATGGGACACAACTCTTGCACCGGCAACACTTCCGCATTCTGTAGGGGACTTCCAACGACTTATATATCAATAGTAAGTTGGGAATGTGGGTCTCACGGGAGGCGTGCCAGAGATAAGTACTTGCCCTGTCCTCTGTGTCCTCGGTGGCTCAGATGGATCGAGCGTCTGCAATGTAAGCAGGAGATCCCTGGTTCGAGTCCCGGTCGCGACACATTTTTTCAACAGTCCCCGTTGGCATATATCAACTCCTGTATGCAGCTAAGGGTACTCATTTCATTGTATTGATTTACTTGAAAATTCATTCCAACGACTTGTTAAACCGTGCCATGTCGAGTTGCTGCACAGGGCAAAAGAAAGTTTGACACTATAGTAAGAGATATCCTATGATTTTTGTCACGGCAATGTACATCTGTGCAGAAAAGGCTTCATTCGTAAAGAAGGAAAGTACTAAAACACATAGCGTAACATTTGCACAAGCATGTTGCGTAACATTAGCAGGAACGACTGTGAAGTGCCACTACGGTGAGTCCATTTGTGAAGTTGTGGTCAGCAACTAAGATTAGGAATTGTCGTCCTGTCGACGAGAACATTGGAGATGGTGCAAACGCTCGAAATGAGCAATGGCAAGACAGGACATCGGCTGTGACATTGAGAAAGGAAATATGTCGCCATTCTCCGGTGGTCTGGGGTAAGCACCGAAATCTTAAATCAGAGCGACTGCGCGGGGTTCTGAACTCTCCTCCCCCGAAAGCGAGTCCGCTATCTTAACTACTGCGCCACTTGGGTCGGCACAGGCGTGATCAGCTCGTGAGAGCTTATCAGCGTGATGACTCTGTTATGATGGCAGGTTCTCGATAAGACACGTCAAGAGCGTTCATTATCTTCTGCGGGAAGATGGATTAATATCTGAGTAACGCGCCTCTGACGCCTGGCCGGAAATACGGGAACTTCGGGTGATTGAAGATTTAATCTGTTGTTTACACATTTTACATTACAGCATCGAATATCAACGGGAGAATTAGGGGCACCATGAGAAAGTATCAAACTTGAATGTCTCGAATGACAGTGGAAGAAACTTAGCTCAACGTCTGGATGTTCCTGTAAAACCCTGTGTGAGAATTACACATCTTGACAGATGATCAGTCAGCTACTATCTTTTATTTGGTGCTAGGTGTCATCCAGAATTACTCGGTCAGCTATTCGTCTTAATTTATTAGTTACAAAAGCATTGAAAACTGATCTCTTGCAAGTTTAGGTGTTCTACGAAGGTGTGTAGAGTTCCACTGGGTCCTACGATCTTCTGGCATTTTACACAGAGGCCTACGCATGTCACCTAGACTTCTCCAGTAACTATAGATGTCGAAAACTGTAGATTTGACACATTGTTGTTCGTTAAAATCACCCTCTTTCCACTATCACGCGTAATGGTCATGCTTGAAATCTGTTAACCTGTACTCTACCCTTGTAGCGATCAAACAAATTGCATGTGAATCCTATCAGACCTTGATTCGAAACAAGGCCCCAGGAGTAGACAACATTCCATTGGAACTACTGACAGCCTTGGGAGAGCCAGTCTTGACAAAACTCTACCACCTGGTGAGCAAGATGTATGAAACAGGCGAAATTCCCTCAGACTTCAAGAAGAATATAATAACTCCAATCCCAAAGAAAACAGGCGATGACACACGTGAAAATTACCGAACTATCAGATTAATAAGTCACAGCTGCACAATACTAACGCGAATTCTTTACAGACGAATGGAAAAACTGGCAGAAGCCGACCTCGGGGAAGATCAGTTTGGATTCCGTAGAAACACTGGAACACGTGCGGCAATACAGACCTTACAACTTACCTTAGAAGAAAGATCAAGGTAAGGCAAAGCTACGTTCGTATACAGGGAACGAAAGGTTATTTACAGTTTGTTCAGAAACCAGATGCAGTAATAAGAGTCGAGGAGCATGAAAGGGAAGCAGTCGTTGGAAAGGGAGTGCTGTACCAACTGAGCACTTGCCCGCGAAAGGCAAAGGTCCCGAGTTCGAGTCTCGGTCGGGCACACAGTTTTAATCTGACAGGAAGTTTCATATCAGCGGACACTCCGCTGCGGAGTGAAAATCTCATCCCCCAGGCTGTGGCTAAGCCATGTCTCTGAAGTATTCTTTCTTTCAGGAGTGCTAGTTCTGCAAGTTTCGCGGGAATGCTTCTGTAAAGTTTGGAAGGTAGGAGACGAGATACTGGCAGAAGTGAAGCTGTGAGGACCGGGCTTGAGTCGTGCTTCGGTAGCTCAGATGGTAGAGCACTTGCCCGCGAAAGGCAAAGGTCCCGAGTTCGAGTCTCGGTCGGGCACACAGTTTTAATCTGCCAGGAAGTTACAGTCAAGTATAAATTTGAAAACTTAATAAACTACGGAATAATGTAGATAGAGAGGTAAAAATAAACACCCGTCCTTGGAATGATATGGCGTTTTATTAGAACAAAAATGCAGGATGGCGCTCCACCCCATATTGCTAGACGCGTGAAAAATCTCTTGCACGCGTCGTTTGGTGATGATCGTGTGCTCAGCCGCCACTTTCTTGATGCTTGGTTTCCCAGGTCCCCAGGCCTCAATCCCTGCGATTATTGGCTTTGGGGTTACCTGAAGTCGCAAGTGTATCGTGATCTACCAACATCTCTAGGGATGCTGAAAGACAACATCCGACGCCAAAGCCTCACCATAACTCCGGACATGCTTTACAGTGCTGTTCACAACAATATTCCTCGACTACAGCTATTGCAGAGGAATGATGGTGGACATATTGAGCATTTCCTGGAAAGACCATCGTCTTTGCTTTGTCTTACTTTGTTATGCTAATTATTGCTATTCTGATCAGATGAAGCGCCATCTGTCCGACATTTTTTGAACTTTTGATTTTTTATTTCTAATAAAAACCTATGTCATTCCAAGCATGTATGTCAATTTGTACCTCTCTATCTACATTATTCCCTGATTCATTCAGTTTTCAAATTTATGCTGACTTCTTGATCACCTGCTACATTGTCGACTGAGGTGTGGCACCGCTGTGGCCGAGATGTTCTAGGCGCTTTAATCCGGAACCGCGCTGCTGCTACGGTCGCAGGTTCGAATCCTGCCTCGGCAAGGATGTATGTGATGTCCTTAGGTTAGATAGGTTTAAGTAGTTCTAAGTCTAGGGGACTGATGACCTCAGATGTTAAGTCCCGTAGTGCTTAGAGCCATTTTGATAGCACGTCCAGTATGCTGATACTGTTTGGCACAGTGACAGGTCACTGATATCTACCAGAGATGGTCGTTTCACGAGCTATTAGTACGATCGAGCGACTAGGTACCAAAGGCAAAACAAGAGGCTTTAAAATGCCGCAGCCATTACTACACAGCCTCAATTCGAGTCTTAGAGGACATAAGCATACTGCACAAAAATTTAATCATGTCCTCTAAAAACACAAGTTTCCGCAGGTGTGCCATACTCAACTGAAGTCAGTTATTAATAGCTGGATCCCGCAGAGCTATCACATTGTGGCCATTTTGGTTTCTAGATTCATTCGCTGTTTGTAAAACGCAGTGTTAAGGTGCAACTCCGGTTCTCGTCAGATCACACAAGTTGCACATCTTCGGGTGTGGCCAGTATTGGGTGGGTGACTGTTTGCGTACGCGGCGCTGTTGACACTTCACCTTTTGATTTTATGGCTAAAGGGTCACCAGTCTTTGCTACAGATTGTTGGATTAAATTCCCAATCTCTCCAATACAAGTATGACACTCCACTACACTCATACCCATTACAGTCACCTACACATAACAGATACAATTACTGTACTGCTCTCATACTTCGCAAAGCAAAGGTACCTGCGAGAGCAAAGGACAGACAAAACCTTTTTAATAAGGCGGCTGAACTTGTCCTTCCGAGCCTCCGGCCAGACAAGTGTGGATTGCTTTTTACCTACTGTTTCAAACAGTCTCAGACATTTCCTAAGGAATTAGTCTAAAACAACTGCTAGAGAAAAAGAAATAATTGAACTTAGAGACGCAGATAGCGTTTGTAGATTACGAAAAAGCTTTTGACAAAGTCAGTAGCAACCTATTGGGGCATATCGTGAAAAAGAAGCTTCCGAATGCACCTAATTAGCTCTGTAAAAACTACTTACAAAGATTCAAAAATTATGATCTCAGATAGAAATAACTTTTTTAAACAAATAACTCAGGGAGCTAGATAAGGATGTTCCAACTGTTTGTAAAATCTACATAAAGACCTAGTTAGGGCCTGGAAACAGAATATCACCTATGGCGAAAAGATCAGGGAGAAATGTTCTATTACTCTACTATAAGCAGATGATCAAATAAATGTCAGGAAAAATGAAGATAATCTCCAAAGAACCGGTTGTTATGTAATTTGTTATGTATAAAGTGAACATTTCCTGCAATAAAAGAAAGGATGTGGCATTCAAGAGAATATCACCTACAAAATCTAAAATTATAACAAATAATGTTGTGCTGAGAGAGATAACCAGCCTTCAGTATTTAGACTACGACGTAGGACGAAATTTCGACAGTGAGACTGATAATACGATCCTAAATCTTAGCGCAGTCTTGTCGAAAAATTAGAAATATGCTACAAAAAAGCCACGAAAGAGACACAGATGAAGTTTTACCAAGTCGTGACAAGAGTCCGAGAAGAGTCCAGGTTACCAGATTACGGAATTATTAAAGAGTGCATCAAAGAAGATCGCATCATAAATGACGACTTTTGAAATTAATTACAAGATAGTTCTAAGCACGAGAAAATAGATCTAACCACAAACAGATAGTGGAAACATGTAGATAAAAAGCAAGAAAATAGGTTTCTAAAACAAATTCTGGAACTGGTGAAATCGACTAATCTATGAAGGGAGAAGAAGAAGGTTAGAATCGAGTAATTTAGCGAGCAAAAAGTTGTCTGAGTGTCCGTCAATCCAGGAATGTCCGCTGCAGTGCAGTAAACACAAGTGTCATCTTGTAAGACAAGAGTGTCCGCAGCAAACAAACCATAAAGTTGTGCCAGAAAGGGCAACAGTAGGCCGCCGAGAATGTTGAAATAAACGTACTGATTCCTGTTCACGGTGACCTGAATAAGAGGGCCCAAGTCACGTTACAGGGAGAACCCTTAAAATGTCACAGAACACACTACGACATCTTTGGTCGTCGATCACCTCGACGCCAAGCATCATTTGATAAGAGGCAACACAGCAATTCGTCGCACCACACTACTCACCTCACGTAATTTATTATCCAATTTCTGCGTTGTTTGCACCACTGAAAGTGTGCAGATGCTGAGAGCGATCGCCTTTTGCGAGGTACGCGACTCCAAATGTCCACTGTATGCAGTTGCCTTCGCGGTATTAACTCTAAAAATGGTCTAGAGGGACACATCCACAGACGGCGACAGTTCCTTTCGCATTTGAAACCGGGTGCCATTGACAAATCGTGGCACCCATCTCCTGTCCCTGGAGGTTACGAACTTTTTTAACGACCACTGCTCTTAAGCCGTGTTACTCGGCTGCGAGCGGCGAACCATTCTTTGTAGACACGATGAACAGTCCACGTTAATAAATCAACAAAGTGGGCAACTTCTTTACGGTGCAGTAATGATCACATCCAAACACGACAGTGCGATTCTGGCTGTTTGTCACCTTTCCTTGCTCACCCATGGTTGTACGCTGATTATGTACAATCGATTAGCACACAGACACCATTTCACTGCCATGGCTTATCAACTGTAGAGGATCACGTGACTTCCTGGTATCACTTCTACACAATGTACAGCGCTATGTGGCGGCCATTGCGCTCATTTAAGGGTTTGTTGTTGTTGTTGTGGTCTTCAGCTCTCCATGGTTCAAATGGCTCTGAGCACTATGGGACTCAACATCTTAGGTCATCAGTCCCCTAGAACTTAGAACTACTTAAACCTAACTAACCTAAGGATATCACACACACCCATGCCCGAGGCAGGATTCGAACCTGCAACCGTAGCAGTCCTGCGGTTCCGGACTGCAGCGCCAGAACCGCACGGCTACCGCGGCCGGCTCAGCTCTCCACGCTACTCATTCTGTCCAAGCCTCTTCATCTCCGAGTAACTATAACTACTGCAGCCAACATCCACGTGAACCTGCTAACCTGATTACTGTAGGCGTCTCTTGGTCTCTCTCTGCAATTTTTACTCCTCCCCCCCCCCCCCCCCCCCTCACACCTTCCTCCAATACTAAACTGACGATGCCTTGATGCCTCAGAATGTGTCCTATCAACAGATTTCTTCTTTCAGTCAATTTATGCCACAAACTTCTTTTCTCCCCAAATCTATTCAGTGCCTCCTCGTTAGTTATGTTCTCTGCCTCTTCTGTAGCACCACATTTCAAAAGCTTCTCTTCTTGTCTAAACCGTTTATCGCCCGTGTTTCACTGCCATACATGCCTACGCTCCAGACAAATACTTTCAGAAAGACTAACTTGCTAACACTTTATTTTATATTCGATATTAACAAATTTCTCATTTTCAGAATCGCTTCTCTTACCTTTGTCAGCCTACGTTTTATATCATCTCTTCTTTGCCTGTTAAGTGTATAACTAACATTTTTTCCGATGACCATACAACTAGATATCCACCACAGTTAACTGCTCAGTTTTGTTATCCACAGAGTTTGCGCAGCTGATGTAGGCGCTTTCTCCAGAGGGAGTTAGTACCTGAACCCCGTCAGTTGCTATATGACTAAGGCGACGTACGAAGTGACGAATGGAGTGCAAGCTACAAGAGGAGGGGTCGCCTCTGCACTGTGCTCCAGTGGTTTTGCTGGCAACCAAATCGGTGGTCGTGGACTTTTCCCGGTTACTACCTCAGATCTTTCTGTGGCAGGAAGGACTGCAACTGGAAACACTCAGCTAAGGAAATTAGAGCTTTTCTCTCGGACCATCTGTGAATGGAATACACAAGGGTACCGGCAGATAGTACCAGAAGTACCGTCTGTCGCACGCCGTAAAATGTCTTCCGGAGCACTAATCTGGGCACGGAGCGAACTATATTACGAGGGTGAGTCAAATGAAAACCTTAAATATGTAATAGCATATCGAGATTTCGCACCGTTATCCTGTAAGTTGGTAAGCGTGCTACAAACAGCGTGCAGAGTGGTCTGTAGGTGGCAGCATAGTGCAGATGCACACATACCGTCGCATTACCAGTATAAAGATGGCCACCCCACTTGCGACTTGCACCAGGGAAGAAGAGCGTTCTGTTATTCGGTTTTTGCGTAGTCAAGGTGTGAAACCTATTGAAATTCATCGGCGAATGCATGTTTGTCATAACAGCAAATCTACGAACGGAATAGGAAGTTCGCAAATGGTGTGACTTCAGTGGAAGATGCTCCTCGTCCAGGTCAGGTATAACGAGTTGTGATTCCACAGACCATTGCAGCAGTTCAAGCGATAGTGAAGGAAAACCGCCGAATGACACTGAATGACATTGCAGCATGTTTACAGATTAGTCATGGGTCAGCTCACCACATTGTGCATGATGTGCTCCAGTTTCACAAAGTGTCTTCAAGGTGGGTGCCACGGCAGCTGACTCCTGAAATGAGAGAACGGCTTGCTCATGCTTGTGAAGAACTTCTTCGGCGCTTTGATCGAGAAGGTGATGGCTTCCTTGCAAGAATCGTTACTGGGGACGAAACCTGGTTTCAGTTCCACCAACCGGATACGAAGAGAGCGAGCAAGGAATGGCGCCATTTCTCATCACCAAAACCAAAGGAGTTTCGAACAGAACCATTAGCAGGGAAGGTTATGCTGACTCTCTTTTGGGACGAAAAAGGAGTCGTTTTGGAGCATTAAATGCCTAGAGGAACCATTGTCACCAGTGCATCATACACAGATCTCCTAAAAAATCACCTGCGGCCTGCAATCAAATCAAAGTGTCATGGATTGCTGTCAGCAGGTGTCCTTTTGCAACATGACAATGTAAGGCCCCACACTGCCCGTACAACAGTTGCAATAATCACAGACCTGCATTTTGAGTGTCTTCCTCATCCACCATACTCACCAGACCTTGCCCCATGGGATTTCCATGTGTTTGGACCACTCAAAGACGCAATGGGAGGAAAGAAGTTCCATTCTGATGAAGAGGTATGCCACATGGTACATGAGTGGTGGCACGGACTACCAAAAGAATTTTGTTCTAAAGGAATTTATGGACTTTGTAAGCGCTGGAGGACTTGCATTGAGCGTGGAGGAGATTATGTTGAAAAGTGATACAGCTTTGTACCACCTATGCACAATAAATAATATTTAAAAAAAAAAATTTAAGGTTTTCATTTGACTCACCCTCGTGTATCAGATATGATAGCAACGACAGCAGCCAACAGCACAGAGTATCCTGTACGTGTGTGTGATAAAATTAGATCGCCTTTACATTTATATGCCTATCGAGGGACATGGGACCAGCCCACTGCGCTGTCGGCCGTTGTAATTTTCCCAGGCCTCGGAACCGCTCATTCTCACTGAAGTAGCTCCTCAATATTGGAAACACGAGGCTGAGTAGACCCTGTTACTTGGTGGTACTGGGAGTAAGGCCCGAGTCCTTCGCATATGAATAAGACCTACTTATTTGACTTAATATCTGTATTAAATTACTAGAGTTTAATGTACCATTAGCACGTTTAAGGTCAGAAATGAGCTTTGGAAGTGACCACAACATGAAAAAAATGATAATCAGAAACAAACAGTTGCGCCAGGCCACGTAAAACATCTCCAAACGAGTAGATTCTGGTGCGGTACTCGCTGTGGTTTAGCGAATAACACAGTCAATTTTTTGGAATGGCGTCCCAGTAAAAATGAAGGGTTTTATAAAGTACACCAATATTTTTATCAAGAGCAGATGACCATGTCAGTAGGCGGGCAAGGCGATTTGTGGTGCATTTTTTTAGTGCAGGTTGCCTACATCAGGGGCAGGTATGCATTCAGGGGCAAACCTACTGTTCTCCTTTGATTGACAGGTACTTAAACTAATGTTATGCTAAAAGGATCCTTCTTTTTGATTGACAGGCACTAACCTATTGTTCCTCCACCTCCTCTCAGTCCCTTCCCCCCTCAGGAAAGCACCAACCCATTCCTCCCCCTTGCTGCTACAGGTACACTTTCAGGTCTGAGTTATTGGAATAGACCATCTTACTCTTATCAGTTTGATTGACTACTTTGTTAAATTGATCAGTTATTAACCTCTCCCCCTCTGGTAAATTCCTCTTCCCTCCCACACTCCCTCCCAGAAATTGGCGGGAAGAAGACTAAGCTGATTGGTCATTTTGATGGAAATGTGTATGGAATATTGTTTAAATAATTTAGACAATGTTTGGAATATTATTTCAACAATTTAGGGGATTCAAGGCAGTGTATGGAATATATAGAAATTGGTGGAGAGGAAGGTAACAGGAAATTCAAGAGTATATTGTTTATTTATAAAAAATTCAGTTTTGGGGGGTTGGATTTCTCTTGCCTATCATTCTCTACTGTTTGGAAACATGTAGATCTTTTAAGAAGTAATTACTTGGGGCAAAGATGTTACATAACCTAATGTTCGGCACTGTAGTCTGGATGTCTTAACCTAATGTTCAGCCCTTTGTCACCACTTAACCGATTGTTCTGTTAAGAGGTTTTCCATGTCACCCCCATTTTCTTAAACTATTCTCCAGCCTTTGATATCAAATTAAGTAATTAGTTACGTCCTCCTACCCTTTTCTGCTACACGTTTCGAATTTCACATGCTTTTGAATGCCATTTCTGGGAGGGAGGGTGGGAGGGAGCGTAGTTTACCAGAGGGAGAGATGTCAGTTAATTGATCAATTTAATTAAGTAGTCAATCAAACTGATAAGAGTGAGAGGGGCTATTCCAATAACTCAGACCTGAAAGTTTACCTGTCGCAGCAAGGGGGATGGGGGTGTGTTGGAGGTATTCTGAGGGAGGGGGGGGGGGGGGGGGGGCGAGTGGGAGGAAGTGACAATAGGTCAAGTGCTCGTCAATCAAAAAGAAGGATCCTTTTGACAGAACAATAGGTTAAGAACGTGTCAATCAATGGAGAACAGTAGGTTTGTTCCTGAGTGCATACCTGCCCCTGATGTAGGCAATCTGCATTAACAAATTCCACCACAAACTGCCTTGCCCACGTACTCGTGTCGTCTGAAATAGTTCAAATGCTTTATTTTTGATCATGCATTGACCTCCAGTGCAAGAACTGAATATGAAGACGGCCGTTTGAGACGGTCGAAACAATCCTCTATAAAGATGATTATGACTCCGTGCTAAAATTAAAAAAGTTACTAAATGCCCGAATGCCAAGTGTAAGTCTGAGTATATGTTAATGTGTGTAACACAGTGAAATCAGCGATATGCCACTGTGTAGCACTGTAGCTCGTCGATTGAGAACGCAGCAAGCGAGCAGCATTGCAAAACTTGCAGTGCTTCTGAGAAATGACTAAGAGATTCCACATCATTTGTCAATGCCACTTGCAAAACAGAGCACCATATTTTTTTTTAATAATGAACGTCAGGAAAACCTTCATGTTCCATAATATGAGATCTGAGATTGCCCTCTCGGAAATGGAAAGAATATGGAGGACCTGTAAGTGACGTCACATAACCGGCTGTATTCCATAGCGCGCATAATAACGTGTGATGCTATCTCGGGCTAGCTACTGCCAGACTCAGCCTCAAAAGGACACGAAGACGTGGAAATGCAGCGAACTGCATTCGCCTGAGAAGTGACATGTTTCATAATGAGTGGAATAATACATTCTGATGTCCTTAGCTGATGGACAGCCAGTTAGTGAGTGGGAAAGCACAAAGTAGGAAATCAGTCTTCTCGACGCTGTGATGCACTTGATTTATCAGCGTGTGGAGCAGCTCTCATAGTTCAAATCTCGGTTCGTCGCTGTCTCTTTGGGTTGTCTGCAGTTCTCCATGTCGCTCGACTACGCCGTTAGGAAATTCAAATCTCATACCAGCACCATTTTATTGGTGTCGTGTCCATCATGGTTCAAAATTAATTATGAACTGTTACAGCTCACATCAAAAAGTGAAATGCGTCATATTATAAACCTAGAAAGTTTAGTCTTCTGGATAAAACAAAATTTGGAGATCCGAAGGACTATGAAACAAGGTAAAATGTCGTGACATGTCAGTTGGGAAAGCGTTATCTACGTTGTGCTTACTGTAGAGAGCCGGAACCCTAACAGGGCGACATTGGGCGCCAGAGAGTGAGCACAGTGGTGTACCAATATGAACTATTCACTAAAGCATGTACGAAAACTTTAAAGAAATTCTTTGTAAGGCACCGTATTCATACATACATACCAAAAGACTGACTGTGTTTGAACAAGTGAAAGGAATATAAACTGGTAACGTAAAAACACCACTTAGCAAAGTAGATCGTAATGTAAGCGAATAGCTCTCACACTTTGGAAATATTCAAGCTGTTCGAGTGTTTTGTTGAATGACGTACATCGGTTAGTGCTATGGTACATCAACATACGATAAATAGCGAGCTTTGTTAAAAATATAAAGCAAATAACCGTTGTCGACAATATGGTGGTGCAAGTTCGTAACTGGGCAGGAAACCATACTAAAGCAGAACATGTAAATAAAAATCCACTGTAAATATATCATCAGTTCCTTTGGGCCTTGGCCCACTGCAACGCGGGGTTGGCCTAGTGACTATGGATTTGGCGATGTTAGTGTCAGAGGGCAACAGGATGCCCTTCCTGTCTCCACCCCGTACCCCCCCCCCCCCCCCCCCCTCGGGAAGTAGTGTACCTCTGCGTCTAGGGTAACCATGAAATAGCGAGAACGTTTTTCAGATGTCTGCAAGTCATTAACTGAGGCGAGACGTGGGTACCAGCCTGGTATTCGCCTAGTGGGATGTGGAAAAGTGCCTAAAAACCACTCCAGGCTGGCCAGCAGAGTGGCTCTCGTCGTTAATCCGCCGGGTGGACACTCCTACCAAAGTCCAGGAAGCAGCGCTTTAGCGCTCTCGGCTAACCTGGCAGGTCTCCACTGTATGTACAATACGTAAAATGTGGTCTAATAAAATAGGACTATTGCAGACTTTCGAAAACAGAGACAATTTTATGTCAATGATCATTTTCCTAGTGCTTCAAAAATACTGCATCTAAATCATACGCACATAAATTCAAACAGTGTTATTATTTTCAGTTCAGAACTGCTAATACTGACAGCGCGAGACCCAAGCAGCTGATACATTGCCTCATGCAAGAAAAAATAACTGTGAAACGACAGCGAGGGAACCTTTAGAGGCGTAATAGCATTACAAAACTGGTTCGTTGGGCGATTATTAGGAGCAACAATAAGGTAATCTCAAAATCGCATTCATTAATGATGATTAGGTCTTGTGAAACGTTATATTCTATGACCAAAAATTTAAGTTGTGGAGAAAAGCATTTAAAGAATAAGATATGAAATTCATATTATAGTTAAACATACGATATCAGTTCTTTTGCTGCAGGTCCTTCTTCTCAACTACCCACTTCTTTTCCCGCTTACTCTGCCTTTTGCATGTTTTCTGACTACATCCATACACTTCCATTCACAATTTTTTAAACATACAGTGTGACATGACGTTGGCTCCACACCCATTCTCTCCAGAATTAATTTGGAACATATATAACCACAACTGAAACCACTAACTGTATTCAAAACACAAATATTTTTCAGAATATTTGGAAAATAATTTTATTTTATAACTTCTTTGTCCCGCAGTTGTTCGGAGTGATTCATTTTTGTTCTGAAAGGAACATAAGTCATACTGTCAATGAACAGAAATATTTGGAGATTCAAAGACACGAAATTCACACTGTAAACTGAGCGTTACGCTCTTTGTGAATTCAGAGAAGGCTTTTTAACGTGCGAGGTGTGTATGATGAATATGAAGATTGGGACAGCATTACAAGACTGATTCCAGCCAAAAATTCACTAACAAGCCACGTAGTGTGGGCAGGTGCATAATTGTGATGCAAAAGCCACCGTTTGTTTCGTCACAAATTCGGGCGTCTTTTTTTTATATATTGCGTCACACAGCGGCCTTTGAACTTGTAAGAAGTACTTCGTTTTGATCGTTGGGTCTTGTGGCAAAACTCATGGTGCGCTATGCCGTTAAATTCGAAGAACACAATGACCGTATACTTCACGCATGAACACACTTGTCAAGCTTTAATCAATCCATACGACCATACACTGTATAGATATTTACCAACAGATTAACTAAATAATAACAAATCGCTCAACTTGGGCTAATACGACACGCTAAACTACAAATTCCCGCTACATTTCGTGTATAAATTTCCAAAACTCTCAGTTAATTTTCACAGATTAAAGTAGCATGGAGAATAGGACAGAAGTAGAATGGGCAAACTACAGGACCTTAAGAAGTGGAGTAAGATGAGACTGATAGGGCTGAGGAAAAAACTGATTTCCAGACGCAGGTGGAAACGACTTAAAGAAAAAGCATTACCTTCATTTACACTCTTGTGTAGGCACAGTTAGCAGAACAACGTTCAGAATCTTCGAACTTAGAGAAAAACTGGTAACTGCGAGTGCATACTTCGATTTCATGTTGTGGAAATTATGAAGTTTTCGAAGTTGTGATAGTTTGTTGCTATTACAGCTCTTAAAATTTATGGCATGGCACGTCCTTCGAAATTTGTGGACGTAAGCTTTTCATAGTGTGACTCCCTCTATAACCGAACCCTGGATCCGCCCCTGTTAAGGGTCTCCTTAACGTCTGATGCCGAGGTTTTCACGGACGGAGCACAAACTTTCATCTGACAAGGATTTTGTAGGAAGTCACTCGTGACCTGGTTAAAGAACTATATCGGCTTTTGTTGCAATGTATTGCATGGAAAATGCAAATCAAGTATGTCCATCGGGCCTGGAAAATGGTCCCCCCGCTGCTTCAGAAGGTCTGACTCGTGATTTGAGCACTCCACTGCTGCTTTCGAAATCAGTAGTGGACTACTGATAATAAAGTTTAGATAATGTTGATCTTTATATACGCGCTTTTCAGTAATAACTCAGTGGCCACTATTTTCTCGTTAAATTACCTCTGCATCCGTGTTACCTGCATAAGAAGCACGGAGATGTGCTTGCAAATTGTACATTGCGCCTTAACGATTACTCCTTCGTGCGTCAAATCTATCGGCATTCGCTTACAACACATAAAACGCCTTTCCCTTTGTTCGGCGTTGGACGCAGGAGTGATTTCTAAATAGAGATGTGATGTTTATTTCTGGGTCACAATGGCTGGACCGAATCTGTTGCTGATACTGTTACTCATTTGAAGCGGTCCTGTCATTGTCTACATTACGTCAACGCCATTGTAGAGCAGCAATCTAGGTCCATCACGACTCCGTAAAGTGGACTTCGCGCGCTAAGCTCGCACTAGATTTTCAGTTTTTGAGGCCACACGTAGAGAAGAAAATACAAGCCTGATTTTCATAGTTAACTCACAGCTGAAAATGGGGCACCTTCTTTGTTCTTTAACTGTAGAATAGAGTATCTGAGAATCTTTGTTCAGGAGGGTCAAAAATGGATTGTGAATGTTGAGTATTTACATTATCTCATGATATGGTTGATATCATCCCTTGCTATGCAGGGCCCAGTTCAGAACGCAGGCGCGATGGAGATAAAACACCAAAATGTGATAATTTTGCTCATTACGAAAACATAACAAGAAAAGTTAAATTCTAACCCTTCATTTTTCAGCGTAAGTAACTTGGCAATTTAATTGTAGATCAACATAATCTTCTGTGTACTTAAAATAATTCCCCTCTTTTAAAAGATGTATAGAAGTTCAACCGTTTTTTTTTATAATAAAAGGACTTTCACATGCTGCTTATTAAAGCACTAGCTTAGCGCCATCTGCTTCAATCACGTAGTCTGTATGGCCTACAGAGATTTTTTGTTTTTATTTAATCTAATTTTTATGTTGTTCACAAATTGCAACACCTTCTAAGCTTTTCATACTAATTGAGGCCATATAAGGATGGTCTTCTGACCAAAAAGCCATTCTGGTAGCTGTTTCAATAAAGCTTTCACTGCTTACTTCAACTTCAAAGGTTACATTTCCAAAAATGCTGAAACATGTATTTCTTTATTTCTGACCAAGGTCTTGCTCCAAAATTGCGTTAACATCGACATTTAAAAAGGTCTTCACCCTCTTAGGGGGCTAATTTCGAAAAATATCTTCTTAAACGACTCCTACAGTACATGGTTTTCAACTTTCAAGTTTCCACCTTTAGCAGTTAGGGCTGGTACACATGTCAAGGATCTGTCTCATTGTAGCACGCACTAAGGATGTTGGTTTGTTGTAATTTAATCATCCTTCATTCCCTAGTCAAGACGGCAGGGTAAGCAGTAGCGAGAATCTGGTACCATTTGTTTTTGGAATAACATTATAAATGTTGTGAGTGTGTGGGCGCGCGCGCATTTTCTTACTCACTAGGAGTTTGACAGACGGAATTCTATTATTTTTTCATTATGTTTTCCTCTCTTCTTATCACTCCATACGGAAAATGGTAAAGAGGTTTGTTTTCAGTCAAATCCTAACGGTAGAGTTTCCAGTTGGGAACATATTGGAGGGGGTTGCTGGGCCTAACGTTTGCCTTGATGCAAGGCAAACCTCCACAAAACCGTGTTTGGAACCGGGATTTTGGAGCTGTTTTTACTACATTTCTAGGATGATACATTCCAGACAAAAATATGAAATCTTAGTTTGTGTATATGCTACTGTATTTGCTGTTACGTGGCAGTTTATTTCCAAACTGCACTGCTAGTTAGTTCTTCTTCTCCTTTCCTTTTACTACAGTTAAGGAGAACTGTTATTTCCGCGCCCGTGGGGGCTTTCTTTAGCTGGCTCAAAGCATGGAATTAACTTAGGAGAACTAGAGTACCGTAAACTTGTTTAGAGATGAAAGCTTTCCCCACGCAGGTATATAACAGGAAAACGGCAGTCTCCCATGTCCATGGAGCAGGAGTTTAGGAGAGGGCGGTCTGCATTCCATAAGAGAACTGCATTGTGCGACGTGCCAAAGAGAATTCTTTCCGGCTGGATAAGATCTGAAGGCTAGATGAAACCACAGAGCTTCAGACCGTGGACTAGCCATCGGTCGTTGCCAAGCCATGCAGGAATGTTCCTTTAAATCTGAGTTAGGGTTTCTGTGATTGGCACACATTAGTGAAGTTGGTAGCAGGCACAATTTCCTGAACATTCCTATGTGCAAGGCTTTTGGTTGGTCGTGTCCAGAACGCTGCATGTAGTGAAAGAGATTTTCTGGATTTCTTCCCGCTTCACACCTTTCCTGATTAAAACATTACAAAATTTGCAAGAGTAGGAATTTATTAAACATTTTTTATAAAATTATAGTTGGTCGGAACTTGCAAGGTTTGTTGCAGTTGGCTAGTGAGATTCCAATACTGAAAGTACCAGTTAAGTTTCAGAAAGTAAAGTCAAAACACACTTGCGGCATGGACATCGAATAGTACACTTGCTACAGGGAGAAGATATACACAGGGACTTAGAGCTAAGTACAGAACCCGACCTGGATTCTGAATTTCCAGCCGTTATTGCAGCCGCCGTCCACATTTGCACTGTTTAAGAGTGATGAACATGTGTCGTAAATACAGCCATCGAAGCGAGGAATAGGTGAAGCTGTTTAATTTGGATCGGCGTTGGATTGCACAGATTTACCACTCACAGCCGGAAAATTGCACCCATCATGCTAAACGTGGTGGTGTTTGTTCTTGCTTTTCTGGGGACCTTTCTTTAAATTATCAGCTTTTGTCACAGTCATCGGCCGTATCCATGATATAGTTTCGTATTGTGCTTTCATGTGTCCACTCCCCTATGCGAGAGCTATATTTTATAAGTGCAATTTCTTGTCCACTTACTAAATGTTTGTGTGCTTGATTCAGTGAGTAAATCATTTTATTTAATGTCTTATGGGGGTAAACCAAATTCTTATAGTGATCGCTAGTTTCCATTTGTGTTTTATTTGTGTTTTGATGAGCTCCTTCATATATATATATATATATATATATATATATATATATATATATATATATATAATTTGCATGATTTTACGGGAAGCTTCCCTTCCCTATAACTCACCAGGGATCGGACATCTAAATATCTTAGGGGTATGGCAAATAGCTCAACTGACACCTCAAAATATGTGTATCGGAGATGATTTTCTTGATATAAAAAACTCATCTTTTTTATGGGAACAGGTCGCCACCAATTGTAAGAAATTGTCTCTGCTTTCAGGTGAAGTAATTTTGGAGAAAACACGAAAACATGGATTTCCCAATGGTAGTTTGAACCCTGCTCCTAAGGGAATGTGAGTCCTCTCCTTTAAACACGGCACTACCTCACTGTCTCAAAAGCGAGTACTTATGTACATAAATTCGCAGACGTGATTAGGAATCGTTCAAAAGTCAACAACTTACCTGTCTTACACAGACATAGAAACATACACACACTAGGTCACCATATTTTTTTGTGGGACGTATCAGCCCAGAGAGCAATTAAAAATGGTTCCAAACCCCGATTCCGGCCAAAATTTTCTGGAGAAGACAACTTATAAACTCATTACATTCATATAAAAGAGTCAGTGAAAGGGAGAGGAGAAAATGAAAACTGAATAGAACTAGGAAAATGTGAGAGGCAAGGTAGCTCTCCATCTCCAACCCTTTTCAGTCTATACTTAGAAAATATTATTGATCACTGTCCACTAGATGACAACTGGTTAAATATTGGTGGTAGAAGGATGGTATTCGAGCTTTGCAGATGACATAGTCCTACGAGCGACAGGTGGAAAGGAATTACAGGGTATAATGTGTGCAACTGAAGCTAAAGGAAAGATTTATGGAATGAAAATCACAAAGAAAACAAAAGTAATGGCACCAAGAGGAAATAAAAGGGTAAATATAAAACACATAAAATGTAGCCTGGATTCAAGAGGTTAGAAAAGATTTGGAAAAAAAGTAAAAAGATGCAACAAAAGAGAGACTTTCGGAAGAAAGTGTTGAGAATGGAAGGATTCCAAGGCAGGAGGGAGAAGAAGACAGTGCCAAAATGATCTGAGGAGAGAAAAAGAATACAAAATGAGAAGATGAAAGAATACTAGAGGAATGAGAAAGAAAAACAAAGGAGGAAGTATTGAAGTTGGCTCCTGATCCTTAGATGATCCAAATGGGAAAAGAAGGAATAAACTAAATGGTGAAGTATTAGAACATGTGCAAAGCCTTAAATACCTAGAAAGCAGGATAGAGCCCGACTGGAAGAGCAGCGCAGAAATTAAAAACACAATATGAATGGCGAAAGAGGTATTTTATAAGAACAGGAGAATTTTCTGCAGTGTTATGGATAAATGTTTTAGGCAAACAATAATAGTGGTTTTATATGGAGTGTCCTCGTGTATGGTGCTGAAACGTGAACACTAAGGAAGAAAGGTACAACAAGACTGGAAGCTTTCGAGATGTGGGCATGGCGGTGGATGGAAAGAATAAATTGCATGGATAGAGTGAAAAATGAAGAGGTACTGAGACGGGTGGGAGGGCAAAAGAAAATTACTGGAAGCAATAAAAAGAAGGCAACGAAACAGGACGGGCAGCAGCATTTACAGCAGCAGCAAGAAAGAAGTAATGGATTGCAGAAAATGGAGATGTAAAGAGCCTGCTAAAATAGCAGGAAACTGATGATGACGACATTTAGTTAAAATATTCAAGCTCTGCAGAGAAATCTATCTCATTTTGTGGTGGGCTAATAGGTCATCAGCATCATTATCATCATCATCATCATCATCATTTAAGACTGATTATGTCTTTCAGCGTTCAGTCTGGAGCATAGCCCCCTTATAAAATTCCTCCATGATCCCCTATTCAGTGCTAACATTGGTGCCTCTTCTGATGTTAAACCTATTACTTCAAAATCATTCTTAACCGAATCCAGGTACCTTCTCCTTATCATTCTTAACCGAATCTAGGTACCTTCTCCTTGGTCTGCCCCGACTCCTCCTACCCTCTACTGCTGAACCCATGAGTCTCTTGAGTAACTTTGCTTTTCCCATGCGTGTAACATGACCCCACCATCTAAGCCTGTTCGCCCTGACTGCTACATGTATAGAGTTCATTCCCAGTTTTTCTTTGATTTCCTCATTGTGGACACCCTCCTGCCATTGTTCCCACCTACTAGTACCTGCAATCATCCTAGCTACTTTCATATCCGTAACCTCAACCTTGTTGATAAGGTAACCTGAATCCACCCAGCTTTCGCTCCCATACGACAAAGTTGGTCGAAAGATTGAACGGTGCACAGATAACTTAGTCTTGGTACTGACTTCCTTCTTGCAGAAGAGAGTAGTTCGTAGCTGAGCGCTCACTGCATTAGCTTTGCTACACCTCGCTTCCAGTTCTTTCACTATGTTGCCATCCTTTGAGAATATGCATCCTAAGTACTTGAAACTGTCCACCTGTTCTAATTTTGTTCCTTCTATTTGGCACTCAATCCGTTTATATTTCTTTCCCACTGATATTACTTTCGTTTTGGAGATGCTAATCTTCATACCATAGTCCTTACATTTCTGATCTAGCTCTGAAATATTACTTTGCAAACTTTCAATCGAATCTGCCATCACAGCTAAGTCATCTGCATATGCAAGACTGCTTATTTTGTGTTCACATATCTTGATCTCACCCAGACAGTCTATTGTTTTCAACATATGATCCATAAATAATATGAACAACAGTGGAGACAGGTTGCAGCCTTGTCTTACCCCTGAAACTACTCTGAACCATGAACTCAATTTACCGTCATCTCTAACTGCTGCCTGACTATCCATGTAAAGACCTTTAATTGCTTGCAAAAGTTTGCCTCCTATTCCATAATCTAGTAGAACAGACAATAACTTCCTCGTAGGAATCCGGTGATATGCCTTTTCTAGATCTATAAAGCATAGATACAGTTCCCTGTTCCACTCATAACACTTCTCCATTATTTGCCGTAAGCTAAAGATCTGGTCCTGACAACCTATAAGAGGCCTAAACCCCCACTGATTTTCATCCAATTGGTCCTCAACTAATACTCGCACTTTCCTTTCAACAATACCTGAGAAGATTTTACCCACAACGCTGATTAAAGATATACCTCTGTAGTTGTTACAGTCTTTTCTGTTTCCATGTTTACAGATTGGTGTGATTACTGCTTTCGTCCAGTCTGATGGAACCTGTCCCAACTCCCAGGACATTTCAATTATCCTGTGTAGCCATTTAAGACCTGACGTACCACTGTATTTGATGAGTTCCGACTTAATTTCATCCACCCCAGCTACTTTATTGCACTGCAATCTATTGACCATTTGCTCCACGTCCTAAAATGTGATGCTATTTCCATCATCATTCCTATCCCATTCTACCTTGAAATCTGCAACATTACTGATCGTATTTTCACCTACATTGAGCAACTCTTCAAAATATTCCCTCCATCTGCAGAAGGCATCCACAGGATTCACCAGCAGTTTTCCTGACCTGTCCAAAATACTTGTCATTTCCTTCTTACCTCCCTTTCGAAGACTGCTAATTACACCCAATGTCTCCAACCTGTTTCCAAAGTCTTCCCAAGATTTCTTCTTGGATGCTGCAATTATCTGTTTGGCTTTGTTTCTTTCTTCAACATAACTTTCTCTGTCTACCTGAATTCTAGTATGTAGCCATTTTTGATACGCCTTCATTTTCCTTTTACAGGCTGCCTTGACTGTGTCATTCCACCAAGCTGTGTGCTTCATCCTACTTTTACACACTACTGTTCCAAGACATTCTTTAGCCACTTCTAGTACTGTGTCCCTGTACCTTGTCCATTCCTTTTCCAATGACTGTAATTGACTACATTCAACTAACTGGTACATTTCTGAGATCGCTGTTATGTACTTGTGCCTGATTTCCTTACCCTGAAGTTTCTCCACTCTTATCCTCCTACATATGGACCTGACCTCCTGCACTTTCGGCCTCACAGTCCCAATTTCACTGCCGAGTAAATAGTGATCAGTGTGATCAAAGAATTCCCTGAATACACGTGTGTCCCTCACACCCTTCCTGATTTCCTGATGTGTTATTACCTGTATATAGTCAATGACAGATCTGGTTCCCCTGCCTTCCCAAGTATACGGGTGAATGTTCTTAAGTTTAAAAAAGGTTATGGGCTAAT
This sequence comes from Schistocerca gregaria, assembly GCF_023897955.1. Lineage (NCBI taxonomy): Eukaryota > Metazoa > Arthropoda > Insecta > Orthoptera > Acrididae > Schistocerca > Schistocerca gregaria. The sequence goes on from NC_064922.1 coordinate 871,579,954, forward strand.
AGGTTCAAAAAATAAATCAGCGAATGTAAATGCACTATTGATCATTGAAGCTGCAACACTAGGAACCATAGCAAGTAACGAAATTTTACTTATTGTGCACATAGGAAGAAGCTTACGTTATTAAATTTGTGGATGAGTGTGGGGTACACCACACATTGTCCGAAAAGGCATTGAAAGCCCAACAGTGCCTACCAGACACCGTGTCTTCCTCAGCCCTCAGGCGTCAACAATTGCAGATACGGAGTGGCATGTGGTCAGTATATCGCTCTCCCAGCCACTGTCAGTTTTCGTGACCGGTGCCGCTGCTTCTCAGTCAAGTAGATGATCAATTAGTTTCACAAGGTCCGAGTGCACCCCGCTTGCCAACAGCACTCGGCAGACCTGGACAGTCACCCATCCAAGGGTCTGCTGTGATCTGACGGGAACAGGTGTTACTGCTATGGCTAGGCCGTTGGCCGAGTATGGGGTACATAGATGTGATATTTATTACAAAGAGGTGACACGTCTAACAGCAACAACGGCTGTGTCTCGGGTGGGCACTGAATAGACCTGAGCTTGGATAATGGATATGGGTACGTGATTCCATGCTGCTTCAACTCTATCGGAGTGTTTTATCGATACTAACGGGTGCATGTGGTGGCTTGTCAATCTCTCGGTAACCCATAAACAAATGTTTTCAGTAGTTGAGAAATACGGAGAACGTGTTAGCCATGGCAACAGGTCAGAGCAGCATAGGCAACACAGTCTTCCATCATGTGGTTGAAAGATGGAAACCTCAAAGATAATTTACAGCCAGCAACCGTAACATATCGGAAAATGAAGGCTGTTCTCCAAATTACTGGATACATGAACCAGAGGTAATCAATCGTGTTGTGTGCCCAATAGAACGCTAGATACTGCCCGGAATGACGATGACGAGTGCGGTCTAACAATCTGGTAACATTCATTCCCCTCGGGGCGTCCACATACAAACACGTTCGTTGCGATGCTAAACACAGAATCCGGGACACGTCAGAGAAGACGATTTGGTGCCACTCCTGTGTCTATTGTCACAGTTCATAGATCGTTGGTGGTGAGCCTCTCTCTCTGCTGTTGTGTCGAGGGAATCCACAACAATGGTCGTCTTGCTCAGAGTCCGTGGAGACTATGCTTCCATTACTGATCATCATCCTGATTATGATGTACATTTCCAGGTTACACATGTGTGTACGTAGCAAACGCAAGCAGTTTAAAACTTCTTCGCAATCTTTGTATCCTTCTTCTACCAGTGGCTGTGAAGTCCGCCTCCACAGCTGAGCTGTGAGGGCGGCAGAGAGCCATGCGGGGTTCCGGGTTCGATTCCCCACAGGTCGGAGATTTTTCTCCGCTCGGGGGCTGGGTGTTCTGTTCCCTCCGTCATCATCTCATCCTCATCAACCCGCAAGCCGCCAAAGTGGCGTCAACTAAAAAGGGGCACCAGGTGACTGCTTTACCCTCCCTAGCTTAGGTTTTCCTTGGAATCCGGCTTTGAGGCATGCTTAGTAGATGGTCATGCCATTCGTTTCTGTATTGTTTGATGTTTTCCACTATTCCCTTGAAACATGGAGCTCCTCTCTTATCCCACTGTTGTTCTTCTTGTAATTTTCTAATATGTAACCAGCCAAAGCTCTTATTAGAAGTCTCATTTCTGCCGCTTCAGTTATCTGTAATTGTTTCTTCGTTAAAGTCAGTACTTCAGAATCATATAGCAGTAATGCTACGGTCACTTTATATAAAATTTAAGTACTGCCCCTTTCCTAGTTGTTGTGTTCAAGAGCGTTGTCTTAATCATACCTAACATGTGTGAAGGTACTTTCTAGTTTTTTCAGGATGTGTAAGAGATGTCACAGCCCACATAGTTGAATGTATGGACGTTTTGTAATGTACGAGGGCTATCCGCAAAGTACATTACGTTTTGGTATTAAAAATAAATTACTAGAAATTTTTTAATTATATACAGATGAAAGCCACACTTGAATATCACTTTTCTACATACATGAATGTACAGTAGCCTAGATGGCGCTCGTAGCAACACCATGTTTACTTGCCTACACTTTCTGACGTGGGCGCTTCAGTCTTGTTGCAAACCTTGCCCACAGTACGAGCAGCCCTTAGCGGCTCGCTATCTCACAAGTGCTCATGACGTCGCCTTTCCGGCTTTGATCTTTTTTAATACGTGACTTGTAATTACTGCATCTTTTCGAGTCAGTACAAACTTTAATTTTATTAATGTACCATATACCTAATGTTTTAGTATAGTTAGTCTAATTCTAAACGTCTTAAAGTAGTAAAGGAGTTTTGCTATTTGGGGAGCGAAGTAACTGATGATGGTCGAAGTAGAGAGGATATAAAATGTAGACTGGCAATAGCAAGGAAAGCGTTTCTAAATAAGAAAAATTTGTTAACATCGAGTATAGATTTAAATGTCAAGAAGTCGTTTCTGAAAGTATGTGTATGGAGTGCAGCCATGTATGGAAGTGAAACATGGATGATGCATAGTTTGGACAAGAATAGAATAGAAGCTTTCGAAATGTGGTGCTACAGAAGAATTCTGAAGATTAGATGGGTAGATCACATAACTAATGAGGAAGTATTGAATATGATTGGGGAGAAGAGGAGTTAGTGGCACAATTTGACAAGAAGAAGGGATCGGTTGGTAGGACATGTTTTGAGGCATCAAGGGATCACCAATTTAGTATTGGAGGGCAGCGTGGAGGGTAAAAATCGTAGAGGGAGACCAAGAGATGAATACACTAAACCGATTCAGAAGGATGTAGGCTGCAGTACGTATTGTAAGATGAAGAAGCTTGCACAGGATAGAGTAGCATGGAGAGCTGCATCAAACCCGTCTCAGGACTAAAGACCAAAGCAACAACAGTCTAATTCTGCAGACGAAGCTCATAGTAGCGTCGAAACCAGGTCAATTTTGACTTAATATTTGTGACCGAGGGCGTATTTGTTACAATATAATTCTGAGACGGTCACTGAATCTTAGCAGCTCCGTTCAAAGTTTTACGTTTCTTACCTGCCCAGGTGTCTAAGGCTGCTTCTAAATATAAAGAATTAAAAAAGAAAATTCTAATTACAAGTATAGCTATCTATTTTAACAAGCAGTGTGAAAAAAGGGGACTTATCCCGAATTATACAAAAGCCTACATCAATTTTTCTGTATGTAAGAAAAATCCAAAGTCCTTTAGACCTATCATTAAGAATATTATTTGTAACAGGATAAAAGAGCTGTGCGCTAAAAAACCGTCTTAACGAAGAAGCTTACCATTTGTACATAAATATCACAAACACTTACCGTGTTAACTATAATTTTAATATTGACTACATGTGGACGCAAATTAACGAACATCTAGAGATTTGTAAAATAGGTATAATGCAGAAACACGAGAAGAAGCTCAGCAATCTTTTTTGTCTGTTTTCTAATGAAAAATACCCTCAGAATACATTTCAAAACAGCAGTCACGTCTTTCATGAAAGAATTTTAAATAAAACCAACACCGTCTTTACTGAGAATGAAAAATTCCTGTTAGGAAATGCAGAAACACTAGAAGAAGCTCAGCAATCTTTTTTGTCTGTTTTCTAATGAAAAATACCCTCAGAATACATTTCATAAAAGCAGTCACGTCTTTCATGAAAGAATTTTAAATAAAACCAATACCGTCTTTACTGAGAATGAAAAATTCCTGTTAGGAAAAGGACTAAAATACAATGTCAGGCCTAACCTGTCAGACAGAAATGTAAGAGAAAATATGCTTGTTGATTTAAAAATCGGTCTCGATTATAATAAGATAGATAATGCTTCTCAAGCCAGAATTTTGTATGATGTAACCCGCATGGTAGAGAAAAATGCAGCTACTTTGTCTAATGCTACGCACAACGACAGAATTTTAGTAACGCCCACTAATAATAAACTTAAAACAGCAAATGCTTTAATAACTAAATCCGATAAAGGTTGTTGTCTAGTCATTGCTTGTATTTCTGAGTATATTTCTAAAACTGAAACTTTCTTCCGTGAAAACAACATATCGGAGCTGCATGATGATCCGACTCCTAAATTACAGAAAGAAGTAAGGTCAGCCATTAACAATGCAAAATTTCTTATAAAACCTTTCCAAAAGAAACTACTCATCAACATGAAACCTCAGCCCCCTAAACTTTGGCCCCAGTTCAAAATTCATAAACCTAAACATCCAATACGTCCAATCTCCAATAGCATGAATAGCGCAAATCACGATTTGGCTCGATTTCTACACGAAACTTTGAAAAAATCCTTCGTTTTCGAAAATAATTATTCCGTTCCTAACAGCCACGTTTTGGTCCAACATATTAAAAACTTAGTATGCAGTTCAGACACCAAGTTTTTTTCCTTAGATATTAAAAATCTTTATACCAATGTCCCGGTACATGAGACGCCCATCATTGTGGAAGAAAACTTACGTCAATTAAAAAAAAAAGATCTATCAGATGAACAGATTACTGATTTTATGAATCTCATTAATGTCGTTGTCAAGTACAACTACTTTGAATTCAACGGACAACTGTACCAACAGTCTGATGGGCTTGCTACGGGCAACCCTTTAGCCGGCATCCTTGCCGACATCTTTATCAATTACCTGGAAAAAAGCTATTTAACCGTGTCTCAGCCGCTTCACTAGGTATCCTTTCTTACACAAGATACGTTGATGATATTCTAGTCATCTATAACGGACCCGCCGATAGAATTGATCATATATTTAAACTTTTTAACGACCTCCATGAAAAAATTTCTTTCACTATTGAACTCGAAAACGATAACCGCCAATTAAATTATTTAGACTTGACGCTTACAATAGAAGACAATAACATCACTTTCAATATTTTTCGAAAAGAAACGTATACTGATCAAATCGTGCCTGCTTCCTCTTTTCATCCACAGTCTCAAAAAATGGCCTTTTGTCACTCTGCCGTCTACCGGGCCACCTCCATACCACTTTCAACAGAAATGTTTAATGAGGAGATTAATTTACTTAAAACCGTAGCAGCCAATAATAAATGTACGCCTAACATAGTAGACGATATCCTAAAAAAGAAAACTGCAAGAACTACCACGCTCAACATCTCATGCACTTAAATTAACCCAAAGAAACGTTTTTCTACTCCTTTCATCGGAAACCATTTCCTATCAGATTCAGCACATGCTTCGCAACAAATACAACTGCAATGTTGCCTTCTCTACTAATAAGAATCTAAAGAGAAACTTCATTCATAATTTGAAATCCATTCGCTCCCCTATGGAAAGTTCTGGCGTTTATAAGATCATCTGCGATACCTGCTCCTCCTATTATATAGTGCAAACCGGAAGTGCTTTCATCATCAGATATAAAGAATATCTTTTGAGAAAGAACGGCACCAGTCCCCTAAATTCATCCTTTGCCGATCATCTCTTAATTACTGGACACGTGCCTAAAGCCATAGGCGATAACAATATTCTGCATGCCGAAAAGAAGGGGCGTAGGTTAGATGTCTTTGAGGAATTGGAGATTTTCAAACATCTCACTCGTCATGATGGCCTCATTCTCAACGAACAGTTGCAGCTGCGAAATAAAAACTTTTTTGACTATATAAAGCCATTGCTTGATCTTTGATTCAGATATCCTCATACAGTTTACCGAAATGTTGTTTTCCTGTCACATCTTTGCAGTTTTCTTGTATGTCATAACTAACGTTTTTACGTTACAAAATCTATCTCTATTTAAAGCAGATAAATATGTAACTTCGTCTTGTTATTATTAATGCTTACGTTATGCCTGAATTAGCTGCATCACAATTTCATGTGTCTAATTTTGAATGTACAGTAGCCTAGTTGTTTCTGCACAGTTAGTCTAATTCTGAAGACGACGCTCATAGTAGCGTCGAAACCAGGTCAATTTTGACTTAATATTTGTGACCGAGGACTTATTTGTTACAATATAACTTTGTTTATAGTTTATGCCCACATTAGAGCACTACAATCAAACATTATGCAACAGAGTTCACGATAAATTCGTTGAGATCTTAACGGTCAACTGTTTCATGCTTTCCTACAACTTCTCCATTCGTAGTGGCCTGGCAGCTCGTTCTTCTGCAGATACGACATACTTCTTCCACTGCGATGTTTCGAATGTCAGTCGTATGTATTTGTTTTCCAGAAGCAGCTTCTCATCTCTATGTGCAATTTGACGTTTGGTAATGTTCAATTCATTCAGTTCCCCTTGTACATTTTTGAACCAATGTTTTTTGTCTTAGTGCTCCAAAAGCATTCAAAAATATATGTTTCAGAAGTCTAGTATTCGGTAAGTGAAAAATGTGGCCAAAAAATGCAAACCCAACTTTTTTGCATCGTACACTCCTGGAAATTGAAATAAGAACACCGTGAATTCATTGTCCCAGGAAGGGGAAACTTTATTGACACATTCCTGGGGTCAAATACATCACATGATCACACTGACAGAACCACAGGCACATAGACACAGGCAACAGAGCATGCACAATGTCGGCACTAGTACAGTGTATATCCACCTTTCGCAGCAATGCAGGCTGCTATTCTCCCATGGAGACGATCGTAGAGATGCTGGATGTAGTCCTGTGGAACGGCTTGCCATGCCATTTCCACCTGGCGCCTCATTTGGACCAGCGTTCGTGCTGGACGTGCAGACCGCGTGAGACGACGCTTCATCCAGTCCCAAACATGCTCAATGGGGGACAGATCCGGAGATCTTGCTGGCCAGGGTAGTTGACTTACACCTTCTAGAGCACGTTGGGTGGCACGGGGTACATGCCGACGTGCATTGTCCTGTTGGAACAGCAAGTTCCCTTGCCAGTCTAGGAATGGTAGAACGATGGGTTCGATGACGGTTTGGATGTACCGTGCACTATTCAGTGTCCCCTCGACGATCACCAGAGGTGTACGACCAGTGTAGAAGATCGCTCCCCACACCATGATGCCGGGTGTTGGCCCTGTGTGCCTCGTTCGTATGCAGTCCTGATTGTGGCACTCACCTGCACGGCGCCAAACACGCATACGACCATCATTGGCACCAAGGCAGAAGCGACTCTCATCGCTGAAGACGACACGTCTCCATTCGTCCCTCCATTCACGCCTGTCGCGACACCACTGGAGGCGGGCTGCACGATGTTGGGGCGTGAGAGGAAGACGGCCTAACGGTGTGCGGGACCGTAGCCCAGCTTCATGGAGACGGTTGCGAATGGTCCTCGCCGATACCCCAGGAGCAACAGTGTCCCTAATTTGCTGGGAAGTGGCGGTGCGGTCCCCTACGGCACTGCGTAGGATCCTACGGTCTTGGCGTGCATCCGTGAGTAGCTGCGGTCCGGTCCCAGGTCGACGTTCACGTGCACCTTCCGCCGACCACTGGCGACAACATCGATGTACTGTGGAGACCTCACGCCCCACGTGTTGAGCAATTCGGCGGTACGTCCACCCGGCCTCCCGCGTGCCCACTATACGCCCTCGCTCAAAGTCCGTCAACTGCACATACGGTTCACGTCCACGCTGTCGCGGTATGCTACCAGTGTTAAAGACTGCGATGGAGCTCCGTATGCCACGGCAAACTGGCTGACACTGACGGCGGCGGTGCACAAATGCTGCGCAGCTAGCGCCATTCGACGGCCAACACCGCGGTTCCTGGTGTGTCCGCTGTGCCGTGCGTGTGATCATTGCTTGTACAGCCCTCTCGCAGTGTCCGGAGCAAGTATGGTGGGTCGGACACACCGGTGTCAATGTGTTCTTTTTTCCATTTCCAGGAGTGTATTAACAATGAATTCACTTTGGAGGTAAGGCACCGATTTGGATGAGAGTCTGCAATGGCCATTAACTTAGCGTTTTTGATAGATAGGCCTTCGCAATATAGTTCTATCAACTCTTTGCAATTTATCAGCTGACGCTTGATTGTTTAGTTTACGTAGTGTTTCACTTGCATGTGTATGTTAACTCCTGTTCAGCGACGGAGGAATACTGCCGAAGTGTAGCTTTTACTGAAGGAGGCAGTTCTCTGTAAGCTGACCATGTAGTTCTCTATGCTCGTTGTAGTTTCAGTGTTCCGAACTCTTGATATTCTTTCGTTGGTATTCCAAGTAACAATCTCATCAGGTTATTTAAACATTTTCACATTATTTTAGTAATAACAACAATAAAACATATAAAATGTTTTAATATAATATTAATTTGCTTTCATCAGTGCCTTAATAGAACATAATCAGAAATTGTTTTAGCACAACTCCCATGATGTTGCAGTTTAATGAAATACATCATTTGGAAAGTAATCGTCCAAAAAATCTGAGAAGTACCGAAGTACGTATTTCATTTAATAATTGTGGTAGTAACAAATTACGACAACTTAATAATTTATAAAATATAAATCTGAAAAGTGCACTCACTGTTATCGGTGTTTCACTTAGCACAAATATTTTAAACATTTGTCTGCTGAATACGACTAAGCGAATGTGTAAACGGCGGGTGGGGGGGGGGGGGATTGTTTGTTTCAGTCGATTTCGCCTCCATTCAGGAAATTTAGTGTTTCTGTCAGCAGAGGGATCTTCTGAACTTTGTCTTGCCTTACTCTGCTTCCAGTCGTTTGCTGGTTCTACCTGTTGACCAACGAACCACGTCGGAATAGTTTCTGGCAGCAGGTTTGATCACTCTGTCAGTGGGCTGAAATCTTCTCTACAGGCGTTCACGTAGCCAGTTTATCCACATGCGTCAGCAAGTGGAAAGTACCTATACTGTATCAAAACAGGGAATTACTAGAATTTCTTACGATTTTTCAGACTTTTACCTTTCACGCTACTTTATTTTCCGGATGTTACCTGAGAATTTTGGAAATTACCATCAGTAAAAACATAAACTCTTGTAGCAAAATCTTTTTTGAAGGAAAGAGGTGATGATTTCCATTATCATCCTCCATCCCCCCATCCCCCCCCCCCTCCCCCCTCCTCCACTGAATCCGCACCTGAGCTTCCTACGAGATTCCTACGACGTTCGATTGATTACGAAAGCAAGGAAGAATGGAGAATATGGTACGTCTTGCCATGAAAGAAGAAAGCCAGGTCTGAAGTGGAAACAACATACAAATCAGGAAACTGCAGGCTTAATATCTACAAACAACACTCTGCAACTATTTAGGCTGAGGAGCAAGATTATGCACACGTGTAGCACTTCCAGAGACTGGTCTTCATCCAGCGCCACGCATGTGCCCTTTGCGCGGTAGCCATATGAGGTTAACAACAAGATAGGGCGCTATCTGGAGCCGAAGCTGTATCAGGTTTTGGGTTATCCTCCTGACCTGGTCACAGCCCGATAAGTCGTTCTCCCTGGTGACGCAGCGTTGGTATTTCTAGCCAGCAAGCAGCGGCTCTTAACTTGTGTATAGTCTGTTTAAAATGTTTATAACATTATCAGTTGTTATTCAATGAAAAGGAAATTGTTATTGATAAAGCGTTATGAACTAAAAACTATTGATAAGAAATGTTGTAGGCACTTGAACTTTTTTTTTTGTTTACAATGTTTATAACGTTACCTGTTTTTATTCAATGGAAACGGAATTGTTATTGATAAAGTGTTACGCATTATACTCATTACACTATCTGGACTAGAAACAATTGATAAGAAATTTTCTAGGCACTCAAAAACCATTGACAATAGCCAGAACAAATGTTAGCCCCGACTGCTATAAATGTATGACGTTGACATACGACCACAGATAAAACATTTATTCTGTTGACATATTGAACACTCTTGTCGTAAAAATAAGGTCGTTATCTTCAAATTCCTTACAACATATTACGTAAACATTGTTACGTTAGCGTTTACCTAACGCTTTTAACGCACTTAATGGTCTATTGGCGAACACTGAAATTCTGTGTAATAAAATATGCTTCCATTTTAGTCAGTGTTTGACACAGGCTTCACCCTGAAGTTATTTCTGCGAAGAAGCATTTAAGAAAATCATGAATCTTTTAAATGGGTTAGAAAGGTACTTCCTTAGTTAGTTATACTCATTATTATAATACTTGCAACAACAAGGCAGTTATCGGGCCAGAAGGTATGCGAGTTGGGGGGTGGGACAGGCAGAAATTTCTTTCTTCGAGAGGGTGGTGGAACAAAGAGATACCGCTAGGGCGGTGAGGGGATGGGGCGGAATGGAGTGTTGATAATTTTATCTGATAAAAGGCAAAAATGAAAGGTAAATGCATGAACTGTACGTGAGTTGGGCGTGTTTATTTACGCCTGGTAGAATGGGCAGATGTTCGGGGGCGTCTGCTGACGGCGATACAGTAGCTTGTAGCACTTTATATTGTTACTAGGTCTTCCATTTCTACACACGTTATTTCTGGGAATGCCTCGTAGAAAGCTCTTTCTACATAAGTATATTAAAACAAAAAGGTAATAATTTTTAGTTAACTGTCCCGGTCGCACAGTTTTTTGAATACAGTTACCGTTTTCGGCTGTGCAATACCCATCTTCAAGATCTATAATCGAAGTAAATGAAAGTGCATTACTAGGTACTACATTAAGAGATTCGAGGAAATGACACAAGTTACAACAAAAACACGATGTACCTCTCCCCTACACTGCAACAAGTCATAATATGTAAAAGTAATATGAGTCAAAACTATCACGAATGCTTCAACCAGTTATGAAGGGTGTAACGGGTAAAGTGCTGGTCTTTCTGTTGGTGACTGTGAACAGTGTACTGAACAGCATTACATCACTGTTTACGTCATCTGCAGACTAATAAGTCGTAAGTTTTTAGGTTAGTTATTACCTCCAAGCATATGGGGAAAGAGCAAGCCGTTAATGCTTTTTTTCCCCAGGGCATCAGGTCAGTTGTTGAAGAGTGTACACAATGACGCATAACAGTTAGTCTATACTGACAGGCGTAGTCCACTTAGTGGTGCAGTACGACTGTACAGTAAACGTCAGGTCTTAAAAGTTTGTGACGTGTTTATGCGAAGACTGCTCGACACAGAGAAAAAACAAGCAACACACTGATGTGTGTTCATATTATGATACTACATATAAAAATATCTACATTTACACCCATTACATCTACATCTACACCATACTCCACGCCGGCCGCGGTGGTCTCGCGGTTCTAGTTGCGCAGTCCGGAACCGTGCGACTGCTACGGTCGCAGGTTCGAATCCTGCCTCGGGTTTGGATGTGTGTGATGTCCTTAGCTTAGTTAGGTTTAAGTAGTTCTAAGTTCTAGGGGACTGATGACCACAGCTGTTAAGTCCCATAGTGCTCAGAGCCATTTGAACCGTTTTGAATCATACTCCACAAGCCACCTAATGGTGTGTAGCGAAGGGTATTTTCGGTACCACTATAAGATGCCTACAACCCTGTTCCACTCGCGAAATAGTGCGTGGGAAAAATGATTGTCGGTAAGCCTCTGTATTGGCTCTAATTCCTCAAAATTTTACCTCGTGGTCAATACGCGAGATGTATGTGGGGGAAGTAATATGTTGTCCGAGTCCTCCTGAAAAGTGCTTTGCCGAAATTTTAGTAGTGAATCTCTCCATGATGTACAACGACTCTCTTGTAACGTCTGCCAGTGGAGTTTGTTTAGTATCTCCGTAACGCTCTCTTGCCAGCTAAACAATCCCTTGGCGAAACGCGCCGCTCTTCGATGGATCTTCTCTATCTCCTTCATCTGTCATACTTGATAGGATCCCAGATAGACGAACAATTCTGAAGAATCGGGAGAGCAAGCCCCTTATAAACTACTTCTTTGGTAAATGAGCTACATTTACTTAACATTATTCTGATGAATCTGCTTTTCCCACTATCTGTTTTATGTGGTCATTCCACTTAAGGTCGCTCTAGACACACTATGTGATCAAAAGTAGCTGGACACATGATTGAAAATACAAGTTCGGGGCGCCCTCCATCGGTAATGCCGGAATTCAATATGGTGTCAGCCCAACCTTAGCCTTGATTACAGCTTCCACTCTTGCAGGCATACGTTCAATCAGGTGCTGGAAGCTTTATTGGGGAATGGCAAACCATTCTTCATGGAGTGCTACAGTGAAGAGAGGTTTAGATGTTGGTCGGTGAGGCCTGGCACGATGTCGGCGTTGCAAAACATCCCAAAGGTGTTCTGTAAGATCCAGGTGAGGACTCTGTGCAGACCAGTCCATTACAGGGATGTCATTGTCGTGTAACCACTCCGCCACTATGAATAGGTGCTTGATCGTGTTGAAAGATGCAATTGCTGTCCCCGAGTTGCTCTTCAAAAGTGGAAAGTAAGAAGGTGCTTAAAACATCAATGTAGGCCTGTGCTGTGATAGTGCCAAGCAAAGCAACAAGGGATGCAAGCTCACTCCATGAAAAACACGACCATACAATAACACCACTGCCTCCGAATTTTACTAATGGCACTACATACGCTGGCAGGTGACGTTCAGCTGGCTTTCGCCATATCCACATCCTGCCGTCGGATCGATACATTGAGTACCGTTATTCGTGACTCCACACAACGTTTGTCCACTGACCAGTCGTCCAATGTTTATGCTCCTTACACAAAATGAAACGTCGTTTGGCATTTACCGGCGTGACGTGTGGCTTATGAGCAGCCGCTCGACCATGAAATCCAAGTTTTTTCGCATCCCGCCTAACTGTCGTAGTACTTGCGGTGGATCCTGGTGCAGTTTGGAATGTCTGTGTGGTGGCCTGGATGGATGTCTGCCTATTACACATTACGACCCTCTTCATCTGTCGGTGGTCTCTGTCAGTCAACAGACGAGGTCGGCCTGTACGCTTTTATGCTGTGTGTGTCCCTTCACGTTTCCACTTCACTATCACATCGGAAACAGTGGACCTAGGGATGTTTAGGAGTGTGGAAATTTCGCGTACAGACGTATGACAGAAGGGACACCCAATGACTTGACACGTTCGAAGTCCGTGAGTTCCGCGGAGCGTGCCGGTTCTGCTCACACAATGTCTAATGACTACTGAGGTCGCTGATGTGGAGTACCTGGCAGTAGGTGGCAGCAGAATGCACGTAATATGTAAAACGTATATTTTTGGGGGTGTCCGGATACTTTTGATCACATAGTATAGTTACGCCTAGATATTTTACGGCAGACGCTGCTGCAGCTGTTTGTCATCACTAGTGTAGCTGTACAGTAGTGGATTTCTTTTCCTGAGTTTGCGCAATAGGTTACATTTATTTACTTACTTTCAGGCTCAACTGCCAGCGTCAGCACCCATTACGCTCTGTATGTAGCACGCCAATGACAGATGTATTGTGTTTTCGTTGCAACTTCTGTCGCTCAGTTTTAATCTCATAGTAGTAGCTAGTAACGTACTTTCGTTTACTTCTGTTGTGGATTGTGAAGATAGCTATACCATACTCAAATTCTGTTCGTAAAACTTTGCAGTCAAGACAGTTAAATAAAAATTATGCACATACTAATCGTTCTCCAGATTGTCATTTTATGCCAAATTTGGTGCAAATAAACTTGAACTAATTATTAATTAAAAGTTACTTGCGTACGTAAAAAAATTCACCACATTGCCCGCTATAACGGATGTATGTGTGACGATTTGTTTTAGCTGCTACCCTCTGCAGATGTAAATGATATACTACGGCAGCTCTATCGATGTTATACCTGTTCTTTGGTAAATGGACGTCACCTACCCGGTTCAAATGGCTTTAACCACTGTGGGACTTAACATCTGAGGTCATCAGTCCCCTAGACTTAGAACTAGTTAGACCTAACTAACCTAAGGACATCACACACATCCATGTCCGAGGCAGGATTTGAACAATTATACTGCGACCGTATCGGTCGCACGGTTCCAGACTGTAGCGCCTAGAACCGGTCGGTCACTTCAACCGGCGCTGAAGTGATCCGCGAGTAATTATGATCAATAGAGGTTTTAGTTAACGCCATAATTTGCTCTTGAAGTCCATCGGTCTGGGTGGTCTTATTGAGTTTTAGTGATTCCAACTACTTTTCGTAGCCTCTAGGCAAATAAATCATGGAATTGTCCCATAACCATGCAACTTAAATGCACAGTAACATATAAATGTTATAAGAACTTAAGTAATTTACATATTATTGCTGTTTATGATATCTTTAATTATTACTGAAATGGCCTCCTCGCATCTCAGGCACACTTTCATTCTTCCGATGAAATTTTCCATAACTTTTTTGCATACTTGCACCCCTAGTTCTATCTCTTGAAATAATCGTAGTTTCTTGGCGAACACGCAAGATTTCTAACAGACCCACACAAAGAAATCACATCGTATCAAATCACAAGGTCTGGGACGCCAATTCAGGAGTGAATTGGCTAGTGAACCTCTCCCTTACCCATTGTTGCAATCGATTGGTGACCAGATGCGTGATCTTGTTAAAACCAAACCTCTTCAGCATATATAATCCGTAAACTGATTCGTTCCAAATAATTTCGATATAAACGGTACATAATATGTATGTAATATTACCTTATACTGCCATTGCCCGCTATCTTACGTTCAATGACATTTTGGAGAAAGAAGGAATTTGACATCCCATCGAAGTTGAGAGCATTACAGACGGAATACATGCCCGGATTGAGCAAGAATATGGAAGAAAGCCGCTCAGGGCTTGTGAGAAGGAACCAGCCCAGCGTTTTATGGAAATCACGCGAAAGCTAAAATCTTTATAGACCTACGGAAACCACGTTTCCCCCGAACGAATGTCCAATACCTTGACCACTCCCAGGTCAACGGGCGAAAGAGTGAGCATCTGGCCCCAGAAATGTCCGCCACGGGCCTACTCGCGAAAGGTGGAAGAAGAGTGTCTCAGTCAGTCGGCGAAGAACTGAACAGCCGCTTCCTCTCCGTTCCCCTGTACGAAAACCGCCGCCTTTTCGTTGCGCATGCAGTACTCCGTCGCACCGCTGCTGACTGCAGCGCTCTCGTCACACAGTGGCTCTCCCCCGCACGTCAGTAGGTCATCAGTTCCGGCCTCGAGGCTGAAGTCTGTTTTGTTCACTGGCGACACGAACCGCGCAGCCGGAATACACAGACGCCACGCGCCGTCTCTGTTTACACGAGAGACCCACGCACAGGTTTCGCCACAGCTATCGCTACTGTCAGCTATTGTTGCTGGTAAACAAACATGCTTGTAGGACATGTTTCTTTTCTCAACTCAGCGCTACTTTTTCCCTTCTTTTTCTTAGGGTCCGTGCCTCAGTCTGTAAGAACGAACCGTTATAAGATCGCTTTGTCGTCCGTCCTTTAGTCCGTCTGTCTGACTGTTAAGAACCTATTTTCTCAGGAACGTATCAAGTTCAACTTTATGGCACGTACGGAGGTCTATGGTTTCTTCTAAGTCAATGCAGTCGAAAGATACAACCATTTATACCAGATATCTTGATATACGAAAACTCACTCGAAACCTATAGGCTACCTGTGGAATTTGAATCATGAATTTGTGCTAGAAGCAAGGTTTCACAGTAAAAGTAAAGGGGGAAAATCCGAGATTTTTAATGTTTTGCTGTATAGCATAAAAAAATATTTCTTTTGTCATTTGTTATCCGACTTCAAAATTGAGATTAAAACACTCTCGAAAGCTTTGGAATCACTGGTACCGACTTCTCGCCATTACCAGTGCCGGTAACGGCGAAAAATTGTCCAACCTCTCGATTTCGGGAATGGGTAAACTGTCTGTATACATAATTAATTTGTACAGGACCCCAAAGCGCGCGAGTCCAACTGGCAGATGGCCAATTTTTTCGCAATAAATGCATTTTATTTTGATCGAGCTTTACAAAACATATGCATACTACGACTGCTACAAGCCTTTCCACTGATATTTGAAAGTAATGGCAATCACTGTTCCTAGAAATATTCGAGAGAATTTTGCACTTCCATCCAGTCATTCTTCCTTAACAGTTGACTTTGTTGTAACTGCTACCGTATCTCATACCCAAGTAAACAGATTTGTTGGTCTTCCCAGTCGTCCAATTGTAGTCTTTGGTGTTCCATGGCTTCTTCCGCCTATGTCGTGCTCTGAATGGACCGGTTTTCTTGAGCGATCAGGTCGCAAGGTCATCCACCTTATCAATCTACATCGCATAAAATACACTACTGGCCATTAAAATTACTTGACCAAGAAGAAATGAAGGTGATAAACGGGTATTCATTGGACAAATATATTATACTAGAATGCCGGCCGCGGTGGTCTCGCGGTTCTAGGCGCGCAGTCCGGAACCGTGCGACTACTACGGTCGCAGGTTCGAATCCTGCCTCGGGCATGGATGTGTGTGATGTCCTTAGGTTAGTTAGGTTTAAGTAGTTCTAAGTTCTAGGGGACTAATGACCACAGCAGTTGAGTCCCATAGTGCTCAGAGCCATTTGAACCATTTATACTAGAATTGACATGTGATTACATTTTCACGCAATTTGGGTGCATAGATCCTGAGAAATCAGTACCCATAACAACCACCTCTGGGCGTAATAACGGCCTTGATACGCCTGGGCATTGAGTTAAACAAAGCTTGGATGGCGTGTACAGGTACAGCTGCCCATGCAGCTTCAACACAGTACCACAGTTCATCAAGAGTAGTGACTGGCGTATTGTGACGAGCCAGTTGCTCGGCCACCATAGACCAGACGTTTTCAGTTGGTGAGAGATCTGCAGAATGTGCTGGCCAGGGCAGCAGTTGAACATTTTCTGTATCCAGAAAGGCCCGTACAGGACCTACAACATGCGGTCGTGCATTATCCTGCTGAAATGTAGGGTTTCGCGGGGATGGAATCAAAGTCGGAAATGTGATGGTATGCGTTTCTCCTCCTTACACGAGGCATCACAACATCGTTTCACCAGGCAACGCCGCTCAACTGCTGTTTGTGAATGATAAGTCGGTTGAAACTTTCCTCATGTCAGCACGTTGTACGTGTCGCCACCGGCGCCAACCTTGTGCCAATGCTCTGAAAAGCTAATCATTTGCATATCACAGCATCTTCTTCCTGTCGGTTAAATTTCGCGTCTGTAGCACGTCATCTTCGTGGTGTAGCAATTTTAATGCCCAGTAGTGTATTTCTTTATTTAAGACAGCCTGTTCGACAGACTTTGCTGACATTTTCAGACCTTAGAAATCATTTTGTTGCGAAACGTCTTCATTTTACGTTGAACCTCACTCCAAGTTGCCAAGTGGATAAAAATGTTTTTATAGTTTAGTCATGACAAACCTTTTATAATGTGCTGATTTTTATCCACTTGACAACATGGCGTGAGGTTCAACGTAAAATGAAGACGTTTCACAACAAAAGGATATCTAAGACCTGAAGATAATAGCGAAGTGTGTGGAATCAGCTGTCTTAAATAAAGAAATGTTTTATGCGATCTGTCGAATATTTTCTAGCAGGTGAAGCACATCGGTCGTTCAGTACTCTCAAAGTGAGAAAATTCAACTGAAAAATATCCTGTCTGAGACATAAATGATACCTTGAATTCTTTGCCATTTTAGAGACACTCAGCTTTTCTGTCATTTTATTTGAAACCTGACATTTAAAAATATAAACGCTTATAGTAAAATATTTTTTGGAGGTGGGAGAGTCATGAACCCCTGCCATCTTTTCAGCGCCTGAGCTTTTCGTCCTCCTATTCATGGAGAGAAGGCCGTCAGCGAATGATGTGATATGAAATTAACGGCCTAAGAGCCTGAGCACATCAATGACAGTTACTGGGTCGTGTGATGGGCCCCTCCTATATGTCTCAGTACATCTTACTCACGCAGAAGCGATGGAAGAAAATACCTGCATTATCTTTGGTTCTTGAGAGGCTATTCTTGCAGCTAAGAGCTGACATATGTAGGTATCCGAAGAACAATGTCATACTATGTATCAATCTTCAGTGCTGTTGCAAATGATGATGATGCTATTTGGTTTGTGGGGAGCTCAACTACAGTGTTATAAGCGCCAGTACAAATTCCTAATTTTTTCACTGTCCAGTCTCCCCACTTTCTCGAATGATGATGAAATGATTAGGACAACATAAACACCCTGTCCCGTGGCGGAGAAAATGCACGACCTGGCCGGGAATCGAGCCCAGGATCCCGAGATGCAAATGCAGCGCCACACAAAACCTATAGTTTTCTAATCGTGCAAGATGTACTGCTTCCTTAACTTTTTTGAAAGCCGTAACTTCGTATCTCCATTAAGCTACGTAACATTACAATATTTTCGCAAGCTGTGATACTTTCCTGATAGGAGAGGAAGTAGGGGACGCTTATGGAGCGATTATCACGCCAACCACTTAACACAGCAACCACAGCCTTTAAGTAATCAGCGATGTGGGACATCCGGCGCCGATAAGTGACCTTCATTCATTTCCTTCCTTACGGTCGATCGAAATTACATAATTTCTTGCAACGGAACATAAAAGTAGCTGTAATACTCATTTCTGAAAATCAACCGACTGATGAAATAAGAGTACCGAATGCCGATATAGCTTAGCGCCTAGTCACTGTAAGTCGCAACATATCTAGAAGTGTTGTCACTAGCATTAGGAAGGTACCAATATACAAAGATAAAAAGGCTGATATTTTTAAACTGTTCACTGATGACCATTTTGAAGTTGTACTACACAGACTGAAATTAATGAAGAACTATGATGTTTCACATCTTTTCAACTCCCAATGAGTATTGTGTAATACGCAGTGGATACTTTATTTTAAAATTTCTGGTGCTTACACATTTGAGGACTGTACTGAAATACCTTACCATTTCATAGTAAGTATTGAAAGGAGTATACTGTGGCACCAGAATAAGATAAGAACATTGATAAATTAAAATGAAACTAGTGTACTATAAACAGTGAATGTCTCTGATAGGTTCGATAATGTGGATCGCTGACTGTGCGTGACCACAGAGCCAAAGATACTGCACTGCTTTGTTAGAGTAAGAGAGCACTGGACGAACAGTAGTAGGTAGCTGTTTTTGAGGGAAAGACGATGGAGTAGGCAGTTTTTGTGGTGTGCTACCACCAAGAGTTAGATTAATGTAGGTATGTCAGTATTGTTGAACGTGGAAGCAGAAGTCTTCAGGCAAAGATTTAAATAATTATGATTTCTGTTTTTGCCAGAGCTATTGTATAGATGAGCTGGTTGATAATTTGTAATTGTTGAGTCACCCCAGAATGTACGTAAACGGTTTTGATAAAAAGTCTAGTTAAATATTTCATTTTTGTAATGCTTTTGAGATTTGATAACAGAGCTATGTGTAATTTGATGATTTGCATTTATGTTGGATTAATGAAGTTAGATAATACTTGCTGCTTAAATCTCATTGTTTGTGGATCAATTGTGAGTAATGTAACTGCGGTTGTCAGAAGTTTTTGAAAAGGCAAACTTAACTTGCAATACAATTTTGCCCAAAAAAAACTGAGTGTTAGCAATTCAGCATAATCAGTACCGTCCCCCAGTCCAGGTCATATATTTTTTAAAGATGTTGGGTTTTCTTAAATGTTCTCGTTTATCAGCCAACCAGCATTGCACACTGCTGAGCCTGTAATTAGCATATTCATATTTTTATGAGAGACCAGAATATATCACGTTACTCTGCTGCTGCTCTAGAGGTAAAACAATGTAATTTATTTCTTACGTGCACAGGGACCAAAATTATCAGTTTTGAACAGGGCTAGATGATTCAGTGAATAAAGGCAACACCCTCTTCCAGTTTAAAACCACGGGGAAACCAAGCTAAGACTCGGTTGAAAATCTGCGCTGGCTAAGAGAAATATACAGGGTGGCGCACGAAATGAGTTACCAATTGTTTCTTTCACAATTTACGACGCACATTAGATATCCCGCTGGGATCTCTACAGCAGTACCAGCAGAGCTTGGAAAAACAAATGAGCTACGAAATGACGTGTAATTCACGATACTGCCGCTAGGAGACTAGTAAGAGGCTATGGCTGACAATGGAAAACTGACGACAGAGCAACGATCGGCAATTGTGTTACTTTTTCATGAAACGAAAAGCCTTGTTGTGACTCAGAGGCGTTTTCGACAACAGTTTAACACAAGATGGGTCCTTTGCAAGAAGACCATTCACAGGTTGTACGATAAATTTGTACAGGAAGGAACAGTATTGGAAGCGAAGCGACCTCGGCCTGTTTGTTCGCCGGAGAATATTGAAGCGGTACGAGTTGCTGTACAGAGAAGCTTCTTGCTACTTCAACACGCAGTGGTTCATGCAAGGTGGAGCAAGGCCACATACTGCACACACTGTGTTGGAGTTTTTACGCGACCATTTCGACTTGCGGATCATTTCACAGGTTTCCAGGTCGCTTCAATGACGGACAAAATTGGCCCCCCAATAGTCCAGACCTCAATCCATGTAACCCTTTTTCCTTGGGGGTACCTAAAGAAAGAAAAATTTCCCGAAACGTCCACGTGATTTAACGGAGCTCAGAAGACTTATTCTTCAAGCTTGCAGTGAAATTGCGGAAGACATTTGCCATAGGGTAATCACAAACTTCAGTGTTCGTTTGAAGGAAGTTAGGAAACGAAACTGTGGACATATTGAACATGTGCAGATTTAGAACAAATCTCCATGGACGGCTCTTCATTGTAGTATAAGTTCCTTTCACATTGTATTGACAGTAAAGTTTATATTCAAAAACAAAATGGTAACACATTTCTTGCGCCACCCTGTATATAAACAGCAACCTTGCATTTTTAACGCGTGAATGAGCCGTTTCGGCCTCTGTGAGGGCGCTCTAGCGATCCTACTGGCGCCACTTGTGCGCGCGTTCCATCGACTCTGGCTCTTGAAGTATCATCTTTGCTGGGTTATGTGATCCCTCTGGGGTGTGTGGTAGTGAGTGATGTGTGGGACGTACCGGAGTACTCGGCGTCCTCGAGATTGCAGCGAGTTGAAACTGTTGACCGTTGGACTATGGAGGCCCGCGGTTTCCTGCAGCGTCGACCGTTGCTACCAGCTACTTCAGCGGGCAAGGAGCGGCTCTTGTCGCATGCAGCATTGGTTAGGAAGTGCGTCAGTCAATCGCAATTTTAATCTGCCACTTGAATTCATTGTTCGTTATCATTGAATATTTGATACTACTGATTGTGATTTCTGATTGTTGTAGACCTAACGTCCATTCCCTGGGCGAGTTGTTACTTTTGGTCTGTAACGGAAGTCGTGTGCACACGCTCTTACTCCGTGTCGTTTTAGGGGTACATTTATACCGACCATTGCCATTTGCTTGTTATTGTTGTGGTCTTCAGTCCTGAGACTGGTTTGATGCAGCTCTCCATGCTACCCTACCCTGTGCACGCTTCTTCATCTCCCAGTATTTACTGCAACCTACATCCTTCTGAATCTGTTTAGTGTATTCATCTCTTGGTCTCCCTCTACGGTTTTTACCCTCCACGCAGCCCTCCAATTCTAAATTTGTGATTTCTTGATGCCTCAGAACATGTCCTACCAACCGGTCCCTTCTTCTTGTCAGGTTGTGCCACAAATTATATTCAATACCTCCTCATTACTGATAACCATAGATGTTAAGTCCCATAGTGCTCAGAGCCATTTTTTTGAATACCTACTCATTAGTTATGTGATCTACCCATCCAATCTTCAGCATTCTTCTGTAGCACTACATTTCGAAAGCTTCTATCCTCTTCTTGTCCAAACTATTTATCGTCCATGTTTCAATTCCATACATGGCTACACTCCATACAAATACTTTCAGAAAAGACTTCCTGACACTTAAATCTATACTCGATGTTAACAAATTTCTCTTCTTCAGAAACGCTTTCCTTGGCATTGCCAGTCTACATTTTATATCTTCTCTACTTCGACCATCATCAGTTATTTTGCTCCCCAAATGGCAAAACTCCTTTACTACTTTAAGCGTCTTATTTCCTAATCTAATTCACTCAGCATCACCCGACTTAATTCGACTACATTCCATTATCCTCGTTTTGCTTTTGTTGATGTTCATCTATATCCTCCTTTCAAGACACTGTCCATTCCGTTCAACTGCTCTTCCAAGTCCTTTGCTGTCTCTGACAGAATTACAATGTCATCGGCGAACCTCAAAGTTTTTATTTCTTCTCCATGGATTTTAATACCTACTCCGAAATTTTCTTTTGTTTCCTTTACTGCTTGCTCAATTTACAGACTGAATGACATCGGTGAGAGGCTACAAACCTGTCTCATTCCCTTCCCAACTCCTGTTTCCCTTTCGTGCCCCTCGACTCTTATAACTGCTATCTGGTTTCTGTACAAATTGTAAACAGCCCTTTGCTAGCTGTATTTTACCCCCGCCACCTTTAGAATTTGAAAGAGAGTATTCGAGTCAACATTGTCAAAAGCTTTCTCTAAGTCTACAAATGCTGGAAACGTAGGTTTGGCATTTGCTATGTATCCAAATTACAGTGTCTATTAGTCCCTAAGAGGTCCCAGTAAAGATATACCTTGACTTATTTAATTTGTTTGAATTATTATATAAATATTTATGTAAATGACTTTGTACACTGATTCTTGTTACTGTTAGGAAAGTTGATGGGCAATGTTTATAGACGGGCCGCTGCTATATTGAACTTTTAACTGTCGGTTTTCTTGAAAATAATCTTTAATTGCCCACTTAAGTATTTCTGTGAACCATAATTTCTATCAGACTTGCTCGCTGTTTGTTGGTTGGTATATGCTGACAGCCTTGTATCGGCAGCTGTCCTGCTGGTGCGGGACAGATACGCGTTTGCCTTCTGCTTCGACGGCTCTCCCGTCGTCACACCTGGCCTAAGTGTTGGCGGGTCACACGCGCCTCTGCGGGTCTCCCGGTGCAGTCTCAACTTGAGTAGTTCTCATTCTTTTGATATTGTGCCGCGGCCGGGGTGTCGCCGAACAAGGGAGTAATGTTCTCAGTGTTTTTGTTATTGTAAAGTCCTTGTGGGCGTTTGATGAAAATCTTTGGGCAAAATGAGCACTGGGTTTCTTAATACTTTTTATAAAAAAAGTGTTTAATTGTAATTATTTTAATAGTGTTTTAGGGCCACGGTAGTTTATGTAAGTACTCACATTAAAAAAAGTTTTGCCTAACCCCGGTTTCCAGAACTCTTGAAGACAGGCGTTAACTGTTGATATTGTATCACAGACACAGTCCCTTTGACTGTTCAGAGTGTCACTAAACCCGCCCAAGGTGTAAACAACCATGCATGAGCAGCGCTTATTAGACATAGGGGGTCCGACAGCCGATCAGTTCCAGTCATTCCATCAGGAAGGAGTATACGACTCTTGTTATCTGTAGTTTAACCATGCCTAGACGGTCAATACCGCGGTTCGATCACGTGCGCATTATTACTTTGTGCCAGAGAGGGCTCTCAACAAGGGAAGTGTCCAGGCGTCAAGGAGTGAACCAAAGCGATATTGTTCGGACATGGAGGAGATACAGAGAGACAGGAACTGTCGATGCCTCGCTCAGGCCGCTCAAGGGCTACTACTACTGGAGTAGATGACCACCCCGTACGGATTATGGCTCGGAGGAACCCTGACAGCAACGCCACCATGTTGAATAATGGTTTTCGTGCAGCCACAGGACGTCGTGTTACGGCTCATGCTGTGTGCAATAGGATGCATGATGCGCAAGTGCAGGCGAGGTCCATCTTTGCAACCACGACACCATGCAGCGCGGTACAGATGGGCCCAACAACATGCCGAATGGACCGCTCAGGATTGGCATCACGTTCTCTTCACCTATGAGTGTCGCATATGACTTCAACCAGACAATCGTCGAAGACGTGTTTGGAGGCAACCAGGTCAGGCTGAACCCCTGCGAGTGCAGCAAGGTGGAAATTCCCTGCCACTTTCGGATGGCATTATGTGGTTCGACATACGCCGCTGGTGGTCATGGAAGGCGCCCGTAGGGGCTGTACGATACGTGAATGCCACCCTCCGACCGATAAAGCAACCATATCGGCAGCATACTGACGAGGCATTCGTCTTCATGGACAACAATTCGCGCCCCCATCGTGCACATCTTGTGAATGACGTCCTTCAGGATAACGACTTCGCTCGACTACAATGGCCAGCATGTTTTCCAGACTGTTTATGGACGACGTGACCCACCAACTACTCTGAGGGATCTACGCCGAATTGCCGTTGAGTAGTGGTACAATATGGGCCAACAGTGACTTGATGAACTTGTGGATAGTAAGCCACGACGAATCCAGACATGCATCATTGCAAGAGGACGTGCTACTGGGTATTAGAGGTACCGGCGTGTACAGCAATCTGGACCACCCCCTCTGAAGGTCTCGCTGTATAGTGGTACAACATGCAATGGTGTGGTTTTCAAGAGCAATACAAAGGGCGGAAATGATGATGTTGATCTCCATTCCAATTTTCTATACAGGTTCCGGGACTCTCAAAACCGAGGTGATGTTTGTATGATGTTTGTATATGATTTGTGTATAACAGACTTGTGGCCAATCAGTGAAGTACTACTGTTTGCTTCGGTTTTTACTCGTCGGTAGCGTTTGGCTAGCTTGGCCGTATCTTGTCTATATGAGAGCAGAATAACCAGTTGAGATGTGTGCACTCTAATGTCTTTTATTTTAACGTTTGTTGTTCTTGTGTTCAAGTGCCTTTGTGGCATTAGCTCATAGTTGTGATTCTAGTCTCGCGGTCAGAGTGCCGCCACAGGTTTATTTCATCAATTAATTGTTTGTAACCGGGCCACGATTGTATTGCACAGCTGACGTCTACTTCTAGTACCATTTGTAATTTTATGTATAATGCAAATTTTCTTACCCATTGTGATTTTAATTTAAAAATCTTTACTATTTGTATGTATTTGGCAAGAATCTTGATCTGGTTAGTTGGCTTATGATATAATTGTTATTAAAAAAACATATGTGTTTGAGAATGATAAATGACGCATCAAGTTGCGCCACACTTCCACGTGTTTTCCTTAAATTAATCCCGATTCTTGCCCTCGGTCTCAGTGAACTTTTCAAAGATCAAACCGTTGGTCTCTAAATTGCCACAAGTATCCATTATTCCTTAGGGATATGCTGCTGCGTTATTTGAAGACATTGCACTGGACATAACGCATTCCACAACGAAAAAACTTGATAGGTATCTCGACCGTGCTCCACTGTCCTGATAACGCCGGATCTTCTTGAGAGAACATTTGTTCGGTCATTAAGCAAACACAAAATGGCGTACACGCTCACCAGATTTAATACCTTTTGACTTATCTATCGAGAAAGGAAGCCCACATTATTAATCTTACGGTAGTTACACGTCACTTCAGAAGCACAAATACAATACGTACATAATTTACAAATTTACAGGCGTATTAATTATGTAATTTATCACATCTGCTATAGTGCCCAAGAAGCAGGAGGTGTATCCAGGGAATGAATTTTGAGGGCACTGTTCAACAGTGTGGTTTGACAATCCGTCAAACCACAGTTGCACTCTGCAGTGGCAGTCTTTACCCGTCTGTATAGTAGGTCACCGCATCTCCCAAGGTTCATCTGGATTGTATTAAGTGTACTGCAAGTCCTTCGGTGCAAATCAAGTTTCCCATGGCTGGTTGTTGGCTTGGAGAGAGCTCTGGAGCTCTGTTGGGTCTTACTATTACCACCTTCTCTTCGAAACTTCGCGGAGACTGAAGTTATGGTCCACCAGGTTGTTAGCTGTTCTGAGGGCGGTATGTTTAGAGCGGAGTATGTTGATTTGGACGGCAGGTACGTCCTCATTGTTTCAGATTTTTTTTTATATTCCCTAGGAAGATTATTCTTTCTTCTCAGGTTAGATGGTGGAATGCGGTTCAGGGCCGATAGCCAGAGTACTGGAGTGGACCTGATTGTGGCAGTAACAATCCGCATTGTTTGATTTAGTTGCTTACCTGACAACGGTGCTGCAATACTTTGCAGACAAGGCTAGCAGTGGATGATCGGAAGGTTGAATCTGCTGGTTTCCTCGTTGCACCACAATATTATTTCTTGACCTCAATTTAGCTGCAGTCTCTGTTACTTGCCGTTTAAATGACAGCCTTGTCTCGAGTATAGCTTCAAGGTACCTTGAATACTTGGCATGAGCCAGGTGGCTACCCTCGAAAAATATGCCCAGTTCTCGGTTGGCTAGGCTATTACTCAGACGAAAGGAAGTATATTTCACAATGGATATACTGGGGGAAAATTCAGTTTTATTAGTCTTCGGGTGAAGTCCTTATATATAAATCTACTCTCCTACTGTGCTCAGGTCTTTGGTTAATATATTTTCGATAACCTGGTTTATTTGTGTTGTTTTGCTATCATCTAGTCTTCATCATAATCAAACATCGTGGACTGAATGGCTGGTATGTGAGCAACATAGGAGCTAAACAGTAGAGGAATTAGGACTGAGCCTTGAGGTAGGCCACTGTTCAGGGTCTTTGGTCACTAGTGGCGTTTCCTATAATATGTCTCCAGGAGAGCTCCGACTACTCCTAAATGCCAAATGCCATACAACACGTGCCTGTACATCGACAAGTCAATATGAAATTCAGCGTGCAGTGTTGCCTCCCCAGAAGTGCTTTACATTATGTATCAATGTTCAGGGTCAATATTTTGATCATTTGGTATGATAGTCATAATAATAATAACACAAGAACCATACCTGACTCACATATCTGCTCACGTTTGATACTGTAGGGCAGAGGTTTGTGGGAACTCTTTAGCTGATGACGAGATAGTGGTTTGCGGCTCTGTTACCTTCATGCTATTTAATCAAATTCCAGACGTGTTATACTGTTAGGGCCAATAACTTTATTTTCATCGATGACAAAACACATTAATTTTAAAATCTCACCCTCGTGTTCTTCTCATGAAGTATTTAGAACAACAGCTCTTCAAACCGGCATAACGAAGACACTTGATTTGATGTTGCGCTGAGGCTGTACAGACAATTCCAAGACTTTCACAGCAGTACATAAAAGAGCTTCACAGCAGAATACCTGTAGCTTCTGACTGATGTGTTATGATGCGTATTTCAGGATGGCGACTTATATAAGGTTTCAAGAACAGTGTCTATGGAACTCACCTAGCGTATGGACAAAAATTCCTGGACCAGTTAAGGATAATCTCTAAACAATAAAGACGAAGTCCCTCCATACTTGCCTAGTAAAGACAGAAAAATGATAGAGAAAAAATTGAGGATACACAACAGTACCTTTTGAGGAAAAGGTAGGGAGGATGAGGAGGTGGAGGAGGTGAGGTAGGAGAGAGCGGGAGGGAATGGGGGAGTAAGAAAAGGAGTTGCAGAAAGACCAGAGGGGGAGGAGGGTACGGATGAGGCAGGGATAGAGGAAGGATGGAAGGGGGAGAAAGAAGCGGGGGAGACAAGGACAGGACCGCGGAGAAGCTGTTAGACGAGTAGAAGGTGGCAGGGAAGGAGCGGACACGTGGGTTCGCATCATGTGCATTACCATAGCTCTAATTTCTCAAAAAATGGTTCAAAGGTCATCAGTCCCCTAGAACTTGGAACTACTTAAACCTAACTAACCTAAGGACATCACACACATCCATGCCCGAGGCAGGATTCGAACCTGCGTCCGTAGCGGTCGCGCGGTTCCAGACTGTAGCGCCTAGAACCGCTCGGCCACCACGGCCGGCTCTAATTTCTCACCGTAGGCGACAAGCTTTCCGGTACATGTTTTGTCTGATAAAATTCATGAATAGATGATGTTAAATTCATATTCATTGCCCAAAACGTTTGCCTTATACTCCTTTTTTCTAATCACATGACTGAACTAGTGAGTAAAACTGTCTCTTCCTTCAAAACAACTTTTGAAGTGGATAACCTAAATATTTTTTAAAAAAATGCTATTTTTAAAGAACAGAAAATGAGAAGCGCATCATAAAAAAGCGCGTCAGTAATTTTTTTCGCTAGAAGTGGGAACAGCTGTCTTTAACTCATGTGTAACATTTGTATTTTTGTCATGAGACTGCACACCGTGTTGGAGGATTTCGTTGATGTAATCTTGTCGCCGTCTTGCAGAGCCGTTGTTACTCAGCTGATACCTCAACAATATTTCATCAGATGGGCCTCTAGTTCCAAAGTCCACAACTCAGAGCCATCTTGAAATGAAGCTGCAAAGTTACACTCCACGCAGTAATCAATACGTCATTTTCTAGGCTTCATGTTACGCAACAAAACAGTAATGCATTTTGTTCCCTCGTAATTCTCACATGAAAAGAGATCTTTAGCAATGAGAATTCGTATTCTTTTCCATAAGTTCATTCAGGATTTACGTTCTTATCCCGACTGGTTGCTACAGATGAAAAGTTTCCTCTTTTTGGTTGATAAAGATTCCTTATTTTTATCCATAGTGCCTATTGCTGGAGCCATGACTGATTTACATTCGTAAAGTGTAAAGAAAGTAACATCAGCCTTGAGCCACAGACAGTTTTTATTTAAGATGGAACGCATTTCGAAACCCGAAGGCCCATCTCCAGGATTGTAGAATATTATTTCGTCGTTATTTTTCCATGGTAGTTCCCGTTGTTCCCATGAAATTAATACAACCATGAAATTAATACACTTGTGAATATAACAAACACAAGGACGCTCTCGAACGTCGTCTGCATACAGCACAATACACCGCGGGAAAAAGTGCTCTTTCGTAGTTTCGTTTGTCCAACGATAAAGTCGACAGTTAAATTTATTATTTATTTGCGTGCGGCGAATTTATACTTGCTGCCTATGTAGTGTAATAGGTCGTGTTACATTTATCATTACAAATTTTTCACTGATTGTACATACAGTGTAAGTCGGCTGTTTAGGTTTTCTTATTGGTAACGCCACATAGCGCTCGGTATGAAAAATCACTGGCTGTGCTGTGCGCAGTCTGTGTTTAGTTTGCATTGTTGTCTGCCATTGTAGTGTCGGGCAGCGGCAGCTGGATGCTAACAGCGCGTAGCGTTGCGCAGTTGGAGGTGAGCCGCCAGCAGTGGTGGACGTGGGGAGAGAGATGGCGGAGTTTTGAAATTTGTAATAATTGGTGTCATGAACTGATATATATATATATATATATATATATATATATATATATATATATATAATGACTGTTAAGGTAAATACATTGTTTGTTCTCTATTAAAATCTTTCATTTGCTAACTATACCTATCAGTAGTTAGTGCCTTCCGTAGTTTGAATCTTTTATTTAGCTGGCAGTAGTGGTGCTCGCTGTATTGCAGTAATTCGAGTAACCAAGATTTTTGTGAGGTAAGTGATTTGTGAAACGTATAGGTTAATGTTAGTCAGGGCCATTATTTTGTAGGGATTTTTGAAAGTCAGATTGCGTTGCGCAAAAAAATGTTGTGTGTCAGTTTAAGTACAGTCTTGTATAATTGTTCTTAGGGGACGTTTCATATGTGACCCTTAGCCGAGGATACCTCACTGGAATCTTCTGATTTTTTCTTGTAGTTTGTGTAGTTAGTGTAGCTTTTGTTTATTGCTAGCGCGTAATCATAGACAGAAGTTCCTTTGTAGTTGCAGTTTTTCATTGTTGTACAGTAAAACAGCTGTGGCATGCATGTAGTTTTGCACGAAGTATTTCGCAGCTGCGCTTGCAATTAACTAGATATTATTTTCAGTGCTATGTTAATGTGTTCTCGTATTTTTGCTCTTCAAATTGTGCTTTTATGTGTTATCGTGTGAAATATTGTGACAATAATGGCTTGTGAAAAACGTAACACTAGGCTCCAAAGTAAACTGAGAAATAATAGTGACGACGAGCGTCACTTATCAGTACCACTGTGTAGTGAATTAACAGACATTCGAAGTAGTAATTTGGTAATTGTGCATAGGGAAATGGAGCGGGTGGCAATTAATGGTGTAGACAATGAAACAAGTAGTGAACAGGGAACAATTATCGATCGATCGGTCGACAACAGCTCGCCTCAGGATTTCTTGTAAATACTGTAGATTCAGGTTTTGCGTCCTTACCGTTTTCTCAAATAGGCCTAAGTCAAGACACATTTTCTGCTTTTCAAAATGCGAATATTGCCGGTTCAAATGCACTGCCGAATAGCACTGAGGAACATGTTTCAGATACCAGTGCATTGTTATTACAGTTAATGCAACAAATGGGACAAAGGCTATAGAAGTTAGACACAATGGAACAAAATCTTCAAAAGTTAGACACAATGGAACAAAATCTTCAAAAGTTAGACACAATGGAACAAAATCAGAGACAAACACAGCAAAAGCTTCAAAAGTTAGACACCACACTTGAACAAACACGTGACGATTTAACTACTGAGTTACATAACATTGAATCGAAATGCCAAAAAATCTGTAATGAGGTAAAAACACAAATTTGTGAGCATTTTCAACCTATTTTTTCGCTGCATGCAAATGCATTACAGAATCATGAAGCAGACATAAAAGAACTGCAAACTATTGTTCGTGAAAATCACGACACCTTGCAAGCTAAAATGGACTCAATTGCATCCACCGATTCGGTTACGCAACTTGCAAGAACTCAGGAAAACTTAAAGGACACAGTAGATACGATTTCAACACAAATGGACACTCTGAAACTTGGTTCAGAAAAAGACACAGAGGAAATAATTTCACTGTCGGATAAAGTATCCGAACTTTCAGATCAGTTCACTAACTTATCTACAAAGGTAGATGATGATCTGAATGACACAAAACCTGTAGCCTTCACTGACACTGAAGAGTATGAACAAATTAGAAAATTCAAACAGAATCAAAATCAAATCAACACACTGTACAAAAGAGAAATGCGAGAAGTACAAGATCAGTTGGCTCAAGTAATACAAGAATTACGTATTTCAGAGGACACTCGCGCTCCAGTACGGGAAGTGGGACTTAGAAATACGGAAAAGCCACAAAATAATAACACAGGGCATTTCGGAAATTGTGGAAGAAATTGGCAAGGTGCACCGAATTTTGAGATGGAACCGCCGACACGACGTAACAATGAACGATATGCTACCCGCCGACACGATGATTTTGACTATAAGCTGTTCATTACTGCACGTAAATTCAAAACCTTTAAGAATTCTGGCAACGACATTCATCCACAAGCGTGGCTCCATCAATTCTCTCATTGTTTTCTTCCCAGCTGATCATTGGAACACAGATTAGAATTTATGTGTGGCTACTTAGAGAATGAACCAGCTGAAAGAATGCGATCGGTCATTCATGATTGTCACAGTGAAGGAGAATTTTATCATGACTTCCTCTCAGCATATTGGTCTCAAGCTACACAAGACCGAGTGAAACATAGCATCATAATGATGAAACATTTCGAACAACCTGAATTTTCCAGTCTTGTGAAATATTTTGAAGACATGTTGCACAAGAATCAGTACCTGTGAAACCCATACAGCCCCTCAGAAGTCATCCGCGTTCATACAGATGTGGTGTTTTGAACGCGGCTATAAAACCACGCGCCTGAAAATTTACTAGCACGCTCATTAAAGGCCCTTGCCTCAACAGTAAAAAGTAACGCGCCACAGGACAAAAGTTCACAAAGACGATCTCCGTTGTTATGAGTAATGTGATGGTGGAGATGTAAAAGGCTAGCGTTATCTATCGTTCGGTCACTGGACGACTTAAGAGTCTTACACGGAGATATTCGGTTGATCTCTTTCTCTCCTAAATCCTATCAATAAGTCTTTTAAATTTCTGCAGGTCATTCACCTGTCTTTGTTTTTCAGTCTGTGCGTGTTTCGCTATCGCAAAGCGGTCATTACGGTCGTCAGTTCTTATCGTTGGAAACCCCAGGTGCTTTCTGCAGTGAACTAGGTAGTAGAATTTAGAGCACAGCCCCGAGCACAGCCACTGTATTGAAGTTCTCCAGTTATTTCTTTCGTCATACAATATCTGAAACATTAACAGTGGACGCCGGCCAACGAACAATCTTTTGTCAGATCTGTTTCATATAAATTTTGAATCTTAATATCTTACATTCGATCCTAGGCTGTTTTATTTAAAAACTTTTATTTTAATTTTTATTTCCGTTTTACCAGCAACAGTGTTCCAAAAGATGTGTATTTCATGACTGCTGAGTCTCCTGATGCCATTAGACCTGTTCTAGCAGTGGCATTCCGCCTTGTGCGGGATTTTGAGCGACATCTTCTCGTACTTAAACATCAGTCGGCGTCCTGTGTCTTACCTGCAATCGGCAGTGACTCAGGTGCACTGCGCAAGTCGGCCAAAGCGTAGACTTTATTCTGTACACACATAAACAAACACACTTACGCATGCAATAAATTCTCATTTGTATAGGTTGACTCTTACATAGAACACAACAGCAGCCAGCCACTTTTCACAATGTTATTTATTTATTTACTTATTTATTTTAATAGCGCCGTTACCGGTTTCGAACCGGTAGGTTCATCTTCAGACGGCTAGTTCACGTTAAGATATATTTTACAGTAGCTTCCGCTTTCTGCTTTCCCAACTGGTGAAACTTCCTTGGTGAGGTGATGGCGATGAAAAATACGAGCCAGTGTGCACATAACCTAAAGCACCATTCACACACTAAGAAATTTCACCATGTGGAAGTATGTAGACAAACGTTAGTAATATCGCCGTCTTTGTATATGGGGTGGACCATTGATAGTGACCGGGCCAAATATCTCACGATATAAGCATCAAACGAAAAAACTGCAAAGAACGAAACTCGTGTAGCTTGAAGGGGGAAACCAGATAACGCTATGGTTGGCCCGCTACATGGCGCTGCCATAAGTCAAACGGATATCAGCTGTGTCTTTTTAAATAGGAATCCCTATTTTTATTACATATTCGTGTAGTACGTAAAGAAATATGAATGTTTTAGTTGAATCACTTTTTTCGGTTTGTGATAGATGGTGCTGAAATAGCCACAAACAAGTACGTGGTATCACGCAACATTCCGCCAGTGCGGACAGTATTTGCTTCGTGATACATTACCCGTGTTAAAATGGACCATTTACCAATTGCGTAAAAGATCGATATCGTGTTCATGTATGGCTATTGTGATCAAAATGCCCAACGGGCGTGTGCTGTGTATGCTGCTCGGTATCCTGGACGACATCATCCAAGTTTCCAGACCGTTCGCCTGATAGATACGTTATTTAAGGAAACAGGAAGTGTTCAACCACATGTGAAACGTCAACCACGACCTTCAACAAATGATGATTCCCAAGTAGGTGTTTTAGCTGCTGTCGCGGCTAATCCGCACATCAGTAGCAGACAAATTGCACGAGAATCGGGGATCTCAGAAACGTCGGTGTTGAGAATGCTACATCATCGATTGCACCCGTACCATATTTCTATGCACCAGGAATTGCATGGCGACGACTTTGCACGTCATGTACAGTTCTGCCATTGGGCACAAGAGACATTACAGGACGGTGACAGATTTTTTGCACGCGTTCTATTTAGCGACGAAGCGTCGTTCACCAACAGCGGTAACGTAAATCGGCATAACATGCACTATTGGGCAACGGAAAATCCACGATGGCTGCGACAAGTGGAACATTAGCGACCTTGGCGGGTTAATGTATGGTGCGCCATTATGAGAGGAAGGATAATTGGCCCCCAGTTTATCGATGGCAATCTAAATGGTGCAGTGTATACTGATTTCCTACGTAATGTTCTACCGATGTTACTACAAGATGTTTCACTGCATGACAGAATGGCGATGTACTTCCAACATGATGGATGTCCAGCTCATAGCTCGCGTGCGGTTGAAGCGATACTGAATAGCATATTTCTTTCCGTGGGGAAAGTTGAAGGATCGTGATCGTGATCCACCGACAACACCTGACAACATGCGTCTGCGCATTGCCAATGCATGTGCGAAAATTACCGAAGGCGAACTACTCGCTGTTGAGAGGAGTGTCGTTACACGTATTGGCAAATGCATTGAGGTTGACGGACATCATTTTCAGCATTTATTGCATTAATGTGGTATTTACAGGTAATCACGCTGTAAGAGCATGCGTTCTCAGAAATGATAAGTTCACAAAGGTATATGTATCACAATGGAACAACCGAAATAAAACATTCAAACGTACCGACGTTCTGTATTTTAATTTAAAAAAATTGTGAGCCATATGTTTGTGACTATTACATCGGCATCTACCACAAAGCGAAAAAAGTGGTCCAACTATAACATTCATATTTCTTTACGTACTACACGAATATGTAATAAAAATGGGGGTTAATATTTTAAAATACGCAGTTGATATTCGTTCGACCTATGGCAGCGCCATGTAGCGGGCCAACCATAGCGCCATCGGGTTTCAACCTTCATGCTAGGCAAGTTTCGTTCTTTCTAGTTTTTCCGTTTGACGCTTATTTCGTGAGATATTTGGCACGGTCACGATCAGTGGACCACCCTGTATATACTTCCATGTGTCGAAAACTCTTTTGTACCCAGCCACGGGCTCAGAATGTCAGCTTTCGACAAAATAACAGTTCTCATTTGTTTGAATGGGATCTATTGCCCAAAATTAAATACAAAATATTTCACATTGCCCAATTCCGATCAAGATATTAGAGAAGTTTCCTTAAGCCGTAAGGCAAATTATGCAACGCGCCCCTTCCAAATATTTCTCATTTTTAGGCCCACCTACCCCAGCAACAGCTTGCTGGTATTTGACTGAAAAGGCACAACTCAATGGGTCGGAATTCCAGCAAAACATTTCACCACGAGGGAAAGAGAAGGAAATTAATTTTATAACGTTATATTCCGAAATTCTGCTCATATTTTTCTTCTTCCTCAGTCAGGCGACAACATCGATCAAGTATCTGTATGAAATTCTCACTTACTGGTTTTCGAAACTTATCAAATGGTTCAAATGGCTCTGAGCACTATAGGACATCTGTGGTCATCAGTCCCCTAGAACTTAGAACTACTTAAACCTAACCAACCTAAGGACATCACACAACACTCAGTCATCACGAGGCAGAGAAAATCCCTAACCCCGCCGGGAATCGAACCCGGGAACCCGGGCGCCAAACTTATCAGCTGGGTATAAAATTATACAGTCTGGCAACCGCTGGACTGGGTTTCGCGTTCCTCGTCAGCTTGCAAACAACTAATATACACTCCTGGAAATTGAAATAAGAACACCGTGAATTCATTGTTCCAGGAAGGGGAAACTTTATTGACACATTCCTGGGGTCAGATACATCACATGATCACACTGACAGAACCACAAGCACATAGACACAGGCAACAGAGCATGCACAATGTCGGCACTAGTACAGTGTATATCCACCTTTCGCAGCAATGCAGGCTGCTATTCTCCCATGGAGACGATCGTAGAGATGCTGGATGTCGTCCTGTGGAACGGCTTGCCATGCCATTTCCACCTGGCGCCTCAGTTGGACCAGCGTTCGTGCTGGACGTGCAGACCGCGTGAGACGACGCTTCATCCAGTCCCAAACATGCTCAATGGGGGACAGATCCGGAGATCTTGCTGGCCAGGGTAGTTGACTTACACCTTCTAGAGCACGTTGGGTGGCACGGGATACATGCGGACGTGCATTGTCCTGTTGGAACAGCAAGTTCCCTTGCCGGTCTAGGAATGGTAGAACGATGGGTTCGATGACGGTTTGGATGTACCGTGAACTATTCAGTGTCCCCTCGACGATCACCAGAGGTGTACGGCCAGTGTAGGAGATCGCTCCCCACACCATGACGCTGGGTGTTGGCCCTGTGTGCCTCGGTCGTATGCAGTCCTGATTGTGGCGCTCACCTGCACGGCGCCAAACACGCATACGACCATCATTGGCACCAAGGCAGAAGCGACTCTCATCGCTGAAGACGACACGTCTCCATTCGTCCCTCCATTCACGCCTGTCGCGACACCACTGGAGGCGGGCTGCACCATATTGGGGCGTGAGCGGAAGACGGCCTAACGGTGTGCGGGACCGTAGCCCAGCTTCATGGAGACGGTTGCGAATGGTCCTCGCCGATACTACAGGAACAACAGTGTCCCTAATTTGCTGGGAAGTGGCGGTGCGGTCCCCTACGGCACTGCGTAGGATCCTACGGTCTTGGCGTGTATCCGTGCGTCGCTGCGGCCCGGTCCCAGGTCGACGGGCACGTGCACCTTCCGCCGACCACTGGCGACAACATCGATGTACTGTGGAGACCTCACGCCCCACGTGTTGAGCAATTCGGCGGTACGTCCACCCGGCCTCCCGCATGCCCACTATACGCCCTCGCTCAAAGTCCGTCAACTGCACATACGGTTCACGTCCACGCTGTCGCGGCATGCTACCAGTGTTAAAGACTGCTATGGAGTTCCGTATGCCACGGCAAACTGGCTGACACTGACGGCGGCGGTGCACAAATGGTGCGCAGCTAGCGCCATTCGACGGCCAACACCGCGGTTCCTGGTGTGTCCGCTGTGCCGTGCGTGTGATCATTGCTTGTACAGCCCTCTCGCAGTGTCCGGAGCAAGTATGGTGGGTCTGACACACCGGTGTCAATGTGTTCTTTTTTCCATTTCCAGGAGTGTATAATGAGAATTGCACATTATGCTACATTTACGCACGCTCTTGCCTAATTTGTTCTCTGTACCCATTCTGTGTTTGAAATTGTCTGTGACTTCGACGCAGTCCCGCACTGTCGTTTAGTGAACAAAGCACGAGCTTACATAGTATCGCAGGAGGACTTGCTGTCCGGAGCTCGTGGCCTAGTGGCTAGCGTTGCTGACTCTGGCTTACGGGCTCGCGGGTTCGATTCCCTGCCGGATTGAGAATTGTCACTGCCCGCGGAGTAGGTGCTTGTTTTGTCCTCATCATTTCATCATCATCATCATCATTTGTGACAGTGACTAGATTGGATTGTGTAAAAATTGGACTGTGTAAAAATTGGGACTTGGTACGGGGGCTGATGACCGCGCAGTTGAGAGCCCCACAAACCAAACATCATCATCATCACCAGGAGTTGCTTGCAGGCAGGACGGAACCCGCTGTTCTTAACAGGATCAAACCGACAGGTGTAAAGGTAATTTCGGGAATACCCAAGGGAGTGTTAAAGAGTCATTAACTGTTTACAATATATTGAAATGAACTAGTGGATATCATCGCAAGTTAGGTGACGCTGATCGCAGGCGATGCTGTTGCCTACAGCATGGTTAGTACCAGTCTGAAAAGCTCGTTAGGGTGTTGCACGGTAGGTTGTGCTTGAGAAATAACTATTAAGAAAAATTCGATACGTTGCGCCTTCTCCGAGTTAATTAGCGTTGCAGTTACCAATTAAGTCATTGCGCGCGCAAATACAAGCTGCCCGCCAGATCCAATTAGTGTCAGTTGTTCCCGTAGCGTAGATAATAGCGCACGAGACTGCTCAACCTTTGGCTCGGGTTCGATCCTTACTACCGCCCCATGTGGAGTTTTCGTATCGCTCTCTCGTTCCGCTTTAGAAGAACGTTGAAGAACATGTTTGGTGACACCGTCTCTGGAGGCGCTTGAATTTGCTAATACAACGGCCTGATCGTCTGACTTCAATGATAATTAACTCGGAAACGACGCAAGATACAAATTTGTTTCTGAACATTTTTATCTCAGCACAACCTACCCTGCAGCACCCTTACTGACCATCCTGTAGGCTGTTTCTCAACATCCTGCATAGGAATTTTGCAACACCAGAAGACCATGGTGCCGACGGCCTTGCGTAGTGGTAACACTGGTTCCCGTAAGATCATCGAAGATAAGAGCTGTCGGGCTTGGCTAGCACTTGGATGGGTGATCGTTCAGGTCTGTTGGCAAGCGGGATGCATTCAGTCCTTCTGTGGTCATTCGAGGAGCTACTTGACAGGGAGGTAGCTGCTCGGTTCACGAAAGCTAACAACAACCGTTGAGCAGTGTGCTGAGCACAACCCCCAACACTTCCACCGGCCGCTGTGCCCGAGCGGTTCTAGCCGCTTCAGTCTGGGACCGCAAGTCCGCTACGGTCGCAGGTTCCAATCCTGCCTCGGGCATGGATGTGTGTGCTGTCCTAGGTTAGTTAGGTTTAAGTAGTTCTAAGTTCTAGGCGACTGATGACCTCAGATGTTGAGTCCCATAGTGCTTAGAGCTCTTTAAATCATTTTTAGCTAGAGGATTGTAGCGAAATGCAGGAAGACCTGTACAGGATCGGCACTCCGTGCAAGGAGTGGCAGCTGACCCTTAACATAAAAAACTGAAACGTATTGCACATAAGTTGTCAGAAAACCCCATTACTGTATAATTATAAGATTGCAGAACAATCACTGGAAGCATTCACGTCCATTACATACCTAGGAGTATGCTTTTAGAGCGAACCACTGGAAGCTGTAGACCACTATTAAATTATGCTGTTAGTAAAAAGCTACTAGAAACTGTAAGAACCGTGAGATGGGTAGACCGTGAGATGGCTAGCAATCATCAGGAGCGACCTTAACTCGATTGACCACATGAAACTAACTGCAAGAAAAGTATGTCCCAGGCTGAGATTCATTGGAAGAATCTTAAGTATATGTAATTCATCAACACAAGACCCATCTGTTAGACCCATATTGGGTATTGTTCGTCGGGACGCCCACAAGGTTGAGGTAATAAAAGATATAAAAAAGAGCCAACGAAGAGTGGAACGTTTCTACACTGGATCATCCAGTAAGCGAGAGAATGTTAAGAGTATGCCAACAAATTCCAGGCGCTTCGAGGGAGACATCATGTGTCAGAGACCGTACGATGAAGAGTCAGACAACATATTACTTCCGTCCATCCCGCCTTCGTAGCCTCTAAGGAACACCTGTACGGCGGTGCTCGTCTCAGAGGGAATCCGGCTCGGATCTTGGTAGTGGATGAACTTTTCATTGCTAATATTTCACAGGCAAGGGGAGCAGAGCGATAAGTAATTGTAAATAGCTGCGCACTGACCGTGAACTGAATTCCGCGCCTTTGCAGATGCATTCTGACATCTAGCCACACATTTGCATGTCAAGGAAGATAAATAATTTCTCATAACATTAAGGCAAAAGAAAACGATTTTTTAAATGTTTACGTCGCTGTAAAAGGTTCTACATTGAAGTTCAGTTTTTTTAAACAGTTGTCACTGGAAAAGATGTCATCGATTTTATGTTCATTATTCCATTCATTTCTTTCAGTAAATTTAGTTCCATTGATAAGTTATCTGCGCTTGTAAAAAATACCACACATAACAGAGAGTTGGACGTCAAGCTTGAAAGTAGGACTGAAAATAAAGTATAATACAACTAAATGAACGTACAATATAAAATTGCGTAGGCTTCCACGGCCAGAGTCAGTCGACATAAAAGTTTTCTGGGTATAGTACCACGCCATAATGTAAAAAAACTACTGCTGCTGGTTGCAGCGGCCTTCCTCTGGGTCTAGGCCCAGAAGAAGGCCGATACAACCTTGGCCGAAACGTTGGTTTTTCTCCAGCAGCAGTAGTTTCTTACATCATGACGCGGTACCATACCCAGAAAACTTTTATGTCATTAAATGAACGTATGTCCAGCATATCGGAAAACAGTACAAGTTAAAAATGATGTACTGTAACATATAATTTCATGGCCGTGCCTGCGTCCTAGTCGTGTTAACTATTCCATAGCACGGGTTGTAAGTAGTCTGTTTAGGTTGTTTTGTTTGTAACGCCACGTAGCGCCCTGTATGAAACTCACTGACTGTGCTGTGTGCATTTTGTGGCTGGTTGGCATTGTTGGGATATTTGCTATTGTAGTGTTGGACAATTGGATGTGAACAGCGCGTAGCGTTGCGCAATTGGAGGTGAGCCGCCAGGAGTGGTGGATGTGGATAGAGAGATGCCAGAGTTTTGAGCGGACGATCTGGACGTGTGTCCGGCAGAAAAAAGGAAATTTGTAAAGATAGTTATCATATATATATATATATATATATATATATATATATATATATATATATATATGACTTTTTACACTATTAAGGTAAATACATTGTTTGTTCTCTATCAAAATCTTTAATTTGCTAACTATGCATATTAGTAGTTAGTGCCTTCAGTAGTTAGAATCTTTTATTCAGCTGGCAGTATTGGCGCTCGCTGTATTGCAGTAGTTCGAGTAACTAAGATTTTTGTGAGGTAAGTGATTCATGAAAGGTATAGGTTGTTGTTAGTCAGGGCCATTCTTTTGTAGGGATTATTGAAAGTCAGATTGCGTTGAGCTAAAAATATTGTGTGTCAGTTTAGTGATGATCAGCATAAGTAAAGAGAAAACTGTTTGAGTACATTGAGTTTCACTCAGCTGTTTGAAAATCAAATGACGTAGAAGTTTACCAGCACAGTCATTCATAATTTTTTTAAGGGGACGTTTTATAAGGTAACACTGTCTGTTTCGTCTGGAAGTGATGTTGTGGTCTTCCCCTCACCCTATTAAATGTGTGATGGCTGAAGTCGAGGAGATCGATCTCAAGGGCGGGTAATTTTCCTGTGAGGCGTGGTGTTTTCCAACACCCGCTGCAGAGGAAGTTACGAAAGTTCGGGCACGAAACAGCATCCTTCATAAGACCGGTACGAGAGAAACAGGAAACGCCCAATGAAAGCACCTACAGTGGCTGGACAAAAATAGGGCAGCCTGGGAAACACATTACCACGCCTAAAGCTTGTAAGAAATACATTGACATTCAAAACAATTTCTTGTCGTATCGGAATGGATAAATACAGGTCTTGTATGGCTTTCAAGGAATCTTACACCATTCTTCCTTCAAGATAGTGGCAAGTTCAGGTAACAAAGGTGGAGGTTGACAGCGATCATCCACCCTTCTCTCAAAAGTAAACTAAAAACATTCAATAATTTTGAGATATAGTGGTTCAAATAGCTCTGAGCACTGTGAGACTCAACATCTGAGGTCATCAGTCCCCTAGAACTTAGAACTACTTAAACCTAACTAACCTAAGGACATCAGACACACCCATGCCTGAGGCAGGATTCTAACCCGCGCGGTTCCAGACTGAAGCACCTAGAACCACTCGGCCACAGCGGCTGGCGAGATGTAGTAACTTTGGTGGCGAGGTACGATGCGACAGTCCATCCTCGTGCTCACAAAACCAGATCTGAACGGTCCAAGCTGTGTGGATTGAAGCCCTGACGTCTTGGAACAAAGCTTTACCATTGGCGAACAAACGTTGTCCATGGGATGGACCTGATCAGTAAAAATGGTCCCATAAAATTTGGCATTTAGTGTAGGAAATGAGACACTTAAAGTAGTAAAGGAGCTTTGCTATTTGGGGAGCAAAATAACTGATGATGGTCGAAATAGAGAGGATATAAAATGTAGAGTGGCAGTGGCAAGGAAAGCGTTTCTGAAGAAGAGAAATTTGTTAACATCGAGTATAGATTTGTCAGGAAGTCGTTTCTGAAAGCATTTGTATGGAGTGTAGCCATGTATGGAAGTGAAACGTGGACGATAAATAGTTTAGACAAGAAGAGAATAGAAGCTTTCGAAATGTGGTGCTACAGAAGAATGCTGAAGATTAGATGGGTGCATCACATAACTAATGAGGAGGTACTGAACAGAACTGGAGAGAAGAGAAATTTGTGGCACAGCTTGACTAGAAGAAGGGATCGGTTGGTAGGACATATTCTGAGATATCAAGGGATCACCAATTTAATATAGGAGGGCAAGACCAGAACAACAGCAAACTTTGGCAGTAATTTGACCTTGCGGACTAACTGTGGGGCTCATGGAATACCATGATATGCCTATCCAAATCATCACCGACCCCACCATTGATTACTCTTGCGACTTAAGCTCGGCCAGAAGTTGGAAACCGTCGACCAAATGAGTTTCTCCCATTGCTCCATAGCCCAGGCTGCAAGTCTTTGGCACCATGCTTTCCTGTTACTGGCATTTGCATCAGTGATGAGTAGTTCTGGAAAGCCAGTTCGGCCCGATGTTCCCTACTTACGGAGTTCACTCCGTGTTTTGGTGCTGACAGGCTTCGCGAGTGCCACATTCAGTTCTGCAGCGATTTTTGCAACTGTCGATCTCTTATTTTGTGTCACAATCCCGTTCAATTACAGCCTCTCTAGATTACTCAGCACACACTTTCGCGACCGAGCGATGTGGCGCAGTGGTTAGTACACTGGACTCGCATTCGGGAGGACAACGGTTCAAGCCCGCGTCCGGCCATCCTGATTTAGGTTTTCCGTGATTTCCCTAAATCGCTCCAGGCATATGCCAGGATGGTTGCTTTGAAAGGGCACGGCCGATTTCCTTCGCGTCCTCCCTAATCCGATGAGACCGATGATCTCGCTGTTTGGTCTCTTCCCTCAAACAATCCAAATCCACACATTTTCGTGTCTTCGGTACGATGCCTCTTGAAACACCAGACACTTCGACTACCTCCCCTATAGGAGCATCCACAAGTCAATCACCAACAATTTGCCAGGGTCTGACTTCACTTGGTTGCTGCCTAATGCACTCACAACTACATAGTACACTGCTCTCACTACTACCGACCCTTACAACGTACCGAGGACATTCCTGTGAATTAATTTAGAAAAGCAAAAGTGTTAACTCGAAACGTGGCTCAAGCGTACTAACGTCCTAAAATCCAGGTGCAGAGGATGGCTGCAGCGATACCTGAGAGTTACAAGTTCAGTTCCCTCCCTGCAATTCTAACATGAAGGCATCTCTCTCTCTCTGATAATGCAAGGGGCGGAGTCTATCGGCTCTCCTTCTCAAAATCTTCCTGTGTCTGGCAGCACCCAATTCTCGTCGGCCAGTCACTGAAGACTTTCCAAGGCTCAACCAATGAAAAATTTATAACAATAGCAAAAACCTCGCTTCTCTCAAAGAATCTGATGCGAGTAACCAAAAATACATATTTATCTCTTGATCAGAGCCTGCCGGAGTGGCCGAGCAGTTCTGGGCGCTACAGTCTGGAGCCGCGCGACCGCTATGGTCGCAGTTTCGAATCCTGCCTCGGGCATGGATGTGTGTGATGTCCTTAGGTAAGTTAGGTTTAAGTAGTTCTAAGTTCTAGGGGACTGATGGCCTTAGAAGTTAAGTCCCATAGTGCTCAGAGCCATATGAACCATTTGCACTTGATCAGAAAGCACAAATTTTCTCCCACTATGAAAGTGGTTTCACGTTTCGTCCAGAAAGGTCTCCGGATCTCTGCGCAACTGAGAACGTTTCGAGCATTATTGACGGAGCGCTCCAAACATCTAGGAATTTTGACGATCTGAAGCTCCAGTTGCCGGCCGAAGTGGCCGAGCGGTTCCAGGCGCTACAGTCTGGAAGCGCGCGACCGCTACGGTCGCAGGTTCGAATCCTGCCTCGGGCATGGATATGTGTGATTTCCTTAGGTTAGTTAACTTTAAATAGTTCTAAGTCTAGGGGACTGACGGCCTCCGATGTTAAGTCCCATAGTGCTTAGAGCTATTTAAACCATTTTTAGCTAGAGAATTGTAGCGAAATGCAGGAAGACCTGTAGAGGATCGGCACTCGTGCAAGGATTGGCAGCTGACCCTCAACATAAAAAACTGAAACGTATTACACATAAGTTGTCAGAAAACCCTATTACTGTATGATAGTAGGACTGCAGAACAATGACTGGAAGCAGTCACGTCCATTAAATATCTATGACTATGATTATAGGGCGATTTAAAGTTGAACGACCAAACCAAACCAATCGTAGGTAAGGCAGATGCCAGACTGAGCTTCATTGGAAGAATTCCCAGAAGCTGTAGTCGATCCAGGAAAAACCTGGCTCACAAAATACTCGTTCGATCAACATTTGAATAATATGTGTCAGTCTGAGATGTCCTACATATATCCCGCGAAAATATCATGACGCTAAAAATAGAAAGATTCTAGCTCACTCTGAGGCCTACCAACCGTCCTGAATGGAACAGGAAGCGGGCCAGGGAGAGAGATAACATTAGTACACAAAGTACCCTCGGCCGCACACCGTAAGGTGGCTTGCGGAAT
Source organism: Schistocerca gregaria (assembly GCF_023897955.1). Lineage (NCBI taxonomy): Eukaryota > Metazoa > Arthropoda > Insecta > Orthoptera > Acrididae > Schistocerca > Schistocerca gregaria. The sequence continues at coordinate 871,623,951 of NC_064922.1, forward strand.
ATAAATGAAGATGTACGATAAATGTAAAAATGGGAGGCAGCATCGTTACAAACCCAGTGTCTGGTTTACTCCAGCCGAGTTGGTGAAACTATTGTACCTTGGAATACTTTTCACACTGTAATAGAAATTTAATATGTTTTCTTATTCCATTTCTCAATGCTTAGTTTCCCTTTTTATCTGCTACAGTCTGTATCTGAAATTACATAAATAACTCCGGAAAACGAAGGTTTTCTTTCCGAACCTGAAAACACGTTCCAAGGCAAAACATAGTCTTGCACTAGGAACAAATATTCAAATTTAAAAGCATTGTAACAGAGAAAATCTTGTCAGTGCTGTATTTAGTTGTCTGTCTGTTTCGATATTACTCTACTACACACCAGTAATCAATAAGTGAAACCAAATAAAGCAGAAACGTTATCAAAAACCAGTTACAAGTTAAATTCATTTTGAAATTGAAGCTGCTGGAAATTAATTCTCGTTTTCAAGACAGGTAAAGTAGTTATAGATTAACGAAACTCGGTTCGTTTGCGAGGACCACCTATTCCATGGTAACAGACCGCCTTGTGTTACAAGGTGCAAGATGGTACACGACCAAGTAATTATAGCTTATCCGTCCACACGTTACACAACTAGTTTTAAATATGTATCTACGCATAATTTTACTTGCCTTACAATTCTATGACTGAAAAATTAGAACCCTAATCCAAATAACTTAAATATATTAAACAGCGCTTAAGTATATAGGTGCAATACATTTACAAATGCTGCAAAAACGCAACCTCGTGTCTAGCAACAATGAAAACTGTAGAAAATGGGAGGGAGGGGGGGGGGGGGGGACTTCTTATGGTTGCGTCTAGTGTGCATTCACTAGTCTGAACTACCAGAAAAAAAATCTGCTACGCTAACCAACCAGCTACGGAGGTGGACACTTGCCTAATAAAGGGTTACAGAAATGATTACACTGTAATTCAGACGCAACACTCTCACCTACTCTCCTTGCTTGAACACAAATTTCTCTGCGTAGCGCACGGACGAGCAAAAATGATGGATCCACTGAGTAGAACTATCATCATTTTTACTCGGCTGACTTGTTACCCACATCTCCGATGAATCTGGAATGCTCATATACCAGGCGAGGTTTGACCTACCAGACAGTAGGCCTTGGTTCATACAGCTGTCACATAACACAGCTTGCTCGTGTTGAACTGTCGAGTTCTTGTTGCTGCTTCGCTACGCTATTGTAGGACTGCGTTGTGTTGTGACTCCCAGCGTGCAGTTAATTGCGCTGACCTTTGTTGGAAAGTAGGTATTGGTATGTACAGCAACAACAATATAGGAGAGCGCAACAGCAATAGCACTCATATAGTAACAAAAATCACACGAGTGTTTGCGGAATTCTTGTTCATTACCACACAACGTACCTATTGGATAGTCTACACAAGGAAGCACAAGCACACAAACAAACACACACACACACACACACACACACACACATATATATATATATATATATATATATATATATATATATATATATATATATATAGAAAGTGCAGAAATCAAGAAAATCAGATGCTGAGGTCGACCGTGAATGATGGAAAAAGATGTTCCATTGTTCCAAAACGCTTACTGTAGCCAAGAGAAAAAAAATTGCAGCTTTGCAACATGAGATCTCTCGTAGCGATGTGTGCTATGAACTATTTGATTCGAAGGTAATATACATTGTCCAGTCATATATCGAAATAATCAACAACTAAATGCATTACAGGAATTTAATTTCTTTAACCAGTTTCAGGCTCTTAGTGCCGTTCATCAGAAAATGAAATGTGAGTGGAATCTTATGGGACTTAACTGCTAAGGTCATCAGTCCATAAGCTTACACATTACTTAACCTAAATTGTCCTAAGGACACACCCATGCCCGAGGGAGGACTCGAACCTCCGCCGGGACCAGCCGCACGTTCATCAGAAGTCTACTAAGTTACTTACTTACTTTCGCAATACGGCCCAAGGGATCGCGCACTTTGTTGAGAGATGGCCTCCACTTCAGCCTGTCTTCGGCTCCTTTCTGCCATCCTTCCAACAGCCTCACTCTCTGAAGGTCTTTCGATGCGCAGTCACTACATGGAGTTCTACGTCCTCGTACGGACCTTCTGCCGGTTGGCTCGGTGTTGAGTACACTTTTCGGCCATCGGTTGTCCTGCATTCGAGCAACATGCCGTGCCCCCTGAGGTCGTCGTGTCTTCATTATAGCAACGATGTTCTGCTCCTTGTAAATATCATACAACTGTGTATTGTGACGAATCCCCCATTTTTCACTCTCATTATCGTAAACTGGTCCAAAAATCTTCCGAATGACTTTCCTTTCAAATAACATCAGTTCATCATAAGGCTACACCTGTATTCTTTGCAAGTGTCAACGCTAAGATGCCCACAGTCATGAGGTTCAGGGTGCCTGCATCTTATTGTTGACAGTCACGATGCATATCACCTTCTGAGGAAGGGCACTAAGTGCTCGAGACCAGTTAAAAAATTAAATTTCTTTCATGCAGCTAGCTGCTGATTATTTCGGTGTATACAACTACAGTTGCTCAGGATGTGTAAAATATTAAACTCTTCCGCCTGTCAAAAGCCTGACTACCCATCTTTTGCAGCGCAGACTGCTGCAAGCCATGCTGGGAGGGAGCCACTGAGGTTCTGGAAGGTGTGGACGGAGGTGTGGAGCTATGCCGACTCCGATCCTGTGACCAGCTGCTCTAGGCTTCTCGGCTGAGGGTCCATGGAGCGAATAGCCCGACCGAGGTGGTCCACAGATTCTCGACTGGGTTTGCACCATGGAGTTTGTTGACCAGGGGAGTACGGTATAATCCTGGCACTCTTCGAATCATGTACACTGCCAGTTGTGTGACACGTTGCACTGTCTAACTGGCGGAGGAAAAAGGAACAGCATGTAGGGGTGGACAGATGCACACTTGTTTTGATCCATTGTGCCTTGCAGAATGGCGAGCTCACTCAGGGAATGCCACGAAAACATTTCCCAGGCCATAACGCTTCCGACAACTAAATCAGAGTGTTTTCCGTCTGTTCGATGGAGCATAAAACGTGATTCATCTGAAGAGACAACCTGTCGCCACTCGGTGGACGACCAGTTCAGATATTTTGGTGCAAATTCCAGCTTTCGTTGCCGATGAACAGTAGTCGTCATAGGCGTCGTCGGGGAGACGTATTTGGTAAATCTTTGGTTCACCTGTGCGGTCAGAGCTGAGCATTTGCACGCCTGTTCGCCCGTACACATCTCCATAACTGCCATTCAGCCCTGCCATCCACAGACGAAAGGCTCGTGGCGCACTACAGTCCCCTCGGCGCCGGCTTTGGTAGCGCTGTTTTGCCTTACATGGTATAATTAAACCACAGCGGCACTTGAACGGTTTACAAAAGTTTCCTTGCGGAAATTCTTCCGCCGTTGACCCAGAAGCCAATGATCACGCCCTTTCAGACGTCAGATAACTCGTCTCGCTTCCGCATAGCCGCCACTGCTACTGCTGCCGCCTGTCGCCAGTGAGTGGTTATTGCACGTTGACGTCGAATGTAGGCAGTGTTCACATTAATATGACTGGAACGTGTATTTTGCAACGTAATGGTGAACATTTTTGTACCCGTCATAAATGAATGCACAGCTCTCTGCAATGGATGGTTCAGATGGCTCTGAGCCCTATGGGGCTTAACGTTTGTGGTCATCAGTTCCCTAGAACTTAGAACTACTTAAACATAACTAACCTAAGGACATCACACGCATCCATGCCCGAGTCAGGATTCAAAACTGCGACCGTAGCGATCGCGCGGTTCCAGACTGTAGCGCTTAGAACCGTACGCCCACCCCGGCACGCTCTCTGCAATGGAACTCTGCTGTCTGCCCTCGAAGAATTATTACACAAGACTAACCTATAGTCCTGCCCCCCATCCCACCACCCTCCCCCCCCCCCCACCCCCACCCCCCACACACACACAAAAGTAATGCACAGACACCTCTGAAAGATTCAGAACAATTGCCAGGAACACCTTTAACTGTTCCACTGTCAGCCATCTTGTTTTTATACCTCCAACTGTTTCACTGTCCGCCATGTTTGTTTCTACAGTTGGTAAACAGTGACAGTGAAAGAGACAGTGACCTCGAGTTCGAGTCTCGGTCCGGCACGCAGTTTTAATGTGCCAGGAAGTTTCATATCAGCGCACACTCCGCTGCAGAGTGAAAATGTCATTCTGGAAGTATTTATAGTTTTTGACATTGATGAAGATGAGAAAAAAGAAAACGTAAGTGAAAGATAATGTAAACAGACACAAACACACACACGCATGCACACACGCACACATATAATTAATTATTTTCAGGTATTGGGAATAACAATTTTCAAGTCGTAATTTTGGCTTAAACAATTTATTTATTTTTAAGGTATAAGTGGTTTGCAGATGACAAACTGTGGAACAAAACAGTCACTGTAGAAACACAATACATCAGAAAAACCACACCATGTGGTGCAAAGGTATGAATTCATAATTGTATGTGTTTTTTCAAATATCTGTAGTCACGATTTAAAAAGTAATAGTTACATGAATACAAACAGTAAAGAACATTCTTTATCTTTAACAGCCATAAAATAAAAGCCCACTGACGACGTTACAACCACAGTAAAACATGTTTGGGTTAAAAAGAAAATTGCATTTTGCTGAAAGCAGACCCTATCCAAAAACATACGTATTTTTGTACCCGTTTAAAAAACAATGTATGCTTTGAATTGTCATCCCATTCCAGTTATCTAATAAAGAGCTCTAAGTGAAGGCCCTGAGGAGAGAAGGTATGACGACCGGCCGCCGCGTCCCCCTCTTTTTCCCGACGTCATGTGGATGCGGTACAGAGGTGCATTTGCTCAGCACACCGCTCTCCCGGCCGCTTTTGCAGGCTTTCCAGACCGTAGAGCAGTAGCTCTTTAATTGGCACCAAGAGGCTGAGTTCACCGCGTACCAGTCCCCACACCAAGGAAAAGTCCTTGGCAGTACCACGAATCGAATCTGGGTCGTCCGCTTGGCCACTCGCCTACCAAGGCGGACAACTCTCTAATAAAGGTGTGCAGAAATGACATCGAAATGGGCAAAATAGTACGAGAGCTGTCCAGAAAGTAAGTTCAAATCGGTGGCCAAGTAAAAACTATAGCGAAAATCAGAAATGTTTTATTTGCAACAGATACAGGGTGTTTCAAAAATGACCGGTATATTTGAAACGGCAATACAAACTAAACGAGCAGCGATAGAAATACGCCGTTTGTTGCAATATGCTTGGGACAACAGTACATTTTCAGGCAGACAAACTTTCGAAATTACAGTAGTTACAATTGTCAACAACAGATGGCGCTGCGGTCTGGGAAACTCTATAGTACGATATTTTCCACACATCCACCATGCGTAGCAATAAGATGGCGTAGTCTCTGAATGAAATTACCCGAAACCTTTGACAACGTGTCTGGCGGAATGGCTTCACATGCAGATGAGATGTACTGCTTCAGCTGTTCAAATGTTTCTGGATTCTGGCGGTACACCTGGTCTTTCAAGTGTCCCCACAGAAAGAAGTCACAGGGCTTCATGTCTGGCGAATAGGGAGGCCAATCCACGCCGCCTCCTGTATGTTTCGGATAGCCCAAAGAAATCACACGATCATCGAAATATTCATTCAGGAAATTAAAGACGTCGGCCGTGCGATGTGGCCGGCCACCATCTTGCATAAACCACGAGGTGTTCGCAGTTTCGTCTAAGGTACTTTGTACCGCCACAAATTCTCGAAGAATGTCCAGATAGCGTGATGCAGTAATCGTTTCGGATCTGAAAAATGGACCAATGATTGGAGGAAATGGCGGCCCAGACTAGTACTTTTTGAGGATGCAGGGACGATGGGACTGCAACATGGGGCTTTTCGGTTCCCCATATGCGCCAGTTCTGTTTATTAACGAAGCCGTCCAGCTAAAAATAAGCTTCGTCAGTAAACCAAATGCTCCCCCATACGCATATCGCCGTCATCAATCCTGTGCACTATATCGTTAGCGAATGTTTCTCGTGCAGCAATGGTAGCGGCGCTGAGGGGTTGCCGCGTTTGAATTTTGTATGAATAGAGGTGTAAACTCTGGCGCATGAGACGATACGTGGACGTTGGCGTCATTTGGACCGCAGCTGCAACACGGCGAACGGAAACCCGAGGCCGCTGTTGGATCACCTGCTACACTAGCTGCGCGTTGCCCTCTGTGGTTGCTGTATGCAGTCGCCCTACCTTTCCAGCACGTTCCCAGTCCGTTGAAATTTTTCAAACAGATCCTTTATTGTATCGCTTTTCGGTCCTTTGGTTACATTAAACCTCCGTTGAAAACTTCGTCTTTTTGCAACAACACTGTGTTCTAGGCGGTGGAATTCCAACACCAGAAAAATCCTCTGTTCTAAGGAATAAACCATGTTTTCCACAGCACACTTGCACATTGTGAACAGCACACGCTTACAGCAGAAAGAAAACGTACAGAATGGTGCACCCACAGACTGCGTTGTCTTCTATATCTTTCACATCACTTGCAGCGCCATCTGTTGTTGAAAATTGTAACTACTGTAATTTCGAAAGTTTGTCCGTCTGAAAATGTACTGTTGTCCCAAGCATATTGCAATAAACTGTGTATTTCTATCGCTGCTCGTTTAGTTTTTATTGCCGTTTCAAATATACCGCTCATTTTTGAAACACCCTGTAGCTACACCTTCCAGCTGCTCCTCTTCATAGTCACCGCTCAGACTTAGATATTTGTCGTAGTGTTGTACCAACTTTCCAGTACCCTCGTCGTCGAAGGTAGCAGCCTGTGCTTTCTACCAAAATTCTACGTTGGTCTGCAGCTCGTCGTCAGTGCCGAAACGTTGTCTTCATAGCCAACGGTTTATGTGAGTAGAGATGAGAATCACAGAGGGGCAAGACTGGGCTTTATGGTGGGTGATCAAGCATTTCCTATCGGAAACGCTGCAGGAGCGTCTTCATCGCCCCTACAGTGTGCCACAAAGAATTGCCACGAAGAAGGAAATGAATGACAGTTATGTTTTGTGGGGTTGCACGAACTCAGGCGAAATCTCTTGGCAGACTCCCATACTTAACGGGAGACAATATTTTCCAGGCATCTTTAAGTGCTCACTGTGCGCTCAGAAATGCAAAGTGCAGCGTGATGAGATCGACGGTGCAATTAGGAACACTGACAAACACATGTGTGCAAAGCTTGAAAGGTGGCTACACTGAGTCACAGCGCCAGAGGTTGCGCCAAAGATTATTATTCTACCGACTCCACTGGTGCAATAGCAGATCAGAGGATGTCGAGTGCAGTTGTTGTTCTGTTGGGCGAGAGAGTAGATGCTGTTCGGTTGGTGTAATGTATAGATGGAAGATGTTGCAATTATCACAGAGTATTTTTCGTCAGTATATATTGAGGTAAAAAAATTATAGATTTCTTTAATGACAATGCCTCTTAGTCACAGGTTCAGTCAACAAAGCATCTGGCTCGTGGTCATGTATTAGACTTGTAATTCTCGTGTCTATGTGCAATTATAGTATTTACGGTTTTTCAATTAGTTCATTGTAAATGGTTTTTAAAATATCTTGTCGTATTGAGGAAGAACCGAGCCAGATACATGTACGTTGAGTCACACTACCACACACAGAACAGTTACACTTGTGCTTTGTTTGTTTCGTAGCTTTCATAGTTGCAGGGGACTTAATTAATCAGTTGTGTTAATGGAAATTTCTTGTCATTCTTTATTTTTATTTTATGCAGTCAGATTGCGTGCTAATAGTAGTCAGGGCCAACGGTTACGAGACTTCGTAACTGGACACACAGCTACTAAAATTATTGCATTTATCCTTTCTTTTTAATTCATCGCAATTTCACTGTGGTTTCCATTTGCTGACCGATCGGAACTTACTTTCTGGACACCCCTCGTAGTTGACTAACATGTAAAGATGATAGCGAATATTGAGTTACGAATTTCGATTTTGTCTTCTTCGCGTTTCGTCGCTTGTAATTGCAGTGTATGACCATCTAGCGCAGTCAGTTTATGATGGAGGAAAAGAACGGCATACCAACTACGGGAACACTGCTGAGTGCAAACAGCACAGCTTTACTTAACAGTGCTAATTATTGCTTCAGAAGACAGTCAGTCGCGAGGCGTCCTAAGTGGCCGGACAGCTGCGGCGAGAAAGCCGCGCCAGCTGCTCCACGGTTCCGCCTCAAAGTGTGCCGACACTGCGGGGGAAAGCGGCCGCTCGCTTTCTATTCTGGCCGCGGCTCAGCCTTCCCGCTCTTGCGACAGCCTCGCAGCGCAGGAGACGCGTTGTTTTTAGCACGCTTTACACAGTGCAGGATCTCAGTCCGCTCTGTTCTCCTGCTTCATTCACAACTCCGATGCCCGTGACGATTCGCTAGGAGCGCGTTTCAGATCTCCGTCCAGCTATCCGTATGCAAATTCGATTACGAGATCTACACCTGCCATCCCCTCTCTCGTGGATCATTTCGGTACTGAAACCGAAGACGGAAAGCCGAATTATTAAATTTCACAAGTCTGGTCTCATGCGGAACCCGACGACTGTCCATGCCTCACAACCATGTTGTGTTGTTGTTGTCTTCAGTCCTGAGACTGGTTTGATGCAGCTCTCCATGCTACTCTATCCTGTGCAAGCTTCTTCATCTCCCAGTACTACTGCAACCTACATCCTTCTGAATCCGCTTAGTGTACTCATCTCTCGGTCTCCCTCTACGATTTTTACCCTCCACGCTGCCCTCCAATGCTAAATTTGTGATCCCTTGATGCCTCAAAACATGTCCTACCAACCGATCCCTTCTTCTAGTCAAGTTGTGCCACAAACTTCTCTTCTCCCCAATCCTATTCAATACCTCCTCATTAGTTACTTGATCTATCCACCTTATCTTCAGTATTCTTCTGTAGCACCACATTTCGAAAGCTTCTATTCTCTTCTTGTCCAAACTAGTTATCGTCCATGTTTCACTTCCATACATGGCTACACTCCAAACAAATACTTTCAGAAACGATTTACTAATACATAAATCTATATTCGATGTTAACAAATTTCTCTTCTTCAGAAACGCTTTCCTTGCCATTGCCAGTCTACGTTTTATATCCTCTCTACTTCGACCATCATCAGTTATTTTACTTCCTAAATAGCAAAACTCTTTTACTACTTTAAGTGTCTCATTTCCTAATCTAATTCCCTCAGCATCACCCGATTTAATTTGACTACATTCCATTATCCTCGTTTTGCTTTTGTTGTTGTTCATCTGATATCCTCCTTTCAAGACACTGTCCATACCGTTCAACTGTTCTTCCAAGTCCTTTGCCGTCTCTGACAGAATTACAATGTCATCGGCGAACCTCAAAGTTTTTACTTCTTCTCCATGAATTTTAATACCTACTCCAAACATTTTCTTTTGTTTCCTTTACTGCTTGCTCAATATACAGATTGAATAACATCGGGGACACGCTACAACCCTGTCTCACTCCTTTCCCAACCACTGTTTCCCTTTCATGCCCCTCGACTCTTATGACCGCCATCTGGTTTCTGTACAAATTGTAAATAGCCTTTCGCTCCCTGTATTTTACCCCTGCCACCTTTAGAATTTGAAAAAGAGTATTCCAGTCAACATTGTCAAAAGCTGTCTGTAAGTCTACAAATGCTAGAAACGTAGGTTTGCCTCTCCTTAATCTTTCTTCTAAGATAAGACGTAAGGTCAGTTTTGCCTCACGTGTTCCAACATTTCGACGGAATCCAAACTGATCCTCCCCGAGGTCCGCATCTACCAGTTTTTCCATTCGTCTGTAAAGAATTCGCGTTAGTATTTTGCAGCTGTGACTTATTAAACTGATAGTTCGGTAATTTTCACATCTGTCAGCACCTGCTTTCTTTGGGATTGGAATTATTATATTCTTCTTGAAGTCTGAGGGTATTTCGCCTGTCTCATACATCTTGCTCACCAGCTGGTAGAGTTTTGTCATGACTGGCTCTCCCAAGGCCGTCAGTAGTTCTAATGGATGGTTGTCTACTCCGGGGGCCTTGTTTCGACTCAGGTCTTTCAGTGCTCTGTCAAATTCTTCACGCAGTATCGTATCTCCCATTTCGTCTTCATCTACATCCTCTTCAATTTCCATAATATTGTCCTCAAGTACATCGCCCTTGTATAAACCTTCTATATACTCCTTCCACCTTTCTGCCTTCCCTTCTTTGCTTAGAACTGGGTTGCCATCTGAGCTCGTGATATTCATACACTTGGTTCTCTTATCTCCAAAGGTCACTTTAGTTTTCCTGTAGGCAGTATCTATCTTACCCTTAGTGAGATAAGCTTCTACATCCTTACATTTGTCCTCTAGCCATCCCTGCTTAGCCATTTTGCACTTCCTGTTGATCTCATTTTTGAGACGTTTGTATTCCTTTTTGCCTGCTTCATTTAGTGCATTTTTATATTTTCTCCTTTCATCAATTAAATTCAGTATTTCTTCTGTTACCCAAGGATTTCTAACAGCCCTCGTCTTTTTACCTACTTTATCCTCTGCTGCCTTCACTACTTCATCCCTCAGAGCTACCCATTCTTCTTCTACTGTATTTCTTTCCCCTATTCCTGTCAATTGTTCCCTTATGCTCTCCCTGAAACTCTGTACAACCTCTGGTTCTTTCAGTTTATCCAGGTCCCATCTCCTTAATTTCCCACATTTTTGCAGTTTCTTCAGTTTTAATATACAGGTCATAAACAATAGATTGTGGTCAGAGCCATACAATGCTAAAAAAAATGTTCAACTGTGTGTAAACTGCTAAGGGAGCAAACTGCTGAGATCATCGGTCCCTAGACTCACAAACTGCCACGCGGGATTAGCCCAGCGGTCTAGGGGGGGTTCAGTCAAGGGCTGTGTGGCTGGTCCCGGGGGAGGTTCGAGTCCTTCCTTGGACATGTGTGTGTGTGCTTGTTCTTAGGATAATTTAAGTTAAGTAGTGTGTCAGCTTAGGGACTGATGACCTTAGCAGTTAAGTCGCATAAGATTTCACATACATTTGAACTTAAACTAACTTATGCTAAGCACAACAGACATAACAATGTCCGAGGGAGGATTCAGACCTCCGGCGCAATCCGTTGCACGTCGCCTCAAACCGCGCGGCCACTCCGCGCAGCATACACTGCAGTTCTCCAAACGTACATTCTCAACAGAAATTCCTTCCTCAAATTAAGGCCTATGTTTGATATTAGTAGTCTTCTCTTGGCCACGAATGCCCTTCTTACCAGTGCTACTCTGCTTGTTATCTCCTCCTTGCTCCGTCCGTGAACTACTTTGCTGCCCGGAAGGAGGGGCCGAGCGGTTCTAGGCGCTTCAGTCCGGAACCGCGCGTCCGCTACGGCTGCAGGTTCGAATCATGCCTCGGGCATGGATGTGCGTGATGTCCTTAGGTTAGTTAGGTTTAAGTAGTACTACGTTCTAGGGGACTGATGACCTCAGATATTAAGGTGCTCAGAGCCATTTGAACCATCTTTTTTTACTACTTTGCTGCCTAGTTAGCACAGTTGTTCGTCTACTTCGTCGTCCCCAACTATTATTTTAAGGTTCTGACTGCTCTCATTCCAGCTGCTTCTCATTACTTTCGTCTTTCTTCGATTTACTCTCAATCCATATTTTGTACACATTAAACGGTTCATTCCATTCAACACATCCTGTAGTATTACTGTTCCAGTAAAACTTCCTGGCAGATTAAAACTGCCTTTCGCACGTTAATACTTTAGCGAATTAGCTATCCATGCACAACCAACGACCCACCGTCGCAGCTTTACTTCCGCTAGTACTTTCTCTTCTTTTGATACCGTACGAACGTCTGACTGCCACACAGACTCTCAGTTGACAGGCAGTGCTTTTTGCACCCCCATATGGAGAATCAAATAAGACTATTCAAAGCCAGCAAGGCTCACGAAGACGAAAATACAGAAAATAATTTTTGAAGCATTCTAGCTGTCTTGAATGCGACTCCAGATGATTTCCACGAGGAAATGACTGTTTACTCCAAGAGCCGTTCCTCAAAGAATGACCAGGAGAGGAGAACATGGGTATCAGTAACCTGGCTGAGGAGCAGGTAAGACAACCTAGGTAGACAGCATTATTACAAGAAAGAGGCGGCGAAATGTGAACACATGGCAACAGACGACTTTACACCTACATAACTGTGTTGTACAACAATGATGAACTCGGAGTGCTGCAGAAAATGTAGTTTAAGTTGGTGCAAGTAATTCACAGAGAGCTTGACAATAAGGCACATAGTGTACTTACTATTTATTTTAAATACAGTTGTACTACAGTGCTTTTGTTACAAAATAAGTAAAGAAATAACGAAGTCCACATTAAAATACACCAATCAGGTGCTCCATCTATCATCCTTGTTGAAGTATTTGTTTGTTTACTGGTTGGAATTTACATTTACTTCGTTCACTAGACGTAATAAATGTATTGCAATATTCATATCCTACGCTTTCATCTTATAGATTCCAATTCCAGGTAGTCTCTTGAGAATGACAGGGAGTTTACCTATCGAAATTTCGGCAGACACGAACGATTCTACGCAGCCGCTTTTCCGTAAACTATCCGAATTCTAAGCTCTCTGTGTATATGACTACACACCTTCGTTGCCAGAATCTTGTTTAGTAACACGAACAAACGAACTGAAATCGTCGACACTCAAAAGTAGAGATGATGTTTTGAAAACGTGAAATTTCGTTTTTCGTCTGTATTTCAAGGCGTTCTTTATAGAGCCAAAACTGATTTTTATTTCCTGTTAAGAGCGAGTTATTTTAGTTTTTGCATCAACGCCCATGGCACTCTTAAGAGTTCAACGACTTCAAATATTGAGAATAATAGATTTTGTGTGCTGTGGCTAAGGAATAGAGTTTCGCACTTTTCAGGCGATACGGAGAAAACAGTGTTACGTTTGCGTAGCTGAATCTGGCAAACTATATAGAAACTTCCACTATTCGAGGAACCGTACCTTCAAAGCCAAGAAGAGTATTGAAGTCTTCTTCTTTATTCATGCTATGAGGTAGCCTTGGCGTTCCACTTTCCACATTGCAGCCTTCACAATTCGCCGAACACTTGAAGGTTCATCCCGTTTCCGCGTGCACAGCAATTCACAGTTTGCGATGGTCTTTTAAATGTGTTGCAACACCGAAGCACTTACAGCCTGCCGGTTGCAGTCGACCAGATTTCCCCCTTGCGTACATGAACGGCACAGCTGGTTGCAAGCTTAGCCCGGGCGCAGTCAGTTTTCCGATGTGTTGGTGGCGGAGTTCCAAACGCGTCGTGCCATCGTCGCTGCAAGTCTTTGGTGCTTCTGTGCTTGCGGTACTTTTCCAGTACATCCCTGCACTGCACCCACATTGCAGCTACGACCGCAGCAATGTTTTCCTTTCAGAGCCCGCGTCGAGCTGTCGTGATCTTCTTCGTCGACTGAGGATGTAATTCACTTGTGCACCGCGTGATAATCGTAAACGCATCCTGACAACGGCACGTGTACCTGGGGTGGCGCAAGATCTGTGATATCGTGATGTTGACATTCACGGTGGTCCGACACGGTCAGCCAATTTTAGGTTTTCTGTGATTTCCGTGAAACAGTTAAGGTGAATGACAGGGAGGTTCCCCTGGAAAAGTATAGCCAGTCAAAATTTGTGTTCCGTCTCTAATGACTATGATTAGATTAGATTAGTACTTGTCCCATGTATCATGAATACGACACTTCGTAATGATGTGGAACGTGTCAGTTTAATAAAAGGTGTCTGTACAAGATATTACATTAGACAAAATCTTACATGACACTCAATAATTATTTTTTTGTGAAGGTTGGGAAATTACCCACTTACTATATCCAATAATTCATCTACTGAGTAGAAGGAGATGCCATTAATTCTTTTAATTTCTTTTAAATGCTATATGGCTATCTGTCAGAATTTTGATGCTATTAGGTAAGTGACCAAAGACTTCTGTGGCAGTATAATTTACCACCTTCTGAGCTAAAGTTAGATTTAATCTTGAGTAGTGAAAATCATCCTTTCTGCTAGTGTTGTAGCCATGTACACTGCTATTACTTTTGAATTCGTTCGGATTGTTAATAACAAATTTCACAAGTGAATATGTATATTGTGAGGCTTCAGTGATGTCGATTAGAAGTTAAACACTAATCTTCCCTCCTTTTGCTAGTACAAACAAAAATATACAACTGCAGCACCCTGTAGACAGAAGGAAATATCGATCGATAATGCCTCAATTAAGATGAAGTACATAAATGCAGGCGGTCCGCAAGCTCCGAATACTGGGTACCATTTTTTTTTCTTTCTTTTTGAGAGTACCAAAATGCGAGCAGTGTATACGGCTGATATTTGTACTCCATCAGTGAGTTCGAAGCGGATTGTTAACCTTAATTTTCAGCATCTTTCTTTAACACCACATATCAAACGGAAACCCTTCGATTCTTGAGAACTTTTGAAACGTCCCCTTTGAAAAATTATACAAGACTGTGCTTAAACTGACACACAATAGTTTTTAGCGCAACGCAATCTGGCTTTCAATAATCCCTACAAGAGAATGGCCCTGACTAACATTAACCTATATGTTTCACAAATCACTTACCTCACAAAAATCTTCGTTACTCGACCTACTGCAATACAGCGAGCGCCACTACTGCCTGCTAACTAAAAGATTCAAACTACGGAAGTCACTAACTACTGATAGGCACAGTTATCAAATGAAAGATTTTAATAGAGAACAATGTATTTACCTTTATAGTCATAATATATATATCAGTTCATGACACCAATTCTTACAAATTTTTTTATTGGTAACGCCGCCGCCACGTAGCGCTCTGTATAAAAATCACTGGCTGTGCCGTGTGCAGTCTGTGGCTGGTTTGCATTGTTGTCTGCCATTGTAGTGTTGGGCAGCGGCAGCTGGATGCTAACAGCGCGTAGCGTTGCGCAGTTGGAGGTGAGCCGCCAGCAGAGGTGGACGTGGGGAGAGAGATGGCGGAGTTTTGAAATTTGTAAGAATTGGTGTCATGAACTGATATATATATATTATGACTATAAAGGTAAATATATTGTTCTCTATTAAAATCTTTCATTTGCTAACTGTGCCTATCAGTAGTTAGTGACTTCCGTAGTTTGAATCTTTTAGTTAGCTGGCAGTAGTGGCGCTCGCTGTATTGCAGTAGTTCGAGTAACGAAGATTTTTGTGAGGTAAGTGATTTGTGAAACATATAGGTTAATGCTAGTCTGGGCCATTCTCTTGTAGGAATTATTGAAAGTCAGATTGCGTTGCGCTAAAAACTATTGTGTGTCAGTTAAAGCACAGTCTTGTATAATTTTTCAAAGGGGACGTTTCACTTTTAACATTGCAGTGAGTAAGCAATCGTGAGTAATTTAATGATTGTAAAGAACCCGCTTCGATTGCAAGTAGAAACCGTATGTTGACCGAGGTTTCGGCGCGGATAGCTACGCCTTCTTCGGAACACATTAAAACTACAAACTGCCAAAAGAGGCGTGGTCCAACATTAATACAGAACGCCCAAAGGCAAAATACTTCCGGACTTCGATTCTCTTCTTTCCCGGTTTTCACACAATCTGTGGTTCACTACTACACACTGCTGTGCTCCGGAGGTAGACGTACGTTCTCACAAATTTTTTCTCTCAAGTAATGAGTACGTTTTATCTTTTGGGGAGGAATATTCTCTTTGTCTATGCTAGACTGCTACTTATGACTTCCTTCTACGTCGATGATGAGTTACTTCCATTGTATCAGAATTTCTTCAGTTCCAGTATTATTATTTATTCGAGTCAGAAACAAATACAATACAAGGTAATTACAATTAAAAGCAAGCAAACGAAAGAATCATGAGAATAGATTATTCTTGACCAAAATCTTGAAACTTCAATGCACACGGCCACAGTTGCAAGCGAAAGACCTTCTTCTGTGAAAGAACTCACTGCAGTAGGTGTTCCAATGTCTGTACTTGTCCGCAGTCATACTTGGTGGTATGTACAGGGAGGCACCATTTCTCGACTTCACTCCTGGATGTTCCAACTCTGTGATGAAGGCGGCTAGGTGACCACCACGCGATCAAATTCTGTTCATGCCCACTTGAGAGGGTTTCCGAAAGAGAGAAGCCAGGCAGACTTATTCTTGAGACATCTACAATTTTGTTTCGTTGCTGAAGCTGCTGCTGTTTGCAAGCCCGAAGCGAAAACGAGGAAACTCCTTTTGGACTTCAACCCTTAGGCTGCTGGAAGTTGCCGATGTAATGGATATTTTTCCTGAGTAGCCTGATTTGTGCTCTCCGCATTCCCAGCTACTTCACGACGAATATCGAGTAGCGCTACACCTACGAGCTGGTAGAGTTTTACAAGTGGTGTAGATTCAAACAAACTGAGATAAGCGTTCACGTTTAGTTTAATGCCTTGTCAACTACCTTTGCAGGTGTAGGTTTGTAACTGTAGTGTGCACGTATACTCCGCAGCACTGTAACATGTTGCTACTGCCGTCGTTCTCAACGTTTGTGGTCGATAGCTCCACTTGCTACTACTGATCTTGCGAAGAAAATTATTTCTGGTCCCCAGTTCACATACTTTACTTTAGCAGGCGTTTCCATTTATCAGCAGTCGCCTTTCCTCAGATGACACAAATCTGTATCCTATCAATCTTCTTCCGACAGAACCCTCTTGCCCACGAGTATGGTTCAGCTCCACGTTGTCCTCGGTCTGTCTCGGCTCCTACTCTCTGACGCAGACCAGCTCAGCAAACACTGAGGCTATCGTTGTTCCTCCGTCCGTCGGATAAGTTCAGCGCTCGAGCATCAATCCTTCATGTGCCTGTTTCACAGAATCCTTCTCCATTCTTACACATCCACTCCTCAGTAGATGCAAGTGGGTCTCTTTCACACTCCGAGGTAACCCATCCATTGCGACAACGTCAATTTTCCACCTTTGTCTCTCGTTCAGTGTCCAACATTGAGACATGAGTCAGAATGCTGTCGACCTCTATACACAGTACCACTTTATTTGTTCTCCTAGATATGTGCCCAATCAAAAAAATAAATAAAATAAAATAAAATAAAAACAATTAATGGTGTAACAGTATGTGATTTCAGATTTCGAGTAAAATTTCTCGCTGCTCTCATTTCTACTATCACTCAACACTTCTGTCTTTCTTTGGCTTTCTCCTGACCCACCCTGCACTCAGTAGACTTTTGATTGATTTCGAATGGTCCTATAAATCTAATGGTAAATGTAAACAGTAGAGGAGAAATGATTACGCTTTTTTTTATCCTGGCGCTAGTATTTCTCTCTTGGTCATTCACCCCTTATCGGGCGACACCAATTGGTTCCACCACAACGCCCTCCGTAAAACAAGTTCGTGCTTGCAACCTCAGCTACGGTGACTGGCTGCAGCTCAGTCTGGCGAGCAGATGCGGCCGCATTCAGCCGGTTTATCGCTTCCGGCGCGTCCCGGTTATCGCCCATCCGCCACCGCTTGCTAAGAGTCCCGTGATGCTGCAGCCGTGCTGTGCTGCTTAGCGCTTCGTGGACCACTGCGTAGGGACCGGGGAAAAGTGGAGGGAGAGGGGGGGGGGGGGGGGGGAGGGAGCGGGGGACAACGTGAAAGTTCCCGTGTGAGAAGCCTAACGGGCTGCCACCGTCTGCAGCAACGAAGATCACGTGGAGAATACCGCTGTCTTTCTAAGAACAACTGTCCCTGCAATTCTGTCTGCCCAACCCCTCCTGAGAGACAGGGGGCCTTGCTTGTACGTTGGTGCTAATTGGCTCAAGTTCATGACGTCGTAAGAAAGTCAATTTGGTTGCTAAGCAAGAGTCTCTATAGTGTTTCCAGTTTGCTCTCGGTACGGTGCCCCACCTAAGCAGTAATGTTCAAAATTGATTTCGTAGCGAAGAGTGAAGAGTGTTGAAGCATTTTTGCAATTTTTCAAACATGTGGGCCGCATATTAAACGTATACATGAAACTTCTCATCGCCACAAGACCACCATTTGTCGTTTAGGTTAGGTTAGATTCAGTTTTCGTTCCATAGACCCAAAAATGAGATGATATTCGTGGGTGTAAAACAGTCAGAAAGTATAACATAAAAGACGTGAAACACTTGAATACAATACTCACAACCCTGATCGTTTGTTAGGAGATTGTCAAAATAGGTGAATACATTAAACTGGAACTCTGATATTTACAGAATTGATACACTGTAATAATGAAACATAGTTGTGTACTTTTAATAAATTTATCATACACTAAACACCTAATCATGACTGTTATGACCAAGTGCTGTGCAAACTGAACAGAAGTTTCAGTTGTGCATTTGATTTGAAGAGTCATACATTTTAAAGAACTGACTCATGCCCAGTTTTCAGATGGAAATTAGATGAGGAAAATACTCCACAGAATTTCAAGTAACATAGCATTACTATCTCGCCAGACACTTCCAAATTAGACAGTGCTAACTTTCGAAAAAAAAAACAAAAAGGCAATTAATTCCAGGTTTGTGAAGCAGCATGCTCCAAGAACTATTAAAGAGGGCGTCTGCAAAACGACTCTGCTTGTAACACATTAGTGAGTATTACCTTTCTTTGAGGTTCGCTGATGACATGGTAATTCTGTCAGAGACAACAAAGAACTTGGAAGAGCAGTTGAAC
The DNA here is from genome assembly GCF_023897955.1 of Schistocerca gregaria. NCBI lineage: Eukaryota > Metazoa > Arthropoda > Insecta > Orthoptera > Acrididae > Schistocerca > Schistocerca gregaria. Next base: position 871,642,739 of record NC_064922.1, read on the forward strand.
GGAATGGACAGTGTCTTGAAATGAGGATATAAGATGAACATTAACAAAAGCAAAACGAGGATAATGGAATGTACTCGAGTTAAGTCGGGAATTAGATTAGGAAATGAGACACTTAAAGTAGTAAATGAGTTTTGCTATTTGGGGAGGAAAGTAACTGATGATGGTCAAAGTAGAGAGGATATAAAATGAAGACTGTCAATGCCAAGGAAAGCGTTGCAGAAGAAGAGAAATTTGTTAACATCGAGTATAGATTTAAGTGTGAGGAAGCCGTTTCTGAAAGTATTTGTATGGAGTGTAGCCATGTATGGAAGTTAAACATGGACGATAAATAGTTTGGACAAGAAGAGAATAGAAGCTTTCGAAATGTGGTCCTACAGAAGAATGCTGAAGATTAGATGGGTAGATCACATAACTAATGAGGAGGTATTGAATAGAATTGGGGAGAAGAGGATTATGTGGCACAACTTGACCAGAAGAAGGGACCGGTTGGTAGGACATGTTCTGAGGCATCAAGGGATCACAAATTTAGCATTGGAGGGCAGCGTGGAAGGTAAAAATCGTAGAGGGAGACCAAGAGATGAATACACTAAGCAGATTCAGAAGGATGTAGGTTGCAGTAAGTACTAGGAGATGAAGAAGCTTGCACAGGATAGAGTAGCATGGAGAGCTGCATCAAACTAGTCTCAGGACTGAAGACCAACAACAACAACCACCTTTGAATACTTCCGGAGCGAGCGCTTCTAGGCGCTTCAGTCCGGACCGAGCGACTGCTACGGTCGCAGGTTCGAATCCTGCCTCGGGAAAGGATATTCGTGATGTCCTTAGGTTAGTTAGGTTTAAGTAGTTCTAAGTTCTTGGGGACTGATGACCTCAGATGTTAAGTCCCATAGTGCTCAGAGTCATTACTTCCGGAGCATGTGGCACCCAGAGGACTCGTGCCTCTACACGTTCGTAGTCCAATGCTGACCATAATTAAAATGTTCTGTCACTCGGCGAAAAGGGTTAGCATTTATGTCGGGGATTCTCAGGATGCCGAATCTGCGATGTTGTCCACACGTCTGGGTATGATCAGTTACACGGTTCCACCTGGGATGTAGTACACCGGTGCGCAGAACTCAACAACGAAACTAACCATCGCATAAAGTGTTGCTGCCAAGTAACATAGCTTGATGTAATGTGGACCATACGCAGAAATAACTGCTACATTATAGTACAGAAGGTAGTGGAGGGAAATACACATTGAGGCGAACAAGACAATAACAACGCTGATTTATGATTCTGCCCCGGACATTACAGAAGGCTTTATATGATTATTAATACGATGTGAACACCATGGACGGCAACGCATGTTCTGCGACGTGCTCCCATGCTGGCCTGCCTTGGTGGTAGGGCATTTCATTCTTTCACCAGAGCTGGATGGTCGTTACTGTATGTGGACGTACTACGATACTTCTTCAAGAAATTCGATGCATTATCACTTTTCTTTTTCGAGTCATCAGTCTTCTTACTGGTTTGATGCGGCCCACCACGAATGCCTCTCCTGTTCCAACCTCTCCATCTCAGAGTAGCACTTGCCGCCTAAAACCTCAAATACTTTCTGTGTACTCCGTATGCCAATCGTTGTCTTCCTCTATAGGTTTTACGTTCTACAGTTGCTTCTACTACCATATTTTCCATGTATTCCTTTCCTCTCCGATTCTGCGCAGAACCTCCTCATGTCTTACCTTCTCAGTCCACCTAATTTTCAGCATTCGATGTAAAGACTGAACAGTAGAGGCGAAAAACTACATCCCTGTCTTACGCCCTTTTTAATCCGAGCACAACTTTCTTGCTCCTCCACTCTTATTATTCCCTCCTGGCTCTTGTACAAATTGTATATTACCAGTCTCTCCCTGTATCTTACCCCTGTTATTCTCAGAATTTCGAACATCTTGCACCGTTTTCATTCTCGAAAGACTTTTCCAGGTCGACAAATTCCATTAACGTGTCTTTATTTTTCTTTAATTTAGCTTCCATTACCAATCGCAACGTCAGAATTGCCTCCTTGGTTCCCTTACCTTTCCTAAAGCCGAACTGATGATCATCTAACACATCCTCAACTTCCTTTTCCGTTGTTCTGGAAATTATTCTTGTCAGATATCTGGATGCATGACCTGTTAAGCCGATTGTGCGATAATTCTCGCACTTGTCAGCTTTTGCAGTCTTTGGAACTGTGTGGATCATATTTTCTCGATAGTCAGATGGTGTGCCGCCAAAGCCATACATTCAAACACCAAGGAGAATAGTTGTTTTGTTGCCAGTTCCCCCAATGACTTTAGAAATTCTGCTTTAATGTTATCTATCCCTTCTACCATATTTGATTGAAGTCTTCCAAAGCTCTTTTAAATTCTGATTATAGATCCCCCGCTCTTCTAAACGGACTCCCGTTCCTTCTTCAACCACATAGAGGCCCTCAGCGTACTCTTACCATCTATCCGTCTCTCCTCTACATTTAACAATGGAATTCTCGTTGCACTCTTCATGTTACCGCCATTGCTTTTAATTTCATCGAAGGCTGTCTTGACTTTCCTATATACTGAAACAGTCTTCCAACTATCATATCTTTTTCGATTTCTTTACATGTTTCATGCAATCATTTCGTCTTAGCTTCCCTGCACTTCCTATTTATTTCATTTCTCAGCGACTTGGATTTCTCTATTGCTCAACTTCCCTGAACATTTTTGTACTTTCTTCTTTCATAGATCAGCTGAAGTATTTCTTCTGTTACCCATGATCTGTTCGCAGTTACCTTCTTTGTACTATGTTTTTCTTTCCAACTTCTCTGATTGTCGTTTATAGAGATGTCAATTCCTCTTCAGCTGTAATGCCTATTGAGCTATTCCTTATTTCAGTATCATACCCTTAGAGAACTTGAAGCGTATCTCCTCATACCTTAATACTTTCGAATCTCACTTCTTTGTTTATTGATTGTTCCTGACTAATCTCTCATACATCAGCCTACTCTTCATCACTACTAAATTGTGATCCGAATCTGTACCTGCTACTGGGTACGCGTTGCAATACAGTATCTGATTTCGGAATCTCTGTTTGACCATGATTTTATGTAACTGAAATCTTCCCGTATAACCTGGCATTTTCAAAGTATACCTCCTTCTCTTCTGATTATTAAACAGGGTATTCCCTATTATTAGCTGAAATGTATTACAGAACTCAAAAAATGGGACTTAACAGCTGAGGTCTTCAGTCGCCTAGAACTTAAAACTACTTAAACCTAACTAACCTAAGGACATCACACAAATCCATGCCCGAGGCAGGATTCGTACCTGCGACCGTAGCGATCGCGCGGTTACAGGCTGAAGCGCCTAGACCCTTCGGCCACCAGCAGGCGGCTATTACAGAACTCAAATAGTCTTTCACCTCTCTCATTCCTTGTCCCAAGCCCATATTCTCCTGTAAACTTTTCTTCTACTCCTTCCCCTACAACTGCATCCAGTCCCCCATGATTATTACAATTTCTTCCCCATTTACGTACTGGAATACCCGTTGAATATCCTCATATACTTTCTCTATCTCTTCATCTTCAGCTCGTGATGTCGGCATGTATACCTGAGCTATCCTTGTAGGCGTTCGTTTGCTACAGATTCTGATATGAACCTTATTACTGAATAGTTCACAGTAACACATTCTCTGCCATACTTTCCTATTCATAATGAATCCTACTCTCGTTATACCATTTTCTGATGGTGTTGATGTTATCTTATTCTCATCTGTTGAGAAACACCTGTCTTCTTACCATTTCACTCCACTGACCCCCGCTATATCTAGGTTGAGCCTTTCAGTCACGACACATGTCCTATGGATACACATAGTAGGTCTAAGTCTTTAATGCAGAGGTTTCCATTGCCTTTGCATCCTCACGCCTTTGATCATTGTTGATTCTTCCGCCTTTAGTGGCAGTTTTCCATTCTAAAGGCAAGAGAGTGCCCTGAACCTCTGTCCAATCTTCCGCTCTCTTTGACAAGTCTGTGGCGGAAGGAGGGTGACTTCTTGCGCAGGAAGTCTTCGGCCACCAATGCTGATTATTATACAAAACTTAAGCGGGGTTCGAACCTGGGACCGAGTAAGTTTTAATTACCAACCAAAGACACTACCCCTGTACCACAGGCGCATTGTTATCGAGAAGCATGAAGTCAAGACCGAACGCAACCCTGAAAAGACGCACATGGTGAAGGAGTGCTGTTGGACAGTAACGTTGACCAGTGAGTGTGCCGTGATCAAAGATTTAAAGGTCGATCATGTTCGAGACTGTTTCTGGTGGCATTACGTATTACCACCTCTGGCCGTGCGAGGGTACTTCAACAATTACTACTCAGACTATATCTGCTCTCAGCCTCGTTCGTCCAGTCCCTATACTTCTGGCACCATCGCAAAAGGTGAACTCCTATAAATGTTGTTTTAATTGCACCTGCTTTATTTGAACAATGCAGCGGTCATCTACTATTGTAGGTGAGAGTATCACGAACTCTATACGTGGGTTGTCTCTTTGCACGATTACCAGTATGTTGTGCTCCGTGACATCCAGTTACCTGTGCACGACTGGGAAACCTCTCGCAACATGCTCGAGCATTCTCATTCATCTCCACCGAGTATTTACTATGTTATGGTACATTATCCAACTCACTCTTTTTTGAGATTAGTGTACACAGAAACATTTGAGCAGCAGCAGTTTAGAGCTGAGAGAAAAATGTGTCCCGACGAGCCGTGAAAAAGAAAAAAAAAAGGGTACCTGTGGGGCAGTCTGGAGGAATGGTGATGCTGTTGGCTGACTTGTACTGCTAAAGCGACCTTTCACGCACTGTGAAAGGATCGTTAGTAGTGAGGAAGTTGCCGCTGTTGATGGGCGATGATGATGTATCCTGGCTCAACCGCAGCAGTCCCACTCCTATAACATTCCAAGGTCGTCATCGGAGTGGTCAATTTTATTACAGAATTATCCAGTGGGTAAGATTTCTCGTATGGGATGTGGGATTTGTTTGTCGTTTCTGTGTTGCCAGCTCCGCTGTAGGAACCATTTGCTTGGCTGTTTTTATTGTATAGCTAGTAGAGTAAATCAGGCTCAGAATTCGAAATGGTTCAAATGGCTCTAAGCACTATGGGACTTAACATCTGAGGTCATCAGTCCCCTAGACTTAGAACTACTTAAACCTAACTAACCTGACAGCACACACAGCCATGCCCGAGGCAGGATTCGAACCTAAGACCGTAGCAGCCGCGTGGTTCCGTACTGAAGCACCTAGAACCGCTCGACCACAGCGGCCGGCTAGGCTCACAGTGATATGAGGCTTCGCAGCTCTAGTGTTATGTGACTTTCTCAAACTATCCAGTTCATTTTGTCTGTTACGCTCTCTGTAAAGATTATAATCGTTTGGGATGAAAGAGTTGTTCGAATGTCTCCTGGCGAGTTTCTTGAATACCTACAGGATTGGCTCAGTGTGTATGTCCGCGGTGTATGTGTATAGTGGAACATTGGTACGCTTCGCAAAACCTTGTTCTGAATGGCCTGCAGGCGGCGCAGATGAATTGGAGCTGCATCTTCGCAGACTCGAGCTACGTACGTCATCAGTGGTCTAAGAAGAGTGATGTATGTAGACCCCAAGAACCTCCTATTCAGTGTATTTTTCCGCCCAAGATTGGGTAGAGCTGATGAGCCTCACGTACACTCTGTTGGCGACGTATTGCGTATGGTCCCTCCCCCCCCCCCCCCCTCCCCACCCGATCCAGCCTGACATCAGTGTACCTCACTTTCTCACGAAATACGGAGTCACCTTGAACGTCTGTGTAACGTTAATTGTCGGCGGTGTTGCTGTCTGTATGTGAACAGAGCTGCTTCACACTTATCAATGTTTACTCTGACGCTTCACTTTCCCAGCCAGCTCTGAGTGCAGTCCGTAGTCGAGAATTAATATTCGATGGATTCCAGTCTTGAACCTGGATAGCTATATCATCAGCGCAGATGGTCACCAGCGTCTTGTTTCACTAGGATGGCATTAATGGAGATGGTTCAAATGGCTCTAAGCAATATGGGACTTAACATCTGTAGTCATCAGTCCCCTAGACTTAGAACTACTTAAACCTAACTAACCTGACACCACACACATCCATGCCCGAGGCAGGATTCGAACCTGCGACCGCAGCGGTCACGCGGCCCCAGACTGAAGCACCTAGAACCGCTCGGCCACACCGGCCGGCTCATTAATGGAGAAGTTAGACATTAAGGGGCCCAACATGCCTGTACATCATATTACGTTGACTGTTTGCCCTGAATGTCAATGCTAAAACTTCTGTTTGTGCAGACAGGAATGTATAAAACGTATGAATCCATAGGGGAAAACAGCGTCACCCAGTTTCCGGATGAGGCAGTTGCGTCGGACAAAGTCGAAGGCACTTTCGACGTCTAGGAACACCGTTCCACTTGCCTTGTTTCTGTTGTAGCTGTGTACTACATGTTCTGCTACGCAGAAGAGTTATTGTGCTGTAGAATGGTGATTCCTGAAGCCGAATTGCTCCGGTCTCAGTTTGCTATTGTTGATGCGGTGCATATCAAACAGCGGATTTAACTAAACCTCAGAATTGGATTATCCAATTTTGAGTTGGCTCCATACCACGATGGGACAATACTAAAAGCGGAAATAAATTCCGTACAGACTAAAGCCTCTCTCTCTATGTATCACAATCGACTTTCATATGCTGGTGTAAAAGTCTATAGCAGATTGTCGGTAAATATCACGTAGGAAATTGAACATTCTCAAATATTTATAAACTAAGTAAAATAATATCTCATTAACCACTACTGCAATTTATCACAATACATGGACACAGTAATATAAATTTTGCACAACTAGTAGTTGTATTAGATATCGAGTGGTTATAATTAAAGTGCAGCTACTCAGAGGAAATTGAAAATCCCAAAATATTTATAAACTAAGTAAAGGAATATCTCATTAACCAAATTAGACGAGGGACTTAGATTAGGAAATGAGATACCGAGAGCAGTAGGTGAGTTTTGATATTAGTGCAGTAAAATAAATGATGATGGCCGAAGAAGACAGCAAATAAAATGTAGAATGCCAATGGTAAGAAAAGCGTTTCTAAAGAAAGAAAATTTGTTAACACCCAACATAAATTTAAACATTAGGCAATTTTTTCGGGTATGCAGCCTAGAACGACAGTGAAATCTGGACGATGAGCAATTCAGACAAGAATAAAACCTTTTGTAATGTGATACTACAGAAGAATGCTGAAGATCAGGTGGTGGAGGAGTACCTAAGGAGGAGTTACTGAATCAAAGTGGGAAGAAAAGAAATTTGTGGCACAACCTGACTAACAGATGGTATCGGTTAGCAGGACACTTTCTGAGACATCAAGAAACTATCATTTTACTACTGTAATGAAGTGTGTGGGGGAGGGCGGGGGGGGGGGGGGTAAAAATTGTAAATGGAGACCAAGGATTGAAAAAGTAGGCAGGGTCAAATGGATGTAGAATGAGTAGTTATGCAGAGGTGAAGAGACTTGCAAACAACAAACAACAGGCAACAACACGACCAAACGTCAAGTTCCAGTGCACTAAGGATTTTTGTCAGCAACCTTGAACGCATCTCTGTGACTTGAACGACATGGATACTCGTAAGTTTCAATCATGGTGAAATTTTGACTTGTCAGCAGAATTCAAAATTCGACTAATAACTATGCCCGAATAAAGTGGGAGGATTAATCGTTGGATTAACCATTCAACATTGTAAAAAAAACTGGACCTTTCCGATACACTCATACCCAGCCTCACAGTGGGATGGATGTTAACAGAAAATAACCAAAGCTTACACAGAAAGGACTACGAATAGGAAAATGAAACGTAAGAATACTATACGTTGCAGGACATGCAAAGATATTTGACGAAGAGCTATCAGAGACATTACAGCCCTGCAGGAGGTAAGATGGTCTGGGAAAGGTATGCATAGAGAATAAGTGATACACAGCGGAAACAAACATGGTCACCAGATATTTGGGACAGGATTTATGATACATAACAAAATATTGGTCAATGCGACGATACTAGAAAATGTCAATGAAAAGATATGTTACGTCAGAATTAAGGTAAATACAGAAACGTCTCATTAGTAAGTGTCCATGCCCCAACCGAGGACAAGGAGGAAGACATAAAAGACGAATTCTATGACACCTTAGATCAGACGTCCTCCGATTACCACAGTAGGTCATCAAAATTGTGCTTTGAAACTTAAATGCCAAAACAGGACAACAATAGCAATGACAACCACATTTAGGCACATTCAGCTTTTACACTGAATAAAATGATCATGGTATAAGGCTCAACAGCTTCGCCACAGCTAAATACACGAAAGTAGTCAGTACATCATAGCGCCATGATGACATACATAAAGAAACGTGGACCTCGTCGAATGGGCTAATCAGGAACCAAACAGACTGTGTGTTGATAGAGAAAAAAACATAAAAGGACAGTAACACATCTTAGGACACTGAGACGATCTGGGGTAGGATCAGACCATTGTCTTCTGCTAAAAAAAGTGAAACAATCATTACTAAAACAACCAAGCAAGAACAACAGTAGCAAAGGAACCCAAAGTGTAGATGAAATTTCCTGGCAGATTAAAACTGTGTGCCCGACCGAGACTCGAACTCGGGACCTTTGCCTTTCGCGGGCAAGTACTCTGCAAGGTTCGCAGGAGAGCTTCTGCAAAGTTTGGAAGGTAGGAGACGGATACTGGCAGAAGTAAAGCTGTGAGTACCGGGCGTGAGTCGTGCTTCGGTAGCTCAGATGGTAGAGCACTTGCACGCGAAAGGCAAAGGTCCCGAGTTCAAGTCTCGGTCGGGCACACAGTTTTAATCTGCCAGGAAGTTTCATATCAGCGCACACTCCGCTGCAGAGTGAAAATCTCATTCTGCAAAGTGTATATGTCAGTAGATCAAAAGGAGAGGCAGTGAATAAACAGTTTAAAATTAAACGTAGAAATAGATTTACAGAAGTAGAGAACGAAAGCAATTGGAATGAAGGTGAAGATATCAATACAAAATGGAACAAGGTAACAACAGTTATAAAGGTGACAGCACAGGAACTACAAGGAGATAACAATAATAGCATTATTAAGGGCAAATGATGGTTCAATGAAACATCTAGAAAAGTCACTCAGGACAGGATGTGCTTTAAGATATATGAAAACCAAATAAAATACAGGACAGCCACGCGACAAATAAAGAGAACAATCAGGTGAGAGAAAAGATCAGTCATAATAAACAGTTAGAGTAGGCAGAAGAAGACTGTAGCCAGGACAACGAAGGATGAGAATGGAAAACTGATCACTACTAACGAAGGGAATCTAGCTAATTGGATAAGTTACTTCAAAGAACTGCTGAATATCTTGGTAGATATCTAAAACAACGAAAACAGAGCAGAAAGCAACACGAACCTACAACCATTAGTCGAAGAATCAACTCTGATGGAAACGAAGGACACAATAAGATGACTGAAAAATGAGAAGGCCCTAGGTACAGCCATGATATCAGTAGAGCTCTTCAAAGAAGGGGGTGACAAGACACATGAATGGTTAGCCGAATTGATTAAAGAGTTGTAAAGGAAAGAAGTAATACTGGAGGAATGGAAAACTGCTGCTGTATGTTCCACATATAACAAGGGACACAAAATGTTGACACAAAACTGTAAAGCTAGACCGCTGCTATGCATGCACTATAAAATAACATCAAGAATTACACTGAACAAGCTGCACCCATACTATAAAAACATTAGTCATAACACAAGCAGAGTTCAAAAACGGTGAGTGGACAACCGATCAAATATTCACACTAAGACAAATACTAGATAAGAACTGGGAGCACTACGGAGCTCAGAGAAGCATATGGCAGCATAATGAGAGAGGAGATGTGGAGGATAATGGTAGAAGTTGGGATACCGCACAAACAGATAAAGCGAACTAAAACGTATGCGATGGAGTTCTCAGAAACATTTGAGGTAAAAACAGAAGAGAGACAAGGTGAAATTACAGCACCAACCCTGTTCAATTTGGCACTCAACAACACTCTCAGGAGAGTAACACATGAATGTGCAGGAATCATCAAAGAGAAAAAGATAAATGCTCTGACTTTGGCGGATGATATTGTGGTGGTAGGAAAGAGCATTGAAGATCTGGAGAAAATGGGAACTGTATAAGCAAACAAAGTTATGATAATACGAAAAAGAGCTGAGATAGGTCCAAACCATCTAACAATCAGGAACCCAATAATGTAAAGACAGACCATTCACATACATCGGTGTCAACATCAACCAACAAAACATTATACAACAAGAGACCGTAACGAGAATTCAAGCTGGGGAAAGATGTCTAGGAGCTATACATAACACCATAAGATATAAGTTATTATCCAGGCAGGCTAAAAAAGAATATACCAAATCATCAAGAAACCAATAGTGAACTGCGCAACTAGACATAGACGCTGAAGAGAAGTAAAAATGAACCTTTTCAAAATACTGAGAAAACTACACTGAAGAGCCAAAGAAACTGATACGCCTGCCTAATCTCGTGTAGGGCCCCCGCGAGCACGCAGAAGCGCCGCAGCACCACTTGGCATAGAGTCAACTAGTGTCTGCAGTAGATCTGGAGGGAAGTGACACCATCAGTCCTGCAAGGCTGTCCATAAATCCGTAAGAATACGTGGGGGTCGAGATCTAGTCTGAAGGCATCCCAGATATGTTCGATAATGTTCATGTCTGGCTTGTCTGGTGGCCAGCGGAAGTGTTAAAGCTCAGAAGAGTTTTCATGGAGCCATTCTGTAGCAATTCTGGACGTGTGAGGCGTCACATTCTCCTGCTGAAACTACCCAAGTCCGTCGGAATGCACAGTGGGCATGAATGGATAGAGATTATCAGACAGGATGCTTACGTACGTGTCAGCTGTCAGAATCTAGACGTATCAGTGGTCCCATATCATTCCAACTGCACGCGCCCCACACCATTACAGAGCCTCCACTAGCTTCAACAGGCTCTTGCTGACACACAGGACCCATGTATTCGTGAAGTTGTCTCCATGCCCGTACACGTCCATCCGCTCGATACAATTCGAAACGAGACTTGTCCGACCAGGCACATGTTTCCCGTCATCCGTAGTCCAATGTCAGTGTTGACGGTTCCAGGCGAGCAAAAAGTTCTGTGTAATGCAGTCATCAAGGGTACACGAGCGGGCCTTCAGCTGAGAAGGCCCATATCGATTATGTTTTGTGAAATGGTTCGCACTCTGACACTTGTTGATGGCCCAGCGCTGAAATCTGCAGCAATTTGCGGAAGGGTTGTACTTCTGTCACTCTGGACGATTCTCTTCAATCGTCGTTGGTGCCCTTCTTGCATGATACATTTCCGGCCGCAGCGATGCCAGAGGTTTCATGTTTTACCGGATTCCCGATATTCACGATACACTCGTGAATTGGTCGTGCGGGAAAATTCCCACTTCATCGCTACCTCCCTGTGTTCCATCACTCGTGCACCGTCTATAACACCACATTCAAAGGCGCTTAAATCTTGATAACCTGCCATTGTAGCAGCAGTAACCAATCTAATAACTGCGCCAGACTCATGTTGTCTTATATCGGTGTTGCCGACCATAGCGTCGTATTCTGCCTGTTTATATATCTCTGTATTTGATACGCATGCCTATACCAGTTTCTTTGGCGCTTCAGTGTATGTGGACCAGTGAAAGAAAGTGACACTACTTATCATCGTAGCGACTGTGAAAACTAAAAGAGTCAGGTATGAAATGAAATGTCGTGTGACGAGGGTCTCCCGTCGGTTAGACCGGCCGCCTGGTGCAAGTCTTTCGATTTGACGCCACTTCGGCGACTTGCGCGTCGAGGGGGATGAAATGATGATGATTAGGACAACACAACACCCAGTTCCTGAGTGGAGAAAATCTCCGACCCAGCCGGGAATCGAACCCGGGCCCTTTGGATTGACAGTCTGTCGCGCTGACCACTTTTTTTTTTTTTTTTTGTAATCTCGTTTTTGGTCGTTATTGTTCGTTTCAATTGTTCGTGGCGGACGTCACCTGACGCTCATTGAAGTTCGTTATTGATCCATTCACTCAGTTTTTTTATTACAGAGGGCAGCTAACCCCCTGACCGAATCACTCAGCTACCGGGGCGGACAAAGTGTCAGGTGATACGCACCTTTGAGGAGGCAATAAAGGCAGCAACGGATGGAGAAGCCGAAGGAAGGATACCACGAGGACGGCAGAGAACCAGATGTAATACCATGGGAGACATGCGCATACTGTGTCTGGGAGAAGAAGATACAGCTGACAGAAAGGTGTGGAAGGCTGGACTGAGTGAGTACAAGGACCGGTTGCTGTTTGTGTGGCCAGTAAACAATGAGGTCAAGTAATTTTTAATTTTTTCGTGCAATAGCGCGTTATTTTGTCATGTGTGCAGGAAGAGCGGCGATCGCCCGAGCCTAAGTTCTTCCTATAAGGTGTAACTTGTTTATATCAGTGAAAAACAAAGTACTCATTTCCGACTATTAAACTTCCTTATCTTCCTTATCTTTACCCTCTGTATAATTTTCGCACTAAAGGTTTGAGGCAGCCTGTATGCTAATGAAATTGTGAAGCTGTGAACCTGCTTAGCTAGAATCGAATGCAGTTAGAAGCACTAACGTCACATTCGTTATGGACTGGAATTATAAGCATCTCTGTCAGGGTAGAGAGTTACATGCCTTGAGTAAACATACTCAAATAGGCTATCGGTGTTAACGGACCCCTTACATCGGCATAGTCTGTGTCACAGTTCCGTGGCCAGAAATAAAACAACACAACCGTTATCGCATATTGACCGCTGAGAGTATATTTGGCAACGACGGCTAACTGACCTTGTGTATATATTCTACCGACTTCGGCGCATGTTGGCATTTGCGACCCACTACGGCAATACGGAGATATGCACTGCACAATATAATGTCGACAGTCATATAGCATCCATGCAAGAAAAGTGATGCAGGTCAAAAAACGGCAATTTTTACTTTATCAGTGATAAATACGTGTGAAGTGCCCCAATGTGCACGAAAATTTCAATGAAATTTGATCCCAGCAATACTTACTTGAAATTTAAAGGATACTTACAGTATTTCAATGTATGTTTCATAGAATTGTTTCCTTAAGTTGAATTTTCTCATGCATTGCATTTTTAAGTTCTCTCACTGTTCTGGGGTGCGATATGATGACAAGATGTAGGAGGGATTCGTGGAGATGAACGTTTATTGCAGTAGGCTTGTTGTCATAACTGTAAGTATAAGCAATTTCTTGTATAGTGTATCTGTCTCACGACAGACATCGATTGTACGTCATGCAATTATCTCCATCCTTCGCCTGTTCTTTAATTTTAAATTTTATTAAAATTTAATCCAGCATTCCAAATCTTCTATCTCTCTTCTTTGCAATCTTTCCCTTCGATGTATCACTGTTATAGGCAGTTATGTGTCCCAGCCAATCCTCATCATGCCTACAATTTCTTGCTTTTCTCTCCAGTGCATAGAAATACTTCTTCATTCGCTATCCTGTCGATTCATTTCGCTTTAAGTATTTTTCTCTACAATCACATAGAAAATTATCCACGTATTTTTTGTCTTTCTTTTTGACTGCCCATGACTGCCTGCCATATAATACAATACTCCAAACAAAACGTGTGATGAATCTCTTTCTTAGTTCTATTGAAATTACTTTTGGCATCAACGAAGATTTCAGCTTCTCGAATCCCTTTTACTCATTGATATTCATGTACTCAAAAGCACAATCCAGAACGAGAAATGCGGCCCTAACGAATTAATTTAGGTTGCCATCCGCTTGTGTCAGCTCATTAACAGAGCTATCACGTTTTTTTTATTTGTTTATATCTCTGCATTCTACTCGAATATTATGCTGATGAGGGTGACACAAAGGTCCAGATTTGAAACTCTGTTATGATTGTGTCCATCACTGCAGTGTTCACATAACAGACTTACCACTTTTGATTTTGTAAACACCACAAGGATAATAAATATTTTTATGCTGCCGATCGGCTTTGGTGGCAGAAATCGGGAAAGAGACTCAATTGAAAGGGGAGTCTTCTAGACGTGCGCTGTCCTCTAAACCTGACTGCTTAAAGTATTTTGGATATCGTACTACTAGGGTGCTATAGCTAATTAAACAGTCAGCACTTTCAGAACGTTCATAAGATCCTGGAGCTGCAGGTCCAGCACCGGATCTTCAACCAAATGGGGAAAAGTAAGACTTTGAAAATCTAAGGATGGTGCACTTACGAAAAGGTTATCTCTCCGGATTGAAAGAGTAAATAAAACAGGAACTTGTACTCAGAAAAGGAAACTGGTACAACTGCCTAATATCGCTTAGGGCCCCCGCCAGCACGCAGAAGTGCCGCAACACGACGTGGCATGGACTCGGCTAATGTCTGAAGTAGTGCTGGAGGGAACTGATGCCATCAGTCATGCAGGTCTGTCCATAAAATCCATAAGAGTACGAGCAAGTTGCAAGTTGCAAGACATCCCAGATATGCTGAATAATGTTCAACTCTGGGGAGTTTTATGGACAGCGGAAGTACTTATAAGAGTGTTCCTGCAGCCACTCTGTAGCAATTCTGTGCATGTGGGGTGTCTCACTGTCCTGCTGGAATTATCCAAATCTGTTGAAATGCACAATAAACATGAGTGGATGCAGGTGATCAGACAGGATGCTTACGTACGTGTCACCTGTCAAAGTGGTTTCCAGACATATCAGGGGTCGCATATCACTCCAACTGCCACGCCCCACAGCATTACAGAGCCTCCACCAGCTTTAACAGTCTCCTGCATGAGGTTGTCTCCATACCCGTACACGTCCATCAGCTCGATAATTTGAAATGAGACTCGTCCGATCAGGCAACATGTTTCCAGTCATCAGCAGTCCATTGTCAGTGTTGACAGGCCCAGCCGAGGCATAAAGCTTTGTATTGTGCAGTCAAGAAGTGCACACTGTAACATCGAAAATGCAGATAAAATACCTTCTGCACTATCCAAAATTTTCGCCGTTTAATATTCGTTGATAACTTTGACTGTACTTTTGATTCTGAAGCCATAAGATGTATTACAGAAACAATATTTAATACGTAATCGATGCACTGGAGTATTTAATTTTGACTGTATGTAACTGATTGTAATTATAATGAAAATATTTTAAATTGCTGGCTAATGCCCAAGGAAACTTTATTGAAATGTATCGATAGCAACGACAAAATGGCAGTAGCTGTGCCGTTGTTTATCTTTGGGTGTGGAGAGTCTCTGTCGCGCTGCGAGCAGGGGGGAGGCAGAGCAGCTTGAGTGATGGAGTGCGGAATAGTCGGGAGCTCCCGCCGCCGCGGTGTGCAGCTATGCTCGCGCCAATGTAGATGCGCCTGATTTTTTAACGTGCGAGAATGGGAACACGGTAGGAGTGGACAGGCGGAGGAACCAGCAATTCCAACTGTTGCCTGTCACATAATTATTCGCGGCTGTGGAGGCGACTCGGGGTTCTCAAACAGCAGCATCAAGGGCAGCTCAGCATTGTCGCCGGCTATGTTCTTCGTCGTCCGCACAGCCTCAACTTCGTAAGACTGCTAACTGACAAACACAGTAATGTAGAGGCTACGCCCAGCAACATTTATTTCACAAAGAATGAATAACTTGTATAATAACTTGCAATAGTTAAAACTTGGAGGACATCTGTGTTGTCATTCTCCTCAGACATTATTACCAAGAAGGGCCCCCTTGCTTTCCACGCAATCGCCGAGTGTCGTAATAATATGAAAATAGATTAAATATTTACTGACAGTTGTTGTATTTGGTACTGACTAGTTTCAGTCTAAATATTCTGCCTCTGTAACTGTTCATTCTTATATTGCATAATAGAGCCTACTTAAAGTAAGGTAAAATTTCACTGGCAAAACTAATAATTATAGAAACGGCACAAATTAAGAGTGCGCAACTTACTACACTACACTGAGGTTTCAGAATTTTTTTTTTTTTTACCTAACAAAGTTCAAGTTAAGCCAGTCATTTATTTAACCAATAATTTCATTAACTTTACTTGCAAAATTTAGTATTTCACAATAAGTTACTGCAAACTCAGTGCTTTCTGATTCATTTATTTTCTCGTGAATTGTTGTAGTGTGGAAAAGCGTGACAAACTTTCTGTTGCCACGCCAGTGATTATTTGCTTACATTTCTTTACCATCACCTTTCTCAAGATTCAGGAGATTCGTTTAATTATCCATTTTTTAGCTAATCAGTGTTTTCTTTGTGTTGGCAGTGATTTTTGTAGTAAATATTACTTGAACCCTTTCCCCCTCCCCCTGTGCGGTTAGTGAGCGATTGCACTATATTCCACCCATTTCAAAATTATCGTCTGTATTTAGCTTAAATTTAGAATAGATTCTTCCTTCAGGAGAGTCTGTTGTACACTTTCCTCCAACTAACCGGTGTTATTTTCCTTCGGTAGCGATAGCCTTAACCATTGTAAATTTTAATTAGGCATATGTGATTACGGTCAGTTATAAAGCAAACCAGCAGGGGGAGATCGCAACACGAGTAGGCCTTCGCCTCCAAAAGCCGATATCAATGATGTTTCGTTGAATGGTTCGCACGCTGACATTTGTTGATGGCCCAGCATTGAAATCTGCAGCAATTTGCCGAAGGGTTACGCTTCTGTCACATTGAACAACTTCTGTTCAGTCGTCGTTGGTCCCGTTCTTGCAGGATCTTTTTTCGGACGCAGCGATGTCGTAGATTTGATGTTTTACCGGATTCCTAATATTCACGGTACACTTGTGAAATGGTCGTACGTGAAAATCCCCCCTTCATCGCTACCTCGGAGATGCTGTGTCCCAATGCTCGTGCGCCGACTGTAGCACCACGTTCAGACTCATTTAAATCATGATAACCTGCCACTGTAGCAGCGGTAACCGATCCAACAACTGCGCCAAACACTTGTCTTACATAGGCATTGCCGACCGCAGCGCTGTATTCCGCCTGTTTACATGTCCCTGTATTTGAATACGCATGCCTATGCTAGTTTCATTGGCGCTTCAGTGTAGTTTACAGCATCTGCTGCTATCGACGTTACTTTCCGTAATTAAGCTTAATGTTATGCCGTTTGCGAGCTCATTCTTTAAACAAAATAATCCCTATCTATACTTTCTGCCATTGCTGCTGTTAATAATAGTAGACACAAACTATTAATTTACAACTAAGCAACTGTGTGAAATTTTCATTGGAATACACGTCTTAGCACTAGCTTGGATTAGTCCGTATTCAAGAAGTAAGCTGCAAGAAACCACACTAGAGGACGTCACATCATATGTATGGGTAAAAACACTTTGGATGTTCCTCAGGCTTAGTAATGTTTAGCTCTATATTAATAATCTACCGTTTTATGTAAATTAGAAAGCAGAATAAGTCACCTTTGCAGTAGTAGAGGTATTATTGCCAAGTGTAACAAAGAAGCATCAATAAGGAGGATATTAAATGATTTTTTTAAAACTTATTACCTTCTTCTGCACAAATGGGTTTCCTTCAACCAATTTTTTTGTAACACAGCACATCATCTTCTGTTTTGCAAGAAAAAGCAGTCTTCATGTTAACGTTGCCTTCTTCATTACCAATCTTTCAATTGATTTGACAGCTCTCTACAGCTATTAGAAACTACATATTAAGTACAAATCGTATGCACAGAGAGATGATTGATGTGGTAGATTGTCCTTGGTTTCCTCATTGCAGTGAGACAGCTGGACTGATGGTTGCCTCCTCCGCATATCTACGTTTGCCCTGTGGTCTCCATCTATACTCAGTACTACAAGTTCTGCTCTCCATCTGAAAGCTATTCAAAGTCCGCACCGTCTCCTTCGTTTAGTTGGTACCACCCATATCTGGGATGATAAATCCTAAGTGTTCATATTGATGAAGAATTAAACTGGTAAGATCATACAGCAGATGTGCTGAAATGGTTAGTAACAGTTACTTTTGCCTTAGGAATAAATGTCAAATTTTGGCTCTTAGAAATCAATAAGTTAATATATTTTTGTTCACTAATGTCCTTCGGGATAATATTCTGCGATAACTGGCCAAAAAATTAATCATTGTTCTAAAACAAGTAATTGAGATAATGTTTCGGGTACACATGTGCACAGTTTGCAGACAGCCGTTAAACCATAGCCTCACCGCATAGTACGTTTTATTCACTGTTGAAATAGACCAGCAACGCAAGCTAAATGAAACATATGCCCTCTTCAAGAAGGTAAAGAGAATTACTAGAGAATTCAAACCGCGCACGTGGGTGTTAGAAGATGTAAATAGCAATAGCATTAGTGACAAAAAATGAACAGTAGTTAGATGTAAACAAGACTGTGAAACAGTTTACTGCAAAGGAAATCCGATCGAGGAAGAGAACATTTGTATGGAATCAGACACGAAACCTGATATCCCACTCAGCGAAATCGAAAATGCCATGAAGCATATAAAAAACAATAGATCTAGCTGGTTTCCAGAGAAATGATGACTGTGATGGGAGAGGAAGGCTTGGGTGCTGTACATTTAATATGTATGAGTAATAAGGTGTGTAAAACTGGTGAATAATGTAAAGACTGGACCATAGTTAGGGACTTCTCCAATTACAGGACAATAACAAACTCCTACAAATAATGAATCAATGCTTAAAGACATTCCTGCAGTCCCAGATTTCTGCAAAAAAGCAGGTTTTGTGGCACGTAAAAATACTCAAGAGGCAGTCTTGAGTTTGAGGCAGATATCTAAAAACTGTCATGAGTTCCGTGCTTTCATTTGTTGCCTAGATTATAAAAAAAGCCTTTGATTGTGTTATGTGGGACTAGTTGCGGCATTTCTAAATGAGTTTGGATTCCGAAACATCTAATATCATCACTAAACGGTCTTTACGATTGTCAAACTGGAACCACAAAGGTGGATAGTGACTACTCGGCGTTTTTCGCAGTGAAAACTAGAGTAAGACAAGGTTTTATACTGTCACCAGAGCTCTATAACATTTACGCCGAGTCTGTCATCAGAGGAGCATTGGATGGGTGGGATGGTAGAACTTCATTTGGCAGCATAAAATCAGCAATCTACACTTTACAAATGATACTATTCAACCGCAGGAACTGAGGAGGAATTGGGGCTCTGGTCTTCAAAGTGAAAACTATTACTTTAAGTTCAGTTCTAGGGATAAACATGAAAACAATCAAACTAATGGCTAGCAACCTCCAATGTGTAGATGGAATTCAACTTACAGTATCCTTAAAGGATCTGGAGGTAGTGATTGGTTGTGTATATCTAGGATCTCCTATCAAAGACACAGGAAAAGGTGACAATGAGGTAAAACGAAGAATTGTACTTGGCTGAGACGCAATGGTTAAACTCATTAAGATCTGGCAGAGCCAAGACAATGTCCAAAATAATGAAGATACGCCTAGTGGAGTTTCCTGTGTTCTTGCACAGCTGCATGACCTGGAACGTGAAAGCTGGTGACAAGAGCTGAACTGATGCCTTCGAGATGTAGTGTTGATTAAAGATGTTACTGGTACAATGGATGTATAGAAGAGCCAAAGCTTCCATTAAACTGTAGAACTTAGCACCACTAGAAGTTTATCTTCCCGTATCAGCCAAAGACACATCCAGTTCCTTGGGCACATTTTGAGAAGAGAAGGGGATAATTTAGATACTACAATCCCTTAAAGGCAAATCGAAGGCACGAGGAAGAGCAGCAAGCAGTCCGTTGGATGAAGCGAAGACGATTACCGATATATCTCTTCACATTATATCACGAAGGGCTGAAGAACGCTGGCAATGGAGACGTCTATTCAAAGATTCATTAACTAGGAGATAAGTGAAGGAATGAGGTCATGACACTCAGTAATGAGTAGGGCCCAGATTTTAATCACCTAAAAAACAGTGAAATATGCAAGAACTTATGACCAAAAGCTTACATAAATATGACCTTAAAAATAAAATATGACTTAATAGAAGTTTATTTAAAGCATTCTTATTTGTTTATTTAATTTTTTATTCACCATAAAGTAATACAAAATTCACCTCTCAAAGTATTGTTAGTATATTTCTTTCTTTCTGTAGGGTTTGTGGCTAATTTGCACCATTTTTTGAATGTCTGAATGTTTTATTTTATAAACACAAAGTACATTGAAAAGATCATCTATCGAAACAGTAAAACAATGTTTTTATTTCTACATAGTATTTAAAGCGTTTCACATTATTTAATACCGTATGTCAATCTTTAGTATCTGCCAAGTTGCACTGGATCACAATGTACATTTTCAGGTTTTCCATTGTCAAAGATCTACAGTTATCGCTGAGGATACTTTTGTACCTGGCGTATTTGAAGGTACTGGAGGGTATTTGAAGGCAACCAGGTCACGGGAGTTCAGCTTTGTTTCAGTATCTTCAAATTTTGCGGCATTCCCTGAAAGATTGTCACTAATTCTGCACAGTGCAGAATATCCAGGATTCTGTTGGAGAACACTTTGCTATTTGGTTTTCACTTTGTCAGCCACATGACCACGATCTCGACCCAACTCACTCTGCACTTGTTGCACAATACTCAGGGCCTCACAGAGCTGAGTGCCAACAGTTTCCAGTCGTTTGTTGGCTTCTGATATCACTGAAAACTTGGCGTTGATGTATGCCAAGTTTCGAGACAATATATGTGTAAGAACTTCTTTCACAATTTTGATTGCACTTGATTCATCGCTATCAAGCTCACAGAAGATTGTCTTTATTTGGGTGTAGTTTGTGCAATAATACTCAGCAGCATTAAGCCAAGAACGCCTTTTGTAAGAACAGGTTTAGGTGGGAGGGGCGTTGAAGGTGCTTGTTCCTTGAATTTCTGTACCTGTACCGGAGCCGTCACATAGATTTTCTTACCACAGGAAATTAATTTGTCTACCTCTGGGTAATTTGAGCGCACCTCTTCGACAACTCTGTGCAAGGAATGTGGCGTACACCATACTGGGGTAGAGAATATGAAGCCCTTTGGCTGCTTTAGCCATATATGAAGCACCGTCTGTTACAAGCAGCAAAACGTTGTATCTTTTCACACCATCCGGCCAAAGTAGCTTCAGAGAGTTGTCAAACAAAATAACAATCATCGAATTGTTTATCGAGAGCTTCACACGTTAGTAGAAAAGATATCTCCAGAGCCACCAACTTTTAGAACACCAACAACAACATTTAGAAAATAATATTTTCCCATCAGTACTAAAGAACTTCTCTACAAACTCTCGAACATATCCCCGCAGCTTCACGCTGTCGAAGCACTTTGCTTTAGGCATGTTGAATAAGGCAAAGGCTGTATTCAAACTGGTTACTGGGAACACCCGTGCGACTGCGATGATTATACTACGGCAAAAGCCGCCTTTGTTGGCTCAGAGCGTATTGTCGACTCTGCGCAATAATGTTTTACGTTCGCGAAACGACTGTTGTGGTACACCGATTTTCTGCTACAGTCCTGAGCAGTAAGCTGTGTACTAATTTATCTTTTCATCTTTCATAATAGCACTTTAAGTATTGTCTCGTGAGCAACATATTCATTTTCTTATTCGTGTGTCCCGTAAGATACGAGAAAAACGGTGTATGCATTTTTGGCAAAATTGACTGAAATATGACCTATCATATTAAAAGTTAGCCGCAATGTGACCTATTACTAACATTTGTTGAAATATGACTTTATATGCACATTGAAAATAAATTTTTCGACACTAAAATGCCAAGATTTGTGTATAAATAGTTCTAAAATTCACCCTATAGTTCAGAAAAAAATGTGACTTGTCATTAAAATCCGGGCCTAATAATGAGTCAGCCGACTAATGGTGATGATGAATTCGTCAAACTAATCTTGGGACAAAAAAATAACGAAATAGTGGTGGAGAACGTGTGCGCAGGGAATAGGTGCCGCTACTAGCATTAAGTAAGAAACGGGGTGCATCGTAGTCGCAGACGGCTGTGATCGATTGGCGCCGCCTGTTAACAACGCGCAAGCAGTGCCGCCTTGTCGCAGTGCAGCAGAGCAAAGGCCGGCGGATACGACGCGAGCGGCGCGGCGGTCACTGACCAGGCCGTATCACTAGCAGCTGACAAAGTGCGATGCGCCGTTACACCGTATCCGCTAACACGCCGATCCTACGCGAAGCCGCGATGGCTAGTGCCTGGAGGTACGGTGCCGGGGGACATAGAAATGGTATACTGTAGACATTTAGGCCCATCAGTATTGCCCAGCTACACTACTGGCCATTAAAATTGCTACACCAAGCAAAAATGCAGATGATAAACGGGTATTCATTGAACAAATATATCATACTATAACTGACATGTGATTACGATTTCACGCAATTTGGGTGCATAGATACTGAGAAATCAGTACCCAGAACAACCACCTCTGGCCGTAATAATGGCCTTGATACGCCTGGACATTGTGTCAAACAGAGCTTGGATGGCGTGTACAGGTAAAGCTGCCCATGCAGCTTCAACACGATACCACAGTTCATCAAGGGTAGTGACTGGCGTATTGTGACGAACCAGTTGCTCGGCCACCATTGACCAGACGTTTTCAGCTGGTGAGAGATCTGGAGAATGTGCTGGTCAGGGCAACAGTCGAACATTTTCTGTATCCAGAAAGACCCGTACAGGACCTGCAACATGCGGTCGTGCATTATCCTGCTTAAATGTAGGGTTTCGCAGGGATCGAATGAAGGGTAGAGCCACGGGTCGCAACACATCTGAATATAACGTCCACTGTTCAAAGTGCCGTCAATGCGAACAAGAGGTGACCCAGACGTGTAACCAATGGCACCCCATACCATCGCGGCCGTGTGATACGCCAATTTGGCGATGAAGAATACACGCTTCCAATATGCGTTCACCGCGATGTCGCCGAACACAGATGTGACCATCATGATGTTGTAAACAGAACCTGGATTCATCCGAAAAAATGACATTTTGCCATTCGTGCAACCAGGTTCGTCGTTGAGTACACCATCGCAGGCGCTCCTGTCTGTGATGCAGCGTCAAGGGTAACCGCAGCCACGGTCCCCGAGCTGATAGTCCGTGCTGCTGCAAACGTCGTCGAACTGTTCGTGCAGATGGTTGTTGTCTTGCAAACGTCCCCATCTATTGACTCGGGAATCGAGACGCGGTTGCACGATCCGTTACAGCCATGCGGATAAGATGCCTGTCATCTCGACTGCTAGTAATACGAGGCCTTTGGGATCCAGCACGGCGTTCCGTATTACCCTCCTGAACTCACCGATTCGATATTCTGATAAGTCACTGGATCTCGACCAACGCGAGCAGCAGTGTCGCGATACGATAAACCGCAATCGCGATAGGCTACAATCCGACCTTTATCAAAGTCGGAAACGTGATGGTACGCATATCTCCTCCTTACACGAGGCATCAGAACAACGTTTCACCAGGCAACGCCAGTCAACTGCTGTTTGTGTATGAGAAATCGGTTGAAAACTTTCCTCATTTCAGCACGTTGTAGGTGTCGCCACCGGCGCCAACCTTGTGTGAATGCTCTGGAAAGCGAATCAGTTGCATATCACAGCATCTTCTTCCTGTCGCATAAATTTCGCGTCTGTAGCACGTCATCTTCGTGGTGTAGCAGTTTTAATGGCCAGTAGTGTAGAAATGGTATACTGTAGACAATTCGGCCCATGAGTATTGCCCAACTACATTGGTGGGCCCACAAATAGCAGACACAAGACCGGAAAAATTGCCGGACCTCTGGCAGCGACGATACATATCCGGACCAGAGGTGTTCACACTAGACGCAGTATTGCAGCACAACGTGCGAAAACGAGGCATTTGAAGTGAGTGTGCTCTCGTGCTTCTGCATTCCACAAGAAAGGTAAAAAAAATCAAGCTTTATGGATGTGTTACTTTTTAAAAACGATAATTATTTCGGAAACTTTTCCCTTCATGGTAGCCGAGAGCGCTTCCTCGACTCGGTTAGGCGTTCCGGCCCCGGATGGAATCCGCCCGGCTTATTAAACACGAGGGCCGATGTGCCGGCTGTCCTGGATGTGGTTTTTAGGCGGTTTTCCACATCCTGCTAGGTGAATACCGGGCTGGTCCCCCTGTTCCGCCTCAGTGACACGGCTCGCAGACATCTGAACGCATTCACACTATTCCATGGATTGCACTCGACGCAGACAGTTGGGGTACACTAATTCCGTCCCTGGGGGTACGGGGTCGCGGCAGGAAGGGCCCTTTAAACATTAACATGCCAAATCAGATTAACGATGGCTGACCCTGCGTAACTGTGGGACAAGGCTCAAGCAATATAATTATTTCCGAAACTTTCACACTTCCTTGAGTTTGAATAAAACAACAAGCATTTTGGTATGGTCATCCTCCACAGCTGGTGCAGCTGAATACAGCTGACTTTATTTCATCTTGGAAACGCCTTTGTCTTGCTGCAATACATACGAAATAGTCACATTAACGTGACCACAGCCTATGTTCGAGGTGAAAGTGCAATAGCCACTCTCAGAGGTCAGGTGGCAGCTCTAGCAGTGGAGGGCATATAAAGAGTGTCAGGAGGATGCGGAAAACAGTGCAGTCGTCGTCGTAAAGTGGAAACAGAGATTTATCTGACGTCCAGTAGGTGTGATCATTGGTTTTCGGGCCAAGGGTGGAAGCATTTCCGAAACGGCTAACTCTGTAAACTGGTTGCGTGCTGCCGCAGTTAAAGTACAGGGTGATTAAAATTAAAATTCCAGTTTGAGAACACTATAAGAAACATATGCTACTCAGACTGACGTCCAATTTGGAAGATATATTCTCGGTTAAGGAGGAAACGTAATAAAAAAAAAAAAGAAATTAACGTAAATATTTCACTAGATGTCGCTTTAACGGTTTTGGCACTTTCGCTTACGTTAGCCCGACAAACATGAAAAGGTCGTATCCTACCGGATGGGAAAAAAACTGTTTTTAATTGATCTCGAGACAAAAACCGCATAAAAAGTGACAATGAAATCGGTTTTTAACTGTCGTGAGAAAGGCCCAAGGCATGTTAAGTATGCATGCCACTTTTTCTTGCCTCAAGCTGGAATCGAGAAATAGCATGTTCAAGAAATAGCATGTTCAAGAAATAGAATGTTCAAGAAATAGCATGTTCAAGAAATAGCATGTTCAAGAACAAATGGAAGAGTCTCACGGGTCACGGTCAGAATGCGGTGAGCAATGCGTGCCTTCACTTCAGCTACTTTTATAATCAGATCATTGAACACCGCATCTTTCAAATAACTCCAAAGCCAGAAGTCAAAAGGATTAAAATCAGGCGATTTGGATGGCCAGACTGTAGGGGAATGACGGTTGGTAATTCTAGTATTTCCAAAACTCCTCTGCAGCAGCTGCTTCACTAGCTGTGCAATGTGCCGATAAGCGCCGTCTTCCATAAAAATGATCCTCCCCTTGCATCCACGCTGTTGAAAGATTGGAATGACGTTGGTGCGTAAAAGACTATCATACATTATGTGGTCAAAAGTATCCGGGGACACCCCCAAAAATACGTTTTCATATTAGGTCCATTGTGCTGCCACCTACTGCCACGTACTCCACATCAGCGACCTCAGTAGTCATGAGACAGCAGAATGGGGCGCTCCGCGGAACTCACGGACTTCGAACGTGGCCAGGTGATTGGGTGTCACTTGTGTCATACGTCTGTACGCTAGATTTCCACACTCCTAAACACCCATAGGTCCACTGTTTCCGATGTGCTATTCAGGTGGAGACGTGATGGGACACGAACAGCACAAAAGACTAAAGGTCGGCCTCGCCTGTTGACTGACAGAGACCGCCGACAGTTGAAGAGTCTCGTAATGTG
The DNA here is from genome assembly GCF_023897955.1 of Schistocerca gregaria. Lineage (NCBI taxonomy): Eukaryota > Metazoa > Arthropoda > Insecta > Orthoptera > Acrididae > Schistocerca > Schistocerca gregaria. Next base: position 871,668,745 of record NC_064922.1, read on the forward strand.
TAATAGGCAGACATCTATCCAGACCATCACACAGGAATTTCAAACTGCCTCAGAATCCACTACAAGTACTATGACAGTTTGGAGGAAAGTGAGAAAACTTTGATTTCATGGTCGAACGGCTGCTCATAAGCCACACACCACGCCGGTAAATGCCAAACGACGCCTCGCTTGGTATAAGCAGCGTAACCATTGCACGATTGAACAGTGGAAATATGTTGTGTGGAGTGACGAATCACGGTACACAATGTGGCGATCCGATGGCAGGGTGTGCGTATGGCGAATGCCCGGTGAACGTAATTTGCCAGCGTGTGTAGTGCCAGTAGTAAAATTCGGAGGGGATGGAGGGGACTTGCACCCCTTGTTGTTTTGCGTGGCACTATCACAGCACAGCCCTACATTGACGTTCTAAGTACCTTCTTGTTTCCCACTATTGAAGAGCAATTCGGGGATGGCGATTACATCTTTCAACATGATCGTGCACTTTTTCATAATGCACGGCCTGTGACGGAGTGGTTACATGACAATAACATCCCTGTAATGGACTAGCCTGCACGGAGTCCTGACCTGAATCCTACAGAACACCCTTGGGATGGTTTGGAACTCCGACTTCGTACCAGGCCTCACCAACAGACATCGATACTGATCCTCAGCGAGGCACTCAGTGAAGAATGGGCTCCCGTTCCCCAAGAATGCGAGTGTGGAATCTATCATCAAGGATAAGGGTGAGCGAACACCATGTAGAACTCCAGCATTACCGATGGAGGGCGCCACGAACTTGTAAATTATATTCAGCCAGGTGTCCGGATACTTTTGATCACATAGTGTAGCGTTTACCAGTGACGGTACAGGCAACAGAAGCTGCAGGATCCACTTCCTCGAAAAAATATGGCCCTACAATAAACGATGCCGTCAGCCCACAGTAGCGCCAGTATGAGGAAGCAAATCTGGTTTGCTTTAAATACACGCCGTAATGGTCGTGAGTAGTTACTTTTGAGATTTCTCGTGATGAGTCGATGTTAATCAAGAATGCACTTAGGCGACAACGACCTCAATATCGACAATTCATTGCGTTTAAGTAAGTAGTGGAATAGGGCTACGAGAAGCTGGATGTTACTTCTGCCACTGCATAAATTCCTAGCAGGAATGTAGCGTACATGAGAATGTACGGTCGCAAAATGACCGGGCTCCGAACGGCCACATGGCACTACCGAGAGGGAAGACCACCGTGTTCGGCGTATGGCTCTGGGGCATCGTACTGCATCTCCAGCAGCAGTTGACACCACAGTGACACAATGAACTGTAAAAAAATCCGTTACTTCAACGATAGCTCTGACACAGACGCCCTGTAGCGCGCATCCCACTCTCCCAAAACCACTGTCATTTGCGGCTTTACTGGTGTCAAGTGAGAACTAATTAGAGCAGAGAGTGCAGATCTGTTGTGTTTTCTGATGAAAGCTGGTTCTACCTCGGTGACAGTGATGGCCGGTTAGAGGGGCCTGTAATCAACTTGTCTGCGTGCTGAAGAGACTGTACCTGGAGTTATGGTCTGTGATGCGATTTCGTATGACAGGAAGAGCGCTCTCGTGGTTATCTCATGCACCCTGGCTGGAAATCTGTACGTCAGTATGATGATTTGACTTCTTGTTCTGCCAGATATCGTGCTACCTTTGCGAAGCTGGGAAGGCTCGTCACTTTTCAATATAAATTGAAGAATAGAGCACAACAAACTAAAATACCAGTAGAAAGAACATATTGAGAGATTTGACAATAGCTGCAGTCATGGACTGTGAGGTTGGTCCCGGCGGAGGTTAGAGTCCTCCCTCTGGCATGGGTGTGTGTGTTTGTCCTTAGGATAATTTTGGTTAAGTAATGTGTAAGCTTACGGACTGATGATCTTAGCAGTTAAGTCCTATAAGATTTCACACACATTTGAACATTATTTTTGTGCCGGAGCAGGACACGAAGCCGGATTTTCCGCTTATCATTTGCTTATTCGTGTACAACTCACGCCAGACCCAAACTTCGATGTATCGTCAACCATGTGTCACGCACAGGCGAGACATTTTATTTGAAAGTCGCTTGCCCGGTGTCGGCGGATACGATATGGCTGTGGCTGTGTTATTCCGACTACGATGCAAGGTTTATTTGGATATGCTTGCATATCCGAAGGAACTTTTCAATGTAATTTCGAATAACACAGGCTCTGCAATATCGTATCTAATATTGTGTGTTTTATAAATTCTTCGTCTCGACGTGTTCAAAGAAGGGCGTCAGTAAATTCCAGCCAGTGTAAATGTTGGTTTTTTTACCGACCGTGACTAAATCTGCTGTGTAGAAAATCATAGCACATGACCAAAATTGTTTTGTAAAGCAGATTTTTTTTAAACTAACGTATTATCAAAAGAGAACTGCGAGGCTGCTAAAATATTTTAAGAATTTTATTACCGGACAAAATAAGCTTAATCTCTCCACAGATTCGACCATTACATTTTTTTGATTGGACAATAACAATGTATACGGAATATATTTCGTACGGCTGAGCTGAAGTGTTAATCCTTTGTATATCAAAGCATGTAGTTTACTCCATGCCAGGTTCACAGGGCCGGCCGGTGTGGTCGAGCGGTTCTGACCGCTACAGTCTAGAACCGAGCCTCGGGCATGGATGTGTGTGATATCTTTAGGTTATTTAGGTTTAATTAGTTCTAAGTTCTAGGCGACTCATGACCTGAAAAGTTAAGTCGCTTAGTGCTCAGAGCCATTTGAACCATTTTGAGGTGTTCGACTGTTAATGGCTAGCATTGTACTATGACTATAATCGCTTCAAACCCAACCCAGGAAAGAAAAAAGTATGTGACTTTTTTTTAAATTACATATATCAGTCTCCCGTGCCTTTACACAAATATTATCACTACCGGTTTCGATTTGTTACCAAGATATCGCGAATCTTTTTAAAAGTAAAGAAAGAAGGGGGTAGTGCAACACTAGGAAACTATATTTCAAATAAAACTAATTTCTCCACGTGAGTTGTATACCTTACGAAGTGGGTCGTCAACTGAAGAGGCCCGGAGAGCTGCTCATACTACAAACATATCTACGTTGTGATTGTTGTAAATGAAGACCACGGTTCACTATGTAAAAGTGTAAAGCTGGTAACTGTCAAATCGCGACGATAAGTTTAAAATTATTCTCAATATGAAACATATTGTGAGAGAAAAGATCCTTTAGTGAAAACTAATAAAAAATTACATAACTACTGAAGTAGATGAACTGTACGAGCACTAGCAGCAGGATGTGTAGTCTGCATATGTTTTTCATCGTCTGAACGGAGGTGAATTGATGAGGTCGAAACAAGATCACTGTAACAAACCAGAGCACCAAGGATTCGGTCGTATGCTTTAATACAGATCGCCGTATAAAGAACGAAATGGACAAATACGCTCCAAAAATGCTGTCATACCCGAATGTGATAGAAAATTCATGGAGAGCATACCCTCAAGTGTTGCACTCGACGCCTGAAGGACTTGGCTTCGCAGCGGCAGAATATGGGGCACCAGTTTGGGGAATTTGCGATCTTTCAAAGAAAGTGGGTGTGGCTTTTACCGAGTAAGTCTTCATAACTGGCTGGATGAAACCGAAGCCAGCATAGGAAATAGGAAATCACTCTTCAGCATGTATCACACGATAAGTTATTCGACAAGCCGTGGCAAGAGAAAAAGGCAATGCAATCAAAAGATAACGGCGATTTATGTCGCATGTCTTCATACTAGAAAATTCACTCACCAAAACCTGTAGAGTGCTTCACTTTGACATAGAGTCATGAAATTTGGCAAGAAGCAATGTTTTACATTACAAGTAAAGGGAGAAAATTCGAAAATTATTAATTTGCGGTTATATAACATTTCGATTTTTTTTCATTTTATATCTGTCTGTTTGTCGTTCGTCGGTTAAGACCCTTTTTCTCTGAAATAGCTTGGCGTATCGAGTTCAGACTTACTTAACATACTAAGGTCTATGGCCCCTCAGCGATGAAAAATTTTAAGCTTCTCTGTTCTACATCTACATTTATACTCCGCAAGCCACCCAACGGTGTGTGGCGGAGGGCACCTTCCGTGCCACTGTTATCACCTCCCTTTTCTGTTCCAGTCGCGTATGGTTCGCGGGAAGAACGAGTGTCTGAAAGCTTCCGTGCGCGCTCGAATCTCTCTAATTTTACATTCGTGATCTCCTCGGGAAGTATCAGTAGGGGGAAGCAATACATTCTATACCTCATCCAGAAACGCACCCTCTCGAAACCTGGACAGCAAGCTACACCGCGATGCAGAGCGCGTCTCTTGCAGAGTCTGCCACTTGAGTTTGCTAAACATCTCCGTAACGCTAGCACGGTTACCAAATAACCCTGAGACGAAACGCGCCGCTCTTCTTTGGATCTTCTCTATCTCCTCCGTCAACCCGATCTGGTACGGATCCCACACTGATGAGCAATACTCAAGTATAGGTCGAACGAGTGTTCTGTAAGCCACCTCCTTTGTTGATGGACTACATTTTCTAAGGACTCTCCCAATGAATCTCAACCTGGTACCCGCCTCACCAACAATTAATTTTATATGATCATTCCACTTCAAATCGTTCCGCACGCATACTCCCAGATATTTTACAGAAGTAAATGCTACCAGTGTTTGTTCCGCTGTCATATAATCATACAATAAAGGATCCTTCCTTCTATGTATTCGCAATAAATTACATTTGTCTATGTTAAGGGTCAGTTGCCACTCCCTGCACCAAGTGCCTATCCGCTGCAATCAAACGATCAAGCCATGTACGTCACATATTTTGAAACTCGAAAACTCACTTATCGAAACCGATAGGGTACTTCCTGTTGACCTAGAATCACGACCTTTGTTAAGGTGAAAATTTTCACACTACAAGTAAAGTAAAAAATTACAAAAATTGTTGGTCATACGAAAAATTTGTCATTTTTATCTGTCTCTCTGTTCGTCTTTAAAACCCCTTTTTGTCTGGTACCTGTGAGGGTATCAAGTTCAAATTTATGTCACATACTAAGCTCTACGGTCCCTTGATGGTGTAAAAGTTTTAAGCTTCTGAGTCAATTCGATGCAAAGATTCAGCCATTTATGTCACATATTTTGAATCTCGCAAATTCACACATCAAAGCCTGTAGGGTACTTCCCGTTGAACTGGAATCATGAAATTCGGTGAAGAGCTAGGTTTCACAGGAAAAATAAAGAAAAATGTGAAACTTGGTAACCTCTGTTTATATCACATAAAAATATCTTTTTTCGTTTGAACATACATTGCATTCATCATACGTCAGAAGGATAACAGACAAACATTAATGCGAACAAACATAAAATGTAAGTTGTTGCCACGTTTTAGTAAGTAAATAATTTTTTTTATTCAATCTTCTCTCTCTGAGTACATGAAATGAAGTCCTCTGCTCGTTTAATTTTGTGTGTTAGGACTAGTCTGGGGAACTAAGGGCGCAAGCCCTACTCGCAATTGCTCAGTTTTTTTGTGATAATGTATACTCAGTGCTTAGAACAGCAAACAGTGTATGTAAAATTAAGGAACATGACGTCAATAAGTACGATACCACAATAGTACATATAACGTTTCGAATAACAATATCAGTTAAACCTCCTTAAATTTTACGGTAGGTATATTTGCTTTATTATTATTTTTTAAGCAGACACCCGTGTCATGTTAGCTCTATAATCATCAGTGTAGTTAGGAGTTACTAACCAGCTCCGAGAAAGGTGATGTGTGCGCGTTTGCAAGCGCGTGTTTGTGTATCTATGCGTGTGCATGAACTTTACTGGCAGCTGTTCAAACACTGAGTGAGTCAGACTGAGGCACTTGAATAGAGGTAAGCGAAATATTAAGAATTGACAGGACTTGGAAATGTCCGCACCTCGGATCTGCTAAGACTTCGCCGTGAACACCTGGTCCTGTGCTGCCGTCACGTCTCAGGGAACGACAAAACCCGACATAAAACCATCTGATTGGTGATCAGTTTTCCAACTGCTAACTCCAACCTCTGAAGTTCATCCACTCGCAACGGAGTAAGTGTCCAATGCTCATGTTCCTGTCCCAAGAGTTAACTTTTCTGCTAGGTAATTGCCTCAAAACGAAAGAGAAGTAAACTGACAATGAATCTAGCAAGATACACCAACTGGAAAGTAACAGTCAAAACAAATCATGTTTTGCACATTTGAAATACGTAACAAACGATTTGTGGTACAACGAAAAAGTGCTTTGTAAAAGAAGAATTATTTTAAACTCAAGCTTCAAAATTACTATTAGAAGATACGACATCTACTTGAACGGCATTTCAGTCGTACGAGATTCATGGTGTGTCGTAGCTGCGCTAGCAGAAACGTCAACTATCAACAAGCACATAAACTTTAAGGTCATGATTAATTTTTTTGAAGATGATACTAGATCTATTCATGGTGGTTTGCTGCTTAATTACACCACACAGAAGAAATTATATGACTGAAGACAAACAATCACAGTTGTAAATTTAAGTGAAAAGAGCCAGAGATAATACACCATCTAGAGTACATGCCATGTACGTGCTGTAACAATACCAAAGATAATAAATTTTGCAGACAACTCGATGACACTGATAAGACTCTCTGAGCCAAGGGAAGCTACAAACAAATTGTCTGTGAACAATAGATACTGACATACCAGTGTGCCTGTTCACACTGGTGTGTCGAGCATTACTTAATGTAACGACTTCTGAAATATACAGTACAAGTATACCAACTTGCGAATTGTAGGTATAGTACATAACCTGCCAACAAATCAAATTTTGGTTGCACAGAAGCTAAGAACTTTTTAAAGGTTCCACCACGGCCATAAGCTTTTATCAAACTAATAATAGCCTACTAATAACAATATTTTCTGAGAACAGCCCTGGGTTCCTATAGACCGGTGGTTTTAATCTTTAGCAACTGCCAACAGATGTCCGTCGGTAAAACTGGACGTGGATTTTACAGACAGCTACAGACAGAGGAAGTACAACAGCTATTACGAGTGTGGAAGAACGTTTAGTCGTTGATATGTGTCAGTCTTTGGTCCTTCATTTTAGAATCAATTGCTCTTAAGTATTTGTGGCGCTTTGTTTATGATGCACATGGGTGGCACACTTGATCATTAGCATATTCCACTATAATCTGAACACTATTTTTTCTTATGTACCCTTTCATAAAACAAAAACGTTATCCAGTCCCTTCTCCATTACTGCTGCCCCTAGAAGACGCTAAGCCATCGTTTACGCAAAATTAAGCGCCATACTAAATTTAAGAAAAACTGTCTTCCTAGTAACTCCTCTTTAAAAAAAAATTACGTAATTGTCACTCGTCGTTGTCTAATAGTGAATTAAATATTCGTTTCTTCTTCCATTACACTGCTTCTCCTTTTTTGTTCTTCAGTCACTCAAGTTATCTCCCCTTTTCTCCTCTTTCATTATTTATACCGCATCGCGTCCCCACATTCGCATGCTACCCTATCCATCTCTATCCTATCTCTGTTTCCTATTCCATTGATGCCACGGCCAACAGTAAAACTTTAGCCTCCTCTATGATTTTAGCCTCCTCTCCATCTACAAATAGAAACATTGTAGGTATCGCTTTTATTCTTCTTTCTAAATGTTAGACTATATATAAAATATAATACTTATTGTAAAACAATTATGTTACTCACCATATGCCACAATTAACGTATGATGGTATATCAAGAACGCCTAGGTGGAGGGAAATGTGGTCCTGATATTTTATTGTCCCTAAAAGTGAAGCCACAAAAAAATATATTCGGTTAACAGAGCTACAACGTGTTCTGAATACATTGTGCCTTTCACATTTGCTTCTCGGTGTAATGCACATAAAGGTTAGATGGTTTATTTATTAATTTATTCTACATTATAGCCATTTAGCAAGAAATCTATAATAGGCCATATTTTCTGTCTGCAACTACACCTCACCTTAAATAACAACGATTCTAAGGTCGAAAAAATAGAAATATATTACTGTCACCACTGTTAATACTATCACCGCCATTGTCTACATCTACATACGTCTATCTCAACCATTGTTACTTCTACTTCCATAATGACAGAAAATCAACAAAAAATAGGAAAATAATTGCTCTTAGCTTTTTAAAGGGAGTAAGTATGCTGAAACTGTTCTAAAAGTGACATTTTCCAATTATAATCCCTCTAATAATATTTGATCTCTTGTGAAAAGTTTGATTTATTGTTTATCAAATAATTTCAATTGGAATTGTACTTCTTATGATTTCAAATTAAAAAGTGGAAACCTAATAATATTCAGTAGTCCCGCAGTTACTTATTTAATTGTCCTTATCTCTGGAAGTATTCAGTCTAGAAGGGTATGGATTTCTCCTATTTATTCCTTGATTTCACGTTCATGTTAAGAGGATAGATGCACTGCATAAGAGTTGAATTGCAAGGACATAAACTCTAAATGGTAAACACTTACAGTGAAAACATTGATGAACTGCAGCATTATAATGGGATGTCAATAAGATACAACCTTTTTGACCTACAAGAAACGAAAAGAGCAGTGCGGGCTACATTCTTTTACAAATCGTTCACTGATGGTACCTCTATACATGATCTTTGTCCACCGGCTGCTGTTTGACGGTGCAACAGCTGCAAAACTCAGGCGGCAGTCACGGAGAAACACTTCGGGTGCCAAAACAATGTACCACCTGTAGTGATGGATGCTGTTAAACCTGTGTATAGAGAGTTAGTTCATCCTGATTTTCTTTCCAAATGTCTTCATGGTCGCACGCAAAACCTGAGTGAGCCTTTCAGTAATCTCATTTGGACCCGAGTACCAAACAACTTGTTTTTAGGGATGAAAACTGTATATCTATGTGTTTGTGATGCTGTGACAACTTTTATTAATGGTAATGAGGCATGAATTAGGGTACTAGAGCTTTTGATAGCACTCCAGGAGCCAACACGCCTCAAACCTTCTAACGAATGGATCGATTTGCAGTCATATAACCCCTGAGTGCAGCACAAGAAATGATGAAAGAAGCAGGAGGTATCTAAAGAAGGAAGTGTCAAGGATCGCAGGATGATCAAGAACAGGATACAGACAATGTTGATTACTGGCCTGGCTGCTTCTGGGAGCTGGCATGCCTCCATATGTATGTTAATATCATCTGAAACTTTGAACTTAATTTCCTAATTTTTTTAAATATCTGAGCCATTATCTGCTGAACTATACAGATAGTACCTCTCAGTGCACTGCAACTATTGAACTACCAAAATACAGCCACCTCTTTTCCTAACAAGGGGAAAAAGTGGAGCTCTAAAGAAAAAAACTGAATTTTAAAAATTCGCAACTAATTAACTATTTGTCAGTATATGTAATAATACAATGAGATATACAACGCATCTTCAAAATTTCAGGTGCAGTTTCTGAGACAAAGGGACATCAATATTGCAGTTTTAATGCTTAAGTACAGGGTGTATGTACTCCTTTGGATAGGTTTTGAACCACAGATTCCACACAGTCATTCAGTGCCGCTACAGTCGAAAGGTTCAATTCTTTTCCCATTACGTTTGCACAGTTCTCTACAATGCTACCTGGCTGCAGGACCAATCCGCAGATTGCGATATTCAGTATTGACCTCTGCCGCAAGATGGCTTGCATCACTCAGTTCGCTCGGATTACTCTGGTACGCAGACCAATGACTTCAATGACTTCAGCGCTGCGCTGGAGCAGCAGTGAAGGGAAGTCGTGTCGGTTCTAATGATAATGGGCATCCGTGTTTTTTTCGACACTGGATCAGCGATGTTGATGAAGATCAACCAAGTTGACTCGTGATGCTAAATCTCTTTAACAGCTTTCTTAGGTGTACCCGGTCTTGCTATGTTGGATGGTGGGACAGCATTCCAACATACATGTAATAAATGTAAAAAAATCCGTCAGCTGTAAGTTCATCTCGAATTTGTTTGATAGACGACCATTTCGGCGGCATGATAGCCATCATCAGGCTCTAAAGAACAAATTTACAGCAGTATTAACAACAAGAATTGCATCGAACGAGTGTACTATCTGTAGATACATAAAATCATATTACTCACTGATCAGTAAGATATGTGTAGGTTTTGCAATATGAGGCCACCACATACGAAGTTCCACAAGCTATGTTTATTATGTAGATATGAATAAAACAGAAATCTCCAAAAGTGGTTAAACCATTGACATTGTATATATTCTAATTATACCAAAATGAATGAACTGAAAGACAAGATGGAAGACTAGTTTCAATACTAGTAAATCCTAACCACAGATAAGTCTAATTACCACATGTATGCAATCAAGCTATTTACCTGTTATTTAATAAATGCTGTATAACCGGTGTCAGAGACTGGAACGAATGAAATGATCTATATATCTGAAGCATACGTGTCATTAGTAGCGTCATAGTGTTAGGCTGTCATGTCAATAGAACGGAATTCGTAGAAGACATTTTACAAAAAGAAGTGAATAGTTGACATCATTATTAAATACGATTAAGTAAGTTGTCTCGTGCCATCTCTAAATATCCATATTTACAAAACTTAACTGTTTTCGTAGGCAAACTGACAAGAAAGGGCTTTAACGAGAAAGATGATTACAGTAGTGTATTGTATACAGCACTCACATAAAGTAAGAGAATAGAAATAGTAAAGTGCCAAACGTCTATATTTGAAGAAAGGCTTGTACAGCCATGGATCTGTATAACAGAAGAAGTCAAAGTATTAAAATGGATACACCATGATATTAGTAGAGTAAAAACTTAGTCAGAGAAGAGGAAATACATGTACGTCAGAAACATATGTGAATATCAATAGCAGCATCCGCATAGCAATACGCAATCATGTAAATGGAACGTAATAAGCAAAACTGTACGTATAACAGGAAAATCAGCAAATGACATTATTGTCAGTACAATAACATGAAATTTACTTGTATGTCCATAAGCAGACTATTTAACATCTGCCGGCCGGGGTGGCCGTGCGGTTCTAGGCGCTACAGTCAGGAACCGCGAGACCGCTACGGTCGCAGGTTCGAATCCTGCCTCGGGCATGGTTGTGTGTGATGTCCTTAGGTTAGTTAGGTTTAAGTATTTCTAAGTTCTAGGGGACTGATGATCTTAGAAGTTAAGCCCCATAGTGCTCAGAGCCATTATTTAACATCTAGTTAGATAGCCAGTGAGAGACCGTATTTGATCAATGAAACAAATTCACCGAAGACTACCAAAAATTGTAAACAGATAATTGAGTAACCTGATATATTTGCCAAACCCCCACAAATGCCTTAATGTTGTTCCAGTTTCTGGTACCACGTTGAGTTGTAAATCATAATTGATCAGAAAGCATACATCTGTGAATAACCTTACATGTTCAGGAGTTGGCAGGTTGACTCGTGATGCAGAATCTCCGTGACGTCTTATTTCATGACCAGTTGGAAGCCATAAATCAGCAAAGAGCAAAAGCACCAAAGGCAACTACTTAGTCTAAAGAAAAAATCTGGAAACCTTATCCACCTCCAAATTCGACATAGATACAGAGAAACAGTGCTTACTATTGTTCCAATTTTAGGTACCATCTCGTCGGGCGTTTGCCGAGAAACAGTGCAGCTGCAAATGACTTCAGGCATTGAGTATCAGCCAGCTGGTACCCCTTACCATTACAAGTCACTTCCTTTGCTGTCAAACTCTCCAATAGAGCGAGGGAAAAACAAGAGTCTTTATTCCTCCGTGAGACCTCTAATGTCCCTTATTTTATCTTCGTAGTTCTGAAGCGGAATGTACGATGGCGGCAGTAGAATAGTTCTGCCTTCAGCTTCATATGCCGGTTTCCACATTTTCTCTGTAGTGTTCCTCGAACACTCCTGACGATACTCTTGTCTCTGATGAACAGTCGCAGCCGAGGGCGACATGCTGGGTTCTGCAGACAACCTTGTAGGTGGGGCAACCACAGCCATGAGTATTCATCTTGGCTATTAATAACCACTTCAGTTATATTTGGTCCTTTATTACCGTAACACTACCGGTTTCATGGCGCTAAAAGCCACATCTTCTGGTGAACATACGATTAAAACATTCAAGCGGAAAAGTTCGGAATCTTTATTTCCAACATTCGCTGTCCGCTAAAAGACGGCATGTGATGGATTAAAAACTGCTCTTTACGCGGTTCCATATACGAGGGGGAGATGGAAAATAAGTTTGCCCAGTCGACTGTGGGCAGAGTTGTGTGATATGCGCGACAGACGACACGGCAGGTGAGCGAGCACGTGTAAGACACCGATACACCATTGGGCAGAGGTCGAGCGCGATCAAGCAGATCGCGCCGTCGCAGTTGCTGCGCAAAGCAGTGGCCAGCCGCTCAGTCTTTTCCCGGAGCTATGGAGAGAAGGTGCGTTTTGGAGTCGTGGTCACATGCGGAAGTGAGAGCTGTTGTCCGCTATGAATGGGCACGTGGGGTATCAGGCACAGAAATACATAACCGCCTTGTTGAGGTGTATGTCGAGGCAAATGGTGCGGAGATGGTGCCAGCAATTCAGTGATGGACGTCAGCAAGTGAAGGACATACCGAGACCTGGACGGACGCGCACGGCCACTACAGACGCAAATGTCAGGAAGGTGGATGACATGATTACATCGGACCGGCGTATCACCATCGATTGAGTAGCTGCAGAATTTGGAATCGGACATGAGCTAGCTCACAAGATCATCCACGACATTCTTCGATACAGGAACGTGTCAGCATGATAGGTGCCACGCCAACTGACCTCAACACACATGGAACAACGCATGGCATTCAGTTTGGAACAGGTCGTGTGCGTTATCAGGAATCTGGCAATGACCTTCCGTTTCGGATTGTGACGGGGATGAAACTTGGGTCCACCATTACACGTCTGAATCGCAGGCACATCCATATAGTGGAAACATCCTTCATCATCTGCCCGAAACAAGTTCAGAAGCACTCCGTCTGCAAGTAAAGTGCTACTCACCGTTTTCTGGGACGCCAAAGGAGTTTTGCTGCAGGACTTTCTGGAGGGTGCAACCATCATTGATGCGTGGTACTGGGCCACTCTGTCGAAATTGAAAGAGGTGATTCGGAAAAAGCGGCCTGGCCTTCTCAGATCTGACATTCTGCTGTTGGATGAAAATGCGAGACCACACACGCAAAACCATACAGCAATTCATGGTTGGGAGCGCCTACACCATTCGCCTTTCAGTGCGAATTTCGCATCTGTTTCCTGCTTTGAAGAAGACTCTCGGCGGAAGGCGCTTTGGGAGCAATGCTGACGTCAAACAAGCCGTTCAACTCTTCTTCCGTATGCAACGCCCTGAGTTTTTCCTGGAAGGCTTTTTGAAGCCTATAAAGCGGTTTGACAAATGTCTCAATGTACTTGGAAGCTATGTAGAAAAATAAAGATATGTCTTACCTTTAATGTCTCATTCTCTTTTTTTTTTCCTTTCACACACAACTCTGACCGCAGTCGACAGGGGAAACTTACATTCCAACTCCCCCTCGTAAACCGGAGAAGCTGTCACTATGGTACGATTTGTTTTGGACCCATCCATCACACTGGAATCTCGTAGTTTTTAATCCATGACACATGGTCTTTCATCCGTGTTTTGTTTTGGCGGACAACGAATACTGGGAAAGATTCAGAGCCTTTCCCCTCTAATGTTTTAATCATGTGTTCACCTGAAGATGCGGCCACGAAATCGGTAGTGGTACAGTAATAAAGGACAAAATACAGCTGAAGCGGTTATTAATAACCAAAATGAATACTAGGTTCTTTTCGAGCCACTCACACGTGTGTGAAACTATTCCATAAGATCGTACCTTAGTTAATGCCCTGCAGTGGAGCACCGTGTCAAATGCCACCCGGAAATCTAGAAATATAGAATCTGCCTGTTGCCTTTCATCCATAGTTTGCAGGATGTCATATGAGAAAAGGTCAAGCTGAGATTCGCGAGAGCGACCTTTCTAAAACCGTGCTGATTCGTGGACGTAAGCTTTATTATATTCGAACTGAGAACATGGTCAAAGATTCTGCAGAAAACCGATTTAGGGATATTGGTCTGGAGCTCTGCGGATCCCGTTTCTTATAGACAGAAGTCAGTGCGTTTTCTTCCAGTTACTTGGGACTTTGCGCTGGGCGACAGATTTGCGATAAATGGAAGCTAAGTAAGGGCTGAATGCCGGAGAGTACTCTTTGCAAAACCAAACTGGGATTCCTTCCTGACTTATTTGTTTTCAGCCCTTCTCTACGTCAGGGATGCTTATTATTATGTCTTCCGTACGGGAGTCTGTTCCAGGGTCAACTGACGCTATGTCTGTACGATATACAGGAGGAGTGCTCGCGTTTTTTTTTTTTTTTTGTTTGTTTTGTTTCAGGTATCAGGTACCGTCTCTTTGTTTGGAGGGCCGTGCCGAATTCATTTACGGCGGCCACAGGGCAACGGAACCCGGTAAGTGGGCTGACGAGTATGTCACGACGTAAAGTGACATGGCAGGGTCACTGGCCGGCGCTGCGCTGCAGACGCTGTGCCAAAAGGTGCGGCCGACACGAGTCCGACCCACAGCATTGTATGACAGCACCAGCAGTAGTCAACGGGGAGCAGAGGAACGAAGCAATTCATATTCCACACCCCTCCACTTCATCGGTTATAGTGGGTGAGATAACTTCTTCACCTCTCCGCAGACAGCGGCCCCTCTCCTTGTGGGTAGGTAGGAATAGTGTCATACGTGTATTTGCAGAGTGTACGTGAGTGCGTTGGGTGGGCTTATAGCGTAGTCTTCTCTTTGTGTTGTATGATGATGAGAGAAGCGAGAGGATGAAAACTGTATCTGGCATATACGAGGCGTGTTATTTAAGTAAGTACGGTTTCTAATTTAAAAAAAAAAGACTTGCTAAGGTATCTCAATAATTTTATTTTTACATGAAAAGCTGTACCTTAATCTACTTTTCTGTATTGCTATATTCCTGATTTTCCCTGAACATGCTCATATCATAGCAACCACGTGCGGCTCCGTTGAAGGTAAAGCAAAATGCAACCTACGATTCATTGGTGTGATACTGAGAAACTTCAGTTTATCTACGAGTTTACATACGAAAAACTTTTGCAGTCCGTACTTGGATATGATCAGGTGTATGAGCCGAATTCCATATAGCACTAACAGGAGACCTCGAGCGTATGCAAGGCAGAGCGAACGGTCGCAGGCCTGTCTGACTGGCGGAAGAGCGAGACAAAAAAATTTCAAAATTTTGAATGGTCCATACGCGAACAAAACCACCTAGTAAGCTTCAAGAACTTCTCTGAAGGAAGAAACTGGTAATATTTTTCAAACCCTCGCATTTATTCCACAGTGACCGTGCACAAGTCTGTCAACGCTAGGTAACTTTTCAATTACGCGACTGTAGAAACCATGTGGTTTTAAGGAGAAGCGGAGCGCATTTTTATGCGGAAAGGAAGTTCCTTGGTGATTGTCCGATAGATAGCAGAAAAGGTGGAAATCTGAGGGAGCGCTCCTGTAGAACGTATATTGTCAGTGTAGGAGAATGGGGGTGGACGTTATGACGGAGTAACATCACATCAAGCAGTCTTCCTGCTCGTTGCTCTTGGACTGCGTCTGCAATATGTCTCAGTTGTTGACAATAAATATCAGCACTGATGCTTACACGTCGCGGAGGCAATTCACAGTACAGTATACAACTGTTCCACCGGAAGCATAACATTATCTTTCGTGAATGCACGCAGGTCTTAGTACGGTGAGTTGCTGCTTTGTTTGGGCTCAGCCATTCCTGTCTTTTCCTTATGTTGGCACAAAGACACCATTCCTCGTCACCATTAACAATGTAAGACAGGAATGTATTGTTCACGAGCCAACTGACGACGAGCGAGCAGAGATGCACATACGATCACCAGCAGATTTTTGTGATTCTGGCTTAGAGCATTCGTTTCCCATGCAACAGATTTTTGAACCACCTGAGTGCATTCAAATTCACGACGGAGGAATGATCACAGTTTATCACATCTGGCAATTCTCGAGTCCACTGACATGGATCATTGTGGATTAACGCGTTTAAACGATCTTCATCAAACCCCGAAAGTCTTCCTGAGCTTGGAGAGTCGCTAAAGTCAAAGCGATCGTCCTTAAAACGAGATAACCATTTCTTGCCGTGCTCTGTCCAGTGGCATTATCCTCATAAACGGCGCAAATGTCTGTGGCTGCCTCCGCTGCTTTCTCCCCTCTATTTAGCTCAAACAGAAAAATATGTCAGTGATGTTCCGATCTCTCCATACGGCAGATTTTCTAGCATTCACAGCTGCATTCACCGTCTCCATATGACAGTATGTAAACCCAAATAGCAACAGTGAACAAGAAATGTAAAAAAAATATAAATAAACCCACAGCAACCGGAATATCAACATGCAAAACAAAAACTCTACGAACTTATGCACCAGCCTAATACACCTATAGTCCGCAATACACCTTACGGTGTGTAACAAAGAGTAATTTGTATACAAATGTTACTTCTCCCTTTCCCTGTTCCAATAGTCAGTGGTTCGTGAGAGGAGTGATTCGCGGTAAGCCTCCGTGTGGGCTCGAATCTATCAACGTTTATCTTCAAGGTCTTTCCGCGAGATATACGCCATAAGAACCATTGCACTGGTTGACTCGTATAGAAACGAACGTTCTCAGAAATTTAACAGTAGACCATACCGCGATGGAATAACGCCTCTCTCGTAGTCTCTGCCACTGGAATTGGCTGTTCATCTCCGTGACGCTATGCACATGAACCTGTAACGAAACGCGCTGCTCTTCGTTAGATCTTCCCTGTGTCCTCTGTCAATCCTACGTGGCACGCATCCCAGACTGCAGAGCAATATTCAACTACTGGTCGAAAGAGGGTTTTGCGAGTACGTCCATTATGGGGGCACTGCATTTCCTCAGAATCTCCCAGTGAGTATCACTCTAGCATTTGCTTTAGTTTTATGCGGTAGATCCACTTCAAATCGCCCCGTACGCACAGTCCTAGGTATTTTATGGCTGTGAATGCTTCCAATAATTGTTCGGCAGTCGAGCAGTCACATAATGATGAGTCATTTTTACCTACTTATGCGCAAGACCTTACGTTTGTCAATGTTGAGGGTCAGCTACAATTCCCCGCAAAAAGCATCAATCCTCTCCAGGTCTTCCTACAATGCCCTACAATTTTTCAGCATTACAACTTCTCCGTATACAACATTATCCGTAGAGCCTCCGAGTTTATCCACAAGGTCGTTGTGATAAGCAATGGTCCTATAACACTCCCTTGCAGTACACTTTAAGATACTTTTACGTCTGAAGATTTTTCTCCGTTGAGAATGACACATTGTCTTCTGTTTGCTAGAAACTCCTAAATCCAATCACGAAGCTGCTTTGATAGTCCGTGCTCTCGTCTTTTGTTCATTATGCGGCAATGCGGAACTGTATTGAACGCCTTCCAGAGGTTAGGGAATACGTGATCGATTCTGGCGACATGGGTCCCCGCGGAACGCATGTTTATTCCTACAGAGAAGCCTTTCGGCCTCCAGAAACGCTAATGCAAAATACAAAAAAACTTATCCCCTTTCAGACACTGCGCAGTGTTTCGCAAAATATAGATGTAGACGTTATCATTCATCTTATAGTATATCAAAAATCAACATAAATTGGGCGTCTTCAAGATGAGATCCTCCTACCGAAAGAAATGGCAGGGGACAACCGATATTTTGTAGTAGACTTTCACGTGCTTCACGCGCTACTCCAACATAGGCCTTCTGAAAGTCTAGAAAACTGGTGACTTCTTTACAGTACAGTTTCCATGGAATTAACTCAATGTGAATAGGACATCGACAGTCCCATGATTCCAATGGCCCACGAACTGAATATCTACCGCCACTCTTATGAGAATTTTATCGAATACGTCGTGGAGTGGAGTTCTGTAGTAAAAATTGCAGTTCAAAAAATGATCTTCACTTTTGTTAAGGGTCCATTCTCCTGAGTCAGCCTACAAAATAAGTGAATGTCAATCTTTTTGCACATTATTTATTGATTCTTGGACGACATATTCGGATTTAGTTAAGAAATTCGTGTAAAGAAATTAGGACATCATTAAGCCCCCCATCCGAGGAGTTAATGCCGTAACGGAAGTCCTGCAATCAGCAAATCTTATCTGAAATCAAAAAAACAAAGAGTTTTCTTAAGCTATAGGACATTGCGCACGTAGAATTAGCACTATTGTTTTGAAATTTGAAGAAGTGATGCCAGCCGCTGGTGGCCAAGCGGTTCTAGGCGCTTCAGTCTGGAACCACGCGACGCTACCGTCGCAGGTTCGAATCCTGTCTCGGGCATGGATGTGTGTCATGTCCTTAGGATAGTTAGGTTTAAGTAGTTCTAAGTTCTAGTGGACTGACGACCTTAGATGTTAAGTCCCATAGTGCTCAGAGCCATTTGAACAATTTGAAGAAGTAATAAAATGGCGGACGCTTGAAACAAAGAAGTAGATTTGTCGTATGTTTTTGGACACTTTTTTTTGCAATAACCAACGAACAAATTAAAAATTAGCCTATCACTTCTTGCGGACATGTTCGACGGTTAAATTCACTCCAATTTCAGAAAGCTATCTTTATTAGTGTCCCGCAACCAGTTCCGCAGCTCGAGATACGGTACACTAATAAAGGTGTCTTTGTGAAATTTTCCTATTTTAGAGTCAGCAGCATAATATCTGTCTGATAACGACATGATTCTTAGAGTAGATGCACCAAATGGCTGCTTATAATAAAACCTTTATTTTTGTGAATTTCTTGTTATGCGTGTGTCGAATATGTCTGCTTGTGTTCCACATATATCTGTGTACAAACTGTGCAGTATTATCAAAAGTTAAAGGTGTTACACTGTTACTTAACTTTAGATGTGCTACACAGAGTTCTTGATTCACTGTTTCTTTTCGATGTAAATAGCTGCTTATAATAAGTAACCTTTATATACGACAGACTCTTTCAGCTTCATCGCCATTTTCAGCTGAAATAGCTTTTACATTGACCAAACAGGAAGAAATTTTAACTTAAGTTATAAACAACGCATTAGAGAGAGCGAATATAGTCAGTCGAGCTTCTTATTAGACTTTAAAAATCAAAATCACTCTGCTGATGCGACCGAAATTGCATTACAGATTCTGCACAGAATACCAAAAGGTTTTGCAAAGAACTTCCTTGAAGAATTATAAATATATATGTATACGATAAAATACACAAAAGAAATATTAAACGAACATACAGAATTTAGACACAAGAACTACCTCAAAAACTTTATTGAACTTCTAGAACACGAAAATGGATAAATCTAAATTAACATACGCAACAACCAAAGATAAACGTAACAAATTCTAGTTAATAAAATAATATCTGTGTTCATCTGCACTACTTTGTAAACATATAGCGTCTTAAGAGTGGAACTGTCAAATGGCTGTCACGTCGTTTTATTTTAAACATCTTGACATTATTTACCATCTTATTAAAGCAGTGACATAAAACAGTCCACTAACGACGTAATATGAAAGTCACATCAATCTATTCGTGAGTACAATACAGCTAGTTTAGTGTAAATGACATTGATATCCATATCTGTTCTCACCAAAATTGTAATTGCAGGTACTTGAAAATGGCGATAAAGCCGAAAAAGTCTGCCGTAAATAAAGACTACTTATTATAAGATGCTAATTGGTGCATATACTCTAATAATCATGTCGTTTTCTGAAATTCTGTTGAATTACTCCTCCGGCATGTCCGTAAGCAGTAATAATCTGTTTTTTGTTTTAATTTATTGATTAGTTATTGCATTAAACGTGATTAAAAACACACGAAAAACTACATCTTTTTTTCAAACTTCCACCATTTTATTATTTTTCTCAAATTTCAAAAAAACTTTTATTATTCCGTGCACAATATCCTATACCAAAACAAGATTGTTTGTTTTTTCATTTCAGATAAGATTTGCAGACTGCAGGGCTTCCGCCATGGGCACATCTCATTCTTGACAGAGCAACCTAATCTCCCCGATTTGAGGCTTAACGATGACCGAATTTCTTAACAAATGAGAAAAATTTTGTCCATGAATCAATAAATATTGTGCAAAAAAGATTTACGTTTATTTAATTCATCAGTTTGTCCAATAAAAAACATAAAGATTGCTTAATTTATTGACTGACTGTGGAAAATGGACACTTAATTTGAGACATTAGCGTTGATCTGAAATCATTTTCCTCCGACAGTGAAAATCCTTGATATATTCACAAGTGAGGCATCACCCTTATCCACCGCCCTCTTCCAAATCTCCCCTCTTCCACACTTTATATTTCAGGATTTTTGATGAGCTTGAATGGCATGTCGTAACGTTGTTGCTTTGTCAGTCTGTAATTCATACCAGTTTCAGTTCCAGAATCACAGGGACCGTCTGCTTTATTTAGAATGGGGCCAACTTTACCGAAACGTCCGTTTCCTATTCCGGATGACGGCTCTCTTTATCCCACGCTCGTTGGCACAGGCGCAAAGTGCACAAAGATGGACGTGGGAGCACTGGTGGCGTGATACAGGACCCGCGGAGTGACGTAGGCCCAGGTCAGGCATATCGACTTATCGATTGCCGGCGGGCTGGTGCGAGGGTCGTAGCGGTCACGGAGGACGAAAAGAGAGCAACCGCACTGGCTCTTCGACAGCTAGCGCTCGAGGAAAAACCTCGTCAGTAACTGCAGTACGAATGAGCTGGCAAGATTCCAAACTTGCTCTCCGCTTCGTAGACTAGCAATTCGTATTTTATTTGTCGTACATTAATTTCTCTCTTTTGTGTTTTCTTGTTCTAAATAAGAAAGAATATTAATTTTGCGAAGACCAGTACCGCTACCATGACTTACATTTCCTCGTCGCCGGAAATAGAAAAAAATAAATATTTTGTAACAGCTACTGGACTGAAACTTCTACCGTAATTGATCATTTTTCGAGGCCAGGGACTAACTAAGTAAAGTACAAAACATCATCGATTTGCTGCTTCAGTCTCTTATATTTTTAAAATCATTTCACGTTTCAATGGTCTGTCCATCATTACGTGGGAGCTGAGGGGTCAGTGCAGAAGAATCCCTGCAAAGGGCCCGAATTCGATTACCGGCCGGGTCGGGGATTTTCTCCACTCAAGGACTGAGAGTTGTGTTGTTCTCATCATTTCGTTCCCATCGATGCGCAAAGCGCCTATGGGTATCAGCACCAGGTGACCGGTCTAGGAAGGCCCTAGCCACATACATCCGGTGGATTAGGATGTTTTTACGTCGCGGAATTTATCTGTAACATGCACATGTGTCTTCCGTTTGGCATACAGGGAAGTGACAAGGTTATGTGCCGTCTGCAATCGTGAAGAAACATTAGCGTTAATTTAGATAACTGAACAGTATTACCTGAAGATCTCAAAACCTTTTGATTGTCGTAGGCATTAAACATATCGGTCAAAAAAATGTACCAAGATAAAAAAAAAGAATCCAACTTAATCAACTTCCAACTTTCTCTGATATGTTAATCTGAGATCAATAAGCTATAAACAATACTTATGTGGCCTACAGAAATTGGATTAAGGTACGTGATGCAGTACTGTAAACTTGCCAAAATCTGTAACACAATAATACTGATTTTCATCATATTTTCATGTTATAGCGGCGAAGGCTTTGCGATGGATCTGTGACAACTGTGCGATTCAGTTACATTTCAGTCTGTTGCTTCTCTGACGACAAAGGTCGTTACAGTCGAAATTGCGAATTTCCATTGAACGTTAACGCGACAAGTGCACCGAGAACATTAATATAACATATTTTAATTAAGTTTTGAATTTTTTTTAAAAATCGCATGTTACTGAGATGTTAAGTAGAATTAAGGTTTTCATAATATATCTCAATAGCTTTGAACTATATACGAGGGTGAGTCAAATGAAAACCTTAAATTTGTAACACAAATCGAAATTTCGCGCTGTTATCCTGTAAGTTGGTGAGCGTGCTACAAACAGCATGCAGAGTGGCCTGTAGGTGGCAGCATAGTGCAGATGCACACATACCGTCGCAGGATCAGTATAAAGATGGCCGCCCCACGTGAGACTTGCGCCAGGGAAGAAAAGCGTTCTTTTATTCGGTTTTTGCGTAGTAAAGGTGTCAAACCTATTGAAATTCATAGACGAATGAAGGTTCACTACGTTGATGCATGTTTGTCATAGCAGCACCCTACGAATGGAGTAGGAAGTCGCAAATGGTGTGACTTCAGTGGAAGATGCTCCTCATCCAGGTCAGGCACAACGAGTTGTGACTCCACAGAACATTGCAGCAGTTGAAGCCATAGTAAAGGAAAACTGCCGAGAGACACTGAGTGACACTGCAGCATGTTTACAGATTAGTCATGGGTCTGCACACCACATTGTGCATGATGTGCTCCAGTTTCACAAAGTGTTTGCAAGATGGGTGCCACAGCAGCTAACTCCTGAAATGAGAGAACGACGTGTTGATGCTTGTGAAGAACCTCTTCGGCGCTTTGAACGAGAAGGTGATGGCTTCCTTGCAAGAATCGTTACTGGGGACGAAACCTGGGTTCACTTCCACCAACCGGAAACGAAGAGAGTGAGCAAGGATTGGCGCCATTCCTCATCACCAAAACCAAAGAAGTTTTGAACAGAACCATCAGCAGGGAAGGTTATGCTGACTCTCTTTTGGGACGAAAAATGCGTCATTTTGGAGCATTACATGCCTAGAGGGACCACTGTTACCAGTGCATCATACACAGATCTCCTAAAAAATCATCTGCAGCGTGCAATCAAATCAAAGCGACGTGGATTACTGTCAGCAAGTGTTCTATTGCAACATGACAATGCAAGGCCCCACACTGCCTGTACAACAGTTGCAACAATCACAGACCTGCATTTTGAGTGTCTTCCTCGTCCACCATACTCACCAGATCTTGCCCCAAGTGGTTTCTATATGTTTGGACCGCTCAAAGACGCAATGGGAGGAAGGAAGTTCTGTTCTGATGAAGAGGTACGCCATGTGGTTCATAAGTGGTTGTGCGGATTACCAAATAAATTTTTACTATAGGAATTTATGCACTTTGTAAGCGCTGGAGGACTTGCATTGAGCGTGGGGGAGATTATGTTGAAAAGTGGTACAGATTTGTACCACTTCTGCACAATACATAATATTTAAAGAAATATTTAAGGCTTTCATTTGACTCACCCTCGTATATGTCTTTGCAGTGTAAGAGGCGCAAAATATTGTGATTTTGAAACGTGCTGTGACTAACACATGTGGTGCACTATGGCGGCATGCGGAAAATGTATTATGCCAATTACACAGAGTGATCACAAAGCCCCAATATGACCTATGTAATATATCGATATTAACGAACTGTTGAGTCTGGAACCGCCTGGCCGTTACGATCGCAGGTTCGAATCCTGCCTCGGGCATGGATGTGCGTGATGTCCTTAGGTTAGTTAGGTTTAAATAGTTCTAAGTTCTAGGGGACTGATGACCTCAGATGTTGAGTCCCATAATGCTCAGAGCCATTTGACCCATTTTTTTTTAACGAACTGTTGTCTCTTATTGTTGCAGGTCCTGATACACATCTAAATCGTGACTGATGAGTCGTCTTACACCATGGATGAACGGGCCGTAACGAACACGTGGGCTCACAAACAACCCCTTACAGGAAAATCAATGAGAGCTATTAAGCATAATTTCACGTAAGGTTTTAAAAACCTTCCCCACCAAAACCAACAGTTTTTCGGCGGCGGAAGAAGCGCTATCCATCTGGTTGCATAACAGATGAGCCCCGCTCAGGACAACCACCAACATGACTGGAAACGTGTGTGGAGGCTGCAGCGATTGTCGAAAGTCGGCCAAAAAAGTTCTTTCACAAGCGCTCACAGGAACACTCGACATTACAAAACGTTGGAAAAATGATTTGAAGTTAAACGCATTTAAACTTTCGCTTGTAAACGAAATGAGTGATAATGAAATGAAAAAAAGTCACCAAGCTTGTGAGCTAATGCTCGATGTTTTTGAACTTCTCCCTTCGAGAGGAAAAGTGTTCCCGGACGAGTGTGCAATATATGGCAGTGCATCACCGAGAAAAATTTCTTTCTGGTGTAAAGAAGACACACATTTTTATGAAGAATTCGAAAAACAGCCTATCACTTATCACGATCGAGGCAACGATGTCTGCAACCCACCTGCTGTATCCATATTTCTCTGCCTGTATCGTAAAACACATTGCTTGTCTCACCCTTATCGGTCGTGTACGGTTCCAACAGGATGGAGCACCATAAGGTATTTCCTGATAAATGCATTGGACGTGGTTCTGTCCATTTGCCTCCACCTTTTGAATAGCCATCCCGAGGCCATCTTGCGACAGTGCATTAAGGGGTTTCATTATACAAAAGGTTGCTGTCACACGTTATGAGACTTGACGAAATTAAGGACGCTATTTGAAATGCATTTACGGCCATCACGCCAGCAATGTTGAGGAGCATTTCGCATCGTATATGGGGAAGAATCATACTTTGTTATAAAAAGGATGGTTTAACAAGGAAGCTCTGCAATAAATAATACAGAATATCCCAACTATCTCAAAGTTTTCCTCCTCCGTGATCCAACATTAATATAATACGACCATCCATGAATTTGTGGGCACGTTAATAGGACTTATGCTCATCCTGTATAGTAAGCGCAACTCCTACAGAAATATAGAAATAAGAGGTGCTACCCGTAAATGTCGAGAATTTGAATATTACACCCAAACAATCAGCAGCGGAAACTTCCACCACAAGGTGGAATCACAGTTCGGTTTTCGAAGTGGCAAAAATACGGAGTCAGCCATAGTAGAAATCACAAAAGATGTACTTGATGCTCTTGATAAAGATGAGTGTTTCACAGGCATATTTTTGAATCTTTCTAAGGCGTTTGTTACAGTCGACCACAAGATTCTATTAAATAAATTAGAAGCATTAGGAAGAAAAGGGGTAGTAAATAACTGATTTCGATCGTACCTAACAGATAGGGTACAGAGAGTTGAGATAACACATACTTCAAATAGATCTAAACATTTGGTAAAACACTTATCAGAACCAAAATACATTAATGCAGGTATTCTGCAAGGTAACATATTAGGACCAATAATGACTTTCGCAGTAGTGTTACTCATGGTGAAAAAATTCTCTTTGCTGATGACAGCAGTATTGTAGTCACTGAGAAAACAAGAGAACTCTTTGCAGAGAAAGCAAATGAAACTCTCAAGGAAATTAACACTTGGACAGTAAGCAATAAAGTGACACTGAACATAAAGAAAACTAATGCCATGAATTTCAGTTTGATGAGGAAAAATGACAATGTTAAATTAAATGTAGATGGCACCTCTATAGACTGTGTAACGAATGCAAAATCCGAATATTGATTCTCAGTTGAAGTGGTGTGAACACACAGTGGTACTTAGAAACAGAATGTCATCAGCATGTTATGAACTTAGAATCCTGCCACCAGTGGGTAACATGCAGTGTCTTTTAGTTACATATTATTCATATGTACACTCAATTCTTAGCTATGGCATTCTTTTTTGGGGAACAAATGCACAACATATGAACACAATTTTCAAACTCGAGCTATAAGCATAATAAACAAAAATACTAGTCGACCTCATTGTAAAGATCTGTTCAGAACACTGAGGTTTTTAACTGCTCCATGTGAACACATTTATCAGTCAGTTGTACACATCAAAACTAACATTGGTAATTACTGCACAAACAGCTCTGTCCATGTCCATGCAACAAGAGACAGACTCAACTTACATTTACCAAGAGAAAATAAACATAAAACACAAAATAGTATTTTCTACCAAGGAATAAAACTATACAATAAATTACCAAAAGAGATTAAAGAAACTGCAAAAATACACTTATTTAAAAGGCAGCTAAAAAGTACCTGTTATGCAATACATTTTATACATTGAACGATTGCCTAGCTAAAACAGAGTAGGGGTTTTATAAAAAATGTTATACAAATGAATAATAATAATAAAAAAATATCCAACTTTCCACATAACACCTTCATTTTATGTAATTCTTCATGCTTTCCCGGCGATCTGTTGACATTTTGGATATTCGGGAATCCAGCCGGATGCTCGCGTCGTTCTCGCACGATATTTCAACAGCGTGCCTCGCTGTCTTCTTCAGCTGCTACCTGAGACTGATCCTTGGGTCTTGTTTTTTTTTTTTTTTTTTTCCATTCCCTCCTCTGATGGAGGAAGGCGGGCTGTTTTAGGGCATGCTGGCGTCCCTTTTCAGCCGTTGGGTTTTTACATGGTTATTTTTATTTTGTACATTTTATTTTTCCTGCAAGTGCATTGTTATAATTGGTTTGACAAATTTGTTACTGCAGGTTTTTGGTAGAAGACATTATAAACAAGTATATTAACAGAATAAAATTTAAATTAAACAAGTATATTAACAGAATAAAATTTAAATTACAGAAAAAGAAAGGAATGAAAACAATATAAACAATTTAAACACTTTTGTTTACATGGTACATTTTAAGTTTGATACATGTATATATATATAATTATTCTGTGTTTGTTGCCGATTCCGAGCGTTGCTGTCTTTACAAGTGTATATATGTGCATATATATATATTTTCTCCTATAGTTTAAGACACATGACAAATAGGTGTGTGTAATATGTATGTATATATATTTTCCTTTTTTTCTTTTTTTTTTCTCCTTTGTTCCTGAGAGGGGGTGAGCGCTGTTTGGTGTTGATTGGATTGTTTGTGTTTGCTGTGGTGGATTCTTGTGTGTGTGTGTGTGTACGTGCGGGTGTGTTTGTGGTTAATCTGTTGTTCTTTCGTCAAGGTGAGTTGGTGTTGTTGTATCTGCAGTTACGGGTAGTAGGATTGGGATGAGGTCAGGGAATGTTTTGGCTGTGTTTTGGGCTATTGTGCGTGATGGGGGAATGTATTTGTATTTCGGTCTTCTGTTTTCTCTTGCGTTTATAGTAAGGATGTCCTCCATGTCTGGTCTGTTGTGGATAATGTGATTTCCATATCTCGCCCTGAGTTTGGTCATTCTGGTTTGGAGTGGTTCTATACCATAGCTTGTATATACTTCGTTGCTGGGGGTTGTAGGGGGTAGCCTGGTGATGCTGCGTATTAACCTTCTTTCCGTTTTGTACAGTTTTTCCGCTACGTGGGCCTGTATTCCCCCGAGTGGGCGACTGCGTATTCGAGTATTGATCTTATGAATGTTTTATATGTATGTAGGGCTGTTTTGTCACTGCAGCCGTGGAAGCGTCCTTGAACCTGTCTTATTAAGTTTTGTCGTAGTCGTGTTTTGTTCAGGAGGTGATTTAGGTGCGTTTTCCAGTTCAGGTGTCGGTCTAGATATACTCCAAGGTATCTGGCTGAGTTGCTCAGTGTGAGTGGCGTGTTCCATAGTCTTAGTCGGATTTCGTTGTCGTCTTGTTGTCGCTTTTTTGTCAGATGTCTGTGTTTGAAAAGAACTGTCTGTGTTTTATTGGGATTGGGCCGAATTCTCCACTTGGTCATCCATTGCTCTAGTCGTGTTAGGTAGTCGTTTGTCTTTCGTTGTACAGTGCTTGTTCTTAGTTCGGTGCACCAGTATGCTGTATCGTCTGCATACAGCCCTACGGTTTCGGTTCGTGTCCTGACAGTGGGTACGTCGGCTGTATATAACGTGTAGAGTAGGGGCGATAATATTCCGCCTTGGGGTACTCCTGCTTGTGGGGTAAAGGCTTCGGATTTTTTTTTTCTACGTGTACTGTGCAGGTTCTGTCAGTTAAGTAAGCTTTTATTATTCTTGTCATCTTCGTTGGGATTCCTATTTCTGTTAGTTTGTAAAGTAGTCCGTTGTGCCATAATTTGTCAAAAGCGCGCTCGATGTCCAGGAGTACAGCGAGCGTGCAGTGTCCTTTGTTAAAACCTTTCGCTATGCTGTCAGTCACTCTCAGTAGGGGGTCGTTGGTTGAGTGCTTCTGTCGGAAACCTGCCTGTATAGGGGAGATTAGTCCTTTGTCATCTGTGTATTTCCGTATCCTGTCTGTCAGTATCCGTTCATACGTCTAGTAGTGATATTGGTCTGTATGAACGGGGGTCAGTCCTTGGTTTGTCGGGTTTGGGGATCATTATTGTCCTGCTGGTTTTCCAATTTGTCGGGATAGTTTCGTGAGACATGCAAAAGTTGAAGATGAGGGATAGTAGAGGGGTGAGGATATGTAGGGGAGCTTTTTGGAGGTGGATTCGTTGGATACCATTTTCACCAGGGGCAGAGTTTCGTCCCGTGTATATTGCGACTGCTATTTCAGTCTCTGTTATGTCTTTAGTCAGTGTTAGTTGTTCTTCTGTTTCGGTTGTGGGGGTTTCTAGGATTCGTGGTAGTTGGGACTCTATGTGTTGTCTGAATTGTTCGTCAAATTTATCGTCAGCTGGAAATGAATAAACTTCTTGCAGCACTTGTTTGAAAGCTTCTGCCTGTTCTTTTTGGTCGGACGTTGGCTCGTTGTTTACCAGTAGTGTGGATTGAGTCGTCTTTCGTTGTCCTGTTAGGGTCTTGAATTTATTCCAGAACTTTCTGCCCTCCCTGTAGTTTAACTGGGCACATGTGTCGTCCCATTGCTGTTGGTTGTGTGTTGAAATGATTCTCTTGACCCTAGCATTTAGTCTATTCCACTGTCGTTTAAGGTCTGGGTTGTCTCCACGTCTCATTTGTCTTTGTAGTCGTTTTTTTTTTGTCTGATGAGATTTAGTGCTTCTGGGGGGATGGAGGGTTTCCAGTTCTCTATTGTTTTTGTTGGTACTGCTTCTGTTATGGCTCTTTGGAAGGCCGATTCGAGTCTGTGTGCGACACTTTGTAGGTCGTCTGGGTCTGTGATACTGATGGGGGCAGTTAGTTCTTCTGTTAGTATGTCTCGATATTTGTCCCAGTCAGCGTTTCTGTATAGTTTTATGATTCTGCTGGTCGGGTGAGGGGGAGGTGGTTGTGTGGCTGTTGTTGTGAATGTGATGGGGAGGTGGTCACTTGTGATGGAGTCGCCTACTTTAGGTTCAGTAATGGTGTCGTGGAGGTCTGGGCTGTAGAGGATGTGGTCTGGATTTGATGTGCCTTGGAAGCCTATGAAGGTGGGTTCATGAACTGGTAGTCTGAGTATGGGTTCGGTAGTCAAGAGGTCGAATAGTAGCCGGCCGTTGCCATTGTCTAGTCTGTCTCCTAGTAGGTGATGTCTGGCGTTTAGGTCTGCAAGGAGGATGGTGCGGTTTCGTGTCATGATGTGTTGTATGAATTGTGTTGGCAGCGCTGTGCCTGGCGGGTTATACATGCAAACTATTTGGAGGGTCTTTCTGTCCCTGTCTTTGATTTTAATCATTATGGCCTCAATGTTTATGAATGCCTGTGGGAGCGCAATTTCCTGGGCTGCTATGGAGTTGCTTACATATACTGCAACGCCTCCTCTTCCGTCTTGCCTGTTTTTGCGGAAGGTGTTATATTTTGCGAAGTCGCATTTGTCATGGTCGCGGAGCCAGGTCTCTGCAATTGCAGCGATGTGTATTTTCTCGTGGTGAAGTGTGTGTGTGAGGACAGTCCGTTTATTTTTTATCCCTTGGGCATTTGCAAAGAGGAGTTTCAAGTGGTTTCTGTCGTCCGTGCTTTCCATGAAGGTGGTGCGGGTGTGTGTGTTTGTGTGTGTACGTGCGCATTATTGTTTACTTATGTGTTTGTCTTTCTGCGCCGCTTTCTTGCTGTGGATGGTGTGGAGTGGAGTGGTGGGTGGGGGATGGGTGGGATGAGGTGGAGTGGGGAGGTATGTTTGTATTTGAGTGATCTGTGTCTATGCAGTTTT
The DNA here is from genome assembly GCF_023897955.1 of Schistocerca gregaria. Classification (NCBI taxonomy): domain Eukaryota; kingdom Metazoa; phylum Arthropoda; class Insecta; order Orthoptera; family Acrididae; genus Schistocerca; species Schistocerca gregaria. The sequence continues at coordinate 871,698,755 of NC_064922.1, forward strand.
CTGGGTCCCATGCCTCTGTGATGGTAACGTGTAGTGTGTTTCTGACTTGTGTTGCTATCATCCCCCTCTCAAGGATTTTTCTGGACGCACGGTCGATGGCTTTCTTAACGTCCTCGCGTCTGTCCTGGAAGAGATCGATTAGGATGGTGGTCATGAGGCAAATCAAGTCGTTCTTGAAGACGATGTGGTTCGCCGAGACCGACTCTCCGTTTTCGTCTTTCTTTGTAGGTGGGTGATCTGGCCCGTCCATTGTTTTGATTGGGGCCCGGAGTTCAGGATTGGATGGTGCCTTTGGTCTGTGGGAGCATTTGTATGACAGGGCAGAGTGTGGTCCTGAGCAGTTCGCGCATTTTTCCTCCTTCAGGTTGCACTGTGAGAGGTTGTGCTGCCCTCCGCACCTGGCACATTTGGCTTGTTGCTGTGCGCATTTTATGGTGGGGTGCTCGAAGGATAAGCATCGGCCACACTGTGCTGGTTGGGATGGGGGGTCGTGTGGCGGTTCGGCCATTCTTCTTTTAAAATCTATGTCGACGCCTTCTGTTAGCAGTTGGTCGACGGTCTGCTGGTCGTGCGTTATGACCCTAAACTTCTCTGTTGGCTGCTGGTTTTTTCTGGAGATGATGCTCCATGCTTTCTCCACATGTAGTCCCTGCTTTATCATCTGATCCCTGACTTCCTCATCAGGCGTGGTGACTGGGATTTTTTTGAGGATCACTGAGAGGGATGGTGTGGTCCTGGGCGTTCCCTAATCGGTCCGCGCCGAGTCGAGTGTTCCATCTGTGGTCCGCGCCCGCCAGACACGGCTACATTGTCCGTCTCTGGTCGCCGGTGTTCCCTCCGCCGTCCGCGCCCGGCCTGGCCGTCTTCTAAAGTCGAGTACATGATCTGGGGTGTGTCAGATCTGGTCTATGATGTCCGACACCTTGTCTCGCGAGACACCGGCGACCAGAGACGGACAATGTAGCCGCGTCTGGCGGGCGCGGACCACAGATGGAACACTAGACTCGGCGCGGACCGATTAGGGAACGCCCAGCTCCTCCCAGCCATAAATACTGGACTCGATCGACCCAAGGATCAGTCTCAGGTAGCACCTGAAGAAGACAGCGAGGCACGCTGTTGAAATATCGTGCGAGAACGACGCGAATATACGGCTGGATTCCCGAATATCCAAGATGTCACATTCATTTTGTTTCTTTTCTTCTTTTTTTCCTTTCTAGAAATACTTACCCGCAAGCTACGCATGGCACAATACTAACACCTCTTCCTCTTTCTGATCTCAACATCTCACTCATTATGGAGGGATGCCGACTCAGTTTTTCAGGAAAGCAAATGGGAAGTTGCGGTACAGAAAATTGCCCAGAGATCACCAGTGTGTGTGTGTGTGTGTGTGTGTGTGTGTGTGTGTGTGTGTGTGTGCGTGTAGTGAGTGAAGTGTTATGAAACAATGTGTGTATAGTGTGTGCAGTGACCGATAGTGAGATATGAGTGAAGAGTGTGGCATTACATTATTTAATAAGTTATTTGTAAAAAAAAACTATTGTATAACAGGAGTAAATCTAATGATTGTCTCTAACTAGAAGTCTAAATATATGAGTATACGAATTAGCTTATTTTAAATTGATCTAAATTTGTAAATACTTTGACATGTCCTATATCCTTGTAAGAAGAGATCTACGGATGAACAAAGCTACTACTACTACTAGGTGCCTCCAGTTGCACCTTTCACACGCCACTCTACCACATGATGTGACTGTGAGACAATCAGTGTGAAAGTCTTAGCTGATTTCCTTACACCGTGATCTACTGTGACTGTGAAACTGGAAATGGTTGAATTGAAGGAACAAAGGATCAATTACATTGGAAGCTTCGCTAAACTATACCTGCTATTCACCTCCGTTTAGTGAGCAAGCTTTGAAACAAGCAAGGTAATTTGTACAGTTCTAGATATTTAAATATGACGGGGCGTTCGTTGAGGAGCGCAAACACCCAGGTCGAACACCATCATGCACAAATCCTATAACGATCGCGTAAGTGAGCGCAGACAGTCCATGATGTTTAGGAAATCGATGGAGTTTCATATGGCATATATCAACGCTGAAGAACTGAACATGAGATAAGTGCATAAAAAGTTAGTTCCTCGTTTCTTGAACGCTTACCATCGAGTTCAGATGTGTACTTAAAAACAAACAACAATTGGGAGTTATAGGAAACCCTTTGGCATTCATAGCAGCTTCCAGTCGTTTCAGAACTGAAAAGTACAGGCCCTGTATAGTATTCAAGAGAATCTTTTGCCAATTTTCTAGTGAAACGGAGATAAGTTCAGGTAACTATGATAGGGTGAATAGCGATCACGAACCCTTCTCTCCAAAGCAGACCACAATATTGAAGCATGATGCCTGTGGTGGCCAAGGGAGATACTAAAATTCATTCTCCTGCTCACAAAACCTGGGCGGTGTAAGCTGTGTGAACATGGACTCTACCGTCTTGGAAGGCAGCATCCCCACTGGGGAACAAAAATTGGATTCGAACCAGTGACCGTAGCAGCAGCGTGGTTCCGGACGGAAGCGCCTAGAACCGCTCGGTCACAGCGGCTGACGAATACCACGATATGGCTGTCCAAATCATCACAGAACAATCATCATGCTTCACTGTAGGGACGTAAACTCTTCCAGAAGTGTGAAACAAGAGTCACCGATCAGGTAACTTTCTTCCATTGCTCCCTAGTACACGTTTAATGGCTTCGGCACCACATTTTCCTATTGCAGTGAGCGGCATGACTGATGAGTCGTGTTGCATTTCCAGCTCGCCCTGCAAGTCCCTGTTTGGAGAGCTCCTTCCGTGTTGTTTTGGTGCTGACAGGGTTCGCGAGTGCGAAATTCAGCTCTGCAGTGACTTTTACATCTGACGTCCGTTATTTTTCTTCAGAATGCTCCTCGAAGACCACCTGTCACGATAATTCAGAATACACTTTCGTCCTCGTTGTGACTTAGTGGATGATGCCTCCAGCTTTCCCTGTGTACTGTATAACTCCTCAATGCGATGCCTCTTGAAACACCAAACACTTTGGCTGACTTGGTGGTAAGTTCCTGTGGGACCAAACTGCTGAACTTACACACTACTTAATTTAACTTAAACTAACTTACGCTAAGGACAACACACTCTCCCATACCCGAGGGAGGTCTCGAACCTCCGACAGGGGGAGCTGCGCGAACCGCGTCAGGGCAGCCTTGGTTACGGAACAACCCACAGAATGAACACTAACAAATTGCCCACGTTCGAACGCACTTAGCTCCGACATAATGCATTCACAACTACATAAGACACTTTCCTAACCACAACTGACACTTACAACGTATTGAGGACATTATGCAGGTGTCGCTCGTGGCCCACTGCGCTGTCCAGTCACATTAATATGAGCACCTGTCAGAAGTCAGGACAACCGCGTTTTGCAGTGGGGACCACTGCGAGACGTACAGAAAGGGTCAGTGAGGTTCTGGGCTTCAGATCCACGACGACTCCAGTGCCTCGGCCAAATGCGCTAGGTTTCTCGGCTGTGGATGCAAGGCGCCAACAGAGCCATCAAGGTGGTCCCAGTGATTCTCGATTGAGTTTAAATCCGGGGAGTCTGGTGCCCAGAGGGGTACGTTAAACTCATCCTGGTGCTCTTCGAAACACGCACGTACGCTGAGAGCTGTGTGACGCGTTACGTTGTCCTGATGGTAGATGCCATCGTGCCGAGGAAAAACAAGCTGCACGCAGGAGTGGACATGGTGCTAACTGTCTGTTGTGCCTTCCAGCATGATTAGATCACACAGGGAATGCCAAGAAAACATTACCCAGACCAAAACGCTCCCTCCTCCGCCCTGGATCCTTCCTAAGACTGTTGCAGGGCGTTTCCTTTCAGACGTTTCGTGTCGTACAAGCCAACGGCCATATATCCGATGAATCATATAGTGTGGTTCGTTTGGAAAGGCCACCGGTCTCCACTCCGTGGAAGCACAGCTGCGGCAGTGGCGTGAAACTTCCAGCCTTCGTCGCCGATGGACAGCATTCAGCAAGGGTGCGTGAACCAGGTCCACAGTCCGTGTGCTGAACGGTCGTTGTGGAGACACTGTTAGTATCCCCCTTGGTTCGTCTGGGCGGCTAGTTGCTCATCAGTTGCTCGCCTGTTCGTCCCTACCCATCACCGCAGCCGTCCTCCACCTCTGTCATCTAAGGACTACAGATGCCAGGACACCGGTTTTGGATAGCATCATTCCTCTATGCACGGTATATCTTAAACGCCAGGGCACGCGAACATTTTACAAACTTAAACGTTTAGGAAATGCATCCACCACTGTCCCCTTTAGGACGTCAGATGAATCTCTCCATTGCTGGTTTACGATAGCGACTGCACTGTTTTCCGCCCCCCCCCCCCCCCCCCCTTCAGACAAGCTTTATACACTCTTCACTGCTCGTGCTGCCATCTGCCGTCTGAGAGTGGATATTGCACTTTGGCGTCCAACACAGTCGGTGGTCACATTAATGTGACCGGACCGTGCACAACAGTGCAACTTGAAGACTTGGCTAGCATCTGCAATTATACAAAATTGTTAAGGCTTTCGTGGCCACTTGTTGACAAACTGCCTAATGGCTTCTGTCTCGGGTTCTTCGACCGACGTTCATCTAATGATTTTACTGACGTTTCGCCAGCACGAGTGGCTGGCATTGTCAAAGCTTCCGGTGGTGAACCGGCAATGGAGGGTGAAGCTTTGACAACGTCAGTAAAATCATTAGATGAACGTCGGCTGAAGAACCCGAGACATAAGCCAATAGGCAGTTTGTCATCTGCATTTATGTCGAAACATGCATTTTTCGCGGCGTTTCCATATTTTTGTACAAATCTTGTGCATGAAAATCTTTGTCTCCCTACACGGCCAGCTCTCTCACATTATGACAAACGTCGAAACCGGCCGTAGCTTTAGACATAGTTTGCCATTGAGACTGGAAATGAAATTATTTTGTAATACAATCGCTGTAACTCCTGCGTCATTCGGCTAATTTAAACGAAGATGTTGACGTCACTTAAAACTAAATATTCTTTTGAGACCCTTAGCCCTTTAACTCAAGTGCTCGCTATAGGAGCCTGTACTGGCTGTTTGACCCCAGATGTTTGGCATATGTGGTATGAGATACATTACAGTATGGATCCATAGCTGCTGTGTATTTCTCGGAATAAGTCATTTTACTGCACAAGCAGCTGTTTTATTTTGAAATAACAACTTCACTGTATAAATAAGCTAATTTCGCTCCCTTGCTCGTCACCGAGCTACAGTGTCAACACGAATGTCAATGTAAAATACGAGGGTCGGTCAAAAAGTAATGCCTCCCATTTTTTTTCTACTTAAAAAAATTAAGTTAAGTGAAAAATTTGAATTTGGCGCCATTCCTCAAACCTTCTTCTGCAATCCACTGCAGTAGTAACTTTCTGTGTCAACAGGTGGCAGCACAGCAGAAGTTTGTAAGATGGCCGACATCGATGTTCGTTTGAGACAGCGTTGTGTGATTGAATTCTTGAATGCAGAAGGTGAAACGCCCATACGCATTCATGAAAGACTGAAGAAGGTGTATGGTGTTGTGACAGTGGATGTCAGCACTGTTAGACGATGGGTTCGTCGTTGTAAGGAAGCTGAAGGGCAAACACCGTTGACTGACGAAAAGCGGAGCGGCAGGCCGGTGAGTGCAGTGACTCCACAAAACATTCAGCAAGTTGATGACATCATTCGTGGTGACCGTCGGGTGACTGCAGATGAAGTGTGTCGCATTATTTCTCTTAGTAAAGGCAGTGTGATCACGATTATTAAACAATTGGGGTACTCAAAAGTTTGTGCACAGTGGGTTCCAAGAATGTTAACCGATCAGGATAAAGAGGCAAGGAAAACAATAGCCTCCCAACACTTGCAGCGCTTCCGTTTGGAGGGAGATGAGTTTCTGAAAAAAATTGTGACCGGGGACGAAACATGGGTGCATTTTTTTGAACCCGAATCAAAGAGGCAGTCAATGGAGTGGCGTCACACAAGCTCGCCGAGGAAGAAAAAATTCAAAACTGTGCGATCGGCAGGGAAAGTTATGGCAACAGTTTTCTGGGATACAGAGGGTGTGATTCTGGTTGATTTTTTGGAGCAGGGATGCACAATAAATTCTGTTCAATACATCACAACCCTCAAAAAACTTAAAGCACGTCTTCAGCGAGTTCGCCCAACAAAATCAATGGCAGATGCTCTTCTTTTGCATGACAATGCAAGACCACACACCAGTCGTCACACCTCTGACGAGATTGTCAAAATTGGATGGGAAGTTTTGCCTCATCCCCCATACAGCCCTGACCTGGCACCATCAGACTTCCATCTGTTCGGGCCACTAAAAGAAGCTCATCGTGGGATTCATTTTGAAGATGAGGAGGCCGTCAAAACATCCGTGCGTCAATGGCTTAGGAAGCAGAGCTGTGATTTTTACCGTGCTGGGATACATGCCCTTGTTCAAAGATGGACCAAAACTGTAGAGATGGGCGGAGATTACATTGAAAAATGACAAAATGATCCTCAATGTTGTGGTTTTCAACCTATGTAATTGCATTTAAATTTCCTGACAATTAAACGTAGAAAAAAAATAGGAGGCATTACTTTTTGACTGACCCTCGTAGTAAGACTGTGTCCCTTATGTGGTTTTGTGACTATGACAGCACGCAAGTCACTAAAAAAAAACGTTATTCTCATTATTTAAAATGAAGATACAACTGAGTCGTCCGTTGTGGCCGAGCGGTTCTAGGCGCTTCAGTGCGACACCGCTGCTACGGTCGCAGGTTTGAATTCTACCTCGGGCATGGATGTGTGTGAGGTCTTTAGGTTAGTTAATTTCAGTAGTTCTAAATCTAAAGAACTGATGACCTCTGATGTCAAGAATCATAGTGCTTAGAGCCATTTGAACCATTTGAAAATACACCGTTCGAGACGGATTTTATTCCTGGCACATAAGCGACGACAGCCCAATATCTATGGTGGCAGCTTGAACTATCAACTGTAAACGACAGATGCGCATTCGACCACTCAGTTGTGAGCAGACAGTTTTAAGTAGTGAACGTTCGGCCACTGTATGTGAACGTTGCTGTGTCTCAAACCGCAATGGAGCAACGAACTGAACATCTCTAAATCAAGCGTTCAAGACATTCTCCAGAATGTTTTGAAGAGGACGAAAGCGCATGCAAAGTTTGTCCCGCACACCTTGACTCCCGAACTAAAACAACTCCACCTGCTGCGACTTGATTGAAAAACAAGGACAATTCTCTATTGGAAAAAATCATCATGGGTGAGGACACGAACCTACCACAAAACGCCAAAGTGCTGAATAGCTTTCTGATGGGTCGCCAAGACCGAAGAGGATGGGTGTTTGACACTCAAGTTGAACAACTTAAGGACATAGTAATGAGAAATTGAAAATAAAATGGATTCAGTTGGTTGATGGAAAACAATAGATCGCTTGTAACTTTACTTATTACTTGGGCTATTCAAACACTCCTTTGAGTGAAACTTGTATGTGGGAGCAACACAATTAAAACAGGCGTCTAAATCCGGAGCATTAATCTCTGAGAGGAAAAAATTCTATCGTTTTGCTGTGGTTAAATCATTACTGTTGTCTGTGCTCTATTATCGCTTGTCGTCACGGTTACTGCCGTTCCAATACTCGAATTTTATTGAGTGCCACTAACAGGGAAACATTTCCACGTGTAAATAAACGATCTTGATGAAACTTCGCGGGTGCAGAGGGGGAAAAATTGTGCAAAACGTATTTTTTTGTTTGTGCCCAATTTCACTTTTGAAGGTAAAACATAGCCCGAAAAGTAATTTGGTCTAATAGGCTCGTTCTTGAAAACAGTATAATTAATTTTTGTAATAATATGAAATTTTTCAGACTGTCCTGGCACCATTAATTACTTTTGAAAAATGAAAGCATTTGTTACAACATAAATTAAAGAAGCTTTTAAGCTACTCACTCCCATATGTAATAAAGTTGGTTTCTGAAATACCATTTTTCGAAAATAAGCTGTAAGCAATGTTCTGTCAAAGTATTTTCACAATACTTAATTTAAATATTCAAACATCCATTATTATTGTAATTATTTATTTTAATTACATTTGTCTCTTGTTTTAAATTGTTACTTTAGGTTTTAAAATAATGTTTTTTTTTAATTTAGCATTTCAAATACGTATATTTTGTTAACTGAAAATCATAATAATTCATTATTACGACACAAAATCATTACAATAATTGTAATCTATAAATGAATACTTAAAACATAACGTTCTCTCACACCATGCACATGAAATGAATGAAATTTCTTCACATAATATACTCGACTGAGAACACTATTAAACAAAACTCAGCAGGATTTGAAATTGTCGTGGGTAATCCTGAAAATATCTTGATCTGCCGCGCGGGGTAGCCGCTCGGTCCCGGGTGCCTTGCCACGGTTCGAGCGGCTCCTCCCATCGGAGGTTCGAGTTCTCCCTCGGGGGAAATTAAGTTATTTCAAATTTGATTAAGTAGTGTGTAAGCCTAGGGACCGATGACCTCAGCAGTTTGGTCCCATAGGAACTTACCACAAATTTCCAAATTTTCTACCTTGATTTGTATCAGGCATATTTCAGATCATAGGTAAGCCTTGGAGAAGAGAACTGTTTATATATTAGTGACTAGAGCTAACCATTCGACAGAACTAGATCTGAAAATCTTCTCACGAAGTTCTTCCAACATCGAAAGTCGTATATGTCCCACGGTTGTACCTGTACTATCGAGCACTTTGGGATCGCTAGATGAACACTGACCACCTGAAGCCTCTAAAAATAACGTAGATTTTTCGCCCTCATCGAGAAAGAAAACATCTTTCAAATATCTTTTGACATGGTCAGACGTTTGTTTGCCAGATTTCGATGCTGTCACAAGGACATTTGAGGCTTCAAAATGAGATTCTCCAATGCTCAGTTCAAACTCACCATTAGTTCCTTTTAAAACTATGACCTAGCTCTGTGGGAATGGAAGAAATCATGTGACTGGATAAAAAGTTGTCCTCAAGACAAATTGAGTGCGACATATAGTATGTTCAAGAATCATTCTTATTACGAAACTACATTAATCAAAGAATTTAAAAAAACTGACGAATGATGACAAGTATTACTCGTATAAAAAATCCGACAGGTGATCATATTCTTAAAGAAGCAAGTGATTACATCACTAAACAATTGAAACATTGTATCTTATATGTTTTCTGTACACGTCTCCTCAGCATTTCCCGAAAGAGAGTTTTCGGGGATGGGTGCAAAGCAGAGAGAAGAGGGAGTCAGAGCTTCAATAATTGTACATAAAAAAGTAATTGCTCATTTGTTTTATCAACAGTTTTTAATGTAGCTCTAGTTATTAACCTTTTAACACCAACAAATAAATCCATATTTCATACTACAACTACGAAAAATTCATATTCAAGTAAATAGATGCATAAGGTTTGAAAATATTTGATTTTTAGAAATAAACTTTTTGTTCATCTTTCCTTGAAAGAAGGCTCTTTGTTTGTCTCTAAATAAAGTTGGGAACTCTAGTGATGGTGAATGTACAACCGACAAGGCTAAAAATAGTATGTCAGTCATCACTCAGTCCCGTAGACTCAGCGAAAAACATTTATGTAGCTGCCGTAAGTGTCAGAGAATTGCTATCAGTTGACTGTCTCACAATTGAAACCCCTCATCCTGAGAGTAAGTGAAAATATTCATATAGTTATCACGGCCGCAGAGACTAGTTACATTCGGTTGTTTCATTCGACTGAAAGAACCGAAAGAACGAAAAAGCAAGCGACTGGCCAATCGGTTGCTAAAACCATTCGAATGTCCCAACACTAAAAGGACTCTTCTGACAGTTTCGCACGTTTGTATGAACGTTCTGTGCGTTGTACTGAAGTGGGGGAAGCGTTAAAACCGTCATCTTAACTTTTGTCTGTTTATTATTATTATTATTATTAATTCGGCCTCGAAAGTTTTTGCGTTGACAGGGGTGCACATGGCGTGACCAGTTTCTTAAAATCAAATGGAGTGCATGAGTACTGTCATCTTGGATAGTTAACATTAACGTATTTTATTGTGTCGCACGCTGGCACAGTGACCAAGCCAGCATAAGGGTCACAATTTTAACATTTTATGGACGGATTTCACGTCTGAGATAGTAGCGTGATAATGCCCAAGCGAGCGAAATTAGTTAATCTATAATTGTGAAATACACTGGTCATTTCAAAATAAAAGAGCAGCCTGCGCAGGAAACTAAGTTTCCTCGAGAACCTTTTCAGTGAAGTGGAAAGCTTACGAGAGCCTGACGCGGCGGTGGACTTACGAAAGCGTAGCACCCCCGCGTGACCTCACGGCAGAACACTGAATGGACAAAGAGTGACGCGAGGCGCATTCCAGGCCGCCTGACGCAACGGACGAGGTGTGTGCAAGCGTCAGTCGCAGCTGGGGTGCTTGGCTCGTGGCGATGACCGCTGCCGTAGCTTTCCGCCCTGCCCACACCTCGTGCTGTCTCACCGGACTCTGAACCCACTCAGTGAGGCGGCGAGGCAGCGGCTGCATCCTACAGACCCGGGCTGGCCACTGACCTCACCTTTGGGCGCCACGAAACTTGGAAACTGAAGCGAAAATAGCCACGTTGTTAAGAGACTAATATCTAACATTAATGAATAAAGTCTCTGTACGTCTATCTTTGCATAGATGGTTGCGGGATTCGGCTGGTAGCTATAGGATGTCAAATCAAACACCTTTCAGCCATTTAATTTCCAAACTTATTTTGTTTGGCTGCCAGTTTCGGTGGTTTACTACGCCATCTTCAGGCCCCTGACCGACGTGTAGGAAGATTCCATCTCGGTTCTGGTCAAAACATTCGAATACTAGCAGCCGTAGGCAGATCTCTGCAAATACTAAGATTCGAATGCTGGGCCCTATTTTGAACAGAATCGAGATGGGATCTTCCTATATGTCGGTCAGGGACCAGAAGATGGCATCGTAAATCACCGAAACAGTCGGACAAATAAAATAAGTTTGGATATTAAACGGCTGAAAGGTGTTTGATTTCACATCCCTAATGAGTAAACATCATTATTAAATTGTGAAAGTGAATCGAGGAGAGACACATTGTTAAGGCTCTAATAGCTAATATTAATGAGTAAGCATTATTATTTCATTATGAAGCATCCCATTCGAAAAATGAATGAATTACTGTGCTAATTAACCTCTTACGTTATTTGATTTACAAACAGCTGAGCAGAACTGAATGAACTCAGACATTTCTCTCTTTACTAATTCTGATCAACACTAAACTGACACACAATATTTTTAGCGCAACGCAATCTGTCTCTCAATAATCCCTACAAAAGAATGGCCCTGACTAACAATAACCTATACTTTTCATGAATCACTTACCTCAAAAAAAATCTTCATTACTCGAATTATTACAATAAAGCGAGCGCCAATACTGCCAGCTAATAAAAGACTAACTACTGAAGGAACTAATTACTGATAGGCATAGTTAGCAAATGAAAGATTTTGATAGAGGACAAACAATGAATTTACCTCAATACTTTTCAAAAGTCATCATATATATATATATATATATCTATCTATCAATTCATGACATCCATCTTTACAAATTTCCTTTTTCTGGCGGACACACGTCCAGATCACCGCTCTCAGAATTCTGCCATCTCTCTCTCCACATCCACCACTGCTGGCGGCTCACCTCCGACTGCGCAACGCTATGCGCTGTTCACATCCAACTGGCCACACTATAATAACAAAAATGCCAACAATGCAAATCAGCCACAGACTGCACACAGCACAGTTTTCAAACAGAACGCTGCGTGACGTTACCTACATAAAAACCTAAACAGCCTGCTTACAATTAATGGAAAAAAAATTAAAATTTTTGACACTGACATCACTGAATACAGTTTCATTACACACTGGGAAATAATAACTTGCTTTTTTCACGAGGTTTTTTTTTCGATTGTTCCGTTTTGCTTTGAACTTACTTTCTAACATGCGGTTGGTAACTGATGAGTCCATTTTGCACAAGTTCACTTACATCTTCTTCAGTTAGTTCGACAGATACTTATATGTAATGGAAAAATGTATATGGACATGATACCTACATCAATACTCTGCAGCTGTGTTGGAGAGGATACCTTTTTTATGTAACATATCTCATCATTACAAAAAAAGTTTCGAGGCTGGATTCACAAAAAGGCGCAGAAAGTTTATACAACCACGTGAAGCCGTCATAAAAGTCCGTCTTTGGGATTTTTGTTCAACTCGTGCGTCACACTGGATTGAATGTCAGCTACATCGTCAAGGCACTGACGCGTCATGTGAATTTCTGTCCTTTTTTGTCGTTTTGTAGTAGATTCTTATTGATAACTACAAGTCTCATCATACGTGATGTTCTTTCCCAACAAAGAATGGTCCGCGTTTTGCATTTCAGCCAAATCACGGCTGGCGTTCACAAGTCGTTTTTGCTGGGAATCAATGCGTGTGAAGCAAACTTTGTGCACATCTTTCTCTTCTTCAAAATATTCTCGAGAATGACTTGAATATTTGATTGTGATGTTGCTCACTGCGACTTGGGACACGACAGAGTTCACACACTATGGGCTCTCGTCCACTACTTCACATTGCCTGCTCACAACTGATTGGTCAAATGCACATCTGTTGTTTGCTGTTTCTAGTTCAAGCTGCTACAGCAATTACTGCACTGAAGTGGTTTGCCAGGAAAAGAAACAGCCTCGGTACGTTTTGGACGGTAGGTATATGTTGGGATTTCTTCTCATCCATTCAAAGTAGAGGTGTACACTTGTACAATGTTTCCCTTCGAGTGCCTCAGAGTTAATATTTTTCATCATTTCGTTACAAACTCCCGCCAGTCAATCAAGCCTATGACTATTAATGCCGCCTTTTCTTGTACGTGTATTATGTTCCCTATCATTCCGGCCTGATATGGATATCACAGAACACAAACAACACAATACCGGTGAAAACCAGTACACAACAATTCCGACTGGCATCGTCAGCTGCGTTAACCAACAAAAACAGAGAAGCGGAACACACGAAATGCAAAAATAAACACCACACGACTCTGCACAGTGAGCGCCCGATGTTATAATCAAATTTATCTGTCTGGTGAAGACAGGCATTGGTTGGCTCAGGAGAATATCAGGACGATATCTGATATTGTCGGTACAACTACAGCGGTAACACACCACCTATTAAATCACTATCTGGTGTACCTAGAGGACCTCGCTTTGTATGTTAAGGGTTAACATGAAAACTAATCCTATTACATTCCCTGAAGTACTTCATTTACCACATCACATCAGTGTCTGACGATGACTACCCTTCCAGAGATTTGTGATGCCTTCTGCCCGACGATAAATTTTCTATCCAACTGCAAACCCCTTAGATATTCCATACAAATTTATTGTGTTTATTAGATGTCAATGTGGAATAAGATCAGTAGCTCTTCTAAAGTCACGATACGTTGAATTTAGTTGGTTATCTCTAGCCAAGGCACTTAAGATATGTATATGAAAGACATGATCTTGGCTAATTATGTGTGAAATGAAATAAATTCTACAATTCTTCTATAAATAGGACTTATATCTCCATGACGTATGTAGACTTGTTGTCACTTTTGTGGTACTTGACCCGACTTCCAATGTGGCAAAATTTTGTGCGCAGGTAGGTGAGAAATGTCAGGTTGCACTATCGTATTCCACGTTAAACCGCACCCTCAGTTTCAGTAAGGACACAAGAAGGTGTGTCTTCAATATGCTAGTGCACCATCCCACTCGCATATTAATTAAAATCTTGAACAGTGGAACAACCGACATTTATGTTGGTGGACTTTACGTGGTGGTCTTGCCCTATGGTCAGAGCGATCGCCGGATCTCACTTCACCGAAATTATTCCTGTTGGGTTACACAGAGCCGTTGGTGTAAGAGTTCCCAGTGGAAATTGATGAATGGGTGGCGTGGTTCCAGCCTTTCTCAGTGAACAGTACACAATAAATAAGGGCCTCCAAAAGAAGCGAGCCGGATGCTGTAAACTGAAACCCTCCCTCCGTAATGCCGTTACCTACGGGGGAAGATATAGCCCCTAAAGAGCGGTGAGGTCCCAGATTCGCCGCTCCAGGGACATGATGACAGAGAGGGCACATGCACGCTTCGACCGTCCACTGCATTCATAAGTGCCGAAAGCAGATCAGTGAAGGCTTCGGCAGGCAGGCGGAGGGGTGTAGTGCGTTTCCTTACAGCGAAAGGCGTGCGGGGAACGGAAATTCATGGAAGAATGGCACAATAATACGGAGAGCGTTGCATGTCCTTTGCAAGGACGTGGCACAAGCGATTCAAGGAAGAATTGATGTCATTGGCTGATGACGCACGATGTGGAACGCCGCACCGCATTGCCGATTGATACCACTGTCCAGTAATTGGATGCACTCATTATTGTAGACCAGCGAGTTACGGTGGCAGCCGTTCCCCTTGAACGGCGTCGGAATATCAACGGATATGCAGTGCCCTTCGTAAAATTGTGCTAATTTTCGATGAATTTTCGTACCCTGCTCTTGTACCGTTTCAGGGAAGCGCCGTACACCAGTTTGGTCTTCATTTGAAGCCTCCATTTCTCTACTTTCAGTACTACTAAAAAGGGAAACACCCCATCGCAGCCCCTTCAGATTTAATGGTAAGATGGATCACGGGATAGCCCGTCAAAAACTGAACACGGATCAGGCACGAAAAGAGGAAGAAGATGTGCTGAACGTGAAAAAAAAGCAAAATATAAATAGTCTAGGCTTAACAAGTGCAATGTTGGGAAAACATTAACAGCCGCGGCGTCATTGTTAGATGGTCACGGTGTTGGGCAGAAAAGTGGACAAGTCGTGTTCGAAACTTTCTCATGCTACATGTTGATTTATTTTTTTCACAACATTGTGAACAGTCCGTACGTACATTGAAATGTTGGTTCCCTTTCTGCAGTCTTGCCAGTTGTGATATAGAACATGACTCACGTGGTAAAAATACGTTACCGCCGCAAGTAAACGTGATGAATAATGACAGCAGGTAAGGTACCACACCTACATCTCACAGAAACGAAAACAACAAATAAACGGGTGTGAAATATGTTACAACAAAGGAAGGCAAGAGCCAAAACTTCCAAAATGGAACACAACATCAAAAACGTTAAAAATATGTGTTTTGACAGAGCAAAGAGAAACTGTGTGATTATGAAACTGTTGCTTTCATTTGTTGTAGCTTATGTGACAAACTGTTATATTTTCATCATTTCCTTGGGAATGATCATATTCACGTTCAAACGATAATCTAAATCGGACAAGGAGGCATATCTCACTTACTTACCAGAGGTATAAGCTAGGTGCGAGGGTAATAGATAGCTATCAAATGACACACGTACTGTAATTAGTGCTGTGTACCAACACCAGAAGTGTTTTCCGGTGGGGGATTCGGTTGACTTGTCGCCTTGTCATTAAACGTTTGCGATTCCCATTTCAAAGCCACTACCTTTCGGCTGCTAATAGAGTAGTTGTGCAGAATCAAGTGCCATTATAGGTCCCTTGTTTATACTTCACTGTATAAAATGGACACCACGACACGGAGACAAATTTTCCCTACTGCGGACAGGAAAAAAAGACAGGAACGCGGTTTGAACACGGGTCGCCTGCTTCGCAGTACAACACTAGAGGCACTCACCAATGACGCCGTCGGTGTTGCTACCTGCTCTATATCACACTTTCGTCGTTGGACCGTTCAATGTTTCAATTTTGCTTTTTTTTCACAGTTCAGCTGACCTTCTTCCTGTTTTCATAGTTGATCTATGTTCAGGTTTTGTCGGGCTGTCCTCTTACCTCGAAATCTGAGAGGGGTACGATGGGAAGTTTCCTTCGTGAGTGCAGTGGTCTTCGAGTGTACGTACTCGTTCGTTCCTCTCGTCAGTGTGAGCCCGTGTCTCTTTAGCGGCGAGTTTGGGGACTCGGCTACAGTTTCCTCTCTGCAGGCAATGGTATTATGACACATTCAGCCTTCGGCTCGTTTCTTTTTGAATGACCCTTACAGTTATTTTAGAGAGTGATTCGAAACTTTATCTTCTGTTACAATGTGCAGATTTAGACTGGTGACCGTCACTTTGCACAGCAGTTATGAGGATTGCTGTGTTTTTACGCCCGTGAGAATATTTGCTTTTATGATCGGTAAGTACCGTTCAGCTACAGTTTCAACTATTCTTGTATCAAAAACAAGTTCCTTTTATGAACCTGCGTGTATGACCAATGCATAGTGTGTTTTCAGTTGCGTCAAAATGGCAAATGCTTGAAACTGCAGTGGCAGTAAATAAATATTTTCGATAGCCATAAGCGGTAATTGTTATGTATAACTGCATGCTTTTAGTTGGTGTACCACGACACTGGAGGTTACACACGCCGGAACAGAATGCACCATCCAAAATAGGTTGCACTTGTTGGCCATGTCTTTCCTGTTACCACAGGTGAACCGTTACTGCATATGGCGGCTGCAGTTATCTTGTAAGTGTGTTATCACATCCGCTCTTGTCGGAGTTAATTGTAGTGAATGCTACTGAGACCGCTGCGAATAGTGCATTGCCTCGTTATTTCACTTCTCGGGAAGTGTGTGCAAGTTTCAATATAGAAATAGCAGCTGACGTGGTAGAATACCCATACCACTTCCACCGGTCTCTTACCCCACGTCCGCACACTTGAGAATACGGGAAAATAGTTCGACGTGGGAAACAGTCGCAGATTAACATGGATATATGACCAGTACTTTGGATCAGCATTTCGTTTCCAGTTTAGAACACTGTGCGTAAAATTTTAATGGTCAGCCCCATTTTTCCCTGTAAGTTCGAAGCAGTTCCTTGTACTTCTCAGCATGTTGGTAACGTCTGCTCACTGATACCTTCCCCAATGTGTTAGATGCTCTTTAGTCCAAGCAACGCTATTGCAATATTAACGGTTTTGAAGTGACGTCTGTATACAAATGAGTAAATGAAATTTATGTTCTGCCACATACTTTTCGCCGCTATCTACTGAAGCATCTTCAGTCACTTGAAGTAAAATGAGTATTTAACTTACATGCAGCTTTTATACGTATTTACCCTGGCATTGTACTTTCAAGATGTAAACAGTTCTAGACTGTGCAGCTGGTCCCGGCGGAGGTTCGAGTCCTCCCTCGGGCATGGATGTGTGTGTGTTTGTCCTTAGGATAATTTAGGTTAAGTAGTGTGTAAGCTAGAATGAGATTTTCACTCTGCAGCGGAGTGTGCGCTGATATGAAACTTCCTGGCAGATTAAAACTGTGTGCCCGACCGAGACTCGAACTCGGGACCTTTGCCTTTCGCGGGCAAGTGCTCTACCATCTGAGCTACCGAAGCACGACTCACGCCCGGTACTCACAGCTTTACTTCTGCCAGTACCTCGTCTCCTACCTTCCAAACTTTACAGAAGCTCTTCTGCGAACCATGCAGGAAGTTTCATATCAGCGCACACTCCGCTGCAGAGTGAAAATCTCATTCTGGAAACATCCCCAAGGCTGTGGCTAAGCCATGTCTCCGCAATATCCTTTCTTTCAGGAGTGCTAGTTCTGCATGGTTCGCAGAAGAGCTTCTGTAAAGTTTGGAAGGTAGGAGACGAGGTACTGGCAGAAGTAAAGCTGTGAGTACCGGGCGTGAGTCGTGCTTCGGTAGCTCAGATGGTAGAGCACTTGCCCGCGAAAGGCAAAGGTCCCGAGTTCGAGTCTCGGTCGGGCACACAGTTTTAATATGCCAGGAAGTTTCAGTGTGTAAGCTTATGGACTGATGACCTTAGCAGTTAAGTCCCATAAGCTTTCACACTTTTTTTTTTTTAAACACTTCTGATGCTGACGCTTTCTGGTTCGACGTACAATATTTTTGATTACCTACCGTGTGTGTTAATATTGCTCTTTATGTACTTTTTGTGCTGATGAAACCAGACCTCTGTCTCTAACACAATACAAAAATGTTCAAATGCGTGTGAAATCTTATGGGACTTAACTGCTAAGGTCATCAGTCACTAAGCTTACACACTAGTTAACCTAAATTATCCTAAGGACAAACACACACATCCATGCCCGAGGGAGGACTCGAACCTCCGCCGGGACCAGCCGCGCAGTCCGCGACTGCAGCGCCCCAGACCGCTCGGCTAATCCCGCGCGGCAACACAATACAAACTGAAGCAGTATTACGGTGTAACTTCCAGTCTACGATGAGATCATTAGTGACAGAGCAGAAGATCGGATTAAGGAAGGTATTTTCAGTTTCATTCAATCTATACATTGAGCAAGCAGTAACGGAAACCACATAAAAACGTGGAGATTCAATTGAAGTTAAGGGAGAAGGAATAGAAAGTTAAAAGTTTGATGATGACATTGTCTTTCTGTCAAAGACATCAAAGGAGCTGGCTGATCAGCTGAACGAAATGTATTGTGTGATAAAGAGAAGGTATAAGATAAATATTAACAAAAGCGAAACAAAGGCTATGCTGCAGTAATTGGGTTAAGAAATGACACTAGCATTAATATATGACTTTTGCAATTTGGGCAGCAAAACTAGCTACTGATGGCTAAAGTAGAGAGGACATAAAACGCAGACTGCAAAAAATAAGAGCATTACTGAAAAAGGGATATTTAATATTTTGAATACACCGGAATATTTGTTAACATCGAACATAAATTTAAATGTTAGAAAATGTTTTGTGAAGGTAGCCTTGCGTGGAAGTGAAGAATGCACGAGAAACAGTTCACACAGGAGGAGAAAAGAAACTTTTGAGATGGGGTGCTACAGAAGAATGCTGGTTTACATCGATAAATCGAACAGAATAACGAGGAAGTACTGAGCCGAATTGGAGGAAAAAAGAATTTATGGCGCAATTTGACTAAATGAAGGGATCTGGACGCTTCATGCAGTCACCAGGTTCATAGTGGAAGGAGACCAAGGGTTGACTACGGTTAACAGTTTCGAGTGGATAAAGACTGCCGCGTGGGATTAGCCGAGCGGTCTTGGGCGCTGCAGTCATGAACTGCGCGGATGATCCCGGCGGAGGTTCGAGTCCTCCCATGGACATGGGTGTGTGTGTTTGTCCTTAGGATAATTTAAGTTAAGTAGTGTGTAAGCTTAGAGACTGATGACCTTATCAGTTAAGTCCCATAAAATTTCACACACATTTGAACTTTTTTTTCGGAAAAGACTGCAGTAATAATGCTTGCACAGGATAGATTGGAGTGGAGAGCTGCATCAATCCAGTCTCCAGACTGAAGAACACGCCAACAAGTGGTAAGCAAATATTTACAAAGAACGCGTCCCGGCGTTTGGTGCAAGTGATCTAAGTAAATCATGGAAAACTTGAATCTGGATAGCAGACATGGTTTTGGAATGCTGCCAGTGCGGTTTCAGTGTGTTAACCACTCCGCTCGATTGAACAGTTATGAGTCTTTCGCTCTATGGTGCAGTAATGAAATTACATGACAGAACAGGGTGCCTTTCGCTGGTGAACGGGAAGGGCGCTGTAAAATCGAAGTTTTGAGTCGTTCATAAAGCGTGTCCGGGAAACGCGACTGTTCAGAACATTGCCCGTGAAAGGCAAGGGCACGGGCTGTTGACAGACATCTGCCACAGACGTAGCTGTTGCTGACTTGTGGAGTACGGCTGTACCGGTAGTGCACGGCTCTGTACAAACTTCACAGGCGCCAGGCTTGTGTTAACACGATGCGTCACCGCCACGTGTGACTGAATGGGGCAACAGCGGACTTCTGAACTACTCGGCTGCTGCTGCCGACCCGGGTGTTTACGCTCTCAGGACTTTACGTGTTGCGAAATGCGCAGCCGCAGCCGCACTCCTTCACGCTATGCCACTTTCCTAGCGTAAGATTTATCATATCGTCCAGGGGCTGCCTGCAGTGAGGCGAGGTATCCCAACGATATTAGGATGCATCGCAAATCATGGAATACATCCTAATATCATGTCGGACCTACTTTTACCAGCTTAGTATAGCAACTAGACGCGGCGTGAGCTCAACAAATCGTCAGAAGTCCCCTGCACAAACTTTGAGCCATGCTGCCTCTATAGATGTCTATACAGGGTGGTCCATTGATCGTGACCGGGCCAAATATCTCACGAAATCAGCGTGAAACGAAAAAACTACGAAGCACGAAACTCGTCTAGCTTGAAGGGGGAAACCAGATGGCGCTATGGTTGGCCCGATAGATGGCGCTGCCATAGGGCAAACGGATATCAACTGCGGTTTTTTTCTAAATAGGAACCTCCATTTTTTATTACATATTCGTGTAGTACGTAAAGAAATACGAATATTTTAGTTGGACCACTGATTCCGCTTTGTGATAGACGGCGCAGTAATAGTCACAAACATCTGGCTCACAATTTTAGACGAACCGTTGGTAACAGGTAGGTTTTTTAAACTAAAATACAGAGGTAGGTCCGTTTGATCATTTTATTTCGGTTGTTCCAATGTGATACATATACCTTTGTGAACTTCTGGAAACGCATGCTGTTACAGCGTGATTACCTGTAAATACAACATTAGTGCAATAAATGCTCAAAATGATGTTCGTCAACCCCAATGCACTTGCCAATACGAGTAACGACATTCCTCTCAACAGCGAGTAGCTCGCCTTCCGTAATGTTCGCACATTCATTGACAATGCGTTGACGCATGTTGTCAGGCGTTGTCGGTGGATCACGATGGCAAATATCTTTCAACTTTCCCCACAGAAAGAAATCCGGGGGTATCAGATCCGGTGAACGTGCGGGCCACGGTATGGTGCTTCGACGACCAATCCACCTGTCATGAAATAGGCTATTCAATACCGCTTCAACCGCACGCGAGCTATGTGCCGGACAGCCATCATGTTGGAAGTACATCGCCGTTCTGTCACGCAGTGAAACATCTTGTAGTAACATCGGTAGAACATTACGTAGGAAATCAGCGTACATTGCACCATTTAGATTGCCATCGATAAAATGGGAGCCAATTAACCTTCCTCCCATAATGCCGCACCATACATTAACCCTCCAAGGTCGCTGATGTTCCACTTGTCGCAGCCATCGTGGATTTTCCGTTGCATATTATGCCGGTTTACCTTACCGCTGTTGGTGAATGACGCTTCGTCGCTAAGTAGAACGATTGCAAATACCGTCCGTACTGAAAGAATGTTACGTGATACCACGTACTTATACGTTTTTGACTATTACAGCGCCATCTATCACTAAAGCGAAAAAAGTGGTCCAACTTAAACATTCATATTTCTTTACGTACTACACGAATATGTAATAATAAATGGAGGCTCCTATTTTAAAAAACGCAGTTGATATCTGTTTGATCTATGGCAGCGCCATCTAGCGGAACAACCATAGCGCCATCTGGTTTCCCCCTTCAAGCTAGACAAGCTTCGTTCTTTGTAGTTTTTTTTTTTTTTTGTTTGGCGCTTATTTCGTGAGATATTTGGCCCGGTCACGATCAATGGACCATAGACATCTATATAAGCGAAAGTGTTGCTGTTGCAGGATTTTGTGCGCAAACTGACCTCCCGATTAAGTCCCATAAACGTTCATTGGAATTCATTTCGGGCGATCTTGATGGCTAGATCATTCGCTCTAACTGTCCGGAATGTTCTTCAAACCAACTGCGAACGATTGTGGCCCGGAGACATGGAGCATAGTCATCCATAAAAATTTCATCGTCGTTTGGGAACATGAAGTACACGAGGTAGCCAAACATAACAATTTCCAGTCAACAATCGGTCCAGTTGAACCAGACGATCCGGGCGCAGCCCTGAATCTTCCTGCTGTCAGAAAAATGGTACCGAATCCTCCCAAGCCCACAAGGGTCTGAAAAACGATGGGACCGAATCCTCCCGTTTGAAACAGGTAGCAGTTCAAAACGTTATGAATACTCCAAGCAGGCAAAGGAAAGCATATGAAGTTACAGTAGAAGATGTAAAAAATTTTCTCGTGTGTTGTGAGTAGGTTTAAAAGTTTCATCTTTTATCATATTTAGATATTTGTTTTTAGAAACTGGAATCATCTGTAGCCTTGATTTCTTCATAATTAATTTATTAAAATAGCAAATCATGATTTCGCAACACACATTCTATCTCAGCGTTCATTTTATGAATTACGGCTACATTTCCAGCAAATATATACAGACAACAAATTGATAAGTGTGCGATGTCTGAATATAGGAGATGGTTAAGAAAACTTAATGTGAATGGTCTATAGAAGCGCAATAGACGGCAAAAAATATTTTTATAATTTTTTCTGCGTGCCTATTTGTACTCGCATTATGCAAAAAGCAATGCACGAAGTTGGATGCTGTTTTGACACTTACATTGTTGCTGGAAATTTTACCAGCTCCGAAATTTGCCACTTGCTGTTCCATAAATTTCAAGTGTGGTGCATGAAATCGTCAATAAAACAGTCGCCAAGCATATCAGGAGCCACCAGGGCAAACCAAACATGTACGACAGAGACCATCCAACTTCATTTTTTGCGTAATAGTCATATGCAAGCCCAAATGTTTGTATTTTTCGCCATCAGCTCTGTGTTAAACGAAGTTTGCATTCTTGAATGCGAATATCAGGCCAGATCCCACTTCCAGCTTTCATTATGCTCAGTTCTAAGTCAGAAAACATTGATGATGGCGAAGAGTTCAAACTTACATCACTACATTTATCAACAACGCTTTGAAATACGTACAGATACGACGAAGTTTCTTGTCATTGAATAAAGAGAAGACCAATGGAATGTAATGGCCATTGCTGGCCGCGGTGGTCTAGCGGTTCTAGGCGCTCAGTCCGGAACCGCGCGACTACTACCGTCGCAGGTTCGAATCCTGCTTCGGACATGGATGTTTGTAATGTCCTTAGGTTAGTTAGGTATAAGTAGTTCTAAGTTCTAGGGGACTGATGACCTTAGAAGTTAAGTTCCATAGTGCTCAGAGCCTTTCGAACCATTTGTTAAGTCCCATAGTGCTCAGTTGTTGTTGTTGTGGTCTTCAGTCCTGAGACTGGTTTGATGCAGCTTTCCATGCTACTCTATCCTGTGCAAGCTTCTTCATCTCCCAGTACCTACCGCAACCTACATCCTTCTGAATCTGCTTAGTGTATTCATTTCTTGGTCTCTCTCTACGGTTTTTACCCTCCACGCTGCCCTCCAATACTAAATTGCTGATCCCTTGATGCCTCAGAACATGTCCTACCAACCGATCCCTTCTTCTAGTCAAATTGTGCCACAAACTTCTCTTCTCCCCAATCCTATTCAATACGTCCTCATTAGTTATGTGATCTACCCATCTAATCTTCAGCATTCTTCTGTAGCACCACATTTCGAAAGCTTCTATTCTCTTCTTGTCTAAATTATTTATCGTACATGTTTCACTTCCATACATGGCTACACTCCATACAAATACTTTCAGAACTGACTTCCTTACACTTAAATCTATACTCGATGTAAAAAAATTTCTCTTCTTCAGAAACGCTTTCCTTGTTATTGCCAGCCTACATTTTATATCCTCTCTACTTCGACCATAATCAGTTATTTTGCTCCCCAAATAGCAAATCTCCTTTACTACTTTAAGTGTCTCATTTCCTCATCTAATTCCCTCAGCATCACCCAACTCCATTCGACTACATTCCATTATCCTCGCTTTGCTTTTGTTGTTGTTCATCTTATATCCTCCTTTCAAGACACTATCCATTCCGTTCAAGTGCTCTTCCAAGTCCTTTGCTGTCTCTGACAGAATTACAACGTCATCGGCGAACCTCAAAGTTTTTATTTCTTCTCCATGTATTTTAATATCTACTCCGAATTTTTCTTTTGTTTCCTTTACTGCTTGCTCAATGTACAGATTGAGTAACATCGGGAAGAGGCTACAATTCTGTCTCACTCCCTTCCCAACCACTGCTTCCCTTTCATGCCCCTAAACTCTGATAACTGCCATATGGTTTCTGTACAAATTGTAAATAGCCTTTCGCTCCCTGTATTTTACCCCTTGCCACCTTCAGAATTTGAAAGAGAGTATTCCAGTCAACATTGTCAAAAGCTTTCTCTAAGTCTACAGATGCTAGAAATGTAGGTTTGCCCTTCCTTAATCTAGCTTCTAAGATAAGTTGCAGGGTCAGTATTGCCTCAAGTGTTCCAACATTTCTACGGAATCCAATCTGTTCTTCCCCGAGGTCGGTTTCTACCCGTTTTTTCATTTGTCCGTAAAGAATTCGCGTTAGTATTTTGCAGCTGTGACTTATTAAACTGATAGTTCGGTAATTTTATCATCTGGCAACTCCTGCTTTCTTTGGGATTGAAATTATTATATTCTTCTTGAAGTCTGAGGGTATTTCGTCTGTTTCATGCATCTTGCTCACCAGATGGTAGAGTTTTGTCATGGCTGGCTCTCCCAAGGCCGTCAGTAGTTCTAATGGAATGTTGTCTACTCCCAGGGCCTTGTTTCGACTGAGGTCTTTCAGTGCTCTATCAAACTCATCACGCAGTATCGTATCTCCCATTTCATCTTCATCTACATCCTTTTCCATTTCCATAATATTGTCCTCAAGTACATCGCCCTTGTATAGACCCTCTATATACTCCTTCCACCTTTCTGCTTTCCCTTCTTTGCTTAGAACTAGGTTTCCATCTGTTCCTGTAGGCAGTATCTATCTTGCCCCTAGTGAGATAAGCTTCTACATCCTTACATTTGTCCTCTATCCATCCCTGCTTAGCCATTTTGCACTTCCTGTCGATCTCATTTTTGAGACGTTTTTATTACTTTTTGCCTGCTTCACGTACTGCATTTTTATATTTTCTCCTTTCATCAATTAAATTCAATATATCTCCTGTTACCCAAGGATTTCTACTAGCTCTCGTCTTTTTACCTACTTGATTCTCTGCTGCCTTCACTACTTCATCCCACAAAGCTACCCATTCTTCTTCTATTGTATTTCTTTCCCCCATTCCTGTCAGTCGTTCCGTTACGCTCTCCCTGAAACTCTGTACAACCTCTGGTTCCTTCAGTTTATCCAGGTCCCATCTCGTTAAATTCCCACCTTTTTGCAGTTTCTTCAGCTTTAATCTACAGATCATAACCAATAGATTGTGGTCAGAGTCCACATCTGCCCCTGGAAATGTCTTACAATTTAAAACCTGTTTCCTAAATCTGTGTCTTACCATTATATAATCTATCTGATACCTTTTAGTATCTCCAGGGTTCTTCCATGTATACAACCTTCTTTTATGATTCTTGAACCAAGTGTAGCTATGATTAACTTACGCTCTGTGCAAAATTCTACCAGGCGGCATCCTTTTTCATTTCTTAGCCCCAATCTATATTCACCTACTACATTTCCTTCTGTCCCTTTTCCTACTACCGAATTCCAGTCACCCATGACTATTAAATTTTCGCCACCCTTCACTATCTGAATAATTTCTTTTATTTCATCATACATTTCTTCAATTTTTCGTCATCTGCAGAGCTACTTGTATTACTGTAGTAGGCGTGGGTTTCGTATCTATCTTTGCCACAATAATGCGTTCACTATGCTGTTTGTAGTAGTTTACCAATATTCCTATTTTTCCTATTTATTATCAAACCTACTCCTGCGTTACCCCTATTTGACTTTCTGTTTATAACCCTGTAGTCACCTGACCAGAAGTCTTGTTCCTCCTGCCACCGAACTTCACTAATTCCCACTATATCTAACTTTAACCTATCTACTTCCCCTTTTAAATTTTCTAACCTACCTGCCCGACTAAGGGAACTGACATTCCACGCTCCGATCCGTAGAACGCCAGAGCCATTTGTAATGGCCATTAACTAAACCAAGTATTGTAAACAACTGACAAAAAAAAACTTTGGACAGCACTTGCGTTAATATTTTAAGGTTTGCAGAGTAACAAAATACGATCACTTTTTTCTCGGTGTTATTTTCTAATAAACACTTTTCCTGTTTGTAGTTTCCACATTCACGTGTTGACAACATCATGAATTTTGTGCCTAGCTTTGTAAATAGATTTACGAAAGTTGTTGACATCTCTCGTAGTTGTATCTTGCGTATCTTCTCCTCTTAACTTCTGGTGAATTATTTTTGACGGTCTCTCACAAATATCTTCTATGGCTTTTCTCAGAAATGATTTCTTGCCTCTGAATTTTGTTATGAGGCATTTCTTCATGATCGTGCTCTTCTTGACACTCCACGACATCCAGCTCCTCAATAGAAATAGTTTTAACAAAACTTGTTGTTGTTGTTGTCTTCAGTCCTGAGACTGGTTTGATGCAGCTCTTCATGCTACTCTATCCTGTGCAAGCTGCTTCATCTCCCAGTACCTACTGCAACCTACATCCTTCTGAATCTGCTTAGTGTACTCATCTCTCGGTCTCCCTCTACGATTTTTACCCTCCACGCTGCCCTCCAATGCTAAATTTGTGATCCCTTGATGCCTCAAAACATGTCCTACCAACCGATCCCTTCTTCTAGTCAAGTTGTGCCACAAACTTCTCTTCTCCCCAATCCTATTCAATACCTCCTCATTAGTTACGTGATCTATCCACCTTATCTTCAGTATTCTTCTGTAGCACCACATTTCGAAAGCTTCTATTCTCTTCTTGTCCAAACTAGTTATCGTCCATGTTTCACTTCCATACATGGCTACACTCCAAACAAATACTTTCAGAAACGACTTCCTGATACATAAATCTATATTCGAAGTTAACAAATTTCTCTTCTTCAGAAACAATTTCCTTGCCATTGCCAGTTTACATTTTATATCCTCTCTACTTCGACCATCATCAGTTATTTTACTTCCTAAATAGCAAAACTCTTTTACTACTTTAAGTGTCTCATTTCCTAATCTAATTCCCTCAGCACCACCCGATTTAATTTGACTACATTCCATTATCCTCGTTTTGCTTTTGTTAATGTTCATCTTATATCCTCCTTTCAAGACACTGTCCATTCCGTTCAACTGCTCTTCCAAGTCCTTTGCCGTCTCTGACAGAATTACAATGTCATCGGCGAACCTCAAAGTTTTTACTTCGTCTCTATGAATTTTAATACCTACTCCAAATTTTTCTTTTGTTTCCTTTACTGCTTGCTCAATATACATCGGGGAGAGGCTACAACCCTGTCTCACTCCTTTCCCAACCACTGCTTCCCTTTCATGCCCCTCGACTCTTATGACTGCCATCTGGTTTCTGTACAAATTATAAATAGCCTTTCGCTCCCTGTATTTTACCCCTGCCACCTTTAGAATTTGAAAAAGAGTATTCCAGTCAACATTGTCAAAAGCTTTCTCTAAGTCTACAAATGCTAGAAACGTAGGTTTGCCCTTCCTTAATCTTTCTTCTAAGATAAGTCGTAAGGTCAGTATTGCCTCACGTGTTCCAACATTTCGACGGAATCCAAACTGATCCTCCCCGAGGTCTGCATCTACCAGTTTTTCCATTCGTCTGTAAAGAATTCGCGTTAGTATTTTGCAGCCGTGGCTTATTAAACTGATAGTTCGGTAATTTTCACATCTGTCAGCACCTGCTTGCTTTGGGATTGGAATTATTATGTTCTTCTTGAAGTCTGAGGGTATTTCGCCTGTCTCATACATCTTGCTCACCAGCTGGTAGAGTTTTGTCAGGACTGGCTCTCCCAAGGCCGTCAGTAGTTCTAATGGAATGTTGTCTACTCCGGGGGCCTTGTTTCGACTCAGGTCTTTCAGTGCTCTGTCAAACTCTTCACGCAGTATCGTGTCTCCCATTTCATCTTCATCTACATCCTCCTCCATTTCCATAATACTGACCTCAAGTACATCACCCTTGTATAAACCTTCTATATACTCCTTCCACCTTTCTGCTTTCCCTTCTTTGCTTAGAACTGGGTTTCCATATGAGCTCTTGATATTCATACAAGTGGTTCTCTTCTCTCCAAAGGTCTTTTTAATTTTCCTGTAGGCAGTATCTATCTTACCCCTAGTGAGATAAGCTTCTACATCCTTACGTTTGTCCTCTAGCCATCCCTGTTTAGCCATTTTCAACTTCCTGTCGATCTCATTTTTGAGACGTTTGTATTCCTTTTTGCCTGCTTCATTTACTGCATTTTTATATTTTCTCCTTTCATCAATTAAATTCAATATTTCTTCTGTTGTTCTGATTTCTAGCAGCCCTCGTCTTTGTACCTACTTTATCTTCTGCTGCCTTCACTACTACATCCCTCAGAGCTACCCATTCTTCTTCTACTGTATTTCTTTCCCCTATTCCTATGCAGCCATTAATGTTGCACGTCCATCGCGCTGTACCACCTTTCAGCAGTTTTTGAAAACCGAAGGTGCTACCTTTCAAAACCAACATTTTCCTTCCCTTCCTACTTACTGAAACTGTAAGCTCGCCTAAGGACATGTTCACTCTACAGTCTACAACGATCTGCCGCGAACTGCTAAGTGGCCGCAGGCAGCTGTGCTCATCAGCGCACACAATGCTCTGTCGCAATGTGTTGGGAGAATTCGATCCTGTTACCTGCGTACCCACCTGGCTTCGGGAGGATTGGGGGCTGCGCCTGACGATCCATTCCACTGCATGTAAACACAGCCCGCACCATTACGGAGCCGCCGGGAGCTTACTCAGTTCGTTGTTGACGACTTGGTTCCACTGCTTCGCTGGACCTGCGACACAATCGTGCCCTGCCATAAGCTCTTCCCAGCTGAAATCGGAACTCATATGGCCAGGCCACGATTATTCAGTCATTTACGGAAAATGATGAAGAGCCCAGCGAGAGGGAGGGTGGCGCTGTAAGCGATTTTTTACTTCTTTCAAACAACTTACGAGAATTCAGCCAGGTAATATTTACAGCGACCGCCGATATTTCTGGGAGAGTACACCCCGCCATTTTCAAGGCACAAACTGCAACCGACAGGCGATGTACAAGCAAATTTAAAACCTCGGTTCTTAGAGTAAGCCGGCCGGTGTGGCGGAGCGGTTCTAGGCGCTATAGTCTGGAACCGCACGACCGCTACGGTCGTAGGTTCGAATCCTGCCTGGGGCATGGATGTCTGTGATATCCTTAGGTTAGTTAGGTTTAAGTAGTTCTAACTTCTAGGAGACTGATGACCTCAGATGTTAAGTCCCATAGTGCCCAGAGTCATTTGAACCGTTCTTGGAGTAATTCAGGACAGATAACACACACCTGAACACCAGTGCCACCAAAGATGTCCAAAGTCAGAGGTATCGTTAGTGAAAGACTACGAAATAGCAGATGAGGTGACATAGACTCTGTCTCTCTGTTTTTCGAAAAGGGAGAGAGCAGGATTCCAAGCAGAATTTAAACAAAAACCTCCTTCCCTGTTTACAAGGTTGCTCTCTAATTTAACCTCAACTATGTCCTTAATAACACTGTCCTAATAGCTGGAAGCGCATGCCAATATCTCGGTGTTGTTGTGTAACATAGGGTGACCAGTATCCAAGCAATGTTCGGCGCCGGCCGGAGTGGCCGTGGGTTCTAGGCGCTACAGTCTGGAGCCGAGCGACCGCTACGGTCGCAGGTTCGAATCCTGCCTCGGGCATGGATGTGCGTGATGTCCTTAGGTTAGTGAGGTTTAATTAGTTCTAAGTTCTAGGCGACTGATGACCTCAGAAGTTAAGTCGCATAGTGCTCAGAGCCGTTTGAACCAATGTTCGGCAGTAGCAGATCTGTTTGTCTGCTTTGTCATACCGTTTATGCTCAGTACATCGGTCCTCCACGGTCCTGATAGTCTGACCAATGTATGCCATGACACGGCTACAAGGAATGCGATGTACACCCGCCTGTCCGTTGCAGTTTGTGCATGGGGTGTATTCCCGCCGAAATATCGGCGTTTGCTGTAAATATTACCTGGCTGAATTCCCGCAAGTTGTTTGAAAATTATGTACGCCAGGAGAAACTCAGGTCTCACGATGTCTTACTGTTATTAAAGGCAGTCGCTTCGGACGTCTTCTGCCATTACCCATTAACGCTATATTTCGCAGCAATGTCCTAACGGATACGTTCATCGCACGTCCCTTATTGATTGTTGCTTGTCTGTTTAGACTGACAACTCTACACAAGTGCCGCTGCTTTCGGTCGTTAAGTGAAGGCTGTCGGCCACTGCGTTGTCCATGGTGAGAGGTAACGCCTCAAATTTTGTATTCGCGGCACTCTGTTCACACTGTGGATGTCAGAATGTTGAAATCCCTAACGCTCCACAGTGGAACATCCCATGCCTTTAGCTCCATTTACTGCTTTGCGTTCAAAGTCTATTAATTCCCCTCCTGCAGCCATAACACGTAGAAAACCTTTTCACATGAATCACCTGAGTGCAAATGACGGCTCCGCCAATGCACCGCCCTTTTATACCTCGTGTACCCGATACTACCGCCATCTGTAAATGTGCATATCGCTATCCCATGACTGCTGTCATCCCAGTGAGCACCGTAGAGAACCCCTGGCCGAAAAACGTTTATTTTCATTGTTTTTATCGATTATATGTCAAGAGGTATCCCTCATGTCAAGAGTATCACTCGAAATATTGTTGCTCTGGAAGGCAGGCCACTCGAAACTTGCTGACTATAAATGCTGAGCTCGTGACAGGAAGCAATCCTTTTCCATCCTCTCCGGCCTCTCCCTTGATAGGTCCCACCTGGCAGTTTTATTCTTCATCGTATGTGCTCCAAGTGGGTTTAAAGTGTGTTGTTCTGGTGTGTTTTTAATACTGTGGCCGGCTTTTAACCTGTATGTGTGCCTTCAGTGTCTTCTTTGTGTTTTAAGAATCGCCAACTGTGTTTTTAACTTAATGTCGACTTTTTTAATTGCCCCCCATGAACGTCTCCATTTCAGTGTATTTTTACGCCCATTTTCTCCCCTTACTCTGTTTTATGTTACCCTTTTTTATTGCCTTATATGTAACATTTTAATCCTCGTATTACTTGTCATGTCACTCGGCTGAAGAGCGGTGGATTGTGCCGCTGACAGCCCTCCGCTACCCATATGGGGCAGGGGAGTGAAATCACAATAAAGAAAAAAAATGGGAAGCAATTGGCAGACGACCCATGTAGGCTTCGAAGCTATACCACGCACCTAGGTGCTGCCCTGGTAGTAGCAGCTACAGTATGTGGGAAACAACAAAAATGATTCTGAATCGTGTCAGTCGGTACCTGTTTCCCGCAAAACTCGGGCGCATGGAATGGTTCACCCTCATTTGCTCATTTCATTCACAGTTGTCTCTCGTAGCTCGATAGGCGGTCGCAACCGTCAGGAAGCTGAGCTCTCTGCGCTAAAGCCTTGAGGATATTTAAATAACGTCATCCGAAAGGAAGAATGGAAGATTTGTGTTCAACATCCCATCCACAATGAGCTCATTAGAGATGGGGCACAAGTTCCGAATAGGGAAGGATGAGGAAGGAATTCGGCCATGTCCTTTCAAAGTAAGTGTACCGGCATCTACAGTAAGCAGTTTAGGGAAATCAAGGAAAACCTAAAGCTATAGGGAAGAAGGGGGATTTGAACCGTCGTCCTCCCGAATGCGAGTCCAGTATGCTGACAACTCCACCACCTCGCTTGGTAAGCTCGACCGAGCTGCTGTCTCAGGTGGCTCTCCGCAATCTTTGATCTTATTCTGAAATACCTTCCCAGTTCCTACCAGAATAGCTAACTGCCACCTATCTCTCTCATATAGTTACAGCAGCTGCAACTACCATCCAGCAGATGACTTAAATATAAACTGTCTCTCTAATCATGTCCAGAATCTGATTCCATTTCTATCCCAGGGCGATATGGGCCTATACGATTGCCTTTACAGCTAATTGGCTACTAACTACAATTACTTAACAGCCATCTGCTGCGCAAATTTAGCTTCCTGTCAACAAAGTAGCAGCCGGCCGCGGTGGTCGTGTGGTTCTAGCGCTGCAGTCCGGAACCGCAGGACTTCTACGGTCGCATGGATGTGTGTGAGGTCCTTAGGTTAGTTAGGTTTAAGTAGTTCTAAGTTCTAGGGGACTGATGACCTAAGATGTTAAGTTCCATAGTGCTCAGAGCCAACAAAGTAGCCTTTCAGCGTGGCATGAACTCGACAAGTGTTTTTTGGAGGCATGTGACACCAGACATCTACGTGAAGGTCACATAATTCGCGTAAATTATAGGATCGGTGCCTGTGGGTGCATAGCTACCCTACAACGTCCCAGATGATAGACTGTTTGCCGATGATGCTGTAGTCTATAGTAAAGTAGTATCACACGAAATTTGTGAACAAATGAATGAGGATTTCCAGAAAATAAATGCCTGGTGTAATGACTGGTAGCTATCTCTCAATATTAGTAATTGTAGCCTACTGCGTATAACAAGGCGAAAATCCCCGTTAATGTACGAGTGCAAAATAAATGCCCAGTCTTTGGAAGCAGTAACGTCCATCAAGTATCTGGGTGTGACTGTTCGATATGATCTCAAACTGAATGATCAGATTACACAAGTAACGGGTAAGGTGAACTCTAGATTGCGGTTTATTGGTAGAATCCTGCAGCGATGCAGTCCTTCATCCAAGGAAGCAGCTTACAATACGTAAGTTCGTACGGTCTTGGAGTATTGTTCGTCTGTATGGGACCCTTACCAGTTGGATCTGATTCAACGGATGGAGAAGGTCCAAAGAAGAGCGGCAAGATTCGTGACTGGTACATTTAGCCATCGCGAGAGCGTTACAAGTCTCATAGAAAGTTTGAAGTGGGACACACTTGCAGACAGACGGCTCGCTAAACAGAAGGGGCTGCTCACTAAATTCCGAAATCCAATCTTCACCGAGGATGTAGAGCATATATTATTACCACCAACTTTCAAATCGTGCAGTGATCACCAATCAAAGATAAGGGAAATATGAGCTCGTACTGAGGCGTTGAGACAGTCGTTTTTCCTTTGCGCGATCCACGAGTGGAACAGGGGGGGGGGGGGGGGGGGGGGGGAATATGACTTTGGCGCTAACTGTGCCCTCTGCCACACACCGCTTGGTGTATATGTAGATGTAGATGTGTTCCATCGGGCTCAGATCAGGCGAATTTGATGTTCAAGATATCAGGCGAATTGCCGGCCGCGGTGGTCTCGCGGTTCTAGGCGCGCAGTCCGGAACCGTGCGACTGCTACGGTCGCAGGTTCGAATCCTGCCTCGGGCATGGATGTGTGTGATGTCCTTAGGTTAGTTAGGTTTAAGTAGTTCTAAGTTCTAGGGGACTAATAACCACAGCAGTTGAGTTGAAACGTCCCCTTAGAAAAATTATACATAACTGTGCTTAAACTGACACACAATATTTTTAGCGCAACGCAATCTGACTTTCAAAACTCCCTACAAAAGGATGGCCCCGACTAACATTAACCTATACGTTTCACATATCACTTACCTCACAAAAATCTTGGTTACTCGAACTACTGCAATACAGCGAGCGCCACTACTGCCAGCTAAATAAAAGATTCAAACTACGGAAGGCACTAACTACTGATAGGCATAGTTAGCAAATGAAAGATTTTAATAGAGAACAAACAATGTATTTACCTTAATAGTCATAATATATATATCAGTTCGTGACACCAATTCTTACAAATTTCAAATCTCCGCCATCTCTCTCCCCACGTCCACCACTGCTGGCGGCTCACCTCGAACTGCGCAACGCCATGCGCTGTTAGCATCCAGCTGCCGCTGCCCGACACTACAATGGCAGACAACAATGCAAACTAGCCACAGACTGCGCACAGCACAGCCAGTGATTTTTCACACAGAGCGCTATGTGGCGGCGGCGTTACCAATAAAAAAACCTAAACAGCGTACTTACAGAGTCCCATAGTGCTCAGAGCCATTTGAACCATTTTTAACAGGCGAATTCATTACCATGTTTCTCAAACCACTGTAACACGATTAAGGTGTTGCTATGCTGGTGGAAGATGTTATCACGATCGAGGAGGACGTCAAGTATGAAGGAAAGCAGGTTCCCTGCAGGCCAAGATATCAACGCGAGTACACTACCATGTTTCTCAAATCGTTGTAGCACGATTAAGGTCTTGTGTTACTGACTGTTATAGTGCTGGAAGATGTTATAACCATCGAGGAGGATATCAAGTATGAAGAAATGCAGGTTCCTTAGAAACCAAAAGGAACGATCCACTGGCCTTCAGCTGTGGCGCGACGCGCTTTTCGAATAGCCATTCGCCTGGATAAAGAGTATCCAGTGACGACCATCGATCTGTTGTAACAAGAAACGAATTCACCGACCAGTTTGAGGCTTGGACGCCAAACGCCTTGTCACCTACTCGTGGTTTCACCGTCATTCAACCACTTTCCATAGATGCTCTCGACAGCACCACGGGAACAACTGACCAGCTCCATCGGTTCCGAAATGCTCGCTCCCAGTCGCCAGCCAAATCTGCTGTTTGTGGAAGTCGTTTGAGTCAGTGGATTTCGCCATTCGCGGTGTGTACCGTCGCTATAACGACTTCCCATTTGTGTCTGCTCCGTTTCCATATTCTTCCCAAAGCATTACTTGCTCGCAGCATTCAGTCTAGCGCTGAGCAGCGATCCTGCAATGTTGGAACGTGTGGACACTCTCATTCTAGGTAATCGACTGATTAAACACCTCGCTGCACAACTGGACGTCTCCGTTGGCAGTACTGACACATTCGTCCAACAGTTGGGATACTCAAAGTGTGTGGGGGCTGGTTCCTCGCCGTCTAACAGAAGACCATACAAGCAACGAGGGACCATCTGCACGGAATTGCTTGCGCCTTATTAGCGACGTTATTGACACAGCAAGACTTTGACTCTGATCTCGACCAGTGGAGTAAGTACAGACCCTTCCAGCAAGTAGTGTGCACATGGCAAAACAAGGCAATGCACGGTTTACAGCGGTCTCAGTCAGAAAAAAGCAGCATTCACTGTAATAAGCTCCGACAATGGCGGATGTGATAACATATCTACAAGATAACTGCAGTCGCCATATGCAATAACGGTTCAGCAGTGATGACGAGAAAGACATGGCGATCAATTGTAACCTATTTTGGACGGTCCACAGAACTAAAAGGAGGCAGTTAAACATAATAATTACCGCTCGTGGCTATATATATATTTACTGCCATTGCAATTCCAAGCGTTTGTCATTTAGACGCGTACTACACATAGGTTATACACAGAGATTCATAAAAGGACATGCGTTTCATACAAAAATATGGCGCAGCAGTGTGTATGTTCCACATTCTTTATTACTTAAAGTGAGACATTTTTATTCTTAAAGACTTACAGACTCGTGCCTACAGCGAAATTTCCTATTTATTAATGCGGTTTAAAATAGTAAATCTTTATTTGTTTCAGGTCGGATCTATGCGTTGGGTGCAACTTAACCTAAACTTGCTGCCTAAATTTTGTCACCGTTTGGCCCGTTTTTATTGTTTAATATTTGTCCGTCCGTACGAAAATGGCGTCAGCTAGGAGATGTCACAAACTGTGATTCGGTACCCAGAGTGTAAGTAGCATGTTTATGTGTTTGTACGTTGGCAGCGCAAACAGCGCTCTGCATTAAGATCACTGACAGCGCTGTGCGCTTTCTGTAAGAGACTCTGTGGCCGGTCGGACTAAAGCCCGGTCCACACGCAACGATCTGTCTGCGCAGACATCGGCGCAGATGTCTGTACATCCAAAAGATCGCTGCAAATGTAGTGTGTTCACACGACGCA
Organism: Schistocerca gregaria; assembly: GCF_023897955.1. Lineage (NCBI taxonomy): Eukaryota > Metazoa > Arthropoda > Insecta > Orthoptera > Acrididae > Schistocerca > Schistocerca gregaria. The sequence continues at coordinate 871,734,625 of NC_064922.1, forward strand.
AACCCCCATCTACTAATCGCCCGCCATCTGTCGGTGTAGAAACATAATATCAGTGGCAAGCGACTACGCTCCCCGTAAACGTCAAAATTTAATACAGTTATTTTGAAATATAGAAATGGAGGAAGTTCTGTTGTGGTCAGTGTTCGCAACTTATGTTGCAAAAAACATTCAGACCAACGCAGGAAATAGAGAAAGCGGTCAAAATGATGTAGACGGTGGCTGCTAAAGCGAAAGCAAGACGGCCGTGCCCTTTCAGAGGAACCATCCCGGCATTTGACTGGAGTGATTTAGGGAAATCACGGAAAACCTAAATCAGCCTGGCCGGACGCGGGATTGAACCGTCGTCCTGCCGAATGTGAGTCCAGTGTCTAACCGCTGCGCCACCTCGCTCGGTGAATTGAACATTTCCTGGACTCTGGAGTCTACATGATGGACCCATGAATCCCTGGACGTACTCCTGATATCATGCCAATGGGCTTTTTTTGTGTTTGCTTGCTGTACTGGGTATTTGCCAGTGCTGTATGGAACCTTCAAGATTCTGATTGTGGAAGTCATCGGTACCATCTCTTTGGTATTGTTGCAGCGGCCGTGGATGGAAACTGAATACAGGCTTGACATTCTTCGCAGGGGCCGACGTTGATGTAATTTTTTGTTTTGATGTATAACTTATTTTTGAGAAGAAAATAAATTTATTTCCCTTAATTTTGTTCTGAAGCAAACTGAAAATTTTGTACGAGCTCAGGTAACCAAATACTGATTTTATTTATCTTGAATTTGCATTAAAATTATGCCCTTGCTGGTCCAATGATATCACGGTGGCGTTAGGTAAGTAAAACAACATTTTTTTCTGAAATCAAGTTGCGTTTATTGAGGATTCCAATTTACCCTTTTGGGTACAAAACACTATATTTTTCGACATATTTCCGTTCAATGGGAGGGCCTGATGGCCGCATGGTATTGATCTATTGGTCGACGTTGCAGCCAAAGTCTTGATGCATCAACAACCTCCCTAGTTAGGCGCATCAGTTCAGCACAGACCGTCCTTCGTTGCTCTTTATATGGTCTTCTGGCAGTCAGGGAGGTACCAGCGGACACACATTTTCACACACTTTACGCCTTTGAGTACCCCAACTGGTGGACGAAAGTGTCAGCTCTACCCACGGAGACATCCAACTGTGCAGCGAGGTGTTTGACTTTGATCCGTCGGTTACCTCGAATGAGAGTGTCCGCAGGTTCCAGCATTCCAGAATATACAGCTGTGTGCGACCGTCCGGACCAAGGCAGATCGGACAGGTTTGTGCGATCTTGTGATGACCACAGACCCCTCTCCAAACAACTAACCGTTCTTTTGTTCACTGCCAGATCTTCTTAGACGTTCTACAAGCGCTTATGAATATGTGGTTTTCTGTCAAAAGAAACTCAATGACACAGCTCTCTGCTTGGAACGCATTTCCGTTACAGACGCCATTTTGAAGGCTACCTAGACAGCTGCCACCTATCGGAAGTTCATGAAACTAATTAACAAACGCCTGAAACTTGGAAGTTTTCCGACACAATGGAGACACTCGACAATAAAAGTTCTCGACAAAGGTAGAGGAGACCCAACGGACCCAAACAAGTACAGAGGCATAGCCCTGGAATATCCTCATTTCAAGATGTTTTCAAAGACAATTACACAAAAAATCAAAGCCTCTGTGTACAGTCATCTCCCAGAACGATAAATGCATTCCAAATCTGGAAGATCAACACTTACAGCAGTGAGGCTTCTTCTAAACAGTATCGACGAAGCACTACAAAAGAAACAAATATTCTACACACTGTTCATAGACTCTACCAAAGCCTTTGACCTACTGGAAAGAGATCTCATAGTCCAAAAACTGGGAAGAAGATAGTGTATGGGCAAGAATAATCAAGTCAGTCCTCGAATACAACTTAATCACAATATCAGACAACCTCTCTTTTTCGAACCCCATTCTGCAATCGAACGGAGTCTTACATGGTGACCCAACGAGCCCTTTGCTGTACATTCTTGCCACTGAAGAAGTGCTCCAAATTGGAGAAAATGAAGAAGATGTATATGCATATGCTGACGACATAGCCGTAGATTCAACAGATATACAGAAGCTGCAGAAAATCATTGAGAAAATAGACAAATGGTGCAGTGAACACAAACTACACATAAACAAAACAAAGATGGACATGGTGATTTTCAGAAAAGGAGGAAAAACACCCAAGAACGCGGAAATCAACATCAGAGGACAAAAAATAAAAATCTCATCAGACTTTAAATACCTAGGGGTGACATTGCAACGAACAGCCAAATGCTTCACAAAATAAACAACAGAACGTGCAGACCAAGCAATAATAGCAATACAGGACATAAAAAACATCCGCCGACTCAGTCTAGAAACAGCCATGAAATTATTCAATGCAAAAACCTTGCCAATCCTGACTTTGGGATGGAGGGTTATATGGGACCACGTGACAGACAAAAATCTAGAAACACTAAAAAGGTGAAATCGACTTATCTAAAGACAGTCTGGAACCGCGCGACCGCTACAGTCGCAGTTTCGAATCCTGCCTCAGGCATGGATGTGTGTGATGTCCTTAGGTTAGTTAGATTTAAGTAGTTCTAAGTTCTAGGGGGCTGATGACCTTAGAAGTTAAGTCCCATAGTGCTCAGAGCCATTTGAACCATTTATCTAAAAAGAGCACTAGGTCTCTCAAAGAGAACAAGATCTAGACTAGTGTACCTGCTAGCGAGAGAGACATTCCTGATTGAAGACATCAAACTTCGATATATGATGTCACACACCAGGGCTTCCAGAAAGCAACTGAAGATCATGGAGGACAAACGAGAAAAAGTATGGCCGGAGTTCTATGGCACCGAAGCAATGACGAAACGCTCATGGACAGCACCAAACTTCAAGCCGCGACATACATGTCGTAACTAGACTTTCTATTCACAGCTTTCATCATCTAATTCGCAAAAACAAAACTTATCACGATCCAACCACAACATGTGTATGTGAACTGTGTAACGAAGCCTGTGACCGATATCACATAGACTGTGCAGTAAAAGAATTAAATCGATAAATGAATATGCAAAAATGTAAAATGTAAATGTAAAATGTTAAGAAAAGCAACTGCATATGGCTATTTGCCTGCAATTTTATTAAATAAAACTTGGTTTAAGAATCATGAAAGAAGGTTGTATACGTGGAAGAACCCTGGAGATACTAAAAGGTATCAAATAGATTATATAATGGTAAGACAGAGATTTAGGAACCAGGTTTTAAGTTGTAAGACATTTCCAGGGGCAGATGTGGACTCGGACCACAATCTATTGGTTATGACCTGTAGATTAAAACTGAAGAAACTGCAAAAATGTGGGAAATTAAGGAGATGGGACCTGGATAAACTGAAAGAACCAGAGGTTGTACAGAGTTTCAGGGAGAGCATAAGGGAACAATTGACAGGAATAGGGGAAAGAAATACAGTAGAAGAAGAATGGGTAGCTCTGAGGGATGAAGTAGTGAATGCAGCAGAGGATAAAGTAGGTAAAAACATGAGGGCTGCTAGAAATCCTTGGGTAACAGAAGAAATACTGAATTTAATTGATGAAAGGAGAAAATATAAAAATGCAGTAAATGAAGCAGGCAAAAAGGAATACAAACGTCTCAAAAATGAGATCGACAGGTGGTGCAAAATGGCTAAACAGGGATGGCTAGAGGACAAATGTAAGGATGTAGAAGCTTATCTCACTAGGGGTAAGATAGATACTGCCTACAGGAAAATTAAAGAGACCTTTGGAGAGAAGAGAACCACGTGTATGAATATCAAGAGCTCAGATGGCAACCCAGTTCTAAGCAAAGAAGGGAAGGCAGAAAGGTGGAAGGAGTATATAGAAGGTTTATACAAGGGTGATGTACTTGAGGACAATATTATGGAAATGGAAGAGGATGTAGATGAAGACGAAATGGGAGATACGATACTGCGTGAAGAGTTTGACAGAGCACTGAAAGACCTGAGTCGAAACAAGGCCCCCGGAGTAGACAACATTCCATTAGAACTACTGACGGCCTTGGGAGAGCCAGTCCTGACAAAACTCTACCAGCTGGTGAGCAAGATGTATGAGACAGGCGAAATACCCTCAGACTTCAAGAAGAACATAATAATTCCAATCCCAAAGAAGGCAGGAGCTGACAGATGTGAAAATTACCGAACTATCAGTTTAATAAGTCACAGCTGCAAAATACTAACGCGAATTCTTTACAGACGAATGGAAAAACTGGTAGATGCAGACCTCGGGGAGGATCAGTTTGGATTCCGTCGAAATGTTGGAACACGTGAGGCAATACTGACCTTACGACTTATCTTAGAAGAAAGATTAAGAAAAGGCAAACCTACGTTTCTAGCATTTGTAGACTTAGAGAAAGCTTTTGACAATGTTGACTGGAATACTCTTTTTCAAATTCTAAAGGTGGCAGGGGTAAAATACAGGGAGCGAAAGGCTATTTACAATTTGTACAGAAACCAGATGGTAGTCATAAGAGTCGAGGGGCATGAAAGGGAAGCAGTGGTTGGGAAAGGAGTGAGACAGGGTTGTAGCCTCTCCCCGATGTTATTCAATCTGTATATTGAGCAAGCAGTAAAGGAAACAAAAGAAAAATTTGGAGTAGGTATTAAAACATGGAGACGAAGTAAAAACTTTGATGTTCGCCGATGACATTGTAATTCTGTCAGAGACGGCAAAGGACTTGGAAGAGCAGTTGAACGGAATGGACAGTGTCTTGAAAGGAGGATATAAGATGAACATCAACAAAAGCAAAACGAGGATAATGGAATGTAGTCAAATTAAATCGGGTGTTGGTGAGGGAATTAGATTAGGAAATGAGACACTTAAAGTAGTAAAGGAGTTTCGCTATTTAGGAAGTAAAATAACTGATGATGGTCGAAGTAGAGAGGATATAAAATGTAGACTGGCAATGGGAAGGAAAGCGTTTCTGAAGAAGAGAAATTTGTTAACATCGAATATAGATTTATGTATCAGGAAGTCATTTCTGAAAGTATTTGTTTGGAGTGTAGCCATGTATGGAAGTGAAACATGGACGATAACTAGTTTGGACAAGAAGAGAATAGAAGCTTTCGAAATGTGGTGCTACAGAAGAATGCTGAAGATTAGATGGGTAGATCACGTAACTAATGAGGAGGTATTGAATAGGATTGGAGAGAAGAGAAGTTTGTGGCACAACTTGACTAGAAGAAGGGATCGGTTGGTAGGACATGTTTTGAGGCATCAAGGGATCACAAATTTAGCATTGGAGGGCAGCGTGGAGGGTAAAAATCGTAGAGGGAGACCAAGAGATGAGTACACTAAGCAGATTCCGAAGGATGTAGGTTGCAGTAGGTACTAGGAGATGAAGCAGCTTGCACAGGATAGAGTAGCATGGAGAGCTGCATCAAACCAGTCTCAGGACTGAAGACAACAACAACAACAAAAATGAAACTACAGGGTCTAAAGCGACAATATTCCAGTATGTCTGAAGCAAAAAATGTTCATATGTGTGTGAAATCTTCTGGGACTTAAATGCTAAGGTCATCAGTCCCTGAGCTTACAAGGCCACGTGGGGTTTCCTACAAGGGTGCAGCAGGTAGCGAAGCTGTCCCGAGCAACCGGTTCCCTAACGAGGTGTCTGCAAACTGAGCCTCCCCCACTGCTTGCCTACCCCAGTCGTTCACCCTCAGTGCCGGTGTTGTCACAGTTTCTCAGACAGCGTCGTCATCGATCAGCATCAATAATTTCGCAAAGTCAACTTGCTGAGTTTCGTCATATATGTCATATGAAACTAATTATTTGTATCTGACGAATCTCATTCACAAAAGTACGCTTTTAACGGCATTTCTAAAGTTCTAATACACAATCTGCCATTTATTGAATTTTTATCTCAACAAAACTGAAATTTTACTTGGTAAATTTCTTAGATAACATGATCACTCATGTTGTGAAGCTTCCAGAATTTTTGTGAGGAAGGCCGAATGAGGACTCAGACAGCTGGTTGCCCACTATTCTGTCAGAGACGATCATATTTGCCTTTATTGTGCTCCAACAGGAGCATTTTTCAGCTGATTATTGTGTAGTTCATTTTATAAAGATGAAATTCCAACTAGATGAACTGTGATGGAGTCATCTATATTAAGCAACGGATTTTGTTATATGTAGAGACATCAAGAACAGCACTCTAGTTATCGCCACCTTACACGCCGCATCTAACCACAGGGAAATATTCTGTAATTTCTTCCAGGTGAACACGCCCACTGTCGCGTAAATCTTTATCTAATTACTAACTATAAGGCCGTGCGGTTCTAGGCGCTACAGTCTGGAACCTAGCGACCGCTACGGTAGCAGGTTCGGATCCTGCCTCGGTCATGGATGTGTGTGATGTCCTTAGGTTAGTTAGGTTTAAGTGGTTGTAAGTTCTAAGGGACTCATGACCTTAGAAGTTAAGTCCCATAGTGCTCACAGCGATTTGAACCATTTTTTGTAATTATCTTTGGAAACATTTTGAACTGAGTATTTTCCAGGGCTATGCCTCTGTACTTGTTTGGGTCTGTTGGGTCTCCTCTACCTTTGTAGAGAAATTTATTGTCGACCTCAGATGTTGAGTCCCATAGTGCTCACAGCAATTTGAACCATTTTTTTTAAATACATTCGAACAACAGAAATCATTTAATGATTTCTGTCGTATAAGGGGCAACATAACTATTAAATAATAGTAACGAGATTACGAGAGCAGTTATACATTGTAAATTATCACGACACAAAATGAAGATGAAAAGCAATGTGGGACTTCCTTCCGTTTGCGTTTGAAACTCTCTGAGAAACCCTGTATGGTGAGGAGGATGGGAGGGGGCAGCAAGGGGAGACTCGATTTGTTTTGCCGGTGCGGGCCTCTGACAGGTTTAGTGTGCCACTGCTCGTAGGAAACCACTCGGTAGGAAACCCCACGACACCGCTTACACACTACTTAACCTAAATTATCCTAAGGACAAACACAAACACACCCATTCCCGAGGGAGGACTCGAACCTCCGCTGGGACCAGCCGCACAGTCCATGGCTGCAGCGCCTGAGACCGCTCGGCTAATCTCGCACGGCTGTCTCACAGAAATTCCGGAACTAGCCGAGAAAAAAAAAAAAATTCAGTTGAGTCTGATGAGCCAGAAAACAAACGAATAGGAAGAATAATTATGTACTACTGAAGGCTATTTTAATATCTTGACCGTTATGATGATGATGTTATAATGGTTACTGCAGACAGAACTCTAGCGGGCGGTAACAAGACAAGATGCCGTAGTCCCCGTTCGTATTCTGTGCCTCTTGGCTTTTGACACTGTCCGGCCGCCGTCGCGTGACGTCGGCTGTGGGAACGGCCCGGTGCCTGGCGAGGTGTCCCTTCGTTTCCCGTCAGCACCGGCTCTCCCACGCTAAGCGGCAGGAGTGTGGGTTCCCGAGGGAAGCGGCCTCACAAAGGCCACCGGGCGTGCGACCGGCCCGCCGCTGTCATCAGCTGGCCTTTGTGCCGGCACACGTCTGTCTGTGGCGTTTGTGAGTGACGCGGGGGCCCGTCTGTAACAAGGAGGCGAGAGCTCTCTTTATTATCTGCCTGTTGCGTTTGCTCTGGGAGAGGTTCTTAGCATGGCAAGAAAGGGTCGAGGGGTAAGAATCTATTGTAACAGGATAACAAAGAAACGGGCCGCATCGTGTCTACGCCACACCGCTGGAGAACGTCTCTGCTGCTCAGCCAGGCGCGAAATAGCTGACTTCACTGGTACGGAACTTTCATTCTGTCGTGAGAAGAACATAGTTGACGCTGGGATTTTCAAATCTCGGATAAGCATTCTTAGCCCCCGCCCTTCAGCATGTTTTTTTTTTTTTAAATTTTAAACCTTAGTGTTAATGAAAACAAAGAAAGCCGGCCGTAGTGACCGAGCGGTTCTAGGCGCATCTAGCATCCTGGAAGCTCTTGTTTGACAGTCCTTCCCGCAACACAGCTACCACTTCCGATCATGCCTTCACACCTCTGCGCCGAACACTATCTATGATATCTTTTCAAAGGAGAACTAGTAAGCCCATGAAAACCACTACGCCCTTCCACGCCTTCGCACAAAGGCACTCACCACATCTCATCGTGCCTTTCCACAAATACTTATCACAATCCATCCTTTTAGATGAATATTTCTTCTTGATAAACCAAATTTAAAACCTGAAAAATAAAAATACGTTTTTAGGGGTTAAATCAACTGAAACAGGTAGCTGAACGCTAATCTGTAAGCAGACTAATACAGTTTCCCAGCCGGCCGTTGCGGGAGAGCGGTTCTAGGCGCTTCCGTCTGGAACCGCGCGACCGCTACGGTCGCAGGTTCGAATCCTGCCTGGGGCATGGATGTGTGTGATGTCCTTAGGTTAGTTAGGTTTAAGTAGTTGTAAGTTCTAGGGGACTGATGACCTCAGCTGTTAAGTCCCATAGTGCTCAGAGCCATTTGAACCATTTGAAAGAATCAACCAACGTCTTGTTCATAAGAAACTTTAATGGTTGCAGTTTACACGAATTCGATACTTCACAAAATTACATTTTATTTTAGCTTTTTTAGATGCAAACTCTTTTATAATCCTTGTACAGTGTGACAAGGGCCTCCCGTCGGGTAGACCGTTCGCCAGGTGCAAGTCTTTCTATCTGATGCCACTTCGGCGACATGCGCGTCGGTGGGTATGAAATGATGATGATTAGGACCTGATAACACCCAGTGCTTGAGCGGAGAAAGATATCCAACCCAGCCAGGAATCGAACCCGGGCCCTTAGGATTGACATTCTGTCGCGCAGACCACTCAGCTGCCGGGGACGGATTGGTGGTGGTGGTGGTGGTGGTGGTTAGTGTTTAACGTCCCGTCGACAACGAGGTCATTAGAGACGGAGCGCAAGCTCCGGTTACGGAAGGATTGGCAAGTAAACCGGCCGTGCCCTTTCAAAGGAACCATCCCGGCGTTTGCCTGAAACGATTTAGGGAAATCACAGAAAACCGAAATCAGGATGGCTGGAGACGGGATTGAACCGTCGTCCTCCCAAATGCGAGTCCAGTGTGCTAATCACTGCGCCAACTCGCCCGGTCCGGGGGACGGATTGGTTCAAATGGCGGCTGAGCACTATGGTAATTAACTTCTAAGGTCATCAGTCCCCTAGAACTTAGAACTACTTAAACCTAACTAACTTAAGGACATCACACACATCTATGCCCGAGGCAGGATTCGAACCTGCGATCGTAGCGGTCGCGCAGTTCCAGACTGTAGCGCCTAGAAACCCTCGGCCACAATGGCCGGCGGCCCGGGGCGGGCATCCTGGTACAGTATAACCGAATGAGCGGGCTAACTCTGACTGTGTTGCAACCATTAGATTAGGAAATGAGACACTTACAGTAGTAAAGGAGTTTTGCTATTTGGGGAGCAAAATAACTGATGATCGTAGAAGTAGAGAGGATATAAAATGTAGACTGGCAATGGCAAGGAAAGCGTTTCCAAAGAAGAGGAATTTGTTAACATCGAGTATAGATTTAAGTGTCAGGAAGTCGTTTCTGAAAGTATTTGTATGGAGTGTAGCCATGTATGGAAATGAAACATGGACGATAAATAGTTTGGACAAGAAGAGAATAGAAGCTTTCGAAATGTGGTGCTACAGAAGAATGCTGAAGATTAGAAGGGTAGATAACGTAACTAATGAGGAGGGAGAATAGGGGAGAAGAGGAGTTTGTGGCTCAACTTGACTAGAAGAAGGGCCGGGTGGTAGGGCATGTTCTGAGGCATCAAGGGATCACAAATCTAGCATTGGAGGGCAGCGTGGAGGGTAAAAATCATAGAGGGAGACCAATAGATGAATACACTAAGCAGATACAGAAGGATGTAGGTTGCAGTAAGTACTGGGAGATGAAGAAGCTTGCACAGGATAGAGTTGAATGGAGAGCTGCATCAAACCAGTCTCAGGACTGAAGACCACAACAACAACGCATTTGACACTTTCATCTCTAGAGTAAGTTAAAATCTATCCAAAAAATGAAATCATTCAAGATACTTAATTTTATTACTAATGCAAATGCTTTGTATACTTCATTATTGCCATGTGCAGCTAGTCAAAATAAGTTTCAATCAAGTGGAAACGCGGACTGAAATTCAGTCAGTATGCAAATCAGATCTTGATGGGAAGCGTCTGCTGGAGTGGCCTAGCGGTTCTAGGGGCTTCAGTCTGGAACCGCAAGACCACTACGGTCACAGGTTCGAATCCTACCTTGGGCATGGATGTGTGTGATGTCCTTAGGTTAGTTAGTTTTAGTAGTTCTAAGTTCTAGGGGACTTATGACCTCAGAAGTATGTCCCATGGTGCTCAGAGCCATTTGAACCATTTTGATGGGGAACGTGAAGGTAAAAATTCGCACATATCTACGTTTACATATTATGTAACATATATGTTCGAAACACCTGAAATAAACTTATTTTATGATTAGAATATTTTCCTTACTTTGATTTAAAAAATTCTAATACTTTCATTAAAATCCGCCATTAGTTTCTAGGAATTAAAATACTTTCTTAAATATTATAACGCTTGCACAGGTTACTTATGCCCCACTTACACTGCCCTAACGCCGGTCTTGCAGAAGTGTGTCTATTTATGCATTTATTTCAGCTGGCAAGATCAGGGCTTTCAGGTCCTCTTTCACATCAAACCAACAGTGTAAGGTGTCAGGCAGATCCACCACCTTCCATGAAAACCCTGACATGATACGCAAATCCAGTAGTATGTCACATAGCTCCGAATAAATCGTGACATTAAATTAACCAAAGTAATATGAGTAAGTAGTGAGCAAATGGAATACCACAGACTAACACAAGAATGCCTAAATGCATGTCATACCTTCCCACCGTGAGACAGACGCAGTTCCTAGGGGAGAAACGAGAACAGAAGCCGAGAGCAGAACAGTGTTAAGCTAGAAGGCCCTACGATAAGGGATGGACTGGACACCCACGTCGCCAGCTAACCACTGTGACAACGCCAGCTGCAAGTTTTAGCGTGAGACTTTTTCGCGTCTCTGTTACGTCAAGGACCACCCCCCAGCCCATGTTAAAAGCTAGAGCCCTCCAGAAAAACAGTATAGATCTTACGATAACACAAAAAGGGCCACACCACCCGCAAGTCTTAGCGCTAGACTTTTTCGCGTCTCTGTTACGTTGCAAACTTTAAAAACACTGCCCCACCACGAAAAACATAACGTTTCTCATTGGATAGACAGAATTTTTGTAGGCGGAGCTTAAGGTTAACATTGAGACTCAGATTGGTCAGATCAAAACACAGCCAGACAGTTTTTTTAAAACTAACTTCGGTAAATCGTAGTAACGAGAAGTTAGGACAGAGTTGCTTCCGAGATGGCGAGGTGAGCGGAGCTGTGCTGCCCTCCGCCGCCCTGACGCTGCCTAAACACCAACACTGCAGAAGTCTCATCTGTTACACCCCCTTTTTTGCGTAATACTAGTGTCAATCGTAAATTAAAGCTCATGGTGTTGACATTTGCCACTTGAAGTAAAAAATCTGAAACGCTAGTCTCACTGAACTCTTCTGAATTCTACATGTCATGTGTGGTCTGGCGTCTCCTTACCAGCAACAGGTCCCAGGTTCAAACTAGTCAATTCCCTAAAAAACACGCTCAGAGCGTCGTTGCGCGAAAGTGGTAGGGAGACACGATATAGAACAAACAGACACCACCATGAATGTTAGAACATCATGTACAGGTTAACACCACAATTTGTATACTACACTATGTAACAACAGTAATACTAACAATAAGCTAAAATCTGGGCTGAATAGACAAATTTGAATCACTAGAAAAATAATGGGTACAATACAAATTGCAGATACTTGGAAATGAGGAGTGTTCAGCAGGTCAATGAAAATATCAGAAGTAATACCAAAGCAGTGGTTACATCTCCGTAGGACACAAATATTCTGTTTTCTGAAAGAAGCCTAACAGCTGTTTGAATTTTAGAAATAAGAAAATAACTAAAAAGAAAAAACATCAGTGAATCGGAAAGAAAACCTTTTTTTAAGAATACAATAAATTTAGAAAGTTGTCAAGGCAGGATAAATAAGAAGTCAGAAATAACGTGGACAGAAGAAACGTCAAGACTACCAGGCAGAAGAGAACAAAATATTGAAAAACATAGGAAATAACGCGCTAGCTCGTCAGTATCAAGACAACAAAAGATTGAATGAGCAACAATGTACAATAACGAATACACGCAGTTTAGGAAATGTCAGTCTTATCAACACTGCGTTAAGGAGTTCTTGAGTAATAACTTTCAATAGAAATGCAGTATAGAAGGAATCAGTGTGGAAAACGAGTTAACTGGTCGGAGGAAGTGATAGGGTGAGATTAGCAGATGAGACAGAAGGAGAAAAGTAGACACCAGGAGACAGCATCGATTTGCGAACAAACCTACCTAAGATTGATGAATAGTCCAGTGTTTGGAAGTTGATATTCAACGTAAATAAATGTAACACACTGCACATAGAGAGGAAAAGAAATCCACTATTGTATAATTACAGTATTGATGACAAACTGCTGGAAACAGTATATAATGTAAATATCTGGGAGTAACTATCCAGAGCGACCTTACGTGAAGTGACCACATTAAACAAACAGTAGGAATAGCAGGCGCCAGACTGAGATTCACAGGAAGAGTCTGAAAGAAATGTATCTCATCCACGAAAGAAGTGGTGCTTGTTCTATCGGTTCTTGAGTTTGTTCATCAATTTGGGACGCTTAACAGGTAGGACTGATAGAAGAGAGAAGACCCAACGAAGAACGACGCGTTTCTTCACGGGATCATTTAATCGCATTTCGTCACGATATGTTTAATCAGCGCGAGAGCGTTTCAGAGATTATCAGCGAACTCCAGTGGCAGGCGTTACAAGAGAAGCGTTGTGCACCGAAGAGAAGTTTGAAATTTCCAAACAGCGAATTGCGGGAAGAGACGCACAACACATTACTTGCTCCCACACACATCTCTCGAAGTGACCAAGACGAGAAAATGAGAGAAATTAGAGCCAAAGAAGGCCCTTAGCGACAATCACTCTTCCACATGACATTCGTGAGTGGAACAGCACTATAAGTATCATCAGTAGCCGGCTGCTGTGAACCGAGCGGTTGTAGTCGCTTCAGTCTGGAACCGCGCTGATTCGAATCCTACCTCAGGCTTGGATGTTTGTGATGTCCTTAGGTTTGTCATATTTAAGTGGTTCTAGGTCTAGGGGACTGATGATCTCAGATGTTAAGTCCCATAGTTCTCAGAGCCATTTGAGTCAAAGATCGTCTGGTGTCTTGCGGAGTACCGATGGAGATACACATGTGGTTGGGCTCTCCTCAGGCGCAAAACATCGTAGATCACTGACGTAGCATAGTTAGTTTATCACCAGACAGACACAATAGCCAAAAGACTTTGACACCACCAGATGCCAACACAAACATAACCATCTTCAGGCTGATTTTGAAGCTTTAAAATCTTTCTCTCCTCGCGAGGGCGGTGACGTTGGATTAGCGCTGGAGTCTGTACGAGGGCTCATCTTAAAGCAATTATCATCTCTAAATATATCAAGTCATTGCAGCGATACTTCGTGATTCTCTAGATATTCACCCTACCGTGAGAGACTTGTTTTCCAATGATTGATGATTTGATGAAGATCTCGTTAGCAGAAGTCTGCAATACGGCTGTTCAGGGAACATTCAACGTCGATATCCAGAGAAATAGGAAGAGGTGTGCCATGTCAGGACAACATGGAGTGGAAGGGGGGGGGGTGACTGTGGAGCGGTTAGGCCTACGAAAGAAGCTTCTGTGACAGTGTGCTATGCACTGTGAGCTGCGGCACTGTCGTGGAACAAAAACAGTCCAACTGGGACAGCTTCCTGCGATGTCTCATCTTGACAGCCTCCCGTGTCCTCGTCGGGAGATTTCGACAGAATACGCCAGTAATGTTCTGCATCTTACGAACACGATCTGTCAGCACGGCACTTGCCAGTCTCAAACTCCACTTAGCACTATCATACCCGATGGTGTTTGGGTCATTGTCCTTTTCGGCGGTGTTGAGTCCACACGTTTCCACTGCTTACTTTGCTCCTTTATCTCGGATTCATAGCACTGTTTCGTGGTGATCGTGCAGCTAAAACTGTCATATGGATCGGCCTCAAACAGCTACTGCCTTCGCTCGGAGGCTTATTCTGTGGGTGGAGTAGCTGCGGAACTCGAACCACGACGACAGTGACACGTTCGAGATGTCCTGGAAATCTGATCAGCCAATGATTCTCAGTTTTTCCACTATTCGGTATTCGAGCGTTAGGGTCTCCATTTCTTTCACAGTTCCCGGTTTTTCAGTGAGGTATAGTCTGCCGCTTCGGCCTTCGTCATTCAGACTTGTTCACCACTTCGGAATCGTCAGCTTCACCCAACCGCTGTGTCATATGACGGTGCCGTACACATCGTAAGGTGCTATATTTTTGATTTACTTATTCTAGGATTGCAGACACCGTGTAAGTTGAAATAACATGTTTAATGTCGCAATATTAGAAAAAAAAATACACGCTTTTACACAGTTGTAAGGATAATGCAACTCATCAACATCAAAAAGTGAAATAATCCTAAACACAACAATATCAAATATTAACTCTCAGGAGGTTGAATTATCCGAAACACGGCAATAGTTAAAGTTTTACTACGAGTTTCTCTACAAAATTCTTCCTACTCTTGCGTTACGATGCTGGTCAGTACTACGAAAATCGTCCGATTCCGGTTCAAAGTTCGGTACTGTTTTTTAGGTAACATTCAAGTCTACGGTGGATTGTTAGTTATGTGACAAACTGAGCAAAACATGACCCACATCACTTAACGTGTTGTTGTTGTTGTTGTGGTCTTCAGTCCTGATACTGGTTTGATGCAGCTCTCCATGCTACTCTGTCCTGTGCAAGCTTCTTCATCTCCCAGTACCTACTGCAACCTACGTCCTTCGGATTCTGTTTAGAGTATTCATCTCTTTGTCTCCCTCTACGATTTTTTCCCTCCACGCTGCCCTCCAGTACCAAATTGGTAATCCCTTGATGCCTCAAAACATGTCCTACCAACCGATCACTTCTTCTACTCACGTTGTGCCACAAACTCCTCTTCTCCCCAATTCTTTCAATACCTCCTCATTAGTTATGTGATCTACCCATCTAATCTTCAGCATTCTTCTGTAGCACCGCATTTCGAAAGCTTCTATTCTCTTCTTGTCCAAACTAATTATCGTCCATGTATCACTTCCATACATGGGTACACTCCATACCCAGAAACGGCTTCTTGACATTTAAATCTATACTCGATGTTAGCAAATTTCTCTTCTACAGAAACGCTTTCCTTGTTATTGCCAGTCTACATTTTATATCCTCTGTACTTCGACCATCATCAGTTATTTTGCTCCACAAATAGCAAAACTCATTTACTACTTTAAGTGCCTCATTTCCTAATCTATTTCCTCAGAATCACCCGATTTAATTCGACTACATTCCATTATCCTCGTTTTGCTTTTGTTGATGTTCATCTTATACCCTCCTTTCAAGTCACTGTCCATTCCGTTCAACTGCTCTTCCAAGCCCTTTGCTGTCTCTGACAAAATTACGATGTCATCGGCGAACCTCAAAGTTTTTATTTCTTCTCCGTGGATTTTAATACCTACCCCGAATTTTTCTTTTGTTTCCTTTACTGCTTGCTTAACATACAGATTGAATAACATTGGGGAGAGGCTACAACCCTGTCTCACTCCCTTCCCAACCACTGCTTCCCTTTATGTCCCTCGACTCTTATAACTACCGGCTGGTGTCGCCGTGAGGTTCTGTGCGCTTCAGTCTGGAACTGCGTGATCGCTACGGTCGCAGGTTCGAATCCTGCCTCGGGCATGGATGTGTGTGATGTCCTTAGGCTAGTTAGGTTTTAGTAGGTCTAAGTTCTAGGGGACTGATCACCACACATGTTAAGTCCCATAGTGCTCAGAGCCATTTGAACCAATCTTATAACTGCCATCTGCTTTCTGTACAAATTGTAAATAGCCTTTCCTTCCCTGTATTCTACCCCTGCCACCTTCAGAATTCGAAAGAGAGTATTCCGGTCAACATTGCCAAAAGCTATCTCTAAGTCTACAAATGGTGGAAACGTAGGTTTGCCTTTCCTTAATCTATTTTTTAAGATAAGTCGTAGGGTCAGTATTGCCTCATGTGTTCCAACATCCAATCTGTTCTTCCCTGAGGTCTACTTCTATCAGTTTTTCCATTCGTCTATGAAGAATTCGCTTTAGTATCTTGCAGCGGTGACTTATTAAACTGATAGTTCGGTAATTTTCACGTCTGTCAGGACTGGCTCTCCAAAGGCTGTCAGTAGCTCTAATGGAATGTTGTTTACTCCCGGGGCCTTGTTTCGACTCAGGTCTTTCAGTGCTCTGACAAACTCTTCATGCAGTATCATATCTCCCATTTCATCTTCATCTACATCCGCTTCCAGTTCCATAATATTGTCCTCAAGAACATCGCCCCTGTATAGACCCTCTATATACTCCTTCCACCTTTCTGCTTTCCCTTCTTTGCTTAGAACTGGGTTTCCAACTGAGCTCTTGATATTCATGCAAGAGGTTCTCTTTTCTCCAAAGGTCTCTTTAATTTTCCTGTAGGCAGTATCTATCTTACCCCTCGTGAGATAAGCCTCCACATCCTTACATTTGTCCTCTAGCCATCCCTGCTTAGCCATTTTGCACTTCCTGTCGATCTCATTTTTTAGACGTTTGTAATCCTTTTTGACTGCTTCACTTATTTATATTTTTGTATTTTTTCCTTTCATCAATGAAATTCAATATTTCTTCTGTTACCCAAGGATTTCTACTAACCCTCGCCTTTTTACCTACTTTATCCTGTGCTGCCTTCACTATTTCATTCCTCAAAGCTACCCATTCTTGTTCTACTGTATTTCTTTCCCCTATTCTTGTCAATTGTTTCCTTATGCTCTCCCTGAAACTCTGGACAACTTCTGGTTCTTTCAGTTTATCCAGGTCCCAACTCCTTAAATTCACACCTTTTTGCAGTTTCTTCAGTTTTAATCTACAGTTCATAACCAATGGATTGTGGTCAGGGTCCACATCTGCCACTGGAAATGTCTTACAATGTAAACTCTGGTTCCTAAATCTCTGTCTTAACATTATATAGTCTATCTGAAACCTTCTAGTATCTCCAGGGTTCTTCCATGTCTACAACCTTCTTTCGTGATTCTTGAACCAAGTGTTAGCTATGATTACGTTATGCTCTGTGCAAAATTCTACCAGGCGGTTTCCTCTTTCATTTCTAACCCCCAATCCATATTCACCTACTTCGTTTCCTTCTGTTCCTTTTCTTACTGTCGAATTCCAGTCAGTCATGACTATTAAATTTTCGTCTCCCTTCACTAACTGAATAATTTCATTTATCTTATCATTCACTGAATCAATTTCTTCCTCATTTGCAGAGCTATTTGGCATATAAACTTGTACTGCTGTAATAGGCGTGGGCTTCCTGTCTATCTTGGCCACAATAATGCGTTCACTATGCTGTTTGTAGTAGCTTACCCGCACTCGTATTTTTATTCATTATTAAACCTACTCCTGTATTACCCCTTAAGCTGCGATAAGGTATCGTCCGCTAGGCCGCTCTCTTCAGCTGAATTTCCTATAAAACTAATTACACCTTCTTGCTGAATTTTTCTGCAGCAACTTTCCCTATGTTTCTCGTTATACGAGAGAGCATGTACTCGTCCCTAGTCTTAGAATGTGGCCATATACACGCGCATGGTTGGAGCAGCGTGCATATTATAATGACCTCTCTGCTCTTGCAAGAACAGTTAAATAAACTACTGACCATTGAAATTGCTACACCACGAGGCTGACGTGCTACAGACGCCAAATTTAACCGTCAGGAAGAAGACGCTGCGATATGGAAACGATTAGCTTTTCAGAGCTTTCACACAAGGTTGGCGCCAGTGGTACCACCTACAACGTGCTAACATGAGGAAAGTTTCCAACTGATTTCTCATACACAAACAGCAGTTGACCGGCGTTGCCTGGTAAAACGTTGTTCTGATGCCTCGTGTAAGGAGGAGAAATGCGTACCATCACGTTCCCGACTTTGATAAAGGTCGGATTGCAGCCTATCACGATTGCGGTTTATCGTATCGCGACATTGCTGATCTCGTTGGTCGAGGTCCAATGACTGTTAGCAGAATATGGAATCGGTGGGTTCAGGAGGGTAATACGGAACTCCGTGGTGGATCCCAACGGCCTCGTATCATTAGCGTCGAGATGACAGCCATCTTATCCGCAAGGCTGTAACGGATCTTGCAGTCACGTCTCGATCCCTGAGTCAATAGATGGGGACGTTTGCAAGACAACAACCATCTGCACTAACGGTTCGACGACTTTTACAGCAGCATGGACTATCAGCTCGGAGACCATGGCTGCAGTTACCCTCGACGCTGCATCACAGGCAGGAGCGCCTGCGATGGTGTACTCAACGACGAACCTGGGTGGACGAATGGCAAAACGTCATTTTTTCGGATGATCCAGGTTCCGTTTACAGCATTATGATGGTCGCATCCGTGTTTGACGACATCGCGGTGAACGCACATTGGAAGCGTGTATTCGTCATCGCCATACTGGCGTATCACCTGGCGTGATGGTATGGGGTGTCATTGGGTACACGTCTCGGTCACCTCTTGTCCGCACTGGCGGCATTTTGAACAGTGGACGTCACATCTCAGAAGTGTTACGACCCGTGGCTCTACCCTTCATTCGATCCCTACGAAACCCTACATTTTAGCAGGATAAAGCACAACCGCATGTTGCACGTCCTGTACGGGCCATTCTGGATACAGAAAATGTTCGACTGCTGACCTGGCCATCACATTCTCCAGATATCTCACCAACTGAAAACGTCTGGTCAATGGTGGCCGAGCAACTGGCTCGTCACAATACGCCAGTCATTACTCTTGATGGACTGTGGTATGGTGTTGAAGCTGCATGGGCAGCTGTACCTGTACACATCATCCAAGCTCTGACTCAATGCCCAGGCGTATCAAGGCTGTCATTATGGCCAGAGGTGGTTGTTCTGGGTACTGATTTCTCAGGATCTATGCACCCAAATTGCGTGAAAATGTAATCACATGCCAGTTCTAGTATAATATATTTGTCCAAAGAATACCCATTTATTATCTGCATTTCTTCTTGGTGTAGCAATTTTAAAGGCCAGTAGTGTAATTGGGTGGTTCGTTTCTCCACAGTTGGAGCTAAACGATGCTACAGCTAATTTCTAGCTGGATATCTGCTACCGAGAAAGCAGTGTTACAAAAATTAGTCCTCTGTGTCATATAGAGCGTTGTGTGCTCCGTTCTGAAGTTGATGCCAGTTCACAGAAGAGTCCTCGAAAATTACTCTCTTACTTATAGCCGATCTGACTCCCCACCTGGGTTCTTTCATTCTTTAAGTCAGGGTTTTTTGCGACCAATGTGAGGGTTTCTCTTATACTGAGGTAACTCTCTCTACCAATCGCAAGGTCCCTACCGTTAAATTGCGTCGAAACTTTGGCTCTTTTCTCCTTCCTAGCTCGTCTCCACCAACCGGACGTTTTGCGCCCATTCCAAATGCCTAAATGTGTACATTGCCTCTCTCACGTATCTACCACATGCTGGACACGTGAGTGAAAAAGCGTCACTGGCGTTGTTTCGTATCCATTTGGAATTCCGAAATGCAGTTTTCTAAAGGCTTTCTTTCTGTCCTCTCTGAGATGGGCTGTTATACTCGCTCTCCCCATTTGATTCACGTGGTCGGTCGTTGACTCTCTACCTGGGACACCCCTTAAAGTGGTTTCCGCAGTACCCCCTGTACCGCGGCCCTGCCTCTGCCACCTCTCGCTGCATGTATTACAGGAATGGTGTGTTAATCACTGTTGATGGTCATCCCTTTTCGCATTACATACTGCTAGGAAAATTTGCTCATTACCACCAAATTAAGTTATGTGTCATATTCACCTTTCCGTTGCAATGTAGAAAGCTCTCATGTAAGGTGCGAATCTGACCTTTAATTAATCTGCCTTACAACATGAACCAAGATAGCATGGATTCTTGCATCACTTGTTCCCTAGGAATACAGAAAACCAATAACTACACGACATGTTACTAATGGGATGCATCATTTTCTTTTGGTTTCTTTAGCAGCATGTTGCGTACTGTGGCACAGGGACTTCAGTGTATACCAGGACTACAGACGACAAGAAACGAATTACGGAACTTTATTTTTTTTTCGAAGTGATAATTAAAACTTTTTGAGTACTCTCACATTTCACTAAAGGCACACACGCTTCCAGGATGAGGCGCAGCGGTCCTAATCATTGCCGGTGTAATTTGTTTCGCCAACACAGCTCACATTGCGAAATATCTTGGCTGATAGTGTCTAGTCAGTACGCAGCATACCATTCACCCAGCTGGAGAGACGAGAGTTCAGAGGAATAATTGTCCAGTTGCTGTGATGTCAAATGAGGCAACGAATTTATTTTGATTTGTATCTGACAGGTGACCCCAAAGTGGCGCCTGCCAGAGTTTTCGCGAGGCACTAGCAAGCCCCGTGAGTTATGGATACATGCTTTTGTCCATAGCTGGGAGTTAATATCTTAGTAACAAAGCATAGAGTAGAAACATCTCTGGAGTGAGAATTGATATAAGTACATACGATGCCATCTGGCCCTTCATCTGTGTCACTGCCCACTTCCATTGATGTTTTACATGGTCTATGCCTCAACAGACAACAATGAAGAGCTAAAATAAATGTTGCAGGGGCAACTTTATTATGAGTTCATGCTATCGTCTGTGCTGCGGACTGGGGAGGAAGGGGGGGGGGGGGAGGTGACGACAGGATATTGAAATAAGTCATACTTATTTTTTATACTTGCTATACATCTGGCAGTGTAGTAAATTTAACCAGTGATCGGATTTTTTTGTTTTACTTCCTCCTTAGCCTATACCGTCGTGCGAGCATGTACATAGATAGAATGCTCTTAATAAATACGTTGAATTGTTACCAGTAAACAAAACTGCGCAAACCTACGAGGCAGAGGAAAATAAATACAGAAAAACTGGGGGAAAACAACGGAGAAGCAAGTGGTATAATCGCCAGTATGCGACATATTTGGTGCTTTCCGGACACTTTCAAAGGCCCTGGCTTGCTATCAAATCGTTTTTCAATGCTGTCACACCAGACTCGGCAATGTGACTGAGTACCGTATAATACCGAAAAATTCCTTAATCTGTTGACCTTCTGCCGAATCTCTGATGATTTAGTATTCTTGAGCAAACTACAATATTTTATCCAACTACTCTTCCTAATGGATTTCAGTATTTTCTTGGTTCTAGCTGTTTGTTTGTAGAACAAAAAGGTGTTCACGTTAGGCTGTTTAACATATTCATATAACGCAAAAGCTGTTCACGTTAGGCTTTTTAACATATTCACATAACGCTGCGCTTCTGTCTGGCAATGCTTTATTGCAGTCTTCATTCTACCACGGATTATTATCCAGTCGCTTTGTTTTGTTGATAAAGGTGGTTTTGATATGGATTCATTTGCTGCATGATATATGCTGTGCTGTAGCTGTGTTTAGGCCCTGTGTGGGGATTGGTTTTTTCCTAGAGATTTTATTTATAATTCAAAAATTTGGCGAGATTTGTCCGCTTTGTTCATATTCCAAGTCAATTTGTTGGCAATGTGTGCTCGGTTTCTTTTCTCGCACTGTTTATTCATAGTTATAGGGAATAATGATATGATCTCTTGGTATACTGAAGAACCGACCATTTGGTTCATCCATGGCCCTTGGTTTAATGTTACAGATCCACAATTGTTGTAGTCGTCAATGCAAGACGTTACTTACTTCCCTGCCTTATCAATCATGCTGTGTGGTGGGCATTGAAGTCCCTACATATTAAGAAGGGCGTTGGCATATATGCAACTTAGTGTGCTAGTGTTGTTCAAACTTCCTGCATGTTGGGGGACGATATACAGCTGCAATGGAGAATCGGCATTTGTTAGTACTTACATCTACTGCTATTGCTTGAAAGTCACTGAAACAAAGGCGGTTTTCTTTGCGGCGAGATCTGTTTACGAAATTTCAGTCAACAACTTTCTCTCCCGGATGCGAAAATATTTTGTTGACACCCACCTACGTAGGGAGAAATGATCGTCATAATAAAATAAGAGAAATCAGAGCTCGAACGGAAAGATTTAGGTGTTCCTTTTTCCCACGCGCCATTCGAGAGTGGAATGGTAGAGAAGTAGTATGAAAATGGGTCGATGAACCCTCTGCCAGGCACTTACATGTGAATTGCAGAGTAACCATGTAGCTGTAGATGTAGATGTTAGGTACTGGCATGGTAGTTGTTTTATAGTTGTGTTTTGAACTAATAAATATGGGTACTCCAGCTTTTCCATCCTTTCAATCCGATCTTATTACTTGATATCGTCGACATCCAATAGACATATCTGGTTTAATCGAGGCTTCACTTATAACAGCAATAGAATAGTATGCTGTGTCGACAACATCCCAGCCTCAGCAGCAGGCAGTAGGAACCAAAGTCGCTTTAGTGTCAAGGCTGCGACTTGCGACTTTCATTATGTCAGCTCACCCCCTCTTTAGCTTCTGGCAGGAAACTGCAGTGACAGATTTCTTCTCATTTAGACGCAGGTTACGAACGCCAGTTTGGAAGGTAGTGGCATAATGGGTAAAAAAAAAAAAAAACCAGAGACATCACACACATCCATGCCCGAGGCAGGATTCGAACCTGCGACCGTAGCAGTCGCGCGGTTCCGGACTGAAGCGCCTAGAACCGCTCGGCCACCGCTGCCCGTTAGGAAACTGTATTAATTTGGTTACAGATTAGCGTTCGCCTACTTGTTTCTGTTGATGTAACCCCTAAAAATTTGTTTTTGTTTTTCAAGTTGTAAATTTGGTTTACCAAGAAGAAATACTCGTCAAAAAGAATGTGATGGATTGTTTGAGGGAAGGCACGATGAGGTGTGGTGAGTGCATTTGTGTGAAGGCATGACCGGAAGTGATAACTGTGTTGCAGGAAGGACTGTCAAAGCAGAGCTAGTAACACGCTGACAACGTTTACATTAACCAGTAGGAACGTGCAGACAGAGCTCAACTGCCTTTCTCGGCAAACGGTGCTCTTATTTGTACATATACGGAATGTTCTCGTAAATTACAATCTTCCATTAATAAGTGAGTCCCACAAGAATTCATAAATTACTAACAATAATTGATAAATATCGGCAGCCAGTAGGTACTGAACCGGTGAGCCACACGTCTTTGGCCAGTGACTATATCAGCTACACAACGGGGATATTGATAGTTAGTAAAGGTGCTTATTTACCCAGACTTATCAATCAATTACTATATGAGCTTTTTCTAAATAAAATAATGTGTTATCTTCTTTCTTTCTTTTCCATTTTTGTACGCAGATGCCCACTGTCTTCTTATCGGAAACGAACAAATGTTCCAAAAGCACAGCCACGTGAATAACGCTGTAGACGGAGGGCCGCAGAGCGTGCTGAGCTTTTGCCGTTCAGAGGGACGCTGTGTGCTGGTCGGAACACGTGATCCGCCTTTTGTGCTGCATTAGGGCGAGCCCCACGTGCCGTGCTTATCTGTCGCCTGTATTTCTGTCCACCAGCCGCCCACGCGTGGGGACACGTGGGCACGTGCGGAGTGCACGTGAGCTTCCCCTCTCACTGCACGCGGCGTCCACCTAGTCTCATTATGCGGATCGCCGGCGCTCATTAAACTTCCTATTGTAATCAGAGGACTGCTTTGTGGATTATCCACTGTCCAAATGTATTCGCCAGCTAATGGCAATGAACTGTGGCAATCTGCATATGTCATCATGTTACGGGAGAGTGTTCTATTCTGGAACACTTTCCGGATTTCACCCTCTAGCCCCAGCCTTCTAAAACAAGTTATAATAAATTTTATTATTTTGTTTTTTAAATTACGGCATTCAGTTTTTGTGTGCTGCAGTCTTTTTATCAAATTAGACAATTTTTTTTTTTTTTTGAAAAATTTCTCCGCGGTACAACATGACCACGTACCTAGGAACAAATATTCTATTGACGTTTAAAAGCGTTGCAATCGAGGAAATCTTATCAATACTCTATTTAATATTTTTACTTTTTCCAAAATCCGTCACAGTTGTAATAATGGTCACCTCTTTGTGGCGATTAGTTTTGGATTATCACGTCCATAGCCTTAAATGTAAGAGTAATCACACAATTCACCAATGTACATATGAGTAACAAATGATCACATTCGCAGTTAGAAATCATTAATTGAAAACAAAAAAATTGGGCTTCATATGAGTATATAATATGGTTTCCTTCCAATCGAACGCAGTGAACCAAATTATATACTCATATGAAGTCCAACATTTTGTGTTCAGGCAACGATTTCTAACGACTAATGTGAACATTTGTTATTCATATGTACGTTGGTGGACTGTATAATTACGTTTAAGGCTGTGGTCTAAAAATAGACAGATGGTCCGAAACTACTCGCCACAAAGGTATGACTATTGTCATACTTGTGCAGATACTGCAAACACTAATAATATTTCTCACTCAAGTCATTGGTACTGTTCTCCATTATGAAGGAACTTCATAACTTGTTATTAATAGTCTACAAGTTACATTATTACTCTAGTGTACAGAAACAATCATTAAGTGGCGTCAAACAGATTAGAAACCATAACAAAAACCGTCTATGGGAAATTAATACAAACTTTCATTTGTAAGACAGGTAAAATTGGTAAAAGATTAAAGAAAGTCAGTTCATTTGCACAAACCACGTGTTCCACGGAAAAAGACCTTCTTCCGTTACGAGGTA
Organism: Schistocerca gregaria; assembly: GCF_023897955.1. Lineage (NCBI taxonomy): Eukaryota > Metazoa > Arthropoda > Insecta > Orthoptera > Acrididae > Schistocerca > Schistocerca gregaria. Next base: position 871,759,682 of record NC_064922.1, read on the forward strand.
CAAGATGACGCACAGCCGACAAGGATAGCTTAACCACTCACAGACTATGTTACTAGTTTTAAAAATACGTGGAATTCTACTTCCCATAAAATTTCGTAACTGAAAAAATTAACACTATCTTCCAAACAGCTTCAATTATTACCCAGCACTTTAACGATTAGAACTTAAAATACTTACAAATGCTGCACAAAACAAAACAAAAAAATGGTCAAATGTGTGTAAAATCTTATGGGACTTAAGTGCTAATGTCATCAGTCCCTAAGCTTACACACTACTTAACCTAAATTATCCTAAGGACAAACACACACACGCATGCCCGAGGGAGGACTTGAACCTCCGCCGGGAACAGCCGCACAGTCCATGACTGCAGCGCCTAAGACTGCTTGGCTAATCTCGCCTGCACAAAACACATGACGCCTCACGACAATAAAAATATCTGAAAAACTGCTCATGGCGCCCTCTACTGCGTATTCCTTCATGTGATTCTAAACTCGGTCGCTAGATAACCGAAAAGCTAATTTAATGAGTTGCTTGCTACCCTACTGTAAAGTACAGCATTCTCCCCTATTACTTGTCAGATTTATTAAGAGGCTAAAGAATCAGTGAGAATAATAGTTTTATCCATAGTTTGGGTCAGCTGCATCGTAATTGTCTGCTTAAACCACAATTCGCGGGATTATAATACCCACCACGGTGATCGTAAAATGAATGAAAAATCTCCGTACCGTGCAATGACATTAAAACATCAACAAAATTAATGAAAATGGGTGGCAACATGCAAAAGAGGGCATGGAACTTTGTAATATTGTTGCATTAATTTGATGTGAAAACGGTGCTGATAGACAATAAAAGCGGTTTAAAAGCTGTGGGCTATCTGAGGAAGTTAACGTTGCATTACTGAGCAACTGTTTCACCAGGTATCCAGTCTAGCTTACCAAATTTACAAGCAGACTAACATTAATTATAATCTTTTAATAGTCATACGAAAACCGGTGATACATATATAAAAAAGAGACTTTAAATAAAAACAAATAAATCAGTTTATATTTGGAAATTTAATTTAACATTGATCAGTGAAATTTCAGCACATTACACTTGAGTCATAACTAAGCTGGTGCCTTATTTAGGATTGTGAAAATGTGAATTCGTAATCTTACGGAACATATCAAATAGGGAGCCAAGATTGGGAGACTGCATACAACACTACATTCATAAAATAACACACGAAGAGCATTGAAACATATGCAAGAGGAAGTTAACCACAACCAACCGATTCAATTTTCACCCAAAGAAGTTACGTTTGTAGCGCAATCCTGTCCGTCATGTAATTACCACACACTGGTATACTAAATTCATACTAACTCTCTGAGAAATATTCCCGAAAAGAATAGCTGAGGGCTACTTTGATGATTACACCACATGCTTCACGTGGTCAACTTGGTTTACACAAAGAGTGTAACTCCACAATAATTTTGATAATTAAAATAAATTAGATCGAAAAGCAATTTACAAAAGAAAAACCTCGAACTGGTTACTATCGTCTTACTATTAACCTTATGGGTCAAACAATTGTATGAGCACGTGGTACTGGTCTCACAAAGTACACGGGGACGTGGGTTGAACATAAAGAAAAGTTGCTATATTGGAAAATATTGTTAAGACGAGACGTTATAATCTCACGCACATTCGCATTTAAGATTGATGATCTTAGTTAGAGTTTCTGATCAACACGTGGTTCCACTTTACTCACAAAGTAGTGACAAAGCAATTACTGGAAGATATTCTGAAGTTGACACTCGAAATACACTGCGTTGCAATTTAAGATAACATTAGATATTTTAGAGCTAAAACCTGAAATAAAGGTGATTAAATTTTCAGTTAGGCTGAACTTAAGAAATCCATTGTCCTGTGGACTTAGCAGACACGCGCTTAGGCGGAGATCTTACCACTTCAGACGCTCGCCGCGGACAGACTGACCTGCGCTCCTACCAAGGGTGCTTCCGTATACAAAACGGAAGTGACCAGAGGGGCAGCTTCCTATACCAACATGACAAGGGACGGACAGAACCATACTAAGGATAGAAACCTCTTTGCTTTTAGAAAGCATAGCTACCTGTTCCGACGTTGGTCCTACTGTTCTCTAGCAGACAGGCTAGTCTGCTACCCTCAAGCATGCAACTAGAAATACATTTGCTCATTCATCCTCTCACACAGAAGGGAAGGGGGTTGACAGTATCTTATTATATACAGTACATAAAAGAAAGCGGATGTAGGTTGCGTATGAGACTGTGTGACATGAATTGCATATAAACTGTGTTTTAAAGTGTAGTAGTGTGACAGATCGTTCTTGTTTATGTGTAAAAGTAACACGTTCCGCTACTTAGTCTCCTCGCAAATAGTCAGAAACGCCACAGTAAATTTAGAAGAGGAATTTATGCCGTAAATGACAACAGATTTAAGAAATTAACATGAAAGAAATCCAACAGAGACCTTTCAACCTCTCAATCCAACGATGAGCTGTGCGTTTCGTCATGTTTATGTTTAGTCGGTGCGAGATGCCCAATAAACTCCAGTTGCAGACGTTACAAAAGAGGTGCTGCGAATCGGGGAGAGGTCTACGATTGAACCTTCGAGAGAGCACTTTCCGGGAAGAGTCGGACAACGTGAATGATCAAGAGGAGAAAATTCGAGAAATTGGAGCTGATACAGAGGCTTACCGACAATCACTCTTCAAAAAAATGTTCAAATGTTAATGAATTCCTAAGGGATCATACTGCTGAGGCCATCGGTTCCTAGACTTACACACTACTTAACTAGCTTATGCTAAGAACAGCAAATCCGCTGATACCCGAGGGAGGACTCGAACCCGTGGCGGGAAGGGCCGCGCAACCCGTGCATGGCGCCTCAAACACCGAGGCCACTCCGCGCGGCATAACTCTTCCCGCGCGATATTCGCTAATGACACAGGGAAGTGGAGGATCAGTTAGTGATGCCTGACATACCCTCTCCCACAGTGGCTTGTGGAATATGATGTAGATTTGGATGTAGATGTTCTCTTCCCCTGCAAAAAGGGCTTCACACTCCTCCCTATCCATAATCGGTAGCCGGCCGCTGTGACCGACGAGCGGTTCTAGGCGCTGCAGTCTGGAACCGCATAACCACTACGGTAGCAGGTTCGAATCCTATCTCGGGCATGGGTGTGTGTGATGTCCTTAGGTTAGTTAGGTTTACGTAGTTCTAAGTTGTAGGGGACTGATCTTAAGTCCCATAGTGCTCAGAGCCATTTGAACCAAATCATTTTCTGTCCAGATCTGGAGGCGTCAGGATAAAAGTGCTCCACGAAGCTCTTTGAGGCATTAATTAAGAAGAATCAGTTTCTTAATGTGTCACACAGTGATGGTGACACAATTAAATTCTGTTTCTCGAAAGTGCCAAGCAACTACCAGCAAGCGATTGTAGGAAAGTACGGATCGAATACCGAAACATGAAAAAGCCTTCTACTCGAGTTGGAGTTAATTTTTGAAAAAGGAGGAGCGCATGATCGAAGCAAAGGGTAAAATAACTAATACAATAGCGACTTTCGTGGAGCACTGCGTAATAACAACAACAATGACAGGAGGAGTGAGAGTGATGGAACATCCGCGAGGTAGGACTATGGGGGACAAAATTCAGGACGGCAGAGTAACTGGCAGAGGCAAAATGATACCCGCCAGTAAGACACGAACTAGAGGTGCCGAGATGAAGATGGATAGCGGGATGAGTCAATCGAAATTCGTGGTCCTAACCCGAGTTCCAATAACTGAAACAGAAATGGAGGGCGAGAGTGAAGCCAGGACGGCGCGGATTCGGCTCGCGGAAAAACCGCACAAAAACTCGGACAGAGCCGTGTACACATGGAGCGCGAGAATGTAGTTTTTGTATAGGGGAAAAAGCGTTGGTGAAATCTTTTCGGCTTTTGAATAAACAAAAACAGAAATGCCGAAAGTTTTTCTCAATGTACAGTGAGCTCTAGAGGGCTGAAAGGATCGCTCACCAGAACACGTACTAACAGCAGAACTGAAGGGCAATGTTTTGATTGGTATTCACCACAAATACCACATCAAGCCGTTTGTGGAATACGTTTTCTGTGTGAAACAAAAGGGAAAAATTTGTAAAATAGTCTGGGCTAGAAAACATCTCTATCTTGTTTACATATTAGACATTATGTGTGGTAATTTGCTTTTATTTATATTCGTTAACTTGTACATGAGTAACTTGTAGGGGCAAAGAAGCGAAATATGATCTTGCGCGATCTTGGTTAACACTGAAAGCGAAGTGTTGGTCTAACTCACTTTCCCGGAATTCCCGTTACATGGGGGAGCCACCACTATTCCGAGTCAATGGTAACACAGACTTGCTCTTAATGTTTTTTTTTTTTTATTTACAGCCGGCCGGGTTGGCCGAGCCGTTCTAGGCGCTACACTCTGGAACTGCGCGACCGCTGTGGTCGCAGGTTCGAATCCTGCCTCGGGCATGGATGTGTGTGATGTCCTTAGGTTAGATAGGTTTAAGTAGTTCTAAGTTCTAGGGGACTGATGACCTCCGAAGTTAAGTTCTATAGTGCTCAGAGCCATTTGAACCATTTTTTTTATTTACACCATACCTATTACTGTGTCTTTGTTGAGGAAGAGCCATTGGATGCATATCGACAGTGTTCTGGGACGCCTTATAGCGTTGCACTATTTGTATGTTTTCGCGATATTTGTCACTGGTTTTATGAGTACACTATTACACTATTGCAGTGTTGCACCTATTTTCAGCGAGTTTTTTTTCCGTTGGTGTGTTGGGCACGCCACAGCGTGCTGCACCATACTCTTAGGGTTTGGAGGCGGATATACAAACTTTGCCATTGTGCCCGCCAATGCCGCTGATTCTGGGCGTAACCATTCTGGGATGTGGCGAGTTTGTCGTACGATGGTACATCACGTCTCTGAACGTGTGCGGTCGTTGGGATTTATCGTATGAGCGGTGTAATGCAGAAGGTATGGAGTTCCTCAACAAGTCTGGTAACTGGTGTCTTGGTGTCAGACATAGCACACAAGAGCAGTTCGAAAGGAGGATATTAAGAAGAACTTGTTCACAGATGTAGAGTCTTTGCATTGTAACTTGCGAAGTCTGCCGTGTTTCTTTTGTGTAAATTCTCCACCGCATGTTTCAGTACATCCAGTTCCATCTCAGATGAGCAGCTGCGGACTCATCGTATCGGCCATGCCAGAGAAAGCAACATCCATCGTGTTGTCTCAGCGGGGCAGGACGGGGGCGTATGTATGGTAAACGGGGGTAGCCGATAAGTTACTTATAGCATTTTTGTTAATTTCCGTTACTAAGGCAATTGCAGCTAATTTCATTTCGTCTCATATGTATTCATTGTGTATTTGTGTGCGGCCGCCATGTCTTGAGCAGTTTCAGAGATGCATCGAGACCTCTGTGGTCAGAGACGGCGAGGGACGTGCATTGGCGCCTGTAGATCTACATCTACATCTACATACATTCTCCGCAATCCACCATACGGTGCGTGGCGGAGGGTACCTCGTACCGCAACTAGCATCTTGTCTCCCTGTTAAACTTGCAAACAGAACGAGGGAAAAATGACTGTCTATATGCCTCTATACGAGCCCTAATCTCTCTTATCTTATCTTTGCGGTCTTTCCGCGAAATATAAGTTGGCGGCAGTAAAAGTGTACTGCAGTCAGCCTCAAATGCTGGTTCTCTAAATTTCCTCAGTAGCGATTCACGTAAAGAGCGCCTCCTTTCCTCCAAAGACTCCCACCCGAGTTCCTGAAGCATTTCGTAACACTCGCGTGATGATCACACCTACCAGTAACAAATCTAGCAGCCCGCCTCTGAATTGCCTCTGTGTCCTTCCTCAATCTGATCTGATAGGGATCCGAAACGCTCGAGCAGTACTCAAGAATAGGTCGTATTAGCGTTTCATAAGCGGTCTCCTTTACAGATGAACCACATCTTCCCAAAATTCTACCAATGAACCGAAGACGACCATCCGTCTTCCCCACAACTGCCATTACGTGCTTGTCCCACTTCATATCGCTCTGCAATGTTACGCCCAAATATTTAATCGACGTGACTGTGTTAAGCGCTACACTACTAATGGAGTATTCAAACATTACGGGATTCTTTTTCCTGTTCATCTGCATTAATTTACATTTATCTTTATTTAGTGTTAGCTGTCATTCTTCAAATCACAAATCCTGTCCAAGTCATCTTGTATCCTCCTACAGTCACTCAACGACGACACCTTTCCGTACACCACAGCATCATCAGCAAACAGCCGCACATTGCTATCCACCCTATCCAAAAGATCATTTATGGAGATAGAAAACAACAGCGGACCTACCACACTTCCCTGGTGCACTCCAGATGATACCCCTACCTCCGATGAACATTCACCATCGAGGACAACGTACTATCTGAGACGATTGCAAGGAATTCTTAATGCTGTATTTGCAAAACGTTTTGCGGAGACATGCTTTAAAGAAGGATTGAAGTATTGTGAAGGTACTGGGAACAGCGAGTGACTTCTGGACGAGGATTAGATAGCGTAGTTAGCAAATTTAAATTGTCATCCGTAGTTGTGAGCATGCTCCAGTGACAGATGGCCATAGTTGGGATTAGGTATAGTAGTTTAGGGTTACGAGTAGCGTACTTCAGCTTTTCTTTATCTTAATGAGTCAATAATTACACACACACTAGTATTAACAATGGGCCCGTAGGTTAATTCACTATTCTTTATATTTAATACTATGGTAAATGTTGTCAACAGAGGATAAGACATTTTATATTACATAAGTGTGAGAGTTCTATTCGTGTAAATATTCATTTCTATTAATTTTTTTATTGAAGGTACAAAATACTATCTGAAACGGCTGCAAGGAATTCTTCAAGCTGTATTTGTAAAAAGTTTTTGGGAGAGGATGCATACTTTATAAAAGGATTTAAGTATTGTAGAGGTACGGGGAACAGTGAGTGACTGCTGGCCGAGAATTGACGCTACAGGGGGGTCAGTGTGAAGTAAATGGACCCGAGCCGCAGGGAGAAGCCTGAGGGAGGCAGCTGTCAGTCACGGCACATCCCCCCACCACCCGTGGGCTGAGGGAGGATGCTATGTTCACCAAACCTGGATATGATATGATGTCATTATGACGTATATACGCTTTAGTCGATTAACACACCTATCGACTTTTACGAACGTTCGAGATTCTAAACTGTCGTCAGCTAGTGGTTTGTTTTGAGACGTGCGATTCTGAAAACAGCTCAGTGAGGCAGCGTATATGTATTTCGCCAAAATAAAAGTAAAAGAGCTGGATATTAATAGAAATATTCCTGACCGTGGCCTTGAAAACACCACGGACAACACATTTCGTAAAAAAGTGAAGTCTTCTTATGTCCCGACCAGATTAGATTGTGTGATTGTTGTATAGAATGCTTACGCCGATAATAATATTTATTTATTATCCACATTTTAGTATGGTTTCATACAATTTGTCTTGTCAGTACATATTAGATTGTAGCAGCATACTCTTGCTGACTTTTTTTTCTTAATTTATATATCTGAAAGAGAACTCGTGAAAGTTTGTTAGCTAAGTAATTAACATGTCCATCCCAAGATAGTCTTTTATCAACCATAATTCCAAGTAATTTTAGACTCGGACCGCAGAGACAGGTACCTTAGTGTCCAGTAATGACTGGTGTGTAGAATGATTGAATTTCGAACTTAAAAAGAAAAATATGAGGCATTGATGAAGAAAAATCGTCGACCGGAGATGAAATACGAGGGGAAGTGGATTTCTCAATGTAATCTTAACCAAAGGTTAGTGTCTAGTACTGATTGACGTATGAAATGATTGAATGCAGTGTCAAAGCATTCCATGGTGGTATGATAAACCAGACGTACTGTATATTATGTCATGTATACAACCACAATAGTTTTAGCATGTACCTGGCCATGTCAATGTAGTTTGTGTCAGCAGTATAATTTGCTAAGACAAGGTTAGGGAAAATACGAATTGCATCACAACATGAGCGGATAGCGACAACAATTAGAGACGAGCAAACGAAAAACAACGCACAGGACCCAAACACAGTACAATACACGATTTAAAAACGCAAAACACATTTAAAAGAATGGCGCAGAGCACAGCGCTACCCTGTCACAACCTCTCGAAAGTTCACAACAGTCGAATAGTCGATATACGGTTGCTATCGTTTTCGTTGTAGGGTGTATACGTCATAATGACGTCACATCGTATCCAAGTCCGGTGAACTTAGCATCCTGGGCTGACGGGCGCGTGCCGCCTACCTGTTCAGTGCAGTGAAAGTAAGGCGGTGGCTCACCTGGCAGACAGCTCTGGGTCAGCCGAGGGCGGTCACAACCCTCACAATCCCACCGGGGTGGGCGAACCCGTTAGCGGCTGGTCGAGGAGACATCACGGCGCCGCGCAGCTCAGCGGTGAGGCAGAAATGGGGATTCCACTGCAGAAGAGGTGCCGGATGACGAGGGCGTCCTCTAATAATGGCGGCACGAAGCGTGGGAGAGATGAGCTCTTGAGCTTGAGCTTTACAGTTCCTGCACGAGTTAGCATAACTCACTATAATAGGCCGGGCTGCATGCCCAAAGCAGTTCTGTGCTGGGTATTGCTGGACTGCAGTTTGTCGTGATTATCTCCTCTCCTGCAGAGAGCAGTTCCGAGGAATCGGCCACATTGATCGATCTGCTATCCGCGTTTCAACCTCCATCAGATGACTCCACAAGTGTTGCTATCACTCTTAGTATCCTGTATCGCAATTTTTCGGTCTAGATACGGCCAAGTGTTTCTGTCTTCGGACAGCCAACTACCTGTCCTATGGATCTGTCCCGAATCTTGCGGTCCTCAATTACAATCAGAGCCTGTACATGTGCTAGCCATCGTACCGCACACTACTGAAAATCAACAATAGGCTCTCCTACCACCCTACACGCTTTTTGTCGACTGATAACGCCACTACAGAGAGGGAAGGATGACCGGAGATACTTCCAGATGCCACTTCCGCGGCTGGTTCCGAGAAACATTAGATTGGTGGCCCACACAACCATTCACACTCCTCCTAGCAGGTGCCCCTTTCTCCACGCCAGGAACTACCACCCAGCTAAAGAGATGAGAGCGGCAATGTCCATGTGTTGAGTGATTCGTTGTGTGATGTTAGCGTGTGAAGGATGTAATGGTCAAATTTTTTTTTCGCTCAGACAACTGCGTGAACACAGCTCCTACAGAAAATATTGTTTTTTTTTCTTGTTTGGCCCTCCTCCCCCCCCCCCCCAAAAAAAAATATTTCAGAGACTAGAAAACTGGAAATACAATGTCAACTACATGTATATTGTTTTGTTTTATAGATCCCAGTCTTCCTTTTTTGATATAAGTGTTCATGTTCAAAATATCCTGGTTCCCTATCAAATGGTTCAAATGGCTCTGAGCACTATGGGACTTAATATCTGAGGCCATCAGTCCCCTAGAACTTACAACTACTTAAACCTAACTGACCTAAGAACATCTAACACATCCATGCCCGAGGCAGGATTCGAACCTACGACCGTAGCGGTCGCGCGGTTCCAGACTGAAGCGGCTAGAACCGCTCGGCCACAACGGCCGGATGGTTCCCTCTCATCATGTCAGTTTGGAACTAGTTTTTTTTGTGATGCACACGATGTTACACAATCTTCGATCACATAGGTATACTTACAAACTTTCTGTCTTTTTTTTTTTTTTTTTTTTGTACATTATATCTCTCTATCTCACTTACATTGATGCTGCCAAGCGTCGCTATATGTACAAATTTCTTGTGTATGTGTCAATGGTTACAAAACGTTATATACAATAATATGCCACAGTTATAAACAGTTTTTTTTGTTTCGTGTGTGTGAGCGGGATATCTGCGGTTGCAATTCTGGTTAGCGGTGAATGGACCATCAGTCAAACAATCACTGTGAAAAATTATCATCCTTTCTGTTCACGCAAATGGTATGAGTGTGGTTAAATGTTTCAGCGATGCAGCATATAAATATTATTTGTCTTTTTGGCTTCATACGCAAGTATGAGTGTGTTTGAGATGGGCACCAGTATCTAATTCTTAAATGGAACCTTAATGAGAAGCTTGCAGATCCAATAGGTCAACATTTTACTGCAGCTTCGAACTTGGCCTTCTGTCATGTGTTCAACATTTGTATGACGGTGTGAGTATGTCCATGAATGACAGTGGGTTCCCTGAGGGTGAATCTGGGTTGGGTGTGACTTATTCATCAATGTAAGTAAGATGTTGGCAAAGTCATAAGAAAAATTCCACCATTCATTTTATCATCAATATCCAATTTAATCTGAAAATTTGTTGTGAGATCTTAGAAACTGTTTGGATAGGTTCTTTTTGAGTGATTGACTCAGTACCTCTGCCAAGTGAGTCAACCACTACCAAAAATAAACTACAGTGACCTGGGGGGGGGGGGGGGGGAGGGGGGGTTAGGAGAGGTTCCACGCACTCTTTTGCAGGTCACCTCTCATTTTCATCAGTTTTATTAATGTTTTTTTTGTCATTGTAAGGTGGTAACAGGCTGAATAAGGTTATTCTAATGAGAGTATTTGTACTGAAAGATCAAAGTACTTTTCACTTCATTGTTATGCATGTTGGGAACTGTATGTGGTCTTACTTTTAGTTTCCTCTGTGACTTCCCTGGGTGGCATGTTTCCAGTGGGGGGCTGCACTTCCAAGAATACTGAGAGGGTCGTACATAAACGGGCTTGAGCGCCTGGCAGGACAACTGACCTCGGTCAAGTTTCGCTATTGTATGCAGGGCGAAAGGACACTCAAGCCATCTGAGTGTTGTCGCAGTTTATGTGTTTACCATTCCTACACATCTGTAACGAAGACTGAAGGCGCCAACTGACTGCATTGTCCTCATGATTCTGAGACTACTTGTGAACTGTGCCCTGCTGGGAGCGTTTATCTGGCGCCGGATGGCCGATGGTCTAGGCATGTTGTTTTCATAGCCGGTCAAACTGCAAATTCAGTACCCCAAGCTAAATAGCATCGGCATGAGTGGTCAACTTAAACTGAGGCCAGTTGACGTCATAAAGCCCTGCTTAAAACTGGAGGAAATTGTCGCTATTGGCGCAAATGATGTTCTGAGATAGTGTGGGGAAATTTTGTAATCAGCACTCAATACTGATTCGCGGTTTTTCGAGGATAGTGGGGAGCTGAGTAACGTTAGCTACTCTCTTGCATTCTCGGGCGCAGGGCTTTTTCGGGATGTGATCTTCGTTGGAGTCAGATGGTCTTGCGACTTAGTTGCACTCTTTGAGCAGAAGTTAGAATTCTCGGACAGCCTTCAAGGCCAGAGATCCAAAAATAGTTGCTGCACAGCAGAAGTCGGCGCCTACATCATCAGAATGCTGCCTATCGACGACGTGCTGCAGGTTTCATGACTGATAAATTATTTTGTGACTCCGGCATTGTAGGAGCTATCATTTTTATACTGAAGTCCTCAGCAGCATGTGCACTCACTTTGTTGCAAATCCACCTTTCTTGTTTCTCCCTTTGAGCTCTCACTACTAATCGTAATACTGCATGATAGTTGGGGGAATAATATATAATTCATTAGGACCTCCAGCCATTATCGTCAATCTATTGCATTGAAAGAAGATTACTGTTAATGACGTAAAAGATCCACACAGTGGACATCAAGTGAAAAAGCTACACCTTATGTTTCTGATCTAGACTGCCATAGAAATGCTAAGAACTCAGGGAGAAGTTGTAGTCTAATTCACAATCGATTTATTGATCTTCAATATGACAAGACAACAAAATTATTAAAGAAACATCATACAAATAATATTTATTTAACGAAAGCCGTACTAAAGTGGGATCTATGGTGGACAAAGTGACCTGCTGGGGACCGACACACGACACTAACCAGAACACTACTCATTCTATCTCACTTCATAGACGTGAATCCAGGTTATGGCATCAAACTACGCCACCACCAAGCATCTATATTCTACCATACACAAAAAAAGGAAAAATATGGGTCGAAAGAACAGGTTGCTGACAAATAGATATTATAGCCCTACGTTGCAGCAGCGAATACGTTACCAGCCTACTGTACAAGACAGCACACCATGATGCGTTTGGCAACTGAAGTCATGGACGGGAGCAATCTGTTATTAAATGCGCGATCCCGAAAATTGCAAGTACGCGGTCTCGCGTTCGGTTAATTCAGAACACAGGTACTTCCGTAAGAGTCTCTGGAACCCTGATGGATTCCAGTGTGCAGGTGGACCCGTCTGCTGGTCTGCCAAACCAATTTGACTCCATGCCACGACTGTGTGTGTTGGAATACATCAAATGTTTAGACTGCCGACTCAAGACACATAAGTACACCCACGCGCCACTCGTTGTGACCATGATGGCATAAGCAGTACCTCTGATGGTTCAGAAGGTGATTGGCACAACCTATCAAAAAGGACACAAGTCTCACCGTTTAGGTAGAGACCTGCAGTGCTTTTCTAGCGAAGCGCCAGTACAAGAGACTTGTATAAGAGAGACGATCTCCCTTTCTCTGTGTTGCCTCCTCAACTCAGTTCCAAAAGCACGTTTTTCTTTTTTGACTTCCCCCAATTTCGCACAAGCCAATCACGAGCTGGAGCCCGGAGTATGGTCTTTGCACTGCAAATTGATTTGACCAATCAAAGACTTTAAAGTTAATTGGCGCAGCTTGAAGCTGTTGCCAATTGGCACCACTGTGGGGAGCCGGACTCGGGTATCACGGGGATGTCAACCTCGTCCCGTCTGTTCCCAGATCGGTCCACCGCTGTGGTTGCCCCGGTTGCTGCCCGCAGTGGGGCTGAGCCCTCGCCTGTGGTTGATTGGGAGGTCGTTCCAAGGCGTGGCAGGCAGCGAAAGGCGTCCCCGGAGGCTGATCAGAAAGCCTCCCCGGTGCGTCTGACAAACCGGTTTCAGGCACTGTCTCTGGCTGAGCCAGATGCAGCCGCCTGCCCTGTTTCAGAGGATCATTCTCAGCCTTCAAGGTCTGGGCAATCGCAGAGGGTGGGCTTACTGGTAGTTGGGAGCTCCAATGTTAGGCGCGTAATGGGGCCCCTTAGGGATGCGGCGGCTAAGGAGGGGAAGAAATCCAGTGTGCGCTCCGTGTGCATTCCGGGAGGAGTCATTCCTGATGTGGAAAGGGTCCTTCCGGATGCCATGAAGAGCACAGGGTGCAGCCAGCTGCAGGTGGTGGCACATGTCGGCACTAATGACGTGTGTCGCTTTGGATCTGAGGAAATTCTCTCTGGATTCCAGCGGCTATCTGATTTGGTGAAGGCTGCCGGTCTTGCTTACGAGATGAAGGCAGAGCTCACCATCTGCAGCATCGTTGACAGAACCGACAGCGGACCTTTGGTGCAGAGCCGGGTGGAGGGTCTGAATCAGAGGCTCATACGGTTTTGCGACCGTATTGGCTGCAGATTCCTAGACTTGCGCCATAGGGTGGTGGGGTTTCGGGTTCCGCTGAATAGGTCAGGAGTTCACTACACTCAGCTGGCGGCTACACGGGTAGCGGAGGCTGTGTGGCGTGGACTGGGCGGTTTTTTAGGTTAGGCCTCGGGAAAGTGCGGGATGGGCAGCAATGTCAAAGGGTGCTTGGCAATTACAGGACGTGCTTGGATCAAGGAACAGTCGGAATTTTAGTTGTAAATTGATGTAGTTGCGCTGGAAAAGTCCCTGAGCTTCAAGCGCTAATAGAAAGCACAGAAGCTGATATCGTTATAGGTACAGAAAGCTGGCTAAAGCCTGAAATAAGTTCTGCAGAAATTTTTACGGAGTCTCAGACGGTTTTCAGGAAAGATAGATTAGGCAGAATTGGTGGTGGAGTGTTTGTGTCTGTCAGTAGTGGTTTATCTTGTAGTGAAGTCGAAGTAGATACTCCGTGCGAATTGGTGTGGGTGGAGGTTATACTTAACAGCCGAATTAAGTTAATAATTGGCTCCTTCTACCGACCCCCAGACTCCGATGATACAGTTGCGGAACAGTTCAGAGAAAGTTTGAGTCTCGTAACAAATAAATACCCCACTCATACGGTTATAGTTGGTGGGGACTTCAACCTACCCTCGGTATGTTGGCAAAAATACTTGTTCAAAACCGGTGGTAGGCAGAAAACGTCTTCCGTGATTGTCCTAAATGCATTCTCCGAAAATTATTTCGAGCAGTTAGTCCACGAACCCACGCGAATTGTAAATGGTTGCGAAAACACACTTGACCTCTTGGCCACAAACAATCCAGAGCTGATAGAGAGCATCATGACTGATACAGGGATTAGTGATCACAAGGTCATTGTAGCTAGGCTCAATACCATTTCTTCCAAATCCATCAGAAACAAACGCAAAATAATTTTATTTAAAAAAGCGGATAAAGTGTCACTAGAAGCCTTCCTAAAAGACAATTTCCATTCCTTCCGAACTGACTATGCGAGTGTAGACGAGATGTGGCTCAAATTCAAAGATATAGTAGCAACAGCAATTGAGATATTCATACCTCATAAATTGGTAAGAGATGGAACGGATCCCCCGTGGTACACAAAAAAGGTCCGAACGCTGTTGCAGAGGCAACGGAAAAAGCATGCGAAGTTCAGAAGAACGCGAAATCCTGAAGATGGGCTAAAATTTACAGACGCGCGAAATTTGGCACGTACTTCGATGCGAGATGCCTTTAATAGGTTCCACAACGAAACATTGTCTCGAAATTTGGTAGAAAATCCGAAGAAATTCTGGTCGTATGTAAAGTACACAAGCGGCAAGACGCAGTCAATACCTTCGCTGCGCAGTGCCGATGGTACTGTTATCGACGACTGTGCCGCTAAAGCGGAGTTACTGAACGCAGTTTTCCGAAATTCCTTCACCAGGGAAGACGAATGGAATATTCCAGAATTTGAAACACGAACATCTGCTAGCATGAGTTTCTTAGAAGTAGATACCTTAGGGGTTGCGAAGCAACTCAAATCGCTTGATACGGGCAAGTCTTCAGGTCCAGATTGTATACCGATTAGGTTCCTTTCAGATTACGCTGATACTATAGCTCCCTACTTAGCACTCATATACAACCGCTCGCTCACCGATAGATCTGTACCTACAGATTGGAAAATTGCGCAGGTCGCACCAGTGTTCAAGAAGGGTAGTAGGAGTAATCCATTTAACTACAGACCTATATCATTGACGTCGGTTTGCAGTAGGGTTTTGGAGCATATACTGTATTCAAACATTATGAATCACCTCGAAGGGAACGATCTATTGACACGCAATCAGCATGGCTTCAGAAAACATCGCTCTTGTGCAACGCAGCTAGCTCTATATTCGCACGAAGTAATGGCCGCTATCGACAGGGGATCCCAAGTTGATTCCGTATTTCTAGATTTCCGGAAAGCTTTTGACACCGTTCCTCACAAGCGACTTCTAATCAAGCTGCGGAGCTATGGGGTATCGATCTCAGTTGTGCGACTGGATTCGTGATTTCCTGTCAGGAAGGTCGCAGTTCGTAGTAATAGACGGCAAATCATCGAGTAAAACTGAAGTGATATCAGGTGCTCCCCAGGGAAGCGTCCTGGGACCTCTACTGTTCTTGATCTATATAAATGACCTGGGTGACAATCTGAGCAGTTCTCTTAGACTGTTCGCAGATGATGCTGTAATTTACCGTCTAGTAAGGTCATCCGAAGACCAGTATCAGCTGCAAAGCGATTTAGAAAAGATTGCTGTATGGTGCGTCAGGTGGCAGTTGACGCTAAATAACGAAAAGTGTGAGATGATCCACATGAGTTCCAAAAGAAATCCGTTGGAATTCGATTACTCGATAAATAGTACAATTCTCAAGGCTGTCAATTCAACTAAGTACCTGGGTGTTAAAATTACGAACAACTTCAGTTGGAAGGACCACATAGATAATATTGTCGGGAAGGCGAGCCAAAGGTTGCGTTTCATTGGCAGGACACTTAGAAGATGCAACAAGTCCACTAAAGAGACAGCTTACACTACACTCGTTCGTCCTCTGTTAGAATATTGCTGCGCGGTGTGGGATCCTTACCAGGTGGGATTGACGGAGGACATCGAGAGGGTGCAAAGAAGGGCAGCTCGTTTTGTATTATCGCGTTATAGGGGAGAGAGTGTGGCAGATATGATACACGAGTTGGGATGGAAGTCATTACAGCATAGACGTTTTTCGTCGCGGCGAGAGCTTTTTACGAAATTTCAGTCACCAACTTTTTCTTCCGAATGCGAAAATATTTTGTTGAGCCCAACCTACATAGGTAGGAATGATCATCAAAATAAAATAAGAGAAATCAGAGCTCGAACAGAAAGGTTTAGGTGTTCGTTTTTCCCGCTCGCTGTTCGGGAGTGGAATAGTAGAGAGATAGTATGATAGTGGTTCGATGAACCCTCTGCCAAGCACTTAAATGTGAATTGCAGAGTAGTCATGTAGATGTAGATGTAGATGTAGATGGCAGAAAATGGAAAAAACATTCAGCTCCACGCCCTCTATCCCACATTTTTGCCATTTCTTTAGCTAATACAGGGTGGAAGCACAGTCCTCCTTAAACAGCTTGCTGTTTTCCCTGTTGCGTCCATTTCAAAGCTTGCAAAGAACGGCCATAAACTCGCATTTGTTTTGAAACAGAGTCTGCACGTCTGGGTGCCAGTTTTCCTGTCCCACGGACATTTGCAGAACGTTTACATTCCTTTGGCAGCTTACTCGCTAACAAGGCCTACAATGCGCTGTCAGCGACATTTCGGGTCTAGGTCGTATACCAGGACGTCTGCCCCTGTCCGGCAACAAGCTTAATGTGTTTTGCACAATACGACTGCAGCACGGGCCGTCTGGAAATGCCTCCTCACCGTTCTCCAGAAAAAACGCGCTTTGTCACTCCACCAACGCCGTGCTTTTACTGCAGTCATTTAAGTCGGCACTCTGTTCCTTTGAATGCAGGTAAACCTTACTGTACTTCTTTCCCTAGAGTATGCATTCAAGACCATAAACTCTGCCTACCATTTCATCACAATGTATGAAGTCAAATCGCCGTATATCGTATTCCCTACATCGAATCAGAAGTGAGAGTACCCTGCAATCTCTCAGCATCACAGAGAGTAGGAGCCCCTTATTCTCCAGCCAACTCTTACTCTCATAATAGTTCAGTACGACCTACCCTTTAGCCAACAGTTTGTATTTAAAATCAAGTACCTTTGTGTTCTGATTTATAATAAATCACAGTGACATATTTTAATCCGCATATCAGTTCATAGATAGATGAAGAATCCCATTTCCTGTCATTTATTATGATAAAACTCCCTTTTTCTTTACTGAGTAGGTAATGATTTTTATTAAATTATTGTCAGTGTGCACTCCTTATTTTACCAAATACATCTACACCTACACCTACATTTATACTCCGCAAGCCACCCAACGGTGTGTAGCGGAGGCACCTTATTTGCCACTGTCATTACCTCCCTTTCCTGTTCCAGTCGCGTATGGTTCGCGGGAAGAACGACTGCCGGAAAGCCTCCGTGCGCGCTCGAATCTCTCTAATTTTACATTCGTGATGTCCTCGGGAGGTATAAGTAGGGGGAAGCAATATATTCGATACCTCATCCAAAAACGCACCCTCTCGAAACCTGGCGAGCAAGCTACACCGCGATGCAGAGTGCCTCTCTTGCAGAGTCTGCCACTTGAGTTTGCTAAACACATAACCCTGTGACGAAACGCGCCGCTCTTCTTTGGATCTTCTCTATCTACTCCGTCATCCCGACCTGGTACAGATCCCACACTGATGAGTAATATTCAAGTATAGGTCGAACGAGTGTTTTGTAAGCCACCTCCTTTGTTGACGGACTACATTTTCTAAGCACTCTCCCAATGAATCTCAACCTGGTACCTGCCTTACCAACAATTAATTTTATGTGATCATTCCACTTCAAATCGTTCCGCACGCATACTCCCACATATTTTACAGAAGTAACTGCTACCAGTGTTTGTTCCGCTATCATATAATCATACAATAAAGGATTCTTCTTTCTATGTATTCGCAATACATTACATTTGTCTATGTTAAGAGTAAGTTGCCACTCCCTGCACCAAGTGCCTATCCGCTGCAGATCTTCCTGCATTTCACTCTATTTTCTAATGCTGCAACTTCTCTGTATACTACAGCATCATCCGCGAAAAGCCGCATGGAACTTCCGACACTATCTACTAGGTCATTTATATATATTGTGAAAAGCAATGGTCCCATAACACTCCCCTGTGGCACGCCAGAGGTTACTTTAACGTCTGTAGACGTCTCTCCATTGAGAACAACATGCTGTGTTCTGTTTGCTAAAAACTCTTCAATCCAGCCACACAGCTGATTTGATATTCCGTAAGCTCTTATTTTGTTTATCAGGCGACAGTGCGGAACTGTATCGAACGCCTTCCGGAAGTCAAGGAAAATAGCATCTACCTGGGAGCCTGTATCTAATATTTTCTGGGTCTCATGAACAAATAAAGCAAGTTGGGTCTCACACGATCGTTGTTTCCGGAATCCAAGTTGATTCCTACAGAGTAGATTCTGGGTTTCCAAAAACGACATGATACTCGAGCAAAAAACATGTTCTAATAATTCTACAACAGATTGACATCAGAGACATAGGTCTATAGTTTTGCGCATCTGCTCGACGACCCTTCTTGAAAACTGGGACTACCTGTGCTGTTTTCCAATCATTTGGTACCTTCCGTTCCTCTAGAGACTTGCGGTACACAGCTGTAAGAAGGGTGGCAAGTTCTTTCGCGTACACTGTGTAGAATCGAAGTGGTATCCCGTCAGGTCCAGTGGACTTTCCTCTGTTGAGTGATTCCAGTTGCTTTTCTATTCCTTGGACAAATATTTCGATGTCAGAGTGGATTTAGAGAAGGAACTGCAGTGTGAAACAGCTTTGGAAAAAGGTGTTTAGTATTTCAGAAAGGTCCACCATCAATTCCTTTCATTACCTTTGTGCACATAACTCTTCTCCACCCCACCACCTTGCAGGATCTTCTCTATCTCTTCTATCAGTCCTATCTGGTAAGGATCGTACGTAGATGTTCTACAGAATCGATCGAATAAGCTCCTTGTAAGCCACTTTCTTCGTGGAAGAGTTACATTTCCTTAAAATTCTTCCTTTGAGTCTCATTGTGGCATCTGCTTTTCCAACAATTTACTTTATGTGGTCATTCTACTTAATGTCGCTCTGGATGTTACTCCTACATATTGTACTACTGATATTGTTTCCAGTAATTTGTCATCAATAGTGCAGTTGATCAGCAATGGTTTTTTCCTATGTATGCGCAATATATTACATTTATTTACGTTCAGGGTCAACTGTCAGACCCTGCTCCATTAATCAATCCTCTGCAGGTCATTCTACAAAGTGATACTGTCTCCTGTCTTACTACTTTCTTGCAGGCAGCCGCACAATCTGCGAACAGTCTTAAAAAGTTTCGATGCGTTCTTCTAGATCATTTATGCACGTTGTAAACAGTCCCAGCACACCTCCTTGGGGTACACAGGAAACTACATTTACATCTGTCGATTTCTTTTTTCGTTCAGAGCGACTTGTTGAGTTCTGTACGCAAGGAAGTCTTGAATCCAGTGTCGGATCTGGTCCGATACTGAGTAAGGTCGTGTTTTGTTTTTTTCCGCTAAACGGCACTGCGGGACGGCGTCAAATGCCTTCCTGACATCAAGGAACACGGCATCAACTTGAGCACCACTGTCCAAGCGCTATGGACTTTATGGAGGGACAGAGAGAGCTGATTTTCGTAAGTTTGCGGAATCAATGTTGACTTAATAGAGGAGAATTTCGTTCTCCAAAAGCGTCGTAATTCTTGTGCATAAAATATTTTCCTGACGTCAGCGATATAGGCCTATAACTGCGCTTTTTTCCGGTCGCTAGGTGTCTTTCGTCGCTCCAACGATCTGCAGTAAACTGCTGCTTGAAGGGGAACGAGTTCTTTCTCATAATCTTTGTAGTATCTTATAGGTACCTCATCTGGTCTTGATACCATTTTCCCAACTCCCTATTGCCCATTTGCCCAATAATATACAGCATTTCGATAAATGGTATTCTGTCATTCTGCACAACGGATTAATCTGAGATGTATCCTTTACCCTGTGGCTCCTGCAAGATGCTATTTCCACCCCCACACTACTACAGAAGTCAGACAGACTAACGTTCTAAAGAAAAACTTTCAGCGATAAATATCTTCTGGAGTCGTCCGCCGTAAGGAAATGACACAAAAATTCACAAAATTTCTTACGTAACTAGTGGGATACTTGGGTACTGGAGTAGTGCTAGTTAGTGAAAGAAAAACATGAAACTAACGAAAATTATTATTTATATTGCAAAAATTCTGAGAAATCACAATGGCACCTTTAGTTATGAACTGAACAAGTTATTTCCGGGATCTTTTCAGAATGTGAAATTACCTCTCAAGGATAGGATTCGCTAATGAAATTTCTATATAAAGTTTAAGATTGTTATTGACTTGACAGAATGGCTGAGAGCCGTGCCTCAACTTGAATAATTATCCATTAGAATGTTGCTAGGTACGCTCAAGGTTGTTGCGTGTGAAATGCAGTGTACTGTTGTGGAGGAAATATGGGGCTCGCAAGAGCTGTAGCACACAACACCATAAGCTGCGATGACTGCTGTCTGCACCGCTCGCTGCCGACACATAAGATAACTTTCATTCTTTCTGGATTGACCTTCGCCAATGAAACTTTCCCTACGCCTTGATTAAGTCAAGGACTCCTATTCGCCCCTACTCTATCTATTGGCGTGGTACACTGATCAGGTAACCAGTCCACCGTGATGCCACTCAAAAATTCGCTCGCAGGTATTTAACTATAACTCTGTCCATTCACACTTCACAATAAGTGTGGCGGCCAACACAGTCAACAACACTTAATCGCAAGGACTCAGTATAGAGTCGCGCTCCGATTCGCTCTCAAGAGAGGTGCTCTCCCAGTGAAGTACTGAGGAGAGACTTGTTCCTCGCTCTTTGAGTACACGTACGAGTGCACGCGCTCTCGTTACGTGTTCTCGCTCCAAGAGGGACAATGGAAGGGCTCCTCTCCACGCCAGACGTGAAGGGGTATATCTTTCGGTCTCTTCCATTACTCTTTCAGCTGAAGGCGTCAGTAATATCGTCTACCACCCAGCATTGCTCTTCTAAAATGGGAGAATGAAGTTTCATTCAAGGCGACCAGTCCGGAAATCTGTAGCAGCGGCGTTTGGCGTTTGCTGTCTCCCTGTGAAAATCTCTGAAATTGCGTGCTATGTTTGTAAAGAATGCGTAGGCTGGGGGCTCCCACACAATGTAGCGGAATTTGCTTCTAAGCCGAACACGGGGTTGTTCTCCCCTTTCACTCGGGCAAACGCTGTCCGCTCCATGGGCGGTCGCCGTCCGTTAGAGATGGGCTGAATCGTCCTCTGAAGGGACCGGCCTCTCAGCGTGCGGTCTGCCTCTCCCGAACTAAAAGCTCTTGTGGCCGCCGTGTCTTGAATGTGTGTGTGTGTGTGTGTGTGTGTGTGTGTGTGTCAGCCTCGAGTATCTGAACCCCAGTGCGCAATTGTTATTTGCGTATCGTTTACATGAATTCATACAACATTGACTTTATCTTACCGAGTTTGGGTTCGAATGAAGCATCTTGATGTGGGGAATATGATTGTGAGGGCGGAACATGTAAGCAATGAAGGTCAGGAGACCACGACGTCTTACAAGCTAATGAAAGGCAACCTAGTAAATGCCCAGAAGATAACTGGTATCAACATCATTGACAAACTCCAGTTAAACAATTAGAAAGTGATGTCACAATATTAGAAATGCCCGATTATTTGTGAAAGCTTGAAAACTAGCGAACTAAATCTGCAATAGATTGCTAGAATGAGAGACATAAAGAAAAGAGCCGGATCTATGTCAACAGAAACCTGTACCCTTATTTCAAACGTATAGCCCAGCACTGGTGAAGCATTTGTCTCACTGCGACACAAGATGGTGAACGGCAATCTCGTAAAATTTCTGGATCTGTGTTGTGAACAAATTCCGAACGTACTGCTTGATGTCCTTGCATGATGTGAATCTGTGTCGCAGAGCCCTCTTTAGATATGCAAAAATGGTATAATCGCAGGGAGATATGTCTGGACACCATAAAGGGTGACTGAGGACCTCCCATTTGAATGTCTGCAGGAGCTTCTTGAATGCGTTTGCTGTTTGGCACCTTGCATTGTCTCGTGGAACAGATACCTCAGAGATCAGCTGCCATGGTCAGAATTTGTGTCGCTGCACATTCGCTGTTGTTCCCTTGCTGCAGAAAGTCATTAAGACGGAGCCATTTTAGTCGAATAAGAACAAGATGAGCACAACCTTTCCCGCACTTGTGTGGAGACAGGCCTCGATTTTTTTTCCTCTGTACATGCTTCCACTGGTTAGTGCAATTGACGTTCCGTTCTGTTGACGCTCTGTGTGAATGCCGCCAGTTTTGACGTTCCCTTCACTTCCATCGAGTGTTGGTCAATCTACAGTTCGGCATTGTTACTTGTTAGGGCGGTCGTTACGTACTGGAATGTAGGTCGTGGGGTTGTTTGGTATTACGAACTTTGGTGGAAATTTTCTAATATGCAACAGTGGTTTGAAAAATGTCCATTTTAGAAGAGCCAAACGATTACATGAAAGAACCAGAGGTTTTCAAGAAAGAGTTTGGTGATTACACGGCATTTTATATGGCAATAGGTATTTGCACTGTTTTTTAGGCCTTCCTCTTCTTGCTGAATGTAGTGTTTTGCTGCTATTCAAAGAACAAAGAGTATTGGAAGGACAGCAATACAGGCAATCATTGACTTGTGTCAATTTCGACGAAAACTTGGCATCATCAGCCACCACATGATCTTACAGAACTTGAGGAGCGTTATATACCTTCAAAACGGATTGCTGCTGAATATCTTCAGGAGTATTTGGAACTTCAATAGCGTGAAATTGATCTCTAATCTGCAATGGCTTTCCATATCCACTGGCCAGCTCTGACAGTATTTACCTTGTTTATTCTGGGGATTGCTATTTTCATACTTAAATATGGCCCCAGAATATGCAAAACATGACACACAACAAAACCAGCAGAGTATGAGCGGGAAGACAAAATATAAGAACAGAAAGTATCGTATGCATAGTTTTGAGGATGATGCATTTTAGGTAGAATTTTATAAATTTTTTCTTGATAATTTCTGGTGTAGAAGAATGGTAACTGGTGAGTTGAATTCATCTCACTTTTATCCTCATTTCTCATGAAAACGTGAAATGTCTAGTGTCATATTTTCGTAGTATTTGATTTAAGTACTTGAAGAAAATAAATTTCTATTCTTTGACTTCGAAAATAGTGATTAATTCACAATAATACTAACTGAATTAGAAGACTTTTGAGGTGATCCAGTTACAGTATCTCAGTTACAGGACAACGACTGATGTGCTTGCTGCAGTGATAAAAGAGATTTCAGAAGTTATCATTTATGTTTCCTAAGTAGACAGTAGTGTCAATATAGGAAGAGTTGAGCTCTGATGACCAAACTGAGAAGTTCCTGATATAGGAAGAATTACTTGGTAATTTTCAATGTATTATATTTACTTATCTTATACCTGACAGTAGCACCTTTCTGGTCATATTACATTAACATACGTGGTGTTGTATTGCCATACATTACCTCTTTTCTTACAGTAGAGTTAACACAAACTCAAGAAGCAAATATGCGTTGCGTAGTTAATTTTATATTGACAGTTGATATGAAACAGCATATTGTTAAGTATCACTGTAGTGAAACTGTGATCTATTGGAACTTCCTGGCGCACACACCTCTGCAGAGTGAAAATTTCATTCTGGTACCTATTGCACAGAGAATTGCCATTAATAACATTCTCTAAAGAAGAAATCCTGCCCCCATGAACCATAGACCTTGCCGTTGGTGGGGAGGCTTCCGTGACTCAGCCACACAGATGGCCGTACCGTAGGTGCAACCACAACGGAGGGGTATCTGTTGAGAGGCCACACAAACGTATGGTTCCGGAAGAGGGGCAGCAGCCTTTTCAGTAGTTGCATGGGCAACAGTCTGGATGATTGACTGATCTGGCATTGTAATATTAACCAAAACGGCCTTGCTGTGCTGGTACTGCGAACGGCTGAATGCAAGGGGAAACTACGGCCGTAATTTTTCCCGAGGGCATGCAGTTTTACTGTATGGATAAGTGATGATGGCGTCCTCTTGTGCAAAATACCCCGGAGGTAAAATAGTCCCGCATTCGGATCTCCGGCCGGGGACTACTCAGGAGGACATCGTTATCAGGAGAAATAGAACTGGCGTTCTACGGATCGGAGCGTGGAATGTCAGATCCCTTAATCGGGCGGGTAGGTTAGAAAATTGAAAAAGAGCAATGGATAGGTTAAAGTTAGATATAGTGGGAATTAGTGTAGTTCAGTGGCAGGAGGAACAAGATTTTTTGTCAGGCGAATACAGGATCATAAATACAAACTCAAATAGGGGTAATGCAGGAGTAGGTTTAATAATGAATAAAAAAATAGGAGTTCAGGTAAGCTACTACAAACAACATAATGAACGCATTATTGTGGTCAAGACAGACACGAAGCCCACGCCTACAACAGTAGTACAAGTTTATATGCCAATAAGCTCTGCAGATGACGAAGAAATTGATGAATTGCATGATGAGATAAAAGAAATTATTCAGGTAGTGAAGGGAGACGAAAATTTAATAGTCATGGGTGATTGGAATTCGAGTTTAGGAAAAGGGAAAGAAGGGAACGTAGTAGGTGAATATGGATTGGGGCTAAGAAATGAAAGAGGAAGCCGCCTGGTAGAATTTTGCGCAGAGCATAACTTAATCATAGCTAACACTTGGTTCAAGAATCATGAAAGAAGGTTGTATACATGGAAGAACCCTGGAGTTACTAAAAGGTATCAGATAGATTATATAATGGTAAGACAGAGATCCACAAACCAGTTTTTAAATTGCAAGACAGTTCCAGGGGCAGATGTGGACTCTGACCACAATCTATTGGTTATGAACTGTAGATTAAACCTGAAGAAACTACAAAAAGGTGGGAATTTGAGGAGATGGGACCTGGGTAAACTGAAGGAACGAGACGTTGTAGAGAGTTTCAGGAAGAGCATAAAGGAACAATTGACAAGAATGGGGGAAAGAAATACAGTATAAGAAGAATGGATAGCTTTGAGGGATGAAATGGTGAAGGCAGCAGAGGATCAAGTAGGTAAAAAGACGAGGGCTAATAGAAATCCTTGGGTGACAAAAGAAATACTGAATGTAATTGATGAAAGGAGAAAATATAAAAATGCAGTGAATGAAGCAGGCAAAAAGGAATACAAACGTCTCAAAAATGTGATCGACAGGAAGTGCAAAATGGCTAAGCAGGCGTGGCTAGAGGACAAATGTAAGGATGTAGAGGCTTACCTCACTCGGGGTAAGATAGATACTGCCTACAGGAAAATTAGAGAGACCTTTGGAGAAAATAGAACCACTTGTATGAATATCAAGGGCTCAGATGGAAACCCAGTTCTAAGCAAAGAAGGGAGAGCAGAAAGGTGGAAGGAGTATATAGAGAGTCTATACAAGGGCGACGTTCTTGAGGACAATATTATGGAAATGGAAGAGGATGTAGATGAAGATGAAATGGGAGATATGATACTGCTTGAAGAGTTTGACAGAGCACTGAAAGACCTGAGTCGCAACAAAGCTCCAGGAGTAGAGAACATTCCATTAGAACTACTGACAGCCTTGGGAGAGCCAGTCCTGACAAAACTCTACCATCTGGTGAGCAAAATGTATGAGACAGGCGAAATACCCTCACACTTCAAGAAGAATATAATAATTCCAATCCCAAAGAAAGCAGGCGTTCACAGATGTGAAAATTACCGAACTGTCAGTTTAATAAGTCACGACTGCAAAATACTAACGCGAATCCTTACAGACGAATGGAAAAACTGGTAGAAGCCGACCTCGGCGAAGATCAGTTTGGATTTCGTAGAAATATGGGAACACGTGAGACAATACTGACCCTGCGACTTATCCTAGACGCTAGATTAGGAAAAGGCAAATCTACGTTCCTGGCATTTGTAGACTTGGAGAAAGCTTTTTACAATGTTGACTGGAATACTCTCTTTCAAATTCTGAAGGTGGCAGGGGTAAAATACAGGGAGCGAAAGGCTATTTACAATTTGTACAGAAACCAGATGGCAGTTATCAGAGTCGAGGGGCATGAAAGGGAAGCAGTGGTTGGGAAGGGAGTGAGACAGGGTTGTAGCCTCTCCTCGATGTTACTCAATCTGTATATTGAGCAAGCAGTAAAGGAAACAAAAGAAAAATTCGGAGTAGATAATACAATACATCAATACATGGAGAAGAAATAAAAACTTTGAGGTTCGCCGATGACACTGTAATTCTGTCAGAGACAGCAAAGGACTTGGAAGAGCAGTTGAACGGAATGGATAGTGTCTTGAAAGGAGGATATAAGATGAACTACAACAAAAGCAAAACGAGGATAATGGAATGTAGTCGAACTGAGTCGGGTGATACTGAGGGAATTAGATGAGGAAATGAGACACTTACAGTAGTAAAGGAGTTTTGCTATTTGGGGAGGAAAATAACTGATGATGGTTGAAGTAGAGAGGATATAAAATGTAGACTGGCAATGGCAAGGAAAGCGTTTCTGAAGAAGAGAAATTTGTTAACATCGAGTATAGATTTATGTGTCAGGAAGTCGTTTCTGAAAGTATTTGTATGGAGTGTAGACATGTATGGAAGTGAAACATGGACGATAAATAGTTTGGACAAGAAGAGAATAGAAGCCTTTGAAATGTGGTGCTACAGAAGAATGCTGAAGATTAGATGGGTAGATCGCGTAACTAATGAGGTAGTATTAAATAGGATTGGGGAGAAGACGAGTTTGTTGCAAAACTTGACAGGAAGAAGGGATTAGTTGGTAGGACATGTTCTGAGGCATCAAGGGATTAGCAATTTAGTATTGGAGGGCAGCGTGGAGGGTAAAAATCATAGAAGGAGACCAAGAGATGAATACACTAAACAGATTCAGAAGGATGTAGGCTGCAGTACGTATTGGGAGATGAAGAAACTTGCACATGTTAGAGTAGCATGGAGAGCTGCATCAAACCAGTCTCAGGACTGAAGACCACAACAACAACAACAAAGAAGAAATGTAAGTGACTGTAATACAGTAGGTGTAGTGTTCAGAAATATATGTAATCAACTCGCAGTAGTAAAATTGAACGCCTCTTCTCCCCAATCCTATTTAATACTACCTCATTAGTTACGCGACCTACCCATCTAATCTTCAGCATTCTTCTCTAGCACCACTACAATTTCTATATTTTAGAAAGACCATACCATTTTTGTGAAAATGTTATGTTTCATTATGTTATTTGAAATACAATTTTTCTTCAAACAGAATATCAGTGTGAACAGGGTTCACTGAATAATAAAGTGTAAAAGCTATATTTTTTCATATGTGTTCACTTACTTGTAATTTATATTATTCTGTTTTATAAATGGAGGTTACATCTTAAAAAGAAAGAAACACTATTGAGATTAACTGGCCAAGAAGTAATCAATACAACATCCACATTCTGCGTTGTGATATTAGTGCCAAGCCGTCACTTCACTTAAGCTGATAATGAAATGATGACATGTTTCACCAAATTAGGTGGGAGTCATTACATGATGCACAACTACAATGGGTTCTGCCCATTTTTTGTTTAATATTAGCACAAAGATAAAAAATTTGTTGGTTCTGTCTGTCCAACAGATACGAAATCATTGCATGGAACAAAAAGTAACTTATTTTGCTCCTACTGTTGTGTTGTAGATTACAAATTACATACATATATTTGCTATAGATATCTCAGAAACTTTAGACATCTTTACTATCATTGAAATAATTATATTCTTTATTTACATGTTTAGTGGATATTCCACTTTCAATACAGTATATTCTTTTGCAGTATTATTGTACTCTTACCTTTAATTGTGATTCAAAATTTTGAACTTGGTGCCACAGTGACAAGTATGAAAGTAATACCAACAATTTTCTGTATTTTAGGGAAAGCACCAGAGTTTTTTTTATATGAATCTGCTTTTGGATGCAAAATTCAAATCTGATATTTGAAATTAGGGAAAAACAAATGAATCTGATTCACAGGGAAGAACAGTTGTAAGAAAGAACTATGAAATGAAATTTGAGTAAGTATTGGTTCCTTTGTTTCTCCTTTAAGTGTGTCAGCCGAATGTCACTTATTTTAAAAAGTTATAAGATGTGCCTTCAGCATGCTGAAATATATTGGTTAAAATTCTCTGGAAGATGTTACTTTTTTAAAAATTGATGTATTTAGCAATCCTGTTCCTAATGGAAAACTAAGGTATTTTGTTAAGTTATTAGGTAATAACTACTAAACTAGTAAAGTTTTTATGTACAAGGTTATGTAATTATTTTATACGTTTATATGAAGTTTTTGTTTCTTTCTTTAAACAAGAAATATATCTAAAAAAATGTCTGAATGGTCATCGTGTTGGAGTGCCACGCACGGGGGCCCGGGTTCGATCCCCGGTTGGGGAGGGAGATTTTCTCCTTTCAGTAACTGGGTGTTGTGCTGTCCTCATCATCATTACACCCACATTGTCGACGCGGAGGTCGCCCAATGTGGCGTCGCACTCAATAAGACATGCGCATGGCGGCCGAACTTCCCCGTCTTGGAACTCCCGGCCGCTGACGACGTACGATCGTCTCATTTTCAGTCACAGTTACTGACTTGTGGCCCGTGGTACTAGCGAGCCTATTGGTTCTGAGCACTGTGGGACTTAACATCTGAGGTCATCAGTCCCCTAGGACTTACAACTACTTAAACCTAACGAACCTAAAGACATCACACACAGCCATGCCCGAGGCAGGATTCGAACCTGCGACCGCAGCAGCCGCGCGGTTCCAGACTAAAGCGCCTTCCACCGCTCGGCCACATCGGCAGCTAGAGCGTATTACAGTCCTGGATTAGTGTACTCTAAGGCATTTGTTTCGTGCCTGAGTCACGTCTCTACTCCATTTTTCCAATGAATCCCACCCTGGAATCTGCTTTTCCCACAACTAGATTTATGGCATCATTCCATACGCCTATAAATTTCACAGTTGTGGCTGCTTCCTTAATTTTTTGCTAGACATGTTGTCGAACAATACTGAGTCTTTAATGTAATTGGAATGAGCGACAATTGCGCGAAGTCTTGCTTTTCGGTACCATTTTCCAACTTAAGGCTTTCCATGTATACAACAGCGTACCGAAAAACGCCTCATGAAACTCAGACCTCTTCCACCATATCATTTATACAGGGTGTTACAAAGAAGTACGGCCAAACTTTCAGGAAACATTCCTCACACACAAAGAAAGAAAATATGTTATGTGGACATGTGTCCGAAAACGCTTACTTTCCATGTTAGACCTCATTTTATTACTTCTCCTCAAATCACATTAATCATGGAATGGAAACACACAGCAACAGAACGTACCAGCGTGACTTCAAACACTTTGTTACAGGAAATGTTCAAAATGTCCTCCGTTAGCGAGGATACTTGCATCCACCATCCGTCGCATGGAATCCCTGATGCGCTGATGCAGCCCTGGAGAATGGCGTATTGTATCACAGCCGTCCACAATACGAGCATGAAGAGTCTCTACATTTGGTACCGGGATTGCGTAGACAAAAGCTTTCAAATGCCCCAATAAATCAAAGTCAAGAGCGTTGAGGTCAGGAGAGCGCGGAGGCCATGGAATTGGTCCGCCTCTACCGATCCATCGGTCACCGAATCCGCTGTTGAGAAGCGTACGAACACTTCGACTGAAATGTTCAGGAGCTCCATCGTGCATGAACCACATGTTGTGTCGTACTTGTAAAGGCACATGTTCTAGCAGCAGAGGTAGAGTATCCCGTATGAAATCATGATAACGTGCTCCCTTGAGCGTAGGTGGAAGAACATGGGGCCCAATCAAGACATCACCAACAATGCCTGCCCAAACGTTCACAGAAAATCTTGATGCTAGTACTGTAGAGCAATGAGTCGCTGTCAACACAAGCACCGAAGTCAACATTACCTTCCTTCAATTGTGCCAACTGGCGGTGAATCGAGGAAGTACAGTACAGACTGACGAAAATAAAATGAGCTCTAACACGGAAATTAAGCGTTTCCGGACACATGTCACGTAACATCTTTTCTTTATTTGTGTGTGAGGAATGTTTCCTGAAAGTTTGGCCGTACCTTTTTGTAACACCCTGTACATGACGTGAGCCGTACTGCCCCTTTAACGCCACACTTGAGGTACGTCCACAGTTAAATTCACATCTTACTTTTTCCATTTGAGAAGGATGTGCTCAGACCTCTCCGTATGGAAATCCTGGATCCTGTGAAAAAGTTCGTATTGTACAAGGTTGATTACGTGCGGCAAGTCAAAACTGGCTTCTGCATTTGGATTTTAACGTGAATGCCAACGTGTAGCTGGAAGCGTGGTATAATTGCTAAAGTATTGCGCCCGAAAGGAGGAGCTCCGGGTTCGACTTCCGCTTTGGATAGGCGTATATAATCGGCAACAGCGATATTCTTATCAACATAAACACATTCTTCAAATCATTATCAGATCAGTAGTTTCCTCTTTTCTATTATTATTGAAAGAAATAAAGTCCTAGTACGTGGCCTCGATTACTACAGACATTGCGAACTATAATGTCCAGATTTCTTCAAGATTTTTTTTTTTGCTGCCCGGAGAAAACAGAACTAACACATTTTAAATAAATTTTGAGGCAACTCGTATTGATAAAGGAAATGCTTTCGCTCCGCCTCTAAGAAAGATAAACACAACAGGAGTGTAAGGACGTGTGGAATTTGGTCCCAGGCTTTCGTCATGGTCCATTATCGGTGCGCGGGTCACGTTCTGTGCGAATCATCTGCCTGCTCTCTCTTATGTAAACAGCTGCTCTTCGAACAGCGTCCGGCAGAGCCTCTCTAGAGCATGCATTATCTCCTACACTCTGAAGGATTCGCTTTGTCCTTGTGTGAGTTAATGAGATTAAAACGAAAGATAGCAATCAACTATCTCACGTGATAACGCATTACTCGCCCCTCTTAGCGAGTGCGTAGGTAATGTCCTTTGCTCAGTCCATTTAACAAAGACTCATATACATTATTTCCCTGTGGTTTACGTCACTGTCATTTATGATTTTCTGTAGATATCGCCGGTTATCAAACTACAGGCTGGGGCTGTATTGATTACACTAAGCCTAGGTTAGAACACAGTGTACTGAAGCTCCAGGCGCAATATTGTTAATATGGAACCAACAAAACATATGTACCTGTGACGTTGCAGGCAGTGATTGAGGTGCAACATGTGATGTCAAATACCTCCGGAAACAAGGAATGAAGTCCGTCTGGCCACAAGTGCCAGATATTGACTCGGTAAATTAAGAACAGGTAACATTAACTGCAATGGATTTTGTGAATCGAAGATTTAGGTCTAAGAATGGATGAAGATAAATGGATGAAGATAAAACGTGGCGCCTCTCCAAAATTTTACGTAGACCAAAAGGGCAGATATATCGATATCCACTTCTAAGAACATTGCGACGTAGGTAATAGTAAAATATCTTCCGTTTCTCGCTTTAAAAATATGTGGGAGTAAAGTATGACGCATAGGACAACATCTGCATACCTGTCATTACGTTCCAGTAAATTACGCGCACGAGTAGCATTGGCTTAAACTACAGTATGTGATCAAGAGTCTTTGAACATCGCTGCGTAATGAGGAATTGACCACTAGATGTCACCAGAGGTGAACGTTCCAGATAAAAGGAGGCGGGAAGTATTGTGTTGTCAGTAGAGAATAAGTAACAGCAGCCTGGAAAAAGTTTCATATCAGCGCACACTCCGCTGCAGAGTGAAAATCTCATTCTGGAAACATCCCCCAGGCTGTGGCTAAGCCATGTCTCCGCAATATCCTTTGTTTCAGGAGTCTTAGTCCTGCAAGGTTCGCAGGAGAGATTCTGTAAAGTTTGGAAGGTAGGAGACGAGGTACTGGCGGAAGTAAAGCCGTGAGGACGGGGCGTGGCTCGTGCTTGGTAGCTCAGCTGGTAGAGCACTTGCCTGCGAAAGGCAAAGGACTCGGTCTGGCACACAGTTTTAATCTGCCAGGAAGTTTTAACAGTAGAATCTGTCGGTGAGAAGAGCTCAGTGACTTCGAACGTGGTATAGTCATTGGATCTTAACTTGAATAACAAAAGTCATCTGGAACTTTCCGACCCTTCTACAGCTGCCAAGACGATTGTTGATAATGTGACTGTGAAGTAGAAATGAGAAGAAGCAATCACAGCTAAACCAAGACAGACACATCTCACGTTTGGATGGACGGTGGCCATCGAGCAGTGCGGGTTATGGTTGTAAAAAACCGCATAAAATCAACGGAAGGAATGACTCGTGAGTTCCGAAGAGCTACCAGCAGTCCAACAAGCACATTGACTGGGGTAGGGAATTGGAAAGATTGATCGAGCAACTCCTCATAGACCATACAGATCTGTAGTCAGTGCTAAGGCACGCAAGGGGATGTGGAGGGTAAAGACTGACGCCACTGGACAGTGGATGACTGGAAGTGACTGATTTGCAGTGATACATCACGCTATACCCTGTGGCAATCCGAAGGATGGGTTTGGTTTTGGTGAATGCCTGGAGGACTTAACCTGTCATCAAGTGTGAAGTACGGAGGAGGTGTTGTGTGGTATGGAGGCGTTTTCCGTGGGTCCCCTTACTGTGCTTAAGAAAATGCAGAAGGATATGAACATATATTACGGCAATGTGTACTGCTTTCAGTTGAGGAACAGTTCGAAGGCGATGAGTGGCATATAGCAACATCTATGAGGCAATGGCTTTGGGCAACAATATTCTTGAAATGGACTGGCTTGTCCGAAGTCCTGATCTGAAACCAGTGAAACTCATTTGGTGTGAGCTAGAATATTGATTTTGCTCCAGTGAAACTCATTTGGTGTGAGCTAGAATATTGATTTTGCTCCAGACCACAGCGTCCAACATCACAACCTTCTGTGCTTTGTCCCTTCGGAAAGAATGGGCTACCATGCCTCCACACACATACAGACGCCTCATTGAAAATGACCCTAGCAGAGATCAAGAGTCATAAAGACGAAGAGCTAATAACTCACCTCGGATTAATGTCCAGTCATAGGTGAGCGGACACCTTTGATTAGATTATATGTATGGCATCCATAGCTGCATAAACGTCTCTCCGAGAAGTCTCCACGTATCTGTGCTGCTTCTGCGGGTTTTATGATATAACTGGTGTTCCACTGTCTCCATATTAGCCCCTTCATAATGTTTAAATAAAATTTAATGTCATAATACATGTCCTTTAGAACTTCATATTTACGGCGCATTGAAAATGTTTCGGTCTTAAAAATAGTTAATGTGAATTTCCATCTGCTGAGTTAAATAATCACCAAAAAAGTGACAGATTAGCTCTTGCTTCGGAGATAAACTGACATTTAATTTTTATAGTGAACATAGTTTGAGGGGAAATTTTGTTTTCGCAGTTGGCTTTCCTGTCCAATAACGAAACACAATTGCTCTTATAAGTCGTAAACATAGAGACTGCTGCTGTGACTGCGAGTTTCATATAGTTTATGGTGTAATTAAAGTCGAATTTCTGCTCTTAGAGTGCTTTCGTAGTGTGAAATTCGAAAAAAATGCCACGAAATTTGCCGGCCGGTGTGACCGAGCGGTTCTAGGCGCTTCAGTCTGGAACCGCGCCACCGCTACGGTCGCAGGTTCGAATCCTGCCTCGGGCATGGATGTGTGTGATGTCCTTAGGTTAGTTAGGTGTACGTAGGTCTAAGTTCTAGGGAACTGATGACCTCATATGTTAAGTCCCATAGTGCTCAGAGCCATTTGAACCATTTGAACGAGCCACGAAAATTTGTAAATAAGGTGAATAATTTTTGTTACATTTGTGGTGAAATAACATTTTCCTCACAGTACGCAATCCGAAGCCTCGTGAAAAGTGCCCATCAGCATTATTTTGGTATTAAAGTAGGGGACCAGGACAAGTCTTGGGCTCCACATGCATGTTGCAATGCATGTTCACTTACATTGCAAGAATGCATCAAAAATTAAAAAAAGTAAAAGCGATCTATGACTTTTGCTTTGCCTGCGGTTCGACGGGAGCCTACAAACCATACAGATGACTGCTATTTCTGCTTGACTCCAACTACACTCCTGGAAATGGAAAACAGAACACATTGACACCGGTGTGTCAGACCCACCATACTTGCTCCGGACACTGCGAGAGGGCTGTACAAGCAATGATCACACGCACGGCACAGCGGACACACCAGGAACCGCGGTGTTGGCCGTCGAATGGCGCTAGCTGCGCAGCAATTGTGCACCGCCGCCGTCAGTGTCAGCCAGTTTGCCGTGGCATACGGAGCTCCATCGCAGTCTTTAACACTGGTAGCATGCCGCGACAGCGTGGACGTGAACCGTATGTGCAGTTGACGGACTTTGAGCGAGGGCGTATAGTGGGCATGCGGGAGGCCGGGTGGACGTACCGCCGAATTGCTCAACACGTGGGGCGTGAGGTCTCCACAGTACATCGATGTTGTCGCCAGTGGTCGGCGGAAGGTGCACGTGCCCGTCGACCTGGGACCGGACCGCAGCGACGCACGGATGCACGCCAAGACCGTAGGATCCTACGCAGTGCCATAGGGGACCGCACCGCCACTTCCCAGCAAATTAGGGACACTGTTGCTCCTGGGGTATCGGCGAGGACCATTCGCAACCGTCTCCATGAAGCTGGGCTACGGTCCCGCACCCCGTTAGTCCGTCTTCCGCTCACGCCGCAACATCGTGCAGCCCGCCTCCAGTGGTGTCGCGACAGGTGTGAATGGAGGGACTAATGGAGACGTGTCGTCTTCAGCGATGAGAGTCGCTTCTGCCTTGGTGCCAATGATGGTCGTATGCGTGTTTGGCGCCGTGCAGGTGAGCGCCACAATCAGGACTGCATACGACCGAGGCACACAGGGCCAACACCCGGCATCATGGTGGGAACGATCTCCTACACTGGCCGTACACCTCTGGTGATCGTCGAGGGGACACTGAATAGTGCACGGTACATCCAAACCGTCATCGAACCCATCGTTCTACCATTCCTAGACCGGCAAGGGAACTTGCTGTTCCAACAGGACAATGCACGTCCGCATGTATCCCGTGCCAGCCAACGTGCTCTAGAAGGTGTAAGTCAACTACCCTGGCCAGCAAGATCTCCGGATCTGACCCCCATTGAGCATGTTTGGGACTGGATGAAGCGTCGTCTCACACGGTCTGCACGTCCAGCACGAACGCTGGTCCAACTGAGGCGCCAGGTGGAAATGGCATGGCAAGCCGTTCCACAGGACTACATCCAGCATCTCTACGATCGTCTCCATGGGAGAATAGCAGCCTGCATTGCTGCGAAAGGTGGATATACACTGTACTAGTGCCGTCATTGTGCATGCTCTGTTGCCTGTGTCTATGTGCCTGTGGTTCTGTCAGTGTGATCATGTGATGTATCTGACCCCAGGAATGTGTCAATAAAATTTCAATTTCCAGGAGTGTATAATGTCAGGATTGTCTATGACAATCGGCCCATTCCGCATTCAGATGGTTTACCAGATCCTACTCCAACCGAAAATTGTTTGAAGTAAAAATCCAGACAGTGTGGAACAAGAAGAAGAAGTAGAAGAACCAAACAAGTCTTCCACATCCCGTGACCCTGATTTTGAGCGAAGGACGATAAACCGCACAGACTGAGTCAAGCGGAATCGAGTGATCTCATTAGAGACTTTGACCTGTCAAAGGAGCAGGAAGGTATTCTTGGGTCTCGACTACAGCAAACGAATCTTCTCGAAACTGATGTCACTATCTCACAGTACAGAAAATGTCACATGCGACTGGTTTCCCTTTTTTGATAAGAGAAACTATCTTGTCGTCTGGTGCGACATTAATGCCTTGATGAACTCTCTGAATTTGAACCATGATCCAACTGTATGGAGGCTATGCTTAGATTCCTCCAAGCTTAGTTTGAAAGCTGTGTTACTTCAAACAGGCAACCGTCTTTCTTCTATTCCTGTTGGTCATGCAGTTTACATGAAGGAGGCATATGCAAATATGAAAGCCCTGTTGGACTCAGTCAACTATCATGACACGAATGGAAAATCTGTGGTTATCTAAAAGTCATTACCATACTCTTATGAATGCAACTGGTGTACAGAAAACATTGTTGCTCATTATGCATGTGGGACAGTAGGGACAGGAAATCGTATTATATTAAGGTAGAATGGCCTGTTTAGAAAACTTAACCCTAGCGAGAAAAATGTCGTTGCCGAGTCTCTCGTAGATCCGAAAGATCTTATTCTTCCACCCGTGCATATCAAGCTGGTTTTGACCAAAAATTTATCAAAGATATGATCCAAGAAGGATTGGTCTTTAAGTACTTAAGACAGATGTTTCCGAAATTAGGTGATGTAAAAGTTAAGGAAGGTATTTTTATCGGGCCAGAAATTCGTGAACTTGTAAAGGATCCTGCATTTGACGAGGTTTTGGAGGGGAAAGAAAAGGAAGCTTGGGAAGCCTTCAAGGGAGTTGTTTGTGGATTTTTAAGCAACAAAAGAGATTATAACTATACTCAATTGATAACAGTACTCCTGCAAAAATACCATAACCTTGGATGCAAAAGTCGGCCGTAGTGGCCGTGCGGTTCTAGGCGCTACAGTCTGGAACCGCGTGACGGCACAGTCGCAGGTTCGAATCCTGCCTCCGGCATGGATGTGTGTTATGTCCTTAGGTTAGTTAGGTTTAAGTAGTTCTAAGTTCTAGGTGACTGATGACCACAGCAGTTGAGTCCCACAGTGCAACATGTCCCTTAAAATCCATTTTCTCCACTCCCACCTAGACTTTTTGCCTCCTAGTTGTGGAGTTGTCAGTGATGAAAATGGAGAACGATTCCATCAGGACATTTCTGTTATCAGGACCATTGGAACGTACGCATGCTTGCGAATTACTGTTGGTCTTCGTGTAGGGATGCACAGAAAATCCGTTACAAGAGGCAAACTAAAAGACGACGACCTCATGCAAATCACCATATGATTCTCTTCAGACCCAACCCGGGTATTCTTCCAGCTATTTAGAACTGTTAAAAAGTAACTACTATTTTAGAAAAATTCAAATACACTTTCAATGTTGTTACCATATGTAATTAAAATGCATTTTTTTTATTAATCCGTTAATATGAAATACTTCCATCTAGAGTGTACCACAGAAACTAGAACAAAGGAAAATTTTTCATTGTTATACTCGTTTTTCTCGACCCAAAATTAGCAAGAACTGACTCATGAAGTGCAGGAAGCGTTCAAAAATTTGTCCCTTGTGAGGCAAACTGAGAAGATACTTGTCTGAGAAGTAGCTGCTGCGGTCTCGTAAACTGACACATGGCCGGGAGAGCGGTTTCCTAACCACATGCCCCTCCATATCCGCATCCAGTGACGCCTGTTGGCTGACACGGCGGCCGGTCAGGACCGTTGGGCCTTCATGGTCTATTCGGGCGGAGATTAGTTTCCACTATTTTGCTACTCATCTGCGCTTCCCGTAACTTCCCAACAATTAATTACAATGTATTTATATTGTACCGCTATCCTTCATTCCCATTCCTGCCATATCAGAATGACGGAATGAGTGAATGCTTTTGTATATTGAGTTTTCGTCACATCTAGTGGTGGGTAAACTCTTTGTCTGCTACTGTGGCAGTTTCGCCAAATTTGGTGTAACATTGGAGAATGGCAATGTACGTAGTCCGTAATTTCCATCCATTAGTGCGTGTGCCTTTGTTTGCTCAATCCCAAGTGTTCATCGTTATTTTGGAGAACATTCAGTTTTCGGAATCTGTTTCATCTTGCAACTATTTCGAGATAATGTATTATAGAGGCGGTACCTCCCACGGATTAACCGACTTTCCGAATTTTTTATATTTTTTTCTTGGTCTGACTCTATGTGACAATGGCCACTTGTTTAAGAAACGAACAAGCCTTCAGCTCGTTACTTTTCCGTTCTTATTCTATACTTATAGGGCTTAAATGACACTGCGTGCATGTGTGTGCTGCTTTCTTACAGGTATTCCCTATCTGATCCACATTTCGAATCGTAATTCTTGCCGGCCGGTGTGGCCGAACGGTTCTAGGCGCTTAAGTCTGGAACCGCGCGACCGCTACGGTCGCAGGTTCGAATCCTGCCTCGGGCATGGATGTGTATGATGTCCTTAGCTTAGTTAGGTTTAAGCAGTTCTAAGTTCTAGGGGACTGATGACCTCAGATGTTAAGTCCCATCGTACTCAGAGCCATTTGAAGCATTTTTCGTAATTCTCGTACAGTTCCACGGTTTGAGTTTTCCGTCTTTTGCATTAGTCTGATGAGCAAACCTTTTGTTGTCTATATGAGTTCGTGGTGCATTTTATGGTTCTTTCCCATCTATTGTGTGGTTTTAGTGTGAATTTGGAGTATATGTGAGATTCCTGTATCATTAAGTGAGTCCTATTTTATTAGACTCTAACGACTTACCAGTTCATCAGACAAGGTATCTGATTATTTGCTGCACTCATGTGGTTATTTAAAGCAGACACCAGAAACCGTTATGTTTTTATATAAATGTGTAGTGCGTTTGTAACCTGATTATGTAAAATAAATGTTAAATCTAGACTAAATTAAATTCCACTGTTAACGTTTTATCCTACATATCGCAATCTCTGTTTCATAGGATACATTCTACTCTGGTCGTCCCTTACGCAGTTCATGAAGGCCTATTTATTTAATTACTTGTTGGATAAATTTCAATTTCATGAAGTACACTGTATTGAATGAGAACAGAAAGCACACTTCCGTTTGATGAGAGAGCCTTAGCCTCCGTGTAGTAAATTACAATCATTTATCGTTCACGAAATTCTAAAAGATACATTTCATGATTTCCACAGATACCCCTAATAATCTGTACAGTTACCTTTAATTTGGCGACCATATACCCTAGACAATATATATAGATACCTTATAGTCGCCCTTACAATTCCATATATTTCGAAATTCAACAAAAATGTTTTTGATCCATCTACTGTTGCTTAGGCTCTGGAGTATCATCCACGGCTATGTAGCCGTGCAAAATACCCTGAATACCAGTCGTAAATATTGTCTGTGGTCTGTGTTCGCATATTCTTCTGAATCCATGTTTTGTGATAGGTTTACAGACGACTTTTTCAAATGCAATTTTCTTTCATGTGGCGTAGCTAAAACGTCACCTTTCATGCCTCTCGCGCTTCTGATCCTCCAAGTCCATAGCAAGACGTCTTTCAGTGGTTTTTTGTGTGGTGAACTCAACTTTCTGGTCGCCAAGCGATTTACTTTCGGTAGTCCCGAGACCAGGATTAACTTAACCAGAAGTAAATAGTCTTTATTGCCAGTGCAGAGTTCGCATTAACTTCATCCAGTTGATCTGAGCCGCCGTCTGCAGATGAAGAGGTTTAATAACAGTATTGAACACATTTTTCTCCAACTTCAATGGATTTCACACTGGTGACTTCATATATCCTCCAACAAACAGTCCAACGTCACTCTCATTTGGAAGTTTCGGGAAAGCCATTACGAAAATCATGCATACGATAGCTAGCCCGGTTATTGAAAAAATTTCTCGCCTTTCGTTGGAATGTATGTCATCATTCAATTCTACTGTATTCTACAGTAGGCAGCTTGTCTGTTTTCTCTAACCCACCCACTGGTTTGTCACGTCAAATTTGATTTGCCCGACTTTGAAGCCCATCCGACAAGTATGAAGAATGACACTCTTTCTTGAAAACGTATAAATCCTCCCAGTTTTCTGAATCTTATCTTCTTCGTTTGAAGACGTGCGACAAAGATAAGATAGGATTTTGGTCACACCTTTTCTCCGAATGGTGTGTAGCGAGTTGTGATAGACAGATCATTGCAGCAAGACCTGTGGTTCCGTACAAACAGATGACATCTTAATATCAATATGGAAGCATTTCGCTACGCAAAAAACCTCTGAATTTGCTTAAAACTGAGGCACTTACCGAAGCTTTTACCACAAATCTTTGCTCAGTGGCTCGAATACATCAACGAGCAGCCTTGGATACATTTTAACAGGTGCGGGAATAACTGTCGGAAACATTTGTTTTTAAAATTCCTTAGTTTGATTCTGCTACGCTAGTGTTAGTGGAATTTAGTTACGAAGCAGTAAGGAACTAAAAAAAAACTAATACTGAGGTCTAAGTTATTCCCCTACGGCAATTATTGCTACACATAGTGGGTGCAGGGTGGCGTCTAAAAGATCAAATTATCATTGACCCTCGTTGGAATGCTGCAGAAATCAGAAAAAGAAACTGAAAACCTATGAATCCTTGAGCTGGGGATCTTTCCAGAGATTCGAACAGTTACGGAGAGCACTTAAATACCATGCAGTACGACAATCAGCTGCTCCCATTGGAAATAACCAATCACACGAAACAGAATGTTACCCATGGTCTAGGGGCAGCATCTTTGATTCATTATCAAAAGGTCTTCGGTCCCGGGTTAGAATCCCGCCGCTGCTTCAATTCCGATTAATGATCAGCAATGGCGGCCGAAGACTTCTGGCATAAGAAGTCACCCTCATTCTGCCAACGGCCTTGTCAAAGAAAGCAAAGGAGCGGACAGAGGTTCACAGCACTCTCTTGTCCTTGGGGTGGGAAACTGCCCCCAAAGGCGGGCGATTCGCCAATAATCAACGGCTTGAGGATGCAGAAAGCAATGGAAACCACTGCATTAAATACACGTAACGTGTATCCACAGGACATGTGGCCTGCAATTGAAGAAGTTCCATGATGATCTTTCCATTGGCAAAAGATGCCGGTATAGTCCCCGATTCGGAGGTGACTGCCAAGGGGGAGGTTACCATGAGAAAAAGATTGAATAATCAGCGGAAGGATAACGTTCTACGAGTCAGGGCGAGGAATGTCAAAAGTTTGAACATTGTAGGGGAACATGAAAATCTGGGAAGGGAAATGCAAAGTCTCAATCTAGATATAGTAGGGGTCAGTGAAGTGAAGTGGAAAGAAGACAAGCATTTCTGGTCAGGTGAGTATAGGGTAATATCAACAGCAACAGAAAATAGTATAACAGGAGTAGGATTCGTTATGAATAGGAAAGTAGGGCAGAGAGTGTGTTTCTGTGAACAGGGTCGTTCTTACCAGAATCGATAGCAAACGAACACCGACAACGGTAGTTCAGGTATACATGCCGACATCCCGAGCTGAAGATGAAGAGGTAGAGAAGGTGTATGAGGATATTGGAATGGTAATACAATATGTAAAGGGGGATGAAAATCTAGAGTCATGGGGGACTGGAATGCAGTTGTAGGGGAATGGGTGGAAGTAAAGGTTACAAGAGAATATGGACTTGGGACAAGAAATGAGAGAGGAGAAAGATCAATTGAATTCTGGAACAAGTTTCAGCTAGTAATAGCATATACCCTGTTCAATATTCACAAGAGGAGGAGGTATACTTGCTAAAGACCGGATGATACGTGAAGATTTCAGTTAGATTACATCATGGTCAGCAGGGATTCCGAAAACAAATACTGGATTCTAAGGCGTACCCAGGAGCATATATACACTCTGATCACAATATAGTAGTGATGAAGAGTGGCTGAAGTTCTAGACATTAGTCAGGAAGTATCAATGCGCAAAGAAGTGGGATATGGAAGTACTAAGAAATGAAGAGATAGTCTTGAAGTTCTCTAAGACTATAAATACAGCAATAATGAATAGCTCAATAGGCAATAACGTTGAAGAGGAATGGACATGTTTAAGAGCACCATCACAGAAATTCGAAAGAAACACATAGATAGAAAGAAGGTAACTGCGGAGAAACCATGGGTAACAGAAGAACTACATCAACTGACCGGTGAAAGAAGGAAGTACAAAAATGTTCCGGGAAACTCAGGAAGAGAGAAATGCAAGTCGCTGAGGAATGAAATAAATAGGACGTGCAGGGAAGCTAAGACGAAATGGCTGCAAGAAAAATGTGAAAACATCGAAACAGAAACTATTGTCGGAAGGACAGACTCAGCATACAGGAAAGTTAAAAAAACCTTGGGTGACATTAAAAGCAAGGGTGATAACATTAAGAGTGCAACTGAAATTCCACTCTTAAAGGCAGAGAAGAGAGCGCATAGATGGAAAGAATACATTGAAAGTCTCTATGAGGGGGTACATTTGTCTGATGTGATAGAAGAAGAAACAGAAGTCGATTTAGAAGAGATAGGGGATTCAGTATTAGAATCGGAATTTAAAAGAGCCTTGGAAGAAGGGTTAGGTAACATTCCATCAGAATTTCAAAATTCATTGGGGAAGTGGCAAGAAAACGATTATTCACGCAGGTGTGTAAAGTGTTTGAGTCTGGTGACATTCCATCTTACTTTCGGAAAAGTATCATCCACGCAGTTCCGCAGACGGCAAGAGTTGGCAAGTGCGAGAATTATCGCACAATCAGCTTAACAGCTCATGCATCGAAGCTGCTTACAAGAATAATATACAGAAGAATGGAAAAGAAAATTGAGAATGCGCTAGGTGACGATCAGTTTGGCTTTAGGAAAAGTAAAGGCACGAGAGAGGCAGTTCTGACTTTGCGGTTAATAATGGAAGCAAGACTAAAGAAAAATCAAGATACTTTCATAGGATTTGTCGACCTGGAAAAAGCGTTCGACAATGTAAAATGGTGCAATATGTTCTAAATTCTGAAAAAGGTAGGGATATACTATAGGAAGAGACGGGTCGTATACAATACGTACATCAGCCAAGAGAGGCTAATAAGAGTGGAC
Organism: Schistocerca gregaria; assembly: GCF_023897955.1. Lineage (NCBI taxonomy): Eukaryota > Metazoa > Arthropoda > Insecta > Orthoptera > Acrididae > Schistocerca > Schistocerca gregaria. Next base: position 871,802,835 of record NC_064922.1, read on the forward strand.
GTCCAAGAACGTAGTGCTCGTATTAAAAAGGGTGTGAGACAAGGATGTAGCCTTTCGTCCCTACTGTTCAGTCTGTACATCGACGAAGCAACGATAGAAATAAAAGAAAGGTTCAGGAGTGGAAGTAAAATTCTAGGTGAAAGGATATCAATGATACGATTCGCTGATGACATTTCTATCCTGAGTGAAAGTGAAGAAGAATTGCGTGATCCGCTGAACGGAATGAACAGTCTAATGTGTACAGAGTATGTACTGAGCGTAAACCGAAGAAAGACGAAGATAATGAGAAATAGTAGAAATGAGAAGAACGAGAAACATCATGAATGATTGTCACGAAGCAGAACAAGTTAAGGAATTGTGCTACCTAGGCAGTAAAATAATCAATGACGTACGGAGCAAGGCGGGCATCAAAAGCGCACTAGCAATGGCAAAAAGGGCATTCCTGGCCAAGAGAAGTCTACTAATATCAAATATAGGCCCGGATGATAGGACATCAGTTAAGACATGAGAAATGACTTCCATGGTACTAGAAGGAGCTGCAGAGGGCAAAAACTGTAGAGGAAGACAGAGATTGGAACACATCTAGCAAATAATTGAGGACGTAGGTTGCAATTGCTACTCTGAGATTAAGAGGTTAGCACAGGAGGGGAATTCTTGGCGGGCCGCGTCAAACCAGTCAGAAGTCTGATGACCAAAAACAAAAAAACAAAAAAACGAACCAGAAATGATCGAGTTGTGTGCCCTACGGCACCCTACACTACCCCAGGTAGCGGGGCGTTATGACGATGACGAATGCAATTTGGCGATGTTCGTTCTCTTCGGTGCCTTAACTGTGATGCTTTCCTTAGAACACAGACTCTTGAAAAGACGACTTACTACCTGTTGTCACCGCCGCACCGGGTCTTTCTCTAAAAGTGCTATAGCACGAATGGCCTGAATTGAAAACGTGTTTCCTATCGTTTGCACCTGCAGACACCGTTCCTTCAAAAAGTGTCAGCGTTTTGCATTGTTTAAGTGTAACTGATAAGTGTAGGTGACTATTAGTTAACTTCATGTTCCATCCACCATTTTTCACGATAAATCGTGATAACGATTAATCTTATATTCACATTGCAGATTAATTTGTACATATGGGTACATCATCTGTTCTTAGGAGAAACTTTCTCAGTTTGTTTTCAGATTGTGATCGCTGTCTGTAAGATATTGTATGTCTCTGGGTAAGTGCACCCTTTTTTGCGCCAAAGACAACCTTGATTTGGAGCAACGAATGTTATTTTTCCTTCTGGTATTGTCATTATGCACATCATTGTTCCTTTTGAACTGTTGTGGATTATTTACAGCAAACTTCACGAGGGAACAAGTGTTCTGCGGAGCAGTAGTCAGAATGCCCAACTTGTTAAGGTCATCGATGGTGAGTACCACATAATATTCTTACGTTTCTGAGCAACAAAAACTTTCTTTCTCAAAGATGAGTTACCCACAATATTACTCCATATGACAATACTGAATGAAAAATCGTCAACTTACTGGTTTGACTCTCCCCAAGATTTTTAATGATTCTATGTGCAAATGTGGCTGAATTAAGTTGTTTTGGAAGTTCCGAAATGTACTTTTTCAAGATTAAATTCTCTTCGATATGAACACCTAAGAATTTTGAAGTTTTCGCCCTATTTATTAATTCCTCACTATGTGTTACACTTATCATTGGTGTAGTGCCCCCAAATGTGCTGTATTGAATATGCTGTATGTTTTTAAAACTGAAGGTCGGACCATTCGCAGAAAACGAGTCAATGAGACTTTTAAGAACTTTGTTTATCATTCCTTCTGTTTGTGTGTGTTTGCTTGGATTGATTACAATGCTAGACTCATCTGCAAAGCGAACTAATTCTACTTGTTGTATATTAGATGTAAGACCTTTTAGCCGGCCGTGGTGGTCTCGCGGTTCTAGGCACGCAGTCCGCAACCGAGCGACTGCTACGGTCGCAGTTTCGAATCCTGCCTCGGGCATGGATGTGTGTGATGTCCTTAGGTTAGTTAGGTTTAAGTAGTTCTAAGTTCTAGGGGACTAATGACCACAGCAGTTGAGTCCCATAGTGCTCAGAGCCATTTGAACCATTTTTAAGACCTTGTACATATAGAAAGAATAATAGTGGCTTTGGAAACGCCACTCGTGATTTCTCCCCACATAGACTATACTGGTTGAATTACAAGTACAGCTTTTTGCATTCTTTTGGTTAGATATAACATTATCCATTGGTTGGCTATACCAGCAACCAAATAAAACTTCAATTTATTTAGGAGACTGATGTGATTCACACAATCACGTACCTTAGTTAGATCGGAGAAAATACTAATCGGCGCTATTTTATTATTTAATGGTTGTAAAATCTGCTGAGTGATCATGTTAATGGCATTCTCAGTAAGGCAATTCATCTTCAACCCAAACTATGATCTGTTGAGGATATTATATTGTTCGAGAATTCTTCCGTCTGAACAGGCCTTAGAAGGCCAACGGTACCGATCGGCCGCCGTGTCATCCTCATCCTATAAGCGTCACGGGATGCGGATATGGAGCGACATGTGGGCAGCACATTGCTAACCCGGCCGTATGTCAGTTTACCAGACTGGAGCCGCTACTTCTCAATCAAGTAACTCCTCAGTTTGCCTCACAAGGACTGGGTGCATCCCGCTTGCCAACAGCGCTCGGCAGACCGGATGGTCACCAATCCAAGTGCTAGCCCAACCCGACAGCGCTTAACTTCGGTGATCTGACGGGAACCGGTGTTACCACCGCAGCAAGGCCGTTGGCAAAATACTTCAGCTTTTCAAAATTTTGGAAAAATGATATCAGCAGTAAAACAGATCGTTAAAGAGGCGGCTTATAAAACGGCCACAGTTTGTAACAGGTGTGAGTGTAACGTGGTGTCACACATGATGGCGAGAGAAGGGAGCGAGTGAAACCCGGTGTCGCCACATAGCCTACTCCTCTCGAATGGCACTATGTGGGCCGAGCTGAACGTCCCCAGCCGACGGACGTACCACCGTCATCAGTGTCAACCGAGAAAGGTGGCGCAGTGGTTAGCACACTGCTCTCGCATTCGGGAGGACGAGGTTCAAACCAGCGTCCGACCAACCTTATTCAGGTTTTCCGTGATTTCCCTAAATCGCTCCAGGATAATGTCGGGATGGTTCCTCTGAAGGGCACGGCCGACTTGGCACGAAGGACTTCCTTCCCCATTCTCCCCTAATCTGATGGGACCGATGACCTCGCTGTTTGGTCTCCCCAAACCAAACATCCAATCAACCACAGGTCGAGTGACCGTTCTCGCGAATTGTTATTGAAAAATCCCACAGCTTCTGAGGCCGAGCTATGCCCTTTTTTGTACACGACACAAGCCTCTTGCCGAATAGGGGGCTTTCTGCTGCCGTGACGACTGCGACATTTCATTGCCCCGAACTCTGAATCCCGAGATCAAGGAGGGTGCCGCCGGCGACAGTTGAAAACAAAGGCTGAAGGCCAACGTTGTCACAGATCAGCGGTTGATGTCTTTTCGGACCGGAAGCCCCCACTCCCTTGGACACTTGCAGACTTGTTTTGTGTGCGGCAGGTGACTCGGCGTCCGCAACGCGGCGGTCTGGAGGCGTCTTACGCAAACAAAAGAAAGCTTAAAACTTAACTGCGTCTCCTCCAATACAATGCTACTTCTCTCGGTACGTTACAACTAATTACAGATTTACTGATTGCACTCGACTGACGAGTTGGGGTGAGGTGTTCTCCACTTGTTCATATCAAGGAATAAATCGAATAACTACAAATATCAACAAATTATGGACGTGCATATGGGTTGGGCCTTGCAACCTGTGTGGACAGGCCAAATGATGTGCCATCTTGCAAGTTAAAACCAAATATACATTGTTCATTCTGCACATTTTGCAGCGATATACTGTATTAAAAATACATCTACAATTCCTCAAAAAACTACGAATATCTTCCTTTAGGTGCTATGTGTAATATTTTCGCGTTATAATTAATGCCAAATTCAGAAGAACGCAAAATCGCCAAGACTGGCTAAGTTTCACGGAAGGGCGAAATTTAGTGTGGATGTCAATGCGAGATGCTTTCATTAGTTTCCACAATGAAACATTGACTCAGAATATGGTAGAAAACCCAAAGAGATTCTGGTCGTATGTAAAGTACAACAGTGGCAAAAAGCAGTCAATACCATCACTGTGCGAAAGCGATAGAAATTTTACCGATGATGGGGTCTCTAAAGCGGTGTTACTAAATACAGTTTTCCGTAATTCCTTCACGAAAGAAGACGAAGTAAATATTCGAGATTTCGAAACCAGCACAGATATTAGCATGAGTGACATGAAAGTAGATATTTTAGGTGTTGCGAAACAACCCAAATCACTTAAGAAAGGCAAGTCTTCCTGTCCAGATGGTATATCAATCAGATTCCTTTCAGAGTATGCAGACACAATAGCGCCTTTCTTAGCAATCATATACAACCGCTCACTTGACGAAAGGTCTGTTCCTAAAGACTGGAAAGTAGCACAGGTCACACCAATATTCAAGAAAGGAAATAGGAGTAACCCATTTAATTACAGACCTATATCACTGACCTCAATTTGCAGTAGGATTTTGGAGCACATACTGTACTCGAACATTATGAATCACCTTGAAGAAAATGACTTATTGACACATAACCAACACGGATTCAGAAAATATCGTTCTTGTGCAACACAGCTAGCTCTTTATTCCCATGAAGTAATGAGTGCTGTCGGCAAGGGAGCTCAGATCGATTCCATATTCCTAGATTCCCAGAAGGCTTTTGATACCTTCCTCGCAAGCGAGTATTATCAAATTGCGTGCATGTGGAGTATCGTCTCAGTTGTGTGACTGGATTCGTGATTTCCTCTCAGAGAGGTCACAGTTCGTAGTGACAGACGGTAAATCATCGAGTAGAACAGAAGTGATATCTAGCGTTCCGGAAGGCCCTCTGTTGTTCCTGATTTACGCAAATGATCTAGGTGATAATCTGAGCAGCCCCCTTAGATTGTTTGCAGATAGCGCTGTAATTTACCGTCTTTTAAAATCATCAGACGATCAATTCCAATTACAAAAAGATCTAGAGAGAATTTCTGTATGGTGCGAAAAGTAGTAATTGGCACTAAACAGATTGCGAGGTCAGCCACATGGGTACTAAAAGAAATCCGATACATTTAGGGTATACGATAAATCGCACAAATCTAAAGGCTATCAATTCGACTAAATACCTAGGAATTACAATTACGAGCAACTTAAATTGGAAAGACCTCATAGATAATATTGTGGGGTAGGCGAAACAAAGACTGCGCTTTGTTGGCAGAACACTTAGAAGATGCGACAAACCCACTAAAGAGACAGCCTACTTTACAGCTCCGTCCTCTTCTGGAATATTGCTGCGCGCCATGGGATCCTTACCAGGTAGATTGACGGAGGACATCGAAAAAGTGCAAAGAAGGTCAGCTTGTTTCGTGTTATCACGCAAGAGGGTGTCACTAATATGATACCCTAGTTGGGGTGGCAGCCACTGAAACAAAGGCGGTCTTCTTTGCGGCGGGATCTATTTACGAAATTTCAATCACCAACATTTTCTTCCGAATGCGAAAATATTTTGTTGACACCCACCTACGTAGGGAGAAATTGTCATCATAATAAAATAAGAGAAATCATAGCTCTAACGGGAAGATATAGGTGTTCCTTTTTCCAACGTGCTATTCGAGAGTGGAATGGTAGAGAAGTAGTATGAAAATGGTTCGATGAACCCTCTGCCAGGCACTTAAGTGTGTACTGCAGAGTAACCATGGAGATGTAGATGTAGAATACTTACAAAAAACATTTCATTTAAAATACACTCCAAGTACTGTCCTATTATTACCGTACATATCTTTGCATCGCACTTCAAGCGGATGTATAAGATATTTTCATTGAATTAAGAATGATGTTACTAAACAGCGCAGAAAGAATGGGATATGGTGGCGAAACGTCAAATGAGACGACACATTAGAAGAGGAAACTCTTAGCTTTCAAATGCCGTGATACCCAAAAATATATATGTACTAAGTGGGCATGGGAAGGAAAGAATACACTGCTAGTAGAGCACGTATTCCGTAGCACGCAGTTCAGGCCACATTGTTGAGCAGGGCCTCCGCATCAGATGATCACTACATGTTCCCACGTTGAGCCAGTTAGGACTATAGTGGGCATGGGATCACACAGCCTGGGTGGTGGTTGGATGGAAAAGTGTAGTCTGGTCGGACGAATCACATTTGTTGTTACACCAAGACGATGGTTGTGTCCGGATACAACATCATCCAGACGAACGGTTGTTCGAAGCAAGCACCGCGTCACAAATGTAGACCACTCTGGCAGTGTTACGCCATGTGAGCAGCCACCAAGGCTCCCATGAGACCCGCGATAGCAGTCGAATACACACTGAGAGCTTGCACTAAGTGGCCCAACAGATTCCCTTAATGATCGATGTGTTTCCCAACAATTACGTCTTCCAGCAGGAGACCAGTTCTAGTTTTTTTTTCCATCAGACTTCTGACTGGTTTTTTGATGTGGGCTGCCACGAATTTTCTCCTGTGCGAACCTCTTCATATCAGAGTAACACTTGGTAACCTACGTCCTGAATTATTTGTTGGATGTATTCCAATCTCTGTCTTCCTCTACAGTATTGGCCCTCTACAGCTCCCTCTAGTACCATGGAAATCATCCCTCAAATCTTAACAGATGTCCTATCATCCTGTCCCTTCTCCTTATCAGTGTTTTTCATATATTCCTTTCCTCTCCAATTCTACGCAGACCCGCTTCATTCCCTACCTTACCAGTCCATATCATTTTCAACATTAGTCTGTAGCACCACACTTCAAATGCTTCGATTCTCTTCTGTTTCAGTTTTCCCACAGTCTATGTTTCACTACCATACAATGATGTACTCCACATGTACATTCTCAGAAAATTCTGCCTGAAATTAAGGCCGATATTTGATATTAATAGACTTCTCTTGGCCAGGAACGCCCTTTTTGCCATTCCTAGTCTGTTTTTGATCTCCTACTTGCTCCATTGCTCCGTCCGTCAATGGTTATTTTACTGCAAGGTAGCAGAATTCCTTAACTTCATCTTCTTCCTTTCAATCCTGATGTTAAGTTTCTGGCTGTTCTCATTTCTACTACTTCTCATTATCTTCGTCGTTCTTCGATTTACTCTCAGTACATACTCTTTACTCATTAGACTGTTAATTCCGTTCAGCAGATCATGTATTTCTTCTTCACTTTCACTCAGGATAGCAATGTCATCAGCGAATCGTATCATTGATATCGTGTCTCCCTACCACTTTCGCGCAACGACGCTCTGAGCGTGTTTTTTAGGGAATTAACTAGTTTGAACCTGGGACCTGTTGCTGGTAAGGAGACGCCAGACCACACATGACATGTAGAATTCAGAAGAGTTCAGTGAGACTAGTGATGATATAACCAAATACTAAATGATCTCAGCGTCAGCTCCACTGCACTCCCTGTAAAATAATCTTAATACTAACTAAATTTAGTGAAAAGGGTTCAAGGCTTTCCTATTTTTAGTTAGCTGGTAAAATAACGTCGAAAAAGCAGTTAAGTTTACCATTGGAAATTTTATTCTACTCACAAAACATCGTTTATAAATTGCACTATTGATAAAAGGAAGTGTTTTAATACAGGATGGTAAAAACCAACTGCGTTCAACAAAAATGTGAACGAATATTCCCTAAATGGGTTTCCAAGTTCTACAATCGATCGAAGGATGACCTATGCCATATCACATCTATAATCTAGGTTTAATTTAAGTTTCACAAAAGAGAAAACTATCAAAATGGTCTACAGTGACCCTCAATTATCTTTAATTACTTATCTAACTCGTCGTAAGTTACAGTGGCTGATGTGGCTTCTCAATAACTATATAAAAGAAAAATCATCGCGTTTCCGATCTGTTCTTCAAGTGGAAAATGTGAACACCATGAGTTTTAATTAACGATCACCATTAGTATTACGCAAAAAAGAGGTGTAACAGATGAGTATTCAGCAGTTCTGAGTGAAGCCTTATGCGCTCAAAAATGCGGCATCGCGTGCGTTGATTACCTTGTCGGTGTTTAGGCAGCGTCAGGGCGACAGCGGCCGGCGCACCAGCCATCCAGCCCGCCGTCTTGGAACTAACTCTTCACTAACTTCTCCTTACTACAATTTACCGAAGTTAGTTAAAAAAAACTATCTGGCTATGATTTCATCTGACCAATCAGGGTCTCAATGTTAACCTTAAGCTCCGCCTACAAAAATTCTGTCTATCTAATGAGAAACGTTATACTTTTCGTGGTGGGCCAATGTTTTTAAAGTTTGCAACGTAACAGAGACGTTAAAAAGCCTCACGCTAAAACCTGCAGCTGGTGTGGTCCTTTTAGCGTTATCGTGAGATCTATACTGTTCTTCTGGAGGGCTCTATCTCTTAACATGGGCTGGAGGATTGTCCTAATGTAACAGACACGCGAAAAAGTCTCACGCTAAAACTTGCGGGTGGTAGTGGCCCTTTTTGTGTTATCGTAAGATCTATACTGCTTTTCTGGAGGGCTCTAGCTTTTAACATGGGCTGGGGGTTATCCTTGACGTACCTGAGACGCGAAACAGTCTCACGCTAAAACGTGCGGGTGGTGAGCCCTAGTGGTTAGCTGGAGACGTGGGTGTCCGTCCCTTATCGCAGGGCCTCCTAGCTTAACACGGTTCTGCTCTCGGCTTCTGTCCTCGTTTCTCCCCTCGGAACTGCGTCTGCCTCACGGTGGGAAGGTACGACATGCATTTAGGCATTCTTGTGTTAGTCTGTGGTATTCCATTTGCTCACTCGTTACTCGTATTACTTTGGTTAATTTAATGTCACGATTTATTCGGAGCTATGTGACACACTACTAGATTTGCTTATCATGTCAGGGTTTTCATGTAAGGTGTTGGATTTGCCTGACACTTTACAGTATGTAGCCAGATTCATACATTCTATACACCTACGTGAATTTTGTTGCCAATTTCCCCAATGATTTTAGGAATTATTTTTGAATGTTGTCTATCCCTTCTCCCTTAGTTTATCTTAAGTCCTCCAAGACTCTTTTAAATTCTGATTCTAATACTGGATCCCCTATCTCTTCTAAATCGACTTCTGACAATCAGTGTGAAGTCGTGTGAACATCAGACAAATCTACTCCCTCATAGAGGTTTTCAGTGTATTCTTTCCACCTACCCGCTCTCTCCTCTGCACTTAACAGTGAAATCGCAGTCGCACTCTTAATGTTACCACCGTTGTTTTAATGTCACCGAAGGTTGTTTTGACTTTCCTGTATGCTGAGTCTGTCCTTTCGACAATCGTTACTTTTACGATGTCTTCACATTTTTCCTTAGCTTCCCTGCACGTCCTATTTATTTCATTCCTCAGCGACTAGTATTTCTCTGTTCCTGAGTTTCCTGGGACACTTTGTACTTCCTCCTTTCATCGATCAGTTGAAGTATTTCTTCTGTTACCCATGGTTTCTTTGCAGTTACCTTATTTGCACCTATGTTGTCCTTCCCAACTTCTGTGATGGCCCGCTTCCTCTTCAACTGGACTGCCTACTGAGCTATTCCTTATTGCTGTATCTATAGCCTTACAGAACGTCAACTGTATCTCATCATTCCTAAGTACTTCCGTATTTCACTTCTTTGTGTATTGATTCTTCCTGACTAATGTCTTAAACTTCAGCCTACTCTTCATCACTACTGTATTGTAATCTGAGTCTTCGTCTGCTCCTGGGTACGCCTTACAATCCAGTAGAGGTCTATCTGATTTCGGAATCTCTGTCTGACCATGATATAATCTAATTGAAATCTTCCCGTATCACCCGGGCTTTTCCAAGTATACCGCCTCCTCTTGTGATTCTTGAACAGAGTACTCGCTGTTATTACCTGAAACTTTTTACAGCACTCAATTAGTCTCTCTCTTCTCTCATTCCTTGTCCCAAGCCCATATTCTCCTGTACCCTTTTCTTCTACTCCTTTCCCTACAACTACAGTCTAGTCTCCCATGATTATTAGATTTTCATGTCCCTTGACTTACTGTATTACCCTTTCAGTATCCTCATACACTTTCTCTATCTCTTCATCTTCAGCTTGTGACGTAGGCATGTATACGTGAACTATCGTTGTCGGTGTTGGTCTGCTGTCGATTCTGATAAGAACAACCCTATCACTGAACTGTTCACAGTAACACACTCTCTGCCCTATCTCCCTATTCATAACGAATCCTACTCCCGTTCTCGTGCTACAGTAGTTTGAGGTGCCTGATAGTGAACTCACATTGATGCCTTGGCCTCCAAATTCGCCTGATCGTATCCCGACAGATCTAGGGGCCAGCTCGCCGCCCACAAACGAGCGACCCATAATTTACAGAGATATGTGACCTGCTAGTAGGTATCCTTTGCCGCGTAGATCCGGGAACCTATTGTGTCGAATCCGTGCCACACATAATTCTTGCCGTATCGCGTTCCAGACACGCTATTAACCGGATGGACAGAATGTTTTGGCTCATCAATGTAATAGGCAGAACTTAAAAGAAGTGTAGCGCAGAACCTAATCGTTATAAGGCCGAAGAGCTGCTACAGATATGTCTGAAAAGGTTGCACGCAGAATCTCGGTTTGGGAGTTGGAAGAAAGAAAGAAAGAGAGAGAGAGAGAGAGGGAAAGGAGGGGGTTTCTACTTCAGCTAAGAACGCAGGATGAAACATTTTTGGTGTAGCCCGGACCGGGAGTCACTAGAATATTTAATCTTTTTATAGTACAGTAAGCGATGTTTGAACGACGAACCGTAGCTGGCGCCCAGATAAACTATGAGAATCGATTAATTCCTTTAGCAAAAGAGTTTAACTGGGCTGAAATTAATGCTCAGCTAATGGCAATACTTTCATGTCCACCGTTCGAATTTTACACTACTGGCTACACCAAGAAGATGACGTGCTACAGACGTGAAATTTAACCGACAGGAAGAAGATGCTGTGATATGCAAATGATTAGCTCTTCAGAGCATACACACAAGTTTGCCGCCGGTGGCGACACCTACAACGTGCTGACATGAGGAAAGTTTCCAACAGATCTCTCATACACAAACAGTAGTTGACCAGCGATGCCTGGTGAAACGTTGCAGTGATGTCTCGTGTGAGGAGGAGAAATGCGTACCATCACGTTTCCGACTTTGATAAAGGTCCGATTTTAGCCTATCGCGATTGCGGTTTAAGGTATCGCGCCATTGCTGCTCTCGTTGGTCGAGATCCAGTGACTGTTAGCAGAATATGGAATCGGTGGGTTCAGGAGGGTAATACGGAACGCCCTGCTGGATCCCAACGGCCTTATATCACTAGCACTCGAGATGACAGGCATCTTACCCGCATGGCTGTAACGGAGCGTGCAGCCACGTCTCGATCCGTGAGTCAACAGATGGGAACGTTTGCAAAACAACAACCATCTGCACCAACAGTTCGACGACGTTTGCAGCAGCATGGACTATCAGCTCCGAGACCATGGCTGCGGTTACCTTTGACGCTGCATCACAGACAGGAGAGCCTGCGATGGTGTACGCGACGACGAACCTGGGTGCACGAATGGCAAAATGTCATTTTTTCGGATGAATCCAGGTTCTGTTTACAGCATCATGATGGTCGCATCCGTGTTTGGCGACATCGCAGTGAACGCACATTGGAAGCGTGTATGCGTCATCGCCATACTGGAGTATCACCCGGCATGATGGTATGGGGTGCCATTGGTTATACGTCTCGGTCACCTCTTCTTCGCACTGACGGCACTTTGAACAGTGGGCGTTACATTTCAGATGTGTTACGACCCGTGGCTCTACCCTTCATTCGATACCTGCGGAACCCTACATTTCAGCACGATAGTGCAAGACCGCATGTTGCAGGTCCTGTAAGGCCCTTGCTGATTACAGAAAATGTTCAACTGCTGCCCTGGCCAGCACATTCTCCAGATCTCTCACCAATTGGAAACGTCTGGTTAATCGTAGCCGAGCAACTGGCTCGTCACAATACGCCAGTCACTTCTCTTGATGAACTGTGGTATTGTGTTGAAGCTGCATGGGCAGCTGTACCTGTTCACGCCATCCAAACTCTGTTTGACTCAATGCCCAGGCGTATCAAGGCCGTTATTACGGCCAAAGGGGGTTGTTCTGGATACTGATTTCTCAGGATCTATGCACCCAAATTGCTTGAAAATGTAATCACATGTCAGTTCTAGTATAATATATTTGTCCAATGAATACCCGTTAATCACCTTCATTTCTTCTTGGAGTAGCAATTTTAAAAGCCAGAAGTGTACATGGAAAAACAGTCACCCTTAAATATCTCCGGACTGCAGGGAGAATGATGGTTCAAATTTGGTCCACCGGTGTTTTGGAACTTGTTCTAAGATAAGTTTTAACCATTCTAAAAAAATCTTGCTTCGTTTGCATTTTATGTGCAAAACAAATGTTTTTGTTGGAAGTTTATGAAGCGCGTTACTTCTGTGCTTTAAACTTATACGAATCAGTTCAAATTTTGCACGAAGTTAGATAAATGGATACAGTTAAATCTATGTTTTTTATCTAATGATCTTTATCTGTTGTCAAGATATGATTGTGTAAAATCGAGCCACGTGTAGCACGTAAAATTCGTTTTTACGTCAGCTGCATTCACTGAAACAGTTGAAAGTGAGTCAAAGAAATAAAAAAATCCAATCTTAAGACGCAATTGAAACCTCGCTTTCAATAATGTAGCTTCATTCGGATTTTACGACAAAAAGACGTTTTTTGTGAGCTCTTTTTACGTGCTCTGCTCCATGTTTCAAACTTGGGCGAATCCGTTACCATAATATAAGCAACATGGTTAGAAAGACAGTTAAAAAAATCTAAACGGGGTTAGTCGCCGCTCGAGTCAACAAAACTCGAACGTTGGTTGCCAAGATAAGGCGATCTAATGACAAAGTTATAGTAGAGTGAAAGTTGGGAACCAGAATGAAAAGTGCTCTCATCAAAGGACAAAAAAGACGAATATGTACTGGGCATAATTAGGTAGGTAATGGAACGGAACTTCATTTTCGACTTACCTGGCAGCTTTAGAGACATTTACATCAATACATCTTACTTATTGTATTCACCCCCGCACTTTTTTTACGATTTAATCCTACTTCCACAGTGCAGTGAGCTTTCTTTGGCCCACCTACTGATGCATTTGTGGAGGGGTGTATGAACAAATAGACACAAATTTAAGTTTTTGTACAGAGTGGAATGCATCTACAATACGAAATATCTAACAGTAGGAGCGCAACTATAATAGATAATATCTAGGAGTGGGGGTGTACAAATGTTGGATGACATGCGTCACGTCATACGACACAACATTATGTATGATTTTGTTTTTTTACTTGACAAGATATATTATATTACATGTCACTGGCACTAATAATAACGAGTAAAAAAGTGCGAATATGGCAAGATTTAGATCTAAATAACTTCTTTCTCCCCCCTAACTCTTCCCATGACTTGTGTTACGACGGGAGCATTTTTCATTCTGGTCCTTATAATGACTGAAAACTTAGAAGTAATCGTTATCGAGGCGATACGTCATGTACGTGGCGTACAATGTCAGGATAACAGTTCGCTGGAAGCTTATCAAGTGTCTAACGTCGAGTAAAAATAAGGCATATACGAGCGTAACAGGAGGGTTTCATATCTTTTTCCTGTGTATACATCTTTCATATCATTGTGATTTCCCTGGCAAAAACATTCTGACGAAATCTACTGCAACTATCAGTCTACTGAAGTCATCAATGAGACACAGTATTTCAGGAAGAAGTCTGAGCAAATCTTCCGAAGAAATGGGTAATCCTTCACAGTCGTAGAAAAAACTTAGTGATACAAAACCCTAAAGGAATGTGAAACGATGTTAACAGTAAAAAATATACGTGGAAGTGAGTAGAAGAAGTGTGCAAATCTAAAAGTTAATTGGAATCTATCAAAGCCAGGGCTTCCCAGCGTGTGGTCCGCAGACCCCTTAGGGGTCCGCCGGCTCTTTCTAGGGGGTCCGCGGCCACCTTTTACCAAATCGTGTAAAATAATGAGTAAAATTGTTGAATAAAAATGTGAAAATCAAATTCACAACTTTTTTTCGTGTGAAAAACATGTGTACTTTTACTTCAGGACGTATCCCCAAGCAGCCTTTGCGGTTCCTAAGTGAGAACGTATACACAGTTTAGTGCCGGACAATGCGGCTTATCTGATCGACTGCTTAGCAACAATACGGGGGTCATTTTTGCCCCGGCTCACGGCGCTAGATAAGCTGAAACCATTGAAGCACGCGCGGAGCGAGCTTTCTCGACCAATCACAGCGCTTGCTGGCACGTATGCGGCCCCAGGCATCATTAAATGTTAAACTTGCTTTGCCAGTGCACTACCTATTTCATGAGTCGATTTTTGACCAGTTTATTACTTCTAACATAGATCGGTGGCTGAAGTCAGGATCATTGAAGAAGGGTGCAGTTTCTCCATCGCCTTCACAAGACGGGAAGTTTCCAGTTGAAATGAATGAGGAGGGAGGACGACCGAAGGAAGACTTTACATACATCTGAACATTTTTCTTCGGATTTCACGAAAAACCACACACACACACACACACACACACACACACACACACACACACACACACATGACTGTTGCGAAATATGCAAGCTTCTTACAGAACAGTAGCCAAATAGTGGAAATGAACAGACCATAAGCGGCAGCTTGTCAACAGCGAACAGTTTGGACGTGATGTTGATTGCTCTTGGAGGAAGACAGGTCCATCGTGTAAAATTTCAATTACCAAGTAATTTTAATAAGGCTATAGTGTGTTGAACAAAGGGAGTAAATCCACTAGTAAGTGTCTGGATACAGTGGGAATTCAAACTGGATCGTTAATTTCAAGTTGTTTTCATTCATCTCTAAACCAAAGACTATTGATACTTCGTGGGGAAGGGGAAGGGGGGGGGGGGGAGGGTCACTAAGAAACTTTCAGTTCCCATGGGTTTCGCTCTGAAATTTACTGTGCTCTTGACTGACCAGGGATCCGCCATGGATTTTCGACTGAAGAAGGGGTCCGCCAGCTGAAAAGGTTAGGAAGCCCTGACCTAAGCAATAAAGTAAGGATATCAATTTTATGTATGTTACTGAGGCAACCCAGAACATAAAGATGCTCATTTGATATTTTTTGGCTCATTTCTGCTACTCAATACGTATTGAGCTTGAATAACTACACATTACGGCCAATATTACAGTTTCCTTTAAAGTGGCATCTCTGTGAAAAGAGTCCACTTCAAGTACAGGAATATTTCCGCAAGGCGAAACTGGAGTTAAACTTTCGCAGGAGTTTGGCAGCCTGACAGCATGGAGAGGTTTCCTTCAGAACATATTGCAGAAAGACCCAATTAGGCTGGTCAAAAAAAGGAGGTTCCGCTTTGGTCTATCAACTGTTTTTCTTTTTAGGTATGGCTATTTAAACTGGCCTCCCTCCATGAACCATAGACTTCGCCGTAGGTGGAGAGGCTTGCGTGCCTCAGCGATACAGATAGCCGTACCGTAGGTGCAACCACAATGGAGAGGTATCTGTTGAGAGGCCAGACAAACGTGTGGTTCCTGAAGAGAGGCAGCAGCTTTTTCAGTAGTTGCAGGGGCAACAGTCTGGATGATTGATTGGTCTGGCCTTGTAACAGTAACCAAAACAGCCTTGCTGTGCTGGTACTGCGAACGGGTGAAAGCAAGGGGAAACTACGGCCGTAATTTTTCCCGAGGGCATGCAGCTTTACTGTATGGATAAATGATGATGGCATCCTCTTGGGTAAAATTTTCCGGAGGTAAAATAGTCCCCCATTCGGATCTCCGGGAGGGGACTACTCAGGAGGACGTCCTAATCAGGAGAAAGAAAACTGGCGTTCTACGAATCGGAGGGTGGAATGTCAGATCCCTTAATCGGGCGGGTAAGTTAGAAAATCTAAAAAGCAAAATGGATAGGTTAAAGTTGGATATAGTGAGAATTAGTGAAGTTCGGTGGCAGGAGGAACAAGATTTTTGGTCAGGTGAATACAGGGCTACAAATACAAAATCAAAAAGGGGTAATGCAGAAGTAGGTTTAATAATGAATAAAACAATACGAATGCGGGTAAGTTACTACAAACAGCACAGCGAACGCATTGTTGTGGCCACGATAGACACTAAGCCCACGCCTACGACATTCGTGCAAGTCTATATGCCAACTAGCTCTCCAGATGACGAAGAAATTGAAGAAATCTATGATGAAATAAAAGAAATTATTCAGATAGTGAAGGGAGACGAAAATTTAATAGTCGTGGGTGACTGGAATTCGGTAGTAGGAAAATGGGGAGAAGGAAACGTAGTAGGTGAATATGGATTGGGGCTAAGAAATGAAAGAGGAAGCCGCCTGGTAGAATTCTGCGCAAAGCATAACTTTATCGTAGCTAACACTTGGTTCAAGAATCATCAAAGGAGGTTGTATACATGGAAGAACCCTGGCGATACTAAAAGGTATCAGATAGATTATATAATGGTAAGACAGAGATTTAGGAACCAGGTTTTAAATTGTAAGACATTTCCAGGGGCAGATGTGGACTCTGAACAGAATCTATTGGTTATGAACTCTAGATTAAAACTGAAGAAACTGCAAAAAGGTGGGAATTTAAGGAGATGAGATCTGGATAAACTGACTAAACCAGAGGTTGCACAGAGTTTCAGGGAGAGCATAAGGGAACAATTGACAGGAATGGGGGAAATAAATACAGTAGAAGAAGAATGGGTAGCTTTGAGGGATGAAGTAGTGAAGGCAGCAGAGGATCAAGTAGGTAAAAAGACGAGGGCTAATAGAAATACTTGGGTGACAGAAGAAATATTGAATTTAATTGACGAAAGGAGAAAATATAAAAATGCAGTGAATGAAGCAGGCAAAAAGGAATACAAACGTCTCAAAAATGAGATCGACAGGAAGTGCAAAATGGCTAAGCAGGCATGGCTAGAAGACAAATGTAAAAATATAGAGGCTTATCTCACTAGGGGTAAGGTAGATACTATCTACAGGAAAATTAAAGAGACCTTTGGAAAAAAGAGAAAGACTTGTATGAATATCAAGAGCTCCGATGGAAACCCAGTTCTAAGCAAAGAAGGGAAAGCAGAAAGGTGGAAAGAGTATACAGAGAGTCTATACAAGGGCGATGTACTTAAGGACAACATTATCGAAATGGAAGAGGATGTAGATGAAGAGGAAATGGGAGATATGATATTGCGTGAAGAGTTTGATAGAACACTGAAAGACCTGAGTCGAAACAAGGCCCCGGGAGTAGACAACATTCCATTAGAACTACTGACAGCCTTGGGAGAGCCAGTCCTGACAAAACTCTACCATCTGGTGAGCAAAATGTATGAGACAGGCGAAATACCCACAGCCTTCAAGAAGAATATAATAATTCCAATCCCAAAGAAAGCAGGTGTTGACAGATGTGAAAATTACCGAACTATCAGTTTAATAAGTCACGGCTGCAAAATACTAACGCGAATTCTTTACAGACGAATTGAAAAACTGGTAGAAGCCGACCTTGGGTAAGATCAGTTTGGATCCCGTACAAATATGGGGACACGTGAGGCAATACTGACCCTACAACGTATTTTAGAAGTTAGATTAAGAAAAGGCAAACCTACGTTTCTAGCACTTGTAGACTTGGAGGAAGCTTTTGATAATGTTGACTGGAATACTCTCTTTCAAATTCTGAAGGTGTCAGGAGTAAAATACAGGGAGCAAAAGGCTATATACGATTTGTACAGAAACCAGATGGCAGCTATAAGGGTCGAGGGGTACGAAAGGGAGGCAGTGGTTGGGAAGGGAGTGAGACAGGGCTGTAGCCTCTCCTCGATGGTGTTCAATCTGTGTATTGAGCAAGCAGTAAAGGTAACAAAAGAAAAATTCACAGTAGGTATTAAAATCCATGGAGAAGAAATAAAAACTTTAAGGTTCGCCGATGACGTCGTAATTATGTCAGAGACAGCAAAAGACTTGGAAGAGTAGCTGAACGGTGTGGACAGTGTCTTCAAAGGAGGATATAAGATGAACATCAACAAAAGCAAAACGAGGATAATGGAATATAGTCGAATTAAGTCGGGTGATGGTGAGGGAATTAGATTAGGAAATGAGACACTTAAAGTAGTAAATGAATTTTGCTATTTGGGGAGCAAAATAACTGATGATGGTCGAAGTAGAGAGGATATAAAATGTAGACTGGCAATGGCAAGGAAAGCGTTTCTGAAGAGGAGAAATTTGTTAACATGGGGTATAGATTTAAGTGTGAGGAAGTCGTTTCTGAAAGTATATGTATGGAGTGTAGCCATGTATGGAAGTGAAACATGGACGATAACTAGTTTGGACAAGAAGAGAATAGAAGCTTTCGAAATGTGGTGCTACAGAAGAATGCTGAAGATTAGATGGGTAGATCACATAACTAATGAGGAGGTATTGAATAGAATTGGGGAGAAGAGGAGTTTGTGGCACTACTTGACTAGAAGAAGGGATCGGTTGGAAGGACATGTTCTGAGGCATGAAGGGATCACAAACTTAGTATTTGAGGGTTGCGTGGAGGGTTAAAATCGTAGAGGGAGACCAAGAGATGAATAGACTAAGCAGATTCAGAAGGATGTAGGTTGCAGTATGTACTGTGAGATGAAGAAGCTTGCACAGGATAGAGTAGCGTGGAGCGCTGCATCAAACCAGTCTCAGGACTGAAGACCACAACAACAACATTTAAACTGGATCCACTGAGAACAGCCACCTCATTTTTTAGCTGGACTTTACAGAGACAAGACATGCTTCCGCCCGCGGTATGGTCTGCCGTAAAACACATGGACCTAGTGCTGAATTCTCAACAGAATACGAAAAGCAACTACCGTAGCACGACGGGCATTCATTGCGTTTACTGTGTTACTCACGAGTGGCGATAAGTATATAGCTGATTTAACTGTGGTTCAACGAATGTTCAATCGGAACCAGACATGGAGATTAACCAACACAATTCGATGCTACTATCTCCGAATCGAGGTCAAGCACAAGGTGTCCATTAGCGGCCTCTGCAACAGAGGGGGCTATTGCCGTTATAACACTGCAAGATTGCGATATTTTCCACCATTAGTTATCGAATCAGGCGCGGATCCAAAGGGAGTGGGGATATTATGGGGCTCATGATCTTCCTCTCCCCCACGCAAAACATACGTTGCATTAGGAGCGCTTATACAGACATCAAGAAAATTTTGCATCACCCCGACTTGCAGAACTCCTGAAGATAGACGTTGACTGTGGATATTGTATCACAGACAATATCCCTTTGACTGTCCAGAGATGTCACTAAACCCGCCCAAAGATGTAAACAACCATGCATGAGCAGCGCCTATTAGACGGAGGGGGTCCGACAGCCGATCTTTTCCAATCATTCCACCAGGAAGGATGTACACGGCTCGTGTTGTCTGTAGTTCAACCATGCCTAGACGGTTACCGCGGTTCGATCGTGTCCGCATTGTTGCTTTGTGCCAGAAAGAGCTCTCAACAAGGGAGGTGTCCAGGCATCTAGGAGTGAACCAAAGCGATGTTGCTCGGACATGGAGGAGATACAGAGAGACAGGAACTGTCAATAACATGCCTCGCTCAGGCCGGCCAAGGGCTACTACTGTAGTGGATGACCACTACCTACGGATTATGGCTCGGAGGAACACTTACAGCAACGCTACCATGTTGAACAATGCTTTTTGTGCAGCCACAGGACGTCATGTTGCGACTGAAACGGTACGAAATAGGCTACATGATCCTCAACTTCACTCCCGACGTCCATGGCGAGGTCCATCTTCACAACCACTACACCATGCAGCGCGGTACAGATGGGTCCAACAACATGCCTAATGGACCGCTCAGGATTGGCATTACTTTGTCTTCACTGATGAGTGTCGCGTATGCCTTCAACCAGACAATCGTTGAAGACGTGTTTGGAGGCAACCCGATCAGGCTGAACGCCTTAGACACACTGTCCAGCGAGTGCAGCAAGGTGGAGATTCCCTGCTGTTTTGGAGTTTCATTAAGTGGGGCCGACGTACGCCTCTGGTGGTTATGGAAGGCGTCGTAACGGCTGAATGCCATCCTCCGACTGATAGTGCAACCATATTGGCAGCATATTGGCGACGAATTCGTCTTCATGAACGACAATTCGCGCCCCCATCGTGCACTTCTTGTGAATGACTTCCTTCAGGATAACGACATCGCTCGACTATAGTGGCCAGCATGTTCTCCGGACATGAACCCTATTGAACATGCCTGGGATACACTGCAAAGGGCTGTTTACGGACGATGTGAGCCATCAACCACTCTGAGCGATCCACGCCGAATCGCCGTTGAGGAATGGGACAATCTGGACCAATAGTGCCTTCATGAACTTGCGAATAGTATGCCACGACGAATACAGGCATGCATGAAAGCAAGAGGAAGTGCCAATGGGTATTAGAGGTACCAGTGTGTACAGCAATCTGAACCACCAAATCTCGCTGTGCGTTGGTTGATTTTCATGAGCAATAAAAAGGGCGTAAATGATGTTTATATTGATGTCTATCTCAGTTTTTTGTACAGGTTCCGGAACTCTGGGAACCGAGAAGATGCAAACCGTTTTTTGATGTGTGTATATGCAGCGCGTCCTTCCTAACAGACTTCTGGAGTGTTTTCTGTGTGTTTCGGCAGACGTTTCCAGCTTCGTTTTTGCAATGTGCAGCAGGACTCAGGGCAAACAAATACTGCTCGTCGCGTCGTTCAAGCTGCCAAAACCGAAATTGCGAGTATCTGCCGAAATAACAAAGAAAATGCTCCCGACGAGTCTTAGGAGTGACAGCCTTTATATAAAGTGTGAACCTTAATAAAATCGGCAAACTACAGGACAGATTCCTGACTGGAAATGGAGAAAGAAAGGTTCCATGAACATCTGTCTGGAAACGCATCGTTGCAACGATATATGACGTGCCACGTGTTCCTTGTTTGTTTTAGGCTGTATGGTTGACGCAGCGTACTGTGGCCAACAGAATGGTTCGGTGTTCATGTTAGGAACGAACCGACGTGTTTGTGTACGACCAAGCAGATAGAGAAGCAGCACAGCTATATCAAAACAAGTATATCTATCCATCTACCGCTTGCACGATGTCCCGCGGTTAGGCAGGGTCGGCCATGGTTAATCGGATTTGGCATGTTAAGTTGAAGGGCTGGCCGGATGCCCTTCCTGCCGCCACCTCGTACCCCCAAGGACGGAATGAATGTACCTCAGGTGTCTGTGTCTGGTGTAAATCGTGAAATAGGGCGAACGTGTTTCAAATGTCTGCGACGCGTGGAACTGAGGTGGAAAGTGGGGACCAGCCCGGTATTCACCTAGCGGGATGTGAAAAACCACCTAAAAACCAAAGCCAGGCTGGCTGGCAGACCGGCCCTCGTCTTAAATCCGCCGGGCGGATTCGATCCGGGACTGGCGCGCCCACCCCAGTCCAGGAAGCAGTGCGTTAGCGCGCTCAGCTAGCCTGGCGGGTCAGCTATATCAAAACAAGTAACCTCACAGATACCAACCACAGTACACAACATTTCAAGCCCTTTTCTGTCGTTTGGGTGAACACGGTTCCTATCACACAGACGAACGTGCAAAGAGGCGGCCAACTGTGCGGCTTATCAGATTTGGAGGACCGGATTCTACAGGATATTGAAACGAACCTTAGTACAAGCTCCAGGCAAGTGGCCCACAGACATAGTGTAACCCCGACTACGATTATGTGTATCCTGCATGCCAGCCGCTGCTACCCGTATCACCTGCTACATCATGGACGCCATCTTGAACATCTGTTGTGAGGTGGATGCGATGCAGCTCTGTACTGCGGTGTCGTTGCATTCCCAGACACATGTTCATAGGACCTTTCATTCCTCCATTTCCAGCCAGAAATCCGTCCCTGCAGTTGGTCGGTTCTATTGATGTTCGCCCAGTATAAATTTCCAAACTTTGTACCTAATTTTTGCAAAATAAAGTAACATGAAAACTAGTTGTCTCGAAAATGGCAAGCTACGTGCAATGGTTTTCGTTTGGTTGTACGAGGGCCTGCTCGCTAGGATTGGCTTACGACCGGACCGACCACTTTATAGCAAGGTTCACACATTCCCGCTCTGATGTCACTTGCTAACAAAAATAAATCCGACACCGTTCTTAAGTTCATTGGTACAACTGACAATGCACAGGACACTGAGTAATGGAAGACAGGAATGAAAAAAGATGGAACAGGAATATTGACCGTAGATGGAAACGACTGAAAGTAACAGCCATGTCTCCCTTGCAAGCTTCATAGCTACAGTCTGGGGGCGTGTTTACAGTCGTACCGCTATGATACGTACGTATCATCTTCGTGAAACTTGTTGAAAGCGGACTGTGTTAATTCGGAAATCTGCCCATGCCGTACAAGTATTTCAGTCCCGATGCATCCAATACACTTTTATTGCTAATTTTTTGTATAAAGCGGAAATACACGGAGCGAAAGGCTATTTACAATTTGTACAGAAACCAGATGGCAGTTATAAGAGTCGAGGGGCATGAAAGGGAAGCAGTGGTTGGGAAGGGAGTGAGACAGGGTTGTAGCCTCTCCCCGATGTTATTCAATCTGTATATTGAGCAAGCAGTAAAGGAAACAAAAGAAAAATTCGGAGTAGGAATTAAAATCCATGGAGAAGAAATAAAAACTTTGAGGTTCGCCGATGACATTGTAATTCTGTCAGAGACAGCAAAGGACCTGGAAGAGCAGCTGAAAGGAATGGACAGTGTCTTGAAAGGGGGATATAAGATGAACATCAACAAAAGCAAAACGAGAATAATTTAATGTAGTCGAATTAAGTCGGGTGATGGTGAGGGAATTAGATTAGGAAATGAGACGCTTAAAGTAGTAAATAAGTTTTGCTATTTGGGGAGCAAAATAACTGATGATGGTCGAAGTAGAGAGGATATAAAATGTAGACTCGCAAGGGCAAGGAAAGTGTTTCTGAAGAAGAGAAGTTTCTTAACATCGAGTATAGATTTAAGTGTCAGGAAGTCGTTTCTGAAAGTATTTGTATGGAGTGTAGCCTTGTATGGAAGTGAAATGTGGACGATAAATAGTTTGGACAAGAAAAGAATAGAAGCTTTCGAAATGTGGTGCTACAGAAGAATGCTGAAGATTAGATGGGTAGATCACATAACTAATGAGGAGGTACTGATCAGAATTGGAAAGAAGAGAAATCTGTGACACAACTTGACTAGAACAAGGGATCGGTTGGTAGGGCATATTCTGAGGCATCAAGGGATCTCCAAATTAGTATTGGAGGGCAGCGTGGAGGGTAAAAATCGTAGAGGGAGGCCAAGAGATGAATACACCAAGCAGATTCAGAAGGATGTAGGCTGCAGTAGGTACAGGGAGATGAAGAAGCTTGCACAGGATAGAGTAGCATGGAGAGCTGCATCAAACCAGTCTCAGGACTGAAGAGAACAACAACAACAAAGCGGAACGCGCCTAACGTGGAAACGGAATGCAGATTTTAAGAATTAGTTATTAATTCATTGTATAATGCGGAACAGAGCTTGTACAATATTGGTTCAAATGACTCTGAGCACTATGGGACTTAACTTCTGAAGTCATCAGTCCCCTAGAACTTCGAACTACTTAAACCTAACTAACCTAAGGACATCACACACGTCCATGCTCGAGGCAGGATTCGAACCTGCGATCGTAGCAGTCGCGCTGTTCCGGACTGAGCGCCTAGAACCACGAGACCACCGCGGCCGGCCAGTGTACAATATTACTGTATTAAATTATACAATAGTTACTTGTGATTCTATAATGACATTGGTTTTAAAACAAAGTCTGCACAGCCTCGACAATGCTGTTAAGAGGCGCAAAACCAAGACGTGTTGACGTGAAACTGTACCGCTCTGTGTAACAACCAGCAAGTTACGCGCAGTGTCGGTGCATCAGACAAAATGATTTCTTTGCGAGCGCTCTCTTGGTCCGCGTCTCTCGTTTTCCAGTCACGCTCTGGAACATTGTTGCACACGTACGAACACCACTGCAATCTGCACGGTATTTTTCCGACAAGGCCAAGGTTCCAATAAAGCACTACCTAAATTATTTTCTGCCAGCTTCAGTTGACTAGTAGCTCTTTAAGCGACAACGGCAGAGATGTAGAACGAAACGTATGTGTCGCTAACACTTAACGAAAAGATTAAGGTAACCGAGGCAAGTGAGAGAGGCAAACTATCTGTGCGAGAAATAATGTTGCGTTTGAAATGCGGTGAAACACAAATTTATGATTCTTTAAGAAACCATGAGATGATATGGGATGAATAGATAAAAGGCAACGGACAAATGAGAAGAAAGGCGAAGAAGACGGAAAATGAAGGAATTCACGAGATAGTGTTGGGACGGTTCGTAAGCGCGCGGGCAAAAAACTCAACTTTGTCTGGATCCATGTTGCAGAGTGAGACTCTGAAAGTCCTTAAAGAGCGTGGAAATACGAAGTCTGAGGCATCCTCAGGATGGTTGGACATTTTCAAAGCTAAGCACAACGTCGTGCGCTATGAAATATGTGGGGAAGCCAAGGGTGTGCAGGGAAGTGTAGCAACATAGAGGAAGACAAGACTACAATCTAATTGCAAATTATGACCCGAAAGGCATGTTCAGTGCCGATGAAACGGAACCGTTTTATTGCGCACTGCCTACAAAATCTCTAGCAATTCGAGAGGAAAAGGGCATCGGCGGAAAAATGTCCAAGGAAAGACTGCCGTAGGGAAATGGAGAAACCACTGGCGATTGGAAAGGTAGCAAAACATTGCTGTTTCAAAAACATAGATGTCCGTAACCTTCCAGTCACAAGGCGAAGCAATACAAAGACGTGGATCGTGAGTGGTCTTACGGAAGAATGGCTGGGCTCTCCCAATGCTGAAATGAAAAATGAAAATTCCAATTTCTCCTTTTCCTACACAATGCAACCTGTAAGCGGAAGTCAAGTTATCAAACGTGAAATTGGCTTGTTTCCAACCAGCAGGCGTGGATCTGGGGGAGGGAGAGCGGCAAACAGGGGTATCTTCCCTGGGCGACAATTTCAGGGGGCGCTAAATTTATCATATTCATATTCTTGAAGAAAAAAAACGTTTGTTTCACAAAGCGCCTAGCATCCAGCGCTCGTTGGTCTGTCGATTATTCATTTCATTTTGGAGCGCGTCCCTGTTGTTTTTGAACATTTTTGAACACATTCTAAGTTGATTTGTGGACGAATCCTAAGTTCATTTATAAATGCGTGCATAATGTACATGATGTCTCGGCCATGGGAATCCTTGTCGCATCTAAAAATAAAAAACTTTCTCGCAGACAAAAGAGGACGGGGCTATACGAGCTGAGGCGAATAAACCCGAAATGGTGAATGACAATCGCTATCTGTTTCTGTGGTTAGTTGGATGGGCTAATGATCAGCGTCGTTATAATTATTAGCGAAATCCATAGATTCATACAACCAGTGTGGAAAGAAACGGCTAACAGGAGTAACAGATAAGAAAGATTACATATTATCATCTCGGTGTGTCCACGAAAGTGAAATTTTGACAGAAGATGTTTGCCAGGTTGCTACTCTACTAAGGGCCACTTGTACGGTCCCTGGATAGCAGCCGCGTAAGTTCAATTCTCGAAACAGCGCGAAAAACGCTTTGTACGAACAGTCATAACGCCTAACTCGAGAATAAACGCGGGATTTAAACCGGTACTTCTGGCAAGATTAATTATTGAAGTTAACTGGACCAATAAATTTTGATAATGGCAGGAATATTCACAGAATTAGCGATGATAAGATTGTTAAAATGAGGAAGGAGAAGAAAAGGGGACCTCACACAAATTATATCGAAGAATAAGACTATTCCAAATTTATATAAAAATTTCATACTAGTACTTTTCGATCTCATCTTGAGAAACTGAAGCGTATGAATGAAATGTGAAACTATTTCCTAATAATAAAACATTTTGCTTGTAGTACGCCTAAGAGACATCAGACGCAAGTATTTCGTGAATTATATTCCGCCGTGATATTTATGTAAATGAGTTACATAACAATGACCATTTGTGGCAAAGCAATCTCGCTTATTTGGCGTGTTTGCAATTACTGTAATGTTAGAAAGGCCTATTTAGTTTTATCTAACAGGCAGTTTCAAAATAGACGTAATCAAAACGATAAGCCATACCAGTCTTGGGTACTATTCGTATTAACAGTTTTCCATTATCAGTCAGCAACATTTTGATTTTAAATGTATCAAAACGTTTGACGAACTTTAATGGGGTCATAAATTCTTTCGCAGGAAGGAAAGCTGTAGTAAGATTAGAGTGAAAAAAAAAATTGGGACCTAAGGATTGAAGAAATGTGTACTGTCTTGCTTGTCTCTTGTCCTTTACTGATTTTACGTTTCCTATATTTAATTCTATGTCATACAAAAGAGAAAGTCACTAGTTAACAGGCAACAAAGAGTGTATATTTTCTGAAGAGTTTTTATTCTCCTGGTTGCAAATAATCCCACCCAGTATTAGTTTTGACCTTATTTTTAAAGGGGGTAGGATGTCAAACCGGCCGACTTGGAGCAGGAGAGGCACCACAGAACATTTAATTTCCTCTGTCTTTAATATAGGTTTGATGGCTTCCATTACAAAATACACGCTTTTTAATCCCACAGAGCGAAATACAATAACGTATGATAGAAGAATGCTGTGTGAAGAGGCATGGCACTGCACTTTGGCACAATATGTTTTATATACCAACTCTTCAGGAAGATAAGCGCTACAAAATTTTTGAAAAATCGATTTTTAAAATTTTATTTACGCCTTCAAGTCCCATTATAGGCGACTATTGATGCAGTCTCTTATTCTTAGTGTTGAAGAAGCTGAAAGTAAATTTTCTCTTGCACGGTTACTTTCTGTCTTGGAGGCAATGAATTGGACTGGTTCGCCAGAAAAGGAAATAAAGCTCGAAACTGTTACCAAGTACTTCAACAAAGCGGGGTTTGGAAGTCAAGTGCAATACCCCTCTATAGCCAGCAAAGATCGAGAAAATGCAGCTGTAATTGCTCAATTAATCGAAATACGAAATATTTCATGTAGTGAAGATGACTTCATTCGAAGTGATGACTTTCTGTCAACTCACTCCACTTTAACTTCAGCAACAGATTTTACAGAAATCCGCAACACAGGAGATGATCAGGAAGAAACAAAGGAAGGGAAAGAGGGGCAAAATGATGTCCCTAGAAAAATTAATTCGCCTGTTGGAGCTATTGCATGCTCAAACGAAATTATGCGGTTTGCAGCACACGCAAATTCTCTAAGAAGTTTCGTACCTTGATACGTGGAGAAAAAAAGTGAAACATAAAGCAAATACACACGGGATCAATATGTACGTACATACAACAATAAACGAATTTAGAGTAAAAATACAGGAATGCTCTATTATTTATCAATTAGTGTAATAGTTTAGTGGTTTGTTGTACAACATACAGAAAACGAGCATCTAGTGTACAGGAGTGAAGGTACGTGAATTCGTGCATAATTACAATTTTGGTTCAAAACGGTTCAAATGGCTCTGAGCACTATGCACTTAACATCTTAGGTCATCAGTCCCCTAGAACTTAGAACTAATTAAACCTAACTAACCTGAGGACATCACAAACATCCATGCCCAAAGCAGGATTCGAACCTACGACCGTAGCGGTCGCTCGGTTCCAGACTGTAGCTCCTAGAACCGCACGGCCACTCCGGCCGGCAATTACAAAGTTATTCTTTTGCGCATGACACCTTACAAATTTTATGTAGCCTAGTGAGTTTTGTGTAATTCGATAACTTGTCCACCCAAGAATATTATTTTAGTTGCAAATGATTTCTTTTTGTGCAAATTTTACTGTATATGTTGTATTTGATGTTTTATTCTTCGTGATGATTATGTTATAACAGTAATTTTCCTAATTACGTGAGTACGTTAGCCATACTTTAATAGTTGTCAACCAATACGAATTGTTTCCCCTGCATAAAATTAGTTGGAAACCATCTCGTAGGACTTCCTGAAGTGCAGTATCGATGAAATCTTAATTTTTCCCACCAGTTTCCAGTGATTTGTACGTTTTTTACTATCTGTGAAAACTGAGACAGAAAGTTGCAGAAAGGACATTTTCATTCAGACTTCTAGGCTTGTCGTTTCGGTATGACAGCCACCCAAGACGCCTATTGCATAAGTTCTGTGCTTATCAGCACGAGAGTCAATAAGGTTTGATGATGTCACATTCAGAAGAGATACTACGCATCTGGTGAGAAATGTGGAACCGTTTCTGTCCAAGGGAACTATTGATCTCGAGAACGCCAGCGCTTCAATAGCTCCGTCGATATCAGGAATACGGGATGACTGACGAGCAGCTATCTCGTGGAAACGCAGTTTGCGGGGGATTCCACTGTGGAAGGTCAGCGGCTGCACTTCCCGGTCAATAGCAAAAGCGTTACAAGGAAAAGACCGACGCCCGCAAGCGGCAAAACACTGTGGTTTCCTTTGTAGCACTCATCCAGCTGCAGGACGCACTATGAAGAAATGACACTCCCACAGGCGAAAACATAAGAGCTAACACAACTATGTGACATCGAGGAAGGATTTCAATACGCGACAATCTTTGAAGCCAGTGTATGACAAGAGAGAAATCCTAACAAACGATCAACTTTACGACTTGAGGGATAGAGAAACAATTAAAATCGCTCAAAAGAGGAAAGGCCGATGGACCTGATGGGATACCAGTTCGATTTTACACAGAGTACGCGAAGGAACTTGCCCCCCTTCTTGCAGCGGTGTGCCGTAGGTCTCTAGAAGAGCGTAGCGTTCCAAAGGATTGGAAAAGGGCACAGGTCATCCCCGTTTTCAAGAAGGGACGTCGAACAGATGTGCAGAACTATAGACCTATATCTCTAACGTCGATCAGTTGTAGAATTTTGGAACACGTATTATGTCCGAGTATAATGACTTTTCTGGAAACGAGAAATCTACTCTGTAGGAGTCAGCATGGGTTTCGAAAAAGACGATCGTGTGAAACCCAGCTCGCGCTATTCGTCCACGAAACTCGGAGGGCCATAGACACGGGTTCCCAGGTAGATGCCGTTTCTTGACTTCCGCAAGGCGTTCGATACAGTTCCCCACAGTCGTTTAATGAACAAAGTAAGAGCATATGGACTATCAGACCAATTGTGTGATTGGATTGAAGGGTTCCTAGATAACGGAACGGATCATGTCATTCTCAATGGGGAGGAGTCTTCCGAAGTAAGAGTGATTTCAGGTGTGCCGCAAGGGAGTGTCGTAGGACCGTTGCTATTCACAATATACATAAATGACCGTGTGGATGACATCGGAAGTTCACTGAGGCTTTTTGCGGATGATGCTGTGGTATATCGTGAGGATTTAACAATGGAAAATTGTACTGAAATGCAGGAGGATCTGCAGCGAATTGAAGCATGGTGCATGGAATGGCAATTGAATCTCAATGTAGACAAGTGTAATGTGCTGCGAATACATAGCAAGAAAGATCCCATATCGTTTAGCTACAATATAGCAGGTCAGCAACTGGAAGCAGTTAATTCCATGAATTATCTGCGAGTAGCCATTAGGAGTTATTTAAAATGGAATGATCATATAAAGTTGATCGTCGGTAAAGCAGATGCCAAACTAAGATTCATTGGAAGAATCCTAAGGAAATGCAATCCGAAAACAAAGGAAGTAGGTTACAGTACGCTTGTTCGCCCACTGTTTGAATACTGCTCAGCAGTGTGGGATCCGTGCCAGATAGGGTTGATAGAAGAGATAGAGAAGATCCAGCGGAGAGCACCGCGCTTCGTTACAGGATCATTTAGTAATCGTGAAAGCGTTACGGAGATGATAGATAAACTCCAGTGGAAGACTGCAGGAGAGACGCTCAGTAGCTCGCCACGGGCTTTTGTTGAAGTTTCGAGAACGTACCTTCACCGAGGAGTCAAGCAGTATATTGCTCCCTCCTACTTATATCTCGCGAAGAGACCATGAGGATAAAATCAGAGAGATTAGAGCCCACACAGAAGCATACCGACAATCCTTCTTTCCACGAACAATACGAGACTGGAATAGAAGGGAGAACCGATAGAGGTTCTCAAGGTACCCTCCGCCACACACCGTCAGGTGGCTTGTGGCGTATGGATGTAGATGTAGATGTAGACTTATAAGTCATTAGAGGTGCGAAACCGAATCATAAAATCTGAGAGTAGGAAAAAATGCTTCAGTTTTCCAGTACTGCACCCCTATTTGTTTAAGGCGAGCTGCGATAGCAACAACCTACAAGAAAATGAGCATGACTTCTCGTCTTTTGTTCTGTTCACCGTTGTCGTATAGCTCTTCTACCTCAAGTGCTAATTACCAAAGCTGCGGACGAAGCTTTAGGCCAGTGTGGTTTATTTCGTTGTTCGCATTGTTTCTCTATGCTTCGTGTTTATCTCACGCGATAGGGTGTCTATAAATAACTCATCAAATTCCAGGAAATTGATAATGCTTTCACCATCGTCCAAACAAGTCGAATACCGTACGTTTAATGAGCGAGTGAGAATGTGATGGTAACCATGTGAAAATGAGTATCATCGAGAATGGCTCAGTCACACCACAGCAAAGTAGAAACGGGATATTGGCGGGTTTGAGGCTTACCTCAGCTCGTAATATGTGTTAGGATGATTCGCTGGAGCTTATCTGTGAAAGGCAAATATAGCGGTAAAAGCCCCTGTTGGTGAACGGTTCTCGTCTCTACGGAATGTTAACAAACAAATAGATCTTTTTTTCAACACATAGATGATCACATGCAGAGAGTCGAGGTAGTGTGTTAAAATGAGGTTCTCCTCTTATTATTTGCGAAGATGTTCAGTTTACAACGCAAAAAAGGATAACAAACACTTATCACACACATTATGGAGACAATACTGAGTGGTTTCACTATTCATAGAAAGGGTGGCGGGTGAAACGAAACCCTTGGCCAGGCAAATGTATATTAGGTCGAACAAGAAATTTCGCTGCCAGATTCTAAGAGGTAAGGAAACGCCAAGACGCCGGCCGAATGGAAAGTTGGTGGATGATGCCACGAAACATACTAAAGCAACAAGCATGCGGATCCCAGAACGCATGGAAGAGTCTACAGGAGATCTTTGCCCAGCAATGGGTGTCAAAAGTGCGATAACGATAATGGAGCGCATCTCTTCTGTACCGGCAGAATAAAGTCACAACGCAGATGTCAGTAGTAGGTAAGTGGAGTATGAGGTTAATTAACGTATCCCACAGACATTGACTACTGGTATATAAGTTTATGACGTAAAGTTTTCCATTTCCGTTCGTGTAGTTTCCAGCAACAAGTGCGAGACCAAAATACGAATGTGTGATTAAAAAGTAACGGGAATTTTTGTTTTTCTTAAAGTATCTGTATTTATCCGTCAACTCCAAAATTTGTCCCCTTCAAAGTAATCCTCCTCAATATAATACACTTGTACCAGTGCTTTTTCCAATGTTGGAATCACTTCTGGAACTCTCTTTTCGATATGGACTTCAGCTCCTTCAGCGATTGTGTTTTTACCACATCAATCGTGACAAAATAACGTCCTTTCATGGTTCTCTTAAGACTCGGGAATTGCAAGAAATGGCAGGGAGAAATGCCCGGCGAATACGGTGGTTGAGTCGACATAAAGCATCGAGGTGTAAGCTGGACCATTATCGTGATACCACAATTCTGTTCGTTTTCTTCGTATTGCTTCATGCAAACGGCACATTACTTCCGAGTGCCCATACGACCATAAGCAGGAACTCGTGAATCGTAATCGAAGGAAACAGTGAGAAGAACTTTCAACCTTATCAAATTTCTTTCGATCTTGGCTCTTCAGGCAGTTTCCATTGGGAAGATTGGGCCTTAGGTTCGACGCCATACCCGATACCAATGTTTCGTCACCTGTTATAACTTTCTTTAGAAATTCTCGACAGTTGTCGCCTTCATTCAGAAATTCCTGGCCTGTGTCTACGCGATGTCGCTTTTGGTCGAAATTCAAAAATTTCGGAACAAGCTCTATTGCTTCACATTTCATGCCTTAAACATCCGAAAAAGATTGCTTGTATGAGTTAAAGGATATTTTGAGGTCATCAGCAGCCCCTCTGATACAGATTCAGTGGTTTTCCGGAACTAATTTCTTTACTTCTTCCACATTGTCGTCAATAGCTGATGTGCTAAGACGTCCAAAGCGGTCAACATCTTCTCGACCGTCTTTGAAATGCCTATACTACTCGTAAACTCTTGTCTTACTTGCAGTAGATTTGCCAAAAGCCACAGTCAACATTTCGAATGCGGCGCTGCACTTTCTTCCATTTTTCAAGCAAAACTTAATGTAAATTCTTTGCTCCACCTTTTCCGAAAGTAAAAATTGGCCGAGCACTCGAAAACAATTATAATCTTTTCGACTGTCAACAATAAGTTAAATATTCAAAAGAGCTGAACGTGCAAACATACGCCAGTAACATCGCCTGTGTAAGGCCCGCCAACTTAGAAAAATCCCTTTACTTTTTGATCACACCTCGTACGTAGGATTAACTGTATGGAATAGACGAGCACCTGAAGCTAATTATATCACCGTCTCGGCATCGGCAGCATGATTGCGGCAGTCGACTAAGTGGATCGCGCGACGCCACGTAGCAGGCAGAGTCAGCTGTTTGCTGCAGGCGAGGCCGACCCAGCTGCTGCTGCGGCTGCTGGCCAGCTGACAGCTGGCACCGCGCCATCACCGCCGCAACGGCGACCAGCTTCAGGTGGGCCGCTGTTGGCAACGCCCAGGCGTCTGGCAGCCGCTGCTACTGACATCCGACGCTCCATTCCTCCGTGCGGCAGTCATAAATGTCGCTACGTTGGCGCTAGTACACTACTGGCCATTAAACTTGCTACACCAAGAAGAAATACAGATGATAAACGGGTATTCATTGGACAAATATATTATACTAGGACTGACATGTGATTACATTTTCATGCAATTTGGGTGCATAGATCCTGAGAAATAAGTACCCAAAACGACCACCTCTGGCCGTAATAACGGCCTTGATACGCCTGGGCATTGAGTCAAACAGAGCTTGGATGGCGTGTACAGGTACAGCTGCCCATGCAGCTTCAACACGATACCACAGTTCATCAAGAATAGTGACTGGCGTATTGTCACGAGGCAGTTGCTGGGCCACCATAGACCAGACGTTTTCAATTGGTGAGAGATCTGGAGAATGTGCTGGACAGGGCAGCAGTCGAACATTTTCTGTATCCGGAAAGGCCCGTACAGGACTGGCAACAAGCGGTCGTGCATTATCCTGCTGAAATGTAGGGTTTCTCAGGGATCGAATGAAGGGTAAAGCCACGGGTCGTAACATCTGAAATGTAACGTCCACTGTTCAAAGTGCCGTCAATGCGAACAAGAGGTGCCCGAGACGTGTAACCAATGGCACCCCATACCATCACGCAGTGTGATTCGCCAGTATGGCGATGACGAATACACGCTTCCAATGAGCGTTCACCGCGATGCCACCAAACACGGATGCGACCATCATGATGCTGTAAACAGAACCTGGATTCGTCCGAAAAAATGACGTTTTGCCATTCGTGCACCCAGGTTCGTCGTTGGGTACACCTGTCTGTGGTGCATCGTCAAGGGTAACCGAGCTGATAGTCCATGCTGCTGCAAACGTCGTCGAACTGTTCGTGCAGATGGTTGTTGTCTTTGCAAACGTCCCCATCTGTTGACTGTGGGATAGAGACGTGGCTGCACGATCCGTTACAGCCATGTGGATAATACTCAATGATATCAATATGGCCTTGCCAAATTTTAAAGTTCAATAATAATGCCTCACTCAGATGGCAGCACGGCCAAGCTGTACAAATACAACTCTCCGAGATACGTTTCGCTGAAGTTTGAGCACCATCAGTGGGCTTTTATTATCTTTTTACATAATAAAAGCCCACTGATGGTGCTGAAACTTCAACGAAAACGTCTGGAAAATAAAAGAAAAGATACAAAAATTGTGTTTTTCTCAAAGCAGACCCTCTCCAAAAATAATTCTATTTGCAAGCGAACACACACAGAAGAGCTTCATCCTCAAGGTGATGACTTAAACATAGTTATGACACCCCAATGAAATTACTCGCGCCCTTCCTTTGCTCCCTAACAAAACAAGATATACTAAGCCAACTTCACCACTTCCGGCACACATTGTTGATTGTATTTTGGTCAGATGAAGCTCTGACGACTACCAATGCTGCCAACTGCAATTATAGGACATGCAACAGCACAAGTCACTTCATGCTCTGTACTGTAAAGCCGTGGCTGCAATTCTCCATCGTACTTCATCCCTTCCATGAGCTGCAGCCTTCTTCTGGACGCCAGAAGGAAGATGTCACCTTCTGTCGCATCTCAACAATGTCCGCATTACGACCAGCCACACCCCGCATCGACTGTTGCAGTCCACTGCTGCTGCTTTCATGGTTCTCTCAGCTCCACAACACTTTACTTCCCCAGGGTGTTTCCCCTGCCCAACCGCTCTCCTCTACACTGTACTGCATCCCGTAGCAGCTCCTTGGAACAGCCGTGGTGTAGCAAAGCTAGTCCAGCCTGTGTATCATACAAGGCCCCAGGGTCATTCCATGACTTGCCAGCCATTGCATACAGTGGCCTCCAGCACTGGATTAAGTTGAAGTTGCCACTTCAGTTCCATCATCCTGGCTACCAACCACTGTGTCACACCATTCCAGCAACGCTTGGTATTGCGCTGTCCTCTGGAGAGCGTAGAGCGCCTGACCTGCACAGTATGGGTGGGATGGAAGAGAACAGTCTTGTGAAACTTTAATTTCAGGGCATTCATTCTGCTGCTCGATGGGCAGCATTTAGTTATTGAGTGGTTTTTGCATAAACAGTCCACATCTCGTTGCCAAAAGACTTAATCTGGTGTAAATCTTTGGCTGAAGACACACAAAATGCTTGGTTTTGAACCTAGTTTCAGATATATTTAATTTACTAAGTGAACTTCAGTCCTTTTTTTACATTCCCCCTTATTTCTTTCTACATCTACATCTACATCTATACTCCGCAAGCCACCTGACGGTGTGTGGCGGAGGGTACCTTGAGTACCTCTATCGGTTCTCCCCTCTATTCCAGTCTCGTATTGTTCGTGGAAAGGATTGTCGGTATGCCTCTATGTGGGCTCTAATCTCTCTGATTTTCTCCACATGTTCTCTTCGCGAGATATACGTAGGAGGGAGCAACATACTGCTTGACTTCTCGATGAAGGTAATTTCTCGAAACTTCAACAAAAGCCCGTACCGAGTTACTGAGCGTCTCTCCTGCAGAGTCTTCCACTGGAGTTTATCTATCATCTCCGTAACGCTTTCGCGATTGCTAAATGATCCTGTAATTCCGTTGGATCTTCTCTATCTCTTCTATCAACCCTATCTGGTACGGAACCCACACTGCTGAGCAGTATTCAAGCACTGGGAGAACAAGCGTACTGTAACCTACTTCCTTTGTTTTCGGATTGCATTTCCTTAGGATTCTTCCAATGAATCTCAGTCTGGTATCTGCTTTTCCTTGGCCACCCAGTGTTTCTTTTATACTGTCCCAAATACCAAGACGTGTTGTGGCGGGTTTGATGCGGCCCAACACAAATTCCTCTTCAGTGCCAACTTCTTCATATCAGAAAAGCACTTGCACCCTATGCCCTCAATCATTTCTTGAATTTATTCAAATATCCGTCTTTCCCTACAGTTTTTACTGTGTACAGCTCCATATAAGTTATTCCCTGATGTCTTAAAACATGTCCTCTCGCCCTGCCCTTTCTTCTTGTCAGTGTTTTCCTCTCCTCACCGATCTTGCAGAGAACCTCCTCATTTCTTATTTTATCAGTTCCTAATTTTCATCATCCTTCTATAGTATCCACACCTCTAATGCTCCACCTTTCCTCTTTTCTAGTTTTCTCACTGGCCATGATTCACTACAATGTAGTGCTCCAAACGTCCATTCACAGAATCTTCTTCCTCACATTAATTCCTATGTTTGATACCACACTGAAAAGCCAAAAATCTGGTACACTTGCCTAATATCATGTAGGGCCCCTGCGAGTGCGCAGAAGTGGCATGGACTCGACTAATATCTGAAGTAGTGCTGGAGGAACTGACACCATGAATCCTGCAGGGCTGCCCGTAAATCAGTAAAAGTACGACGGGGTGGAGATCTGAACACCACGTTGTAAGACATCCCAGATATTCTCAATAATATTCACGTTTGAAGAATTTGGTAGTCAGAGGAAGTGTTTACACTCAGAAGAATGTTCCTGGAGCCACTCTGTAGCAATTCTGGACGTGTGGGGTATGACATTGTCCTGTTGGAATTGCCGAAGTCCGTCGGAATGCACAATGGACATGAATGGAAGCAGACAGGATGCTCATATATGTATCACCTGTCACAGCCGTGCCTAGTGTATCAGAGGTCCCGTATCACTCCAATTGCACACGTCCCCCACCATTAGAAATTCTCCACAATCTTGAACAGTCCCCAGTTGACATACAGGCTCCATGGATTCATGAGGTTGTCTCAATGCCCGTACACGTCCATCTGCTGGATAAAATATGACACGAGACCCGTCCGACTAGGCAGCATGTTTCTAATTATCAACAGTCCAATGTCAGTGTTGATGGGCCCACGTGTGTCGTAAAGCTTTGTGTCGTGCAGCCACCAAGGACGGGATGGAGATTTGAACACCACGTTGTAAGACATCCCAGATATTCTCAATAATGTTCACGTTTGAAGAATTTGGTAGTCAGAGGAAGTGTTTACACTCAGGAGAATGTTCCTGGAGCCACTCTGTAACAATTCTGGACGTGTGGGGTATGACATTGTCCTGTTGGAATTGCCCAAGTCCGTCGGAATGCACAATGGACATGAATGGAAGCAGACAGGATGCTCATATACGTATCACCTGTCACAGCCATGCCTAGTGTATCAGAGGTCCCGTATCACTCCAATTGCACATGTCCCCCACCATTAGAAATTCTCCACAATCTTGAACAGTCCCCAGTTGACATACAGGCTCCATGGATTCATGAGGTTGTCTCAATGCCCGTACACGTCCATCTGCTGGATAAAATATGACACGAGACCCGTCCGACTAGGCAGCATGTTTCTAATTATCAACAGTCCAATGTCAGTGTTGATGGGCCCACGTGTGGCGTAAAGCTTTGTGTCGTGCAGCCACCAAGGACGGGGTGGAGATCTGAACACCACGTTGTAAGACATCCCAGATATTCTCAATAATGTTCACGTTTGAAGAATTTGGTAGTCAGAGGAAGTGTTTACACACAGGAGAATGTTCCTGGAGCCACTATATAGCAATTCTGGACGTGTGGGGTATGACATTGTCCTGTTGGAATTGCCCAAGTCCGTCGGAATGCACAATGGACATGAATGGAAGCAAACAGGATGCTCATATGTGTATCACCTGTCACAGCCATGCCTAGTGTATCAGAGGTCCCGTATCACTCCAATTGCACACGTCCCCCACCATTAGAAATTCTCCACAATCTTGAACAGTCCCCAGTTGACATACAAGGTCCATGGTTTCATGAGGTTGTCTCAATGCCCGTACACGTCCATCTGCTGGATAAAATATGACACGAGACCCGTCCGACTAGGCAGCATGTTTCTAATTATCAACAGTCCAATGTCAGTGTTGATGGGCCCACGTGTGGCGTAAAGCTTTGTGTCGTGCAGCCACCAAGGATACACGAGTGGCCTTTGGCTCCGAGAGCCCATAACTATATTATTTTCTTCAGTGGTTCACACGGAAATTTGTGGTATGTTCCTATGGGACCAAACTGCTGAGGTCATCGGTCCCTAGGCTTACACACTACGTAATATAACTTAAACTAACTTAACGCTAAGTACTACGCACACACGCATGCCCGAGGGAGCACTACAAATGGTTCGGACGCTGACACTTGTTGATGGCCCAGCACTGACATCTGCAGCAATTTGACGAAGGGTAGCACTTCTGTCACGTTGAACGATTCTCTTCAGTCGTCGTTGGTCTCGTTCTTGCGGGATCTTATTTTTCGGCCGCAGTGATGTCGGAAATTTCATGTTTTACCGGAATCCTGACATTCACGGTACTCTCGTGAAATGATTGTATTTGCAAATCCCCACTTCATCGCTACCTCGGAGATGCTGTGTCCCATCGCTCGTGCGCCAACTGTAACACCACGTTCAGACTCACTTAATTCTTGATAACCTGCCATTGTAGCAGCAGTAACTGATCTAACCACTGCGTCAGACACTTGTTGTCTCACATAGGCGTTGCCGACCGCAGTGTCGTATTCTGCCTGTTTACATATTTGAACACTCATACGTATACCAATTCCTTTGGCGTTTCATTTGTAACGTTGTTGCATTAATTTGATATTAAGCGGTGCTGATAGACAATAAAAGCGGGTTAAAAGCTGTGAGCTGTCTGGGGAAGTTAACCTTGCATTACTGAGCAACTGTTTCACCAGGTATCCAGTCTAGCTTACCAAATTCCCAACCAGACTAACATTAATTATAATCTTTTAATAGTGATACACGACAACTGGTGATATATATATATATATCCGTATACGAAACGGAAATGACCAGAGAGGCAGCTTCCTATACCAACATGACAAGGGACGGACAGGACCATACTAAGAATAGAAACCTCCCTGCTTTTATAAAGCGTAGCCACCTGTTCCGACGTTGGTCCTACTGTTCTCTAGCAGACAGGCTTGTCTGCTACCATCAAGCACGCTACTAGAAATACATTTGTTCATTCATTCTTTCACACAGAAGGGAAGGGGGATGACAGTATCTTATGAAACGTCCCCTTTGTAAAATTTATACAAGACTGTGCTTAAACTGACACACAATATTTTTAGCGCAACGCAATCTGACTTCCAAAAATCCCTACGAAAGAATGGCCCTGACTAACATTAACCTATACGTTTCACAAATCGCTTACCTCACAAAAATCTTGGTTACTCGAACTACTGCAATACAGCGAGCGCCACTACTGCCAGCTAAATAAAAGATTCAAACTACAGAAGTTACTAACTACGGAGGCACAGTTAGCAAATGAAAGATTTTAATAGAGAACAAACAATGTATTTACCTTAATAGTCATAATATATATACCAGTTCATGACACCAATTCTTACAAATTTCAAAACTCCGCCATCTCTCTCCCCACGTCCACCACTGCTGGCGGCTCACCTCCAACTGCGCAACGCTACGCGCTGTTAGCATCCAGCTGCCGCTGCCCAACACTACAATGGCAGACAACAATGCAAACTAGCCACAGACTGCGCACAGCACAGCCAGTGATTTTTCATACAGAGCGCTATGTGGCGTTACCAATAAGAAAGCCTAAACAGCCTACTTACACTTATCATATGATGTATATAAAAGAAAGCGGATGTAGGTTTCGTATGAGACTGTGTCACATGAATTACATATAAACTGTGTTTTAAAGTGTAGTAGTGTGACAGATCGTTCTTGTTTATGTGTAAAAGTAACACATTTCACTGCTCGGTCTCCTCCCAGATAGTCAGAAACACCACAGTAAATTTAGAAGAGGAATTTATGCCGTGAATGACAACAGATTTAAGAAATTAACATGAAAGGAATCCAACAGTGACACTTCACAGTGCAATAGATTTCTCTTCGCAGTAATATTCTCTTTGACTGTAAATGACTGTTTTTTCTGTTCTCCTTGCTTCTTCCATCACGTGTTATTTTTCTTGCTAATTTTAATGAGTTATTCACTGATCACGTTTCTACTGCTCCTCGTTACTTTCTCAATCCATAGTATATGATTATTAGATTGTCCTCTCCATGCAACAGATCCTCCAATATTCCTCACTTTCAATGAGGATAGGAATGTCATCAACGAATCTTATCATTCATATCTTTTCACAGTGAGTCCTAAGCCCATTCTTGAGCTCCTTCTTCATAGCCTCTAGTACCAGGTCCGCCGTACTCAAGATTTGGCAAATTCATTTTACTGAACTTTGCGGCCGAATGCCGTTCCTGTCGCCGCTGTCATCACTTACCTGTGGAAGAAAAGTCGTGTGAGCCATCTGTATGTGGACTGTGTAAACTGTGTTCTGTGTGTGGCTGCATTTTCACTGTTTATGTATCGTATTTACTGAAACGGAGATTGGGTGACATCCCAGCCGCGTGGGTAACCGCCCAAAAACCGCACTCATGGTGGTTCGCGTACCAGCCAAGGTAGTTAATCCGCAGTGCCGATTCAATACGGGTCTTGCTGATCTCGTCTCCCAAGCTAACGCAGTGTGGCTTACGCTATACGACATATAGATTGAGCAGTATGGGCGAAGGATTGTATCGTTGTCTAACACCTTTTTAATCCAAGTGCTATGTTGTTAGTCTTCCATTATCAGTGTTTTCTCTTGGTGGTTGTGTGTGTTTTATGTCATCCTTCTTTCCGTGCAGCCAACGGTCTTGTCGCAATGGTAACACCGGTTGCCGTCAGATCGCCAAAGTCAAGCACTGTCGGGCTGGGCTAGCACTTGGATGGGTGACCATCCGGTCTGCCGAGCGCTGTAGGCAAGCGCGGTGCACTCAGCCCTTGTGAGGCAAACTGAGCAACTACTTGATTGAGAAGTAATGGCTCCAGTCTCGCACATCTACACCTACATCTACATGGTTACTCTGCAATCCACACTTAAGTGCCTGGCAGAAGGTTCATAGAACCATTTTCATCCTACTTCTCTAAGTAATCTAGTAATCTCTCTAAGTAATCTAAACTGACATGTGGCCGGGAGAACGGTTTGCTGACCACATGCCTGTCCATATCCGCATCCAGTGATGCCTATGGGCTGGGGATGACATGGCGGCCGGTCGGTACCGTTGGGCCTTCATGGCCTGTTAGGGGGAAGTTTAGTTTAGTTCTTTCCCTACAGCTTACTTCTCAGTATTTCGAACGCCTTCTGCCATTTTACATTGTCGAATCATTCTTTTAGACCGACAATTCCTATGAATTTCTTAAGTCTAGATTATTAAGTGCGAAATCACAAGTCCCTTTCTGATGCCTTTATCATTCCGAAAGCCAAAGTGATCGTCACCTAATAGATCCTCAATGTTCTTTTCGATTCTTCCGTATATTGCGATGCTATCTAACGGTTTGCGTCGCGTAGAAGCTGCTCTCTCACGAGCAGTCCCTACGAGCAAACCAATTGCGAATTTTTTATTTTAGGTACCAGGGCTGCGTCTTTGTTCAAAAGGAACAGTTCGCTGTTGTCACAGAGTCGAGCTGCGCACGTTTCCTTTCATACCCAGCAGCTAACTCGCTGCAAATAATAATTTGTGACTATGATCCTGCAGTCACATAGTGTATGCATTCGTTGGAATTGCCAATTAATAAAATATACAGAAATAAAAAATAAGTGTATAATTCAATAAAAACGGTTGTGTTTCAATGTCTCTAATTTACGCAAACAACAGAGAATTATGTTTAATTATTCAAGAAAGGACATCTCAGATAAAGAGAATATGGTCTTACGATACACAGTTAAAATAAAGACGGAAAATAATCTCATCAAATGCAGTAAAATTACGTCGAGAGCATTACGAGAATGGTAATAATATGCCCTCACTAAACAGTCATCAAAGATATATAAAAACTAAGTCCATTTTGTGATCACAGTACATGAATTATTCATAAGCTCAAAACAGTTTAGAGTTCAACATGATGAGTTACAAATTAACACAAATGATACAAAGAATAATAACTCATACTCTGTCTATTCTCGATTCCATAATGCAATCAGATAAAGTTAGAGTATTGTAGTAGCCATTTACCGCCCACAGTCGTGTTACCAACATGACTGAAAAATGCACTACATCACAGGTTGGTCTGCCTTCTTTCAGAACGAACATAAAAATTTCCAGAATCGCTCCCTTGAGCTATTCGCTCGAAAATTCTCAGTCTCCACTTGACTCCTACAGTATGCCTCTACT
Source organism: Schistocerca gregaria (assembly GCF_023897955.1). Classification (NCBI taxonomy): domain Eukaryota; kingdom Metazoa; phylum Arthropoda; class Insecta; order Orthoptera; family Acrididae; genus Schistocerca; species Schistocerca gregaria. Next base: position 871,845,145 of record NC_064922.1, read on the forward strand.
GTCTGCTTTTCCATTGGCTGAAAGCCGCCCCCACCAGAAATATATCTTTCCTAAGCTCTACATACATGATTTGACTCAACTTGACCACTTCCCACACTAAACTAACATATTACAATAATATTTAAATAACTAAATGTCATAAACATTGTCACATTCAAATCATTTACAATAAATATAAATAATAGTTTGTTCATAAACAAATAAGCCATCACTCTTGCATCAGTGGAGTCACTTTAAATGACAACGGATTGTGGCTAAACTACTACTCAGTATGTCTTGAAAGAAGCGCGTTTTGGTTCTCTATACAGCAGTGGTGTCAGCAGCTACCACATGCAATTGATAATTTCTTAAACTATCACGATTTTGTATTAGCAGTTGTAATCAATAGTTAAGTAAATATCTGAAAAAGATAGTAACATTTCCATCGAACAACTACACTAATATGACACGGTATGAGATATTCATGCTGCAATTATTTTCTGTCTTCCTGGGAGAATGTGATATTCTGGCAAGCATTTACGTAATAAAAAGATATAAAAGACGTTAAATGGGGTGTGATCAAAAAGTAACTGGAATTTTTGATTTTCTTAAGGAATCTTTTCATTTTCATCAACATCGACTTTGTCCCCTCCAAATTCATCCCCTTCATATATCATACACATGTGACAGAGCCTTTTCCATTTTGGAAGCATTTCTGGAACTCATGTTTCAAATAATGGTGATCATCTCGTTCTGTTTTTATCTCATTAATGGTGGTAAAACATCCTTTCAAGGTTCTCTTCTGCGTAGGGAAAGAAGTCTCAGGGGAGCATGAATAAAGTAGCTGAGGCAACATGAAGGTTTTGTTTTTTTTGCCAGGAAATCATGAATAAGCATTTAGGTATGAGTGAGATGCAATTTCCACGAATGGTTTTGCCACAATTCTGGTCGGTTTCTTCGGATAGCTTCCAGGTAGTGTGACTTATTCACTGCATGATAATAAGGCAGGAACTCATTATACACTATTGTAATCGAAGAAAGCAGTGAGAAAAACCTTCAGATGTGATCGAACTTGTTGAATTTTTTTTCTGTCTTCGCTCTTCAGGCAGTTTTCATTGAGACCAATGGGCCTTGGTTTCAATGTCATACCTGCGAGCCCATATTTTTTCACCGATATAACCTACTTTAGAAGTTCTGGATCGTTAAAATGTTCAAATGTGTGTGAATTTTTTAGGGGACCAAACTGCTGAGGTTATCGGTCCGTAAACTTACACACTACTTAAACTAACTTGTGCTAAGAAGGAGGAAGGACTTGAACCTCCAGCGGAATGGGCCGCGCAATTAGTAACACGGCGCCTCTAACAGCTCGGCCACTCGGCGCTTCCTGGATCTTTTAGCAACTAATGAACCATGTCCATACGACGTCGTTTTTGTTCAAAATATAACAATTTTGGAACAAGCTTTGCTACTACACGTTTCATGCCCAGAACATCCGAAAAAATTACTTGGGCGTGAGCCAAAGGACTTGCCGAGGTCATAAGCAACCTCTCTGATGGTGATTAGGCATTTTCCAGAAACACTTTCTTTATTTCTTTCACATTGTCGTTAGTAATTGATGTGCTATGTCATTGAGGACGGTCATCGTCTTCAACGTCTTCTCGACCATTTCTGAAATGTTTATACCACTATGGTCTTACTCATAGTCGTTTGCCAAAAGCTACTGCCAAAGAATGTGGTGCTCCATTTATTCCATTTTTTAAGTTGGCTGTTTAGGTTTTCTTATTGGTAACGCCACATAGCGCTGTGTATGAGAAATCACTGGCTGTGCTGTGTGCAGTCTGTGGCTAGTTTGCATTGTTGTCTGCCATTGTAGTGTTGGGCAGATGGATGTTAACAGCGCGTAGCGTTGCGCAGTTGGAGGTGAGCCGCCAGCAGTGGTGGATGTAGGGAGAGAAATGGCGGAGTTTTGAAATTTGTAAGAATGGATGTCATGAACTGCTATGTATATTACCATTTTTCAACAGTATTAAGGTAAATACATTGTTTTTTCTCTATCAAAATCTTTCATTTGCTAACTATACCTATCAGTAGTTAGTGCCTTCAGTAGTTCGAATCTTTTATTTAATTGGCAGCAGTGACGCTCGCTGTATTGCAGTAGTTCGAGTAACGAAGATTTTTGGTAAGGTAAGTGATTTGTGAAAGGTATAGGTTAATGTTAGTCAGGGCCATTCTTTTGTAGCGGTTTTTTAAAGTCAGATTGCGTTGCGCTAAAAATATTGTGTGTCAGTTTAAGCACAGTCATGTATAATTTTTCTAATGGGACGTTTCAATTTTTCAAAAAAAATTTTATGCAAATTATTAGATCCATCTTTTTTGAAAGGAAAAATTCACCGAGCACTGGAACCCACGTCTTCGCGAAGTCGATTCTGTTCAAAATTTAACACTTTCGGAACAAGCTTTGCTTCTACACGTTTCATGCCCAAAACATCCAATAAACTAAAATAAACTAAATATTCAAACCAGCTGAAAATGCAAACATAGATCAGGAACACATGTATCAACAAGGTAAAAAAATTGTAAATTTTATGTATTAAGCCTGCGAAATTAAAAAATTCCCATTACTTTTCGATCACACCGCATAAGTCAATAAATAAATTCAGCTTTCAGTGATAATAGCTGCAGTGTAGTGCTGTTATCTGTGATTCTTTGTTGAACTCGCTTGAAGCGTTTAAAGACTGTTAATTCAGAAATTCATTGCGAAATTGTTTAGTGACTGTCAAATCTTAACTTCTGTGTGGTGTCATTGGATGCACCTTATTTTCCTGAGATCACAGATGTATTCAGATTTGGTTTAATACTTGACTGTGAATTATTATAGATTCTCTAAAAGTTATAACTGAGCCATTGCTAGTCACTGTGAATCCTGCTAAGCAGGCAACCATTGTCCAGCTCCCCTGTTTTGTGAACTTATCAGCATAACTAAAAAAACAAGTCATCTATGCCATCAAACTCAGGCTCAGTAGGCTTGATTTGAAAATAAGCAATGACTTTGTCAACTGCAGAGTTTTGGGATGGATCATCCAGTTTTCTCCTGGAATGCGGGGATGGCACTTGTAGAGCGTCTAGAGTTACATGCACTTCCATAGCTTTCTTTCACTTTCAGGTTCAGGAATTTCGTTATGAGGTGACCTGAAAACTTCATTGTCGACGTTTGGTATACAGCTGATCGTAGAATGGGATCGAAGTATATCATTCAAAAATTGCGTGCGTTCACTCCACGGCCACTTGTGATACTTTTTGGCCTATTCCTTTACACTTTTTAAGCTCTTCTTGTGCATCAAATAACTGCCCCGTAAATTGTTCCACTTTGATTTGGCTTCATCACCGAAAACAAATCTGAATGCATGATTATTGTTATTGTTTAACAGTTGCATGGCTCAGTAAAAAGTGACATGATAATAATGAAAATTAAAAAAAAATGAATGGATGGAGATTAATAGACAGATTTTACAATCTATCGATGTTTTTGTTAACTCTGCCTGTTCAGTTAAGTGGTGATATTTCTATAGACACTTTCATCCCCTGACACATATTTCTTTATTTCTAACCGAATTGTCAAAAATCAGTTTTCATAGCTTTGATTTAATAGCATGATTTAATATAACGAAATATTTTCACGTTGGCTTGAGAAATATTGTGTATGATATACACAAACATACGTAGCTATCTTTTCCAGTCATTTCTTCCTTTTCACTTTATTTGTAAAATAGATTCAGTATATTAGCAAGTATTTGGTTAAAGGCGACAATTTCCAGATCATCGCTTTTTCTTTCCGTTTGTGGCGTTCAACAGTTTCCAAGACAGTGAGTGAAGTTTGTCGGGAAGTACGGAATATTTTACAGCCAATCTGTTTGCCTTCTCCCCGTACACAGAATTGGAAAAGAGCTGAGGGAGGTTTTTCAGCACAGTGGTGTTTTCAAAACTGCGTAAGAAGCATAGATGGGAAACACATCAAATTAAAACGTTCCAAGAATAGTGTATCTGGCTCCTATTGTTACAAAAATCATTTTTCGTTTGTTCTTTTAGCGTTGGTGGAGCCAATCTATAGGTTTATTATCGTTGATATAAGTAGTTATGGAAGACATAGAAGGAGTACTATTTTTGAGAATTCAGCATTCTACCAACAATATATTGCTGGGAAAAACAATTCTACCTGGCACACGTATCACCAATCCTCACGTTATCGTATTGGTGACGAAGGTTTTGCACTTAAAACGTACCTGATGAGACCATATCCAAAAGCCGGAATGATCTCTGGTCCCAAAAAAGAATGTTCCAATGCACAGCTCTCTGGAACATGTGTATAGCTGAAAACACATTCGGTATACCGGCTATGAAATGGCGTATATTTCTGAGGGCCATATATACAGATGAGTCAACTGCAGATTGCATAGTTAAAGCAACTCGCTGTTTGCATAAATTCATTATAATGAAGGATGACAGCGCATGTTCAGCTAATGATCAAGGTGAAGAAGTCATACAGCCTATGCAAGCGGTGTTGCCAACACATGCTACCAATAGGAGATGAACCTATGCTGCAATTTATCTTCTGCATCTACATCTACATGGATACTCTGCAAATCACATTTAAGTGCATGGCAGAGGGTTCATCGAACCACATTCACAATTCTCTATTATTCCAGTCTCTTATAGCGCGCGGGAAGAATGAACGCCAGCTGATGGTAGAAAGAACGCCAGCTGATCGTAGAATTGGATCGAAGCATATCATTCAAAAATTGCGTGCGTTCACTCCACGGCCACTTGCGATACATTTTGGCCTGTTATTTACACTTTTTAAGCTTTTCTTGTGTATCAAATAACTGCCCCGTAAATTGTTCCACATTGATTTGGCTTCATCACCTAAAACAAATCTGAACGTAAGTTACATAATTATTATTATTATTTAAGAGCTACATGGTTCATAAAAATTGACAATGTAACATGATAATTATGAAATTTTAAAAAAATGTATGGATGGAGGTTAATAGACAGATATTACAATCTATCGAGGTTTTTTATTAACCCTGCCTGTTTAGTTAAGTGGTGATATTTCCATAGAAACTTTCACCCCTTGACACATATTTCTTTATTTCTAACCGAATTGTCAAAAATCAGTTTTCATAGATTTGAGTTAATAGCATGATTTAAGTCACGAAACTTTTGCTGATTATTTTGTCAGTAGAACATAACATCAATAGACATTGTTTGTAATACTTGTATGGGGTATCTAATAATCAGTAATAATTACACAGTAAAATTATTTTGTGAAATAATACTTACGAGTATTCTTCTGCAATCATAGCTCATGTTTCTCTTTTCACCACATTTCTGTAAAACTGGTGTGAAGTATCATACAAATACGTTTACTTTGTCAAGTTTTCTACCAACCGTTCCGTTTCGTTTCCCATCTTGAAAATAACTTGAAACAAGATCATAAGCAATATATCGATTACAAAGATGTACGTGTGAAAGAACGCAGCGAGGTAGCTATCGCTGAGGCACAGTATGTGTAACAAAGCCCGCCCGGCTAGCCGCGCGGTCTAACGCACCGCTTCCCGAGCGGCATGGCGTGCCGTTCCCAGCACGAATGCTCCCGGCGGATTAGTATCGAGGTCCGGTGTGCCAGCCAGCCTGCGGATGATTTTTAGGCGGTTTTCCATCTGCCTCGGCGAATAAGGGCTGGTTCCCCTTATTCCGCCTCAGTTACACTATATCGGCGATTGCTGTGCAAACACTGTCTCCACGTACGCGTACACCATAATTAGTGTACCACGCAAATATTTGGGGTTACACTCGTCTGGTATGAGATGTTTCCCAGGGTCCACTGGGGGCCGAATGGTGCAATAACCATGGGTTCTGTGTGGGGCGGCGGTGGGTTGGGTGGCCTGTTGTGAACCACTGAAGGCTACAGCAGGAAGCCTCTCCGTCGTTTCTTGGTCCCCGGTTCAATACACAATACACACAATGTGTAAGAAAGAACTAATGTTAGGTTGTGCTGTGGTGGGCAGTGCGTGCTCAGCAGAAGCAGGGACAGCGCGCCAGAGTCTGGTGGTATACAAACAAAAAAAATGGTTCAAATGACTCTGAGCACTATGGGACTTATCATCTGAGAACTTAGAACTAACCTAAGGACATCACACACATCCATGCATGAGTCAGGATTCGAACCTGCGACCACAGCGGTCGCGCGGTTCCAGACTGTAGAGCCTAGAACCGTACGGCCACTACGGCAGACATCTGGCAGTATCTATGCGATGCTCCGGAGCGAGCAGTCGCTTAGTATTAAATATTCACTGTAATAACTTCAGTGTTGGGTATTCATGATTTATGGAAGAAATAAGATGTTAAGTAAAATTAATTAAGAAAAATGCTACAAATATTATTGTGAAATTGTGATGAAGAATCTTTCTACAATAAGGTAATCAGTATTCCTGTATTTATGCACTCTTGCTGTAGAACGAATTTGAATGTGACCAGCTTTCTATGTAATCCCAAGATTTTTATTGTATTTTTTAAAGATCATTTGTTTATGTAAATGTATTTTTTATGTTAAGGCATAACAACTGTAAGTTGGTTTCACAATATAGTAAGATTTTCAAGTAAGATATTAGTCATTCTCCTCAGTCATTTTCCGCCTTCTTTTTATTTTCCGCCTCGTTTTTTTGAAAACAAGATTCTAAATGGTTTTTGGCTTTCGCAACTGTAAGTAGTTTTAGTAGTGCTGAGAGCAGAAAACGCGTTATCCAAGGCGACACCAATACGAGGTAAGAAATTTAATTCACACAGTTTTATGGATTTTCGCACAGGGACTATTTTTGTACGTATTTACATTTACAGGGCCGTAGTAAGATTGAGTAGATTTGAACGTCCTTACCTCTCATTTGTCATTATCGCGCATAGGTTTTAATCAGTTTGGAATTACTGGTATTGCTTTCTTGCTACTACACAGATTGTTTAAAACAGTTCAAGCAAATATACACATATCTACATCTATATCTACATCTATACTCCACAAGCCACCTGACTTCCAGTCTCGTATTGTTCGTGGAAAGAAAAATTGTCGGTATGCCTCTGTGTAGGCTCTAATCTCTCTAATTTTATGCTCATGGTCTCTTCGCAAGATACACGTAGGAGGGAGCAATATACTGCTTGACACCTCGGTGAAGGTTTGTTCTCGAAACTTCAACAAAAGCCCGTACCCAGCAACTGAGCGTCTCTCTTGCAGAGTCTTCCACTGGAGTTTATCTATCATATCCGTAACGCTTTCGCGATTACTAAATGATCCTGTAACGAAGCGCGCTGCTCTCCGTTGGCTCTTCTCTATCTCTTCTATCGACCCTATCTGGTATGAATCCCACACCGGTGAGCAGTACTCAAGCAGTGGGCGAACAAGTATACTGTAACCTACTTCCTTTGTTTTCGGACTGCATTTCCTTAGGATTCTTCCAATGAATCCCAGTCTGGTATCTGCTTTACCGATGATTAATTTTATATGGTCATTCCATTTTAAATCACTCATATTGCCTACTCCCAGATAATTCATGTAATTCCAGTTCCTGACCTGCTATATTGCAGCTGAATGATAAACAATCTTTCTTTTTACGTATTCGCAGCACATTACACTTGTCTACATTCATACTCAATTGCCGTTCCATGCACCATGCGTCAATCGTTGCAGATCCTCCTACATTTCAGTACAATTACCCGTTGTTACAACCTCTCGATATGCTACAGCATCATCCGCAAAAAGCCTCAGTGAACTTCCGATGTTATCCACAAGGTTATTTATATATATTGCGAACAGCAACGGGCCTACGACACTCCCCTGCGGCACACCTGAAATCACTCTTACTTCAGAAGACTTCTCTCCATTGATAACGATATGCTACGTTCTGTTGTCTAGGAACTCTTCCAACCAGTCACACAATTGGTCTGATATTCCATATGATCTTCCTTGTTCATTAAACGACTGTGGGGAACCGTATCAAACGCCCTGCGGAAGTCAAGAAACACGGCATCTACCTGGGAACCCGTGTCTATGGCCCGCTGAGTCTCGTGGACGTATAGCGCGAGCTGGGTTTCACACGATCGTCTTCGTCATTTTCGAAACCAATTCTGATTCCTACAGAGCAGATTTCTAGTCTCCAGAAAAGTCATTATACTCGAACATAATATGTGTTCCAAAATTCTACACGTAATTAGATACGCAGTCAGCACACCACTTGATATAACTGTTCTATGTTACTCATAAACATCACACCTAACTTCAGACATAAACGTTATAAACTCTGGATGGTGCGATACTATTGTGATTTTGTACAAACGTGTCACCTGCCGCCGCGGTCAAAAATATTTCGGTGCAACACATCGCTTCGTGTGTGACGGGGCTAATGTAGTGTTACGTCATACAAACGCATCGCTGGATCACGGCGGGCAGAGATCGACCTGTGTGGCAAAGACTTAAGGAGCACAGACACACTCTGACCCATGCCTCGCCAGACACATGGCCCATGGCTGCATTTTTCTATGGTGTTATCGACGGCTGTGCATGCGGTGTTGGCTCTTCTTCTGCTGCGACCTCAGCTGCCTTTGCTGCGTTGCTTCTCGATCTTTTCGCAACCTCTCGTAGTGCAGCAGGCGGGAGTTTACTGAAAAAATAACGCGCTACCTTAAGCCTTTCTTCAAATAGCGTCGCCAGTGTTGTCCAGAAAATGCCATTCTGCTTCGCCACGCAGTATCTCCTTCACTTTTGAGTCTTCTGTGCAACTTCAGTTGCCGCCGTTGAGTAACAACAACAACAACATATAACAGAGATCCCCATATACTAAGCTCTTGCTTGTCTGTTTCATCAGACCTCCACCCAGAGGGTTTTCTTCTACTAATTCGATGCTAGTAGGAAGTGTAGGACCCATGAACAGTCAAAAAGTTTGGGCATCATCCCACAATTTCTCGCACGGTTTGAGGATCTGACTGTAAATTTGGTGCTTGCTGGTGGCCTGTATGCCTATTGAAGTCAGCAGTTCATGATACTGTTCGTTCTCTAGCCAATTCATCGCTGCTTCTTTCCGCATTTGGAGATAGAATGTACATATTCCAAGTGTTAAAGCAATGCCTCAACTGACACAGTGCCGAGAACACCCGTCGACAGAAGAAGTTTTCCAGGAATAGCAAGGAATAGACTCCAGTGTTGCAGGTGATGTGCTGTTAGCAAAGGTACTCGCATCGGTCGTCTGCTGTCATAGCCTATTAACGCCATATTTCACCACACTGTCCTAAGAGATACGTTCGTCGAGCGTTAAACATTGATGCATGCAGTACTGCTTTCTTTAGCACTGACAACTGTATGGAAACTCTGCTGCTCTCGGTCGTTAAGTGTAGACAGTCAGCCACTGCATTGTCCATGATGACAGGTCATGCCTGAAACTTGGTATTCCTGGCACACACATGACACTGTGGAATACTGAATTCCGTAACGATTTCCAGAATGGAATGACCCACGGGTCTAGCTCCAATTACCAGAGGCTATTAATCCTCGTCATGCGGCCATAACCACTGCGGAAACCTTCTCACATGAGTCACCTAAGTACGAATAACAGCCCCACTTTTTTTCTTTATTGTTATTTACACCTTACATAAGGTGGGCTGGCAGCTGCTCTTGAGCCACATGTTTTACAAAGGAAAAACAATGGAGACACAGAATATACAGAACGAAGTAGGGGGCAAAAATCAGTAGACACAGAAACAAATAACACGTAGCCGTTCACACGCGAAGACACCTAAAGTAAGTGTTGGCACTGCACATGGACACTGATGATGGAGACGACACGTGAACGATGGAGCGTGGGCGGCGATAAAACACTAAGGCATGATGGCACAAGCACTAAAACGATGGCGATGGTCTCCGGCGCGTAAATGTCCACTTCACGTGTGCGAGTCCGTGGATCTGCCAAGAGGGGAAGAAGGTGGCGGGGGAGAGAGAGGGGAGGGCAGAGATGCCAATGGCAGAGGAGATGGTGGGAAGAATGAAGGTATGGGGGAAGGGGAAGCCCAGGGAAGGAGGGGGGAGAAAGGGAGGGTGCCCATAGGAACAAACACTGGAAGAGGGAGGGGAGTATCAAAGTTAGTAGGAGGGGTAGATGGAGGGGAGGAGGGCATCATCAGGGAGGGGGAGCTGGCGTAAGGCACCTTGGGAGAGGGTAAGGAGAGTGGAGAGATGGAGAGCAGGTGGGACGTGGGAATACAGGCGCGGCAGTGGATGGGGGCGGGAGAGGATCGGAGAGACAAGGGGCTAAGGAGGACAGAGTTTACAGGAGGTGTAGAGGATCTGTATCCGAACAGCTCCGCCAATGCATTGCCCTTGTATATCTTGTGTAGACGATACTACCGCCATTTGTGTGTGCATATCGCTGTTACACTGTTCCAAGACTTTTCTCATCTCAGTGTACGGTATATACACTTGTAACCTCCCAACAGATAAAAACGGCTCTGAGCACTATGGGACTCAACTGCTGTGGTCATCAGTCCCCTAGAACTTAGAACTACTTAAACCTAACTAACCTAAGGACATCACACACATCCATGCCCGAGGCAGGATTCGAACCTGCGACCGTAGCAGTCGCACGGTTCTGGACTGCGAGCGTAGAACCGCGAGACCACCGCGGCCGGCCCCAACAGATAAAAAATATGTACTGTATTCACATTTAGTATAACCTACCAACTGATATATTCCATAACCTACCTGGCACAGCCCAGTGCTGCGTCATGGCCCTGAAAGATCATACTGAATAAATTGAAAATTCTTACCTCAACGTTCTATATGAAATTTTTCTGCCACAGCCCAGTGCAATGCTGGCCAACATTATTTGTCATGTATAAAAAGAAACAACTGACTTTTCTTTACACTAATTGGGATGACCATGTAATGTACAAATTAGTAAATTCTTTAAACTGAGATGAATGATTGTCAAAAGTTAATTTTTTAAAGAAAGATTATTATTAAGAGATTTTTCTAAAAACATTTACATGGGACTTGATATAACAATAGTACATATGCGCGAGGTTGCTTTTACCTTATACTACATTGTCCAGGCACCGTCATCGCTCCCACGACCGGCCCAGCCAATTTGATACACACGACTGCTAGCTACTACTTACTACTATTGCTACACAGTTCCTGCTGCTGACAACACTGCTCTCTGGTCTGAGATTCTCTTATAGCTTACATATCGCAGGCAGTGCGTGAGCAATCCTTCGAAATTACATCTGCTCGAGTGTGTTAGCAACAAATTCCTTAATCATGGACCTCTTACACACTTCTCCTCTTAAATTAAGGATAATTGAAGAATGTGGTGTCACACAACGTTGCACTACACAAAACTGGCGCTAATAGCATAGGCACATTGGAAACATACACGACACCGATCTGTATGTCCACGGTATTGCTGATAAGGTGAGAAAACCGTGCCGAAACACATGTGATACTAAGCGCCACTGTTTCCTGCGCATGTACCCCGACATCAGTATGGGATATGATCACCATGCACGCGTACACAGCCTGGACAACGGGTTGGCATACTCTGGATCAGGTGGTCGAGCAGCTGCTGAGGTATAGCCTCCCATTCTTGCACCAGTGCCTGTCGGAGCTCCTGAAGTGTTGTAGGGGTTTGAAGACGTGCAGCGATATGTCGACCAAGAGCATCGCAGACGTGCTCGATGGGGTTTAGGTCTGGAGAACAGGCAGATCACTCCATTCGCCTGATATCTTCTGTTTCAAGGTACTCCTCCATGATGGCAGCTCGGTGGGGCCGTGCGTTATCATCCATCAGGATCCCACCCCGCACCATCAAAAGGCTTGTTTCAAATGGCTCTGAGCACTATGGGACTCAACTGCTGTGGTCATCAGTCCCCCAGAACTTCGAACTACTTAAACCTACCTAACCTAAGGACATCACACACATCCATGCCCGAGGCAGGATTCTAGCCTGCGACCGTAGCAGCCGCACGGTTCCGGACTGCGCGCCTAGAACCGCGAGACCACCGCGGCCGGCAGCACCATCAAACCATGACCTCCATGCAGGTCCCTTTCAAGGATATTAAGTGATTGGTTTGTCGTTCCTGGTTCACGCCACATGAAAACCCGGCGAGAATCAGTATTCCGACTATACCTAGACTTGTCCATCAACATAACCTGGGATTACTGTCCAAATGACCATGTACTGTGTTCTTGACACCAGGCTTTATGGGCTCTCCTGTGACCAGGGATCAGTGGAAGGCACCTTACAGGTCTCCGGGCGAATAAACCATGTCTGTTCACGCGTCTGTAGACTGTGTATCTGGATACAATTGTTCCAGGGGCTGCGGTAAGGTCCCAAGCAAGGCTACCTGCAGTACTCCGTGGCCGTCTGCTGCCACTGATGGTGAGATATCGGTCTTCTTGTGGTGTTGCACACTATGGACGTCCGGTACTGTAGCGCCTGAGCACGTTTCCTATCTGCTGGAATTGTTGCCATAATCTTGAGAAGACACTTTGTGGCACACGGAGGGCCCGTGCTATGACCTGCTGTGTTTGACCAGCCTCCAGTCGCCCTAGCATTCTACCCCTCATAATGTAATCAATATGTGTTCTTTGAGTCATTTTCAACACACAGTCATCATTAGAACATCTGAAAACGTCTGCACGCTTACTCGCTGCACCGTACTCTGACATGCACCAGCACACCTCTGCGAATGTGGACTGCTGCCAGCGCCACCGTGCGACGGCCGCAGGTCAAATGCACCGCGTGGTCGTACCCCGAGGTGATTGAAACCGGCAAACCGCCCACTAGAGCGTTGTTTCACCATGTATCGGCATTATCCTTAATTTATGAGGATGAGTATAGGTGTTTCCCAGTTAGTATTTGTAAAAATTTTATGACTGTTCTCTTTTTACTTTTGAATGATTCACTAACATTGATGTGACATCCTGCATGGTTTGGCTGTAGGTAAATATTTACTACATTACCTTGGATGTTATCGAACTGTCTAGTTAAATACCCACCATTTACTAGTACGTTTGTTAGCGTGTCTATGTTGTCATTGTTGTGTTTACACAGGGGCCTGAAAATGATGTAATGGAACACCGAAATTGGTTGTGTAAATAAATGAAATGCAAAAAAGACATCTATTCATTTTTTAATTTTCATTTTATTCGAGTTCGGGATACTGCAGCTGGAGAGGTGTTTGTGACACAGAGAGAGTGACACTGCCCACTAATAAGCAGGAGTGAGTACGGGATTGATTAGAAGCAACTGTGATAAATTCGTTACTTCTGCCGACGGACGAATGCAGGCGAAATATGTCCTCGACAGCCGCTGATAATCTGCAAGTGAATACCCCTATATTTTCAAGGCCCAAATAAAGCTAATGATAGCTGGGCCTGGCGATTTAAATCGACGGTGGGTGCGGCTTCAACAGCCAGGAACCTCAAGACAGAGTATGCAGAAAGACGACACACAGCGTGAACAACAAGAGCCAATGCGCGATCAGCAGTGACTAACTTCAAAAGTTAATTTTCACTACCGATAACGTCTGAAGTTCACCGTCTTTGGTTGTATATATTGATCAACGTTTGGCGTTAGTCGTCTTCGGTTATGCGGAGGCGCCAGTTGTTTATGGTGTGTTTTCTTTCCACATATGACGTCTTTCGGTGGCTGGCTAGAGAAATAGCACCCACCGAGAGCTTAAGTAGCCATTCCATTGTGCCTTGAAAATGATGAAGTGTTGAAAAAATGGTTGAAATGGTTCTGAGCACTATGGGACTTAACATCTGAGGTCATCAGTCCCCTAGACTTTCAGAACTACTTAAACCTAACTAACCTAAGGACAACACACATATCCATGCCCGAGGCAGGATTCAAACCTGCGACCCTAGCAGCAGTGCGGTTCCCGACTGAAGCGCCTAGAGCCGCTCAGCCACATCGGCAGGCGATGGAGTGTTCCTCTGTCTAAATGTCAGCTGTAGTGCTCGGCCTTCCCGTAACTTATTAGAAGATACATGCACGAAATTGTTGCAATTACCATATGTGACACTACATGTGTAAAATGAAGATAAACAAACTGTAAAAATAAACGTAGCACCACTTGTAGCATTCGGAAGCAGCCACAAACGGCAAGACAGCATTACTACATTGAATTCCGCAACATTTTGGTTCTGCAACATTTTGGTGACTACTGCTTATAGATAGGCGTAATGTCTCGTGTAATTGTCCGGGAAATGTTGATAAGGGAGTTACGTCGATGGCCATCAAATGGGAAATGAGTAAGCGCACAGATGTTTTCGAAACAAAGATTAGTGTTTAACGCAACGTTGACGGCGATGTCATTCGACAAAGAGAGTAAACTACGGTTGGGAAAGGACAAGGGAAGGTGATCGACCGTGTCCTCTACAAAGGAACCATGTCACCCTTTGTTTTAAACAGTTGACAGGAACCACAGAAAACCATAATATGGCTGGCAGCATTCGATAGATACGCCTAAATATTAGGCATATTTGATTAATACTTTCTGGCAGTAATTATAAAATATTTTATATGTGCTTTCCTATCCTTTGCACCCTATGTATTTACATTTTTGTTTTTCACTTTTATTTATTACGTCCATTTTTCATTGTACTTCGAGATAACATGATGGTGCCCTACCTATGTGAAATGCCTCGCTTTGGAATCAATAAAGAGCATTGTGCTAAAAGGACCGAATGCCACTTCGCTCGGTATACAGATTGGACTTAGCTCAGCGACTGTTTTGTGAGCTCATCAATTACGCTAGTTGTCTTGTAATGCTTTGATTCGGATACTTCACATTTGACGTTAAACTTTTATTTGAAGCTGTATATCATCCCACACTTCTTGCAGTGGCTACATAATATATGTTCCTTAAATCATTACTAACATGCCCTCCACCCACTTACTATGCTCCCTATGGCTCCAATAGATAAGATGTTTCTCCTCGCATTTCATCCTCATTCCGAGAGTGAGATGAAAAACCAATACAATACAAGCACGTAAATATCTGTGGACAGATTATTAGCGCAAATGGTAATAGTAGTAAGAAACTCCACGTAAATATTTCGCTTATTTAATTTATCTGATGCTGTAACATTTCTCCCACGGTTAAGGGATTTTATAAGAAAGGTTTCTTCCTCGAATTGTAGTTGCATATGGAACCAGTAGATAAAAGTCTAAGGTTGAAAGGAGCCTCGTTCCACGAGAGGGGTATTTGATAATCTCAGTGGGTGTATACAGTTTCTAATCCACTTATACTGACGCGTATCAAGAGTTTGTGCTGAAGTGTCGGCGCCCGATCCGAGGTAGAGCCTTATTGGATATTCATTAATCTTTAGGAATTGCCTATTATTAATCTGGATAGCATATTTGTAGATGTATAAGAGTGGACCAAAGAGCCAAATCTACACTCCTGGAAATTGAAATAAGAACACCGTGACTTCATTGTGCCAGGAAGGGGAAACTTTATTGACACATTACTGGGGTCAGATACATCACATGATCACACTGACGGAACCAGAGGCACATAGACACAGGCAACAGAGCATGCACAATGTCGGCACTAGTACAGTGTATATCCACCTTTCGCAGCAATGCAGGCTGCTATTCTCCCATGGAGACGATCGTAGAGATGCTGGATGTAGTCCTGTGGAACGGCTTGCCATGCCATTTTCACCTGGCGCCTCAGTTGGACCAGCGTTCGTGCTGGACGTGCAGACCACGTGAGACGACGCTTCAGCCAGTCCCAAACATGCTCAATGGGGGACAGATCCGGAGATCTTGCTGGCCAGGGTAGTTGACTTACACCTTCTAGAGCACGTTGGGTGGCACGGGATACATGCGAACGTGCTTTGTCCTGTTGGAACAGCAAGTTCCCTTGTCGGTCTAGGAATGGTAGAACGATGGGTTCGATGACGGTTTGGATGTACCGTGCACTATTCAGTGTCCCCTCGACGATCACCAGAGGTGTACGGCCAGTGTAGGAGATCGTTCCCCACACCATGATGCCGGGTGTTGGCCCTGTGTGCCTCGGTCGTATGCAGTCCTGATTGTGGCGCTCACCTGCACGGCGCCAAACACGCATACGACCATCATTGGCACCAAGGCAGAAGCGACTCTCAAGACGTGGTGCCAACGCCCTCCAGCGACCTACCAAGTCCTAATTGCTTCCACGCCACGACAAGACGCCACTTTTATCCGTTCCTAAGGTGGACATACCAGTTATTAAGTAGGTAGTCATAATGTTCTGGCTGAATGGTGTAGTATAGGTGTATAAATTCCGGTCATGCTTCCCTGCTCCCATACCCGCTTCTCTGAAGCTGACCACCTCCTAGCTCGGGTCATTAACTCACGGTGTCACTACAGAAATCAATTAAACAGTTAACAATGCAAGAATCCCAGCACCAAGAAATAATTAATGTAGAGTAATGAAATTTCGGGAATACGTTTGTCAAGGTAACATACTTAAGTAATTAACGTTGCAAGCTCACAGGTCGGTGCAATCACTGTAAAAGCCATTGCAAATGTGAAATTCTTGTTCATCAACAGCTGGTGTAACCGCCAGAATGTAGAGTGCAAGCATGCAAACGTGCACGCATAGTGCGGTACATGTGCCGGATGCTAGTTTGTGAGATGAAGTTCCACGCTTGTTGCATTTGATCGGTCAATACAGGGGCTGTTAACGTTGTTTGTGCATGACTCTGGAGCTGTAGTCCGATGATGTCCCTTTCATGTACAACTGGAGACAGGTCTGGAGATCGAGCAGGTCAATACAAAATGTCGACACTCTGCAGAGCTACGTGGAAGATTGTTACCCCCGTTTGAAAACACGCCCTGTGTCGCGTATTCCCGTGCAGCTTGATTTTATACAGAGTTTACGTTGCATAGCACTTTAAGTAAACTATTTGTTGATAACTGTTGCGAAAACAAAAGATAAAATGCGGTTATGTAGTTGAAAATTTTAATTACTTTTGAATACATTGTGGGAGTGTGTTACAAATATTTACTATCAAAAACAGTCTCGATCACAATTTATTTATTTATTACGGTGACCGGTTTCGACCACTACTGTGGTCATCTTCAGACCAATCAGTAAGAACCTCCTTCTGGTGGTAAATCACTGCTAGTAATGAAGATGTCCACAGTAGCGGTTGAAACGGGTCACTGTTATAAATAAATAGTAGTGATTTACCACCAGAAGGAGGTTCTTACTCATTGGTCTGTAGATGACCACAGTAGTGGTCGAAACCGGCCACTGTAATAAATAAATTGTGATCAAGACTGTTTTTGATAGTAAATATTTGAAAACCCCACATGAACCATGGACCTTGCCGTTGGTGGGGAGGCTTGCGTGCCTCAGCGATACAGATGGCCGTACCGTAGGTGCAATCACAACGGAGGGGTATCTGTTGAGAGGCCAGACAAACATGTGGTTCCTGAAGAGGGGCAGCAGCCTTTTCAGTAGTTGCAGGGGCAACAGTCTGGATGATTCCAACATTAACCAAAACGGCCTTGCTGTGCTGGTACTGCGAACGGCTGAAAGCAAGGAGAAACTACAGCCGTAATTTTTCCCAAGGACATGCAGCTTTACTGTATGATTAAATGATGATGGCATCCTCTCGGGTAAAATATTCCGGAGGTAAAATAGTGCCCCATTCGGATCTCTGGGCGGGGACTACTCAAGAGGACATCGTTATCAGGAGAAAGAAAACTGGCGTTCTACAGATCGGAGCGTGGAATGTCAGATCACTTAATAGGGCAGGTAGGTCAGAAAAATTAAAAAGGGAAATGGATAGGTTAAAGTTAGAAATAGTGGGGATTAGTGAAGTCTGGTGGCAGGAGGAACAAAACTTTTGGTCCGGTGAATACAGGGTTATAAATAAAAAATCAAATAGGGGTAATGCAGGCGTAGGTTAAATAATGAATAAAAAAATAGGAGTGCGGGTAAGCTACTACAAACAGCATAGTGAACGCATTATTGTGGCCAAGATAGACACAAAGCCCATGCCTACTACAGTAGTACAAGTTTATATGCCAACTAGCTCTGCAGATGATGAAGAAATTGAAGAAATGTATGATGGAATAAAAGAAATTATTCATATTGTGAAGGGAGACAAAAATGTCATGGGTGATGGAATTCGTCAGTAGCAAAAGGGAGAGAAGAAACCATAGTGAGTGAGTATGGATTGGGGCTAAGAAATGAAAGAGGAAGTCGTCTGGTAGAATTTTGCACAGAGCATAATTTATCATAGCTAACACTTGGTTCAAGAATCATAAAAGAAGGTTGTATACATGGAAGAATCCTGGAGATACTAAAAGGTATCAGATAGATTATATAATGGTAAGACAGAGATTTAGGAATCAGGTTTTAAATTGTAGGACATTTCCAGGGGCAGATTTGGACTCTGAGCACAATCTATTGGTTATGACCTGTAGATTGAAACTGAAGAAACTACAAAAAGGTGGGAATTTGAGGAGATGGGACCTGGATAAACTGAAGGATCCAGAGGTTGTAGAAAGTTTCACGAAGAGCATAAAGGAACAATTGACAAGAATGGGGGAAAGAAATACAGTATAAGAAGAATGGATAGCTTTGAGGGATGAAGTAATGAAGGCAGCAGAGGATAAAGTAGGTAAAAAGACGAGGGCTGCTAGAAATCCTTGGGTAATAGAAGAAATATTGAATTTAATTGATGAAAGGAAAAAATATAAAAATGCAGTAAATGATTAAGGCAAAAAGGAATACAAACGTCTCAAAAATGAGATCGACAGGTAGTGCAAAATGGCTAAACAGGGATGGCTAGAGGACAAATGTAAGGATGTAGAAGCTTATCTCACTAGGGGTAAGATAGATACTGCCTACAGGAAAATTAAAGAGACCTTTGGAGAGAAGAGAACCACTTGTATGAATATCAAGAGCTCAGATGGCAACCCAGTTCTAAGCAAAGAAGGGAAGGCAGAAAGGTGGAAAGAGTATATAGAGGGTTTATACAAGGGCGATGTACTTGAGGACAATATTATGGAAATGGAAGAGGATGTAGATGAAGACGAAATGGGAGATAAGATACTGCGTGAAGAGTTTGACAGAGCAGTGAAAGACCTGAGTCGAAACAAGCCCCGGGAGTAGACAACATTCTATTAGAACTACTGACGGCCTTGGGAGAGCCAGTCATGACAAAACTCTACCATCTGGTGAGCAAGATGTATGAGACACGCGAAATACCTTTAGAGTTCAAGAAGAATATAATAATTCCAATCCCAAAGAAAGCAGGTGCTGACAGATGTGAAAATTACAGAACTATCAGTTTAATAAGTCACAGCTGCAAAATACTAACACGAATTCTTTACAGACGAATGGAAAAACTGGTATATGCGGACCTCAGGAAGGATCAGTTTGGATTCCGTAGAAATGTTGGAACACGTGAGGCAATACTGACCTTACGACTTACCTTAGAAGAAAGATTAAGGAAAGGCAAACCTACGTTTCTAGTATTTGTAGCCTTAGAGAAAGCTTTTGACAATGTTGACTGGAATACTCTCTTTCAAATTCTGAAGGTGGCAGGGGTAAAATACAGGGAGCGAAAGGCTATTTACAGTTTGTACAGAAATCAGATGGTAGTCATAAGAGTCGAGGGGCATGAAAGGGAAGCAGTGGTAGAGAAAGGAGTGAGACAGGGTTGTAGCCTCTCCCCGATGTTATTCAATCTGTATATTGAGCAAGCAGTAAAGGAAACAAAAGAAAAATTCGGAGTAGGTATTAAAATTCATGGAGAAGAAGTAAAAACTTTGAGGTTCGCCGATGACATTGCAATTCTGTCAGAGACAGCAAAGGACCTGGAAGAGCAGTTGAACGGAATGGACAGTGTCTTGAAAGGAGGGTATAAGATGAACATCAACAAAAGCAAAACGAGGATAATGGAATGCAGTCAAATTAAATCGGGTCATGCTGAGGGAATTAGATTAGGAAATGAGACACTTAAACTAGTAAAGGAGTTTTGCTCTTTAGGAAGTAAAATAACTGATGATGGTCGAAGTAGAGAGGATATAAAATGTAGACTGGCAATGGCAAGGAAAGCGTTTCTGAAGAAGAGAAATTTGTTAACATCGAGTATAGATTTATGTATCAGGAAGTAGTTTCTGAAAGTATTTGTATGGAGTGTAGCCATGTATGGAAGTGAAACATGGACGATAACTAGTTTGGGCAAGAAGAGAATAGAAGCTTTCGAAATATGGTGCTACAGAAGAATGCTGAAGATAAGGTGGACAGATCACGTAACTAATGAGGAGGTATTGAATAGGATTGGGGAGAAGAGAAGTCTGTGGCAGAACTTGACTAGCAGAAAGGATCGGTTGGTAGGACATGTTTTGAGGCATCAAAGGATCGCAAATTTAGCATTGGAGGGCAGCGTGGAGGGTAAAAATCGAAGAGGGAGACCAAGAGATGAATACACTAAGCAGATTCAGAAGGATGTAGGTTGCAGTACGTACTGGGAGATGAAGAAGCTTGCACAGGACAGAGTAGCATGGAGAGCTGCATCAAACCAGTCTCAGGACTGAAGCCCACAACAACATATTTGAACATTTTAACTTTGTTCCCTCTGATCTGTTATGAGGCGATACGCAGAACACTAAAAGATTTCCTGCTGTGAATATATGATCTTTAATTTGCAATACTATTTTCTCATAATTCTGATCTAGAAATGGAACACTGTATCATTACTGTAACTGATTACGAAATTAAAGTTTCCTTAACTACTTTCGTGTCTGAAATGCATTATTTATTTATTTATTTATTTATTGTTCCGTGGGACCAAATTAAGGAGAAGTCTCCATGGTCATAGAACGAGTCAGTACATGAAATTATAACACGATATTAGAAACAGATAAAATGAAATATAAAAAAAAAGCATTCAGGTGACAAGTCGTAAGTTTAAATAAAGAAAATCAACAATGTAACACTGGAATTTGCTTAATTTTTTAGCTCTTCCATGAGCTCCTCGAAAGAGTAGAAGAAGTGAGCCATGAGGAAACTCTTCAGTTTAGACTTAAAGGAGTTTGGGGTTCTGCTAAGATTTTTGAGTTCTTGTCGTAGCTTATTGAAAATGGATGCAGCAGAATACTGCACTCCTTTCTGCACAAGAGACAAGGAAGTGCATTCCACATGCAGATTGAATTTCTGCCTAGTATTAACTGAGTGAAAGCTGCTAACTCTTGGGAATAGGCTAATATTGCTAACAACAAATGACATTAAAGAAAATATATACTGTGAGGGCAATGTCAGAATTCCCAGACTATTGAATAGGGGTCGACAAGAGGTTCTCGAACTTACAACACATATAGCTCGAACAGCCCGTTTTTGAGCCAAAAATACCCCTTTTCAATCAGAAGAATTACCCGAAAAAATAATATCATACGACATAAGCGTATGAAAATATGCGAAGTAGGCTACTTTTCGTGTTGAAGAGTCACTTATTTCAGATACTGTTCTAATGGTAAATAAAGCAGCATTTAGTTTCTGAACGAGATCCTGGAGGTGGGCTTTCCACAACAGCTTACTATCTATCCGAACACCTAGGAACTTGAACTGTTCCGTCTCGCTTATAATATGCCCATTCTGTCTGATCAGAATATCGGTTCTTGTTGAATTGTGAGTTAGAAACTGTAAAAACCGAGTCTTACTGTGATTTAGTATCAAATTATTTCCCACAAGCCACGAACTTATTTCATGAACTACATTATTTGATACTGTTTCAATATTACACACAAGATCCTTCACCACCAAGCTGGTGTCATCAGCAAACAGAAATATTTTTGAATCACCTGTAATATTAGAAGGCATATCATTTATATAAATAAGAAACAGCAGTGGCCCCAGCACCGATCCATGGGGAACGCCCCACTTAACAGTGCCCCATTGGGACTGAACATCACTACCACTCTCAATATTGCAGAGAATTACCTTCTGCTTTCTGTTCTTAAAGTAAGAGGCAAACCAGTTGTAAGCTACTCCCCTTACTCCATAATGGTCCAACTTCTGCAGTAATTTTTTGTGGTCAACACAGTCAAAAGTCTTCGTTAAATTAAAGAAAACACCTAGCGTTCGCAACCTTTTATTATCCGTCCAAAACCTCACAGAGAAAGGAGAATATAGCATTTTCAGTTGTTAAACCATTTCTAAAACCAAACTGAACATTTGACAACAAATTATGTGAATTTAAATGCTCCAGTAACCTTGTACATACAACCTTCTCCTTGTACATACTTTAGTAAACACCGATGGCATAGAAATAGGTCTATAATTGTCAATATTATCCCTGTCTTCCTTTTTATAAAGTGGCTTCACTACCGAGTACTTTAATCGGTCAGGAAACAGACCACTCCTAAAGAAAAAGTTACAGATATGGCTAAGTACTGGGCTAACATACATAGAACAATACTTCAGTATTCTGCTAGATACCCCTTCATATCCATGAGAGTTTTTGGTCTTTAGTGATTTAAATATCAACTCAATCTCCCTCTTGTCAGTATCACGGAGGAGCATTTCCGGTAACAGTCTCGGAACACTTCTTTCTAAGAGCGCTATATGATTCTCTGTTGGGACTAGGTTTCTATTTAGTTCAGCTGCTATACTCAGAAAGCGATTATTAAATACTGTACATAAATGCGACTTACCAGTAACACAGACACTGAAAATTATTCTTATTATACGCACAGAAGTTACAGTATGAAGCGTTTGCCAAACATAAAATCTTCAGTAGATTTTTTTAAATATTTATATCATTACTAACTGCGATGACTAACACGAGAGCATGAAACTAAAAATGATAATTGGTTTCAATATTACTAGCCAGATCAGATTTCAACACAGCAGTCTTTGATACCACACAAGTAAAGCCTTAACACTTTGATTTACGTAAATTTTTTACGTCACTGATATTGTACTAGCAGTTGCCCATATCCATCCGAAAATAACATAATACAATCTATAATTTTCCTCTGGGGTCTCCGGGAAGCTGAAAGAAATAATTTTAATGCGTGCCCGATTAGTTGCGGGAAAACTGCTTTCATTCAATTGTAGTTTGAATTTGCCGCGGCAGCGGCTCCCTCGATCGTGGCGCAGCACTGCACCACGGAAAATTCTAAATTCGCTGAAAACGGCTAAAAATGTGGAATGAAATACGGGGCAAGCTAACCACATATTATTAGAAGCATTTTTAACCATTTCTATATTCAAAATCAACATAAAATTCAAAATACTTACCTTTTCTATACATCAGTATCCAATGGCGCCTTTCTCGATACAAACAAAAGAAAGCCAACTAAGCGTTCGAGAGAGCGTCACAGGCTCTTACAACCATCACGGCTACAAGAAGACAGTGAGGGTAATGTCTCAACTTCCACTATTTATAATCAGTTTAATATGCTAATATGTAACATACTTTTAATTTTCGTTGTCTGCTCCGGTTTCCACACTCGCCGACCGCAGACAAAATGGTCATACATAATATTACACAAACACAAAAATGAAAAATAATTGTTTCCTTTTTTTACAGTATCCACATAATCGACAACTGTCATTACAGAAATGAAATATAATAACACAGATAATTTTTTTTCACATATATTACACCGATTTTACAAATGCCTTGTCGGGAGACGTCACACCTGGAATGCTGTTCATGAATGGTAGCACAACAGCAGTCAGGGTGATTGGGATAAGCGCTAGAGTGCTCCTGCCGTCAAACGAAATCGCACCCCACACCGTATGTCGAGGCGCAGGTCCACTGTTTAGAGGCCTAACCAACACACGGCCACCGGTGGCTCCGAGGCAAAACCTCGTTACAAACAAGCAGCTCAGGACGCAAAGAAGACACCATACCATGAATAACTTTGGAAGCTTCTGCTTCACATGGTGTTTTTATTTGTACTTTCCAATGATTTTTGATTGTGTTCTCGCCAGATACTTTGAATGAACTAATGCATGTAAGGCGAAGGTTAGAGCGAATAACTGCACTTTTGTTTGAGTCATGAGCGAGTTTAACAAAAATGTAGGAAAATATCATTCATCGTAAACGTCATTAATCAGCTGTCTTGCGTAAGCATAGCTAGTTATCTTCAACAACAGATTTTCATAGAGAGAAATATGCATATCGTGTAGCCCCATGATACGAGGGGCATTTGAAAAGTCCGTTCGAGGTTCGAGAGATGGCACCACCGGCGCGTATCGAGGTCATGTTTAGTTAGTAGCATCTTTGGAAAGAATTCACACCAAGTGTCAGCCATATTTGTCTATTTCTTTGTGTTTGACATTTGTGGGAATCAAGGAAGTCGACTGATTGTCGAAAAATGGACGAAAAAGAACTTCGTGTGGTGATTAGACATTACTTTATGAAAGGCAAAACGCCTCAGGAGACTAAAGAGAAGCTTGATAAACATTGCAGTGACTCTGCACACCTTCGATTAGAACAGTTTATAAGTGGTTTAAAAGTTTTCGGAGTGGCCATATGGGCACAAGTGATTCTCAACGTTGTGGACGCCCTGTACAGGTTATGACTCCAGAAATGATTGATAAAATCCATGATATGGTGATGGACGACAGAAGAGTTAAGGTGCATGAGATTGCTAGTGCTGTGGGCATCTCGAATGAACGAGTACATAATATTTTGCATAAAAATTTGCACATGAGAGAGATACCCGCGAGATGGGTTCCGCGACTGCTCATGCTTGACCAGGAACGGAATCGTGTGAAGAGTTGAAAGGATTGTTTGCAGCTGTTCATGAAGAACCCGTAGGACTTTAAGCGTCGTTTCGTCACTGTGGATGAAACATGGATACATTACTATACTCCTGAGACCAAACAACAATCTAAACAATGGGTTACCAAGGGAGAATCTGCACCAAAAAAGGCGAAAACAATTCCTTTGGCCGGAAATGTTATGGCGACTCTCTTTTGGAATTCGCAAGGGATAATCCTCATCGACTATCTGGAAAAGGGTAAAACTATTACAGGTGCATATTATTCATCCTGCAATTGGACTGCAAAAGTCCTTTTTCATCACGACAATGCACCAGCACACACCTCAGCAGTTGTGCTCGCAAAGTTAATGGAAATAGAATTCAAACTCGTTTCACATCCCCCCTGTTCTCCAAACTTGGCTCCTTCGAACTACTATTTGTTCCCCAATTGAAAGAAATGGTTCGCGGGACAAAGATTTTATTAAAATGAGGAGGTGATTGCAGCAACTAATAGCTATTTTGAAAACTTGGACAGTTCCTATTATTCTGAAGGGATCAACAAATTAGAACAGCGTTGGACGAAGTGTATAAGTCTAAAAGGAGACTATGTGGAAAAATAAAAAAGGCTTACCACAAACACGTAAGCAATTTTTATTTTTGCACGGGCTTTTCAAAGGCCCCTCGCATTTCTCCAATATGGGCGGTGATAATAGGATTAAACTAGTGAAAACTCACACATTAACACATGAAAAATTAGGAAACCTCAATCTATAGTCTATTGAGCAATACAGTCTACCAAGCGTCATGCAACGATCTGCTGAGAAAAATACAGAAAGCGTGGTCCCAGCAACATGATGTCGGGTGTAGTGAATGAAACTGCCCGACGCGTCGTCGTCGAGTCGCGCCTGTACCACACGTGAAAGGAACCGCTGGATTGGTTGCTGGCGCGGTCCAGCCTCTTCGGAGCCTGGGACGAGGACAATGGAAAAGGTCCGTGAGGGATGGTATATCCAGCTGGGCTCACGGTTAGCCGGGTTCACTGACTGCCGCCCTTTCGGCACGAGAAAAACAAACTGCTGCGCTAGAGCCGTTGCCCACTGGAAACATAACGGATGCACCGACCACTACTGATGGTAGTTTTCTCGTGCCGAAAGGCCGGCTTACAACAACTCTGCGAGCTAGCGTTTTGTGGGTCATTGGGAGTGATGTCTGAGTGCACGTACAGTAAAATAAATTCAGCTTGCTGGAACTCTGAGTCAAGAGAAAAGGGGCGGCGAAGTAGGCATCTTCTGTTGTCTGGCTCTAATACTTCCCCAGCATATATATATATATATATATATATATGTATATATATATATATGTATATATATATATATATATATATATATATATATATATATATATATATATATATATATTATTTCATAGCTCTGTCAGAACTGGAGGGGGGAGACGGCGAACGAATCCAGGAACTGGAGTCTGGAGAGTTGATTTTAACGATCGTCATCTACTGCTTCTCTTGATGCTCTCAGCTTGTCTCAGACTCTCCTGGTCGATTGTTTGATCTCGCTAATGGCTCTGATGTCGCTTGCTGTTCGTCTATGTGCCTACACTCTATTCCCAGAATCCTTATTAGCTGCTACTTGGTTCATGTAATTATAACTCCCTTCCCAGCGAGGATTGGATTGTGCGTACAGTCCAGTGCTCATGTCACGAGCATTCTTCTATGCTTATTCTTCCACTTCTTACGTGATGTAGCTTTTGAAGTATTAACTCGAGTTTTAATTCCGGTTCATTAAGTACCTTCTGTGTTATAGGGCCTCACAAATCTCGGTCAGAGAATGAATCCCTCACTGTGGGCGACCTGTGATGAATGCGCAGACTTTGTAACGACAGCCAGAAAACAGCCGCTCTAATCCTCTCCTGCCGATACAAACGAGAGACGGCCATCTAACACCGGCCGTTGTGAGCACTACGCGCTGCTCAGCTTGTTCGAAAGATGCCAGAGGAAGTCGCCGCCTCACCCAGCCACAGCTGAGGGTCAATCTCCATCATGTGGAGCCTGACTACCTTCAAAGCCGATCGCCAGTTCTTTGATATCCCAGCCATGCCGTGTCTGCCCAGCCAAAGCGACCCTGACACCATTTGTCAAGGAAGTTCTTTTCATTAATTATTTTAATAAATTGCTCTTCATAATAAAATTTGCTCTACACAAAATGATGGCCTTGCAATGGGTAGCAGTCTTGCTGGATTATTAGCTGATATTTACATTAACCATCTTGAGCAAAAGTTCTTCTCATCCAATAACCAAATGAACAGTAAAATAATTTACTACAAGGGATACGTAGATGACACTCTATTACTTTTTGATTGTAACAGCAGCGAAATTGACGCCTTAGCTGAAGATCTGAGCAAATTACACAACAACATCAAATTCACAGTGGAGCATGAAATAAATAATAGTACCAATTTTCTGGATCTCAAAATATCAAACTTAGATAACAAACATCATTTTGGTATCTTTCGAAAACCAACAACCACAGATGTTACCATCAGTAACACATCCTGCCACCCGAACCAAGATAAGATGGCTAATTTCCGATCAATCCTACGTCGTATGCATAAAGTCCCCCTCACCCCCACTGAACAGCACAAAGAAATCAACATAATCAAATCAATTGCCCAAAATAATGGCTATGATGCTTCAATCATAGACACACTCTCTCAAAAAACAAAAGAAAAAATTGCTAGCAATAAGTCTTTGCAACAAGCAACAGCCACAACAACTATGAAAGACAAAAAATCAGTAAAATATGTAGCCCTACCATATATAGGCCCACTTTCATACAAAATTTCCAACTTACTCAAGAAGAAGAATGTCAAAATCAGTTTCTCTACCAATAACAAACTCCAACAAAGAGCCATACACTCACTCCCACACAATAGCATACCCCATAAAAGATCTAGAATTTATAAACTCAAGTGTAACAACTGTCCTAAATTCTACATTGGCCAAACAGGTAGAGCTTTTGAAACAAGATTCAAGGAACACCTTGATGTCCTACGTCTGAAAAACCTAAGCAAATCTGCTTTTGCCACCCATCTTGCAGAAAACAATGATACAGTTGAGAATATAGAAAACAACCTGCAGATATTACACCTCAAAGACAAGGGTTTCACATTGAATCTCCTACAGGAGATTGAGATTCATACACATAAAACAGGTTCCCTGATCTCATTCTGAATGAACAGACAGAGTCAGTTAACACCCCCTTCCTAAATAACTTTGAAGAAGTCTTCACTTTTTTTAAATAACTTAAGCCTAATATTCCATTAAAAACATTCAGTATACAGGCTCCAGAAACTGCTTATATGTCACAGAAAAATTGCATAATGAAAACATGTGCATTGCTTATCATGTCAAATATTAGAATTTATCTCCTACAATTGTAACAACCAATTAGTTAACACACAGTAATTCTGTACTACATATAATGTTTGTAATCTTACTTGTATGTAATTTTATTTTATTCTGTTTTAGATTAATTTCATACACTAACAAAGAGATGTTTTACTGTACCCATATTGACTATACAGCATCTGTAAGTTAACATCGTTATGATGGCTCTGAGCACTATGGGACTTAACTGCTGTGGTCATCAGTCCCCTAGAACTTAGAACTACTTAAGCCTAACTAACCTAAGGACATCACACACATCCATGCCCGAGGCAGGATTCGAACCTGCGACCGTAGCAGTGACGCGGTTCCAGACTGAGCGCCTTAACCGCTAGACCACCGCGGCCGGCTAACATCGTTATGACTGTAAGCTCTTTGCAAATATTGTTCCCGTTTGTAATATGAAGCTGGGCCACGTTTTGTAAATGTTATTCGTGTGTGCTGCGTGTGTAATTAAGATGATGAGGATGAAAGTGACGTCCATTGACTGGAATAGCACTCACACAGTGCATATTGAAAAGTGTATTAAGCTTGCGTTCGAAAACAAAAACGCACGAATATTTCGTCATGCAGAACTACACAGCACGTAAGTACACTAACCTGCATGTTCACCAAGGTTAAAAAACTATCTCATGAGCAATTAGATATTGAAAAAGAAGTAAATCTTTCGTAAAAATACCATTAACGATATGACAACAAAAATATTTCTTTTCTTTCCCAGTGCAGCAAACGAATAACAAAGACAAAACTAGGTCCAACTAAGAATTCTTGTAACTGCCATCTGAAGATGGATTTGTAAAGAAAAATCCGAAACCGGTCATGATCTGAAGAAAATAAACCTTTTTAAACCATACATGAGGCTGGTAGCTGTTTTTTTATAAATTATAAACCTTATAGTACAACAGCCACGTTTCTCAACATGTCGACTTTCGACAAAATAGCATTATTACATTTTACCAATCTGCATACCCCTTTTGAATCTGCAATCTTTTGACACCAACGTGGTGCATATTTGGATGTTACTACATTTTTAACGCCAAGATGAGCTACAGCTCAGACGAGTTAGTAAACAGGTGATATGCTATGTTAAAATTTTATCAAATATTCATGAATCGGCAAGTATCTTATATTAAATTGTTAAGGCTTTCGTCTTCTGTCTCGAACAGAAGCAAGTATCTTATATTCTTCATTCTCTGTCTTGTCTAAACTCCCAATGCATGAAAATGGGTCAAATATATTCCTACATAAAACTGTCACAAATCTATATTAAATGCGGCCGCGCGGGGTAGCTGTGCGGTCTAGGGCGCCTTGTCACGCTTCGTGCGGCTCCCCCCGTCTGACGTTCTAGTCCTCCCTCGGGCATAGGTGTGTGTGTTGTCCTTGGCGTAAGTCACTTTAAGCTAGATTAAGTAGTGCTTAAGCCTAGGGAGCGATGACCTCAGCAGTTTGGTCCCATAGTCCTTACCACAAATTTCCAATTGTATTAAATGCTCTCTAATAATCCACTTAACTGACGACACTGGCTAAACTCGTTGTACTGCAAAATTACAGGTGTGTGTGTGTGGGGGGGGGGGGGGGGGGGGGCTGGGAAGAGGAAATACTACCCATAAGGCAGAATACATGATGATGATCATGAATACTATTGAGGCGCCACTATTTGCATTATCTTAGATAACCATTGTCCTTTGTGACATCTTAGAGAATGAAGCCCTGAAAGAATCACAAAGAATTCAAAATTCTGCGATCAAGATAAATATTATCGATGAAGGTATCTGCGAACCTTGATACTTTTGATTATCTGAACTGGATTACGAGATTAACATAGCGAGCTCTGAAAGGCCAGACAGCGATCTCCTCTACAGCTCTACCTTTCACTAACTTTTCCGCTCTTCCAAGACTTCCCGTGAGTAATTTTGTTGTCTGGATATTAGAGCACGCTTGATTGGCAAGAACGATCGCGACAACATATACGTACAAATAAAATATCTTAATACTAGCGAATGGATAGGAAGGGAAAAAGATTAGGGCTTAGGGTCTAATGAGGCGTCAAAGACGTAGTTGTTAGAGACAGAGTGCAAGCTCAGACTGGGTTGCGATGGAGAAAGAATTTGGCCGAATTCTTTTCAGAGGAACCTGGCCGTATTACAAACTATTTTATGTTCCGCGCAACCACAGCTGTTGAAAGACATGATGTTAGGAGGAATTTCGCCAACAGCTGGTGAAACTGTTGTTTATTGGAACACAACTGGTTTCGCGGACTAAAGGCGCATCATCAGGTGTAACCTATATGGTAAAGAGCAAAGTACAATGAGTGTACAATGTCACCACTTGGTGGATAGTAATGATAATAAAGCAGTGTTTCAATATATACTCGCAACGTTAAAAGACGATTGGGGTACCCATCGCTCCTAGTCAAAATTTGTTATTCAGTGAATATTATTGGTACTATGGCGATCGAAAGGCAACGAAGACGTGCTCCATTCATTTAGGACAAATTGCTGATAAGTGAAGCTTGCAGATACAGAGCCATGTTTTAAAATTTTGCTGCGACGGAAAAGAAAGAAGAAAAACATTTTATAGTGAGAAGCTGCTAAAAATATTTTAAAAAATGGGGAAAGACAGATGATAAAAAATTGTCACTGCTAACAATTAGTCGTAGCACTATGCAAATTAGTGTGTACAATATATCACGTGACAATGTCCACCGTGTTGGGCAAACAAAAAGGGGCCAGCACGAACGATTAACAGAGACTAGCTTGCTGGCGGAAAGGAAGCTATCCATTTGGACAGTGTGACGATGTATATCATGACTAGGAGTGCTGGTTCGCTACCTTCACAAGCCAGAATAATACAAATTTTATTACACGCTAATACCTAATCGAATAGACGTGAAAATTATCGAGAATGCTATGGTTCATGAAGGTGCGTTCCTCCATGCAGCTAAATTGAAGGCAGTTTGTTTTTGCCATGTGTGTTTCGCTTCTTTTATTTATGAAGCATCTTCAGTGGCCTGTAATACGTTTCTTTTTGTACATGTAATAAATATGTGGTGGTTACGATATGATACTATGTTACCCTTTGTTATGTTTTTCTCTTGTTTCTCAGATTACACGTTCTTGTCTGAAATACAAGACAAAAACATGATAAAAGACGGAACAAACTGCTACGAATTTTGAAGCAACTAAGGAACGACGAAACACGAAAAAATGACGAGAACGTACGGTGCTTTAATTCTAATTGGTTAGTCGAAGTGAACTCTGCATTTTCTTTTCACCTTTAGAATTCTGGCTAAGTTAAACTAAACTTAAATCCGTCCGAACAGGTCTTGGAAGGCCCGGCGATAGCGACCGGCTGCCGTGTCATCCTTATCCCATAGACGTCACAGGATGCGGATATGGAGGTCAGCACACCGCTCTCCCACCCGTACATCAGTTTCCGAGACCGGAGCCTCTACATCTCAATCAAGTAGCTCCTCAGTTTGCCTTACAAGTGCTGAGTGCACACCACTTGCCAACAGCGCTCGGGAGACCGGATGGTCACCCATTCAAGTGCTAGCCCAGCCCGACTGCACTTAACTCAGGTGATCTGACAGGAACCGGTGTTACAACTGCAACAAGGCCGTTCGCTCTGGCTACTCCAGGCAACTTTTAAACATGGCTCTGTATCTGCAAGTTTCAGCTATCAGCAGTTTATCCTAAATGAATGGAGCACGACTTCGTTACCATTCGTTCGCCATAGTATTGACAATATTCACTCAATAGCAAATTTTGCCATGGAGCAATGGGTATGCCCATGATCCTTTAACCTTGTGAGTATATTTTAGTCATTCCTGTCTTAGTATTAACATCCACAAAGTGGTGCGACGGTACTTTGCTCTATACTATGTAGGTTGCACCTGATGATGCGGCTTTAGGCCGCGAAACAGGTTGTATTTCAATAAACAACGATTTTACTAGCTGTTAGCGGAGTTCTTCCTAACATCAGCCCGATATTAGCCCTAGGCGATTCAAGAAACCCACAGAAAACGTCAGTGTGTATTCCGGACGGAAATTTCAATGGCCAACGGCCTGTACGTGAGTCCAGTATACTAACCGATGATGCCTCTCCATACAGCTAAAAAGAGAAACAGGTTCAAGTTTAATATCTAGTCGTTGTTGAAGTTATAATCTTCAGTCCGAAGATTTGTGTGATGCAGCTCACCCCGCTAGTCTATCCTGCGCACTGCTGTTCATGTCTGCATAACTACTGCAACCTGCACCCACGTTGGCCTGCTTGCTGCAGCCGAGGTCTGCTCTCCCTCTGCATCTTTCGCTCACCGCACTTCTCTCCATACTAAATTTATGATTTCTTGATGCTGTAACTTAAAGTGCTACGACTCTTATAATCCTGCATGATATCGAGCAACAACAACGTGTCGGGGTGGATTTATGGTAACAAAACTATAAAGTAAAATTCATCTGGGGAAGAATTTCGTGCCTGCCGTGGTGGCCGAGCGGTTCTATGCGCTACAGTCTGGAACCGCACTACCGCCATAGTCACAGGTTCGAGTCCTGCCTCGGGCATGGATGTGTGTGATGTCCTTAGATTAGTTAGGTTTAAGTAGTTCTAAGTTCTAGAGGACTGATGACCACAGAAGTTAAGTCCCATAGTGCTCAGAGCCATCTGGACCATTTTGTTTTTTTGAAGAATTTCGTCTTATACAAGACACCGTTTTAGTTTTCTTTTACTCATACGTGTTTCAGGACTACATGTGAGACCCTCAGTGCGATTTTGTTTATTTATTTCTGAAAAATTGTGGTTGCATGTTAACCTTTTGTGGAGGTACACACTGAGGTGACAAGTCATGGGATACCTCCTAATATACTGTCGGACCTCCTTTTGCCCTGCGTAGTGCAGCCACTATATGTGGCATGGACTCAACAAGTCGTTGGAAGTCCCCTGCAGAAATACTGAGCCGTGCTGTCTCTATAGCCGTCCATAATTGCGAGAGTGTTACAGGTGCAGGATTTTCTCGATTATGTCCCATAAACTTTCGATGAGGTGATGAAATGGCTCTGAGCACTATGGGACTTCACATCTGGGGTCATCAGTCCCCTGGACTTAGGTCTAATTAAACCTAAGTAACCTAAGGGCATCACACACATCCATGCCCGAGGCAGGATTCGAACCTGCGACCGTAGCAGCAGCGCGGTTCCATACTGAAGCGCGTGGCGAAATCATTCGCTCGGAATGACCAGAATGTTCTTCAAAACCAATTGCGAACAGTTATGGCCCAGTGTGATGGCGCATTGTCATCGACAATAATTCCATCGTTGAATGGTTGCAATTGGTCTCCAAGTAGACGGACATAACCGTTTCCAGTCAATGATCGGTTCATATGGACCAGACGACCCAGTCTATTCCACGTAAACACAGATCACATCGTTACAGAGCCCCTACCAGCTTGCAGAGTGCCTTGTTGATAACATGTTATGCTTCGTGGGGTCTGCGCCACACTCGAACCCTACCACCAGCTCTTACCAAGTGAAGTCGAGGCTCATTTGACCAGGCCACGGTTTTCCTGTCATCTGGGGTCCAACCGATATGGTCACGAGCCCATTAGAAGCGTTGCAGGCGATATTGTGCAGTTAGCAAAGGCACTCGCGTCGTTCGTCTGCTGCCATAGCCCAGTGGCGTCAAATGTCCCCGCTCTGTCCTAACGGATACGTTCGTCGAACGCCCCACATTGATTTCTGCCGTTATTACAAGCAGTTTCGCCAGTCTGTTAGCACCGAAAATTCCACACAAACGCCGCTGCTCTCGATCGTTTAGTGGAGGCCGTTGGCCACTGCGTTATCCGTGGCGAGAAATAATGCCTGGAAAGTGGTATTCTTGGCACAATCTCTACACTGTCGATCTCGGAATACTGAATTTCCTAACGATTTACTGAATTGAATGTCCTATGCGTCTGTCGCCTCCTAACAATCCTGCGTCCACAGTCTTATCTCCCATAGTGCGGCCATAATCACTCCGGAAACCTTTTCATATAAATCATCTCAGCAAAGGACAGCTTTTTCAATGCACAACTCTTTTACACGTTGTGTACGCGATACTACCTTCACCTGTATAAGTTCATGTCCCTATCCCAGGCTTTCGTCGTCTCAGTGTGTTAGACATAATATAGACTGCTGAGCACTCTCACATAGTGTAAACGGAGCAAAATCAATAAGTAGCCATTAGACTATATGCCAAATTCAACAGAGTCCATTGAGGTTGTCGGGTAATCAAATTAGTTTCATATTAAATTAAGAAATAGTACGAATATATGTAGGACGATCAGAAAAAGTCTATACCGAGAAACGTTGGAGATTTTTGAAAGGTCCGGGAGAAA
Source organism: Schistocerca gregaria (assembly GCF_023897955.1). NCBI lineage: Eukaryota > Metazoa > Arthropoda > Insecta > Orthoptera > Acrididae > Schistocerca > Schistocerca gregaria. The sequence continues at coordinate 871,879,784 of NC_064922.1, forward strand.
AATAAGCTGCTGATGGAAACCTGCGTCCGAAACCGTCACTGACGATCGTGGCAATCAGTCGCTAGCACTAAATAACAAACAACATTCCGATACGTTCCGCCTGTGGTCTATCAGCGTACAAAGTCACGTCTGCAGCCGAAACAGTGCTTCGAGGCAAGCGCCGACTCTGGTAACTTCGACGCACTGTAGCGCTGTTGAATAACGTTTCCGTACGGGTATTCCAATCCTCCACAATCTCTCGAACTTGCCGGTATAGTATTATAACACCTTATATATATATATATATATATATATATATATATATATATATATATATATACTCCTGGAAATGGAAAAAAGAACACATTGACACCGGTGTGTCAGACCCACCAGGAACCGCGGTGTTGGCCGTCGAATGGCGCTAGTTGCACAGCATTTGTGCACCGCCGCCGTCAGTGTCAGCCAGTTTGCCGTGGCATACGGAGCTCCATCGCAGTCTTTAACACTGGTAGCATGCCGCGACAGCGTGGACGTGAACCGTATGTGCAGTTGACGGACTTTGAGCGAGGGCGTATAGTGGGCATGCGGGAGGCCGGGTGGACGTACCGCCGAATTGCTCAACACGTGGGGCGTGAGGTCTCCACAGTACATCGATGTTGTCGCCAGTGGTCGGCGGAAGGTGCACGTGCCCGTCGACCTGGGACCAGACCGCAGCGACGCACGGATGCACGCCAAGACCGTAGGATCCTACGCAGTGCCGTAGGGGACAGCACCGCCACTTCTCAGCAAATTAGGGACACTGTTGCTCCTGGGGTATCGGCGAGGACCATTCGCAACCGTCTCCATGAAGCTGGGCTACGGTCCCGCACACCGTTAGGCCGTCTTCCGCTTACGCCCCAACATCGTGCAGCCCGCCTCCAGTGGTGTCGCGACAGGCGTGAATGGAGGGACGAATGGAGACGTGTCGTCTTCAGCGATGAGAGTCGCTTCTGCCTTGGTGCCAATGATGGTCGTATGCGTGTTTGGCGCCGTGCAGGTGAGCGCCACAATCAGGACTGCATACGACCGAGGCACACAGGACCAACACCCGGCATCATGGTGTGGGGAGCGATCTCCTACACTGGCCATACACCTCTGGTGATCGTCGAGGGGACTCTGAATAGTGCACGGTACATCCAAACCGTCATCGAACCCATCGTTCTACCATTCCTAGACCGGCAAGGGAACTTGCTGTTCCAACAGGACAATGCACGTCCGCATGTATCCCATGCCACCCAACGTGCTCTAGAAGGTGTAAGTCAACTACCCTGGCCAGCAAGATCTCCGGATCTGTCCCCCATTGAGCATGTTTGGGACTGGATGAAGCGTCGTCTGACGCGGTCTGCACGTCCAGCACGAACTCTGGTCCAACTGAGGCGCCAGGTGGAAATGGCATGGCAAGCCGTTCCACAGGACTACATCCAGCATCTCTACGATCGTCTCCATGGGAGAATAGCAGCCTGCATTGCTGCGAAAGGTGGATATACGCTGTACTAGTGACGACATTGTGCATGCTCTGTTGCCTGTGTCTATGTGCCTGTGGTTCTGTCAGTGTGATCATGTGATGTATCTGACCCCAGGAATGTGTCAATAAAGTTTCCCTTTCCTGGGACAATGAATTCACGGTGTTATATATATATATATATATATATATATATATATATATATATATATATATATATATACATAAAGAGTGAACACTAATAAAACCGATAATCTGCAGGGACGTATTCATCTTTGCAAATGGAGGAAAAAAAGGTCCTACGAACAAGTGTCCGGAAATGCATCGTTGCCACGGTAGATGGCGCTGACTAATGAAACTTCCTCTGACCACGTGTCGTGTGTCCCTTCTGTGTTGCAGGCTATGATTGACACAACAGCATGGACCGGTATTCACGCCAGTAGCAAGCCGAAATGGTGTTCGTGTACAGCCAAGAAGATGGAGAGGCAGGCAGCTATACCAAACCAAGTATCTGCACAGACGCCACCACATCACACAACATTTCAAGCCCTTTTTGGGCTTGAAATGCAACATATTTTTTTCTGAAAGCAGGTTGCTTCTATTCAGGATTTCAATGAACCATACTATTTCTCACTCTTCTGGTTGCAAAATCTCGCTTTTTAACAAAATCGTCGTCCACTACGACAGCCTAACACCACCTTACTGGGAACGCCTGTTTGACCGCATGTTACCACTCTACCGCTCGACGCAAGAGCCAACGTCTCGCTCCATCAATAACTTTACCATCACCCTCGTACTGCTTCTCACGGAGTGCGTCCTCCATTGGGCCAAAAAGGTGGAAGTCGGAAGGTGCGAGATCTGTGCTGTGCGGTAGATGAGGAAGAACAGTCGAATGACGTTTTGTGAGCTCCTCTCAGGTTGTTTCACGTCTCCGTAGACGTTCTGCATGAGCTTACCAATATCTGTGATGCTCCTGCTCTCCACCAAAAAGAAACTCAGTGACAGCTCTCTGTTTCGGACGCCCGACCGTTACAGATGCCATTTTGAAGGCTACGTATAGCGCTGCCACCTATCGGAGCTTCATGAAACTATATTGGGCGAAGCGGGAATATCTGACGACGTCCCACAACAAATTCCGCATTTTTTTTAACCGAAAGTGGCCGAGTAAAAACGCCCCTCGTATTCTCAGCTTGTAATTGAACACTTTTGTACTGATACTATCTCGGCTGAGTCTGATACTTGCACTATGGGTCGTGCTGGAGGCACTTTATTTACCACAGTCCGGCTGACTGGCGATGCCGTTCATAACATTACCTTTTTTTTTTAAATATCTCTTTATTTCGTCAACCTCGGTTATAAATGATAACAGACTCTACAACAGCTATTTCTACTTACACGAAACCTTAAACACAGAAGTTATTTAGTTACTAATAGATGATATAAGGTTTGCTACAAATACGTAAGTAAGAGTGATATCCGATCTCGTCATATGAAAGACTAGACGCTGAGGTCTGCAGTCCAACTTAGTGGAAACATAATGATACTTTAAAGCGTGTGCTATTATGGGAGCAATCGGGCATACGTCCTGCTCATTTGCACATTCCGACCACGACGGTAGCTACAGAAACAGAGAAAAATTAACATTGCACAAAACTAGGTGGTGGATTCACAATAGCGATTTAATATTATCTTTACAAATATGGTAACTTATTTCAGAGAGAGATTAATGAATGACATTAATATTATACAAATTTACTTCGAGAACAGTGATTGATAGTACAAATAAGGTAACTTTTTTCAGAGAGAGATTAGTGAATGACATTAATATTATACAAATTTACTTCGAGAACAGTGATTGATAGTACAATATGCTGCGGACACACCCACAATGACAACAGCCTTGTTCACAGAACACGATGCATACGTTTCTTGTTTGGCGAACTCTGAGGCAGTGTAACACATCTAAACTGGCCCCTTTAAATCATCTGATCTAAATCCCAAAGGAGCTCTGGAACAATTTGAGACAGCAGGTTAACCGCAGAAATCAGTATTTCCGCACTTTGGTAGATCTAAGGAATGTGAGTAGGAATAAGTGTCTGTAGAAGTATATCACATACGAGTACATGAAGAAACTTGCGAACGCTCTGCCTAGCCGAACTGAGGACGTCATCATGGTCAGAGACGGAGTTCCACGGTATTAGTGTCATATCTCCTGTGTTTGAATAATTTTGTGTTTGTTGTGCTTGGATTATATCTTGCAGAAACTACGTTTAGGAGCTGAATGGATTTCTCCAAGTCATCTTCTGATGTTGCCAAACCCACTTGGACAACCGCTAACACGAGGGTATTCAACGTCTTCAGTTGTCTTAGTTGAAGATGCCATTACTTCTAAATCGATGACATGTGCGTGAATGAACTAACGCAGTCGCTAGTGGAACTGTTTCGGTGAAACAAACGCACTTCAACACCCAGCGCCCTGTCAGCTCTCCCTGCGAAACAGGAAACATAAAGGTGAGGCCGGAATGCGGGCTGTCACCTGTGCACTCGCTCACAGGTCAACAGCTCGTGTGATAGTCTCTTAACGCTATCAGCGGCAACTGACGCACAAAGCCATTATCTTTCCCGCCCACACAAGGGTACGTCTAGCTCAGATGCTTTCAAGTATACAACCCACTGGCCCGAGCTGCTAGGTATGTTGATTGTCGTTTTGCGTAAGCTGCTGGATTCAGACAGGGGTAGAATCCGCAATGAAGCACTTAATCGAAACGGGATTATGTACTGCTCCTTACTGCTCCATACACCATGCCCCAATCTCAGCATGCAAGACTTTTTAGGGCAGTCACACAGTGCCGATGTAGAAACGATGTCATGGATTATCGAAAACTCGGTAGCACAATGTTGAGATATATAAGCAAGACAGTCGCTCGCAAAACTGTACATAGCTACATAAAACGATGGTAACTAGTTAGTGCCGGCCGCGGTAGCCGAGCGGTTCTAGGCACTTCAGTACCGAACCGCGCGACTGCTATGGTCGCAGTTTTGAGTCCTGCCTCGGGCATGGATGTGTGTGATGTCCTTAGGTTAGTTAGGTTTAAGTAGTTCTAAGTTCTGTGGGATTGATTACCTCAGATGTTAAGTCTCATAGTGCTCAGAGCCATTTGAACCATTACTAGTTAGCTACTTGTTCCACAGGTCATATCAGAGATAACCTATATGATGTGGATTATGTCAAGACAACAAAGATAGCGCGCCCACAAAAGCACACACATATAATCATCCTGCCGTATACATTGTAGCGGCGCCATCGTTTAGGACAGAAAAGTTAGTTTTGTGCGATATTCTGCGCTCAAGATACAGCCTGGTGCGGGCTGGATTACAGTGAGTTATGCATACCAACAGTTGCGAAGTAGAATAGAGGTCACAGGTCCGTCAAATTGCTGAAAGAGCATACATAGCGGATTTGCATGTTGCAAATCACGGGCAGAAGGGGCCCACTAACTATTTTAGTGTGTTGAGTATGTGACACAAAGCGGCGTGTATGGCCAAACAGAGGCACACAGCCGAGTATAAATAGGTGCACGTTTCTAACTAGATTCATTCAAGTGTGACAGCTGTCCTGGACAGGAGGGCGTGTCACACCACCAGCTGTACACAGCAGCAGATGGGCACCAGCGTTCCAGTCCACGGCGGGTCGCTGGTTCGACTCTCTGGGGCCGATGTGGGGTCCGTAGCCAGGCAGCGGTGGGCCGCTCCACAGTAGGCTACAACGGGCAGTCGTCCTGACTTCCAACACACGCCGGAGGTATCCCAAGAAGAGGGCTGCAGATTCGGACTCTGGATATTGGGCGCTTGTTGTCGCTGCGATCTCAGCCACGCTGGTGAGAAGCATACAGATGGCCGCCTGCGGTTCACACCGAGCGGCACTGAGTCGGCAAGAATGCAGACCGCTGAGTCGACTGCCAGAATCCTGACGACGCCGCAACTCCGCTGGCGTAGAAGGCCAACACACAGGGTGTGCGTGGGTCGCTGAGGCAGCCATTCTGCGCCAAGCCATTTCACAGACAGTGACAGCATTGCAGGACCCACTGACGCAGATCGAGAGGAACGGGAACACTGTAGATGGAAACAATAAATCACTTGGAAAGCTCAGACTTATCTTTATATGGTGCCTTCTATCTCTTGACTCTACATTTGGTCATCCTCATACATTCGGTGGTGGAAGTTGCCACTACAAAATATTTTAAATCTTTATATATGTACTAGCTGTTCATCTGCTTATGTGTATGTCACACTCCTCGTCTTCCCTCTCTGTCCATCTCCCACTCCCCCTTTTTCCCTCTTCTTCCTCGACTTCTCTTTTTTTTACCATCTCCTTCTCTCTCTTCTTTTTGTCCATCACCCCTGCTTCTCTACACCCACATACATATTCTGCAAGCTGCCGCACGTTGCGTGCCAGAAGGTACCCTGTACCACAACTAGTCATTTTTCTTTCCTGACCCACTCGCCAATAGAGCGAGGGAAAAACGACTGTCTATATGTCTGGGTATGAGTTGTGATTCCTATTATTTTATCTTCGTGGTCCTTACGAGAAATGTACTTTGAGGCAGTAGAATTGTTCTGCAGTCAGCTTCGGATACCGGTTCCCTAAATTTTCCAAGTAGTGTTCCTTGAAAACAACGTTGCCTTCCCTCCAGGGATTCATATTGGAATTCACGAAGCGTTTCCCTAATACTTGTGTCTTGTTCGAACCTACCGGCAACAAATCAAGCACACCATCACTGAATTGCATCGATGCCTTCATTTAATCCAACCTGTTGCGGATCCCAAACATTTGAGCAGTACTCAAGAATGGGCCACACTAGCCTCATTCACAGGTGAACTACACTTCCCTAAAATTTTCCCAATAAACTGAAGTCGACCATTCGCCCTTCGTACCACAATTCTCACACACTCCTTCCATTTCACATCGCATTGCAACGTTATGCCTAGATATTTAATTGACATGACTGTCAACCAGCACATTACTTGTTATGGCGTTAAGTCAAGCGCCGGATTGCCAGTCGGAAACGAGAGAGCAGAGAGGGCTGTGAAGGAGACGTCAGCCAATTGCACGGTGGCCGACTCCTCTCCAGGACGACAACGCAACGGCAGTGCCCTCTAGTCGTGGTCCACTTCTTTAGCAGCGACAAGGTTAGGCACTTCAAGACTAGCGGCTTGGGAATTGTATATACTGTAGAACTTTATTTATTTTGTATGTCGCCCTTAGCTTGCGGCGCTTCTGTGTTATGGTCAAAGTTAGGTATTGTAATTGCTTGTTTCATTGTAAAACTCATTAATACGGTTTGTTTGAATGTTGTCTAGCGACCCAAGAAGGCAGGCTTACCAAACCCAACATATTTGACGTCAAGGCAGGATTCAACATTACTAACGCTGTATTGGAATGTGTTTGTTGTTCTTACTCGTCTTCATTAACTTGCACTTTTTTTTTGCATTTATAGCTAGTAGCTAGCATCCATCACACCGATTACAAATTTTGTCTGAGTCATCTTTACATCTTCTTACATTCACTCAACGACATATTTCCGTGCACCACACCATCAGCAGCAAACAATTATGGATTGTTGCATTGCATACCTTGTCCAGGAGATCATTTATATACTGTATATAGAGCGGGCAGCATGCACCCCAAAGCAAGTATCACTGCGACTAAGGCTAAAGAAGTGAGCATCTATAACACGATAGCAAAAAACAAGTCCGTTTATGTAAAGCAATGATAAACTGAATATTTTAAATTTGAAACTCCCGCCACACGAAGCTATTCTCTCATTGGTCCGTCCCGTTCTTAACATTGCCCCCGGGTAGTTTTGGTGTGAATTTGCGGCAGTTGATTGTAGCTGTACGCATACGTCCGACTTAGGGCTTGTTGATAATACAATACTGGCCTTTAAAATTGCTGCACTACAAAGATGACATGCTACAGAAGCGAAATTTAACCGACAGGAAGAAGACCCTGAGACATGAAAATGATTAGCTTTTCAGACTATTCACACAAGGTTGGCGCCGGTGGCGACAGCTACAACGTGCTGACATAACGAAAGTTTCCAATCGATTTCTCATACACAAACAGCAGTTGACCGGCGTTGCCTAGTGAAACGTTGTTGCGATGCCTCGTGTAAGGACGAGAAATGCGCACCATCACGTTTCCGACTTTGATAAAGGTCGGATTATAGCCTATCGCAATTGCGGTTTATCGTATAGCGACATTACTGCTCGTGTTGGTCGAGATCCAATGACTGTTAGCAGAATATGGAATCTGCGGGTTCAGGAGGGTAATACGGAAAGCCATGCTGGATCCCGACGGCTTCGTATCACTAGCAGTGGAGATGACAGGCATCTTATCCGCTTGGCTGTAACGGATCGTGCAGCCACGTCTGGATCCGTGAGTCAACAGATGCGGACGTTTGCAATACAACAACCATCTGGACGAATAGTTCGACGACGTTAGCAGCAGCATGGACTATCAGCTCGGAGAGCATGGCTGCGGTTACCGTTGACGGTGCATCACAGACTGGAGCGCCTGCGATGGTGTACTCAACGAGGAACCTGGGTGCACGAATGGCAAAAAAAAAATTTTTCGGTTCTGTTTACATCATCGTGATGGTCGCATCCGTGTTTGGCGACATCGCGGTGAACGCACATTGGAAGTGTGTATTCGTCATCGCCATACTGGCGTATCACCCGGTGTGATGGTATGGGGTGCCATTGGTTACACTTCTCTATCGCCTCTTGTTCGGATTAACGGCACTTTGAACACTTTGAACACTTCCGATGTGTTACGACCCGTGGCTCTACCCTTCATTCGATCCCTGCGAAACCCTACATTTCAGTAGGATAATGCATGTCCGCACGTTTCAGGTACTGTACAGGCCTTTCTAGACACAGAAAATGTTCGACTGCTGCCCTGTCCAGCACATTCTCCAAATCTCTCACCAACTGAAAACGTCTAGTCAATGGTGACCGATCAACTGGCTCGTCACAATACGCCAGTCATTACTCTTAATGAACTGTGGTATCGTGTTGAAGCTGATTGGGCAGCTGTACCTGTACACGCCATCCAAGTTCTGTTTGACTCAATGTCCAGGCTTATCAAGGCCATTATTACGGCGAGAGGTGGTTGTTCTGGGTTCTGACTTTTCAGGATCTATGCACCCAAATTGCTTGAAAATGAAATCACATGTCAGTTCTAGTATAATATATTTGTCCAATGAATACCCGTTTATCATCTGCATTTCTTCTTGGTGTAGCAATTTTAATGGCCAGTAGTGTAGCTTTGTGCAACGTGAAGTAACGAAGAACGTCTGGCCGACATGGGCAGAGGAGTTGACGAAGCGGCGTGCTGAGCAGGACTGCGAGAAACTCTTGCCGCAAACCGCCATCGGGGTAGTCAAGTAATACCAGTCTCTTTAGTGTCTCTTGGACGACGGTGTTGTGCTGCACGGGTGGACGCATGAAGCTTCCGACGGAGGACCAAAGTTCCAGTCGGAACTGGGGGCAGTGTACCAAACAGCGAAGTCATCGGTTCCATCGGATTAGGGGAGAATGACGAAGGAAGTCACCCGTTCCCTTTCAGAGCAACCATCCCAGCATTTGTCTGAAGCGATTTAGGAAAATCAGCATGGCTGGAGTCCAGTGTGCTAACCACTGCGCCACTTCGTTCGGTGTTCCAGTCTGTAGCGGGGCCACGATTCGGCCCTCTGCGGTGGCAAGAAACTCGGAAACTGCCAGCAGCTGGCCAGACCATTTCTTCTAGCAGCACAAAGACAGGGTCGCATCCCGGCTGCTGCAGAAGGTATCCACCCTTCAGCACCCGGCTTCCGCCGTCGCGGGAAGGGCTCGGCGTGGCGAGAGTACCACTTGTCATCGGAGGCCGGCGGGCGGCCTTGCCGTAGGTGTCGCAACCGCGCCACGGGCAACGGGACGGCGGCCTCAGCAAAGCAGAGCGACCAAACAGTCGAGTGAGCGTAATTCGACGTGGGCGGGACGACGGGCACCTGTACCGTCTGAGGCGGAGGAAAACGAAATGTTTACTGATTGCCGCAGCCGTGGGCTGCCCTGTGCCCCGCCCCACAGCCTCCACTACAGCATCCCCGTTCCTCTGGTGATTTCCTGCAAACCTTAAAAATTTCTAGACGTATAATGAAATTAATGTATGGGAATATACATGGTGTTTCAAAAATGACCGGTATATTTGAAACGGCAATAAAAACTAAACGAGCAGCGATAGAAATACACCGTTTATTGCAATATGCTTGGGACAACAGTACATTTTCAGGCGGACAAACTTTCGAAATTACAGTAGTTACAATTTTCAACAACAGATGGCGCTGCAAGTGATGTGAAAGATATAGAAGACAACGCAGTCTGTGGGTGCGCCATTTTGTACGTCGTCTTTCTGCTGTAAGCGTGTGCTGTTCACAACGTGCAAGTGTGCTGTGGACAACATGGTTTATTCCTTAGAACAGAGGATTTTTCTGGTGTTGGAATTCCACCGCCTTGAACACAGTGTTGTTGCAACAAGATGAAGTTTTCAACGGAGGTTTAATGTAACCAAAGGACCGAAAAGCGATACAATAATGGATCTGTTTGAAAAATTTCAACAAACTGGGAACGTGACTGATGAACGTGCTGGAAAGGTAGGACGACCGTGTACGGCAACCACAGAGGGCAACGCGCAGCTAGTGCAGCAGGTGATCCAACAGCGGCCTCGGGTTTCCGTTCGCCGTGTTGCAGCTGCGGTCCAAATGACGCCAACGTCCACGTATCGTCTCATGCACCAGAGTTTACACCTCTATCCATACAAAATTCAAACGCGGCAACCCCTCAGCGCCGCTACCATTGCTGCACGAGAGACATTCGCTAACGATATAGTGCACAGGATTGATGACGGCGATATGCATGTGGGCAGCATTTGGTTTACTGACGAAGCTTATTTTTACCTGGACGGCTTCGTCAATAAACAGAACTGGCGCATATGGGGAACCGAAAAGCCCCATGTTGCAGTCCCATCGTCCCTGCATCCTCAAAAAGTACTGGTCTGGGCCGCCATTTCTTCCAAAGGAATCATTGGCCTATTTTTCAGATCCGAAACGATTACTGCATCACGCTATCTGGATATTTTTCGTGAATTTGTGGCGGTACAAACTGCCTTAGACGACACTGCGAACACCACGTGGTTTATGCAAGATGGTGCCCGGCCACATCGCACGCCCGACGTCTTTAATTTCCTGAATGAATAATTCGATGATCGTGTGATTGCTTTGGGCTATCCGAAACATACAGGAGGCGGCGTGGATTGGCCTCCCTATTCGCCGGACATGAACGCCTGTGACTTCTTTCTGTGGGGACACTTGAAAGACCAGGTGTACCGCCAGAATCCAGAAACAATTGAACAGCTGAAGCAGTACATCTCATCTGCATGTGAAGCCATTCCGCCAGACACGTTGTCAAAGCTTTCGGGTAATTTCATTCAGAGACTACGCCATATTATTGCTACGCATGGTGGATATGTGGAAAATATCGTACTAGAGAGTTTCCCAGACCGCAGCGCCATCTGTTGTTGACAATTGTAACTACTGTAATTTCGAAAGTTTGTCTGCCTGAAAATGTACTGTTTTCCCAAGCATATTGCAACAAACGGTGTATTTCTATCGCTGCTCGTTTAGTTTGTATTGCCTTTTCAAATATACCGGTCATTTTTGAAACACCCTGTACACCTGCCCGGTTGGCCGTGCGGTCTAACGCACGGCTTTCCGGGCAGCAAGGAGCGCCGGTCCCCGGCACGAATCCGCCCGGCGAATTAGTGTCGAGGTCCGGTGAGCTGGCCAGACTGTGGATGGTTTTTAGGCGGTTTTCCATCTGCCTCCGCGAATGCTGGCTGGTTCGCCTTATTCCGCCTCAGCTACACTATGTCGGCGATTGCTACGCAAACAAATTCTCCGCGTACTCATACACCACCATTACTCTACCATGCAGACATAGGGGTTACACTCGTCTGGTGTGACTGTCCCTGGGGGAAGGGGGGGGGGGGGAGGATCCACCGGGGGGCCGAACTGCACAATAGCCCTGGGTTCGGTGAGGGGCGGCGGAGAAATGAAGTGGACTGCGGTAGTCGTCGTGGGGTTGTGGACCAGTGTGGCTGTGGCGGGGACGGGGCCTCTCTGTCGTTTCTAGGTCCCCGGTTAACTTTACTTTCAATGGTTCAAATGGATCTGAGCACCATGGGACTTAACATCTGAGGTCACCAGTCCCCTAGACTTAGAACTACTTAAACCTAACTAACCTTAGGACATCACACACATACATGCCCGAGGCAGGACTGGAACCTGTGACTGTAGCAGCAGCGCGGCTCCAGAGTGAAGCGCCTGGAACCGCTTGGCCACAACGGTGTGCAATTCTACCACAGCAGTTGATCGGTACAAATGAAAACGCCTTGGTACTGCACGTGGAGGCGGAAGCCACTTCCCTTGCCCTTCGTTGCCTCGCAGCGGTCATCACGCTCGTGCTCCTCACGCCCTGCTCACAGTGAAGTTCTTTATAAGGTCTGGCTGCAACAGCTTGGTCCGACTCTCTGGTCGGGTCTTCTAGGGAGATGTCGGAAGTCTTCGGCTTGCGACTGCTGTCAACCGCTGTGAACTAACAGTAGATAGCGTGTGAGTGAAGATGAGAGACGAGAAGTGAAGGTCAGTCGCTACCCATAATTTCAAAGACGCGTCATAGCTCTGCAATTTACAGTAAGGCACTAAAATTATACAGAATGAGGTAAAATACTGCGACCGAGAAAAATTGAAATTGTTACGCCAGCACACACTGAACTTAGCAGTTTGGTCATAATATTCCAGGCATGTCACCTAGCACGCCAGCCAAGAAGACATTAGCTTTAATTCAGTTCCTTTTCTTCATTCAACAGACCACGGGCTAGCTTCCTACATAGCATGACTTACATATTATTAATGTTCAGTGTATAGCTATTAAAGCATGCAGGTAGCGTTTTAAACACAGCCGAATATTTTAATTCATTTATAGGGTATTGTCGAGTTACGATTGTCAGAATTGCAATCACGCGTAGCTCCTATCCCTCTTCCTTTTTTTCCGAATGATGTTGTGGAAAGCAGATCTTTTCGATTCGATGCAAGAATTAGAAAATGGATTTCAGGATTTTAGAAAAATAATCACAATTATTGTACTTATGTGACACCCTCTACAAACAATAATGATATGTTGCCACAAGATTTTCAGATCTACATCTACATCTACATGGTTATTCTGTTATTCACACTTAAGTGCCTGGCAGAGGGTTCATCGAACCATTTTCATACTACTTCTCTACCATTCCACTCTCGATTGGCGCGTGGGAAAAACGAACACCTAAAACTTTCCGTTCGAGTTCTGATTTATCTTGTTTTATTATGATGATCATTTCTCCCTACTTAAGCGGGTGTCAACAAAATATTTTCGCATTCGGAAGAGAAAGTTGGTGATTGAAATTTCTTAAACAGATCTCGCCGCAAAAAAGACCGCCTTTGTTTCAGTGACTGCCACCCCAACTCGCGTATCACATCAGCGACACTCTCACCTCTCTAGCGCGATAACAGGAAACGGGCTGCCCTTCTTTGCACTTTTTCGATGTCCTCCGTCAATCCTAGCTGGCAATGATCCCACACCGCGCAGCAGTATTCCAGCACAGGACGGACAAGTGTAATTAGTGGGTGTGTCGCGTCTTCTAAGTGTTCTGCCAACAAACCGCATTCTTTGTTTCGCCTTCCCCACAATATTATCTATCTGGTCATTCCAATTTAAGTTGCTCGTAATTGTAATTCCTAGGTAGTTAGTCGAATTAACAGCCCTTAGATTTGTGCGATTTATTGTATACCCAAAATTTATCGGATTTCTTTTAGTACCCATGTGGATGACCTTGCACTTGTCTTTGCTTAGTGCCAATTGCCACTTTTCGCACCATACAGAAATTCTCACTAGATCATTTTGTAATTTGAATTGATCGTCTGATGATTTTACCAGACGGTAAATTACAGCGTCATCTGCAAACAATCTGATGGGGCTGCTCAGATTAACACCTAGTTCATTTATGTATATCAGAAACAGCAGAGGGCCTATTACACTGTGGTGTCACCCTAGACACCACACTTGCTAGGTGGTAGCCTTTAAATCGGCCGCGGTCCGGTAGTATACGTCGGACCCGCGTGTCGCCGCTATCAGTGATTGCAGACCGAGCGCCGCCACACGGCAGGTCTAGAGAGACTTCCTAGCACTCGCCCCAGTTGTACAGCCGACTTTACTAGCGATGGTTCACTGACTTCTACGCTCTCATTTGCCGAAGCGATAGTTAGCATAGCCTTCAGCTACGTTATTTGCTACGACCTAGCAAGGCACCAGTATCCGTACTATTGATATTGTGAATAATGTACCATAAAGAGCGACGTTCGTCATTAATGGATTAAAGTTAAGTATTCCACCAGCTACGTCCGTTTTTCTCAAGTCTAATTCCCTTGCCATGTTCCAGACCTCACGCCAGCTTGAGTGAGCTAAAACGCGTGCATTTCGGCCTCCTTGACTAACACGGTTGGCTCTCCTGCCAACCACAACAGACACTACTTTGCGGAACTCCAGGTATCACTTCTGTTCTACTCGATGATTTACCCTCTATCACTACGAACTGTGACCTCTCTGAGAGGTAATCACGAATCCGATCACACAACTGAGACGATACTCCATATGCACGCAACTTGATTAATATTCGCTTGTGAGAAACGGTATCAAAAGCCTTCTGGAAATCTAGGAATATGGGATCGATGTGAGATCCCTTGTCGACAGCAGTCATTACTTCATCGGAATAAAGAGATAGATGTGTTGCACAAGAATGATAGTGTCTGAATTCCTGTTGGCTATTTATCAATAGGTCATTTTCTTCAAGGTGAATAATGTTCAAGTACACTGTATGCTCCAGAATCCTACTGCAAATTGAGGTCAGTGATATGGGTCTGTAATTCAGTGGGTTACTCCTATTTTCGTTCTTGAATATTAGTGTTACCTGTGCTACTTTCCAGTCTTTAGACCTCCCTTCAAGTGAGCGGTTTTATATGACTGCTAAGAAAGGCGCCATTTCGTCTGCATACTCTGAAAGGAACCTGATTGGTATACCATCTGGACCGGAAGACTTGCCTTTGTTAAGTGATTTGAGTTGTTTCGCAACACCTTAGATATTTACTATTATGTCACTCATGCTAACAGTTGTTCTGGTTTCGAATTCAGTAATATTTTCTTCGTCTTCTTTCGCGAAGGAATTACGGAAAACTGTATTTCGTAACTCCGCTTTAGTGACACTATCATCGGTAACATTTCCTTCGCTAGATGCATAGAATTGGCGTCTAGCATCAAACTACAGGGTGAAAAGTATTTAAACCGACAAACTCTGGGAGGTTGTAGGGGACATCAAAACAAATATTTTTCCCTAATGTGATTTTTTCCTATGAGGAGTATTTAAACCGGTAGAGGAAGATTTCTCTGGTGGCAAATTAATTAAACCAACAAACACTCTTCCATTTTTTTATGACCAAGAGACAACACATTAGCACAACCCAATTGCAATTACAGTAGATTTTCAAAAATGCCCCTATTGACACGTAAACAAAGGTTACACCGTCGGATCATCTTCTGTCTGACACGGACAAAACCCCAAGTGTATCCTGAATTGTTCCTGCTGCTGCTACTATCTGGGCAACCAGATCCTCTTCTGATGCGACAGGAGTTGCATAAACAAGGTTGTGCTTCTCTCCCCAAACAAAAACGTTCAGAGGAGACATATTTGGGGATCTGGGGATATGGGGATCGAGAATTCCATGGTACAGGACCACCTTTGTCAATCCATGTTTCTGGGAACCGTCGGTCCAGGAATCGACGCACACGAAGACTGAAATGTGCCGGCGCCCCGTCATGTTGGAACCACATGCGTTGTCTTGTAGGGAGCGGGACGTCTTCCAGCAATTCTGCCAATGCTCTGGCGAGAAAATTGTGTCTGCCATTTAATGGCCTAGAGAGCAGACAAAGCCCAATTAAACAGTCCCCAACAACACCGACCCACACATAAACGAAGAACCGCACTTGATGAGCGCTGTGGCATGTGGGTTATCCTCACTCCAAACATGCGAATTGTACATGTAGAAGACTCCTCACGCCCGAACGTTGCTTCATCAGCAAACAACACTGTTCCAGGTACCACTGCGAAAACTGTGCTCTGGGTGGATAATCAACTGGTTCCAGGTTGTGGACACGCTGTAAGTGAAATGCACGTAACAGTTGCTCTCGATGGACTGTACTTGCATTCGTCTGATTCGTCCCCACGTTACGTGCAATTGCACGAGTGCTGATTGAAGGATCCCGCTCCACATGCTGCAAGATAGCTTCCTCAAATTGCAACGTTCTTACCGTGCGACGGCGTCCCTGCCCAGGTAATCTGCTAAATGACCCGGTCTCACGCAGATGTTGGTACATAGCGGAAAAGGTCGTATGATGCGGGGTACGGCGATTAGGATATTGTTGTTGATAAACCCGCTGTGCAGCTCGTCCGTTGTGGTGCGCTACGTAGTACGCACCAACCATATCAGTGTACTCACTCCAGGTGTATCGCTCCATTAGGAAACAGAGACAATGCACTACTACAGTGGTGGACAGCAGTTGCCTACAACTGAAGATCGTAATACACCCTCTAACAACTGAAGATCATAATACGGCGTCCACCGGTTTAAGTAATTGTCATAGGAAAAAATGACATTAGGGAAAAATATTTGTTTTGATGTCCCCTACAAACTCCCAGAGTTTGTCGGTTTAAATACTTTTCACCCTGTATAAGAAAATTTGATATTTTATCTTTGTTGGACTTTTACAAATCACACCTTCCCAGAGACAAATATTCATTGCTGCACAGTCATGCGTTATACGAGTGTTTGGGAGCATGTGCGTTTCTGAATAGTTGTTCTCAAGAGTAAAACTGTCACAAAATCTCAAATGAACACCTTGAGAATTGCAACCACTTCGATCGAGTCTGATATTGAAACATTTGTTTCCCAAATTCATAGTCAAATGTGACATTAATTCCGTGATTTTTTATTAATTATATATGAAATTATTAATGAAATCTCAAATACAAAATGTCTAATTAATTCCATCTTCCTTTTTCACAACAAAGAATCATAGATTAATAAATTTTAAATTAATTAAATGTCAACGGTTATTTTTAAGTGTATTATGTTCGGACCAAAAATACACGTCTTCTTGCCATGTGGCACAGGTAAGCTGAAAAGCTGGATACCCCTGACGAGGGAATAACACTGGTGCTACCAAGTCTTCGACGCACTCACATATCTGGAAAACTATTCCGTATGCTTGTACCTTTTATTAGCAGCCTGCAGTGGTGCACCGTGCCAAATACTTTTCGGAAATATAAGAATATGTAATCTTCCCGTTGTCCGTTATCAATAGTTCGCACGATGTGAAGTGAGAAAAGGGCAAGCTGGGTTTAGCGAGAGCCATGCTTTTTAAAACCGTGCTGATTCGTGGACAAAAGCTTTTCCGTCTCAAGGAAATTTATCACATTCGAACTTACAATATGTTCAAGAATTCTGTAGCAAATTGATGTTACGGTTAGTGGTCTGTAATTTTGTGAGTCATTTCTCTTGCCTGTCTTACATACATGAGCCACGTGCGTTTCTTTGCAGTCGCTCGAGACTTTGCACTAGTAGAGCCTCGAGAGAAATGCAACCTAAGGAACGAACTGCTTTCAGTATTCTTCGTGAAACTGACTCCGACTTGTATTCCATCCGGACCTGGCGGCTTATTTGCTTTCTACTGTTTCAGTTGTTTCCCTGCGCGAGGGATGTTTATTACCATGTCCTCCACACAAACGACGGTACGTATGTACTATTCTCCTATGTGAACGATTTCTTAAAAGGAAGTCTAAAACTTCAGCTTTCGTTTTTCTATCTTCTACTGCCACACCGGAATGATCAACGAGTAACTAGACACAAGCCTTAGACCCGCTTAGCTATGTTACCTGTTACAAGGAGACCTATATTTTAGAGTGGACTGGAAACCACACCGAAGCTAGCGTTTTTCACGTTTCAGGTCATATCCTGACGCGGAACAAGCGGTAAGTGTCACAAAATATCCTAGGACCAACAGTTTTGAAACCGGAATTTTTGCAATTGTAATCCAACATTTGCTCACTACATCGCACAACCACGCCGTATTCGCTTGACGACAGAAATTCCATTTCAAAGTTGAATTGAAAAGATGAGCACGTTACTCCTTTATCAGCGCACCAATTCAATTGAACAAATCGAAATAAATGTGGTAAACCATTTTCAAAGGTAGTTACTGTAATATATGTTGCTATGAATGGTGAGGGCCGGAGTGGCCGAGCGGTTCTAGGCGCTACAGTCTGGAACCGCGCGACCGCTACGGTCGCAGGTTGGAAACCTGCCTCGGGCGTGGTTGTGTGTGATGTCTTTAGGTCAGTTAGGTTTCAGTAGTTCTAAGTTCTAGGGGACTGATGAGCTCAGAATTTAAGTAACATAATGCTCAGAGCCATTTCAACCATTTTTTATGAATGGTGGGCTCCATGTGGTTCCCAAGTCATGCAGCGACCGTAAACCATAAAATTACCAAATATGCAGCAACCAGGCGCAAAATCATGTTTTATTTATTCACTTTTGCAAATCGATTTCAGCTGATTAACAGCCATCATAGGTGGTACAAACACAAGAATAAAAATAATTGATAACAGTGGCCAAATGAATGAATGTACATAAAACAACGTAAACCAATTAAATGTATATAGACGCATTAAACCATTTGAAATGAACTTACAAATTTACCTTTCAATCAATATATGCCCTGAGTAGTAATACTGTCTTAAGCAGAGGTCAAACGTGAATTGATACATGGAGAATTGACTATGACAACGAGAAACCATAAGGGGGCGCTGCAAAGCTAACCCGCCCTCTATGCGAAAAGATACAGCTGAAATAAAAATGAGAAGAAGAAGAAAGAGATATAAAATGCAAAGTGAGGTAAAATATAATGATATAATACTAAAACATTTATATGAAATGGGTAAATTGACAAAGATTTTGTCAACCACATAGTACAGTTATATATGACAAAAACCGATTGTACAAATTAGTAAAACGGAACATAGATGAGATGCAAACCATCGAAAAAATTTGGAGAAATTAATTTTTTTAAATTATTTATCATATTTTCATCCAAGAGCAAAAGATAATCATAATGTGAAAACGTAAAACGACATTGGCATCAATCTAGCGAACAGTTAATGACATTCAGGAAGATCGGATTTTTTTTCGCAGATGGTGCCACATTGCTGAATGTACATGTAATGTAAACTAAGTTGAGATAAGAAAATTACGGTCACAAACGAAACACATGTATTAATGAAACAAGGCCAAATGCAAAAACAAAGCGCTAGCACAGTTCATACATTGGAAAATTAACACTGGCTCAATAGGATGAATTGAGAACTCGTAGGGGCTCTTACAGTGTGCCCGTATATCATGAGACATTAATCTAAATCATAAGGATTCCACCTCACTCCTACCCTCAAATACCTTGGCCTCACACTCGACCGCCACCTCACCTGGACTCCCCATCTCCTTACCATCCAAAACAAAGCTCACAACCGCCTCCACCTCCTGAAACTCCTATCCGGCCGGACGTGGGGTGTGCATTGTTCCACCATCCTTCACACCTACAAATCCTTGATCGCCCCATCCTCTGTTATGCCAGCGTCTCTTGGATTTCCGCCCCTCCACGGTTCTATCAAGCCCTCCAAATCCTCGAACGCCATGCGCTCCGCCTCGCCTTCCGCATCCACCTTCCGTCCCCCACGCGCATCCTCTACGACCTCATCGCCTTCCCCCACCTTCTCCTTTTCCTTGAACACATCCGCACACTCTATATTGTCCGCCGCCTTGACCCCCCTCACCCCCTTGTTTCTCCCATCCTCTCAACGCCCAACCAGTTGCCGCGCCTTTAGCGTTGTGTCCCACCCTCTCTCCATCTCCACACCCTCCATCTCCTTTCCCAACACATCTTCCACCATCCACCCCTCCCAGATGATGAGCTTTGCCCTGATATCTACCCTTCCTACCAACTCTAGCCCCTCCTCTGGGCTCCCTTTCCTCCTCCTCCTGAGCGGCTTCCCCCTCCTACTCCCCCTCCATCTCTTGCGCCACATTCCAGTGTCTGTGCTCCCCCCTGCCCTGTCTTCCTCTCCCACCCCACGTGTCTCCTGCCTCTTTGTGAACCCACTGATACCCCTCCTCTCTTCATCCCACTGCTTCCCCAGCTGCCCCTTGCTCTCCCCTCCTCTTCCATACTCTCTGACCTTTTCCCTCGGCAGGTCCCACCTGGCAGTTTTATTGTTCTTCGTCTGTGCTCCAAGTGGGTTTTAAGTGTGTTGTTCCGGAGAGTTTTTGCTACTGTGGCCAATTTTTAACCTGTGCCTGTGCATTCAGTGTCTTCTCTGTGTTTTAAGAATCGCCAATGGTGTTTTTTTAACTTTCTGGTGACTTTTTTTAACTGTCCCCCATGAACGTCTCCATGTCAGTGTATATTTTACTTCCATTTTCTCCCCTTACTCTGTTTTATGTTCCCCTTTTTTATCTGCTTATACATGTATCATTTTATTCTTGTTTTAATTGTCGTGTCACTCGGCTGAAGAGTGGCGGATTGTGCCGCTGACAGCCCTCACCTGCCCATATGGGACAGGGGAATGAAATCACAATAAAGAAAAAAAATCATAAGGCTCCTCCCCTCCATCTACCCCTCCTACCAACTTTGATCCTCCCTCCCTCTTCCTATATCTGTTCCTTTGGGCACCCTCCCACCCTCCTCCCTTTCTCCCCACTCCTCCCCTGGGCTTCCCCTCCCCTGTCCCTCTACATCTCCTCCCATCTCCTCAGCCATTGGAATCTTTGTTCACCCCTCTCCACCCTCTCCACCCCCCCCCCCCTGCTTCCCCTCTTGGCAGGTCCCCGGACTACGTGGACTTTTGCGTGCCAGAGATCATCGCCATCAGTGTCTCGTGTTTAGTGTTCAGTGTTCACCGTCGCACTCCATCGTTCACCAGTGCCATTGCCATCTTCAGCGTTTATGCATCGTGTTGACAGTTTGCAGTGCGGATTATCGTGGAGTGTGAACGGCTCCATGTTTGTCTTTATGTGTCAACTGTTTTATTGCCCACTGTTCTGTAACTTACGTGTATTGTTTCTGTTTTTTCTCATTGTGTATTCTATGGCTGAAGAGCAGCATAGAACGCTGCTGACAGCCTGCCAGTTGTACAGGTCTTAAAATAACAATAAAGAAAAAAAATCATAAGGCACCCAGAGCGGATTTTCCTCCTCCCCCCCCCCCCCTGAGACCCTGCACCACATACTTGCCTCTTTCCTTCCCACATCCCTCCCTACCTGGCCCTCTTCAGAGCGCCCCCCGCTCATCTCCCCCTCTCTTCCCCTCCCTCCCTCCCTCCCTCCTGTCTTCTGGTCTCCCTCATCTCCTTGCACCTGGCAAATCCTCCGTTTTGATCATCATCACTGTGCCACGTCAGTGATGTGTTTAGTGCTCTTTCTCCTGTGCATCAAGAGGTGTGATTTTAATAGTGTACTGCCTTGAGGTTCGCCGTCAGTGTTTGTTATGTGCTACGCCATCCGTTGATACCTTTTATGCTCCAGTCATACTGTCCCTTGTGTTCTTTAAATTTTGGCAGCGTGGCTTTTTGTGTGTGCTCCTTTTAAACAGTTTTTTATCTCCATTTTACAGTCACCCCGGTTTTTTGTCTATTGCCTTCCATGATGTTCCCCCTTTTTTTTCTATGTTCACCATATTCTCCCCTTTGCTATTTTTAAATGTCTTATATTGTTTTTTCTATGTCTTTCGGCTGAAGAGCGGCACATATGCTGCTGCCAGCCCCCCTGATGGGTAATTGAAATACAATAAAGGAAAAAAAATCATAAGGATACGGATCCTGTACACCTCCCGCAAACTCGATCCTCCTCACTCGATTGTCTCGCCCATCCTCTCCCACCCCCACCCGCTGCCGTGCCTGTATTCCCACATCCCACCTGGTCTCCATCCTCCACTGTCCTTACTCTCTCCCAACGTGGCTTCCGCCAACTCCTTCTCCCTGATTATGCCCTCCTCCCCTCCATCTACCCCTCCTACCAACTTTGATCCTCCCTCCCTCTTCCTGTGTTTGCTCCTTTGGGCACCCTCCCTCCCTACTCTCCCGCTCCCTCCCTCCTCCATTTCACCCCACTCCTCCCCCAGGCTTCCTTTCCCCTGTCCCTCTACTCCTCCCCCTATCTCCTCAGCCATTGGCATCTTTCTTCACCCCTCTCCCCCACCTCATCCTTCGTCCCCTCTTCGCAGGTCCGCGTACTCGTACACGCTATGTGGACATTCGCGCGCCAGAGATCATAGTCATCAGTGTCTCGTGTGTGTCATTGTGTTCAATGTTCAGTATAGACCGTCGCACTCCATCGTTCACCTGTGCCATCGCCATCTTCAGTGTTTGTGCGCCGTTTCAACAGACAGTTTGCAGTGTGGTTTATCGTCGAGTGTGAACGGCTCTGTGTTTGTCTTTATCTGTCTACTGTTTTTTGTCACTTATGTGTATTCATTCTGTTGTTTATTGGTCTATTCTATGGCTTAAGAGCGGCCAACATGCTGCTGCCTGTTTGTGCCATTCCAGCACTAATCGAAGCGTTAGGGTTTCAGGTGCCAGGCAGCCAGCCAGCTAACAGAGAAGCAGCAGTCCAGCGGAGCAGCAGCAACAGCAACAGCAGCATAACCGTCCCTGAGCAGCAGGAATAGGAGCAAAGCAGCTGCCTAGCCATCACTGAACAGCAGCCTGAGCAGCTGGAGCAGCAGAAACACCAGGAGCACAAGGAGCAGCAAGAGCAGCAGGAGCAGCAGGAGCAATGGGAGCATCAGGAGAAGCAGAAGCAGCTGCAGCAGCAGCAGAAGCCTAGCCATCCCTGAGCAGCAGCCGGAGTAGCAGAAGCAGCAGGAGCACCCGGAGCACCAGGAGCAGCAGCAGGAGCAGGTCCAGCAGCAGCAGCCTAGCCCGCCCTGACCGGCAGCAAGAGCAGCAACAGGAGCAGGAGCATTAGCAGCAGCCTAGCCATCCCTGAGCAGCAGCTCGAGCAGCCAGAGCAACAGAAACAGCAAAAGCACCAAGAGCAGCAGGAGCAGCAGCAGCAGCAGCAGGAGGAGCATCAGCAGCCCCCAGGGCGTCCCTGAGCAGCAATAGCAGAAGCAGCAGGAGCACTAGCAGCAGCCTAGACATCCCTGAGCAATGGCAGCAGCAGCAGGAGCACTAGCAGCAGCCTAGACATCCCTGAGCAGCAGCTGGAGGAGAAAGAGCAGCGAAAGCAGCAGGAGCACCAGGAGCAGCAGGAGGAGCAGCAGCAGCAGGAGCAGCAGCAGCAGCATAACCGTCCGTGACCAGCAGCAGCAGCAGCAGGAGCACTAGCAGCAGCCTAGCCATCCCTGAGCTTCAGCTGGATCAGCCGGAGCAGCAGAAGCAGCAGGAGCACAAAGAGCACCTGGAGCAGCAGGAGACGCAGAAGCAGCAGGAGCAACAGGAGCAGCTGGAGCAGCAGCTGCAGCAGGAGCAGCTGCAGCAGCCTAGCCCGCCCTGACCGGCAGCAAGAGCAGCAACAGGAGCAGGAGCATTAGCAGCAGCCTAGCCATCCCTGAGCAGCAGCTCGAGCAGCCAGAGCAACAGAAACAGCAAAAGCACCAAGAGCAGCAGGACCAGCAGCAGCAGGAGCATCAGCAGCCCCCAGGGCGTCCCAGAGCAGCAGCAGCAGCAGCAGCAGCAGCAGCAGCCTAGCAGTCCCTGAGCAGCAGCAGCAGCAGCCTAGCAGTCCCTGAGCAGCAGCAGCAGCAGCAGCAACAGCAGCAGGAGCACTAGCAGCAGCCTAGCCATCCCTGAGCAGCAGGTGGAGCAGCCGGAGCAGTAGAAGCAGCAGGAGCAGCAGAAGCAGCAGGAGCTGCAGGAGAAGCAGAAGCAGCAGGAACACCAGGAGCACCAGGAGCAGCAGCAGCAGCAGGAGCAGCAGCAGCAGCCTACCCATCCCTGACCAGCAGCAGCAACAGGAGCACTAGCAGCAGCCTAGCCATCCCTGAGGAGCAGCAGCAGCAGGAGCAGGAGCACCAGCAACAGCCTAGCCATCATTGAGCAGCACCTGGAGCAGCCGGAGCTGAAAAAGCAGCAGGACCACCAGGAGCACTAGGTGCGGCAGCAGCAGCTGCAGCAGCAGCAGCAGCCTAGCCATCCCTGTGCAGAAGCAGCAGGAGCACCAGAAGCAGCAGCAGCAGCCTAGCCGTCCGTGAGCAAAAGCAGCAGCAACAGCAGGAGCACTAGCAGCAGCCTAGCCATCCCTGAGCAGCAGCTGGAGCAGCCGGGGCAGCAGAAGCAGCAGGAGCACCAGGAGCAGCAGGAGCAGCAGGAGAAGCAGCAGCAGAAGGAGCAGCAACAGAAGCCTAGCCATCCCTGAGCAGCAGCAGCAGCAGGAGCACCAGGTGCAGCAGCAGCAGCCTAGCCGTCCTTGAGCAGAAGCAGCAGCAGCAGCAGCAGCAGCAGGAGCACTAGCAGCAGCCTAGCCATCCCTGAGCAGCAGCTGGAGCAGCCGGAGCAGCAGAAGCAGCAGGAGCACCAGGAGCAGCAGGAGCAGCAGGAGAAGCAGCAGCAGAAGGAGCAGCAGCAGCAGCCTAGCCGTCCCTGAGCAGCAGCAGCAGCAGCAGCAGTAGCAGGAGCACTAGCAGCAGCCTAGCCATCCCTGAGCAGCAGCTGGAGTTGCCGGGGCAGCAGAAGCAGCAGGAGCACCAGGAGCAGCAGGAGCAGCAGGAGAGCAGCAGCAGTAGGAGCACCAGGAGCATTCTAGCCGTCCCTGAGCAGCAGCAGCAGCAGGAGCACTAACAGCAGCCTAGCCAACCCTGAGCAGCAGCTGGAGCAGCCAGAGAAGCAGAAGCAGCAGGAGCACCAGGAGCACTAGGAGCAGCAGCAGCAGAAGCAGGAAGAGCAGCAGCAGCCTAGCCGTCCCTGAGCAGCAGCAGCAGCAGGAGCACTAGCAGCAGCCTAGACATCCCTGAGCAAATGCAGCAGCAGCAGGAGCACCAGGAGCAGCAGGAGCAGCAGGAGAGCAGCAGCAGTAGGAGCACCAGGAGCATTCTAGCTGTCCCTGAGCAGCAGCAGCAGCAGGAGCACTAACAGCAGCCGAGCCAACCCTGAGCAGCAGGTGGAGCAGCCAGAGCAGCAGAAGCAGCAGGAGCACCAGGAGCACTAGGAGCAGCAGCAGCAGAAGCAGGAAGAGCAGCAGCAGCCTAGCCGTCCCTGAGCAGCAGCAGCAGCAGGAGCACTAGCAGCAGCCTAGACATCCCTGAGCAAATGCAGCAGCAGCAGGAGCACTAGCAGCAGCCTAGCCATTCCTGAGCAGCAGCTGGAGCAGAAGGAGCAGCGAAAGCAGCAGGAGCACCAAGGGCAGCAGGAGCAGCTGTAGCAGCAGGAGCAGCAGCAGCAGCATAACCGTCCGTGACCAGCAGCAGCAGCAGCAGCAGGAGCCCTAGCAGCAGCCTAGCCATCCCTGAGCACCAGCTGGACCAGCCGGAGCAGCAGAAGCAGCAGGAGCAGCAGGAGCAGCAGGAAAAGCAGCAGCAGAAGGAGCAGCAGCAGCAGCCTAGCCGTCCCTGAGCAGCAGCAGCAGCAGCAGCAGGAGCACCAGGTGCAGCAGGAGCAGCAGGACAAGCAGAAGCAGAAGCAGCATGTGCAGCAGCGGCAGCAGCTGTAGCTGTAGCAGCCCATTAGTACCTGAGCTGCAGCAGCAGCAGCCTAGCCATAAAGGAGCAGAAGCAGGAGCAGCAGCATCATAGCTGTCCCTGAGCAGCAGGAGCAGCAGGAGCAGTAGCAGCAGCATCCTACCCATCCCTGAGCAGCAGAAGCAGCAGCAGTAGCAGCAGCAGGTGCAGAAGGTGCAGCAGCAGCAGCAGCAGTATACGCAGCTGCAGGAGTAGCAGAAGCAACAGCAGGAGCTGCAGAAACAGCAGCAGCAGGATGTTGCGTAAGGAGCACCAGCAGCAGCAGCAACAGCAAAAGCAGCGGCCTAGGCGTCCCTGAGCAGAAAGAGCAGAAGCAGCCAGAGGAGCTTGAGCAGCAGGAGCAGCAGCAGCAACAACAGCTGCAGCAGCATTGTAACTGTCCCTCAGCATCAGGAGCAGCAGATGAAGCAGGAGCAGCAGCAGCAGCATCCTAGCTGTCACTGAGCACCAGCACCAGCAGGAGCAGCAGGACAAGCAGAAGCTGCTTAGCCATCCCTGAGCAGCAGCAACAACTGCAGCAGCATTCTAACTGTCCCTCAGCAGCAGGAGCAGCAGATGAAGCAGGAGCAGCAGCAGCAGCATCCTAGCTGTCACTGAGCACCAGCAGCAGCAGGAGCAGCAGAACAAGCAGAAGCTGCCTAGCTGTCCCTCAGCAGCAGCAGCAGCAGCAGCAGGAGCACCAGCAGCAACCTAGCCATCCCTGAGCAGCAGCTGGAGCACCAGGAGCAGCAGGAGCAGCAGGACAAGCAGAAGCAGAAGCAGTATTTGCAGCAGCAGCAGCAGCAGCAGCTGTAGCTGTAGCAGCCCATTAGTACCTGAGCTGCAGCAGCAGCAACCTAGCCATCCAGGAGCAGAAGCAGGAGAAGCAGCATCGTATCTGTCTCTGAGCAGCAGGAGCAGCAGCAGCAGCAGCAGGAGCAGTAGCAGCAGCATCCTACATATCCCTGAGCAACAGAAGCAGCAGCAGGTGCAAAAGGTGTAGCAGCTGGAGCAGCAACAACAGCAGTATACGCAGCAGCAGTATACGCAGCAGCAGGAGCAGCAGAAGCAACAGCAGGCGCTGCAGAAACAGCAGCAGCAGGAGTAGCATAAGGAGCACCACCAGCAGCAGCAGCAAAAGCCACGGTCCTAGGCGTTCCTGAGCAAAAGGAGTAGGAGCAGCCGGGGTTGCTTGAGCAGCAGGAGCACCAGCAGCTCCAGGAGCAGCAGCAGCAGGAGCACTACCAGCAGCCTAGCCATCCCTGAGCAGCAGCTGGAGTGGCCGGAGCAGCAGAAGGAGTACCAGGATCAGCAGGAGCACCAGGAGCAACAGGAGCAGCAGGATCAGCAGGAGCAGCCTAGGCGTCCCTGAGCAGCAGCACCAGCAGCAGCAGGAGCACTAGCAGCAGCCTAGCTATCCCTGAGAAGAAGCTGGAGCAGGTGGAGCAGCAGAAGCAGCATGAGCATTAGGAGCATCAGGTGCAGCAGGATCAGCAGGACAAGCAGAAGCAGAAGCAGCATCTGCAGCAGCAGCAGCAGTAGCTGTAGCAGCCCATTCATACCTGAGCTGCTGCAGCAGCAGCTTAGCCATAGAGGAGCAGAAGCAGGAGCAGCAGCATCGTAGCTGTCCCTGAGCAACAGGAGCAGCAGGAGCAGTAGCAGCAGCATCCTACCCATCCCTGAGCAGCAGAAGCAGCAGCAGGTGCAGAAGGTGCAGCAGCAGCAGCAGCAGTGGTATACGCAGCAGCAGGAGCTGCAGAAGCAACAGCAGGAGCTGCAGAAACAGCAGCAGCAGGATGTTGCACAAGGAGCACCAGCAGCAGCAACAGCAAAAGCAGCGGCCTAGGCGTCCCTGAGCAGAAAGAGCAGAAGCAGCCAGAGTAGCTTGAGCAGCAGGAGCAGCAGCAGCAGCAACAGCTGCAGCAGCATTCTAACTGTCCCTCAGCAGCAGGAGCAGCAGATGAGGAAGGAGAAGCAGCAGCAGCATCCTAGCTGTCACTGAGCACCAGCACCAGTAGGAGCAGCAGGACAAGCAGATGCTGCCTAGCCGTCCCTGAGCAGTAGCAGCAGCAGCAGCAGCAGGAGCACTAGCAGCAACCTAGCCATCCCTGAGCAGCAGCTGGAGCACCAGGAGCAGCAGGAGCAGCAGGACAAGCAGAAGCAGAAGCAGCATTTGCAGCAGCAGCAGCAGCAGCAGCCTAGCCATCCAGGAGCAGAAGCAGGAGAAGCAGCATCGTACCTGTCTCTGAGCAGCAGGAGCTGCTGCAGCAGCAGCAGGAGCAGTAGCACCTACAAGGTGCAGCAGCTGGAGCAGCAACAGCAGCAGTATATGCAGCAACAGTATACGCAGCAGCAGGAGCAGCAGTAGCAACAGCAGGCGCTGCAGAAACAGCAGCAGCAGGAGTAGCATAAGGAGCACCACCAGCAGCAGCAAAAGCCACAGTCCTAGGCGTTCCTGAGCAGAAGGAGTAGGAGCTGCCGGAGTCGCTTGAGCAGCAGGAGCAGCAGCAGCAGCAGCAGCATTCTAGCTGTGACTCAGCAGCAGGAGCAGCAGATGCAGCAGGAGCAGCAGAAGCAGCAAGGCCACTAGCAGCAGCCTAGCTATCCCTGAGATGCAGCTGAAGCAGGCGGAGCAGCAGAAGCACCAGGAGCACCAGGAGCAGCAGGAGCAACAGGAGAAGCAGCAGAGGCTAAGCCGTCCCTGAGCAGCTGCTGGAGCAGCCGGAGCAGCAGAAGCAGCAGGAGCACAAGGAGCAGCAGCAGCAGCAGCCTAGCCGTCCCTGAGCAGCAGCAGCAGCAGCAGGAGCACTAGCAGCAGCCTAGCCATCCCTGAGCAGCAGCTGGAGCAGCCGGAGCACCAGAAGCACCAGGAGCAGCAGCAGCAGCAGCAGCAGCCTAGCCGTCCCTGAGCAGCAGCAGCAGCAGCAGCAGCAGCAGGAGGAGCACTAACAGCAGCCTAGCCATCCCTGAGCAGCAGCTGGAGCAGCCGGTGCAGCAGAAGCAGCTGGAGCACCAGGAGCACCAGGAGCAGCAGCAGCAGCAAGAGCAGCAGCAGCAGCCTAGGCGTCCCTGAGCAGCAGCGGCAGATTTACCATCATCATCAGCAGCAGAAGCACTAGCAGCAGCCTCTCCATCCCTGAGCAGAAACTGGAGCAGCCTGAGCAGCAGAAGCAGCAGGAGCACCAGGAGCACCAGGAGCAGCAGCAGCAGCAGCAGCAGTAGGACTAGCCGAGCCATCCCTATGCAGCAACAGCAGCAGCAGAAGCCCATCCATCGCAGAGCTGCAGCTGCAGCACCTTCCCGGTCTCCCTGAACAGCAGCAGCAGCATCACTGGCCCCGTTGTCCCTAGCAGCAGCAGCAGTCCAGTCAACCCTAAGCAGCAGCAGCCGGTGCAGTAGCTCAGCCATCCTTGAGCAGCAGCAGCAGCCCAGCCACCCCTGAGCAGCAGCAGCAACACCAGAGCAGCCAAAGCAAAGCAGTAGCAGCAGCAGCAGCCGAGCCATCCCTGAGCAGCAGCAGCAATACCAGCCCAGCCATCCCTGAGCAGTAGCAGTAGCAGCAGCAGCAGCAGCAGCAGCATCTACAGCACTTTTTTTTTTGGTCATCAGTCTACTGACTGGTTTGATGTGGCGCACCACGAATTCCATTCCTGTGCTAACCTCTTCATCTCAGAGTAGCACTTGCAAACTACGTCCTCAATTATATGCTTGACGTCTGTCTTTGCCCTCTACTGCTCCCTCTAGTACCATGGAAGTCATTCCCTCATGTCTTACAAGATGTCCTGTCCCTTCTCCTTATCAGTGTTTTCCACATATTCCTTTTCTCTCCGAATCTGTGTAGAACCTCCTCATTCTTTACCTTATCAGTCCACCTAATTTTCAACATTCGTCTATAGCACCACATCTGAAATGCTTCGATTCTCTTCTGTTCCGGTTTTCCCACAGTCCATGTTTCATTACCATACAATGCTGAACTCCAGATGTACATCCTCAGAAATTTCTTTCTCAAATTAAGGCCGGTATTTGATATTAGTAGACTTCTCTTGGCCAGAAATGCCTTTTTTGCCATAGTGAGTCTGCTTTTGATGTCTTCCATGCTCCGTCCGTCATTGGTTATTTTACTGCCTAGGTAGCAGAATTCCTTAACTTCATTTACTTCGTGACCATGAATCCTGATGTTACGTTTCTCGCTGTTCTCATTTCTACTACTTCTCATTACCTTCGTCTTTCTCCGATTTACTCTCAAACCAAACTGCGTACTAATTAGACTGTTCATTCTGTTCAGCAGATCATTTAATTTTTCTTCACTTTCACTCAGGATAGCAATGTCATCAGCGAATCGTATAATTGATATCCTTTCACCTTGTATTTTAATTCCACTCCTAAACCTTTCTTTTATTTCCATCATTGCCTCCTCGATGTACAGATTGAAGAGTAGGGGCTAAAGGCTACAGCCTTGTCTTACTCCCTTCTTAATACGAGCACTTCGTTCTTGATCGTCCACTCTTATTATTCCCTCTTGGTTGTTGTACATATTGTATATGACCTGTCTCTCCCTATAGCTTACCCCTACTTTTTTTAGAATCTTGAACAGCTTGCACCATTATATATTGTCGAACGCTTTTTCCAGGTCGACAAATCCTATGAACGTGTCTTGATTTTTCTTGAGCCTTGCTTCCATTATTAGCCGTAACGTCAGAATTGCCTCTCTCGTCCCTTTACTTTTCCTATATTCTACACACCAACGTGAATAGTCGTTTTGTTGCCACTTCCCCTGACCAGCAGGAGCAGCACCAGCCCAGCCATCCCTGAGCAGCAGCAGCAGCAGCAGTAGGATTAGCCGAGCCATCCCTGAGCAGCAACTGCAGCAGCAGCAGCCCAGCCATCCCAGAGCTGCAGCTGCAGCATCTGCCCGGCCTCCCTGAGCAGCAGCAGCAGCACCAACCCCATTGTCCCTAGCAGCAGCAGCAGCAGTAGCAGCCCAGCCATCCCTGAGCAGCAGCAGCAGCAGCAGTAGGATTAGCCGAGCCACCCCTGAGCAGCAACTACAGCAGCAGCAGCCCAGCCATCCCAGAGCTGCAGCTGCAGCACCTGCCCGGTCTCCCTGAGCAGCAGCAGCAGCAGCAGCGGCCCTGTTGTCCCTAGCAGCAGCAGCAGCAGTCCAGTCAACCCTAAGCAGCAGCAGCCGCAGCAGTAGCTCAGCCATCCCTGAGCACCAGCAGCAGCAGTAGCATCCCAGCCATCCCTGAGCAGCAGCAGCAACACCAGCCCAGCCATCGCTAAGCAGCAGCAGCAGCAGCCCAGCCATCCCTGAGCAGCAGCAGCATCTGCAGCACTAGCCCAGATTTTCCTGAGCAGCAGCAGCACCAGCCCTGCCATCCGTAAGCAGCTGCAGCAGCAGGCCAGCCATCCCTGAGCAGCAGCAGCAGCAGTAGGATTAGCCGAGCCATCCCTGAGCAGCAGCAGCCGCAGCAGTAGCTCAGCCATCCCTGAGCAGCAGCGGAAGCCGAGCCATCCCTGAGCAAGAACAGCAGCAGCAGCCCAATCGTCACTGATCAGCAGCACCAGCAGCAGCCACAGCAATAGCCCAGTCAATCTTGAGCAGCAGCAACAGCAGCAGCAGCAGCAGCAGCAGCAGCCCAACCAGCCCAGTAGCCTCTGCATTCACGCTCTCGCTGGCGGCAGCTTAGTGGGTAATCGCCCCAGTCAGTGAAATCATCTGTTTTTGTCCGTCTTCGTCCATCCGTCTTTGTGAGGACCTTTTCTTCTTTTGTTTTGTCCAGTCCTGTCCTTTTGTTATTCCCTTCTAGTCATGACTATGCCCACCACAACTGCAACCACCACCACCACCATCACTATCATCTTTATCTCGCCGTCTGCTGCCCTCCTCCACAATTACGTTGTGTGCCTAATTGGCTCCCCCATTCAATTCCCCCACTTGTCGCCCTCCATTCTCCTGCACTGTTCGTCGCCCTGTCCCTGGTTCCTTCCCTCGTTGCCTCCTCCTCTGATCCCTTCCCTCTCCTCCTTCACTCTATTGCCACTGTTCGTGAGGCCCTCGCAAGGGTGGTGGCCAAGAGGGCCACGGCCTTTGCACAACTGTCGCCGTCGCCATCACCATCACCTTCCCCGTCTCGTTGCGCACACAAGGTCCGGCACCCATACCAGGACATGTCACCTCCTGCCATCTTCTTGTTGCTCTTGAACCCACGCACCTTCTCACAATTCTCACCCTTCCATCGCAGTTAAACGTCCCAGCGGCACCTCCACCTTCTCTGATCCCAAAACATCCAAGCCTCTTCCTCCTCCCACCCCTGTGGATGCAATGGATGTCTCCTCGCCTGTCCCTCCTCTTTCTCCTCCCTCTCCACATACAAATACCTCCTGTTCCGTCCGGACCCCATACCCCTCGAAGCCTGGAACCTTGCCCTGCTTTTCTGCCAGCGCTTTTCCAGAGCCCCCATCTCCCTCCTCACTCCCCGCCGAGACTTCGTTCTCATCACCTGCCCCAGCCCCACCCTTCACACAGGCATCCTCTCAAGAACCCCATTACCCGCTCTGGCCCCAATGCCTCCCTCACCCCTGCTCCTTCCCTGTCATCCTCCCACCAATCCCAACCCCTGCATCACCCGCTGAACTTCATCGCTGTGATCACTCGTCCTAGTGTGACAATCACAAATGAGGAGGTCTTGGTGCACCTGTACTTTTAAATATGGGCGGCACACCGGATTTTCAACCCGGCTGGCCCCACCTGCCTTATGCAGGTGTTCTCCAAACACGCCCCTTCCATCAACCTTCTCTTGAAGCAGGGTACCCTCCTATTCCGTCGACGGTGCAAAGTCGACTCCTCCCGTTCCCCTCCTCAATTTTTCCGCTGCCAGAGGTGCCTGCATTATAATGCACACCCAACATCTCAGTGCCGCAAGGCCCCCATCTGACCACACTGTAAACAGGTGCACTTCCTCCAGCAATGCCCCAACCTCCACTCCCCTCCTTCCTGCAACACCTGTAAACTCCCGCACCATACCTAATCCTAGAAGTGCAAGGCCCCCCCCCCCCCCCACCACTCCTGAACTCACTATCCCCATCTGCCCTCTGGACGCCCCCACCCCTCCTGGCAATTCCCTTCGCCCCCCCCCCCCCCCCCACTGCTGAGGACATCATCAGGTTTGTCACCATCGTCCTCCAGAACATCCACCCATTCCAGCGCCCCCACACCCTCCAGCAGATATCCCTTGCCGCCCGATCCATCTTCCACCTGAACACCTATGCCACCTAGTCCCATAACCAAGCCCACTTCACCTTCTCCCGTCTCGACACGCTTGTCTAAATCCCTGTCATGGCGCAACAGCACTGTATCTTGTTCAATAACATCTTTTCCCTTCTCGCCACAGTGGTGGTATCGGTTTCTCTCCTCCCTCCAAGGTGACCTCCTTCCCATTCCCCAGCACATCCGCCCCAAATCCAATACCACTCCTGACATCACCCTCTCCTCCCCTAACCTCCTTGGCCACATAGCGGTGGAAGTCCTTGACCCTGTTGGCAGTGACCATCTCCCTGTCCTCCTCACCATTTCAGATGATCGTCGACCCCCTCCCGATCCTCCAATCGACCCCCTCCCCTGAAATATGTCCATGATTATTCCCATATCAACTGGAATGCTTACCACAATACCCTCTCTACCCAGGTCGATTGCCACCCCTTCACCTAACACCACCCTGATGATGTTACCCATGCAACCTCCCTTCTCCAGCAGACCTTGTCTGAGGCCATGCAGGCCCACGTCCCTACCATCGCCATCCACCTGCACCATAGCACTTTACTCCCACAGGCCATCCTCCTCCTCCGTGAATCCCACTGTCTCTACTGTGCCTTCCTTCACATACATGATCGGGACACACTACGATGCCACTGGCAACTACAATGCCACATCACAAACTTGCTTGTGGCAAAGAAACGCCAGGACTGGCAATGCTACCCTCTCTGTCAACTTGTCCAAGTACTGGTCTGCCTTCCGCCACCTTACCAGATCTAAAGTCCCCCCTACTACACACTCATGATGACCAGCCCTTCCCTGACAACCTTAGTAAGGTCAATCACTTTGCCTCCTACCTCTCCAATATCTTTACCCTCCCTGACGATCCCAGTTCGATTACTCCTTCTTCCATGATGTCTGAGATCGAATTGACACCTCTGTCCCTCCAGTCGCTCCTAGCTTCCAGTACTTGGACAACATTACATACCACGAACACAATGCCCCCATCACTGCTCAGGATATCATCAATACATTCTGCACGAAATGCACCACTGCTTCCGGTCACAATCGTGTTACCAATCACCATCTCTGTGAAGCTCCCACCTCCTTCCTCTTCACCCTGGCAAGGCTGTATAAGGTGGTCTTGTCCAACAGCTAATACCCCGACCTGTGGAAAACCTCCTGGACCCTGATGTTCCTCAAACCTGACAAACCGCCATCCACTGTCTCCTCCTAGCATCCCATCAGCCTTACCTTGGTCTTCAGCAAGGTCCTGGAATCCATCCTTACCCAACACATCCACCAGATCTACACCAGCACCACCTCTTTCCCACTACCCAGTGTGGCTTTCGACCATCTTTCTCCGCCGATGGCCTTCTCCTTCACCTCACTAATCTCCTCTCCAAACAGCTCAAGTCCCATCAATCTGCCATCTTCATCTCCTTCGACCTTGAAAGTGCTTACGGCCTTGTATGGCATTCCGGTCTCCTCTTCAAGCTCCAAACCTTTGCCTTTCCTATCAACTATGTCTGTCTGATCAGATCTTTTCTTTCCCAACGTCCTTCCTATATCAACATCCATAACACAGGTTCCTACACCTTCTAACCCTCCGCTGGTGTGCCCCAAGGTTCCGTCCACTCCCCTCTTCTTTACCTTCTGTATACGGCAGACATACCGCAGCCTTCACCCTCTGACCACCTTCTCCAATGTGCCGATGACACCGCCTTCCTTGCCCTCGCTCCCACCCTGCAACGTTCCCAACACCTTCTCCAATCCCAACTTGAACAGTTCACAACTTGGTGTAACGAGTGGTTGCTCAAGGTCAATCCTTCTAAGATCCAGGCTATCATTGTAGCCAAAACCACCCCTTCCTTCCATCTCCTATATCACCATTTATGGCCATCCTATCACTCTCACCCCCATCCTCAAGTACCTTGGCGTCACCCTTGACCATCGCCTCTCCTGGACCCTCATCTCCTGACAATCCAAGCCAAGGTACGCTCCTGACTCCGTCTCCTCAAGCTCCTTTCTGGCCGCACGTGGGGTCTGGATCCTTTCACATCTATAAATCCCTCATCCACCCTATCCTCTGCTATGCCCACCCCACCTGGATCTCCGCCCCTCCTACATTTTACAAATCCCTTCAAATCCTCAAACGCCATGCGCTCCACCTCACGTATCGTATCTGCCTCCCCTCCCCTACATGGATCCTGTATGACCTCATTCCTTTCCCGCACCTCCTCCTTTTCCTCGAATGGATTGTAGCCAAAACCACCCCTTCCTTCCATCTCCTATATCACCATTTATGGCCATCCTATCACTCTCACCCCCATCCTCTACACTTCCTGCAAACTTGGCCCCTCTCACCTGCTTGTCTCTCCATTCCTCTCCCACTCCCATCCGCTGCCACACCTGTATTCCCACGTACCACCTGCTCTCCATCTCTCCACTCTCTATACCCTCACTCAAGGTGGTTTCCGCCAACTACCCCTCCCTGATGATACCCTCCTCCCCTCCATCTACCCCTCCTACAAACTTTGATCATCCCCTTCCACCCCCTGAGTCTTCCCATGGGCACCCTCTCTCCCTTCTCTCCCTCCTCCTTTCCTCCCTCCCTCCTCTGTCCCGGGCTTACCTTACCCCCGTAGATTATTTCCTCCCACTCACATCTCCTCTGCCACTGGCATCCACCCCCTCTCCTCTCCCTCCTCCCCCACCTGTTCCCCTTTGGCAGGTCCCCGGACTCGTACACATATAGTGAACTTTCGAGCCGGAGATCATCGCCTAGTGTTTGTGTGTGCCGTCGTGTTCGTGTTACAGTGTTTCATCGTTTGTGCTCCATCATTTGTGTGTGTCGTCTCTGTCATCTCTGCATGTGTCCACGTCCCTGAACGTTTTTATTTTGGACAGTGCGCCTGTGAAGGGCTCCATGTATTTTAATTTTGTATATATTGATTTGTATATCCAACATGTCTGTTTTTCGATTGTCTCCTTTTGTATCACTTGTTATATCTGTGGCCGGAGAGCGGCGTAGTATGCCGCTGTTGGCCTCTGGTCACTTCCGTATACGGAAGCACCCTTGGTAGGAGTCCAGGTCAGTCTGTCCGTGGCGAGCGTCTGAAGTGGTAAGATCTCCAGCTAAGCGCGTGTCTGCTAAGTCCGTAGGACAATGGATTTCTTAAGATCAGCCTAACTGAAAATTTAATCACCTTTATTTCAGGTTATCTCTGAAATATCTAATGTTACCTTAAATTGCAACGCAGTGTATTTCGAGTGAGAAGTTCAGAATATCTTCCAGTAGTTGCTTTGTCACTACTTTGTGAGTAAAGTGGAACCACGTGTTGATCAGTAACTCTAACTAATATCATCAATCTTAAATGCGAATGTGCGTGAGATTATAACGTCTCGTCTTGACAATGTTTTTCAATATAGCAACTTTTCTTTATGTTCAACCCACGTGGGGTGTACTTTGTGAGACCAGTACCAGGTGCTTATACAATTGTTTGACCCATCAGGCTAATAGTAAGACGATAGTAACCAGTTCGAGGTTTTTCTTTTGTAAATTGCTTTTCGATCTAATTTATTTTAATTATCAAAATTATTGTGGAGCTACGCTCTTTGTGTAAATCAAGTTGACCACGTGTAGCATATGGTGTAATCATCAAAGCAGCCCTGAGCTATTCTTTTCGGGAAGATTTCACGGAGAGTTAGTATGAATTTAGTATACCAGTGTGTGGTAATTTCATGACGGACAGGATTGCGCTACGAACGTAACTTCTTTGGGTGAAAATTGAATCGGTTGGTTGTGGTTAATTTCCTCTTCCATATGGTTCAACGTTCTTTGTGTGTTATTTTATGAATGCTGTGTTGTATGCAATGTTGGCTCCATTTTTGATGTGTTCCGTAAGATTACCGACTCACATTTTCACAATCCTAAATAAGGCACCAGTTTAGTTATGAATCAAGTTTTATATGCTGAAATTTTAACGGAACAATGATCAGTGTTAAAATAAATTTCCAAATGTAAACTGATTTATTTTTTGGCGTATATAACTGTACTATGTGGTTGACAAAATCTTTGTCAATTTACCCATTTCATACAAATATTTTAGTATTATATCATTATATTTTACCTCACTTTGCATGTCATACCTCTTTCGTCTTCTTCACATTTTTATTTTAGCTGTATCTTTTCGCATAGAGGGCGGGTTAGCTTTGCAGCGCCCCCTTATGGTTTCTCGTTGTCATAGTCAATTCTCCTAGTATCAGTTTACGTTTTACCTCTGCTTAAGACAGTATTACTACTCAGGGCACATATTGGTTAAAAGGTAAATTTGTATGTTCATTTCAAATTGTTTAATGCGTCTACATACATTTAACTGGTTTACGTTGCTTTATGCACATTTATTCATTTGGTCACTGTTATCAATTATTTTTATTTTTGTATTTGTAGCACCGATGATGCTGTTAATCAGTTGAAATCGATTTCCAAAAGTGAATAAATAAACATGATTTTGCGACTGG
Source organism: Schistocerca gregaria (assembly GCF_023897955.1). Taxonomy (NCBI): domain Eukaryota; kingdom Metazoa; phylum Arthropoda; class Insecta; order Orthoptera; family Acrididae; genus Schistocerca; species Schistocerca gregaria. Next base: position 871,916,992 of record NC_064922.1, read on the forward strand.
TTGCTGCATATTTGGTAATTTTAATATATGTTGTTGTTACAATGGTTTGGTTTTTCTGCAGCGACAGTATTAAAACAATAATTTGGCCACAGACGTTGAAACACGCTAAAGTTGATGTCGCTAACTTACGCTAGGGAGGTAATATCCGATCAAGACAAAATAAGTTGGAGTCACAATGGTGGTAGAAATTTCATAATCGGAATATGGTCGTCTTAAACTAACTGTAGATTTCTTTACTGAACCGTTCTTTACCCTTATGTGGCAACTTCACAAACTTTTGTGCTCATTAGATTTTTTGTTCCAATTTCCTGGGTATTTTCGGTGGAAACCTTGAGGTCCACAGCTTCCTCGGTGCTGCTCGAGATGATTATTTGCCAGGAAGAGTGGATACATAATACACAAAGCACACAAGATCGTAAGTCTTCTTCATAAAATGTTGTACTTTCCCACGGACAGGATGATACTTACGTATGAAACCAACAACCGAGACAGGTGACGCAGGGGTAAGGCATTGGAATCGCACCCGAGAGGACGGCGGTTCAAATTCCAAATCAACGGAGCATTTAAAGCTAACGTTCCTCACTTTTCCCTTATAAGGCTAAAAGTAATTTTTAGGCCAGAAATTTGTATATTTCATAAAGTGGTAAAACTCAACTTTTATTCATGGTAACTTCGTCCTCATACTCAAAGCTCCCATCCATTAGTTTGCCTTCACCCATCTGATGAATCACAATCTTGTTCCATTTACAGCATTGAGTTGTCATTCTTCTCTAATGACTTGACTACGGTCACAGTTTTAATATAATACCAGACAGTTTCGGCGAGATATGACTTTTCCTGTAGCTCTAGCTTCTTCAAACTTCTACTGGTGTCAAAAGAGTGCTTTAAAGATATATTAAGGCTGATATTCAGTGGTTGGAGCTGGTATGTCAACCCTTGAGGTGTGATGATAATTTTCATTTTATTTTAATATTTATGTCTCTATAGCAATCCATTTTTCTCTTTTTTCCTTTTCAAGTGTACTCTGAACTGATCACGCAGTTTTCCATAAGAACTACACACATATTTTATAGCTTTCTTATTTGAGAAATGCAAGCAGAATACCAGAAGCCATCTGTATAAAAACCAACAACCCTTCTTGGAGCAAAAGCTCTCACGAAAGACCACAGTCCATTGCTAAGACTCTGCAGCGATGAACAAGTGAACAGGTTCTTGCTAATATGGTGGCTCAGCAATCCGTTCAACAATGTCACACGACTATCTTTCTGAAACATTAACTGTTAGGCGAACAACAGGAGGGTGAAGAACGTAGATTCGTTTGGGGAAGTCTTCTTTCCACGGCTTTTTATAGCAGCAGTCACCTTACTCATGACTAAGCCGCGACAACTTTGAACAAATACTGTACCTTTCAAAGATTTCCATCACCGCCGTCATCACGTGGGAGGAAAGTCAGTTGAAAATTCGAGGTCTTGATCTGAATCGCATGGTTTAGTTACTGAAAACATATTCTTCCTCTTCAGTTAACTTAGTTGTCTTTCTGCTCCGGACTTCCTTTTTTCCTTTTTTCTTTTTCGCTACCTATCGTAGTTCATAACTGACGAAAAACCTCTTTGCCATGCATATATTTTGCTGCATCTTTCTCGGCTGAATGCTTTAGCAGAGGCTGTTTTCTACAGCGTCGTCAACCAACCTCTTGTAATCCGACCGACTAGATTTTCTTAAAAAAATAAGCGCCACTGCTATTATTTCAGAGACATATGATTAAGCCTACAAAGTACACATCGTTGCCTGCGATTTCTCGATCCTTTCAATCATACTCAGAAAAACCATAGACAATTTTATCCTGATTCTTTCCGTTCTAATTATTTGGTATATCAAGTGTGTAGTAGCGTTATAAGCTGAATAAACGTGTAGTGGCTCGCAGTCTATTCAAACCTTTTTATATGACGTCACCTCGACTGCTTGGACGTGAATTTCGTTACCAATTTTTTCAAGCTGCTAAGTACACGTTCCTCCCCCCATGAACCTTGGACCTTGCCGTTGGTGGGGAGGGGAGGGGTGTCTGTTGAGAGGCCAGACAAACGTGTGGTTCCTGAAGAGGGGCAGCAACCTTTTCAGTAGTTGCAGGGGCAACAGTCTGGATGATTGACTGATCTGGCCTTGTAACACTAACCAAAACGGCCTTGGTCTGCTGGTACTGCAAACGGTTGAAAGCAAAAGGAAACTACAGCCGTAATTTTACCCCGAGGGCATACAGCTCTACTATATGGTTAATGACGATGGCGTCCTCTTGGGTAAAATATTCCGGAGGTAAAATAGTCCCCCATTCGGATCTCCGGGCGGGGACTACTCAAGAGGATGTCATTATCAGGAGAAAGAAAACAGGCGTTCTACGGATCGGAGCGTGGAATGTCAGATCCCTTAGTCGGGCAGGTAGGTTAGAAAATTTAAAAAGGGAAATGGATAGGTTAAAATTAGATATAGTGGGAATTAGTGAACTTCGGTGGCAGGAGGAACAAGACTTTTGGTCAGGCGAAAAAGGGTTATAAATAAAAAGTCAACTAGGGGTAATGCAGGAGTAGGTTTAATAATGAATAAAAAAATAGGAATGAGTGTAAGCTACTACAAACAGCATAGTGAACGTATTATTGTGGCCAAGATAGACACGAAGCCCCCACCTACTACAGTAGTACAAGTTTATATGCCAACTAGCTCTGCAGATGACGAAGAAATTGAAGAAATGTATGATGACATAAAAGAAATTATTCAGATAGTGAACGGAGACGAAAATTTAATAGTCATGGGTGACGGGAATGCAGTAGGAAAAGGGAGAGAAGGAAACTTAGTAGGTGAATATGGATTGGGGGAAAGAAATGAAAGAGGAAGCCGCCTGGTAGAATTTTGTACAGAGCACAACTTAATCATAGTTAACACTTGTTTCAAGAATCATAAAAGAAGGTTGTATACATGGAAAAAGACGGGAGATACTGACAGGTCTCAGATAGATTATATAACGGTAAGACCGAGATTTAGGAACCAGGCTTTAAATTGTAAGACATTTTCAGGGGCAGATGTGGACTCTGACGACAATCTATTGGTTGTGAACTGTAGATTAAAACTGAAGAAACTGCAAAAAAGTGGGAATTTAAGGAGATGGGACCTGGATAAACTGGCTAAACCAGAGGTTGTACAGAGTTTCAGGGAGAGCATAAGGGAACAATTGACAGGAGTGAGGTAAAGAAATACAGTAGATGAGGAATGGGTAGCTTTGAGGGATGAAGTAGTGAAGGCAGCAGAGGATCAAGTAGGTAAAAAGACGAGGGCTAATAGAAATCCTTGGGTAACAGAAGAAATATTGAATTTAATTGATGAAAGGAGAAAATATAAAAATGCAGTAAATGAAGCAGGCAAAAAGGAATACAAACGTCTCAAAAATGAGATCGACAGAAAGTGCAAAATGGCTAATCAGGGATGGCTAGAGGAGAAATGTAAGGATGTAGAAGCTTATCTCACTAGGTGTAAGATAGATACTGCCTACAGGAAAATTAAAGAGACCTTTGGAGAGAAGAGAACCACTTGTATGAATATCAAGAGCCCAGATGGAAACCCAGTTCTAAGCAAAGAAGGGAAGGCAGAAAGGTGGAGGGAGAATATAGAGGGCCCATACAAGGGCGATGTATTTGAGGACAATATTATGGAAATGGAAGAGGATGTAGATGAAGATGAAATGGGAGATATCATACTGCGTGAAGAGTTTGACAGAGCACTGAAAGTCCTGAGTCAAAACAAGGCCCCCGGAGTAGACAACATTCCATTAGAATTTCTAACAGCCTTAACAGAGCCAGTCCTGACAAAACTATACCATCTGGTAAGCAAGATGTATGAGACAGGCGAAATACCCTCAGACTTCAAGAAGAAAATAATAATTCCAGTCCCAAAGAAATCAGGTGTTGACAGATGTGAAAATTACCGAACAATCGGTTTAATAAGACACAGCTGCAAAATACTAACACGAATTCTTTACAGACGAATGGAAAAACTAGTAGAAGCCGACCTCGGGGAAGATCAGTTTGGATTCCGTAGAAATATTGGAACACGTGAGGCAATACTGACCCTACGACGTGTCTTGGAAGCTAGATTAAGGCAAGACAAACCTACGTTTCTAGCATTTGTAGCCTTAGAGAAAGCTTTTGACAATGTTGACTGGAATACTCTCTTTCAAATTCTGAAGGTGGCAGGGGTAAAACACAGGGAGCGAAAGGCTATTTACAATTTGTATAGAAACCAGATAGCAGTCATAAGAGTCGAGGGGCATGAAAGGGAAGCAATGGTTGGGAAGGGAGTGAGACAGGGTTGCAGCCTATCCCCGATGTTATTCAATCTGTATATTGAGCAAACAGTAAAGGAAACAAAAGAAAAATTCGTAGTAGGAATTATAATCCATGGAGAATTAATAAAAACCTTGAGGTTCGCCGATGACATTGTAATTCTGTCACAGACAGCAAAGGACCTGGAAGAGCAGTTGAACGGAATGGACAGTGTATTGAAAGGAGGATGTAAGATGAACATCAACAAAAGCGAAACGAGGATAGTGGAATGTAGTCGAATTAAGTTGGGAGATGCTGAGGGTATTATATTAGGAAATCAGACACTTAAAGTAGTAAAGGAGTTTTGCTAGTTGGGGAGCAAAATAGCTGATGATGGTCGAAGTAGAGAGGATATAAAATGTAGACTGGCAATTGAAATGAAAGCGTTTCTGAAGAAGAGAAATTTGTTAACATCGAGTATAGATTTAAGTGTCAGGAAGTCATTTCTGAAAGTATTTGTATGGAGTGTAGCCATGTATGGAAGTGAAACATGGACGATAAATACTTTGGGCAAGAAGAGAATAGAAGCTTTCGAAATGTGGTGCTACAGAAGAATGCTCAAGATTAGATGGGAAGATGAAATAACTAATGAGGAGGTATTGAATGGGATTGGGGAGAAGAGAAGTTTGTGGCACAACTTGACTAGAAGAAGGGATCGATTGGTAGCACATGTTCTGAGGCATCAAGGGATCACCAATTTAGTATTGGAGGGCAGCGTGGAGGGTAAAAATCGTAGAGGGAGCCAAAGAGATGAATACACTAAGCAGATTCAGAAGGATGTAGGTTGCAGTAGGTACTGGGAGATGAAGAAGCTTGCACAGGATAGAGTAGCATGGAGAGCTGCATCAAACCAGTCTCAGGACTGAAAACCACAACAACAACAACAAGTACACGTTAAGTGGTAGTGTTTGTTTTGTTAGGATACTTAGACTCCTAGAAATTGCTCCACGTAAGAGCTGAACGGCCTCGCCGAGGACATTGCGTTAGATACGTGTTTGCGACATCTAATGTTATTGGAGGCGAAGGTTACTGAAACAATAGACTATCATATGATAACGTGTCGCATATATAAACGCGTTCTGAGATGACTGACTCAGTCAGACGAGAACGTCTCGATCTGTAGGTCAGCAAATAATACACATAGAATCGGTTGAAACATACTGCTGATTTAGTCCACAGTTTTATAAGTTTGTAAGTTTGGTCTTAGAACGGAAATCTTTTTCCAGTAAATATGTACATAATGACAGAGTAAAGGAAATGATACACTTTGTGTAGAAGAATGCATTTGAACGAAATCGCGAATTGTTACGAAATTTTTTTTTAGTACATCGTCGGTAGCCCTTGGGCTGCATTAATACCTGTCTGAAGTTCGTCTCACTCTGCGCCAATCTCTACACACCTCTGTACTTATCTACAAAACATGTACAAACATGTATCTGCTATTCAATATACACTCACCTCCCACAATGTTACCAGCAGAAAGATGCAAATAACTTGCTAAAACTCAACATTAGCTCTCTCCTTCTGGAAGATATCTCCACAAATTAATAGTTATTAATTTTTTCCACCACATGCTCACTTCATGCGTGTGTCCTCCAAATATTTTTCTTACTTTTCGATAGTATAAATTTCATTCATTTCATATTTCTAGTTATCTCGTTTTCTTAAAGTACATGTCTCACTCTTTCATAGAAAAATCTCCAGACATACAATCTCAGAACCATCACTCACAATTCTGGACTGTCTAGAAATTTTAATTGTCAATTCAATAATGAAATAAAAGATAAGCAAATAAACTATAGTGAATACAGTTCATGTTATTCTGCACACCATCAACAATAACAAATATGACTTGGACTCATGTTGATGGTAGTGGTACACTGATAATCAGTAAAGCATAGCTCCAAAGTGGTACACTTATAATCAGTAAAGCATAGCTCCAAACCTGGACTCATGCAAGCTATTCATACTGGTAAACAGTTGTAAAACATACTACTTCCTATGATTAGACTGCCTATCAGTAACACAAATGGCGTTCAAACTATCGTGAATCAATCAGCATGGGATATCCATCTCAGAGCATATATTGTGTATTCCAATTCAGCTGCTATGAGCTCTATATCAGTTTAAGGGCATTTGATCAGTCACACACAATAGGTTATATTGGTTATGCTGACAGAACAGGGTTAGTCTTATGTGTTATTTTTTGCATATTCCATTACATATCCTACAATCATAACTAATTCACATATAATTATTCGTTGTAGCATAATAAAAAATTAATATATTCTATGAAAAAGCTTTTATTGCATTCTATCAGTTGTATAAAACCAGAAGAAGCAAGTTTATCTAATTGCTCTTGTGTGATGATCTAAACACTTGATACTAATGAGATTGTATTTGTGTGGCCCTAATTTCCATAGAATCTAAGGTGAGAGAACAATCACTGTTGTTGCCTTTCATACAACATAGTCAATATACACACGTATCTTTTGTTATTTGATAAGCATGCACCAGACAGAGCAGAGAATTCAGAGTGATTATGTTAGACTTCAGACATTTAAATAAAATTTCCAGTTTACTTCACATTTTACCTTATTTTAGTGGAGATATTAATGTAAATTTTACCACATACCTGTAACTTAATTTTTTATATTCTGATAGTATTTCAGAATGTTTTGTTACTGGATATGACACAAATCTTATAAAGTATGTAATTTAATACTGGTGTTGACGCTTTACATCGATACAAACTGACTTTCTTCTTGATCTTGTCAGTACACAGGGAATCTCTTAGTAGAACAAACCTTTCAAATGTCAGTTGCATTCATAAATTCATAGCTAATTTAATAATCTTATAAATTCATGACATATGACAGTCACAGTGACTATATCACTGTATGGACTGAAAAATAAATTCTGGTTACTACTACTACTACTACTACTACTACTATTGTTACTACAATACATTTTCAAATTATAAAATAAGCTTCACACAATTTTTAATCCGTCATAAATTTTTGTGTAAAGTTGACTAAATAGAAATGTTAACTTCCAGATATAAGACTTTTATATATTTTGCATGACACATTGCCAGTTTACTTTCTTAAATTTTCTGTGTAGCACACATTATATCTATTTTTAGTTAATTTTTTCTATATTTTATTAATTTCATGAAGTATTTGAAAAATATGTACAGGCTCTTCAGCTGTTGTTCCTTCACTTTTTATAGTGAATTAATTGTGATTTATTTTATTTCTGCCTATATTGTTTCAAAATTTAGTCACTTCACTGTTCTGGGCTGAAGAGCCATGGATGATATATAAATCTTTTTTCTCTCTTTTCGTCTGGGATTGTGGAAGACATCATTGCAGAAGACAAATGTTCTCTTCTCTCACAGAGTATTAACGTGGCCTCTCTGTCCTGAAGTTTTACTGAACTACGCTATATGATCAGTTGAGTAATGTTATATCTTTGTTTAGGTACTGTAACTTCCCAGTTATCTTCTTCCTGTAGCTTCTAGTACATTGTTTCAACGCTGTATTTTGCTTTGCTTGTATACTAGGCTGTCTAGTTGACTTATATGATGACCTTACAACCTGTGTTAATTATGTATTTCACTTTACTTTTTATTTCCTTCACTAGGAATGCACCAGCGATACAGTATGTATAATTGGAGAAAATGAATAGATTGTTTTCTAGACATTATCTTGGAACAGCATTCGCTAGTTGTCGTTTTTAGTGAACAACTGAAAGACCTGGCGTTGTTGTCATTAAAGACTCCTCTTGTTACAGAGCTGTCATTTGTCCTGCAATAAGTATTCACCACATTTTAACCACAAATGTAGTTGCTGTACAATTATAGGAATCAGTGCCTACCATCTCATTATTTATATTTATCAGTTAATAAGTGGTCAAACATTTTACCTTTGGTCCATGTCTGACAGTCTGTTGTACTGTTTGTGATAGATTACAAGACATCAATAAGTTAACCAGTGTCTCCATTTTAGTACATTTAGTTTGTTATATGTAATGAAACACGTTTGTGCATTTTGATTAAATCTGAAGTTAATTTCTACAGACATCTAAATTTTCTATAAACAAAGAAAGTTATGTGTTAGTGATCTGTACGTACCAACAGTAATGGTTCACACACACACGCATACAGGGTGAAGCAAAATTCGCGCGATCTGGTTTTGCAGCGCGACTCCTCACATGCCAGCGATGAAAAAAATGCCTCTCACAAAATTTCGCCCAGCAAGTACATCCTGCAGAAAAAGGACGTTAAAGATTGGACATCTGGCAACTCTGTAACCACATGTATGGTAAGTGCCTCTGCCAGCATTTACTAATAGTGCTGTACAGTTAGTGCAGTGCACAGAGTTTTGGGTTACCATGTAGGAGGTCGATGGTTCGATCCTGGGTTGAGGCATATGTGTTTTATATGGTAGATGTAGTCCAGGTGGTACGGTATCTGGCACCTTAATCGTCAACAGCGGGTCCTCTAGAAACCATTTGCTTTTACATACAACAATCGTAGAAATGTAAGATTAGTCGGCTTTGAAAGAAGCCCTTCCCATGTCGTGGGCATAAATTTATTCGCACCACTTCATCTTCTAGATGCAAAACCTGTCTTCTTTGTACCTTCCTCCAGTGGTATAATAGGTTAGTACTAATGTTATTCTTGCCTCGTTCAGGTCCATTACATTTCGTTAGGGCCTTACGTTACCAGTAGGACTAGCAATGTGCTTTGCGAATAATCTCCAAACTTGGTTACTATTTGTATGTGTTATCACTATGGTCCCACTAATTATGCCTTTCAACAATGAGTCTGCTAACCACATGCTGTTGAGTAGGTATCTCAATGCATTATTATTATTATTATTCTATCTATGGGACTGTGGAAACATCATGTCTATCACCGTTAGGGAAACAGCGTAATTCGAAACCGTTCATTTCACAATTACCGATGTTGGGATGAATCATGCAGAACAATATCTATATGAAGGGTAATTCGCGTTAGGTGGAACAGCGCGCATGACTGATGTGTTTATACTGTATGTGCTGTCCACCGGATAGGGAGTAGTTTCGAGAGGAGTAATGTGCCTACGACAGACTCCAATGTACATGAGTACTAGTAACGAATTTTCTCATTGTAAACCTCTAAACCAGTGTGGCACTCGTATGACATACACAAACAATGACTATGTGGATATGCTTCTGATCCTTGGGGTATCTGATAACTGAGCTGGTGTTGCTGCTCACAAATATGCTGCCAGATACCAACACCATCCAGATAAAAATGTGTTTTGTCATCTGGAGCTGTGCTTTCGGGAATCAGGTTCTCTCCTTCCACCATCGTGTGACAGAGGTCGTCCACCAACTCGTCGTACTCCAGCTACTGAGGAAGCTATTCTAGAGGTCGTACACTAAGAACCTCATCGAAATATACATAGCGTAGCAAGGCAGCTGCATGTCTCGCAAACACAACCTTATCATTACGCTTTCACACAAGCAAACCATCCTGCAGATCGCCATCAGTGGGTGCAATTCTGTGAATAGTTCCAACAACAACAGGAAACCAACGATGACTTCGTGAACACTGTAATATGGTCAGATGAAACAGCTTTCACTGGTGAGAGTATCATCAATATGCACGGTGCCCACTGTTGGTGTGAGGTTAACCCGCACGTCACCCTCGGCCATGGATATCGAGTTCATTTTGGTATCAATGTTTGGGCCGGAATATTGTGCGACAGGTGTATGGGCCCCTACATGTTGCCTGACCGGTTGACTGCACGAACGGGTTATGCATTCCTCTCAAACAATCTGCCTGATGCGCTCGATGGTGTTCCACTACACGTTCAACAGAGGACCCCCACACTCTGGAATTTTTGGACAGAACATTTCCAGGGAAATGGCTCGGACATGTTGAATGGCCACCACATTCATCTGACCTAAATCCCCTGGATTTCTTCCTGTGGGGACACCTGAAGGAGCACGTGTTCTCTACTCTGCCGAGGAATGTGAAAGAATTGGCAGCGTGTGTTCATGCTACTCTTGTTACTGTGGGCGCAGTTTTGCTGTGAAAGGTCCAAAGTTGAATGATCAGGCGGGTCGCGCAATGTTTGGACGTGCAGGGAGGTCGCTTTGAGCATCTGTTGTTGTGAGCACAAAGTATTCTGTTGTGAAGGTCATGTGGTCATTAATATGGACATTATTATTGTCACTGATTTGCTAATGTGCAACATCTGAGCGCTCGTATTACATGTAGTATAAATGACAATTAGATGTTGTGTTATTGTACTGTGCTATCAATTTTAGCATCTCGCAACTGATATTGTTTTTGTAGTTATTCTGTCCAATGACAGGCCATTTGGTTCAACTGTCTATTTCTTCTTTGTCTAACCACATATTGGTTACATTCAGCTTAACGAAATGTTCTAAATTTAGGACATGTGTAGCCTAAGAGACGGTGTATATTACAGTATGAAATTAGCAAATAAAAGAAATGCTCCCGGCTCAGGATCGAATCCTGGACCTCCTGCCTACTAACCTAGAACTGTAGCCACTGCACCAACTGAACAACATGAGTAGTACGTGCTGACAGAGGTAGTTACCATACGTGTGGTTACAGTGTTGCCAGATTGCCACTCTTTAACGTCCTTCCTCTGCCGGATGTACACGTCGGACGAGATTATGTGACAGACGTTTTTTAAACACTGTCATGTGAGGAGTCGCACTGCGAAGCCCGAGTGCTCGAATTTCGCTTCACCCTGTATATCAAAAAACCTCTAAGTCTTTTTCACCCGTTTCAACCCTAGTGTCTTTTGATTTACTGTTTCTCTAAAGAAGCTGTTTAATTCAGAATGAGAAACAGTGCTTTGCATATTTGTCTTTCTTATAACCAATTCTCACTCATGCGCAGCACTAACATTGCCATATTTATAAGTGCTCCACGTTTTTCCCTAATTAAGCCTTTTAATTATTTGTTCAGTGCCTGAATAAGAGACTGACATTCTTTTACAGCACTTTTTGCGCGATAGGCCAATTGTTTATTGTGAATTTTATGATGTTTAACTTAACGTAAATTCTTTTCACAGCACTTTTTATTATTTATTTTATTCAACTGAGTGTTTTCTAGTTATGCGGAACAGTTGCTTAGTTGTAAGTTCTTTATTACACTATATTTCTTTTTTGTATCAGTATTCTTATCTCGACAGAAAATTGTGTGCTTTTATGTGCAGATATTTCGTCGGAATATTCATCATACGTTGTGTCATATTTATAAATTTGGCTAGAATATTCATGCATATTTTCGATATGTGGTGCTCGATGGGTTATAAAATATTTTATGAAAGTCCTGATGAAAAACACACACACTTTTGATAAGTGAATCTCTATATTGAGCAGCCTGTTTCAGTCTCCACCACGAGGCCTCCAAAAATAACACAAAGATGAAACAGACTTGATTCTAACTAGAAAGCAACACACAGTAACTTAAGTTGGCTCACTGATCTTAAAGCATACGTAGAACATCACCTTATAATACGTATGTATAATTCATCACGATTTAGGTAATGACAAGTCTGCGTCATATTTAAAACAGATTGGCACTTTACGAGGGACATCGCTAAAGAGCTCAGTTTGAAAAGGCAATACCTGTAAAAACAGTCATTTTGTAAAAACACTTAATGTTCTAGAAGCTGATAAGACGCTTAACCCTGTCACAATCCTACAAGTGCATAATCTTCTGTGGCAAGAGTTATCTTCAGTAAACTTCATTTTAGCATTAGGCCGCATCATTTTGAAACACTGAAAACAACATTTACGTCGTCTTTGTAGCTGCCCTCTTCTGAGTGACTAAACTGCTGGTTTCTAGAAATGGTCTCCGCCATACACCCACCTGTTTCGGTTGCCACGTGAAAACAGAAATTCCTCTCATGGAACAGTCATAGCCCAGGCACCTGTGGGGCATGGTTGTATGGATGGCAACAGCTTATGCCTCTGAACCAAATAATTGATAAAGAACAGGAAGTGTTTAATTATCTTAGTAGGCTGTCTTATTTTTCTCTACAGCACTCATGGCTGTTGGGCAAGCACATAAACATCAGAAATATAAAGAAGTGATCAGGTTTCACTTTTGTCATTAGTTTGTGGATAATGAATATGACGTAGTTATAAACACAATCATATAATTCCAAAATGATTATTTTCTGTTCAAGTGCAATGATGACAACAGCTTGAGGAAACAGTGACAACGGATGTCACTACAGACTCAAGGAAGCTTGCTATTGCGCTGCCTAGAGACAACAAGTGAGAACGCAACGGGAAGCAAAGCAGGAAGTTAGGAGCAGCAGGGCTTCCTGTGCGTGGGTGCTTCTGGTATGTGTGTGTGTGTGTGTGTATATGAGGGATATGTTATTTGCAGTCTAGCCGACTCCTTATACGAGATGTCCTGTTTGCTCAGTGCAGAATGGTGTTTCAGAACAAGTGAGTTTGGATTGAACTACATAAGAGGACTACAAGTTTTGAAAAGATAGAATAGTTTATACAAGAAATGCTACGTCACAGTGCAAGTCTATAAATTACTGCGAGGAAATCCTTTACACAATAAAAGGAGTGTGTCGCAAGGAAGCTTTTCAACTTAGCTGTGGAAACCTTCCTTTTTTTTTAAGTTAGCAGGCCTTGGGCCGATCTAATTCTATGCTGCATTTTGTCATACCTTGTGTAAATCTTTTCACATCTTTATTGCTATTACTGGCAGTATCTTCCATAATCTGGTCTGCATCTTCTACTCAGTCTTCGTGTGCCCTACTATTTTTCATCTGTACTATTCCTCCCAGTGGAAGGTTCACTATTCCTCGATCCCATAGCAGCTGTACCCTGTCCCTCCATGGAATTCTTTTCTCAACTATTGCTGTTAGTACTTCTTCTTTTCGGACTTTACTTCTTCGCCTTTGGTATTCCACCACTGATAAGATCTGTTCCGGTAATAAACAGTTAGTCAGAGAACCGAAACCGATCGAAGTGGCACTGTGATTGGCACAATAGAGAGAAAACCCCATGCCCAGTTACCCAGATGTAGGTTTCCCGTGGTTTTCCTAAACTGCTTTGGATAAATGTCAGGTTGGTTCCATTGAAAAGGACACATCCGATCTTCTCCCACATCCTTTCCCAATCCGAAAGTGTACTACGTTGACATCGTCAATGCGACGTTACGGAGCTGGTCTTCCTTTCTTTCCTTCAATTAAGCAATCTTTTCTTAGAGGAAATAATTAATGATCTTGTGGTCATCATTAAAGTGTTTGAGATTGGCTTGGGCTGCGTGGTGGTTTGTTACACTTCACCTCGTGCACTAAACACTTAAATAAGTTGCCACATGACCACTCCTTCTATAAATAGTGAATGTTGCTTACTGATAGTGACGGAAGTTCCATGCGGCTTTTCGCGGATGATCCTGTAGTATACAGAGAAGTTGCAGCATTAGAAAATTGTAGCGAAATGCAGGAAGATCTGCAGCGGATAGGCACTTGGTGCAGGGAGTGGTAACTGACCCTTAACATAGACAAATGTAATGTATTGCGAATACATAAAAAGAAGGATCCTTCATTGTATGATTATACGATAGCGGAACAAACACTGATAGCAGTTACTTCTGTAAAATATGTGGGAGTATGCGTGCGGCACGATTTGAAGTGGAATGATCATATAAAATTAATTGTTGGTAAGGCGGGTACCAGGTTGAGATTCATTGGCAGAGTCCTTACAAAATGTAGTCCATCAACAAAGGAGGTGGCTTACAAAACACTCGTTCGACCTATACTTGAGTATTGCTCATCAGTGTGGGATCCGTACCAGATCGGGTTGACGGAGGAGATAGAGAAGATACAAAGAAGAGCAGCGCGTTTCGTCACAGGGTTATTTGGTAACCGTGATAGGGTAACGGAGATGTTTAGCAAACTCAAGTGGCAGACTCTGCAAGAGAGGCGCTCTGCATCGCGGTGTAGCTTGCTCGCCAGGTTTCGAGAGGGTACGTTTCTGGATGAGGTATCAGATGGCTCTGAGCACTATGGGACTTAACATCTATGGTCATCAGTCCCCTAGAACTTAGAACTACTTAAACCTAACTAACCTAAGGACATCACACACATCCATGCCCGAGGCAGGATTCGAACCTGCGACCGTAGCAGTCACGCGGTTCCGGACTGAGCTCCTTAACCGCGAGACCACCGCGGCCGGCTGGTGAGGTATCGAATATATTGCTTCCCCCTACTTATACCTCCCGAGGAGATCACGAATGTAAAATTAGAGAGATTAGAGCTCGCACGGAGGCTTTCAGACAGTCGTTCTTCCCGCAAACCATACGCGACTGGAACAGAAAAGGGAGGTAATGACAGTGGCACGTAAAGTGACCTCCGCCACAGACCGTTGGGTGGCTTGCGGAGTATAAATGTAGATGTAGATGTAGAATACTGAGCCGGTCTTCAGCGTTATTAATCAGGTTCCAACTAGCCTATGCCCATATCCTTGTGCCTTCTTCGTTCAACTTGGCTCAGACTTCGCCTCCTTACAGGCTACAGATAAAGCTGCTGAAAATTAACTTCTCGTTCTCATTCACTCCATTAAATAAATAAGAAGTCAGATTCAGTTCACTTTCTCATATATTACAACTCAATACATGATAAACGAGGGCAGCTACCAACTCGTATACTGACTCTCTCTACTACGTACATGACAGATCTGATTTCAACTTGATAATTAACAGTTACAGTACTTTTATTATGTTTGACATTTCGCGTTCTTAGATTTCGTGGACCTCTTTCTTCCGCAATGCCCACTCCCCGGAGCTCCTACCTACGCCTCAGCAGGTAGGGTAATCTGACTGCTACCCACTTCCATACAGTCACTAGATCGTTACTCTGGTATCAGCACCTACGATTTAAAACACCTCTCGACAGTGCGGTGCTCACGACTGATCGACTAATCTCAGTAACTAACATCTTTTCTCTGATATATATACACTCCTGGAAATTGAAATAAGAACTCCGTGAATTCATTGTCCCAGGAAGGGGAAACTTTATTGACACATTCCTGGGGTCAGATACATCACATGATCACGCTGACAGAACCACAGGCATATAGACACAGGCAACAGAGCATGCACAATGTCGGCACTAGTACAGTGTATATCCACCTTTCGCAGCAATGCAGGCTCCTGTTCTCCCATGGAGACGATCGTAGAGATGCTGGATGTAGTCCTGTGGAGCGGCTTGCCATACCATTTCCACCTGGCGCCTCAGTTGGACCAGCGTTCGTGCTGGACGTGCAGACCCCGTGAGACGACGCTTCATCCAGTCCCAAACATGCTCAATGAGGGACAGATCCGGAGATCTTGCTGGCCAGGGTAGTTGACTTACACCTTCTAGAGCACGTTGGGTGGCACGGGATACATGCGGACGTGCATTGTCCTGTTGGAACAGCAAGTTCCCTTGCCGGTCTAGGAATGGTAGAACGATGGGTTCGATGACGGTTTGGATGTACCGTGCACTATTCAGTGTCCCCTCGACGATCACCAGAGGTGTACGGCCAGTGTAGGAGATCGCTCCCCACACCATGATGCCTGGTGTTGGCCCTGTGTGCCTCGGTCGTATGCAGTCCTGATTGTGGCGCTCACCTGCACGGCGCCAAACACGCATACGACCATCATTGGCACCAAGGCAGAAGCGACTCTCATCGCTGAAGACGACACGTCTCCATTCGTCCCTCCATTCACGCCTGTCGCGACACCACTGGAGGCGGGCTGCACGATGTTGGGGCGTGAGCGGAAGACGGCCTAACGGTGTGCGGGACCGTAGCCCAGCTTCATGGAGACGGTTGCGAATGGTCCTCGCCGATACCCCAGGAGCAACAGTGTCCCTAATTTGCTGGGAAGTGGCGGTGCGGTCCCCTACGGCACTGCGTAGGATCCTACGGTCTTGGCGTGCATCTGTGCGTCGCTGCGGTCCGGTCCCAGGTCGACGGGCACGTGCACCTTCCGCCGACCACTGGCGACAACATCGATATACTGTGGAGACCTCACGCCCCACGTGTTGAGCAATTCGGCGGTACGTCCACCCGGCCTCCCGCATGCCCACTATACGCCCTCGCTCAAAGTCCGTCAACTGCACATACGGTTCACGTCCACGCTGTCGCGGCATGCTACCAGTGTTAAAGACTGCGATGGAGCTCCGTATGCCACGGCAAACTGGCTGACACTGACGGCGGCGGTGCACAAATGCTGCGCAGCTAGCGTCATTCGACGGCCAACACCGCGGTTCCTGGTGTGTCCGCTGTGCCGTGCGTGTGATCATTGCTTGTACAGCCCTCTCGCAGTGTCAGGAGCAAGTATGGTGGGTCTGACACACCGGTGTCAATGTGTTCTTTTTTTCCATTTCCAGGAGTGTATGTGTCACTTTTTAAACATCCTATATTTAACATAAAGTCGGAAAATACGCCGGCTTGTCAAGCGTATTAAGACACAAATTGCTGCTAAGATGAACAGTCAGCAACAACGAGCATTCAACACTGTAAGAATCAACATGGGTTTGCAAGCACAGATGATGTAAAGCTCAACTCGTTCTTTTTGTTGACGTCATCTAAAAGAAGTTGAAGATTTCATGTTGATATATCGTTTCTTTACTTTCAGAAAACTACTGCTACTCCAACTTGCAACCTAAGCAAAAAATTCTTATTGGACATCAGACTAAGTATACAACGGCCTGATGGTTTTCCAGCAATTGCCCTGACTAAATAGTCCTCAGTGAGGAACCAACATCAGAACTGGAGTTGACCCACCGCAAACGAGATATGACTGTGGTTGTGAACAGCGTGTTTCATGAGGAATGATAAATATTTCGGAACCCAGTTGAACAGATATGTTCACGTTAAAGGATTCGTATAACGACGTATTCACTTATACACACATCAAACAAAGTTTTGCATTACCTCGGTTCCGATAGTTCCGAAACCTGTACAGAAAATTGGATTAGAGATCAACATAAACATAATTTTCACTCTTTTTATTGCTCATGAAAACCACATATTGCATGTTGTACCACCATACAGCGAGACCTTCAGAGGTGGTGGTCCAGATTGCTGTACACACCGGTACCTATAATTCCCAGCAGCACGTCCTCTTGTGCTGATACATGCCCGTCTTCGTCGTGGCATTCTATTCACAAGTTCATCAAGGCACTGTTGTTCCAGACTGTCCCACTTCTCAACGGCGAGTCGGCGTAAATCCCTCAGACTGGTTGGTGGGTCACGTCGTCCATAAACAGCCCTTTTCAATCTATCCCAGGCATGTTCCATAGGGTTCACGTCTGGAGAACATGCTGGCAACTCTAGTCGAGCGATGTCATTATCCTCAAGGACGTCATTTACAAGATGTGCACAATGCGGGCGCGAATTGTTGTCCATGAAGACGAAGGCCTCGCCAATATGCTGCCGATATAATTTGTGTGCCGCCCGCGTTTCTTCTCGTTCCTCGTTCTAATAATCTTGTCATCACTAATTCTGTAACTATTCCTGCCATTGTCAAAGCTTATTGGTCCAGTTAACTTCACTCATATCACCGGCAGCTGGGAAAGGCATCGTTTTCACAGTGGCAGGGAGATTCACTCCATCGTAGTTCGTAAGTTGAAGGCGGAAGAGGATAGAAGAGAAAGGAACTATCGATGAGAGCTGCCGCGGGACTTAACGCGACGACGAGTGAAAATTTGTGCCGGAGTGGGATTCGGACCCGGGATAGCCTGCTTACTAGGCAGTTGCGTTAACCGCTGAGTCACCCTGGCACAGCGTTTACCGTACTTGCGCGGACTACCTTGCCACTCCTCCCTGCTGCCCCACACTCCCAGCTAGCGCCACCCATCTGCAGTCATTACCCACGTCCTCCATGCTCGCTACTTTGAGATTCCTGCACTGGAGGTGGTGGATTCATTGCCCATTGAGGGTAATATGGGTGCATGGTGTCCGTTCTTTTGGAACGCGCCAGGTTAGCCGAGAGCACTAACGTGCTGCTTCCTGGATACGGGTAGGCGCGCCAGCCCTGGATCGAATCCGCCCAGCGGCTTAACGACGGAGGCCGGTGTGCCGGCCAGCCTGGATGTGGTTTATAGGCGGTTTTCCACATCCCACTAGGTGAATACCGGGCTGGTCCCCACGTCGCGCCTCAGTTACACGGTTCACAGACATCTGAACACTTTCGCACTATTCCATGGATTACACTGGACACAGACCGTTGGGTCCACTTGTTCTGTCCCAGGGGGTACGGGGTGGCGGGAGGAAGGGCGTCTGGCCACCCCTTCAATTAACCTTGCCAAATCCGATTAACCATGGCCGACCCTGAGTCATTGTGGGAAAAAGGCACAAGTGAAAGAAAGAAAGAAAAAGTGTCCATTCTCTTGGACATGCCATAAAGAACAGATGCCACGCATAGTATAATACTTTACCGTAGCTTGCCACTACACAAACACACAAACGTGAATCACTCTATCTGTTACTGGAAGCCAGATCAAAATCCCTTCAGTAGTGCCTGAGATTTTTTAACAGATTATAAATGCATGTCAAATAAATATATTATGTGATATAATTACAGATAACTCTGAACCTGTTACGCTGTCGTAACAGGGGGAGAGGTGCCACTCCGACGTGCTGCGTCCGCAGGTGTCGGATAGGGAGGGGAGGAGATGGGGGGGGGGGGGGGGGAGGTCCTTTCTCACTGGCTTGACAGCGGACTTGAGCGAAATAAAATAGCTCTCGCGGACCAAACACAAATCCTCTGGATTAACACATTAACACTCGAGCAATCTTCCGAAAGCTCCAACACTCCAACCTTACAAATTTTATGGAAATAGAATTTATACACTAAGATGGTATCTGTCCGAAAGAACAGATACCATCGGTGACAATGCAGCACGTTAGAATGAAATTACAATGAAATGAACACCTTTACGTCAACGGGGACAGATGTAAATGTGTGCCCCGACCGGGACTTGAACCCGGTATCTCCTGCTTACATGGCAGACGCTCTATCCATCTGAGCCACCGAGGACACAGAGGATAGCGCGACTGCAGGGATTTGTCTCTGGCATGCGTCCCGCGAAACCCACATTCTCAACGTATTGTCCCGCACTGCATTCGTAGTGCCCCCGCCCATTATACACATCCCGATTCCCGTAAGAGTTCGGGCTCAGTTGGTGCATTCGCACTGAAGAAGAAGATGCTCAGGTGGCCGGTGAGCCTTAACTACACTCCTGGAAATGGAAAAAAGAACACTTTGACACCGGTGTGTCAGACCTACCATACTTGCTCCGGACACTGCGAGAGGGCTGTACAAGCAATGATCACACGCACGGCACAGCGGACACACCAGGAACCGCGGTGTTGGCCGTCGAATGGCGCTAGCTGCGCAGCATTTGTGCACCGCTGCCGTCAGTGTCAGCCAGTTTGCCGTGGCCATCGGAGCTCCATCGCAGTCTTTAACACTGGTAGCATGCCGCGACAGCGTGGACGTGAACCGTATGTGCAGTTGACGGACTTTGAGCGAGGGCGTATAGTGGGCATGCGGGAGGCCGGGTGGACGTACCGCCGAATTGCTCAACACGTGGGGCGTGAGGTCTCCACAGTACATCGATGTTGTCGCCAGTGGTCGGCGGAAGGTGCACGTGCCCGTCGACCTGGGACCGGACCGCAGCGACGCACGGATGCACGCCAAGACCGTAGGATCCTACGCAGTGCCGTAGGGGACCGCACCGCCACTTCCCAGCAAATTAGGGACACTGTTGCTCCTGGGGTATCGGCGAGGACCATTCGCAACCGTCTCCATGAAGCTGGGCTACGGTCCCGCACACCGTTAGGCCGTCTTCCGCTCACGCCCCAACATCGTGCAGCCCGCCTCCAGTGGTGTCGCGACAGGCGTGAATGGAGGGACGAATGGAGACGTGTCGTCTTCAGTGATGAGAGTCGCTTCTGCCTTGGTGCCAATGATGGTCGTATGCGTGTTTGGCGCCGTGCAGGTGAGCGCCACAATCAGGACTGCATACGACCGAGGCACACAGGGCCAACACCCGGCATCGTGGTGTGGGGAGCGATCTCCTACACTGGCCGTACACCTCTGGTGATCGTCGAGGGGACACTGAATAGTGCACGGTACATCCAAACCGTCATCGAACCCATCGTTCTACCATTCCTAGACCGGCAAGGGAACTTGCTGTTCCAACAGGGCAATGCATGTCCGCATGTATCCCGTGCCACCCAACGTGCTCTAGAAGGTGTAAGTCAACTACCCTGGCCAGCAAGATCTCCGGATCTGTCCCCCATTGAGCATGTTTGGGACTGGATGAAGCGTCGTCTCACGCGGTCTGCACGTCCAGCACGAACGCTGGTCCAACTGAGGCGCCAGATGGAAATGACATGGCAAGCCGTTCCACAGGACTACATCTAGCATCTCTACGATCGTCTCCATGGGAGAATAGCAGCCTGCATTGCTGCGAAAGGTGGATATACACTGTACTAGTGCCGACATTGTGCATGCTCTGTTGCCTGTGTCTATGTGCCTGTGGTTCTGTCAGTGTGATCATGTGATGTATCTGACCCCAGGAATGTGTCAATAAAGTTTCCCCTTCCTGGGACAATGAATTCACGGAGTTCTTATTTCAATTTCCAGGAGTGTATATATACTAAGATGGTATCTGTTCTTTCGGACATGTAATTTGTAACACGGTACTTAGTTGGCCAGTTAGTGTAAATAAATAAATAACAAATTACATATTAATAATTTTCTGATTTTCTCTTTTGCTTGTACTGCGGATCCTTGAGTCTGGGTCAACGAGAAATATCGTATAGCCTTTGATGAGCGAGTGTCTTACAAGCTTAAACATTTGACACCGGCAAGGAACGGAAGACCTCAGTATACGACATACATTTCAACTCCACACCTCTACCCGTTTTTGAGTAGAAGGGAACTCAGCTGTCTGATATACAAACAGACAGAAGGGCAACCAAGTGACCCTAAGAGGGGTCCTTTTTTACCGACGTACGGAACAAGAAAGAAGCCATGTGACCGTTTGAGCAACGACGCTGAAAAACCTATGCGTCTCACGCGAGGACGGCGTTAGACACGTGGGAAACAGGACAGGAGGGAGGCACGGCATAGCTGAGGGCGTCTCGGGCCAGCGAGCACGCCGGAACTGCCCGCCGAGGTCACAGCGTGCTTCCGGCAGCGCAGCCGCCCCCAGGGCGCTATCAACACACGCCAAGGTCAGCGGGGCCGGCGTACTGAAGCCTGTGAGCTGTCGACTGCCTAGCGCTGTCTCGTTTCCTGTCGGCTCCCCACAGCTGCGGGCGCACGTATATCGCTGATACAGGGCAGCTGTGGCACTGGACGCTGCACTCTCCACAACTGTCTTCAATGGAGTACGTGTCCGAGGTCGAAGTCTGACAAAACGGCAGCCGACGAGTGCTTTTTAGAGGCGTTACCGAATGCGAAAGAGCGGAAACAGAGTAAGTCCTTGTACAGGACGAAGCATAGCCGCACGAACCAAACCAACGACGAAATCAGTTTACTTAAGACAATAGCAGTTAATAATGAGTATAAACCAAACATAGTAGATGACGTCCTAAAAAGAAAACTGCTAAAAGAATTACTACGCTAGGCACTTCTGTCATCGAGTCTAACTCAAAAAAATATTTCTCTCTTCCTTTCGTGGGGCCTATCTCTTATCAGATCCAACGCATTCTTCGAAAGAAATGCGATTGCAACGTTGCTTTTTCTACTAATAACAATTTGAAAAAAAACTTCATTCATAATTTACATTCTATTCGTTACCCTTTAGAAAATTCTGGTGTCTGTAAAATTGTCTGCGATACTTGCACCTCTTACTATATAGGACAAACTGGACATGCCTTTACTACCACATATAAAGAATACTTGCAAAGAAAAAATGGCACTAGCCCCTAAAATTCATCTTTTGCCTACCATCTTCTTTTTACAGGTCATTCACCTAAAGCCATCTGCGATAGCAACATTTTACACACCGAGAAGAAAGGGCGTAGACTAGACATGCTAGAAGAATTAGAGATTTTCAAGCATCTAGCTCGAAAGAACAGCCTCATCCTTAACGAACAGCTACAGCTACGTCACAAAAATCTTTTCCACAGAATAAAGCCGCTAGTCGATATCTGACATCGGGTCTCCTTGTGCAGGTTGCCGAAATGTTCTTTTTCTTCTAAGGTAGCCCTATGTTTTCTAATTATCAAATGTTTCTTGGCTGTATTTCACTTCAATATTGCCTTCTACAAGTTGTCATCCAGTCCTATCCACATTTTCATAATGGTAATTTCATGTTTTACCTTACTGTTATAAGCTTTGATGTAGACAAGATGCGGTGTTTTGAATGCTACCGTCAAACAAACATTGCTTTCCATTATGTACCAAATACTGTTTATTTATAATCATCACCAGTTCGTGACGTATTATAATTTGGAGGATGTTATTGTTCTTTAAGATTTAAAATACGAGTCTGTTGGTTACTTGGCCATATTACGGATAGCTTTGGGCCCAAGTTTTCGTATCTTTTCATACCTAAGGGACCACTGTTGTAAGTAAATAAGATCAGACAGCAATCTGCTTTTCCTGTTGCATCAAAATTGGTCAGTGGAATTCGGCACCGTACTAATATACAAGGACACAATTCAATTACTGCAATTAAAAAATGATGAGAGGTTGTTACGTATTGAATGAAAACTATAGAGAATGCATTTCCTTTCCTGTATTTTAGTGGACTTTGTACACTTAACAATTCTGTCGACTGATAGCCGGCGACGACAATGAAGTTCACTTCCTTTTCCAAATACAAGATATTTCTATTGTTCACCTCCAGAAAGTTTGTATACATAAATGTTTGGCAACTCTTACACGTGCTTTACTCGGTGTTATAACTAAAATAGCAATTTTCATTAAATGTAACAATACGATCTGAGCGTCGCCCTAGTAACACGTCCTCTTTTCACAAGATACGGATTAACAGACCGCTTTTTTAAAAATAAATCAATTAGAGTCCATACTCAAAGATTTACAACTACTATCGTTGCGGGGATTGCGCCCTAAAGAGTTTCTTGCTGTCCAGCTGCGCTTCACTTCCAGTACTTTTTGAATCAAATTTACATTTACGGTAGTTATATATATTACTGAGCTTCTCAGAATAAAATTAGGCACAAATTAGTTAAGAAAAGGGCACTGAGGCTCACATAACATTACAGTGGGCAACGTGATTGAGTGCCACGTAGGGGCAAGAGACCGGGCTTCGATTACCGGCTAAGGAGGATTTTATCCGCTCGGAGGCAGTGTTCATCATACTTTCATCTTTGACACGCGAGTCGACGAAGTGGTGTCTTATAAAACGATTTGCACTAGGCGTCCCAACAACCCCTGATCGAATGTATTTGCTATTTCATGTAATGGAATGACGACAAGGAAAATTTTTGCCGGACCGGAACTCGAGACCGGATTCTCCGCTTATCGCGAGCTGTCACCTAACCAGTGAGCTGTCTGAGCACGTTTCATGGCCAGACACAAACTTGCATATGTAGTCAACTATGTGTCTACAAGCTGCACTCATACATCCATTATGTACATTCCACGTACGAGGGGAGAAATTTTAATTGAAAGTCGCTTGCCCCGTGTCGACGGACAAAAACGTTACTGCACTGCCTGTGTTGTTCTAAAGTTCAGACACGTATACCCGTACAAGTACGAAGCACAGTGTCTTCGGACATGCACACATGTCCAAAGGAACTTTGAATCGCCCTTTGGAACAACGCAGGCGCTGCAATATCGTATGCAACCCCAGATGGGGTCTCCCAGCCAATGATGCCATACGATCAATTCATCTAAGAACAATTACACTGTACAATTTACCCAAGAGCGGAGCCAGGATCTGAGTTACAGACAGGGGGGAGGGGAAGGGAGGGTGGACGTAGGAGAGGAGGGAGAGGGGAGGGGCATATCATGTTTGTCTCGCAGTGAATGACAAAGTAATTCTGAGATTTCGTGAGAAATTTTGCTGGGTACATTTGCTTCCAGTCAAAATACATTACATGCTCTGGATTTCTTCAGAAATACTGGATATTACTTTTGACTATAAGGCAGGCCAGGATGTCATTTCGGTTAGTGAAAATAATTTTTTATGGGGGGGGGGGGCGAGGGGAGCGAGGAGGGGAAGCGGTAATGTCCTTCTCCCGCTTCCTCCACGACCCACTATAGATATGGAATGCCAGACATTTGCCACGCCGGACATTTGCCACGCCGGACATTTGCCACGCCGGACATTTGCCACGCTGGACATTTGCCATGCCGGACATTTGCCATGCCGGACATTTGCCACACTTTCCCCTTCGACAGGTGGCGATCCCTCAGGTAAGTGACGCCCTTCCTCATACTTCTTCCGTCCGCTTCCAAACCGCCGTCTCCACATCTTGCTCGATACAACCAGTACGTAAAGGATCTTCTTCTTCGATATCTTGGCGAAATACAGAGCTTCTTTTCCGAAATCGAAATATTTATATCTTTTGGTAAACGAAAGCAATTCCGACGATTATGTCAGTATGTAATTAGTTCTGCCAAGTATAAATATAGATTCCTCTGTCTGTACGGTAGCTTACTTTCACACTTACTGATTGCGATAGAAACAGTTCATCGCCATGGGAGCGACAAGAAAGGAATGCTGTAAAGAGAATGTGAATGTACGCTAATCGTTTCTTTTCGATCGCTGCATTTGTGCCTACTTTAGTTGCTACAACTGCTTGCCCAAAGGACAATAAGGAAAGAAGAAATGCTTATGTGAATGTTTAAAAAGAAGAACGACATACTCCATATTAATGTACTCTCTAAAATCCGATATCCCTTCCGGCGAAACATTAGTTAATAAAGTGTAGCGGGTCAATGTTCAAAACATGATTTAAAGTACGTTCATAAACAGAGATAAGTACATCTATGATTAACATGTCATCTAAAGTCGATGTACAATTTTAAAACGTTAGAAATAAGGGAATGAAGTAATACAGAATGCTATGCTTGTAACGTACGTTGTTGTTCTATATTGTTTATCTCTGGTATTAACAGGGTCACAGAGAAAGCATCCTAGGTTTTGGAGGGAAAAGCCGTAATTGTAATGATCTCCACTACAACAGAAACAAGAAGCACAACTTAAGGAAAAACAATGTAATGTGTGTTCCAGCCCACAAGCGACATTGAAGCAGGTAGTTCCTGTGACTTAGTATGGACAGAGATTAATTCGACAACCAGAATAAATCAATAACTGGCTCCTTTTACAGACCCCCAGTGTCAGATGAAACAGTTGCTGAACATTTCAAAGAAAACTCGAGTCTCATCGCAAATAGGTACCCTACTCATACAATTATAGTTGGCAGTGACTTCAGTCTACCTTCTGTATGTTGACAAAAATACATTTTCAGACCCTACTGTAAATAGAAAACAACTTCCATAATTGTTCTAAATACTTTTTATAAAACTATTTTGAACAATTAGTTCACGAGGCCATTCAAATTGTAAGTGGTTACGAAAACACACTGGACCCCTTAGCCACAAATAATCCTGAGCATCACGACGGGTACAGGAATTAGTGAACACACAGCCGTAGCGAGGCTCAATTCCGTAGCAAAGAAATTCACCAAAATTAAACGCGATAGATATATATATATATAAAAGCAACTAAAAATACGGTTGACGCCTTTCTAAGAGACGGTATCCAATCCTTCCAAACTATGTAAGTGAAGATCAATGTGGCTTAAGTTCAAAGAAGTAGTATCAGCAGCACTCTAGAGATTCATACCAAATACATTAATATCAGACAGAACTGATCCCCCATGGTACACAAAACACGACAGACAGCTGCTGCAGGAGCACCAAAAAAGGCACTTATAGTTTAGACGAGCGCAAAATCTCCAAGATTGGCGAAGTTTTACTGTGGCTCAAAATTTGGTGCGGATTTCAATGCGAGATGCATTTAATAGTCTCCACAACGAAAATCTCTCCAGAAATGTGGCGAGAGATTCTGGTTCTATGTTGAGAAAGCCAGCGGAAAGGTGGCAAGTGGGGACGAGAAGGAGGAGCAGGAGGAGGGGGAGACAAGGGGCCCAACCCTTCGCAGCAGGTAAAACCGTGGAAAATGTCCGCCGTGGCAAATGTCCGCGCACCATAGATATGCCCTCGGATATTTTAAACAGTGTTAAATACAGAATTACCTGTGCCGCTACGAATTATCTGTGTCTCTACTTTCTATGTGTGTACAGTATTTATTTTTCTTAAGATACGGGCATAGCAGGCCAGTGTGGCCGAGCGGTTTTAGGAACTTCAGTCTGGAACCGCGCGACCGCTACGGACGCAGGTTCGAATCCTGCCTCGGGCATGGATGTCCTTATGTTAGTTAGGTTTAAGTAGTTCTAAGTTCTAGGGGACTGATGACCTCAGCTGTTGAGTCCCATAGCGCTCAGAGCCATTTTTGAACCATTTGCGAATAAACTACAGTATAAACGGCTTAAATTCCTTTCTCTATCTAATATAAGAGGGTAATAATCGCGTAGCCTCGCGAGGCCTACTAATCAGAAATAAATAAAAACGGTTTGCCAGGAAAGCATCTCGCTAGGTCACGTGGATGACTATACATCTAGCAACAGTAATCAGTGAAGAAAATAATATCGGTATCATTCAAATACGCACAGTAAAACTGTGCTCGTAGCTTACAAACTCCAAGTATAATGCTCGCAGCTGTGCAAAACTTTTGTCCTATAAAAGTTTGTTTCACGAAAGAACATTACAAGGTAACGCATGGCTGTCACCGTCGGAAGTTGCAAGGAAATAGTGCAACGTTTCCGACGCCGGAAACTCTGAATGACTGCTTGGTATAGTGACTTGTAATGAATCACGAATGTACCGGTCTGAGACGGAAGAACGCCGCAATCGGCAACCTATCGTTCCAAATGACTGTCTTCCTGTGAGGGCCAAGCCAAGTGCGAAACAAACCGGCTCTGGCCTTCTTTATTTCCAATGTGTAACATCAGCTGGGCGGAACTGTTTGTGGCCAGAAAACAGGTTACAGGATGTACATTAAGAAAAGTAGAAGAAGCGTAATGGAGATCCCGCAAAGAGGATATAAAACGTTAACCTGCATGTTTTCACAGAGTATTAATTCATCCATAAAGCTACAGAAATTCAGCCGTAAATATATATTGACTGTGAAAGGTCTCTGTTGGATTCCTTTCATGTTAATTTCTTAAATCTGTAGTCATTTACGGCATTCATTCCACTTCTAAATTTACTGTGGTGTTTCTGACTCTATCTGGGAGGAGACTGAGCAGTGGAACGTGTTACTTTTACACATAATCAAGAGCGATCTGTCACACTACTACACTTTAAAACACAGTTTATTTGTAATTCATGTCACACAGTCTCATACGGAACCTACACCCGCTTTCTTTTATATACTGTATATGATAAGATACTGTCATCCCCCTTTCCTTCTGTGTGAAAGGATGAATGAGCAAATGTATTTCTAGTTGCATGCTCGATGGTAGCAGACAAGCCAGTCAGCTAGAGAACAGTAGGACCAACGTCGGAACAGGTCGGTGGTCTCGCGGTTCTAGGCGCGCAGTCCGGAACCGTGCGACTGCTATGGTCGCAGGTTCGAATCCTGCCTCGGGCATGGATGTGTGTGATGTCCTTAGGTTAGTTAGGGTTAAGTAGTTCTAAGTTCTAGGGGACTAATGACCACAGCAGTTGAGTCCCATAGTTCTTAGAGCCATTTGAACCATTCGGAAGGTAGCTACACTTTCTAAAAGCAAAGAGGTTTCTATTCTTAGTATGGTCCTGTCCGTCCCTTGTCATGTTGGTATAGGAAGCTGCCTCTCTGGTCACTTCCGTTTTGTATCTGTGAAGCACCCTCGGTAGGGGCCCACGGCAGTCTGTCCGTGGCGAGCGTCTGAAGCGGTAAGATCTCCGGCTAAGCGCGTCTCTGCTAAGTCAGTAGGACGATGGATTTCTTAAGTTGAGCCTAACTGAAAATTTAATCACCTTTATTTCAGGTTTAGATGTAAAATATCTAATGTTATCTGAAATTGCAACGCAGTGTAATTCGAGTGTGAAGTTCAGAATATCTTCCAGTAGTTTCTTTGTGACTACTTTGTGACTAAAGTGGAACCACGTGTGGATGATCCATAACTCTAACTAATATCATCAGTCTTAAATGCGAATGTGCGTGAGATTATAATGCCTCGTTTTGACATTATTTTTCAATATAGCAACATTTTTTTATGTTCAACCCACGTGGAGTGTACTTTGTGAGACCAGTACCAGGTGCTTATACAAGTGTTTGACCCATCACGTTAATAGTATTCAGTTCGAGGTTTTTCTTTTGTAAATTGCGTATCGATGTAATTTATTTTAATTATCAAAATTATTACTCTTCGTGTAAACCAAGTTGACCACGTGAAACATGTGGTGTAAGCATCAAAGTAGCCCTCAGCTATTCTTTTCGGGAAGATTTCACAGAGAGTTAGTATGAATTTAGTGTACCAGTGTGTGGTAATTTCATGACGGGCAGGATTGCGCTACGAATGTAACTTCTTTGGGTGAAAATTGAATCGGTTGGTTGTGGTTAATTTCCTCTTGCATATGTTTCAACGTTCTTCATGTGTTATTATATGAATGCTTTGTTGTATGCAGTCTCCCAATCTTGGCTCCATATTTGATGTGTTCCATAAGATTACAAACTCACATTTTCACAATCCTAAATAAGGCACCAGTTTAGTTATGAATCAAGTTTAATATGTTGAAATTTCAATGATCAATGTTAAAATAAATGTCCAAACATAAACTGATTTATTTCTTTTTATTTAAATTCTCCTTATATATATATATATATATATATACATATATATATATATATATATATATATATATATATATATATATATATATATATATATTCCTGGAAATTGAAATAAGAACACCGTGAATTCATTGTCCCAGGAAGGGGAAACTTTATTGACACATTCCTGGGGTCAGATACATCACACTGACAGAACCACAGGCACACAGACACAGGCAACAGAGCATGCACAATGTCGGCACTAGTACAGTGTATATCCACCTTACGCAGCAATGCAGGCTGCTATTCTCCCATGGAGACGATCGTAGAGATGCTGGATGTAGTCCTGTGGAACGGCTTGCCATGCCATTTCCACCTAGCGCCTCAGTTGGACCAGCGTTCGTGCTGGACGTGCAGACCGCGTGAGGCGACGCTTCATCCAGTCCCAAACATGCTCAATGGGGGACAGATCCGGAGATCTTGCTGGCCAGGGTAGTTGACTTACACCTTCTAGAGCACGTTGGGTGGCACGGGATACATGCGGACGTGCATTGTCCTGTTGGAACAGCAAGTTCCCTTGCCGGTCTAGGAATGGTAGAACGATGGGTTCGATGAAGGTTTTGGATGTACCGTGCACTATTCAGAGTCCCCTCGACGATCACCAGAGGTGTATGGCCAGTGTAGGAGATCGCTCCCCACACCATGATGCCGGGTGTTGGCCCTGTGTGCCTCGGTCGTATGCAGTCCTGATTGTAGCGCTCACCTGCACAGCGTCAAACACGCATACGAACATCATTGGCACCAAGGCAGAAGCGACTCTCATCGCTGAAGACGACACGTCTCCATTCGTCCCTCCATTCACGCCTGTCGTGACACCACTGGAGGCGGGCTGCACGATGTTGGGGCTTGAGCGGAAGACGGCCTATCGGTGTGCGGGACCGTAGCCCAGCTTCATGGAGACGGTTGCGAATGGTCCTCGCCGATACCCCAGGAGCAACAGTGTCCCTAATTTGCTCGGAAATGGCGGTGCGGTCCCCTACGGCACTGCGTAGGAACCTACGGTCTTGGCGTGCATCCGTGCGTTGCTGCCGTCCGGTCCCAGGTCGACGGGCACGTGCACCTTCCGCCGACCACTGGCGACAACATCGATGTACTGTGGAGACCTCACGCCCCACGTGTTGAGCAATTCGGCGGTACGTCCACCGGGCCTCCCGCATGCCCACTATACACCCTCGCTCAAAGTCCGTCAACTGCACATACGGTTCACGTCCACGCTGTCGCGGCATGCTACCAGGGTTAAAGACTGCGATGGAGCTCCGTATGCCACGGCAAACTGGCTGACACTGACGGCGGCGGTGCACAAATGCTGCGCAGCTAGCGCCATTCGACGGCCAACACCGCGGTTCCTGGTGTGTCCGCTGTGCCGTGCGTGTGATCATTGCTTGTACAGCCCTCTCGCAGTGTCCGGAGCAAGTATGGTGGGTCTGACACACCGGTGTCAATGTGTTCTTTTTTCTATTTCCAAGAGTATATATATATATATATATATATATATATATATATATATATATATATAAGCTGTCGTAAGACAATGACTATTAAAAGATAATTAATGTTAGTCTGGTTGGGAATTTGGTATGCTAGACTGGCTACCTGGTGAAACAATTGCTCAGTGATGCAAGGTTAACTTCCCCAGATAGCTCACAGCTATTAACCCGCTTTTATTGTCTTGAATATCAGCACCGCTTTCAGAACAACTTAATGCAACAAAATTACAACTGTTACTAATATATTGGAGCGGATTGGACACGCTGACGTAAAGCTTGATTCTGTAATTGTTATTCCATCCCCCTCACCCCACAGCGGGAGGGGTTGGTCTGTCAGTGGCTACAATCCGCCATTCTAGATTCAAGCGATTTTATATATTTAAAATATACTACAATTTTTATGGGCTTTTGAAAACCTGAATTTTTTTACAATAAAATATAGATGTTGAGTTGTGTTGATTGAAAGATAAAAGACTGATTTGTTTATAGTTTTTGAAATATTTATATAGAGATGAATGAAGCGATAAGGTCTATTAGGGATAAGTGTATTACGGGTTTTGTATTTTTTAGGGTTATGTCAGTTGATGGATTTGGGAGGGTGATCAGGGATGAGATTCGAACCAAGCCCTAGGATGTGGGCAGAGGACAAGAAGGAGGTGGAGGTTCTGCTATGTCTGGTAGGATGGATATAAATCAGGGTGGATTTCATGGGGCGGGTAAGGCGAGGTGATTAACGTTTGGTTGGGAGAGGATGTGTAGAGTGGGGAAGTGTGGTGGTGAGGAAAAGAAATTGGTTGGTTCAAATGGCTCTGAGCATTATGCGACTTAACTTTTGAGGTCATCAGTCGCCTAGAACTTAGAACTAATTAAACCTAACTAACCTAAGGACATCACACACATCCATGCCCGAGGCAGGATTCGAACTTGCGGCCGCAGCGGTCACGCGGCTCCAGACTGAAGCGCCTAGAACCAATAAATTGGTACTGGAGCGGCAGAGCACTAGGGTCAGAGAGCAGATTGCGGATAATGTAGGATATTGAGAGGTGTTCTAAACAGAACAGAAGGGTAGGGAATTTTCTGCTACAAGATTGGTATAGGGGAGGGTAAGCGTATCCGTGTGGCTAGACGGAGTATGTGGCGTTCTAGAACCTGTACAGCTTGACAGAAATTTGGAGGAACGAGAACCCATTTTATATTTGCACAATCGAGCACTGGTGGATCAACGATTTATGGGTGTTGAGGACTGAAGAAGCGGTGGCTGGTCAGTAGTTTTAGTCTATTTTCGACTTTCTGTTAAACTGTTTATAGATGGAGTTTCCACATTGGTTGGTGATCAAACGTTAGTCTGAGGTATTTTAGCGTGCTAGTTAAATGAACAGGACAGTTTTAAACAGAGATAGAAGTTGGGACGAAAAATGCAGCTGATTAGTTCTGATTCGTTCTATAGTTATTGCCTGAACTTTGGAAGGTTTATTTATTTACTTTGAGATAGCTCTGGAAGATGAACTGCTTGAGATGGATCTGGAGGGAACGTTGGGATTTCTGTAAGGCAGGGTAAAGCGCTTGAAAAGCAGTGTCATCCGCGCACGGAGGTGCCTTGTTTACATCGGCTTTGTATAGGACTTACAGGAATAGAGAGAACATAAATCCTTGAGGCAGACCCGCAGTGGGATGGATGATACAGGATTGATATTGTGGATAGTGACAAAGGATGGACGATTAGAGAGATACGAAACAGTTAGGAGGGAGATAGTTAATTGGAAGTGGCTATGTCTAGAGTCTGAATGCTATACAAGGTCGTAGGCTCTTTCGAGGTCGAAGCATACAAATATTGAGGATGTATAATTGTTATGTTGATGGGACAAGAAATGTGTGAGGTAAAGAAGTTGGTTACCAGAGAAGTTGGGACAGAAGCCATACTAGTTCACAGGAAGGCAAAACTGTTAGTTTGAGTGTTTATGGATATGTTGGGAGAGGATAGATTCGAAAACGTTTAACACCGAGATCAGGCTGATGGGTCCACAGTAGACCGTACTCTCAGGGGTTTGTTTGGTTTGAGGAAAAGTAGGATTTTGGAAGTATTCCCTAGTTCAGGACAGCAACCTATGGGGAGCATTGTAACGGGTTCCAAAAGTTTTGGAGAAGTAATAGGGACCGTCTTTTACGTTTCTGTAGGTAATTCAGTTGTGACCCAATACAGTGTTGTGTTTTTTTTTTTTTTGTGCAGCACGTGTCTTATGTCATTTGCTGTGGACAGTTAAGCGATCCCACCCACATTATAATACCGTCGGGCGAACCAAGTGCGTATGAATATACTGCAAATCATAGTGGAAGAAATCCACACAGGTGCCATCAAGAGGATTCGGAAATTCCCGCTACAAACTTCTAGGTCTGTAGGTGGGAGTGAATACATAATATTTTGTATAGTAACCCATATCCGGAGACGTGTCGTTTCCGTTCTACGATGGTTTCAGTTCAGATGTTTGCCTCTTTCACTTCTATTTGAGTTGAATTAGACGTGACACAGTGCAATAATTAGTAAGCATAACGAAACATCCATTTATCACTTAAGCACATTTATTCGTGTTAGCCGGCCGTTGTGACCGAGAGGTTCTAGGCTCTCCGTCCAAACCGCGCTGCCGCTACGGTCGCAGGTTCGAATCCTGCCTCGGGCATGAATGGGTGTGATGTCCTTAGGTCAGTTAGGTTTAAGTCTAGGGGACTGACGACCTCAGATGTTAAATCCCATAGTGCTCAGAGCCATTTGAACTATTTATTCGTGTTAACTATGTGTCGAACCACGTCTACTATTTCGGAGACGCACAGGCATTGACAAGGTCTCTCAGCAGACGTTAAGTGACGTTAGGTGATCGTCTGATGCAGTACACGTCATTCTGTCTGCCCTGCTGCATACGAGGATAAGCAACCCTGAGACTTTTCTCCCTCCCTTGGCAGGCGTGGACGGGTTACACATCTGAATTGAAACAGTCATAGAACGGGAAGGGTACGTTTCCGGTCGTGGGATCCTATTCAGAATATTATGCACTCAGTCCCCTCTACAAGTCTTAGAAGTTTGTAACGACAAATTCCGAACACCCTGTATGCAACCGTGATCTCTCTGTGAAGGTTGTGGTTCACAAATTCTGTTTGACAGGAGGACGGTGGGGTTGTCTGTGAAGAGTTAACTTTTGCTGCGTTCCACCTTTTGTCAGCGTTAAAATCACCATCAGGATTAATAAACTCTTCCGTCAAACATTCGTTAACAGTTCACATGGAAACTGAATCCCAGAGGTATGAAACAGATGCTTCACTCTGCATGTTTCCGTAGCCCGTAACTTGGTCTGCCTGTATACAGTGCTCGTCTAGGCCTCGGCAGATTTTTCGGGCTGCAGCACGCAGTTACACCGTAGCTGATCTGCCCAATTGTATGCACAATCATAACCATACTGACAGCGAATGCAATGCACGGATGCTTCCTGTACAATCAAATTACCCTTCACAGAGCCAACGAGTAAGGCTACTTTTGGTGCTTCCAAAGAATGACCTTGACATTATGTTTACAGAGGATACACTGTTTCCAAAGAAAGATTCTCTTCTGGCCGTGGACTTTGTAATGGTTCTTTGTTTACGTGACCATTACGGCACTCCAACCCCAGTTCTCGATACCAGTAATATCGTACTACTTTTCTGCGAAGTAACACACATATTTTTGTGACAATATTCACATTTGGTATTATTAATGTATAGCTACTCCGATGTATCGATATATTACAGTGATATAGTTCTTGTGTGTATTCCTTTCTGTGATACTGTCATAATCTTTGACTTACTTGTAACCGTTTTGGCGCTAATGCGCACAGAGCAGTCTTTGTTTCACTTTGCAATAATTAAGTTGTTATTTCGCTTTGTAAAAGAACAGTCAAGTCTTGTGTTTGGTTAAAGTGGAAATTAAATATATGAAGATTGATACAAAACTGTTTTCTTGATGATGTGACAATTAAGAAGAAGTATATGTGAATTTACAAAAAATTTAATAAAAATGTGGATCGTGAACGCCTAGTCAAAAATTATTTCTACCATACCATTGTTCTGATCAGGGATTTTTTCATCATTAAGAATTTCCTGAAAAACACATTTGTTAAGTCTTCAAACGTTGCTAAAATACAGATCCGGACCTTTCGGCAGTCAAAGTGGAATCCACCTATTATCAACAACATGAGCCATAACAAATTCGACGAAATCTACGTGGGAATCCATTCAAGGTAAGTGCCAAAATTAATGACTTTTTTAGAGTTACTTCATTATTTATATTCTGACTATACCATCCACAGTCAATATCTTTGTTGTTGCCCGATAAAGCGAACATATGCTGTGTGAGCAACATTATTAATCTGATTTCTAACCTACTTTGCAAGTGGTGGTACTGTTAGAACTTGAACCTTTCCTACTCAGCTTCTTAGATTGTCGTAGATAGGACATTATGTACAGTTCAAGAAGCTTGGACAGGATATACAAAAAAGAAAAACCATTAACGGATTAGAACTACCAAAACTACTAACAATCTGAAGAGATTATACCGTTCCGCCATACTATATACCCACAAAGGCTATCTAAAGCCATCGTCTCCTGGATTCTTACTCTATCCTCGAACGCCATGTTCCATCTAGCTTTCCGTACCTGTCTCACTCACTCGTATCCTGTATGACCTTACCAATTTCCCCACTCTGCGCTCCTACACTGAACATCTATGATTTCCTTCACTTTGTGGAACCACTCAACTCTTTTATCCTTGATTAGTAATCATTGTACTCTGCCCCATCTGTACATCCATATCCCCATATTTTACACCTACAAACTCTCAAAACCTTATTCCAACGAAACGTGAACCACCCTCCCTAACTGACCACGAAATCCGCGCAGAGATTTAGACATCACTGTGGTTCTGACAGGTCGCCCCTCTGCCTCCTCCTCTTCCCGCTTCTCTGTTTTCCCAACATTTTGGTTCAGGCTCCTCTATCCTCTCATTTCTATCCCTTTTCAGAGCTCTCCCCCACAAACATCTTCACCACCTACCACTCACTTCTCCCTCAAGTCAAACAACCAACTTCTCATCTTATAGAGTTTCCTCGTAGTCCCAAGTCTTGCACCACCATCGTCACAATAATACGAAACGCCAGTGTACGAAATATTTTATTAATGCACTCTTTAAAAAATCAACTTGTGTTATTTAAGAAAAACTCATAGAAATTGTTCGGTATTTTAACGTATAAACCATCTGCAGTTTAACACCTTCTCTAGATGTTTAAAACCACTTAATATACCTGGATGAAGAGCGATATGAGTGATGCCGTTAAAGCGCTCACTCTACCTGTGGGGGTGAAGGGAGGGTGGTTTGGGTGAGGGAGAGGGGAGGGTGAGGAGGCAAGGAGGGGTGAGTAAAGTAACGATAGAGGAAACAATATTCTGTGCTTCCTGTTACAAATACATCTCAACGTGATACTTATGAGTGATTTTTGGGATTCGCATCTGGGAATTGGAATTCTGGAAATGTGGTGGCAGACGCTACAATTTGACTGTGTCCAAATTCAACCTTCGTAAACAAAGGTCAGAGGATAGCTGAAGAAGCCTACACGCGATTCGCAGCTAATAGTTCAAGTCTTAATCCCATAAAGACTCATTATGCAATTTTAAACGAGAAATAATGACCTGCTGGCACCAGAAGTAAACATTAATGGTCATACAATAAATTAACCACACTGTGTACAATTCCATAGTGTACAGTTGGATAATAAATTAAAATGGAGTCATATTTTGATAAGCGAATCGACATACAGATGATAGTGTTGGCCTACTTTGCATGTTACGTTGTTTTATGAAATTACCTCTGAGGCAGTGGACGTAAAGCAAATGGTATTTATACAACAAAAATTAGCAGTAAAAATATTGTGTAGAGTAGACAATCTTACATCTTGCAGAAAGGCCACGTATAGAACTCAGTATTTACAGACTCATGTAGGCTGTACATCAATTGTGCTTAACCAAGTATTAAGTTAGCGGATTATCGGCAGCCATAGAGGGTGTCCCAGGACGAATGGTGAATATTCAGGGATATGACAACATAATTCGAAGAAAAAATATCCACTAAACATGGGCTCGCTCTAAAATGCATTCCTGTGAGCACTTTTTCATCTTCAATACTATGAAACAAATCTCCTCCACTGCAAGTTCTTTGCTTTCCATATTTTGAGGTACTATGGACCAAAACAAGACAAAAAATTCTAGTAAAACTGGACTCTAAGGGCACTTTATGAGCTATGGGCACTTGTTCACTATTAGAGATTATTTTCACAGTATAGAAGATGAAAAAGTGCTCATAGCTCTTAATGTATGCAGTTAAGAGCCAATTTTTACTGGAATTTTTTGCTTCGACTGATCGTTCCAGTCATATCCCTGCATATCGACCACTCCTCCTGAAACACAACGTACAGTATAACTGGCATATACGTGAAAGCATTAAGCAGTACGATGCTAGTTGATTGTTGATACAGTATTCAGATTAAGTTTTTTCTCGTGTTTTCTTAATGTATACGTTGACTTGTTTCACATCTCTAAAGGGTCTCTTTCTAGACAGGATCTGCAGACATGAATGAATGGATGGACAATGTTGTTTTCTGACTATTCCATTGATACCACTTTGCGTAATGGTGAAATTCTCTGACATTCATTCCTGATAAACAGGAAGGTGCTATCTTATCTCTTACGACATCACGCGCCATCAGTGCACTACTGGAAGTCTCTGTGGCTGAGCACTTCCGACTGACGTTCTGGTGCTGTGGGCACATCACCTCTCTCTGAGGCCGACAACCACACTGAATCAGACCGACGGATGCTACACATATCTATCTTATACATACACATAATATACTCAGTGTGTTAGATCGATGGTATGCTCATAGACCCGCGGAAGGCGTTCGACATTCTCACGGAGTCTCACCTGGTGAGCATCCGCGATGAAGAATAAACTTCAAAGGATGACAGAGAAGTGCATGTGGTCAGTTATAAATGGGGAACTCTGGTTGGGAAACAACTGAGCTGAAACTTCCTGGTGTTGAAAACTATGTGCCGGACCGAGACTCGCAACTAAGACATTTGTCTTTCGCGGGCAAGTGCTCTAATGACTAATCTATCCAAGCACACTCACAGCCCACGTTCGCACCTCTACCTGCTCCATTATCTCGCCTCCTACTATATCTACCTACATACTCCGCAATCCACCATACGGTGCGTCGCGGAGGGTACCTCATACAACAACTAGCATCTTCTCTCCCTTTTCCTCTCCCAAACAGAACGAGGGTAAAATACTGCCTATATGCCTCTGTACGAGCCCTAATATCTCTTATCTTATCTTTGTGACCTTTGTGGTCTTTTCGCGAAACGCAAGTTGGCGGCAGTAAAATTGTACTGCAGTCAGTCTCAACTGCTGGTTCTCTAAATTTCCTCAGTAGCGATTCACGTAAAGAGCGCCTCCTTTCCTCCAGAGACTCCCGCCCGAGTTCCTGTAGCATTTCCGTAACACTCGCGTGATGATCACACCTACCAGTAACAAATCTAGCAGCCCGCCTCTGAATTGCTTCTGTGTCCTTCCTCAATCTGATCTGATAGGGATCCGAAACGCTAGAGCAGTACTCAAGAATAGGTCGTATTAGTGTTTCATAAGCGGTCTCCTTTACAGATGAACCACATCTTCCCAAAATTCTACCAATGAACCGAAGACGACTATCCGTCTTCCCCACAACTGCCATTACGTGCTTGTCCCACTTCATATCGCTCTGCAATGTTACGCCCAAATATTTAATCGACGTGACTGTGTTAAGCGCTACGCTACTAATGGAGTATTCAAACATTACGGGATCCTTTTTCCTATTCATCTGCATTAATTTACATTTATCTTTATTTAGAGTTAGCTGTCATTCTTCAAATCACAAATCCTGTCCAAGTCATCTTGTATCCTCCTACAGTCACTCAACGACGACACCGTACACGTACACCACAGCATCATCAGCAAACAGCCGCACATTGCTATCCACCCTATCCAAAAGATCATTTATGTAGATAGAAAACAACAGCGGACCTACCATACTTCCCTGGAACACTCCAGATGATACCCTCACCTCCGATAAACACTCATCATCGAGGACAACGTACTGGGTTCTATTACTTAAGAAGTCTTCGAGCTACTCACATATTTGGGAACCAATCCCATATGCTCGTACCTTAGTTAGGAGTCTGCAGTGGGACACCGAGTCAAACGCTTTCCGGAAGTCAAGGAATACGGCATCCGACTGATACCCTTCATCCATGGTTCTAAACTGCTAAACATCTCACAAATTCTCTTGAATAGCTTGCGGGACCAATTCTCCTGGCCGGCCGCGGTGGTCTCGCGGTTCTAGGCGCGCAGTCCGGAACCGTGCGACTGCTACGGTCGCAGGTTCGAATACTGCCTCGGGCATGGATGTGTGTGATGTCCTTAGGTTAATAAGGTTTAAGTAGTTCTAAGTTCTAGGGGACTAATGACCACAGCAGTTGAGTCCCATAGTGCTCAGAGTCATTTGAACCATTTGAACCAATTCTCCTGGCTCTGAAACCAGTGAGAATTTATTCTGGGAACAGTCCCCCAGGCTGTGGCTCTGCCATGTCTCCCTAGTATCCTTTCTTCCAGTGCTGCTAATACCGTAAGTCATGCGTGAGAACATCTGTGAAGTCTGGAATGTAGTAGATGAGGTATCGGCGCAAGTAAAGCTTTGAGAGCGGATCATGAGTAGTGTTTGCATCGTGGTGGAGCACTTGCCAGCGAAAGGCAAAGGTCCCAGTTTTAATCTGCCAGGAAGTTTCAAATCAGCACACACATCACTGCAGAGTGATAATTCATTCTGTAAAAGGGACTGAAAGTTACTAGCGGGGTGGCCGGAGCTACGAAGGGCACCTAGCAACTGGAAATAAACCACAGTCACTCATGTTTTCAAGAAGGATTGTAGAATAGATGTCTGTGTCACTGTCGTCAACATGTTGTAGAATTGTGGAACCTATTTTATACGAGTACTCACATATTATGACGTTTTTGAAAAACGAAAATCACGAATATAAATATCAACACCGATTACACAAGCACAGAGCTTTCGAAATTCAGATTCTGTATGTCGTGGCTTCAGGAAGGCATTTGAAACTGTTCTGCACTCTCGTTCAGTGAAAAAAATACGAGCTTACCGAGTCTCGGAGAAGATTTGTCACTGGATCCACGACTTCCTTCGCACAGAGCGCAACACGTCGCTCTTAAAAGAAAGAAATCGACATATAGTAAAATAGTTGCAGGAGTACCATAAGGAATGGTGATAGGACCCTTACTGTTTGCAGTACACATATGTATTCGAGTGGACAGCGTCGGACTCTCCATGAAGCAGTTTGCAGATAATGTGGTTGTCTATAAAAAGGTCCCAAGCTCAGAAGGCTGCAGGAAGGATTCATGCATGGTGCAGGAACAGGCAGTTGATCGTCAACGTAAGTAGATGTAATAGTTGCGCATAAATGGATCAAGAAATTCTCTACTCTACAATTACACTCTTCATGATACATCGCTGGAAATACGAGGGTCACTCCAAAAGAGATGCACACTATTTTTTATATCCATCCTCTATTCTACGTGTTTGATAGTTTTACAGTGTGTAGATACATCCTTTAGGAACAATATTTTTATTTCTCCACATAATTTCCATCCCTCTCAACTGCCTTACGCCAACTTGGAACCAGCGCCTGTATACCCGCACGGTAAAATTCTAGACCAACCTGTTGGAGCCACTGTTTGACAGCTTGTACAAGGGATTCATCATCTTTAAACCTTGTTCCACGAAGAGAGTCTTTCAGTTTCCCAAAGAGATGATAGTCACATGGAGCCAGGTCAGGACTGTAAGGCGGGTGTCCCAGTGATGTCCATCCGAGTATTGTGATCGCTCCCATGGTTTTTTGACTGACATGTGGCCGAGCATTGTCGTGCAACAGCAAAACATCCTGCTTTTGCCGATGTGGTCGAACACGACTCAGTCGAGCTTGAAGTTTCTTCAGTGCCATCACATATGCATCAGAATTTATGGTGGTTCCACTTGGCATGATGTCCACAAGCAAGAGTCCTTCGGAATCGAAAAACACCGTAGCCACAACTTTTCCAGATGAAGACGTGGTTTTGAATTTTTTTCCTTGGGTGAATTTGCATGATGCCACTCCATTGACTGCCTCTTCGTCTCTGGTGAAAAACGATGGAGCCATGTTTCATCACCTGTCACAATTCTTCAAAGAAATTCATCTCCACCATTCTCGCACTGTTTGAAAAGTTCGCTGCGTACCGTTTTTCTTGTTGCTTTGTGAGCCACTGACAACATCCTGGTAACCCACCTGGTACAAATCTTTTATAACGCCAAGACTTTCAGTATTCTGCAAACTCTTCCTTCCTCTATCCCAACGTAGGGTGACAATTCGTTCACTGTGATGCATCTGTCAGCAGTCACCAATTCGTTTACTCTCTGCACATTGTCTGGAGTGTGTGCAGTACGAGGCCTGCCGCTGCGAGAACAATCCTCAATATTGCCCCGCCCAATTTCATCGTGTACCCTGCTTGCCCACCGACTAACTGTACTACGATCGACAGCAGGATCTCCATACACCTTTTTCAACATCTTGTGGATGTTTCCCACTGTTTCGTTTTCACAGCACAGGAATTCTATGACAGCACGTTGCTTCTGACGAACGCCAAGTGTAGCAGCCATCTTGAAGACATGCTGTGACAGCGCCACTCATGGGAACAGGTTAAACTAAGTTTGAAAACAAGCGGGAAGGATGTATCTACACACTGCAAAAACCTTCAGACATACAGAAAAAAATAGTGTGCATTTCTTTTGGAGTGACCCTCGTAGTAACTACAAAAAATATCTATAATTAATCGCCTGAAAGGACTAAAGCAAGACAAATACGTGGTAGAAAAAGCAGATGCCTGAAAGAAACTTAAGAAGTGACTTATAAAACACTTGTTCAAGCAATTCTTGGGTCTTACTCATGATTCTCGGACCTTCACCAGGTTAGGTACATTGAAGGTACAGAGAAGGTTCAGTGGATAGCAGCGCGTATCGTCACGGGGTAGTTTAGTGTGCACGAGAGCTTTAGGCAGGTGCTCAACAAACTCCTGTGACAAACTCCAAAAGAGAGGCGTCGTGCCTCAGAGAGATGTTTACTGCCGAAATTTCGAGACAGTACGTTGCGGGAAGATTCCGGCAACGTAGAACTTCCTCCGACATACGTCACGTGAAATGACCATAAGGGGAAATTAGAGCTAATACTAAAGTTTACCTACAATCATTCATTCGACACTCCATTCGCAAATGAAACAGGGAAGTGAGGATTAGATAGTGGTAGGGGAAGTACCCTCCGCCACACACCGTAAGGTGGCTTGCGGA
The DNA here is from genome assembly GCF_023897955.1 of Schistocerca gregaria. Lineage (NCBI taxonomy): Eukaryota > Metazoa > Arthropoda > Insecta > Orthoptera > Acrididae > Schistocerca > Schistocerca gregaria. The sequence continues at coordinate 871,959,330 of NC_064922.1, forward strand.
GTATAGATGTAGATGTAGATATAAACTGTAAAGATTTGACCTTGATCTGCAGACAACAGTAAAAGTTATTTTTGTAATAATTTTATTCATCCGTACAACTTTCCCTAGGCGCTACAATCATAACAGTTACTCAAAGTGCACTCCCACAGTTGGTATGCAGGGATGACATCTTAAAGCTGTATCATACCAATCTTCACCTTTTGTAGTCCTGTTGTCCTCAGTTGCATATGACATTACGGTATGTCGATAATTTTTACTTTTGGACAGGCAGACATTCAGTTGCTAGTGCTGTGAGGTCTGAAAAACAAAATTTCATATGGCAATCATAAAAAGAAGACCAGCGGCAAAAATGGAACACAAAACAAGATGTGAAAGAACTACACCAACGAAACCTACCGCTGAAGACGCCTTGTAAAGGATAAAGGCGAACGTGTATGACACGACAACTGTATTTCTTTCCAGAATGAGATTTTCACTCTGCAGCGTAGTGTGCGCTGATATGAGACTTTCTGGCGAATTAAAACGGAGACTCGAACTTGGTATTTACGCCTTTCACGGGCAAGTGCTGTAACATGTGAACTACCCGAACACTACTCACGACACGACCTCACAGCTTCAATTCTGCCAGTACCTTTCTTTCAGTTGTAATTAGGCGGTCCAAGAGTAAAAATAATCAACATACCGGAAAATTGTATCATACCATTTCGAATAACACCGATGTTGTTGGAATGTTGTCGCAATCAACGAGTTTTGTTGCCTCGAGACGCTCTTGATTGCCACAGCTGCCATCTACACAAAACTTATCAACACGACGCTGCGAGAAAAAATCATGTAGAAATAGATCCCATAAGTACCCACATGATGTACACATATGTGCTGGTTGCGTTTCCTTCTCCTACAAAGTTACCTACTACGAATTAACAATATTTCAAGAAAATAAAAGCAAAAATAAAACAAATGATAATAATAAAGTACTGCTTTTCGCATTTAGTATGTGATGTATCAGTTCCTATCCATTCTTGGTTGCGGCATCAGATGTATTCTTAGAAATGTGGTATCACTTGATATTTTCGAAATATTTAACAATAGGACTCTGAAAGGGGTCAAAAGATACATTTAAACTTTTATTCAGTTTCTAACATCAAATAAAAGAAAACAAGTTTGCATAAGAGACATATTATGCTTAGGCGCCTAGAATATAAGAGGATGTTTTAATACAAGGGAATTAGAGCTTGGAGGAAACTCGAAGCAAAGAAATATAAACATTGCTGCAATAACAGAAACAGATAAGAAACGGAGAGGAACAAAAAATTTAAATAATTACACATTAATTTAAAGTGGAGTAGAACAAACAAATTGAACAGTGGGTGGAGCAGACATTCTTGTAGATAGAAAATCGAAAAGAAAGATTTTTATAACTATCTAAATGAAAGGATAGTAATTGTTGGATTCAGGAGTAATAGAGGACATTTATGTGTCGTAGGAGTAATATGCGCCTAAGGAAGGAAAATGCAAATATTCTGAAATATTTTATGAGGAGCTGCAAAAAAGACTATTCAAATATAAATAAAACTGGTAATTTGTTAATATTGGGAGGCTTAAATGCAAGAAATGGAAAGGTACCAATAGTTGATACAGTTGGCACATTTGGTGAAATAACTTTAAATGAGAATGGCAAGTCATTAAGAGACTTTGCTTTATGTAATCAACTAAAAATTACAAATACACTTTTCAGATAGAAAGACACGAATACATACACCTGGAAAACGAAGTACACACTCGGTAATCGACTATGTAATAGCTAACAAAAATTAGCTCTCAAATTCGAGATATTAATTTATTAATCGATAATAATGTAAGCTCTGATCAATTCTGAGTTTCTTTGAAGACTGAAGTATGGGAAAGATAGAGGAAACAAGCAGATTTAAAGAAAATCCAAACCCACAATGTAAAATATAAGATTCATTTTCTACAGGAATAAAGCTTAATGAATGATATTAACAAAGATGCACACAGGAATTGTAAATGGTTGAAACTAAAGATAATATTGAAGAAGAACAGAAAGATTAAAATCAGCAATGCTGAAAATAGCTGATGAACAGCAAGGGAAAGTAAAGTATCAAAACAGAAAAGGGGGTCTGAAACTACAGAATAAAGAAACAACATTAAAGTAAAACAGAATGCTTGGCCCATTTACAAATATGAACAAATGAAGGCAGGGAAATATATGAAAAGAAATAAAACAAAGAATTAAAAAAAGATACCATTTTGAATCCTTGGTAAAATTCCTTACTAATGTTGAACATGATATTCACAGAAGGCAGAGTATACCTCTTAAACTTATGAAGCATATTAATAAAATGGAGAAAGATACTGCAAACATTAATGTAATAACAAAATGTCGATCGTTACACCACTGTAGAAATATATGGTATGATGAAGATAGTGAAGAAAGTTATTCTATAAAAACTGGTTAATAACTCTATAAATCACGCAGACATAAACTAATTAAAAGGAATGTTAAATGTAACAAAAAATAGAAAAGCCACTGGCCTAAATGGCATTAATGCTGAAAAAATCAAATATCGAAGAACTATTTTAGAATTTTGCTTCCTCCATTCCTTGAATATGTGTTGGAAGATAGCGTACCTAAAGAATGGAACACAGCTCAAGTTATTTCTACAAGAAAATTGTGGAGGAATTAGTTTGCTAAATGCAGGATATAAAATTTATTGGAAAATTTTTAATGGAAGATTGCAAACTATCACTGATCCAGTAATCACAGGTTTCAGAAAGGGATGTTCGAGTAATGAAAATATATGTACAATAAGACAACTTAATGAAAAACGTCAGGGATTTGAATCTGAAATGCATTTAACATTTATTGCATATGTGAAAGCCTTTGATAAGATATAAAGACTCTTTTATGGAAAATATTGGAAATGAAAGCTCTTCCTAAGCACCTTATTAATATTGTAAAGACCCTAAATGGAAATATAAAAATAGTTATAAGTCTAGGTTCGAAAACATCAAATGTAATTTTAATAAATCAAGGTGTTTGACAAGTGCGCCCTCTATCACCCACTTTATTTAATTTATATATTGACGATCTAATTATCATGCAGAAAGATGAAGTACAGTTAGGGATTAAAATAGGTTCTAGCACACCATTAAATATTGTTATATGGTGACAACCAGATAATTATGTAGGATCCAGAATATAATTAACAAAGGGGTTAGATAACAAGGAGTAGTATACAGGTTGTTCCAAAATGCGATATGTTACAAATTAACTATATCTACAAATAAGACATAGATGATGGCTTTCAAAGGAAAGAATCCAGTCAGATAGAAAATAACAATAATTGAGACACTTTTGGAACACGTACACCACTTCAATTATCTAGGATGTGACATTAGTTTTCATTCTGACAAAGACATTGAGAAGAAGGTTAATAAATATCAAACTATTAGCAGAACAAGTGGAAGAACTTTGGGAAGAAAAACAAGAAAAGAAACACAAATAAAATGACATAATGTTACGGCTGCAACCACTCTTTTGTATGGTTCCGAATCATGGACAGTAGCACAGCAAAGGCAGCAGAGATGAAGTTCATGAGATATGTAAGATGCTGTATAGAACAGAATAGATAAAAATAAGGAATGAAACAGAAAAATCACATTTAAATTTTTTTTTCAGTTAATGACCCAGTACAAGAAAACAGAATGAAATGGAAGGCTCGTGTCGATGGAATGACAGAAAATAGATAATGGATTATCAGTCGACTGGAAAGAGAGAACTAGGTAGGCATCATAAGAGGTGGATCGATGGATGATACAGACCGGAACAGGGACTATAAGACCTAATCTTTGGGAAAAGATGATGATGATGATGATGAAGAACACCCAGAGGTGACTTTTCCTTATTTCTTCCACTCTGTAGGATAGCATACTCTAAATTTCTGAATTTTCATGATTTCATAGAAACTTGATGAACAATACCTAGAACAGTTGGTGGGGTCGAATATTACTGTTTTCATAATTATATTTTACTCAGAAAGTGACTAATTGGATTCAGCTGGTGGTTTTCTGCCAAACACAACCGATGAAGACGATAGCGAGAGTGACAAATAGTTACAATTAGTACATGACCTGCCTTCTCAGTTCTTCCACCAAAAGTCTCAGAAGTCAACTGGAGCTACAATGAACTAGAGATGGAATGGAATAGACTGTTACCTGGAAGAATGGCATTTTGAACGTCCTGAAGGAGAGAGGAGCGCCCACTTCATACGGTGCTGCCACCGAGTTGTTGACTCCAACATCAGTGCCTAAAGACTTCTTTTTGACGACTTCATACTGCATATCGTTTAAAAAAATGATAAACAGAATGATATGCTTGGACTGAAATAAAAAACACCACTTTAACTCTAGTATTTCGGTAAGGCGGGTTTGAAAGAGCGCTAAAGAGCTACGACAGCCACCAGAAGTCTCCATTTGCGTGCTGTGTCGTCGCCAATGCAGCGCTGGCAGCGAAGTCACGACCAACTTGCTGTTATGTCAGTGCTCGAGGTTGCCATTTAAAGCTAGCCTCCCAGCGCCTCAGTCTTCAGTCGTTATTTAACTGCGTCCTTGTACCGACCTCGCTGCCCATCGTTCTTTTGCTTTCTGGATTGGCTGCGTTCTTGGATTACTCTTACTGTTATCCCTCTGAGCAGTCTCCACTGTCGTCCTATTAACTCTTGACTACTCACTGTTAACACCGTCTGCCGCTCGTCCAGGTTCTGAGAGTTCTCGATTCGGCCCAGTCTTGGCAGATTCTGGTCAGTATATGAACAATATTAAAATATATATGAACGATATTTCCACTGAAAGAATGAGAGGCAGTTATATGTATAATGTACAGGTGCTTTTTGTGCTAATGTTTTTTTCCATAGGTGACTTTTGGTCGCGTTCTTGAACGCCTAATTTTCTCAGGGATACAAGTGACAAGACACAGATTCTACAAACTTATCATATTCCTCGACTTTGATGAGATATCATTTCGACTGGAATGCATTCCTTCTGACGAGTTCGCTCTTATTTCTGAAATGTGTAACGAGTTCGTGCAAAATTGCCTCCGCTGTTACCGCCTGGTGAAAGCATTACAGTTCTATGCAGTTACTTCCAAGAAAGACAGGGTCCAGATTTGCTCAGTTTATACCAAAAAGAACCTTACAGGTATGCACTCAACTTTTGGAAAGCTACAGATGTGCCATCCAACTACACTGGAGGAAGGCCGACCAAACAGCCAGCCATCGGGAGAATATTTCGTCCGTTGCCTCATGGAGCCATTCATGAACCAAGAAAGGAACGTGAGAACAGGTAACTTCTTCACATTTCAGGTTGCCAAGAAATTTCAACAGAAGAAAATGTCGATAGTGCGACAATGAAAGAGAACTGCCGAAAAATCCCCAGCTGCGTGAAAAAGTACAATTCTGACTTATACTCCACCATCACCTTGAAGAAGACTGACAAGCCAGAGAGCACCGTGAGTGCATTCCAAGAGAAGTAAAACAAGAATGTCACTGTCTTCAGCACAGTGCATTCTGAAGTAGCAGTGAGTAAAGAAGGAAAGAAGAAATCAAGAACCATTACCTTTTATGATGCTACAAGGTATGGTGTGGACGTCGTTCAACTAAACTGTAAATATTCAACTAAAGCTCCAGGAGATGTGCAAGAGGCGTATTTTTAGAATATCCTAGAAATGTCAGCAACAAATGCGTGGATATTTTAGAATCAAATAACGTGAAGAGCAAGGCGTTCATACTTCAGCTGGTGAAAGATCTCACGAACGGAAAACAACAAAGAGCAGGAGAGGAACAAGAAACGAAAAAGCGGCTTTCGGACTGGACTAGTCAAAAAAGCGACAGAAGTATCAAATTGGAATGCGCAAAAGAAACAAGAACAACGACATCTGTTAGAAATTAAAAACGGTTTGTATTTATCTAAAAGTGTTTAAACTCTGAGTCTTTTGTAATCTAAAAAAGGTAGAACTTCGAAGTACAGCTTTGACTGACATACAGATGAATGGAGAATATTTAAATCTTATTTTTAGCATACTATGGATTTTTAATGCAAATCTCATGAGAAGCCAAATGACACCTTCCTGCTGTTGTAGGAGTGCCACATTTTTCGCTCTTCTTGTGTTAAAACCATGTTCTTTTTTACATTTTCTATCATTCTGTTATTTTCTTTCTTTGGATATTTAAAATATTAAGAGTGTAACTATGTAGCTATTTTCTTATTTTTTGCATAATAAATATTGCCGGTCATTCTAGTAGAACCAAAGTAATTACGTATCCTGATGTGTCATCTATACATAAACATGTGCCTCATTTGGAAAACAAATCGGTCCTATTAGAGATATCTGAATGATGTGAATGAGATACTCCACCGGTGGACAAGTACATCACTGAATCACAACGTCCTTTAACGAACCTCATATCTCGGAGGAACGGAGGGAACTAAATGAATTGTTTCGCAATGTGAAATTTTCTAATAGTAATTTACTAATCAACCAACTGCAATTCTGAATTCGAAGATTGCGGAAACTGAACTTTTTGTGGCCAAGTTGAGTGAAAATGTGTTAATATAATCACAAAATAGAAATTTATTGATCAGTGAGATTGTTCATAGCAGATAATTTCGGTTGGCAGCCGCAGGCCATACACAATGTACAACAAAAGGTAAAGTACATATGTAATTTAAATAACAACACAATCTGATATTCCATAATTCCTAACGTAAATATAATTTGTATGTATGTATTGTAAGAAGTGTATATTTCTATAGTCCATTGTCAAACCACAATTTATGAAAGATGTTTATATTTGATTAATAGGATTAAGTAGGAATAATTAATATTTGTCATGTTGGAAATAATTGTGGTAGCAGGGAATGTCTGCACCAAAGGATTGTAGGCAAGAGAGACCGCAAATTGATATAATTTTAAAAAGGGCGGGAGGACCGCGTATGGATACATTTTAAGAAAAGAGCGGGAAAGACCACGCATTGATACATTTTGTAATGGTAGCAGGCATTGTCTGCACCAGAAAGCATTGTTGGCAGGAGAGACCGCACTTAAGCGTTCGTAGGAAGTCAGTAGTAAGCGAGATGTGAAGCGAGTTGGTAACAGGTCTGAAGCGAGAGGTTGAGAGGAGCGGTGTGCCTGCCAGCCACCATCTATGATTTACAAGAGATTATAAACGGATGTACAGAGACATTACCTAACTATTATCATAAGAGGAACTAATATTATTGAATTATTTTCTTTGCGAAACTCAAGACTACTGAAGGTATGTTTGCGCAATGGTGGTTGTAAGATTATTGTAAAAAGTAAGTCCCATTTGAACGTTTGTAAAATCATTTCATTACCAGCAGTAAATATTGGAAGAAACGTTTTCAGAATATAATTAATTTTTGCCAGCAATGTTGCATTACTGATTATAATCCATCCCAAAAACCATCAACGTAAAAATTTTATTGTTGTCAAGAAAAAGTGTAACTATGAATTACGTAACTTCAGTAAAATTAATTAAAGAACAACGTCAGCTTTGGTAATAAATACAGCCACTTCTTATGACAGCGCACCAGCAGCTAATAGAGTATAGTAAAACAAAAAGTATATTCCTGTCGCAGTTCGATGTAGCAGTCAGATGGTGATCCACTAACAGTAAAAAAGGTAAGGAACAGTTTTGGATTACTGCAGGTAACGACTGAGGGCCACGACCACGACACATTCTATGTTTCGTCGAAATAATCAGAAAATCACTTTTAATAAGCAGCAATTAAATTTGTATGTGAAGATGGAGAAAGAGAATTAATTTCAAAGGGAAGGTTTCATTTGTTATTATTAAGCAAAAGGAAGAAATCCAAAGGGAAAGTTTCATAGTTTATTGTAGAAGGGAAAGTTGCGTAACAAAAAAACAAAAGAGATATAGAGGAGACGGGAAGGTTTCAGTATTTCACGAAAAATAAAAGAAAATAGCCCACAGAGGATGTCACAAATGTAGTGAAACATGTTTGGAAATTAAAGCAAAACAATAACTGTGTACTTGCCAAAAGTTGGACACGTCATTAATTTATTAGCAGATAATTATGCTTATGTAGTGACTAACCTGTTGGACAACTTCAACTAAAAATACACTCTCTACATTCGCACATTGATTTATTTCTCGCAGACCTTGAGTGTTATTTGCGATGTGATGAATGAGTGACCGCATCCACCAAGAAATTCTTGCCTTGGAACATTGCTATCAAGGACGCTAGATTCCTTCAATGGTAAACGATTACTGTTGGCTTTTGTTTAGAGAGACTGATTAGTCATCTTTCAAAAGAAAAGCGTCTTCATCCCACTTCTTTAAACTGAGATCAAACTTTGAAATACATGAACTTTTCTAATTATAACGTCTGTTTGGATGGCATGTGTGACTTTGTGCACAACATACTTCTCTTAATGTTTTATGTAAGGGTTGGAATTATTTTTACGAAATGTGTAACATACTTTGGTTTTATTAACGTTCACCAGACGTCAGAAATAAACAAATAAATTAATTAAATGAATTTACTTCAACATGTAAAAAACTTATAGTTATTCTTTTCTTGTATTTTTCAGCCTCATGTGACACAAACGTCATGATATCTGGTTTCAAGTACTTACGAAGCCATCGCGATTTAAATATGTAACACTGTTCGTCGTCAAAGTACAACGAGTTACTATTAACGTATTATTAAAGTCGTCTGATGATGGCGTGCTTAAAAGTCGAAACTAGAAAAATAATAAAGGAATTTAATTCATTAACGGTCACTGTGTTTAAGTTAAGCAGTGTGAATGGTATTTTTTGTCCAAAATGCTACCACTGACGATATTTCAAATGAATGGAACAAAATTTGTATAGTAGAATAAGTATGCATGTTTTAGTATTTGCAAGGACGGATTTCAAATATCTTTAATAATTACAAAGCAACTACAGACGCTATGGAGACCGAATTGTAGAATTTGGAAGAGGAAGAGTAGGGTTTCACGACTGTCGAACGGCGACAAAATTATAACCTTACTTCAAGCCACTATTCATTCTGTTCATTTGATCTTCCGGGTCGTCTGTCGTCTAAGAAAGAATTACGAAAATCTTAGAGCTTTTCTTTCTTCTCCCTTCACTTTAATTCCTCTTAAAAATTAGTATTCTTTACTGCTTGCTGCGTGTAAACACTGAATAGCATAAGGGTAGAGCTATAACCGTGTCCCACAGCCTTCTCAATTGCCTCCTCTCTTTCGTGTCCTTCGACTCGTAACTGTAGTCTGGATCAAAAGAGGAAAGGCCGCTGGACCTGATGGGATACAACTTCGATTTTACACAGAGTACGCGAAGGAACTTGCCCCCTTCTTGCAGCGGAGTACCGTAGCTCTCTAGAAGAGCGTAGCGTTCCAAAGGATTGGAAAAGGGCACAGGTCATCCCCGTTTTCAAGGGGCGTCGAACAGATGTGCAGAACTACAGACTTACATCTCTAACGTCGATCAGTTGTAGAATTTTGGAACACGTATTACGTTCGAGTATAATGACTTTTCTGGAGACTAGAAATCTACTCTGTGGGAATCAGCATCGGTTTCGAAAAAGACGGTGGTGTGAAACCCAGCTCGCGCTATTCGTCCACGAGGCCATAGACACGGGTTCCCAGGTAGATTCCGTGTTTCTTGGCTTCCGCAAGGAGTTCGTTACAGTTCCCCACAGTCGTTTAATGAACAAAATAAGAGCATATAGGCTATCAGACCAATGGTGTGATTGGATTGAAGAGTTCCTAGATAACAGAACGCAACATGTCATTCTCAATGGAAAGAAGTCTTCCGAAGTAAGAGTGATTTCAGGTGTGCCGCAGGGGAGTGTCGTAAAACCGTTGCTATTCACAATATACATAAACGACCTTGTGGATAACACCGAAAGTTCACTGCGGCATTATGCGGATGATGCTGTGGTGTATCGAGAAGTTATAACAGTGGAAAATTATACTGAAACGCAGGATCTGCAACGAATTGACGCATGGTGCATGTAATGGCAATTGAATCTCAATGTAGACAAGTGTAATGGTCTGCGAATAGATAGAAAGAAAGATCCTTTATCATTTAGCTACAATATTGCAGGTCAACAACTGGAAGCAGTTAATTCCATAAATTATCTGGGAGTAAGCATTAGGAGTGATTTAAAATGGAATGATCTTACAAAGTTGACCGTCGGTAAAGCAGATGCCAGACTGAGATTCATTGGGAGAATCCTAAGGAAATGCAATCCGAAAACAAAGGAAGTAGGTTACAGTACACTTGTTCGCCCACTGCTTGAATATTGCTAACCAGTTTGGGATCCGTACCAGATGCGATTGATAGAAGAGATAGAGAACATCCAACGGAGAGCAGCGCGCTTCGTTAGAGTATCATTTAGTAATCGCGAAAGCGTTACGGAGATGACAGATAAGCTCCAGTGGAAGACTCTGCAGGAGAGACGCTCAGTAGCTCGGTACGGGCTTTTGTTGAAGTTTTGAGAACATACCTTCACCGAGGAGTCAAGCAGTATATTGTTCCCTCCTACGTATATCTCGCGAAGAGACCATGAGGATAAAATCAGAGAGATTAGAGCCCACACAGAGGCCTACCGACAATCTTCCTTTCCACGAACAATACGAGACTGCAATGGAAGGGAGAACCGATAGAGGTACTCAAAGTACCCTCCGCCACACATCGTCAGGTGGCTTGCGGAGTATTGATGTAGATGTAGATACCGTACAAGTCTTAGATAAATTTTCGCTCCGCGTGTTTTCTTCGGTCAACATTTTCAAAAGTCCTTTCTAAAAACCAGAGGTTTTATGATTCTGAATTATCTTTCTTTAGTCAATATTCCAAGCTAAGTCGTAGGACCAGCACTGCCTTGCATATTCCCACCTTTCTCCCGAGAAAAAAAAATTACCGAGCTACGTTTCTACGAGACATTCCATGCTTCTACATGTAATTAATTCGTATAAGTATTATGCCACACATATAACACAGGGGGTCAGAAACAGCTTAAAAAGCTTGCAAAGGCGATGCAGGTTAGGTTGTGGTGAGAAGTAACTGTTCAGAACAAAATTCGATACACTGCGCTGTTTCAGAGTTACTTAGCTTACAAGTTAGCCAATCAGAAAGTTGCGTCCCGACAGATACAATTAACGTCAGTTGTTCCCATAGCATAGATGATAGCTTACGAGGCTGCTCCGCCTTTGGCTTCGTTTCGATCATTACTAACGTCCGATGTCCAGTTTTTGTATCGCTCTCTTGTTCGGTTTTAGGAAACGCAACTTCAGTGCTAATTAACTCGGAAACAGAGCAACGTATCGAATTATTTTCCTAACAAGTATTTCTCAGAACAACCTACCCTGCAACACCCTTACAAGCTTTTCAGACTGTCTCTCAACGCCCTTTATTAATGGTTTGGTAATGCACCTGCCAAACCCGGCTTTTTTGGTACTGACATTTTTTACATTATGCTTACAGCGTGAGAATATTTAGACTGTTTCGTACATCCCACGTGATAGGTGGAATAGTTTTTGACCTGAACAGTTCTCCGAAGGATTTTAAAAATTCTGAGGCTACATCTCTTACTCTAGGTGCTTTGTTTCCATTTAGGTCTTTCAGTGGTCCAGTAAATTCTTCCCACAGCACCTCTGCGTACGAAAATATGACGGTGGAACTAAAAATAGAATTGATATACTTGTCTCTGGCACCTGACACGTCATGATATCTGTCGTAACAACTGGAAACTATCATCAGTATTAATTTTTACAAATAAAAATGTTTCTACTTGGCATTCTCATTGTTAATAAATAAGCTGCAAACATCAATGGCTTGCAAGTAGTTCCAAGTTTGTGTTTGTTTTCCTTACAGTCTCACTGGCGCCGCTTATCACAGATTGGCATTTCCCTCTTGAACAATCTTTCTTTGTCTGCATTAACTATCGCGCGTGACGTCAGATTATGAGCCTCTTACTGTATCCCTGATACCGACTATCGGCATGCGCGGGGATAAGACGGCACTTGGCCGGGGAAGTCCCGGAGTGCGTGTTCGCGATCGGTAACGAAGTAGACGAACTTTCACGGACGGAAATCGGTGTTGTGGAACGGAAATTTCCGACAAAACAGTACGTGTCGGTCAGAACAATGTGCAGTAAAAAGACTAGTGATAAACCATAAATGTTAAATGAAATAAGAATTACGGAGTTTTCTGTAAGACTACGCCGCTGGAACAAGACGTTTGATACTACTAGGCGCAAGTAAAACTACTGTTGAGGTGTTTGCAACAAGTTTCCAGAAGTAGTAATTGTGAAATTTCTACTGTATAACGCGCTACAAAGGAGTTATTTCCCGTAGAAAAGGGTCGTCAGTTAATGAATGGACCACAACATACGAACTACGACAGTGCAGACTGAGAAGAATTAGCATTCGCACACGACAAAGTGCAACGGATTTATGGAAGAGACTGAGCGATACAGCCTATTTGCGAATTTGCGATTTTCACCAGCATTTAGGAATTGTGTTAATCTAAGGGCCGCCCAACCATGTGAGAAAAGTGATAATCTTCGAGCGTTCTTGGAGTGCCGAAGCTGAAGAATCTGCGATCGTTGGGGTGGCTACAAGCAGATCTTCAAGAGGCACCGGGCACAAAGTGTACTTGTCCACGATTCACCTGGCTCTAATATACTGTGAATTGCTCCGTAAACATAAACAATGAAAAGTGAGTATGCAAAATTTTAGAGCAAAAAGATGGCGAATCCCTAATCGTCACCAAACTGCAACGTTGGTAAGGTATTATTTATGTTGCCCTGAAATTGCACCAACGCTGTATTTGACCTCCATAATTAGAAAATTGCCAAGACATTTCTCATAACACTTTTCATTACTGTATTATGAAGTTTAATGTTCTCCCATTCTTAATAGTGCTTGAACACGACAATAATAAATTCCACACACATGCCACATCAAAGTAATTGCATCTTATCTTTCATGTTACCCCCAAAACGAAAATGTAATCGGTGCCAAGATTTACATACATTTTTTAGTGAAGAAGTTTCTGAATGTAAGTAACTAAATCTGTTGGGGGTTTCTATATAGCGTTCTGACATTTTCATCATCTGTTACAGTGTCTAGAATGACAACCAAAGGAGCGAAAGTGTTCGTGTGATCGCAAGAAAGAAGTCGATGCACACTTGATTAACTTGAAATGTGCTCCATGCTTTAGGGAGTAAGTTGTTACTTAATAAGTGCTAACATGAACATAAAAATTTTGAATAAATGTTGAAGACGAGAGAGAGAGCATGAGAAGAAATTAGGCTGGGTTATTCATTGGGTACCTAAGTGTGTCTTGATTGTTTTCAATCTTATGTAAGTTTTGACCAACTGTTGTTGTTGTTGTTGTGGTCTTCAGTCCTGAGACTGGTTTGATGCAGCTCTCCATGCTACTTTATCCTGTGCAAGCTTCTTCATCTCCCAGTACCTACTGCAACCTACATCCTTCTGAATCTGCTTAGTGTATTCATCTCTTGGTCTCCCTCTACGATTTTTACCCTCCACGCTGCCCTCCAATACTAAACTGGTGATCCCTCGATGTCACAGAACATGTCCTGCCAACCGATCCTTTCTTCTAGTCAAGTTGTGCCACAAGCACCTCTACTTCCCAATTCTATTCAATACCTCCTCATTAGTTATGTGATCAACCCACCTAATATTCAGCATTCTTCTATAGCACCACATTTCGAAAGCTTCTATTCTCTTCTTGTCTAAGCTATTTATCGTTCACGTTTCACTTCCATACATGGCTACACTCCATAAAAACACTTTCAGAAATGACTTCCTCACACTTAAATCTATACTCGATGTTAACAAATTACTCTTCTTCAGAAACGCTTTCCTTGCCATTGCCAGTCTACATTTTATATCCTCTCTACTTCGACCATCATCAGTTATTTTACTTCCCATATAGCAAAACTCATTTACTACTATAAGTGTCTCATTTCCTAATCTAATTCCCTCAGCATCACCTGACTTAATTCGACTACATTCCATTATCCTCGTTTTGCTTTTGTTGATGTTCATCTTATATCCTCCATTCAAGACACTGTCCATTCCATTCAACTGCTCTTCCAAGTCCTTTACTGACTCTGCCAGAATTACAATGTCATCGGCGAACCTCAAAGTTTTTATTTGTTCTCCATGGATTTTAATACCTACTCCGAATTTTTCTTTTGTTTCCTTTACTATTTGCTCAATATACAGATTGAATAACATCGGGGATAGGCTACAACCCTGTCTCACTCCCTTCCCACCCTCTGCTTCCCTTTCATGTTCCTCGACTCTTATAACTGCCATCTGGTTTCTGTACAAATTGTAAATAGCCTTTGACGCCCTGTATTTTAACCCCTGTCACCATCAGAATTTGAAAGAGAGTATTCCAGTCAACATTGTCAAAAGCTTTCACTAGGTCTACAAATGCTAGAAACGTAGGTTTGCCTTTCTTTAATCTTTCTCCTAAGAAAAGTCGTAAGGTCAGTATTGCCTCACGTGTTCCAGTATTTCTACGGAATCCAAACTGATCCTCCCCGAGTTCGGCTTCTACTACTTTTTCCATTCGTCTGTAAAGAATTCGTGTTAGTATTTTGCAGCTGTGGCTTATTAAACTGATTGTTCGGTAATTTTCACATCTGTCAACACCTGCTTTCTTGGGATTGGAATTATTATATTCTTCTTGAAGTCTGAGGGTATTTCGCCTGTTTCATACATCTTGCTCACCAGATGGTAGAGTTTCGTCAGGACTGGCTCTCCCAAGGCCGTCAGTAGTTCGAATGGAATGTTGTCTACTCTGGGGGCCTTGTTTCGACTCAGGTCTTTCAGTGCCCTGTCAAACTCTTCATGCAGTATCGTATCTCCCATTTCATCTTCATCTATATCCTCTTCCAATTCCATAATATTGTCCTCAAGTACACCGCCCTTGTATAGACCCTCTATATACTCCTTCCACCTTTCTGCTTTCCCTTCTTTGCTTAGAACTGGGTTACCATCTGATGTCTTGATGTTCATACAAGTGGTTCTCTTATCTCCAAAGGTCTCTCTCATTTTCCTGTAGGCAGTATCTATCTTACCCCTCGTGAGATAAGCCTCTAAATCCTTACATTTGTTCTCTAGCCAACTCAGCTTAGCCATTTTGCACTTCCTATCGATCTCATTTTTGAGACGTTTGTATTCCTCTTTGCCTGCTTCATTTACTGCATTTTAATATTTTCTCCTTTCATCAATTAAATCCAATATTTCTTCTGTTACCCAAGGATTTCTACTAGCCCTCGTCTTTTTACCTACTTTATCCTCTGCTGCCTTCACTGCTTCATCCCTCAGAGCTACCCATTCTTCTTCTACTGTGTTTCTTTCCCCCATTCCTGTCAATTGTTCCCTTATGCTCTCCCTGAAACTCTGTACAACCTCTGGTTCTTTCAGTTTATCCAGGTCACATCTCCTTAAATTCCCACCTTCTTGCAGTTTCTTCAGTTTGAATCTACAGGTCATAACCAATAGATTGTGGTCAGCCTTCTTTCATGATTCTTAATCCAAGTGTTAGCTATGATTAAGTTGTGCTCTGTGCAAAATTGTACCAGGCGGCTTCCTCTTTCATTCTTAGCCCCAATCCATATTCACATACTACATTTCCTTCTCTTCCTTTTCCTACTACCGAATTCCAGTCACCCATGACTATTAAATTTTCATCACCCTTCACTATCTGAATAATTTCTTTTATTTCATCATACATTTCTTCAATTTCTTCATTATCTGCAGAGCTAGTTGGCATATAAACTTGTACTACTGTAGCAGGTGTGGGCTTCGTATCTATCTTGGCCACAACAATGCGTTCACTATGCTGTTTGTTGTAGCCTACCCGCATTCCTATTTTCTTATTCATTATTAAACCTACTCCTGCATTACCCCTATTTGATTGTGTGTTTATAACCCTGTAGTCACCTGACCAGAAGTCTTGTTCCTCCTACCACCGAACCTCACTAATTCCCACTATATCTAACTTTAACCTATCCATTTCCCTTTTAAAATTTTCTAACCTACCTGCCCGATTAAGTGATCTGACATTCTATGCTCCGATCCGTAGAACGCCAGTTTTCTTTCTCCTGATAACGACATACTCCTGAGTGGTCCCCACCCGGAGATCCGAATGGGGGACTATTTTACCTCCGGAATATTTTACCCAAGAGGACGCCATCATCATTTAATCATACAGTAACGCTGCGTGCCCTTGGGAAAAATTACGGCCGTAGTTTCCCCTTGCTTTCAACCGTTCGCAGTACCAGCACAGCAAAGCCGTTTTGGTTAGTGTTACAAGGCCAGATCAGTCAATCATCCAGACTGTTGCCCCTGCAACTACTGAAAAGGTTGCTGCCCCTCTTCAGGAACCACACGTTTGTCTGGCCTCTCAACAGATACCCCTCCGTTGTGGTTGCACCTACGGTGCGGCTATCTGTATCGCTGAGTCACGCCTCCCCACCAACGACAAGGTCCATGGTTCATGGGGGGGGGGGGGGGTTAACCAACTAAGATTACGTCACAAATTCAGTTCCTTTTCTTCGTTGTTGTTTCCTATTTTTCCAATACTCCTTTCTCTTCTCTCTGTGTTATCTTTTCCTTCCTTCTGTCGATGTTTTTCCCGAATTTCTCTTTTGTTCTGCCCTAAAATCCTCCTAAATTTAGTATTTTATTTTTAAAAATATTTCCTTGTGTTACTTACGACTCTTTGACGTTTTTTTTTTCTTTCTAGTTCTTATCTTATTTTTCTAATTCATGCTAATGTCGATTTCTTTTTCCAGAAATATAGCAATATTTGTTTCGTTACTCCGATCCCATTCAGTCGGCAGAGCTGGCCAAAGAAGGCTAAACTTCGCTTTGTCACTAATTCTAATATTTTCTCTGTATATAGTAGATCTACTCACTTTCTACGTATCTGTAGTTTATACAATGTTTTCCTAATAAACCGTGTTTCAGGTACCTCTACATTGTCCAATTTATAGAAGGTGTTACAAAAAGGTACGGCCAAACTTTCAGGAAACACACATAGAAAGAAAATGTGTTATGTGGACATGTATACAGAAACGCTTACTTTCCATGTTAGAGCTCATTTTATTACTTCTCTTCAAATCACATTAATCATGGAATGGAAACACACAGCAACAGAACGTACCACCGTGACTTCAAACACTTTGTTACAGGAAATGTTCAAAATGTCCTCCGTTAGCGAGTATACGTGCATCCACCCTCCGTCGCATGGAATCCCTGATGCGCTGATGCAGCCCTGGAGAATGGCGTATTGTATCACAGCCGTCGACAATACGAGCATGGAGAGTCTCTACATTTGATAGACAAGAGCATTCAAATGCCCCCATAAATGAAAGACAAGAGGGTTGAGGTCAGGAGAGCGTGGAGGCCATGGAGTTGGTCCGCCTCTACCAATCCATCGGTCGCCGAATCTGTTGTTGAAAAGCGTACGAACACTTCGACTGAAATGTGCAGGAGCTCCATCGTGCATGAACCACATGTTGTGTCGTACTTGTAAAGGCACATGTTCTAGCAGCACAGGTCGAGTATCCCGTATGAAATCATGATAACGTGCTCCATTGAGCGTAGGTGGAAGAACATGGGGCCCAATCAAGACATCACCAACAAGGCCTGCCCAAACGTTCACAGAAAATCTGTGTTGATGACGTGATTGCACAATTGCGTGCGGATTCTCGTCAGCCCACACATGTTGATTGTGAAAATTTACAATTTGATCACTTTGGAATAAAGCCTCATCCGTAAAGAGAACATTTGCTCTGAAATGAGGATTGACACATTGTTGGATGAAGCATTCACATAAGTGTACCTGTGGAGGCCAATCAGCTGCTGATAGTGCCTGCACACGCTGTACATGGTATGGTAACGACTGGTTCTGCCGTAGCACTCTCCATACAGTGACGTGGTCAACGTTACCTTGTACAGCAGCAACTTCTCTGACGGTGACATTAAGGTTATCGTCAACTGCAGGAAGAATTGCCTCGTCCATTACAGATGTCCTCGTCGTTCTAGGTCTTCCTCATTAGCAAGTCATAGGCTGGAATGTTCCGTGCTCCCTAAGACGCCGATCAATTGCTTCGAACGTCTTCCTGTCGGGACACCTTCCTTCTGGAAATCTGTCTCGATACAAACGTACCGCGCCAGACTATTGCTGCGTGCTAATCCATACATCAAATGGGCATCTGCCAACTCCGCACTTGTAAACATTGCACTGACTGCAAAACCACGTTCGTGATGAACTCTAACCTGTTGATGCTACGTACTGACGTGCTTGATGCTAGTACTGTAGAGCAAAGAGTCGCATGTCAACACAAGCACCGAAGTCAACATTAGCTTCATTCAGTTGGGCCTAGTGGCGATGAATCGAGGAAGTACAGTACATACTGACGAAACTAAAATTAGCTCTAACATGGAAAGTAAGCGTTTCCGGACACATGTCCACATAACATTTTTCCTTTATTTGTATGTGAGGAATGTTTCCTGGAAGTTTGGCCGTACCTTTTTGTATCACCCTGTATTTCCTCGTCAAACATCCAGGTGCATGTAAACGTTCTGGACTCACCACTTTGGTACAGTGATTTAGTTTTGTTTTTATAGATATACATTTCCTCATATATATATCGTATGTTGTTTCCATTTCACTAACTCTTTCAGCTACTGCAACTTTTTCTACTCCGTTCTGTTGTATTCTTTTCCAAGATACGCTACTTTTTCCGGAAATAACCACATTTGTCAGAGTTTCGCAAAAGTACTGCAACATCATCTGCAAAATTTTGCGAGTTTACTTTAATTCCATTTCGTTCCTTTCCCAGAATTATTGGTTCAATTTTGCGATCTTCTGGCTCCAAATCCCAAGTTCTTTCATTGTACAATTATTAATTTTTACCAAGATGGCAGTGACCGTAAGCTAGGACCAGTAAACCCCGATTCCTTGAAGAATCCAACTCTCATGTGTAAAACATCTTCAAACCTGTGACTAATTAACAAATGAATTAATGTGAAAAATATTTGGCATTAAGCACATAGGCGACAAGGCGTTTAGAAAAGGCTTTAAATTATTTTTAAAATTTATTGGAAGTCGCTAAGTGCAGTCATTATCAAACAGTGGATGAGTATAGTCTGGGGGGGGGGATTTGGGCTCCGTTGTAAGCAAAAACTAGGTTTTCACGCATCTCAATTTTTATGACGTCATATCTCCTGAACTATGTGTTGTGCAGTGATATAACTTTGTAGGTTCATTCCGTGGTATATGTAGATACTGTCTGAAATATGTGCTGTAAATAGAATTAGTACTAAGTAGGTAATAAATTAAAAACTCATACCTTATGCTGAAATTTTAATGCTTGCGCAACTAAAATGTAGTTTTCCTTTCATCATTTAGTGGAATTTAGCGAGAAAAGTTTCGTAAATATTTGAATTAATATTGATCAAATAGTGAGCAGTAAGACTTGACACTGTAGGAGCGTCATGTAAGAACATCACAGGAGGCCTATATTATTTGCAGGTCGAGTTGTTCCTGTTACGTATGAATTTGCCTGATTGTTCCCTTCCTTACATCGATGATGTAGTACAGTAGTAATGGTACTGTACCAGAATGTGCGAAGAGTAATTGCTGCCTTCCTTCAAACATCTTGATTTGGGATTTTCTTTATTTCCCTAAATCACGTCATATGAATACCATGGCTATTTCGTAAACTGGCAGTGACACTATTCTCTCCAACTGACCAAGCCTGTAAACAGGTCGACATCACCGAGACATTATACTCTAAAATTCCTTTTTCCTCAACTCATTTTTTTAAAAATCTTAAGATGTTTTACGTAACGTCTGTGTATTAGTCTAGGCACGTAATGACCTTCAAAAACAGCGGCGGTCCTTCTGTGGGGATGTTTGTCTTGCTAGCTATCGGGAAGGTGGAAACGGCAGAGATGTTTTCTGGCTTCGTGTGACAGATAGCTTTTTGTCCAGCTTGGAATGGTTTGTCGCCCTTCCAGTCCATCCAGCGGCCTGTGGTCGGAGCCCAATATACCGCCTTAAGATTTAGTGACTCGCTTAAAAGCAGATATTTTCCAGCACCCGGCGGAAATGAATTTGTGAGAACTCTTGGAAAGTAGCAGCACATTCTGGACAACTGCCATAAGCAAGAGCAGTAAATGGCCGAGTGGAATGCGTGATTTCTGCCACTGAGGACAACTGGCTGGAAGACCGAAATATTCAAAACAATTTCGTGGAGCACTTTAAAACTCACGGAATGAGCAAGGCGTCCTGCAACCCTGTGGGAGGCAAGGGCACAAGTCGTGGGCGCTGTATGTCGATGATGCTATTTAAAAGTGTTTGATATGTCTAAAGTTGGTATTTAGTAATCCTTCGTAATCCACCAAACTATATAACGAAATACCTAAAAGAATTCTCTAGTGAGTTCCCGCATGTGGGTGTGGAAGTCTGAGTGATCTTTTTCTGGCTTTCTAGGAGACTGTTATGGTTTACTGAGCGAAAACGGATCGTCAGGAGAACGTCTCATAGCAGAACTTGAAGCCATTAGCTAACTGAAGAGGGTTTTTCATAAAACGGAAACACTTGGGAAGGTCTAATTGATGCCAATAAATTACATTTCTTTCCTTGAAAACTTGAAGAGTATAGTTTTTTGTGTGATTTCATAGTCTTGAAATGTTATCCAGTTTGTTCAAATGGCTCTGTGCACTATGGGACTTAACTTCTGTGGTCATCAGTCCGCTAGAACTTAGAACTACTTAAACCTAACTAACCTAAGGACATCACACACATCCATGCCCGAGGCAGGATTCGAACCTGCGACTATAGCGCTCGCGCGGTTCCAGACTGTAGCGCCTAGAACCGCTCGGCCACCCCGGCCGGATATCCTGATTGTGTTTGTGAAAATAATGGGAGTAAGATGGCAGGAACCAGCTGAAGGCGCTGTATTGGCTGTTAGTGGTTTACGTCTTCCAGTCCAGTGGTCGGATCTCATAATATTGCTGGATGCAGTTGGGTACCTAGAGGACATTAGTTACTGGTTTCAGAGCATTGACAAGTTTAACCTGTCTCGCTGGTCAAACCGAAGGTGGCGACCTTTATTTTAACTGATTTTACTTCTGCAGCAGCGTTGAGAATCAAATCTTGCCCGATGATAAGAACGTTTCATTGTAAATCATTGGGGCAATATGTCATGCAGCTTGATTCGCGCGCTAGGAATCCATCGATTCCGGCCGCTGCGACGCTTGAGACTTGGTGCGACGCTAGGGCATCTCCGAGTAGGAACGTTCCACTGATAGCGTGCCCTCAGGCTGCTCCGAGGTCCACTTGGAGAGTTGTGTGAAACGAGCCTTTGCGTTGTTGTTGTTGTGGTCTTCAGTCCGAAGACTGGTTTGATGCAGCTCTCCATGCTACTCTATCCAGTGCAAGCTCCTTCATCTCCGTATGTCCACTGCAGCCAACACTTCTTAATATGCTTTCGGTACTGTACTCATGTCTTGGTCTCCCTCTACGATTTTTACCCCCCGCCCCCCCCCCCCCCCTCCCCGGCTCCCTCCAGTGCTAAACTGGACGCAGTCCGGAACCGTGCGACTGCTACGTTTGCAGGTTCGAATCCTGTCTCGGGCATGGATGTGTGTGATGTTCTTAGGTTAGTTAAGTTTAAGTAGTTCTACGTTCTAGGGGACTGATGACGACAGCAGTTGAGTCCCATAGTGCTCAGAGCCGTTTGAACCATTTTTGCTAAACTGGCGATCAATTGACGCCTCAGAATGTGTCCTACAACCGATCCCTTCTTTTAGTCAGGTTGTACCACAAATTTCTCTTCTCTCCAGTTCTACTCAGTACCTCCTCATTAGTTACTTGATCTACCCATCTAATCTTCAGCATTCTTCTGTAGCATCATATCTCAAAAGCTTCTATTCTCTACTCGTCTAAAATATTTATTGTGCATGTTTCACTTCCATACATGGCTATGTTGCATACACTTTCAGAAAAGACCTTTTAACACTTTATTTAATATTAACAAATTTCTCTTCTTCAGAAATTATTTGTTTGCCATTGCCAGCCTATCCTCTCTACTTCGGTCATCATCAGTTATTTTGCTGCCTGAACAGGAAAACTCATGTACTACTCTCAGAGTCTCGTTTCCTAATCTCTTTCAGCATCACCTTATTTAATTCAACTACATTCCATTGCCATTTTGTTGAAGTTCATCTTATATGCTCCTTTCAAAACGCTATCCACTCCGTTCAACTGCTCTTCCAAGTCCTTTGCTGTCTCTGACAGAACTACAATGTCACTGACAAACATCAAAGTTTTTACTTCTTCTCCAAATTTTTCTTTGGTTTCCTTTAGTGTTTTCTCAATGTATATATTGAATAACATCGTGGATAGACTACAACCCTGTCTCACTCCCTTTCATGCCCCCTCGACTCTTATAAGTACCATCTGGTTTCTCTAGGAGCTGTAAATAGCATTTCGTTCTCTTTGTATTTTACCGCTCCTACCTTCAGGATTTCAGTCAACATTGTCAAAAACTTTCTCTAAGTCTACAAACGCCATAAACGTAGCTTTTCCTTTCCCTAACCTATCTTATAAGACACGTGATAGCGTCAGTATTGCCTTGCGTGTTTCCACATTTCTCCGGAATTCAAACTGATCTTTCTCAAGGTCAGCTTCTACAAGTTTTTCCAATCCGTAATTTTCACAGGTGTCGGCAACTGCAATTCGAACCCCTTCTTCTTGAAGTGTAAAGGTATTTCCACTGTCTCATATATTTTGCATACCAGATGGTATAGTTTTGTCATGGCTGGCTTTCCCAAGGCTCACAGTAGTTCTGACGAAATGTTGCTACTCCCTGGGCCTTGTTTCGACTAGGTCTTTCAGCGCTTTGTCCAATTCTTCTCACAGTACCATTGCTCCCATCTCATCTTCACCTACGTCCTCTCCCATTTCTACAGTATTGCCTTCAGGTTAATTTCCCTTGTGTAGACCCTCTGTATACTCCTTCCACCTTTCAGTAATATCAAAGTACATGTCCACAGATCAATCTCAAAACAGGAAGACGAGACAACTGTACTACCAATCCTTTACGCAATCGGGGCAGCATTCATTCTAGTTTAATTGTAAAGTGCTCTAGTAAATAAACATCCAAAGATTAAAAGTTAAATAACTACCACACATATTCCACGAAGTCTAAATCTTTTTAAATACGTAAGTGTGAATGCGTGCTGTAACTAAGGTATGTCATAGATCTTCCTCGTATTAGACTTTACTAAATGCGACCCATTTGAGAATGATGTGTGAATACAGGTTGTGTTCGGTATTCGCATTATTTGATTACTTTATGCTTTAGCTTCGTGTACTAGAACTTACTATCCTTTAAGTATGTTGACTTCCTTACGTGTTTACCGACTGTAGTCGGAAGGTGACCCAGTGCTTTGAAAACCAGCTAGTAAATGATCAAAGTGCAGTACATCGTCCACATATATAATGTTTCATTTGAAACAGCCATTGTATTTTCACACAGGCCTACAAAACATTTCAGTCGTGTACAGCTATTCGTAGATCTTCCTGTGGGAGAATCACTACAGAAAAAGCAACACAGGCTATCTTGTTGCTCTGAACAGTCAAGCGGTTATGTGTACCCCAACGATGTGCATCTGCATTCGCTTCAGAGGCACCGTGAGAAAGATATGAGCAATAATTGATTGGATATCACATATCTGTAATCTTTCACTGTATCAAAAAATGGTCTTAACGATTATAACTATCTTATGATGCAGGTGAGCCTTGAAGATAGCAGTTCCACGAATTGTTGTGCTTTAAAATTTAAATCGCTGATACGAAAGACAGTGTGATGTCGCAATTAGTACTTATACCTGTAATGGGCCATTATTTCAACTTCCAGAAGCAATATCACTGAGGACAGAGAAATTTGTACTATTTTTTTTTAAGCAGAGATTTGTAATGTTGTACCACTCTAACTTTAACAGCAAAGTGAGTTTTTGGGGTAATTAAAAGTTTTTGGAGAGTGACCTCAGCCAAAAAGTTTCGAGACTGGATTAATAAAAAGGCGGTGATTGTAACGCTTTAGGTGTACTACGGGGTGATTATAATGAAAGTTACACTTTCAGAACGCTGTAGAAATAGCACCACTGGTCAGAATGACGTCACGTGGCAACGGAATATCATCGGAAAACAGGGAAAACGTATAACAGGGAAAAAAATGAAAATTGATCAATAGATGGCGCTGTATGTGTCAGAGTACGTAAATTAAAACACCTGTCATGTGCACGACACATTGAAGTCAGTATAAATATGCCGGGTACACGACATTTCCTCCCTTCGCGTATGCGACGTTCGCCATGCCTGTCTCAATGCAGGATCGGGCTCTGCTTGAAAAGCTGTATTACAAGAATGACGACTGTACACATGTCGTTCCGCAGAAGTTCCGGACACTGAAGGGTTTCAAAAAAGGCGTTGGTCAGTTGACTGCCGTGAGTCTGGAGAAAACGATTCGGAAACTCGAAAAGCATGGGTTCATTTGGTGTGCATCCTGGTAGAGGGAGAAAACGAATTGATTCGACATCAGTGGAAGCAGAGGCAAAAGCAATGCAGGAGATGTGAACATGTGTAGTGCACGGAGAATTCCCCGAACATTGGACATACCCGTGCACGGTGCGTAAAGTCCTTCGAAACATCCTTCTTTGTATCCATTCAGAATTACCCATGTGTACGAGTTGCTTCCTGTTTGGCCGAGAGGTTCTAGGCGCGACAGTCTGGAAGCGCGAAACCGCTACGGTCGCAGGCTCGAATCCTGCCTCGGGCATGGATGTGTGTGATGTCCTTAGGTTAGTTAGGTTTAAGTAGGGATGCGCATACGTAAATAACAGTATCACACCTGTACACCCATGCGCCCTGATAAGTGCAGTTTGTTTAACCTCAAACGTACACCTTAGGCATTGTTGTATGACTGATTTGTCATTAATGGTCGACCACTATTAAATTATGATGCTTACAGCGCCATCTATTGCTACATTTTGTAACTATCTATTTTTCTTCTGCCGTACGTTTCCCCCTTCTCCGATAGTATTCCGTTACAATTTGACGTCATTCTGAAGAGTAGTGTTATTTCTACAGCGGTCTGAAAGTTTAACTTTAATTATAATCACCCTGTATATAACCTGCCCTCACTTCATTACAACCCATAAAACGTTCACACAGTGCGAAGTTGTCAGAAAAGTTCTTCTTCG
The DNA here is from genome assembly GCF_023897955.1 of Schistocerca gregaria. Taxonomy (NCBI): domain Eukaryota; kingdom Metazoa; phylum Arthropoda; class Insecta; order Orthoptera; family Acrididae; genus Schistocerca; species Schistocerca gregaria. The sequence goes on from NC_064922.1 coordinate 871,984,732, forward strand.
GGATGCTGTCCAAGTTGCTCATCACAATGGTTTGAATATCGGTAACGTGTTAAAAGCGTTGATCCTTCGTGTGCTTTTCTGCACTTTGTCGTTTTGTGGTAGGTCCGTGTTCACAACATCAAATCTCGTCACTTGCGATGATTCTTTCCAGAAAGCAACAGCCCTTGTGTTGCACTTCAATCAAGTCGCGGCAGGCATCCAAGCGTTGCTTTTGTTCGGGAGTCAAGTAGCTTTTAGGGGTCCGTACCTCAGTTGTTAAAAACAGAACCCTTATAAGATCGCATTGTCGTCCGTCTGTCTGTAACCTGTGCGGCTTCCTCAGGAACGAGTAAACGCATCAAGTTGAAATTTACGTGACGTGTTAAGTAGTAGGATCCCTTAACGGTACGAAAAATTGATGCTTCTAAGTCAACGCAGTCAAAAGATGCGGCCATTTTGTCACATATTTTGACACTCGATAACTCAAACATCAAAACCTATAGGGTACTTCCGGTTGACTTAGAATCATAAAGCTTGGCAGGGAGCAAGGATTCACAGTACATGTAAAGGCAACAATTGACGAGTCGTCACTTGCCACGGTAATGTGCTTGAATTAATCCGGCAGGGATAAGCAGGCCGAAATCGTAATGTACACTACTGGCCATTAAAATTGCTACACCAAGAAGAAATTCAGATGATAAACGGGTATTCGTTGCACAAATATATTATCCTAGAAATGACACATTATTACATTTTCTCGCAATTTGGGTGCATAGATCCTGAGAAATCAGTACCCAGAACAACCACCTCTGGCCGTAATAACCGCCTTGATACGTCTGGGTATTGAGTCAAACAGAGCTTGGATGGCGTGCACAGGTACAGCTGCCCATGCAGCTTCAACACGATACCACAGTTCATCAAGAGTAGTGACTGGCGTATTGTGACAGCCAGTTGCTCGGCCACCATTGACCAGACGTTTTCAATTGGTGAGAGATCTGGAGAATGTGCTAGCCAGGGCAGCAGTCGAACATTTTCTGTATCCAGAAAAGCCCGTACAGGACCTACAACATCCTGCATTATCCTGCTAAAATGTAGGGTTACACAGGGATGGAATGAAGGGTAGAGCCACGGGTCGTAACATCTGAAATGTAACGCCCACTGTTCAAAGTGCCGTCAATGCGAACAAGGGGTGACCGAGACGTGTAACCAATGGCACTCCATACCATCATGCCGGGTGATACGCCAGTATAGCGATGACGAATACACACTTCCAATGTGCATTCACCGCGATGTCGCCAAACACGGATGCTAACATCATGATGCTGTAAACAGAACCTGGATTTATCCGAGAAAATGACGTTTTGCCATTCGTGCACCCAGGTTCGTCGTTGAGTACACCATCGCAGGGGCTCCTGTCTGTGGTGCAGCGTCAAGGGTAGCCGCAGCTATGGTCTCCGAGCTGATAGTCCATGCTGCTGCAAACGTCGTCGAACTGTTCGTGCAGATGGTTGTTGTCTTGCGAACGTCCCCATCTGTTGACTCGGGGATCGAGACGTGGCTGCACGATCCGTTACAGCCGTGCGGATAAGATGCCTGTCATCTCGAGTGCTAGTGACACGAGGCCGTCGGGATAAACCACGGCGTTCCGTATTACCCTCCTGAACCCACCGATTACAAATTTTGCTAACAGTCATTGGATCTCGACCAACGCTAGCAGCAATGTCACGAAACAATAAACCGCAATCGCGATAGGCTACAATCCGACCTTTATCAAAGTCGGAAATTGATGGTACGCATGTCTCCTCCTTACACGAGGCATCACAACAACGTTTCAGCAGGCAACGCCGGTCAACTGCTGTTTGTGTATGAGAAATCGGTTGGAAACTTTCCTCATTTGAGCACGTTGTAGGTGTTGCCACTGCCGCCAACCTTGTATGAATGCTCTGAAAAGCTAATCATTTGTATATCACAGCATCTTCTTCCTGTCGGTTAAATTTCGCGTCTGTAGCACGTCATCTTTGTGGTGTAGCAATTTTAATGGACAGTAGTGTAATTGTATTGATTCTGTTCTAACTGCAGTAGAATTGTAGTAAAATAGGCCGCTCACACTCGCCTACAGTCCCATTTTCTTGTCCGATACGATATACACAAGAGTGTCTGGCGGACCTAATCTACCTCTGGTGTTCAACGTGTCTCTGGGTATAACGTGTCTCTAGCAAATATTCACGTACGAGTTGTTGTGCTGCATTGGATATTTTCTTTGACAACTTGTCAAGAACTGGTAACAACTGCTCACTATTTATCATTTCTGTTATATCTCGTGTCTTGAATTGCATTCTTTCCTCTGCAGCTATCTACGCGAGAGTGGGCAGTCAAATGTGATGTGTTCTGATGTGCCTGGACGGGCACCACAGTCACGTTACCTTATTGGTTTCTATCTAATCTGTTAAGACCTACGGTTTGATACACTATGTGATCAAAAGCATACGGACACCTGGCTGAAAATGACTCTCAAGCTCGTGGCACCCTCCGTCGGTAATGCTATAATTCAGTATGCTGTTGGCCCACCATTAGCCTTGATGACAGCTTTCACTCTCGCAGGCATACGTTCAATCAGGTGCTGGTAGGTTTCTTGGGGGTTGGCAGCCTATTGTTCACGGAGTGCTACTCTGAGGAGAGGTATCGACGTCGGTCGGTGAGGCCTGGCACGAAGTCGGCGTTCCAAAACATCCCATTGCTGTTCTATAGGATTCAGGTCAGAACTCTGTGCAGGCCAGTCCATTACAGGAATGTTGTTGTCGGGTAACCACTCCGCCACAGGCCGTGCATTATGAACAGCTGCTCGATGGCGTTTAAAGATGCAATCGCCATCCCCGAATTGCTCTTCAACAGTGGCAAGCAAGAAGGTGCTTAAAACATCAATGTAGGCCAATGCTGTGACAGTGCCACGCAAAACAACAAGGGGTGCAAGCCCCCTCCATGAAAAACACGACCACAAGATAACACCACCACCTCCGAATTTTACTGTTGGCGCTACACACGCTTCCAGATGACGTTCACCGGGCATTCGCCATACCCACACGCTGTCATCGGATCGCCACATTGTGTACTGTGATTCGTCACTAGCCGGCCGCTGTAACGGAGCGGTTCTAGGCACTTCAGTCCGAAACAGCGCTACTGCTGCGGTCGCAGGTTCGCATCCTGATCCGGGCATGGATGTGTGGGATGTTCTTAGGTCAGTTAGGTTCAAGTACTTCTAAGTCATAAGTCACAGCTACAAAATACTAACACGAATTCTTTACAGACGAATGGAAAAACTGGTAGAAGAGGACCTTGCGGAAGATCAGTTTGGATTCCGCAGAAATGTTGGAACACGTGAGGCAATACTAACCTTACGACTTATCTTAGAAGAAAGATTAAGAAAAGGCAAACCTACGTTTCTAGCATTTGTAGACTTAGAGAAAGCTTTTGACAATGTTGACTGGAATACTCTCTTTCAAATTCTAAAGGTGGCAGGGGTAAAATACAGGGAGCGTAAGGCTATTCACAATTTGTACAGAAACCAGATGGCAGTTATAAGAGTCGAGGGACATGAAAGGGAAGCAGTGGTTGGGAAGGGAGTGAGACAGGGTTGTAGTCTCTCCCCGATGTTATTCAATCTGTATATTGAGCAAGCAGTAAAGGAAACAAAAGAAAAGTTTGGAGTAGGTATTAAAATCCATGGAGAAGAAATAAAAACTTCGAAGTTCGCCGATGACATTGTAATTCTGTAAGAGACAGTAAAGGACTTGGAAGAGCAGTTGAACGGAATGGATAGTGTCTTGAAAGGACGATATAACATCAACAAAAGCAAAACGAGGATAATGGAATGTAGTCAAATTAAATCGGGTGATTCTGTGGGAATTAGATTAGGAAATAAGACACTTAAAGTAGTAAAGGAGTTTTGCTATTTAGGAAGTAAAATAACTGATGATGGTCGTAGTAGAGAGGATATAAAATGTTGACTGGCAATGGCAAGGAAAGCGTTTCTGAAGAAGAGAAATTTGTTAACATCGAGTATAGATTTAAGTGTCAGGAAGTCGTTTCTGAAAGTATTTTTATGGAGTGTAGCCATGTATGGAAGTGAAACATGGACAATAACTAGTTTGGACAAGAAGAGAATAGAAGCGTTCGAAATATGGTGCTACAGAAGAATGCTGAAGATAAGGTGGACAGATCACGTAACTAATGAGGAGGTATTGAATAGAATAGGGGAGAAGAGGAGTTTGTGGCACAACTTGACAAAAAGAAGGGACCGGTTGGTAGGACATGTTTTGAGGCATCAAGGGATCACAAATTTAGCATTGGAGGGCAGCGTGGAGGGTAAAAATCGTAGAGGGAGACCAAGAGCTGAATACACTAAGCAGATTCAGAAGGATGTAGGTTGCAGTAAGTACTGGGAGATGAAGAAGCTTGCACAGGATAGAGTAGCATGGAGAGCTGCGTCAAACCAGTCTCAGGACTGAAGACCACAACAACAACAACAACAACAACAACAACAACAAGAACAACTTCTAAGTCTAGGGGACTGATGTCCAATGTTAAGTCCCATAGTGCTTAGAGTCATTTGAACCATTTTTTTTTTATTTGTCACTCCACACGTCGTTTTTCCACTGTTCAGTCGTCCATTGTTTACGCTCTTTACACCAAGCGAGACGTCGTTTTGCATTTGCGTGCGTGATATGTGCCTTATGAACAGCCGCTCGGCCATGAAATCCAAATTTTCTCACCTTCCGCTTAACTGTCATATTATTTGCATTGGATCCTGATGCTTTCTGGAATTCCAGTGTGATGGTCTGGATAGATGTCTGCTTATAACACATTACGACCCGTCTCAACTGTCAGCGGTCTCTGTCAGTCAACAGACGAGGTCGGCCTGTGTGTTTTTGTGCTGTACGTATCCCTTCACGTTTCCACATCGGAAGCAGTGGTCCTAGGGATATTAAGGAGTGTGGAAATCTCACGTACAGACGTATGGCACAAGTTGAAAGGTGGCTACACTGAGCCACAGCGCCAGAGATTGCTCCAAAGAGTATTATTCAGCCGCCTCCACTGGCAGTGCTTGTTGAGAAGTTGGTGTGGACAGTTGTACTTCTGTGGCAGGCATAATTGCAGTACTAGTTGTGAGCATGTCGTGTGCATTTGTTCTGATGGGCTAGACGGCCGATGCTGTTCGATTGGGGATGTTGTATTGATCAGAGTGTATTTTTCGTCAATATATATGAGGTAATTAAAGAATTTTTGTACTTTAAATTTCGGAAATAACAATGCCTCTTGCTCACAGGTTCAGTCAACAAAGCATCTGGCTTGTGTTCATGTGTTAGAGTGTAATTCTGGTTTCTATGTGCAATCATAGTATTTCTGGTTTTTTTTAATTACTTCATTTTAAATGGCGTTTAAAGCATATTGTCGTACTGAGGAAGAACCGTGCCAGATGTGTACGTTGAATCACACTTCCACACGCAGAACAGCTACACTTATGCTTTCTTGTTCCGTAGCTTTTATAGTTGCTGGGGACTTAATTAGTTAATTGTGTTAACGGAAATTTCCTTTCATTCTTTTTTGTTATTCTGTGCAGTCAAATTGCGTACTAATATTATTCAGGGCCAACCGGTTACGAGACTGCGTAACCGGACAAACAGCGACTAAAATTTAAAAAATATTTGCATTTTATTTAATTAAGCCCCCATGTAAAGTGACACCGAATCACCGGACCACGTTCGAAGTCCGTGAGTTCCGCGGAGCGTCCCATTCTATTCTCTCACGATGTCTAATGACTACTGAGGTCGCTAATATGCAGTACCTGGCAGTAGGTGGCAGCACAATGCACTTAATAAGAAGAAAGTATGTTTTTGGGGTGTCCGGATACTTTTGATCACATAGTGTATCATTCGAAAAGCGGTGTGCCAAAGCTAGGTTGGCATCTCGCAAGGAAACCACGGATGAATACACTCGCTGCATGCCGCACCGACGAATGACAATCTAGGCGTAACCGCGCTCCTGGAAGTTCGCTACGCTGCAGCAAAAAACTGTAAATTTATGGTAAGATCTTAGGAGACCAAACTGCTTAGCTCATCGGTCCTTAAGCTTACACATTACTTAATCTCACTTTAACTAACTTACGCTATCGACAATACACTCACCCATCATTGAGGGAGGGCTCTAACCTGCGACGGGGGGAGCCGCGCGGACCGTGACAAGACGCCTAAGACCGCGCGGCTATCCCGCGCGGCCTACGCTGCAGCAGACGGTGATCTTACGGCTGAGCAGAGGAACGATAGGTCCAGTATGCAGTCAACAATCAAGACGTCGGCAGCTTCTTAGATAGGCCGGAGTTAAATGTGAACATAAAATCACTTAGTCTTCAGGTAAAGTGTCTTGTAAATTAATCTACATTCAACGGCATTTATAAATACAATATTCCTGTGGAGATGAACTGTACAATGTTAAGTAAATCTTCACATCTACGAGGGGCGTTAATAAGTAATGCAACACTAGTTTTTTTCTAAGCAGGTTGGTTTTATTCATGATACCAGTACACCATACTATTCCTCACTTTTTGGAAAAAAACTCAATTTTTCAACATAATCTCTGTTATGTGTGGGTTTTGCGCCACCTTACTGGTAGGGCCTGTATACGCGCGTGGTACCACTCTACTGGTCAATTTCGGAGCTAATGACTTGCTGCATCAATGACCTCCACATTATCCACGTACTGCTTCCCGCGGAGTGCATCCCTCGTTTGACCAAACAGATCGAAGTCGGAAGGTGCGAGATCCGGACTTTAGGGTGAACCAGGAAGAACAGCCCAATGAAGTTTTGTGAGCTCCTCTGAGGTGCACTGTCAACAGAATGTCCAGCTGTGGAGCGTGAGGTTCGACTGTGATCTGTCGATGATCTCGAATGAGAGTGTCCGCACGTTCCAGCATTGCAGGACTCACAGCTGTGTGCGGCCGACCGGGAGATCGTACAGGATTACGCGTCCTTGTTGCGACAATGATAGATGCCTCGTCCAACGACTCATCGTGCTTTTGTTCACTGAAAGGTCTCTGTAGCCATTCTGCAAGCGCCTATGAAAATATTCAACGCTCTGGTTTTCTATCAAAAGAAACTCAATGACAGCTTTCTGCCTGTAAATCACCTCCGTTACAGATGCCATTTTGAAACCTGCGTACACTGCCGCCACCTATCGAAACTTCATGAAACTATAGGGGCTGAAGCGCGAACAGGATGTCCCACAAGAAATACCTCATTTCAGCTGAAACTGGCCGGGAAGAAAAACTGTTGCATTACTTATTGAAGGCCACTCGTATAAGGTCTTAGACGGATGTACCTCTACATCGGTCTATGTATGCTTTGTCGTCTATGCTATTCTTCGACTTTCATCACATTTGACACTTAATGTAACAAGCAGCCTCTTCCTGCCTAAGAGATGAAGTGCCATACTAAAACTCACGGTTTCGATCCCTGGTCACTTCTAGAATTTTGATCTGTCACGTATCATGTCTTTCACCTCTACTAGTGCTTGTTAATAGAAATACCGAGTAGTAGCGTGATACGGTGTCCATCGATATAGTCAACGACTAGACAAGACGATAACATGTGGTCTGCATGAGAGTGTAATATGTATTGCTGTCCCAGAAATAAGCACAATAAGCAGTCAGTAAAACATGAAAGCGCGAGGAGAAAGAAAGACATCATAGGCGACCTCCGTAACGAGGGTTAAATTGCTTGGCCACCTGATGTTCGGAGTCGTGAGAAGCAGCTCAAAGCGTCTACGTTTTCTTGCTTACATAAGCAGATCAAAGAAACCCCAACGCTTCTTAAAGGACCCCTCTCTGCAAAGGCAAGGACTCCTACCTATTCTTGGTGCGCTGGCGATAGAATTTGGTAAGATATTAATTAGGAACAGCTAAACGTTAATTGCTGAACAATGGCTATCTTTACCCAAAGCTGATGCTCCGCAACCCAATTATCTATTTATGGCGAATGATATTTCGTGTGCCATTATCATTTAAACCCTTTGTATTTCCGTTCGATTGTCATGAGACTAAACTTCTCTGATTTTCTCGACACGGAGGTTTGGAGGCATCTATGTGGGGCGAAGTAATACGTAATGCCTGGTTCCGCTTGGAACTTACGTCCTCCGACCGCTCTCTGTGAAGCACAACGCCTCATTTGTACTGTCTGTCATTGGAGTTCAGGAGTAACTCTCTGACGATGGCACACTTGGTAAAAGAATCCATAGGGAGGGACGCAGTTGTTCTTTGGGCCTTCTATAGACTCTCTATTAACCCTGTCTCGCAGCGACCCCAGACTCTTCCTTTTGCTCTATCCTCAATTTTTAAACAAGTGCGATGTCTACAGCCAGCTTCTTTTCGATTGGACGTTGAAGTTGGATGTCTCTTATATATTGTTCGTGTCAAGTTCATATTTGAGAAATGTGTAAAACTTCATTTTTCAGTTGAGAAATAACATAGCCAACCGGTTGCAAATAATTATGTAATATACTTACCTATGTTTCGGCACCTCCAAGGATGTCTTCATCAGAATGAATATTTAAAAGCCGTAAAGTTTCATTGAGAAAGGACAACAGTCAAAATTTACAGCTGACATGCTCAAGTCAAAAAGTTAAAGTTAAAAACGTTCCAGCCTTTGGTACATACATCATGCAAGGAACAGCATCAGATTCCTTGCAAGGTGCACGTACCAAAGGACGGAGGACATACTACAACGAGTATGGGAAGAATTGCCGTGTAGATATGTGTATTGTGACTAAGGGCGCACATATTCATAGTGATTAATGCATCAAAAACTTGGGACGGTTGGCGCTGCTTGTGCTGTAAGATTTGCCCATGTAAAGTAATAAATTGTACCATTCATTTATCAACGCCTTTTGTTATCGTCAGTCGAGAGATATATTGGACTCAACAGTGAGTGATACCTTAATGTTTTCTATATTACGACTTATCTTAGTAGTTAGGATGAAAAAAACCAAGCCCACATTTTAGCATTTGCAGATTTAGAAAATGCTTTTGACACTGTTAACTCCTTGGACACTTTGGATATGTATTGGCGGTAAATACATGTAGCGGAGAGCTTTGTGTAGCTTGTACAAAAACCATATTGCAGTCGAAGGGCATGAAACGGATGCAGTTATTGGGAATGGAGAATCTCTCGTGTTATCCAATATGTTCACATAAAGCCAGTAAAAGAAATAACGATAAATTTGGAAAGGCAAATAAAGTTTAGGGAGAAGGAATAAAAAAATAGGATTTACCAGAGGTACTGCCCATCAAAGGCCGTAAAGGACGTGGGAGATCAGTTGAATGGAATGGACAGTGTCTTGAAAACAGTTTATAAAATGAGCTGCAACAAAAGTAAAAGAAGGTGATGGATGCTGAAAGAGTTATGTTAGGAAATGAGGCACTGAAAATAGTAGATGAGCTACACTATTTGGACAAGAACATAACCAACAACGTCGGAGGTGAAGAAGATAAAAGAAACAGACAGGCCTTTCCAAGAAAAGAGTTCCAAAAAAATAAAAAATTTCACCAACGAATACAAATTTAACTCTGAGAATCTTTTCATGGAAATATTTTTCTGAGATGCAGCCTTACATGGAAGTGAAACGTAGATGAAAATAAAAACAATACGAGAATAGATACTTTTGAAAAGTGATGTTACAGAAAGACGTTGGAGATTAGTTCGATAGACCTAGTAACTAGCAAAGAGGTAGAGCTGTCACCAGTTTGGTTTGTGCACCGCAGAGCTTTACTAGGCTCTGCCCTTCTGGACTTGGTACACCCTTGCCATCCTCCGACATTTGAAGTGGGCCTACAGCTTAATGTTGGCTCCGAACCACGGAACAACTCGGCATTTATGATACAATGTACTGTATCGACCTGTGGATGGAAGAGCTTGTCTAAAGGAGGGGGTAGGTTGATAAGACAGATGCTGAGCCATCACGAAATAGTTAATTTGGTAATAGCGGGAAGTGAGGAGCGAGGTGGGAAGTAGATAGTAACTGTAGAGAGATATCTAGGTTTTACCACAGTAAATTTGTCCAAGTGGGTGCGGTCTGCAGCAGTTAAGTGGAGATGAAGAGGATACCCTGGCGCGGAGAGATGCTTCAAACACTTTTGGGACTGAAGATCTCAACAAAACTCTCATATCTTCTCACACTGATGCACTTTTTCTGCTCCCCCTAGAAACATCGCCGTAGATTGACATGATGACAAAGCAGCGACAAAACAGAATTTTACGTTGTAAATGGAAACAATGGATGCAGTTAGATCACTTTTCGAGTATTTTATCGTAAGGAAAACACTCGTACTGGATAACACGTTCAAGTGACTGTCAAGCAGCCATTTAGATCTTGACAATAGCAACATTCTTACACTTTTTTTTTTTCTCGTTATCTCCAAGGTTGAATACCACCTGCTGTGTGACCTCCGGATGCCAGTGATTGCAATATGCGCATCTACACCTTCGTTGTTTTCGCTATGATGTAATGTTCAACATGCAGTGCCTTACACTCTGCAGCTGCATAGGGCCTCTACGTTTGGAGGGCGACGGGTTTTGCGCGGATATCGCGAATGATTCTACAAATTACGCTTGTAGCTTTGCTTCCTGACCATGGATCCGTTCGACAGTGACGCACGCTGGTTAACAGCGCCCCAAAAGTTACTCTGACAGTGGAGAAACTTGTGTTAAGTCATACACTGGGAAGATGCAACAGTTGAAAAGGTGGATGAAAGTACGTGGCTGTCACAAGGTGAAAGAGGTAGCACTTTGACAGATATTTCTTTTACGCCATCTCTTATCGCGCAACGCGCTATTCTCCTGGTGACAAAACACACTCGTACGAATGTGCGGTAGCAGTCTGGTAGAGTTATGAGTAAATTTCTTGTGATAAAAGAAAACCATATATTTAACAATAATTCCCACAACTCACTCAAGCAAAGAGATTACCGAATCACAGGAATTGTTCTCAACCGCCCCAGAGAATGTTTTCAGAGCCTTAAATCAGAAAAACGAAGAGGAAATACTTGTTATCTCAGCCACTTTCGTTTCGTATTGTTGACCCTATGGTAGTATGTAAAAACAGTTCATCGAACCGAAAATATCACACATTGGAAATGGAATCATAGAATCAGCTGTAACACAACGGCCCTCGGCACTCACCCCTTGTAGACAACAGAAGCGTGCGCCTGCGCAAGGCTCCTAACAAACAAAGTGATAGTCAATAATAAATAAGCTATACATTTAAATAAAGTGCAGACAGCTTTAAAGCTGTTAATTTTATTTCGAGCCTCCTTATATTTCAATTACAAGTTAATAGCTTATTAAAAATTCTGAGAGAAAGGAGACCAGAATAGATTCCAGAAGTACTGAGGAATTGAAATCCGGATTCCGATTTTAGTTGCTTTCATTCAGAGAAAAGTTTATAATTTGCTCCAGTGGCGGCAACCGTTAAAAAATTAAAATGTCTTATTTTTAAGCTGTTTAAAATATACTCCTGGAAATGGAAAAAAGAACACATTGACACCGGTGTGTCAGACCCACCATACTTGCTCCTGACACTGCGAGAGGGCTGTACAGGCAATGATCACACGCACGGCACAGCGGACACACCAGGAACCGCGGTGTTGGCCGTCGAATGGCGCTAGCTGCGCAGCATTTGTGCACCGCCGCCGTCAGTGTCAGCCAGTTTGCCGTGGTATACGGAGCTCCATCGCAGTCTTTAACACTGGTAGCATGCCGCGACAGCGTGGACGTGAACCGTATGTGCAGTTGACGGACTTTGAGCGAGGGCGTATAGTGGGCATGCGGGAGGCCGGGTGGACGTACCGCCGAATTGCTCAACACGTGGGGCGTGAGGTCTCCACAGTACATCGATGTTGTCGCCAGTGGTCGGCGGAAGGTGCACGTGCCCGTCGACCTGGGACCGGACCACAGCGACGCACGGATGCACGCCAAGACCGTAGGATCCTACGCAGTGCCGTAGGGGACCGCACCGCCACTTCCCAGCAAATTTGGGACACTGTTGCTCCTGGGGTATCGGCGAGGACCATTCGCAACCGTCTCCATGAAGCTGGGCTACGGTCCCGCACACCATTAGGCCGTCTTCCGCTCACGCCCCAACATCGTGCAGCCCGCCTCCAGTGGTGTCGCGACAGGCGTGAATGGAGGGACGAATGGAGACGTGTCGTCTTCAGCGATGAGAGTCGCTTCTGTCTTGGTGCCAATGATGGTCGTATGCTTGTTTGGTGCCGTGCAGGTGAGCGTCACAATCAGGACTGCATACGACCGAGGCACACAGGGCCAACACCCAGCATCATGGTGTGGGGAGCGATCTCCTACACTGGCCTTACACCTCTGGTGATCGTCGAGGGGACATTGAATAGTGCACAGTACATCCAAACCGTCATCGAACCCATCGTTCTACCATTCCTAGACCGGCAAGGGAACTTGCTGTTCCAACAGGACAATGCACGTCCGCATGTATCCCGTGCCACCCAACGTGCTCTAGAAGGTGTAAGTCAACTACCCTGGCCAGCAAGATCTCCGGATCTGTCCCCCATTGAGCATGTTTGGGACTGGATGAAGCGTCGTCTCACGCGGTCTGCACGTCCAGCACGAACGCTGGTCCAACTGAGGCGCCAGGTGGAAATGGCATGGCAAGCCGCTCCACAGGACTACATCCAGCATCTCTACGATCGTCTCCTGGGAGAATAGCAGCCTGCATTGCTGCGAAAGGTGGATATACACTGCACTAGTGCCGACATTGTGCATGCTCTGTTGCCTGTGTCTATGTGCCTGTGGTTCTGTCAGTGTGATCATGTGATGTATCTGACCCCAGGAATGTGTCAATAAAGTTTCCCCTTCCTGGGACAATGAATTCACGGTGTTCTTATTTCAATTTCCAGGAGTGTAATAAACCTTTCTTTGTTTCAGATCTGAGTTGTCGATTGAGAGCAAAAGGACCTAAGTTTCTGTCTAAGTTTCGTCGAAGTTTGGCGCGTTTTCATTGTTTCATGTTGTCAGCGAAAATGGCATTCGTTCGGGAGAAGACAAAAACTGTGCTTTGGTACGCAGAGTTTAAATCCATTGTTATGGTGCAAAAGCGATTTCGTTCCGTTTACAAGAAAGTAGCACCAGACGCCAAGAGGATAAAAGCATGACACAGGCAGTTTCTGGACACCGGCAGCATCCTAAAGCAGCATGTAGCATGCAGCATGCAAGTTGAGAATGTCGACCAAGCGTTCCAGTAAAATCCACGACAATCAGGCTTCTGAGGAATTTCACATGCCGCATACGACTATCATAAGCCCTTCAAAAGGCGGTTGTGTCTGTTTTCATTCAGGGAGCAGATTCTGCGGGACATAAAGCCCGATGACAAGCAACGGCGATATGGGTTTCCACGTTAAATGCTCAATCCCACTGACAGGAACCCTACTTTGTTGTCAAGTGTAATGTTTTCTGATGCAGCCGCATTCCATGTCACTGGATCTTTGAATAAGCACAACGTTCGCATTTGGGCGTCGCGGAATACATAGTATCGAGGAAAAGATGCGAGACAGCGCCCGAACGTGGGCGCGACAAGATAACTGGACCGCTCTTCCTTTCTGAGGACACTGTCACAGCAACGATGTTCCTAGACAGGATAGCGATGTTAGCTTTTCCGGAGGTTGAAGCCAAGCTACGAAACCTCTGCTTTCAGCAAGATGTTGGTCGTTGCATGTTCGGAAATCTCTGAATCGAACATTTCCAGAACGCTGAATTGGACATAATGGACCACATTAGGCTGACGTCACACCACTGTTTTTTTTTCGGGAGGGGAGGGGGGGAGGGGGGCTACGAGAAGTACAGTGTGTTCGCCACTCCAGTGTGGAACTATCAAGAATTCCAAACTCGGACTGCGGAAATCGTCAGTACGATCCCTCGGGACATGTTGCAACCGACTTTGTAAGGTGTCAGGTAAATCCAACACCTTACATGAAAACCCTGACATGATAAGCAAATCCAGTAGTATGTCACATAGCTCCGAATAAATCGTGACATTAAATTAACCAAAGTAATACAAGTAACGAGTGAGCAAATGGAATACCACAGACTAACACAAGAATGCCTAAATGCATGTCGTACCTTCCCACCGTGAGGCACATGCAGTTCCGAGGGGAGAAACGAGAACAGAAGCCGAGAGCAGAACCATGTTAAGCTAGAAGGCCCTACGATAAGGGAGGGGCTGGACACCCACGCCGCCAGCCTACCTGTACGACTACACAACCCGCACGTTTTAGCGTGAGACTTTTTCGCGTCTCTGTTACGTCAAGGACCACCCCCAGCCCATGTTAAAAGCTAGAGCCCTCCAGAAAAACAGTATAGATCTTACGATAACACAGAAAGGGCCACTATCACCCGCAAGTTTTAGCGTGAGACTTTTTCGTGTCTCAGGTACGTCAAGGACCACCCCCCAGCCCATGTTAAAAGATAGAGCCCTGCAGAAGAACAGTATAGATCTTACGATAACGCTAAAAGGACCACACCAGCTGCAGGTTTTAGTGTGAGACTTTTTAGCGTCTCTGTTACGTTGCAAACTTTAAAAACATTGCCCCACCACGAGAAGTATAACTTTTCTCATTGGATAGACAGAATTTTTGTAGGCGGAGCTTAAGGTTAACATTGAGACCCTGATTGGTCAGATGAAAACACAGCCAGATAGTTTTTTTAAACTAACTTCGGTAAATTGTAGTAAGGAGAAGTTAGAGGAGAGTTAGTTCCGAGACGGCGAGCTGGATGGCTGGTGCGCGGGCCGCTGTCGCCCTGACGCTGCCTGAACACCGACAAGGTAATGAACGCAAGCGATGCCGCATTTTTGAGCGCATAAGGCTTCACTCAGAACTGCAGAAGACTCATCTGTTACACCCCTTTTTGCGTAATACTAGTGTCGATCGTTAATTAAAACTCATGGTGTTCACATTTGCCACTTGAAGTAAAAATCTGAAACGCGATGATTTCTCTGTTATATAATTATTCAGAAGCCACATCAGCCACTGTAATTTACGACAAGTTAGATAAGTTATTAAAGATAATTGAGGGTCACTGTAGACCATTTTGATAGTTTTCTCTTTTGTGAAACTTAAATTAAACCTAGATTATAGATGTGATATGGCATAGGTCATCCTTCGATCGATTGTAGAACTTGGAAACCCATTTAGGGAATATTCGTTCACATTTTTGTTGAACGCAGTTGGTTTTTACCATCCTGTATTAAAACATTTCCTTTTATCAATAGTTTTGTGAGTAGAATAAAATTTCCAAATGGTAAACTTAACTGCTTCTTCGACGTTATTTTACCAGCTGACTAAAAATAGGAAAGCCTTGAACCCTTTCCACTAAATTTAGTTAGTATTAAGATTCTTTGACAGGGAGTGCAGTGGAGCTGACGCTGAGATAATTTAGTATTTGGTTATATCATCGCTAGTCTCACTGAACTCTTCTGAATTCTACATGTCATGTGTGGTCTGGCGTCTCCTTACCAGCAGCAGGTCCCAGGTTCAAACTAGTTAATTCCCTAAACAACACGCTCAGAGCGTCGTTGCGCGAAAGTGGTAGGGAGACACGATATAGAACAAACAGACACCACCATGAATGTTTAGAACTTGGATGGAAACTGAATACGGACGATACACTGAGGTGACGAAAGCCATGGGACAGCGATATGAACTTACAAGAGATGGCGGCAGTATCGCGTAAAAGAGCAGTGCATTGGCGGAGCTGTCAGTTGTACGGAGGTGATTGACGTGGAAAGGTTTCTGACGTGATTATGGCCGCACGTTGGGAATTAAAAGGCTTTGAACGCTCAATGGTAGTTGGAACTAGGGGCATGGGGCATTTTATTTCGGAAATCTTCGGGAATTCATTATTCAGAGATCCACAGTGTCAAGCGGGTGGCGAGAGGAACTACTTTCAGGCGCCTTTGTTAAGTCCCATAGTGCTCAGAGCCATTCGAACCAATCAGGCGCCTCCTCTCAACCACGGGCAACACAGTGGCCGACGGCCTTCACTTAACGACCGAGAGCAGTGCCGTTTGCGTAGTGAGTGGCAGCACACGAGCAACACTGCGTGAAATAACCGTAGAAATCAGTGTAGGATGCACGACGAACGTACCCGTTAAGCACAGTGCGGCGATATTGGACTCTAATAGGCTACGGCAGCAGACGAAATTTTGGTCTTATGTCAAAGCGGTAGGTGGACCAAAACAAAATGTCCAGAGACTCTGTGACCAAAATGGTACTGAAACAGAGGATGACAGACTAAAGGCCGAAATACTAAATGTCTTTTTCCTAAGCTGCTTCACAGAGGACGACTGCACTGTAGTTCCTTCTCTAGACTGTCGCACAGATGACAAAATGGTAGATATCGAAATAGATGACATAGGGACCTGATGGGATATCAGTTATATTTTACACAGAGTACGCGAAGGAACTTGCCCCCTTTCTTGCAGCGGTGAACCATAGGTCTCTAGAAGAGCGTAGCGTTCCAAAGGATTGGAAAAGGGCACAGGTCATCCCCGTTTTCAAGAAGGGGCGTCGAACAGATGTGCAGAACTACAGGCTTACATCTCCAACGTCGATCAGTTGTAGAATTTTGGAACACGTATATGTTCGAGTATAGTGACTTTTCTGGAGAGTAGAAATCTACTCTGTAGGAATCAGCATCGGTTTCGAAAAAGACGGTCGTGTGAAACCCAGCTCACGCTATTCGTCCACGAGGCCATAGACACGGGTTCCCAGGTAGATTCCGTGTTTCTTGGCTTCCGCAAGGAGTTCGTTACAGTTCCCCACAGTCGTTTAATGAACAAAATAAGAGCATATGGACTATCAGGCCAATTGTGTGATTAGGTTGAAGAGATCCAAGATAACAGAACGCAGCATGTCATTCTCAATGGAGAGAAGTCTTCCGAAGTAAGACTGATTTCAGGTGTGCCGCAGGGGAGTGTCGCAGAACCGTTGCTATTCACAATATACGTAAATGACCTTGGGATAACATCGTAAGTTCACTGAGGCTTTTTGCGGATGATGCTGTGGTATATCGAGAGGTTGTAGCAATGGAAAATTGTACTGAAACGCAGGAGGATCTGCAGCGAATTGACGAATGGTGCAGGGAATGGCAATTGAATCTCAATGTAGAAAAGTGTAATGTGCTGCGAATACATAGAAAGATCCTTTATCGTTCAGCTACAATACAGCTGGTCAGCAACTGGAAGCAGTTAAATCCATGAATTATCTGGAAGAAGGCATTAGGAGTGATTTAAAATGGAATGACCGTATAAAATTAATCGTCGGTAAAGCTGATGCCACACTGAGATTCATTGGAAGAATCCTAAGGAAATGCAATCCGAAAACAAAGGAAGTAGGATACAGTACACTTGTTCGCCCACTGCTTGAATATTGCTCACCAGTGTGGAATCCTACCAGATAGGGTTGATAGAAGAGATAGAGAAGATCCAACGGAGAGCAGCGTGCTTCTTTACAGGACCATTTAGTAATCGCGAAAGCGTTACGGAGATGATAGGTAAACTTCAGTGGAAGACTCTGCAGCAGAGACGCTCAGTAGCTCGGTACGAGTTTTTGTTAAAGTTTCGAGAACATACCTTCACCGAGGAGTCAAGCACTATATTGCTCCCTCCTATGTATATCTCGCGAAGAGACCATGAGGATAAAATCAGAGAGATTAGAGCCCATACAGGGGCATACCGACACTCTTTCTTTCCAAGAACAATACGAGGCTGGAATAGAAGGGAGAACCGATATAGGCACTCAAAGTACCCTCCGCCACACACCGTCAGGTGGCTTGTGGAGTATGGATGTAGATGTAGATGTGGACCGACGCGAGTGCCTTTGCTAAAACCGCGACATCCCTTGCACCTCCTCTCATGGTCTCGTGACCATATCGATTGGATCCTAGGCGACTGGAAAACCGTAGTCTCGTCAGATGAGTCCCAGTTTCAGCTGGTGTGAACTGATGGTTTAATTCAAGTGTGGTGCAGACCCAACGAAGCCGTCGACGCAGATTGGTTCAGACCATCTGCAGCCCTTCAAGAGCATCATGTTCCTGAACAACGACGAAATTTTTACGGACAACAACGCGCTACGTCACCGGACCACAGCTGTTTGCCATGGGTTCGAAGAACATTCTAGCCAATTTTAGCAAATGACTTTGTCACCCAGATCCCCCGACGTGAATCTTAGCCAAAATTCATGGGACTTAGTCCAGAGGTCAGGTCGTGCGCAATATCCTGCACCGGCAACACTTTTTCGATCATGGATGGATACAGAGGCAGCCTGGCTCAGTATTTCAGCGGGGGACTGGAAACGAATTGTTGAGTCCATGCCACGTCGAGTTGCTGTACTATGCGGGGCAAAAGGAAGCTCGAAACGACATTGGGAAGTCTCCTCAGCGTAAATACGTCGCATTACCGCAGGGGCAAACTTGGAAATGTTTTGATTTCATTGCGTAATTTTGTAACTAAGACAGAATGTAAACCCTCTGTCACCAAAAGGTGTGGGCAGTTTCCCATGCCACAGTATGTTTGTCCTTGTTCTCTGCTCCTCCATGATGTCGTTGGTAACGTCGCTATTTTCTTAGCGTTGGAAGATCACCGGGTTTCAGCAGTTCAAAGGCCACCAAAAAAAAAAGTTGCGAAACTGCCACCACCTCATACCTCATTTGGTCAACTCTCGTCTTGACTGAAGGCTTCAAAGAGCACAAAAGCGCTTTACTCTCGTCACGTAGCTCCATGCAGCTGGTCATCATTGGCTTCTTCATTACTTGGAGCAAAATGTCGTAACGTGACTCGCATACAGACGTCAACGTATTTACTCGGCGTGAGCGACTCTGTCGCTCTTTGACCGAACACCAGTAGCATCAACCGAGTGGTAGGAAAACCCCGAACCCTTCTCCTTTGGCACATCGCTCAAGATCTCATTGGGTTCAGTACTTCCTTTCTCTAGCACGACAGAATCTATTCATACATTCTCTGCCAAGCCCAGTAACAGTGTACTTTTGGTTTTAAAATCCTTCTACGTTTCTATGTAGATAGTATCAGTGTCTGGTTCAGGTCTGTATTGATGTTCCCTGCATATCTTTGATACTGTGCCGGATATTCATAGCACCGGCGATTTGGATTCGCGCGTCTGCTTGGCGAACGCCGCTTTTCGGGGCGCTGATCCACAACTGGCTTAAAGGTAAGCCTGTTGATAAAATATCGATATACCGATTATGTTGTAAGTTGGTTGTTTAGGTTTCTATGTTGGTAACGCCACGTAGTGCTCTGTATGAAAATCACTGACTGTGCTGTGTTCAGTCTGTGGCTGGTTGGCATTGTTGGAATATTCGCTATTGCAGTGTTGGGCAGTTGGATGTGAACAGCGCGTAGCGTTGGACAGTTGGAGGTGACCCGCCAGCTGTGGTGGATGTGTGGTGGATGGAGAGAGTGATGCCAGAGTTTTGAGAGGTTACTATATATGATGACTTTTGAACATTATTAAGGTAAATACATTGTTTATTCTCTATAAAAATCTTTCATTTGCTAACTGTGCCTGTCAGTAGTTAGTGCCTTCAGTAGTTAGAATCTTTTATTTAGCTGGCAGTTTGGCGCTCGCTGTATTGAGTAGTTCGAGTAACGAAGATTTTTGTGAGGTAAGTGATTCATGAAAGGTATAGATTATTGTTAGTCAGGGCCATTCTTTTGTAGGGATTATTGAAAGTCAGATTGCGTTGCTCTCAAAGTATTGTGTGTCAGTTTAGTGATAATCAGAATAAGTAAAGAGAGAAATGTCTGAGTACGTTCAGTTTTACTCCGCTGTCTCTGTATCAAATAATGTAGAAGTTTACCAGCACACTAATTCATAATTTTCGAAAGGGGACGTTTCAATGTTTATTCTTAGGAATATCGATACTTGTCGGCGATGTTTATTTCACTGATGTATTGATATGGCAATATCGAGTACTGATATTTTTATTTTATATTACATTCTTTCGCAATTTTCGTTAAGTATTTGAAATTGTTCCTTTGAAATTGTAGTAGACCATAATTTTACTTTCACTGCGTGAACGAGGCTAACTACTTTTTAAGCTTTCATCACGACCAGTCTCAATCTTTGACTGTGTGAAGCATGAGACAAAGAAAAATTCCGAATGCACTTGGGGAGAGGGGGGGGGGGTAGGGCGGGGGGGGGGGGGGATGGAATAATAAGGTATCCGATGTGAAGAAATTGGACCAGTTCCGTAAGAAAACATTTTTTTAACGGAAGTAGTGTGCTATTTATTCACACCGGTGTTCTTCAAAAACAGTTGCTGAAACTAAATGACGAGGTTGACCTTTGCGGAGGGTGGAGACGTGCGAGGGAAATGCTGACGTAATCGGCGCTCGACGCTACCAACAGAAACTGTAACGTTTCACTTCAGCACGCAATTTTGACGCTACGACCTGTAGTTCGACGGCGTTTGCAAAAATAAAAAAACAGGGAAGTCGACATGAAGCGCTTCAGACAAAACCGATATGTGACGAAACCGAACGACGGCCCATCGGACACCTTTTATTGTGCCATTTATATACAGTTGCCATTGTTAGCAAGTGGTTTTCGCCAAGCATGAAGATGCATCGTTTCCCTATCAGTTCTTGCTCCAAGGGGGATAAGCAAGTGTTAGTTTCTTGATGTACAGAATATCTATTAATAAATCAGTACTTAAATATACAACTCTACAACTGGCAATGTACACTCCTGGAAATGGAAAAAAGAACACATTGACACCGGTGTGTCAGACCCACCATACTTGCTCCGGACACTGCGAGAGGGCTGTACAAGCAATGATCACACGCACGGCACAGCGGACACACCAGGAACCGCGGTGTTGGCCGTCGAATGGCGCTAGCTGCGCAGCATTTGTGCACCGCCGCCGTCAGTGTCAGCCAGTTTGCCGTGGCATACGGAGCTCCATCGCAGTCTTTAACACTGGTAGCATGCCGCGACAGCGTGGACGTGAACCGTATGTGCAGTTGACGGACTTTGAGCGAGGGCGTATAGTGGGCATGCGGGAGGCCGGGTGGACGTACCGCCGACTTGCTCAACACGTGGGGCGTGAGGTCTCCACAGTACATCGATGTTGTCGCCAGTGGTCGGCGGAAGGTGCACGTGCCCGTCGACCTGGGACCGGACCGCAGCGACGCACGGATGCACGCCAAGACCGTAGGATCTTACACAGTGCCGTAGGGGACCGCACCGCTACTTCCCAGCAAATTACGGACACTGTTGCTCCTGGGGTATCGGCGAGGACCATTCGCAACCGTCTCCATGAAGCTGGGCTACGGTCCCGCACACCATTAGGCCGTCTTCCGCTCACGCCCCAACATCGTGCAGCCCGCCTCCAGTGGTGTCGCGACAGGCGTGAATGGAGGGACGAATGGAGACGTGCCGTCTTCAGCAAGGAGAGTCGCTTCTATGTTGGTGCCAATGATGGTCGTATGCGTGTTTGGCGCCGTGCAGGTGAGCGTCACAATCAGGACTGCATACGACCGAGGCACACAGGGCGAACACCCAGCATCATGGTGTGGGGAGCGATCTCCTACACTGGCCGTACACCTCTGGTGATCGTCAGGGGGACATTGAATAGTGCACAGTACATCCAAACCGTCATCGAACCCATCGTTCTACCATTCCTAGACCGGCAAGGGAACTTGCTGTTCCAACAGGACAATGCACGTCCGCATGTATCCCGTGCCACCCAACGTGCTCTAGAAGGTGTAAGTCAACTACCCTGGCCAGCGAGATCTCCGGATCTGTCCCCCATTGAGCATGTTTGGGACTGGATGAAGCGTCGTCTCACGCGGTCTGCACGTCCAGCACGAACGCTGGTCCACTGAGGCGCCAGGTGGAAATGGCATGGCAAGCCGCTCCACAGGACTACATCCAGCATCTCTACGATCGTCTCCATGGGAGAATAGCAGCCTGCATTGCTGCGAAAGGTGGATATACACTGTACTAGTGCCGACATTGTGCATGCTCTGTTGCCTGTGTCTATGTGCCTGTGGTTCTGTCAGTGTGATCATGTGATGTATCTGACCCCAGGAATGTGTCAATAAAGTTTCCCCTTCCTGGGACAATGAATTCACGGTGTTCTTATTTCAATTTCCAGGAGTGTATTTACAATGTGCAGCTGATATTTTTTTGTGTTATGTCGATATTTTTTCCGCCTATACGTCGAGCGATGTGGCAAAGGGGAAGGCTTCGGAGTTTTCCTACCACATGACTGACCCTGCTGGTATCCGGTCACAGAGCGACAGAGTCACAGGCCTAGAAACAGGTTATTCGGCGATCGCGACTGTTGATTTTTCAAAAGTATCGGGAATCGATATCGGCCCTCGACATATCCAAAAGATAATCAGTAGGGCTATTTCTAGGCTGTCGAGTGAGCGTCCTGCTGTCGGCGGAGCACTCCTGCCCCAAGGCCCCCATAATCGCATAAGTGATCTACTGTGAACAGTGGACAATTTGAAAGGCACCTCGGCAGCCATTGTGGTGGTAAACTTTCGCGTCTTTGGTTATAACACATTTCCTACCTTACATTATGTCAGAGACATGATGTCTCATTTAAGCATTTAACTACGAGATAGCAATTTAATTTATGAAGAAAGGGCAAGCACCCACAGCTTACCGATGTTCTTTACAACAACAAGAAATTTGCTATTACTGTTTGTTCACAACTAAACGCAACTTATTACTTCAGGACGAGCGGAAACCGCAGTATTTCTTTGTTTAGCGCTCCAAATTTTTGAAGTGCAACGTATTTAGCATCCAACGATTTTTACGGCGTTTCGTGCCATGTGTAGTATGCACGTGAATATTCATACCGTACAGCGTGGCGTTGTCACCAACATCTCAAGTATTTTTCGGCACCGTAAACTGAAACGTTTTTGCCTTACGGCCATCAATATTGTCAAAAATAACAGCCACTGTTTAAAAAAAGGAATGTAAGATCTACATCTACATTTATACTCCGCAAGCCACCCAACGGTGTGTGGCGGAGGGCACTTTACGTGCCACTGTCATTACCTCCCTTTTCTGTTCCAGTCGCGTATGGTTCGCGGAAGAACGACTGCCGGAAAGCCTCCGTGCGCGCTCGAATCTCTCTAATTTTACATTCGTGATCTCCTCGGGAAGTATAAGTAGAAGTAGGGGGAAGCAATATATTCAATACCTCATCCAGAAACGCACCCTACATTTTCTAAGGACTCTCCCAATGAATCTCAACCTGGTACCCGCCTTACCAACAATTAATTTTATATGATCATTCCACTTCAAATCGTTCCGCACGCATACTCCCAGATATTTTACAGAAGTAACTGCTACCAGTGTTTGTTCCGCTATCATATAATCATACAATAAACGATCCTTCTTTCTATGTATTCGCAATACATTACATTTGTCTATGTTAAGGGTCAGTTGCCACTCCCTGCACCAAGTGCCTATCCGCTGCAGATCTTCCTGCATTTCGCTACAATTTTCTAATGCTGCAACTTCTCTGTATACTACAGCATCATCCGCGAATAGCCCCATAGAACTCCCGACACTATCTACCAGGTTATTTATATATATTGTGAAAAGAATGGTCCCATAACACTCCCCTGTGGCACGCCAGAGGTTACTTTAACGTCTGTAGACGTCTCTCCATTGAGAACAACATGCTGTGATCTGTTTACTAAAAACTCTTCAATCCAGCCGCACAGCTGGTCTGATATTCCTTAAGCTCTTACTTCGTTTATCAGGCGATAGTGCGGAACAGTATCGAATGCCTTCCGGAAGTCAAGGAAAATAGCATCTACCTGGGAGTCAGTATCTAATATTTTCTGGGTCTCATGAATAAATAAACCGAGTTGCGTCTCACACGATCGCTGTTTCCGGAGTACATGTTGATTCCTGCAGAGTAGATTCTGGGTTTCCAGAAACGACATGATACGCTACCAAAAAACATGTTGTAAAATTCTACAACAGATCGACGTCAGAGATATAGGTCTATAGTTTTGCGCATCTGCTCGACGACCCTTCTTGAAGACTGGGACTATCTGTGCTCTTTTCCAATCATTTGGAACCTTCCGCTCCTCTAGAGACTTGCGGTACACGGCTGTTAGAAGGAGGACAAGTTCTTTCGCGTACTCTGTGTACAATCGAATTGGTATACCGTCAGGTCCAGTGGACTTTCCTCTGTTGAGTTATTCCAGTTGCTTTTCTATTCCTTGGACATCATTTCGATGTCAGCCATTTTTTCGTTTGTGCGAGGATTTAGAGTAGGAACTGCAGTGCGGTCTTCCTCTGTGAAACAGCTTTGGAAAAATGTGTTTAGTATTTCAGCTTTACGCGTGTCATCCTCTGTTTCAATGTCATCATCATCCCGGAGTGTTTGGATATGCTGTTTTGAGCCAAGTCAAAGATACCAACACGATTCCTTACAGAAGAATGGGAAAACTGGTAGACGCCGACCTCAGGGAAGATCAGTTTGGATTCCGGAGAAATGTAGGAGGACGCGAGGCGATACTGAACCTACGAATTATCTTTGAAGATGGGTCAAGGAAAGGCAAACCAACGTTTATAGCATTTGTAGGCTTGGAGAAGCTTTTTGACAGTGTTGACTGGAATACTCTCTCTGATATTCTGAAGGTAGCAGGGGTGAAGTACAGGGAGCGAAAGGCTAATTATAACTTGTGCAGAAATCATACGGCAGTAATAAGAGTCGAGGGGCACGAAAGCGAAGCGGTGGTTGAGAAGTGAGTGATACAGGATTATAGTCTATCCCCGATATTAATCAGTCTGTGCATTGAAGAAGCAGTGAAGGAAACAAAAGAAAAATTTGGAGTAGGAATTAAAGTGCAGGAAGAAGAAATAGAAACTTTGAGATTTACCGATGACTTTGTAATTCTGTCAGCGACAGCAAAAGACCTGAAAGAGCAGTTGAAAATAATGGACAGGGTCTTGGAATGAGGATATAAGATGAACATCAGCAAAAGCAAAACGAGGGTAGTGGAATGTAGTCGAATTAAATCAGACGATGCTAAAGGAACTAGATTAGTTTTCAGTAAATATTATTTACAGAATGAGATTTTCACTCTGCAGCGGAGTGTGTGCTGATATGAAACTTTCCTGGCAGATCAAAACTGTGTGTCGGACCGAGACTCGAACTCGGGACCTTTGGTTTCGCGGGCAACTGCTCTACCATCTACCTCGTCAGTTACAAAAAATCCAGCAGTCCTCTCCCAACCTCTAAAACCTCGGTTCCATATGACGTTAACCAAGGCTGCTCTCAGCTTACTTTGTAACGCTCTGTTATTAGAATGTATCTCGTGGTTTATCCATATGACGTTAACCAAGGCTGCTCTCAGCTCACTTTGTAACGCTCTGTTATTAGAATGTATCTCGTGGTTTATCTTTAAACTCTTCTTTATTACACTGGAGCTGTAAACCGTTTCCACCTTCCTCAATCTGCTTATTAATCATAGACCACTTACAAGCAGGTAAGAAACTGATGCTTTTGCCGGTCGAGAATGAGTTAATTTCAATTCTATTGGTGTGTTGATTATACCTGGCCTGTACTCTGGGGTACGATATTTATAAATTGCAATCTGGGGGTAGCCGCTAACAGTGGGAGGGCAGTACAACCTGATGACTTTGCGTATTAGGGGCAGTTAAGGGCAGTTGACTGGGTGGGTGGGAAAATAAAGAAACAGACGAGTAAATACGACCTGAGGTGCTTTTGGTGATGTGAATAGGGTTTCCAAAACGAAACTTTTTACGTCTATGAAACTGAAAACTTGCAAGCAGTTTGTATTTTGATTTGTGGCACTGAGACATGGACTTTAAATGCGAGAACCATAAACGAAGATTTGCCCAGCGAGCAATGGAGATGGATTTGGGAATTGTTATGAGAAACTGAGCCCGCATCTCGTGGTCGTGCGGTAGAGTTCTCGCTTCCCGCGCCCGGGTTCCCGGGTTCGATTCCCGGCAGGGTCAGGGATTTTCTCTGCCTCGTGATGGCTGGGTGTTGTGTGTTGTCCTTCGGTTAGTTAGATTTAAGTAATTCTAAGTTCTAGGGGACTGATGACCGTAGATTTTAAGCCCCATAGTCCTCAGACCCACTTTTTTTATGAGAAACTGAAAAACAAGAGACAGGAGTGGAAGTCGTAGTTATGATGGTAATTAAAATGTTATGGACGAGAGCGGGCTCTGTAGCCAAGTGGATAGACATACCAAGAAAAAGCGACACGACGAACCAGTCCAAAGTGGTAGACGAGTTTGCGGCGAGGAAAGATGCGTGTATCATATAGAAACTGAAATGCAATTACTATGGTGTGCCAGTGCGTGCAAATTCCGCAACCTCCACCGGACCTCTCTGCATGCAGCAATAAATAATGAAACGCCGCCGGCCGCTGTGGCCGAGCGGTTCTAGGCGCTTCAGTCCGGAACCGCACTGCTGCTACAGTCGCAGGTTCTAATCCTGCCTCGGGCATGGATGTGTGTGATGTCCTTAGGTTAGTTAGATTTAAATAGTTCTAAGTATAGAGGACTCATGACCTCAGATGTTAAGTCCCATAGTACTCAGAGCCATTTGAAACATAATGAAACGCCAATATCGCCGCCGTGACCCACCAGGCATAAACAAAGCTAAGTCAGGATAAGACTGTATTTTATCACAATAATCACGCCCCTTTTACGCCACAAACTTGATCTTTGTGTTTTTACTATTTACTGAAACCGCTACGCCAGCAACTGATCTTGTTTCGTGAAAATCAACGCCAACAGAGCAAGTTAGTTGCTACACAACATCTCCCAAATGATGTCACCACTGTAGTCAAACTTGTCTTCTGCAGACTGCCTCTCGAAACCGGTGCTTGTGCCAGCCAATCGCGAGCCACGCTGTTTCAGCTTTTAATATAATTCTATGGTAAAACACATGAAAAAGTAATTGCTCTGTTCTGATGGCTTGGTGGGACTGAGACTCTCCTTGCACATCCGTCTTGCAAAAGCAAGGCTGTGATCCGTTGCTCTCGATGTCTGGCGGACTAGAGTGTTTAACGTGCCCAAGGCAGGAAGGAGCACCGCCTGTGGCACCACCGGATTCGGGGCCCAAACCGTCGGAGGAATTCCGCCGTGGAGCATCCCTCCATTCTTTTACCCTCTAAGTCTTTCCAAGTCTGGCGAGCCGCTTTCCTCCCGCCTCCACCCGCACGGTTATTTCCTACGTCTTCATAGCCCATCACGTTAAACCGGATGCCTCCTTTTTTACATGCTCTGTCTCACTACAACTTTCAAAAACGTCCAGGAGCCACGTGCATGTGTATAGTTGAAGACTGTGATGTATGGAATTCTGTGATGGAGCGCTTACTGATAAACAGGAGGTGATGGAGATCTTTATCCAACATCTGATGGTAAAAACTGTATACGACGAAAAACCAGAGGGCAGAGACTCGTCTGCAAGGAAAGTTGTGGGAAGTGAAGCAATAGTGCGAAATTAAAGCAATAGTTGCAAGAAATACCAGGCTGGCGCCAGAGTGCTTAGTTTGAAAAAAACCTGCAACGTCAAGTTGAAATTATCAGGACAGTATCAGACGTATGACTGATACACATGAACGATGACTGAGTCTGACGCAACTATGAGAACAAGACTCCTCAGTGAAATTTACTGAGAAAGTTATCTTGAGTTATCAGCTGAATGACATGTTCATATGAATGTGACTCTTCTACGAGTTTCCTGCCGTTCGTCTTCTGGTGAAGCAGGTAGATGATGACAAGTAGATTTCGTCAGCTATGTTACTGTTTTGTGTCGCTCGTCTGGAGTTTAGTAAGACATTCTGCGCATCAAAACATTCAGCCAGATAGGAGTTCGGTGTGACTCTGATTCGTTTTCTGTCGAACTCCATTAGTAAGTGCCTGTAGTTGATTGATTCTGATGTCTGCGGAACAGTTTTCAAGTGATCAAATCAAGGATTAAGATAGTAGTAGTTGAACCATGGACCTTGGCGTTGGTGGGGAGGCTTGTGTGTCTCAGCGATACAGTTAGCCGTGCCGTAGGTGCAACCACATCGGAGAGGTATCTGTTGAGAGGCCAGACAAACGTGTGGTTCCTGAAGAGGGGCAGCAGCCTTTTCAGTAGTTGCAGGGGCAACAGTCTGGATGATTGACTGATCTGGCCTTGTAACACTGACCAAAACGGCCTTGCTGTGCTGGTACTGCGAACGGCTGAAAGTAAGGGGAAACTACAACCGTAATTTTTCCCGAGGGCATGCAGCTTTACCGTATGGTTAAATGATGATGTCGTTCTCTTCGGTAAAATATTCCGGAGGTAAAATAGTCCCCCATTCGGATCTCCGGGTGGGGACTACTCAGGAGGACGTCGTTATCAGTGGAAAGAAAACTGGCGTTCTACGGACCGTTTGGTTATATGATGAATGTTTTAAGGGCACATGACGAAATTTTTGGTTTGTCATTATTGTGGATAATTCTGGTCCTTATGATTATGTACGAATGCCTAAGGATGGTCTGCTGTTTGACAAAACTGCTAGGTGTAATAAAGAAGTGACATAGACCTATTATTTCAATCCATGATTTTCAAAAAGATTAGCTTACAATTGAGACCTGGTACCATGGTACCAAGGAAGGCAGGATTGGGTTACGATTGTGGACGGGGCCATAATCAATTACTGTTGGTTAGTTTATTTTTCAATCAAGGACACTTTATTTGGAAACAACATCACATAAAAAGTGACAATAAATTAAGAAGTGTTCCATGGCTGAAGGCCTTAACGACAACAAATTCAACTATCTCTTGGATGAAGGCCCCAATAGAAATAATTTTAAGAATTGTTTCACGGCTGAAGGCCTGAATAACAATCTTCTAAGAAACAGTTAACTTCTTCAACTTGCAATTACAGTTATTATAATATGTTTAAAAGAACAATCATCAAAGTCTCACTGCTAGAATACAATTGTCTATTTAAAATTTTAAGACAAGTAGCACTCACTGCTAAAGGCTTTAATGACAACAAATTCAAACTACTTACTGGCTGAAGGCTCCAATAGTAATAATTTAAAAACTGTTTCACGGCTGAAGTGCTGACTAGCAAGCCTTTAAGAACTGGTTAAACATCTTCAAACTTGAAATTACAGTAATTAAAATATTTTTTTTAAAACCAATCATCAAATCTGACCAAACCGAGGGGGCGCAGACGTTGTTCCAACTCAGACTAGTGGCAGTTTAAACGCATGACCAATCATCATTTGCCGAATCTACCTACCGTCCGATGACCAATGCAACGATGGAATAACACACCCAAGCCGGATCCGGCGGTCAGCACTACGTCTTCAAACTCCGGTGTTTATAGCATCCAGTAGCAGAAAGAAACCAATACTACCGGAGAAGGAAGGAAAAAAAGTCTAGGAAAAGTACACTGCTGTAACTTGTACTAAGCTCCAGAGACCAGGTAACTGGGACGTTAGCGGCCACTACGCAGGAAAAATATCACTGGTTGAACTTCACAAATAATAACATTCAGAATGGAACAATTAATAATGAGAAGTGGAGAAGGCTTACTAGGTTCGCCTTCCCCAAACGCTCCACTCGCTGCTGTTCGTCCCAGCGACACTGTGAGCAGCAACACGCAAGCAAATTGCGAGATCTCACAATGGTGGAGGTTTCAAGGCCCACTCAACTTAAACTTCCTGGGTCCAGTTGACAACGAGGTTGCACCCCTCGCGGCTACAGCCCGTCCATGCGGCCATTCGTGCCGCCAATGGTCCCGGCGTGTTTTTCCGCACTGCTCGGACCTAATTGCTCGTCAACAGAACTGCTCACTCACACGACACGGAAACCACCACAACGTCCCCCTAAAGGTAGTACTACCGTTGCTAGACATCGATAACCGTCCCGCTGCCACTAGCGGACAGACAACGCTTGCAAATGTAGTGGCTCCACTGAACACAAGAAGAAGACGAGAACCGTAACTACACCAACTAAACGATGCCAACCTAGCATTGGCAACAACACGAAGCGCGGCACGGCTCAAGCATAGTGTTGAAAGAGTCAGGGACGTCGGCTGTTCAATATATTATTACAAAGAATATTTATTCTCTGTTTATTTTCTCTCCACTCTGATGTGTTTATTGCTTTTTGTCTATTTACTATGTATTTTGAAGCCCTAAAGCTTCACTTTAAGGCACTTTAGCCTCATAATCGGTGTCGGGTACTATTGCAAGTAGAAAATACACAAATCGATACGCAACAAAAGATAAGTAGGGGCTAATGTCCCGTCGATGAGTTTATTAGAGATGGCACGCAAGTGGGGGGAGAGGGAGGGAGAGAGAGAGAGAGAGAGAGAGAGGAGCAAAAGAGACGTGTCTTTTTCAAAAGAACCATCCCACCACTTGCTTTAAGAGGTTCAGTTAAAATCACGAAAATAGGTCGCCGTATGGTGATCTGAGCCGTCGTTTTACGGCAAGCTAATTCAATGTTCTGAACCCTGTGCCACTTCGCTCCATTTGAAAATGGCGTCTACGTTAGACTGCCGACTCCCCTCCCCCCTCCCCCTCTATATAACTGGACGGTATACCACCTCCGATAGGGCAATGCCTAGTATACAGAATGTTTCTAAAATGGAAGACGTAGTTTCAGGTGTGTATTCCCCACGCGTAAAGAATAAAAAAGTTCAATGCAACATCTGTTGGGAAATGTTTGGTTTCCGAGTTATGGCGCTCAAAACAGTGATGTCCACTACAACGCTTTTCTTCCAGCTGGTAGCTACCATTACTGAAGATATCCAAAATGTCAGTCTCCTGCTTGAATATAGGCCTCAAATCGATGACCCATAGTCCTGCGAACACGATCCTGAATTCCAGCTGTTTTGCTTATATCCTCGCGACCTGCCACAATTCTATTCCGAAGGGACTTCAAGGGCCGTAGTCGAATAAAAAAAGATTTTAAACGGCCCCACAAGTAGGTGTCAATAGGCTTCAACTCAGGCTGAGGAGCATTCAGTTGCAATGCTAACCTCCGTGTGCAGAGAGAAGGAGTCGTGAGCACAGAATCCAGAATCTACTCCTGTATATATGGAGTGGTAGACCTTGGAATCCCCCTCACCAAACCACGATATGTAAACTTCCCACGAGTGCACAAATGGATATCGGGACGTTCAGCAGTCTGGCGCCTTCGACATCTTCGATGTGGGTTCTTCTTCTAGTACCAACGACGAGACAGACAGCATTGCTTCCTGCCTTACCGTACACCAAGTGCACAACTGTCAGCACCTCGTTTGATTAAATGGCGAACGCCAAACATAACTCACAGTGTACCATTTCCTTCAGGATTCACTTTCCTATTAATATTTCCGGCACCGCAGCTAGCTGTAGGAAGAAAAATTTTACGGTGAGTATTACTGCCAGAAATTATGCCCTCTGTCTTTAAAACGCCCTGTAATACTGCGGTACTCAAACCTTCAGGTTGAGGATACACTAACGTAAAAAAAAAAAAATCGCAGCACCAAGAAGAAGGGGTGCGACATAAACGAACGTTGGTAGGCGTGTTTCAACATCTGAAACGTGATATCTGTTCAAATTTCGCGGCTTGCAACGTTTCGCGCGGCTCCCACCCGTCGGAAGTTCAAGTCCTCCCTTGGGCATCCGTGTGTGTCTTGTGCTTAGCGTACGTCAGTTTAAGTTAGACTAAGTGGTGTGTAAGCCTAGGGACCGATGATCTCAGCAGTTTGGTCCCACAGAACTTACCACAAATTTTCCAAATTTCAAATTTCGCGCCAGTCGCATAACAGTGGCGCTACTAGCGCGTCTATGAGGTTACGAAATAGGTTTGCTTTAAATATATGCTCAAGAGAGAATTTCGTCGTGGTTGAAATAAAGATGGTTTTATTAGTTTTCACTACCGACGAGTTTCGCCCATATTTAAAGGCATCTTCAGAGAATCTAGAAAAATTGCAAAATCCAGTAAACATACAAAATTTGAAAACGACAAACCACGTAAAAGTTCTTTAACTCTACAACATCAAAGTTATAGGTCCTAAATTGCGTTTAAGGGAGGGGTGGCAGTGGGGGAGGGGTTGTAGCTAAAAGATGTACTAGCTCCCATAGTACGAAATATAAAAATTTAAGACTATGGGTAAGGCCAGGCTTCAGACGGCCAAGTGGCGCTAGCAAGAGAGAAAACCATCGTGTTCGGCTTACGACTCTGGCGCATCGTCCTGCACCTACAGGAGCAATCTAGCAGTTAGCACCCCACTGACACGACGAACTGTTTACCAATCGGTTATTTCAAGGATAGCCCCGAGCTATAGGCCCCGTAGAGTGCATTCCACTGACCCTAAACCACCGCCATTTGCGACTTTTTCACTGGCGTCAGGTGAGAGCTCATTGTATGGCTGGTGTGGCAAGTTGAATGTCTGTTGTGTTTTCTCATGAAGTTGGTTCTACCTTGAAGCCAGTGATGGCCGTGGTGTTTGTTAGAAGAGCGGCAGTTGAGGGCCTCCACCAACCTGTCTGCTTGCTAGACGCACTGGACCTACACCTGGAGTTATGGTTTGTGGTGCCATTTCGTATCACAGCAGAAGCGCTCTCTTGGTTATCCACGCACGCTGACTGCAAATTTCAACGTCAGTCTGCTGAGTTGGCTTGTCGTATTTCCATTCCCAACAGCATTCCACGGAATGTTTTCCAATCGAATAACTCTCGCCCACACCCCACAGCCGTAACGCGACATCCTCTACACAGTGTCGACCGTTGCCTTGGTGCGGTCGATCACCAGACCTGTCTCCAGTCGAGCACACATGGAACACCGTCGGACAACTCCAGCGGCACTCACAAACAGCATTAGTCGCCCCTTCATTGACCGGCCAAGTGCAAAAGCCGTGTATCTCCATCCCACAAACTGACATCCAACACCTATACATCACAATGAATGCACGTTTATATGCTTTCATTCAATATTCTGGCGGCAACAGTGGCTATTAATGTACCAGTATTTCCCTTTTGGTGTGGCTTATCTCGTGCTTACATTAAATTGTGGTGTTTCAGTCTTGTTCACTTACATATGTCACCTAGACAAACGTATTCCTGAAGGTTTATTACTCTTAATTACACTCCTGGAAATGGAAAAAAGAACACATTGACACCGGTGTGTCAGACCCACCATACTTGCTCCGGACACTGCGAGAGGGCTGTACAAGCAATGATCACACGCACGGCACAGCGGACACACCAGAAACCGCGGTGTTGGCCGTCGAATGGCGCTAGCTGCGCAGCATTTGTGCACCGCCGCCGTCAGTGTCAGCCAGTTTGCCGTGGCATACGGAGCTCCATCGCAGTCTTTAACACTGGTAGCATGCCGCGACAGCGTGGACGTGAACCGTATATGCAGTTGACAGACTTTGAGCGAGGGCGTATAGTGGGCATGCGAGACGCCGGGTGGACGTACCGCCGAATTGCTCAACATGTGGGGCGTGAGGTCTCCACAGTACATCGATGTTGTCGCCAGTGGTCGGCGGAAGGTGCACGTGCCCGTCGACCTGGGACCGGACCGCAGCGACGCACGGATGCACGCCAAGACCGTAGGATCCTACACAGTGCCGTAGGGGACTGCACCGCCACTTCCCAGCAAATTAGGGACACTGTTGCTCCTGGGGTATCGGCAAGGACCATTCGCAACCGTCTCCATGAAGCTGGGCTACGGTCCCGCACACCGTTAGGCCGTCTTCCGCTCACGCCCCAACATCGTGCAGCCCGACTCCAGTGGTGTCGCGAAAGGCGTGAATGGAGGGACGAATGGAGACGTGTCGTCTTCAGCGATGAGAGTCGCTTCTGCCTTGGTGCCAATGATGGTCGTATGCGTGTTTGGCGCAGTGCTGGTGAGCGCCACAATCAGGACTGCATACGGCCAAGGCACACAGGGCCAACACCCGGCATCATGGTGTGGGGAGCGATCTCCTACACTGGCCGTACACCTCTGGTGATCGTCGAGGGGGCACTGAATAGTGCACGGTACATCCAAACCGTCATCAAACCCATCGTTCTACCATTCCTAGACCGGCAAGGGAACTTGCTGTTCCAACAGGACAATGCACGTCCGCATGTATCCCGTGCCACCCAACGTGCTCTAGAAGGTGTAAGTCAACTACCCTGGCCAGCAAGATCTCCGGATCTGTCCCCCATTGAGCATGTTTAGGACTGGATGAAGCGTCGTCTCACGCGGTCTGCACGTCCAGCACGATCGCTTATCCAACTGAGGCGCCAGGTGGAAATGGCATGGCAAGCCGTTCCACAGGACTACATCCAGCATCTCTACGATCGTCTCCATGGGAGAACAGCAGCCTGCATTGTTGCGAAAGGTGGAGATACACTGTACTAGTGCCGACATTGTGCATGCTCTGTTGCCTGTGTCTATGTGCCTGTGGTTCTGTCAGTGTGATCATGTGATGTATCTGACCCCAGGAATGTGTCAATAAAGTTTCCCCTTCCTGGGACAATGAATTCACGGTGTTCTTATTTCAATTTCCAGGAGTGTATTTTTTGGTACTGCGATTTTTCCCCCAGTGTACAAACAACATAAATGTGTAGAGTAGCTACTTGTGCCCTTAAGATGTAGCACTCCGTCATCAGGCCTACCGGGACCATCCGACCGCTATGTCATCCTCAGTAGAGGATGCGGTTGGGGGGGGGGGGGGGCGTGGAGTCAGCACACCGCTCTCCTGGTCGTTATGATGGTATTCTTGACCGAAGCCGCTACTATTCGATCGAGTAGTTCGTCAATTGGGATGACGAGGCTGAGTGCACCCTGAAAAATGGCAACAGCGCATGGCGGCCTGGATGGTCACCCATCCAAGTGCCGACCACGCCCGACAGCGCTTAACTTCGGTGATCTCACGGGAACCGGTGTATCCACTGCCGTTGCCCCCTTAAAATGTGGTGATCCCGATTTTAAGAAGCAGCGCTGTCCTTATTTTCCTCTAGAGCGACGTCGGGTAAGTAAAAAGCATTCACTGCTCATTTGTGTCAATTGTGTATAATGTGTATATTACAGATGTCTTTTTCTTTGTTGTCAGTTAATCTCGAACGAGCAAGTTTCTGGCACCGTGACCCAGTGGTGCTCTGCCGACGTAGTGATCGGCAGTGCGAGTCACTGTACAAGGGCGCCGAAGGCTCGCGACGGAGAGAACGGCTGAAGTTCATTGTCAGTAACTACTGTACTATGTGTTACTACCAAAATGTTCAGGAAAGATTATAAATTACGTTTCAGTCTCGTATCACTTTTGAGAAAAAGACTTTCATGCTCAATTATCTATGTAACAGTTGTCGGAATGTAATTAATAAAAGTGTATCTTCGTTAATTTGTGTCCCGGACTTCTTTTGATTAGAGTAGTACCTGAACAATGGCAAGAAAAGAATTTTTTTTTTCAACTTAATGGAAGCTGATTTATATAGCACGAGTCTGTTAGTGAACAATTTTAAAAGGAATTTCTTTATTTAGGAACTTATTGCGAGCAGGCAATCAACATTCAAAAGCTATTAGTGAGAAAATATTAGTTTCCAACTATTATAAACTTCAAACAGTTCTATTGAGTGTGGTGGTGTTTGGGAAGTGATTCATAACATACACCGAGCGAGGTGGCGCAGTGGTTAGCACACTGGACTCGCATTCGGGAGGACGACGGTTCAATCCCGTCTCCGGCCATCCTGATTTAGGTTTTCCGTGATTTCCCTAAATCGTTTCAGGCAAATGCCGGGATGGTTCCTTTGAAAGGGCACGGCCGATTTCTTTCCCAGTTCTTCCCTAACCCGAGCTTGCGCTCCGTCTCTAATGACCTCGTTGTCGACGGGACGTTTTACACTAACCACCACCACCAAAACATACTACATAGAAAGCAGTGCTTTAGTAGCATTAGTGACATTTTAAACAGTGACAGATAATTTCTTAAATAATAGTGGCCAAGGGTTAAGTCCGTAAAATAATTCACTTAACGATTCAAATTAGAATTTGAAACTAGTTGTGCACAAACGTGTTTGGTTACCCACACATCCTAAGTTTCACTGTGCTTCAGACTGACATTTACGCAGTGGGATAGCTTGGTAGTTTGATACCCGGTACAGACTTGTAATTTATTATCCCTCCCACCTCCCACCAAATTTCCAACTTCACAAAAGCGTAAAATACAACATTTGTGTGTAGCAGTTTTCTCATGCGTCTGATTGAGTAATAAAACAATAACATTAACTACTTCGCGAACAGTTTTTTTATGAATGAAATTAATAGCTAAAACGCATTTTAAAAAAACCGCACGGTTTAACTGATCACTGCTGAAGCAGAATAAGTAAACAGAGATCTCCTTAGTGACGATCTGCCTTCTGTTTCGCTGCATATTTTGAAATTGCCACATCAATAAAATTTTTAGCTAGCCCGTTTTTTATTCACTAATACTAAATTAGTCGTGCTTGACTCGTAGTGAACACAAGATAATTTTTAATTAATTTGAAATCTGAAAAAAAGAATACTCTTACGTAGCGCTATCGAAATACATAAAGTTAAGAAAAATCTTAGCCCCAAAATAAAGTTGGGAACCATTTCGGAAACAATGTTCTTACCCTTGAAATTTGTGCAAGCATACCGCTTCAGGAATCACATGATAAATGTCAACTTTTTTTTCTATATTCGTGGGAAGTTTCGTTTCTGAAGTTTTAATCAAATGACTCAAAAAAGCATCTGATATACGTTCCATGATTTTGCAACATGTACCGATTTCTTGTAGAAAGCTATCGATGCACTCTTAACAATGACCTTAGCTCACAGCTTTCTCTATAATATGTCTTTAGAAATGCTAGTTCGGAAACCCTTAGGTAGCTTCCCTCAGCTCTTCTACCTGTCTGGCAAGAGGACTGTGGCCCCTTCCTCGACCCCTTCTGGGCGCAAATTTCACTGAGCGCAAATTTCAGTACACCGCAGGCACTGCTTACGAGAACTGGCGTCAGCTTTCAAATTCACATTTGATGCTGTCAGGGTAGCCTACAGAGAAGCGTTGGCAGGAGAACCTACAAGTTACACTACTGGCCATTAAAATTGCTACACCAGGAAGATATGCAGATATTAAACGGGTATTCATTGGACAAATATATTATACTAGAACTCACATGTGATTACATTTTCACGCAATTTGGGAGCATAGATCCTGAGAAATCAGTACCCAGAACAACCACCACTGGTCGTAATAACGGCCTTGATACGCCTGGGCATTGAGTCAAACAGAGGTTGGATTGCGCGTACAGGTACAGCTGCCCATGCAGCTTCAACACGATACCACAGTTCATCAAGAGTAGTGACTGGCGTATTGTGACGAGCCAGTTGCACGGCCACCATTGACCGGACGATTTCAATCGGTAAGAGAGCTGGAGAATTTGCTGGCCAGGGCAGCAGTCGAACATTTTCTGTATCCAGAAAGGCCCGTACAGGACCTGCAACATGCGGTCGTGCATTATCCTGCTGAAAACTAGGGTTTCGCAGGGATCGAATGAAGGGTAGAGCCACGGGTCGTAACACATCTGAAATGTAACGTACACTGTTCAAAGTGCCGTCAATGCGAACAAGAGGTGACCGAGACGTGTAACCAATGACACCCCATACCATCATGCCAGGTGATACGCCAGTATGGCGAGGATGAATACACGCTTCCAATGAGCGTTCACCGCGATTTCCCCAAACATGGATGCGACCATCATGATGCTGTAAACAGAACCTGGATTCATCCGACAAAATGACGTTTTGCCATTCGTGCATACAGGTTCGTCGTTGAGTACACCATCGCAGGCGCTCCTGTCTGTGATGCGTCAAGGGTAACCGCAGCCATGGTCTCCGAGCTGATAGTCCACGCTGCTGCAAACTTCGTCGAACTATTCGTGCAGATGGTTTTTGTCTTGCAAACGTCATCTGTTGACTCGGATAGAGACGTGGCTGCACGATCCGTTACAGCCATGCGTATAAGATGCCTGTCATCTCGACTGCTAGTGATACGAGGCCGTTGCGATCCAGCACGGCGTTCCGTATTACCCTCCTGAACCCACCGATTTCATATTCTGCGAACAGTCATTGGATCTCGACCAACGTGAGCAGCAAAGTCGCGATACGATAAACCGCAATCGCGATAGGCTACAATCCGACCTTTATCAAAGTCGGAAACGTGATGATATGCATTTCTCCTCCTTACATGAGGCATCGCAACAACGGTTAACCAGGCAACGCCGGCCAACTGCTTTTTGTGTATTCAATATCGGTTAGACACTTTCCTCATGTCAGCACGTTGTAAGTGTCGTCACCGGCTCCAACCTTGTGTGAATGCTCTCAGAAGCTTATCATTTACACATCACAGCATCTTCTTCCTGTCGATTAAATTTCGCGTCTGTAGCACGTCATCTTCCTGGTGTAGCAATTTTAATGGCCAGTAGTATAGTTTCGTTGGTTGGCGTTTCCAGATATTGGCTCCTCAAATACTCCACAACTACTCCAAGGTTTTTTTTAAAATGTAAATGATCTGATGGATAACTTATCCCATTTTTCTTTATATCTGCACTGCACTGAAAATATCTGCATAAGAGTGTAAACCTTGACCGTATGCACCGTGTGCCGTGTTTGAAATGTTAATCATCAATAAAAACCTCCTCAGATGTATTATTATACATTTGTTGTGTTATGACCAGTTTCAATCGTTAAACATTTCCAGGTTGCCGAGTTGTGGTAAAGCCGTGACACAAATGGGCTGACGGGCATTCGTAATGTTAAAGACCAAATCCAAAAACACTGGTCATAAACATTCTGCCATTCGCCTGGCAACAGCATGGCGGGCAGACACGGCGTGTTACGTACAGTTTACTGTATCGAGTTGACCCCGCGCCCTTGGCAGAACTCCCAAAGCTGCGCTTTCCCTCCTCCACTCAGTCCCGTAAAACTAGCATTCTGCATTTTTTCCTAAGCAACTTTACACTTTTGCTAGCAGACTTAATGAAGTTAATATGAAAGTGTTCTGCTTATGGGCTTCGTCGTATTGTAAAATACTGTTAGTGATGAAATCAGTGGTCCACACTTTGGTTTGATCAGTAATTTTTTTTATTTTTTTATTTTTACAGTATGACTCAATACCATATGCAAGAAACTTTTATATCAGCTCTGGCCGCGGAGGCCTACGCAACTGTCTTCAATAAAAATTAAGCGTTATTGAAAATATAACTTAAATGAAGTATATATAAATAAGAGTGTTCGTTTTGTTTGTTTGTAATTCATTCACGTAATTTATATCTTATCTTGGTGAAATTTGGCTCAGTATTTTCGAGACAAGAAGAATGTTGACGTTTTGCCATTCGTGTACCCAGGTTCGTCGTTGAGTACACCATCGCAGGCGCTCCTGTCCGTGATGCGTCAAGGGTAACCGCAGCCATGGTCTCCGAGCTGATAGTCCATGCTGCTGCATACGTCGTCGAACTGTTCGTGCAGATGGTTGTTGTCTTTGCAAACTTCCCGATCTCTTGACTCAGGGATCGAGACGTGGCTGCACGATTAGTTACAGCCATGCGGATAAGATGGCTGTCATCTCGACTGCTAGTGATACGAGGCCGTTCCGATCCAGCACGGCGTCCCGTATTACCCTTCTGAACCCACCGCTTCCATATTCTGCCAACAGTCATTGGATCTCAACCAACGTGAACAGCATTATCACGATACGATAAATCGCAATCGCGATAGGCTACAGTCCGATATTTATCAAAGTCGCAAACGTGATGGTACGCATTTCTCTTCCTAACTCGAGGCATCTCAACGACGTTTCACCAGGCAACGCCGGTCAACTGCTGTTTGTGTATTCCTAGGAATCGGTTAGAAACTTTCCTCATGTCAGCATGCTGTAGGTGTAGCCACCGGCGCCAACCTTGTGTGAATGCTCTGAAAAGCTAATCATTTGCATATCACAGCATCTTCCTGTCGGTTAAATTCCGCGTCTGTAGCACGTCTTCTTCATGATGTAACAATTTTAATGGCCAGTAGTATAGTTCCGTTACGACTATTCTTGGTCTAAATTGAAAATGACACTTTCACAGGATGCGCAAACAAATAAGGAAGAAAGGAAGATTTGTGTTTAAGGTCTCGCCTACAACGAGGTCATTAGAGAGCGGCTTGTGTTTGAGTATGGGAAAGGAAATGGGCCCTGCCTTTTCAGAGGAACCATCCTGGCATTCGCCTGGAGCGATTTAGGGAAATCACGGAAAATCTAAATCTGGATAATCGGACGCTAATCTGAAACATCGTCGTCCTGAATTCAAGGTTGCGTTTACAGTGGCAGGCCGGAGGAAAGGCTTCTTCTCGTGGGCAGGAATGCGGTGGGTTGGAGCTCACGCACCTGCTCCGACTGATTCTTAAATCGTCTTCCTTTCTTTTTTCAGCTAGGTTCAGCGTCCCTTCTGTACCTACGACCTTGGCGGAACCTGTTCACCACGTCCTCGGTACGGCGCGCGTGGAGTCAACACGCAGGAGTACCATTGCATCTCTTTCTGTTCTTTAATGATTCCGCATTAGAATAACACAAGGCTCGTGAGACACCCGTAAGATCGCAGGTGCATCGCTGATATACACCGAGTATTTCGCGACTCCAGGAAAACTGCGTAATGGAAGGTTTAGAAAGCTGATAAGTGCAGTTCGTTACGTTCCGGGACGAC
This sequence comes from Schistocerca gregaria, assembly GCF_023897955.1. Classification (NCBI taxonomy): domain Eukaryota; kingdom Metazoa; phylum Arthropoda; class Insecta; order Orthoptera; family Acrididae; genus Schistocerca; species Schistocerca gregaria. The sequence goes on from NC_064922.1 coordinate 872,025,548, forward strand.
ATTCAAATGAGGCTGCGATAGGCTATCAGAAGCCCCTCTGCCTCTCGAACAGCTGAGCGCACATGTTTCCATCGCTACTCAGCAGTCCAATACAAAGAGGTTGCGAAGCCAGATAGCCGAGCGGCAACGGCCCTGGGCGCAGCACACGCGAAAGCCAGCATGCGGGTAGCACCACGTCAGTTGGTGGGGGGCTGCCGAAGTGGAAGGCGACTGGCATTTTTTGGCACAAGGCCGCCACTGGCGTGGCGCAGTGCTGCCAACATCCAGGAGCTCGTCGCTACGGCTTTTGCTGCCTCCGTACATTGCTGTACATCGCCCTAGAGTAGACGAAAGCTTCCCTGACAGATGAAACATATCCGTCAACGATTCTGTGTGGAAGGAACACTGTTCTTTGAATTCTCTGTTGAGATAAGTGCTACTCTATTCGAAACCAAGTCGAGGTAATTAAAATGGGGCATTAGTTGGAGGAGAATGGAAAAAGGATGAGTTTTGCGTTTGTATTTACATCTATACTCCGCCATTCACTCTGAAATGCATGGCAGAGGGTGCTTCGTTATTAAACCATATCTTACTGTTTCTTCACGTCCCATTCATGGAAGGAGAATGGAGAGAGTGTTCACTCGAGTGGCTCTCTGCGAGCTGTTTCTTGCCTGACTTTTTTCTGCATGAGATATATCTTCCTGCACCGAGATACGGTTCGTGGAGTTTTTGTTGAAGTTATTGCAGGATGTAGGACATCTTTTTCATCTGATAACTACGGTTTATCAATTCTGTTTCACTGTCTCACCACTCAAAGAAGGCGCACTTCTTTGTATGCGTTTGATAACCCCCAGCCCCTTGGAGAGATACTTTATCACGTCAAAATAAAACCAGTGGTGGAGAAGAATAATATTTAATGTCAAAAATACGCAGACTGTCACATATTATTTCTAAAAAAAATCAAGTTCGCCGATATCTTTTGTAAATCTTTTCACTGATAGAGAGAGTTACAAGCAACACTGGCGAACCCTGTTTTTTTAGGAATACTGTAACAATTCAGATCGCATCCAACAGTTGACACCATGTACAACATATACGGGGTGTTTATAAATGAATATCGGGGATTTAAGGCTTTATTATATTTATTACATTAAACATACAGTTATAAATTATATGTCAATTGAAAGAGCAACTCAAACAGTTTCACTAAGAACCTTATAAATGTTCAATGTGAGCACCCTTTGTCACAGGGCACACATCAAGTTTATAGCCGAGTTCTTCCCAGACGCTGATCAGTGTGTCTTCAGTGATTGTAGCAACAGCTGCTTCAATCCGGTTTCTTAATTCAGGGAAGTCTGCTGTTAGCAGAGGCACGTACACACGATCCATGATCGACCCCCAAAGGAAAAAATCGCATGGCGCTAGGTCGGGTGAACGTGGAGGCCATGCAAAGCAAGCCCTGTCATTGGGCCCCTGGCGGCCTATCCAGCGCTTTGGTACAGTGAAGTTCAGCCAATCTAGCGGATTGCGCATGTGCATTGGTGCCAAACACAACGGTTTGAGTTTCTCTTTCATTTGACGTATCATTCACAGCTGTAACTTTAATGTAATAAATATTATAAAGCGTTAAAACCTTGATATTCGTTTATAATCACTCTGTCGTAAGAAACGGAAGCAACTTAATCTCTACAATTTCGTGTAGCTCCTTGTTTTTGACGGCTCTTCAACGGCTTGCTGGTCAGTGCTGTTAGTTGAAATTTCTTGGAAAATTGAAACTATGTGCTGGAAGTGGACTAGAACTCACAGCTTTACCTCGCAGCATTCTTATTTGTTTTTATATTACCGTTCTCTGCCGGCTAGAGTGGCCGAGCGGTTCTAGGCGCTACAGTCTGGAACCGCGCTACCGCTAACGGTCGTAGGTTCGAATCCTGTACCGGGCATGAATGTGTGTGATGTCCTTAGGTTAGTTAGGTTTAAGTAATTCTAAGTTTTAGGCGACTGATGACCTCAGAAGTTAAGTCCCATAGTGCTCAGATCAATTTGAACCATTTTTGAACCGTTCTCTTCATTTTTGAGCGAGTCATAAAGAAACGGTAAACATCAACAAATTCTTAACAGAATTATGTAAAGGTCCATTTCCTACCTGACTGAGCTCACTGTACAGATATGAACAGGCGTAGATGGCTCTCTCCGACTGTCACTATACACTGCCATTACTTCACGCCAGCCTCGCTCGAGATTCTTCCCACTCTTCTTTCCACGTGTTAAATGCACTGGTTTAATATCAGGATGAGGGCGAGTGGAGGGGGAAAGGGCGGATATCTGATGCACTGAGATCGGGCATAAATAAAAGTACATCGTGAACTTTGCTAGGAGGTTCACGTATTCATTTTGGTAAAGCCCTCAATACAATGGAATCCAGGGAATACATGATGTCTCTTTTGTAATATAGGTTAATACCTTCTATTTCGACTGTAATGAAAGTCTTAGTAAGACCAAATGGGCTTCGCATTATTTTAAAGCAGCTTCCGTTCCTGCGCCCTTTCCTTTCTTAGTCATTCTTCACGGTTTCAACAGATATTTAGTAGATTTCAGCACACAGCACGTTCACTAACACTAAATATATGTATATTCATGTTTGTATGCTGTGATGGTCCACTACCATCTCACCATTTCGTGAAAGTGCTGTGTGCTAAAACCTACCAGACATGTGTATAAAAACGAGAAGAATGACGTAAGAAACAAAAGCACGACGACAAAGATGCTTTAAAATAAAGCGAAACGCTCGTGGTCTTAATAAGACTTCTATTACATTCGCACCAGATGTTATTAACCTATACTACTTGAATCCAGGGAATGTTCACGGCAGTTTTACATGGCTGCAACGGATCTTTTGCATTACGTTCTTTTGATGAAAGTAGTCGTCCTTTCTCATTGCTGAGCTCTAGAGACCTAATTGTACAATTAACCGGTCAGATTACGGTCCAGATCTTATCCAGTCCAAACAGCCTGATGAACTGTACAGTTCTGTGTGATGGCCGTCGCCTCTGCAGTAACCACCAGCGTGTTTTGAGGAAGGCAGTATGACAGTACCAAATGGTTCAAATGGCTCTGAGCACTATGGGACTTAACATCGATGGTCATCAGTCCCCTAGAACTTAGAACTACTTAAACCTAACTAACCTAAGGACATCACACAACACCCAGTCATCACGAGGCAGAGAAAATCCCTGACCCCGCATGACCGTACCGCTTCGAGATCAGGAGGCCTAAGGAAGCAGTTGCTTTCCACATATGGCTGATCGACTATTTTCGATCCTTCAGTGAATGTTTTAATCTCGTCTGGCCACTGCTTAGGTCTTATGAAAACGTTGAGTTTTGACCTCCCTTTTGGAGAGCTGATGGAACTGACTAGCTGAGAACAGGCATGCATAATAACGATAGCGTATTTGACTGTATTCTGCGGATTGTCGTAAATGCCGCATTATGTCATCTTATTCTCTCATTCACACTGATATAGTGTTTTGGATTTTACGTTTCGGAAAATGAGTCAAGAATAGTGTGTAGTACCACATTGTACTAATACATCTATAAAAACACCCGAAAAATTGATTCTGAGAGTTTCAAAGAATAAGAAGATAAACAGCATGTGGCTATAACACTCTCCTAGATATCCAAATGATTAAGTAGCCCACTTACCTATATGATGCGTCAACGATTTGGGTCTTAAAAACAAAATTGAAAAAAAACGAATTTTCGAGAGCTCTTGCAGTTCGTCGAAGTTTATAACGTGTCGCGGTTCTAGGCGCTCATTCCGGAACCGCGCGACTGCTACGGTCGCAGGTTCGAATCCTGCCTCGGGCATGGATGTGTCTGATGTCCTTAGGTTAGTTAGGTTTAATTAGTTCAATGTTCTAGGCGACTTATGACCACAGATGTTAAGTCGCATAGTGCTCAGAGCCATTTGAACCATTTTTATAACGTGCATCTCATGAATGATAATGTTTCGTATATGGTGCTACAGTCTAAAAATATTACGGTAGAGATCTTTCATCTCGGTCTACTGTGGTTGAGGATTCGATCGCAGATAAATCACTTGTGACAAGCAAGATTATGAAGATGACTGCAGTTTGTTACATTCCCAGTAATTTATGCTGTGCTCTTAGATTCCTGTCTAACCGCATACTCGGAGATCGCTACATATTCGGAAAAAAATGGTGAATTATTTCTGACAAGAAAAAATATAAAGGTCACTATCGGTTGTTTCACTCACAGTAATTTCATATTTCGTATTTTAAACACACAGAAATCACGAAATCATTACTGAGGAAGTGCGCTCTTACATGTAAGTAATAACGAATATTGCAGAGAAATCTTAACTTACGCGAATAACAATGTCTCAGAACGTGTTGCATATATGAAGAGGAAAAAAAAATTTTTTTTGCATCCACCCCTGCACGAACCCGGGACCTTTCGTATCGCATTCCCGCGCGCTAAGTACTTTTTTCTTCTTTTTTTTTTGCCACGCCAAACATCAGACAAGCAGTGCTTAATTCTTGTAGTATTGTGTAGAGCAGGGGTCTCCAAACTACGGCCCCCGGGCCGAAACCGGCCCGCGTTAGCTCGCCGGACATCCCCGTTGTCCGGCCCGCCAAATATTTGAGGTGGTACCTACACTGCTAACAATTGAGTTTCGAGGCCTATCGCGACCAATGCACCGCGACATTTGCTCTGCTACTCGCTACAAGACTACATATCTAAACTTATTGTTGCGCCGCTTGAAATAACAATGCTTTGACATACTCTACCTTTGTTACGTATTGCAGTAATACTGTTGCTAACAATGATTTTGAGATTTCGTTAACTTTGCAGGACGCTTTCGCGAAGAATGTGCAGTGACACACTTTTTTGTCTGTGAAATTTGCCAGAATTTCGGTCAGGTATGTCCACCAATCAAAATTATGTAATTAAATAAAAATCGTAGTTCGTTTCAGTGCTAGCTCTTGCCACAACCTTAGATTTTTGCGATTTCATCTTTCTTTTATCCTTACATACGGTGATCATGGAGTGCTAGAGTGCTTTAATCCCACTAGGTAGATCTTGGCCCTTATGGCTTCGTGGAGGAGTCAATGTGGCCCACGGACTAAAAAGTTTGGAGACCACTGGCGTAGAGGAACGTAGGTTGACTTCGTTGCGAAACGGTGCTGCGTTAAGTCATAAATGCGTGATAGTTTGGAAGGTTTCCAATATCAGGCTTCACATAATTGCTTTCCATTGTTACTTGAAAGTTGTAAACACGTTTCGATAATTACTAACTAACGAATTTGTGGGAAAAAGTACACAAAGGCACCAGTAACGTCAGTTCACACTCATGTAATATACATAAGCAGAGCCGATGTCTTGATATTTAATGATGTTTAAACTCTTATTTGCATAAAAATAACACATATTTTGAGAGAATATTGACCGAAAACGTTTTTTTGGATGTAATCATTCACAGTAACAACCTAACCAACCATATTTCTAACAAAGGCGCTCAGTCCGGAACTGCGCGACTGCTACGATCGCAGGTTCGAATCCTGCCTCGGGCAAGGTTGTGTGTGATGTCCTTCGGTTAGTTAGGTTTAAGTAGTTCTCAGTTCTAGGGGACTGATGACCACAGATGTTAAGTCCCATAGTGCTCAGAGCCATTTTAACAAAAGAAAATAGTCTATTACGAACTCACTTTCCAACCGGATACGTCCCCTGGTGATTGTTTAGTAACACAATCACTCATTCCAAAGCTAAAACCGCTAAATATGTTTAAAATAACAAATTATAGGTGTACATAAACCACAGCTCACCGATCGACAGGACAAGACCGAAATCCGAAACCTCTCAATACAATTGTCGTAAAATCGGAGGGAGGACCGTTCTGTAACAAGTCTCAGAAGCTTACTGATAAAGAGCCGAAAATGACGTCACTACCGAGACTAACCTACTACACCGATCGGTATGAACGGTACAGAATAGGGCCCTAGGTGTGCGTGATGAGTCGACTGGTGGCTAGTGGCGGGTTTCCGTGGAAACGGCCGGCAGGTCCTTTCTTTCTGCGCAGCAGAGTTTGGTTTCGGGGCCGGAAGTGTGTGGACCGCACCTGCCGCAGGTGGGCCGCTGCCTGTAGATGCCGCCGCGGAGCATCTGCCGTTCAGGGCCGACACGTGCCACACTCCAACCAACACCTGTCGACTGGAGACCGTGCGTCGAGGCCCAAAATTCCGTTAGCGCTTTCTACAGCAAGTTGTTTCCAGTCTGTAACATAAGCACACTGATCAAAAAATTAGTCGTCCCCAAGAGACATTACGATAGTACCAAAGAGATATATAATCAACATAGAGAGCCAATCTATGAGTTACAGCGCTTTGGGTGGCAGCAACGAGCAACACTGACCGCCGTATACATCAAGCATACCGAACATTTCAGCCGGACACATGCTACAGGTACTGGAAAATCGTGTGTTTTTGTTATGGAAATACCAATTAAAAGTATTTTGTTTATCAAAAAACGTGCTCAGTGTTTGTGCAGTGTACAGCTGCATTAATCGTAGTAATGATACAGCTGGAATATCGAAACTTTAACTAGGTACCAGCTTGTCTTCGCATGTAACAGTTCTTATACGTAGCTGTTGCATTTGCCAAATGTCTACACTGTATTTTGTGGAGCTTCAGATTCATACGGAATGTCAGGCAGCAGATTTTATCAGAGTACTCCTCTCACCTGTGTGTCTCAGTGTGGTTTGCCCAGACTAAAATTACAATAACTACAACAGGCATATGGTGTATGCAAGTCAGTATAAATTTGAAAACTTAATAAACCACGGAATAATGTAGATAGAGGGGTAAAAATTGACACAAATGCTTGGAATGACATGGTGTTTCATTAGAACAAAAAAGAAATATTGCTAGACGCGTGAAAGATCTCTTGCGGCTGTCGTTCGGTGATGATCGTGTGATCATCCGCCACTTTCGTCATGCTTGGCCTCCCAGGTCCCCAGACCTCAGTCCGTGCGATTATTGGCTTTGGGGTTACCTGAAGTCGCAAGTGCATAGTGATCGACCGTCATCTCTAGGGATGCTGAAAGACAACATCCGACGCCAATGCCTCACCATAACTCCGGACATGCTTTACAGTGCTGTTCACAACACTATTCCTCGACTACAGTTATTGTTGAGGAATGATGGTGGACATATTGAGCATTTCCTGTAAAGATCATCATCTTTGCTATGTCTTACTTTGTTATGCTAATTATTGCTATTCTGATCAGATGAAGGCCCGCCGGGATGGTCGAGCGGTTCTAGGCGCTACAGTCTGGAACCGTGCGACCGCTACGGTCGCAAGTTCGAATCCTACCTCGGGCATGGGTGTGTGTGATGTCCTTAGGTTAGTTAGGTTTAATTAGTTCTAAGTTCTAGGGGACTGATGACCTCTGAAGTTAAGTCCCACACTGCTCAGAGCCATTTGAACCGCTTGTTTTTTGGTCAGATGAAGCGCCATCTGACGGACATTTTTTTAACGTTTGGGTATTTTTTTGGTTCTAATAAAACTCCATGTCATTCCAAGAATGTGTGTCAATTTGTACCTCTCTATCTACATTATTCCGTGATTTGTTCAGTTTTCAAATTTATACTGAATACTGACTTTTTGATCACCCGGTACTCTACAGAATTCCTTTGAAAAAGAACGATCTAACAGAACAATGGGTTACCAACATATGGCGGTGACAAGTGACGGCCTAGTCAGTTTAGTTACATGCACCCTTCTCACCTTATGGCTTCTGGTAAATGCTCTTTTCCGAGAAATAAAAATCCTAACGCAACATGAGATGAAACATTGCAGTCCTGTCTTCTATTAGAACTGCTGAAAGCCACACACAAACATGACGCTAGAACAAAAAATTATGACCTACATATCTTAAATTATCCTCAACAGCAATGATAACTAAGCTTAAGAATCGCATATTAAAATCCTTAAAGCGCTCATTAACGATTCTGTCAAGAGTTGCGGTATTCAATATTTAGGCGACTAGTTTCGAACCATAAAGGCTCATTTTCAAGCCTAGCATACTTGGGCTGCACTGACAGTACCTGATCTAAATAATAAACATCAAGTGGAACAAATGCTTTATAAATGTTTGCAGAGTGAATGCCACAATCCACACACGCCTCTTACCAAGTCAAAATCAAACTGTGACTATAGACAGAATTGTTAACAAACGCTTTAAGGAACTTAATAAATTTGCTGGTTCTCCGTCAAAAAAATGTTGAAACCGAAGAAGCACATTAAAATGCTTGTTTACGACTACGGTACTATCGTCTGCTTTCCTTATAAATACCAGCGACCTACACAAATATATTTCTTTGATGCATACGTAAGACAGAACTTCCTAGCGCGAAACACGCTAAACGATGAAACTTCCTGGCAGATTAAAACTGTGTGCCGGACCGAGACAAGAACGCAGGACTTTTGCCTTCGCAGGAGAGCTTCTGTGAAGTTTGGAAGGTAGGAGATGAGATACTGGCAGAAGTAAAGCTCTGAGGACGGGGCGTGAGTCGTGTTTGGATAGTTCAGATGTTAGAGCACTTGGCCGCAAAACGCAAAGATCCCGATTTCGAGTCACGGTCCGGCACACAGTTTTAATCTGGCAGCAAGTTTCATATCAGCGCACACTCCACTGCAGAGTGAAAATATCATTCTGGAAACGCTAAATGATATCCAAGTCAAATGTGTAATAAATAAGAGTTGCACAGATATTCGCCAATCTCTGTATGGTAAGATACATTGGTAATAAAAGAAAGAGGCGTAGTTAAATTAACGTCACCAGAACAACGCAGCAGATCGCACAACGCAAACATTACGCTTAAACGAATATAGCACACGAAAAAAGCACTTCATATTTGGGGGACTATTCCCGTGGGGTGTTGTGCGGCCAATAAATAAAGAAAAAATTGTGACAGTAGCAAATGTTACAGCATGTCAAATAGAATGACGTAACTCCGTGCTAGCAGGCAACTATATCGCTTAACATGACGTTGCTAAACATAACAGCTAAGTTTTCTACTCAGGATGTCAAATCAAACACCTTTCAGCCGTCTGATTTCCGAAATGTTGTTTTATTTGGCTACCAGTTCCTTCAATTTACTACGCCATCTTCACGCCCCTGACCGTCTTGTAGGAAGATTCCAACCTCATTTCCGGTCAAAATAGGGGCCTGCATTCAAATACTGTAGATTTCTGCTCGCTACAGCGAGCCGACTTCGATAGCAGCGGAAGTGATCCCTATAGCAAGCAGAAATCGACAGATACCATTATTTGAATGTTGGTCCTCGATTCCCGGCTGGGTCGGAGATTTTCTCCTCTCAGTGACTGGGTGTTGTATTGTCCTAATCATCAACGTTTCATCCCATCGACACGCAAGTCACCGAAGTGGCGTCAAATCGAATGACTTGCACCCGGCGAACGGTGCACCCGACGGGAGACCATAGTCACACGACACACACTCTTGAAAGATGTCACTAATTCTATGTAAATGGATTTTGAGTTTCATTTGCATTTTGTTTTAATAAATTTGGTTCTCAAAAAAAAGGTTAATTTGTCCGGATTTAAGCGCCACGCCCTTATTTCTGCGTGTGGTTATGTGAAATCCACGTTTTATCGAAGTACACGACAATATTATTGTCCTTAACACGCAGGAAGTGCATTTTACACAAAACTTCGATATTGCTGCTGGAATGTCTCTGCGTTCCATTGAATATTTTTGCCCATAGTTATATGTTCTAAATAAAAAGCTAAGCGAGCAGAGAAGAAAAAGAACGGAGGTAGAAGATAAAGATCGTATTTTTGAGCCGTCGGTTACTGTCCTTTGTCGTAATGTTCAAGTACAGTTCTACGCACTTAACTGTTCGTAAAAATCGTCATATTCCGTAATTTCCGTTTTCATTTACATCCGTTTCTTGGAGAGTGTTAACACGTGCTCACGTCTAGAGATTCTGTAGAAGTTCTACACTGTTAGTATGGAACACGGTTGATTGGAAATATCATGAGCTATTGTTGTCATGAGCTTAACAAAAATTATATTATTTCTGGCTTCTTTATGGTTGGCCAGATCACTTAAGCACCTTCGATACAACTATATCAGATTGTTTTCGAATGTCTTTTTGCCATTTATGCACAATAGCTCTACCCATAGATAGTTCGTTACAGTTCCCCACAGTCATTTAATGAACAAAGTAAGAGCATATGGACTATCAGACTAGTTGTGTGCTTGGATTGAAGAGTTCCTAGATAACAGAACGTAAATGACCTGGTGGATAACATCGGAAGTTCACTGAGGCTTTTTGCGGATGATGCTGTAGTATATCGAGAGGTTGTAACAAAGAAAAATTGTACTGAAATGCAGGAGGATCTGCAACGAATTGACGCATGGTGCAGGGAACGGCAATTGAATCTCAATGTAGACAAGTGTAATGTGCTGCGAATTCATAGAAGGAAAGATCCTTTATCGTTTAGCTACAATATAGCAGGTCAGCAACTGGAAGCAGTTAATTGGTTGGTTGGTTTGAGGAAGGAGACCAGACAGCGTGGTCATCGGTCTCATCGGATTAGGGAAGGATGGGGAAGGAAGTCGGCCGTGTCCTTTCAGAGGACCATCCAGGCATTTGCCTGGAGTGATTTATGGAAATCACGGAAAACCTAAATCAGGGTTGCCGGCACGCGGGATTGAACCGTCGTCCTCCCGAATGCCAGTCCAGTGTCGAACCACTGCGCCACCTCGCTCGATGGAAGCAGTTAATTCCATAAATTATCTAGGAGTAGGCATTAGGAGTGATTTAAAATGGAATGTTCATATAAAGTTGATCGTCGGTAAAGTAGATACCAGACTGAGATTTATCGGAAGAATCCTAAGGAAATGCAATCCGAAAACAGAGGAAGTAGGTTACAGTACACTTGTTCGCCCACTGCTTAAATATTGCTTTCCAGTGTGGGATTCGTACCAGATAGGGTTGATAGAGATAGAGAAGATCCATCGGAGAGCAGCGCGCTTCGTACAGGATCATTTAGCAATCGCGAAAGCGTTACGGAGATGATAGATAAACTTCAGTGGAAGACTCTGCAGGAGAGACGCTCAGTAGCTAGGTACGGGCTTTTGTTGAAGTTTCAAGAACATACCTTCACCGAAGAGTCAAGCACTATATTTCTCCCTCCTGCATATATCCCGCGAAGAGACCATGAGGATAAAATCAGAGAGATTAGAGCCCACACAGAATCATACCGACAATCCTTCTTTCCACGAACAATACGAGACTGGAATAGAAGGGAGAACTGATAGAGGTACTCAGGGTACCCTCCGCCACACACCGTCAGGTGGCTTGCGGAATATGGATGTAGATGTAGATAGACCCTTGCTCCTGCATTTCGTGAACTACCAAACACACGTCAACGCACCGTTCTACGGAAGAGCGAAACCACACATGAACACATGATATCGCACGCGAAAACGGGACATTCAGCTAGCGCTGACATAACTGCGCTGTTAACAACGTACAAGCGGCAAGAAGGCTGTGAGGCGGGCGAATCACAGTGCCAAGCACCGGCGGGAAGCACGGAACGGATGTGACCCTGAGGTATCCAGTGTCGTGACAGCCCCTGTACTGTTTGTACAATTACCCCACCACGCACTATACAACGATTTGTTGAGTGTGTAAGTAGACGTAATACCACACGAATGTGATGTAACATGACGAATGTGAGGAGTGTTGCGGAGTGTGTCAAACAGTTGGGCAATAGTGAAGGGCGAGGCAGCGCCCAGTGGCATGGGGGTCCCCCTTTTTCTGTGCGGAGCGCAGTGTGCTGTGTTGCAGCTGCCGGCCCTTGCCAGCTGCTTTGGCCAGCTGGCGGCCCGCCTGCAGTCTCTCGCCAGTCTCCCACCACTCACCTGCCCCTGGCAGCTGCGCAGCCGCGGCGCGTGCCAGGAGCCGAGCTGCGACGTCTCCCCAACCCCCCAGCCAGGGGGACGAGGAAGATGCCACGAGTGCTTATGCCGGAGAACGACAGCTGCGCTCTTATAACCAGTAGGGGTGCAACGGAACCTCTCTTCAGACTCTTGAAAGGTCAGAATTTCCGACTGAAATATTACGTCTCCGGCTCCGATAGTTTTGAGACGGAGGCTGTACCGAAGCAGATGGTTAAACGACTGAACTTCAAACGTCAATAAGATAAACGTCAAACAGCAGCAAGAACCAGCGACCTACAGTCATGGACATAGTATTCATGCGCCGTTGTTCATGTAGACTAACTTTATTTATTAGAGTTAGAGAGCATATTCAAAGGTGTTATTTGCTAAACTAACAGTATGGAGTTTATATATACTAAGATGGTATCTGTTCTTGTCCGAAAGAACAGATACCATCGGTGACCATGCAGCTCGTTAGAATGAAATTACAATGAGATGAACACCCTTAGCTGCTTACAGGCGTTGACATACGTCAACGGGGACAGATGAAAATGTGTGCCCCGACAGGGACTCGGACCCGGGATCTCCTGCTTACATGGCAGACGCTCTATCTATCTGAGCCCACGAGGATACAGAGGATAGCGCGACTGCAGGGATTTATCTCTGGCACTCGTCCTGCGAAACCCACATTCTCAACGTATTGTCCCGCAGTCGCGCTATCCTCCGTGTCCTCGGTGGCTCAGATAGGTAGAGCGTCTGCCACGTAATCAGGAGATCCCGGGTTCGAGTCCCGGTTGGGACACACATTTTCATCCGTCCCCGTTGACGTATGTCAACGCCCGTAAGCAGGTAAGGATGTACATTTCATTGTAAGTATGGATTTTCTTTCCTTACATTTACATGTCAACCGAGTAACGAAATTACCCTTCTGCAAAAAGTAAATAAAATCTCTTCACGAGATGGCTTCATCTACATCTACATTTATACTCCGCAAGCCACCCAACGGTGTGTGGCACAGGGCACTTTACGTGCCACTGTCATTACCTCGCTTTCCTGTTCCAGTCGCGTATGTTCACGGGAAGAACGACTGACTGAAAGCCTCCGTGCGAGCTCGAATCTCTCTAATTTTACTTTCGTGATCTCCTCGGGAGGTATAAGTAGGGAGAAGCAATATATTCGATACCTCATCCAGAAACGCACCCTCTCGAAACCTGGCGAGCAAGCTACACCGCGATGAAGAGCGCCTCTCTCGCAGAGTCTGCTACTTGAGCTTGCTAAACATCTCCGTAAAGCTATCACGTTTACCAAATAACCCTGTGACGAAATGCGTCTCTCTTCTTTGGATCTTCTCTATCTCCTCTATCAACCCGACCTGGTACGGATCCCACACTGATGAGCAATACTCAAGTATAGGTCGAACGAGTGTTTTGTAAGCCACCTCCTTTGTTGATGGACTACATTTTCTAAGGACTCTCCCAATGAATCTCAACCTGGTACCCGCCTTACCAACAATTAATTTTATATAATCATTCCACTTCAAACCGTTCCGTACGCATACCCCCAGATATTTTACAGAAGTAACTGCTACCAGTGTTAAGAGTCAGTTGCCACTCCCTGCACCAAGTGCCTATCCGCTGCAGAGCTTCCTGCATTTCGCTACAATTTTCTAATCCTGCAACTTCTCTGTATACTACAGCATCATCCGCGAAAAGCCGCATGGAACTTCCGACACTATCTACTAGGTCATTTATATATATTGTGAAAAGCAATGGTCCCATAACACTCCCCTGTGGCACGCCAGAGGTTACTTTAACGTCTGTAGACGTCTCTCCATTGAGAACAACATGCTGTCTTCTGTTTGCTAAAAACTCTTCAATCCAGCCACACAGCTGGTCTGATATTCCGTATTCTCTTACTTTATCAGGTGACAGTGCGGAACTGTATCGAACGCCTTCCGGAAGTCAAGGAAACTAGCATCTATCTGGGAGCCTGTATCTAATATTTTCTGGGTCTCTTGAACAAATAAAGCGAGTTGGGTCTCACACGATCGCTGTTTCCGGAATCCATGTCGATTCCTACAGAGTAGATTCTGGGTTTCCAAAAACGACATGATACGCGAGCAAAAAACATGTTCTAAAATTCTACAACAGATCGACGTCAGAGATATAGGTCTATAGTTTTGCGCATCTGCTCGACGACCCTTCTTGAAGACTGGGACTATCTGTGCTCTTTTCCAACTATTTGGAACCTTCCGTTCCTCTAGAGGCTTGCGGTACACGGCTGTTAGAAGGGGGGCAAGTTCTTTCGCGTACTCTGTGTAGAATCGAATTGGTATCCCGTCAGGTCCAGTGGACTTTCCTCTGTTTAGTGATTCCAGTTGCTTTTCTATTCCTTGGGCACTTATTTCGATGTCAGCCATTTTTTCGTTTGTGGGAGGATTTAGAGAAGAAACTGCAGTGCGGTCTTCCTCTGTGAAACAGCTTTGGAAAAAGGTGTTTAGGATTTCAGCTTTACGCGTGTTATCCTCTGTTTCAATGCCATCATCATCCCGGAGTGTCTGGTTATGCTGTTTCGAGCCATTTACTGATTTCACGTGAGACCAGAACTTCCTAGGATTTTCTGTCAAGTCGGTACATAGGATTTTACTTTCAAATTCACTGAACGCTTCACGCATAGCCCTCCTTACGCTAACTTTGAAATCGTTTAGCTTCTGTTTGAGAGATTTTGACTGCTTTTACACTTGGAGTGAAGCTCTCTTTTCTTTCGCAGTAGTTTCGTAACTTTGTTGTTGAACCACGGTGGGTTTTTCCCGTCCCTCACAGTTTTACTCGGCACGTACCTGTCTAAAACGCATTTTACGATTGCCTTGAACTTTTTCCATAAACACTCAACATTGTCAGTGTCGGAACAGAAATTTTCGTTTTGAAAATTTCCAAAACTCATTTGTACACCGTTGTTCAAGTAGACTAACATTATTTATTCGAGTTACAGATCATAGTGAAAGGTGTTATTTGCTAAACTAACATTATGGAGTTTCTTTCCTTACATGTAGAGGAAGGCGGGGCAAGATGGGGAAGCTAACTTTAAACCCTTACAAAAGGGACAAAAATAAACAAATTCAAGTAGGTTTGATAATCATTTGTTTACTTAACGACTGAATTACAATAGCATGCAAAGAAACCTGCAAACGTATTACATTCAGTCAGAAATATCTCGATTTGAAATATAAAACACCAATTCCCCGTCTTACCCCACATGCGGGGTAAGATGGGGAACTAGCATGAATTCATCTCTAAAGCTTAAATAAGGACTGGAATAACGAAATCATGTGACGATAAGGTTTCGATACATGGTTCTGCGAATTGTAGAATCAGGTATTACGTTTTATTTAGGCCTCTTACTTGCACATAGTACACAAATACGGACCGCCTCGTCATCCCTGCACAAGTGTCGTGGGCCCAGCGTCCGCAGCTAATACACCTTATACAGCCTCCTTCAGAGAAGTCATAGCAGTATAAACATTCTTCACTCTCTTCCTCATTGCCATTCGACCTCGGTTTATTATCCCTTGAGCATGAAGGGGTGGTTAAGACGTCAACAAAGTTCGTCACTTTTTCGTTGTCATTATGTCCTTTTGGTGGTATCCCAGGTTTATTAAACGTCTTTGAGAAGAGTTTTACAGCACGTTGGGGACTCCTTTTCGTTTAATTTCTTCAGATAGTTCACTCGTATAAGGAGATTCGGTTAAAACAACCAGTTTTCCACGTCTGTTAGATGATTTCCTTTTGGGTTTTTGATCCACCTTTTGAATAGCTAACACCATTTCAGGGCTGTTAAGCTGAAAGTTAGACGAAACAGAGGCTAGATCGTCAGTTGTTAATTGTTAGGGTATTTTACGTCTTGAAAACATCTCTGGTATTTGGTCTTCCGTTTCTGCAACTTCAGATGTGTGAGCTTGATGAATGTCTGTAGTAGAACAGGTAAAGTAATCACTTTCTTGAAACAAATTTCTGTTTACAGGAAAACTGCCATTTTTCCGAAACCCGTTCACTGCTGTGGACATTGTAGCTGAATGAATGAAGGCTTTGCCGAATAAATTTGCGATCTGATGCAGCGTAACAACGTTTCTAGGATGGGTGCGAAGCCACAATATTACTTCATCTTCATAAAATTTACTAAGAGGTTTCGTAAATGCCACGTCCACTGGTTGAAAACGGTGTGAGCAGTGTGGTGGCAAACACAGAAAGACAACCCCATTTTCGCGTGTCACATCCATCAGTTCTAAATTCTTGGTGTGCGTTTTGTGGCCGTCCAATATGAGAAGTATTGGACTTTCCTTTGACGCTCCAGTAAAAGCAATAAACTCCTGAAACCAAATCAAAAATAGTTCTTTCCTCATCCAACCAGTTTCTTGGACTTGTGCCCAAGCACCAGTGGGCAGGCCAGTCTCAAATGTTTGTTGTATTCGTTTTCGAGGATAAATTAACACAGGTGGTACGTAGCACCCCGACGCTGAAACACAGGTTTCTGCAGTCACAGTCTGGCCTCTTTCTGCTGACGTAACTGCTCCCACCTGTCTGCGCCCTTTCAAAGCAGCCACCTTTGTGTGACCTTTTGGAATGACTGTTAAACCAGTCTCATCGCAACTGAAAATTCTGTCTCCCGTAAACTTGAATGTGTCTAATAGACTTTCTAACAGATCGAAAAACCGATCTACAGCAACTCGATTAAACCCCATTGCTCGTGCGATTGATGGGGCCTCGTGTTTTCGTATTGTCAAGGTAGGATTTCGTGAAAGAAACCCATTTAACCAATCTCTTCCAACAGATTTGGCTGCAGTATTAAATGGATGTTTGATGTTGTTTCGTTCAGCTAGCTGAAAAGCAAGTTCACAAAGCTCTTTAAGTGTTAGGCCAAAATACTGTCCTTCCATCTGCGTTAAGTAGTCTTTAATTTCTGCCTCTTGTTCTGCGGTAAACACACTAGTGATTGGTCCTAACCTTTTCATAACTGTATAGCCAGAATGAGCACGTTTCTATGCCACATGTCGTTCAGTCGTTGTCTGTGGCACGTGGAATTGTCGCGAAGCCCTGAAAGAACCCATATGACTTCTATAACGGCATTTACAGCCCCTTCCATTGACTCCAATGACCAATCTTGCATAGACGTTTGTCGCCGATACTTGCGAACCAACTGAAATAAAACACGTGGAACATACTATTGAGTCAGATCATTCCTGGTAATCTATATTATATAGTAAATACCACATTTCCAATAGTCAGTCGTTGAAGCATAACAAGAATATTGACTTTGCACCTTTTGTGTATTTTTATTCACCATATAGCCTAAGGCATACTTTGTAATTAATTAGGAAACGTTAGAATAACGAATACCATTCTATTTACAATTGTATTCAACGTATAATGTACGTGTTCAAAATCCGCAGCGAGGTAAACACATGAGACGATACGAACGTAATGGTAACATAGTAGGGACAAGACGGGGAAGCTCCCCATCTTGCCCCACCCCGTCTTCCCCCCTAACATGCTGTCAGGTTATGTTACGCCTACATGAACACTATTTAGTGAACATTGACCACTGACACAGCAGTTTACTAAGACGTACTATTCAGTGCTATATATACAGTCTGGACAAATGTTCACGAAACAGATGTTTTAGGACCTCGAAAGGTGTAAAACGTTGCAAATCAGTATAACAACTGTACGTACCTTGCAAAGCTGACAGAAACCGCCGCGAAACTAAGGTTCAGCAATGTCAACACACTGAGACCTGTATATTGATGATGTTGACGTAGCTATCCACAGATGGCAGCAGTCTAACTGTAGCCCCTCCTTCCCCTGCATATCAACCGAGTAACTAAATTAGCCTTCTGCAAAAAGTAAATAAAATTTCTTTACCAGATGGCTTCATCTTCATCTGTATCTGCATTCATACTTCGCAAGCCACCCAACGGAGTGTGGCGGAGGGCACTTTATGTGCCGCTGTCATTACCTCGCTTTCCTGTTACAGTCGCGTATGTTCGCCGGAAGAATGACTGCCGGAAAGCCTCCGTGCGCGCTCGAATCTCTCTAATTTTACATTCGTGAGCTCCTCGGGAAATATGTGTAGGGGAAAGCAATATATTCAGTACCTCATCAAGAAACGCACACTCTCGAAACCTGGACAGCAAGCTACATCGCGATGCAGAGCACCTCTCTTGCAGAGTCTACCACTTGAGTTTGCCAAACATCTCCGTAACGCTATCACGCTTACCACACTATCTACTAGGTCATTTATATACAATCCTGGAAATGGAAAAAAGAACACATTGACACCGGTGTGTCAGACCCACCATACTTGCTCCGGACACTGCGAGAGGGCTGTACAAGCAATGATCACAGGCACGGCACAGCGGACACACCAGGAACCGCGGTGTTGGCCGTTGAACGGCGCTAGCTGCGCAGCATTTGTGCACCGCCGCCGTCAGTGTCAGCCAGTTTGCCGTGGCATACGGAGCTCCATCGCAGTCTTTAACACTGGTAGCATGCCGCGACAGCGTGGAAGTGAACCGTATGTGCAGTTGACGGACTCTGAGCGAGGGCGTATAGTGGGCATGCGAGACGCCGGGTGGACGTACCGCCGAATTGCTCAACACGTGGGGCGTGAGGTCTCCATAGTACATCGATGTTGTCGCCAGTGGTCGGCGGAAGGTGCACGTGCCCGTCAACCTGGGACCGGACCGCAGCGACGCACGGATGCACGCCAAGACCGTAAGATCCTACGCAGTGCCTTAGGGGACCGCACCGCCACTTCCCAGCAAATTTGGGACACTGTTGCTCTTGGGGTATCGGCGAGGACCATTCGCAACCGTCTCCATGAAGCTGGGCTACGGTCCCGCACGCCGTTAGGCCGTCTTCCGCTCACGCCCCAACATCGTGCAGCCCGCCTCCAGTGGTGTCGCGACAGGCGTGAATGGAGGGACAAATGGAGACGTGTCATCTTCAGCGATGAGAGTCGCTTCTGCCTTGGTGCCAATGATGGTCGTATGCGTGTTTGGCGCCGTGCAGGTGAGCGTCACAATCAGGACTGCATACGACCGAGGCACACAGGGCCAACACCCGGCATCATGGTGTGGGGAGCGATCTCCTACACTGGCCGTACACATCTGGTGATCGTCGAGGGGACACTGAATAGTGCACGGTACATCCAAACCGTCATCGAACCCATCGTTCTACCATTCCTAGACCGGCAAGGGAACTTGCTGTTCCAACAGGACAATGCACGTCCGCATGTATCTCGTGCCACCCAACGTGCTCTAGAAGGTGTAAGTCAACTACCCTGGCCAGCAAGATCTCCGGATCTGTCCCCCATTGAGCATGTTTGGGACTGGATGAAGCGTCGTCTCACGCGGTCTGCACGTCCAGCACGAACGCTGGTCCAACTGAGGCGCCAGGTGGAAATGGCATGGCAAGCCGTTCCACAGGACTACATCCAGCATCTCTACGATCGTCTCCATGGGAGAATAGCAGCCTGCATTGCTGCGAAAGGTGCCGTGCTGTACTAGTGCCGTCATTGTGCATGCTCTGTTGCCTGTGTCTATGTGGCTGTGGTTCTGTCAGTGTGATCATGTGATGTATCTGACCCCAGGAATGTGTCAATAAAGTTTCCCCTTCCTGGGACAATGAATTCACGGTGTTCTTATTCCAATTTCCAGGAGTGTATATTGTGAAAAGCAATGGTCCCATAACACTCCCCTGTGGCACGCCAGAGGTTGCTTTAATATCTGTAGACGTCTCTCCATTGAGAACAACATGTTGTGTTCTGTTTGCTAAAAACTCTTCAATCCAGCCACACAGCTGGTCTGATATTCCGTAGGGGTATAGCAAGAAAATTACAGTATATATATATGTGTGTGTGTGTGTGTGTGTGTGTGTGTGTGTGTGTGACAACAATGTTAATTTTTATAGGCATTTCTCTTCTTTGTATCACTTCTCTTGACCTCTTCAGCATAGAATGAAACATTTTTTTGGTAGTCTCTGAGGTAATATTTTTGCCATTCTTGTTGCAGACTTTGTTAAAGAGCTGTCTCACTTCGTATTTCATGTCTCCTGAGCATTCTTTCAAGTGTACTGCAAAGATGTTCAACTGAGGTCTGCGCTCTGCACAGAAACTTGAGAACATGAGGAATGCGATACAATAACCACAGATAAACCATTTCCGCTGCATGCTTACGATCTTTATCTGATTGAAGATGGTAATCTATGCGTAAACCCAAGCTATCGATACTTTTTTTGGAGATTTTCCTTTAAGCTGTTGGTCTACTTAGCTGAGTGGTAACGTGCTTGCCTCCCATGCAGCGGGCCCGGGATCGATTCCCGGCCGGGTGGAGGGTTTCACCGCCCGTGGACTGAGTGTTGTGTTGTCCTTATCTCCACCGACGCGTAAATCGCCTAATGTGAAGTTACCTGAAATAAGACTTGCACCTGGCGGCCGAACTTCGCCGGACTGTGCCTCCCGACCAGCAATGCAATACCATCATTCATTAAGCTATTTAAATACTAAAATGTGTCTACATTACCTTCCACAAAAACAAGTTGCCCAACGCCAAATGCAGCCACACATACCATCATTCTTCCACTACCGTGCTTTTCTGTGGGTTGACAGTACGTGGTATCCAGCTCAGCATTTGATCGTCTCCACACAGAAATTATGCCATCATTTGTAAGATGGCAAGAACTATGCCCCCTACATGAAGTCATTAAAGATCACCTAACTCACTTTGAGCGAACAGTAGGGCTGAACAAAATGACTGACAAAGCACAATGCATCTTGTAGAGGGTATAGTATGGACGTATTGGAATAATTGATGTCGGGTGATGGTTTTAAAGTAATTCACACGACATGAAAACTGTGTGGAAACGAGTCGATTTACTGGACGCTAGTTTACCCCAAGGAAGTATTTAGATTTGACCGTGGCTGGCTGGGGAACGGCGAAGGGAAGCGACAATAGGCAGCTTAGGGCGGCTCAAGCTCTGAGAAAGCGGTAACTCAGCGCGGCCTACAGTCGCCTTAAGATGAGTGACAGCAAGGGTGGTTGACCCCGACCCCATGCTGGTGTACCGGGATGGAGACGGAGAACTTGTACGCCTGTTGATAAATGTCTGTCGTCCCGTTTTCAGGGAAACATGCGAGAAAGCCGCGAAAAGCTACGGTGGAGCGATCAACAGAGACCAAAATATGCGTGTTCGTGACTATAACAACTTCATGCTGAATTCACGGTCCGCAAAGTCTGAAATATATCAGGTGAAGAGCGACAGAATGAAATACGCCGGCTTCCGATAGGAGAGTAGGACCAAGGAATTTGAAGTACTCTCATGGGAGTCAGAATTCGGGAAAAATTGGTGTTTTGTGGAGACGCTAACTTTGATGGGTGACCTGGGAGGAGCTAAATAGCAAAAGTTGAGAGGAAGGGAAATTTTGTGGGAATTTGTTCACTTCCCAGAGCAGGCATTGGTCGGCGCTGGGAAGCGACACATAATTAACGTGACTTGCGCTGCAATTGGCGTAAGTGATTTTGTTAGAAGGGAAACCGAGGGGAAGAGCGGACTGGGAGACAACCCGTAGAGGTCTTCCATTCCCAGCTTGTTTAGGTTGTGGACGTGGCATTCTTTACTCAGCTTGCCTGGGAAATAGTGAGCATCTCTGCAGTTTAGGACCTAGCAAATGGAACGATTGAGCTTGGAGATAGGAAGTTTTGGTTCAGCTACACACTGAGCAAGATAGCTAGGAGTGAATAGACGAGCGCAGCCTTGCAGCACCACGAGGTCGGCCGACGTCTGCACAACGACGCCGTTCCTCCACGCTGTTTTCGGTGATATTGCGCCCTCTCCGGCCACTGATTAATTTGTTGGATGGGCCGTGTGTTGTAGAATTCTCCTCGTACTTCGCATTACGCCTGGGCCAGTTGAGCGGAATTACTTTTGAGTTATCACGCTTTACTCCACGCAAACGCAATTTATTACCACTGCCTGATTGGAGAGTCTTGTAATGTGATGATCGAAGGTCGCGAGTTAAAATAAATTTATGCTAATTGACTGCATCTGTTTTCAATCAAGTAGTTGAAATCCCAAGTCACTTTCTTAATTAATTTTACGTTCAACATTTGCACCTGGTGTTCAGTAGCTGAATATAACATCAATG
This sequence comes from Schistocerca gregaria, assembly GCF_023897955.1. Classification (NCBI taxonomy): domain Eukaryota; kingdom Metazoa; phylum Arthropoda; class Insecta; order Orthoptera; family Acrididae; genus Schistocerca; species Schistocerca gregaria. The sequence goes on from NC_064922.1 coordinate 872,047,716, forward strand.
TGCACCCCTTTTTAATTAAAAGTGATCAATTCTGAATAAATTAATGTCAACACTGCCACCGCAGTTCAATCAGGAGTTACAGGGCCATATTACTTTTTTGCGTTATGCGATATTGCAGCAGTTTTGCAGTCTCTGTTGATCTGTTAGTCAATTAGTTGTGGTGAACACATGCCAGAACCAGCTAAGTGACGGGTGGGGTGTTACACATTTACAAATACGTTAAATTTACTTTCATCTTTAAATAATACCTTGTCGCAGAAATTTGAGGTTTTGCTCATACGCTCTCGAACAAAATTAAGTCTCATTTTTTGCCCTTCTTGCTGATGAATGGTTTTCGTCTAGGTACCATAGCTCCATAGCCTGCATCACTTAAAATATAGCGAACAGCTCATCATGTGGTTTCCTTGTACGATCTTTTTTGACCATCGCAATAAACACATCCCATTCTCTTTGCGTTAGCTTCTGTGGTCGACCTCTTCTTTCGCTATTAATGTCAGTATTTCTTTTCTAAACCGCGATATTAAGGACGGCTCAATTCCCGACTTCTTCCAATAATATCAGCTACTTCTGAAACCGATTTTCCCTTTTCGTACTGAGAGATAACTACTTGCCTTTCCTCGATAGTTGTTTCCTTCCCTTTGGGACCAATTTTGCTGTTACACGACATTCATTGCTTATCAGAACCAGCATGCACGAGGTGCAGCTTGCCATTAAGGTGTCCTTGTTGGACGCGGTTCTTTAGTAGCTTCTATGTTAACATTTCTAGAAAGGCATGAATGCCCGCCCGGCTAGCCGCGCGGTCTAACGCGCTGCTTCCTTAGTAGGAAGGCGTGCCGGTCTCCAGTGCGCCGGTCAGCCTGTGGATGGTTTTGAAGGGTACAGGGTACTTTTTCGGCTCAATGTTATGTAAAAATAAACACCTATTTCTTTCAGGCATTGTTTATAATGTGGTGCCACCGCCAGACACCACACTTGCAAGGTTGTTGTTGTTGTTGTCTTCAGTCCTGAGACTGGTTTGATGCAGCTCTCCATGCTACTCTGTCCTCTGCAAGCTTCTTCATCTCCCATTACCTACTGCAACCTACATCCTTCTGAATCTGCTAAGTGTATTCATCTCTTGGTCTCCCTCTACGATTTTTACCCTCCACGCTGCACTCCAATGCTAAATTTGTGATCCCTTGATGCCTCAAAACATGTCCTACCAACCGATCCCTTCTTCTAGTCAAGTTGTGCCACAAACTTCTCTTCTCCCCAATCCTATTCAATACCTTCTCATTAGTTACGTGATCTATCCACCTTATCTTCAGCATTCTTCTGTAGCACCACATGTCGAAAGCTTCTATTCTCTTCTTGCCCAAACTAGTTATCGTCCATGTTTCACTTCCATACATGGCTACACTCCAAACAAATACTTTCAAAAACGACTTCCTGATACATAAATCTATATTCGATGTTAACAAATTTCTGTTCTTCAGAAACGCTTTCCTGGCCATTGCCAGTCTTCATTTTATATCCTCTCTACTTCGACCATCATCAGTTATTTTACTTCCTAAATAGCAAAACTCTTTACTACTTTAAGTGTCTCATTTCCTAATCTAATTCCCTCAGAATGACCCGATTTAATTTGACTACATTCCATTATCCTCGTTTTGCTTTTGTTGATGTTCATCTTATATCCTCCTTTCAGACACTGTCCATTCCGTTCAACTGCTCTTCCAAGTCCTTTGCCGTCTCTGACAGAATTACAATGTCATCGGTGAACCTCAAAGTTTTTACTTCTTCTCCATGAATTTTAATACCTACTCCAAATTTTTCTTTTCTTTCCTTTACTGCTTGCTCAATATACAGATTGAATAACACTGGGGAGAGGCTACAACCCTGTCTCACTCCTTTCCCAACCACAGCTTCCCTTTCATGCCCCTCGACTCTAATCACTGCCATCTGGTTTCTGTACAAATTGTAAATAGCCTTTCGCTCCCTGTATTTTACCCCTGCCACTTTCAGAATTTGAAAGAGAGTATTCCAGTCAACATTGTCAAAAGCTTTCTCTAAGTCTACAATTGCTAGAAACGTAGGTTTACCTTTTCTTAATCTTTCTTCTAAGATAAGTCGTAAGGTCAGTATTGCCTCACGTGCTCCAACATTTCTACGGAATCCAAACTGATCCTCCCCGAGGTCCGCATCTACCAGTTTTTCCATTCGTCTGTAAAGAATTCGCGTTAGTATTTTGCAGCTGTGACTTATTAAACTGATAGTTCGGTAATTTTCACATCTGCCAGCACCTGCTTTGCTAGGTGGTAGCCTTTAAATCGGCCGCGGTCCGGTAGTATACGTCGGACCCGCGTGTCGCCACTATTAATGATTGCAGACCGAGCGCCGCCATACGGCAGGTCTAGAGAGACTTCCTAGCACTCGCCCCAGTTGTACAACCGACTTTGCTAGCGATGGTTCACTGACTTCTACGCTCTCATTTGCCGAAACGATAGTTGGCATAGCCTTCAGCTACGTAATTTGCTGCGACCTAGCAAGGCGCCAGTATCCGTACTATTGATATTGTGAATCATGTTCCATAAAGAGCGACGTTCTTCATTATTGGATTAAAGTTAAGTATTCCACCAGCTACGTCCGTTTTTCTCAATTCTAATTCCCTTGTCATGTTCCAGACCTCACGCCAGCCTGCGTCAGCTAAAACGCGTGCATATCGGCCTCCTTTAGTTATACGGGTTGGCTCTCCTGCCAACCACAACATATAATGTATATGTTTTACAGATTTTTTGTTGAAATCAGGTAATACAGCACACTTTCTAAACAGATTAGAAGTATATTAAATTTTTTTGGACCTGCTTAAGGCTATCAAAAATTACAAACAAATTTATGCAATTCTTTTCTCCAAAATACTTCCTCAAATTGAGGTACCATTTAATCCAATGTTATACATTTGAAGGAGACCAAATTTTTACCAGATATGCATGACATGATGGCTGAGGCACTAGACCTATTTAATTCCACCTATTATGTATATTACAAGGATAAAAAATATCACATATTAGATTTTGATTTTTATATTTTTTTCCTAGTAAAAATGTTATCTTTTCTATAATTTAGTTGATTCTGCAATAAAGCTTAGGTCTTCCACATAGGTAGTAGAACAAAATTTAGAGCAAAATTAGATTAGAGCAATGCTTTATAAACTTTAGGAAATATTTGTACCTGAATTCTGAACAATACAATTTGTGGGAAATTGCGAATGGAGATATGAGTCCAGTTAAACTGTGCCTCAGAATGTTCCTGAAGCATAGTTTGCATCCTGCAGCATTTCTTCATATTTAAGCTTCCTCTTGGCATTCCTTTTAGCACTTCTTGCTTCTTTGGTAACTTGAAGAGCGGATCTTTCAGCTTCATGCACCCCTTGTCTACCATGGACACGCAATTGATCTTCCATATTAGAGCCACATTTTGTTCCTAAATTTCTCAGCACTTCCAATCTTCCTATCACTCCATCTTTGAAACATATTACTGCATCTAGTATACCAACTTTTAATGTATTTAGTCCTACAAAAACATTCTTGGGTAATCTTTCCCAAACACAATGGTTGAAACTTTCATTTATATTCTGAGTGACCCCATGAAGACATTTGCAAAGAAAAACAGGGTCACTCAGATCTCTAGAAATGGGTTTTATTTCATTCATAGCAGGCTCAGGAAGAGAATGCTTATGATGGTATATTTAACCACTTTCTTTTGCTTTTTGGTAAACACACCACGAATCTGCTCATTTAGGGCAAAGTCTGTGAAGAGGGTGGTCGCCTGTGGACAGCTTATGAAAGTAAGTGGCCCATACAGCTTTTCTCATTGCTGAAACATCGTTCAGAGGTACAGTTCGTCTAATGGCCAGTCCATAATAACACTGAAGAAGGTCTGTTTCAGTTTCTGTCAATCTGCCTCGGCCAGACAGAGATTTTCCATCAGACAGTAACTTTCCTTTCATTTTTCTTCGTAGTTTCCTCAATCCAGCACCCATCCTCTTTTGCATATGTCCACAACACCCCAGTTTTTGTTACCAAGGTACCATCATAAACAATGAACGCATTAATTTTATTGAAAGCTTTAGATTCCCCACCGCCCAGGTACTTCGTATATCTAACGTTATAAGTGGGCACCGGCATATGAAATACTTTTAGAGCTCCATCACACTCCATACCTGCACTGTAAACCATCATAATTTTTTGAACAGTGATGTTCAATATGTCCTTCAGTGTTACCATGGCAGGTGCGGTAGTACTTAGATAAGCACTCAACATCAACGACTTTTTCCATTCTTCAGAGAAGTAGCACTTACAACTCCATTCAAGGAACCACGTCCTCGACATTTCCATGTCCCATCAAGTGCAACAACAATGTCCCTGGTTCCACAAATATTTACAATTTTTTCAACTTCACGTTTCTTAGATGCTTTAACCACAACCATCAAGCCACTTAAAGGTATTTATATGTACTTGCCGAACATATTGGGAGGAGGAGAAAGGTCCATCAAACCACGAAACGTTTGAGAAGCCTTTTTTTCCTTTTCCTATTGCACGCATTGCATACACTAACTTCAAATTCACATCATATGAATTACGCTCAATGTTCGAAGTCATTTTCGATGTAGATTTATTGCAGGATCTACACAGAACAACCGATTTTGACGCTAAACCCTTCCTGCTACCTCGTTGTTCAGTTATTTCCAGACAGCCTACAACATCACATTGTTTACATTTCACCACTTCCTTTATCAAAGAAGATAAGATGCCCACATCAACAACAACAAGTCCACTACAAACAGCGTCATTGTTAACACAAATATTTGAACACCAGGAGGCGTACCATGTAGGAGTTTGATCCGTGAAGAACTGATACACAGGTTACTTTCAACAGTGTGGCTTGCTTTGTTTGTTAACTGGTTACCACGGAATTTCCTTTTATTGAATTTCTTGATGCGTGGCATAGTTCGTATTTATTGCACACTAAAGGATATGTACTTCCAGAAATATATGTATCACTTGGGCAACAAACATTCAGTAACACGTGAAGAAACTGCTTCAGCGAAACAAAAGTAAATACCAGCGAACATAATCATTTACAGACGCTAGAAACCTGCACTGTTACCAACAAATACACTGTATCATACGTATAATCGCTGGAAACAGAAATTTCACAGTTCTTTTCGAAATAATACTGGTTTCTGTAACAGAAATAAAGGGGGTGTGGCAGCATACAAGACCGTAACTTTAAAATTTGGTATATAAAGGTCATTTTTCATTTGAAACCCTATAATGTATATATCAATGTAATCAGGAAAGACTATAGAATTTAATAAAGTCATGAAAAATTTTCGATTTTCCCACCATTCATAAGTATCTTGTATCCTTAAGGCGGTTTTCCATCTGCCTCAGCAAATGCGGGCTGGTTCCCCTTATTCCGGAGATTGCTGCACAAACACGGTCTTCACGTTCACGTACACCATAATTACTCTAACACGCAAACATTTGGGGTTACACTCGTCTAGTACGAGACGTTCATGGGGGTAGAGGGGGGAGGGGGGGGGGAGGGAAGTCCACTGGGGGCCGAACTGCACAATAACCCTGGGTTCTGTGTGAGGCGGCGATGGGGTGGGTGGACTGCTGTGGCCTGTTGTGGGGTTGTGAACCACTGAGGGCTACAGCAGGACGAAGCCTGTCTGTCGTTTCTAGGTCCCCGGTACAATACACAAGGCATGAATACTTTTTCTCCACTGTGTGAAGCCAGCTGGTACAGAATCTTTATTTACTTTTTGAGGGAGGCTAATTTAGTCAATCCTTTTTTATCTAAAGATTAGAAAGAAAACTCCAGACTGATAGTTTACCAAATATTGGTTGTGATATCTAGCTCTAATAAAAATTATTCTACATATAAAATTAAAAATCAAATTATTCTATATTTTCATATAGCTAAGAATATTTCTTTCCATGAGTGTACATAAACAACATGGGATGGTCAACATACTGCCATGTTTGAAGCCAATTAGGAACTGAAACCTGGTAATCAAGGGAAGGTAGCATTCGGTTACAATTGTGGATGGGGCCATAATCAGTTACTATTGGATGCCTTTTACAATTACACACAATTTATTTTAAACCAATAATTCCACAGTCAACAATAAATAAAAAATACCACACATTATTAGTGAAGGAATAAACAACTGTGTAAATAATAGTGTTTTCAGTGAGTCACAATTTAGCAAATCACCATTAAATACAGATACAACATATGTTTTAAAAGCAAGCTACTGTGATCTGGGCAGAAAGCCTTACACACCAGGAATGGCAATAAATTAAGAATTGTTTAAAACTCGCTGCAACTTACAGATTACAGGTATTGAAATATTAAGGTAAGTCGAAACAAACACAGCAGAAGGCATCAGACACCAAGAATGGCAGGCAACAAGGTTTTAAGTCTTACTGCTAAAATACAAATACCAAACTAGAATTTAAAGGCAAATGACCACAATCACGGCTGAAGGCCTTACACGCCAGGAATGACAATAATATTAAAAAAATTTTGAAACGTGCTTTAGAACAGCAAATAGAATAGCAAAAGTTAACTTAAAAAAAAGAAGCAATTGATCCAGATGGTGCTCCAGGAATCGACCTCTGAGGAGGTTCAGCAGCAAACACTGTCGCGAGCGATGAGATAGGCAGCCAAGGGTTTCATTCACTTTCCAAGATGGAACTCACACTAGTGGCAGTTTAACGAATGACTAATGATAATCTTGCTGAAGCTACCTCACGTCCAATAAACTAAATTCAACGATGGAACACTAAGCCAAAGCCAGAACCAGCGGTCTGCACTCTAAACACTGCTGTGTTTAGAGCGCCCAGAACGAGAAAGGTATCTCTACCACCCGAGTGCAAGAATCACCAACCGGCCTACAATCAAGAAAGCTGTGAAAACTATGCGCCTTACAGGACAGCAGCGGCAAGGCGAGGAAATATAAACTGCTGTTACATACACTAACAGCCAGTGCAGGTAATTGGGACGTTAGCGCCCACCAGGCAAGAAAAATTTCCGCTGCTTGAACTTAGCAAATTGTAACAAGTTTAACGCAGTAAATAGCAATAAAAAGTCGAGGAAAGCTAATCAGAACCGCATCCCCCAAGCACTCCACTCGCTGCTCTTCGCCTCTGCGACACAACGAGCAGCAACACAAACTCAAGTCACTGGAGAATCGCGAGATATCACAGTGGTGGAGGTCTCTCTACTTGAATTGAAACGCACTCATCTTAAAGCTTGCTGGATCCGGTTTACAACGAGTCGCGCACGAATCGTCAGCCATTCCATCCAGCAGTCCGTGCATGCCGCCAGCGGTCCCGGCGTGTTCTGGCACTGTGCGGACTTGTCTTCTCGTCAGTCCCCCACCGAACTCGCCCGCTCACACGATCCGGCAAAACAACGACGTCGCCCCAAAGATAGGGCAGCAGTTACTACATAACGATAACCGCCGCTGCTGTCACTAGCGGAGAGGCAACGCTTGCGAAACCGAGTGGCGCCAGTCAACACGGGAAGAAGAAAAGTAACCCCAACCATGCCAACTAAACGATACCGTCTGGCCTCAAACAGAGGGCGGAAACCTACAGACAGGACCAACGCGAGCCGCAGCACGGCTCAGAAACCTAACCGGCATGTTTTGCAACGTCAGGTTGTTCGATACTAGTCGTCTGCTAGCATGTAATGTTTGTTCCCTTTTGTTATACAATAGGATTTGCTGGTGCCGGTCACAGAAACGACGCGTTTCGGGTATTAATACCCATTATGAAGTGTGTTTGTCGTGCATTGTGTCATCTTAAGCGCTATATTTGCGATGTGTGATCTGCTGCATTATTTTGGCGACTTTACGACATAATGTAAACAACAGTGTTTTGTAATTACCAAGGAACGCTGATCAGCCAGAAAATTATGAGCACCTACTTAATAGCCTGTTTGTCCACTTCTGGCACGGATACCAGTGCCGACGCGTCGTAGCCTGGAAACATTGAGGCCTTGGTAGGTCGCTGGAGGGATTTGGCCCCACATCTGGGCACAGATGTCATCCAATTTCTGTAATGGGGAGGGGGCGATGAGCTCTGACGCAGCATTTAATGACATCCCAGATGTGTCCGACCGGCTTCAGATCTGGGGACCTGGGGAGGGGGGGGGCTGCACATCATTTGGAACTCTTCATTGTGTTCCTCAAACCACTCCAGCACACTTCCGACCTTGTGGCATGCCGCATTATCTTGTTGAAAAATGCCACTGCCGTAGGAAACCATTATCGTCACGAAGGGGTGTAAGTGATGTCCAACCAGTGTACGATACTCCCTAGCCGTCATTGTGCTTTGCACGAGCTCCACTGGACCCATCAATGCCACAGTGAATGTCCCCCAGAGCATAATGGAATTGCCGCCAGCTTGTCTCCGTCCCGCAGTGCAAGTGTCAAGGAGCTGTTCCCCTGCAAGACGATCGATTCGTGCCCTACTATCGGCATGATGAAGAAGGTATTGGGATTCATCACACCAGGCAACTCTCTGCCACTGCACCAACGTCCAGCGCGGATGGTCATATGCCCATTTCACTCGTAATTGCCGATATCGTGGTGTGAACTTTAGCACTCGCATGGGTCGTCAGCTGCGTAGGCCCATCTTTAGGAGTGTTCCGTGCACTGTATGTTCAGACAGGCTTGTACTCTGCCCAGCATTAAAGTATGATATTAGTTCCGCTACAGTCCACAGCCTGTCCTACCAGTCTGCCCAGCGTACGACGTCAGACATCTGTAATGAGGGGTGGCCGCCCAACCCCACAATGTCTGGACGCGGTTCCACCCTGTTTTCGACACGTGATAACGACACTCACCACAGCACTCCTCGAACAACTGACTAGTTGTGCGGTTCCGGGCCAGCACAATCTGCCTTCAGTCAAACTCAAACAGATCGCGAGCCTTTCCCATTCTACACACGGACAGCACGCTCACTGATAATACATGCGCCGTGCGTGTGTCTGACTGGCAGTCATTCCTCGCCAGGTGGCGCTGCTATTTGTCTGGACGGGTTTTTATCGTTAGTAGATTGGTGGTCATAAGTTTTGACTGATCAGTGAATCTTTCACTATACATAGAGGTAGGGCTCAATTTCGACGGCACGCATCGAAACAGCTTTCCCGCACCTCCTAGCTATTTTTTTTTTTTTAATTCGCTGGAGCAAGTCGGTGCAGTAGATATAAAATAGTACACGTGTATTATACCGCACTGTAACTACAATTTGCCGCTGCGCTGGCACCAGTACACATGACAATGGGTGACCAACGTGATGCACCTGTTGTTAACATTAAATTTTGTGGTTTTATTACTTTGTTCGTAAGAAAACATCTTTTGAAAACCTTTATTTCAGAGCAGTATTTTGTAAATATCTTTTAATTGTAAGTTTTATCACACGTTTTAAAAAGTCGAGACTTGTGGTTGGAAGGCTTGATTGATTAATTTTAACAGAGAAGCTGAAACAGCTTAGGTCTGAGCCGCCACTGCCCGCACCAAAACTTAAGTTTATTGTGCGATATTGCTCCCTGTATGTATAGTAAAGCCAACCAGTGCCTTAGACACAGTTTCTTCAGGTCTTTGTCCCGAAGATTCTACATCATTTACTCTCCAATGCCATGCATACAAAGATTAGGTGTGTTGCAATTTCTTCACCCTCATCAAAGATCCTACATTTAGTGTCCTCTTCCGTTATACCCATTGTGCGTAGGTGTTTTTTTGAAATTCCCATGTCTGTCATAAGTCCAGTCATGAGTTTGATCTCTTTCGTGTTCAATCTCACAATTACCGAGCTTCTTTTAAAACATGGCTTGGGCATCATTACCTTACCATGTTTTTGTTTATGGACCTTGGTCCAATATCCTACTTCCTGTTTCCTAAGCCAGTTCCGTAGTTCTAATTTGATCATAGCCTTGGTGAATGTCAGGGCAGGTTCCGGTCCAATAAATGGAGTTGTTGCCCCCAACCTAGCCAATCTATCGGATTGTTCATTGTCACAGATCCCTGAGTGGCCAGGGAACCACACTAGGTTTACCCTATTGCTTCCCCCAGCGCCACCAAATCCCTGTGGCAATCTGCAGCAATCTTAGATCTTGTTGCAGGAGCTGCCAGTGATTTCAGGGCTGCCTGGCTGTCTGAATAGATGTAGATGCTACAGTCATTGTAGCACCTACTCATATTCTCCTCTAAATATGTCCTGATTGCAGTAATTTTGGCTTGGAATACAGAGGCCAGTTTCCCTAGAGAGATGCTTCTCTCCACTCTTGGCTGAACCCTACACAACCCTGCCCCAATGCCTTGATCTGTTTTGGACCAATCAATGAACCAAACGATGTCCCCCGTACAGTATCGAACTGCTTTCTTCCCACTGCTCCCTACTTCCAATTATTATGTTGTAAGGCTTGTCGAAGCAGTTGGGAGTTATTATATAGTCGGCAGGCATTTCCCCAGACATTCCTATATTTACCTCACTCACAATGTTAGTGTGTGATTCTGGATACCTGAATGAGACCTAGTTTTTTCCACTTTTGAGTCTGTATACACTAGCTGCTGCCTCCATCCTGACCAAATGGTGAAGTGGAGGCATATCCAGCATGGCTTCTATTCCAGCGGTTGGCGTGCTGCCAATTCCGGCCGTTATGGCTAAGAAGACCAATCTCTGCACCTTTAGCAGCAACCCGCTGTTCTACCTTTTTCCACCAGACTACGGCCCCGTAGGAAATCTTACATCTAACCACTGTGGTGTATATACAATGCATACCCCTGGGGCAGGCTTAATTTAGTATCTATTGATGAGAATTCGAGATATGCATCCAAGATTTTCTTTTGTTAGAATGGTAGGACTATCTTGATTCTGTGTGGCTTTGAGCAGCTGTAAATGAAACCAGGCCTGTCACAGTTTATGTCACATTGTGTTAGAATATTTGTTTCTCAAAAAGAACAATTACCATACCCACTAATATCAACTCATTTAGGTCGAATATTGAGACATTTGTGTAATCTCCAGCATGGTTCAACATCCTACAGGAAGCCGCAAATCAGATATCAAGCTACTACTGTCATTGTATAAAAGCATGTATTACTCACTGACAGACAAAACCATTGTTTTTACAGTCGCAGGCTTCCAAGAACAGTTTGACAGTGGATAAAACGGAAGAAATCATATTATTGTGCGTTATGAACTAAAACACAAGTCTCTATTATAATCTGATATATCTGTTGTAAAGCTAACAGGAATAAATAGAGATGAAATAAAACATGTTTATGGTATACAGTAATTGAGAAGGTTAATAACAAATAGTGTCCTGCTACTTTGGCCTACAGTTACTCGACATTAAAATGTAGCTGAGACTATATTTCTATATTATGTTGGCCAATTTACAAGAAAGGCTCTCATTGTCCTATAAACAATATTAACCTTGTGCACATTTGTCTGTTTTCCTCCGTCTTTATTGATTTAGTTTTGCACAAATGATGTAACGCACAAGTGGTAATGTTTCAACAACAGCGTTATCAGAGTACACTGACGACATTCATCTCCAAATTCAGAGGACACTGTTAGATGAACATACCCAGTAAATAAACTCGGTCTATGTCTCAATGTTATGAATACATTTATATACAGCCTTAAGACACAATTATTATTTTATGTTGACATTTTAAACTTCCTTAATAGCCTTCATGCCATTTTGAACATACACTAGTCATGATTTATTATTCAGAAAATACTTCTACATTCCATCACAAAACATAGCTTCTGTTGCATCCATCTAACTAATATTTTCAGTGTGTTGGTGTGAGAAAATCGGGCCGACACGTGTGGCCGAGCGGTTCTAGGCGCTTCAGTCCGGAACCGCGATGTTCGCTGCGATCGCAGGTTCGAATCCTGCCTCGGTCAAAGATGTGTGTCTGATGTCTTTAGGTAAGTTAGGTTTAATTAGTTTTACGTTCTAGGGGACTGATGACCTCAGATGTTAAGTCCCATAGTTCTCCGAGAGCCATTTGAACCATTTTAGAAAATAAGGCGGCAGTGATGCTCGTCGCTGCCACACAGAGCGCTGTTACGGCATTGATTGTCTCTCTATGTTGGCTATATAACTCCTTGGCAACAACGTTGACAGCTCTTGCTTCGATTCACACAGCTAATTGTTTAAATCATTTACGAAATGACGTCAGAGCTGTGATCTTAATTGAAAAAGGAAATCCTTGACCTTTAGTATCAAGAAATTACTTAAGAGATATGCTTTGAACGACTTTTTAAATCAATGATGGTTACAATGTCTTTGTTTACACAGCGTCCGTATCTTCACATTACAATGCCCTTCATTGTTCTTGACGATTACGTCTGTGGTAAATATTACGAACGAGCGTATAAACGGTCGTGTGAAACCCAGCTCGCGCTATTCGTCCACGGGACTCAGAGGGCCTTAGCCACGGGTTCACAGGTAGACGCCGTGTTTCTTGAGTTCCGCAAGGCGTTTGACACAGTTCCCCACAGTCGTTTAATGAACAATGTAAGAGCATACGGACTATCAGATCAATTGTGTGATTGGATTGAGGAGTTCCTAGATAACAGAACGCAGCATGTCATTCTCAATGGAGAAAAGTCTTCCGAAGTAAGAGTGATTTCAGGTGTGCCGCAGGGGAGTGTCATAGGACCGTTGCTATTCACAATATACATAAATGACCTGGTGGATGATATCGGAAGTTCACTGAGGCTTTTTGCAGATGATGCTGTGGTGTATCGAGAGGTTGCAACAATGGAAAATGGTACTGAAATGCAGGAGGATATGCAGCGAATTGACGCATGGAGCACGGAATGGCAATTGAATCTCAATGTAGACAAGTGTAATGTGATGCGAATACATAGAAAGATAGGTCCCTTATCATTTAGCTACAAAATAGCAGGTCAGCAACTGGAAGCAGTTAATTCCATAAATTATCTGGGAGTACGCATTAGGAGTGATTTAAAATGGAATGATCATATAAAGTTGATCGTCGGTAAAGCAGATGCCAGACTGAGATTCATTGGAAGAATCCTAAGTAAATGCAATCCGACAACAAAGGAAGTAGGTTACAGTACGCTTGTTCGCCCACTGCTTGAATACTGCTCAGCAGTGTGGGATCCGCACCAGATAGGATTGATAGAAGAGATAGAGAAGATCCAACGGAGAGCAGGGCGCTTCGTTACAGGATCATTTAGTAATTGCGAAAGCATTACGGAGATGATAGATAAACTCCAGTGGAAGACTCTGCAGGAGAGACGCTCAGTAGCTAGGTACGGGCTTTTGTTAAAGTTTCGAGAACATACCTTCACCGAAGAGTCAAGCAGTAATTGCTCCCTTCTACGTATATCTCGCGAAGAGACAATTAGGATAAAATCAGAGAGATTAGAGCCCACACAGAAGCATACCGACAATCCTTCTTTCCACGTACAATACGAGACTGGAATAGAAGGGAGAACCGATAGAGGTACTCAGGGTACCCTCCGCCACACACCGTCAGGTGGCTTGCGGAGTATGGATGTAGATGTAGATGTAAACACAGACATTGTAACCATCAACGATGTAGCCATGCCTCGACGGGCAAAAATGACGGAAAAGTATTTGTCTGCCCCTGTGCAGAAATCGCGAACTGAGTGAGTGTAAGGCTGAGATGTGAAAGCTTGGGTCCAGCCTGGAGGCGTGCTCCAACAGCCAGACTGGTTAAGACTGCCACTCGCGATACGGCGAAACCCTGGTTCGAGTCCCCGTCATATGTCACAAACAGCTGATGTCAATACGTACTCGAGAAATGCGAATACATTTCGTAGTATTTTTCAGATATTTGAATTTTAGTTGTCTCTTCTATCTCCTTTGGCAACATATTGCACAATTTTATTCCATTTTAGAAACTGCTGTTTGCAAGTCGACGGAATGTGACGGATCATACGGCAGTGCCACAGTCAATTGGAGATGTGTTCACACTAATGGCAACACTAACACCAGGCGCGAATCCAAAGGAGTATTGTAGAGGTCATGGGACCCGCACTCACGCACACACAACGGAATTTTCACTATTTTAGTTTACGTTTTTACGTATGTCCATTTCCAGAGGGATAACGGGCTTGCGACCTGACCAGCTGCAGAAAACATTCCAACCAGGAAAAGGCGTCCGTTGACAGTCTCACAGTACAAATACCACAAGGCTCGAGAATCCGAAAGCAGATTTCGCAAACTCCAGGTCGTTGAATAAGGCAAGACTGAAAGGGAAAAATTATCCAGTAAGAAAAAAAATATCCATGTCATACGTCCCCAAAAAACAGCTGAAAGAATGTTCGCCACAATTTACGTGATCTTATAGACTCAGATCTGTCGGCATCGGTTACCACGCCCTCCTTTCTCTAATTATCATAATAATCAACAGCCAAAACATTGTTGATTACGCACACAGGCATCGCAGTCACCTAAACGGGACAAATACCTCTACACTCACGACTGCTGCGACAAAAATGGCTCTGAGCACTATGGGACTTAACTTCTGAGATCATCAGTCCCGTAGAACTTAGAACTACTTAAACCCAACTAACCTAAGGACATCACATACATCCATGCCCGATGCAGGATTCGAACCTGCGACTGAAACGCCTAGAACCGCTCTGCCACACAGGCCGGCTGCTGCGTCACTACCGCCCACATCACAACTAGAAAAAGGGCAACAAGGGTTGTGAGCCACTTAAGTGCATCCAGTTCATTCATGTCTGATTAAGTAAGCAATGGCAACATGAATCATAGACACCGTCACCATGAGCGCACATAACGCGATGTGGCGATAGAGCAATTCTCGGCTACGCTGACTCAACTAGCAGCCAGTCATAGCTTGCAAGAAGGATGACATTGGGATACAGATAATGCACAGGATGTGTATTCGTAAAAGCTTAAGTGAGGTACGAAACTGAGTGCCTGAGGTGTGTCACAATTAATAGTGAGAACTAACATCAAAAACGTTTCACTTAACTTCCCATATAATGGGACTCAAATATCACTCATGGCCTTCTTCATTGAGCCACATTTTACTATTTAGCGCGTATTTTTCTTTGAGTCATCAGTCTTCTGACTGGTTTGATGGGACCTACCACGAATTTCTCTCCTATGCCAAACTTTTCATCTCAGAGTAGACTTACAACCCATGCCCTCAATTATTTGCTGGATATGTTCCAATTTCTGTCTTCCTCTACAATTTTTACCCTCTACAGCTCTCTCTAATACCAGGAAGTTATTCCCTGATGTCTTAACAGATGTCCTACCATCCTGTCCTTTCCACTTGTCAATGTTTCCCACATATTCCTTTCCTCGCTGATTCTACAGAAAACCTCCTCTTTCCTTACCTTATCAGATCACCTAATGTTCAACATTGTTCTGTAGCACCAAATCTCAAATGCTTTGCTTCTTTTCTGTTCCGTTCTTCCCACAGTCCATGTCACACTGCCATACAATGTTGTGCTCCAGACGTTCATTCTCAGAAATTTCTTCCCCAAATTAAGGTCTGCGTTTGATTCTTGCAGACTTCTCTTTGCCAGGAACGCCTTTTTTGCCAGTGGTAGTCTGCTTTTCATGTTCTTCTTGTTCCGTCCGTGATGGGTTATTTTGCTGCCTAGGTAGCAGAATCCCTTACCCTCATGTAGCTTCTGATCACCAATCCTGATATTAAGTTTCTCGCTGTTCACATTTCTGCTACTTCCCATTACTTTCACCTTTCTTCGCTTTACTCTCAATCTACATTCTGTACTCATTAGACTGTTCATTCCATTCAACAGATCCTGTAAGTCTTCTTCACTTTCACTGAGAAGCTTCGTTCCCTGTATCTTAATCCTGTTTCTCTCAGAATTTCCACCTTGCACCATTTATTGTCAAACGCATTATCCAGGTCGACAAATCCTATGAACGTGTCTTCATTTTTTTGCCTTGCTTCCATTATCAACCGCAACATCAGAATTGCCTCTCTGGTGTCTTTACCTTTCCTAAAGCCAAACTGATCGCCATCTATCACATCCTCAGTTTTCTTTTCCAGTCTTCGTTATACTATTCTCGTCAGCAACTTGGATGCATGAGCTGTTAAGCTGATTGTGCGATAACTCTCGCACTTGTCGGCTCTTGCTATCTTCGGAATTGTGTGAGTGATGTTTTTCCGAAAATCCGATAGTATATCGCCAGTCTCATACACTCTACACACCAACGCGAGGAGTCTTTTTGTTGCCCGCATACCCAATGATTTTGGAAATTACGATGGAATGTTTTCTATCCCTTCTGCCTCCTTGATCTTAAATCTTCCAGAGATCTGTTAAATTGTGATACTAACATTAGATCCTCTACCTCTTTGCTGTTGACTCCTATTTCTTCTTCACCACATCAAACTATAACCGTTTAAGGATTCCGTATTCCTGGATTTTGACACTGTACCACACAAGCGGCTCGTAGTGAAATTACGTGCTTATGGAATATCGTCTCAGTTATGTGACTGGATTTGCGATTTCATGTCTGAGACGTCACAGTTCGTAGTAATTGACGGAAAGTCATCGAGTAAAACAGAAGTGATTTCAGGCTTCCCCAACGTAGTGTTATAGGCCTTTTGCTATTCCTTATCTATATAAACGATTTGGGAGACAATCTGAGCAGCCGTCATCGTATCTTTGCAGATGACGCTGTCGTTTATCGACTAATAAAGTCATGAGAAGATCAAAACAAACTGCAAAATGATTTAGAAGAAATATCTGAATGATGCGAAAAGTGCCAGTTGACCCTCAATAACGAAAAGTGTGAGGTCATCCACATGAGTGCTAAAAGGAACTCGTTAAACTTCGATTACACGATAAATCAGTCTAATCTAAAAGCCGTAGATGCCACTAAATACCTAGGAATTACAATTACGAACAACTTAAATTGTAAGGAACACATAGAAAACGTTGTGGGGAAGGACACTTAGAAAATGTAACAGACCTACTAAGGAGACTGCCTACACTACGCTTGCCCGTCCTCTTTTAGAATACTGGTGCGCGTTGTGGGATCCTTACCAGATAGGACTGACGGAGTACATCGAAAAAGTTCAAAGAAAGACATCACGTTTTGTATTATCGCGTAATATGGGAGTGAGTGTCACAGAAATGATACAGGATTTGGGCTGGACATCATTAAAAGAAAGCCGTTTTTCATTGCGACGTAATCTTCTCACGAAATTCCAATCACCACTTTCTCCTCCGAAAGCGAAAATATTTTGTTGACACCGACCTACATACGGAGGAACGATCTCCACAATAAAATCAGGGAAATCCGAACTCGTACGGAAAGATATAGGTGTTCATTCTTAAAGCGCTGTACGAGATTGGAATAATAGAGAATTATGAAGGTGGTTCGATGAACCCTCTGCCAGCACTTAAATGTAATTTGCAGAGTATCCATGTAGATGTAGACGTAGAAGGACGTGTTCCAGTTGTCGGCTATTTGGATGCAATATTATACTCGTCTCTGCAGTGATTGACAAATTCTCTCAAACAACCCCAGATCATCTTGTACATTTCGACATGACTGTACAGTTCGCTGCTCCAGCTCTACAACACTGTCATCGAGAGTTCTATAAATTTCACTTCTGAGATGACCCCAAACAGAAAAAATCCAGAAGCTTTAAGCCAGGTGATCTTGGAGGTGAAGGCATAGACACTGCTCGACCTTCTCATCTTGAACCATACTGGCTCTCTTAGATGTCCCATTTTAACAGTGACATGTGCCGCTGGCCCAACATGCATGTACACCATTATTCAGCCATAGTCCATGTGTGAAACTCGAGCCCAGTTAGATGGGGATTTGATGGGGAAATTTACCGCTGTGCTAACCAGGACAATACTTCATAACTAAGCTCAGCGGCGTCTCGTATTCACACAACGGCAATTAAGTCACAAACAACGCGTTCGCGTGTACATGTTTACTGGACGGTTTTCACTTCAGTTTTCCTACATACTTTCGTCAGTGTCAGTTCTCGTTGTCAGTTACGAAGTGCATAAATTTGTGAAACTCGTGACAGTGCTGAGAACGTATTTAAAGGCACTTGCTAACAAAAACACAATCTTTAAACATGGAAACAGAAAAGATTGCAACAACTACAGAGGTATCTCTTTAATCAGCATTGTGGGTAAAATCTTCTCAGGTGTTGTTGAAAGGCAAGTGTGAGTATTAGTTGAGGACAAATTGGATGAAAATCAGTGTGGGTTTAGGCCTCTTAGAGGTTGTCAGGACCAGATCTTTAGATTACGGCAAATAATGGAGAAGTATTAAGAATGGAACAGGGAATTGTATCTATGCTTTATAGATCTAGAAAAGGCATATGACCGGATTCCTCGGAGGAAGTTATTGTCTGTTCTACGAGATTATGGAATAGGAGGCAAACTTTTGCAAGCAATTAAAGGTCTTTACATAGATAGTCAGGCAGCAGTTAGAGTTGACGGTAAATTGAGTTCATGGTTCAGAGTAGTTTCAGGGGTAAGACAAGGCTGCAACCTGTCTCCACTGTTGTTCATATTATTTATGGATCATATGTTGAAAACAATAGACTGGCTGGGTGAAATTAAGATATGTGAACACAAAATAAGCAGTCTCGCATATGCGGATGACTTAGTTGTGATGGCAGATTCGACTGAAAGTTTGCAAAGTAATATTTCAGAGCTCGATCAGAAATGTAAGGACTATGGTATGAAGATTAGCATCTCCAAAACGAAAGTAATGTCAGTGGGAAAGAGATATAAACGGGTTGAGTGCCAAATAGGAGGAACAAAGTTAGAACAGGATGGCAACATACTAAAAGAACTGGAAGCGAGGTGTAGCAAAGCTAATGCAGTGAGCGCTCAGCTACGATCTACTCTCTTCTGCAAGAAGGAAGTCAGTACCAAGACTTAGTTATCTGTGCACCGTTCAATCTTTCGACCAACTTTGTGGGATGGGAGCGAAAGCTGGGTGGATTCAGGTTACCTTATCAATAAGGTTGAGATTAGGGATATGAAAGTAGCTAAAATGATTGCAGGTACTAGTAGATGGGAACAATGGCAGGGGAGTGTCCACAATGAGGAAATCAAAATAAAACCGGGATCTGAACGCTGAAAGGCATAATCAGTCTTAAATGATGATGATGATGTTAACAAAAACAATATTAGGTAGAGACGAACGAAAGAGACACCTGTAAGCAATGAAAAGCCACAGTAGATCGTAGCCTTGTTGTAACGCTTGTACGGTAGACTGCCGGCTTGGGGTTCACCTTCCGATTTCTTAAACTGTGGACGAAGTTTACTTCTCGCAAAATGTAAGCATCATGTTCTATATTAGAAGGTCTTGCTGCTTCTCTGATGCGTTGGCTCCCACTCACACTTTCAGTGATAGAATGCCTAACACGAAGTCCTTTGTGGCGGACACTGACTACTGAATTATGATGTTACGTGCTGGCTGCGCCATACGACTGAGGTGAGTGATCCTGTTGGGTTGTGCAAAAATACTAGCTGACAAACAGGCATTGCCCGGGTTATTCATTCTGCCAATTCTGTATTAGAAACAGAAACAAAAATCAACTGTGTTTGTAGTGCAGTATCGAAAAAATTTCATTGCCATGAATACGTGAAAACGCCTTTGAAATTATGAAACAGTCGTACAGAGAAATATGCTTAATATACAAATGTGTAAGTACAGCTGCTTCACGTGTCTACAAAGCGATTTCGTAAACATCTCTATGGCAACGCCTCTTCATAGCTTTGTAGATAGCTATTTTTTCGCCTACAGCAATTTGAGTTTAGCAGTTGAGAGCTATCAAAACCGCTGTCAGATATCACGGATTTTCTTGATCCGATAGAGGGAGTGTTTTATTAGTAAACAATGCATGAAGCGGCATTTTTTCTCACATCTCAATGTTTATGACATCATACCTCCTGAACTAGTTCGCACAATGATGTATTTGAGCAGCTACATTTAGTGGCGTTTGTGGCTATTTTCTGCAAAATATGTTGGGAATAGAGTTAGTAGCAAAGAGGTAATAAATTTAAACGTCGTGCATGATGCCTGTTTTTCACGCACCTCGGTGTTTACCACGTCATGCCTCCTGAACTGTGATAGGTAGCTGGTTCTTACCCCGACAGCGTGTGTTGCCTGACAATAAGGGGTATGTGTACCAAGTTTGGTTGAAATTGGTGAAGTGATTCAGGAGGAGATGTGGAGCATACACACACATACATACATTTTTGTCATATGTATGGGTTCGGTCCCAGCAATGAAATACCTATAGATTCTTCATTTGCATTGCAGACCACTGTGAAATGCATGGCAAAGGGTACTCTACATTGTGCCACAACTTACGATTTCTTCCCGTTTCAATCACGTATAGAATGCAGAACAAAAACAACTACTCCGTAGCGCAAATGGCGTTTATCTTTCGGGTTTTTTTCAGGCATAGAAAGATCGTCTTGAGACGACGATATCATACTGAAATTGACAAAATAGGCCCGACACAGCGTTAAGTAAGCAACAAAGTTACGAGATAAAAATACATCGTATTGTGAGCGAGTCTACCCGCTACGGCGGCGTTCTGGGTGCTAAGAGACACCTGTTGTCAATTGCTAGCTAGTCCAGAGATGCTACGAGCTAAAAAGAGTGTGAACTCCGAGCATCGTTCGGGCTTGATCAGTTTTACAACCAACGACACATTGTAACACACAAAATAACGTGTGTATACTTATACAAATCTCTTATAGTATACGTATACAAATAATTAATTTCAGACTTGCTTATTGGTCTGAGTATGATCTTTCTGTGTCTGAGACCGGTTATCAAAAGACAAAAAACCAATTGAGATCTAGACTGATTGGTTTTGTTAAATTTCGATTAAAGATGGCTGTTGTACCAGTAGTTAATATAATCTGCTTTTGCGGACCTTGTGGGAGTCCTGTTTAGGAGGCTAACATATTCCTGGATTCGCCACTTGATGTTAATTCTAGAAACTTTTCATTTTCAGCGTTTCCGCTATGCTCTCCTCTGAGTCAAACGAACTTGTTATCATATGCGCTGCACCTCTTTGAATACGTTTAATATCCCCTGTTGACGGGTTTTGGTATGGTACTCCACACAATTTAACAGTCTCCTAGGATAGATGGCACGAGTGTTTTGTAAACATTCTCTTTTGTAGACTATCAATGAACAGAAGTCTGGCATCAACTTTATCTACGGCTGAGTCTATGTGATTATTCCTTTTCAACTTAAATCCTCATAAACTGTTACACTCTGTCATTTCCGTGAATTGACTGATTAATACTGTGTCTCATTAATTTGTAGTCATAGGACACTACGTTCTGCGTTTTCTGAAGTGATGACTTTTACATTTCTGGACCTTCAAAGAAAGTTGACCTTCGCACGATTCTGAAATGTTATCAATATCTGAGTGAATATTTATGCAGCATTTTTTCACATAGTACTTCACTGTAAATAGTTGTGTCATTACTATTAATATTGCTACTACTATTAATTTTACTTATACTACTAATATTACTATTAATATTGTTTGACACATCTTTAATTACAACGTTTACAGCAAGAGTCCCGTCGCACCTCCTTGAGCACGCCTGATGTTCTTTGTACATCAGTCAAGCACGATGGGACTTAACATCTGAGGTCATCAGTCTCGTAGAACTTAGAACTACTTAAACCTAACTAACCTAAGGACATCACACACATCCATGCCCGAGGCAGGATTCGTACCTGCGACCGTAGCGGTCGCGCGGGTCCAGACTGCAGCGCCTGGAACCGCTCTGCCACTCCGGCCGGCTGTACGTCAGTCGATGACCTTCTACCCAAGACAACAGTCTGTGTCTTCTGTACCAAGAATTCATCACTCCAGTCACTAATTTAGTTTGAAATCCAATACAACGATAGTTTCGACTGCAAGCGTTGGTGCTGTGCTGAATCAAATGCTTATTTGAAGTCAATAAATGCTGTTTCCACCTGCCGGCCTTGGTCCATGGCTTTCAGAACGTCAAGTGAGAAAAGCACGAGTTGGGTTAGGCAAGCCTCATGTTTTTGGAATCCTTGCTGAATGGACATGGAGGAGGTCATTGTGTGCGAGATTGCTCACTCGTTCCCTTCAGTACCTCTGTGCCTTTGACTACCACTGATTCGAACTGCCTCCAAGGGTACGCAACAGGCAAAGAGTTGGCGAGTTCGTTGCTGTGAATTAAACTAAAACTAAACTTGTTATATGACATAACACAGTGTCGGAAATGATTCAAAGCTTGATCTACCGACAAGTCTATCCAAGTTTGTGCCTATTCAGTCGCACATTTATTGACCGAAGATTACAAGATTCAGAGAAGAACCATCGCGTCAAGCCCTCTTCAGAGGTTTCGAAATGAATAAAATGAGTTTTTGGTGAGTATTCTGACACCCGACGAAGCAAGTTATAGTGTTATTTTTACAGTATTTTATGGTTTTATAGACAAGATTAGCATGTATTCTTGGTTTTCAGGTGGTGCACTGAAATGTCCATTGAAACTAAACTCGCCGTGTGTGTGTGTTTTGTCGTGTGGTAATATGTTCGTAAAGTGCTGTGGCAGATTTCTTGTTTGCTTGCTCTTGAGTCCGTTGAAAGTCGCCGCATTTATTTGCAGTTTCGTTCGCCATCTCCCCAGCGCCTCTCCAACTCCACGTCGACGTAGTGTAGCTAAAACTTTCTGTAGCAATTAGAATGACTAGAAAGAGTAATATTTACGTTTGAGTCTAACCTAATTATTTATCAGAGATGAGCACTCGTTTATTTCTTCCTTGTTTACAACTTCGACTCTTATTATCGAGTTATAAAAAGCTATAGTCACAATTATAAGTTCCCTTCTTCTTTATCAGACCAAGAACAAGATCAGAGTCATTAACATTATATTCAACAACAGAGATAACAAAAATCAGAAATGATGCAATGGTTTTCCATACAAGGAGTAACGTCTTTGGTTCCTACACACAGCGCAGTATCTGACACAGTTATTTCCGTAATGAAATGCGATATTACACTGTTTCCATCATTACATACCTGAAACAAAAGCCAGAGTGTGGAATATATGGACAGCGCCTCCTGGAATGCAGTGGATTGTATTCTGGTTGATACTCTTCAATCTGCACAGGCCGTAAAATCTGTCTGCTACATCCGGACGCTTTTGATCCCCGCTGCGCACTGCACGATAAACGACGTGCGAAAAAGATCATCTTGCAGCTCGAATACGTTGCTCTTGTTCCTGTGTAGAGAGTAAGGACAAGCGGATGAAGTATAACTGAGCTGCCTCTTTATAGTCACGATACAGAACACTTTACCATATTTTTGGTTCTGTGAAAGAACACCTGCGTGACCGATGACGTGACAAAATCAGGAAGTGGTGCGGCATTGTTTCTGTGGCGCCGAAACGGACCGTATCACAAGAGGATTCATCAGACTAACATAACTGTGGAAAAATGTGAGCAGTAAAATGAAAATTACAGTAAAAATTGACAGAAAATTCTTTAAATTAATATGGTGTACGTGGTATGATTAAAAATAAAAATTAATGTACGTAACAATGGATTCCTCGCAGTATTATTATTTTCGTACTGACCAAATAAGATCACGTAACAACGTCAATTCTTCTTCTTTCCTTGTTTTGTATTTTCAGGTACTCCTTCGTCCTGCCCGCCATGTTCGCTTTTCCCTTCTACTGTCCATGTTGTCCCTACTCCTTCCGTATTGAAAGCTTTCTAAATTTAGTACTTTATTCTTATAATTTTTTCTGTCTGTAACTTCCGATTCTTTCTAGTTTTTTCCTTATTTTTGTAATCCAAGCTATTGTCAATTTCTGCTTCCAGACATGCAGAAATATTTGTTTCGTGAGCCTGTTCTCCTGTTCCCAAAAACATTAATTTTCTTTTAGCCATTCTTTTTAGATCTCCTCATTACTTCTCATTTTCACGCCATCTGTAGTTTGCGTTGCATCCATCAGTGTCCTAACAACCCGTCTTTCAAGTATCTTTCACGTACCTCTATTCTGTCCAGCTTATAGTTCATTGTTAAGCATTCAGATCCATATTATTATTATTGTTATTGTTATTATTATCATCGTGCCAGAAGTGCAGAATATACTACAAAAGGAAAACGATCGTTGACATCAGTTTGTACATTGACTGACCAGAAACTGGCCACGTCGAGTGTATTCGGCATTGCCCTCATTGGGTCTCTTGTAGTGTACATGGATGGAGATAAAGAACAACGCAGTACTCGTACAAGGTTGTTAGTGTGCACAGCGCTATACTTGCGAAAAACTGATTCCACAGGAAGACCCCACTTCTGCAGGTTGTTCCTGCATGTCGTGGTACTCGAGCGTCGTCTGTTGAGACCCTTCCGTGTTCTCCACTTCTCTGAATGACCAGGAGGAACTCGCACTATGACCCCTATACGTACAATGTTGAGCCCACATTACGACCACCTGCTTCATAGTGCGCTGGTCCACCTTTGGAAAGCAATGCAGCAGCGATTCTGTGTGCCATTGACTCGACAAGTCCTTGTTGGGTTTCTGGAGGAAACTACTGTAGAAACGTTATGGCCTTGAGCCACAGACAGCCATCTTGCTGGATGATCGCTGTCGGGAAAGACATCGAGCGTGAGGGAATGAAGTAGCGGGCGAGTTGTGGTGCCCTGGAAATATTCTAAGTTTGGAGTTGGCTTGGCTGCCCGGGCTGCTGGGCAGGTTGGGGGCTGGCAGCAAACACGCTGTGCCGAACGCTAGCCAGGCTCCAGGAACCATGTGGCTGGGATTTCCATGGTGACGCTGTGTCGATGAAAGAGACTTGTATGCCGAGAGCGCCAAAGCTGGCGGACTTTGTGAGACGATCATGGCAGACATTTCACTGTTCATATAGAAATTAATAGTTGCCAGATGAATCATGATACCTCAAAATGAAACATATACATTACCATTATTTGCATGACGATTCTGATGGAGTAATCAGATTTTCAGTATCTTTGTTAGATTAAAGTTTAGTATCTGATGATAAATTGTACAAGTAACACGTAGCAACGAATTTCCAAAATCTAAACGCTTCATCCGATTTTCTCGATCGACGTGTCATTAGAAACCTATTAGTTCAAAGGGTTCAAATGGCTCTGAGCATTATGGGACTTAACATCTGAGGTCATCCGTCCTCTAGAACTTAGAACTACTTAAACCTAACTAACCTAAGGACATCACACACATCCATGCCCACGGCAGGATTCGAACCTGGGACCGTAGCACTAGCGCGGTTTGAGACTGAAGCGCCTAGAAGCGCTCGGTCACTGCGGCCGACTAAGTACTCCACAGTTACACGATAAATGGTAGCAGCATGCTTATAAAGATATTTATTCATCTATGTCTTTGTTTACATCCGATATATGCTGTTATTGTTGTTGTTGTCTTCAGTCCTGAGACTGGTTTGATGCAGCTCTCCATGCTACTCTATCCTGTGCAAGCTTCTTCATCTCCCAGTACCTACTGCAACCTACATCCTTCTGAATCTGCTTAGTGTACTCATCTCTCGGTCTCCCTCTACGATTTTCACCCTCCACGCTGACCTCCAATGCTAAATTTGTGATCCCTTGATGCCTCAAAACATGTCCTACCAACCGATCCCTTCTTCTAGTCAAGTTGTGCCAGAAACTTCTCTTCTCCCCAATCCTATTCAATACCTCCTCATTAGTTACGTGATCTATCCACCTTATCTTCAGTATTCTTCTGTAGCACCACATTTCGAAAGCTTCTATTCTCTTCTTGTCCAAACTAGTTATCGTCCATGTTTCACTTCCATACATGGCTACACTCCAAACAAATACTTTCAGAAACGACTTCCTGATACATAAATCTATATTCGATGTTAACAAATTTCTCTTCTTCAGAAACGCTTTCCTTGCCATTGCCAGTCTACATTTTATATCCTCTCTACTTCGACCATCATCAGTTATTTTACTTCCTAAATAGCAAAACTCCTTTACTACTTGAAGTGTCTCATTTCCTAATCTAATTCCCTCAGCATGACCCGATTTAATTTGACTACATTCCATTATCCTCGTTTTGCTTTTGTTGATGATCATCTTATATCCTCCTTTCAGACACTGTCCATTCCGTTCAACTGCTCTTCCAAGTCCTTTGCCGTCTCTGACAGAATTACAATGTCATCGGCGAACGTCAAAGTTTTTACTTCTTCTCCATGAATTTTAATACCTACTCCAAATTTTTCTTTTGTTTCCTTTACTGCTTGCTCAATATACAGATTGAATAACATCGGGGAGAGGCTACAACC
This sequence comes from Schistocerca gregaria, assembly GCF_023897955.1. Taxonomy (NCBI): domain Eukaryota; kingdom Metazoa; phylum Arthropoda; class Insecta; order Orthoptera; family Acrididae; genus Schistocerca; species Schistocerca gregaria. The sequence continues at coordinate 872,074,143 of NC_064922.1, forward strand.
CTGTCTCACTCCTTTCCCAACCACTGCTTCCCTTTCATGCCCCTCGACTCTTATGACTGCCATTTGGTTTCTGTACAAATTGTAAATAGCCTTTCGCTCCCTGTATTTTACCCCTGCCACCTTTAGAATTTGAAAAAGAGTATTCCAGTCAACATTGTCAAAAGCTTTCTCTAAGTCTACAAATGCTAGAAACGTAGGTTTGCCTTTTCTTAATCTTTCTTCTAAGATAAGTCGTAAGGTCAGTATTGCCTCACGTGTTCCAACATTTCGACGGAATCCAAACTGATCCTCCCCGAGGTCCGCATCTACCAGTTTTTCCATTCGTCTGTAAAGAATTCGCGTTAGTATTTTGCAGCTGTGACTTATTAAACTGATAGTTCGGTAATTTTCACATCTGACAGCACCTGCTTTCTTTGGGATTGGAATTATTATATTCTTCTTGAAGTCTGAGGGTATTTCGCCTGTCTCATACATCTTGCTCACCAGCTGGTAGAGTTTTGTCAGGACTGGTTGTGCCAAGGCCGTCAGTAGTTCTAATGGAATGTTGTCTACTCCGGGGGCCTTGTTTCGACTCAGGTCTTTCAGTGCTCTGTCAAACTCTTCACGCAGTATCGTATCTCCCATTTCGTCTTCATCTACATCCTCTTCCAATTCCATAATATTGTCCTCAAGTACATCGCCCTTGTATAAACCTTCTATATACTCCTTCCACCTTTCTGCCATCCCTTCTTTGCTTAGAACTGGGTTGCCATCTGAGCTCTTGATATTCATACACGTGGTTCTCTTCTCTCCAAAGGTCTCTTTAATTTTCCTGTAGGCAGTACCTATCTTACCCCTAGTGAGATAAGCTTCTACATCCTTACATTTCTCCTCTAGCCATCCCTGCTTAGCCATTTTGCACTTCCTGTCGATCTCATTTTTGAGACGTTTGTATTCCTTTTTGCCTGCTTCATTTACTGCATACGATATATGCTACTCATGAAGAAATTTGTTAAATATGTACGGTGTTTTAGAAAGCACAGAGACATTAGGTTACTGGCCTACCTTTGTTTGCTATTCTTTTGATGTATGTTTATTTAATTTTTTATGTATTTAATAATGCGTGTTAGATCGTTCGATGGTCCAGGTGTAGGAATATTTATTTAATTTCAAGTTACACTCCTGGAAATGGAAAAAAGAACACATTGACACCGGTGTGTCAGACCCACCATACTTGCTCCGGACACTGCGAGAGGGCTGTACAAGCAATGATCACACGCACGGCACAGCGGACACACCAGGAACCGCGGTGTTGGCCGTCGAATGGCGCTAGCTGCGCAGCATTTGTGCACCGCCGCCGTCAGTGTCAGCCAGTTTGCCGTGGCATACGGAGCTCCATCGCAGTCTTTAACACTGGTAGCATGCCGCGACAGCGTGGACCTGAACCGTATGTGCAGTTGATGGACTTTGAGCGAGGGCGTATAGTGGGCATGCGGGAGGCCGGGTGGACGTACCGCCGAATTGCTCAACACGTGGGGCGTGAGGTCTCCACAGTACATCGATGTTGTCGCCAGTGGTCGGCGGAAGGTGCACGTGCCCGTCGACCTGGCACCGGACCGCAGCGACGCCCGGATGCACGCCAAGACCGTAGGATCCTACGCAGTGCCGTAGGGGACCGCACCGCCACTTCCCAGCAAATTAGGGACACTGTTGCTCCTGGGGTATCGGCGAGGACCATTCGCAACCGTCTCCATGAAGCTGGGCTACGGTCCCGCACACCGTTAGGCCGTCTTCCGCTCACGCCCCAACATCGTGCAGACCGCCTCCAGTGGTGTCGCGACAGGCGTAAATGGAGGGACGAATGGAGACGTGTCGTCTTCAGCGATGAGAGTCGCTTCTGCCTTGGTGCCAATGATGGTCGTATGCGTGTTTGGCGCCGTGCAGGTGAGCACCACAATCAGGACTGCATACGACCGAGGCACACAGGGCCAACACCCGGCATCATGGTGTGGGGAGCGATCTCCTACACTGGCCGTACACCTCTGGAGATCGTCGAGGGGACACTTAATAGTGCACGGTACATCCAAACCGTCATCGAACCCATCGTTCTACCATTCCTAGACCGGCAAGGGAACTTGCTGTTCCAACAGGACAATGCACGTCCGCATGTATTCCGTGCCACCCAACGTGCTCTAGAAGGTGTAAGTCAACTACCCTGGCCAGCAAGATCTCCGGATCTGTCCCCCATTGAGCATGTTTGGGACTGGATGAAGCGTCGTCTCACGCGGTCTGCACGTCCAGCACGAACGCTGGTCCAACTGAGGCGCCAGGTGGAAATGGCATGGCAAGCCGTTCCACAGGACTACATCCAGCATCTCTACGATCGTCTCCATGGGAGAATAGCAGCCTGCATTGCTGCGAAAGGTGGATATACACTGTACTAGTGCCGTCATTGTGCATGCTCTGTTGCCTGTGTCTATGTGCCTGTGGTTCTGTCAGTGTGATCATGTGATGTATCTGACCCCAGGAATGTGTCAATAAAGTTTCCCCTTCCTGGGGCAATGTATTCACGGTGTTCTTATTTCAATTTCCAGGAGTGTATTTAAATGTAAATCCAGTATTCTGAATGTGTTTCATTCTGATTGTGAGTGTGCATTGCCTTGAAGACGGGGCGGGAGTGCTCTAGTCAGTTACAGCACACGTGAATGGGGAGACTGGGTGGAAGTGGGGGAACAGTATGGGACAGGACTGGGAGTTCGGGACAGTCGCACAGGAAGCGACGGATGCACGGTCGTGGCACAGACTTGGCGAGTGTGGAGCAGTTTGCACGTCGTAAGGAAACTGTGATGGTGCCGACTTGTGCACTTGTGAGATTTCCGTGCCTTCTACAGTGAAGGCGTAGTGTACGTTTAGAAGTGAATATCTCCCGAGCTTTGTTGCTGTTCATAACTAATCACGTACAGTAGGAATCTATTGTTTCCCTGTTATTCAACTTATATTTTATTTAATTGCTGGACCATCGACACCAATAAGTGTTTTGCAGAAATATATCACATTTTCAAAAGTACTTCTACCATCGTACTCATGATTTAAAGGCGTTAAGACAGTACCTGCAGATTTTATTTAATTGCAATCTTCCATTTATAAATTTCTACGTTACATTCGCAATTGCTGAGTAATAGGAACGTTCGACCGTTCGATTCATGTGTATATTCATATTGTATACCGTAAACTCAGCAGTATTTGGCTTGTAATGCGGCAACTACGTATCCCAGCCCCTAGACAACAAATCCAGCCAAAACTTTAATAGTTCAAGTCTGAGTCAGTGGGTATTTCTTACAGAAGCTAAGGTCAGAAATTTGAAATTTGAAGAGGGTGTTGATCGTACACTTTAGGCATCGTTTCAGAAGGCATTTTTCGCAATTCTACTCCTAAGGGGGACGAAATAGGGCATAAAAATGTGTTTTGAAAATATGTCACTATTAAGACAATTTGGAAACTAGAATTGCGAAAACTGTTATTCAGTTTTTTCAGAAATCAACCCCTAAGAAGCTGAAATAGTTGCTGATTTTTTTAAGAGGTCACGTCACACCACCCTCACCGTTTTCAAATTTTTTTAAAGCATGTGGAACGCAATAATGTTCACTTATGGCGAAAGAAATATCAGACATCTTGAGTGAACTCAATGGTAACGGGTGTCGAACGCAGATTCCTCGCTTTACGCGAGCAGCCATATGCTGCACGCTACAGATCTGCGCCACTATCCATTAATCTACTTGCTCGCAACCTAAATACCATAACAGCGATGGAACAGACACCATCCATATCTATCTCAATACGCAAAAGGAATGCTCCTGACTGACTTACGCTTTATCTCCCAGCCCAAAACCGCTAAGGTCAGAAATTTGAAATTTGAAGAGGGTGTTGATCGTATACTTTAGGCATCGTTTCAGAAGGCATTTTTCGCAATTCTACTCCTAAGGGGGGCGAAATAGGGCATAAAAATGTGTTTTGAAAGTATGTTACTATTAAGACAACTTTGAAACTAGAATTGCGAAAACTGTTATTTAGTTTTTTTCGGAAATCAACCCCTAAGAAGCTGAAATAGTTGCTGATTTTTTTTTTAAGATTAATCATTTCAGAAGAACTACTAAAACATTTTTAAAGTTACATCTATGAAATCTGATACTTCTCAGTTAAAAATTTAAAAAAAAAGAAAAGAAATAGGCCTTTCATTGTTTCTGGAAATTCAATCCCTAAGGGGGTGAAATAGGGGATGAAAATGTATATTAAAAACAAATTATAATCTAAGTCTGTGGAAATTGGTATTGACTTCTAAGGAAACATGTTTAGGGGATGAAAATGTCTATGGAAAAGGCCGGATTAGCAAAGACCTCTGACTCCAACAACCAGAATCGCTTTTTGGTCAGAAGTACATTCGGAAAATACTATGATTCTATGGCCTTAATTAGCGTCAAAAGTTTAGAGGATGTTGCAATTTGTGAGCAACATAAAAATTCGATTAATTATAAAAAATATCTGTACAAACCATGCAACACACGCGAGCGGAGCAGCGGACGCTAAGCTAGTAACGTATGTAATGTCCACGTAGCCCACAGCCTTATGGTGCCATCGATTATTACCACAGATAGCGTTGAAGACCAGGTGAATGGCTTCCATGGCATATTACTGCCCGTAAGGGGTTGCGTCGGTAGCTCAGTACGTGATTCGAACAGAAGTTCGCCTAGAAGACGGGGTATCAGGTAACACCATTCTTCGGACCAGGCGACAAGTTTCCATTTACCCACGACCAAGTCGCGATAATCCCGTGCCCAATACAATCGTAACGGACAATGTTGTTAGGTCAACGTGGGGGAACTGAGGGTGACTCCTTCGGAGACCCAGTGGGCGCTGAAGGGTGTTCCCCACAACACTTGTACCTGCTTAAGCATTGTTCTCTTTCGTCAGATCTGCCACAGATAGCCGCCTGTCCTGCTTTACATAGCGTGTAAGCGTCCGATCTCCACGTTGTGTGACGTCCAAGACCTTGTCGCCTTCTAGTGTGTGTTGTGCACCCAACACACTTAAGCCCTTGTGACTTCAGCTTGATACCTAAATGGAACGAAGCACTCCTTGGCATGCGCTTCAGAACTGTTACAGAGATTCGTCGCTGAAGGAACCGGTCCACTCGAACCGTCACCACAGCTGGCGCTTCTAAGTAGACGTTATGACTTCTAAAAATGGTTCAAATGGCTCTGAGCACTATGGGACTCAACTGCTGTGGTCATTAGTCCCCTATAACTTAGAACTACTTAAACGTAACTAACCTAAGGACATCACACACATCCATGCCCGAGGCAGGATTCGAACCTGCGACCGTAGCAGACGCACGGTTCCGGACGGCGCGCCTAGAACCACGAGACCACCGCGGCCGGCTTATGACTTCTACATCGCTGGCAACATGTTATGCACAAAGTCTTTGAAGGACATTGGAACTCTGAAACATGTATTCATTTGGTACAAGTCGTAACTATTTAGTTTGTTCGATTAGCCCCACCCCACCCCAAACCCCTGCCAAGTAGCAGTTTGAAATGTGTGTCGATGTAAGCGTGAATACAGACTGTCTTACTGTCTACCGCCACCAGAAGGCGTTGCTGCTTCCCATACGTGACTCGTTGCAGCAGCACTTCTTCCGGCTTGCGAGCACTCTGGTGAACGTCGGTAAGGCTACATAGAAGCAGACAAGCTTGGGATACGGTGGACACTGTGTTTTCTCTGAAGGGAAGGAGTGATTGCTTCAGACATCCACAAAAGATTAACAGCCATATGTGAGGAAACAGTACCAAATGGCAGTTCCGTATTGCGTCGGCATCAGAGTTCAAATGAGGCAGGGACTGTGATGAAAAACGCAACTGCACACTAACCAAACAAAGCCCAGAGTGTCAATGGAGAGCAGGCGAATCACATTTGAGGAACCAGAGAAGACAACAGGTGTCCACACGTCCTCCATAATGATTTGAAGATGGAGAAGATGTGTGTACAATGTCCACTTCGTCCACATTGCGTCGGCATCAGAGTTCAAATGAGGCAGGGACTGTGATGAAAAACGCAACTGCACACTAACCAAACAAAGCCCAGAGTGTCAATGGAGAGCAGGCGAATCACATTTGAGGAACCAGAGAAGACAACAGGTGTCCACAAGTCCTACATAATGATTTGAAGATGGAGAAGATGTGTGTACAATGTCCACTTCGTCCACCATTACACATAAACAAAAGCGGGAGGAGGTGTGCCAACTAGAGATGGGTCGTTCGCGAGCTAACGGGTCCAAAGGAACGGTTCACCAAGATGAACGGAACGAGCGAGGAACAAGTAACGGTGATTCATAGTTTACTTCGGTCGCGGCTCTCTACGTATAGTTTCCCGGGAACGGGAAACGGTCGGTCTCGTTCCCGCAACGGCACGTCGGCCGGACTCGTTCCAGCCTCGGTCCCGTTCCGTCTGTCTCGGTCTCGCTCGGCAGGACTCGTCCTTCTTCGCTTGACCACCCGTCGCAGTTCCACTGCCGACTGCTTGTAGTTAGTTCAGTATCGAGTTGTTCGTTTCATTCGCTGCGCACGCCCATTCTAGATCTGTTAGAAACCTTTTTTTGAACTCTGAATTTCTGGTTCTTTTTGTATTCTATTCAGCGTCCACGACTGGTAATTAAAATGTATTTTATAATTACGTAAACTATATGGTATGCAACAAAACGGCATATCAGCTTACTTCACTATTTGATAAACAGCAGAAGAAATACTTGTAAAAAGGCAAATTTTTTTTGTTATTACACATGCAAAGGACGTCGGCACGTCACACACGAGTGGCCATTTTCCTTCTTTTTTTGATCCAAGGTAAAAGAGCATGTTCATTGTTATGGAAGGCAGACGGACGTACAACCGAATGAAGCCCGCGCTTCGTAATCGAGCGTCTGGTGTCACATTTTCTAAAGAGAATACTATACCTCCTACGAAAAATCGGTCCCGAGTACTAGACTGCTCATTGTTGTTGTTGTTGTTGTGGTCTTCAGTCCTGAGACTGGTTTGATGCAGCTCTCCATGCTACTCTATCCTGTGCAAGCTTCTACACCTCCCAGTACCTACTGCAGCCTACATCCTTCTGAATCTGCTTGGTGTATTCATCTCTTGGTCTCCCTTTACGATGTTTACCCTCCACGCTGCCCTCCAATACTAAATTGGTGATCCCTTGATGCCTCAAAACATGTCCTACCAACCGATCCCATCTTCTAGGCAAGTTGTGCCACAAACTTCTCTTCTCCCCAATCCTATTCAACACCTCCTCATTAGTTATGTGATCTACCCATCTAATCTTCAGCATTCTTCTGTAGCACCACATTTCGAAAGCTTCTATTCTCTTCTTGTCCACACTATTTATCGTCCACATTTCACTTCCATACATGGCTACACTCCATACAAATACTTTCAAAAACGACTTCCTGACACTTAAATCTATACTCGATGTTAACAAATTCCTCTTCTTGATTGTCTCATTGTCGCTTACAAATCTTCATCTATTGTTTCGAAGTTGTTAGCATTAGCTTATTTGTTATTTCTTCAGTGCCTAATCGTAGTGGTCAAGAAATCGTGCGTAATTGGTGAGCAGTCTGTACTCGGGGCTGGTTTTTCGAGCGTCACCTTATATTATTTCACTGCGATGAGCCACATAACGCTAAGTTGGCTGAACGAGATGTTCTGCAGAATCACGAAAATTACAAGTGTGTGAGAATTCTGTTATCAATAAAAACTCTGCACTCCCCTCTTGGCACCTTCCATCTTCAGTCACCTGTGCTTCTTATTTTCAGTTTTTTCATAAGAACCTTATACCAAGCGCAATGAACGGTGAACGAGTAAAAATGCACGGTTCTCAAAAAAGAGCGATCTCCAGTGAACTAGTTCACAAGGATGAAAGACGTTGCCCATCTCTAATGCCAACACTTGGCGCAAAAATGCGGTGTAGGTCCAGCGGAATTCTGTCAGCGTCAGGTCACCGAATCCAGGTTCTTTCACGAGACTCGATAACTGGACTGGAAGCAAGAAGTCACAGCTGCGACTATTCGTGCAGTTCAAATGGCTACTGTTTTCTGGAATCAGGAAGAGATACTGCTGGTGAACTGACTCCTCGGCTCTACAGCTTTCTGCGCCAAGTCCACCTACGCATTCAACGACGCCGCCATGGAAAGCGAGGCACCGGCGCTCTGTTACAATACAACAATGCGCGGTCACATGACAGTCACCGGTTTACTGTGCTACTACCACATCCTCCATATCTGCCGGGTCTGGCTCCTAATGACCTATGCCCTATTCGATGTAATGTTAGAGACCAGGCGAGGTAAGAAGATATTGTCCACCAGTGGCGCCTGGATACCATCAAAGAATGGTTTGCTACCCAAGTGCAGAAGCTTCTAGAATGATGGCAAAAATGTATAGACTTGGCGGGAAATACCTGCAAAATAATCTGTATTCCTTTGTTCAGTAAATTATTTTTGAGAACATAAAAAAATTTCGTGCCAATCATTTTTGAATGCCCCAAGTAAATAATTGCCACTTTTCAAGCGCCAACCCTCGTGTCCTTTCGTTGCCGCGTCACGTGCCCGTAACTCCCAAGGAGTGAGTGCGTCTCGTGGTGAGCAATGGTCTTAAGTTTTGTTATGTTACCCAAAAAGTGTCGCTCAGTGACTGCACAAACATATCGTTTGTCATAGCGGCTAGCTTAGAATAAAATCTAACCCCATCTCGTTTGTTCGTCACTGTTCTGTAAGTGCGTTATGTGACACAGGAGCTTCAAGATATTGCTTCGTTCGAAACTGTTCTTTGCTCCCGGTCTACTTTTATCGTTGACCCGTATGAAAAAAAGCTATTCAAAAACTGAGGATTGCTCAGCGAATAATCGTGTGATGTATATAGCAATTGGTAGGAGAGGGAGAAAAGCAATAAAATGGATGAAGGAGCAGACTGGAATGAGAGACGTAACTGTAATAAAACTAAATGGCTCTAGGCCAGATACGTAGTCAGGCGAATGGACACCAAATAAATATTAGGAAACGGCAGACGGTGGCCAACTGTAACGTCTACAGACGAATTTAAAATATACGCAGGAGCAGCAGGAAAGCTTTTTCGGTGCAGAGCGTAATTCACGGAAAGGTCAACACGATGCATTTATCCGTCATTGGATACCAAGTGGTTAATGATGAAACGGTCGCTCAGTCTGCTTTTGTAGCTTCAATACTTCCAAGACAGACATAAAAAAGAAATGTTATAAATAAACAAGGTGACCGTACAACTAACACAGAGCTGAATCTGGTGTTACTTCGCAGCATGACATTAAAATCTAATAGTAATAGGAAGCAGCGATTCTTATCTCCTCATCAACACGTTATAAAGAATTTTTCCAGGCAGACTTGCCTGGAATAATTCATTACAGAATGTCATATTCTGATGTATTCTATGTTGTAGGCCCGCCTGAAAAGAAAATATTAAGACTTTGCTCAGAGCAGACCATTTGTTTGTATTGTGTAAGTTAAAAATCTTCCCATGCCGGGAAACGATCGCGGTCCTGCTGGGTAAAAGCCAACGATTCTGCCCACCTTTTATTCTAAATTTTATTTAAGACCTAACACTTCCGCATAATCACTTCACATACTATAACGTAACAGAGAACAAATCTCTTTTTAAAAATACGTAGCATATACTCTACAACACATTTACCTTTAAGTCTTCAGTAAGCAAATGTGTGAGAAATTGTCACCTGAGCAATTTCTTAGGTGTCACTTGCATAGAATTCATATCACAGTTCCTTTAAGGAAGAATGCATATTTCTCATAATAATTCCTAATTTGTTGTATTTGTGGTACTGCTTAGTCACATACACCCAGAAATCGTCTTCACTCCTGCCCCTTGTTGAGAATATGTAGAATATCGTATCTCCCAGGTGACGGCGTTTTTCATTGTTTTAGGGTAAAGATCTTCATCTGGTCGTAGAAAAGTCGTCGGCGTTATCATGTTGACAAGCTTGAAAATTCTTTTCTGTTGGACAGCCACACGTTGATTGCACTACCACAAATAAATTTATGATCTGATTCACTGAGATTGCAGATCGCATACAGTGGGGAATGTGCCAGATGAATGGAATGTAGTGTTGAGTTTGTTGGGTATTTTCTGTTGACTTACCCTTACGGTGATGGGTAACGGTAGGTGGTGGATATTTTTCCAGGTTTTGTGCCAGTTAAAGTCTTTATACTTTTCTTCATATGAAATTCCTACTTCTACACTACTGCCCATTAAAATTACTACACCACGAAGATGACGTGCTACAGACGCGAAATTTAACCGACAGGAAGAAGATGCTGTGATATGAAAACGATTAGCTTTTCAGAGCGTTCGCACAACGTTGGCGCCGGTGGCGACACCCACAACGTGCTGACATGAGGAAAGTTTCCAACCGATTTCTCATATACAAACAGCAGTAGACCGGCGATGCCTGGTGAAACGTTGTTGTGATGCCTCGTGTAAGGAGGAGAAATGCGTACCATCACGTTACCGACTTTGATAAAGGTCGGATTGTAGCCTATCGCAATTGCGGTTTATCGTATCGCGAGACTGTTGCTCGCGTTGGTCGAGATCCAATGACTGTTGGCAGAATATGAAATCGGTGGGTTCAGTAGGGTAATACGGAACGCCGTGCTGGATTCCAATGGCCTCGTATCACTAGCAGTAGAGATGACATGCATCTTATCCACATGGCTGTAACGGATCGTGCAGCCACGTCTCGATCCCTGAGTCAACAGATGGGGACGTTTGCAAGACAACAACCATCTACACGAACAGTTCGACGACGTTTGTAGCAGCATGGACTATCAGCTCGGAGACCATGGCTGCGGTTGACCTTGACGCTGCACCACAGACAGGAGCGCCTGCGATGGTGTACTCAACGACGGACCTGGGTACACGAATGGTAAAACGTCATTTTTTCGGATGAATCCAGGTTCTGTTTACAGCATCATGATGGTCGCATCCGTGTTTGGCGACATCGCGGTGAACGCACATTGGAAGCGTGTATTCGTCACCGCCATACTGGCGTATCACCCAGCATGATAGCATGGGGTGTCATTGGTTACACGTCTCGTTCACCTCTTGTTCGCACTGACTGCACTTTGAACAGTGGACGTTACACTTCAGATGTGTTACTACCCGTGGCTCTACCCTTCATTCGATCCCTGTGAAATCCTACACTTCAGTAGGATAATGCACGACCGCATGTTGCAGGTCCTGTACGGGCCTTTCTGACTACAGAAAATGTTCGACTTCTGCCATGGCCAGGACATTCTCCAGATCTCTCACCAATTGAAAACGTCTGGTCAATGGTGGCCTAGCAACTGGCTCGTCACAATACGACAGTCACTACTCTTAATGAACTGTGGTATCGTGTTGAAGCTGCTTGGGCAGCTGTACCTGTGCAAGCCATTCAAGCTCTGTTTCACTCAATGCCCAGGCGTATCAAGGCCGTTATTACGGCCAGAGGTGGTTGTTCTGGGTACTGATTTCTCAGGATCTATGCACCCAAATTGTGTGAAAATGTAATTACATGTCAGTTCTAGTATAATATATTTGTCCAATGAATACCCGTTTATCATCTGCATTTCTTCTTGGTGTAGCAATTGTAATGGCCGGTAGTGTATTTCAAATTAAGTTCTTGTATACCTCTTTCACTTTGGTCGTAAGGGCGTTCTTCATTATGTCGCATTATCCTCTGTATTCCGTAACTAGTATCACATGGCATATGTTGTGGAGGACAGATCTGTATCAAAGAGAAACGGCATTTTATTATACAGAAAATGATTCTGTCGAGAATTGGTAGTTGTAACAAGTAGAGCTTTACACCAAAGAAATTTTTATTTGCTCGAGACCGGTGTAGCTCGGACATTATATAAAGGCAGTCGGCCACAAACACAAACAAACGAGGACTTTGATTGGTTGAAGCGGAAGGGCGGGGCACACGGGGAAGCCCCGCCGCCAGCCTCTCGGAGCGCAGCCAGCCAACACCCGTCTTCTGCGCTTCCGCGCAAGCAGCACTGAAGCATGGTGACAGTGAAGAATGGAAACAAAAGTTTTCGTGCTGATGACATGTCCAATGAAGACGTCTACTGCTACAAAGAGCGTATCAGTTACCAGAAACAATACGAAATTGCCGCACGGGGTAGCCGCGTGGTCTAAGGCACCTTGTCACGGTCCCCCCGCGGCTCGCCCCCCCCCCCTCCCCTTGTCGGAGGTAACAACAACAACAACTGACAAATTGCAAAACTGCAGAAAGTTGATAAAAGAATACCTCGAACAGTTATCAGTAAGAAACATCAAGCTAATGGGCAGTGGAGACTTTTGCCCAATTCAGTAGTATATAAAGAAAGTGAATCCATTATTGATACAATGAGGAAAAGAAGGATTGCATTTTTCGGCTACATATCTCGCCTACCAAATACTAGAATCCTGAAACAACTTTTTGATTACTTCTGGGACAGTAAAACCAAAAACATCTGGTTTAAAGAAGCACAGAGTGATCTGGATGAAGTGAACATCACCACAAACCAAATTCAACACAGACAAGGAAAACTGCTCATCATCATCATCATCATTTAAGACTGATTATGCCTTTCAGCGTTCAGTCTGGAGCGTAGCCCCCTTATAAAATTCCTCCATGTTCCCCTATTCAGTGCTAACATTGGTGCCTCTTCTGTTGTTAAACTTCAAAATAATTCTTAACTGAATCCAGGTACCTTCTCCTTGGTCTGCCCCGACTCCTCCTACCCTCTACTGCTGAACCCATGAGTCTCTTGGGTAACCATGCTTCTCCCATGCATGTAACATGACCCCACCATCTAAGCCTGTTCGCCCTGACTGCTACATCTATAGAGTTCATTCCCAGTGCTTCTTCGATTTCCTCATTGTGGTCACCCTCCTGCCATTGTTCCCATCTACTAGTACCTGCAAACATCCTAGCTACTTTCATATCCGTAACCTCAACCTTGTTGATAAGGTAACCTGAATCCACCCAGCTTTCGCTCCCATACAACAAAGTTGGTCGAAAGATTGGACGGTGCACAGATAACTTAGTCTTGGTGCTGACTTCCTTCTTGCAGAAGAGAGTAGATCGTAGCTGAGCGCTCACTGCATTAGCTTTGCTACATCTCACTTCCAGTTCTTTCACTATCTTGCCATCCTGTGACAAAATGCATCCTAAGTACCTGTTCTAACTTTGTTCCTGGCACTCAAACCGTTTATATGTCTTTTCCCACTGACATTACTTTCGTTTTGGAAATGCTAATCTTCATACCATAGTCCTTACATTTCTGATCTAGCTCTGAAATATTACTCTGCAAACTTTCAATCGAATCTGCCATCACAACTAAGTCATCCGCATGTGCAAGACTGCTTATTCTGTGTTCACATATGTTAATCTCACCCAGCCAGTCTATTGTTTTCAACATATGATCCATAAATAATATGAACAACAGTGGAGAAAGGTTGCAGCCCTGTCTTACCTCTGAAACTACTCTGAACCATGAACTCAATTTACCGTCAACTCTAACTGCTGCCTGACTATCCATGTAAAGACCTTTAATTGCTAGCAAAAGTTTGCCTCCTATTCCATAATCTCGTAGAACAGACAATAACTTCCTCCTAGGAACCCAGTCATATGCCTTTTCTAGATCTATAAAGCATAGATACAATTCCCTGTTCCACTCATAACACTTCTCCATTATTTGCCGTAAGCTAAAGATCTGGTCCTGACAACCTCTAAGAGGCCTAAACCCACACTGATTTTCATCCAATTGGTCCTCAACTAATACTCGCACTTTCCTTTCAACAATACCTGAGAAGATTTTACCCACAACGCTGATTGAAGAGATACCTCTGTAGCTGTTACAATCTTTTCTGTTTCCATGTTTAAAGATTGGTGTGATTACTGCTTTTGTCCAGTCTGATGGAACCTGTCCCGACTCCCAGGTCATTTCAGTTATCCTGTGTAGCCATTTAAGACCTGACATTCCACTGTATTTGATGAGTTCCGACTTGATTTCATCCACCCCAGCTGCTTTATTGCACTGCAATCTATGGACTATTTTCTCCACTTCCTCAAATGTGATTTCCATCATCATTCCTATCCATTCTACCTCGAAATCTGAAACATTACTGATCGTACTTTCACCTATATTGAGCAACTCTTAAAAATATTACTTCCATCTGCCCAAGGCATCCACAGGATTCACCAGCAGTTTTCCTGACCTGTCCAAAATACTTGTCATTTCGTTCTTACCTCCCTTTCGAAGACTGCTAATTATACTCCTGAATGGTTTTCCAGCGGCTTGACCCATAGTCTCCAACCTGTTTCCAAAGTCTTCCCAAGATTTCTTCTTGGATGCTGCAATTATCTGTTTGGCTTTGTTTCTTTCTTCAACATAACTTTCTCTGTCTACCTGATTTCTAGTATGTAGCCATTTTTGATACGCCTTCTTTTTCCTTTTACAGTCTGCCTTGACTGTGTCATTCCACCAAGCTGTTTGCTTCATCCTACTTTTACACACTACTGTTCCAAGACATTCTTTAGTCACTTCTAGTACTGTGTCCCTTTGCCTTGTCCATTCCTTTTCCAATGACTGTAATTGACTACATTCAACTAACTGCTACCTTTCTGAAATCACTGTTTTGTACTTGTGCCTGATTTCCTTATCCAGGAGTTTATCCACTCTTATCCTCCTACATATGGACCTGACCTCCTGCACTTTCGGCCTCACAGTCCCAATTTCACTGCAGATTAAATAATGATCAGTGTCATCAAAGAATCCCCTGAATACACGTGTGTCCCTCACAGCCTTCCTGAATTCCTGAACTGTTATTATATAGTCAATGACAGATCTGGTTCCCCAGCTTTCCCAAGTATACCGGTGAATGTTCTTATGTTTAAAAAAGGGGTTTGTGATTACTAAGCCCATACTGCACAGAAATCCAAGTGTTGTTTCCCGTTTCTGTTGGCCTCCATATCCTCTCCAAATTTACCCATAACCTTTTCATACCCGTCTGTTTGGTTTCCAATCCTGGCGTTAAAATCACCCATGAGCAGAACACTGTCCTTGTCCTTTACTGTAACAACTACATCACTGAGTGCCTCATAAAAACTATCCATCTTATCTTGATCTGTCCCTTCACAATGCGAATATGCTGACACAATCCTAATTTTCTTGCTAGACATTGTCAAATCTATCCACACCAATCGTTCGTTTACATACCTTACTGCAACTACGCTGGGTTCCATTTCTTTCCTGATGTAAAGCCCTACACCCCATTGTGCTATTCCTGCTTTGACTCCTGACAGGTAGACCTTGTATTCTCCCACTTCCTCTTCTTTCTCACCCCTTACCCGAATGTCACTAATAGCTAAAACGTCCAGCCCCATCTTACTTGCAGCTTCTGCCAGCTCTACCTTCTTCCCAGAGTAACCCCCATTGATATTAATAGCTCCCCACCTCATTACCATATGTCTGTCAAGTCGTATCTTAGGAGCCCCTGGTTTGTCAGTTAGAGGTGGGACTACGTCACCTCCAAAGGTCCGAGGCATTTTGCTCTGATTGTTGCCAGCATCATATTTAAAGTACCAAGGAAGCAGGTTGCTAGCCTTACTTGCCCCGAGTCCCATTGGGTTTTACCCCTAACGCTTGAGGGACAAACCGGTGGATTTGGTAGCCTTTGCCGTATGAGCACAAAGGTGACCACGACTCAGAATATGTCCGAGATGCCCAGCCTTATTCCAAAGTAACTGGTATCCCGACTGTCGGGACCACTTACTTGGCCACTCATACGTTGCCTGTGGTTCATGAACTAGGACATGACTACTGGAATCCACACCATGAACAACAGAGAAACTGCTTCTGAAGAAAAAATGCACACGGCTGACATTCAAACCATCAGAAAGGAAGAAGTCTGCCATATCAGCAGAAGAACGAGCAACCATATCACAGCGAATGAAGAAGTTTTGGGAAACGAAAGAATTGCTGACTGCTAAGATCTAAACTTAATCATTGTATACTTTTTTGTATTATGTTCGATTTTAGTGGTCCAATGTGGGGGTAAACTAGGTAAATAAATAAATAAATACCTATAAGCATCTTACAGCGCGCATACACACTGGGAGAAAAATGTTAGACGGTTTATATTAGATCTACAACTGTGCTTGCGCCGTTTTTTCTTGAAATTCAACTTTTTATTGTGAAAAACACACAAATATTCATGATTCAATGTATTGGACATCGCTGGTCACTACTTTCTATCATCTTCCGGACAGCTTACGAATCCTGCGGAGGGATAACTGGGCGTCTTTTGAGGAGATGCACGAATCGATCCAATTTTGCACTTGTTCATATGCCCGGAAGCGCTGGTCAGTCAGGCCGTGTGCCATTGATCGAAAAGCGTGGTAGTCAGAGGGAGCAATATCTGGAGAATGCAGAGGGTGGGGTAGGATTTCCCATTTCAACGGTTCCAAGTGTGTTTTGACGGGTTTTGCGACATAGTGTGGAGCATCATGAGGTTGCAAAATTACCTTTCCATGTGTATTGCTGTATTTTGGCCGTTTGTCTTTCAATGCTCAGCTCACACGCACGTACATTTTACGATATCGACCTGCTGTGATTGTTTCCGAAATACCTGGTTACGGCAATTAAAGCGCGTTTCTGAATCTAGGTTAGAGAAAACAGCTCGTCAATACAAACGACGGTAGGACCATAAGGAGCCAGAACGGACCTGAAAGCCTAAACCCTGAAGTAGCGTCGCAAATCTTCTCTCTTCCATCGCCATGCCCGTCTTTGACGTCAGCATCATAAGGTTGAAACAATGCTCTGCACGTTCTTTCACCAATAGGGCTCTCATCATAGCTCTTACTCAGCATTTTATTAGCCTTAGCAACAACAGATTTCCTCGTGTTAAAAGAGAACATTAAATATTCCCGCAAACGACGAGAATTCGTTTCGTAAGGTGACGAATTCAGTCGGGAATGACGTTTGATGCAATCATATATCGACTAATATTTTGATGCCATTAGTACAAGTGCCTAACCTTATTGCATGACGCTTACCACCCAATCATTGCACTGCCACTTGCCGTTACTGCCATCTACATTGGAGTCCAGAATGAAAGCAACATAGCCGAGCGGTCTAAGGCGCTGCAGTCATGGACTGCATGGCTGGTCCCGGCGGAGGTTCGAGTCCTCCCTCGGGCATGGGTGTGTGTGTTTGTCCTTAGGATAACTTCGGTTAAATAGTGTGTAAGCTTAGGCACTGATAACCTTAGCAGTTACGTCCCGTAAGATTTCATACACATTTGAACGTTTTTGAAAGAAACAAACCTCTATTTCCTAGTGTTGTGTCTAATTCACGGTATAATCATACAAAATGTCAACATATGTCCGTATAATCGCGTTCTGCACGGAAGATGGCATTCAGCTTAACGGACAAGAACGTCTACGATGACGTCAGGGCACCTATCAAACGGGGTAGTGTTTGACAGGTAGTCCCACATCCACATCCACTGTGTTCAAATGGTTCAAATGGCTCTGAGCACTATGAGACTTAACATCTATGGTCATCAGTCCCCTAGAACGTAGAACTACTTAAACCTAAGTAACCTAAGGACATCACACACATCCATACCCGAGGCAGGATTCGAACCTGCGACTGTAGCAGTCGAAACAGTACCCCCAAAACCAGGGGAGGCCCGACCACGTCTCATATCAAAAAGAGACGACCGTTATTTGGCCGTAAGGGCACTGCGGTACCGGTATAGCGCTGCAGGCAAGTGACATCTGAACTCGCAGCGTCCACTGGACGTGTTGTATCGAGACAAACGGTGGGCAGAAGGCTTTGGCAAAGTAGCCTGATTCGTCGGAGACCTTCTGTATGTGTAACTCTGATGCGTCTTCACAGAAGGGAACGTCTAGAGTGGATTCGTCAAAATGTCTCCTGGACGATCAAACAGTGGGCCAATCTTCTTTTTGCAGATGAGTCGCCATTTAGTCTGAAGAGTAATTCTAGACCCATTCGCGTCTTGAGGGAACATGGAAAGATTTCGGAAGCCAGACATTGAGGAAAGAGACCGAGTCGAGGAGGATCCTTGATGGTGTGGGCAGGGATTATGTTGACCACTCGAACACCTGCTGTCAGGTATCGCGAAGAGATCTTGGGACCTCATGTGCGGTTGTTGCGAGGTGGTGTGGACCCAGACTTCGTATTAATGGACGGTAATGTTCGACCTCACAGAGCACGGGTGGTTGATGTTTTCCTGGAAACGGAAGATACTGCATGCATGGCGCGTCCTGCTTGCTCTCCCGATTTTAATCACATAGAGCATGTCTGGAATGCACTAGGGAGACAGTTTACATCATGCCAGCATCCACTAACCACTCTCCAAGAGTTGCAAGCAGCTCTGCAGGAAGAATGGGCGTTATTGTCTCAACATGAGACTGATGACATCACTCACAGCATGCCCCGCCTTTGTCAGGCCTCTATTGCTGCCAGAGGTGGTCACACCGTATGCTGTGCACATTAACCCGTTGTCGCAATGTGGCCGAGCTGTTCTAGGTGCTTCAGTCAGGAACCGCGCTGCTGCTACGGTCGCAGTTTCGAATCCTGGCTCGGGCATGTATGTGTGTGATGTCCTTAGGTTAGTTAGGTTTAAATAGTTCTAAGTCTAGCGGACTGATGACCTCAGTTGCTAAGTCCCATAGTGCTTAGAGCCATTTGAACCACTTCTCGGAACGTGCGTGCAAATCCGTTAAGCTGGAAGAAAGCGAAGAACATTTTTGTCTGCCATTATGCAGGTCGCCAACGGCCTTGGCGCAGTGGTAACACCGGTTCCCGTCAGATCACCGACGTTAAGCACTGTAGAGCTGGGCTAGCACTTGGATGGGTGACCATCCGGTCTGTCGAGAGTTGTTGGCAAGCGGGGTGCGCTCAGCCCTTGTAAGGCAAACTGAGGAGCTACTTGATTGAGAAGTTGCGGCTCCGGCCGGGAGAGCGGTGTGCTGACCACATGCCCCTCCATATCCGCATCCAGTGACGCTTGTGAGCTGAGGATGACACGGCGGCCGATCGGTACCTTTGGACCTTCATGGCCTGTTCGAGGGGAGTTATTACACAGGTTGCAGTTGTTTACGTTCTGTGTTATTTACAATGTTTCTGGTTTTCTATCACCTGTTTACACTGAAACTTCCTGGAAAATTAAAACTGTGTGCCGGACCGAGACTCTAAATGGGGACCTTTGCCTTTCGCGGGTAAGTGCTCTACCAACTGAGCTACCCAAGCACGACTCGCGCCCCGTCCTCACAGCTTTATTTCTGCCAGTGCCTCGTCTCCTACCTTCCTAGTTCTGCAAGATCCGCAGGTGAGCTTCTGTTAAGTCTGGAAAGTGGGAGACGAGGTACTGGCAGAAGTGAAGCTCTGAGGATGGTGCGTCAGCCGTGCTTGGATAGTTCAGTTGGAAGAGAACTTGCCCGCGAAAGGCAAAGGTCCCGAGTTCGAGTTTCGGTCCGGCACACAGTTCTAATCTGCCTGGAAGTTTCATATCAGCGCACACTCCGCTGCAGAGTGAAAATCTGATTCTGGAAACATCCCCCAGGCTGTGGCTAAGCCATGTCTCCGCAATACCCTTTCTTTCAGGAGTGCTAGTTCTGCAAGGTTCGCACGAGAGCTTCAGTTTGGAAGGTAGGAGACGATGTACTGGCAGAAGAAAAGCTGTGAGGACGCGGCGTGAGTCGTGCGTGGGTAGCTCGGACGCCGACACGGTAGCTCAGCGCGCTCGGTCAGAGGGTTCGCTACCCTCTGTAATAAAAAACTGAGTGAACGGATCAACAAAGAACCTGAGCGGCTGTTCAAAATGGCTCTGAGCACTATGGTACTTAACTTCTGAGGTCATCAGTCCCCTAAAGCTTAGAACTACTTAAACCTAACTAACCTAAGGACATCACACACACCCATGCCCGACGCAGGATTCGAACCTGCGACCGTAGCGGTCGCGCGGTTCCAGACTGAACGGCTGTCATCGGGCGTCCGCCACGAACAGATTCATCGACCAATATAGAGCAAAATGAGATTTAAAGAAAAAAGTTGATAGAGCACTTGCCCGCAGAAAGCAAAGGTCCCGAATTCGAGTCTCGGTCCGGCACACAGTTGTAATCTGCCTGGAAGTTTCATATCAGCGCACACTCCGCTGCAGAGTGAAAATCTGATTCTGGAAACATCCCCCAGGCTGTGGCTAAGCCATGTCTCCGCAATACCCTTTCTTTCAGGCGTGCTAGTTCTGCAAGGTTCGCACGAGAGCTTCAGTTTGGAAGGTAGGAGACGATGTACTGGCAGAAGAAAAGCTGTGAGGACGCGGCGTGAGTCGTGCGTGGGTAGCTCGGACGCCGACACGGTAGCTCAGCGCGCTCCGTCAGAGGGTTCGCTACCCTCTGTAATAAAAAACTGAGTGAACGGATCAACAAAGAACCTGAGCGGCTGTTCAAAATGGCTCTGAGCACTATGGTACTTAACTTCTGAGGTCATCAGTCCCCTAAAGCTTAGAACTACTTAAACCTAACTAACCTAAGGACATCACACACACCCATGCCCGACGCAGGATTCGAACCTGCGACCGTAGCGGTCGCGCGGTTCCAGACTGAACGGCTGTCGTCGGACGTCCGCCACGAACAGATTCATCGACCAATATAGAGCAAAATGAGATTTAAAGAAAAAAGTTGATAGAGCACTTGCCCGCAGAAAGCAAAGGTCCCGAATTCGAGTCTCGGTCCGGCACACAGTTTTAATCTGCCAGGAAGTTTCATATCAGCGCACACTCCGCTGCAGAGTGAAAATCTCATTCTGGAAACCTGTTTACACTGTTTTGAGGCAAAATAAACGCAACCTTGCAAAATTTCCGCTTGTTGCATTAATTTTGGACTCAAGTGTATATAAATGTCGGAAGCAAAGCTGTCGACCTTTTACTAAGCATTTTCAAGGTCACTCTCAGCCGTGTCGTTAAGTGGCGATTCATTCTCGACTGCGTCAGTGCGAGATGATACCTCATATTCCACCGTGTGCGTGAGAGATTAATCGTCACTAGAATCATTAGCGTTTGTTATCATATCGTCGCTTACCATTTACATGACAACATCGCGCCACCTGCACTGTTTTGTAGTACCCGTCCCAGTTGTTTAGTTGTTTGTGGTGATAGAGTGCAACGCAGCGTCTGCGAGCTTCTCAAGTTTGTTTTCTGCAGACGTGTCTCCTTTGTTTAGGGGGGGGGGGGGGGGGGGGGTAGGACGTCAAACGAGCCGACTTGGAGCAGGTGAGGCAACACGGGAAATTTTAATTTCCACTGTATATACTTTTACAAATGAATTCATAAAACTTTGTAAAAATGACTAGGTAGGGTTCAGCATTCACACTGATAGCAGTGGAAGTTCAAAAACATAACAAAATAAATTTTTTTACGTGTGAAATTTCATCATTTTTTCACTTGCTATTGGCTGCATTTGTTACTAAAGGCACACTTTTCTTCAAAGGTTAGAGAGATTCTTCGATGAATTCTGCACTGCATACAAACCATACTTAAATGTGTATGAAACATTAGAACTTATTTAATCCATGAGAAAATGTATTGGCTGATACATTTTAAACTTCATATTTAGAAAAAGCTCAAATTTTATAGTTAATTATCTCAATTTTTACCGTGTTTCTAAGATTTTGAAAATTCTATAGTTTCAACCACCTGTAAGTGTTGTATTCATGCAGTACAAAATTCATCGAAGAATCTCTCTTACTTGTGAAGAAAAATGTACCTATAGCAACAAATGCATCCAATAGTAAGTGAAAAAACGATGAAATTTCGCAAGTAGAAAAAAATTATTTTGTTATGTTTTTGAACTTCCACTGCTATGAATGTGAATCATGGATCCTTGCTGGTCATGCTGAAAAAGTTTTATTAATTTATTTGTAAAAGTACAGACAGTGGAACATAAAATGCCCTGTGGTGCTTCTGCTACTCCCTGTCGGCCCATCTGACGTCCTACCCCTCTTAAAACCCGTCTGTTCAAGTGCGTTCAGGTGGCGATTGTACGGCGACGAGCGAAGCGCAGTGTGGCCTACTCTCCCGGACAGTTCGTCGACTGCTCATTAGTCTCTTCATTATGTTTGTTTGCCTGCACTAGAGCACACAGCTCAGCTTTCGTCATGCTGTCATTGCGTTCTACCGTCCGTTTCGCTGCCATTAAACCATCGACACCCTTCAGTAATATGCTGATGGAATTTTGTCCACCTGCTTACAGTGGTAAGAGGCGTCGTCCATAACAGAGACCGAACTGGGCGAAAGATCTGCAAGCACCGTCTCTGAGAAACATTTCTCGGAATTCCTCAAGAGTTCATTCGTCCGTGATACTCTCCTTGTGTCGGTTTCTCCCACAACTTTATCACCACTTGTCTGACAGACCAGTTTTTCGCCAACACTTGGCACTATAGTTCTTCTGGAATCACTTCACCACGGCGTAACACCCATCTCATCTTTCAATTTATTACATCATTTTCTGCATGTTATATTGCTGTCAGTTTTCGACTCGTCAACATAAAAAAAAATGTGTTGGCGAGCTTCCCTAACTCTCTACAAGTGCCCAAGAACACTTGACAGCGAGAGAAAAATGTCACCACGTTCTAGTAACAGATTTATTTTATTAAGTACTGATCTTCACACGAATTCCAGCGCTCATTTTTAGGGTTCCGTACCTCAATCGCTGAAAACGGAACCCTTACAGGATCACTACGTCAGTTATCTTCCTGTCTGTCTGTTTGACTGTTAAAAACCCTTTTTCTCAGAACGGGTAAACGTATCGAGTTAAAATTTGTGTCACACATTAATGTCTGTGGTCACAAGGCGGCGTATCAAAAATGGAGCTCCTAAGACAATACAATCAAAAGATACGACCATTTATATCACATATCTTGATACTCGCAAACCCACTCATCAAAACATATATGGTACCTTCCGTTGATCTAGAATGATTAAATTTGCCAGTAAGCGAGATATCAAAGTACAAATAAAGGGAAAAATCCGAAAGTTGTTCATTTGTAATTATAGAACAAAATTATCATTTTTTATCCGACTTCCAGTCTGTCCGACTGTTAAGAATCCTTTTTCTCAGGAACACTGACGCGTATCTCTGAAATCTATCTCACATACTAGGGTCTACGGTCCATTGGCGGTACAAGAAATTTAACTTTTCAAGTCAAGGCAGTCAAAAGATGCGGCTGTTTATGTCACATATTTCGATACCCGAAAACTCACTCATCAAAGGTAGACCTACTTCCAGTTGACATAGAATCAAGAAATTTGGCAAATAGCAAGGTTTCGCTGTACAAGTAAGAGAGAAAAAAATCTGAAAATATTAATATGGAAATATATCACGCCAAACAACGCTTTTCTTTCTTATTCGACTATCTGTCCGTCTGTTAACACCCATTTTTCTCAGGTCAAATATGTCACATACCTGGCAGGCGTAAAAACTCAAATTAATCAAAAGATACGGCCATTAATTTCACATATTTTACACTCGCAAACTGACTCATCAAAACCCTTAGGGTACTTCCCGTTGACATAGAACCATTACACATGTCAAGGAGCTGGGGTTCACACTTGAAGCAAAGGAAAAAATTCGAAAACTCATTATTTGTAATCGTATCACACAAAAAGTACATTTTTTGCCATTTGTTATCCAATTGTCTATCTGTCCTGTTAAGGCTCCTTTTTCTCTGCGCTGTATCGATACTGATAACAGGCAAAAATCGTCGAGAGTCCTGATTCCCGGGATGAATGAACTATCTACGCACATAACATCGGTTTGCTGCAGAATTCTTGAACATATTCTCAGTTCGAATATAATAAATTTTCTCGAGTCCTAGGAGCTTATGTTGACGAATCAGCATTGTTTCAGACAACATCGCTCGTACAAAATTCAGCTTGCCCTTTCTTCAGATGATATACTGCGAACTATGGATGAAGGGCGACAGGCAGATTCCTTATTTCTAGATTTCCGGAAAGCGTTTGACACGGTTCCCCATTGCACGCTGTTAAAAGAGGAACGAGCATATGGAATAACTTCTTAAGTTGTAGAATCCAGTGTGTTGTCCTCGACGGCGTGTGTTCATCAGAGACAGGCTTTTCGTCAGAGGTATTCCAGAGAAGTGTGATAGAACGGCTGTTATTCTCTATTGGCAGACAGGGTGTGTAGCAATCTGCGACTGTTTACTGATGATGTTGTGGTGTACGGTAAATGTGGTGCACAGTGAGGTGTCGAAGTTGCGAGACTGTAGGAGGATACAAGATGACTTGCATAAAATTTCTAGTTGGTGTGATGAATGGCAGCTAACTCCAAATGTAAAGAAAAATGTAAATTAATGCGGATGAGTAGGAGAAACAAATCCTTATTGTTGGGATACAGCATTAGTAGTGTGTTGCTTGACAGTCGCGTCGTTTAAACAAGTGTGCGTAACGTTGGTAAGCGATGTGAAATGGGACGAGCGTGTGAGGATTGTGGTAGAAAATATAAATGGTCGACCTCGATTTATTGGGAGAATTCTAGGAAAGTTCGGTTCATCTGTGTAGGAAAGCGCATTTATGAAAATAGTGCAACCAATTCTCGGGTACTGCTCGAGTGTTTGGGATCCGTACCAGGTCGGATTAAAGCTAGACATCGCAGCAATTCAGTGACGGGCTGCTAGATTTGTTATTGGTAGGTTCGAACAAGACGCAAGTGTTACGGAGATGCACCGGGAATTCAAATGGGAGTCCGTGTAAGGAAAGCGACGTTCTTTTCGAGGAACACTGTTGAGCTGAGTGGCCAGCGTGACAGAATGTCAGTCCTTAGGGCCCGGGTCCGATTCCCGGCGGGGTCGGACATTTTCTCCGTTCAGAGACTGGGTGTTGTGTTGTCCTAATCACCATCGTTTCATCCCCATCGACGCGCAAGTCGCTGAAGTGGCGTCAAATCGAAAGGCTTGCACCCGGCGAACGGTCTACCCGACGGGAGGCCCTAGTCAAACGACTATATACTGTTGAGAAAATTTAGAGAACCAGCATTTAAAACTGACTGCAGAACGACTCTTTTGCCTCCAACACAGAGTGCGCGTAAGGACGACGAAAATAACATACGAGAAATTTGATGGATTACGGAGTATCGATGTAGATGTAGACACCTCCTACTTCCACTTATCCGGATTTTTTAAAAACGAGTGCTGCACCAATTCCCGTGACTCATTTCATGCAGCACTAGAAGAAGTTTTGACACACTGAGTATTATATCTCTTGTTCATAGAACTATATGGAATTTCTTATTACTAATATTTCGTGTTACAGTCACACAATTTAATCAGCGGTGTGTATGTGGCTGAAGCTTTAAATCTGTAGCCATGACATCCGATTCTGTACAAACAGTAGCACACGGCCAAGCTATTTACAAGTAATAGTATGACGGAACACTGAAGTGTGTGCGGGAATACATTGTGCCAAGCAAGTCAAAGAAGCCGGCCGCTATGATGGAGCGGTTCTAGGCGCTTCAGTCCGAAACCGCGCTCCTGCTACGGTCGCAGGTTCGAATCTTGCCTCGAGCATGGATGTGTGTGATGTCCTTAGGTTAGTTAGGTTTAAGTCGTTCTAAGTGTAAGGAACTAATGACCTCAGATGTAAAGTCCCATAGTGCTCAGAGCCATTTCAACCAAGTCATAGATAAACCTGGTAAATGGTTGGGCTGTGGTCTACTGTTTGCACAAAACCGGATATCATGGCTACACTCGGCCTAACACACACCGCGCATGAAATTATGTAACTGTAATCGCAAAATAGCTACACAGCCTAAGCGCCCGTAGTATACGAAATAAAAATAAAATGGACATAAGAACAACCAATGCAGGAAACTAATTTCTTTTAATACGTGCAATTACTAACCTCAAAAGAAGGTAACAAACATAAGCATCGGATCACGCAGACTAAGTATGGAGAGTTATGCGGAGTGTTACGTGATGTAAGGGTGCTGATGATGTTGTAAAGTAACATGCAGAATGTATCTAACATAAATACATATCTCAATTTTGATTACACAAGTGGCATATTAAAACTCAAACTAAATAGTACGAAAGTCAAAACAAGTACGACAATACGCAAGGTAGAAAAAAGAAGAACATAATTATTTCAAACTGAAACTGGTTTGTAGAACACTTACCTTTTTTGCTGTACACATCGAAGGCCACGCTGAAGTTATCTTAGACGAAGATCCCCAAGACTGTCGATGAAGACCCTCTTTTTAGTAGAGCAAAGGCATTCATTCGGCGTCGGAAGACTTAAAGGTATATGTGAAGAACGGTACATTTTTCCTTCAGTAAATGACCTGCCACATTTTTTTTCTCCACTAGACTACGTTTTAATAGGTTATTGAGATAGTGATTAGTAACCGAAATTTTTCTGCAGTATATGACTGACATTGTCAGATACAGTTTTAGCAATTGAAAGTTTCTGATGGGAAAGATGTCGATATGTCGTTTATCAGAGAAACTTAACATTTCAAATAATTGCCATAGGCAACTCTTCTCCTGAATGAGGTTTTCAGCGAAACATTACAGGCATATATGGGGACACATTTAAGGAATACACAAATGTTTACGCCAGATGCGTCCACGTGGCACCACGAATCATGAAATGGTTCAAATGGCTCTGAGCACTATGGGACTTAACATCTGAGGTCATCAGTCCCATAGAACTTAGAACTACTTAAACATAACCAACCTAAGGCCATCACACACATCCATGCCCGAGGCAGGATTCGAACCTGCGACCGTAGCGGTCTCGCGGTTCCAGACTGAATCGCCTAGAACCGCTCGGCTATTGCGGCCGGCACAAATCATGACCTCCGTCAAATGAAGACTACGGATGTGAAGGAAATCGGGAGTGAAAACAGCATGCTGATGTCCGATTATGTTGCTTAATCGCAGCAGACGTCGAGCGGGGAATTCCAACCTTCTTTCCTCCTTTCGGCTAGACAGATTATTTCGCAAACACTCACATAAATTATGACTAGTAAATAACAAAATCATCGATCAAAATGGGGGCTATGAGAAAAATAAGTACTTTTAAAGTTATGTCTTAGTTACAAGATACTACTGGAAGGAAATCAAAAAGTAAGAAAGTAAACTGAATATCGTGCAAAGGAAACATTTGATCTTTCTTACAAACCGAAGTAATTTCTTCCTTTTATGCCCGCTTTCTAAAGCAGTGGCCTCAGATAGGCTCAAGGCTCACAGTTCTTACATTTGCGATTTCTCCTCGGGATACCCCACAGCTCATTTCTCAAGGGAATTTTCCTTTGCAGCACGTCTTCCTTGAGCGTCTACATCCACATCTACATCTACATCTACATGGGTACTCTGCAATTCACACTTAAGTGCCTGACAGAGATTTCATAGAACCATTTTCATACTACTTCTCTACCATTCCACTCACGAGTGGCGCGTGGGAAAAAGGGACACATAAATCTTTCCGTTCGATCACTGATTTCTTTTATTTTATTATGATGATCATTTCTCCCTACGTAGATGTGTGTCAACAAAATATTTTCGCATTCGGAAGATAAAGCTGGTGATTGAAATTTCGTAAATAGATCTCGGCGCAAAGAAAACCGTCTTTGTTTCAGTGACTGACACCCCAATTCGCGTATCATATCAGTGACACTCTCACCCCTATTTCGCGATAACACGAAACGGGCTGCCCTTCTTTGCACTTTTTCGATGTCCTCCGTCAATCCTACCAGGTAAGGATCCCACACCGCGCAGCAATATTCCAGCAGAGGACGGACAAGTGTAATGTAGGCTGTCTCTTTAATGGGTTTGTCGCATCTTCTAAGTGTTCTGCCAACAAAGCGCAGTCTTTGTTTCGCCTCCCCCACGATATCATCTATGTGGTCTTTCCAATTTAAGTTCCTCGTAATTGTAATTTCTAGGTATCTAGTCGAATTGACAGCCCTTAGATTTGTGCGATTTATCGTATACCCAAAATTTATCGGATTTCTTTTAGTACCCATGTGGATGACTTCGCACTTTTCTTTGTTTCGTGCCATTTGCCACTTTTCGCACCATACAGAAATTCACTATAGATCATTTTGTAATTGGAACTGATCATCTGATGATTTTACAAGACGATAAATTACAGTATCATCTGCAAACAATCTAAGAGGGCTGCTCAGATTATCACCTAGATCATTTATGTAAATCAGGAACAGCAGAAGGCCTTTGACACTACCTCGCGGAACGCCAGATATCACGTCTGTTCTACTCGATGATATACCGTCTATCACTACGAACTGTGACCTCTCTGAGAGGAAATCACGAATCCAGTCACACAACTGAGACTATACTCCACATGCACGCAATTTGGTTAATAGTCACTTGTGAGGAATGGTATCAAAAGTCTTCTGGAAATCAAGGAATACGGAATCGATCTGAGATCCCTTGTCTATAGCACTCATTACTTCATGGGAATAAAGAGCTAGCTGTGTTGCAAAAGAACGATATTTTCTGAATAAGTGTTGGTTATGTATCAATAAGTCATTTTTGTCAAGGTGACTCATAATGTTCGAGTACAGTATATGATCCAAAATCCTACTGCAAATTGAGGTGAGTGATATGGGTCTCCAATTCAATGGGTTACTCCTATTTCCTTTTTGAATATTGGTCATATTGGAAGGTATTAAGTTCTGATGAATGTTTCATTTCCATGTTAAGTAAGTGCTTCCTACAAATATTAATGCCATGCCCATTGTATAGTAGCTGACATTGAAGGAAGGATGTTGCCGCTTCGAAAGACTGGGCATTTATTTTTTTAAGCGCCTAGTTAAAAGTAACGACTTGCTTTTTGTTAAGATAGGTCGGGTATAGCTACCAGTGAGGGCGAGTTGCCTGCATCTGTTCCTCTATTCTCAGCCAGCGGGGCGAAGAAGCTGGGTACAGCGCGAACAGCATCCCGCAAGTTGGGCGATGGTATGGGGAAAAAAACGGTGTTTGTGCACCAAACTTATAGAGATTATTTTTTCTGCCATCAGTGTTCTGGCTGGTTTTATGTGAGCCGAGACGATTTCCTGTCCTAAACCGACCTCTCCGTTCCAGACTAGCCCTTTCACTTTGCTGTACAACTATTTGGCAGCTCATTCCACTCCATTGTTCTCGCCTGCAGTCCTAGCATCCCCTGGCTTCATGGGTTCCTCTGGTGGTATGATGTTAGTCTCTGATGTCTTAAAACACGTCCTACCTCCTAGTCCCTTCATCCTATTAACATTTTCCTCGTGTGCCTTTCCCTGCAGAATCGCCGGAAAATATCCTCATTTATCACCCTCACCGATCCACCGAATTTTCAGCGTCCACCTGTAGCATCACATTTCATACACATCGACTTTCTTCTTTTTCCGGTTTTCCTACAGTGCGTGATTCACTTCCATACAAAGTTGTGCGCTATGCGTGCCTTCTCAAAAATGTCTTCCTGCCGATTTTCTTATTCTTCAGATTCTTCATTGTTACTGAAAGTATGATCTGAAATGGCGATGTAGTGGGCATAAAATGTAACCAGTCGCTTTAAAAAACAATGATAAAAAATGATGCGTTTTATTTTTGTATCGTTAACTGGTATCCAAAGCACTGCAGGCTCATCATCAGATGGCGGAACATTACAAGAACATTATCTGGACCAGCCGCAACTAGACACAAAGGTCGTCGCGACTCCAGTACTTGGTGGTATCCAGTAAACAAACTGTGAACATAAGTACTTACGTTTACCGTGGAGCCAAATAATGCAGTTAAATATTTTGTGTGTGTGTGTGTGTGTGTGTGTGTGTGTGTCTGTGTAAGTTGGCAGAATGTACGTTATCAGAATGAATTTGTTATCGATACCACGAGACAGCGAAGGCAACACGACCGCTAACTCCTATTCGCCCATGGCCCAGTAGGTCCTTAAGCTTCCATTTGATGATGAACCTGCGGTGTCTTTAAAACTAGTCTGTTGTACAATAAATCACACCATAATTGAAAAAAAGCGATTACTTGCATATTATAGCCACAAAAATTGCCAATTGAAATCACAGTTACAGCTTTTTTCATTCACAATTGACATAGTAAATTTAGTATGATCTGAGACTATTTCTGCCCCTGGCGACTTCTTACACTATATGATTTCGAAACCTCTGCCTCATAGTGATTTACTCTAATATCACCCGGTGTCTCCAGCCATTTTCCAACTGCACCGCGTCGTCTTGTGATCTTTGAATAATGTATTTGTTGCAAAAATGAAAGAGTCTTTAATATCTCTCATTTCTGTTATCGAGCCTCTGCTCTATTTTTCTGCTCCTTTTCCTATAACAGAGCTTCAGTCGACCGTGTTTACTGGATTTCCATATCCCTTCACACCGTGATTTACCCGTTAAACTCCCTTACTTCTACCTCGTCGTCTCCGGTTAGTGACGTCGCCATGTACATCTAAATTCTGGATACTGAATTTGCTCTGATTTCGATTCCCGCTGAGCATAATCCATTCGCTGATCTCTTCACACTATCACACTATTTGTCCTACCTTCCCATTCATAACGAAAACTTCTGTTAAATAAGAAAGTTAATTTCGAACGGCCAAATACAAAACGAAAAATCATAATAATTTACTACACTTTTATAAGCTTATTCTCCAATGAAATGGTCAATTTATGGACTGTACTATCGGTGCTCGAGGACAGCGTGCTTAAGTTAGTCAGCTGACGTAAAGGTATGGTGTGGTCAAATATGCCTAGCACCTCGCAAGTACAAACAGTAAAGTTAATAACTGTCACAGTAACAGATAGTTAATCAACATTGCAGAGTGTGTGGATACCGTGGTATATCATGGAACCGATAACAGATCAACACCTTGAGAGAAATATTGTAATCCGACCCTATTAATAGAATGACCTCTAATTAAACTCCTCGTCAAAATAGAAACCAGCATTAAGTAACAAATTTAGCAACTAACTTGTCAACTGGAGATGTGTTTAGCCTTTTATCGCACATCTACTCACGTGTTGCTTGAATACGTTTGCCTCCCACGCACATGAACCACTGAAATAAGCATTCGCCAGAAAACATCTGCGGCGGCGTAGATACTGACTACGAATAGGTGGACGTGTTTTTCTGCTCTCTGCTTCAGTAAAGGCTTATAAGCACCTTCAAATAAAGTTAAAACTCTTAATCAAAGTGCGTCTTACAAACTGTGATAATTCCGCTTATCGTCATCAGTGAAAAAGAATATCCTCTCTGGTTAAACGTTGAGGATATACTAATGACTTGTGTCTTTTCAACAAATTTGATACCACAAAAAACAGAAAAGTTAAATAAATGTAAAATAATAATCTATAGGTTACCACGGAAACCATTGATGTTTCAGTAGTGAAAATTTGGGAATTAAATAGACTAATTAGAAAATTACAGATGAAACGTAATTTTTGGCCATTTAGCCGAAAATTTCTTAAAAAACATTCAGAAGGAGATTAGACTGGGCGAACATGCTCAATTCCAATGAAGCCAATTGTGCCTTAAGAGAAAGAAATTCCTAGCCTTGTGATGGAAGTACGTGAGAAATAAGGAGAGAGAGAAGAATAAGTGTCAGAATTAGTCTTCAGTTAATGAAGTGTCTCTTAAAAAAGGAAGTTTCCAGAAGTATTAACTAGGTTACGTGGGAAACAAGGCATGAAAACAGCAGACAGATGAAGCTACAGTTGTAGACCTTCAGCGAGCTATATTTTTGCATTCGACTGCAAAGGCTTACTGTAATAAGATCCTGAGCCACCAAGGCCTAACGCTAGAGCTGATGTAAAAAATAAAAAATGAAAAAAATAAAAGAAACTGGCATCACTGGCGAATGAATTGGCGACAGTTCCCGTCACGGACAGCTCTCGGTAATCTTTGGGCCCAGTTTCAGCCACGCACGCATTATGTGATTTATGCCTCTGCTTATCATTCTGGAGCGTCACCCTGAATGATTAGATAGCGAAATTACGGAGTATGCATTTCTTGCTTCACATGCACTTCTTGCTATAAAAATTGCAACACAATTGTGTGTATGTGTGTGCACGAACACTCATTTGGTGCATGAAGTATTACCATCGTGTATTCTCCAGGCATGACTTTATGCCTGGTACAACAGATATTATATGGACAGCCCTCAACCTCACATCATGTAAATGGTATAGTCTTACGCTTTTGAAACGAATACTGTAGTGGCAAGAATGCAAATAGCGGATAAGTACTAAAATCAATGAAATCTGCTGCCAAATAAGTGTAAAATTACTCGTGTGTATGAACTTACGCTTGCTGCAATGTCCAGCAGCTCAACACAGACTGAGTCTTTTTACAGCCAATTCAAAAGCAGGGATGGCGATGGGAGGAGTCCTCTCTCCCACAAACTGATTAAATAGAGAAGTTTAGGTCCCTGCCAAAATTTAAGAAATTCTTACATAAGGATAATATACATATAAATCAATGAACATAATTCCCAAGACAGTAACTTATACCTTTCTCTCCAGCAGCTCAGCACAACTGAGTCTTTTTTCTGCCAAGAGGCAGAGGAGAGCGGAGAAGTTTGCGAGAGGAGTGTAGCTTTGAAAAGCTTATGTTCAAGCGTCTACTTAAGCACCTTAGCGAAAATAACATACTGTGAAAGTCACAGTTTGGATTTCTTAAGGGTTCTGATATTGAGAAAGCTATTTACATTTACAGCGAAAATGTCCTTAATTCATTGGACAACAAACTAGAGGCAACTGGCATATTCTGTGACCTGTCAAATGCTTTTGACTTTGTGAATCACAGCATTCTTTTAAGTAAATTAAAATATTACGGCGTCACTGGTAGTGCTGCAAAGTGGTTTCAGTCATATCTTACTAACAGAAAACAAAGGGTGTCATTACGTAACACTTCAGCAGTAGGCAATCAGACATCCTCTGACTGGGAAGAAATTACATGTGGTGTTCCCCAAGGTTCCACACTAGGTCCACTACTGTTTCTTGTGTATGTTAATGACCTGCCATCTGTTACATTACCAGATGCCAATTTTGTCTTATTTGCAGATGATACAAACATTGCAGTAAATAGTAAATCAAATATAAATTTAGAAATGGCAGCTAATCAAATTTTTACTGACATTAATAAGTCGTTTATAGCTAGTTCACTGTCATTAAACTTTGAAAAGACCCACTATATGCAGTTCAGAACTTTCAAGAGATTTCCTTCTGGTGTGTGTATAAAATATGATGACATGGAAATAGGAGAAGTTGAGAGTGGAAAATTCTTGGGATTACAACTTGATAATAAATTCAGTTGGGAGCAACATACTAACGAACTGCTAAAGCGCATAAACTAGTGTGTCTTTGCAATGCGAATGATGCCTGACATATTTTGCTTATTTTCACTCCATTATGTCATATGGTATCATACTTTGGGGTAACTCCACAAACAGAGAAAAAATTTTTAGAGTACAGAAGCGTATAATAAGAGTAATGAGTAGTGTAAATCCAAGAACATCATGTCGAAACCTATTCAAAGAATTAGGCATATTAACCACAGCTCCTCAGTATATTTATTCCTTAATGAAGTTTGTTGTAAATAATAGATCTCTCTTTCCAACTAACTGCCTAGTGCACAGTATCAATACTAGGAATAAGAACAATATATATAAAGATTTGAAATCACTTACCCGTGCCCATAAAGGAGTCCAGTATTCAGCAACGCATATTTTCAATAAGTTACCAGCAACCATTAAGAGTTCAGTTTCAGACAAGGCACAAATTAAACATAATTTAAAAGAAGTTTTGGTGGCCAACTCCTTCTATTCCATCCATGAGTTTCTCAACAAGTGCACTAGACCATTTTAATGGAAATTTATTATACCTTAATTTTTCACAATACTTGGTTGTCACAGCCAAGTAACTACCTACTGTGTGAATGGTGGAAGTATGGAAAGCAGATGTAAGGCTTAAGTCTGTAAATAATGGAAGTTTAATTTTAAATCTTGTACATAATCTGACTGTTCGTAACTGATTATAACTGAAATGAATAATTTACTTTAATTTTTGACAATACTTGGTTGTAGTAACCAAGAAACTAGCAAATGTCTCAATGGTCGATTTAATGAAAGCAGATGTAAGTATCAAACCTGTAAATATTAGAAGTTTAAATTTAATTCATGTACATAATTTTACTGTTTATTGACTGAGGATCGTTAAAATTACTGAAACTCATGATTTCTAATCACTTTTTTGTAATGTGTTTATCTGACATGTTCCACACCCAGGGGGATTCCCGCTTTTATAAGTCTATGGAATGAATAATTAATCTAATCTAATCTCTAACATCACTAATGCAATGTTGCCATGTTTACCCCTGATGGTGAGGAGGTCGGAGGACCACACAGCGAGAGCAGTCATCTTGAATGAATTTATAGCAATGCAGATTGCATCAGTGTCAGCTTAATAACCCTGTTGTGATTGCTGTATGTATGGTTTGATAGCTGTTCTACGATTTTGGCACTATGGTTCAATATACCCTGGACAAATAAGGACAGGTGGGTAGAAACAACCGAAGACTGCGATTCATTGGCAGAACACTTAGAAGTTGCAACAGGTCTACTAAAGAGACTGCTTACTCCACACTTGTCCGCCATATTCTGGAGTATTGCTGTGCGGTGTGGGATCCGCATCAGATGGGACTTCGGATGACATCGAGAAAGTACAAAGAAGGGAAGCTCGTTTTGTATTATCGCGAAGTAGGGGAGATAGTGTCACAGACATGATACGTGAATTGGAGTGGAAATCAGTAAAACAAAGGCGTTTTTCGTTGCGACGGGATCTTCTCATGAAATTTCAATCACTAGTTTTCTCCTCCTACTGCGAAAACATTCTGTTGGCACCCACCTACATAGGGAGCAATGACATCACGAAAAAATAAGAGAAATCAGGGCTCGCACAGAAAAATTTAAGTGCACGTTTTCCCCCAGGCGCTGTTAGAGAGCAGCTTGAAGGCGGTTCATTGAACCCTCTGCTAGGCACTTTATTTGTGAATAGCAGAGTAATCACGTAGCTGTAGATGTATATAAAAAAATAATACTTATGGACAGTGGAGTACTTGAAGTAAGTTTTATGCAAAAATGTATTTCGCTTTAGATTGAGAAGCAAGTTATTTGCAAATGTTAATTTTTTTTCTACTAAAGGAGTATTTGCGTAGTTCATTAGCAGTCTTTGTCAACAGCTGTGGTATGCTTCAGCAAATGACGCCTCCTTTCTTGAAGAGGCATCTGCATTGTTTGGGTTAGTTGAATAGATAAATAGTACATACTTAAACATTTTACTAGTATAGTATCTAATTTATCGATTTCTGCTGTTACTCAATGTTGTTTTGTTAGGCGACGGAGTGAATAAATAAAATGTCAATTAAAATAAACGGGATGAGTTTTCTGATCAGCCTGTCAATGTCTATCTCGCGTGTGTTGAAATGAGTTATTGTTACGATGGGTTTTTTTCCTCCTTTTTTTAAAAAGTTAATTTCGTTCTTTTCTAGAAGCGCAGAACAGCCGTTGTAATAGACTGATGACGACGCAAAATGAGAATGTATTTCCTTTTTTGTTCTAGTGGCATTTATCGAGCGCCATGCTGTACCTATTATGAGGATCATTGGTCAGCAGGTTCAGGCAGTTTCACCAGCTAATTGACCATTTGTCAACCTACATTAGAAGTGTAAGAAATTATAAGCATCTGTCGACCACAATGGCGCAGGAAGGCTTCTGGGAGGCTGCAACTTGATTCTGTATCAGTCCCAGTTAAGCCGTTTCCTACGGATGTCCTGTTGTTAACAGCAGTGTGGTGGACCCTCTGGTTACAGTAAGAGCTATTCTAATACCAAATGAAACGCACAAGACTATCCATGTTGATGTTACTATCAAACATTGTTATCGGCGTTCTTATATACGAATTTTATCTCCACTGATCGGAAAGGGTGCCTAGCGATGATACTAACTCAATATTTTGTTGTGCTTCTGAGGTAAATGGCTGGAGTTATCTGTTAACCTAATGCACACGGATGCATGCAATAATTTTTTCTGATTGAAAACTGCTTGCATGTTCATTCATTTATTTGTGTGTATTATTCTGTTCATCTTCCGGTGAGTTTATTAACATCATCTTCCTAAAATAAGGACTGAAGTCATCGTCATCATCATGATCATCATCATTTCACATGCTAGAGCTCAACTCTGTTCCGATCCATAGATTCACCTCGCCTTGGTCTTCCCAAACTTCTTTTGCTTCTTAGTAGGTACTCAGTGCCTTGTTTCTTCTAATTCTACGGTTGTGGTTTTGCCGTTTCCGCGGGTATTTGTTCAATATTGTTCTCAGTACACGACCTTCAGTTTCGTTCATATGACTTTCGTCCGCTCAGCCACAGCCTCCGAGTCTTCGCAGAAATTTCTTTTCTGTTCCTTGAATTCGGCTCTTGTCCTTTGGCACTCGGGACCCATGACCACCCCATAATAGGGCTGGGACTGCCATTGTAGAATTTCACCTAGATTCTCGTGAGGTAGCTTTTAACCTACGTTCGCCTGATTGTAATTCTGAGAGAAACTACCAAAATTTCTCTCGATGTCTCGGTGCCACTCACATGTGATATTCTATCGAGTAACTACAGCTTGGAATTTTTTCGAGGCTAGTGGCTTCTAAGGTTATTTTTAACTTATGGTTGCTATTCCTTTAAGGGCGATAACTTTGATTTGACAGAAATTTCACAGCTGTATTTTTTTGGCTATTTTATGTGATAAGATGAACTTTTTCACAGCGTTAGTGACGTTGATATGGTTACCATGTTAGCCGATAATAACTATTATCTCTGATTTTAATATTGCTAATAAATTTCAAGTATGTCTGTGGAGTGGAAATTGAACTCAGAACCTTGTTCTCTGCAAGCAACGTCCCTTTTTGTGTTTTTTTAGAGGGGCGAAGCGAGGGGGGGGGGGGGGGGGAAGAGGGGTGGAATCAGTCTTCTGACTGGGTTGACGCAGATTAGCATTCCTAACCAACAGAATTATTTGGGCACGCTTGCTGTCTGTACACAG
Organism: Schistocerca gregaria; assembly: GCF_023897955.1. Taxonomy (NCBI): domain Eukaryota; kingdom Metazoa; phylum Arthropoda; class Insecta; order Orthoptera; family Acrididae; genus Schistocerca; species Schistocerca gregaria. Next base: position 872,111,393 of record NC_064922.1, read on the forward strand.
AACTTCAGTCTGCCAATAACCAAAGCCGACAGTTCAAAGGTTGGATTGAACACATGATTGACTGCTTTACTGAGCATGATCATAGTGGAGTTGCTACTCTTGCACCTACTTTTGATCTGACCTGCCCAGTCACCTCTAGCGGTCCTATAGTTTAATGAAGATTTCGAACTACAATGTAACTTGCCATATCCGTATATACCTCTCATAGCCAGAGACGAATTTACTGGAATATATTGGACCCAAACCCTTGTATTTGTGGTCTGACACTAATACAATCACCAAGAAACATAAACTGTCATTAAATCCCCAATATTTTCCAAGTGAAAGCTTACGCCATCCTCAAACGAAACGTGAAAGCGGACGACGACATTCAGCTAATCGAGTTTTGTGACATGAGAACGTAGAATTTCGCCTTGCTAAACATTCCCAGACAAAAAAGGCAAAATAAGACACGTCAGATTTTTGCTTCTTGGCGAGGTACGAGGACAATGAGATGCAAGGTCACTGTTATATCACAAGCAGCCTTAGGAGAGGCGATTCTGGATTACATTGTTTGCAGCTGAAGTCTGTATTTGGCGCTTTTTTATATTACCGTTTATGTGCTATCAATATATGCTGTATCAAGGCACCGGCATTTTAAGGATCTCCCGAAAACGCTTTGTTGTTGCTTCCGGTACTTGTAATAATACGACGAGAGACAACATATTGGTGGCAAAAAGGCCTTTTTTGTTATAACTTGCGAGCTATGAAATTATTGCGCTTTAGGGCATCGGTGCGCTGAAGACTTACCAAAAATGCACTGTTTTTGGTACGATTTGTTATGATTAAACTCCAGTCAATGACGTATTTCTGGTTAATGCTTTCAGGATACTATAAGATCAAAGACATATTCGAATGTGAGATTTATTAATCAATAATTTTTACTTTAAAAAATAGTGGTGTCCTGAACAGAGATGTAGACTCTGATAAGAAGCTCGCGTCCTGCTCTCTGCATATATTTTTTATTCCCCTTCATATTTCCTAAAAGATTCTGGGACATTCGTATTAATTTAATGACAGTATGTTGTGTGATTTCGGGAGTGAGTATGTTTTATTTTGTGAGCATGCCAGAGAACACGGGCCAATGAACTACAAGACCGCTATCTATGTTACTGCCTGATCGCTCACAATTCAATATTTATTTATTTATTTATTCATCCCAAGGTCTTTCCACATTATGGGAGACGTGATTCCGTTGTAAATAACAAACACACACACACACACACACACATTATTCTTAAGAGCAGAAAATTTAATAGTAATATTGGATGAAATAAATGACTTCTCTCGTTTTATGTACAAGAGAGCATTTACTACCTGCAGAAGGAGCTATTACACTTTCTTGTTTCAGTTCTCTCCTATTTCACACATTCCAAGAATTCTGCTGCTGAACAGAAGTAGTAATATAATAAGAATGCCATTAGAGCTTTACTGGAAAGCAAGAATAACGAAATAATTTTTATCCTATCTGGAAGACTATTCCAAACACATATCGTGCTATTCGTAATGAATATTTTAAAAGCTGATGTCCTAACTGGCTCAGCATGAAGCTTTTCTTCTTGCATTCAATCATGTTCATAGATATTGAAGTTTTTATTTATGTGTGCTACAGACAGCATTATGAACAAGAAAGCAATGTGCGCTTTAATAGAGGTAACATAGCGGCTGAACTCGCCCCTATCTTCATAAACGAAGTCTGTGGTCCGCTCGCCACATGCAGCCGATGACTGCCGCTGGAAAGCGCTACGGACTCAAGCACATTGCGTACGACGTGCCTGCTCGTTTTACGTGTGCACCAACCACGATGGAAGCCAAGTTTCGCATGCTTCATGATGAGGAACACGTCCCGGGTGATGACAGCTCAACTCTGTACTAGTATACACTCTGTTGAATGTGCGCCAATGGGGACAGGAAACTTTCGGGTGAAATGCGCTACTAACTGTGTCTTCTCAGGGCATCTCAAAGCTTCAGTTCTTCCCCCTTCCTTCTAATCCGAGTAGAAGCTCTCCCAGAGTGCACAAAGTATAGATACTGCAAGGAGCTTCGCCTTATCCACAGCCACGGGCTGTCGGTAAGAATGAATAAATCTCATGCTCTTTCTTGAAGTAAACCTTTGTCTGCAGCGAAATTGCTTACCGTCATACACTTTCTTCGAGGGGAGAATCTCAAGTGAAACGTATATGGCCGGCCATGTGGCCGAGCGGTTCTAGGAGCTTCAGTCTGGAACCGCGCGACCGCTACGGTCGCAGGCTCGAATCCTGCCTCGGGCATGGATGTATGTGATGTCCTTAGGTAAGTTAGGTTTAAGTAGTTCTAAGTTAAAGGGGGCTGATGACCTCAGATGTTAAGTCCCATAGTGCTCAGAGCCATTTGAAACGTATATGAGGTGTTATCAAAAGGTAATGGGGATTTTTATTTTTGTTAAAAAATCTTCATTTACTCATCAGCATCAACTTTTTTTCTTTTTAGGGTAATTCCCTTCAGACATGAACACTTGTGCCAGCGCTTTTTTCGGTTTGGAAGCACTCCTGGAACTCACTTTTCCGTATGACGTTCTACCGCTTCTCATCAATGGTGGCAAAACAACGTCCTTTCATGGTTCTTTTCAGCTTCGGGAGCAGAAAGGAGTAGCAGGGGCCATTTTTGGCGAATACGGTGACTGAGGCAGCATAACAGTTTTTTTTTTTTTTTTTTTTTTTTTTTTTTTTTTTTTTTTTTTTTCATCCAAGAGTTCTTATATGTTACTGTATGATACGTTTCTTCATTGGAATTAGGCAGTACCACACTAGTCCATAGACTGTTGTTCTCATAAGCAACGGTGCAACAATGTCATATTACTATAGTTATGAACCCCTACCTTTTGATAACCCTGCGGTATAAGAAGTCACGCTCTTGCAATGTCCATGGTAAAACCCCACCCCGTTTCCTTGTGTATGCCCTTCTTCCTTCCCTCCTTTTCGCTGGGTCCAAACACTGCAGTTCGCTCAAGTTATTTATATGCACTTATTTCCCCCACCCTCCCAGATAGCGCCCATCTTACCAAACTTACGTTCCGTTTTACGTGTCTTGTGGAGATATTCAATAACGCGTGCTCGTTGGAATTGAGGCGTAAGTGAGGGCATTACCGGGATGCAGTTTCCTCTAGTGGTGTCGCCACAATTGTGGTTGTTTTCTTGGGATTGTTTCTCGCAAAACGCCTCATAATTTCCAGGTATTCCTTATTGACCGTACGACCATAAGGCAGGAACCTCATCATGCACTATACCAGTGTAATCGAGGAAAACAGTGAGAAGAACGTTTACATGTGATCGAACTTGTCGAATTTTTTTCGGTCTTGGCTCTTCAGGGCGTGGTACTAGCCGAGCGGTCTGAGACGCTGCAGTCATGGTCTGTGCGGCTGGTCCCGGCGGAGGTTCGACTCCTCCCTCGGGCATGGGTGTGTGTGTTTGTCCTTAACATAATTTAGGTTAAGTAGTGTGTAAGCTTAGGGACTCATGACCTTAGCAGTTAAGTCCCATAAGTTTCACGCACATTTGAACTTTTTTTTTTTTTTTTGTTGGTTCTTCAGGCAGTTTCCGGTGCGGACAAATGAGCCTTGGTTACATCATACCCGTTCACCAGTGTTACCTGTTATAACCTTCTTTAGAAATTCTGGATCGCTGTCGTCTTCATTCAGCAGTTTCTGAGCAATGCCTACGCGACGTCGTTTTTGGTCGAAATTCGACAATTTCGCACAAACCCTGCTTCTAGACGTTTTATGCCCAAACCATACGAAAAAATTGCTTGGCGTGAGCCTAAGGATACGCCGACATCATCAGCAACGTCTCTGATGGTGATTCGGCGATTTTCCAGAACCATTTTCTTTACTTCTTCCACACTGTCGCCAGTAATTGGCATGATAGGGCGTCCAGGATCACCTCACCTTCAACGTCTTTTCGACGTTTGCACCACTTGTAAACTCTTGTCTACTCATAGTAGATTCGCAAAAAGCCACAGTCAACATTTCGAATGCGGTGCTGCACTTAATCCAGTTTTTCAAGGAAAATTTAATGCAAATTCTTTGAACCAACTTTCTTTAAAGTAAAAATTCGCCGAGCAGCACTTGAAAATACATATAAACTTTTCGATTATCAGCAAAAAACTAAATATTCAAAACAGCTGAAAATCCAAACATACGTCGGGTTACATCGGGACATGTGTACCAACACCGTAAACTTTTTTTTTAAGTCTAATAAACCGTCGAGGAGTTTCATTACAGCTCACACTTCCGAGCAGTGCGAAAGATTCATCCTGGATAACACAGCATTTACCAAGAAGGTAGTCAATAGATTGTTGTGTACCAGGGGTTTCTTTAAGATCGTGTGACATGGCAAAAATAGTAAACAGTCTCCATTTCAAGCAGTACCACACAATTTCTTGCACAGTGAATATTTGAACTGCAGCCTACTGTACACAGAACCATCGCCATGTTCGCCCTTGACGTCGTCGAATTCGAGATCAAAAACTTCGAAGTTTTCGGCATCCAACTTCGACTTCCAACGTCATCAAACATTCGACGGTCACTGATCAGTAAAGACATCCTCCAGGATTACACATCGGGAAGGCGAGCCAAAGGTTGCGTTTCATTGGCAGGACACTTAGAAGATGCAACAAGTCCACTAAAGAGACAGCCTACACTACACTCGTTCGTCCTCTGTTAGAATATTGCTGCGCGGTGTGGGATCCTTACCAGGTGGGATTAACGGAGGACATCGAAAGGGTGCAAAAAATGGCAGCTCGTTTTGTATTATCACGTAATAGGGGAGAGAGTGTGGCAGATATGATACGCGAATTGGGATGGAAATCATTACAGCAAAGACGTTTTTCGTCGCGGCGAGATCTATTTACGAAATTTCAGTCACCAACTTTCTCTTCCGTATGCAAAAATATTTTGTTGATCCCAACCTACACAGGTAGAAGTGATCATCAAAATAAAATACGAGAAATCAGAGCTCGAACAGAAAGGTTTAGGTGTTCGTTTTTCCCGCGACCTGTTAGTGAGTGGAATGGTAGAGAGAGAGTATGATTGTGGTTCGATGATGCCTCTGCCAAGCACTTAAATGTGAATTGCAGAGTAGTCATGTAGATGTAAATTACGATCTTTGGTTATACGTTTCTCTATTGCTGTGCGATGTACCCAACTTTCACCTTCTTGGTGTGTTCCTGTGTCTTGGTATACAGCAAAATATGTTCTGAATGAAGTACTTGTTGACAACTTAATAAAAAAAATTCTTTGTATGAGTTTGCCATTATTATTAACTCCAGCATTGGACGTTTTAATCTACAATGTCGAACTATTTGAGTACTGTCTCTCAATATTTATCTTAATTATTAGTACCTTAAATATATATGTTAATGCCTAATGCGGAAGGCTATATGCACTCCACAGTCCAAGCCAGTTTCTCTTAGGTCACTGTCGATCACTAGCCCCACTATATTTTCCCCATCACTTCTTACATACATTTTAGGCGAGGATATAATAGTAAGACAAAACAAGAGACCACAAAATGTAATAGGAATATAATACTGTGGCCCTAAAATGTTGTGTCAGATAACTAAGTGAGGTTCTTGCCTGGAAATTCAGCTTTTTTCATCTCCTACAAACAGGTCCCCCCCCCCCCCCCCCCCCCATGAACCATGGACGTTGCCGTTAGTGGGGAGGCTTGCGTGCCTCAGCGATACAGATGGCCGTATCGTAGGTGCAACCACAACGGAGGGGTATCTGTTGAGAGGCCAGACAAACGTGTGGTTCCTGAAGAGGGGCAGCAGCCTTTTCAGTAGTTGCAGGGGCAACAGTCTGTATGATTGACTGATCTGGCCTTGTAACATTAACCAAAACGGCCTTGCTGTGCTGGTACTGCGAACGGCTGAAAGCTAGGGGAAACTACGGCCGTAATTTTTCCCGAGGGCATGCAGCTTTACTGTATGATTAAATGATGATGGCGTCCTCTTGGGTAAAATATTCCGGAGGTAAAATAGTCCCCCATTCGGATCTCCGGGCGGGGACTACTCAAGAGCACGTCGTTATCAGGAGAAAGAAAACTGGCGTTCTATGGATCGGAGCGTGGAATGTCAGATCCCTTAATCGGGCAGGTGGGTTAGAAAATTTAAAAAGGGAAATGGATAGGTTAAAGTTAGATATAGTGGGAATTAGTGAAGTTCGATGGCAGGAGGAACAAGACTTTTGGTCAGGTGAATACAGGGTTATAAACACAAAATCAAGTAGGGGTAATGCAGGAGTAGGTTTAATAATGAATAAAAAAGTAGGAGTGCGGGTAAGCTACTACAAACAGCATAGTGAACGCATTATTGTGGCCAATATAGACACAAAGCCAACACCTACTACACTAGTACAAGTTTATATGCCAACTAGCTCTGCAGATGATGAAGAAATTGATGAAATGTATGATGAGATAAAAGAAATTATTCAGGTAGTGAAGGGAGACGAAAATTTAATAGTCATGGGTGACTGGCATTCGTCAGTAGGAAAAGGGAGAGAAGGAAACATAGTAGGTGATTATGGATTGGGGCTAAGAAATGAAAGAGGAAGCCGTCTGGTAGAATTTTGCACAGAGCATAACTTAATCATAGCTAATACGTGGTTCAAGAATCATAAAAGAAGGTTGTATACATGGAAGAATCCTGGAGATACTAAAAGGTATCAGATAGATTACATAATGGTTAGACAGAGATTTAGGAATCAAGTTTTAAATTGTAAGACATTTCCAGGGGCAGATTTGGACTCTGACCACAATCTATTCGTTATGAACTGTAGATTAAAACTGAAGAAACTAAAAAAAGGTGCTAAATTAAGGAGATGGGACCTGGATAGACTGAAAGAACCAGAGGTTGTAGAGAGTTTCAGGGAGAGCATAAGGGAACAATTGACAGGAATGGGGGAAAGAAATACAGTAGAAGAAGAATGGGTAGCTTTGAGGGATGAAGTAGTGAAGGCAGCAGACGATCAAGTAGGTAAAAGACGAGGGCTAATAGAAATCCTTGGGTAACAGAAGAACTTTGAATTTAATTGATGAAAGGAGAAAATATAAAAACGCAGTAAACGAAGCAGGCAAAAAGGAATACAAACGTCTCACAAATGAGATCGGCAGGAAGTGCAAAATGGCTAAGCACGGATGGCTAGAGAACAAATGTAAGGATGTAGAGGCTTATCTCACTAGGGGTAAGATAGTTACTGCCTACAGGAGAATTAAAGAGACCTTTGGAGAGAAGAGAACCACTTGTATGGATATCAAGAGCTCAGATGAAAACCCTGCTCTAAGCAAAGAAGGGAAGGCGGAAAGGTGGGAGGAGTATATAGAGGGTTTATACATGGGCGATGTACTTGAGGACAATATTATGGAAATGGAAGAGGATGTAGATGCAGACGAAATGGGAGATAAGATACTGCGTGAAGAGTTTGACAGGGCACTGAAAGATCTGAGTCGAAACAAGGCCCCGGGAGCAGACAACATTCCATTAGAACTACTGACGGCCTTGGGAGAGCCAGTCCTGACAAAACTCTACCATCTGGTGAGTAAGATGTATGAGACAGGCGAAATACCCTCAGACTTCAGGAAGAATATAATAATTCCAATCCCAAAGAAAGAAGATGTTGACAGATGTGAAAATTACCGAACTATCAGTTTAATAAGTCACAGCAGCAAAATACTAACGCGAATTCTTTACAGACGAATGGAAAAACTGGTAGAAGCGGACCTCGGGGAAGATCAGTTTGGATTCCGTAGAAATACTGGAACACGTGAGGCAATACTGACCTTACGACTTATCTTAGAAGAAAGATTAAGAAAAGGCAATCCTACGTTTCTAGCATTTGTAGACTTAGAGAAAGCTTTTGACAGTGTTAACTGGAATACTCTCTTTTAAATTCTGAAGGTGGCAGGGGTAAAATACAGGGAGCGAAAGGCTATTTACAATTTGTACAGAAACCAGAAGGCAGTTATAAGAGTCGAGTGGCATGAAAGGGAAGCAGTAGTTGGGAAGGGAGTGAGACACGGTTGTAGTCTGTCCTCGATGCTATTCAATCTGTATATTGAACAAGCAGTAAAGGAAACAAAAGAAAATTTCGGAGCTGGCATTAAAATCCAGAGAGAATAAGTAAAAACTTTGAGGTTCGCCGATGACATTGTAATTCTGTCAGAGACAGCAAAGGACGTGGAAGAACAGTTGAACGGAATGGACAGTGTCTTGAAAGGAGGGTATAAGATGAACATCAACAAAAGCAAAACGAGGATAATGGAATGCAGTCAAATTAAATCGGGTGATGCTGAGGGAATTAGATTAGGAAATGAGACAGTTAAAGTAGTAAAGGAGTTTTGCTATTTAGGAAGTAAAATAACTGATGATGGTCGAAGTAGGGAGGATATAAAATGTAGACTGGCAACGGCAAGGAAATCGTTTCTGAAGAAGAGAAATTTGTTTACATCGAGTATAGATTTAAGTGTCAGGAAGTCGCTTCTGAAAGTATTTGTGTGGAGCGTAGCCATGTATTGAAGTGAAACATGAATGATAAGTAGTTTGGACAAGAAGAGAATAGAAGCTTTCGAAATGTGGTGTTAGAGAAGAATACTGAAGATTAGATGGGTAGATCACGTATCTAATGAGGAGGTATTGAATAGAATTGGGGAGAAGAGGAGTTTGTGGCACAACTTGACAAAAAGAAGGGGCCGGTTGGTAGGACATGTTTTGAGGCATCAAGGGATCACAAATTTAGCATTGGAGGGCAGCGTGGAGGGTAAAAATAGTAGAGGGTGACCAAGAGATGAATACACTAAGTAGATTCAGAAGGATGTAGGTTGCAGTAAGTACTGGGAGATGAAGAAGCTTGCACAGGATTGAGTAGCATGGAGAGCTGCATCAAACCAGTCTCAGGACTGAAGACCACAACAACAACAACAAACAGTTTGTAACTTTCAGATAATAATTAAGATAGCCTAAAATTACATTTTCAAAACTGAAACTAAATTTATTTAAGAAAAATTAATGAAATATTTTCTGGATAATTGCTACTCGTAGAAATTGATGATACTCTAAAACACATCAGTGTTGACTACAGCATGATTCAAATGTCTTTTATACGGCATATTTCCCTGAACTCCATAAATATGTAAAAAATAACTTTTTTCTTAGTGATCGTATTGATATTTATAAACGACACTAAATGTGAAGAAACGTTAAGTTGTGGAGTTGTTCAGTCGCAGAAGCAGGTATCCATGTCATGGCACGATGGATTAATAAAGCTTGGAAGTATTTGAGATCTGCCATGCCACTTGGAGGTTTTCCGCTAAACTGCTTCAGGAGATAACGGAATGACTCACTTGAGAAGGACACTGCTGATTCCCCGATTCCTCCCCCAAACCGAAGTGGTGTTCCGTATTTAGTCACCTTGTTAGCACGGATCTTTCCTTATTTGAAAATTGCGGTTGGCCGGAGGACGAGAGTTAACGAAGCGTTTTTGCGACCTATCCGTGTTGAGATCCTGCTCCCGTGACACAACTCCGAGACTGCGGCAGACACGAATCAGCGTATCAGCCGCTGGCGCCTCGCACAGGCGTCGCCAGCGTGACTCTTCGGCAGTTACACAACGTGAGTTCATGCTGCATGATTTTGACTCATTCTGAACAGCTGGAGACAGCGATGAGGAGACGAGCAGACGCGTGCACTTCAGGTCCATTTACATTTTACAGTTTCGGTAATCAAATAGATCTTATAATTAAATTTTCACCGAGACATTTAAGACTCATCTTTATCTATAATGTTTAGGGAATGATCAACAACACCATCTTCACATCGTTCTATCGACGTTCCTGTTACATTGCCGGCTGTGTGTGATGTTCTTAGGTTAGTTAGGCTTAAGTAGTTCTACATTCTAGGGGACTCACGACCACAGATGTTAAGTCCCATAGTGCTCAGAGCCATTTGAACCATCTGAAGTCATTCACATGAGTACTAAAAGAAATCAGCTAAATTTCGATTACGCGATAAGTCACACAAATATGAAGGCTGTAAATTCAACTAAATAGTTAGGGATTACAATTACAAATAACCTAAATTGGAATGATAGTGGCTAATGGAGGAGTGCCAACATGCTACATGGTCTAACAAATCACATTCCTGTGAATGAGCTGTCCAGTAGGGGGTTGCGTACAAGCTACAGATCGCCCGCCGTATTCAGAGAGAAAAGATCCTTCTGTTGTAATGACAGACACATCTGAACTACTGCAACGTCACCAAGCTGACGGATAAGCATATTTCTCCCGTTCCCCAGCGACCCTAAAATTGGCCGTAACATTACCTGTGATTCCCCCCATTACTGTCATTGTGCTATCCTTCATATACTACCGCAGGGCCAAGCCCTTTGCCTTACCCCCATCCGACGGCCATCCAACCACTCTGGTGCTGCTATGATCACCTATTGGTATCTGCTCTTGCAAGAGGAATAGTGCAGAATTTGTAGACCTTTGAGTGCAACTGTTGCAGAGGACTTTGCTATATTTATTTACAAATGATCTTGAACAGGGCCAGTTTAGTTTCTCAACAAAACTGCTGCTAACAGAAACGCTTGATCTAGTCAAAAGATAAATGAGAAACAACTATTTACTATCAGAAAAAATATGATTTTTTGAAAAAGAACGGGCTTGTTTCCATAATTACTAAGTGTATTTTATTAATGTCCAAGAATTTTGACATCTGTCTTTATCATACGAGTAATTTTTTGAACTCTCAATCAAGAAAATTTGTACGAAGGTGAGTCAAATGAAAACCTTAAATATTTTTTGAAATACTATTTATTGTGCAGGAGTGGTACACAGCTGTATCAATTTTCAACATAATCTCCCCCACGCTCAATGCAAGTCCTCCAGCGCATACAAAGTGCATACATTCCTTTAGAAAGAAATTCCTTTGGTAGCCCGCACAACCACTCATCCACCGCGTGGCGTACCTCTTCATCAGAACGGAACTTCTTTCCTCCCATTGCGTCTTTGAGTGGTCCAAACGTATGGAAATCACTTGGGGCAAGGTCTGGTGACTATGGTGGACGAGGAAGACACTCAAAATGCAGGTCTGTGATTGTTGCAACTGTTGTACGGGCAGTGTGGGACCCTGCATTGTCATGTTGCAAAAGGACACCTGCTGACAGCAATCCACGTCGCTTTGATTTGATTGCAGGCCGCAGATGATTTTTAGGAGATCTGTGTATGATGAACTGGTAACAGTGGTCCCTCTAGGCATGTAATGCTCCAAAATGTCGCCTTTCTCGAAGAGAGAGTTAGCATAACCTTCCCTGCTGATGGTTCTCTTCGAAACTTCTTTGGTTGTGGTGATGAGGAATGGCGCCATTCCTTGCTCGCTCTCTTCGTTTCCGGTTGGTGCAAGTGAACCTAGGTTTCGTCCCCAGTAACGATTCTTGCAAGGAAGCCATCACCTTCTCGTTCAAAGCGCCGAAGAAGTTCTTCTCAAGCATCAACATGTCGTTCTCTCATTTCAGGAGTCAGCTGACGTGGCACCCATCTTGCAGACACTTTGTGAAACTGGAGCACATCAAGCACAATGTGGTGTGCTGACCCATGACTAATCTGTAAACATGCTGCAATGTCATTCAGTGTCACTCGGCGGTTTTACTTCACTATGGCTTCAACTGCTGCAATGTTCTGAGGAGTCACAACTGGTTGTGCCTGACCTGGACGAGGAGCATCTTCCACTGAAGTCACACCATTTGCGATCTTCCTACTGCATTCGTAGACCTGCTGCTGTGACAAACATGCATCACCGTACTGAACCTTCATTCGTTGATGAATTTCAGTAGGTCTCACACCTTCACTACCCAAAACCCGAATAACAGAACGCTGGTCTTCCCTGGTGCAAGTCGCAAGGGGGGCGGCCATCTTTATACTGATACTGCGACAGTATGTGTGCATCTGCACTATGCTGCCACCTACAGGCCATTCTGCACGCTTTTTGTAGCACGCTTACTAACTTACAGGATAACGGCGCGAAATTTCGATTTGTTATTACAAATTTAAGGTTTTCATTTGACTCACCCTCGTAATTTCAGCTTAATTCCAAATTACCTTTTAGATAGAAGAACAAAGTACACGTATGCAATCCACTAGAGATAGCGAATAACTCTTCATGTGGTTTGTTCAGTGAGCAGAGAAGATGGTTTAATGAATTTCAATAGGTTCTGAGCAAGAATTTAAATTTTAAAAAAGGCGCAAGAAATGTTTTTCGGCAACGAAATTTGTCACTGTCATTAAATGACTGCTGAGGAATGATTGTATGGTCCAGGTGGGGAAGCGGTACGGAGAAGTGAGCTGTAAGTCCTCGTGCAAGCACTGCTTCTTCCAGCTCCTCACAGTTCGTTGTCTGTGTTATGGTATCACTTGGCCGGCAGAATGATTTTTGAAGTATCGAATGATGACCACAAGCGTATTTGGCCCTTTACAGTTTGTCAGTTTTCCTTCAGTTTCTACTTTTTTGGCAAAGGACCCTCCCATAGAACAGCCCTCTGTTTTTCAGCAGACTCCTGGAGATGACAGTATGTCCAGTTGTGACAATTTTCTAACAGAAGCAACGATTCAACTAGGTAGAACACGCGAGAATTTAAATATTCATCGAGAAAAAGTTTCATAAAAAAATTGAAAATCATGTGCTTAACAGCCCATCACTCTGTCATAATCAAAACTGAGCTCTCTCTCTTTTTCTCTCTCCCTTCCTCACTCCTAATTAATAACTAAAATATTATGTGAATTTGCCACTTTTGGCCACATTATTTAAATTTTCTTTGCACTTATTAGCTTCTAATAAGCCATCTTTGCTTTCTTCAGTGTAAACAAAGTGTACGTGATTTGTATGTGACGAAAGCACAACAAGAAAAGAAGTCTCTGATCACTAGAGGCATTTACATCAATGCTCGTATTTCTACTCAGAGACTTCCACAAAACTTTGAGCCAACTACTATAGTAATGTCGTGTTCTTTTCCTTCTGCCATCAGACTGTGCCACTGGTTGCCATAAGTAGGCTTACCATACGGAAGGGTTTAGCCCAGACAGTCATGCGTTTTTAGTGATTTTAGGGGTAATGTTCGCGGTTGCCAAAATGTGCGGGGTTTGAGAATGTTCTAACTGGCGAGGATTTTTTATTTTTATTTTTTGACCTGGGTGTTCGGTATCAACGTTGTTAAACATTCCCTCACAGCCGCGTCTCTCTCGTGTTTTGCCTCATTGTTTAGCAAAGGGCAACAGATAGAGTGTTTTCAATGTTAACCTGCTACAGGTTTACTAATTTTTCGAATTTTGTAATGACAGTAAATATGACCGTGCTTATTGAACGCTGTGTACTGGAGGATTCTCTGTAAATAAAGCAGTGATATTAATGACCTTGTAAAAAAATCATAGGAGTGCTATTAATTGTAATGCTTCACCAAACGTAAGAGATTTTCTAGAAGCAATAGATGGAACTTCTGTTCCGGAGTGTTCTGCTAAGGAGGCTACATTTTCGTACCACACTGTCAGACACAAACTCAGTTTCAAAACATCTAAACTGGTTAAAAAGTTATATTACCCAAAACTTTCATGTGCTAGAACCAAAAGCTAGGCAGTGACTTGTTAACCTTATTTCGGCATTTACATTTGTTAATGTGTTGCGACCTTTGGAAAACATTAATTATCTAACAGTAACAATGGAGAGCCCACAGAGGTAAAAAAAAGAAGGAAATTTTAACTACGCCACAAACCTGAAACCGACATCCGTCATCTCACATAGCTCAGAACATTAGGTTTACCGCATTAATACCTCAATGATTGCCCGTGATGTCGCTCTGACGTACCTGTGTCCAGATTCGACCGTTGCGGATATCTATCGACTTTTGTGGTCGTATCGCAAATAGCACCTTGTGCTTTGTGTGAAGACGGAGTCGTTTCATCAAATATACCAGCTTGCGTTGTTTACGTACTTACTAATCACATTTCATGGTGTTCAAGCAACATTTTCTTTTGGATACATGAATTATAGTTTGAAAACCTCGGAAAAGAATTCAAAAGTAAAATGAATTGCTATTATTGCTACTATTGGTCACACACTTAATGACACATCGTAGGTAAGATATCAAAGTGAGAAGATGTGCAAACTACCGTGAAACTAATGCGCTGACAATCTAATAAAGCAAGCACTCTATTCTGTATGGAGCTATACCTCTATGCTATTCCGTTTCTCCATTTCAATAATAATCGTTCACTTTCTTGACATGCACAAGATGCGATAGCCTTGCTTCTTTCCTTACTGCACACGTGTCTGGGCTAGCAGAGAACACGTAGGTAGGTTTTTTGCAACGTGAATGTTAAAAATGTTGCGCACACGAGTTCAAAGCTGAAAATGTTACGAACAAAAAAGTGCACTACTAAGCAAGCAAGCATAGGGTTCGGTGATCCTGCTTTATTTTCTATCGATACAAATAACGTAAATGTGAAATTAAATGGGTTACGAAAGAATGCTTCTCACGTTACCTACTTCTGTTCTTGTTTAATAAAAGTATATCAACAAAAAACAAGTTACACCAACGAGTTCGAATGTGTTGTATTACTAAAGCAAATACGCATTCGTTAACAGAAAAACGTTCGAAATTGCATTCCCGCCATTACGTTGTTCACGCAAGCGCTGTAATTTTTAGTACTTATAACAGCTGTTGAGTGCACACGACAGAAATAATTAATAAGAAGCAGTTATAAACAGTTGTCTTATAATGTTTTGAGCGATTTAAGATGGCGGTAGCTCCCGGCCAATCTGGCCTCAAAACATGTTTAGCGAAGTCTGTAGCGCCATCCCCCCTCTTTTTTTACCTCCATAGGATAATAGAAACAGAACTGAAGTAATACTTTATCTGTTCGTCGTAAGATGTTTCAGTCTATAGGAGGGAAGAGAAGCAAAACTTTTAAATTTCCATAAAGTTTCAAGTGAAACTTGAATGATCCCCTCGCTTCTAAACTGATACTGTTATTACTCAGCTTAGCCGCGAGTCCATAGGGGGTGGTATATGTGACGTACAGTATAACTGGTCAGCATTTCCACGCGGAATTTGCGAGTGTAAATCGGACAATCCTTGATCCGACTTAGCGGGTCGTGTCGTCGGATTTCCTCCTACATGTGCGCGGTGCAGCTTTAAATGTCGTCCCGTGCAGATTCTTCGTTGGCGCATTGGATGTCTCTGTCGGTGGAAGCTAATTATCTGAAACTGCAGTCGATCAACTTTGGTGTATCTATTTACTCGAAATTAACGTTCATAATGCCGTAATATCACTTTCATTCCTATTAGATCAATAATGAAACACTCATGCCACAAACTACTCGTAACCGAGTGCATGGCTACCATCGAACAAGACAGGAAGAGCTCTTAAGGCCGGTATCACACTATCAAATTTCTTTGTCAAATATCTTTGTCCAATACCTTTGTCAAAGAAATTTGATGGTGTAATAGGGAACGTTGTCGTCCAGTATTTGATCATAGAAGTCGCTTGTCTTCTGTTTACCGCAATGTGACATGTTACCACATGGAGCGCTAGCATCGCTGCATTCTGTCGTCTGTAGTGTTTTTATAAACATTGCCGGTATGTAAAATTGGTGTTTGCCGACAAATACAAAATTGATAGAGATGTATGAAGCTGGTGAGGCGCTTTAACACGTGGGGCACGCTGGATACAAAAATAGATTACGAAGATTGGAGACCTGACCTAAGTTAATCTAACCTAGCCTAACCCTTTCCTGTAGCAAGGAATCGGAGTGTTACAGTGAGCCTGCCTTCTGCAGATGTAGCATATCTTAAGTGAATATTGCGCTTTGTGATATGAGGATACACTTCATTGAGCACATACAGAAATGTATTCTCATCCATTTTTAAGTAACTGATGTATGACTTGACGTCCTCCACTATAAGCTTACGTAACAAGTTTTGTTGAATGCATTTATCGTATCGTCGTAAAACCCACGGCTTCACCCAGGTATGTTTCCTTTTTTATCCCCCGCACCACAGTGCAACTGTGGTACATGTAGCTGCTGCAGTTAATAATACGTTGCTGTTGTCAGCCATCTTGAACTTTACGAAAAATATGATGACAGTGTAATACCCCTTCTAGCACTATGTCAAAGATCTTCGTCAAATATATTTGATGAAATATTTGATCACATCTCTGATCAAATCTTTGACAAAGGAATCTGATAGTGTTCTACCGGCCTAACGCCGACTTCCTACATTAGCGCGCAGTCTGTATCTCTTACCAGTTAAGAGGCAAAATTATGATAAATAGTTTTAAAGATCCAGAGGCTCCTCCTAGTATTCATGTTGTCATAAATGACTTTAATTATTAAATATAAATAAACAAAATCGGTGACTTTGGCGCCAAGATGGCGGGACTTCCCGTCATGTATATTTCCCAGGCTGACGCCTGTTGCTAAGCTCCGGCGCCGAGCCTCACCCCACTACGAACGACATATGGTCGCTTCGTCACCTAGCCAGCCAGCGTGGGAAATGCTCTCCGATTCATGGCCGGCTACGGACTACAGCACTTCCTAACTATCGTGAATACATCAATAAGAGACAACAATTTATTAAAACTGATAAAAAATTTCTCCCTCGCGTAAGAGGCACCTTACAAACTGCTCAAATTTTGACACAAGATGTTCTGCAGTGCGTGAAGACAAGTTGGTGTTTTATACTGCTGATAACACTACCAGTAATTTTGGTCGTGTGAAGAGAAAGGAAGCTGAAAATATTTTTAGAAAAGTTCAACGTGATTTAGACAGATTTCTTATAGGACTTGGTTGTTCAGCACACGTTGTAAGCAAACCATTTCTGAAAACTCTTCTTGGATCCATCACGAACTCGGGACAGTGGCTGAACAAACAGTATGTAGATGAAATGCCAAACAACAACCGTTCTCCTATAAGGTGTAATAGATTCAGCACTTCACAGGTGCCATCCTCAGACTCCTTACAGAACATCAACAAGTACACAATGCAGTGTATGTCTGGTGTATAACACAAATTAATAATACAGATACATGGCAAGACCGGCAAAGTTCGTTGCTCTACACAAAATGTGACATAAAGGGACATAAAGAGTTAAATTTGCAGCAAATCACGCTACACTAGAACATTTTCACGTGCTGGTTGCTATCAATAAACAAACACAATACTCATACAAGACATCCAATAGTAACCACAGGAAAAATATGTGACGTAACCAATCAAACCCCCCATGAACCATGGGCCTTGCCTTTGGTGGGGACGCTTGCGTGCCTCAGCGATACAGATGGCCGTACCGTAGGCGCAACCACAACGGAGGGGTATCTGTTGAGAGGCCAGACAGGGGCAACATTCTGGATGATTGACTGATCTGGCCTTGTAACACTAACCAAAACGGCCTTGCTGTTGTGGTACTGCGAACGGCTGAAAGCAAGGGAAAACTACAGCCGTAATTTTTCCCGAGGGCATGCAGCTTTACTGTATGGTTAAATGATGATGGCGTCCTCGTGGGTAAAATATTCCGGAGGTAAAATAGTCCCTCATTCGGATCTCCGAGGGGGGGGGGGGGGGGGGGGAATACAAGAGGATGTTGTTATCAGGAGAACGAAAACTGGCACCCTACGTATCGGAGCGTGGAATGTCAGATCCCTTAATCGGGCAGGTAGGTTAGAAAATTTAAAAAAGGAAATGAATATGTTAAAGTTAGATATAGTGGGAATTAGTGAAGTTCGGTGGCAGGAGGAACAAGACTTCTGGTCAGGTGAATACAGGTTTATAAATACAAAATCAAGTAGGGGTAATTAAGGAGTAGGTTTAATAATGAATAAAAAAATAGGAGTGCGGGTAAGCTACTAAAAACAGCATAGTGAACGTATTATAGTGACCACGATAGACACAAAGCCCACGCCTACTACAAAGTTCATATGCCAACTAGCTCTGCAGATCATGAAGAAAGTCAGGAAATCTATGATGAGATAAAAGAAATTATTCAGGTAGTGAAGGGAGACGAAAATTTAATAGTCATGGGTGACTGGAATTCGACAGTAGGAAAAGGGAGAGAAGGAAACATAGTAGGTGAAAATGAATTGGGGCTAAGAAATGAAAGAGGAAGCTGTCTGGTAGAATTTTGCACAGAGCATAACTTAATCATAGCTAACACTTGGTTCAAGAAAAATAAAAGAACGTTGTATACATGGAAGAACCCCGGAGATACTAAAAGGTATCAGATAGATTATATAATGGTAAGACAGAGATTTAGGAACCAGGTTTTAAATTGTAAGACATTTCCAGGGGCAGATGTGGACTCTGACTACTGAAGAAAGTACAAAAAGGTGCTAAATTAAGGAGTTGGGACCTGGATAAACTGAAAGAACCAGAGGTTATACAGAGTTTCAGGGACAGCATAAGGGAACAATTGACAGGAATTGGGGAAAGAATACAGTAGAAGAAGAATGGGTAGCTCTGAGGAATGAAATAGTGAAGGCAGCAGACGATCAAGTAGGAAAAAAGACGAGGGCTAGTAGAAATCCTTGGGTAACAGAAGAGATAGTGAATTTAATTGATGAAAGGAGAAAATAAAAAAATGCAGTAAATGAAACAGGCAAAAAGGAATACAGACGTCTCAAAAATGAGATCGACAGGAAGTGCAAAATGGCTAAGCAGGGATGGCTAGAGAACAAATGTAAGGATGTAGAAGCTTATCTCACTAGGAGTAAGATAGATACTGCCTACAGGAAAATTAAAGAGACCTTTGGAGAGAAGAGAACCACTTGTCTGAATATCAAGAGCTCAGATGGAAACCCTGCTCTAAGCAAAGAAGGGAAGGCGGAAAGATGGAAGGAGTATATAGGGGGTTTATACATGGGCAATGTACTTGAGGACAATATTATGGAAATGGAAGAGGATGTAGATGAGGACGAAATGGGAGGTAAGATACTGCGTGAAGAGTTTGACCGGGCACTGTAAGACCTGAGTCGAAACAAGATCACGGAAGTAGACAACATTCCATTAGAACTACTGACGGCCTTGGGAAAGCCACTACTGACAAAACTCTACCATCTGGTAAGATGTATGAGACAGGCGAAATACCCTCAGACTTCAGGAAGAATATAATAATTCCAATCCCAAAGAAAGAAGATGTTGACAGATGTGAAAATTACCGAACTATCAGTTTAATAAGTCACAGCTGCAAAATACTAACGCGAATTCTTTACAGACGAATGGAAAAACTGGTAGAAGCGGACCTCGGGGAAGATCAGTTTGGATTCCGTAGAAATATGGGAACACGTTAGACAATACTGACACTACGACGTATCTTGGAAGCTAGATTAACGCAAGGCAAACCTACGTTTCTAGCATTTGTAGTCTTAGAGACAGCTTTTGACAAAGTTAACTGGAATACTCTCTTTCAAATTCTAAAGGTGACAGGGGTAAAATACAGGGAGCGAAAGGCTATTTACAATTTGTACAGAAACCAGATGGCAGTTATAAGGGCCGAGGTGCATGAAAGGGAAGCAGTGGTTGGGAAGAGAGCGAAGCAGTGTTGTAGCCCCTCCCCGATGTTATTCAATCTGTATATTGAGCAAGCAGTAAAGGAAACAAAAGAAAAATTTAGAGTAGGTATTAAAATCCAGGGAGAAGAAATAAAAACTTTGAAGTTCGCCGATGACATTGTAATTCTGTCAGAGACAGCAAAGGACTTGGAAGAGCAGTTGACGGAATGGACAGTGTCGTGAAAAAGGATATAAGTTGAACATCAACAAAAGCTAAACGAGGGTAATGAAATGCAGTCGAATTAAGTTTCGAAAGCTTCTATTCTCTTCTTGTCCAAACTAGTTATCGTTCATGTTTCACTTCCATACATGTCTACGCTCCATACAAATACTTTCAGCAATGACTTCCTGACACATCTATACTCGATATTAACAAATTTCTCTTCTTCAGAAACGCTTTCCTTGCCTTTGCCAGTCTACATTTTATATCCTCTCTACTTCGACCATCATCAGTTACTTACTTTGCTCCCCAAATAGCGAAACTCATTTACTACTTTAAGCGTGTCATTTCCTAATCTAATTCCCGCAGCATCACCCGATTTAATTCGACTACATTCCATTATATTCGTTTTGCTTCTGTTGATGTTACCGTTACAGGTTTCGAATCGTTGCGGTTCATTTTCAGACGGTTTACACGCTTTCTTTATGATATGTGGTGTGTTTTCCACGACAATTAATCTATGAAAAACACACCACATGTCATAAAGAGATTGTGTAAACCGTCTGAGCATGAATCACAACGATTCGAAATCGGTAATGGTACCCTTTGAATAAGGAACTGAAAGTAAATTTGTGGCTGGTTGCTGTCCTAACACCATCAACAATGTATACTTGTTGATGATCTAAAATCTCATGTATAGGGGCCTGAGTGCTAATACCGGTTTAACGTGCCGGCACGCGCAGTTGAAATCTTCATTCCTCAATTGCTTACTTCCAACTAAAATATACTCTTTCCTTCTAGGCCAGTATAGATTCTGCAGACTATGTTCATTGTATTTGTAGATTTACAGGAAGCTTTTGACCATGTAGCCCGGAAAACACTCCGTAATTGTGGAGGTAGCAGGGATGAAATACGTGATGCGAAAGGTTATTCCCAACTTGTACAGAAACCAGGCTGCAGCTGCGGCCGCCAACGCTGCAGAGAGTTCGCGAGTGCTTAGCACTACGGTCTGTACACAGCAGGTACTGGGAAGGCGTCGTCGCTGGAAGCGATTGCTCACGCTGACGCTGTGCGGTTAGCGTCTGTGGTGAGGACTTCCCGGTGATATCGCCGCAGCAGTAAACAGATAACGGCCTGTGTTGAGGCTGCGCGGTCAAATGCGCAGCGCTAGCGCGTCAGTTGGGGCGCTGCCAGCGAGAACAGACCAACTCGCGCGGACGTACAGCTGCTCCTGCCGCTGCCATGTTGCTGCAACCAGCGCCGTCCACAGCCGCCGCGGGCGACGGCGGCGCAGCGCCCGGCCAGCAGCCGCCGCGGCAGACGGACGTAGCGGACTATGCTGCGCCGTCGCTGGCCACGACGGAGGGCCGCCTGCGGACCTTCAGGCACGGCGACTGGCCCGTCAGCTTCCTGACCGCCGAAGAGGTGGGTAGTTCTGGGCTGTACGCGCACTCAGACGAGGCGCCTGATCGGAGTAGTTGAATCGAACTACATCGAACAGTGTTGTCAGATTTCTGGTCGCTACAATTTTTCACTGCGCTGATATGAAACTTCCTGGCAGATTGAAACTGTGTGCCGGACCGCGACTCGAACTCGGGACCTTTGCCTTTCGCCCGCAAGTGCTCTACAAACTGAGCTAGCCAAGCAGGACTCACGCCCTGTCCTCACAGCTTAAATTCTGCCAGTACCGCGTCTCCTACCCTCCAAACTTCACAGAAGCAGGAGAGCTTCTGTGAAGTTTGGAAGGTAGGAGACGAAGTACTGGCAGAATTAAAGCTGTGAGGGCGGGGCCGTGAGTCGTGCTTGGGGAGCTCAGCTGCTAGAGCAATTGCCCGCGAAACGCAAAGGTCCCGAGTTCGAGTCTCGGTCCGCCACACAGTTTTAATCTGCCAGGAGGTTTCATTTTAGCTAGCGCTGTTTAGCAAATGCAGAAATAGTGCAAAGAGTTATCGATCGCAGTAATGTTACCTGTAACTGAATTACATTTATTTATTAACATACCACACCCATAAAACGGGGTCGTTAATAATAACGACGCGACGTAAAGTAACGTAGGAGGCTAGTTACCATTCTAGCGAATATATCTACATCTGTAGTTAAGCTGCCTAGGTCGCATAAAAAATCGTACAAAGAATGACTTTATTGCTCATCTTTGCGCAGTGACAATATCGTAACCAATGAGGTTTATCCGAGGTGCTAGTTGAACTAGCTGGCACGGTAGCTCAGCGTCTTCGGTCAGAGGATTAGCTGCCCTCTGTAAAAAAAAAAAAAAAAAAAAAAAGGTTAATCTAGCGACAGTGAACTCGAACGGATGTCTTACGGCGTCCGCCCCGAGCAGATACAAATAACTAAAACGAACAAAATGAGATTTTAAAAAAAGTTGCTAGATCACTTGCCCGCGGAAGGCAAATGTCTCGAGTTCGAGTCTCGGTCTGACACACAGTTTTAATCTGCCAGGAAGTTTCATTTTAGCTAGCACTGTTTAGCAAATGCAGAAATAATGCGCAGAGTTATCGATCGCAGTAATGTTGCGTGTAACTGAATTAAACTTATTTATTTACATATCACACCCATAAAATAGGCCGCTTAATAATAACGACGCGACGTAAAGTAACGTAGGAGGCTAGCGACCATTCTGGTGAATATGCGTACATCTGTAGTTAAGCTGCATAGGTCGTATAAAAAATCATACAACAGGTGAAGAATGACTTTATTGATCACCAAGTTAGCATTACTCGTTTTGGAATTATTTCCATCTTCAGAATCCAAAATGCAAAACTAGCTCAAGGACTAGAATGTTACCAGCTGTGCAAGTATTATGAGATGATGGGCTGCTTAATCTCGGCAGCGACAAGAAAACAATACCAGCGAATAGTAACAGATGGCTATCGATTCAACTGCTCCCTTCAACGAACTTCCCGAGAGACTGCCAATAATCGCTATATGCTGCTGTAATTTATGTTATATATACATTTCAGTGGATCTTTTTTTTAAAAAAAGAACTTCCGTATTTTTATTGGTTTCATTTTGTCCTCCATCTTACCGTATCTTGTGCTAATCTTTCTGTCTCCACTAATTACTGCATCGCACACACTCACTAATTTGTATTGTATATCCATTAAAAGCACCTTTTCAGTTTCACGCCCGCTTATTTTCCAATATTTATTGGCAGTATGCGTTTTGGCAGCATACCACCAATATCACGTGTATAATATTTGTGTATCAGTTGTTAATATAAGAGCCCCATGAAGTACTAAAAATCTTTATAGCTTGTGTACGTCGCGGGGATCTATAATTAAAAAATTATGCATAAATATTAGGTACTTGATACTACCGAAACGTGTTGTGCCATAAATATTGGAAAATAGACGTGCGTGAAACCGAAAAAGTGTTATTTCATATGTTTCGTAACACGGTCGCAAACCTTAGTCAGTTTCATGCAGTATGAAGAAATTTAAGTTGTATCGTACATATCGTAATCTTTGTCTGTCACTACTAATTTTCCCCAATACTGCTGCTTCCAGCGCAAGTTTAAGTGTTTCTGAATGCCGTAGCAGTTGTCGCAATAACCAACTTGTCTCTTCTACTGGTAATGGTCTTGCTTAGACATCTTTCTCAATCTATTCTTTTTAATATTTCTTCATTTAATACTTCGTGTCCACTTAACTTTTAACATTCTTCCTTAGCACCATATTTCCAACGTTTCGAGTTTTTCTTTCACAGTGCTGTGCTTCATATGTACTTCCCCAGATCCAAATCAATTTTAGATATCAGTCGAGCTGTTTCATTGAATAAAGTGTCCTTCGCCTGTGATAATCTTCTTCTGATGTCTTCCTTGGTTTGACCACCTTCAGTAATCTTGCTTTCTGGATAGAAGAATGATACACTCGTGTGCTACAGTTCCGTTCCCAATTTCTGATGTTAAGCGAGTCGCCATTCGCCTTTCTTTTACTCTTCATCGCCTTAGTCTTTGTTGTGTTTATTTGTGCTAAGTACGCTGTTCATTCCCGCAAACGAGACTTCTAGGTCTTTCTTACATCGGGCTAGAACCCTTATCGTGTCTGTGATCCTTAGCGCATGTATCTGTTCCCCAGGCACTGAAATTTCCTTTCACTGCCTTCGTTGCTTCTTCGAAGTACAAATTGAACAGCAGTGGTTGTAACGTTGCTGTACTCCTTTCTTAACGACTACTTGCCTTTCTTCACGTTGTACTTTTATTATTCCTACTTGATTTTCGGAGGTGCTGCAGGGTATCTTCTGTTTTCTCCTTTATCCCCGACTTCCTAGGTCGGCCGGGGTGGCCGAGCGGTTCTAGGCGCTTCAGTCCGGAACCGCGCGACTGCTACGGTCGCAGGCTCGAATCCTGCCTCGGGCATGGATGTGTGTGATGTCCTTACGTTAGTTAGGTTTAAGTAGTTCTAAGTTCTAGGGGACTGATGACCTCAGATGTTAAGTCCCATAGTGCTCAGAGCCATTTGAACAATTTGAACCCAACTGCCTAGGAATTGTCACCACGATTTAGTCTAGCTCCACAAATGCTAGGACGATATTTTGTGTTCTGTTCACTCTGCCTTCCATTCCTAAGCACGAAGTTACCGCCAGCTGCTTCTCTGATTCCTTTCTTGCAGCTGCTCTAGTCTTCCCTATGAGCGTTGTCCTCTCACGAGAAAGTTAACTACGACTTTGTTGTAAGTTCGCTACTAAAACGAGACAGATGGAAAATATTAAGTAAACTGTTCATTGTTACTAAAGTAACCGCCATATCCGTTAATACATTTATCTAACTGTGAGAGAAGACCATGAACGTGAAAAAATGTTGCCAACGGAACCACGATAGTAACCAGGCATGCACCTCTTTGTCCAAATCAGATGGTGCTGAAGGAGGAAGACAGACAGGTAGTGTGCAACTTCTACAAGAGCAAAGTACAAGATGAAGAAAGATAACTTGTTAAGAAGAGAATATGGCAACGTTGCAACCACTGTTGTACAACTTGTATGTCAAAGAAACAATAAGGGCAGTGACAGGAAATTTCAGTGCAAAGGGAATAGATATGTGTGCTAAATATCAAAGACGCGATAAGCCTTGCCTCAGAGCACTAAAAATAGGGCAATGAAGTGGGAAGATCTCGGGGCGGCTTACCAGCGCAATCGAAATAACCTGTTCTATTGGAGGATAGTGCCCTCCCACTTGCTGCCAAATGTTGTTTCGACTATGCTGGAGACGCTTCGCGGGAACCGTTCCACAACTTGCCTTCCCATATGATTTCTGTATTTTTGGAGCTCCGAAGAAAGGCATTCGTGATCGCCGATTTGCTTTAAAGAGGTGCATGCCGGGGCACAGTGAAGGTTCCGTAGGAAACCACAAATATTTTTCCATGAAAGCATTGAGCGAGGTGGCGCAGTGGTTGGACACTGGACACGCATTCGGGAGGACGACGGTTCAGTCCCGTGCCAGGCCATCCTGATTTAGGTTTTCCGTGATTTCCCTAAATCGCTCGAGGCAAATGCTGGGATGGTTCCTTTGAAAGGGCAAGGACGATTTCCATCCCCGTCCATCCCTAATCCAATGAGAACGATGACCTCGCTGTCTGGTCCCCTTCCCCAAAACAATCCAACCAACCCTAGTTTTTTCCATCTATATTGCTTTCATTTGACTGCCCTTATACGTAATATTTTAAAGAAGAAAAAGTCCCAGCACCAAAATTAAACTTGTATCTTGCAGTGGCGTCTGCGTTGATTTGAATTCAGCGGACACCATGATGTTGGTATCTACTGAAGGGTCTGCCAACGAGATACAAACCTACCTTTCATAATTACGCTGATCAGCGAAAACATTATGACCACTGCTTAACAGCTTGTTTGTCCGGCTTTGGAACGAAATACATCACTGATTCTTCGGATCAGGGATCCGACAGTGTGTTGTCAGGTTTTTGGAGGTTTGTGGCATTAGATGTCTACGCACTGGTCACGTAATTCGCGTAAATAACGGGCCGCTGATTTGTGTAAGCGGCTATGGTACCCGAAAGCGGCCCAGATGGGTTCCATAGTGCGAGGGTAAGTCAACTAATATCCGCAATTTACGAGGTGCATTCAAGCTCTAAGGCCTCCGATTTTTTTTTTCTAATTAACTACTCATCCGAAATCGATGAAACTGGCGTTACTTCTCGACGTAATCGCCCTACAGACGTACACATTTTTCACACCACTGACGCCATGATTCCATGGCAGCGGCGAAGGCTTCTTTAGGAGTCTGTTTTGACCACTGGAAAATCGCTGAGGCAATAGCAGCACGGCTGGTGAATGTGCAGCCACGGAGAATGTCTTTCATTGTTGGAAAAAGCCAAAAGTCACTAGGAGCCAGGTCAGGTGAGTAGGGAGCTTGAGGAATCAGTTCAAAGTTGTCATCACGAAGAAACTGTTGCGTAACGTTAGCTCGATGTGCGGGTGCGTTGTCTTGGTGTAACAGCACACGCGCAGCCCTTCCCGGACGTTTTTGTTGCAGTGCAGGAAGGAATTTGTTCTTCAAAACATTTTCGTAGGATGCACGTGTTACAGTAGTGCCCTTTGGAACGCAGTGGGTAAGGATTACGCCCTCGTTGTCCCAGAACATGGACACCATCATTTTTTCATCCCTGGTGGATACCCGAAATTTTTTTGGTGGCGGTGAATCTGTGTGCTTCCATTGAGCTGACTGGCGCCTTGTTTCTGGATTGAAAAATGGCATCCACGTCTCATCCATTGTCACAACCGACGAAAAGAAAGTCCCATTCACGTTGTCGTTGCGCGTCAACATTGCTTGGCAACATGCCACACGGGCAGCCATGTGGTCGTCCGTCAGCATTCGTGGCACCCACCTGGATGACACTTTTCGCATTTTCAGGTCGTCATGCAGGATTGTGTGCACAGAACCCACAAAAATGCCAACTCTGGAGGCGATCTATTCAACAGTCATTCGGCAATCCACCAAAACAATTCTCTCCACTTTCTCGATAATATCGTCATACCGGGTTGTGCAAGCCCAAGGTTGTTTCGGTTTGTTGTCACACAATGTTCTGCTTTCATTAAACTGTCGCATCCACGAACGCACTTTCGACACATCCATAACTCCATCACCACATGTCTCCTTCAACTGTCAGTTGGGTTCACACCATGCAAATTCAGAAAACGAATGATTGCACGCTGTTCAAGTAAGGAAAACGTCGCCATTTTAAGTATTTAAAACAGCTATAATTGTCGCCGTTGGCGGTAAAATTCCATCTGCCGTATGGTGCTGCCATCTCTGGGACGTATTGACAATGAACTCGGCCTCATTTTAAAACAATGCGCATGTTTCTATCTCTTCCCAGTCCGGAGAAAAAAAAATCGGCCTTAAAACTTGAATGCACCTCGTAGTTATAATTTTTGTTTATTTTGCTAGTACTGTCGTTTCACATTGATGCCACATGCTTTCTTTATTTGTTGTTATATCTTTGCAATTTTCAAGCTGCTAGGTTAGTTTCGTTATCGCTGTCGTGTTGTTACTGATGGCTGCTCCGCTGTCTATTTGCACCAAAGAAGAGCAACGTTCAGTGATCCGTTTTTTCTGGTCGGGAGGTCGAAATTCATCGAAGACTTTCGTTATAGTACGGGAACAGTGTTTTGCCACAACGGATTGTCTATGAATGGATTGAAAAATTCCGAAATGGTCGCACAAGTGTTACGCACGATGCAGGAGCCGGACGACCGTTTACAGCCACAAATGAAGAAACCAAGTGAAATGATTCTCTCAGACAGGCGATTAGCTATTGACGAAATGACACATCGTCTGCAAATTAGTCAAGGTTCTGCCTACGACATCATCCACAACAGACTTGAGTTTCATGAAGTTTGTGCAAGATGGGTCCAAAACAACTCACACAGTTGCATAAAGAAACGCCCTTGGACATCTGCAAAAAACACAAGCTATGGTAACGAAGGGGGCAACTTCTTAGGCAGGATCATTACTGGTGACGAAACATGGATCCATCATTACGAGCTGGGGAGTAAACGGCAGAGTATGGAATAGAAACATCCGAAATCGCCGTCCAAGAAAAAGTTCAAGACCCAAACGTCCGCAGGAAAACTGATGCTTACGGTTTCTTGGGACGCACCAGGTCCAGTACTGGAACGTCATGGGGAAAGGGGCACAACAATAAACAGTGTACGTTACAGTGAGATGCTTACTGCCATGCTAAAGCCTGCGATTCGAAGCAAACGCCGAGGATTGCTGTCAAAATGTGTTGTGTTGTTGCACGACAATGCCTGCACTGCTGAAACACTCCAGAAACTCCAGTTCTAAATACTGGATCATCCTCCATATAGTCCCGAACTTCCCCCTTCTGACTATCACTTGTTTGATCCACTCAACAAGCATTAAGGGGCCGTCGATTTGCCTCGGACGAAGCGGTGGTAAAAGCGGTGCATTCCTGGCTCGCAGCTCAACCGAGAACCTTCTTTTATGAGGGCGTCGGGAAGCTTGTACAACGATGGACCAAGTGCGTTGAAACGCAAGGTGTCTACGTCAAAAAACGATGTTCTCGTAAGTTTCCTATTTTATTACAATAAAATTTTATAACTACTTTGCGTATAATAATTGACTTACCCTCGTATTTACATCAGGGGAATTTGGTCGCCGAGACATCAACGTGAGTTCTCTACAATGCTCCACAAACCACTGTCACACGATTCCGGCTCCGAGACACGGACAATTGTACTGCTGAAAGATAACATCGCCGTCGGGGAGACATCAAGATTGAAGGGATGCAGCTGGTTCGCAGCTGCCAGCTACCATGCAAGCGCAGGAGAGCATAACACTGCTCCCACAAGCCTGCGTCCTTGGCGCACTACATGTTTCGAGTCGCCGTTCACCTCGTCGAGGGAGTTTTTGGAGACGACCATCGATCTAGTTTGGAAGAATGTGATTTTCCCCAAGATCCGACACATTTTCATTGATCGACGTTCGAATCCCGATGGCCCACGCCCATTACAATCGGAACTCATAATGTTATTGGGTCAACATGTGAACACGTAGGGGTGGTCGGCTGGGGGCTCTATGTTCAACAACGTATGATGAACGCTGTGCTCCAAAAACACTAGTGCGTCCACTACCATTGTGCTCTTTCGGCAGAGATGCCACAGATCACTATCTATCCCACTTCACAGAGCAGACAAGCCTCCAAATCCCACGTTCTGTGAAAAGTAGTGGACGTCCAACCATATATGGCCTAGTGATTGTTTCACTGTGCTACGACAGTAGCACGCGAACATTCGACCAGCTTCGCCGATTTCGAGATACTCATTCAAACGCTCTGTGTAATAATAATCTGCCCTTTGTCAAAGTCGCTTATCTCAATGGATTTCCCCATTTGCAGCCCGTATCTTCGCTAGGGTGATCCCCCGTCCATGCCTGCTCCGCTTACATACTTTCGTTACCGTGTCACGTGACCGCAACGCCACCAATAGGCATCCACCGTCGTGGTGGACTGTGGTCATACTGATTTGGTACATCAGCGTGCATCAGCATTATTAAGTACACTGTGTTGACAGAAGTCGTTGGACAGCGATATGCACATTTCCAGATAGCAATAGTATCGCGTACACACGGTATAAAAGTGTAGTGCATTGGTGGAGCTGTCGTTTCTACTCAGGCCGATTCATGTAAAAATGTTTCAGACGTGATTATGGCGGTACGACGGAAATTAAAAGACTCTGGACGCGGAATGGTAACTGGATCTGGATGCAAGGGATACTCCAGTTGGGAAATCGTTAGTGTCAACAGTGTACCGAGAAAACCAAAACTCAGGCATTACCTCTAACCACGAAAAAAGCAGTGGCCGACGGCTTCTACCTAACGACCGAGAGCAGCGGTGTATGTGTAGAGTTGTTAGTTTAACAGACAAGCAACAGTGCGTGAAAAAGCGGCAGACATCAATGTAGGACGTATGACGAACGTATCCGTTAGCAAAGTGCGGCGAAATCTCTCATTAATGTCGCCTACAGCTCCTCTCCTGGGCTCGTGACCATATTAGTTGGACCTTGATGACTGGAAGACCATGGCCTGGTCAGATGAGACCCGATTGCTGTTGGTAAGAGGTTCGAGTGTGGCACAGGCACCAAGAATCCTCAGACACAAGTTGTCAACAGGGTACTATGCAAGCTGTTAGTAGCTCTGTAATGGTGTGGGCTGTGTTTACATGGAGTGGATTGGGTCCTCTGGTTCATCGGAACCGATCATTGACTGGAAGTGGTTATGTTCGGCTATTTGAAGACTATTTGCAGACACTCATTAACTACATGTTCCCAAGCAACGATGGAATTTTTATGCATGACCATGTACCATTTCACTGGGCCACAATTGTTCACGATTTGTTTGAAGAACATTTAGGCAGATGATTCGCTCGCCCATTGAACATTTGTGGAACATAATCGAGAGGTAATGTTGTGCATAAAATCCTGCTCTGGCAATAGTTTCGCAATTATGGACAGCTGAAGAGCAGCATGGCTCAGTATTTGTGTTTGGGACTTCCAGCGACTTGGTGAGTCCATGCCGCATAGCGATCCTGCTCTACACTGAGTAAAAGGAGGTCCAACATGATATTGGGAGGTATCCCATGACCTTTGTCACCTCAGTGTAATGTCCGCATCTGAACACAAGACCAGTGCTGTCTGCATCTTCTTTCCTACACCCATTTCCCCCACCCCCTTTTCCACAAGCAACTGAAGGTAGATAAGGCATACATATGTCTGCAGTCGAAGGAGGCGTCCAGATTGCTATGGATGGATATAAGCATTTTCGTGGACAAGGAACACAAAAATTGTGGATTTTTAATTGTTAAGTTGATGGGTTATGACAGTGGTGACGTACAGGAGCTGGTCGTCTAAGGAGAAATTGGGATGAAAGCCAGACTGGTTAACACAGAGGGGTAACTGGAGGACGTGTCTGTGGTTTGTGCACATGTTTCGAGAGAATTTACCAAAGATCTTGCAAAACATTGAGATAAGACTGACAGTGTGGTAGGAATGTATGTCAGTTTGAGGGAAAGTAATGTTCTGGAGGCTTTTCACTGCTCATGATAGTAACCAGTGGAGAAAACCATCTTGTAAAGGGTTGCAAGGATTACTAGGAACGAATGTGAGTTTGTAGGTCTTGCAAGGTTGACTGAGGGTTGTGTTGTGTTTTTTTGTTGTTGTATATTCAGCTCTGTCTGTGCTATGTAGTCCATGTAGTGGAAGCTTAGAGTAAGGGATTGGACAGAGGCATTAATACGTTGAGAGACTGTAGTGAAAAGGCAGTAGCCTAAATGAGGGTCATCGGGAATTGTGCAGGTGTCAGAGAGATAATATGTTAAGTTCAAACTGCCTGGTACAGTGTGTTTCCAGTAGCAGATAGTGAGGTATGGAATTACTACAGGTAATTGGGTTGAATAGATTCCCTTTTTTTTTTTTTTTTTTTTTTTTTTTTTTTTTTTTTTTTTTTTTTTTTTTTTGGAGAAATTAATGTGAAGTGTGGCGTTTAGTTTGATGTATCTTTGGCGCCAGTACTAGCATTTAGTAAGTTTCTGACACGTATTCCTCAGTGATCTCTGGGTGTATCCTGGTCAGATGTCAAAAGGAAGGAACAGGACAGTCGACAGAATTCACAGAAGAATGCTAAAGCTTTTGGTTGGAGAAGGGGCGGTTGGGGTACATGAGTTTGTTAAGGATGTGGATAGATACAGCATCTAACAAGGTGTGCCGCAGCTAGGAGACAATGTGAGGGATATTTCCTGATTGTTGGAAGGTTTGTGAGTGTCTGCATATTAGTTCCCTGAAGATATTCCAGTTGAAATGGGAGTAGTTTTGGACTTTTTTGTGAGTGATACTGTCTAGGTACCCTGTGTATTTTTTGTTTATTACATTACTGACATGTTTTATCTGCCAGTATATTTGTTCTTGTGTCATTTGCTATCTTAATCACAAGATCAGAAAAGACTGCAGCTGCCATAACATGTCAGCGAGATTATGTAAATACATTAAGCGATTTAGACAGTATTATTTTCGTAAGTCTATAGTGATCACAGACCTGTTTCAGGAATTTGCTTCCTTTAGTAATAGACCTGGAAAACTTTTGGATGGATGTTTGAATGGTGTGCATGGGAATGAGGTGATAGCGGATAAAACAGGTAGGTGGTTGTATATATGTATGAATGTATTAAACTGGGGACCTAGAAACGGCAGTTAGGCTTCATCCCACCGTAGCCTTCAGTGGTTTACAACCCCATAACAGGCTACTGCAGTCCACTTACCCCACCGCCGCCCCACATCGAACCCAGCGTTCTCGTGAGGTTCGGTCCCCAGTGGACCCCAGCTGGGATCGTCTCGTACCAGACGAGTGTAACCTCAATTGTTTGTGTGGTATAATAATTATGGTGTACCAGTACGTAGAAACGGTGTTTGCGCAGCAAACGCCAACACAGGGTAGCTGAGGCGGAATAAGGGGTACCAGCCTACATTCGTCGAGGCAGATGGAAAACCGTCTCAAAAACTACCCACATGCTGTCTGGCACATTGGACCTCGACACTAATCTGCCGGGCAGATTCGTGTCAGGAACTAGCATGCCTTCCCGCTTGGGAAACAGGTAGGTGCTAACAGGACATCTTGAGTTGTATTTCTCTTGGTTCGGTTTGCTAGAAGATGGGGACATTATCACCTTGGAGAGAGTAAGTAAACTGACAATACCACTGGAGTTCTGTTAACTTTATTGACTCTAGGTCCGTGATAATAATATAGATGAAAAAGCTGCAGTCTGTGTGAGTGAGAAAACTGTACATGGTGGGATGATCGGGAAGGATATAATTAGTGGCACAGGTAATAGATAGTTTTGAAAAAGAGGGTAATAATGAAGTAGTTATGAGAGTATTGTACAGAGGTTGAGACTGAGTGGCGATGCTTTTATTGCAGACAATTGCAACTCTGTCTGAGCCCATGTGAAGGGAGGGGGGGGGGAGGTTATCTGTTCAGAGTATGATAGAGAGGAGGTTTAGATGGTATGACAGGGATGAAGGAAGGTTTTTTTTTCAGGGTGAAGGTATGGAATTTGTGTTGGGGCAGAGTATAAATAAGTTGGGATTTGTTTGTTGGGAGGGAATGAAAGTTGTGGAACAGGATACTGTATTGCCACGATGAGTGTCAGGGAGTGGTTTGTGTGGGTGCAGAAGGCTTAGACTAGTTTGTTACGCAGATGAGGAGAGAGTATGCTTTGTTACATGTGTTGGTAGCCTGGATGTTTTGCTGTAATATGGAGTGGGTTGCAGAGAAGATTTGTTGGGGGAGGTGTTGTCATTGGAATGTGTGGATATTCTTTAGTGTAATGGACAAGAACTTTGTAACGTATTCAGCAGTGGAAGACAGAGAGGAGGGGTTATTAAGATGAACAGAGTTATCAATGACTCAGAAAGGCACAGTTAACTGCGATTTGGTAGGTGATAGCTTGGGACTATATGAGTATGTGGATAAGCAAAGTGAAAGTCATTTCTGGTGTGAAGGGCCTTCCTAAATTCTGCATCTGGATGGAAATTTAGTTCAAATTCCACCTCAGCCGCTGTAATCAGCCCTTGACGACAGTGGTAAGTGTGGAAGGTTGAGGTTGTTTGGCACCAAGGCTGGTAGAATGGTAGAGAAGGTAAGGTCGATTTGGGACCAAAAGTAATATGTGGCAATTTATTGAATATAGAAGTGAAAAAATTGGGATTTGAAATCTTCATTGAGGCAGAGATTACCCTGAATATTATTATTTGTATTGGGACGTTTGATAGGATTTTTTTGCTTTATAGGATTAGGGATTTAGGGTTTAGGAATTTTGGGCATGAATGGGAGAAGATGTGAATAACAGAAGGTGATGCAGAGGAAGGAATTGTGTCTATCCACAGATTGTTATCTGTTTGGATTTTGAATTTTTTGGAAGTCGGATTGGGAGCAGTTTCCATAATTGGACCTTTTTACGGCTTCTTGCTGGTGTAGTTGTGGTTTACCTGTGGCTGGTGCAGATCCTCTAGCTTGGTTTGCATCGGCTTGCTTGCTTCTAGGGCAGCTGAAACGTCAGATATTTGCGGTGTTAAATAGTGGTTACTCTTCTCAGTAAACAAAGAGATACTTCACGTCGGTAACCTTCGATATTTTACACTGTCAGTTTATCAATTTTGTTATTATGAAATGCTAAATTTAGATACCACAAAACCAGGAATATAATAACGACGTGTTAATACGGTTTACTCATGACACACTCCGCTAATCACATCAAATAATTTAGATTTTTTCCTGCTGATGGGATGACCATACTCATGGAGTACCTCTGTGGTGATGTATTACTTTAATGATAATGCTGTTGCTAAGCCATGTCTCCGCAATATCCTTCCTTGGAGGAGTGCTAGTTCTGCAAGGTTCGCAGTAGTGCTTCTGTGAAGTTTGGAAGGGAGGAGACGAGATACTGGCCGAATTGATTGTAATTCAGAGTAATTCAGGTTTAAATCTAAATAATCTGAGGGATATTTTTACTTGCATGTTTGGAAATTTTATCCTTATCTGGGACACACGGCGCAAGTACACAAACTACGCTACTACTCCACACTACGCCATAAGGTTGTTTACAATTGAGTGGACTGAGCATGCCAAAGATTTTGTAACTACTAAGATAATAAATACTTCAAGTAATATCGTATTAATTTATTGACACCAGGCAAACGACTTTGAAATTAAATTCCCTCGTCTGTACAGTAATGTACATAATGCATGTGCAAGTACCGGTTGTGGACACATGGTTGAAGACGTATGTATGTCTGAGTCTGGCTGTGAGTCGTGCTCAGATAGCCTAATGGTAAGTTGACTGCTAGCGACAAGTGGAAAATCTGGGTTGGAGTCCCGGTCCAGCAGAAATTTTCATTTCATTATACGGCTGATAGTTGTCCGTATATGCAGTTGCGAATACATTTCATCCAAATAATTACCAGTTCAGCTTAGTGCTTAATTCATTAAGCTTTAGAGTGATGTGAAATGTTTTGCTGCTGGGAGTGCCAGTAATGTAATCTTCTGAAGAATTGTTGGCCCTGCCCAGAAAAATTAATATGTGTCAGTGTTTCTCATTCTCTGTGGTTTAGCCAGCCGCGGTGGTCTCGCAGTTAAGGCGCTCAGTCCGGAACCGCGTGACTGCTACGGTCGCAGGTTCGAATCCTGCCTCGGGCATGGATGTGTGTTATGTCCTTAGGTTAGTTAGGTTTAAGTAGTTCTAAGTTCTAGGGGACTGATGACCACAGATGTTAAGTCCCATAGTGCTCAGAGCCATTTGAACCATCTGTGGTTTAAATCTAAATAATCTGAGGGATATTTTTACTTGCATGTTTGGAAATTGTATCCTTATCTGGGACACACGGCGCAAGTACACAAACTACGCTACTACTCCACACTACGCCATAAGGTTGTTTACAATTGAGTGGACTGAGCGTGCCAAAGATTTTGTAACTACTAAGATAATAAATACTTCAAGTGCAAAGATGATACATACACGAGGAGAATAGACATTTTTTGTACAAACAAAATGTACGGTGTGGCTCATGGTATATTGTGCAGTTTACCAATTATTTTAGTTATACAGTGTTATTTCAGTTTTCATTTTTATGTAGTTTGATTTACTTTTTAAATGAGATAAGTAATGAATAATTAACTTTAGTACTGTTCAAATGCTTATCCAGTAAAACTAAAGGTAATTACATACTCCTTCTCCTATTTTAAAACTAATGAGGCAAAACCAGAAAAATTATTGTTTTGCAAATTTCATTATACAGTCTATAATGCAATAAAGAAGTATCTGTCAAAACCTCAAATCTCCAATCTTTTCAAATCTGAAATGTGCTCTTCACACTTCATTTCTGCTTCTTGCTTGAGACATAAATATCATTAAAAGGCTTACTCTTGAAATAACAAAGGCAACACGAATTTCTTATCAAGTGTCCACAGCACTGGGAAAAATCAGATCCAAAACCTGGGTGCACTTCTGAATGCATCCACTTCCTATGACTGCTATCATAACAAGAAGATCAAACATTTTTAGTTTTCTTTCTCATATCGACTATAGATAAAAATGAGTTGGTAGCAGAGCTTTATTTGCTTAAGTGAGCCACTTACGATATTAAAAGGAACATGAACGAAACATTAGTAAAAGAATATATTTACATTATAGCTGTTGTGTTCATAGCTTGTACAAGGTGAGTACAAACATTCAGTAAACGACTAAAAAATTAAAACGTTTACAATATGCACTTTAACCTAATATATATATATGCTAGAGGGTGCCAGATTCTGAGAGTTCCTTTTTTGATTCAACTGATTAGTTGAGTTTGAGAACATATCATGCTCCAAGAAATAAATTTGAAGTTTCAGGGAGAGCATAAGGGAATAATTGACAGGAATGGGGGAAAGAAATACAGTAGAAGAAGAATGGGTAGCTTTGAGGGATGAAGTAGTGAAGGCAGCAGAGGATCAAGTAGGTAAAAAGACGAGGGCTAGTAGAAATCCTTGGGTAACAGAAGAAATATGGAATTTAATTGATGAAAGGAGAAAATAAAAAAAATGCAGTAAATGAAGTAGGCAAAAAGGAATACAAACGTCTCAAAAATGAGATCGACAGGAAGTGCAAAATGGCTAAGCAGGGATGGCTAGATGACAAATGTAAGGATGTAGAGGGTTATCTCACTAGGGGTGAGATAGACTGCCTACAGGAAAATTAAAGATACCTTTGGAGATAAAAGAACCACTTGTATGAACATCAAGAGCTCAGATGGAAACCCAGTTCTAAGCAAAGAAGGGAAGGCAGAAAGGTGGAAGGAGTATATAGAAGGTTTATACAAGGGTGATGTACTTGAGGACAATATTATGGAAATGGAAGGGGGTGTAGATGAATATGAAATGGGAGATACGATACTGCGTGAAGAGTTTGACAGTGCACTGAAAGACCTGAGTCGAAACAAGGCCCCCGGAGTAGACAACATTCCATTGGAACTACTGACGGCCTTCGGAGAGCCAGTCCTGACAAAACTCTACCATCTGGTGAGCAAGATGTATGAAACAGGCGAAATACCCTCAGACTTCAAGAAGA
The DNA here is from genome assembly GCF_023897955.1 of Schistocerca gregaria. Classification (NCBI taxonomy): domain Eukaryota; kingdom Metazoa; phylum Arthropoda; class Insecta; order Orthoptera; family Acrididae; genus Schistocerca; species Schistocerca gregaria. Next base: position 872,148,361 of record NC_064922.1, read on the forward strand.
ATATAATAATTCCAATCCCGAAGAAAGCAGGTGCTGACAGATGTGAAAATTACCGAACTATCAGTTTAATAAGTCACAGCTGCAAAATACTAACGCGAATTCTTTACAGCCGAATGGAAAAACTAGTAGAAGCCAACCTCGGGGAAGATCAGTTTGGATTCCGTAGAAACACTGAAATACATGAGGCAATACTAACCCTACGACTTATCTTAGAAGAAAGATTAAGGAAAGACAAACCTACGTTTCTAGCATTTGTAGACTTAGAGAAAGCATTTGACAATGTTGACTGGAATACTCTCTTTCAAATTCTATAAAGGTGGCAGAGGTAAAATACATGGACCGAAAGGCTATTTACAATTTGTACAGAAACCAGATGGCAGTTATAAGAGTCGAGGGGCATGAAAGGGAAGGGAGTGAGACAGGGTTGTAGCCTCTCCCCGATGTTATTCAATCTGTATATTGAGCAAGCAGTAAAGGAAACAAAAGAAAAATTCGGAGTAGGTATTAAAATCCAGGCAGAAGAAATAAAAACTTTGAGGTTCGCCGATGACATCGTAATTCTGTCAGAGACAGCAAAGGACTTGGAAGAGCAGTTGAATGGAATGGACAGTGTCTTGAAAGAAGGATATAAGGTGAACATCAACAAAAGCAAAACGAGGATAATGGAATGTAGTCGAATTAAGTCGGGTGATGCTGAAGGAATTAGATTAGGAAATGAGACACTTAAAGTAGTAAAGGAGTTTGCTATTTGGGGAGCAAAATAACTGATAATGGTCGAAGTAGACTGGCAATGGCAAGGAAAGCGTTTCTGAAGAAGAGAAATTTGTTAACATCGAGTATAGATTTAAGTGTCAGGAAGTCATTTCTGGAAGTATTTGTATGGAGTGTAGCCATGTATGGAAGTGAAACATGGACGATAAGTAGTTTGGACAAGAAGCGAATAGAAGCTTTCGAAATGTGATGCTACAGAAGAATGTTGAAGATTAGATGGGTAGATCACATAACTAACGAGGAAGTATTGAATAGGATTGGGGAGATGAGAAGTTTGTCGCACAACTTGACCAGAAGAAGGGATCGGTTGGTAGGGCATGTTCTGAGGCATCAAGGGATCACCAATTTGGTATTGGAGGGCAGCGTGGAGGGTAAAAATCGTAGAGGGAGACCAAGAGATGAATACACTAAGCAGATTCAGAAGGATGTAGGTTGCAGTAGGTACTGGGAGATGAAGAAGCTTGCACAGGATAGAGTAGCATGGAGAGCTGCATCAAACCAGTCTCAGGATCGAAGACCGCAACAACAACAATAACAATATGACTGTAGGAAACCTATGGAAACAACCATCAAATTGGTCGGTAGAACCAACTCTTAACAGCGTAGGACTCAACTAAAATAGTCTTTATCTCCCTCATATGGCTGTATGTCATGCTGGGTTGCAGCTCATACAGTTTAAGAACCATGTATTTTATGTATGTCCAAAAATTTTTCAACCTTGATTTTATCCATTTTTCCTCTCTCCTGGTACCGAAATTTCTATTTTTCTGTGTTTGGGGCCGCAGATGAAGTATAGATAAATACACATACAATATAGTAAGGGATCTTCAATATGTAACACAAGATTTTTTCCTTGGCGATTTATGGTTTAAAGAATACAGAATCTGGGACTTTGTTGTGGGACATTGTGGAATATTTCCGCTTCAGCCCCTATAATTGCATGAAGTTCTGATAGGTGGCGGAGCTATATGTGGCCTTCAAAATGGCATCTGTAACCGAGGTGCTTTCCAAGCAGAGAGCTGTCACCGAGTTTCATTTGACCGACAACAAGAGCATCACAGATACTCAGTTTCACTTGCAGAATGTCTATGAAGAGCTGACAGTGAACAAATGCACTGTAAATCGTTGGGCGAGGCATAACATGTTCTATCTCCCGCGCGCCATCCGGCCTCACACAGTTGTGACTCCAGCAATATTGGAACATATGGCCATTCTTATTCGAGGTGATTGACGGATCACAATCAGACATCTCGCTGTTCAACTGGACATCTCTGTTGATAGTGCTGACACACTCGTCCATCAGTTGGGCTACTCTAATGTGGGTTCCTCGCCGCCTAATGGAAGACAGTAAAACGGAAGCGGACTTCTTTTCCACTACAATGCAAGGTCTCACATGACTCTACGCACCTGCGTGCAGTTAATGGAACTTCATTGGACTGGTCTTCCTCATCCACCCTACAGCTCGGATCTCGCAGCTCCGAGTTCCATGTGTTTGGTCCAATGAAGACTGCACTCCACAGAAAGAAGTATGTGCATGATGCGGAGGTTATGAATGAAGCGAGACGTTGGCTCCTACACCGACCAGTGGAATGGTTCTACGCGGAGATACAGACACTCTCAGTAAGATGGGGTAAGGCCGTCGCATTGAAAGGGGATTACACTGAAAAATAGAGCTTTCTAGCCAAAAGAATGGGGAATACTATGGTGTATTGGAATCATGAATAAAACCTTTTTACTTTTAAAAAAAGTGTTGCATTACTTACTTAACGGCCCTCGTACAATAACTCTGCCGCGTGAAACTGAATAAATACTCGGAAAACCTTGACAGGTCAAATGTAAACTTACTGTCGAGATTAAGATGTGCGCAAGTGATTGGCCTGTCCTTGTAGGAATTGGGGATATGTGTTGGGCGGGTATAATGCAGTCATGGTTTTACTGGGCTAAGTGTGCTGTTCTGTTGATTATTAAGGGCTGCAAAAAGAAGCGTCAGAGAAAAGATCAGGTACACCGTTTCTGCAGTATTGTCATTCACATCAACCAAAGTTGCAAAACGATGTCTAAACTGCCGCCATGACAAGCAAACTGTATAATGTCCCGTGAGCAACCCGACCACCAAACAGTGTTGACCAGTGACAGACAATCATTTCGCGAAATACCTTCGAATTTTGGAATTAATAAAAAGTGTACCACAAATATCAAGAGAGGACAAGTGCCTCCTTTCCCTCCCCCTCCCCGTCCCACTGCGGACGGCAGTGATGATTGGCTGTCTGTTCCACGATGTTTCATAAGTAATTCTCGTCGTTGAATATTAATAACGTTAAAATATCCACGGGTGTACTGCCGGTCTATAGTGTCCAACGGGCACAATATTTCGGCGATCAAACATGTCGCCATCATCAGGTGAACTGACGGACTGAGCTCCTGTGAACAGGACCGGCAGTACACCCGTGGATGTTTTGATTATCAAATACGCCGGGAGAAACTCAAGAATCACATTAATAACGTTGTACAGTGGTCGTAGTTGTAGATGTCCAGATTACTGCACCAGTCTCTCAACGTTCGATCGAGTACCCGCATTGCTCGTTTGTGCGAAAACGTACATTCATCCCAAATGGTTGTTTTGCGCTTCCATAGTACTTTCGCCATTGCTGAATTTTTGCCAGTGTTGCACGTCGCTTTACCTATCGCTTGCAAATTCAGCGGCACTTTGAGCACAGAGTGAGCTGTTAGTCCTTGTTCGAACAATGTGGCAGCGATCTCAGATGATAGTATGCCCAGCGCTGATTCACTTTGTGGCGAATCAGAGCTAAAATAAATAAAATTAGGAACGTTTTGCCAGTTCAGCTAGGTGCATCGAGGGAGAAGATTCCTCCATATCCGTCGTTGGCTGCTGTCATCAATTTGTTACTGAATGTGGTTTTCTGTTGCTGATTCAAAAGTGGGAGCCGTTTTCGTGACTCAAAGCATCTCGATCGTATTCCCGTTCTCGGTCAATTTCTTGATTGACTGAATCATGCATGACGCGATTCGGCGCTGGCATTCCTAATTCGTGCAACGTCTTGCCGGACATCATCATGTGCAATAATGGATCTGAGCACTATGAGACTTAACATGTCAGGTCATCAGTCCCCTAGAACTTAGAACTACTTAAACCTAACTAAGGACATCACACACAGCCATGCTCGAGGCAGGATTCGAACCTGCGACCGTAGAAGTCGAGCATTTCCGGACTGAAGCGCCTAGAACCGTTCTGCTACAACGGTCGGCATCATCAGGTACAAATTCTGCACAGAAATCAGTGGTGCGTTGTGGATCTCGGCATTCGTTATTGTTGTTCGCACTCGATGCAGAATGTTTTCAGCTATATTGCCTTTGTATTTTTTCCATAAAACAAGTAGATTCGATGGAAAACACGTTGAAATGATGATGGCAAAATGTGATCGAATTTGATGTGCAGTAGACGAAACAAGCATCAGTGAATGTGTGATCCCACTGAATGTCATCCACGAATAAATGTTATGAAAGCATGTGACTGCAGAACTGTCAAACTGACCGTCACGCTTCTTTCATTGAGATTTTCATCCAAATTTACCATTTTTCCCGTGGATTTTGCAAATAATTTCTTTCATACAGACCATGTCCTGACAGTTACAAACACAACAAAAAAAATCAGCCAAATCGGTCAAGCCATTCCCAAGTAATGATCTTTCATTTGCGGCAATTGGTTTTCTATTTATGTACAGTCGTGGACAAAACGAGCGAGACTCCTCGCCTTTTCGTTATGCTAATCCGCACAGCTTTGAAGTCTGCTACACAGCATAACGGGCAAGGCGACGAAGTGCTACCAACATGCTATGCACAGGCGTGAAATTGAAAAACCATCCGAACTTTGTCAGACTGTTTTCAATCATGTCGAAGACTATATTAATGCTGGTTAGTGTGTTAAACACAACACGTAATTATAAGATATTAACGCTAATTAGTATGAACTCTACTAATAAAAATTAATTTCAGCTTCTAGAGATAACACAACTGTTTTAATAAGACGAAGTAAACCAGATCGACACGAATTAGCGAAATATTATGCACATTCAGCTGCAAAACAGTCTGTGTCAATGTTCAGACTAGTCATACTGGAGTACTGTTGCTGACCTACCATGATAAAATTTAGCAATGCGTGAATATTCTTAATGAAATTCATTTAAAAATCGATTCAATTACTGATAGAAGCGGAAAAAGTAGGCAGTAACAAGTATGAAATTCTGCAAAAGATTCATATTGACATCCACAGGGCGCTGGTACAGAATTAAGGTAGCAAAGAAACGTATTGCGGGTGCGAGAAATTTTTAAAATTGCTTCATTGGTACTCTATCTGCCTCCATCGAGATTAGAACCGAAAACAAGCCAGACAGCTCTTCCAGTAGCAAACGCCTTTCACTACGCTAGCCGGCCGCGGTGGTCTCGCGGTTCTAGCCGCGCAGTCCGGAACCGTGCGACTGCTACGGTCGCAGGTTCGAATCCTGCCTCGGGCATGGATGTGTGTGATGTCCTTAGGTTAGTTAGTTTTAAGTAGTTCTAAGTTCTAGGGGACTAATGACCACAGCAGTTGAGTCCCATAGTGCTCAGAGCCATTTGAACCATTTAAATCACTACGCTAGCAGACAGCCCACGCAAAAAACCCTCTATTATTACCCCAGACATGAATAAGCCGGCAATTTCGCAATGAAAATGGCAAAATGATCTGCAGTTTCTGTTGCATAGAGGTTTCTGGACTCAAAAACATGAATTTTCTACCTTTATGTCACCGCTTATGTGACAATCATTCGGGATGTTTATCGAAATACCAAATACTGGTATTAGCGAGTAAATTTAGTGGAATTATTCTGCACCACCCCAGGAAATAAACGGCGACATAGCTGCCAAACGTATTCTACAGTGTTTTGCCGCGATACGCTCGAATCCTGCATTCACTGACAATGTGGTGAACAGTCTGGTATGGTGCCCCGCAGTCACAGGCTGGATCAGGCAGCTTCTTCCACTTAAAGAGAGCATCCCTGCATCGGCCATGGCGAGTGCGGATTCAGTTGAGAGTAGTCCAGGTCTTGCATGGTAGGTTGAATCCACTTGGAAGTTTAGCACCTGAGAAGATGTTATGCAGGTGCACATGTGTCACTGCTTCCCACCGACATTTCGATTCTTGAAGAGGTTTGAAATCCTTAGCAACCATGTCGACAGCATAGCACAGAGTTGGATGGCGTGATTTAAAAGTGGCAGGTCGCTATGCACGGGTGGGTTAGAATTCATGGAGATCTTGTGGAATTCTCTCACAAGGGCAGTACATCTACGTAGATCAGAGGGCATTATACCGGTTAACAGTGGAAGCCAATAAACTGGAGTAGATCTGATTGCGCCAGATATTATGCGCAATTTCTTATTCAGCTAGGTATCAACAAGCCTTGTGTGATGACTGTTCGACCTAACAGGTGCACAATACTCAGAACTTGAGTGCACCAAGCCCAGAGCTGAAGATCGCAGGTTGGTTGCTGAAGATCCCCAGGTAGTTCCGCACAGCTTATGGAGGATGTTGTTTCGAGTCCTCAACTTTTGAGCTAAGTTAAGAAGGTGTTGTTTGAACCATAGTGTACGATCCAGGATGACACCAAGATATTTTGGGTTCTAATTATGACGAAGAATTCTGCCTCTGAAACTTACTTCCAGTTTTACGTCCGCCAACCAGTTATTCAGATGGAGGCAACTCACTTCTGTTTTACTCACCCTGGGTTGGAGTCTCCAGATTTTGAAGTAATGATCTAATGCAGACAGGTTGTTGGCTGGAATCTCTTCTGTTGTCTTCATTTCCTGATGTTTTACGGCTAGAGCCAGGTCATCGGCATAGCAGTATTTTCTGGACGAAGTGTTAGGTAGACCACATAGATATAGGTTGAACAGTAAGGGTGACAGAACTGATCCTTGAGTCAATCCGTTGTTCAGCTTCCTCACCTTACTTATGTTGCTTCCAGTGATTAACTGGAACTTCCGATCACTTAGCATGCTGTTGTTCTGCAGGGTATGATGCAGAGAAATTTGTAGATAAGGCCTTCCCTCCTGACAGTGTCGAAGGCGGCAGTTAGATCAACAAACGCCACAGATGTTTTCTGCTTCATTTGGTATCCCGACTCTATGAAGGATGTGAGACACAATACTTGGTCGCAGCAGCTACGCCCTGATCTGAAGCCTGCCTGATCAAATGGAACGTTCTCTAGGATAGCGCTACTTATTCTGTTATACAGGGTGTTACAAAAAGGTTTATTTACGTATTACACGAATACGTATTAAAAATGGGGGTTCCTATTTTTAAAAAACGCAGTTGATATCCGTTTGACCTGTGGCAGCGACATCTAGCGTGCCAACCATAGCGCCATCTGGTTTCCCCCTACAACCTAGTCAAGATTCGTTCTCTGTAGTTTTTCGTTTGACTCTTACTTCGTGAGATATTTGGCCCGGTCGCGATCAATGGACCACCCTGTATATCTCAGTGGAGGTCGGCCGGGGCTGTAAATGAAACTGGTAATTAGGACTCTGATTTCTATTCGTGATATTTCAGTTGGTATTGGTACATTTCTTGGTCTTCTGTGCTTCTGTGGGTGCGTCGGGGGCGGGACGAGGGACAACTGCGTGAGTTGAGTGTGGCAGAAAAACGTGAGATCGGGAGTGGCTGGCTTTTCTGCGAATACGAGGGGGCGTGAACAACAGGAAGACCAACCTGCTACGGCCTTTGGCTTCTGCATTAGGCAGGCAGCGGCGGCGAGCACGACTCGAACGTTGAACTTTTTATTGACGTTTGCCGTCTGAGCTTCGCTTGACCGAGGTCAGAGAATACTGTGGCCGGTAGGTGCGCAGTCAGCAGGGCTCCCGTGGCGAGTGCGGTGGCGGTGTATTTGTGGGCAGGCACTGCAGGGGAAATTCCGTTCTAAACCGAAGCCTACGCTATCACATTTTGTACACAGAGTGTTACAAAAAGGTACGGCCAAACGTTCAGAAAACATTCCTCACACACAAAGAAAGAAAATATGTTATGTGGACATGTGTCCGGAAACGCTTACTTTCCATGTTAGAGCTCATTTTATTACTTATCTTCAAATCATATTAATCATGCAATGGAAACACACAGCTACAGGACGTGCCAGCGTGACTTCAAACACTTTGTTACAGGAAATGTTCAAAATGTCCTCCGTTAGCGAGGATACATGCATCCACCCTCCGTCGCATGGAATCCCTGATGCGCTGATGCAGCCCTGGAGAATGGCGTACTGCAGGGCTTCCCAACGTGCGGTCCGTGGACCCCATTGGGGTCCGCCGGTCCTTTGTAGGGGGTCCGCGGCCACCTTTCACCAAATCGCGTAAAATGATGAGTAAAATTATTGATTAAAAATGTGAAAAACAAATTCATCACTATTTTTTTTCGTGTGAAAAGCATGTGTACTTTTACTTTAGGTCGTATCCCCAAGAGCCTTTGCGGTTCCTAAGTGAGAGCCTATGCGCCTTCTCTGCTCGACTGTTTCGCAACAATACGGGGGTCGTTTGTGCCCCGGCTTAAGGCGCTAGATGCACTGGCACCTTTTACGCATGCGCGGAGTGAGTTTTGTCGTCCAATCACAGCGCTAGCTGGCACGTATGCGGCCCCAGGCATCATTAAATGTTAAACTTGCTTTGCCAGTGCACTGCGTATTTCATAAGTCGATTTTTGACCAGTTTATTACTTCTAACATGGATCGATGGCTGAAGTCATGATTATTGAAGAAGGGTGCAGTTTCTCCATCGCCTTCACAACAAGGGATTTTTCCAGTTGAAATGAATGAGGAGGGAGGACGATCGAAGGAAGACTTTACATACATCTGAACATTTTTCTTCGGATTTCACGAAAAACCACACACACACACACACACACACACACACACACACACACACACACACACACACACACTTGACTGTTACGAAATATGCATGTTCCTTACACAGCAGCAGCCAAATAATGGAAGTGAACAGACCATAACTGGCAGCTTGTCAACAGCGAACAGTTTGGACATGACGTTGATTGCTCTTGAAGGAAGACAACTCCATCGTGTGAAATTTCAATTACCAAGTAATTTTAATCAGGCTATAGTGTTTTGAACAAAGTGAGTAAATCTACTAGTAAGTGTCTGGATACAGTGGGAATTCAAATTGGATCGTTAATTTCAAGTTGTTTTCATTCATCTCTTAACCAAAGACTACTGATACTTCGAGGAGGGGGCGACGTGGGAACATGGCACTTGCATTAAGAAGCTTTCAGTTCCCATGGGTTTCGCTCTGAAATTTAAAGTTACTGTGCTCTTGACTGACCAGGGGTCCGCCATGGTTTTTCGACTGAAGAAGGGGTGTGCCAGCTGAAAAGGTTGGGAATCTTTGGCGTATTGCATCACAGCCGTCCACAATATGAGCACGAAGAGTCTCTACATTTGGTACTGGGGTTGCGTAGACAAGAGCTTTCAAATGCCCCCATAAATGAAAGTCAAGAGGGTTGAGGTCAGGAGAGCGTGGAGGCCATGGAATTGGTCCGCCTCTACCAATCCATCGGTCACTGAATCTGTTGTTGAGAAGCGTACGAACATTTCGACTGAAATGTGCAGGAGCTCCATGGTGCATGAACCACATGCTGTATCGTACTTGTAAAGGCACATGTTCTAGCAGCACAGGTAGAGTATCCCGTATGAAATCATGATAACGTGCTCCATTGAGCGTAGGTGGAGGAAAATTAAAATGAGCTCTAACATGGAAAGTAGGCGTTTCCGGACACATGTCCACATAACATCTTTTCTTTATTTGTGTGCGAGGAATTTTTCCTGAAAGTTTAGCCGTACCTTTTTGTAAGACTCTGTATATTAGCCTTTGAAAAAGCTTGTAGCTTAATAAGAAACATTGGGCCAACTAAAGTAAAAATAAGTGTAAGATTACTTGAGGTCGCGTACTGAGGTTGTGCATTGTTGGTGTGTTACAGGTGGCGGCCGCCGGATTCTACTTCCTGCGCCGCGGCGACGACGCGGTGAAGTGCTTCTACTGCGACGTCGTCATCAACAAGTGGGAACCCAGCGACGACCCGTTGGCGGAGCACCGCAGGTGGTCTCCCCGCTGCCCGTTCCTCAGCTCGTCGCGACGCGGCTGCGCCGACGCCGTCTCCTACGACTCGTGCAGCCCGTTCGAGCGGCCAGCGGCGCTGCAGTCGCGGGCGCAGCCGAAGCCGACGCCGGTGCACGCGACGCGCCCCGCCTGGCCGCAGTACTGCACGCGCGGGGCGAGGCTGGCTTCGTTCAAGGACTGGCCGCCCGCCATCCCCGTGAAGCCCGTGGCGCTCTGCGAGGCGGGCTTCTTCTACTCGGGCAGCGGCGACCGCACCATCTGCTACTACTGTGGCAGGGGGCTGCGCGACTGGGAGGCCAGCGACGACCCCTGGGTGGAGCACGAGCTCTGGTTCCCCGGCTGCTGGCACGTGCTGCTGCACCGCGGCAACGACTTCGTAAACGAGATCGCCCAGAAGAGGGACGCCTTGATCGCCGCCAAAACGGACCCGCACCAAACTGCGACCGAAATCTCCAAGTCGCAACCGCGACGGGAGACACCGGACAGCCGAGTCGAGGAGACGGAAAACGGTGCCACCGAAGAGAAGCGTCTCTGCAAGATATGCTTCGAAAAGGAAATGGGCGTCGTATTCCTGCCCTGTGGGCACATCGTGGCCTGCGTCGACTGCGCCTTGTCAGTTGCTGATTGTCCCGTCTGCCGCCAACCCTTCCAGAACACGGCCAGAGTCTACTTACCGTGATGGACCCCGGTACGAGTAGAAAAAAGCACTGAGACCCGCGACATCTGGGTCTCAGCTTACCACCCCGCCAGATATCGACCGAGAGTCGACTGCTGGCGTCTACACATCGACTACTGTCTCGCAGTGGGTGGAACCGAAGCGTCTCGGAGAGGCCGAGTATCTCCAGTAAGAACGGGAGCAACGAGACCTACAATATCGCGGTCTCAGTTTTCCGATCAGCCAGATATCGACCTAGAGTCAACGGCTGGCGCCCACACATTAATTCCGTCTCACAGTGTGTGACAACGAGGCTGCTCCGAGGCGTCAACTGCTGCAAAGTAGAAGGGTCGGAGTGAAAACATCTTCAGACACCTGTGGGTTGTTCTATAATCGTTTATTTCTCACACTTAACACATTTCGGACCAAAATCATTTTCAGCAGTTTTTGTGGAAAATAAATGTAAGAGAACCTACATTAGCCTGGTTATCTCAACTTACAAGAAGTTGTGAGCTGATCAAATGAGAATATGTCGTTCTGTTTCCGTTCATCTTCTAGTTCCTCTCCTTGTGAAAGGTGTGACATGCAGAACAGCAGGAGAAACCTAGCTTTTCATTTCCGTTCTGTTTTCCCACATATGTATATATAACTCAGAGCCCATCCTTTGATAACCACATTTGTTGAAAATATACTATGCCCAAACACTTCTTCAGTGTGAGAAATAAAAGCTTATAATGCAGCCTCATGTGGTGTCATGCAAATATTTTGTAATAGCTAGGAGGCACGAGCTTTACGAAAATAAAAAGCAGCTTCTCTACAGTGAGAAGAAAGGTTTTTTATTACACCTTTTGATGCTGTAGAGCGCCATCTACCGGCCTTCTAACAATTTTATTGCAGCCTGATAGACATCTTAAAATGGCAAAGATCTTTGAGATTCTGTACAGCATTTCGACTTGTAATTAGAAACTAGCAAATATCGCCTTATGAAAATTGTGACAGGTACAATCAGAAAAGAACCATAGTTGTCTGGTGTCTATTGAACTGCAGATATAAAGATAATGCTCCAAGGCTGTACAATTTGTGCTGCAGAAATTCACGCTTTTACATTTTTATACATCTTTACAATTCACATTTATATGCATTCTTCTTCTTCTTCATCTTATTTGATGTTCCCCTTCCACTTGATACCCTTAACTTCATTGCCTTCAGGGAATATTTTTTAAAAATTTGTTACAAGTTTCCTGTAGCCATTTCCCCTATGTAATTCAAAAGAAATACTGCGATGCTACTTCTGAAGGACTGATTTCCTTCTTTTTTTTTTTTACTTTTCCAGTCGTTATCGATCATCCAAGCAGAAAATGACCACAAACGCAGCTTATAAACATAGAAACAAATCAATAAAACTGTTTAATTGCTGAAAACACTCTTCATCTAAAACATAAACTCTGTCCATAGGCCTTAGCGGGCCCACTGGTACAGAGCAAGCAGCATGTCACCCTCCCTAATCGCGTCATTGGATGCAGTATAGAGGGTCGTGGGGTCAGTACACTGCTTACTCGGACGCTGTCAGTTTTTGTGACCAGGAGCCACTACTACCCAGTCAAGTAACTCCTCAATTGGCATCACCAGGCTGAGAGCCCTTGTTTGAGTCCTTCCACCAAGGAAAATCCCTGGCATTACAGGGAATCGAACCCGGGTTCTTTGCATGGCAGTGGACCACACTGACTCCTCAATCATGGAGATGGGCACATGCAGTATTGTCCCTACAATCATTAATCTTGTCTGCAACTGCTTAGAGTTCCTGTCGTTACAGTTCCTAGCATTCCTTACATTAACATAGCAGGTAGAGTTTACACTTCATAATTTACAGCAGAAGTATCCATGCCTTCTTAGGATCTCACTGTTTTTTGACAGATGAGAGCAAAGCATTTTGTGCACTACTGAAACGAAATGATATATTCAGCATCAGTCAATAATGATCTTCTGCAGTGCAAATTGTAAGCTTTGAGAAGCTAAATTGAGTATACTTCCAGTTACCTTAATAACAAGAAACATGTAGGTTCATGTTTTTTAAGTTATATATTGCTTTGGTGCTAGATAAAATAAAATCATATTCATAACTTGAAATGCAAACATATCAATATTCTAATATATTTTATCAGGACATGAAACATCTTTCAGGATATTAAGCATTGCTTCTTTGTAGGAAGACTGATAATTCATTAAGATTCTATTGCAATCAATTTTATCTGAACATACAAGTAAAAATCGAAGACCAATTTGGAATCTAACAGATTACTGGTAAAGATGCAAAAGTAAATAATAAATCAACAGTAAAAATTATATTTGTGTCTTATTGGTCATTTGAATATTGTACCTGAAATGCATTTATTAAACATATTTTTACATAATTCTCAAAACTTTAGTTTGTCTTTTTATTTCTATTTATTTGATGAAAAATGTGCTTTTAACATTAGTTCCTATAAGAGCATGATGTGTGCTATACTAAAGTGCATCTAGAAAATTCTACATTTGAGATGAATATCACAATGCTTTCTTCATAGTAATATCAAATTTTGCGAGTTATTAATCCAGTCATAAATTATTTGATATAGATGTCTATACCTTTACATTTGAAGTAGCGCTGAAACTTATCTGATGTGGGGTCTGAACATATAGTTGTTGCCTTTGGCGTGGTGAATACAAATTTCCTGTAACCATATTGCTTCGCTATTAAACATTAATTTTTCATTCACAATTTCATATAAATAATTTTCTTGAGATGATGTCAGATTGTCGTTGTGTTTCTTTGTAAAGAGAAACATATGAATGATCTTACTTGTAACACACCTGTTCATGTATATATGCAGCATCTATTTCATTGAATATATTGTTGCAGTATCAAGTGTATGGTGTCAGTACTCCACAGAATGCAAGTATAATTTGCTGTTTGTGTGTACTCAACAGAATGGAAATATAATTTGCTATCAATATGTGACAAATGCTTTTCACAACATATTAGTAATATAAGATAGGTTTGTTGGCTTTTGTCAAGTACATAGTAACGTTACTGACAGTACTACACGACGCAGCTGGTTACCAGTAAAAACAGTGTCTGTAGTATTTCATTTTTTCTTGAATAGTGTGTGCTGTCTATTTTTAAGTCACATATAAAATGGCCAAAACCACACATAACTTTAAATACTTCTATAATGACAAATAGGTAAGTGAAAGGGTCTATAATAATGGCGATACTGTTATAACTTTACATGTAAGTACAAAAAATAGTTAGTTATTGGGTGTCTCGATTTTTATTTTCTTATCATTGTAGCAAACATCATACCTGTTATTACTCTGAAGAATGTAACAGTAATTTCCTTTTGAAAAATTTAGAATTTTCTGAGTTTATAGTTAAAGAATACATTAAAATGTATAACAGTTTTATGTTATATTTTACGTTGATAGTCACATAACAGTGCATCAAGAAATGTAACACATTTAGATTTTCTCTTGCTTGTAAAATATTTTTACCTGTATCAAATAAAATAAGCAAATATATATTTTTTTAACAAAAGAAAAGAATTTGTAATGCTTTAATTCAACAAGCTCAGTTGCACATATGGTTTGATATTACCTTGCAAAAGTACTAATTGATGTTATTTACATTGGTTCATGTAGGAGGTATTCTGTATTCGCTTTTATTGCAACAATATACCAGTTTCTTTGTATGTTTTAAACCTGCAAAAAAAAAAAACATTTATCTGCATGAACTCTCATAGTACCAGTTATCCTTTCAAGTAGAAAAGGCACTTCGACATAAACTTACATTTGCAAATTTCAGTTGAGCTTAAGTAGTAGCACCGAATAAAGAAGAGATCAGATACATGTGCCATGTACTGAGGTACATTCAGGTAGTTACATGATAGATTAATATTCTTGGTATAGATCCAGTCCAGCTCACTGAAACAACTTGCTGCTTTAAACTGTACTGACTGAAGCGAATTTAAAGTTCACTACAATTTTCAATTGAGGAACAGTATGTCTTTGCATTAGTTTTGAGTGATTGGAAGTTAGTGCTGTAGTAAACTACAGTATTCTGTACTAGTGTCTTGTGTATTAAACATATTGACCTTATACACAAACCTTCAAAATCTGAGTAAATTCTTATTTTATTAATTAATTATCAAAATAAACAAATACATTTGTAGAACAGCTGTCAAATATTCTGTACTAAAATTTATAAAGTTTTATTTCATATTGTTTCCCTATTTTCTTTCTGTGAGTTCAGAATATCTCTTCAGAAGTACTACAGTTACTTACAAGTAAAAAAAAAATCTGTTGACATTTCCTTAGATTCATATTATTTTCACTTTTCTGCAAGATCATACTTAGATACTGGCCAACGGTAAGCAGAGACCGTTCATTGAGAAGTGACAAACTCCATGAAATATCGTTTCATTGACCACTTACATACTGTAGGTTTGTAATCTCTGATTGAAAACATAAATAAACTATTTTACAATAGTCCTAGAATTTATTGAATCTGCAGCTAACTATAGGTTACCAAGTGACAACTTAAAATGGAAGAAAATAATGTATATTTATTACTAGCCTTTTATAATTGTGATGATTTAATTTGCACATAAATCACTGAATGATGAGGAACTGGTTCTGATATTAGAATTATTATTATAAGCATACCTAACAAATAGCACATATATATATGGTGAATACAGGAGTTATACAACAAAAAAGTCTTATTTCTTTTCTTTTTTAAATTTTGATATAATTAACAAAAATACTTTGGAGTATTAATTGCAATAAAAGGTAAAACGCAATTTAAAGGGTATACAACAATGATTATTTGTATGGATTGGAGCCATGTATGGAAGTGAAACATGGATGATAAATAGTTTGGACAAGAAGAGAATAGAAGCATTTGAAATGTGGTGTTACAGAAGAGTGCTGAAGATTAGATGGGTAGATCACATAACTAATGAGGAGGTATTGAATAGAATTGGGGAGAAGAGGAGTTTGTGTCACAACTTGACTAGAAGAAGGGATTGGTTGGTAGCACATCTTCTGAGGCATCAAGGGATCACCAATTTAGTACTGGAGGGCAGTGTGGAGGGTAAACATTGTAGAGGGAGACCAAGAGTTGAATACACTAAGCAGATTCAGAAGGATGTAGGCTGCTGTAGGTACTATGAGATGAAGAAGCTTGAGCCGGCCGCGGTGGTCTCGTGGTTCTAGGCGCGCAGTCTGGAACCGTGCCACTGCTACGGTCGCAGGTTCGAATCCTGCCTCGGGTATGGATGTGTGTGATGTCCTTAGGTTAGTTAGGTTTAAGTAGTTCTAAGTTCTAGGGGACTGATGACCACAGCAGTTGAGTCCCATAGTGCTCAGAGTCATTTGAACCATTTTTGAAGAAGCTTGCACAGGATAGAGTAGCATGGAGAGCTGCATCATACCAGTCTCAGGACTGAAGACCACAACAACAACAACACCAGTGACAGATATTTTCATCACTGTTTCATATAACTTCCGTTATTGAATGAAATGTATGTTCTTTGAATGAGAGTGTAGTAAAGTTAGATGTTATTCCACCCAATCAAGTGTCTCTATAGTCTAAAGAGTGTACTAGGTTTTGTAAATTGTCATTTGGGTGCTTCTGATCTTATGTTGCCAGAGGTCATACATAGTTGAATAACACACATGGAATATCTCAGAGAAACATTTTGACAGCTCTATGTCAAGTGTCACCACAGTCAATGTAATTAGAGCCCAAGAAATGTAAAACATCCCACATATTTCCTACTAAGTTGGTCCAGTTGTAAACAGAATACTGTTGTGAAGCAAATCAAGTGGGAGTATACAATTTGAAGTTTTGTCAAAATTGATGTAATATGAATGACTCTAATCACTTTTATATCAACAAGAATTAATTCCTAACTTGCTCCCTCACCATATTGCCTGGGAAGATAAATACAGGAGAGTAAACAGTGTTTTTCCCAGAATTCACTCTGTCAAAACTAGTCGAAACAAATACATTACAGGAGCTACAAGAGGCATGAACTGCTAACCATATTTCATAGATTATTTTCACATTAATACAACAGCTTATTAGTTCCATTACCTTTTTAACCACAAGAATTTATTTAGGATCAGCAAAAATATGGTCCCCAAAAGTATTTTACAGGAAATATAATAGAAAATTATTGATTTATATTGTGAGACACATCGATCACAGCCTAATCTATTGCCCATGTTTGCAAATATCTTTTTCGTGCTGAGTCATCCATGGTATACATAATATGGTGATGGTTTTTATCAGACAAGGCATTACTATAGTGACAACAGCATAGATTACAAATTTTATTACCGATTTATGAAACTATCTTTTAGAAGAAAAAGATTTACAGTTAAAAGTGCAGCTTTTTCGTTGAATTTCACGCCAAAGAATACTGAAGTAAGAATAGATGTCCATCCAACATATTTCTGTGCTTGTTTGTGTATCTCAAGGATTGCGTGGTCAAAATATTTACTAAGGAATGTTAAAGACATGATCATGATTTGAAGAAAGATCTGAATGTCTGTGAGAATGTTGCTGGGCAACATAAATACCCACTGGTCACTAATGAGCCATTAAATTACAAATAGTTTCTTGTCAGCAAGCGTACTGGTTGATTATAGCATGTATAAGATATGTGGCACATTTAGCCACCACATGGTATTAGGACTAGATTTACGATAAAGTTCAAACACAAAGACTTGCTGGCACTGGACTTTACACAACCAATGCTTCGTCAGCAATATGTCAGTGACCAAAGTTGCTACTGGTTGTGCTAAATTTTAATATCGTGTAGATAGATCACACAGTGGCAGCTCTTTCAACAAACATCATTCCTTACCATCCAGAAACACCACTTTATTAAAAACTATAGAAGTTGTCATCTCACACAATTAGGTCTGCTAGACACACATAACTCAGTGCAGAAATAATCTTGAATGAAGGAACGCCACTGTTGATTCTCCAGCCATGGGTATAGATCACTCAGACTGTTGACTCATAGTACAGATGATAATCATGGCAAGATATCACTATATCAACAGTTACATGAGTTTGCGTTAATTGACAATTTCTGCCAGCAAGTGACGATTTTGATCTGCTGTTGTGTGCCTGGTTGAGGACTGTTTATGTCGAATGGATGAAAACAACAAACATAAATCTATGCTATAATATTGAAGAGCTTATTTATTCTACATGCCACCCCAGTAAAACATTATTATTAAATATAGAAAGACCAACAAAAAACTATATAAAAGCAAAATGTTCAGCTCTAAAATGAAGAATATTGTTAATATTGTTCAGATTATAGTGTCTGCTGTTTTTAAAATTATTACAATTGGTAGAATTATTGCAAGTTCTGCATCAAAGACCAGAAAGATTACAGAACTGGAACCCTGCTATGCGTGCCATAGTGTATCACATGTGAACTATAGGAGCACAGTGTCCTGTTCTCATATCATTTGCACTCATGCTCACATGTTGCACTTAGTCAGTAATCTACAATCTGCACAATACTATGTCTGTTACTGAAAGGTCAGAGTGGTTAAATAAACATATTATGGTACTGTCTCGCCACAATGTTAACTGAAGGCACTCCAACCAGACACATCTAAGATGATGTTGGGTAGGATGTGAATATTTTGTATACTGCTCATACCAATTTGCGTACTTGAGGGTGGCCAATCAGCATCTGTGCATCACTACGGCTCATTAACATTTCGTCTTCTTATGGAATACTTGGTACTATGTGTTACTGTTGCCTTGAGAGTGGGAAAAGGATGTTGGAGATAGTAAGGAAGCATCACTCACTGTTAGTGTATAAAAGTAAGAGTAAACACCATCCTGATGTATAGTTAAATGAAGGTTTAAGAATACTGTGCACTGTGCTAGTACACTCCTGGAAATGGAAAAAAGAACACATTGACACCGGTGTGTCAGACCCACCATACTTGCTCCGGACACCGCGAGAGGGCTGTACAAGCAATGATCACACGCACGGCACAGCGGACACACCAGGAACCGCGGTGTTGGCCGTCGAATGGCGCTAGCTGCGCAGCATTTGTGCACCGCCGCCGTCAGTGTCAGCCAGTTTGCCGTGGCATACGGAGCTCCATCGCAGTCTTTAACACTGGTAGCATGCCGCGACAGCGTGGACGTGAACCGTATGTGCAGTTGACGGACTTTGAGCGAGGGCGTATAATGGGCATGCGGGAGGCCGGGTGGACGTACCGCCGAATTGCTCAACACGTGGGACGTGAGGTCTCCACAGTACATCGATGTTGTCGTCAGTGGTCGGCGGAAGGTGCACGTGCCCGTCGACCTGGGACCGGACCGCAGCGACGCACGGATGCACGCCAAGACCGTAGGATCCTACGCAGTGCCGTAGGGGACCGCAGCGCCACTTCCCAGCAAATTAGGGATACTGTTGCTCCTGGGGTATCGGCGAGGACCATTCGCAACCGTCTCCATGAAGCTGGGCTACGGTCCCGCACACCGTTAGGCCGTCTTCCGCTCACGCCCCAACATCGTGCAGCCCGCCTCCAGTGGTGTCGCGACAGGCGTGAATGGAGGGTCGAATGGAGACGTGTCGTCTTCAGCGATGAGAGTCGCTTCTGCCTTGGTGCCAATGATGGTCGTATGCGTGTTTGGCGCCGTGCAGGTGAGCGCCACAATCAGGACTGCATACGACCGAGGCACACTGGGCCAACACCCGGCATCATGGTGTGGGGAGCGATCTCCCACACTGGCCGTACACCTCTGGTGATCGTCGAGGGGACACTGAATAGTGCACGGTACATCCAAACCGTCATCGAACCCATCGTTCTACCATTCCTAGACCGGCAAGGGAACTTGCTGTTCCAACAGGACAATGCACGTCCGCATGTATCCCGTGCCACCCAACGTGCTCTAGAAGGTGTAAGTCAACTACCCTGGCCAGCAAGATCTCCGGATCTGTCCCCCATTGAGCATGTTTGGGACTGGATGAAGCGTCGTCTCACGCGGTCTTCACGTCCAGCACGAACGCTGGTCCAACTGAGGCGCCAGGTGGAAATGGCATTGCAAGCCGTTCCACAGGACTACATCCAGCATCTCTACGATCGTCTCCATGGGAGAATAGCAGCCTGCATTGCTGCGAAAGGTGGATATACACTGTACTAGTGCCGACATTGTGCATGCTCTGTTGCCTGTGTCTATGTGCCTGTGGTTCTGTCAGTGTGATCATATGATGTATCTGACCCCAGGAATGTGTCAATAAAGTTTCCCCTTCCTGGGACAATGAATTCACGGTGTTCTTATTTCAATTTCCAGGAGTGTATCTTTCAGTCATAATTGGTTCGCCTAATATTATATCAGTATTATTTCACACATGCTGATGTGTTGTCATAAATGACCACAGATTACTGCCCAGTAATTCACCAGCAGTTTGTGCTGCTGACATGTGAGTTTGAAAGCGAAAAAACAAAACTTCTCTCTTTTACTGCATTTAACAGTTTTATGACATTCCTTTTGAATTTTATGTGATCTTCATCTCTGAATATTCGGTTCCATCGATTACTGAAGTTTGTTGACGACATTTTGCAGCGATTCACAAATATATGGCATTACCAGACAAGTTACTATTTTTCTAGGTGCACCTAAAACATCAGCAACCTTCAGTGGGCTACCTGCACTTATTCAAATTTCGGCAAACAGATACGCTATTTTATCTTGCCCTCCATTATGTACGTGCAAAAAAATGCATGGGTTGCAACAGGTTACCATAATTTACTTCAATAAACATTGAAAATGCAGTTAGTTACGTTTTCTTATCATATTACTAGAACACCATGCTGTGGAATACAGAATCTTTCTCGTGTGATAACATTTTATGAGTACACTGTACCAAAAAATAAGATTCACTTTACGGAGACTCCGTACAGCTCGGTAAAACGTGTTGACGTACCCTACTACTCTCAACAAATGTTTCCCTAAATTATATCAGCTGAATAATTCCTTGGTTAGGTTTTCTTGTGACTATGCTTCAGGTACCGCATGTTGTTATCAATGGAGAGACGTCTACAGACGTTAAAGTAACCTCTGGCGTGCCACAGGGGAGTGTTATGGGACCATTGCTTTTCACAATATGTATAAATGACCTAGTAGATAGTGTCGGAAGTACCATGCGGCTTTTCGCGGATGATGCTGTAGTATACAGAGAAGTTGCAGCATTAGAAAATTGCAGCGAAATGCAGGAAGATCTGCAGCGGATAGGCACTTGGTGCAGGGAGTGGCAACTGACCCTTAACATAGACAAATGTAATGTATTGAGAATATATAGATCGAAGGATCCTTTATTGTATAATTATATGATAGCAGAACAAACACTGGTAGCAGTTACTTCTGTAAAATATCTGGGAGTATGCATGCGGAACGATTTGAAGTGGAATGATCATATAAAATTAATAGTTGGTAAGGCGGGTACCAGGTTGAGATTCATTGGGAGTGTCCTTAGAAAATGTAGTCCATCAACAAAGGAGGTGGCTTACAAAACACTCGTTCGACCTATACTTGAGTATTGCTCATCAGTGTGGGATCCGTACCAGATCGGGTTGACGCAGGAGATAGAGAAGATCCAAAGAAGAGCGGCGCCTTTCGTCACAGGGTTATTTGGTAACCGTGATAGCGTTACGGAGATGTTTAACAAACTCAAGTGGCAAACTCTGCAAGAGAGGCGCTCTGCATCGCGGTGTAGCATGCTCGCCAGGTTTCGAGAGGGTGCGTTTCTGGATGAGGTATCGAATATATTACTTCCCCCCTACTTATACCTCCCGAGGAGATCACGACTGTAAAATTAGAGAGATTAGAGCGCGCACGGAGGCTTTCAGACAGTCGTTCTTCCCGCGAACCATACGAGACTGGAACAGGAAAGAGAGGTAATGACAGTGGCACGTAAAGTGCCCTCCGCCACACACCGTTGGGTGGCTTGCGGAGTATAAATGTAGATGTAGATGTACTGAGCTCTAAACACCTTTATACGACTTAATACCCACCCAAAACCGTTCTTCATTGCATACATTACACCAATAAGAGGAGTTGCTGCGATTTGCAGGAACGCAGTAGCCAGCAGAACATTGATTCCCAAACGACTCATAATGCGTTTGGAGCTGAAAAACCGAACAGGCGTCATTCTGTTATCAAATGAATTATCTGAGATGATACCCCACTGGAAATAAAACACTGACTGCCATTAATCATTCACCAGAAGTGTACCACAAAAGCGTTTAAGCGTGGCATCACAGGAGCTACAGTTTTATTTCTGCTTCATCAAATGCTTATTGAGACGTAAGTTTTTGCATTATAAAGGGAAATTTCCATGTGAACACTATACAGTATATATAATAATATCTTGGTGGTGTATTCATGAGGATCAGTGGTGCCAAGTGGAAGTCGAGTGCTACAGCGTTTTTCGCACTGGTTGTTAATTGCAGAGCTTTAATCGAATCTGTAGGTAAAAATTTGTGGATCAAAGCGAACAGCATAAGGCGTGAATACCAGTGTGAATCTTCAGTGTGCAGGCTGCATCCTTCCTGGTGAGGGCGTGGGTCACAAGACTCTGTGGAAAGCCCAACTGGTGGTGCTGACGTCGATGGCATGGCAGAGCTGCATGTATCAGATCAGATACCAGAAATTCCTTATTTTTGTCGTTGTCGCAAATCAGCGATATAGCAAAAGCCACCCCACCATGAACAATGGACCTTGTCCTTGGGGGGGGGGGGGGGGGGGGGGCTTGTGTGCCTCAGCGATACAGATAGGCGTACCGTAGGTGCAATCAAAATGGAATCGTATCTGTTGAGAGGTCTATATGTAATGGGGATAAGAAATGAAAGAAGAAGACACCTGGTAGAATTTTGTACAGAGCATAACTTAATCATAGCTAACATTTGGTTCAAGAATCATAAAAGAATTTTGTATACATGGAAGAGTCGTAGAGATACAAGGTTTCAGATAGATTATATAATGGTAAGACGGAGATTTAGGAATCAGGTTTTAAACTGCAAGACATTTCCAGGGGCAGATGTGGACTCTGACCACAATCTATTGGTTATGAACTGTAGATTAAAACTGAAGAAACTTCATAAAGATGGGAATTTAAGGAGATGGCACCTGGATAAACTGAAAGAACCAGAGGTTGGAGAGAGTTTCAGAGAGAGGATTAGGGAACGATTGACAGGAATGGGAGAAAGAAATAGATTAGATGAAGATTGGGTAGCTTTGAGGGATGAGATAGGGATGGCAGCAAAGGATAAAGTAGATAGAAAGACAAGCATTACATTTCATTACATTGCCTGAGGCTTTCGTTAACAGTAGCAGGGTAACCTTCTACATCCATGTAAAAATGACCGTTTTCTTCGTTTCTAATAATTCCAACCCTAACAGGACGTCAACTTGCTCGCGTCCTTGCTACAAACGGTCTTGCAAAGGAAGGACGATTGGGGTTTAACGTTTCTTCGACATTGAGGTCGTTAGAGACAAGCTTGGATTGTTTCAAAGATGGGCAAGAAAATCGGCCGTGCCCTTTCAAAGGAACCATGCCGGCAATTGCCTGGAGCGATTTAGGGAAATCACGGAAAACTTAAGTCTGAATGGCCACACGAAGATTTGAACCGTCGTCCTCCCGAATGCGAGTTCAGCATGCTAACCACTGCGCCGCCTCGCTAAGTAGACTGGCACTAGTTATGATATACAGTTATCAGTTCATTGTAATAATGCTCAAATGTAGGTAAAAATTCCAACCGTAGACAAAGACAACGTAGTTAAAAAAAAAAAAGGTTGCTAGGATTTGCTCGAATCCTATTTCCTCCCCCCTTTTTTCCATTCTACAAAGAGACTTGTCTTCAAGCATTGTTCCTCGCGATATCCTAGAGATTAGCTCCCTGTCACTCAAGTTTCAACGTATAACAAAGAATGTCGTCAGGTTGAAATATGGCACTGCTGTCAAGCGATTAACTAAGGATGACGTAGCTGGTTCCAAGTACGCTACTTGCGTAGCTGATAGCAAGGTAGTTCTCAAAACTAAGAAGTCATCATTGCATCGTGACGCTTACTGCCACACTGTTGCGTAGTGATGCAACTCTTCATTCATTTTCATGCGTCATGTTGTAATAAGAGTTGTTGTTGTTTTTGTGGTCTTTACTCGTAAGACTGGTCTGAGGCAGTTTTTGCACGGTAGTGTATTATGTGCAAGCCTTTTCAGTTCTCATGCGTGTTGCAATACGCACCCATCTGAACCTGCTTACTGTAGTAAAACCTTGTTACCCTCCACACTTCCCTTCATTACCAAATTAACGATTCCTTCATTCCTCAGGATGCATGAGCACCAAACACTTAGATGGCTTGGGCCCATCCTCAACATAGCACACAAGTCATCTCCTTAAGGTTTCGTTAAGAAGCATTGTTACGGATGTAACAAGATAACATAAATCGTGAGTATATGTTGCGAGACACTAGCACTAGTGACATTTTGTTGGTTTCTATACAGGTGGTTGAGATCTGGTTTGTACGATCTTCTCTCTAAAAAATTAACAAGAGACTTTGATTATGGATTAGTTTGTTAGTCGCTTTGCTTTCCATAACAATGAGCACACTGTTGTACAGTGGATCAAAAGAAGACGGGAAAAAGCCGCTCTTGTGCGCCTCGTCAACTTCCTTTATTCCCCTCTTCGAAGTATTGTTGTCAACCTGGTTACGAGGCGTTTCAGAACTGTTGTCAGATCAAATTTCCCATCACAGATTTTTTAACGTAATCAACAATAGCTAAACGTAATCAACACTACCTAAACGCAACGCCTCCTGGAACATTATCTGGTTTCAAAAAAATTGGAAATTTGTGGTAAAGTCTTATGGGACCAAACTGCCGAGGTCGTCGGTCCCTGAGCTTACATACTATTTAATCTAACTTACACTAACTTACGCTAAGGACGACACACACCCATGCCCGAGGGAGTACTCGAACCTCCGACGGGGGTAGCCGCGCGGACCGAGACAAGAAGCGTAGACCGTACGGCTTCCTCGCGCCGCCGTTTGGTTTCACAGCATCCTAAGTGAGGTACCCTGCGGCTGTGTCCGAGCGCTTCTAGGCGCTTCAGTCCGGAACCGCGCGACTGCTACGGTCGCAGGTTCTAATCCTGCCTCGGGCGTGGATGTGTGTTATGTCCTTATGTTAGCTAGGTCTAATAGTTCTAAGTTCTAGAGGACTGATGACCTCAGATGTTAAATCCCATAGTGCTCAGAGGAATTAGAATCATTCGTTACCGCGTGCGAATATTGTTCTCTGCATTGTCACTTTTCAAATTTACTGACTCCGTTTCTTCGAACATCTTCATGTTGTCGAGTTGTGCTGAAATCTGCTGTACGTACAGTTTACTGTACGCAGCGTGCTGTGTCGACTCGCCATACTTCCTCCAAACTGTCGGTAGGATGTTTACGACTAGTGTTAAAAATGGTTCAAATGGCTCTGAGCACTATGCGACTTAACTACTGAGGCCATCATTCGCCTAGAACTTAGAACTACTTAAACCTAACTAACCTAAGGACATCACACACATACATGCCCGAGGCAGGATTCGAACCTGCGACCGTAGCAGTCGCACGGTTCCGGACTGCGCGTCTAGAACCGCGAGACCACCGCGGCCGGCCGACTAGTGTTCTTCGACAGTGTTTGACATTACGTACGACAACCAGACCATATATGTCTTGACTTGAGCACAACCCAGCAGTCTGCAGGTGTTCAGAAAAAGTAACAGGTCAAACGCAATAGACGTGTAAAAATACAGCTGAGGTGGCATCCATCAATCGTTAACATTGTCGGATCTGGGCTCAACGTGATCAAGATTATTTCCTCATGACTGGTTATTTTTGTTTATAACCAATAGTATTCTCGCTTCTGATTATTTCCTACTTAACACTTTTGACGTTCAGTATTTCCTACTTAACACTTTTGACGTTCAGTATTTCCTACTTAACACTTCTGACGTTAGTATTAACTAGCATCGATGTTATAGGAGTAAAAATATCTTTTCTAAATATTTTACTGCTTTTACATTTCCTACAAACGTATAGAATATAATAGTAAAATAATGTAATTTTAGAAATAGTAAAATAATATAATTTTAGATTGTCACCTCCACAACGTGTCACATGCACCATCATTTTAATAAAATGGAAAGGTTTACTTTGAACAGGCTTGCCATGTCTAACTGGGAACTTGTCGGAACTCTCTGAGATGGGGGATTTTGAAATGAAATAAAAAAATTATTTAATACAATTACCTTTTATTTAGAACACAGTTACAAGGAACATGTTGCGTAAGAAATAGCTGGTGTATCATATTTTTCGGAAGATTTCATCTTCTTCAGCAAGTCTTTTTTCGCTTTTACATAATCATAAAACTCAATGTAAGTCATCTCGTAGCTAAACTCGCACTGGAAGATTGATAGCACAATCCCTGTCAGCAGTCAATTTCTTTCATCAGTCAACTGGGCCGACATGAGCGAAAATAACTCTTTCCACACTGGCGTTGTGTGCGGGAATAGAAAACGAATGCTCGACTAATGTTAGCAGTTGGCATTTGCGTTCAGCATTTTCGTTTCCCTTAAGAAAGTAAATCCACCCTTATTCCACAGGGTGTTCAGACGTCCATTCTACTGAGTCACGCTTTGTTTCTATAAAGCTCTTCAGACAGAAAAATACCTGATAACTATTGCCCCCTGAAATCTTCAAACCATTTTTAGTCAGGTATATAATAGTGTTTTCACTCATCACCCAATCTGGGGTTTCAGATAGCCTCATCCAATCAAATACTTAAAATTTGTTAAAAGAAACAGCCCATTTCTCTAAGTAATCACATGCTGTGGTATAGAAAGCCACTGTCTTCTTCAGATTTCGAAGTCAAATTAATCATTTCTTGGTAATGGTTCTCATTTTTTAATTTGTTCAGATTCATCTTGGTTTGAGTGCTAATAAAACTGGCAGAACGCCTTTCATTCAAACATCTTTGAGAGTCAATTAATACATATTTTATTTCAATTATCGAGACTTTATTTTCACCACGCTTTTTATATTTGTTTGCCAACAAAGCCGAGTTTGACTGCAGGAAAATGAAGAAAATTTCACTGATCGGACTACCGAAAGAAACACAAATTATTTTAATGGAATCCAAAGCTTAACAAGTCTCTCAACTGAGGACATTAACGAAAGCCATCTTGTTTTTGAGTGAGCAGAGTTTGACGATTAATGTCGTCAGCGCATAAGCAGAACTCTTTCAGCTCCTCTGACCTTAGCGAGTATACTGAAAACTAATGAAATATTTTCATAACGATTATTTCAATGACGACAGTGAAGACTCCAGCAACGCTTGATATAGTATTGTGGAGAATAAGGGCAGGACATCCAATTCCTTCTTTGATTTTTTCCTAGTTCTTCTTTAATTTGGTGAAACACATTCCGGTGTTCGTGTCGATGAAGCCCGCCGAAATTGGTATTGTCTGCACAAAAAGCGATTAATTTATCTAATGGAATTTGTAGTTCTCTTAAAGTGTCTGAACAAAACTTTGCAATTGTCTCCGATGATGCTTGACAATTTTATAAGCGTTTTTTCAGCACCAACAAGCAATTCTTTCTCTGGTATCTTCTTTCATCACGGATGCAGAAATAGGTTTTGATGTCGATACTGCAGCGAATCTATTTGTATGATTCTTCGCAGAAATGTGTTTCCTCGCATCTGCCTTATCTCCGTGAGTTACTGAGATGAAACAGCTACAAATCTCACTCAACGCTTCCTGAAACGTACGTCCTATGTTGTCTCGACCAATCTTTCATGTGATCACGCGAAAAGTGACGCTTTGTTTTCCCATCCTTAGGCATTTTCGTAGCCTATGAAAAGATAAGATTATTAGACGGTAAACAATCGATAATAACACTTTAGTCATCGAATTACATGTCAATATGCACTTCACGCCCTATAGACCCGCAATAAGTACTTCAAATATTACTAACTACATTTAGAAAGAATCGTCTTATCAGATAACTGGCTATGCAGATAGGAAGTGCCTGATACTTCCGCGTGGCGCTGCTTAAATAGTTCCAGCCCCGTTCTGCTCGAATGATGGTGCTAGATAAAGAATACGCCAACATGCAACGTCATCTATGAGATGACCTTGTCAATATAAAGTTATTGACATAAATAAAACTAACTGAGGCTACACTTACATGTTGCGCTCGTTACTTTAGTACTTGAGCCAAGCTCGTAACAGTAGTTTGCAAAATCAGGACAACATTGGATCTCGTTTGGAAGTCGGGACAAGAAGATACATAACGGAGACGGTCCCGATACATCGGAGCGGATGGCAACCCTGGGCATGATACGTCTCAAAACTGATCAAGTAATTTATTTCAGACTTGCAGTTTTAAAGTCTTCCCCAACGCCCCCTCCCGAAAAATTTCTGGGGACGCCCATGGTCCAGTATTAATTAATAAGGTATTTAGCAATGAATGACGATGTATATATTCCTATGCCTTTGTGGCATCGGACAAAGAATTATAAGTTTAATAAGTGCTTTAAATTCACTTACCTTCAATTCAGGCCGTACGCAGGAGGGATGGGGTTCGGAGGGAGCCTTATCCCTCCTCTCCCTCCCCTCTCCTCTCCCTGAAATGAATTTCTTGACATTATTCATTCTCGATTATGACTGAATGTCAAGTGGAAGGGGTTTCACGTGTAAAGAAGTTGATGAAAAAAAGCAGTGATGAACATGAAAACATATGAGGCTTCAGCTCTTGTAAAGCAGAGTAGATGGTGAACAGAGTCATAACATTACTGAATCTGCATTTGAGCAAAAATTTCCGTGTAGCGCATCACCCAAGGACATGTTACAGCTAATTAGTTTCTTTTGTCTACAGTCTCAGATCCATACTCCAGCCATGCAAGCAAAAATTGAGGTGCAGCATGGCTACATCTGGCCATTTCGGAACAGAACAGAATGGACTCAAGGTCTGAATCCTTGTTCGAAAAACTGTGTAAAATGAACACATGCCCATCAAAACGAATGATTTTAGCAGGATGGGTCATGTGGAGCGGAAAAGACCTATGAAAGCGAGAGTGATCTTCAAGCTCCTGTCCTATCGTATCAAAGTGTGGATGTGTTTCATCAACGAAGAAGGCAAATGGTAAGCCAGTGCATTAAATATTCTGCATCCTTACTTCCGTTGCCGGCCGTAGTGGCCGAGCGGTTCTAGGCGCTTCAGTCTGGAACCGCGAGACTGCTACGGTCGCAGGTTCGAATCCTGCCACGATCATGGATGTGTGTGATGTCCTTAGGTTAGTTAGGTTTAATTAGTTCTAAGTTCTAGGGGACTGATGACCTCAGATGTTAAGTCCCATAGTGTTCAGAGCCATCTGAACCATTTGAACCTTTCTTCCGTTGTACTGCACATAGGAACAGGGTCATCATAGCCATTGGAATTATTGCAAGCAATGTGAATCTGTATTTATGTTACAATATAAAAAGTCATATTAGGTAAAATTAGCTTTCCCATTTGACCCCCCAACCCCCCCCCCTCCCCCCACCACCCCTGTAGAAAAATAATTCTGTGTGCTGGCCTGCTTCTACTCGCTGAGTTGTATTGCAACTGAATTGATCTATGTTCACATTCATTACTACAGGTAAGCAACACATATGAACACGAACGTCACTATAATACTTCAACCATTGTCACGTTCGCTGGTGCTGGCGCAGCGCCAAATTATGGTTACTTTGCGATATAATACAAGTTTACTATTTTAAATAATCAATGGCGACTTGCCCCAGCGAGTTCAAAACGATTTCGCTGGGAGGTGGCGGAACGCCGATCCGAGCGAGATGAAGCCCTGAGCTCATTGCGTTGCGTAGGCTGCTGTCCCCGGCAGTCACTGTCAGCGCTCTCCCCTCGAGCATTCAGTTGCCGCCAGCCACGATCAACTCACGGGCCGCCCCCTTCTATCTACTGAATGCGAACTGGCGAATAATAAAGAATGTTTCACTGAGACACACTTCTTGACTCCACACTCACCACTGCACTGGATGATCCTGTCCTCACACACACCATTCTGCCGGCCGCGGTGGCCGAGCGGTTCTAGGCGCTCAGTCCGGAACCGCGCGACTGATGCGGTCGCAGGCTCGAGTCATGCCTCGGGCATGGATGTGTGTGATGTCCTTAGTTAGGTTTAAGTAGTTCTAAGTCTAGGGGACTGATGACCACAGATGTTAAGTCCCATAGCGCTCAGGGCCGTTTGAACCATTTTTTGAACACACCATTCTGGGTGCAGAAGTGGGGTTGGGGGTTGTTTGGGGGAGAAGACCAAAAAGCGAGGTTATCGGCCCCGTTGGATTCGGGAACGACGAGGAAGGAAGTCGGCCACCGAGCGAGGTGGCGCAGTGGTTAGCACAATGGACTCGCATTGGGAGGACGACGGTTCAATCCCGCGTCCCGCCATCCTGATTTAGGTTTTCCGTGATATCCCTAAATCCCTCCAGGCAAATGCCGGGATGGAATGGAAAGGGCACGGCCGACTTCCTTCCCCATCCTTCCCTATACGAAGAGACCCACAAACTCGCAGTTTTGTCTCCTACCTCCAAATCAACCCATGTACTAAAACAGAGTCGGCGAACGGCGATCCCCGACAGTTGACAGAGCTGTTGCCATGTTTCAAGGCGAAGCGCAAACGGCTGGAGGCGGCAAATGCACTAGGCGTCAACAAAGAAACGTTGCCGAAGCGACGTACAAAACATTGCGTTACGTGATGGATTTCCAGAGGGATTTTGATACCGTTCCTCACAAAGGGGTTCTAATAAATTGCGTGCCTGTGCAGTATTGTCCCAGTTGTGCAATTGGATTCGTGATTTCCTGTCAGAATGGTTGCTTACAGTTTATAGTAACTGACGGAAAGTCATCGAATAAAAAGGAAGTGATATCTCGCACTCATCCAAGGAAGTGTTGTAGGCTCTCTGGTCCTGACCTGTAATAGCGATTTGAGAGACAATCTCAGCAATCTTCTTAGATTGTTTGTAGGTGAAGGGATAACTTACCGTCTAGTAAAATCGTCAGAAGTTTAAAACCAATTGCAAAATTATTTAGTCAAGATATCTGTGTGATGCAAAAAGTGGCAACTGACTATCGTTTCCGAACTGTTCCTATACTGTTCACGATACACACTGCCGTACAGCTGAGCTCACATCCTTCCGCATTTCTTAAGCACAATAAGGGGACCACACCTTACACAAGAAAAGCACGCCAAACTGTAGCAACATCTCCGTATTGCACGTGATGGCATGTTACATTCTCCAGGCCATCCGTAAACCTAAACCATTCCATCGTATTATCGCAGGATACAGCGTGATTCACCACTCCAAATCACTTGTTTCCAGTCATCCGTTGTCCAGTGCTGACGCTCTTCTGATCACTTCATGGCGTCGCTTAGCACTGACTACGAATATATGTGGCTAATGACGAGCTGCTCGACCATTCTCCCCCAGTCTCTTAACTATCTACGCACAGTCATTGTGCTAGCTGGAGAACTGATAGCGCTTTGGAACTCAAGAGTGGTTCCTTCTGCTAATTTCATGCTTCTGTTACAACCACCCTCCGCAATGCTCGACACTCTGCACGCCGGTACATGATGTCTGCTCTTGGTTTACCTATGGCTGTTCCCTCGCGTTACCACTTAACTATCATATCTCCAACAGTCGGACAGCTTCAGAAGGACTGAAACTTCCTGATGGACTTTCTACTCAGGTGACAAACAGTGACTGGTCCACGTTGTATGTCACTGAGCTCCCATGAGCGATCTATTCTGCTGTTACTAGAATGAGATTTTCACTCTGCAGCGGAGTGTCCGCTGATAGGAAACTTCCGGGCAGATTAAAACTGTATGCTGGGCCGAACTCGAACTCGGGACCTTTGCCTTTCACTGGCAAGTGCTCTACCAACTGAGCTACCCAAGCACGTCTCACGCCCCGTCCTCACAGCTTTACTTCTGCCAGTACCTCGTCTCCTATTTTCCAAACTTCACAGAAGTTCTCCTGCGGACCTTGTAGAACTAGCAATCCTGATAGAAAGGATATTGCGGAGACACGGTTTAGCCATAGCCTGGGAGACTTTTCCAGAATGAGATTTTCACTCTACAGCGGAGTGTGCGCTGATATGAAACTTCCTGTCAGATTAAAACTGTGTGCCTTGATAGTTCTGCAAGGTTCACAGGAGAGTTTCTGTAAAGTTTGGAAGGTAGGAGACGAGGTACTGGTAGAAGTAAAGCTGTGAGGACGGGGTGTGAGTCGTGCTTGGGTAGCTGAGTTGGTAGAGCACTTGCCCGTGAAAGGCAAAGGTCCTGAGTTCGAGTCTCGGCCCGGCACACAGTTTTAATCTGCCACCAAGTTTCATTCTGCTGTTGCTGCTTCTCTACTAAGAAAGCAGTACTGCTCGTCTTCTCTAATATTGGCGGGTCTGCCTCTCGTGGAATATTCTGGTCAACTACGCACTAGATCGGTATGTGCGGTTACTTTTGGCTGGACAGCGTATTTCAGTCAGTTTCCATTAATAGCCCCGAACCACACATTCGCAATTATCCCGAAACTCTTCGTTTACGAACCCATGTTTATTGGAATGTATTGTTTCTATTATCGTTTAGTTCCAACAGTGTCAGATTTTGGTATACGACACACTCATTACACGAGATACTTCCGTGATGCTCAGATGAATGGAGAAGCGCAAGAGTGTCAATTTGAGACAGACAACGCGGTTTAGAAGCGGCTGACTAGAAAATTACGAAACGAAACACCTCATGGGTTAACACTGCCAGCGGAATAAGCGAATACTTCTTTTTGGCCCACTTTTAAAGGAACGCTGTTGCCACTATATCTTGTGCTTCACACCGTGCTGCTTTTGGTGTTAATTTTGATACACCCTGTATACGTGTAGGCAAAGGGTTCATATGGTCAGTCGAGGTAATTTGAGAGGGACTTACATAAATAATGCACAGGTTGGTATTACTGTGGATTGTCTGATGCAACAACAATGAAAATTACGTCAGATGTAGTTGGTAGCTTGAGGAAGAAGCACTTGTTTTTTTTTTTTTTTTCGATGTATACTCTAACATAAAATTGGCGACAGGTTGAAATGCAGGGAACCGGGTACTGTGAC
Source organism: Schistocerca gregaria (assembly GCF_023897955.1). Lineage (NCBI taxonomy): Eukaryota > Metazoa > Arthropoda > Insecta > Orthoptera > Acrididae > Schistocerca > Schistocerca gregaria. The sequence continues at coordinate 872,181,246 of NC_064922.1, forward strand.
TGTTGAATACCAGAGATAGTACATCAAGATCGAAAGTTTACGCAGCAAAAATGCGACAGTAATCCTCAGTGTGTTAAGTGAAGTTTGTGGTAATTTTACAGTGGGTCGTCGAACAGTTTCACGTTGGGTTAAACGTTTTCGTGGTGGTCGTATGAGCATAGATGATAATCCAAGACCCAGAAGGCAAAAAACCTCAGGTGGGAGATGCTCTTGAAGAAGGCCGCAGAGCGACTTGTGAGTAACTCTCTGAATGCACGGGAATTCCCCCAGCATCAGTATTCCGTATTCTGACAAATGATTTGAAGAAGAGAAAAATTTCTGCGAGATGGGTCCCATACCGACTGATGAAGAAAAGAAAACACGCCTAGACATTGCAACCTTGCTTAAACATCGATTCGACCGTGAGAGTCAAGGATTCTTGTGTCGAACTGTCGCTATGGATGAAACGTGGATTAGAGACTTTGCGCCTGAGTTCAAATGACAGTCCAATCGGTGGAGAACTTCATATTCTCTACGTCCACAAAAGTTCCGAAGCGCTATGATGGTTTTTGCTTATAATCACCAAGGAATCATCATGACAGACAGTCTCCTGTGTGGAAATCAATGTCACAGCAGTACACGATAGTAACTTCATGCAAAAGTTGCGCAGAAAATGCACAAAACCCGACCTCAGAGCTACTCGATGCTGGGTCACTCATTCTGCACGGCAACTCTAGCACGCACATCTACTATGTTGTAGCCCAAAAACTGCTCGAATACGGATGCCAAGTGTTGCCACATACTCCGTATAGCCCGGACGTGAGTCCACCTGACTTCGCCTTATTCCCGAAGTTGAAAAAACTTATACACTGACATCGTCATTTTTCTCTAGAAGAACTTTCTACGACAGTTAACCGAAACACTCGACATATAAACAGAAGTGGTGTCCTGAACGAAATAATAAAACTTCATAAACATTCGGACTCAAGACATAGAGAAGCAGGGAGATCGTATTGAAGGACAGTAAAGAGATATTCAAAAAGAAATAAACGTGTAAGTAAAAAAAATAGTATGCATTATTATGAAGTGTCTCTTGTACTATGCGTAAAAGATAAACAGCTGAAGCAAAGGTGGGACAAGTGTGACAGACGTCACTTTCATATCATAAATATCTTCGGAGAAACAGAAACAATGTCAGTGCGTCACTTTGACTCTTCGCTACCAACTCCTCGTACGTGCAAGGACATCCCAGATGTCACTGTCAAGGTGAAGTATCCGGAAAGTTGCAACAAATCACGCAGCGGAAGTCTTAACGGTATCTCGTAATTGAGCGCGTCACGAGGTTACGTAAACGTTTGCTTACGTTTTATTCTTAGAGTTAGTCTTCTAGAAATAATAAGAAACGCCTCGCTGCTGTGAGAACCACCGCCCAGGAAATCTGTTGATAAGATAAGAGGAGTGAAACGAACGAAACAAAACAAATAATTTCTACATTCTTCTTACGTGAATGAAGTTCGACATGACGATACTAGTAGGTTCTTCAGCTATCTACGAAGTTTATGTGCTACATAGCGAGAACGTCGGTGGAACACAGCACCAGTCAGACACAGTATTGGTTTACTTTTTCAAGAAAGGTCCGTTACCGATTTCTTATTGATGCATTCATGCACAAGATGGTATTAGAATGCGACTTACTTGTAGCTCAACTATCACTGTCACACTTTGCGAACTAGAGTTTTTCTTTTTACTCTAGGCTAACTCATACGAAAACCCCAGGTCCGAATGTTTCGGTAAATGCCTGTAAACCTTTTGAAGATGAGTGCATCAATTTGAAACCAATAATGGTGCGCTTTTTATTAAAGTAAACAAAAACCAAATTGTGACTGGATATTGCTGTGTACCATCTAAATTCTGTATTACATAACAGACACAGTTGTCCAACAACATCGTTATTTGGCCAAATTTAATAGCGATTTTTGTTCTTTTCGTGTGTTTTGACTGGTTTGGTGTGGCCCGCCGTCATTTCCTTTTCTGTGCCAATGTCATCTCACAGAAGCACTTGTGGTATTCAGCAGAAAAAGGCCGGAGGAACGGTGTGTGCCCGGGTGCGCGATCGTGTGTGCGTGTGTGTGTGTGTGTTTGTGTGTGTGTGAAAGAGAGAGAACGTTAAAAGTTTGTATAGCCACTGGAAATAAACCAAAACAACTGACGGATATGTTAGCAAATAGACTTGATTTCAGTATTGTTTGTTTGAACCCAGCGACAGAAAGTCCATCTTACCGTCTCAGGCGGTCACAGCGCTTGTTGGTGAATCATAATACAACTCCCGCATTGATCACAGCACTGATTTGTCCCGCTCTTCAGTGTCAGAAGCAGATAACAGCAGATATATTAGTATTTCGAAAGAACGTTATCGTCAAAATTTAGGTGAACAATGTGGGCCCATAAATGAGTGGACTTTTAATACGGGTGGGAAAATGAGTTCCATTTACCTAAGTTCATGTTTATCAAGATAACTGTTACCTAAGCATAAATTATCAAAACAGCGTACTTTTATTATTACAGATGACACTAAGTGATTAATGATGGCGTATAACATGTGGAGTAATAGTATAGTCAAGACACTTTTCTCAATTTTTCTTCCTTTGGGCCACACCAAAGTGGGCTTCGAACTTTCGTGACACCCCCATATGTGATTTTTTTCTAGTTGTAAAAACGTAAACACATGAAGTACATACAATATATGTTTTTATTATGGAAATTTTACAAATTTATTACTCCAAGAAACGATCTGGCGGTATGTTCTAGATGTATTATCTACGGAAGATTAGAAGACGTAGAAAGTTCCGCGACACTCCTGGTATCAGTACCGTATGCCCCCTTCTCTGATCCATTCCCGAATGGTGCGCGGATAGAACGACAGTCAGTGAGGTTCCGTATGAGCTCTAACTTCTCTGGTTTTCTCGCTTTGGTGATTTTACGAGACGTATGTGGAAGGAAGGAGCAAGATGCACGGTTTGAAACGTACGTTCTCGGAATTTCATCAGTAAACAGTGATGGCAATGCCCCTTGTAGGATCTGCCACTAGATTTTGTCTACCAGCTCCGTAATGCTCTCGGACGTACTGCGGTCCCATGACGAAACGCCACTCTTCGTCGGATTTTCTCCGTCTGTTAATACAAGTGTCCTACACCGATGACCAATGTTCAAGAATCGATTGAACGTGTGCTTTGCAAACCACTTCCTCCGTGTCTGAGTGATATTTCATTAAGATTGTACCAGTGAATCTCAGCCTGGAATCGGCTTTTCCTACAATTCGTTTTATGCGTTTATTCTGTCTTAGTGAAACGTCCCCTTACAAAATTTGTACACGGCTGTGCTTAAACTGACACACAATAGTTTTTAGCGCAACGCAATCTGACTTTCAATAATCCCTACAAAAGAATGGCCCTGACAACATTAACCTATACCTTTCACAAATCATTTACCTCACAAAAAATCTTCGTTACTCGAACTACTGCAATACAGCGAGCACCACTACTGCCAGCTAAATAAAAGATTCAAACTACTGAAGGCACTAACTACTGACAGGCATAGTTAGCGAATGAAAGATTTTAATAGAGTACAAACAATGTATTTACCTTAATAGTCATAATATATATATCAGTTCATGACACCAATTCTTACAAATTTCAAAACTCCGCCATCTCTCTCCCCACGTCCACCACTGCTGGAGGCTCACCTCCAACTGCGCAACGCTACGCGCTGTTAGCATCCAGCTGCCTCTTCTCAACTCTACAATGACAGACAACAATGCAAACTAAACACACACTACGCACAGCACAGCCAGTGATTTTTCATACCGAGCGCTAAGCGGCGTTACCAATAAGAAAACCTAAACAGCCTACTTACATAGCCCCCATGCTCCCCACAAAAAATTTTTACAAATTGTTTTGGGTAGTGGACAATAATGATTTGATAAAATTTTTCATAATTACTATAACAAAGATATCAAATGCACACACTTATTGATACAATGTTGGTCAAAAGCTAAAATTTTCTCACAGTCCATATAGACAGTCCTGATCATTCATCATAGTAAAATAGTAGTGTTTTTCTCAAAGACTGAGCAATAAAAGAAAATGCACACGGAAGTAGTGGATTTCCATGCAGTCTTGAAGAAGTAGTGTTGTCCTTCCAACGAAAGACAGTGCTGACTCTTGACATGCAGACGGGTAATGGGCCACAACAGAGTCAGTCGACGTTGAAGACTATCGGTAGGTAGGTCATCACAGAGCAGACCCACTGTAGTCCTGATAGAGATTACGGTATTGGTGGGCCACCAGAGGTGCAGACCCATTGCAGTCCTTGTAGAAATAATGGTATTGGTGGGTCATCAAAGGTGTAGACCCACTGTAGTCCTTGTAGAGATGGCCAGCAGCCATCTGTTTGACTGTGCAGGCGCACAATCACCATTGAAGAGTCTTGCGGATAATATAACAAGTCCATAACCACCACTTGTGCACTCAGAAAAATTGTTTTTGAAACGTCCTTAGAACCAGCAATGCTGTTATCCAGTCCCTTACTGAGTTATTAACACATGTGAAAACACTATCAGTCCCTACTTCTCACATATTGTCCATATACTATGACCAACAGAAACGTGTGCAGAGAAATGTAATTTACAAGTTACTTAATTTGATGAACTGGTGTCAATTACAATTTTATAACATAAGAATGCAATAACAAAGGTACAAAATACATCTTTAAAGAACATAACAATACAGGTAAAATTTGCAGTAGTACAGGCTTTACAAAAGAATCGAAATAGCAAATACATCAGTGTTACAAAAATTATAAGTACATACATAAAAGATCAGAATAACTTTTGAAACATCAACTTCACACATGAGCATTAGAACAAAACAGAATAAATAATGTGTAAACATCTTTACAAAGTAAATAACATGTTATTAATGCAAATTATATTTGAGGATAACAGTATTCCTCATCATAGTGAATGTAGCTGAGTATTAGAACAGAAAAAAATCTATGAAACAGTACACAGAGACAGGAAGAAAATAAATACACAAGGGTACACAAACACATAGTGGGATACACAAAAGGAAAGGACAGGGTTTGTTTTCTGGGTAACATTTGGTACTGGAGTCCAACCGAAAACGTCATTCCATAGATCGCCCCTCTTATTTCAACATTTGCTCCAGCCAAAAAAAATCCTATCCAAGCATGCTTTCTGCATTCTGTTCTCATCCTCTTTCAAAAATAGTTTTCCTCCACTGTACACTACTTTTTTGGCCAAACCATTTTCTTATAGCCTCTCAATGCTTTTCTTCCAATTCATCATAGTTAGTTTCTTATATAGTCTACCCCCTCTTAAGCTAACTTAAACCTGCTGAGCTCAGATGCTAAACTAAGGGACGAGGCAATGCAGCAGCACAAAACAATAAATACAAACAGCAATGACAAAAAAATGCAAGTAAGCAAAACAAGCAGCAATAAATGTAATAACTTATACCTAAACATGACAAAGCTGAAGCAGAAAAAATATTACAGTAAAAATGTGTAATACCTATGGCACACCTTAACACTAGAGTGATGCATCACTAGAACATACGCTAGCAGATAAGTTACCAAATCGTAAAAAAAATTATTTTTGTAAGTCCTGTGAAGGGAAATGTCTATTTGTGCTCTCTTTTCTAAGGAAGTACATCATAAAATGATTCTTTACTGGGTCTGTAGACAGAAAGTAGTTATATTAGTAAATGTATTAAATTTTAATTTAAACAATGCTGCGTTGCAACAAGAAACTAGATATTAAACAAAATAGGCAAAGCAAGGCGTGAAACGTCATTCGCTAGCCATAAGGCATTTCATAATGCAGTAAACAATCTTCCAGCTAGCAAGACAATAGACATGAAACGTTTCTCATCATTTCATTTCAGTAAATATCATAAATTAAGAACTCTACAGTGTAATCATGTTTTCAAGTTTGAGGGTGTCGCATTTACGATGCTTTCTAAAAAAGGAATGTCAATAGCGAGGATAATGGCCTCTTTTTTTTCTCCACCTGTGCCTCTGACAGGCACACACTAATGGCTTTTTTTCCAGGCGCCTGTCGCGCAGCTGGGTGCCCACGACGCATTACGTGCAGGTGGTCACTTACCTTTCTTACTGAAAAATTTACGACATCAGTTTCTGCTACAGTGACAGTCACATATAAAAATATTTTCACAGGTTGAGAATTTGCGTTACAAATCTGTAGAAACAAAATCCTTTAAATGTAATAGTGTCCAAAAAATTTTATCGGCATTGTAATACATTCACGCATTTACATACATTTCATAACTCTTAAAGTACGATTCTTGGTTTCCAACAACCTTTTGCACAAACCAGAGTCCTTAACCACTACTCATTATTCCTTGCTTTATTACACATATACATATTTGTCGACACTTCTTCAATATTTAATCATAAGAAATACATAGCATAATCAAATTCCTCACATAGCATCAGCCTATTGATCATAAACATACCACAACAGCGCAATACACATCGTCATCATAACATCATAAAACCTAAGCCAAATCTCAAAATCGTCGTGGCTTCCTATTTCAAAACCTAAAAAAAAATCTGTGCTCATGTCAAAAGTGTCATCTACCTCAAACGTACTTTAAAAATCATGACCCCATACCAAATACATCATTCAAAGCTCTCATAGTATCACAATGGTTCCGAAAAAAATATGAACAGTTCACGAAGTACAGACAAAATACAATTTCATAAGTGTGAAGTTATCCAATGGTGTAATTACGTAAACATCTGTCACTGATGTAGTAAAGTAAATGTTTGTCTCTCTCAGTTAAATGATCAGATAGCTGTGTAATTTATGTGTTAGAGAAATATGGTACCGATGTGTAAAGTTGTATCAACAAATACCATATTAGCTAGGGCTCCTTGTGCTTGCCAAACACATGGTACACAAAGTAAGCGTGTACCCCCCTGAGGAATAATGTAATTATATCCTCAGGTGTTACAGATTACAGCAATGGAATGAAATGTATCACGGAAAACTTTCTTGGTAATTCAAATATGTTGAAAAATAAATAGTTTAATGCGTGTCCTGTAGCGCTAAATGTGCGTCTTGCTGTAAAGACAATCTCTGTGGAAGTGTCGTAGTTATTGTCCTCCGAAAGCTAAGAAATGTAGAAGTCAATGTACTTACCTCATGATAAAAGAAATTGAAATGCTTTGCGTATAGATATCTTAGTTATTACGCTTATTGCCGTGATGAAGTAGGTACTGTATTGTACGTATTGTTGTGCTACAGAAAAGGCTGTCTCATTGTAGCTATACCAGAAATGTTACTACTAAAACATGTTTTACTTTCCAGAAAAATTCAGAAAAACTGTGCAGATATAAAACAGATAAACTGCAAAAGCAACATTGTAAATTGTCACTCATTAGTAGCGTCGTGATAAAATCGTGTAGCTGTCACATAAACTAACCACTGTGTGATCTGGTATCTCACAGAAAGTACTTTAAATCCAGAATGTATTTTCAAGTAAACCAAAATGTTGAATTAAAATCTCATTAGCAATACTGGTAAATGTTCTAAGTATGTGAGCCTTATAGTCGTTACGTAATCGTGCAACTAACAAGCAAAAATGTACACACGCAATAACACAGTGATGTCTGTTCACTATAACAATGCACTTGTAAATACTGTCTAAATATGTTCCGTAGGTTCTAGACTGGATAGTAAACTTCAAACATTGTTGCATGTTAACAGTTTCTCACTGTGACAAAGCATACTAGAAATGTGAAGTGAAATGTTTTATGGCAAAGACAAAGTTAAAAAGCAGATTATCTTTCAATAAACGGTTTTACATGTGAAATGTGGTGTAAACCTTTACTCTTCCTAGTACGCAGAGTTTCAACTTCAACGCAATTATCATGTGGTATACGTCGGATTCTGTAAGGTCCATTGTAAACTAGAAAGAATTTGTGACTCAAGTGTTTCTTCTTACGTGACAATGGATGCGCTTTAATGAGAACTTTCTGACCAATATATAATTTCTTTGCATTTGCTTTACCGTGTAATTTTTTCCTTTTGTCTGCAGCAGAATTTATATTTTTAATAGCCAAATCAATTATGTCTTTGTGTCGAAGTTTACGTGTATTCGGAAAAGGTACAAGCTCTCTGATTCTGTTTGGTGGTTCTTTATTCTTCAGTATAAGAACAGGTGGTAAAGCAGTGGAGTCATGAGGCATTTCATTCAGCACGTTTTGAAATAAGTGTAAATATCTGTCCCAATGCTGATGCTTTCTGTGACAATAAAGTCTGCAAAGCTTATTGATTTCTTTCATAATCCGTTCAGACGGGTTACAATGTGGTGAGTACAATGAAATAAAAACAGATTTGATTTTATGGTTACGAAGCATGCGTGACCAAACAGCAGATCTGAATTGCGGTCCGTTATCTGAAATTACTTTACTAACGTGTCCAACTTCACGTAAGAAATTTCTAACAAAGGCGCTGGATACAGACCGTCCAGTGGCTTTACGTAACGGAGTGAAAGAAACAAATTTTGAAGTACGTTCAACAGCGACTAGAACGTACGAAAATCCATTAGATGTTCTGACAAGCGGTCCCAAGAGATCAGCAGCAGCAAATTCTTTTAATTTAGAAGGAATGATAGGAAACAATGGAGCACGATGAGAGACAGTAGATGGTTTCGCCTTTTGACAAAGTTTACAAATAGACAAGACTCTTCGAATTCTCTTTTCCATATTGTTAAAATAACAAGTCGTTCGAGGAATATGATAACATTTTCGTGGAGCAAAATATGCATAGCTGAAATGAATGTACCAAATGAGCTTATTAACAAAATTGTCTGGAATGCAAAGTACCCATAGCTTGTCATCAACAGTGCATCGTTTGAACAGTATGTTGTTTCTAACCAGATAATAATGCCGAATCTGTGTGTGTGTGTCTTTTCATGCCATTTACTTTTGATGTCTTTCCAAATCGGATCTTTATCTTGTTCATGAGCAATGTCCTTTAAAGATGTGGTGATGAAGTTTTCAAAGGCGACTTTCTGAATGTAAAGAATACTGAAATTTCTCTCGAGGTTGCTTTCTGTGTTACTTTTCTCAAGCCCAGCCGGTGCGTCCGCAACAATGTTCTCCTTGCCGGGAATGTAGACTATTGTGAAGTGGAATTCTTGCAGAAACAATGCCCAACGTTTTAACCTGTCATGGTTTAATTTTGAAGACATAAGAAATTGTAATGCACGATGGTCACTGTATACTTTTACGTGCTTACCATAAAGAAAGAAACGGAATTTGTTAAATGCCCAAACGATAGCTAAAGCTTCTAATTCAGTAACGGAATCATTTTTTTCAGATTTTGTTAGCACTCGGCTAGCAAAAGCAATGGTTTTCTGAACAGTAATGTCATTTTCTGTGGCTTCTTGAAATAAATGGGCACCAAGACCGACTTTAGAAGAATCCGTGCTAAGGCAAAAATCTTGTGAGAGATCTGGATGAGCTAGTATTGGCGCGTTAAGTAACGATTCTTTCAAAGAATTGAATTCCAACTGTGCTTGTTCGTCCCAGTTCCAAATAGTATTTTTTCCAGTGAGAGAACAAAGTTTTGGTGTAACTAGAATTTGTATATTCAGAAAACGACGGTAAAAACTTACGAGACCTTGAAAACTGCGGACTTGTTTTTTTTGTGGATGGAACTGGAATGGCTCTGATTGCTTCTACCTTTTCAGGATCCGGCTGGATGCCTTCAGAAGAAATAATATGTCCCAAAAACTTCACTTTTGTCCTACCGAATTCAGACTTTTCCAAGTTAATTGTAATTCCAGATTCTGCAAAAATATGTAACACGCTGTTGAGGATGCGATTATGTTGTTCCCATGAGGCTTCTGCTATCAGAATATCGTCCACATATAAGGTGATGTGACGTTTTAAGAGCTCAGGTAATAGGGAATTTAGCCCGCGAATGAATGCTGCCGAGGAAATGTTCAAACCAAAAGGAAGCTTCCGAAACTGATAACAAACGCCGAAACAAAGGAAAGCTGTGTATTTTCTACATTCTGGATGAAGTTCGATCTGATAAAAGCTGGATCTGAGATCAATGGAAGACGACACTTTTACACCATTAAAATTTTGAAGAAGTTCTTCCAACGTTTGCGGCCTGTCTGTTTCAGGAATAATGATAGTATTGATTTGTCTCGAATCTAAGACAAGCCTGATCAATCCATTTTTCTTCTCAACAACATGTAATGGATTGTTGTATGAGCTTACTGCAGGCTCAATAATGCCCTCGTCAAGCATAGATTGTATTTCTGTTGTAACACGGTCCTTATAATGTGCTGGAATTACGTATGGTCTAACACAAAATTCAGTATGCTCACGAACACGAAATTGGTATTGAAATCCCTTGATTGTTCCTGTTTTGTGATTAAAAACTGTGGAATGTGCTTGTAAAATCTGAAAAACGTCTTGCCTATCAGTGTCATTACAATTCTCAATTGTTTGAATTTTATTCTGAATTAACTCATTAGTTTCAAATGTGCCGTCGATATCATCCCTGTCAGTACTTGCAGAGCGACTGTTAGTGTCTACTTCCGTAGAAAATTCCGAACTGTTGTCTAACAGAAGGTAAAGCCGATTAATTTCCTCGTCATGGTTTGAGAGCCAATCTTCAAATTTCAAAGCTATTGACTTACCTTCTTTCTCTAAACTTATTTCAGCATCGTGAAAGTTTAAGATTGCTTTGTATTCATTCAAAAAGTCTACTTCCAGTATAATTTCCGTCGACAACAATGGAACAATAAGAAAGTTCATAGAGAAGCTGTGGCTCTGACAAAAGAATTCTAAGTTGGTTTGTTGGCGTACATCTACACTTTTTCCAATGACTGCACCTTGTAATTTAATCTTGCGTAACGGAAGTGTGGGGCAATCGTTCGATTTGTTGCATTTGCTAAAAGCTGTTTCACTAATTACTGAAATGGGACTGCCTGAGTCAAGTACTGCCGTAAATTTTACGTCATTTACAGTAATGTGAATCACAGGATATGCAATGTTGTTATGTTTTACGTCGTGTTCCTGGAGTAATATGTCCCTAATGTCTTCCATTTTAACGTAATTACTAGCTACGGCAGCTGCGTCGTCAGTTTCATAAGTACGTTTTGAGGCTGCCAGCGGTATGAGTCATTGCCTATTGTGTCTTTGTTGGCGCGCGTCGTTATTGGGATTTGGAGACCTAACTTCTACAAATTCACCTTGTCGAGAGGGCCCTGCTCTGTTTGATTCCCGCCAGTTCTGCTGCAATTCAGGTCTGTCGTTACGATCATATCGTCTGTCGTCATGTCGGTAGATTCCATAGTTTCTTTCTTGTCGGTCACGTGGTGGAGAATTTCTCTCTGAATCGTAACTGCGCGCTGGACCGTTGTGTCTAAAGTTATTCTGTCTCCCTTGATAGTAATTATTTTGGTTCCCATATTGTCTGTTTCTCTGATTGTCTCTGTGATAGTCACTACCGCAGAGAGGTGACCTTTCCCTGTAATTATTACTACTCTGCCAACGGTTGTCATACGGGTGGTGTCTGTTTTGGTCACGATTTGTATTGTGAGAATAGCCTTGTCGTGTCCAGTTATTATTTCTTTCATCGCGGAATTGCGACGGATGTGACCTGTAATTGTTGTGTTCCTGTTTTCGCGTTCCGCGATTGTCAGTGTCAATTTCTAATTCTTGTAAGAGTCCCTGAAAAGCTTCAATGTCGTCTTTGCAACGGCCTGCCAAAATAATATGCCGTAAATGTTCAGGCAATTTGATTAAGCAAATGCGGATGAGTTCTGACGGGCTGTATGGGTTTGACAGGTATTGATTCTTGTGCAACATGTCTTAAAATATTTCACAAGACTGGAAAATTCAGATTGTTCGAAATGTTTCATCATCATGATGCCATGTTTTACTCGGTCTTGTGTGGCTTGGGACCAATATGCTGAGAGGAAGGCATGGTAAAATTCTCCTTCACTGTGGCAATCGTGAATGACCGATCGCATTCTTACAGCTGGTTCATTCTCTGAGTAGCCACACATAAATTCTAATCTGTGCTCTAGTGACCAGTTGGGAGGAAAACAATGAGAGAATTGATGGAGCCACGCTTGTGGATGAATGTCGTTGCCAGAATTCTTAAATGTTTTGAATTTACATGTAGTAATGAACACCTTATAGTCAAAATCATCGTGTCGCGGATCGCATATCGGTCATTGTTACGTCGTTTCGGCGGATCCATCTCAAAATTAGGTGTACTTTGCCAATTTCTTTCATAATCTCCAAAGTGCCCTGTGTTGTTATTTTGTGGCAGTTCCGTATTTTTATGTCCCTCTTCCCGTATTGGAGTGCGAGTGTCCTCTGAAATACGTAATTCTTGTATTACCTGTGTCAGCTGATCTTGTACTTCCCGGATTTCTCTTTGGTGTTGCGTATTAATTTGATTCTGATTTTGTTTGAATTTCCTAATTTGTTCGAACTCTTCTGTGTCATTAAAGACTACCGGTTTTGTGTCATTCAGATTATCATCTACCTTCGTAGATAAATTATTTAGCTGATCCGAAAGTTCAACTACTTTCTCTGATAATGAACTAATGTCCTCCATGTGTCTTTCTGAACCAATTTTCAGAGTATCTACTGTGTCCTTTAAGTTTTCTTGAGTTTTTGCAAGTTGCGTAACCGAATCGGTAGATGCAACTGAGTCAATTTTAGCTTGCAAGGTCTCATGATTTTCATGAATAACTGTTTGCAGTTCTTTTATGGCTGCTTCGTGATTCTGTAATGCATTTTCATGCCGCGAAAAAATAGGTTGGAAATGCTAACAAATTTGTGTTTTTACGTCATTACAGACTTTTTGACATTTCGATTCGATTTTATGTAATTCAGTAGTTAAATCTTCACGTGTTTGTTCAAGCGTATGTTCCACTGAGTCTAACTTTTGAAGCTTTTGCTCCATTGCGTCTAACTTTTGCTGTGTTTGTCTCTGATTTTGTTCCATTGTGTCTAACTTTTGAAGATTTTGTTCCATTGTGTCTAACTTTTGAAGCTTTTGCTGTGTTTGTCTCTGATTTTGTTCCATTGTGTCTAACTTTTGAAGCTTTTGCTGTGTTTGTCTCTGATTTTGTTCCATTGTGTCTAACTTTTGAAGCTTTTGTCCCATTTGTTGCATTAATTGTAATAACAGTGCACTGGTGTCTGAAACATGTTCCTTAGTGCTATTCGGCAATGCATTTGAACCGGCAATATTCGCAGTTTAAAAAACAGAAAATGTGTCTTGACTTATTTGAGAAAGCAGTGAGGACGCAAAACCTGAATCTACAGTATTTGCAAGAATGTGTCCTGTCATTTCGGAATCCTGAGGCGAGCTGTTGCCGACTGATCGATCCGTAATTGTTCCCTGTTCACTACTTATTTCACTGTCTACACCATTGTTTGCAGCCCGCTCCATTTCCCTATGTACAGTTACCAAATTACTACTTTGAACATTAGTTAATTCATTACTCGGTGGCGCTAACACACTGCTTTCGTCTTCACTGTCATTTCTCAGTGTACTTTGGAGCCTAGTATTACGTTTTTCACACGCCATTATTGTCGCAATATTTCACACGACAACACAGAAAAAAAGCAATTTGAAGAGCAAAAATAAGAGAATACATTAACATAGAAAATAATATCTAGTTAATTGCAAGCGCAGCTGCGAAATACTTGGTGCAACTCTACATGCATGCTACAACTGTTGTACTGTACAACAATGAAAGACTACAACTACAAAGGAGATTCTCTCTACAATTAAGCGCTAGCAATAAACAAAATCTACATTAATTACACAAACTGCAAGAAAAAATCAGAAGATTCCAGTGAGGTATCCTTGGCTAAGGGTCGACATATGAAACGTCCCCTTAGAAAAATTATGTAAGACTTTGCTTAAACTGACAAACAATAGTTTTTAACGCAACGCAATCTGACTTTCAATAATCCCTACAAAAGAATGGCCCTGACTAACATTAACCTATACCTTTCACAAATCATTTACCTCACAAAAAATCTTCGTTACTCGAACTACTGCAATACAACGAGCACCACTACTGCCAGCTAAATAAAAGATTCAAACTACTGAAGGCACTAACTACTGATAGGCATAGTTAGCGAATGAAATATTTTAATAGAGTACAAACAATGTAATTACCTTAATAATCATAATATATATATATATATATATCAGTTCATGACACCAATTCTTACAAATTTCAAAACTCCTCCATCTCTCTCCCCACGTCCACCACTGCTGGCGGCTCACCTCCAACTGCGCAACGCTACGCGCTGTTAGCATCCAGCTGCCTCTGCTCAACACTACAATGGCAGACAACAATGCAAACTAAACACACACTGCGCACAGCACAGCCAGTGATTTTTCATACCCAGCGCTAAGCGGCGTTACCAATAAGAAAACCTAAACAGCCTACTTACATTAGGTCTTTGCAAACGGTTACTCCTAGGTAACATACTGCAGTTAGTGTTTCCAGTGATTTATTGTCAGCAGTATAATCGAGCAGTAACAGACGCTTCGTCTGTTTATGTGCAATATAATACATTTATTTATGTCCATTGCCAATTGCCAGTTCCTATACAGACTGACGATCCTTCGCAGGCCTTCGTGCATTTCATTGCCGTCTTTTGGCATTACTACTGTTGTGTAGACAACTCCCTCGCCGATCTTCCGACGCCGTCATCTATACCTAGACAATGTAAACAATAACGTCCCTAAAACACTTACTAAATACTTTCGCATCTGTCCATTTCCTAATGTTAAGAATAACATGTCGAGTCTGTGAGGTAATGAGCGAGTTATGGCACCCTGAAAATACTCTTAAGTTCGGAGTTGACGTGGCCACCAGACATTAGGGTACTGGCTACTTTTGTTTCTATTCCCTTGACATATGTTTATTTAATTTGTTTATGTATTTAATAATGTGTGTTAGAGCGCGTTTATCGTGCAGCTATAGGAATATTTATTTGGTTCAAACGGTTCAAATGGCTCTGAGCACTATGGGACTTAACATCTGAGGTCATCAGTCCCCTAGAACTTAGAAGTACTTAAACCTAACTAACCTAAGGACATCACACACATCCATGCCTGAGGCAGGATTCGAACCTGCGACGCGGTTCCGGACTGCAACGCCTAGAACCGCATGGCCACCGCGGCCGGCAATATTTATTTAATTTCAAGTTATTTAAATGTAAATCCAGTATTTCGTATGTGTTTCAATATGTTTGTGAGTGTGCATTGGCTTGGAGACATGGCGGGGGTGTTTTAGCCAACCACAGCGCTCGTTACTACGGTAGGCGACTGCAGAAGTCAATGGAGAACCGGTACGGAAGTGAGGGAGGAGCGTCGGCTGGCAGAGGACACGGGGGGGTGCTGGACGGGAAGAAGCAACGGACGGTCGCAGGAAACACTTTGAGAGTGTTGAGCAGTTTGCACGTGGTCGCGGGAGGCTGAAATATTGTGTACTTGTGAGATTCCGTGCTTTCTGCAGTAAAGACGTAGTATGCATTTAGAAGTGAATATCTCGCGAGTTATGATGTTGCTCATAACTACACTCTTGGAAATTGAAATAAGAACACCGTGAATTCATTGTCCCAGGAAGGGGAAACTTTATTGACACATTCCTGGGGTGAGATACATCACATGATCACACTGACAGAACCACAGGCACATAGACACAGGCAACAGAGCATGCACAATGTCGGCACTAGCACAGCGTACATCCACATTTCGCAGCAATGCAGCAATGCAGCAATGCAGGCTGCTATTCTCATCGTAAAGATGCTGGATGTAGTCCTCTGGAGCGGCTTGCCATGCCATTTCCACCTGGCGCCTCAGTTGGACCAGCGTTCGTGCTGGACGTGAAGACCGCGTGAGACGACGCTTCATCCAGTCCCAAACATGCTCAATGGGGGACAGATCCGGAGATCTTGCTGGCCAGGGTAGTTGACTTACACCTTCTAGAGCACGTTGGGTGGCACGGGATACATGCGGACGTGCATTGTCCTGTTGGAACAGCAAGTTCCCTTGTCGGTCTAGGAATGGTAGAACGATGGGTTCGATGACGGTTTGGATGTACCGTGCACCATTCAGTGTCCCCTCGACGATCACCAGAGGTGTACGGCCAGTGTAGGAGATCGCTCCCCACACCATGATGCCGGGTGTTGGCCCTGTGTGCCTCGGTCATATGCACTCCTGATTGTGACGCTCACCTGCACGGCGCCAAACACGCATACGACCATCATTGGCACCAAGGCAGAAGCGACTCTCATCGCTGAAGACGACACGTCTCCATTCGTCCCTCCATTCACGCCTGTCGCGACACCACTGGAGGCGGGCTGCACGATGTTGGGGCGTGAGCGGAAGACGGCCTAACGGTGTGC
Source organism: Schistocerca gregaria (assembly GCF_023897955.1). Taxonomy (NCBI): domain Eukaryota; kingdom Metazoa; phylum Arthropoda; class Insecta; order Orthoptera; family Acrididae; genus Schistocerca; species Schistocerca gregaria. The sequence continues at coordinate 872,197,746 of NC_064922.1, forward strand.
GGGACCGTAGCCCAGCTTCATGGAGACGGTTGCGAATGGTCCTCGCCGATACCCCAGGAGCAACAGTGTCCCTAATTTGCTGGGAAGTGGCGGTGCGGTCCCCTACGGCACTGCATAGGATCCTACGGTCTTGGCGTGCATCCGTGCGTCACTGCGGTCCGGTCCCAGGTCGACGGGCACGTGCACCTTCCGCCGACCACTGGCGACAACATCGATGTACTGTGGAGACCTCACGCCCCACGTGTTGAGCAATTCGGCGGTACGTCCACCCGGCCTCCCGCATGCCCACTATACGCCCTCGCTCAAAGTCCGTCAACTGCACATACGGTTCACGTCCACGCTGTCGCGGCATGCTACCAGTGTTAAAGACTGCGATGGAGCTCCGTATGCCACGGCAAACTGGCTGACACTGACGGCGGCGGTGCACAAATGCTGCGCAGCTAGCGCCATTCGACTGCCAACACCGCGGTTCCTGGTGTGTCCGCTGTGCCGTGCGTGTGATCATTGCTTGTACAGCCCTCTCGCAGTGTCCGGAGCAAGTATGGTGGGTCTGACACACCGGTGTCAATGTGTTCTTTTTTCTATTTCCAGGAGTGTAATTACCTGAAGTAGGAATCTATTGTTTCCCTGTTATTCAACTTATATTTTATTTAATTGCTGGACCATCGGCACCAATAAGTGTTTTGCAGTAATAAATGACATTCTTAAAGGTACTTCTGCCATCGTTTCGTTCATTTACAGTCGTTAAAATAGTACCTGCAGCTTTTATTTAATTGCGATCTTTCATTTGTAAATTTGTATATTAGATTCAAAATTCGCAATTGCCGAGTGATAGGAACTTTCGACCATTCGGTTAAAGTGTATATTCATATTGTATATTGTAGACTCAGTCAGCAATATTTGGCTTGTAATGCGGCAACGACGTATGCCAGCCCCTAGACAACGAAACCAGCCAAAACTTTTAATGTTTCAACTCTGAGTTTGAGGGTACGTAGTTGAGGGCAACCATTAATTTCTTTTGAAAGCCGACAAGTAACAATCATAACCTTCCATAAATGATCATACTGAATCACTTCTGTGCTGGTCGTGTGGCATCGGTCACAATATATTAACAGTGGGGGAGGGTAGGGGCAGCTGTATCAGAAACATACGAACATGCCTGTTCTCTAGTGCATTTCATACGTGCGACTGCTAAGAGACTGAAAACGTGATGCAAGCAGGGCTCGACTTTGGGTAGATCTACCGAAGACCTCGGTCAGGGATCGCTGTGCATTTGCTTCCAGAGGACACTTCCCGTTGTAACTGTAAACAATGTCTTGGCGTTACCTTCTGCACATGTCGAATGGTTGTTTAATTACTAGCCGGTGGCGAAAGGACTCTGGTTTTGAGGGTCCAACCATTTCGGTGGACTAATATTTTCGCTGTACTTTGGGCTACAGTGACTGACACGATTACTGGGTAGTTCCAAACTTGATAGTCAACTGACTGGTTTTCGATAGAACAGGGACAATTACTCGATACGATATTTTCATTGTATCATCATAATATTCTTCTTCATCAAGGATTAGTATTGTTAAAACTGTTCCCTCCTCAAGGATTACAAATCTGGCCTTTCCATCTTTTCTGTCCTCTACATTTGTTTACCAAACGTGGTTCCTGAAGAGGGGCAGCAGCCTTTTCAGTAGTTGCAGGGGCAACAGTCTGGATGATTGACTGATCTGGCCATGTAACATTAACCAAAACGGCCTTGCTGTGCTGGTACTGCGAACGGCTGAAAGCAAGGGGAAACTACAGCCGTGATGTTTCCCGAGGACATGCAGCTTTACTGTATGATCAAATGATGATGGCGTCCTCTTGGGTAAAATATTCTGGAGGTAAAATAGTCCCCCATTCGGATCTCCGAGCGGGGACTACTCAGGAGGATGTCGTTATCAGGAGGAAGAAAACTGGCGTTCTACGGATCGGAGCGTGGAATCTCAGATCCCTTAATCGGGCAGGTAGGTTAGAAAATTTAAAAAGGGAAATGGATAGGTTAAAGTTAGATATAGTGGGAATTAGTGAAGTTCGGTGGCAGAAGGAACAAGACTTCTGGTCAGGTGACTACACGGTTATTAACACAAAATCAAATAGGGGTAATGCAGGAGTAGGTTTAATAATGAATAAAAAAGTAGGAGTGCGGGTAAGCTACTACAAACAGCATAATGAACGTATATAGTGACCACGATAGACACAAAGCCCACGCCTACTACAGTAGTAGAAGTTCATATGCCAACTAGGTCTGCAGATGATGAAGAAATTCAGTAAATCTATGATGAGATAAAAGAATTTATTCAGGTAGTGAAGAGACACGAAAATTTAATAGTCATGGGTGACTGGAATTCGACAGTAGGAAAAGGGAGAGAAGGAAACATAGTAGGTGAAAATGAATTGGTGCTAAGAAATGAAAGAGGAAGCTGTCTGGTAGAATTTTGCACAGAGCATAACATAATCATAGCTAACACTTGGTTCAAGAAAAATAAAAGAAGGTTGTATACGTGGAAGAATCCTGGAGATACTAAAAGGTATCAGATAGATTATATAATGGTAAGGCAGAGATTTAGGAATCAGGTTTTAAATTGTAGGACATTTCCAGGGGCAGATGTGGACTCTGACCACAATCTATTGTTTATGACCTGTAGGTTAAAACTGAAGAAACTACAAAAAGGTGGGAATTTAAGGACATGGGATCTGGATAAGCTGAAAGAACCAGAGGTTAACAGAATTTCAAAGAGAGCATAAGGGAACAATTGACAGGAATGGGGGAAAGAAACACAGTAGAAGAAGATTGGGTAGCTCTGAGGGATGAAGTCGTGAAGGCAGCAGAGGATAAAGCAGGTAAAAAGACGAGGGCTGCTAGAAATCCTTGGGTAACAGAAGAAATATTGAATTTAATTGATGAAAGGAGAAAATATAAAAATGCAGTAAATGAAGCAGGCAAAAAGGAATAGGATGTAGATGAAGACGAAATGGGAGATAAGATACTGCGTGAAGACTTTGACAGAGCACTGAAAGACCTGAGTCGAAACAAGGCCCCCGGAGTAGACAACATTCCATTAGAACTACTGATGGCCTTGGGAGAGCCAGTCATGACACAACTCTACCAGCTGGTGAGCAAGATGTATGAGACAGGCGAAATACCCTCAGACTTCAAGAAGAATATAATAATTCCAACCCCAAAGAAAGCAGGTTCTGACAGGTGTGAAAATTACCGAACTATCAGTTTAATAAGTCACAGCTGCAAAATACTAACGAGAATTCTTTACAGACGAATGGAAAAACTGGTAGATGCGGACCTCAGGGAGGATCAGTTTGGATTCCGTAGAAATGTTGGAACACGTGAGGCAATACTGACCTTACGACTTATCTTAGAAGAAAGATTAAGAAAAGGCAAACCTACGTTTTTGGGATTTGTAGACTTAGAGAAAGCTTTTGACAATGTTGACTGGAATACTCTCTTTCAAATTCTGAAGGTGGCAGTGGTAAAATACAGGGAGCGAAAGGCTATTTACAATTTGTACAGAAACCAGATGGCAGTCATAAGAGTCGAGGGGCATGAAAGGGAAGCAGTGGTTGGGAAAGGAGTGAGACAGGGTTGTAGCCTCTCCCCAATGTTATTCAATCTGTATATTGAGCAAGCAGTAAAGGCAACAAAAGAAAAATTCGGAGTAGGTATTAAAATCCAGGGAGAAGAAATAAAAACTTTGAGGTTCGCCGATGACATTGTAATTCTGTCAGAGACAGCAAAGGACTTGGAAGAGCAGTTGAATGGAATGGGCAGTGTCTTGAAAGGAGGATATAAGATGGACATCAACAAAAGCAAAACGAGGATAATGGAATGTAGTCAAATTAAATCGGGTGATGCTGAGGGAATTAGATTAGGAAATGAGACACTTAAAGTAGTAAAGGAGTTTTGCTATTTATGAAGTAAAATAACTGATGATGGTCGAAGTAGAGAGGATATAAAATGTAGACTGTCAATGGCAAGGAAAGCGTTTCTGAAGAAGAGAAATTTATTAACATCTAATATATATGTATCAGGATGTCGTTTGTGAAAGTATTTGTTTGGAGTGTAGCAATGTATGGAAGTGAAACATGGACGATAACTAGTTTGGGCAAGAAGAGAATAGAAGCTTTCGGAATGTGGTGCTACAGAAGAATGCTGAAGATAAGGTGGATAGATCACGTAACGAATGAGGAGGTATTGAATAGGATTGAGGAGAAGAGAAGTTTGTGGCACAACTTGACTAGAAGAAGGGATCGGTTGGTAGGACATGTTTTGAGGCATCAAGGGATCACAAATTTAGCATTGGAGGGCAGCGTGGAGGGTAAAAATCGTATAGGGAGACCAAGAGATGAATACACTAAGCAGATTCAGAAGGATGTAGGTTGGATTAGGTACTGGGATATGAAGAAGCTTGCACAGGATAGAGTAGCATGGAGAGCTGCATCAAACCAGTCTCAGGACTGAAGACAACAACAACAACAACAACAACAATCATAAATTATTTTGGGGTAGCTATCATCGGGTTTTCTCGCAACATGATTAAACCTTTGTACCTGATATACTACAGTTTCTACAAGTATACTCTTTACACCTAATTTGAGTCTTATATTCACATTTCAGATGATTCTAACCCCTGTGTACCATTAAGTCGAGCATAGAAATCACATTTCTGCTAGCCGACTACTCCACTTTTGTTTTTCTATCAGGGTCCAACACTCTGCTCCATAAATGTTTGTGGTAACAGCTATAGTTCTATTAAATTTTATCACTGAGTCAACACTGGTTTTCACATTTATGGCTCTTTCTACTGCGCCACACAAAATAGACAACGATTTAATCTGGAGTCAATGTGCCTATAATTGTCTAAACTGAAACTATAGCAAATGAATTTAAAACTGTTATCCTTTTCCAGAGATTTATCTCCTACTAATAATTTTATTTTTGACAGGTGTTTCCCAGGTAATATTTGTGTCTTAGTTTCATGTAGAAATATTTGAAAATTATATCTTTTGTCATTAAGTACAGATCATGGACTTTTTTTGTAAATTAGCTACTGATTCTTTATAATCACCTCGACATTTGTGAAGGATAACTCTATCTACAGTAACTCTTCCATAGACAAACCTTATTTCCAGTTATAAAAGATGTAATCTACATAAAAGTTAAGCGATGCAACTGATGGACATCCTTGTAGCGGATGCTTTGTAGGGGTAATAATACACAAGCGGGCTTGTAGGTGCGCCCACCATAATTCTTACCTTGTGTAGCGGTACGGGCCAGGGAATATTTATACGAATCATAATCGTCGAAGAACGGAAAATTGTCATTGTACAAGGGGCAATAAAAAAGTTTCCGTTCGTAGGCCGTGCAGAATCAGCACGCCAGACACACAAGATCGCCGTGAGCATTCATCTACATCTACATCGATACACTGCAAATCACATTTAAGTGCCTGGCAGAGGGTTCATCGAACCACCCTCACAATTCTCTGTTATTCCAATCTCGTACAGCGCGCGCAAAGAATGAACACCTATATATTTCCGTACGAGCTCTGATTTCCCTTATTTTATCGTAGTGATCGTTCCGCCCTATGTAGGTCGGTGTCAACAGAATATTTTCGCATTCGTAGTAGAAAGTTGGTGAGTGGAATTTCGTGAGAAGATTCTGTCGCAACGAAAAACGCCTTTGTTTTAAAGATTTGCAGCACAAATCCTGTATCATTTCTGTGACACTTTCTCCCATATTTCGCGAAAATACTAAACGTGCTGCCCTTCTTTGAACTTTTTCGATGTACTCCGTCATTCCTACCTGGTAAGGATCCCACACCGCGCAGCAGTATTCTAAAAGAGGACGGACAAGCGTAGTGTAGGCAGTCTCATTAGTAGGTCTGTTACATTTTCTAAGTGTCCTGCCAATGAAACGCAGCCTTTAGTTAGCCTTTAGTTAGCCTTCCCCACAACATTTTCAGTGTGTTCTTTCCAAATTTAAGTTGTTCGTAATTGTAATACCTAGGTATTTAGTTGAACTTACGGCTTTTAGAATAGACTGATTTATCGTGTAACCGAAGTTTAGCGAGTTCCTTTTAGCACTCATGTGGATGACCTCACACTTTTCGTTATTTAGGGTCAACTTCCAGTTATCGCACCATTCAGATATTTTTTCTAAATCGTTTCGCAGTTTGTTTTGATCTTCTGATGACTTTATTAGTCGATAAACGACAGCGTCATCTGCAAACAACCGAAGACGGCTGCTCAGATTGTCTTCCAAATCGTTTATATAGATAAGGAACAGCAAAGGGCCTATAACACTACCTTGGGGAACGCATTGAGGCAATCATCACATTGACGCACCAGGTTGACGAGCCCTGTTCGGTAACACACCTTGTTCTGGTGCGTTAAGAACTCAGTAAGTGCCTGCTGCACACCATTTTCTGACAGAAATCGTCGACCCTTCAAGATCTCTTTTAAAGGATCGAAGGCGTGATAATCGCATGAGGAGAGACAAGGACTGTAGGGTGTGTGCCCGAGTGTCTCCCACTTGACTTGAGTAACTTCTGCGTTACGTCATTTGCGATATGGGGACGTCCGTTATCATGAAGCAGCAGTACCCTTGACGTACCGTTTCATGAAGGTGGTTTTCGATAAAAATGCTGCACTGTACACGTTCTTCATTCTCCGACGAATGTCTACCGGCGTTTGTCTTTCGGTAGCCAAAAAATATTAACAACACATTGGTACTGTTTGGTTGCGTTTGGTAATAACGTGGTCATTGTTCACGTTTTCGCATCCACGGTACTCACGATGGAAAGACACGAATTTAACATAAACCCGTTGCCTACATGTCGGTGCTGATACACCCGCATCGCCGAGTCTCTCTACGTTGCATATGCGCTGCAGCGGCGTTCCCAAACGAAAACTTTTTGGTTGCCCTTATATGAGGGGATACCGTATTTTACGGACTGTAAGACGCACCTTAATCTTAAGCATTTTAAAAAATATATATATTTTTACCATCTTTATTAGATTGCAAAGCCTCACTAAAAAATGTTACTTTATAAAACCGAACTAACGGCCTTGCCGCAGTGGACACACAGGTTCCCGTGAGATCACCGAAGTTAAGTGCTGTCGGGCGTGGTTGGCTCTTGGATGGGTGACCATCCAGGCCGCTATGCGCTGTTGCCATTTTTCGGAGTGCACTCAGCCTCGTGATGCCAACTGAGGAGCTACTCGACCGAACAGTAGCGGCTTCGGTCAAGAAAACCATCATGACGAGCAGGGCGCGGTGTGGTGACCCCTCGCTCCTCCTATCCGTCTCCTAGATGAGGATGACACGGCGGTCGGATGGTCCCGGTAGGCCACTCGTGGCCTGAAGACGGAGTGCTTTATAAAACCGAACTGACCTTTAAATCACTGAAAATCTTCTTCTGAACTTTGTTCTTCTTCTTATACCTCTTCATCGTCATCTTTATCCTCTTCATGTATAAGATGACGTTCACTGCTATCGAATGCGTTTCTTATGCCGCACTTCTCGGAAGATTTAAAAATAATGTCTTCACTCACTCCACACCACGACTGTTTTATCCACTGACACACTTTTTCGATTGCAGGTCGTTTTAAAGCTAACTTCGGCATGAATTCGTGTTGAGTTTTATCCATCATCCATTTCTTCCATTGGTCTCTCATATATACGCTAATTGGTTTATTTATCTAGACATCAAGAGGTTCCAATTGTGAAGTACGTTCTCTCGGAATGACGGCAGGCTCTGAATTTCCCTGTCTCAATTTGTCATTCATGGAATTTTTTAATTGACTACTACATTGATCTAGCACGAGAACTCTTTTTCAATAAAGCACCTTTCCTTCTCTTCCGCATTGTGTTAATCCATATTTTCGTACCAGCCTCGTCCATACAACCATTGACGGTGTACGTGAGCAACACTGGTCGGTGTTTGAGAAGATTTTGGCACTCTTTTGCGCTTGTTGAATAATAAAACCATGGAAAGAAAATATTTTCTCTTCATTCTCTTGTGGAATTTTCTGAGTTATTTCGATTTTGGTTCGCAAGCTAAGACCACGACGCTTCATAAACCAGTAGCACCAACCAATCCTCACTTAAAATCTGTTAAGTTCCACTGTAGCACCAGCTTACGAGCGTGTATTGGAATCATTTTTGGTTTAATTCCAATACCATTTTGACGGTGTCCTTGAATCCATTTCAATACGTCATCATCTAGTTTTGGCCATTTTGCGTTCAGTCCTCAATTTACACATTTAGTCTTTCTCATTTTTTTCAGTTCTTCTTTACTAGTTCCCCAATCCTGAATGTTTTTTCTTCTGTCGGTGAGCCGAAATGTCGCTCAACTGCTCTGTTTCCATGTTCTTCTGCATATGCTATTACTTTCAATTTTTAGCCTGCATCATATGAATGCCTTTCATTTTTTTTCCATAAGAAAACTTGCTACTAACAAAAATATTGTACAGTTACCGGTAACACAGATCACTTTCCGTTCACGTTTACTGGCGCCGTAGACTGGAATGACTCATCATAGGCTAGACAGTGTTCTGGGTTTGTGATGGTGGGGCGGGAGGGAAGATAGCAAGCTTGTGGACCCCCGCATCTCATATTCGTCGCATCTGTGTACTTCTGCTGCCAGTTGAATCCAGATGCTGCCAGGTAGAGACACGTTTCCCGCGGAAACGAATGTATGGCCATTTTTAAGACTGGAGGGAATAAATCAAACACTGGACATTTCTACATCAATTTCGAGTGTAGGACGTAGCTGGATTTTTGAGAGAATTTTTTGAAGAAAAAAGTGTTTCTTATAGTCCGTAGGTAAAATTACACCATACAGCTACTAAATATCTACATTTTGCAGACTCCAAATACAAGAAGAAACTATATAAAACATCCATAGAAATTAACACCTATAAATGTTATTATTTTCGATTTCAGTCGAAGTCTGGTTTTTTGCAGCTCTCCACGTCAAGCTGTCCTGTTGCAAGCCTCTTGGTCTCTCCATAGCCACTGGATCTTACACCCATTCTAACTTGCTTATTGCAGTGAAGCCTTGGTCTGTGTCTACAGTTTTCGCCTTCAACTTTGCTCCATGACAGAGTCCTGATGCGTCAGCACGTGCTCAGTCAAATGATCCCTTCGCTTAGTCATGTTGGTGCCATACAATTATTTTCTCCCCATTTCCATCCAGTTTGCTATTTCGACAGAAAATCAACTGACGACGGCCGAAGACAGAGACAAGGGTACAGTTAGGAGTGCCCCAGGGAAATGAGATAGGACCGCTATACAGTGTGTTACAAAAAGGACGGCCAAACTTTCAGGAAACATTCCTCACACACAAATAAAGAAAAGATGTTATGTGGACATGTGTCCTGAAACGCTTAATTTCCATGTTAGAGCTTATTTTAGTTTCGCCAGTATGTACTGTACTTCCTCGATTCACCGCCAGTTGGCCAAATTGAAAGGAAGGTAATGCTGACTTCGGTGCTTGTGTTGACATGCGACTCATTGCTCTACAGTACAGGCATTGTTGGTGGTGTCTTGATTGGGCCCCATGTTCTTCCACCTACGCTCAATGGAGCACGTTGTCATGATTTCATACGGGATGTTCTACCTGTGCTGCTAGAACATGTGCCTTTACAAGTACGACACAACATGTGGTTCATACACGATGGAGCTCCTGCTCATTTCAGTCGAAGTGTTCGTACGCTTCTCAACAACAGATTCAGTGGCCGATGGATTGGTAGAGGCGGACCGATTCCATGGCCTCCACGCTATCCTGACCTCAATCCTCTTGACTTTCATTTATGGGGACATTTGAAAGCTCTTGTCTACGCAACCCCAGTACCAAATGTAGAGACTCTTCGTGCTCGTATTGTGGACGGCTGTGATACAGTACGCCATTCTCCAGGGCTGCATCAGCGCATCAGGGATTCCATGAGACGTAGTGTGGATGCATGTATCCTCGCTAACGGAGGACATTTTGAACATTTCCTGTAACAAAGTGTTTGAAGTCACACTGGTACATTCTGTTGCTTTGTGTCTCTATTCCACGTTTAATGTGATTTGAAGAGAAGTAATAAAATGATCTCTAACATGGAAAATAAGCGTTTCCGGATACATGTCAACATAACATATTTTCTTTCTCTGTGTGTGAGGAATGTTTCCTGAAAGTTTGGCCGTACCTTTTTGTAACACCCTGTATACATAAATGATTCGACTGACAGGTTGGAAAGCAATCTGCGGTTGTTTGCTGGTGATGCCGTGCTGTACGGTAAGGTGTGGAAGTTGAGTGGGTGTAGGAAGGCAACAGACGAGTTACACAAAATTTCCAGTTGGTGTGATAATAACGTCGGGTGGCTAGGGTGTCCCATCGGGTAGACCGCTCGCCTGGTACAAGTCTTTCGATTTGATGCCACTTCGGCGAGTTGCGCGTCGATGGGTATGAAATGATGATGATTAGGACAACACCCAGTCCCTGAGCGGAGAAGATCTCGGACCCAGCCGGGAATCGAATCCGGGCCCTTAGGATTGACAGTCTGTCACGGTGACCACTCAGCTACCGACGGCGGACAGTTGGTGTAATGAATGGCAGCTAGCTCTAAATGTATATAAATGTAAATGAATGTGGATAAGTAGGAAGATCAAACCTGTAGTGTTCGGATATAGTACTGCTAGGGTCCTGCTTGACACAGTCAAGACGATTAAATATCTGGGCATAACGTAGCAAAGTGATATGAGATGGAATGACCACGTGAGAACTGTGGTAGGGAAGGCGAATTGTCGACTTCAGTATATTGGGAGAATTTTAGGAAAGCGTAGATTACGTGTAAAGAACACCACATGTAGGAAATGGTGCGACCTTTTCTTGAGTACTGCCCGACTGTTTGGGATCCGTACCATGTCGGATTGAAGGACGACATCGTAACAAAAGCGGGCTACTAGATTTGTTACCAGAATTTTCGAACAACGCTTAAGAGTTATGGAGATGCTTCGGGAACTGAAATGGGAGTCCCTGGAATGAAAGCGACTTTCTTTTAGAGGAACATTATAGAGAAAATTTAGAGAACCGACATCTGAAGCTGATTGCCGAACCATTCTACTGCCACCAACATACATTGCGTGTAAGGGCCAGGAAGATAAAATACGAGAAATGAGGGTTCATACGGAGGCATACAGACAGTCGTTTCCCCCTCGCTCTATTTGCGAGTGGAACTGGAAATCTAATGACAAGTAGTGGTACAAGGTACCCTCCCCACCCCACCGTATGATGGCTTGCGGAGTATCTATGCAGATGTAGATCTACATCTACATCTACATCCATACTCCGCAAGCCACCTGACGGTGTGTGGCGGAGGGTAGCCTGAATACCTCTATCGGTCTGCCTTCTATTCCAGTCTCGTATTGTTCGTGGAAAAAAGGATTGTCGGTATCCTTCTGTGTGGGCTCTAATCTTTCTGGTTTTATCCTCATGGTCTCTTCGCGAGATATACGTAGGAGGGAGCAATATACTGCTTGACTCTTCGGTGAAGGTATGTTCTCGAAACTTTAACAAAAGCCCGTACCGAGCTACTGAGCGTCTCTCCTGCAGAGTCTTCCACTGGAGTTTATCTATCACCTCCGTAACGCTTTCGCAATTACTAAATGATCCTGTAACGAAGCGCGCTGCTCTCCGTTGGATCTTCTCTATCTCTTCTATCAACCCTACCTGGTGCGGATCCCACACTGCTGAGCAGTATTCAAGCAGTGGGCGAACAAGCGAACTGTAACCTACTTCCTTTGTTTTCGGATATCAGTATTCAAGCAGTGGGCGAACAAGCGTACTGTAACCTACTTCCTTTGTTTTCGGATTGCATTTCCTTACGATTCTTCCAATGAATCTTAGTCTGCCATCTCCTTTACCGACGATCAACTTTATATGATCATTCCATTTTAAATCACTCCTAATGCGTACTCCCAGATAATTTATGGAATTAACAGCTTCCAGTTGCTGAGCTGCTATTTTGTAGCTAAATGATAAGGGATCTATCTTTCTATGTATTCGCAGCACATTACACTTGTCTACATTGAGATTCAATTGCCATTCCCTGCACCATACGTCAATTCGCTGCAGATCCTCCTGCATTTCAGTACAATTTTCCATTGTTCAAACCTCACCATATACCACAGCATCATCCGCAAAAAGCCTCAGTGGACTCTCGATGTCATCCCCAAGGTCATTTATGTATATTGTGAATAGCAACGGTCCTATGTCACTCCCCTGCGGCACAATCACTCTTACTTCGGATGACTTCTCTCCATTGAGAATGAAATGCTGCGCTCTGTTATCTAGGAACTCTTCAATCCAATCCAATCACAGATGTAGGTAGAGAAAGAGAATATAAGATGCACACTGGCGATAGCAAGGAAAGCGTACCTGAAAGTGTTTTTGAACTCTAGTGCAACAGAAGACAAATGAAGATTTGATGGGTAGATTGTACGTAATGGAACGGAGCAAATAAATAATAAGACGGCCAGTTTAATGTCAGGTGCTGTGCGTACGTTGAAAATTGGTGTGAAGGCGGATGCCAGATGGAAGCGGCCTGCCACCTTTGGCGAGGGCCCGGAGAGACACAATAACCCTCAGTAAAGAGGTGGATGACTGATGAATTCCGGCGACTGTCTGACGCCAGCTGAAAAGCTACTGGCCATCCACATTTGCCTGAGGCAACGGTCCAGTTAACACAGCACGCGTGAAAAATACTTGGACCCCCCGCAAGACGGAATCAACGAATCAAAGCCCTGCATTTAAACAGAGTATGTCTTGTTTTGTGAGTCAGTCTGGAGACGATACTGCTTAAAAATTAAACTTCTACCTCGGTTCTCGCCGGCCGGAGTGGCCGTTGTGGTTCTAGGCGCTACAGTCTGGAACCGAGCGACCGCTGCGGTCACAGGTTCGAATCCAGCCTCGAGCATGGATGTCCTTAGGTTAGTTAGGTTTAATTAGTTCTAAGTTCTAGGCGACTGATGACCAGTCACATAGTGGCTCTGAGCCATTTCAACCATTTTTGAACCTGGGTTCTCATGAGCGGCAGATGCGCAACAATCCGCCATCATTAGTGGTGTGCTGGCGGATAGGTTTGAGTATAGTGGCTCACAACATGCTGTGTATCAGTTGTGTTGCTTCATTGACGTTGGTTTTCTCCATCCAGGTATTGTTCGTGGCCTAGCCGTTTTGGTGTGAATAATTAGCACAGGATGTAACTAGTGTTTCCTAAAAGAAAGTTGTTAACGTGTTGTAAATAGGGCATTACTGTTGTAGTAAATACAGTTTTAGCTAGTCTTAGGTTTTTTTACTCCGGTTTGGGACCCAAGTGGCGACTTCATAATTTTATTAATTTCTGTTGGCGCAGTTGCACAGGCGGTATGTAAAACTTCCTGGCAGATTAAAACTATGTGCCCGACCGAGACTCGAACTCGAGACCTTTGCCTCTCGCGGGCAAGTGGTCTACCAACTGAGCACGACTCACGCCCCATCCTCACAGCTTTACTTCTGCCAGTACCTTTCTTTCAGGAGTGCTAGTTCTGCAAGGTTCGCAGGAGAGCTTCTGCAAAGTTTGGAAGGTAGGAGACGATGTAGGAAAAAAAAAAAAAAAAAAAAAAGGACTGTCAGACAGAAAACACATACGTGGTCCAGGTCGTCTTACAAAAAGTGAAATTGATTCTTTGAACTCAATATTATGGACTAGCAATAAGGAGAAATGTAGGAGATTTGGAGAACGTGAGACGAGCTGTTTGGGCAACATGGTTTCACATAGTGTCAAGAGATGATACCACACAGCGTGGTTTATTTCCAAAAGGAAAAAAATTCGTGGTGCAAGTACTGGTTGAGCAATGCTACAGGCGTACAATATACCCACAAGCATTCCTTACCACTTGCTGTAGTGGAGGCAATTAGGTCTATACACAGGGATCTGGCAAATAAAAATCTACACTCCTGGAAATTGAAATAAGAACACCGTGAATTCATTGTCCCAGGAAGGGGAAACTTTATTGACACATTCCTGGGGTCAGATACATCACATGATCACACTGACAGAACCACAGGCACATAGACACATGCAACAGAGCATGCACAAAGTCGGCACTAGTACAGTGTATATCCACCTTTCGCAGCAATGCAGGCTGCTATTCTCCCATGGAGACGATCGTAGAGATGCTGGATGTAGTCCTGTGGAACGGCTTGCCATACCATTTCCACCTGGCGCCTCAGTTGGACCAGCGTTCGTGCTGGACGTGAAGACCGCGTGAGACGACGCTTCATCCAGTCCCAAACATGCTCAATGGGGGACAGATCCGGAGATCTTGCTGGCCAGGGTAGTTGACTTACACCTTCTAGAGCACGTTGGGTGGCACGGGATACATGCGGACGTGCATTGTCCTGTTGGAACAGCAAGTTCGCTTGCCGGTCTAGGAATGGTAGAACGATGGGTTCGATGACGGTTTGGATGTACCGTGCACTATTCAGTGTCCCCTCGACGATCACCAGAGGTGTACGGCCAGTGTAGGAGATCGCTCCCCACACCATGATGCCGGGTGTTGGCCCTGTGTGACTCGCTCGTATGCAGTCCTGATTGTGGCGCTCACCTGCACGGCGCCAAACACGCATACGACCATCATTGGCACCAAGGCAGAAGCGACTCTCATCGCTGAAGACGACACGTCTCCATTCGTCCCTCCATTCACGCCTGTCGCGACACCACTGGAGGCGGGCTGCACGATGTTGGGGCGTGAGCGGAAGACGGCCTAACGGTGTGCGGGATCGTAGCCCAGCTTCATGGAGACGGTTGCGAATGGTCCTCGCCGATACCCCAGGAGCAACAGTGTCCCTAATTTGCTGGGAAGTGGCGGTGCGGTCCCCTACGGCACTGCGTAGGATCCTACGGTCTTGGCGTGCATCCGTGTGTCGCTGCGGTCCGGTCCCAGGTCGACGGGCACGTGCACCTTCCGCCGACCACTGGCGACAACATCGATGTACTGTGGAGACCTCACGCCCCACGTGTTGAGCAATTCGGCGGTACGTCCACCCGGCCTCCCGCATGCCCACTATACGCCCTCGCTCAAAGTCCGTCAACTGCACATACGGTTCACGTCCACGCTGTCGCGGGATGCTACCAGTGTTAAAGACTGCGATGGAGCTCCGTATGCCACGGCAAACTGGCTGACACTGACGGCGGCGGTGCACAAATGCTGCGCAGCTAGCGCCATTCGACGGCCAACACCGCGGTTCCTGGTGTGTCCGCTGTGCCGTGCGTGTGATCATTGCTTGTACAGCCCTCTTGCAGTGTCCGGAGTAAGTATGGTGGGTCTGACACACCGGTGTCAATGTGTTCTTTTTTCCATTTCCAGGAGTGTACATGGGAAATGTATGCATGGTCTCTCTTAGAATGCAAATGAAACTTCAGTAGCTGTACATGGGATAGAATACCCAAAACTGTATTTGTTGGGCTGACAGTACTGAAGATTGGTGTAATGGATTCAATAATAACAGTCAGTGATAGTGCAATTTCAACGATCACTGTTATGAAGAAATTGTACATCCAGACGAGAAGGTATATGGCTTCAGCTGTAACTGCTATTGATAAGCGGCGGGTAACCGAAGCAGAGACAGCTGCAGAAGCTGCTACCAAGGAGTCAAGGATGAAGAAAAGAATGAAGAGAAAGAATATGGAGGATAAGGAAATAGAAGGGCAATTGGAGTATGGAGCTGGAATGTTCTAAACGAGCGATTTGCGATTTACCGAAAACCTGAATTCTCATCATTGAGTTATACGTCTCTCCTAAATGACTGAAGTTAAACTCACAAAAATTGGTACAGATATTTAGAATGATCTCCTCTACCTCCTTTGCCTACTATTTCCTGAAAAATTTATAACATGATGATGATGTCGGTGATATTTGAGCTTCATTTTTAAATATTTTTGTTGTAGTAAAATAAATTACGTGTCTTTTTCACAGATCAGCTTCAGGGAAGGAAACTGGAAGCATAAAACACTTACGTGAATGTTGTCTGTGCTCTGACTCTTTTTCCAAGCTGTACAGCCAATGGTTCCAAAGAAAATCGTAACACAGTGAAATCGTGTTCCGTTTTTTATACTGTTATAAACATTGCTGTCAGTACCAAAATATAATAAATATCTCAATGGTTTTTTGGGAAATGTTTTGACTAATAACCCTAATTGTGTGTAAGAATTTTGAGTTACCTCTCATTTATAGTTCAGTTGCACCATGAGGGTGAAGACAATGCTCAGCGAAGGCTTGCAGGAGAGCAGGATGGCTAAGTGAATCGAGGGCCTTGCGCATTAAATCGTATAAAACACGAAACGGAGCGGCTACGGGAGGACGAGCGGCAGAGTGACGTTCGCCTCGGCACGTGGGCGGCCAGTCTATTCGCGGGGCACGCCGGCCGATCAATAGGGGCGCCGCAGTGGCGGTCGCATCGCGGCGGCGGCAGCGGATGACGCAGCGCAGTTTTCATTGCGGTCGATACGGCGGGGCGCAGCGGTGCGGGGGCGGCGGCGGGGGCGGCGGCGGGGGCGGGAGCGTGCCAGCTGGCTCCCCACAAGGCCGCGTCCCGTGCCCCACGTCCGACGCTTCAGTGGCCCACATACACGGGGTTCCACCACGAATGCCCATCCGTATCGAGCAGCTAGCGAGGTCACCTCGTAGCTTGCAGCTCAACATTTCACGTAATTATTTTTTATAACGGACGAGTCCATGACCATGATGATTCTTTTTGATGGACTGAAGAGTTTTTAGCAAACAGGACACAGCATGTTGTTCTCAATGGCGAGACGTCTATAGACCTTAAAGTAACCTCTGGCATGCCGCAGGGGAGTGTTATGGGACCTTTGCTTTTCACAATATACAGGGTGTGGCACCAAACGTTACCGCTGGATACATTTCGTAAACCACATCAAATACTGACGAATCGATTCCACAGACCGAACGTGAGGAGAGGGGCTAGTAATGTACATGTGCGTCAGTGAAAAAGACCAACAAAAAGGTGGACGTAATGTGCTGTTCCAGTCTCTTCTGTACCTAAGGTCCATCACCGTTCCCTTTGGATCCCTACGTAATTCGGTACTCTCCGATACACACGATCGAACAGCGGAGGAGTGGTACTCAAGCGCCAACTTTGGTTACAGTATCTCCGGATGTAATTAACATTTTACAATGCAACAAACGGCACTGATTACGTATTTGTTTATACGTTCAGATGTGCTAACAAAACTAACGGGGTTCCATTTAAATAAAACGTAGGTTTGTGTTAAAAAACATACTTCCGTGCATTTTTTTATGGTTTGTATTAACCAATTACACTAGCCTCACGTTCGGTCTGTGGAATCAATTCGTCAGTATTTGATGTGGTTTACGAAATATATCCAGCGGTAACATTAGGTGACTCATCCTGTATATAAATGACCTAGTAGATAGTGTCGGACGTTCCATGTGGCTTTTCCCGGATGATGCTGTAGTATACAGAGAAGTCGCAGCATTACAAAATTGCAGCTAAAAGCAGGAAGACCTGCAGCGGATAGGCACTTGGTGTAGGAGGTGGCAGCTGACCCTTAAGATAGACAAATGTAATGTATTGCGAATACATAGAAAGAAGGATCCTTCATTGTATGATTATACGATAGCGGAACAAACACTGGTAGCAGTTACTTCTGTAAAATATCTGGGAGTATGCGTGCGGAACGATTTGAAGTGGAATGATCATATAAAATTAATAGTTGGTAAGGCGGGTACCAGGTTGAGATTCATTGGGAGAGTCCTTAGAAAATATAGTCCATCAACAAAGGAGGTGGCTTACAAGACACTCCTTCGACCTATACTTGAGTATTTCTCATCAGTGTGGGATCCGTACCAGGTCGGGTTGTCAGAGGAGATAGAGAAGATCCAAAGAAGAGTGGCGCGTTTCGTCACACGGTTATTTGGTAAGCGTGATAGCGGTACGGAGATGTTTAGCAAATTCAAGTGACAGACTCTGCAAGAGAGGCGCTCTGCTTCGCGATGTAGCTTGCTGTCCAGGTTTCGAGAGAGTGCGTTTCTGGATGAGGTATCGTATATATTGCTTCCCCCTACTTATACCTCCCGAGGACATCACGAATGTAAAATTAGAGGGTTTGAAGCGCGCACGGAGGCTTTCCGGCAGTCGTTCTTCCCGCGTACCATACGCGACTGGAACAGGAAAGGGAGATAATGACAGTGGCACGTAAAATGCCCTCCGCCAAGCACCGTTGGGTGGCTTGCGGAGTATAAATGTAGATGTAGGGGTAGAACAACTTTTCCATACAAGGCAGAGAACTGCTTAGCAGCTACGTCACAGCTGGCCAGTTTTGTTGTGATAGTGGTAGTTGTTATAGTAGCAGTTTTATTGATTACTAGATCACTTTTAGACGGATATTGGACATATCATGGTATCAAAGTTTAAAAAGAACACATAAAAACGTAAGATACTTATATAAATAAAAATGTAAATCTTCATTTGTACAAAATCGCAAATCTGTAAAAGTTTTCCATCAACTGTTTTGAAATTTTGACACAATGTTGCAGTGATACCCTTGTGTTGGTACATACCTTCTGGAGCGGATACATTGTCAGCATAAATATCGCGTTCGTTTATTCAAAATCCTAAATCTGCGACAGTGCTTGACAGATTGCTTCCAAATTTTGACAGAGCGTTGGATGGAAACGTTATTGACAAAAATCTAGAGAAATTCTTGACCCATTTACTTCGAATTTCTCAACAATACTCTAATGTACATTCGGACTGACATGGGCTGTATATTTTTCGCTAGCTTAGCACTCGCTTCTTCGCTCGCGCAGACTTTATGGCCTGCAGATATTTTCTTTTTATTTAAACGAATTTTTATGTTGTACTCAAATTACAACAACTTCTAAGCTTTTCACGCTAATTAAGGCCGTACAAGGCCGTATGGTCTTTTCCGAACATACTTCTGACCAAAAAGCGATTCTGGTAGTGGAGTCCAAAGTTTTTGTTAATCGTCCCTTTAGCGTTCTTGTGGAGATATTTTCATAGCAAATTTCGTCCCCTAACCTATATTTCTTTATATCTAACCGAGAAGTGAAATAACAATTTTCATAAATTTAGCTTTAAAATTTTTTCTGAAAAATTTTGATCCCCTATTGCACTCCCTTAGGGGATGAATTCCCAGAAGCACTGAAACACTTTGTTTGTTTATTTCTAGCCAAGTAGTCAAACACCAATTGTTATACATGTAGCCTTAAACTTTTTTAATAGTTCTTCACTAATTGCTAATTTTCAAAAAAAATTCATCCACTATTTTACCCCTTTAGTGGTTGATTTTTCCAAAAATTCTGAAACACGTATTTTTTTGTTTTCTGATAGGAACCAAATATCAGTTTTCGTAGATCTAGCTTCAAAATTCTTTTAATAGCGACATATTTTCGAAAAGTCTTTCCTCCCCTATTCCACCCCCTTAGGAGTGGAATTTCGTATAATCCCCTCTTAAACGACGTCTACAGTTTTACATCGACGACTTCTCCAAATTTTATGTTTCTATCCTTAGCGGGTTCGGTTGGGCGAAGATAAGTCAGTCAGTCAGGACGTTGACTTTTATGTACAGAGATATACAAGCTGAGCCACTAAATGTTGCCACCAATGGTAACTCCGAAAGTATGATAGGAGCTGAAAAGTTTGTGGGACAAAAGTTGTATGGGACAATGGGGGGCCATAATATGACGTTGGTTTTTTGTTGCTAGGTAGGGTCGCTTCAGAGATAAGAAGATCAATTTTTTTTTTTTTAATGGGTTGTTCCAGTTTGGTACTTATTTTCTGATAACGACTATCGAGACGAATCCAATGACGTGTAACAGTAAGGTCTTGGAAGATCAACGACGGTAAAAAAGATGGCATGATGACCATTTACAAGTAGGTGAATG
The DNA here is from genome assembly GCF_023897955.1 of Schistocerca gregaria. NCBI lineage: Eukaryota > Metazoa > Arthropoda > Insecta > Orthoptera > Acrididae > Schistocerca > Schistocerca gregaria. The sequence goes on from NC_064922.1 coordinate 872,217,772, forward strand.
TATGGTGTGGGAATCTGGAGGACATAATTATAGGCCCCTACTTCATACAAGGAAATCTTCCTGCAAGAAACGTTGGGTCTGTTGCTGGAAGAAATACCTTTAGAAACAAAGAACAGAATATGGTATCAACACGATGGGTGTCCGGCACATTTTTCGCTGATGGCTAGAAATGAGCTGCAGAGACAATTCCCAAATCGTTGGATTGGACGCGGAGGAGATGTGCCGTGGGCTACTCGTTCGCCAGACTTGACACGTCTGAATTTTTTCTTGTGGGGATATTTAAAAGACATTGTTTATAAAGATGTTCCAACTACACCTGAAGATATGCAAGAGAGAATGGTCAGAGCATGTGCTTCGATAAGTGCCGAAGCGGTAAGGAATACCACTCAGCCCATGACAAGAAAACTGCAGCACTGCATTGATACCAATGGTCATCTCTTCGAACACCTTCTTTCTGTAAATGGACGTTCATGCCACCTTTGTGACCTTCGTTGACCTACAAAAACTTTAGTGTTACACATCATTGGATTCGTCTCGATAGCTGCTATCAGAAAATAAGTGCGAAACTATAGCATCCCATTAAAAAAAACAAATTTAACCTTCCTATCTCTGAAGCTTCCCCACTTAGCAACAAAACCCAACGTCATATGGCTCCCATTGTGACATGCAACATTTGTCCCACAAAATTTTTGAGCTAGTAGCGTACTTTATGAGTTATTCTACACTCATGCTCATGAATTAAGGATAATTGCAGAATGTGGTGCCACACAACGTGTCACTACACAAAACTGACGGTAATAGCACATGCACATGGCTACACTCCATACAAATACTTTCAGAAACGACTTCCAGACACTTAAATCAATACTGGATGTTAACAAATTTCTCTTCTTCAGAAACGCTTTCCTTGCCATTGCCAGTCTACATTTTATATCCTCTCTACTTCGACCATCATCAGTTATTTTGCTCCAGAAATATCAAAACTCCTTTACTATTTTAAGTGTCTCATTTCCTAATCTAATTCCCTCAGCATCATCCGACTTAATTCGACTACATTCTATTGTTCTCGTTTTGCTTTTGTTGATGTTCATCTTATACCCTACTTTCAAGACACTGTCCATTCCGTTCAACTGCTCTTGCAAGCCCTTTGCTGTCTCTGACAGAATTACAATGTCATCGGCGGACCTCGAAGTTTTTATTTCTTCTCCACGTATTTTAATACCTACTCCGAAGTTTTCTTTTGTTTCCTTTACTGCTTGTTCAATATACAGATTGAATAGCATCGGGGACGGGCTACTTCCTGGACAATAACAGTCCTGAAATGGACTGGTCTGCCCGGATCCCCGACCTGAGTGCTTGTAGCACCTTGGAATGACTTGGATCGTTGACTTTTCTCCGGAACCCAGCGTCCAACGTAACTACTCTGGTTTCGCCTCCTAATGAAGAACAGGCTGCCATTCCTCAACAGACATTTGGACACCTCATTAAAAATGTCACCAACAGACAGCAAGCCGGCATAAACGCAGAGAGTGGGCACACCCCATAATACTAGTTACTAATAGCTGTCCACATACTATTCATGAGACGGTGTAATTATGGTAATGATGAGTGTCCAATAAATGCATTGTTAGCTGTTCCATATTTTTTTTGGCTGTTGGAGTGACATCTCGTGGCAATGATGGGAACTACGAGCCTGACAGAGACAGAGGAGGCCGTATCTGGAGGGAAAAGTAGTAAACAGCTGCCGCAACCCCAGATGGCGTCGGAGATTGACCAGTGTCTATACATATTTTCTATTTATGTTATACGCTGAAGCGCCAAAGAAATTAGTATAGGCATGCGTATTCAAATACAGGGATATGTAAACAGCCAGACGACATCGCTGAGGTTGCCAACGCCTATTATAAAACAACAAGGTCTGGCGCAGTTGGCAGATAATCAAGATATATGTGAGTTTGAACTTGGTGTTATAGCCAGCGCAGGAGCGATGGGACACAGGATCTCCGAGGTAACGATGAAGTGGGGATTTTGCCGTACGACCATTTCACGAGTGTACCATGAATGTCAGGAATCTGGTGAAACATCAAATTTGCGACATGGCTGCGACCGGAAAAAGATCCTGCAAGAACGTGACCAATGACGACTGAAGAGAATCGGTCAACGTGACAGAAGTGCAATCCTTCCGCAAATCGGTGCAGATTTCAACTCTGGGCATTCAACAAGTGTCAGCGTGCGAACCATTCAACGAAACATCAACGATATGCGTTTTCGGAGCCGAAGGCCCACTCGTGTACCCTTGGTGACTGCACAAAACAAAGCGTTATGCCTCGCCTCTGCCCCTCAACACCAACATCGGAGTGTTGATGACTGCAAACATGTTGCCTGGTCGGACGAGTCTCGTTTCAAATTGTATCAGGCGGATGGACGTGTACAGGTATGGAGACAACCTCATGAATCCCACTGTCTGATCAGCTGCATCCATTCATGTCCATTGTGCTCTCCGACGGACTTGGCAATTCCAGCAGGACAATGCGACACCCCACACGTTCCGAATTGCTACAGAGTGGTTCCAGGAAAACTCTTCTGAGTTTAAACACTTCCGCTGGCCACCAAACTCCCCAGACATGAAAATTATTGAGCATATCTGGGATGCCTTGGAACGTTGCTGTTCAGAGGAGATCTCCACCCTCTCGTACTCTTACGGACTTATGCACAGCCTTGAAGGATTCATGGTGTCAGTTCCCTCCAACACTACTTCAGACATTAGCCGAGTCAGGTGCACAAGTTTGTTTGGCTCTTCAGTGCAAATCAGTTTGCTGTCGGGTTTTTCTTTCTGTATATAAAGGCTAATCTCAGGAACTTCTTTACGGATTTTGATACGCTTTTCGCTAATAGACAGACTGCATCACGAAAAAAGTTTGTTTATATAATTTGTTGCCGCCACGTCAGAAACGTCGTCCAACTGTAAATAAGCAGTGCTACTCATACGAAACCAGAGCGGGCCGCTAGTTCATATACACAGACAATTACATTCTCACAAGTCTGGTTTGACAAATACAGGACACTTAGTCGTCCGTGACGTTGTAGTAGGAATTATGATGACATTTGCATGAACTAATGTAGGGAAACGGAAAACGTAAATCAGGATGGCCCGATGGAGCGTCGAGTCTCCATCATTGCGAAAAGAAGAACAGTCTGCTTAAAACATCACAACCTCGCTCGGTTGCTGCTTAGCGGAAAATATTATTTTGCGAAGAAGTTATTAAATAATGTAAACAGCTAGTGGTTACACCGTAAATTCATTTCTCACTGCCACACTGCACACTCTACACGTGCATCATTTCATTATGCAACGTGGTCATATTTTGCGTTGTGTATAACAAGGAAAGCTTTTCTGAAAAGGATAAATTTGTTAACATTGGTTCAAACAGCTCTGATCACTATGCGACTTAACTTCTGAGGTCATCAGTCGCCTAGAACTTAGAACTAATTAAACCTAACTAACCTAAGGACATCACATACATCCATGCCCGAGGCAGGATTCGAACCTGCGACCGTAGCGGTCGCTCGGTTCCACACTGCAGCGCCTAGAACCGCACGGTCACTCCGGCCGGCTGTTAACATTGAATATAAATTTATGTGTTAGTATCTAGTGTAGCCTTGTATGAAGTGAAACGTGGACGATAATCAAAAACAGACACGAAGAGAATATAATACTTTGAAATGTGATGCTACAAATGAATGTTGAAATTTGCATGGATAACTAATGAGGGGGCACTGAATCGATTGGGGAAGAAAAGAAATGAATAACGAAACCTTACAAAAAAGGGATCAGTTTACAGGAGAAATCCTAAGGCATCGAATTTTGTCAATTTGGTGATGGGCGGAAGTTGGATAAAAATTATAGAAAGACACCAATACTTGACTACGGTAAGCTGGTTCATATGCATATAGTTTGCAGTGGTTATGCGGACATGAAGCATACACAGGATGGACTAGCGCGCAGAACTACGTCTTTCAGTCATGGTATTGTAGACTTACAAGACATCATCCCCGGAACGAAGTAAAAACTGTGGTGTATTCGTACTGTTATAGTAAAACACAATGTCTCCGAGAGTTTTCCAGTGTTGTTCCTTTACTTACTGTGGTTTTACCTATTTCATGTAGTAACTCAGGTACGAGTTTCATTTTCAAAAAAGGCAATGAAAAACCCCACATTTTCTGAATGCAATATATCTTTATACAATGAGACAATATTTATTATTACAAGATCGAATCTTCTAATTGTATTCCAAGTAGGTCCACATGAAAACGACAGTGTGGTCGAAATTGGTTAGTGGTGAGATATAAAAACATATTGTTGAGTAGACACAGCCTTGCACTACATAATTTTAAACAAACATGTGCCCAAAGTGTAGTAATACAGACGTGCATATGTTATGTTCACAAACAACCTCTTGAAGACACTACATAACAGATCCAGCGAAGTCGCTTCTTGCTGCAGAAAACAGTCGTTGAAGTCGCGAAACTACCACCAAAGTCTCCAGTCAGTAGTAAGACAGTGAAATGTTGAAACTTCCTGGCAGATTTAAACTGTGGGCCGGACCGTGAATCGAACTCGGTACCTTTGCCTTTCGCAAGCAAATGTTCTACCATCATTTTTTTAAATCTAATTTTTTTCGATATTGTTCGTTGTATTTGTTTGGGGCGGACGTCCCATGACGCTTGTTCAACTTCATCGTTGATCCATTAATTTAGTTTAAAAAAAAAAGCTACTGAGGGCAGCTAACACTGACCAAACACGCTGAGCTACCGTGCCGATAATCTGAGCTAACCATCGTCCTCATAGCTTTACTTCTGCCAGTACAACGTCTCCTATCTTCCAAACTTCACACCAGCTGAGGACAGTGCCTGAGTCGTGCTTGGGTAGCTCAGATGGTAGAGCACTTGCAAAGGCAAAGGTCCCGATTTCGAGTCTCGGTCCAGCACACAATTTTAATCTGCCAAGAAGTTTCATATCAGCGCACACTCCGCTGCAGGGTGAAAATCTCATTCTGGAATAATGAAATGTTGTTCAACTACTGTGTATTGATCCTTTTAACAATGATACTTTCCCTAAGAGACTTAAACAAACTGTTCTCATAAAAAAGGAGACGAACATAATAGGTAATTACTGGCCCATCTCATTACTGCCAATATTTTCAAAAATGGTGAAGAAGAGAATGTACAATAAACTTTGTGCACAGTACAGGAAAACATACCCAGTAGCAAACAGTCTGGATTTAAAAAAAAATGACTTAAACAACTTATATTGCTTTGGCAGATGATATACTTAAATCAATGAATCAGAAATTACTACTATTGAGAATATTTTGTGACTTGGCTAAGGCTATGCATTGTGTGAACGAGGATATCAAAATGCAAAAGTTAAATTTTTGTGGAATAGAATACACGGCACGTTCATGTTTTTTATTTCATTTGAGTAGCAGAGAGCAATATGTGTCAGTTTCACGTCAATAACGTAACAACAGGCACACAGAATTTGTTGCACTCAGATACAGTGTGCATCAGGGTTTGAATTTTCGGTCCTCTGTTTTTTTTTATATACCGGGTGATCAAAAAGTAAATATAAATTTGAAAACTTAATAAACCACGGAATAATGTACATAGAGAGGTAAAAATTGACACACATGCTTGGAATGACATGGGGTTTTATTGGAGTTCACAATATGTTCGACAGATGGCGCTGGACAGCAAAACGTCAATGACTGCGCATGACAATCGTGTATAAATGGAATTGTAATGAGAGAGAGAATCAGATGCGCCAGCAGTCGCAGCATGTTGACGTTACCTGAAAAGTCGATTTTAGTGAAGCGGTATTATCAGAATGGGGAATGTGCTCGTTCAGCATTACGATCCTATCGCCAGAGGAAGGGGATTCGATGGGGTAAAGGTCCGTTGACAGATGCAGCTGTGGCGAGAATGATTTCGAAGTTCGAAGCCACGGGATGTTTAGACGATAGACCCTGTAGTGGCCGACCGAGCACCAAGGCGTAATGCTGCTGAGACAGTTCAGGAAGAAATGGAGACTGTAGCGGGTTCGTCTATGCACGGGGAAGTCAGCGCTCGTGTACTGCACGTCGCACATGCATTCCATACACTACTGTTTGGTTGGCACTGAGGCGTACCCTCCGATGCTATCCGTACAAAATCCATCGGCATCATGAACTGTTACCTGGCGATTTAGTGAAGCGGAGGACATATGCGGTGTGGGCGTTTCAAAAGATGGCGGAAGGTGACGATTGGTTGAGTAACGTGTTGTGGACCGACGAAGCTCATTTCACTCTCTGAGGGTCTGTCAACGCCCACAACTGCAGAATTTGGGCTACAGAAAATCCTAGAACAGTCAAGGAAACTCCATTGCACGACGAGAAAGTCACGGTACGGGTTGGATTTACTACATCTACGGTTATCGGGCCTTTTTTCTTCGAGGAAATGCGTGATTCTGGTTTTGTAACTGCTATCGAGACGGGTGAGAGGTACGCCGATATGTTACAGAATCGCTTCATCCCCAGCCTGGCTGATAAACACCTGCTGGAACGTACGATGTTTATGCAGCATGGCGCTCCACCCCATATTGCTAGACGTGTGAAAGATGTCTTGCACGCGTCGTTTGGTGATGATCGTGTGTTCAGCCGCCACTTTCGTCATGCTTGGCCTCCGAGGTCCCCATACCTCAGTCCGTGAGATTATTGGCTTTGGTGTTACCTGAAGTCGCAAGTGTATCGTGATCGACCGACATCTCTAGGGATGCTAAAAGACAACATCCGACGCCAATGCCTCACCATAACTCTGGACAAGCTTTACAACATTATTCCTCGACTACAGCTATTGTTGAGGAATGATGGTGGACATGTTGAGCATTTCCTGTAAAGAACGTCATCATTGCTTTGTCTTACTTTGTTATGCTAATTATTGCTATTCTGATCAGATGAAGCGCCATCTGTCGGACATTTTTTGAACGTTTGTAATTTTTTGGTGCTAATAAAACCCCATGTCATTCCAAGCATGTGTGTCAATTTGTACCTCTCTATCTACATTATTCCGTGATTTATTCAGTTTTCAAATTTATACTGACTTTTTGATCACCCGGTACATAACTGATCATTCACTCGCATTTTCAGAGTGTACAAATTTTGTCCTTTTTCCGGATGATACAAGTATAGCAATGAAAAATAGTACCAGTCTCTTTATTAAAAAGGCAGCTAATTAAATATCCGAAAACAGAAACAGATATTTCAAGGCAAATGGAATGTCGCTAAATTTCGATAAGGCTCAGTACGTACAGTTCATTGTTTCTCACAGAACGATACAAGCTATAAAAAAGGTTTCTCAAACATGAAATGTAGTGAGTACGAAGTTAATTATTTGGGGAGCAGATTACAACCTCAACTGCCGCGCGGGGGGTAGCATCTTGCCACAGTTCGAGTGGCTCCCCCCGTCAGGATGTTCGAGTCCTCCCTCGGGCAAGGGTGTGTGTGTGTGTGTGTGTGTGTGTGTGTGTGTGTGTGTGTGTGTGTTGTCCTTAGCGTAAGTTAGGTTGTGTGTAAGCCTAGGGACCGATGACCTCAGTAGTTTGGTCCCATAGGAACTTAACCACCACCACCATCACAACCTCAACTGGAAAACCCACTATCCAGAATTATTGAAGCACGTTAGTTCAGCTGGCAACGGCCTTGTCGCAGTGGATACACCGGTTCCCGTCAGATCACCGAAGTTAAGCGCTGTCGGGCGTGGCCAGCACTTGGATGGGTAACCATCTAGGCCGCCATGCGCTGTTGCCATTTTTCGGGGTGCGCTCAGCCTCTTAATTACCAATAGAGGAACTACTCGACCGAATAGAAGCGTCTCCGGTCACAGAAAACCATCGTAACGACTGGGAGAGCGCTGTGCTTACCACACTCCCCTCCCATCCGCATCCTCAACTGAGGATGACACGGCGGTCGGATGGTCCTGATGGTCCACTTGTGGCCTGAAGACGGGGTGTTTTTTTTTTAGTTCAGCTGCATTTTCAACACAGATTATTATTGCTATCCGTGATTTACAAATGAGCAAAATTGTTTTGTTCTGCATGTTCATTTACTAATGAGTTGGGGCAGTACATTCAGAGTATAAAAGTTTCCTTTAAGAATTTCATCTGGTGCTAGTTGAGTTGTAGGACATTTCAGAACTACTTCACAGCACGTATATTAATTTACGTTATTTGTCATTACGAATATTTCTGGCTTCTCGAAACGTAGTGAAAACCATTAACAGAAATATGTTTATAAATGTTTGATAGCCTGCAAACTTTCCACTAGCAAGCGACGTGTATTGCGTAACTAACGGCAAAGGGATAAGAAGAAACTGCGTAACACGATTAGTCCAAGCACTCTATGAGGGCCTGGTGATAAATCTTCATTAATTATTACCTGAAAACAACAAAATATGAGCCTTGTAGGAAACTAAATTTTAGAAAACTAGGACCAAAAAAACACCTACAAATACTTCAAGGGTTTAACAGCATAAAAAATGGTTCTGAGCACTATGGGACTTAATATCTGAGGTCATCAGTCCCCTAGAACTTAGATCTACTTCAGTCTAACTAACCTAACATACATTCCCGAGGCAGGATTCGAACCTGCGACCGTAGCGGTCGCGTGGTCCCAGACTGAAACGCCTAGAACCGCTCGGCCACCCCGGCCGGCCGGTTAACAACACAGAAAGGAATCAGTATTCAAGAACCTACTAGAACACATTGGATACCATGTAGGTAATACAGCGGAATTTAAACTAAATTAAAGAATTTTCGGTTCATCAGCTTATTCCAGAGGTTAGTACTGTATGACAAGGTTACAAATCTTCGAATGTTGATGCACTGCAAATTACGGAACGTCAGTACATTCTCTAAACGTACAAATATTTGTGTATTTATCATACAGTATTAATATTGTGATGAGCTGCATTTTGTACTGACGTTTTTGATTTGAGGAGGGCACTGTGAGAGTCTGTGAAAGGGTTGAAATAAAAATCTAGACGAACTACTTTTCTATAATACCTGAAAAAGTTGAAACACAGTCCTCATGAACCTACGAACCTAGGTGTTAATATGGGAAGGATAGGTATAAAGCTGAAGTTAGGTGCATTTGAAAGCGCTGACACAGTGATCTGAAGATTGCCCTGTGCGAGTCGAAAACGGAGGATAATAAAAATTGTGAGATAAAAATGGACTGTAGTAAATTTAAGTATGACTGCAGTTTCCAAGTAGCTTCACGACATATAGCAAAAATTTAAAAAAAAGCTTTGTATCATACCAGTACAGGCATGTTTGTTTCAGCTTCTTCACAGTTCTCTACCTTCAGTTAAATTTTGCGTTACTGTTGGATACTTACGCTCTCCAAACGAAATGCAAGTCGCGTTCCAGTTTACGTAAGCAGAGGAGTAAACAGGCCGAGACATGCAGTCACTCAGCTTTATAAATTCTGAAAAGCGCATGACGATTCTCAAACGATCGCGTCACTCACAGAATGGTTGATGACTCTCTGCTCTTATGTGTTCCCAAGAAACGAGTCGTCACAACTCGTGGTTTACAACGAATGAGCTAGCGCACTAGATAAGACAATGGACTCGTATTCAAGAGGCGAGGATCAAATGTTCTCTGCAGCACGATCACAGGCGTATACTGCGAGGGGAGTTCAATAATTAAAGCAACACATTTTTTCTCGGCAGATTTCAGCTGAAAAAATGCGGAATTTGTGTTGAGCCATGGTGAAATATTTCCGCTTCAGCTCCTATTGTTTTATGAAGATCCGGTAGGAGACGGCGCTATTTGCAGCCTTCAAAACGGCGTCTGTAAAGGAGGTTCGTCCCAAGCACTGTCACTGAATTTCTTTTGGCGGAAAACCATAGCATCGCAGATACCCATAGACACTTGCAGAACAACTACGGAGATCTGGCAATGAACAAAAGCACGCTGAGTCGTTGGGCGAGGAGTCTGATAAAAACACAACAAGGTCGCGTAAACCTGTCAGATCTCCTGTGTAGCGGCTGGCGGCACATAGGAGACCCCTGAAATGTTGAAACGTGCGGACAGTCTCATTCGAGGTGATCAATGGATCAAAATCGAATACCTTGCTGTTCATTTGGACCTCTCTGTTGGTAGTGCAGACACAATCGCCCACCAGTTGGGGTACTCAGAGGTATGTGCCCCTCGTTTCCTCGCCACCTAATAGAAGACAATAAAGAACAACGAAGGACCATCTGTGCAACATCACTAGCGCGTTACGAGGCTGATCGTGACAGTTTTTTCTCGAATATCGTCAAAGGCGATAAAACATGGGTTCATAACTTCGAACCGGAAACAAAACGCCAGATATCACCTCTACTCCGAAGAAAAAGTTTAAAGCCGTACACTCAGCAGGCCGGCCGGGGCGGCAGAGCGGTTCTAGACGCTACAGTCTGGAACCGCGCGACCGCTACGATCGGTAGCAGGTTCAAATCCTGCCTCGGACATGGATGTGAGCGACGTCCTTAGATTAGTTAGGTTTAAGTGGTTCTCAGTTCTAGGGGACTGATGGCCTTAGAAGGTGAGTCCCATAGCGCTCAGAGCCATTTGAACCATTTGAACATTCAGCACCTAACGTCATGGCGTCGGTCTTCTTGGACTCTGAAGGAGTTATTTTGTTTGATGTCGTCCCTCATGGTGCATCGACCAACTTTGAAGTGTATTTAGCTTTCTTTCGCTTATGACATAGTTCCACAGTGATCGCAGGGTCGGCATGGTTACAACGGATTTGGCAATGTTAGTGTTAGGGATGGCTGGATGCCCTTCCTGCCGCCACGCCGTACCCCCAGGACGGAATCAGTGTACCCTAACTGCCTGCATCTAGTGTAAATCGTGAAATAGTGCGGACGTGTGTCAAATGTCTGCGACGGGTGTAACTGAGGCGGAACGTGGGGACCAGCCCAGTATTCACTTAGCGTGATGTGGAAAACCTCCTAAAAACCACATCCAGTCTGGCCGGCACACCGGCCCTCGTCGTTAATCGGATTCGATCTGGGGCCAGCGCGCCTACCAGAGTCCAGGAAGCAGCGCGTCAGCGCTCTCCGCTACCCTGGCGGGTCCTTGAAGTGTATTGTGCTACCCTTAGGAAATTCAAGATACGACTTTAGCGTGTTCGTCGCCACAAAAACGCAAACGCATGGCAACGTATTGCCTGCGCACCCGACAGTTGGAAAGTTCTTCGTCATCCACCCCACAGCTCGGACTCACACCTCCCTACTTCAATCTGCTTTTCCCGACGAAGGATGCACTCCACGGGAAGCAGTATGTAGATAATAGGGAGGTTACTGAAGCAGCAAGTCTTTGGCTCCGACGTCGAAAAGTACACTACTGGCCATTAAAATTGCTACACCAAGAAGAAATGCAGATAATGAACAGGTATTCATTGGACAAATATATTATACTAGAACTGACATGTGACTACATTTTCACGCAATTTGGGTCCATGGATCCCGAGAAATCTTAACCAGAACAACTACCTCTGGCCGTAATAACGGCCTTGTTACGCCTGGGCATTGGGTCAGACAGACCTTGGATGGCGTGTAGAGGTACAGCTGCCCATGCAGCTTCAACACGATACCACAGTTCATCAAGAGTAGTGACTGGCGTATGGTGACGAGCCAGTTGCTCGGCCACCATTGACCAGACGTTTTCACTTGGTGAGAGATCTGGAGAATGTGCTGGCCAGGGCAGCAGTCGAACATTTTGTCTATCCAGAAAGGCCTGTACAGGACCTGCAACATGCGCTCGTGCATTATCCTGCTGAAATGTAGGGTTTCGCAGGGTTCGAATGAAGGGTAGAGCCAAGGAACGTAACAAATCTGAAATGTAACGTGCACTGTTCAAAGTGCCGTAAATGCGAACAAGAGGTGACCGAGACCTGTAACCAATGGCACCCCATACCATCACGCCGGGTGATACGCCAGTATGGCGATGACGAATACACGCTTCCAATGTGCGTTCACAGCTATGTCGACAAACACGGATGCGACCGTCATGATGCTGTAAACAGAACCTGGATTCATCCGAAAAAAATACGTTTTGCCATTCGTGCACCCAGGTTCGTCGTAGACTACACCATCGCAGGCGCTCCTGTCTGTGATGCAGCGTCAAGGGTAACCACAGCCATGGTCACCGAGCTGATAGTCCAAGCTGCTGCAAACGTTCGTGCAGATGGTTGTTGTCTTGCAAACGTCCCCATATGTTGACTCAGGGATCGAGACGTGGCTGCACGATCCGTTACAGCCATGAGGATAAGATGCCTGTCATCTCGACTGCTAGTGATACGAGGCCGTTGGGATCCAGCACGGCGTTCCGTATTAGAACCCACCGATTCCATATTCTGCTAGCAGTTATTGGATCTCGACCAAGGCGATCAGCAATGTCGCCATACGGTAAGCCGAAATCGCGATAGGTTACAATCCCACGTCCATCAAAGGCGGAAACGTGATGGTACGCATTCCTCCTCCTTACACGAGGCATCACAACAACGTTTCACCAGGCAACGCCGGTCAACTGCTGTTTGTGTATGAGAAATCAGTTGGAAACTTTCTTCATGTCAGCACGTTGTAGGTGTCGCCACCGGCGCCAACCTTGTGTGAATGCTTGTAAAGCTACTCATTTGCATATCACAGCATCTTCTTCCTGTCGGTTAAATTTTGTGTCTGTACCACGTCATCTTCGTAGTGTAGCAATTTTCAAGTCCAGTAGTGTTGAGTGGTACAGTGCGGGTCTACAAGCCTTCCCGCTACAGTGGCTTGACGCCCTCGCATTGAACGGGGATGATACTGAACAATCGGCTTTTGTAGCCGGATGAGTGGGGAATGTTATGATGTGTCGGAATCGTGTATAAAAGCGACACGTTTTCAGACAAAAATATGGTGCGTTACTTATTGAACGCCCGTCGTACTTGCGCTCTTACCTCTGTGAACCAGCGCTCCGTCTTAACGTCCGTATCTCGATGGGACGTTAAACTTTTGACGTTCGTGCATTATTCACGTGTCACATCCCAGAGATGAAATCAATGGCACTTTTTCTGTGATTGAAAATTGTGATATGTGATTTACACGCTGGCGGTCCTAAGGAACTGTAATAGCTCACTCAGTAAAACTGTCGTCAATCCTAAAGCTGACTCAGACACTGCAGTGATCTACAAGGTACGGCCCTATTGGAATTAACTCACGAATGTCTTCTCCTGATTGTTAAGAGGACTTACCGACTCAGTTACAGACATTCCTACAGCAGTTTAAAGTGGATCTCAGCCACAGAGCAAAAAAAAAAAACTTCTGAGGTCATCAGTCCCCCAGAACTTAGAACTACTTAAACGTAACTAACCTACATCCACACCTGAGGCAGGATTCGAACTTGCGAATGCAGCGGTAGCGCGATTCCAGACTGAAGTGTCTAGAAACGCTCGGCCACGCCGGCCAGAACCATAGTGCAATTTGATATCTTTCACATTAACCTTTGTTGGTGTCTTGGTTGATGATTGAAACTTCCCCTTTGTATGTAAAGAATGACAGTGCTGCAAAAACTCTTACGTTATTTGATTTTCAAACAGCTGAGCAAAACTGAACGTACTCAGATAGTTCTCTCTTTACTTATTCTGATGATCACTAAACTGACACACAATATTTTTAATTTAACGCAATCTGACTTTCAATAATCCCTACAAAAGAATGGCCCTGATTAACAATAACCTATACCTTTCATGAATAACTTACCTCACAAAAATCTTCGTTACTCGAACTACTACAATTCAGCAAGCGCCAATACTTCCAGCTAAATAACAGATTCTAATTACTGAAGGCACTAACTACTGATAGGCATAATTAGCAAATGAAAGATTTTGATAGAGAACAAACAATGTATTTACCTTAACAGTGTTCAAACGTTCTTACATATATCAGTTCATGACATCCAGCCTTACAAATTGCCTTTTTCTGACGGACACCCGTCCAGATCGTCCGCTCATAGCAACCTCTCAAAACTCTGGCACCTCTCTCCCCACATCCACCACTGCTGGCGGCACACCTCCAACTGCCCAACGCTACGCGCTGTTCACATCCAACGGCCCAACACTACACAAGCGAATAGTCCAACAATGAGTCCAACCAGCCACAGACTGCTCACAGCGCAGTCAACGATTTTCATACAGAGCACTAGGTGGCGGTACGAACATAATAACATTAACAGCCTACTTACATAATTTACAACGGCCTGGGTGCCTGTTTTTCCTTTTTACTGTCCGATTATTTGTTATCTTGACTTCTTTTCTTACATATTCTGGAAATCTAGGTCTCGTTATTCTTCGTTACATAAAACATTCTTCTTTTCAAAAATGTTCAAATGTGCGTGAAATCTTATGGGACTTTACTGCTAAGGTCATCAGTCCCTAAGCTTACACACTACTTAACCTGAATTATCCTACGCGCAAACACACACACCCATGCCCGAGGGAGGACTCGAACCGGGACCAGCCGCACAGTCCATGACTGCAGCGCCTGAGACCGCTCGGCTAATTCCGCGCGGATTCTTCTTCTCCTTCTGCACTTCTAAGTTAAGGCATTTGGTCCTGTTCCAGTCTGTCCCCATAGCTGAGTGGTCAGCACGTCTGACTGCTTAAGTGGACCAGGGTTCGATTCCCGACTGGTTCGGAGATTTTCTCTGCTTGGAGACTGGGTGTTATGTTGCCCTCATCATCATATCTTCATGATCGACTAGCATGTTGCCCAATGTGGCGTGAATTGAGAACACTTGCAACTCGGCGGCCGAACTTGCTCAGATAGGGACTCCCGGCCTTCAATGCCATACGATCATTTCGTTTCATATGGCTGTTCCGTCTTCAGTTTTCACTATCATCTTGTTCTAGGACTTCGTATGTTCCTTCTTCCTCTTGGCTGGTACAGTATGGCCCAATGTGGGATTATTTCTGCACATGCTCTACGTAGATGATATTTCCACAATGTTTTATTTTCTTCAATGTTTTCGTTAATATTATAAATATGTAGTTCATTCCTTATATCTTCATTTCTTCTACGTTTTTACCTGACAGCACCTCTCACTTCCCTAAGAAATGCCAGCCGGGGTGGCTGAGCGGTTCTCGGCGCTACAGTCTGGAACCGCGTTATTGCTATGGTCACAGGTTCGAATCCTGCCTTGGGCATGGATGTCCGTGATGTTCTTAGGTTAGTTAGGTTTAAGTAGTTCTAAGTTCTAGGGGACTGATGACCTCAGATGTTAAGTCCCATAGTGCTCAGAGCCATTTGAACCATTTGAACCCTAAGAAATCGCATTTCTGCTGCTTGCAGTCTGCTTTCATCATGTTTTTTAGGGATCCATGCCTCACTTCCACGGAGGAGCTCTGGTTTTATAAAAATTTAATTTTATTTCCTTCCGTATTTTGTACTGAAATGTTTTGTTCGTCATTCTGCATTTTGACTGATATTTGTTAATCTTTATTTTCTGTGTCCTTGTCGCATTCTACAAAATTAAAATTGGAGACCGGCTCAAGTGGTGTCTTACTTATTACTTGTGAGAGTTTGGGGTCTTCCCCAAGTTGAGCTATGATTTTATTTTCTTTGTTGATATTCTAAAGTTATGTTCTCTTTTCCCTAACCGAGACAAATTTATAGACTGCTCTTTGTAAGCCATCCTCACTCTCTTCCAAAATGATGGCATCAAAAGTTTTCCATAGCTTCTTAAAGGGAAACACTTTTATAATAAAACATATGATTACTAATTAATTATGTTCGCTGCAACGTAAAATGAGTAATTCATGAAGTGCAGACGAAACCCAACGTAACTACGCCGGTTGTTTCCTTTGAGCGCTTCAGTCTGGAACCGCGCGACCGCTACGGTCGCAGGTTCGAATCCCGCATCGGGCGTGGATGTGTGTGATATCCTCAGGTTCGTTAGGTTTAAGTAGTTCTAAGTTCTAGGTCCCATGGTGCTCAGAGCCATTTGTTTCCTTTGAGAATTCTTAGAATCATCTGAACGTGTCAGATATATCGGGTTAGGATGCCCTGTTACCGTTTTTATTCTCTCTAACGTAATGAACAGCACTGATAGCCTATTTGAAATCAGCCATCATAAATTCCAACATAGTGAAAATTGCAATCAACAAAAGTCAAATTGACATGAAGTTTGGTTATGCAAATGTTCAGCATTTTAGTGCAACAACATAAAATAAGCGTGAGTGTCATAATCTAGATCTTGCACTCAGGGAGAATCACAAAAAACTTGCACCGCAGGTATTGCGGAAATGGAAAGTGTTATTGATGTGCGGTTTTCACAGAATGGATTGGTAGTCAGGTGCTCGTATCGTTAGCCAATCAACAGACTACAATACACTACCGGCCATTAAAATTGCTACACGAAGAAGAAATGCAGATGATAAACGGTTATTCATTGGATAAATATATTATACTAGAACTGACATGTGATTAAATATTCACGCAATTTGGGTGCATATATCCAGAGAACTCAGTAGCCAGAACAACCACCTCTGGCCGTGATAACGGCCTTGATATGCCTGGGCGTTGAGTCAAACAGAGCTTGGATGGCGTGTACAGGTACAGCGGCCCATGCAGCCTCAACACGATTCCACAGATCATCAACAGTAGTGATTGACGTATTGTGACGAACCAGTTGCTCGGCCACCATTGACCAGACGTTTTCAATTGGTGAGAGATCTGGAGAATGTGCTGGCCAGGGCACCAGTCGAACATTTTGTCTATCCAGAAAGGCCCCTACAGGACCTGCAACATGCGGTCGTGCATTATCATCTTGACATGTAGTGTTTCGCAGGGATCGAATGAAGGGTAGAGCCACGGGTCGTAACACATCTGAAATGTAACGTGCACTGTTCAAAGTGCCTTCAATGTGAACAAGAGGTGACCGAGACGGGTACCCAATGGAACCGAATACCATCACGCCGGGTGATACGCCAGTATGGTGATAATGAATACACGCTTCCAACGCGCGTTCACCGCGAAGTCGCCAAACGCGGATGCGACTATCATGATGCTGTAAACAGAACCTGAATTCATCCCAAAAAATAGCGTTTTGCCATTCGTGCACCCAGGTTCGTCGTAGACTACACCATCGCAGGCGCTCCTGTCTTTGATGCAACGTCAAGGGTAACCGCAGCCATGGTCTCCGAGATGATAGTCCATGCTGCTGCAAACGTCGTCGAACTGTTCCCGCAGATGGTTGTTGTCTTGCAAACGTCCCCATCTGTTGACTCAGGGATCGAGACATGGCTGCACGATCCGTTACAGCCATGCGGATAAGATGTCTGTCATCTCGACTGCTAGTGATAAAAAACCGTTGGGATCCAGCACGCCGTTCCCTTATACCCTCCTGAACCTACCGATTCTGTATTCTGCTAGCAGTCATTGGATCTCGATCAACGCGAGCAGCAATGTCGCGATACGATAAACTGCAATCGCGATAGGCTACCATCCGACCTTTATCAAAGTCGGAAACGTGACGGTACGGATTCCTCCTCCTTACACGAGGCATCACAACAACGTTTCACCAGGCAACGCCGGTCAACTGCTGTTTGTGTATGAGAAATCGGGTGGAAACTTTCGTCATGTCAGCACGTTGTAGGTGTCGCCACCGGCGCCAACCTTGTGTGAATGCTCTGAAAGGCTAATCATTTGCATATCACAGCATGTTCTTCCTGTCGGTTAAATTTCGCGTCTGTAGCACGTCATCTTCGTGGTGTAGTAATATTAATGGCCAGTAGTGTAACACTTAGAAAGTGTATTTTTTTACAAACATACACTTTTTAAAGTGGAACAATGATTATTGATATTAACAAATTAAAACGAGAGTAAATCTGTATGTCAGTGGCGTTTGTTACAGGATTCTAATGCAAGCCATTACGAGATACCGTATTTTGAAAAGTTCCCAGACTTGCGCAACATCTGTGGTAGCACACACTAAAGAACAACACAAGTGCGTACTCTAGTTACGTGGCTTGTGACCAGTAGCTGCACAACGCACCATCACACAATGTGTTCGGAACGACCAGCGGCAACACGCTCTTCCAGTCTGGTTTGAAACGACTGGTGCACACGTGCTAGAATTTCAGCGGAGATGTGTGAGCAGGCTGCAGCATTACGTCGTTGCATATCATCGGGTGTCATTGGTTCGTTCTTGTAGGCAATACCTTTCAGCTTTCCCCACAGAAAGAAGTCTACAGGCGTCAGGTCTGGGGAACGAGCCGGAAAAGTACAGGTGCACCCAGTCCAACGATTTCCAAGCAATTCGTGGAGACGCCCTGTAGTACGAGGGTTGTCGATAAAATAAGGTTCTCAAGGAGCTGCAGTCCCGAGGGACGCTGTTACGTGGGATCCGGCAACACTTGCATGTAGCTTGGTTCTCTTTCTCTCATTTTCCGCCCCGGAGAGCTGTCTGCGACGCTCAGTGTTTGGTTGACAGCCGTTAGAGACGGAGCTTCCACTCGCGTATCACGGTAGATACGGATTAAGTTCTGCGATTCTTGTGTGTGTGTGTGTGTGTGTGTGTGTGTGTGTGTGTGTGTGTGTGTGTGTGCAAGAAAGACTGAGTGGGTGGTCATTCATTCCCAACTGTGTGAAGTTTACGGGAAAACGCGTACGAGCGTACAACATCTACGCAAATGGTGCAGAGATTTCAAGGACAGACGTCTTTGACGAACATCGTTCTGGACGGACATCGGTTTCAGACGAAACGACTGCGAAAGTCGAAAAATTAATGCTGAAAGATCGAAGGGTGACGGTTCGGGAGCTCTGCGAGATGATCCCTGATGTAACCAAGACCAGCATTGACAAAATTTTGACAGGCTATTTAGTGGATGACCAAGGTTTGTGCAAGGTGTATCCCGAGAATGCTTACAGAAGACGAACAAAAAAAACTTGTGGAAGCGGCCCGCGAATTTCTTCAGGCCTACGCAAATGATGGCGAGAAATTCTTGGATTTTATTAACAGATGGGACGAGATCTGGTCCACTACACAACATCGGAGGAAACGAAACAATCCTGTCAGTGGAAACATTCATTGACGCCAAAGCCAGGGAAGTTTAAACAAACACTGTCTGCCGGCAAAGTGCTGGCGAGGGTGTTTTGGGGCAGGAAGAGGTTATTGTTGTGCGAATTCCTGCTGCCGGTTCAACAATCAATGAAGACCGCTGCTGTGAAATGTTGAAGAACCTTCGGCGCACAACCCAAAACAAGAGGAGAGACATTCTCACGAAGAGAGTGCTTTTCCAACAGGACAACACTCACCTGCGTATCACTCATGTCACAACCAATCTTATCAACAAATTTGGATAGGATACTGTCACACACCCGCCCTACAATCCAGACAGTCCTAGTGACTTCCATCTCTTCTCTGAATTGAAGATAGACCTGGTTGTCACACATTTCACATCTGAAGAGAAGCTGCAAGAAAAGGTTTTAAGCTATCTTCGTGACTTGGTAGGAAGAGTTTTCTGATGCGTGAGTACAGAAAATGGTACACCGCATTAAAAAAAATGCATTGATCTCAAGAGCGATTATGTAGAAAAATAGATAAAAGTCTAAACTTTTCCCACATGTATTATTTAGTGCCAATAGACATGTTTTTCATCATAAAACATAATTGGGACCCTTATTTTTATGGACATCTCTCATAGTTCATATAGGCTGAAAAGCTTTCATGTTGGTACCATAGGTTCCTCCTAGTCTGCAGAAGAACGTCTTATAGCGTCTGTGGAAGACGGTCAGTTAGGAGGCTGGGATACTTGTGCATGTTCAGTGTTCCGTTTATGGAAAACCCTATCAGCTGATGGTTCACTATCCCACACTACATGTTTATACTCCATGGACGCTGACGTTCCACCTGACAAAGCCAACAGGGATTGTCAACAGATCAGTAGTGCATGATTCAGCGGCCTACCTGGCCATGATCGGTAAATGTGGCTGCATCATAAAAATAAGATACTTAATTCATCTGGAGTATCCTGTCTTCCTCTCTGGCGGACACCACCTTGACGAAGCACCGGGAGAGCCTAGCATATCCGAGTGAAGCTGAGGGCTATGCCGAAGGTAGAGGACCTACTGCCAGAAAGGTCTTAGCCGATAGATAAGACTAAGAGTGTCCCACAACGTCCTGTCTTCCTTATCCACTCCAAGTCCTTACCCAATTCCCTTCCCAACCCAAGGTGTGATGCGATATGTACCAAGAGAAGATGTGTCGCAAACAGACCCTCAGGGACACAGGACGACCTCCCTGAGTAGTAACCTTACACAGTGCGGGCTTTACGTGGTGTGGAGTGGACCATGTAGATCCCCAAATCTCGTGGGACCAAGACGGACACGACAAACGGAAATAAATTAAAACAAACTGAGGGGCAAACTGAGACCTCAGACACCCAAACATCGGGGTCAGGACCGATGGAATGCACTCCCACTACTCAATCAGGGTCTAGACCTGAGCATGAAGTGGGAACTATAACTGAGAAGGCCGACCAGATCAAGATTAAAGCCTTGTCTGGGGCCCAGGGGAGGAAAATTCTCAGGGTATAGAGAAGACCCCCAAGAGAAAACTGTCTCAGTTAGAAGGGGATATGCAGACCTCCAAAACATCGAAGAAAGGTAACAAGAGGGTAAGGGAGGAATCTAAGACTAGATAAGCGAGTCCAGAAAAAGTCAAGGCAAGAAATTGGAAAACATACCTGTAGGGAATTAGATTAGGAAATGAGACACTTAAAGTAGTAAAGGAGTTTTGCTATTTGGGGAGCAAAATAACTGATGATGGTCGAAGTAGAGAGGATATAAAATGTAGACTGGCAATGGCAAGGAAAGCGTTTCTGAAGAAGAGAAATTTGTTAACATCGAGTATAGATTTAAGTGTCAGGAAGTCATTTCTGAAAGTATTTGTATGGAGTGTAGCCATGTATGGAAGTGAAACATGGACGATAAATAGTTTAGACAAGACGAGAATAGAAGCTTTCGAAATGTGGTGCTACAGAAGAATGCTGAAGATTAGATGGGTAGATCACATAACTAATGAGGAAGTATTGAATAGGATTTTGGAAAAGAGAAGTTTGTGGCACAACTTGACCAGAAGAAGGGATCGGTTGGTAGGACACGTTCTGAGGCATCAAGGGATCACCAATTTAGTATTGGAGGGCAGCGTAGAGGGTAAAAATCGTAGAGGGAGACCAAGAGATGACTACACTAAGCAGATTCAGAAGGATGTGGGTTGCAGTGGGTTCTGGGAGATGAAGAAGCTTTCACAGGATAGAGTAGCATGGAGAGCTGCATCAAACCAGTCTCAGGACTGAAGACCACAACGACAACCTGTAGTACTGCAGTCTGTCTTTAAGATGGCAGTTAAGTCTTAGTCTTTAAGATGGCAGTTATCCAGAAAGGCTATCCTCTGGTAGCCATCACCTCACAGTAGGAGGAACTCGTACAGATGGCCCTCTTTGAAAAAATAACGGGGGGGGGGTCAAGGACCCAACTTCAGAAGGGTCTATGCAGATCGTGGTGCCCTCAGTTTTGTCTGTGATAGGGTACATACGATGGAATAGCTGAAATCTGCTGCTCAAGACAGCAGCTGAGCTTCTTAAGACCGCAAAGGTATCAATAAGGAATCGAGCAGAGTTTGAGGAACTAGTGACCGCATACCAGGACAACTGCACAGTCACCAAGAAGTGCACAAATAGGAGTGTGCCTTGGTTGGAAAATAGCGTGGAAACGCAAAGACAACAGACACGAAGAATGTTTAACCTTGTGAGATATAAATGCATCAATATTGGATATATATTTTCTACCTCCTTATCTATTAGTTAGTAATTACTATTATCATTATTTTCGTTATTTTATGTTATATTATCATTATTGTCAATATTATTATTCTTATGTAAGATTTGTTTATTTTACGTAAAGGTTTTTTATTTTTTTTAGTTATCGCTACCAGCGACCAAATTTGTCAGCTTTTGTATTGCTTATTTTTTTAGCGACATGTTTCGAGGGTTAAACCTCATCTTCAGGCTAAATGCCATTACAAAAACAACTTTACAATAAGGTCATACCGGTGTTACATAGTCTTTTCTTAAATGTTATGGTCATCCTGTAGAAGAAGAGAAAACTTAGTAAGAGGCCATGTCACTTTGGAAGCTGGACTGATGTTTGCACGAAAATGTTTTGTAATGGTCACTCACTTTGTTCTTCTGGCGTGGCAGTCTTGTTGTGATGCGTTGCGGTATTTCCATTTCCGTGGCTCTCTTGGTCACTGTTCACAAATTGTCACTAACGTAGCAGTAACTGGGAAACACGATCACAAACAGTTCTGTAGTGCACTGGACAAGATGGTGGTCGAAATGTAGCTGGTTTCGGTTTGACTATCGATTTATCGATCTATGTGGTGTGAAATGTTTACATGTCTTCTGCACGTCTTGTTATCGTGTTACAGATGTAGGTTGACGAAATATATTACAAATTGAGCACCTGTTACAATGTTGTTGAACACATCATGAAATAAACTATTTATTTTACATATTTCTAAGCTATTGCTGGGGCTAGAGTCAAACGACTGTCATGTTATTTTAGGAGTAATGTAGTGAAATTGGAAAAGAAATATGAATTTTTGAAGTCTGTCGTCTCATTCATTCCCCATGTGGCCATGGATGGATATTTCCAAGATGTCCATTTTCCAACTCTTTTCTAAATTATGTAGTACTTTGAGATCGTTATCTATTGTAACACTGTGTCCTGTTTCGTTTATATGTTTCGCTATAGCTGATTTATTCGGTTTGCTAAGTTTGAAACAGTGATTGTGTTCTTTAATGTGGGTTATGATATTTCTTCCCGTTTGGCCAATGTAATACTTGTTGCAATGAGTGCATGTAATTTTAGCGGTCGAAAAATAGTCAAAATGGCTTCAAATTCTATTATTGTTCTTATTTTTATGCTAAGACATAAATCTGCAATCAGTCAAAACTTATAACAGCTTCAAAAAATGTTAAAACATGACTTGTACATATGAGGAATAAGTCTGAAGGAAGCAATAATTAATAAATAATAACGAATTAACTAACGATATTTTACGAATTCTGCAGTCATGGTAGTAAGGATTCGTAGTTACATTTGTAGGTGTTTTGAGGGAACACATGGTACACACAACAACTACCTTTGTCAGCAATAATGACTATCCCAGCTGAACTTTCTTAACAGATACGGATACGTCAGTCCATGTTGCTTCAGCTCGGTGCTAGGCGTCATCAATCGTAGTGTCTGGCAAGTGGACGCTTGTCAGTCTGTTGACAACAAATGCCGTGTTTTCAATGGGTGGTATCTGGAGAACATACGTAGACTATAGTTGAACTCCCTCTTTAGCTACGTAGGCCAGGACATCACATGCAGCATACAGTCATGTCTTTCGGCACCTCGTAAAAGGATAGAGTAATGGAGACCGTATGACTATGACGGATACGATATGCCAATGTTCGTAATCTTCACATTCTCCATGCTGAACGCAGGACTGGGACTCATCTGAAAAACCATGGTGCCTCTCCCGTGTCCAGTTCTGCCGTTGGGTGCAACTCTATCAGCACGCTACCCTCTACTATGACGTCAAGGGAAGCTGTAGCAGTGGTCCCCGTGCTCCAGACGCAGTCACCAACTCTGCGCTGAAAACTGTCTTGCTGAGAAGAAGTCCATTTCCTGCTAGAAGGTGAACAGCGTTGCTGTACGATCCTGTCTGTCTGAGTGAGAAATATGTCTCATTCCTCGGGCGCTAGTTGCGTACTGTCTTCTTCATCTCACTGAGTACGCTCTCTGAAACCTTTGATTCCACATCTAAGTGATGGTCATCGTATGCCGACAAACACGTGAAGCAATATTGCGAAACAGTAAATTGAAGCCTCGTTAAGCCACCATCTTGGCAAGTTGAATTGCGATACGTGCAGGTTGGTACACATGTTTCTTTCTTACACGAGGTATAATAGCTAACAATCAAGTGTGATTTCTGAATGCGGAGTACCTGACATAAACAAACTAAAAGTAGGGTAAATTAGAATCTCAGTGGTGTTTGTTGCAGGGTTCTAGTGGGAGCCCTTCACGAGATATCGTATTTTGAAAATATCCCGCTCCCACACGTTTCTGTGTTATTCAACCTGCGTAGCTGCTAGGTGTGATGTTGTTATATTTGTTTGCAGTGTGCTTATGCGTTCCTTGACTGCTGTGCGGCCTGCTACTCAGTGTGTAACAGTCCAAGCAGATTGGATTTACCACCATTAGTCTTCAACTATCTCAGCAACTGTTAATGTAGTAGTAGTAGCAGTAGCTTTAGTCATCTGTAGATTTCTTTTTGCAGGGATATAGGACACGTCAAAGTATTTACAATTTAAGACAAATTGAAAATAAATGTATGCGCATGCATTTACAGACTTCTACTTAGAGACAATCATTAGATTTACTCCTGGTATACAATACTTTTTTTTACAAATAACTTATTAAATAATGTAATGCCACACTGTACACTCATATCTCACTATCAGTCACTGCACACACTACACACATTTTTTTTCATAACACTTCACACACTACACAGACACATACACACACACACACACACACACACACACACACACACACACACACACACACACACACACAAATACACACCGGTGGGCCATTTTGTATACCACAACTTCCCATTTGCTATCCCGAAAAACTGCGTCAGTATCCCTCTATGCTGAATGAGATGTTGAGCTCACAAAGAGGAAGAGGTGTTGGTATTGTGCAATGCATAGTTGGGGGGAAGTATTTATGGGAAAGGAAAAGAGAAGGAAAACAACATAGTGTGAAGGTGTTATGTGGGATGTTAGATGTTTTATAACCATTATTATTATTTATTTGTATAACCTTTTTTTTACCACACCCCTACTCTGTTTTATCTAAGTAATCCTTCAACGTATAAAATGTACTGCATAACAGGTACTTTTTAGCTTCCTTTTTAAATAAATGTATTTTTGCAATTTCTTTAATCTCTTTTGGTAATTTATTGTGCAGTTTTATTCCTTGGTAGAAAATGCTGTTTTGACTGCAGTAATTTCAGCTTGGAATACTGAGGCCAGTTTTCCTAAAGAGAAGATGACCTCCAACCTTGGCTGAGATGATGACCTCCAGTCTTGGCTGAACCCTGTACTCCCCAGCCCGGTCTGATTTCGACCCATCAGTGAACCAGACAATGTCCCCCATACAGCGTCGAACTGTTTTTTCCCATTTCTCCCTGCTTCCAATTATTATATTGTAAGGTTTATTGAAGCAGCTGGGAGTTTTTATATAGTCGGCCGGCATTTCCCTAGCCATTCCTATATTTACCTAACTCACTATTTTAGTGTGTGATTCTGGATATCCCAATGAGATCCAGTTTTTACCAGTTTTGAGTCTGTATCCACCAGCTGCTGCCTCCATCTTGGCCCAGTGGTGTAGTGGAGGCATGTCCAGCATGGTTTCCATCTCAGTGGTTGGTGTGCTGCTAATTCTGCCTGTTACGTCTAAGCGGGCCACTCTCTGCATCTTAGCAAGCTCCTTAGCAGCAATCTGCTGTTCTACTTTCTTCCATCACACTACAGCCCCATAGGAAATCTTAGGTCTAACCACTGTGGTGTGTATCCAGTACATACCTCTGGGGCTTAGGCCTCAGTTTTTGCCACAAGCCCTTCTGGTTCTCACTAGAGTATTTTTCGCCTGGAAGCAGATGCTCTTAATGTGAGGCGTTCATGGTAGTTTCTCATCTAAGGTTACCCCTAGATATTTCACTATCCCTTTCACAGGTAGAGTTTCATTGAAGAGCTTTAGATTCCAACTAGAGTGTTGGATATGCTTCTTCATGACTGGCACCACAAAACTCTTCTTAGGATTAACCCTGTTTAATGCACCAGTCTTGCACAATGTCCAGTGCACCCTGTGCCATATTTCTAACTGTGTCAGTAAATTTGCCAAGTATTACTATGACAAGGACATCTGCATATCCTTGGCAAAAGCATTGTCTGGAATTTAGTTCTTCAATGAGTTCGTTCACCATTAGATTCCACAATAAATGGGACAAATCTCCTCCTTGTGGACAACCTCTAGTGGTGTTAATTACCTTCTTTTCATTCACCATGGTAGCCTCTACCTTCATTCCACTAAGCATGGCCCTAGTCAACTTACATGCTGCATTAACCATGGAGTCGAAGATTTTGTTACTAATGGCCCCCTCGATGTCGGGAAGATGCAGAGGGCTATGTCTTGAAAGTGAAGTGCTTTCTCCACCTTCCCAACGATTTGATGGAGAGCTGTCTCACATGATTCATCTGGCTGATATGCTTGTTAGATTGAATGTAGAGTGGCCCTAATTAGTCTCCTCTCCCCAACACATACATTAACCAGTTTTTCCAATGTTTTTCCTTGGCCTTGGTATGATCAGTTCTCCCTGGCTTTGGAATGAAAATAACCTTCAGTGCCCTCCAGGCATTGGGAATGATTCTTACAGCTAGGCTAACCGTGAATAACCTGCACAGGACTCTTACGAGATTCTCTTCTGTCTGTTGTAGGAGAGCTTGAAAGATTCCATTTGGGCCAGGTGACTTGAACAGTTGGAATGTTCCCACCACCCATTAGATTTTACTGAAGTCGACACACTTCTTGGCTGAATCCCAGACTTCTCTTGGAGTGCCTGACAACCACTGTCGCCGGCCGCGGTGGTCTCGCGGTACTAGGCGCGCAGTCCGGAACCGTGCGACTGCTACGGTCGCAGGTTCGAATCCTGCCTCGGGCATGGCTGTGTGTGATGTCCTTAGATTAGTTAGGTTTAAGTAGTTCTAAGTTCTAGGGGACTGATGACCACAGCAGTTGAGTCCCATAGTGCTCAGAGCCATTTGAACCATTTTTGGACTTAACATACACTCATGCTCATATATTAAGGATAATTGCAGAATGTGTTGCCACACAACGTGGCACTACACAGAACTGACGCTAATAGTATAGGCACATAGGGAACGTACACGTCACAGATCTGGAAGTCCACGGTATTGGTGATAAGTTGAGAAAACCATCCCGAAACACATGTGCTACAAAACGCCCCTGTTTCCTGCGCATGTACCCCGACATCAATATGGGATATGATCACCATGCACACGTACACAGGCCGCACAACGGGTTGACATACTCTAGATCTGGTGGTCGAGCAGCTGCTGGGTACAGCCTTCCATTCTTGCATCAGTGCCTATCGGAGCTCCTAAAGTGTCTTATTGGTTTGAAGACGTGCAGAAATACGTCGACCGTGAGCACCCCAGACGTTCTCGATGGGGTTTAGGTCTGGAGAACAGGCAGGCCACTCCATTCGCCTGATATCTTCTGTTTCAAGGTACTCCTCCAAGATAGCAGCTCGTTGGGGCCGTGCGTTATCATCCATCAGGAGGAAGGTGGGACCCACTGCACACCTGAAAAGGTGGACATACTGGTGCAAAATGACGTCTCGATACACCTGACCTGTTACAGTTCCTCTGTCAAAGACATGCAGGGGTGTACGTGCACCAATCATAATCCCACTCCACACCATCAAACCACAACCCCCATACAGGTCCCTTTCAAGGACATTAAGGGGTTGGTATATGGTTCCCGGTTCACGCCAGATGAAAAACAGGCGAGAATCAATGTTCAGAGTATATCTAGACTCATTTGTGAACATTACCTGGGACCGCTTTTCCAGTGGCCATTTACTGTGTTCTTGACACCAGGCTTTACGGGCTCACCTGTGATCAGCGGTCAGTGTGTCTGGAGACAACTGTTCCAGTGGCTACGCTAAGGTCTCGAGCAAGGCTACCTGTAACACTCCGTGGCCGTCTACGGGCACTGATGGTGAGATATCGGTCTTCTTGTGGTGTTGTACACTGCGGACGTCCTGTACTGTAGCGACTGGGCACGTTTCCTGTGTTCTGGAATCGTTGCCATAATCTTGAGATCACACTTCGTGGCAAACGGAGGGGCCATGCTACGACCTACTGTGTTTGTCCAGCCTCCAGTCGCCCTAGTATCCCACCCCTCATAACGTCATCAGTATGTGTTCTTTGAGCCATTTTCAACACACAGTCACCATTAGCACGTCTGACTACGTCTGCACACTTACTCGCTGCACCGTACTCTGACATGCACCAACACACCTCTACGTATGTGGACTGCTGCCAGCGCCACCGTGCGACGACTGCAGGTCAAATGCACCGCATGGTCATACCCCGAGGTGATTTAAAATCGCAAACCGCCCACCAGAGCGTTGTTTCACCATGTATCAGCATTATCCTTAATTTATGAGCATGAGTGTAATTCTGCTCTTATTTACACAGTTGTTTCTCGTGACATAACGTTGCTGATGAACTGGAAAAATGCCATATTAACAGGATGCATGACAGCTGTGAGGGTACTAGATTTTCGAGATATTTTGTCACCAAAGTTTGGGAGTAAATAATTTCGTTGATTAGAAGTGAAATCTCATATGAATTTTGAATATAAATGAATAAGCTTCATTAATACAGATTATGCATTATTGTCATTGAGAATAATCGTTAAAGTTATAAAGTTTTAGTCATTATGTAAGAAGATTCATTAAGGGACAAGTCCTATTTTGCGTATTTTATTATTTACATGAGGTATTCCGCCTGGTGTCCGTGCCGTTTCAAAAGAGTTGACCGGCAAAATAGTCAAAGCTGGCAAAGAGTGCTGCGCCAGCCACGCTTCAAGGAATACCAATGACCAGAAGTTTACATCAATAATGTATATGTGTACGAGTTGAGAAAACGGTTGTTATTCGATTAGACAGAAGGTCTTCTGTAACAAGATAATTATCATCCAATACGTGTTGTGTTTAAAGGTGCAATAAAAGATTTAAAAGATCGGAGTTGTCAAGTCTTGGTTTTTAGTAAAACTATTTAGTAAAAGTAAAAAGACTATTTAACAAGTCGGGGGTTCGCAGGCTACTCAGAGTTGAAGATCACAACGAGGAACTTGAAATATAAACGAACCCTCGCGCAGCATATACAAGGATATCAAATCTGTGGAACGATTTGTTTGTTCCGGTGAAAACCGAGCAATTACTATATGGTAAAATTAACAAGTGAGTTGATTAAAATTGTGTACGCACTATCTGGCCCAGCCTTCTATTACAGTACAAGTAACGACCTCTGTTACAAAAAAAAAAAAAAATGGTTCAAATGGCTCTGAGCACTATGGGACTTAACTGCTGAGGTCATCAGTCCCCTAGAACTTAGAACTACTTAAACCTAACTAACCTAAGGACGTCACACACATCCATGCCCGAGGCAGGATTCGAACCTGCGACCGTAGCGGTCGCGCGGTTCCAGACTGTAGCGCCTAGAACCACTCGGCCACCCCGGGCGGCCCCCTCTTGCACCCACGATATTCACAAACACTGTTTTTAGGATCGGCCCACCAGCTCCACGAGTTGCCCAAGGCAAACCACGTGCGGACATTTACACTTGTGGGCGGCAAGGCGAAGCAGGCAGGTGACGAAACGGCTGGTTGTGGCGCAGTCGTTAGCTGCACTGTGCGCTGTCAACAACGCCCTCTCTCATGACGCGCTGTTTACGCCCGGCTCAGCAAACAGGTTGTGACACGTCTTAACACAGAGTGGGTTTCTGCCTTATAGGACAGATAGAGCCAGCTAACCTCGCTGCGATTGTTCCACTGTCGTCCCAACTACTGCGTCTCTCCTTTATGGCAATTATCTTCAACGTTGTCGGAATAATTCCTTTTTAGCTGCCTCAACAGATGCTAAGAAAGGAATGAAAACACGTTTCTTAACAGGGTGTTTAGTTATATCCAACCCATAACGCCTTCAAATACCAAAGGCAAGATTTTCATATTCTCTCGCTCACTACGTGAAAACTACTACACCTGCACAAAAATTGAGGAGCACCTTTTTGTAGGAAATTTAATGCAGTTAAATTTTGTAGTGAGATTCGTTTACGCTGGAGACCAAGGTTTCCGAGCTATTCCAGAAAAACCAGTTTTAAGGTCACTTTTGTACACCTTTTTCTTAATAATTCGAAAACTACGACCTGTAGCGAAAACATATCCCAGTACAAAATTTAACTAATAGTGTTCGCATAACTAACAAGAGAATATAAAAATTTCATGCAGGGTTTCTGAATGCGTTGCAGGTTGCATAAAACCTATCGTAGGGCAGCTTAATCACCCTGTGTAGTATTGACCATCAATTGCTGTATAAATTTTTCTGACATGTTACACAAGTTTCGGCCTATGTGAACTATGTTCTGGCACTGCGGTTTTAGCACCTAGCATTCTGGTCTATGAAATGTGGTTGCCTTAATTATAATATACTAGTGACCCGCCACGGCTTCGGTTGGATAGCACTAAGTATCTACGGCCAGGTCTTGGGTAGCAGTAATAAATTACATCCACAAATTTTCCTCATGAATCAGTCTATTAGTGAGATCCACATCAAAACACTTGCAGTAGTTACTCAGGTAGATACACTATTTTGTGCTATGCATAGAAGAAGAAGATAGAAGTTTAGAGAATGGCAATAACAATTTCGTGTGACTCAATGGCCTGGTGCAAGTCTTTCAATAGGACGCCACTTCAGCGATTTGGTTGTCTCTAAAGCTACCCTAGTACGAAACTGGGGAAGGGGGACCTATAGTTTAACGATGAATCCGAACCGTGTATCGTTTCTGGTGAATCTCTATATCAGTGAAACGTGAATGCTAAGTTAAAGTGCAGTCTCACAACTTGATAGTCTGGCCAGGATTCGACCCCACCACCAGTTAACTTGCAGGCACACGCTTCAGCACTACTCCACCACGCCCAACATAAATTGTGGTCAAGCTTCGCTCCTCTCTGGAGCTGCGACGACTGTTTACTGTTTCTTTCGTCAGATACCGCCTCCTGTTAGCTGACCGGCTCGCAGCCTTCCATCACCGTCACGAGATGTCAGTCCAATTGGCAATTAAATATGGAACAGAAAACAATAAACATATTATACACTCATCTTTATTATCAACTGTAAATTATATATTCAAACCTTCCTCGTGAATCAGTATATATATTAGTGAAAACCGTATGAAAATCCCTATCGTAATTCATGAGATCTCTCGTAAGATACAGACAGAAAGCGACAGGAAACTTTGTTAATGCACTTTTGATAGCTGGACACATATAGGTATGCATCCCCGCTGAAAAGGCGGCGTACACACTGGTCTTGCAAGAAGTATGTATGTCGTCTTTTCAGCGAGCGTCAAGATGCGTCGAGTGTTGTTCAGCGCCAGAAAATGGTTTACGTAGACAGAAAACAGCAGCACACTTCAATAAAATTTATACAGCTGTGGAACACCAACTTACAAAAAAATAAATGAAATAATAAATAAAAATTAGTTCTAGAGTTCCGTCGACGACAAGATCATTATAGTAAGGCAATTTTCTCTGATTGATTTGAATTTTTTACTAATAGAACTCAGTACATTCTGCTGGACGATGGATGTTCAACGGAAACGAAATTAAAGTCTGGTATCCCCCAGATAATCGTAATACGTAGTTTTTCTAATGTTCTCAATACACAGACCGATGTATCACATGGCGTCTGCAGTACCAAGAAATTGTTTACGGGAAGGAAGGAAGTTTAACGTCTCTTCGACATCGAAGTCATTAGAGACGGAGTATAATCTCGGAATGTGTGAAGGATGGGGAAGGAAATCAACCGTGCCCTTTCAGTGGAATCACCCCGGTATCTGAGTGGAGCGATTTAGGGAAAACACTGGAAACTTGGTACAGGATGATACGATGTGAACTTCAACAGTCGCCCTACGGAATGCGAGTCCAATGTGCTAACTACTGCGCCACCTCGCTCTGTGAGTGTTTACAGCTGATGTTGTTGTTTGCAGGAAATCTTCTATGTTGGACGATCCTAATAGTGACGTGTGCAGAATTTTCAGTCGGTGTAATGACTGGCGTCTTTCTTTAGACAGATAGTGCAACCATATCGGGAGCATACTGGAGAGGCATTCGTCTTCATGGACGACAATTCGCGCTCCCATCGTGGACATCTTTTGAATGACTTCCTTCAGGATAACGACATCGCTCGACTAGACATGAACCCTATCGAACATGCCTGGGATATATTGAAAACTATTGTTTATGGATGACGTGACCCACCAGACACTCTGAGGATCTACGCCGAACCGCCGTTGAGGAGTGGGACAATCTGGGCCAACAGTGCCTTGATGAACTTGTGGATAGTATGCCACGACGAAAACAAGCACGCATCAGTGCAAGACTATGTGCTACAGGGTATTAGAGGTACCGGTGTGCACAGCAGTCTGGGCCACCACCTCTGAAGGTCTCGCCGTATGGTGGTACAGCATGCAGTGTGTGGCTTTCATGAGCAATAAAAAGGGCGGAAATGATGTTTATGTTGATCTCTATTCCAATTTTCTGTACGAGATGATGCGGACATCGCTCGACTAGACATGAACCCTATCGAACATGCCTGGGATATATTGAAAAGTATTGTTTATGGACGACGTGACCCACCAGCCACTCTGAGGATCTACGCCGAACCGCCGTTGAGGAGTGGGACAATCTGGGCCAACAGTGCCTTGATGAACTTGTGGATAGTATGCCACGACGAAAACAAGCACGCATCAATGCAAGACTATGTGCTACAGGGTATTAGAGGTACCGGTGTGCACAGCAGTCTGGGCCACCACCTCTGAAGGTCTCGCCGTATGGTGGTACAGCATGCAGTGTGTGGTTTTCATGAGCAATAAAAAGGGCGGAAATGATGTTTATGTTGATCTCTATTCCAATTTTCAGTACGAGATGATGCGGAACTTTTTTTGATGTGAATAGTTTATATGTAATGACGGATTACGTAGTGCGTTTCAGCAATCGCATTTGAATATTAAGAGTTTGTCAGGAAATCATATTATGGGTTGATTAATAAGAAGAAACGCCTACCAGCACCTGTCTAAATCCAGCAGCACTAGGATCATTGACTACGGAGGCTGCGGTTTATGACTCTGCAATATTCCTGCAGGCATTGGTCAACATCCCACGACTGTCGTACAGATATGGAATCGATGGGTTCAGGGGGTATGGGGGTGGGTGCACACCAGAGCCATCCAGGATCTCAAAGGCCCCAGACCGCTAGCGGCCGAGAAAAAAGAAATAGTTTTCGCTCGGCCATGCAGGATCGCATAGCGACGTCCGAGAACCTTGAGTTAGAAAATGGGTTTCCTTATAGCAAGACAAGTGCTCACACAGACAGAGCGACGGCGTCTGCGGCACTACACACTGCGACCATTTTTACGGTTTCCCTGGAGAGAGGCGCGCCGACAGCAGCGCGCTAACGTCAGCACTGGACACAGGAGTGACGTCACCACGACGTCATTTCAGACGAGTTCCGGTTCTGCATACAGCATCATGACGTCTTTCAACAAAACGCCGCAAGGCCCCATGTTGCCCTTGCTGTCGTGCGTGCCTCGATCCTCGATAGAGAGGGCGGTCAATTGCTGCTTTGGGTAATACCTCACACACTGAAAATATTTCGTCATCAAGTGTCGAGAGACTGGTACGCCACCAGTTGGCAGCACCTACGATTGATTAACTCTGGTACAGAGTTCAAGCAACATGACATAACGTATCCATTCATATCTGTCAGTCAAGTACAGTTCGAACTGATATTTATGTGGGTCGGAGCCATAGGTGGCAGCGCTGCGTGTTACATTCATTTTCAGGAAAATGGAACATCTCGAACGACTAGAGATAGGGCGTTCATATTCACAGGAAATACACTCCTGGAAATGGAAAAAAGAACACATTGACACCGGTGTGTCAGACCCACCATACTTGCTCAGGACACTGCGAGAGGGCTGTACCAGCAATGATCACACGCACGGCACAGCGGACACACCAGGAACTGCGGTGTTGGCCGTCGAATGGCGCTAGCTGCGCAGCATTTGTGCACCGCCGCCGTCAGTGTCAGCCAGTTTGCCGTGGCATACGGAGCTCCGTTGCAGTCTTTAACACTGGTAGCATGCCGCGACAGCGTGGACGTGAACCGTATGTGCAGTTGACGGACTTTGAGCGAGGGCGTATAGTGGGCATGCGGGAGGCCGGATGGACGTACCGCCGAATTGCTCAACACGTGGGGCGTGAGGTCTCCACAGTACATCGATGTTGTCGCCAGTGATCGGCGGAAGGTGCACGTGCCCGTCGACCTGGGACCGGACCGCAGCGACGCACGGATGCACGCCAAGACCGTAGGATCCTACGCAGTGCCGTAGGGGACCGCACCGCCGACTTCCCAGCAAATTAGGGACACTGTTGCTCCTGGGGTATCGGCGAGGACCGTTCGCAACCGTCTCCATGAAGCTGGGCTACGGTCCCGCACACCGTTAGGCCGTCTTCCGCTCACCCCCCAACATCGTGCAGCCCGCCTCCAGTGGCGTCGCGACAGGCGTGAATGGAGGGACGAATGGAGACGTGTCGTCTTCAGCGATGAGAGTCGCTTCTGCCTTGGTGCCAATGATGGTCGTATGCGTGTTTGGCGCCGTGCAGGTGAGCGCCACGATCAGGACTGCATACGACCGAGGCACACAGGGCCAACACCCGGCATCATGGTGGGAGCGATCTCTTACACTGGCCGTACACCTCTGGTGATCGTCGAGGGGACACTGAATAGTGCACGGTACATCCAAACCGTCATCGAACCCATCGTTCTACCATTCGTAGACCGGCAAGGGAACTTGCTGTTCCAACAGGACAATGCACGTCCGCATGTATCCCGTGCCACCCAACGTGCTCTAGAAGGTGTAAGTCAACTACCCTGGCCAGCAAGATCTCCGGATCTGTCCCCTATTGAGC
Organism: Schistocerca gregaria; assembly: GCF_023897955.1. Lineage (NCBI taxonomy): Eukaryota > Metazoa > Arthropoda > Insecta > Orthoptera > Acrididae > Schistocerca > Schistocerca gregaria. The sequence continues at coordinate 872,252,797 of NC_064922.1, forward strand.
ATGTTTGGGACTGGATGAAGCGTCGTCTCACGCGGTCTGCACGTCCAGCACGAACGCTGGTCCAACTGAGGCGCCAGGTGGAAATGGCATGGCAAGCCGTTCCACAGGACTACATCCAGCATCTCTACGATCGTCTCCATGGGAGAATAGCAGCCTGCATTGCTGCGAAAGGTGGATATACACTGTACTAGTGCCGTCATTGTGCATGCTCTGTTGCCTGTGTCAATGTGCCTGTGGTTCTGTCAGTGTGATCATGTGATGTATCTGACCCCAGGAATGTGTCAATAATGTTTCCCCTTCCTGGGACAATGAATTCACGGTGTTCTTATTTCAGTTTCCAGGAGTGTACATATTAGTATGTTGTGCACAAATGATCAGCACTTACTCACCTCGTTTCAGCATGTGTCCTATAGCCTGATAGACACAGAGTCCGCCGTGGACTCAGATAACTTGTTCCACAATTGACAGCATCGACAGTTATAAGGCGCGAATGGCGTCCTGTAGTATTGACATCCATGCTGCATTCACTGGTTCCAAAGTTCATCCCGTGGTGGTTGGCATTAGCTCACAGCGCTGCACCCGTCGTTTCACTATATCCCACACACTTTCGACTGGCAACAAGTTTGGTCATCTGGCGGGTCAGGGCAAAAGTCTGACAGCCTGTGACACCAACAAGCCACGTGTTCGTGGAGTAACATGTGAAAAGCAGTTTCTAGAGCGTTGTGCAAAAGGATATGGCTACGGGTCGCATCATGTGATTGACGTATGTAACACTTGTCACAGTGCACTGGACACGCACTATCTGTCATCTGTGATTGAACCCAATAACACCCCACACCATAAAGCCTTGAGCTGGCGCTATATGTCTTGTGCGAATGCAGTTACTGCGATGCACTCCCCCCGTCTCCGGCGAACCAAATGTGGTCGTAATTTTCTAACAAACAGAACCTGGATTAGCTGAAAACCGTCTCTAATGCCATTCTTCTCCCCAGTGACGTTGTTCCACACACCATTGCCGTCTAATACGTTACTGCACTGGTGGACAAGCAGACGGCCCGCGCGTAACCCACGCCGTAACAAATTGGCGACGGACTGTCACCCCTGATAGTGTGCGATGTGTTACACTGTTCCACTGTTGTGCGAGACCCGAAGAGAACGCAGATCTGTCCTACAATGCCATTCGGATGTGTCGATCTTCTCGGGGGTGGTCTGGGTGGTGCGACATGATCCATCTCTTTTTAGGGCCCTCCGTGAGCCATTCTGCGCATACCCGTTGCACTGCGGAAACACTTCGTCCAACAAGAGCAGCAATTTCCCGAATGGTTGCATCACATTCTCGCACGCCAACATGCGTCCTCTTTCAGACTCACTGATTTGACGGTACGGTTCGCTCATGCGTCTCTGAGGCCTCCTGCACTTCTGCTCAAGCCACACACCCATCCATTACCTTCAGTTTATAGCGACAACGAGAGCTGCAGGCACATTTTACCGTAGGTGGTGTCGTGCCGCGATATTAGTCTTGACCTTGAACGCGCGGGCCGACGAGGTTCAAATTCCAATCATTTCTGCAGAACATACTAACGCACATGTCCTGTGAATATGAACGTCCTATCTCTAGTAGTTCAAAAATGGTTCAATGGGAACATCTGAGGTCATCAGTCCCCTAGACTCAGAACTATTTAAACCTAACTAACCTAAGGACATCACACACATCCATGCCCGAGGTAGGATTCGAACCTGCGACCGTAGCAGCACCGCGGTTCCGGACTGTAGCGCCTAGAACTGTTCGGCTACAATGACCGGCTCTAGTCGTTCAAGGCGCTCTGAAAGAGAGTGTAAATTCCGCACCCTGTTTGTCCTACAAATTTAGTCTAATATTCTTCCTATTGTACTCTTTTCGTACAATAAGTAACATTTCGTTATTCTTATTCCTCCAGGTAATTTTAAGGGCCAGTAGGACAGTAGCGTACAAACCAATGTCACAGGATAAACCTCCCATACTCTAACGAAACTTACTGACAGACTGAAATTGTGTGACGGGCCGGGACTCGAACCCATACCTTCTATCGATGCAGCTATCCACCGGGTCCTCACGACTACAGGCTACACATTCCCATTTACCGTAACCGGCTCCTCTCTCCGAATTCCACAGAGACTCTCTGGCTTTTCTTAAATGACTACCACCATCCGATGATTCCGCAGAATACACTAGCAGAGAGTGAAAGCGTTTGAGATATAGTGTTTTACAAAAAGATGCTGAAAATTAAGAGAGGAAGAGAGGAGGTTCTCGGCAGGATCGATGTATATGAAAATGCTAACTAGAAGGAGGGACGGGATTACACTACCTGTGTTAATGTATCGCGGACTACCTTCCATGGTACTAGAGGCAGTTGCAGGGGATAAAAACTACAAGGGAAAACAGAAAGCGGAATACAAGCAACAAATAATCAAGGGAGATAGGGTTACTACCTGTCCCGATATACACCGACCGTCGCCGTAATGGATTTTCTTGTCCCGACATCTCTACATGATCCAATTTTATCCCGATTTTGGAAAATATTGTTATAACCTTGGCTGAAGTACTGAAGTCACGCCATCTGTTAACGCAACACGTAAATTCAGCCTCAGTTACTTTTATTTGTGTCGACACGTTGATGTTGACAATGTCGACACACAGATGGCGTTGCATGTTGCGTAGCCTGTATCGACTATGCAAATACCTTTTACATATAGCGCCATCATTTGAGAAAATACCAGCCTTCTCCAGTAGTACGGGGCTGGAATTATTTAAGCAGCGCCACGCGGAAGAATCTGGCAATTCCCATTTGAATAGCGATCTGATAAAACGATTATTTCTAAACGTAATAAAACACACAACGCCAGTGTGGAAAGAGTACTTTCGCTGATGTCGGCCCAGTGGGATGATGAAAGAAATCGACTGCCACCAGACACTGTGCCATCAGTCATACCGCAGCAGTGCTGACGTGCATGGAGTTTTATGAATACGTAAAAGGGAAAAAAAGACTTGCTGAAAAAGTGAAGTCTTCCGAAAAATATGGTTTACCAACTACCTCTGCCGCAATAAGTTCCATGGAACTGTGTTCTAAATAAAAAGTAGTTACATTAAATAATTTTTTTTTTTACTTTATCTCTTCATCCCCATCTCAGTGTCCCGACGGGATTCCAGCTAGATATGAGAACCCTACCTTGGGAGTAAGTGCTACTATGAGGTGAACGTACAGAAGAGGAAGCGATGGTGTATCACATCAAACCAGTCAGAATACTGAAGACCTAAAAGAAACTCGAAAGACGCTAAAACGCTAAAACGCTCTAGCCTCGCTACTATCCCGATCATCTCTGTTACAGTCCGTTAACGACGCTGTAGGACAATTAGAAAAACACTGTTGCAATAATGTCCTGTCTATTGATACTCCTTTTACATACTTTTATGCAAGTACGTCGTCAAACAATAATATCAATCGTCGCTCAGTACGCGGGTTCGTGAGACTGGGCGAGAATATAAATGATGAAACTGACGCAAGCGCGATTCCGAAGAAAGGATGTTTATTGTTTGAATTACAAGGAGCCGGCCTTGAAGTTCCATAACGAAGAGAGCTGAGTCAACGGAATGACTTCTCACTCATGACACTTCGTAATTTATCATCACACATTTACTCAATGTGTTGCAATTCAACAGAGTGCGCCTTGACCAAGACATTTGCCTGTGTAATTTGCGAAAATTTCTTACGAAAACTCAAGCTTTTTTATATTAACAGTTTAGAATCAGCTCAGGTCATATTTATCAAACGGAACGCTGTAAACTGTTTTAAATAACTCCTCTAAAGGAAGCGAGAGAGGGTTCTGGAACAGCGTTCTGACGTCTACAGCTGGACAAAAGCACTCTGTGGACTTTTCCGCCGCGCGGGATTAGCCGAGCGGTCTTAGGCGCTGCAGTCATGTGTGGCTAGCCTCGGCGGAGGTTCGAGTCCTCCCTCGGGCATGGGGGTTTGTGTTCGTCCTTAGGATAATTTATGTTAAGTAGTGTGTAAGCTTAGGGACTGATGACCTTAGCAGTTAAGTCCCATAAGATTTCACACACATTTGAACAATTTTGGACTTTTCCATGTACGTCGGTTGAAAAATAGGAACTACCTTAAACTACCCTGTGAGTTAGTACATACTATGGCCCCGGTTTTCATGCCCTGAAACATTCGCCTGGAAATGAAGTCTGATCCATAAGTGAATGATAATATGACTGTTTTTTACCTTATCGTCAGCAGTGACAAGGACTTTCGTACAGTGCAACGGAACCATGATACAAGTATTTTTCATAAGCTAAACTAAGATAACTTGAAGCCATAACCTCATTCAACTGATCTTATCTAAGTAATTTCAACTGACTCGGAATTAACAACTTATAGGTATAATTTGTATATGGTACAGTTGGCGCAAGGTACACATATATGCATTCTGTATCCTACAAAACACAGTTATTTTCATAAGCTAAACTAGGATAACTTGAAGCCATAGCCTTATTCAGCCAATCTTATCTAAATAATTTTCATTGACTGGGAATTAACAACTTATAGGTATAATTCGTATATGGTACAGTTGGTGCAATGCACACATATATGCATTCTGTATCCTACAGAACCTAATAATGAAAAGGGGCTCAAGTGGTAACTTAACATCGATCCGTTAGCCACCGCAAATACAGGGTGTTTCAAAAATGACCGGTATATTTGAAACGGCAATAAAAACTAAACGAGCAGCGATAGAAATACACCGTTTGTTGCAATATGCTTGGGACAACAGTACATTTTCAGGCGGACAAACTTTTGAAATTACAGTAGTTAAAATTTTCAACAACAGATGGCGCTGCAAGTGATGTGAAAGATATAGAAGACAACGCAGTCTGTGGGTGCGCCATTCTGTACGTCGTCTTTCTGCTGTAAGCGTGTGCTGTTCACAACGTGCAAGTGTGCTGTGGACAACATGGTTTATTCCTTAGAACAGAGGATTTTTCTGGTGTTGGAATTCCACCACCTAGAACATAGTGTTGTTGCAACAAGACCAAGTTTTCAACGGAGGTTTAATGTAACCAAAGGAACGAAAAGCGATACAATAAAGGATCTGTTTGAAAAATTTCAATGGCCTGGGAACGTGACGGATGAGCGTGCTGGAAAGGTAGGGCGACCGCGTACGGCAACCACAGAGGGCAACGCGCAGCTAGTGCAGCAGGTGATCCAACAGTGGCCTCGGGTTTCCGTTCGCCGTGTTGCAGCTGCGGTCCAAATGACGCCAACGTCCACGTATCGTCTCATGCGCCAGAGTTTAACCTCTATCCATACAAAATTCAAACGCGGCAACCTCTCAGCGCCGCTACCATTGCTGCACGAGAGACATTCGCTAACGATATAGTGCACAGGATTGATGATGGTGATATGCATGTGGGCAGCATTTGGTTTACTGACGAAGCTTATTTTTACCTGGACGGCTTCGTCAATAAACAGAACTGGCGCATATGGGGAACCGAAAAGCCCCATGTTGCAGTCCCATCGTCCCTGTATCCTCAAAAAGTACTGGTCTAGGCCGCCATTTCTTCCAAAGGAATCATTGGCCCATTTTTCAGATCCGAAACGATTACTGCATCACGCTATCTGGACATACTTCGTGAATTTGTGGCGGTACAAACTGCCTTAGACGACACTGCGAACACCTCGTGGTTTATGGAAGATGGTGCCCGGCCACATCGCACGGCCGACGTCTTTAATTTCCTGAATGAATATTTCGATGATCGTGTGATTGCTTTAGGCTATCCGAAACATACAGGAGGCGGCGTGGATTGGCCTCCCTATTCGCCAGACATGAACCCCTGTGACTTCTTTCTGTGGGGACACTTGAAAGACCAGGTGTACCGCCAGAATCCAGAAACAATTGAACAGCTGAAGCAGCACATCTCATCTGCATGTGAAGCCATTCCGCCAGACACGTTGTCAAAGGTTTCGGGTAATTTCATTCAGAGACTACGCCATATTATTGCTACGCATGGTGGATATGTGGAAAATATCGTACTATAGAGTTTCCCAGACCGCAGCGCCATCTGTTGTTGACAATTGTAACTACTGTTATTTCGAAAGTTTGTCTGCCTGAAAATGTACTGTTGTCCCAAGCATATTGCAACAAACGGTGTATTTCTATCGCTGCTCGTTTAGTTTGTATTGCCGTTTCAAATATACCGGTCATTTTTGAAACACCCTGTACGTGCCTTTAAGTTCCACCGTGTTCGGTTGTTAACCGAACTAGTCGGTATTTCAGCCCTATGTTTGGTGTTCGGTGCCGAAGTATGTGGGGTTCGGTATTTTTAGAATACTACTACGTCACTAATTTATTTATTGATTTGCAAAATCAGGTCAATAAATGTTTGTTGTGCTGTTGCCTCGGCGTGTGGTGCAGTCGTGACTTTGTTGGATCGTTGTCCGCCACTCTCTTTCTTTGCTTTCGGCTCCCGGAAGCCGCGTCCGAAAACCTGCACCGCGCGCCAGTTAATCAGTTGAACTTTACAGTTAAGCTCAGTTTCGTTCTGACTGTATTGTGTGCAGTGCTAACCTAAAAACATGTAGACGCATCAAAGGTGATGGAAACTGAATGGGTTATTGATGAAGATACAACGAAACACATACACTAAATAAAAGTTTGAAACGATTTACAGTCAACCTTCTACACCCACAAACTCGATCTCGTGGTGGACTTTTTAAACATTAAATAATGATCATAATGATAATGGAGGTTCCATGCAGCAATGCCTGTCTGGAAAGAGTCTTCAGTCACTTGATTCATTTGGGTCTGACACTAGAAACAAACTGATGTCGACATGGTAAAAACAGAATTATGCGTTCTTTTACAAAAAATGCAAGGGTATGCTAACAAAAATTTTTCGATACCCGTTCCTAGCAATTGTTGTTGTTGTGGTCTTCAACTACCGATAACAAATATAATTTTTAATGTTTGCTGAGTGTCTTATTGTGATCGCTCTTAGCTCACCAAATCCTTTCGCCAGGCAATTTTCGCTAATTTTGTCATTTAAATCTAGCAACAGAAGCTGCAACACACACTTCCGTGCTAGCTGAAAATTGAATTGAATAGCATAATACTCCTTCTGATGAAGCCAGATCACTCATTATCTTCTTGAATGCGAGTAGAGTGCGACTGAATCTAAGTCTTTTATATGAAAACGGAATAAAAATTTGTATATTATACATAAAAAGAATACATTTTTTTTACTGCTGACATATTTTGGACACGTATTATACGTTGAATAAGCTTTGTGACACTTGAGAAACATCTTAGAACAATTTAAATTTGCAAAATAAGTATTAATGTGAGGGTCTGTTGTGGTTTACACGATGTAGGGTACAGCTATTGTACTATGAAGGCTGCCGTTTGTTGGTGATGACAGAGAAATTTACAGACGCAAGGCGATATTTACAGACGAGACAGTAGAGCATTTGACAGAAACATTTTTTTAAAAGAGTAATATGAAAACGTAGTTGGCAATCTTTGCTATTTTACGCAATTCTTGGAAGGTTAGGTGTTTTTTATTCATGCTCGCACCTATATATATATATATATATATGTGTGTGTGTGTGTGTGTGTGTGTGTGTGTGTGTGTGTGTTTGTGCGTGTTTCGCTGACGTATTTTAGATGTGGAAATGCTATAAGACATAACCTTGACGTAATTTTTTGGATATATAGGTCAGCTTTTGAAATTCAGGAGAAATGACTGAGCCACAGCGTACAGCTTGTTTCCAGAATTAATGTTTCACTGTATGGCCACGTGTGCGCTGTGTTCAAACTTTCTAGCAGGTGCGCATTCCGCTGTAGAGTGAGAGAGTCATCATTAACAACATTTTTCTACTTTTGGAAAATAAGTTCCACTCTTCATGGAATTCATTTGTAAATAGCCAGCACCTATCAGTTTGTGAAAATGAATTATGTTAGTAGCTTGTTAACGGATGATTACTATTTGCTGTGCAAAATGCACATAAACTTTGAGAGTGTCTGCCAGTTGTGTTGGTCGAATTCACCTCCTGGTCAACAAGAAGCTCTTCCGTGGTATATAGAGGAAGGATATCCCTCACGAGACTGAAAGTGTATGGAAGAACCCAAACGATAGTGCTATTGAAATGTCGAGCGTTGCTTGGAACACAGAAAAAAGTGTTTCCAATCTCAAAAGTATCCCACGGCAGACCAGAATGCAACTACTGTATCTGTAGATTTCTAGGTCATTGTTACTAATCGACAATCTGTTTGTCGTTCTCATTTTACCATTATTCAATGAATTAGTTTAGTATATTCTGAACGTTGTTGAACACGAAGACTGTAGTGTAAGTATGAGGTAAGTAGACAATGATTAGAATACAAACAAGTTAAAAAAAAGAAGGAGGTACATTCTGTAACTATATACAGGGTCCGCAAGACCGTGCAAAAATGTAACAGGACGTAGAGAATGTTTCAGTTAACAATTTGAGCTAGGGAACTTGGGGCCGGGCAAGCCAGCTTAAGATGTGGAAGGAAACTTCTCTGTGTGTGAAATCTTATGGGACTGAACTGCTAGGGTGGTCAGTCCCTAAACTTACACACTACTTAAGCTAAATTATCCAAAGGACAAACACACACACCCATGCCCGAGGGAGGACGCGAACCTCCGCCGGGACCAGCCGCACAGTCCATGACTGCAGCGCCTGAGACCGCTCGGCTAATCCCGCGCGGCGGAAACTTTTCTACGCTTTGTCTAGCATTACTGTTTTCCAGCTTATTTACAACTAACACAGGAACTAAGTTACACGTACTGTGCTGTTTATTTATATGTACATTCTTTATTGCCGGCCGTGGTGGCCGAGCGGTTCTAGGCGCTTCAGTCCGGAACCGCGCGACCGCAACGGTCGCAGGTTCGAATCCTGCCTCAGGCATGGATGTGTGTGATGTCCTTAGGTTAGTTAGGTACACAGAGTACGCGAAGCAACTTGCCCCCCCCTTCTTGCAGCGGTGTACCGTAGGTCTCTAGAAGAGCGAAGCGTTCCAAAGGATTGGAAAAGGGCACAGGTCATCTCCGTTTTCAAGAAGGGACGTCGAACAGATGTGCAGAACTATAGACCTATATCTCTAACGTCGATCAGTTGTAGAATTTTGGAACACGTATTATGTTCGAGTATAATGTCTTTTCTGAAGACTAGAAATCTACTCTGTAGGAATCAGCAAGGGTTTCGAAAAAGATGGTCGTGTGAAACCCAGCTCGTGCTATTCGTCCACGACACTCAGAGGGCCATAGACACGGGTTCACAGATAGATGCCGTGTTTCTTGACTTCCGCAAGGGGTTTGACACAGTTCTCCACAGTCGTTTAATGAACAAAGTAAGAGCATACGGACTATCAGATCAATTCTGTGATTGGATTGAGGAGTTCCTAGATAACAGAACGCAGCATGCCATTCTCAATGGAGAGAAGTCTTCCGAAGGGGAAGTCTTCCCGCAGGGGAGTGTCATAGGACCGTTGGTATTCACAATATGCATAAATTACCTGGTGGATGACATCGGAAGTTCACTGAGGCTTTTTGCAGATGATACTGTGGTGTATCGAGAGGTTGCAACAATGGAAAATTGTACTGAAATGCAGGAGAATCTGCAGCGAATTGATGCATGGTGCACGGAATGGCAATTGAATCTCAATGTAGACAAGTGTAATGTGATGCGAGTACATAGAAAGATAGGTCCCTTATCATTTAGCTACAAAATAGCAGGTCAGTATCTGGAAGCAGTTAATTCCATAAATTATCTGGGAGTACGCATTAGGAGTGATTTAAAATGGAATGAACATATAAAGTTGATCGTCGGTAAAGCAGATGCCAGACTGAGATTCATTGGAAGAATCCTAAGGAAAGGCAATCCGACAACAAAGGAAGTAGGTTACAGTACGCTTGTTCGCCCACTGCTTGAATACTGCTCAGCAGTGTGGGATCCACACCAGAAAGGGTTGATAGAAGAGATAGAGAAGATCCAACGGAGAGTAGCGCGCTTCGTTACAGGATCATTTAGTAATCGCGAAAGCGTTACGGAGATGATAGATAAACTCCAGTGGAAGACTCTGCAGGAGAGACGCTCAGTAGCTCGCTACAGGCTTTTGTTAAAGTTTCGAGAACATACCTTCACCGAAGAGTCAAGCAGTATATTGCTCCCTCCTACGTATATCTCGCGAAGAGACCATGAGGATAAAATCAGAGAGATTAGAGCCCACACAGAAGCATACCGACAATCCTTCTCTCCATGTACAATACGAGACTGGAATGGAAGGTAAAACCGATAGAGGTGCTCAGGGTACCCTCCGCCACACACCGTCAGGTGGCTTGCGGAGTATGGATGTAGATGTAGATGTAGACGTTTAAGTAGTTCTCAGTTCTAGGGGACTTATGACCTCAGATATTAAGTCCCATAGCGCTGAGAGCCATTTGAACCACTGTGCAAACGTCTCCATCTGCTGACTCAAGGATCGAGAAGTGGCTGCAAGATCCGTTACAGCCATGCGGATAAGATGCCTGTCATCTCGACTGCTAGTGATATGAGGCCGTTGGGATCCAACACGGCGTTCCGTATTACCCTCCTGAACCCACCGATTCCATATTCTGCTAACAGGCATTGGATCTCGACCAACGCGAGCAGCAATGTCGCGATACGATAAAGGAAACAAAGAGGACGAGTGATTACTAGGAAGTCATAATGAACGTTTTCTGTACTGTACTTGTCCATAAGGTGGCTCTGTTGTATCGTATTTACATTGTCCTATGACAACGAATCGACGACAGACACATTCATTACTCAGTGCTACTCAGAGACGTACAGCACAATAATGTGGAGTAGTACTGGGACAATTTCGCAGAACTCAGTGACATGCATCTAGTGTATGGGGAAGTACGTCGCAATGCTCTCGCTGCTGAAAGGCTGTACAAGGAACTATTTCCTAACAGGTATCATCCGCCACGACAAGTATTTCTCTCTATCAACGAATGCGGGAGACTGACGGGTTCATTGGAAAGAAGAAACGAGGTACCTGGCAACATGAGAACCACTCGCACAACCGACTTTGAAGAGGAGGTGCTGGAACGTGTTTCAGCGGACCCCACTTTCAAGTACTCGTCGTATTGCGCGTGGAATGAGCTCTGCACATACTAGCGTGTGGCGAGTACTCCACCAACAACAATTACACCCATGCCACCGACAACAAGTCCATGCAATGCTTGCGACTGAGTGTCGGATTGTGTCAGTGGTTGCTCCAATAATGGATTGATCGATCAGATGTCCTCGAAATCGTGCACTTTATTGATGAGGCCTCATTTGATCGTGACGGTATTTCGAACAGTAGGAATAGCCATGTGTGGAATGAGAAAAGCCCTCACACTGTGAATATCTGGGCCGGTATTGTAGGCGACAATCTCATTGGGCCATATCTCTGGATAGCCCTGCACTTCAGGTTCGTGCGAAGAGCTCTACCTGAGATGCTGGAGAACGTACCCTTGACTGTTCGTGAGAGGATGTGGATTCAACAAAACGGTTCACCGTCTCACTTTAGTGAGGACGTCCGTAACCATCTCAGTGCTGTATTTCAAAAAATGTTCAAATGGCTCTGAGCACTATGGGACTTAACATCTTTGGTCATCAGTCCCCTAGAACTTAGTACTTAAACCTAACTAACCTCCTTAGGTTAACACCCAGACATCACGAGGCAGAGAAAATCCATGACCCCGCCGGGATGCTGTATTTCCAGGTCACTAGACTGGAAGGGGAGGTCCTATTCCATGGTCTGCGGGATGACCTAACCTGAATCTCCTTGTTATTTCCTATGGGGATATCAAAAGTCACTTGTGTGTGAGACCCCAGCGGATACAGAGATGGAATCAGCTGCCAGAATTGTATATGCCTGTGATTCGAAACACACCAGGGATATTTGTCAGGGTACATCAGAATCTTGTTCGCCATAACGTGCTTGCCCCCAGGTTGATGGTCGTCAGTTTCAGCACATTTTGTAAGATACAGTACAAATAGTACCTACATTGTGTCAATGATGCTATTTGCACTTAACTACAACTAATGTCAATAAAAAAGTACATAGTGATATGATTTTATTCCTATTATCTCGATAAGCTGGCTTCTCCGACCCCAAGTTCTCTACCTCAAGTTGTTCAGTGGAGCATCCTCTATGTCCTGTAAAAATTTTTCACGTTCTTACGGAAACACCCTGTATATCTGGTAATACGGATGGACTAGCAAAACATAGTTTTAATTTGGGTCGTGGGTAGTCACTCATACCAACCCGTCGCCGTTGTTAGTCATTTAGCAGATTACATTCGATCGGGTAATAACTTTATTGATATTAATTCTACACTCAAATAAAACACACGTATCAAACCGCACAAACAATTTTATTTTCGTCCTTACCCTTCATTGTTCTGCTCAATTCATAGTGCTTTCGATTTAGGGGTAAAATCATTTTCAAACAACTGCTTGGGACCCCAAATGACGCCATGTTCAGGCATCTGTTGGAGACACAATACGTTATCTACTTCTACATATATTTCGTCGGTTTTTCCTGAACCTTATCATTAACCGAATTGGAACCGATGAACGTTTATTAGAAGGTTCCAGAAGTGCCGACGAAATATACGTTGGAGAAGTCGGTTAGTCTATGCTGTCCTGGTGAAATTGATAGTATGGAATGGACAAAACCTTAAACAGTATCACTTTGAGAGAATTATTCATACAATGAAATCACAGCACCGCATAACCTCCTACTGCATATTCCTCTCGTAATCGTAATTACTGAGAGACACGCGTATTAATTACGTAACAATTTTAAGTGTTTTCTGGGACAGCCAAGTGGATGCAAACGCATTATGCTCGTAAAGGGCAAAACCTCAACAGGTGAATATTGTTGAAATCTTATGACGAGGTTAGGGAAGGCTACGAAGAAGAAGCAACGTTATTGGAAGAACCACTGGCAGAATCCGACCCTCACTCGCGGGCATTGCATGGACTCGTTGTGGGTGGAATGGGTGTAATTGTTATTGGTGGAGTACTCGCCACACGGTAGTACCTGCAGCGCCCATTTCACACAACTATCAATGGTGCAGATTTTACTTCTCGACAACGCCTCAGGTCATCCTACACATGTCAAACATGCTGTTTCTTTTGTCTATCAGATTCCCCCCTCCGGCACACAAAGGCCGTGAGGTAGTTTTCGAAGCTGAACATTTTCAGAACAGAAAATGCAGACTTCTATAACCAATGCTCAGCAACGTCATTCAACCAGCGTAAAATCTGTCAAATAAAGAGTTAGTCGGCAAAGAAGGACCAACACCAAGTTTCGTGGTCGCAGCTTGATTTTTTCGAAGTGATAATTAAAACTTTATGACTATCCCTCATAACGTAATAACTTTTTCTGACGAGATATTATTGATAATCAAACTTGCCAAATCAGGAAAGAAATGAACGGTTAAACATAGTCTAGTGTAACAAAGCGGACTAACTTGGCCATTATGAAGTGTGCGATATACAGCGATACGTACGGACTAACTTGGACATTATGAAGTGTGCGATATCGGTTATATAGCAATACGTACGGACTGACTGGGACATTATGAAGTGTGCGATATCGGTTATATAGCGATACGTACGGACTAACTGGGACATTATGAAGTGTGCGATATCGGTTATATAGCGATACGTACGGACTAACTTGGACATTATGAAGTGTGCGATACCTGTTATATAGCGATACGATTTTTTCTTAAATTCTTGAAGCACAGATTACAAGTTTACCTTTTCTAGATTACATTATACATTACAAAATCATCAACAGCTGTAAAATTCAGTATAATCTTTGGACGGCGCACTAAATTTCGTAAGCTACGATTAAACAAATGCCCATATAAACATTTTCGTTGCTCTTTGAAAAACTGTGCAGTTCAGATGCACCTTAGACCATAAAAGTGTGTATTTGCTAAGATCAAAAAACATGTAATAATTAACAAATTAATAATTCTTGCTGTTAAGTCGCAGAACCTCGATTTTAACGCAAAAGAACATAAATTCAGTCGTCATTAAAACTGTGTACTACTTTGTTGTGTGCCTTCATTCAAACGATGCATGTGAAATAATGTGAATGGAAAATTTTATTTTGAAGTTGTCTATTTTGTAAAACCAAGAATACTATGTAGTGTTTGTAACTGTTGTCGGCTATAAAGCCGGAGCTGCGATGGCACCATAGTTGTTGATTCTGCTTAAAAAAATTAGATCTAGACCCATGTCAGTAGTACTCGTAATTTTAATATGTCTTTCCAAAGTTTTGTGAGTTTTATTTCGCCGTGCGTTGTAGTTTAATAAACCGCAATAATCGAATCACAAGACTGGTCTCGTTTGCATTATTTTATTTTAGAAAATCAATTTATTGAAAGAATTTGGCAACTACCCTTAGCGAACTGCAGATAAATACTCCAAATCATTTTGGAGAACAGCACCAAGTAATCACTATTTTTGTTTTCAGCTTAAATATGAAATGTGCACCATCAAATTTTGAGCGACACTTATTAGTAGAAAATCCGTCAGTTGAATTACAAACTTAAATTTTCGATCCATTATTAGGACCGATGGTAAGCGGAATATCACATCAGCTACTTTAGCGTACAAACTTGGCAGATCTTTCTGGAATGAATATGTCAATGATTTACATTTCTTTTGAAATGAGGCCGTGGCCATGGCTGTAAACGGTAATCACTAGTATTCAATGATTTTACATTTTTTTCTACATTTATGCGATACATCACTTCCATAAAACTGCCTCAAAATACCAAAAATCTTACGTCAAAGACTTAAATTATTTTAGAAATCATGGTTTCCTACTATGCACTGAGGCGTTATGTTCTAACGCTTCTAGCTTGTGTAGAAACAGATGTCAGGTTTTAAGTATATTGCATCATTTTAGCATCCGAGTTAATTTCATGTTTCGCGAATAACATCTCAGATATACGACTTATCTTAAAAATGTGGAACGAGTCATTTTACTTTCATTTGTAAATGTGGTAATATAAAAATTAATTCTGTGGCGTTACGGGAGGCGTGACCGAGCTGTTAGCCTGGTTGTAGATTGAGTACAAAGTTTCTTTGCCATGCCACTGGAAGTACAATACAAAAATATGAAAATCTAAAATTACAAACAGTAGTCTCATTTTACGTATTGCATAAATGGAAGTTCTCCTACGGAAGAGATGACGTTAATAATGAGAGACTTGTGACTCTTAAAGCTTTTCCGGTGGATGTGTTGTAAATAGTCTTCACAGGTTTGCCGCCGGATCACGTTGTGCAAATAACCTAGCCACCAGCAAGATTGAACCACTTGAAGATGTCGGACAGTTGCCCCGAGGAAATATTGTGGAATTTGCACAACGTGATCTGGTGGCAATCCCGTGAAGACTATTTACAATGAGAGACTTCTTCGGTTTGTTTTCAAATTTAACATCACTATCTGTCAGGAACCTTACATCATTCGGTAGGTGATCAAAAACTGTCGTGAAAGCATTGTACACACGATTATGTGGTAAAGGCAACCTTGATGTGAAACAATGAATGTCTTTTTTTCTGGTATTCTAAGTACGTCATTGTTTCTTTTGAAATGCAGTGTTATTTAACGATAAAGTTCGTGAGGGAACACGTGTGCTGTGAAGCACTAATTAAAATGCCTAACTGCTCAAACAGTTTCTCTGCCTCGTGATGACTGGGTGTTGTGTGATGTCCTTAAGTTAGTTAGGTTTAAGTAGTTCTAAGTTATAGGGGACTGATAACCACAGATGTTAAGTCCCATAGTGCTCAGAGCCATTTGAGCCATCCTCAAACAGCGAGTAGAAGGTGACCGTAGATGAGCACCACATATTTTTCTTACAATAAGTTTTTCAGTAATGAAAACTTCCTTAAAAGTGAGCTACTTCAGATCATTATCCCCCAGGACAATACTGAATGAAAATACACAAAGTATGTTAAGTGGATGAGGCGCAAATGTGCCTAAACCGAGTTGTTTTAGTTCAAGAATCTATTTCTTTTGGATTAAGTGTCATCAGTATGGACATCCCAAAATTCTAAGTTTTCCACCCAGTTCTCACCAATATGGACATCTAAAAATTTTGAGGTTTCCACCCTAGTTATTATTTCCTCATCAGGTGTTGTACTTGTCATTGATGTAGTATCTCTAGATGTGGAGAAGTGAATATGTTGAGTCATTTTAAAATTGAGAGAGGCAATTTGCAGAAAGCCATTCACCAGTCTTTTTAAGTACTTTAGCAATTGTTCTATTGCTGTTGCTGTATATTGTTTGGATTCATTACAATACTAGTGCGATCTGCGAAAAAATTAATTCTCCGTATTTTCTGTTAGATAGAAAGTCGTTTCTAGATATGAAAAACAATAATGGAAGTAAGCCTGAGCCTTGTATAACGACAGAAGTGATTTCTCCCTAGTCAGAAGTCTCTCTTCTGCTGACTCTGATACATTATTAAGTACAAATTTCCATATTCTTTCGGTTAGTTACGACAATATCTATTGTTGGCTGTTCCATCAATTTCACAAAACTTCATTTTATCTAGGAGGATAGTATGATTCAAACATTCAAATATTGGTACTCTTTTGTTATTTACTGTTTGTAAGATCCCGTGAGTAAACATGTAAACGAAATTTTCAGTTAAGCAACTCTTATGAAATCCCTACTGTGATTTACAAGGTGGAACGACTAATCGTTTAAGTGCCTCTAATAGTTACTTATGGTGCAGTTTCTGTGTCAGTATTAGGTTTATACGTTCGCTCCACCAAATTTAACAATAGAGAAGATTCCTGAATTTCGGAGACGGGGCACGTTTTTCGAGACCAAAAAGCTGTCTAGTTCTGTCGGTCCGTACGACACAACTCCACCAGTCTAGGCCAGGACTTAGAGCTGGAAGCTGGAAATGTTCGACTGAAGTGATGATATATGATCAGCTTTTAGCGTGGTCACTAGAGATTTTAACGTGGTCTCTTGAGACGGAGCAGAAACCGAATTGGTGAAGAATATGTCTTATCATAAGAACCATCACGACATTTGTCTTAAGTGATTTAGGGAAACCGAGGAGTACCTAAATCAAGGTGGTCAATTGGACTACGGAGTTTTATCTAGACTAACCGTACGGTGCAGTACTGCGGTGATCAGGGCCCATCTGGAAGTACACACCCTCAACGATACATTGGTTCGTGTACTCCAGTGGCAGAGCGACCGATGAGCTGAACGAGAAAAATAATGTAGTCGAGTTCAGGAGGACCGTGGATCAAATTTCCGTCCGGCCAGCCAGAACTAGGATTTCCATGTTTTGCGTAATTCAGTGAAGCCAAATTCCGGGATGTTTGTTTTGAATGTGGCATTGTCAGTTTTCTCACCGTGTCCCACCCAAGTACGAGCCTGAGCCCCGTCTTAAGTGTCATTCTTATAACATTACATACACAATCCGCATGCCACACGGCGCATAGCGGAGGGTACCCTGTGCCATTATTAGTCACTTCGTTTCCTTTTCTACGCGCAAATAGAGCAAGGAAAAAACGACTATCCATATGCCTCTGTATATGCCCTAATTATCTTCGTGGTCCTTACCTGAAATTTATGTTGGTGGCTGTAGAATCATTCTACAATCAGCTTCAAATTCTGCTTCCCTAGATCCAGGGATTCCCATTTGAGTTCGGGAAGCATCTACCCAATACAAGCGTTTTCTTCGAACCTGTTGTTGTTGTAGCCTTCAGTCCTGAGACTGGTTTGATGCAGCTCTCCATGCCACTCTATCATGTGCAAGCTTCTTCATCTCCCAGTACCTATTGCAACCTACATCCTTCTGAAAATGCTTAGTGTATTCATCTCTTGGTCTCCCTCTACGATTTTTACCCTCCTCCAATACTAAATTGGTGATTCCTTGATGCCTCAGAACATGTCCTACCAACCGATCCCTTCTTCTGGTCAAGTTGTGCCACAAACTTCTCTTCTCCCCAATGCTATTCAATACTTCCTCATTAATTATGTGATCTACCAATCTAATCTTCAGCATTCGAACCTACCGGTAATAAATCTGAACTGCTTCAATGTTTTCCTTCAGTCCGCCCAATAAGCTGAAGTCCACAATTCGTCTTCCTCACAATAGTCCCCACCTGATCATTCCATTTCATATCGTTTCGCAGCGTTACGTCCAGATATTTAAACGACATGACTGTGTCGTGTAGGACAATACTAAAGCTATAACCGAACAACACTTTGTTTTTATTACTCATCCGCATTAACTTACATTTTTCTACATTTAGAGGTAGCTGCCATTCATTACACTAACTAGAAATTATGTCTATGTCATCTTGTATCCTCGTACAATCTCTCAACTTCGACAACTGCCGATATACCGCAGCATCACCAGCAAACAAGCGCAGATTGCTGCCCTTCTGTCCGCCAGATCATTTATGTATATACACACCTGGAAATTGAAATAAGAACACCGTGAATTCATTGTCCCAGGAAGGGGAAACCTTATTGACACATTCCTGGGATCAGATACATCACATGATCACACTGACAGAACCACAGGCACATTGACACAGGCAACAGAGCATGCACAATGTCGGTACTAGTACAGTGTATATCCACCTTTCGCAGCAATGCAGGCTGCTATTCTCCCATGGAGACGATCGTAGAGATGCTGGATGTAGTCCTGAGGAACGGCTTGCCATGCCATTTCCACCTGGCGCCTCAGTTGGACCAGCGTTCGTGCTGGACGTGCAGACCGCGTGAGACGACGCTTCATCCAGTCCCAAACATGCTCAATAGGGGACAGATCCGGAGATCTTGCTGGCCAGGGTAGTTGACTTACACCTTCTAGAGCACGTTGGGTGGCACGGGATACATGCGGACGTGCATTGTCCTGTTGGAACAGCAAGTTCCCTTGCCGGTCTAGGAATGGTAGAACGATGGGTTCGATGACGGTTTGGATGTACCGTGCACTATTCAGTGTCCCCTCGACGATCACCAGAGGTGTACGGCCAGTGTAGGAGATCGCTCCCCACACCATGATACCGGGTGTTGGCCCTGTGTTCCTCGGTCGTATGCAGTCCTGATTGTGGCGCTCACCTGCACGGCGCCAAACATGCATACGACCATCATTGGCACCAAGGCAGAAGCGACTCTCATCGCTGAAGACGACACGTCTCCATTGGTCCCTCCATTCACGCCTGTCGCGACACCACTGGAGGCGGGCTGCACGATGTTGGGGCGTGAGAGGAAGACGGCGTAACGGTGTGCGGGACCGTAGCCCAGCTTCATGGAGGCGGTTGCGAATGGTCCTCGCCGATACCCCAGGAGCAACAGTGTCCCTAATTTGCTGGGAATTGGCGGTGCGGTCCCCTACGGCACTGCGTAGGATCCTACGGTCTTGGCGTGCATCCGTGCGTCGCTGCGGTCCGGTCCCAGGTCGACGGGCACGTGCATCTTCCGCCGACCACTGGCGACAACATCGATGTACTGTGGAGACCTCACGCCCCACGTGTTGAGCAATTCGGCGGTACGTCCACCCGGCCTCCCGCATGCCCACTATACGCCCTCGCTCAAAGTCCGTCAACTGCACATACGGTTCACGTCCACGCTGTCGCGGCTTGCTACCAGTGTTAAAGACTGCGATGGAGCTCCGTATGCCACGGCAAACTGGCTGACACTGACGGCGGCGGTGCACAAATGCTGCACAGCTAACGCCATTCGACGGCCAACACCGCGGTTCCTGGTGTGTCCGCTGTGCCGTGCGTGTGATCATTGCTTGTACAGCCCTCTGGCAGTGTCCGGAGCAAGTATGGTGGGTCTGACACGTCGGTGTCAATGTGTTCTTTTTTCCATTTCCAGGAGTGTAGAAAGCAGTAGTAATCCTATCACGGTTCCCTAGGGCACTCTTGACGTTATCGCTGTCTTTGATTAACACTCGCCGCCGAGAACAAAGCAATGGGTTCGTTTACCCGCTAGAACCTTCGTTAACAGTCTGCAATGGGGCACTGTGTCAAATGCTTTTCGGAAATCTAGAAGTATGGAATCTGCCTGTTGCCCTTCATCCACTGTTCGCAGTAAATCACGTGAGAAAAGGGCAAGCAGAGTTTCGCACGAGCGATCTTTTCTATAACCTTGCTGATTCATCGATATAAGACTAAATTTATTATATTCGAACTCATAATATCTTTAAGTATTCTGCAGCAAAGCGATGTGAAGGATATTAGTCTGTAATTTCGGGGGTCCATTCTTTTACCCTTCTTGCGCTTTTCCCAGACGCTAGGGACTTAGCGCAGGGTGAGAGATCCGCCATAAATACAAGCTAATAAAGGTGCCAGAGCCATAGAGACTCTTTGTAAAACCGAACTGGGATTTCATCCGGACCTGGCGACTCATTTGTTTTCAACTCTTTCAGTTGTTTTTCTACGCGATGGATACTTTTTACTGTCTGTCCATACGGGAGCGTGGTCGGTGACCGAACTACGCCGTGTTTTTACGATTCTCCCACGTGATCGATTTCTGGAACGCGAAATTTAAAACTTCGGCTTTCATTTCCTTATATTCAACAACCACAGCAGACTGGTCGACGAGTGATTGAATGTAAGCCTTAAACCCGCTGAGTGATTTTCCATTGTACCAGAATTTCTCGGGCTCTCGCCCAAATCTCTTGCTATGGTATAACGGTGGTAGCTGTTGTATATTGTGCGCATAGATCTTTTGACAGGTGCACAGAACTGTACTAACTTCTGCCTGTCTTTTTTTTTTTGCGAGTTCTCTTTTGAACTGAGAGTGCAACAGCCTTTACTTTCTCATCATTTTCCGAATTTCGTTGTTAAACTACAGTGGCTTTTTCCGTCCTTAATCCACTTACCATGTACATACTTCTCCAGACTACGATTTGCAATATGTTTAAACTTTTCCCATAATTCCTCTACGTCCCTTATAATGGAGCTAATTTATGTCCATTCATTTTCTAAGTGAGATGCTAACAACTGCTTATCTACTCTTTCTAACATAAACACCCTCCTAGCCTCCTTGACTTTTTTTTTTACCTTTTGTAACCGTAGTCGCTATGATCACAAATCCCTGTCTCTATATTGACACCGTCGGTAAGGTCCGACCTCTTATAGCTACAACGTCTAAGATATTCCCATTGCGTGTGGGCTGCCTTCAGATGGTTCAAATGGCTCTAAGCACCATGGGACTTAACATCTGAGGTCATCAATCCCCAAGACTTAGAAGTACTTAAGCCTAATTAACCTAACGATACCACACACATCCATGCCCGAGGTAGGATTCGAACATGTTACCATAGCAGCAGCGCGGTTCCGGACTGAAGTGCCTAAGGCCGCTCGGTCACAGCGGCCAGAGTGAGCTGCCTAACTAGCTGCTCGACACAGTTCGCGGAAAGGTGTTCAAAAATACTTAGCAAGACTGTCTGTCTGTTTCCCATGTACACGTATTTACCCCGGGTACCTGCACTGTCTGCTGGTACAGGAAATCAAAGTCAGTTTTTTGTAACGGTTTTAATGACGTCATGTTTATAATAATGGTACATTGCGATACGTTTTTGAACAGGTCTTCAGGAGGGAAGTGGATAACCGAATAAAAAGAAAATACTTGCTGCTGTTCATATCTTCTTAAAGAACAGAGTTACAAGAAATTGACTTATACAGATTATTGTCCCTTTTTTGCTTGATCTATTTTGCTTCTGGACAGAAAGTTATTTGGTGTGTCGAAGATGAAAGTGGCAGCCCGCACGTCAGTGATGCAATGGCGTCACCTGCGCCTGTCCAGCTACGATCTGTCTCACATCACTCTTCCAGAACGTTTTCCTTGCTCCACTGTCGGACCAATCTGTTTACTTATTCCGCTTCCAGCAGCTTCAACAGCTGTGACGACAAGCCGCCAGTTGTGTGTTGGGCCCCTTGTCCGAGCCCCTTCCTGCCTCTCAGTTTAATGTGTGGGATCCGGTGACGTTCGTCACAGTCACAGCCTGCTGCACCGCCCTTGTGACTTCCGTCACGTAAACCCGTCCGCCCCAACGCAACTGCCGCTCCCTGGGATGTCATACTGCGCAATCTTATGCACTCGTCCAGCACCACTACCACAGAATTCGCACCGTCATCTTACGTACAGACTATACTTCCGAACGTATTTAGACGATGAATAACATACGCTACGCTACGTCATCTTTTCAATTCTTCTGCTTTGGACTGGAAGTTGTAGCTGGCCCTTGTGCCCGTGCGGTTCTAGGCGCTTCAGTCTGGAACCGCGTGACCGCTACGGTCGCAGGTTCGAATCCTGCCTCGGGCATGGATGTGTGTGATGTCCTTAGGTTAGTCAGGTTTAAGTAGTTCTGAGTTCTAGGGCACTGATGACCATAGATGTTAAGTCCCATAGTGCTCAGAGCCATTTGAACCATTTTTTTGGAAGTTGTAATGGATTACCTACAGTAGTACTCAAATGTATTCTGTAAAAAAGCAATGATAATGGCGTTGTAACGTTCCCTTGGAAAAATTATAAATGACTGTGCTGGTAAACCTCTTACGTTATTTGATTTTCAAACAGCTGAGCAAAACTGAACGTACGCAGACATTTCTCTCTTTACTTATTCTGATCATCACTAAACTGACACACATTTTTTTAGCGCAACGCAATCTGACTTTCAATAATCCCTACAAAAGAATGGCCGTGACTAACAATAACATATACCTTTCATGAATCACTTACCTCACAAAAATCTTCGTCACTCAAACTACTGCAATACAGCGAGTGCCAATACCGCCAGCTAAATGAAAGATTCTAACTACTGAAGGCACTAACTATTGATAGGCGTAGTTATATCAGTTCATGACATCCGGTCTTACAAATTTCCTTTTTCCGCTCTCAAAACTCTGGCATCTCTCTCCCTACATCCATCACTGTTGGCGGCTCACCTCCAACTGCACAACGCTACGCGCTGTTCACATCCAACTGCCCAACACTACACAAGCGAATATTCCAACTATGATTCCAACAAGCCACAGATTGCACAAAGCACAGTCAGTGATTTTCATAGACAGCGCTACGTGGCGTTTCAACATAAAAACGCACACTGTATTACAGTAGTTCGAGTAACGAAGTTTTTTGTGATGTAAGTGATTCATGAAAGGTATAGGTTGTTGTTAGATAGGGCCGTTCTTTTGTAGGGATTATTGAAAGTCAGATTGCGTTGCGCTAAAAAAAAAATATTGTGTTCAGTTTAGTGACGATCAGAATAAGTAAAGAGCGAAACGACTGAGTAAGTTCAGTTTTGCACAGCTGTTTGAAAATCAAATAACGTAAGAGATTTACCAACACAGTCATTTATAATTTTTCTAAGGGGACGTTACAGAGTAACAGGAAAAATCTGTCAGCAGTTAGTTGAAAAGTATGTAACTATAATCCTAGTCGTACAAAACTACATTTAGTTTAAACAAAGTTATCTTACATCAAAACAGAAATAACAAATATTCTGGCCCAAAAGTGGATCGTAGGTCTACGTACATAAGACTAAAAGAAAACTGAAAACCTCAGAATAAAGCAGTATTTCATTGAATACCCATGGGCTTTGATGACAACTACACATACGCTTAGTATTGAATCCACAAGCTTTTCTAATAGATCAAGCGGGAGTTTTGAGCATTTGTCCAATAAGGGAGCAGCAAATTGATGATTGCTGGAGTAGCTTCTATAACGAACACGTCGATCCAGCGCATCCCAGAGGTGTTCAATTGGTTTTAGATCCGCACTCGGGCTTGACCATTCCAAAAGTTTTTTTATCTGAAAATATCTTTTTACTGGCTGGAAGTATGTTTTGAATCATTGTCCTGCTGAAATATCCAATCATCTGGCATATTTTTTCTACTATGTAGAACCATATTCTTTTCTAAAATGTCACTGTACAGAAAACGATCCATTTTGTCTTCTGTTTGGAGTAGAGAATCAACCTCACATCTAGTAAAACATCTCTACGACATGACGCTATCATCACTTTTCTTAATGATCGGTATCTGGAATTTTTTGTTGACCTTTCCGTGTATTGGTCGACGTATATACACCGCCCCATCAGAAGAAAATACGTTAAAATTACTTTCATCACTCCATGAAGCCTTATCGCAATCCGTAGCTTCCGGAGTTTGATGTTTCTTTGCACATCCTATCTTTCCTATTTTTTTGAATTTATGAGTAGTTTAAATGATGGTCGTCTACCATTTAAATTATCTGCTACCAGATGACGTTTTAGAGTAGAGAATTCAGACCACGATGCTGCTCGAGATCATCCCTAATGTTCGAGCTGATTTTCTTGGGTCAGCGGCCGGCTGCCTACAAATCACTCTGTCCTCCCTCCATGTTATTTTTGGAGTGCGACTTGACCTTGGCTTACTGGTTAATGCTCCTTCCTGTTACATTTCACTAATTGCCATAGTCTTTGGCGACGCTGGACTGTGACTTTCCCACTAGACTGCGACTTTCCCTTCTTCAAAGCATGCAAAACAGCTTGTCTTACATAAGCCGAGAATTCTGTGTTTTGGCGTGCTTCTAGTTGTCTCTACAACTAAACAAACACTGTGTGAATGTCTGAGTGACAACAGTTGATGAATACCGCACCACCAAAGCAAATTACAAAATACTTTTGAGCTAAAGGAATATATACGAGCGACGTTCAATAAGTAATGCAACACATATTTTTTCTCGGACATTTTCGGGTGCAAAATGCGGAGTCTTTTGTGCGACATCGTCGGATGTTCCCGCTTCACCCAATATAGTTTATGAAACGTCCCCTTAGAAAAATTAATGAATGACTGTGCTGATAAACCCCTTACGTTATTTGATTTTCAAACAGCTGAGTAAAACTGAACGTACTCAGACATTTCTCTCTTTACTTATTCTGATCATCACTAAACTGATACACAATATTTTTAGTGCAATGCAATCTGACTTTCAATAATCTCTACAAAAGAATGGCCCTGACTAACAATAACCTATACCTTTCATGAATCACTTACCTCACAAAAATCTTCGTTACTCTAACTACTGCAATACAGCGAGCGCCAATACTGCCAGCTAAATAAAAGATTCTAATTACTGAAGAGACTAACTACTGATAGGAATAGTTACCAAATGAAAGATTTTGATAAAGAACAAACAATGTCAAACAAATTTACTGTCTCTGATGGACACACGTCCAGATCATCCGCTCTCAAAATTCCGCCATCTCTCTCCCCACATCCACCTTTGCTGGCGGCTCACGTACAACTGCGCAACGCTACGCGCTGTTAACATCCAACTGCCCAACACTACAATAGCGAATGTTCCAACAATGCCAAACAGCCACAGACTGCACACAGCACAGCCAGTGATTTTCATATAGAGCGCTATGTGGCGTTACCAGTATAAAAACCTAAACAGCCCACTTACAAGTTTCATGAAGTTCCGATAGGTGGCGGCGCTGTATGTAGCCTTCAAAATGGCGTCTGTAATGGAGGTGCGTTCTAAGCAGGGAGATGTCATTCGGTTTCTTTTGGTGGAAAACCGGAGCATCGCATATATTCATAGGTGCTTGCACAATGTATACGGAGGCCTGTCAGTGAACAAAAGCACGATGAGGTGACAGGTGAGGCGTCTGTGATCATCGCAACAGGGTCGATGGCACACAGCTGTGACTCCTGCAATGTTGCACCGTGCGTACAGTCTCCTTCTCCATGACGCAAGTCTGCACACCGAAGAGGAGCTCACAAAACTTTACCGTACTTACTATTCCACCCTACAGTCTGGATCTCGCACCTTCCGACTTCGATGTGTTTGGTCCGATTAAGTTTGCACTCTGCGGAAAGCAGTACGTGGATGATGGGGAATTATCCACACAGCAAGGCGTTGGCTCTGAGATGACCAGTAGAGTGGTACAATACGGGCGTGCAGACTCTCCCAGTAAATGAAATGAAATGATCGTACGGCATTGTTGGCCGGGAGACCACATGCGGCTGCCGAAATTGAAGTCCTTTTCAGCTGACGCCACTTCGGCGACTTGCGAGTCAATGATCATGAAAGACACACAACACCCAGTCATCTCGAGGCAGAGGGAATCGAACCCGGGACCCAGTAAGGCGTCGCTTTGAACAGAGATGATGTTAAAAAATATCGTTTTGTAGCCAAAAGTCTGGGGAATAATATCTGTATTGTAATCCTGAATAAAACCAACCTTATTCCAGAAAAAAGGGTGATGCATTACTTACTGAACTCCCTTTGTACTTCTACTGTTACTGTATGGTTTTGCTTGTTTGTTAGAAACGTAATCACAGCGACGTGAAACTCTTGATGGAGTGACACACACAGACAGTTAGATGCGTTGTTGTGTTGTGACTGCATGCAAACAGTACTGCAACTATAAAATACTTAGAGCGCTGTTGTGTGTTTGTTCTTGTGCTCTTCAGTCCATAGGCTAAACTGAAGCAGCTGTCCACACTATCTTGGGCAACTCTTTTCATCTCTGCAAAACTGTTGCAATCTACATCCATTTGGCTCCTTCCAGTATCTTCTTATTAATTATTCGATCAACCCTTCTAATCTTCAGCATTGTTCTGTAGCACATTTTAAATTCTGATTGTCTATACACACATAAAAATGGAAGCATTTTGAAGTAAATAGGTATGTTCTTACATCTACATAAACACTCGTAAAACCACTGTGAAATGCAGGGCAACAGCAACTGAACGTGCTACCAACATGTCAGTGCTTCTTCCCGTTCTAAAAGCGTACGGAACGCGGGATCATTGCCTGCTTGGATACAGGGTGGCTATAATTAAAGTGCGGCTACTCACAGAGTTGTAGTGTGGGCTGTAATTATCGTATGGCAGCGAAACTTGGTAGATTCGCTAATACGATAATGAGGAATCGATTTATGCTGGAAAAAAATTAGTTCCACCTTTGGTCACCACATGCAAATCTGCCGCTGTGAATGCAAGAAAAGCCGTACAGAAATGTTTCGATATGTAACTGATTACGAACACGACGTGGGCAAAAGAGGCCAAACAAGCGAGAGAGGCACAATGTTGACTTTATTATTAACCAAAAATGGTTCAAATGGCTCTGAGCACTATGGCACTTAACATCTGAGGTCATCAGTACCCTAGAACTTAGAACTGCTTAAATTTAGCCAAGCTAAGGACATCACGCACATCCATGCCCCAGGCAGGATTCGACCCTGCGACCGTATCGGTCGCACGGTTCCAGACTGAAGCGCCTAGAACCGCTCGTCCACAACGGCCGGCTGTTATTAACCGCCACCTACACAATTTTTTCAATATGAGCACCGAGTACGTCGACTGCATCCGTAAAACGACATGATCAACAACAATTCGTGGCAGTAGTTCCGGTGGAACCTGAGCAAAGCGTTCCTGTATATTGGCCTGCAGATCAGCTAGAGACCGAACGTGTCCCTGGTGAATGTGTTCTTTTAGAGATTACCAGAGCCAAAAGTCACATGGGGATTCAGACCAGGTGATCTTGCACACCACCCATCTGGAAAATCTCTAAAGATAACACATTTGTGGAAGGTTGTATTAAGCACTTCTTTCACTGGGCGAGCTACGTCAGGTGTTGCCCATCTTTCACACAGCTACGCTCTTCCAAAGCAGGAATCAGATGCTGTGTCAGAAGGTCTCGGTAATGTGTATTCTCTTCAAATTAGAACGGGCCGAGAATAAAAGTGCTTGTGAATCAACACCGCGCAGTCACATACGACGGGTGCAATGGGTCTTCGTGTACAACACGCGTTTTATCAATACTCAAAATTTGGCAGTTTCCTGTATTCACTGCACTGTAGTGTGAAATGTGCCTCGCCACTCCACAAAATAGTGCCCAGGCACATGTCATCATCTTCGATCCGTGCCATAAACCGAAGAACACATTCAGAACGTTGCTGCGGATCATGCTGCTGCTGGGACGGAAAATTTCCGTGACAATGGGACACGTGCTGCATGGTCTTTTACAGCATCAGTAACCTCATCGGTAATTTCCACCAGGATAAGACGTCTGTCTCTTTCAGGTGCCACACCAAGCTCACCTTTGTTCTCGAAATTTTTTGTCATCTGCTTTAAACTAATTAATGACATCGAACCTCTACGCAGACCTTTCAGTCGACGATACTGTCTCAGTGCAACATTGTAATTGCCGCTGTTCACATTAAACAGTTTCACTATCTCGAGAGCCATATTCTTCACTCACGTTATGGCTTGTCAAATGTGATCACGGGTGCCATACCGTCATACAAACGGTGTA
The DNA here is from genome assembly GCF_023897955.1 of Schistocerca gregaria. Lineage (NCBI taxonomy): Eukaryota > Metazoa > Arthropoda > Insecta > Orthoptera > Acrididae > Schistocerca > Schistocerca gregaria. Next base: position 872,281,219 of record NC_064922.1, read on the forward strand.
CAGCGCCTGATATGGACTTGGTGGCTAAAATTTGCACTAATTTGTTTTCCATCGTAAATTGGTCCTTAGCAACACATTAGGATAACTACCACTTTTCGCTGCCATACGGTAATTACAGCCCACACGGAGTAGCTGTATTTTAATTATAATCAACCGGTACCTCTGTGCGTGCTGGAATTAGACTAATTTTGTCTTCGCAGTCCTTACGGGAGGAGTATATAGAGACAGAAGAGTACCTCTGGATTCTTCACAGAATACTGGCGCTTGAAATTTTGTAAGTAAGCTCTGCTGTGATAATTTGCTTCTGTATTCAAGAGTCTGCTAGTTCAAGTTTTTAAACATTTCGGAAATCCGTAAGGCTAACAAATGTTTGACCATTCGCACCGCAAGTTTCTCCTGTTAGTCCTATATGGTACAAGTCCCACACACTTGAGCAATATTGTAATTTGGGACGCACAAGCGATTTGTAAGCGGCCTTTTCTGAATATCCTGGTAATGAATCCCGCCTTAACTATGACTGAGCTTACGTGATCATTCTGTTTCCTGTCCCTACAGTTTGTTAGACCCAAGTATTTGTGGGAAAGGGCTGATTACAGTATAGCTCTGGAACTCCAGAATCAAAACAAACAAGACTTTTTACCAAGGTGACTTGCTACCACGAAAAGAGATCTGTGGGCTGGGACATTCCACCCTTCGTCTGCCCCCACCCTCTGCTCCTCTAGGGTTGGGGATGGAAGGGGAGTGGAAGTGCAGATGAGAGTTCTGAAACTCCTATAATAATTTTAGTCAAACTTAGGTTAGGGGTGTTCAGAAAGTCTCTCCGCAGTGCCGTATGATTGTTAGCGCCTGGGTTACTTCCCTTCAAGTGGAATCTCCCAACATATTCTGTACCCATTGATAGGAGAACTTGTGTTAAGTGAAATACTGAAAGGTTATTTTCAACAAGATGGTGCAACCGCGCATACAGCTCGCGTTTCAATGTCACTGCTTGGTGATCGCATAATTTCACAGGGACTTTGGCCTCCACAATAGCCTGACCTAACACCACCTGACTTTTTCTTCTGGGGTGCAGCGAAAGCAACTGTCTATAAAAACCGTCGAAAATCCATCAATGAATTGAAAACTGCAGTATCCACTTTCATTGCTTCTGTTACAGAAGAAATGTTGCGGCTTGTGTTTGGAAACATGATTAGACGAAATTAATTGTGTATTCAACAACAGAGGAGCGGGGGGGGGGGAATTTCAACATTTAATGTGAAAATTTGTAAGTAAAAAATTAATATTAAATAAATTAATAACTTGTATTTCACTGAATTTCATTTCGGTATATTCACTGCAGCATACGGCGCGCGCGGTTAATAGTCATACGGCACGCGCGGTTAATAGTCATACGGCACGCGCGGTTAATAGTCATACGGCATTACAGAGACATGACTTAATGTCTAGAAGAAATTGCTGTGGGAATAAGAACCCGCCGGCCGCGGTGGTCTCGCGGTTCTAGGCGTGCAGTCCGGAACCGTGCGACTGCTACGGTCGCAGGTTTGAATCCTGCCTCGGGCATGGATGTGTGTGATGTCCTTAGGTTAGTTAGGTTTAAGTAGTTCTAAGTTCTAGGGGACTAATGACCACAGCAGTTGAGTCCCATAGTGCTCAGAGCCATTTGAACCATTTGAATAAGAACCCTTAGCGCCCCTACTAGTGCATTTGGAGGTGGAATGGGGTTGACAGGAGAAAATAAACATACCAAAGGCTATTGTTATCACTGAAATCACAACTGGGGCCAAGGAGACAAAGTGAAGATGAAAGGCATTGCTTTTCATGCTGTTCTTGGTGGTGCTTGCATTTTTGCAGGTGGTATTGTGAATTTTTCCTTTATAAATAATGATAAATTTAGTCATAGTACTGGATGGCTTACAGTGCCTGTCGTTCGTTGCAGTATAATTGAGAGTACTGGTGGCCTTGGAAGTTTTGTTAACGATGACGTCATCACCTACCGTACTTTTAATGTGAGCAGTTAACCACTTGCCGTGGCTTGAAACACGAGAATATTTTATTAATAGTTATCGCCGCAAGAGCATGAATTCGTACATCATCATTATGCTTTCTCACTTGTTTGACATTTTCTGCTCATGTCCCGTTCCTAATCCATTTCATACGGAAATTTTTTATATGCCTTTCTTACATTCATAATGCCACATTTGCACCTTGTGACCGAAATCGCAACTAATTATTTTCCATCGCAAACCAGTTCGGCGTTAACGCATTAGAATATCTACTTAGTTTCGCTGCCATACAGTAATAACAGCTCAGCCCGGACCTCTGTGTGTAACGGCACTCTAATTAGAACCATCAGTAGTTGTTTTAACTTCGTGTAATAGGTTCCACAACCTCTATAAACCATTTAAATTATGTCGTTTATCACGTTTGGTTGCATATTACTCGTGTCATTGATAATAGCCGTTAACTTTACTACTAACAAGAATTACACGGCCGTACAAGGACGGTGCTAATTTTAACCTCTTTCTCTGTCGTAATACACCGAATTTTATGCCTGACAGTGAGTTTTTGCGTGCCTTCCGTATTAATGAGAATAACAGCTTGGAATCAGAGCTGCATTTCGTAAAGGTGACCCTGCAACCCAACAGCTATGATGGTTTCTCTATTAACAGGGCTTTCAAACGAAATGATATTATTCTGCTGGTAAGAAGGACAAGGTACCGAAAAAAAACGGTATACAGTACAGATTTCTCATCAGAACAAAATAGAGGACTTTTCCAACGCAAGCTGGCCGATGTGGCCGTGCGGCTCTAGGACCTTCAGTCTGGAACCGCGCTGCTACTACGGTCGCAGGTTCGAATCCTGCCTCGGGCATGGATGTGTGTGATGTCCTTAGGTTAGTTAGGTTTAAGTAGTTCTAAGTTCTAGGGGACTGATGTCCACAGATGTTAAGTCCCATAGTGCTCAGAGCCACTTTTCCAACGCAAAACGGAAAGCTTGTGAAGTCTGCGATAGTAGAGCTTTAGAAGAATTGCGGATTGCAGAAACGTACGAGTACTGACCAAAGAATGAAACATTTATAGAAGGAGAGTCCGAGATGCTGTTGAAATTTCTAAGTATGAAGACATTTCAATGGCGACGACCGCTATAGGCTTCCAGATTCGTGGCTTCCCGCCATCAAGGAAGTAAACACTCAGCCACGGTGTGCGAGGAATACAATCAGAAAGCCACCTTGCAGCACGAAAATAACATTTTGGTAAACATTACCCCTCTATTCCTTTGCCTGTTATTGCTATATATCCAACGACGATGTTCCACTATCATAGTAAGCGTAAAATAATTTATACGACAATCACTCTTCTTCATAACAGGCGCGAGGTAACTAACTTTTCTAAGCGTGCGCCACTCTCGTCTTGAACGGTCTTCAGCTAACCTGAATATTCTGAAGAAGATCCCAGCGGAGGGGCTGAAACGTCGACTGCGTAGGAAGAAATATGAATAGGAAAATGACGCGTCTTAAACCAATAACATTCCTACCTTCAACTACCCTACTCTGGAGAGGACGAAAATGAGATGAGAGAGAAAAGGGCACGTGTGGAGGCTTACACAGGATCATTTATCTGATGTACGGACCGCCATGCACTTTCAGTGGCTTTTGGGGAATATATACAGGTTATAGTACGTAGTAAGCCACTGGCGTATGATGTTCCTTACTTTCACGTGCTTAGTACTAAGTACAAGGACTCATTTATGGAGAGCGTAACTATCAGAATACTGAAGAGAATATACTCCGCTAGCCACCAAGCGGTGTGTGGCGGTGGGCACAATTCACGCCAACGTCAAATCCCCCCCCATACGACTGTTTGAATGCCTCAGTACGAGCTCTAATTTCCCTTATCTTAGAATGGTGATCATTGCGCGATTTGAAATTTGATGCTCTACATATTCGGTGTCTTGAAAGGAGGATATAAGATGAACATGAACAAAAGCAAAACGAGGATAATGGAATGTAGTCGAATTAAGTCGCGTGATGCTGAGGGAATTAGATTGGGAAATGAGACACTTAAAGTAGTAAAGGAGTATTGCTATTTGGGGAGCAAAATAACTGATGATGGACGAAGCAGAGAGGATATAAAATGTAGACTGGCAATGGAGAGGAAAGCGCTTCTGAAGAAGAGAAATTTGTTAACATCGAGTATAGATTTAAGTGTCAGGAAGTCGTTTCTGAAAGTATTTGTATGGAGTGTAGCCATGTATGGAAGTGAAACATGGACGATAAATAGTTTGGACAAGAAAAGAATAGAAGCTTTCGAAATGTGGTGCTACAGAATAATGCTGAAGATTAGATGGGTAGATCACAGAACTAATGAGGACGTACTGAATAAGATTGGGGAGAAGAGGAGTTTGTGGCACAACTAGACCAGAAGAAGGGATCGCTTGGTAGGACATGTTCTGAGGCATCAAGGGATCACGAATTTAGTATTGAGGGAAGCGTGGAGGGTAAAAATCGTAGAGGGAAACCAAGAGATGAATACACTAAGCAGATTCAGAAGGATGTAGGCTACATTAGGTACTGGGAGACGAAGAAGCTTGCACAGGATAGAGTAGCATGGAGAGCTGCATCAAACCAGTCTCAGGACTGAAGACCACAACAAAAACATCTTCAGTGAAGATCGGATTTCGGAATTTAGTGAGCATCAACTTCTGTTTAGCGCGCCGTCTATCTGCAAGCGTGTACCACTTCAAACTTTGTATGAAATCTGTAACGCTCTCGCGATGGCTAAATGAACCAGTCACGAACCTTGCCACTCTTCTTTGGAACTTCTCAATCTCTTGAATGAGGCCCAAGTGGTAAGGGTCCCATACAGACGAACAATATTCCAAGACTGGACAAACTAACGTATTGTAAGCTATTTCCGTTGTTGTAGGACTGCATCGCTTCAGAATTCTACCAATAAACCGCTATCTAGAGTTCGCCTTACCCGTTACTTGTATAATCTGATCATTCCATTTGAAATCATTTCGAATAGTCACATCCAGATATTTAACGGACGTTACCGCTTCCAAAGACAGGGCATTTCTTTTATACTCGTACATTAATGGGGATTTTCGCCTTGTTATGTGCAGTAGGTTACACTTACTAATATTGAGAGATAACGGCCAGTCATTACACCCGCATTTATTTTCTGCAAATACTCATCGATTTGTTCACAACTTTCGTATGATACTACTTTCCTGTAGACTACAGAATCATCGGCAAACAGTCTAAGGCCGCTGTCAGTACCATCAACCAGATCGTTTACGTAAATCGTAAAAACCAGAGGACCTATTACTCTGTCCTGGGGCACACCTGAAGTTACGCTTGTTTCTGTTTACGTGGCCCCGTTCAGGACGACATACTGCTTCCTGTCTGTTAGAGAACTTTCTATCCAACCGCATATGTCATCGGATAGACCGTAAGCGCGCAGTTTTTGTAGCAAGCGACAGTGCGGAACCAAGCCGAACGCCTTTCGAAAGTCGAGAAATATGGCATCAATCTGGGAGTCAGCATCTAGAGCCTGTTGTATATCACGCACAAGGAGAGCCAGCTGTGTCTCGCATGGCCGCTGTTTCCTAAAACCGTGCTGGTTTCTGCAGATGAGTTTCTCAGAGTCTAGAAAGGTCATTGTCTCTGAACACAAAATACACTCCTGGAAATTGAAATAAGAACACCGTGAATTCATTGTTCCAGGAAGGGGAAACCTTATTGACACATTCCTGGGGTCAGTTACATCACATGATCACACTGACAGAACCACAGGCACATAGACACAGGCAACAGAGCATGCACAATGTCGGTACTAGTACAGTGTATATCCACCTTTCGCAGCAATGCAGGCTGCTATTCTCCCATGGAGACGATCGTAGAGATGCTGGATGTAGTCCTGAGGAACGGCTTGCCATACCATTTCCACCTGGCGCCTCAGTTGGACCAGCGTTCGTGCTGGACGTGCAGACCGCGTGAGACGACGCTTCATCCAGTCCCAAACATGCTCAATGGGGGACAGATCCGGAGATCTTGCTGGCCAGGGTAGTTGACTTACACCTTCTAGAGCACGTTGGGTGGCACGGGATACATGCGGACGTGCATTGTCCTGTTGGAACAGCAAGTTCCCTTGCCGGTCTAGGAATGGTAGAACGATGGGTTCGATGACGGTTTGGATGTACCGTGCACTATTCAGTGTCCCCTCGACGATCACCAGAGGTGTACGGCCAGTGTAGGAGATCGCTCCCCACACCAAGATGCCGGGTGTTGGCCCTGTGTGCCTCGGTCGTATGCAGTCCTGATTGTGGCGCTCACCTGCACGGCGCCAAACACGCATACGACCATCATTGGCACCAAGGCAGAAGCGACTCTCATCGCTGAAGACGACACGTCTCCATTCGTCCCTCCATTCACGCCTGTCGCGACACCACTGGAGGCGGGCTGCACGATGTTGGGGCGTGAGCGGAAGACGGCCTAACGGTGTGCGGGGACCGTAGCCCAGCTTCATGGAGATGGTTGCGAATGGTCCTCGCCGATACCCCAGGAGCAACAGTGTCCCTAATTTGCTGGGAAGTGGCGGTGCGGTCCCCTACGGCACTGCGTAGGATCCTACGGTCTTGGCGTGAATCCGTGCGTCGCTGCGGTCCGGTCCCAGGTCGATGGGCACGTGCACCTTCCGCCGACCACTGGCGACAACATCGATGTACTGTGGAGACCTCACGCCACACGTGTTGAGCAATTCGGCGGTACGTCCACCCGGCCTCCCGCATGCCCACTATACGCCCTCGCTCAAAGTCCGTCAACTGCACATACGGTTCACGTCCACGCTGTCGCGGCATGCTACCAGTGTTAAAGACTGCGATGGAGCTCCGTATGCCACTGCAAACTGGCTGACACTGACGGCGGCGGTGCACAAATGCTGCGCAGCTAGCGCCATTCGACGGTCAACACCGCGGTTCCTGGTGTGTCCGCTGTGCCGTGCGTGTGATCATTGCTTGTACAGCCCTCTCGCAGTGTCCGGAGCAAGTATGGTGGGTCTGACACACCGGTGTCAATGTGTTCTTTTTTCCATTTCCAGGAGTGTATATTCCATGATTCTACAACAAATCGATGTCAGTGATATTGGCAATCTGTGCAAATGCTGACACAAAGTCAAAAACAAGAGAGATGACACGTGGAAAAATGTCTTGCGATACCATCTGAGAGCAATAAAGATAGCGATGAAATGTTTGTCTTTTAAGAACGGGATGTAGCTTCCCCTGAAGCGAGTACTGTTAAGACATCGCCTTATGCGAATGTTTGAAAGCTTGTCAGCTTCTGACACCTTCAGCATCAGCAGTATCTTTCACGTTCGCACGCTTCTTTCTTAAACGTGTTCGCTGTGTACGCACCCAAGATCCGCCCCCACCAACTAACACGCAAACACTCCGTCGATTGTCAACACCGCACTAAACAACTGCTGATGCAAAATACCGAGCCATACACCAGAATCCAAGTAATAATCTACTGAGTGCATTCCCGTTCCAATATTCTTGGTAGCTACGTAGAACGTTCCATTGAATCTTTCATGGTCGGAGTATGAAGCAGAATGTAATGATTGGGACTTTACCCAAAGACCTTCGTGACGCAAGTCCTTTCCGAGAACTGCTGTTCTGAAACGGCCAATTTCGATGCGTGACGCAATTGTGTAGGGATTCCAGTCAACAGCCGGCTTTCTAGTAACTTCTCGTCGAAGCTAGGTCAAGGCCACTAACCTCCAGTCGTTATTAGAAGTGGGCGAGGAGACCATACTCATGTGTACGAACACACATTACTTAAGAGGGAAGTCGTTCACAAGCTGCAAGAGTATTTGCCGATTTTGCAGTGAGATATCTTGTTGCGGTTAGATAACTAAAAGTACAAACGATGTTCCGTAACAAATAAAAAGTCAGATCTTCGAAACTGAAGACTTGACGAATGGCAGCGAGATTTGGACAGTGGAAATACAAGGCGCTGGACGTAAGATATCCTTCCGAAGATCGCAGAGATGCTATAAATGAATCACATCATCTACGGTAGAGACTAGGCTCATTGTGCGACGGGAGACGACCATGGACCTAATACTACAAAGAATAGGAAAGAGACCATGCGCGAACTGTGACTCTGGTCGTTTAGAATTCATTGAGCATATGGTGTCCACACGCCGTCACCAAGTGGAAGCTAGGTGACATGATCCCCGTTATGGCGAAACGCAGCAGTAAATTAGAAATGCTCATACACTTACGTTACAGAACCTTATTCCAAACAAAGTATCTGGGACTAAACTAGACAAGTTCCGAATAAATATTAGAGATAGAATCGTGTTCACTAGGTGTCATGCCAAGGCACTCAAAAACTTGACAATTAATTGCAATTACAGTATTAAATGTTACTTAGATAAGCACAGACAAATACATTACGTGTAATATCTGTACGTAGTTGTGCTGACTCGAGACTTACTGAGTCAGACACTAACACAATTAATCCATATAATGATAATATTTGCAGAAAATGTACAAGTGGCACCAACTGTAGATTATTTTCCCGCATGGTGCAGGCAAAAGTCGAAAGTATACCAAGACAGACGTAAACCGAAGAGCAGTTGAGAAATCTAAAAACTTTAGACTCTACTTAATATAACCATTTTCTTTCTTTTTTGTTTTCATTACTTTTTTCATTCTACGTTCTATTCAATTAATTTCGGCTTTTATATACACTTATCGTTCAGTTTTATTGTTTAAATTAATGTATATATTATTGCTTATTAGAATTAAGACTTATAAAAAAGAATATTCAATGTAAGGAATGTACTGCACGACCTGCTTTAGAGAGAATACACTAAATGTGTTCTGACCGTCGCATGGTCGCGTTTATCGCCTTTATACGTCAACAATGGCTAGATAAGCGCCTGCTTGGTAGGGAAATCACATTAAGACGTCTTCATGACGACTGCACGGCCAGAACCAGTAATGTAACTTTTACATTTGACGAAAACCTCATTTCAGAGCATTGTTGGCAGAATCTCCAGTCTTTCTTGCGTCACTGGACAGCGGCAAAATATTTAATGTTTCATGTAGCGCCAGGAGCTGTTTGTGACGTAAGTCCTTTCCTACGGCTGCGAATGCAGCACAACCAGTTATGAGCCGTGACGCAATGGCAGGGTAATTTCGTCGACAGTAAGCGCGCCAGTAAACTTCCCGCCGAAACTAGGTTAGCGCCTGTCTCTCGCAGTTATAATTGGCTGTAGCCGGCGAAAAAATTTGCACACATCCAAACACAGAAGAGCTCATGCACACAGGCGAACCCAGGCTCTGGCATGTGATTATTATTGCCTGTAGGCTGCGAACACGTCCATATTTCCGTGGTGACGGAGAGGACGAATTTGCAGACGGTACTTGCCTAAAATACAGGGTGGTCCATTGATAGTGACCGGGCCAAATATCTCACGAAATAAGCATCAAACGAAAAAACTATAAAGAACCAAACTCGTCTAGCTTGAAGGGGGAAACCAGATGGCGCTATGGTTGACCCGCTAGATGGCGCTGCCATATGTCAAACGGATATCAAATACGTTTTTTTTTTTTTTAATGGGAACCCCCATTTTTATTACACATTCGTGTAGTACTTAAAGAAATATGAATGTTTTAGTTGGACCACTTTTTTCGCTTTGTGATAGATGGCGCTGTAATAGTCACAAACGTAAGAGTACGTGCTATCACGTAATATTCCGCCAGTGCGGACAGTATTTGCTTCGTGATACATTACCCGTGTTAGAATGGACAGTTTACCAATTGCGGAAAAGGTCGATATCGTGTTGATGTATGGCTATTGTGATCAAAATGTCCGACGGGTGTGCTATGTATGCTGCTCGGTATCCTGGACGACATCATCCAGGAGTCCGGACCGTTCGGCGGATAGTTACGTTATTTAAGGAAGAAGAAGTGTTCAGCCACATGTGAAACGTCAACCACGACCTGCAACAAATGATGATGCCCAAGTAGGTGTTTTAGCTGCTATCGCGGATAATTCGCTCATCAGTAGCAGACAAAAGCAGACAAACTGCGTGAGAATCGGGAATCTCAAAAACGTCGGTGTTGAGAATGCTACATGAACATCGATTGCACCCGTACCATATTTCTATGCACCAGGAACGGCACGGCGACGACTTTGAACGTGTTGTGTGTTGTTCGAAACTACCCGCAGCAAATCTAGCGGTCCGCCTCTGAATTTCTTCCATGTCTTCCTTTAATTCAACCTGGCGCGAATCCCAAACACTCGAACAGTACTCAGCAATGGGTCGCACTATGTGCGGTCTCCTTTACAGATAATCCACATTTTCCTAAAATTCTCCAAATAAACCGAACTCGACCATTCGCCTTCCCTTCTACAGTCCTTACATGTTCACTCCATTTCATTGCGATTTGCAGTGTTACGCCTGGCTGTATCAGCCAGCACACTGCTAATGCTGTATTCGAACATTATGGTTTTTTTGCCTACTCCTCTGCATTAACTTACGTTTTTCTACGTTTAGAGCTGGCTGCCATTCATCGCACCTGGTACACCAATCTGAAACACAAGTTACATTGTATATTTACTTGTACGAAGAAAATACTTATTTAGTATTAAAAGCACAAGTTGTCACAATATTTCCACAGTAAACTTCCAACAAAGGGCATGATAATTGAATTAGATATGTTTGTGTTATCAATTCACACCATCGTAAGTGACAGAGGGAAATGAAAATATGGGTACTATTAAAAGCTTCAGGTGTTTCCTTATACGCTCAATGAAATTAACACTGACGTTATGAAAGCAAAAGTCTTTAGGAACAAACTATAAGAGACTTTGTATGTCCAACTTTTTACAGATGGTTGCGGTACCTCGGCTGTACAGTACAGAACGTCAAATCAAACACCTAGCAGCGGTCTAACAATCTGGAAATTTAGACGGCTGAAAGGCGCTTGATTTGACATTCTGTCCAAAATACAGGAAGCCGATTGAGGCAAGCGGTTCTTCAATTCGCAGCCAAATTTGGATGCGGTTTACATCAGGATTGCAATCTTATGCTGGAGAACCGTAAATATTGTTTTTATGTAGATGTCAAAGAAAGAGGCATGGATAAAGCGGAGTCGAATGATGGTGGAAACCGTTGATCGGTCCAAGTAAGTCCTCCAAAACTACGGCCTTGTAAAATCTGAGGTTGTAATGCCGCATAATATCCGCTTTTCATTCATTGTGATCCGTTTCACATCTCATGCCGCTGACACCGAGCGAGGTGGCGCAGTGGCTAGCACATTGGACTCGCATTCGGGAGTACGACGGTTCAATCCAGCGTCCGGCCATTCTGATTTAGGTTTTCCGTGATTTCCCTAAATCGCTTCAGGCAAATGGTTCCTTTGAAAGGGCACGGCCGACTTCCTTCCCTAAACCGATGACCTCGCTGTCCGGTCTCCTCGCCCAAACAACCCCAACTCGCTCTTGATGTAACGTATTGAGTTTGTATACGGCAATTTCAAATCGAGAACAGTTTCTACTGCTTCGTAAAGACATGAACTTTCTCTGTCATTACAGCGGATGCTAGCGCGGGAATACACCCATAGCAGGCGGTTTGTCACCCCACCCCTTATACTGCCCAAAATATTCCAGTACCACATCCAATATACAACGGTTGGCTGCTTTTTTTTTTTTTTTTACACCTCTAGCTTTCATTATTTTTAGGGACACTCTAGGAGTCTGACATATGTTAGAGCATCTGTGTTCTTCTAACAGTCTTACAGACTGCGAAAATTCTTGGAAAGAGATCCTCTTCAGCCTATAGAGGTGTCTCTTTCACCTGGCGTGTCACATGCGGTCGGATCAGATGGAGGAGCCGGCCACGAAACGTGATCTCCGAGTCCCGTTCACCTCTCAGAAAACGTCTGACGCAGCTGTTGACAAGCAACATGTGCAAAGTGAGCTGATCCTCCATCGTTTTTTACAGCCACGGACTTGCTCGACGACAAGTGGGGCTTCGTCCAACATTTCGAGGAATGTGTATCAGTGTACACTGGTGTAATTAAGTGGATCGTCATGACCAGATGAAACTACTTTCGTCGGCTCGTAACTGACGAGCCGTTGATTGCTCTGGGAGAAGGTTCATCAAACTAGAGCACATGAAACACTAGTCCACCTTATTACGTAAATGAATAAAAGATTTACTTAACTTTGACAAAGTTCTTTGCCACGTGAGTGCTTCATAATTGCAACTGTAATTTACTGTGAAAGCACAGCTTGATGCATAGATTAACAGACTGTTCTCTTGCAGTGCAAATTTGCAACATTTACGGAAGTACATTTCATCAGAAGGTTTAACAACTCATTGATCCTACTCGATCACGGTGACTGCTTCAGCTGAGGACGTAAACTGACCAGAGTTCATCTACATCTACAGCTACGTGATTACTCTGCTATTCACAATTAAGTGTCTGGCAGAGGGTTTAATGAACCACCAAGCCGTCTCTACCGTTCCACTCTCGAACGGCGCGCGGCAAAAACTAGCACTTAAATTTTCTGTGCGAGTCCTGATTTCTCTTATTATATCGTGATGATCATTTCTCACTATGTAAGTGGGTGCCAACAGAATGTTTTCGCAATCGGAGGAGAAAACTGGTGATGCTCGGGGCGAAACTGACCTCTACACGAGGGCGCTGCTAAATTGAGAACGAGAGCGCGTCTTCTGGAGTGTCTCTAATTGGTCGTTGCTGACCGCAGCGAGCACTCGCGAAGGTACCATCTGGGGAGAAAGGAAATATGCGCCTATTAGGCAGTCATGGACTGTGCACTTCCGGTCCACACATTATTGGGAGTTCTGACTGTTCCGTCTCTGGTGAAATAGGCTTCATCGGAAAGCTGTACATACGCAGGTAAGGGGGATCGACCATGCAGTGCTTCAGTACTCATTGGTTCAACTGAAATCGAGTTCCCAAGACAGGAGGTTCAAATGGTTCAAATGGATCTGAGCGCTACGGGACTTAACAGCTGAGGTCATCAGTCCCCTAGAACTTAGAACTACTTAAACCTAACTAACCTAAGGACAGCACACACATCCATGTCCGAGGCAGGATTCGAACCTGCGACCGTATCAGTCGCGCGGTTCCGGCGTGAAGCGCCTAGAACCGCTCGGTCACCGCGGCCGGCCAAGACAGGAAGAGTTGAATGTCATACTTTATGTGAGTGCTAAGGCTACAGATGCTATTCCCTCCTTACTTTAAGGACAGTATTATGCGAGAAGCCGATATCACGGGCAAATGATGAAGTACAGTTTGAAGGCTTCTCGTCAAAGCGGGCCGGTTTACAGTTGTTCTCTTCGTTCGTTGTATTGTACCGATCGCCCTTTTTCTCTTAAACCCTGGTACTATCTTGAAAACATTGTTAGCGCCCAATATCTACTTCCCGGGGCCTTGGCCCTAAATAGCCTGTCAGCTAGCACAGGCAAAAAGGGCATTCCTGGCCAAGAGAAGTCAACAAGTGTGAATCATAGACCCTAATTGGAGGATGAAATTCCTGAGAATATACATTTGGAGCACAGCATTGTGTTAGTGAAACATGGACCGTGGGAAAGCTGGAGCAAAAGAGAATCGCAGCATTTGAGATGTGACGTTACAGAAGAATGTTGAAAAGTAGGTGGACTGATGAGGTAAAAAATGAGGAGAATCCGTGCAGTACTGGCGAAGAAAAGAACATATGGGCAACACTACAAGAAGAAAAGGTAGGTTGATACGACATCTGCTAAGACATCAGGGAATAACTTCCATATAATTGAGGACAGAGATCCCAGGTTCTACTTCTGAGATGAAAAGATTGGCACAGAGAGGCATTCGTGGTGGGCGGCTAAATAAATAAATAAATAAATAAATAAAAATAAAACATATATACATTTTGATTCTTTACTTTGTTTTTAGATTTTGCGGTATACCGCTTGATAAAGGCTTTTAGTTAAAATAAATCATTTCTACAGTCAATGGCGACTACGATGTCTTTAGAAAGTGTTACGTAACCCCTAGCATGAAAATTTAATCAGAACTAGCTGAGTTTTTCAAGATCTCTGTTTGCGGAATCCATGTAGAATTTTATAGAGGAGATTTTTTTCTCTGCAGGAACGTCATAATGCTTGAGCACGAAACACGTTCAAAAATACTACAAAAAATTGACGTAAGCAATACAGGCCTATAACTACAAAAGGTTATCTGACAACCTTTCTTTGGGACTGACCTGTGTTCTCATTCAATCGACTGCTGTCTTTATGTGGCCAGTGACATTCGACGAACTACTGTCAGAGAAGGAGAATGTTTCTTCACATTATCTCTGCAGAAGCCCACAGATATCTCTACTGGTCTTTATACCTCTCCACTGTTGACCATTTTTAGTTAATTTTATATTCCTCGACAGCTTATCTGCCATTTCTGAATTCGTACAGTGACTGAAAGAAGGCACGGTTTTTTGGTCTTCCACATTGAAACAGTCTCGAAAGACCGAATTCAGTATTTCGACTTTCTCTCTTTCATCCTCTGTTTCACTGGTTGATTGTAAAGATAATTTCGATCTGCTTACTGAACGTTACACATGACTGAAACGTTTTAGGATTATTAGCCAGATCGTTTGGCAATATTTCACATTGGGATTCACTGAATGCATCTCACATTGCTCTTATCAGGACCATTTTGGCTTCATTCCGCTTCTGTTTCTCTAACAGGCTTTGACTTCCCTTAAATCAGAGATGAAGTTCTCTCAGATTTCGTAGTAACTTTCTAACATGGGTTGTATATCCCTCGTAACCTGGCTCCGCACATACTTGTCTAAGGCATATTGTATACAAGGCATTTTGTATAGAGCACGTAGAACACCGTGGCCGGCAGACGCGCAGACAGCAGGGTACAAGTGGGGAGAGCTGTAGCAGTGGGGCCTGCGGGCAGCCGCTGTAGGGGAAACGCCGAGCGCTGGAGGGGAAAGTGCCGTCATAAACGGAAGCCTACACTGACATATTAAGCGGGGCCCCTTCACGCCCACACTTGCATGGTAACCATTCAAAAAGATGTCACCTCTTCCTTGGTTAGTACCTAAAAAGAATTCCGCCGAAAAAGCAGCGATTAGTTTTCAAAAAAAAATTCAAAAATGTTCAAATGTGTGTGAAATCTTATGGGACTTAACTGCTAAGGTTATCAGTCCTTAAGCTTACACACTACTTAACCTAAATTATCCAAAGGACAAACACACACACCCATGCCCAAGGGAGGATTAGAACCTGCGACCGTAGCGGTCGTGCGGTTCCAAACTGTAGCGCCTATAACCGCTCGGCCACTCCGGCCGGCGATTTATTTTCGCCTGGTTTGGTAACTATTTGTAACTTACAGGGAAGTGTCACGAGTGGGAAATTTTGACTAAAAACGACACATTTTTATTATTGCCGTGTTACCGCTCGGCCACACCGGCTGGCGATTTATTTTCGCCTGGTTTGTTAACTATTTGTAAATTTCAGAGAAGTGTCACGAGTGGGGAATTTTGACTAAAAACGACACATTTTTATTGTTGCCATGTTAAAATTTGCTTCTTCTGCCAAAACTCAGAATTCACACAGTCTCACCTCACTAATTTGTTATGCAGAAGCAACTGTGAGAGAATTCTGAAAGAGTGGTTTATTAAGTTTATTAAGTGAGGAACCGAGGAAAAATTAGGTCAGTGTCTTATGAAAAAGCACGTCCTCGGTACAAATTAAATGTATAATGTCTTCACTTATGTTGTTCCATAACACATAGCATTTCTCGTTTCACCAGCTATCTATAGCCTTTAAAAATTACATTCTTTCGTCGAAAAAGTGTGTAGTTAGCGGAATAACACGGTTGATAATGAGGATTTGCGTAATTACTATGCAGAAAAATACTCTCCTCTCTGTGTGCTGTTATTTGTCAAAACACATTCAAATGGCTCTGAGCACTATGGGACTTAACATCTATGGTCATCAGTCCCCTAGAACTTACAACTACTTAAACCTAACTAACCTAAGGACATCACACAACACCCAGTCATCTCGAGGCAGAGAAAATCCCTGACCCCGCCGGGAATCGAACCCGGGAACCCGGGCGTGGGAAGCGAGAACGCTACCGCACGACCACGAGATGCGGACTCAAAACCTCAGTTCGATATCTAAAACAGTATATGAAATATGTCGAATGTTTTGGATATTTCACTCTGGCTTGCTCGCTGGCGCTGTACACCAAACGCAAAATCATAGCAACCCCTACGTTTCATTGCAAACTTATTCGAATTTCGCTCAGTGTCTTACTTCCACGTAAACATCACAATTAAGAAAATGATGGGCAGATCATAATGAACCTGACATGTAAAGCCAGAACTAAAGCAAAAATGAGTTTTTTTTACCGAATAGTTTCTCTAAAATCGTTTCAGGAAGATTGGACGGCGTGCTTGTCGGTTTTGTCATCGCCGATCGGCCAAAAGATGTCTAACGCTTGTCGGTGTCCCCTTTCAGACAAACGATGGAACTCGCCCAGCGCTTTGGACGAAAACTGGTCACTGCACATGGACCACCGTATCATTGCGACCTTATACAACAATGCTTATGAGTTTTACCCATTTGTGATGCACCTCTTCGTCCTCAGAGCTGAATATTCGATGATGACTGCTTACGTACTCTGTGATTTGTCTCCTGTCACATTTGCTAAGCAAAAAATATTTTTGCTGTCGTTTATAACATTCCTTGTTAATATCTGTAATCACTGATGCTATCACCGCCTTATGATCACTGGTTCCCTCCTCGACATAAAATGATTCGATAAGTTCGGGTCTTTTAGTTAGTAGGAGGTCTAAGACATCGTCCTCCTGCATTGGTTCTTCGAAGTAATTTTCAGACAAGACATTCAGAACGATCCTGCACGAATCATCTGGCACAAATTTTGATTGCTGACTCTCCCAGCGTACAGCTGACAAATTGAAGTCTCCCCCTGTTGCAGTGGCGTGATCAGCAGACTTCCTCGTGATATTCTGCAAATTGTCTCTGAAGTGGAAATTTCATGGAAAGCCGAAATCTGGACTTACAAGCAGGCATATGAACCGCCGTGCTCTAGGACAAGAGTCCAGTGTCTTACTGGTGTGCCGCCTTGGTCGGTGGTCCTGTTGACGTGTTCACACACGAAAATCATGTCAGCTAATTCCGTAACTAGTTACAGCGCCGTTTGACTTGAGCTGATCAACTGCGCATCACAGCTTGTAAGAATAGACTTCAGTCCTGCATGTCTTGCATTTAAACTGGCCATTTCAATATCCACATCAAACCATCTGCGGAGGAGGGATGATGATTACGGTGCTCGCTTATTATTATGTGCGCCTAAATCTCGATTGGGTTTGATAGTGTCTGAATATTAGCAACTACTTACAAAATAAATCATTTCGTTGCATTCAGTAAACAACGATCCTGTTTCCACTGATAGAGCTATCCCAGAACGTATGTGTCTGTGACGATCGAATCAACAGTTTCCGTGTCACGGCACCTGAAATCAAATTGATACTTTTTCCATCTCTATCATTGTTGATAGTTCGTGTCTTCAAAGGAGCGTACCATGTATGAGTATGCCAACATGCGCTCATAGAGAGGAAGGTAAACTGTGGGAAATGCAAGGAGATTGAAAGAAATGCATAAACTAGACTTAGTGTGAGATGCCGTGATTTTGCGTTGGTGTTACATGTCTACCCAAGAGGCAACACAGTGGCCAGGAAACGTTATAAGGAAGTGAGATAAGAGTCTCACAGACTGCTGAAAGCATGACAGGGCACGACAAGATTCAAAAAGCTTATCAAGTCTTGTCAGTCCTTAGCACATTCCCTTGTCAATCTTCCGTGAATCGCCTATCCGTCAGAAGTGTACAGTTGCAGCATGGTGCTCGAGGCTTGAAAGGAAACTGGAGACTTGACAAGAAATTGCTCAAACCCTGTCAAGTATGGAAGCCACCAGGTAATCTTTAAGCAAATGGTCTCCTTATGTGAACAGCCTTGCCCGATGGTGTCCCTGTCACAGCTGATTGATGGGCGCTAATTGTTTTGGGATTCTCGCGAAATCAAGTGACGCCAGTTGTCGCTTTGACGTCTAAATAGGGCCTCGTCTGTAATAAGAATGTGTGGCGATTCAAAGCAGTTGGAACTACAATTGATTTTTTTTTTTTGCTCTTTCTTCTTAAAATTTGTGTTGTACCCACGGTAGACCGTAGATCGCTCCGGATGTTTTCGAAAAGAGACGCAACGTTCGCTTATCAAACACTTGCCATCGTCTTGAGAAGCGGTTTACGCGTGAGGAAAGCATAGCCTCTGCGATATTGAAAATCCATGCTATTCTTTTGTAATCTCTGACATACTACGGATCCGGTTCGGATCCGGTTACGTCGCGACATGCTCCTGCTCGCTACACTCTTGTCTGTAATGGACCGTTTTCAGATATCGTGATTACACTCGCGCAGACTTCACCCACCAAGGCAACATACTGAAACCATAAATGGCGCATCTCACTAACAGCCCCTCTCGTGAATTTTTGTCACTCATTTTGTATGTACTTGTAGTTAAACTGAGCCACTCTTGTTGTGACTTGGCGTGCAGTATTTGGGCGTTGATCCACCGTTCTTGGTGCAGTATTGTATCTTGTGTTAGTCACTAAAATTGACTGTAATCAGCTGTGGTCACGCCAGGCAGCACATATATGTACTGGTATGCTTTAATTCTCGTGACGCATGTGCAATGTACCGCACTAATTACAGTACAAATGATAGAACTCGCCATTTTCAAAATTTACAGGGACAGTGTTTCCTTTAAAACAAAGTAACGTAATTCTCAGGCGGCCAGGAAACGTTTCGCCTAGTATGACTGACGCATTTGCGTAATGGTAAGCGCTCGCTTATTTCTAAATTAAGCGTATCACTATTAGTATAACAAAGTAATTAAACAATGAAATGTCCATAGTGAACTGGAGACCGTGTTGTTTTGTAGTAATTATTCTTGTTCCTTTCCAGTCTTCGGTAAACAGTGGTCAATTCTAGCGTTTCAGCCTCATGGCATCTTGCACTATCCTTACTCATTTTCCTTAAAATCGACTGGCAGAAGAAACGGTTATTTTTTCTTGTTGTTGTTGCGGTGTGGTTCTATGCTGCTCTCCATGCAACTCCATCATGTGCAAGCCTTTTCAGCTCCGAATGTCCATATGAAGCGCCTTACTGTGTTCGTCCTTTGGTCACCCTCTACAATTTTTACGCTCCACACTTCCCACCAAAATCATACGGACAATTCCCAGATGCCTCTAATTTTAGCCTATCGACCGATTCCTTCTTTCACTAAAAGTGCGCGAGAATTTTGTTTTGTTCTCTATCCTATTCATTACCTCCAAATTAGCTAAGTGATATACCCAGCTAATCTTCAGTATTCTTCTATAGCATCAGATTTCAAAAGCTTGTCGGAAATGCTTATTGTCTACATTTCACTTCCAGATAAATACGATCAGAGAAGACCTCTTAACACTTCATTTATATTAGATGTTTACAACTTCCTCTTTTTCAGAAATGTTTTTCTTGCTATTACCAGTCTGTATTTTATATGCGTTTTTCCAATGGATAAATAACACAGTCGACCAGTTGCAAATAATTGTCCAATACATTTACCTAGATTTCTACACTTCTAAGGATGTGTTCATCACAATGAAAAACTTAAAAGTCGAAAAGTTACTTTTTTATCCTCTCTACATCTACCATCATCAGTTTGCTTTACTGCATAAACTCATGTAATACTTTTTGTATTTAATTTCCTAATTTAATTCTCTCAGCATCACCTGATTTAATTCGACTACATTCCATTACAATTGTTTTATTTTTTCTGATACTCGAGCTATAATTTCTGTCGAAGGCACTACACATTTCGTTCAGCTGCTTTCTGACAGCAACACAACGCCATCAGCAAACCGAAAACTTTTTATGTCTTCTCCCTGAGTTTTTAATTGCCTTCCAAACTTTTTCCACGGTTTCCTTCACAGCTTACTCAATGTACAGAGTGAATAACACTAGGAATAGGCTACAAATCTGTCTTACATGCTTCTCAACTATGGCTTGCCTTTCATGTCTTTCGACTCTTTATAACTGTAATCTGGTTTCTGTAAGTTGCAAATAACCTTTCGCTCCATATGTTTTATCCCTGTTACGTTCAAAATTTCAAACAATTTACTCTATCAAACATCGTAAAAAGCGTCCTCTAAATCTACAAATGTTATAAACGTAGGATGGCTTTCTTCAACGTATCTTCTAAGATGACTGGTAGGGTCATTGTTGCCTCATTTGTTCCTACATTTCACCGGAACTCAAACTGACCTCCACGAGTTTTTCCATTCTTGAAGCGCATCATTAAAATGACAAATGTAAACATCGACTCTGTAACTTTCCTTGTTTTGAAAGATATAGTAAATTTAAATTATCAGCATTTTCAGTTAAGCATCGTTTCCTCCACACAAAAACGATGACAGCATGACACCTTATTGAATCATTAGGTAATAGAATATTTGTTGTAAAGTTTAGTGCATAATAGTTGCTTTTGTTCTTTATTTATTTATGAGAAAGCACGTTGGTACAAGGCTACTGGCCGTGACATTCAAAGTTAAGAAGGAAATTGTATTGGTTTATGTAAAAGAATTTAACGTTTATTATGTAATGGATATTATTGTTGCTTTATTTAGAACGAAAAAGTGGTCAAGCTTTGATTATTTAAATATGTTAAAATGTAAAATAATGTAGAATAAGCTGAAGGCAATCAGATGGACAGCTTCAGGACAGGGAATTGCTCGAGTCATTTGAGCGAGGATATTCGGCGTCCGGGAAACGCGACCGGGGCGGGCAGAGCGACAGTTGGGCTTGAGACGCGAACGAGGACAGAAACATTTCGCGTTGTGTGGTATCGCGGGACTCCTCTGACAGGTGAGCAGCCGCGCGCCTCGTGTGAACTTAACTTTTCGCGTAGTTAACGAGGTGGAGTATTGGACTGGTAATTCGCGATGAAATTGAGAATGTTCGAATTGTGTCAAATGGATATGCGCTCGAGTGTAATAGTAATTCTAAATACGACCTCTTTCGCTATTAGTTTGCTTTCAGAATATACATGAAGAGAAATGAAATGTCGTGTGGATAGGGCCCCCCGTCGGGTAGACCAAGCGCCTATTAACTTTGTATTTCGCAAACTTGCCATCAGCCAGACAATTTAACCAAAGGGTCACAAGTATCTAATTTAGGGCGTGCAATGCGATACGTGAGGCTCAACTCCCAGACGATTTTTAGCCAAGACATTTCTACAAAGAGGAACTGCATGTGAGCCCAAACATCTCTGGGATGTAAGCTCGCTATATATATATACGGCGTCTGTTTTTCCCTTAGTCGTGCATACTTCCATAACCTTTCATTTGTCGTCTAATGTTTCCTGCTTAGTCAAAAATGGCTCTGAGCACTATGGGACTTAACATCTGAGGTCATCAGTCCCCTAGAACTTAGAATTACTGAAACCTAACTAACCTAAGAACATCACACACATCCATGCCCGAGGCAGGATTCGAACCTGCGATCGTAGCGGTCGCACGTTTCCAGACTGTAGCCAATCTGGCCGGCCCTGCTTAGTCATGTTGCATTCCTTGTCAATCACATTTTTTAGACGTCTGTATTGTCTTTTTCCTGTTTCATTTGCTGCAATGTTTAATTTTCTCCTTTTGTCAGTTACATTCAATATCTCCTGTGTTATCTAAGGATTTTTAGTAAACCTCGTGTATCTACCTATTTGATCCTCAGCTGCCTTCACTACTTCATCTCTAAGCTACTCGATCTTCTATTGTGTTATCTTCCCCTGTTTTTGCCTAATGTTTCCTCTAAATTGCTCAGCAACCTCGTGTTCCTTCAATTTAGAGAGGTTCCATCTCTCCGCTTCCTACTTTTTTTTATAATTTCTTCCTTTTTGGTCTGTTTAGAGGACATAAAAATAAACACATTCATTTGGCAAAAGTTTCTTGGGTGCATCATTTCTCCGCCAGGATTCCATGAACGTTTTGATGCCAGTGATGTTCAGACAAGGTGTTAAAACTGCTGCATGATGAATATTGTTGTAGAGGTGTGGCATGGAACTTCGTACGTCTACATTAACATACAACTGGCATGTGCGTGCTAATGATTGTCTAACACGCTCAAAACAACTAGTGTTACTCGAATAATGGCTGCAACTCCAGTCAAATGGGCAGTCTCCTGTTTTGGAGTGTTTATCGGAGTCTCATACACCAAACACTTCATCTCCCCCACCCAGGGAAAGAAATCGATAGCAGATCGGCAACAACTCTAAAACAGTATTTATCAAACGGCAGTGTATGGGCACCGTCTCCGAACAGCATTAGTGCCAAAACCTTCGTGGACGCCTGGTCGGCAAACGATGCACCTGCAACATTCTTGTCATATTAAAAAAAAAAAAATGAGTTTATTTTTATTTCTTCTAAACACTAAAATTTTATATAATTTTTTTGCATATTATACATTTTTCGCTGCTTCTTTTCGGTTGTAATTTCGAATCAGTTGTCTTATTTTCGAACTATTAGGCATATGATCACACGATCATTGTGAATTTAATATCGATTGAAGTGTGAGTGGGTCGCTAAAGTTCGTCTGTTGATCTGCGTTCCACGTACACGTTGGCAAGCTCGCAGCAAGTAGGACACACGGAGCCGATCACCTCGCACACTTATCACCTTCATGGAGCCTTCCGCCTGCCGGGGTGGCCGTGCGGTTCTAGGCGCTACAGTCTGGAACCGCACGACCGCTACGGTCGCAGGTTCCAATGCTGCCCCGGGCATGGATGTGTGTGATGTCCTTAAGTTAGATAGGTTTAAGTGGTTCTAAGTTCTAGAAGACTGATGACCTCAGAAGTTAAGTCCCATAGTGCTCAGAGCCATTTGAACCATTTTGGAGCCTTTCGCGCACTGTCTTCTACGATATCACCTTACCGATGGCAGCACCAAGGACAGGCCGTACCTCTGATAGAACCCGGAGTCTATTTCTCAGAGTGCGTAGCACCAGACTGCGGTCATTGAGCGAGTTGTAGCCCTCGGTTGTCGTGGCTGCATTCCTGGGCGTCAGTCGTTTGGTTGGAAGGTATTGCCACAGTCGACGAACAAAGGAAGTAACCTGACCAATTCTGTCTGTGTCTGACCCGATTCTAATAGGTGAGCGATCCTCTGTAGCAGTAAATAACGCCTCAAAACAATTGCACCTAGTGGGTGATCCCATCTGTCTTCTTTCACTGACTACACCAAATGTTGCTCTACTCTGCCTGCCGTGTACAGAAAACGACAGAGTATCGCTGCGATACTGATCTGCGTGTGGAAAAAGGTAAAATCATACATTACTGTTGACTAGGAGACTCGTAGGGGTATGTTCAGAGGCCTAATTTGAGAGCATATTTCTCTGCTAGTACAGGTATCTTCCGTTGGCGAAGCGTGAGTACTGTGTCTACTTTGCCAGGCTAGGTATGATTGCGTTGTTGAAGATGCCGAGTCAAAGAGGTGAGACTGAAATCGGGTGCTGGAACCAACCCGCCCTTCTCGGATAGCATCAGGTGGCTACCGAGATTAACGTCCTAATTTAATGCACGGGTTACCACCAACGGAATCACGTACCTTCGCTCCATGAGGCACTGCGGACAGCTCTTGAATTTAACACACGACATTGGCGCAATTTTACTGATAAGGGATTTTATGCTGCCACCTCTCCTCTTCGTCACCAGGAATCAAGCCGGCTAAGTCCAAGTCATCGCCTCTGAATGAGCGTGCGTCAGCGACATGGGTAACGGAGACAGGTTTGCATGTGGTTACGTGCCTGAGCACTCCCTTCCATAATGATGGTCAGGTCCTGCAGGAAGTGTTATCTCTTCTGTCTATAAGCTGGTCGTAGGTTGTGTTCCAAAAATGAACAGCATAGACAGAAGTGATGACACTTTCTGCAGGACCTGACCATCATTTAGCAGGACAATGCTCAAGCACGTACAGTGCAAGCCGTTACTGATTTGTTTGACTGGTGGGGCTGCTAAGCGTTATACAACCTACTGTACTCCTCTGACTTAAAACCTCGTGAATTCAAATCGATTTCTAAACTGAAGGAAACACTTCACGGTATTCGCATCATAACTGCTACAAATTCGTCGGGCAATAAACCGCGCCACTCGAACTGTCAACACAACTGGCACTGCGAAATGTATCCTACGACTTCCACATCACTGGCAACGACTTATACACAATGCTGGTGATAGTGTCGGAAGTTCCATGCGGCTTTTCACGGATGATGCTGTAGTATACATAGAAGTTGCAGCATTAGAAAATTGCAGCGAAATGCAGGAAGATCTGCAGCGGATAGGCACTTGGTGCAGGGAGTGGCAACTGACCCGTAACATAGACAAATGTAATGTATTGCGAATACATAGAAGGAAGGATCCTTTATTGTATGATTATATGATAGCGGAACAAACACTGGTAGCAGTTACTTCAGTAAAATATCTGGGAGTATGCGTGCGGAACGATTTGAAGTGGAATTATCATATAAAATTAATTGTTTTGGTAAGGCGGGTACCAGGTTGAGATTCATTGGGAGAGTCCGTAGAAAATATAGTCCATCAACAAAGGAGGTGGCTTACAAGACACTTCTTCGACCTATACTTGAGTATTGCTCATCAGTGTGGGATCCGTACCAGGTCGGGTTGACGGAGGAGATAGAGAAGATCGAAAGAAGAGCGGCGCGTTTCGTCACAGGGTTATTTGGTAACCGTGATAGTGTTACGTAGATGTTTAGCAAACTCAAGTGGCAGACTCTGCAAGAGAGGCGCTCTGCATCGCGGTGTAGCTTGCTGTCCAGGTTTCGAGAGGGTGCGTTTCTGGATGAGGAATTGAATATATTGCTTCCCCCTACTTATACCTCCCGAGGAGATCACGAATGTAAAATTAGAGAGATTCGAGCGCGCAAGGAGGCTTTCCGGCAGTCGTTCTTCCCGCGAACCATACACGACAGGAACAGGAAAGGGAGGTAATGACAGTGGCACGTAAAGTGCCCTCCGCCACACACCGTTGGGTGGCTTGCGGAGTATAAATGTAGATGCAGTAGGTGTAGATGTAGACTGCTCTGAAGGTCAGTAAAACTTATAAACACGGATCTATTTTGTACGGGCTGCAAATAAATAGTTGCCACTATTAAAGTTCCAACCCTCGCATGAGCCAAGTTTGATCAATCTTTGTTACTTGGCAGATATATCACATGAAACTTTCGCCCGCGTGTATGTGTATCTTTTTATGACTTGCATCTCTCCTTTCTGGTGAAGAAGAATAATTACTGCATTGTTCCAGTATCCCTGTTCGCTACAGTACCGAACGCCGCTTAAAAATTCGAGCAGTACTGCAACACAGCTAGCAGAACCACGCCTGTCGGTTTGCAGTTACTGCATGACAGTTGCATGTTCTGATTTGCATCCTACTGTTGAACGTTTGTGATGATGTCACACAAATGCGCGTTACATTAGGTTGGGGATTCCTGTTGTCAACTCATCTCTACGTTAAACTTTACCTTGCAGCATAGTCCTTTATTGCCCATAGCTATGAATCAAACTTGGGAACTGAAATACGATCTCTCTAAGTATATGAGCAAGTCTCTACAGTCCGCCGGCATTCATAGATGCCACTCACTCGTTAACTCCTTTTGAATACAGATGAACCCGAGCTCCATCGACAAGATTTCATAGATTGTTACGGCGTATTTTAGTATGAGATACCACTGATCTCCAAGTTCGTAACAGACTTTACTGCATCTCGTTTG
This sequence comes from Schistocerca gregaria, assembly GCF_023897955.1. Classification (NCBI taxonomy): domain Eukaryota; kingdom Metazoa; phylum Arthropoda; class Insecta; order Orthoptera; family Acrididae; genus Schistocerca; species Schistocerca gregaria. The sequence continues at coordinate 872,307,151 of NC_064922.1, forward strand.
ATATCTTACCTCTATTTATGTTTGTTTCTGCAGTGCACTGACAATATCTGGCCACCAATACTGATGTGGGCATTATGCGCTCTGTATCCTGTGTGGAGACAAAATGGTTCAAATGGCCCTGAGCAGTATGGGACTTAACATCTGAGGTCATCAGTCCTGTAGAACTTAGAACTATTTAAACCTAACTAACCTAAGGACATCACACACATCCATGCCCGAGGCAGGATTCGAACCTGCGACCGTGCCGTTCGCGCGATTCCAGACTGAAGCGCCTACAACCGCTCGGCCACACCGGCCGGCCATATCTGGGGACAAATTGGTTCTTTCACTCACGGTACGTGTTGTTGACAACACTTTACTCTTTCTTTTCACTCGCTACTGTCCGGATCTGTCTTGTGCCTGTTTTTTCCGATAGTGTTAGTCGTAGGTTAACAGTACAACACGTCAGATGAAGACTTGGCGTATAGATATCTGGATGCGCTGAGTGCAATGGAAGAGCGGCAAAAGGACACTATGCTTTGATGTTCCAGCAGCGACGGCAACCACGCTGCAGAACTTCTGCATCCGTATGCAGGCGCCTAGGAGAATCCGTACTATACGTTTTGTTGACTGCCTACAGGCTTGTTCACTGTTGTAAGACGATAATAGGGATAACAAAGCGAATTTATCATACACTGAGGTGACAAAAATCATGGGATAACGATATGCACATATGCAGATGGTGACAGTATCGCGTACACAAGGTTTAAAAGGGCATTTACTTGGCCTAACTGTCATTTGTGTTCAGGTGATTCACTTGAACAGGTGTCCGACGTGATTACGGCAGCACGACGGGAATTAACAGACTTTCAACGAAGAAAGGTAGTAGGAGCTACACGCATGGGACATTCCATTTCGGAAATTGTTAGGGAGTTCAGTATTCCGAGATCCATAATGTCAAGTGTGTGCCGAGAATACCAAATATCAAGCATTGCCTCTCACAACGGACAGCGCGGAGGCCGAGGATTTTCGCTTAGCGACCGAGAGCAATGGCTCAAATGGTTCAAATGGCTCTAAGCAGTATGGGACTTAACATCTAAGGTCATCAGTCCCCTAGAACTTAGAACTACTTAAACCTAACTAGCCTAAGGACACCACACATCCATGCCCGAGGCAGGATTCGAACCTGCGACCGTAGTAGCAGCGCGGTTCCGGAGTGAAGCGCCTAGAACCACTCGGACATAGTGGCCGGCTATAGCAACGGCCAATGCAAACAGATAAGCGACAATGCGTGACATAGCGGCAGAAATAAATGTGGGACGTACGACGAACGTATCGATTCGGACAGCGCTGTGTAATTCAGCGTTAATGGGCTACGGCAGCAGATCACCAACCCGATTTGCTAACAGCACGACATCGCCTGCAGCGCCTTCCCTGGGCTCGTTACCATATCGGTTGGACCCTAGTCGACTGGAAAACCGTGGCCTGGTCAGGTGAGTCCTGATTTCAGTTGGTAAGAGCTGATGGTAGGGTCCGACTGTGGCGCAGATTCCACGAGGCCATGGACCGAAGTCGTCAACAACGCACCGTCCAAGCTAGTGGTGGCTTCATAATGGTGTGGGGTATGTTCGTATGGAATGGACTGCATCCTGTGGTCCAACTGAAACGATAATTGACCATTTGCAGCCATTCATTCGTGGACTTCATGTTCCCTAAACACGATGGAATTTTTCTGGATGACAAGGCACCATGTCAGGGGGCCACGATCGTTCGTGACTGGTTTGAAGAACATTCTGGACAATTCAAGCGAATGATTTGGCCACCTCATCGCCCCACATGAATCCCATCGAAAGTTTTTGGGACATAATTGAGAGGTCAGTTCGTGGAAAAAATCCTGCACCGGCAACACCTTCGTAATTTTGGACGGCTATAGAGACTAAATTTTGATAATTAATCAACAATGGCGGCCGAAGACTTCCGGCATAAGAAGTCAGCCTCATTCTGCCAACGGCCTTGTCAAAGAGGGCGGAGGAGCGGATAGAGGTTCAGGGCACTCTCTTGTCCTAGGGGTGGGAAATTGCCCCTAAAGGCGGAAGAATCAGCAATGATCAACGACATGAGGATGCAGAAGGCAATGGAAACCACTGCTTTAAAGACACGTAACGTGTATCCACAGGACATGTGGCCTGTACTTGAAGAAGTGTCATGATGATCTGTCCATTGGCAAAGATTCCGGAATAGTCCCCCATTCGGATCTCCGGGAGGGGACTGCCAAGGGGGAGGTTACCATGAGAAAAAGATTGAATAATCAACGAAAGGATAATGCTCTACGAGTCGGGGCGTGGAATGTCAGAAGCTTGAACGTGGTAGGAAAACTAGAAAATCTGAAAAGGGAAATGCAAAGGCTCAATCTAGATATAGTAGGGGTCAGTGAAGTGAAGTGGAAGGAAGACGAGGATTTCTGGTCAGATGAGTATCAGGTAATATCAACAGCAGCACAAAATGGTATAACAGGTGTAGGATTCGTTATGAATAGGAAGGTAGGGCAGAGGGTGTGTTACTGTGAACAGTTCAGTGACCGGGTTTTTCTAATCAGAATCGACAGCAGACCAACACCGACAACGATAGTTCAGGTATACATGCCGACGTCGCAAGCTGAAGATGAACAGATAGATAAAGTGTATGAGGATATTGAAAGGGTAATGCAGTATGTAATGAGGGACGAAAATCTGATAGTCATGGGCGTCTGGAATGCAATTGTAGGGGAAGGAGTAGAAGAAAAGGTTACAGGAAAATATGGGCTTGGGACAAGGAATGAAAGAGGAGAAAGACTAATTGAGTTCTGTAACAAGTTTCAGCTAGTAATAGCGAATACCCTGTTCAAGAATCACAAGAGGTGGAGGTATACTTGGAAAAGGCCGGGAGATACGGGAAGATTTCAATTAGATTACATTATGGTCAGACAGAGATTCCGAAATCAGATACTGGATTGTAAGGCGTACCCAGGAGCAGATATAGACTCAGATCACAATATAGTAATTATGAAGAGTAGGCTGAAGTTTAAGACATTAGTCAGGAAGAATCAATACGCTAAGAACTGGGATAAGGAAGTTCAAAGGAATGACGAGATACGTTTGAAGTTAGGAATAGTGCAGTAGGCAACACAGTTGAAGAGGAATGGACGTCTCTAAAAAGGGCCATCACAAAAGTTGGGAAGGAAAACATAGGTACAAAGAAGGTAGCTGCGAAGAAACCATGGTTAACAGAGGAAATACTTCAGTTGATCGATGAAAGGAGGAAGTACAAACATGTTCTGGGAAAATCAGGAATACAGAAATACAAGTCGCTGAGGAATGAAATAAATGGGAAGTGCAGGAAAGCTAAGACGAAATGGCTGCAGGGAAAATGTGAAGACATCGAAAAAGATATGACTGTCGGAAGGACAGACTCAGCATACAGGAAAGTCAAAACAACCTTTGGTGACATTAAAAGCAACGGTGGTAACATTAAGAGTGCAACGGGAATTCCACTGTTAAATGCAGAGGAGAGAGCAGATAGGTGGAAAGGGACGGTATAGCCACCATTGTTGTGCCCCTCTCATCTCTTTCTTTCTCCTCTCCATCACAGCTTCGAATTTTACCATTCTATTTCTCTTCCTCTAAGCTATCTACCTTTTATATATCTCTTTTACCCCATTCTATCGTCTTATGTCTCTGCTCGATGAGAATAACTTACAAGCTGCAAGAACATAACGAGAAAATTCCCAACTAACAATAGGACTGACATTCACAAAAGAAAAGTATGTTTACTTTCATGTACATAGTCATTACTATTATTATTATTATTATCATTATTATTCTTGATTGTTGTAATTATTTTTTTATTGTTATCGTTATCATTGTACTACTGTTATAATCTCTATTTGTTTTCTTTAATATCAATACTGCATAATACGTTATATGTCCTTAATGTTCTATAGAAATTGTAACTCGCTCAATCTGAGTATGCCTGGTTAGGTGTAAGAGAGGGCCTGAAGGCCCTAATCTTGTCAGGTAAAATAAACGCATAAATAAATACATTGAAAGCCTCTATGAGGGTGAAGATTTGTCTGATGTGATAGAAGAAGAAACAAGAGTCGATTTAGAAGAGATAGGGGATCCAGTATTAGAATCTCAATTCAAAAGAGCTTTGGAGGACTTACGGTCAAATAAGGCAGAAAGGATAGATAACATTCCATCATAATTTCTAAAATCATTAGGGGAAGTGGCAACAAAACGACTATTCACGTTGGTGTGTAGAATATATATGAGTCTGGCGACATACCATCTGACTTTCGGAAAAGCATCATCCACACAATTCAGAAGACGGCAAGAGCTGACAAGTGCGAGAATTATCGCACAATCAGCTTAACAGCTCATGCATCGAAGCTGCTTACAAGAATGATATACAGAAGAATGGAAAAGAAAATTGAGAATGCGCTTGGTGACGATCAGTTTGCCTTTAGGAAAAGTAAAGGCACGAGAGAGGCACTTCTCACGTTACGGCTAATAATGGAAGCAAGGCTAAAGAAATAGGATTTGTCGACCTGGAAAAAGCGTTCGAGAATATAAAATGGTGCAAGCTCTTCAAGATTCTGAAAAAAGTAGGGGTAAGCTATAGGGAGAGACGGGTCATATACAATATGTACAACAACCAAGAGGGAATAATAAGAGTGGACGATCAAGAACGAAGTGCTCGTATTAAGAAGGGAGTAAGACAAGGCTGTAGCCTTTCGCCCCTACTCTTCAATCTGTACATTGATGGAAATAGAAGAAAGGTTCAGGAGTGGAATTAAAATACAAGGTGAAAGGATATCAATGATACGATTCGCTGATGACATTGCTATCTTGAGTGAAAGTGAAGAAGAATTAAATGATCTGCTGAACGGAATGAATAGTCTAATGAGTACACAGTATGGTTTGAGAGTAAATCGGAGAAAGACGAAGGTAATGAGAAGTAGTAGAAATGAGAACAGCGAGAAACTTAACATCAGGATTGATGGTCACGAAGTCCATGAAGTTAAGGAATTCTGCTACCTAGGCAGTAAAATAACCAATGACGGACGGATCAAGGAGGACATCAAAAGCAGACTCGCTATGGCAAAAAAGGCATTTCTGGCCAAGAAAAGTCTACTAATACCAAATACCGGCCTTAATTTGAGGAAGAAATTTCTGAGGATGTACGTCTGGAGTACAGCATTGTATGGTAGTGAAACATGGACTGTGGGAAAACTGGAACAGAAGAGAATAGAAGCATTTGAGATGTGGTGCTATAGACGAAATTAGGGTGGACTGATAAGATAAGGAATGAGGAGGTTTTACGCAGAATCGGAGAGGAAAGGAATATGTGGAAAACACTGATAAGGAGAAGGGACAGGATGATAGGACATCTGCTAAGACATGAGGGAATGACTTCCACGGTACTAGAGGGAGCTGTAGAGGGCAAAAACTGTAGAGGAAGACAGAGATTGGAATACGTCAAGCAAATAATTGAGGACGTAGGTTGCAAGTGCTACTCTGAGATGAAGAGGTTAGCACAGGAAAGGAATTCGTGGCGGGCCGCATCAAACCAGTCAGTAGACTGATGACAAAAAAAAAAAAATAGAGACAGCAAGGCTCAATGTTTCTGCAGGGAACTTGCAAGGACTTGTTGAGTCCGTGCCTTATCGAGTTGCTGCACTATGCCAGGCAAAAGAAGATACGACACGGTGTTAGGAAGTCTCCCAGTGTACTTATATTATTGCTCCGTAACGAGCCACCTCAGGTCTTTTACGAGGGGCGCTTGAAAAATCGGTGCAAAGTCGGAGAGATTGCACCACCGGCGCATTTCGAAGTCATGTTTAATTAGTAGTATCTTTGGAAAGAAAGCACAACAAGTTTCAGCCATATTGGCCTATTTCTTTGTGTTTGGCATTCGTGTGAATCAAGGAAGTCGTATGATTGTCAAAAATGGGCGAAAAAGAATTTCGTGTCGTGATTAAACATTACTTTATGAAAGGCAAAACGCCTCAGGAGGCTAAAGAGAAGCTTGATATACATTACGGTGACTCTGTACCTTCGATTAGAACAGTTTATAAGTGGTTTCAAAATTTTTGGTGTGGCCATATGGGTACAAGTGTTGCTGACCGTTCTGGACGCCCTGTGGAGGTTACGAATCCAGAAATCATTGATAAAATCCATGATATGGTGATGGATGACAGAATATTTAAGGTGCGTGAGTTTGCTAGTGCTGTGGGCATCTCGAATGAACGGCTACATAATATTTTTCATAAACATTTGGAGATGAGAAAGCTATCTGTAAGATGGATCCCGCGATTGCTCACGCTTGACCAAAAACGGAATCGTGTGAAGTGTTGCAAGGAGGTTTGCAGCTGTTCAGGAAGAATCTGCAGGACTTTAACCGTCGTTTCGTCACTGTGGATGAAACATGGATACATTAATATACTCCTGAGACCAAACACCAATCTAAACAATGGGTTACCAAGGGAGAATCTGCACCAAAAAAGGCGAAGACCATTCCTTCGGCCAGAAAGGTTATGGCGACTGTCTTTTGGGATTCGCAAAGGATAAACCTCATCGACTATCTGGAAAAGAGTGAAACTATTACATATGAATATTATTCATCGTTATTGGACCGTTTGAAAGCCGAGCTGCAAGAAAAATGCCGGTGATTGGACCGCAAAAAAGTACTTTTCCATCACGACAATGCACCAACATACACCTCACCAGTTGTGGTCGCAAAATTAATGGAAATAGGATTCCATTTCGTTTCACATCCCCCCTGTTCTCCAGACTTGGCTCCTTTGGACTTCTGTTTGTTCCCAAATGTCACGATAAAGATTTTATTGGGGTGATTGCAGCAACTAATATCTATTTTGCAAACTTGGACAATTCCTATTATTCGGAAGGGATCAACAAATTAGAACAGCATTGGACGAAGTGTATAAGTCTAAAAGGAGACTATGTCAAAAAAATAAAAAAAGTTTACCCAAAACATGTAAGTTGCTTTTATTTTTGCACAGACTTTTCAAACGCCCCTCGTATATAAAAATACTCAGAAAACACCTGAGCAGATTTCTAAATGCATAAATTTCGAGTTTAGCGGAAGTAGCAAATGGACTGAGGCGTGAATGGGAATTTGGATTAAAGTGGGAGGCGTGATAGGGTAGTTGTCCAGTGATATGAAGTCGCCGTGCCAGGGTGGTGTAGTGGTCAGCGCATCTGCCTAGCGAGCAAGACACCTGTGTTCGAATCCTACCATTGGTATAACTTTTCATTAGTCGCTCCAGTCCGCATACATACATCATGAATATTTGAGGCTTGATAAGGTCTCTGGAATCATTCAGTTTTATTCTGTTTCTAAATATCCTCTGTGAGATTTAGATTTACCCTGTATTCTCAGTTTCCTCTTCTTCTTTCGCTTGTCCCAAGTTATTGTCAAATATTTCTTCCTACACTCCTCTTTCAGTAAGCCGAGTTAAAACAATATATTTCTGTGCTCGCTCACTCACATGTTTCACTTTCACTCACACCGATGCAAACACAGCGGAAATTGCAACAGCTTGTGAGTGTGTTTGCTTGTTGGGAGTGACCTTGGTGTGGCTAGTGGGCGCTAACGAAGTTACGGAGAGAGGAAATTAACTGAGCTGACTCCTAGCCCACGTGCTGTGGCATCACACTGTGAAATAGGTCGGGAGTACAAACAGCCTCGTGTACTAGATAACGCGCAGCTGTGTACATTTGGGACATACTCTCAGCGAGCGGAAATAGCTTGTACTCGTGACTCGACAATGCCTTTCCCTTTCACGTCTCTTTCGTTGAAGTACTTCGGCAGGCTGATTTCTGCATACAGGTTCTGCTCTTATTTCATGTGGAATGTTTCGCTTTTGGACACAACAGTAACAGCTTTGGAGGACTTACGGTCAAATTAGGCAGAAGGGATAGATAACATTCAATCAGAATTTCTAAAATCATTAGGGGAAGTGGCAACAAAATGACTATTGACGTTGGTGTGTAGAATATATATGAGTCTGGCGACATACCATCTGACTTTCGGAAAAGCATCATCCACACAATTCCGAAGACGGCAAGAGCTGACAAGTGCGAGAATTATCGCACAATCAGCTTAACAGCTGATGCATCGAAGCTGCTTACAAGAATAATATACAGAAGAATGGAGAAGAAAATTGAGAATGCGCTAAGTGAAGATCAGTTTGGCTTTAGGAAAAGTAAAGGCACCAAGAGGCAATTCTGACGTTACGGCTGAAAATGGAAGCAAGGCTAAAGAAAAATCAAGACACGTTCATAGGATTTGTCGACCTGGAAAAAGCGTTTGACAATATAAAATGGTGCAAGCTGTTCGAGAATCTGAAAAAAGTAGGGGTAAGCTATAGGGAATAATAAGAGTGGGCGATCAAGAACGAATTGCTCGTATTAAGAAGGGTGTAAGACAAGGCTGTAGCCTTTCGCCCCTACTCTTCAATCTGTACATCGAGGAAGCAATGATGGAAATAAAAGAAAGGTTCAGGAGTGGAATTAAAATACAAGGTGAAAGGATATCAATGATACGATTCGCTGATGACGTTGCTATCCTGAGTGAATGTGAAGAAGAATTAAATGATCTGCTGAACGGAATGAACAGTCTAATGAGTACACAGTATGGTTTGAGAGTAAATCGGAGAAAGACGAAGGTAATGAGAAGTAGTAGAAATGAGAACAGCGAGAAACTTGACATCAGGATTGATGGTCACGAAGTCAATGAAGTTAAGGAATTCTGCTACCTAGGCAGTAAAATAACCAATGACGGACGGAGCAAGGAGTACATCAAAAGCAGACTCGCTATGGCAAAAAAAGGCATTTCTGGCCAAGAGAAGTCTACTAATATCAAATACCGGCCTTAATTTGAGGAAGAAATTTCTGAGGATGTACGTCTGGAGTACAGCATTGTATGGTAGTGAAACATGGACTGTGGGAATACCGGATCAGAAGAGAATCGAAGCATTTGAGATGTGGTGCTATAGACGAATGTTGAAAATTAGGTGGACTGATAAGGTAAGGGATGAGGAGATTCTACACAGAATCGGAGAGGAAAGGAATATGTGGAAAACACTGATAAGGAGAAGGAACAGGATGATAGGACATCTGCTAAGACATGAGGGAATGACTTCCATGGTACTAGAGGGAGCTGTAGAGGGCAAAAACTGTAGAGGAAGACAGAGATTGGAATACGTCAAGCAAATAATTAAGGACGTAGGTTGCAAGTGCTACTCTGAGATGAAGAGGTTAGCACAGGAAAGGAATTCGTGGCGGGCCGCATCAAACCAGTCAGTAGACTGATGACCAAAAATAAATAAATAAATAAATCTATGTGGCCACCATTTGCGACTGTCACTAACATTACTCATATCAGTCCAACGTTGGAAGGAGAAATTGCTTGTTGGAGTAAACATCAAAACATGCGAAGCAGTTATGTTCACAGACAGACCGAAACAATTCCACAAAAAGCATCACTGCAAATAAATCACGCAACAAACGTAACTAACACGATTTGAGAGAAAGTCGGATAGTTTGGTGTGTGGCTGGACAGAATGTTTTGTAGAGACAGCATACAACACGTCGCTAATCGAATAAACGCTATGCCATACCATTCCTAGTGATGATCATGGGTTCATCCTCTTGCCTATTGTGGATTCCAAACCCATTGTCCGGTGAGAAGTGGTACGGGGGCTTCGTAGCAGCCTAGAGATATTGTGTCGGACTCTCAGTAACCCGTCTAAAGCGGGTTATAGTCGATGTCTGCTATGTTGTCTTAAAAGTGTGTGATTTTTCTCCTTAATGATATGCATTTACAAGCACTGTTACCCCTCCCGATCAGGGTAGACCGGCCGCCGTGCCATCCCCAACCCATAGGCTTCACTGGATGCAGATATGGAGGGGCATGTGGTCAGCACACCGCTCTCCCAGCCGTATGTCAGTTTCCGAGACCGGAGCCGCTACTTCTCAATCAAGTAGCTCCTCAGTTTGCCTCACAAGGGCTGAGTGCACCCCACTTGCCAACAGCGCTCGGCAGACCGGATGATCACCCATCCAAGTGCTAGCCTAGCCCGACACGGCTTAAATTCGGTGATCTGACAGGGACCGATGTTACCACTGTGGCAAGGCCGTTGGCAGCACTGTTACACCTTGGTATAAAAAAAATCACTCAATAGGGGAGGAGCAACAAAATGAAACCTCACGGGTTGAGAGGATTTGTTATGTTATTTAGCTATTACTTAATCGACACAAATTTACAAAGAACCTGGCTGTATAGCCCACTTATCGGTATGACGTTGGACCACCTTTGGCGCGGAAGCAAACGCTGATTCGGCTGGGAAGGGTGTCATGAAGCCGTTGAACCCTCTCCTGAGACAAGCTGGCCCACAACTGTTGCAACTGGTCCTTGACATCCTGGGACACAGCTGAAGTCCGAGATGGTCGCACACTTACTCTATCAGGGACAGATCTAGAGACTGTGCTGGTTACGAGAGTAGCTCAACATAACACATAGCTCATAGAGACACATGTCATGCGTGGACAAGCATTGTCCTGTTGAAAAATGACACCTCAATGCTGATACATGAGAGATGACACAAGAATATGGAGGATGTCCCTGACGTACTGTTACACCATCAGAATTCTCTCATACTACACTCATGCTCATACATTAAACTGATGAGGCTCTCACAGAAGTAGATGTAGACAGGACTCAACAAGCTTTCAGCAGCAAATTTAATAAGAATGTAGGGAAGTCTGCAAAGAGCAAGAAAGTCTTGTTGCTAGGTAGTTCGCATGCTAGGGGTGTGGGCCAACTTCTGCAGGATGAATTTGGGCCAGAATACCAGGTCACAAGTTTTTTCAAACCTAGTGCTGGACTGGAGCAGATTACAGAGGATTTAGGTTCACTATGTAGAGGCTTTACTAAGGAAGATACCGTGGTTATTGTGGGTGGGCCGGACAACAGTATTGACGGAGATCCGGGGTACAGCATAGAGTGTGACCTGGCAAAGATTGCATCAACATCGAGTCATACCAGTGTTGGGTTTGTAGCGGTTCTGGAGCGCCACGACCGAACTCATTTGAGCTCTTCTGTCAGGAGAGTTAATTTGGAGTTGGAACGGCCACTTGGATCTGATGCAGGGTCACACATTGGTGTGGCTCCTGTTGATTCACTCTGTAGGTGGGACTATACTAGGCATGGCCTACACCTCAACAAGAAAGGGAAGGGTAAACTGGCTGGGCTGATAGCAGGAAATTTAAAGGGGAGAGGAACTACATATCATGGTGGAAACTCTTTTTTAGTGTAAGATCAGTGTCCAGTGGGAAACTCAGCCAGGCAAGTACTAAAGATGTTAAAAAAGTTCAAGGTACTCACAAAAGTAAAGTGAAAAATAATGTTAGTATATTTCATCAAAATCTTTGGGGATTGAAGAATAAAATTGATGAGCTTCTGCTTTGTTTAGAAGATATAGAAACTGAGAATGTAATAGATGTACTATGCCTGTCTGAGCATCACATTGTCACTGATATGCAACAGGTTAGCATCAATGGGTACAAATTAGCTGCACATGTAAGTAGAGATAATATGATGAGAGGAGGAGTTGCCATACATGTCAAAAGCTTCCACAGTGTAAAAAATTTAGAAACTAAAAAATTTTGTGTAGTGCAACATATGGAAGCATGTGCCACTGGAATTAAACTAAATGATGGCACTTTCATAATTGCAACAGTGTATAGGGACCCCTCAGGGAATTTCCAGCTATTTCTAGAAAACTTGGATGCTTTGTTGTGCTATCTGGCAGACAGGGGGAAGCAAATTATCATTTAAGGGGATTTCAATGTTGATTCCCTGAAGGAGTCTAATAGGAAGAATGACCTTTTAGTATTACTCAGTTATTTCAATTTGAGCTCTGTCATTGATTTTACCACTCGAATAACAAATAACAGCAGTACATTGACAGATAACTTTTTTATAGACCAAGATAAGTTTAAGGACATAAATGCTTATCCTGTTGAGAATGGTCTTTCAGATAATGGTGCACAGCTAGTTACAGTACATGACATAGCTCCATGCAGTATATCAAATCAGACTTTCAAAGCAGTGCGTTCAATTAACAGTATAAATATTGCAAACTTTAGGGAAAGCCTACAGCAGCTAGACTGGGATGAAGTGTATAAGGAACCCGATGCAAACTTGAAATATAACGTATTTCATGATACATTTTTAAGGGTATTTGAAAATTGTTTTCCCAAGAAAATATTTAAACATAATTCCAAGAAAACATATAAAAAACCTTGGCTGACTAAAGGAATAAGAATATCTTGCAACTGTAAAAGAGAAATGTATCTAACAGCAAGAGGGAGTACTGACCCCAAAACTGTTCAATATAATAAAAACTATTATGTGGTACTAAGAAAAGTTATTAAAAAGTCCAGAAGCATGTGTATCATGTCTGAGATTAGTAACTCTGATAATAAAATTAAAGCAATTTGGAATATTATTGAAAGGGGAACAGGACAACCAAGAGCACAGGAAGACTTTAGTGCCATAAAACTGAATGACAAGTGTACTAACAAACAATCAGAAATTGAAAATATTTTCAATAATCATTTTTTAAATGTGGAGAAAATAGGATCTAGATCTTCACTAGAAGAGGCAAGGCTACTAATAGAAGAGGCCATACCTGTGCAGTTTGGAACAACTGTAATTCCACCAACCTCTCCCTCTGAAATCTGTAAAATAATAAACTCACTGAAAAGCAAAAGCTCTTACGGAGTTGATGGCATTCCCAGCAAGGTACTTAAAGCTTGTTCCCCACAGATAAGTAGGATTCTCAGCCACGTATGTAATAGCTCTTTGGAGCAGAGTGTTTTTCCCAATAGACTGAAATATGCCATTGTAAAATCATTGCATAAAAAGGGGAATACACCGGATGTCAACAACTACTGCCCACTCTCTCTTCTGACAGCTCTATTAAAAATTTTTGAGGAAGAGTAGCCTCCCATATTTGTAAAAATAAAGTGCTAACAAAATGTCAGTTTGGTTTTCAGAAAGGCTTTTCAACAGAAAATGCTATATACGCTTTCACTGATCAAATATTAAATGCTCTGAATAACCGGACATCACCCATTGGTATTTTTTGTGATATTTCAAAGGCCTTTGATTGTGTTAATCATGGAATTCTTTTAGATAAGCTAAATCATTATGGTTTGAGGGGGGCAGTGCACAAATGGTTTAATTCATACTTAACTGGAAGGACGCAGAAAGTTGAAATAAGTGGTTCATGTAATGTTAAAACAACAGCTGATTCCTCAAACTGAGGGCTATCAAGTACGGGGTCCCACAGGGTTTGGTCTTAGGTTCTTTACTGTTCTTTATATACATTAATGACTTACCATTCCACATTGATGAAGATGCAAAGTTAGTTCTTTTTGCTGACGATACAAGTATAGTAATAACATCCAAAAACCAAGAAATAAGTGATACAATTGTAAATGATGTTTTTCACAAAATTATAAAGTGGTTCTCAGCAAACGGACTCTCGTTAAATTTTCATAAAACACAGTGTATACAGTTCTGTACACTAAATGGCACAACTCCAGTAATAAATATAGACTTTGAACAGAAGTCTGTAGCTAAGGTAGAATTTTCAACATTTTTAGATGTGTCTGTTGATAAGAGGTTAAACTGGAAGCAACACACTGATGGTCTGTTGAAACGTCTGAGATCAGCTACTTATGCAAATTTTGGTGATAAGAATCTCAGTAAATTAGCTTACTATGCCTACTTTCATTCACTGCTTTCGTATGGCATCATATTCTGGGGTAATTCATCGTTGAGTAGAAAAGTATTCATTGCTCAAAAGCATGTCATCAGAATAATTGCTGAAGCCCACACACGGTCATCCTGCAGACATCTATTTAAGAATCTAGAGATCCTCACAGTAACCTCACAGTATATATATTCACTTATGAAATTTGTTGTTAATAATCCAACCCAGTTCAAAAGTAATAGCAGTGTGCATAGCTATAACACCCGGAGAAAGGATGATCTTCACTTTGCGGGGTTAAATCTGACTTTGGCACAGAAAGGGGTAAATTATGCTGCCACAAAAGTCTTTGGTCACCTACCAAACAGAATCAAAAGCCTGGCAGATAGCCAACCAACATTTAAAAATAAATTAAAAGAATTTCTAGATGACAACTCCTTCTACTCATTGGCCGAATTTTTAGATATAAATTAAGGAAAAAAACAACAACAACTTAAACATTAGTGTCATGCAATATTTTGTGTAATGTAATATCTTGTACAGACATCTTTTATTGACCTGACACGTTCCACATCATTAGGAAGTGTCGTATTCATGATCTATGGAACAAGTATTAATCTGATCTAATCTAATGTAATCTAATCTTAAGGATAACGCTGATAAATGGTGAAACAACGCTCTGGTGGGCGGTCTGCAGGTTTAAATGACCTTGAGGTATAACCATGCGGTGCATTTGACCTGCGGTCGTCACACAGTGGCGCTGGTAACAGTCCACATACTCAAGAGTGTGTTGGTGCATGTCAGAGTACGGTGCAGCTAGTAAGTGTGCAGACGTTTTCAGACGTGCTAATGGTGACTGTGTGTTGAAAATGGCTCAAAGAACACATATTGGTGACGTTATAAGGGTAGAATATTAGGGCGACTGGAGGCTGGTCAAACACAGCAGGTCGTAGCAAGGGCCCTCTGTGTGCCACAAAGTGTGATCTCAAGATTATGGCAACGATTCCAGCAGACAGGAAACGTGCCCAGTCGCTACAGTACAGGACGTCCACAGTTGATAACACCACAAGAAGACCGATATCTCACCATCAGTGCCCGCAGATGGCCACGGAGTACTGCAGGTAGCCTTGCTCAGGACCTTACCACCGCCATTGGAACAATTGCCTCTAGACACACAGTCTACAGACGACTGAACAGACATAGTTTATTCGCCTGGAGACCTGCAAGGTGCATTCCACTGACCCCTGGTCACAGGAGAGCCCGTAAAGCCTAATGTCAAAAACACAGTACATGGTCATTGGAATAGTAGTCCCAGGTTATGTTCACAGACTAGTCCAGGTATAGTCTGAACAGGAGTACCTTGAAACAGAAGATATCAGGCGAAGTGAGTGGCCTATTCTCCAGACCTAAACCCCATCGAACACGTCTGGGATGCTCTTGGTCGACGTATCGCTGCACGACTTCAAACCCCTAGGACACTCCAGGAGCTCCGACAGGCACTGGTGCAAGAATGGGAGGCTATACCCCAAATGCTGCTCGACTACCTGATCCAGAGTATGCTAACCCGTTGTGAGGCCTGTGTACGTGTACATGGTGATCATATCCCATATGGATGTCATGATGCATGCACAGGAAACAGTGGTGTTTTGTAGCACATGTGTTTCGGAAGGGTTTTCTCAACTTATCACCAATACCGTGGACTTACAGATCTGTATCGTGTGTGTTCCCTATGTGCCTGTGCTATTAGCGCCAGTTTTGTGTAGTGCCACGTTGTGTGGCACCACATTCTGCAATTATCCTTAACTTATGAGCATGAGTGTATGTACATTGAGATTTTATAAAGAAATTGATCCCTTTGATGGCGACTTCGGCTTGTTATAGGACCGAGACCATTGTAGTTGGCTCAGGATACGTTATCTGTGCCCAGCAACTAGACAAACATATAACACTATCTGGCATCTACGTACTAACTATCGCAGCTAGGAAGCATAGTCACCCAGTTGACATAATACGTACCTGGCAACTTTGGAGATCCACGTGCCTGTGACTCCTCGTAGCAGTAAAGCCTTTCGCAGAAATGGCAGTAGAGCTGTGGGGGCTCCATTTCATTTTAAGCTGCACTGACCAAACGCTCCTCAAAATCTCATTTTTAGGAAAAAAGGGGAGGAAACTATTCTTTAACGTCCTACTGACGACGACACTAGACAAGTAGCGTAAACTTGAATTGGACAGTGAGACGGAAAACCGGTGTCGGCCACTTTGGAGCAACCATTGCGGCATTCCTTTCAATTACTTTAGTTAAATGCTAAATCAAGATGGCTGGAAACAGATTTGATTTGGATTCCAGATCTCCCTAAAGACAAGACATTGCGTTAACCACTGTAACCCCTGTCTGGGTCCAGCTAACGATGCCTCGAAGACTGAACGTATAGAGAAGATAGTCACACACTTTTCACAGCCAAGAGTGCATGCTTCCCTTAGATTAGCGTGAACAGCAAACAAGAGGCAAATGTATACAGTCAGGATCATGATTATCACAATATCAAAAATTAAATAAATGCTAATACGGTAAAATAGTAGTAGTAGGAGCATAGTATTAATATCAGTACAAGTAGTTGTTGTTCTCCCAAGCAAGGTCGAGTAAGAAAGGATCGTGTTCGAAAGTGGTGGAACTGCTGATCCCATCTTGCTTGCCGTCGGCACTATCTCGTCTTTCTTTGTGTGTATAAACATATTCTTGCCAAGAGAGATGAACTTAGGTCATCCTTCGTAAATATGAGAGCTGTCTCTTTAGACAGATGTGTGCTTCAGCGATCATTTTACTTATTTTCTTTAGTCGTCCATAACTGATAAACTGTTGTCGGTGCAGCCGGCCGGGGTGGCCGAGCGGTTCTAGGCGCTATAGTCTGGAACCGCGCAACCGCTACGGTCGCAGGTTCGAATGCTGCCTCGGGCATGGATGTGTGTGATGTCCTTAGGTTAGTTAGGTTTAAGTAGTTCTAAGTTCTAGGGGACTGATGACCTCAGAAATTAAGTCCCATAGTGCTCAGAGCCATTTGAACCATTTTTGTTGTTGTCGGTGCAAGATTTTGAACACGAACTGACGTCTCGAGTATGTCTCATAAATGTTGCATGGGACTCATGTCGGGCCATCTGAGAGGTTAAATCACTCCCTCGAATTGTCCAGAATGCTCTTCACACCAATCGCGAGCAATAGTGGCTCGGTGACATTGCGCATTGTCATCCTTGAAAATTCCATCGTTGTTTGGGGACATGAAGTCAATGAATGGTTGCAAATGATGTCCAAGTAACCGATCCTAACCATTTCCAGTCAATGGTTGGTTCAGCTGGATCAGAGGACCCGGTATTTTTCACGTAAACACAGCCCATACCTTTATGGAGCCACCACCAGCTTGCACAGTGCCTTGTGGACAACTTGAGCCCATGGGTTCGTGGGGTCTGCAACACACTCGAACCCTACCATCAGCTCTTAGCAACTGAAATTGGGACTCATCCATGATCTTCCAGTCACCTAGGGCTCAACCGATATAGCCAAGGGCCGAGGAGAGGCGCTGCAGGCGATGCCGTGCTGTTATTAAAGGCAGTCGCGACGATCGTCTACCAGCATAGCCCATAATTGCTAGATTTCGCCGCACTGTCCTAATGGATACGTTCGTCGCACGTCCCACATTGATTTCTGCGGTTATTTCAAGTAGTGTTGCTTGTCTGTTAGCACTGACATCACTATGCCAACAACCCTGCGTCCATTGTTACGTGAAGGCCGTCGGACACTGTGTTGTCCGTGGTGAAAGGTAAAGCTAGAAATGTGGTGTTCTCGGTACACTCTTGACACTGTGGATCTCTTAACACTGAATTCCTTAACGATTTCCGAAATGGAATTCCCATGTGGCTAGGTCGAACTAGCATTCCGAGTTCAAAGACTGTTAATTCCATTCGTGCGGCCACAATCATGTCGGAAACATTTTCAGGTGAAGCACATGAGTACAAATGACAGTTCCAGCAATGCACTGCCCTTTTATACCTTGTGTTCGCATTCCTGCTGCATCTGTATATGTGCATGTCGCTATCCCATGACTTTCGTCACCTCGGGATAATGTAACAGATTTCGATAGGCTTAGAAGTCATGTTCAGATACATAAAATGAAATTCAATGCTGGTAGCAGTAAAGGTTGTTACTCAGGGCAGTTTATTAATGTATGTTTGAAGACGTTCTCAAAAAGTCTAAATTATTCATGCCTAAGTCGTGATTTCTGATTTCGCACCCTAATTTCTAAGTGCTCAATCTCCGTCTCTTCACTTGATAGAACGTGTAAAATCGTGTTCTGGATCATGTGGAGTATGAATGACAACCAATAACTGGCTGCTCATAGACACAGGTAGAGAGAAAAGTCAAATATTGAATGTACGCTCTCTCTTGTTTAGTTTGGCCGGTCGCGGTGGTCACGCGGTTCTAGGCGCGCAGTCCGGAGCCGTGCGACTGCTACGCTACAGGTTCGAATCCTGCCTCGGGCATGGATGTGTGTGATGTCCTTAGGTTAGTTAGGTTTAAGTAGTTCTAAGTTCTAGGGGACTGATGACCACAGCAGTTGAGTCCATCTTATTTAGTTTACATCTAGATCTACATACGGACTCCGCAAGCGACCGTATGCTGCATAGCTCAGTACAACGAAAAACCAGTCAAAGTAGCAAATTTCACTTTTTTTTATCTACTCGATGTGTAGTTTCGGGGTGGGACCCATTTTGAAACCATTGTGACAGATAGTCAAAATGGTATTTCCAAAAATACAAAAACCATGTCAAAAATATTATACGTATTATGAAGTGCACTCGCAAATAGAGCGACGGAAAAACGACTGTGTACGCCACCGTGCGAGCCCTAATCTCTTTAATCTTATCGTCATGGTGCTCATTCGAATGGTACGTTGGCGCTTGTTGAATCGTTCTACAGTCAAAAAAATGGTTCAAATGGCTCTGAGCACTATGGGGCTTAGCTTCTGGGGTCATCAGTTCCTAGAACGTACAACCACTTAAACCTAACTAACCTAAGGACATCACACACATCCCTGCTCGAGACTGGATTCGAACCTGCGACCGTAGCGGTTGCGCGGTTCCAGACTGTAGCACCTAGAACCGCTTGGCCACTCCGGCCGGCGTTCTACAGTCAACCTCAAATGCCGGTTATATAAATCTTCTCAATAGCGTTCATCTACATCTACATTTACATCTACATGGATACTCTGCAAATCACATTTAAGTGCCTGGTAGAGGGTTCATCGAACCACCTTCACCATTTTCTATTATTCCAATCTCGCTTAGCGCGCGGAAAGAATGGACACCTACATCTTTGGTGATCGTTCCTCCATATGTAGGTCGGTGTCAACAAAATTCGGAGGAGAAAGTTAGTCATTAGAATTTCGTGAGAAGATTCCGTCGTAACGAAAAACGCCTTTCTTTTAATGATGTCGAGCCCAAATCCTGTATCATTTCTGTGACACTCTCTCCCACATTTCGCGATAATAATTCGAAAAGAACGTCTCCTTCCCTCCACTGGTTCCCGTCTCAGTCCCCGAAACATCTCCGTAACACTTGTGTGTCGTTCGAAAATACCGGTAGCAAATCTAGCCTCTGAATTGTTTCCATGTCTTCCTTTAATTCGAGCTGGCGCGGACCCCAAACACTCGAACAGTACTCAACAATGGGTCGCACTTGTCCTACATGCGATCTCCTTTGCAGATAAACCACACTGTTCCCTGTGGCTGGCCGGCCGCGGTGGCCGTGCGGTTCTAGGCTCTTCAGTCCGGAACCGCGGGACTGCTACGGTCGCAGGTTCGAATCCTGCCTTGGGCATGGATGTGTGTGATGTCCTTAGGTTAGCTAGGTTTAAGTAGTTCTAAGTTCTAGGGGACTGATGACCACAGATGTTAAGTCCCATAGTGCTCAGAGCCATTTGAACCATTTCTCTGTGGCTGTTCTAAACATCAGGAACCTGTTCTGTGAGAAACCATGTTTTTTGGAAAAAAAAACAGTTCGTTTATGGAGGCGACGATTGGCTTACTATAGATTTTGGTAAATTTTACCAAAATAATTTTTTATGACACTGTCATAATTGCTTTCGTCTTACTGTCCTTCAAATGGAATGGGTGGAATTTGGTAAACAAATGCTCCTGCGATGTCAAACTGAGACCGCGATTGTTGTGGTCCTCAGTCCGAAAACTGGTTCGATGCAGCTCTCCACGCTGCTCTATCCTGTGCAAGCCTCTTCGTTTCCAAATACATCTACATCTACATCTATACTCCGCAAGCCACCTGACGGTGTGTGGCGGAGGGTACCCTCAGTACCTCTATCGGTTCTCCCTTCTATTCCAGTCTCGAATAACTACTGCAACCTACATCCGTCTCAGTCTGCTTACTTTACTCATCTCTTGGTCTCCCTCTGGGATTTTTACTCGCCACACTTCTCTCGAGTATTAAATTGGCGATTCCTTGGTGTCTCAGAATGTGTCCTATCAACCGTCCCTCCTTTTGGCCAAGTTGTGCGACAAATTTCTTGTCTTTCCAGTTCAGTTCATTACCTCTTCATTTGTTACATGATCTACCCATCTAATCTTTACCATTCTTTAGTAGCGCCACGTTTCAAAAGCTTCTTTTCTCTTCTTGCCTAAACATTTTAGCGTCCATGTTTCACTTCTATACGAGGCTACACCCTATGCAAATACTTTCATAAAAGATTTCGTAACACTTAAATTAATATTCGATGTTAACACATTTCTCTTCTTCAGAAACGCTTTCCTTGCTATTGCCAGTCTATCCTCTATACTTCGGCCATCATCAGTTATTTTGCTGCCCAGATAACAAAACTCATCTACTACTCGCAACGTCTCGTTTCCTAGTCTAATTCCCTCAGCATCACCTGATTTAATTTGACTACATTCCATTGTCATTGTTTTACTTTTGTTGACGTACATCTCAAATCCTCATTCCGTTCAGCTGCTCTTACGAGTTCTTTGCTTTAACTTGCCACGTTGTTCGAGACGCCATGTCATGGATTGCGCGGCCCCTCCCGCCGGAGGTTCGAGTTCTCCCTCGGGGATGGGTGTGTTTGTTCTTCTTAGTATAAGTTTCAGTTAGTTTAAGGAACCGATGACCTCAGCAGTTTGGTCCCTTAGGAATTCACACACACACATCTCGCTTAACTTTTCCTTTTTCTTTGATTTCCTTCGCTGCTTGCTCAATGCACATTTTGGATATCATCAGGGATAGGCACCAACCCTACCACACTACCTTCTCAACCACCGTTTCTCTTTCATGCCCCTCGACTCTCATTATTACCGTCTCGTTTCTCTACAAGTATTAAATAGCTTTTCGCTCGCCGTATTTTACCGCTTCTACTTTTAGAATTTTAAAGAGAGTATTCCAGCCCATACTGTCAACAGCTTACTCTATAGAATGTAAAGTTTGGAAGGTAGGAGACGAGATACTGGCAGAAGTAAAGCTGTGAGGACCGAGCCTGAGTCGTGCTTGGGTAGCTCAGTTGGTAGAGCACTTTCCCGCGAAAGGCAAAGGTCCAGAGTTCGAGTCTCGGTCCGGCACACAGTTTTAATCTGCCAGGAAGTTTCAGCTTTCTCTATGTTTACAAATGCTGTAAATGAAGATTTGCCTTATCTTAGCAATATTCTAAGATACCTTGTAGCGCCAGTATTGCCTTGCGTGTTCCTATATTTCTCCGGACTGCACCAAGGTCGGCTTCTACCAGTTTTTCTTTCCTATTCTTCTCTAAAGAACTCGTGTTAATATTTTGCAACTATGAGTTGTTAAACTGATACTTCGGTAATATTCACATGTCTCAGCACCTGCTTTCTTTGGGATTGGAAATATTACATTCTTCTTTATGTCTAAGGTCACGCATCTTGCTCACGAGGTGGAAATTTCATCATGGATGACCCTCCCAAGGCTACCAATAATTCTGACGGAATGTCGTCCATTCCTGGGGCCTTGTTTCGACTTAGGCCTTTCAGTGCTCTGTCAAATTCTTCTTGCAGTATCTCATCTCTCATCTCATGTTCATCTACATCCTTTTCCATTCCTATATTATTGCCTTCAGGTTCATCTCCGTTGTATAGAACCTCCATATGTTCCTTCCAACTGACAGTATTCTCTGAGGTATCCATCGCTGTCGTTAGTCATTCGAGTTCCATTGCTAGACAGTGACATCCTCTAGACCATTCAGTGCATTCGGAACTCATCGTTGCGCAACCATGTCGTTTCTACATGTTTTCTGATGTCTTCCACATGATTTTCGTCTCGGTGTCGTTAATATATCACCCGTACGGTTGACTACATGTCCCACACACCTTAGTTTCATTATCAAAACTGTCCTCGTACATATTCCACTCTAGTCTGTGTCCTGATCTACTTCACTCTTCTTTTTCCTCACTTTGCCCTGTACCTTCACAGGGTTGGCAGCCTGGATGTTGCAGTGCCAATGCTAGAGTGGAGAGTGTGACCGGATGCCCTTCCTGTCCCCCCTTCTCTTTCCCGTAAAAACTGCAGTAATCTCCAGTTAGATCTTGCCAAAGTATCGGCTTGATACATTGAGTCGCAAACAGCTCTTTATTCAAGAAAATGCAAAGTCGTGCTCTTTGCGAAACATCAAAGCATGGTATCCTTTGATTATAGGCATAATGAATCACAAATGGAGCAATTCACTTCTTGCAAATACTTGGGAGCAGTAATGTGTAGACACTTTAAGTACACAGTATAATCAGACAATATTAATAGTAACCTCAGACTGTTCGCTGATGATCAAGTTATCTATAACGAAGTTCTATTTGAAAGAAAAGAACTGCACGAATATTTAGTCAGATTTGATAATATTTCAAAGCAAGGCAAAGATTGGATTGATAATTTAAATGAAATAAATGTAAAATTGTTCACTTCACAAAATGCAGAAAAATCCTATGATTACAGTATCAATGAGACTAAAGTGGCCATATCACCAGGCTTCCTCGGATTTTTTGTGGTTGGAGGGGAGGTTCTTATTCGAATGTTCGGGACAAACCCGGACCTTTTTTATGTCTGAAGAAATTCGACTGATTGGAAATAAACAGATTTTAATAAGTCTTAGCTAAATTTCACCTAATGAGGACTGGCACGCAAGTAGTTTCGTTCGGTTTACATTAAAAACTCAGTGGCAAGCGTGCTTAGACGCTGTCCTACACACGTACTGTATAATTCTATACATCTTTACTGGTGACAATGAGAAGCTACCACTGTATGTGTCCCGGAAAACTAACCGATTTGACACCGATGTCTGGGGTTTTCGAAGTCTTTGTCCGGTGTCGGCAATTTAAGTGATGGCAGGCCTAAATGCGGCAAATGGTACTAGGTCACCTCCTGTGTGTAGCTATTTGTGGAGATATCAAATGGAATCGTAGGCAGACTGGCAGTAAATTGGTAGAGTCCTGGGAAAACGAAAAAATTTGGGAAATTGTGGTAAGTTCTATGGGACCAAACAGGTGAGGTCATCGGTCCCTAGGCTTACACACTACTTAATCTACTTACTCAAAGTACAACACACACACAACAGAAGCTGCCTAAGAAACACTTTTCAAGTTTATAAACACTTACCAGTAGGACAAATAAGGAATGCTGGACTTAAACAAAGAAGGGCATTACGAATGGTCACAAGCTTGTTTGATTCACGGTAGGTCACGAAAATTTCGAGAAATCTGAAGTGCTAGACGCATGTAGGATGTATCTCAAAGAAGGCTGCTTATAAACCGCCAAGACCCAGTATTAAAAGAGGAATCTAAGAATATACTAGTTTCCTACTTGTCGCTCCAGTAGGGAGCCCAAGCATAAGTTTAGACAAACTATAGCGAGCCCAGAGACGTTTAAGCAGTCATCCTTCCCGCGATCCATATGCGAATGGAACGGTAAAAAATCGAGGCACCCTCTTCCATGCACTTCACCGTGGTTTGCAGAGTAGAGGTTTAAGCTCTTCGTGATGACATGCTTGGGCAGGTTCTTCACGTTAGCTCTCCACCACATTCGTTCCCAATCACTCAGGGTTTGAAACAAGGTTGTGTGCTTGCTCCAACACACTTTGCACTGTACATCGATGTCATTCTGTATGACTCATATGCAAACAACCAAGGCATGGAGATTAAGTTTCGCTTTGATTGTGGTCTCTTCAATCTGGCAGGATATCTTTCTCAAAGACGTGCTGTGCCATCCCCATGACGTTACTGTGAAAATTTACTAGTGCGACGATTTAAAAACAATCGCAATAACGAAAATATTGATAAAGTCATAAAGACGCTGTGTTGTGATTACTGCAGTGAAATATTGTAAAATAATATAGAAAAAGAACAATGAAAATTGCTATTAATACGAAAAGGATAATCTGTGAACAAAGATAAAAATGAATAGACAGTCTTCTAACGAGGAAGAAAGAGACAAAACTGACTACTTTTCGTATTGTTCTCGATTGTAGAAGGACGTCATTGACGATTCGTGATGAGAATGGTATGTGTTTGTTACTAATACTGTAGGGAAGAGCATTCTCATGATAATAATAATTAATTCTATAAATGTGTAAATTTGTGTTTTCCTTTCAATAGTGTAAGGAAAGGCATCCCATAATTATTACTGAATAATTTGCAGTGTTCGTATACTGAGCTGATTTTGATTCAAAGATGCCGTTACTGGCGAGAAATTAATTTTAAATTTTTCATTACGCCGCACGGCTTAAAAATAGGAACTCACTCGCTGAAAATTATCTGCTTAAGTGTTTCAAGTGAAATTGAATTTATTGCAGAAACAGTTTTTGCGTTAGCCTCGACCAGTCAGCACGGAACAGGTCTCACACGATTCACTACATAAAAAATAATTGTGATTCAGATGTAAATGGAAAATGTCTTTCAAAGAATTTTAATCATTTCTATAAAAAGATTTCAATGCGAGCCTCGCAGAAAGCCCAGAGTCTCTTTTCATTAACAGAACAATGAAGCTGATCGGATTTTAATGTGCGCGACTTTTAGCTTTGCTACATTTCAAGTCTAATACGTTAAACACAAACACGCTAGACTGCTTAAACTCGCAGTTGAAAAGAAATTAACATTACACTCACAACAATCACAACCTTTCATCTCCCAGTACCTACTGCAACCTACGTCCTTCTGTATCTGCTTGGTGTATTCATCTCTTGGTCTCCCTCTACAATTTTTACCCTCCACGCTGCCCTCCAATGCTAAATTTGTGATCCCTTGATGCCTCAGAACATGTCCTACCAACCGATCCCTTTTTCTAGTCACGTTGTGCCACAAACTCCTCCCCAATCCTATTCAGTACCTCCTCATTAGTTATATGATCTACCCATCTAATCTTCAGCATTTTTCTGTAGCACCACATTTCGAAAGCTTCTATTCTCTTCTTGTCGAAACACTGAAACTTGGACACGCTACTGCAGTGACATCAAAACACTTGAGCGCTACCTCTAACAAAAGATGAGCTACATCTTGAACATTAAGTGGGAAAACTATGTGGCCAACTCTGCAGTTCTCGATGAAGCACATCTAAACAGCATTAACCATCTTGGCTCATCAATTAAGATGGTTAGTCGAAGTTCACGTCGTTAGTGATACCAGGCTTCGCCGCCGAATCCCTTATGGCGAACTCTGCTCTGGCCAGCCCCGGATCTACGATATTTCCGAACCGGAGCAAAAACTTGATAGTGGCGCCCCCCCCCCCCCCTTTCCCCTCGAGCGTTTGAGAGAGGCCGTCAAAAGTTAAAAAAAAAAACGGAATTAAAAAATATGTTCATTTTGTAGCGCACATCTTTCTGAAGAATTTAACGTACAAAACATTTTTATTTCAGGAAATGTAATACATATCTCAGTGCGCCAAAGTGCAGTGCAACGCCTGTTCACATAGCATTCTCCTATCGCACGTCATTGTATTTCGCTCTGTGGAATTCAAACGTGTATATTTTGTAATGGAAGTCATCGCCTATATTCAGGACAGTGGAAATTAAAATGTCCTGTGGTGCCTCTCCTGCCCTGTCAGCCAGTTTGACATTCACCTCCCCCCCCTCCCCTATAAAAAAAAACTCGCAATTAATACTGGGTGGGATTATTTGTGACCTAGAGAATATGAGCTCTTCAGTAAGTTTATACTCTCTATTGGCTATTAGCTAATAACTTTATCCTTTGTGTGACGTAAAATTAAATTTAGGAAACATAAAAGCGGTAAAGACAAGAGACAAGCAAGACACATTTCTTCAATCCTTAGGTCCCAGCATTTTCTTCTCTCTAATCTTGCTACAGTTTTACACGGTATGCTTTCTTTCCTGCGAAAGCATCTATTACCTCATTAAAGTTCGTCAACCGTTTTGCTACATGAAAAATCAAAATGCCGTTGTCTAATACAGAAAAAGCTATTGTAACACACGCCAAATAACCCAGAGTGTTTTGGCACAAATAGTCATTTTTATCTACCTCATTTACATAAATAACACGACAGAATATAATTCACGAAGTATCAATAGCAAATGCCCATTAGGCATCCAATAAGCAGAAAATTTTATATTAGGAAATAGTTTCACGTTTCATTCATACGCTCCAGTTTCTCAAGCATGTGTTCGAAAAGCAATAGTAGTACGAAACTTTTATATAAATTTGGAATCGTCATATTCTTCTATACAATTTGTGTGATGTCCCCGTTTCTTCTCCTTCCTCGTTCTAACAAACAATCTTGTCACGAAACTTCCTGGCAGATTAAAACTGTGTGTCGGACGGCGACTCGAACTCGGGACCTTTGACTTCAGCGGGCAAATGCTTCTTTGAAGTTTGGAAGGTAGGAGACGAGGTACTGACGGAATTGAAGCTGTGAGGATGGGTCATGAGTCGTGCTTTTGTAACTCAGATGGTAGATCACTTGACCGCGAAAGGCAAAGGTCTCGAGTTGGAGTCTCGGTCCGGCACACGGTTTTAATCTGCCAGGAAGTTTCATATCAGCACACACTCCGGTGCAGAGTGAAAATTTCATTCTACTACGTGTTCGCACAACGCGTTTTCAGCGCTATTCCGAGAATAGAATTAAGCGGCTGCTAACCGGGAATTTCACACCTGCTTCATAGTAGTGCAGCGATCTGGCAAAAATTTATCGTCAAAATGCCATTTTCTTGGATACGCCGATATGTAATCTTTCTTACCTAAAATTCCCATTAGCCGTTTGTGACCACTCGGGTAGTCTGGATCTATGGATTACGCTTAATAATTATAACAGTGCTTATCATTCGCACACCCTGCCAACCACGTAAACAAAGAGCGATTGGCATTCATCCGTTCGGGTTTATTCAGATCAGCTCGTATAGCCCATCACTTTTGGTCTCCTGAACTTTTTTAAAAATTTCTAGATGCGACGGGGAGTCCCCTGGCAGTGACATCACGTCACTACGCACGCATTCAAAAATCAACTTATGATTCGTTCCGATATCAACTTAGAATGTGTTCAGAAATACGTTTCAAAATCAAGTGAACAATCGATAGACCAAAGTGCGCTGGTTGCTAGGCGCTTGGTGAAACAAGGTTTTTTCCGTCAAGAATATGAATTTGGCGCCTCCTGAAATTACCGCCCGGGGCAGATACCCGCTTTACCCCCCCCCCCCCCCTAGATCCGGGCCTGCTCTGGCTGTAGACCTCTCGGAGGCTTCTGAAGCGCTTCAAAGACCAGCTGAAACGCGTATTGAATTAATACTAATTTATTACTAACGTGGGAAGAATTGTGCTGGCGACCGTTTACTGTGAAGAAACAGCACGTCCACCGCTGTCGACTTGTTTGAAGGCGAAACGCCGCGGACATGAAAACCCCAAGCGACATGCAAGATAGCTCTGTCAATACAACCCCCTCCTCCTCAAACCATTCAGCGCGATTACTGAGGGCACATGTGTCAGAATTGCTCTGTTCAGTCATCGGAAACACATCCATGAGTGATTTGAAATGCTCTCTCCGTGTAGGAAGCTATTATGCATACACGGAATCGAGTTGCAGCCGACGACGACGATGTAGATGCAGATATGAAGTGTGGGACGACCACAAAGGTTTTGTTGTAGTTACAGCAAATTGACGAGCACGAGACCCATCCAACATATTTACTAATTTGCTTTTTTTTATAGAGGCTACCATAATTTAAAGAAGTTTCACTTCTTGGCATGAAGAACACCATCCTCTCTGGAAGGAGTGAAAACGGGTAACACAAGGCACTCAACAATCGTGTAGGGTTCCCTTTGATTCTGAGTCGTTCTCCTTCCTTATTATTGCGCTCCTTGCCGTATCGGGGAACAAAGAAAAGCGGACAAATGCCGCTCTTTTGTGCTACGCCGGCTTTATTTATTGCGTTTTTCGACATATTGTTGTCAAGTTGACCGTGAGGTGAACCACGATTATGATTGTGTAGGCTCTACGCTGTACATGGTTTCATAAGGTGTGAATACAAATGCTGTTGTACTCAAATGACATGGCAATAAAAACAAAACTTGCTTCGTCGAAATTATTGGTACATAGTCCACTTACAGGCCTTCCAAAAATTTACAAAGGTAAGAAGTACTTCATATGAAGTCAAGTCAAGAGGACCAAGCGAGGCTTACCCTGGGGCCTAACCTAGAGAGGGTAGAAAAATATATGCAGATACCACAAATATAAAATATCATGCTTATAAGTTGTAGGAAAACCGTTGGCATTCAAACCAGCTTCCAGTCGTCTCGGAATGGATAAATACAGGTCCTATATGATTTTCAAGGGAATCGTACATCATTCTTCCTGCAAAACAGTGGCAAGTGCAGGTAAAGACGATGAAGGGAGAAAGCGATCGCACACCCTTGATTCCAAAGCAGACCAAAAAGGCTCAGTATTACGGAGATCTGGTGTTTTAGGTGTCTTCTGGAGCTCTCTTAGTGTTGTTTTGGTGCTGACAGGGTTCGCGAGTGCGACATTCAGCTCTGCAGTGACTTTTGCACCGTTGTCCTCCTATTTTTCGTTACAATCCACTTCAATGTCGGTTGCTTATGGTCATTGAACACATACTTTCGTCGGCGTTGTGACTTATAGTATGACGTTTTTCCGCACGTATCTTTGTATCGATCTGAGGGGAGACTACGACTCACTGGTGGTATACCGGCGAACTGCAGTTTGCTGGCGGAAGTATAGCTGAGAGGACGTGTCTTGAGTCGTGCTTGGGTGGCTCAGTTGGTAGAGCACTTGCCCGCGATAGGTAAAGGTCCCGAGTTCGAGTCTCGGTCAGGCACACAGCTTTAACCCGCCAGGAAGTTTCATATCAGCGCACACTCCGCTCCAGAGTGGAAATTCCATTCTGCAGTTTATGTACTAAACTGCATACAAACACTTGTACAGCCCGTACTTGAATGCTGAACAAGTGTATAGAATCCACACGAAGACACAGGCTGTAAACAGTTCTAAGGGGCAAGTTGTTTGTTTTGAGAAATTCCGCAGTAAAGTTTCTACAAAATTTGATAAATAAGATGTTTCACGTACTGGTGCGTACATCCATTGAGATTTTTTGATTCAGATGTATGATTGTTTCAAATATTTCTAGAACAGCGATGTAATTTTGAAATCGTAAGTTCTATCCAAAAGTTTGTTCGTAAAAACATGTAAGGTGGTACCTGACATTGTTAATTTGCAAATAGAGTGCACTTAGCATTGGTTAGCGTTGATTTTCCACTGTTTACTTACTGGGCCAGTTAACAATACGTTACTGTGAAACCATTAAAAAAATAAAAATTTGAAAGGCCCGAATTTTTTCGGTTTATGATACTAACGAATTGTTTCGGTTTATGATACTAAGATTTGCGTTACCAATTTTTGGAATAATAAAGAATGACTGCCTCATAAATTAACGTTAGATTCTGCGCTACATAAAATTAATTTTATTGTCTACTGCGCGTAAGCAACGTTAAGAATGACCCTTAACATTTCAAGTTATGATGACTATCATGTTTATTCACGTAAACCAACACAACTATATTTACCTGTTGAAATAAGTATTCACATATAGCTGACTACCAGGAATTTTCGAAGCGCATTTGCTTTCAGCTACATATTGAGGACCTTTATCTGAGTCGTAGTTACCCATCATACCACGATTTGTATAAATCGTTCGTGTAAAGCATTTTCCTGACACGGACATTGCACACTTTTCATTACTGGCAGTCATGTTTTTGGCACCTACTACTGTTTACAGGCACTCGTCTTGACAAAGTTGCGCTCGCAGGTTCGAATACTGCCTCTGGCATGGGTGTGTGCGATGTCCTTTGGTTGGTTAGGTTTAAGTAGTTCTGAGTTCTAGGGGACTGATGACCTCAGAAATTAAGTCCCATAGTTCTCAGAGCCATTTTGACAAAGTTGCCGTTAGCGAAAATCTGAAATTGAAGATAGAGCATCCATTTCTCGGTTTATCATAGAACCACCGACTAATGCGAATAATGCACATCATGTACCATGTTATACATGAAGTAACTCTGTTTTTCATCGACTGTCGCTTGTACTGTTTACAGCCGAATACTAACAGAGGATATCGTGCGTAGGCAAAGAAGAGCCGTCCGAAATATCATCTACTTGTTTCACTGGCGAGAGAGTGATACAAACTGAAAATCATAACAGGTAGACACTCGAAGGAAGATACAGTTCATCGGTAGAGAACCCGATTAGAAAGCTTTAAGAACTCCCTTTCAGGACAGAAACTATGAATATTCAGAAAAAATAGGAAATTCCAAAAAAGAAGATAAGTTAGATAAGCGATAATCCTGGCTTAAGAATATCAGAACGTGGACCTCTAGAACATCTACAGAGCTACTTAGAGCTGTAAGTGACAGGAAAAACACTTCCAAGATGGTTGCCAACATCCGGAACGGATAGGAACCAGAAGAAGAAGAAGATAAGCGAGCTAGAATAATTCAGGAAAAAACAGAGACATAAAAGATGAACAACACGGTAAAAAACCTAGAATACTTGAAAGCATTCTCTCCATTTCTTTTCAACATCTGTATAGAATATGTAATAAAGACTGCTATATAGAAATCAAAATAAATACAAAACGAATACATGTGCCTAGTTTTCCGGATGATGATGATGAGCTGTGATACTCCAAAAGGTTGGCGGTATTAATTCCGTACCAGGAAACGAGAAAACGGAAATTAACACAAAAACACTGATATACTAATGTAAGAACAGAAAAATTGAAACATTAAAATTCAAGTAAAAAATATAAAACAAACAATAGCACACAGATATTTAGATTGTAAAATATCTCAAGATAGACGAAGCGGACAAGGTACAAACAAAGAATTAAGGATGTAGAAGTACCGTCTTTGAATAAAAAGAAACTGTACTTTGTTGAATAAACATAAATATTGAAGTGAAGTAAAATCTGGTTAAAAGCTACCTCTGGAACACAGAACGTAATGGATGTGAAACGTGGACTGAAGGATAAAACGAAATGAACTCTTTTGAAGCGTCTAAGGGGATCTGTTAAAATAAAACAGACGGATAGAGTCCCTAACAGGAAGATCTTCAAAGACTTGGTAAGGAAAGAGCATTAAGGAAAACAACCAAAGAAAGACGATATGAGTTGATGCGTCACATACTGCGCCATTATCTGTTCCTTTTAAACATTCTAGTAGGAGCAAGACAACGAAAGCAAGCCCAAAGAAAACTTCGATTGACATTTTTAAAACAAACCATAGATAATGCGGCAGTCACTCAATGTGCCGAAATGAAGGAATTTAATTTTTAAACACCCGGATGGAAGAGCTACCAGCCAAACGAAAGAGTGATGACTGAAAGAGATCGTGAAGACAAAATTAGACAATAACATGCAGTCATTTTCCCTCAATCTATCTATGAATTGAAACTTTAATACAATATGGTACAGGGAAAAGTAATCTCTGGCATGCGTTTTACGATGAATCGCAGAATATTGGTGTAGATACGGGTTACCAAATACACTGCAAAGCAACAAAAAATGCAACATCCTCAAGGACAAGGTCATTTTATTGACAAGTGAGGTGAAACGTAGTTCATCATTGTAGGAGTATATGGTAACAAATTCAGACCGAATGAAACACGTCACAGTCAAGCGTGACCAGACAGTCGTATCAAATGTACAGTGTACCCTTCTCTGGTAGCAACATAGGCGCCTATTCTCGCATGCAAACGATCACAAAAGTGCCGAATGACATGCTGCGATAGATTGTCCCAAGCTTCTGGTGCCTTTTGTTGCAATTCGACAATGGTTCTCGCGGGTTCTGCAGAACAGGTATGTTTCCGCTTCATCATGTGCCGTATTTGTTCAATTGGCGAGAGATCGGATGACCTTGCTGGTCCGGGCAGGTTTTTACACCAAGAACAGCACCTTGCGTCGCAGCAGCAGTATGTAAACAGTAATGAAATTCTAAACTCAGATTGGAATGTATACCGCAGAGACAGGCTGGACAGTGAAGGGGGAGGCGTGTTTATAGCGATAAAAAGTGCAATAGTATCGAAGGAAATTGACGGAGATCTGAAATGTGAAATAATTTGAGTGAGGGTGGCGGTAAAAGCAGGCTCAAACATGGTAATTGGATGTCTCTATAGGCCCCCTGCCTCAGCAGCTGCTGTAGCGGGACACCTGAAGGGAAATTTGGAAAATATTTCGTGTAGGTTTCCCGACCATGTTATAGTTTTGGGTGGAGATTTTAATTTACCAGATATAGACTGGAAGACTCAAAAGTTTATAACCGGTGGCAGGGACAAAGAAACCAGTCAAAGTTTTTTAAGTGCATTATCTGAAAACTACCTTGAGCAGTTAAACAGAGAACCGATCGTGGCGATAACATATTAGACCTTCTGGTGACAAACAGAACCGAACTATTGAAACAGTTAAAGCAGAACAGGGAATCAGCGATCATAAAGCGGTTACAGCATGGATGATTTCAGCCTAAATAGAAATATTAAAAAAGGGAGGAAGATTTTTCTGTTTAGCAAAATTGACATAAAGCAGATGTCAGAGTACTTGACGGCTCAACACAAAATTATTGTCTCAAGTACAGATAGTGTTGAGTATCAGTGGACAAAGTTCAAAAGCATCGTACAATACGCATTAGATAAGTATGTGCCAAGCAAGATCGTAAGAGATGGAAAAGAGCCACCTTGGTACAACAACCGAGTTAGAAACCTGCTACGGAAACAAAGGGAACTTCACAGCAGACATAAACACAGCCAAAGCCATGCAGACAAACAAAAATTACACGAAGCGAAATGTAGTGTGAGGAGGGCTATGCGACAGGCGTTCAAGGAATTCGAAAGTAAAGTTCTATGTACTGACTTGGCAGAAAATCCTGAGAAATTTTGGTCTTACGCTAAAGCGGCAGGTGGATCAAAACAAAATGTCCAGACACTCTGTGACCAAAGTGGTACTGAAACAGAGGATGACAGACTAAAGGCCGAAATAATAAATATTTTTTTCCAAAGCTGTTTCAGAGAGGAAGACTGCACTGTAGTTTCTTCTCTAGATTGTCGCACAGATGATAAAATGGTAGATATCGAAATAGATGACAGAGGGATAGAAAAACAATTAAAATCGCTCAAAACAGGAAAGGTCGCAGGACTTGATGGGATACCAGTTCTATTTTACAGAGTACGCGAAGGAACTTGCACCCCCCCCCCCCCCCCCCTCTTCTTGCACCGGTGTACCGCAGGTCTCTAGAAGAGCGTAGCGTTCCAAAAGATTGGAAAAGGGCACAGGTCATCCCCGTTTTCAAGAAGGGGCGTCGAGCAGATGTGCAGAACTATAGACCTATATCTCTAACGTCGTTCAGTTGTAGAATTTTGGAACACCTGATAAGTTCGAGTATAATGACTTTTCTGGAGACTAGAAAGCTACTCTGCAGGAATCAGCAGGGGTTCCGAAAAAGGCGATCCCTTATCATTTAGCTACAAAATAGCAGGTCAGCAACTGGAAGCAGTTAATTCCATAAATTATCTGGGAGTACGCATTAGGAGTGATTTAAAATGGAATGAACATATAAAGTTGATCGTCGGTAAAGCAGATGCCAGACTGAGATTCATTGGAAGAATCCTAAGGAAATGCAATCCGACAACAAAGGAAGTAGGTTACAGTACGCTTGTTCGCCCACTGCTTGAATACTGCTCAGCAGTGTGGGATCCGCACCAGAAAGGGTTGATAGAAGAGATAGAGAAGATCCAACGGAGAGCAGCGCGCTTCGTTACAGGATCATTTAATTATCGCGAAAGCGTTACGGAGATAATAGATGAACTTCAGTGGAAGACTCTGCAGGAGAGACGCTCAGTAGTTCGGTACGGGCTTTTGTTGAAGTTTCGAGAACATACCTTCACCGAGGAGTCAAGCAGTATATTGCTCCCTCCTACGTATATCTCGCGAAGAAACCATGAGGATAAAATCGGAGAGATTAGAGCCCACACAGAGGCATACCGACAATCTTTCTTTCCACGAACAATACGAGACTGGAATAGAAGGGAGAACCGATAGAGGTGCTCAAGGTACCCTCCGCCACACATGGTCAGGTGGCTTGCGGAGTATAGATGTAGATGTAGATGTGATGCACTGACCTGTTACGAAACACATCATTATCCTGCCGAAGAAACGTCAGTAGCGGGGGAATAAAAGCGTATACAGTGTAGCGGACACTGGCTGCTTTTGCTTGCAGAAACACCGAATGTAAGAGCGACAGCACCATGGAGACTGGGATGGGATATGTCTGTCGTCGGCGGATGCGCTCTGGAATAGACGTCTCACCAGGCCTACGCCATTCACATGTACAACCACCAGTCCCATACAGCCAGAACCTGCTCCCATCACTCAAGACAAAAGGAGGACATCCCACTCTCGATCCAGCTCTTTCACGACACCAGAATAGCCATGCCTGGCAGTGTCGTGACGTCAGTGGTATCCTGGGCAGAAGCGCACTTGCTCTTAATCCTGCTACAGACAAATGTTTTCCAACGGTCCCTAATGACACAGCAGTTGCAACATGACGCCAGATTTCGTCCCTGGATGATGTTCTGTGGCCACTGCTACAAGTACACCAATCCGTCGATACGTCCGTACAGCTTCCCGCCGCCCCCCAGTGCTACACTAGTCGAAAGGCTGAAGCTGTTCAACAAGAGTACGTACTCGCGGCAGGGCATGGTTATACCCTAGAATGAATCTTGAAAACACTGTTCACCTCTAAACACAGCACAGTTGCTACATGCAGAATCAGAACAGACGGTGCACACACAGGCTTCCTCAGCGTCATCGGATCGCCAATGACGGTGACAAATGAACCACTAACACTACAACCTTTCAGTGTGCACATACATTACTGGTCATTAAAATTGCTACACCACGAACATGATATCCTACAGACGCGAAATTTAACCGACAGGAAGAAGATGCTGTGATATGCAAATGATTAGCTTTTCAGAGCAATCACACAAGGTTGGCGCCGGTGGCGACACCTACAACGTGCTGCCATGATGAAAGTTTCCAACCGATTTCTCATACACAAACAGCAGTTGACCGGCGTTGCCTGGTGAAACGTTGTTGTGACGCCTCGTGTAAGGAGGAGAAGTGCGTACCATCACGTTCCCGACTTTGATAAAGGTCGGGTTGTAGCCTACCGTGATTGCGGTTTATCGTATCACGACTTTGCTGCTCGCGTTGGTCGAGATCCAATGACTGTTAGCAGAATATGGAATCGGTGGGTTCAGGAGGTTAATACGGAACGCCGTGCTGGACCCCAACGACCTCGTATCACTAGCAGTCGAGATGACAGGAATTTTATCCGCATGGCTGTAACGGATCGTGCAGCCACGCCTCGATCCCTGAGTCAACAGATGGGGACGTTTGCAAGACAACAACCATCTGCACGAACAGTTCGACGACGCTTGCAGCAGCATGGAATATCAGCTCGGAGACCATGGCTGCGGTTACCCTTGACGCTGTATCACAGACAGGAGCGCCTGGTATGGTTTTCTCAGCGACGATCCTGGGTACACGAATGGCAAAACGTCATTTTTTCGGATGAATCCAGGTTCTGTTTACAGCATCATGATGGTCGCATCCGTGATTGGTGACATCGCGGTGAACGCACATTGGAAGCGTGTATTCGTCATCGCCATACTGACGTATCACCCGGCGTGATGGTATGGGGTGCCATTGGTTACAGGTCTCGGTCACCTCTTGTTCGCATTGACGGCACTTTGAACAGTGGACGTTACATTTCAGATATGTTAAGACCCGTGGCTCTACCCTTCATTCGATTCCTGCGAAACCCTACGTTTCAGCAGGATAACGTACGACCGCATGTTGCAGGTCCTATACGGGCCTTTCTGGATACAGAAAATGTTCGACTGGTGCCCTGGCCAGCACATTCTCCAGATCTCTCACCAATTGAAAACGTCTGGTCAATGGTGGCCGAGCAACTGGCTCGTCACAATACGCCAGTCACTACTCTTGATGAACTGTGGTATCGTGTTGAAGCTCCATGGGCAGCTGTACCTGTACACGCCATCTAAGCTCTGTTTGACTCAACGCCCAGGCGTATTAAGGCCATTATTACGGCCAGAGGTGGTTGTTCTGGGTACTGATTTCTCAGGATCTATGCACCCAAATTGCGTGAAAATGTAATCACATGTCAGTTCTAGTATAATATATTTGTCCAATGAATACCCGTTTATCATCTGCATTTCTTCTTGGTGTAGCAATTTTAATGGCCAATAGTGTTGCCGGCCGGGGTGGCCAAGCGGTTCTAGCCGCTACAGTCTGGAACCACACGACCGCTGCGGTCGCAGGTTCGAATCCTGCCTCGGGCATGGTTGTGTGTGATGTCCTTAGGTGAGGTAGGTTTAAGTAGTTCTAAGTTCTAGGGGACTGATGACCTCAGATGTTAAGTCTCATAGTGCTCAGAGCCAGAGCCAATAGTGTATTATACCCTGGTGCCACTGAACGCAGTCCTTGAAGGTTTTCCATTTTTTTACGGCAGTGTGCAATTAACGTACACACCATATTTTTATAAATATAATACTAAACTAGCAGAGCGGAACGTGTTTACGTCATGTTCACTGCTGTCATTTGCTACCATTAAAAACTAAGTGATGTAAACTGTCGCATATTGTCTGCTGAGTAACGTCGCTGAAGGGCATTCGCAGTTGCCTGTAGTGATTTCGTGCAATTTTGATTGTGAGAAGTATGCTTTTGGCTTAACATAACATCTCCTAGGTATGAGCTTGAAATCTGTCGATTCGTGTGCCATGTGAGAAATTGGATCCGGATTACGTACATCACTTAAGCTGACGTCAGACGGGTAGCCGAGTGGCCGGTTATTTGCAGACGCCCGAAGAGGGACACGGCAGATCGATGACAAACTCCGTAGAAATTTCCACTACGCTTCTGACGTGCTCGTTGTTGCAGTTACGGCGCCACCAGAACAAACTAACCATTCTCCGCGAGGCAAACACTGTAATAGATCGCCGAGGAAAAAGGGACCTGCTACTTTCCATATCCAATATGTGCTGTGTAGACGCAATACAGAAGGATCATTTTTGTGCACCAAGAGGCATGACGGGGTGTGAAGAATCAGAAGCCGTCCGGTAGGCAAAGAACGCAGTGAAGAATGGAGTACGGAGAGACGCGGATCCTTTTCCTGTAGTCATAGACATGGCCAGAAGTGAATGGAACAAGGGTTCAGAGACCAAAGTTTAGCGTTAGAGCACATGGAAGAGACAAATCCACCCACACATACCAGAGGCACAATGGTATGCAGAAAACTAAAGAATAATAAGTCCAAGAGCAAAGTGCTGGATTGAAATTCAACCACAGCTGCTTCTGACGCCTCTATAGAATTAACGTCGTACCATCTTCACACTGCGAGGGTACAGAAGTTCAGGAAATCAACCAGATTAACTTCGGCTGCCATAAGCACAAGAAGGGATTGTTTACTTACGGAAATGGTTAAAATGAAACGAGACCACCCCTCCACACTAATAACACTCTTGTCAGCAATGAATACCGACTATAGACTAGTTCATGGAATTCCTGTTAAAAGTTGGCATTAAAATACAATCGATCACTTCGAGTCTGTATGTGTTATTTTGCTTATTTAGAGACTACCTTGTTAACATAAAATGCCCAATGTTTTTAGTCATTGCAGTTAATTGTTATAGTCAATGTCAATTGAATTTTTTGTTCTAAATTACGTATCAAATTGTGGGAAGGTAGACATGCAAGTTTTAAATACCTGTGTTGGTGAAGAGATCAATAAAATTAAATTTAAGAGAACCTGCACATACAATAATTCATGTATCGTTGTCGGACGGGGGTTACGCGAAATATTCCACGCAACGGCTCGTGACACGATGAAATGAATTCTACCTTTCGATTTTTTCGTTCGGATATATTTATAAAACCACAGCGATTTCATTCGACCGGAAAAAAAGGGTTAAGGAAGATTACAAATACTTAAACTAAATGCCCGCGGTATACAAAGCTCGCCTCGGAGGTCAAGGTTTCTGAATGGAGACATCGGCCTGGTGTTGAAGCTAGTGTTTTCCTTTTTTCTGAAAGAAACTGAAGCGCCTAGAACCGCTCGGCCACCGCGGCCGGCGAAAGTTAATTAACCCTTCTTCTAACTATAATCTATCGTAGATCCCTCGAACAAAAAACCGTGCCCTGTTCTTGGAAAATGACACAGTTCACACCCATCTAGAAGAAGGATAGTAGAAGTGATCCACACATCTACCGTCCAATACCATTGACATCGATTTGTTGTAGAATCTTAGCACATGTTCTGGGCTTAAACATAATGACGTATTCTGAACAGAATGACCACCTCAGTGCCCTCTCCAGTATGGATTCCGAAAACATCGATCGTTTGGAACCCAACTTGTACTTCTCTCACATGACGTACTGAAAGCTTTGGACCAAGGGAAGCAGGTAGCTGCTGTATTTCGTGATTTCCAAGAAGCATTTGACTCAGTACGACACCTACACTTCTTGTCAAAAGTACGATTATATGGGGTATCAAGTGAAATTTGTGACTGGACTGACGACTTTTGGTAAGGAGCACGCAGCATATTATCCTGGACGTAGAGTGTGTCCCAGGAAACTATGTTGGGACCATTGCTGTTCATGTTGTATATTAATGGCCTTGCAGACAATATTAACATTAAAATCAGACTTTTTTTCAAATAATGCAGTTATCTATAATGAAAAATTATCTGAAAGAAGCTGCGTAAATATTCAGTCAGATCTTGATAAGATTTGAAAGTGGTGCAAAGATTGACAACTTGCTTTAAATGGTCGGAAATGTAAAATTTTGCACCTCAGAAAACGCGAAAACGTAGTATCCTGTGACTGTAATATCGATGAGTCACTGTTGTAATTGATCAACTCATTCATATGGCTCTAAGCACTGTGGGGCTTAACATCTGAGGTCATCAGTCCCCTAACTCATACATATACCTGGGTGTAACACTCCATACGGATATGAAATGGTATGATCACATAGGTTCAATCATAGGTAAAGTAGGTGGAAGACTTCAGTTTATTGGTAGAGTGCTAGGGAAGTGCAGTCAATCTACAAAGGAGATAGCTTAGAAATCACTCGTGCGACCGGCTCTAGGAAACTGTTCAAGTGTGTGGGACCCGTACCAGATTGGGCTAACAGGGATACTGAACGTATACAGAGAACGACAGCACGATTGGTCACCGGTTTGTTTAATCCGTGCGAAAGTGTCACTGAGAAACTGGAGGAACAGAACTGAGAGCCTCTGGAAGATATACACAAACCATCCCGAGAAAATATACTACAACCCCCTACTACCACGCGCACAGGAATCTTGGGGTTAAGGTCGGAATAATTACTACGCGCACAGAGGGATTCAAACATTCATTCTTCCCGCACTCCATACGTGAGTAGAACAGGAAGAAACCATAGTAACTGGTACATTGGGACGTACCCTCTAAATGGTTCAAATGGCTCTGAGCACTATGGGGCTCAACTTCTGAGGTCATCAGTCCCCTAGAACGTAGAACTACTTAAACCTAACTAACCTAAGGACATCACACACATCCATGCCCGAGGCAGGATTCGAACCTGCGACCGTAGCGGTCTCGCGGTTCCAGACTGCAGCGCTAGAACCGCTCGGACGTACCCTCTGCCTCACTGTGATTTGCAGAGTATCGATGAGTCAACGTTAAGTCGAAATACGGAAGCCGTGCAACCGTGGAGAGCGAGATAGTTAGAGACAGGAGATTAGCTCACTGTCTGGCAGACAACGGTATTGAGGAACCCGTCTAACCATTCTTTTAAATTGCCTTAAGAAAATCAAGGCCTATCTGAATACGGAAAGAACGGCCAAGAACTGAGCGCAGTTATCCCTAATGCACGTTCATGCCATTAATAATTGTATCAACTCCTTAGCTTTTCACACGTTAAATCCTTTTTATCAGAGGTATGAACGACCTACAACCAAACGCGATGCGACTATTACTTTGATTTCGTTGCGAGAAAATCACAAACTGGAAGAGTTGCTTGCGGATGATAAAGGGTGGGAAACGACACATAGCCCTTCTTACCAAAGCCATCCGGTCGGAACTGATAAACTTGCACGCTACTTGCGGGTATACGTAACAGACTCTTCATGCGAGCCTTGGCCAGATCAGACTCAAGAAAGAGATTAGCGCTTTCACCTAATCTTGCACGAAGGCAGGGTCCTTATTTATTACTAACCTGCCGCAACGTTTTAAGTGACCCCAGCTGAGCGGATGGGCAGGACGTAGAGAGATGAACCACAGAGGATGTCGCTCACGCCACGTCTGTGTGGCACCCACTAAGTTTTGCCGATGACAGTTCACAATAATTAGATCACTTACCTCCACCCGAATTCTACTAGACGTGTAAGTAGTTCCGGCTTACTATTATTTGATAGGAAAATGGAGGAATCGATATTTTTCCTGTGCTGAACTACGGGCAGATACTATCAAAGGCACAAAATACACCTCATCCAGTTCGAATTCATAACATGAAAACAAAAACAGCGACAATAAATCAAAATAGCAATTTTCAAACTCCAATTACAACCAAATGACATGAGACCAAGTCCGTCCTTACCTTTAAAAAAAAAAAAAAATAAAGAGTACGAACACAGAATCAAAAGTGTCAGCACTATATAATTAATGTTAGAGTAGTATTCCGTGTATTTTCTCCGCATAATGGGCGCAACGTATCAGTTATTTCTCATCAGTTTTCCTTCCCGTCATCTTCCTTTCCGTAGAATGGAGGTGAACAAGTACCTATCGCCGATCTTGTGACCAAGCGGTTCTAGGCGCCTCAGTCCGTAACCGCGCTGCTGCTACGGTCGCAGGTTCGTATCCTGCCTGGGTCATGGATGTGTGTGATGACCTTAGGTTAGTTAGGTTTAAGTAGTTCTAAGTTCTAGGGGACTGATGACCTCAGATGTTAAGTCCCATAGTGCTCAGAGCCATTTGAACCATTTGAAGTACCTATTACTATTTTGTGCCAAAATGACTCTGAGGAAGAATTTCTTCCAGTGCGGGTACCACCTAGTCTCTACTAAAAGATTCCGGGATCTTGACTCATTTCATCTCAGAGGACGAGTAATTACGAAAAGACTGATATTTTAATATTATTTAAGTTCTTGGTAATCAGTCTGCCGCTGTTGTGCTTAACTGAAAGCCAATCAGCGATTGTGTTTTTCAAGTACTCCATAGTAAATAACAATGTTCCTTCTGATCATAGATTGAAGGTTTTCACTACCAGATGACATAGCTGCTGGTAAACGCCCGACCAGTCAGTCGGCAAGACTCAGCAGAGGAGCGCCTCTGAAGACGTCCAGCGCAGTCCTTGACGAAATGTCAGGAACAGAAGAGTTCTTGGACCACGACCTCACATCTCGAAAGGTTTACCAGCAGCAATGTTCCTTTTGTTCATTCAGGCCACTCCTATTAAATATTTATTCCAGAGTAACATGGAGTGCGTATGGGATTACGAACTCAGTCACTGTTCCATTTTATATAACTTTTTGCTCCCTGGATATTTAGATCACATGATATTAGCCATATTCCTTTGATCCCACGGAGAGTGGCCTCTGAGGTATGGAAGGAAGTCAAAGACGTACGTTTTACTTAATTTAACAATAAGATCAATACAGTGAAATGGCGTAACATTACTAAAGACTGCTGTGTCACAGTACTTGGGCTAATTTTAAACTAATCTAAAACATTAAATGTGTGAAGACAGGCTACTCTTCAGTGGAGTAGGAGTTGCCCAAAAAAAGTTCTTTGACTCAGCCTTAAACTCTGCCACATCATCTATATGACATTTTTGATAACTTACCCAGTGATACAAAATGTATGACAAACAGAAAAGTAAAATGTGAAAAAGGACCGAAAACGTTTCTCCTTGACAGTTCCTTCCATTCCGTAGGATTCCTGTTATTGTAATAGATACACTGCATAACAGTAAATAATTACATAATATAGCAATTACAAGATAAAGAGATGGGTAGGAATTACTAACATCAGTACATTAAAAAAAATGTTGTAAATGTTCTGCATGTAGTCATATTTACTACGTGTGATATAAAGTGACCTGTTTCGTCATTATGATTTGTCGTGAAAGATGATACATGGACCACAATGCTTAGGAAAGTGCGCTGGTAGGTTGTTGAATACACCTGTACCCGTATACCGGTATCTGATTTCTTTCCTTACAAAAAGCTCTTTGAGCTTTGATGGAAGTGACAGCAGCCGTTGATCATATTTATTTACCTAGGCATATTGTTGTCTGTAAATTACCTGACGTAATGGAAAGAAGAGATTTTAATACTTTACTCGACAATTCACTTTAACATAAACAGGGTAAAACTAGGATTTTTGTTAATTTTACTTTGTTCTCTCTTGTTTCGTAATTGTCCTTCGCGCCTCAGTTTGTGGAAGATAATAAGCTACTTATCATCGGAATACTTAGTGACACCAGCGCTGTTACGCAATGCGTTCATTCATACTTGTATCAGAAAGAAAAATGGTAATGATTTCTTCAATGAGTGACAGACGATCCACATTTATCGTGAGAATTAACTATAAACTACAGACTTTATTTTGTAATTATATAAATATGCTGCGTCGTGTAACTATTTTATTACTGTCTCGTGTGCTTATTGTCAAATATCTGTTTAATTATTTGTTGCCGGCCGTTGTGGCCGGGCGGTTCTAGGCGCTACGAGCGACCGCTATGGTCGCAGTTTCGAATCCTGCCTCGGGCATGGATGGGTGTGATGTTCTTAGGTTTAATTAGTTCTAAGTTCTAGGCGACTGATGACCTCAGAAGTTAAGTCGCTTAGTGCTCAGAGCCATTTGAACCAGCCAGCCAATTATTTGTTGTGTTTGCCATTCATTTAATTATGTTGTGCTTTTATCTTGTAATTGCTCTATTATGTAATTATTTACTGTTATTGTCATTAACTTAATTGTTCAGTGTATCTATTTTGTATAGTTTTCTTGTCGTTTGTGACACGTCGTACTC
The DNA here is from genome assembly GCF_023897955.1 of Schistocerca gregaria. NCBI lineage: Eukaryota > Metazoa > Arthropoda > Insecta > Orthoptera > Acrididae > Schistocerca > Schistocerca gregaria. Next base: position 872,350,618 of record NC_064922.1, read on the forward strand.
TTGATTTGATGAGTTCGGCAATCAATCTCTCGAGTCCAAAGTTCCTGCGCAGAAGCAGGGAGTCGGTTTGGTGGGAGGGAGGGCGCTGAAAAGCAGAGGGGAACGAGACTGGTGGGGGAACTTGGGACGTATATCTTCGGCAGCAGAGCTTTGGCTCGGCCGTGTTGGCAACCGCTGCTAGTGCTTCGAGAGCCGTGTGTGAGTGCGGAAGTTGTATGCTCAGTGTGTGGTGCGTTGTGGCAGTTTAATGGCTCCTGATGTTGTCAGAGTAATTCCTCAAGAAGAAAGAAGCGGGCCGCCTCTCCCCAACAACGTCAAACCACCGGCTGCACATCAAGCTCCACCGACGGCTGCAGCAAATACGACGACAACGGATCGAAATAGGTACAGTTTGGAATCTGAGAGGCTGAAAACGTTCACAAACTGGCCCGTGCCTTTTATTGAAAAAAGGGAGCTAGCGTCTGCTGGCTTCGTTTATAAATACAGGGACGTTGTGCAGTGTATATATTGCGGTGTGGAGATTGGTGAATGGGAAGAAGGTGACGAACCCATCGTTGAACATGAACGATGGGCGCCATTATGCCCATTCATAAGGAACAGGACAGTTAACGGGTCGACTACGGAGCAAAATGCCGTGCCTCGAACTATTTCGTACGACACTTGTGGTCTGTACGGAACAGAAATTCGTCCAAATTCATCTCCAGAACCGACTCCATCATGCAGTTCAACTGAAAGTGCGCCGACCCTGGATAAGCTGGGCATCCACACAAACACGGGACCAGTTTGGCCTAAATACAGCACCCAGGAGGCGAGGTTAGCGTCGTTCGATGGCTGGCCGTTGGCTATTAAGCAGCGACCGGACAAACTCAGCGAAGCTGGATTCTTTTACACCGGTAAAGGAGACCAAACAGTGTGTTTCCATTGTGGCGGAGGCCTAAAGGATTGGGAAGAAGCGGACGATCCGTGGGTTGAACATGCTTTGTGGTTTTCTAAGTGTTTATTTGTGATACTTGTGAAGGGCAAAGACTTCGTGGATAATATCTGCCAAAACAAAGACGCAATAATCACTGCGAAGGAAGCAACTAATATTAAACTTCCTCCAAATCTGCAGGAAGCTGTCAAAGTTGTTAATCCGGAAGCAGCAAGTGCGGCATCGTCTGAACAGCAGCTGCCAGTTTTAAATACGGAGAGGGAGATAGACGACCCTCGTATCTGTAAAATTTGCTTCCAGGAAGAGATGGGAGTACTTTTCCTGCCATGCGGACACATTGTTGCTTGTGTTAAGTGTGCACCATCCCTTTCCTCCTGTGCTGTATGTCGGAAGCCAGTTTCAGCTACAGTAAGAGCATTCCTGTCATAATATAAGCGAACAGTTTTGAGTCAGTGCTTGACTGCATTAATTTTCCTTCTCCTAAAATTTGTGTAACGCTTAGCAGCTTTCTACTACTTTTATGTGGTACTCATGTATTGAAAGTTTGCATACGTTACTTATAATAATTGTTGATACTTCATAGTCTGCAGAATCCTTTTATGCAAATTGGTCAGCAATTAGTAATTCATTAAAGCAGTTAAGTAAACCGCTAATCTGAATTCATAAAGTTTTCTTCCTGTAATTTCATGTGTAAAACATTTGTAATAGATGTGATATTGCAGATGCACGCAGTTCTTTTTACTGGTGTTTACTTTGTAAGTTGAATGTTCAATCTGTTTGACCTCCTAAACCACGTAAATTTAAGCCTGCACTTTGAAATGATTCACAGTCAAAGGTATTTGTGTGTATATATTGTGCAAAGTTTACAGTTAAGACTTTGTTTGATTAAAATAAGTAGAAAAAAGTTGTTGCTAGTGTCCTCATTTTTTTCCCTCCACTGGCATTGTGCTATTTGGTTTGTAATGTGTAAAGATTGCAGATTTCAATTGAAAGCTTTTAATATTCAATGTTAGTTTCCACCAATATAGCTGATTTTTTTTTTTTTTCCTAACAGGGTGATTTTATCATACACCATTCAGCATAGATGTAGAGAACACTTTACATTAATTTGCAAGTATAAAAGTTGTGCCTCTTACTCGTATTTGTAACAAAATTTTTAAAAAATATCTAAGGTAGATGGCGGCAATTGACGTTTCGTCGTAAGTGCTGAATCTTTCGCCAACGGTTGTTAAGCATAGTTGTTTGGTGTCAAGATCTGTTGGCGTCTGTTTTCCTGGCATTTTCATTCACAACTTGTGCACAAAAAAGTTTTTGAGAGCTTTTTAATTTCCTGTTGCATCAGAACTCCATACTTTTATAACGCAGAAGTTTAAATATGATGGTGTTTACTTTGTAGGTTGAATGTTCAATCTGTTTTTCCCGTTCTCCAATTCCAAATAGTTATCGGATGTGGAATGTGCCCGGTGTGGTGCTCAGGTCACAGCGCACAGGACTCGTGACGTCACGTGAAAACTTGCAATACTCATGTCAACAGTGCCATTGATTTATGGAGTGAAGTTTATGAGGACAGTCGCTTGTGTCGTTCTGTCAGGTGTTATATTTAATCTGATAGGTGATAATTTGGTTGCCTCGGCAATGCCAACTCAACTTAAGAAGCTGAAGGAAGATTGAGCATCTCGTGCTAAGTGTGTGGGACGTCCGCCCCGATTTGTGTCGGTTGATATAATCTATTCGAGAAGAGGTGTCCGTGTCCCTCCCTCCCCCCTCCCCCCCCCCCCCAAGCTTGGTTCGTAGGAAGAAAGCTAATTCGGTGGAGCCGCGCATTAAAGAGCTCTCGAGAAAGCATTAGTTTTGTTCATTTTATGGTCCTAAAATGTTTAGTTCGACGTAGGTAGATTTAATAAAAATGCTGCCATTTCAGCAGCGCATTGTTGTTAATGTGGAATTTGAATTAATTCCTTGGCAGTGGAAGAAATTTGCAGGAGGGATTGACAATTTCAACTCCCACACGTAAATATTTCAAATACGTAAAATTCATCTACATTTAACACATTGAGGTACAATGAAAATTAGATTTTTAAAATTTAATTTGAGTATTCAATTTTAAATTTGTATCGTGTGTTGGAATTAGTAGCAAGCGTTTGCTGATAGTGAGTAAGCAAGTTTCTAGAAAGTTACAATGCAGGTTTCCAGTTGCACTCCGTTTTCGTTGAACTGTCTCTAACAACTTCTTCTAAAGTGATACAAATGCAATGACTTTAACATCAAAAATGTTTGAATGGCTGTTCTGTCATAAATAGTGGAATTGGGCCTCGATTGTAAATGAAAAACACTATTACAATTTGGGAAAAAATATATGAACTCAGAATTTGTAAATTCTTAAAGTGTCAGACAGAATGAGATCGTGTACATTTGTCATTAATGTTCAATGTACATATCTGCTGCCTGTACTCAGAGTAAAACAAGTTTTAAGACATATTACATTACACAATTCCACTTTTCATTGGTGGCTTAGTGGAGAGCTACAATTACTATAGTGATGTCAGCCAGTGAGATGTGTTGTAGTGAGAAGGCATTCTGTGTGCTGGATTTCGCATTTTAGGTTCAATACCGGTTACACTTTCAACATCTGAAATTTTCTATGTTTCTTGGCAGAGGAGACCAAATATTATGTTCAAATTGTTGTATGTTAAACAAAATATTGCTATGACTACATGTTATTTGGATCACACATTAAACTGTAGATCTCTATAAGGTAAGTCTATTCAAAGGCCAGAGTATGGTAAGTATCGGCTAAAATACTACCACACCCAGTAAAACCAGTGTGATGTTTAAACCAACCAAGAAGCAAGAGTACAGCACTATCTATTACATGACTTGTTCCACATCTTTCAAGCCAACAGCACTTGAAAATGCCAGTAGCATTAGAGTAATTACAGAGAATGTCATTTAACATTTGATATATCTTGGTAGTTGAGGATTTATGAGTAGGGGAAGTAAAATAGAATGAATGCCTGATTTGATGCACTAAAGAACTTCAGTTTAGTAGAAACTGATAAATTCAGCAGCCAAATATGAGTACATGAAACTGTCATGTAGCATCTTAAAAATTTGAATTGCGTGAAACTAAATTATGTAATTCACTGCTAGTCCCAGGGTGGTATAATTGTACCAAATGTTCTTGCAAGTTAGCAGTTCTTTGATGTATTTGTATGTTCTATTTTTTTACACTTACTCATAAGCAGTTGGACTTTGTGGTTCTTACTGACAAAGATATAGACATTGTGACAACTCAGGGCACTGATGAATTTGCTGTTAAGTGCCTTCACACACAGTTCATCCATATCAGTACCCTAAAGTCAGTTTTCAAAGATATGTTAATTTGTGCCAAATTATCTACTCTGCAATCTCTCCATATGTATGGGGAATTGCTGTGATGTTGGTTGAAAGGGATGACAGTATCTGATATAGGGTCTTTGGAACATGGTGAAATTATCAATGAATGGCAACTTATGTCCTAATATAGAAAGTAGTCTACAGGTAGAATTCTTTCCTGGGTCCCAGGCTCAATCTCAGCCACAGTTTAAATTCTGATTAAAAATCTTGAACAATGGTGGCCCAAGACATCCTGAAAAGGCTGCACACATTCTCCTGACAGCTTTGTTAAGAGGGTGGACAAACAGGAAGAGGGTAGGTGGAAGAATCAGCAATGATCAACAGCATGAGGATGCAGAAGACAGTGGAAGCAAATGCATTAAAAATGCGGAGTGAGGAATTTTTTATTATTATTATTATAGGAAGAAAATAAGTTATTTTCTTTTGTTGTAGTGATGACAGTAGAAAAATCTAACCCAAGGATTCCTGGGATTTGAGATAGATAGTTCCCTTTTAATTCTTTTTGGTGTTTTATATAATTTTCAGGCCTATTATCATGTCAGATAACTGTTACAACTGGTTCTAATTTTTTTTTATTCCAGTTCTGCTGTAGCCATAAAGCTGCTGCCTGATACTATGTTCAGTTTTGAAAGTAAACTTTCTGAGATAGGAAAATGCAAATTCTGTAGTGATTGGCTTGAAGATAAACAGTTTGAGAACTACGAGTCTCAGTGTGTGTGGGAAAAGCTAGTGAAACTGAAGGATTTTTCAGTGTGTGTTCTTACTGTATTAATTTTGATACAAAAGATTTTCAGGCAATATTTAACCACTCACATTCAACAAAACCGTGTTATGATATACAGGCATCAAAATTGGCCCAGGATAGGCTAGATGGTGTGCAAATCATGAATGAAAGGAAGGGAGGTGGAAACCATTTGGAAAAATATTGAGAAAAGAAAATCTATCATGATTAGATACTTTATTTGTTGTTACAAAAAAAAAAAAAAAAAAAAAAAAAAAAAAAAAACTGGAACCCAAAAATATTGTTTTGATCTTTTTGCATTACTGAAATGTAGAATTTAGATTACCAATTTTGAATTACCAATGTACCTGTGCAGACCAATGAATTTGTATGAGAAAAGGAAGTGGCCATACCCCATCAAGGATCAAAAAATTAAGATTTATTATGATATTAATTGTCCTTCTTGGTTGAGGATTGTCAAATATGAAAACAATTTCTGCTGAATCTTTTTGCTGAAATAATTTTCACCTTTTAAGCACTCTTAAAATATTTTATCAACACTCACTCTTGCCAATTGCCTCCATGGCCCATCACCCTCAAAACACAATGGGTATCCACGGGATAAGTGTCATATCTTTCAGTTGGTATAGAATTCCAGGTTGGTCCTCCATTTGTGTGTCTGGGAGAGACTTCCAAGGGGGAGGTAACCATGAGAAAAAGATCGAATAAATTATGAAAGGGTGTGGTAGGGCAGATAGAAAATCTGAAAAGAAAAATTTAAAGGCTGTCTTATTGTGGGGGTCTCTGAGAAAGTGAAAAGAAAATAAAGATTTATGGTCACATGAATATGTGGTGAAATCTGCAGCAGCAGTAACTGGTTTAAGATCTGTTACAAATACAAAGATAAGTCAGAAGGAGTTACTTCGAACTATTCAGAATTGAATCACACTAGCACACAGCAAACCAACACCGATAAAAACATTTAAACTACATTTGCTGGCATGATAAATAGATGGAGAGATTGAGAGTGAAAGTGTATGGGGATATTGAACTTGTAATTCAGTACACAAAGGATTGGCTTGGAGAGGGGAATGAGAGAGGAGATACATTAATAGAGTTTGGCAGTAAACTTAAGTGGGTAACAGCAAATATTCTTCATAAATCACGATAGGAGGATCCTGATGAACATGTATGTTTGTAGTTTCAGGTCTGAAACTTTTTAACTAAAAAATTATCACCAGCAGAAATGTGAACTTAGTATATTTTGCACCCTGTAAGACTGGAAGTGACTGTTCGCTGGTCTTCTTACACCTAGTGCTTCTGGGCCTCTTTAGTTGTTTTTTATGGTCAACAGTATCAAAAGAATAGTCTAAGAATATAACTAACACACACATTCTTGTCAAGAGCTTCAAGTACCCCTTTTGTGAACTGTTTAGTAGCTGATATTGTACTCCCACTTTGGAAATCCATCTGTGCTTCATTAAAAAGGTTATATTCATTCATATAACTCATTAGTCTATCTCTCATGGTGGATCCAGTTACTTTTGAAAATGCAGACAGTAGTTCTCAATATTCTCTGCATTACCTTTGTTTGATAAGGGCATAACACATACATGCTTTTTAGATGCTTTGGAATGCCTGAACTAAAGGATGATCAGTTTCGCTTTAGTAAACTTAAAGGCACCAGAGAGGCTGTTCTGACATCCTGCTTGATAGTGGAAGGAAGATTTGAGAAAAATCAAGACACTGTCATGTGATTTGTCGATCTAGAAAAAGCATTCTCCACATCTGAACTGTCTTCTCAAGCCCAGGGTGTTAAAACAGACATTCTATATAAATATGTCCCTGTAAGGTAGTTAATATCACATACAGACCGTAACAAAGTTATTAGAAGTGCTGTTGTCACTGAACTAGACTGTATGGATTAATAAAAATGAAAGTTTGGGGTCAATTCTAGAAAGACAAAACAGCTATTTCCTTTTTTATTCTACATATAACTTATCAACTGTGGTTTCAGGGGTCAAGTGATACACCACAATCCTGTTCAATTACTTTCAACAAGCAATAACAAGATATTTAACTCTTGGACATATTGAACTGATGATTATTAAATTATTTACCTCTACACATGAAAAAAATTTTATCACAGGAAAGAATGATTAAAATCTTTATTAGCTCATTTACATCTATGATGTCGTAGCTGGTCAATGCACTGAGTTGATAGAAAATAAATTTAAACCAATGAAAAAACTCGTATACTCAATGTGAGGGTAGGTTAGTATCCTAGTTTTTGATATTCAATGGTCAAAGCGTACACAAGTTGGAGTGAGCAAAATCTCAACTCAACATTTACTGTGGCCTAATGCACAATGGTACTTTACCAAGCGGCATCAGCAACGGCTTTGTCTCCATGCTGGATCTGGAACGCTAGTTCCCTACTCTGGCCATGACTGAATTCACTCAGTCTCAACTTTCCTGCGTTCCATAGAACATTAATTTCTCCCTAGTTGAAATAATGGCTGTTGCACACTCACAGAGGATTGGAGCGATGTGCACAATTTCTTTGTCTGCAAAAAAATCTCGCAGGGGTAATTAACTACCTCTTTGCTATCTGTCGGCACAATACGTGAAACACATCGTCCACATTTCGCAGAAAGCAAAGATCTCAATGCCCTCGCTGTTTTCCACATACTCGTGTGGTCTGCCACGAGATGAGAGAGATACCTAGAAACTTAAGTTCTCAAAATGCTTTTATATACCGAGTTGCATCTGCATCACTCAGTATGGCTTTGGCCAATCGCTGTCTCCTTAGGGGTGAATTTTAATTTTCTTGCTGGGTTGCAGCTTATCCCTGTTAAAGGCGTCCAGCCACTTACCGTCAGTCCCGGCCATATTTACGTTAAAAGGGATAATGTAGTGTTCTGGCCTTATCTCTTCCTGCGGTGAAGCTTGCTGCTCTCTTGTTAAGTGGGGTTTTCTGGTGCCATTAACCACCTGCTCATTCGTCTCCAAAATGCGTTTCACTTTAACTTATTTATTCATATATTGGCACATATTATTTTGATACTTTTCAGTACTTGAGATTACTTCAATTGCTTTTTGTTGATGCAATATAATCATTATTTTCTGAGGTTCTCATACTGAATCTTATTGTCACTGTGGATTAAGCTCATGTAATGTCCGTAAAATCTGGATGCCTTAGAAGTTAATAGACAATATGTGTAAGTACCAAAAGGGAACAATAAAAATGAAACATCACGAATGAAGTGCTCAGATTAAAAAGGGTATAAGACAAGGATGTAGCCTTTCTTCCCTACACTTTTATCTGTGTATTGAAGAAGAAGTTATGGAAATAAAGAATAGGTTCAGGAGTCAGATTAAATTTCAGAGTGAAAGAATATCAATAAGATTTGCTGATGATGCCATTACTATCTTCAGTGGTAGCAAGAAGTAATTACAGGGCATACTGAATGAAATGATCAGTTTACTGACCACAGAATATGAACTAAGAGTAAACTAAAGAAAGACACAAGTGATGATCATTAGTAGAAATGAGATTAGTGATAAAATCAACATTAAAACTGGTGACTGCAAACTAGACAAAGTGGAGGAATTTTGCTGCCTTGGAAACAAAATAATGTATGATTGAGGAAACAAGGACGGCGTGAAGAGCAGACTAATACAGGCAAAGAGAGCATTACTGGCAAAAAGGAGTTAGCAGTATCAAACATTGCCCATGATTTGAAGAAATTACTGGGAATGTTCATCTGAAGCCCAGCACTGTGTGCAAGTGAATCGTGGAATTTGGAGGGAGCTGAGATATGGTAATATAAGATGCTGAAAATTAGGCGGACTGATAAAGAAATGAAGTGATTTTCCAGCTATACAAAGTAGCTGTGTTTATTTTCTAATAATCACTTAACATTTACATGATTACACCGAATTGTGGCGTAGAGACAAGATGTTGGACAGGAGTCCTAAATAATGACTAGTATTGAAATATTCGACACTACAGGAAAACAAAGCTTGTCAGGAAGTGAAAGGGCTGATGGGTTGGGTATCTTTAGAGATTGTATCCATTCACAGTGAAAATGACAGAAGAAAAAAATGTATGAGCAAATGACACTAGATCTAAAGAAAGAAACATTTTGTCAACTGAATAAAATTGTGAGAGAGGAAAGAATGGAGGATAAGGCATGTCACCATTCAATAAATGAATTGAGAGCAAAATGAGACACTACACTGACACTGAAAGACTAACAATTTACGTATGCATGTATGTGAAAACAAATCACTGAGTTTCCGCAAAATATTACACTCAGAATAGCAGACCCATCGCCCAGCAGATGCGCTTAGTAATGTTATAGCTTTATGTAGATATTTATTGTAGGATGTTGGATATCTGCAGAGTTGTTTATGTGCTATGAGAATAGGGGCTTAGTTAAAATGAACTTGGATACCTGTCCTATTAGTGGCATATGTGCTCAATCCTTAAATCAAGATAATTTTTTTGGAGTGGCGAACCATGAACCATGGACTATGCCATTGGTGGGGTGGCCTGCATGCCTCAGAATACATCTAGCCATCCTGTAGGTGCAACCACAGCAAAGGAACGTCTGTGGAGAGGCCAGACAAACATGTGGTTCCTGAAGACGGCAACAGCCTTTTCAGGAGGTGCAAGGGCAACAGTCTGGATGATTGACTGATGTGGCCTTGTAATATCAACCAAAACAGTCTAGCTGTACTGGTATTGTGGACGTCTGAAAGTAAGAGGAAACTACAGTCATAATTCCTCCAACAGGCATGCAGTTCTACTGTATGGTTAAACAATGCTAGTGTTCTCTTAGGTGAAATATTCCAGAGGTAAAATAGTCTCTCATTCTATGGATTGGAGTGTGGACCATCCTTATCAGGCAGGTAGGTTAAAAAATTTAAAATGGGAAAAGGGAAGGTTGAAGTTGGATATAGTGGGTAATGAAATTCGGTGGCAGGAGGAACAGGACTTCTGGTCAGGTGAATACACAAGTATAATTAAGAGTTGAAATAGTGGAGGATCAAATAGGTAAAAAGGCAAGGCCTAGTAGAACTACTTGGATAACACAAGATATATTGAATTTAATTGATGAATGCAGAAAATTTAAGCTGCAGCAAATAAAGCAGGCGAAAGGGAATACAAACATTTCAAAAATGAGATTGGCAGGAAGCGTAAAATGGCTAAGCACGAATGGCTATAGGACAAATATGAGGATCTAAAAACATGTTTCACTAGGGGAAAGATGCCACCTACAGGAAAGTTAAAGAGGCCTGTGAGGAAAACAGAAGCAGGTGTAAGAATATCAAGAGCTCAGATGGAATACCAGTCTTAAGCAAAGAAGGGAACGCTGAAAAGTGGAAGGAGTATATAGAGGATCTATACAAGGGAGATGAACTTGAAGACAGGAAGAGAAGTGGATGTACATGGAGATGAGATGGCAAATATAATACTGAGAGAACAATTTGACAGAACAATAAAAGACGTAAGTCGAAACAGGGCCCCAGGGTTAGACGATATTCCGTTAGAATTCCTGATAACTGGTAGCCTTTGGAGAGCCAGCCATGACAAAACTCTTCCATCTGGTGTGCAGGATATATGAGAAAGATGAAATACCACTAGACTTCAAGAAGAATGCAATAATTCCAATTCCAAAGAAAGCAGGTGCTGATAGAGTTGAGTATTAACTGAACTATCAGTTTAATAAGTTGGGGTTGCAAAATACTAACATAAATTCTTTACAGAAGAATGGAGAAAACTGTTAGAATCTTACCTGGAGGAAAGAAGGAATACATGAGGCAATACTGTCCCTACAACTTCCTTTAGAAATATGGGTTAAGGAAAGGCAAATTTCATTTGTAGACTTAGAGAAAGCTTTTGACAATGCAGACTAGAATACTCTCTTCGAAATTGTGAAGGTAGCCAGGGTAAAATACAGGGAGAAAAAAGCTGTGTACAGCTTGTATAGAAACCAGATGGCAGGGCATGAAAGAGAAGCAGTGGTTGGGGACTGAGACAGGGTTGTAGCCTAACCTCAGTGTAATTCAATCTGTACACTGAGCAAGCAGTAAAGGTGTCCAAAGAAAAATTTGGAGTAGGAAATAAAGTAGAGGGAGAAGAAATAAAACCTATGAGGTTTGCTGATGTCATTGTAATTCTGTCAGACAGCAAAGGACTAGGAAGAGCAGTTGGACGAAATGGACAGTATTTTGAAAGGAGTATGCAAGATGAACACCACCAAAAGAAAAAACGAGCATAATGGAATGTGGTTGGCTTAAATCAGGTGATACTAAGGGAATTAGACTAGGAAACAAAACACCTAACATAGAAGATGAGTTTTGCTCTTTGGCAGCGAAATAACTGATGGTGGATGACGTTGGCAGAATATAAAACGTAGGCTAGCAAATGCAGGAAAAGCATTCCTGACGAAGAGACATTTGGTAACATCGAATGTAGATTTAAGTTTAAGGATGTCTATATTTATCTGGAGTGTAGCCTTATACGGAAGTGAAACATGGATGATAAACAGTTTAAACAAAAAGAGAATAGAAGCTTTTGAAATGTGGTGCTACAGAAGAATGCTGAAGATTAGATGGGTTAATCACATACCTAATGAAGAGGTACTGAATAGAACTGGGAAGATAACAAATTTGTGGCACAACTTTACCAAAAGAAGGGATCAGTTGATAGGACACATTCAGAGACACCAAGGGAACACCACTTTAGTGTTGGAGGTAAGTATGGGGGTAAAAATTGTAGAGGGAGACCAAGAGATGAATAAAGTTAGCAAACTGAGAAGGATGTGGGTTGCAGTAATTATTCAGAGATGAAGAGGTTTGCGCAGGATAGAGTAGCATGAAGGGCTGCATCAAACAGTTTTTGGACTGAAGATAACAACAAGAAGTTATGTCTTTAATTTGAAGAGATGCAGTTTATTGCTTTGTCTCCTGGCAGGGTATTAAAGATCCTTGCCACATAGTACAGAACTCTGAATTCTAGGTAAGGGAGCAAGGTCATAGGGAAATTATTTTTATATGTGCAGATTTCAGTTCATTTGTAACCAATTTTTTAAAGTATAGAGTAAATGTTTTTTTGAGAAAAAGTGTATAAAATATTTGAGAAAGTCTGTGACTGATGGGGTATTATCTGTTCTACGCAATATTATTAGTGCTAACCTTTGCTGTGTAAAAACTATTTACTCAATTTCATTTTTTGATCATGCTGGATGATTGGTGATGAATCATGCAAGTTCTACTGTCCACACACTTCTAAGCCAGGTAATTAAACAATAGGAAATACAGGTTGGTATATCAACAATTATGGGAAAGGTAGATTGCTACTCACCATAAAGATGAATTGTAGACGAGCACAATGAAAATGCTATTACACATTAAGCTTTCAGCAAAAGCCTTTACCAGAAAAGAAAAAACACGCACAAATTCACCCATTGAAGCTTGTGTGAGGTGTTCTTCCTTGTGTGAATGCATATGTGCTTCTTGTTTCCTGATGAAGGCTTTGGCTGAAATCTTAATGTATAACGGTATTTTTGTTGTGCCTGTCTGCACCTCAACATGTAACCTGTACGGTGAGTAGCAATTTACCCTTTCCATAATTGTTGGTAAGTATGGTAATCTGAAGTGTAGGCTGTGGCACTTCGTACAGGAGGAATAGTCTTCTGTGTCCTTTGCTGTGTATGCTGATATTACTGTGTATGCTGATAAATATTGTGTAGTGTAACAAATCACATTTCATCTGTGTGCTATCAGACAAGCTTAGCTTCTCATCCATGCCCTGAAGGCCCAAGATATGTCGACAGGCCGCTGTGTCGTCATCTGTCACTTGGTGTCATGCTGATACAGTAGGGAGAGGTATGTGGTCAGCAGACTGCTCTTCTGGCTGTTTTGCCAACTTTCCAGATCTTAAGAGCTGTTACTTCTCAATCAAGTAGCTCCTCATGTGGTGTCACAAGACTGATAACACCCTGTATCAGTCCACTCACCAAGTAAAATTTGTTAGCAGTACTGGAAATTGAACCTGGGTCTTCTGCATGGCAGCCACCTGCGCTGACCAGTCAGTTATGGAGGCAGGCTCTGTATGCCGTAAGTACATGGGAGCAGTCACAATTGTTTTAATTTCTGATGAGCAGAACTCTGAAATTATTATTTTCGCAGCAATTTTTAGTTGGCTTTTCTCCGAACACCTCGTATCTCAAGAATTTTCCTCAATCTATCTAATGTGCACTTGCCATTGGTTGACCAAGGGCAATAACATACATGATATCCCACAAAAAAGTTATCCAAAACTACAAATGGATTGGACACATATCATGATAAGCTTATGACAGAAAACTGTGTTGATTAAAGAAAATGTAACTGCTAAACATCATGAAGCAATAATATATTAAACAACTGGTTACATGGAGTCTTGGCCGATACAAAATAGCATTTCAGGGCTATCAAAATATGGTAGTTGGAGTACACTCGTCACGGAAGCCATTTAACAAATTATTCTGTCACACACATTAATCAGTTTATCTATTTAGTCCTTTGATGATATGTTGTACAGTGAACAAAATGATACTGGTTTTAACTCTAGTCATTACAAAGAACAATAATCAAGACTACATGTTGGCTTACGTGCTATAAATTATGATAGATACAAATTACAAAAGAGGTCTGTTCAAAAAATGCCGGAACCCTGTCCACAAAATTTTTATATGTTTACCTTATACTTAGTGTGCATAGTCTTCTTCAAAATATTCTTTACCACTATTGACACACCATTCCCAATGCTGTTTCCACCTGAAAATTTTCTTGATCTCGTCTATCATTGCAAATCTTCATCCTTTCAACAGAGTTTTCAACTTTGGAAATAAAAAAAGAGTCCACAGGGGCCAGGTCTGTAGAGCATGGAGGATGAGGCAGCACAGCGATTTCATTTTTTGTGCAATAGTCATGCACCAACAGGAGTGAATGTGCAGTGTGTTATCGTGATGCACGAGCCATGAATTTTCTCGCCACATTTCAGACTGTTTCCTTATCATATTTTCTCACAGGCATCGCAACACATCTTGCTAGTACCACTGATTAACAGTTTGGCCCTGTGGTACAAAAGTCCAAGAAAACTATCAGTGCGGTTTTGACATTTGACCTGACCTGATGAACTATTTCTGGTGTTGGAATACCCTTCCTGACTCATTGTGACGGTTGAACCTTGGTCTCAGCATCATAAACATAGTCCAGCATCTCATCATCGGTTTTGATTCTCTTAAGGAGCATCTCATTCTCATATGTGTGATCCAAAATCTCTTCACAGATAGCGAGGTGAAGGTCTTTCTGGTGTTAACTCATGAGCCATGGGATGAACTTGGCAGAAACACAATGCATTCCAAGATGCTGTGTCAGGATTTTGTGACATGATCCAACTGAAATGTTACATTCTTCTGGAATCTCTTTTATGTCATTCTTTGGTTGGTATGCACAATTTTGTTGACATTCCAGACATGAGCATCGGCAGTAGATATCGAAGAATGTATTGAATGAGGGTCATCTTCAACTTCCATCTGGCCATATTTAAACTACATAAACCATTCATAACACTGAGTATGGCTTACGCTCTTATCACCATAGACTTCTTGAATTATTTGGTGTGTCTCTGTAAAGGTTTCCTTCACTTTCATGCAAATTTTAATGCAGACGCATTGCTTCTCTAACTCTGCCATCTCGAAATTCATAAGCCTTGCGACACTATGTTCTATTCAACACAGCACTGAACAGTAATCAACAGACATACAACAATGAAACTTCCGTCAGTTACACATTAAACGCAGGCATGTGCAGGGATGCCTACCACACTTTGCTCCAAAGCAACATTGGCACGAAATTACGAATGTTCCAGAATTTTTTGAACAGACCTCATATACTGAAGTTCGCTCACTGAATAGCAGCAGTGGTAATCTAGATATTCTCTATCATATTGTTCACAAATGTTAATATTTAGCAGTACATTTTATATATCCCAGCGACTTGTTGAGTAGTTTTATCACCATATAGCATGTACTTTTCTGATACAAGCATGTATTGCCTGGTAGTACATGCAGATTACCTTTTTGTCTAGTGGTGTGGTTATGTAACTCATAATTTTTTACATTCTGCTATCGTTTTCAAATACATTTCTTTAATATACATAAGTGTGTCAAGAATAAACATGTGGCAGCGACAGTACTTTCAGTGTTATTTTAAGTTTACCTGACTCTCTAACTCTGGTCCCTCTAATAATCCCAGTGGCTCCACTTTGGGTTCTGTAAGTCCCCAAAGCTGTCAGAATTTCTCCAGAGTATGAGTACATATTTCAAATGTGCATTAAAATATGTGTAGAAAGTACACTCAGTGACTGTGTGTTTATATATTCTTTTAGAGCCCTTGAAAGCAAACATCCTGTACTCAGCTTGGCATTAATGTGTTCAATAAGTTGTTTCCTGTTTTAGGCCACTTTGTATCCTAATCCCAAGAGATTTTGTTGCCTCTTTGTTCACTATGGATTCTTGGTTGATGGTAATGTACATGATAGAAGATGTTTTGACAATTACGGAAATTTAATGCTACTGTCTTTCTGTTGTTTATTATATGCTGATTTATTTTTGACCATTTTTTTAGTTTTCAGAATGAAATTTTCACTCTGTTGCAGAATGTGTGCTGATATGAAACTTCCTGGCATGTTAAGACTGTGTGCCGGATCAAGACTTGAACTTGAGACCTTTGCCTGGCAGAGCACTTAGCCACGAAAGGCAAAGGTCTCGAGTTTGAGTCTCGGTCTGGTGCACAGTTTTAATCTGCCAGGGATTTTCATTTATATGGTTGGTTTGTAAGAGTTTATTTCATGTTGGATATCTTTGTTTTGATTGCTTGTACCAATGATGTCAATATCAAACAGAAATTTTTGGTGTGAATCAACGTGTAGACGCATATAATTGATGATAATCAGGAAAAGTAGAGGTCCTGTTGTGGACTCTTGAGATACACTGTAGGTGACTGGGTGTTCATCTGACAGGTATTATTAGACTATTCGTACTTTTTTCATCTATGTGTCTGATGCACACTTTTTGTTTTCGGTCCTTAAGAAATGAATGAATCAATTCATTTGACATTAATGCCACAGTTTTAGCCATGTTTAGAAGAGTTCTGCAGTTTACCATGTCGAAAGCTTTGGTTAAATCTAAAACTATACCTGCAATTTGCTGTTATTCATCAATGGTTTTTAAAACAGTGATTGTGATACCATAGATTGCTGTCACAGTTTATTTCTTGCTTCATAAACATTTTATGAGTTGGCGAACACTTCTTTTTTGTTTATAACCTTTGTTAACATAATGTATAGTTTTTTTTTTGCCAATAATTGTGAAAAGTGGGAGATTATCATAATGGGGCAATAGTTGATCACTTTGTCCCCAGCTTTGAATATAAGAATAAATATGAATGTTTTTAACTGATCAGGAACAATGGCTGGCTGTAATGAGCAGTTACATATTTGAGGAAGGGGATCGATTATATTGAGGAGGGAGAGCTGTAAGATGCTGTTGGTTATGCTGTCAGTTCCTGCTAAGTATGTTGTTTTTAGATCAGTAGTATCTGTTACTGTTGCGTCCCTCCTAACAAGATCCACAAACAATCATAATTTACAGCTGTGTACTTCATTGTCCACTGAAACAGTTTTACATTAAATTTTTATCTATTCTGGTGAAGTAGCTGTTAAGTATATTTGCTGTTTCACAAGGCTCTGTAATCTTTTTATTCACAATTAATAAAATATTCCGGGCTATGATGCTGTGGTCAAATGGATTTCACATTAAAACCCAATGTTATGTCTCTATCTGCAGAGGACATTTTGAAGGGAGATCACACCTTCTTTGAGTGTCCAATTCAAACCCTGTCTCACTACTGACTGCAGCAAAATTCCATTTACACATCTCCTGTGTAAACGTAATTTAGCTACAGTAAGTAGTAAGCCAGGGTGTGAAGTGGGCACTTCAAGAAGCTACAATCCCCATTGAAAATGCCTCCTGCAAATGAGAGAAACATTGGGTTTTAATGCGACATCCATTTGGCTAAGGCATAATAGACTGAAATATTTTATTAATTGTGACATTTCTGGCTGTGAAAGTTTGCATTTTACAATCTTTTTATTGTAATGTAAGAACATAATATTATCATTGATTTTTTATTTTTGCCCATTTCCTTTCTTTTGATGTCCAACATAACTTTTACTTTACTCAAAGAACTTTTTACAGACTATTATTGTGCTTTCTTTTCTCTTCATCCCTGTTATGACCTACTGTAAAAATTTTCTGTATGTTTGTAGCAAGTGTACAATCTGGTGCGATATTTTCCTTGCAGATTTGGTGCAGTTCTCTTTTTCAAGCAAGAAGTTCTAATTCCCTTAATGATCCAGCCACTGCCTCTTGTATTATTTCTGATATATGCAATTTTTAAAAAGAAGGATGTATCACAATGTTGTACTAGTTTTCAAGAAAGATGTTGAATTTTGTACCCAAAAATTAGACAACATATTTTTTTTAAAAAAGGCAGATACAAAAAAGTGTCCACTTTCACAGTTTGCATCTTTGGATCCGTCACAAAGAAATATCACGCTACTCATAACTCACACATATTTTACCCTGTTGACTGTTCACTTAATGAATCAGATTATGAATCTGTGTCGTTAAGAGTAGCTACAAACGAAGGAGATTCCGATGACAACTCCAGTGAGATATTGAATCTATGATGTAAGAATTCACTCTCATTGCCATAATTGTGTGTAAAATAATTAGTTTGCTGTATTGGATAAACACTTGCAGCAAACTGCATGGAACTATTTTCTGATCAAAACAAAATTACTCGGTGTCACATTGTAAGTGAATTGTATTCAGCACATTTAACTGAGGTGGGAAACCAAGAATCTGGGGCTAAACAACAACTATGGATAATGTTCAGGTACCTACACCATAAAGTAAGTGTAGGTGGGTTGAGTGCCTTTCCTCAGCAGCAGCTGTTGTAATTAATTTGTTATTTTCCATCTTACACACACTAGACACCAAAAGCCTCATTCATCATATAAAACTAGTATCCCCCCCCCCCCCCCCCCTCTCTCTCTCTCTCTCTCTCTCTCTCTCTCTCTCTCTCTCTCTCTCTCTCTCTCTCCCCCCCCCCCTCTCCCCCCATCTTTCTTTTACCAAGAATTGTGAATGTTAAACAAATATACATTTTATTCTTTTGATTATGGAACTGTAGCATGTAGAAATAGTTTTGCTTAAGAGTGTTGTCATTGAAATTGTCCTCACAGTGAAAAAAATGCAAGAGTAACAACACAGCACTGAGTGAAAAATGTGAACACCTGCAAAGAGATGTTTTATTTGTTATGAATACTAAAGAGTTTCCAATGCATGAAGTGAAAGTGTGAAAAAGTCACATGCCATGACCAAAAATAGTAAGCATAAAAAAGCCATTAAAAAAATAAACAATGAATTTGTGCAGTGCTAGTTCAGCTCTAGCCTCTACAGACAACAAAAGGCAAGTAGGTATCATTACATGTGTCATCTTTAGGTGTATAATAATCAAAAGTGCTGATGGTTTAGTAACAGCTGCTGGTCCAGAAAAGGAGATGAACAGCAGGCTGCAGTTGTTAGCTGATGAACTGAAAACAAATAAAATATGCCATTAAATAAGAAGAAAACTAAAGTAATGACAGTTAGGGAAAAAAAGATTAAAGACAACATGGAGATAAAAATAAAATAAAGCAGTTCAAGTGTTATGATAGAATAGTTATAGAAATGAAAAGAATAATAGTACTGTACCAAAACATGTTTATGGCTACAAAAATATTCTTCCAAATAAACATATCAGAGGAGGAGTGCAGGAACTCCTTGCAAATTAAACTGTAAGAAATATACTTCTCTGTGAATGTGAAAATGTGAAGGCTAGGTCCTGGAGAAATAAGAAAATACCAATCTGAAGGGAACGGAAATGTAGATGTGGCAGAAACTGGTCAGGAGAAAAGAAAACACAGTTATAAGTACCAGAAAACGGAGGTGACATTGACAGGACACAGCTTTACACACAAATAGGGGATGACCTAAACATTATAGATGGCAGAGTAGAAAGATTGTGGTTATAAAATCTTAGTATCATGCTTTGGTAATGATTCCAGGAGATATAAAAAAATTAAATGCACAGTCTCTCTAAATATACAGGAATCCTACTCCTCAAGTGGAAATGTAGCCCCAAACTCCAACGGCAAAGAGTCTACACCCTCCTTTTCAAAGAGGAAAATGAGACCAAAACATTCTCCTTGTTAGCACTACATGTAGTAACACAAAATCCATTTACATGTTAATTCAGCTCCTCACAAATTTCACGATTCTATTTACATGGTAAAAGGAGCCACCTTCCCCCCATCCCCCAACTCCATGAACCTCAAAAATTGCTGCTGGCTGGTGTGGAGGCTTGCATGCTTAAGTGATACAGATAGCCATACCAAAAGTACAACCACTAGAGGGGGGGGGGGGGGGGGGGGTATCTGTTGAGAAGACAGACAAACATGTGGTTCCTGAAGAGGGACAGCAGCCTTTACAGTGATTGCAAGGGGTAACAGTCTGAATGCCTGACTAATCTGGCCTTATAACATCAAACAAAATGGGCTTGCTGTGTTGGTACTGTGAACAGCTGAAAGCAAGGGGAAACGACAACCATAATTTTTCCTGGGGGCATGCAGCTCTACTGTATGGTTAAATGATGATGGCACCCTCTTGCATAAAATCTTCTGGAGGTAAAATAGTCCCCCATTTGGATTTATGCACGGGGACTACTCATGAGGATGTCGTTATCAGGAGACACAAAACTGGCATCCTACAGATCGGAACATGAAATGTCGGCTCCATTAGTCTGGCAGGCAGGGTAGAAAATTTGAAAAGGGAAATGTATAGGTTAAAGTTAGATATAGTTGGAATTAGTAAAGTTTGGTGGCATGAGAAACAGAACTTTTGGTCAGGACACACCTTTATACACAAATAGGGGGCGACCTAAACATTGTAGATGGCAGAGTAGAAATATTGTGGTTATAACATCTCAGTATCATGCTTTATTATTGATTCCAGGATGTATAAAAAAATTAAATGCAGTGTTGATATTATAAATACAAAATCAAACAGGGGTAATGCAGGAGTAGGTTTAATAATGAATGAGAAAATAGAAACACAGGTAAGTTACTATACACAGCACAGTGAATGCATCATTGGAGCCAAGGTAGACACAAATCCCACACACACCATAGTAACGCTTTTATGTCAACTAGCTCCCCAGACAAGGAAGAGATTGAAGAAATGTGTGATGAGGTAAAATAAATTATTCACGTTGTTGAGGGAGACAAAAATTTAATAGTCATGGGAGACTGGAATTCCACTGTAGGAACAGGAAGAGAAGGAAATATAGAAGATGAATATCGACTGGGGCAAATGAATGAAAAAGGAAGCCGCCTGGTAGAACACAGAACATAATTTAATCATTGCTATCACATGGTTTAAGAATCATAAAAGGAGGTAGTATATATGGAAGAGATGTGGAAACACCAGAAGGTTTCATATTGATTATCTACTCGATAGGCAGAGATTTTTGAACTAGATTTTAAATTGTAAGTCATCTCGAGGGGCAGATATGGACTCTGACGACAATTTATGAACTGTAGGTTAAGACTGGAGAAACTGCAAAAAGGTAGGAAATTGAGGAGATGGGGTCTCGATAAACTAAATGAACTAGAGGATGTAGATGAAGATGAGGTAGGATGTACGATATTGCGAGAATTTGGCAGAGCACTGAAAGACCTAATTAAAAACAAGGCTCCACGAGTAGACGAAATTTCGTTAGAACTACTGATAGCCTTGGGGGAGCCAGCCATGACAAGACTCTTCTGTCTGGTGAGCAGGACATATGAGACAGGTGAAACACCCTTAGACTTCAAGAAGAATGTAATAATTCCAATTCCAAAGAAAGCAGGTGCTGACAGATGTGAATATTACTGAACTATCAGTTTAATAAGTCATGGTTGCAAAATACTAAGATGAATTCTTTACAGAAGAATGGAAAAACTAATAGAATCTGACCTCGGGAAGATCAGTTTGGATTCCAGAGAAAAGTAGGTACACACGAGACAGTACTGACTCTACGGCTTCCCTTAAAAGATGTGTTAAGGAAAGTCAAACCTAAGTTTATAGCATTTGTAGACTTAAGAAAGTTTTTGACGATGTGGACTGGAATACTCTCTTTGAAATTCTGGACATAGGGGTAAAATACAGGGAGTGTAAGGCTGTTTACAACTTGTACAGAAATCAGACAGCAGTTATAAGAGTTGAGGGGCATGAAAGGGAAGCAGTGGTTAACAAGAGAGTGAAACATGGTTGTAGTGTATCCCTGATGTTATTCAATCTGTACATTGAGCAATCAGTAAAGGAAACAAAAGAAACAGTTGAAGTAGGAGTTGAGGTTTAGGGATAAGAAATAAAACTTTGAGATTTGCCGATAACATTGTAATTCTATCAGAGACAGCAAAGGACTTGGAAGAGCAATTGAATGGAATGGACAGTATCTTGAAAGGAGGATATAAGATGAACATCACTAAAAACAAAACAAAGATAATGGAATGTAGTTGGATTAAATCACAGATGATGCTAAAAGAATTAGATTAGTAATGAGACACCTAAGTAGTACATGAGATTTGTTATTTGTCCAGCAAAATAACTGATGATGGCCAAAGTAGAGAAGATTTAAAATGTAGAATATAAGATGTAGACTGGAAAACACAAAAGCCAGATAAGCATTTCTGAAGAAGAGAAATTTGTTAACAACAAGTATAGATTTAAGTGTCAGGAAATGTTTCCGGAAAGTATTTGTATGGAGCATAGCCATATATGGATGATAAACAGTTTAGACAAGAAGAAAATAGAAGCTTTTGAAATGCGATGCTACAGAAAAATGCTGAAGATTGGAGGAGTAGACCTTGTAACTAATGAGGAGGTCCTGGATAGAATTGGCGTGAGCAAAGAAGTTTGTGGCACAACCTGACTACGAGAAGGGGTCGGTTGATTGGACACATTCTGAAACATCAAGGCATCACCAATTTAGTATTGGAGGAAAGTGTAGAGGGTCAAAATCGTAGAGAGGGACCAAGAGATGAATACAGCGAAGGATGTAGTGTGCAGTAGTTACTTGGAGATGGAGAGGTTTGCACAGGATAGATTAGCTGGAGAGCTGCATCAAACCAGTTTTCGGACTGAAGACCACTACCACAACGACAACAGTAAATGTAGGATCAAGCAAGTGTATCATATTAAAGGGAAAATATTTAACTGTTATAATGAATATTTTGGGCCTATGATACAAAAATCTAAAACCTTGATTCATTTTTCATATGCATAGCAGTGTTGATAACTGAAGAGAAGACTTTTTCATTTGAAAAGTAAAGTCTGCTCCACTATCAGTCATTATACTATTCCTCAAAAGTTATATGGTTGATCCTCTGATAGGCAGGAAAACACTACTTTACTGCACCTCTCTGACTGTTGTTCCAGTCACCTTCCCCCTGTTTTTCCACTGGCCATGAAACAGGGAACTGCTTCCTTGAGCATGGCAACTTTGGAATGAATTGGCATGTGTATTGTCCAAAAGAAGTCCTTGTCAACTGTATGCAATATAACTGTACTTTTCTTCCTTAATATAGATAAAATTGTCCTTCCACTACTAAAATTTATTTGGTGCAAAATTGAATTGATTACTCACAAATAAAATTATCTAAATGCACAAAACTGACATTCCTAAAATTTACATAATAGGAAACAGTCTATGCTAGCATGTTTTTAGGCTAATGTATAACAATAATGGAAATCCCTGGATGAAACAGTACATACAACAGGGGAAAGACTCCCACTCACCTATAGTGGATTGGAGAAAGAAAGGGGGGAGAGGAAGGTGAGGGGTTGAAAAAGGGGGAGGAAGAGAGGAAAAGTGGTGGAGGGTAGATAAAAGAGTGGTGGGAGGAGGCAATGCATGATCTGGGCAGAGAAGGGGTGGTGTGATAGAAGAGAGTAGAGAAAAGGTGAGGCAGTGGGAACAGGTTAATGAAAGTTTAGGCCAGGCGGATTTTGAGATTGCAGGATGTGTTGGAGAAACAATTCCCATCTGTATAGTTAAGAAAAACTTGTGCAGGAAGGGAGTACTCATATGGTCTCATAGTGAATCAACTGTTGAAGTTGTTTGTATTGTGGTGTGCAATATGTTTGGCAACTGTATGGTCAAGTTTGTGGTTTGCCACAGTTTGGCAGTGGCCATTCATGCAAGTTGACAGTTGGTTACTTGTCATGTCCACATAGAATGCTGCACACTAATTGCAGCATAGCTGGTAAATAACATGGTTGCTTTCACACTTACCCTGCCTTTTATTGGATAAGAAATGCCTCTGACTGGAGTGCAGTAGGAGATGGTGGGTGGGTGCATGGTCAGTTCTTGCACCTGGGCCAACCACATGTACTAGGTGGACATTCTGTTAGTAAAAGGGCAAATGGCCTTCCAGACCATGATGCACAAATTTTAACACTAAAAGGCTTTTGTACTCAAACAAATGTCACATGTAAGTACAAAGTATGTAAGGGTATCAGATGAATGCCACATTTCTTGACTTCTGGAAAGCGTTTGACTTGGTGCCCCAATGCAGGCTCCTAACTAAGGTACGAGCATATGGGATTGGTTCCCAAATATGTGAGTGGCTCGAAGACTTCTTAAGTAATAGAACCCAGTATGTTGTCCTCAATGGTGAGTGTTCATCGGAGGTGAGGATATCATCTGGAGTGCCCCAGGGAAGTGTGGTAGGTCCGCTGTTGTTTTCTATCTACATAAATGATCTCTTGGATAGGGTGGATATCAATGTGTGGCTGTTTGCTGATGATGCTGTGGTGTACAGGAAGGTGTCGTCGTTGAGTGACTGTAGGAGGATACAAGATGACTTGGACAGGATTGTGATTGGTGTAAAGAATGGCAGCTAACTCTAAATATAGATAAATGTAAATTAATGCAGATGAATAGGAAAAAGAATCCTTTAATGCTTGAATACTCCATTGTTAGTGTAGCACTTGACACAGTCATGTCGATTAAATATTTGGGCGTAACATTGCAGAGCGATATGAAGTGGGACAAGCATGTAATGGAAGTTGTGGGAAAGGCGGATAGTCGTCTTCGGTTCATTGGTAGAATTTTTGGAAGATGTGGTTCACCTGTAAAGGAGACTGCTTATAAAACACTAATACGACCTATTCTTGAGTACTGCTCGAGCGTTTGGGATCCCTATCAGGTCGGGTTGAGGGATGACATAGAAGCAATTCAGAGGTGGGCTCTTAGATTTGTTACTGGTAGGTTTGATCATCACGCGAGTGGTACGGAAATGCTTCAGGAACTCCGGTGAGAGTCTCTAGAGGAAAGGAGCCATTCTTTTCGTGAATCGCTACTGACGAAATTTAGAGAACCAGCATTTGAGGCTGACTGCAGTACAATTTTACTGCTGCCAGCTTACATTTCGCAGAAAGGCCACAAAGATAAGATAAGAGAGATTAGGGCTCGTACAGAGGCATATAGGCAGTCATTTTTCCCTCATTCTGTTTGGAAGTGGAACAGGGAGAGAAGATGCGAAGATGCTAGTTGTGATGTGAGGTACCCTCCGCCCCGCACCGTATGGTGGATTACGGAGTATGTATGTAGATGTAGATCTAAAAAGGGAAAAAGGGATAATGTAGACAATTTTAGACCTATTTTTATGCCATCAGTGTTTGCTAAAGTTATTGAAAAGGCTGTATAAAATTGATCATTTTATATCATATAATTTGCTACCAAATGTACAGTTTGGCTTTAGAAGTCATTTAACAACTGAAAATGCTATATTCTCTTTTCTCTGTGAGGTACTGGATGGGTTAAACAAAGGTTTCAAATGCTAGGCATATTTTTTGATTTAACTAAGGCATTTGATTGTGGTAATCACAAAATAATGCTCCAGAAGTTGGACCATCGTAGAATATGAGGAATAGCCAACAGTTGGTTCACCTCTTACTTCAGCAACAGACAGCAACTGGTCATTATTCACAGTGTTGAGAATGACTGTGATGTGAGGTCTGAGTGGGGTACGATCAAATGGAGGGTTGCCACAGGGATCAGTGTTGGGGCCACTACAGATCCTTATTTATAAAAATTATATGCCCTCTAGTATTACAGGTAACTCTGAAATATTTCTGTTTGCTGATGACACTAGCTTGGTAGTAAAGGATGTGCAACATTGGCTCGGTTTCAAATAGTGCAGTTCATGACATAAGTTAATTGCTTGTAGAAAATAAACTAATGCTAAATCACAGTTAGACTCAGTTCTTACAGTTTCTAACACACAATTCAACAAAACCTGATGTTTAAATATCACAGAGTGGGCATATGATTCATGAAACTGAACAGTTCAAATTTCTAGGTGTTCAGATAGATAGTAAACCGTCATGGAAAGCCTACATTCAGGATCTTGTTCAAAGACTTAATGCTGCATTTTTACTATTTAAACAGTCTCTGAAGTAAGTGATCATTCGACACGAAAATTAGTCTACTTTGCTTATTCTCATTTGCTTATGTCATATGGTATTGTATTTTGGGGTAACTCTTCCCATTCTAAAAGGATATTTTTGGCTCAGAAATGGGCAATTCGGGCAATAAGTTGTAAAAGTCTATGAGTCTGGGTATTTTTACATTGGCTTCTCAATATATATTTTCCTTACTGTCATTTCTTGTTAACGATATTAGCTTATCCCAGGAATAAGTAGCTTTCACTCAGTTAATACTCAGCAGAAATCAAACCTGCATTTGGATAGGACTTCCTTAACTCATGTACAGAAAAGTGTGCAGTATACTGCTGCATCCATTTTCAATAAGCCACCACAAGAATTCAAAAATTCTAGCCGTAATCCATGCGTTTTCAAATCAAAACTGAAGAGTTTCCTCGTGGGTCATTCCTTCTATTCTGTCGAGCTGTTACTGTGTTTACTTAAACTTGTGGCTTGACTTTTTTCGGGTCCATAAACATTTTATTTTTATCTGTTTTTACTTTTATGTTATAATTTCATGCACTGACACATTACATGACCTTGGAGATTTGCTCCTCAACTTGGTCGTACGGAACTTGAGGTGCGAATTAAGAACTTGAGGTGCAAATTAAATAAAAAAAATCCATACCCATCACCTCTTTTGTAATAGTTCTAGCCAACCACAATCTGACCCACAATTATTTCACTTTCAAAAGCCAAATCTACCAATAAATCCACCTCACACTACGCTAACTTATTTATGGGCCATCTGGAGCAGTACTTCATATCCAGTCAACACCTAAAACATCTTATCTACTCCAGATTCACTGATAACATTTTCGTGATCTGGACTCACGGCATAACCTCAAAACCTTTTCCCAAATTCTTCACTTGGTCTTTCTCCATCGAGCCATGTTTCTAGATATTGACCTCTACCTCTCAGACAGCTCCATAAATGTCTGTCCCTATCAAGCACACCAACAACCAAAAGTACCTCCACTTTGACAACTGTCACCCATTCCACGTCAAAAAGTCGTTTCCTTACAGCATCCTCATTTGTGGACATCACATCTGCAGTGGAAAGTAGGAGTTGTTGAAGTAGATCAATAACTGTACGAGAACCTTTCTTGACAGACAATATGCTATCCAGCTCATCCGCAAACAAGTTTGCTGTGCTATCTGCTCCCCTGACACAAGTAAACCTGTTAATCAGCCACTGATCGGTACTCCTCTGATTACCCAGAAATCACCCTGACCTTTATAAGTTTAACCACATCCTCCACCAGGACTTCTCCTACAACTTTTTGTATCCTCAGATAAGGGATAAAGTACCCAAGATCTTACCCACATCCCGCAAAGTAGTGTCTCACTACCCACCTAAGCCACAGAATATCCTCGTCTATGCCTGTTTCAATCCTACTCTCAATCTTGCACACCATGAGTTGTTCTCATGTGTTTGGCTCAGGTGCAGGATCCATCACCTCCCACCACAGTCCATTCACCCTCCACTCCCACTCCCTCCACCTCCTTCTCCCTGTGTATCTCCTCCCTTTTTCAACCCATCTCCTCTCTCTCCCTTTCTCATACTTGATCGTCAACTTTTCCTGCCCTCCTCTTTTCTCCTCCTCTTCTTACACATTCTTTTGTTGCACTCTCTGTACAATTTTAGTCTTGTGCACCTGCAGAGTCATTTGTCTAAAGATCTGCCTCTTTCCTACTATCACCTCCTCGCGTTCTTCCGTAATCTTCCCCATCTCCAACTCAGTCAACTGTTTTAATAATTGAGTGTCTAATTAGTCTTGCTATGGCCATGGGAGTGTGCATTTGGATGGCTGTGTGTTTATGTGTGTAGTACTGTTAGAAAATGAGTAGTGTTTGAAAGCTAGTGTGAATGCTGCTTTCTGGTACGTATCTGTGTGCTCCACTTATTGATCCACAGCATTTAATGATAATGTAATTATTAAGTATGTCACTGGTTACTAAACTTTTATCATGGGCTTACAGCCAACTATGAAATGTGGGGGGAGATGAAAGGAGCCTCCTAGAAGAGTGCATATTTAGTCAGAAGTCCCTTGAGGATAATAAAAATACAGTAAAATTACCAGCTGATTCTTTCAATAAATAAGCATTCTTTGAAATAAAAGATAATCTTCCCACTCGACTTCAGCCCTTTTACAGCCAGAGATGACAATAATTTCTGCCAACATAGAAGGCTTACCACCAGCTGAAACAAATTTGCTGAAACAGCTATGCATCGATCAGAAATGTGATGATGTGTGTATGCAAGATACCCCCTCTTTGCTGAAAGGCCCCATTCACAGTACTACTATTCATTGTTTGCAGAACCAGATATTAAGATCATAAATGCTGATGTTGGTGAAAGGAGTAACTTAAACATTATCACTGTGGAACTTGGTGATTATGTTATTTCCTCTTTATAAGAGGGTGTTTCACATGGAAACCTTAAAAGTTCCATAAAATTTCGAAAAGTTGTGTAATGGAGTTGGTAGGTGGCAGTAGTGTTTCTTGAGTTCTGAAAGTGGCCAAGAGGTGCAGAGTGACGCTACAACGCAGGAGAAGGTAGCAGCATCCACTACAAGACAACCACTTTGCTTTCAATGTGCACTGCGACTGAGCAGCAATCTGTAATGCCTTTTTTACATAGTGAAAGTGTCAAATCAATCAAAATTCATCGCTGAATGACAGTGCAGTACAACAATTTATGTGTTGCGGCAAGTGTGTGAGTGGTGTAGAAAGTTTAAAAGTGGTGTAACATCTGTTGAGGGTATCCCAAGACCAGGGCAGGCTCAGTCACGAATGAGGATGTTTGTTAGTAGAGGAGCTTGTAAAGGAGAACAGATACATAACTCAGAACAAAATAGCCGCAAGTCTGAAGATTAGTTTGGGTTCAGCACAGAATGTTGTTCACTATGTACGGCACTTTAATAAGGTGTCTGCAAGACAGGTATCACGTCAGTTGGTTGCAAAATTGAAAGACCATAGTGTTGATGCCTTTGAGGAACTTTTGCATCATTTCCATGTCAAAGGTGATGCATTTCTGGAAAAAATTGTTTCAGTTAATGTGACTTGGGTCCACTATCACCAATTAGAAATGAAACACTCAAGCAAGGGATAGTGCCACAGCTCATCATCAAAACCAAAAAAATTCTGCACTCAACCGTCTGCTGGAAAAGTCTTGCTCATTCCCTTCTGGGATGCAAATGGAGTAATTTTGAATTATCACATGAGGGGGGGGGGAGGGGTGACAGTAACCTTTACATTTTATTCAGAGATGCTGAATAATCAACTTCACCCTGCAATCAGGAGTAAATGAGAAGGACTTCTGGTTTCAGGAGTATTGCTATGGCATGACTGTCCTGACTGCATACAGCACATGAGACAGTTGAGACTATTCAGGAAATTAAATTTTAGTGTCAGGTATATCCTCCTCACTCACCAGACCTCACTCCTAGTGACTTTTATTGGTTTGGTGCACCCAAAGAAGTGGTGGGAGGCAGGAGAAGCAATGGGAGGCGGAAGAAGCAATGGGAGGCAGGTATTTCAGAGATGACAAAGAGGTGAAAACTGTAGTGCATGACTGGCTACAGACATGACCAAATTAATCCTTTTATCATGAAGCATTCAACATCAGGGAGATTACATCAAAAAATGACATGTAAGATTTTTGTTCACTGTTACAATTACAAACATTACAGCATTTTTAAAGTTTTTATTGGAATCGCCCTCGTACAGACCTTCAAATTTGATTTTGGTGAGCCAGAGAACATTTATAAAGGAAAGATGAAATATATAATTGGAGATTTCAAGAGTCATTGTATGCTGTATGGGGGGCATTATAATGATAATGAAAATTATGAAAGTGTTTTCACCT
Organism: Schistocerca gregaria; assembly: GCF_023897955.1. Classification (NCBI taxonomy): domain Eukaryota; kingdom Metazoa; phylum Arthropoda; class Insecta; order Orthoptera; family Acrididae; genus Schistocerca; species Schistocerca gregaria. The sequence continues at coordinate 872,380,233 of NC_064922.1, forward strand.
AACAGTAATTAATGACAACAAATGATTCACATGATTCAATAGTAGCAGATGGAAGTGTGGCTACAGACCTGACCTTTTTTACATTGACCATAACACTGCTGAACAATGTGCAAAATCTGAATCCACAATAATCCCATGCACCCAGCATCAACCAGTAATATGCCAAGTAATGTCATAAATAAGACCCCAGGTAGTTCATTCTGTCATAACTAAAGAAACACTGATTGGAATAAATTGGTTCAGAAGTTAATTGATCTATTCCCTGAACCTTAGTCCTTTCATCAGTTTGTTTAAATAGAACAGAAATGCCCAAGGTTGCTGAACCAATCAGATACAAGGACTTACTCTGGGTGCAAGGCAACAACTAAAGAAGTACCTTAAAGTTTTAAGGAAGACCCACGGAGTGAGGAAAGAGCTCTAGCTGTTTAACACCATAAATAAATAACCACTGAAGTCAAGAGAGAGGACAGTATCAGTTATTTAAGTTGCTGGTTTTAGATGGTGAGTAGATCCCATAGTTGGAGGAAGTCTACTGTAGTTCCCATTCTGAAAACGGAGAGGCAAACAAGTTGACAACCCATAGAGTCACAAACCCATCTCTCTTATATATCATCTCTGCAAGATCTTTGAATGAAATAGTTGTGATTGACTCTTAGAAGAGGCTGAATCCTTCTTAACACCACCCCCCAATTTACACAAGGTAAGGACTGTACAGCACAGGTGTTGAATGCAATCCAGCATACTAGAGACAGCTTTCAAACAAGAATAGTCAGTGGGATAGCATTTTCTGATCTAACAGTAGTAATGATTTCAGAAATAAATGTAATGACAAATATTTTTAATATGTGGTTTATGTATCAAAAATGTTGATGACAAATTGATTCGTAGAGATCAACATGTAGAAATGTATTGTTAGGGAATGAAAACCTAGAGGGAAGTAACTGTGTATAGGATGTGGTTAGCACACCCATGTACAAGGAATAAGGGTATATAGAGGTGTGCCAAGATAGGAATGGCCAAACAGTCAATTGGTAGCCTTTAGACCGTTGACATCTTAAGCCTTGGATAGCCATTTAGCCAACTTACTGCATAGTAGAATGTTTATACATTATCCTGTGGTGTTTGTATGTGGAATAAAGACTTACATTAGAATAATTTGTATGATAAGTTGTGTTGGCAAAATACTAGCCTGAACTTTCCTGCCATTACTAAATGCATCATAATCTCCAGGCAATGTATCGTCTCATTAGATTTGCAAAAGCGCATTAATCAGTATTTCCTTTGCTGTGAATGATAAATTTGTGGGCTTCAATTTTCATGTGTTCCAAGACTTGACCTTAGTCACGCAAGCTCTCGTAAAGGAATTAAAGACATTAGTGACCAGTGAGTACTGATTTAAATCAATGGGGAAAGTTGAAAATTTGTGTTGGACTGTGATTCAAACCTGGGACCTCCTGCTTGCTAGGCAGAGGCACTGACCATGACACCATCCAGACACAGTGATCATTGCAACTGAAAGAACTATCCTACTACATCTCCCGTCAGACCCAAATTACCAACTTCATCACACACTACTGGCTTGCCCATTATCCTTATTACCCGTGGCATGTCGCCTATTTCTGTAAGAGTTTGAACTTGCTGTGCATCTGCACTAAAGGGATCACTGGCTATCCTCGCCTTAATTGTATATGTGGCGCCTGTTCTTTCACAGATGAGGATAGCCAGTGATCCCTTCAGTACAGATGCACACCAAGCTTGAACTCTTACAGGAATCAGTATAATGCCACGAGTAATGAGGATAATGGGCAAGCGCACTACATCAGTAGTGTGTGGATAAGTTGAGAATTTAGGTCTGACGAGAGGCGAGCTAGGGAAGACCGTGCAGTTGTGGTGTCCACAGTGTCTGGATGGTGTAGTGGTTAGTGCATCTGCCTAGTATGCAAGAGTTCCAGCTTTGAACCCCAGTCCAGCAACAGTTTTCAATTTTCCCCATTGTTTTACATCTACAGCTACTTGATTACTCTGCTATTCACAATAAAGCACCTGGGAGAGGATTCAATGAACCACCTTCAAGCTGTCTCTCGAATGGTGCATGGCTAAAATGAGCACATAATTTTTCTGTGCGAGCCCTGATTTCTCTCATTTTATCATGATGATCATTTCTCCCTATGTAGGTGGGTACCAACACAATGTTTTCGCAATCGGAGGAGAAAACTAGTGATTAAAATTGCATGAGAAGATCCCGTTGCAAAGAAAAACACCTTTGTTTTAATGATTGCCACTCCAATTCACATATCATGTCTGTGGTACTACCTCCCCTATTTCATGATAATACAAAATGAGCTGCCATTCTTTGTACTTTTTCGATATCATCTGTCAGTCCCATCTGATGCGGATCCCACGCCGCACAGCAATACTCCAGAATAGGGCAGACAAGCGTGGTGTAAGCAGTCTCTTTAGTAGAGCTGTTACACCTTCTAAGTGTTCTGCCAGTGAATCACAGTCTTTGGTTGGCTCTACCCACAACATTATCTATGTGATCATTCCAATTTAGGGTATTTGTGATTGTAATCCCTAAGTATTTAGTTGAATTTATAGCCATCAGATTTGTGTGGCTTATCGCGTAATCAAAATTTAGCAGATATCTTTTAGTACTCTTGTGAATAACTTCGCGCACTTTTCTTTATTGATGGTCAATTGCTGCTTTTCGCACTATACAGATATCTTATCTAAATCATTTTACAATTTGTTTTGGTCATCTGATGACTTTACAAGATGGTAAATGACAGCATCATCTGCAAACAATCTGAGACGGCTACTGAGATTGTCTCCTATGTTGTTAATATAGATCAGGAACAATGGAGGGCCTATAACACTTCCTGGTGGAATGCCAGATATTATTTACTTTTTACTTGATGACTTTCCATCTATTACTTGAACTATGGTCCTTCTGACAGGAAACCACAAATCCAGTCGCACAACTGAGGCGCTATTCCATAGGCATCCAGTTTGGTTAGAAGATGCTTGTGAGGAATGGTGTCGAAAGCCTTCTGGAGATCTAAAAATATGGAATCAGTTTGATGTACCCTGTCATTAGCGCTCATTATTTATGAGTATAAAGAGCTAGTTGTTTCACAAGAACAATATTTTCTGAATCCATGCTGACTAAGTGTCAGTAATGTTCGAATACAATATATGTTCCAAAATCCTACTGCAAATCGACATTAGTGATATGGGCCTGTAATTTGACGGATTACTCCTACTTCCCTTTTTGGGTATTGGTGTGACTTGAGCAATTTTACAGTCTTTAGGTACCGATCTTTCTGTGAGCGAGGAGTTGTATATAATACTAAATATGGAGCTATTGTATCAGCATACTCTGAGAGGAACCTGACTGGTATACAATCTGGACTGGAAATCAAAGCCCACTAGCACCTAATGTCTTTAATTCCCTTGTGTCTTGATTCATTGTGCCTGCGGGATCAAAAATGGCATTTGTCCTTTCGGACATGTATGAAGGAACAGACACCACAAATATAAAAAGAAAACTTTCACTTTATAATAATAACTGAAGCACTAAAAATATGAGTAAGGCAACTAATAAAGTTGAAGAAAGACTGCACTTCTTGGACTGTGTAATTTTAATTGGAAATTTGCTTGCTAAAGAAAATAACTAGCATCTTATTCCATTCATTTTGAAGCCATTCTTAAATAAGTGATACAGAAGAGGAATATTGTGGTTTGCATTTCTGCTTTAAGAATGTCCTAAGCAAGCATTGCCATGTGTTATTTTATTGACACAGCCCCATATTGTAGAAGTAGGTTTGCTGTTTGCTTGAATAGATACTGGAAGGAAGATATTATTTCAAAGCTAGACAGTTCAGTTAGCAAATGTTATTGTGAGGGAGGTTTGCTAGTCTGTTAATATCTCATTCTAGAGAGTTGTATAGAAGCTGGTGATAGTGGCTGATTTTACAAATCTGTCTGTGTGTGAGACATCTTTATCGAATGAATCTCTGAATTTTAAAATTATTAACACTTATTTCAATATTTTATGTTCCATCATGACCGATGACCATACTTTTACCTGGCTAAAAATAATTACAGTTGCTAAACAAAATCCTGTTCAAATACTGCTTTGTAGTGTGTACTCTCATGTATAAAATAATGTTGTGTTTTGGAGATGAAACCAGTAGCTCAGTTGCTTAAAATCCATTACTTACAGAATCATGGACCTGTAAAAAGGAGCAAACTTGCTATTATAGGAAAATAGTAAAGGGCTGTTATATGTGGTGCCTGCATTACAGGACTCTGTAGTTACTAAGCATCTAGTGGCATGAATTTGTAGTAACATTATAAAATACAAAGAAAATAAATTGTATAGTCTGTGGCCAAATAACTGTATTGTAATGGACATGAGAACAGCAGCAGGACCAGGTGTAGAAGTATGAAACTGGAATTTGGTTGCAATAAGTACACGTCTGTTATTTGAAACTGAGAAACAATATTATATTCAAAACAATCTCCATTGTTATTTATACATTTCTCCTGCCTCTCCATCTGGCTATAAATTCCACACAAAAAAAGCAGTTCTTCTTTTGAAGCAAACCAGTCAGCGAGCCATTTTCATATGAATTGAGGCGTTGTTCAGTGAGAACGTGTCACAGTGGTGGAAATAGATGATAATTGGATGGAGCCAAGTCTGGAGAATAAGCCACATGCTCTAGTATTTCTCAAGAGAATGTCTCAATTGTTTCCCTGGCCCATTTTGCTGTGTGTGAAGGGGCATTATCATGGAGCAATATGACTGTGTTGCCTTTTTCCATATTCTGGTCATTTTTCTTATAATGCTCAATTTAAATCGATCATTTACTGTTGGTAGTGATCAGTGTTGAAGGTTTCACCAGGTTTTAGCAGCTCATAATAGATGACACCTTTCTGATTTCACCAAACACAGAGCATTGTCTTCTTTCCAAAGTGATTTGGTCTTGCAGTGGATGTTGATGATGTGCCCCAATTCACCCATGATTTACGATGCTTAGGATTCTCAGAATATATCCATTTTTCATCATCTGTCATTATTCGATGGAAAAACGACAATCTTTTGAATCTGGTGAGCAGCATTTCACAAGAGGTCTTTTGATTTCCTTTCTGTCTTTCATTCAGTTCATGCGGAACCTTTTTTCCCTCTTTCTGCACCTTTCCCATAACTTTCAACCAAAGAGAAACAGCTTTCTATGTCATATTCAGTTGTTCTGTGAGTTCCTATCGAGTTTGAGTAACATCTTCAACCAATAAGGCCTGCAATTTGCTGTCTTCGAACGTTTTTGGTAGTTTCCCATGCTCATTGTGTCTCACGTCAAAATCACCACTTTCGAATTTTTTGAACCACTTCAGCATGTTCGCCGAAAACTTTGACAAGCATTTGATGCGATTCTGCAGCAGTTTTCTTCAAATGATAACATAAAACCAATGCTGTCCACAAATCGTAGTTCGTAGGCACAAAACTCGACATGTTTACAGGTTTGAAATAGATGCCGGTGTGTGGAACTTGGGTTACTGTGTGTTGACATTCGTCATCAACCATTACAGGAAGTAGATGGCGCTGCGACGTGATCTCAAGGGCACTACACTGACGGCTTGCACCATCTGTAGGGAAATTCCAGTTTCATACTTCTACACCAGGTACATGATGTGGAGACTAGAGAACCATAGAACAGTGAGTGAATTGTACGAGACAGAAAATGCATCTGCTGCCTATGCACTGCAAGAAACTTATGTAGCCAGTAATTACTATGTAATCGATGTTCAGACACAGAGAACACAACAGAAATAAAATGAGAACCTGAATATGTAGTGGATGTAGGAGAAATGAGCAATGAGGAAGTTTTGGAACAAAGTCTTGAAACACAATCAGGTATGAAAAATTTTGTTAAAAATTGTTCCTGTGCTCTTAATTTGGGGAAGGCCTCTAAATGCCTCTGTACTTTGGACATGGAATCTGGCTCCAGCTGTATTTGTTTTACAGGAGTCATGAAGAGATCACTTACAAGGCATCCTCCGCCAAAAAGTACCACATTTCCCCTTTAAAAGTGACTGCGGTACGCAAAAGTGGTGTGAACACAGGAGTAATTTCATGTTACAATCTTCTAAGTCTGAGTAGTTAATTGTGGTATTTATTTGATGAATGCCCCTATTTTGTGATGTGTGACGAATTTGTTTGCTGGATTGTTTTTCTTTGCTACTGAATTGGTTTGACACAAGAGGGCATGCCCTCGGATATTCTTTGTTATTCTGTGATACTTACTTATGCTTTACATTTGATGAAGCCTTCATCAAAAATATTTTGCTGACTCAAAACGCTTAGTGCAGAAGTACTAAGATCCATTTTAATGTGTTACCTTTTGGATAAGTGGGGAGCCATGAAAATTGAACTGAATTTTGTTCTCTGGATTAGATAGTTTTCATTAATGGGTTAGCTTTAACTTCGTTCACTCCTTTTGAAGGATTGAGAAATTTTAAAGAAAATCTATTTCCGTACATTAAATAAATTTTGAAGATTGCTCTCATTGAGGCAGTGTGTTAATGCATGTGGTATTAAAATAATTGTATCCTGTGAGTTTGTTAAGCATATTCCTTAGCAATCAGTGGACACAATTAGTTCCAGCCGGTGTATCAGCCAGCCCAGTCCACCACTCCTTCCTGTTGTAGTAGTATTTTGTTTAAATGCCAAATGGTTTAATTCTACTGACCAGTACTCTGTGATAATTTGTTCTGAAACTAGCACACTATTTAATTAGGCCCTAAGAATCAAAAATGTCTAGGAACTGTGGGAAGTTCCAAAAAGATTCCAAGAGAGATGTAGGCAGCAACCACAAGTTTTGCAACGTCCCTGGAACATGTGGAAATCCTGGTTTCTTTAGGTATAATAACTAGAACGAACAAAGTAACAATGAACAGGGTCCATAACATGGTCAGTGTGATACTATAGATACAATTTTGCAGGCATGAGACATGACTTAGTCCTGGTAATGATTAGGAATGTAAAGAGGAACTTAAAGGCTGCATGCATTGCAGCTCCAACAAATGTGGTATGACTTTCTTGGCCAGGTATAAGAAGCACAGTTATACTGAAGCAGAAATTACCATAATAAAAATCTTAACAAGGAAGCATCAAAAGGCTATAGGGTCATTGTACCAGGTGAGCATAATAAAAAGCGATCAGAAGTGTGCCACCACAAGTTATCCCCCTGTGCATGATTCCGGGTTATGTGAGAGAGAAATAGCCCTGGCAGTGAGGAAGGGGCTGACATCACTGGAGCAAGCAAAGAACTCACTTTGCAGAAACCAGATTTAGGCTAATCATGAACGAATGTCTGAAAATAATCAGTGAGATAATGTACCATAACAGTGGTTTATCTGAAATCAATAAAGGAGACTATAATAGTAAAGTATTCATCAACCCAAAGATTGTTTTGAACATCACAGTGCTTTACTAGGCATGGTCCTATCGGAGGAGGTATGCCGTTGTCTTTTTCCGACCTTTCAACTAACGTTCCCAGCCAGTTTTAGGGGGACCTAAGGTTGAACGTGAATTCTGAACCACAGTGCAACTTGGCATTTTTTACATCAACAAAGATGACACAGGTGAAAGAAATGACAAGTGACAGAAAAAATCCTAGGATTGACCCAAGATCTTTTGATCCGTAGTCTAGGACTTTACCACCGAGCCAAATAAATTGCCAAGAGTACATTATTGGCTAGAACAAATCAATAACCTGTATATGATTTTAAAGCAAGGCAAAGGAGAGGATGCAAAGAGGAAAGTGATGATGAACTTAAAGAGGTACAATAACAAAGGTAAGGTCTTTCATAACACGATGCCACCAAATACGAAGGATGGGAGGTGCAGATTAACAGAAAGTACACTGCAAAGCACACAAGCTGTTAATGAGTGATGATGTATTAAGCAGTGTTAACAAAATAAGAAATGTTGCAAAAGGTATGGAAATTGTTGACACTGTTATTAGCATTGTGAATGAAGTATTCCTGGATAATGAAATAAATATGTAAAAGAACCAAGGGTACGAAGGCAAGAAGATGTGGCTGAAAATTACTGTGTATGCATAATAGGATTATACGAAGTATGAAGTCCAAACTGACATCAAGAGTTAGCCTGACAAAATTACCCAAAGTCGACACCAATCCAAAGAGAAAGAAACAGTCATCAAAGCAGTAAATATAAAATAATAAATAAAGGTTGCACAAGACATGGTGATCGGAAAACAGACAAAAACAAATTAGGAATGAACATTTCTATCAAGTGCCCTAATGGTTGACCAATATTTGCTGTGGGAGAACCTCGAAAGCATAAAACCGAACTGTACTTTGGAGAGTGAGTAGCCATTGACTGTAATGGTTCTTTACCCAAATGTCAGGACACTTTACATGCAGTCTGGTACCGTTGTCAAAATATATCCTCTAAGAAAAGTCACAGCTATATTAGTATTTGGTAAAATGATTGAATACTTTTCAAGAATGAGGAAACTAAATTTCTTTTTATCAGAAAATGGGCTCCAATTCATATCAAAATTGTAGAGAGAAGGGGTGTAAAAGGACGATGTGCAAATGGTTCATATTTCCATATACCATCTGGTGACAATCATACTGAATGCTGTATTGGGAATATTGTACAGTATACATTGCCATCATAATCATTAGAAGTGTGGCAAATTTATAGGGATTTTTAGAAAATCATGAATTCTCTAATGAATTCTCCAGATTTACACTTGAAGAAATTTTGTTGGGAATAAAGTCTAAAAGTTTACCGGAAGAAATGTTTGATTTTCTACCAAATAAAGAAGTTGAACTTGACAAAAAAGGAATTGTTAAGAGAATGAATGAGTAAACAAGTAGAAGACAGGATCAAATGGCATGATAATAAAAATATAAAGACCACACAATTTAAATCAGGAGATATTATTTTGGTGAAAATACATTAGATAACTAGTGAAATAAATCACAAAATTTCAAACTTCAGATATGTGTACAAAAGATCTTTTAAAATCCAAGAACTCTTCATGCTTACTATCTTACTTATCCAAAGTCTGAACAACATTCAGGTATGAGAAATACTGTTGACCTGAAAATCTGTCTGTCCACGTCCATAGCTGAGTGGTCAATGTAGATGGGTGCCACATGGAGGTCCCAGGTTTGTTTCCTGGTGCAGTATAAGAATAGTATCTTTAATGATAACGGTTTGATTGGTATTTTGTCTTTTGAGCATGTTATGGAATGTATGTAGAAACACACATACACCACTCAAAAACAAAAACTCTTTATATACATAAATTTAAATAATATTTGCAAAGTGAATCTTTATTGAATACAGTATATGTAAATTGTAATGGTTTATGACTTCTGTGACAAAAGTTGATGTAAAATATTAAACATTACAAAAATTGTTTAATTATTGTATTTGTACTGTAACACAGGAACATATATATTCAAGACTATGGTTGCACATTGTTGGATATTTCACTGATGAAATCCTTGGCAGAACATATCAATGAAACACGGGGCACATGTGCCATTAATAATAATAATAATAATAATAATAATAATAATAATAATAATAATTATTATTATTATTATATTCACCATTTGTAGTAAAGATTATTTTTTACATGTGGTTTGTGTAGAAAAAAAAAATGTTTATTACTGATTCATTTGTAGGGATTGATAAGCAGAAATGTATTTTTACCGAAGGAACAGTTTGACAGAAGTCCCTCTATGTATTGGAGGTGGTTAGCACGCCAGAGTAAAAAGCATTAAGGGCAGGCAGCAAGCACTCCAAGTGAGGATTGACAAGCAGTCTGACAGCAGCCATTAGAGTGTCAACACCTTAGAGTAGAATTGAGGCTAAATTATCTGAAATTTTACTGGAAATAAGCCTTCAACAGACACACAGTCAGCTAATTGTGGTGTGGAATGTTTATGCAGTGATCTGTGATATTTAGATATGGAATGAAAAATTTTATTAGAGCAGTTTGTATGCTGAACTGCACTAGCACAATACTAGTCAAGGCCACCACCCCTGCAGCTCGGTGCTCCAGCACCTCAAGGCAATGTACTGTTTCAGTGCATGAATAATTATTTTCTTTGCTGTGATCTAATACATTACTGGAATTTAATCTTTGCCTGTTCCAAGCTAGCCGCAATATGGTTACATATAATTATAAAACGTTTGGCCTTGTTAGTAATAACTGAAAAGCAAAAAAATATGAGTAAAATCACTAGTTAAGTTAAAGAAAGACTACACTTTTCGAATGCATACTGAGTCAAAAATTTGCTTGTTGAAGTAAATAATTAGCATTCTATTCCATTCTTTCAAAGCAATTCTTGTACAAGTGATTGATATGGGGCTGAATTGTTGTTATACTGAATGGTCCCCATTCTCTAGAAGTAAGTTCAAAACTTCCTGGCAGATTACAACTGTATTATGCCAGACTGCGAATTGAACTCAGGACCTTTACCTTTCGTGGGCAGGTGCTCTACCATCTGAGCTACCCAAGCATGACTCACGACCCTTCCTCACAGGTTTAATTCCACCAGTACCTCGTCTCCTACCTTCCAAACTTCACGAAAGCTCTCCTACAGACCATCCACAACCAGCACTTCTGGAAGAATGGATATTGCAGGGACATGGCTTAGCCACAGTCTGTTGGATGTTTCCAGAATGAAATTTTCACTCTGCAGTGGTCTGTGCGCTGATATGAAACTTCCTGGCAGATTAAAATTGTATGCCAGACTGAGGCTTGAACTCAGAACCTTTGACTTTCATGGACAAGTGCTGTACCATCTGCCTGGATGTTTCATATTAATGCACTCTCCACTGCAGAGTGAAAATTTCATTCTGGAAACATTCTCCAGGCAGTGGCTAAGCCATGTCTCTGCAATAGCCTTTCTTCCAGGAGTGCTAGTTCTGCAAGGTCTGTAGGAGAGCTTCTGTGAAGTTTGGAAGGTAGGAGACAAGGCACTGGTGGAATTAAACTTGTGAGGATGGGTTGTGAGTTGAGCTTGCGTAGCTCATATGGTACAGTACATGTCCGCAAAAGGCAATGGTCCCATGTTTGAGTCTTGGTTTGGCACACAGTTTCAATCTGCCAGGAAGTTTCATATCAGTGCACACTCCACTGCAGAGTGAAAATTTCGTTCCAGAAGGAAGTTTGCTCATTGCTTGAACAGATATTGCAACAGAGATATTCTTTCATAGACAGCTCAGTCACCAAATGCTATTGTGAGGGGAAAGGTTTGTTAGTCTGTGACTATCACATTGTAGAGAGCTACATAGAAGCTGTTATAGTAACCGATTTTGGGAATCTGTCTACATGTGAGATAAATGCTAGAAGGTACCATTTTATTTAATGAATCTCTGAATTTTAAAATTATTAACACTTAATAGGATATTTGGTGTTTTCGACGGGGTACAAATAACTACTACTTTTAAACTAATGCCTGTTCATATACTGCTTTGGAATCTATACTTTCTTGTATAAAATATTAAGTAATGTTTTATTTTGGAGATAAAACAGTAGTCCAATTGCTTAAAATCCATTAGTTACACCGTCACACTCATAAATCATGTAAAAGCATAACACCAACTTGCTATTATGGTAATATAGTAAAGGGATGTTTATACTGAGATACTTCAGTCAGTTTTAGAATGAAAAATTCAGACACCCACATTATTGTTGACAGAATCCTACTAGTATTAGAACCTGTTCAGCATATTCAGGAAACGTGATAAACAAAAAGAGAAAATGTGAGCAGTTACTACAAATGCAGTACCAGTAGCTCTGAATTTGCCACAAAGAGTTACTTAAATGCTTTGATATCAGTTCTGAGACTAGTTTCTACAGGGGATTACAGCTGTCTTGAGAATTGCAGTCCCCTGTCATACAGTGTATTGGGAGCTCTGATCAGTTGATTTGTGCACCAGAGTCCACAAGTGGGTGTTGTACTCATGACAGTGCAGAGATAAGTCATTGCAAGCAGAGATGTGTGTTATGTTTTATACATTTCAAATGTAAATAAATAGCAAAATACCTATCTTTATTTTGCAGTTAAAATATTTATTTTCAAAAAGCATTTTCTATTTTATTTGAAATACTTAAAGTAGAAATATTCTGTATTTATAGAATGCAAAATGCTTCTCTTGAATTTTTTATTTCATAATTTTCAGTTTTAATTTGTTTAATGAGTCACTTTCGTTTAAAAAAACGCAGTAAGCGCCAAAGGTATACCTGTCAAGTGAATATAACCATGATCCTAATTATTAGAAAAGACACTAAGACTTGATTACACATTATATGTGTACTGCTATTGTTTGCTTAATGAAAAACATATCAATATCATCTAATAATGCCTTGTGATCACGAAAGGAAGGGAAGTCAGTATTGCATCTTTGTGTGATTATGAGGTTAATTACAGGCAACACTAAGAGAGTTCATTCAATGCGACAGTATCAGCTATACCTATGCCCTTTGTAAACAGTGTTTACATCTGAAGTACTTGAAAATGGCTTTTTCTTTTTATGAGTAAAGGTAACAGCCACAGAACAATATACAGAATATGCTGAGAACACAAAAGTAACTTTGAAAAATCATTTTGTATGCACCACCGCTGATACTCAGCAATTATCCAAGTCAAGCTATATGGGTGTAAAACAGCTCATTGGCTTGATTGTAAAATGTGTGGAAAAAAATTAACTCTGGCTTGCAGAAGGTTTAAGGGAACACAGTAGCCAAACAGATTGTGGACATTCATTCTGAATTAGATTTAAAGCTGACAAAATTCGTGAAAACTAATACTGACAATGGATCAAATTTGGTCAAAGCTTTTAAAATACACAGAAAAGATTTGGATACAGAAGCAAGAGAAAAAGATTCAGCTCAGAGTCAAAATATTGAAGTAGTGCATGATAATGTTGTTGTTGATTGTAACTGCCTAATCATGAGTGGGACACACACACACACACACACACACACACACACACACACACACACACACACACACACACACATTACATTACATTTAACAGCATAAAGTGATTCATACAAAAAAACTTATGATGCAGCCATGTTAAAATTTAAAACATTTTGGTATCTGTGTTCAAGGTATCTCAAAGATTGTGAAACCTATTTAGAATAAAAAAAGAAAATCCCCTACTTATCTATGTCCAATACAATGGAATTCATACTATAATTCTATTCGAGATCTACTCACAGTCAAGGGAAAAGCTGTTCAAAACCTACTGCTGACTGCATCAGAAGTTTTGAAGGGTATAAAGATACGTACTATGGATGCCTTCTGCCAGAACTAACAAGAATGCTAAGCAGCTTGCAAATGGGGAACCCTATGTATTGTGGCATGCTGATAGAGGTTATTAAAGGAGGTCTTACTAAGAATTTTGAGAGAAGCTGTAAATCTGAGGAACCAAAAGCAAAGAATGGCATATTAGCACCCATATCTTATCCTCTTTTTTTTTTAATTTTTTAAGGAATGAAATGGGTACCAAAGGCTAGCACAGAATACCTTAAAGAACTGTTTATTGCAGAAGTGCATAAGATGAAAGATGATGAAGACAAAGACAAAGATGGGAAGAACTTGCAAAATTTTGATGAAAAAGAACAGGTTAAATCTTATTTTATCTCTATTGAGGACTCTGATTCTTCTGTAGCCAATGATAGTGCCTACACTGCAATTGATCTGGAAACACTACAATGTTTGTAAATGACTATTTCCTTTTGGTGAAATAATAAAGGTATTTTGAAAGAAAAAAAAACAACATATTTTGCATTTAAATACTTTTGCTTAAAACCATTTTGTATTTACATTTGAAAGAGAAAAAGCAACCAAGTATTTGCATTTTGAATTTAAATATTTTTAATATACTATTTTGCACATCTGTGATTACACATTCATGTGGAGGTTAGTTGATAGTAAATACAATCACAGGAATATCACAGTAAGAGACCTGTTTAACAGTGGTGAGGGTCTCTCTATGTACAGAGAATCACACCTTTGTGGGTGGTTGGATGGGAGCTATTAATGTCCATAGGTGCTACGATAAGGTACCAGCCACGTTTCAGAGGTGGTGTTGAGTTTATTTCTTCATCTTAAGTGATAATGCACATCTGCGTTGATTTGCTGTAGCAAGTAAATCTCTCACAAGTGAAAGACTCACCCTATGGGCTGGTTAGCAAGGTATCTTGATTCGAGACCTATAGAGCATGTAGTAAATGCACCAGAGATGGACAGCAGCCCATCATTTGCCACCATGGACTCTCCCAGACCTCTATATGAATCTTTTTTGGGAATGTGGCTGACTGCCAACTAAGTTCTTGAATCATCTCACAGAGAGCAAGCCATGTTCTTGCCAGTTCATTCGTGGCTTGAATTAACCATATACTCATGCTGCTGCATTGTGTCACTGTGGAACAAAATTCCACTGAAAGTGAATCCATGAGTCATGTGCAACTATTGTATAGCTAAACCCATTTGTAAAATGTATTATTCATGATTATTTAGATGCTTGCTTCATTTCAGAATCATAAAATATATGAAGGTAGTGACTGAACCATGATGATTGCACAAACTGAAAAATTCAAATTGCTTTTAATTGTATCAAGGAAAATGTTTGCTTGAATTTTTTTTGTCTTTTGGTAACCTTTCTCAAGGATATGAGTGACCTGCTCCTGTCCTCCTTTGCTCCAAGAGGAACACACTAAAAATTCTGTAAGTTGAAACAGTCTTTTGTACTTTGGATTCTCCCTTCTGAAGGTTTCAGGAAGTACTGGCCAGTCATTCTACCTCTTTGTTATTATATAAAACCTAATAGCTAGCTTTCAAGCTGCTTATTTTGAAGTTACATGGAAAACTAGGACAGTGAAGAATGTAATGGAAGTGTAAAATGCAGCACACATTAATCAGTTTGAAAAAAAGAAAATTAATGTGTGATAGGTAAGTTCAGAGGTTGTGCTGTGAATAAAAAATCTGTTTGAACGTAACTCACTGTTTAATATCTTAGATTCACAGTTAACAAACTAATTTTAATTACGTTGTCTCTTGTAGCACTTCTGGATAATTGGCTATGATGGTAATTTTTCTGTGACAGAGGTTCTCCATTGTTTTCTGAGTACTTCTAAGTTGTCTGCTGTTGGCTGAGCTCTTTCAATGTCCAGATTCATTCTGATGCTCTGAAATCATAATAGTTACTCGTCAATGGCATATTCGTACAAGGCTATCCATTATAAAAGCATTAAAGTCGAACTATTTTTGCACAATTATTCAGGTATTGGCTTATATTACACATTCTACTAATGAGTGAATGCCACTGAGTACATACCAGAATTTACACCACAAATTTTAAAGTGACTCATTTCATGGTAACCACGGCCTTATAAAACATAGACCAACACATTTTTACTCCATATCTGCATCCAGTCGTGCCTGTGGGCTGAGGATTACACGGTGGACGGTCAGTACCGTTGAAACTCTGGCCGAACAGGCCATGAAAGCCCGTTTTTAACACATTTTCTCAACTCCACTGACTACAGAGATATGGGTACCATTTCTTTACCATTGCTAGTTTTCTGCACTGGTCTAGGAGATCTATACAAGACAAATTTGGTGATATAGGCCTAACTCTTCCGTAAATGTGTCAAGAAGTTACTGAGCAAAAGAAACATTGAATATGGAGAGTTTTACATGGTTACAGCCATTTGAATGGTGCACCACTACAACTTTACTCCACATTACGTGGAAACTAGCGCACCAAAGGTAAGTAATACACCACTTTCGATGGAAACCTCTGTTGGAGTTGACTGAAGTACAGTAGAACCTTTTTAAAGTCTAATGCTCAAGCAGGAGTGTGTGTGTGTAATGCAGTGAAGCAAGTTTCCATGAAAATTGGAGTAAACTTCTATGGAGTACACCATTCAAATGGCTGCAAAGATTATATAAAACTTCCTAATTGAAGCCTAATTACAACCTTCTTATATGTGTGTGTGATCTGTTTTTTATCTATCCAATTAAATTATTCTGTCAAATTTATTGTCAGATATACAAAAGCATTATACCACAAAATTAATCTTGTGAAAATTTGCTGCTTTGGGATAGAAAAAAAGTATAGTTTTGTTTAAAAAAAGTTAATGATTTTATTTAGACAATGTAGAACAATGAGAGTAATTTACAGTGGATCAGCTGACACTTAGCATAAACAAGTGCCATTTTTCACACATGCAGGTAAATTACCTTGGGCATGTAATTATTGGGGAAGGTGTTCAAACCAATCTTCATCTAACAGATGCAGTCTGGAATTTTGCAGCACCAAAAATAACAAAGCAAATACTGCCATTCCTGGGTTTACACAATTCCTACTGCAGATTCGTTAAGAATTTCGAGCAGATTGCAGAACTCTTGAATTGGTTGTTAAGGAAGGGCATGAAATTCCAATGATCAGCAGCATTTGAGGCATCGAAAGCAGTTCCTAATCCTGCAGGCTAATACAGTAGCCCCAGTTTTAGGAAACAATTGGAAACTTAAACTGGGAGTACCTGACACCTTAGTCACGGATCAGGACACAAATTTTGTGTAAAGTTCGATGAAACAGTTATGTCACATACTTTGTATGCGTAAATTCAAACAAGCCCATTCCATCCATATACTAAGGCAGAACAAAGTGAGAGCATAGGACAATCTTTAAAATGTTGAGTTATTATGTTAACAGCTGTCATATAGACTGGGATACATATTTGCAACATGCAGTTTGTGCGCATAACTGTAAAGTGCACACCGGTACAAGTCCCTCACCTTTTGAGGTGGTGTAGGGTAGGAAAATGCCATCCTCATTTGATGTCACAATTCCTAAATTACAACCAAACTGTGAATCAATTAAGAAATTGGCTAAGAGAATAAGGGAGGTATTGCACAAATTTAAGTGAGCCAATGGTAAAGTGTTGGAGCTACGGTGATGGTCCACATACCATTCAGGAAAGTTACTGCAGTATTGAGTAGGTCAATGGCTGTTGGTCACCAATCAAAACACGTGTAAGGGAAAGATGAAAAAAAATTTTGACAAGGTATTAGGTTGGGTTCGTATCAGGCCACTGAGATCATTGAAAGCACAGTAGTATTCAGATTTAGTTATGTTATGTCTACGAGTTATTCTATACTTGTCAAGTGCATTGTGAAATTGTACTGTGGGCTGTTATATTTCTATAGTAGTTATGTGTTGTTTCTTAGTTGTTTTAGTGTGTATACACATTTTCAAAGGAGGGCTATGAATCACCAGGAACAACTGGATGAGTTGTGGTAATCCTGATGCAGCATGGAATCAAGGGAGGAGCAGTGCATACAGTTCACATTCAGGTGTGTTATATATTCAACAACATGATGTGTTGGTAACAAGTCACCAACGACATTGAGGGTCACCATTGGGGTATGGCAGAAAAGAAACGAAGTTCACAGACTGCAGAAAGTATTCATGCAGTTACATAAGGAACTGCAGGGTAACAAAATCCTCACCGTGGAGCAGGGTGAATATCATGAACTGAGGCTGTCATGCGGCAAACTGAGAGCTTAACTGATGCAAATCACTGACACTGTACCATGAGACATTAGCTTGCAGAAAAAGAGGGTGATTGGACAAAAGAGGAAAAATCTTAAAAACAGCAGATGATGATGAAGATATCCAAGAGCTGAATAACAGAGTTCAGCATGTGCAAATGTGCCAGAC
The DNA here is from genome assembly GCF_023897955.1 of Schistocerca gregaria. Lineage (NCBI taxonomy): Eukaryota > Metazoa > Arthropoda > Insecta > Orthoptera > Acrididae > Schistocerca > Schistocerca gregaria. Next base: position 872,398,033 of record NC_064922.1, read on the forward strand.
ACTACCAAAGGTATAGTAGGATGGCGTATGACACAACTGTCAAATGTAGAGCAACAAAGGCCTTCTTAACTACATGAAGATGGAGAATGAGGTAACCACAGTGTTAGCCCAATACACTTGGGACACATTGAAAACACTGAACAGTAATTTAGGGAGAAATACAAAAATGACTGAGCTTACTGTACAGCAAACTAGCTGTAGCCAGACTCTTACGAGAATTAGCAGATTGGTTCAATTATGCAAGAATTGAGGTGGGGTCATTACAGGAGCAGTCTATCTTGTGCTAAACAGACAACTGAGTTCGATATTGTTGTTGTTGTCTTCAGTCCTGAGACTGGTTTGATGCAGCTCTCCATGCTACTCTATCCTGTGCAAGCTGCTTCATCTCCCAGTACCTACTGCAACCTACATCCTTCTGAATCTGCTTAGTGTACTCATCTCTCGGTCTCCCTCTACGATTTTTACCCTCCACGCTGCCCTCCAATGCTAAATTTGTGATCCCTTGATGCCTCAAAACATGTCCTACCAACCGATCCCTTCTTCTAGTCAAGTTGTGCCACAAACTTCTCTTCTCCCCAATCCTATTCAATACCTCCTCATTAGTTACGTGATCTATCCACCTTATCTTCAGTATTCTTCTGTAGCACCACATTTCGAAAGCTTCTATTCTCTTCTTGTCCAAACTAGTTATCGTCCATGTTTCACTTCCATACATGGCTACACTCCAAACAAATACTTTCAGAAACGACTTCCTGATACATAAATCTATATTCGATGTTAACAAATTTCTCTTCTTCAGAAACGCTTTCCTTGCCATTGCCAGTCTACATTTTATATCCTCTCTACTTCGACCATCATCAGTTATTTTACTTCCTAAATAGCAAAACTCCTTTACTACTTTAAGTGTCTCATTTCCTAATCTAATTCCCTCAGCATCACCCGATTTAATTTGACTACATTCCATTATCCTCGTTTTGCTTTTGTTAATGTTCATCTTATATCCTCCTTTCAAGACACTGTCCATTCCGTTCAACTGCTCTTCCAAGTCCTTTGCCGTCTCTGACAGAATTACAATGTCATCGGCGAACCTCAAAGTTTTTACTTCGTCTCCATGAATTTTAATACCTACTCCAAATTTTTCTTTTGTTTCCTTTACTGCTTGCTCAATATACAGATTGAATAACATCGGGGAGAGGCTACAACCCTGTCTCACTCCTTTCCCAACCACTGCTTCCCTTTCATGCCCCTCGACTCTTATTACTGCCATCTGGTTTCTGTACAAATTATAAATAGCCTTTCGCTCCCTGTATTTTACCCCTGCCACCTTTAGAATTTGAAAAAGAGTATTCCAGTCTACATTGTCAAAAGCTTTCTCTAAGTCTACAAATGCTAGAAACGTAGGTTTGCCTTTTCTTAATCTTTCTTCTAAGATAAGTCATAAGGTCAGTATTGCCTCACGTGTTCCAACATTTCGACGGAATCCAAACTGATCCTCCCCGAGGTCTGCATCTACCAGTTTTTCCATTCGTCTGTAAAGAATTCGCGTTAGTATTTTGCAGCCGTGGCTTATTAGACTGATAGTTCGGTAATTTTCACATCTGTCAGCACCTGCTTTCTTTGGGATTGGAATTATTATATTATTCTTGAAGTCTGAGGGTATTTCGCCTGTCTGATACATCTTGCTCACCAGCTGGTAGAGTTTTGTCATGACTGGCTCTCCCAAGGCCGTCAGTAGTTCTAATGGAATGTTGTCTACTCCAGGGGCCTTGTTTCGACTCAGGTCTTTCAGTGCTCTGTCAAACTCTTCACGCAGTATCGTATCTCCCATTTCGTCTTCATCTACATCCTCTTCTATTTCCATAATATTGTCCTCAAGTACATCGCCCTTGTATAAACCTTCTATATACTCCTTCCACCTTTCTGCCTTCCCTTCTTTGCTTAGAACTGGGCTGCCATCTGAGCTCTTGATATTCATACACGTGGTTCTCTTCTCTCCAAAGGTCTCTTTAATTTTCCTGTAGGCTGTATCTATCTTACCCCTAGTGAGATAAGCTTCTACATCCTTACATTTGTCCTCTAGCCATCCCTGTTTAGCCATTTTGCATTTCCTATCGATCTCATTTTTGAGACGTTTGTATTCCTTTTTGCCTGCTTCATTTACTGCATTTTTATATTTTCTCCTTTCATCAATTAAATTCAATATTTCTTCTGTTACCCAAGGATTTCTAGCAGCCCTCGTCTTTGTACCTACTTTATCCTCTGCTGCCTTCACTACTACATCCCTCAGAGCTACCCATTCTTCTTCTACTGTATTTCTTTCCCCTATTCCTGTCAATTGTTCCCTTATGCTCTCTCTGAAACTCTGTACAACCTCTGGTTCTTTCAGTTTATCCAGGTCCCATCTCCTTAATTTCTCACATTTTTGCAGTTTCTTCAGTTTTAATCTACAGTTCGATATTACTGACACCATAACAACTGCAACAATCAGAAAAAGAATTTCCTACAGAGCTATGACACATAGCAGAGGCATCAGAGAAAAACTTAGCAGCATTTTATCATGCAGCAAATGTACAAGTAAATATAGATAGAGCTAAAGTTATGTGTCAGCCCAACTACCAGCGGTGGGGATGAATGCACGATATCGAAGTTACATGGTTCACGCTTATCCAGTCAGATGGACAGTGATGGGAAAATGGGTTCAAGTAAGAACGCAACAGGTGTTAACTATTTGTGAGCATGGAGAAGCTCACACTCATATGTGACTGAGTGACCTACAAGAGTGATTGAAAGAGAATATCAGCATTTGCCCAACCTGAGAAGTGCAGTCTGATGTTCAGACATGTGAGATGCAACTGTTTCTGGGGATAACTAAGGCAACAGAATATCGGAATGAAATTTGACACTTGTGTCTCATTTTCAAAAAGTAGAAGCACACTGGTTATACTCAGTCTCTGAACCAGAAGCTGTAATTATGAACTGCTACAGGGAAGGAACACCTCAGGCAATGGTGAAGTTTGTCACATGGTAGATGATGCTTGTGAGATACTTGGGACACCCTTCCACCTACTAGCTACACTCACAGGTACGACCGTACACTGATTCACTCCCTCTGCATTATACTGGCCAGAGAAACTGTTTCAAGTGCTGCCAATGCAAAATCTAACTTACATTTCCCACACACTGAATCCTGTTGTCATACATTCCCTAGACACACTGATGGCATTTCAGCAGGGTAAAATTTCCATGGGACAAATGTTGCAACATATTCAAGAATACCAGGAGATCCAATGCCAAAAATGGTAACCATAAGCATTACAACCACTAATCTTTCTGTGTTACTGACAACAATTTATATAGAGAAACAATCAGTAAGTTGCAAATAAGAAATTTTATTTCATTTACCAGTTTCAGGCACTTTAGAGCCCATCTTCAGAAGGTTAAAACTGTCACATTATTTATGAGTGCTAACAGTAAGATGCTTACGCATATTGCTGTGGTCATGTGGTTCATAGTGCCTGCAGAAAAATGGTATAAAGAAGCTAAACAACAAGTACAGACATCACGCCAGAACTAGAGCTAATCAGTTAATAACCATTTTTGTACAGGCACTATGAACCACATGACCACAGCAATACACTGCACGCATCTTATTGGTGACACTCGCAAATAATATGATAGTTTTGACACTAAGTGCCTGAAACTTGTTAAGGAATTAAAATTTCTTTTAACTAACTGCTGATTATTTTGATAAATACAGTTGCTGAAGATTGATGAAACACTGATAGCAATTTGTGTACTTTACTTTTTCCGCGGACAGAGAAGTATCCATTCTCTAGACTTATCGACACATCAGATATTTTTTGAGCAGTTAACTACCATAAACTGAGAAATGCAGAATAAGGGAACAATAAAAAAAGCTTTTGTGAAAGGCAAATAAGGATAACAGAAAATAGCTGTAAAAAAGACTCAGCAAGCCAAAACTTTCAGGATGATAATAAAGAATTGTGAAACAATAAGTCAGCTCCCATGAGCAACAAACTTTTGCACCATGCACAATTATGTAATTAGATTTATGAGATTAGTATAAAGAATAAGCAAGAGGCAAAATTCGAGATGTGAATTTTTTGAAACAGGGAAGGAGTGTAGTGCAACAGAATTATCTTACTGTAGAGGCTTGGGGCTGAGCACAGAACAGAGTAGGTTAGTGCTGGGCTGATGTGACAATCGGTATGTTTAACAGACCACAGCACGGGGCAGGCAGAAACTCCCCAAGCACTGATGTGTTACTTAACAAGGCACTATGAGGTAACACTATGTAACGTCATTGGCCAAGCAACACTACAATATCAGATGTAAACAGGAAAGAACTGAGCTTGGCTACCCATAATTATTATTGAATTATCATAGCGAGGCAAGGAGCGACAAGGACAAATCTGCTCATACAGTCAGAGCCATCATGCCATAGGTGTGTACTCGGCCCTTTTAAACAGAGCCTTTCAGATATCAAGAACACATGCTGCCATTCCATCCATGTGACTAGAACTAATGAGAAAGGCAAACTATTGAGTTTCAGTGAAACCATGACAAGCTGATCAATGATGGACAGCCTGCTACTTGCTTGCCACCGCTAACTCTGAGAGGCAGCCAACCTGATACACTCTACAACTATGACCTGCCATTGTTGCTTAGTGGGTCATTGTGGACGAGGAGACTGGTGAGTGGCCGGCCTTAACCACTAAGTCATCACGAATGATCTACAAGCTGTCATCTTTGCATTGACCAGGCAAGGCATGTCTACGCAGCCTTCTGGCTGACTCTTGAGCATCTCCTGCAGTCTTAGTTGACCCACAGTAGTTGACCAGGGGCAAGCTTTCACAACAATTGACATTCTGGATCACAGTTCTTGTCTCCACCTGACCCACCTCAGTGTGCGATAGGCTGTCTTCGAGAATGCTGAGGTGGGAGCCATAGGAGGTCACTGTGGAACATCTGGGTGAGCAATGCCTTCCTCGCCCAATTACCGCTGCCAGCAGCACTGCACATGGCCATGGCACTGACATGTGGCGGCGATGTCATGACTCCCGCACACCTTTGTGGCATGTGCCCTTGCACCCAATTACTGACTATATCTTTGAAGATACTTATCCCTTTGTACACTCTGCAAAATAAATAATGTTATTACAGATACCACTGCATCACTGACACCTGCATACGTCCAATGGACCACTCACCCTCACTCTATATTTGACCTTCTAATCACAACGTGACCCCAACAGATGGGTTGCAACAGCACTAACTGGGCAGTTCAGCTACTCAGTTCTCAATGGAGAAAACATCTGATTACAGGGATGCATAATTGCCTTTCTCTGTTGTTCATTTTCTACTGAAAATGCATATGGGATGAAATTTTGTTACAATTATTTTTGAACTTTTAGTACGCAAGGAATTGCACTGTGGCAAATTTTGGTTCACTTGGTATATTAGAGGAGGGTATGACTGAGCTCTGTAATCTACATACAAAATATTTAATGTTCTCTGCTGTGTAATGCCTAGGAAGTGCAAAAAGGTGTAAGAAGCTACATAAAAATGATCTTGGGATCTTGGCTGGAAACTTGCACCACACCCAATCACAAATCCTTGTAAATGCTAGTAGAATCTCTTTCTCTGTAGAAACAAAAATATTATGGTGCTCTCTATTCAAAATCATCACTTATTTCACTACTGGTAAAACATACAGATGAGCTACTCTAAAAGGCATGCAACTTATGCATCACCTGACATCTGTTATTCCCTCTCAATGTCAGTGAACTGAGTCAAACAAATTATTCAACAATATCAAATAACTCATAAATGAACATGCTGTGGAATGTTGTAATAGAAAACTAAATGCTTTTTTTGTCACTTGGGTTGTGCACAGAACTTCCTGACATATTGCCAGCTGATGTACAGATATAGTAGTCTCTTGTCCTCTGAACAGTACGTGGCTTCCGTCTCTGTCAATTGCTTACATCTCATCACAATTTCAATATGAATCGCAGCTGTTATATTCCACTGTTACTTCTGACTTGTTTCAATACAGCTTTCCTCTCAAACAATTTGCTATTTCTTATTTTTTACTGTTTTATTTTGAGCTTACCTTCTCACCTATGTTATTTATTTATTAAGAGCTAGTTCAAATAAGAAAAAAAAAAGTTTGAGCTTTGTGTACATTATTGCATTAAGTTCTTAATAATACAGGATATATAGCAAGTATTTTAAGTAATTTTCATTAGGTACTAAACAGTGATCCATAAAACATAAATTTCAGACAGTACTGCAAGTGATCTTGCATCTGAAGAAACTTCTCACCTGTGCAACATCTACAACTGATATTGGAATCTTCACCTCCTGAGAATGTCTGCCAGCAGTGAGCATCTCTTCAGTTATGCACTGTTTGAAGGCATGGAGAGTCAGAGGATCTTTAGATTGTAGTTCTACAGCAGTAATGCCTGCATTAACAATGAGCTTACATAAATTCTGCCCCACTCTGACCCAAACCATCTGATCCACACGAACCCTGTCCTTGCTGGTCTGGAACTACGTTAAGATAAAACTGTATACATCACATTCATTCTTCAATACACAGTCAGGATTAGCACTTAACTGCAGTTAGTGTTTCTAAAATTGCCTGGGAAGACAAGGTAAGGGAATACTCAAGTGAAATAATAATTAATCATTGATTCAGATTGACAATGTGATTCACCTGGAAAGGCAAATACTTACAACTAATAAGCTATAACTTTAACTAACTTGGAATTTTATTTGAATCAACAGAATATCTCCCAAATTGAAATTATTAGACTTTAACATAAATTTTGATTGTACATGTCTTCTTTTCAGTAAGTGGATATCATGGTATGTTAGACAATGATTCACTTATATGGAATTATTACACCAAATATAAAATGAGTAAATTAACCAGCCACTAGGGGGTAAAAGAAAAGTTAGTGTATGTGCTATAAAAGAGTATTGTCAAATTGTTTTCAATACGGAAACAAAAAGATTTTAACAGCTACCTACATACCACTAATGCAGTTTCACACTAAATATATTAGATCAATTACAAAATTTATAGCAACAGATGACAAATTTTATTTGAATGTTTCTCTTGTAACTACAGTTCAGATTCTGTGAGATGTACAAGTAAAATTGTAGGTGTCCTTTACCAAGTATTTAACGTTCATATTGATACTCACGACTTCTTCTCTGCATGTCAAAGACATTTATGACAAGGAAGAGGTATAACCTAGTACGTCAATCGAACAGTCCATGGGTATGCTGCTGGGGGCACAATATTTCGTGTTACTACTGTCAGGTGCATTGACGAATTGGCAATGCACCTGATGACGGCGACATGTCTGATCACTGAAATATTGTGCCTGTTGGAAACTACGAACTTGCAGTACATCCGTGGACTATTTGATCAACAAAAATGCCATGACAAACTGAAGAATCACACAAAGTATGTCAAACCACACAATGAAATAGTCAGCACTGAAGATCGACCAAGGTGAGTCAGACAGAGAAAATCCATAAAATAGAATGAGGAAAGGCTCCCATCACACATACCTTCCAGAGACCTAACAAGAAGGCCATCAGAAAGCAACGAGATGAAGTGTGACCGTACATGATTAATCATGTGTAGGAATATGAGAATGTAGCACACATTTTTGGTGATATTAACATCTATCTTGGGTGAAATTAACATCTAAACCAACAGGGAAAAAAATCATAGCAACAAAAAGTAATTAATGTAAGTAATGAAATTTTGGGAACACATTTGTCTAGGTAACATATTTTGATGATTAATATTGCAAGATCACAGGTTAATATGTGGGCGAGATAAGCCATTGCAAATGTGAAATGCTGCTACATTAATAACTGCCAGAATGTTGAATGCAAGCATGCAAATGTGCATGCATTGTGTTGTGCAGGTGCAAGGTACCAGTTTGGGCATGGAGTTCCATGCCTGTTGCACTTGCGTCTGTCAATGGAAGGATGGTTAACGCTGTTTGTGGATGATGCTGGAGCTGTCATCTGATGATGTCCCATACTTGCTTCGTTGGAGACTGATCTAGTGATCAAGCAGGCCAAGGCAACATGTCAGCACTCTGTAGAGCATACTGGGTTACAACAGCGGTATGTCTACAACCGTTATCCTGTTGAAAAAAACACCCTAAAACACTGTTTACGAATGGCAGCACAACAGGTTGAGCCGCCAGATTGACTTACAATTTTGCAGTCACAGTGCTCCTGCTGCCATATGAAACACACCCCAGATCATAACTCCTGGTGCAGGTCCAGTGTTTAGCACACAGACAGGTTGGTTGCAGGACCTCAACTGGCAGTCACTGGCACTGAGGCATAACCAGCTTCCATCAGAAAAAACAACAGACCTTCACCCTGCCCTACAAAGAATTTTTTGCTGGACACTACTTAAGTTATAAATGGCGGTGGTTTGGAGTCAGTGGAATGCATGCTACTGGCGTCTGGCTCGGAGCTATCCTTGAAGTAACCAATTTGTAACAGTTCATTGTGTCACTGTGTTGCCAACTGCTGCTCAAATTGCTGCCACAGATGCAGTACAATGTGCCAGAGCCACACGCCAAGCTGAAAGGTCTCCTCTCTTGGTAGTGGCATCGCTACCAACAATCATGTACAGTGGCTACATTCCTGCCAAATCCTTCTGCAATATTGCAGAAGGAACATCCAGCTCCTCGTAGCCCTATTACACTACCTCATTCAAACTCAGTGAGGTGCTGATAATGACGTCTTTGTCACATTAAGGGCATTTTGACTAACATCTACTCACTACATCCAATCTGAATGGTAATGAATGCTTAAGGACCATTACAGTTTGTCAAGCAAACATGATTTACATCCTCATCGTGGTGCTACTAGTGCCACTATTATTCGACTGGTGCGAAATTTGCCTAGACATCATCTTTCAGATATAGAAACATGCCTACCAACTTTCGTTTATGTTGCACAACTACTCCTTCGGTGTTGCAATTATTTTTACCATCAGTGTATTCTTGGTGCAATAAGCATTATTTTTGACATAATAAGTGCTGTTAGGGGTAGTCACACGTTGTGGTAAGGATTAAGTGAGGCACACATCTTTTTCTGGGTTCTATATTCAACTATAAGTGAGTCATGCCACTAAGGAAGAAAACGCTTACAAGAAGAAGAAGAAGAAGAATCTGCTAGATAAATCTTCCTAGTCCCCCCCCTCTCTCTCTCTCTCTCTCTCTCTCTCTCTCTCTCTCACACACACACACACACACACACACACACACACACACACGTATAACATACAAAGATGGCCAATGTCATCTCTTGGCACTAAGGGCCGACTGCTTCTGAGATGTGTGGTAATCTTTATTGGGGGGATAGTGGGGGTACAAAAGAGTCATGTGGCAGTCTCTTTTCAGTGTATGTCTGTCACTCAACATCCCCACTATGTGGTAAGCAGCACACTATCCTTCTCATACTACTGTTATTCCAGCCCAGATTTACTTGTTGCTCAAACACATGGTGGTGACAAAATGTGCAACTAATGACCCACAAAATGATTTTCCATTGCATAGTAACTGCTTGTGAATGTGACAGCATTAATCACTACTGAGACAAAAATTATTCGCAGAGGACAGATGATTTGTGCCAGAGAACCTCTGGAAAGTAGGAACCAGCTTTCGACTAAGACTACCTTCTTGATGTAACTTCAAATTAAGAAGACAAATCTGTAAGTCTATCAAAATGATCATGCAAAAGCTTTCAATTCTGCTCCTCTTGAATGACTTTCCAGGTGACTTGAAATACATCTAGGATTGTTAACAGTTGGAAGAAAAGGCAAAGTATATGGAAGAAAACTTCCATTTCAAGTTTGAAATAATTAAAATGAATTTTATATTTTAATAAAAAGCATTCCAAATAGCAATACATTTTTATTTTTAATTCTGTTGCTGGCTTTAGTCTATACGAATTCCCTAAGACCAATGAGTTCTAGTGAAAATGGTATCTTTTAAGGACAGTATCTACCCATTTTTGGTGTGTTTAAGTCTGACTCTTTACTTGTACTATGAAAGTAAAACAAAATGGTCAGTTAAGAAAGTATTTGAGATTTCTATATTGGGACACAATAACTAATCAACTTCAACCATGTATTGAAGAAAGAGAATGAGAGAACTTGCTGAAAGAACACATTAGATTACTGCAAACCTTAAGTTTCTCAACATGCCCTCTAAGGCAATCCAATAACTGCAGGCCATAGATCAACATGTGATTGCAGTGCTGAACTGACCATCTACACTGTGCTGTGTGAAAAGTGTCCTAAACGGATGACGACAGAGTAAACATCAGGCTGGTTCCCAGTTTCTGCCTTGGTTGTAGGATGAACAAACACCTTGAAAAACAATGTTGCATTTGACCATATGATATACACTAGGCACGGACAGAAGGGGGAAACTTTAAAATGCTTTTGGGATTGGTGACCACATCATAATAATAGACTATATAAAGGTATTGTTATCCAAGAAATGTGATCCATGCCATTGGATCACATCAGTAGCAACCCGACATTGGCTGGACACAGAGCACCAGAACAGATGGCTGTAGCATATAACTAATAAGATAGTTTAATGATAATGAAGAGTGGAAACAGAATTAACATGTACAAGATGTGACCAAAAAGTAATGGAAATTTCTTCAATTTTGCAGGTTTTATAATTGTATTTTCAGTTCTTTTTATGTGGTTGGTACACATTTTCCTGATATATATTTGCATTTTCAGCTGTTTCGAATATTTAGTATATTGTTGACATCGAAAAGGTTAGATGCATTTTCAAGTGCTCGGTGAATTTTTAGTTTTGAAAAAGATGGATCAATAAATGCAGGCTGTAGCTTTTGCTGAAAATCTACTATGAGTAAGACAAGACTTTACAAATGGTATAGATGTTCCAAAGAGGGTCAAGAAGACATTGAAGACGACGATCACCCTGGACGCCCTAGCACATCAATTACTGATGACAAAGTGGAAGAAGTAAAGAAAATGCTTTTGGAAAATCACTATCAGAGAGGTTGCTGATGGTGTGGCATATCTTTTGGCTCATGACAAGGAAATTTTTTGAAAATTTTGGGCATGAAATGTGTATTACCAAAGTTTGTTCAAAATCTGTTGAATTTCAACCAAAAGCAACGTCATGTAGACATTGCTAAAGAATGCTGAATAAAATTTGACAGCGATCCAGAGCTTCTAAGGAAGGTTATAACAGGTATGATTGGTATGATCTCAAGGGCAAGGCCCGGTTGTCTCAATGAAACCTGCCTGAAGAACCAAGCCTGAAAAAAATTCAACAAGTTCTGTCATGAGTGAAGGTTTTTCTCACTGTTTTCTTTGATTGCAATGGGATAGTGCATCATGAGTTCCTGTCTTATGGTCCCAGGATCAATAAGGAATACCAGCTGGAAGTTATGTGCTGTTAGAGTGAAGCAATCTGAAAAAACAACCAGAACTGTGGCAAAACCACTTAGGGAAATTTCATCACAATGCTACCATATTCGCCAGACATAGCTGCCTACAACTTGTTTCTGTTCCTGAGACTGAAGAGAACCATGAAAGGATGTTATTTTGCCACCACTGATGAGGTGGTGAATGAGCTGAACACCACAATGAAAAGTGAGTTCCAGAAGTGCTTTCGAGATTGGAAAAATTGCTGGCACAAGTGTATCGTATCTGAGGGGGATTACTTTGAAGGGGAAAAAGTTGATGATGAAGAAAAAATAAAGATTCTTTAAGAACAACAAAAATTTTTATTACCTTTTGATCGCATCTTGTAAGAGAGCCTTTTATAAATAATGATAGAAACTAGCAATATTGTGAAAAGGAAAGTTGTCACTCACCTTATAGTGGAGATACTGAGTCACAGATAGGCACAACAAAAATACTGTCACAGTATAAGCTTTTGGTCATCAAGGTCCTTTGTCGAAAACAGATGAAACTCCCCCCCCCCCCACACACACAAACAAAACAAACAAGTAAAACACACATGAATGCAGCCTCTGGCAGCTTGTGCCTATCTGAGACTCTGCTACATGGTGAGTGGCAACTTTCTTTTCCATAACATTGTTACAATCCATCCTGGATTTCCCATTGTACGATACAAACTAAATCAGCCATGGACATGTGTAGAAAGCAAAGGACAACGCGTATCAACATAGTAAATGTAATCACAAGGTTATTATCCACAATAAATTCGTCTTTAATCCATTAGGAATGAATCTATCCTTACATAAATTAGGAATGCTGTGTTCTATTTTTACATGTTCCTGTCATAGTTCAGGGGCTGTGCCTCCTGAAACTAAGAACTGTCCAGCTTTTCTATAACTTTTGTGAATTTACTACTTGTCACATTATTCAAAATTTGCACTGTGTCAATGAAAATACACATTTTGTTGTGTGCTTTGTCGGTCTAATATTAACATAAGAAGATTGTGGTTTACAAACTGTTTACAACATCATTATAGAGCACTAGCTTGGCCTAGACAAGAATGGCGAAGGAAATCAGAAATATCTTCGAACGAATCATCCTGCTTTCACCTTAACTGATTGAAGAAACCATGTAAACCCTAAAATGGCAGGATAAAGATTTATAACTCACTGCCCCCACACTCAAGTACAGTGCCTTAATTATTGGGTACCATAACTTGGTACATCTATACAGAATATCAAGTTTGATTCATCTTTCAAAGCATGGATTCATATGTGAATGACATATCTAAGCAGTTACCAAACTTTAGTACACATCAGGATGTGCAGACTATTGTGGGCTGTCATTACTATGGAGTAGTGGTTATAGTCACAGGACGGCAATGTACGATCACCGATTTGATTCTCACCTCTTGCAGCTATTTATTGTTTAAGATTCATAATTTCTATAAGGTTCTGGGACTTATTTATGGAATACTGGGACTTATTACAATATTTTATGTATGTATCAATAAAAGCACTTTATGTCGAACCAGGCATTTCATCTCCACTTGTATTTTTATCTGTACTCAATAAATGTATTTTCAATATAAAGGATCAGTTCTTGTTGATAACTCTACTCTCATAAATTCTGGATCATATGTGACAGTTTGAAGGAGGCAAGAGGTATCTTGGACAAGTGAGATTGCCCTGCCTCAAATAAGGCCATGCGAAAAGGAATTTGAAAACAAACAAGAGATATTTTTGTATTTTTGAGGAGGTGCTGAAATCATTCTTGGCGCTTTTGGTCAAGAAAGGTGAACTGGAATTCCACACTGTTACTTGGTGATTAAGAGGTAGGTGATGTTGTTGTGCAAATCCACGGAGACAGGGCACCTAATGCTATTTTGATGACAGATAATTCACTGTTGTGACTGACTGCCATTATTTTGCTGTCTGACAAGTCTGAAGACTCCATCAGGATGAGTGGCAACATGAGCATTTAAATTTCAGGAATATGTCCTGGTAGTATACGAGAATGGATGCAAACACAAGGTTTTTCGTGGAGTCTATTGGATTGGAATTAGATTACAGTGCTGGAGGTAGCACAGTCATTACTTCTCTAACGAATATTGCTGCTGAATAAAACAAAGCTCCAAGAAACAATAGTGGCCTAAGAGAATGAATAAGCTGACAAAGGATAATTCAGATTAATATGTGGACTACTGTACAAAAGGAATTATGATTCAATCAGATGGAAATGGTTACTCATCATCCCAACTAATTTACAGCCAGATGAACTGAATTATTTTTGCAACACTCTGACATGAAGTCATCTGGAATATGTGTAGACCTTTGATAGAACCAGAAGCACGCATCACTTGCTAGGTCTCTGCCCATCTGTCAGGCACAACGTAAGCCACTGCAGGAAATACCAAAGATGGAAGCATATGCCTCAGTTGTCCACAGAACATCTGGTATAAATTCCTTCTATAGTTGCTCCATTTCACTAGACTGGATTGACCTCTTGGGGAGATTTCCAAGTTGACAAATGGGAATAAGTATGCACTGGCTGCATTATCAATTAAGAGAGGACCTCATGTAATGAATGATCACTGATTTTGGAAAAATCTGAAGTAATTTCATGATGCAACATTGTCCACAAGATAACAAACACCTACCATTTAGAGACAAATGGCCTCCAGTAGCAATTGAATATGATTACTAATTCCTGGAATTACAAATTAACAGTAACCCAACTTAGATTTAAAGAAGTTGGCATGTAGCCCATTCACATCCTTCACCCATGTAAAAGACTGAATTCAACAGCATTTCCCATTTGCTTAATTGCATCTATTTGTGATTTGGAAATAATAAAAGCTGCATTTCCATTCACTTATGACATATATTGGGGATAGCAATCAAAAGTAAATAGACTTTACGAAACAGAAGAGGGTCATCGGAATTATGAGTTTCACTGATCCAAACTCTCTGGATAGCTCTTCCTATTCTTTACAAAAATTTTTGACAGTGTGTAATACTTTGTGAAAAAACTAAACTTAACTCTTCCCGAACAGACCATGAAGGCCCAACAGTACCGACCGGTCGCCGTGTCATCTTCAGCACAAGGCGTCACTGGATGCGGATATGGAGGGGCACATAGTCAGCACACTGCTCTCCCATTCATATATCAGTTTCCGAGACTGGAGCCGCTACTTCTCCATCAGGTAGCAACTCAGTTTGCCCTACAAAGGCTGAGTGCACTCCACTTGCCAACAGCGCTCGGCAGACCGGATGGTCACCCATCCAAGTGCTAGCCCAGTCCGACAGCGCTTAACTTCGGTGATCTGACTGGTACCGGTGTGACCACTGCAGCAAGGTCATTGGCAATACTTTGTGAACTGTTTTTGATTTCAGGCTTTAATGTATGGCTTAATACATAGCACTGGACTTATTTGTAGCACTGGTGTGTCTCTTTTTGTCAGAACAGTTTATATATGAATATATGACCATTTACGTACAGTTCAAAGCACGACACAATAGGTTTCATGCTGGTTTTCCTTAGCCTATATTAAGAGGTTGAAACAACAATGGACACTTTGTTTTCATTTCCAACTAGCAATGTTGAGGATGATTACATGAAACATATTGTCACCCAACACAAAGGATAACTTCACATGAAACCTTATCACAGTCCTGAGGCATAGATCAACACCAAGCAAGGTGGCACAGTGGTTAGCACAGTAGACTCAGATTCAGGACGATGACAGTTCAAACCTGCATCTGGCCATCCTGGTTTAAGCTTCCCATGGTTTCCCTAAATTGCTTCAAGCAAATGATGGGATGGTTCTTTTCACAGGGCACAGCCAATTTCCTTTCCCATCCTTCCCTCATCCAATGGGACTGATGACCTCACTGTTTGGTCCCTTCCCCCAAATCAACCCACCATGCTGCCAATACAAGGGACATTAAGATCTGCCCCCATGACCATGTTGCCTTTGAAAGTAACTCATTTTGGGCACTACAGAAACAATGAGAATGTGACAACACCATCAGAACAGGAGGATCCACTACTGCCACTCAAGGATGACTGACTAAATCCAGATATTGATAGTCCACTTTGCAACAGTGGGTTACCGTTTTGCAAGAAGGGGGAGCAATTCCGCATACTGTATGTTGTCCACAATTTGACATACTGTATGCTGTCCACCACAGTGTAGCAGTTATAATCACTAGATGCTGATGTGTGGAGCTCCGGTTTGATTCCTGCAATTATTTATTGTTTTATATTCTAATCTATTAACTGTGTTTATGAAATATTGTAATTTTTATAACACTTTGTTATATATAAATAGGAGCACTTTCTTTTGCAGCACATGTACTTTGTGTGCACTAATAACTTGCTATTAGTGTAAAGTGTTAGTTCTTGTTGACAAACCTAATCTTGTTAATGGACTTTATTTCGGATTTTACATCACAATTTGACACTTTTGTTTATTTTGTACATTCATGAAGAGTTCGCTTCTAGGGTTCTGGAAGCTGAAATAAACGGTAACGTCACTTGTTTGACACAAAGAAAATGAAACTTTCCTCTAAAGACTTGTCCAGGGATCTAGCTATTGTCAGATAAATTATGAAATGATGGTCAAACAAGTGAAAAGCCAAAAATGAAATATATTTTTCTTAGAAATTTTTTTTGGTTGTAATGGCAGTACATGAGACACTTTGTATCAAATACATAAAAACAGGTTATGAAATAAAAGAGTTATTCTTTGGCATTCATGCAGAGTCCAACTCCAGTGCTACAAAGGCGTTTTCATCACTGACAGGGCACAATGCCACAGGAAAAACTATTTATTTTACAAATAAAATTAAAGATTACTATTTGAACATTGTGCCTGGATCACTTATTCAGGCAACAGTGCCTATCAGTAAGGGAGTTAAGGGGGGAAAAAAGCTCTCACATATATTTCCTGAACTGCTGGAAGATCACTAAACATTTCTAATACACTCTTGATAAAGCTAAATTGTACATGTCATTTTTCTCCACCAATAAATAAATACACATCATACTTTCTTTCTCTTTAACTTGCAAAAAATATGAACAGGTGTGTGAAAGTAACAGTAAAAAAAGTTCTCATGATCTGAATAGCACAGACTAAAGCAAATTGACCACAAATATGTGACTCACCCATGCATGGACATCAGCATTACATCTATGCCAACTCCTTTTAAAAATGATCTGCCATAAGAGGTCTCCACTGATGCCAGTTGGTAGTTTTATTTTACATATGTATTCTTTTTCAATTGGAGATACCTCACAATTCTGTGAGCATTCTGTATAATTTCCCTTAATCTTTGGTAATACATTCTTGTAGAGGCTGCCGGATGACAATGAGGCAATCTTTTGAATTCCTTCACTTAGAGACAACACTGGAGTGAGGAAATATCCAACATTTAATACAACACTGTCAACAGGCAGAAACAATGATGGGAGTACAGTATCTTCTGATGAATATGGAGGGGGCATTTTACAAACAAGTGTACTTGTAACCGTAATCCGATGCACTGGATTCTCAATATCACTACAAATCACTGTATTTATATCACATCCTTTTTTGAACACATCAGTAAAGTGAATGACTTTGTTAACTGTCCCATTTTCAGATTTAATAACTATATGTAAGTACCATATCAACGAAGAGAATTCCCTGTCTGAGGAGTTTTTCAAGCAGATGTCAAGGATGTACTTTACACCATGTTCAAGGTTGTGTAGATTTGTTTTCATCTCCTGCAAAAATACAAAAGCATTTTTTGCTGTGACATCCCAGACATTAACATTCATTGAGAAGCAGTTTTTGAGGAGTTCAGAGCGCATTGTCAGGCCAACTGCCGCAATCAGTTCATCTTCACACAAAATTTTTTTCTCTGCTTCCTCTAGTAACTGTAGCTGGTGCTTCAAGAAGAACGATGAATCTGTTAGTAAACCAGAGCCATTATCTGACTGAATACTTTCGTTTACAAGCTGTGGGAAAAGTTTGTAAATGGTGCCATGAATCTGAAAACAAAGTAAATAGCAAGTATATAGTAATATCTCAAATTCTCTGTTATAACAAACAAAAAACTAACACCAAATTTCAATCTTGCTCTCAGAAACAACAAAATGATAGCTTCATTTGTACCTTATTCCAAACAACAGACTTGATTTGCACATAAGCTCTCCTTGATGAAAAGTCAATAGAGTATACTCATCAGCCAGGACATTATAACCACCAACCTACTGTCGATATAAATCCGTTCGGACGATAGCAGCATCACCTGGCAAAGAATGACTACTAGTCAGACATACACATGGTGCATGTGAGCATGCTGTCCTTGAGTAGGATGGGGATGGTGGTAATCTATCTGAATTTGACAGAGGGCAGATTATGATGGCCTGGAGACTCGGCCCAAGCATTTTGGAAACTGCTCGATTGTCAGGTGTTCGAGAAGAGCTGTGGTGAGTGTCTTCAGCACATGGTGAAACCACATCCAATTGTTGTGCAGTTGGGTGGCCACCCCTCATTACAAATGTTGGACGTTGTAGGCTGGGCAGACTGGTAAAACAGCACAGCTGACAAACTGTGGTGGAGTTAGCATCAGATTTTAATGTTGGGCAGAGTACAAGTGTGTGTGAACACAAAGTGCAATGTACACTCCTGTTCACACCACATCAGCCACTATGACTGAAAGGGCACATTACCATCGGCAGTGGCAGAGCACTGCATGGTCTGATGAATCCTGCTACCTTTTGCATCATGCCAATGGGAGGGCAAATCCATCATTTTCCAGGGAAACAGCCCCTTCACACCTGTACTGCACGACGGAGACCAACTCGTGGCCGCTCCATTATGATCTGGGATACATTCGTTTGGGAATCCGTGAGTCTAGTGAAACTCAATGCAAGGCACCATGAGGGCCAAAGAGTATCATACACTGACTGTTGACCACATATATCCCCTCATGAAGATTATGTTTCCTGATGGCAGTGGCATTTTTCAACATGATGATGCATGATGCCACAAGGCCAGGAGTGTGATGTAATGATTTGAGGAATACTGTGGTGAGTTCCAATTGATGTGCTGGCCTCCTACTTGCCAGATCTGAACCCAACAGAACATGTCTTTGATGTCATTGAATGTGGCGTCAGAGCTCATCGCCCTCCTCCCCAAAATTTTCGGGAATTGGATTACTTGTTTGTGCATATGTGGTGCAAACTCCCTTCAGCGACCTATCGTGGCCTCATTGCTTCCATGCCACTATGCGTCGCCACTTATCTGTGCCAAAGGTGGACGTACCAGCTGTTAGGTAGGTGTTCATGATGTTCTGGCTGATCAGTGTATATTAGTAGAGGGTGAGTCTGAAAGTTCTTTAAAACTTTGGAATGACATGAACTTACAGAATCAGTAGATGTGTCATTTTGTAGCAAACAACCTTAAGTTTGATTCACATAGTGCAACAGTACCACGTTCCACTATCAGGAGTGCCAGCGTAGTGCACAGTTAAAATGGACAACTGTTCAGCATAAATTTCATACCGAATATGCTAATGAACATCGAAGCAGGCCTACACTTTTATCTGACTTCAAAAATAGAATCTACACTGCCATTGCACAAGTTACGCCCAATTTGCTGCAATGATTGTGAGAAGAAACTGATTACCGGTGGGATATTTGTGGCCTCACAAATGGTAGTCACACTGGACCAAAATGACACTTGACACTTTTTTGTGAAATTTGAGGTTGTCTACTATAACATAATACATCTATGGATTTTGTAAGTTATCTCAATAAATTTCTATATCATCCCAAAGTCCTTTTTGACTCACCCTGTATAAATATTAAAATAAAACTATCAAATCTTTTTTTCCTATGACTCCATTGCTACCTGTGAGTGTTGGTTTTTAGTTTATATTTGTATTACTGCATAATTGTATTTTAAAGTAACCTGTTAAAAGATTTCTATAAGCACATCATCAGATCTTCAATAAATCTTTTTTTAGTTAAATGCAGTGACTAAAAAGAAAACAAGTTACAATAATGGGAATTCCTGGATGGGCAGTACATGAAATAAGGGAGTGGCAACTGTTCACCTATAGTGGATCAATGTCTGGAGCACAAAGACACATTACAGGAAACAGCATTCACATTAAATTTTGAGTTCTTGCTCTTTAGTACACACATTCACACACATGACTACGCAGACACTCAAATGCACACTCCCGTGGTCACTGTGAGTCTCGCTGCAAGCTGGTCTGAATCCTGTTTCCCGATACATACCTCTGTGTTCCATGCATTGGTCTGCTATATGTGAGTGGTTGGCTCCAGGCTCATTTTACAGAATATACATTGTAACAATGTATAACACAGTTTTTATCCTTCTGATCATCAAAATATATGTGATGGCAAATTCTGCCAATTCAGCAGAAGGAACTGTTACAAAGAACTTATGGCAATGACACACTGCCACAAGATGGCACATACATCTGTCATTGGTATTCTATAACTATCAAACAGTGTGCATCCAGGGCTGGGAGCAGCAGGTATATTCAATGACATTTCTACTATTGCACTGTATAACTACCATTTACAATAAAGTAATAAAATATGTTAATATTTAATTAACAAATGCTGGAAGCACGGAAACATTCACAATAATCATAACTGCTGTGGATCCATGTTCAAACTCAAAGAGCCCTAATCTTTTGCAGCCACATTTTAAATTTCTAACATTATGGAACAAGAAACTGCAGAACAAAAAAGGATGTTACTGATGCACATAACCGTGTAAGAAAGAGTGAAAATCAGAGGGTTGTAATTATCACATGATTTACAGAGCTTTCAGTGACAGGGATTTTATAACAGTTTACAACAATGGGCATTAATGGAAGAACTGAAATCAACAACAGAAAACTAAGAACTTATCAGAGAGAGGTCAGTTGTTATAATTGGTGCAAACCAAAGCTTTAACTGCTTTATTACGCTTATCATCATCTTGGGCACAGTCAAAACGCAATCTACCCATAGCTTCTAGTCTTTAATATGAATTCCATGAGTGAACAATGCATGTAACATTTCCATGAACACACAAGTAAGTAATACATTTTTGTTAGTTTGGCTGTCTTCCACAGTAGGTATTATAAATTAATTATTACTGGTTTTTTCGTCTTAAGCTTAAGAGGAAAAAAAACAGTAATAATTAAATTATGCAAGTGCAGGATTGCTTCCTCAACAGCTGGATCTACATCAATACTCTGAAAATCCCTGTGACTGTGGGAACTTTCCATTGTACCAATTATTATAGCTTCTTCCTGTCCCATCTGCATGTGGAATGCAGGGAGAATAACAGTTTAAATGCCTCAGTGTGTGCTCTAATTAGTGTAAATTTGTCCTTGTGATCTGTAGAAGATTGTAGTACATTCCTACATTTTGGTCCCTTTACCCTACAAAGCAACCAACCATTCTTAGATTGATCATTTAAAGCTGGTTCGTGACACTTTATAATTAGACTTTCTCACAATACTTTGTGTCTACCTTCAAGTGTCTGTCAAATCAGTTAGATTCAGTTTTTTTGGCACCTCTGTGACACGCTCCCAAGGGACAAACAAAGCTCTGACCATTTGTGCTATTCTTTTTTGTACATTTTGAATATCCCCTGTTAGTCCTATTTGGGTCCCATGAACAATATTGTAGGATGGGTCGTACAAGTGTGTTGCAACCTATTTTGCAGACTGATTGCACCTCCCCAGTGTTCTACTACTGAACCAAAGTCTGCGACATGCTTTACATGTGAGTGCAGCAATGAGCAAATTCAGTATGCAGTATGGTATGTAAATTTAAATTTATGAGTCATCCAGAAAGTGAATAATTTTTCAACTTGACAGACAAAATAGCTGTCCCACAACCATTACCCTATTACAACATTTGCCACATTCTATCTCGGATTATGCCAGGTGCCAATACAGTGTGAACATCTATGTTTCTTACATGCCTTGAAAATTTGTGACAAAGCCCCACCAAGTACTATTATTGAGAACACAATTCTTATCATGAAGGAAAGCATTTTTATTTGTTCAAGTTGATGGTCAAACAATATGATCCTGTCCTAATACTGTACTAAATGAAACATGTATTAGGAAACTGCATAATATTTGATGGTGGAAGGTTCAATTTTGTATATGGTCTAACCTTTCTGATCCTATGATTAAAAGAAAAAAAATTATTAGACACACACTTCACTTTGAACAATTTGATGATAGTTTTTCCAGAGATTTCACAATATTGTTACCAATTATTTAGGTTAAAAATAACTGTGGGCACATTGCATGTGCACAGGTGGGCCATAAAACAGCAGCGAATTTGTCATATATCCCACACAGGTATCATGATTATAAGAGAGATTAGGATGCACGAGGAGATATACAGACAGTAACATTCTTTTGCACAATGCATGAATGGCCTAGGATAGGAATGTCTAACACTGGTGCAACATATACATTGCACCGTGCTTTGCAGACTATAGATGCACATGTAGATTTGCAGACTACATATGTACATGTAGAACACTGAATGCTCCGTGACAAAAACTGAACAGAGTTCTGGATAAAACTGCCATTGGCGAAATGGTCCAGAGAACATAAAAAAACTGAAAATTATCTGTTGCTGTATCAGACTGAAGACTGATTTGATGCAGTCCTCTACACTAGTCTGTTCTGTGTGTAATTCTCTGCCTAAATACTGCAACCTAAACCCACACGAACCTATTTACTGTATTTGAGCCTTTGTCTCCCTTTACCTTTTCAGTCCTCACAGTTACTTCCATTATCAAATTGACTATTCTTTGATGCCTCAGAATGTGTCCCATAACCAGTCCCTTCCTTTAGTTACACTAATGCAAAAATTATTTATTTTTTCTTCTATTCGATTCTGAGTAAGAGAAGTATGTTAACATCGAACATAGATTTAAGTGTTACAAAGTCTTGGTTGGTTGGTTGAATGATTAAAAGGATCAAACTACTAACTAGGTCATCAGTCCATTTTTCTTTGAACAGACATTGACTATAGATAAGAAAGAGCCTACTGAATTCCCAAGATCTACAAAATGTCAACAAATGCAAGATAAGGGACAAAAAGAAGAAAGGGATCAGAGGAAGAAAGACAGGCATGATGTTCCATCTAGGGAGCAGCCGGAAGCCGCCAAAAGCAAAGTGCAATGAGGGGGACATACAGCCCCCAGTCCCACCACTTACCAAAGGTACGTCACTCAGAAACTGCCTATGAAAGAACAGCAACACGGGCAGAGCAAGAGAAACACAGAGAGACAAAAGATGAACAAGTCTAACAGACCAAGTGAGGGAGGGGAAGAGCAGGTAGGGTGAGAACCAAGCTCGACCACCATGCCCAGACAGCCACAGCCCAGTCGGGGCTGAGGAGACAACAGTATTTTCCGCCACCCCTCAATGGGCCAACAAGGTTAAGTGGCCCTTCCGTAAAGAGAAAGGTAAAAGGCCCTCTCATAAATAAAATGTAAAACTGATTCAACTGCCGAGGCATTGTCTCCTGAAACCAGCAGTCGCGAGTCAGGGAGACTAAGAGTCCACTGCAGGGCGGCTAGGTCGGAACAGTTCAGCACAATGTGGACCACCATCAAACAGAAACCATAACACTGGTGGGGGTTCTCACAATGGAGGAGATGACGACAAGTCAGCCAAGTATGGCTGATGTGGAGCCGGCAAAGAATGGTAAAATCTTTGCAAGAGGCTTGCAGAGTCGGTTTACTGGTAGCCAGTTTAGCGAGGCTATCAGCGAGTTCATTCCCCGGGATTCCGACGTGGCCCGGAGTTCAGACAAGGGTCACCGAGCATCCACGGCGTTCAAGGATGTACAGGGAATCCTAGATAGCAATGATCAATGGATGGTGATGGTAACACTGGTTGAGAGCTTGCAAACTGCTCAAGAAGCTGCTGCAAATGTGAAAGGAATCATTGGTGCAGGAACGGATATGTTCAAGAGTCTGAGAGATAGCTACCAACTCCGCAGTGAAAACACTACCGCCATCCGGCAAGGAGTGAAATTCAGTATTTGGTGTGAGTATAAGCAAAGCCCTTGCAACCAGTAACCATCATGCCATCAGCTTCGGAACACACAAAGGATGGAAAAAATTGGTGGATGAGGTCCTTGGGAGGAAACGAGATTTTCAGGCCTTGTGATACGTCAAGATGAAACTGTGACCGAGAGGTGCATCAGGGATGTGTACGTGAGTGGGCTGAGAGGAGAGGCAGAAAAAAAAAAAAAAAAACCACACACACACACACACACACACACACACACACACCAACAACAACAACAACTGCAGTTTAAAGAGGAGGGACTGGGTGTGTACTGCAATCGTAATTCCTGATCTGGGCTGCCATTGTGGGAGATGGATTTCTGTGTTTGGGAAGAGAAGGCAGTAGTTCGGATGCTTAGTGCAGATGTGAACATGGGTAGCGTAATTGACAAGCTGTTGTTAGTGCCCAGCCTCCATGAGTAAGCTGTTCACGGAGCTAGTTTGAAAGGCTCCAGTTGCAAGTTGGACCTTGCAGTGGGGGAATTGGATCCAGTGTCTGCAATGCTGAGGGTGATGCAAAACCTATGCCAGACTTTCATAATCAAGATGGGATTGTAACAGGGCTTTGTAAAGTGGCAGAAGGGTAGTGCGATCAGCCCCCCTGCTGGTGTTACTCAGGAAGTGAAGTGTTTTAAGATGCAGCCAGCGCTTTCACTTAAATTAGTGAAGATGAGGAATCCACATCAACTGGAAATCAAAGATCAGTCCTAAAAAGCAATAAGTCACCACCACATTGAGTAGGTGGTCGTCAAGGTAAAATTCTGGTTGTGGGTGAATGGTACAACATCCGCATAACTTGGTGGCCAGAAACTGAAAGCCATGGGTGGGAGGCATGCCTGCACCTTTCATGTGGAGCCTTGCAGTTGACAGTGACACCCACACTAGAGGAGCAATAGTAGAGGAAAAAGTTGTGAGCATACAAGGAGGTTGATACTGAGAACTCCACAGCTGCTGTTAGATCATTGATGGCTATTACAAAGAGAGGGACAAACAGTACAGAGACCTGTGAAACCTCATTGTCTTGGATATGGGGGTACTGTAGGATGTGGTGTTGCCATACTGTCTCATAAGCCTCACACAGATCTAAGAAGACAGCTATAAGATGTCGACATCAGGCAAAAGCTGTTCAGATGGCAGACTCCAGGTAAACCAGATTATCAGTAGTGGAATGGTCTTGGCGAAAACCATCCTGAGATGAGGACAGAAGTCCTCAAGACTTAAGAAGCCAAAACAGCCACCTGCTCACCATGCATTCAAGCAACTTACTGAGAACATTGGTGAGACTAACTGGAGGATAACTGCTCATCTCTAGAGGGTGCTTGCCCAGTTTCAGTACTGGGATGATGATGCTTTCTTGCAATTGTGATGGAAACTTGTCCTCACTCCAGATGGGGTTAAAGATGGCAAGGGCATGACGTTGGTAGTCCACTGATAGATGCTTGATCACTTGGCTATGAATGTCGTCCAGCGCTAGGGCTGTATGAGGCCAGGGAGCATTATATAGTTCCAGGTGGCAGAGGTTTCAGCAGAAAAATGTTCAGCGACAGACTCTGGATCAATGTAGACAGTGCTCTTGAAGGTATTACCAGATACACCTGTGGATGTCTGGTATCTGTAGAGATGTCTGATCTTTGCCAAAAATCTATGAAGGGGAGGTGCGTGGTCTGATGGTTGAAACATATCATACCCAGAATTCTTGTTTCCGTTGGCACAGAGCCGTTTAAAGACAATGAGGTGCTCCATCAATGGGTGCTGCTTATGTCACTAGAGAGCTGGCCTACAATCTTTAATGGCCTCTGCAATTTCTGATGACCATCAATGTACTGCCTTTCATTGGGGCAGGCCCAAAAAATAGGAGATCGTGAAATCAGATGTTGAAAGAATGGCTGTAGTTGTAATCTGGACTGTCTCACTCATCTATATCTCCATACGGCAGGGAGCCAAGGGTGACAGCACAGGCAAAAACACCCCTGTCAATATGGGCAGGTGTCCACGGGAGTGACTCAGAGGGAGAGACAGAAAGATCGGGAACTGGTCATTACCATACATATCATCAAGGACCCCCCTCCCCCCGCCCCCCCCCCCCCAGTGGATGGATGGGAGAAGACAGGGGCTGCAGATGGAAAGATTAGTGGCTGCGAAAGTTCCATGCGGCCATAATGTAGTTTGTGGGGTTACGATTATTAGAGAGGCAAAAGTCAAGTTATGCCAGAAGGCTTTCGAGGTCTTTCCCATGGCCAGTGATTGTGGTTCTACCCCAAAAAGTGTCAAGGGCATTGAAATCACCCAAGATATGGAAAGGTGGTGTGAGCTGTGGAATCAATATGTTTCCTCGGGAGTGAGGTAAACATTGTAGGCGGTGATATCCTGAAAGGCTCTTACCCTAACAGCCTGGTCGGAGGTCTTCTCTGAAAGTCTTCATATGTAAGTGAAACATGGATGAAAAATAGTTTAGAGAAGAAGAGAAAAGAAGCTTTTGAAATGTGTTGCTATGGAAGAATTCTGAAGATTAGTTGGGTAGATCATGTAACTAATGAGGAGATACTGAGTAGAACTGGCGAGAAAAGAAATTTGTGGCACAACTTGACTAGAAGAAGGGATACGTTGACAGGATACATGCTGAGACATCAAGGGATCACCAAATTAGTGTTGGAGTGAGGTGTGGGAGGTACACCCCAGGTGTTACATGCTGCACCCACTGTCCCTGCTGTCGAGACATCTTCGCGGGTTCAGCGGCGTTCGCGGCGCACGAGGCGGAGGGTCAATGTGGAGGCTGGCCGTGTGGCATCGCCCGCTCTGCCTGTGAGTGGACATGTGACTGCTCCTTCAGCAAGGTCCGAGCAGGCACACGGGGGAGGGGTTTATTAGTTATTGGGAGCTCCAACGTTAGGCGGGTGATGGAGCCCCTTAGGGAAATAGCGGAAAGGTCGGGGAAGAAGGCCAGTGTTCACTCTGTCTGCTTGCCGGGGGGTCTCATCCGAGATGTGGAGGAGGTCTTACCAGCGGCGATAGAGAGCACTGGGTGCACCCGACTGCAAATTGTTGCTCATGTCGGCACCAATGACTCCTGCCGTCTGGGTTCAGAGGTCATCCTCAGTTCGTACAGGCGGTTGGCGGTAGTGAAGGCGGAAAGCCTCGCTCGCGGGGTGGAATCAGAGCTAACTATTTGTAGTATCGTTCCCAGAACCGATCGCGGTCCTCTGGTTTGGAGCCGAGTGGAAGGCTTAAACCAGAGGCTCAGACGATTTTGCGGAGAGCTGGGGTGCAAATTTCTCGACTTCCGCTATCGGGTGGAGAAATGTAGGGTCCCCCTGAATAGGTCAGGCGTGCACTACACGCCGGAAGCGGCTACGAGGGTAGCGGAGTACGTGTGGAGTGCACATGGGGTTTTTTTAGGTTAGAGAATTCCCTCCCTAAGCCCGATAAGACGCCTCCTGAGACGCGGCAAGGCAGGAGTAGGCAAAATGCAACAGGGAATAACAATATTAATGTGCTAATAGTAAACTGCAGGAGCGTCTATAGAAAGGTCCCAGAACTGCTCTCATTAATAAACGGTCACAACGCCCATATAGTACTAGGGACAGAAAGTTGGCTGAAACCACATGTAAACAGTAATGAAATCCTAAACTCAGATTGGAATGTACACCGCAGAGACAGGCTGGACAGTGAAGGGGGAGGTGTGCTTATAGCGATAAGAAGTGCAATAGTATCGAAGGAAATTGACGGAGATTCGAATTGTGAAATAATTTAGGTGAAGGTCACGGTTAAAGCAGGCTCAGACATGGTAATTGGATGTCTCTATAGGCCCCCAGGCTCAGCAGCTGTTGTGGCTCAGCACCTGAAGAATAATTTGGAAAATATTTCGAGTAGATTTCCCCACCATGTTATAGTTCTGGGTGGAGATTTTAATTTGCCGGATATACACTGGGAGACTCAAACGTTCATAACGGGTGGCAGGGACAAAGAATCCAGTGAAATATTTTTAAGTGCTTTATCTGAAAACTACCTTGAGCAGTTAAACAGAGAACCGACTCGTGGCGATAACATATTAGACCTTCTGGTGACAAACAGACCAGAACTATTTGAATCAGTTAATGCAGAACAGGGAATCAGCGATCATAAAGCGGTTACTGCATCGATGATTTCCGCCGTAAATAGAAATATTAAAAAAGGTAGGAAGATTTTTCTGTTTAGCAAAAGTGACAAAAAGTAGATTACAGAGTACCTGACGGCTCAACACAAAAGTTTTGTCTCAAGTACAGATAGTGTTGAGGATCAGTGGACAAAGTTCAAAACCATCGTACAATATGCGTTAGATGAGTATGTGCCAAGCAAGATCGTAAGAGATGGAAAAGAGCCACCGTCGTACAACAACCGAGTTAGAAAACTGCTGCGGAAGCAAAGGGAACTTCACAGCAAACATAAATATAGCCAAAGCCTTGCAGACAAACAAAAATTACGTTAAGTGAAATGTAGTGTGAGGAGGGCTATGCGAGAGGCTTTCAATGAATTCGAAAGTAAAGTTCTATGTACTGACTTGGCAGAAAATCCTAAGAAATTTTGGTCCTATGTTAAAGCGGTAGGTGGATCAAAACAAAATATCCAGACACTCTGTGACCAAAATGGTACTGAAACAGAGGATGACAGACTAAAGGCCGAAATACTAAATGTCTTCTTCCAAAGCTGTTTCACAGAGGAAGACTGCACTCTGCTTCCTTCTCTAGATTGTCGCACAGTTGACAAAATGATAGATATCGAAATAGACGACAGAGGGATAGAGAAACAATTAAAATCGCTCAAAAGAGGAAAGGCCGCTGGTCCTGATGGGATACCAGTTCCATTTTACACAGAGTACGCGAAGGAACTTGCCCCCCTTCTTGCAGCGGTGTACCGTAGGTCTCTAGAAGAGCGAAGCGTTCCAAAGGATTGGAAAAGGGCACAGGTCATCCCCGTTTTCAAGAAGGGACGTCGAACAGATGTGCAGAACTATAGACCTATATCTCTAACGTCGATAAGTTGTAGAATTTTGGAACACGTATTATGTTCGAGTATAATGTCTTTTCTGAAGACTAGAAATCTACTCTGTAGGAATCAGCATGGGTTTCGAAAAAGACGGTCGTGTGAAACCCAGCTCGCGCTTAGGCCTTAGACACGGGTTCACAGGTAGATGCCGTGTTTCTTGACTTCCGCAAGGTGTTTGACACAGTTCCCCACAGTCGTTTAATGAACAAAGTAAGAGCATACGGACTATCAGATCAATTGTGTGATTGGATTGAGGAGTTCCTAGATAACAGAACGCAGCATGTCATTCTCCATGGAGAGAAGTCTTCCGAAGTAAGAGTGATTTCAGGTGTGCCGCAGGGGAGTGTCATAGGACCGTTGCTATTCACAATATACATAAATGACCTGGTGGATGACATCGGAAGTTCACTGAGGCTTTTTGCAGATGATGCTGTGGTGTATCGAGAGGTTGCAACAATGGAAAATTGTACTGAAATGCAGGAGGATCTGCAGCGAATTGACGCATGGTGCACGGAATGGCAATTGAATCTCAATGTAGACAAGTGCAATGTGATGCGAATACATAGAAAGGTAGATCCCTTATCATTTAGCTACAAAATAGCAGGTCAGCAACTGGAAGCAGTTAATTCCATAAATTATCTGGGAGTACGCATTAGGAGTGATTTAAAATGGAATGATCATATAAAGTTGATCGTCGGTAAAGCAGATACCAAACTGAGATTCATTGGAAGAATCCTAAGGAAATGCAATCCGACAACAAAGGAAGTAGGTTACAGTACGCTTGTTCGCCCACTGCTTGAATACTTCTCAGCAGTGTGGGATCCGCACCAGATAGGGTTGATAGAAGAGATAGAGAAGATCCAACGGAGAGCAGCACGCTTCGTTACAGGATCATTTAGTAATCGCGAAAGCGTTACGGAGATGGTAGATAAACTCCAGTGGAAGACTCTGCAGGAGAGACGCTCAGTAGCTCGGTACGGGCTTTTGTTAATGTTCCGAGAACATACCTTCACCGAAGAGTCAAGCAGTA
Source organism: Schistocerca gregaria (assembly GCF_023897955.1). Classification (NCBI taxonomy): domain Eukaryota; kingdom Metazoa; phylum Arthropoda; class Insecta; order Orthoptera; family Acrididae; genus Schistocerca; species Schistocerca gregaria. Next base: position 872,427,737 of record NC_064922.1, read on the forward strand.
TATTGCTGGATCCTACGGATATCTCGCGAAGAGACCATGAGGATAAAATCAGAGAGATTAGAGCCCACACAGAAGCATACTGACAATCCTTCTTTCCACGTTCAATACGAGACTGGAATAGAAGGGAGAACCGATAGAGGTACTCAGGGTACCCTCCGCCACACACCGTCACGAGGCTTGCAGAGTATGGATGTAGATGTAGATGTAGAAAATCGTAGAGGGAGATCAAGAGATGAATACAGTAAGCAGATTCAAAAGGATGTAGGTTGCAGTAGTTATTCAGAGATAGAGAGATTTGTGCAGGACAGAGCAGCATTGAGAGCTGCATCAAACCAGTCTTCGGACTGAAGACCACAACAACATTCAATTCAGCACAACTTCAATAGTTATTCCATCTGCTGGATAAATTCTACTATCTGATTCCACTCACTGGGTTTGACCAATGATGTCATACAAGACGCAAGGTCGCTACATAGAGTCAATCTTTGAAAGCAGCTGACGATATTCATAAATATATGATAAAATCACAATTACAGTTCATGTGATTTTTTACTTAGCCACAAATTACATCAAAATAAATTACAGATACCGGAAATAAAAAAGAACAAAACAAAACAGAAATATATCAATTTGTGTGTGAAACAAAATATTGTCATAATTTATCCGAGTAAGAAAAGCACAGAGACTCTTTAAAGCCCATTAAAGGACAGCGTATGGTGAAATGTTAATATTATAGAACAATGCTAATTTATAACAAAAGTTATTGAATATAATGGGGCTACCTCAGGAAGTGGGTGTTTTTGGTAGGGAGAAACTAGAACATAACACAACAATAGGAAAATAAAATAAACAATGATGTACATGAAACAGTAGCATGAAATGTGGAGAATCAGAGGCAAAAATCCTAAAATAAGACAATACATGAACAATGAAAATTAAAAAAAAGTAACAAATATTGGAATTGATAAATAGACTTGACCTATATAAATAAATTCTAGTTACCAATTCCAATACTAGTTACTTTTAACATTATTTCAGAGAGCAATTACAGGTGCAGGAAAGCTACTGTATTTCAGAGCACACACTTCCTGCAAAAAATGATGTAAATAAGCGATAACTAGAATTGACGTCTTATATAGCTTAATTCTGCTTACTGATTTCAATATTTATCATTTTTTGCAGTAATTTAGAGAGGAATTACAAATGCAGAAATCCTATCCCATAACAGTGTGCACACCTGCTGAAAAATGTTCTAAATAATGAAGCCTAAATTGTTGGAGTCAGTAACTAGAATTGACCTATACAGCAGGTCAGTTCTAGTTACTGATTCCAAGCATTCAATGGTTCAAAATTTTGGACATGTTTGCAGTAAGTGTGTGAAGTCAGTTTTAGTAGGATTTCTAGAGTTCTTATTGGTGTCTGAACTACTGCAAAAAACAACAAATATTGTAGGTATTGATTCCAAGATCCTTTCTTTTTCATAGTAGTGAAGACAGTGATACCATATTTATAAATCTTATAATACTATTGTGCACACATTTGTTGCAAAAATGGTCTAAATAACAGACAGTGGAATCATTAACCGGAATTAATCTATATAGGTAAATTATAGTTACCAATTCCAATATTTGTTACCTTTTTGCAGTAGTTTAGAGTTACAAAAGAAGAATTCCTATTACATTTCAGTGCCCACACCTTTTGGAAAAAGAAAACATTATAAAACTTCCTGGTAGATTAAAACTGTGTGTGAGACCGAGACTCTAAATCAGGACCTTTGCCTTTCGTGGGCAAGTGCTCTACCGACTGAGCTACCCAAGCACGATTCATGCCCCGTCCTCCTCACAGCTTTACTTCTGCCATTATCTTGTCTCCTACCTTCCAAACTTTGCAGAAGCTCTCCTGCTAACCTTGCAGAACTAGCACACTGCCAGGAAGTTTCATATCAGCGCACACTCGGCTGCAGAGTGAAAATCTCATTCTGAAAAACATTATAAACAATATAACCATAGGATGGTTCGAATCGGTAACTAGAACTGACTTATGTAGCTTAACTCTAATTACTGATTCCAGTACTTGTTACTCTTTGTGAATTTCCATTTCTTGTGTAGTGACTTTTCTTTTAGGATTCCAGTGTCAGTTTTCCCACATTTGATGCTACTGTTCTTTATATGTTTCATATGTGTTATTATTTATTTCATTTTCCCATTGCTGTGCTACAGTTTAGTGTCACTCCAGTTAAAAGTCCCCGGTAGCCCCTTTAGATTCAACAGTTATTATCAAAAATTAACGCTATTTCACAATATTATGACTTCACCATGCGATATACTATACTGGATGAAGAGGTTCTCCGTACTTTTCTCACTCACATTAAATGTGGTGATGATTTATGTCAGACATGTATACTTCTCTTTTTATGTTCCTGGTTTATTTTTTTCCCTTAAATTCTTTTCAATATAATTTGTGGACAAGTAATTAATCAGATGACTTCTGATTGTAATTTTGTTGTATGCTACTTTGTTTACGAACATGACGAGTTGCTTTCAAAGCTTGCCTCTGTGTACCACCTTTGCCTTAGATATGTCATTGCTCAAATCAAGAGTGGAATTGGATACTAGAACTGACCTCGATGTACCTATCTACTATTCAGTATTGCATTCTTGTATAGCACCACATTCAAGTGTTCCTATTCTCTTCTTGTGTGTACTTTATATCATCCATGTTTCATATCCATATAAAAGTACACACCATAAAAATACAAACAGAAAAGGATTCCTAACATTTAGATTTAAATTCAGCGTTAAGAATTTCTCTTTTTCAGATGAGCTTTTATTGCTGTAGTCCATATGCATTTTATATTTGCTCAACTTTGGCAACCATCAGTTGTTTTGCTGCAAAAACAGCAGAATTCTGATTTAATTCTACTACATTCATTTATTCTTATTTTGCTCTAGTTTCTAATGATTTTATGTCCACCTTTCAAGACACTGTCCATTCAGTTTAAATGCTGTTCCAAGTCTTCTGCAGCTTCTGACAGGGTTACAATATAGTCGACAGACTTCAAGGTTTTTATTTCTTCTCCCAGAACTGTAATTCCTTTTCCAAATTTCTCCTTGGTTTCCTTTACTGCTAGCACAATGTAAAAGTTGATTAACATAGGGGTAGGCTACCACGCTGTCTGACTCCTTTCTCAACCACTGTTTCCTTTTTGTGTTTCCTGGCTCTCATCACTGCAATCTGGTTTTCATACAAGTTATAAATAACATTTTACTCTCTCTATTTTATTTCTGCTGCTTTCAGAATTTCAAAGAGTGCACTCCAGTGAACACTGTCACAAGCTGTCTCAATATACTAATGTTATAAAGATAGGTCTGCCTTTTTTCAAACTATCTTCTTAAATAAATCGAAGGGTCATTATTGCCATGTATGTTCCTCTATTTCTCTGGAATCCCCTAAATGATCTTCCCCAGCATTAACTTTGCCCAGTTTTTCATTCATGCCAGTATTTTGCAACCACAACTTATTAATCTGATGGTAATGTCCACAACTGTCGGCAAATGATTTGTTTTGAAGTCTGAGAGTATTTTACTTGTCTCATATGTCTTCCTCCCCCCATGAACCATGGACCTTGCCGTTAGTGGGGAGGCTTGCGTGCCTCAGCGATACAGATAGCCGTACCATAGGTGCAACCACAACGGAGGGATATCTGTTGAGAGGTCAAACGTGTGGTTCCTGAAGAGGGGCAGCAGCCTTTTCAGTAGTTGCAGGGGCAAAAGTCTGTATGATTGACTGATCTGGCCTTGTAACATTAACCAAAACGGCCTTGCTGTGCTGGTACGCGAACGGCTGAAAGCAAGGGAAACTACAGCTGTAATTTTTCCCGAGGGCATGCAGCTTTACTGTATGATTAAATGATGATGGCGTCCTCTTGGGCAAAATATTCCGGAGGTAAAATAGTCCCCCATTCGGATCTCCGGGCGGGGACTACTCAAGAGGATGTCGTTATCAGCAGAAAGAAAACTGGCGTTCTAAGGATCGGAACGTGGAATGTCAGATACCTTAATCGGGCAGGTAGGTTAGAAAATTTAAAAAGGAAAATGGATAGGTTAAAGTTAGATATAGTGGCAATTAGTGAAGTTCGGTGGCAGGAGGAACAAGACTTCTGGTCAGGTGACTACAGGGTTATAAACACAAAATCAAATAGGGGTAATGCAGGAGTAGGTTTAACAATGAATAGGAAAATAGGAACGCGGGTAAGCTACTACAAACAGCATAGTGAACGCATTATTGTGGCCAAGATAGATACGAAGCCCACACCTACTACACTAGTACAAGTTTATATGCCAACTAGCTCTGCAGATGACGAGGAAATTGAAGAAATGTATGATGAAATAAAAGAAATTATTCAGATAGTGAAGGGAGATGAAAATTTAATAGTCATGGGTGACTGGAATTCAGTAGTAGGAAAAGGGAGGGAAGGAAACGTAGTAGGTGATTATGGACTGGGGCAAAGAAATGAAAGAGGAAGCCGCCTGGTAGAATTTTGCACAGAGCACAACTTAATCATAGGTAACACTTGGTTCAAGAATCATAAAAGAAGGGTGTATACATGGAAGAAGCCTGGAGATACTAAAAGGTGAACTCTGACCACAATCTATTGGTTATGACCTGTAGATTAAAACTGAAGAAACTGCAAAAAGGTGGGAATTTAAGGAGATGGGACCTGGATAAACTAAAAGAACCAGAGGTTGTACAGAGTTTCAGGGAGAGTATAAGGGAGCAATTGACAGGAATGGGGAAAAGAAATACAGTAGAAGAAGAATGGGTAGCTTTGAGGGATGAAGTAGTGAAGGCAGCAGAGGATCAAGTAGCTAAAAAGACAAGGGCTAGTAGAAATCCTTGGGTAACAGAAGAAATATTGAATTTAATTGATGAAAGGAGAAAATATAAAAATGCAGTAAACAAAGCAGGCAAAAAGGAATACAGACGTCTCAAAAATGAGATCGACAGGAAGTGCAAAATGGCTAAGCAGGGATGGCTAGAGGACAACTGTAAGGATGTAGAGGCTTATCTCACTAGGGGTAAGATAGATACTGCCTACAGGAAAATTAAAGAGACCTTTGGAGAAAAGAGAACCACTTGTATGAACATCAAGAGCTCAGATGGAAACCCAGTTCTAAGCAAAGAAGGGAAAGCAGAAAGGTGGAAGCAGTATATAGAGGGTCTATACAAGGGCGATGTACTTGAGGACAGTATTATGGAAATGGAAGAGGATGTAGATGAAGACAAAATGTGAGATACAATACTGCGTGAAGAGTTTGACAGAGCACTGAAAGACCTGATTCGAAACAAGGCCCCCGGAGTAGACAACATTCCAATAGAACTACTGACGGCCTTGGGAGAGCCAGTCCTGACAAAACTCTACCATCTGGTGAGCAAGATGTATGAGACAGGCGAAATACCCTCAGACTTCAAGAAGAATATAATAATTCAAATCCCAAAGAAAGCAGGTGTTGACAGGTGTGAAAATTACCGAACTATCAGTTTAATAAGTCACAGCTGCAAAATAAGAATTCTTTACAGACGAATGGAAAAACTAGAAGAAGACGACCTCGGGGAAGATCAGTTTGGACTCCGTAGAAATGTTGGAACACGTGAGGCAATACTGACCCTACGACTTATCTTAGAAGCTAGATTAAGGAAGGGCAAACCTACGTTTCTAGCATTTGTAGACTTAGAGAAAGCTTTTGACAATTTTGACTGGAATACTCTCTTTCAAATTCTGAAGGTGGCAGGGGTAAAATATAGGGAGCGACAGGCTATTTGCAATTTACACAGAAACCACATGGCAGTTATAAGAGTCGAGGGACATGAAAGGGAAGCAGTGGTTGGGAAGGGAGTGAGACAGGGTTGTAGTCTCTCCCCGATGTTATTCGATCTGTATATTGAGCAAGCAGTAAAGGAAACAAAAGAAACATTTGGAGTAGGTATTAAAATCCATGGAGAAGAAATAAAAACTTTGAGGTTCGCCGATGACATCGTAATTCTGTCAGAGACAGCAAAGGACTTGGAAGAGCAGTTGAACGGAATTGATAGTGTCTTGAAAGGAGGATATAGGATGAACATCAACAAGAGCAAAATGAGGATAATGGAATGTAGTCGAATTAAGTCAGGTGATGCTGAGGGAATTAGATTAGGAAATGAGACACTTAAAGTAGTAAAGGAGTTTTGCTATTTGGGGAGCAAAATAACTGATGATGGTCGAAGTAGAGAGGATATAAAATGTAGACTGGCAATGGCAAGGAAAGCATTTCTGAAGAAGAGAAATTTGTTAACATCGAGTCTAGATTTAAGTGTCAGTAAGTCATTTCTGAAAGTATTTAAATGGAGTGTAGCCATGTATGGAAGTGAAACATGGACAATAAATAGTTTGGACAAGAAGAGAATGGAAGCTTTCGAAATGTGGTGCTACAGAAGAATGCTGAAGATTAGATGGGTAGATCACATAACTAATGAGGAAGTACTGAATAGGATTGGGAGAAGAGAAATTTGTGGCACAACTTGACCAGAAGAAGGAATTGGCTGGTAGGACATGTTCTAAGGCATAAAATGATCACCAATTTAGTATTGGAGGGCAGCGTAGAGGGTAAAAATCTTAGAGGGAGACCAAGAGATGACTACACTAAGCAGATTCAGAAGGATGTGGGTTGCAGTGGGTTCTGGGAGATGAAGAAGCTTGCACAGGATAGAGTAGCATGGAGAGCTACATCAAACCAGTCTCAGGACTGAAGACCACAACAACAACAACAACAACAACAGAAACAACAACAACAACAGAAACAACAACAACAACAACAGAAACAACAACATATGTCTTACATACTAGGTGAAATAATTCAGTCATGGCTAGCTCTCCATAAGATATCAGTAATTCCAAGGGAGTGTCATGTATTCCGGGAGGGGGGGGGGGGGGGGGGGGGCAGTCTTGACTTTGGTCCTTCAGTGCTCTGGTGAATTCATCAATTCTTCTCACAGTATCCTTCCTATCTTCATCTTCTCTTGCTACAATATTATCTTGAAGTGTGCTTTCCTGGAGAAGACACGCTATACATTCCCTCCCCCCATCAGTTTTATCTGTTTTGCTCAGTATTGGCTTGTTACCTGAACTCTTAGTATTCATACAGGTGTTTCCATTATCTCCAACAACTCTTTAATTTTCCCCATGGGCGGCATCTTTCTTCTTCCTAGTTATGAATGCTTTCTCAGCCTTGTATTTGTCATCTAGTCAATCCTGCTTCATCATTTTGCATTTCTTGTGCCTTTACCATTTTGCACTTCTTGTGCTGCTTCATTTTTATATTATCTCTTTTTGCCAGATAAATTCAATATATCAGGTGTTATCCATGGATTTCTATTGTGTATTGCCTTTGAACCTGATTGATCCTGTATTACCTTCATTATTTCATTCTCCAAAGCTACCAATTCATCTTCCATTGTACTCCTTTCCTTTGTCTTTTAGTCAATTGTTGCCTAATACCACACTCAAACTCTCTAACAAGCTATGGTTCTTTCCATTTATACAGTTTTCACCTCATTAATTTGCTCTCTTCTGCAATTATAAGCAATAATTTATGGTTAGAGTCCACAGCTATGGGAAAAACACCCTTCTTGCCCCACGAAACTGCTGCTGAGCAACTATTACCTCATTTCCAAATGGAGTATTTAGTGCAGAGCATTCAATTTTGATATGATGGATGCAGTAAAAGCTCTATTCACTGACTCATTTGGTCACTCAGTAGGTAGCAAATAGAACAGAGGTATAGAGAAAGACATTCACCATTAAATGTTTGAATGTGAGTTGTAAGTATGTTTGAAAGATGTCCAGTTGTTCCAAAGTTATCAAACAAATTTTATGGATTGCCCATAATTTTTATATTTCACAAGATGATGTGCTCATTAATTTGTGGATGACTCATTATTTGCAACTTTCCAGATAGAAATCCACTAACTGGCAGAATGCTTTGTTTAACAATAGAAAGTACATTTAATGATGCCAATACCAAACATATACTCACAGTTATGACAAGAGCATCACCACTGGTGTGGAGGCAGCATATGTGAGTTACTCCTCTCACTGCAAGTTCTCTGATTTGAAGGCCACTGCCAGCACCACCACTATCATTATGTGATGTTTTGCAAGTTTCTGGTTGCCAGCACCACAGATGACTCCCATCTCCAGCCAAAACATGACTGCCAACACCACACGATACACGAATAGTGCCAGGGAGACAGGAAGTAACATATTCTAGCTGCCCCATAGATTTCTCATTGCTTCGTACTTCTACAAGAAGGCCTGGTTCCAGAGCTATGACCAATTTCATGTGTGTACCACCTGTTGGATACTAAACACTTAATGTCCTCATTAATTTCATTATTAGTCATAGATAATGATACTTACAAAGTTTAAAAGTAATAATAATTGCTACGAGTAAGTTGAATTTTAATGTAATTTTTATTTGGTTATTTAAATGTAAGAAAAATGCCAATATTTTTATGACAATTTAATCAAGGGAATACAAGCACAACTCTACTTCATGCAACTTAAATGCTCACTATCACTTTCTTTACTTTCAAATACTTCCTTGTATCCATCAGAAATGTGTTATTTCAATGTTATGGGGCAGAAACTGCATCTACATTCCTCAAGTTTACAAAGTACAATCAATACAGAGTTGTATGCCATAAATAAATAAACAATAATGAAATAACTTACTGATAGGCATATAGAAGTATATATTCCAGATTAAAGTGTTGACAGGAGGTTAGTTAATATCATCAAGGCAACTTATCTAAACAGCATAAAATTATTAACCCAGTTGGTAGATAGAAATTTGAACTACAAATACACATTCGGTGCCTTAACCACCAAGCGCTTGCTGTTACTGTCAATACATGGTAAAGACATTAGGCATGGTCCTACAAACCACTGCCATACTTGATATTAATTGTAGGATTACAGCAAGCTGTTCTTTGAGCTACAGAACTGTGAGAAATTTTGTTGACTATACCTTCGTAAATAAACATGACTGGAACCATTTGAGAATAGCCATGAAATTTGTAAATAGATCCCTTTCATAGTTCACTGTATCAACATACATTCTATGAACTGCAAGCAAAATATAAACACACTATATGACATGCTGTTGGTTGCATATGAGTTCTCTCTCCTGGACCCTCCTTTCTCTCTGCATTGGATAGATGTATCAGACAGAAATGATCATGAGCAATTTAATCTGACACACCTACCTGTTATGTGTAACATCGTCTTTCACACTGATGATGGGGCAATGTGTCATGGCACATACGAGGACGTTGGCATCAACATCTTATATCTTTTTGAGTGTAAACTCATACACTTACTGATAGCTTCTGCAGTTTCCATATAGAGTGGAAGCATTGTCCGATGATGGCAAAGTTTTATTTTTTGTGTTGGGCACGGGACCACTTTAGACAGTTTGTCTTGTACCAATGATGGGTAAAGGTGTCATGTCAACCGGACATGAGGTACTGTGGCTTACGTGTTGTTATAAAAATGTTATGTTAGTAGCAATGGGATAATTAGTAAAAAAATTAGCTACAAGCTTCTAACTATTCATTCTGTTGAGAGATGCAATTGGAAATCCATGTGTGAGGGTTTCTGGACCGATGTTCAGTTTGTTCACTTGAGGAACAGTGACTATTAGGAACTTATTATAGTATCTTTCAGGTTAATAAATCATCAATAAAAACACAAATAATGCAAGCAATAGGTAACCACTCACCGTATAGCTCAGTAAGCTAAAGGGACAATAACAAGACTGAAAATCTTTCTGAGCTATCAATGTCCTCATGCCTTTGCAGATTACATTGTCACAATGCTGGGACCAGGGCAGGAGGACACCGGAAGTTCGGCAACATTTTCAGTCTTGTTCTTGTTGCTGAAAGCACTGAGCTACACAGATAATCATTAACTTTACTCATAGAATTATTATCACTGCAGCATCAGGTAAATGATACCAGCTAGGAAAACGTAGCAATGCACAAACACTTATCAACCAGAACATTATGAACACCTACCTAACAGCCAGTATGCCTACCTTTGGCACGAACAACAGTGGTGCATAGAGACATGGAAGAAATAAGCCCTTAGTAGGTCGCTGGAGGAAGGTGGCATCACATCTGCACACACACACAGGTCACATAATTCCAGATAATTCTGTGGAGAGGGGGCTATGAGCTCTGACACCACATTTGGTCACATCCCAGATGTGTTTGATCAGGTTCAGACTGGGTGAGTTGGGGGGGAGGGGGGGGGGGGACAGCACATCAATTGGAAATCGCCGCTGTGTTCCTCGAATCACTACATAACAATCCTGGCCGTGTGACATAGCACATTATCTTGTTGAAAAATGCCACTGCTCTTGAGAAACATGGTTGTCATGAAGGGATGTATGTGATATGCAACCTATACCAGGTGTTACAAAAAGGTAGGGCCAAAATTTCAGGAAACATTCCTCACACACAAATAAGGAAAAGATGTTATGTGGACATGTGTCCGGAAACTCCATGTTAGAGCTCATTTTTGTTTCGTCAGTATGTACTGTACTTCCTCGATTCACCTCCAGTTGGCCCAATTGAAGGAAGGTAATGTTGACTTCGGTGCAATCACGTCATCAACACAGATTTTGTGTGAACGTTTGGGGAGGCAGTGTTGGTGATGTCTTGATTGGGCCCCATGTTCTACCACCTACGCTCAATGGAGCACATTATCATGATTTCATACGGGATACTCTATCTGTGCTGCTAGAACATGTGCCTATACAAGTACGACACAACATGTGGTTAATGCACGATGGACCTCCTGCACATTTCAGTCGAAGTGTTCGTACGCTTCTCAACAACAGATTCGGTGACCGATGGATTGGTAGAGGCGGACCACTTCCATGGCCTCCACGCTCTCCTGACCTCAACCCTCTTGACTTTCATTTATGGAGGCATTTGAAAGCTCTTGTCTACGCAACCCCGGTACCAAATGTAGAGACTCTTCGTGGTCGTATTGTGGACGGCTGTGATACAATACGCCATTCTCCAGGTCTGCAGCAGTGATCCCATGCGATGGAGGGTGGATGCATGTATCCTCGCTAACAGAGGACATTTTGAACATTTCCTGTAACAAAGTGTCTGAAGTCTCGCTGGTATGTTCTGTTGTGTGTTTCCACTTCATGATTAATGTGATTTGAAGAGAAGAAATAAAATCAGCTCTAACATGGAAAGTAAGCGTTTCCAGACACATGTCCAGATAATATATTTTCTTTCTTTGTGTGTGAGGAATGTTTCCTGAAAGTTTGGCTGTACCTTTTTGTAACACCCTGTATACGATACTCCTTGGCCCTAACAATGCCTTGCGAGAGCCCCACTGAACATGTTGATATCCATGTAAATGTTTCTCCGAGCATAATGGAGCCACCGCCAGCTTTTTTCTGTCCTGCAGTACATGTGTCAAGGAGCTGCACCCCTGGAAGACAAAGGATTCACACCCTCCCAATAGCATGAAGAAGATATCAGGATTTATCAGACCAGCCAATGTTCTGCCACTGTGCCAATGTCCAGTACTGATGGTAACATGCCCGTTTTCGTCATAGTTGCCCACATCATGGTGTGAACAGTGGCACATGCATGGCCATCAGCTGCAGAGCCCTATTGTTACAAGTGTTCAGTGCACTGCGTGTTCAGACACACTTGTACACTACCCAGCATTACAATCTGATGTTAGTCTGCCATAGTTCGCCACCTGTCCCATTTTACCAGTCCGCTTAGCCTACAATGTCCAACACCAGCAACAAGTGTTGGCCATGCAACCCTACGGTGACTGGACATGGTTTCGCCTTGGTTTTGTCACATGTTGAAGACACTGCAGCACTCCTTGAACACTCAACATGTCGTGCAATTTCTGAAACGCTTGTGCCAAGTCTCCGGGCCATCATACTCTGCCCTCAATCATATTCTGATAGATTGTGTGCCTTTCCCACTCTACACACAGATAGCACGCTCACTGATAATACATGCATTGTGCATGTGTCTGCCTAGCAGTCCTTCCTCGGCAGGTGACACTGGTATCACTTGGATGGGATTATATCAATAGCAGGTCGGTGGCCATACAGTTCTGGCTGATCAGTGTATGTATGTTTTGGTCTATTCCAATATTTGATTTGTGATCCTTGGAATAACATTTCGAGGGCAATGATTCTGTGCTTTCTTGAGTTGGACTCTGTTTTTGGACTAGAATGAGTGTTTCATATTTCACTGACTGTTTCTCATTTAAATTTCAAATATAGTGAGAACAAACTTTAGGCTGCTATGTATGCTTTAAGATGGTTTTTTATTTTTATTTTTCCTCTTCTCTTTCATTTCATGTCAAGTTTCATTTGTAACTGTTTCTTAGTTATTTATCTTCACATCTTATTATTTGCTTCAATATCTTTACTGGCAACCTTTTAAGCAGTAGCGCTCTTCTATATGTACTCAGAGGGTGTTATGTTTTCTAACTTTGTTTGAAACAGAGCGAAACACATATGATGTAAACTAGGTAAAGAAGAATAAACAAAAAGCAGCAGTTCCTGTGTGTGTGTGTGTGTGTGTGTGTGTGTGTGTGTGTGTGTGTGTGTGTGTGTGTGTGTGTGTTGAGGGGAGCATAAAGGCAAAAGAGTGGTAGCTCAAAAGCTATGACTCTGTGCAGCTGTTGTAACCGCGACCGGAACTGTCACGAGGTTGTCGAGAACAAAAGCATGGAGGGACCAAACGGGAGCAGCCCACGAACAAACAAAACAAACAGGAAAGGGCGGAAATGAACAACGATGGACGAACGAGCAAGCCCTAACGAACAACAACATGCAAATAGCAACGGGGTCACAAGCGAAACCTCACGAATCCGCAATATCCATTCGTACACGGAAATAAAGTAATGTATACACGTTGACTGTAGGTGAGATGTCGATAGACGAACGCGAATATCAGACAGCCTGCTGAGCAAGAGGCAGGCGTTGAAATATATGATAGAGTACATCACTATTGGTCACTGGGATCACGTGCTCCACAATGGCGCCCTCACATTATACGCAGGCCAGGAGCGTACGCACAGCCGTGGCTTACGGCGAGACGGTTGGAGAGACCTTTAGTGGTAATTGAGGTCCATGCCGTCTGGCACAGATTCGTAACCTGCGGTGCTCTGTACCAGAGCAGCGACATCATGCTTCGATCAGCTACTTCTGTAATTTTCGTTTATCAAAAAATATTTAATTTCAAAAATAAGGAACACAAAATATCAGTTATCTGAACTGGTAATAAATAGCTTAAAATGAAAAAATAGACGGGTTTCTGCAGTTGACAGAATTCGTACCCTACAAGATAACATTCTAAATCTCGTAACGCTTGCCGTCTAACATCATTTTCGTAGCACTATACAGTCTCAAGAATGTGTGTCCTCTGGAAACTGATGAAAGAACATACTATAGTATATATTTATTTATAATGTCTTTTATACACAAACATTTACTTTAAGGGTACAACAATAATATTCTGATTTATTATAAGCAGACTAAATACTTTCTACTCAAAATTAAAGCAGGAAATGAATGCTGCAAATATTTGTGAAAAAGGAATATTATCTATTTATCATCTGCTGGAACAGGAACAACTAACTGAAGCAAAGCTAACATACACAAAGAATTAAGAATACACTACAGTAGGGAGACCCTAAAATTCTCTCATAATGATAAAGGGAGGGGGAAAAAAAAAAAAAAAAAAAAAAAAAAAAAAAAAAAAAAAAAAAAAAAAAAAAAGCAACTAACAGACCAGACCAGATACTGTAATCAGATTAGTACTATCAAGAGAGGCTACAGATGGTTGATAAACCACCAATAGGGGCTTTTTTTTAATAGAAAAAAGAAAATAAACACACAGAAAAGAAATACAGAGGGCAAGTGAAAATGAAATGAAAGAAAAGCGACATAAATGGTGAATGGAAAAATAGTTTTATAAGCAAAGCAAGCTTGAAAAAAAAAAAAAGAGGAAAACTTTTCTTACTTCATGCATGTAACTGTAGGTTTCATGAAACATGCAAGTACATCCACTAAAATGAACCTTCTAGCCGCAATCTAAATACAGCTCTGTATGGTATAACTTTTAAGCTGTTCAGCAGAAATCTCTAATGTCCTGACAGGTTCCTTCGACCCTGGCCGTAATGTAAAATTTGTGATATGCAATATTTGAATGGGATGGCTTGATATACGCATTGCAAAAATGGAATTGCTAATATCAGCTTAACACCAGAGAAATGCATCAATGACACTTATGAGACAGACATGGTATACATTGTTTTTTCTTCTCTTAAAATAAAAAGGAAATGCACCACAAAGGAGTTATCCAAATGGGATGGAAATAATTACAACCTCAGAAAAACTGGATGATTTATTCAAGAGAAAGAACTTCACAAACTGTGCAAATCAATAATGCATTAGCTCACCTCTAGCCCTAATGCAAGCAGTTATTGAGCTTGGTATTGACTGAAAGAGTTCTTGAATGTCCTCCTGAGGGTTATCATGCCAAATTCTGTCCAATTGGTATGTTAGATCACCAAATTCCAAGTTATTTGGAGGACCCTGTTCATAATGCTCAAAATGTTCTCAACTGGGCAGAGATCTGGCAACCTTGCTGGCCAAGGTAGGGTTTGGCAGGCACGACGACAGGCAGTAGAAAGTTTCCCTTGTGTGGATGGTCATTAGCTTGATCAAACCTAAGTCCAAGATTGCTTGCCATGATGGGCAACAAAATGAGGCATAGAATATTATTGACATACTGCAGCATTGTAAGGGCACCGTGAATGACAACCAAAGGGGTCCTGCTGTGAAACGAAATGACATCCTTGACCTTAACTCCTGGGTGTCAGGCCATGTAGCAGGCGACCAATGCCCGAGGTGTCTCCAGGCATGTCTTCAGCCTGGAATCTCGTTAACTGGAGTAGGATTGTCCACAGTGATGAGTCCTGCTTTGAAATGAGTCCTGATGACCATTGAAGGCGTGTCTGAAGATGCCCCTCAAGAGGGCATCCAACAGCTCTATTAATCAATGCCAAGCCAAGTAACTGCTTGCGTAAGGGTCAGAGGTATACCAATGAATTATTGACTTGCTCAGTTTGTGAAGCTCTTTCATTTGACTTTTTCTGTAATTGGAATAATTTGTTTGCATGTACATTTACATATTGTAAAAACAGTTTCTTTGTGTGTAGTGGCATAAAATCCTATTAACTACCAATCAAAATTTATGTGCACCTGTCCCAGACAAATTTGAACTGTTTTGGATATCAAAGGTGACCCTACAGTGGGGATGAAATGGATACCTGTTTGGCCACACAGCAGATGTCTGGCCATTCTATAAGCTGATTTAAGTGGATATTTGGCTAACATTAATCTGGAGCACAACATTTAGGTATTTAGGTCTGAGTGATTTCTTGGAGATCAGGTGCAGACAAACGTATGGATTTGGTTAAATGCAGGAATTGTCGTTCATGAGTGAAGCAAGCAAATGACACACTGATTGACTGACTTGATTATTTGATTTGTTGCAAATTATGACCATTTTCCTCTGTTCTTATTTGACATTACCACTGGAAATAATTTTTTAATCAGCAACACAAATAAGGAAACATGTCGTTTGGGGATATTCTTATATAAACAGTGACAATATTAAGTTTCCTGTTTATTTGTCGTTCCGAGTTCAGATTTCTTGTGGCGAAGAAGGGAAAAAAAAAGCAAGTATGTACCAAAGCCTTAGCTTATCTTTTATTCTATTACACTGATAAAGAAGGTATTTCTCCATGGATTTGATGGTTAATATCACTAAGCAGGTAGCTATTTACTGAATACTCAGCTTAATTGAACTTGTTGGGATGCGCAAATGATTTTGTGAACTTACTTTTAAAACATAATTTAAATGAATAAAAATATGTACCCTACCTTGAACTCAACAAAATATTTTTTTTTTTTTTTTCTAGCAGGTACTTCAGCTATGAACAACCATTTGAAAGTTAAACAACCAGATAAATTCTGAGCAATTAATAAAGGTACAATGAGCAATTATCTGTCAGAAAAAGGACTGGATTTAAAAGACTGCCTGAACAAGATCTACCGCACTATACAATACAAAGTTGTATATGTTGTTTTTACTTCAAAGACTGGTTTGATACAGCTCTCAGTGCTACTCTATCCTGAGCAAGCCTCTTCATTTCCGTGTAACTACTATAACTTACATTCTTCTGAATCTATTAACTGCATTCATGTCTTTGTCCCCTAGTACAATTTCTACTCCTTCATTTCCTCCAGCACTAAATTGGTGATTCCCTGAGGTCTCAGAATGTGTCGCATCAGCCGATCCCTTCTTCCAGTCAGGTTGTAACACAAATTTCTATTCCCATCAATTCTATTCAATACCTCCTCATTTACCTGATCTACCCATTTGATCTTCATTATTCTTCTGTAGCACTACATTTCAAAAGATTTTATTCTCTTCTTGTCAAAACTGTTTATTGTACATGTTCTTCAAAATTGCTTTTCGTGCCATCACCAGTCTACATTTTATATCCTCTCTATTTCTGCTACCATCAGTTATTTTGCTGTTCAATTGGCAAAACTCATCTACTAATATTAATGTTTCATTTTCCTATCTAATGCCCTCAGCATCACCTGATTTAATTCAATTACATTATGTTATCTTTTTTTTTTGCTTTTGTTGATGTTCATCTTATATCCTCCTTTAAGACACTGCGCGTTCTGTTCAACTGCTCTTCCAAGTCCTTTGCTGTCTCTGACAGAATTATGCCATTGACAAACCTCAGAGTTTCTATTTTCCTCCCTTCAACTTTAATTCTTATGCCAAATTTTTATTTTGTTTCCTTTACTATTTGTTCAACACATGAGGTCTGTTCAAAAAACTCTGGAACATTCATAATTTTGGAGTGCTTAAGCCATACTCAGTTTTGCAAATGGTTCACATGGTTTAAAAATGGCCAGACGGAAGTTAAAGATGACCTTCGTTCAGGACACCTTTCGCTGTCTGCTGGTGCAGCTCTTGTCAGAACATCAATGAAATTGTGTGCCAATCGAAGACTGACTGAACGAATGATTGCAAAAGAATGCAACATTACAGCTGGATCATGTCATGAAAGCCTGACACAGCATCTTGGAATGCACTGACACAGCATCTTGGGATTCTTCGTGCTCCTGCCAAGTTCATCCCACGGCTCATGAGCCAAGACCAGAAAGATCTTCGCACAAATAAGAACAAGATGTTCCTTAAGAGAATGATAACTCATGATGAGACATGCATCTACAGTCATGATGTTGAGACCAAGGTTGAAGCTCCACAATGGTCAGGAAAGGTTCTTCAAGATCAAAAAAAGCTCATCAGATCAGTCAAATGTCAAAGCCATACTGACAGTTTTCTTTGACTTTTAAGGATTGGTTCATTATGAATTTGTGCCGCAGGGGAAAAACCGTTAAATGGTGATATCAGGATGTATTGTGATGCCTGTGAGAAGGAAACAGCTGAAATATGGTGAGACAATTAATACATCTTGCATCACAGTAATGGTGCACCTGCACATTTATCCCTGTTGCCATGTTGGTGCATGACTATTGCACAAAAAACACACTCACTGTGCTGCCTCATCCTCCAGAGACCTAGCCCCAGAGGGCTTTTTTTTATTTCCAAAGTTGAAAACCCGATTGACAGTATGAAGATTTGCAATAATAGATGAAATAAAAGAAAATTTCACAGACTGCACTTCACACAGTCCAGCAAGAGGTGTACCAAGACTGCTGAGGGAACTGAAAATGGCGTTGGGAGTGGTGTATCAATTGTGAAGGAGAGTATTTCAAAGGAGACCATGCACAATAAGTAAAAGGTAAGAATGGAAAAATTTTGTGGACAAAGTTCTGGAATATTTGAACAGTCCTCATTCAGACTGAATAACATCGAGGATAGGCTACAACCCTGTTTCACTCCCTTCACAACCACTACTTCCCTTATATACACCTTGAATTTTGCAACTACCATCTGGTTTCTGTACAAGCTGTAAATAGCCTTTTGCTTCCTGTATTTTACCCCTGCTACCTTCAGAATTTCAAGCTGTATATACGCTTCCCAAAAAATTGCTCCTGACATCAACAACATAATTTAGGCCGGTGGGGGGGATCAAAGGATCAATCATTTCTGGTGTTCTCATAGTTTTTGTAACTTTCTGACATATAGACCTGTTTGTATAACAATGCCAGCTTCCTGAGTTTCTCATCTCGTTGGTTATATCTTGAATTCCAAGTGCAAAGCGGAGTTCTTGCTATGAAGCCTTTTCTAGGTTTTTCATACTGGAGAAGACGTAGCAAGGGAGCATAATACTATTGCAGATAGCTGTGAGACTGACCAATGCAAAATACATTAACTTGTTCCTGACAATGGGACTATTAAGATGAAAGGCATTTCAGTAGCTGAGTGCGATTGTGCTATATGTTTCACTCATTTGTTTCAAAGGGTTGTATATCTAGATGTAGCAGGAATGATTGCTGCTCATGGATGTTTCGTAATGCACTTCAATAATTCAAGCTTTTTTCAAGAACTACTGTTGGCAATTCAAAAGGTGCTAAATATATCAAAGCATCAGTTGATGCAAGCTATCAGCAAGAAGTGGATTTCTGCTTTTATATGGTGGAGAACTCACAAAATAGGCTAAATTGTTGTATGAGGCTACTGTGATAAACATGATAGTCTGTCTCATCAGTGATGTTTGACAGAGCAGTGCGTTAAGCATCTGATGCCCTTTGAAAAAGCAACAAAAATATGTTCTGATCTCCACTGCATATCTGTAGTAATCCACATGTTGCAGTATTAAGTATCTTGGTACAGGTGAGACAGAACAAAGAACCCCTGACTTACCACATCTGAGAGCCTCATTGAAGGCTGAATTAGAAAGTTGTTTCAGCTCCTTAAACGAAGATCCAAATTCATTGATTGCAACTTTTCTAGACCCAAGTTTCAAGAAAATACAAGACTCTTTGGTGATTGTTTAAGCTGAAAGGGCTCAACAGAAGATCCTATTGGAATATTGTGAAAAAATTACTACTTGTAGCAGTTCATCTCCAGTGTCTACTAAAAGAAGTAAAGCAGATGAGACAATCAACTGTGAATTGCAATGTCCATGTCATGTTTTAGAATTGCTTTAAGATGGTGACAAATGAATGTAATAAATGTGTGATGGTCAAAAAACAAATGTGACTGCAAATGAGACTGACTTATTTAAATACTGTTCAAATCAATTGCAATCATGACCCTTATATTTGGGGGGGGGGGGGGGTGGAGGGGGGGGGGGGCAGCTAATGCAGCACAGTGCCTGAATTTGACAAAGTTTGCCAGAATTTATGTTTCACTGTCTTGACCAGTGTATATAGCGAATGACTTTTCTCTGAGGATGGCCTTGCTTGTAAAGACAAGCGATATTTACAACCTCTTACTGCAGAGAAATTGGGGGTTCATTCACCATAATTTGCACCTACTTCAGTAGTACTAAATTATTTATTTTTTTGTTAAAATGAATAATATATAATGTTTTGGCTGGAAGGGCACCAGCCTTGCCGCAGTGGATACACTGGTTCCCGTGAGATCACTGAAGTTAAGAACTGTTTGGCGTGGCTGGCACTTGGATGGGTGCCCATCCAGCCACCACGCATTGTTGCCATTTTTCGGGGTGCACTCAGCCTCGTGATGCCAAATGAGGAGCTACTGAACCGAATAGTAGTGGCTTCAGTCAAGAATACCATCATAACGACCGGGAGAGCCGTGTGCTGACCCCACACCCCTCCTATCCACATCCTCCTCTGAGGATGACACGGCAGTCGGATGGTCCTCGTAGGTCACTTGTGGCCTGAAGACGGAGTAGAGAGTACTTTTGGCTGGAAGGGATTGTGTTTTTATCTGTGTTTAGAGAACTAAATAAAAGTCAGGTTTATGACATTTTGATAATTTATTGAACAGTGGTACCTACAGGTTACTGATCTCTCATCCATTATCCAACCACATAGTACATTTGTGCCAGATACTGGATGCTTGCCACACATCTGTTTCATCTCTACTCTAAAGTAAGTTAGGTTTATGTTTATATTTTTGATTAAATCTATACACATATAAAATGTGATGCTTTCAAACTATGGAACTCATTGAAATTAGTGCAAGTTAATTATCACTGTTCTTTTTCTTTTCTTCCTTCATCTCTGATCTTTTTCTGTTTTGTGTTTTAATCTGAAAGTTTGGAGTGTAGTGAATTACTACCAGCTTACTCTCACGTCTGCTTGCTGGCCTTTTCTTCCTATTTCTGCTCACAAAAACAAAAAAAAAAAACTCTAACAAAATAAATATTTTTCTTATTGAAAGGTATCAATGACATGCTCTAATAATTCCTAAGTGAAAATTGAAAAAAATTATTAACAGAAAGGAGCACAAGAAAATAGGACACTAAAAGAACTATCTGGACATCATCTGTGTGATTACTAAGTTAAATTTTACCCCTGGGCCATTCACCATATGTACAGTCTTACCTTGCAGAAACATTACATCTATAACTGGATGAACTGAAGAGTATAGCAGTTTTGGAAGCTGAGATGTCTTGGTGTTTGGGACATAAAAGACTTGTCCACTTTTAAAAGCAATAAAAATAATTTCTATATCTAGTATTGCCATGTCCCCAATAAGAATGCCCATCAAATCGCGAGCCAGTCTTTTCTGCTTCACTGCCGCCAGTATGCATTCATTTTTTTTCAGAATCTGTGAATATCCATTATTCAAACATGAAACATAAGTATATAACACTACAGAACACACAATATTGTATTTTTCAGTTTGAAATGTGAATGTACATACCATTGGAGGTATATAAGATATTTCCTTTGAATGAAGTCTCTCTGTCTTTGTGAAACATTTTGCGACACTGAACACTTCAATGAAAAACTTGCCGAAAGTCTCTTGTACCACAACAAATCCTTCACTTAGAGGGCAGATATTCACTACATTATTTAGGGCAAGGATGGGATCAAAATAAAATTGTGATACTCTGACATCTTCATCAGCAGAGTCTCCTGATTCAAACAAATCTTCATCTCCTCTTTCATAGCTGAAAGAGAGAGAAATTAAATGCACTTACATAAGTTACAATTTTTTGGAAACTAAAGTCAAATTGCAAAACTTACAGACAGATAGAATCATAAGAAAGGTAGAAGAGGAGGCTCTGCTTAGCAGTTGCAGAAAGAGAAAGCATTGGAATGTCAATGACACACATTGAAACAAAAGAAAAATAATAGATGCTGAATCTCTAGCTTTCTATTGCACTTCACTCTGTTTAGCAACTGGTGAACCAGCATCCACCTACAGCACTACGAACCACATAAAAGTAATGTATATGTGAATATTTTATGTACAATGCATCCATTCTGCATACTTTTCATAATACACACAGTGTTCTTAAGTACTGAACAGTACAATATTAAATTCTGCTTTCTGAACACCAGAAATAAAATTACCTGTTTAAATACTGGCCATGTAAAGGGAACAAGATTCTACTTATGATTTTAAGAAATAGATGTAAATGTGGAAATAATCAACTGCAAAACTCCTATTCATCTGAATTATTTTACTATGAAAATCCTATGTGAACAAGGTATCAAAGTAAATATCAGCTGACACAAAATAGAAAAATTAATAGCTAAATTTGTTCATTACATTTCTTGTAAAACATTTATCACTGTGATGAAACTCAGGCAGTTCAATTTCCCCTGACATACAGAGGTTTGGTGTGCTATCACAACCAGCTACTTCTTATATGGTGGTAAATTTTATGACAAGATGTCCAAAATGGTTATGGGTTCTTCCAGTGTCTCCAGTGGCAGTACACTTCTTTATATAATATTTCGAGGAAAATGCATTAAGTTTGGCTCCATTTTGTCCATCTTCATTTTATTGTTTTGTTAACAATTTTCATAATCTGGTCATGGCATCTAAGCTTTTGAGCAGTTCCTTGAGCACATGAAGAACAATTCCTTGAGCACATGAAGAACATACACCCAAACATCAGGTCCAATATCCAACCAGAAAGAGAAGGAATATTGTAATTTTTTTTTACACTTTGGTACAAGTCAGAGCTCTGCCACTCTGTGTACTGCAAGCAGATGCTGCACACTGATTTATAGCTTAGTACTCAGTTTTCACAATCCAATCCAGAAGAGAGCCATTTAAATACATTGATATATAGAGCTACAGAGTTCCACATCTACATCAACACTCCGCAGTCTGCTGTACAGCATGCGGCAGAGGGTACCCATGCCACTACTGGTCACTTCCTTTCCTGTTCCACTCACAAATAGAATGGGGAAAAGTTGCTATCTATATGCCTCTGCATCAGCTCTAATTTCTTGTATCTTATCTTTGTGGTCTTTATGTGCAATGTATGCAGGAGGCAGCAGAATCATTCTGCAGTCAGTTTCAAATGCCGGTTCTCTATATTTTCTCAATAGTGTTCCTCAAAAAGAATGTGGCCTCACTTCCAGAGATTCCCACTTAAGCATCTCAGTAACACTTGCACATTGTTCAAACCTACTAGTAACAAAACTAGTGACCTGACTGAGTTGCTCTGACGTCTTCATTTAATCTGCCCTGGTGGAAATCCCAAAAGCTCATGCAGAACTCAAGAATAGAGCACACTAGTGTCCTATACGCGGCCTCTTTTACAGATGAACCACAGTTTCCTAGAACTGTCGCAATAAACCAAAGTCGACCATTCACCTTCGCTACTATAATTCCCACCTGCTCATTCATTTCATTTCCCTTTGCAATGTTACACCCAGACGTTTAAACAATGTGACTGTCAAGCAGGACACTACTAATGCTGTACCGCAACATTATGGGTTTGTTTTTTTTCCTACTCATCTGCCTTGATTTATATTTTTCTACATTTAGAGCTAGCTGCCATTCGTCACCCATCTAGAAATCTTGTCTAGTTCATCTTTTATACTCCTGCAGTCACTCAACAATGACACCTTCCCCTACACCACAGTAAACAACCACAGATTACTGCCCACTCTCTCTGTCATATCATTTATGTATATAGAGAATAATAGCAGTCCTTCACACTTTTCCCTGGGGCACTCCTGACTGTACCCTTGTCTCTGATGAACTGCCGCCACTGAGGACAACATACTGGGTTCTATCATTTAAGAAGTCTTCGAGCCACTAACATATCTGTGCCTGCAATGGGGCAAAGTATAAAACATTTTCCAGAAATCTAGAAATATGGAATCTGCCTGTTGCCGTTCATCTATAGTTCACAGCATATCATGTGAGGAAAGGGCAAGCTGAGTTTCGCATGAGCGATGCTTTCTAAAACCATGCTGATTCATGGGCTTAAGCTTCTTGTTCTCAAGAAAATTTATTATATTTAAGCTGACAATATATTCAAGGATCGGCAGCAAAGCGACGTTGGGGACACGGGTCTGTAATTTTGTGGGTCCATTCTGTTGCCCTTCATATATACAGGAGTCACCTACACTTTTTTTCCAGTTGCTTGGGATTTTCTGCTGGGTGAGAGATTTGCAATAAATGTAAGCTAGGTAATGTTCATTGCCGTAGGTTACTCTTTGAAAAACTGGATTGGGATTCCATCCGGACCTGGTCACTTATTTGTTTTCACCTCCCTCCATTGTTTCTCTATGCCAGGGATGCTTACTGCTTGTTGTATACACAGGAGCCCATTTGGTGCTCAAACGATGGTATGTTTGTACAATTCTCAGGCATGAATAATTTCTTGAATGTGAAATTTAAAACCTCGGCCTTCATTTTGCTATCCTCAACTGCCACACCAGACTCATCAATATATGACTGGATGAAAGCCTTTGACCCACTTAGCGATTTTACATAAGACCAGAATTTTCTCAGGCTCTCTGCCAAATCTTTTGCTAAGGTATGACAGTGGTAGCAGCTGTATGCTTCGCGCATAGATCTTTCCACAGACACACAAATCACTACTAACCTTTGCTTGTTGTAATTTGCACTTTCTCTTCTGGACTGAGAAAAGTGAGATGCCGACAACTGCTTATCTGCTCTTTCTAGCAGAAACACTCCCCTAGCCTTAACTGATTTATTAACTTTTGTAACCATAGCTGCTATAATGACACGATCGCTAATACCAGTTTTGATAGTGATGTTGTTGATAAGATCCGGCCTATTTGTAGTTACATGGTCAAACTCGCTGCTCAAGACAGTTTCCAGAAAATGTGTTCAAAAGTACTTCACATGACTGACGGTCTGTATCCTCTTCAATGGGCCCACAGACATCCCAGTCTATACTTGGTAGCGTAAAGTTTCCCCCCAGGTGCCCGGTAAAAACATCCACAATTAACTTGGCTTCACCTAGACCTGTTACACACAACCACATAACTTCACCGCCATGTTCAGTTTTGACCTCAATAGACCCAATATTTTTGTGAAATGCAATGAATACTCCCCATGCTATAGTCTGATCAGTCCCCCCCCCCCCCCCCCCCCGGAGGATCACGGATTCGGTGATTAAGTGACTGAAGTAGTTATTCTGAAAGAATCGCTTTGACATATGTGATATAAATAATAAGGTTGGTTCTCTCTAAGAAACGTAAACACGGAAGTATTGAACAATCATGTGACAACCAACTGATTGTGCTCATTCCTTTTTGTGGCGCTGCATCTAGCAAAATAGGCAGGGTCCTGGGAAGACGAAGAATAAGACCTATTTTCCAACCATCCAACAACACAGGAAGATACTGTGTCCAATTATGGACAGTTTCAGTCACAGTGTGCTTGGGATTTATAATATCCCCTCTGAGTGTAGAGCAAACTACATCTGTCAGTCCATCCATTCCCTTTATGACAACTGTGCAGAACATCAATGGTACATTAGAAACTGGGAACTTGAGATGTCAGCTATTGATTGGCACAGCCTCGCAAATAAACAAAACTACTGTCTGATGAAAGTAAAATTTTATCCTAGGCTTCTACATACAGGGATTTTGGGTTCTCACCTCCCACCTCTCCATTTACAACCATTAGAGACCCTGGCAAGTAACTACTAGTTATTTCTCCAGTTGGTCCCAGAACATGTCTAATTTTTTTACGTTTCTTCAGTTGTCTTCATTTGTGGGTGTATAGGCACTGAAAACAATGTAATACCTTTGGTTTGCGTATTTGAATGTGAGAGTAGAGAGTCTGTCTAAAGGAGAACTGAAGTCCATTATGGAGTCACTTATTAGTTTGTTAAAGCACAATTTCTTGCCAAGTTTCTGTGGGTTTCCTCTGATACTTCACCCAGGCTCCCCATTGCATATTCTGGTCCCCACCCCTATCCTGCTATCCCCCACCACCCAAATTGCTTCTCCCATGTGCTTCTGCTCGTAATCTGGCCTCGGCAGCCAGAGACAGTGGACACGTGTGTGTGAGAGTTGTGCTTGCATGAGTGTATTCGTGTATGATGTCAAATTCCGATTAAGGTCTTTTAAGCCAAAAGCTTAATTGTTTGACAGTCTTTTTGTTGTGCCTATCCAATACCCAGCATCTCTACTATATGGTGAGTAGCAACTATCCTTTTCATAATATTACCTTAAGTCTTATATCCCAAACTATTTTTTTCCACTTGGAACAAAAATAAATTGAGAGTAAACAGTTGTCTCCCTACAATATTTACAAAAGAATACTTATTCTTGGCCTAGAATTCTACTCAGCTTGTTCTCAAATTTCATTCATCAGCATACCATCCAATCACAGCATGTTCATAACCCAGTTACTCAGCTGTTATTTATCAATCCTTTCATACATTTTCTGAGCTAATGTGGTAAATGTGTATGTTTAAAAAGGATTGTAAAAATGAGCAGTTCTTAATCAGGCCATTACCAACAAGTTATTAAAATGTATCACATACCTACAATGTCATATAGCTTCTTCTCTTCAACTGCAAATAAAGAAATCTAAGTTTTCACAATGTATTGTACTTTATCACTTTTTTGTCAGGTAACTTGAGGTTTTCGTTGGCATATTTGCTAAGTAACATTTTTCCAAATATCTCTTAATGAAGCTCACAGCAGTCCAACTTATTATTACCTAAGCTACAGTCATATTTCTCTTAATACAGAAGTATGATGGAAGTAAAAAAAAGATTATTTGTTTCTTTCACATACCTTTTCTGACTGCTGGATCCGTCTGTCTTGCACAGCTTGTATAATGAGGCATCACTCCCCAGACAGCATACACTGCCATGCAGTTGAAACACATTTACAATGTCACTCTTTAAAGTTAGTACCTGTAAATACCATGGTGAAAGTCCACAGTGAGAATTCCCTCCATTAAAGTTATAAAAAAGGGGGTATTACAGAAAATATACAACAGGGTTACAATCAAACCAACGTCAATAGTTACAGTCAATTTGTTACATATTTTTCTATCATCTTCTGGCACAGACAACACAGAAAATATAGCTTCAAACAGTAGCAATTATAAAAATTGGTGTACATAATTTTTCCATTAGTAATATTTGCTCCAAATACTGTCTATTTCTCTCTTCAAATGGATTATTGTTTTCACAAAAGCCTCCATTCACGTGTGTGCACAATCAGAAAATGCTAGCATTGTGGCTATCATCTTACACAACAGGTGTTGCTGTAACATGGTAACTGTTACAAACAATCACACTTTAGTTACACAAATCTGATTAAGACATTGACACACTGTAAAGCAGAAAAACGGATTGAAAATAGTATACATTACAGGCTGATTGAATGGCCAAGGCAAATACTGGATTAGGTGAGACATGTTTACTAGGATGAAGACTTCCTACACGGCTTTCCTGTGAGACAGATGAACATATGGGAGCACTAGTGAGGTGGTTATTTCCCAGTGATGCCCGCATGAAAATATAAATAATATAATTGCGCTGGACCAAGAAAAGTAATCCTATGAGAATTCTAGCTTAAATAGTCACCAGCACGAGGAATGTCTCTTTTTCTGCTAGGAAATACTTCTAAGCACTCAGTTTTTTAGAAACTGTCACACCACATGCCCTAGTAGCATCCAAAATGGAAACTGTTCTTCAAGTATATAATTAAAGGTCTAATTTCGAAGCAATTTTCCTCAAAAACAGGTGTGTTCATAAGATACAAGATATGTAAAACGCCTACTGCTCATAGTTGTGGCACAGACTGTTGATCAAGATTTGAGCATACTGCAATTTGCTGTTGTGATGCATCAAAAAGGCTCATGTCAGTACAGATAATACTGCAGAGGGAACTTGTATGCTGGACTTGGCGAGTTGTGACTTGGTATTCCAGATGAGTATAAAGGAGAGTCTGAGGAAAATATATAGGTTTCCCCAACACACTCAGTGAGAGTTTACTGTTGGAAGTACAAATTTACTTATACACAGCAGCGTTGTTGGGTACTGGATCCGTAAGTTGACATCTTTTTAGAGTGTTAGAATACCCAAATTACTACCCGGAAATGTAATCTTGAAAATACAGGCAAAATTGACCCCATCGTGTGTACTTACTTCTGCGGTAGTGTCCTTACTATCAATCGCACTGACATCATATAACACCAACTCCTTCCCCTGCCACAAGGCGAACAACTCTTCATGGTCACTTCTAAGAACGGTGATTCCGTCACATCCAGCGCTTGGTGTTTTTAACGGAATAAACTGGAAGTGACTCATGAAATGATCCACAGTGACACGACTCCAAGTAATTAATTCTTCGTTTCAAAGTAAATGTCTGTTCACTATTTACATGTGTGGGGTCTACTTTGCATGACATTCTATGTCACAATAAAGGCCGTAAATATCTTAATAATGTTCTAGAACGAAATTGCCTTTTTATGAAGGCGGAATGAAAAGCAAAATTCACAATATCAGTCATATTGTTTGTTTATTAACGAAAATTTAACTCCATAGACTACTTCCTAACCTCACTCCCGAAACCATATCTCCCGCCTGTTATATCACCTGTGCTTTTACAAAAATCTTTGAAATGTACGCTGGACGGTTTCCACAGGAAATGAAAACTTGCACTCCCTTAAGCCAATCTTTAACAGACACCGAAAATTTTCATAAGCATTCCCCAACACTATCCCGATTAGCCAACGGATATACGGAAACATCCTGCTGGCTCGCTGTCATGCGACCTGGTCTGACTGTTAGAAACTTTTAAAATCATTTAACGCAGTAGCCTCATACACCTTCCTTCACCTTTGCCAAGAGTTTCATCAACTTCCACTAGGTGGGCCTGCTCTCGTTCGCTCCACAGTACAGGCTCGGAATTATTTGTTTGTTAGCGTGAAAAAAAGTTAACGACTGAGCAAAACATGAACTGCAAGTGACTAAATACTTTGTAAGGCAGCAAAATGTTCTTAACATTCGGATAGGTATTTAAGTGTGGCTATTACAATTACCTGTAAACACTTACTCCATTATCACTAGCATGGGAAAGTTTTTCAGATGGTTTGAATTATGTAATTGTTAAACCTCTTTTTAAGAAAGGGGACACAAATACTTAAATAATTATTGCCTAATTTCCTTACTGGCACCCCTTTTCAAAATATTAAAAAAATAATGTAGTCAAGAGTAGCCTCATACCTAAGTAGAAACTTACTTAGCATATCATAGCTTGGATTCCGGAAGCATTGCTAGACTGAGAATGCTAGTTATGCATTCACTCATCAAATAGTACAAACTTTAACTGATTAACTATCGCCAGTTGGTATTTTGCGATCTTTCCAAGGCGTTTGATCATGTAGATCATGTTATTCTCTGAGAAAAACTGAAGTTTCGTGGAAATGATGGCGTTACACAATGGTGGCCAGAATCATACATAACAAACAGAATACAAAATGTTGTGTTGTGAAATTCAAACAATGTTGGAAAGGTAGATAATTTTAGTGACTGAGGACAAACCACGAAGGGAGTAAATGTGAACTTAACATTTAACAAGCAAAATTGATACTAGTGTCGTAATAAATCCCATAAGAGATAACACAACAGAAGAAACTGTAAATTAAATTTTTAGAATTGCACTTCACATTTAACAAGCAAAATTGATACTAGTGTCATAATAAATCCCATCATAGATAAAACAACAGAAGAAACTGTAAATTAAATTTTTAGAATTGCTATTATGTGGTTCTCAGAAAATGAACTCTCTATAATAAAAAAAAACTATGTTCATGTCTCTACGAGAAATAGGATCATATCTCGTGGAGAGACCATGAGGATAAAATCAGAGAGATTGGAGCCCACACAGAAGCATACCGACAATCCTTCTTTCCACGTACAATACGAGACTGGAATAGAAGGGAGAACCGATAGAGGTACTCAGGGTACCCTCCGCCACACACCGTCAGGTGGCTTGCAGAGTATGGATGTAGATGGATGTAGATGTAGATATCGACAACTGATGTAGCACATAGAGTGGAAGTTAGTTAATAGGGTAAAATGCTACAAATTTTTGGATGTGCCTTAGTCAGCATCAGTACTACCTAATGAGCTATTATTGAGCTAATGAGCTATTATTGATGCTTATTAAAGTCTCAATGTTGTTGCATTTTAGTGTAAATCACACACGTCACAGTACTTGTATAATACTCCTAAGTGCAGAACATCATAACAATCTGTATATTACTTAACTTGAAGTTGGCATCAGTATCCAGTTGTAGATCAGTATTGATAACCTTATTGAAAATAGCTATGGTTGTGGGTTTTAATTCAAAAATGACTGAAGTATTTCATGACGGTTTAATGTAACCACTTTCTATTTCCACTTCACAAAGATAAAAAACAGTAACTCACAAGCATTTTCATATCTACTATATCACAATATTCACACAAAGACAATATGCAGTGTCTCATTGTTCTACCAGCTTCATGCCAAAAGTGTTGTTTAGTGAAGACTTAGACTACAGAGCTGCAAGTAAAACCTTTAGCGTCAATTACAGTGGATATATCTATTAAATATTGTTCTAGAACCATTCAGAACATTTGATGAACCAAATTAGTGGGGAACAAGTTTCTGCTTTTAAGATTTAGCACATATCCAAATTAGTCTATGCCTTTTTATAAACGAAAAAGTTTTGAAAATTTATGGAAATATGAGATATTTGCGAAAGTAAAAGAATAGATTAAACATTTTTTTTAAAATACAGATGTTGTGCCATGTCATAAAGGCAACATAATGTAAGTTGGTCATTTAATCAAATATAAATGGCATCTCTAATGGATTTTATAAAACTGAAATAAAACCAGAGTAGTAATTTATATTTTTAGTGACTTTACAGAAAGATTAATTTTCACAGAATAGCCCAGTAGAGAGCAGAATTATGGGATGTACTCGGCTAACTTTGAGCAAGGCAGAGCTTTTTCAAAGTGCTACTAAATTATATAAATATTCAAAAACATCAGTCAGATGCTTCATATCCAAAAATATGTGCAAGCATAGCAGAAAATAAAGCGTATCAGAAGTTCCCATAATCTGAAGAAGTTGTGTAAAATCTTGGTTTATTATAACATATTGATGAAAATGTGAACTTCTCAAACAATTAAGTTCAGCTACTTTTACTCTTTGTGTAATTGCTAATCTTGGACCCAAATGAATTAATATCTTGACACGTTTAGTATATTTTCGCTCAATAACAACTAGTGGAATACTTTTATGTGCTAACTGGTGACTTAGAAATAATGTACTGGTGGTATACAAGCAAGCAGTAAGAATAAAATGTGGTGTTCATCTTTGGACGTGATGTAGGTGCGTCTGCAATCGACTAGACGTTTTAACTGTGCTTTCATAATACGTATTTACGCTAGTGAAGTTCGTCATAATTAATCCATCACGATTCCAGAAGAGCTGTGAGATCCATACCTAGAACACTACAGGGAAAAATGACCTTTACTACTCACCATTAAAGCTATCAGTGGCTCAGAAAGGATTCCAATAAATATCAACAGAAGTCTCTGATCACTTGCTCAGTACCAGTAACATAAAATTTCTGACAGGTAGCAAAGCAAATTTTAAATGTAAACTTAAATCATTTCTGCTCGAAAACTCCTTCTATTCTATGAATGAATCTCTAGAAACTAGTGACCTGTAAAAAAAGGTTTTAAGTGTAGCTGATGAGCAGGACTAAAAAATTATACTTTTGTTAACATTAATAATAATCATGTATACATATCTTGTAAACTGACTCATTCCACGTAATTTCTATAAATGAATTGTTCAAATGATCTATGGTACATGTAACCAACTAACTAGCTACTAGATTGTTACTGGATCTGCACCACTTACGAGTTACGACTTATCAGAATGCATCAAAGTCCCATTATTTACTGTATTGCATGTAAGTTTTAATCTGTCAGGAAGTTTCATATCAGCGCACACTCCGCTGCAGAGAGAAAATCTCATTCCACATGTAAGTTGTTTACAGTTTTTCATATTGTGTTGTTGTATACTGGCGCCAGCACACCAAGCGGCGTAGAGGATACGAGTGTATCGATAGAGACCAACGACAAGACTCGCTGGAAACATGCCGCCAACGCCCTCTCAGCCGCCAGCGCTTAGGATCGCCGCTGCGGACTGGTGGGCCAGTTTAGTCAGTTATTTCGAGCCTGTTAAACCAGTTAGTTCGAGTCTGTAGGCTGTGAGAGTTCCAGCAAGCCGCCCAGATTGAGCTGCAGACTTAGGCTCTAGCACAGAGACAGGCAACACACAGCAACCTTATAGTGAACATAGAGGATTTCTACTTCAACAGCATTGAGGCTATGTGAACTATACAGAAGAGATCTTGTACTACAGCACATGAAAACTTAAGTTACATAGCTCCTTGTTTATGAATAAAGAACCCAGTTATTAATTGCATGCAGTCTGTGTTATAGATTGAGGACACAACAAGGATATATATATATCCTTGTTGCATGCAGTTTGTGTCCTCATACTATAACACAAACTGCATGCAATATATATATATCCACTCAGGGACTGGGTGTTGTGTTGTCCTAATCATAATCATTTCATCACCATCGACACACTAATCGCCGAAGTGGCGTCAAATTGAAAGACTTGCACCCGGCGAACAGTCTACTCGATGGGAGGCCCTAATCACATGACATACAACAAATGAATACGCTATTTTTATTTTGTCCAGTCACATTAGTCACTATTGACAAATTCTCCAGTATTGTATAATGGCTGCTGTTTCAAGCCCTTTAGGACAATCCTGGTACCAGACTTGCACTTCTTGAGGCAGTCAAAACAACCATTGGAAAACTATGCCATATTGCAGACAGTCATCAGTTTGGTGTAATTATATATTTCTTGCCTTGTGCTGAAAGCCCCTTGCTTTTCTTTTATAGTGATAAGGCATAAAATCACATACTAGCTGAAAATTGTCATTATTCCAAACTGGTTTAGTATAGACTCACAGGGCTCCAGTCTTTTGCTTGAGATGATAATCCTGAGAGTTTTTCTTTGTAGCATTAACAGATTCTTGCAACCTGCAGAGTGTCTGCATTACAGCAGTCCATAATTAATATGGCTATGAAATATTGCATAATACACTGTTATAAGGAACTGGTCGATTAATACACCCTTTGGTCTCCTCACAAGGAGAGCTTGGGGCACGAGTATAATGTGAGCTCGTTGACTGATAGTTTGCTGTCGATCATGAATCCCAGCAGTTTGATAGCCTCTATATTATCCTGGCATCGAACTTTGCTGAGGCTGCATATCAGATAATGTATTTTTTCTTCATTCACTTTTATTTTGTTTTTGATGAACTTCTCTTTAATGGTTTCGGAGAACTTGTCTGTTGCTAGTAGAGATTGTGCAGCAGCTCTTCCTTTGGTAAAAAGGGTGATGTCATCAGCAACCTGTAAGCTGTGGATGCTACAACCTACATCACTGACATAAATAAAGAATAGGAGAGGTCTTATGACAGATCCTTGAAGTAGCATGCTCCAGTTTTTGTTCTTGGGGGATTGCTCCTTGGAATGACACTACCAACTTTCGGTTTTCAGGATAAGACTGATGGGTTACCAGAATAACACCTCCAATAACATCATGTATTATCTTACTGAGTATTATCTTGCTCAAGAGGCAGTCAAATGACTTCCTGAGGACATAAGGTTTCAGTGCCACACTTTCTCTGTCCACACCCCTGCCTTATCTTTGTAGAAGAAAAGACTGGAAAGTAACACACAATAATTTTATTATGAAAATATTTAATAGGATACAAAACAAAACAAAAAAAACACAAGTGAACTTACATGGCTTACCTACTTTTCTACATAACCACCAATGTTCTCAACACATTTCTCTCATCGTTGTACCAGTTTCAAAATGCCCTGTACGTAGGAGTCTCGTTAGAGTACAGACATCTGCGAACTGCTGATTTCACTTCTGTATCAGTCGCAAAGCATCGCCCAAAGTGGGCGATTTTCTCACGAACAGGAGCAGCAACATGGGGATGAGCATTCTCGTGAAGAAGTTTGACATGATCAGCATCAATATTGTGATGTTTGGCAGGAAGGGAACGACACAACTTACCCAAAGTTTTAAAGTAGGCTGTAGCATTTGCAGTGGTCATGTGTTGAGTATTGTCCACCAATAACACACCATGCATATCCCAAGGCACTGACACAAGCACTCTCCTGGAATATGGGGTGCTTTGAATTTATTTTTGCACTGGGGAACCAGTATGTTTCCATTCCACAGAGGCCTGCTTAGTTTTGGATGTGTCCACGACTCATCACCAGTGACAACTCCTTTTTCTAAAATCAAGCCCTTCTGCCACATGATGCATTAAGTGATCCAAGTTAGTCATAATTCCCTGGCCCTTGTGGTTGTCAGTCAGGTTCTTAGGCACACAGTGAGCACTAACTATAAGGAGTTCCAACGTGTCATGGACAATATTGTAAACAATATTGTAGGAAATGTTGAACTACTTGTATAAAGTTCGCAGTTGCACACACTGGTCCTTCAAAATTGCTGCCGCAATTACTCCAACCTTCTGTGGGGTCGCAATTTCTACCACCTGCCCAGAGCATGGCAAATCACTAAGATTCACATGGGTCTCTTGGAAGAATGCACACTTCTTGGAGACGTACTATTGTTCATGCGTTCGTCCCCATACACGTCATACATGTCTCTGAATTTCACTTGGTTGGACCATAAATATTGAACTACACATTACTTCCCGATCAAGTTGACGACAGTAGCATGTGTGCCAAGTTTGTTTCGTAGTTTAGGCTTTTCTCGCTAGAGCTGCACATGAAAACAGAATACCGTCTGCAGCGCACACTTCAAACTATATAGTCGCGAAATTTCAACATTCCAGCTACAATACCAGGGGAGAAACAAATTGTTGTGCATTACATTCCGATTCTCTCTCGTAATTAAGTCCAGTGCGGCTGCAACCATTGCCTTTCTTTTGCAAAAACCATTCTGTGTGCTAGAAGAGTAACTGTCTTCAGAGTACCTGTTATTTCATTACAAAATCCATAGCTTTAGCTAAAACAGAAATTGGTCTAAAACTGAACATTCCATATGGGTCCCCCACTTTTTAGATTGGTGCTATCGATGCCAGTTTCAGGAATTGTGGAAACAATCTGACGGAAAAGCATTTGTTGATTACTTTGGCTAGTGTTTGAACAAACTCTGGAATAATTTTCTTCAGGATTGTAGAGGAAATGCTGCAGATATCTGCACTCTTTGGATGCTTATAGGGATTCAGTATTTTTACAATATACTTAGGGTGTACGTCTTACCAGTTTTTAATAGTGCAACAGTTTACAATTTTTATATGAACTGCAGGATCTAAGCCTGAGTCAGGCTTTCATTTCCAGTATTTTTTCACTATCCTAACAAAGTACTAGTTGAAGATATCAGAACCACAGGAATTTAACGTGGAGGTAGGCTTCTTCCTGTGCTCATTTACGAAATTCCAGGGTACGTTATACGGATTATGAGCCTCTTCAATGAACCTTGTGAAGATAACACTACATAATGATATCGATTTTTTCCTTTTCCTGTGCTTTCTTTTTCCTTGTTCTTTTTTTCTGCTTTATTTGCATGATACACTGAAAGAGTTATTTGAGGACGAGTTTTGTAAGTTTCTTTGTTCAAATATGTTTCTGTTTCTTTCTTGCTGTTGTCATGAATGTAGTTGTTATTTTAATTTTTTTGATGCTGTGTGTTCTCATGTTTATTAGCATGTTGTTTAAATGCGTTTGTGTGAACAGAATAATATGAAATTGCGATTCTTAACGAAAATGTAAATCGTCATACACTACTTTTACATGCCGCACATCTTCCAAAAGAATTACAGAAGCTTTTTTTCACTGTTGTGTTTACATGTAAGAACCTGAAGCTGATTTCGTAGCATACTTAAATATGGCGTCTGGAGAACAGCTGTCCAGTTTCCGATTTAGTCACAACAGTCGCTATTTCTTGTCGCTTGATTGCTACAGGTTGACACCTTCATGCTCAGTCTAATATTTCTGCTTCTCCTTCACTGCACAATAAGTCACTCCATCCATGTTAGCCCAATGATTTGAGAGCAATACATAATCTGACAACCCAAGCATGTTTGAATAACGGTTATGTGTTAACATAGGAGCGAAAATCGATTGCGGAATTGGAAAACTGGCAACTAGAAGCGGATTTCCAAAAACGATTTAGAAGTGTTTATGTGACCATCCAAAATTCGCATTGGGAAATCGGTTTACGAAATCCGGTTTTGGGAGACCCATGCAAACGGGGTGCTACTGAGTGTAGTGCTGAGTGATACGTGTTGATCAGTGGAGAAACATATCGATATGGTGACAGAGAAAAGCTTCAACGAAGAGTCAGGAGCTAAAACAAGAAGGCCATTGTCATTATGCTGCTGATGTAAAATAATTGTCTGAACAGTGATAAGTCTTATTATTTTGGTGTGTATGGAAGAATATGTGTCACACTGCTTATTAGTCAGAATTGCTACTTGACACATTAATCTTATAAAACTACAATGTGCACATAACCAAACTGTGTGAATGACATAAGTGCACAGTTTGTATTGTAGAAAGAATGGGCAGCTTAGTGCATATCATGGACTGTAAATCTGAACAGAAATATGGTAATGAATTTCCTTGTTGTGCACTAATGTTTAGGAACTTTTAATCATATATATATGGTGTGCAGATTGCCACACGAGTGATGTGAGTGTACAGTAAATATTGTGTGCACTACAGGTTGTTTGATGCGTACTGTGGATTGTTAATTCAGATTACAAGTATGTTAATGTTTCTTCTTATTGCAGATGGCTGTACCGCAAAACATGTAAAATCCACAATTCAATGGAAACCATAAATCTGGAGTTGTGACTAGGAACAGCTAACAAATATTATGACTTTGTGATAGGTCACACGTTGATTGACTGAAGTGTTGGGGCATGGTGGGTTACTCTCTCACTATATTTTAAACAATCAGTCCACCTACCTGGATAGCTTTCAGGTTGTCTGTCTCTTCACTCTGTGATGCTATATACTGGTTTAGCTGACAAAAGCAACATTGAAGAAAAGACAACTAAATACCTACCATGCAAAGGCCACAAAACTCCAGTACAAGGGTAGCATTTGAAAGTTAGATGAATGTTGGGTATTTAGGATTCTTGCATGACTCTTTTGAAAAATATCTAAAATTTCCTGTAAACTGGTTTATTGTCGTTAAAACACAGAAAATAGCTATCAAGTCAGTATTTAATATCCCAATACAAATTGTGTAACGTTACTGACTTGCTCTGTAACAACTTCACATGCAAAATCAATACTACAACGCTCACGCTCCGCCATCGCTCCACCACGACGGGCCCAGCCAACACGATACACCAGACTGCTAGCTATAAACTACTTACTCCTACAACTACACAGTTCCTACTGCAGCCAACACTGCTCTTTGGTCTCAGATTCTCTTATAGCTTACATATCCCAGGTAGCGCGTGAGCAATCCATCGAAATTACATCTGCTCGAGTGCGCTAGCAACAAATTCCTTAATCATTGTCCTCTTACACCATCTTTACACATAAGACACTTTGGGGTGTATCTATTACAAACATAAGCTGTTCCCAAAGTGCTCTATAGTGTGTTCCGAAAAAATCTTTTAGAACAATATGCAATCTAGAGTTTATAGGGGTACTATGAAGGTCGCCTCCCTTTTAACTAGGTGCACATTTTCACAAACTTCTCACAAAAAGTTTTTGACAATAGTAAGGGAGTAAGAACTATTTCCTATCCTGCACAATTTTTTCACTGTGGTGAGTGACTATCCAAAAAAAGATATACTTTCAGCACCTAGTTTTCGATGAAACAACATGGGAGCTTCTTTTCACATTTATTCTTGCATCAGTTCCAAACTAGGGTACTTTATAAATATCAGTGTCCATTCATCTGTCAGGTACAAATCATTCTCATATCCAGTTTCCATAGTATGGGTACCTCCAAGACCATACATCTAAGACCAAGAAGCATTAATCTGCTTCCTGCAAAGAAGAATATTGTGCATGATTCTTCCAATTATGGACATTATTTGTTTCTTGTCACTTATAAAGACAGTATTCTGAATTTCCATGATTTTTCATATCCAATAATAACATTACTTCACTAAAGTATTATACAAAATAAATACGTCTTCAGAAAGAAATTTTTTCAGTAAAAGGTGAACTAACCTTTAAGAATCAAACGTAAATGGCACTGTGACTGTCGATATCGTTTCCCAATTCAAATTCCAAAACAGCAATCTGTAAAAGGCACTTTAGAATCAAATTTACTCTAGAAAGTTCCTGCTGAAAAACAATCTCCCTTTACTATGCAAGTTCTTGGCTTCTGTGCATAAATTGTTCCAGCTTTACTCTCAAATACTAGTAAACACGTTCCATAACTTTTAGATAATCTTTAGATATAAAGGCTAACACCTGCTGTTTTATAGGTTTTACAAAATGCATAAAATTACACAATGAATGAAAAGTTACTGAACATGTACAACAAGTGCCTCAGTTTGCAGTTGTCATGAAACACACTTACTGTTCACCTTTACCTGTGTTTGAAATCTTTTGGCTTTGTCTATTGATGATCATAACAGTACTGCCTCTGTTTTGAAACTTTTACATAAACAGGTAGAAACACATTTCATCATGCTTACATTTCACATTGTCTTATTCTACAAAACTTTCTCACACTTTCCCCACTCATTCCTTATCTGTTATTTAGTATGTTAGTACACATTTTTAATACTGAAATTTATTCAAAAATGGTTAGTCAATAATTCTTATCTCCTACAAAACACTATGTACACTATAAAAACAAGATAGTGAAGAAGTAACAGATGATAGCAAAAGTTCTGAATGAAGAAGAGGTAGGCTGACAATACGAAAACGAGAAGGAAATAGTTTTGCCAAAAACTTGGGATGCCTGGTGTTCATCAAACACCTGACATCGTAAAGAATGCTCGTTCCTTGAGGCCAGTTAGTTACTACTGTCCCCATTGTCTTTCTGTATGTTATTTTCCTTCCTTTCCCCATATTCATTGTACACCACGATATCCACTTTTTGCTGCATCAGAGTATAGGTATATCGAATTGCTCACCTTCCGGATACCGCTTTCTTCCTGTGAATGGCACTGTCAAGTGCTTTCAATCTACTGTAATGACAGATTTGTTAATCAGAAAATCGACCTTCCCTTCGTTTTTTTTCGGAAAATCAGCCCTATCCATCTTCAAACTTAACACAAAAATTACCAGGAAATTTTGGTACAGTTGCTCATCATGGATATTTACAGGGAATGTGACCTCATAAGCCACTGCTTTCTTATGTTTACCTGTGGCTACTACAGTGTTTATTCTGGAGATGGGCATAATAACTATTTCTTCCCAATTTGGAATAGCATCTATATAGTTTTTCTGACAGTGCACATATGTCACAATTACTATCAGGTAAACAAGGAACTTTTTCATCAAAAACTACAACCTCTGACGTTTCTTCAACAGTTTCAGGACCTGGTTGTTCCAATGAATCTCGCATTACCTCGTGTCTGTCGAGTCCCATACCCTCTGTGGAAATAATACACATATTTATAGGGTCTTCTTCCTCTTTAATTGTGGCAGCATTGATTACTCTGTCTACTAGCGACAAGTCAAAACATTTCACCAAAAATTCACCTTCACTGATCCTCTCAGATTCTTCAAAACTTCCATCTATGTTATTAGAATTTTTCAAAATAATCCCCAGCTTCATCACTATCCAATGAGCTGTCTCTCTATTTGTATGTTCTTTGACATCTGAAACTGCTCCATCACTAGCAGACAGAATCTCTTCTACTCTAACTAAAACTTCATCTGCCAGTATATCTTCCTCCACTGCTACACTTTCCCCCATATATTGCACTTTCCTCCACATTCTCTATTGGATCCGCTTTAATATAACAGTGCTCAGTTAAATTAAGATCTTTCTCCACAATCTCACATATAACTCCCATTCCTTGCTAACATGGTCCCTAGATTCGCGAGTTTCATCTAATCTTTCACAAAATCCAACCATGTTTTCCTGAAAAGTAAATATTTTCACTTTCTTCATTTACTCAGGTAGATCTATAGTACCTGTACCACTATTAGGTTGTTGTGTTGGTTGCTGGCTCACAATTTAACATACGTTTTGGCAATCTGGAAACACTAGCACCCTTACAGTACAGACTATTATTAGTTTTACTTATCGCCTATTCTGTCATTAGCTGTAGAGTTCCATTCATTTGGCTATCTCGAATGCTGCTCTACTTTCTCAGCTGAGTGCCAATTTTGATAAATGTCATTCCTGTTCCAGCCGTAATTTCTATATCCAGAAGAGCCCCGCCCTTATCCTCTGAACTCTTCTCTGTGATAGTTAGCTTTTTGCACACCTATTCTGTTTACTTGCATTTCATGTTGCCTAGTAGGAGGCCTGTAATTTATATTATTTTCCTCTTTTTTCAAAAGATTTTCAGTCCTTTCCAGGTAACCAATGAACTTGTTAATGTCCTCTCTGGTTTCAGAAATTATTTTATTTCGCCAGTACAAAGGCAACTTGCTCTCTAACCCCATTATAATTTGTTCTGTTTCTAAACTGGTAGTAATGTAAGACGAAATAGTTACTCACATTTGTAAAAATCTCTTAATAGTATCTTTCTTTGGGTAACACGTTTCACCTGACCAAAAGCTGTTTAATACTTCGATCTATTATCTTTTTCCCCAGTACTCCTCTCAGAAAGCTTGTTTCAAACTTTCCCTGTTGTCATAGTTGTCTACAGCTAAATTTCCCCAAGCTTCTCCCATAAGATTAGATACCACAAAGCCTTTTTTCTGTTTGTCACTCCATGACCTAGGCAACACACCCTTGAGGATGTATAAGCATAGGCAATTTCAGATGATTCTGCAACACTATTTATTATAACAAGACCACTACTGTTAGTAATTCTCTGTTCTACATTTGTTGCTCTAATGTCATTCTCTTGTGGGTTACCATTTACTGTTGTCATAAAATCTGACAAGTTAATTTCTACATCAGTTATTCTTGTACAAACTTGCCCTCCAAACAGTTTACCTTTGTCATTTCCCTCCTTAATTTTACTATCCAGAATTTTATGCCCCTCATTACACTGTTTTTCAACATGACCTATTTGGGCCTGCACTTGAGTCAAGTCAGCACTTAACTCTTCACCTATCTGTTTATTACATTCAGCATCCTGCCTTATATGGGTAGTTAGTTCACTTTTTATTGTTACAGTTTC
Organism: Schistocerca gregaria; assembly: GCF_023897955.1. Taxonomy (NCBI): domain Eukaryota; kingdom Metazoa; phylum Arthropoda; class Insecta; order Orthoptera; family Acrididae; genus Schistocerca; species Schistocerca gregaria. The sequence goes on from NC_064922.1 coordinate 872,468,705, forward strand.
ATTCTTGCATTCTTGTTTTGCATGACAAATCTGCCCTTTTACACCTTCGTTAAGCTGTGACATCTCATTTTTTTTACAGAATCACTTAAGCCTGAAATTCTATGATTCATTTACTTCTAAATTTCCTCTTTAAAGTTTTTCAATTTATAAGCAAATTGTTCTGACTGTTTTATAAAACACTGATTAATTTCAGAAACTAATCTACTTATTTTACTATCCACATCAGACCCAAGTTCAATTATTTTTGTGTTCATATTACTTATATCTGTGCCCAGTCCAGTTATTTTTTCCATCAACATCAGACTCAAGTTCATTTATTTTACTTATGTCAGTGTCCAGTCCTTCCATTTATATCTCATCTCACTCCATTCATACTCCTAATGCCTCTAAACTGTTTCACAATGTTTTGGAAGATTACAAAATCGTTAAGGCTTTCGTGGCCATTTGTTGACACACTGCCTGTTGGCTTCTGTCTTGGGTTCTTCGGCCGACGTTCATCTAATGATTTTTCTGACGTTTCGCCAGCACGAGTGGCTGGCATTGTCAAAGCTTCACTCTCCATTGGTGAACTGGAGGATAATGGAGGGTGAAGCTTTGACAATGCCAGCCACTCGTGCTGGCGAAACTTCAGAAAAATCATTAGATGAACGTTTTGGAACATTGTTGCAGTTCTAACTCTCTGATCACCAGTCTCCAATTTTGACTCTATTTTCACTTCAGTAACAGTAAATGGTACTAGTTTAACATTTGGACCAGGTGTCTGTTCCCTGTTTATTTCCTGAACCGAAGTACTTATAATTTTCTTATCAACTTCAAAACATGACTCCCTTTTCATTGCCTTTACAATACCAGGTGCCAAATTAACATCAACTACCCCCATATTTTGCTCATTAATTGACCTATAAATATCTCAGTCTTTCTTGGTTCAATCTGCACATCAAAGATGCAATGCTAGAAACAAAATAAAGGTTCATGAGTGGTACTAAAATTCAAGGTGAAATGATATCAATGACACGATTCGCCGATGACATTGCTATCATGAGTGAAAGTGAAGAAGAATTACATGATCTGCTGAATGGAATGAACAGTCTAACGATGGCAAAGATTGACTCCATTTAAGAGAAAAAATTATTGTTTTTTATTTTCCTTATACCATTTTTTCCATATAAATGACGCAGATTCAAAAACAACCAGAGCAATGTTGTGTCAAACCCAAATTTTATAAATATTGTAATACTGATAAGTCAGCTGATAATTTTGCTTCACAGTAATGTGTAAATGATGGATACAGAACGATGTGTAGATAATGAGCAAAGGAATATCATGTAAAAAAGTACAACAGTAAAGGAATTCCTTGTGTATGTGGAAAAAATATTTCTAAATATTATTATAAAAATCGTTTACAAAAAATTCTGAATGAAAAACATTCAAAAATATTATTATCGATGAATAGTGATGAAAAAAAAAGAAACCAATACATCTACAAAGAAATGTAAAACTTGTCAAGAGATTAAAAATTTCAGTCGTTTCTTCATAAATCCTTCACATTGAGATAAGCATAATACTAAAACTATAAATCTACTTTACAATATGTGAAAAAAAGAACATAGTAAATTTTATTTCCTATAAATAAGAAGACCAAATAGAGAAATTCATGCTTGTTCAACATTGTGAATATTGTACAAGAAATAATTTATGAGGTTATAGTAAACTAAATAAAGCTGATAGAATTAAATTTATTAATAGCCATCATCTATTGTAAGGTGGAAGTGTTTGGAAACAATTGACTTGTTATAAAATTGAAAGTGATGAAGAAATTTTTCAAAATAATGAAACTACACCATTGAAAGAAATATTTCCATTTTCTACCGATGTTTTGCAAAACAAAAAACTAGAACAAACATTGAAACATTATTTCCTTTTTGTACTGATTTCTTTGAGAAAATAACAGACAGAAGAACAACTCATGATTATCTATTTGATAATGTATCTGCAAACTAATTCAGTTATTGTTATATAAAAAATTTGTCTAAGCTTGTTTCGACTCCAATTTCTAAAGACAAAAAGCAAAATTTATTTGTTATTCATGTTTGCTCAATTTCACTAGTAAAGAAAAATTACACAATCACACATCAAGTTGTTTAGTTAACAAACCAATGAAAGTAAAAATGTCAAAGGAAGGTACATATGTTCATTTTAAAAATTATTAACTTACACAAGAAGTTCCATTTTGAATGTTTGTTATTAAAGATGGACAATTGTTATGGTAATGCAGAAAATTTATATACAATGAAATATCAAAAACATGACAAAAATGGTTTCTGTTATTATATTAAATATATAAATGGACATTACGAAAAACCTGTTCTTTATAGAGGGCTGAATTGTCATAACAAATTTGTTGAACGTATTAAAAGAGAGATTCAAGAAATTGGAAGAATTTATTCTGAAATTGTATTGAGACCACTAACACATGAAGAACAATCATGATATGCAAAATGAAAAAACTTATATTGTGTAAATGTCGTTATTCAGATAAAAATGAAAATGTTCGTCATGATGATAACTGAAATGAAAAATTTATCAATACATTATGTAATGAATGTAATTTACATTCAGAATATCCTAATTTTGCACCAGCTTATTTAAATAACTTATTACTATATGATTTCCAATTGTTTGTAAAAGAGCTTTGAAATGTTGCAATGTGCTGTCCATGAATGACCACACTCCAGATAAGTAATAATTTTAAGAACTTTTGTAATAGCTAAGAGTATGAGGTGGCCTCAGAAAGAAACTCGGTTGTTTAATTAAGCAAACATCGATTAGAATGTAGTGAGATGCCAAACAGATGGCCGGCCAGCGGAGGTAGTATGCCGATGGGTTATGATGCAAGTTGGGTGCGGCAGGCCAGCACGGTGACTTCCAAGAACGTAAAGGTGGAAGAACACAGAAACGCCAGTGGTAGCTTAGAAATGCGACACAGCATACTCAGGCAGACATCCCTTGGGGATGGAGTAGGTGGAATGGTCCGACCAGAAGCTGCTAAAGGATAAAAAAGTAGTTCGTTAGAAAAAACTACAATATAGAGCAGAGGGCCAGAGTAAAGTTTGCCGAAGAGTGTACATCAAAAGTGTATATGTGCAGAAAGCAACAGGTAAAGTATAAGGTAAACTGTGTCTGTTTTAAGGGCAGAGATGGTGGCTGATGTCACAAGCGGCTTAGTGGGGGCAAAGTTGCGCACAGCACGCCATTGTTGAGGACTAGTGGTTAGACCAAGGAGCAGTGTGGATGGCTCACAGTTGTGTTCCCAAAAGATTACCAACTAATCTTTGCTTTTTGGCTAAGTCTGAAAATTAGACTGTGACAAAGTAACATTCGCATATTTTAACTGTGAATGAATGTTTATCTTAATATGTGATAATTACTGAGGCTTAGAAGCAAATGGTTAATTGAACAAAGTTTAGTACATGCAACAACACAGCAGTTATTGGACACCATAAGTCAGATGCTGTGCTCATTCGTGTTGTTTCAATTCTGTTTTGTTTTCTGCCAATGATCATATTACCATTTGGTTATGGTCATGCTTATTTTTATGTGGATTGTCAAGTGTAAGTAACGGCTAAGTACCGTGGTACCCGGTAATACAAGATCCTGGCCTTGTGCATTTAAGACCCATGTGGCAGCTGAGTGAATCATATTAATATGATCTCATTTGGGATTAGCCTGATTGAGACAACAACCAAATGCAGTCGGTATCCGAAAGTGGTCTTAAACCCACTTAGAGGGTCATATCCATCTGACTGCTATCTGGCTGGATTCTGGCGTGCAAACTACGATTTTGCAACTTATTTGTAATAAATTGTATCAAAGGTTTTTGAGGCCAGTGTGTCTCTAGAATATAGCTGCTTTTATCAGAGCTCTATTGCATTACTTAGTAGCACCGCACTTTCTCTCCAAAACCTTAGTTCTACATACTTGCTAAGTCCAGAATCCACAGGGTGCAGAATAATGTAAGAGCATGTGAACTGCAGGTAAGGGCAGGTAAGATTACATGTCGAGAAAATGCAGAAGCTGACTACATTGACCATGAGGATAAAATCAGAGAGATTAGAGCCCACACAGAAGCATACTGACAATCCTTCTTTCCACGTACAATACGAGACTGGAATAGAAGGGAGAACCGATAGAGGTACTCAGGGTACCCTCCGCCACACACCGTCAGGTGGCTTGCGGAGTACGGATGTAGATGTAGATGTAGATGTAGACATTGCCACCACACAGGTAAGCCACTAAGAGGATCTGCCATGCACCCCTCTAAATCTACCACTTACCATACCAGACAGTCCAAAGGTTCCAGTATGTCATAAGTTAGGGTTTGTCATTCTACAGAGGGGATGTTACAAAGTGGTATGCCGGTATAGGGAATGTTACAATTTGGTTATGATAAAAAAGAAATAGATTTAATAGCAAATGATGAAAATAGATATATTAGTTTCGGTAAGAGTATAGAAAGTTTGAAATTGTATTGACACTTTTAAATTTATGGTTTTATGACTTGACGAACTTATAAAAAATTTGGAAAAGGATCAAATGAAAAGTATAAAAAAGTTTTTCTCAGAAGAGCTATTCAATCTAGTGCTTAGCAAAGGTGTATATCTATCTGATTAGATGGATTCTTGGAAAAAAATTGAAGAGACACAATTACCAACAAAGGGAGAATTTTACAATAAGCTCAAAGGCTGTGAAATAAGCAATGAAAATTATAAACTGTGAAATAAGTAATGAATATTATAAACATGCAAAATTAGTATGGGAAAAATTTGATCAAAAATGTTGGTGAATAACATTTTCTGTAACTTAAAATTGATTTTTTGTCATTAGCTGATGTGTTTGCTAATTTCAGTAAAACTTGTATAAAAACATATTGATCCAACTAGGTATTTTACTGCATCTGGTTTATCTTGAGAAGCAATGTTGAGAATCACTAAACAACCAGTCTATTTATTAGATGATTATGATGCGATTTTAATGGTTGAAAAGGGAATAAAAGGAGGAATATCACGGTTTGTAAAAGATATATTAAAGCAAATAATAACTACATGAAGGATTTTGATAGCAAAAAGATATAAAATTATCTAGCATATCTGGATGCAAATAATTTATATGGTTATCCTATGAGTTGATATTTACGATATGTTGGATTTGAATAGGATGAACCAAATAGTTTTGATTGTGTAGAAATAGATCAAATAAAAGACACTGCTAAAATTGGATACATTTCTGAAGTAGATTTAAAATGTCCCAAAAAATTACATGATTTACTTAAAGGCTTTCCATAAGCTCCTGAAAATAAAACTATACCAGGAACTTAAGTACAGAAATTGTTGACTACTCTGAATGATAAACATAATTATGTAGATCACTATAGAAATCTTAAAGAGTATCTTTCTCTTGGAATGAAAATGACAAAAATACGTAGAGGCTTAAAATTCAATCAATTGGTTAGGTTGAAGAAGTATGTAGATTTGAATACAGAAATGAGAACTAAAGCCAAAAATGATTTTGAAAAAATGTCTATAAATTAATGAATAATTCAGTGTTTGGAAAAGGATGGAAAACATAAGAAATATAGAGAACATATTGTGTTGTGTTATCAAGATACGGACTATATAATATTTATTGTGTTACCAAAGTAAAAAAGAGAGTTTTAGAAAAAATGAAAGATGAATGCAGTGATAAAATAATGCAAGAATTTGTTGGTGATAAAACAGAGAAAAACGTAAAGGAGTTAAATAATGTATTGTCAAAAATAGAATAACTTTAAAAGATTAAGAAGATTGTTTGTTTAACAATAGAGAAAAGTATAAAAAATGTATATAATACAAAGTGAAAAAACATGAAGTCTATACAGCTGAAATCAACAAGAAAGAGTTGAGTCCTCATGATGACAAAGGATATGTTTTGGAAAATAAAATAGGTAGATTACCATATGGACATTACAAATTATTAAAAAAGTGTAATAAAATTTTTCTATTCACTTGGAGACACTAATCAAGAAGCTCAACAATGCAAGTATTTCGAAAGAGATTAAAAAACTAAGTGAGTTAGAGAAAATTTTTTTATAAAATATTACTGGTTGTGAATATTTAAATACCAGATAGATATTATATTTTAATTACTGACTGGGATTTTCAATTAGCTGAAAAAGATTAGATGAAACTGAAATATAAAGGAATGAAGAAACTTAGAAATAGAAATAACAGATCTCATGATCTGGAATTCACTCTGTGAAAATTCATTAAAAATTTTATTTTCTTATTAAATTTATAATCTTTAAATAGACAATACCAAACAGCTAAATCAGTGTGGTGACTGTCTACAGAAAAAGAATATTGATGAATTTTAGAAAGATAAATATTGCAATGATAGATATTGAAGGAAGCTTCATATTAGTGCACACTCCACTGCAGAGTGAAAATCTCATTCTGGAATGATGGATATTGTTGGATTTTAAAGAACATAAAAAATATTACCCGAAAATTAAAGTTATTTGCGAATGTGATAGAATTGTAAATAAGCTTCTCTCAAGAAACGTTTACAAACAACAGTTCATAAAAATCTTATGGTTGCTCAAGAAGATAAAACTAGAAAAATTTTTAGGTAAAAAATAGAACTTATAGAATGATTTTTTTTTGTCTTTTTCTTACCATCAACGTTTTTCAGAACATATTGAATTTATTTTCTTACTCTCAACTTTTGTAAAAAAATAATTGTATTGTAATAAGTGAAAGTGATAAGAAGAAATATTCATTTTTATAAATTTTTTAAAGTAAATTATACTAAAACAGACCTTTTTAAATGAAGATATGTAAATTTTGATTAAGAAATGTGAGTGTAGCAGAGAAGAAATATTGGTCTTGCGTAATTTGTGTCAGTCCTGGCATGAGCTAGGACTCTGAGCCATGTGAGCTAGGACCCATACTTTTTATCTACTGTATTGCTTTGCATCACATCTGGTTTGTGACAGAAATTACCCAAAACATCATATGTTACAGTCACATATGAAACAACTAACGTCTGTCAGTATTACAAGACTACTCAAAAAGAAGGAATAGATTTCTAACACTTATTGCTTCCAAACTCCAAAGTTACTGGAAAGAGAAAAGTTCAAATTTTTATGCATACAATGTGAGCATCAAGTGTTACATGAGAAATATCAAAATTGTGGCTCATTACCTGCCATACATGAAGCATACATGAGCTGGTCTCTTGTTATTGTATTCACAGCTTCAACAATGAGATATCACTTTTAAGAGTGTCAGGTGTAGGGAGGGGAAAAAGGGGATCTAAGCTCAAGAGAATTTCTCTAAGCATGCCTGGCGTTACCTGAATGACACCATTTCAAGATGTTGGACTGGAAGAGGAGGAACAGAAGATCAACTTCATAGCCAGTGGCCTCCCAGGTGTCCAGACCTCACATGTTGTGACTTTTATTCGTGGAGTTACATAAAAAACCGTGACTTAGAACACTATTTACCTATGATCGTTCACAACAAATCTCTCCATACCACAATCATCAGAGTACTTCCAACTCATGTGTGTTGAAACATGTCTGTCGATGGACAACCTGTTTTGGCACCCTCCTCTAGAGGAACGAAGATTTATGCAACGTAGTCCATCTTGGGCGTAAATAGAGTCTTCACTTTCATAACTACAGTGATTCTAAGTTAGTGGCAGGTGTTTGTGAGGTACTGCAATACCTCTGTATACATCTGCTTGTTAGAAGCCCTATTTACGGAGTTAGTGGCAGCATGGCATGTAATTGTACACACTAAATACTGCCGCTACGCACTTGTCTTTTTCCTCATAACCATTTATTTCTGAAGATACATCTCTCCTTTAGTGATGCCATCGCGGCCATCTACCGCTGCTTGTCTGGGTGCTCCGCGAGTGGCCAGCAGCTACTCAGGAAGTGGATGCTGCACTCTCTTTTGGTGACGATCATTTTGTAAGGATGATACGAGCATAATATAATTTATGAACCATGATTGGATGTGAACAGTTGGCGCTATACACATACAGAAAGCTACATTGTGGACGTACCATAAAGAATCTATGCTTCTTTCTTTGGAGTAGATGGAAGTAGTTTTATCATCTTAAAGTTTGTAACCATAGTGAGTGGGATAGAAAGCTTGCAAGCTGGATGTACGTCAGATGTTGGACATATATGTCCAGCATTAGAGTATAATGAGCGCTGCGCTCCCCATGACTAATATTTTGGAAACCACCTGGCATTGACATCACAGCGTGTTTAAGTGCACAACCATGTAGCCTTAGGAGAGCATGTGTTTATGTACTACAATCATTTCTCTCTTACCGAAACCTTCTTGGTACCGACCACCGACACTAGAACAATGCTTTAGAATTGGTAGTGCAGCTGATTTATGTAAAACGCTTCAAACTCCATCCATCTGGAGCTCCATCACGCATAAACCACACATTTCTTCTTAAACGTTTGTTATATTATCACAACACTCTCGTATCTACTGTTTACTGATAGGGGTGCTAAATTCCTCGACGTCTGTAGAGATCTTGTGCACTTGGATGGGTGCTGTGGGTAAGATTGGTGCGGAACAGTCTTTGCTGAACAGTAGTTACAGACTCGCCTCACTCTGTTCCTTCATGAGACATGGAATGTAGCAAATATAGAACCTTCCTACTTCTGGTCAGCTGCAAGATAAATCGGTGACAGTGTTGCAGGGAGAAGGGTTGCTCATGGGAAGATCTTTCAATCTCCAACTTTATCTTAAGAATGTGAGAATGCTCTGTGACTCCCATCAGGTTTCAATTGTATTCGATATTACACACTTTGGTCAAAGCACTAAAAATATAGAGATTGGTTAGGACGCTGTCTGGTATACTTTGGTACAAATGTTTGAGAATTAACAATGAATGGACATACTGGACAGTCATCTATCTACATTCTCAATCTAGTTGTAGGTGGCTATTATTGGGAAACGTGGCAGATGGATGGTATGTGGCGCCCAGATCGCCACTGGTTGGTTCCTCAGGGAAGAGGAGGTGGTTGCAACTTGTGTACGCCATTGGCTGCAGTAAAAGAAGAGTGACATTTAACCATTTATTTCTGAAGATACATCTCTCCTTTAGTGATGCCATCGCGGCCATCTACCGCTGCTTGTCTGGGTGCTCCGCGAGTGGCCAGCAGCTACTCAGGAAGTGGATGCTGCACCTCTACCCTCCACATTCGAAGAAGGTGATGCATGTATATGTGGCTTACACATGCTGGCCTGGGAAGTCCTCGATCCTCTCTCAGCCGGCCGCTGGTGGCCGAGCGGTTCTAGACGCTTCAGTCTGGAACCGCGCGACCGCTACGGCCGCAGGTTCGAATCCTGCCTCGTTCATGGATGTGTGTGATGTCCTTAGGTTAGTTAGGTTTAAGTAGTTCTAAGTTCTAGGAGACTGATGACCTGAGATGTTAAGTCCCATAGTGCTCAGAGCCATTTGAACCATTTGATCCTCTCTCACAACTGTGGCTCATTTCTGTTCTCTGAACCACAATGACGGTTGGCATGTGGTCGAGAAGAGCACTGGTTCTGGTCTGCCATGCAGGTAGGTCCCATGGCTCCGCTGATGTTCCGGAATGCTGGTGTACTGGCCCAAGTCGACACAGAAGAGCCCCCAGGCCTTCACTACTGCGTTGGAAGCTGCCAGGCGCGCAGAACTCATGAGTAGTGCTTACGAAGAGGAAGACATCTCTCTGACAGCTGTTAGTGGTGTTGAGTAGGAGCAGGAAATCTACAAAATACTTATCCCAGCATTAACACCATGTCAGGAAATCGAGTACTTGCGTCCTGTATTCCATCGATCCTTCTGACCAACTCTCTTTTAATTCAGATTCTGGAGTATTTAGAGTGTGAAATATCGGCTGGTGTTGACCCTACATCACTTTTAATGACCACATAGACTTTCCTAATACGAATGTATCAGCGATTCGTAGCGCGCCCTGTTTGCTTAACACATTTGTATATCAAGAGGCTGGACTGTAACAATATTCAGTATGCCTTCTTGCGTTAGCGACGCGGCTTCTTACTTCACTTAACAAGATGACGTGATACTTCTCAGCTGTATTGCTTTACTATGCTTCTGCTGATGATAGTTACCCAGTTTGAGCTAAGTGGTGATGTCCTACTTTCTGCCTGACTTGCTAACGTGATGAAATGCTGCCGTTTCGTGTCGCTCTTGTTGACACTTCCACAAGTAACACAAACTTAACGAGGTCTCATAACCTGATATAGGGTTGGTACATAGTATGGTATATAGTACTTGCAAAGTAGTGGAGGCGTGGTTTAGCGATGATAAAGGAACTGGGAGGTATACTGTTGTGTCATTGGTTGGTGTTGAAATTACAGGAAAACTGGTAAGATTGCTAAAACTGATCACACTATCAACTGTTTTGCTTATAACAGTACATTGTCCCATACCGATGGTGTCTTTTCCAGCCTATCTGTCCACTGGTAGACTGTTGATTACCACATAATGATTGACGGACATCACTTGTTTGAGGTGGAGAGAGTCTTGGTGGTAGCAACAACTTCTGGGGATATCTAGCTCTGAAACACTGACTGCACATGTGATTGCAACATGAGGAATCAATCGAAACAGAACACCGTGAAATCTGCTATCCTGTCACTGTGAAAGATGAGATTAAATGTAGAAGTCGCCGTCTTCAGCCAGCTGTTTGTAAACTCGTTGCAAGCTCTTTCAGATTCCATATATTGCGAGGTATTTCGCATTTTTTTGTCAATAAGAAAAACCATCTCTGTCTTTTATTTTAATCATCCTGCGTATTGTGAGAGCAGCAGCATAGTTAACATTGTGTGATGTCCAGTTTTCTGTGACAGCCAATGGATTGAAACTTGTTAATGTTGATTAACACCTGGCACATACCTCGAAGTCGTGGTGGAAAAACAAAATGTATGGTGGTGTACAAAGCTGTGGTTATATACTGCTTGGATGTGTTACCGCAGAGAAAACAATGTACCAAATAAGAACACAATGACCCTCTTTTCCTACAGTTCACAGAATGATAGTTTATGCTGGCGTATGCAAGTGACTTCAGTCACTGGCCACCTGCGCTGGCGGCGCAGTGTACCTGTGTATCACAGTTTTAAGGCGATTGATATTGAATTGGCTGGTCAGTTTAATAAACACCAATTGGTTGGAGGTCCAAAATGTTTTTCGAGGACTCCATCTGAACTTAACCTGTGATGTACAAGCAGTGTTTGGAGGTAGTACGTGGCTTACACTTGCTGTTGTATGGGGCAATCAAGCAGATTATGGTGGCCTTGAAGCATTTCCAGATGCTAACATTTTGGCTTGGAAGATATGGAGTATTGCTGAGACTACAGGACTGTTGCCTAAACAGCCTTATGGTACCCTTGTTCCAAGCATGCCATTTGTTTTGACTACGAGAAGGGAGAAGAAGTTAAATGCTGATGAGTACCTCTTTTTATGGGCGAGAGTCGGCAATGGCAATTATAAAATAAAGATCAACGGTGATTGTATGATTTATTACGGACATTAAAGTGTGTTCTGTCCTTTCCTTATCTGTCCTTATTTCAGGTGTGCCGCAGGGGAGTGTCATAGGACCATTGCTATTCACTATATACATAAATGACCTGGTGGATGACATCGGAAGTTCACTGAGGCTTTTTGCAGATGATGCTGTGGTGTATTGAGAGGTTGTAACAATGGAAAATTGTACTGAAATGCAGGAGGATCTGCAGTGAATTGACACATGGTGCGAATCTCAATGTAGACAAGTGTAATGTGCTGCGAATACATAGAAAGATAGATCCCTTATCATTTAGCTACAAAATAGCAGGTCAGCAACTGGAAGCAGTTAATTCCATAAATTATCTGGGAGTACGCATTAGGAGTGATTTAAAATGGAATGATCACATAAAGTTGATCGTCGGTAAAGCAGATGCCAGACTGAAATTCATTGGAAGAACCCTAAGGAAATGCAATCCCAAAACAAAGGAAGTATGTTACAATATACTTGTTCGCCCACTGCTTGAATACTGCTCAGCAGTGTGGGATCTGTACCAGATAGGGTTGATAGAAGAGATAGAGAAGATCCAACGGAGAGCAGCGCGCTTCGTTACAGGATCATTTAGCAATCGCGAAAGTGTTACGGAGATGATAGATAAACTCCAGTGGAAGACTCTGCAGGAGAGACGCTCAGCAGCTCGCTACGGGCTTTTGTTTAAGTTTCGAGAACATACATTCACCGAAAAGTCAAGCAGTATATTGCTCCCTCCTACGTATATCTCGCGAAGAGACCATGAGGATAAAATCAGAGAGATTAGAGCCCACACAGACGCATACTGACAATCCTTCTTTCCACGAACAATGCGAGACTGGAATAGAAGGGAGAACCGATAGAGATACTCAGGGTACCCTCCGCCACACACCGTCAGATAGCTTGCGGAATATGGATGTAGATGTAGATGTAGACCAATAAATGTATTTTTAATTGGATTACCACATATGTCCAATGTCAACATGCAGACAGTATTTGTTTCCCAACATATGGGTGACGTTAGCGGAGTTTTTATTGTTCATAGTTTTTCTCTGTTGGATGGTACAAAAAACGATGATACAGAGAATGTTTGGGTAACAGACATGAATGCACCCTAAAGCATACAGATCTCCTTTGGACTGCAGTACCTGTATGTAATTTGGAGATGCACTGTAATGCAGTAGCAAAAACCTTGTCCTGCTTACTGTTCCAGTATGATGTGGAGTCTTCCTCATTTTCCCAACAAGAAACACCACCGTATCTGGTTGCACTGTCTTTTCTACTACCTTGTGTTGCAGGAGAAATCTCCGTTTGACGCTGGCCGTACACACTGTACACAGCTGGCGAAACTACGCAACATGCTCCCATTTCCACCAAGTGGTCAAAACATAATTCAGCTCACCCTGTTTCTCTATTGGTTACAGAGTGTGGTAGATGTAGTGCTCTCCAACTTCTGCTCGGTTGTGACTTAAACTGAGACGTTCACATGGTGAAAGCTTCACAGAGGGCGGGGCAGGGACTGAAAACATTTACAAGATGCAGAGGGACTGTCTAAAAGCACGTTGGCGTTTCGCTGTATGGGGTTCTTAGCAAATAGGTTTGAAAAAGATGACTTGTTTCGAGAAATGAGAGTACCACGAATATGATTCACTAGTGGCTTTAATCATTAAAAGACATCTCCATAGGATCCAACGCAAGTATGTGGTTGAATGGAGAGGCAGGATCCCAAATCACAAACAACATACCTACCAGAAAGTGTAACACTATAGATATGAAAGCCATAGGATTTTGTACATTTCTTACAACCTCAATCTAGCGTTGCATTTTTTAAAGTGATTCGTAGCATAGCACACCATCTGCTGTATGTGATCATCCTCAACCTACCATCATCCTCCCTCGAATGTAACCCAGTAGATAAATAGCAGAAGCTCTGCTACACTGCCTACAATGGCATCAAGAAAGAATGCATTACAAATACCATTTGTTAGGGTGAGAAATATCCAGCGGCGCCATGAGGGAGTTGCAAACATCGGCTTAATACAACGTTCCTTAGCCAGGTCATTTTCTAAATTCGGTGAGAATTGTGATTTTATTCCGAGCCTACATCGCTAGCGACGTGGACCTGCGCTTTCGATCTGTCGGTACACAACCCAGCGATCACCGTCTATGTGCAATGGAGCGGTATTTGTGTGGAAGACCACTTGATTTGGAAGCAACTTCATAACTCGATTTATAAATTTATGGATATCGTTAGCGACACTCACGTGCGCTTGTAGAATCAAGACTGCTTTTTAAGCAGGGTGAAGGTAGCATAGCCGTTGAGATCGAGTTTTTCAATAACTGGTCGCTTATAAGGCGATTACGTTTCTTTTCCTAAGACACTGGTACCACACACAAGAGAAAAAATGAGACATATCAATCCATCGCGGATTTTCGCTAAATATTGTTTGGTGTCACCACCATTAAGTTATTGGCGAAGTATTGTACTTGGAGGGGGATGTGTAGTAGATTCACTGTGCTCAGCAGACTTATATCGTTTGTATTGGGGGTGTAAAGTTATTGTGGTCATTGATCTGACATATGTAAAGAAATTGACTATGTCCTGCCATGAATAAGGTATGGATTTGATAGGGGAGCGCATCAATAGCCGTAAGGGAGGTAAGGGATTTTACGTGGAAAATTTGGTCCTGTCATAAGGAGGATATTGGTACTGATATTTCCAGAACAACAGCCTTCAGAAGGAGGTATTTCCTATACTTCGCTCGTTGTCGAATGTCATCATATTGGGGCTTCAACGTAATATTTAATTGTAATTACGGTGTTAGATATGTTTCTGGCTTCCTAGGACGATTCTAGCTGGCATGCGGGTTTGTGTCAGAGGTAGCCGGTGACCGGAACGAATTATCGTTTCCGGCTTACAGCGAGAGCCATCGCTGAGCAAACTAAACTCTAGATGTGGGGTACAAGAATGCAGCTGACCTAATCATGTCGCCTTCTAGGTTGGTGAATAGCGAACGAATACTCAGCATGTGCTGGGCAGCCTTCGTGATCGCGTGTGTTGCAGGTATTCTCCATGGAAATTTGAGAAGACACAATATGGCTAGTGTTTGCGCTGGACAATTAGTCCCTCCCATGTACATTGACCGGTTGACTGCTTGTACTGCCATTCTACACATTTCTTGTCCTTATTTGGTTGATAGAACAACCATTCCAGCGGAGGTTCGAGTCCTCCCTCGGGCGTGGGTGTGTTTGTCCTTAGGATAATTTAGGTTAAGCAGCGTGTAAGCTTAGGGACTGATGCCTTAGCATTTAAGTCCCATAAGATTTCACATTTTTTTTGTTTTGAACAACAATTGTGATATGTGTTGTTTGCATCTAGATGGTCAGAAATAGGTGGAACAGACATTTGCTGGTTCTCTAGACGAGAGAAACACATACGATTCTATGTATTAAAGCCTTAGTTCACTTTGGAATCTGTTATCTTATTGACATCGGCATTCGTTAAAAAATACGAATAGAACTACCAGTTTCCCCTGTGTTTCGAGTTTTCAGGTAAAGATCTTCACAGACAATATAAATTTATAGTTACTCAGTGGTTTGCTGCGCGTCTCACATAATGACTTCGCTAAGGTTTCGGGTTTCCAGACACACAATCTGCACTCTTTGTCTTCAGAATCATACTGTGCAAGTGACCAGAAGCATACTGCTATATGGTGAATATCGAGAATTACTCATATGTAGTATGATATTATGCAAACCGTGTGAAAATACATATGTTCTTGTAACCCAGAGCCTAGGGATGATCGCAGAAACCATTGGACCAAGCAGGCCAGATTTAAAGCAATACCATTAGCAGACGCCTTTGTACTGGGGGAACCAGCCTAGCCCTTGTACACCAGTTCAGAGAATGATTGCTGTTTGTGGAGACCACTCCGATCGCGCATCAGGCCAGCATGTGCGGCGGCAGTTGCCTTGTGATTGTTGGCCGCAGCGAATGACCGAACCATCTTGAAGGAAAGGAAATATCTGCATCGATGTGGTATGTTGGTACAATCGTTTGTGGTGATATAGCCTGGTTGAAGATCGGTTTCCTCGAGGGCAGTGTAATTGAGGAAGTGTCTTTGGCGATAGTTTCCATATTTGATGATCTGCAGCCTATTTAGCAGTGTTTAACTGTCAATTTAATATGACTGCCGTACAAAATAATTTGTCACTGGAATTCTAGTCTATTGTCTGTCTGCAGAAACTGGCGGACAGGCTCCCACACCGGCAGCTGCAAGTTGGTTGGTAAATTAGAGTTCTCAACTCACAGGAAGTTCCTTGAAGTGAGAGAGTCATAAGACATTTTATATGGGGCGTAGGAGCCTCTACAGATTGATTCGAACAAGGCAGGGGCAAAGTATCTACGGAAAGTTCCATGATGTCTGAGAGTCATGTGAAGTCTTCTTTGTTTGAGTGTTCAGAGCCAAGTCCGAGCAGACCAGTCTCTTCTGGTTTAGACAGGTGGAATGCTGTCCCCCATCCGCCGTTGCGGCTTTAGAGCATCCCCAGACCAGTAGTTGCAGGGCATCGAAAATTCACCGAAAATTCCAGCCATCTTTCTCATCCGTAGGGCAGTGCTTCTTATTCTGCTTGTGTTTTTTTTTCACGATCTGTTGTGGAATTCGAAATGGGTCATGAACTTTTAGATACGTATTTGTTCTGATTTTCCCATCTGTGCTTAGACATTAGAATGCGCTTCGAGAAGTGAGGAAAATAACGTCCCTGACTCCAGCAGCAAATATAAACTAAGACCCACTGCGCGATTCAGAAATGTAACGAACAACACAGGAGCTATAGAACTCAGAAATTTTTGTCTGTTTGGGAGTGATTTCAAACAAGTAGTTAAAGCTCGAAATGTGGTGGGCGTCTTATTTAGGGCTACAGAAATATTTATTTCGACTTGCATATATCACCTTTTTGGTGTGTAAAATCGGATGTCCCAGCTGATATCGGTAAATTATTTCTCGATTGACAAATCATTTCTAACACTGATTTGGCTTAGAAAGTAAATATTCATGTAATTCTAGAGTTTGGAGATGTCGCAGCTCCAACTACAATTCTCACGGCGCTTTGTGTGGAAGTGTGATCCGATTAGTAGTTTTGTGATACATATTCAATTTGAAAAACTAATTGTTTAATAAAAATTACCTGTGGTACATCTCCTGAAGCAGCAGAATTTGCAGAGTTTTGTGACATCTACAAGATATGTATGTGGCAATATCCTGCACATTGGTTAAAAACTAGATTTAATGACTCCTGAAGCAGTTTGTGTTCAACAACAAGGGGTATCCATCCATGAAAAGCTGAAAGAAGAGCCACTGGAATTAACATCAGAAAATGTGGTAAGGGGAAAGGTGAAAAGGTCGCTGATAATATGCACATAAAAATCAAGAATTTGGAAGTGAAAAATCTTTTAGATTCAGAAAGTGATATTTCTTCTAGTTGAAAGCAAATTAGTACGTTTTCTCACAAATAGAAACAAAATCCTAGTCCCAACATATTTGTGAATTGTATATTAGCAGCATACTGGATGACAGGAAGTTGAGTAGAGGTTAACTTTGGAGGAGACGAAGTAAGAATTCGGAAAGATGTGAGAGAGCAAACAGTTACTTTTGAAGAGAAGACTACAGAATCTACTGATGCTTTTATGGGGATATACTGTGTTTAATAGAAGAAGACTATGGAAGGCAGCACAAATGGATTACGTAAAATATTTCACATTTAACCAGTACCGCAAAATAGAAGAACACACAATGGAAGAAAGGTAAATCAACCAGAAAATCGAGGGAGTAGAAGCTACCTGTAGCCACTGTGCTGAATGAATATAAGAAAGTATTTTCCAGGAAGGCGCTGTAATCAAAGGACCACCATGTAAAGTAAAATACAGCCACATCAACATAACTTTACAAAACTGTACCTGACGCCACAAGCCAAAAAACTGCAGCAGAGAAAGAAGTAGCTGGCCGTGGTGGTCTCACGGTTCTAGGCACGCAGTCCGGAACCGTGCAACTGTTACGGTCGCAAGTTCGAATCCTGCCTCGGACATGGATGTGTGTGATGTCCTTAGGTTAGTTAGGTTTAAGTGGTTCTAAGTTCTAGGGGACTAATGACCACACCATTTTTGAAAGAAATGCAGAAAATGCTTAAACTGGGTATCACAGAGTCTGCCAGATATTATAATTAAATATAGTTGGTGAAGTAAGAATCACGTCAGATGTAAAGGAAGTAAATAAAATGGCAGAAGGGAATGGCAATGATGCATACAAGCAGACACATACAAATTTCATACCCTTTTTTTTGGAGCTAGTCAAGTAGCACTGCTAGGGCAAAAGGACTTAGTATGTGAAGAGAAATGAGGTGACTAAAGACACGCTCCCCACCCCCCCCCCCCCCCTCCAAATTACAGTCTGAACTTCAGGTTTGTTACCAAGACACATAGGCCCAAATTGTTTTGATTCACTATTTATAAAGCGTGTGGAGCTAAATGCAACTACATGCCCAGACGCTATGCAAGTGTAGGTGCACAGCAGTCCAGTTCTTCCCCACTACTACTCACATGATTTGGGGCGGGGGGGGGGGGGGGGGGTCTCTGGGCACAACTCTATATATGCATGGGGTCCCTCCACAACTGCCAGCAGTAGTCAGCATTGAGAAGCAGTGACTACTTACTGGTGACATCCCACTAACAGACAGGTCACTAACATGCAGCTGTGCTTGGCATACTCGCGCTTTACCATGACAGACAGCTAGGGGAATACCAACACAGCCTCAAATGAAAGTGTTTATGTGATTCGATTAGATTCAGTTTTCATTCATGAGATGATACTCGTGGCCGTGAACATGTCAGAAAGCATAACACAAAAAAGTCAAACATTTGAATGTACTGTATTACTCATTTCCTTGGCCATTTGGCAGGAGATTATCGAGATATGTGAATACGTTACAGTAAAGTGGAACTGCTAATATTTACAGAACTGGCAGACTGTCAGAATGAAACATAGTTATGCACTTTTAACAAATTTATCATACACAAAATACCTAATCTTGACTGTTGTGACCAAGTACTGTCAAAACTGAAATTTAACAGTCATTGTTACTTAAACTAGTCTAACAGTCCCTGTTAAATTATTCATTTATAGAGTAGAAGGAGTTTCCAACCAAAAAGCCTTTCAAACTCTGTTTTAATTGTGCTTTATCAGAAATCTGTTTTTATTGGTTGCTGGCAATTTATTGAAAATGTGTGTTCTGGACTCCTTTTTTTGACCAAGATAAGTGATTTTAGATCTTTATGTGGATGGCTCGTCTTCCTAGTACTGGAATTATGTATTGAGCTGTTGTTGGTAAACAAAGACATGTTATTTTCAACAAATTTCATTAAGGAATAAATGTGCTCAGAAACAGTGGTTAGAATAACCAGTTCCTTGAACAGGTTCCTACATGATATTCTTGAATTTAGAAGACAAATGAGTCTTATTACATGGTTTTGCACTCTAAAAACTTTTGCTCATTTTGACTAGTTACCCCAGAATATGATCCCATACAACATAATAGAATTATAGTAAACAAAGTATGCAAGTTCTTTACCTTTATATCTCCTACATCTGACAGCATTTGCATTGTAAATACAGAATTCTTTACGCACTTCAGTAATTCTGTGGTACTCCCTTCCCAACTTTATTATCGAGTTGTAAGCCCAGAAATTTAACACTGTCAATCTCTTCTATCTGCATGTCTTCAAATATTATACACATGCTGGAAGGAAATATCTTACAGTTTCTCAGTTGAATATAGTGGGTCTAAAGTTTCATAACAGTGAATCAGCTTTATACCATTTATTAATGGTGAAAAAATGATTAACAGCCATTTCTAAGTCTGTATTTAACTTGAAACTTCCTGGCAGATTAAAACTGTGTGCCCGACCGAGACTCGAACTAATTCTGTACTTAACTTGTTATTTATTGCAATGTTTGTATCATCTACAAAGAAACTTAGCATCTGGCAATGAAACAGACGAAAGGTCATTAATATTGAAAAAGCAATGGACACAAGATGGAACTTTGAGAAACATCACACATAATTACTATCCAATCAGATGAAGACTGATTGTCTACTCCACAGGTATTCCACAACGACATCCTTTGTTTCCTTTTAGTTAGGTAAGACTAGAGCCATTCTGCAGCTCTGCCATTATGATTTAAATAAGAGAACGCTGTGATTCATACAGTTAAAGGTTTCTGATAGGTCACAGAAAATGCCAGGAATGCCTAATTTGTTATCTAATGAATTAAGTATATTCTCACTGAATGTGTAAACAGCCTTCTCTATGTTGGAAGATGGAAACCAAACTGTTACTTGGACAATATCTTATTTTCAGTCAGATACTCAAAAAGATGCTTGAATGCTACTCTTTCAAATATTTTTGAAAAAGCCAACAAAAGTGAAATTGGTCGATAGTTTGTTGGTATCTCTTTTCCCTCGCTTGTAAAGAGGCTTAAATTCGACATAATTTAGCCAGTCTGGAAATGTTCTGCTGATAATAGATTGATTACACAAATGACTTAAAAAATAACCTAACACACATGAACACTCTTTGATTAACTTCTTTGATATGTTATCATCACCAATAGAGCACACTGAGTTTGATGATCTTCTGATGGCCGTTACTTCTTTGGGAGAACTGAGTGTCATTTCCATTTTACTGAAGTTATTTGCAATCTTTCTAATGCATTAGATGCTAATATCGTAGCTATCCCTAGATAGTAGATAAGTTTCCTTCTTGTCCCATATGATATCATTATTCCTTGTGTAATCCATAGTTTATTTATAGGCTACTGTTTTATTTGAATTACCTTTAGAGGAAAACAATTTTCAAGTGAGTAAGTAACTTTATTAATGAATGATTTGTATTTTCCAATTGAGTCAGAAGTATTGTAAACATCTGTCTAGTTCATGACTTTGAGCAGTCTCCTAAATTTGCGTATTTCTGACCGACATTACCCTCTTGTACTCTGATTTAACAGATTTTGTATCGTGATGAGTTTCAGCATTTAACATAAGATGCTGTTTGCCATGATCAGGCAAGCCATTTAGTATTGGTTTTGTGAAACGACTTTTTTCCCTAGATTTGTCTACAAAGATATTGTCAATAGCAGTCTCAGAGCATTTACATATCCTAGTTGCAAATTTCACAGTAGAAATTAAATTGAATGACATTGTTACTGATTGCAATAATTGTTCATTGACAAAGCTTTTCAATAAATCCACATTAAAATCACCAGCAAGCACTATTTCCTTATTTTTCTGTGAATGGGACAACAGAGCTTCCAGATCTTTTATGAAGAGGTTAAAGTTTCCTGAAGGTGCACTGAATATACTTTGTTTCTTTTCCTCTGATAATCGCTATATTCTATGATTTTGCATATAACCATTTGGTGTTTACTACTTCCTGCACCAATATAGCCTTACATGCTACTTCCAGATTTTCTGCTGCTCAGTCACGAGGTGGGAGGGATGTAATGGACTCTTCACAGCTGTTCACAGATTCTGTAACATTGAAGGAAAGGCATCTCCATGTTGCATTTAGGAATATGAAATACGTACAAAAATGCCTGAATGATAGATTACATAAGCAGAAGATAGTTCTCTGACTTACATTGTTTTTTGTAGAGAGTCGCCACAACTGTAGAATTTATGGGGAATGTCTCCAATCTCATTCCAACTGCTTTCAGAATCTGCAACACTGAAGGAACATGCATGCGTAATCAGTATGATGTCAACTGCAAGACAGACATTAAAATATAAAGTAAAAAACATTTATGAATTTTGTGATTGATAATCATTAAATAAATATTTGTGACACTTAAACATTTTAGTCCTGCAGGAGCTAAAACAATGTCAGCTGGCACTGTGATGATAATGGTGATGTCTCTGATAGTGCAACATCAGCCGCCCGGAGTGGCCGTTCGGTTCTAGGCGTTACAGTATGGAACTGAGCGACCGCTATGATCGCATGTTCGAATCCTGCCTCAGGCATGGATGCGTGTGATGTCCTTAGGTTAGTTAGGTTTAATTAGTTCTAACGTCTAGGCGACTGATGATCTCAGAAGTTAAGTTGCATAGTGCTCAGAGCCATTTTTTTGCAACAACAAACTTGTTAGTGAGTCTTCAAGATCTTATGCCCTAACTTCCTTGCAATCTGCAGAAAGGGGCGTCCCAAATTTTCTTATCTGTCAATGAACTCCTGCTGAATTATAACCTGTTTATGAGAGTTTTTATATTGTGTGAAAGCAGGCATGTTCTGACACGTGCAACATCCCATTTCCAAGAAACATGATCTCCAGAGCATGTGTGTCCTCACATTGCCGAGCGGTGTGGCCGAGCGGTTCTAGTCGATACAGTCTAGAACCGCGCTACCGCTATGGTCGCAGGTTCGAATCCTGCCTCGGGCATGGATGTGTGTGATGTCCTTAGGTTAGTCAGATTTAAGTAGTTCTAAGTTCAAGGGACTGATGACCTCAGCAGTTAAGACCCATAGTGCTCAGAGCCATTTGAACTATTTGTCCTCACATTACCTCTGCCCAGTGAGAAGGAGGTGGCATTCTGCATTAAATTTTAAAAATAATACTAGCGAACCATATCAGACCACAATGAGATTTTCACTCCTGGTAGATTAAAACTGTGTGCCGCACTGAGACTCGAACTCAGGACCTTTGCCTTTTGCGGGCAAGTGCTCTACCAACTGAGCTACCCAAGCACGACTCACATACCGTCCTCAGAGCTTTACTGCTGCCAGTACCTCATCTCCTACCTTCGAAACTTTACAGAAGCTCTCCTGCGAATATTGCAAAGCACTTGCCTGTGAAAGGGAAAGGTCGCGAGTTCTAGTCTCGGTCTGGCACACAGTTTTAATTTGTCAGGAAGTTTGATATCAGCGCACACTCCGCTGCAGAGTGAAAATCTCATTCTGGAAACATCCTCCAGGCTCCGGCTAATCCATGTCTCCGAAGTATCCTTTCTTTCAGGAGTGGTAAATCTGCAAGGTTCGCAGGAGAGCTTCTGTAAAGTTTGGAAGGTAGGAGGCGAGGTACTGGCAGACTTAAAGCTGTGAGGACGAGCCGTGAGTCTTGCTTGGGTAGCTCAGTTGATCGAACACTTGCCCGCGAAAGGCAAAGGTCTTGTGTTCGAGTCTCGGTCTGGCACACACAGTTTTAATCTGCCAGGAAGTTTCATATCAGACCAGTTTCAAAACATCAATGTTTATTTTTATTACATGAAGAATTATAGATTGTTTGGCTTAGTCAGAGTCCAGATTCTAAAAAAAAGTCTAGGTGTGTGAGCTGAGAAATCTCTTGGTAGGCAATCAGTCTTTGCTTGTGTTCTGCTGGTTTTCAGGAATTTCCCATCCCTAGCAGTAAAGAAGGCTTTCGTCTGCTATCTTTTGTACGTCTGTCGTTAAATTGGTGAAAATGTAACACAGTTGATGGGAAATTGCCGAAGCACTTAAAGGCGAGATCTGAGAAAGATGAGATGCTTATATGAGGCAGCAATAAGCACAGCTTTGTAGTAAAAACGAAAAACATTTTAATTTTTTTGAAAGCAGACAATTACTAATACTTATCTATCATGATGATTAAAATCTCAAGAAAGATCCAATCATTCTTATCTTAATGCTAGCACTAATTACGTGGTTGATGTACTGCAAAAGATTTTTTATGACACAAGAGTCATGCCTCTAAATTTTTTATGTGGAAGCTCTTAAACATTTTAAATAAAACAAAATTTATTAACATTATACATCTTTATTCTCCATGTTTATATATTTATTTCTCAATATAGTCACCCTGGCGATGAAGACATTTTTCCCAACGAGAGAGCAGTTTGTTGACGCTATAGAACGTTTGACTTTATTTATGGTGTCACAACTTCACTGGTACTTGCACCACTTTTTCACTACTGCATTGAATTCCTTGAAGGTGTTATATAAGTTTAGGAAACAGATGAAAGTCAGATGGAGCCAAGTCCGGACTGTATGGAGGACGATTGATGACAGTGAGCCCTAGATCATCGATTGTTGCAGATGTCACAGCACTCGTGTGTGTTCTGGCATTGTCATATTGAGGGAGCCGGTGATCCATGTAAGGCTCAGTTCTTCGAATCCCTGCTTTCAGTTTTCTGGGGGCCTTGAAATATCTTGCAGAGTTTACAGTGATGCCTTTAGGCATGAATTCTAAATGCCACACTTTCAACATCCCAGAACACCATGAGCATGGCTTTGCCTGCTGATGATTTGATCTTGAACTTTTTTGACGTCGGTGATCCTTTGTGAAGGAACTCCATTGCAGCGTCTCTATTTTCAGTGTCAAAATGGTAAACTAAGCTTTCAAAAATGTTGTTAAGAAACTCATCACACTTACGATCAAAACAAAAAAAAAAAAATTGTTGGCAAGTGTCCAATCTCCTTCGTTTCATGTCAGGAGTGAGCACTCCAGGCACTCCCAGTGACACAATCTTCTCTAGTGCAGTTCTGCAAAGATGACCAGTGAACACACCCGTATACACTACATTTACCTGAGAGCTGTGGCTGTGGTTCCAACGATTTTCTCTGGTGAGTTGTCAAACCAGTTCCAATGAGTCTCTTTGGTTGCCATATGTGGCCGTCCACTCCGAGCACTGTCACACATGTTGAAATTAATGCTACGGTTTCCTTCATTAAGAGTATGAACAACCCAATTGCACATTACTGATGTCGATATAACATCACCATTCACCATTGGAAGCATATGTTCTGCAGTTATGCTATTTCTCACGCACTGGCATAGTTACATTACACACTATCATGTTATGTGCTACAATTCAGAGTCCTCTAGTGGCAGAAAGCTGCAACTTGGGTCAGCAGAGAGGGAAAGTTGACCAAGTAATATGCAGGAGATGTAATATTTCAACGAATATTGAGGACTGAATAAAAAATCCGAGGCATTAGTTTACAGCATTCAGTCGCAGACAAACTATATCACAGATTTTAGTAAGTAGCCTATGAAACATGTTGTATGTATATTTCACTTCCCATTTTATCAATATTATCTTCTTTATATATAAAATTCATGATGTGCTACATCATGCTACAGAAATTGAGCTAAAGCAGCTACTGAAATGATGTAAATGAATCCAGTTGCTATTAACCAGAGCGTAAATGCTAGTGTTCTAATTTTAAATGGTAATGAAAGTGTCAACCGATACATGTTTTAA
This sequence comes from Schistocerca gregaria, assembly GCF_023897955.1. Classification (NCBI taxonomy): domain Eukaryota; kingdom Metazoa; phylum Arthropoda; class Insecta; order Orthoptera; family Acrididae; genus Schistocerca; species Schistocerca gregaria. The sequence goes on from NC_064922.1 coordinate 872,493,600, forward strand.
TTTTCGATTAATGCTAATGAAAGTTGCAACAACGATTTAGTGCTAAGTGCAATTTATTCATCAATTTAATGCTTATGTAAAAACGCTTGCACCTAGATTCTTGTTTATTATGCTGTTTAGCTTTTGTCAACAAAAACAGTATATGAAAAGTTATCTGTCAAAATTTTGCATAGTGGCTTTTTATTATGTACTGTGCTGGGTATTTGTGTCAAAAACCAATAACATAGTTATCATAAACACTGCTCATGTTCTCTTCCCTTCCCTCTAGTGTAAACACTTGTACAAGTGAAGTGTGGTGAATTATCTTCTGGTTTGCTCAGGAATTAGAGGAGTTAGTTTCGATTATTGCTTAAAATTTACGTTGACTCAATTTCAGTTGCATGTGAGACATTCCGTCAGTTTAGAGACATCTGCAAAAAGTGCATTTTAAAGTCTTGGAAACAGTTTATTGCGTGGGATTTTGGAGCATGTGTTGGATCTTAGGTGAGGTATCATTTTACTTCTGTAGAAAAATTCGAAACATAGCCCAAGTAATAGAATGTATTAAATATGCAGAGTGCAGGAAGCAGAGTCCAGATGGTTGCCATCTTATTGCAGGAAACAGGAGACTGCTGACTAGCCTTGCCGAGTTATTTGCACACTTTAAAAAGAAAAAAAATGCAGCAAAAGTGTTTTTAGCATAAAATTCCATCACAGAGATACGAGCTCCAATTATCTGTTCCTTGTTTGGAGAGATCGAGTTTCTAGCAAGTACTGTAGCTTCGATAATATTCCTTGCAAATGCGAGACCAATTAGTTTAAAAAACTTGCTGACTAATGGTTAATGATCACACTTGCCATGCCGAGTCAGTATAATGACTGACACTAGTAGCATTGTCGTTGTCTAAGGCGCCATCATCATCGTGGACCGTCACCTAGTAAACTGTCAAACATAATGGAATACAGGCTAATGGTGATAACCCTGTAAACTGGTCTTCATTGTCCAATCCAATATGACTTTGAATCAAATAATGGAACTTGTCGCCATTTTTACACGTTATAATACTATACACTGAATAAACACAGAGATATGTATATATACACAAATATCTTTCATTTTCAGAGAAATAATGCATATCTCTGATTTTCAAGCGAAATTGCCATAGTTTTTTAATGGATACCTTTGTACTTGGCCCCATTATTACCCCCACCTCATTTTAATATTATACTGAGATTGGATGGACAGGGTGGCCAGCACAATTTGTCTAGTTCCACCATTCTGGAATTTAACTGACTGTTTCATTTTAATACTAGGTTGTGATTGGCTGGAGAGAGGGGAGGTTTTAAATTTCCCTTAAGGACATGAGGAGCGGCGGCGCTGTCTTTTATGAGAGCCTTGAAACTATTTCTGAGGTAAGCGAGAAAGTGATGGAGAACACATTGACATAGTTTCCAGTCTGCAAGTCCACATTCTTGTCCAGCCCACTGAAAGAAATGTTTCTATTCGCTATTTACTCACCAGGGTCAGGAACTATGATACTAGATGAACATTTTGAGTTCTAATTGATAGATATATTTGATAAATTTTCACATGCACAACATGGTAATACTCAGGATGTTAATAGTAACAATAAATCTCGCTAAGCTCAAAAGCACGATGAGAGAGGTGGCCACTACTGTAAGTTCCCATTAAATGGTCTTTCGCCCTGACTTCTGATAATCAAAATAACTACTCGCCACAGAAGTGGAAAATAACTGTCACCACTTGCCATGCAGATTTGTTAACATTATGTACGGAACACTGAGAGTTACTTCTGCGAAATCTAAACCATCCAGGATGGTGTACAGTCCTCGCAATTTCACTTTCTATTATTACCGATAATATGCGTTTAGTAACAGCGTGCTCTGACACATCTGAGGCAGAGCCTACTCTGGAGTCGTGAGTGACATTGATCGTACAGTATCTGGGTGTGAAGTGAAGCCTTGCATCTCAGGCCATATTTATATACGGGCGCAGTGGAGGGCCATGGAAACACCTGCTTTTATCCGCACTATGCCTCTAAACGGCCGCTTTCTCTGACACACAATACTTTATAACTAAGTAATGAATCAATTTAGAATCTTCTTAATTTTTGTATGAACGTAATTGGGTTATCTATAATCACAGAAAAAGATTTAACTCACCTGCATTTACACTTTCCCATCTACATTTTGTAGAACAGAACTAACATTAGAACATAACCTCTGATCTACAGCTTTAAGAGAACTTGTTTTTGGTGTTATTAACATCAAGGTCTTGAAACTTATTACAGCTCTATTATTTAATAGGTTTCATTATGTGCTGTAATCAGAACTTTCTAGCATTAATATTACATATACTTAATCTACTACAAATAAGGACGTTTTTGTTCCAAATTTAGTTTTCAGTAAACTACTCTAAAACCATGGTACCTATTTTTATGTTGAACTGAAGCTCCAGACAGTTTTTTGGCTTCCTAACTTTTTTATTTAGCGTAACCTATTTTTCTGAAAAATAGGGACTCTGACTAAAATTTTGTTCCTATCAAGTTGATACTTGTAACAATTGATTTTGACATATATTTGCACATTTACTTAATTTTCGGACCTATAGCTTTGTTATTTGAGGTCACTTTCGTAAAACCATGTATTCAGGGAAAGATATTCATCTGATTAATCTGAGATTTGACAGTTTAAACATTAATATACTGAAGCACATGTAGAAAAAATTAAGAAAAGCAACTTTAACTTTTGATTTCTTTCTTAAATTATGGTGCAATACTTGTGTGCTATGCACAGACCTGTTTAAGTAACGTGGCGCTAGTAGCGGTGAACTGGGGTAAGTCCTGCCACATTTGGTTGCTTCTGTATCTCCCAAATGATATAGCGCTTGTCTTGCCATAGACAGCTGGGCTGGTTCTGAAATCTTGCTTTTATTATTTCCCACCAATTTTCAAATTTCCCATTATCTTATTTTTTTAAAATTTCCCACGATACATCATCTTGGATTGTTAAGTCTCCCAGTGATGAGAAGTTTAGAAATATGTTCTGTACATACAAGAATTTATAGTATGAGAGAGACGAGAAATATCTTGAGAGTACACAGAAGAGTTTCATTAAATACAAGAAATGCAGGGGCTTTGTCCTATAAATAAACTGAAATTAGTACATCTTAAATTTCGTCAGGAGAAGATAACAGTACAGCTAATGGTTCAAACTTTGAGTGCTTGAGACAGTAGTGCCCTACAACATTTATTTTGTGATTTAAAATTACAAGTATTTCAGGGGACTGAAGGAACATCAATCTTTTCTCTTGTTTTTGACCAAATATGTGATGTCTGCTACTCCAAAAATCCGTTGTTTGAGGAATGCAGATCACTTATATATGATACCAATAAAAGCGTTTAAGAACTTTTTCTTGAGGAGTAGGATGTTACACAGACATATTTCAAATCATATTTGTGGTCAATATTTAATAGATAACATGTTTAACTACAAAGGTGAATACATAATAAACATAGCGTACAATTCATTTCAACGAGTACAAACATTTATTCACAAAAAAGTATTTAATTTGGTTATAAACTAATTCCCAGTATATGTTCTTATTGAGTGTGGCAATTTGTTGTACCAAATTGAATCACCGATATATCGACTGAGGTCGGTTGCTTTTAATCTTTTACTTTGATGGGAATAATGTGCTTATTTCTTGGGTTGTGATAATGTGCATCATAGTATTTGGATATCTCACACTCTTGGATTACAAAAAAGATGATAAGTCTGTATACATGCAATGAGTATATACTGAGGTATTTATTTTTGATAAGGGTATCATGACAGGTTTCCCACTATTCCAGGCCATGTGTCAGCCTAACAGGTGTCTTTCGTAGTACCAATATTCTGTTCAAGCACACATCAGTGCCAACATTCACAGCTCTGTCCTATAAATTATAGATGGGAAAACTGCTACATAGTAAACTGTGTTTTGAGCTTTTTTGCAGACAACCTGGCTAAGGAAATAAAACACACTCAATTTTTTCCCTCATTCATAGCTACCATGGTTTTCCCACCAAAGTACGCCTTCTATTTGCAGATCAAGGAATTTAAAGTCTTTATTATCTGCATAAGAAGTTCTACAAATATCTTCTACACGCCTGTGACAAGAGTTGCCTGCTTTGAACTCTAGTAACTGCGATTTTGTGGTATTACTGTTAGGCCTTGGTTACTGAATTATTTAGCCATGTAAAACATCCTATGTGTTGATAAATACATTATCTCCTCATTGACACCATAAAACAGAAGGGAGGTGTCATCAGAATGAGTAATTATATGGGAATTAGAAAACGTATTATATCATTTACACACACAAGAAAAGAAAATTGTCCCAATATTGACCCCTGCACCCCTCCCCACATTACGGTTTCAGTGATAGACTGTATGTACATTTTCCTCAGCCCATTTTGAAAATTTATGTTTGTATGCTGTTTACATTTTGTAGTTAAGTAGATAGAAATTCAAGAGAGGTGTGTGTGAAATTGTATATCCCCAATTTCTGCAAGAGAAGTGATGGGTAATAAGGTGAAAAGCTTTTATAAGATATAAAAATATGCCTACAGCATGCTTCCTCCATCTAGGTAGCTATAGACTAGATGCAACAATTCTGTGACATTTGTTGTGGTGTTGTGGTCTTTTCAAAATTTGTGTTGGGTTCTGCGAGGAGGAGACTGCTTTTAGTGAAAAAGGCACTAAACTGTGTCAACATAAATTAATAAAAAATATTATTAAACATAGAAATCAGATATATTGGACTGTAGTTTGACACTTTCTCCTTTGATCCTTTATTTATGCGCTGATTTGACAATGATCTATTTAGTGCATTCGGAAACATATCTTCTTTGAAGCTACAATTGATGAGATATGTATTTCGATTAACCACAATATTCACACATTATTTAAATTATTGTGCTGAGAAGGGCATTCCAACCTCCTGAGTCTTTCTTAGCTGCATAATTATTTAGATTATCTATTCTTCCTTTACTCCCTCAAATTCAAAGCCCTTATCTGTTGTGTAGTTTTTTTGGGGTGTTGAATTAATCTCTGACTGAAATTTAGGGGCTGCGGTTTGTGAAGAATGTTACAAGCAGTTTTTTTGTTTGACTTTCATATCTGACAGTTATTGCTGCCCCTTCTATGTTTGTACATGTTTTATTGTATTTGCTAATGAAATTCGAGGAGACATGGCTTACATATGTTGACTATGCTATTGTTACACTGTGAATATATTTCCTAAGATTTAGCAGTTCAAATCTGAAACTGTCCTTTGTACTAGTATTTTTTCTTTGGAAATGAGTGGCCAGATGATTTGGACAGAATATAGTGGTCATTGGCATTTTTTCTAAGCTTGACGAATCTAGCTGGTAGCTTTAATTTAATTCATTTCATTCTCACTGACTGAGAGTTATTTTTGTTTTAATTGGACAAGAAGTATTAAAATGCCTCAACAAATTTGAATAGAATTCATCCACTTTATTATCTGACTTTTTAACTGGTAGACACAGTCCCTATTCTCTCTGCATAGTATATTTTTTTCAATCTCATTATATTTGTAGTGTTCAGTCTTCGCTTATGCTGAGTTGTTTTCACAATGTATGTGTGATTCGTTTGTATGTATATATTTTCGCTAGCATATAAATGACAGTGTTTTGAAATTTTGTTGCATTTCTCAGAAATTTACAAGAAAAAATTGTCCAAGAATATCGGTTATGAAGTTTTCTTTGGATGTTAATAAACTTTATCGTTGTTACTTTCTCAGTTACAATACTATACTGCTACAGATGGTGTCTCTTAACCCTTTTCTGAAGTTTGGCAGGGGCTAAGTGAATTGATGTGATGACATAACACAACATCCAGAGTGAATACACTATAACGTGTCGGTGAGGTGACTTGGTGGTGCGTTAGCATCTAATATAGATTGACTTTAATCACATTTTCGCTGAAAATCGTCAGAAAGAAACGTTCCATTCTTGAACAGGTAACTGTAAAGGTAAATTCACAATGTATGTCATGCTACCATAATGTCACAGCACCATCACCTCAAGGCACCAGCGTATGAAGGTGTATTCACACTGTCCATCACATCACGGCTTGTCCTGTCAATTCAAGTTACTTGATCTCAACTCGCATGTCTTCCTCACGTGTTCTTTTTGTGGAAATTGGGATCTTCTCAAGATGGTTATCGACTGTTTGTATGCACAAAGTGCATGTACAGAACATGTTAGTTCATGTATGTAGATGCTGGAATCCACATTTGTACGAAATTGACATTTATTGGACTCAAATGGTTGACAGTTTGCGGCGATGAAATGCATATTAGAGAAAGAAAACAGTAGAGCAAAACATCATAAAAAAGAGTGTCATTAAGTAGTAAAAATAGGAATTTTACACATTATAAAAAGACGTCAAGACAGAGAAATCTTTATTTTATATTTTAGGGAATCTAAGCTTCAGTTTTTTAATGTTATATGACAAATTGCACCCAGAAGTACTAAAAGGAACACAATGTTACCAGCTGCGATTACATCCTACCAGAAACTGCTTTGTTTGAGATTAAGTTTAGTTGCTTGTCCAGTGCAAATTTTTGTGCAATAGTCATATCTTCAAGATTTATAGGTTACCTTTCCATCTTGTATTTGGCTTTAATTGTTCAAGAGACTTACATCTATTAAGGTAACATTGACCACTGACACTTGCTAATCTATTTCACACACAATCCAGAGAGCTACTTAACAGTAAGTAAGTCTGCCACAAACATATATTTAAACAAACAAGTTGCAGTGTCTGAATGTTTCAGCCCATTTCTTTACGAAATGGTGTAAATGACTGACAAATACAAATAAATTCCACCTACTAATCAATCTGATTCTACCCACAGTACTAATTTCACTTCAATTTGAAGCCATATTGCCATACATTGCGTTGTAAGATATTAAATACCACACTGATATGTATAAAAATCTGCTTTATAAATGTAGTAGAGGGCAAGTAATTTAGTATGCTCAGGTGTACAATCCAGACTGCTGCTTCACTGCTTCAATTAATCTTTCATCATTTATGATACATTTTAACAAAAGAAAGGAAGATATGAGACAATTTATAACAAATACAGAACAAAAATCAACTAATATTAACCATGAAAGTCACATCAAAACGACATACTGAGATCTGTGCATGGCTGTGTATCTAGAGGTAACGTGCTTGGCGGTCGCGTGATCATCGATGGATGCATGACATCAGGTGAAAAAATTTTCTTCCTGAGGAACTGGAGCTCCTATATAACAATCTGAATCGTCTGCCATGTTTTCCCCAACTCTGAGGATTCAACAGTGTTAAGTTTATGGATGGTTAACCTATTCACGCAATTTTTTACAGTAGTTCTTATAAAATACTTTGTATTGCATGTACAAAGTGAACCAAACAGTTTATAGACATACGTAGAATGCTGTTTTCTTATAACAGTAAACGGCTATAGAGATGTAGACTTGGAACTTGCGTGATACTTCGTAAATATTAAATGTAATGAGTTAAGATGGAAGGGGTTTCTTTCAATAAAACGAAGATTAGGGACCCTAGACAGGTCAGCCAAATGTCGGGGGGTTTAACAAGAATGCTTTTACTTGTTCACTTTGGCTACTGGATCGGGTCGTTGGCTCTGGCTGAAAGACTGTTATGAGACCCAACCTGTTAATTAAAATTGCCCCTTCACTAATTTTGATTAATATTTAATAACTAAATAGTGTTCAGGGGAGTGATCACTACCAAACAAACAAAGATTGCATTGAACACATTTATTGAACACCAATCCTCCTAACATCAAAGTGAACAATGACATACATTTATAAGTGATAAAATTAAGCTAGTAATGGCAATGGCCCTTAAATTCCAAAACTAACTCTTAAGGTCAGATAACGCATCTGTACTTGTTATTCTCTACTCTCCCCCCTTGTCAGACGGCATAAAATACGTCAGATTAAACCTACTGCAATTAACAAATTCTCAATAAGAGCGTGGCTGGAAAACTGAGCTCTGCTAATCGCAGGCATGCGTAATATCGGATTAAATGCTGAAACTGAGCATCACGTTACCAAATGCAGCATCGTGGACAGGTCAGCAAGCTGCCGATGGCGTCTGCGTCGTCGAGAAGCCTCCATTGCAACAAAATGAATTTATTTTCGCGAACAGGCTTCCTGTTCGTAAACTCCTATTCAAAAACTAATTCTGCTTTCTTTCCAATCGTCTCGCACTCGTTAAGACGGGACTCACCAGCCCAAAGGCGGAATCCAGTAACGTCTTTAATAAAGTGTGGCTCAAGGAAATTGCTCTGCTCCTGTATGCTTTCTGTGAGACAGTATTCCCAACCATAATTAGCGGAATCAGCCTGTCTCTAACAGTAAAACATGACAGTACCCCTAACTGAATACTAGTTTCAGTTGCAGCTGGCAGACTTATTCAAAGTTCTCCACAACACACTGAAAAGAATTTACTTTCCTACAGCAGAGCCGAAAGCACGACGACCGCTTGCTACAGGGGCTAAGACGCTTCTCCTCGATAACAGCCCCAAAAGCTTCCCTCTGCAAAAATCAGTACCCCCATGCTATTTTTCGAGCTGGCCAATCCTGTGGCTCTAGATCAGCACAGTTCGCTCCCGTTATTATTTCCTGGCTTCTTCCAGTCAATTAAAACATTCTGCGCCTTACTGCGCCTAGAATGTTCTGGAACAAACTGAAACTCCGTTCAAAATTGAACCCACCAATCGTCTCTCTCTGTTCGCCCTCGCGCGGGAAAAGGTCATTGCGCTAGATTAACCATGTTTCTTAGAAATCCCCAGAAAACGTTAAGATTCGTGGGAAGGCTCCCTTAGGCGCCAGCTCATCTCGACATAGTGGCGTCGGCGTAACATCCAGCGCCAACGAGGCGCCGTCCCTCAAAGGCCCCTCGCAATGGGTGCCTACCTGCTCCGGCGGCGCGTCTCTCCCAGTGGGTCGCTTTCGCATGCCGACTCATAATGGTCGGTTGTAAAGTTCCACACCCCTCTACCCTGCCTTTGAGCAGTGCCACTCTTCCGCTCCAGCCAAACTCAGTGAAAATATCACCTGGCACCCAGGCTTCATGCAACATGCGAATTTCTTAAAGTTAATACGCGTCTTATACCATCTGATATTCCCTATATCAATTTCAATAGGCTGATTGCCTGATAAATAACATAATAAGCGATATCTAACTCGTCTTTGCAACAATTACTATATTACAGTAAGGTGCAAAATACTGCTACCTTACAAAGAAGTCAGCACAAATATCTTCAAATATGGGTGTTATGCATTAACAACCTGTGACTATTTTTTAGTTTTGCCACTTGTAAAAGTGGTGTTCATGTTTTATTCAGTACGACATACATTAAGAAATGCTTCATTTCTGCTATACAGAGGCGAGGGAAAATATAGTTACATCACGCAGTGAAACGAATTTTTATTAATAGTTTCATCTATAATTTAAGCAGTATTCACTTTTTGTACTTCATGATAGTGTTGTTGTTGGTTGTGTTGTGGAAACAACTTTATTCTTAGTTGGTTATGTTATTTTTGAAGGTTCCCTCTCAATGACCAATCCTCTACAAAAATCTCTTCAAAACATCCTGCACTGCATTTCAGATGGTGGCGTGGATACTGACCATCCCATCCCATCCCGTCAAGTTGGTGCACCACCATGCTTTCTCATAACATAACACTAACTTGCCACCTATGCTGCACAAGCGTACCATGACACAAGCTAACGTTACCATCAGAGAGGATTTCGAAGTTTTGACTGCTCGTGTATCTAATGGAAAAGGTGAAAATGAAATGTCGTGTGACAAGGGCCTCCCGTCAGGTAGACCCCTCGCCTGGTGCAAGTATTTCGATTTGACGCCACTTCGGCCGCTTGCGCGTCGATGGGGATGAAATGATATATTATAGAAAATGATAACTTATAGAAAACAGGAAGAAGTTGTATGGAACTATGAAAAAGATAAGCAAAATGTGCAAACTGTGTAGTCCATGCGCAACATAGGCAACATCAAGGATAATGTGAGGTCAGGAGCGCCGTGGTGACGTGGTTAGCGTGAGCAGCTGCGGAGCGAGAGGTCCTTGGTTCAAGTCTTCCCTCGAGTGAAGAGTTTACTATCTTTACTGTCTAAGTTATGATCTGTCCGTTCGTTCAAAGACGTCTCTGTTCACTGTAATAAGTTTAGTGTCTGTGTTTTGCGACCGCACCGCAAAACCGTGCGATTAGTAGACGAAAGGACGTGCCTCTCAAATAGCAACCGAAAACATTTGCTGGCAAGCTCACAGGTCAACCGATTCCTCCACAAGAAAACACGTGTGATATATTCTATACGACACTAGTGACGGCATGTGCGTCACATGACAGGAATATGTTGTAGACCCACCTAACTTGTACGCTTGGCGAATGGGTAAAAAGATTCTTCTACCTTGCCCGATTTAGGTTTTCTTGTAGATGCAGTAATCACTCCCAAAAAGTGATGCAAACATAAGAGTTTGTCACATAAACTGCAACAAATGAATGCAACAGTTTCACAGTCGAACAGTTTTCCCTGTGTTCTGTCAAAACATATGTTTTTACCTCGCATCAGACGGCCGGACGGACAGATAATAATTGTCTGAAAATAAAAAATTAAACTTTTCACTCGAGGGAATACTTGAATCAAGGACCTCTAGTTCTGCAGCTGCTCACTCTAACCACGGGACCAGGGCACTTGTGGACTATTCAGTTTGTATATTTTGCTTATTTTTTCATAGTTCCACACAACTTCTTTCTGTTTTCTCGATTGATCTGTGTTCAGTTTTTCAAGGCCTATCCACTGTGTCAACTTATAACTAAATCTGAGGGGGGTACATTGGGGAGGTTTCCTTGTAAGATGTATAGGGTGATGATTCTTCTGAAAAACCTGGAATGCTCAGGGAATTACATTTTACATGGCAAATCTCAGGGAATTCCAGGAATTTTATAAAATTACATAGAATTCTGCGTTTTAGTTTAGCATTCAAATTGAATTTTATAAAGTGCATATTTAAAATACTTAATATTTCAAAGTGTGTTAGTTGTATGAATATTATTTCACATAAATTATCGATGATTAAAAACTGTGGTTAAATTACTACATATGGTTAGTGTGTAGTGTAACTGATATAAAAGAAAAGCCATTATTGTGGTATTCTGACCCCCCCTTCCCCTCTTACCATTACTCTATCAGCAGCATGTTGAAACAATCACCTGTCTCACACTTGGAATTCTTAAGGAATTTTTTTCCAAGTTTGAGTAGCCACAATGGCAGTAGCTTAGGGCTATTAAATTACTATCATGCGTTATTTTCTTTGGACTGAAGACCTGATACTGTTAAATTGAAGTATATCTGAAGGAGTTGCACTATTCCTGAATGTAATTTGAAATACAACCTGGTAAAATAATGTTGTCCTTCAAATTTATTGAGGCTATTGTGACAATCCAAATGAAATCATCTATGTATTATGTATTTGTTCTCTGCAGTGGTCTACATATTTGAGGTTCTCCTCACTGTATATGTATATATGTGGAACTAAAACTATGTATCTACTCTGATACCTATGAGAGCTTAGAGCTTGTAGACTGTGTGTTTCAGTGTAACTGAATGAATGTTAATGTGATAACTCGTTTCTTGTTTTTTAATCAATGTTATTTACAGATTCTATTTGCAATTTACTGCATTTTTGGCACCTAGTTTTTTGATTTGATTTACATAATAACAATGTGATGTCATATCCCTATGTATCCCTATGCTAATTTGTTATACTTTGGCACCTAACGTAGAGAGTAATTTAATACACACAGTACATTTTTTAGTGGTTTTTTGCATTTGCCTTAAACTTTGTTGTTTTGTATGATCTTTACTAAGAAATACTGGTTTTCAGTTTTGGATAATTGTGGTTATGGCTATTGTAATTTGCTTCATCCACACTATTATCTGTGTTTCGCCAATTAAATTCCTTGGCTCTCTTCAAGAGTAATCACACCGAATTGTCGTCTTTGTTTCAAAGGAAAACCTTTTGAGAAAGATTCAGAACTTTGTCATTGATAAACTGTTGAGTGTATCGCCCTACCAAAGCCAGCTGATTCATTATTTTGAACTGCAGATATTCGGTAGTAGATGAAAGCTTATCACGTATGGAGATTGGTAAGTATTTATTACTGAAACTGTCATCTTAGCAATGTTACTTAGTGATGTACACCTTACAAATGGTGCTGCGTTGATTCTCAGTAAAATTACATAATTTATGGTCCCAGCTCTCACCCATCACAAAAATCCGACTATTATAGTATGTTGCCTATATCTTTCACAGTACCTATGGTTGCCTGAATTGTGTTCCAGTGTTGACAACTTTCAGTGCTATCTCATTGTATCTCTGCTGTACATAGTTCTTAATGTGTAATTCTTCACTGAACCGCTAAGATGATTTGACCACAAGGATTCTTTCTGCTTAGTCAAACATGCACTGCACTGTGAAAATACTTTCAAAATTGAAATCAAACAACGGACAATTCAGGATGGAATGACAGGATGTATATACCCCAGAGCAACTGGGAAAAATCCAGGAATTTTATCATCCAGAAAAGACAGGGAATTTTTTAGAATTCCAGAAATTTTCATTGTTTTAGTTTTTAGTTAGATTTTCGTTGTTCTGACTAGTTAGAATTGACATTCCAACAAAGAACTTCACTTTAGCCCACTACTGCAAAATACTACTGCAGCAATAAAGCATAAATGAGAGAAAAAAACAAAATAGAACTTATGTTGCAAAGGAAATGCTCCATTTAGAATAACAAAACACACCGGACACACAAGCACCTACCAACAGCAAAATGTGTCAGAGGCTTTAGAATGAAGACTACGCAATACTTCATAACAACAAACAGCCTCCAATGAGCTTGGCATCACAATGGTTTACATTAGGTTCGTTTGAGCAGTTGTCCATAGGCTTATGCACATGTGTAGCAAGATGCTGGCGCGCCCAAGCTGCCGAACTTGCGTATGCACAGAGCAGTCTGAGTTTTAGTGAGATGAGGACTAGTCTCACGTCAACCAAGTTTACGTTTGGTGATTTTGCTGTTTCCTCTTTGGTTACAAGTCTCAGGCCAAATAAAAACAAAACCTATTTCTGAGACCAGGAACTATAAAGTGAATTAAAATACATTCACATAACTACAGAAGGTTAAAATATGTTGTTAGTTTCAGTTTTCTGATTTCATTTTATTTTCAGGTTTTTGGCTGATAGGCATTAATTTACTTGCAAGACAATGAAATTACTTTTGTTGATTTCCTAAAAAATGGCTATAATTAATCTTTTACGCAGAGGCAGTCAATTTATTTGAAACGCTATTGGCTAGTGTCAACTGCTTGCAGAATTTCAAGTGGACATTTTTATCTTCTGGGACGTATGGCATTATTCCATAAAAAAGAACTAAATATGAAATAATTACAGTAATGATACTCCAGGAAAATTTTCATCCCAAAAACCACACTGAAAAGTTTAACATCAGATTGTGGCCTAGTTGTTTGTAAATCTGGACATACAAATTCGCATTTTAGTATGGTTTGCAAAGTTCCGATGGTCTTGGAGTATCCTCTGATGTCCTGTTTCGTCTATGACGTAATGTAATATCTCTTAACGCTATATATGTACGAACGTAGGGGCTACCTACATCATTGTAGTTGCGCACACACAGTAACACCGTTTTATGGCGCCCTCTGACAACTGCTGGAACGAATTCTAACAGGTTGCGGGAAAATATTGTGATTGGTGGTTTGAAAAGCGTTACTTTCAAAGTACACTTCATTTTATGCAACATGAATTATGTTACATGTGCAAATGCACTTTGAACTTCTTAAATCACAGAGTGTTCGATTCTTATTTAAAGCTTAGCACCTTGAGGGCCAACCACTTAGAAGAATTTTGAGCTGAGAAAACCAGACAGTTATGTCATTGCTTAAAATTTACTGGCGCATTAATATGATGTGTGTAAGTATAACACACGCAAAAAAGACAAATGTTATATGCGAAATTTTAGCTTTTCTTATAGCTACACTATGTATTTACAATTTAAACCATTCACTTTTCCTATTTGAGTGTTTGTGCTACTTAACAGTGATGTTGCCATCAGCTGACTACATCCCGTATCCTCTGCCCTGAATCACTAGGTTTACTTGCGACACATCTTCCGAAAGACGAAAGCCGGATTTCGGAAACCGCTTTAAAAAAGCCGCTCCGTCAGTATTAGCTGAAAATTGTTAAAAATAGCACGAAACCTGACAACCCAAGCACATTTAAATACCGGCTGTGTTTACAAGGGAGCTAAAATCCATTGCGGAATTTGGAAAACCGGCAACCAGAAGCGGATTGAAGTGTTTAGGCGACCACCCAGAAGCGGTATTGGGAAATCAGTTTACGAAAGCCTGTTTAGGGTGCCCCATGTAAATGTGACTAATATCAGCTGTCATACATCTGGCGAGATCAAGAGACATGAGCTATGATTGGTTTTTAAAAGCACATCGCAATCTCGATTTCAATACTTCGGAAACAAACATTCTGTGTTTGGTGACATTCCACAATATACACTATGTGATCAGAAGTATCCAGACACCTGACTGAAAATGACTTACAAGTTTGTGGCTCCCTCCATTGGTAACGCTGGAATTAAATATGGTGTTGGCCCACCCTTAGCCTTGATGACAGCCTCCTCTCTCGCAGACATACATTCAATCAGGTGCTGGAAGTTTTTTTGGGTAATGGTAGCCTATTTTTCACGAAGTGCTGCACTGAGGCGAGGTATCGATGTCGGTCGGTGAGGCCTGAGACGAAGTTGGCGTTCCCAAACATCCCAAAGGTGTTCTATAGGATTCAGGTCAGGACACTGTGCAGGTTAGTCCATTACAGGGAAGTGTCGTGTAACCACTCCGCCACAGGCCGTGCATCATGAACAGGTGCTTGACTGTGTTGAAGGATGCAATCGCCATCCCCAAATTACTCTTCAACAGTGGGAAGCAATAAGGTGCTTAAAAAATCAGTGTAGGCCTCTGCTGTGATAGCGCTGCGCAAAACAACAAAGGATGCAAGACCCCTCCATGAAAAACGCAACCTCACCATAACATCACCGCTTCCGAATTTTACCGTTGGCACTACACATGCTGGCAGATGATGTTCACCAGGCATTCGCCATACCCACACCTTGCCATTGGATCGCCACATTGTGTATCCTGATTATTCACTCAAATGGTTCAAATTGTCTGAGCACTATGGGACATAACATCTGGGGACATCATCTCCCTAGAATTTAGCACTACTTAAACATAACTAACCTAAGGACATCACACACATCCATGCCTGAGGCAGGATTCGAACCTGCGATCGGAGCGGTCGCGCGGTTCCAGACTGAAGCGCCTAGAACCGCTCGGCCAAACGATTCTTCACTCCACACAACGTTATTCGACTGTTCAATCGTCCAATGTTTACGCTCCTTACACGAAGCGAGGCGTCGTTTGGCAATTACCAGCGTGATGTGTGTCTTATGAGCAGGCGCTCGACAAGGAAATCCAAATTTTCACATCTCCTGCCTAACTGTCATAGTACTTGCAGTGGATCCTGATGCAGTTTGGAATTACTATGTGAAGGTCTGGATACATATCTGCCTATTACACATTACAACCATCTTCAACTGTCGGCAGTCTCTTTCAGTCAACAGAGAGAGGTCAGCCTGTACACTTTTGTGCTGTACGTGTTCCATCACGTTTCCACTTCACAATCACATTGGAAACAGTGGACTTAGGGATGTTTAGGAGTGTGGAAATCTCGCGCACAGACGTATGACACAAGTGACATCCAATCACCTGACCATGTTCGAAGTCCGTGAGTTCTGCAGAGCGCCCTATTCTGCTCTCTAACGATGTCTAATGACTACTGGGGTCACTGATATGGAGTACCTGGTAGCAGGTGGAGCAAAATGCACCTAATATGAAAAACATATGTTTTTGCGTGTGTCCAGATACTTTTGGTCACATACGGCACTTTAGTAATAGGAAGTATGCAGCATAGACGCTGCTGCACATCAAAGATCTTTCCAAAACGCATTTTTTCCCTGAAGTTCGTTTCCTAACGTGCCTTTAAGTTCTATGCCAGTGTATAAAACCTTAACCATTCAATGGATTGATAGGTTTTACTGTTCCAAGGGAAAGTATAATGCCACTTAACATGGAAAAGTGTAGTTTCACCTGGGAGCAAGTGTACTTTTAACCGGGAGATCCAGGATTCTTTTTCCTTGTCCGCATATACACCCTGAATAACAATGATATTGAGAAAAGGATAGATTAATGATATGTAGATGAGCTGTTGAGTTGCTGAAAAATACAACAAAAATACTGCTATAGATGAGCACTTGTGGCCGAAAGGTCTTCTTCTAACGTAGAAAATACAGATATTGATGCAATCACAACCCTCTCACAAGTGAGGACTACATCTGGCCATGAACAAGGCTTTCTGGCTGGGAGCTCACATGTGTAGCAGTCTTTTTCTTGTGCCTGCCTCAATATCTCATCCATGTGGTGAGTTGTAATGTAACCTTTTCAAAATTAAAATATTAGCCCCTTAGACCCTATGCAGCAAACAATTTGTAAAATTGAAAGTGTCATTGAGATATGTGAAAACTCTAATAATAATTTCCATCTTCATTTGTCATCAGCTGGAATTTTCACACGAGACTTGGGAATTCTAAGCCGTTACAGTGAACTTGATTTTCAGTGATTATTCAACTGTCAGGAAACAAAGCTAAAAGATTCTTTGCATGAGAGGGTGGACCTTACATTAATGAGGTACAGTAAGTTAAGTGTTTGCCTGTGGGTATTGATTCCGCATAAAATTCCATTTACAATCTGCACGGTTTTTATAGCCACCTAGTGTCACCTTCTGCATCTGGCTGCTGGATATCCTTACAGCATACTATTATGAAGTACTCTTTTATGTATGCTACAATAATATTACACCCACACACACAAATACGTAAAGCAAGTGAATCCTTAACACAGTGAAATAAACAGTTTTCTCAAAGTACATTCTGTTCTGTACTTTTATGGTTGTGATGTGTTCTCTGGGCGACATACTATTTCACTGTAGCAATGATTAATATATTCCAGCTTTTATTGAACAATGAAAAAACACATTTAATTATGTGTTGCAGCTTCTGTTTTGTCTCGTTTCTTCAGTGTTCAGGGAATTCCAAAATCTACAAACAAGAGTTTCATTTTACAATATCAAGAAAATGACAGACTGCAATCACTGCAAAGATGACACAATGAGCTGCAGACAGACACACCAAAAAGACTGCTACACCTGTGAGCCACCTGGGGACAGCACATCTGCAGTCATGGTAATTCCCTTGCCCTGTATGTCAAAGGTTTCATGAAGACCTTCACATACAGACTCTACCCTTGTGCAACTTCTATGTGGAGGATCTGCCCAGTCCTGTCACAGGCTTCTCTTACCACATAAAAGAGGCAAGACCCCCTTTGATAGCAGCTATTATATATAACAGCCCTGCTGCAGTCATTGTTCAGCTTTTTATATTGGTATGACTGCCAGACAGCTGTCTGCAAAGATAAAAGGCCACCCCAAACTGTGGCCCAGAACAAAGTGGATCATCTTTTGGTAGAACATGCAGCTTACGTACATTACTTGATTTCAATAGCTAATTCACAACCCAGGCCGCCTGGATCATTCCATTCACCACCAGCTTTTCTAAACTGCACGAATAGGAGACATACAACAGCTCTGAAATCATCCCATCCCTGACCTACACTAACCTACTGACCCCACATCCTCCATCAAACTGTTTCCAGCCCCCTCTGATCTGTCATCTCACAATTCGCCTCCTCTCAACCCTCATTTTGTGCTGTTCCCTGCTATTGCATCCACTGGTCTTTCTTTCTCCTCTGCCTCCCTCCTTTCTGCTCCCCGATTTTCCCTATCTTCTCCCTCCAGTGCTGCATCTGTCATCTGTATCTCGCCACCTCTAGTCACAGTGTGCTCCTCCAGGCATCACCAATTCCTGTTCCCTCACCCTTGTCGCACTGTCCCTCCCCCTTCCCTCCCCTACTCTGGATTGTTGCTTTGGTTCAACACGTTTCTTTTGCATTCTGGCTGAAGGTAGCGGTCATGTGTGCGAGGTGTTCTAGCTCGTGTGAATGTGTGAGCATTTCTCTTTTCTGAAAAGGGCATTGGCTGAAAGCTTATATGTACACACTCTTCATTGTGTACTCGTGCAACTAAATGTTCTTTATGGAGAGTGGCAATTTACCATTTCATAATATTGTTGACTTTCCATTCTTAGATTTTTATTTGAAACATGAATGGATGATCAAAATTGTGAACTGGCAGGAGTTGAATGCAGGTACCTGATTCTCTAGAGTAGTGCACTCACCAGTGGGGATACTTCAGTCTTCCCATTAATGTCTTCAGAGTAAATGATTTCATCTGGAGGCAAGAGAATTGGAACAAAAATTGCAAGGATACAAGTACAAGAGAGAAATGAAAGAGTGAGGTTAGTGGGAAGAAAAAAATCAACTGAAAAGTGGTCGTGTGAGGGAGTATACACAAGAAAAAAACACATTTGTACATAATCCAATTTAATTATCTGCAGATGACTACCTTGCTACTTTACATGGAGAATCTGTCAACACTGAAACTTTAGCTTCCTGTCCTCGTCGTAACATATTTATATTGAAATGTGCTATTACATTATGAATCCTCTGACAGCACAAACAAAACTTAGTGTACATTATAAAGTTACAAAAATGTGGATATGGGTTTGTACATTTTTGTGAGAAAGAGCCCTCATGGACGCAAATGGTTACTAGTGACTAATGTAATAGCTAGCTGGTTTTGTTCTGCATAAAAAGTTGTTAGATTGAAAAACATTTTTATTTGGATCATTCGTAAGTATGTGGTAGCTTCTATGAGAGCAAAGGTTGATACCTACCTAAAATAAGTTTGTGGTGGCGGTGATGCTGGGGGGGGGGGCAGAGGGGGGGGGCAGGGGTGGATGGAGGTGGGGGGCATTATTTGTTTGATTCCGAGGGAAATGAGATAAACAATCGCACATTGATGGGTCATTTTCGTGAACAGCACAAAAGGAAAACATTTTCGACTTAAACATCTCTGATTTGCTACATTCAATGATCCTGGCACACACCTACAAATTTGTAGAGGTGCATGACAACTAAGTGCAAAGTTACAGGTTTGTAAATTCAGAAACAATGAAATTTACGCATATGTCCCAATCTAAAGTACTAAATTGTGTTTCAAATCCAGCTGCAGCAACATAAATTATGTCACTGGAAAATAAGTTACTGTAGAGATTTACATTATCGGGTAAAGTGACCTCATTTCCTACAGCTGCTCCCTTCCCTCCCTACTTCAGGCTGTTGCCAGACAGCAGTGAAGGTGGCCTGGGGTACAATGATACCTTTTTAATATCAGTATGTTGTCCGCGGGTGACTTCCATAGAATGATAGGGAAATGTGTATATATGCTGCTTCCAGTTTCAGCTGCACAGTACTTAGGACCACATTAAATTATTTTTCTAAATGCAGAAAACCATCAATATGGTAGCAACATTTATTTATTCCTCCAGGGATCATCTTATAACAGGGTGTATATGCCCTGGGGCAGTCGGGAAATTCGGGAAAATCACGGAAATTTTTTCATCCAGGGAAAATGGGGGAATTTTTTGGAATTTCAGGAATTTTTCGTTGTTTTAGTTTTCAGTTAAAT
This sequence comes from Schistocerca gregaria, assembly GCF_023897955.1. Taxonomy (NCBI): domain Eukaryota; kingdom Metazoa; phylum Arthropoda; class Insecta; order Orthoptera; family Acrididae; genus Schistocerca; species Schistocerca gregaria. Next base: position 872,513,501 of record NC_064922.1, read on the forward strand.
TTTTGTAATTTTGACTGGTAAGAACTGATATTTTAACAAAGAATATTACTGTATCCTGATACTGCACAATAATAGTGCAACAATAAAACATAAACCAAGGAAAAAACCAAAATAAAACTTTAGTTGCAAAGGAAATGCGCCATTTACAACAACAAAACACCGTCCACACACAAACGTCTGCCAACAGCAAAATGCGTCAAATGCCTTAGGACAAAGACTATGCAACAAACTGCTTCTGATGAGTTTGACGTCACAGCATTTACATTAGGTTCGTCTCAGCAGTTGCCAGTGGGCTCATATGCATTCACAGTTCAATAGCATATGAGCAGTTACTTCTCCCACTTCTGCCTACTTGAAGCCACATGCTAACTGGAAAATTTTTTCTGGCTCATCCAAGCTGCCAGATTCTCGCAGAGCAGTCTGAGTTGTAGAGGATGTAGGGGGGGGGGGGGGTATTCTTCATGCGACCCATGTTTACATTTAGTGTTTTTACAGTTTCCTCTTCGTTTACAGTTCCCACTTCAAATGAAAACAAAATGGATTCATGTGGTTGGGAACTGACAAGTGAATTGAAATACATTTACATAATTATGGAAAGCTGAAATACATTATTAGTTTCGGTTTTCTGATTTTATTTCCACGATTTTGCCAGGTCAAAATTAATCGCCTTACAGAATAATGAAGTTATTTTTGTCGGTTTGCTAAAGAAATTTGTCTTTCATTAATCTTTTCCACTGAGGCAGTCAATTTATGTCAAACGAAGAATTTTATTCCATGATATAGGCTAGTTCCAACTGTTCACTCAATTTCAAGTGCACCTTTTCATCTTCTGGCACGTATGAGATTATACCATAATAAAGTACCAAACATGAGATGGTACAGTAATGGTATTCCAAGAAAATGTACATCCTGAAAACCACACTTAATGTCAGATTGGGGTCTACTTCATTGCAAATCTGGACATACAAATGTGCACTTCAAGCCGAATTATGGATTTTAGTACAGTTTATGAAATCCTGATGCTATTGGAATATCCTCTGATATCCTGTTTCTTTTATGACATAATGTATGATCTCTTAATGCTTCATACGTACGAACATATGGGCTTCCTTCACCATCGTAGCTGCACACATACAGTAACGTCTGTTTTCTGGTGCTCTCTGGCAACTGCTGACTACATCACGTGTCCTACGCTCTGAATATCTGCTGTTATTAGCTGGCGAGATCACGTGACATGAGCTGTGATTGGCTTACAAAACGCTTTCAATGCTTCGGAAAGTAACGTATTGTGTTTGGTGGTGGTGGAATTCGAATTTATACTTTCGTAATATCCAAGTATGGAGTGTATCGTACTACGAAAATATGCAGCATACATGTTTCTGCACATCAAAGAGCTTTCATTTTTTTATTTTCCCTGAAGTGCAGGGAAGTTCTACGCCAGTGTACAAAACAGTAACCATTCAATGACTGATATGTTTTATACTTCCATGGGAAAGCATACTGTCACTTAACACGGGAAAAAATGTATTTTCACCCAGGAAAAAGGGTTCTTTTTCACTGAGAAATCTGGGAAAAATCTGGGAATTTTTTTCCTTGTCCACATATACACACTGTATAATGATATAGAATTTGTCATTGTAATGCAATGAAACTAAGTAGCTCAAATATACTGCATACATCACACGAGGGTAGGTTACGAAATTTGCACTTGTATCATAGATGTAATACATACACTCCTGGAAATGGAAAAAAGAACACATTGACACCGGTGTGTCAGACCCACCATACTTGCTCCGGACACTGCGAGAGGGCTGTACAAGCAATGATCACACGCACGGCACAGCGGACACACCAGGAACCGCGGTGTTGGCCGTCGAATGGCGCTAGCTGCGCAGCATTTGTGCACCGCCGCCGTCAGTGTCAGCCAGTTTGCCGTGACATACGGAGCTCCATCGCAGTCTTTAACACTGGTAGCATGCCGCGACAGCGTGGACGTGAACCGAATGTGCAGTTGACGGACTTTGAGCGAGGGCGTATAGTGGGCATGCGGGAGGCCGGGTGGACGTACGGCTCAACACGTGGGGCGTGAGGTCTCCACAGTACATCGATGTTGTCGCCAGTGGTCGGCGGAAGGTGCACGTGCCCGTCGACCTCGGACCCGACCGCACGACGCACGGATGCACGCCAAGACCGTAGGATCCTACGCAGTGCCGTAGGGGACCGCACCGCCACTTACCAGCAAATTAGGGACACTGTTGCTCCTGGGGTAACGGCGAGGACCATTCGCAACCGTCTCCATGAAGCTGGGCTACGGTCCCGCACACCGTTAGGCCGTCTTCCGCTCACGCCCCAACATCGTGCAGCCCGCCTCCAGTGGTGTCGCGACAGGCGTGAATGGACGGACGAATGGAGACGTGTCGTCTTCAGCAATGAGAGTCGCTTCTGCCTTGGTGCCAATGATGGTCGTATGCGTGTTTGGCGCGTGCAGGTGAGCGCCACAATCAGGACTGCATACGACCGAGGCACACAGGGCCAACACTCAGCATCATGGTGTGGGGAGCCATCTCCTACGCTGGCCGTACACCTCTGATGATCGTCGAGGGGCCACTGAATAGTGCACGGTACATCCAAACCGTCATCGAACCCATCGTTCTACCATTCCTAGACCGTCAAGGGAACTTGCTGTTCCAACAGGACAATGCACGTCCGCATGTATCCCGTGCCACCCAACGTGCTCTAGAAGGTGTAAGTCAACTACCCTGGCCAGCAAGATCTCCGGATCTGTTCCCCCTTGAGCATGTTTGGGACTGGATGAAGCGTCGTCTCACGTGGTCTGCACGTCCAGCACGAACGCTGGTCCAACTGAGGCGCTAGGTGGAAATGGCATGGCAAGCCGTTCCACAGGACTACATCCAGCATCTTTACGATCGTCTCCATGGGAGAAAAGCAGCCTGCATTGCTACGAAAAGTGGATATACACTGTACTAGTGCCGACATTGTGCATGCTCTGTTGCCTGTGTCTATGTGCCTGTGGTTCTGTCAGTGTGATCATGTGATGTATCTGACCCCAGGAATGTGTCAATAAAGTTTCCCCTTCCTGGGACAATGAATTCACGGTGTTCTTATTTCAATTTCCAGGAGTGTATAAAGGTCATCTACAGAAGAATTTAAGGACTTGCAGCTGTGAGCATTAAATAAGTATCATTTTCTTTTCAACCAAGTTGGAAGACAAATATTACATAACCCAACACTTCCTGAGTTGGTCTCAGCTGTGACAGCCATTTTTACAGAATATGTAGGTGAAAATGAACTTACACCAGATTTTTTAAACACAAGTACTAAGTATTTAGGTGAATGGCTTAGGAAGAAACAGACTCCAGTGTGAGGAAAAGCAAAACCTGAAAATTGCAACGTCAATGTCAGGGCATATTTACGTCGCACAAACAGAAAACGAATAACAGGAAGAACTTAGAGACAGAGGAGCAACACACTAGCTGAGAGGTAAGTTTCAGAATTCATATAGTACATGTGACAAAATACAAATTTTGGCTGTAGTTCTGCAGGGGTGCCAAATCACTGTGTTGTTCCCAGCGCAACCCAAATTTCCTGTGTAGGTGACTCACACAATTTTAAGTTTCGCTGCATAGTTTTAAGGACGGAAATGCATCAAGAACATTGGTTATACGAATAAAAAGAAACACCATGTAGTATTTTTTCATGTCGTCCTGTTCTGCTAGCTTGTTTCTTACATCCACATCCCAATTATTAAAATTATATTAGATTATGTTTTCGTTCCACAGACCCAAAAATGATATGATTCTCATGGGTGTAGAACAAGTCAGAAAGTATAACATAAAAACAAAACATTTGGATATAATACTACTGTCCTGACCGTATGTCAGGGTTTTGCCAAATATTTGAATATATTACACCATACTAGAACTGCTTATATTTACAGAATTACTATATTGTCAGAATGAAACATACTTTTAATACATTTATCATAGACAAAATAGCTAATCTTGATTGTTGTGACCAAGTGTTGACAAAACTGAAATCTAACAGACATCAAAGTACAATATGATGGGTTGGAATGACACTGACGAAATTATGAATAAATGTTTAACAAAAGACTAAGAAAATCAACAGATCTATTTGCAAGATCGTTTGCAACGATCTTACAACAGCTTCTATAACACTAATTTATCACACAGGAGAACTTACAAATCTTTCAAACGCTAAAGAAGAAATCAAAGTAAAATATTCTTGTGTCTGCAACATGCAAGTTATTACAGGAGTTCACAAGTAAAACTTCGCCCATTACAGATGAAGTATATCGTATATAGAAATGTCTGACTGCTTTCATGAGGATTTCTACATTATCTCACACTTATATTCTTTACGTTTGACGAGGTAATCAGAAATAAATCTAGAAAATGATTTTGATGTATGCACAACATTGACTTTAGGCAGTTGAGATGATACGTTGGGTCCTTGGCGTTACTACCTATAGATATTTCCCAGCAGAATTTCTTATATTAAGTAAGTTGATCGAAACTGGCCCTCACTACAATTAACAAATATCAGATTTTTAAGATACCGCAGAAGAAAGCTCACGAAACAGAAATGATAGTGTGGATCACAGTTTAGTTTTTGTTTTTTATTGATGAAGCTTTCAATTTACATATTCAATTTAGATATTTATTTGTTTAATGATACGCTCTTTTCACAGTCGTACCAGAAAAACTGAAATTCGTACTAATTACTGATTTTATCCCTTGCTTTTGACTGGCGAAAAAGTTACGTTGCTTGAACGCGCAATCATAATCTCTGATCCGGAAACCTGTGTGTACTGTTGTTGTTTGTTGACAGTTAACGTAGGTGCGAAAATGGTGTTATGTGATGAAAATCGACTTCGGCAGCTATGCAGAAGCCTGGGTGTGGAGACGCGTAATTTAAAATCGGATGCTGGAGGAAATGTAACGGTATGTTGTCTGTATTTTCTCAGGTGTATTTTCAAGACTTTACAAAATTTTCGCTTAGTACCAGCCCAGGTTCACTTAAGAGCTGGCAGAATGTGTGTGACTGTGCAGTAGAATCCAAACAGGGATAAGTTTTTTTAAATTGCTTCCCATTGTATTGTAGTTTAAAGAGTTTATTGAAGGGTACCTAGCTTACACGAGCTGAAACCACATGCTGTGTTTCTAATGGAATTGAAGTGTTTTTTACGTTGTATAATAATCACTTGGCAGTTAATATCAGTATTATCTTCCACTGTGAAGTACTCTCTGAAAACAAAATTGTAGATATTGAGATATAGCTTGATAAGCCCTCACGGGAACAACAGAGAAATGATTGGGTTACTTGCAGATGCAGTTATTGCCCCCGTAGTTCATTCGACAAGAAACCCCAGTCTCTGGTATAGTGCAAAGTACCCCCTGCCATGCACTTGGGAAGGCTGGATATACATGCCTCTTAGAATTCTTTCACTTGCAAAGACAGCTTGGATGGGATTGCAGTGTTGTAAAATATAGACAGACATATGCCTAAGTAGTCTGTGTCGTCGATAAAGCAAGCCTTCAGCAGAGAATGAAGGAAATGTAAAATGGTTGTGTTATGATGTCAAGGATCTGAGAACTGAGGTGGATGGTGTATTTATTTATTTACATGTCAAGTTCCGTAGGACCAAATTGAGGAGAAAATCTCCAAGGTTATGGAATGTGTCAGTACATGAACTTACAACGTAAAAGTAATAACAGATAAAAATAAATGTTCATGAACCTGAAAGAAAATCAGTCCATAAGTTTAAGCAAATGCTATCAGCATCACAATGAGAATCAGCTTAATTTTTCAAGCAACTCCTCGACAGAGTAGAAGGAGTGACCCATGAGGAAACTCTTCAGTTTCGATTTGAAAGTGTGTGGATTACTGCTAAGATTTTTGAATTCGAGTGGCAGCTTATTGAAAATGGATGCAGCAGTATACTGCACACCTTTTTGCACAAGAGTTAAGGAAGTGCGATCCAAATGCTGGTTTGATTTCTGACGAGTATTAACTGAGTGAAAGATGCTTACTGTTGGAAATAAACTAATATTGGTAACAAGAAACGACAATAAGGAATATATATATTGAGAGGCCAATGTCAAAATACTCAGACTCATGAACAGAGGTCGACAAGAGGTTCGTGAACTCACACCACTTATTGCCCGAACCGCCCGTTTCTGAGCCAAAAATATCCTTCTGGAATGGGAAGAGTTACCCCAAAATGTAATATCATACGACAAAAGTGAATGAAAATATGCAAAGTAGACTAATTTACGTGTCGAAGTATCACTCACTTTCGATACTGTTCGAATAGTGAAAATGGCAGTATTAAGTCTTTGAACAAGACTCTGAACATGGGCTTTCCACGACAGTTTACTATCTATCTGAACATCTAGGCATTTGAACTGTTCAGTTTCACTAATCATATGCCCGTTCTGTGACATTAAAATGTCGGGCTTTGTTGAATTGTGTGTTAGAAACTGTAAAAACTGAGTCTTACTGTGATTTAATGTTAGTTTATTTTCTACAAGCCATGAACCGAGGTCATGTACTGCACTACTTGAAACCGAGTCAATGTTGCACACAACATCCTTTACTACTAAGTTAGTGTCATCAGCAAACAGAAATATTTTAGAGTTACCCATAATACTAGAGGGAATATCATTTATATAAATAAGGAACAGGAGTGGCCCCAACACTGATCCCTGGGACACCCCCCACTTGACAGTACCCCACTCAGATCCCACATCACAGCCGTTATCAACATAGTGAATAATGACCTTTTGCTGCCTATTACTGAAGTAAGAGGTGAACCAGTTGTGAGCTACTCCCCTTATTCCGTAATGATCCAACTTCTGGAGCAATGTTGTGAGATCACCACAGTCAAATGCCTTTGTTAAATCAAAAAATACACCAAGCGTTCGAAACTTTTTGTTTAGCCCATCCAGTACCTCACAGAGAAAAGAGAATATAGCATTTTCAGTTGTCAAACGACTTCTAAAGCCGAACTGTACATTTGATAGCAAATCATGTGATTTAAAATTATCAATTAACCTTACATACACAGCCTTTTCGATAACTTTTGCTAACACTGATGGCATAGAAATAGGTCTAAAATTATCTACATCATCACTTTCTCCCTTTTTATAAAGCGGCTTTATTACTGAGTACTTTAATCGCTTAGGAAACTGACCATTCCTAAAGGAAAAATTACAAATATGGCTAAATACAGGGCTAACATGTGCAGCACAGTACTTTAATATTCTACTACACACTCCATCATAACCATGAGAGTCCTTAGTCTTCAGTGATTTAATTATTGACTCAATCTCCCTCTTGTCTGTATCAGAGGAGTATTTCAGACATCAATCTCAGAAAGGCATTTAATAAGAAATTTATATGATTTCCTGTAGAAACTAAATTTTTATTTAATTCACCAGCAATGCTCAGAAAATGGTTGTTAAATACTGTACATATATCTGATTTATCAGTAACAGAAATATTATTACTGCGAACTGACTTTATATCATCGACCTTGTGCTGCTGACCACAAACTTCCTTCACAACTGACCATATGGCTTTAATTTTATTCTGTGAATTAGCTATTCTATTTGCATACCACATACTTTTTGCTTTGCTAATAATATTTTTAAGCACCTTACAATACTGTTTGTAATGGGTCACAGTAGCTTGATTGTGACTACTTCTAACATTTTGATATAATTCCCGCTTTGTTCCACATGATATCCTTATCCCATTAGTCAGCCAACCGGGCTGTCCCTTACTGCTATTACCCCGTTTAGAAAGTGCTAATGGAAAGCAACTGTCAAAGAGCATGAGAAATGTGTTATGGAAGTCATTGTATTTATCATCTATATTATTGCCACTATAAACATCTTGCCACTCTTGTTCCTTGACAAATTTTGAAAAACTCTCTATTGCTGTTGGATTAACTTTCCTACGTAGTTTGTAATTAAATACGACTTTTGTTTGAGTACAAAAACCTTTTAATGTTAAAATTTTTGCATCGTGGTCTGTGAAAGGCCATTGACCCTTTTACTAACAGAATGTCCATCTAATAATGAAGAAGGAATAAAAATATTGTATATGACTGTGCTACTATTCCTCTGCGCCCTAGTTGGAAAAAACACAGTTTGCATCAGATCATATGAATTTAGGAGATCTACCAACATCCTTTTCCTTGCACAATCATGTACAAAATTAATATTGAAAGTCACCACATATAACTACTTTCTGGTACTTTCTACAAAGTGAATCAAAAACCCTCTCTAGCTTAAGCAAAAATGCTCTGAAGTCGGAGTTAGGGAACCTGTAAACAACAGCAATTAGAAGTTTTGTTTCACTAAATTCAACTAATGCTGCACAACTTTCAAATATCTGTTCAGTGCAGTGTCATGATATGTCTATGTACTCAAATGAAATACCGTTTTTTACGTACAGAGCCACTCCGCAAGGAACTCCTTGAGAAACAGCCAGCTAATCTGTAGCCTGGTAAAGGAAGCCTCTGAATTATCAAATTATTTAAGTGGTGCTCTGATATACCAATAATTTCAGAGTTAAAATCTATTAGCCGTTCACTAACTTTATCTCTAATACCTCTTATATTTTGATGAAATATGCTAATTGCTTTTCTACTTGGAAACATTACATCCTCTGGAGGTGAGCCCTTAGTTAGAGGCACTTCCTTTAAGCAGGTATACCTATCAGCTGACTTCAGTCTAAGAAAGGTGCAACTCTAACACCAACTACCACAGGAATTTTTCCATGAGTAATACCACTACCACCACCACCCACTACACTGTCACCTATAAGTGTAGCCAGCCTCCCCTTCCCATACCTATTGAGGTGCAGGCCATGCCTAGTGAGACACCATCTACTGATAGACCCAACTGGCACAACTGAGATGTGATCCATGCCCTCCGCCATCAGTGCCCTCCCCAGCCCCACATTAACGCTCCTAACAGCCGCATTAAGGTGAGGCCGATTATGATGCCAATCATGGTAAACACAAACTTCTGAATTTGAGTGTGTTTTTGTAAGCTTTATTTTCATAAATCTTGGTCTTTTGTGATCAATTCTGGTTAGTTTATTCTTCCTTTCTCAATGTGCATTTTGATGTATCATAATAGGAAGCTTCAGTAATATTGACATTTTTCAATTTCTGTTTATAGCTCTTAATTAAATTATGACTCGGCCTATTTTTCTGTAATTTGATGGATGGTATGCTGGTCTTTACAGATTAGTGCATCGGATCTGAGCAATGGAAGACTACCAGATGAACTAGTAACAGGATTTGGAACAATTGCATTGTCATTAGCTAAGAAAGCAGATAATTCACTGCTAGGAAAAACAGCAGAAGAAGAAGCTTGTGTGAGACAGTGGGTTGAATATGCAGTTTGCTACATTAATTTATTGGATTCCCCTGGCGTGCAGCAACGTGTACTAAAGGTGAAATTTCTGCACTGTTGAAGTAGATACTACAAAACATTATGTTGTGGGGTGCTGATTCCTTTTATTGTATATCTTTTGTCTACTTTTTTCTTTATTTTAGAACATGTTAAACACTCCCCGTTTCAAGTATCCCTGTTTGACTATGCAGCAGTGTAATTTACTCCATAGACTGTCAGCTGACAAAATGCTGTATAGGGTCAGAAACAGCATGAACTAATTTTTCAAAGTGATGCTGGGACCTAATTGTTTCTTTTGCTCTTTTTGTCATTCTTTTATCTTGGATATAGACAAGTTTTTTATGTGTGATAACTGTCTTTCACTAACATAGTTGCCAGTACACAGTATAAGATGTCAAAATTAATGTGAAGCGCACTTTTACAGATACAGTAGTTGTATATAATTAACTTAATTTAATAACTTCTCATAAATAACATGTATGCTCACGTGCACAGGTCTGTGACTGCAAAGGGGACAGTTTCAACTGGTTGTGACATTGAAACGTAAATTGCAAATCATCTGTTATAGATTTTGGCATATGCCAGGACTTAACAGTACTTATTGTGACTTAGAGCATTGAAAATTCCCGTGTGTGTCAAAAACAAGTTTCCATGTGGTGATTTGGGGTGGAGGGGAGAGCCAGACCTCTAAGGTCAAAATTATGCAAATACGATAGAGGAAATGGAAATAATGGTAGAAATGAATATATGCAGTATGAGATCTTGAATGAGGAGTTACACAAGTAAGCTGCTTTTGTTTTGCAACAGATAACAGCATGGCAGTCATTGATGGTGCTATCTAGAGAAACTGTACACAATCTTCCATGATTTACCACTTTTTAAAACTTCTGGTAGAAAGAAACTGAGAATCAGACTAGGAGCCAGACCTATAACATTGACTTCCATGTGCAATTACTGGTGTGCTACCTGGCCTTAAAGCACCAATTCTGCTAGTAACACTCTCATACTTTCTAAACATCGCGGAAATTCTTCTGCATGCCTTACTGGGCTAGCACTCCTGGAAGAAAGGATACTGTGGACTAGCACACAGGAAACAGAATGCTCTCCACACTGGACTGGAAAATTAAGTATCAAGTTTACGTAGTGATAATAGTGATATTTACAGTTCATGACTGACTGTCAAATATGACAGTATTGTTACAGTAACAGAGACATTCATGTAATAATCTGATCAAAATAGCTTTTGCACCACTATCATGACCCAGAGAGTTTTCATATAGAAAACTTCATTTGCAATACTCAATACCTAAGAAAATCACTACGTTCAGCAACCTGAGTGATGGAGGTAAAGGGAAACATGATTTCGTAGAGCAATTCAATAGAATGTAGTGTAAATGATAATTACTTGAAAACACTCACATGCCGATAGGTGTTGTTGACATACCTTGATGGGGTCAGCTGAAAATGTGTGCCCTGACTGGGACACTCGAACCCAGGATCTCCTGTTTACATGGCAGATGCTGTATCCATATGACTGCAGGGTCTTATCCCCTTAACGCTTCCTGTGAGACCCACATTCCCAACTGTCTACAATCTACATAGGTAATGTTCCTAATAGATACTTTGCCCATCCAATTGTTATTCGCGCCCACTTAAGTTGACGACTCCTGTAAGAGGACATCGTTATCAAGGTAAAGAAACCTGGCGTTCTATGGATCAGAGTGTGGAATGTCAGATCCCTTAATTTGACAGGTGGGTTAGAAAATTTAAAAAGGGAAATGGTTAGGTTAAAGTTGATGCAGTGGGAATTAGTGAAGTTCGAAGGCAGGAGGAACAAGACTTTTGGTCAAGTGAATACAGGGTTATAAATACAAATTCAAATAGGGGTAATGCAGGAGTAGGTTTAGTAATGAATAAAAAAATAGGAATGCTGGTAAGCTACTACAAACAGCATAGTGAACGCATTATTGTGGTGAAGATAGACATGAAGCCCATGCCTACCACAGTAGTACAAAGTTAATATGCCAACTAGCTCCACAGATGACGAAGATATTGATGAAATGTATGATGAGATAAAAGAAATTATTCAAATAGTGAAGGGAGATAAAAATTTAATTGTCATTGGTGACTGGAATTCGATAGTAGGAAGAGGAAGAGAAGGAAGCATAGTAGGTGAATATGGAATGGGGGTGAGAAATGAAAGAGGAAGCTGCCTGGTAGAATTTTGCCCAGGGCATAACTTAATTGTAGCTAACACTTGGTTCAAGAATCATAAAAGAAGGTTGTATACATGAAAGAGGCCTGGAGATACTGACAGGTTTCAGATAGATTATATAATTGTAAGACAGAGATTTAGGAACCAGATTTTAAATTTTAAGCCATTTCCAGGGGCAGATGTGGACTCTGACCACACTCTGTTGGTTATGAACTGTAGATTAAAACTGAAGAAACTGCAAAAAGGTGGAAATTTAAGGAGATGGGATCTGGATAAACTGACAGAACGAGAGGTTGTAGAGTGTTTCAGGGAGAGCATTAGGGAACAATTGACAGGAATGGGGTAAATAAATACAGTAGAAGAAGAATGGGTAACTGAGGGATGAAATAGTGAAGGCAGCAGAGGATCAGGAATGTAAAAAGACGAGGTCTAGTAGAAATCATTTGGTAACAGAAGAAATATTGAATTTAATTGATGAATGGAGAAAATATAAAAATGCAGTAAATGAATAAGGACAAATTAATACAAACGTCTCAAAAATGATATTGACAGGAAGTGTAAAATGGCTAAGCAGGGATGGCTAGAGGACAAATGTAAGGATGTAGAGGCAAATTTCACTAGGGGTAAGATAGATGTTGCCTACCGGAAAATTAAAGAGACCTTTGGAGAAAAGAGAACTACTTCTATGAATATCAAGAGCTCAGATGGAAACCCAGTTCTAAGCAAAGAGGGGAAAGCAGAAAGTTGGAAGGAGTATATAGAGGGTCTATACAGGGGCGATGTTCTTGAGGACAATATTATGGAAATGGAAGAGGATGTAGATGGAGATGAAATGGGAGATATGATACTGCGTGAAGAGTTTGACAGACACTGAAAGACCTAAGTCGAAGCAAGGCCTCGGGAGTAGACAACATTCCATTAGAACTACTGATAGCCTTGGGAGAGCCTGCCTCGACAAAACTCTACCATCTAGTGAGCAAGATGTATGAGGCAGGCGAAATACCCTCAGACTTCAAGAAGAATATAATAATTCCAATCCCAAAGAAAGCAGGTGTTGACACATGCGAAAATTACTGAACTATCAGTTTAATAAGCCACGCCTGCGAAATACTGACACGAATTCTTTACTGACGAATGGAAAAACTAGTAGAAGCCAACCTCGGGGAAGATCAAATTGGATTCCATAGAAATTTTGGAAGACTTGAGGCAATACTGACCCTACGACTTATCGTAGAAGAAAGATTTAGGAAAAGCAAACCTACATTTCTAGCATTTGTAGACTTAGAGTAAGCTTCTGACATTGTTGACTGGAATACTCTCTTTCAAATTCTGAAGGTGGCAGGGGTACAATACAGGGAGCGAAAGGCTATTTACAATTTGTACAGAAACCAGACGGCAGTTATAAGAGTTTAGGGACATGCATGGGAAGCAGTGGTTGGGAAGGGAGTGAGACAGAGTCGTAGCCTATCCCCAATGTTATTGAATCTGTATATTGAGCAAGCTGTAAAGGAAACAAAAGAAAAATTTGGAGTAGTAATTAAAAACCATGACATTGTATTTCTGTCAGAGACAGAAAAGGACCTGGAAGAGCAGCTGAATGGAATGGACAGTGTCTTGAAAGAAGGATATAAGATGAACATCAACAAAAGCGAAACGAGGATAATGGAATGTAGTAGAATTAAATCGGGTGATGTTTGAGGGTGTTAGATTAGGAATTGAGATGCCCATTAAAGTAGTAAATGAGTTTTGCTCTATGGGGAGCAAAATAACTGTTGATGTAGAGGGGATATAAAATGTAGACTGGCAATGGCAGGGAAAGCGTTTCTGAAGAAGAGAAATTTGTTAACATCAAGTATAGATTTAAGTGTCAGGAAGTTGTTTCTGAAAGTATTTGTATGGAGTGTGGCCATGTATGGAAGTGAAACATGGACGATAACTAGTTTGGACAAGAAGAGAATAGCAGCTTTCGAAATGTGGTGCTACAGAAGAATGCTAAAGATTAGAGGGGTAGATCACATAACTAATGAGGAGGTATTGAATAGAATTGGGGAGAAGAGGAGTTGTGGCACAACTTGACTAGAGGAAGGGATCGGTTGGTAGGACATGTTCTGAGGCATCGAGGGATCACTAATTTAGTATTGGAGGGCAGCGTGGAGGGTAAAAATCATGGAGGGAGACCAAGAGATGAATACTCTAAGCAGATTCAGAAGGATGTAGGCTGCAGTAGGTACTGGCAGATGAAGAAGCTTGCACAGGATAGAGTAGCATGGAGAGCTTCATCAAACCAGTCTCAGGACTAAAGACCACAACAACAACAATAGCAAAACGCGTCTGCAGTTAGTAGTGTCACATTTCCAAATCTGTCTGATTTCTCAGCATTGCCTGAATTAATTTGACTACTTTCCACTACTCCTGTTTTACTTAAGTTGATGTTATTTTCAAGGCATTATCCAATGCGTGCAACAGATCTTCGACATTCTGTGCTGTTTCTGACTGAACTACAATCTCATTGGCAAAACTGAAGATTTTTATTTCTATCCCTGTGCCCGCAGTACGAGCTTAATATTGGGTCTAGTACATTTTTAGTTTATTTGCTGGTATTTGTCAGCAGATCTGATAAACATTTAAATCCCAGTGCCACACTAGTGTATGCCTATGTGTTTAGGTGTCTCTAGTGACTTGCTAGGGTACTGCTGTTCTGGTATTTTGATGTATACCCAGATTGCAAATATGTATCTGCAAACAAACAAACAGTAATTGCATAACTGTAATTTTTCAAGGTGATAATTAAAACAAAATGTTTACGCCTTGTACAGCCCTGTCTCGCACTGTTCTTGACCACTGACTCAGTTTGACTGATATCTATTGTCTGGTTTCTGTACAGTCTGTAGATAATCTTTTGCTCCATGTATTTTATTCGTGCCACCTTCAGTGCTTAAAAGAGTGTATTCCAGTCAACATTGTCAAAAGATTCACCCAAGTCTAAAAAATTCTGTAAATGCAGGTTTGACTTTCTTCACTCAGCCATCTAAGTATGAAAAGTTTTCATGTGTAGTTTTTGTTTCATTCTGTGTCAACCTTCTGTGTCTGTTGGTTTCTGTGAACTGTGATGTATAGTGTCAATGGTGGAAGTGCATTTGAAGTTGTAAGTGTTTTTTTAAAGCAACATTGCTTTGTTACTTGTGAACATTTTATTACCGCAAAACAGTTATTATTTTGATGATGCCAGAAGTTGAGCAGTAATGCAGTTGACTCACTCACAAATGACTGCTCTCGGTTCATGTCTGGCTATTTACAATGCAGCCCTGTGGCAGGAATTTCATAGTTTTTTTGTGATTTAAAATAGAATACTACAACAATTAATGACAAAAAGCTAGAAATTATAAAGGTAACTAGCCCATATCTTTAGATCCATTTACTTAATGCACCCACTTTTTTGTATCCTTGTTTTTTACAGACTCCCAAAAGGCACTAATTTAGATAGCTACAGCTATATTGGTGTTTCTTAGATTTCAGTTTTGTCACGTGTAATTTTGTATGGTGATGGTATTTCAATATCTTCAAATCCTGATATTTCCTGTATTAGCTAATGGTGAGTGGAAACAATTTCACTAAGAGTTCCTGATTGTCTACAGTATAGCTGTAATGAGTATAATTTTTTTTGCCAAATGGGATAATTGATAAATTTGTGTACCCTTGCAGTGCAGTCATGGTTTTATAGTTGTGCTAATAAGATAATGAGGAGTGTCTGTAGCATGTTAACTGGCTGGATTAAACATGATTTGTTTCAAGTAGTAGGATCAGTAGCACCTCATATGTTGCTAAACATTTCTAGAACCCAAAATGATCTTTCTGTGGTTGGCACCTATCAGCTTTTCCACTCTTCTGCAAATAACTCGTTCGTGATTTGCAGCCATGCCTTGTTAAACTAATCTACATACACAGTTCGTAAGCCACTGTACAGTGCATGGCGGATGGTACCCTGTACCACTAAGAGTCATTTCCTTCCCTTTTCCACTCACAAATAGTGAGGGATAAATGACTGTCTACATACCTCCATACCAGCCGTAATTTCTCTTAAGTATGTAATCCTTATGTGAAATATATGTTGGTAGCAGTAGCATTGTTCAGCAGTCGGCTTCAAAAGCCGGTCCTATAAATTTTCTCAATAATGTTCCTCGAAAAGAACATTGCCTTCCCTCCAGGTATTCCCATTTAAGTTTCAAAAGCATCTCCATAATGCTTGCATGTTCATTGAATCTGCTGGTAACAAATCTAGTGGTCCATCTCTGAATTGCTTCGATGTCTACCTTGAATTTGACCTGGTGGAGAGCCCGGATATTTGACCTGTATTCAACAATGGGTTGCACTAGTGTTCTACATGCAGTCTCCTTTACAAATGAACCACATTTCCGTAAAAGTCTCCCAACGAACCAAAGTTGACCTTTCGCCTACCCAGTACAATCTTTACATGCTCGTTCCATTTCATGTTGCTTTGTGTTGTTATATGTACCTATTTAATCAACCTGACTGTCAAGTAGCATGCTACTAGTATGCGTTTGAATGTTACGGGATTGTTTTTCCTAATTTCCTGAATTAACTTACAATTTTCTACATTCATCACACCAACTAGAAATTTTGTTTTTCATCTTGTATTCTACTGCTGTCACTCAATGATGACAGCTTTCTGTAGACCCTAGCATTATCAGTAAACAGCCACAGATTGCTGATGGTTCAGTAATATTCACTGCTGTCAGCATTTGCTTTTTTTTGTAGTTGGAATCATTTCATTCTCTTTGAAGTCTGAGAGTATTTCGCCAGTCTTATATGTCTTGCATACCAAGTGGAATAGTTCTCTCTCTCTCTCTCTCTCTCTCTCTCTCTCTCTCTCTCTCTCTCTCTCTCTCTCTCTCTCTCTGTGTGTGTGTGTGTGTGTGTGTGTGTGTGTGTGTGTGTGTGTGTGTGTTGTTGACAAAGGCATTAATGGACAAAGGCTTTATTTGTAACAGTCTTTTTGTCCTGCCTATCTGCAACTCAGCATCTCTGTTACATGGTGAGTAGGAAATTGCGTTTTCATAATATTGTTACATTCCATCCTGGGTTATTCATTGTATGATAAATTGTGTCTGTGCAAGATTCTGCTAGGCGGCTTCTCCTGTCACTGCTTTCCCCCAATGTGTGGTCTCCTACTACTTTTCCTTCTCATTCTTTATCTACTGTGTAATTCCATGTCTCCATAACTATTAATTTTTCAACTTTCATAATGATTTTAGTAGTTTCATTTTATCTACTCACACATTCTTCAGTTTCTCTTATCATTTGCAGAGTTAATAGACATATAAACATGTACAAATGTTGTTTACATCTTGGCTGTGATATTGTGTTCAATATGCTGTTCATCATAGCCCACACAGATCTCTGTTTTGTCTTTCAGTATTAGACCTACTTTTCATAGCATCTGAATTTCTGTTGATAACTCAGTACTCATGCAGCTGGAATTCGTGTTCTCACTGGCAGCCCACTTCACTAATTCATTGTAATCTATCTTCAATCTATCCATTTCTCTTTTAAATTCGTTAAACTACCTCTTTTCCAAATTCAAATCTCTGAGCAGGGACATCAGTCTCTGCTCAGAGATTCGAATTTGGAATTATTTAACTCTTGAATATTTTATCCAAGAGGATGTCATCAACAGAAACCATAAAGAAGAGTTGCATGTGCTTGGAAAAAGGCTACATTTTCTATTTTGCATGGATTCGAAGACTTTACTAAAGCTCGGTTTTTTAAAAATGTTTCAGTTTAGTAATTCACAAAAGAACATGTAACATTATTATTATGCGTTTTTCTGAAATCCCAATCCATCTTGAAATAAACAATTTATGATTCTAAATTATTCATAATCTTAGTTCCCTTAATTAATTCATAAGAGATGTCTGATTCAGAAAAAATACAGCAATAAAATTATATTGCTAAAGTTTAGGAACTTGTGGTCATTAAACCGAAATATGCGATTGAAATGTTGAGGATCCAAACTTTTAATGCCAGTTATTTCATAAGGGTCTACTGAAGAATGGGGTATAACCTATCGGCTTTGACCAGTGGTGTCATACTTTACTCGTAGATATTAATGTCTTTATTTTTGAGCCATAGGTAATAAATTGGTTATCTTTTGTGGCAAAGGATCATCATTGTGAATTGAAATAAATGAATGTGTTTTTAAAAGACAGGGCTAGACATTGTGTAAGATTTTTGTCACTTCTATTAGTTTAAATCATTTGTTCATTCCAGTTTGTTTGGTACTTATTTCCATTCTTAGTGAGTTTGAGACAATTTGGAAGAATTGTTTTTCATTCTGTACAGTTTTTACTTTTCAATTTTTGTTTGTAGAAATGGATTTATCTCCTTCATTTGGCTTTTGCTAGTATGTGCCCTTATTGTTGATTATGTTAGATGTCGTGAGTGCGGTGAACATATGCGTGTGATAAGTGTGTCAGCATCTCATAGACATGATGTATTTATATGGAGGTGTACGAAAGATTGAGTATGGCATTCAAGTCAGAGAGGAACATGATCTGAGAAATTGAAGCTGGTCTTGAGGGATATAATAGAAATTACATATGTTGGTATTTGAGGTATTCTGTTTGGTTATGTGTACATGAATGTTGCATGGGTGAGCATGTCACTCTAGACTGGTTTGTTGTGTAGGGAAGTATGTGGGAAATATATAAAGTACCCTTGGGGGGGGGGGGGGGGGGGGGAGATGGCAAGTGTCATCTGTGAAATTGATGAGTCTACTTTTGGCAAAACCAAGTATAAAAGGGGAATCCTACAGTGGGATTATGGGTTTGGGGGGCTGGAATTTCAGCCCCAGAGTCTGATGATGTAGTTTTTAAAGTGGTTCCTAATGGAATGGGAAAATGTTGGTGAAATTAATTAAAGGTCATGTTGTCGAGGGCTCTTCAGTTAGTCCAGATGGGTTTTCTTCATATAGGAATGTGGGGAATAGGGATTTTCAGCATCGTCTCATGAATCATGACATTGAATTCTGAAGTTCAAGTACTGGGGCTTGTACCAAGAGTATAGAAGGTTATTGGTCATCCATAAAATCTGTTGTAGGGAGGGGGAAATGATGCATTTCAATACTACAGAGCCATTTGGATGAATATTCTTGGAGGTGCTGTGTACCCAATACGTATTGCCAGTTAGTTTTTCCTTAAATATTTTGGGCAAGAGTGTGTGTGTGTGTGTGGGGGGGGGGGGGGTGTTGTTATCATAAGTTAGTTTTAAGTAGTATTTAAGTCTAGGGACAGATGACCTCAGCAGTTTGACCCCTTAGGAATTCACACACATTTGAACATTTCAGTTTTTCACTTTCGCTAGTACTAGTATCAC
Source organism: Schistocerca gregaria (assembly GCF_023897955.1). Classification (NCBI taxonomy): domain Eukaryota; kingdom Metazoa; phylum Arthropoda; class Insecta; order Orthoptera; family Acrididae; genus Schistocerca; species Schistocerca gregaria. The sequence continues at coordinate 872,532,581 of NC_064922.1, forward strand.
TAAAGAATAGAATGCTAGTAGTAGTGGAGGCGAAAAAAGCAACACCTGTAAAATGTGTATCGCATACTGCAAGGTCACCTGAAGAATATGCAACTGGGAGCCTTAGGCACTGATTTTTTGTCACATCTCAGGCACTGCATTTTGTGGGCTTGGGATACAAAAAGGCAATATACTGCCATGTACAAAAAACTCTGGATGGTCACAGAGGCTACTAAGAGTGGCAAACTTGACTCTAGGCACCTTGCAAATTATCTGTCATCTTACATGTTGGTACTACCAAACTGTCTTGCAACAAGAGGACTCCCCCTCCCCCAACCCCACCCCACCACATTGTTTGTGTATGGAGCACCTTTGATGGTACTTCATATACTCAAAAAATGCACCATCCTAACTGACCTATGATGTAAACTGAAATTAGATGTACCCCTGTCTCAAATTTTGTGAAAGAAAACATTGTCGGTAGTAGGCTGCATAATTATCTTTAGTAAAAAAGGATAACTATAGAGTGTATTACTGGTAGTGTTTTCTTTCACAAAATTCTTGGAGACTGTGGACCCACATATGAACAAACTATCTACCTCTAATGCTTGCTGAAGACAACAGCTGTTGGTTTCTTGAGAGAGAGAGAGAGAGAGAGAGAGAGTAGTAAAATCTAAAGTCTTTAGTTATTGGACTGGCATAGAGAGTGAGCACTAAGGTACCATTTACTGGTACTCCTTGAGCCTTTCTCTTTTAACATATCAAACTATTTTATGCATGTCCCTCATATATTTTGTGTGTTGTTAATGTGGGCAAACATGGAGGAGAGGATAATTCACTGTCCTGAGGGATATGTAACTTCACCATGACTCACATTGCTCCCCTTTCCTTCCAGATCTAACAATCTTCACCACCACTGCTGAGTGTACTGCTTCTCCTTGTAACCAAACTCATGAAAATGAAATGTGAAAGATATTCAGGATGAGAAAATTATTCAGATTAGCAATCAGACAACTTATTTGTACCATGTTTCACAGACTTCAGCTGTATTGAGAAACTGTACTCTTGTAGCTGTTATAATTGTCGTTCCAACAAGTTAAAAACGATAAAAAAATCTGCGTATGGTTGACTGTGGATAAAAAGAAGACTGCAGAAAGAAGGGATCGGTTAGTAGGACATTTTTTGAGGCATCAAGGGATCACAAATTTAGCATTGGAGGGGAGCGTGGAGGGTAAAAATCGTAGAGGGAGACCAAGAGACGAATACACTAAGCAGATTCAGAAGGATGTAGGTTGCAGTAGGTACTGGGAGATGAAGAAGCTTGCACAGTATAGAGTAGCATGGAGAGCTGCATCAAACCAGTCTCAGGACTGAAGACAACAACAACAACAACTGATAGAATATGACACAGCTGTAAAACTCGACTTCACATGCGTAATCAATGAATTTGCTTCGGTAAAAGCAAGGAAATGCCAAGTAAAATTATAATAAATAAATTTTCTCGATTCTTAATTGTAACACATTTTTAGTTTCTTATTAATAATTATACACTATTAGTAATTTATGACAAGCAATTAAAATCTTTTCTTTATTATACGTCATACAAAAACCAATGTACAGTAGCTGCCTTAAAAATAAGATACAGTTTTTGTTTTAATTTCAATATTTTTAGAAAGTTTATACAATTTTTAGTGTACTAACTGCAATGATATATTTCATTTGTTGCATGCAAATATTTTTTTAATCAGTACTGTTGATTTAAGTAATAGTGTTCAGTTTGCTTCATTTTTATGTAACCCATGAAAAAAATTATAAACTTTTCTGAATCCATGTAGTTTTATGAAAGGGTGGGGGTCAGCAGTTTCAGCAGGGGAGTAGGATCAGCTCGGTACAGCTTTGAATGGAACACATTAATTATTGCACCAATATGATTACTAACAAATATAAGGGAGACAAATATAATCTAATTAAAAATAAATGTAAAATGTCTTGTTTGTACTTTTCATTTTGTGGTACATTTGTTAGTCAACTGCTACATGTTGTACACACTTATTTATGTTCATATTTTTTCAGGAACTGAATAGTTTCTTGGCAGACAAAACATTTTTTGTCTCATATCATCAAACTTTAGTGGACAAGATGTATTACCATCTGTTGTATGATGTTATGGTGAGTACTAAACAAAAATTACTATTAATTTCATCATTAGAATAAAGTCCTTGGATTAAATGTTCCGTGCACACTGATGACGGTCGTGTTACTTTGCATGCTAGTTCTGAAACACTGAAGAAGCTAGTGAACACTGACATTATTTTGTTTTTGATAATTATTACAGATATTATGTTTGCAACTGAAGCAATCTTTACACTACATTCTTGTATCTGCTGTTATTACACTACATTCTTGTAACTGCTGTTAGAACAATTACCTGTGCAAAAATAAAATGTTATCCTTGATTATATTTTATAGTTAATAGTTGCAGTATCCAGAATAATGTTTTGAGAGAGATGTATGATAAAATAATGGACCTCAAATAAAGCAAAGAGTAATAAAGCTAACCACTTTATCATGTAGTTGATGTGTTGAGCAGTCAAGATGCACTTAAAAACAAGATTGAAAGCGTAGCTGAACATTTAAGCAATGGGCAGTTCCTGTCTTTGGAATAATGATAACACACACACACACACACACACACACACACACACACACACACACACGGCTTACAGCCAGGAGGTGAAGGCCCCAAGGTAACAGGATAGGAATGTGGCGAGCCTAACATGGTGCAGACTTAAGTATGACTAGATATTTAGATACAGAGAGAGAGAGAGAGAGAGAACGGGGGGGGGGGGGGGGGGGGGAGGAGATGAATAGAGTTAGTGCACATTACAGCGACACTAGATAAACACTGAGCCACTTGGTGATATTAATTTATTATAATATCATCAGGAGAGTTTTCAGGATATAAAACAAGTCAAGTTAAATTAATAGACAGGAGGAGCCACTGCTGACTACTTCTGGAACGTTTACAACAAATTATGACCTATGCTACCTACTCATACTAACAATTATTATGTCAAGTACTTTTTCATTAATTTATATATGTGTATTATCAGAAAACCAGCTACTTTGAAAGAAGCCAGTGTTCCTTCTCAAATGCACTGACAAAAAAAAAAAAACGCAACAACAAGTGGCAGTTGTGATACATAAATGAAAGTTGGTAGGCATATTACAACTAAAAAGTTATGTCACTTCAAATTTCACATAAGAAAGACATTAGTAGTGCCACTATGAGGATGCAATTCAGATATGTATGAAATACGTACTGTAAGGCAGTAAGTGCTAATTACCTTTAAGAGTTCGGAGTAGATATTAAAACCCGTGGAGAAGAAATGAAAACTTTGAGGTTTGCCGATGACATTGTAATTCTGTCAGAGACAGCAAAGGACTTGGAAGAGCAGCTGAACTGAATGGACAGTGTCTTGAAAGGAGGGTATAAGATGAACATCAACAAAAGCAAAACGAGGATAATAGAATGTAGTCTAACTATGTCGGGTGATGCGATTAGGAAATAAGACACTTAAAGTAGTAAAGGAGTTTTGCTATTTTGGGAGCAAAATAACTGACGATGGTCGAAGTAGAGAGGATATAAAATGTAGACTGGGAATGGCAAGGAAAGCGTTTCTGAAGAAGAGAAATTTGTTAACATCGAGTATAGATTTAAAAGTCAGGAAGTCGTTTCTGAAAGTATTTGTATGGAAGTGAAACATGGACAATAAATAGTTTAGACATGAAGAGAATAGAAGCTTTCGAAATGTGGTGCTACAGAAGAATGCTGAAGATTAGATGGGTATATCACATAACTAATGAGGAGATATTGAATAGAATTGGGGAGAAGAGGAGCTTGTGGCACAACTTGACTAGAAGACGGGATTGGTTGGTAGGACATATTGTGAGACATCGAGGGATCACCAATTTAGTATTAGAGGGCAGCGTGGAGGGTAAAAATCATAGAGGGAGACCAAGAGATGAATACTCTAAGCAGATTCAGAAGGATGTAGGCTGCAGTAGGTACTGGCAGATGAAGAAGCTTGCACAGGATAGAGTAGCATGGAGAGCTGCATCAAACGAGTCTCAGGACTAAAGACAACAACAACAACAACAACCTTAACTTTTAAGATTGGATGTGGTGAGTTGATGTTAGTCAAGACTGCATGTAAGGCAAAAAAGCTGCTCTTGTCAACATATCACTGGGTTTGAATGAGGTCATGTAATAGAGCTACGAGAGGCTGAGTGGTCCTTCTGTGAGGTTGCAGAAATACTTGGCAGGAACGTAGCGACATGATTGCTGGCAGCAGTGGTCACAGGAAAAAATGGTTGAAAGAAGACCAGGCTTCGAACGGCCACGTGTACCATGCCACTGCTGAGAGGGAAGACCATTGTGTTCAGTGTATTATGGCTTTGGCACATTTTACTGTATCTGCAGCAGCAGTTTGAGCAGCAGTTGACACTCCAGCGACATGACGATCTGTTACAAATTGATTACTTTCAGGACAGCTCTGAGCCAGACACTCTGTGGCATGTGCTCCACTATCCCCAAACCATCAGCGTTTGTAACTTTAGTGGTGTCAAGCAAGAGCTCATTAGAGGGCAAAGTGGATGTCTGTTGTTTTCTCTGATGGATGCTGGTTCTACTTCAGTGCCAATGATGGCTGTGTTTTAGTTAGAAGGAGGCCAGCCTAGAGCCTGCAACCAACTTGTTTGCATGCTAAGACATACTGGACCTATACCTATTGTTATGTTCTGGGATGTGATTTCATGTGACAACAGGACCACTCTTGTTTTTTATCCTATGCACCCTGATTGCAAATTCGTATGTCAGTCTGTTGATCTGACCTGTTTGCTGCCATTCATGAACAGTACTCTGGAGATGCTTTTCAACAGGATAATGCTTGCCCACATACCACTGTTGTAACCAAACGTGCTCTACAGAATAGTGTCATGTTGTCTTGTCCTGCTTGATCACCAGATCTGTCTCCAGTTGAGCACATATGGGACATCATTGGACAATAACTCCAGCGTCATCCACAAACAGCGTTAACTGTCCCTGAATTGACCAATCAAGTTCAACAGGCATGGAACTCCATTCCAGAAAATGACATGTGGCACAATGTATCCCCAAATGTCAGTACATTACATTATTTTTTGGCATTGTTATTTTCTTCCTTCCATCAGTGTGTTTCTCAGCTGCTATTTTTATCTAATATGTTAAATAAAAAAACCATGTATGTAGCTTTAGGCAGAATATTATCTTCTGTCTGTATGCTGGCAAAGTCAAAATCTCTTTGCTTCAGACATTAGAGTTGTGTGAAATTTACATTGTTGAGTCCAAATATTGTGATAAATTGTAGGAGTGGCTGATGTGGTGGTCACTTATTTTGAATAGCTAGGAATCTGAAATTTCCTGCTCAGGGTGATCACGTTGAAATAATATACCAACAAAAAATTTTGTGTTATTCGAATAAATTTATTATAGTGTAGTTCATAGACAGTAACAGAAGAAGGAAGTTGTTTCTTTAGATTGATTGAATGTTAGAGTTTTAGAATCATTAAATAAAACTGTTTTACCTTTTAAAAGAGAAAAAAAAGAAAAGAATGCAATATTTGCGCCAGTGCAGTTCAGTACAGTACAATAATTTGTATCACACTGTTCCTCTGTAATCACTTTTCTGGACAGTCACGGAATAAATTCACCACATATGTGTAAGGTGACTTGCAGAATATAGATATAGATGTAGAATGTCACTGTATTTCATCTGCAGTACTTTTGTCACAGATAAAGTGACGACATTTCTGAAAATATGTTTTTCAGTCTTGTAATTATGGTCAGAATACAAATGTTTTATTCCAGGAAAATTTCAGTGAAATTTGATTGCATTGTCATAGATATCAACTCTTCAAGTGTTTTTTTGAAGAAATATGTGCACACTATACAGTTGGAAAGCCTCTCTACTATTGGAATAGAATTAGTTTCTAACTTGCATTATTATGTTCATTCTTTGACAGTACATTTATGTCTGAGCATTTTAGTACCTCTGTATGGGGAAGATTTGAAGCTTTGTGTACTGGGACTTTTTTTTCTATTTTTCTTGTTTTAAGCCCTTTGGGTGAATATCTTGAAGATATATTCCCATCATTGTTCATTTATACATGCATGCACTGAGTGATGTGAAGCAAGACTAATTTAAGTAAGAGAACTGTTCACCAAAAACCATGTTTTCAATATGATTGTATTTCTGCTATTAAAAGATAACCCTGACATAATAAATGTAGCTTCTTAACGTCCTTCTGAAGTCACCCTTGACATTTATTTTGTCTCTAGCAATGCCCATCTCTCATAGATCTCTTGGATTACTTAGACTGTAAAAAATTCCAGAATTTCGTAAGAGATACTCATTATCATTGTGCGCTCAGAACAGTAACATTTTCTTTTTTATTGTTATTGATTTAAACTAGCTGTATACTTATGTATTGGATTTCAGCTGACCTTGTTAGTCAACTAATCTAAAGGTACATTTGGATAGGCTGTAAAAATAGCATATTGACAACAATTTATCCCGATAATGTTGTGGGGCAACATTAAGGCAACACAAATTGCCACAGTTGTCTAACAATATTTGCGGCAATACATTTTCAGCTCAGAAGTGTTTGCGCTGGGACACACGTTGCCACAAAATGGAAAATAATGAGTGAGTGTGGCTCTCTTGCTTTTACATCACAAAGAGAATAAATTTATTAGAAAGAAGAACAAGAGAAATCAGACTTTGTGGGTGTGTTTAGAAAGGAAATCACAGAAACTAGTCAGTTACATGTCTGTATTCTGCTTGTCATTGTAGCACAATGAGACTCAAAGCAGATTTCATAATGTTTTACTAACATAACAAATCATATTTACATAAAATATTGCATCATAGCCCCTAGTAAAATGTTAACATACTGAGGTTAAGTTAATAGTGTTCGTGTGCAGAATTTTCTGTCTTTTTACAGCTTAATTAAAAATTATAATTTGTTTGACAATTTATTTTCATGCATATCGCACAACAAGCTTTATCATCATGTAACTGAAGTCACAACCTGTTTATTAGCATGTTGTTCATGTTAACAGGCCATCCTGGCATTCACCTTCTTCATTGCCAGATACATTAGCTGTGGTCTTTCGCCAGTGCCATGCTCTGCCCATGTAGAAGCCAGGTCTCGGGTGCTCCGTTCGTGCTGCAGCTCTGTCAGCCTCTGTGATTCATGTAGTATGGGCATACACAACAAAGCAGCCCTCCTGCTTTTCTCTATATAGCATCAACAGATCGACTAATCTTCTCGTTTTGTCACAGAATAGTTCTGGTCCACTACAGGGTTGAATTAAGGCTCCCACAACACTAGAAAGGATCAGTGATTCCTATGATCATGTGTCAGTTCTACTTTCACAGAAACACAACACAAATTTAGGCTGACTGCCCTGTGAGAGGAATGTGGGTCTTTTTACCCTGCAGTGCTTGTCACCCCTTAGGCATTCGAAACACTCATTTGTTCACACTCGTGGCTGACTGCCATGTTATAGTGCCCACAGTATTTTCTTTTCTTCTTCTGTAATGTCTGTCCCTCATGCTGGCAGGTCCAGTGTTTTGACTCTGTCACTATTTTATTCAATCTTGTGCCTGTTTAGGGTGCAGCCCTGATATCTTGACATCTTTGTGGCAGGGTATCAAGCCATCACTGTCTAGGTTGTCCTGCTGGCTAGTTACCATTTACTCTCAAACAAAAACTAGTATTCATCACTGTTGTTGCATCTGCTCTAAGAGCATGCTCGTGCCATCATATAGAACTTTCAAACGTTGGCACTATAGAATCCAGGGAACGAAGCCAATCCGTATGTTTCGACCACACTGAGTATGTCCCTGTAAAGTGCAAGTAGACAATTATTTTTGGTTCTACCTCTACTCTTAAGTATGTTGTTGGTTCTATCTGTAGCGGTATGGGTCGCTCAGTTGTACGTGTCCACAAGGGACCATTGAAAAATGTTTTTCAGTGGTTTCGAAAACAGTTTTTTTCAGAGTTTGTAATTATATAATTGAGTGGGAGAAGAAAATTAATGTCCAGAAACTCCTTAAATCAGAGTAGCACTCCATTCACTGGTGAGAAAATACTGCTGCTTCTCAACAGAAACAGTAATTTGTTAAGCCATTAGTCAAAAGAAGAAAATGAGCAGAGACCGTTTCAGGAAAAAACTGTTGATGTTTGTGCAAAAGCAAACATCCACTCTGGGAGCTTTCATTATAGAGAATAAAAACTATTTATGCTGTTTTACTATTATTTCACCTCCAGTCTGTGTTCTCCTATGTTTCTTAGATAAATTTCATCTTCTGGCCCAACATGTGGAAACCTCTTAAATTTTTATATCTGATCATTTACAAAAACATGCTAATTTTGCCAAAAATATAACGTACATTTTAAGGTGCCTAGTTATAATCCATTCTGGCCAATGATGTATTTCATCTTTTCAAAGAATATTTGTTGTAGCAGTGCATCTACATCTACATAGATACTCCACAAGCCACTGTATGGTGCATGGTGGAGGGTACCATGTACAACCACTAGCCATTTCCTAGCAAATATAGCAAGGGAAAAATGACTGCATGTATGCCTCCGTATGAGTCCCAATTTCTCGTGTCTGTTCTCCGTGGTCCTTACGCACAATGTATGTTGGCACCAGTGAAGTCGTTTGGCAGTCAGCTTCAAATGCTGGTTCTCTAAATTTTCCCTACAGTGTGTGCTGTATCTTTAAGGTGGTTGATCTTCATGATTGCTGAAATGATTTTGACAAAAATTTCCAAGTCATTGTGAAAGCCAGACAGTTGACAAACGTGCAGTCTTCATTTCTTTCTTTTTTGTTCAGCAGTTTTCTCCATCCTTGGTTCACATTTTCTCATATGCAATTAAAATTTGGTGGAGAAAAGCCATATCCTTGTTCGACTCCAGTCTTTATCTGAAAGGGCTCTGAAATACAATTCTTGAATTTTACTTTGCTATTGTGTTGGAGTGTGTCTGTTTAACTAAATTTCTAGATGTATCATCAAATGAAACAACAGAACATTCAATAGTGATTCTCGGTCACCAGAATCATATGCTTGAAGTCAACTAACACAACAATATAGTCTAACCTCCTAGTTTCCTTTTATCTGATAATGATCTTCAGGTTGAAAAATTTGTTTTTGACAGGAAAGCTGAATCTTAAACCAGCCTGGTCTCTGCAATCTGTTTATCAATATTAACGTCTGATTCTGTTTAGCAGTGCTTTAGAGAGAATCTTGTAAGGGACAGGCATAATTTTCATTGGAATACCATCATAACTGTCAGCATTATTCTTTCCCCCTCTCCCTTTCCCCATCCCCCTCTCCCTTTCCCTTTCCCCATCCCCCTCTCCCTTTCCCCACCCCTCTCCCCCTTTTGCCCCCTCTCCTCCTTTTGCCCTTTTCTGACTGCCGTTCTGTAGTCATTATTTGTGGATGGTTTTATACTTTATCCTACTACTCAGCTATAGTAACAATGTCTTGTTGGTTAAAAGAACTAGAAGGGTAACATTTGTCGTAAATTTTCTCCAGAAGAAGCTATGCATTGATTTTAAGTGTTTTTTTTTCTTTTTTTCATGATGTTCAGTGCACTGAACATCAAGGAAAACATACTGAAAAGCTACATTTGACATTTAGGTTTCTCATTAGGTTTAATCTTCTTCTTAAAAGATGGGTTTGAAATCTAAATAATCATGGCGATTGACTACTTGTTGCACTGAGAGTAGATGCTGCCCGTATTGGGACATTTGCTACCAAGTGTCCCTACAGGGGTTCTCTCATTAGCTGTTGAACTAGAGAAATGTGCAGGACAAGAAGTTTTTCTTGTTCAGTCTCAGGTTCACTACAGAGATGAAAGTCTTCAGTCTGTTCTCAGAGCAGTGAGGTTTCCTGGCATGTATGGACATTGCTGGCATGATAATAATTATCTTGAACCATTATTGGGACTGTTGCTGTTGTGGTACCTTAATAGGTGCGTACTCTTTCATGTTTACTGATGTCAAAGAATGACTTTGTCCCAGTAAATAGTTCTAACATGTGTTTTAAATAATTATACCAGTCACATAAACATATACTCATGATCTTATGAATGGTCTTTCTTAGATGCTCAGTTAAAGTCCCTAAACATTTGGTGAATTGAATTTGACCATATCACATAACTATAGCTGCATAGAATTACATGCAAGCTTGGGAGTAATGGTCTCAGTTTTCTCACATATTCTGCTGCTGAAGGCCTGTACTATATGCATAGTGGTTATCTTTACTGGTACATGGGAAAGTACATTTATTTTTTGGTGCTGTGAATGGTATTACTGACTGTGCATGCTAATTGGTGACAGAATGCATCTTTCAGATTTTCTATAAATATCTTGTCTATACAGTCGGACCCCCCCAAGAACCATGGACCTTGCCGTTGGTGGGGAGGCTTGCGTGCCTCAGCGATACAGATAGCCGTACCTTAGGTGCAACCACAACGGAGGGGTATCTGTTGAGAGGCCAAACGTGTGGTTCCTGAAGAGGGGCAGCAGCCTTTTCAGTAGTTGCAGGGGCAACAGTCTGTATGATTGACTGATCTGGCCTTGTAACATTAACCAAAACGGCCTTGCTGTGCTGGTACTGCGAACGGCTGAAAGCAAGGGGAAACTACGGCCGTAATTTTTCCCGAGGGCATGCAGCTTTACTGTTTGATTAAATGATGATGGCGTCCTCTTGGGTAAAATATTCCGGAGGTAAAATAGTCCCCCATTCGGATCTCTGGGCGGGAACTACTCAAGAAGATGTCGTTATCAGCAGAAAGAAAACTGGCGTTCTACGGATCGGAGCGTGGAATGGCAGATCCCTTAATCGGTCAGGTAGGTTAGAAAATTTAAAAAGGGCAATGGATAGGTTAGAGTTAGATATAGTGGGAATTAGTGAAGTTTGGTGGCAGGAGGAACAAGACTTCTGGTCAGGTGACTACAGGGTTATAAACACAAAATCAAATAGGGGTAATGCAGGAGTAGGTTTAATAATGAATAGGAAAATAGGAATGTGGGTAAGCTACTACAAACAGCATAGTGAACGCATTATTGTGGCCAAGATAGATACGAAGCCCACACCTACTACACTAGTACAAGTTTATATGCCAACTAGCTCTGCAGATGACGAGGAAATTGAAGAAATGTATGATGAAATAAAAGAAATTATTCAGATAGTGAAGGGAGATGAAAATTTAATAGTCATGGGTGACTGGAATTCAGTAGTAGGAAAAGGGAGAGAAGGAAACGTAATAGGTGATTATGGACTGGGGCAAAGAAATGAAAGAGGAACCCGCCTGGTAGAATTTTGCACAGAGCACAACTTAATCATAGGTAAAAGAAGGGTGTATACATGGAAGAAGCCTGGAGATACTAAAAGGTATCAGATTGATTATATAATGGTAAGACAGAGATGTAGGAACCAGGTTTTAAATTGTAAGACATTTCCAGGGGCAGATGTGAACTCTGACCACAATCTATTGGTTATGACCTGTAGATTAAAACTGAAGAAACTGCAAAAAGGTGGAAATTTAAGGAGATGGGACCTGGATAAACTAAAAGAACCAGAGGTTGTACAGAGTTTGAGGGAGAGCATAAGGGAGCAATTGACAGGAACGGGGAAAAGAAATACAGTAGAATAAGAATGGGTAGCTTTGAGGGATGAAGTAGTGAAGGCAGCAGAGGATCAAGTAGGTAAAAAGATGAGGGCTACTAGAAATCCTTGGGTAACAGAAGAAATATTGAATTTAATTGATGAAAGGAGAAAATATAAAAATGCATTAAATGAAGCAGGCAAAAAGGAATACAGACGTCTCAAAAATGAGATTGACAGGAAGTGCAAGATGGCTAAGCAGGGATGGCTAGAGGACAAATGTAAGGATGTAGAGGCTTATCTCACAAGGGGTAAGAGAGATACTGCCTACAGGAAAATTAAAGAGACCTTTGGAGAAAAGAGAACCACTTGTATGAACATCAAGAGCTCAGATGGAAACCCAGTTCTAAGCAAAGAAGGGAAAACAGAAAGGTGGAAGGAGTATATAGAGGGTCTATACAAGGGCGATGTACTTGAGGACAATATTATCGAAATGGAAGAGGACGTAGATGAAGACGAAATGGGAGATATGATACTACGTGAAGAGTTTGACAGAGCACTGAAAGACCTGAGTCGAAACAAGGCCCCCGGAGTAGACAACATTCCATTGGAACTACTGATGGCCTTGGGAGAGCCAGTCCTGACAAAACTCTACCATCTGGTGAGCAAGATGTATGAGAGAGGCGAAATACCCTCAGACTTCAAGAAGAATATAATAATTCCAATCCCAAAGAAAGCAGGTGTTGACAGATGTGAAAATTACCGAACTATCAGTTTAATAAGTCACAGCTGCAAAATACTAACGCGAATTCTTTACAGACGAACGGAAAAACTAGTAGAAGGCGACCTCGGGGAAGATCAGTTTGGATTTCGTAGAAATGTTGGAACACGTGAGGCAATACTGTCTCTACGACTTATCTTAGAAGCTAGATTAAGGAAGGACAAACCTACGTTTCTAGCATTTGTAGACTTAGTGAAAGCTTTTGACAATGTTGACTGGAATACTCTCTTTCAAATTCTGAAGGTGGCAGGGGTAAAATATAGGGAGCGACAGGCTATTTGCAATTTGTACAGAAAGCAGATGCCAGTTATAAGAGTCGAGGGACATGAAAGGGAAGCAGTGGTAGGGAAAGGTGTTAGACAGGGTTGTAGCCTCTCCCCGATGTTATTCAATCTGTATATTGAGCAAGCAGTAAAGGAAACAAAAGAAAAGTTTGGAGTAGGTATTAAAATCCATGGAGAAGAAATAAAAACTTTGAGGTTCGCCGATGACATTGTAATTCTGTCAGAGACAGCAAAGGACTTGGAAGAGCAGTTGAATGGAATTGATAGTGTCTTGAAAGTAGGATATAGGATGAACATCAAGAGCAAAACGAGGATAATGGAATGTATTCGAATGAAGTCGGGTGATACTGAGGGAATTAGATTAGGAAATGAGACACTTAAAGTAGTAAAGGAGTTTTGCTATTTGGGGAGCAAAATAACTGATGATGGCCGAAATAGAGAGGATATAAAATGTAGACTGGCAATGGCAAGGAAAGCGTTTCTGAAGAAGAGAAATTTGTTAACATCGAGTCTAGATTTAAGGGTCAGGAAGTCATTTCTGAAAGTATTTGTATGGAGTGTAGCCATGTATGGAAGTGAAACAAGGACGATAAACAGTTTGGACTAGAAGAGAATAGAAGCTTTTGAAATGTGGTGCTACAGAAGAATGCTGAAGATTAGATGGGTAGATCACATAACTAATGAGGAGGTATTGAATAGGATTGGGGAGAAGAGAAGTTTGTGGCACAACTTGACCAGAAGAAGGGATCGGTTGGTAGGACATGTTCTAAGGCATCAAGGGATCACCAATTTAGTATTGGAGGGCAGCGTAGAGGGTAAAAATCGTAGAGGGAGACCAAGAGATGACTACATTAAGCAGATTCAGAAGGATGTAGGTTGCAGTGGGTTCTGGGAGATGAAGCAGCTTGCACAGGATAGAGTAGCATGGAGAGCTGCATCAAACCAGTCTCAGGACTGAAGACCACAACAACAACAACAACAACAACAACAACAACAGTCGGAATGGTTCAGGGCAGAATACAAGCAGTGGCAGGAGTGTTTGAGGCTTTGAGCAGTTGACGGGTATACAAAAAATATTGAAAACATCACTAACCTTTTGGATAATATCCTTCCTTGTAGCTAGCAGGCTAACAAAAACACACACACTCAAAAATGCTTCTCTATGTGTGTCTGCATTGTCCGACACAGGAGCCGTATCGTACAAAAAGACAACACAAGTTTGTAGGACATCTGCTACCACTTCCAAGAATAGTTACAGTGCTGCTGGAGTTGCTTAACATGGATTAGGCTGTACTCAGCTAATATTCTGAAGTTTTATAGTATGACATATGTTCTGACTGCAGTTGTTTTTAAACTTATTCCATATCCAGTTCCTAGAAAGTACATTGATGGCCTGCTTATACAATGTAACTCCATTTCCCCTTTTAGACGTTCATCCTGTATTTTTAATATTGCACAGATTGTAGTTCTACGAGGACAACACTGGAAGACATTAAGTCTTTATGTGCCATAGTACTTATTTATTTGTTTATTTTGGCCGAACTTTGTGTAGCAAGATGCAGACACAGAAGTAGGTGGGTGTGCGCCATGTTTTGAATGTACTACATGAGATCCCCTAGTCCAGTATTTACAGTGTTAATCATTCGTTCCATACATTGCATGGGTTTCAATAACATATAACTGCTACACTAGCTGTTCTTATCTGAAGGGTTCAGTGAGACATGTGACCAGTGTTAAATACTGTGTCAGAAGGGTAATTCAGTTTAGAAAACTGTTAAATTAAAAGGAGACAGCATGGCTGGCCAGTACCTTCATTCAGTGGCAGAACCCCAAGTACTGCCAATAAGGAACACTTGAAATAGAAAATACTATATATAATGATCAGAACTAGTATGTTCCTCCTTCAAGAAGAGGGATTGGTTGGTGAAGGTTAAGAGAAACTCACCTGCTATGAGGATAGGTTGACTCAACTGTTGTAAGGGAAGATAAAGGTTTTTATCGCATACTTTAGAAATTCAGCTGGCAGATATACATGTCTTTTCACAAATGATTGTTTTGAGAGCACAAAATGCAATGAGCTACTAGTATATTCAGTATATATATTGAAGTATGGAATTTTATAATTATTTCCTTTCTGTGTAATGTAAAATAAGCAGCTAAATACAGCATAACATTTTTTATATATTCGTCTGTTGCTGCAGTCAATACTGTGAATGAAAGTGTCAGTTATTTGTTTGTTGTCATTGATGATATGGATTTCCTAAATAAGCTTTGTGATTTGTGTAGATCAAACAACTTGGGTTTTTATTGTGTGTGTGTGTGTGTGTGTGTGTGTGTGTGTGTGTGTGTGTGTGTGTGTGTGTGTGTGTGGAATCTGTTTCTGAAGCTTTTTGTATCCCTTCACACGTGTGTTTTGTTTCTATCTTATTTTGTGCCAAATTATTGACATCTGCAGATGAAATTAAATGTTTGTAAATGTTGTGGCACATTAACTACAGCTTGCACTGATTGTACCTTTCATTGTGCTACTGGGGGCCTGTGTAAAAATGCAGTTGACTGAGTTTGACTGTGTTAGGAGTTTCTATAAATTGCCCCATAAGTGACTTCCTGTTTTTGAATTTAATGTATGGATAGTAGTGACTGACTGCAGTGTCTTTCTTTTTCACTCAATTTGTAACAGTCACACACTTCGCCTAAGATGTAATGTAGGTGTTATTAAATTACATGAACCAATGTTAAACAGTGTCATATATATCTCTTTCTGTTTCTGTTTCTGTGTTTCAGTCCAGTTTGACATTTCAAGAAAAGGAACAATATGTACATCTTTCACGATGGTACAACCATTTGCAGCAAGACACGAAGTTGAGGCAAAACAACAAATTAATCATGTTCAGCAGAAGGCTGTTGTATGTGTAAAGAATGTGAGCAATCATTGTGTTGTGCATCTGACTGTGACAGTATCGATGTAAATATATTATTCCGATGGATGTTTGTAATTTCTCTCTGTTTTCTGATTAAAATTACTTTGTGATTGACGATTGCAGTGCTGGGGGCATTGTTGCTGCATACAGCTAACGTTACTTTACAAAGCACTGCACGTACCTACCAAACAGGCAACACAGTGAGCACGTGGTGCTCTAGAAAGAACTGTGATTGGATATGAAAGTTGGCCCCTACCACTTGACTTGAGATGTCAATCACAAAGTAATTTTAATCTATGTATAATGACCTCATTGTGAACAGGACCTGAACAGATCTTTGTTCTTGTTTTTAAGTTGACCACCATTTTATAATTCTTCGATCTCACCAATTCACTTGACTTTTCTATTGCTAATTTTGTATTACAGTATCTAGTTTCCTCTCTTTCACCAGATGTAATGAAAATCATTTTTGTCAAGGAAAACTTGTGCTTGAATTTTATGATGGTACAAAAACTATACAGTAAACACTAAATTATTCCTTCATAACATGTATTATGATTGTATTCATCAAAGACCAGAAAATTATTAATTTAGGAAGTTAAAAAGGTCAGAATTTACACTAGATGAAAAAGTGAACAGCATAAAAAGGAAGACTACTGAATCATTAAGAAAACTTCCAACCAATTTACATGGTGAAAAGATAAAGAAAGGTGCATTTTGTCAGTACTTTCCTTGAGATTTGAACAATGTGGTACAGATCTACATCTACATCTACGTCCACATGGATACTCTGCAAAACACATGTAAGTGACTGCAGAGGGTTCATCAAACTGCCTTCACAATTCTCTATTATTCCAATCTCATATAGGTCGTGGAGGGAATGAACGCCTGTATCTGTCCATTTGAGCTCTGATTTTTGTTATTTTATCGTGGTGATCATTTCTCCCTATGAAGGTCGGTGTCAACAAAATATTTTCTTGTTTGGAGGAGAAAGTTTGTGATTGGAATTTCATGAGAAGATTTTGTCACAACAAAAAAACACCTTTATTTTAATGATATTCACTCCAAATCCTGTATCGTTTTAGTAACACTCTCTCCCATATTTCGTGATAATACAGAACATGCTGCCCTTCTTTGAACTATTGCAATGTACTCTGTTAGTCCTATCTGATAAGGATCCCACACCATGCAGCAATATTATAAAAGAGGACGGAAAAACATAGTGTAGGCAGTCTCCTTAGTAGGTCTGTTACATTTTCTAAGTGTCCTTCCCCACATCATTTTCTGTGTGTTCCTTCCAATTTAAATTGTTCGTAATTGTAATACCTAGGTATTTAGTTGAATTTACGGCCTTTAGATTGGACTGATTTATTGTGTAACTGAAGTTTAACAAATTCCTTTTAGCACTCATGTGGATGACCTCACACTTTTAGTTATTTAGGGTCACCTGCCAATTTTTGTACCATTCGGATATCTTTTCTAAATCGTTTTGCCATTTATTTTGATCTTCTGATGACTTTATTAGTCGATAAACAACAGCATCATCTGCAAACAACCAAGATGTCTACTCAGATTGTCTCCCAAATTGTTTATATAGATAAGGAACAGCAAAAGTGCCTATAACACTACCTTGGGATATGCCAGAAATCACTTCTGTTTTACTCTGACTTTCCGTCAATTACTATGAACTGTGACAAGAAATCACAAATCCAGTGAAATAACTGAGTCGATATTCCATAAGCACGCATTTTCACTACAAGCCGCTTGTGTAGTTCAGTGTCAAAAGCATTCCAGAAATATGGAGTCGATCTGAAATCTGTTGGCAATAACACTCGACACTTCACGCGAATAAAGAGCTAGTTGTGTTTCACAAGAACAATGTTTTCTAAATCCACATTGACTATGTGTCAATAGACCATTTTTTGCGAGGTAATTCATAATGTTCAAACACAATATATTTTCCAGAATCCTGCTGCACATTGATGTTAATGATGTGGGCCTGTAATTAGGTGTATTCCTTCTACTACCATTCCTGAATGTTGGTGTGATCTGTGCAACTTTCCAGTCTTTGAGTACGGATCTTCCGTCGAGTGAACAGTTGTATATGATTGTTAAGTATGGAGCTAATGCATCAGCATACTCAGGGACCTAATTGGTATACAATCTGGACCAGAAGACTTGATTTTATTAAGTGATTTAAGTTGCTTCACTGCTCTGAGGATATTTATTTCTACGTTATTCATGTTGGCAGCTGTTCTTGATTCAAATTCTGGAATATTTGCTTTGTCTTCTTTTGTGATGGCGTTTTTGAAGGCTGTGTGTAGTAACTCTGTTTTGGCAGCATTGTCTTCAATAGTATCTCGTGCAGAGAAGGCTTTGATTGTTTGTTGCTGCTAACATACTTCACATATGACCAGAATATCTTTGGATTTTTTGCCAGGTTTTGAGACAAAGTTTCTTTGTATAAACTGCGTCTTTTTAGATTTGACATGTTTGTTTCGTTGTTTCTGCAACAGTGTTCTGACCTGTTTTGTGTACCAAGGAAGATCAGCTCCATCGTTTGGTAATTTATTTGCTATAAATCTCTCAATTGCTGCCGATACTATTTCTTTGAATTCAAGGAACATCTGGGCTTCTCTTATAGTATTAAGTTGAAAGGAGTGGAGATTGTCTCTCAGGAAGGTGTCGAATAAATTTTTATCTGCTGTTTTGAATAGGTATATTTTTCGTTTATTTTTGGAAGATTTGGGGGTTACAATATTCAGTCTCGCTACGACAACCCTCTGTTCACCAATCCCTGTATCCATTTTGATGCTCATTAACAACTCAGGATTATTTGTTGCTAAGAGGTCAAGTGTGTTTTCACAGCCATTTACTATTCGTGTGGGTTCATGAACTAACTGCTCGAAATAATTTTCAGAGAATGTGGATTGATTGTGCAAGTGGATAAGTGGTGATAGTGGCTTACTGCTGGAGGGGGGAGGGGGGGGAGGGGGAGGAGAGGCAACATTACTTTTGAAACTTCACTTTTTAAACTTCCTGATTGTACTTGACTAACAGTTGCTAACTGCATACAGGGTAGACCTACTGACCTGTAGATTACAGATGTAAACTTAACATACTTGACAATTGTATTTATTGTAAAATAAGTAAATATTTTCTGAAATTCATTTGCATTAATCCCCTGCCTCCATCACGTGTTACTCATTAAAATTAAATCAAACAATGGAAACCTCCAGATAGGAATTGTGGCCCGAGATGCTGGAGTTAGCGGTGTGTGTGTGTGTGTGTGTGTGTGTGTGTGTGTGTGTGTGTGTGTGTGTGTGTGTTTTGCTGATAAAGGCTGTGGCCGAAAGCTTTATGCAAGTGTCTTTTAATTGTGCCTGCATGCAACTTGACCTGTTTTCTTTACAGTAAGTAGCAGTCTGTCTTTCCTATATCATTGTAAAATTATGTTGATACTAAGAGCTGTTAATTATGTTTGGATGCATCTTTACATACACATTTTCTAACTAGGTTCATCAGATACTGTTCTATGGGTGGATCCTACAGTGTGTTCATTCCACTTTAATTGCTTTGTCTAATGAACATTATCATCTACTCAAACAATGGGAAATCCAGGACAGAATGTAACAATATTAGAGAAGGAAAGTTTCTAGTCACCATATAGTGTAGATGCTGAGTTGCAGATAGGCACAACAAAAAGACCCTCACAATTAAATCTTTCGGCCATTAAGGCCTTGTAGTCTCAAGCAACTGAAACCACACTGCAATCATGTGCACGCGCGCACGTTTGCGTGTGTGTGTGTGTGTGTGTGTGTGTGTGTGTGTGTGTGTGTGTTTTGTTGATGAAGGCCTTAATGGCCAAAAACTTTAACTGTGAGAGTCTTTTTTTTTGTGCCTATCTGCAACTCAACATCTCTGCTATATGGTGAGTAACATCATTGTCTGCTCACATATGCTAAGAGATGCATCAGTACTTTTCTTACCATGTGCCAATGGAATTAATAGTATCTGTGTTGTCTAGTACTAAAAAATTTCCAAAAAGCAAGTTACTAATGTTTGTGCAGCTGTCCATCTTACGATCATAGGTAACTGTGGGGGGAGCCTTTACATGTATGTTGTTTAAAGTGTATGTGTAACATTCACTCTATTCAGTCAAATAAAAATATAAAGCACTTTGTTAATTGTTAAAAGTTCCCTTTGTTTGATATGAACATAAACGCATGACATCGTGGAGTGCAATATACAAGAACAGTTGTTGCAGCCATCACTGCAGTCACAATAGTAGCAACAATGGAGCTAGGAGGATATGAACAAGTTGCACCAGAGGACTATGGAGGTTACAGTATCAACAAAATTGACAGCTATGACTCTGTTCGGTATTGAAGTTCGCTTTATCACAGTTGACTTACCAAGCGGGAAAGCGCCGGCAGACAGGCACATGAACAAAACACACAAACACACACACAGAATTACTAGCTTTCGCAACCGATGGTTGCTTCTTCAGGAAGGAGAGGGAAAGACGAAAGGATGTGGGTTTTAAGGGGGAGGGTAAGGAGTCATTCCAATCCCGGGAGCGGAAAGACTTCCCTTAGGGGAAAAAAAGGACAGGTGTACACTCGCGCGCGCGCACGCGCGCGCACACACACACACACACACACACACACACACACACACACACACACACACACACACACACACATATATCCATCCGCACATACACAGACACAAGCAGACATTATATATACACACAAAGTATTTCTGAGTAATTGAAACTTCAGTCTGATACTGCATCTGCATATTTGGCAACAACCAAGTGGTGCTTGTCAAAATTCCAGTGATATTCATTTTCGCAATTTAATTTAGTGTAGTCATACTCAAAGATAGTGCTGAATAATAATTTAAGAATTTGCCCATGATTTAGCTTCCATTGCCCAGTCCTATGTAAACAAGGCCTCAGTCTCCTCTCACCTGTTTGCTTCTCCTGATTCTCCTCTGCCCAATGTGTCACCTTCCCACTGATTTCCACCTCTCTGACAAGCTCGATCCATACTTCTGTCCATATCATGCCACTATCAGCAGTACCAGCATTTTGACAGCGATAAACACAACATCAAAATGTCACTGCCATATACTCTGACCAATCATGGATGGTCCATCTGCAATGACGAGAAGACCCTTGGTTGCACTGTATCCTCACACACTCACAAGAATCAGCCGCATAGGACCAGTCCACTCATTGCCCGGTATTGTCCTAGATGGGATCAACTGAACCTTGTCCTTCACCTGGGAGTTGAATATTTACCATTGTATGAGGGAACAACAAACATCCAATCTAGAATCCTGCCCATCTCTCCTATAGTATGTTCCAATGCCCATCAAATCCACGCAATATCCTGGTAGCGTATTTCCTTTTCCTTGACAATAGGAGGCAGCAGTGCCTTGAACACGCTTGGGTTTGTAACACTTACTCCCTTTATAAATTTGTGTTTAGTTTAAGGTGTGCTTCCTCCAATGGTGAACAGATTTGTAATTACCATGTGCACTGACTTAGAGCTCTAAATCCATGTTTGTTTTGTGTGTGATGAATGGACACGAGCAATTCATTTAGGTGGTACATTAATTTTTTAGCTTTTCACTGGTTATTTTTTTCGACAATAAATTATGTAATACTCGACGGAGTCTGTAACTTTGACAGATCAGATCCAAATGTGAAAAATTTTATATGTTCAGCATTTGAATTCTTTTCAAAGATATCAGTACTTTGCCAGTGGTCTTTAATATTGTGAACAGAATTCCCAGGGTTTTCATTAATGATAGTTATGCTGGTTTCTTCTTGATTTGTTGGGAATTTAAATGTTTCTGCTCATTTAATAAAGCAGACATATTGAATTTGGCGTCTTGCATTGTATCGACATACATTACAGTTTGGAATTTTCTCATAACTGGTTATCGATCGTCATAACTGCTTTCCCACTACCAATGCCAAAGAATTTAACATGAAATATGCAGAGAAGTAACCTACTGTCAGCAATTACAATTCGTAAGGCTGTGGTCACAGTGACACTGATATTTGTGGACTCCGCTGCCAACTGGCATCATCAGAGTTTGTCAAATTAAAACACCACTACTTGTGCGGCCACAATGTAGCTGATCTCATCACCAGAACATACAGATTTTGGACAACAATCGGTGAAATTTAAGTCAGTTTCATTTTTCAGTCATAATGGCCAACAGAATATTAAACATGGACTGTGGGAAACTGATTAAGTTTGGTCAAAGGAGTAGTTTGTGTCATCCTGAGGATGAAAAATATAATTGGAATATAGCTCTGAATCTATGGACTGAAATCGCAGTTTGTTGGAAACCACAAGTAGGCAAAATCTTTATAGGAAATTTTAGGTGTAGATTATAACCTAGAAAAATAATTTGTGAAGTGACAAGGATGGTGCATCTTATGACTGAAGTGTATTGTAGTGTATCTTTTGGATTGTGGTAGGTGGACATTAACTGTCTACAAGTTATTGTTGCTGCTTACTGGCGTTTTTATGCCAGTAGGCTGCTTATTTTGTTCCATGAAGTGGTTTTCAAATGTGGTGCATGTATGTGTTTCCACTTTACAGTGCTTTAGGTGTTCAGAGTATCTTATTCCAGACTTTTTGTTTGTCTGTCACACCTCTTCTGAATGGCAGTCATTGACAGTTAAGTGACATATGTCTGCACAATTTGAAATAAATTCAGCGAAATAGATTTCTAGTGCTTACCTGGAGGTGATTGGAGATGTGTTAAATATCTGATACTCACGTTAAAGATGCCATTCTGGCTCAAGTAAAACTATAAGTGACACTTTGATATTTGACATCTCGTGATTACGTCTTTCCAATGATTAGGTCTATACTGCATCCTGAAAAACACAGTTTCAAAACTTTTGTGTGATGTATAGAATGTTACTTTCCATGCCCCAAATACTAATTTAAAAGCCAATTTATTCACTCGTGACCACAAATACTATGAAATTTTTAATTTATTCTACATTGAATTTTGGAAGTATGCTTCGTGCAAGTGCCCTAAAAGGCACTGTAATATAGTTGATTTTTTAAAATTAAAAGCTACACAGAATCTGAAATAATGCGGCTACCAGAAATCTTATTACTTCGTTTCTCAACTCCACTGGACAAGTGCTCAAAAAGCAGTGAAGTTTCCAGCGCTAGACTCTGATTATCTCAATATACCTACTGCCAGTATTGCATTAATATTCAGTTTTTAAAATAAAGGGAGCTGCTGTGAAACTGCAAATCTACTTTTACTTAATTAAATAATCTACATCTACATGCATACTCCGCAAGCCACCTGACGGTGTGTGGCGGAGGCCTACTCACACACAAATTGTATCCATTCATAATATAACAGAACCTTTATGCAGCAAAATCGCCACCGTAGCATGATAAACCATACTCTCAATAATATGTTTTGGGGAGATCCTTAGTGCGGTGTATCATTGAAACTACATGTTTTTGTTATACGTGAGTACCTCGGAAACTTCTCTGGTAATTCCAGCAACTGAAGACAGTGTGTACAGTATTCGGAATGTTATTTTTGGGACAGATATAGCTCATTTGGCATCTGTTTAATAGCAAGTACTGCATTTTTTAATAGTAAGTGCCGCATTGAGCACTCGTCTCCAAGCACAGAGGCATCGTGGTATCTGTCCCACCCAAGGAGGTTAAAATCTAACCTACTTCATAAATAGAGCAAGGACGCTGACTTTCCAAAATGTCTGTGGGTGCTTATCAATGGTGGAGTGTAGTATATGTTTTCTGGGGAGTCTCGATATTGTTTAAAATGATTTATAATCTTTTATGAACATTGCCTGTGTCATGCAGATCTGTGCTGTAATAAAGTAATATATACCACTACTATAAGCATACGTTGAATGCCCTAGCTTAGTCGGTAAGACAGCTTACTAGAAAGCAACAAAAATGAGATCAGTCTCTTGTTCGAATGTGCTAGGACGAACCCACAGACCCATAGGTGTAACATATGCTATACAGGTCTTGCAGAATTGTTGTGTGTGTGTGTGTGTGTGTGTGTGTGTGTGTGTGTGTGTGTGTGTGTGTCAATTGATCGTTGTAATGAAAAATTGCTCTGATCTAATCTAACAGTAGATGTCAGGAATTCTTTTGAGAGAATTGGGTTCTATGGGTGGCGGTAGAGGGAAGGGGCCTTCTCTCAAAATCCAGGCTGGAAGAATGACAGTATATGAAACAGATAGATTGCTTCTCACTGTATAGCATAGATGTTGAGTTGCAGACCTGCACAACGAAAAGACCACTAAACATGTTAAGCTTTCGAACATAAGACTTTCTTCTGAAATAGACAACATACACACACATTCATGCTAATGCAGCTCACACACACATGACCACTGTCTCTGGTTGCCGAGGTCAGACCTGTCGATATTATTTATTATTCCTGAGGAATGGGTCATTTTGCTGAGGCTGCAGTAACATTAGTTCAGAATCGATGGAGCAAACTGTTGGGCAGCTAGGTTTCACTGTTCCACACAATTTTGATGAAGCTGCCAGTTATCCATGGTGCCTTAACATTTTGAATCTGTCTTCTTTGGTGTAAACAGGCAAAAGCATAGTGAATTCCTCCATTTAACTCGCCGCTGGTGCATTCGTGGTGTATTCACAAGTAACTGTGTATCTGTGACTGGAATTAGCTTTTACGTAACTATGCCCTCCGTAGTGATAACACAGATTTTCGATATTGGATTGATGATTCTTCTTTAATTAATTAGCAGAATAATGCTGATTACATAGATGATATATTCTGTGTTCTGGTATCCAAGTGAAACCAGTCCTGTTTGATGTTTTGTGGCAGTCAAATTTCTACAAATACGTTAACCCATGGTGTCTGCAGAGTTGTAGGTTTCATTGTAGAACATCAAATGACTCTCCGAAATGCAATGTTCTTAAGCAGATTTGTTGGATTGGAGACTAGTATGTCACTGGTGATCTAAAACACACTTGTGAAGGGTATATGTTCCTTTGTCCTGTGTAAGACTCGTTGCATTTATCTGTAATCCTATAAATTCTTGGTCTGTGTGGTTGCCATGTTATCTTTGCTAGAGCTCAAAACCTCTGAAGTTTAGACTGGAAGGAGAAAACATTATTTGAACTTAGTATATCCTAATTACTCTATGTATTGTAGTGGAAACTTTCTGATTCGTGACTGACAGGCTGTTGTCGTGAAACTCTTATCATTATCTTCTTTCTTGTGATTTATATGTATTGGTAGCACCCTCTTTATCTGATAGCACAAATTTAGGTTGGAGATGTTACGATTCTGTTTGCAGGTTATCTGTGTTTGGAAAGCTTTGAGCTCCGTGTACCACTGTCTGGAGAATGGTCGTTGTCTGTCAGTAATGCTACGTGATCACATGCGAATATAAATTATCAGTGTACTTTAGATGCACCACATGACCGATAGTTCTGTGATTTCATACTCTTATGTTACACCAAGACTTGTAAAAAGGGCATGCAGCCACATTCTTCCATCTCCATTGTAAATATTATGTTACAATATATCAAATTAAGATTATGTAAAAACCACTGCGACCATCCTTACTATAAAATCTACCTGTACATGTGTCATTAACATTTCATGAAGATACCATGGATTTCAAAAATAATGAGCAGAGTGCCTGTTTTACAAAGCCCTTCATAAAAAGTTTTACCATTGTGTGGAACAAGTGTGATACACGAAGTCCATTGTTAAATATAAAATTTGTAATGAGAAGTGATGAAATGGTAGGCCAGAATTTGAGGTACTTGATATTTAATGGCAAAAGAAAACTCTATAGACCTACTTGATGTACCTACTCAAACACCAACTTCTGCCACTTCAAAAGTTAGTATTTCTCTTGCCAATTGACAATCTTCAAATCTCAAAAGGGATCCCATACTTTTGGTACCATTAACATGACCAATCATAACAGAAATTAAAGATTCTAACATTTAACACAACAATGAAACACAGGACGTACCAAAACTCAGTACTTAATGTTCTTATTGTTACTAATAAGATAAGTGTTCTTTTACTTGCAGTACTTGTTGATTAATGTCATACTGCATTCTATTATTGAACATTCCATGCTGAAAAAGCTAGGACCAGGATATTCAGAAAATTGAAATTAATATTACACACTTTTTACTGTAGATGCAGTTGCACTATATTCAAAACCTTTTCAGTTATAACACCAAAAACTGAGACAGCTTCTTCACATAACAATTAAACTTTCTACAATTTGTCATTACGGAAAATTCATAAAATTAGTAACAATTTCTGTGGTGTGAAAATGAATTAAGTCACACTCCTCATCTCAATTTATACAAACCAAAACCTTACTATTTATCAGTTCATAAAAAAGTTGCACATTAATTCATCATCCATGTAGTTTCAATTCTCCTTACCCCCACTCCACTTGACTCTGCTTTAGTCTGTAATGGCTGTGCTGTCCATAATATGTTAAACTCTAACCTCCTTCCTTCCTTCGACTTGACTCCTGCTTCTTCTTCTTTTGATAACCCAGTCCACTCTCAATATTTCTCATCCAGTAGCTCTTGTCCATCACCTGGTGCTGTCCTCTAGTGGATGAATGGAAGTCATCTAATATTCGATTTACAATTGTCTCTTTCTGTTTCACCTGCCTCTTTATTTTTTACTAGGGTCACACTCTTGATCACCTGAAAAAAAATACTTAATTTAACTGGTTCCTCTTCAGTGGTTATTATATCATTACGTTACTTTTCTCTCACACTCAGTTATACTTTGCAGAAGAATGTATCATTTGGGAGATTGATATTTTCAAAAAGAATTTTATAAAAATCAACACATGAAGTATTTTGAAAATGAGTCTCAGTTATAATTATTTCTATAACAGTTTCCACACTAAACCTATTCAACTCTTTTGCCCATAAAGCATTTGTGACAGAGAAAACACTTTCAGCAGCAGTGTTAGTACCAGATAGAAGTAGTGAAAACTCAGTGATGAGCTGCAAATTTTTGCGGCAGATATCTTGAGTTGCAAAGATGTTGAAAATGATAGACCATTTTTCACTGACACACTCAATATTTCTGGACCATTTTTAACATGGTACACTTTTTTAAAAAGGTCATTTTCACATGTTTCTTTCAGTATATTTTCATCAAAATCTGTTTAAGTATTAAGACTTCACTGTATCACTTGTTGCGTTCCTGAAGTCGGCCACCTTTACTTCAATGCCCTTACTTGGCACGATGTATCTAGCAAGCCCTCATATCAGTTTTACGCTTTTGTGATTAGAAATGCCTACCATAACTGAAATTTATTTTACATCTTTAAGCTCCTCATAAATGTGATGCAATGCATATGGAGCCAACACATTTACTATTATAATTCACATTTTGTTCTAGAACAGATTTTCTAACAAAACAACCTGTTTATTGCAGCAATGCAGTCCACTGACCTGAAGAAATGATTATGTTTCATTGTCTGCCACCATAGCTGAGTGGACAGCACACTGACTTGTCATGTTGGGGGGTGTTTGATTCCCAATTGGGTTGGAGATTTTCTCCGCTCAGGGACTGAGTGTTTGTGTCGTCTCCATCATCACCATTTCATCCTCATTGATGTGCAAGTGGCTGAAGAGTGATGTCACCTCAAAAGACTTGAACCAGGCGATCAGGTCTACCTGCCGGGAGGCCCTCGCCACACCATGTTTCATTACATTGCATGGAAAGCTACTGAAGCTTCCTCAGCAGCTAGACGAGTTTCTTCTTCTTTTGCAGTGACACTATTCTCATGTTTTGTGCAAAAAGACATCAAACTTTGTGACAAAGTTATGCTTGAAACTGTTAACTTGTGTTTCTTAACGTTAATGTATTGCAGAACATCATACTGACTCCCATTGTAGACTCAAGAAGTACTTTTACGCAATGTGCTAAATAAGTTCTCGCTTTATTATTCTAATTTCAGAAATGGAAACCTAGCTTTAGTCATTAAATATGTACTTTCTGTTTGGCATTTATATGAAATGTTTGCAATATGCAACATAAAGTAAGGTTAGGTGTGACTCTTTAAATCCATTAAAACCACATTTTTAAATGTGGTGAGCTGAAGCAATAGGCAATGCACAAAGAAAGTGGAAGTAATGAACTGCTTGCCATGTGAAAGCTTTAAGTAGTACCAACAAAAGGATTTCAGAAATCATCCCTGGTTTAGTTTGGTGTAATCAACAGGGGTATTTTCTTTATTCTTTGGGTATGACCATGTTTATTCTCCTTTCGGTTATGCTACATCTCTCTTGAAAATGCACCTTTCAAAATATAAGGGACAGTTAATGAGAAACAGGACAGTATATGCCCTGTTATGTATTTTGCCAGGACAAGGGAACACTTGAGCTAAAATAAAGGATGATCTGTATCAATACAGGACATCTGGTCACCCTATGTCAAGCATCTTCACACAGTGCCAGATATTATCCCCAGGCAAAATTTGCACACAGGTAAAGTCACTTAAAACAGAAATCTTACTAAACTGTACACTCAACTCCAAAAATTGCAGCTTACTAGATACACAGGAAGCAAATACAAATACAATAAAGAAGGAAAAATTACATTTACCTTTACATAAAAAATTACGTTTACCTCTGCATAAAAAATACATTTATCTCTACATAAAAATAAATTTGAATTGGCAGCTTCAAGTACACGTTTCTGACACTTATACACTCGTACAACATGACTTCTCAGTTACTAGCTTCACATTTCTTTTTTTAATTTTGCTTTTCATATGCACAAAAACTAGTCCAAATTGCGCAAAGGACGTTGATTTCAGTAATATGCATGTCCGACCAGTTATCTTCAATTACTTCATCTAAAAGACACTTGCACTACAAAACCATATTTCAGTGCACTTAAAAACAGCCATGCCCTCATTTGCAACCTATGGCAACAAGGAATCAGTTGTTTAGCTCTCACTGATTGCCTTGGTTCACTGGTCACTTCTTACATTTTTCAGTTGTTGTTATTCATAATGGAACAGAGAAAAAAATCAAAAAGAAATATGTAATTGATGCTTGCTTGCACAAGACATACAGAACAAATTCAGCAAAAATGCTTCCCCATACCCATTCTACTTCTACATTAGTACTTTTGAGAAGTCGGATTGTTAATAGTCAGCAACAACATGATTTCAGTGAATATTGTTTATTGTCAACTATTTCCATTAATTTTCATTATACCAACACATTTTTTCATTTACATAACTATTGATTGTAACTCATATTTTTCTTATATCCATCAGGTTCACAGTCAGAACATATCAAAGTTATCTTACCCCTTGCTGTAAATAAGTACTGTTTGTCATGATGAATATGAACGGTTGTGAAATGAATATGAATGTGCAGAACTGAAAACATTCATATTCAATCCACAACTGTTTAGCACATATACAAAATCTTCAATTTCTTATCAAAGGCATTTGAAACATTAATACCCATGGGGAGATAATGAGTTGTAGATAGGCACAACAAAAAGCCTCAGAAAATATGCGTTTTATATATAGTTTGAAACACACAGCCCTTAAAAATTTTATTACTGGTGTGGTCTCATAAACATCCTCTTTCATTTACCTATGTGCCTGTAAACCGATAAACAGCTCGCCTCCTCTGATCAAAATCCATTTCAAAATGTAATGGAGACAGTAAATAAAATTTTTAAAGTATATGAAGTTCCAGTTTGAAGTTTTCTGTTCACAACAATATTAATTTTATGAATAGATTTTCCATAACAATCACTGTCCATTTGCTGACAATAGGTTTACACTATGACAATTCATCAATCTTAACAATCTAATTTTCATGAAATAATCTAGAGCATAACCACATTCTTTTAAATAAAACATAATTTTTCCCATATATGACCATAATTCATTAATAAAGCATAATAATTCCTTAAATACAGCCAGTATTCAAACACATTATTCTCTATTGAAGTAGAAAGAACATGAATATGAAACATTAAATGTTGTTACTATCAGAAGTACTTTCTATTTTGAAACTGTAAATTTCAACTTCATTTCAGAAAACTTGAGATAATTTTTCACTTTCCAGTAATACATGTGAATAAATTTTCCTTGTTATAGTGATATTACCCTGAATAAAGTGTAGCACTTGTACCCTTATTACTGAATGGAGAGAGAACAGAAAGACAGAAGAAGGTAACGTGGAAAGATGCCATGCAGAAGACTGAAAAATAGAAAATAGTTCAGTACCTTGTGATAGCCAGATAAATATCTTGAAAAGGATTCATGAACCCCTTAGGGCTCACATGCTAATGTTCATTCAAATCGTCGTCGCATTTTGCATCATCTGTTTCTATTAAAGAAATGAAATTTGCATGTACTTGTGATACATCTTTCCCTCAAAATTTTAAGAAAATAAAGCATGACACACAAACCATTTTCCTTTTAACACATTTGTTTCCAACTTTGCATGTAAACCTACTGCCTTGTATGCTGTACACATATTACCCCACATTATAATTTCCAGTATCCTCAAACAGTTAACAAAATAATAATGATTTCCAATACCAGTAAAGTTAAATAGAACTCAGTCATTATGAGACAGAATCAACATCATAAAACTTTCATAATTTACCTTACAGATGTTTTCAATTTGTCCGTCTACTAACTCCTTACATTTGCTGTCATACTCTTTCTTTAGTAACATTAAATGGGTTCTCTTCCACATTTTGTTACTTTCAGCAGCATATAAGCCTACATTAGGTGGAATCTTCTCAACGACAGAACTATCTGTCTCTTTACTTGACACTTTTTTTTGTACAAGTAAATTACTGTCCTCACATAAGGATTCCTGTATTTGGGTGTTCTATACTTTAAATGTTTCTCATCCTCTTTAGACAAACCAGTAGCTTCTAATTTAACCAGTCCCATATATTCCTCATCCTATATATCAAATATATTTTTGCGTAGTCTTTTTGTACTAACATACCTTCTACTTTCTTTTAATTCAAACACCTCACCATTACTATTTTGTACTATACATGCACTGTTCACTCTGTCTTTGTTTACTAAATCATCTTTCTGCTTTATAATTTTACACAACCTTTCATTAGCTTTTTCATTTTTGTCCACTACATTGTACATCTTCTAATTGATTGCTACAGCATTTGCATCTTTAAATGTTGTTTCCTCTTCACACAGCTCCCCACTTCTAAGCTTTCCATTATTGTCACAGTTTTGCTTCATATTAAATTACTTTCCAATCACCGCTAATCAAACAATGTTATTCCAAGGTCAGGTTTGAGTCATGGGCTAAGTATTACTAAACACTTAGCCACCATGTAACGGAATATTTGGTGGCAAAAAAATCCTATAGAACAATGTGATACAACCACCCAAACAACAAGTGTCAAGAATACTTTTTCAGTACTTTCACAAGCTAGTCCACTTCAAGCCACAACAAGTAGCATTTTATATCAAAAGTTGCAAGCCTGTTAAACTTTCACAGGATCAAGGTGACATTATTTGTATGAAGTGAAATGACATAATGGTTAGGGCATTGAACTCTTATTTGGGAGTAACTTCATTCAACCATCGAGCAACAAAGATTTAGATTTCTCGTGGTTTCTTTAAATTATATAAGACAAATGTTTTAGTTTATATGAAAATGATGTGACATGTTACTGTCCCCATCTTTTTACAGTCTGAGCTTGTTCTCCATCCACAGTGATAATGCTGTTGACAAGATGTTAAACCATAATCTACCTGTTCGTCTGGTGAGGTTAGGTGTATGTACTTTATTTATTTATTCACCAGACCCATGAACATTAGAGCTGGCTGTTTTCTGTCATGGTAGAAATATCTCCTGCTTCAGTACATTGCTGTTTAAAGTGATATGTAGTTATTGCATCTGAAACTCTTAATGATGACATATTAACTGACTGAAAACAGTTGATGAGCCACCAATCTATTTCTGTTTACTAATAACATTTGTCCATGTGTAATTTCTTTGTTGCCCTGCATGCATTTGTAACTTAGTTGCAGCTTGCCAATTATGAGTTGAACGGGTCAGGCGTTTACAGGATATATATCTTTAGTGCAGGGTCGTAAGGATGTAAGTCACTTTTTGGTCAATTATGGTTTGTTAAATGACCATGACAAAGAAAACCCAAGCTTTAGTGTGGTATAAAGGGCTTACATCAGGGTGCAAAACAAGGCCTACTAAATCAAATGGGCACTGTGCCTTAAGTCATATTTGCTAACATTTGTTTTGCGTTAAGGGCTTATGTCGACTTACGCCCTTAGTATCAGCAGCATGTTATAAGCTGAATAACTTTTATGTTGACTTATGCCCTTAGTAACACACAAGGTTCCATTTTAGGACCCTTACTTTTTCTTGTGTATATCAATGACCTTTCATCAGTAGGATTACCAGAAGCCAAGTTCGTTTTGTGTGCCGATACAAACATTGCAATAAATAGCAAATCAAGTGTAAATCAGCTAATAAAATATTTTTGGACATTAATCACTGGTTCCTAGCCAATTCTTTGTCACTAAACTTTGAAAAAACACACTATATGCAGTTCAAAAATTGTAAGGGGTGTCCTCTGAGTATATGCCTGACATACGATGACAAGCAGATAGAAGAAGTGGGCAGTTTTAAATTCTTGGGATTACAGCTTAATAATAAATTCAACTGGGCACCACAGAACTGCTGAAGCGTCGTAACAAATCTCTATTTGCAATGCGAATTGTGTCAGACATAGGGGATATAAAAATGAAAAAGCTGGCATACTATGCTTACTTTCATTCCATAATGTCATATGGGATTATTTTTTTGGGGTAATTCATCAAGCCAAGCTAAAGTTTTCCGGGCACAAAAACGTGCAGTGGTGTGAACTCAAGAACATCCTGCAGAAGCCTGTTTAGGGAACTATATTTATTCCTTAATGAAATTTGTCATTAAAAATATATCACTTTTTCAAACCAACAGCTCAATTCATGGAATCAATACTAGAAATAAGAATAATCTTCACAAGGATCTAAAGTCACTTCGTCTTGTACAAAAAGGTGTGCATTATTCAGGAACACACATTTTCGATACCTTGCCAGCAGCCATAAAAAGCTTAACAACCAATGAAATTCAGATTAAGAGAAGCCTAAAGGATTTATTGGTGGCCAACTCCTACTCAATTGAAGAATTTCTCAGCAGAACCAACTGATAACTTCTGCACAATTTCAGTACGTGTGTGTGTGTGTGTGTGTGTGTGTATAAGTAAGTACAGTCTAACTTATGCACCATTTCAGTGCAAAATAAGTATTATGGTAGTTGAATTACACATTTATTACCTTATAAATAAATAAAGACTTCTTTATTTTAAATTCAGTGCATTAGTATTTGTAAAATGATTCTTTCATATAGCATTCATTAAAAAATGATGCTCATTCCACTTGGGACCTGTGGAATGGTACATTAGCTTATATGTTTGAGTTGTAAATATTTGTCATGTATTGTTGCTTTTCTGACATGTTCTACATTGTCGAGGACCTCCTCACTACAGATAAATTGGAATGAAATTAAATCTAATTTAATCTAATATAATCTAATATAAAACATTTTTAATTTATATTTGGTATTCTGTAATCTTTCCCCGTTTTGGCAATACTGTATTATTTGGGAAGCTTGTGCTATGAATATGTGAATTGTTTTTGCATTGTGAAAGAGGGAAGATTTAACATTCACTGTTTATTGAATGTGTTCAATAGTGTTTACCTGTGGGAAGGAAATGGTTCATTCACTGCAGAAACAGACTGGCATTAACACAAGTAAGTGGATCTTTAAACTGATATAATAGCTTCCATTTTACAAGACTAAATAAACTGTAGTCATATAGACCTCTTCATAAAAGTTGTGTCAGATTGCACTTCCTGTAAAACTACAGAAACAATAATTGAGGATACTGAATATGAAACACTACTAATTTCTACATTTTTTTTTAAGATGAATGCAGTGATAACAATTTAATATTGTCTTCACCATTATCCGAACACAATAAAATACGGTATATTATGGAGGGAGCCCCTGACAAACCATCAATGAACAAACTAGCATCTTCACTGTCAGATATTTTGGATTATGATGGTGACTGTCATCAAGACAAAGTATATGTACCAGGTTCAGAAAGTCAGAGCTGCCTAGATGATGAAATAATAATAAGAAAAAGTCATGTTACTAAAAAACTAAACGTCCCTCTTGATGATTCAGATCAGCAACAAGAATACATTGCGCAAAATATTCCTGCGAGCCCTATCTCTTTCAAGATATGGAATTGAGCCGCCTTCTACAAGCAATGGCAATGGTGAAGGTATGGCTATTCAATATTGTTGGATTAGATATTAATGTTAGTGGGAAGGGAGTAGGTGCTAGAAAGATGAAACCTCTTAAATAGTGCAAAAATAAATGTTTTTTCATACTGGAAAATGATATTCCCAAAACTATTTTTTTCAGAATACTGGGGTCTCGGTATCAATGTTAAAAGAGTTGCATTTATAGCAAAGCATGCCACTACTAAACATGTGGCAACCAGGAGACCAGAAAGGAAACATGTTCTAGAAACAGGAATATTAACCGTGAATAATGTTTTGAAATCAATGGTCAAAGGAAACCTGTATGCAAACACTGTTCCCTCAGCACACTGGATGAGCATGAGAAATTTGTTAAGACACACCATTAAAAATAAAAGACAAAGTGCTACTGGAACACCCCCAGTAAAGGGCATGTAAAACATACTATGAAACGTAAGATGAGTGAGGAAGAATTGAATAAAGTAAGAGCTCATTTATTGTCTTTCCCTTCGTATGACAATCATTACACCAGAAGAAGCAATGACGAGAGATATCTCCCTGCTCATCTGAATTTGCAAATTACGTACCAGTTATACACAGAGAACAAAGCAAAACCTGTATCCAGATTTATCTACGAAAGGGAATTTCATGCCTTGAAACCATCCTTCAAAAACCCGAAGTAGATATATGCCACAAATGTGACGTCTTACATATGAAAATAGAAGTTGCAAAAGAAACCGGTAATGCAGCAGGTCTACAAAATTACTCAACCGAACAAAAACTATATCAAGAGGCAAGAGGCAGCTGACTTTGCTTATTTATCAAAAGCAAAAGACAATGATATGTGTAAGCAAGACGATTCTAAAAAACATTTCAGCTTTGATCTGCAGCAATGCCTTCCTACGCCATGCCTTCTGTAGCTTTCTACAAATGTCAGCTGTGGACTTCTAATTTGACAGTACATCACAATTGTAAAGGACAATCCACCAACTATGTGGCAAGAAGCTTTAGCTGGTGGGGTAGGAAACGAAATTGCTTCGTGCTTATACATGCATTTGTCTACACATGTGGGGGTCAAAATAAAAACTCCCATATTGCAGCAATGTTCATTAAGGTGTTGAGAGACTTCCCTCACATCAAGGTCATCAATCATAAATGCCCAGTTGCTGGACACAAGCACATGGAATGTGACATCAACTGTTCCTTGATAGAGAAACAGAGGGGGAAAAAATGCAATGTTTCAGTTTACTATCCTCATGATTTGTACCAGTTGCCAAGGAGCACTGGCAAAAAACTACAATTAAATGTTGTTTAATTAAACCAAGATCAGTTTTATGATTTGGCTGGACTGCTCAAATCTAGTTTGATTTCTAGAAAGAAAAACACAGATTGAGAACATTACTCATGGCATGCTGTTCAATGGCTCCAGTATACTAACAATGAAGGAATGGTCAACTACAAGAATTCCTTGGGTGACAAACCTTTCAAGATGTTGCGTTTCAGAAGAAGGGGAAGGCCATCAGTGGACTGAGTGGAAAGGAAATACAAATCACTCATGTCTGTATCCAGTGAAAAGAAGAAGGATTTACCTGACTTACTGCCCCTTACACCAAGTGTTTCATAACTTTTATAAAAGTCTTCCTACAGATCGTGATACAATTGCACAAGATCCAGATCTAACTGAAATTGACTAGGAGTAGCATTCTTGTCATATCGTGTTCGATTTATTTATAACATCAGGCTGATTTCTGGAGTAACTGAATCCACAATATTGTTCTTGTTCATAAAATTCATAATGTGTTGTTATAGAAATATTTACACAGTATGTACTTCCTTGTTTAATATTTAGTGTGCCTCATATAATGTTGTCTGAATGTGGTAATTATTTGCAAATAAAGTTGTTTCATGTCACAGTCATTAAGGTCATAAAATTATTATGCGAATGGGCTGCAGCACATATCTATGTTTACAGGATGAAAAGAGGGGAAAAATAAACTTATGAGCCCAAGGAAATTTGGGCCATAAAATAAGGAATATTTACTATGTAATAATGTGCTGTTAGTTTAAATACATACCTATTTGGATTTTAGAGAGGATTGTGGTCTTTGCTGTAGCTCTACTCAAAAAGAGTTTATAGTTTTGACGTGAGCCCCTTTGACCCTGCACCAAAGATATGCCACAGTCATACAGCATGTTAGAAGCAACAGTGTTTTTCATTCATTCTTCATCTATCAAGACTTTTTTTTCCCCCAGCCAGTGGTATTTCAAGCTCTTCTCTGATACAAAGATTCTCAGCAGTCCAGCTTCAGATATTGGTTACCAAATAATTTTCATAATGTAACAGCATTCTCCTGAAAAGAGAGAAAAATATTTATAGATTAACATATCTTCTCTAATTGTAAAAATCATAAATTAAAGTAAATCCTTGCTGGGAGACCACAAACGGTAGCTCAGGATGCTAATTGGAAAGGTTTTCTGTATTGATCATATTGGTGCCTATCCTTCAGAAAGAATTAGTGCAGCTGGAAAAGATTGTGATTAGTTGGTATAGAGCATTTTTTATTCTGAAGGAAGGATGAGGGTGAAACTCCTCTTGCAAGTAAAACCAAAAGAGTGGCCTACTAGGTATCCATTTGAAGGACAGATTTGTCAATAGTGATTAACACCCTACTTTCCTAAAAGATCGAGAGAGTAATGTAGGACATCACCTCATGGGCGGGTGATCAGAAACCATTTACTACCATTTCTTCTTTTATTGCTGGCCATATCTTTGACTGGAATATCACTCTACACCAGGAATCAAACTAGCTCACTTCCGGTCAGCAGCCTCCCTTCTATTGTCAATCTAAAATCTCAGCTGTGGAGGTAACCTTTTTTAACTATAAGAGACTATAGCACAGCTGAGAAAGTGATAGAATTGCTGTGTATTTGCACTATTTTTTCATCTTTCTGTCTCACTAGACAGGCCTTACATAAGCTTCTGCTTCAAACCAGAAAATATTTTACAGTTACTGTTAGTTTCATTAACTTACATTACATCTGATGAATCTCATTTTCTTATAAAAGTTTTGAATGCAACCTGAAGAGGAACTGCACTGCTTCCACCACCTCTGTATCCAACTGCACTGTCACATCCAACTTCCTGTGGAAATTGAAAAGAACTTTGAACTGATTTACTTAGGTTGTTAAAGGACTTACAGTTTATCATGTACTTCAAAACAAAGCGTAAAGGATGTACTACTCTTTCTTGATGTGAAAGAGTGTAATAAGCTTACTGACATCCCTCCCAAGCAGAACACTTGTACACTGTGCATATTAACCATGAAGCCATATGTTACAAATTATGCAGGAATCTAGAGTTCTAACTGTGTAAAGTACATTATATGTTTAGAGACAATAGAATTTAGAAAAGAACAACGTGTAATAAAGCCAACGGCAAGGAGCAGTTGGAGTAAAAGCACCTCCATTATCCCACATGCAGGGAATTGGTGAACATGTGGGAAACATTCTCCACCAATTGGTTATTAGGTCAGTCTATCAAAGCCAGGCCTGTACTGAGGGCATGGCGGGACCCCACCAAGGGTGCAGGCAAAGAGGTGGCATAGCTCCGGCAGTTCTGTCAATGAGAAATGGTCACTTCAGTATGACTCTATTCAAAGCATGAACAAAGCCAGAGGTGTATTCACCTCCATGAAAGATGCTGTTGACAAGATGCACATGGGAGGAATCTATGAAGTCACCATGCCTGACAGCAATGGCATCAGCTATTAGAACAACTGTCCATGTCACTTGGCCAGAATTGTGCTACAGTGGCTTGAGAAGCTGGAGAATTCTGACCAGTGCGACTGGATATTACAGAGTGAGTGAGTGTGTGTGTGTGTGTGTGTGTGTGTGTGTGGACTTACAGAAAGAGGTTCCTTTTTTTTGGATCATCAGTCAAGTGGCTCCCATAAGTGACTGTGAATACAAGATCTTGTCTAGTTTTACATCGTAAATGAAGAAGACTTCCTGTGGCTTCATGATAAGGAAATTTGATGTGTTAATTCTTGTGATTTTCTTTGCTTGCCTTCTGCTTTGGAGCTAGGGGAGCCATGCAGTCAGTTATATTGAACTTTTACAGTATTTTCTTCTCATACAATTCTTATTCCAGAAATATTCATCATCTGTCCTAATTATTTGTATCCCTTGGTATATATCTGGATTTTATTGCACAGACGTTTCAAAGTTCTTCTCAAGTTTCTTCAACATGATTCCCATTTTCTCCACACTTTTCCTATAATTATTCCATCACCAACATGTACAGCTATGTACATTTCTTCAGTTATGTTTCTAGATATGCGCTGATCTGACTACAAGTTCTTCTGTTTTTAGGAAACCTGAATTTACTTTATAGGCAATGTCATTTGATTCTTCACTAGTAACGGGAGTTTCCTTTGAAGTTTCTTTTGTCACTCATACAAGACATACTGATACAATACTACTTCTTTCTGCATCAGACAATCTGTAGACATATGGAATATAACCAGCCAAAAATGTGTGATTTATTCCTGTCTTCAAATTTCTTCAAATAGTGTAGATTTTTTGTAAAAACTCCAAAAGTTTGAAGTCTTGACAGTTCTGATCTTCTCGCAAAATACTTTTCAACAAGTGTGACACATGGATGGTAGTTGGACTTCTATTGGTTAACTTGTAGCTTTAAGCATGTCTTTTCCCCATAGTTCTTTCTTCAGTTCCTGCAAAGATCATAGCTCGTGCGTTGTTCATTATTGTTAAATTTAGGTGCTATTCTTCCCCATTGAGTTGGAATACTATATTCTAGGACCAGTGATGGCTGCTATATAAGAGCAAAAGAGCATGTAAACACCCTCATCTTCGACAACTTGCAGAGTTACTTTTCTTTGAATGTTGTTAAACATAACATAGATGCTGCAATCTGAAAGATATAGCACTTAAATATATTGCACTGCAGCTCCTCTAGACTCCGTGAAAATTGGCATCTGCATTGCAAACACATCTTCAGTTGTGAACATTTTAAGGAGCTTTTGTGCATGTGCAACTCGTGTGATGCAATTGCCTTACAGCCCAAATGCAAACAGATTTCATAAACTACGTGCACAGTTCATGATGTGCACAGCTAGCCCTTGTCACTCAACTAGAAGTTCACATCAGTGTCACCAGGTGGTAGTGCACTGCAGCAGACTTTGCACCCCGTTCACTGAGCATAAATCCTGCTAGATGATAGCACACTCCTCATATATGTTAACTCACTCACTATGTACTGTAGAAAATTACATTGGACATCAGTGTATGATAAAGTTGTACTGACAGTAAACCTATCTTGTGGGATTCTGAATGAGTTGTGGTATATTAAGCATGCACTTTATCATACAGTAGTCCGCTTGAAGCACTCAGGATCATAAGGGCCTAAAGCACATCACCATCCATTGTGAAATTTTAGCATTTATTCATGCTTCAGAAATATGTTGATCTTCTGGTGAGTCACATTTACCTCTGCTGTAGGCTCACATTGTATATACGAAAATTACGAAAAACTGTATCACTGATTTTTCTGATGCTCATTTAAATGTGCGATTGATGGCAGTGTGCTTTAGACTTTATGGATCTCAGTGCGTCATTTGTGTTCTACTCATGTGACCATGTTGGTAGACATTACTACTTGAGTTTACTCATTTCCGCAA
Organism: Schistocerca gregaria; assembly: GCF_023897955.1. NCBI lineage: Eukaryota > Metazoa > Arthropoda > Insecta > Orthoptera > Acrididae > Schistocerca > Schistocerca gregaria. The sequence goes on from NC_064922.1 coordinate 872,572,392, forward strand.
ATTGCTCTTTGTTTCTGGAGTTGGTTGTTCACTGATTGGCATCCATGTGCAGTGTAAACATAGACTATGTTGATTGTATTTTAAATGCCAACATAAAAGTAAAGTTGTGAGGACTGGTCGTCGGAAGTGCATACGTAGTTCAGTTGGTAAGAGCACTTGCCTGCAAAAGGCAAAGGTGCCGAGTACAAGTCTCAGGCTGGCACACAGTTTTAATCAAGATCTGTGTGATGTGCATGAAATGAATCACAAGAAAAATGTCACAGAAAAAATGAATTTGATTCAAGGCTGTCAATCAGCAGCTGTGAAACACATTTTAAGAATAGAAACAATCAACTGTCAATTGCACAATTAAATTAATTTCTTGACTAGTTTCGAAAAGTTAATTTAATAAAAAAACTGTGCAGCTGACAACATTATTTCTATTCTTAAAAGAAGAAAAGTCAGCAAGGCAAAATGTTACACAACAAAAAAAATGTCAATAAAGTGAAGTCCTGTGTGTTTTGTTGTGAAACTTCCATAGGTATACATGATAAACTTAAAGTGACATACAAAATAGATACCTCTCAAAGAACTCGGCGGTTTCTTCAATAATTTCATAGTTTCAAATTTGACAAAACTAGAGAGGTACCTAGTAGTGTCAGAGCTCTACAGAATACAACATTTCAATTGAACCATCTTGTGTGAGAAGAGATTTTCCACTATCCTCATACGCAAGGTACTGTCTGTTTTTCCAGGTGAATTCAAACTTTTATCTCTAGCATAGCATTCGTCATCAAGTAGTGAGAAGACTGTGGACAGTCAAGCTGCAGTGCTCATAACAGAAGAGAAACGACTGAAAAATAACTATCAAGAAGAGAGTGTTACCTTTGATGTTCATTTTAACAAAAACAAAAGAATCGATCTGATGTGTAACAACTGTGGTGGACATAGACATTTCCCAAGAGAAAACAAGAAGCCTACGAAGAGAGACCACTGTTCTAAATGGAAAAAAATATTATCACAGAGAAGAGTAGCCAACACACACAAAACTTCCAGAACAAAGAATGAGACCTTTCAAGCCCTGTCCTCTCTGTAAAAGAACAACCACAGAAGAATATTATTTTAAGAACAAAGACAACACAAAAATAGCATTTTTCCCATTAGAACATATCAAAAACGATCCAGTCATTGAAGGAAACATCACTCAAGAGCACAAGAAAGATGCTGTCACTGAAGAGAACAAGAAAGAAGACATCAGCAAAGAATGTAAGAAAAAAAACAGTGTACTTATTGCATATGATTGCAACAAAGAAAAAAATTCAGAAGAATTTAATGAGAAGGAAGAAATGGTCTTGGTTCCTTATAGTGCATGCGCAGGTCTTGTGTGTAATGAAGTAGACAAGTTAAAATATGTGAGAGGTTATGACAATGTTGTTGAAGTTGCCAAACAAGATCGCTCAATGAAGATAGTGGCAAGAGAAAACTCTGTGGGTGAAAACTGTATTATGAAGGACCTTACCTATGTTTCTCAACTGAACAAAAATCTGATTTCCATGAATGTTATTACTGAAAAAAATTGCACAGTTGTGTTAAACAATCTGTTCAAATTTGTAAAGAAAAATATCCATTCTAAAGTAACATAAAGCCATAAATATATTGTAAGAAATTAACAAGAAATCAGGAGCAAGGTTATCCAGCCATAAGTTGAAGTTCAAAGACCAAGAAAATGTGTAATGGTTTTCCTTATCGTTCATGCTTAGCAGAGAAAGTGTGTGAAGCTTGTGTGAGAGTTAAGCTAACAAGAAAGGCATTTTTCATCATGAGAGAAAGAGCAACAAGACCATTCCAAATAATACATATTGATATGTTGGAGAGAGAGAGAGAGAGAGAGAGAGAGAGAGAGAGAGAGAGAGAGAGAGATCTCCCACACTTAATGGATATACAGATACATGACAGTATTAGATGATTTCTCTCATTCATTAAGATATAGGTCAGAGGTTGAAAGATTCATAAGGAAATGTTTGCTGGAAAATGAAAATCAGTTCAATCTCAAAGTATTAAAAATAAGATGTGATGGTCGTGACAACAACACCAGTCATGGGTTTAAGAATTGTTGTGTAGGAAAAGCAATTGTACTAGACACTAGTGGCTTGAGAGTATACATGCTGGGTGTTCACAAACTTTTAGATTCAGATAAATTAGAAAGTGTGAAATTAATAGTTTTCACTGTATAGCACTTGTGTTTATCAAACAAGTTTATACTAGAGCCACTGCCAGTAATAATAATAACATGCATAACTTACCTGACAAAAGAAAGATTTTTTTGTGGAATTTTGTTGTTTTGTACATAATTAAGAATAGTTTAGGGCAGTAATGAAATAATATGTAAGCTTTCACAACTCTCCATTTCGCATTTTTGTGTAAGTGGGAGTTTTCACACCTTTTCCAATTTAACGAATGTACAACATCTGAACAGATGTATTAGTTCACAAAGTTACTTCTGGGCTGAAAATCAGATATTCTTACACTAAACCCACACAACAACTTGTGCAGAATGTACACTTCCTTGTTAAATGTTTACTTATAGTCACGTTTACTCAATTTTGTCACTCTCTCAATGAAAGGATCTGTTCTCGGAGGCCCCAGATCCTTTGCTGCTAACTTTTAATGATAATTTACTTTTCTGTTCTCAGAATGAGATTTTCACACTGCAGCAGAGTGTACGCTAATATGAACCTTCAAGAATACACCGCTTTTGTGGACTAACGATTGTCAGGACGCACTTGAGAGACTGAAGAGCGAGTTGTTACAGAGTAATATATTATACCATCCTGACCATTCGTTACCATTTCATATGGGAACGGATTCGTCAAATTATGGTTTAGGTGTGGAACTGTTCCAGGAGGTAGGAGAAGGAGAGAACAAGGAACGCCGGACGATTGCGTTCGCAAGTCGGACGCTGACGAAAAGTGAGCGAAACTATAAGATTTCTGAGAAGAAAGCTCTCGCAATAGTTTTAGGATATTTAAAGGTTACTTGTGGGAGCGAAAAGTACTAATTCACAAAGAGCATAAAGCGCTCTCTTATCTCAAAAATTGTCGTTTACTGCAGGAAAGACTGACAAGATGGCCTTTTTATTTGCAGCAGTTTAATCATGATGTATGTTATGTAAAAGGTACAGACAACAGCGGACGCACTGTCCCGTTTACCTGCAGCTGATCAGCGAATAGTGGAAGACGAATCTGTAGGTGTTCTGAGGTTTTACTACTTTCAAGACGTAGAAGGACGAAAGAGGGTAGAGAGTATTTGTAAAAATATGCGTCGTTATCAGAGCAAGGACGAATGCTTGAAGATAGTGAAGACCAAGTGTAACAAAAAGAATAAAGGCGGAGAAAAGTTGAGAAAGTGATACAGGATGTACAACAATATCTTGTATATGTCCAAAGATGATGATAGCTACACTTGGTGGGTGTGTTGGCACTCCAAGTACATCACCGAAATAGCAGACTATTATCACTTAGCCTATGGTCATTGCAGACCGGAGGAATGTTCAGAGAAAATGGCTGAAACTGTGTATTTTAACAACATGTTATAGAGAATAACAGACAGGATAAAGGCTTGTGGTAAGTTCAGAGGGTGAAAGTGACCAACTGCACAACTTGTGGTGCAGAAACCGAATCACATCTTTCTATCTGTAGTGTCGGCAATAAGGAACATATATAAAAGCATGCATAAAAAATGTAACCAAGGTATATAAAGAATGCTTATATGTTTATATATATGTTCCTTGCTGCTATCACAACAATCAATACATAGATGTGATTCAGTTATTCTAAATTGTCAGAGTTCAAAATAATCACATGCAATGTGGGCATTTCTGGACATACAATGGTATTATGCTTCTATGAAAAAGACTTCTGATAAACCAATACTAAGTAAGTTTCCGTAATATACTATTTATACTGTACTAGAGTTAGTGTGTACTAGAGTTAGGATTCAGTTGTTTGCTGAAGATGCTGTGGTGTACAGTAAGGTGTCGACTTGAGTGAGTGTAGGAGGGTAGAAGATAACTTAGAATAAATTTCTAGTTGGTGTGATGAATGGCAGCTGGGTCTAAGTGTGGGAAAAGTTAATGTTGATGAGTAGGAAGAATAAACCTGTTATGTTCGGATACTGTATTGCTAGTGTCCTGCTTGACACAGTCAAGTCGATTCAAAATCTGGGTGTAACTTTGCAAAGCGATACAAAATGCAACGAGCATATGAGGATTAAGGTATGGAAGGTGAATAGTGAACTTCGGTTTATTGGAAGAATTATGGGAAAGTGTGGCTCATCTGTAAAGGAGACCTCATGTAGGATGCTAGTGCGATCTGTCCTCGAGTAAAGCTCGAGTGTCTGACATCGTTACCAGATCGGATTGAAGAAAGACATCAAAGCAATTCAGAAGCGGGCTGCTAGATTTGTTACCGATAGTTTCGAACAACACTTAAATGTTACGGAGATGCTACGGGAACCCGAGGGAGGACTCGAACCTCCGACGGGGGGAGCCGCGCGGACCGTGACACGACATCTAGACCGTGCGGCTACTCCGCTCGGCCCAAACGATTCTACTGCGCCCAACATACATTGCGTATAAGGAGCACGAAAATAAGATACGAGAAATTAGGGCTGATACGGAGGCATACGGACAGTCGTTTTCTCTCGTTCTACTTGCGAGTGAACCAGGAAAGGAAATGACAAGTATTGGTACGGGGTACCCTCCGTCACGCGCCATAAGGTGGATTGCGGAGTATCTACGTAAGATACAGATGTAAATGTGTCTGTATCTGGCGGTCGGCATAAACACGCAACTCCAGTTACCTTTGCCCATATTAGTTTGCAGTCGGAATCATTTTGCACCTCGCAAGATCCAATGCTTCTGCTTGTAGCTATAAGCAGTCGTCCTCCTGGAGAGCCTAATCCATCTTTACAGTATACTTTCCAAGTGTTGTCGAAAAGTTCCCTACTTCCCACTTCAGGTTTCAACTAACCCTCAGTTCGTAATCTGTGGGGGCTGCTGCATTCTTTGAGAGGCATTGCAGGGAATACACTGGCAACTAATAACTAGTATTTTGAGATTCTCACTGGCAAGATCTGCTGAAGTGTAATGTAACTGAGGCTTCGGGATCTTTAGGTATGGTTCAGCAGCTCTATTGGAGGAGAATGCTGGAGAGAAGCGGTCCCGACGTTGTTTTGAGTAGCCTTCCAGCACCGTCTTAATGGGACTCACAAGACTTCCGAAACAGGGTGATCAGATTCAAGATCAATTACTAATAACAAAAGAAACTTATTTACGAAAAATCATAGCGCTAACTAGCGTAAGGCTCTCAGCTATTGTGGCCTTCGAACATAATCCACTCTGTCAGCATTTACACCTGTTTTTTTTTTTTTTTAGTCATCAGTCTTCTGATTGGTTTGGTGCCGCCCGCCACAATTGCTCTTCATTTCAGAATAGCACTTACAACCTACGTCCACAGTTATTTGCTGGATGTATCCCAATCTCTGTCTTCCTATACCGTTTTTACCTTCTACAGCTCTATCTAGTGCCATGGAAGTTATTCACTGATGTCTTTTCTTCTTGTCAGTGTTTTCCATACTTTCCCCTCCTCTCCGACTCTGCGCAGAACCTCTTTATTTCTTACCGTATCAGTCCATCTAATTTTCAACATTCGTCTGTAGCAGCACATCTCAAATGCTTCGATTCTCTACTGTTTCAATTTCCCCACAGCTCTTGTTTCACTACCATACAATGCTGTACTCCAAACATACATTTTCAGAAATTTCTTCCTCAAATTAAGACCCATATTTGATACCAGTAGAATTCTCTTGGCCAGGAGTGCCCCTTTTTCCAGTGCTAGTCTGCTTTCGATGTCCTCCTTACTGCGTTTATCTTTGCTTATTTTGCTGCACACAGTTCCTTCATCTACTTCGTGACCATCAGTCCTGATAACTTTCTGGCTGTTCTCATTTCTGCTACTTCTCATTACTTTCGTCTTTCTTTGACTTACTCTCAGTCTGCATACTGTACTCTTAGACTGCTCATTCCATTGGGCAGATCCTGTAATTCTTCCTCACTTTTATTGAGGATAGCAATATCATCCGCGAATCTTATCATTGATATCCTTTCACCTTGAATTTTAATTCCATTCTTGAACCTTTCTTTCATTTCCGACGTTGCTTCTTCGATGTATAGATTGAACATTAGGGGCGAAGGAATATACCTCTGTCTTAAACCCTTTTTAATACGAGCACTTCATTCTTTGTCGGCCACTCATATTATTCCCTCTTGGCTCTTGTACATGTTGTACATTACCCATCTCTCCCTATAGCTTACCCCTATTTTCTCAGATTTTTAAAGATGTTTCACCATTTGACATTGACGAACGCTTTTTCCAGGTCGACAGATCCTATGAACGTATCTTGATTTTTCTTTAATCTTGGTTCCATTGTCAATTACAAGGTCAGAATTGCCTCTCTGGTGACTTTACTTTTCCTGAAACCAATCTGATCGTCATCTAATACATCCTAATTTTTTTCCTTCCGTCTGTATATTATTCTTGTCGGCAGCTTGGACACATGAGCTGATAAACTGATTGTGCAATAATTCTGGCACATGTTAGCTCTTGCAGTCTTCGGAGTCGTGTGGGTGATGTTTTTGCGAAAGAAAGATGTGGGTTCATCGCCAGACTCATACATTCTAGACACCGACGTGAATAGTCGTTTTGTTGCTACTTCCCCCAATGATTTTAGAAATTCTGATGGACTGTTATCTATCCCTTCTGCTTTTACTAATCTTAAGCCGTCCAAAGCTCTTTTAAATTCTGATTCTAATTCTGGATCCCCTATCTCTTCTACACAGGCTCCTGTTTCTTCTTCTATCACACCAGACAAATCTTCTCCCTCATAGAGGCCTTTGTTGTACTCTTTCTACCCATCCGTTCTCTACTCTGCATTTAACTGTCGAGTTCCCGTTACACTCTTAATTTTATCAACTTTGCTTTTAATTTCATGAAAGGTTGTTTTAGCTTTCCTATATACTGAGTCTTAAACTTCAGCCTACGCTTCATCACTACTACATTGTGATCTGAGTCTATATCTGCTCCTGGGTAAGCCTTACAATCCAGTATCTTATTTCGAATCTCTGTCTGACCATGATGTAATCTAACTGAAATCTTCCCATACTACACGGCGTTTTCCAAGTATACCACCTCTTGTGATTCTTGAATAGAGTATTCGCTATTGATGGCTGAAATTTGTTGCAGATTTCAGTTAGCCTTTTTCCTCTCTTATTCCTAGTGTCAAGTCCATATTCTCCTGTAGCCTTTTCTTCTACTCCTTCCCCCACAACGGCATTCCAGTCCCTCATGACTATTAGATTTTCATCTCACTTTACCTATTGAATATCCGTTCAGTATCCTCATATACTTTCTCTACTCTTCATTTTCAGTTTGCGACGTCGGGATATCTACCTGAACTATCGTTATTGGTTTTGGTTTGCTGTCCAACACATCCTTTGCCCACCTTCCTATTCCTAACGAATCCTACTCATGTTTACAATTTTCTGTTGCTGTTGATATTCCCCTGTACTCGTCTGAACAGAAATCCATGTCTTCTTTCCATTTCACTTCACTGACCCCAACTCTATCTAGGTTGAGCCTTTGCATTTCCCTTTTCAGCTTTTGTAGGTTCCCTAACACGTTCAGACTTCTGACATTCCACGCCTCGACTCGTAGAACGTTACCTCTCGTTGGGTATTCAGTCTTTTTCTCGTTGTCACCTTCCTTTTGACAGTCCCCTCTCGGAGATCCGAATGTGGGACTATTCCGGAATCTTTCGCCAATGGAGAGATCGTCATGACACTTTTTCAATTACAGACCACGTGTCATGTGGATACTCGTTATGTGTCTTTTATGCAGTGGTTTCCATTGCCTTCTGCATTTGACACATGATGAGCTACAGATTAAATGACGTATCTGCAGACACATACACCCATGACTGACATAGAATATTTACTTTGTTTGTAAACATGTAATTATCTAATGACGCGTCGAGGCATTAAAACGTTATATACAGAGTGGAGCTCCTAAAACTTGCACCGCAGATACTGCGGAAATTGAAAGTGCTATTGACGTGCTGTTTTCACAGAATATATTGGTAGTCAGGGTCTCGTATTTCAAGCCAACAAAAGATGATAATAATAATAATACTTAGAAAGTGTATTTTTTTGGGGAAACATATATTTTTTTTAAATGGGACAGTGTTTGTTGATCTTAACAGGTAAAAGTGGGGTAATTTAGAATGTCGGTGCCATTAGTTGCATTATTCTGGTACGAGTGTTTACCAGACGTCGTATTTTGAAAAGTTTCCACACTGACACTTGTGCAATACCTGTGGTAACACACACTAAAGACCAACACAAGTGCACACACCAGTTATGTGGATTCTGACCAGGGACGAGACAACTGACCATCACAGGTTGTGTTCAAAATGACCACCGGCAGCGGCAGTACACGATTCCAGTCTGGTATGGAACGACTGCTGCGGACGTGCTAGCATTTCAGCGGAGATGTCCGAGCGGTGTAGGTAATATCTCCTAGACGGCGTATTTCAACTTTCCCCAAAGAAAAAGCCTACAGGGTTCAAATCCGGGGAACGGGTTTGCCAACGTACAGGTCCTCTGCGTCCAACTCAAAGATTTGGAAACAGTTCGCGAAAACATGGTAGTACTTCGTGCTCTATGGATTGGGGAGCCGTCTTGTTGGGACGATAGGCTGCTCCTAGACTGCATGGGAACGTCTTCCAGCATCCGTGGAAGAAGATCGTTAGGAGGCTGCGATACTTGGGCACGTTCATTGTTACGCCTTTGAAAAAAATGGCCTATGAGCTGATGGCTCTATATCCAATATCACACGTTTACACTCCATGGATGCTGACATTCTAGCTGACGAATCCAACAGACCAATAGTGCATGTTACGGAGGTTTACCTATCCGTGATTGGTGAATGTAGCTTCATCACTAACAAGGTACGTGACACATCTGGAGTATCCTGTCTTAACGCCCATGTACAGAAGTTAACATGATCCTCATAATTGTTCCCATGCAGCTCTTGATTGAAAGAAATGTGTTAAGGTTAGAACCTGTGTCGATGGACAATGCGTAGACACATGTCTGACTCATGCCCCTTCCTTGTGCGAGTACGTGAGAGCTAACAAATGGATCAATTGCAACAGCAGCAAGAACATTAATTTCCCCCTCTTCTGTCGTCATTTGTTTCCTTCTGTTAACGTTGTCTACGTGTTACATTACCTCTTTGGGTCATCAGTCTACTGACTGGTTTGATGCGGCCCACCACGAATTCCTTTCCTGTGCTAACCTCTTCATCTCAGAGTAGCAACCTACGTCCTCAATTATTTGCTTGACGTATTCCAATCTCTGTCTTCCTCTACAGTTTTTGCTCTCTACAGCTCCCTCTAGTACCGTGGAAGTCATTCCCTCATGTCTTAGCAGATGTCCTATCATCCTGTCCCTTCTCCTTATCAGTGTTTTCCACATATTACTTTCCTCTCCGATTCTGCGTAGAACCTCCTCATTCCTTATCTTATCAGTCCACCTAATTTTCAACATTCGTCTATAGCACCACATCTCAAATGCTTCGATTCTCTTCTGTTCCGGTTTTCCCACAGCCCATGTTTCACTACCATACAATGCTGTACTCCAGACGTACATCCTCAGAAATTTCTTCCTCAAATTAAGGCCGGTATTTGATATTAGTAGACTTCTCGTGGCCAGAAATGCCTTTTTTGCCATAGCGAGTCTGCTTTTGATGTCCTCCTTGCTCCGTCCGTCATTGGTTATTTTACTGCCTAGGTAGCAGAATTCCTTAACTTCATTGACTTCGTGACCATCAATCCTGATGTTAAGTTTCTCGCTGTTCTCATTTCTACTACTTCTCATTACCTTCGTCTTTCTCCGATTTACTCTCAAACCATACTGTGTACTCATCAGACTGTTCATTCCGTTCAGCAGATCATTTAATTCTTCTTCACTTTCACTCAGGATAGCAATGTCATCAGCGAATCGTATCATTGATACCCTTTCACCTTGTATTTTAATTCCACTCCTGAACCTTTCTTTTATTTCCATCATTGCTTCCTCGATGTACAGATTGAAGAGTAGGGGCGAAAGGCCTTGTCTTACTCCCTTCTTAATACGAGCACTTCGTTCTTAATTGTCCACTCTTATTATTCCCTCTTGGTTGTTGTACATATTGTATATGACCCGTCTCTCCCTATAGCTTACCCCTACTTTTTTCAGGATCTTGAACAGCTTGCACCATTTTATATTGTCGAACGCTTTTTCGAGGTCGACAAATCCTATGAACGTTTCTTGATATTTCTTTAGCCGTGCTTCCATTATTAGCCATAACGTCAGAATTGCCTCTCTCGTGCCTTTACTTTTCCTAAAGCCAAACTGATCGTCACCTAGCGCATTCTCAATTTTCTTTTCCATTCTTCTGTATATTATTCTTGTAAGCAGCTTCGATGCATGAGCTGTTTAGCTGATTGTGCGATAATTCTCGCACTTGTCAGCTCTTGCCGTCTTCGGAATTGTGTGGATGATGCTTTTCCGAAAGTCAGATGGTATGTCGCCAGACTCATATATTCTACACACCAACGTGAATAGTCGTTTTGTTGCCACTTCCCCTAATGATTTTAGAAATTCTGATGGAATGTTATCTATCCCTTCTGCCTTATTTGACCGTAAGTCCTCCAAAGCTCTTTTAAATTGCAATTCTAATACTGGATCCCCTATATCTTCTAAATCGACTCCTGTTTCTTCTTCTATCATTTCTTCTTCTATCACATCAGACAAATCTTCACCCTCATAGAGGCTTTCAATGTATTCTTTCCATCTATCTGCTCTCTCCTCTGCATTTAACAGTGGAATTCCCGTTGCACTCTTAATGTTACCACCGTTGCTTTTAATGTCACCAAATGTTGTTCTGACTTTCCTGTATGCTGAGTCTGTCCTTCCGACAATCATATCTTTTTCGATGTCTTTCCTGCAGCCATTTCGTCTTAGCTTCCCAGCACTTCCTATTTATTTCATTCCAGCGACTTTTATTTCTGTATTCCTGATTTTCCCGGAACATGTTTGTCCTTCCTCCTTTCATCAATAAACTGAAGTATTTCTTCTGTTACCCGTGGTTTCTTCGCAGCTACCTTCTTTGTACCTATGTTTTCCTTCCCAACTTCTGTGATGGCCCTTTTTAGAGATGTCCATTCCTCTTCAACTGTGCTGCCTACTGCGCTATTCCTTATTGCTGTATCTATAGCGTTAGAGAACTTCAAACGTATCTCGTCATTCCTTAGAACTTCCGTATCCTACTTCTTAGCGTATTGATGCTTCCTGACTAATGTCTTGAACTTCAGCATACTCTTCATCACTACTACATTGTGATCTGAGTCTATATCTGCTCCTGGGTACGCCTTACAATCCAGTATCTGATTTCGGAATCTCTGTCTGACCATGATGTAATCTAATTGAAATCTTCCCGTATCTCCCTGCCTTTTCCAAGTATACCTCCTCCTCTTGTGATTCTTGAACAGGGTATTCGCTATTACTAGCTGAAACTTGTTACAGAACTCAATTAGTCTTTCTCCTCTTTCATTCCTTGTCCCAAACCCATATTCTCCTGTAACCTTTTCTTCTACTCCTTCCCCTACAACTGCATTCCAGTCGCCCATGACTGTTAGATTTTCGTCCCTCTTTACATACTGCACTACCCTTTCAATATCCTCATACACTTTCTCTATCTGTTCCATCTTCAGCTTGCGACGTCGGCATGTATACCTGAACTATCGTTGTCGGTGTTGGTCTGCTGTCGATTCTGAATAGAACAACCCGGTCACTGAACTGTTCACAGTAACACACCCTCTGCCCTACCTTCCTATTCATAACGAATCCTACACCTGTTATACCATTTTCTGCTGCTGTTGATATTACCCAATACTCATCTGACCAGAAATCCTTGTCTTCCTTCCACTTCACTTCACTGACCCCTACTATATCTAGATTGAGCCTTTGCATTTCCCTTTTCAGATTTTCTAGTTTTCCTACCACGTTCAAGCTTCTGACATTCCACGCCCCGACTCGTAGAACATTATCCTTTCGTTGATTATTCATCCTTTCGTTGATTATTCAATCTTTTTCTCATTGTAACCTCCCCCTTGGCAGCCCCCTCCCGGAGATCCGAATGGGGGACTATTCCGGAATCTTTTGCCAATGGAGGGATCATCATGACACTTCTTCAACTACAGGCCACATGTCCTGTGGATACACGTTACGTGTCTTTAATGCAGTGGTTTCCATTGCCTTCTGCATCCTCATGTCGTTGATCAGTGCTGATTCTTCCGCCTTTAGGGGCAATTTCCCACCCCTAGGACAAGAGAGTGCCCTGAACCTCTATCCGCTCCTCCGCCCTCTTTGACAAGGCCGTTGGCAGAATGAGGCTGACTTCTTATGCCGGAAGTCTTCGGCCGCCAGTGCAGATTATTTATCAAAATTTAGGCAGTGGCGGGGAGCGAACCCGGGACCGAAGACATTTTGATTATGAATCAAAGACGCTAGCCTCCCCCCCCCCCCTCCTTTTTCTTTTTTTAAAGGAATCTCATTTTGTTCGCTTTTGTTCGTTGCATCTGTTCGGGGCGGACGTCGTAAGACATCCGTTTAAGTTCGTTTATGATCGATGAATGTTTTATTACAGAGGGCAGCTAACCCTCTGACCGAACACGCTGAGCTACCGTGCTGGCTATCCCTAGACCACGGGCACATTCTTCCTACACTGTCCATACACCAAGAAGAAAAAACCCATCGTCCACTCACTAGTGCTTGGACTGTCACACACTAACTGAATAACAAGTCGCAGTGCGCTCAAGGAACACATAAGAACACTGTAAGCAAACATAATAACATTGTGGCTAGCAAACTACTCAGATTGAATGGCAGAAACAAATGTTGGTGTGGAATCTTTTCAAAATACGTTTTCTCGTAAATGGCTCACTCTAGAATCCTGTAACGATCAGCTCTCACATTCTAGTTTGCCCTCTGTTAATGCATTTAAATATCTTGGAAGCACAATAACTGAATACTTGATGTCACCAGGAGGTGGAAACTCGAATTGCCATAGCGAAGGAGGCAGTCAACAGAAAGAAGAGAGTCTTATATGGCAAATTAGATAAAGGTCTAAGGAAAAAGCTTGGCAAATGTTTTGTCTGGAGTGTACCACTATATGGGGCAGAAACATGGACGCTGAGACGAGAGGATGAAAAAAGGTTAGAAGGATTTGAGATGTGGATATGGAGGAGAATAGAGAGAAGAATCTGGATGGAAAGAGTGAGTAATGAAAGAGTATTGGAAAGGTTTGGTGAGAGGAGATGCCTGCTGAAGATTGTAAGAGAAAGGAAAAAAGAACTGGTTGGGACATTCATTGAGAAGGGAATGCTTGCTAGCAGATGCTTTGGAATAATTGGTTTGTGGGAGAAGACGGAGAGGAAGAAGGAGATACGAGACGATAGACCACATAAAGGGAAGAGGAAATTATGCAGACCTGAAGAGATGGTAGAAGACCGGACTGCAAGGAGAACTACCATGTGAAATCCTGGCTATTGGCAGAACACTGATGATGATGATGATGAATGTTAATAGGCATTGTTCTATTTTAAAAAGTGTTTGTTTATACAAAAATATACTTTCTAGGTATTATTACAATCTGTTTATCGGTTAACAATACGAGCTCCCGCCTACCAAACCATTTTGTGAAAACCCCACATCAATAGCAATATTCGCGGTGTAAGTTTCAGGCGACTCACCCAGTATATGTTCAGAAAGTGACACATCATGCGTTGTAAGCAGCATCTTGATTCTGGTGGGAAGCTGTTACTCACTAAGCGTTAAAAACTGTAGGGACTTGTTTGTCGCGTAGTGTCGCAGGGGGGCCGGCCGCGGTGGTCTCGCGGTTCTAGGCGCGTAGTCCGGAACCGTGCGACTGCTACGGTCGCAGGTTCGAATCCTGCCTCGGGCATGGATGTGTGTGATGTCCTTAGGTTAGTTAGGTTTAAGTAGTTCTAAGTTCTAGGGGACTGATGACCACAGCAGTTGAGTCCCATAGTGCTCAGAGCCATTTGAACCATTTTTTTGTCGCAGTGGGCAACTGAAAGTGAGGTGGTCGATGTCATCCTCCACGGAATAATTGCATAGGGATGAGTCACTCAACTACAGTTGATACAGGGGCAGTGAGAACCATTTGTAGTTAAAGCGGAGGCGGAACATGGTTCAAATGGCTCTGAGCACTATGGGACTTAACATCTGAGGTCATCAGTCCCCTAGAACTTAGAACTACTTAAACCTAACTAACCTAAGGACATCACACACATCACGTCCCAGACTGAAGCGCCTAGAACCTCGCGGCCATTGCGGCCGGCGGGGAACATGGTGACCAGAAACTTTCTGTGGTAACACGGTCATGCAGGGATGCTTGGTAGTACAGCTGCATAATGTCTTCCCAGTCTGCTTGGTTGATTTGGAGGAGAGGAAAAAACAGCGAGTTCATCGGCCCCATCGATGAGGGAAGGATGGGGAAGGATATCGGCCGCGCCCTTTCAATGGAACCACCCTTGCATTCGCTGAAGCGATATAGGGAAATAAAGGAAAACCTACATCAAGTTGGCAGAACGTGGGTTTGAACCATCGTCCTCCCGAATGCGCGAGTCAGGTGTGCTAACCACTGAGACATCTCGGTCGGATCTTCCCCTTTTGTTAGTACAAAAGGTCCAATGTATTTTCCCACAAGGTTCTGATCTTCCACCGGACGTCTAGCAGGAGGTCCGTGTAAAGAAGAGATTCGTACGTGTTTGCCCCACGGTGGATGCCACACTTAGTGAGAGCGTGATACCATCACGCCCCTTCATCCACAGCATGACGATTTTCGTGTTACAAGCTGTAGTTCTGCTATACGGTGTAAAATCTGGTGCGCCAAGTAAATTTGATATTATTGGCGACTTGATTCTGTGTGAGCTACACTGCCGATCGAAAATCTGTTGGAATAATCATTGTATCTCAGCGTATTTAAGCCCATGTGGTATTACAGGGGGCTCTGCAAGTACCGACGCTTCCAGAGGGAGCTGGAATTGGCAGCTATGGCGTATCTGCTCATCATAATATGCACTTCCGACACCATACGAAATATGTTATCCACCTGTGTAGAGACAGAGTGCACATTCCTGCCCACTTCAAAAGTCCTTTAACAGGCCCAGGCACATGTTAGATTCCACGTATGGTGCATCTCGCACGGATGCACCATACGTGGAACCTAACATGTCTAAATATGTTGCTGGCCGCGATGGTCTAGCGGTTCTAGGCGCTCAGTCCGGAACCGCGCAACTCCTACGGTCGCAGGTTCGAATCCTGCCTCGGGCATGGATGTGTGTGATGTCCTTAGGTTAGTTAGGTTTAAGTAGTTCTAAGTTCTAGGGGACTAATGACCTCAGAAGTTGAGTCCCATAGAGCTCAGAGCCATTTGAACCATTTTTAAAATATGTTGTCGTATGCCTGTATTCTATAATGAAACGTTGGTGGCGCGAGACTTTTGCTATTCGATGACACAGTGGTGAAATATTATAAAAGATATATGGTACTGATGGAAGTTGCTTTATGAATCAGTACCTGCTATTGAAGCATTTATTGGCCAACACATCGAGCGGGGCGGCGTGTTGGTCAGCACACTGGACTCACATAGGAGAGATCACAGTTCAAATCCCCGTCTGGGCATTCAGATTTAGGTTTTCCGTGATTTCCGTAAACAGCTCCACGCAAATGCCGGGATGATTTCTTTGAAAAGGGCACGGCCTTTTTCTTTCTACATACTTTCGTAATTCAAGCTTATGCTCCGTCTCCAATGACCGCACTGTGGACGGAACTTTAAATTATAATTTTACTTCTTTCCATTCGCCAACAGATGTCTGTCCACATTGTGCGTATGTGAGTAGGTAGTTCGTGTGGAGGTTCATTATATCCGACAAGAAAAGGCTTTGACTGAAGGACATCTCTTCGCTTTGTACTGGCGTCTGTCAAGCCTTTGTAGGGCAGAACACAGCAAACGCGAAGGCAGTCCA
This sequence comes from Schistocerca gregaria, assembly GCF_023897955.1. Taxonomy (NCBI): domain Eukaryota; kingdom Metazoa; phylum Arthropoda; class Insecta; order Orthoptera; family Acrididae; genus Schistocerca; species Schistocerca gregaria. The sequence goes on from NC_064922.1 coordinate 872,588,583, forward strand.
TCTACAACCACATTGGAGTATTTTGGGTTGACCCCACCAAACTCCTCTAACTGAACCTGTAATATTAATAGCCTAGGGCCGGGCGCGGCTCGTGTTCATGCCATTTATTGTTTGTCATCTTCTTTTACGGTACTGCCGCTTCGTTTTCTTATTCAATTTACTGGCGTCACTAACTGGCCTTACTTGCCCATGGGTGGCAGCAGCAGCGCTTATCGATAAGTGCACTGTCGTACCATCTCTGGAGCGACCGATAGTATTTCCGGGTCGTTGTGTGTCTGGAAGTCGGTTGGAGACAGACCAGCAGTGCAGTCGGGCACGGAGCAGCGTCAGGGACAGAGCGCCAGTGAGGTGCTGACAGACAGTACTTGCCGACCGCTGGGGACGCACATGCACTGTCCAACGGAAGGAGACTGGAGCGGGGACGACCGTTGGTTGGTCGTACGGTCGGTCTTCTCATCGGCCGACGTCTATTTGGTCTTTTGACCGTTCCCATCTGTGAGGCAGTCGGTCGGTTGGCGCAGAGCAGCGAGGAGGTCCCTGTCACGCGGAGTCGTGCCGGAGCCGCTGGAGGCGTGCACGCGTGGTTGGAATTGTGAGGCGCTTCTTTCGAGGGATACCAAGTTCGTCGCCCACCGATCTTGGACTCTAAAGCTGAGTGCTCACTTAACCTACTATCAAGCCTCAACTGCTATCACCTCTCTTCGTTTGACTCTGGTTGTTGCTTTCTGCGAGAGCGCCGCTCCTTGTCTGTTTTCCTTCAGCCGAGTTTTAGCTTATTAAAATTGTAAGCCTTTTTTTTTTCTTTAGGCCTTAAACCGAAAAATTGTTTTGACATGGTGTGTGGCTTTCAGCCGAGTTTTAATCTTTCTTAAACTAAAAATCTGAAATCTTGGTGTTGCCTTAAGTCATAACATTGTTGCTCTTTGCCATGAGGCCTTTAGCCGAGTTTACATGAAATGTTTTAAGGTAAGGCCCTCAGCCTGTTAAACTGAAAGTCCTTCTTCCCAGGCCTTAAGCCATTAAACTGTTTGGCTGATATATGGCCTTCAGCTGGGTTTCAGCCTTTTTAGAATGAACATTGAAAATCTTTGGTTTGGCCTTAAGCCACAACACTGTTCTTGCTTAATGTGCGGCCTTCAGCCTATTTTTACTGAAGTAAAAAAAAATTTTTTTTGAAGGAAGTGAAACTTCTAGAAGAACTCCTGTACCTCAATTCCTTGCTTAGGCCTTAGGCTTTGGATTTTTGTATGTGGCTTTCAGCCGATTTGAATCAAAACAAAGGAGCTCTTTCGTCAAAACCTTTAGAGTTCTTCATTCTTGCTTATGTTATTGTGTGTTTTAACTAACAAAATTTATATGTTGAGTGTAACTGACAGCAACGTTTTTTGGCCCCTTTCCACAAATATAACCCGCTCTGTCCTGCTAGTCAAGCCTTTTCACATTTTTGCGGAGCGTATGTCATACGGACGGACTGAGTAAGGTTCTGGTCGATGCAGAAGCCGAATTACATGACCACTCGTTTGACTAGTACATGAAATGGACTTACTAAAATCGTTATTGTTTCTTGCCGTATATGTCGCATATGAACATAAGCCATGGATTTGGCTGGTGATATGTCTAAAAACATCCAGTGCAACCAATGCTGAAACTTCTCTATAGTGAGAGACATCCGTAGTAATTTGAAAATTTGTAATGTGAAAGCATAGGTCGTTTGTGTATTGTACCATCTCGACATTGTCTGGCAGATGTGGCTGTAAATCTACAGTGTAAAGGTTAAGTAATAGTGGCGGTGAGGTCGAACCTTGGGGCAAACGTTTGCTCTAGTATCGGGGCCGTAAGTATCCCTTATATTGACGTGCAATTAATGCTCTGTTGCCCAGCAAATGATATAGATTGCAGATAAAAAAACGTATAACGCCAATATTCTTTAAATTTTGCGCTAATTGTGGGAGCAGAACAAAGTCTTAGGCTTTGGTAAGGTCCATATAAACAGCCGGAAAATACACTACCGGCCATTAAAATTGCTACACCACCAAGATGACGTGCTACAAACGCGAAATTTAACCGACGGAAAGAAGATGCTGTGATATGCAAATGATTAGCTTTACAAAGCATTCACACAAGATTGGCGCCGGTGGCGACACCTACAACGTGCTGACATGACGAAAGTTTCCAAACGATTTCTCATACACAAACAGCAGTTGACCGGCGTTGCCTGGTGAAACGTTGTTGTGATGCCTCGTGTAAGGAGGACAAATGCATACCATCACGTTTCCGACTTTGATAAAGGTCGGATTGTAGCCTTTCGCGATTGCGGGTTATCGTATCGCGACATTGCTGCTCGCGTTGGTCGAGATCCAATGATTGTTTGCAGAATATGGAATCGGTGGGTTCAGGAGGGTAATAAGGAACGCCGTGCTGGATCCCAAAGGCCTCGAATCACTAGCAGTCGAGATGACAGGCATCTTATGCGCATGGCTGTAACGGATCGTGCAGCCACGTCTCGATCCCTAAGTCAACAGACGGGGAAGTTTGCAACACAACAACCATCTACACGAACAGTTCGACGACGTTTGCAGCAGCATGGACTATCAGCTCGGAGACCGTGGCTCCGATTACCCTTGACGCTGCATCACAGACAGGAGCGCCTGCGATGGTGTACTCAACGACGAACCGGGGTGCACGAATGGCAAAACGTCATTTTTTCGGATAAATCCAGGTGCTGTTTATAGTATCATGATGATCACATCCGTGTTTGGTGACATTGCGGTGAACGCACATTGGGGGCGTGTATTCGTCATCGCCATATTGGCGTATGACCCGGAGTGCCATTGATTACACGCCTCGGTCACCTCTTGTTCGCATTGACGGCACTTTGAACAGTGGACGTCGGCCGGAGTGCCCGTGTGGTTCTAGGCGCTACAGTTTGGAGCCGGGCGACCGCTACGGTCGCAGGTTCGAATCCTGCCTCGGGCATGGATGTGTGTGCTGTCCTTAGGTTAGTTAGGTTTAATTAGTTCTAGGCGACTGATGACCTCAGAAGTTAAGTCGCATAGTGCTCAGAGCCATTTGAACAATTTGAACGGTGGACATTACATTTCAGATGTGTTACCACCCGTGGCTCTACCCTTCATTCGATCCCTGCGAAACCCTACATTTCAGCAGGACAATGCATGGCCACATGTTGCAGGTCCTGTACGGGTCTTTCTGGATACAGAAAATGTTCGATCGCCACCCTGCCCAGCACATTCTCCAGATCTCCCACCAACTGAAAAGTCTGATCAATGGTGGCCGAGCAACTGGCTCGTCACAATACGCCAGTCACTACTCTTGATGAACTGTTGTATCGTGTTGAAGCTGCATGGGCAGCTGTACTTCTACACGCCATCCAAACTCTGTTTGACTCAATGCCCAGGCTTATCAAGGCCGTTATTACGGCCAGAGGTTGTTGTTCTGTGTACTTATTTCTCAGGATCTATGCACCCAAACTGCGTGAAAATGTTATCATATGTCAGTTCTAGTATAATTTATTTGTCAAATGAATACCCGTTTATCATCTGCATTTGTTCTTGGTGTAGTTATTTTAATGGTGGGTAGTGTAAAAGGTGTCACTTTGTGAAGTCTGGATGTCGGTAACTAAAGTAATAAGGCCACCAGAGGTGCCTAGACCTTCTCTACAGCTTCATTACTCGTTTGGGAGAAAATTCATTTTTTCTGCTCATCAATGCAGTCTGTGTTTAATCATGCATTATAAAGTTTGCAAAAGGATGGCAGTAGTGCGATCGGTCTACATAATGTGATTACAGCATCTGGCACCTTCCCACCCATGTTGATAGGTACAATGCACCAACTTTCACATAGCAACCCACATGTGCGTTTGGCCCCAGGTGTCACTTAATAGAGTTACGCTCCGCCAGGAAGGTACGTAAATTCGTACCACTCGCCATCTGAATCGAAATGACAGCAAGTTTTCCTGATGGGACAACACTACGGAGTTTCTTTCGGTATCTGCTGGGAGGCGAACACGTTTGGTTTCGCAGTGCAAATGCGATGTCACACAGCTCTACACGCTGGAGAGTGTGGTTCACCCTGTGTCAGTGAGTCAACGAACGGAGACGCTGTTGCGTTTGGTACTGTGCAGAGTAGATGGGAAATGGAGCGCTTTTGTTAGAGGAAAGGGCAGACATGCGTTGGGGTTACGGGGAGGCGGATGGAAATGCTCTCGCTGCTAAATGGTTGTGTTTATCGGTTTCCGAATTGTCGAGTGCCAGATCCATGCACTCCTATGAGAGACGGGTGCTCTTGCGGTGAACTGTCCACTGACTAGGTGATGTAATGGCGAATGTGTATTTAAGGCCTACATCGGAACCCGAAGCATTCATTTTCTGATACAGGTATGGAGGACGGACAGATGTGGTTTGAAACGCACAGTGCATACGTCAGAGTTAGAAGAGGAAATGTTAGCACTGCTACAAAACACGTCCTCAATAAGCTCGCAGAGTGTTGCTTGAGAAATGGATGTAAGCCATTCCACGGTCTGGTGTGTGCGGAATGAAGACGATTTCCACCCTCTTTGCCTACAGAAAGTTGAAGTCCTGTAACGCACAAGATTGATTTTCCATGTCGCATTGACTTCTGCCAGTGATTTTTGCAGAACTATGCCGTTCACTCTAAGTATCACACTTTGTACTTTTTTATAGAGGAGGCATCCTTAAAAAAGTATGTTCAATACAAAATCAACATGTGTGGGCTTGGGAAAATCTACACACCGTTTTGCTCATCATCACCAAGAGCGTTTCGCCGTCAACGTTTGGGCTGGTTTGCTAGGCGATAATCTGGTCATATACGCTCCTCCAGTGACTGAACGCAAACAGATCTTCTTAAGGGAACACTCCCAGAGTTATTGGAACATGCACCACTGTATGTGCCGCAGCACCTGTGGTACCAACATGATGGTGCATCTGGACAGTTGACTCATGCGGTTCGATATCTTTTGGATAATACCTTTAGCAGAAGTGGATAGGGTGTGGTGGGCCAGTGGCGTGGTCTACGCATTCCCTGTACTTCATGCTCTTTGATTTTTTCGTCTGGGTATACCTGAAAAATCAGTTGTTAACTGGACACCTATTAAAACTGACGCGGAACTGGCAGCGCGAATTATGGCAATCTCTGATGCAATTCCCACTGTGTCAGGGGTGTTTGCAACGGTGCGACAATCATTCAAGCGCGCTTTCAAGCAGAAGGACGTAATTTCGGGCAGTTTTTGTAACTGTTTGCAAATAAAGGTCACGAAACGTCGACCCCACTTCTCAGCTATCTTGCTACCACAAAGAAATTTGAAACTTTGCCCTCCAGACCTGCTGTAATGTCGACTCGGATGGCAGGTTGTATCCCTACCTTCCCGGCGATGCACAACGCTGTTAAAAGACCCTTATTACTGAACGCAGAGGGATGCGGACAGGGATTGATATGCGATAGTTGCTTGTTTCACTACCCTCCCAGCCTTCTCATTTTTTACATTCATTTTAGAAACATCCTTTATATACCATAGATCCACGCACTTCCGAGGCTGGTTTTATTCCTGGCGTATGAGCGGTATCAGTGCAGCATTTACACTCCTGGAAATGGAAAAAAGAACACATTGACACCGGTGTGTCAGACCCACCATACTTGCTCCGGACACTGCGAGAGGGCTGTACAAGCAATGATCACACGCACGGCACAGCGGACACACCAGGAACCGCGGTGTTGGCCGTCGAATGGCGCTAGCTGCGCAGCATTTGTGCACCGCCGCCGTCAGTGTCAGCCAGTTTGCCGTGGCATACGGAGCTCCATCGCAGTCTTTAACACTGGTAGCATGCCGCGACAGCGTGGACGTGAACCGTATGTGCAGTTGACGGACTTTGAGCGAGGGTGTATAGTGGGCATGCGGGAGGCCGGGTGCACGTACCGCCGAATTGCTCAACACATGGGCCGTGAGGTCTCCACAGTACATCGATGTTGTCGCCAGTGGTCGGCGGAAGGTGCACGCGCCCGTCGACCTGGGACCGGACTGCAGCGACGCACGGATGCACGCCAAGACCGTAGGATCCTACGCAGTGCCGTAGGGGACCACACCGCCACTTCCCAGCAAATTAGGGACACTGTTGCTCCTGGGGTATCGGCGAGGACCATTCGCAACCGTCTCCATGAAGCTGGGCTACGGTCCCGCACACCGTTAGGCCGTCTTCCGCTCATGTCCCAACATCGTGCAGCCCACCTCCAGTGGTGTCGCGACAGGCGTGAATGGAGGGACGAATGGAGACGTGTCGTCTTCAGCGATGAGAGTCGCTTCTGCCTTGGTGCCAATGATGGTCGTATGCGTGTTTGGCGCCGTGCAGGTGAGCGCCACAATCAGGACTGCATACGACCGAGGCACACAGGGCCAACACCCGGCATCATGGTGTGGGGAGCGATCTCCTACACTGGCCGTACACCTCTGGTGATCGTCGAGGGGACACTGAATAGTGCACGGTACATCCAAACCGTCATCGAACCCATCGTTCTACCATTCCTAGACCGGCAAGGGAACTTGCTGTTCCAACAGGACAATGTACGTCCGCATGTATCCCGTGCCACCCAACGTGCTCTAGAAGGTATAAGTCAACTACCCTGGCCAGCAAGATCTCCGGATCTGTCCCCCATTGAGCATGTTTGGGACTGGATGAAGCGTCGTCTCACGCGGTCTGCACGTCCAGCACGAACGCTGGTCCAACTGAGGCGCCAGGTGGAAATGGCATGGCATGCCGTTCCACAGGACTACATCCAGCATCTCTACGATCGTCTCCATGGGAGAATAGCAGCCTGCATTGCTGCGAAAGGTGGATATACACTGTACTAGTGCCGACATTGTGCATGCTCTGTTGCCTGTGTCTATGTGCCTGTGGTTCTGTCAGTGTGATCATGTGATGTATCTGATCCCAGGAATGTGTCAATAAAGTTTCCCCTTCCTGGGACAATGAATTCTCGGTGTTCTTATTTCAATTTCCAGGAGTGTATATGTGCAGCCAGGCGAGAGACCTGAGGCATGTGAGTCAGAGTCCTCTCGCTTGCCGATTTCTTGACCAGCCATCTACGGACTGAACCCAAACATCCAGCTGCAAAATTTGGGAGGTTGTTCATGTATATTTTCTAAGTAATTTGGTATGAGGGATCCGTGGTCTTCGTTGGCTCGCCATAGAGTGATATTGCAATTATGATGTACTTGGTTTGTTACCCCAGTTACCCGCGTGTGTGTGAAAATACCTTCACATCAGTTACAAAGCCTGTAATATGCAATCACCGAAATGTACAACACAAACCATGGAGAATGTAACATCTTCAGACGAAAAATGTATACTTTTGTCACAATGTGTTCGACCTGTTCTGGCAGTTTACAATAAAGTATGAAACAAATGCAGAACTCTTCTTTTACTGGTGTTGTTCGAAATGTCGACCACCATGATCACGGCAGAGTCTACAGTGACTTAATGTACAACTAAGACTGCCAGAAAAACAAACTGGAGACAGAATTGAGCAGAACTGAATGCAAGTTTGACGGTTAAGAGTAAAATGGGCACTGCCGTTGTCGACAGCTAGAACCACTAGCAAATGGAACAAGTTTGTTTCCACACAATACGGAGCATACAGTCGATCTTACCGCTGTTGTGCAGAAACAAACATAAATTGGAGTGAGGAAATTAAAAGGCATGCAATTGCTGGGTAACGTGCCACGGGACACTGAAATTTTGTCAGTGGAGTTCGAGATCAGCCTGTATATGCTGAATATTTTTTTTCCTGTTGTACATATTGACCTAAACGAATTACCCTCATACTGTTTTATTTACTGTAGACAGAGTGTTCTAGTTCCCTTAGGACTATGACTATGAGTAATAGAAGTCAAGATTATGTTCACAAAATCACGGTAGTTATTCGAAATAGTCTCTTCCTGAATCAATACACCACTGAAATTGTTTTAAAACTGTTTTCAAGTAGCCACTGCATTCCTTTTCGGGAACTGTATTCAGTACTGCAGTATAATTTCCTAGGATGTATTTAACTGTGTCGTAACGGTGTCCTTTCATTGCCAACGGCAATTTAGGGAGCAGCCAGAAACAGCTGGGACCAAATCCGGCGAATACGGCTGGTGATCCAGGATGTGATCCCTTTGCAGTCCAAAAGCTCATGAATGATCTTCACTTTGTGGGCTGGGCGTTGTCGAGGTGGAGCAACCAGGGACTTGCCTCTCAGTATACAGGTCGAATTCTACGAATTCTCGCCCACAACTTGATGTTTTCCCTCTACCGCCACTTTCCGATGAGTGTCAGACGCGTGCTGTTAGGTTCGCAGCCAGGACTCTTGGTGCTAGCATTTTGACTTTCTACATGGCTGCTGATGAAACTTAAAAGGATCGTAACGCCGCAGCTCGCCACGAGACAGCGTTACAGCTTGGAACATCGCACAAGCAGTCCTGACGGAACTGAAACACATTCAATGTAATTATTAAAGTCTATTTCTGATACTTGCAGATGACTTTTATTTATAGATCTGTATTAGCTTATTCCATCCCCTCTCCCGGATGTTCCTGGTGTGGTTGGGTTTGGGTTGTCTATTAATATCCTTACGCCATCAACAAACGTTATAGTTTTTGAATAGCCCTTTTAAACACCGCAAGCTGATTTTTGTAGATGAGGAACAGGCAGTGCTATATTTCTGGGGGAACGCTGGGGGATGCGTACCCCTAAACGTTTTCGTTGACAAAGTAATTTTTTTACATTGCAGAGAACTTGGAAGAGTGCCAAAGATTTATTTCACGGACGTAAATTTTTTATTTCTTTTTTCTTGTTGGTAATTGCAATACGAATGATACTAGTGCAATTTTTGTTGGGAAAATCGATGTCATTTACTGTTTCAAGCATTTCGAAGCTGCTGCAACATTTCTCGACAACTGAATCGCTGGCAGCCAGTTCGACAAGCATGTAGTGCCCTCGCAAACGGATATGCGTACGCTCAAATCGCATGCTTCATTTGAGGTAATGTAAACTGAAGTGTTAGATGCCAAATTCTCTTGTATGTGTTTCTCGGTGTCGCCTGCTTCATTTGAGCAAAGTCAACTGAACAGTCCGATACCATTTTCTTTTTAGTTCGACATGTTGATGACGTCATGGCTAAAAGCAGACGGGTGGTATCCCATGCTTCAATTATAACTAATTCTTGCAGAATTATATCCCATGTCGGAGTACCCTCAAACGTTTTTTTTTTTAGAAAAAAAGCGCTGGGAGCAGGAGAAGACCAATACCAAACTTTGTGCGACTTCAGATGTTATGTTTCTTTATTGTGAGTTTAATTTTACTTACATATCGTGCGTTTAGCGAATGTAATCCTCCGTAATCTGCCGCGAAGATAAGAATCCGTGGAGCTGGGTGATTTATATTGTTGCTTTGTTCACTGGACAACTTTTGGTGTTCTGAAGCCTATGCACATCCTTCACATCTCTTACTTTCTGGCCGTTGCCTGCTTCGAATGTAGCGAAAGCCGTTATCTTCCGTTAATTGACTGGTTGGTGTTGCCGAGAACAGAGGTGCGGACAGGTTTCCTTAATATGGCCCAACAGGATTATCACGTAACGTAGCGGGACGCACGTACTGCCTATTTTTTAATTTGTTTCCTGCTTTTTCTTGTTTTTTAGAACTGTGGCGCTCGTGACTCGATCATTATAGCAACTTTTTTTTCCTTCGGCTGTTGAAGTGGTTGACATTTCTACATGTTTCATTACTGTCTTATCGAGAGCCTGAAATATTGTAAGATGTTTGAAATTCTGATAAACATAGGTATAACGCTACTGGAAAAAGTAGGTAATAAACAGTATGTACAAGAACCAAGAGGAAACAACGAGAGTGGAAAACCATTTGGAAAGTGCTGGCGTTAAGAACATTATATGGTAGGGATGGCGAATTTTGCTCGATTCGATGTCTGCCATCTTACTTTGACGTTATCAGTTTTTTTTTCTGCATCCTATGTATAGAGTGTTTACTTGATGATGATACAAATTTCCACTAATGGCGGAGAAGAGCTAACTTACCAATCCGAGATAAGTATCCCTGGTACAGAAATGACTGAATCGAAATGTAAGAAATGAAAAGTGAGGCGAGAAACTCGACTGAGAACGTATCTACACATGCACCCATCAAATAGTAAAAGCCCTAAATAACAAATTATCGCCAGTTGGCATTGGTTTTTCCAAGGAATTTGACTGTGTGGATCATATCACACTCTTCGAAAAACTCAGGTTTTATGGAATTGAAGGGTATACACACAGCTGGTTTGAATCATACTTAACGAACAGAAAGCAAAACGTTGTTCTGAATACCACAAATAGTGTTGGGAGGGTGGTAAATTCTAGTGAATGGGGAGTTATCACAAAGGGAGTCCCACAAGGTTCCATTTTGGGTCCTCTGCTGTTCCTTATTCATGTGAATGACCTCTCACTCAACGTTCAGCAAGCTGAAGTAGTACTTTTTGCAGATGACACGAGTGTTATAATAAATCCCATTCCAGAAAAAGTAGCTGAAGATATTGTTAAGGATGTCTTTCAAAGAATTAGTAAGTGGTTCTCGGAAAATGGACTCTCTTTTAATTAAAAAAGAAGCTCACTACATTCAGTTCTGTACACCGAATAGAGTCATACCAACAATTGATGTAGCATATGAACAGGGCTCAGTTAACAGGGTAGATTTCTCTAAATTTTTGGGTGTTCACATTGATAACAACTTGAACTGGAAGAAACGTATTACTGAGCTCTTCAAACAATTAAGTTCAGCTTCTTTCGCTCTTCGTATAATCACTAGTCTTGGTAATAAACAGATCAGTCCCCTATCGTACTTTGCATATTTCCACTCAATAATGTTTGGGATAATTCACCACTTAGACATAAAGTATTGATTGCATAAAAGAGAGCAGTGGTGTTCACTCAAGGACATCATGTAGGCACCTATTCAAGGAGTTAGGTATTTTAACTGCACCATCAGAGCACATATATTCGCAAATGAAATTCGTTATAAATCATCCTTATCAGTTCGCGAAGAATCATACGCACAACACTAGAGGAAGAAATGAGCTTTCCTGTCCGTTATTGAAGGTGTCAGTTGCTCAAAAAGGAGTACATTATTCAGCAACAAAAATCTTTGATCATTTGCGCAACAACATAAAGTGTCTGGCAGGCAGCAGATCAAGTTTTAAATCTAGCTTAAAATCCTTTCCTTTGGACAAATTCTTCTATTCCATGGGCGAGTCTCTGTTTCAGTACTGGCAAAATAATAATAATAATAATAATAATAATAATAATAATAATGTAGTTGCATGTGTAGAACAAAAAGGTTCATTAATATTAGCAGTATTTATGTTGTATATATATATATATATATATATATATATATATATATATATATATATATATATATATATATATACACCTGACTTGTTCCACATCATATCGATAAAATAATCGTGAAAATGATCTGCGGAACATGACATAACTGAACTAAACTAAACTAAACTACGAATAGTTCTCTGCACGAGGTCATATATTGATTTAGGCTATTATGTGCGTAATATCTAAAATTGTAGGGTGAGAAACTCCGTCCAATATATGTAAACGTAAACGACGAGAAGTGGGGATAGGCAACGCTACTAATACACTACAGATGGCGTGACCTTCCATGGATGTATCAGCTTAAAAAAAATGATGATGGCCAACTAAATCTGCACATTTTGTTTGTGAACTTCTGGGGAGACGTTTCCTGAAAGACAAAATGAATACGAGGTCTTCGTGATCTTCTCGTTCACCGGAAATGACTCCTTGACTCCTTGATGTGGCGTCATGCAAAAAACCATGTGCGGAACACCTGCCGAGGCTGGAGAGCACCTCGTGCCAAAAATTCGAGCTGCATGTGACATTTTTCGAATGACACAGTTTCTTTAAGTCAACATTTTCGCCTTTGACCGTCAGTTTTAATTTCAGTCATTACGACTGCAGCTTCGACGGTAGCGAAAACTATTGGAGCGCATGTATGTGTTTTAATATATGCTGACAGAAAAAAATCGCTGCACTAAGAAGGAGTTGCGCGACATAAACGGAAGTTGGTAGGCGTCTTTCTACATCAAAAAGATGATGTCTATTGAAATTTCGCGCCAGTCGCATTATAGAAAATGATAGGCACGAATAAACGTAATTAACAGTAATAAAACAAAAGAATGTAAAAAAAAAATGGACACCCGCACGCGTATGCGTAGACTCGAGTGTTGCCGAGGCACACACATACCATAGTGGGAAATGGTTCAAATGGCTCTGAGCACTATGGGACTTAACTTCAGAGGTCATCTGTCCCCTAGAACTTAGAACTACTTAAACCTAACGAACCTAAGGACATCACACACATCCATGCCCGAGGCAGGATTCAAACCTGCGACCGGAGCGGTCTCGCTGTTCCAGACTGTAGCGCCTAGAACCGCTCGGTCACCCCAGCCGGTCAGCAATAGGTCTAGGAGTAGTTATACACGTAGTTAATCAGCTAAGCTGGAGTTGTCCCGAGCTTGCCAGTAAGAGATGAAGTAATATATAACTGGAAATTATTCGCTTAGAACTGGAATTAAATTCCCTTTATTTTTTTTATTTGGCTGTTTTTTCAATATTCTTTTCCGTTTCTGCATCAATATTAACAATGGTTGCTGTTAACAAATTTGTAACTATATATATATGATATAAAACGTTGTATGTCACCAAGAGTACTAAATATGTACGACTTGTTTAGACTTTCCAGATAACAGATCTAAAATTCATGGAAAAAGTACTCTCCACGCAACTCCTTCCTGTGCATGCCTCTTCATCTCTGAATAACTACTGCAACACACGTCCATTTGAACCTGCACACTGCATTCGTCTCTTAGTGTCTATCTATAATTTTTAACTTCCACATTTCGCCCGAGTAGTAAACTGACGATTCCTTCATATCTCAGAACGTGTCCTATCAACTGAACCCTTCTTCTTGTCGAGTTACGCTACAAATTTCTTTTCTCCCCAATTCTATTCACTAATTCCTTATTAGTTACCAATCTACCCATCTAATCTACAGCACTCTGCTTTAGTACCACATTACGAAAACTTCAATTCTCTTGTTGTCTGAACTTCTCATTGTTCACTTTTCTATCCTGTACAAGGGTATAGCTTCAGAAAAGCCTCTTTAACACTTCAATTTATATTAGATGTTAATAAATTTCTCTTATTCAGAAACGATTTGCTTGCCATTATCAATCTACATTTTATATCCTCTCCACTTTGGCTATGATCAGTTATTTTTCTGACGAAATAACGAAACTCTACGTTTGCTTTTAGTGTCTCATCTTATTATCTAATTCCTTCAGCGTCACCTAATTTAATTCCACTACCTTTCGTATTGTAGCATTCGTGATTGAGGGGAACCACACATTACGATTAACCTTTCCTGGTAGCCAGTAATAATGGAACTTTATTGAATCTAATAAACTAAATACAATGAAAGTTTCTTGAGTCTGTACTTCTCGGTTCAGCGTGATAACAAATCAATGGATCAGGGGAATGTCGTACGAGATAGTCACTACGTTGCACTGGAATTTCCTAGCAGATAATCACTGTCATTGCACTGGAATGTTCATATTGAAACTTCTTAATATATTTTTGCTTGGAGGGGAATAGCTGAGAAGGTGAAACTTCTACGTTATTTAATTCTGAAACTGCTAAATGAAATTGAATGCAAGTGTCACTTTGCTATTTTTTAATCATTTCATTTCTGACCTACAGAATTTTCCCTGAAAAGTACAACTCAAACTTATCCTATTCATTTATGACCCACAATATACAAACGCAACGCAATCTGATTATTACTTAACACAAAAGAATGGCCCTGAATGAGAAGAAATCCTAACAATAACCCATACTTTCCATAAGTCACTTACCTCATACAAAATCTTCATGACACGAACTACAGCGATACAGCAAGCACAATTAGAGCCAGATAAATAAAAGATTCTAACCACTGAAGGCTCTAACTACTAATAGGCATGTGGTTAGCAAAGGAAAGATTTTGTTGCAGAGCAAACAATGTATTTAGCAGATTTTACCTTAATCATGTGACAACCAGTTCGAAAAATTATATAATCGTCAACAATTCCATTACCCACATCAAATTTCGATGACGGACACACGTCCAGACGGTCCGCTCCCGCTAATACTGCAAACCCCCAACACTGCTAATTATTAACCTCCAACCTCCATCACTGCTGACTATTCACCTCTAACTATGAGTCCGACCAGCCGCAGAGTCTCTTACAGAGGGCGCACACCTCTGTCAGTGATATTAATGCAGTCTATAGCGCTGCCAACATACAAACACATAAACAGGCAGTATGTGGACGAAGTCCGTGGTGATAGTGGCTTATGTGGTGCCGAGCCTGGAGATGAGTCAGAGACAAATCCCGAAAGACGTTGAGTTGCAGTGGAATCCGACTGATGGACCACTAGGCGTAGCCGCGTAGGGCATGGAGTATTCGGCAGAAGAGCTCCAATTGATTGACTACTAGGCCAGCATAGAGCCCAGAGCATAGAGTCCGCTCAGTGAAAGAACTCCGATTAGGCGCAACTGGTGTAAAGTTTGGAGGGCGAAGTCACTGCAGAGCAGGCGGTTGGGACCTGAATACTCGTCTGGTGGAAGGATACCAACGGAGGCCACGTGATTCGTGGAAGCAAGGGAGCGCCGCGATGGCTGTGCTGTTTGTGACAGTGCTTACCCATCTGGCAGGAAGGCTGGTCCACACAGTTCTTTCTCGGTGGCTGGAGGTTCAGTTGTGAACAACCTTGCATGTTCGTGTTGTTGTTGATTGTTTCCATCTGATCTCCACAGGAAGCGTCGCTAGTAGGCCCGAGCTGTGGCAACCCATGGAGCAGCACTGTGTGGTTGGTGGCTGTGTTGCCAGGGGTTGCACTTTCCACCCATCCCTCCCTCCCCCACATCAATCCCCCCCCCCACTCCCGGGGGAAGACATAGTGTAGCCATCTCGAAGAATATGTAGGGAGAAGAAGCCTCAGAGTCGGGGTGGTGGTTCCTGAGATGAGTGCTTATGAAGTAGAAGTTTGCACCCAGGAAGCTTTGGCTGAAAGCAGGTGGCTTCAATGTTCCCATGACATATGGGGCTCGGATGAGACTGGTAGGAGCAAACCTGAAAAAGATAGACATGCAGTCTCGTTGTAAGGTGTCAGGCAAATCCAACACTTTCCATGAAAACCCTGACATAATAAGCAAATCTAGTAGTATGTCACATAGCTCCGAATAAATTGTGACATTAAATTAACCAAAGCAATACGAGTAACGAGTGAGCAAATGGAATACCTCAGACTAACACAAGAATGCCTAAATGCATGTTGTACCTTCCCACCGTGAGACCGACGCAGTTCTGAGGGGAGAAACGAGAACAGAAACCGAGAGCAGAACCGTGTTAAGCTAGAAAGCCCTATGATAAGGGACGGACTGGACACACACGTCTCCAGCTAACCACTAGAGCCACACAACCCGCACGTTTTATCGTGAGACTTTTTCGCATCTCTGTTGCGTCAAGGACCACCCCCCAGCCCATGTTAAAAGCTAGAGCCCTCCAGAAAAACAGTATAGGTCTTACGATAACACAAAAGGGGCCACTACCACCCGCAAGTTTTAGCGTGAGCCTTTTCGCATGTCTGTTACATTAGGACCACCCCCCAGCCCATGTTAAAAGATAGAGCCTTCCAGAAGAACAGTATAGATCTTACGATAAAGCTAAAAGGACCACACCAGCTGCAGGTTTTAGCGTTAGACTTTTTCGCGTCTCTGTTACGTTGCAAACTTTAAAAACATTGCCCCACCACGAAAAGTATAACGTTTCTCATTGGATAGACAGAATTTTTGTAGGCGGAGCTTAAGGTTAACATTGAAACCCTGATTGGTCAGATGAAAACATAGCCAGATAGTTTTTTTAAACCCACTTCTGTACATTGTAGTAAGCAGAAGTTAGGCTAGAGTTGTTTCCGAGATGGCGAGGTGAGCGGAGCTGTGCTGCCCGCCGCTGCCCTGACGCTGCCTAAACACGGAAAAGGTAATGAACGCACAGGATGCCGCATTTTTGAGCGCATAAAGCTTCATACAGAACTGCAGAAGTCTCATTTGTTACACCCCCTTTTTGCGTAATACTAGTGTCGATCGTAAATTAAAGCTCATGGTGTTCACATTTGCCACTTGAAGTAAAAATCTGAAACGCGATGATTTCTCTGTTATATAGTTATTGAGAAGCCACATCAGCCACTGTAATTTACGACAAGTTAGATAAGTTATTAAAGATAATTGAGGGTCACTGTAGACCATTTTGATAGTTTTCTCTTTTGTGAAACTTAATTTAAACCTAGATTATAGATGTGACATGGCATAGGTCATCCTTCGATCCATTGTAGAACTTGGAAACCCATTCAGGGAATATTCGTTCACATTTTTGTTGAACGCAGTTGGTTTTTACCATCCTGTATTAAAACACTTCCTTTTATCAATAGTGCAATTTATAAACGATGTTTTGTGAGTCGAATAAAATTTCCATTGGTAGACTTAACTGCTTTTTCGACGTTATTTTACCAGCTAACTAAAAATAGGAAAGCTTTGAACCCCTTCCACTAAATTTAGTTAGTATTAAGATTCTTTTACAGGGAGTGCAGTGGAGCTGACGCTGAGATCATTTGGTATTTGGTTATATCATCGCTAGCGTCACTGAACTCTTCTGAATTCTACATGTCACGTGTGGTCTGGCGTCTCTTTACCAGCCACAGGTCCCAGGTTCAAACTAGTTAATTCCCTAAAAAAACACGCTCAGAGCGTCGTTGCGCGAAAGTGGTAGGGAGACACAATATAGAACAAACAGACACCACCATGAATGTTTAGATCGTCATCTTGGAAGGTCGATCCGTCCGCCGAAGCCAATGGCGAGATAGTGCCACCATGGCAGTGCAGTTTGGCGGCGACACTAGAAGCTCACGACAGCTTGGTGGCTGCTGGATATTCGGCAGTAAACAACCTGGCTTATCTGTGTGCTGCTGCGGATTGTTTCGTATAAGGCTCAGGCGACATGTCTTTAGTGAGCTGGAGATTCGGCAACCGGCAGTACACAACTGTATGGATGGTGGCTACGTCGCCAGACCACAAAGACTCTATAATATTGGTAGCCACGGTAAATGCGCTAGTTCTTCCTCGTACCCACAACATCAGTCCTGGCCGATGTGGGCTGTATGAACGGAGGCTGTGTCAACTTGCAGCACTGAGTCATCATTGGGGAACAAACATTGTACAATGCGATGGACATGATCAGCGATAATGGTCACGTAATCCTTGGCAGTAATGCGATTTTGCAGAGTAATCGTGGGATACACGGAATACTACGATATGGATGCCCAAATCATCACCAGTCTCTCACCATCCTTCACTCTTGGGACGTAAACAGAGCCGGAAACTGGAAACAGTGTGAAAAAAGACTCATGCGACCAAATTATATTCTTCCATTGCTGCATAGTTCGGGTTTTATGGCTTCGGCATCACGTTTTCCTGTTACAGGAATTTCTACCACTGGTGAGTGGTTTTAAAATTCCAGCTCGCCAAGCAATTCCTGCACATAGCGCTCCCTTTGTGTTGTTTGGCTGCTAACAGGCTTTGGGAATACGACGTGCAGTTCTGCAGGGACATTTGTAGCTGACGTCCTCTTATTTTTCGTGACGATCCTCCTCAGTGACAGCCCGTCACGATCACTCAAACCACACACATTCGTCCGCATTGTGAGTTAACGGGTGTCGTTTTCCCGCCTTTCCTGCATGTGGTATAAATCTTTGATACGGCGCCTCTTGAAACACCAAACATTTCTGCCCAAATTCGGATTCACTTAGGTCCGACATAATGCACTCACAACTAGACAGAACACTTTTGTGACCGCGATTTACAACGTTTGGAGACATTCCACAGGTGCCATTCGTGGTCAGGTACAATGACACAACACGCAGGCTTGGTTAGAATCTACATTTATGTTCAAGTATGCAATTTTCGGCGTATTCCCATATTTTTGTCCAACACCTAAAGTTGGATAATATTCGCACCTGTTACGCACCCGACAGCAACTGCTTTCTTTAGCGCTGGATTTATTACGTTTTCTTTGAAGTCTGAGGGTATTTTGCCAGTCTCACACATCTTGTACAACAGGTGGAATTATTTTGTCACGGCTGGTCCTCCCAAAGCTATCAGTATTTCTGAGGGAATGGCTTCTACTACAGAGGTCTCGTTTCGACTCAGGTCTTTCGGTGCTCTGTCAGATTCTTCTCGCAGTAATACATTACTTATCGCACCTCATCTTTGTCTACTTCTCCATTCATATCTATAATGTTGTCTTCGCTATCATTTCCTTTGTGCAGCCCCTTTATAAAGGGTGAGGGAGCCACTCCAGATATACCAAAAATTAATAAAATTAATATATCTAGGTTCGGTTTTTGTCTAGTTGTAGTGGACAATACGACGAATTTCCTGACGTCCGCAAGTAATTTTTATAGTTTTTAGTCTCCGAATTACGAGAGTGACTTCGTTTTTGGCCATGGCTCCGTATACATTTTCTGTGAAATTGGGAAGATGCTTCTCAGAGAACTTCAACGACATAACATGTATTGGTCTTGATGAAACAGTATCAAGATAACGGTGCCGCAATCACTGTCGTCCCGTCAGGAGAAGAGATGTCACTAAAGCCTGCCCTAGGATTGCCAGGCATCCAGATTAATCGGGATTTTCCCGGTTTTGAAGTTCTTTTGTCTCGGTTACATCTTTCGGGATGTTGAAATGTTCAGGTTTATGGCCTTTTTGATTCTTAACCGAGTTTGCACTGTCAAACTTGTAGCACCACTCTACACTCAGTCTTCAAATGTACACACAGAGGTTCTGATTATTATTACATTCAGATGGTTAAAATGTGTTTGACGACAAAGTAGATATCGTACATTTCTACAGCTTCTATCTACAGCTTGCTACCGACGTAAGTAAATTTTACTAAAGCTAGCAATTGCAATATGAAGTCTCTTCACAGAACTCATCCTTTATTAGTTCCACCCTGTTCGTGTCGGTAGAAGTCGATAAATAACTTGACTTCCCTTGATGCTCCCAACACTTGCTATCTAATAGTATGGCATGTAGTTTAAAACGTCATTGGTCTTCTACTTACTGAGTCATAGTTATTTTTTAATATTTATTACTACAAACAATACCAGATTGGAATGTGTACATCCTTACAGTGCGCAGTCACGAAACCTTTTTATTGTCATGTTACATTTCTACCGTAGCGGATGATCGGCCTAAGTTTATGTTGTCAGCAATGCACGAAATAAACACGGGTGTTTTTCTTATTACAGAAGTTTATTCACCCGGATCGCATAAAGATACGCAGTGATCACTAGTTTTAGCGAAATTAAATCGACGAAATGGGATGGCCATGTAAAAATTTTTTATGTACAAATGATCTAAAGATGACGAGTCAATTTTTCTGAAACTAGTAATCATCGTATATTTTTAATGCAATCTGGGCGAGTGAACTTCTGTTATAAGAACAACAACCGCGTTTAGATTCTAATATTGCCTCCGATGCAGCTGACAATGTCAGGTAATCATCATAATGCACGAAATGCTGTTAACTGCTTATCTCTGAACTGCCCCGTCCTCGCCACTCCCCTCTAAAGTGAACACTTTAAAAAGTTGTTTTACTGTACGTAAAAT
The DNA here is from genome assembly GCF_023897955.1 of Schistocerca gregaria. Lineage (NCBI taxonomy): Eukaryota > Metazoa > Arthropoda > Insecta > Orthoptera > Acrididae > Schistocerca > Schistocerca gregaria. The sequence goes on from NC_064922.1 coordinate 872,608,442, forward strand.
ATATCATCATCATCATCATTTAAGACTGATTATGCCTTTCAGCGTTCAGTCTGGAGCATAGCCCCCTTATAACATTCCTCCAAGATCCCCTATTCAGTGCTAACATTGGTGCATCTTCTGATGTTAAACCTATTACTTCAAAATCATTCTTAACCGAATCCAGGTACCTTCTTCTTGGTCTGCCCCGACTCCTCCTACCCTCTACTGCTGAACCCATGAGTCTCTTGGGTAACCTTGCTTCTCCCATGCGTGTGACATGACCCCACCATCTAAGCCTGTTCATCCTGACTGCTATGTCTATAGAGTTCATTCCCAGTTTTTCTTTGATTTCCTCATTGTGGGCACCCTCCTGCCATTGTTCCCATCTACTAGTACCTGCAATAATCCTAGCTACTTTCATATCCGTAACCTCTACCTTGTTGATAAGGTAACCTGAATCCACCCAGCTTTCGCTCCCATACAACAAAGTTGGTCGAAAGATTGAACGGTGCACAGATAACTTAGTCTTGGTACTGACTTTCTTCTTGCAGAAGAGAGTAGATCGTAGCTGAGCGCTCACTGCATTAGCTTTGCTACACCTCGCTTCCAGTTCTTTGACTATGTTGCCATCCTGTGAGAATATGCATCCTAAGTACTTGAAACTGTCCACCTGTTCTAACTTTGTTCCTCCTATTTGGCACTCAATCCGTTTATATTTCTTTCCCACTGACATTACTTTCGTTTTGGAGATGCTAATCTTCATACCATAGTCCTTACATTTCTGATCTAGCTCTGCAATATTACTTTGCAAACTTTCAATCGAATCTGCCATCACAACTAAGTCATCCGCATATGCAAGACTGCTTATTTTGTGTTCACATATCTTGATCTCACCCAGCCAGGCAACTGTTTTCAACATATGATCCATGAATAATGTGACAGTGGAGACAGGTTGCAGCCTTGTCTTACCCCTGAAACTACTCTGAACCATGAACTCAATTTACCGTCAACTCTAACTGCTGCCTGACTATCCATGTAAAGACCTTTAATTGCTTGCGAAAGTTTGCCTCCTATTCCATAATCTCGTAGAACACACAATGACTTCCACCTAGGAACCCGGTCATATGCCTTTTCTAGATCTATAAAGCATAGATACAGTTCCCTGTTCCACTCATAACACTTCTCCATTATTTGCCGTAAGCTAGAGATCTGGTCCTGACAACCTCTAAGAGGCCTAAACCCACACTGATTTTCATCCAATTGGTCCTCAACCAATACTCGCACTTTCCTTTCAACAATACCTCAGAAGATTTTACCCACAACGCTGATTAAAGAGATACCTCTGTAGTTGTTACAATCTTTTCTGTTTCCATGTTTAAAGATTGGTGTGATTACTGCTTTTGTCCAGTCTGTTGGAACCTGTCCCGACTCCCAGGCCATTTCAATTATCCTGTGTAGCCATTTAAGATTTTTAAATTAATGCCGAAGTTTCTAGATATCGTATTTTATAATGTTTTACCACTGTCGAAATTGTCAAAGAGAAAGTACAAATTTTCTGGCAAATATAGCGAGAAATACCCCTTTATTAAAGACGGCAGAACAGAATATGAAGCGTTCTGCAAACTCTGTAATACAGTTTAAGTACGTATAATGGAGAAATTGCAGATATAAAGGAGCGCATTGAAAACAGAATCATATATTCAACGTATCATCCTCAAGTACAAATAAAACTCCCACAAATTACTTAGTAAATCACGATAGTTTGTAAGAAAGAAATTGCTGTAGCAGAAGTATGTTTTGCATGCCATGTGATCAGAAAACATCAATCTTTTGCTTCTAAAGACTATCTTAATAAGATAATACCAAAAATATGTAACGAACCAAAAACTGCCACTCTGTATGCCTCAGCTAGGACAAAAACAACATGTTTGATTAAGCAAGTTCTTTCACCCAGTCCCCTACAACTTAGAACTACTTAAACCTAGCTAACCTAAGGACATCATACACATCCATGCCCGAGACAGGATTCGAACCTCCGACCGTAGCGGTCGCGCGGTTCCAGACTGTAGCGCCTAGAACCGCTCGGCCACAACGGACGGCGTTCAGACTCACTTAAATCTTGATAACTTGCCATTGTAGAAGCAGTTACCGATCTAACAACTGCGCCAGACACTTGTCTTATAGGCGTTGCCGACCGCAGCACCGTATTCTGCCTGTTTACATATCTCTGTACTAGTTTCTTTGGCGCTTCAGTGTAGTTTCGCCATAGATGATAGTCACATTTTCGACTGTCGTATACATTGTGAAAGTCTCAATACCTTTACTAACAAGACATCTGATTGCTACAACAGCAGAGCACAGACTGATTTTCTTCAAGTGCACAGATAAACACAAGAACCAAACCTGACTTACGTGTTTCGTTATATTTGGTATAACAGGCCAGGTGTTTCTGGAACCTCTTCTCCTGACAGTGGTACAGTGGTTTGCGGCGCTGTTATCTTGATGCTGTGTGACCGAGTCCCATACATGTTATGTCGTTGAAAATCATCATTTTAGATAAAATTATTGGGAACAGCGATCTGTGAATAAAGGAATATTGTTAAAAAATAGTCTTGCTGACAGCCATGTATTAAATTTGTGTCGTTGAAGTTCTCTTACAAGTTTTTTTTTTCAAACGCCACACAAGAGGTTTATAGTTCCATTAGAAAGAAACGAAGTCGTTGTCGTAATTCTGCGATTAGAAACAATAAAAATTACTTGCAAACGTCAGGAAATTCGCCATACTGTTCACTACAACGAGGCGAAAACCACACCTCGATGTATTTATTAATTCTGGATATACACTCTATGACAGAAAAAAAACCACTTCGAAGGAGTAATCCGAATGCGATGGAAATCGGTAGACGTGATATACATGTAGATAGAAACAAATTATTATAATTTCAGTTAAACTGAATAATATATTCAAGAGCAAGAGCTTTATAAACTGAGCTAGTCAATAACACATTGGTCCACCTCTGGCCCTTATACAATCAGTTATCCGGTTGGGCATTGATAGAGTGATTGGATGTCATACAGAGGGATATCGTGTCAAACTCTGTCCAACTGGCGCGCTAGATCGTCAAAATCCGGAGACGGTTGGAGGGACCAGCCCATAATGCTCCAAATGTTCTAAACATGTCTCCTTGGTGACCTATTTACTGTTTGCCAAGCACGAAGACAAGCAACAGAAACTCTCGGCATGTGTGGGCGGGCATTATCTCGCTGAAGTATAAGCCCAAGATGGTTCGACATGAAGGGAAACCAAACGGGGTGTAGGATATCGTCCACATACTATTGTGTTGTAAGGGTGCCGCGGATGTTCTACCAAAAGGCACCAAATACCATCACTCCTGGTCGTCGGGCAGTAGACAGATAAGAGGAAGGCTGGTCTCTCACCACTTTTGGGGTGGCTCAAGAAACGTCTTCACTGTTCATCGGGACCCGTTCGAAGTGGGACTCATCACCCATTACAACTGTACTCCAGCCATAGAGATTTCAGACCAAAGAAGTTTCTGGAGACGTCCCAGACGCTGGTGGGATAGTGCAGGATGATACTATTCCCACACAACGCTCCTGTCGCCCAGGGCAGCCTACATGGCTTGGGTTTAAAAAGATTCACGTCAGTATCTCCTTAACTACACTACAAGCCATTAAAATTGCTACACCAAGAAGAAATGCAGATGATAAACGGGTATTCATTGGACAAATATATTATACTAGAACTGACATGTGATTATATTTTCACACAATTTGGGTGCATAGATCCTGAGAAATCAGTACGCAGAACAACCACCTCTGGCCGTAATAACGGCCTTGATACGCCTAGGCATTGAGTCAAACAGAGCTTGGATGGCGTGTACAGGTACAGCTAGCCATGCAGCTTCAACACGATATCACAGTTCATCAGGAGTAGTGACTGGTGTATTGTGACGAGCCAGTTGCTCGGCCACCATTGACCAGACGTTTCAGGTGGTGAGAGACCTGGAGAAAGTGCTGGCAAGGGCAGCAGTCGAACATTTTCTGTATCCAGAAAGGCCCGTACAGGACCTGCAACATGCGGTCATGCATTATCCTGCTAAAATGTAGGGTTTCGCTGGGATCGAACGAAAGGTAGAGCCACGGGTCGTAACACATCTGAAATGTAAGGTCCACTGTTCAAAGTGCCGTCAATACGAACAAGAGGTGACCGAGACGTGTAACCAATGCCACCCCATACCGTCAAGCCGGGTAATACGCCAGTATTGCGATGACGAATAGACGTTTCCAATGTGCATTCACCACGATGTCGCCAAACACGGATGCGATCATGATGATGCTGTCAACAGAACCCGGATTCATCCCATGTAGCCTTTCACGGACGGCGTCTTCATCAGTAAACACTTCCGGGCTAAATTGCCGTGGTCGATCTGTAGAACTTCTTCTCCCTGACGTTTCGTTCTCAACTACGGAGAACATCTTCCGAGGTGAGTCGACGACTGGCTGCTAGGAGCTGGGGCCGCCGCTTATATGGAGATTGTAGAGGGCGCCACCGCACGTCACGTGTCGTCGATGTGTAGCTATCTCTGGCTATCGTCTGTTCTCTCGATTGCAGGCAATCGATTGTCACGTGATTGATGCAACGACGACCGCCATATTTTGTCCAATTTTAATCCTTCTTCTTTACGATTAAAATTGTATTGATGTTTGTGGATTTCAATTGCCTCACTATACATACGTGTATAAAAATGCGACGTCCTCACTAGCTCGCTTGTCTCACCAAATTTTTTTTCGTGATCTCCATCCTTAAAAACATGTTCCGCTACTACCGATTTGTCGATATGTCCCAAGCGACAGTTTCTTTTGTGCTCCGTCAAACGTGTATTGATGCTTCTTTTTGTAGTTCCTATGTGAACCCTGCCACAACTACACGGAATTTTATACACCCCTGGGTTGGCTAGGGGGTGACGAGCATCTTTTGTTGACCTTTGGCATTCACTAATTTTCTTAGTAGGTCTGAAAATAGTCTCCACCTGAAACTTGGCTAGTACTTTCCCAATGCGATCCGTGATGTTATGGATGAAGGGAAGAAATACTTTTCCAGCTGATGGTTGTTGCTGTCCCCTATTTTTAGGCATTTTTCTACTTGGGTGAAGTGCTCGGTTAATCTCGTTTTTCGTATAACCATTTTTCGCAAAAGCCATTCGTAAATGATTTAGTTCTTCTTGTAAGTAGCCTGGTTCACAAATATTATTGGCCCTATCCACTAGTGTTTTTATGACCCCCCTCTTTTGTCTAGGGTGGTGGTTTGAGTTCTTATGGAGGTATCGATCAGTATGTGTACCTTTCCTGTAGATCTTATGGCTTAAGGCCCCATCCGCCCGTTTGATAACTGATACATCCAAAAAGTTAAAATTTCCATTATTCTCTTTTTCCATGGTAAATTTGATCTTTGGGTTGATGCTGTTTAAGTGCACCAGGAAACCATTCAAGTCCTCCTCCTCATGATTCCATATTAAAAAGGTATCATCCAAATACCGATACCACTTCGAGGGGTCTTTTGTGGTCGACTGCAGTGCTTGATGTTCAAAATATTCCATGAACAAATTCGCAATTGCGCGGCTTAGGGGGCTTCCCATGGCTACCCCATCAATCTGTTCATAAAATTCACCATTTTACTGAAAATAGGTCGACGATAGACAGTATTGGAACAAGGCCACTATATCAGTAGGGAACATATCGGCTATATGAGAGAGAGCTTCATCAACTGGAACCGTAGTGAACAACAACACCATATCAAAACTGACAAGGATGTCATTCGGACCGACAATAATTTCCCTCAATTTCTCAATGAAGTGTAGAGAGTTTTTAATATGACTTTCAGTTTTGCCTATGTGAGGTTGTAACAAAGAGGCAAGGTGTCTGGCTAGATCTTGGGTAGGAGCTCCAACTGCGCTGACTATCGGTCTCAAAGGAACATCAGGCTTATGTATCTTTGGTAAACCATATAATCTCGGAGGATAAGCCTCCGTTTTACAAAGATACTTTTTAACTTCTGTTGGAATGGAAGACTGTTTTATCAGACGATTGGTGGCATTCAGCACTTTCTTTGTGGGATCCTTTTCCAACTTCTTGTATGTGCTGGGCTCCAGGAGATCACTGATCTTCTTGTGATAATCCTCAGTATTCATTAAAACAGTAACATTTCCCTTGTTACTGATGATGAGAACCTGGATCCATCCGAAAAAATGACGTTTTGCCATGCTTACACCCAGGTTCGTCGTTGAGTGCACCATTGCAGGCGCTCCTGTTTGTGATGGAGCGTCAGGGGTAACCGCAGTTATGGTCTCCGAGCTGATAGTCCATGCTGCTGCAAACATTGTCGAACTGTTCGTGCAAATGGTTGTTGCCTTGCATACGTCCCCATCTATTGACGCAGGCATCGAGACGTGGCTGTACGATCCGTTACAGCCATGCGGATAAGATGCCTGTCATCTCGACTGCTAGTGATACGAGGCCGTTGGGATCCAGCACGGCGTTCCGTATTACCCTCCTGAACCCACCGATTCCATATTATGCTAACAGTCACTGGATCTCGACCAACGCAAGCAGCAATGTCGCGATACGATAAACCGCAATCGCGATAGGCTACAATCCGACCTTTATCAAAGTCGGAAACGTGACGGTACGCATTTCTCCTCCTTACGCGAGGCATCACAACAACGTTTCACCAGGCAACGCCGGTCAACTGCTGTTTGTGTATGAGAAATCGGTTAAAAACTTTCCTCATGTCAGCACGCTGTAGATGTCTCCACCGGCGCCAACATTGTGTGAATGCTCTGAAAAGCTAATCATTTGCATATCACAGCATCTTCTTCCTGTCGGCTAAATTTCGCGTCTGTAGGACGTCATCTTCGTGGTGTAGCAATTTTAATGGCCAGTAGTGTATTATAGATCCCCACCCCTCCCCCACTCCCCTACTTTGGTCGTCTCAGGACAAGAAGTTTGTGTGCCAAATCTGGTCCACTTCGCTCCAGGGACCTGGAAGAAGGTCCCAGTGTGCATACATATTCTGAGCTTTCTGTATTTTGAGACTAGCCTTTTCACTGCGGCTTCGCATGCACATGTGTATGACACGCACACACTGATCATAACCACTTGCTTAATAGCTTGTTTGTCCGTCTTTGGAACGAAATACAGCACTGATTCTGCGTCTCAGGGATCGGAAAGTTTGTTGGTAGTTTTCTGGTGGTATGTGGCATTAGATACCTACGCACAGGTCATGTAATTCGTGTAAATAACGGGCCGCTCATTTGCGTGCGCCGTGATGGCTCCCAATAGCGACCCAGATGGATTCCGTAGGATTCACATCAGGCGCATTTGGTAGCCGAGACATTATCGTGAGTTGCTCCTCAAACCACTGTAGCACATTCCTGGCTCCAAGAGATGGACTGTTATACTGCTGAAAGATGACATTGCAGTCGGGGAAGACATCAATCATGAAGGAACGCAGATAATTCGCTTCCGTCAAGGTGTTACCGATTACTACCACAGGTTGCATGCAAGTGCAGGCATAATGCTACTCCCTCTAGCCTGCATCCAAGGGCGCTGCATGATTCGAGTCACCGTTCACCTCGATGACGGCGTTTGTGGAGACGACCATCGACCTAGTGTAGCAAAAATGTGGTCCACCTGAAGAGCCGACACGTGTGAATTGATCGACGGTCGAATCCCGATGGTCTCGTGCCTACTGCAATCGTACTTGACAATGTAGTTGGGTCAACATGTGAACACGTAAGGGTGCTGAGCTCCATTTTCAACAATATACAATGAACAGTGTGCCCCGAAACACTTGTACGTGCACCAGCATTGTGCTTTTTCGGCAGAGATGCCACAGATCACCATCTATCCTACTTTACAGAGTAGACAAGCCTCCACACCGAAAATTCTATGAGGAGTCGTGGACGTCCAACCATTTAGCTCCTAGTGGTAGTTTCACTGTCCTTCTACCTCTTTCTGTAGAAGCTTACGGCACTAGCACGTGAACATTCGACCAACTTCGCCGTTTTCAAGATAGTTGTTCACAGACTCTGCGTAATAATAATCTGGCATTTGTCAAAGTCGCTTATCTCACTGGATTTCCACATTTGCATCACAAATCTTCGTTAGGGTGACACCAGGTCCGTGCCTGCACCGCTTACATACATGTGCCCGTAACACCACCAGGTGTCATCGAATGTCAAGGTGGGCAGTGGTTCTAATGTTTTAGCTTATCAGTGTAATGTGCGCATCTCTTCACACATCTCCTAATTCCCCCTCTCTGCTCATAATCACCTTGCCTCCTTATCCGTGCATCTCCTCCTCCCACCTCTCAGTTTATCTCCTTGTTTCTCCCCTCTTTCTGTCCATCTCTTCCTCCTCCTTCTGTCCATCTCATCCTCCCTTCTTTCTGTCCATTTCGTCTTACAACCCCCCCTCTCTCTCTCTATCTGTCCAGCTCCTCCCTCTCCTCCCTCTCTTAACATATCCTCCAGTCCCCTCTCTTCCTACCTATGCCTCTCATCCCACTCTCCCTATTCATTCCCTCCTGCTGCTGTAAGCAATCTTCGGTGCGTCCAAACTATGCAAGAGCCCTCAGTAGTTCCCTGTGGTAGTCATTTAACTCTTTAGGTATCATACCTTTACTCTCAAATTGCACACCTAATCCATTGTAACTATTTTATACTTTTATTAAATCCAAATAATTGCTTTCAGCTTTTATTTTTAAAAACATGCATTGTAATTCTGAGACAAGTCAGAATGTAACCATTTTAAGCCAAACCAAGTTAACAGATTTTCGGATTGCACGCTTTTTATAAAATTACGACGTTATTGGGCGTAAATTTTTTAAAACTCACTTGACTTTGTTGTGTTGTTGTTTACTTTTTGCATTTTATCTGAAAAAAATATGCAATATAATTTTGAAATACATCAGATAACCGTTTTAAGCTAAATTATGTCAACAGTTTTAAAGTGTCGGGCTGTACAATTTTCATAAATACTACAAGCTCATTTTTCTGATGACGCTATTGGGTGCGATGCTTCTTTAAATCTACTTAACTTCTACTGTTTTTATTATTTGACGTTGCTTCTCTACAGCATAACGTAAGTTGTTTATTATTTCTGCAATTGTCATGTACATGTACACTATGTGATCAAAAGCATCCGGACATCCCTAAAACATACGTTTTGCATGTTAGGTGCAATGTGCTGCCACTTACTGCCAGGTACTCCATATCAGTGACCTCACTAGTCATTAGACATCGTGAGGGAGCAGAATGGCGCGGGCGGCGGGACTCACGGACTTGGAACGTGCTCAGATGATTGGGTGTCACTTGTCTCATACGTCTGTACGCGAGATTTACACACTCCTATGCCCACAATTTCCTATGTGGTAGTGAAGTGGAAACGTGAAGGGACACGTACACCACAAAAGAGTTTAGGTCGACCTCGTCTGTTGACTGACAAAGACCGCCGACAGTCGAAGAGTGTCGTAACGTGTAATAGGCAGACATGTATCCAGACCATCACACAGGAATTCCGAACTGCACCAGGATCCACTGCAAGTACTATGACAGTTAGGCGGGACGTGAGAAAACTTGGATTTCATGATCGATCTGTTGCTCGCAAGCCACACATAATGCTGGTAAATGCCAAATGACGCCTCGCTTTGTGTAAGAAGCGTAAACATTGGACTATTGAACAGTGGAAAAACGTTGTGTGGAGTGAAAAATCAGGGTACACAATCTGGCGATCCGATGCCAGGATGTGGGTACGGCGAATTCCCGGTGAACGTCATGTGCCAGCGTGTGTAGTGCCAACAATAAAATTCGGAGGCGGTGGTGTTTTGAGGTAGTCGTGTTTTTCATTGAGGGGGTTTGCACCCCTTGTTGTTTTGCGTGGCACTATCACAGCATAGGCCTACGTTGACGTTCTAAGCACCTCCTTGCTTCCCACTGTTGAAGATTAATTCGAGGATGGCGATTGCATCTTTCAACACGATCAAGCACCTGTTCATGGTGCACGGCCTGTGGCGTAGTGGCTCCACAACAATAACATCCCTGTAATGGACTGACCTGCACAGAGTCCTGACCTGAATCCTATATAACACCTTTGGGATGTTTTGGAACGCCTACTTCGTGCCAGGCCTCACCGACCGACATCAATATCTCTCCTCAGTGCAGAGCTCCGTAAAGAATGGGTTACCATTCCTGCACATGATTGATCGTATGCCGATGAGAGTGGAAGCTTTCATCAAGGCTAAGGATGGGCGAACACCATATTGAATTCCAGCGTTAGCGATGGAGGGCGCCACAAACTTGTAAATCATTTTCACCCACATGTCCGGATACTTTTGATCGCATCATGTATCTTTCTGTAAGTCGTATATGGCTGCGGCTCCACGTAAAGGAAAAAATCACAGATATTACAATAGTTACATGTTCCCTGCGTAACTTTATGTCACAAGTTAAAGCAAGTAGACCATCATACATCCCTGGGATCGCCAAATATAACTCAGCTGCTATGTGAGTTCACTTCAATTGCTACGAGTACGTACTGTTTCCTATTTGACCTGAAATTACGAAACCAGTACCATAACTTAGGCGATTGTCCATAGGCTAGCAATTCGATTAGAAACCCTTTTCGAGGAACAAAAATATAGCAACATTGAATGCCCTTGAGAACTTCTGTCGTTAACACTCGTTAGACAACAAGGCTTGTTTCACAAGATTAGTTTCTCACATTCGTGAAATTAAAGGCTAGAGAGATATCAAACCACCAACAATTTCGCGATAGTTCCCAATAAGTAGACTGGTAGTGTCTGATTCTGTGCAATGTGGTGGTCCCAGCGAATGACAAAGCTCTGTTTGGTGGTACGGTAACAAAATACGAAACAAAGAGCTGGCCACTTAGAAACCGGCGGACGTGTCGGTGGGCGGACTATTTTGGGCCGGTGCGTGGCTGACGCGTGACGCGCCACTTTGCAATGCCAACCGGTGCGTGCCGGCGTCCGCCCACACACACACACACACGCACACACACACAGACGCCTGCCCGGGGCCAGGGCGTGGCGGCCTGTGTGCTCCTGCCGGCCCGACGTAGGCTGCCCGCAGCGCACGCGACCTCCTGAGCGGTCCGTCCTAATGTCGCATCCGGCAAGAAACCTGCCCGCTCGTGGCTCTGCCGTCTGCAGTTACGAGGGCCATTCAGTAAACAATGACACACAGTTTTCTTCTCAGGACCTTTGGGGACAATATCAATCAACATTTCTTTAAGATGTACCATTATTCCACATAAGTTTCATCGTGTTCTATGGCCATATGCCAGTGGCATGTAAAAGTAAAAGTATCTATCCTCTCATGGTAAAAGCACCTGTCCTTGCTCATAGAAACGTTTTCACAGCATTAATAACACTCTAATCATCTTCACGTGTTCCACGGTGTAATGTAACGGACTACTGAAACTACCGATACCACCGGCTGGCGAGGTGTGCGGTGCTGACAATCAACTTGAAGGAGCGAGTGAACTTTAACTACGTAAACATAAACATATTATTATTTGGTTACAAAACTGTTAATATGAGGACAATAATGAGGTATATTGCCACACAACTATATTATAAACACTTTTCATTTTTCATACTATGTTTTTCATATATGTATGGTTCAAATGGCTCTGAGTACTATGCGACTTAACTTCTGAGATCATCAGTCACCTAGAACTTAGAACTAATTAAACCTAACTAACGTAAGGACATCACACACATCCATGCCCGGGGCAGGATTCGAACCTGCGACCGTAGCGGTCGCTCGGTTCCAGACTGTAGCGCCTAGAACCGCACGGCCACTCCGGCCGGCTTTCATATATGTATACTTGCGATGTGTAAAATATCGACATACAACCAAGGTTGGCAGTACTGCACAGTTTGTAAGCTCTGTGAACAGGAGCCGGTGGTTGGCGGGTGCAGAGACAATGTGCAGTTGCTGCTGAGACGTCTTGTAATACTCTTGCTTTGAGAAGGTCAAGGAGAGAGGGAACGAAATGATGTATTGGAAAAGCTGTTGCATTGAAAATTATTGTATATCGTCCCGATCAGCATTTATAAAATAAAAGTTGGAAGTTTAAATATGTGTCAGTTCTTACGCATCAGATTACACACCCTGGACATCAAATTGATTTAACAAACAGCGGATGGTGAGGTTCATCACTGGACCACGAGCGTGCAACAAAAGCCAATTAAGAAAGTTATATTATTCTAAATTCATATTGTCATGGCACTTTTCTTTCTCCATGTCTTCAACCCTGTATGTACTCTCTTGTTAGAATGAACAGCGCGACGGGGACTTGTGGTCGACTAGGCTCACCAGGGAGACCACACAGCTTTAAAATGATAATTTGTAGCTTAATATACGACTAATGATGATAATTAATATTTGTCCCCCGGAGAAAGAGGTGCATTACAACGGGGAGAAACCTGAAGCGGGCGAAACCGATGGAAGTCTGAAGGCGCCAGGTCTGGACTGAATGGTGGATGAGGCAGTGGATGTCCATCCTATTTTGGCAGCGTGTCCCCACGTTCTGAGATACATGCGTGGACGCGCATTGTCGTCTTGGAGCATGATATCTGTTGGCTTCTTTTCAGACCGAACACGTCAGAAACAGCTCTTGAGTTTGTTCAGAGTCCACGTACGTCTTTAAACTAATGAGTGTCTGTTTTGGCAGCACATCCATGAGAATGGCACCATCACTGTCTCAAAAGAGTGCCACCATGACTTTACCAGCAGAAAGACCTGCCTTAATTTTAATTTTTTTGGTGATTGTGGGCGGTACCGCTCTAGTGACTGTCTTTTTGTTTCTGGCTCAAAGTGCCCAGGTTTCGTCATTTGTAACAACACGTGCCAGAAAGGCCCCTCCACTGACCTGAAACTGCTCCAGCACTTCAGATGAATCTGGTGGGCTGTTGTGAGCATTCTTGGAGCCCTTATTTAGGATACCTTTGAATATCCAAGAGTCTCTGTTGTTGGAAACGCATTTCCAAAGCTCACTGACAGCTAGCGCCAATTTTCGAGTTGTCATGCGCCCATCTGCACGAATAATGGCACGATGCACTATTTCGTGACCGGTGACTGTCACAGGACGTCCGAAAATGATCGGTCAAGTAGCTCAGTTTCTACACTTCCTGGTGGTGTACCTACCTTCATCCATCGCCCAACAATAGTTCAATTAACTGTATCCTTACCATGTAGTGTGCACGATCATTTGCGAATGTTCACAACGATTTCTTCTTCCACAACTAAGAATTCAATTATAGCACTTTGCTTCTAACAAGTTCCTTGATGCTTTACCACGGCACAGCCATCTGTCGGAATTGTTCGAAATTTCGCACATGTGCAGCAGAAATATCAAATTTGGAGCACGTAAAGAGACGTTTCAATAGAGATATTTACGCCTCTGAAAAACTTGATGCGTTATTTACTGAATGACCCCCGTATTCTCCTAACTGACGAAAGGGTGAGGCTATGCGAAAGATCAGCCTCATGTCTCTACACTACAAGATTCTCTCAGGCCAGATTGTTGACCTCCATACAAGAAGGAAGAAAAGATAGAGGGGCCAGAAGTGCCTTCCACCACACACCGTAAGGCTGCTTGCGCAATGGTGACGTACGAGGTGTGTCTGAAGGTAATGGGCGTATTTGCAATGTCGCATGTTGTGTTAGTCCTATACGCGCGATTTTTCTTTGTTATATTGGTGAGAAAGTTAGTTAAGTATCTACACAGGGTTAGCCATACCGGATATTTAGACGTCCGGTGTCAAAAAATACACATGTTTTTGTAGTATCTGCTGTTACTTATTTTGTATAAAAATGAATCACAGAATTTGTATTAAATTTTACTGTGAGAACGGAATAAAATGCAGCAAAGTTTTAGAAATGTTAACTACTGGTGTTGGTGAGTCTCCTGTGAGTAAAATAAGGGGCTACGAGTGGCATAAGCGTTTCGAAGAAGGCAGTGAAGACGTTGAAGGTGGCGAAAGCACCCGCACATCATCAACGTATGAAATCGTGGAAGAAGTGGAAGAAATCGTTATGAACCATCATCGAATCACAGTCAGAGACGACACTGATGTTGGCATATCATTGGCTCATGCCATACAATTTTTTCTGGTGTTTTGGATATATGACGTGTGCCAGCAACATTTTTGCAAAATTATTGAATTTCGAACAAAAACAGCGATGAATCCAAATTGTTCAGAAGTTGTTAGATGAAGCCAGCGAAGATACTGTTCTAGTATATCGTGTCGTAACAGGCGATAAAACAACAGGTGGCGTGTTTGTTGCTGTTGGAAGAAGTTTATCTTGTTGCGAAATTGAAGTAGATAGTTCCTGTGAGTTAGTATGGGCAGAAGTTACTGTTGGCAACCGGAATAAAATAATAATTGGATACTTTTACTGACCTCCCAGTTCAGATGACACAGTTGCTGAAAGGTTCAAAGTACACTTGAGTTTGATTTCAAACACATACCCGACTCATACGATTATAGTTGGTGGTGACTTTAATTTAACCTCGATATTTTGGCGAAAATGCATGTTTAATTCCGGAGGTACGCATAAAACATTATCCGAAATTGTGCTAAACGCATTCTTTGAAAATTATTTCGAGCGTTAGCTCATGAGCCCACGCGAGTAGGAAACGGTTGTGAAAACACACTTGACCTCTCAGCAACAAATAATCCTCAGTTAATAACGAGCATCAAAACGGATACAGGGGTTAGTGAACACAGGGTTGTCGTAACGAGATTGAATATTGTAACCCCCAGATCCTCCAAAAATAAAGGAAAAATATACCTGATCAAAAAAGCAGATAAAAATTCACTTATGCCTTCCTGAGAGACAATCTCCACTCCTTCCAAATTAATAAGTTTACACCAGATGTGGCTTGAATTCCAAGAAATAGTATCGGCAGCAATTGAGAAACTTATACCAAATAAATTAACAAACGACGGAGCTGACCCTCCTTGGTACACAAAACGGGTCAGAAAACTGTTGCAGAAACAACACAACAAACATTTCAAATTTAAAAAGACGCAAAATCCCCAAGATTGGCGATCTTATACATAAGCTCGAAATTTAACGCGGACTTCAATGCGAGATGCTTATAACAGTTTCCACAACGAAAATTTGTCTCGAAACTTGGCAGAAAATCCAAAGTGATTCTGGTCGTATGTGAGGTATGTTAGCGGCAAGAAACAATGAATGCTTTCTCTGCACGATAGTAATGGAGATTCTATAGAAGACAGTTCTGCTAAAGCAGAGTTACTAAACACAGCCTTCCGAAATGCCTTCTCAAAAGATGACGAAGAAATTTTTTCAGAATTCGAATTAAGAACAGCTGCCAACATGAGTAACGTAGAAGTATATATCCTCGAAGTAGAAAAGCAACAAATCACGTAATAAAATCAAGTCTTCTGGTCCAGAATGTATACCAATTAGGTACTTATTAATCATATAAAACCGTTCGCTCGACGAAAGATCCGTATCCAAAGACTGGAAAGTTGCAAGGTCACACCAATATTCAAGAAAGGTAGTAGGAGTAATCCAATAAATTACAGGCCCATATCTTTAACGCCGATATGCAGCAGGATTTTAGAACATATGTGGTGTTGGAACTTTATGAATGACCTCGAAGAAAACGGTATATTGACGGACAGTCCACATGGATTTAGGAAATATCGCTCTTGTGAAACACAACTTGCTCTTTATTCGCATGAATTATTGAGTGATATTGACAAGGGATTCAGACTGATTCCGTATTTCTGGATTTCCGGAAGACTTTTGATACTGTGCCACACAAGCGGCTCGTAGTGAAATTGCGTGCTTATGGAATATCGTCTCAGTTATGTGACTGGATTTGATTTCCTGTCAGAGAGGTCACAGTTCGTAGTAATTGACGAAAAGTCATCGAGTAAAATAGAATGAATTTCTGGCGTTCCCCAAGGTAGTGTGATAGGCCCTTTGCTGTTCGTTATTTATATAAACGGTTTGGGATACAGTCTGAGCAGCCGTCTTCGGTTGTTTGCAGATGACGCTATCGTTTATCGACTAATAAAGTCATCAGAAGATCAAAACAAATTGCGAAACGAATTAGAAAAGATATCTGAATGCTGCGAAAATTGGCGGTTGATCCTAAATAACGAAAAGTGTGAGGTCATCCGCACGAGTGCTAAAAGGGATCCTTTAAACTTCGGTTACACGATAAATCAGTCAAATCTAAAGGCCGTAAATTCAACTAAATACCTAGGAATTACAGTGTTGTGGGGAAGGATAGCGAGAGACTGCGTTTTATTGCCAGGACACTTAGAAAATGATACAGGATTAGGGCTGGACGTCATTAAAACAAAGGCGTATTTCGTTGCGATATAACCTTCTCACGAAATTCCGATCACCAGCTTTCTCCTCCGAATACGAAAATATTTTGTTGACACTGACCTACATAGGGAGAGACGATCACCACGATAAAATAAGGGAAATCAGAGCTCGTACTGAAAGGTACAGGTGTTCGTTCTTTCCGCGCTATACGAGATTGGAATAATAGAGAATTGTGACGGTGGTTCGATGAACCTTGTGCCAGGCACTTAAATGTGATTTGGAGAGTATCCATGCAGATATAGATGTAGAACAGTTAGTCATGAGGATGCTCAAGATTCGAAAGCCAGCAGCACGTACTTTCTACAGCATTAACCAAAGGAGGTATATATATACATGTCCAAATCATACCCACACTCTGGAAACGATGCAGGAATCCCTCACGGTCGTCCTGAGCATTGCTTCTGCGTTCCTCCATTATTGCCTTCGATGAGACGGCTTAGTCGTTCCAGTGGAAACGTGTTGTGTCGCGAAAACGGCAATGAAGTCGCAGTCTCAGTATTCGTGATACGTAACCCTATGTTTCCAAAAATAAAGGACACGTTAAATAGCCGTCTTCTTACAAGCATAGATGAGATTAAAAACGCATCGCTGAGAGAGCTAAAGTTATCCCAAACATTGAGTTCCAGAGCTGTGTCTGGGCAAGTAAATAAAAATCTTCCCAAAAAACAAACATTCCCGCTTTTTTTGAGTATGCAGTCGCGCCAGGTTCGGACACGGTTGTAACCTGTCTCATCTGTAGAGGGGGAAAATATTTCCATCCCGTACTGCGAGTCTCACCCACAGAAACTTTCAGATCCCAGTCACTGGAATGCTCAAGATTCGAAACCCATAGGGACATAGTTTCAAAATGGTTCAAAATGGCTCTGAGCACTATGGGACTTAATTTCTGAGGTCATCAGTCCCCTAGAACTTAGAACTACTTAAATCTAACTAACATAAGGACATCACACACATCCATGTTCGAGGCAAGATTCGAACCTATATCTCTGACATCGATCTGTTGCAGAATTTTAGAACATGCTTTTTGCTCCCTATCATGTCATTTCTGGAAACCCAGAATCTAGTCTATAGGAATCAAAATGGATACCGGAAACAGCGATCGTGTGAGACCCAACTCGCTTTATTTGTTCGTGAGACCCAGAAAATATTAGATACAGACTCCCAGGTAGATGCCATTTTCCATGACATTCAGAAGGCGTTCGATACAATTCCGCACTGTCGCCCGATAAACAAAGTAAGAGTCTACGGAATATCTGACCAGCTGTGTGGCTGGATTGAAGAGTTTTTAGCAAACACTACACAGCATGTTGTTCTCAATGGAGAGACGTCTACAGATGTTAAGGTAACCTCTGGCGTGCCACAGGGGACCATTGCTTTTAACAATATATATAAATGACCTAGTTGATAGTGTCGGAAGTTCCATGCGGCTTTTCGAGGATGTTGCTGTAGTATGCAGGGAAGTTGCACCATTAGAAAATTGCAGCAAAATACAGGAAGATCTGCAGCTGGTAGGCACTTGCTGCAGGGAGTGGCAACAGACCCTTAACATAGACAAATGTAATGTGTTGCGAATACATAGAAAGAAGGAGCCTTTATTGTATGATTATATGATAGCGGAACAAACACTGGAAGCAGTTACTTCTGTAAAATATCTGGGAGTATGCGTGCGGAACGATAGTGGAATGATCATATAAAATTAATTGTTGGCAAGGCGAGTGCCAGGTTGAGATTCATTGGGAGAGTCCTTAGAAAATGTAGTCCATCAATAAAGGAGGTGGCTTACAAAACACTCGTTCGACCTATACTTGAGTATTGCTCATCAGTGTGGGATCCGTATCAGGTCGGGTTGACAGAGGAGGTAGAGAAGATCCAAAGAAGAGCGGCGCGTTTCGTCACAGGGTTATTTGGCAAGTGTGATAGTGTCACGGAGATGTTTAGCAGACCCAAGTGGCAGACTCTGCAAGAGAGGCGCTGTGCATCGCGGTGTAGCTTGCTGTCCAGGTTTCGAGAGGGTGCGTTTCTGGATGAGTTAACGAATATATTGTTTCCCTCTACTTCTACCTCCAGAGGAGATCACGAGTGTAACATTAGAGAGATTCGAGCGCGCACGGAGGCTTTCCGGCAGCCGTTCTTCCCGCGAACCATACGCGTCTTGAACAGGAAAGGGAGGTAATGACAGTGACACGTAAAGTGCCCTCCGCCACACACCGTTGGGTGGCTTGGGGAGTGTAAATGTAGAGCAGAGTACTACTAGTACTTTTACCACTATTATGCTTAACTTGTCAGTATTCCGCGACGAGCGCTGCGTTATATTTGAAGATCAAGGACGTGTACTATTTTCCACCTTCTTTCCATAAGCGGTCGCAGTCACTCAAAGTTTATGCGTGCGTCACGCACCCATTCACACTACAGGCTGGTTTCTTACGCACAAAGCTGTGTTATTACAGATAATTTACGACCTCTTCCCATTTGCGTCACTGGTAGTTACATGTCGACCGACGGTAACCTTGTCGTTCTCAGGCAGAAATCGTGCACTACAGCCGAGGTCACGAACGCACCATTTTACTGTGGCTCTCAATCCTATTTGAATCGCAGTGGTGGAATTGATTTTCTAATGGTTCAAATGTTTCTGAGCACTATGGGACTTAACGTCTGAGGTCACCAGTCCCCTAGAACTTACAACTACTTAAACCTAACTAACCTAAGGACATCACACACATCCATGCCCCAGGCAGGATTCGAACCTGAGACCGTTGCAGCAGCGCGGTTTCGGACGGAATTGATCTTCGTCGGCAGTATAACTGGTGTTAATCCACCACGCAACTGTCATCCACCAAATATTGAGGATTTTCAGCTCAGTTATCAGTCGTGTGATTATTGCCACACACTGTTTCGAGACGTTATCCCATTTTCAAGTGCTGAAAACTTGTTATGTCATTAGGCCTCGTCTCAGTTGCCACTCTACCTCGGGAACGGTGGATGCACTGGTTTGTGATGTTTTACGTGTTACGGCTGAGTTGACAACGCACCTGTGCACCTCGGTTTTACGTTGTGACAAGGCCTAATCGCCTTAAAAGTTCTAAGCACCTGAAAATGGAATAATGTTGTCCCGAAACATATTGTGGCAATAATCACACGATTGATAAATGGGCTGAATATCCTAAACTTGCTTTCATCGGCCGTATTTGTTCGGCAAGTGCGGTGAGGTGGTAGTGGCGGCGGCGTAAAGTTTCCGCTCACAGGACTTTGCACCCGTGTTCTGGCATAAATTCCAAAACTCTTTGTAGTGTCTAGAGGAGTGAGGGTGTGGGACACTTTTAATGGTGACCCTTTTGTCAGGTAGAGGCGTTACCTTTAGCTGGCCCTTTGTTGTAACTATGGAGAAGCAGGTTATGAACAACCAGCTGATGTCATCCCCAGGCTTTCTCATTATAGGCAAGAACATGAACTATACAACACTGCACTGCAAACACTTCTATTAGAGACACACACTCGAACGTTCCTTTTAACACACTTAACAGTCAGGTTTCCCCAAAGGCGTCAGTTATGAAAAGAAAAGTCCCTTGCCAGCTCCTGAGCGACACGTCTCATTGGCTCGCCAGATAGAATCTTGTCTGCTTCATGGTCAATTGGAGACTCATGTAATGACACCATAAATTTTGAACTTTTGTGACAGTTTCAGTAGCAAACGAAGCATTTTTTTAATTATTTGGTGTAAGTTCATATAAATGAATATTAGAGTGATCGACTGCAAGCTAGCAAAAGTGGCCATAAACTGCTGATGGGGAAAGAAACTAACGACAAACTGGCCCCTACAAGTTACAAAGAAGACCAGCATGAAATCATATTAAAGAAACATCAGCGGAAAGAAATGCTTTCAGTATTAAACTAAAGACACTGAAAAACACAAAGATTAAAATAATAGGCTTTCGAAGGTCAGAATCAAGGGAGAAAAGAGGAATGTTTGAGAGAAATATAAGAATCAATTTGGACTACTGAAAATTAGAGTATAGTCTTCGGTGTGGCTTAGTATGTGAATGTATAAGACAGTAAGTGGCACTCTAAAAGCCCAGTCATTCTAGGCTAAATCCTCATCCAGTCCTCGGATTTTTTAAAATCCAATGTATCACGTCTTTCGCCTCTGACAATGATTTGAAGATGTAAAAATAGCAAATCAGACCATGATTCGGAGTCAATTTAAAACTGTGAGTTCCTTGTAACTGGCTGGGCATGTCAGTTCAAAGCTCGGAACTAGCCTCGGAATAACAAATCCGATAGGACGATGGCTAGTGAAAGATTGCGATGATAAGAACAACTACTTGTGACAACAGTGCCTATAACTACAGCTGCACACGTGTTTGTCAAGCCACAGCGCTGTGTGTTGCGAAGGCTACGTAGTGTATCATCAGTACCATCTCCTCTACCGTTTCCTCCAGTTCATTTCAAATACAGTATGCGGAAAGAAAGCCTATTGACAACCTGTATTGGCCTGGTTACTTTAAATCGTCTGGGTGAGTACGCTGGATTTCAGTTGGAACCCTGGATTTAAGTAGGAGGAAATAATATGTTCCGTGACTCTTTTACGTAAGTGCAATCCGCAACGTCTTTCTTCTAGCGGCTCCTACTGCTGTTTGTTGAGCACCCCTGGTTCCTCTCACGCTTTCAGAAGGAATGGGTGACGAAGCACTCTGGTCTTTGAGTTTTTCCATTAATTTAATTTTCTTCGTTAATGTATCTTTGTAACGGTCCCAGACAGTCAAACAGTATTAAAAAGTTGAGCGAACGAAGTTGAATTACACTTCCTTAAGATTCCACAAATAAATATGAATCTGGCTTTAGTCTTCCTCATGAATGTATTTATGTTTTAGCTTCACATTGAAACGCCAAGGACAGATATCTCTAGCTACTTGGCGGTTGCGACTGATAACAGCAATTGATTGCCCAGCGCATTATCAGACTGTATGGATCGTTTCGTCTCTTTATGCGCGTAACAGTGCATTGGTTTTTGTTGAAGGGAAGCTGTCAATCTTTGCCTTGCTGCAAATCATCATGAAGTCTCTCTGAGTTTCATAGCAACGTTGGTTCTGTGCAAAGTAAGGTAACAGAATTTTCGGAATTCGAGAGCAGCGTATGTCTAATAATGTTACCGATTACAGCGCTACTACAGCGGAGTTACTAAACAAGGTTTCCCGAAATTTCCACATCAAAGAAGATTTAGTAAATATTTTAAAATGCAAGTCAAGAACAACTGCCAGCATGACTAATTTTGAAGTAGAGCTATTCTCTCGGTGTAGCGAAGCACTTAATGATAGAAAATCTTCCAGTTGCTTAGTAAAGGTAAATCTTCCGACCCTAACTAATTTGGGTCTCCTTAATGTTGTAGGAGTTCCATATTTAACAATCCTATACAACCGCTCGTTCGGCGAAAGATGCACACCTAAGGACTGGAAAACTGCAGTGGTCACATCAATACTCAAAAGGAAACGGACCTAATAGGCTGACTTGCAGACCCGTACCACTTACATAAATCTGCAGTAAGATTTTGGAATATATACTGTGTTCGAACATTATGTAATATTTCGAAGAGAACGTTCAGTTGACACATAGTCACACGGATTCAGAAAATATCATTCTTGTGAAAGCATTTTATTCGCACAAAGTAATGAATGGTACCGGTACGGTATCTCATGTTGAATCCATATTTATTCATTTCCGGAGCGCTTCTGACATCGTTCGTCACAGGGCTATTCTAATCAGATTGTATGCCTATGGGGTATCGTCTCAGTTATGCGACTGAATTCGTGATTTCCTGTCAAACAGTGAGTGACGGAAAATCACCGAATAAAACAGAAATGATATCTGGCGTCGCCCGATGAAGTGTTGTAGCCTCTCTTCTGTTCCTGATCTATATAAATGATTTAAGAGACCATCTGAGCAGCCATCTTACATTGTTTGCGTATGGTGCTGTCATTCACCGTCTAGTAAACTCATCAGAAGATGAATCTGAATTACATAATGATTCAGACAAGATACGTATGGCGTGAAAATTGGTAATAGGCCATGAGGGATTAAAAAGTGTGAGGTTCTCCACATGAGTTCTAAAAAGAAACCGTTAAATTTCGGTAAAACTCTAAATAACACAAATTTAAAGGTTGTCGATTCGACTAAATACCTAGGGATTACAGTCACAAACATCTTAAATAGGTACCATCACATGGAAAATATTGTGGGAAGACGAAGCAAAGACTGTGTTTTATTGGCAGAACACTTACAAGAAGCAAAAGAATGCGCTAAAGAGACTGGCAAGACTACATCTGCCTGTCCTTTGCTAGAGTACTGCTGTGCGTTATGAGATCCTTAGAATTAACGGAGGGCGTAGAAAAAGTTCAAAGAAGGGCAGCTCGTTTTGTATTATGACGAAACAGGGGAGTGAGTGTCACGGAAATGACGGACGAGCTGGGATGGCAGTCATTAAAACAAAGCCGTTCGTGCGTTGCGCCGAGACCTTCACACAAAATTTCAGTCACCTACTTTCTTCTGCCCGAAAATATTTTGTCGTCTCCCATCTGCATAGGGAGAAATGACTATCGTAATAAAAAGGAAGATTTGAAGATTTGTTTTTAATGCCCCGTCGAAAACGAGGTCTTTAGAGACGGTCATAATAAAATAAGTGAATTCAGAGTTCGCACCGGAAGACTGAGCTGTTCATTTTTCCCACGGGCTGTTCGAGAGTGGAATGATCGAGAAATAGCCTGCAAATGGTTCCGTGAACATTCTGTCATGCACTTGGATGTGAACTACAGAATAGTGATGTAGATGTGTTTGAAGTCGTAGATCGTAACTTTACCCATCTTTTACGTTTTGACTTTATGAAAGAATCATGTGATATTGTTCATTAGTACCGAAGTAGATACGGAAAAATGAAGGTATTTAGTGAAATAAGAGTAATTCGTAGAAATGGTTCGACGAGGAGACCTTTGAAAAATTTGAAGAATTCTCGGTGGTAGCAATATTATTGAAGAAGTGATGCATTAACTAAGAACTCAGACTTCCTCTAATACGAAAGGAGGAAGCGGAGACGTAGAGGATTCAGAAGCGCCACATGCAAGTACAAAGAGATCTACTATGAAATAAAGACAAGTTGTTTAAGTTGGAATTTTACGCAATACAATTCTAGAAGTGGGACAAATCGACCAGAACTAAGGAAAACACTCGAGAAAATTTGCACCACATTAACGTAACTACTTGTTTGAGAACATTCGCCGTAGCAGAATACTGTGTCAAAATAAAGATACTCGTAATTCTTGGTCTGTTCCAAATAACACCGAAAATATATCTTATTCCTACTAATACATCGAAAGTAAAATTTACTAGAGTAAAATCTGACTACGTCAAAATTGAATTCATACGAACGTGAATACTGAGGACAATACTGACATAATATTGTTATCCCCAAAAGGTTCCAACACGAACGGGGTCACTTTTTAAATAGCACTGAGTACTCACGTTTTGCACGAAGGAAAAGACTCACTTCGTCGAAAACTAATCGGCGATTATGCATAGAGGCGTGTGTCACACTTGTGACGACGTCTCATTTTCCGTTGTAGAACAACTGATTTTCACTGAACACTTGATGAAACATAAATAGTTTGTGCAGCTGCTAAAGGTTATACCGCTCGACGTCTACACATTAACTTGAATTGTACGCGCCAGTAACTTCTGCCAAGCTAAGCTTCACACGCATGACGTAACTGCTTAGAACACTCGTCCCGAGCTTTGTTATTGCCACTGGATGCTCTGCTCACTTGCACGTCGTATCCTTATGGTAGACAGACTAACTCTGAGAGGCGACTGACACTTCTGTCTGTGCGTAAACGCACGGCTGACGCAATTTTCTGTCGAAACAGTATCATTCTATTGAGTCATCCGAGGCTAACAGAGCACCAGGTAGTTTAACTCTTTCAAATATGGTGGTGTGAAAATCATTCCATCTCTTCTAAATTTTCTCAGAAAACAAAATAGTGCTCTATCTTCTTAATCAAAATTTTACAGGTTGATTTTAGGAAGGGGACCAAATAGCGAGGTCACCGGTCCCTTCGGATTGGGGAAGAATGGGGAAGGAAATCGGCCGTGCCCTTTCAAAGGAACCATCCCACGCATTTGCCTGAAGCGATTTAGGGAAACCAAGGAAACCTAAATCAGGATGGCCGGACGCGGGTTTGAACCGTCGTCCTCCCGAATGCGAGTCCAGTGTGCTAAGCACTGCACTACTCGGCTCGGTTTGTATTTGTGGTGTCTACAGGGATTACCTCAAACCGTGCTGACGACTGCTCTTGTTTGTGATATGGTACTTTTTTTGATCTGTAGATGATTGTGGTACGCATGAAACATATCTAAAGTAGTCATGTATTCATCGCTGTTATTCAGTATTGTCACTCGTGATATTGCAGTTCAAGTGCTTTTTTCACCAACATGCATGTAGAAGAATTTGCTAAATTTTATTGGTAACCTACAAACTACTGACAGTATGTTGTTTGATTTTTGTAAGCATGTCTTACGTTCTTATCTCCCCTTCATCGGTTCTCTTTCCTGAGTTTTATAATGGTGACTGGAACATAATTTTTGAATTTCTGAAAAACTGGGCATAAAATTCAGAGGGCAAAAGCTATCTGCTGCTACGAAGGGGGGGGGGGGGGGGGGGTTGGAATAGTTGAGACGAAAGTGAGACACGGTTGTATCCTACCTCTCATATTATTCAAGCTGTACATTGAGGATGATGAATAGATAACCAAAGAGAAATTTGAAAAGAAAATTGAAATTCAGGTAGAAGAAAAATATTAAGGTTTGGCAATGACGATGTAATTTTATCAGAGATGGCGAATGGCTCGGAAAATCAGTTCAATGGAGTTGATAGTATCTTGTAAAGAGGTTATAAAATGAACGGCGACAAAAATGAGAACGTAGTCGAACTAAATCAGGGACGTTGAGGAAATTATGTTCATAAATGAGACAGTAAAAGTAGTAGTTGGCTCCGCTTACAAAACCATCATCAGATATCGTGGCTTGTGTGTCATTAAGTTTAACCGTAACTAGTCGCAATAAATAAAAGAACTCTCGTGAATCAGATGGTGAAGAAACTGTTATAAATATAAAGATCGCGAAGCGCGGGTCACTATGTCACAACTTAATAGAGTTGAGAGAGTATTTTCTGAAAGTATTTGTGAGGAGTGTTGCCTTGTGCAGAAGTGAAATGTGGACGATCAGTACAAACAAGAAGAGAACAGAAGCTAGAACGGCCAATGATCCCTTCAGTGCGGATGCACACCAAACTCGAACTCTTTCGGTGATCGGTGAGATGACATGAATAATAAGGGTAATGAGCAATGGCACTACATCAGTAGCGTGTGGTGTAAGTTGAGAATTTTGGTCTGACGGGGAACGTGCTAGGACAGTCAATGCGGTTCTGGTGACCACTGTGTGCAGATGCCATAGTGGTCAGTGCATGTAGTTAGTACACAGAAGACTTGTGTTCGAGCATAAATTTTCAACTTGCCTCTTTCATATACGATCACACAACGCCCACTGGAGACTAATGTCTTTAATTGCTTTGGGGTCTTCATTCATAGTGACTGCAGGGTCAAACACGGTGTCTGAAGCCACAATATCATATATAGGATTTTGTATGTTTTTATACTTCAGATGTGTTGCCATCTTTGTACAGAACATCATGAACATAGCCGTTGTTGGCTAAGTACATCACGGTGTACCCATAATGCAGATTTGTGAATAGGACAAGGAAGTTTATTATACATTGGCAGTAGGTGTATAGTTGTAAAAATGAAAGTCAATAAAGTAAAGAGAACGTTAACCTCTGAGTTTAGGAAAATAATTTTTATCCGCGGACACAGATGAACATGCTGCCTAGGATGGCAATGAATTGTCATTAATGGTTTCCATGACTACACTTCGTCTCACTTGTCTCAAGAGTACAGTTTTATTCCATTTATTCTACAACATAAACGTGATTCCGCCTATAAATAAAAATTATTTTAATTAATAAAACAATTATGACATTATGGTCGGCTACAAACTATTAAAGTGATACACTTAATAAGAGCTTACTGACTTAGAGTTTTTAAATTTCCTTTGGTTATGTCTTACAACAGAAAGTTAATCTCATCCTACAAATACTAAAGCAAGACGGCTTAGGTCGGTTGTAAGACTTTATCTATCAAATGCCATACTTATTTTGGTGTCTACATCGTCACCATGTGACACTTCCGCTCGCCAAAGCTGTCTGCCTGTATTTTGATTTTGCTGTAACTGGGGGCAGTTTCAGATTTGGAACCAAAAGTTCGGGATCATACTGATCAATATGACTTACTTTTCGTTTTGTTTCGTTTATTTTGCTGTTGGTGGACACTCGTTGATGGCTGGACAGGAAGGATATTCCACAACAGTAGTGCTGCAGTGAAACCTGTAACTGCTGCTAGCAATCTCTGCATACGAAGGGCGACGTCCTGACTGACCGACTCACTGACTGACTAACTCATCATTGGCCAGCGCAAACTGCTAAGGACAGAAACTTGAGGTATGGTGAGGGCGTTGATGTTATTCCGTATGGCATCGTTCAGTAAGGGATGGTTCGTAACTCCTTCGCTAAGGAGGTGAAGTAGGGGATCAAGCGTTTTTTTCCCTTAAAATTTGAAGGGAAAACTAGGAAAATTGGTATTTGATTTCTGAGTCAGAAATAAAAAAATACGTGCTTCACTCTTTTTGGAAATTCGAGCACTGAGGGGATAGCACAGCGTGCGAAAGCTTTTTGAAAAAAAAAATGATCATTAAAGTACCGGTCCTAATAACGCTTTTTTAAAACTACGTGTATGAAAATTGCTAATTCAGTGTTTTTCGAAGTTCAACCCCTATGGCGGTGATGAAGGTACGAAAATTTAAAACATTCATAAAGAAAGCATTTTTAAAGATAATGCTAAGAAAATTTTATTTTCTCCTCGGTTAGAAATAAAAAAGGAGGCGTTTCAGTGTTTTTGGCAATTTCGCGCTTCAGGGGGTAAAATAGACGTTGAAAGTTGTTATGGAAATGTTTCATTACAAAAGCATTTTTCAAACTAAATCTCTGAAGATTTATATTTGGATTCTCGGTTACAAATATGAAAATACGTCGTACACTAGGTTTTGCAAGTACAATCCCTAAGGGGCTGAAATAGAGAATGAAAATATTTCGTTATATTAAAACATTTTTACAGCCGAATCCATGAAATTTTGTGTTTGACATCTAAAGAAGTATGTCTACATCTACATGACTACTCTGCAATTCACATTTAAGTGCTTGGCAGAGGGTTCATCGAACCACAATCATACTATCTCTCTACTATTCCACTCCCGAACAGCGAGCGGGAAAAACGAACACCTAAACCTTTCTGTTCGAGCTCTGATTTCTCTTATTTTATTTTGATGATCATTCCTACCTATGTAGGTTGGGGATGAAAGTTTCTATGGAAATATTACAACTCAAAGGCAGGATAAATAGAAAGCTACGACTTTAGAGATCTTAATTGCTTTTTGGACAGAAGAGGATTCGGAAATGACAGTGCTTCTAAAGGCTTAAATAGCGTGCAAAGTTCAGAAGCTGTTGTAATTAGTGTACAACGCACTAATTCGATTAAAGAACAACAAATAAAGCTCTGTGCAGATCATATACTGAAGTGACTGAAGTCATGGGATACGTCTTTATATCATGTCGGACCTCCTTTTGCTCGGCACAGTGCAACAACTCAACGTGTCGTGGACTCAACAAGTTGTTGGAACTCCCCTTCAGAAATACTGAGCCATGCTGAATCTATAGCCATTTATAACTGCGACAGTGTTGCCGGTGCAGGATTTTGTGCACGAACTGAACTTTTGACTATGTCCCACAAAGTTTCGGCGGGATTCTTGTCTCGCAATCTGGGTGGTCAAATCATTCGTTTGAATTGCCCAGAATGTTCTTCAAACCAATCGCAGACAATCGTAACTCGCTGACCTGGCGCATTGTCACCCATTAAAATTCCATCGTTGTTTGGGAACATGAAATCCACGAATGGCTGCGAATAGTCTCCAAGTAGCCGAACACAGCCATTGCCATTGAATGATCGTTTCAGCTCGACTAGAGGATCCAGTCCATTCCATGTAAACACAGCCCACACCATTATGGAGCCACTACGAGGTAACACAATGCCTTGTTGACAAGTTTGGTCCATGGCTTCGTGGGTTTGTGCCACGCTCGAACCCTGCCATCAGCATTCAACAATTGAAATTCAGATTCGTCCGCCCATACCATGGATTTCGGGTCGTCTATCGTCCAACCGATACGGCCACGAACCCAGGAGAGGCGCTGCAGCCGATTCGTGCTGTTAGAAAAGCACTCGCGTCGATCGTGTGCTGCCATAGCCCATAAACGCTAGATTTTGCCGCGCTGTACGAATGGATACGTTCGTCGCACGTCACACATTGATTACTGCGATTATTTCCCGCGGTGTTGCTGGTCTGTGAGCACTGACAGCTCTACGCAAACGCCGCCACTCTGCTCTCGGTCGTTAAGTGAA
This sequence comes from Schistocerca gregaria, assembly GCF_023897955.1. NCBI lineage: Eukaryota > Metazoa > Arthropoda > Insecta > Orthoptera > Acrididae > Schistocerca > Schistocerca gregaria. Next base: position 872,637,507 of record NC_064922.1, read on the forward strand.
GTCGCGTTGTCCGTGGTGAGAGGCAATGCCTGAAATTTGATATTCTTGGCAAGCTCTTCACACAGGATCTCGGAATATTGAACTCCCTGAAGATTTGCGAAATGCAGTTACCCATGCGCCTAGCCCAAACGCGTTCAATGTTTGTTAATACCCCGTCGGCGGTCATGATGACGCCGGAGAACTTTTCACGAAAATCGTCTGAGTACAAATGGCATCTCCGCCGATGCACGGCCCTTTTATACTTTGTCTACCATCGTCTGTATGTGTGCATATCGCTGTCCCATGACTTTCGTCACTTCAGTGTATGATCTACGGGAGCGAAGCAGCGTCCACTAAGCTAGTACAATGTATTTTGAACTAACAAGGCGCGCTGAGCAAGGAGTGCACTAGCGCAGGTAGAGGAAGTGGGGCTACGCTACACCAATAGTGTTGACAGACATTGTATTTAGCGTAATTGACTCTCTGCCCTTCATCTCCCTCTTTACGTGGAAAGGTCAGTTTTCCATCTAGTGTTAGAGACACTGGTATCACTGTTCGTCTGAAATTCAGATGGACTATTTACCATGAATTCCATTAGCGAACGTATGTATTGTGTTGGTACAGCTGAAACTAGCCGAGCGGTCTAAGGCGCTGCAGTCATGGACTGTGCGGCTGGCCCCGGCGGAGGTTCGAGTCCTCTCTCGGGCATGTGTGTGTGTGTGTTTGTCCTTAGGATAAATTAGGTTAAGTAGTGTGTAAGCTTAGGGACTGATGACCTTAGCCGTTAAGTCCCATAAGATTTCACACACATTTGAACAGCTAAAACACCCAAGTTCTCGAAGAGGTACCTACATGACTAACCAGGGTGATCATCACCTGTTATTCTTACTACTCGCTTTTGTGCAATCAGTTCTTTTTTCCTAAGTGTTGAATTGCCGTAGAAAATTATTCCGCAAGACATAAATGAATGGAAACATACAGAATATGTCGGGAGATTGAGTCATCTGTTTCCGATACCAGCAATTATACGAAGAGCAAAAGTACCTGAACTTAATTGTTTGAGAAGCTCAGTAGTGTGCTTCTTCCAGTTCAAGTTTTCATCAAAACGCCCAACCAAACATTTGGAACATTCTGTATTGTTCAGTGACTCCTACTCTTTTATTATATCAACTGCTGATATGACAGTATTAGTTGTAGACAACTGAATGTAGTGGTTTCTCACAAACATCAGTAACACTTTCTTCTATTGCTTTCCCTCTAACGGGATTTATTATAACGCTAGTATCGTCTGCAAGAAGTAGCAACTCTGCTTGCTGAATGTTAAGTGGGAAGTCATTCAAACATATAAGGAATAGAACTGGACTCAAAATTTAACCCTAAGGGATTCCCTTTGTGATTTCTCTCCAGTCACTAAACTCTCCTACTTTCCAACATTGTCTGAATTATTCAGCACAACTTTCTGCATTATACACTCCTGGAAATTGAAATAAGAACACCGTGAATTCATTGTCCCAGGAAGGGGAAACTTTATTGACACATTCCTGGGGTCAGATACATCACATGATCACACTGACAGAACCACAGGCACATAGACACAGGCAACAGAGCATGCACAATGTCGGCACTAGTACACTGTATATCCACCTTTCGCAGCAATGCAGGCTGCTATTCTCCCATGGAGACGATCGTAGAGATGCTGGATGTAGTCCTGTGGAACGTCTTGCCATGCCATTTCCACCTGGCGCCTCAGTTGGACTAGCGTTCGTGCTGGACGTGCAGACCGCGTGAGACGACGCTTCATCCAGTCCCAAACATGCTCAATGGGGGACAGATCCGGAGATCTTGCTGGCCAGGGTAGTTGACTTACACCTTCTAGAGCACGTTCGGTGGCACGGGATACATGCGGACGTGCATTGTCCTGTTGGAACAGCAAGTTCCCTTGCCGGTCTAGGAATGGTAGAACGATGGGTTCGATGACGGTTTGGATGTACCGTGCACTATTCAGTGTCCCCTTGACGATCACCAGAGGTGTACGGCCAGTGTAGGAGATCGCTCCCCACACCATGATGCCGGGTGTTGGTCCTGTGTGCCTCGGTCATATGCTGTCCTGATTGTGGCGCTGACCTGCACGGCGCCAAACACGCATACGACCATCATTGGCACCAAGGCAGAAGCGACTCTCATCGCTGAAGACGACACGTCTCCATTCGTCCCTTCATTCACGCCTGTCGCGACACCACTGGAGGCGGGCTGCTCGATGTTGGGGCGTGAGCGGAAGACGGCCTAACGGTGTGCAGGACCGTAGCCCAGCTTCATGGAGACGGTTGCGAATGGTCCTCGCCGATACCCCAGGAGCAACAGTGTCCCTAATTGGTGGGAAGTGGCGGTGCGGTCCCCTACAGCACTGCGTAGGATCCTACGGTCTTGGCGCGCATCCGTGCGTCGCTGCGGTCCGGTCCCAGGTCGACGGGCACGTGCACCTTCCGCCGACCACTGGCGACAACATCGATGTACTGTGGAGACCTCACGCCCCACGTGTTGAGCAAGTCGGCGGTACGTCCACCCGGCCTCCCGCATGCCCACTATACGCCCTCGCTCAAAGTCCGTCAACTGCACATACGATTCACGTCCACGCTGTCGCGGCATGCTACCAGTGTTAAAGACTGCGATGGAGCTCCGTATGCCACGGCAAACTGGCTGACACTGACGGCGGCGGTGCACAAATGCTGCGCAGCTAGCGCCATTCGACGGCCAACACCGCGGTTCCTGGTGTGTCCGCTGTGCCGTGCGTGTGATCATTGCTTGTACAGCCCTCTCGCAGTGTCCGGAGCAAGTATGGTGGGTCTGACACACCGGTGTCAATGTGTTCTTTTTTCCATTTCCAGGAGTGTATTTGTTAAGTACGATTCAAACCAGTTGTGTGTGAAGCCCAATATTTCATAAAACTTAAGTTTTCCTTTGTAAGAGTGCAACAGATCCAGACAATGAAACGCCACGAGAAGTTCGCAGAAAACATCAACTATCGACGTTTTATTATTTAATGCTTGTGATATGTTGCTAGTGAAGGTATAAATAGCATTCTCAGTCGAGAAACGCTTCTGAAATCCCAATTGTGATATTGTAAGTAAATTGTTTCTACTTAAATGTGAGACTGTTCTTGAGTACATTTCTTTTTCGAATATTTTCGAAGAAAATGTGACCAAGGAAACAGTGATGGACGTCTTTTGTGATGCGGTAGTGTACTGACGTGCTATTTCCAGAATTCTGGAACTGTGGATTTCTGCGCGGGCGGCACAGGGCGTGTCCACTCTGCCCACCTGGTAGACCTCCAGCCAGGGACCTGGCTTGATGCCCCGGCGGGCCAAACACGCAAGGCCGACTAGGTTCGCTACTTGACCCGCCGTCGCGGTTTCTGGGAACAACAGGGTACAGGGAAGTGGCCCGCTTCCCTCTCGGTCTCTCTCACTCTCTCTCTCTCTCTCCCCCCCCCCCCTCTCTCTCTCTCTGTGTGTGTGTATGTGTGTGTGTGTGTGTGTGTGTGTGTGAGTGTGTTTGTTTCTTTGTGTGTGCATATGCGTACTCTTTCTCTGTCGTTTGGTAATTGTTCTTGATATGACTGGAGATAGATCTGCCAAATAAATTTCGTTGCGGACAGAGTACACTGTATGTTGAACCTCAAGTTATCGGGCTGTTGCAACAAATGTGGCAAGTGTCTGATTCGAATATATTTCTCAAAAAAGTTTTATCATCAACCACTTGTTACTAACACATCAGTGGCTTATGCAACACATAAAAAATCATGTTGTTTAATTTGATATTTCATAAAAAAAATCCTGAAAACAAACACCGTTCATGCCTTCATCTCATTTTGTTAAGTGATGTAGAGTTCATACTTTGGATGGAGTGAGAGATTTTTACTACACTAATGGATATGGAAAGTGTGAACACCACCTTCATCTTGACCACGTGCCACCGAGCTGATACTCTCCAGTATTGCTGTAACTGTGGGTATGACAACGAAGATGTAATTCGTTTACGAACTTATATTGAGTACTTTCAATACACAAAAGCAGTTGCTACGGAAGACAAACGGATTGAGTACATGATAGGTATTGGGTGAGTCTATGGAGTTAATGGAACTTTCTTCGTGGAGACCGCAAAACAGCATGCCGGTGAACGTGCACATTAAACTCATCACCGGCTGACGTAATTTGAGAAAATTCGAATCATTTGCACGAGGAACGTGGGTACATCATGCCGACAGATCACACAAATACATATCTGTAGTTGTTAGTTTTTGGGGGAGGTCATCGTTGGGTTAGGGAAGGACGGGGAAGGAAGTCGGCCTTGCCCTTTCAGAGGAAGCATCCCGGCATTTGCCTGGAGCGATTTAGGGAAATCACGGAAAACCTAAAGCAGGATGGCCGGACGCGGGACTGAACCGTCGTCCTCCCGAATGCGAGTCCAGTGTGCTAACCACTGCGCCACCTCGCTCGCTTTATCTGTAGTGCAATGACTGCAGAATAAGTGGTGACGAAATGGGCTTGGTTCAGTATTCCGGTAAGAAGAATAGCCATAGGTCCTTCCAAAAGAACTACTTCACGAGAAGACTGTAGGATTCTTCGGCTGGCTCTGATAGACAGGTAATAATAATTGAAATCCGGGGAGAGGTTCCAGTCGGACTCCCACTGTGAATCTCGTGAACAGAGTACTGCAAGTTCTACATCTGTATCTATATTTACATAAATACTCCGCAGGCCACCGCATGGTGCGTGGCGAAGGGTACCTTGTAATACTCTGTAAAACTACTTGTTGTTTCCTTTCCTGCTCCACTCGCAAACGGAGCGAGGGTAAAACGACTGCCTGTAACACTCCGTACGAGTCCTTATCTTCATGGCCGTTATGCGAAATATACGTTGGCGACAGTAAAACTGTTCTGCCGTCAGACTCAGGTACCTGTCTCTAAATTTTCTCAATAGTGCTCCTCGAAAAGAACATCGCCCTTCCATTTGAGTTTCCGAACCCTTTCCGTATTACTTGCATATCATTCTAAATACCGGTAACAAATCCAGCAGTCTGCCCCTGAACTGCTTCAATGCCTTCCTTCGATCCGACGTGGAGCGGAATCCAAACACTCTTACATAAGTCAACAAAGTGTCGCCCTAGTATCATAAGTGAAGTCTCCTTCACAGATGAACCATACTTTCCTAAAATTCTCCCAATAAACCAAAGTCGACCATTCCCCTTCCCTACCACAGTCTTGATATCCTCATTCCATTTCATATTGCACTGAAAATGTTGCGGCTAGATATTTAACCGATTTGTCTGTGTTGAGCAACACAGTATTAATGCTGTGCTCGAACACTGTGGTTTTGTTTTTCCTACTCATCCACATTAACTTACATTTTTTTACACTTAGATTTAAGTGCTATTCATCACTCCAACTAGAAATTTTGCCTGTCATCTTGTATCCTCCTACAGTCATTCAACGAGAATATCTTCCCATATATCACAGCATCGTCAGCAAACAGCTGTAGACTGCTGCATACCCTGTCCACCAAATCATTTATGTATACAGAAAATAACACCTGTCCTGTCACACTTCCCTGGGGACCCCTTGACGATACGTTTGTGTCTGATGAACACTCGCAGTCGAGGAAACATACTGACACGGGGAAGGCCTCAGACACGGCCAACCGATTCGGCTCAGATTTGGCAGGTCGCTTGCGTACAACCTAAAACGAAGGAATCTAAGATATTTTGGGTCAACACCCCCTCGTTTTTGAGAAAATCACCCCTAAAAGTTATGACGAGCAATCGACTCAAAATTGGCGGGATCGATAGATAATTGCAAATAGAGCATGTTTCATCATCAGGTATGGGGTCCGAAAACGCATACTTTACCAGAAATCAAGGTAAGAAACCTTTACAGCTGCCGCGTGTGTATCCACATGGTAAACCAACACTGTTTCGCCGACAGCACCGAGAGCGCAACGGCCTAGGGACCTGGCTGGGAATCGGAGAACCCGAGTTCGAATCTCGAAGAAACCTACTGGGTATTTTTCTTCTCGTTTGTATTTCTCCATATCTCAGTTGATAGAGATAGGAGGGTTAATAAGGTAAGTAAATCAATAAGGAATGATAATAATAAGGTAAGCAAATAAATTTCTCAAACCTCTTGGGATAGTAAACAACTAAAATGATACTCTAGGTCACTTTACAATGGCTCTTCCAGTCACTGTTACGTGTCCTCACTTTTCTTCGAACAACTAGATGGATGGTACTTGTCATATAAACATTCAAAACAAATAAACTCACGACACCAAGAACATCTAATGAATGCAATCTTTCGATTGCTACACTATTCCTTCCGAAGAGTCAGCGGAAAACAAACTTGGTTTACATTTAAAAATACGTCTTTTTCGGTAATTAATTTTGATGCGTACCACGCATACGATATCATTGCTTGTAAAATCGGTGCTGAAAGTTGGTTATGAATTATGCTGTGAATAGTTATTGCATCCGTGCGGTTGTGCAATTCCCGCTGGGTTTCCAGAAGCAGACTGCAATTCTGAATCCTGAAAATAAAGTTTTAAACCTGGCAACAGAAATAAACGTCACACGGTTGGCACACAGGTGTGCGGTTTGGCAGTATTACTTCTACTGTGCACTTCGGCTGACCCTCGCCATCTATAAACATTGTGTTATATATTGTAGTATTAATTTGTCCAGTCCAGGAATCCAATATTAGACAAAACTTGGCATCAGAAAGGGTATGGTTTTAAAACATTCTCAAGAAATGTTCTGTAAATCGCATTCGCCGGTTCCCGAATTTGGAGCAGGTAATGTAAACATTTTTCAACGAGTCGGTTAAACGATTGACCTCTTCTATAACCCGAGGACCAAATGTAACATTCGTTTCTTACAAACACAGTAAAACCTTAGGCAACATTTTTTCAGACGCTGTGATGGTAAATTGCGCTGTGTACGAATGTGTTAGTTTGTTTTTAGTAACTGCGACAAGGGTTCGTTTTTCTCCCTTTTGCGATAACGTGCGTCGAATGTTCACCCGATACTCGCATCCTGTTTCATCGGTGTTGATCACGTAATCACGATTACAACCGGTCATACGTGACGCGGTTTGCGTGCTAAAAAGAGCCGCCACTTTCTGTGTTATGAGAGACGTATTTAGTGACGTGCCGTTGACGAATTTTATACTCCGACTTGAAATTCCTTGCCCAAAATAATGATGCAGCAAAAGTAAAATCCTTGTTGGCCGTATATTGAAGCGCTTCACCTGCAGCCCACTCCTGAAGTATTCTTGTTGTTACATTCTCGTTACGACAACGACATTCGACAAATCTGTCGTATGTCCACTTATTTATCGCCTGGTATTTGTTGTATCTTGTCTCTCCTTTAACGATATCACTTTCCCACAATTTCAAGTCCTTCTTCCTTTTCAGGGCTGTTGTTGCTCCATTCTTTTGCAGTATTTGTAACTTCCAATTTGGATGATTCCTGGCTAGCGCTACCGCCTTAACTTTTACTTCAAGGGGTATAGCGCCGTAGTTCAATCGTTTAGTAACCGTTTCGTAATACTCATCGGGAACAGATGAAGTGCATACTCCCAGTGACGTGGAGATTTACAAAGTGTTATGAGTATTTTGCGATGTCGGGATATCTTCCACTGAATCACCTTCTGCTTCGTCTTCATGGTATAGTGCTTCAGTATCAACAAAAGTCATTTCGTTCGTTAGCTCCAAAAATCGCTCGACGATAGCTGCTCCTATCAATCTGGAACGCCGAGAAACAGAACTGCCTGCTTCCGGTAGTTCATTGGTAATGCATCTGCTTTCCAACACTTTTACGAATCAAAACACAGCGTCGGTAACTTTCCGCTTGTCATCGTCTGTGACAGGCTCCCAACTATATATTACAGCGCTAGTCGAATCGTGTACGTCCTCCATTATTATTATTATGCACCTAAAAGATATGACACAACAAACAATAACTAGTTACTGCGGCATAAACGGACGAGCTAATTACTACAAACTACATACAGTAATCGTCATATGTTACTTACAGAATAACACTGTATTCATTCACAAAACGTATTTCATTCGGCACATTAACGATGGAAAAATCACTACATGTATCCACGAGGTTCGCGGCAGCCTAATGACGGAAAACAACCCTTTCCGATTGACTTCTATAAGGATCGTGCTGGACACATTCACTCTTGCAGATTCACAACTATGATATGACGAAGAGGCAACTGGGACAACATAACTCTCCCCGCGTGCTATCCATCCCGTGCCTCGTTGTAAACAAGCGTCGCGCAGTGGCTGTCTGTGGTCCCTCTTGAGGAATTCGCTGCACTCTTATTCGGAGTTGTTTTCATGTGACAAGGCTTAAAAGTTTAATAATTTAGTAACTCACAGCGTTTAGAAAATTAGTTTGCCTACCTTATTATTATCATTCTTTATTGATTTACTTACCTTATAAACCCTCCTATCCCTATCAATTGAGATATGGAAAAATACAAACGAAAAGAATAACATTCGCGAGCTTTCTTCCAGATTCGAACCCGGGTTTTCCGATTTCCAGCCAGTTACCTTGGCCATTGCACCATGGCCGCTGTCAGTGAAAAGCGTTTACCATGTGAGTAAAGAAGCGGCAGTTGTAAAAGTTTCTTTCCTCGATTTCTGAAAAGTTTGCGTTTGCGGTCCCCATACCTGATGACGAAAAATGCCCTATTTACAATTATCCATCGATCCCTCCAATTTTGAGTCGATTGCTCGTCATAGCCTTTAGGGGTGATTTTCTCAAAAACGCGGGGGTGTTGAGCCAAAATATCTTAGATTCCTTCGTTTTAGGTTGTACAGAAACGACCTGCAAAATTTGAGCCGAATCGGCTGGCCCTGTCTGAGGCCTTCCCTTGTGACTTCTGTTACTTAAGAAGTCCTCGGGCCACCCACTTATCTGAGAACCTGTTCCACATGCTCGTACCTTCGTCAGCAGTCGGCAGTGTAGCACTGTTCAAATGCTTTACGAAAATCTGGAAATAAGAAATCTGCTTGTTTCTCTTCATCCATAGTTCCCAGTGTATCATGTGAGAAACAACTAGCCCATTTTCGCACGAGCGATGCTTTTTAAAAGTGCTGATTTGTGGACGGAAGCTTTTATGCCTCAAGGAAATTTATTATATTAGAATTGAGAATAGGGAAAATTTTGCAAATTTGTGGTAATGACTTATGGGACCAAACTGCTGAGGTCATCGGTCCCTAGGTTTCCTCACTACTTAGTCTAACTTAAACTAACTTACGCTGAAGACGACCCACACACCCACGACAGGGTGAGGACTCAAACCTCCAATGGGGCAGGCCGCGCGAACCGTGACAAGACGCCGAAGACCACGCGGCTACTCCACGCCGCTGAAAATATGTTCAAGGGTTCTGAAGCAAACCGATGTTAAAGATATTGGGCTCTAATTTTGTGGGTTCGTTCTTTTACCCTTCTTGCATAAAGGAGTCACTTGGGAATTTTTGCAGTCGCTTCGAACTTTGCGCAAGGCGGTATATTCGCGATAAATGCAAGCTAAGTAAGGTACCAATGAAACCGAATTGGGGTTCCATTAGGGCCTCCGAAGTCGGCATCGAGATACCATGCGTCGTTTAACTCTGACACTGTACTGCAGACAACAGAAATTTGCACGATGTAAAGCCAGTGTTGACTGAAACGCTGTTTAGCGATGAGTCTGCTTGCGACTCTCAGATGGACGTCAACCAGCCCGTAGACGACAAGGTGAAAGGTCACGAGAAGCAGTGATTCTCAAGACCCATACCTCTTCAGTTCCATAGTGTGGGAACCTGTTGAATATGATAACAGCACAGACTTGGTAACTGTTGAACATGTTGTTCGTATATATCATGACTAGTAAACCAAAAGGCATATTAAAGCAGGATAAAGCAAGAAACTATATTGCAGTTAACACCACAAACGCCTTGAGGGATGTGCGGAGGTTTGACTAAACTGCCTAATCACTTCATTTCCTTAGAACATGTCGGGAATACAACGAAAGATGTAGTTAGTTAGTCAGTTAGTTACTTGCAGTCATTCCAGTCTTATATTAGACAAGAAAACGAATGAAATCTGTCTTTGGTGTAGAAACGTACCCTTCAATACCACCTTCCAATTCCACTCTTACAACCGTTCTTATAGGTTAACTGTCATCACAAATCGGTTTAGCAGCCCCGAATACTATGGATTCGACCCCAATATTCGTCGTTTTCGGTTTTAGCACCATCTCTACACTTTTTCCACAATCTTTATATCTACTCCCCCATAAGAGCCGCAGGGGTTAAATGCTATAGAAATGTCGCCAATCAACGCTGTGACCCTGCAATTTGTAGATATTTGTTCTTATCGATTATTTGGCTTTTCACTCACCATTAACTTCTCTCCCGATGGTGAAGTGTCATCAAGACAGCCACCAATCAGCCAGGCAACACTGAAATCTCATGCATCAGCACTAGGAGCGGTCGTTTTCCATCATTTTTACGTGCTGCGTCCTTCCCACCACCCATTCTTATCGGTGCTAGGAGTGTCTTACTCGCACGGTATTTTTTCGTAGATAGTAAGTCATATCTGTATGAAATTTGGTTGAAATTTCTTCAGACGTCTTAGATGAGCCGTGCGGCTGGCTTCGACGGCGCGGTCGTGCGTACATCTTTGCCGGAGTGCGGACCGATGGTTGGACGGGAGCGCCTCGGCATAGCAGTCGGGGGGAGGCTGTTCCGAACGACAAAGGCTGACAGGAATCGCGGTGTGAGGCGGAAGTGACACCAAAGAGGCAGTGGTACGGCCGTGGTCTTGAGAAGCTGTGCTCCTGTTGGTGCAGGATCGTGTTATGGCTGGTCGGTGGAAGCTGAATGCAACGAAAACCTTGTGCACTGAGGCGTGTCCGCTATTTGTCTCTGGCAACCTGTGTCCTAGGAAGCAAGTATATGAGAGATCACGTGGACCTTGCTTTTGATAACGTACCCTGCCAATTGTGAGCGACTCGTTCCTGTTGTTAAGCATTTGATTAGCACTTTTAGGCTATAGGAGCTTCTGCCTGAATTTTCCTGCAGTACTTATAATACAGATTGACCTGGCAGAAAATCCGAAGAGATTCTGGTCGTATGTGAAGTATATTAGCGGCAAGAAAGAATCAATGCCTTCTATGCGCGATAACAGTGGAGATACTATAGAAGAGAGTGCTGCCAAAGTAGATTTACTAAACACAGCCTTCCGAAATGCCTTCACAAAAGAGGGCGAAGTAAATATTCCAGAATTCGAATCGAGAACAGCTGCCAACATGAGTAACGTAGAATTAAATATCTTCGGAGTAGTGAAGCAACTCAAATCACTTAATAAAAGCAAGTCTCCTGGTTCAAAAAATGGTTCAAATGGCTCTGAGCACTGTGGGACTTAACTTCTGAGGTCATCAGTCCCCTAGAACTTAGAACTACTTAAACCTAAGTAACCTAAGGACGTCACACACATCCATGCCCGAGGCAGGATACGAACCTGCGACCGTAGCGGTTGTGCAGTTCCAGACTGTAGCGCCTAGAACCGCTCGGCCACTCCGGCCGGCAAGTCTTCTGGTCCAGACTGTATACCAATTAGGTTCCTTTCGGAGTATGCTGATGCATTAGCTCCATACTTAACAATCATATACAATCGTTCTCTCAACGTAAGATCCGTACCCAAAGACTGGAAAGTTGCACAGGTCACACCAATATTCAAAAAAGGTAGTAAAAGTAATCGACTAAATTACAGGCCCATATCGTTAACGTCGATATGCAGCAGGATTTTACAACATATATTGTGTTCGAACATTATGAATTACCTCGAAGGAAACGGCCTATTGACACACAGTCAACATGGGTTTAGAAAACATCGTTCCTGTGAAACACAACTAGCTCTTTATTCGCTTGAAGTGGCTTTTGACACTGTACCACACAAGCGGCTGGTAGTAAAATTGCGTGCTTATGGAATATCGTCTCAGTTATGTGACTGGATTTGCGATTTACTGTCAGAGAGGTCACAGTTCGTAGTAATTGACGGAAAGTCATCGAGTAAAACAGAAGCGATTTCAGGCGTTCCGCAAGGTAGTGTTATAGGCTCTATGCTGTTCCTTATCTATATAGACGATTTGGGAGACAATCTGACAGCCGTCCTCGGTTGTTTGCAGATGACGCTGTCCTTTATCGACTAATAAAGTCATCAGAAGATCAAAACGAACTGCAAAACGATGTAGAAAAATATCTGAATGGTGCGAAAAGTGGAAGTTGACGCTAAATAACGAAAAGTGTGAGGTCATCCACATAAGTGCTAAAATGAACTTGTTAAGGGAACCCGGAACCTAAAAATTATGAAATTTTGGGTTTTCAGTTTATTGTGAAATAAAATACTACAGATCTTCCTCTTTAAAATGACATATTAATCTTACCTGTAGCTCAACTCCAAGTATTGAAAATATTATTTTCAATAATGTGCTGTAGAAGGCATGTCGCGACATTGAATTTACATTGATACATGTTCATTGAAAACATCGTTTTTCAAAACTTCCGGTCTTTCCAAAGACTTTATATTATGTTGGCAACACGATTTGATAGGCAATTGTTTTGCCTGCGTATTGTAGTCTTTGGATACTGTTGTTTACATTGAGCATTTTGTGGTTATTTCACGATTTGTGTTGTATTTCTATTGCATAACTGGAACTTATCAAATTTGCCTCGATTTAGTAACAGAGTTTACAAGAGGAGGACGCCTCCTCCGATGTACTCTAGTGGAACTGTGACAATTTCTCCGACCTTGGGAAATGATTCTGAAAATAGTGATGTTATTCATGAAGTGAAATCTACTCCTGTCTCTAGCACAAGCAAGAAGTTGCATGGATCAACTGAAAAATACTGCAGTTTATTGGAGAAGTCTAGTGAGGATAATGTGAACGAAATAATTAACATTTCATTGCTCTCAAAGGTGGTTGAGAGTTCAGTACTGTGTAAGTAATGTCGCAAATTGAGTATGTCAGTAAATGTCAAGCGACACATAGGACTTGCAGCAGAAATCTGTCTCCATTGTACTAGTTGTCATTACAGTGTTTCATTTTGGAACTCAGAATATGTCGAAATAGGCCAAGGTGAAACTGATAGTGAGAAAAGCAAGTACTATGGTGTAAATATTAGATGTGTTTATGCTCTAAGGTCAATCGGTAAGGGATACTCTGCTGGTCAAATGTTTCGTGGTGTAATGAATCTACCACCACCACCAACGAAATTCTCAAAATATAACTCCGTTGTTGGATCCTGTGTTGAAGATATTGCCCAAGAATCCATGAAAGAAGCAGTGAAGGAGGCTGTGGTGGCGAATGAAGAAATTCCAGATGTTCAGAATCCTCGGGACCTGACTGTCGCACTAGACGGTACGTGTGCTGATGCTACAAAAGTCATATGTGTTGTAATTAAATCCAAGCACTGCAGGTGTCCTAAAAGAGTGAAGGAGGAACATGCAGAAAACTGTCGAAGGAATTACAGTGGGTCTAGTCGGGCCATGGAAGTTTGTGGTGTGAAAGACATTTTCAGTCGCTCTCTTCTGTGGTACAAGGTCAGATACCTACAGTTCCTGGGTGATGGTGATTTGAAGTCTTTTGCTGCTGTATCTGAGCTAAAACATTAGGGAAATAATGTTACCACTACTAAACAGAAGAGCATAGGTCCGTTCAGAAACGTATGGGAACAAGGCTGCGTCTACCACAATGAAAGGCCAAGTACTCAGTGATGGAAAACCTTTGGGTGGAGCTAAAAAATTGACAGACATTGATAACAGATTTTATTTCAAAGATACTATGTCAAAAAATGTGTCAATTATTTTCATAACAAAATCATTAATATCTTCCCAAAAACACCAATAAATTAAAATCCATATGGTACATGGTATTAAATATATGTAAAATTATACTGTAAAAGTTTCATCATTCTGGTGTTAATAGTTCATAAGAAAATGGTCCTTATATTTAACATTGGAGGTATAGGACGTTCCGGGTCCCCTTAAACTTCGGTTACACGATAAATCAGTTTAATCTAAAAGCCGTGAATTCAACTAAATACCTAGGTATTACAATCACGAACAACTTAAATGGGAAAAAACACACAGAAAATGTTATGGAAAGGTTAACCAAAGGCTGCGTTTTATTAGCAGGACACTTAGAAAATGTAACAGACCTACTAAGGGGACTGCCTACACAACGCTTGTCAGCCCTGTTTTAGAATGCCGCTGCGCGGTGTGGGATCCTTACCAGGTAGGACTGACGGAGTACATCGAAGAAGTTCAAAGAAAGGCAGCACGTTTCGCATTATCGCGAAATATTGGAGAGTGTGTCACAGAAATGATACAGGATTTGGACTGGAAATCATTAAAAGAAAGGCGTTTTTCGTTGCGACGGAATCTTCTCACGAAATTCCAATCACCAACTTTCTCCTCCGAATGCAAAAATATTTTGTTGACACCTGCCTACATCGGGTGGAACGATCACCACGATAAAATAAGGGAAATCAGAGCTCGTACGGAAAGGTATAGGTGTTCAATCTTTCCGCGCGCTATACGAGATTGGACAAATAGAGAATTGTGAAGGTGGTTCGATGAACCCTCTGCCAGGCACTTAAATGTGATTTGCAGAGTATCCATGTAGATGTAGATGTGTTTTACTTGAGTACTTGCGGTCGCTATTTGTGCACAGTTATTGTGTTCCTGGCCGCAAAGCGTGTTATAGAATTTGCCAGAGGGTTTTTGAACTGTTATTTAAACTTGGGCTGTACCACAAAGTTGGATTTGTTTCCAGATGCTTCCAAAAATAAAAGGGTGAGTGTTATTTTAGCTTGAGGTAAAAGCGACAGTTAGTGAAATTCCCAAGTGAGCTTGTGAGCTTAAATTACTATTCCCTATTATTTGGATTGGTACGATAATAGGGCCGTGGTTGCCGTATTACAGTGAGCTTTCTTATCATTTAAAATTTTATGAAATTCTATTTGGACATTCCTACATGGCTAACTGTGTAAGTTGCCTTAGGTAATCACAGTGGTTAACCTCTCCCTATGCTTGTTACACCGTAAGCTCGGGGTGCGAGCGCATTGGCACTTTAATTATAAGCATGATCTGGAGTTGAATTTGCTCTCTATTGTTTCTTTTTATATAACAGCCATTTATTTGCATTATTATAACCTATTTCTTTTAGTAATACAGCCTTCCTGAAATTTCTCCCAAGCCGTGATTATAATATTGGCGCTACCTGTGAAACGTTTAGAGTGGCTATTTAAGCTCACGGTAGCCTAGTATGTTATAAAATAATCTACGTTTTTTATAATGAATTAAAAGTAACCCAAGTTTTTATTTTTAATAATAATTAAGAAAATTTTACGCATTTGGTATTGAAAAGTGCCAAGCAAATCCGCTGTTAAAATTGGCCTATGTTCGGTCGAACCTAGTTTCTTTTACTGCCACACAACACTTGTTTGCCATTTCTTTCTGGCTGTACATTGGTTTGTGCGTTATTCGTCCGGTAACTGTGTGCTCTAATTTTAGATTTAGTTTGTTGTAAATTCCTTTAATGCCCAGTCTGACCAATGTGATTGTTAGCTTGCTTTGGCGGGTCGTTCCAGCCGTTGTACCTCGAACCGTTAAGTCGGCGTCCGTCCTCGCGGTAGAGTTACTGTTGCTTTGTCCTGAGCTTGGTATAATTTAACGGACTGATTTAAGCACTGCATAATTGTGTTCGCTCACATTTAGGTGTTTCATGTTGGAATAATTATTTTAGAGATCACGTAATTCGAAGCTTATAAGATGTTAACTTTTTAATTCGTTGACGCTTCTACCAAGTTATTTAATTACAAGTTTTTGACGTTATTTTTTAAAATTTGTCGACTCAGTTAACTTCATGATTTTGACATAAAATTATGATCTTGAAATAAAGTTACACTTGCGAGGCTGAATTAGTGTAAAATAAAAGAACAAAACCTCTAAGAAGGTGTTTTGGTAATGATTTATTCTGTAGTTTTAACTGCCTCAGTAAGAGAACTGCTATTTTTCTTAATCACAAAAGCAAAAAAAACACACTGAAGATCTGCTGAAACGTCTGAGTTCAGCTACTTATGCTATTAGGGTCACTGAAAATTTTGGCGACATACATCTCAGTAAATTAGCTTACCACGCCTAGTTTCATTCTTTGCTTTCGTATGGCATCATATTCTGCGGTAACTCATCATTGAGTAAAAGAGTGTTCATTGCACAAAAGCGTGTAATCAGAATAATTGCTGGAGGTGATCCAAGATCATCTTGCAGGCACTTATGTACAGAGCTAGAGATCTTCACTGTAGCCTCATATTATATATATTCACTTATGAAATTTGTTAGTAACAGTCCGAACGAATTCAAAAGTAATAGCAGTGCACATGGCTACAACACTAGCAGAAAGGGTGATCTTACTACTCAAGGTTGAATCTAACTTTGGCTCAGAAGGGGGCAAATTGTGCTGCCACAAAAGTCTTTGGTGACGTACCTAAAAGCATCAAGAGTCTGACAGATAGCCATATAGCAATTAAAAGGAAATTAAAAGAATTTCTCAACTACAACTCCTTCTACTCATTAGATGAATTTTTGTATATAGCAAGTGGGTAATCTCCCCAACTCCCACAAAAAAATTTCAAAATATTAAGTGTCATGTAATATTTTGTGTAATGTAATATCTTTTATACACACCTTTTATTAACCTGACACGTTCCACATCTTCACGAAGTGTCGTATTCATGATCTACGGAACAAATACTAATATAATCTAATTTAATCTAATCTTATCTTTACATATTTTGCTGCATCGTTTTATTTAATAAATTGTTATGATAGCTCCTGAACTTACTCTTTTTTCCTTTGGGTCAGCTATGCCACTCCACAGGTGAGTGTGCTGGATCTTAGGATGCTCTGACATCTCTCTAGAGTTACGCTGCCCTAATCCACCTCTAGGAATTCTGGGATTATGCCAGTCCTGCAGTATTTCTTACTACCTATATGTGTACCAAGTTTGTTTGAAATTGCTCAAGTCGTTCCCGGGTTAAGCTGTACATCTATCTACTGCTACCCCCACCACCACGTTTGCCCAATATTCTACACCTAAAGTTCTTTTTAAATTTTTGGCAGATAGTAGTTCATATATGACCCAAGATTGGTTGACGTTACTCGAAACAAGCGTTCAGAGCTATACTTCGAAAGCACTTTCCTACCACCATAGTAACCGAGTCGTATGCGTTATAAGTATGGTTGAAATTGTACGAGACGTTCCACAGCTATGATGCGACGACACATACATACACGCACGCTCGCGCCTGCAATACAGGGGATACGTTTTTTCTTGCTCCACTTTATTTCTTTCCTCATCCGCAACTATTTCTCTTCGAACAGAGGGTAGTGCTGTTCCTGCGTAGTGATGAAGCCATTTGATTGGAGTGGATTTCAAGCAGTCTGTTATGATTCGGGAAGTGTCATTGAGAGCTACGTTCACGTATTTGGCTTCTGTTGAATTATACCAAACACGACATGCATACTCTGCCTTACAATAGCATAGTGTCATTGCAGAGGTGCATAGAGTTTCAGACTGACTACCGCACCGTGATCCGGCGTTTCCTTAGAAGACTGTTCCTGGTGAAAATTTGTCACTTGCTGTCCATGCAGTGCTTTTTGGAAGTAAGAGATCAAGTGTCACTCCTAGAAATATTGGAGTCTGTAACATTATGTGATTGCCTTATCATTTTAAATCGTTCACTAATCGAGCAGTCACTCGTCACCAGCTACAGTTAGCAAATAATGTTGAGAGAATATAAAAGGTGAACGACCTGTGACGTATCTTGCCTATTGTCGAAGCGCCATCAGAGATGCAGTGAGTTGTTGCCTTTTGAAAACCGCGGCGCGAAAATCGGACAGAAGAAGAACACTTTAACACTTTCTTTTTATGTACGAGATATTCTCGATGAACAGTTACTCGTTCTTCTCTTGTCTCTTGTAACTTGTGTCGGACGCGCATGTCTTGCCGCCGTATTATTATCGTTAAAAATAATATTATTTTAGAGTAAAGTAAAGTTCAATACTAAAAATGCAATACTGCATAGCAGTAAATTTATTGTGCGACGTGTAAGTGAAAACGTCAAAGGAATTATTGTCATTACCAGAAGAGAAGTGCCAGTCAAAACGGCATCCATGTTAAATCTTTCATTGCAGTGTAAGTTGTTCTATTAATTGCCATAAATTCAGATTTAAATGGAACTAGTGTATGGACTATTTATTTAATATAGAATCTATATCACACCACTTCATGAAGTTATTTAATTTTCTTTATGTTTCTGCCAAATAGAGAGTTCACAGTCACGAATTCTTTCGTCGAAATCGGACGGAAGTTGTATGCGGCGAAATATTTTCTCCGCGCCATATTCTACTGGTAAATGCATGATAAACTACGGTCCCTTAGGAAATTCATGTTGAGCTATCCAAAAATAATTATGTTTTGAATAGGCATTTACTCTCCTCTGCAATGCAACTTCCGACTGATCAGACGATCCAACAAGAAACAGCCGCACACGGTCGGCGTTCACAAATATATTTCCACCGCTGATTGTAGCTATATGTTTATGTATACACATTACGTAAACATATAGTTATAGGTCTCTCAGTATTCCAATTCGACACCTGACCATACTATCTTTAATTTGCAACTAGCTTCCCTGTTTTTCAGGTGAAAAGTACAAACTTGTGTCCTAATGGGAGTTATTTTAAGCTGGTTTGGGTTGTAGTATCTGGAAAGTTGTTAAAGAGAATTCATGATAGTGTTCTTCACTGATGCAAAATCTTTGCTCTGGGTGGCTAGAGAAAGGTCCTGCTATTGGGTGGAATGGGTTGCTCATTCTGTATACATAGGAGTTAAAAAAAAAGTATCCACTGTTTAAAAGTCCATAACTGGCAAACTAACTGACGGAGTTGTCTCATCTTTGGTAGAGTAGTAGTTTGTAGTTCCGGCAATCGCCACACAAGCGTTGTATTGCGTTGTTTTGTTTTGTCAAATGACAGCCGCTAGATAGTCAGTGTTTTGTTCTTAGTTGCACCTAGTTGCTCGAGTAAACATGGCTGGCGCGATGAAAGGAAGTCAGTTTTGAAGTGGTATTTTAAGTACGAAAACATTAATTAGGTTCAACGGCAATGGCGAAATGAGTATCAAACGTTTAACGATTCGTCGCATTCGAGACAAATTTGAAGCCGAAGGCTGTGTTAAAGATGTACACAAACAACGATCTGGACGACCTGTAACAGTAACAAGTCCAGCTAACTCCCGTCGTGTGTTACAACAATTCACTCGCTCATCACAGAAGTCTGTGCCCATGAAACTGGAGTGAGTCACTCAAGTGTTCGGCGAATTTTGAAGACAGCAAAGTGAAAGTGCTACTTCCCACGATCGATACACGCAATGAACGAGGACGACCCAGGACTAACATGGTGCGCAACGATGTAGAGTTTGCAGAGATGAGTGTGTGGTCTGATGAGGCACAGTTCAAACTGAATGGTACAGTAAATCACCACAGTTACATCTACTGGGCCGCTGAAAATCCGAACGTCCATGTAGACAAAGCCGTGAATTTGCCAGGAGTAAATGTGTGGTGTGGGTTGTCTTACCGGGGCTTGATTGGGCCATTCTTCTTTGGCGCATTTACCAGTGCGGTATACCTTCAGGAGCTCCAGACATCCATTCTACCTGCCATCCGAGACTTGTATGGAGAAGGAAGAGTTCACTTTCAACAAGATGGTGCCCCAGCCCACTACCAAAATCGTGGTAGGGCGTATCTCGATGAATATCTACCGGGAAGATGGATAGGCCGTAGAGGTGCTTTGGAGTATTCACCACGTTCCTCAGACCTAACTCCTCTGGACTTTTAACTGTGGGGAACACTAAAGGACGTCGTTTACCGACAAAAGCCACGCAGATTGGATGAACTTCTAGAATCCGTCGTACATGCATCTGCAAATACTAAGCTGAACACTTTGCAGTCAGTAGTTCGTGCTGCAGTTCGGCGGCATCGTTTGTGTGTGGATGTTAATGGTGACCATTTCGAACACCTACAGTGATATCCTTAAGGTGGACTTTAAGCTACACTTTCACCAAAAATGAGACAACCCCGTCAATTAGTTTGCAAGTTATGGACTTTTAAACAGTGGATACATTTTTTGGACCCCTCTGTATATTGAACAGAATTGGAGCCAGCACACTTCCCTGTGGAAGTCTGTTTTTCTGTAGTCTCCATGCGCTACGCTGTTCTTGGAAGTCGACGAAAAACCTACGATTGTGCATAACGGTGGGAATAAGCCTAGTCTTCCTATCCTTGGTCAGGTTGTGGACCTTGGCAAGTAACAGATGGTGGTTGCCTGTGTCATACGCTGCTGATAAGTCGATAAATACCACTTCTTTCACGTTACGAGCACAATTCTGGTGCTCAATCTTCTTTCGACTTGTAAATATCACTGTCATCACATTCATTTTCTGAGCTGCTCTCTTGTTGCAAATATTCAAGAACGGTAGGTCGAGTTGGAATCGGGAGAGATTCACTATGCCTAACTTGTTGCAAGGACGAAGAAATGTTAGGATATTTTATACCTTTCATAGTTTCTGTGTTATGACGTTAGACGTTTAACATACAAAAATAAAAATCATAAATATGATTTTGCAGGGCCCCCACACCAAGGGAACTGCAAAAAGCGTTATTTTTCTCTTCCCATTTTTCCACAGTTTCAGTCCCTCAACATACATACGGCTTACCTTGTGCAGCCTTATACCAAAGTAAGCATAGTGGACGTTTTTCAAGAAACTATTAATGTCCTGCCTCTGCTTATCAATTACATGTCTACAATAAACACAGAATATGTTTGGGGTATTCAAACAGGTGTGGGAACTCACTTCTGAGAATCTGCAAAACCACATTTTACAGCACGAATATAACCTTACAGCACTATAGCATGCCATAAATGAACTAAATTTTCCTGCCTAACAGCCAGATTGATTTGCAAGTGTGGCCAACTGATTCGTCTTACTAAAATAAAATTGACCTACCTGGAAATAAGATTTGTCTCTGAGGAACTTAGGTTTAAATGAAAAAGAGTCTACTTGATTTGTGAAAACAACTGTACGTGGTAGAAAGAAACTGATAACAGCTCTGAAAACAACGCAAAAAACTACTTTATGAGTAGCAAAAATTACGTAAATGTCAAAAATCATGTTGTATAGCAGTGTAATAAATCAGTTTGAAAGCCAGTGATTGCGGATTTGTTCTACAAGGGCATTACGAAAATTTTTGGAAAGTGTGTTAGTTGTGGGACAAGTCAGTCTATTCGAGTGCCCCGTGGGGAAAGCAACTGCTGTTCGATTCGTCGTGACAGCTCCCATGGTCAGACTAACAGCACTTGTTTGGCGGTAGGAGAAAGTACACGGCTTGCACTCTTGTTATGCTCGCGAGGCGGGCTATTACTCATCCTTGACAGTGACCGGTTTCCACTTCGCTGGTGGCGAGGGCAGGTCCTCCTGTGAACTGGTTATAGCTGGTAGCTGCTGCAACAGCTTCAGCCTTAAGAATCACGTGTAGGCGTGGCCCCCCTCTTACAGAAAGCCGCAATACCGTGGGACCTGTCTGACAATTCTTGCGTCCGAAGGGAGAAAACGGTGACCGACTGAAACTAGTAACAGCGAGCAGTACATCTACATCCATACTCCGCAAGCCACCTGATGGTGTGGGGCGGAGGGTACTTTGAGTACATCTATCGGTTATCCCTTCTATTCCAATCTCGTATTGTTCGTGGAAAGAAAGATTGTCGGTATGCCTCTGCGTGGGCTCTAATCGCTATGATTTTATCCTCGCGGTCTCTTCGCGAGTTATACGTAGGAGGGAGCAATAAACTGCTTGACTCCTGCATGAAGTTCGGCGGCGGTACGCTACTGAGCGTCTCTCTTGCAAAATCTTCCACTGAAGTTTGTCTATCGTCTCCGTAATGCTTTAACCATTACTGAATGATCCTGTAACGAAGCGCGCTGCTCTCCGTTGGATCTTCTCTATCTCTACTATCAATCCTATCTGGTACGGATCCCACACCGGTGAGCAGTATTCAAGCAGTGGGCGAACAAGTGTACTGTAACCTACTTCCTTTGTTTTCGGACTGCATTTCCTTAGGATTCTTCCAATGAATCTCAGTCTGGCATCTGCTTTACCGACGATCAACTTTATATGGTCTTTCCATTTTAAATCTCTCCTAATCCGTACTCCCAGACAATTTATGGAATTAACTGCTTCCAGTTGCTGACCTGCTATATTGTAGCTAAATGATAAGTGATCTTTATTTCTATGTATTCGCAGCACATTAAACTTGTCCACATTGAGATTCAGTTGCCATTGCCTGTACCATGCGTCAATTCGTTGCAGATCCTCCTGCATTTCAGTACAATTTTCCATTGTTACAACCTCTATATATACTACAGCATCATCCGCCCCCGGTAGCTGAGTGCTGTGCTTGGGTAGCTCATTTGGTAGAGCACTTGCCCACGAAAGGCAAAGGTCCGGAGTTCGAGTCTCGGCCCGGCACACAGTTTTAATCTGCCAGGAAGTTTCATATCAGCGCACACTTCGCTGCAGAGTGAAAATCTCATTCTATAGTTTAAGTTCGGCGCTAGCGGCTGTACGAAGCGGAAGTCCGATACTTCCGCCTGTGCGGCGTGTGCGAGTTTTTTTTTACTTGTGGACTTAGTCTGCGCGCGGGCTAGTAACAACGATCATGGCGAACAAGTACAGAAAAACTACATTACGATTCAATTTCTGCAAAGACTACGAACGAACAAAGGCTTTAGCAGTGGAACGATTCATTCGAGAGGACGTCAAGATACCGCCAAACGATATTGTCGGAATTCACCTGTCCATCGTTAGTCCCATGGTGAATGTTAAGATGGTAAATGACGAGGCGTGTGAGAGAATTCTACAGGCGACAAAAGGAGGTCTCCGATTTTCCCATAGTGACGGGAATGTCGGCACGGTAACGGTAGAACATGCTGGTCTGGATGTACGGACAATACGTGTTTTTGAGCTGCCATTTGAGCTCCCGGCTGACGAAGATATCGAGGCTTTTAAGCCATACGACACGGTACATGGTCACACAGCAGAACGCTGGACACGATTCGCCACGTACCCCGTTCTTAACGGAGTGCGACAGATCACAATTGATCTTCAGAAGCATGTACCGTCCTATGTGACAATTGGTGGTTGTCGGGCGGTGGTGATTTACGATGGTCAACCACGTACATGTTCTGAATGTGGCCAGGGGGGACACCTCAGGTCGAACTGTATTCAACGACGGATTTCGCAACTGCCTTCAGATGTGCGGGAGCCGTCGCCGGCGATGACGGTACTACCGATCACCTATGCCAATTCCATCACTGCGTCCGCTGATGACCGAAAGGACACAGCCCCGGTGGAATATCAAGATGGCACTCTCCGAAACCTTGTAGCAGACGTCGGGATGACAGAGGATGCTGCTCCATCGCGCTTACAATCTACGGCGACAACATCAGATGAGACCGAACTCCCACCAAGCACACCGATAGTACCCGAAGCAGTTCCAGCCACTACGGATGCTGTTTCGTCTGGAACGCACTCTGTGACGACAACATAAGTTTCGACCGAACTTCCGCCAAGTATAATGATGGGACTCGAAACACTTCCAGTTCCTACGGATGCTTTTCTGTCGGGTAGCCGTGATTCCCTACAATCTGAGGACACGGAAGGACGATCACGCAAACACCGTTCCCCGAAAAGGAGGAAACGGCGTCGTCGCACGACATCTCCTAGGCCTTGGAACCATTAATTGGGAGGCTAAGAAATTCTCTTTCTGGGATGGAATTGCGGGGCTACATCTTCAGATGTCGTGCCTATGCAGACAACCTCCTGCTGCTCGTTCGTTCTGAGGAAGAGGTGAAGACGGTCCTTGAACTGTTGTGGGAGCACAGTGTGACGGCGGGTAGTGCAGTGAACATGAACAAATCGGCAGCAATGCCGGTTGGAAGGGGCCTTACGCCGGAAGAAATCAGTCCATTTCCTTATGTGCAACGATTTCGCTATCTCGGCATAGACTTTACCTCATCTGTCAAACATACTGCGGCAGTTAACTACCGACGTATTTTACAGACAACGCGTACCATGGTCCGACAACATCTTCTGCGGCGCCTTGATCCTTTGCAACGAGTCGAATATCTGAACACTTATGTGGTTTCTCGAATGATGCATATTTCGCAGATCCTTCCCCTACCACTCACGCTCGGGCGTCGACTTCAATCAGCACTAGGCTATTTTGTGATGATTGGGTCGCCCCTCAAGGTGCGATACGCAACGCTCACGCTCCCTACGGACAAGGGGGGACTCGGACTTACGAATGTTCGCTGCCGAGCGACGGCGCTCCTTCTAGCCACGATGTACAAGCAATGGCGTAGCGGGCGTGATTCCCTTACATCCCGCCTACTGGATCTCCTAGTTCCAGCGTCCCTCACACCTCCGGTGGCGGTGGGCAACATTACGCCTTATTTTGCGCGTGTATCAACATTTATCGTGGAACTTAGTTATATCAGAGACGAGCTTCCACGCACGAGACCGCCATGCGCGAAGGATTTTTATGTTTGGCTGCTACGACGGATAAGTCGTAATGTCATTGAACTCAAACACCCCAAGTTGCATTGGCCGAAGATTTGGAGACATGTGCACCAAAAATTCCTTCCTACCTTCGTTCGGGCACTGTGGTTCTCTGTCGCCTGTGGCAAGTTCAACACCAACCAACGGCTCCATGCAATTGGACTAGTGGACACTCCACTATTCCCGAAATGTCGGCAAGTGGATGACGACCATCACCGCTTAACTTGTGTCGCGGTGGAGGACGTCTGGCTCCTAGGAAGACAGATGCTGGCTTGCTACCTCCGTGTGACCCTACAACATATTACACCTGCTTCCTTCTTAGATCCGGAGAGTGACTACTTTCCGGCGACTAAATCACAGTCGATCATCTGGGTCAAAGATTGGACGATCTCTATGGGGATGGTGCCAAATCGCGACTTGACTTTTGGTATTTCTTGCAGCAAGCCCACAATGAGGTTCATAGATGGTCACACTATCGGAAAACCTTTGCCAACTATCTTCAGGCAGTCTTCCTCGACCCCCTACTTAGTTGGGATGTGTCGGGTGCAGTCGGTGTGCACATTTGACAGCTCATAATGAACCTCACGCTTCTCTCACCGCTCAATATGTAATGCATATACTATACAATGAAATGATCTACATGTTCCTTTTAACAGAGTGATCTTTATGGAAAATAAATAAATAAATAAATAAAAACAACATTCCTGTTTCCTTAAAATTGTGATTTTATATATATATATATATATATATATATATATATATATATATATATATATATATATATATTGCAGAGGATGCATTTCATTTAGTGTTTGTGAATTGCAAAAAACAAAAAAAAATTTTAAAAATGTGGTCAGCGCGACGGGCTGTCAGTCCTAAGGGCCCGTGTTCGATTCCCTTCTGGGTCGGAGATTTTCTCCGCTCAGGGACTGGTTGTTGTGATAATCATCGCCATTTCATCCCCATCGACGAGCAAGTCGCCGCAGTGGCGTCAAATCCAAAGACTTGCACCAGGCGAGTGGTCTACTCGACGTGAGGACCTCGTCACACGGCGTTCGCAAAAAGCCTCAGTGAACTTCCAATGTTATCCACAAGGTCATTTATGTCCATTTTGGGAATTTGCAATTGAATCTCAATGTAGGCAAGTGAAATGTGCTGCGAATGCATAGAAAGATAGATCCGTTATCATTTAGCTTCAAAATAGCAGGTCAGCAACTGGAAGCAGTTAACTCCATAAATAATCTGGGAGTACGCAATAGGAGTGATTTAAAATGGAATGATCATCAGCTCGTGGTCTCGCGGTAGCGTTCTCGCTTCCCGAGCACGGGGTCCCGGGTTCGATTCCCGGCGGGGTCAGGGATTTTTCACCTGCCTCGTGATGACTGGGTGTTTGTGTCGTCTTCATCATCATCATCAATCATCCCCATTACGGTCGGAGGAAGGCAATGGCAAACCACCTCCACTAGGACCTTGCCTAGTAAGGCGGCGCGGGTCTCCCGCGTCGCTCCCCTACGCTCGGTAAACGGAGTATGGGACTCATCATCATCATCATCATATAAAGTTGATCGTCGGTAAAGCAGATGCCAGCCTGAGATTCATTGGAAGAATCCTAAGGAAATGCAATCCGAAAACAAAGGAAGTAGGTTACAGTACGCTTGTTCGCCCACTACTTGAATACTGCTCAGCAGTGTGGGATCCGTACCAGATAGAGTTGATAGAAGTGATAGAGAAGATCCAACGGAGAACAGCGCGCTTCGTTACAGGATCATTTAGTAATCGCGAAAGCGTTACGGAGATGATAGATAAACTCCAGTGGAAGACTCTGCAGGAGAGACGCTCAGTAACCCGGTACGGGCTTTTGTTAAAGTTTCGAGAACATACCTTCACCGAAGAGTCAAGCAGTATATTGTTCCCTCCTACGTATATCTCGCGAAGATACCATGAGGATAAAATCAGAGAGATTAGAGCCCACACAGAAGCATACCGACAATCCTTCTTTACATGAACGATACGAGACTGGAATAGAAGGGAAAACCGATAGAAGTACTCAGGGTACTCTTCGCCACACACCGTCAGGTGGCTTGCGGAGTATGGATGTAGATGTAGAGAAGATGTAGATGTGTATATTGTGAATAGCAACGGTCCTACGACACTCCGCTGCGGCACACCTGAAATCACTCTTACTTCGGAAGACTTCTCTCCATTGAGAATGACTTGCTGCGTTCTGTTATCTAGGAACTCTTCAATCCAATCACACAGTTGGTCTGATAGTCCATATGCTCTTACTTTGTTCATTAACAGTTACCATAGTTTGGAGCCAGTAGAATAGTCTCGGGGTTTGAATCTCAGTCAGAAACCTTCGGACAAGGTCAGCCTTTGCCCGCCGTTTGTTTAATGATCTCTCTGTTGTTTCGACAACACGAGTGGCCAGACACTCAAAGATTTATCCTCCACCACTGATGGTGGACTGTGGAAGGTGGATCTCTCACAGTTACCATGTACTGGTTCTGCCAAAACGCTATAAAATCACAAAGATGATCAAAATAACTCATTTGAAGATCACAAGATGAAAGACAACAGACAATAAGTGAATAAGGGACCACATATTTCTCAAGAATTTTGTACTATGTCAAAGTTTGAGGTCGGGTACTTGCAATCCAACCCACATGCGTGTGACATTATGGTAAGAGAAGTTAAGGCAGTACCTCACTTTTGTGTATTACTTGTTCTTAATCTCCTCAGAAAAGTCTTTTTTCTTATTTTAAAAGATCGTTGAATTAAAAGGGAATTTTTACTAAGCCACTTTTATAAACTTTGCCAACTCTGAGTCCAGGCGTCGCGCGCCTGCTCTTGAGAAGTATAATAGCTCTCAAATAACATATTTAACCTGCATTTTATCCAGTCTGACAAAGCATTACTTGGTACCCATCTGCTGCTGCTTTTTATAGGTACGAAAAGTAATTTTCATTTTTCTTCTTAGTCAAATGTTTGAGTAGAGCGAAGACAAGACTCCCAAGAAATTACATACTAGATTTTTGTCCGAATTGTCATAGGCATACGAAGAGTGGGAAATTGACAACTCTAGTATCAAACTGACTTGGGTGCTGTCTAATTTTGCAAAAAAGTAATCAGGGTAATTAAGAAAAATTTAATCAGTGATTTGAGGGAAAGTTACACAATGGATGTTTGCTCGAATTTTCATAGTGAACTGTGTCTGGTTCGGTGATCCAAGCTGAGCGTCTGCTTTTACAAAAATAATACTGCAGGACGAGCAGATGAAATGCTCTTTACTTTGACAAAATAATAAGTAAGTTATCCTTGTAGTAAACCACTGTGCACAAAGACAATTCCGACACAGTGAAGTGACCAATTGGGAATACTGCCGGGTATATTTAATTTTAATGGTTTGCCTAACCAGAAAAATTTGCAAGACTACTTAAACGTCTTGAAATCTAATTTAAGCCTGAGATTAACAGTTATTTATTTACGTATTTCCAACATGAAGTCATGAAACGACCAGCAAATTTGCTAACATAAATTGTGTATTGTAATTCCGTCACAGTTGCGTTTTATTATGCTGACGACTAGTTTCGAACCAAGAAGTTCAGTTTCAAGGCAGACTTGTTAAGCTGCACTAACAGTGCTTGGCTAGGTAACAATCAATTTACACGTGGGTAATATACACATAATATTCACATGGAATGTCAGATCAATTTCACAATACAGATACTTTCACAAAGTGCAGTTGAACTAGACTAGCGACTAGTGCTGAAGACCGCTCACTAGAGCTCTATCAGACTTACCAGTATGAGGTCTAGTTCACGAAAAATCAAATTGCAAAATAAGCCAAAACTTCCCTGTTTCCTCTTGATCTATACTAGTATGTTTTAATAATAGTAGGATACCGATTGATATTTAAATATGTTTTATTTCATGCTTTCTGAACAAAACATGAAGGTAAAAAAATTTAAAAAAAAACAAACAATCAAAAGTTTTGTAACATTATTTGTCTACAAGTGTGAAATGAAATACAACAGATAAACATTTGACTCTCCTCATTTGCTCTACATGTTTCCGAGCGTTATTCACAGGCACGTCAAATGTTTCTCTAATGTATTTTATTTCTTGCTTTTGGACAAATTATTTCATTAAGCACTTGAGAGACTTTCAGTTTTTTATTATGTTGTCTTGTAAATTAAAAGTTGACACATAAAATAGATATTTTTGTCTTTCTCTAGTTGTGATGATACCAAATGGTGGCCAATACCGGTTTTGGATAGAAAAACGTTTTCCAAGATTGAATCAACGAAAATATTAAGTGTGCAAATAAAATAAAAGAGAGATGTTAAACTTGATCGCGTCGTAAATCCAGAATATTTTCATTTTCAAACAACATCAAATTACACCATAAGCTGAAACTTCCCTGTTTTCACTTGATCTATAGTGGTATGATATTCATAATAGTCGAATACCCATTGATATTTAAATATGTTTTAGTTCATGATTTCTGCACAAAATATTAATGTAAAAAAAATAAAGAAACAGTCAAACGTTTTGTGACATTATTAGTCTAAAGTTGCATAATTTTAATACTTTTGTACACTCTTGACTATCTAGTAAAGGCCCTTAAGTCTGCTGTCAGCAACATAATAAAATATTCATACTGTATGATACGCACTACACATATATATATTTTATCATATTCCAACAAAATATATGGGGAATGCCCTCAACGATGGCAGTAAGCTACTAAGAAAACTGGTGGCTTGAGAAACTAATGAATATGTAACTATGCTCAGAAGTGCAGTAGATACTAGGAAAAGAACAGGGAACATATTATTATAGTTAACCCTGTGTACTTATTATTCAAGGAATTCATGTCTTCTTTCATTACAGTCACAGCTCACCTCAGATGAGAGATTGACTATGTGCACACCTTGTACAACGTATGAAAAGAAAAGAAAATTTCTTGTGGATCACGGTTAAGCACACCACAAATATATAGGTTATTCAGAAACGTGTATCAGAAAGTCACAGGAGCACTGCCTAAAAGTAGAAAAGAAGTCTAATAAATACGAGTCCAAAAACAAAGTGTGGAAATGTCAAACGTTCTAAGTGCTATTTTCGCACCAAACCAGTTTTCCGTGCTTTTATGTTCTCGGTACTCTTTTGCATATTCCTCGGTTTGTTACAAGTGCCAAATCAAGGAGAAAATATTTCCAACATTCATTATTAGTTGGCGCCTGTTCTTTTTACCCTCTGGAGTTGCAGTTGCCACACGTTAAGATTTCTAAAATTTAGTTTTTGATGATGTTTAGCGTTAGCCTGGGATGCTTTGAGGAAATACACAAGTTTTTGGCGAGTGGGAGCAGAGTTTTTAGCTGTACAGTGTTTTTTTTATAGAGAAACGAAGAAGTATAAGCAAGACCTTTGTTACGCAAAATTTACGCAATATTGTTTAGTCAGTTAAAGCTATGAACCGATTCCATGTAAGTCCAATCGAGGAGGTGCTAAGTGTGCTGACCAGTCTTCCACATCCTTCAGTCCTTTTCCTCCGAGAGTCATGAACCCCTGCGTACAAACTTTCTTTGAGTTTAAATACGCTGTTGAAATTTCGTTGTCATTGCAGACGTGGAAGTTCTGGAAGCGTAGTGTGAACGACGTGACTCATACTCATACTCAATAGCTATAAAAATTCTTATTCTGAAAGAGAATAGGTACATGCCAGTATGCTGAAACGAATAAAGGCCGTGTCCAATATATGCCACGCCATTCTTCATCTGTAAGACCAGCCTTGTTTATCAATTGGAAAACAGGAAGAGCTTCCTCAACAACACAGGGAGGTCTATAGTAAATTTAGCAACATTTGATCCCGAGAAGGGAGTTTTCTAAGAAACAGATGTCAGTACTAAATTTTTTCATTGAATTCAGTATTGTCATTCTAGTATAAAAAATTCAAAAGAGATGAGAAATCGATTTTGTGAGTAGTGTTCAACTAGTTAAAACGTTAATGCTGTATTTCTGTGCTTCTACTATCATAAATAAAATGTAGTGTCTCAGTATTAATGGCACTTGAAACTAAAACTTTTTATTCGGCACTTAGAACTAATCAGTACGCAGGTATGGCACATAGGACGCTCTTAACACATTATTTATTTTCTAATTTGTCTCATTATTGTTTGCAGTGATGAGCTGAGCAGCATAATTTTGTGCTATCAGAAAACCTTCTCAATTTTTTGTGTACAAATAGGTCATGCATACAAAGAGGCAAATTGTTTTTTGATTATCCTTCCAAATTTGAAACTGGCACTTAGAATATTTGATATTTCCGCTTCTCAAATACTTCCGAGATATGAGCCATTCTGTCTTATGGTAACCGTCTGTCGATGCTACAGGTGGTGCTAAGTGTGGTGACCACCCAGTCTTATACATCCTTCAGTCCTCCTTCTCAGAGAATCATGAAACCTTGCCAACATACCTGGTCCCCCTTGCATTTTGTCACATACACGAGACTGATGCTCCTGTAATATGTGCACATTCTACACTAGTGCGCAATACGTGAATGGCTTTAAATGACCCCATAGCTAGAAATCTAAAAGATTAAAGTCAAGTGAACGGGGGAGCCATGCCTGAACCTCCTCAACTACTTCACGCTCAGTAAACAATAATGTCAGGCACTGTTATTCGAGGCGTAGAACATGAGACTGTGCCGAGAATTTAGCTAATCAGTCATCGTTTTCCAAGGGTAACATTCTACCACATCGAAGGTAATTTGTCACAAGAAATTATTGACAAAAATCACCTGTTAATTGTTCCGGTTAAGTATCCGGCACTTAGAGTCTTTCAGCCACTGTTCCTTTCGACACAACAATTCTAAAGCAAACGTAGTGGGGGAAATATATAGCTAAGAATGGCTATGACAATTCACTCAGCTACAATAATTTCGATAGGGAATTATTAACGAATAAAATGAGTAATACAGATGCTGAGCTTCCAAGGGAAAAAAAATGGTCTGGCTGAATAATTTAGTTTCTTGAAATGATGGATAATTTTGAAATAATTCACTGCAAAATCAGTTGACTACAGCAGTAGCTTTCATAATTTTCGACTGCGACTACATCTCGATTACATAATATTGTATCATGTGTGCTGATGGAAATATTATCCAAAATTACTGAGTTTATCATGTCTGAGTCATTGTGCTTATTGATGTTGACAGAACATTTTTAATACGTTAAAACGTACTGTGAATACCGTAACACTTATCTGAACACGATTCACAAACGTCGCAGGACACCAGGACTTATATTTACAAATTTTGTTTTTAGATGAATTTAATTAGATCAGAAAAACCATAGTTTCAAACGAATGAAATTCTTTATGAAGTACTTCTTACCAAGCGATCGACACACCATGAGAATATAGAAGCATAAACGATTTTTCTTTCAATATTTAGCTTGTTTACTGCCAGAATACAAATTAAATGAAATTAAATAATCAGTTTCAAATAAAAGAATACTCGGCTGAAGGAGTGTTTTAATGCAAACTAAATGTTAGTTAATTTAGATTTGCTCATGATTTTTTCAAAGGGACAACATTATATTTAACTGTGTTTAATTCTCTTACATATTTATTGTAATTCGTCATGCCAATAGGAATTTTGGAATCAGGAACCTATAGCAGGTAATAATGTAATAGGTTAAAAATGTAATATACCACTGAATGGGATTTATAATGCAAATTACTAATCACTGTAAGTATCCCTCTCATAGACTCGTGGAGCTGCTGCCGTCGAACGTCGTAATCTTGTGGAGAGGTTGAAACTTTCTGGCAGATTAAAACTGTGTGCCGGACCGAGACTCGAACTCGGGACCTTTGTCTTACGCGTCCAAGTGCTCTACCAACTGAGCTACCCAAACACGATTCAGCCCCGTCCTCATAGCTTTAGTTCTGCCAGTACTTCGTATCCTACCTTCCAAACTTTACAGAAGCTCTCCCGCGAATCTTCTCTGGGAACATCCCCCAGGCTGTGGCTAAGCCATGTCTCCGCAATATCCTTTCTTTTAGGAGTGCTGGTTCTGCTGGGTTCGCAGGAGAGCCTCCACCTCCAATTGCGCAACGCTACACGCTGTTCACATCCAACTGCCCAACACTACAATAGCGAATATTGCAAAAATGAGTCCAAGGAGCCACAAACTGCATACAGCACAGTCAGTGATTTTCATACACAGCGCTACGTGGCATTACCAACATGAAAACCTGTGCCGCCAGCAGTGGTGGATGTGGGGAGAGAGAAGCCAGAGTTTTGAGATGTTAATATTAGCGGACGATTGGACGTGTGTCCGCCAGAAAAAGGAAATTTCTAAAGATGGATGTCATGAACTGATTATATACATATCATTTGCTAACTGTGCCTATCAGTAGTTAGAGCCTTTTATTTACCTGGCAGTAGTGGCGCTCGCTGTATTGCAGCAGTTCGAGTAACGAAGATTTTTGTGAGGTAAGTGATTCATGAAAGGTATAGGTTATTGTTACCCACGGCCATTCTTTTGTAGGGATTATTGAAAGTCAGATTGCGTTGAGGTAAAATATTGTGTGTCAGTTTAGTGATGATCAGAATAAGTTAAGAGAGAAATGTCTGAGTACGTTCAGGTTTACTCAGCTGTTTCTGTATCAAATAACGTAAGAGTTTTTCCAGCACTGTCATTCTTAATTTTCTAAGGGAACGCTTGAACAGTAAAACTCTAGTAGAGGAATAGGTAAATGAATAAGTGTTGTTGTGGTGTTCAGTCCTGAGACTGGTCTGATGCAGCTCTCCATGCTATTCTATCCTGTGCAAGCTTCTTCATCTCCCAGTACTTACTGCAACCTACATCCTTCTGAATCTGCTTTGTGTATTCTTCTCTTGGTCTCCCTCTACGATTTTTACACTCCACGCTGCCCTCCAATGCTAAATTCGTGATTCGTTGATGCCTCAGAGCATGTCCTACCAACCGGTTCTTTCTTCTTGTCAAGTTGTGCCACAACCTCCTCTTCTCCCCATTTCTATTCAAGACCTCCTCATTAGTTATGTGATCTATCCATCTAATCTTCAGCATTCTTCTGTAGCACCACATTTCGAAAGCTTCTATTCTCTTCCTGTCCGAAATATTTATTGCCCATGTTTCACTTCCATGCATGGCTACACTCCATACAAATACTTCCAGAGACGACTTCCTGACACTTAAACCTATACTCGATGTTAACAGATTTCTCTTCTTCAGAAACGCTTTCCTTGCCATTGCCAGTCTACATTTTATATCCTCTCTACTTCGACCATCATCGGTTATTTTGCTCCCCAAATAGCAAAACTCCTTTACTACTTTTAAGGGTCTCATTTCCTAATGTAATTCCCTCAGCATCACCAGACTTAATTCGACTACATTCCATTATCCTCGTTTTGCTTTTGTTGATGTTCATCTTAAATCTTGTAAGAGGTCCATGATTAAAGAATATGTTGCTAGCGCACTCGAGCAGATGTAATTTCGATGTATTGCTCACGCGCTGCCTGCGACATGTAAGCTATAAGAGAATCTGAGTCCAAAGAGCAGTGTTGACTGCAGTAGGAACTGTGTGGCAGTTATCTGTGGGAGGTTACGCTGAATGCTATAAATATATTTCTTACTGTTGGGAGATTACGGAATTACAATCTTATATACTGTCCATTCCGTTCAACTGCTCTTCCAAGTCCTCTGACAGAATTACAATGTCATCGGCGAACAAATAAATAAGTGAACATTTATTTTATATCAAATTTTATTGGAAAAAGACAACGGAGAAGAAGACGGAAACGAACTAGGTGTTTGTGGAGCGGCGTTCCAACATAGTCCCACACGTCCACACTCAGCGGTAGAAGTATGGGTAGGGGAAGGCGGAGTAGGCGCTGACGGCGGGGTAGCCGAAGGCGCTGTAGGCGTAGGGGGCGGCGTAGGCGTAGTAGGCCTCGGCGCCCTTCAGGGTCTCCTTGGCCTTCTCCTGGGCCAACACGGCCGCCACCAGCAGGACAACGAGGAGAGAGCAGACCTGTAAACACAGAACACACCCTGTAGTCGAAGTAGAGAGGATGTAAAATGTAGACTGACAATGGCAAGGAAAGCGTTTCTGAAGAAGAGAAATTTGTTAACATAGAGTATAAGTTTAAGTGTCAGGAAGTCGTCTCTGAAAGTATTTGTAGGGAGTGTAGCCATGTATGGAAGTGAAACATGGGCAATAAATAGTTTAGACTAGAAGAGAGTAGAAGCTTCCGAATGTGGGGCTACAGAAGAATGCTGAAGATTAGATTGGTAGATCACATAACTAATGAGGAAGTATTGAATAGAATTGGGAGAAGAGAAATTTGTGGCAGAACTTGACTAGAAGAAGGGATCGGTTGGTAGGACATGTTCTGAGGCATCGAGGGATCACTAATTTAGTATTGGAGGGCAGCGTGGAGGGTAAAAATCGTAGAGGGAGACCAAGAGATGAATACACTAAACAGATTCAGTAGGATGTATGTAGCAGTATGAACTGGGAGATGAAGAAGCTTGCACAGGATAGAGTAGCATGGAGAGCTGCATCAAACCAGTCTCTGGACTGAAGACCACAACAACAACAATGCACTATCTGATCAAAAGAATGAGGACACCTACATTTGCTGTAGTGTGTATCTATCCTTCCCCTTTATGACGGCTTGTCCACAAACCATTGCTCACAGATGCTACTTATAATGGGGCGATTGTCTCCGAACTGTTCCTCTGCTACATGCAATAAACAAATCTGCAAAATGTGTTCATATCCTTCCGCATTTAGCATTTTCTTAAGCGCAGTAAGGAGACCACACCGTAACCCCGAAGACACCCCAATACTGGAACACCCACTCCTTCGTATTGGACTAATGGCACTACACACGGTGGCAAGTAATGTTCTTCAGGCATTCCCCAAATCCAAACGCGTTCATCGGTTTGCCACACTGAACAGCGTGATTCACCACTCCAAATCGCTCAATTCTTGTCGTCCGCTGTCAGATGCCGTGTCTCGTTGTATCACCTCGAGCGTAGTGTAGCACTGAGTACAGAAATGTGTGACTCATGAGGAGATGCTCAATCATTGTACTCCATTCTCTTTGACTCCCTACGCACAACCATTCTGCTGTCTGGACTGCAAACAGCACTTTGGAACTCACGAGCGATTCATCCCGCTGAT
Source organism: Schistocerca gregaria (assembly GCF_023897955.1). Taxonomy (NCBI): domain Eukaryota; kingdom Metazoa; phylum Arthropoda; class Insecta; order Orthoptera; family Acrididae; genus Schistocerca; species Schistocerca gregaria. The sequence goes on from NC_064922.1 coordinate 872,673,497, forward strand.
TTGATGCCATTTTTACAACCACCACTGGCAGCGCCCGACAATCCCTGCCGGTCAATACATGAGATGTGCCTGCATTTGGCTAAGCTTTGAAGTATGTAGCAGGTAATTCACATTCAGCGACTCATGTGTCTATAATTCGCAAGATACCCTTACAGTGCTGTGCTTTTCGGAGCGTGGCGTAAGTAGGTCCGTTTCTTCTTAAGTTCTCATATGGTAAGAGAGAAAAGCCACTATTAACACTTTGCCGACCGACGACACCACAGTGGTGTCGTGTGCATAGTATGGCCCAGTGGCCGCTGACAGCACTTTAGTATCTTTTTCATTCTGTTGATGTTCTGTTTAGGTAACAATAAGTTACACAAGTCAACCAGTTTTTGTTCTTTTTTGTAAGTACTTGTGCACTTTCAACATGGCAGATGAAAGAGACGATACGATTATTTACGATGAATGCGCGGACGTGTTCTCTGACGTTCCGGACGGCTTGGCCGATTGGGAAAAAGACATTGGATATAAAAAAAAAATGCAAGTGAAGCAGAGTCGTCGGAAGATAGTGAAATACGTCGAAGAAGAATTCGGCGAACGCTACGGTTGCCAACTGATTCGAATGAATCAGACGAAGAAGACAGACTATGATTTACTGAGAACCAATAATAAATTTGAAGGATCTCCAGGTCGACACATATTTCCCAAAGATACAAAGAGCGTCGTGGATATCGTTGAATTATATATTGGGAACGATCTATTTGAATATATTAGCATCGAAACCAACAAGTCAAAATTGCAATAGGAGGAAACTGGATAAAAATGCCAAATTAGAAAATTATTTGGGCTTGCTATCCTTATGGAAATGCCAAAATAGAAAATTATTTGGGATTGCTATCTTTATGGGAATTGTAAAAAGAAAAGCAAGGGTCGATGATTACTGGTCAACGAATCCGTTGATAGACACACCGATATTTCGCAAAACCATGTCTCACAATCGATTCAGACAAATATTATCATTTTTACATTTTTCCGAAAACAACAGTAAACCGAATAATGCCGACCGGCTTTTCAAAGTGCAATTTACAATTTATTATTTTTTCAAAAAGTTTAAACAAGGATTTAACCTAAGTCAAAACATCTCAATTGATGAGGAAATGATACCGTGGCGTGGACAGTTAAAATTTAAAGTTTCCCATTCGTCGAAAATTATGAAATATGGCATACTCATTCGGATGCTGTGTGATTCGAGTACGGGATACGTTTCCTCATTCAAGATATATTCCGGCGCTGGACAATCTTTAGCAAAAACAGTGATGGAACTATTGTCACCTTATGGAAAGTGGCATCACCTCTACATGGATAATTATTATAGCAGTGTAGAACTTGCAGAGAAGTTACTTGAAAAGAGAGTTCGAGTTTGTGGAACGATACGGCAAAATAGAGGATATCCGGAGAAATTAAAGCGCGCGAAAGTCGATATGATGGAAGCGTGTCATCAACGGGAAGCTGACAAGTGGCCAGCAACAAGCCAAGTAATCCGAATTAGCGCTGTCGGCGCCAAGCAAATAAATTTGTAGGAGACGTGCTGGCGGCAAAGTGTTAACACACACTGGTAGTGACGCATTTTCTGTTGTCTCATTATATGAATTTTTTGCAAAATGTACGATGTAACGTACTGTTCTACTAGTTGCAGAATGTTTGGGAGTTAAATACCATTCACACCACAGTTGTTTAATACTTAATCAAGTGGTCTAGCTTGTTACTGTGTGCATCATATCTGCGACCAAACAGCTACGAGCTCATACACATGATGTTGCTAACAGCTACGAGCTCATACACATGCTGTTGCTTTCATCGCATACAGGACGACAAAAATGGAACTGACGTAACTCTTTTTCAGGTTTAGTTGCAACATTATCTAAGTGGAAAAGAATTCATTAGGTAACACATTCTAACATTACAAAACATTCTTCCGGTGGAAGGTAGTTTGCCGAAAAGTGTGACAATTGTAGATTGTGATCATAAGTGTCAGATCATTATAAAAAAAAGGATCTTCACCTTTACTCTTAAACTTTCCTTTGGTTTTACATGATTTAAAACTTTTAGACGATCTACAATTGTTAACTAGTGCCAGTTTTTAGATAATGTATCGGTATGTTTGAATAGTCACTTTTTCATTTTTTCAGATAAGTCTGGTTCAGCCTGACCAGATACGTGAACAACCGCTGAATAACGTCGATACTATCATCTCTGAAAGTCGATTACCCTAGCAGCAAGTGTATCGGTACATGTATTCTACTGATGGAGGTATCAGAACGGTTTTCGCTTGTAGCTTTCGACTCGATCGTTTCCGGACCAGACTAACTTACCTACGATTGTTTTATTTATCCTTCTCTATCGTCCCTGAGGAGAAATCGAACAGAATTGGGGAGAAGAGGAGTTTGTGGCACAACTTGACAAGAAGAAGGGACCGGTTGGTAGGAGATGTTCTGAGGCATCAAGGGATCACAAATTTAGCGTTCGAGGGCAGCGTGGAGGGTAAAAATCGTTGAGGGAGACCAAGAGATGAATACACTAAGCGGATTCAGAAGGATGTAGGTTGCAGTAAGTACTGAGAGATGAAGAAGCTTGCACAGGATAGAGTAGCATGGAGAGCTGCATCAAACCAGTCTCTGGACTGAAGACCACAACAACAACATCGTCCCTGAAAGCTTGTAACACCATCACAGGGTCACCATCTCTATAAAATTTCCTGGGTGTTGATGTTTGAAATCGGGCTTTCGAAGATATTCACCATCCTCTGCTCAGGGGCTTATTGCTGGGAACGAAGTGTTTGTGTACCTTTGCTTAACTTACCATATTTGTGGTGTGACTTCCCTATGGCGGGATTTGCGTCCGAAAATGTGGGAATCGGAGAATAAAGCATTTTCTAGCGCCCAGCCCCAGGGTCCGTTAACTCTACAATCACTGCATGATTTAAATTTAGTAGTGTACGTGCGATATTCTACAGCTTTCTAAGTTACAAAGTCCTCATAAGATGAGCTATAAGATTTTCTAATTTCCAGAGGAGTTCTTATATTCTACTGGAAGCCTTTGTTTTGCTGTCGCTGAATTTCCCAAGTTTCTGTACTTAAATGACTTTTGTGTCCAATACTGCGCTCAGACACGTTTCGGACTGCATACCCTAAGTAATTTTTGTGACATTTACATCGTATGTTGTAAACGCTATTTATAAAAAAAAAGGCAATGTTCAACTGGAAGCAGCATTCACATAATTACCCTTGGCCGAGGAAACAATGATGATATACCATATCTACCTGGTATGGGTACCATTTTTTACGGGTATGCCACAAATGGAAGCTGGATTAGAAACGAAAACCGGGTTTGGTGTTCAGGCGAGGTCATTACAGATCGAGCATAAGTTCGGGTTGAGAAAGGCTGAGAAAGGAAAGTGGCTGTGTCGTTTTTAAGGAAACTGTCTCGTCATTTAAATAATATCACTCACGGAAACTACAGGAAAACCTAAATATGGGTATCCATACGGGGATTTGAATCACCGTCCTCCCTGATACGTTAATTTGGTGCAATTTATATGAATTTTTTTCTGAGAATATACTTTAAATGTTTTGATATGAACTGTACATTATCGTCATCTGAATCTATCTTAGTTCTATGTGTTGACGAGTTGAGTACATTACGCAGCTTGAAAACATGGAAAAAAATTGTACGTAGGTGCGGTCGCTACTTACTCCGAACCCAGAATTATAGTTTTTTGGACACATAATTGAAGAAAACCTTTCCCGAAACATGTTATGTAATTTAAATGGCAAGATGACCTATCGAAAAATATAAAAATGCAAGTTATCGAGAAACTTTTCCAAAGTTTTTATCAAACAGTAAAGGGAATGAAAGTATCTTTAGAGTAAAAACATATATGACTCACTCGCAAATATACAGATAGCGTATAAATTACGAACTAGAGTCTCTTACAAATTTTTTTAATGTAAATTTAACGCTATCTTGATTATATACAGTATAAGCTGTTTCTCCTACTGGTACAAGAATAATTGAATTCTTGTGGAAGAAAGATAAGACCATCCTTAAGAGTAACACGGTGGTCTTGAGTCGAAGACCGTTTCGACGCTGCTTACTACGCTGCTGTATCGTGTACACGCTTCTTCATCTACGTATAACTACTGTAACCTACATCCATCTGAACGTTTTTACTGTATTTTTCATCTTGGTCTCCTTCTACAATTTCTACACCCTACACTTCCCTCCAATACTAAACTGATAATTTCTTGTTGCCTCAGAACGTATCCTATCAACCTATTGTAACCTAAATCCATCTGAAACTCGTTACTGTATTCATAGCTTGGTCTCCCTATACAACTTTTACAATCCACACTTCTCTGCAGTACAATTTCTTGATGCCGATCGCTTCTTTTAATAAAGCTGTGTCACACATTTCTTTTCACCCTTATTCGATTCAGTATGTCCTCATTAGTTACGCGGTCTACCCATCTGTTCTTAAGAATTCTTCTATAGGACAGCATTTCAAAAGCCTCTGTTCTCTTCTGGTCTGAACTGCTTGTCATCCATGTTTCACTTCTATACAAGGCTACACTTGAGGCAAATGCTTTCAGAAAAGACTTCTTATCACTTATAATTTATATTCGGTGTAAAAAACTTCCTGTATTTCTGAAAAGATTTCCTTATTATAGCCAAATGAAATACAGATTTCACATCCTCTCTACTTCGGCTATCATCGATTACTTTATTTTCTTGCGTCCTGAAAAATTCTTTTAAAGTTTTTCGACCCAACACCGGGCTACTCTTTCTTGTCAAGCCAAAAGTTGTTAAAGGTACATTCAGTGGGACAATTGGAACATGGTAGAAGATGTCCCACGCCCTGATCTTCAGCTTAATCGCATTTGTTGTCTGCTTCGTCTTTTAGGTCCCATTTAATTACATTTGTTTTGACAGGTGCTACACGTGATCTGATGCGATTCAGTGTCATCCAAATCTTTCAGCGTGATGTACTACCGCTGGGCATCTCTTGCGAGCCAGGGTAATCTTTCGGGGTTTTATATAACTCGATACTAAGGAATCTCTTCCGCGGTTTGTCTGGTGGGGTCGCATGATGCGCTCATAGAAATTCTATTTAAATTTTTCTTTGTTTTCATGTGCAGCTCTTTGGGATTCAGTGTCTGAGAATATGACCGCTTTATGTAGCTTCCCAAGTGACGTGGGTTTCATGCACGCTATTCTTAGAGCCTGCACATGTCGTTTAGGCTTGTACTGACTTTTTTGGCATGTGCGGAAATGAAGAGTACGGGACACGCATATTCCGTAGTGGAAAAGCAAAGTGCTTGGACAGCTATTCTTAATATAGTTGGTCTGCCTCCGCATTTACTATTCGATTGTTGCCTCAAGATGTTGTTCCTGGGGGCAGTCTTTTGGCCGGTCTGTTCGCAGTGATATTTGTATGTCAGTGATCTGCCCAACACGACACCTAGGTATGTTGTTTTGTCCCTACGTTCCAGCTTATCATCAGTTGTTATGCTACATCAATAGGAGAACTGAATTATTACTTTCACCGTCTCATTTGCTAACCTGATTCCCTCAGCGGCACCTGACTTACTTCGATAACATTTTATTACTTTTGTTAATTCTGTTGATAAGCAGCAAATCTTTTCAAAAAGATACCGTCCATGTCGATCAACTGCTCTTCCAAGCCCTTGGCTGACTCTTACAGAATTAATGTTATTGGCAACCCGCTAAGTTCTTATTTATTCACTCTGTTCTTCAATTCCTTCCCCATGTATTTCTTTGGTTTCCTTCACTGCTTTCTTAATGTACAGACTGAATAACATCGGGGATAGGCTACAATCTTCTCTCACTTCGTTCTCAACTACGGCTTCCCTCTCACGTCCTTCGACTCTCATAACTACAGTTTGGTTTTGTGCAAGCTGTGTATAACATTCCGCTCCCTGCTTTTTTAAAATCCCTGCTAGTTTAAGAGTTTCAAAGAGTCTCTTTCAGTTAACATTGTCAAAAGCTTCCTCTAAGTCTACAAGTGCTACAATCGTAGGTTCGTCTTTTCTTAACCTGTGGTCTAAGATAACTTGTAGGGCCTGTATTACCTCGCGTGTTCCTACATTTCTCCGAAACGCAAACTTCGCTCAGGTCAACATCTGCTCGTTTTTCCATTTTCCTGTAAATAATTCATATCAGTATTTTGCAACCATGACTAATTAAAGTGATAGTTTGGTAATATTCACTCATATGAGCGCCTTATAGAGATAAAAAAAATCCTGGTTTCATTTTATGTTGTAATCACTTGAAGTTAGAATGGAGATCTATCGGAATGAATGGTATCGAGTAAAAACAGTGTTTCATTCTCTCCCTTTCCGAATTCAGATTTTCGGTCCTGACCGAACCTCCACAGCCATACTATATTCATCATGACTATCTTCAGTCGGCTTGGCAATCCAGTATAAATTCGATTTTGGTATTTTTCGTTTTCGAATATTTAAAAATAATCATCTCTTTTCCAACCTCGCACCTGCTACGGTTGTTGTGTCCGCACAATTTTTTTCCTTTAGTATTAAACCATTTGCGAAGTTGGGATGACATTTCTCCAGGCGTTCCAGAGTTAGCCTTTCGTGTCACTCTTCCCTCCCCACTGCTTCACAGCCCCCCCCTCCTCCCCCGACTTTATTCGAGTTCTCCCTTTCCCTCTTGCAGAGTGTAGAGTGTCCTGGTCGCAATTATCTTTTTTTAAGATAATAAGTAATGTATTGGTTAAAATTACATGCTTGACATGCCACCACCTCCTATAGAACCTCTCACCGCTAAAACTAATGTCTGTACTGTCACCAATTCACCGACTAACCTCGAAAACTATTGATGCTACGGTAATATATTTAGTTTTACCAATTTTTACTTGTCACATTCTTCACACTCTCATCCGACTCTCTAAGTGTGCCTGGAACGTCATAGCCCAACGGTTAAATTTTTAGCATACGAAGTCACATACAGGTGTCACATTTGGTTGCAGTTGCTCCATGCATTCAAGAGATATGCTGGAAGGTACACACACACACACACACACACACACACACACTTGTGTATTTGATTTAGACAGGAAAGGACAGAGCGCGTAGCGCAGCAAGGATCGCCACTTACGAAAGCCTTCATGGTGACGTCGATTGTCAGAGGCGGTGACAGCGATGTGACTGATGCCCCTCGAGGCTACGGCGGCATTTTATAGGGCTGTGCCGGCCTTGGTGGCTGCAAGTTTGGCGACGCGCGCCTCCCCTGGACGACGCCCGTTCCGCGTCAGCGTATGTGCCGTATGCGTTAACTTAGGCCCGACCCGGAGACTGTGCACGAGCGTTGGTGTCACGGCACGCTTCGAGCCCCAGGTCCATGTCTCCGGTCCCTGCCTTAACCGACGCAGTGCGGCGGTACGCCTTGCTGTTATGCGACCGAGTGCACGCGTATCGCGAACATCATGCTTCTTGTAGTTCCACACTTACATATGTAGCTGTATCTGCATGTACTATTTATCTATTTGTAGGCTCCATCCGGGAATATTTATTACGAGGGTGATTCAAATGAAAACCTTCAATATTTTTTAAAATATTATTTACTGTGCAGAAGTGGTTCAAAGTAGAGTGCTGCAACGCTCAATGTTTGACCGGTCACGGCTCGCCTGTTGACGTGGGGACAGAGTCTCTCGTGTCCGGCCCCATACGACTCGGTTCGGTCACGTACTCGCCCCATGTCTGTTGTCCGGATTCCGGACAAGTGGATAACCGAGCATGACCGGTCACCGCTGACTCTCACCTCGCCTCGCCCCGGCTTACTGCTCTGCACTGTACAAATCCAACGCCTCTCTCTCTCTCTCTCTCTCTCTCTCTCTCTCTCACACACACACACACACACAATGTATTTATCTCTGTCTCTCTCTGTCTCTCTCTTTTGATATGGTTCAAATGGCTCTGAGCACTATGGGACTTAACTTCTGAGGTCATCAGTCCCCTAGAACTTAGAACTACGTAAACCTAACTAACCTAAGGACATCACACACATCCATGCCCGAGGCACCTTGGGACCGTAGCAGTCGCGCGGTTCCAGGCTGTAGCGCCTAGAACCGCTCGGCCACTCTGGCCGGCCCTGTTTTAATACAAAAGTAACGTTTCCAAGAACGGGTACGTAACACAACTAAATTCATACAGCACTTTCTTTTATAATATTAACCCCCGTCTTCCTAACATCTGGGAATTCTGTTGTAAATAAAACATTGTTTACAAGAGACCAATCTGTGTTAATGTAATGTGTTGTAAGCGTCAAATAGTGCACCTGATTATGCGAATCAGTCTACATATCAAATGTCGCAGCACATGTTTTATTAATAACTTCTGCAATAACAGAAGGCATTATACTGTTTCGTATTGCATGAGTTCGTTCTTTGACATGTCTGCTTATGGTAGAGGGATGTGGCATGACATCTGCCACGTTAATTTCTCCATAATGCGCACCTAGTTGTATTAATTCTTGGCCTAGTTCTCTGAAACCTGCACCGGAAACAGCATTAAAAGTTCTCATATCTTTAGCACACATTGCAACACACTTTGCTGCAATACTGTTTTTTATTACTGCCTGTATCCCTGAAGGAACTGTATCTTTGTGAGGTTTCTTGCAACTGTGTTTCTTTAGATGAGTGGTTCCCGACTGGAAAAACAATAAAGTGGAGCAGTTTGTGCACGATACGTACCCACTAGACGCACTGTTTTCCTCTACAACCATCAAAAATGTGCTCCATACTTGGCTTTTTAGACCTTCCCGTTTCTTCAACGTGTAAAAATTGGTTTCAATGTTACGTCTTACTGCAGTGGCTTCCTCGCGCTGCATCATTACAGAGAGAGAGAGACACACACCACAAATGAGAAGCCCGTACTGGATGCAGTCTCACACTGTTAATGACACGTGTAACGTGTTTGAAGTTACGTGCTACGTATTCGGTCACGGTTTCTATGCTCGGTCACAAGAACTAGTGCGGGCAACCTATCCAGTTAGGGTATGCTCGCCCCATCCCGTATTTTGTGCTTGCTTACTCGGTCATGCAGGAGTCTAGTACAAAGCTGTATCACGTTTCAACATAATCTCCCCCACACTCAATGCAAGTCCTCCAGTGGTTACAAACTGCATAAATTCCTTTAGAAATTCCTTCTTTTGATATGGTTCAAATGGCTCTGAGCACTATGGGACTTAACTTCTGAGGTCATCAGTCCCCTAGAACTTAGAACTACGTAAACCTAACTAACCTAAGGACATCACACACATCCATGCCCGAGGCACCTTGGGACCGTAGCAGTCGCGCGGTTCCAGGCTGTAGCGCCTAGAACCGCTCGGCCACTCTGGCCGGCCCTGTTTTAATACAAAAGTAACGTTTCCAAGAACGGGTACGTAACACAACTAAATTCATACAGCACTTTCTTTTATAATATTAACCCCCGTCTTCCTAACATCTGGGAATTCTGTTGTAAATAAAACATTGTTTACAAGAGACCAATCTGTGTTAATGTAATGTGTTGTAAGCGTCAAATAGTGCACCTGATTATGCGAATCAGTCTACATATCAAATGTCGCAGCACATGTTTTATTAATAACTTCTGCAATAACAGAAGGCATTATACTGTTTCGTATTGCATGAGTTCGTTCTTTGACATGTCTGCTTATGGTAGAGGGATGTGGCATGACATCTGCCACGTTAATTTCTCCATAATGCGCACCTAGTTGTATTAATTCTTGGCCTAGTTCTCTGAAACCTGCACCGGAAACAGCATTAAAAGTTCTCATATCTTTAGCACACATTGCAACACACTTTGCTGCAATACTGTTTTTTATTACTGCCTGTATCCCTGAAGGAACTGTATCTTTGTGAGGTTTCTTGCAACTGTGTTTCTTTAGATGAGTGGTTCCCGACTGGAAAAACAATAAAGTGGAGCAGTTTGTGCACGATACGTACCCACTAGACGCACTGTTTTCCTCTACAACCATCAAAAATGTGCTCCATACTTGGCTTTTTAGACCTTCCCGTTTCTTCAACGTGTAAAAATTGGTTTCAATGTTACGTCTTACTGCAGTGGCTTCCTCGCGCTGCATCATTACAGAGAGAGAGAGACACACACCACAAATGAGAAGCCCGTACTGGATGCAGTCTCACACTGTTAATGACACGTGTAACGTGTTTGAAGTTACGTGCTACGTATTCGGTCACGGTTTCTATGCTCGGTCACAAGAACTAGTGCGGGCAACCTATCCAGTTAGGGTATGCTCGCCCCATCCCGTATTTTGTGCTTGCTTACTCGGTCATGCAGGAGTCTAGTACAAAGCTGTATCACGTTTCAACATAATCTCCCCCACACTCAATGCAAGTCCTCCAGTGGTTACAAACTGCATAAATTCCTTTAGAAAAAAATTCTTTTGGTCGTCCGCGCAACCACTCATGCACCGCGTGGTGTACTTATTCATCAGAACGAAATTTCTTTCCTCCCATTGCGTCTTTCCGTGGTTCAAACATATGGAAATCACTTGGGGCAAGGTCTGGTGAGTATGGTGGATGCCGAAGACTCTCAAAATGCAGGTCTGTGATTGTTGCAACTGTTTTACGGGCAGTGTGGGACCTTGCATTGTCATGTTGCAAAAGGACACCTGCTGACAGCAATCCATGTCACTTTGATTTGATTGCAGGCCGCAGATGTGTTTCCTGTATAAATTTAACACAAATAATTTTGAACGGTCTTGAGCCAATGTATTTGGCTCGTTTATTTTCAGTTTAGTGTCCTAAGTTATTCACGAAGCTACCTCTGGATTGAAAGCCTACGCTGATATTAACTTTTTTCCAAAGCGTGTTTAACAAAAATAGCTTAAAGCGAGACTTAAAGCAGTCAGATAGCAATTTAATAATCACACACATTTGTTTATGTTTTCTTAATGAAAATTATAATTTTGTAAAACTTCTCTCATCAACCTATTATGTGATCAACACACCATTGCTTCACGTGGATTGCGAGTTTCTCGCTGACGCTTTTATTACGGGAAGGTTGTCACTTTAACCCTTTTGACATACTGTACCAACGATTCTAGTTCGGTGACACTGCACTATTATGCTGTCTCCCGGGGTCATAGGTTGTTCTACAAGTTTCCCCCTACCTACGATTACCCGTTACTACACAAGACAACGAATTCAGTTGTTCAGACAGGAAACACCAGCGGCAACCTACCTATACAACGTGTGTTCCTTGCATGCACTAGATAAAATATTTTATTGTCTACGAGATATTACGAACTGTCCCTTTGTCCAAATAACCACATTTAATTAATTATGTAAAAACAACTGCACTGTATTGTTCAAGAAGTAGCCATATAAAACACAGCTATCTAATACACTTACTCCTGTTCAGACTCAGTACAGTTAAAAATACACTACTGTCCATTAAAATTGCTACACCAAGAAGAAATGCAGATGATAAACGGGTATTCATTGGACAAATATATTATATTAGAACTAACATGTCACTACATTTTCACGCAGTTTGGGTGCATAGATCCTGAGAAATCAGTACCCAGAACAACCACCTCTAGCCTTAATAACGGCCTTGATACTCCTGGGCATTGAGTCAAACAGAGCTTGGATGGGCACTGAGTCAAACAGAGCTTGGATGGTGTGCACAGGTACTGCTGCCCATGCAGCTTCAACACGATACCACAGTTCATCAAGAGTAGTGACTGGCGTATTGTAACGGTCCAGTTGCTCGGCCACCATTGACCAGACGTTTTCAGTTGGTGAGAGATCTGGAGAATGTGCTGGCCAGGGTGGCAGTCGAACATTTTCTGTATCCAGAAAGGCCCGTACAGGACCTGCAACATGTGGTCATGCATTATCCTGCTGAAATGAAGGGGTTTCGCAGGGATCGAATGAAGGGTAGAGCCACGGGTGGTAACACATCTAAAATGTAATGTCCACCGTTCAAATTGTTCAAATGGCTCTGAGCACTATGCGACTTAATTTCTGAGGTCATCAGTCGCCTAGAAAGAACTAATTAAACCTAACTAACCTAAGGACAGCACACACATCTATGCTCGAGGCAGGATTCGAACCTGCGACCGTAGTGGTCGCCCGGCTCCAAACTGTAGCGCCTAGAACCGCACGGCCATACGGCTGGCGTCCACTGTTCAAAGTGACGTCAATGCGAACAAGAGGTGACCGATTCGTGTAACCAATGGCACGCCGGGTGATACGCCAGTATGACGATGACGAATACACGCTTCCAATGTGCAGCCACCGCGATGTCGCCAAACACTGATGCGACCATTCGATGCTGTAAACAGAACCTGGATTTATCGGAAAAAAATTACGTTTTGCCATTCGTGCACCCAGGTTCGTCGTTGAGTACACCATCGCAGGCGCTCCTGAATGTGATGCAGCGTCAAGGGTAACCGCAGCCATGGTCTCCGAGTTTACAGTCCATGCTGCTGCAGACATCGTTGAACTGTTCGTGCGGATGGTTGTTGTCTTGCAAACGTCCCCATCTGTTGACTCAGGGGTCGAAACGTGGCTGCATGATCCGTTACAGCCATGCGGATAAGATGCCTGTCATCTCGACTGCTAGTGATACGAGGCCGTTGGGATCCAGCACGGCGTTCCGTATTACCCTCCTGAACCCACCGAATCCATATTCTGCTAAAAGTCATTGGACCTCGACCAACGCGAGCAGCCAGCAATATCGCGATACGATAAACCGCAATCGCGATAGGCTGCAATCCGACCTTTATCGAAGTCGGAAACGTGATGGTACGCATTTCTCCTCCTTACACGAGGCATCACAACAACGTTTTACCAGGCAACGCCGGTCAACTGTGTTTGTGTTTGAGAAATCGGTTGGAAACGTTCCTCATGTCAGCACGTTGTAGGCGCCAACCTTGTGTGAATGCTGTGAAAAGCTAATCATTTGCATATCACAATAATCTTCTTCCTGTCGGTTAAATTTCGGGTCTGTAGCACGTCATCGTCGTGGTATAGCAATGTAATGGCCAGTAGTGCATATTTTTCTCTTGTACAAAACAAAAACAAACAGTTGCTGACTTAAGATGTTGATTTAGACGGAATGCAGCATTTTGTTCCTTGAATAAAGAGCACAAATTCCTCCCTGATCGTCCTAAACGGAAGCAGTAATAGTTTAGGTGAGGGATTTTATAGACAACAAACAGACTTATCATTCTAGTATTAGGAAGTCCTGTCGGACAGTATTTGTTTGAAGTACACCCTGAAACGAATCTATACTTTCGTGGTGTCCATACAGTAGTAGATGGCGATCCAGCTGTGTCACGTGAAGCTCTCGATACCATTCTAAGGCTAACGATATTTCTTGCCATCTGTAAAGTTTATTTTCTCCGTGTGAATTTGCGGATCCATTTTATTATATTATATTCTTTCCATTATCTTTTGAAGACTTGTTTCTTTACATTTTCGTCTTTTTTCCAAAAACAATAATTATCCTATGTCATTAGACTTGCTTTCTATGCTAGCTAAAGTCATGTACAGAGGCTGCCCAATTTTCAGCCGTTCTGCGCATCTTCCTCCATTAACCGCTGGCGGTCCAATAATATTCGTTGTCTGTACGAGAGGCAGCGGGTTACAGTTACAGGGCGAGACTCTCACTCCTCTATGCTCCACTGTTGCCGTACTTTGCGACAACCGAATTTTTGCAATCAACTGTCAGTTTTGTTTCTTTTTTCTGTTTCCTTTGTTTTTCTTGTAGCAGTATAGCTGTGAATGTGTATCAGTAAATGTTTTAGTATGTTTAAAAAAATGTCAGGTGACGGCAATAAACGTGAAATGCTTCACAAGCAGGCGAGGGGGATTATTTACCGTACTCATAACATTTTCAGACCGGAATTTGAAAGCAGATAAACTTACTCTTCAAAGACACAAATGATTAAAAACCCGTTATAAAAGTTATACGTAACAGCTATTTAACAATTTATATCTTACAGAACGTGGTAGGAACTCGAATAACATTTTCTACAATAAGGTTATCGCTGATCTCATCGATATGTGTGAACTGTTGAAATGTAATATCTATATTTTACTTAGTGTTATTTAGTAGTTAGTTTGTTGAGAGAGAGTCAATATGAAATGGTTATGACGAACAGACGTGGAGAGACAAATCTGGGACGTCTCCATGACAACTGTATATATGAATTTGTAAAAATTCAACAATTCATGCAAAATGCTTATATTGAAGAATTTACTGTTTCGACTGTGGTTAAATACAGGAAGTTTAAAAAAAATTTATTCAAGAATATTACTTATTTATCCAGTTGCGTTATTACGTAAACGAACAGACAAAAATGGTTCTGAGCACTATGGGACTTAACATCTATGGTCATCAGTCCCCTAGAACTTAGAACTACTTAAACCTAACGACATCACACACATCCATGCCCGAGCAGGATTCGAACCTGCGACCGAAGCAGTCGCGCGGTTCCGGACTGCGCGCCTAGAACCGCTAGACCACCGCGGCCGGCAACGAACAGACACTAATTATCGACAGTATTGTTTCATGAAGGCATTATAACGATTCATTGTTTATAGAGAAAAGAAATTTGTTTGTAAAACATGTGAACACCTTGGCATTTTGCAGAAAGAGTAACCCGCTTTATTAAAGGACAACGAGCAAACCCATCTATTACGACATCAAGAAAATGAAAGCAAGTACAATTTTTTGAACTTCTGATTTCTGCAACAGTCAACATAGGCTTTGTCTATATGCATTCAGTGTCCCATAAAATGAATAATATACATTTCTACGCCGGTTTCTCTAGACAAAAATATTCAAAAAATAATTTTTTGTTTATTATTTATCAATATTTTTAATTAGACTGTGGGACTGGTATGTTTAGAACCCTCATATAAAAGTTAAATGTAGACAATAAATAGCACATACAACAAGAGAAGAGAGGCTTTTGATATGGTTCTGCTAAAGAATACTGAAGGTGGGTCCACCGGCTACGCAAAGAAGCGGTACTGTATCAGATCGAGGAGAATTATTATTTATCAACATTTTTAATTAGACTGTGGGACTGGTATGTTTAGAACCCTCATATAAAAGTTAAATGTAGACAATAAATAGCACATACAACAAGAGAAGAGAGGCTTTTGATATGGTTCTGCTAAAGAATACTGAAGGTGGGTCCACCGGCTACGTAAAGAAGCGGTACTGTATCAGATCGAGGAGAAAAGTGGTTTGTGACACAACTTGACAAAGAGGAGGTTTCAAGGGATATTTAAACTAGTAATGTAGGATAGAGATGGAAATGAAATTTTTGAGGCAAATACGTGGCTCAACTACAGTAAGGGCAGTTCAGTTAGATACAAGTTGCAGTAGTTGTTCAGTGATTAAGAGATTTGCACAGGATAGATTAGCGCGGGGAGCTACATCAAACCAGGCTTCAGCATGACGACTGCAGCAATAAGCCAGGCAATACTCAATCCGAAAGAAGCATAATCAGCGTAAACACTGACTGTGGAAGCTTAGCTTTCATGTCAGCGATCGAACAATTTCGTACACAACTTTACCAGCTATGTGTAAAATTGTGGTCGTTTATTCATCATTACCAGTGGGTTGGTGCTGTCGGGAGGTATGATAGCAGTTTGTTTACGTGCGATGTTGAGAGATTTCAGTTTCCCACGTACTGATTAGAATTACGTACAAGGATATTTCAGTAGAAACGACGATCAGTTCCTTATTGGCAGCGTTTGGCCTACAGTGGTAGCATGCTCATTGCACTTAGTGTTCATAGTATTTTGTTCACATATCCAATGGCCGAAGCACTAGTTACCCGTTCCATTTAGTCACTCTTCGTCAGTATTATTCCCTCTTCCCCTATTTTCACCTCGTATATCTTTTCATTATCAGAATTTTTGTAGTCGTTCGCTACACTCTAACAACACTTTCTCCATATGACAGGCTTTTAAAAAAGTTTCAGTAAATCTCCTGCTCCCTTCTCCCTCCTCCAATACATCACAAAATCCGTATCTCTGACAGGTGTAGCGTTTAGTTCGTGGTGCCGTGGAAGAGAGCGAAACGAAAGGATAGGTGAGGTAAAATCACAGACAGACACACAGACTACTAATCCCGAGAAGCACCAAAGGGCCCGACAGGCTTCGTGTCATCATCACGCAGGCTGTCGTCTGTTTTAAAGAGACGGCTGGTCCCGGCGGAGGTTCGAGCCCTCCCTCGGGCATAGGTGTGTGTGTTTGTCCTTAGAATAATTTAGATTAAGTAGTGCGTAAGCTTAGGGACTGATGACCTTAGCACACACATACACATTTTTTTATTAAAGAGACAGGGCGCTTAGTACCATGGATCCCATCTCATTGGTTGCCCTTGCTCCTGCCTATAGGTAACACGCACATGTGATGTTATGCATATGATAATGAGCTGCATGTGTTCCAGCGTGAGCGTTCCAGATTGGTCAAAATGCGACAAGTAGTAAATTGGTATACTATCCATGAGGGATGGATAAATCAAAATTCCATTCGAGTCATGAATAGTAATAAGACACATGACTCCAAATTTCTTGTTCTACTGGTTATCATAGTCACCAACGATCACAATTACCTTAGAATCATCTAACGATGCTGAAGTAATGCAGATATATAGTGACCTTCACGTAATTCAGGTGTTACCTACAAGAAGTGAGTCATGAACAGATCCCATTTTGCCACATTTAGTCAATTACATTATTGAACAACTGACTTTAAATAAACATGAATTATTAACCAGTTCTTTTTCCGTCGAGTTTACATTTCTCTAGGCCTTGTCACACATAACCGGATGAAACGAAAGACTTGTTATGATTATCATTAATGACCAAATGGTGCTCAACATTAAGAATTACAAAAATACTCTACTTTCTGAAATACCGAAAACCTATTTATCATATTAGCTAAATAACTATAAAATTGTTTACGCAAAGCGTGGTAGTAGTGCTACCTCAGTAATACCACTTGTGGTTACACAAACGAATGAGAAAAGAAACTCAATTCAATTACTTTATTATCTACTCATAAAACATATCTGAAACTATTTAAAAATAATTATGGAGTGCAAAGCGTTAACATATGAAATGATCAAGAGAACGTGGAACAAATAACTTAGCTGAAGTCCACGTGGGCTCGTAAGAAACAAGATGACGGCGTCTGTTAATTAATTTCATAAATCTGCTAGCAAGCGTTAGTAAAAGCATTCATCTTAGGAGACAGTGCTAACTGAACAACCCGAAATATTTAATTGTCCTCTGTCACTTATATCGCCCAACCGCCACTCCGCGAGAAGTCGACCACACGGTGCTGCAACAGAAATACAAGTGTGCCGCGAGTCTTTGTTCAGCTTCCGCTAACTAACTGACTTAGATCTCTAAGATGTTCCACTTGACCTATGGTCACAGACCATCCTAAGTCGACCTTTCCTTGTTTAGGTATATTTTTGTAAAGTGTAAAAGCTGGTGGTTATCAGTTACTAAGTGACACTTGTATTTTTTAAAAGGTAACCATTTGTAAATGGTCAATATGTAGCTGTATTTACACATGAATGAATAATGTGAATGTAGAATTAGTCGTTTCACATCATTAGGATTAACCACACAAATGATCCATGGAACATGAAACTGCCTAAATAACTAACCACTGACGCGCTGATATTGTTACATTATCTTTGAACAAAAAGACTATGAGTATGTGACCGAGAGCTGAAAGCTCTTTACGTGAATAAAAGATTTTCCTGTTAATGATGTCAATTTGACATGAAAATGATGCAAATAGACACGAATGATGATGCTAATAACGAGAAAGGCTATTTTATAATGAAATTATGTCAGTTTCTTGCTGTAGGTACTTTCAAGGCAAGTCATTACCTGTTTTACATGCCTTCAGTCCATGAGACACTGTGGAATGCTTACTGATTTAACCTTAAGACTCCTTCGCACCGTCTTGTAGAAGGGCGTTTTGCATCACTAGAGACGGCTTCTAATTTTGAAACCATTCTGAGCTGCGCATTTATGCTGTTACTGTTTCAATAAATCATTTGACTTTTATCCTCCTCGGTGTACGAGGAGTTTTCTCTATTCGTGTTATGATTATTTTTCTTTGCGTCATAGGTCATTAACACCTGTTAGTGCGTTGGTGCACAGCCCAGAGGGATCCCAAACCTCTCTCCATAGCATAATTAGGTGGCACTGGATACATACTTACATTATCATGATGGCTGTAAGCATTGTGCAAAATACAATAATTTAACTATTTATTCAGCGAAGTTGTTAGGACAGTCTCTTCGTAATGGTAAGCATAGGAGCTAAACGTAAAATCCTACTGATTCAGACTCTTGTATTTCACATGGAAAACGCCACGTAATTCCCTCAGTGAGACAACAATGTCTTCTGTCATCATTGTTTAGCCGACCTGGTGTTCCACTCATATGCACAATCAGGGTTTTTGGAATTAGCTTGTGTGGGTGTTCTCAATTCGGACATAGCTTATTCTAATTCTAAGGGTGGAAGAAAGTTTCATCACTAGTATTTCGTTGACAACGAGACGAGAGCTGTTTACTTGCATTTGGGACAACATAGTCCCAATCACAGAAATATTACACTCCTGGAAATTGAAATAAGAACACCGTGAATTCATTGTCCTAGGAAGGGGAAACTTTACTGACACATTCCTGGGGTCAGATACATCACATGATCACACTGACAGAATCACAGGCACATAGACACAGGCAACAGAGCATGCACAATGTCGGCACTAGTACAGTGTATATCCACCTTTTGCAGCAATGCAGACTGCTATTCCCCCATGGAGACGATCGTAGAGATGCTGGATGTAGTCCTGTGGAACAGCTTGCCATGCCACATCCACCTGGCGCCTCAGTTGGACCAGCGTTCGTGCTGGACGTGCAGACCGCGTCAGACGACGCTTCATGCAGTCCCAAACATGCTCAATGGGGGACAGATCCGGAGATCTTGCTGGCCAGGGTAGTTGACTTACACCTTCTAGAGCACGTTGGGTGGCACGGGATACATGCGGACGTGCATTGTCTTCTTGGAACAGCAAGTTCCCTTGCCGGTCTAGGAATGGTAGAACGATGGGTTCGATGACGGTTTGGATGTACCGTGCACTATTCAGTGTCCCTCGACGATCACTAGAGGTGTACGGCCAGTGTAGGAGATCGCTCCCCACACCATGATGCCGGGTGTTGGCCCTGTGTGCCTCGGTCGTATGCAGTCCTGATTGTGGCGCTCACCTGCACGGCGCCAAACACGCATACGACCATCATTGGCACCAAGGCAGAAGCGACTCTCATCGCTGAAGACGACACGTCTCCATTCGTCCCTCCATTCACGCCTGTCGCGACACCACTGGAGGCGGGCTGCACGATGTTGGGGCGTGAGCGGAAGACAGCCTAACGGAGTGCGGGACCGTAGCCCAGCTTCATGGAAACGGTTGCGAATGGTCCTCGCCGATACCCCAGGAGCAACAGTGTCCCTAATTTGCTGGGAAGTGGCGGTGCGGTCCCCTACGGCACTGCGTAGGATCCTACGGTCTTGGCGTGCATCCATGCGTCGCTGCGGTCCGGTCCCAGGTCGACGGGCACGTGCACCTTCCGCCGACCACTGGCGACAACATCGATGTGCTGTGGAGACCTCACGCCCCACTTGTTGAGCAATTCGGCGGTACGTCCACCCGGCCTCCCGCATGCCCACAATACGCCCTCGCTCAAAGTCCGTCAACTGCACATACGGTTCACGTCCACGCTGTCGCGGCATGCTACCAGTGTTAAAGACTGCGATGGAGCTCCGTATGCCACGGCAAACTGGCTGACACTGACGGCGGCGGTGCACAAATGCTGCGCAGCTAGCGCCATTCGACGGCCAACACCGCGGTTCCTGGTGTGTCCGCTGTGCCGTGCGTGTGATCATTGCTTGTACAGCCCTCTCGCAGTGTCCGGAGCAAGTATGGTGGGTCTGACACACCGGTGTCAATGTGTTCTTTTTTCCATTTCCAGGAGTGTAGTTGCTAGTGTGCCCATAGCTGTTTCTGTGTTTAAATCGATAATGTGAGACACCTACTCGAAATATAGAGAAGTATACTCGCTAGACCTGTCACATGTTGATTCCAATTTTTTATAAAGTACAATATTACTGTATACTCATTTAATTAATTCACTTGTAAGATAAATAGTTTCCACTTAAATATATTATATTTGTCACTGGTATGACTCATGGAGAAATTTACATTAATTATACCTTTCGTTTGAAATCTAAACAGTTAATTTTTAATAGAAACATAGACTGTTCTGTTACATAATTTTTTAGAACTTAATGACACGAAATACGAGGGTTGTCCAGAAAGTAAGTTCCGATCGGTCACGAAATGGGCATCTCGGTGAAAACCTGATGAAGTTTTGCACAGATGTGTTGGGTAGTGTCTCTAGTATGACCGTCGATCGCATTAAGACGCTCTTTTCAGTTGTGAGCGAGTAAAGGTGCCTAGAACAACAATGTCTCCCGCCGAGTAGGAGGCCTGCCGAGAGGCTTCGCCACAATGAATGCAGCCCACCTAACACAACTGCCACGCACTTCCTTCTTCATGGCAATTCTCAGCCGCACTCTGCAGGGGAAGTGAAGACGATCCTGCAGCCTTTTCGATGGGAAGTGTTCGATCACCCACAACACAGCCCTTATTGGCTCGTCCTGAGTGTCATCTCTGTTCACATGAGACACTGGATATGAAGACAACACTTGGGCACAGGCTACGTGCTGTAGACCAGCATAGAGATTTATCGGAAAGCACAGGCGGCTGCCTTCTATGACAATGGTGTTGGAAATTTGGTATAACGCTCCGATAAATGCCTAAGTCGGAATGGCGGCTATGTAGAGAAGTATCTGGAAAGTGTAGCTAATTCTTGCAAATAAATTGTTTCTGATTTTCACTGTGGTTTCCGTTTAGCGATCGATCGGAACTTACTTTCTGGCCAAGCCTCATACACTCCTGGAAATGGAAAAAAGAACACATTGACACCGGTGTGTCAGACCCACCATACTTGCTCCGGACACTGCGAGAGGGCTGCACAAGCAATGATCACACGCACGGCACAGCGGACACACCCGGAACCGCGGTGTTGGCCGTCGAATGGCGCTAGCTGCGCAGCATTTGTGCACCGCCGCCGTCAGTGTCGGCCAGTTTGCCGTGGCATACGGAGCTCCATCGCAGTCCTTAACACTGGTTGCATGCCGCGACAGCGTGGACGTGAACCGTGTGTGCAGTTGACGGACTTTGAGCGAGGGCGTATAGTGGGCATGCGGGAGGCCGGGTGGACGTACCGCCGAATTGCTCAACACGTGGAGCGTGAGGTCTCCACAGTACATCGATGTTGTCGCCAGTGGTCGGCGGAAGGTGCACGTGCCCGTCGACCTGGGACCGGACCGCAGCGACTCACGGATGCACGCTAAGACCGTAGGATCCTACGCAGTGCCGTAGGGGACCGCACCGCCACTTCCCAGCAAATTAGGGACACTGTTGCTCCTGGGGTATCGGCGAGGACCATTCGCAACCGTCTCCATGAAGCTGGCCACTGTCCCGCTCACCGTTAGGCCGTCTTCCGCTCACGCCCCAACATCGTGCAGCCCGCCTCCAGTGGTGTCGCGACAGGCGTGAATGGAGGGACGAATGGAGACGTGTCGTCTTCAGCGATGAGAGTCGCTTCGGCCTTGGTGCCAATGATGGTCGTATGCGTGTTTGGCGCTGTGCAGGTGAGCGCCACAATCAGGACTGCATACGACCGAGGCACACAGGGCCAACACCCGGCATCATGGTGAGGGGAGCGATCTCCTACACTGGCCGTACACCTCTGGTGATCGTCGAGGGGACACTGAATAGTGCACGGTACATCCAAACCGTCATCGAACCCATCGTTCTACCATTCCTAGACCGGCAAGGGAACTTGCTGTTCCAACAGGACAATGCACGTCCGCATGTATCCCGTGCCACCCAACGTGCTCTAGAAGGTGTAAGTCAACTACCCTGGCCGGCAAGATCTGCGGATCTGTCCCCCTATTGAGCATGTTTGGGACTGGATGAAGCGTCGTCTCACGCGGTCTGCACGTCCAGCACGAACGCTGGTCCAACTGAGGCGCCAGGTGGAAATGGCATGGCAAGCCGTTCCACAGGACTACATCCAGCATGTCTACGATCGTCTCCATGGGAGAATAGCAGCCTGCATTGCTGCGAAAGGTGGATATACACTGTACTAGTGCCGACATTGTGCATGCTCTGTTGCCTGTGTCTATGTGCCTGTGGTTCTGTCAGTGTGATCATGTGATGTATCTGACCCCAGGAAAGTGTCAATAAAGTTTCCCCTTCCTAGGACAATGAATTCACGGTGTTCTTATTTCAATTTCCAGGAGTGTATTTACTGTGTTATAGGTACGAATACTACATACAGTAGCTCATGTTATTCCTTCCCCACTGAAGGATCCAATGCCTTTAATAGCTGAGACAGTGGACTTTAGTGTCTATATTCGTCAGGTCAGGTTGCAGTTGTTTCTCTCTCCCCTCTTCTATCTCTCACTTCCATCCAACCACCTTCCCTCTCACCATCCACGCCTTCTTGCCTGGTCCCCTCGTCCCCTCTCTTTAACTGTGTGTGTGCGCGTCTGTGTAAATCCAGTGGTATGCACTAAGGAGTTAGGATTAATACGTAACAGTAAATGAAAGGAAGCAGTTGTTGCTATATACACATTTATTTATGGCACTGGTGATCTGAAGTACAATAGGCACGGCTTCTCAAGAGTGATGCACAAGCCCAGTGAGGCGTGTTCAGCGGTAGTAGTAGGGGTAGCCCGCAGCGGCGTAAGGGTAGGCGGAGTAGGCGCTGACGGCGGGGTAGCCGAAGGCGCTGTAGGCGTAGGGGGCGGCGTAGGCGTAGTAGGCCTCGGCGCCCTTCAGGGTCTCCTTGGCCTTCTCCTGGGCCAACACGGCCGCCACCAGCAGCACTACGAGGAGAGAGCACACCTGCGGGGTGGGGAAAAAATTAATTTCTTGCAGTTCCCTATGCAAAATAAACTTGAGCTGCGCTCATCAAAGAGCACAACACAAAAATTTAGTATATGTCTAGGGCTAACAGTTGACGTATTTGAGGTTTTTGTAAATATATTATACATTGGTCAGAACTGAGACCGAAGACCAAATGAAAAATCTGGAGGTTTGTATCAGCGAAGCTCGGCCACTTTTGCATTTTGTATCTTTACTAGTCTAGAAGAAACAAAACATCTGTTGACTCACTATCAAATATCAATCAGATCTGTTTGATTTAAAATTGTATTTAATCTTCGTATATCCATAATTGGAACGGGACGACTTGGGATGTCAGTTAATATAATATATGTTGAAAAATGACGAAATCCCTCCAGCTGAATCAAGGTCTTGGTTTTACAGACAACTAGTTTTGATGTTGTTACAATATCATCTTCAGGCCCATACTTGTTGACAGTAACCGTATGTGACTAACAATAGGAATCAGTTACTACCAGCCTTCCGCATGGAACACGCCTATCTCACCACTGACTACTAGTGTTAGACACATACGGTTACTGTCAACAAGTATGGTCCTGAAGATGATGTTACAACATGGAAACCATTTGCCAATAAAACCAACACGTAGAATGAAATTTTCACTCTTCAGCGGAGTGTGTGCTGATATGAAACTTCCTACCAGATTAAAACTGTGTGCCCGACCGAGACTCGAACTCGCAACCTTTGCCTTTCGCGGGCAAGCGCTCTTCCGTCTAAGCTACCCAAGCACGAGTCACGCCCCGTCCTCACAGCTTTAATTCCGCCAGTACCTTGCGCTTGCCCGCGAAAGGCAAAGGTCCCGAGTTCGAGTCTCGTTCCGGCACACAGTTTTAATCTGCCAGGAAGTTTCAAACCAACACCTCAATACAGCTGGAGGAATTTCTTCATTTTTAACATATAAAATTGTATTTAGTGATCCTGCGAATTTGCTAATTACAGTAAAATTTGTAGACCAAGGGAGTACTTTCATGCCGGACGTGGTAGTCGAGCGGTGCTAGGCGCTTCAGTCCGGAACCGCGCGACTGCTACAGTCCTAGGTTCGAATCCTGCCTTGGATGTGTGATTTCCTTAGGTTAGTTAGGTTTAAGTAGATCTAAGTTCTAGGTGAATGATGACATCCGATATTAAGTCCCATAGTGCTCAGAGTCATTTGAACCATTTTTGAGAACTTTTATACTCATGTAACAAACATGTAACAAACGCACAATAGATGGAGTCGTCTACTTCCGAAATGACTGATACTAGTATGTAACGTGTGGTAAGTTTCTTATATTATTCTCCTTTTCTGCGCCTGTGTCTGCTGGAGCAAGTAAGATGATTATTAAAATTTCCACTGTTACTCTGTCAGTGGTGTGTTAGAGGCTGTAGGATGTTTCCAGGGTCTTCAAAGACCCACAAAGTTTGATATTTTCTATCTGATTTTGACCCATTTTAGATAACTTAGACCATGATTATTCGACATTGTGGTGCAATATTCTCTCTAAAGCCCCCCTTCTGGGATATGTGCAGTCGATGTTACAGTTTCACGAAATTTGATATCTACTCCATGCCATTTGAGGATGTTCTAGAAGAAGAGGAGGTATCGACCATTCTATGTAATTCATCTGCTGCAGATGAATGGCAGTTTAACAACACCATAGAGTACAATCTGAGCGAGTTGGGACAGTGCTTAGGAAAGTAAACTCACAGTGTAGTGGAGAGAAATTCAAATTTCCAACCAGTAATTTAGTTGGAAGTTCTCCTTAATCCTGTGACACGAATTGTAGGATGGCAGCTTTGAAAAAGTTGCAGTCAGTTTCCTGCTTCACTTTTGTCCAATTCGAGTTTTTGGCTCGTCCCTAGAGACCTCTTAATTGAAGGGATATTGCACCTTAATAGATTTTTTTCATCTGGTGCACCACAGCTCGTAAATATTTGAAAAGACGTCAGTTTTCGAAACCGCTCTCGGTATCGTAAAATTAGGCACCCCCCACACGAAAAGTTAGTACCATATCATGACAGAATAAAAAGATTATTAATTAACTGTGTAAGTACATTTTACTACCTAACATACGACTTATTTTAATATTGACGCCCGTGATGCGGAATGGCTTTTATTTTATTTGATGCCACGAACAGTGTGGTGTGAACGTTAGACACCACGCTAGAGGTTGCGATAATCGATAGCGGTGGCACAGACAGAGACTTGCAGATCGCACCGGGCCGAGTCAGCTACAGGTCACGAGCGAAGTCAGATTAGAATAGCCTTCAGCTCGCTATGTTCGCAGCATCTAGTTCGCGCATGTATTACAAACGTAATACCAGAATTGTGTTGTAGCAGGACAAAGTTGAGTAAAAGTTACTTACTAAAGTATTCCAATACTAATTATTATAGGATGTTCCAGATTCCTACAACCAGCCCCACTCGTGCTAGCCTCTGTCATGCCACTGCAAATCCCAGCGGTACCGATCGAAAAGCATCCTGCATTTGTGTGAGTTCATGACATGCTGCATCGACTTTCACATCAAACAGCGTTACGGAGATGATAGATAAACTCCAGTGGAAGACCCTGCAGGAGAGACGCTCAGTAGCTCGGTACGGGCTTTTGTTAAAGCTTCGAGAACATACCTTCACTGAAGAGTCAAGCAGTATATTGCTCCCTCCTACGTATATCTCGCGAAGAGACCATGAGGATAAAATCAGGGAGATTAGAGGCCACACAGAAGCATACCGACAATCCTTCTTTCCACGTACAATACGACACTGGAATAGAAGGGAGAACCGATAGAGGTACTCAGGGTACCCTCCGCCACACACCGTCACGTGGCTTGCGGAGTATGGATGTAGATGTTGCAAATTATTTTACGATACCTGAAGATTATCATAAGATCGAAACCCATATTTAAAGAAGAATTATTTTATTTCCCCCTACCGATAGAAAATTGACACCTGTTTACCTAAGCCTGCAACTGTGAACTGATACTTTCATATTATCAATTACAGGTACATTCCGGTGTTTAAATCAATCAAATTATAATTCACTGTTATGTTTAGTCACTGTAGCCCAGTACGTTGCCTTCAAGTAGAAACATCACTTAACTGCAAGTCGACCGAGTGTTTCGTAACTGGATTCCAGACCTTATCGACGAGGATGCTGAATACTTACGAAGGCCTTCATGGTGGTGTAAGGGCGTGTGGCTGCTGCATGTGGTGCCTGGCTGCCGCCGGTGCCAGTATATATACAGCAGCGGCCGGCCTTGCCGGGGAGGCAACGCCCGCCAAAGCACTGAGTGGGCGGGTGGCGGCGGCCTTGACTTTGCGACAAGTGCCGCAGATCCATCACCCGCCCGGCGGAGCCGCAATACCGGCCGGTACAGCGGAGACCACTCCCTGTCAACAGTGAGGTGATGGTGGTCGGCTTCGACGTAGTTCCGCTGTTTGTTAAGTGAAAGTCGTCTGTCAGCGTATCTTTAGGTGGGCCCTATTTTACGGCAATACTTGGCAGCAACAGCGTTGCCGTCAACAATGCTGCACAGCTGCCTGCAATAGAAGGCAGGGTTGAGGTATGGTTGGGCAATATTGCTGATGTTGCAGGTAGTTGTCGACTTCTTGCCGAGGGGTTGCTGTGTTGTTCATCAAGGGTGGGGAATATTCCGTAATGCACGGCAATATCTATCTCTGTCCTCGTCTGTAAATGCTCTCCCTCGCTCTCACCTGTGTTTCCTACTTCTCTCGACAGCGCTGCAGTCACGTGTCAGAGAGTAAACAATATCGTTCCGCTTTGGTTCGAAAGTTTGGGCGTACGTAGTACTTATTTCGTAGTTCATTGTCGAGCGCTTGTTGTGTGTAGCATTGAACGAGTGGACAAAGTAGAAAACAATAATTTTTATAAATGCGATTCGTCTGAGACCAGAGCTGTGCGATGTCGAAAGTAATGTGCACAAAGATCGCAATGTCAAAAAGGATAACTGGGAAGCTGTGGCCTATAAGTTCAGAATCATGCTTGAGGAAACATACCAAAAATTCCCAAGTCCACGAACCTATGCCAGTGCGAGGCGGAAAAGTCGTAGTAGAAGAACAAAGATAAATGGCTCTGAGCACTATGGGACTTTCAGTCCCCTAGAGCATAGAACTACTTAAACCTAACCAACCTAAGGACATCATACACATCCATGCCCGAGGCAGACCAGAGCTATGCGATGTCGAAAGTAATGTGCACAAAGATCACAGTGTCAAAAAGGATAGCTGGGAAGCTGTGGCCGGTAAGTTCAGAATCATGCTTGAGGAAACATACCAAAAATTCCCAAGTCCACGAACCTATGCCAGTGCGAGGCGGAAAAGTCGTAGTAGAAGAACAAAGATAAATGGCTCTGAGCACTATGGGACTTTCAGTCCCCTAGAACATAAAACTACTTAAACCTAACCAACCTAAGGACATCACACACATCCATGCCCGAGGCAGGATTCGAACCTGCGACCGTAGCTGTCATGCGGTTCCAGGCTGAAGCACCTAGAACCGCTCGGCCACTGTGGCCGGCCGAAGAATAGAAGCGCACGTGGTTCTTCATTCACACCGTTTGTATTTGATGCCGTGAGTTTCGTATTAGCTCGACACATAAGTGAAACACGATTTGGTAGTGTAAACAGTGTCTGCTGATGGACAAAAGTAAAAGAAAATTACATTCTTATTTCAAACTTCCTTGAATGACATCTTTCAGTTCTTTTACCAAAAGAATGCAGTAGATACTTATCTGACATGAGCCTTACTGAAGAATAGAGCACTTTAAAGAGACACATCAAACTTCTATAGGAACCACCAGTACCTAAAAACCGAAGAGTGGCCACAAGTCGTATTGTAGCTGGTATACAGATTCTCATATTTGTATTGGTTTTAGCGATTCTAGGATTAATTCTCTGGACAAGACATTCGAAATCATTTTTCGACATTCTAGTAAAATTCTGAAACAGCATCAATTCACAAGTGAAATTTTCTGAAGCTGAATCGTTCCGCCTACTTAAAAAATGGATGCATCCACAAAAACCGATTTCCTTTGTTCTTCTTTCTGATAACTTTATTACTTGTGTGATGTAAAAACAGGAGAGTCTTACTCACTACCGCTAGCTCGCGTTCGTCCATTTTGTGGCGATAGTGTGTCCAAACACTTCTGGCCCGCACATGTGTTGCCGCAAACATTGTCGGGTAACAGTCGCTAGTATGTTGTACATATGACTGCAATTCCTGTGGCCGTAATGTTTCCCGACAACGTATTTGGGATATATTGTCGCCAATATGTATTTTGTATAGCCATTTTTATGGCGTTAAATATCACTATGTAACTTGTAAATCGTTAGGCAGGTGGAAAGACTCTCTTGTGCACTGTTCTCGTCTGTTAGCGAAGTCACTTTTGTGTGTGCATAGTATGAGCATTTCTGTAGGCTGTAATCTAAGGCGGAGTCCTACCGACTGGGTGGATGAGTTAACTAGACCATGCGGACAGTACACGTATCACTTCTCTTGTGCTGACCGCTCGGTCCAGTCATATACTTCTCTTTGTGTGGGGGCTGCATGCAGCCAATGCCCTTTGCTTTTTCTTTAAGGTAGGCACCTTTGTTATGTGTACTGCGGTGGTTATCATCTTTACGTTACAACATTCAGGAATTCATATTGAGAGCGTTGCTTGCTTGCTAACTTGCTTCGGCGTAATATTCTATTTGC
This sequence comes from Schistocerca gregaria, assembly GCF_023897955.1. Lineage (NCBI taxonomy): Eukaryota > Metazoa > Arthropoda > Insecta > Orthoptera > Acrididae > Schistocerca > Schistocerca gregaria. The sequence goes on from NC_064922.1 coordinate 872,702,387, forward strand.
CTGATTTTCAACTCTACGGGTGTTTTTCTTTGTGACCAACGTTAAATCTGCTTATCCCGATCAAGAATTTGTTCCATGTACAAGCATTAACATTGATCTCTCAAGTCAACGGCGGTTGTGGCTCATGGTTCGCGTTAGTGTTCCAATTATTTAATGCTACCTGTGTACCTGGCATTGCCTGGGTATGTATATATTCCAATCTTTTATTAGCCCATTTCTTACGCCCTTCTCTCTCTGTTCATTTCCATCATCCAATCTCTCTCTCCACTACCTCCTCCCCCCAGTCTTTGTCAATGTCCTCATGCTCCTCTCTCTGACCGTCTGTTCTCTCTCTTTGTCTATTTGCTTATCCTCCTCTGTTCATCTCCTTCTTCCCTCTCTCTTTGCCTGTCTTTTCTTCCCCATATCTCTGCCCACCTCCTTTCTCTGTCCATCTCCTCGTCTTCCCTTTCTCTGTCCATCCCCTCCTCTCCCCTTTCTCTGTCCGTTTCCCCCTCTCCTATCTCTGTCCATCTCCTCGTTTTTCCTCAGCTCCCCACGCTATCACATTCACTCCAATAGGATTCTGGTGGTTCTTAGTCCTATAGTACCTCTTTCTAGTTTTTAACTAACATGTACACTAAATTTCACTGAAATCGTTCCAGGGGTTCGAGATGAGCTTTTTAGCCGTGGAGTCGCTCGCATACGCCCGTGTCAAATATGTTTCACAAATATTTAACATACGAGGGTGAGTCAAATGAAAACCTTAAATTTGTAATAACAAATCGAAATTTCGCGCCATTATCCTGTAAGTTGGTAAGCTTTCTACAAACAGCGTGCAGAATGGCCTGTAGGTGACAGCATAATGCAGATGTACACATACCGTCGCAGTATCAGTATAAAGATGGCCGCTCCACTTGCGACTTGCACCAGGGAAGAACAACGTTCTATTATTCGGTTTTTGCTTAGTGAAGGTGTGAAACCTATTGAAATTCATCGACGAATGAAGGTTCAATACGGTCATGCATGTTTGTTACAGCAGCAAGTCTACGAATGGAGTAAGAAGTTCGCAAATGGTGTGACTTCAGTGGAAGATGCTCCTCGCCCAGGCCAGGCACAGTAGAAGCCATAGTGAAGGAAAACCGCAGCGTGACACAGAATGACATTGCAGTAAGTTTACAGATTAGTCATGGATCAGCCCACCACACTGTGCATGATGTGCTCCAGTTTCACAAAGTGTCTGCAAGATGGGTGCCACGGCAGCTGACTCCTGAAATGAGAGAACGACGTGTTGATGCCTGTGAAGAACTTCTTCAGCGCTTTGAACGAGAAGGTGATGGCTTCCTTGCTAGAATCGTTACTGGGGAACAATCTTGGGTTCACTTCAACCAACCGGAAGCGAAGAGAGTCAGCAAGGAATGGCGACATTCCTCATCACCAAAACCAAAGAAGTTTGTAACAGAACCATCAGCAGAGAAGGTTATGCTGACTCTCTTTTGGGACGAAAAATGCGTCATTTTGGAGCGTTACATGCCTAGAGGGACCACTGTCACCAGTGAATCATACACAGATTTCCTAAAAATCATCTGCGGCCTGCAATCAACTCAAGGTGACATGGATTGCTGTCGGCAGGTGTCCTTTTTCAGCATGACAATGCAAGGCCCCACACTGCCCGTACAGCAGTTGCAACGATCACAGTCCTGCATTTTGAGTGTCTTCCTCATCCACCATACTCACCAGAACTGGCCCCAAGTGATTTCCGTATGTTTGGACCACTCAAAGACGCAATGGGAGGACAGAAGTTCCGTTCTGATGAAGAGGTACGCCACGCGGTCCATGAGTGGTTGCGCGGACTACCAAAAGATTATTTTTTCTAAAGGAATTTATGCACTTTGTAAGTGCTGGAGGACTTGCATCGAGTGTGCAGGAGATTATGTAGAAAGGTGATACAGCTTTGTACCACTTCTGCACAATAAATAATATCTAAAAAAGTAAGGTTTTTATTTGACTCACCCTAATATTTCACGCGTATTTGTACACATATTTCACATGAAGTCCAGTGAGTTTCGCCCTGAAGTTTCAGTTTCATGCAGCTCAAATTTTATGACGTTGTCTCCTGAACTACGTGTCATGCAGTGATTTATTCTTGTCGGTCATTCAGCGGTTTATGTGGATACTACCTAACAAATGTGTTGCGAATAGAGTTATTAGTGGAAAAATAATAAATTAAGACGTCGTACGTGATATGGCTGTATATGTATCTCCTGAACCATGTGTCGTAGTATGATGATATATTTTACTAGGTAAATTCAGTGGCTAATGTGGATACTATTTGCGAAAAGTGTTGCGAATAGAGTTAATAGCAACGTAGCGATAAATTTAAATGTCTTGCACTAGGCGGTAATTTTTCTCGCATTCACTGTTTATGAGGTCATATCTCCTGAACTAAGTGTCGAACAATGATCTAGTTTTTCTGATACTTTGATGGTATATGTGAATACTGTATGCAAAATGTGTCACGTATACAGTTAGAAGTAAAGAGGTGATAAATTAAAACGTCATGCTTGATATGGAGTTTTACTGAATGAATAACGAAATTGCAGTAAGCGATAAATGTTTTTCCTTCCATCATTTTGGGGTGATCGACAGCGAGAAAAAGTTTCGTAAGGGAATCAAATTTTTTTGTAAAGTTTGTGGCAGCGTCTGTGTTCTCATTCTCAAATACTGGATAACTAATACATTTATGACAACTAAAAGTATAGAGAGAACGCGTGCGATGCCGATGTAGGCAGTGCTCTGTATGGTCTAACACATATCCGCAAAAAGCATGAATGACCAAAGCCATACTTAACATAGTTGGGATGGAAATACGTGTCTCGAAGTTGCCAGGAGCTTAAACTTACCTCTTGTTTGCTTTAACATGCAAGCAAAGAAATAAATAGCGTCAAGAGCCACACTGCTTTTTCATCCCTACCCCACCCCCCTGATAGGTGGGTGGTTATTACTTCCAAAGTCATTCTTTCCAGACAGTAAATTATATGTGTACCAATTTTGTTGAAATTGGTCCATTGGATTAGTAGGAGATACATACATACATAAGTACACTCATGTTTATAATTTGTATGGTTTATCAAAGTGATGTGAGATTATATGGGGGTTCCTCTTCTTTCAGATATTGATGATATATGGCATTGTTTCACAGTGTAATATTTTTACTGAATTTTCGTGACTGCTTATTGAATAAAAATGGAAAGTTACTACAGATTCTCTTTAATTATTGTTCATCCAGAAGTCACAAATTATTATGTTTTTCATGCTCAGCTTCCATATGGTTACTTATCCTTTTTCCTAATTCGTAGCTGATGTGAGTACAATTCGCTGAGTATATTCTGCCTTCAGCGGAATCACTAGAAACAACCAGTGTCAGATAAAATATTTATTTCGTTGCTTGTAGATTACAGCAAACAAGACGTAAGTCGAAGCTGCTGATTACTTCGAGACACATGCTGCTATCCTGAATATGTTAAGCATGGCTTTGGTCATTCATGCTTTTTGCGAATAGGTGTTAGGCCTACATCTTCATCGCAAGCGTTCTCTCTATACTTTTAGTTGTCCTAGAATGATCGAAGGTATTGGTTATATTTTTGCATACTTTAACACATGTGAGAGATCCCCGTTGCTCCGTGAACGTCCTGCCTACTGCCGAATATTATCATTAATAGAGGTCAGATCATGTTGTTCTTTATTCATGGGGCAAAATTTTGTTCGGAAGGGGAACATTTTTAGTGCATAAATACTGAAGTCATGCCAGTTATGAGCTCAGTTTAAGTTTAAGTAGCAAGTAGGATGCTTTCAAAAGGTGCTGCTGAAGTACTCCTTAGAGTTCCAGGTGACATCACGTTTCTACACGTAGAGTGACGATTTTTTACGAACACTTGGACAGAGTTGCCACGGAAAGCATACGTAGTGCTGTGGGTGCTAATTTCTTTGTGAAACAGTTTTGTCGATACCACAATGAAATTTTCACTCTGCCGCGGAGTGTGCGCTGATATGAAACTTCCTGGCGGATTAAAACTGTGTGCCACACCGAGACTCGAACTCGGGACATTTGCCTATCGCGGGCAAGCGCTCTACCCACTTTTTTTTTATCTCATTTTGTTCTGTGTTGTTCGGTGAATTTGTCGGGGGCGGATGTCCGATAACACCCGTTCAGGTTCTTCGTTGATCCGTTCACTCAGTTTTTTTATTACAGGTGGCAGCTAACCCTCTGACCGAACACGCTGAGCTACCGTACCGGCACCGACTGAGCTACCCAAACACAACTCTCGCCCCATCTGTAGGAAGTAAAGCAGTGAGTCGCGTTAAATTTGTATTTCAATGAAATCTACAAACAATGGTATTCCGCTGTTATAATTATCGCTGTGTAGATTGCGATTCAAATGCTGATTAAGATACTCTTGAGGGTTTCTAGGAATTGTTTGCAGTCGCGTATTTGATGATTAATGCATGGTGAAGTGCCTTTCATGTGCTGATTAAGGTGCTATGGAAATTTTCTATGATTTTTCTGCTGCACGATTCTGTTTGTTAACGTTTGTTCTGTGAGCTTAGTCGTCCATCAATTGGCCTTTGAAGACATCTGTAAAGTAGTGAAATTTCTCTCGATATTTTCAATGGAGTGTGTATTATTCTCTGAGGCGTGTGCTGAAAAGTGAAAAGTTATTTTCACTTCTGTTTATGTATCCTGTGTATCTTGTTTTAAGGGGACCTGGGGTTCAACGTGCTGCATATCTACGCCTTGCTTTTATATCGTGTTACTCTTGATTCGAAATTTGAAGGAAGTTGCGGTTTTGTACCAACACTGAAGGACATTAACTAAAGGAAAGCTATTTAATTATCTTTCATTGTTTAAGACATACGACATTCTGTACAAAAGGCGGCTCACTGTGGAGGAATTTGATGAACATAGCTCAGATCATTGTGAAGATATAACTTGTTCTGAAAATGTAATTTCGAGAAAATGAGAAATGATTCTTCTCAGTGTGTTACTGGCCACCTGCTTCTTCATCCTTTGTGGACCTTTTCAGGGATCTTTTCCTTACTCTGGGCCGTTAATGCTGACTATCGCAACTCTTTCAGCTTCAACTACTTGCTGACAATCTTTGGCATTCAACACAACTATCATATTATTTCCTTGTTGGATGCCTAATTCGTCCATTAGTTTTGTCTTGCTAATTACACCATCACTGAAACAGATGACAGCATCTATTACACCTGGGTACTGTCAATCGAACAAACACTGTTTTTGGTACTCCTTGCCACACGCAGCTGTTGAAACTTTCATTAAGGTTTGGTGTATGGCCATGTAGACATATGCTATGTAATTTTGTATCTGCAAGGTCCCTGCATATTGTCTTTATTGTTTGCATGACTGTGGCAGGCAAGAAATCTTTTGGTGATATTCCTTGCCTGTCGCACGGCGTGGCCAGTCCGCAGGCATTTGTCCAAAGAGCATTTAGCACCAAATAAACAATTGAAAAGTAGATAATAATATATTGTTTGAAACGGAAGAAATTTGTCTTTCCTATGGTGCCGAATGTATGTTTTCGAAAATTTCAGTCATTACCCGTTTAAATCCTGTTAACTATCGCGTGTCCAACGTAGGCTTTATTACATTTGTTGCATTCGTTTTTTTAACTGCGAGAATAGGTATATCGTCATGTTTTGGCTACTTTATAAATGATGCTAGTGTAGAGTATGTTCCTGTCAAAATTGCGATAATGCCTGCAATAAATAAGCGAGCGTAATACAATGATAACAAATTCTCCACTGTATATAAAATATCGTTGTCACGTGGATCACGTCATGCTGAGTAAAGAAGGAACCACAATTAAATACACACACACACACACACACACACACACACACACACACACACACACACATATATATATATATATATATATATATATATATATATATATATATATTGCACATACATTAACATAATACGGTACAGTAAGGTATTAATACAATTGTGACATCTTCGAACGCAGATCTGAGATACGTTCAAGTGTGGTGACATAAACAGAACTGTCCACACCAAACACATCCTAAATACAAATACGTAAATAGTTACCGCATGGACCATACATTTATGATACCTTCATTATCTACAATCTATGCATCCAGTCGTAACGACGTTTTTCTGTGTAAGAAGTGGCCTGTGGAAATGGGCGAAGTTCAAAACTAGTCAACCAACACTAAATAATTAATTAACAACTATGTTGTGAACGTTTAAAAAATCTTTTCTTCCACTTTTTAAGCTGCCAGACATTTTTGAGATGCCAGACGCGACACATTGAAAATTTTTATGTCTTTAAAGTTCATTTTTCATCCATATGCTTCTTGGTACAAGGCGTTTGCAATGTTTTGGCGGAAGGGCTCAAAGAATTTATTAAAGTGGTAGATTAGATCTGACCACAGTTATAGAACGTGCAAAGTAATGCATACATCCATCGCAATAAAATAATAACAGTTGGCAAATTGATGTCCATTTAAAACGAGTCATGAAGCTTCAAAAACATTCACAGACCAACGAAAAATTATTTTTGAGAAACTTTTTCTACTTTGATAGCTGATCTTTATAGGTTTTTATGAGATGAATCTAAATATAGCCTTAGCGTTTTTGTATCACCCATAGTGTTCGAGCAATATGCTTTTTAATATATAGTATAAAAATCCTATCCATTGCGGTAAACGAGGAAATTAATGAAACACTTTGTTACAACATAAGCATCGTTTGTATTTACTGTAAGCTACTTAAAACAATGATATGTGTTAATAGAGGTTTCACATGTTAGCTGGAATTTGTTTGTATTTTCTTTATCTTTTTTCTTTGAAGCTGCTTGTGTAGCTTTTTCTACGATGCGTCGCATGCTGAACTTCTAGTTGAAGTGACCAACAGTAGTCCCCCATTATATTGGTGTTCCAGCGGCCTTGGTAGCGTTTTTACACCACTAGTTTTGGATGAATTAATAAACAACCTCCAGTCTCTCTTTTTGTATTCAGTACCATATTATTTCATCAGACCGGGAATATCTGAGCAGTACACTAAATCACCTTCTTGTTGAGAAAACTTAGAAAATTGGCGCTCTCTCTTTCTATAGATGTATATGCTGGTTCCAACTGCCAATAAGTTCTTTTCTTTTCATTTAGAGCTAAGCAGCTCAGCTTTTTCTTTCATTAAGTCCAGATCCCTAACCAAATCGCTAAGCTCGGTATGAGTAAATAGTTTGGGCCCTAGACTTTCTGTATTACAATGGAATTCATCATCATCTGGTTCATCGAAATCAGATTGTACGTCAGAAAATACTTCCGTTGGAATAGAATTTAAATCATCTGATGGTTCAGGAATCGGAAAATCTTCACCATGCCCTACTGGTCGGACGGCGGACTGAAGGTTAGGGTAGCTTATTACCTTCTTGTTTTTCGATTTATGAGCAGTAATATCAACACTGCAAAAGTAGCAATCATCGGAATGGTTTCTTGGCTCCCTCCATATCATAGGAATAACAAATCTAAAGGCTTTTTTCTCCTTTTTGGACTATTTTCTCAGATATTCCACACACACATAACATACCTTATGCGGCGCCCAAGATTTATCTTGATCACCAAATTTAGATCCAAAGTATGGTAGATAAGCCTTTTTCACACAGTCTGTAATGTTTCTATGGTGTTTTTTAATCTAAAATTCACCACAAATATAGCAAAAATTGTCAGCAGAGTTTTTACAACCACGATTAGACTTTGTACTGAGCACATGTACAGGAAACGGGGGCAGTGAGGTTAGGGTGACAGTAAACAAAACACCATCTGTTAATACAAAAATGGAATCGGTCTTTTTTTGCCAGAAAATGTTTTTCAGCAGTGCTACAAAAGTCATCTACATTCATTAGGCCTTACACCACCTTTTCAAATTATTGTAACTATATAAAAGTTGTTAAATTCTTTAAACATAGCTTAATTTAATAAATTTAACTGTAAAATGTGAAGAAATGGTGGGTGACACAGTTTTTTAAGTATCATAATTGGATTTCCCACTATAAAAAACATAAGAGTAAGGTATTTTCAGCAAAAACGTTTTTCCATCGTTGGCCTGTGTAATCGATGTAGAATAAAATTTCTGTTCAGTACTGCAGATCTTCAAAACGGTAGCAGTGAGAACGGCCTTTTTCAGAATTCTCTCTTTGTATACATTACTTTCTGCTTCTTATGCTCTAGTTGTAGATGTATTAATCACGTTCATGGATTTCCTGTTGGTTGGTTCGTTTGCCCAGCTTTACATACATGTAGCTGCTTCTGTATCCTTGGAGCAGTGTTTCGCGTAGTTCATTAGACGAACCTAAGGGGAGGAGAATCGTGTGTTGGCTGCAGGAAACTGCTAGAGTATCTAACGGTGTAAGGACTCTCTCTGGCTTTGGTCTCCAGCTAAGCACAGCGTACAACCTCCCCTCTCCTGATTGCTCTCAGACTTCGTTCCGCTACAAAACGACATCCTCCTATGACCACCTTGACTGGATACTGGTATGCCTTTCTACCATGGGTGCGCCCGACTGTACACCGACATGATCTTAAATTCCTCTTTTACTGCCAAAAATGCTCCCTTTGATTGCCCAAACTGACCTAATTTTCTGACACTCGCCACAAAGGAATTACTGTACTCTTTTGTTACGAGAATGAATCGAGCTCTGCAACAATGTTGACAACTTCACCAAGGAGGAGTAAAGCATAGGGGTTAGTGGTTTTTAGATTCCTGTCGCACAGAGAACGAGATCCACAGGTGGGAAGCGGGACGGTAATGACCACAGAAACGCCCTCGGACAACACCGTCTCAAATAAATAAAATGCTGTCGGCCAAAGAAAGCAAAACAGACGCCTCCGGGCATTATATCAACAAGCGGGCGCAAAACCTCAGTGATTATGTACTAGAGAGCATAAACACTTCTTAATTGCCAGGTTTTCACGTCACAGATGTTTATTTCAGAAACAACTGCCTTTAATGAAAACGGTGTATGAACGTCCTGTGTAACTGTAATGTGTTTCCGCAGTTTCCAGAAGGCGAAGACGTTGTACAGTTGGTTTACAAACACAATGGAACTTTTTTACAATGTAACAGTTCTGTGTAACGAGTTCTGTCGCCTTGTCTCCTAGGGCCGATGGAACGTAACGCTTGTATCAGATTATGATGATCAGTAACAATCGAAACTCGCAGCAACAATAAAGGATTTCATAACAGCTGACGATAGTACAATATGAGTTTCTTTAAAACCTGTTCAGGGGCCTTGGGATTATTACACTTTATTTCCACTACGTTTGCTACTCAACAGCATACGTGTTCAAAAATAAAAGTGGATTTATGATAAATTGTGAAACTCCCAAGCGCAATACTATCAATATAATTTTCATGTACAGTATGCATCATTGCCGGCCGGTATGGCCGAGTGGTTCTAGGCGCTTCTGTCTGGGACCGCGCCAACGCTACGGTCGCAGGTTCGAATCCTGCCTCGAGCATGGATGTGTGTGATGTGCTTAGGTTAGTTAGGTTCAAATTGTTCTAAGTTCTAGGGTACTGATGAACTCAGATGTTAAGTCCCATAGTGCGCAGAGGCATTTGAACCATTTTTATGCATCATTCATTAGGGTTCAGAATAGAATTTTACGTTGCGGTGCAAAACCGTTTAAAACAGTGTACAGTGTGAAGAGACAAATACTGTATTTGGCGGTCGGCAAGCGATTTATCCCCCCTTATCAAGACAAAAGTGTATTTAGCAAAACCTAGTCCCGGTAATACGTTTAATAGAAAAGCGATTTGAAAAACAGAGCCCTGATAATGCTGTAATTACCTGGAGCATGGCCAGGAACAGGTAGCATGAAGTCAGCACTCAGCCGGAGCTGTTCCTGTGGGGAACGGATATGCAGACTCACTGATATTCCTGCCAGACTTTTTTTTTCAGTTAAAGCACAACATTATATCCAGTTTAACCTGCACAGCGCTGTATGTTGTGTATTTCTGTTACTGTTATCGTTATTTAAAGATTAAGACATAATATGAATCAGGCAAATGCCGGGATGGTTCTTCTGAAAGGGCACAACCTACTGACTTCCTTCTCCATCCTTCCCCAACCCGATGGGACCGATGATCTCGCTGTTTGGTCCCCCCTCCCCTCCCCCTTCCCCATATAAACCCCACCAGCCTATAGCACGTTTCTTCGTCCATGACACAAAGAAAGCCAATGGAAAATAATCGTGGATACAGTAACATCGCCTGTATCTAGTGACATTCAAAAAACATGGTAAGTAGTCAACACTAGATTTCACATTATGGTATATGTAATGATACGATTCTGTAAGTTTGACGTCCAGGGTTATCTTCACAGAGCTGGTAACAACACGTACGGGCCACGTTAACTTTAGATACGATTTTAAAGCGACCATATTGCATTTACAGACACTTCGCCACTCGCTCGAACACACTTTGCTGGATCCCATACAACACACCAGCGTCCACCATTGCCGAACTGGCCTGCCTGCGATCTATTAGTTCGTGTAATCCATGGGCGGAGTACTATACTCTTGTTCCTTTAAGTGTCCACACATATAAAAATCTGGTGGATTAAGGAGTGTTGCGGCCAGAAAATTGGACCATTCCATTTTCTGGAAACGCTCTGGAAATGCTTAAACCACAGCTATTGCCAACACCAAGTGGAAATTCTTCTGTTCCGTCAGGTCAGATGTTGCAGAGAAACGTACGATACAAGGGCGCATCTAACTTGTCAGGCAATAGGTAAGGGTCCAAAAGCACTCCTAACACGTTTCCAACCCACAGGTTTATGCCAAAACGTGCCTGAAAGACAAGGGTGACATGTGGATTGTGTTACGACCAATAAGAGCTTTCGTGAAGGTTGGAAAAAAAAACCTTCACGAATGAATGTCAGTCTATATCACTTTGTTTATAAAATGTTCGCTATCTTCTACTTGGTGAAAAGCCATTCACAAAACTGTACTCGTCGATTCGGTCTTCTGGCCGCTGACGTCGAGATAACGTGTGATGATATGGATGCAGTTCTTCGTAGTGCAACACTTCAACAACCAGTCTTTGAGATATCTGGAACTGCCTTGCAATATCGCGGGTACTTCGCCGAGGTGACTGGTGCACGGTTTCAAGAGTCACGTCCTCTGTGGAATACGTGCACTCCTTGGACGACCTCTGTCCATTACTTGTGGACGAAGATTACCGGATTGCCAAAGGCTTTGCTTCAGGCAACGAGAAACATTCTGCACTCAGCAGCAAAAACATATCGAAGTATTCATCGTCTGTGCACTCCATTGGGAAACTGCTCTACATGACTTGACAGAATCAATTATGGTTATGCATTGTGGTGTTAGTAGACACATGTATGCTGTTTAATGGATCCCACTCTCGTGTGATAGGCTATTATGCGACAAAATGTTGTCCCGCTTAAAAACGACGAGAACTTTTGAATGGACATCTAAAAAAATAAAAAAAAGGAACCTGATGAGTATTCGTACAATACCTCTATGGTGGATGTGGGTTTGATATCGCAGGAGCCTATTCATTGAGGTATGATGAGTGGCACGACAGTGTATGGTATGGTACGTATACTTTTGTACAATCAGATGTGTTGCATGATGTGACAGTGTCGCCAGCTCCTCGTGTTCATATACACGTTTCCAAAATGCAACCGATTTGATTTTGCTAGATGAACTTTTGTCTTGAATCTGGATGAGGAATCGCATGGCGTGCGGCAGTTTTTCTCACCACTGCACGGATGGCAGTCTCCGGGCACTTTTACGTATATGTGTAGTATATCGATCTCTCGCTCCTGCTCCCTCCGTCTCTAGCTCTCTCTCTCACTCTCTCTCTCTCTCTCTCTCTCTCTCTCTCACACACACACACACACACTGCCTTATGCTTCATTAAAAAAATGTTTATGTCAAACACCGTATGCAACATTCTATCTCGTCAGTAAATTTTATTTTAAAATGGACCAGCCGATCAGTATGTAGCCCCAGAGCCGCCATCTTGCTTATGTCAAAATGTATCTGAAAGACTTGAAATAAATATATTGGCTTCATGTTCAGAAGGATCCGAACAACCTGAAATTATGTAAATTGCCGCCTTGTTCAAACGTATTTGAAGTAGCTGGATTATTTATCAAACATATGTAAAGATATTGACAATAGTGATATGTCTAAAATGTTTATACTGTTACCAAAAATACATAAACTTCATTAGCGAAACACACACACACCCACACACACACACGTTTATGTCAAGTGGTACTGTGTTATTTCCATGTTTAAAATGTCTTTATTATTTATCAAAATATACACAAGTCAGAAAAAGTTTTGCATCACCTCGGTTCCGAGTTCAGCGAGACTTTCAGGGGTGGTGTTCCTGTTTGCTGTACACACCAGCACCCCTAGTACCGAGTAGCACATCCTCTTGCATTGATACATGCCTGTATTCGTCATGGCATACTATCCACAAGTTCATCAAGGCGCTGTTGGCTCAGATTGTCGCAATCCTCAACGGCGATTCGGCGTAGATTCCTCATAGTGGTTGGTGGGTCACGTCGTCCATAAACAGCCCTTTTCAATCTATTACAGGCATCTTCCTTAGGGTTCATGTCTGTAGAACATGCTGGTCACTCTAGTAGAGCGATGTCGTTACCCTGAAGGAAGTCATTCACAAGATGTGCACGATGGGGGCGCGAACTATAGTCCATGAAGACGAATGCCTCACCAATATGCTGCCGATATGGCTGCACTATCGTTCGGAGGGTGGCATTCACGCATCGTACAGCCGTTACGGCGCCTTTCATGACCACCAGCGGCGCCCATTGGCCGCACATAATACTACCCCAGAACAGTAGGGAACCTCCACCTTGCTCCACTCGCTGGACAGTGTGTCTAAGGCGCTCAGCCTGACCGGGTAGTCTCCAAAACACTTCCCCGACGATAGTGTGGTTGGAGGCATATGCGAAACACAGCGGTGAAGGTAACGTGATGCCAATCCTTTGTGGTCCATGCGGGATGTACTTGAGCCCATCTGTACCGCGCTGCATGGTGTCGTGGTTGCAAAGATGGACCTCGCCACGGACGACGGGAGTGAATTTACCCATCATGCAGTCTATTGCGCACAGTTTGAATCGTACCACGACGTGCTGTGGCAGCACGAGAAGCATTATTCAACATGGTGGCGTTGCTGGCAGGGTTCCTCTCAGCCATAATCCGAAGGTAGCGGTCATCCACTGCAGTAGTAGCCCTTGGGCGGCCTAAGCGAGGCATGTCATCGACAGTTCCTGTCTCTCTCTATCTCCTCCACGTCCTAACAACATCGCTTTGGTTCACTGCTTGACGCCTGGACACTTACCTTCTTGAGTGCCCTTCCTGGCACAAAGTAACAATGCGGAGGCGATCGAACCGCAGTATTGACCGTCTAGGCACGGTTGATGTACAGACAGCACGAGCCGTATACCTGGACTGGAACTGATCAGGCGCTGCTCATGCATGGTTGTTTACATCTTTGGGCGGTTTTAGTGACATCTCTGAACAGTCAAAAGGACTGTGTCTGTGATACAATGTGCACAGTCGACGTCTACGTCCAGGACTACTGGGACCGGGGTGACGCAAAACTTTTTTTGATGTGTATATAAAGATTTAACAATACTGTAGTAACTTACAGTACTTGCACAGCTAAAATCTGTGTGCTGTTTATCAAAATACACGTGACGCTATTGATCTAACTTGCACCTTAACCTGCACTTGCCAAAGAGCAAAGTTCGATCTTCGTGCGACACTAGTTGCAAGGCACGATGGAACACCACATTAAATATTTCCACTTCTAAACTGTTTAAGATTTTTCCATTACTGTCCAAAACACATATTACCTGAAACGATATACTAACGAGGCAAGACAGTGATAGCTGACAGTTCCAAACAACTAGGCAGTCTGAGCTATTGTTGTACGACCAGTATAAAACATATGGCGATTAAAATAATATGCTAATCAGGCGTGTTCATTTATATGCCTTGTTTGAGGATAACCTGGTTGTCCGTTGCAGCAGATAGGAATAGATGTATCAGTCAAAGAAAAAATTTGAAGTGCCTTCACAATAAGTATGCTCAGTATGTACCAAACAAATCCACTACCAAGCGACTGTACAGCTTACAGAACCAACTTCGATTTCATCTGGAACCGTCGTGCACAGCAACCGTAGACTGTAAGGAAGGAGAGGCACACAGTAGTCAGTCGCAAGCCCGTTAACTTTTATTATTCTTGCTAATCTACATTTTGGCAATAAATAGCTATCTTCAGTACATTTATGTTACATTTCGACAGACTCGCTGCAGTTAATAGTACCATACCTTCTTACATGTGTATAGGCAGGACGTTCTGCGTCTGTTAAAGTAAATGGGCTCTATGGCTAAAATACACGGTTGTTCAAAAATTAACGCAGCCTTATAGGAAAATGGCTCAGTATCGTTCAGACAGTACAACTGTAAGAATACGTGGTGACAGGAACTGCTGCGCGTTTGTTGAAATATAACGAAAATGCACTGAGGATGGCTATTTATAGCCGAAATCTAAATTTACTAGAATAATAGAAGCCAATGGAATTTCCACTGACTACTGTGTGCCTCTCCTTCCCACCTTACAGGAGGCAGGAAATATGGCAGGAAAATTGGTCGACTGAAACGTTTACTGAAGTACAAACTGCAAACTGTTTGAATCTTGTGAAGTCTATGTGACACCCATCTAGCCACACTGGTCTCTCCGTTGGTTGTACCAGCAAATCATTACACCAATATTTAAAGAAGCGTCCACCCAGAGTTCGTGCTGTTCATTAGTTGCTACCTGAAAACTGCGGTAAACGTGTAGCTTCCTGTCCGTGTATTATGTCATCTGTAACGCCAAAGGGACATGAAAGGGAAGCAGTGGTTGGGAAGGGAGTGAGACAGGGTTGTAGCCTATCCCCGATGTTATTCAATCTGCATATTGAGCAAGCAGTAAAGGAAACAAAAGAAAAATTCGGAGTAGGAATTAAAATCCATAGAGAGGAAATAAAAACTTTGAGGTTCGCCGATGACATTGTAATTCTGTCAGAGACAACACAGGACCTGGAAGAGCAGTTGAACGCAAAGGACATTATCCTGAAAGGAGGTTATAAGATGAACACCAAGCAAAACAAGGATAATGGAATGTAGTCAGATTAAATCGGGCGATGTTGAGGAAATTAGATTAGGAAATGAGACACTTAAAGTAGTAAATGAGATTTGTTATCTGGGGAGCAAAATAAATGATGATGGTCAAAGAAGAGAGGATATAAAATGTAGACTGGCAATGGCAAGGAAAGCGTTTCTGAAGAAGAGAAATTTGTTAACATCGAGTATAGGTTTAACTGTTAGGAAGTCGTCTCTGAAAGTATTTGTATGGAGTGTAGCCATGCATGGAAGTGAAACATGGGCAATAAATAGTTCGGACAGGAAGAGAATAGAAGCTTTCGAAATGTGGTGCTACAGAAGAATACGGAAGATTAGATGGATAGATCACATAACTAATGAGGAGGTATTTAATAGAATTGGGGAGAAGAGAAATTTGTGGCACAACTTGACTGGAAGAAGGGATCGGTTGGTAGGACATCTTCTGAGGCATCAAGCGATGACCAATTTAGTATTGGAGGGCAGCGTGGAGGGTAAAAATCGTAGAGGGAGAGCAAGAGATGAATACACTAAGCAGATTCAGAAGGATGTAGGTTGCAGTAGGTACTGGGAGATGAAGAAGCTTGCACAGGATAGAGTAGCATGGATTGCTGCATCAAACCAGTCTCTGGACTGAAGACCACAACAACAACATCAACAACAACACAAAATTAAGAAGAAGCGTGTATTATGTCATCTGTAACGCCAAATTAAGAACTAGATGATTGGTTTAATCTAACGAGACATGATTCCACTTTGATGCTTGTGAGAATGTAGAGAATTCATGTATACCGGCTACAGAAAGTCCCTATCAGAAGTGGGTATTGTTGTGTTAATATACATCACATTGTTTCATGAAACAATGAACAAGGAGCATCACACACTGCAACAATTTATAAACACCTGAAAACTGTTTGCAGTACTCATATTTTCAGCAAGACAATGCGGCATCAAACAACAGAGCGCTATTCGTAGCTCAGTAGTTTCATTGGTAAGTGCTTGAGGAGGGGCTGTGGTCCCCTCTGTATCCTGATTAATACCCAACTGGCTTTTTCTTGTGCGGAGCTTAAGGATTCTGATAACAAAACTCACATTATTCAAGATGGCAGAAATAAACTGAACGAGATGTCAGTACAGCTCTTCAACAAACATTACAAAATGAGTTAGGTAACATGCACGTCGTATTCCGTTATATGGAGCACATAATGGAAGGCACTTTCGACAACGTTTGCAACGTAGCCCTTTTCCTACAAGGCCGCGTTACTTTTTGAACAACCCTGTATTTCAGCCACAGAGCCTATTTACTTTAACGGTTTCAGCATTAACATGCATACAAATACTCGTTTGAGTCAGCTTCCACATTCCAACCACAATTTATTTCTATCTTCTGTGTACCCAAGTTACTCATCACAGCAATAACATCGTGGAAATCGACAGCTGGCCAGTTCTGGAATAACTCCAATAATCCTCTCCATAATGAAGCCGTTAGTAAGAGACTAACACTGAAGAGCTACGGATATATGAACTTTTACGCAGTACGTCTACAGTGTCCATTAATAGCGAACTTGTCCAAGGACAAGGAACTGGGTGGTCTGTCTTGTTATGAAACATGCTGCTCGTAGTAGTAACATCTGCGTTGTTATTGGGGTCATAAACATCTGCGCACCTTCTGACGGCCATTAACTCAGCTTCTCATTTAACACTGTCTAGTCCTGACCATTAACTGATATAAACGGTGTACTAGAGAAAACAAATACTGTCGTTTTCCTATTTAGAGAGTGGGCGGCTCTTTTGATGGGACCATGTGTTGCAGTCGTATAATAACAGTGTCTGTATTTTACGGTTCCTGGAACGGAACCATGACAGACAAAACATTTGGCAGGAAGCTCACAAGAAAGCTAATTGATTATAAATAGCTTGTTCGAGACGCTTCAATGATTGAGGGACATATTAAGAAAACTCGTCAGACCACACTATTTACTTTTCTGAAACTGTTTCTTGCGCATTAGAAGCTCCTGTATACCGATACGACAACCGCATGTCAGTTAACTACCTTACATGCGAGAACAGGTAGGACCTAGTCGATGATGTAGGCCACCATCAGAAAAGGTCAGTAATAACGTTGTCATCTTGAATGAATACAAATAGTGTCCGTTATTTTGTAGCCAAGCGCTGTGATACGAGACACTCTGGCAAAGAATTTACCGCAGCTGTGAACGCATTGCAAAACCTCACAGCACTGCTGCTACTAGATCACAAAAGTCCAGGTATTCTCACTTGCGCTGTAGCAAACTGTAGGGACCCATTGCCCCTTAATGTTTCTAGAAGAACAGAAAATAGCTACTTTCACTTAGCTCTTGACCGGCGAATGAAACAATTGCATCCATAAAACTAAGCTCAGACCTAGATACTGTTACGTCATGACACCTGAACTTTGTGATTCCAAGCTGTCCACCTGCTGTCTGCATTCGTCATCTGGGATTGGCCTTCCTTCAGCTGTCATATTTAGCATAGAATCTCGTAAATTTTTATAGTTCCTTCTTTCGTCGATCAACTGAAATATTTCTTCTCTTATCGCACAATCAGCTTAACAGCTCATGCATCGAAGTTGCTTACAAGAATAATATACAGAAGAATGGAAAAGACAATTGAGAATGCGCTAGGTGACGATCAGTTTGGCTTTAGGAAAAGTAAAGGCACGACAGAGGCAATTCTGACGTTACGGCTAATAATGGAAGCAAGGCTAAAGAAAAATCAAGACACGTTCATAGGATTTGTCGACCTGGAAAAAGCGTTCGACAATATAAAATGGTGCAAGCTGTTCGAGATTCTGAAAAAAAGTAGGGGCAAGTTATAGGGAGAGACGGGTCATATGCAATATGTACAACAACCAAGAGGGAATAATAAGAGTGGACGATCAAGAACGAAGTGCTCGTATTAAGAAGGGTGTAGGACAAGGCTGTAGCCTTTCGCCCCTACTCTTCAATTTGTACATCGAGGAAGCAATGATGGAAATAAAAGAAAGGTTCAGGAGTGGAATTAAAATACAAGGTGAAAGGATATCAATGATACGATTCGCTGATGACATTGCTATCCTGAGTGAAAGTGAAGAAGAATTAAGTGATCTGCTGAACGGAATGAACAGTCTAATGAGTACACAGTATGGTTTGAGACTAAATCGGAGAAGAACGAAGGTAATGAGAAGTAGTAGAAATGAGAACAGCGAGAAACTTAACATCAGGATTGATGGTCACGAAGTCAGTGAAGTTAAGGAATTCTGCTACCTAGGTTCAAATGGCTCTGAGCACTATGGGACTCAACTGCTGTGGTCATCAGTCCCCTAGAACTTAGAACTACTTAAACCTAACTAACCTAAAGACATCACACACATCCATGCCCGAGGCAGGATTCGAACCTGCGACCGCAGCAGTCGCACGGTTTCGGACTGCGCGCCTAGAACCGCGAGACCACCGCGGCCGGAGCTGCTACCTAGGCAGTAAAATAACCGATGACGGACGGAGCAACGAGGACATCAAAAGCAGACTCGCTATGGCAAAAAAGGCATTTCTGGCCAAGAGAAGTCTACTAATATCAAATACCGGCCTTGATTTGAGGAAGAAATTTCTGAGGATGTACGTCTGGAGTACAGCATTGTATGGTAGTGAAACATGGACTGTGGGAAAACCGGAACAGAAGAGAATCGAAGCATTTGAGATGTGGTGCTATAGACGAATGTTGAAAATTAGGTGGACTGATAAGGAAGGAATGAGGAGGTTCTACGCAGAATCGGAGAGAAAAGGAATATGTGGAAAACACTGATAAGGAGAAGGGACAGAATGATAGGACATCTGCTAAGACATGAGGGAATGACTTCCATGGTACTAGAGGGAACTGTAGAGGGCAAAAACTGTAGAGGAAGACAGAGATTGGAATACGTCAAGCAAATAATTGAGGACGTAGGTTGCAAGTGCTACTCTGAGATGAAGAGGTTAGCACAGGAAAGGAATTCGTTGCGGACCGCATCAAACCAGTCAGTAGACTGATGAAAAAAAAAAAAAAATCCACAATTCCTTCGCAGTTACTTTTCTTGTATCTATATTTGCTTTCGCAACGTCGCCGGCCGGTTTGACCGTTAAGTCTCATAGTGCTCATTGCCATTTGAACTATTTTCCCAACGTCTGTGATTGCTTCTTTCGACACGTCTTTTTTTCCTCAGCTGAACAACATACTTGACATTTATTGTCACAGTATCTATAGCCTTAAAAATAATTTGAATACTCGTTGTTATTACTCAGTGATTGTACGTTGATTCTTCCGACGATTGTTTTATTTCAGCCTAGTCTTTCTCATTACGACATTGTGAACAGAGTCTACACCTGCTTCTGGGTACTCCTTAATATCCTATAACATATTTCGGAATTGTTTGTATCACCCCTCTATACGAAATAGGCGATATACATAAGCTAGCAACTATCTTCCTGCATCTCCCTGCCCTTTCTGAATGTATCTCATTTTCTTGTGACTTTCGAACTGTGTAATTACTGTTACTAGCAGAAATTTATTGCAGACCCAAGGAAATTTTCTGACTTCTCATTCCGTATTACCGAGACCTTATCCTCCGATAACTCTGTCTTACATTTCTTCCCCTACGATAACTTTCCAGTGCCCCATAATTATTAGATTCCTATCTTTATTTGCATACTGAATTACCTATTCAGTTCCTCGATATAACCTATCTCAACATCTAGTGCTAGTGACATTGAAACGTAACAACACGATACAATGTAATTATGTGATATTCTCTATTCTTCAGAATGAGATTTTCACTCTGCAGCGGAGTGTGCGCTGTTATGAAACTTCCTGGCAGATTAAAACTATGTACCCGACCGAGACTCGAACTCGGGACCTTTGCCTTTCGCGGGCAAGTACTCTACCATCCTTTTTTTTTTTTTTAAATCCCATTCTATTCGGTTTTGTTCGTTTCAACTGCTCGGGGTGGACGTCGCAAGACAATCGTTGAAGTTCGTTGTTAATCGATTAACTCACTTTTTTATTACAGAGGGCAGTGAAACCCTCTGACCGAACACGCTGAGCTACCGTGCCGGCGGCCATCTGAGCTACTGAAGTAGTACTGACGCCCGCTCCTCACAGCGTTACTTCTACCAGTACCTCGTCTCCTACCTTCCAAACTTTACAGAAGATCTCCTGCGAACCTTACAGAACTAGCACTCCTGAAAGAAAGGGTACTGCGGAAACATGGCTTAGCCACAGCCTGGGGGATGTCTCTAGAACGAGATGAGATTTTCACTCTACAGCGGAGTGTGCGCTTATACACTCCTGGAAATGGAAAAAAGAACACATTGACACCGGTGTGTCAGACCCACCATACTTGCTCCGGACACTGCGAGAGGGCTGCACAAGCAATGATCACACGCACGGCACAGCGGACACACCAGGAACCGCGGTGTTGGCCGTCGAATGGCGCTAGCTGCGCAGCATTTGTGCACCGCCGCCGTCAGTGTCAGCCAGTTTGCCGTGGCATACGGAGCTCCATCGCAGTCTTTAACACTGGTAGCATGCCGCGACAGCGTGGACGTGAACCGTATGTGCATTTGCGGACTTTGAGCGAGGGCATATAGTGGGCATGCGGGAGGCTGGGTGGACGTACCGCTGAATTGCTCAACACGTGGGGCGTGAGGTCTCCACAGTACATCGATGTTGTCGCCAGTGGTCGGCGGAAGGTGCACGTGCCCGTCGACCTGGGACCGGACCGCAGCGACGCACGGATGCACGCCAAGACTGTAGGATCCTACGCAGTGCCGTAGGGGACCGCACCGCCACTTCCCAGCAAATTAGGGACACTGTTGCTCCTGGGGTATCGGCGAGGACCATTCGCAACCGTCTCCATGAAGCTGGGCTACGGTCCCGCACACCGTTAGGCCGTCTTCCGCTCACGCCCCAACATCGTGCAGCCCGCCTCCAGTGGTGTCGCGACAGGCGTGAATGGAGGGACGAATGGAGACGTGTCGTCTTCAGCGATGAGAGTCGCTTCTGCCTTGGTGCCAATGATGGTCGTATGCGTGTTTGGCGCCGTGCAGGTTAGCGCCACAATCAGGATTGCATACGACCGAGGCACACAGGGCCAACACCCGGCATCATGGTGTGGGGAGCGATCTCCTACACTGGCCGTACACCTCTGGTGATCGTCGAGGGGACACTGAATAGTGCACGGTACATCCAAACCGTCATCGAACCCATCGTTCTACCATTCCTAGACCGGCAAGAGAAATTGTTGTTCCAACAGGACAATGCACGTCCGCATGTATCCCGTGCCACCCAACGTGCTCTAGAAGGTGTAAGTCAACTACCCTGGCCAGCAAGATCTCCAGATCTGTCCCCCATTGAGCATGTTTGGGATTGGATGAAGCGTCGTCTCACGCGGTCTGCACGTCCAGCACGAACGCTGGTCCAACTGAGGTGCCAGGTGGAAATGGCATGGCAAGCCGTTCCACAGGACTACATCTAGCATCTCTACCATCGTCTCCATGGGAGAATAGCAGCCTGCATTGCTGCGAAAGGTGGATATACACTGTACTAGTGCCGAAATTGTGCATGCTCTGTTGCCTGTATCTATGTGCCTATGGTTCTGTCAGTGTGATCATGTGATGTATCTGACCCCAGGAATGTGTCAATAAAGTTTCCCCTTCCTGGGACAATGAATTCACGGTGTTCTTATTTCAATTTCCAGGAGTGTATTTTGCTAGTCCTCAGCTGCGACAAGTTTGTGTTTGTGTCCCAAATGTTCAAATGGTTCTGAGCACTATTGGACTTAACTTCTGAGGTCATCAGTCCCCTAGAACTTAGAACTACTTAAAGCTAACCAACCTAAGGACATCACACACACTAATGCCCGAGGCAGGATTCGAACCTGCGACCGTAGCTGTCGCGCGGTTCCAGGCTGTAGCGCCTAGAAGCGCTCGGCCACCCCGGCCGGCCACTGTCCCAAATGTGTTTTTGTGTAGTTGAGCTGAACATCGGTAAAGTTTTTTGAAGCTTTTGTACAGCGAACTATTTCGACTAGTTTGTTAACCATGCATTATGAACCATGGATTATGTTTTCTATATTGAAAGAGTTTTCTCAAGTTTTGTCCTGCTCATTTGTAAAGACTGCTTTGTTATGTTGCTGTGGCTTGGACACACGTATCACTGCACAAATTTACGTCTCTGATGCGCTTCCGACTTTCGTTTCTTTGCTGCTTCGTTTTGGTTTGTCGTCCGTTAACTGATGACCTTCTTCAGTCCGGATGCAAATGATTTCGGGTGGGAGTCTCTAGAGGAAAGGAGGCGTTCTTTTCGTGAATCGCTACTGAGGAAATTTAGAGAACCAGTGTTTGAGGCTGACTGCAGTACACTTTTACTGCCGTCAACTTACATTTCGCGGAAAGACCACAAACATAAGATAAGAGAGATTAGGGCTCGTACAGAGGCATATAGGCAGTCATTTTTCCCTCGTTCTGTTTGGGAGTGGAACAGGGAGAGGAGATGCTAGTTGTGGTACGAGGTGCCATCCGCCACCCACCGTATGGTGGATTGCGGAGTATGTATCTGGATGTAGATGTAGATTTGCATGAACTCTTACGGGACTCGGTAGATTGTCTGCCGTGAGTAATGGGTATAATGGCAGGGGCACTACGAATGTAGTGTGTGGACTATGAGTTGAGAATGTGGGTCTCACGGGAAGCGTGACAAAGATAATTCCCTGCAGTCGCACTATCCTCTGTGCCTTCGGTGGCTCAGATGGATAGAGCGTCTGCCATATGAGCAAGAGATCCCGGGTTAGAGTCCCAGTCAGGGCACACATTTTCACCTGTCTTTGTTGATGTATATCAACGCCCGTCAGCAGCTAATGGTATTGATTTAATTGTAAGATCATTAAAATGGTTTGACTTTGTAAATGGATCGACATTCTCACCTCTGCTTTAACCATTTCATCACTACGTCATGTCCTTCAAAGCGTTCTTTAAGTTTTGGAAACAGATGAAAATCGGATGGAGGGAAGTGAAGACGGTATAGAGTGTGTGAAATGTATTCACAGTTGGGGATTAGTGACAACCGTCAGCTGTATAATGGACTGACGACACTGAAACTTTGTGCCGGAGTGGAATTCGAACCCGCATATCGCGAGCGGTCGCCATACGATTAGGCCACTTGAACACCACTCACTGCCAGACCCAAAGTTCCACATGTCCTCAACCCTGTGTCTGCAGCCTATGCTCGTAAATTTGTTATGTATATTCCCATACAGAGGAGAAGGTTTAAATGGAAGTCGCTGGCTCGGTGTTGGCAGATAAATACGATGTGTGTTGCTCAGAAGTACGATTCAGTGTTCCTTTGGTTATACATGCATGAAACCGTGGTTTTCACAGACTACTTGTTCAACTAGCAGTGGTAAATAAAGGGGTTTATGACTGCTATTGAAACTGCATGAGAGCCAACTGTGCTGACTTTTCCTCTGTCGTGAAAAGGAATCCTCCAAATGGAATCTTCACTTGAGTAGAGTGTTTCCTTCAATAAAAAGCTTCTCGTTCCATGCCTCTTTTCTAACCAAAACACACACCGCCTTCTGCTCATGTGACATTATGATCTGAGTCTGTAACCAACTACAAATAAAAAATTTAGAGCAAGTTCTTATGCGTGGAGGTCGTAAGTCAGCATTTTACTGAAATGTAACTCATGTACACCTTTAAAGTGCGAAAGCTGTCCCCACTAGGTTGATCATCTAAAATTTCAGTACTCAAGCACTGGCTTCCCAGGCACTGTTTAATTCATTGTGTCATTTTATTGTGGAAGAAAGTATAATTTTGTATATTTCCATCTCATATTCAGTTGCTGTAGCCTTTTGTTACGTATTATCTCCTTCTTATCAGACTTGCTATGTAGGCAATTCTTTTTCTTCTGTCTGTTTCAGTCATAATGGACTGTTGGACATCTTTGTGGCAAGGGTATGTGGGTGATGTAAGCAAACAGAAATAATTTAATTTTGCTATGTACAAATTTTATTTGTTGCAAAGACGGTTATTACATCGATGACTTCCCCCCTGTAACGTTCGTGTTTAGCGGTAGTAGTAGGGGTAGCCAGCAGCAGCGTAAGGGTAGGCGGAGTAGGCGCTGACGGCGGGGTAGCCGAGGGCGCTGTAGGCGTAGGGGGCGGCGTAGGCGTAGTAGGCCTCGGCGCCCTTCAGGGTCTCCTTGGCCTTCTCCTGGGCCAACACGGCCGCCACCAGCAGCACTACGAGGAAAGAGCACACCTGCAAATTCAAAAAGCAGAAAATAATTCCATTATACTTTCAAAATGGTTCAAATGGTTCTAAGCACTAATGGACTTAGCATCTGAGGTCATCAGTCCCCTAGAAGTTAGAACTACTTAAACCTAACTAACCTAAGGACATCACACACATCCATGCCCGAGGCAGGATTCGAATATGCGATGCTAGCAGCCGTGTGGTTCCGAACTGACCATTATATTTATTTAAGTATCTTTTATTGGTGAATGTGCATGACAATGAAACATTGATATGGTGGTAACCTCATTTGCGAATAAATTATTAAATACTGAATTACATATTTTGGCTCTGTTTCTGCCTCCTTCAGTTTCAATGCTTGACTCGTGCACGAGAGACAGGACAGACTTTTGGGTCTTGTTATTGAGTTTACAAGTGACCAGAATTTCCTAAAATGTTGTAATTTTTCACGAATATACGGCAATGAAAGTTATTGTAGGCTTCACATAAAGCCCTTGTTAAAGATTAATGTACTTTCATTAAGGTCGCTCTATCAACTTAACTGAATTCTCTTTTGTTGCCAGATAGTAATAGTCTCTGTTTTCGCAACATTCTATGTATATAACACACCCAGGTGGGTCCTTGCGATTTATTACTGTACAGAATACATGTATGTCTAGTGTGGACAGTGGGTGATGGTTTCTTTGTTTTAACCACAGTTGTAGTGTGTTTGCACATATGAACTACATGCTCTCAGATCATACTGTAAGTAGATCGCTAGAGATTGTGTCTGTGGTGAAAAAAACAGAAATCTCAGGTCATAAAATTTCACTCTCTTACTTTTAGCCCTTAAATAAAGAAGTCTAGACATCAAGAATTTTCTTTATTAGTTATATTATTCTGCATTCATATCCTTAAACCTTTCAGCATTTTTATTGTGCAGCGACCATAAAATGGAAGATAAATATGACGAAAAAATTCTTGGAATTATGGGGCAAAAATATTCTTTACCAATTGAAGAATACAGAAGAAAGAGAAGACTATAATGAGAATTTGTTGGGGTTGGGTTGTTTTGGGGGAGGAGTCCAGACAGCGAGGTCATCAGTCTCATTGGATAAAGGAAGGACGGGGAAGGAAGTCGGCCGTGCCCTTTGAAAGGAACCATCCTGGCATTTGCCTGGAGCGATTTAGTGAAACCACGGAAAACCTAAATCAGGTTAGCCGGACGCGGGATTGAACCGTCGTCCGCCCGAATGCGAGTCCAGTGTGCTAACCACTGCGCCACCTCGCTCGGTTGATGAAAATGACAGCAGCATGTAGTTATGAGGTTATCCAACAACAAAAGGAAGTGTATCTTGAAGACAGCTAACATAACCACAGTTTCTCAGCGAACATAACAACGACCATGTGTTTGAAGCTGAGCCGAATTAACCAAGTGGCGGTTGTACTTACGAAAGCCTTCATGATGTAGCGGCTGTTGGAGCTGCGAACTGATGCCGATCAGCTGGCCTGGCCCTGTATTTATACTGGACACGGCCGACCTCGACAGACGACAACGCCCGCTGCACAACGGGGCTCAGCGAATCGACCGCCTGCTGTGTCCTTGACTTGACGACAAGCTTCCAAAACTAATCACCCACCTGAGAACACGGAGCGCAATGTAGTTACGTGGCGGTCACCGTGTCGCCCCGACACTTTATTCCTTGAAGACAGAGGCAAACCTGTATGGACACAAATGTTACTCACTGTTACTGCAGTCTTTCCACTTGCTCGATTCCATTTGGATTGTGTAAAACAACCTCTTCCTACCAGTAGGTTATCGTATGTCCCTTAAATCATTTAAAGTGATTCGAAAAATCTATGAATATGTCATTACCATTTTTAATAGACGTCATAGGACAGTTACGCTTAACTGTAGACCTATGTATTTATGTATGTATGTACATATCTACAGGGTGTCCCACTTATTTTGACCACCATAAATAACTGTCTGTCCAGTTGTAAATTACAAAATTTTTCAAGCAAATGTCCTTTAGCCATCAGGGGAGACATCTATCAATATGACTGCCTTCATTAAAGGTCTTTTTTTATTATTTATTTTTGCTAAGATTTGAACAGCGCTATGACTTTTCTAAATGGCATTCAGAGGTGCTCAAATGGTGACCCTGGGCACAGATACACTGCTGCACTCGTTGAATGAAATAATTATTTACTGTTTCCATTGTTGCCTGGTGAAGAGAATTACAAGCAAGCACGATACGTTTCTGCATGTCCTCTGGAGTTGTTGGAATATCACTATAGACAACGTCTTTAATGCATCCCCAAAGAAAAGAGTTCAGAGGATTTGAATCAGGACACCTAACAGGCCAAGTAACTGTTCCTCCTAGACCAATCCATCTGGCAGGAATACCTTCGGTTTAAGACACGACATCCATCATGTCGATACCACATAAGCATTCTGGTTCTTAGCGTCACTTGATCCAGAAGAGGAGGAACAATTACTCTGAGGAAGTTGCCATACGGTGTGCCGTTCAGACTATCATTGATGAAATAACCCCCAATAATTGTAGTACCAAACATCCCAAACCAGACGTTAACTCTCTATTGAGCTGATGTTCCACCTGTCTAAGCCATCGTGGATTGTCGCTGGACCAATAATGCATGTTCCTTGTATTTACCTGTCCTTTGAGAAGGAACATTCATCATTGGAGAAGAAGTTCGGGTTGGCGAGGATTTGCGGCTGTGTCCACTGACAGAACTGTACACAATTCTGGAAACCATTCCCATGCAATTCTTGATGGAGGTGTACATGGTGAGAATGGAACCGGTGTCGTGTAAGAATACGATGTACACTGGTTTTAGGAATGCCAGTCTCGTGTTCAAGCTATCGTGTGCTCACATGTGGATTCATAGCTACGGAAGCGAAAACAGTAACTTAGGCACCTTCGTGTGTGCCAGTGCTACGACGATTGCGTTGTCGTGGGTTGAAACTTCTCGTTTCCTGAAGCGTCGCAAAAAGACGAGAAAACATCCGTTGGGAAGGTGGTTCTTGTCAGGATATCGCTCTCTGTACAGTTCCGCTGCCTGTGTTGCATTTCGCCTACCTTCAACTACAACAACAATAAAAGAAACAATATGTCGATGCAGTTTGTAGGAAGGACAGCCTTTACTGTATGCCTACTCCAACAGTATTTAGAAGCACTAAACTACTGTAATAAATGTAACCGTACACAAGAAAACAATTACTGTTCTGCTAACTTACATGTCCCATAGATGAGTAGCATTTCTACCTTCTCTTCGTTGGTGTACATTCTACTCACACAACTCTTCAGCTGACGATGACTGACGGAATGACGGGTGTGTGTTCTACTTACAGTGATATCTGTCCTCTGTCAAAGTGAGCACGTGGATGTGTTCCATTACCCCGAGTACCTGCACTAAGCGCTGGGAGCGTCAACGTCAGTAATGTAATTAATAACGTCGTGTTTCAGTGAATGGTACACTGTGATACCTTTTTGAGTAGGTCTTTAGGAGAGTAAATGAATTACCGAATAAAAAATACAGAGTGCCATTTAAAAAAGTCATACCGCTGTTCATATCTTTGTGAAAAAACAAAGCTACAACGAAGACAGTCATGCTGATTGATGTCCCGCTGATGGCTAAAGAACATTTGCTTGAAACATCTGGACAAACAGTTATTTAGGGTAGTCAAGGTAAGCGGGACACCATATATACATACGTCTACAGCTAAGCGTAACTGTCCTATGACTTCTGTTAAAAATGGTAATGACATGTAGTTTTTTCGAATCGCTTTAAATAATTTATTGCTCAAGGGATATAGGGTAACCTATTGGTAGGAAGAGGTTAAGTTGTTTTGTACAACTCAAATGGAATCGAGTAAGTGGAAAGACTGCAAAAACAGTGAGCAACTTAGAATAAGTTGACCTCTGTCTTCAAAGAATATATTGGGTGTTTGTTTTTACTTGCAGCAGTCTGGAAGAATACACATATACGTAAAGAATATTCCAGACGAAATATTTATATCTTCAAGGGAGACACGTGTCTGTGCTAAAACTCGCCTCCCTCTGACACAGCCCCCTCTTTCCATTTCTAAATGAGAACCCCTTTGTCACTGCAGATTCGGATTCTACGCTAAAAATACCTAGCGTTCATCTGAATTTATGCCATTCGTAGCATATGGTGCAGTAATAGGCGAGAGTTATGACGGTTGGACGTGACAACCGAAATCAATCACCGTGATGGTGGGATTAGAACTGACATATATATATATATATATATATATATATATATATATATATATATATATATAGTGGGATTAGAACTGACATATATATATATATATATATATATATATATATATATATATATATAGTGGGATTAGAACTGACATTTGATTAAGTGCCGCGAGTCGAAAGATCTCATCCGACTTGTAACTGGTCTGATCTTTGGCCAGAGGGGGAGGGGCTGCGGTATACAGTCTCACTATCTTGGAATTGAACTGGCGAACAAGAAGGAAGTAGTGTGGCAAGCAGGAGGTGAGGTGCGTCCGGTTTCGGTCTTGGCCGGTTTGGCCGTCTCAGGGAATCCCCAATTTGTTGCCGTGTTGGGCCGTCGGATATGCGGGGCGTGTCTTGGCAGAAGTTGGAAAACAGCGTGTTAGTGACCAGAACTGCGTGACTGCGCGGAGCCAGTACACGGTAGCTGGCAGCTGGGGGACTGTTACCGGCCGAGGGGCGCATTTTACTGTTGTCTTCAAACTTAACCTACGATCGTGGCCAACTACTTGTATCGGGAAGCAGGTGTCCTGCGAGCATTCATTTAATAAACCGGGTGAGCAGGTTGTGTATTGTTTCGTTAGAATTCAGATGTGACGAACTTCCTAGGGTGGTTATCATGTCATGCAATCTTCCTTGTGCCTCCCTGTCACTATGTTTGTCTACGTGAGCGTGCTAACGTGTAGTGCCTGGAAAGTTAGTTATTCCGACGGCAAGCCGCTTGTATTCTGACTGTAACCTGTTGCCGTGGTTGGGGAAGCTTAATCTCCCGTGGGTAACATCGCCCTGGGGTGTTTATCGGTTATTCCACTTGGTGGATGTGTATGTTAAGATTTTTTCTGTGTTAGATATTTAATGTTTCTTATTGGACGTCCTAGCACCTAGCACTGAAACTTAACTGTCTGATTTTTAGCGCTCAAGCTGAAGTTTTCTTCCTGTTGCATAACCTTTTGTTTGCTTTGCATATGAGAAGCTTTGTGTTGGACATGGAGCAGTAACTG
Organism: Schistocerca gregaria; assembly: GCF_023897955.1. Lineage (NCBI taxonomy): Eukaryota > Metazoa > Arthropoda > Insecta > Orthoptera > Acrididae > Schistocerca > Schistocerca gregaria. The sequence goes on from NC_064922.1 coordinate 872,732,228, forward strand.
TACTTTCTGTCGTGTGTTTTGGGTACTCGCATGGTTGCTGAATTCTTGTTCAAGAGTAGAAGAGTCGATTGAAATATCGACATTGTATTTAGTATACAGACCGGCTCTTCTTTTTGAAATGACGAGAGAAAGTAAATTTGCTGGCTTAGCCTGCGGATCAATGAAGTCAACATATTGCTGCAGTATGCTTATACGTATTTGCTCCTTGTTTTATAATTTGTGCGTTGTGTGTTTTGGAAGCAGCTGATTAGTGTTCCTCAGCTAGAGTATTGTGAGGCGTGGCGGTCCTGATGACGTCAGGGCCAATCTTGTTTACGCTCTTCGGCCCCGCATTCGATCTTAGGCTACAGAACCTGATTTTGAGAAATCTGTTATGCTGCAGTAATGTGTTTTCCTGTTTATTGTTTAGTTCAGGAAATTTAAAGTACTCTCCGCTCTGTTAAGACCTGGGCGATTGTACTGCTGTTTGAAAGCCGATATGACATTAGAAATTTTAACTGTGTTACAATTTTTCCATTTAATATTTCACAGTTGATTTAAAACTAACTCAGTTCAGTTTAGAATTTAAATTTAACTGATCTGTCTTAAACAATAAATTTGTTTCTTGGTGATTGAATATTAGCAGGCCGCTGTGGCCGAGCGGTTCTAAGCGCTTCCGTCTGGAACGACGAGGCTGCTGCGGTCACAGGTTCGAATCCTACCTCGGGCATCGATATGTGTGATGTCCTTAGGTCAGTTAAGTTTAAATAGTTCTAAGTCTAGGGGACTATGATTTTAGATGTTAAGTCCCATAGTGCTTAGAGCGATATGAACCAGTTTTTGACTGAATATTCACTATTCATTTCGATGCTTAACTGGTTGTTCCCACAATTTCCCTAATTTCAAAGAAAATTATTGCGTTGCTCCTTGTCTGAATCTGTTTTAAGGTTCGCTTTTGTTATTAATAAATGCTATTCAATGTTGTTGTCCGTAACGGAAGTTGTTCAACTCCCCACTCGTTCAATCATTACATGTTCTATCCCTATAGCATACATGCATCACACACACACACACACACACACACACACACACACACACACACATATATATATATATATATGACAGTTTATAGAGACCGAAACTGTACCCCGAATACAACGTGTGACCTCAGAAAAAGGGGACCGTCATTTTACTGTAACGGCACGACAGTACCGCCTTAGCACTGCACGCCGACTGGCATGTGAGATCGCAGCATCCACTGGATGTGTTGAATCGCGGCAAACGGTCTGCAGAAGGCTTGGGCAATGTGGCCTTTGTTGTCAGAGACCTGCAGTATGTCTACCTCTGACGGGTCTTCACAGAGGGGAACATCAGTGGAGTCATTAACATGTCACCCAGGCGATCGAAAAGTGGGCCAATGTTGTTTTCACAGATGAGTCCTGATTTAATCTCTAGAATCATTATCCATGGATTCGTATCTGGAGGGAACGTGGGACGCGATTTCGGGACCCAAACATTGTGGAAAGAGAACGATATCGAGGAGGATCCCTGATGGTGTGAGCAGGGATTTTTTTTTATGTTCGAACCCCTATTCATGAAATTGTACAGGTGAATCGACAAGATTTAACTGCTGTCTGGCATCGTGACGAGATTGTGGGGCCTCATTTGCACGTGCCGTGGGCTCAGACTTCGTACTGATGGAGGTTAATGCTACACCTTACAGAGCATGGCTGGTTGATGTTTTCTTGGAAAAAGTATTGCACGCACGTCGTGACCTGTTCGCTCTGCCAATTTGAATCCCATAGAGCATGTCTGGGATGCACTAGGGTGGTGGCTTGCGTCATGTCAGCATCCACCGAGCACTCTCCAAGACTGCGAGCAGCTCTGCAGGAAGAATGGACGTTGTTATCTCAATATGAGATAAATGACAACATTCCCATCATGCCCCGTCGTTATCATACCTGTATTGCTGCCAGAGGGGGTCACAGCCCACACGGAGCGCATTAACCAGTTGTCGGAATGTGTGTGCAAATCCGTTTACTGGAAAAAACGAAGAACATTCTTCTCTACCCTTATGCATGTAGCAGTTGTTTGTGTTCCGAATCTTTTGCGCTGTTTCTACTTTACTATCACATGTTTGTATTGTTTTGTGGCAAAATAAAATCAACCTTGCAAACTTTCCGATTGTTGCTCTAATTTTGGACACCAGTGTATGCACAACATGAAGAAGAACCAAGTTGATAATGTTACTTAGAATAAATTCTAATAGTCTTGATCGCAGTTCAACCATTTAATAACCGTATGACGTGTTTCGGCTGACCAACATCTGTCTGCCGCTCATACTTTTACCTAAGACACCAGAGAATGATGGTTAACGCTGTGTAATGCTTCAGGTACTAATTACAAAAAGGATAATCTGAAGGTGGTTTCGTAGTATGGTTAACCGAAAACAGATATCTAGTTAAGATCCATACCTGTAGATGTATGTGTGTTTTTGGGTACAACACAACATTACTCTGGAAAGCCTAAAGTAATTTCAGTAGTATTAGTGGCACACTTTACTTAGTATCAGCAGACAATTACTGTAGGAGTAAGACAAGCTCTGTTTGTCGAATTGGGGTGGGGAAGAGATAACATGTATTCTGATACATTTGGAAGAAATTCAACTCAGTTCAGTACATATATGATATAGTATCTAGCAAAAAAAAATGCAATAGGATTAAAAACCTCTAATAGCACTACAAGAATGTAAAGGTCTAATATGCAGTGAGAATGGGAAGGCATAACATTTAAGAATAGACTGTGGATATGTTATATACACAATATTTGAGGTTGCTGGGATAAATAGTAAAAGTTCTTATTCTTCAAGTTTACATATTTATTTCTCGACGTGTTCACGCTGACGACTAATACATTACACCCAGTGGGAGACCAGTTTGTTGATACCAGCACTGTAGTATGTTTGAGTTTGTTGATGGACTCACAACCTCCACTCACCTCTATCAAAGAGAAGTCCTAGAAGTGTTTTTACAGTTTTGGAAACGGATGAAAATCGAATGGGGCTATGTTGGTAATGCATGGAGGATGGTGCATGACAATAAACACAAGGCGTCGAATAGTTGCAAATGTTGGTCCTCTCGTTTATGGTCTGGAATTGTCATGCTGAAGGAAAGCTTTTTCTATGTGTTGATAAACTGTTCGAATTCTAAACTCGATTTCAGCATTCTGTAACTCATGCATCGACATAGTTATGTTACTCAACGCCATGTTACACGCAGAAATTCGGAGCACTCTAGCAGTAAATATGTCGACATGAAGATTTAAGATGTAGAATACTAGTAAAGTTTGTTTTTCTTAAAAGCTGTAAAATTTATCACATAAGCAATTCGAAGTATTTTCTTCTCAGCACGCTCTCGTCGATGATGAGGTGAGGATATTTGTAAGTAGGCTGTTTAGGTTTTTTTATTGGTAACGCCGCCGCCACGTAGCGCTCGGTATGAAAAATCACTGGCTGTGCTGTGCGCAGTGTGTGTTTAGTTTGCATTGTTGTCTGCTATTGTAGTGTTGAGCAGAGGCAGCTGGATGCTAACAGCGCGTAGCGTTGGGCAGTTGGAGGTGAGCCGCCAGCAGTGGTGGACGTGGGGAGAGAGATGGCGGAGTTTTGAAAATTGTAAGAATTGATGTCATGAACTGATATATATATAATATATTATGATTATTAAGGTAAATACATTGTTTGTTCTCTATTAAAATCTTTCATTAGCTAACTGTGCCTATCAGTAGTTAGTGCCTTCCGTAGTTTGAATCTTTTATTTAGCTGGCAGTAGTGGTGCTCGCTGTATTGCAGTAGTTCGAGTAACGAAGATTTTTTGTGAGGTAAGTGATTTGTGAAAGGTATAGGTTAATGTTAGTCAGGGCCATTCTTATGTAGGGATTACTGAAAGTCAGATTGCGTTGCGCTAAAAATATTGTTTGTCAGTTTAAGCACATTCGTGTATAATTGTTCAAAGAGGACGTTTCACATAGACCAGTCTTATATAAATTGTTATAAGGGGACGTTTCATATGTCGACTCTTAGCCGAGCATACCTCAGTGGAATCTTCTGATTTTTTTTCTTGTAGTTTGTGTAATTAATGTAGATTTTGTTTATTGCTAGCGCGTAATTGTAGAGAGAATCTCCTTTGTAGTTGTAGTCTTTCATTGTTGTACAGTACAACAGTTGTGGCATGCATGTAGAGTTGCACCAAGTATTTCGCAGCTTCGCTTGCAATTAACTAGATATTATTTTTAGTGCTATGTTAATGTGTTCTCTTATTTTTGCTCTTCAAATTGTGCTTTTATGTGTTATCGTGTGAAATATTGTGACAATAATCGCGTGTGAAAAACGTAACACTAGGCTCCAAAGTAAACTGAGAAATAATAGTGACGACGAGCGTCGCTTATCAGCACCACCGTGTAGTGAATTAACAGACATTCGAAGTAGTAATTTGGTAATTGTGCATAGGGAAATGGAACGGGCGGCAAATAATGGTGTAGACAATGAAACAAGTAGTGAACAGGGAACAATTATCCATCGTTCAGTCGGCAAGAGCTCGCCTCAGGAATCCGAAATGACAGAACACAATATTGCAAATACTGTAGACTTAGGTTATGGGTCCTCACCGTTTTCTCAAATGAGTCAAGGGACATTTTCTGCCTGTCAAAATGTAAATGTTGCCGGTGAAAATGCACTGCCAAAAAGCATAGAAAAACAGATTCCAGACACTAATACATTATTATTGCAATTAATGCAACAAATGGAACAAAATCAGAAACAAATGGGACAAAAGCTTCAAAAGTTAGACACAATGGAACAAAATCAGAGACAAACACAGCAAAAGCTTCAAAAGTTAGACACAATGGAACAAAATCATGGAACAAAATCTGAGACAAACACAGTAAAAGCTTCAAAAGTTAGACACAATGGAACAAAATCTTCGAAAGTTAGACACAATGGAACAACACCTGAGACAAACACAGCAACAGTTGGACACAGTGGAACATAATCTTCAAAAGTTAGACACAATGGAACAAAATCTTCGGAAGTGAGACACCACACTTGAACAAACACGTGAAGATTTAACTACTGAGTTACATAACATTGAATCGAAATGTCAAAAAATCTGTAATGACGTAAAAACACAAATTTGTGAGCATTTTCAACCTATTTTTTCGCAGCATGAAAACGCATTACAGAATCACGAAGCAGCCATAAAAGAATTGCAAACTATTGTTCGTGAAAATCGCGACACCTTGCAAGCTAAAATGGACTCAGTTGCATCCACCGATTCGGTTACGCAACTTGCAAGAACTCAGGAAAACTTAAAGGACACAGTAGATTCGATTTCAACTCAAATGGACACTCTGAAACTTGGTTCAGAAAAACACACTGAGGAAATGTGTTCACTATCGGAGAAAGTAGCCGAACTTTCGGATCAGTTCACTAATTTATCTGCAAAGGTAGATGATGATCTGAATGACACAAGACCTGTAGCCATCACTGACACAGAAGAGTATGAACAAATTAAGAAATTCAAACAAAATCAGAATCAAATTAATACGCAATACAAAAAAGAAATCCGGGAAGTACAAGATCAGTTGACGCAGGTAATACAAAAATTACATATTTCAGAGGACACTCGCGCTCCAACACGGGAAGAGGAATTTAGAAATACGGAAAAGCCACAAAATAATAACACAGGGCATTTCGGAAATCATGAAAGAAATTGGCAAGGTGCAACGAATTTTGAGATGGAACCGCCGACACGACGTAACAATGACCGATATGCTACTCGCTGACACGATGATTTTGACTATAAGCTGTTCATTACTGCACGTAAATTCAAAACATTTAAGAATTCTGGCAACGACATTCATCCACAAGTGTGGCTTCATCGATTCTCTCATTGTTTTCCTCCCAACTGGTCATTAGAGCACAGATTAGAATTTATGTGTGGCTACTTGGAGAATGAACCAGCTGTAAGAATGCGATCGGTCATTCACGATTGTCACAGTGAAGGAGAATTTTATCATGCCTTCCTCTCAGCATATTGGTCTCAAGCTACACAAGACCGAGTAAAACATGGCATCATGATGATGAAACACTTTGAACAATCTGAATTTTCCAGTCTTGTCAAATATTTTGAAGACATGTTGCATAAGAATCAATATCTTTCAAACCCATATAGCCCTTCAGAACTCATCCGCATTTGCATAATGAAATTGCCTGAACATTTAAGGAATATTATTTTGGCAGGGCGTTGCAAAGACGACATTGAAGCTTTTCAGGGACTCTTACAAGAATTAGAAATTGACACAGACAGTCGCGGGATGCGAAAACAGGAAAACAATCACTACAGGTCTCACCCGTCGCAATTCCGCGATGAAAGAAACAATAACTGGACACGACAAGGCCATTCTCACAACACAAATCGTGACTACAACAGACACCACCCATATGACAACCACTGGCAGAGTAATAGTTACAGAGAAAGATCACATTTCCGTAGTAATGAATATCACAGAGACAATCAGAGAAACAGACAATACGGGAACCAAAATAATGATTATCAAGGGAGACGGAATAACTTCAGACGCAACGGTCCAGCGCTCAGTTACGATTCAGGGAGAAATTCTCCACCACGTGACCGACAAGAAATTAATTACAGAAATTACCGACATGACGACAGACGATATGATCGTAACGACAGACCTGAATTGCATCAGATCTGGCGGGATTCAAACAGACCAGGGCCCTCTCGGCAAGGTGAATTTGTAGAAGTTAGGTCTCCTAATCCCAGTAACGACGCGCTCCAACAAAGAGGTAACAGCCAATGACTCGCACCGCAGGCAGGCACGTGCGCCGGCTGGCTCCGAGAAAAATAACATAAGACGCTAATCTTGAGAAAAATTTTAGAATTCCTTACCGACGTACATAACATGATAATTGTGTTGAAGTTGAAACTCTGCGTACTAGGAAGAGTAAAGGTTTACACCACATTTCACATGTAAAACCGTTTATTGAAAGATAATCTGCTTTTTAACTTTGTCTTTGCCATAAAATTTTTCACTTCACGCTACTAGTACAATTTGTCAGACTTAGAATCTGTTAACATGCAACCATGTTTGAAGTTAAATATCCAGTCAAGAACCAAGAGAACTTATTTAAACAGATATTACGAATGCATTGTTATAGTGAACAGGCGTCACAGTGTTATTGTGCATGTACATTCTTGCTTGTTAGTTGCACGATTACGTAACGACTATAAGGCTCACATACTTAGAACATTTACCAGTACTGCTAATGAGATTTTAATGCAACATTTTGGTTTATTTAAAAATAAATTCTGGATTTAAAGTACTTTCTGTTAGATACCAGATGACTCAGTGGTTAGTTTATGTGACAGCTACACGATTTTATCACGACGCTATTAATGAGTGACAATTTACAATGTGCTTTTGCGGTGTATCTCTTTTATATCTGCACAGTTTTTCTGAATTCTTCTGGAAAGGAAAACATGTTTTAGTAGTAACTTTGTGGTATAGCTACAATGAGACAGCCTTTTCTGTAGCACAACAATACGTTACAGTACAGTACTTACTTCATCACGGCAATAAGCGTAGTAACTACGATATCTATACGCAAAGCATTTCACTTTTGTTTATCATGAGGTAAGTACATTGACTTCTGTAGAACATAGCTTTCGGAGGACGATAGCTACGACACTTCCACAGAGATTATCTTACAACACGACGCACAGTTTAGCGCTACAGTACGCGTATTGGAGTGACTAATTTTGTACTTAAAACATTTATTTTTAAAGATATTTGAAATACAATGATACAAAGGTTTTCCGCGATACATTTCATTCCATTGCTGTAGTCTGTAACATCTGAGGATATAATTACATTAATCCTCAGTGGGGTACACGCTTACTTTGTGTACCATGTGTATGGCAAACACAAGGAGCCCTAGCTAATATGGTATTTGCTTATACAACTTTACACATCGGTACCATATTTCTCTAACACATAAATTACACAGCTATCTGGTCATTTAACTGAGAGAAACAAACATTTATTATACTACATCATTGACAGATGTTTACGTAATTACACAGTTGGATAACTTCACACTTATGAAATTGTATTTTGTCTGTACTTTGTGAACTGTTCATACTTTTTCGGAACCATTGTGATACTATGAGAGTTTTGAATGATGTATTTGGTATGGGATCACGATTTTTAAAGTACGTTGGAGGTAGATGACACTTTTGAGATGAGCAGAGAATTTTTTTAGGTTTGGAAATTATTGGTGGAAGCTACGACGATTTTGAGATTTGACTGAGGTGTTATGATGTTATTATTACGATGACTATGTGTATTATTCTGTTGTGGTATGTTTATGGTCAATAAGCTGATGCTATATGAGTTATTTGATTATGCTACATATCTGTTATGATGAAATATTGAAAAAGTGTCGACGAATAAGGTAAGGAATAATGAATAGTGGTTAGGGACTCTGGTTTGTGAAAAAGGTTGTTGGAAGCCAAGAATCGTACTTTAAGAGTTATGAAATGTGTGTACATGCATGAATCTATTATAATACTGTCGAAAATGTTTTGGGCACTCTTATATTTATAGGATTTTATTTTCTACACGTTTGTAACGCAAATTCTCAACCTGTGAAAATATTTTTACATGAGACTGTCACTGTAGCGGAAACTGCTGTCGTAAATATTTCGGTAAGGAAGGTAGGTGACCGTGACACAATGCGTTGCGAGCGGCCAGGTGTGCCAGCCGCCTTGAGAAAAAGTCATTAGTGTGTGCCTTTCAGAGGCTCAGGTGGAGAAAAAAGTAAAGAGGCCATTATCCTCGCTATTGACATTCCTTTGTAGAAAGCGTCGCAAAAACGACACGCTCATTACTTGGAAAAGATACTTATTTACATCTATACACCTGATAATGACAAGCGTCTTTCTACGAGAGTTGAGAGAATTTGTACTAACTTATGAAATGTCACATGACTATTGAATGATATTTTTATGCTTTGTCCATAGTTGATTATTTCATTTGATATCTGTTTTCCAGCTGTGTTGCAGCATTGGTTTTATAAAATTAAATGCATTTGCTAATGTGAACACTTTCTGTCGACAGATCTATTAAATAATTATTTATGATCCACATTCTTCGAAAAAGGAGCTCTTACAATGGAAAGAGCAATAAAAAGCGACTAATAACAGTAACTTTATATATAATTTTCTTTTCAAGTACTTGGTAATTTGTTGTAGCATTAGTTTTTGTGGTGCACCACTTTAATTGCATAGACATTAAGATGTGAATAGACATTGTCCTTATCTGCATTGTTGTCTTTAGTGTAACATTTTTTCTGCTTGAGCTTTGTCATGTTTAGGTATAAGTTATAGCATTTGCTGCGGCTGTTTGCCATTCATAGTGCTACTGAATGTCACTTTTTATTACTAGGTTAAGCCAATTTTATTACTGATTTATTTTTCTTGTTTGCTGCGCATTGCCTTATATTAGTTGTAATATTGCTGCCATTTTTTCCCAATTTCCATTTTTTATCATTGGTGTTTGTGTAAATTGTTTTGTGCTGCTGCATTGCCTCGTCCCTTAGTTTAGCATCTGAGCTCAGTAGATTTAAGTTAGCTTAAGAGGGGGAAGGGTATATAAGAGAATGAGTTGCACCTCTGGTGGCCCGCCAATAGTAATCTCTACCAGGACTACAGTGGGTCTGCTCTGTGATGACCTACCTACCGATAGTCTTCAACGTCGACTGACTATGCTGTGAGTTTGCTCTGTTGTGGCCCATTACCTGTCTACATGTCAAGAGTCAGCACTGTCTTTCGTTGGAAGGACAACACTACTTCTTCAAGACTGCATGGAAATCCACTACTTCCGTGTGCATTTTCTTTTACGACTCAGACTTTGAGAAAAACACTGCAATTTTACTTTGATGAATGGTCAGGACTGTCTTTATGGACTGTGAGAAAAATTTAGCTTTTGACCAACATTGTATCGATAAGTGTGTACATTTCATATCTTTGTTATAGTGATTATGAAAAATTTTATCAAATCATTATTGGCCACTGCCCAAAACAACTTGTAAAAATTTTTTGTGGTGAGCATGGGGGCTATGTAAGTAGGCTGTTTAGGTTTTTTTATTGGTAACGCCACCGCCACGTAGCGCTCGGTATGAAAAATCACTGGCTGTGCTGTGCGCAGTGTGTGTTTGGTTTGCATTGTTGTCTGCCATTGTAGTGTTGAGCAGAGGCAGCTGGATGCTAACAGCGCGTAGCGTTGGGCAGTTGGAGGTGAGCCGCCAGCAGTGGTGGACGTGGGGAGAGAGATGGCGGAGTTTTGAAAATTGTAAGAATTGATGTCATGAACTGATATATATATAATATATTATGATTATTAAGGTAAATACCTTGTTTGTTCTCTATTAAAATCTTTCATTAGCTAACTGTGCCTATCAGTAGTTAGTGCCTTCCGTAGTTTGAATCTTTTATTTAGCTGGCAGTAGTGGTGCTCTCTGTATTGCAGTAGTTCGAGTAACGAAGATTTTTTGTGAGGTAAGTGATTTGTGAAAGGTATAGGTTAATGTTAGTCAGGGCCATTCTTATGTAGGGATTACTGAAAGTCAGATTGCGTTGCGCTAAAAATATTGTGTGTCAGTTTAAGCACAGTTGTGTATAATTTTTCTAAGTCATGCTGAAGGAAAGCTTTTTCTATGTGTTGATAAACTGTTCGAATTCTAAACTTGATTTCAGCATTCTGTAACTCATGCATCGACATAGTTATGTTACTCAACGCCATGTTACACGCAGAAATTCGGAGCACTCTAGCAGTAAATATGTCGACATGAAGAATTAAGATGTAGAATGCTAGTCAAGTTTGTTTTCCTTAAAAGCTGTAAAATTTATCACATAAGCAATTCGAAGTATTTTCTTCACAGCACGCTCTCGTCGATGGTGAGGTGAGGATATTAAATGCGCTCATATTTGTTGGTTGCAGTATTGTAAATGAAAACTTTCTTTACTAATCAAGTAGAAGCAGTTAAGTCTTCCTTCCTTCACATAAAATGAAAGTTTGCCAGTAGGGCAAAGGGGAATATTTGGAAGGCGATTTTCAGTAACAACACTTCTATGACAACCAAGACAAAACCTGGAAGTCTATGTCAGATCTAGATGGGGACTGAAACTATTTTTAGCTTATTTTATTAAAAGTACCGTCGAATGGTCGAGAAAGAATTAAAAACGTGTGTGTGTGTGTGTGTGTGTGTGTGTGTGTGTGTGTGTGTGTGTGTTTGTGGAAGCGATATTCCTTTGAGAGTGAAAGTATTTTTTTTTTCATTTTTCATTCTCAACGTGGTATCATAGGAAGGCCTGTTTCAGCTTCGGTAACTTGTAAGATCATTTTTTTTTTTTGCAAAAATTTTGATCGAAAGAGAGGCGAAATCTTTTCACGAAATTTAATCGTATCCGCACGGCTGAAACGGATCGTGGAGCCACGTCTCGATCCCTGAGTCAACAGATGAGGACGTTTGCAAGACAACAACCATCTGCAAGAAGAGTTCGACGACGTTTGCAGCAACATGGACAATCAGCTGAGATACCATGGCTGCGGTTACCCTTGAAGCTGCATCAAAGACAGGAGCGCCTGCGATGGTTTTACTCAATGTCGAACCTGGGTGCACGAATGGCAAAACGTCATTTTTTCTGATGAATCCCGGTTCTGTTTACAGCATCATGATGGTCGCAGCCGTGTTTGGCGACATCGCGGTGACCACACATTGGAGATGTGTATTCGTCATCGCCTTGCTGGCGTATCACCCGGCGTGGTGGTATGGTTATATGTCTCGGTCACCTCTTGTGTGCATTGATGGCTCTTCGAACAGTGGACGTTACATTTCAGATGTGTTTCGACCCGTCGCTCTACCCTTCATTTGATCCCTACGAAATCCTACATTTCAGCAGGATACTGCACGACCGCATGTTGCAGGTCCTGTACGGGCCTTTCTGGATACAGAAAGTGTTCGACTGCTGTCCTGTCCAGCACATTCTCCAGATCTCTCACGCATTGAAAACGTCTGGTCACTGATGGCCGAGCAACTGGCTCGTCGAAATACGCCAGTCACTAGTCTTGATGAACTGTGGTATCGTGTTGAAGTTGCATGAGCAGTTGTACCTGTACACCCCACTCAAGCTCTGTTTGACTCAATGCCCAGGCGTATCAAGGCCGTTATTACGGCCAGATGTGGTTGTTCTGGGTACTGATTTCTCAGGATCTCTGCACCAAAATTGTGTGAAAATGTAATCACATGTCAGTTGTAGTATAATATATTTGTCCAATGAATACCCGTTTATCATCTGCATTTCTTCTTGGTGTAGAAATTTTAATGGCCAGTAGTGTACCTGCATTTCCCGTGCTTCTGTTAGTTACATATTCGGCAGGTCATTTGAACGATTCTTTTACAGCAACAATGTGAAATTAGTAAGCTTACAGGACATGTACTCCTATACATGACTGTTGTTAACATTGATGAACACATTATAAGTTTAGCCTTACTCATGCAACTGCACTTAAAAAACAATGTTATTTATTTTTAGCTTTCCGTGCCTGCATATGCAGAAGCAGAACCCTTATGCAGTTGCTTTGTTGATCGTCTGTCCGTCCGACTGTTAAGAACCTTTTTTCTTAGAAACTTGTATATGTATTAGGTTCAAATTTATGTCACATATGAAACTCTGTAGTTTCTTAAAGGTTTAATTATTTTAAGATTCTAAGTCACTTCAGTCAAAAGACACGGCCATTTACGTCACATAGTTTGGTACTCTAAAACTCACTTATCAGAACCCACATGGTGCTTCCCTTCGACCCAGAATCATGAAAATTGACAGTCAGCGATTTTTCATAGTAAATTTAAATACAAAAAGTCTAAAATTAATAATCTGAATTTTTGTAACAGGAAAAAAAGCAATTTTGTAATTTTTTTAATCTGTGTTCTGTTTGTCCACCTGTCAAGACCCATTATCTCTTCAACAGTTTGGCTTATCAGATTCAAATTTGTGTCTCATAGTAAGGGCTACAGGCTATTGGCGATGTAGCAATTGTAAGCTTCTAAATAGAAGCACTCAAAAGATACTGCCATTTATGCAACATGTACTGATACTCTCTCTCATCAAAACCTATAGCGCACTTCCCACTGACGTAGAATCGTGAAAATCAGCAAGAAGTTATGATTCACAGTACAAGTAATTTAAAAAGATCTGATACTTGTTAAACTATGATTATAACGAATAAAAATATCTTTCCCCATATGAACATAAACTGCATTCATAATCCGTCAAAAGCATAATAGACAAACATTATTGCATGCAATCATAAAATGTAAGTTGTAGTCATCCTTTAGAAAGTACATAAAATGTCTTATGAAATCTTGTCTCTCTACATATATAAACTGAAATATCCCACTCGTTTCTTTTTGTATGTCTGGGCTAGTCTAAGGAACTATTGTGACATTTTGATTTGGTCTTGGACTTCAGGGAACCAATATCGTGGCAGTTTCAATAGTGATAAGAGATAAAGTTGATCGTTGAGATTCGAGACCCAGGAGTCATAAATTATGTGTATCCATATATAACTGGGCCTTTTTGTTTCTTGTTTTTTTTTCTGTTTCTTTTTTTGGCTACCAATTTTAAATAGAGATATATCGATGGAATATATCGATGGAACAGAAGGAGTTGTCCAGAAGAAATTAATTTAAGTTAGATTGGAAACATGCTTTGCTACTTGTCAGACATTATATGTTTTTGGGCATATGATCAAAGATTATTGTTGCTGCATGTTGAACTCGTCTCAGGCACTGACAACTTGAAGAATGGGTGATAAAGATCATTATTCTCTCTAGTGTTGTTGGTATGGACATCACTGGTGTTCTCAAATCGTTATGGATTATTTACGACGAATTTCACTAGCGAATAAATGTATTGTGATCTCACAGTTAACGTGCCTAGCTTCTTGAAGGGATACTTACATGACAGCCATGGGTGAACACCACATATTGTTATAATTGCTGGGTTGGTGGAATAAATACTTTCTTTCTCAGTGATGAGTTATCCTAGAAAATTGTTCCATAAGATATTATTCAGTGAAATTATGGAAAATATGTCTGGAGGCTAATTTGTTTGTTTCTAAGATTAGTAATTATATGAACAGCAAATATAGCTCATCTTAACTGTTGTAGAAGGTCTGTAGTTTGCTACTTCCAGTTGAAGTTGTCGTCAATATGTACACCCAAAAATCTGTAGCATTCAACATGTACTGGACTGAATATTGGGTGTTTCTTCAAAATTTGGTCAGAGTATATTCTAAGAGCAAATTATGAGTCTTTGGAAATATTACAATCTCTTACATTGCCTTCTCTCTAATGGGTGTTATTGTAGCGTTAGCATCTTGTGCATAAAGTACCAACTCTGCTTGTTGAATATGAAGTGGTCAACCCTGTGAGACTCCCTTTATGATTTCTTCCAATTGATTAAAATTTTCTCCCCTTCCTACATTGTTCAAATTGTTCTGCATCCCGGCAGAGATGCGAGTCCTCCCTCAGGCATGGGTGTGTGTGTTTGTCCTTAGGATAACTTACGTTAAGTAGTGTGTAAGTTTAGGGACTGTTGACCTTAGCAGTTAAGTCTTATAAGATTTCACACATTTTTTTGTTCTCCACAACCTTTTGCATTCTATTTGTTAATTATGATTCAAACCAGCTGTGCATAATACCATCAGTTCGATGAAACTAGAGTTTTTCCAAGAGAGTCACATGATCTCCACAATCAGATGTCCTAGGAAGATGACAAAAAATGCCACTGACAGATACTTTATTGTTTAAGGCTTGTATCATATTTTGATAAGTGAATGTATAAATAGCATTCTCAGTCAGGCAACTCTTCTGGAATCCAAACTGTGTGCTGATGGGTTAATTGTTTCTACTTAAGTGTGAGACTACTCTTGAGTATATGTTATTTGGAGTATTTTGGCGAAAGATATGAGTAAGGAAATTGGACGTTATTCGTTTAAATCTGTCTTGTCACCTTCCTAACAAATGCACATTTTAACTTGTCTGAAAAAATTCCATGTGCCAATAATGATTTGCATATGTGACTAAGGACATTATTTATTAAGCAGGAAGAAATTTTCAGAATTCTGTTTGCAATTTCATCAACACCACATGAGCTTTTGATTTTAGAAATTTTGTAATTCTATTAATTTCAATGAAGGAAGTTGGTGCTACTTCTAATTGGTTAAAGTTTTGTGAATGGCATTTTTAGGATATTCTCTTGCTTCTTCAACAGAAACACTGAATCATATTTTTGCTGCTACTTTTAGAAAGTGATTATTAAAGGTACTTGACATTTGCGAGTTCTCAGGTACAACATTATCAATTAGTTTTATCGTTATGCTATCTAGCACACTTCATTACAAGCTGATAGACACAATGTATACCACCCTGTACTGAAATATGTTAAAATAAATTTCTCTACATAAAAGTTTGTATGACACATCAAGTAGATGCAGTTACATGCTTCTTCAGTCACATAAAATGAAAAAAATTTCTAGTAGGGCAAAGGGGAATATTTGGAAGGCGATTTTCAATAACAACACATGTATGGCAAACAATACAAAACACCTGGAAGTCTATGTTAGATCTAGATGTGGACTGAAACTATTTTTATTTTTTATAATCACAGTTTATATGTACTTATATGACACATTCGATATGTTCAAAAGAACAGACACCACACATTGGTGTAATTGATTCACCTAGATGGGCAATGGACCAGCCGTTTTCTGTCTGGGTGCGCAAGTACATCTGGCCTCCTGCAGGAATATCACAGTAGCGAGCACGCGGAAATGGGTAAAGACTGCAGGTAGATGGTGCTTGGTGGCAGTGTGGGTGGCATGAGGTATGCTGAGATTGTTCACACTGTTGTGATAAAACTGTGTCCCAGATAGTGCAGAGGTTAACACATCTGCCTAGTAAACAAGGGAACCCCTGCTAGATCCCAATCCAGTACTCTTTCTCACTTGTCACTGCTGAACCTGTCTAATATCCCGATGCAGCTGACATCAGTAATACTTTCCCTTTCCTTCCACATACAGTTTACATATAAACAAATATTTGTTAAAAAATTGTCTATTAATGCAATTTAAATCATATTTTATAATGTTATGACCTAACTGTTTTGTAGCTTCCTCAGGACTTCATCAAATGAAGTTAATAATTTTTAACATATTCTCAAAATTTTAATGTAGCTTGCAATATGAATTTAATTAAAGTTAAAAAAACACTATCCTATGAAATGTTCGATTACAGACTAAATACTAGAAAATGTGAAATAATTAATGTAGATATTTTGTTGAGTGTTATCTTGGATTTTAAAGACTTCTTGTTCAACTGGCAATGGCAAAGAGGCGAATTCTTGATGGCTGCTGAGTTGCAGTTGGTTGGTAAGTCATTTATTAATGCAGAAAAGTTAATGCAGCTTATTATTCAGAAGCTATGTAATGGTATACACAATCTGATTAAAAGCACTTGCACACCCGTATGTAACAAGCAGTGAACGCTAAATGTCACGTGAGGTAGATGTGCCAGCCTTTCGTCAGCCTTAAAAAGGATTTTTACAAATGAAATCTTGACGTCAATAAATAGCTTCTCATTTCGATGCCTCTCTGCTAACAAAAATACAAACTCCCTTTTGCTGATGTCACAGTCACACCAAGAGATACTCGTCTTTTGTGGAATAAGATTTGACCCTGGAACCAACCATTTATAAAATTATACAACAACTTATTATACAACGAGATCGTAAATTAGATCAGCATTATACTAAAACATGACTCGCCTACAGTTTACTTGAATTGCTACGAACAGCGACAGCAATGCCCACTGTGATGATTATGATGGCTGCATTTCCTGGACCCCAGCACCTGTTTCCCAGATACAATTCAGTCCAGTGTTTGATTTTATTGTAGAAGACGATTTAATTTTCTGCATTTCAAGTTCATATAAATTTACTTCAGCCTTCTGTTACCTATTACCTTCTTCTTTGCCATACTTGCTATGTAAGCATTTCTGTTTCTTCTGTCAGTTTCGCTCATAGTGGACAGTTGGCTGTCAGTTTGGCTCATAGTGGACTGTTGGACGTCTTAATGGTAAGGATGTATGGATGACATAAGCAAACAGACAATTTAAGTGCATACAAATTTTATTTGTTACAAAGGCGTTTATTACACCGATGACTTCCCCACTGTAATGTCCGTGTTCAGCGGTAGTACGAGTAGAAGGGTAGACGGCGGCAGCATAGGTGAAGGCGGAGTAGGCGCTGACGGCGGGGTAGCCGAAGGCGCTGTAGGCGTAGGGGGCGGCGTAGGCGTAGTAGGCCTCGGCGCCCTTCGGGTTCGCCTTGGCCTTCTCCTGGGCGAACACTGCCGCTACCAGCAGGACTACAAGGAAAGAGCAGACCTGATAATTCAAGAACAATAACAAAATAATTCCATGATACATACTTCAGTATCTCTGGTTTGTGAATGTGTGTGTCGGTGAAGTATTGGTAGCCTGTTTATCCTCATTCGTGAAGAAATTGTTGGATGTTTTATAAAATGTTTTGGCCTTATGTCTGTCATCTTCTGTCTGAATGCCAGACTGATGCACAGGAAGCAGGATAGACGTTTTGGATCTGTTTTTTGAGTTTACATATGACAAGAATATCCTATAAGTTTCTCATATTTCTGAGAGATCTGGCAATGAATCTTATTGTAGGCGTCACATACAATCCTTGTTAGGGATTCGTGATCTTTTATTAAAATTTCTCTATCAACTTCCCTGAATTCTGTTTTGTTGCTACAGTATAATAGCCTGTTTATACAAGATTCTTCATATATGGTACACCGAGGTGTGTCTTTGCGCCTTCAATTATGGTACCAGGTACCTATTTGTCTATGGTCCAAACAGTGATTGATGATTTCTTTGAGCTTTAACCGCAGTTGTTCAGTGTTTGTCGAATTTGCTACAGACGTTGTGAGATCATGTCTTAAGTACACTACTGGCCATTAAAATTGCTACACCAAGAAAAAATGCAGATGATAAACGGGTCTTCATTGGACAAAAATATTATGCTAGAACTGACATGTGATTACATTTTCACGCAATTTGGGTGCATAGATCCTGAGAAATCAGTACCCAGAACAATCACCTCTGGCCGTAATAACGGACTTGATACGCTTGGGCATTGAGTCAAACAGAGCTTGGGTGGCGTGTACAGGTACAACTGCTCATGCAACTTCAACACGATACCACAGTTCATCAAGACTAGTGACTGGCGTATTTCGACGAGCCAGTTGCTCGGCCATCAGTGACCAGACGTTTTCAATGCGTGAGAGATCTGGAGAATGTGCTGGACAGGACAGCAGTCGAACATTTTCTGTATCCAGAAAGGCCTGTACAGGACCTGCAACATGCGGTCGTACATTATCCTGCTGAAATGTAGGGTTTCATAGGGATCGAATAAAGGGTAGAGCCACGGGTCGTAACACATCTGAAATGTAACGTCCTCTGTTCAAAGTGTCGTCAATGAGAACAAGAGGTGACCGAGACGTGTAACCAATGGCACCCCATACCATCACGCCAGGTGATACGCCAGTATGGCGATGACAGATACACACTTTCAATGTGCGTTCACCGCGATGTCGCCAAACAAGGATGCGACCATCATGATGCTGTAAACAGAACCAGGATTCATCGGAAAAAATGACGTTTTGCCATTCGTGCACCCAGGTTCGTCGTTGAGTACACCATCGCAGGCGCTCCTCTCTGTGATGCAGCGTCAAGGGTAACCGCAGCCACGGTCTGCGACCTGGTCCATGCTCCTGGAAACGACGTCGAACTGTTCGTGCAGATGGTTGTTGTCTTGCAAACGTCCCCATCTGTTGACTCAAGGATCGAGACACGGCTGCAAGATCCGTTACAGCTGTGCGGATAAGATGTCTGTCATCTCGACTGCTACTGATATGGGGCCGTTGGGATCCAGCGTTCCGTATTACCCTCCTGAACCCACCGTTTCCATATTCTGCTAACAGTCATTGGACCTCGATCAGCGCGAGCAGCAATGTGGCGATATGATAAACCGCAATCGCGATAGACTACAATCCGACCTTTATAAAAGTCGGAAACGTGATAGTACGCATTTCTCCTCCTTACACGGGGCATCACAACAACGTTTCAGCAGGCAACGCCGGTGAACAGCTGTTTGTGTATGAGAAATCGGTTGGAAGCTTTCCTCGTGGCAGCACGTGTTAGGTGTCGCCCCTGGCGTCAGCCGTGTGTGAATGCTCTGAAAACTAATCATTTGCATATCGCAGTATCTTCTTCCTGTCGGTTAAATTTCGTTTCTGTAGCACGTAATCATCCTGGTGTAGCAATTTTAGTTGCCAGTAGTGTATATTGTTCGAGACTGTGTCTTTGGCGGACCAAGCACAAAATTTCGTACACTTCCTGTACTCGTAGTTTTACCCCTTAAATCAGAAGTCTTGGTACCAAGAATGTACTTCTTCACGTATATTATTCTGTATTCCAAGCCTTAAGCTTTTTACCAGCCTTATTTTGCTACGACCAATAACATGAAAAAGAGATACAGCGCAAAATTTCTGGATCCATCGGGCAAAATAGAATATAGAAGAAATAGAAGAATATAATGACAATGAGAGCGAAATGTAGTTCTGTGACCCAGCAACAAAATAATGTATCTTGTTTAAGGTAGCTACCATAGCCACAGTTTCAACGACCACCTGTTTGCAGCTGAGCCGAATTGTTCGAGTGCTGCGTGTACTTACCAAAACCGTCATGATGTAGCGGTGTGTTGCAGCTCCTATGTCACGCCGCTCATCTGGTCTGTCCCTGTATTTGCACTCGACACGTGCGACCTCGACCGACGACAACACCCGTTGCACGCACGGGCTCAGCGAATCGACCAACTGGTATGTCCTTGACTGCAGGCCAAGCTTCCAAAACTAATCACGCATCTGAGAACATTGAAAGCACTTAACTTACGTGGCGGTCATCGTATGGCCCCGGCACTCAATTGCTTGAAGACTGAAGCCAGTTCAGTCTGTATAGACACTAATGACCCTAATGTTAGTCACTGTTGCTGCAGTCTTTGACACTTGCTTGATTCTATATGGATTGTGAAAAACAACGTAGTTTCTTTCTGCCAGCAGCTCATCATATGTCATTTAGCAATAATTCATTTCATGCGACTGGAAAGAAATGTATGTGATACCAGTTGTAAGTAGAGTCATAGTACAGCTGTTCATAAGTGTAAGTCCATACATACACTGAAGCAAAAAATTAGTACATCATGTTTATTGTTGCATATGGAGTGCATGAAACGATTGCATTTGCAGATCAATAGCGGAAACGGTGCAGATGTACCGTGCTGAAGGACCTGTAGTGTAGCCTCCATGGGCGGCAATGCAGGTGTTGACATAGGCATCCAGTTGATCGTGCAGATGGTGAATACTGTCTGGGGATACGTTATGCCATGTCTGCTCGCCCATTTCACTTAGTTCCATAAGAATTGTTGATTGACTCGACGCAGGAGTCACGCCTCGTCACGTCATATCCAGCACGTGCTAGGTTGGAGACAAGTCTGGCGATCGTGCTCTCCAGGGAAGTTTCTGCACAGGCAATGTGTGGATGAGCGTTATTTGGTTGGAGCAACACCTCACCTTCCTGATCTAAGAAAGCAAAAGAACGAATCTAACAACATTCTGTGTATACCGAGCGCTGGTTAGTGCCCCCTCCAGAAACATCAAAGTTGAACGAGAACTGTAGCTTATCGCATTCCAGAGCATAACGCTTGGGATGGGCCCAAATTGTCTTGAAGAAATGCATAAGCGCTCACCGCGGTGCGCCGTAGGAGCAAATAACCATCACAAGCTGCGACATGGTCACAAACTTTTTGTTAACAGATTACCGGTTTCGGTCTTTAATGGCTATCATCAAATCTGTTTCGTAAAAACAAAGTCCTAATGTTCTACAGCCAGGTGATAATCTGGGCTGTCGATTCGAATAAATGCCTAGGAATTACAGTTACGAGCTACTTAAATTGGGAAGACCACATAGATAATATTGTGGGGAAGGCGAAACAAAGACTGCGCTTTGTTGGCAGAACACTTAGAAGATGCGACAAACCCACTAAAGAGACAGCCTACATTACACTTGTCCATCCTCTGGTGGAATACTGCTGCGCGATGTGGGGTCCTTACCAGGTAGGATTGACGGCGGACATCGAAAAAGTGCAAAGAAGGGCAACTCGTTTCGTGTTATCGCGCAATAGGGGTGAGAGTGTCACTGATATGATACGCGAGTTGGGGTGGTTTTCTTTTCGGAGGGATCTGTTTACGAAATTTTCAATCACCAACTTTCTCTTCCGAATCCGAAAATATTTTGTTGAGGCCCATCTAAGTAGGGAGAAATGATCATAATAATAAAATAAGAGAAATCATATCTCGAACGGAAAGGTTTAGGTGTTCCTTTTTCCCACGCGTCATTGGAGAGTGGAATGGTAGGGAAAGTAATATGAAAACGGTTCGATGAACCCTCTGTCAGTTACTTAAGTGCGGATTGCAGAGTAACCGTGTAGATGTAGATGTAGAGGAGCCTGGCTGTACGTACTTCAGATCTGAAAGACTAAATGATACAGGATATTGAGATGAACCCTAATACAAGCTCCTGGCATGGTGTAAGTCAAAGTACGGTTATATGTGTCGTACATAACAAACGCTGCTATCCCTGTCACTTACAACACACAAAGAACAAATGGCAAATGGTCAGAGGAAGTGTCATTCGTCAGCGCCAAGTACTGTGGCAACGATAAATTCCCAGACAAATGTTCATAGGACATTTGCTCCTCCATTTACACTCAGACATTCGACCCAGCATAAGTTTTGTCTGAAACATTTTTTAGTTTGTTATACATGACGCAGCAATCGGAAGAATGGAAGTGGGTGAAAAATCGTATGTTTTACAATGCAGTCCAATGACACTTGAATTAAAACCGTTCACACTGCGAGGCCGGAGAGGCAATTATTTCAAAACTCCTAATAGGAAACCCATTCTCAACAGTGTATTCCTCCGACAAAACGAAAAGTGGACTGCTGGACATACCATTGTGGCCACGAAACGAACTACAACTTATCATGACAGGCAGTGCAGTCGTATTAAAAGTTACGAAATACACTCCCGGAAATTGAAATAAGAACACCGTGAATTCATTGTCCCAGGAAGGGGAAACTTTATTGGCACATTCCTGGGGTCAGATACATCACATGATCACACTGACAGAACCACAGGCACATAGACACAGGCAACAGAGCATGCACAATGTCGGCACTAGTACAGTGTATATCCACCTTTCGCAGCAATGCAGGCTGCTATTCTCCCATGGAGACGATCGTAAAGATGCTGGATGTAGTCCTGTGGAACGGCTTGCCATGCCATTTCCACCTGGCGCCTCAGTTGGACCAGCGTTCGTGCTGGACGTGCAGACCGCGTGAGACGACGCTTCATCCAGTCCCAAACATGCTCAATGGGGGACAGATCCGGAGATCTTGCTGGCCAGGGTAGTTGACTTACACCTTCTAGAGCACGTTGGGTGTACGGGATACATGCGGACGTGCATTGTCCTGTTGGAACAGCAAGTTCCCTTGCCGGTCTAGGAATGGTAGAACGATGGGTTCGATGACGGTTTGGATGTACAGTGCACTATTCAGTGTCCCCTCGACGATCACCAGAGGTGTACGGCCAGTGTAGGAGATCGCTCCCCACACCATGATGCCGGGTGTTGGTCCTGTGTGCCTCGGTCGTATGCAGTCCTGATTGTGGCGCTCACCTGCACGGCGCCAAACACGCATACGACCATCATTGGCACCAAGACAGAAGCGACTCTCATCGCTGAAGACGACACGTCTCCATTCGTCCCTCCATTCACGTCTGTCGCGACACCACTGGTGGCGGGCTGCACGATGTTGGGGCGTGAGCGGAAGACGGCCTAACGGTGTGCGGGACCGTAGCCCAGCTTCATCTAGACGGTTGCGAATGGTCCTCGCCGATACCCCAGGAGCAACAGTGTCCCTAATTTGCTGGGAAGTGGCGGTGCGGTCCCCTACGGCACTGCGTAGGATCCTACGGTCTTGGCGTGCATCCGTGCGTCGCTGCGGTCTGGTCCCAGGTCGACGGGCACGTGCACCTTCCGCCAACCACTGGCGACAACATCGATGTACTGTGGAGACCTCACGCCCCACGTGTTGAGCAATTCGGCGGTACGTCCACCCGACCTCCCGCATGCCCACTATACGCCCTCGCTCAAAGTCCGTCAACTGCACGTACGGTTCACGTCCACGCTGTCGCGGCATGCTACCAGTGTTAAAGACTGCGATGGAGCTCCGTATGCCACGGCAAACTGGCTGACACTGACGGCGGCGGTGCACAAATGCTGCGCAGCTAGCGCCATTCGACGGCCAACACCGCGGTTCCTGGTGTGTCCGCTGTGCCGTGCGTGTGATCATTGCTTGTACAGCAATCTCGCAGTGTCCGGAGCAAGTATGGTGGGTCTGACACACCGGTGTTTTCCATTTCCAGGAGTGTAATTTCCTGTCCTACCCTCGCACAGTGTAGGTGGTTGTTAATTCAAGTGTCACTGGACAGCCTTTTGAAACATACAATGTTCTACCAATTTTCATTTTTTCGATTACAGCGCCGTCTGCTACGTAACGAAAATAAATGTGGCAGGCAAAACACACTCTTTTTTCCGTAGAATATGAATCTGCAAAAAAAAAATGAAGTTTCCCATTTCAGATTTCAATATTGCACGCCTTCTGCCCCCCACACATGAGGTGTGTTGGGGGATTGAATTTTGTGCCATTGATGTCCCTCTCTGAGACGAATAAATTATAATTTTAATTTTTTTGGATCCAAAGTGTTATTTTCGAGATGTTTCAGTGTCTTCAGAAAACTGAACAGCCTTTGTGTCGTTAAAGCGGTATAATGCTTCAGATAACAATTACAGAAAGAAACATGATCAGTAGATGGTTTGGTTGTATGGTCAACTGAAACCGATTATCAAGTTAATATTGATATCTGTATATGTATGTGTGTTGTGTATAACCCTGCATAAGTCTGGAGAGCATGATGTAATTTCAATTATATTTGGCCAACGTATTACTAAGTATCAGCAGACAGTTACTGTAGCTGCAAGACAATCCCTATTTGTCTGATTAGGGTGGGAAAGAGATTATATGTAACCAAAACTCTGAAACAATAGGAGAAAATTCAACAAAACGTGGTACATATATGATATGTAAGGTCATCCGAAGACCAGTATCAGTTGCAAAGCGATTTAGAAAAGATTGCTGTATGGTGTGGCAGGTGGAAGTTGACGCTAAATAATGAAAAGTGTGAGGTGATCCACATGAGTTCCAAAAGAAATCCGTTCGAATTCGATTACTCGATAAATAGTACAATTCTCAAAGCTGTCAATTCAACTAAGTACCTGGGTGTTAAAATTACGAACAACTTCAGTTGGAAAGACCACACAGATAATATTGTGGGGAAGGCGAGCCAAAGGTTGCGTTTCATTGGCAGGACACTTAGAAGATGCAACAAGTCCACTAAAGAGACAACTTACACTACACTCGTTCGTCCTCTGTTAGAATATTGCTGCGCGGTGTGGGATTCTTACCAGGTGAGATCGACGGAGGACATCGAAAGCGTGCAAAAAAGGGCAGCTCGTCTTGTATTATCACGTAATAGGGGAGAGAGGGTGGCAGATATGATACGCGAAATGGGATGGAAGTCATGACAGCAACGACGTTTTTCGTCGCGGCGAGATCTTTTTACGAAATTTCAGTCAACAACTTTCTCTTCCGAATGCGAAAATATTTTGTTGAGCACAACCTACATAGGTAGGAATGATCATCAATATAAAATAAGAGAAATCAGAGCTCGAACAGAAAGGTTTTTCCCGTGCGCTGTTAGGGATTGGAATAGTAGAGAGATAGTATGATTGTGGTTCGATGAACCCTCTGCCAAGCACTTAAAAATGTGAATTGCAGAGTCGTCATGTAGATAGATGTAGATATAGTATCTTGTAAAATGTATAGTGTATGGCTGGCACCCCAAGCGGTAGGACGAGAATGTGAAGGGCTAACAAGTAGATGAAGGTGGGAAGGGATAACATTTAAGATAAAACTATATAAATGTTACACCCACAATTTTAGGGGTAGTTGGGTTAATTAGTAAGAGTTCTGATTCTTCATGTCTACATATTTATTTCTGGACATAATCACCCTGTCGTCAAACACGTTTCTCCCAACAAGAGACTAGTTTCTTAACATCAGCATTGTAGTATGTTTGACTTTGTTGACGGAGTCACAACCTCGATTCTCCTTGAACCTCTTCATCACTATCAATGTGAAATCCGCGTAAAATCGTATGGCGCTATGTCAAGATTGTAGGGGGGATGGTGGATGACACTGGACCCAAGGCGCTGAATTTTTGAAGTTGTTGCAACGCTGTGCTCTATGTGTTGACGAACTCCTCGAATTCTAAACTCGATTACAGCATGCTGTAACTCATGCACCATTACAGTTACGTTACACTTCGTCATGTTACACATTACAATTAGGAGCCCTCTATCGACAAATATGTAGACATTAAGAATAAAGATGTTGAATGTTTATAACTTTTGTTTCCTTTAGAAAAATTTAAACGTATTCATGTAAAAAATTGGGAGGAATTAACAGTTCAGTACGCCCTCAGAGATGGTGAGGTGATGACATTAAAAGAGCTCATATTTGTTACTTACAGTCGGAGATAGCGTTAATGAGGTCATCGATTTACAAGCTCAACTAACTTTTGTAAAACTGTCTTAACCAATTAAGTAGTCGCAGTTACATGGTCAGTCAGTCACATAAGACAAAAGTTTGGAGAAAATTTGGGAGGGTTTTTCCATCAATGGCATTCATCTGCCATCCAAGACAAAAATTCCAAAAATCTTAGTCAGATCTACGTGGGGATTGAAACTATTTTTAATGTATTTCATTATAAGTACTGTCGAAAGTCATATTATTATAAATGTATATGTGTGTGTTGAAGTGATATTCTTTTGAGCGTGAAAGTATTTTTTTTTAGTTTTTACTTTTCGTTTTCTACTCTGTAGAGTGGGGAAGGCTGTTTCAGATTTGGTAAGTTGTACAGCTCAGTTTTCTTTTTTTTTGCACAAACCTAGATGGGAACCGAGACGAGAACTTTTTATGAAAATTCAGTCACTACGTTTTTAGGGTGGTTCGACGAACCTTCAGCCAAGCTGTTAAGTATGAACTGCAAAGTTATCACGTAGAAGGAGATGAAAAGGTTGAAACTATTTGTTATTATTTTTCGTCCCAAACAAACACATGACGATCTGGTGCGTGTATGTGTGCTTGAAACTGTGGTTAAAAGAGTAAAGTCGATGAGTTTCATGGCATTTGCAGCAATGTGGTCCATTCTGATAAAGGAAACTATTTCCTGACGGGATATCTTAGAAAGCTAGACATCCAGACCTGACCCCTATTTTTTTAGGCTGGTGCCGGGTGTGTAGCAAAAGTTAATTCCCTCGTTCCGGAATTGCAGATAGGACAACTGCTGAATAAGATTTACCTTCAGCCGGATGGCGCAACGGTTCACACAGTACACCACAGCATGGTTATATTCTGGCACACTTTTCCACGCCGTTTGATATCTCACCTTGGCGATTTGACCTGACCATCACATTCCTTAGGTTAAACCGCTCTGAGTTACTTCCCTTGATATTGCCTGCAAGAAAGAGTCTTTGCCGGTCAGTTGCAGACAGTTGTTGACTGCCATTCGATTTGAAATAAGCGCAGTTTCGCAGAAAATGTGAAGGACTTTTACGGACGCTATCCAGTGGTGCTTTCACGAGACCATCCAGCAAACGGGCGACATTTGGAGGAAGTTATTTCCAACGTGTAGTTATGTCTCTCCATATGTGTTCCATACTGTAGTAACACCGAATTTATGTATTTGTATTTCTCAATTGTATCAAAATTAGTACTTGCATGCACCATGATTCTGTTATCATTAGAAGCTGATAGACACAATATGTGCGATCCTGCAATAAAATATATTGATATCAATTTCTTTTCACAGATCTTTTTAGAACATTTATCTATTTGGAGGAAGTTCTTTCCAACGTGTAGTTATGTCTTCCCATATGTGTTCCATACTGTAGTAACACCGAATTTATGTATTTGTATTTCTCAATTGTATCAAAATTAGTACTTGCATGCACCATGATTCTGTTATCATTAGAAGCTGATAGACACAATATGTGCGATCCTGCAATAAAATATATTGATATCAATTTCTCTTCACAAATATTTTTAGAACATTTATCTATTCAAGCTGTTTGAATCATATTTCTCCAAATTTTGACTAAACTGCTTGGTATCTAACTGGGAATATTCTCAAATGAAATTAATACTTTTTTAACATATTCCCTAATTTTTTTGTGCTTGGTGCCTCAAAATGTCTCGACGATTTCAAATTTGAATAACACGCGCTAGAAACAAGATACGGCGACGATGGCACCGTCTGTTGGTAGTGCGGAGTGTGAAGTTCCATCCCATGCACATACCAGAAATTGTGTCACAAGGGTCGAAGCAACATCGTTCATCAGCTGTGGGGAGCTATTTTCGCCACGACGAATCTGTCGTGCACATGTAAGGAGCCATTCGTAAGTATTTTAAGATTCAGCTGCGGTATCCAATTGTGCTCGTGGAGCATACTGAACTGAGTAAGAAACTTACATGCAACCGCCAGACAACCGACCCTCCGAAAACCGTCTGAACTGCCGAGAACATCAAACGTGCGCCTAGCAGTTTACAGGCAAGCCCTCGTCGTTCGTTAGGAAAACTTGGTTCCAGCAAGACGTCGCACCATTCAACAAGACCTTGCAAGTTCTCCATGAAGTGCGGTGGTAACCCTTGCCTGATTTAACCGTGCCAGATCTTTACCTATGGGGTTATTCGAAGGCGAGAATATACTGCGACAGGCCAAGAAGCTTTCAACCGTCAAAAGATCTATTTCATGACGAAATTTCCAGAATTCTCCCAGCAGTTACATAAGATGTTTTCAAAAACTGGGTGAAATGCCTGAAGTATTGTGTAGCTGCGAATGATCGTCATTTTTCCGGTGTGGTAATAAGTAAATTTGAATAGATCTTGTACGTACCTTGCGAAAATGTTCAACCAATTTTCGCATTTAGCTAATGTGTCTGATTTGAAATCGTCAAAACACTATGAAACACTCTGTAGCATCGACGTGAATTTACTTTAAGTTAAGGAAACCGTTCCATTACAAATTATACATATGAATGTATGACACAGTTATTGTAGATATTTTGTACGAATGTAACCTTGGGTTTGGCGGGCCATTGTGGCCGAGCAGTTCTAGTCGCTTCAGTCCGGAACCACGCGGCTGCTACGGTCGCAGGTTCGAATCCTGAACCAGGCATGGTTGTGTGTGATGTCCTTAGTTTAGTTAAGTTTACTCAGTCCGATGATCTCAGATGTTAAGTCCCATAGTGCTCAGAGCCATTTGAACCATTTTTGGAACCTTGGGTTTTTAAAAGACTTCTTCTGCAACTAGCAGTGGCAAATAAGCAGATTCGTGATTTCTGCTGAGCTGCAGCAACATGGTAAGTCAATTATTAATAAAGAATGTTCATTGCCAACTATTATTCAGAACCTACATGCTGATACACTCTATGTGATTAAAAGTACCCCCACTCCTCTTTGTTACGTGGAATTGAACCGTAAATGACGCGAGAGGGTTTCTCCAACTGAATTCTTCTCTTAACTGTAGTGTTTTCTTCAATAAAACAACTTCTCGTTTGCATGACTCTCTGCTAACTACACTCCTGGAAATGGAAAAAAGAACACATTGACACCGGTGTGTCAGACCCACCATACTTGCTCCGGACACTGCGAGAGGGCTGTACAAGCAATGATCAAACGCACGGCACAGCGGACACACCAGGAACCGCGGTGTTGGCCGTCGAATGGCGCTAGCTGCGCAGCATTTGTGCACCGCCGTCGTCAGTGTCAGCCAGTTTGCCGTGGCATACGGAGCTCCATCGCAGTCTTTAACACTGGTAGCATGCCGCGACAGCGTGGACGTGAACCGTATGTGCAGTTGACGGACTTTGAGCGAGGGCGTATAGTGGGCATGCGGGACGCCGGGTGGACGTACCGCCGAATTGCTCAACACGTGGGGCGTGAGGTCTCCACAGTACATCGATGTTGTCGCCAGTGGTTGGCGGAAGGTGCACGTGCCCGTCGACCTGGGACCGGACCGCAGCGACGCACGGATGCACGCCAAGACCGTAGGATCCTACGCAGTGCCGTAGGGGACCGCACCGCCACTTCCCAGCAAATTAGGGACACTGTTGCTCCTGGGGTATCGGCGAGGACCATTCGCAACCGTCTAGATGAAGCTGGGCTACGGTCCCGCACACCGTTAGGCCGTCTTCCGCTCACGCCCCAACATCGTGCAGCCCGCCACCAGTTGTGTCGCGACAGGCGTGAATGGAGGGACGAATGGAGACGTGTCGTCTTCAGCGATGAGAGTCGCTTCTGCCTTGGTGCCAATGATGGTGGTATGCGTGTTTGGCGCCGTGCAGGTGAGCGCCACAATCAGGACTGCATACGACCGAGGCACACAGGACCAACACCCGGCATCATTGTGTGGGGAGCGATCTCCTACACTGGCCGTACACCTCTGGTGATCGTCGAGGGGACACTGAATAGTGCACTGTACATCCAAACCGTCATCGAACCCATCGTTCTACCATTCCTAGACCAGCAAGGGAACTTGCTGTTCCAACAGGACAATGCACGTCCGCATGTATCCCGTACACCCAACGTGCTTTAGAAGTTGTAAGTCAACTACCCTGGCCAGCAAGATCTCCGGATCTGTCAAAAAATGGCTCTGAGCACTATGGGACTTAACATCTATGGTTATCAGTCCCCTAGAACTTAGAACTACTTAAACCTAACTAACCTAAGGACAGCACACAACACCCAGCCATCACGAGGCAGAGAAAATCCCTGACCCCGCCGGGAATCGAACCCGGGAACCCGGGCGTGGGAAGCGAGAACGCTACCGCACGACCACGAGATGCGGGCCCGGATCTGTCCCCCATTGAGCATGTTTGGGACTGGATGAAGCGTCGTCTCACGCGGTCTGCACATCCAGCACGAACGCTGGTCCAACTGAGGCGCCAGGTGGAAATGGCATGGCAAGCCGTTCCACAGGACTACATCCAGCATCTCTACGATCGTGTCCGTGGGAGAATAGCAGCCTGCATTGCTGCGAAAGGTGGATATACACTGCACTAGTGCCGTCATTGTGCATGCTCTGTTGCCTGTGTCTATGTGCCTGTGGTTCTGTCAGTGTGATCATGTGATGTATCTGACCCCAGGAATGTGTCAATAAAGTTTCCCCTTCCTGGGACAATGAATTCACGGTGTTCTTATTTCAATTTACAGGAGTGTAAAATATACGCCAACTTCTACATCAACAGATACTCGTCGTTTGTAGATTAAGAGTTGAGTCTGGAATCAACTGCATATAAAAATTGCATAAAAACGTAAACAAAAAGATGGTAATTTATATTAGCATTATACTGTAATATACTGTATTACAATTTACCTTAACTGCTGTTACACAGCGAAGGCAATCCCTACTGCAATGACCATAACGGCTACATTTGGAGGGCCAAACACAGGTTTTCCAAATAGTGTTTAGTCCAGTCTGTGATATTACTGTAAAAGAGCATTTAATTTTGTGCTTTCCTAGTTCATATACAGTTGCTTTAGATTTCTGCTACCTGTTACCTTCTTCTTCATCAGACTTGCTATGTAAGCATTTCTGTTTATTCCGTCTGTTACAGTCATACTAGGCTGCTGGACTTCTTTGTGGCAAGGGTGTATGGCTGATGTAAGAAAAGAGAAATAATTTAATTTTGCTATGTACAAATTTTATTTGTTGCAAAGACGGTTATTACATCGATGACTTCCCCACTATAAAGTATATGTTCAGCGGTAGTAGTAGGGGTAGCCCGCAGCGGCGTAAGGGTAGGCGGAGTAGGCGCTGACGGCGGGGTAGCCGAAGGCGCTGTAGGCGTAGGGGGCGGCGTAGGCGTAGTAGGCCTCGGCGCCCTTCAGGGTCTCCTTGGCCTTCTCCTGGGCCAACACGGCCGCCACCAGCAGCACTACGAGGAAAGAGCAGACCTGCGAATTGAACAAGTAGAAAATAATTCCATTATACTTATTTCAGTATATTATGTGTTTGACAGTGAAAGATTTGTATGGTGGTAACCTCATTCGTGAATAAATTATTAGATATTGAATTACATATTGACTTGTGCACGAGAGACAGGACAGATTTTTGGGTCTTGTTTTTGAGTTTACAAGTGACCAGAATGTCCTAAAATTTTCTGATTTTTCACGAGGATACGATAGTGAAAGTTCCTGTAGCCTTCACATACAGCCCTTGTTAAAGATTAATGTCCTTTCATTACCGTTGCTCTATCAACTTTCCTGAATTCACTTCTGTTGCCAGAAAGTAATAGTCTCTGTTTTCGCAATATTCTCTGTATATAATACACATAGGTTGGTACTTGCGATTTATAACTGTACTGTATATATGTATGTTTAATCTGGACCATGGGTGATGGTTTCCTTGTTTTAACCACAGTTGTTCTGTGTTTGCAGATGTGAGGTACATGCTGTCTAATAATACCATAAGTAGAACGCTGGAGAAAAAAACAGAAATCTCAGGTCATAAAATTTCACTCTCTGTACTCATAGTTTTAGCCCTTAAATGCAGAAGGACTTCCTTTCTTAGTTATGTTATTCTGCATTCATTTATCGTCGAAGCCTTCAGCATTTTTATTCTGCAGCGACCATTAAAATGAAAGATAAATACGACGAAAAAATCCTGGAATTATTGGACAAAAATATTCTTTACCAATTGGAGAATACAGAAGAAAGAGAAGGATATGATGAAAATGGGCTGGGATTGGTTTGTTTTGGGGGAGGAGGCCAGACAGCGAGGTCATCGGTCTCATCGGATTAGGGAAGGGTGGGGAAGGAAGTGGGCCGTGCCCTTTGGAAGGAACCATCCCGGCATTCGCTTGGAGCTATCTAGGGAAACCACAGAAAACCTAAATCAGGATGGCTGGACGCAGGATTCAACTGTCGTCCTCCCGAATGCGAGTCCAGTGTGCTAACCACTGCGCCACCTCGCTCGGTTGATGAGAATGAGATCGGCATGTAGTTATGAGGTGATCCAACAACTAAAGAAGTATATCTCGTTGAAAGTAGGTAACATGAGCACAGTTCCTCAGGAAAAACAATAACGACCATCTGTTTGGAGCTGAGCTGACGCTTGTACTTACGAAAGCCTTCATGATGTAGCGGCGTGTTGCGGCTGCGATGTGATGCCGATCAGCTGGCCTGGCCCTGTATTTATACTGGACACGGCCGACCTCGGGCGACGACAACGCCCGCTGCACAACGGGGCTCAGCGAATCGACCGCCTGCTGTGTCCTTGACTTGACGACAAGCTTCCAAAACTAATCACCCACCCGGGAACACGGAGCAGGCTGTAGTTACGTGGCGGTCACCGTGTCGCCCCGACACTTTATTCCTTCAAGACAGAGGCAAACGTATTCTGTACAGACACTAATGTTACTCACTGTTACTGTAGTCGTCCAACTTGGACGATTCCATTTGAATTGTGCAAAACAATTTAACCTCTTCTTACCAGAAAGGTATCCAATGTCGCTTGAGCAATAAATCATTTAAAGCGATTCAAAAAACCTACATTTCATTACCATTTTTAATAGACGTCATAGGACAGTTACGCTTAAGTGTAGACTTACGTATACATGTTCTTATATACAGGGTGTCCCACTTATCTTGACCACCCTAAAGAACTGTTTGTCCAGAAGCAAATTACAAAATGTTTCAAGAAAATGTTCTTTAGTCGTCAGGTGGACATCAATCAGGATGATTGCCTTCGATGTAGCTTTGTTTTTTACGAAGATATGAACAGCGGTATGACTTTTTTTAAATGGAACTCTGTTTTTTGTGTTCAGTAATTCATTTCTTCTCCCAAAGACCTATTCAAAAATGCATCACAGTGTACCATTCACTGAAACACAACGTTATTAATTACGTAACACAACACTGACTTTGAGGCCGGGATCACAAACTCGTCCATTTGCTGGAGTTGTCAGAAAACAAATGAAAGCCAAGTAAAAGCATAGCACACAATTGACTTGAACGCTCCTGTAGCATGCCCAGGAATAGAACATTCAGAGATGCTCAAATGGTGACCCTGGATTCCGATACACTGGTGCACTCGTTGAATGAAAGAATTATTTACTGCTTCCAGTGTTGCCTTCTGAAGAGAATTACAAGCAAGCACGATACTTCCTGCATGTCCTCTGGAGTTGTTGGAATATCGCGGTAGACAACGTCTTTAATTAATTCCCAAAGAAAAAAGTCTAGAGGATTTAAATCAGGAGACCTAACAGGCCAAGTAACTGTTCCTCCTAGACCAATCCATCTGGCAGGATACCTTCGGTTCAGGACACGTCATCCATCGTGTCGATACCACATAAGCATTCTGGTTCATAGCTTCACTTGATCCAGAAGAGGAGGAACAATTACTCTGAGGAAGTTGGCATACGCTGTGCCGTTTAGACTACCATTGATGAAATAACGCCCAATAATTGTAGTACCAAGCATCCCAAACCAGACGTTAACTCTCTATTGTGCTGATGTTCCACCTGTCTAAGCCATCGTGGATTGTCGCTGGACCAATAATGCATGTTCCTTGTATTTACCTGTCCTTTGAGAAGCAACATTTATCATTGGAGAAGAAGTTCGGGTTGGCAAGGATTTGCGGCAGTGTCCACTGACAGAACTGTACACGATTCTGGAAACCGTTCCTATGCAATTCTTGATGTAGGTGTACATGGTATTGATGGAACCGATGACGTGTAAGAATACGATGTACACTAGTTTTAGGAATGCGAGTCTCGTGTTCAAGCTGTTGTGTGCTCACATGTCGATTCATAGCTACGGAAGCGAGAACAGTAACTTCGGCAGCTTGGTCTGTGCGAGTGCTACGACGATTACGTTGTCGTGCTTTGAAAATTCCTATTCTCTGAAGCGTCGCAACAAGACGTGAAAACATCCTTCAGGGAGGTGGGTTCTTGTCAGGATATCGCTCTCTGTATAGTTCCGCTGCCTGCGTAGCATTTCGCCTATCTTGGACAACAACAACAACACTAAAAGAAACATTTCGTCGATGCATTTTGTAGGAAGGAAAGCCTTTACTGTATTCCTACACTACACAACAGTATTTAAAAAGACTAAAGTACTGTAATAAATGTAACCGTACATAATACAGTAGATTGGCATTTCTAACTTCTCTTAATTGGTGTAGATTCTACTCACACTGCTCTTCAACTGACGACGGTTGAGGGAATGACGGGTGTACATTCTACCTGTGTTTACATTTGTCCTTCGTCAGTGACAGCATGTTGATGTGTTCCATCACCCTGCGAACCTGCACTAAGCGATGGGAGCGTCAACGTCAATGTTGTTTTATGTAGTTAATAACGTTGTGTTTCAGTGATTGGTACACTGATATACATTTTTAAATAGGTCTTTAGGAGAGCAAATGAATTACCGAATGAAAAATAGAGGGTGCCGTTTAAAAAAGTCATACCGCTGTTCAAACCTTTGTAAAAAACAAAGCTACAACGAAGGCATTCCTACTGATTGATGTTCCCTAACGGCTAAAGATTATTTTGTTGAAACATTTTGTAATTTTCGTCTGGACAAACAGTTATTTAGGGTGGTCAAGATAAATGGGACACCATGTATATTGGGTGTTTGTTTTTACTTGCAACAATCTGGAAGAATACACATCATACGTAAAGAATGGTTCAAATGGCTCTAAGCAGTATGGGACTTAACATCTGAGGTCATCTGTCCCCTAGACGTAGAACTACTTAAACCTAACTATCCTAAGGACATCACAACATCCATGCCCGAGGCGGGATTCGAACTAGCGACCGTAGCAAAAGCAGGTTCCAGACTGTAGAGCCTAGAACCGCTCGGTCACAGCGGCCGGCACTAAAGAATGTTCCAGATGGAAAGTTAATATTTTCAAGGGAGACACCTGTCTGTGCTAAAACTCGCCACAGTCTAACACAGCCCCCTTTTTTTTATTTAAATGGAACTCCCTAATTTGACTGCAGATTCGGATTCTACACTAAAAATACCTATTGTTTATCTGAAATTTTGCCATTCGTAGCAGATGGAGCAGAAATTGGTGAGAGTTATGACGGTTAGACGTGAGAACAAACCGAAATCAATCATGGTGATGATGAGGGACAATTTATAAAATCAAGCATCCATATAAATACTATGGCCGTGCCGCTAGACGAAAGATCGTATCCGACTTGGAACTGGTCAGATCTTGGGCCAGAGTGGGAGGGGCTACGGTATAGAGTCTCGCTATCTTGGAGTTGAACTGGCGAACAAGAAGGAAGTAGGGTGGCAAGCAAGAGGTCGGGTGTCTCCGGTCTCTGATACATGGTCTGGGTCGTGTCGGTCGTCCCAGGGAATCCTCAATTTGTCGCCGTGTTGGGCCGTCGGATATGCGGGGCGTGTCTTGGCAGAAGTCGGAAAACAGCGTGTTAGTGACCAGAACTGCGTGACTGCACGGAGCCAGTACACGGTAGCTGGCAGCTGGGGGACTGTTACCGGCCGAGGGGCGCATTTTACTGTTGTCTTCAAACTTAACCTACGATCGTGGCCAACTACTTGTAGCGGGAAGCAGGCGTCCTCCGAGCATTCATTTAATAAAGCGGATGAGCAGGTTGTGTATTGTTCCGTTAGAATTCCTAGGGTGGTTATCATGTCATGCAATCCTCCTTGTGCGTCCCTGTCACTATGTTTGTGTACGTGAGCGTGCTAACGTGTAGTGCCTGGAAAGTTAGTTATTCCGACGGCAAGCCGTTTGTATTCTGACTGAAACCTGTCGCCGCGGTTGGGTAAGCTCAATCTGTACCGTTTTCCACTTAGTGTATGTGTATGTTAAGGTTTTGCTGCCTTACGAATTTAATATTTCTTATTGGACGTCCTAGCACCTAGCACTGAAATTTAACTGTTTGCGTCTTAGCGCTCAAGCTGAAGTTTTCTTGCTGTTGGATAACCTTTTGTTTGCTTGGCATATGAGAAGCGTTGTGTTGTACATGGAGCAGTAACTGCACTTTCTGTCGTGTGTTTTGGGTACTCGCATGGTTGTTGAATTCTTGCTCAAGAGAAGGAGTGTCGATTGAAATATCGACATTGCATTTAATATACATACTGGCTTTTCTTTTTGGAAAGACGAGAGGAAAGTAAATTTGCTGGCTTAGCCTGTGGATCACTGAGGTCGACATATTGCTGCAGTATGCCTTGTTTTAAAATTAGTGCGTTGTGTGTTTTTGTATACAACACAATATTACTCTGGAAAGCCTGAAGTAATTTCAGTACTATTAGGGACACACTTCACTTTGTACCAGCAGACAATTACTGTAGGTGCAAGGCAAACTCAGTTTGTCGAATTGGGGTGGGGAAAAGGTAACATGTAATCTGAAACATTTGGAAGAAATTCAATTCAGCTTGGTACATATATGATATACTACAATTTGTACAGAAACCAGATGACAGTTATAAGAGTCGAGGGCCACGAAAGGGGAGCAGTGATTGGGAAGGCAGTGAGACGGGGTTGTAGCCTATCCCCGACGTTGTTCAATCTGTATATTGAGCAAGCGGTAAATGAAGCAAAAGAAAAATTCTGAGTGGGTATTAAAATCCATGGCGAAAAATGAAAACTTTGAGATTCGCCGATGTGGTTGTAATTATGTCACAGACAGCAAAGGACCTGGAAGAGCAGTTGAACGGAATGGACAGTGTCTTGAAAGGAGGATATAAGATGAACATCAACAAAAGCAAAACGAGACTAATGGAATGAAGTCGAATTAAGTCTGGTGATGCTGAGGGAATGAGATTTGGAAATGAGACACTTAAAGTAGTAAAGGAGTTTTGCTATTTGGGGAGCAAAATAACTGATGATGGTCGAAGTAGAGAGGATATAAAATGTAGACTGGCAATGGCAAGGAAAGCGTTTCTGAAGAAGAGAAATTTGTTAACATCGAGTATAGATTTAAGTGTTAGGAAGTCGTTTCTAAAAGTATTTGTATGGAGTGTAGCCATGTATGGAAGTGAAACATGGACGATAAGTAGTTTGGAAAAAAAAAGAGAATAGAAGCTTTCGAAATGTGGTGCTACAGAATAATGCTGAAGATTTGATGGGTAGATCACGTAACTAATGAGGAGGCATTGAATAGAATTGGGAAGAAGAGAAATTTGTGGCACAACTTGACTAGAAGTCAAGTTGGTAGGACATGTTCTGAGGCATCAAGGGATCACCAATTTAGTATTGGAAGGCAGAGTGGAGGGTAAAAATCGGAGAGGGAGACCAAGAGATGAATACACTAAGCAGATTCAGAAGGATGTAGGTTGCAGCAGGTACTGGGAGATGAAGGAGCTTGCACAGGATAGAGTTGTATGGAGAACTGCATCAAACCAGTCTCTGGACTGAAGACCACAACAACAACATCTAGTAAAATATACACTGTAAGATTAAAAACCCGTAGCAGCAGTACGAGAATGTAAAGACCTAATATGTACACGAGAACGGGAAGACATAACATTTAAAAAAAACTGTGTATATGTTATATCCACAATATTCGAGGTTGCT
This sequence comes from Schistocerca gregaria, assembly GCF_023897955.1. Classification (NCBI taxonomy): domain Eukaryota; kingdom Metazoa; phylum Arthropoda; class Insecta; order Orthoptera; family Acrididae; genus Schistocerca; species Schistocerca gregaria. The sequence goes on from NC_064922.1 coordinate 872,770,278, forward strand.
GGGATAAATGGTAAAAGTACTTATTCTTCATGTTTACATATTTATTTCTCGACGCAGTGACACTGGCGACTAACACATGTATCCCAGTGGGAGAATAGTTTTCTGACTCCAGCACTGTAGTAGGTGTGAGTTTGTTGATGGACTCAGAACGTCCACTCGTCACTATCAAATAGAGGTCCTCGACGTTTGTTTTACGGCTTAGGAAACAGATGAAAATCTGTTGAGGTTATGTCGAGAGTGCATTGGAAGATGGTGCATGACAGTAACCACAAGGTGTCGAATGGTTGCAAATGTTGCGGCTCTCGTTTGTGGTCTGGCATGCTGATCGAAAGCGTTTTCTACATGTTGAACTATTCGAATTCTAAACTCGACTGCAGCATGCTGTAACTCACGCATCAACACAGTTACGTTAGTCAACGCCATGCTACACGCTACAATTCGGAGCCCTCTAACAGTAAATATGTAGACATGAAGAATAAAATGTAGAATGTTAGTAAAGGTCGTTTTCCTCAAACAGCTGTAAAAGTTATCACATTAAAAATTCGATGGATTTACTTTCCAGCACCCTCTCGTCGATAGTGAGGCGAGAATATTAAATTCGCTCATATTTGTTGGTTGCAGTATTGTAAATGACGGCAACAATTTTCATGCTCAAGTAACTTTTGTGAAACGTTCTTTACTAATCAAGTAGATGCAGTTACATGCTCCTTCAGTCACATAAAATGAAAGTGTGGGAGTAGGGCAAAGGGGAATATGTGGAAGGGGATTTTCAGTGACGACACTTGTATGACAACCAAGACAAAACACCTGGAAATTTGTCAGATCTAGATGGGGATCGAAACTATTTTTAAGTTGTCTTATTATAAGTACAGTTGAATGGTCGAGAAAGAAATAGAAACGTATATATGTGTGTGTGTTGAAGCGATATTATTATGAGTATGAAAGAATTTTTTTATTTTAATTTGTCGTTCTCTACGCGGTATCGTAGGGAGGCCTGTTTCAGCTTCGGTAACTTGTATAACTCTTTTTTCTGTAAATACCTTGGTCGGAAGCAAGGCGAGATCTTTTAGTCACCAACTTTCTCTTCTGAATGCTAAAATATGTTGTTGAGGCATACCTACATAAGGAGAAATGGTATCGAAATAGTCTGAAGGGAGTTCAATGAACCTTCGAACAAACACTGAAGTATGAAATGCAAAGTAGATGTAGAGATTGGAACAGTTTCTTACTTCGTTTTAAGGATGATTTGTACGAAACAGACATGACTAACTGGTGTGTGTATGTATATTTGGAAGCGGGGGTAAAAGAGTAAAGTCGGTGACTGGTTCGACATGTGCAGTAATGTGGTCCACGGTCGCTATTTAATTAATTAGAGTGACTTTAGATTATTTCATTGATATTATCCAATGAAGCAAACTTTTTCATGATTAGATATGTTGCTAGATAAAACACCCACTTCGGGTTCCTATATTTTTGAGTCTGGTGCTGGGCACGTAGCAAAACTTAATTTCCTCAATCCGCAGTTGCAGGCACGAGGACTGCTAAATAAAATTTACTTTAAGCAGGATGTCAGAGCGGTTCACACAGCGCGCCACAGTACTATCATACTTTGACACACTTTTCCACACTGTTTGATATCCCACCTTGGCGATTTGACATAGCCATCACATTCCTCTGATTTAACAGCTCCAGATTACTTCCCTTGGGATTACTTGAAATAAAAGGTCTTTCCCAATCAGTTGCAGACATTTGTTGAACTTAAGACTGCCATTCGACTTGAAATAAGCGCAGTTTCACAGGGTATGTTAAGGCTTCTTATGCAAAACATCCAGCGATGCCTTGACGAGTGCATCCAGAAAGCAGGAGATATTTGGAAAAAGTTATTTCCAGTGTGTAATGATGTGTGCCAATATGTGGTACATGCTGCAGTAACAGCCAATATATGTATTTATATTTGATAATTAGTACTAAATTATCAAATTACTACTTGCATTTGCCGTGTTTCTCTTAGTTACGTATTCGGCAGTTCATCTGAACGATTCTTTTATTGAAACACTGTGGAACTAGTAAGCTTACAGGACATATATACATGATTGGTGAACACACTAGTTTAGTCTTACTCATGCAACTGCACTTAAAAACAGATTTTTTATTTTTTATTTATTTATTTATTTATTTATTTTTTGCTTTCCGTGCCTCAATATGCAGATACAGAACCCTTATGGAGTCGTTTTGTTGTTCCTCTGTCTGTCAGACTAATAAGAACCATTTATCTAAGAAACAGATAGATTTACTATTTTCAAATTTATTCACATATTAAACTCTGTAGTTTCTTGGAGGTTTGAAATATTTTAAGATTCTAAGTCACTAAAATCAAAAGACATGGCCATTTATGTCACATATTTTGATACTCGAAAACTTACTCATCAGAACCTACAGGATGTTTCCCGTCGACCCAGAATCAAGAAAATTGGAAAGAAGTATTGCTTCACAGTACATGTTAAGTACAAAAATCCAAAAGTTAATAATTTGTAGTTTTATAACAGGAAAAAATGTTTTAGAATATTTTTATTCGTGTTATGTTTGCCCATCTGTTAAGACCCTTTATCTCTGGAGAAGTTTGGTGTATCTAATTCAAATTTGTTTGACATACTAAGGGCTATGGGCACTTGGCGCTGTAACAATTTTAAGCTTCTAAATTGAAGCACTCAAACGATACGGTCATTTATGCTGCATCTATTGATACTATCGCTCATCAAAACCTATAGCGTACTTCCCATTGATATAGACTCGTGAAAATCGGCAAGAAGTTAGCTTTCACAGTACAAGTAAAGCAAAAAAAAAAAAAAAAGAATCTCGTTAAACTGTGATTATATCACATAAAAATATCTCCGAACGGATCATCCTACCACCCGGCAGGAGAGAATTTGATCCCCTTGAATCTCGCTCGGTCGGCTGTAGGACGCACGAGTGCATCTCCGTGTCGTGGTAGCCTAGTTGCTTCACACGTTTGCATTATATTGATTCTTCTGGCGGTGAGCATTCCCTATTAAAGGGTAAACACAGATGGCGCTGTGGTAGCATGCCCCTAGGTTATGTGTTGCCGAACGACGTTGAAACCCTTACCATTACATCTGCTATCCCCCTGGTGGTGTAAGGTTGTCGTGTCGTAACACAGGATAGAGGAAAGACAGGGCGGGTGGACTCATTCTGCAATTTTCGAGCGGTGAGGAAGAAATGCAAAAAGACAAATTTCTAGTGAAGCTTTAAATACTATCACAGGGCACCTATGAAAGGCACGGATTTTGCGACTCGAAAGGTGTTTGCCGCAGAAGACTCATGGAATTCAGGAGTACTAATTAAGACTATTTATTAGTGATCAGACAAACTACTACACTCAAGGCTAATTCTAAAAATTAGGGAAAGCAAAGGAGGCAGTTGATTGCACAACAAAAGGCAGTGTATGAAGCCATGGGGTGAAGGCTACCCGCAATAGCGAACATTGGCTGCATGTTCAGTACAAACTTGAGAGAAGAGGTGAGGAAAACGGATATGTTGGTGCTTACCGAGGCGCCCCACCGATCTGAATACAAAAACATGGGTTTTTAAGGAATCGGGGCGGTGCAATATTTTTCCCTTTGTAGTCGGCCCTCAAATCCATCGGCGCTTAACAAGCTTTGGTCACTCTGACAAGTCACTGACCACCTCCATTGCGTCTCCAGCCAACCACATTTAGATTCCTCTCCTTGTCCCACACGGCAGATAAGGACGATTCTTTCATTAGCAAACTCCAAATTTAGTAGCAACAACGTTCAGCTCAAAGCTAAACGTCACTGCGACTCTTTTTATGGTCAGCAGTAATAGTGCTTTACGTCACTTAGTCCCCCAGTCCTTTCGGGAGTGGGGACTGCTGTATAGCAACACTCTAGTCTGTGACGTTGCAGTTCCCAGGAGCAAACATCAAGCTTCCTGCCTAAGACTCGCCTTTCTTGTCCATCTTCTACAGTGACACCTTACGACAGCGTCTAGGCGGTGGGTGGAGTTACCAGTTAATTCTCTGAAGTGGAACTTCTGCTCCAGTACAGCTGCACAGAGCGTCTGCAATTTGCACGGCTCTAGCGTTACTATTTAGCTCAGTTAACCTAAACACTACCACTTTTGCCTACTCTCTGCGTTGTGTCTCTGATTTCCTATATTGGAATGCCCGTGATGGCTCCAAGCAGCTTTAAGCGTAACAACGTACAAGTCATTACGTCGTCAATGTAGGACATCAAACACCCCCTCCCCCTCCCATCCCCAATAAGAAAAATTTGTTGACAATTATTTGTAAAAAAATTGTAATCTGGCTTCTGTTGTAGTTAAAACCTCTTATCTCTAGTTATGATAATATAGACAATTTTGATTAATGACTCTAGTTCACTTCACATTTTGCACTTTGTTAAGTTCGTATTTCACTTTACTTTTGCACACATGTGAACATCAACTAAAATACTGTTTCATTTTTCATAGCATTTATATACACAAAGATACATATGCATAGAAGCGTCATTCGATTAGAATGGTGCATTTTTCATGAAGACACATAGAAAATTGCTAAATGGACAGCTTCAAAAACCTGAAGTGTATGAATTTTACAGGGCCAATCTGCAATCGATTCTCCCTTACATTGACTATTAGATAAAATTATTACAATCATAGTAATACAAAGTACGCTCACATGCGTAGTTTCCCAACAAAATATTTCTTACTTCTTTCCATGCTGAAGATAATGCACGCGTGGGGATATGGAATAATATGCGGTTTTTACAGAATGGATTGGTAGTCAGGGTCTCGTATTGTTAGCCACTAAACAAACTGAAATGATAACATCATAGGCTGTGTTCAAAATGACTACCGGCTGCGGCAATACACGCATCCAATCTGGTATGGGACGAATTCTGCACGCGTTCTAGCTTTTCAGCGGAGATGTCCGAGCAGACTGCCGTAATGCGTCGCTGCATAACATCTGATGTAGTTGGTATGTCTTTGTAGAGAGCGTTTTTTAAGCTTTCCCCACAGGAAAAGCCTACAGCCAAGGACGGGGAATGGTCCGCCCAAGGTACAGATCCTCTGCGTCCAGTCCATCGATTTGTAAACAACTCGTGAAGACAAGTTGTAGTACATTGTGAACTATGGGCTGGGAATTTGGAAATTTGTGGTAACTTCCTGTGGGACCAAAGTTCCGAGGTCATCGGCCCCTCGGCTTACACACTAGCTTAATCCAACGTAAAGTAACTTACGGTCAGGACAACACACACACCCATGCCCGAGTGAGGACTCGAACCTCCGAGGGAGGAAGCCACACGAACCGTGGCGGGGCGCCTTGGACTGCGCGGCTACCCGGCGCGGCACACAGTGGTCTGGACAGCCGTCATATTGATACCACAGGTTCCTTGTAGTCTGCAGAAGAACGTATCTTAGTATTCATGGAAGGTGGTCCGTTATGATACTTGTGCGTGTTCAGTGCTCCGTCTATGAGAAACGGGCCCGTGAGCTGACGGTTCACTATACCACACCACACATTTACACTCCATGAACGCTGACGTTCCGCCAGACGAAGCCAACTATGGTTGTCAACAGAACAACAGTGTATGTTTCGGTGCTTTATTTGGCCATGACTGGTAAACGTAATTCATATGGAAACACGACTCATATGGATTATCCTGTCTTAACGACCATGTGCAGAAGTTTACACGGTTCTCATAATCGTTTCTACTCCGCACTGGATGGAGGCAGATCGGCTATAACCAAAAGAGCTCAAATTCCTTTTTCTTCTTGACTTCCTGCTGCTACAGCTGCTCCTACTCCTGTTTCTGCTTTCGTTCACTCTTCTACTCTTGTTACTGCAGGGGTTTACTTATTAATTCGTTTTAGACCGATATTAGAGACTTATAATTGTGGTTGGTTTTTACTTTTAATCGACAGGGATGCAACATATGTCCATGGAAAATGCGTAGGACGCCTGTCTGACCCACTCCACTTTCTCGCCGGCAGCTTGTGGCCGAACGGTTCTAAGCGCTTCAATCTGGAACCGCGCGACCACTACAGTCGCAGCTTCGAATCTTGCCTCGGGCATGTATATGTGTGATGTCCTTAGGTTAGTTAGTTTAAGTAGTTATGAGTTCTACGGTACTGATGACCCCAGATGTTAAGTCCCATAGTGCTCAGAGCCATTTGAACCATTTGAGCCAGCCACTTTCTCGTGTGGTTGACCCGGAACTAACGTGCGGATCAACTCCAACAGCAGCAAAAACATTAGTTTCCCCTCTTCGGTCGTCACTTTTTTCCTTCTGTTACTTTGTCTAGGTGTCACAATACCAATTTCACGTAAATGGTTGAAAAGCTTGCCGAGTTGGTTGACGTCGATTGCGATTTCTTGCCACGTACTCCATACAAGTAATAATTGCATGCTTCCTATACGCTCCATACACCATTAGCATGTCGCCTTTTTTTCCATAGGTAAATGCCTTCATCCACTCACAACCTATTGCTTGGACTGATACACACCAACTAATCAGCATGTCGAAATGCACTCAAGAAACACATAAGCACACTGTAACCAAGCATAACAACGTCGTACTTAGCAACGACGCCGGTTGAGTGGCACAAAGAAGTGTCGGTGGGGCAACTTTTCAAAACAGGATAGCTCGCAAGTGACTTGCACTTGAATCCAGCATCGAACACAACTGACATTCTACACTCCTGGAAATGGAAAAAAGAACACATTGACACCAGTGTGTCAGACCCACCATACTTGCTCCGGACACTGCGATAGGGCTGTACAAGCAATGATCACACGCACGGCACAGCGGACACACCAGGAACCGCGGTGTTGGCCGTCGAATGGCGCTAGCTGCGCAGCATTTGTGCACCGCCGCCGTCAGTGTCAGCCAGTTTGCCGTGGCATACGGAGCTCCATCGCAGTCTTAAACACTGGTAGCATGCCGCTACAGCGTGGACGTGAACCGTATGTGCAGTTGACGGACTTTGAGCGAGGGCGTATAGTGGGCATGCGGGAGGCCGGTTGGACGTACCGCCGAATTGCTCAACACGTGGGGCGTGAGGTCTCCACAGTACATCGATGTTGTCGCCAGTGGTCGGCGGAAGGTGCACGTGCCCGTCGACCTGGGGCCGGACCGCAGCGACGCACGGATGCACGCCAAGACCGTAGGATCCTACGCAGTGCCGTAGGGGACCGCACCGCCACTTCCCAGCAAATTAGGGACACTGTTTCTCCTGGGGTATCGGCGAGGACCATTCGCAACCGTCTCCATGAAGCTGGGCTACGGTCCCGCACACCGTTAGGCCGTCTTCCGCTCACGCCCCAACATCGTGCAGCCCGCCTCCAGTGGTGTCGCGACAGGCGTGAATGGAGGGACGAATGGAGACGTGTCGTCTTCAGCGATGAGAGTCGCTTCTGCCTTGGTGGCAATGATGGTCGTATGCGTGTTTGGCGCCGTGCAGGTGAGCGCCACAATCAGGACTGCATACGACCGAGGCACACAGGGCCAACACCCGGCATCATGGTGTGGGGAGCGATCTCCTACACTGGCCGTACACCTCTGGTGATCGTCGAGGGGACACTGAATAGTGCACTGTACATCCAAACCGTCATCGAACCCATCGTTCTACCATTCCTAGACCGGCAAGGGAACTTGCTGTTCCAACAGGACAATGCACGTCCGCATGTATCCCGTGCCATTCAACGTGCTCTAGAAGGTGTAAGTCAACTACCCTGGCCAGCAAGATCTCCGGATCTGTCCCCCATTGAGCATGTTTGGGACTGGATGAAGCGTCGTCTCACGCGGTCTGCACGTCCAGCACGAACGCTGGTCCAACTGAGGCGCCAGGTGGAAATGGCATGGCAAGCCGTTCCACAGGACTACATCCAGCATCTCTACGATCGTCTCCATGGGTGAATAGCAGCCTGCATTGCTGCGAAAGGTGGATATACACTGTACTAGTGCCGACGTTGTGCATGCTCTGTTGCCTGTGTCTATGTGCCTGTGGTTGTGTCAGTTTGATCATGTGATGTATCTGACCCCAGGAATGTGTCAATAAAGTTTCCCCTTCCTGGGACAATGAATTCACGCTGTTCTTATTTCAATTTCCAGGAGTGTATTTGCGGTGCAAATTTTAGGTGCTTCAACTGTGTACAGAGCGTTTGTTTTAATTTGGAAAAATTAAATATCTGGAACAATACGCATCAGAGGTAAAAAATGTGCCAAATGAAAATTTAATATTTTCAAGGGGGACACCTGTACGTGTTACATCTCATCAGGCCGTTCCCAGGGGGAAGGGGTGAGGCATCTTCTAATTTTCAAATGGAAATTTCATTTTCATTGCAGATTCGGATTCTACATCAAGAAATTCCAAGGGATTTCCTGGAACAGTTTCCTCCATTCGTCATAGATGGTGTAGTAATCAACACCAGAGTTACGCTGTTGCACTGGAGAACACACCAAAGGTCGGCCGGGGTGGCCGAGCTGTTTTAGGCGCTACTGTCTGATACCGCTACGGTCGCAGGTTCGAATCCTGTCTCGGGCATGGATGTGTGTGATATCCTTAGGTTAGTTAGGTTTAAGTAGTTGTAAGTTCTGGGGGACTGATGGCCTCAGAAGTTAAGTCCCATAGTGCTTAGAGCCATTTGTACCAAACACACCGAAATTAGTTACCCTGATGGTGAGATTAGAGGGGACTCACCAAAATCAGGCATCCTCATTTAATATCTAGGGTTCACATTAATGAAACCGACAAACTGCAAGGACGGTTTCCTGACTCGAAATGGAGGGAAAAGGTCCTGTGTACATGAGTCGGGAGATGCATCGTTGCCACGGTAGATGGCACTAACGAATGACAGTTACTCGGAACATTTGCAAAGTGTTTCTCGCGTGTTGCAGGTTGGGTGAATGACTTAGCATACTGAAAGCAGCAGACTGGTCCAATATTCATGTCGGGAACAAGCCGAGATGGTGTTTGTGTACTTCCAAGCAGATGGAAACGGCCAAGAGGCAGCAAAGCTATATCATAACAAGTATACTCACAGACACCAACCACACACATAACGTTTGAAACCCCTTCTGGGCATCTATGTAACCAAGGGTCCTTTTAGACAAACGAACGTTTAGGGAGGAACCGGGCTGTACGTACTTCAGATGTGGAGGACTGAATTCTTTCAGTCCGGGACCGCGCTGTTGCCACAGTCGCAGGTTCGAATCCTGCCTCGGGCGTGGATGTGTGTGATGTCCTTAGGTTAGTTAGGTTTAAGTAGTTCTGAGTTTAGGGTACTGGTGACCTCAGATGTTAAGTCCCATAGTGCTTAGAGCCATTTGAATTGCACAGGATATTGAGATGAACCTTAGTACAAGCTCCAAGCAACTGGATCGCCAGCATTGTGTAAGTCAAAGTACAATTATGTGTATCGTGTATGACAAACGCTGCTACCCCTGTCATCTACAACACACAAGGAAGAAACGGCAAATGGTCACAGGAAGTGTCATTCGTCAGCGCCATCTACAGCGTCCCTGAATAAGTTTTCTCTGGAACATTTTTTCGTTTGCTATACATGACACAGTAACTTGAAAAATGGAAATGGGTGAAAAATCGTATGTTTCAAAATGCTGTCCAATAACACTTGAATTAAAACCCCACCTCCACACTCCAAGAACGGAGAGGCAATTGTTTCAAAACTTCTAATGCGAAACCACATTCTCAATACTGTATTCCTCCGCCAAAACGAAAAAGGTCTGCTGGATGCACCACTGTGGCCGTGTAACGAACTATGGCTTATCATAACAGTCAGTGCTGTCCTATTAAAAGTTGCGAAAAAAATTTCCTGTCATACCCTCGCACCAAGTGTCATTGGATAGCGTTTTGAAACATACAATGTTCTACCAATTTTAATTTTTTCGATTACAGCGCCATCTTCTGCGTAACGAAAATAAAATGTGGCAGACGGCTACGGTCGCAGGTTCGAATTCTACCTCGGGTATGGATGTGTGTGATATCCTTAGGTTAGTTAGGTTTAAGTAGTTCTAAGTTCTAGGGGGCTGATGACCTCAGATGTTAAGTCCCATAGTGCTCAGAGCAACAATAGTTGACTACCATTCGATTTGAAATAAGAGCAGTTTCTCAGGAATGTGAACGACTTTTACGGAAGCTATCCAGCGATGCCTTCACGAGTGCATCCAGCAAACGGAAGACATTTGCAGGAAGTTATTTCCAAGGTGTAGTTATGTCTGACCATCTGTGTTCCACTCCGTAGTAACAACGAATTCATGTATTTGTATTTCACAATTGTATCAAAATTAGTACTTGCATGCACCATGATTCTGTTATCATTAGAAGCTGATAGACGCAATTTGTGCCATAAAAAATAATAAAATATATTGAAGTAAATTTCGCTACACAGATATTTTTGAGAACATGTATCTATTCAAGCTGTTTGAATCATATTTCTCCAAATTTTGCCTAAGCTGCTTGGTAGCTAACTCGGAATATTCTCAAATGAAATTAATAATTTTTAACGTATTCCCTAAATTTTTATGTACATGGTGCCTAACAATGTTTTGACGATTTCAGATTTAGATAACGCGCGCTAGAAACAAGATACGACGACGATGGCGCCGTCTTTTCCTAGTGCGGAGTGCCTAGTTTCATCCCATGGACATACCAGCAATTATGTCACAAGGGTCGAAGCAACATCGTCCCTTAGGTGTGGTGTACTATTTTCGCTACGACGAAACTGTCGCGCGCATGTAATGAGCCATTCGTAAGTATTTGAAGATTTAGCTGCAATATCCAATTCTGCTCGTGGAGCATATTGAACTGGGTAAGGAACTTCCATGCGTCTGCCAGTCAACCGACCTTTAGCACGTGCGCGTAGCGGTTTACACCCAAGCCCTAGTCGTTCGTTAGGAAAACTTTGTTCTAGCCAGACGGCTCAACATGCAACACACCCAACATGACGTTGTAAGTTCTCCGTGAAGTGTGGTGGTAACCCTTGTCTGATTAACCGTGCCAGACCGTTACCTATGGGGTTATTTGAAGGTGAGAGAATACTGCGACAGGCCAAGAAGCTTTCAACCGTCAAAAGATCGATTTCATGACGAAATTTCCAGAAGTCCCCCAGCAGTTACGTAAGATGTTTTCAAAAACTGGGTGAAACGCCTGAAGTATTGTGTAGCCGCGAATAATCGTCATTTTTACGATGTGGTAATAAGTAAACTTGAATAAATGTTATACCTACTGAAACGTCCCCTTAGAAAAATTTATGAATTACTGTGCTGATAAACCTCTTACGTTATTTGATTTTCAAACAGCTGAGCAAAACTGAACGTTCTCAGACATTTCTCTCTTTACTTATTCTGATCAACACTAAACTGTCACACCATATTTTTAGCCCAACGCAGTCTGACTTCCAATAATCTCTACAAAACAATGGCCTTGACGAACAATAACCTATACCTTTCATGAATCACTTACCTCACAAAAATCTTCGTTACTCGAGTTGCTGCAATACAGCGAGCGCCAATACTGCCAGCAAAGAAAAAAGATTCTAACTACTGAAGGCACTAACTACTGATAGGGATAGTTAGCGAATGAAATATTTTGATAGAGAATAAACAATGTATTTACCTTAATAATGTTCAAAAGTCAATATATATATATATATCTAACAATTCATGACATCCATCTTTACAAATTTCCTTTTTCTGGTGGAAACACGTCCAGATCGTTCGCTCATAGTAACCTCTCAAAACTCTGGCATCTCTCTTTCCACATCCACCACAACTGGCAGCTCAGCTCCAACTGCCCGACGCTACGCGCTGTTCACATCCAACTGCCCAACACTACAATAGCAAATATTCTAACAATGCCAACCAGCCACAGACTGCACACTGCAGAGCCACTGAGTTTCATACAGACCGCTACGTGACGTTACCAACATAAAAACCTAAACAGCCTACTTACAGTACCTTGCGAAAAAGTTCAACTACTTTCCGCATTTAGATAATGTGTTTGATATGAAATCTTCAAAACACTATGATATATTCTGTAGCATCGACGTGAATTTATTCTAAGTTGAGGAAACTGTTCCATTACAGGTTAAACATAAGAATGTGTGACACATTTAATGTAGATATTTTGTGTAAGTGTAACCTTGGGTTTGGCCGGCCGCTGTGGCAGAACGGTTCTAGACGCTTCAAACTGGAACCACACGGCTGCTACGGTCGCAGGTTCGAATCCTTTTCTCGGGCATGGATGTGTCTGAAGTCCTTAGGTTGGTTAGGTTTACTCAGTTCTAAGTCAAGGGGACTGATGACCTCAGATGTTAAGTCCCATAGTGCTTAGAGCCTTTTGACCCTGTTTTGAACCTTGGGTTTCAAAGTCTTCTTCTGCAACTAGCAGTGGCAAATAAGCAGATTCGTGATTGCTGCTGAGTTGCAGCAATGTGGTAAATCAAGTATTAATAAAAAATGTTCATTGCCAACTATTATTCAGAACCTACATGCTGATACACACTATGTGATTAAAAGTACCCCCACACCTCTTTGTAACGTGGAATTGAACAGTAAATGACACGAGAGGCAGATGCACTGGGTTTGCATCTGCTTGAAAAGGATTTCTCCAATTGAATTCTTCTCTTCACTATAGTGTTTTCTTCAATAAAAAACTTCTCGTTTGTATGTTTCTCTGCTAACCAAAATATACACCACCTTCTGCATAAACACATACTCATCGTTTGTAGATAAGGATTTGAGTGTGGATCAACTATATATAAAAATTACAGAAAAACGTAAACAAAGAGATGATAAGTTATATCAGCTGAAATAAACTAAAAAAATTACAGTTTACCTCATCTGCTGTTACACAGCGAATGCAATCCCTACTGCAACGATCATAATGACTACATTAGCAGGGCCAAGCACAGGTTTCCGAGATAGTGTTTAGTCCAGTGTGTGATATTATTGTACGAGTAGAAGAGGATTTAATTTTCTGCATTTGTAGTTCATATACAGTTGCTTTAGACTTCTGCTACCTGTTACCTTCTTCTTTATCAGACTTGCTATGCAAACATTTCTGTTTCTTCTGTCTGTTACAGTCATACTAGACTGTTGGACTTCTTTGTGGTAATGGTGTACAGCTGATGTAAGCAAACAGATATAATTTAATTTTGTTAAATACAAATTTTATTTATTGTGAAGGCGTTGATTACATAGATGACTTCCCCACTGTAACGTCCCTGTTCAGCGGTAGTAGTAGGGGTAGCCGACGGCAGCGTAAGGGTAGGCGGAGTAGGCGCTGACGGCGGGGTAGCCGAAGGCGCTGTAGGCGTAGGGGGCGGCGTAGGCGTAGTAGGCCTCGGCGCCCTTCAGGGTCTCCTTGGCCTTCTCCTGGGCCAACACGGCCGCCACCAGCAGGACTACGAGGAAAGAGCAAACCTGCAAATTGAACAAGAACAAAAAAATTACATTGTGTATTGTGTGTTAAACTGGGGACCTAGAAACAACGGAAAGGCTTCGTCCGGCTATAGTTCTCAGTGGTTCATGACCACACAACAGGCTACAGTAGTCCACCCACCCCACGACCACCCCACACTGGACCAGGATTATTGTGTGGTTCAGCCCTGTCTCATGCCAGACGAGTGTAACCCCAAATGATTCTGTGGTAGAGTAATTATGGTGTATGCGTACATGGAGACAGTGTTTGTGCAGTAATCGCTGATATAGTGTAACTGAGGCGGAATAAGGGGAACCAGCCCGCATTCGCTGAGATAGATGGAAAACCGCATTAAAAACCATCTACAGGCTGCCCAGCACACTGGATCTCGACGCTAATCCACTGGGTGGATTCGTGCCAGGGATCAGCACGCCTTTTCATGTGGGAAGGAGCGCGTTAGGCTGCGCGGCTAGCCAGGTGGGCTACACATACTTTAGTGTCACTTATTTGTGAATGTGTGTGACAATGAAACCCTGGTGAAGTGGTACCTTCATATATGAATAGTTAAATATGTCATTAAATATTTTAGCTGTATGTCTGTCATCCTCAATCTCAATGCTAGAGTAGGGTATGAGAGACAGGATCCGTTTGTAGAGTTAATAAATGACCAAACTTTCCTATAATTTTCTAATTTTAACCCAGATGCTACAGTGAAAGATACTGCAGGCTTCACATACAGTCCTTGTTGTAGTTTCATGGACTTCCGTTAAGTTTTCTACATCTTTTTCATTGTCAGAGTGTAATAGCCTCAGTTTATACATGATTCTCTGTATATGGTACACCAAGACGGGGTCTTCTGTTATGGTACTGGGTACGTCTATTGTCTAGACAATGGTTGATTATTTCTTTGAGCTTTAACCACAATTATTCTGCGTTTGTCGAATTTGAAACAGACGTCATCAGACACGAAATCTAAGATCATAAAATTTCAGACACTTACTGTCCTCGTAGTTATGCTCTTTACATCAGACGTCTAGGTATCCAGGACGTTCTTCTTCACAGATACGATTTTGTATTCCCACCCTTAAGCCATTTACCAGCTATATTCTGCAACGATCAGGATAAAGAAAGAGAGATCTGAAGCAAAATTTCAGGAACTATCGGGCAAAAATATTTTTTACCACTTGTAGGATATAGAAGAAAGAGTAGTATTATAAGAATGAGAGCGTTTTGTACTTATGTGAGCCATCAACAAAAAAGTGCATCTTGTTGAAGGTAGATAACGTAGCCATAGTTTCTCAGGGAAAACAGTAACGACCATGTGTGCGGAGCTGAGCCGAATTAACCAGGTGGCGGTTGTACTTACGAAAGCCTTCATGATGTAGCGGCTGTTGGAGCTGCGAACTGATGCCGATCAGCTGGCCTGGCCCTGTATTTATACTGGACACAGCCGACCTCGAGTGACGACAACGCCCGCTGCACAACGGGGCTCAGCGAATCGACCGCTTGCTGTGTCCTTGACTTGACGACAAGCTCCCAAAACTAATCACCCACCTGGGAACACGGAGTGCACTGCAGTTGCGTGGCGGTCAGCGTGTCACTTCGGCCCTTTATTCTTTAAAGACTGAAGCCAATTCAGTTTGTATGTTACTCACTGTTAGTGCAGTCTTTCCACTTGCTAGATGGCGTGCACAGGTACAGCTGCCCCTGCAACTTCAACGTGATACCACAGTTCATCAAGAGTAGTGACTGGTGTATTGTGACAGGCTAGTTGCTCGGCCACCATTGACCACACGTTTTCAATTGGTGAGAGATCTGGAGAATGTGCTGGCCAGGGCAGCAGTCGAACATTTTCTGTATCCATAAAGACACGTACAGGACCTGCAAAATGAGGTCGTGCGTTATCCTGCTGAAATGTAGGGTTTCGCAAGGATCGAATGAAGGATAGAGCCACGGGACGTAACGCATCTGAAATGTAACGTCCACTGTTCACAGTGCCGTCAATGCGAACAAGACGTGACCGAGACGTGTAACCAATGACACCCCATACCATCACGCCGAGTGATACTCCAGTATGGCGATGACGAATACACGCTTCCAATGTGCGTTCACCGCGATGTCGCCAAACACGGATGCGACCATCATGATGCTGTAAACAGAACCTGTATTCATCCGAAAAAATGATGTTGTGCCATTCGTGCATCCAGGTTCGTCGTTGAGTACACCATCGCAGGCGCTCCTGTCTCTGATGCAGCGTCAAGGGTAACCGCAGCTATGGTCTCCGAGCTGATAGTCCATGCTGCTGCAAACGTCGTCGCACTGTTCGTTCAGATGGTTGTTGCCTTGCAAACGTCCCCATCTGTTGACTCAGGGATCGAGACGTGGCAGCGCGATGCGTTACAGTCATGCGGATAAGATGTCTGTCATCTCGACTACTAGTGGTACGAGGCCGTTGGAATCAAGCACGGCGTTCCGTATTAACCTCCCGAACTCACGTATTCCATATTCTGCTAACAGTCATTGGATCTCGACCAACGCGAGCAGCAATGTCGCGATACGATAAACCGCAATCGCGATGCACTACAATCCTACCTTTATCAAAGTCGGAAACATAATGGTACGCATTTCTCCTCCTTACACGAGGCACCACAACAACGTTTCACCAGTCAACCCCGATCAACTGCTGTTTGTGTATGAGAAATCGGTTGGAAACTTTCCTCATGTCAGCACGTTGTAGGTGTCGCCACCGACGCCAACCTTATGTGAATGCTCTGAAAAGCTAATCATTTCCATATCACAGCATCTTCTTCGTGCCCGTAAAATTTCGCGTCTGTAGCACGGCATCTTCGTGGTGTAGCAATTTTATTGGCCAGTAGTGTATGTACCTATATATACAGTTTTTTTTAAATTTGCAACAACTCAGTATCTGGAAACTTCATACGTAAAGATTCAGATGAAAAGTTAATATTTTCAAGAGGGACACTTATCTGAGCCAAAACTCGCCACCCTCTAACCTAGCCACCGTATCATATTCCAGAATGGGAACCTCAATCTTCGCGAAAAATACCTAATGCTTATCTGAATTTTTTTCCATTCATCGTAGATGGTGCAGTATTTGGCTAGAGTTATGACGCTTGGACGTGAGAACACACCGAAATCAATCACGCTAATAGTTAGATTAGAGAAGCTTCAACAAAATAAAACGTCCTGGTATATATGGGCCATGCCGCGAGTCGAAAGATCGTGTCCAGCTTGCAGGTGAGCTGACATTTGGCGATAGGGGACAGGGTACGGTATTGAGTCTCAATACTGGCGAGCAGGAATGAAGTAGTGTGGGAAGCAAGCGGTTGTCTGCGTCTGGTCTCTGATGCCTGGCCTGGATTGTGTGGGCCGTCCCAGACAGTCCTGAATTTGTCGCTGTACTGGGCTGTCGGATATGTGGAGCGTGTCTTGGTAGAAGGTGGAAAACAGCGAGTAACAGAATCAAAACAGTCTTAAGCAAGAAACTCGTTTCTGATGCTTAAATATTCACCATTCAGTCTGAAGTTTAACTGGATGTTTCTGTAATCGTAAAGAAAATTACTGCGTTGCTTCTTGTCTGAGTTTGTTTTAGGATTCACTTTTATCAATAAATGCTGTTCAATCTTGTACTCCATAACGAATGTAATGTTGTTCAATCCCCCATTCGTCCAGTCCTTTTAAGTGCTATACTTATAGTGAAAAGGCGTCCCAGCTATCTTGTCCACCCAAAATATCTCTGGAACACTAACAGCTATTGGAAAACGACTTTCACCGGTATCAATGTAGGGCTGGGGACCATGAATGTACATATTCGGAAACATTCTATGTGTACTTGGAAGTGTGGATAAAAGAATAAAGTCAATGACTTTCTCGGCATTTGCAGCAATGTGGTCCACTGTCACTATTTAATTAATTAGAGTGGCTTTAGATTACTTCATTGGTGATATCTGATGAAGCAAACTACTTCATGACTGGATATGTTAGAAGGGAATACATCCAGTTCTGGTCCCTATGTTTTTGAGGTTGGTGCCAGGCATGTTGCAAACGTTAATGTCCTCATTCTGGAATTGCAGCCAAGAGTACTTTAAGCAGGATGGCGCAACAATTCTCACAGCACATTAAAGCTGTACTGTAGTAATTGCCAATTTATGTTTTTAAATTTCATAATTAGTACTAAATTATTAAATTACTACTTGCATTTGCTGTGTTTCTGTTAATTAGTTACTTGTTCTGTAGGTCATTTGAACAATTCTTTTCTCGAAACAATGTGGAACTAGTAAGTTTACAGGACACATTTACATGATTGGTGTTAGCATTGATGATCAATTTATTAGTTTAGTAGTAATCATGCAACTACACACAAAAAACAAAGTTTTCTGTTTTTAGGGTTCCGTGCCTCAGTGTGCAAGAACAGAACCCTTATAGGATTGTTTTGTTGTCTGTCTTTCTGCCCGATTGTTAAGAACCCTTTTTCTCAAGAACGGGTAGATGTATCAAGCTCAAATTTATGTCACACATTATGCTCTGTAGTTCGTTGGAGGTTTAAATATTTTAAGATTATAACTCACTTCAGTCAAGTGACATGGTGATTTATGTCATATATGTTGATACTCGAAAACTCTCATCAGAACATATAGGGAGCCTCCTGTTGATGTAGAATCATGAAAATTGCAAGAAGCAAGGTTTCATAGTACAAGTAAAGGAAAAATATGAAAATTGTTAGTTTGCAATTATATAAGACGAAAAACATTTTTTGTCACTTTTTATCAATCTTCTGTTTGTCAGTCTGTTAAGACCCTTTATCTCTGGAACGGTTTGATATATCGAATTCAAATTTGTGTCACATACTAAGGGCTGCGCTCTCTTGGCGATGTAAAAATTGTAAGCTGCTAAATCAACGTAGTCAGAAGATACGATCATTTATGTTACATATTGTGATATTCGCAAACTCACTGATCAAAGCCTATAGGGTACTTCCCTTTGACCTAGGATCATGAGGTTCGGCAAGAAGTAAGGTTTCACAGCACAAGTAAAGTAAAATAATTTGAAACTTCTTAAATTGTAGTTACATCACATAAAAAATCTTTCGCTATATGAACATACATTGCTTTCATGATCTGTCAAAGCATAATAAACGAACACTACTCAAAGCCAACATAAAAGGTAAGTTGTAGTCATACGTAAGTAAGTAAATAAAAATATTTAATAAATCTTCTCTCTCACTAGATACATAAACTGGAATCTATCACTTGTTTCTTTTTGTATGTATAGGCTAGTCTGAGGAACTGTTGTGGAGCTTTTGATACAGTCTTGCAATTCTAGGAACCAATATTTTGCCTGCATTGATAACAGGCAAAGAGTCTATAATTAAGTGATGGTTCCAGGTTCCATAAAAACTTAGTTATATACATGTTGTATACAAGTCTGTACAGAACCCTTTTTTTACTGGCTACCAGTTTTTAACTGGGAATTAGTAAATGGAATAGGAGTTGTTCAGGAGAACTGATTTTAATTTACATTAAAAATCACTGTTCTTCTCAAATTTTGATGGATTATTTGTGACGAATGTCATAAGCGAATAAGAGTTTTATGATGGTCGCAAAATTCTATTTATCTCTTTCACATCGACCACGTCCCCTTTACTACAGTATATATTTCACTCTCAGACGTCTGATCAGTTAGTTGGCAAGACTCAGCGGAGGAGCGCTTCTGAAGATGTCCAGCGCAGTCCTGGACGAAACGTCAGCGACAGAAGAGTTTCTTGGACCATGACCTCACATCCCCAAAGGTTTACCAGCACCTTCCTACACTGCTTGAATTATTCAGCACAATCTTTTGCATTCTTTTTGTTTAGTGTGATTTAACCAGCTGTGTGTAATGCCATCATCAGTTCCATGAAACTTGAGTTTATCCAAGAGAGTCGCGTGATTTACACAGTCAGATACTCTGACTGTGATGAGACAGATGAGACCCGCCAGGTTCGCCGAGAGCACTAATGCGCTGCTTCTTGGACTTGGGTATGCGCTGGCCCTGGGTCGAGTCCGCCTGCTGGATTAACGACGAGGGCTG
The DNA here is from genome assembly GCF_023897955.1 of Schistocerca gregaria. Lineage (NCBI taxonomy): Eukaryota > Metazoa > Arthropoda > Insecta > Orthoptera > Acrididae > Schistocerca > Schistocerca gregaria. The sequence goes on from NC_064922.1 coordinate 872,789,850, forward strand.
GTGTTCCAGCCAGCCTGGATGTGGTTTTTAGGCGGTTTTCCACATCTCTCTAGGTGAATACTGGACTGGTCCCCACGTCGCGCCTCAGTTAACGACTCACAGACATTTGACATACCTCTGCACTTTTCCATGTTTTACGCTTGCGGCAGACAGATGGGGTACTCTGATTACGTCCTGGGGGAACGGGGTGGCGGCAGGAAGAGTATCCGGCCACCCCTTCCAATTAATATGCCAAATCCTATTTAACCACGCCAACACCACGCGCAATGCCGTACAGAGGCGCAAGCGATAGAAATAGATACTCTAAACAGATGAAAGAAGTGGCACCTGGATATACATTATCATTTAAGGCTTGTGCTACACATTGATAAATGGATGTAGCAATAGCATTCTGAGTCGAGCATCTCCCCTGGAATCTAAACTGTGAGTTGGCAACTAAAATGTGTCTAGTAAAGTGTGAGACTACTCTTGAGTACATGGCTATTTGGAAAATTTTGGGAGAAGACATCAGCAAAGAAACTAGACGATAATTGTTTAAGTTCATCTTGTCTTCTTCCTAGCAACTGCACATTTTAACCTATCTGCCAAAATTCCTTATGTCAGTGGTTAATTGCCTATATCACTAAAGACAGTATTTATTAAGCTGGAACAACGTTTCAGAGTTCTGTTTGAAATTCCATCAACACCATATGAGGTTTCGTTTTTTAGAATTTTTATAATTCTATTAATTTCAGTGAAGGAAGTTACATGGAACGGCATTTTTAAGATATTCTCTTGCTTCCTCAACAGAACTTCTGGATTCGATTTTTGCTGCTACATTTAAAAAGTGATTGTCAAAAGTATGTACAACTTGTGATCCATATCAGTCACAACATTGCCATTTAGTTTGACTGTTATGGTATATTGCCCACATAATTATAAGTTGATAGATACATGTCATCCTGTACTAAAATATATTACTATAAATTTCACTAACAAATATTTGTCAAACACTTATCTAGTAGAGCTATTTGAACCATATTTTAAATTTTGACTAAACTGTTTGGTAGCTACCTCATGATCTCACCAAATGAAATTAATAATTTTTAATATATAAAATTTTAATACAGCTTGCAATACGAATTTACTTAAAAAAACGGTGTCCTCTAAAATGTTTCATTACAGATTAAATATTAGAAAATATGGAATAATTAATGTAGATATTTTGTATGAGTGTAACTTTGGGTTTCAAAGACTTCTTGTTCAGCTGGCAATGGCAAAGAGGCAGGTTGTTGATTGCTGTTGAGTTGCAGTTGTTTGGTAAGTAATTTATTAATGAAGAAAAGTTAATGCAGCTTATTATTCAGAAGCTACATGATGATATACACTCTCTGATTAAAAGCACTTGGACACCTGTATATAACAAGCAGTGAGCACTAAGTATCATGAGAGGCAAATGTACTAGCTTTACATCAGCCTTAACAAGAATTTTTCCAACTCAAATCTTGATGTCACTGCAATGTTTCCACCAACAAATAGCTTCTAGTTTGCATGCCTCTCTGCTAACGAAAACACATACTGCCTGATGCTGATGCCACAGTAATGACAAGAGATAGTCGTGTTTTATCCATTAAGATTTAAGGCTGGAACCAACCATATATAAAAATTATAGACCAATTTAACAAATTATTACACAATGAGACAGTAAGTTATATCAGCATGGCACTGAAATATAGCTCACCTACAGTTTACATGAATTGTGGTTAATCACCGATAACAATGTCCACTGTGATTATTATAATGGCTAAATTTGCTTGGCCAAAGCACAGGTTTAGTCCTGCATGTTATTTTGTTATAGAAGAGAATTTAATTTTGTATACTTCCAGTTCATATTCAGTTGCTGTAGCGTTGTTTTACCTATTACCTTTTTCTTTGTGAGACTTGCTATGTAAGCATTTCTGCTTCTTCTGTCTGTTACAGTCATACTAGACTGATGGACTTCTTTGTGGTATGGGTGTACGGCTGATGAAAGCAATCAGATATAATTTAATTTTGCTATATACAAATTTTATTTATTGTGAAGGCGTTGATTACATCGATGACTTCCCCACTGAAGCGTTCGTGTTTAGCGGTAGTAGTAGGGGTAGCCAGCAGCAGCGTAAGGGTAGGCGGAGTAGGCGCTGACGGCGGGGTAGCCGAAGGCGCTGTAGGCGTAGGGGGCGGCGTAGGCGTAGTAGGCCTCGGCGCCCTTCAGGGTCTCCTTGGCCTTCTCCTGGGCCAACACGGCCGCCACCAGCAGGACAACGAGGAGAGAACAGACCTGAAAATTCAACAACAACAAAATTATTCCATTATATGTACTTCGCTATCTCTTATTTCTGAATGTGTGTGACGGCAAAGCATTGGTAGTCTAGTTATCCTCATTCGTGAAGAAATTGTTGAATGTTTAATAAAATATTTTGGGCGTATGTCTGTCATCTTCTCTTTGAATGGCAGACTGATGCACAGGAGGCAGGATAGAAGTTTTGGATCTGTTTATTGAGTTTACATATGACAAGAATATCCTATAAGTTTCTCATGTTTCTGAAAAATCTGGCAGTGAATCTTATTGTAGGTTTCACATACAATCCTTATTAGGGATTCGTGATCTTTCATTAAAATTTCTCTACCAACTTCCCTGAATTCTCTTTTGCTGCTAGAGTATAATATTCTCTGCTTTTTTTAATGATTGTCCGTCTGTGATGTGCGAAGTTGGGTCCTACCAGTCTCCTATTAATGCACTGGATATGTGTTTGTCTACAGTCTAGGCAATGGCTGATGATTTTTTTCGCCGCAATTGTTCTGCATTATCGAATTTGTAACAGAGGTCGTCAGATTATGTCGTAAGTAGGTTGTTAGAGACTGTTTCTTTGAAGGACCAACCAGAAATCCATGGTCATAAAATTTCAGACAGTCTATGTACTCGTAGTTAGAAATCTAGGCAACATGGATTTACTTCTATACTTGCGTTATTTTGCATTACAATCGTTAAACATTATAGCAGCTTTATTCTGCAACTACCATCAAACTCAAAGACAAAGACGATGCATAACTCCTGTAACTTCTGAGCAAAAATATTCGTTAGCAGTTGTGTAATGCATACGAAAGAGGAGAATATCATGTGAATGAGAGCGGCATGAAGTTATGTGATCCAATAACAAAAAACTGTATCTTGTTTGAAGGTAGCTAACGTGACCACGGTTTCTCAGGAAAAACAATAACGACCATCTGTTTGAAGCTGAGCCGAATTTACCGAGTGGTTGTGTGTACTTACGAAAGCCTTCATGATGTAGCGGCGTGTTGCGGCTGCGATGTGATGCCGATCAGCTGGCCTGGCCCTGTATTTATACTGGACACGGCCGAATTCTATCGACGGCAACGCCCGCTGCACAACCGGACTTGCTGTGTCCTTGACTTCAGGCCAAGCTTCTAATACAGAGCGCACTGCAGTTACGTGGCGGTCATCGTGTCGCCCTGACACTTCATTCTTTGAAGACAGACACCAACTCATTCTGCATGGACTCACTGTTACTACAGTCTTTCCTCTTGCTCTATTCCTTATTAATTGTGCAAAATAACTTAATCTACACCTTCATCTACATGATTACTCTGCAATTCACATTTAACTGCTTGGCAGAGGGTTCATCGAACTACAATCATACTATCTCTCTACCATTCCACTCCCGAACAGCGCACGGGAAAAACGAACACCTAAACCTTTCTGTTCGAGCTCTGATTTCTCTTATTTTGTTTTGATGATCATTCCTACCTATGTAGGCTGGGCTCAACAAAATATTTTCGCATTCGGAACAGCATCTTATCCTAGATCACTTGAGAAACAAATCGTTCCAAGCGAATGGGAGGAGTATTGGACACCACTGTGCTCAATGAGCATTTAATCTGTATAATCTGAGTAAACACACATCAGCGCAAACCATTCGAGGTTGTACCGAGACCTTCTCATCTGAAATAGATAGAAATAAGCCGTTACTAACCAACATCCTACTTAGACTGTATTACTCATCCAAATACAGCATATTACTTCACTCTATATATTACAAATTATTCTGAACCACACTCATTGTGTTACATTTTATTTTATTTTTGTTTGACATTTACATTGTATAAATTATTTTCTCATCAACTAGGTAGTAACAGATTTTATGGAATCATTTTAACAATCGCTAAGCGTTCATTTCGCTGTAGCCTCAGAGACATCTTTATATATTATGTTCTTTAAATTATTTAAAAAAAAGTATTAACAACTGTATATCAACAAGACTGTAACAATGAGAAATCTTTGCTATTAGATTCGGAAGCATCCGAGCCACCTTACGTTTCAAGACGGTGGGTTAATCTCTACTGTTAATGAAATAAATAAATAAAGTAAATAAATGTTCTCAAGACATGTCATAGGAAAGTTGCGCGTAGCTATAGGCTGTTTTCGCCTGGAACACGTAAATGAATGCGCTAAATACGATAATAATGTCCCAGATTAAAATATTTTAAACGGGGACGATAAACTTTGTGATGTGGAACTAGTCAACAGAACATACATTGAACACACAGAATTATATATAAGGTGCCATGATGCGTGTACCAGAATGAGTCAGCACATTATGTACATTCTGATTGATTGTCTTTGCCAACAACATGCAGAATATGAACAAAAACTGTAAAACGACGAGTAATCACTTAGTCTGATAATGGAACACATTACATACTGAAGTATAACTTTCAAAATAAATGAAAATTGTCTTGTACTAGAAGAAAGGTGCATCTTAGGTGTACATCCATGAAACTTACATCTTAACGGAGAAAACATGTTAGTCTAAACATTTTTATGGAATCACAGTAGTGTTTAATTACTCTGAAATTAGTAAAACGTGCGGCTGGAAAAGGAAGAAGAAGCACGTCCTTGTCTCTGGAGGCCGCTGGCTCACTCACTCACTTGTCTATTCTTTTGTGAGATATTTGTAAGTTTCATCTGTGTGTTAAATTAATTGAATAATAATTGTATTATATGATACGTGTATAGCCATCTCAAACATTTTCATTCCATTACCTTGTGTGTTATGTCTTTCTGAATTATTTCACTGTGAGAGTCAACATGAATTACTCGAAAACACAGTCGTGTGAATATCATAGGCGCTGTTTCTCCATGAGATCTAGAACACAATAAACACTTGTGTCAGTTCTATTGCCATGTTTCTTGACGTCCAGAAGACAAATTATGAAGCCTTACTGAAGACTGGAAGAATTTTTTTACTGAACAGAAAGTTCCCTAGTAAATACAGATCAGTGCTCTCAAAAGCGAAAAGTCATAGAGGAGAAAGCAACTAAAGATTTGCCGATAGGAAATGTCGTAGACATGTTACTAATCACTGTATGTAAATGACACGGCGGGATCGCAGGAGACTGCAGAGGAAGCTGCTATTCATAGGGAAGTTGTAAAGCTAGAAAAATGTAACGAAATGCACAGTCCTACACCGGAGCAAAACTTGGAGGAGAATCTTAGTGTTTAACGTCCCGTCGACAACGAGGTCATTAGAGACGGAGCGCAAGCTCGGGTTAGGGAAGGGTGGGGAAGGAAATCGGCCGTGCCCTTTCAAAGGAACCTTCCCGGCATTTGCCTGAAGCGATTTAGGGAAATCACGGAAAACCTAAATCAGGATGGCCGGTGACGGGATTGAACCGTCGTCCTCCCGAATGCGAGTCCAGTGTGCTAACCACTACGCCACCTCGCTCGGTAGCAAAACTTGTTGCAGGGCTCGTAGATGAGCTTCAGTATTTAAGCACAACATGGCAGTAATTGATTACCCAATTGGCGGTCTCTGGCACACAGTGACAAAATATCTGGATATGTAGATCAACGACGATTTGTTGTGGAACTGTCTGACAAACCCGGCATTATCCTGGTATTCATTTTCCCAATTTTCGATTAGAAACGTAAACAAAAATGAACTGTGTTTCTAGTGTGAATCAAAAAATTTTCATTTCCCTGCATTTTTGAAAACATCTTTGAAATTTGAAACAGTTTCCGTAAGCAGAGCGTAGGTGCTTCACGTGTTAACAACGTGATTTTGTAAAAGTTCCTGCGGCAACGCCTCTTTGTGAACTTGGCAGTTGAAAGCTGTCGAAACCGCTGCCAGGCTTCAAGGATTTTCTTAAGTTGAGTCGACTGTAGCAGTGTCTTAGCAGTTAATAATAAATGTATTAAAACGTAATTCTGGAAGCTGTATTTTTTTTTTCACGCATCTCCGTGTTTATTACGTCGTGCCTCTACCTACCATGCTATAATTCTGTAGGTGTATTTAGCGCCATATGTGGATACTAATGTATTCTCATATACTTAATAACACAGAGGTCAAAATGAGTGAGGCGCCCACAGAGGGTCAGACGCCATCACCGTCATCCAAATGGCCCGTACTAAAAAGACCGAAATCGGTCGGAAGGAAACATCGGCTGCGACCAAGATTGTTTTTAAATAATTTTATTACAGAAGTAATAGATTTAATCATTATGCATGATGTGGCAGTTTTTCATGCATTTCATTGTTTGTGATATCAGATCTCTTGAATTATGATTTACGAAGTCTGGTTCAGGAGGAGATGTGGAACACACACACACACACACACACACACACACACACACACACACACACACACACGGACATATATATATTCATTAATCCATCCAAGAAATCTTCCCAGTAATCTGTCTACGGAAAGAATTTTGTTGTTTTACTGGGACTCAACATCGTTTTGTTCGAAGAACATACGAGCCCACATTGCAGATTTGATAATAAACAAGTCATTTAAATAACTAAAATTATTTCTTCGCCAAAGACGATTATCCACGAATACATTCCACGTCAAGGTTGCAATATAAATTAGTTGTCTCATGACAATACAAGCACGCCACAGATCAGTCGAACGACAATATACACTGACAAGGGAACCTCCACATCGCACCCCCCCCCCCCCCCCCCCTCAGATTTAGTTATAAGTTGGCACAGTGGATAGGCCTTGAAAAATTGAACACGGATCAATCGAGAAAACAGATCAGTCGAGAAAAAAGGAAGAAGTTATGTGGGACTATGAAAAAAATAAGGAAAATATACAATCTGAATAGTCCATGTGCAAGATAGGCAACATCAAGGACACTGTGAGCTCAGGAGCGCTATGGTCCCGTGGTTAGCGTGAGCAGCGGCGGCGCACGAGGTCCTTGGTTCAAGTCTTCCCTCGAGTGAAAAGTTTACTTTCTTTATTTTCGCAAAGTTATGATCTGTCCGTTAGTTCATTGACGTTTCTGTTCACTGTAATAAGTTTAGTGTTTGTGTTTTGCGACCGTACCGCAAAACCGTGCGATTAGTAGACGAAAGGACGTGCCTCTCCAATGGGAACCGAAAACATTTGATCGCAAGGTCATAGGTCAACCGATTTCTCCACAAGAAAACACGTCATATATATTCTATACGACACAGGTGACGGCATGTGCGTCACATGACATGAATATGTTGTCGACCCACCTATCTTGTACACTTGGCGAATGGGTAAAAAGATTCTTCTACCTTGCCCGATTTTGGTTTTCTTGTAGATGTGATAATCACTCCCAAAAAAGTGATGAAAACATAAGAGTTTGTCACATAAACTGCAACAAAAGAATGCAACAGTTTCACAGTCGCACAGTTTTCCATGTGCTGTGTCAAAACATATGTTTTATTTTGATGTTTGTTTAGGTGTAGCGTCCCCATACTACGGCGCAGTTACCTCGCATCGGACGGACGGGCAGATAATCGTCTGAAAATAAAAAATTACACTTTTCACTCGAGGGAAGACTTAAACCAATGACCTCTCGTTTCGCAGCCGATCACGCTAACAACGGGACCACGGCGCTCCTAAGCTCACACTATCCTTGATGTTGCCTATCTTGCGCATGGACTACTCAGTTTGTGTACTTTGCTTTTTTTTTTCATAGTTCCACACAACTTCTTCCTGTTTTCTCGATTGATCTGTGTTCAGTTTTTCAAGGCCTATCCACTTATCAACTTATAACTAAATCTGAGGGGGATGCTATGGGGAGGTTCCGTTGTGAGGAATTAGTCAACAGACTCTAATCGGCCAAATCTCAACTCAATTCTCGAAGCAAACGGAATTAATATATATAATGATAAGGAAATATACAAGGACGTCTTTAACACACAAGTGATTGCTAATAACAGGTGGGGTAGCGAAAACAGATTAAGGAAACCTAACTATAACAAATAGAGCAACCGAACTGTCAAGGTTATCGCCAGATCTGACCCGTAAGACCACTGTTAAAGCATATGCTGGCTGTACACTAAGCTAACTTCGCTTGTTGTCCCAGTCAAACGTAAGGTCCATACTGCTAGCATCCAATGCTGAATTGCCGCGTTAAAATAGCGACAGAATTGGCCACAAGCTTCTCACAGTCTGTTCCACCAAAGCCGAGCTCTCACCCCCCCCCTACCCCCCCCCCCCCCCCCCCGCCAACCTCGCTGACCATGGCCGAGCTGCAGACGCCATCCACCACAGCGCCCTCTAAACCCTGCAGATCGCGCTTCGAAGGCGCACTCCTGTCAGCTGCCGACCGCCGCAGGATGTTCAAGTGCCGGCACTCGTGGTGACGTTCGTAAAGTCACAGCTACAGTAAACAGGAATCTATCGTAGATGGAATTGCAGATAGACTTGGACAACACTTCCACTTGATGTAATGAATTGCGCCTAGCGGTTCTAGGCGCTTCAGTTCCGAACCGCACTGCTCCTGCGGTCGCAGGTTCGAATCATGCCTCGGGCATGGATGTGTGTTATGTCCACAGGTTAGTTAGGTTTAAGTAGTTCTAAGTCTAGAGGACTTATAACCTCAGATGTTAAGTCCTATAGTGCTTAGATCCATTTGAACCATTTTGTAATGAATTGCACCTCTTTTCAATGTGAATAAATTCCAGTTATACTTATCACAAAGACAAAGAAACTGATGCCATCCAAATGAAAGACAGAAGTGAAAATCTTGAGCATGTTACATCGTACAAGAAAGCAGAATGGAGAAGAAACTGATCACATGGGGCTTGCCAGTAGTCTTAGTTAGTCGGCGAAGAGGTTCTTCATGTATACCACGTCGAGCTGAAGCCACTCAGTAATGATTACATCTCTTGAAGCTGCCATATTGTGGAGATGTTAACTGCTGCGTTTCACCCGATATACCATACAGTCTCTGACATTTATTATGAGATTGAGACAGGGTGCACAAATGGGCCAGTCAAAGTATGAACGGCTGCCTCAGTGTTGGTCAAACCAGCATCGTATATCTACAGCCCTATGAAAAGTGCTGTAGCCCTCCTGGAAAACGGTAGTGTCCATAACATATTTATCATGGAAATTAAGACAGAACATAGACTGATGTAACAAAGGTCAGGGGATAGCTACATGCATATATACAGATGTCGTTAGTATCTCGTACACAAGGTGTAAAAGGGCAATGCATTGACGGAGCTACCATTTGTACTCAGATGATTCTTATGGAAAGTTTACCACGTCATTATGGCAGCACGATGGGAATTAACAGACCTTGAACTCGGAGTGGTACGAGGGTAGTTGATTTTTTGCCACAAATTAGTTATAAAATTTTATTGTGACCAAATAGGAAACTTACAAAAACATCATTTTTTGACATCGTCTCCCTACGTTTCAACGCACTTGGTCCATCGTTGTACAAGCTTCCTGATGCGGTCACACAACAAGGTTCTCGGTTGAGTTGCGAGGCACGAATGCAGCGCTTCTTTCACTGCTTTGTCCGAGGCAAATTCTCAGCCCCTTAATGCCTGTCTGAGTGTGCCAAACAAGTGATAGAACGGGCAAGATCGGGAGTATATGGAGGATGATCCAGTACTTCAAATGTGAGTTTCTGGAGCGTTTCAGCAGTATCCGGACGGACATTTTCTTGCTGCAACACAACTGCTTTTGACAGAAACCTTCGGTGTTTGCTTCGAATTACAGTCTTTAACCTGTCAGTAAGCATCTCACTGTAACGTACACTGTTTATTGTTGTGCCTTTTTCGCAATAATGTTCCAGTACTGGACCCTGTGCGTCTCAAAAACCGTAAGCATCAGTTTTCCTGCGGACGGTTGGGTCTTGAACTTTTTCTTGCTCGGCGAATTCGGATGTTTCCGTTACATACCCTGCCGTTTACTCTTCGGATCGTAATGATGGATCCATTTTTCGTCACCAGTAATGATTCCGTCTAAAAAGTTGTCCACTTAGTTACCATAGCGATCCAAATGTTTTTTGCAGATGTCCAAGAGCATATGTTTATGCAACTGTTCAAAAATGGTTCAAATGGCTCGGAGCACTATGGGACTTAACATCTGAGGTCATCAGTCCCCTAGAACCTAGAACTACTTAAACCTAACTAACCTAAGGACATCACACTCATCCATGCCCGAGGCAGGATTCGAACCTGCGACCGTAGCGGTCGCACGGTTCCAGACTGAAGCACCTAGAACCGCTCGGCCACACCGACCGGCTTATGCAACTGTGTGAGTTGTTTTGGGACCCATCTTGCACAAACTTTATGAAACTCAAGTCTGTTGTGGATGATTTCGTAGGCAGAACCGTGACTAATTTGCAGATGATGAGCCACTTGGTCAATAGTTAATCGTCTGTCTGAGAGAATCATTTCACGTGAACTCTCAATGGTTTCTTTATTTGTGGCGGTAAGCGGTCGTCCGGCTCCTTCGTCGTGCGTAACACTTGCGCGACCATTTCGGAATTTTTCAATCCATTCGTAGACACTCCGTTATAGCGAAACACTTTTCCCGTATTGTACCGAAAGTCTTCGATTAATTTCGGCCCCTGATACGCCTTCCGACCACAAAAAACGGATCACTGAGCGTTGCTCTTCTTTTGGTGCAAATACACAGCGGAGCAGCCATGATTAACAGCAGAATAGCGACAACGAAACTAACATAGCAGCTCCTCGTGGAGAGTGACAATTGTCGTGAGTGGCGGGGCGTGCAGGCCCCACCTGAGCACCTTGTTCTGCAGGCGCTGCGATGAATTGTGCAAAGACATGACAACAAAAAAACAAAGCATGCGTCATCAACGAAAGTAGTACCAAAATAAACAAAAATATAACTAAATTGCATATAATAATTTACTAACCTTCGTAGTTGGAGCTAGATGCGTGGGACATTCCATTTAGGAAATCGTTAGGGAATTCAATATGTCGAGATTCACAGTATCAAGAGTGTGCCGAAAGTGCGAAGCTTCAGGCATTGCCTCTCGCCAACGACAGTGCAGTTGCCAACGGCTTTCACTTAACTACCGAGAGCAACGGCGTTTGCGTAGAGTTGTTAGTGCTAACAGAAAAGCAACTCTCCGTTAAATAATCGCAGAAATCAGTGTGGGAGGTACAACGAATGCATCCATTAGGACAGTCCGGCGAAATTCGTCATTAATGGGCTGTGGCAGCAGACGACCGACTTGAGAGCCTCTGCTAACAGCACATCGCCTATAGCGACTCACCTGGGCTCGTGGCAGTGACCTGGTCAGACGGGTGCCGATTTCAATTGTAAGAGCTGATGGTAGGGTTTGGGTGCGGCGCAGGCCTCACGAAGTCATGGACCCATGTTGTCAACAAGGCACTGCGCAAGCTGGTTGTGGTTTCATAATGGTCTGGGTTGTGTTTACAAACAATGGACTGGGTCCTCTGGTCCGCCGGCCGCAGTGGCCGAGCGGTTCAAGGCGCTTCAGTGTGGAGTGGCGCAGCCGCTACGGTCGCAGGTTCGAATCCTGCCTCGGGCATGGATGTGTGTGATGTCCTTAGTTCCATAGGTTTAAGTGGTTCTAAGTTCTAGGGGACGGATGACCTCTGATGTTAAGTCCCATAGTGCTCAGAGCCATTTAAACCGTCCTCTGGACCAGCTGAACCAATCACTGACTGGAAGTGATTATGTTTGACTGCATGGAGACTATTTGCAGCCATTCACGGACTTGATGTTCCCATAACGATGCACCAAGTCACCGGGCTACAGTTTTTTACGTTTGAAGAACATTTTGGACAATTCTAGTGAATAATTTGGCCAGGAAGATCGCCCGACGTGAAACCAATCATTTAGGAGACATAAGCGAGAGGTCAGTTTGCACACAACGTCCTGCACCAGTAACAGCTTCGCAATTATGGATGGCTGTAGAGGCAGCATAGTTCAGTATTTCTGCATGGAACCTCCAGTGACTTGTTGAGTCCTTGCCACGTCGGTATGCTACACCCCGCCGGATAAAAGGAGGTCCGACATTTTATTAGGAGGAATTAGACGACTCTCTGTATGATCACTGTGAATGTTGAAATAATCAACGTGGCTCATTATTTATCCCCTTGTAGGAGTACGCTGGTTGCTTTGCAGCGCTGTTGATAGTGTAGAACTGGTTCCTGGCCATCAGGTCTCCCTTCACCTCCGACCTAAGTTATGGCAGTGAGGTGGTCTGTATGCGTTGCTAGTCTGCCAGCGCAGCTAGAGAGGTGGGCATGGGGGCGTGACAGGCCGACAGAAAGGCAATGTCTCCAATGGACCTGCTCATGACCGCAATGTGACTGCAGTTGCCTGATTTATTGGCGTATCAACGCGAACTCTCCAAGAAGTGGAGATCCTAAAACGGTCTTGGGTGAAGGGACTGGAGACAAGTTTCATGCGTTGTCAGTATCAATAAGCTTCAAGCCGGACTGTAATTCGTGCTGATAGCGAATACAGGGCCGTCTCAGCCAGTTACCGAGTGAACACAGCGAAACGTGTAAGATAGGTTGCGGACAGACAAACCTACGTTTATAGCATTTGTAAACTTACAGAAAGCTTTTGGCAATGTGCACTGGAATACTATCTTTGAAATTCTGAAGGTAGCAGGGGTAAAACACAGGAAGCAAAAGGTTATTTACAGCTTATACAGAAACCAGACGGCAGTTATCAGAATAGAGGGGCATGAAGGGGAAGCATTTGTTGAGAAGAGAGTGAGAGTTGTAGTGTATCCCCGAAGTTATTCAATCACAGCCATATACGTTCTACATTTGGTTGCCTCATACATAACGAAAATGTATGTTGGATCCATTCATGTACTGTACACTGTTTTTCTCCTGTGGAGATGGTTGTAATAATCGAAACCGGTAGAAATAAGCAGGTAATTGTGCAACTGATGGCACAAATATGCTTTTTTTTAAAAAGTTTTGAAGTTTGCTGATGACACTGTAATTCTGTCCGAGACAGCAAATGACTTGGAAGAGTAGCTGGCGGAATGGACAGCGACTTGAAAGGAGGATATAAGAGGAAAATCAACAATAGCAAAACAAGTGTAACGGAATGTAGTCGAATTGCATGAGGTGATGCCAATGGAACTAGATTAGGAAACGAGACATTAAAAGTAATAGATATGTTTTGTTATTTGGATAGCAATATAACTGATTGTGGCCGGAATGGAGAGTATATAAAATATTGACTGGCAATGGAAAGAAAATCATTTCTGTTCGAGAGAAATTTGTTAACACCGAATATAGATTTAAGTGATAGGAAATTTTTTCTGAAGGCATTTGTCTGGAGTGTAACCATGTATGGAAGTGAAACATGGACGACAAGCAGTTTAGATAAAAAGAAAATAAATTTTTTTGAAATGCGGTGTTAGAGAAGAATGCTGAGGATTAGATGGGTAGATCACGCAGCTAAAGAGAAAGAACTGAATTGAATAGTAGAAAAGAAATTTGTGTGTGACTAGAAGAAGGGATCCGTCGATAGAACACATTCCGAGACATCAAGGAAACACCTATTTAGTACTAGAGGAAATTGTGAGGGGTAAAAATTCTAGAGGGAGACCAACAGATGAATACAGTAAGTATATTGAGGAGGTTGTACTAATTATTCAGAGATTATGAGTCCTGTACAGATTAGGGTAGCATTGAGAACTGCATCAAACCAGTCTTTGGACTGGAGACCACAAGAACAACAGCGTGCGGTGGACCTATGGAGTTAAATACTTTTCAAAAGGCCATTACTTACAGCGGCACATAAAATTCACTTCTTCAGTTAGCAAAAAAACTATGCAACTGGGCAACAGCCTTTGTGGTTGATGTTCAATAGTGGCTGTACCCAGGGAAAAAAGGGGAAGGGGGATTCGAGAGGGGGTAACCTGGGAGCAAGGGGGTGGGGCGCCTGCTCCCCCTAGCTCTTAGAGAAAGGAAAAAATATATTGTATTGAGGTGTTTTTTTTCAGACAGTGATTGTAAAATCGGTATTGCGCAGGGGATTTTAACAATGTCGGAACTGGAACTTTTTATGTCTACTTACAAGTCACCATTGGTCTACAAAAATATTAAAAATACTCCATGCCACCCCTGTTTTGTCCCCCCCCCCCCCCCAAACTATTGTATGGTCGTCCTAGCTGATGCTGCTGTTTTAATATTTCTAATGCGCCATCTTGAGTGGCCACCTTTGCCACATCATTGGATATTTCATTATACGAGTTTTTAATTTTATTTTTCTATCATCAGGTTTTTTTCCATGGCAGCATTTGTTACATCCGCCATGATTAAAGTTAAATATCACAGGTCATTGACTAGCATCCTTTTCATGTAGAGCTAACACTGAAAGAGAAAGTGTTACAACGTGTGTACAAGTTGGACATAAAGTCAACAGTATTGAAACAAATAGCTTTTGTGTTGACCAGAGCCTAGACGCATCTGCTTGTGGCTTTTTATTACACAATACTTTACTGACAATTGTAACAGTCGACCGATCCCTTCTAGGAAACTTCCAGTCATTTATGAGAAGTCAGTCAGATAGTTCTTGTCAGACAAGAAGAAACTGTTAGTAGTTTATGGGGATACATAGATTTCTTAAAGTATACGAACAAGAAAAAATGAATTAGAATAAATATTTTTGTGTTTCAGTCTAATTTCAGTAGCCCACTTTCCAGCTCGTATGCAGCACTATAGTAGGACACTGATTCATAACATTTTTATAGACAGTACTCAGCCTGAAATAATTAATGTGTGCCCAGATACTAATGGACTATCTGATCACGACGGAAAGTAATGGAAATAAACAAAAATGTAGCACCTTACAGTCGTAAGACAGGTTCACACAAAGCAGTGAGCTTCGTCAGAACACAATGCAATGTTTCCGAAGTAAGTTAAAAGAATAGATTTGGAATGAGAATAGAGGTATATGGAATGAGATGGTAATGTCAAATTCATTTTATTCCACAGTAAATTCGTTTTAGTGTTTGTAACTTACTTTCCTAAAAAGTTATTCAGAAAATCCATACTGACAGAAATTAATTATCCAGATAATAAGTTGAAAACTGTTTGGGATATTGTCAAATGGAAGACTGGAAAAACAGTCAGTGCACAAGCCACCATAAAAATAAGTTAAATGACTGTGCTGTCACATAATTCATAATTTATGAGCACTTTAAACAAATTTTTCTAAATGTAGCAGCAGAAAATAGGATAAAACTGTACAGCTGAAGAAGCAAGAGAATCCCTTAAATATGTAATTCCACAAAACTTTAAGTAGCTAGAAATACACCAAACCGTTCACTGAAATAAATATGGGCACACAAATACTAAGAAGCAAATGATTAATTGGTCTTGATGGAACTTAAAAAAAATTTATGAAAAACTGTGCCGACTTCATAAGTAATGTCTTTAGCAAAGCAATGCATAACGAGTACATGATTTCTTTAAAAAAATATGCATTCGTTAAACCCCTGCATATGGAAGATGATAAGACAGACTTAAACAACCGTCATCCAATTTCCTTACAGACATCGTTTTCCAAAATATTCGAAAAAGTAATGTACTCAAGAGTAGGCTCACACTTAACGAGGAAAAAATTATTTGATATGTCACAGTTTGGATTATAGATGGCTTGCTCTACTGAGAATGTTAATTATACATTCTGTCGTCAAACAGAACAAGCTGTAAATAATAAATATCGCCAGCTGGTGGTTTTTGTGACCTTTCCAAGGGGTTTGACTGAGTAGATGATATTACCCTCTACAAAAACTGTAGTTTTATGGAACTGAGGGCTTTATACACAGCTGTTATGAAGCATACTTAACAAACAGAATGAAAAAAACGTTGTGTGGAATATTTGAAACAACGTTGTAACGGGAGAAAACTATATATTTACTGGGGAGAAATCACACAGGAAGTTCCACAGGGTTAAATTTATGACCTCCTACTTAACATTTAAGAAGCAGAAATGCTAGTGCTATAATATAACCCATTACAGAAAAAGAAAAATGTATTGTATATGATATTTTCCAAAGAATTCTTGAAAAATTGGCTTGCCTAAACTTTTGAAAACAAAAACACACTGGCAGACACACAATATTCATTTCTGCACAACAAATAGTCGTACCAACAATCGTTGTAGCACATGAGCAGGAGTCAGTAAATATCATAGGTTGCTTCAAATTTTTGGGTGTACTTATTGACGGAAACTTGAATTGAAAGACGTATATTACTGAGCTTCTCCAAAAATCATGTTCAGCAACTTAAGTTCTCCATGTAATTGCTATTCTTGGAAACAAACACATTTTGCTTATTTACACTCTATGACATGTTATGGAATAGTTTCCTAGGATAACTAATTACGTACAATCAGCTGATTACACTAAACCAAGCAGTATGTATAATATGTGGTGTTCACCCACGGATGTGCAATCCTAGTTAGGATGTGTATGCACAGCAATTCAAGAGATTGAAGACATGTACTGGTTCTGAGCGGATTTGGTTGTATTTATTAATTGTAAGCATTGAATGGCCGTAAATGTGTACTTTACACCATACATGTAGTGCAGAATCTTAGAGTTTGCTCCTTAACAGCTTACCGTTTTACAGAGACCGTATACATAATTGTTGCTAGAGTTAATGTCATGGGTGTCTTCAAAGAACTAGGCAATACCTGTATTAGTTAATGAAATTCGTCATATGTAGATATTCCTTCACAATTTGAGTAGAACAATGAAGTCTATATCTGCACTTATTTCCCCTTATTAAAGCGGTCACTGGCTCAAAAAGGAGTTCAGTATGCAGCTACAAAAGTCTTTGATCATTTTCCCAATGAAATAAAATGTCTGACAGGTAGTAAATAAAATTCTGAATCTAACCTAAAATCATTTCTCGTGGAAAGCTCCTTGTATTACATGCAAGAATTTCTATTTAAAAACTGGCAGTATGCAAAGAAAAACCTTGTTTTTAAAAGTAGTTGCATGAGTAGGACTAAAATAATGAAGTTTTCATGTAACTAATAACTAGCTCCATTTTGTACTGATTATATTTCCTGATGGAGCATAGTTTTGCATTGTGTTATGATCGAAAAAAATGTATGCCGTGGGAGTAGATGTCGTAGTAAAACTAGAAGCCTAACAGGGAAATAAAATCTCAGTCAGCGTGCGGACAAAGAAATGCGCGTCCTGCTCTGTCATTACCTGCGACTTCGGCTTCGTGTGCTTGGATCTATAAATACTCAGGGAAATTATCAATAACAGTGTTTTTCGCTTATTCATGAATTCTGACTAAATTTTTTGGATGCTGATATGAAACATAGAGTACTGGAGTTCATTATGTTGGTATTCCCAGTTGGGATGTGTATGCAGTTAAAGAGATTGAAGGCATGAACTGGTTCTGAGCGGATTTGTTTGTGGTAATTAATTGTAAGCACTGAATGGCTGTAATGTGTACTTTACACGATACCTGTAGTGCAGAATCTTAGGGTTCACTCCCTCAGCAGTTTATCGTTTTACAGAGAGCGTATGCGTAATTGCTACTAGGGTTAATCGTTTAAACTATAGATGTGTGGAATATTACCGAAGTAAGTTAGACGAATGTGAGACGACTGAATCTTGTGACATTCTTAGCCAGGTCTGATATGGTTTTAGAGAAGTAGAGAAAGAAATGGTTCAAATGGCTCTGAGCACTATGGGACTTACCATCTGAGGTCATCAGTCCCCTAGAACTTAGAACTTAATAAAGCTAACTAACCTAAGGACATCACGTACATCCATGCCCGCGGCAGGATTCGAACCTACGACCGTAGCGGTCACACGGTTCCAGACTGAAGCGCCTAGAACCACTCGGCCACACCGGTCGGCAAGTACAGAAACATATCTGGTATACGCCACAAGTGCAGGGATATAAATCTGCACAATAATCGAGAATTTTGTTTTTGACTGAGTAGTCCACAACTGAAAGTCAATATGTAATACAATGCGAGACCTGCAACCGTCCTTACGATGTCGTTTATCTTTCCGCTACCACTATCGGTGCTTCAGTGAACCATCTCGAGGTTCACTATCTGAAAATTTCTGAATTGTTAGATGTCAGCTAATTAATTTAAAGAAACAAACTTAAGATTTTATGCGTTGATATGGTCAATAAATGAGCAAACCTCAGAATTGCCGATATGCCGAAATAGCTAACATGTTACGAAACTTATATGTGCGTGCGCTTTATTATTCTCTAATCTAATAGTCATTATCATATGCTATGAACGTTTTGAAGGACGAGGCAGCCTCGCTGCAACACTACTAACTGTTTATCCATTCAGTGAAATATTGTTTGGGATTGCAAAATGTTGTTTTCGGTAGGAGCTGACTCTGTACACACTATTAAACCTTTAAAGGCGACAAAGCAAAGGTCCTAGGAGGCTGTATAAACTTCCTGCACACACAGACAGGGAGACGATGAAGGTTTTAGTCAGTGAAAGGACTCACCCATGTCACGTTTTCCGCTAAACTTCATCCCAGTACCTGCGCCTGCAGTTGGGGCGAGAGCAGCAGACAGCTTGAGCAGGTCTACATCTACATCCATACTCCGCAAGCCACCTGACGGTGTGTGGCGGAGGGTACCCTGAGTACCTCTACCGGTTCTCCCTTCTATTTCAGTCTCGTATTGTCCGTGGAAAAAATGATTGTCGGTATGCTTCTGTGTGGGCTCTAATCTCTCTGATTTTATCCTCATGGTCTCATCGCGAGATATACGTAGGAGGGAGCAATATACTGCTTGACTATATGGTGAAGGTATGTTCTCGAAACTTTAACAAAAGCCCGAACCGAGCTACTGAGCGTCTCTCCTGCAGAGTCTTCCACTGGAGTTTATCTATCATCTCCGTAACGCTTTCGCGATTACTAAATGATCCTGTAACGAAGCGCGCTGCTCTCTGTTGGATCTTCTCTATCTCTTCTATCAACCCTATCTGGTACGGATCCCACACTGTTGAGCAGTATTCAAGCAGTGGGCGAACAAGCGTACTGTAACCTACTTCCTTTGTTTTCGGATTGCATTTCCTTAGGATTATTCCAATGAATCTCAATCTGGCATCTGCTTTACCGACGATCAACTTTATATGATCATTCCATTTTAAATCACTCCTAATGTGTACTCCCAGATAATTTATGGAATTAATTGCTTCCAGTTGCTGACCTGCTATTTTGTAGCTAAATGATAAGGGATCTATCTGTCTATGTATTCGCAGCACATTACACTTGTCTACATTGAGATTCAATTGCCATTCCCTGCACCATGCGTCAATTCGCTGCAGATCCTCCTGCATTGCAGCTGTCGACTACATTAGTTGGTGAACGACTGCTTTTGTGCTCACGTTTCATACCGATAGAAGAGTGGCTAAGACCATGTGCGATGCCACTACCAGAATTTACTGTTATTAGACCATGCGACATCGGACTTCTGGAAAGCTGCTCTCGCGTGTAATAGGTTTGAATAGACACCCTATGTTGATCCAACTACTACACGGAATTTTAGGAATAAATAATGACAATGGCGCGTAACAAACTTATTTTTACGTCTATATTTGATTATTAGTAGCACTGACAATCTGTTTGAAGTGAGTGAACAGGGAGCACTTAATTCTGTATGTTTTATACTGCCTAGCAGGAGGACATTATTGATTTAAAACAATACCACAGCCTGAAATCATTTCACAATACATAAACACACATGATAAACACTTGAACTGGTTTTAGGTTAATGTAAACTGCACAAATTGTAATTACTAAATTTAATGTTATTGAGCTAGCATCGCGCTGAAGGCACAATGTGTACTGTGGTGGCAGCAATTTCCTTGGACGCTTAATTGAAGAACAATATAGATCTGCTTGTCAATATAGTTACTGAAAACACTAATTGAGAATCACGTTGCTCGGACGGAACCGAGTAATTTTTGACTATGGCAATGTATTGAAAAGCCACCACATCAAGCTGGATGGTTGCACAGTACCTGGCATCTTCCATTCGTTGCATGAAGCGGCGTCTGCTGGCAATTTCGGTGTTAATTGTATTTTCTTTTGAAATGTAGCTACGCCGATACTCACGCACCATAACTTTTCACTGAAGTTGCAGCACATAGAAATCACTGGATATGGGATAATAATGAGCTACTTCCTTTAAATAATTGATTACACTCGGGGAATGCAATTTAAACCACAATATTATTATTGCCTCCAAACTTTACACACTGTAGAGAGCTTGGTTTGACTATTACACAAACTGATTCATAAAATATAAATATACTGGTAATGGCGTCGGTGTAACAACCACTGTTCATAATAATACTCTTGTAAGTTAACTTCTAGTTCGTTGCTACCGAAGTGAGCTCACCAATGGACCTCATCAGTTATAGAGATCACAATACGCCATTGGATGCGGCTGCTGGTCCCTTCACACCTCGCCGTTGGCACAAGCAACTCGTCGCAATTTATGCGGCATTGCACCATACAGTACCATGTATCCCAGAGCGGGAAACCGTACTATTTTGCCGCTCACAGTCCATCTCCGTCGAAATACCGCCTCTTACTAGCCTCACTGTCCATTTAGCTTGTAGCCACACGATAAACGAAGTCCATATCTGTTTTCAGTTCACTTGTAAATGGTCTGTTAACAACGTTGCCGTAGCACACACCGGCAGTCACTTTTACGCCACTGAACAGTTGTTCTGTCTGAGAGCGACGCCATCTTACTTCTACCGCCAATATTACGCGCCAACCTGTACACTGTTCTCATTCTCGGGGATTCCCCCCATACCTGAACATTATTTTGCGTTACGCCAAGTTCTCTATTTACAGTTAAACGTACCATAGCATTACAATATTCAATTACACTCATTTTCATATATTAAAGCAATATTACATTTATATTTTTACTACACGTAACAATATTATTTAGTTTAATT
The DNA here is from genome assembly GCF_023897955.1 of Schistocerca gregaria. NCBI lineage: Eukaryota > Metazoa > Arthropoda > Insecta > Orthoptera > Acrididae > Schistocerca > Schistocerca gregaria. Next base: position 872,811,125 of record NC_064922.1, read on the forward strand.
CTTTTGTTATTTCGCTGTCAGAGTGCACAACAAGCCAGACACTGTCTCCCGCATAGTGTTATTTAATTTAGCTGCGGAAGCACTTCTGTTTTGCCTTCGATTCTGGCCCACAGATATCAAAAGCGTCGACTTTGTCTACCATTGTGCCTTGACTATGACTGGCATTCCCTAGATGGCACGTTGTCACATTACACATGCATGCGTAAGTCGATGCACTATTGCCCAAGGATGACATTTCCTATGTTTTTGTTTTTTGGTGAAATCAACTGAACGTGCAGATTCCGATGAAGTCGACGGATTTTATAGCTACAGTGAGCTATGATTTGGTAATATTTGTACTGATATTTGACATTCGGCAGTATCTATGGTGGTCTCCACTGGGGTACCAATTCAAAAGACCAAAGGCTAATGAAAGAACTTTATTTTTACGTAGGAATCATTCAGTGGTATTAAGTAAATGAATGTTCACATTGTGTACTCTGTCTTCCTGTGGGTTGTCCACTTTTGGTCAGTGAGCTGGTATTTATGTAGCAGCTTGCAGATTTCATTTTGTAACAGTGGTTATTAGCATCGCCTTTAGCTCTGTCTAAAAGATTTTTGTGTGTATCGTAGTTTTAGTGATGTGAACTTACAGCAACACAGTCGAGTAGTTTGAGCGTTATAGAGCAGCCAGTTCGTACTCTCAGTTCTTTGTTTGCCTGTGTGCTGTCCAGTTGTGTTCAGTGAGCTAGCTCAAAGCTGCAGTGACATCAGACCGCCAGTGGCGAGACTTGAGACACCTTTTGTGCCTTTGGAAACTCTTGGTGACCTGGTTGTAGCTGTATCTTCCACTACACGACATGTGACCAGTCCATCCTCAGTCGAGAACAGTGGTGGGCTCCCATGTCACCGGCAGAAGGCGAAAAATTGAATGGGCCGACCGGTTGGCCCCTTACACCTTAGCTGTAGGTCCGAGGTGCTGCCCAATGTTGATAATACTTATGAGCGAGGATGGAGTGATTGTCTTGTTGGGCCAGTGGCCGATTTTACTGCCCAGTCCAGACAAGTGCAGAAGGTATGTATACTGTTTATTGGAGCTCCAATGTTAGGCGGGTAATGGAGCCCAGACAGGGTGGAAAAGAATGCCAGTGTGCTCTCGATATGTTTGTGGGGATCTCGTCTGAGCCGTGAAGGAGACACTATCAGTGGCACAATGGGTGCAGATGACTGCAAATAGAGGCACATGTCGGCACGGTTGACACCTAACACTTGAATTCTGAGGCTGTCTGCGATTCCCTTCGGCGGATGGCTGATTTAGTGAAAGCAACTAGCCCTGCACATAGGGCGCAGGCTAAGCTCATTATTTGTAGCATCGTATCCGAGTAGATTATGATCCTCTGGTCAGGAGCGCAGTGGAAGGTCTAAACGAGAAGCTCAGACGATTCTGCGAATGCGAGTTTCTCGATGTCATCTAATAGGTCAGGGGTAAACTACGTGCAGGAAAGGGCTACTAGGGTAGAGGGGTACATGGGTCGCGCCCATGGGAGTTTTTTAGGTTACAGGAACCCTCTTGGGATCAGAGACGAAGGCCTACAAAAACGGAAGATACATCAGCCACAAAGTTCTCAGAGAATGCTCGTCCTCGCAGAGTGGATATTGGAAAGAATAATATGATATTAGAAAACTGCAGTAGCATCCAAGGAAAGTCCCCAGAATTAGTATCGCTTACTGGAAGCTATAATGCACTGATAGTGTTAGGAACAGAAAGGTGGTTGAAACCAGAAGTCAATAGCAACAAAATCCTAAGTTCAGAGTGGAATATTTATCCCAAGGATAGGTTATTCCCCAATGATGGCAGCGTATTTATTGCAGCGTCGCGGACTCAAAATTTGAACTGATCTTGGTGAAGCATCAAAGATTGGTTAGAAATGAGAATCGGATGCTGTTATAGACTGCCCGGGTCAGGAGCTGTAGTGGTAAAGCATTTCAGAGAGAAGTTGCAGAATATATTGTTCATAACTTTCCTGATCATGTTATTGTAATAGGAGGTGACTTCGGCTCGCTAGGTATAGATTGGGGACAGTCATGCCATCAAAACTGGCGCCAGTGACAGGGATTTTTGTGACGTCATTACAATGTCTTGTCCGAAAATTACTTCGAGCGGATGGTTTTCCCGACTCGAGAAGGAAATACCTTAGATCTCCTAGCTACAAACAGACTTGTACTTAAAGTGATAGATCATCAGGCTGTGATAGCAACTGCGACCACAGGTATTACGAGAAATGTTAAGAAAGATGGGAAAATATTTTTGCTTAGCAAGAATGACAAGATACAAACTGCAGAATATCTGAGTAGCCAATCTCAAATATTTAGTGCTGAAGATGAAGATGTGGAGCTCAAATTAAGAAAAAAATCAAAAGCGTCCTTCAATTTGCCTTAGACACGTACATTTCAAGCAAGGTACTAAGATCCTCTGTGGTTCAATAGCTGTGTTACAAAACTGCAGCGTACAGAAAGAGAGCTTCATGACAAATTCAAGAGAGATCAAAACGCAGCTGACTAACAAAAGCAGAGCGAAGAGACAATGCTCTTAAGGAGTGCAATGGACAAGCGTTCAACGACTTTGAAAGAAAAATTTTGTCAACCGACCTGACTAAAAACCCCAAGAGATGTCTTATGTTAAATCAGTAAACGGTCCGAAATCATCTGTTCAGCCACTCAGTGAGCATACTGGCACCTTATCGGAAGATAACAGAGAGGAGGCCGAACTGCTATATTCGATCTTCCGAAATTCTTTCACCGTGGAAGATCGCAATACGGTCCCTCCTTTCAATCATCTTACGGACACCGAAATGGGAGATACTGAGACAACCGATTGCGGAATAGAAAAGCAGCTACATTGGCTTAGTAGTGGAAAGGATAAGAGTCAGATGAGATACCTGTAAGATTCTACAAAGATTACGCGAAAGAACTTGCTTCGCTTATAGCAACTGTTTATCTTTGTTCTCTGGAGCAACGAAGGGCGCCTAGCGACTGGAGAAAGACTCAGTTCATTCCCATTTTCAAGAAGGGTCGTAGGATAAATCCACTTAATTATAGGCCGTTCACGTCAATGTGTTGTAGAATTATGGAAAATGTCTTATGCTCAAGTATTTGCATTTGGAGAACGAAAAACTCCTCCATAAAAATCAACTTGGTTTCCACAAACAGAGATCATGCGAAACTCAGCTCGCTCTTTTCCTCCATGCGATACATAGTGCTGTAGAAAACAGGAAGCCATTTGACATCGGCCTGTAGTGCTGTTTAGTGAAAAAAAAAAAAACCCACGAGCTTAACAAGCATCAGACCAGACCTGGGACTGGAGTCTAGCCAATAGCCCACTGACAAAAGGATCGCACTGCGCCAGGAGCGACACCTGCAAGAAGTGAACATGTGCGCCGCTCTTGCCAGTCTCGGCAGACATTAGCGCTCATTCTGGCTCCGTATACGGACATTAGTGGACGGTTGTAAACCGGCACTCGCAGAACAGATTGTAGTGATCCGTATCAAGTGCTTACTTGGACTTCGACTATAGCGAAGACTATTGCTATTTGAATTTCACTTTCGACACCAATGTAACTCCAAAGTTAAGTATTGTCAAGTTGCTTTGCAGAAATAAGAGCACTATTGTTATTTGTTTGAATTGTATAGCATTCCAAGAACGCGGCATGCTTTAGGCACCCTATAAGCAACGAGTGGGCAATATCTAACAACAGAAGCAAATCGACGGCCGAGAATCTCTTTCTTCAGGGCTGCAAAAATATTGAAATCGCATGGAGAGAGATCGGGACTGTGCGGAGGACGTGTAAGCTCTTCTCGGCGACACTTCTGCAGCGTAGTCTAAACATGTGAGCTCGCCCATTCGGTTTCCACATCGTTGTGCCCTGAAGAAGGAGATTCGTGGTCGTCAATTTGCTTTGAAAGAAGATGTGCACGCCTGGATACAATCATGGTTCCGTAGGCAACCGCATTTTTCCACGAAGGCATTACCGCCTTGTCCCACACTGGGATATATGTATTAACATTTATGGCGATTACTTTTTGAATAATAAACAGTTTTTTTTTTACAATGGAAAAGCCAGGATGGAATGTAACAATATTCTGAGAAGGAAAGTTGCTACTCACCATATACGTTTGTGTGTGTGTGTGTGTGTGTGTGTGTGTGTGTGTGTGTGTGTGTGTGTGTGTGTGTGTTTCCTCAGTTCATCACTTACTAAACTTAATAAACGACTGTTTCAGAATGGTCTCACAAATGTGACTCTGCAACATGTTAGTAAGATGACTTTTTTGCAAACTCCACTGTGTTTAGGCGTAAGAAATTATAAATGGGTAACACACCAAGCAAATATAAATGGATACATTTTCAGTGGAATTCTTTTCAGATACTAGCCAAAGAAGAAGTGATAGACTGTTTTGGTCAGCATGCAGGTATGGGCGTGGAGGGGCTCTAGTTAATGTTTACAAAAAAATGGGAGTTTCAGTTTAGAACGGTACTTCCTTTCCAGTGCTCGATATTTCCGCTACAGCGCCTGCCCATAACCCCCACAACTACCACTCTATCCGCACATGCTCTGCCAACTGCACATCTACTGGCCACAGTATTTTGTACAGCATCTAGAAGGTAACCTCTGCCAAGCACCGTACAGTGTCTTGCAGAGTGCGTATGTAGACGTAGATTATGTATGCAAAAGTAGTTTCTATCACTAAAACCTTTCTCTATAAATATTCGTCAATGAATTAAGGTATAATGTGGCTATATTAACTGATTCATTAATAATTAAAAAAAATGGGTTCAAATGGCTCTGAGCACTATGGGACTTAACTTCTGAGGTCATCAGTCCCGTAGAACTTAGAACTACTTAAACCTAACTGAGCTAAGGACATCACACACATCCATGCCAGGGGCAGGATTCGAACCTGCGACCGTAGCGGTCGTGCGGTTCCAGACTGCAGCGCCTAGAACCGCTCGGCCACTCCGGCCGGCTATTAATTAAAGCATAGCATTTTATTTACATTACATAACCAGAACCGACGAAGTGTGATACCCTTCATGGACTGCAACAGCTTAATGAAGTTGATATACGATGTAGTCAGAGTGATGCAATAGAATCTATGCCATTCACCGCATATCACGTAAATGTTAATAATAAGTCAAAGATATTCATTCTCAGAAATCTTAGTTATCTATCTTTTACATGCAGTTGATCAGTCATGCATGAAAATCAGAAGATAATTGGAATTCCTTCGTTATCATGACAAACTTTGTACAGTTATTTAAGAACAAACGCTTTTTAATGTTAGGAGAGCAACTAACCGATAATACATATGACTATATTATGTGATATTGTAGCGTAAACGGACTTCTATTCAACTGATAAGAATCACTGCGTTACAGTGAATCTACACGCTCACCTTTCTTCCGTCCTTTGAATTTTTACCTGAGATAATAACACAGACATTAGTTAATGAAACCAAGATAAGCTTTATCTGCGTTTCAAGAAAGCCTACACTGTCTGAAGATGTTAGAGCCCATTAACTGATAGTTTTCTGCACGGGAAGAAGCAAGAAGACTTTTTAAATATATTATGTGGTTTACTCGACCTATGATACTGTCAGGAATTACCATGAGTTTCCAATAGCTTCTAGCCATCATACAAAGACATTTCAATCATAACTAGAAATATCTAAGGATTTCTCAATTTAAGTTCAGTTGGTTTTTTTTGTGTAGATTTCGTTTAAGTATTTTTGATACATCCTTGGTATCAGGAACAGATATATCTCCAAGTATCTGTTTTTTTTTATTTAGCGCTCAAATGAAGGTTACATTTTCATTTCTTTTTACGTAGAAAAATATATACGTACAGCGGTTGCTGTTAACAAGACATTGCAAACATGTTTGTATGTTTTTCAGGCTAAGAAAATAAATCTCCCATGATTGGTAGTACCTGAATAACAATGAGATAAAACGAGTAGAAGTCTCAGTGATATAAGAACCAGTACGAGAAAGTAATTAACAGTTTGCTTTCAACTCCTATGCATAGTTTGGCACCTTATCACTCCTAATGTGAGTGAATAAACAGACCACCAATAGCTGTTTTAAACGCTAAATCCTCATTTTGTGTTAGTGGATAAGAAAGTAGTCACTCGAATAATACTGAAGGACAGAGTGAACGGTCACAATGTGTGAAAGTTAATTCATTGTTACGTAATATCATCTTTCATAAACTTTACAGTCAATGAGAGTATGTTAGCCATTCCTTTATTCTGACGCCAATAGCTGAAAAATTTGGTGTTGCTTTCATGGCAAGCGACAACCTATGCCACCTTGCAATAGTTCGGCCGTGTTCAATTCTGGCAGCGACCGTGTACGTGTGGTACAAGTTTGACGGTTAGCGGAACAGGGCGTGGCGCGGTTGTCTTATTCGTGGCTGCCGCTCAAGCGATTTATTGGCGACGTGCCGAAAAACGAAGCCGTTGGTGCTAACGGCAAATTGGATTCCGGTCCGAAGCAGCTATAGATGCGAAAACAATATTGAGAGCCGGATATTCTTCGTATTACCGTGCGAATATGGCGCATCGTTTGTCAGATAGTGGGCGAGGGCCATGAATCATAGACGTAGAGGACAGGAGCTTCAACAAATGTTCCCTCATGTATAGTTACGAGCACGTTGCGGTGGATTATGGAAGCAAGACTAAGAAAAATCAAGACGCATTCGTAAGATTTATCGACCTGGAAAAAGCGTTCCACATTGTAAAGTGGTTGATGTTCGAAATCCTGATAAAAATAGGGGTGTGGTATACGGAAAGACGGGTAATATGCAATATGTACAAGAACCAAGAGGGAACAATAGGAGTGGAAGACCAAGAACGTAGTGCGCGGATCAAAAACGGTAGAAGAAAGGGATTTAGTCTTTCGCCCTTGTTGTTCTATCTGTACGTCGAAGCAGCAAAGACGGAAATAAAAGCAATGTTCAAGAGTAGGATTAAAATTCAAGGTGAAATGATATTAATGTCAATAACACAGGACCTGTTGAATGGAACTGTCTTGTGAGTACAGAATACGGATTGAGAGTAAATCGAAGAAAGACGAAAGTAGTGAGAAATAGCAGAAATGAGAACAGCGAGAAACTTACCATCATAACTGGTAATCGCGAAGTACTCTGCTACCAAGGCAGCAAAATAAAAAGCGGACTAGTAAGGCAAAAAGGGCACTTCTGTCTAAGGTAAGTCTACTAGTTTCAAACATGGACCTTAATTTGAGGAAGACATTCTGAGAATGTACATTTGGAGTACAGCATTGCATGATGCATGGGTGGGAAAACGAAACAGAGGAAAAACGAAACAGAGGAAACAGAAGGATGTGAGATGTAGTGATACAGAAGAATGTTGAAAATTAGGCGGACTGAAAAGGTAGGGAATGAGGAGGTTCTTCGCAGAATCGGAATTTATGGAAAACGCTGATAAGAAGAAGGGACAGGATGACAGGACATCTATTAAGACAACAGGGAATAGATTCCATGATGCCAGAGGGAGCTGTAGACGGTGGAAACCGTAGAGGAAGAGAAAGAATGGGATACATCCAGCAAATAATTGCTACTATGGGATGAAAAGATTACCACAGGACAGGAATTCATCCCCCCCCCTCCCCCTCGGCGACGGCAACAATTAGAAATTTATCAAATAAGGAGGCACAAGATTCCGAATTATCAAAATATTTGTGCTTTATGCAATTGATTTCTGGATATAAGAGCATGTCTTGCCACAAGTATTAAATTTAACAGGAGGTACACAAACCTTATAGTGCGCCTTAGAATTGATTTTTATCCACTCAATACTTTTGAAGGTAGATTATTTGAATTAATGAATGGAAACGATTGCTATATATCTATTTTATACTCATATATTTTATAAGCTTTTATATAATCACTTGTCATTACACGATGTAAAATTGCATCCTCACACGACTACAATCAGCTTGTCGAATGATTAAGGCAACAGAACAACAAAATAATAAAAAAGATATTTTTATTCATACGGCAAAAATGTTAGTGTGACACTGAAAATGAGCAATATAAAATAGAAACAAAACTGAAAATGACTGAGAAAATAATGTTCAACATAAAGAATGCCAATGAGTAATAGTCCTCAAAGCGGAGAAACTGGAGACAAACTTTAAGAAATGCTTATTCAACTTCGATTCACGTATATCTCTTTTTTGCTTAAAAAACCTTATCACCATGTTAGTGGACTTACTGCAGTTTTCTATGTCGGCTGACACAGAATTGAACATAACTTGTTTTGAAAGCAATTTGTTTTGGTTTGTTGGGGTAAGGTGTAACCCAGTTCCAGCATTAGACGCAAAATAACTCTTATATTGCTTGTTAAACCGATTCTTTGGTCTGAAACTGAAAAAAAAAGTTTTCTCTTCTCTCACCAGGTTGACAGATTATTGTGTAGCTTTGCCAAGTGAACTGAAGGATTCATAACTTTGCACGTTGCGATGAACTGCATCCAACCGAGTATGAATAGCTCCAAATTACCGAAGAAGATGTCCCTTTATTTCAATTTGACATTTGTTGTCTCAGGTGTTGTCCCAGTTCAGCAGATCCATTTTCTTCAATAAATGAAGGGGATAAAAATACCTTCAGTATGGCATGGCCGACTAAAATCGCGCTGTATTACCAGAAATCATGATTTAATCTTCCTAGAGGTATTGAAATAAATAAATGGTGAAGGCTGAAAACTTATGCTGGACTGGGACCTAAACCCCGACGCTATGATTTTCTAGAAAGGTTATTTCAACACCATCAGCCATCTGGACACATTTCCTATCAACCAAAATTCTCAACCTACATCAAACAATGGAAAATCCAGGATGGAATGTAACAATATCAGAAAAGGAAAGTTGCTACTCACCATATAGCGGAGATGCTGAATTGCAGATAGACACTACAAGAAGACTCTCACAGTTAAAGCTTTCGGCCATTGGCCTTTGTCAACAATAGACACATATACGCACACGCACACACACTCACACGCTCACTCAGACGCAACTCACACACATGACTACAGTCTCAGGCAACTGAGACCAGTGTATGTGTGTCCGTATGTGTGTCTATTGTTGACGAAAGGCAATCGCCGAAAGCTTTAACTGTGAGAGTCTTTTTGTTGTGTCTATCTGCAACTCAGCATCTTCGCAATATCGTAACAACTTTCCTTCTCCAATATTGTTAAATTCTCAACTTGTCACGCTCAAGCAGTATCCCCATCCTAAAGCCCCACTGCTTGGACATGTCCGACGGAACAGGCACCACAACATATCAACAAGTATACGAGCGAGGATCCATTTCCAATCCCAGAGAAAGCAGGTGTTGACAGATGTGAAAATTACCGAAATATCAGTTTAATAAGTCACAGCTGCAAAATACTAACGCGAATTCTTTACAAACGAATGGAAAAACTAGTAGAAGCCGACCTCGGGAAAGATCAGTTTGGATTCCATAGAAATGATGGAACACGTGAGGCAATACTGACTCTACGACTTATATTAGAAACTAGATTAAGGAAGGGTAAATCTACGTTTCTAGCATTTGTAGACTTAGAGAAAGCTTTTGACAATGTTGACTGGAATACTCTCTTTCAAATTCTAAAGGTAGCAAGGGTAAAATACAGGGAGCGAAGGCTATTTACAATTTGAACAGAAACCAGATGGCAGTTATAAGAGGCGAGGGACATGAAAGGGAAGCAGTGGTTGGGAAGGGAGTGAGACCGGGTTGTAGCCTCTCCCTGATGCTATTGAATCTGTATATTGAGCAAGCAGTAAAGGAAACGAAAAAATTTGGAGTAGGAATTAAAATCCATGGAGAAGAAATAAAAACTTTGAGGTTCGCCGATGACATTGTAATTCTGTCAGAGACAGCAAAGGACCTGGAAGAACAGCTGAACGGAATGGACAGTGTCTTAAAAGAAGGATATAAGATGAACATCAACAAAGAAAAAACGAGGATAATGGAATGTAGTCTTAATTCAAGTCGAGTGATGCTGAGGGAATGAGATTAGGAAATGAGACACTTAAAGTAGTAAAGGAGTTTTGCTATTTGGGGAGCAAAATAACTGATGATGGTCGAAGTAGAGAGCATATAAAATGTAGACTGGCAATGGCAAGGAAAGCGTTTCTGAAGAAGAGAAATTTGTTAACATCGAGTATAGATTTAAGTGTGAGGAAGTCATTTCTGAAAGTATTTGTAAGGAGTGTTGCCATGTATGGAAGTGAAACGTGGACGATAAATAGAAGCTTTCGAAATGTGGTGCTACAGAAGAATGCTGAAGATTATATGGGTAGATCACATAACTAATGAGGGGGAATTGAATAGAATTGGGGAGAAGAGGAATTTATGACAAGAAGAAGGGACGGGTTGGTAGGACATGTTCTGAGGCATCAAGGGATCACAAATTTAGCATTGGAGGGCAGCGTGGAGGGTAAAAATCGTAGATGGAGACCAAGAGATGTATACACTAAGCAGATTCAGAAGGATGTAGGCTGCAGTAAGTACTGTGAGATGAAGAGGCTTGCACAGGATAGAGTGGCACGGAGAGCTGCATCAAACCAGTCTCAGGACTGAAGGCCACAACAACAACAACAACAACAACAACGAGCGAGGACGGCTCTAGTTACTTTCAGTGCGGATGCACCATATATTCCGAAACCACGTGGGGCTTAGCGAATGTTCCAAGCAGGGGCCGCTACTTCCTACTGACAGACTGAGAATTTGGGTTGGACAGGAAGTGTGCCCGGATGGCTGAGCCAGTTCTGGCAACCATTCTAGAGAAGGGGATCATTATACACTCCTGGAAATTGAAATAAGAACACCGTGAATTCATTGTCCCAGGAAGGGGAAACTTTATTGACACATTCCTGGGGTCAGATACATCACATGATCACACTGACAGAACCACAGGCACATAGACACAGGAAACAGAGCATACACAACATCGGCACTAGTACAGTGTATATCCACCTTTCGCAGCAATGTAGGCTGCTATTCTCCCATGGAGACGATCGTAGAGATGCTGGATGTAGTCCTGTGGAACGGCTTGCCATGCCATTTCCACCTGGCGACTCAGTTGGACCAGCGTTCGTGCTGGACGTGCAGACCGCGTGAGACGACGCTTCATCCAGTCCCAAACATGCTCAATGGGGGACAGATCCGGAGATCTTGCTGGCCAGGGTAGTTGACTTACAGCTTCTAGAGCACGTTTGGTGGCACGGGATACATGCGGACGTGCATTGTCCTGTTGGAACAGCAAGTTCCCTTGCCGGTCTAGGAATGGTAGAACGATGGGTTCGATGACGGTTTGGATGTACCGTGCACTATTCAGTGTCCCCTCGACGATCACCAGAGGTGTACGGCCAGTGTAGGAGATCGCTCCCCACACCATGATGCCGGGTGTTGGCCCTGTGTGCCTCGGTCGTATGCAGTCCTGATTGTGGCGCTCACCTGCACGGCGCCAAACACGCATACGACCATCATTGGCACCAGGGCAGAAGCGACTCTCATCGCTGAAGACGACACGTCTCCATTCGTCCCTCCATTCACGCCTGTCGCGACACCACTGGAGGCGGGCTGCACGATGTTGGGGCGTGAGCGGAAGACGTCCTAACGGTGTGCGGGACCGTAGCCCAGCTTCATGGAGACGGTTGCGAATGGTCCTCGCCGATACCCCAGGAGCAAACAGTGTCCCTAATTTGCTGGGAAGTGGCGGTGCGGTCCCCTAAGGCACTGCGTAGGATCTTACGGTCTTGGCGTGCATCCGTGTGTCGCTGCGGTCCGGTCCCAGGTCGACGGGCACGTGCACCTTCCGCCGGCCACTGGCGACAACATCGATGTACTGTGGAGACCTCACGCCCCACGTGTTGAGCAAATCGGCGGTACGTCCACCCGGCCTCCCGCATGCCCACTATACGCCCTCGCTCAAAGTCCGTCAACTGCACATACGGTTCACGTCCACGCTGTCGCGGCATGCTACCAGTGTTAAAGACTGCGATGGAGCTCCGTACGCCACGGCAAACTGGCTGACACTGACGGCGGCGGTGCACAAATGCTGCGCAGCTAGCGCCATTCGACGGCCAACACCGCTGTTCCGGATGTGTCCGCTTTGCCGTGCGTGTGATCATTGCCTGTACAGCCCTCTCGCAGTGTCCGGAGCAAGTATGGTGGGTCTGACACACCGGTGTCAATGTGTTCTTTTTTCCATTTCCAGGAGTGTAGTTCCGAGTGCCGGTCTGTTACAAATTGTCGGTGTCCACCATTGATTTATTTCAATGTCTCTAGGCTTCTGAAGTCTTGATTTCTCGCAATATAGTTTGTTTATGGCCGCTGTACCATGAATGGTGTGTGATCTGTTGGACACGTCCGACATAACAGACACCACATGCCAATATGAAATCGCTCTGCTGCGCAAAACTGAATATATTTCCCCAAAGTCGTGGCGGGTCTTCTATGCCCACACTTGACATTTCACTTTTCTTATTCATGTTTTCATTTGTTGCTTTTTTCTTTATGACCCACCTTCTGCTTGCTTGTGGTTTGTTCTTATTTGTTCTTATAGCCATTTAGCCGGTGCGATGGCCCGTGAGGCAGCCGGCCCGAGTGGCCGAGCGGTTCTAGGCGCTACACTCTGGAACCGCGTGACCGCTACGGTCTCAGGTTCGAATCCTGCCTCGGGCAAGGATGTGTGTGATGTCCTTAGGTTAGTTAGGTTTAAGTAGTTCTAAGTTCTAGGTGGCTTCATGGCCTCTGATATTAAGTCCTATAGTGCTCAGAGCCATTTGAACCATTTGATGGCCCGTGGGATCAGAGGTAATACGTACAGATCATCGCGCCGTTGCCAGTATACGTCACGTGGAGGCAGGCTTTTGTATTTCATTTCTTTCTGTTTTCTTTATCGTTTTTCTTTTTTTTTCTTTGTTCATCTTTTGTTTTAATACTTCTTGTTGATCATCTTTTATTTATGAAATTAACAAAATGTTGGAACATTGAAATTTAAACCTTAACCATATCTTTTTGAAGAATAGAAACAGAAGATATGAAAGATAATAATGGAAGAATGTCCCTTCACCACGTTTGTATGACAGTGATTGTCTTGTAATTGTACATCAAGCCGCTGACGGCCAATCAAAGCTCTTCATCTGAATCTAAAATCTACTTTAGATCTCGTATTAACTAAGCATTAACTTCTAACCATTGTCTTCACAATATTTTATCAGATTGTTCTTTTTGTACTTGGATGTAGAGTTGTTGAGATTAATGTTATTTTCTGAGCGACTGTGTTGTCTATTTAGGGCACTTCTTCATTTCCTTTTACGATCTTGCGGGGATCAGTAAAATCACCCGATTCCACCTTGTAATTTCCTATTTTTCATGTAAGCTCTTTGTCTGGCTCGGACATACTCTTTATAGATCGCTTTGGTTATATTATCAATGAGCATGTTCAGCATGGTCCATTGGTCTTCGCCTCTGAGCATTGCGTGCATGGTCTCTTGAATATTGTTGACGTTTAAGTGTAATGTATTCTGGGAAGTCTTTTTTCCCACTTGTGCATGCTGGTGCCGGCCTCAGACTCAAGTGCGTGGGGTCAGGGCCCTGCACTGTTAAATAGTGGACCGTACCGCGGCTGGGATCGATACGTTTGAGCTTTAGTCTCTTCCTCACACCGCGAAAGAAATGGTGTATCCTGCGGTCCACAGTCCAATTTTGCGATTGTGGTTTTTAGTAGGGACAGCTGGTGTCCTTGAGGAAACTGTAAACCGATGTCGGCAGTTACAATGCAGCCGTGCTTATGATGTGTAGGAAACTGATGTCGGACTCCACCTGCGAAGGATCCTGAACAGATCGTTTTCTGCAGCCCGATGAGAGCTATATGATGAAAAGGCAGAGAAAAGATTGGAGGCTCTGTTTCGGCTCTCTTCTGTTTACATCAGCCTTGCGTGTAGGACACTACTGAAATCGCCGCTGGTTTCCCGTGAATAGTCTAACATGCAAAATAATTAAAGTATATAGTAGTTGCTATAACGACATTATTATGCGCAGTGCACGGCAGTTCTAAATATGACGTTCAATATGATAATTTCTAGAAAGGCATGGGAAATCTGTAATGAATAAAACGGTACCTTCGATTCGGGAAGGGATATGTGCATCGCTTGCGGACGGCTATGGTCACAAATTGATTTATAATTTCAATACTGAGTATTGAGATGAAGACGTGAAATTCATGGACCAACGACATTAATGAATCTAATACTGAGGGAGATTTCAGTGCATTTCTCTAAGGCTGTAAATACTGCTATAATGAATAACACAATAGGCAGTTCAGCTGAAAAGAGACGGAAATCTCCGAAAAGGGCAATCGCAAAAGTTTGGCAGACAGAGTATACGGAAGAAAGGAAAAAAAATAAGCATCTGTCAAATCTACATCTACATCTACATCCATACTCCGCAAGCCACCTGACGGTGTGTGGCGGAGGGTACCTTGAGTACCTCTATCGGTTCTCCCTTCTATTCCAGTCTCGTATTGTTCGTGGAAAGAAGGATTGTCGGTATGCCTCTGTGTGGGCTCTAATCTCTCTGATTTTATCCTCATGGTCTCTTCGCGAGATATACGCAGGAGGGAGCAATATACTGCTTGACTCCTCGGTGAAGGTATGTTCTCGAAACTTCAACACAGGCCCGTACCGAGCTACTGAACGTCTCTCCTGCTGAGTCTTCCACTGTAGTTTATCTATCATCTCCGTAACGCTTTCGCGATTACTAAATGATCTTGTAACGAAGCGCGCTGCCCTCCGTTGGATCTTCTCTATCTCTTCTATCAACCCTATCTGGTACGGATCCCACACTGCTGAGCAGTATTCAAGCAGTGGGCGAACAAGTATACTGTAACCTACTTCCTTTGTTTTTGGACTGTATTTCCTTGGGATTCTTCCAATGAATCCCAGTCTGGCATCTGCTTTACCGACGATCAACTTTATATGATCATTCCATTTTAAATCACTCCTAATGCGTACTCCCAGATAATTTATGGAATTAACTGCTTCCAGTTGTTGACCTGATAATGATATGGGACCTTTCTTTCTATGTATTCGCTACACATTACACTTGTCTACATCGAGATTCAATTTCCATTCCCTGCACCATGGCCGGCCGGTGTGGCCGTGCGGTTCTAGGCGCTTCAGTCTGGAACTGCGTGACCGCTACGGTCACAGGTTCGAATCCTGCCTCGGGCATGTATGTGTGTGATGTCCTTAGGTTAGTTAGGTTTAAGTAGTTCTAAGTTCTAGGGGACTGGTGGCCATAGATGTTAAGTCCCATAGTGCTCAGAGCCATTTGAACCATTTGAACCCTGCACCATGCGTCAATTCGCTGCACATCCTCCTGCATTTCACTACAATTTCCATTGTAACAACCTCTCGAAATACTACAGCATCATCCGCAGAAAGCCTCAGTGAACTTCCGATGTCATCCACAAGGTCATTTGTGTATATTGTGATTAGCAACGGTCCTACGACACTCTCCTGCGGCACACCAGAAATCACTCTTACTTCGGAACACGTCTCTCCATTGAGAATGACATGCTGCGTTCTGTTATCTAGGAACTCTTCAATCCAATCACACAGTTGGTCTGATAGTCCACATGCTCTTACTTTGCTCATTAAACGACTGTGAGGAACAGTATCGAGCGCCTTGCGGAAGTCAAGAAGCACGGCATCTACTTGGGATCCCGTGTCTATGGCCCTCTGAGTCTCGTAGACGAATAGCGCGCGCCGGCCGCAGTGGTCTCGCGGTTCTAAGCGCTCCAATCCGGAACCGTGCGACTGCTAAGGTCGCAGGTTCGAATCCTGCTTCGGGCATGGATGTGTGTGATGTCCTTAGGTTAGTTAGGTTTAAGTAGTTCTAAGTTCTAGGGGACTGATGACCACAGCAGTTGAGTCCCATAGTGCTCAGAGCCATTTAGCACAGACGAATAGCGCGAGCTGGGTTTCACACGATCGTCTTTTTCGAAACCCTTGCTGATTCCTACAGAGTAAGTTTCTAGTTTCCAGAAAAGTCATTATACTCGAACATAATACGTGTTCCAAAATTCTGCAACTGATCGACGTTAGAGATATAGGTCTGTAGTTCTGCACATCTGTTCGACATCCCTTCTTGAAAACGGGGATGACCTGTGACCTTTTCCAATACTTTGGAACGCTACGCTCTTTTAGAGACCTACGGTACACCGCTGCAAGAAGGGGGGCAAGTTCCTTCGCGTACTCTGTATACAATCGAACTGGTATCCCACCAGGTCCAGCGGCCTTTCCTCTTTTGAGCTATTTTAATTGTTTCTCTATCCCTCTGTCGTCTATTTCGATATCTACCATTTTGTCATCTGTGCGACAATCTAGAGAAGGAACTACAGTGCAGTCCTCCTCTGTGAAACAGCTTTGGAAAAAGACATTTAGTATTTCGGCCTTTAGTCTGTCATCCTCTGTTTGAGTACCATTTTGGTCACAGAGTATCTGGACATTTTGTTTTGGTCCACCTACCGCTTTGACATAAGACCAAAATTTCTTAGGATTTTCTACCAAGTCAGTAGATAGAACTCTACTTTCGAATTCATTGAACGCCTCTCGTATGGCCTTCCTCACATTACATTTTGATTCGCGTAATTTTTGTTTGTCTGCAAGGCTTTGGCTATGTTTATTTGTGCTGTAAAGTTCCCTTTGCTTCCGCAGCAGTTTTCTAACTCGGTTGTTGTACCACGGTGGCTCTTTTCCATCTCTTACGATCCTGCTTGGCACATACTCATCTAACCCATATTGTACGATGGTTTTAAACTTTGTCCGCTGATCCTCAACACTATCTGTACTTAAAACAAAACTTTTGTGTTGGTCCGTCAGGTACTCTGAAATCTGCTTTTTGCCACTTTTACTAAACAGGAAATTCTTCCTACCTTTTTTAATATTTCTATTTACGGCTGAAATCATCGATGCAGTAACCACTTTATGATCGCTGATTCCCTGTTCTGCGTTAACTGTTTCAAATAGTTCGGGTCTGTTTGTCACCAGAAGGTCAAATATGTAATCGCCACGAGTCGGTTTTCTGTTTAACTGCTCAAGGTAGTCTTCAGATAGAGCACTTAAATGACGATAAGTTTGGCTTGAGGAAAGGTAAAGGCGACAGAGAGGCAGTTCTGGCACTGCACTTGATGACGGAAATCAAGTCAAGCTCATGGGATTCATCCAATTCGAAAAAGTGTTCGAAAACGTAAAATTGTGGAAGACTCTCAAAGTTCTCAAGAGGGTAGATGTAAGCTATAGGGAAGATGGGCAATATACAACATGAACAGATTAAAGAGGGAAAGGTAATAATGGAAGACCGAGGACAAACTGCTCAGGGGGCCTAGTCTTTGCTGGGTTCAAAAGCATGTGAACGATCTGAATTTCTTGCACATTTTTCAAAAGTAATTATAAACAAAAATTACTTACAGTATTTCCATGTGTAAAATCAAAAAAAGTTGCCGAACTGGATTAAAATTCAGTGTGAACAGATACGAGTGGTAAGATTCACTGATGGTATTGCTACCTCAACAAAACTGATGAAGAATTACAGGACCTGTTGAATAGAATGATCATTCTAATGACCACACGCTATGGACTGAGAGTAAGTAAAAAAGAAACGAATGTAATGGAGAGTACCAGAAATGAGATTAAGGATAAACTTACCACGAAATCTGGCGACCACGAAATAAACGATAAGCAATAGCATTATATCTATGCTGACTACAGCGCAGTTATATCTTCTGCCGTGACCTGGCGATGATGTCACGGCACTGCAGTCGTTGGCAGTGGTAGGAAATTAAAAATCCAAGATGGTGGCATGCCATGCCCACGTGAAAGGGCGCGCCGTCCTTATCTATGATGTCGTCGTCATCATGTGACGCAAGACACTCCTCCCGACTACCCTCTTCAGCCAGTAACAGTGTAGTAAACAGCTAACCGTTTACATGTGGCTCCCAAAACCAGATTTTGTAAACCGATTTCCTAATACCGCTTCTGGGTGGTCATGTGAACACCTCCAAATCTGTTCTCGAAATCCACTTCTAGTTTAAGGCTTTTCAGTTCCGAAATAGATTTTCCCTCCTTTGTAAACGCAACCAGTTTTGTTCTTGGCTTGTCGAGTTATGCCTTGTTTCTAGAATATTCGGCTATTGTGGATGCAGAGGGATGATGTGCTCAAAACATCAACAGCCTACACAGGGCTCGCACCTTTTTGTGACAATGGGAGTCTCAGCCAAGAAGTGGAACGTCTGAGGACGATGTTCGAGAAGAACGTTTGCAAGTAGTTGCAAATTCGGAGTTCTCTAGGTGCTGCACCCGCTGTATAGCCAACGGAAACAGAAGAGTATAGTCAAGAGAATGCGACGGTTGCATTTATTCCTTTTTGTGACACATTATCTGGAAAGATACGACGACCTCTCCGCAGATAGCAAGTGAAGGCGGTTTTCAGCCCTCTAGCTAAAACATAGGTACTGCTTAGTAATGCCAAAGAAAACTTTGGACTACGAGAATCCTACTGTCGAAGATCGTTGCCAAGGACACCAACAACACACGAAATTGTTGCAGCCTAAGAAGTCGGAGGTCACGGAACATGGGCTGTCGGAATTAAAGGGAATAGGTTAAGACCATACTATGTTTCTGATACAGATTTCTAACTCCTGGGACTCTGTCACTAACGAATCTATCAAGAATCGAGGAAGAGAACTGCTGACCAATCGTGGTAGCAGTTACATTCTTAGTAAGGTCTGAGAACCTGCAACTAGTGTGACTAAGAAGAGGAAGGAGATATCCCACAACAAACAGAGTGAAGCGGTAGGTGAAGGAACAGTAAAGGCGCCGCAAGCATATGGACGTGCGCGTGAACCTAGGATGAAGCGATGTGACAGGTGGGAGATAGGGTAGGGAGGTGCTGGGCGCAGATGTTGGGTAGAATGGCGGATCAGAAGGTGTGCGGGAAGAGATAAAAGAGCCACACAAGCCCAAAAGTGGTCAGCTTGTCAGCGCACCTGACGATGCTATATGCCGAAATACTGTACGTGTTGGACACGTACATGTAGCAGTTGTGCGTTTTTGAGTTGGCAATGGAATTGTAAGATTCTGTCTGACACCGATAGTGGTAATGTGGGATCTGGCGGACCAGGCACACGTGACGATGGCAGTGTGGTCTCTATCTGAAGTATTGTGTACATTGGACCCTGACATCTAGCAGTTGTGTGGTACCGATAGTGGTAATGTGGGATCTGGCGGACCAGGCACACGTGGCGATGTCAGTGTGGTCGCTACCTGAAATATTGTGTACATTGGACCCTGACATCTAGCAGTTGTGTGGTACCGATAGTGGTAATGTGGGATCTGGCGGACCAGGCACACGTGACGATGGCAGTGTGGTCGCTATCTGAAATATTGTGTACAGTGGACCCTGACATCTAGCAGTTGTGTGCTATCACATATTGGTAATACCCTATCGGTGTCTTTAAGTAAGGCAAGTTTCCACAAGACACTGAAAGTGGTTGGGTGGGATATGGCGGAGCAAATGGCGCTCTCCTGCTGAGCCACACCTCCAGCAATTCAGTACCACGAGCGCCCTCTGCCACTGCAGTGTAGGACGGCTGGTGGCAGCCAGACGCTCCACTTGCACTCGGAGCCACTTCACTGTGCGGACGCCGCTTTGTCACGGCGCCAACACCATTGTCCACGCTTTAGTTCAGAGAGCGTCCTCCTTGCTGACGCTGTGTGAGCTGGATTCTATTATTTGTGTACACTCCTGGAAATGGAAAAAAGAACACATTGACACCGGTGTGTCAGACCCACCATACTTGCTCCAGACACTTCGAGTGGGCTGTACAGGCAATGATCACACGCACGGCACAGCGGACACACCAGGAACCGCGGTGTTGGCCGTCGAATGGCGCTAGCTGCGCAGCATTTGTGCACCGCCGCCGTCAGTGTCAGCCAGTTTGCCGTGGCATACGGAGCTCCATCGCAGGCTTTAACACTGGTAGCATGCCGCGACAGCGTGGACGTGAACCGTATGTGCAGTTGACGGACTTTGAGCGAGGGCGTATAGTGGGCATGCGGGAGGCCGGGTGGACGTACCGCCGAATTGCTCAACACGTGGGGCGTGAGGTCTCCACAGTACATCGATGTTGTCGCCAGTGGTCGGCGGAAGGTGCACGTGCCCGTCGACCTGGGACCGGACCGCAGCGACGCACGGATGCACGCCAAGACCGTAGGATCCTACGCAGTGCCGTAGGGGACCGCACCGCCACTTCCCAGCAAATTAGGGACACTGTTGCTCCTGGGGTATCGGCGAGTACCATTCGCAACCGTCTCCATGAAGCTGGGCTACGGTCCCGCACACCGTTAGCCGTCTTCCGCTCACGCCCCAACATCATGCAGCCCGCCTCCAGTGGTGTCGCGACAGGCGTGAATGGAGGGACGAATGGAGACGTGTCGTCTTCAGCGATGAGAGTCGCTTCTGCCTTGGTGCCAATGATGGTCGTATGCGTGTTTGGCGCCGTGCAGGTGAGCGCCACAATCAGGACTGCATACGACCGAGGCACACAGGGCCAACACCCGGCATCATGGTGTGGGGAGCGATCTCCTACACTGGCCGTACACCTCTGGTGATCGTCGAGGGGACACTGAATAGTGCACGGTACATCCAAACCGTCATCGAACCCATCGTTCTACCATTCCTAAACCGGCAAGGGAACTTGCTGTTCCAACAGGACAATGCACGTCCGCATTTATCCCGTGCCACCCAACGTGCTCTAGAAGGTGTAAGTCAACTACCGTGGCCAGCAAGATCTCCGGATCTGTCCCCCATTGAGCATGTTTGGGACTGGATGAAGCGTCGGCTCACGCGGTCTGCACGTCCAGCACGAACGCTGGTCCAACTGAGGCGCCAGGTGGAAATGGCATGGCAAGCCGTTCCACAGGACTACATCCAGCATCTCTACGATCGTCTCCATGGGAGAATAGCAGCCTGCATTGCTGCGAAAGGTGGATATACACTGTACTAGTGCCGACATTGTGCATGCTCTGTTGCCTGTGTGTATGTGCCTGTGGTTCTGTCAGTGTGATCATGTGATGTATCTGACCCCAGGAATGTGTCAATAAAGTTTCCCCTTCCTGGGACAATGAATTCACGGTGTTCTTATTTCAATTTCCAGGAGCGTATTACTCGTAGTGAATCATCTTATGTTTGAAGAAATACAAATTAAGTAAATCTTGTTTTGTGCTAACTTGTTCTCTAGTTATTTCAGCTTTTGCCAAGCTTTTCCACAACGACACTCGCCGAATCATTCTGTAGTCCACTCCTCCTTACTGTTGGATACGAACTCGTACGCAACAAGTTATTCCATGAACTAATTCATAATAAAATCGTTGTTATAATCGCTATAACTTTTTTAAGCTAATAACCCAACGGTGAATACCCCTGAGTTGGAAACTTCATGTACAATTGACAGAATAAAACTTATTGAAATCATCATGGATGTACTGCCGTGTCATATTATGAACTACTAAAATGCTATGATACGAAAGGCAACGGCCTTGCCGCAGTGGATACACCGGTTCCAGTCAGACAACCGAAGTTAAGCGCTGTCGGGTGTGGCCGGCACTTGGATGGGATCCGGGGCGCCATGCACTGTTGCCGTTTTTCGAGGTGCACTCAGCCTCGTGTTGCCAATTGAGGAGCTACTTGACGGAATAGAGGCGGCTCCGGTCAAAGGAAACCATTATAGCGAACGGGAGAGCAGTGTGCTGACCACACGATCCTAGTATCTGCATCCTCAGCTGAGGAGTACACGGCGGTCGGTTGGTCCCGACGGGCCACTTGTGGCCTGAAGACGGAGAGCTAGTGTTAAGATACTAAAATGTTGACACTTTGAGGAAGAACTCTGAATCTCACAGAAACGCCGAATATTCTAGTACTGTAGCATTTTGACATTTTATAACATGACTAGTTTTCGGACTTTAAGTTCGCACCTTTTTTATGAGGGTAAATAAAGCTCTTCGGAAAGGTACCACAGTTCCACAGTTCGAAATTTTGCCTCTAGTTACGTAAAGAAACCGTTTTTTCTTACCTCCTTTAATCTTTTTTGGGATCTTTATCCCTTTTCTCCTCGACCAACCACGTCACAATCCCCTTCATCCCTTTTCTATTTCACTGCAGCTTTTCAGTAATCTTCTCGAGCGCATTTTATTTTTTACAACATAAATGACTTCCGGGTTTAATTCCAGTTTATGGGGTTCCTAATCAATCTGAAATTCTCAGCTAACGTCTCCTCAGCTTGCAGTGAACATGGAAATAGTTTTCCTACCTCTTTCAGTAAAAGTGGGACTGTATTATGACATATCCTCTTTCTTTCATTTTACCACAATAAATGGTTTGCACTAGTGCAAATGAAAATAAGTGCATTTCATTATATCTCTCTAAATTTCCCCCAATCGGTAGCCTGTTGTTAGTGCACGTGAGTTTCTTGCTAAACGAATGCATTACTAAACTTTACCATGCCGATGATGTCCAGAGCCTGACTTTTTTTCTATTTCCATAGAAACCGATGGAACTGTTTGTGATGTCTGCGATTCAGGAATTTTGTTAGATGAAAAACACCAGCAAGATCACGACAGAAAACACATTTCCAGTTCTAAACATCAAAAGAACGAAACTCTTCAAACCAATCACGGCCTCTGTGGCGAAATACTCTTGAGCAGTGTTCTTCAGAGAGCCAAAATTTTAGGAAATTTAACATTGACTTGCATGCAGCTCCTAGATGAGCAGACATTCAACTCAGTATGGAGTACTATCAGGCCTTCAAGGGATTTCTTTAAAAATACACAACAACGTCAATACCTGACGAGAGTACTTTAAGCGAAAATCTAAATGGAGCCTATTATAAAAAATCCACATATAGAATCAAGGAGAAAGAGTTTGAGTGTGATGTACAAATCATTCTGGATGAAACGATAGACTCAATGCAATGATACTAGCTTTTACCTCAGCAACAGGAAGTTTATCTCATGTTGTTCAAAATGTATGGGCTGTAGAAAGCCAATGCCAGTACAGTAATGCAATTAATCACGGAATTCGGTCAAAAACTGTGGCCTAGTGCTATCGAGATTGAAAAAGTTCTTCTGGTTGCTATGGACCAGGCAGAATACATATTTTCATATGTTAACCAAATGAAACGTTTGTCCCCCAAGTTGAAACTTGTGGCATGCTTGTTCCACGCCCTTCACAGTGTTTCTGAATCCATAAGGAACGAAAAGGACATCTAAACCAGTTCGTCTCTACCCTGAAGAAGATTCGACTGAACGCTCCGAGTCGTCGAACTCACTGGCCTGCCCATTCCAAATATCCCGATAATTACTCGCTGTGGATCTTGGATTACGTGTGCCACTATGTTGTGTGAGAATTTTAACAAGATTGAAGAGTTTGTGCTTCCTTTGGAGACAACCGACGCAAGTGGATTTTCCAAGGTAGAGCAGCTTCTGCTAACGGAGAACATACATAATTTTGCAGACGCAACTATTTTGTGTCCTTGCTTAGAAGTAACTGATTGCAGTTATTAAACCATAACAGGTGAGCCGTGTGACTGGCTGCTCTTTATCAATTCGCCTTCATACTATCTTTCTGTCTCGCCCTTTGATGGGTCTGCAGCACCGACTGCCGGCCTTTTCTCGCAGCACGAGGTGGCTCGTAACCAGCGAGGGACGTCGGAAACTGACGCTGGTCAAGATGTAAGTAGGCTGTTTAGGTTTTATTATTGGTAGCGCCACGTAGCGCTTTGTATGAAAAACACTGGCTGTGCTGTGTGCAGTCTGTGGCTAGTTTGCATTGTTGTCTGCCACTGTAGTGTTGGGCAGTTGGCTGTTAACAGCGCGTAGCGTTGCGCAGTTGGAGGTGAGCCGCCAGCAGTGGTGGATGTGGGGAGAGAGATGGCGGAGTTTTGAAATTTGTAAGAGTGGATGTCATGAACTGATTTATATATTATGACTATTGAGGTAAATACATTGTTTGTTCTCTATTAAAATCTTTCATTCGCTAACTATGCCTATCAGTAGCTAGTGCCTTCCGTAGTTAGAATCTTTTATTTAGCTGGCAGTAGTGGCCCTCGCTGTATTGCAGTCGTTCGTGTAACGAAGATTTTTGTGAGGTAAGTGATTTGTGAAAGGTATAGGTTAATGTTAGTCAGAGCCATTCTTTTGTAGGGATTTTTGAAAGTCAGATTGCGTTGCGCTAAAAATTATTGTGTGTCAGTTTAAGCACAGTCATGTATAATTTTTCTAAGGGGGCGTTTCATATGTCGACCCTTAGCGGAGGATACCTCACTGGAATCTTCTGTTTTTTCTTGTAGTTTGTGTAATTAGTGTAGATTTTATTTATTGCTAGCGCGTAATTGCAGAGAGAATCTCCTTTGTAGTTGCAGTCTTTCATTGTTGTACAGTAAAATAGTTGTGGCATGCATGTAGTTTTGCACGAAGTATTTCGCAGCTGCTCTTGCAATTAACTAGATATTATTTTCAGTGCTATGTTAATGTGTTCTCTTATTTTTGCTCTTCAAATTGTGTTTTTCTGTGTTGTCGTGTGAAATATTGTGACAATAATGGCGTGTGAAAAACTTAATACTAGGCTCCAAGGTAAACTGAGAAATGACAGTGAAGACGAAAGCAGTGTGTTAGCGCCACCATGCAAGGAATTAACTAATGTTCAAAGTAGTAATTTGGTAACTGTGCATAGGGAAATGGAGCGGGCTGCAAATAATGGTGTAGGCAGTGAAACAATTAGTGAACAGGGAAGCATTATCGATCGATCGGTCGGCAACAGCTCGCCTCAGGATTCCGAAATTACAGGACACAATCTTGCAAATACTGTAGATTCAGGTTTTGCGTCCTCACCGTTTTCTCAAATAAATCAAGACACATTTTCTGCTTTTCAAAATGCGAATATTGCCGGTTCAAATGCACTGCCGAATAGCACTGAGGAACATGTTTCAGACACCAGTGCACTGTTATTACAGTTAATGCAACAAATGGGACAAAGGCTACAAAAGTTAGACACAACGCTTGAACAAAATCAGAAACAAATGGGACATAATCTTCAAAAGTTAGACAAATGGAACAGAATCTTCGGAAGCTAGACGCCACACTTGAACAAACACGTGAAGATTTAACTACTGAGTTACATAACATTGAATCGAAATGTCAAAAAGTCTGTAATGACGTAAAAACACAAATTTGTGAGCATTATCAACCTATTTTTTCGCGGCATGAAAATGCATTGCAGGATCACGAAGCAGTCATAAAAGAACTGCAAACTATTGTTCATGAAAATCATGAGACCTTGCAAGCTAAAATTGACTCAGTTGCATCTACCGATTGGGTTACGTAACTTGCAAAAACTCAGGAAAACTTAAAGGACACAGTAGATACGATTTCAACACAAATGGACACTCCGAAACTTGGTTCAGAAAAACACAGAGGAAATAATTTCACTATCGGATAAAGTAGCCGAACTTTCGGATCAGTTCACTAACTTATCTACAAAGGTGGATGATGATCTGAATGACACAAGACCTGTAGCCTTCACTCACACTGAAGAGTGTGAACAAATTAGAAAATTCAAACAAAATCAAAATCAAATCAATACACAGTACAAAAGAGAAATCCGGGAAGTAAAAGATCAGTTGGCACAAGTAATACAAGAATTACATATTTCAGAGGACACTCGCGCTCCAGTACGGGAAGATGGACATAGAAATACGGAACAACCACAAAATAATGACACAGGGCATTTCGGAAATCATGAAAGAAATTGGCAAGGTGCACCGAATTTTGAGATGGAACCGCCGACACGACGTAACAATGAGCGATGTGCGACTCGACGACACGATGATTTTGACTATAAGCTGTTCATTACTACACGTAGGTTCAAAACATTTAAGAATTCTGACAACGACATTCATCCACAAGCATGGTTTCATCAATTCTCTCATTGTTTTCCTCCCAAATGGTAATTGGAGCACAGGTTAGAATTTATGTGTGGCTACTTGGAGAATGAACCAGCTGTAAGAATGCGATCGGTCATTCACTATTGTCACAGTGAAGGAGAATTTTATCATGCCTTCCTCTCAGCATATTGGTCTCAAGCTACACAAGACCGAGTAAAACAAAGCATCATAATGATGAAACATTTCGAACAATCTGAATTTTCCAGTCTTGTCAAATATTTCGAAGACATGTTACATAAGAATCAGTATCTTTCAAACCCATACGGCCCCTCAGAACTCATCCGCATTTGCTTAATCAAATTACCTGAACATTTACGACAGATTATTTTGGCAGGGCGTTGCAAAGACGACATTGAAGGTTTTCAGGGACTCTTACAAGAATTAGAAATTGACCCAGACAGTAGCGGGAATGCGAAACAGGAAAATAATCACTACAGGTCACATCCGTCACAATTCCGTGACGACAGAAACAATAACTGGACACGACAAGTCTATTCTTACAATGCAAATCGTGACCAAAACAGACACCACCCATATGATAACCACTGGCAGAGTAATAATAGTTACAGAGAAAGATCGCATTTCCGTAGTAATGAATATGACACAGATTACAGTAGAAACAGACAATATGGGAACAAAAACAATTATTATCAAGGGAGACAGAATAACTTCAGACGCAACAGTTCAGCGCGCAGTTACGATTCAGGAAGAAATTCCCCACCACGTGACCGACAAGAAAGAAACTATGGAATCTACCGATATGACGACAGACGATATGATCGTAACGACAGACCTGAATTGCATCAGAACTGGCGGTATTTAAACAGGGCAGGGCCCTCTCGACAAGGAGAATTTGTAGAAGTTAGGTCTCCAAATCCCAATAACGACGCACGCCAACAAGGAGATAGCAGACAATGACTCTCACCGCAGGCAGCCACGCGCGCCGCCTGGCTCAGAGAAAAATAACATAGACGCTAACCTTGAGCAAATTTTAGCATTCCTTACCGACGTATACAAAATGATAAATGCTTCGAAGTTGAAACTCTGCTCACTGGAAAGGGTAAAAGATTGCACCACATTTCACAGGTAAAACCGCTTATTGAGAGTTATTATTTCTACAAGGACTGCAGTGGGTCTGCACCTCTGGTGGCCCACCAATACCATAATCTCTACCATGACTAAAGTGGGTCTGCTCTGTGATGACCTACCTACCAATATTCTTAAAAACTTCGACTGACTCTGCGGTGGGTTTGCTCTGTTGTGGCCCATTACCTGTCTGCATGTCAAGAGTCAGCACTGTCTTTCCGTTGGAAGGACAACACTGCTTCTTCAAGACTGCATGGAAATCCACTACTTCTGTGTACATTTTCTTTTACTGCTCACACTTTGAGAAAAAAAAACACTGCAATTTTACTGTGATGAATGATCAGGACTGTCTTTATGGACTGTGAGAAAATTTTAGCTTTTGACCAACATTGTATCAACAAGTGTGTGCATTTGATATCTTTGTTATTGTAATTATAAAATTTTTTTATCAAATCATTATTGGACACTGCCCAAATCAATTTGTAAAATTTTTTGTGGGGAGCATGACGGCTATGTAAATAGGCTGTTTAGGTTTTGTTATTGGTAACGCCACGTAGCGCTTTGTATGAAAATCACTGGCTGTGCTGTGTGCAGTCTGTGGCTAGTTTGCATTGTTGTCTGCCATCGTAGTGTTGGGCAATTGGCTGTTAACAGCGCGTAGCGTTGCGCAGTTGGAGGTGAGCCGCCAGCAGTGGTGGATGTGGGGAGAGAGATGGCAGAGTTTTGAAATTTAGTAAGACTCGATGTCATGATTTGCTATATACATTATGACTTTTGAACGCTACTGAGGTAAATACATTGTTTGTTCTGTATCAAAATCTTTCATTTGCTAACTGTGCCTATCAGTAGTTAGTGCCTCCCGTAGTTTGAATCTTTTATTTAGCTGGCAGTAGTGGCGCTCGCTGTATTGCAGTCGTTCGAGTAACGAAGATTTTTGTGAGGTAAGTGATTTGTGAAAGGTATAGGTTAATGTTAGTCAGAGCCATTCTTTTGTAGGGATGATTGAAAGTCAGATTGCGTTGCGCTAAAAATTATTGTGTGCCAGTTTAAGCACAGTCATGTATAATTTTTCTAAGGGGACGTTTCAAAGAGCAGACCTCGCCTTCTTTCGGGTCTCGCCTGGTGTTTACCTTCCCGTCTGCTCTACGACTGGAAGGCCACAGCGCGAGCAGCTGTTCGGTTTGTCATCAGTGGACCGAGCCACACAAGGAGCAGGTGCGTCGCTTCCCTGTGTTTTCAGCGAGGCGGTTAGAGAGACCTGCTGGAGGCAGACATTTTCTGATCGCTGGGAATTAATGGACACTGGTTCCGTTCAGTGAGTGCTGATGTACCTCTGCGTCTGTCCGGTATTTCCAACCGTGGGGACAGCGACTGCGCCTGCTCGTTCTGTCGAAGAGTTTGGCCGCACTTTGGGGTGGTCACCTCTTCAGTCGCTTGGTTATTGTGATGCCTTGCTGTATAATTGGCGCTGGCCGGGGTGGCCTAGCGGTTCTAGGCGCTACAGTCTGGAACCGCAGGACCGCTATGGTCGAAGGTTAGAATCCTGCCTCGTTCATGGACGTGTGATGTCCTTAGGTTAGTTAGGTTTAACTACTTCTAGGTTCTAGGGGACTGATGGCCTCAGAAGTTAAGTCCCACAGTGCTCAAAACCATTTGTATAATTGGATGATTGGCAGGGATTAATTTTCTGTGGGTATCATTTCAATATCTTTTAAATTGTTTTTTGTATCAATGCCCTAAATTTTTGTATGATTAATTATTGTCATTTAAAATCAGATGTGGTCTTATTGTCACCGCTATTCGGGAGTAAAGTTTTTTTGTTGTCAACGTTAATTATTTACTGAAATCTAACTTTTAATACTGGAGTTATTTAACATTTGTGCTTCTATGTTCTTTTATTTACTGCTTTAAATGAGAACTTCGTGTCTTAACTGTTATCCCCATTTGGGCATGTAATCGTATTACGGTCGGAATGAATTACTGTAACAAAATTTGATTTCAAAGTTTCAGTCATTTCAGTTTACTGTCTGATTGACAACTCATGATGATTAAAATTAAAGCCATTTTGGGCGCAAGATTATTAGAATCTGAGTTAATGGCTTGGCTAAAACTCAGAACTTGAGTGAGTGTGCAATTCTTTGGTTTCGATCATTGCCGCCATTCTGGACGAACAGGACTGACTTACGTAATGTTTGTATTAGAACTCAGTAATCAGTTGGAACTTCAATGCTTGTAGTTCATTTAATGGTTTTGATAGAATTAACTGTTCAAAACTGAATGGCCTGAGGAATAATTCTTGACCTTGATGGAAATGATATTTAGTTTAGACAATGAAGGACTGTGTGTGTGACTATGAATGATGCTGCGTTTGTATGTTTACCTCTCTCAACCCTCCACTTGACAGCCACGTTTATTGCTCTTAGAGTTGCCCTTTTTTATTATGTAACTTAAAATGACGTGTATCAAGGAGAATAAGTCTTCAAAAGGCAACACAATGGGATAGTGGAAGTAAAACATTTTCATTTCTGCTGGTTTGGTGCAGCTCTCCTCGTTAATGTATTCTCGTATCGTGTGTAATCCTCTCCACCGCTGTACAGTTTCTCCAGCCTACATCCGTTTGAAGGTGCTTGCTGTATTCGAGACATAGTCTCCCTCTACAATTTTTGTGTCCCACGACTCTTTCAGTTACTAAATTAAATATTCTGTCGTATCTCAGGATGCGTTCTATCACCTTATTTCTTCTTTTAGTCAAGCAGTGTCATAAACCTCTTTTTTGCCAGTTCTATGCATAACTTGTTCATTAGTTACGACACCTGCTCTAACCATCTAATCAATCGGTTCTTTGGAATGAGATTTTCCCTCTGCAGGGGAGTGTGCGCTGATATGAAACTTCTTGCCAGATTAAAACTGTGTGCCCGACCGAGACTCGACCTCGGGACCTTTGCCTTTCACGGGCAAGTGCTCTACCATCTTAGCTACCGAAGCACGAGTCACGCCCGCTACTCACAGCTTTACTTCTGCCAGTACCTCGTCTCCTACCTTCCCGAGTTCGAGTCTCGGTGGGGCACACAGTTTTAATCTGCCAGGAAGTTTCATATCAGCGCACACTCCGCTGCAGAGTGAAAATCTGATTCTGGAAACATCCCCCAGGCTGTGGCTAAGCCGTGTCTCCGCAATATCCTTTCTTTCAGGAGTGCTAGTTCTGCAAAGTTCGCAGGAGAGCTTCTGTAATTGGAAGGTAGGAGACGAGGTACTGGTGGAAGTAAAGCTATGAGTACCAGGCGTGGGTCGTGCTTCGGTAGCTCAGATGGTAGAGCACATGCCCGCGAAAAGCAAAGGTCCCGAGTTCGAGTCTCGGTCGGGCACACAGTTTTAATCTGCCAGGAAGTTTCATATCAGCGCACACTCCGCTGCAGAGTAAAAATCTCATTCTGGAAACGTCCCGCAGGCTGTGGCTAAGCCATGTCTCCGCAATATCCTTTCTTTCAGGAGTGCTAGTTCTGCAAAGTTCGCAGGAGAGCTTCTGTAATTGGAAGGTAGGAGACGAGGTACTGGTGGAAGTAAAGCTATGAGTACCAGGCGTGGGTCGTGCTTCGGTAGCTCAGATGGTAGAGCACATGCCCGCGAAAAGCAAAGGTCCCGAGTTCGAGTCTCGGTCGGGCACACAGTTTTAATCTGCCAGGAAGTTTCATATCAGCGCACACTCCGCTGCAGAGTAAAAATCTCATTCTGGAAACGTCCCGCAGGCTGTGGCTAAGCCATGTCTCCGCAATATCCTTTCTTTCAGGAGTGCTAGTTCTGCAAAGTTCGCAGGAGAGCTTCTGTAATTGGAAGGTAGGAGACGAGGTACTGGTGGAAGTAAAGCTGTGAGTACCAGGCGTGGGTCGTGCTTCGGTAGCTCAGATGGTAGAACACATGCCCGCGAAAAGCAAAGGTCCCGAGTTCGAGTCTCGGTCGGGCGCACAATTTTAATCTCCCAGGAAGTTTCAATCGGTTCTTTGCTTGTGAACCTTCCATAAATAGCACAAAAATTTTGCCTACTGCATCCTTGAGCATAAAAGGTAAAAATTACGCACATTACTTTACAATTTTTTTTGTGTCTGTACACAATGAACTTAGTCTGGCTTTCGTGAGATGTGAATTTTATTTTTGACAATTAACTGGCACACATGATGGCATTCTTACTATCTAAACTGCGAGAAACAGTTCTCCACCTACATCTCCGAACAGCATGTGATGATGGAGGGATTAAAAGCTCTGTAGTTAAATCCTTTCAAAGCACTTGCATCACCATCACCATGACCAGCATCATGATCACAGAATTCTTATGGAATGTCACATTTCAAAAACTTTTATTCCTTTATTTTTTGTACTATTTATGTTCACATTTCCTTTCCATTTAAAAGTACATTTCAAACAAATACTTTTAATTAAGAGTTCCTAACACCTAAACTTATGTTTGCTGTTAAAATATTTTCCTTTTCCAGAGAAGCTTTACTTACTATTAGAAGCGTACATTTTATAGCCTTTTCATTTCTGCTATTCAGTTATTTTGCAATCCAAATAGCAAAACTCATCTGATTCCCCAAGTATTACTTGACTTAATTCGACTACAATACGCTATGCTTGTTTCACTTTGTCGCTGATCATCTTGTAACCTCTTTCCAGTATACTACTCAACTACTCAGTGTGATCAGCTGTTCTTTAATATGGTTTGACGTCGATGAGAGAATTATACCACTAGCACACCTTAGAGTTTTTGTTTTTCTCCCTAAATCTTCAATCTTTTCTAAATTTCTCTGTTGACTGCTTAACTGTTTGCGCAGTGCACAGATGGTATCACATTGGATACATTCTACAACTCTATTTCAATTCCTTTATAACTACAGTCTCCCTTTCACGTCATACGAAATGTTGAACTGCAGTTGTTTCCTGTACATGTTGTAAATAACTTTCAGTTTCTGTTTCTTTTCCCAGATACTTCAAAGAATATATTTAAGTTTATTCACGGTATTGGTCGATATCTCTGTGCATTGTGGGTCTATGATAACTATTTCTTTAGACAATGTTAGATTTTGCGTACATATTTATGGACTTAGTGCAGCATTCTTGTCATACGTGTACATTCCAGTAAATGTAGTGAAGAAAGAGATTTTCACTCCGCAGCGGAGTGTGCTCTGATATGAAACTTCCTGGCAGGTTAAAACTGTGTTCTGGACAGAGATTCGAACTCGGGACCTTTACATTTCCTGAGTTCGAGTCTCGGTCCGGCACACAGTTTTAATCTACCAGGAAGTTTCAATTGTAGTGAAGTTTGTGACAGGATGAAGTGAAAATTGAAAGAGTTTTTCTTTTGTTTAAAGCTGTTTATTAGAAGAAGGAAGAGAGTGAAAGGTTACAGCAAGTGTGTTTTCATATCCAAGTTTGTGTTCAGCGGTAGTAGTAGGGGTAGCCGACGGCAGCGTAAGGGTAGGCGGAGTAGGCGCTGACGGCGGGGTAGCCGAAGGCGCTGTAGGCGTAGGGGGCGGCGTAGGCGTAGTAGGCCTCGGCGCCCTTCAGGGTCTCCTTGGCCTTCTCCTGGGCCAACACGGCCGCCACCAGCAGCACTACGAGGAGAGAGCACACCTGCGAACAGATGTACACCATACTAAGTCCAAGTTGAAGGTAGTTCATAGTAAAAACGGGTTAATATTTACACAAAGTCAAAATTGGGAAAGACAGTGTAGTGGAACAACTGAAACACGTTTAATTTCTAGAAAGTATATCTGATGAATAAAGCAAGGAAGCGTCGGAAAGGAAGATAGAGTTTAACGTCCTGTCGACATCAAGGTCATTAGAGACAGAGCACATGCTCGCATTGTGTCAAGGATGGCAAGGAAATCGGGCATGCCTTTTCAAAGGAACCATCCCATCATTTGCTTGGAGCGATTTAGCGAAATCAAGGAAAACTAAATCTGGAGCGACTCGATGTGAATTTGAACTGTCGCCCTACCAAGCTACTGCGCTACCTCGCTCGGTGAAGGCATCAGAATTAGAGCGTCGGAGTTGTAGAAAACTTTTAAAACTGAAAAAATAAACTCCGTCCGAACAGGCTTCGGAAGGTAAGACGGTACCGACCGACCGCCCTGTTATACTCAACCTACAGGCCTCATTGGATGCGGGTATCTAGGAGTAGGTGATCAGTACACCGCCATCCTAGTTTTTGTTAGTTTACGAGATCGGAGTAGCAACTTCTCAGTCAAGTAGTTCCTCGATTGACCTCACAAGGGCTGAGTGTGAACCCTGGTCGCCAACAGCGCTCGGCATATCGGACAGTTCTCATCCAAGTGCCAACAGATAGCGCTGAACTTTGTTGATCTGACGGGACCGGTGTTCAAAATGGTTCAAATGGCTCTGAGCACTATGGGACTTAACTTCTGACGTCATGAGTCCCCTAGAACTTAGAACTACTTAAAACTAACTAACCTAAGGACATCACACACATCCATGCCCGAGGCAGAATTCGAACCTGCGACCGGCTGGACTGGTGTTACCACCGCGGCAAAAATTTTAACCAGTGAAAAATTTATTCTGATGTCAGAGACTGTTTTGGAAAAGAAAAGTGAATTCCTAGAGCAAAGAATTGTATGGAAGTAAATGAGGACAACTGGAAATTCAGCGAAGAAAAGCGGTTGAGATATGAAGGTCAATGTCGTATGTCATTGTTGGTTGAGATATCCGTGGAGTATCAGAATGTAAGAAAGGCGTCTTTCCTCGGTGCACGTTGTCCAGTTCCCTTGCGCGTTTGTGCGAGTTTTGTCGTACACGTATTTGTAGAGTGTAGGTAAGTGTAATGGATGTGTGTGAAGTGTAGAGGTATTTTTGTGTTGTATGATGATGATAAGACAACGGAGAGGATTAACCACCTGGTGCCAGCAGACAGCCTGCTTCTCTCGAATGGCAACAAGGCAGCTACTGAGCTTAACATGCCCATCCCATGGTGCCACTTGCCCTCAGTCCACGAGACTCTGTGGAGAGGTGTGGTATTTAATTCGTGACATCGTCAAAAAGACTGGTGTACAGGAAGTTCAGGCTACCACCTACCCACCCGCTGCCGGCCGAATACTGGCAGTGAAAGTTCCGTCCAGCAGCAGTATTCGGATCGGGTTACCTCCGAGTCGAGCATCTCCACAAAGACGTGCGATGACGACCACGGCTATGCTGGAGGTACGTGTGAGATATGGCGCTATCGAAGAATGTTGGCAATTAACTGGACAGATGCTGTACGAAATCGAAAAGTAACAAAAGGAGCAGGTGACGAAAGAATGAGGGACATATTTGTGGGACATCTGCTGCGGTACCTCAGAAAGGTAAACTTGACACTGTTGGAAGAAGTGAAAACGGGAAATGGCAGGGGCAGACAAACATTAGACTGTGCAAAAGAGGTTTTAAAGAGTTTGTGGTGTAGTAGTTATGTAAAGCTGGAGAGGTTAGATGGAAGTAGGAGAAGATGAATTACAGCTTAAAATCAGTCACTAGATTGATGACTCAAAAAAGAATCTTTCTAGTCAATAATGTAACTGAAATGATCAAATTTTGATATTATCCATGATGGATGCAAGGTCATGGTTGTTAAACGTAATATTAAAATGTGGGTTCAACTGCTTTTCACAATGTAAATACGCTAGGACTGACGAGTTTCGAAGGAGCATGTCTTCATCATCAGAATTATTCTACAACAATCTTTTAAATGCATTTGCAGTAATGGTGTAAATAAGATTATTGAAAATTTGTGGACACTTTTCTTGTAACCACGCCTTCCTAAAATGTGCTTCAACATCGTTCATCCAGTCGGTAAAATAAAATACATCGGCTCCTCTGCAGTAGTGCGAAGATGCTTGTCACTGTTACTAGTGATACCGATATCTAATCAACACACACCTCAAGACACTGTACAATGTATGGAAACAGTTATTTATAACATTGCTAGTCACGTACTTTCCTATCTCGTTCATAAATGGAGAGAGAGTAGAAAATGGCTGCCTTTTTGCCGCTATTCCAGAAATAATAACTTTTATTTTGTGCTTACGTGAGATTAGTTCCGGAGGTTGCAGAATTGTTCTGCTCTACGTCGCAATTATGGTTCTCGAAGCTTCCTAAACAGTGTATAGCTACAAGATCATCTTCCTCCCTTCAAGAAATGCCATCTAAGCTAACGGAGCATTTCCTTAATATTCCCCTTCTGATCCAGCCGACTGGTAACAAATCTAGAACCTAGCCTAGGAATTGCTTCGATTTCTGCCTTTAATCCGACCAGGTGGGGATCCCAAAAATTCGAACAGTAGTGAATAATGGGTCGCTCAAGTACCTGTACCCAGCGTTCTGCTTCAGAAATATATCTCAGAGAGCGTATGTTTTAACTTCGAATAGTGTGACATGACTTGTGTCAGCTATTCTAAGTCAGTGGTTTGAATAATAAACTACAGAAAAAGACACGTTTTGCTCGCAGAGCCAGAACAACTGAACTTTCACATGCATCTTCCAATGCCTCAGTGCGACATTCTACCCTCCTAGCTTCGTATAAGAACTAAGGAAGCTACACAGTTGAAGCGGCTTTACAACATTAAAAAAAATCATGTTTTACAGATATTGTTCTACTTCTCAGTTTATGTTATCGAATTATTTGTCGACAAAACTGGTGCAGTATGTTTCATTAATTTATTTACAATCCAAGCGTTATTCTTAGAATCTATTCTTATATATAGAAACGAAACTGAATTAAGTAGAATATTTAAATGAAAGGCACATTTTAGAGGGAGCCTGTTGGTTGCAGGATAATGTGGATGGAATAGGTTGTGGTCTGTTGGAAGAATCATTGTGAAGTTCGATTGGAGAAATGTAGGGAAATCACAAGAAATCTAAGTGGGAGTGAACCTACAGCAATCTGAAC
The DNA here is from genome assembly GCF_023897955.1 of Schistocerca gregaria. Lineage (NCBI taxonomy): Eukaryota > Metazoa > Arthropoda > Insecta > Orthoptera > Acrididae > Schistocerca > Schistocerca gregaria. Next base: position 872,847,267 of record NC_064922.1, read on the forward strand.
TTCACTTCAGCCAAGTAGGATACTAGTATTTTAACCACTATAGCACATAGCTTGGATCGCTCTTAACATTTGTGTCCTAAGAAACGGAATTGAAGCACTATGATGTATTCTTTTACTAAAAGCATCTGCGGTATCATAGCGCGGCAAGAATGTGTGATATTACGATATAAATGTAAAAACTTCAACCTCTGGATAAATATTCTTGGGTAAGAGACTTCTAGCGTGGCCCATCTAATCCCGAATGACACGTTGTCGACGGGACGTTAAACACCAGTCCCCTCCTCCTCTTCCTCTAGAGTGGCTCAAGAAGGCAAACGCTTGAGGCGACGAACAGTCCCAGAACAGCAAATAAGGTAGCTAAATGGAGAGAGCGTGCAGTACTTACGAAAGCCTTCATGGTGTCTGATTGAGCTCGGCTGGATACCGTGATGCAGGTCCGGCGCGCGCCGTCCTTTATATACCGGGAGGTGGTCCTCAGCCGTTCGACCTTGGACTGGCCACCACGCCCGGCCATGCGGACGATGGACCACCTGTGGTATCCCCCGATGCCCGCAACAAGGACAACCGCCACCGCCTCCCGCACAGTCGCCTCTGCAGAACACGCCAGCATCCTCTGGCGAGCACGTCATTCTGTCCCCATACTTGATCCCAGGGGCTTCGTTGCTTCCCAAAATATATAACTATGGAAGTGAATTTATCTTGTGTACCAGTTATCTTCCTTTCAGAGTACTGATACAACAACTCTATACTCAGCACTCATATAGCACAATGATCCGTACCCTGCTGGCCGGTATGGCCGAGCGTTTCTAGGCGCTTCAGTCTGGAACTACGCGACCACTACGGTCGCAAGTTCGACTCCTGCCGCGGGCATGGATGTGTGTGATGTCCTTAGATTAGTTAGGCTTAAGTAGTTCTAAGTTCTAGGGGACTGATGAGCTCAGATGTTGTCCCATAGTGCTCAGAGCCATTTGAACCATTTGATCTGTACCCCAATGCACAGATCACATCAATAATCAAGAAAGGAAATAGGAGTAATGGACTGAATTACAAAACCATTTCACTGACGTCGATTTATAGTAGGATATTAGAACATGCAATGTGTCAGAACATTATGAAATACCTCGAAGCAAACGTTCCATTGACACACAGTCAGCTTGGATCCAGAACATATTATTCTTGTGAAATACAACTAGTTCTTTATTCACACGAAATAATGAGACAAGGGATATGAAATTGATTCCATGTTTCTAATTTTCCTGAAGGATTTTGGCACCGTTCCTCACAAGAGATTTCCAATCACATTGAATGCCCATAAAGTGTCATCTCAGTTGTGCGGTTAGATTTGTGATTTCTTGTCAGAAAGGTAACAGTTCGCAGTATTTAGCGGTAAGTCACGGGTAAAACAGAAGTTCGCAGTATTTAGCGGAAAGTCACAGAGGTAAAACAGAAGTGTTATAGGTGTTCTCTTTCTCTTCTATATGAATAACGTAGGGTAGCAGACAATGTGAGAAGCCCTCATAGATGGTTGGAAGATGATACTGTCATTTACCATTTCGTTAAGTCACCAGAAGGCGAAAATCAATTGGAAAATGATTTAGACAAGGTATCTGTGAGACAAGTGACAACTGGCTCTAAATAATGAAAAGTGTGAAGTCATCCACACGAGTACTAAAAGAAAGTCATTGCATTTCGGTTAGGCGATAAATCACACAAATCTAAAGGCTGTCAATTCAACTAAATAATTTATCATTACAGTTACGAAGAGATTAAATCGGAACGATCACATAGATAACGTTTTAGCGAAACCGAACCAAAGGCTGCGTTTTACTAGCAGAACACCTAGAACATACAACAAGTCTGCTGAAGCATTGCCTACACCATGCTTGTCCGTCCTCTTCTGGAGTATTGCTTCGCAGTATGGGAATCGTACCAGATAGGACTGACAGAGAACACAGAAAATGTTCAAAGAAGGGTGGCTAGTTTCGTACCTTCGTGAAATAGGCGAGAGTGTGGCACGAATATGATACGCCAGTTGGTTGGCAATAACTAAAACAAAGGCTTTTTAGATGCGGCGGGATCTTTTCTGAAATTTTAATTACTGACTTTCCCATCTGAATGCGAAAATATATTATTAATACTCATTTTATAGTGAGAAATGATCACCGTAGCACAATAAGGGAAATCAGAGCTCGCACGCAAAGATTTAAATGTTCGTTTTCCTCGCGCTGTTCGAAAGTGGATCGGTAGAGAAAGAGTGTGAAGGGAGTCAATTGAAACCTCTGCCAGGCGCCTAAGCGTGAATTGCAGAGAAATTATGTAATCTGGAAATTTGTGGTAAGGCCAATCGCACCAAACTGCTGAGGTCATTGGTCACTAAGCTTACACACTACTTAATCTAACTTAAACTAACTTACAATAAGGACAACACACACACCCATGCCCGAGGGAGGACTCGAACCTCCGACGGGGGCAGCCACTCGATCCGTGACAAGGCGCCTTAAACCCCGCGGCTACCCCGCGCGGCACAATTATGTAGACCTGGAAGTAGACACTGGTTGATCATGAAGACACCGAAATATGATAGAGTGAAGAAGGACATTTGCATTCTGAAATTGATTCACAGGAAATGACTGAAAAGCAATTTCTCTTTTTGATCTTCGCTCTGACGCGAAAATGGGTGGCATAGAAATAAGACAGTCCGTTATGACAGGAAAACTCTCGTTCGAGCGATACTTGAGTATTGTTCGTCAGTCTAGAATCCGTACTAGGTAGGACTGATAGAGGAAATTAAAAAAATCCAAAGAAGAGCAGCACTTTTCGTTACGGGTTCAGGTCCATTTAGTAAGCGCGAAAGCGTGACGCTGATGCTCAACCTAATTCAAAGAAATGGTTGTAAGCACTATGGGACTCAACATCTGAGGTCATCAGTCCACTAGACTTCGGAGTAGCAACTTCTCAGTCAAGTAGTTCCTCGATTGATCTCACAAGGGCTGAGTGTGAACCCTGGTCGCCAACAGCGCTCGGCATATCGGACAGTTCTCATCCAAGTGCCAACAGATAGCGCTGAACTTTGTTGATCTGACGGGACCGGTGTTCAAAATGGTTCAAATGGCTCTGAGCACTATGGGACTTAACTTCTGACGTCATGAGTCCCCTAGAACTTAGAACTACTTAAACCTAACTAACCTAAGGACATCACACACATGCATGCCCGAGGCAGGATTCGAAACTGCGACCGTAGCAGCAGCGCGCTTCCGGACTGAAGCGCCTAGAACCGCTCGATCACAGCGGCCGGCTCAACCTAATTCAGCGGGAAATGTTGCAAGAGAGGCATTCTGCATCACGGAGTGTTTAGCGTTAAAAGTCCGAGAGCAGACGTTCCCAGGTGGGTCAGTCAGTATGTTGTTTAATCCTACGTATATTCGAGAAGAAACCATGAAGGTAAAATTCAAGAGATTCGACCTCACACTGACAGTTGTCACAATCGTTCTTTCCGCGAACCATTCACTGCTGGAGCAGGAAAACAAGAAAGGGGGAGAGTGACAGAGTAGTACACAAAGTACTCTGCCCCACACGTCGTGAGGTGGCTTGCGCAGTATAGATGTAGATGCTGATTCAGAGAAAGGTGTCTAGACCTGACTGGCTGTTCGTGACAGTCTATATGGAATATGCATCAAAGCTGTACCCTCTCTTACGAACAGTACGTCGTATGCCTTCAACAACAGAATGTCTCACGTGATCAGCAAATGACGTAGGTCGTTTCTGCCTTTCAGAAACATCGCAGGTCTGGAGGTTGAAGTCAGTGTGTTGTAGAATTATGAGAATTATGGAAGACATTTGAAATAACGTTTTTTTTTTTTTTTTTTTTTTTTTTTTTTTTTTGCATTTAAACAACCCCGTCGAAGTGAACGTAAATTCCTCAAACACTGACCTTGTAGATAACATTCTGGAAGCCTTCGATACTGTTCCGCATCTTCGCCTAATAAACAAGATGCGTCCTTACGGAATATCGGGTGTACGGCTGTTTTAAAGACTTTCTATCTGAGCGAACCCTCTACGTCACTGTACGTGAACTGGAAGACATTAACGGTGAAAGTGGCATCCAGTGTACCCCAAAAAAAGTATGATTGGGCTGTTGTCGGTACGTAGATTGTTTTGTTATTACATCTCCCTCTCTCAACTGAGTGACCAGCGCATTTGACTGTCATTCGGAGGACTCGAAATCGATTCGAGGTACTCCCAGGGTTTTTCCGTCGTTGGGAGGACTGGAATACAGTGCACTCGACCTCGCCAGACCAATGGAGAAGCTGCTTCACCGAACAGTAGCGGTTCCGGATCACGAAAACTGACAACGGCAGACAGACCGGTATGCTGACACCATGTCCCTCCATACCGCACTCAGTAACGTCATTGTCAGACAGTGACACGGCGGTAGCGACGGGTCCGCCTGTGACTGTGGACGGAGTTTACGATTTATTGTTAGATGCTTCACAGACGTCAGTCTCTTTGTCTGCGGGACCACAGCCTCCATAAATTATTTAACCATTTGTCTGACGAACTCATGTGTGTTTAACACAAGCGTCCATTCAGACTGCCGGCCGGTGTGGCCGAGAGGTTCTAGGCGCTTCAGTCTGGAACCGCGCGACTGCTAGGTGGCAGGTTCGAATTCTGCCTCGGACATAGATGTGTGTGATGTCCTTAGGTTAGTTAAGTGTAATTAGTTCTAAGTTCTAGGGGACTGATGACCTCTGATGTTAAGTTCCATAGTGCTCATAGCCATTTTGAACCATTCAGACTCGGCACGTAACAAATTTTCGGAGACATCTCGGTCGCTGATAAATTCATTTATTGTAAAGCGTTTGCATACGCCATCTTAAAGAAAGCTATGACAATATAAGACAACACAAAATAACCAGTAGAACACATCTGGATACTTGACAAAGAAAAATCAAGTGGCAGCAGGAATGAAACTTGTGCTGAGACGTAAGTGAGCGTTGGCGGCGTTGTGCTATATTTGAATCCTCTGACTGACTGGCGTCCCGGTAGCAGAAGCGAGTGACGCACTGATCCGGTCGGTTGATAGCTGTTTGTGAGTAAGGAAAAGGCGGGACCCGTGCCGCGGTTAGTGTGTGGGTGTTGGTACAAGGCGGCAGCAGGTACTGACAGAGGGGACAGTCTGTTGACATGGTGGCTGTAGCATTTGCTGTATTCTGAGCTATATGCACAACACCGTCCATTGTGGCAGATTTCTCGCTTTTGGAGAGAGAATGCCGCCGTAGTTTGCCTTCTGGAATGTTCTCACCGTATGCAGTTTGGATGTGGGCGGCTGGGGTAGTGCTTTGCATGACAGCTTATGGACTACTAAAAAGTTGTGTGTTTATTCCATCAGTGAACCTCTCCTGTGGTGTTTGAAAGACGAGATTTTCTTGCAATTACTGTAAACTACTGGCCATTAAAATTGCTACACCACGAAGATGACGTGCTACAGACGTGAAATTTAACCGACAGGAAAAAGATGCTGTGATATGCAAATGATTAGCTTTCCAGAGCATTATCACAAGGTTGGCGCCGGTGGCGACACCTACAACGTGCTGACATGAGGAAAGTTTCCAACCGATTTCTCTTACACAAACAGCAGTTGACCGGCGTTGCCTGGTGAAACGTTGTTGTGATGCCTCGTGTAAAGAGGAGAAATGCGTACCATCACGTTTCAGAATTTGACTGTAGCCTTTCGCGATTGCGGTTTATCGTATAATAATAGAGAATTGTGAAGTTGGTTCGATGAACCCTCTGCCAGGCACTTAAATGTGATTTGCGGAGTATCCATGTAGATGTAGATGCAAATGTTAGGGTCTCGCTCCTTCTGCTGGCACCAGCGCCCGTAATGGGAGGAAAAGCCTGAAGATGGTCCGAGGAAAAAGCCGAAACCTGTTGCTAACGAATAAAAATCTGTAAAAGCGATGGAGACTGTTTTTATTTGATTTTTGTCATTTTGTAACGATTGTTGCTTTTCTCCAATTACAGAATGCTTGCTAAAAATTTTAAATTTCACAAGAAGCGTTTGCCCAACAGCTTTACAACCGATGTCAGAAGTGTGATGTAGTTAATGTCAATTGCTTTGAAGACCAATAAAGGTATTTTGCTTCTAACAGTTGTTTCCTTTATTTTCTAGGATCTTTGACGGAAATTTTCCTATGCACCGTGTGTAATAATATGCATCTAGCAACTAACAGCAAAACTGAGAATGAGGGACTAACATTGTGTGATTCTTGAGCGTAATTTTCCTATTCAGTAGTAAACAAAAGTGCAGAGACAGTCGTATTTCAAGATATGATTAATTTTAATTCACGTTCATGGCTCTGAGCACTGTGGCACTTAACATCTATAGTCATCAGTCCCCTAGAACTTAGAACTACTTAAACCTAACTAGCCTAAGGACATCACACAACACCCAGTCATCACGAGGCAGAGAAAATCCCTAACCCCGCCGGGAATCGCACACAGCAACCCGGGCGCAGGAAACGAGAACGCTACCGCACGACCACGAGCTGCGGACTTCACGTTCATGAATGCGGCCCTGAGGTAAATACAATTGGCAGCTTACCGCAGAATCAGCGGGGTCGGGTATCGCTGCCACTGCGCCGTTAGAGGATGTGAGAGGGCGAATATTTTATTATTTGTCTTCCAGCCCGGATAACTCTTGGGTATGCAGGAATTATACCGATCAGCAATTATGGTATAAATTTTGACACTGAAATAACATGGATTCTTGAATGTGCAACTAGTAAAGATGTGGTACGTTTTCGTAGCAAGGAATATGAAATGTAATTAAGGCTATTGTAATGTAATAAAATGGGTAGAAGAAAAACGACATTCAAAACATTAGTAAATATCTAAAATTGTATCCCATATCGCAAAATGAATTTAAATATTAAGTCGAATTATTGTTATTAATCAAATATGGTTCAAATGCCTCTGAGCACTATGGGACTTAACATCTGCGGTCATCAGTCCCATAGAACTTAGAACTACTTAAATCTAACTAACCTAAGGACAACACACATATCCATGCCCGAGGCAGGATTCGAACCTGCGACCGTAGCCGTCGGGCGGTTCCCGACTGAAGTGCCTAGAACCGCTCGGCCACTCCGAGCGGCTGTTATTAATGAATCATTCATTCACATAGACAACAGAACAATACTTTGTGAGATTATTATAGTATCAGAACTGTCGGGTTGTCGAAGTGTCTGCAGTGTGAAACAGAGAAGAGTCGATAGAAGTGTCCCGAATTGTGCCGACTTTATATGGTCAGTACTTGGGCCCCGGCGCCAAACTTTTCACGTCCTTAGTGTAGCTAGTCTTTTGGGGGCTCGTAACATACCAGCTTAGGTAGGTTACCAATTAACAACAAGATCGGTACATATGCAGCCCGAGATAACGTCTCAAAATGTGTATTGTCTCTTGATGAAAAAAGTTTGACGCTCATTGCACCAGAGAAACTATTGCCTGGCACATTCCTGCAATATGTTGTCGTAACGTTTAGGGAAAGAATGACATTTGTGAAATGGCGTGTTGGCCATTTTAATGAAAAATGTGTTTCACTAACAATCTGCCTCCTTTGCTACCAAACATACAAGCAGTCGTGGCAACTGCTTTGACGTACTATGATCAATAGTTATATTTTATCCTTGACGTAGGTTTATCTCTGCTATCACGTGAAATCCAGACCACGCCCACTTTCTACGGGGTTTAGGCCGTTCTTCGACGTCCGACTCGTGAGTCGGCAAGATTCAGCACAACTAGGAGCACCTCCGAAGATGTCCAACGTAGCCTTGGACGAAACGTCAGGGATGAAGAGTTCCATGGACCACGGCTATACAACCCGGGAGAATTCTCGGCAGGTCAAACATTATGAACTGCATGCGTGTCATCCAGCATAATCAGACGTTTCACCGAGCCTCACTGCGCCAGTACCTCACTCGAGCCTTCGAGGCGCGCAGGACAGATGCCAGTAGTGTGATTGGGGACGCCACCGTTGACCAATGATCTACCAGATGGGCGCTAAATTCCTACCAGACACCACTCATCGTAAGAACTTGCTTTAGACAATCGAAGACATGTATAGTATGTAAAATGAACTGCAATTTTAAAGTCCAAAGCAGGGTCCAAGAGAATTCCATCAAGCCCCTGAAATATACGCTCAGCTACATTCGAGACATACTGCGAAAATCCCAGTCTCTTTTTGGGTACTTATGAGTCATCTCACATGGGGATGGGGCTATTTCTTCTTGTACGTCAATCTCATCACCTCAGATTAACAAGTACCCGAACGTTCTCAATTCTGTGTTTTATGCATTCCAGTAGCCGTATTTTCTGAATATCTTTATGTTGGAAGTGGAGTGACGTGTAGTTATGGCCACGAAAAGTCGGCCAATCACCAACAATGTGGAAGCGCGTGCATTTCAACAAACTTGCCACAGGTAATACCGATTATGTTTGCAGACCGCAGTTAGTAGTGGTTAAATTAGCTAAACGTAATTCTTCAGGCTTTCCCGGCCATCTAATGACATCTTGGGTTGTAGGTGTCCTGCCGGACATCAGCGTCGTACTTGCACGATATTTCCGTAGCGTAACTCGTTACCTTCATCAGGTGCGACCTGAGACTGAGTCTTAGGTCTCAGGTCGCACCTGAATAAGGTAACGAGTTAAGCTACCGAAATATCGTGCAAGTACGACTCTGATATCCGGCAGAACACTCGACAACCCAAAATGTCGTAGCTAAACGTAATTTTTTTAGGTGCCCAGTTAGAGATAAACAAAATTTTAATCCTTATCCACTTAGATATGATTTTTCTCCAATGACTGCTGGACGCAGCTTCGCTAATACTCGTATACAAACTAGGTAATTTCATTTCGTTGCCTTAATAATTAGCCCTATAAAAAAGCACAGCAGTAAGGTAGTCCACATACGACACTGTAAACAAATGGCTCTGAGCACTATGGGACTTAACATCGATAGTCATCAGTCCCCTAGAACTTAGAACTACTTAAACCTAACTAACCTAAGGACATCACACAACATCCAGGCATCACGAGGCAAAGAAAATCCCTGACCCCGCCGGGACCGAACCCGGGAACCCGGGCGTGGGAAGCGAAGACGCTACCGCACGACCACGGGGTGCGGCGACACTGTAAACGACGTAGTTTCTGATAATGAAGCCACAGGGTACGTTTTTCCGCTAAAGTACGGAGAACGTGGATGAACTTTTATCCTGAGAAGCAGAGCAGTAACTGTTCAGTAAGCCGCTGATGTCAGATATTCTGAGCGTGCGTCTGATCGTTGACCAATGATATGGCACAACGCCACCTACGTTACATGCACGGCATCTCCCTTCAGCACAGAATTGTGAGGCGCATTATTGGCCATTCCGTTCAAGCCTATACATATATATGAATTTTCTGATCACCAGCAAATTGAGAATCACTCGAAAGCCCGTTGTTAACTGTGTGATTCGTTGCAAGAAAATAATGAGAAACATCATATCCGTGGCAAAAGAATTATTGTAAGTTGCGTATTATGAGAGTATGCATTTTGAAGACAAAGACACATTGAGGATCCACCAAAAACGTATTGTTCTTGGCACAATTCGTTATAACTAAATTTCAGTTAGTAACATAGCTACAATTAAAGCTTTTGGCAAGTGGGAATATGCTACCAGTGACTTGGTATCCGTGTACTATAGTGAGTAGCGCTGGAATATGCTACAAGTGGCTTGGCGCCAAGGTAGCGTTTATGATTGGTAAGATGGAGTGTTAGAGGCAGGGGTTAGCGGCTTGTCACATCTAATTTCTTTTCTAACATTCACGTATTTAATCTTATTTTAATATAAGTGTGTGCTATAATATTTGATGTAAACAAAACGGCCTCATTGGCCGAGCGGTTCTAGGCGCTTCAGTGTGGAACGGCGCGGCCGCTATGGTCGCAGGTTCGAATCCTGCCTCGGGCATGGATGTGTGTGATGTCCTTAGGTTAGTTAGGTTTAAGTAGTTCTACTTTCTAGGGGACTGATGACCTCAGATGTTAAGTCCCATAGTGCTCAGAGCATTGATTCTAACATAAGTCCTGGGGTCATTATTAACTTGTGTGTTCCTACATTTCTCCTGAACAAAAATTTATTTTGCTCGACATTATCTCTACAAGTTTTTCAACTCCTCTGTAAATAGTACATGTCAGTATTTTGAAACCATGACTCATTAAAGTGGTAGATCGTTAATATTCATACCAGTAAGCACGTCAGTTTTTGCAACTGGAATTATTACGTTCTTCCTGAAATCTGAGAATTTTTTGCATGTCTCATACACCATTCATATTATGCAGAATAGTTTTGCCATCGTCCTCTGTACTGCTTAGACTAAATTACACGATGATCCCATGATTTCAGCCTTTATGACTATTATCAAGTGACCATTGTGTATAGATGACTTATAAATATACTTGTGAAAGCCAAATTACATCACGTACTCTACAGAAATATATAGCTGGCAGCACATATTCTCAATAGGCCTATCTCCAGTATCTCAGCGTTCGCCTACTTACACATGCAAATGTTTGCAATGCTGCTACCAGATCACAACTCTAAAGAGGGGTGAATTGTATAATATCATCTGTGTGGTTTAATAGTTTAGTTTCTTGAGTTTCAGCGTGTTAATTTAATATCTGATTGCCACAGTTTTCACGTTTTCGTTTGCGTCTGAAAGTAAACCGATTTTGTGAAATATTACAAGTTCCTAATCAGGGGCGAATTATTTAGTTTCACCTGAGTGCTTCGATAGTTAGGTTTTTGAATTCTGCATATTAATCTAATTAGACACAGCTCCTGTGTTTTCGTCAGTGTCTACAGTTGAGCACATGCCAGTAGTCTGTTTATCTGCGCAGTTTAGTTTTACACTGTCTTATGTATGAGCAGGGACTGCGATTTTTGTGTGCAGATACGAGCCAAGTTAATAACACTTCGCTCTCATCTCGAAGCTGTGATGGCTTCAGTTACACAGCTTGAGGCTGTAGTGGATGGGCACCACTGTTGTGGACCGGCTGTGGGGACACAATGGATATCTAGCACGTCTGAGTCCTCTGATCGGTCCTCGCCGATGGCCAGCCCAGTTACTGCTTGCACTGGGGTTGACTCCTCACCTGTTGTCGAGTGGAAGGTCACCCTGGAGCGTATCAGGCAGCAAAAGACTTCCCAGGTCACCACACATAAGGCCTCCCAAGTTTGTCTGACAAACAGGTTCCAGTTGCCGTCTGTGGCTGACACTGTCACTCAGGCAGATGCCGTCACCTGTCCTGTTTCAGAGGGAACCTCTCAGCTTACAAGACCTGGACAGTCACAGAGGGTGGGATTATTGATAGTTGAGAGCTCGAAAATTAGGTGCGTTGTTGGGCCCCTTAGGGACATGGCTACCAATAAGGGAAAGAAAACCAATATGCACTCCGTGTGCATACCACGTGGAGTCATCCCAGATGTGGAACAGGTCCTCGTGGACACCATGAAGAGCACAGGGTGTAGCCAACTGTAGGTGGTGTCAATTGTAATTGGAACTGATTCTCTCTGGTTTCGAGTGGCTAACAGAAGTGATAAAGGCTGTCAGTCTTGATTACAACATGAAAGTAGAGCTGACCATGTGCATCGTAGTCGACGGGGCCGATTGCGGCCCTCTGGTACAGAGCCGATTGAAGGGTCTGAATCAGAGGCTCCGACGGTTCTGCGACGGTGTAGGCTGCAGATTCCTCGACTTTCGCCAAAGGGTGGTTGAATAGGTCAGGTGTCCACTATATGCAGTGGCTGTGTGGCGTGGACTGGGCAGCTTTTTGGGTTAAAGGGTCTCGGTAAAACACAAGAAAGGCTTCAGCCACAAAGGGTGCAGGCCGAACACAGAAAGAACATAGATACAGAAACCATCGGTATATTAGTTGTATATTGTCGTAGCTGTGTTGGGAACGTACCAGAGCTCCAAACGCTGACAGAAAGCACTGATATTCAAATCTTTATAGGCACTGAAAGCTGGCTAAAGCCGGAGATAAGCTCAACCGAAATTTTTGCGAAGAACCTAATGGTGTTCCGAAAAGATAGGCTAAACGCGGTTGGCGGTGTCGTGTTTCTTGCTGTTAGAAGTAGTTTACCTTGTTTCGAAACTGAAATAGATAGTTCCTGTGAGTTAGTATTGGCAGAGGTAATTGTTGGCAATCGGTATAAAATAATAACTGGATCCATTTTACCACCCTCCCAATTCAGATGATACAGTTGCTGAAAGGTTCAAAGAAAACTTGAGTTTGTTTTCAAACATGTACACGACTCATACGATTATATTTAGTGGTGACTTTAATTTAGCCTCGATATGTTGGCGAAAATACATGTTTAATTCCTGAGGCACATATAAAATATCATCTGTAATTCATGGAGAAGAAGTAAAAACTTTGAGGTTCGCCGATGACATTGTAGTTCTGTCAGAGACGGCAAACGACTTGGAAGAGCAGTTGAACGGAATGGACAGTGTCTTGAAAGGAGGATATAAGATCAACATCAACACAAGCAAAACGAGGATAATGGAATGCAGTCAAATTAAATCGGGTGATGCTGAGGGAATTAGATTAGGGAATGAGACACTTAAAGTAGTAAAGGAGTTTTGCTATTTGTGAAGTAAAATAACTGATGATGGTCGAAGTAGAGAGGATATAAAATGTAGACTGGCAATGGCAAGGAAAGCGTTTCTGAAGAAGAGAAATTTGTTAACATCGAATATAGATTTATGTATCAGGAAGTCGTTTCTGAAAGTATTTGTTTGGAGTGTAGCCATGTATGGAAGTGAAACATGGACGATAGCTAGTTCGGACAAGAAGAAAATAGAAGCTTTCGAAATGTGGTGCTACAGAAGAATGCTGAAGATAAGGTGGATAGATCACGTAACTAATGAGGAGGTATTGAATAGGACTGGGGAGAAGAGAAGTTTGTAGCACAACTTCACTAGAAGAAGGGATCGGTTGGTAGGACATGTTTTTAGGCATCAAGGGATCACAAATTTAGCATTGGAGGGCAGCGTGGAGGGTAAAAATCATAGAGGGAGACCAAGAGATGAATACACTAAGCAGATTCAGAAGGATGTACGGTGCAGTAGATACTGGCAGATGAAGAAGCTTGCACAGGATAGAGTTGCATGGAGAGCTCCATCAAACCAGTCTCAGGACTGAAGACAACAACAACAACAACAATTGCGGTAAATCCTATCTCTGAAAAATCTTTGGAGCAGTCAGTTTAGGAACCCACGCGAATAGTAAACGGTTACGAAAACACTCTTAGCAACAAATAATCCTGAACTAATAGCAATCATCAAAACGGATACAAGGATTGGTGAACACAGGGTTGTCGTGCGAGGTTGAATACTGTAACTCCCATATCCTCCAAAAATAAACGAAAAATATACCTACGCAAAAAGCAAATAAAAATTCAGTTGACACCTTCCAAATTAATAATATAAGTGTAAACCACATGTGGCTTGAATTCAAAGAAGTTGTATTGGCGACAAGTGAAAGATTTCCACCAAATAAATTAACGAACGCCGGAGCTGATCCTCCTTGGTACACAAAACGAGTCAGAATACAGCTGCAGAAACAACGAAACAGACATGCCAAATTTAAACAGACGCAACTCCCCAAGATTAGCGATCTTTTACAGAAGCTCGAAATTTAGCGCGGACTCCAATGCGAGATGCGTAAAATAGTTTCCACAATAAAACTTTACGACGAAACCTGACAGAAAATCCAACGAAATTTTGGTCATATGTGAAGTATCCTTATGGCAAGACACAATCAGTGCCTTCTCTGCGCGATAGCAATGGAGATACACTATGTGATCAAAAGTATTCGAACACCCCCAAAAACATACGATTCTCATATTAGGTGCATTGTGTTGCTACCTACTGTCAAGTACTCCATATCAGCGTCCACAATAGTCATTAGACATCGTGAGAGATCAGAATAGGTCGCTACGCGGAACTCATGGACTTCGAATTAGGTCATGTGATTGGGTGTCACTTGCGTCATACGTCTGTACGCGACATTTCCACACTCCTAAACATCCCTAGGTCCACGGTTTCCGATGCGAAGTGGAAACGTGAAGCACAAAAGCGCACAGGCCAACCTCGTCTGTTGACTGACAAAGACCACCGACATTTGAAGAGGGTCGTAATGTGTAATAGGCAGACACAAATCCAGATCATCACACAGGAATTACAAACTGCATCAGGATCCACTGCTAGTACTATGACAGTTAGGCAGGAGGTGAGAAAACGGATTTCATGTTCGAGCGGCTGCTCATAAGCCACACATCACGCCGGTAAATGCCGAACGACCCCTCGCTTGGTATAAGGAACGTAAACGTTGGAAGATTGAACAGTGGAAAAACGTTGTGTGGAGTGACGAATCACGGTACACAATGTGTCAATCCGGTGACAGGTTGTGGGTGTGGCGAATGCCCGGTGAATGTCTTCTACCAGTGTGTGTAGTACCAACAGTAAAATTCGGAAGCGATGGTGTTATGGAGTGGTTGTGTTTCTCATGGAGGGGGCTGGCACCCCTTGTTGCTTTGCGTGACACTATCACAGCACAAGTCTACATTGATGTTTTAAGCACCTTCTTGCTTCCCACTGTTGAAGAGCAATTCGGGTATGGCGATTGGATCTTTAAACACGATCGAGCACCTGGTCATAATGGACGGCCTGTGGCGGTGTGGTTACACGACAGCAACATCCATGTAATGGACTGGCCTGCACAGAGTGCTGACTTGAATCCTGCAGTGTGGAATTGATAGCTACGATGCCACGGCGTAAGTTAAGTTGGCACTACTACGAGACTCCGACGACAGCGCACTCTAGCAGGCGCTGTTAAGATCTACGAACTCCGTTGCAGATTCAGTCCATTTGATCAAGGGCAAACGGTCGGGACACTTCGCTTCAGCTTTGCTCTACATACGACGGGTCTTAGCTTCGCACCTCATTTCGAGGTATGTAACCATGTGTTAACTTGTTTTTTACACCAGTAACCCACTTTTACTTACGTGCAGTGCCGACGTGTTTTTCCTGCTCCTGCTCCTACCCGCGCGCAGCCTTCCAGGCGGGATACAAATTCAGAACACTTTCGGGATGTTTTGGAACGCCGACTTCGTGCCAGGCCTCACCGACCGACATCGATACATCTCCTCAGTGCAGCACTTTGTGAAGAATGGGCTGCCATTCCCCAAGAAACCTTTCAGCACCTGATTGAATGTATGCCTGTGAGATTGGAAGCTGTCATCGAGGCTAAGGGTGTGCCAACACCATATTAAATTCCAGAATTACCGATGGAGGGCGCCACGAACTTGTAAGTCATTTTCAGCCAGGTGTCCGGATACTTTTGAATGCATGGTGTACTATCGAAGACCATGCTGCCAAAGCAGAGTTACTAAACACAGCCTTCCGAAATGCCTTCACAAAAGAAGACGAAGTAAATATTCCAGAATTAGAATCGAGAACAGCTGCCAACATAGCGCAGAAGTAAATATCTTCGGAGTAGTGAAGCAACTTATATCACTAAATAAAAGCAAGTCTTCGGAGCCAGACTGCATACCAACTAGGTTCCGAGATTACATTAGATTAGATTAGTATTTACAGGATATGCTCATGAATTAGCTCCATATCCATACTTAACAATCGTATACAGCCGTTCGCTCGACAAAAGATCGGTACCCAAAGATTGGAAAAATGCACAGGCCACATCAATATTCAAAAACGGTAGTAGGAGTAATCCATTAAATTACAAGCCTGTATATTAACGTCGATATGCTGCAGAATCGAACACTATGAATTACCTCGAAGAAAATGGTGTACTGACACACAGTCAACATGGATTTAGTAAACATTGTTCTTGTGAAACGCAATCAGCTTTTACTCGCATGAAGTGTTGAGTGCTAGTCAGCCGCTGTGGCTGAGCGGTTATAGGCGCTTCAGTCCGGAACCGCGCTGCTGCTACGGTCGCAGGTTCGAATCCTGCCTCAGGAATGGATGTGTATGGTGTACTTAGGTTAGTTAGGTTTAAGTAGTTCTAAGGCTAGGTGACTGATGGTCTCAGATGTTAAGTCCCGCAGTGCTTAGAGACATTTGAACCATTTTTTGTTGAGTGCCATTGACAAGGGATTTCAGATCGGTTTCGTATTTCTGGGTTTTCGGAAGGCTTCTGGCGCTGTGCCACTCAGTCTGCTCGTAGTGAAATTGCGAGCTTGTGGAATATCGTCTCAATTATGTGACTGGATTTGTGATTTCCTGTCAGAGACGTTACTGTGGGTAGTAATTGACGGAAAGTCATCGAGTAAAACATAAGTGATTTCAGGCGTTCCCCAAGGTAGTGTTATAGGCCCTTTGTTGTTCCTTATCTATATAAACTATTTAAGAGACAATCTGAGCAGCCTCTAGGTTGTTTGCGGATGACGCTGTCGTTTATCGACTAACAAAGTCATCAGAAGATCAAAGCAAATTGCAAAACGATTTAGAAAAGCTATCTGAATGATGCGAAAATTGGCAGTTGACCCTAAATAACGAAAAGTGTGAGGTCATCTACATGAGTGCTAAAAGAAATCCGTTAACTTCCGTTACACGATAGATCAGTCAAATCTAAAGGCCGTAAATTCAACTAAATACCTAGATACCTACGAATTACAATTACGAACAACTTAAATTGGAAGGCTAACCAAAGACTGCGTTTTATTGGCAGGAGACTTAGAAAATGTAACAGATCTACTAAGGAGACTGACTACACTACCCTTGTCCGTGCTCTTTTAGAATGCTGCTGCGCAGTGTGGTATCCTCACCAGATAGGATTGACGTACTATATCGAAAAATTTCAAAGAAGGGCAGCACGTTTTGTATTATCGCGAAATATGGGAGACAGTGTCACTGACATGATACACGATTTGGGGTGGACATCATTAAAAAAAGGGCGTTTTTCGTTGCGACGAAATCTTCTCACCAAATTTCAATCACCAAATTTCTCCTCCGAATGCGAAAAAAAATTGCTGATGCCGACCTACATAGGGTGAAACGATCACCACGACAAGATAGAGCTCATACGGAAAGATGTAGGTGTTCGTTCTTTCCTCGCGCTATAGGAGATTGAAATAACAGAGAATTGTGAAGGTGGTTCGATGAACACTCTGCCAGACACTTAAATTTGGTTTGCAGAGTATCCATGTAGATGTAAATGTAGATGGAGGTGTAGGTCAAAATCATGACTCCCGCATCTCGTAGTCGTGCGGTAGCGTTCTCGCTTCCCACGCCCGGGTTCCCGGGTTCGATTCCCGGCGGGGTCGGGTATTTTCTCTGCCTCGTGATGGCTGGGTGTTGTGTGATGTCCTTAGGTTAGTTAGGTTTAAGTAGTTCTAAGTTCTAGGGGACTGATGACCATAGATGTTAAGTACCATAGTGCTCAGAGCCATTTGAACCAAAATTATGACCGTTGCAGACACATAGGCTTTTGCATAATAAAAACTGTCTGATTAAATGAAGACAGTACGTTATTTAATGTGTAATCTAACTCGTCCTGAGTACTCATGTCAAAGCGCACAGATCTCTGAAAATGAACATCGAAAAGAAAAAGAAGGAGAAGAAGAAGAAAAAAGAAGCTGCCTTATAGCACTACAGTACACGAGGAATTACCTGACCTTGAACACCTCTAGGAAAAGACTCCTGGACTGCTCCCATACTAATGATAGTGAAACGATGGTGACTGTGCGGTAACTCTAAATACTGAGGCCCGTAATATCTTGATGGTGTATCAGCCTGAAAGACTTCTTAATAATCGCCCGCTGACAGCAATGCCCTCCGGGATTCGTGCAAAGCGCCTGCTTATGGACTGGGTGTGGCCGGACAAATATTCTTCGCCAAGGCTAAAGTAAATTGCTGCTTGCTTGATTCCTCGCAGGCCCATGCTTGCAACCCTGGCAACAGTGTTTGTCAGTTACTAAAAATGGCAACAACCCCAAAAAAGTTGTTCATCGTCATCATGATTGAAGCGGCTGCCACAATTTCACCAAAGAATAAAGAACTGGTCACAACCTCTTCCTGTTCTTAAAATATTGTTATACATCAAGTAGGAAAGAAGACACTGGGTAATAAAAAAAACATTGTCGTGGGTACTCAGGGAGGAGTTCAGCAAATCATTTCAAGACGCAGATTAGTATAGGCTCTGTCCATTACTCCTATTACAAACACATTTTATGTTACCATTATTTTTTGTAGGTTATTAAAGTACGTGTACACGTGTCCAATGACAGTCTCATTAGATGACGTGACGGGCCGAGAAGTGTTGGTAGCTTACTGCAAAAGCTGTTGTTCGAACACTATGGCCTACAGAAGGATTACAATCTCTTGTCGTTAATATACTCAAGCTCAGAAGAAAAACAGAAAAAGTTTAAAGGCTAGAGTTAAGACGTTCACACTCACAGGACATGTACGTTAGTATGTTGCACAGAAATGATTGGCATTTGAACCATATCGGCCCGTGGGTTGAAGGTGAACATCGATATCGCAGCGCAACAGTCCCTACCGGTAATATGTACCTGCTGCTCTCGTTGCTGCTATAAACCCGAAGGTAATGGATCAGTTTGATTTGAGGAGACGTGCAGGATGCAGGATGCTTCGCAGACGTAAGAGTGAACCGTATCGTCAAATCAGTGAATTTGAAAGAGGGCACGTTATTGTCATGGGAGAATGTGATGCATTCATCCAGAAAATTGCTGCTCGTGTGGGGCGAAGTATTTCGGCAGTCCAACGTGTGTGTGTGAGTGTGTGTGTGTGCGTGTGTGTGTGCAGAATGGTTCACGAAAGGACGTAGAACACGACGAGATGGGTCAGGTCACACCACCCAGACTTCTCCCCCCCCCTCCCTCCCTCCGCCACCCCTCCGGGAAGATCGACATCTCATCCTAATGGCATTGCAGGACAGATCTTCGTCCTTCTCGGCTCTGGAGCAACAGTGGAACAGAGTACACTATCAGGAGTGAGAGACCGTCACCGTTTATTACGACATGGGTTACGTGCCCTTCGTCCACTTCTCCACCCACCTTTGAGGAATGTGCAGAAACATGCTAGACGGCAGTGGTGTATGAAACGACGTCACTGCGGACAGCAACGGCATCGGATAGTGTTTTCAGAAGCATCCAGGTTCTGTCTGTTTGAATATGATGGTCGCCCGCACATTAGTTCGCCGCAGGGGGGAGGGGGGGGGGATGGTATAACAGTGACTACATGCACACTAGATGTACAGCGCCAACTCACGACCTTAAGGTGTGGCGTGCTATTGGGTAAAACCACAAATCGCAGTTGGTGGGTGTCCAGGGCACTGTGTCCAGTGTGGCATACGTGAATGAGATTCTACGACCCATAGCCGTATCCCTTCTGCACAACACCACAAACGCCATTTTTCAGCAAGACATTGCATGACCACATGTTACTGCCCGAAAAAGTTCCTTAGGACCAAATTGAGGAGCAAATCTCTAAGGCCATGGACGTGTCAGTACATGAACTTACAACATAAAAGTAATAACAGATAAAAATAAATGTTCCTGAACCTGAAATAAGTCAGTCGCTAAGTTTAAGTAAACGCTATGAGCAATACAATAAGAATCAGCTTAATTTTTCAAGGAACCCCTCGACAGAATAGAAGGCGTGACCCATGAGGAAACTTTTCAGTTTCGATTTGAAAGCGCGTGGATTACTGCTAAGATTTTTGAATTCGACTGGCAGCTTATTGAAAATGGATGCAGCAGTATACTGCACGCCTTTTTGCACAAGAGTTAAGGAAGTCCGATCCAAATGCAGGTTTGATTTCTGCCGAGTATTAACCGAGCGAAAGCTGCTTATTCTTGAGAATAAACTTATATTGGTAACAAGAAACGACAATAAGGAATATACATATTGAGAGGCCAATGTCAAAATACCCAGACTCGTGAACAGAGGTCGACAAGAGGTTTGTGAACACACACCACTTACTGCCCGAACCTCCCGTTTCCGAGCCAAAAACATCCTTGTAGAATGGGAAGAGTTACACCAAAATATAATACCAAACGACATAAGTGATTGGAAGTAAGCAAAGTAGACTGATTTACGTGTAGAAGTATCACTCACTTTTGATATCGTTCGAATAGTAAACATGGCAGTATTAAGTCTGAACAAGATCCTGAACGTGGGCTTTCCACGATAGCTTACTATCTATCTCAACACCTAGAAATTTGAACTGTTCAGATTCACTAATCATATCACCGTTCTGTGAAATTAAAACGTCAGATTTTGTTGAATTGTGTGTTAGAAACTGTAAAAACTGAGCCTTACTGTGATTTAACGTTAGTTTGTTTTCTGTGTACTGCACTATTTGAAACCGAGTCAATGTTGCACGCAACAACCTTTACTACCAAGCTAGTGCCATCAGCAAACAGAAATATTTTAGAGTTACCCACAATACTAGGGGGCATATCATTTATATAAATGGTATCACAGGGTGTCAGCCTTTTTTGCCATGTCTCGCGAGATCACCAGACAAGTCGCCAATCGAATATGTTTGGGATATGATGAAACGACGGGTGCAGCGCTGTCAAACAATGTCATCCACCACAGATGAATTTTGCAACCAGGTGAATGCAGCATGGCCGGCCGGTGTGGCCGTGCGGTTCTAGGCGCTTCAGTCTGGAACCGCGTGACCGCTACGGTCGCAGGTTCAAATCCTGCCTCGGGCTTGGATGTGTGTGATGTCCTTAGGTTAGTTAGGTTTAAGTAGTTCTAAGTTCTAGGGGACTGATGACCACAGACGTTAAGTCCCATAGTGTTCAGAGCCATTTGAACCATTTGTTTTTTGAATGCAGCATGGATGGCTTTACCACAGGACACCATTCGCACCTGATACTTTTCGATGCCATCATGCATGGAACAAGCTATCACGGCCCATGGCGGACCGTGCGCCTACTCGGCAACAGGACAAAAGCTGAACCGAGGTGACTGTAATGCTAATCATTTCGGCAGAACACACTAAATATGAACGTCGTATCTCTAGTCGTTCAAGGTGTTCTGTTTTTTTTTTTTTCGAACATGAGCGTATAAATGTCAAAGCATAGAGAGGTTGTAGGAAACTTTAATATAAATGTGTCAGCAAATATACTCGAAGGTATTTGTCCAGAGTGCACCCTCATTTGAAAGTGAGAAGCGGGTGATGCTAACACTTATACGAGGATTGGAACTTAAATAGTGGCAACTATTTATTCACAACCGATAAAAAAGAGTTACAAGTTTGCACCTGTTACTGTCCTTCAGAGTATTCACCAGCGTTGTGTAGAACCCCTTACCAGCGATGTGGAAGGCGTATTATACCGTTAGAAGAGCCTGTTCTGTAGATGGTGCGAATGGAGCGGTCCACTGCCTGTAATTTGACGGTGTTATCCTACCGCATTACGTTCCTCCACTGCAGACCGTCAATGCACGGTATTGCTGTTCGTTTTTGGAGCATCACCTGCGACCAGCTTTGCGAAAGAAGCGGCGAAACGTTCTACGCAACCCACCCATCATTTTGCACAACAATGCGCAGGTGCATAAGCGCAAGCCGTGGCTGCTCTGTTCGGTCGATGGGACTGGGAAGTACTGTACCATACACCATACTCCCCGCAATCAAGTCCTTGTGACTTTGATTTGATTTGATTTCCAGGATGAAAGAAACACTTCGTGGCATTTACTTCAGAACTATTCCAGAGATTCGACAGGCAGTAGACCGCTCCAATCGCACCACAAACAGAACAGGCTCTATTGACGGTATACTACACCTTGCACATCGCTGGCAACGGGTTCTACACAACGCTGGTGATTACTTTGAAAGACAGTAACAAGTGCAAACATGTAACTCTTTTCTATCGGTTGCGAATAAATAGTTGCCACTATTTAATTTCCAACCCTCGTAGTTGCTGGTTCCGCCATCTGCGAAAACCTACGGACAGAGATATGCATTACATAGCACAAACACGAGCAACACCGACAGTTGCCTTCACCCCCGTGTCAGGTTCAAACAAAGCATGCAGCCACGACTCCGAATGAAATATGTGAAACGACATAGGCGAGCAATATGGAATAACGCCAAAGTCGCCGTTTGATTCACTACACGGATTAAACAACTCGGAATTAAAAGAAAGCATAATGTTTAATGAACATTTTTGGAAGTTTGTGGTAAGTTCTTAAGGGAACAAACTGCAGAGGTCATCGGTCCGTAGGCTTACGCACTACTTAATCTAACTTAAACTATCTTACCATAAGGACAACACACACACCCATGCTCGAGGGACAACTCGAACCTCCGACGGAGGCAGCCGCGCGAACCGTGGCAAGGCACCCAAGACCGCGCGACTACGCCGCGTGGCTAATGGACTCTACAGGCACCGATTATACGTGATCAATCCATTCTCCAAGTATTATACGACATTAAGTGAATAATACGATAATTCAAATCCGAACTGTTAGGCTGTAAATTATTTGTAAGGAGGAAAGATCAGTAGGAGAATATGGATGTTCACGATATAGACCTCAGCAAGCCTTTCGCAAAACGAAACTATTCTGTTGGGTTGGGAATTTAATTAATTTAGTTATTTTCCAGAGTTACAAGCAGTTACAGTTTTTTAAATAGAACATCGATTTTTTGTCAAGTAGCTGACGTATTTAAACCAACTGTATACAAATCACTTTAATGCTTGAAGGTAACAAACATTGTAAATTAAAATCAATTATCTATCAGTTTTAGCTAGTCAGTTTTAGCTGTGAATGCAATATCCTGCATATAATGGGCTGAATTCAGATAGATGTTCTGGTGGCGGTATGATCGGTTAAGTGAAATGTTCAAACGAGAGCCCATTTTTATGAATGAGCATCTCAATGCGCCCTCTGAACAACCTGTAGAAGAGATGTAAAGCTGCTTGACTCACGGAGTGACAAGATCCGTTTTGGCACTGTTCGAAGTCGACTAGGGGTGTGGTTTCTGTGACGGAAAATACATATTTTTATTGAAAATTAAATCTGCTGGTGTTAAATCGAGGGATCGTACGGGACCTTCCTGAGGGTCACGGTGTCCTATGTTTCAGGAAATCTTTAATTAGGTCCTTGTATAACATGGGCTTGGTGACCATCGTGGTGCATCCACATACGATGTCTAGACCACCATTATCAAGGAGAGCATCTAAAGTCTCGAAAATGCATCTCATCTATCAGAGCACCTACAGTGTAGTGTCGATCAATCATTTCATCTCCAAAGATTCGACACCAGACATTACTGGCCCTAGACCATCGTCTGGCATCTGAATCGACGTTAAAAATGGATATGACAACAACAACGCAATGTACATAACGTTATAAAAACATGAAATACGAAAAGTATTTTACGAAAACTTGACTACTGCAAGTCACATGTTAAACATGCTGAACCATAAAATCGCATTAACTTTCAAATTCACGAATAACTCATCCACATCACCAATCTTTGTGATACACACACAACAGGAAACTGGACATACGTTAAGCACAAGCATCAGATACCAGAAACTCTTTCAGAAATTTTTTGTTCTGTTAATTTATATACACATGACAAAGTGCTTACAGTTTAATAGAAATTACATGACAATAATGTAAATGTTGTAACCTGTGACAGAAAACATACACCAACAGATCGGAAAAAGGGAACAAATGATTAAGTTTTCCATTATGTTACTTAGACATGGGAAACCGCTAACCAGGACTTATGACTGTACTGTAATCGTTGTAGTTATGGTTATTTTTTATCTTAAAATTATCTTTCCATGTCATGATTTATATCGAGTGGACATCTTTATGATGTTATTTTTGAGGCTACAAGTACTTTGGCTACTCGTGTTATGTTCAGATTATATACGTTGTGTATGCATAAAGAAGGTTGCTGATGTGGGAAAATTATTGTTCCTCTGTATTATTATTCATGAATTTGACAGCTAATACTTTTTATGGCTAAACATGATTGAAATGTGAGTTGCAGCACCCAATTTTTCGTAAGTTATCTTTCGTATTTCTTATCTTTATGACTTTTGTACACCCAGGTTTTTTGTTGTGATATCATTCAGGTGCCAGAAGATGGTCGTTGATCCCCAACTCACACTGATGTTGACACCACTTTTGAATGAGTGAATATTCAATCATTTAATACCCGTCAGTGATGAGCATCTCACTAAACTGCATTTACCGTAAGAATATACCTAATGTAAACATTACACAATGCATTCTTCCGAGTTCGCTGGAATCTCATTCGGATTCGTTTCACGTGGAGAACAAGCCAAGCTGTCTTGAGTACGATCAAGTTACAGTAATAAAGATGCGTTTCATGTTGTACGTTACGCTCACGTCTACTGACAATGAGAGAAAATGAGGGACAACAGCTTTACCTGACAGCACTGGCTAGCCATCTGGACCAATTAAGGTGCTGTGACGTGAACGGCTGGAGTTAAGAGGTAAAAAGAGAGAGCAGAGAAACAATATAGCTTCGAATATCATTTAATTTTTAAGGAGAAAGAAATAATATACTGTCAAACTGTACTGAAAAACTCCGGCGACAAGACGGGAAACATAACATGCTTTTGTTCTTAACTAATATTGCATTGTGATTAAAAACAAGAGTAATGAAAAGTCCTAAACTAAATAAAGGGTAATTTTTCTGCGTGAGCTATGTGTGCTGCAAAAACGTGTTGCACGGATTTCACCGAATACATTAGTTAAATATTAAAGCCACTGAAGGTATTACCTACATTGAGTCGTCTGGTAAACTCTAAACTGTTTCCATAACCGAATCTGTCACTACTGGAACTGTCATCTGCTTCGTTGATAACGGGACGATCAATAACACAATCCACAAAGCCATCCAAGTGCCATATTGTCTCCTACTCTTTTTGACGTCGTGTTCTGCGCCCCTCCAATGTTAGGCAGTGACGTCCGATAAAGCTTCGCGCATTATTTAAATCCCTTGCTTTGCGAAAAGTTCAGTTCTTTTGTCTGCGATTTCGGTGGGACGGTAGTAACCGCAAAATACACGTTTTTGCAGTGTGTTCGATGCCGTGAAAATCATTGTTTTCCGTGTTTATACGACGCTTCTTGCTCTGTCTCGTGTGAGATTTTTGATTTTTCTCCCAAAAATTTAATTCGGAAAATTTTCTTAATATAAATAATCTTTATTAATAATCTTCTAGAAAATATCGATAGTTAAGGATTTACATTTGCTATAGAAACTAGGATTTTGTGTGCATTATGTGATTAGGAACAAGATGTTCATTTATCATAAGAAGTCATGATTAGATATGTGCAAATCAGCATGCATTTGAAGAATTTTATATGACGTAGGTATTCGAAATGAACGAAAACAAACTGTCAGAAATGAAAGAACAGGCCGGCCGCGGTGGTCTCGCGGTTCTAGGCGCTCAGTCCGAAAACGTTAGACCTTTACGGTCGCAGGTTCGAATCCTACCTCGGGCATGGATGTGTGTGATGTCCTTAGGTTAGTTAGGTTTAATTAGTTCTAAGTTCTAGGGGACTAATGACCACAGCTGTTGAGTCCCATAGTGCTCAGAGCCATTTGAACCATTTTTAGCCATGGAAGAACACAAGAAGTTTCGAACCAGCAATCCACAGAAGACGATTAGCCACTTTAACAAACAAAGCTGCTCGGACATCTTCAAAGCCGATTTTCTCCGCAAAATTTTGAGAAACATTTCATTCGAGAGTGTAATTGTAGAGAAGTAGTATGAAAATGGTTCGATGAACCCTCTGCCAGTCACTTAAGTGTGAATTGCACAGTAACCACGTAGATGTAGATGTAGATCTATTTCACGCCGTTCTAATGGTGTACCATGCGCTTGTTCCATTAAGGTGCAGGAAGCAGCGTCAGCTACACTACTGGCCATTATAATTGCTACACCACGAAGATTAACCGACAGGAAGAATATGCTGTGTTATGCAAATTATTAGCTTTTCAGAGCATTCACACAAGGTTGGCGCCGGTGGCGACACCTACAACGTGCTGACATGAGGAAAGTTTCCAACCGATTTCTCATACACAAACAGCAGTTGACCGGCGTTGCCTGGTGAAACGTTGTTGTGATGCCTCGTGTAAGGAGGAGAAATGCGTACCATCACGTTTCACACAGTGGCACGTAAAGTGCCCTCCGCCACACGCCGTTGGGTGGCTTGCGGAGTATAAATGTAGATGTAGGTTTTGATAAATGTCCGATTGTAGCCTATCGCGATTGCGGTGTATCGTATCGCGACATTGCTGCTCGCGTTGGTAGAGATCCAGTGACAGTTAGCAGAATATGGAATCGGTGGGTTCAGAAGGGTAATACGGAACGCCGTGCTTTATCCCAACGGCCTCATATCACTAGCAGTCGAGATGACAAGCATCTTATCAGCATGGCTATAACGGATCGTGCAGTCACGTCTCGATCCCTGAGTCAACAGATGGGGACGTTTGCCAGACAACAACCATCTGCACGAACAGTTCGACGACGTTTGCAGCAGCATTGACTATCAGCTCGGAGACCATGGCGTCGGTTACCCTTGACGCTACATCACAGACAGGAGCGAATCCGACAGTGTACTCAACGACAGACCTGGGTTCACGAATGGCAAAACGTCATTTTTTCGGATAAATCCAGGTTCTGTTAAAGGCATGACGATGGTCGCATCCGTGTTTGGCGACATCGCGGTGAACGCACATTGGAAGCGTGTATTCGTCATAGCCATACTGGCCTATCACCCAGCGTGATGGTCTGGGGTGCCATTGGTTACACGTCTCGGTCACCTCTTGTTCGCATCGACGGAACTTTGAACAGTGGACGTCACATTTCAAATGTGTTACGACCCGTGGCTCTATCCTTCATTCGATTCCTGCGAAACCCTACATTTCAGCAGGATAATGCACGACCGCATGTTGCAGGTCCTGTACGGGCCTTTCTGGATACAGAAAATGTTCGACTACTGCCCTGGACAGCACATTCTCCAGATCTCTCACCAATCGTAAACGTCTAGGCAATGGTGGCCGAGCAATTGGCTCGTCGCAATACGCCAATCACTACTCTTGATGAACTGTGGTATCGTGTTGAAGTTGCATGGGCTGCTGTACTTACACATGCCATCCAAGCTCTGTTTGACTCAATGCCCAGGCGTATCAAGGCCGTTATTACAGCCAGAATCGGTTGTTCTGGGTACTGACATCTCAGGATGTATGCATCCAAATTGCGTGAAAAGGTAATCACATGTCACTTGTAGTATAATACACTCCTGGAAATGGAAAAAAGAACACATTGACACCGGTGTGTCAGACCCACCATACTTGCTCCGGACACTGCGAGAGGGCTGTACAAGCAATGATCACACGCACGGCACAGCGGACACACCAGGAACCGCTGTGTTGGCCGTCGAATGGCGCTAGCTGCGCAGCATTTGTGCACCGCCGCCGTCAGTGTCAGCCAGTTTGCCGTGGCATACGGAGCTCCATCGCAGTCTTTAACACTGGTAGCATGCCGCGACAGCGTGGACGTGAACCGTATTTGCAGTTGACGGACTTTGAGCGAGGGCGTATAGTGGGCATGCGGGAGGCCGGGTGGACGTACCGCCGAATTGCTCAACACGTGGGGCGTGAGGTCTCCACAGTACATCGATGTTGTCGCCAGTGATCGGCGGAAGGTGCACGTGCCCGTCGACCTGGGACCGGACCGCAGCGACGAACGGATGCACGCCAAGACCGTAGGATCCTACGCAGTGCCGTCGGGGACCGCACCGCCACTTCCCAGCAAATTAGGGACACTGTTGCTCCTGGGGTATCGGCGAGGACCATTCGCAACCGTCTCCATGAAGCTGGGCTACGGTCCCGCACACCGTTAGGCCGTCTTCCGCTCACGCCCCAACATCGTGCAGCCCGCCTCCAGTGGTGTCGCGACAGGCGTGAATGGAGGGACGAATGGAGACGTGTCGTCTTCAGCGATGAGAGTCGCTTCTGCCTTGGTGCCAATGATGGTCGTATGCGTGTTTGGCGCCGTGCAGGTGAGCGCCACAATCAGGACTGCATACGACCGAGGCACACAGGGCCAACACCCGGCATCATGGTGTGGAGAGCGATCTCCTACACTGGCCGTACACGTCTGGTAGAGCGATCTCCTACACTGGCCGTACACGTCTGGTGATCGTCGAGAGGACACTGAATAGTGCACGGTACATCCAAACCGTCATCGAACCCATCGTTCTACCATTCCTAGACCGGCAAGGAAACTTGCTGTTCCAACAGGACAGTGCACGTCCGCATGTATCCCGTGCCACCCAACGTGCTCTAGAAGGTGTGAGTCAACTACCCTGGCCAGCAAGATCGCCGGATCTGTCCCCCATTGAGCATGTTTGGGACTGGATGAAGCGTCGTCTCACGCGGTCTGCAGGTCCAGGACGAACGCTGGTCCAACCGAGGCGCCAGGCGGAAATGGCATGGCAAGCCGTTCCACAGGACTACATCCAGCATCTCTACGATCGTCTCCATAGGAGAATAGCAGCCTGCATTGCTGCGAAATGTGGATATACACTGTACTAGTGCCGACATTGTGGATACTCTGTTGCCTGTGTCTGTGTGCCTGTGGTTCTGTCAGTGTGATCATGTGATGTATCTGACCCCAGGAATGTGTCAATAAAGTTTCCCCTTCCTGGGACAATGAATTCACGGTGTTCTTATTTCAATTTCCAGGAGTGTATATTTGTCCATGGAATACCCGTTATCATCTGCATTTCTTCTTGGTGTAGCAATTTTTATGGCCAGTAGTGTATTTTCGGTGTGCCTATTAACAACGCGACGGTCAAAGAACAACTACAGCGTTTTCATAGACTGCGATTGTACACGATTTATGAATAAAAGTGTGATTAAGAGCCGGGCGTATTGACCGAGCGGTTCTAGGCGCGACAGTCTGGAACCGCGCGACCGCTACGGTCGCAGGTTCGAATCCTGCTTCGGGCATGGGTGTGTGTCATATCCTTAGGTTAGTTAGGTTTCGGGCATGGGTGTGTGTCATATCCTTAGGTTAGTTAGGTTTAAGTAGTTCTAAGTTCTAGGGGACTGATGACCTCAGCAGTTAAGTCTCATAGTGCTCATAGCCATTTTGTGGTTAAGAAAATCTTCAAATGGTTCAAATGGCTCTGAGCACTATGGGACTTAACATCTGTGGTCATCAGTCCCCTATAACGTAGAACTACTTAAACCTAACTAACCTAAGGACATTACAAACATCCATGCCCGAGGCAGGATTCGAACCTGCGACCGTAGCAGGCGCGCGGTTCCAGACTGAGCGCCTAGAACCGCTAGACCACCGCGGCCGGCAAGAAAATCTTCGATGGCTGTTAATACATCAGAATGTCTTAAAGTTTCATTTAAAGTAAGAAAATAATAAGATATATAACACATAACTAGGACCTACTTCCTACAGCTGGTGACCAATCATCACGTTTCTGTTTGTTTATATCAGGTTTTTTTCATATCATGAACGAAATATAGGTTTGATAAATATTGGACGTGCTTCATGGTGTAACATACGTCATTGCAGCTATCTTCTGTTGATTGGTTCTTCTTGGAATGCTCGCTGTCTGAATTATAATAGTAAACGTCTCTGTGACTCATAACAGCGCACTTGTATCAGCTGTTACTGAAGTTTTTCTTATAGAAACCTGTGACGAAATGCGCCGCGCTTCTTTGTTAATCCAAACAGGTAAGTGTGCCAGACTGATGAACATTAATTAATTTCAACCTGGCACCTGATTTTCCTACACCTTGTTTTATATGGTCGTTGCACAGTGAACATTAACTGGAAAAAAATGTACACTATTCTGCAGGCCCTATTTTCAATAGACCGTGAGCATAAATGAAAAGTTTGTCCGACAAACGCCAGGAAGTAGGAAAGCTTCCTTTTGGTATACTCCTTTTATCATGTACAGAATTTACTTTTTGTAGACTCTAGTATTGTATTTAAACATATCATTTATTGTGATTTTTTATATTGTTTCGATATTTTTATTGCGTTCCTGATTCATTTTTAAAATGTTCAGCAGATTTACGTAATTGTTATAGTTGAGTCTTTCTACTACCAAGTAGCCTTCGCTCGGATGGTCCCTTGGGCCCAGAAGAATTAAATGGAAAAGGAACGTTTCCAAACGGAACTGTGGGAAACGGACTCCTCCTCGTTCAGAATCCGTCCATTACGACCTGTTGCCCTGCTGGACAACGGACAAGGGAAAGTTTGCAGTTGCTCACTGATTTGTTGCTCCCCCTATCTGTGAAACGCTTGTAACTCTTCCCTAATTAAGAGGGGGAAACGTGCCGTGCGTCCTTGAAGCAACGAGATGCAGGTGGAGCTTCAATTACGCATGGGCACAATGAAGCGGGCAAGGCCGACAGAGTTACGACCCAGTACAAGAGGGGGCGTTTTTAGAGTCCCTCAGGTCGTAGCCGGCCATTGTGTACAGCGATGAACAACAGCCTTGTCTTGCACTGGATTTAGTACCGCGCCACAGCACGCAAAATACCTCGTCTTGTCCCTGAACTCACTACTTTCTGCTGACCTCAAATCGGTACTCAAGCTTACGTTTCGGCAATAACAACGGATGCGGAAGTGAATAATTCTGAAAACAACACGCAAGCCACATTACTATACTCATGAACGCTTTGTTTTTCTGTTTTATA
Organism: Schistocerca gregaria; assembly: GCF_023897955.1. NCBI lineage: Eukaryota > Metazoa > Arthropoda > Insecta > Orthoptera > Acrididae > Schistocerca > Schistocerca gregaria. Next base: position 872,878,096 of record NC_064922.1, read on the forward strand.
CTAATAAGCGTGTGGAGTATTACCATAGCCTTTCCTGTAAAGAACTTCGTCAATAGTTTACTGTTGAATGTCAAAAGGTATTTAGTAGAAACTTGTGTTCTAAGGATACCAGTTACAAAGTTATTATGCTTAGAACATCAAGCGAGCTACAAGCCTTACAAACTTTTAAATATTAAGAGCCAAGAACGAAATATAAGGGTCAAATAGGCGGTTTGTGTAAGTTATATGCAACCAGTCACGTTTGTTACTATTTATTGTACCATTTGAGCCACTGCGGTCTCGACGTCAGTTGGAGATCTTGTAGGATATCATGAGGCAGTTTAATCTCCGTGACGCCAGCGTCTAACTGCACTTGCTCCAAAGGATAATGGTCCTGTAACACCTCCAGCTCCTGGTGAGCCTGAAAAGGTTCGAAAACTAGTTAACTGTCCAATGCATCGTATGAAATTCAAAACGTGACTGGTTGCATATAACATAAACTGCCAAGTTAAATCGCACTCGTAGTTCGTCATCCACAACGGGTATAGTGAATGGAGGGATAAATGGTTCAAATGCCTCTAAGAACTATGGGACTTAACATCTGACGTCATCAGTCCCCTAGACTTTGTTGTTGTTGTGGTCTTCAGTACAGAGACTGGTTTGATGCAGGTCTCCGTGCTGTTCTATCCTGTGCAAGCCTCTTCATCTCCCAGTACCTACTGCAACCTACATCCTTCTGAATCTGCTTAGTGTATTCATCTCTTGGTCTCCCTCTACGATTTTTTCACTCCACGCTGCCCTCCAATACTAAACTGGTGTTCCCTTGATGCCTCAGAATATGTCCTACCAACCGATCCCTTCTTCTAGTTAAGTTGTGCCACAAACTTATCTTCTCCCCAATTCTATTCAATACCTCCTCATTAGTTATGTCATCTACCCATCTAATCTTCACTATTTTTCTGTAGCACCACATTTCGAAAGCTTCAGTCTCTTCTTGTCAAAACTATTTATCGTCCACGTTTCACTTCCATGTATGGCTACACTCCATACATATACTTTCAGAAACTACTTCCTGACACTTAAATCTATACTCGATGTTAACAAATATCTCTTCTTCAGAAACTCTTTCTTTGCCATTGCCAGTCTACATTTTATATCCTCTCTACTTCGACCATCATCAGTTGTTTTTCTTCCCAAATAGCAAAACTCATTTACTACATTAAGCGCCTCATTTCCTAATCTATTTCCCGCAGCATCACCCGATTTAATTCGACTACATTCCATTATCCTAGTTCTGTGTTTGTTGATGTTCTTCTTATATCCTCCTTTCAAGACGCTATCCATTCCGTTCAGCTGCTCTTCCAAGTCCTTTGCTGTCTCCGACAGAATTACAATGTCATCAGTGAACCTAAAAGTTTTTATTTCTTCTCCGTGGTTTTTAATTCCTACTCCAAATTTTTCTTTTGTTTCCTTTATTGATTGCTCAATATACAGATTGAAGAACATCGCGGATAGACTACAACCCTGTCTCACTCACTTCCCAACCACTGCTTCCCTTTCATGCCCCTCGACTTTTATAGCTGTCATCTGGTTTCTGTACAAATTGTAGATAGATTTTCGCTCCCCGTATTTTTCCCCTGTCTCCTTCAGGTTTGAAAGAGAGTATGCCAGTCAACATTGTCAAAAGCTTTCTCTAAGTCTACAAATGCTAGATATGTAGGTTTGCCTTTCCTTAATCTATTTTCTAAGATAAGTCGCAAGATCAGTATTGCCTCACTTGTTCCAACATTTCTACGGAATCCAAACTGATCTTCCCCGAGGTCGGCTTCTACCAGTTTTTCAATTCGTCTGTAAAGAATTTGCGTTAGTATTTTCCAGCCGTGACTTATTAAACTGATATTTCGGTAATTTTCACATCTGTCTGCACCTGCTTTCTTTGGGATTGGAATTATTATATTCTTTTTGAAGTCTGAGGGTATTTCGCCTGTCTCATACATTTTGCTCACCAGATGGTAGAGTTTTGTCAGGACTGCCTCTCCCAAGGCTGTCAGCAGTTCTAATGGAATGTTGTCTACTCCCAGGGCCTTGTTTCGACTTAGGTCTTTCAGTGCTCTCTCATACTCTTCACGCAGTATCATATCTCCTATTTCATCTTCATCTACATCCTCTTCCATTTCCATAATATTGTCCTCAAGAACATCGCCCTTGTATAGACCCTCTATATACTCCTTCCACCTTTCTGCTTTCCCTTCATTGCTTAGAACTGGGTTTTCCATCTGAGCTTTTGATATTCATGCAAGTGGTTCTCTTTTCTCAAAAGGTCTCTTTAATTTTCCTATAGGCAGTATCTATCTTACCCCTAGTGATATACGACTCTACATCCTGACATTTGTCCTCTAGCCATCCCTGCTTAGCCGTTTTGTACTTCCTGTTGATCTCATTTTTGAGATGTTTGTATTCCTTTTTGCCTGTTTCATTTGCTGCATTTTTGTATTTTCTCCTTTCATCAATTAAATTCAATATCTGTTCGAACTATTTAAACCTCACTAACATAAGGAGATCAGACAAATGCCGGCATCTTGTGGTCGTGCGGTAGCGTTCTCTCTTCCCACGCCCGGGTTCCCGGATTCGATTCCCGGCGGGGTCAGGGATTTTCTCTGCCTCGTGATGGCTGGGTGTTGTGTGATGTCCTTAGCTTAGTTAGGTTTAAGTTGTTCTACGTTCTAGGGGAGTGATGACCATAGATGTTAAGTCCAATAGTGCCCAGAGCCAGATCACACAAATCCATTGCCGAGGCAGGATTTGAACCTGCGACCGTAGCAGCAGCGCGTTTCGAGACTGAAGAGCCTAGAACTGCTCGGCCACAGCGGACGGCTAAAGGACAAATAACTGACATGCTGAAAAGAGTGGGCGGGGAGGGAAGGCTATTAGAAACGTAAGGATGATGCTATGATATAGTATTTGCAGTGTGGTTCCGATTGGCACACGCTGTTATTAGGTGAAAAAAAGATAAACTGAAAGGTGAAAGACCCGGACCGCAGTGTATGGAAATCAGGAGAAGGCAAACATGCCATGTGATTTAAGAGCTGTGTGAGACATGGGATGGGATACTGCCACTAAACATCGTTATGCCGTGTTTAAACCAACCGTGGAATCGATGAGCGACTTTCAAGTTGCTCGACCGTGTTTTTCTAGACCTATTAATGGTCTAAACGCATATGGGGGTTGTAGTGAGCCAGTTCAATTCTGAAGTCTTCCAGTGCGTGCATCATGAACAAAACGTTTTGTTAAATTCTGACCAGCAATAAATTGCCACGTGACGCTTGTCATTTTTTTTTGAAGATGGCCCAATAAGGCGAAAACTAGTTCGAAGTAAACAGAAGTAAGTAGAACAAAGACAGTGTATGTGTTATTCAATGTTAAAAATGGAAGTATTTACCAATAAGTACAGGAAGAATCCATAATAAGATGTCAGAAGACAAATATATTTCTCAAATAGTTAAATACATACAATAATTCTGCTTGAAACTTCCTGGCAGATTTAAACTGTGTGCCGGGCCGAGACTCGAACTCGGGTCCCGAGCGCACACTCCGCTGTAGAGTGAAAATCTCATTCTGGAATAATTCTGCTTACTTAAATGCAACTGAGAATACTTTAATAACTATACGTCTAAATGAACCTCTTTTTAAGTACTTTGTATGATTACATGTACTTCGTGCATGCATCAACGACTTGTAGGATGTCTTTGAGTCCTATACATGTGCGGCTGAAAAGCAGGCACAGCAGTTTTACTTACATTATTGTTACAGGTTTATGATTTGTTGCTGTGCAACAGAATGATAGATGTGCATATCGTGCCTGTACTATATTTTCTGTCCTTTGTTTTTAATCTCTTATTGTAGAAGACAGACATGTTTTTTCTTTCTTCTTTTAATTCTATTGTAGATTCCGACGATGGCTGTTGTACAGCCGAAACCGATAATTCTGCTTGTAAAACTTTGCGATCAAGAAAATTAAATAAAAAATTATTAAAATATTTAGGCTTAACGTACGAAACGGTATGAAATGAAAAGAGACCGAGGACATAAACTAACTTGTAGTAAAAAGTGAACACGGTTTGCAGGCAGAGTCCTGTGAAAGCGTTGCGCGCCTGTAAGGCAGTGTACAGAACACTTGAGAATACCATTCTTCCGTGTTGCTTGAGTGTTTGCGGTATTCACCAAGCCAGATTAAAGGAGTCATCCAAGCTGTTCAGAGACGTGCCGTAAATCTGCTGCCAGTCGATTTGGTCAGTAGGAAAGCCTCCTTCAGTTTATCTCCAGTTCAGACGATAACAGATCTATAGGACGCCGAAGTATTAGCGTAATATTGAATGAAATGCAGCCCTGCCGAAAACTCAGTATCAAAGGCAATCATAAACTTATAACTGGATACCTCCATCGACCTCTCTACTCACCTGCACCTCTAACCGAAAGCCTCACAGGAAGATCTAGGAGAATATCTATTCTCTAGTACGTGTGTTCCCCAATCAAATTGTCATCATCGGAGTAGACTTTAATTACTCAACAGTCAGTTGAATTTGTAAGTGGTGGGCGTGACATGAAAATGATTTAGAACACAAGAGCTGGGAGGCCTATTGGCGATAGAATTCTGTTAGACCTATTGGCACTAGATAGACCTGATCTCTTTGAGGATATGCCCGTTGAAATTGATGTCAGTGACCATGAGACCTTACCAAATAACGAAGGGCGGTTAAAACTACTAGAAAGATTTATACATTCAGGAAAATAGATAAACAACCAGTAGTCTCATATCTCTGTGCGAAATTAGAAACATCTAGGTCTCGACAATCTGGACAGGAGGATGTAGAACAACTGATGCTCAAGTTTACAAGAATAGATGACGTGCATTGAGTAGATATACCTAGCAGAACAGTTCTTGCTGCGAGGCAAGCCTCTTCTGGGATACAGTCGCTGCAAAGAAACTGGTTAAGAAACACATGCTACAGCACAATAACTATAAAACAATGCAAAGGCTGTACATAGATAGTGAATGAACTGCGTTCGAATGTCAAGAGCGCAATGTGTGAAACCTTCAAAGCCTACTGTACCGCAATAATACCGAAAGATCTCTCACAAAATCCAAAGAAATTCTGACCACAAATTTAGTGCCCAGACATTTGTGGATAACACAGGAACTGAAGCTAAGTGTGGCAAAGCAAAAGCAGAAACTCTGAACATTTTCAAAGCTTTTTTATAAAGTACAATCCACGAATATTGTCCCAGTTTAATTCTTGCACCATTGCAAATCCTCAAACTGTGACCACTTTAAATCAAGGTAAACATTCTGGGACACTCTATACTGGGAGGGATAAATGAGCCTCACTATGGTAGTTTCCTGAATTTTACTAGCAACCAAAATTGTAGTGATATTTGCCGAGAAATGTAGTGTCGTTGAAGTCTTAAGTCCAGAAAAATGAACTACTAGTTGTGATCTTCAGTCCGGAGACTGATTTGATGCAGCCCTCCATGCTACTCTATCCTGTGCAATCCTCTTCATCTCTGAATAGCTATTGCAACTTAAATCATTCCGAGTCTGCTTACTGTATTCATCTCTTCGTCTCCCTTTAAAGTTTTTACCCCACAATTTCTTCAAGTACTAAATTGCTTATCCCTTGATGTCTCAGAACGTTTTCTATCAACCGATCGCTTCTTCAGGCCAGGTTGTGCCACAAATTCCTTTTCTCCCTAGTTCTATTCATCACCCCCTCATTAATTACGTGTGCTACCCATCTAATCTTCAGCAGTCTCCTGTAGCACTACAGTTCAAAAACTTCTATTCTCTTCTTGCCTAAACCGTTTATCATCGATATTTCACTTCCTTACTCGGCTACACTCCATACAAACACTTCCAAAAAAGTCTTCCTAACATTTAAATCTATATTCGATGTTAACAAATCTCTCCGCTTCAGAAAAATTTTTCTTCCGATTGCCAGTGTGCATTTTATATTCCTTCTACTCCGACCACCATCACTTATTTTGTTGCCCAAATAACAAACCTCATCTACTGTACTATTAAGTCTCTCGTTTCCTAATGTGATTCCCTCACCATCGCGTGGTTTAATTCCATTACCCTTGTTTTGCTTTTGTTGATGTCCATCTTGTATCCGCCTTTCCAGAGACTGTCCATTCCGGTCAACTGCTCTTCCAAGTCTTTTGCTGTCTCTGACAGAATTACGATGTCATCGGCAAACCTCAAAGTTTTCATTTATATTCTCTGTACTGTAACTTTTCTTTGGATTCCTTCATTGCTTGCTCAATGTACACATTGCATAACATCAGAGACTACAACCCTGTTTCACTCCCTTCTGCTAACCTCTCATATCCCTCGACTCTTTTTAACTGCCGTGTGGTTTCTGTACAAGTTGTAAATAGCCTTTCACTCCTTTCATTTTACCCCTGCTACCATTAGAATTTCAGAGAGTGTATTCGAGTATACATAGTCAAAATCATTCTGTAAGTCAACAAATGCTAAAGACGTAGGTTTGCCTTTCCTTAACCTATCTTCCAAGATAATTTTAGGGCCAGTATTGCCTCATATATTGCTAACCATGTCCGGAATCGTAACTCATCCTCCCCGATGTTTCTACCAGTTTGTCCATTCTTCTGTAAAGGATCTGTGTTAGTATTTTGCAGCATCGAAATAGTCAGCACTAATCAGTGGTGAGTCTCCGGGCACAGTACGGCATTGTAATTATCTCTGACGCGAGCTCGTGCTGGGTGTCTATGTTTGGGGGCCGGGCGGACACGGAAACCGCGCTGTGCACGAAATGGGACTGGCCAGAGGTGGTCCGGCCACGCCCTGCGAATTACACGCCAGCGCGGCTCCGTCTCCCACGCCCCTAGCTCGTGACTGCTGCCACAGGAGGCCTGCCAACTGCTGACTGATGGCTTGGAACTCTTCCAGACTGGGACGCCTTCTCACAGATCTAATGCTCAGTGGCGAAGCACTTCTGAGAGAACGACCACTGTGCGAGAATCAGGAGCGAAGCTCGGTCGATCTAATTATCTGATACCACCAATCTGTAATGTGACTGTGTCATACACATGTTTGATTACACTTCATTATTCAAAACATCAGTGTATAGCTTGTCTTTGTTACGAAATTACACTCCTCGCCATTAAAATTGCTACACCACGATGATGACGTGCTACAGACGCGACAGGAAGAAGATGCTGTGATGTGCGAATGATTAGCTTTTCAGAGCATTCGCACAAGGTTGACGCCGGTAGCGACACCTACAACGTGCTGACATGAGGAAAATTTCCAACCGATTTCTCATACACAAACAGACCAAGATTGCCTGCTGAAACATTGTCGTGATGCCTCGTGTAAGGAGAAGAAATACGTACCATCACGTTTCCGACTTTGATAAAGGTCGGATTGTAGCCTATCGCGATTGCGGTTTATCGTATCGCGACATTGCTGCTCGCGTTGGTCGAGATCCAACGACTGTTAGCAGAATATGGAATCGGTGGGTTCAGGAGGGTAATACTGAACGCCGTGCTGGATCCCAACGGCCTCGTATAACTAGCAGTCGAGATGACAGACATCTTATCCGCAAAGCTGTAACGGATCGTGCAGTCACGTCTCGATCCCTGAGTCAACAGATGGGGACGTTTGCAAGACAACAACCATCTGCACCAACAGTTGGACGCCGTTTGCAGCATCGTGGACTATCAGCTCGGAGACCATGGCTGCGGTTAGCCTTGACGCTGCATCACAGACAGAAGCGCCTGCGATGGTGTACTCAACGGCGAACCTGGGTGAGCGAATGGCATAATGTCTTTTTTTCGGATGAATCCAGGTTCTGTTTACAGCATCTGTGTTTGGCGACATCGCGGTGAACGCATTTTGGAAGCTTGTATTCGTCATCGCCATACTGGCTTATCACCCGGCGTGATGGTATGGGGCGTCATTGGTTACACGTCTCGGTCACCTCTTGTTCGCACTGACAGCACTTTGAACAATGGACGGTACATTTCAGATGTGTTACGATCCGTGGCTCTACCCTTCACTCGATCCGTGCGAAACCGTACATTTCAGCAGGTTAATGCACTACTGCATGTTGCAGGTCCTGTACGGGCCTCTCTGGATAGAGAAACTGTTCGACTACTGCCCTGGCCAGCACATTCTCCACATCTCTCACCAATTGAAAACGTCTGGTCAATGGTATCCGATCAACTGGCTCGTCACAATACCCCATTCACTACTCTTGATGAACTGTGGTATCGTGTTGAAGCTGCATGGGCAGCTGTACCTGTACACGTCATCCAAGCTCTGTTTGACTCAATGCCCAGGCGTATCAAGGCCGTTATTACGGCCAGAGGTGGTTGTTTTGGGTACTGATTTCTCAGTATCTATGCATCCAAATTGCGTGAAAATATAATCATATGTCAGTTCTAGTATAATATATTTCTCCAATGAATCATCCTTTTTTCTGACGGGGTAATCAGTTGTGTAACTGATTTGATCTTCGACAGTATCCTCTCCTGTGCACAATTTCTCATTGCACAACATCACTTAGGCCCAACGTCCTCAGTTATTTGGAGCATATACACCGAGTTGACAGAAGCCATGGGATAGCTCCTGACATCTATCGGAGCTCCTTTTGTCTGGCGTAGTGGAGCAAGTCGGCGTGGCGTGGACTCAACAAGTTGCTGGAAGTCTCCTGCAGAAACATTGATGCATGCTGTCTCTGCAGCCGTTCATAATTGAGAAAATGTTACTGGTGCGCACAAACTCACCTCTCGATTATATCCCACAAATGTTCGATGGGATTCATATCGGGAGATCGGCGTGGCTCTATCATTCTTTCGAACTATCCTGCATATTCTTCAAATTAAGGACATGGTCCACTGTCATCCATTAAAATTCCATCGTGGTCTGTGAACAAGTAGCCAAACGTAACCACTTCCAGTCAATGATCGGTTCGGTTGGACCAGAGGACCCAATCCATTTCATGTAAACATAAAGCCGCCACCAATCTTGCATAGTGGCTTGTTGACAACTTGGGTCTATGGTTTCTTGGGGTCTGCGCCACTGTCGAACGCTACCATCACCTCTTACCAACTAAAATCGGGGCTCATCTCACCAGCGCAAGGTGTTCGGGTCGTATGGAGTAAACGTGATTCGATCACGACCACAGGATAGGAGCTGCAGGCGATGTCGTGCTGTTAACAAAGGCACTCGGGTCCGTAGATCAGTAACGTCAAATTTAGCCGCCCTGTCCTAACGGATACGATACACTGATTTCTGCGGCTATTTCATGCAATGTTAGCATTGACAACTCTACGCAAACGCCACTGTTGTCGGTGGTTAAATGGAGGCTGCAGGCTACTGCGTTGTCTGTGCAGAGAGGTAATGCCTGAAATTTGGTATTCTCTGTACACTTTTGACACTGTGGATCTCGGAATAATGAATTCCCTAACGATTTCCGAAATGGAATTTCTTATACGTTTAGCTACAGCTAACAACGCGCGTTGAAAGTCTGTTACATTACAGTCTATTTCTTCTCCCACAGCTTTTCTCTTTGTGTTGCATAGTACTGTGAGAGTTGTTCCTTGATGCCTTAACATGGTTGCACCACCCTGCCCTTTCTTCTAGTTACTGTTGGCACATACACTGTCGGAAAAAATTAACTCTTAATTCTAGAGCTTTCCAATTCACTGTTGCAACAGTGCATTTGGAGTTCATGAAATGATGACACTTACAGGTGAATAACACAAGCAGTTCTGAGGTACGAGGTGTGACTCCTGCTGGAACACCCATGTGTTGTAGACGGGTGGCAATGCAGGAGCTGTCCTCGGGTGTGTTATGCTATACCTGCTCGACCTGTTCATGTATTGCTGTAAGAGTTGTTGGTTGACAAGGAGCTCGAGCAACTTCTGGTTTCATCATATCTCACACACGCTCGATTGGGGACAAGTCGGGAGACTGTGTTGGCCAGGGATGTTGCTGCTCTTGCAGAGACAACGTTGATTTCACGGGCAGTTTGTGGGTGAGCATTATCGTGTTGGAACAACACATCACCTTCCTGTTGCAAGAACGGCAAAAGAATGAGTCTAACGACATTCTGCACAAACTGAGTGCAGGTTAGCGTCGCGTCCAGGAACACCAAAGGTGAACGAGAGATATAGCTTATCTCACCCCAGACCATAAAACCTGGGATGGGCCAGTGTTTCTTGAACCAACGCACTCGTCGATCAGCACTTACCGAGTGTATCTTGCAGGCCCAAACGACCATCACTTGCATGAAGACAGAATCTGCTTTCATCGCTAAAGACCACAGCGCGCCATTCCATCTTCCAGTCGACTCTCTGGCGGCTCCAGTCCAACCGTGCACGTCGATTCTGTCACATGTACATAATCTCACTGCTAATAATTGGTTTAGAATAGTTCGTGTTGATACGTCTGGGCTAACAACTCCTCTTGTCTGTGCTGCGGTAGCTGTACGATCTGCCACTGCTGCCCTTACAATATGAGTATCTTAGCCGTCATCTGTGCTCTATGGACATTCAGAACCTCGTCTATGGGCGTGAGAATGATTACGTGACCACTGGTACAGTCATCATCGCACTACTGACGCAGCACATCCAACATGTGTGGCACTTCTCCAGTAGGATCGTGCCGCTACTCGAAGGCCACAATCTGAGTACTTTCAAGCTCGCTCAGTTGGCTGAAGGATGCATGAATGCATCTCCATCGTATGGGCGCCACTTGCTCCACATGCCCGACACTTGCCTACTGGCTGTGGGCAATCCCTAACAAAGGACAGACACAGGTGGAGTTCTGGCAGCTGTTAATAGTAGAACAACAACAGGGCCATCATCCCACTCTGCATTGTGGCCAATATGGCCGCCATAGATGCGGCACATTTCAATGATGTCATGACAGGAAGTTTAAATTTTGATGGGAAAGTAGGTCCATTGGTACACATCCGCCAAACTAAGAAAAGGCGGGAAAATCGGGGGGGGGGGGGGGGATGGCGGGAAAATAGGGTCAATTGGGCTACCAACACTAACCTTAGTCATCCAACCACCACCTCTTCATCGGAATTGGGGGGGAAACGGTCAGTCTCCATTCAAGCTGCTAGAGAAGAAGAAGTGTACTTTATTTATGTTCACAGGGAAGGTGGAACAATTTACTTAGGGATGGATTTCATGTAGTTTCTTTATTACACTGATATAAAACACTCGCCCTGATGTGCAGGGATCACAGTACGCACCCTACAGACCCAGATGCAGGACAGGAAGGAGTGTATTTATTTTCAGTTGGGATGCTGTAAAAATATATTTAGAGAGTGGATTTCACGTAATTTAGGTATTATGCTGATACAAAACACTCACCCCAACGTGCTTAGGGTCACAATACGTAGCCTAAAGACTTGCAAACTATGTGATTGATATCGAGAAATATCGAGTAAATGGCATGATATTCAGGCAAACGATGTGAAGATACAAGTGTTCTTGTAATCCCAGACTCTTGATGTGGGTGTAGAACACAAGCAAGCAAGTCATATGCAGTGGGAAGCAGCCTAGTCTTTGTGCAACAGTTTGGGGAGGGAGCACAGTCCACTGTGAGTGCTCTGGTCGATCATCAGGCCAGTGTGTGTGCTCGGGCAGATGACTCGTGACCTCAGTGTTGGATATTCTACCGAGCGGGGAGCTGGCCGGTGTGGCCGAGAGGTTCTAGGCCCTTCAGTCAGGAACCGCACGACCGCTACGGTCCCAGGTTTGAATCCTGCCTCAGGCATGTATGTGTGTGACGTCCTTAGGTTAGTTAGGTTTAAGTAGTTCTAAGTTCTAGGTGGCTGATGACCTCAGATGTTAAGTCCCATAGTGCTCAGAACCATTTGAACCATTTTCCTACCGAGCTCGCAGGAAATATCTAGCGCTGTGTGGTGTATACATGGTTCATGTCGTTACGCTATCTGTCTTTGCGGTATATTTACGAGTGTCAGGTGGTCGATATCTATGTGCAGGATGCAGCAGTGATGATTTTGTGTGGTGCAGGATACGAATTGTGTGTTTACCACTTTGATATGATATGTGGTTCAAATGGCTCTGAGCACTATGGGACTTAACATCTGAGGTCATCAGTCCCCTAGAACTTAGAACTACTTAAACCTAACTAACCTAAGGAAATTACACACATCCATGCCCGAGGCAGGATTCGAACCCGCAACGGTAGCAGTCGCGCGGTTCCGGACTGAGGCGCCTAGAACCGCTCGGCCACCGGGGCCGGCTGATATATGGTGATACAGCAGGTTTGGAGATCAGTTTCACGCTGAAGTATTTGAGCTCTCATCATCAGTGGCAGAGCAGTGTAATTGAAGAAGTATCTTTCCATATTTCATGATCTGTAGACCACGTTTGCAGGATTTAACTGTCAGTGCAATATGACTGCTGCATGTTTTTTTCGATCTGTACAAAATAGTTTTGCCACTCAAAGCCTCATAATTTGTCTGTCTGCAGAAAAAAATGGGGGACAGTGCTGCCACACTGACAGTAACAGCAGTTTGGCAAGTAAATTCAGTAAGAGCCATAGGCGACCAATGAGAGAGATTTATGAATGGAGAGCCAACGAGAATCTTTTATGGGACGTCACTATTTCATGTAAGGGCTTGATGTCATCATCGCCTATCTTTCCAAACAACAAGAATGCTTTTATCATTAACGGTGTTTCTGCAAACATGCACAGAGTTGATGAAGGCTTTTAGTGGCGAGAACAGGAGCGAAATTTTGCTGTTTCTGAGACGTTTGTTGAAAGCAGGACATCACAATATCCAAGAAGGGTAACATGTGATGGTTAGGGTGCCTCATTGGGGCCATCAGGAAGAATGCATTTGTTGTTATTCTGGGATATTTTTGTAAACACTTTCTGAAAGCAGTGCAAAAGATTTCTATAGTATTCGTCAGTCCAGAGAGACAGTTGGCCGTCAGCTACATCGATATGAGATGTCTGCATAACATTGACAATCTTTTAACTATTACATGCTTATCTTCCTCGAAGGTAGGTCGCCACAGACCTTAGTAAATTGTGCTGACCTCTGTTTTGTACAGACTGTCTTGTTAGGACAAGAGGACAAGGATTTCCATGCAGACAATTTGAGATATCACGAAAGCTCCTGCAACAAAAGCAGCAAACTATTTCTGCGGCACTTTACGATTTCTGGGAAGGAGTGATATGTAATGGACAGGCTATCTCGTTACGATCGCTGGGAAGAATGCATCCTGTGGTATTCTTAGAGATTTTCGTAAATAGTTTCCGAAAGCAGTGAAACAGACTTCTATAGCATGTCCAGAGGGCTGTCATTTACATAGACATGCGATGTCAGTACAATTCTGACAACCTTATTGTCGCACCTGCGAGTCTGGGTCGCTAGGCCGTGTCATAGAGCTGACAAGTATAGTAGCTCTGAACAAGTCGTCTTTCACATATGGGTGACAGTCAGATGCTTCTCACCTGTGGGACAGGCCAGCACACTTAGAAATTAGAGGAGCGTGTCTCCTAGTGTTGATGATAATCCATGCTGGACCCACAGGTACAAAGGCTATACTTCAGCATACCAGCCACAGTGACCAGGTGTGCATGCCTAGGCGCATCTCGCCTATGGGATGGGCAGGACCTGTGTCAGCGCTCCACCCTGGCGTGCACACCTTGGACCACTGTAGGCAACAGATCGCTGATATGTCACGATCGAATTTCTTAACGATAGTTCCAAAGCATTTTACCATGCAATGGGTGTTTGTGCACTGCATATTTCAGCTGTTTAAACTTTGCGAGAGTTTTTGCAGAGTATTATACAGGCATTATTTTGACAATTTTACATGTAGTGAACATCAGTATACTGCTTTAATTTGTGAACACATTGTAGGCTGTGCAGTACATTATTTTCACAGTTTGCAATTAGTGAGCTTGTTAGCAGAGCGTTTAACATGCCTTATTTTGACAATTTACGAGTTGTTTGAGTGTCTGTACGTCAGTGTACTGCATTGTTTCGATAATTTACGAGTAGTTTGCAGGTCCATAGGCTATGTATTGTGACCTCAAGTATATTGGGGCGAGTGTTTTGTATCAGCATAACAAATAAATTACGTGAAATCCAACCCCTACATAAATTTTTGCAGCTCTCCAACTGAAAATAAATAGAGTACACTCCTTCCTGTCCTGCATCTGGGTTTGTAGGCTATGTACCGTGATCCCTGCATGTCAGGATAAGTGTTTTATATCAGTGTAACAAAGAAACTATGTGTAACCTATCCCTAAACAAATTGTTCCAGTTTCCCACTGAAAATAAATGAAGTACACACCTTCCTCTCCAGTAGCTGTATGGAGACCGACGAGGTGGTGGTTGGATGACTTAGGCTAGTGGAGGTAGCCCAATTGACTTCTTTTCCCGCCAAAATTTTCCTGTCGTATTCTTAGGTTAGTGGTTCATGGTGTGTGTTCCTGTAGTCATGTCCTAGTTCATGAACCACGGGCAACGTATGAGTGGCCAAGTAAGTGGTCCCGACAATCGGGATACCAGTTACTTTGGAATAAGGCTGGGCATCTCGGACATTTTCTGAGTTGTGGTCACCTTTGTGCTCATACGGCAAAGACTAACAAATCCACCGGTTAGTTCCTCAACCGTTTAGGGGTAAAACACAATGGGACTCGGAGCAAGTAAGGCTAACAACCTGCTCCCCTAGTACCTTAAATATGATGCTGGCAACAATCAGAGCAAAATGCCTTGGACCTTTGGAAGTGACGGAGTCCCACCTCTAACTGACAAACCAGGGACTCCTAAGATACGACTCGGCAAACAAATGGTAATGCGATGGGGAGCTATTATTATCAATGGGGGCTACTCTGGGAAGAAGGCAGAGCTGGCAGAGGCTGCAAGTAAGATGGGGCTGGATGTTTTAGCTGTTAGTGACATTCGGGTAAGGGGTGAGAAAGAAGAGGAAGTGGGAGAATACAAGGTCTACCTGTCAGGAGTCAAAGCAGGAATAGCACAATGGGGTGTAGGGCTTTACATCAGGAAAGAAATGAAACCCAACGTAGTTGCAATAAGGTATGTAAACAAACGACTGATGTGGATAGATTTGACAGTGTCTAGGAAGAAAATTAGAATTGTGTCAGTATATTCACATTGTGATGGGACAGATCAAGATAAGATGGATAGTTTTTATGATGCACTCAGTGATGTAGTTGTTAGAGTAAAGGACAAGGACAGTGTTCTGCTCATGGGTGATTTTAATGCCAGGATTGGAAATCGAATAGAAGGGTATGAAAAGATTATGGGTAAATTTGGAGAGGATGTGGAGGCCAACAGGTACGGGAAACAACTCTTGGATTTCTGTGCCAGTATGGGCTTAGTAATCAGAAACTCCTTTTTTAAACATAAGAACATTCACCGGTATACTTGGGAAGGCAGGGGAACCAGATCTGTCATTCACTATATAATAAGAGTTCAGGAATTCAGGAAGGCTGTGAGGGGCACACGTGTATTCAGGGGATTCTTTGATGACACTGATCATTATTTAATCTGCAGCGAAATTGGTATTGTGAGGCCGAAAGTGCAGGAGGTCAGGTCTATATGTAGGAGGATGAGTGGAGAAACTTCAGGATAAGGAAATCAGGCACAAGTACATAACAATGATCTCTGAAAGGTACCAGTTAGTTGAATGTAGCCAGTTACAGTCACTGGAAAAGGAATGGACAAGGTACAGGGACACAGTAAAAATGTCTTGGAACAGTAATTTGTAAAGGTAGGATGAAGTAAACAGCTTGGTGAAATGACACAGTCAAGGCAGCCTGTAAAAGGAAGAAAAAGGCGTATCATAAATGGCTACATACTAGAACTCAGGTAGACAGAGAAAGTTATGCTGGAGAAAGAAACAAAGACAAACAGATAATTGCAGCATCCAAGAAGAAATCTTGGGAAGACTTTGGAAACAGGCTGGAGACTTTGGGTCAAGCTGCTGGAAAACCATTCTGGAGTGTAATTAGCAGTCTTCGAAAGGGAGGTAAGAAGGAAATGACAAGTATTTTGGACAGGTCAGGAAAACTGCTTGTGAATCCTGTGGATTCCTTGGGCAGATGGAGGGAATATTTTGAAGAGTTGCTCAATGTAGGTGAAAATACGATCAGTAATGTTTCAGATTTCGATGTACAATGGGATAGGAATGAGGATGGAAATAGGATCACATTTGGGGAAATGGTGAAAATGGTCAATACATTGCAGTGCAATAAAGCAGCTGCGGTGGATGAAATTAAGTCGGAACTCATAAAATACAGTGGAATGTCAGGTCTTAAATGGCTACACAGGATAATTGAAATGGCCTGGGAGTCGGGACAGGTTCCATCAGACTGGACAAAAGCAGTAATCACACCAATCTTTAAACATGGAAACAGAAAAGATTGTAACAACTACAGAGGTATCTCTTTAATCAGCGTTGTGGGTAAAATCTTCTCAGGTATTGTTGAAAGGAAAGTGCGAGTATTAGTTGAGGACCAATTAGAGGAAAATCAGTGTGGGTTTAGGCCACTTAGAGGTTGTCAGGACCAGATCTTTAGCTTACGGCAAATCATGGAGAAGTGTTATGAGTGGAACAGGGAATTGTATCTATGCTTTATAGATCTAGAAAAGGCATATGACCGGGTTCCTAGGATGAAGTTATTGTCTGTTCTATGAGATTATGGAATAGGAGGCCAACTTTTGCAAGCAATTAAAGGTCTTTACAAGGATAGTCAGGCAGCAGTTAGAGTTGGCGGTAAATTGAGTTCATGGTTCAGAGTAGTTTCAGGGGTAAGACAAGGCTGCAACTTGTCACCACTGACGTTCGTATTATTTATGGATCATATGTTGAAAACAATAGACTGGCTGGGTGAGATTAAGATATGTGAACACAAAATAAGCAGTCTTGCATATGCGGATGACTTAGTTGTGATGGCAGATGCGATTGAAAGTTTGCAAAGTAATATTTCAGAGCTAGACCGGAAATGTAAGGACTATGGTATGAAGATTAACATCTCCAAAGCGAAAGTAATGTCAGTGGAAAGAGATATAAACGGATTGAGTGCCAAATAGGAGGAACAAAGTTAGAATAGGTGGACAGTTTCAAGTACTTAGGATGCATATTCTCACAGGATGACAACATAGTGAAGGAACTGGAAGCGAGGTGTAGCAAAGCTAAAGCAGTGAGTGCTCAGCTACGATCTACTCTGTTCTGCAAGAAGGAAGTCAGTAACGAGACTAAGTTACCTGTGCACCGTTCAATCTTTCGACCAAATTTGTTGTATGGGAGCGAAAGCTGGGATTCAGGGCACCTTATCAATAAGGTTGAGGTTACAGATATGAAAGTAGCTAGGATGATTGCAGGTACTAATAGATGGGAACAATGGCAGGAGGGTGGCCACAATGAGGAACCAAAGAAAAACTGGGAATGAACTCTATAGATGTAGCAGTCAGGGCGAACAGGCTTAGGTGGTGGGGTCATGTTACACGCATGGGAGAAGGAAGGTTACCCAAGAGACTCATGGGTTCAGCAGTAGAGGGTAGGAGGAGTCGGGGCAGACCAAGGAGAAGGTACCTGGATTCGGTTAAGAATTATTTTGAAGTAATAGGCTTAACATCAGAAGAGGCACCAATGTTAGCACGGAATAGGGGATCATGGAAGAATCTTATAAAGGGGACTATGCTCCAGACTGAACGCTGAAAATCATAATCAGTCTGAAATGATGATGATTCTTAGGTTAATGGAGATAGCCCAAGGGACCGATTTTCCTTCAGTAATTCGACCTTCCCGCCAAGAAGTCATTGCGGCGTTGCCACATCTTAGTAAGCTTCAGCCTATGGCTTCTTAAACCATGACGCCTGATGTACCGTCATTAAACCTCTACAAAACATTGGAAGAAAGGGACCCTTCGCCAGGCCGGCGCCATATACGCCGACGATTGTCATCTGGGGGTGCAGAGCTGTGATTCATCGCTCAACAGAATGGGACGCCGTTCGTCAGCTTCCCACTCAAGGCACCACTCCAAACTCTGACATTCGTGTCGTGGTCTTAACGGCTGCTTACAAATGGGACCGCAATTCCCCAGTTCGGCTGCTGCTAGCCTCCAGCCAATACCATACCTGTTCTCGGATAGGAGGCACGGATGTGAAGGCCTACTGATATGGTTGACGCGCAACTTGGTGATCCTCCCTTGTTGTGGTCAAACGTAAACGAGCTCAGTTTAAATGACGAGGTGGCCCACCCTCACGTTCCCACGCAGTTCAACACTGGGCCTTTGCTACATCCGAATGCCACACAGGTCTGGATATCGCACAGTTCGACCAGTTGGCCCAGTAGAGATCCACGACAAGACTCCATTCAAACTGTGTCAGTTATTGATAGCACAGTCACATACGAATACCCGACATCCCTCGTTATTCAAACTCTGAGCTGTCCACTCCCGTTATACACTCATGGAAATGGAAAAAAGAACACATTGACACCGGTGTGTCAGACCCACCATACTTCTCCTGACACTGCGAGAGGGCTGTACAAGCAATGATCACACGCACGGCACAGCGGACACACCAGGAACCGCGGTGTTGGCCGTCGAATGGCGCTAGCTGCGCAGCATTTGTGCACCGCCGCCGTCAGTGTCAGCCAGTTTGCCGTGGCATACGGAGCTCCATCGCAGTCTTTAACACTGGTAGCATGCCGCGACAGCGTGGACGTGAACCGTATGTGCAGTTGACGGACTTTGAGCGAGGGCGTATAGTGGGCATGCGGGAGGCCGGGTGAACGTACCGCCGAATTGCTCAACACGTGGGGCGTGAGGTCTCCACAGTACATCGATGTTGTCGCCAGTGGTCGGCGGAAGGTGCACGTGCCCGTCGACCTGGGACCGGACGCAGCGACGCACGGATGCACGCTAAGACCGTAGGATCCTACGCAGTGCCGTAGGGGACCGCACCGCCACTTCCCAGCAAATTAGGGACACTGTTGCTCCTGGGGTATCGGCGAGGACCATTCGCAACCGTCTCCATGAAGCTGGGCTACGGTCCCGCATACCGTTAGGACGTCTTCCGCTCACGCCCCAACATCGTGCAGCCCGCCTCCAGTGGTGTCGCGACAGGCGTGAATGGAGGGACGAATGGAGACGTGTCGTCTTCAGCGATGAGAGTCGCTTCTGCCCTGGTGCCAATGATGGTCGTATGCGTGTTTGGCGCCGTGCAGGTGAGCGCCACAATCAGGACTGCATACGACCGAGGCACACAGGGCCAACACCCGGCATCATGGTGTGGGGAGCGATCTCCTACACTGGCCGTACACCTCTGGTGATCGTCGAGGGGACACTGAATAGTGCACGGTACATCCAAACCGTCATCGAACCCATCGTTCTACCATTCCTAAACCGGCAAGGGAACTTGCTGTTCTAACAGGACAATGCACGTCCGCATGTATCCCGTGCCACCCAACGTGCTCTAGAAGGTGTAAGTCAACTACCCTGGCCAGCAAGATCTCCGGATCTGTCCCCCATTGAGCATGTTTGGGACTGGATGAAGCGTCTTCTCACGCGGTCTGCACGTCCAGCACGAACGCTGGTCCAACTGAGGCGCCACGTGGAAATGGCATGGCAAGCCATTCCACAGGACTACATCCAGCATCTCTACGATCATCTCCATGGGAGAATAGCAGCCTGCATTGCTGCGAAAGGTGGATATACACTGTACTAGTGACGACATTGTGCATGCTCTGTTACCTGTATCTATGTGCCTGTGGTTCTGTCAGTGTGATCATGTGATGTATCTGACCCCAGGAATGTGTCAATAAATATTCCCCTTCCTGGGACAATGAATTTACGGTGTTCTTATTTCAATTTCCAGGAGTGTATATTCAAACAAGCCTGATAAAAACATTAAATACGAACAATACAATTGCACTTTGGTGGCCATTCCATCTGTCACGGAAGATTGTGATTGTAATCATTTACTTACAAATTACATGTATGCAGGGTAGTCCATAGATCGTAACCGGGACAATATCTTACGAAATAAACGTCAAATGAAATAACTACAAAGAACGAAACTTGTCTAGCTTGAAGGGGGAAGCCAGATGGCGCTATGATTGTCCCGCTAGATGGCAATGCCATAGGGATTCAGCTGCGTTTTTTTTTTTAAATAGGGGCCCACATTTTTTATTACATATTCGTTTAGTACGTAAAGAAATATGAGTGTTTTAGTTGGACCACTTTTCTCGCTTTGTGATAGATGGCGCTGTAATAGTGAAAACATTTGGCTCACAATTTTAGACGAACAGTTGGTAACACATTGGTTTTTTAAATTAAAATACAGAACGTAGGTACGTTTGAACATTTTATTTCGGTTGTTCCAATGTGATACACGTACCTTTGTTACAGTGTGATTACCCGTAAATACCACATTAATACAATAAATGCTCAAAATCATGTCCGTCAACCTCAATGCTTTTGGCAATACGTGCAACGACACTCCTCTCAACAGCGAGTAGTTCGCCTTCCGTAATGTTCGCACATCCACTGACAATGCGCTGACGTATGAGGTTTGGTGAAGACTGCCAGTCTCGCTAGCGGGATGAAAGCAGAACTCACCATCTGCAGCATCGTCGACAGGACTGACTGCGGACCTTTGGTACAGAGCCGAGTGGAGGGTCTGAATCAGAGGCTGAGACAGTTCTGCGACCGTGTGGGCTGCAGATTCCTCGACTTGCGCCATAGGGTGGTGGGGTTTCGGGTTCTGCTGGATAGGTCAGGAGTCCACTACACGCAGCAAGCGGCTACACAGGTAGCAGGGG
Source organism: Schistocerca gregaria (assembly GCF_023897955.1). Lineage (NCBI taxonomy): Eukaryota > Metazoa > Arthropoda > Insecta > Orthoptera > Acrididae > Schistocerca > Schistocerca gregaria. Next base: position 872,898,952 of record NC_064922.1, read on the forward strand.
CTGTGTGGCGTGGACTGGGCGGTTTTTTAGGTTAGATAGCCTCGGGCAAGTACAAAAAGGGCAACAGCCTCAAAGGGTGCAGGGCAAAGTCAGGACAAGCGGGGACAAGCAGCAATCGGTATTGTAATTGTAAACTGTCGAAACTGCATTGGTAAAGTACCAGAACTTCAAGCGCTGATAGAAAGCACCGAAGCTGAAATCGTTATAGGTACAGAAAGCTGGCTGAAGCCAGAGATAAATTCAGCCGAAATTTTTACAAAGGCACAGACGGTGTTTAGAAAGGATAGATTGCATGCAACCGGTGGTGGCGTGTTCGTCGCTGTTAGTAGTAGATTATCCTGTAGTGAAGTAGAAGTGGATAGTTCCTGTGAAATATTATGGGTGGAGGTTACACTCAACAACCGAGCTAGGTTAATAATTGGCTCCTTTTACCGACCTCCCGACTCAGCAGAATTAGTGGCAGAACAGCTGCGAGAAAATTTGGAATACATTTCACATAAATTTCCTCAGCATTTTATAGTCTTAGGTGGAGATTTCAATTTACCAGATATAGACTGGGATACTCAGATGTTTAGGACGGGTGGTAGGGACAGAGCAACAAGTGACATTATACTGAGTGTACTATCCGAAAATTACCTCGAGCAATTAAACAGAGAACCGACTCGTGGAGATAACATATTGGACCTACTGATAACAAACAGACCCGAACTTTCCAACTCTGTAATTGCAGGACAGGGAATCAGTGATCATAAGGCCGTTGCAGCATCCCTGAATATGGAAGTTAATAGGAATATAAAAAAAGGGAGGAAGGTTTATCTGTTTAGCAAGAGTAATAGAAGGCAGATTTCAGGCTACCTAACAGATCAAAACGAAAATTTCTGTTCCGACACTGACAATGTCGAGTGTTTATGGAAAAGTTTAAGGCAATTGTAAAATGCGTTTTAGACAGGTACGTGCCGAGTAAAACTGTGAGGGACGGGAAAAACCCACCGTGGTTCAACAACAAAGTTAGGAAACTACTGCAGAAGCAAAGAGAGCTTCACTCCAAGTTTAAACGCAGCCAAAACCTCTCAGACAAACTGAACCTAAACGATGTCAAAGTTAGCGTAAGGAGGGCTATGCGTGAAGCGTTTAGTGAAGTCTAAAGTAAAATTCTATGTACCGACTTGACAGAAAATCCTAGGAAGTTCTGGTCTTACGTTAAATCAGTAAGTTTCTCGAAACAACATATCCCGACACTCCGGGATGTTGATGGCTTTGAAACAGAGGATGACACACATAAAGCTGAAATACTAAACACATTTTTCCAAAGCTGTTTCACAGAGGAAGACAGCACTGCAGTTCCTTCTCTAAATCCTCGCAAAAACGAAAAAATGGCTGACATCGAAATAAGTGTCCAAGGAATAGAAAAGCAACTGAAATCACTCAACAGAGGAAAGTCCACTGGACCTGACGAAATACCAATTCGATTCTACACAGAGTACGCGAAAGAACTTGCCCCCTTTCTAACAGCCGTGTACCGCAAGTCTGTAGAGGAGCGGAAGTTTCCAGATGAATGGAAAAGAGCACAGGTAGTCCCAGTCTTCAAGGAGGCTCGTCGAGCTGATGCACAAAACTATAGACCTATATCTCTGACGTCGATCTGTTGTCGAATTTTAGAACATGTTTTTGCTCGAGTATCATGTCGTTTTTGGAAACTCAGAATCTACTCTGTAGGAATCAACATGGATTCCGGAAACAGCGATCGTGTGAGACCCAACTCGCTTTATTTGTTCATGAGACCCAGAAATTATTAGATACAGGCTCCCAGGTAGATGCTATTTTCCTTGACTTCCGGAAGGCGTTTGATACAGTTCCGCACTGTCGCCTGATAAACAAAGTAAGAGCCTACGGAATATCAGACCAGCTGTGTGGCTGGATTGAAGAGTTTTTAGCAAACAGAACACAGCATGTTGTTATCAATGGAGAGACGTCTACAGACGTTAAAGTAATCTCTGGCATGCTACAGGGGAGTGTTATGGGACCATTGCTTTTCACAATATATACAAATTACCTAATAGATAGTATCGGAAGTTCCATGCAGCTTTTTGCGGATGATGCTGTAGTATACAGAGAAGTTGCAGGATTAGAAAATTGTAGCGAAATGCAGGAAGATCTGCAACGGATAGGCACTTGGTGTAGGGAGTGGCAACTTACCCTTAACATAGACAAATGTAATGTATTGCGAATACATAGAAAGAAGGATCCTTTATTGTATGATTATATGATAGCGGAATAAACACTGGTAGCAGTTACTTCTGTTAAATATCTGGGAGTATGCGTGCGGAACGATTTGAAATGGGATGATCATATAAAATTAATTGTTGGTAAGGCGGGTATGAGGTTGAGATTAATTGGGAGAGTCCTTAGAAAATGTAGTCCATCAACAAAGGAGGTGGCTTACAAAACACTCGTTCGACCTATACTTGAGTATTGCTCATCAGTGTGGGATCCGTACCAGATCGGGTTGACGGAGGAGATAGAGAAGATCCAAAGAAGACCGGCGCGTTTCGTCAGAGGGTTATTTGGTAAACGTGATAGCGTTACGTAGATGTTTAGCAAACTCAAGTGGCAGACTCTGCAAGAGAGGCGCTCTGCATCGCGGTGTAGCTCGCTCGCCAGGTTTCGAGAGGGTGCGTTTCTGGACGAGGTATTGAATATACTGCCTCCCCCCACTTATACCTCCCGTGGAGATCACGAATTTAAAATTAGAGAGATTCGAGTGCACACGGAGGTTTTCAGACAGTCGTTCTTCCCGCGAACCATACGTGACTGGAACAGAAAAGGGAGGTAATGACAGTGGCACGTAAAGTGCCCTCTGCCACACACCGTTGGGTGGCTTGCGGAGTATGAATGTAGATGTAGATGTAGATGTCAGGCATTGTCGGTGGATCACGATAACAAATATCCTTCAACTTTCCCCACAGAAAGAAAGCCGGGGACACCAGATCCGGTGAACATGCAGGCCATGATTATATGATGACCAATCCACCTGTCATGAAATATGCTATTCAATACTGCTTCAAACGCACGTGAGCTATGTGCCGGACATCCATCACGTTGGAAGTACATCGCCAATCTCTGTCATGCAGTGAAACATCTTGTAGTAACATCGGTAGAACATTACATACGAAATCAGCATACATTGCACCATTTAGATTGCCATTGATAAAATGGGGGCCAATTCTCCTTCCTCCAATAATGCCGCACCTTACATTAACCCGCCAAGGGCGCTGATGTTCCACTTGTCACAGCCGTCGTAGATTTTCCGTTGCCCAGTAGTCCATATTATGCCCGTTTACGTTACCGCTGTTGGTGAATGACGCTTCGTCGCTAAATAGAACGCGTGCAAAAAATCTGTCATCGTCCCGTAATTTCTCTTGTGCCCAGTGGCAGAACTGTACATGACGTCGCCATGCAATTCCTGGTGCATAGAAATAATGTAACAATCCGGCGAACGGTCCGGACACCTGGATGATGACGTCCAGGATACCGAGCAGCATACACAGCACACGCTCGTTGGGCATTTAGATCACAATAGCCATACATCAACAGGATAACAACCTTTTCCGCAATTGGTAAACGGTCCATTTTAACACGGGTTATGTATCACGAAGCAAATACCGTCCGAACTGGTGGAATGTTACGTGATACCACATACTTACACGTTTGTGACTATTACAGCGCCATCTATCACAGTGCGAAAAAAGTGGTCGAACTAAAACCTTCATATTTCTTTATGTACTAAACGAATATGTAATAAAAAATTGGGGTTCCCTTTAAAAAAAAAACGCAGTTGATATCCGTTTGACCTATGGCAGCGCCATCTAGCGGGCCACACATAGTGCCATCTGGTTTTCCCCCTTCAAGCTAGACGATTTTCGTTCTTTGTAGTTTTTTCGTTTGCTGCTTATTTTGTGAGATATTAGGCCCACTATCAATGGACCACTCTGTTTATATGATGTTGCAGTGACATCCGATAGGGGCTTTTGGATACTTAATTTTTTTTGGTCAGATGATATACATTAGATTGATGTTTAAGTTCGTAGCATTTGCGGTTTGCATGTTGGTATTCCGGTTGTTATGGGTTTATTTATCGATTGTCGTGTTTTATTTTTGTACTTCATTGCTGATATTTGAGTTTACATTCTGTCATATTGTTATTTGGAGGTAGCGAGTGAGCTGTAAAAGTTAGAAAATGGAGGGCTAAGTGGAGAAATCGCAACATTTCCGACATATTCTTCTGGCAGAGGTCAATAGAGGAGTGATAATAATGAAGATGTTTTGATTTGTGGAGCGCTCAACAATGCGGTTAACAGCGCCCGTACAAATTTCTAATGGTTTCACAGTCCAGTCTCGCCATTTTTTCTCATGATGAGGAAATGATGAGGACCACACAAACACCTAGTCCACGGGTGAAGAAAACCATCGACCCGGATGATAGTTGTGATGCCACTACCCGAATTTACTGTATTATTATTAGACCATGCAGCATCCCGAAAGTGGCTCTCGTGTGTAATAGGTGATTAAACTACTACACGGAATTTTTGGAATAAATTATGACAATGGCGCGTAACAAACTTATTTTTACGTCTATATTTAATTATTAGTATCACTGACAGTCTCTTTGAAGCGAGTGAATAGGGAGCACTTAATTCTGTATGTTTGATATTGCCTACCCAGAGGACATCATTCATTTAAAACCATACCACAGCCTGAAATCGTTTCACAATACATAAACACACATGATAAACACTTGAACTTGTTTTAGGTTAATGTAAACTACACAAATTGTTATTACTGAATTTAATGTTACTGAGCTTGCATTGTGCTGAAGGCGCAATGTGTACTGTGGTGCCAGCAATTTCCTTGGACGCTTAATTGAAGAAAAATATAGATCTGCTTGTCAATATAGTTACTGAAAACACTAATTGAGAATCACTTTGCTTGGACGGAAACGAGTAATTTTTGACTATGGCAATGTACTGAAAAGCCACGACATCGAGCTGGCATCTTCCATCCGTTGCATGAAGCGGCGTGTGCTGGCAATTTCGGCGTTAATTCCGACTATTTTCTCTTGTAATATAGCTACGCCGAAACTCACGCACCATAACTTTTCACTGACGTTGCAGCACATAGAAATCACTGATTATGGGATAATAATGAGGTAATTCCTTTAAGTTATTGATTACACTCGAGGAACGCAATTTAAACCACAAAATTATTATTTCCTCCCAACTTTACACACTGTAGAGAGCTTGGTTTGACTATTATACAAACTGATTCACAAAATATAAATATACTGGTAATGGCGTCGGTGTAACAACCACTGTTCATAATAATACTCCTGTAAGATAACTTCTAGTTCGTTGCTACCGAAGTGAGCTCACCAATGGACCTCATCGATTATTGAGATCACAATACGCAATTGGATGCGGCTGCTGGTCCCTTCACGCCTCGCCGTTGGCACAAGCAACTCGTCGCAATTAACACAGCATTGCACCATGCCGTGCCATGTACCCCAGAGCGGGAAACCGTACTATTTTGCCGCTCACAGTCCATCTCCGTCGAAATACCGCGTCTTACTAGCCTCACTGTCCATTTAGCTTGTAGCCATACGATAAAAGAAGTCCATATCTGTTTTCAGCTCACTTCTAAATGGTCTGTTAACAACGTAACCGTAGCGCACACACCGGCAGTCACTTTTACGCCACTTAACAGTTGTTCTGCCTGAGAGCGACGCCATCTTACTTCTACTGCCAATATTACGCGCCAACCTGTACACTGTTCTCATTCTCGGGGATTCCCCCCATACCTGAACATTATTTTACATTATGCCAATTTCTCTATTTACAATTAAACATACCATAGCATTACAATATTCAATTACGGTCATTTTCATATATTAAAGAAATATTACATTTATATTTCTGCTACACATTACAATATTGTTTAGTTTAATTCTTTTGTTATTTCGCTGTCAGAGTGCAGGACGAGCCAGACATTGTCTCCTGCAAGGACTTCCACTTTGCCTTCAGTTCTGGCCCACAGATGGCATAAGAGTCCACTTTCTCTACCATTGCGCCTTGACTATGCCTGGCATTCACTAGACGGCATGTCACATTACAGAGTCAAACCCAGGAGCCAGCGATCCGGAGGCAGCAGCACTAACCACTAGACCTCGAGCTGCAGACCAATATTGGGGTGACGGCAGTGAAGGCAGCCAGAAACATTGGCGCCATGTGTGGGGATATTGCCATTGGATACAGCACGGCAAGAAAGTGGAGTTCTCTTTTTTTTTCAGGAAGGTTCAGGTGGATAGTTTAAACGTTAGTGACTGTACACATTCAGGAACGCCTTCGAAGTTTGATGAAGATCTTTTAAACACATTAATCCACAATGTTCCACATTAGTGTACTCGACACCTGGCAAATTTGAGGAACTGCACCATAGTACGACATTTGCATGCAATGGGGAAGGTTCAAAAATCTGGTGTAAGGGTACTGCATGCTCTAAGCCATATCACAAAACTCGGCAGGTGGCCCTTCGTGCATCTCTGCTTGCTTGTCATCAACTGACTTGTGAACAACACTGACCATTCCTACCCAGTACCATTATGGTGATGGTAAATGGTATCCTTATGGTAACATAAGAAAATGAAGGGAATGGCTGAGCCCAAACAAAGCAGCAACTCCCCGTAGAAAGACCTGCGTGCATTCACGAAAGATAATGTTATCCGTCTGGTGGAACAGCGGCCATGTGGTGTACTATGAATTGCTTCCCCGAGGTGTAACCAGCACTGCTGATACGTATTGTCAGCAACTGAGATGTCTTGCAAACGCGATACAGGAACAGCGACCAGGAATACGACGTGAAGTGATGCTATTTCACGAGAACGTCCGCCACATTCTACTAGACTGACAAAAAGTACTTTACAGCAGGTAGGTCGGTAATTCTTTCCACAGACGCCTTATTTACCTGATCCTGCGCCCTCAGATCTTCACTTCTTCTGCTTTCTATCTAACAACCTTCAAGGAACACCCTTTCCGGATGAAATTACGCTCCTAACATAGATCGACGAGTTCTTCGCCTCAGACCCATGTGACTTGGAATCGGAAAGTTAGCCGAGCGTTGGCAGACTGTTGTAAAAAGTAGGGAGATTATATTACTGATGACTGAAGTGTCTGTTGTGTGTATCTGTTGTGTTTGTTAAACTTATGGAAAAACTCTACGAACTTATGCACCAAGCTACTATGTAAATGTGTGTGTGTGTATGAGTGTATAATTTTCAGCAGTGCTACCTGGAACCTTTTAACCATCATAATACACATATGACTTATTGATGGGTAAGAATAACATGGGGGGGGGGGGGAGGGTTAAATAGATTAAAATCCCTAGGAGTGGAAATGGGATGTTACATATGAAATTAGTTACTGTTGAATGCCTGGAGTAATTTCCATCAAACTGAATACTATCTGCAACAATACACTACTGGGATGAAGTATCATTAGCACCCTAGATGTTAGCGGAGAGAGGCAGAATGCGAAATCTGAAGATAAAGGGAACCATGGAGTGACTGATTATTTCGACCAAACGTACTACAACGAGGCATGCTGGTGGAAAAGAAGTATGCTGTTAGTGGTAAGCCATATATGCGAATACCATCCCCAAGGTTGGGAATGTGGCGGTAACTGAATGACATGTAAAATAACCGATGACATGTTATATTTGTGTCGAAATCATGATTTTCGAGATTGCTAGGATCGTTGCTGACAGTCCCGACGATTGTTGAGGAATAGAACAATCAAAATTTTGTAGAGAACTATTAGAATCACAACTGTGTGGATCCTTCTACAATAATTGAATGTCCAAGGAACAAATTTCTCGTACCCTGTTCTGAGAAAACTATTAATCGGTGTCAAATAATGAATTCGTCATCCCTGCATAGGTAATGTAAATGCCTTTAAGTATCGTTTGGAGATTGCGTGAATGTGGTCGAAGTGGACAACACAAACTACCCATACATTTTACCCGCAGACACGCAGCTCCATACCGAACTTTTTTATATGTGTTCTGTGGGCGTTACCCGTGTACCAGACCCCGAGTACAGCATGCACGACTGGTTAGCAGCGGCAGGTTTGGCAACATAATCACCTATAACGGTGCTCTGACGAGACAAGCTCAGGCAGGTGGCCATTAATCCGCAGCTGCCGAACTACAGCCCTGCATTATGCGCCTCGAATATATTGTCATTTTGTACGTACATCAACTACACGAACGTGAGCAGTTCTATAGCGAGCAGCTTTCCACACCGTGCTTTGGACAGAAGAGAAGCTGAGCACTCAGTGAATCACAAAAGACAGTACCGTATAAGAAGGTACGCAAATTTTCGTGGCTGTTTGGCAATGATCGGAGTTGTTAGGCTGCGTTATATTCCTATTCGAACTTCTAAAGTACTAGACGTTTGCACCACACCACTTTAGTTTTCTTCTGTATCTTTGGGACGGATGTGGCCTGTCCACTTACAAAACGCTATTTTCTCGCACTCCTCTGGAGAAGTGGAATTACTGGGTAAATATTTTCAGCCTGCCTTTGGTCAGCGGTCGTCTCTGAGTAAAAACTGATTGCAGGCAGTGAGAGACAGGGGGAACCTTATCAAAATATTGTTGTTCTCCTGCGCCAAGAGGTTTTCGAGATAGTTGTTTACATTCCTTGTCACCGTGGCTGGATATTTACAGTACTACCTTTATTTCTATTGAAAGTTCACTCTTTCTTCATTGTTTCAATTGCTTCTCGAACTTTGTTTGTGTAAATACTATTTTTTATGTCCAGCAATCGTATGTTGTTTAAATCTATGCCGTACAGATTCTGCATTTTGTGTTAAACGTCCGTGTTGTTAACGGTCTCTAAGCATTCTTCTCGACGGATATCACCTCAGCTGTTTTGTGCACTTAAGTCACCGTCCCCCCCCCCCCCCCCCCCCCCCCACCACCAAGACAAAAGCGGTGACCTTCGTTTCTCATCTATCTATACTTCGCGACAACCACAATTCGGTTCATAGACCCCAGTGGGTGGACACTATCAATCACGTCCGTGGTAGGTCGTGGGAAGAATTTTGTAATGTTTTGACTGAGAAATGTAGTCCTTATTCTATTCTTCCGAAGGATTTGGCATATGCAGTCGGTTAATATAGTAACAGACGCTAATCTTAGAGAGTGAGATCGAGATTCTTTGTTTTTCTTGTTTGCGTTATTATCACTGCTTCCTCTTAAGGCCGTGTTAAGGGAAAAATGTTCTTACAAGTCGGTAACAATGTTTAGCTATTATTGTCACTGACGTGGAATGCACACGAAGATAATAAGACAGTGCTCAAAACTGCTAGCTTCTGGGGTTGGGTGGTGATGCGAAGCGTTGTCTGTTAGTAGACTTAATATAAACTTTGTGTCCTAGATATTCTCAGGTCTTCTAAAGATCAACACATTTACGTACCGGTGGCCGACCTCTGTCTCCAAGATAAAGTTGACATTCAGAGAAATGTTATTTAGGAAATCTATGTAGCTCGCCCTTACTACACAGCCACGATGTACATGTCATCCCCATCACAGAGCCAGCAAGGTGGTTTTAGATCCGCACACCTGAGGTTTGCTCGAAATTCTCCATAAATGTGTCAGGTGGTTCTGGTGACAAAGTTGAGCCCATAGCAGCACCATCAGGTAGAAAATTTTCCTTTATTTTCAAAACAGTCCGACTGCAGGTATAACTCTATCATGTCTCACATATCTGGACTAGTTTTACCCCAATGATCTCCATAGTTTCAAATTCCTTGATGTTAGTAAATAAGAATTTCACGTTGCAACTCGTCAGAAATTCAGTTTCTTGTGAGTAATGTTTCTAAAAACTGTTTTGAATCCTTCACAAATCTTTCCTTTGTCCGACAAGATTTTCAACTTTGTCCGATAAGTGACTGGCTAAAGAAGTGCCGGCCGGAGTGGCCGTGCGGTTGTAGGCGCTGCAGTCTGGAACCGAGCGACCGCTAGGTTAGCTAGGTTTAATTAGTTCTACGTTCTAGGCGACTGATGACCTCAGAAGTTAAGTCGCATAGTGCTCAGAGCCATTTGAACCATTTTGGCTAAAAAAGTGCGTCTGGAGAATTAATCCCGTTCACCTTAGGTCTCAGCGGACATCCTCTCTGTACTCGTATATTCTAGTGTCAAACTGTTGGTAATAGAACTGTCAATTGTGGAGTATAATAAAAGAATTTTCACCTTAATGATCTTGTCCTTCGCATCATATTTGAGCATGTGGTATAGCCTTTTACGTTTGTGAAAGAAGTATCTACGCGAACAGTGCTTCAAATTGTGATATCACTTTACCGTGTCTGGGTCACCTCATATGTGAGATTCTGTCGACCTGAAGGAGTAGTTATGAGAATAGGTACTCATGGAGACCTAAGTTCACTTCTATGTAAAGCTATCCTGATGAGCGTTCGCCATAGTTTTTTTTTTTCAAATCACTTCAGTATAGTTACTTCGAAAGATGGCTACAATTGATATCCTTGAATAGCTGTATTTATGAGCTACCGTTCCATCTTCAGTTCTTGATGTTGACCGTTAAACTGTAATGTAATTCCGTTTAGGATTATTTACCGGTATTTGATAGTTACCGGATTTACATAACAACGTTAGTCGAATCAGGTGGTGATGGAGTAAACGCGCCGAGAGATTTGGCGAAGTGCCAACACACGTACACTGACGGAAAGAAAATCGCAACGCCGAAAATAACAGATATAAGGTAATGAAATTTCGAGAATGCATTTGTGTAGGTAAATTATTTAAGTGATTAAGGTTGGAGGATCACAAGTTAATATAAGTATGAGATAAGCAATTGCAAATGTGAAATGCTTGCACATTAACAACCGGTGTAATCGCCATAATGTTGGATGCAAGCATGTAAACGTGCATGAATTGTGTTGTACTGGTGTCGTTTGTCAGTTTATGGTCTGGAGTTCTACATCTACATCTACATGGTTGCTCCGCAATTCACACTTAAGTGCCTGGCAGAGGGTTCATAGAACCATTTTCATACTACTTCTCTACGATTCCACCCTCGAATGGCGCGTGGGGAAAAGGAACACATAAATCTTTCTGTTCGAGCTCTGATTTCTCTTATTTTATTATGATGATCATTTCTCCCTACGTAGGGGTGTGTCAACAAAATATTTTTGCATTCGGAAGAGAAAATTGGTGATTGAAATTTCGTAAGTATATCTCGTCGGAAAAAAATCCGCCTTTGTTTCAGTGACTGCCACCCAGCCCGCGTATCACATCAGTGACACTCTCACCCCTATTGCGCGATAACACGAAACGCGCTGCCCTTCTTTGCACTTTTTCGATGTCCTCCGTCAATCCTACCAGGTAAGGATCCCACACCGCGCAGCAATATTCCAGCAGAGGGCGGACAAGTGTAATGTAGGCTGTCTCTTTAGTGGGTTTGTAACATCTTCTAAGTGTCCTGCCAACAAAGCGCAGTCTTTGTTTCGCCTTCCCCACAATATTATCTATGTGGTCTTTCCAATTTAAGTTGCTGGTTATTGTAATTCCTAGGTATTTATCCGCTTTGGCAGCCCTTAGATTTGTGAGATTTGTGGTATATCCAAAATTTCTCGGATTTCTTTTAGTATCCATCTGGATACTTTTCTTTGTTTAGTGCCAATTGCCACTTTTCGCACCATACAGAAATAGTCTCTAGATCATTTTGTAATTGGAATTGATCGTCAGATGATTTTACTGGACGGTAAATTACAGAGTCGTCTGCAAACAATCTAAGGAGGCTGCTCAGATCACCTAGATCATTTATGTAAATCAAGAACAGCAGAGGGGCAATGACACTACCTTGCGGAACGCCAGATATGACTTCTGTTTTACTCGATGATTTACTGTCGATCACTACGAACTGTGACCTCTCTGAGAGGAAATCACGAATCCAGTCACACAACTGAGACGATACTCCATATGCACGCAATTTGATTAGTAGTCGCTTATGAGGAACGAAGGAACGGTATCGAAAGCCTTCTGGAAATGTAGGAGTATGGAATCGATCTGAGATCCCTTGTCGACATCACTCATTACTTCATGTGATTAAAGAGCTAGCTACGTTGCACAAGAACGATATTTTCTGAGTCCGTGTTGGTTATGTATCAATAAGTAATTTCCTTCAAGGTGATTCATAATGCTGCACTTGTTCGGGCAATACAGGGACGGTTGATGCTATTTGTAGATGACGCCTGGAGTTGTTGTCCGATAATTTCCCATATGTGCTCGAATGGAGATAGATCTGGTAATCGAGAAGGTCAAAACATCGTGTCGACCCTCTGTAGAGTATGCGTGCGAGTGTTATCCTGTTGAAAAACGCACCCTGGAAATCTGTTCATGAACAGTAGCACAACAGGTTGGATGACCAGACTGACGTACAAACTTGCAGTGCGTGAGAAATCGCATCCACACCGTAACTCCAGGTGTAGGCGCAGTGTGTCTAGTAAGCAGAACTGGTCTCCTTCTAATGAACACACGGTCACCGCTGGCACCGACGGAGAACCAGCTTTCATCTAAAAACAAGACAGAACTCCACACAGCTCTCCAATGAGATCTCGCTTGACACCTCTGAAATCGCCGGCCGTGGTGGCCGAGCGGTTCTAGGCGCTACAGTCTCGAACCGCGCGACCGCTACGGTCGCAGGTTCGAATCCTGCCTCGGGCATGGATGTGTGTGATGTCCTTAGGTTAGTTAGGTTTAAGTAATTCTAAGTCTAGGGGACTGATGACCTCAGATGTTAAGTGCCATAGTGCTCAGAGCCACTTGAACCATTTTGAACCACTGAAATCGAAAATGGCGGCGGTTTGGAGACAATGAAACGCACGCTGCAGGGCGTCCGGCTCAGAGCTGTCCTTGAAGGAACCAATTTGTAACAGCTCATTGTGTCACTGTGGCGCCAAAAGCTGCCAGCAATTGCTGCTGTAGATGCGGTAATATGCGCCAGAGCCATAAGCCGAACACTCTGTTCTTTCAGTTCGGTAGTGCCACGTGGCCGTCCTGAGCCCGATCTTCTTGCGGCCGTATATTCTCGTGGTAATCGTTGTCAGATGGAGTGTGGCAATTACAGAGGGATCACACTACTTAATTTGGGATATAAAATACTCTATAATATACTATTCGACAGAATACTCCCGATCATACAGAGGGAGACGGGGCCGTACTATTGCGGATTCCTTCCTGCGAAGTCAACTATAGATCAAATATTCACCTTAAGACAAATCCTGGAAAAATAAACGAATACGGAGTTGGCACGCATCACCTCTTTTTAGATTTCAAAATAGCATATGATAGCATAAATAGAGAGCAGTTTATATCAAGCTCTAGATGAACTGGGAATCTCGAGAAATTTGGTAAGGCTGGTGAGAATGACAATGAGCGAAACGCAAGGTAGTGTAAGAATAGGAGGAATGACGTCCAATACATTGAGTATTAAAAATGGAGTACGACAAGGGGATGTATTGGCATGCCTTGTCTTTAATGCCGCCCTGTAGAAGGTGATGAGAAACGCAAACCTTCTTCTATAAATCAGAGCAGATACTGGCCTACGCAGATGACATAGGTATAATAGCAAGAACCCAAAAAGCAATGGAAGAAACATTTACAGCTCTTGAACAGGCCAGTGGTTAATTATTAATGAACAAAAAACAAAATGTATGGAAGCTGGAAAAGCACATAGAGAAAATATGCCAAATGCAATAACAATGGGCAATTATACATTTGAGAGAGTTGAATATTTTAAGTACCAGGGCTCGACAGTTACACATCTAAATGATACCTCCTATGAAATCAAGCAGAGATTAATACTTGCCAACAGAGCCTATTTTGCCCTAACGAGACTTCTGTCCTCAAGGCTCCTGACTCGTACTTCAAAATTAACTATGTATAAATCACTTATATGACCAGTGCTTATATATGCCTCTGAAGCCTGGACATTAACAGCTAAAGATATTGAAACACTGGATGCATTTGAAAGAAAGGTACGTAGACGAATTATCGGCCAATCTGTGAAAGAGGAAGATGGAGGAGGAGGAGATACCCCATGAGTTGTGCATCGTATACAACGACCGACCCACCAGAAGGATAGTGAAATCTTACAGACTGAGGAAGGCGAGACATGTGGCTCTCATGAATGATACAGAAGTACCAAAAAGAATATTACAAGGAAAGCCATGAGGGCAGAGAGGATGTGGTCGACCAAGAGACAGATGTGAAGATGAAGTAATGGAAGATCTGAGGAAGATGGGCTACAGACACTGGAGAGTACTTGTGGTGTCACCGCCAGACACCACACTTGCTAGGTGGTAGCCTTTAAATCGGCCGCGGTCCGGTAGTATACGTCGGACCCGCGTGTCGCCTCTATCAGTGATTGCAGACCGAGCCCCGCCACACGGCAGGTCTAGTCTAGAGAGACTCCCTAGCACTCGCCCCAGTGTACAGCCGACTTTGCTGGCGATGGTTCACTGTCTACATACGTTCTCATTTGCAGAGACGGCAGTTTAGCATAGCCTTCATCTACGTCATTTGCTACGACCTAGCAAGGCGCCATATTCAGTTACTATAATTCTGAACAGATAATATTGTGAATCATGTACCGTCAAGAGCGACGTTCATCATTAATGGATTAAAGTTAAGTGTCAAACTAATTACGTTCGCTTTTTGAATTCTCATTCCTTGTCATGTTCTAGACCTCACGTCAGTATAGTTCTTCCCTCCTCACGCCAGCCTGCGTGAGCTAAAACGCGTGCATTTCAGCCTCCTCTAGTAACACGATGTTGGCTCTTCTGCCAAAGAAGAGGCAAAGAACCGAGAGAAATGGAAGGAAATTGTAGAAGAGGCCAAGGCTCATCATGAGCTGTAGAGCTAAGAAAGAAGAAGAAGGAGAAGAAGAAGAAGAATCGTTGTCAACAGCCATGTACAGTGCCTACGCCGGCCGCGGTGGTCTAGCGGTTCTAGGCGCTCAGTCCGGAACCGCATGACTGCTACGGTCGCAGGTTCGAATCCTGCCTCGGGCATGGATGTGTGTGATGTCCTTAGGTTGGTTAGGTTTAAGTAGTTTTAAGTTCTAGGGGGCTTATGACCACAGCAGTTGAGTCCCATAGTGCTCAGAGCCATTTGAACCATTTGCACCAGTGGCTACACTCCTGCCAAGTCCTTCTGTAATATCGCAGGAGTAACATCAAGCTTTTTTTAGCACCATTACACGACCTCAATAATATTCAGTAAGTTGTTGATGAGGCGTCTCTGTCGCCTTAAAGGCGTTCTTGACTGGCGTCAACTCACCACGTCCAATCTCAAAGTTAATTGACGATCACGACCGTTACATCGTGGATGTAAAGTAAACCTGACTTGCATACTCGTTGGGCGGCTACTAGCGCCACTCTTATGCGACAAGCGTGAAATCTGAGTAGACGTAATCTTTCAGATGCAGAAACACGCCTAGTAGCTTTCGTTTATGTCGCATAACTCGTTCTTAGTGTTGCAATACTTTTGACGCCACTTTTCTTATACATTAGAACAACGGTTTAAATGCCCCACCATATTTACGTTTCCGGCGATTTCCGTAAACACTGGGATGCTTCCTTTCCTTTAAAAGGTCACGAGCAATATTCTGCCGAAAGCGAGCCTGTACTCCGTCTCCAATAAAATAAATGTCGTGTGACTAGAGCCTCCCATCGGCTAGACCGTTCGCCGTCTTTCGATTTGACGCGACTTCGGCGACTTGCGCGTCGACGAGGATGAAATGATGATTAGGACAACACAACACCCAGTCTCTGAGAGGAGAAAATCTCCGACCCAGCCTGGAATCTAACGCGTGCCCTTAGGAGTGATATTCTGTCGCGCTGACCACTCAGTTACCGGGGGCGGACTCCGTCTCCAATGACTGGATCGTAAACACACGAAAGTTGGTCTTCTTTGCAATATGTGCAGGGCATGTTAGGGGGAGGTGTAGTAAAAGCCCAACTAACTGTCATGGTTGCATGAAATTGTGTTGGTTACACTGGCATTCTGACACGAGAAAGTGGCATCATATTGAAAATAATACATACACATGGTGTCCCAATTATGTTGACCAGCGTAAATAACTTTTTATTCAAAAGCAAAATTAAAATAAAAACTGTTATTAACGCTGCTGTTAACCATGATATTTGGGTTTCTCGTGAATTGGTGTACGGAAACGTGAGTAGCAGTACGTATCGTTCTACACAGCACACTATACCTTTTATTCGCTAACAGACTTCCTCTCCTCGAGTTCCGCCCGAATACGTATCGCACTGGGCCATTGACGTGAACATGACATTATTAAAACTGTAACATGAAAACTGGCTTTGATGCACGTGTGCTAGCACACCTGGGTTAGCGTAACTCGTCAGCTTGCACCAGAGTGGTACTTCAACGATATTCTACGGCCCATTTTGTTGCCCTTCGTGGCAAGCCATCCTGAGTTTACATTTCAGCAAGATAATGCCCGTCCCCATACGGCGAGATGTTCTGTTGCTTGTAAACAGAGCCGGCCGCGGTGGTCTCGCGGTTCTATGCGCGCAGTCCGGAACCGTGCAACTGCTACGGTCGCGGGTTGGAATCCTGCCTCGGGCATGGATGTGTGTGATGTCCTTAGGTTAGTTAGGTTTAAGTAGTTCTAAGTTTTAGGGGACTGATGACCACAGCAGTTGAGTCCCATAGTGCTCAGAGCCATTTGAACCATTTTTTTGTAAACAGACACAGAAGAAAAATGTCGACCGATCATTCAGTCAACCGTCTTCAACCGCAGGTTTTGAATGAGTCCAATGTACACCAATGAAGAGAACGTAGAAATGCTGTTCCTGAAACTCTGTTCACGAAATGCTGTTCAGCATCTTAGAATGCGATCTAGACTGTTTTTAGAAATATCAGAGTCTGCTGAGTACTTACCTATGGATTCATTGCAGCAGAAGCGGGAGCAGTAACGTCAGCGCGTTTAGCAATACAAAGAAGACTCGCTATCTTTGTTTATCGTGATAGTAGCTAAATACACCGTAAGAAGAAAAAAGAGTACGGTGCACCACGAAGGAATTATCCGAATGCTATGGAAGTCAATAGACGTAATATGCATCTGCAGTCTACAGACAAACAAATGATTACAATTTCAAAAAAATGGATGATTTTGATTTGTTTATTGCCGTTGTCCCGGGCGTTTCCAGACACGTTTTCGCTGGTCATCAGTCCCAAGCGGGGCTCATCACTGAAGACAATTGTACTCCAGTGAGATACCAGCCCGAACACGTGTCTGAAGACGTACCAGACAGCGGGCGTGAGGGGTGTTCCAACCTGATTGCTCACCATACGACCTGGAAACCAAGAGTTAAGGCATAGGTGTCATTTATTTTCATAAAAAGGCCCCATTGGTTGTCATCCGTGCCAGTCTTACACCAGAGCGGTACTTCAACGATATTCTACGGCCCATTTTGTTGCCCTTCGTGGCAAGCCATCCTGAGTTTACATTTCAGCAAGATAATGCCCGTCCGCAAACGGCGAGATGTTCTGTTGCTTGTCTTCGTGCTTGCAAAACCCTACCTCAGCCAGCAAGGTCTTCGGATGTCTCCCTGAGAACGTCTGGAGCATTACGGGCACACCAACCGACCAGCTCCGGAGTTTCACGATCCATCGCGTCGGTTGGACAGAGTCTGGCAACTCTACCAATCAATGCCAAGGCGAATAACTGCTTGTGTAAGGGCCAGAGGTGGACCTGCCACTGTGGCCGAGCGATTCTAGGCGCTTCAGTCCGGAGCCGCGCTGCTGCTACGGTCGCATGTTCGAATCCTGCCTCGGGCATGGATGTGTGTGATGTCCTTAGGTCAGTTAAGTTTAAGTAGTTCTAAGTCTAGGGGACTGAAGACCTCAGATGTTAAGTCTCATAGTGCCCAGAACCACTTGAACCATTTGGACCCATTCGCTCGATTTCTGAAGCTCTTTCTCTTGAATAAATGTACTAATTTTCCCGAATTGTAATTACTTGCTCATCTACCGATTTCCGTACCATACGGATAATTCCTTCGTTGTGCGTTGTTTTTTTTTATGTTCTTTGGGTGCCACGTTCCCGTAGCAGTCTATCAGTCTTTCCAGATATCGGGCCAGCATAAGACAGGTAAGCAATTCCTGCATTCTCTTTCTCCTTCTCAGTCTCCACTTCTTTCTTAGGTGTTCTTAATTTTGACTTTCCTCAACAAAATTAAAAAGTCTTCTTTGGAATTCTAAAGACAATCTAGGTCGCCGAAAATCGTGTGTGTTCCGCATTCGCTACGAATGTGGCTTGTCTAACCTTGGGCAGACCATTAGAACGGTGTAGAAAAGATACAAGGAACGACAGCGACACACCCGACTAAAACAGTCAGGCAAATCAACTATTTCCGAGTGTGGTTCTAATAAAATCATGAAATGACTCGGACAGCGTGATTAAGGAATCTATCAAGATCAAGATGTCGGTAAACCTGATAAACAGGGAGATGGGTTCTGGTTTAAACAAGGCTTGGTATCCGACACTCAATTTGTTAAGATCTCGCCAGGCATCACATCCATCAGTGCTGGGAAACACTGAAGTATCTGCGTTTCGCGAAATGTCAATGCGGGCTCTGTAAGACAAAAGAGCTCGAAAGAACATAGTGGGCATGATGAGTCGAACTCACAGTCAGCTATAAATAGCGGCGCGAGACCAACAACAGATCACAATCTGCCTGGAGTGCAGACAGCGAGTACACAAAACAGCACAACTCACAGCAACTGAAGAAGACAACTGGGTCTGTCGTCGAAGTATTGCGCAAAAATGGAAACAGCAGTTCGGTCGTACACAAGTTATTTGAAGTCCATTGATAATAACTGCGACCTTTCACTGTGACGTCTGAATCAGTTATCATTTATAATGCGTTTCCCAGTGTAAATTACACCAAGTGCTTCCCGTTTACTTAAATGTCTAAAGCTATTTTTTTACGCACACACAATGATTTGTGCTTAACTATGTGCAATATTTCTCTCTATCTTATGTGAGAATACGGAGCATATAACAGCTGTATCGTCTTCCTGTAAATATAATTTGTGTGAACTCGTTTCAAATGATAGCCCATTGAATAATTGCAGAGTTATTGAGGGTATGAGGCAACATTAACGGAACATCAGACAAGGATGAAAGTCAACAACACCGGCAGTGCAACAAAGAAATGACTAACGTTACTATACGTTTCAGACCTCAGTCTCTGGCCCCGCATTTCTCAATCTTTTTTTCTTTGTGGTACATCAATGTATGTATCCAACTTTCGTGACACCGTTACATGTAATTTTTTCACTAGTCGCCCTCTTATGTGAGACATACGTGTCCCACCTTCTTCCCTCCCCCCCCCCTTTTCCCTTCGCCCCTTTTTCTTTTGTACGTACCCAGCGGCGGACGGTTATTTACGTGCTGTAAATATCATACTAAAACTATGCCATTTGAGAGGGAAATTGCTCAAAAATTAAGCCATTTCTCTTCGAATGCATGCCGGTGTGCAAACAAAACGGACGAAAACATATTTTGTAGTGCTCTCTATGAGCTGAAGCCAGTGTTGACGGCTGAAATGATGGTCAGGCACGCTACGATTAGCTCACAGAAGGGACACAGCTGTCTGTTGTGACTTCGTCCTTCCAGCACTACGAGCGCGACGCTGCTCACAGCACCAGGTCATTAGTTTTCTTTGAAACTGCATGTAGCGTACTGTGCAACCGTAGAATATGTTTTTTTTGGGGGAGACATTGTCGTAACGGTGCTGTGGGCGAGTGGTGTAGAGAATGGACTTGTAATTCATCGACCCAGACTAGGTTACTGTGGTTACCAACATTTTGTTCATTGTATTTTATTTCTCACAATGTTAAATGATTCATTATGAAATTTAAATATATTTAAACAGTTCGTTTTATAAATTTACATATTCAATTTAGTTACGTTACTACCCTTCTATATCAACAAGTTAGATGGTGGTAGAAAAAGTTAATATACGAGGAAATTTTGTATGGAGGTGTTTTCTACAGACGATCTAGTAAAGAGGCTCTTTTCCAATAGATCTGTGGAGGAGAAAGTGAGATCTGAAGGGTTATATATAACTACTTCAGATAAAAATCCACATGAGACACAGCTCACCTCTTTGGCTTACATAAAATTGAAAATTTCGGTATACTTGCAGAATATTTTGATCAGTTTCTTACTCGTCCAGCACCAATCCATAAGCTCGAATACTCAAACACTCACGAAAATCTAGATAAAGATTTTACCCGGTTTATCAATGAAGCTGGAATACTCAAAAACTCAAGAAAATCTAGAAGAAGATTATCAAACAAATTGAACAATTCATTAAAAACCTTTTAAAGCTAGTGGAAGAGGCTCTATTACAGCAGCACTTATGAAATGGAATCTGCCAAAAATTAAAAATGAGATAAAGTCAATCTTTGAGAAAAACTGGAACACAGACAAGGTCCCAGGAGAGTGGAAGGTGACCCTGACACTTCCACTACGAAGAAAGACAATAAATAGGATGTTAACAACTTCAGAAGAATTTCTTTGTAACCAGTTGCATATTATATATTTTCCGAGATTATACCGAAACAGAAGAAAAAAAAAAACACTGGAGAGTAATTTCTATGAATATGAAGGTCGTTTTAGGAAGACCAGATGATATTATGAAGAAATATTTAATATGAAGTCAATCATTTGCCATATATTACTAAATTAAAAAGATGTTTGCTGATATCAAAAGTTCATTGATTCTATTAACAAAAACAGTAGATAAAATAAAGCCATGCTAGTAGAAGCAGGTTGATATCCCTTTCAAGTTCCTAGAATACTTTGCCTGAGTGAGGCGTAGGAAAAAGTAGAAGACTCTCGAAAAATTTGAGAGGAAAGTATGAGAGATTTATGAGTAGCCGTCCATTTAAGGCGCGATATCATAGTGGTTAAACACGCTGACTAGTAAATTGCCAGCATGGGTTCGATTCTTGCTGCTGGCATAACGATTAATTATAAAATTTGAATATATTTAAACTGTTCAATTTATACACATAACATTAATTGTTTAATTTTGTTACGATTACTATATTTGTACGTAAAAAAGCTATAGGCCACCACACTGTAGTGCACTGGTAAAATTTTGTATGAGCTGCCACTGTACATACTACATCACGGATAACACTATATGGAAGCTTTGCAAAAACTGCAATAAACTGCTGATCAGAAATTTATGTACTGCATTCGAAGTAGATTTTAACTACTTTAATCAATTTTTGTTAGTTTCCAGCTGTCTGTGTATAACAGAAGAGGTTTAGAGAAAGGAACCAACGACTGTACAAAAAGAAACAAGTCATTTCGTTTTGTTCAGCGAGAAGAATGAAACAGGAGAATCAGTACAGAAGACAATGTGTCAGAACTGATCTGGCGTAGAGCATAAATGCTTACGATACATGAGCAGTTAGTTACAGGTAACTGCATAACAGCATGTCATGAACTAACTGACCTTGAAAATGAGACGATATTCGGTGAAAATCGGAGATTACATCAGAATTACTTTTTATGAGCTCAACAGTATCTAGGCTGTATTTGGAAATACCTCAGACACAACGTTTCTACACATGTAAACGTCTACGCAGGGCGACCACAGGTGTTTGACAAACGGGCTCTTGATCACCTAGTGTATACATATTCACTAAGTGTCCAAAAATCATGTGAAAGGAAAGGGACGTGAGTCTCTCATTATCTGCTGAAGCCTATTTATCCCCATATTGTTCTGTAAGAATAGGGTTCCTAACAAAAATGGATCTGAGCACTATGGGACTTAACATCTGAGGTCATCAGTCCCCTAGAACTTAGAACTACTTAAAACTAACTAACCTAAGGACATCACACACATTCATGCCCGAGGCAGGATGAGAACCTGCGACCGTAGCGGCCGCGCGGTTCCTAACAGCCCACATTCAAATCGGCCTATATGGCAATGCACTCACGACGTGACATCCGATCGTCAACACTTGCGGTTGCCCTGTGTTGTGTGGGGAAGATTATGTGACATCTCTAGATCTCTAGAGCAATAAGCGCTATGGGTATCCATGTTGATCATCCATTTTCTCTATTGTCACCTATCCGCTTTCCATTAGGTCATCAACCCAATCTTTTCTTATCTTTTGGAATCCAGTGAGGAAATCACTAGAACCTTAATGCCAATTTAAATTAATTATTCCTTTTGAATGTTTGTAAGTAGAATTTACATCATAGTTCTTCCAACCAAGAATCCTTGTCTGTGTAATTAGTATCTAGAGTATTGCCAGATGTTGCACAGGCAACGGGAATTGATTGACACAACTCCATGGTATGTACTCTCGTCTCTAGTTGGATGATCCTGAAAAGGACGGTTATTAGCCATGTTTCCGGGCATATTGTATGCGCTGCATTACTGGTTCCATCAAATCAACCCCATGCCACTGGTTACCTGTACTGGTCACATCCCTCCACCTCACGTAAGGCGGAAACAAGCTCTACTGAGGGAGGCCAAGAAAATCTCTGCATCATCCTCTCTACTACTGCACCAGGAATTCTGTCATCCGCCACAGCAACGATTAAGATCAAGAAGACCAGCAAGTGTTACTGCAGGACAACTCATCGAGGATGGTTTTGATCTAAATGAGAGCTGGAAGCATGAATGATCAACGAAAACATTGGGAACAAGAGCCCATCACCTTGATCCCACAAATAAGCCAAAAAGTTTTGACCTACTGATGAAACTTTGGTGCCACCTCAACAGGTTAAGGACTGGACATGGTTGTTGTAGCTACTTCAGGTACAAATGGGGCTGGATCAGTTCACCAATGTGTGAATGTAATCAAGAAGAGCAGACAATTGAACATTTAGTCCAACGCTGTCCACTTCATTCATACCCTGGAATTCCCGATGACTTGTTCACTGTCACACCTAGCTTAATTAACTGGTTGAAAAACACGGACTTTAAGGTTTAATCTTGTCTTATATCATGTGCATATTGTATTAAATCATTTGCCTTATATCAACTGTATATTGTATAAAATCACCAAACGATTAAATAAAAAAATAAAAAAATGGTATGTTTTGAGATAAGTTGTATTTATTGAAGGAACGAAGAGAGTACAGTAGTCACTGAAGTGAGAAATGCCTCCTCATAGAAGTCGTGTCCATTTTCAGCGGTAGTAGTAGGGGTAGCCAGCAGCAGCGTAAGGGTAGGCGGAGTAGGCGCTGACGGCGGGGTAGCCGAAGGCGCTGTAGGCGTAGGGGGCGGCGTAGGCGTAGTAGGCCTCGGCGCCCTTCAGGGTCTCCTTGGCCTTCTCCTGGGCCAACACGGCCGCCACCAGCAGCACTACGAGGAAGGAGCACACCTGTGGACAGCGGTGAAATATAAGTAGCCAGACAGACATGAAATACGGTGAAGATATGAAGTATAACATACACTGGTATCTGATACTTCAGGCGAATGATTCGAAGCTTTTTTCAGGCATATTGCAGCAGAGACTGTGTAAAACGTCAGTTTCTAGCATTAGCTTTTATTTTATCAGAGCCTACACACATCTGTCTTTTCTACATACACAGAGTGCGTTCACAATTCGTGTTACACACTTCTAGAGGTTTTTAAAGGGTCCTTAGAAGATCAAGTTTTCTATAGGAACCAATGTACGTAAACGTCATCCAGTCACGTTACAGAGCGTCAAAGTTAAAGGCGCCTGTGCCTGTAAATGCACGTACCCACAGGTTGATTCCATGGTGACGTTACAGACTTTCTAGAATGATGAAGAGGGATAAATGTATTAATCTGAGGTTGAGGTCCCTGTACCATAAACGAACGAGTCAAAAGTTATAAGCGAAAATCGTTCTGATACTTTGACACTGGAATACAGGTACTGGTGCTGTTGTTGCTAAAATTGTACAGTAGGCAACTTACAGAAATAGTAGTATGGACCAAAACAAGGGAAAATGTCCAGTAAACATGGACTCTAAAATACGAAGCTGAGAAGTTGTGTTCACTTGTTCACTTTCGCTACTGTGAAACACATCACCTTTAGTGGACAAGTGCTCATAGCCCATAAGGTACGCATTTTAGAGCCCCTGTTTACGGGAAATTTTTTTCTTGTTTTGATCCGTACTATCGCCTCTAAAGGTTACAGTCAGCACCTCCAAAAGTTACAGTCAGCAACAACAGTACTAGAACATCTATTACACTGTCAGAGGTATGAAAACGATTTTTGCTTGAAACTTTCGACTCGTTCGTTTCCGGCACAGTGCCACTTACCTCAAATTCACATTTATCTTTATCCATCATCCTAGAACATTTGCAACATGATCACGGAATCACCATGAATATATATATACACTACTGGCCATTAAAATTGCTACACCACGAAGATGACGTGCTACAGACGCGAAATTTAACCGACAGGAAGAAGATGCTGTGATATGCAAATGATTAGCTTTTCAGAGCATTCACACAAGGTTGGCGCCGGTGGTGACACCTACAACGTGCTGACATGAGGAAAGTTTCCAACCGATTTCTCATACACAAACAGCAGTTGACCTGCGTTGCCTCGTGAAACGTTGTTGTGATGCCTCGTGTAAGGAGGATAAATGCGTATCATCACGTTTCCGACTTTGATAAAGGTCGGATTGTAGCCTACCGCGATTGCGGTTTATCGTATCGCGACACTGCTGCTCACGTTGGTCGAGATGCAATGACTGTTAGTAGACTATGGAATCGGTAGGTCCAGGAGGGTAATATGGAACGCCGTGCTGGATCCCAACGGCCTCGCATCACTAGCAGTGGAGATGACAGGCATCTTATCCGCAGGGCTGTAACGGATCGTGCACCCACATCTCGATCCCTGAGTCAACAGATGGCGACGTTTGCAAGACAACAACCATCTGCACGAACAGTTCGACGACGTTGGCAGCAGCATGGACTATCAGCTCGGAGACCGTGGCTGCTGTTACCCTTGACGCTGCATCACAGACAGGAGCGCCTCCGATGGTGTACTCAACGACGAACCTCGGTGCCCAAATGGCGAAACGTCATTTTTTCGGATGAATCCAGGTTCTGTTTAAAGAATCATGATGGTCGCATCCGTGTTTGGCGACATCGCGGTGAACGCGCATTTGGAAGCGTGCATTCGTCGTCGCCATACTGGAGTATCACATGCGGTGCCATTGGTTACACGTCTCGGTCACCTCTTGTTCGCATTGACGGCACTTTGAACAGTGGACGTTACATTTCATATGTGTTACGACCTGTGGCTCTACCCTTCATTCAATCCCTGCGTAACCCAACATTTCAGCAGGATAATGCACGACCGCATGTTGAAGGTCCTGTACGGGCCTTTCTGGGTACAGAAAATGTTCGACTGTTGCGCTGGCCAGCACATTTTCCAGATCTCTCTCCAACTGAAAACGTCTGGTCAATGGTGGCCGAGCAGCTGACTCGTCAAAATACGCCAGTCTATCTGTAACTCTGACGCTCTGTAGTGGCGTTGACTGACGTTTCTGGACATGGGTTCCTATGTAAAGGTTGACCTATTATGGCCCCTCAACCGTCTCTAGAAGTGTGTAACGTAAGTTATAAAACACCATGTATATAATCTCTGATATAACCACTGGTAGTTCTTTTGGCTACTGGTCAATGACATCCCGAGGTTCGTTCTTCTAAGATCGTATTAGGAGATCAAATTTTCTGAACTATAGAAATTTTCATCCTATTATACAACAGCAGCCACCCAACTCAGCTTCACGCGAGTAAGTGTCTATCGCCAGATGGCTTCTCTGGTGTAGTGCTACTTTTGTTTAAAGGTCAGTCCGTAGCCTTATAATTAAAATTCAGAGAACAACTTTACACAATTGAATATCATCACTTTCATTTAACTGAATGATTTAAGTAACAGATGCCAAGGAAGTTCTCAAGAGGCATCTCTTAATCGACACATCATAATAGTTCAGCACTTTACACGAAATGGTTATATATGCACGTCTTACTTGTGAATTAGTCAAAATCCTTACATATCAGCCTTCTAAAACATACAGCATTTCGCAGTGGAGAACTTTATATTATGTAGGTATTAGTGAATCAAGGAGAAAAGTAAACATTGCTGTACAAATTCACTTTTTTTATTCATGAAATGTAATTCCCACTAACAGCCACGATCCAGGTGATATCTGAGTCGCTCAACTCCTTCATAAGGTTCCTTGGAACATGACTAAATTATTGTGCTTTCAAGAACTTGCTCAGAAGCATTAAAGAAAAACAAATTCAATATGTGATACTGATAGTTAGCACTTACGTCATAATATAGCGTACATAATATACCGCGTAGTATGTGCGACCCTACTCCCGAGCAGATACTCCATTATCGATTTCGTAGCGTCATTGAATGAGTACGATACTGGGTTTCAGTAATTCCAAAATCGATTTTGCTTAAATATATTGTCATCATGATCTCATTCGTTAATGGGAATATATGACAAGTTACTATTTATGTTTAAATGGAGATATGTAGTACTGAACAAAGTGCTGTTAGTTTAAGAGACTGGTACAGATTTATCCATTTGAGATTACACAAGCTGTTCTTCAGCACAGGAATGTATTTACAGAAGTCTTCTCGGGGGAAACCTGCCAATGCACTCAACACACCTTGTTTCCAAGGTCGGTTCACAGAATTTGTAGGATGTTGCGCAATACTCATCACTGAAACTACTACTCAGATTTCTAAAGACCAGAAGCAGAATGACATTATTGCACAAGTTCTATCAACCAGCTGGGCATTCATCAGAAATGAAGGAATTCTGGTTTCATAATTAGTGGGGATGGTGGTTATCGCTGAAACAATCTGTTTTCGGTGATGTCGGTTGGTTTCAGCGTCAGTTTATCCTGAGTGTCGAGACTGTTCAAAATAACTGGTTTCTGAAATAATCGATTCCGTTTTTTCATACGCATTATTTCCTGTAATGAACGTAGAAATCGAGCAAAGATTGAGAAATTTTGACTCCTTCAGTTTCAAAATACATAGAATCAAAATATTAAATTAGATACGTAAATAAAAGAAAAATTAGTCCTCCTACCTTTCGCAGATATTCTAGAAAACTGATAAGTGACTGAAGACTACAAAATATCACCAATATCCTCCTGTTGAATCTAGTTTTTGGAAAATCTGCTCAAAAATCCTGTTATAATCGAGGATCATACTTCTATTTGGGCATTACGAATATTCACTTCTAAAGGGTGAAGATTGAGGTTGACAAACTCTTTTATTCGTGTTAATATTTCGATTTCAAGTGCTGCAAGCAGATAGATGGTTCAAATGGCTATGAGCGCTATGGGACTTAACATCTGAGGTCATCAGTCCCCTAGAACTTAGAACTACTTAAACCTAACTAACCTAAAGACATCACACACATCCATACCCGAGGCAGGATTCGAACCTGCGACCGTAGCGGTCGCGCGGTTCCGGACTGTAGCGCCTAGAACCGCTCGACCACTCTGGCCGGCAAGCAGATAAAAGCGTATTATGTAGGCATGGGATACAGACCACCTACTTTCTATTTTTATTTTAAACAATGAATGAATTGTTAAGTTTTTTTCCTCCTATTACTATGTCGCCAGTTTGTTGTGGCTTCCGGTTTTAATCTTTTAAAGGAAATGGAGCGTTGTAGTTGACTGGAATCGCAATTCGTAAAATGCTTCTACACTAGCGACGGTGCCATTACGTAATACAAATAACGTCCAACGACAATAGTGAGAAACTACCATACAGTCTCGCACACTGCATGTACATGCGTACCATACAACAGGACACGCCACGTGGTTGCAGGTGTATTGCTGTCTCTGCGAAGCTTACCCCTCGTATTTGTTGGCCGTTCCCATCGCCATTACTGTTCAAACAGCGCTGACCGTGTTTTCGCTTTTCTGTAATTAGGCTATATTTTAAACCAAAGGAAATTTTACGAGTAAAATTTACTCTGTTTTTAAAAAGATTTATTTACAAACTAAAAATTTTGAGAGTACTGCTATAGCTGAATGATGTTCCTGTTTTTCCCCCCGTGCATTAGGAAAACATACAGAACACATATTCTAAGCCAGATTAAACAAGCATCGAAAAGAATCAATTATTGAGAAGTAAAATACCGGTCTAGGTTTTAACCGGTCGGCTTTTGCATCACTGCTAGTCGGCAGTGGTCCAGGGTACTTACGAAAGCCTTCATGGTGTGACGTGGAGGGGGAGTAGCGATGCCTGTGATTCGCGGCTGCTGTGTGGACCCGGGGCCGGGGGCCTCCTTTATAGCAGCCCGGCCTCGGGCAGCCTTGACGCTGCATTATTTTGTCTGCAGCAGGTCTCGCGCCCCGCCGGTTCAATGCACCTGTTTTGCTGTCGAGATCCCGGATACGCCACCTACAGCTGAGCAAACCAGATTTTTCAGCTGTCAAAGTGCAAAAAAGGCCAAAGGAAGAAAAACAAAGCAATACGTCTGTCACCTCCTTTTATATCTGTGATCTCAGTATGAGTTCCACTGACAACTTTGATGACACAGAGTTAATGTCTATAATTTTTCCTTATCTGTTACTATTTTTGTAATTACTTTCCTTTTTGATTTACTTTCCTTCGTCAGATTTCCTCATCTTCCATTCAGCCTACTCTTTCGTTGTACGCACTTTTTCTGTACATTTTGAAACTTCTTTATTTAAATGTGTCTGTCTGTACTTAAATCGCTGAATGACTGAGAAACTGAAACTTTTACGTTACTCATATTGGCAGCTGTACCCCATTTGAATTCTGGAATATTTACTTCGTCTTCTTTCTCTTTACTTTTTCTTATCATGTCAACACTGCCCCACAATATTAAAGTGCAACGCGATCTGACTTCAAATAATTAATTCAGAAGAATGATCCTGACTAAAAAGAAATCATAACAATAACATATACATTTCATTAAGCTCTTACTTCAGAGCCGTGCTGTTCTAGGCGCTACAGTCTGAAGCCGCAGGACCGCTGCGGTCGCAGGTTCGAATCCTTCCCTGGGCATGGATGTGTGTGATGTGCTTAGATTAGTTAGGTTTAAGTAGTTCTAAGTTCTAGGGAACTGATGACCTCAGACGTTAAGCTCATAGTACTCAGAGCCATTTGAAACATTTCTTA
Source organism: Schistocerca gregaria (assembly GCF_023897955.1). Taxonomy (NCBI): domain Eukaryota; kingdom Metazoa; phylum Arthropoda; class Insecta; order Orthoptera; family Acrididae; genus Schistocerca; species Schistocerca gregaria. Next base: position 872,928,264 of record NC_064922.1, read on the forward strand.
CCTCAGAAAAATCTTCATTACAAAACTACTGCAAAACAGCGAGTGTCAATACTGGCTGGTAAATAAAAGATTCTAGCTACTAAAGCCACTAACTGTCAATAGACATGTGATTAGAAAAGGAAAGATTTTGTTGCAAACCAAATAGTGTAATTTTTTACATTAATAATGTGACAACCAGTTCAAAGACGAATATAAATCGTCACTGACATCCAGTACAAAGATATACAATCATGAATAATTTTCAATCTCAAAGTCGGACACTTCCGCGTTGTTAGTCTACGCCAGCACTTCAGACCTCTACCCTCCATCAATGCTAACTTCTCACATCTAACATCCATCACTGCTGGCTGTTCCCCTCCAACTGCCCAACAGTACTTCCATCATTGCTCGCGACTAACTTCCAACAACGAGTCCAACCAACCATGGAGTCTCTTAGAAAGAAAGCGCAATCAGATATCCAATGCAAAGCGCTACACAGAAGCTGCCCACTTGTACCACTTTTCTTATTGCCATTTAATCCCCTTAAAAGTTTAGAAGTTATTAATGTAGTGGCAGCGACTACAGTTGTGCATTGCACGGGTTGGCCAACATATAGAACATGTGGTGTAGCAGTCGGTATGAAGGTAATTTCCCAACTTTGAACATTAATAAACTCTAAACTATACAAAATAGACAAAAACAAATTACACCACTCAATTCCAGAGCTCAAGCGACTGTTATTTGATGAGTCATACACCCCTCTTCCCATTAAAAAAAACTGACTTGAATCCAAAATGGAGAATTTCAAGATGGCGGCCATAAATGCCATGCACTTCAAAAGTTGCAGTCCCACCTCAAACCCATGTTGCCATCATCACATTTCAATTTTCCCTGTAATCTTCCAACTTATGAAGGTGTCGATGGACTTTTGACTCGCCCTGTATTTTCAGGGCGCCACAACCCAACCGTTACCTCACAATCTACGCCACCTTAGTTCGGCAAAATCTTCTGCACCACCCACTTAGCTCTTTTTAGCACTTTACGAAATGCACCTATACAACCACAACCATTGACATCTACAGATTCGTCATAGTTCAGATTCCGCATGGCCGCAATTAAGCGCTAGAGCAACAGTATAGTGCCACTCAGCTGAATGGCGTCGAGAGGCTGCCTCCCTGCAGGCACCAGGGAATTGCTGAAGGGTTGTCGCTGTACAGGTACATTTGTAAAGTGCTCAAGAACGGTGCATGGGTGGCACTAAGGGCGTTGCCAAACTGAGCAGTCTTAGAGCAACCCATTGCTGTTTTATTTACGTGGCTTCACTAACGCTCTTTACACCACCTCCCCAAGGCCTTTTCGTGTCTATTCTGAGATTCTGAGTGGGGATGTGTATAAAATGTTTTCCTCAGCAGCTCACAAGAAATCGCGGGATTTCAATGCTGTGCACTGCGGATCAGACCTCAACCGCAGAGGCGTCAAGCAAAGTGGTGTTGGTGATATGTGAGTAGAAGTAGAGCGAGGGAGGCAGTAACGAGCTTCTACATACTCCGCAAGTCACCTGACGGTGTGTGGCTTCCAAACATATGACACGTCCACGGTGACCTTCAGCAGAACTTGGTGAAATTTGGGGCAATGTGACATTTGGATCCACCTCACTAGTCACATGAACACCTGAACTCTGGCCTTTTTTTTTCATGTGTCGATACCTTGCTGTCTGAAGCGTTGCCGAGTCTGAGGGTGGCCTCGCAGGGCGCCACGCTTATGCAAGTAGCAGGGGAAAACTAACTGCTTTTGAAAAAAAGTGAGAGTTTAATTCTTTAGCGCAGTTTAGTTTTAAAAATATATAAAATTTCGCTCACTGTAACATTTGTAAATGAAGAGTTAGTAATATATTCTAACTAGTTAATACATTTCATGTTACCTGGATCTGTAGAAGACAAATTTTGAAAACAGTGCACAAAACCTCATGTGTCAGAACAACAAAAACAGTAGATAATGTCAGATACTGCTTATGGCGGCCTCTAGTGCGCATTGCTCCATGTGGTCCTAAAATCCGTCGCTAGGCAAAAACACCGACCAGGAAACATCATGCACGCCTAGATAACCCCAGTACAACACTCACCCTTCTTTGCGTTAATTATTCTAAATATTCTGAAGAGTCGTTGATATAATACACACATCAAAAAAAAGCTTTGCATCACCTCGGTTCCGGGAGTTCCGTAACCTGTACAGAAAATTGGAACAGAGGCCAACATAAACATCAATTCCGCCCATTTTTTTGCTTATGAGAACCACACATTGCATGTTGTACCACCAAACAGCGAGGCCTTCAGAAGTGGTGGTGCAGACTGCTGTACACACCGGTACCTCTAATACGCAGTAGAACGTCCTCTCATATTGATGCATGCCTGTATTCGTAGTGGCATACTGTCCACAAGTTCATCAAGGCACTGTTGGTCCAGATTGTCCCACTCCTCAACGGCGATCCGGCTTAGATCCCTCAGAGTGGCTGGTGGATCACGTCGTCCATAAACAGCCTTTGGCATGCTCGGCAGGGTTCATGTCTGGAGAACATACGGGCCACTCTAGTCGAGCGATGTCGTTAACCTGAAGGAAGTCAATCACAAGATGTGCACGATGGGGTTGCGTATTGTCGTCCATGCAGACTAAAGCCTCGGCAATATGCTGCCAATAGGGTTGCACTATTGGTCGGAGTATGGCATTTGCGTGTCGTACACCCGTTACGGCGCCTTCCATGATCACGAGCGGCGTACGTCAGCCCCACATAATGCCACCCCTAAACAGCGGGGACACCCCTAAACAGCGGGGAACCTCCACCTTGCTGCACTCGCTGGGCAGTGTGTCTCAGGCGTTCAGGCTGAGTGGGTTGCCTCGAAACACGTCTCCTACCGTTGTCTGGTTGAAGGCATATCAGACACTCACCGGTGAGGAGAACGTGATGCCAATCCTGAGCGGTCCATTCGGCATGTTGTTGGGCCTGCACCGCGCTGCATGGTGTCGTGGTTGCAAAGATCGACCTCACCATGGACGTCGGGGGTAAAGTTGCGCATCATGCAGCCTATTACGCACAGTCTGAGTCATAACACGACGTCCTGTGGCTGCACGAAAAGCATTTCCCAACATGGTGGCATTGCTGTCACGGTTCCTCTGTAGGTAGCGGTTATCGATTGCAGCCTGAGCGAAGCGTGTCATCGACAGTTCCTGCCTCTCTGTAACTCCACCATGTCCGAACAACACCGCTTTGTTTACTCCGAGACCCCTGGACTATTCCTTTGTTGAGAGTCCTTCCTGGCACAAAGTAACAATGCACACTTGATCGAACGGCGGTACTGACCGTCTAGGCATGGTTGAACTACAGACAACACGAGCCGTGTACCTCCTTCCTCGTGGAAAGACTGGAACTGATCGGCTGTCGGACCCCTAATAGGCACCTCTCTTGCATAGTTGTTTACATCTTTTGGCAGGCTTAGTGACATCTCTGAAGAGTCAAAGGGTACAATATCCACAGTCTACGTCTATCTTCAGGAGTTCCTGTAACTGGGGTGATGCAAAACTTTTTTGATGTGTGTAAGGGGGACAGATGTGTAATGCAATAATTTAGTAGTACTACAATCGTGACCTCTTATTAAATTCGATAGCAATCACATTCATATTATGACACGAATTATCATTCACATGAATTATCATTCCTTGATGTTGAAGAATGTCTCGTTTCCTTGTTTTGTGTCGTTCTGTCCGCACCTGCAACACTGTGTGCTCTTGCGCACTGTTTCCCTCGGTAGCTGATCAGTACTAAAATAAATTAATTACATAGTAATTATAAATATATTTTTAATAAATTAACTGATAATTGTAATATTATAATTTTAAGTAAATAATAGTAAGTCACGGAACAGGTTCGTGTCGATAATACAACTACTAATATTTTAACTTAAAACAGTAAAATTTAATCTTAAAGACTGAAATAACAGTTCATAACATTTAATCTGAAAGAATGGGCATTGCAATAATCAGGCCTAATATCTAGCTCTGTGGATCATCTCTGTAAGGTCAACGGAACTGAAATTCCATGTTTCTTTCTTGGGAAGCATATTTAGTAACCATCGCCTCCATTAAATGTTCATTTTTTCTGAGCTCTCCTACGGGGCAAGCTTCAACTGAATTAATTCCAAATGAGACAGTCCCTCGTTAGCTGAACTTTTAGAGTAGCTTCTTCAGCTCTGAAAATGATCTTTCTACTGAAGATATATTCACAGGCACTGTATACATTATTTACTCTTACATATTAAAATGATGAAAACTTTTGTTTGGCATTGATTTAGTGCTCATTAATTTTTCAAGTTCCCTCACGGTTTTATTTATAAGCTCTTCAATACCGTAGACTACAGTCAGCTCATTTTTCAGAGTTTTCCATACGTATCCAAGAGACTTTGGAAGCTGCTTCCGGGGAATTGGTTATAATACTGCCGAGATACTTTTCAAGTGACAATAAATTTAAATTAATTCAGAAATCTCAAACCCATGTGGTTATCAAGGTTGTCAAAACCTTTCGCAATAGATGGGTTTATAGTTGACATTTTTCCTTTTCGAAGGTTCTCGTACCTCAGACACGTTTTGTAGGAAAATGTTCTCTCAGTCACCAAGTAGCGTAGTACTTAGATTTTACGGGCACAGCACAAAACGTCACTTGCTTGATTGTGAATGATATTGTACAACACATCGATGAAGGTAAATATTTTGTCGAATGTATTTAGGCGAAAAGCAGATTTGAATCTTGTTAAAATGATACAAAACCATTAATTGGTGCTAAAACATGTGTGTCAATTCTTGGGATTTTATAGTACAGCATTACACACATCACGAAGTTTAGTATTAGAATTGTATTAATACATTCAACTGCTAACGGGCATCGATATATATCAACGGGGACAGCTGAAAATGTTTGCCCCGACCGGGACTCGAACCCGGTATTTCCTGCTTAGATGGCAGGCACTCTATCCATCTTTTTTTATTTTAATCTCATTTTGTTCGCTTTTGTTCCTTGCATATGCTCGGGGCAGACGTCGTAAGACATCCGTTTAAGTTCGTTGTTGATCGATTAGCTCAGTTTTTTTATTACAGAGGGCTGCTAACCCTCTGAGCGAACACGCTGAGCTACCGTGCCGGCTGTATCTAAGCCACCGAGGGGGCAGAGGATAGCGCGACTGCAGGAATTATCTCGCACACGCCTCCCACGAGACCCACATTCTCACGTTTTATGTCCACACTCTACATTTGTAGCGTCCCCCCAACACACTCATTTCTCGTGGAAGACATTCTTACCATATACAGTCTTCTGTTGCTACTACGACTGTTTTACATCAGCTCATTACATTTAATACTTTCGGAGATACAAAACTTTACCTGAAAACTGTGATAACTTTTCTTGCACTGAAAAACAGAGTTAGCAATTGTAATATATTAACTTATGATGTAGTCTGAAACTACAACTAAAACATCAGTTTGTATAAATTTTTTTCTAAAAATTATCTTTGCTTTCCTACAATAGTTTGCTGAAGTAAAAGTAAGCATTTCAGAATTATTCTTTTATAATTTTTTTGTGATGTAACTGTTGTGGACAGAGGGAGAGAATGTGTGTAGGACATACGTGTAGTGTGAATGTTTTATTATATTGAAAACTATGTAAAAGTATGTGTGTAGAAATCTTGTGTAAACATGTAACTCTTGTCCTGTGTGTAGGCTGTTGTATGAAAGCAGCCAGAAGGAAGGTTAGGTGTTAAATGAATTAATATTTTATTTCCGGAAATAATTCGGACTTGGTTTTGTTTTTATTTGAATTCAGAAGTTCCTATAGGATGAATGAAGAACTATCTGAAGTATTTGAGGGCAGGAGCTTTTCTGATTGGCTGTCCATGTCATTAATCAGTCGGAAGTAAGTATTCCCCGCACTAAGTGTAGACTTTTACGCTGCAGTACTGTTTCCTGAAGGGTCACTCGGGAACCATATAAGGGAATGGTTCAAACCGACTTGTCAAAATGTATTCTGAAGTTTTTCACACCGTAAGAAGTGACCTCTCAGAATTTTAGCTGCTATGACGCACTGCAAGTATTTTTTTGAAAGATGCTAAAGTTGCTTATTTTTACAGCACAAAGAACCGCTTGTAGCAGCGATTTGTATAGCCCTTGCCTGCCCAGTGTGTGAATCGGTGAACAAGAAGACGCAGCTGTGAAACGAGAACGTAGCACCACATAGCGTAAAATTCGAAGTGCACGTGCGAATTTTAAGCACTTATACCATATCGGAAATATGTCAGATCATAAATTTTTTAATAACTTGCAGTCCATATCGATTGCTGTAGGTGTAATTGTGTAATTGTTACACACGTAACTCGCAGAGGAAAAAAAAATCAAGGCAGTGTATGATGTTACATAATAGACGACTTGCATCAGTTGGGACTTTAATTTGTTGAAATTAAGTATTGTATAACAATTTCTGTAGCGAAGTACTTATTATGTTATTTGAATAAGGTATATTTTACTAACAATGAAACGGTCCCTTGCTTATTCTCTGCAGTTGTCAGGAAAACTCGCAGTTACGGATGACGAAAACAAACATTTTCCTTACACCGGGCACACCTGATAAAAGAAAAATTAATGCATTGACACACTTTACACTGATTAATAGTTTTATTTAGATATTACCGGAATGGAGTAAGAAATGATGTGGCCGTTGTTCTGCGTACTGTGCTGTGTGCTAGACATACGTCATCAGTCTCGTAAAATGTGATGATACAAACAGACAATGCAGAAATGACTGAAATTTAACAATGATGTTCCGCTTATGAACCTAAAACGACAAAGAGCTATCGAAAAATATGTTCTCTGACAGCTTCTGAAAAATGTTTTGTACTGCTGAAAACTTTTTATCGAGATGCTGAACCCCCGTATTAGTTCTGGGTGGAATCCGAATTATATTGATAGAGCTGTCTGTATGTCAAGTCCATCAAAAACAATGAATTATATTCTACAAATGTTAGCATTTCGGATGTAACACTGAAAATTATTTTCTCCCATTTGTAACACCAATATCGATTGTAAATTGTTTATACAGTGTAATTATGTGTAAGGTGACTATGAAGTAGTTGTTCTTTACTAGTGAAGATCTTTGAATTGTCAGAAGAAGTTGAAGTTTGTAATGTACTTATTACAAAAAACTTAATAATGTTTAAAAGTAATGAAACTTTATAAAATATGAATATTAAGAAAGATAAATATGAAGGTAAAAAACTGGTTCGTGCTTAGGGAACCCCCTCCGCTACGTAAGTGGCCTGGCGCACGCTAAAAGGTGGATTTGCTGATCGATCTGGGCGGCTACTGGGGGAGCACGCTACGCAGTTCAGTGGCTAGCCGGTTAACATCGAGGGTACCAAGTGAGGCATTTGAATGCCAGTTTATATTGAAATTGCCTCGGATGTGGTTTCGGTTTTCGTATGGTTCTCTTGTTATTATGGAATGGCTCTCGCCGAGAAGAATTTATAAAGAGAATTCAACAGCAATAGATTGAGAACAGATAGCCGCCACCTGCTTGCCACGACTATTGCGCCACTGCTCCGCCTGGTTCAGCAACTCAGATATGTATCATAATATGGACCAGTATGTTTGTGTGAGTGGTTTTCAATAATAATTCCAGTGATATAAACATGTGTGTGAATCTCAAAATTGCTCTTGTCATGTCCAGTTTTAGTCTCATGATGTCTTGAGTAACATCTTAGTGCTGAATTGGTTAATGATTGAGATAGTAACTATTATTGCTATGATCGAAATATCATTTAACTTCCTAGGATTGCTGATTTGAGGAAATAGTAGCTACTGCTACCCACTACTCACCTCGTCCGGTAGTCGTGTGTATTCATTGCACTATTTAAAAGAAGTATTAACGGATGTCACTCTAGCAATTCAGTTTCATTTTACTTTAGACATAATGTATCAAATTATTATGCCTAATTAGGCTGGCGACCGTTAGTTGTTTCACTCACGTGAACTTCACAACCTTCATTACTTCCAAAATATAGCCTTTCAGTTTTCTACTAATTGACATAGCTACGACATTACTGTTCGATACCCTCTACCCATTAAGTAAATACACGGTCAAAGCAGCAAGCTTGATATATGGTGTTATACGTGGCTTTTACGTATCGCAACTTGAGGTTCAGTTACAAGGAAATTGCGGCTCGCGGTGTACATTTTTTCAGATTTTGTAATGTTGATTACAAAATTTTTGGAAGTAAACAGCCCATTTCCACTTTCTGGTTCTAATTTCCTATGATGTTCCTAAAGACAGACGAAAATTTTGGAAACAGTAATCCACTGATATTTATCACTGACATTATTGAATACACGTGTCATTTTGAATTCATCGAATGCACAAGCGACACTAAACTTGTTTCTCCTCAGAACGATGAAATGCGGTTTGCATGTAGTTCTTACACGAAACCTAACTGACTGGCTTTATACACCTTAGGGGAGAACAAGAAGCTTCATCTTCACGTTAACTCTGAATGTCTCTATACTAGTGACGTCTCCTCTATACGTTTAATTGAGGCAAACTTCGTAATTTTGCGTCTTTCTTTACCATATAATTTACTGAATCTGTTTGACCATGTAGAAGAAGCCTCAAAATCAATAATGTTCTTCACATTTGCAATTAAGAGATACCAGTCTCGTATATCTCCCTCCGTAATGGTGCACTGACTGTCATGGACAGATCTAAATCCTTGAAATAGATTTTTTTCCGTATTTTTCAGAGTTTCGTGTGAACTTTTTGTGCAAGTGATTAGAATCCCGAACCCCCCTATATTTTCCTACGAACTACTGCCTCCAAGCTTGAGTTACGCGGCCTTTGTTTGTAAGGTATTTTCTTTTTCAACTCTGCTTTTCATCAGCTGAACCAGTATACATTAACACAGAGTGAAAGGGATGAACTTCAAGAAACTTATCGAAGTAGGTGGACTTATTATCTGTACCGGAAGTAAAACACTATGACTAAAAGCAGGTACAGTAGAGTAGAGAAAAGAACTCGCGTCCCCCCCCCCCCCCCCCCCTTCATCGCCACACCACCAGAACCAAGGAGGGCAGCTGCACTACCACAGACAATATCTTCAAACATTGTTCTCCAATTGATAGGGCTATTGTGAGAAAAGCTGGCAATGGCGTGTCAGATCATGATTCACGGATAGTAATACTGAAAGGAATTAAGGCGGAACATATCCGAAAGTAGTAAGAAAAAAATTTAGAGACGAGACGGAACGATCCTTTCGTCCGTCCTCTGAGATGCCGTGCTGTCGCCGTAGTCTCAGTCGCGATCGTTTAGTTTACAAACGCTCTTCACGACGCACGGCGTGCGAGTCAAATTGCGCGACTTACTGCTTCCCTGATTTATTTGCAGGCTTTTGTCGGAGAACCCAGAGTCAATCTTTGCACAACAACGGGTGTGAAATCACTTCCACGACCGGTCGCGAGCCTCACATTAGCCTCCTGAGACAAGTTTAACTTCTCACTACTCCAGAGTCATTAATTAACATACTGCAGCAAAGCGAAGCACTTTGAGGAAAGATGCAGAGATTCGATTTTTGGAATGGAATATGTATACCGCTAACTGTTCACATACCGCTTCCAACTGGCTCCTTGCAATTTCCGCCGAAATCACCACAACAACAAAATTTGAATGTAGTTTAGTGTCAAAGGCCAAAAGACACTCAAAGTCACACATTAAAATTTCCATGGGAACAAACGATATTTATTTGCTTCAATTAAGGCTTCGTCGCGTTCACTAAACAACACTATCCAGATAGCAGCTTGACTGAGGCAGCTGCTTATCTGCTCAGCCTGAGGTGTGGGCGTGTTGAAAGTATGCACACTCGTGAAACAGTAACATTCGTCTAGAGAACCAAAATTCATGCCCGGTTATGAGAGCGACGGTAGGAGGACAAAGTCCTCTCTGGGCAAGATACGATTTCTTACTTTTGGGTTGTCCACATGCAGGGGCAGGACTGCCATGAGGAGAGCGGCAGTCCGCTTTGTTTCGCACACACACACACACACACACACACACACACACACACACACATACACACAGGACTGCCATGAGGAGAGTGGCAGGATGCATTGTTTCGCAGACACACACACACACACACACACACACACACAGGACTGCCATGAGGAGAGTGGCAGGCTGCTTTGTTTCGCAGACACACAGACACACACACACACACGCACACACACACACACACACACACACAGGACTGCCATGAGGAGAGCGGCAGGCTGCTTTGTTTCGCAGACGCACAGACACACACGCACGCACACACACACACACACACACACACACACACACACACACACACACATACAGGACTGCCATGAGGAGAGCGGCAGGCTGCTTTGTTTCGCAGACGCACAGACACACACGCACGCACACACACACACACACACACACACACACACACACACACACGCATGCACATGCACTATCAGTTTTCTCCCTCAATCATAGCCCACCAGAACTTTACTGCCATAAGAAATGAAACAGCCAATCATTATGTATCCCAGAGCCACCATCGTACTTTGGTAGTTCGACCTCCTCCTCCTCCATTTTTGCAGTAGTAGCTCGTTCTATGCATCCCAGAGATGGCATCTTGCTTTGTTAACTCGATTTCTGAGCCCCTGCTCCATCAGTTTTTTTCTCACTGTCTCATCTCCGTCACCTGCTCCGACATCTTCGTCACATAGCTCTTTCTACATATCCCCTGAGCCATCATCTTGGTCTGCTTGTTCGAACTGAAAACCATCTGCTCTGTCATCCTTGTTCTTCTAGGTTGATTTCTACTCTGCCATCTTTGATCTCGCAGTTCGCTCTTTGTACCTAATGAATCTACTGTACATTAATTGATGAATGGTTGTCGTTTGTGACAATACAAACTTATGCAGCAGGGACGAATATATATTGAACAGTCGATTTATCAGCAATATTTAACACCTACTCTAAAATCCTGTGTGGCGCATAAGTTTCGTGGACTTCTTTTTGAGGTCGCTCGTAAGTCGTCTTAAAACGACTAAGAACAATATAATGCCCTACTAGCCATTTAAATTGCTACACCAAGAAGAAATGCAGATGATTAACGGGTATTCATTGGACAGATATATTATACTAAAACTGACATGTGATTACATTTTCACACAATTTGGGTCCATAGATCCTGAGGAATCAGTAACCTGAACAGCCACCTCTGGCCGTAATAACGGCATTCATACGCCTGGGCATTGAGTCAAACAGAGCTTGGATGACTTGTACAGGTACAGCTGCCCATGTGGCTTCAACACCATACCACAGTTCATCAAGAGTAGTGACTGGCGTATTCTGACGAGCCAGTTGCTCTGCCAACATTGACCAGACCTTTTAAATTGGTGAGAGATCTGGAGCAAGTTCTGGCCAGGCCAGTAGAAGGCCTGTAGAGGACCTGCAAATTGCGGTCTTGCATTATCCTGCTGAAATGTAGGCTTTGGCAGGTATCGAATAAAGGGTAGAGCCACGGGTCGTAACACATCTGAAATGTAACGTCCACTGTTCACAGTTCCGTCAATGCGAACAAGAGGTGACCGAGACGTGTAACCAATGGCACCCTATACCATCACGCCAGGTGATACGCCAGTGTGGCGATGACGAATACTTGCTTCCAATGTGTGTTCACCGCGATGTTGCCAAACAAGGATGCGACCATCATGTTTCTGTAAATAGAACCTGGATTCATCCGAAAAAATGACGTTTCGCCATTCGTGCATTCTGCTTCGTCGTTGAGTACACCATCGCAGGCGCTCCTGTCTGTGATGCAGCGTCAAGGGTAACCACAGCCATGGTCTCGGAGCTGATAGTCCATGCTGCTGCAAACGGCGTAGAACTGTTCGTACAGATGGTTGTTGTCTTGGAAACGTCCCTATCTGACTCAGGGATCGAGACGTGGCTGCGCGATCCGTTACAGCCATGCTGTTAAGATGCCTGTCATGTCGACTGCTAGTGATACAAGGCCGTTGGGACCAAGCACGGTGTTCCGTATTACCCTCCTGAACCCACCGATTCCATATTCTGCTAACAGTCATTGGATCTCCACCAACGCGAGCAGCAATGTCGCGATACGACAAAACCGCAATCGCTATAGGCTACAATCTTACGTTTATCAGAGTCGAAACGTGGTGGTACGCATTTATCCTCCTTAAACGAGGCGTCCCAACAACGTTTCACCTGGCAACGCAGGTCAACTGCTGTTTGTGTATAAGAAATAGGTTGCAAACTTTCCTCATGTCAGCACGTTGTAGGTGTCGCCACCGGCGCCAACCTTGTGTGAGTGCTCTGAAAAGCTAATCATTTGCATATCACAGCATCTTCTTCCTGTCGGTTAAATTTGTAATTTTAATGGCCAGTAGTGTACGTGCCAGAGACAGATAATGAGAGCGTGAAGTACGTGGACATTGTAGCTTGTCTCCCTGGTAATGGAACATGTACTATGGTGATCACAACGTTTGTGTCATACGTGAGACACCCTGTCCTATCTTACATCGGATCAGGGTTTCACATACATACAGTAATTTTTACATCGTAGCTACTTACGAAATTCAGCCAGATTAATATTTAACTAATAATCTATACTTACATCTGAATTATCTAGTAATCTGACAAACAAAGAAACTGAATATTACAGTATGCGGTCTGGAGCGTGCACGAACCTAGAAAGGCGCACGACCGCCGTTCACCAATTTATACAGACTAAATTCACTGGTTACAAAGAGGAAAGGAGTTAATGAAAAACACTGACAAGAAGAAGGCACAGGATGATAGGACAAGCGTTAAAGCAGCAGGGACTAACCTCCACGACACTAAGTTTTAGAGTGTAAAAACTGTAGAGGAAGGCAGGAAACTGAATACGTACAGCAAATACGAGGGTGAGACAAATGAAAACCTTAAATATTTATTAAAATATTATTGATTGTGTGGAAGTGGTACAAAGTTGTATCACTTTTCAATATAGTATCCCCCACGCTCAATGCAAGTCCTCCAGTGCTTACAAAGCGCATAAATTCCTTTAGAAAAAAAATCTTTTGGTAGTCCACGCAACCACTCATGCATCGCGTGGCGTACCTCTTTATCAGAACGGAACTTCTTTCCTCCTACCGCGTCTTTGAATAGTGCAAACACATGGAAATAACTTGGGACAAGGTCTGGTGAGTATGGTAGATGCGGAAGACACTCAAGATGCAGGTCTGTGACTGTTGCAACTGTTGTACGGGCAGCGTGTGGCCTTGCGTTGTCATGTTGCAAAAGGACACCTGATGACAGCAAACCACGTCGCTTTGATTTGATTGCAGGCCGCAGATGATTTCTTAGGAGATCTGTGTATGATGCACTGGTAACAGTGGTCCCTCTAGGCATGTAATGCTCCAAAATGACGCCTTTTTCGTCCGGAAAGAGTGTCAGCATAACATACCCTGCTTATGGTCCTGTTCGAAACTTATTTGGTTTTGGTGATGAGGAATGGCGCCATTCCTTGCACTCTCTCTTCGTTTCCGGTTGGTGCAAGTGAACCAAGGTTTCATCCCCAGTAACCATTCTTGCAAGGAAGCCACCATCTTCTCGTTCAAAGTGCCGAAGAAATTCTTCACAAGCATCAACACGTCGTTTTCGCGTTTCAGGAGTCAGCTGCCGTGGCACCCATCTTGGAGACACTTTGTGAAACTGGAGCGCATCATGCACAATGTGCTGTGCTGACCCATGACTAATCTGTAAACATGCTGCACTGTCATTCAGTGTCACTCGGCGGTTTTCCTTCACTATGGCTTCAACTGCTGCAGTGTTCTGTAGAGTCACAACTCGTTGTGCCTGATTTGGACGAGGAGCATCTTCTACTGAAGCCACATCACTTTCGAACTCCCTACTCCATTCGTAGACTTGCTGCTGTGACAAACATGCATCACCGTACTGAACCTTCACTCGTCGATGAATTTCAATAGGTTTCACACCTTCACTACGCGAAAACCTAATAACAGAACGCTGTTCTTCCCTGGTGCAAGTAGCAACTGGGACTGCCATCTTTATACTGATACCGCGACGGTATGTGTGCACCTGCACGCTGCCACCTACAGGCCATTCTGCACGCTGTTTGTAGCACGCTTACCAGCTTACAGGATAACGGTGCGAAGTTTCGATTTGTTATTACAAATTTAAGGTTTTCACCCTCGTTATTGAGGACATAGGTCGGAAGTGTTACTATGAGACGAAAATGTTGGCACAGGAGAGGACTTCGTGGCGGTCACACAGATCAAAAGATTTACAAATAAATGAGCTACGACATCAAAGATGGCATAGCTAGAGTCAGAGCTCAAACTGTGAGAACATAGTTGACAGAGCAGGGGCCAGAGCGAACTATGAGACTAGAAATGGTGGAGTAGGGGTCAGAGATGGAACTAGCAGAGCAAGATGGTGGCTCCTAGGTATGGTAATTGGCTGTTTGATACGTGTGTATTTGCACGATGCTGTGTGGGTCCTGCAAATGTTAACAAAGCAACCTGCAACTAAGCATGCAGGCAGTCTAAAGTGAAAAGTGGTTAACTGGCTTTCGCTTCATTCCACTGTAAAAAAAAAAAAAAAAAAAAAAAAGTTTTCACGAAGTAAATCTAGATGTTAACCACAAGGGGCGTTGAACCTGGAGCTTGTCCCTTCCATGAAATCCTTTCGCAACCAATGACAGTAAATTTCAATGGTAGCTGAAAGCGTAATTGTTCCTTAGTGCGAAAAGGGGCGGGGAGCAGGGGAAAGGAGTTTGTCGTCGCCTTGTTGGCATCTCTCGTGGTTTCATTAGTGACTGCATTACTGGTTAATATTCTTGTCCAATATTTGTTGTGGTTATGCAGGGGCGTATTATTGGAGATGGATCCCAGTAGCTTCCTTGGCCTGGCCTATTTAAAAAGGGATCATCTTGAATATAACCTTAAGTCATGGCGGCAACCAACAGGAGGCCGCTTTGCTGAGTCAACAGCTAGGTTTCGCGCGTCCTTAGACAGCCGGATTCGTATTTGCTCCGACCTAACTGTCGAGCTAGGTGCAGTGCTTTCTATTTGTTCTAGTGTTATCAGTGACTGAGCTCAGTGATAACACTACATCAAAAGGAAAGTCGAGTAGCAAGCAGACAGCGAGTGTTCAGACTCGAGTTTCCACTGCGGAACCGTATCTCTGATCTGAGGCCCCTTCCTCTTACTAAGGAACAAGACAACTAGCCTATTCAATTGTTTTCTCGTGCCAAGTACACTCCTGGAAATTGAAATAAGAACACCGTGAATTCATTGTCCCAGGAAGGGGAAACTTTATTGACACATTCCTGGGGTCAGATACATCACATGATCACACTGACAGAACCACAGGCACATAGACACAGGCAACAGAGCATGCACAATGTCGGCACTAGTACAGTGTATATCCACCTTTCGCAGCAATCCAGGCTGCTATTCTCCCATGGAGACGATCGTAGAGATGCTGGATGTAGTCCTGTGGAACGGCTTGCCATGCCATTTCCACCTAGCGCCTCAGTTGGACCAGCGTTCGTGCTGGACGTGCAGACCGCGTGAGACGACGCTTCATCCAGTCCCAAACATGCTCAATGGGGGACAGATCCGGAGATCTTGCTGGACAGGGTAGTTGACTTACACCTTCTAGAGCACGTTGGGTGGCACGGGCATTGTCCTGTTGGAACAGCAAGTTCCCTTGCCGGTCTAAGGAATGGTAGAACGATGGGTTCGATGACAGTTTGGATGTACCGTGCACTATTCAGTGTCCCTACACCATGATGCCGGGTGTTGGCCCTGTGTGCCTCGGTCGTATGCAGTCCTGATTGTGGCGCTCACCTGCACGGCGCCAAACACGCATACGACCATCATTGGCACCAAGGCAGAAGCGACTCTCATCGCTGAAGACGACACGTCTCCATTCGTCCCTCCATTCACGCCTGTCGCGACACCACTGGAGGCGGGCTGCACGATGTTGGGGCGTGAGCGGAAGACGGCCTAACGGTGTGCGGGACCGTAGACCAGCTTCATGGAGACGGTTGCGAATGGTCCTCGCCGGTACCCCAGGAGCAACAGTGTCCCTAATTTGCTGCGAAGTGGCGGTGCGGTCCCCTACGGCACTGCGTAGGATCCTACGGTCTTGGCGTGCATCCGTACGTCACTGCGGTCCGGTCCCAGGTCGACGGGCACGTGCACCTTCCGCCGACCACTGGCGACAACATCGATGTACTGTGGAGACCTCACGCCCCACGTGTTGAGCAATTCGGCGGTACGTCCACCCGACCTCCCGCATGCCCACTATACGCCCTCGCTCAAAGTCCGTCAACTGCACATACGGTTCACGTGCACGCTGTCGCGGCATGCTACCAGTGTTAAAGACTGCGATGGAGCTCCGTATGCCACGGCAAACTGGCTGACACTGACGGCGGCGGTGCAGAAATGCTGCGCAGCTAGCGCCATTCGACGGCCAACACCGTGGTTCCTGGTGTGTCCGCTGTGCCGTGCGTGTGATCATTGCTTGTACAGCCCTCTCGCAGTGTTCGGAGCAAGTATGGTGGGTCTGACACACCGGTGTCAATGTGTTCTTTTTTCCAGTTCCAGGAGTGTATTTACAAGTAACCACCAGTGCGATAAGTTTGGAAGAGGCGGGTGACACAGAGGGGTGGCGCCACCCAGGTGAGGCGGGCTAGGATACTGATGCTAACATTCGTGATAGATCTGCTGTAGAAAGTTGTCTAACCTAGTTACACATTTGTTACGGGGCGTTTACAATCTAGTCTTTGACCAACTGCCCCAAGTTGAAGAGCTGTTATGGGTGATCGTCCGTTTTGAGATTCAAATGGTTCAAATGGCTCTAAGCGCTATGGGACTTAACATCTGAGGTCATCAGTCCCCTAGACTTGTAACTACGAAACGGCGACTGTAACAGCAGCGCGGTTCACGACTGAAGCGCCTAGAACCGCTCGGCCACAACGGCCTGGCTGTGAGATTCATGCTGATGCCTTGCAGGTTCCCTACTCAGTTATATTGCATTTATTATATTTTCCTTGACCCGAGGTTCACTGAGAAGTGTACTTTCGGAAATACTTAGGGAACGGGGCATTGTGATACAGTTGTAGTTATAACCCCGCGTCCGTAATGAATTAGAGCGCTACCATTACTGGCGGGTACAAGGGCCTACTGAGAATTTACCCGAATATATAGAGCGTGTTCGCACGGTAGTTACCGCTTTGTAGATGACGGTCGCGGAACGTGGCAATGTGCCCAACATTCTCCAGGGCATGAGATCAGTCACGGAAAGTATTCGCCCAGAATCATATTACTTCTTTTGAATTGAACAAATTGTTGTCTTGCATGGAGGCTTTGAGATTTGCAAACGAGTAGCGCAACCAGCCAAAAGGGGCTAGAGTCCGAATTCCAAGGTCAAGGCAGCAAACCCCATAAATTACCATTAAAACTTTCCAGTCATAAAGCATGTTTCCTGTGAGGAGAAGGGGATCATCCGGTGCGTGACACGAGGCACGAGACCTAATAGATGTTGCCATACGCGCCCAACTGAGAGCGGTCGCCGCAAACCCCCTAGCCGACGTGCTCGTATCCGCGGCCTTAACGGCTGTTCCTTACCGTATGCTTTTTGCTGAATTTTACCAAGAACCAGTCTGTGGTCTGTTACACTGATGCAGCACAGTTTCTTTGCTAGATTGCCATTGGTATTTGGAATATGGTGGGTTGTGTATAATACCACCTATGCCTACGACTATGCAAAGATGTCCGGCAGTTACTGGCCAAGTGTTGCCTCTGATACGTGAGACACGATTTTTCATGGACAATTAAATTGGTAGTCATTAAGAATTTGTCTATTCCGTTACTCGTCGGTAGTGTTTTTATTCAGCAATCCGTGTTACTGCTTGGTTTCACCAGGAATACCTGTGAAACGTCTCTGTTAGATTCGTTTCATTGTATTTAACTTGTATTTCGTGCTCTCACGCTCAGTTATTTGTCATTTTATTTTGTACTTCGTGCTTTTCCTCATTCAGTGACACACAATCACAGTAAAGTATCAATTTCTCCAGTAAGGTTCTGGTCTTATTTACATTATCTATATTTTGTGCTCCCAAATTTCCTCTCTCTCTCTGCATGATGTGTACGAATGAGTGAGTGAGCGAGCGTGTTGAATTGAAGGGCTTCTTTCAATAGTGTTACAACTCCATTACCTCCACTTTTCTGTCTATAATGCTTCTGAAATTAATGAGCCAAACAAACAGAAAGAAAGGTTCATCTCTAGCAAGAAGCCATATGCTTGAATATTTATAGTATCTCAAATGCAGATTTTTCAGCGCTCATTTAACTTTAGGACTCTGTATCTCAGGATGAACAAAAATGGACTTGTACCACTATTGAAATAAGTCCTTCAATTGATCTTATATGAAGTACAGCATCTGGCAGCCTGCTGTGGTAGCAACAGTGTAGCCAACATAGCTTTCTCAGTCTAAGCAAAGAGATTTTTACTCTTTTGGTAATCATTCGACAGTAGATAAACTGGTGGCGCAAAGGATTCCTCTGGTCTCTTCCGGCTGCTGGGGGAAGTTCGTTGCAGGGAGGGCGTCCTCTCGTCACTCTAGATTGGATCTTGGATGAGTAAAGATGGTAAGTCTTAAGAGCGACTTGGCAGTGTTGAGTGTGTTAGGCCGGCCGCTGTGGCCAGACTGAGATTCATTGGAAGAATCCTAAGAAAATGCAATCCGACAACAAAGGAAGTAGGTTACAGTACGCTTGTTCGCCCACTGCTTGAATACTGCTCAGCAGTGTGGGATTCGCACCAGATAGGGTTGATAAAAGAGATAGAGAAGATCCAACGGAGAGCACCGCGCTTCGTTACAGGATCATTTAGTAATCGCGAAAGCGTTACGGAGATGATAGATAAACTCCAGTGGAAGACTCTGCAGGAGAGACGCTCAGTAGCTCGGTACGGGCTTTTGTTAAAGTTTAGAGAACATACCTTCACCGAAGAGTCAAGCAGTATATTGCTCCCTCCTACGTATATCTCGCGAAGAGGATAAAATTAGAGATATTAGAGCCCACACAGAAGCATACCGACAATCCTTCTTTCCACGTACAATACGAGACTGGAATAGAAGGGAGAACCGATAGAGGTACTCAGGGTACCCTCCGCCACACACCGTCAGGTGGCTTGCGGAGTATGGATGTAGATGTAGATGTAGCTTCTAGGCACTTCAATCCGGAACAATGCGGCTGCTACGATCGCAGTTTCGAATCCTACCTCGAGCCTGGATATGTGTGATGTCCTTAGGTTAGTTAGGTTTAAGTTGTTCTAGGTCTAGAGGACTGATGACCCCAGATGTTAAGTCCCATAGTGCTCAGAACCATTTGAGTGTGTTATTGTGTGATGATGTGTAGCTATTCCGAAGTAAAAGTTTGATTTGCTAGTCAATTTAAAGCTCCGTAGTCGAATCCTTATATTTTTCAGACTGTTGTCACGAGTATATTTTCTGTATTTACTAAGTTTTTCCGGTCCTTGCTTTATGTACCCAGAGCACATGGTGTAGAAAATTCGTTACTACAGCACAGGTTTAAAATACAGTTGCCTGACTCCTTTTTTAACTGGAATGTATGTGTGCTCTGTTTCACGAGAAGCTTATGCTATTTGTTTTCCATCGAAAGTGTGTTGCTGCCGCTGCCCATTATGTTGCCGTCCGCTGAAGTGACCTCTTGGTAGTAAGCTGTGGACGGTATTTACAAGCCTTCTTTGACTCTGTATTGATCCTGACTTGTTGTAGTTCTTAAAAATTTAAAGGCTCTTTCTAAGTCTTCCGACGCTTGGTGGTTATTGATTTTGACCTGGTTGTTAATTTTTTTCAGAAAGTATTTTAGAGTAAATTCGGAGCCTTTAAGCACTCTGATGTTGATCTTGTCGCATTTTTTTTTTGAAAAGAGAATGAATTTCAAAGCAAATTTTTAAGTTCTTATGGAGCTCAGTGGTTACTGGTTATTGTTAACTGGCCTTTTGCTTCATTCCATTGTACAGGGAAATTTTAAATGTTTTCACGAAATAAATCTAGAAGTTTTCATCCACAAGTGGTGTTGAACCTGAGGCATGGCCTTCCACGAATTCACGCCATACCAATGACAGTCTATTTCAGTCAGTTTACTGCCAGATTGAAATATTCGTTAGTAAAACCACTTTATAAAGAGGAAGAAAGACATAATGCAGACAACAATAGCCCAGTTTCTTTGTTACTAGTGCTTTCGTAAGTATGCATATAATTTGTTGCCAGGCTGATCTTTGAGAATATGCTCGGTCTAGAGAAGCTGTAAAACTGCATGTTAAGAAAAAATACTGTAAAAGATATAAAAATTTCAGTAGCGGTAAAATGATGCTACCTAAATGTAGAGAAAAATAAGAAAATTCGTTAATGAGCCTGTTAAATTCCTTGGTTATGAAGTCCAAGATATCTTTTGTAGTAGATCCTCAAGATTGGATTCATGAAGAAGTTTTACCATCAGTTCATAAACATGGAGAATATAAAATTAAAGACATGCATCGCAGTCAGATAACTTATTTTTAAAATGTAAGCAAAATTAAGGATGCACATACAGAAAATTTAAATGGAATGACTGATTATGTAATTGTAATATAATATAATGAAATTGTAATAGTACAACAAATAAACAGAGAAACAGATATTTTATTGCCTCATGTGGTTCTTCAAAGTTAAGATCAGCATTTAGGACTAACCTTTGTTCTTTTAAAATTATTTGATGAAAGCTTCCAATATAACTAATATGTTATTACAGCATAATAAAAAGAATTACAAAGTAATTGTATACAGTCGATGCTAGACATTGAAACTGTGAACAGATATTAAGATTTAATTTTAATTCTAATTCTGTAAATTTATAACAAGGAATGAAAGTAACTTTGGAACAATGAGTATAAGAAAGAACAATTAATCCATGATATAATTATTCTTCATCATGTATAAAATTTTAATTAAATTTATATACTTTGGACAAGTAGAATGATCTGGATTGCTAACAATTTATTAATACGATCTTTATGAAGAATATGATTACATTTAGTTTCTACAAGCAGATAATCTTGGTCAATTAAGAATATAGAACAATCTTCTTCTATAGTATGTAATATTTCAATAGGTTTTATTAGTATTGCTTGAATAATTGAAATAATTTTTGGCAACTGAAAATATTTTTCTAGATAACTTCTTCTTTAAATTTTATTACAAAATATTAAGATAATTTGGTGTGCGTGATATATCATCCTAATTTAATTTATCTTGATATTCTCTCATGAAGTCTTCACATAATTTTTGATTATGTGCTATATTAAGCTTATCTAATTTATCTTGAAATGCTTGCATAAAGTCTTCAGATAATTCTAGATCAACTGACAAGTATTCCGAATTTAGTGGACTGATCCTACTGCCTAATTGGTAGAAAATATGGACTGGAAGACTTGCTTTTATTAATTAATTTAAGTTGTTTCTCTACTCAGACGATGTCTACTTCTAAGTTACTCATATTGGGAGCTGTTCTTGATTTTAATTTTTGATTATTTACTTCGTCTTCTTTGGTGAAGGAATTTCGGAAGGCTGTGTTTAGTAACTCTGCTTTAACAGCACTTTCATCGATAGTACCAGGTCTTTCCGGAAAGTGAGTTCCGATCGGTCACGGAATGGAGACTACTGTGAAAGTCCGATGAAGCTTTGCATGTATGTGTCGAAGAGTGTCTCTATTAGGCCCATCGATCGCGTCACATCGCTCTTTTCATTTCTGAGCGCACGTTGAGCACGTGAAGATGCCTAGAAAATAGTGTTTCCCAGCAAGTATGAGGGCCTGGTGGGAGACTTCCCCTGATATCATACATCCCACATAACATGACTGTCATACAGTTTCTCCTTCTTGCCAATTTTCTGCCGCATTCTGCGCGGGCAATGAAGATATACCTCCAGTGTTTTTGGTGGTAAGTGTTTAATCACTCACTATACAGCCCTTAATTGGCTCCCTCTGAGTTTCATCTCTGCTCACATGAATTTCTGGCTATGAAGGCAACGTTTTGGCACAGACAAGGAGCTGCAAATCAGAGTGGAGGTATGGCGGATACCACAGGCGGCTGCCTTCTAAGAAAAGGATTTTGTAGGGTATTGGAAAGTTGGTACAAAGCTACGAGAAATGTCCAAGTCGGAGCGGTGACTATGTAGAGATGTGGCTGGAAGGTGTAACCAACTGTAGCAAATAAAACATTTTTATTTTCCAAGTGGTTTCCACTTAAAGACCGATCGGAACTTACTTTCGGGATAGCGCTCGTATTTCCATTGCTATCGTTCAGAGAAGGCCTTGACTGCGTCTTGCTGCTAGATACTTTACATAGACTAGAATCTATTCGGATTTTCTGCCAGGTTTCGAGACTACGTTTCGTTGTGGAAACTGTTATAAGTATTTCACATTGAAGTCCACGCTACATTTCGAGCTTCTGTAAAAGAAAGCCAATTTGTGGATGTTGCCTTCGTTTAAATTTGGTATGCTTTCTTCGTTGTTTCTTCAATGGTTCCTGACCTATTTTGTGTACCAAGGAGGATCAGATCCGTCATTTGTTAAGTTATTTGGTGTAAACCTGTCAATTGTGTCGATACTCTTTCTTTGAATTCAGGCCACATTTACTCCTTACATTGTTAATTTGGAAGGAGTGGAGATTGTCCCTCAGGAAGGCGTCAAGCGAATTTTTAACTGCTTTTATGAATAAGTATTTTTTCGTTGTATAATTTTTGGGGATTCTGGATAACGATACTCAGTCTCGCTACGACGAACCTGTGTTCATTAATCCCTATATCGATTTTGATTCTCATTATTAGATAAGGATTATTTCATGCTAAGAGGTTAACCGTGGTCTAGGTGAGATCCGATATCTCTGTCCACCGGTCGCCGTGGGCCACATAGCTCTGTCTCTCACACACATTCACGATTTCCTGGTCGAATTGAGCTACATGACCGAGGATCTACCGGCGACGAGGACGCCGAACACGAGAGATTACTACCGCGTCTATCAGGCACGACAGCTCCATACCAAAGTCGAACAAGAACACCCAACAGCTGGGCCAGGGTGTGGCGAGCCGTCCACACCCCATCCCTTTCCACGTACGCTTGTTCCTTTTGGTATGTGGTGGTGAGCGGCAAATTAGCTACACGCCAACGCCTCCATTCCATGTCAATAAACGACGAAACTTGCGCTAGTTAAAGGAGGAAATTCGACGTGTTATTGGCGAAATGCAGGTTGAGTCCTGTCAGGCAGTCATAGCGAAATTCACAGAGTACCTGCACGCCAGCGCCTTGAAGGCGGTCATATGTCATACCTGATACGGGAATGTGTGTTTAACAGGTTTGTGTATTTTGTTTATGTCTTTTTTAATATAAAGATCATAATTGGACACATCAAAACTAGCGATCCTTTCTAGGATCCTACATATAGAAGTACCTGCTGTATCGTCCGAGTCAGGGCAAAAGCACCACAGGCACAAATACACTACTGGCCATTAAAATTGCTACACCATGAAGAAATGCAGATGATTAACGACTATTCATTGGACAAATATTTAATATTAGAACTGACATGTGATTACATTTTCACGCAGTTTGGGTGCATAGATCCTGAGAAATCAGTACCCACAACAACCACCTCTGGCCGTAATAACGGCCTTGATACGCCTGCGCATTGAGTCAAACATAGCTTGGATGGTGTGTACAGGTACAGCTGCCCATGCAGCTTCAACACGATACCACAGTTCATCAAGAGTAGTGACTACCGTATTGTGACTAGCCAGTTGCTCGGCCACCATTGACCAGAAGTTTTCAGTTGGTGAGAGATCTGGAGAACGTGCTGGCCAGGGCAGCAGCCGAACATTTTCTGTATCTAGAAAGGCCCGGACAGGACCTGCAACATGCGGTCGTGCATTATCCTACTGAAATGTAAGGTTTCGCAGGGATCGAATGATGGGTAGAGCCACGGGTCGTAACACATCTGAAATGTAGCGTCCACTGTTCAGAGTGCCGTCAATGCGAACAAGAGGTGACCGAGACGTGTAACCAATGGCACCCCATACCATCACGCCGAGTGATACGCTGAAACGTCCCCTTCGAAAAATTCTGTGTATAATTTTTCTAAGGGGACGTTTCAACGCCAGTATGGCGATGACGAATACACGCTTCCAATTTGCGTTCACCGCGATGTCACCATCATGATGCTGTAAACAGAACCTGGATTCAACCGAAAAATGACGTTTTGCCATTCGTCCACCCAGGTTCGTCATTGAGTACACAATCGCAGGCGCTCCTGTCTGTGATGCAGCGTCAAGGGTAACCGCAGCCATGGTCTCCGAACTGATAGTCCATGCTGCCTCAAACGTTGTCGAACTGTTCGTGTAGATGGTTGTTTGTCTTGCAAACGTCCACATATGCTGACTCAGGGATCGAGACGTGGCTGCACGGTCAGTTACAGCCATGCCTGACATCTCGACTGCTAATGATACAAGGCCGTTGGTATGCAGCATGACGTTTCGTATTACCCTCCTGAACCCACCGATTCCATATTCTGCCAACAGTCAGTGGATCTCGAGCAACGCGAGCAGCAGTCTCGCGATACGATAAACCGCAATCGCGATAGTCTACAACCCGACCTTTATCAAGGACGGAAACGTGATGGTACGCACTTCTCCTCCTTACACGAGGCGTCACCACAACGTTTCACCAGGCAACGCCGGTCATCTGCTGTTTGAGAAAGGGTTGGAATCGTGGCTCATGTCAGCACGTTGTAGGTGTCGCCATCGGCGCCAACCTTGTGTGAATGCTCTGAAAAGCTAATCATTTGCATATCACAGCATCTACTTCCTGTCGGTTAAATTTCGCGTCTGTAGCACGTCGCCTTCGTGGTGTAGCAATTTTAATGGCCAGTAGTGTATGTGAGGTGGCGCCAGTGCCACCAGACTCGTTCTTGCGCGAGGTCCACCAGCGCCACGGGCGGCGCCGAGGATGAAGATATCGACTAGTTTGTGTGACTTTATTCATAATTTGTTGGACTGTTGTAGAACCTCCTTTCTCCTGACCTGTTACCTGACGATGGGGTGTTGCTGTGTAATCGTGACAGGGAGAAATTATCTTAATGGAGAATTGCACCAGAAACCGTTTCACGAAATCTCAAACTCGGCCTATCGCAACAACAGTGGCAACTCGGCCTCCACAGCAGTGGCAACGAGACCTTTACAAAAAATGGAGACGACGGTTTACAAAGATAATAACAGAGTGTGGACAATAATAAATAATAAAACATTACAAAAGAACATACAGGGTACGTATGTTTGTATGTTTATATGTGTGTATGTATTTACGTATGTGTTCAAATGGTTCAAACGGCTCTGAGCACTATGCTACTTAACTTCTGATGTCGTCAGTCGCTTAGAACTTAGAACTAATTAAACCTAACTAACCTATGGACATCACACACATTCATGCTCGAGGCAGGATTCGAACCTGCGACCGTAGCGGTCGCTCGGTTCCAGACTGGAGCGACTAGAACCGCAAGGCCACCCCGGCCGGCTACGTATGTGTGTAAACTATGTATGTAAACTGTCGCCAGCAGGAAGTCTTGTAGGGCATTATTTTATGACGTGTCTGATGGTTTATGATTCTCCGCCGTCACTGACCGTGTTTCTTGTGGTATGTCATATCTTGGTTGTGTTTACGTGCTACAAGGCATATTATTATTTTGTCATTCAGGCCTTTATTGAGCCCAGGCGGTTGTAATGTTTAACTCATCTTTCACAGCGATCCATGTTGTTTTGTTGGTCGCCATCTAGAGCGAAATGGGTTCTGGTTTGCATCGTCGATATATGGATGGATAGGTAGATTTTATCATCCTCAATCTTTTTGTGCTTCTTTGTAGAAGCATTTATTCGTCTTAATTGAATGGATGGAGTGTGACTTAGTGCTGGTTGTCATTGCGCAGGGACTGACTTCTCATGGTCTTATTTAACTCGATGTCTATTTTTTGTGCATAAGGACTGTTTCGTCAGACTGGTGCACAGTATTCAGAGGCTGAGAAGTAGATGAGCGCGGGGCGTTATGTCGATGCTCCTCAGACTGTACTACATTACCTCGGACGACGTTCTTTCTTGTTCTTAAATCTTCGACTCTCTTTGTTAGATGCTCTCTGAAAGAAAGGGTATTATCAAGTTTTTTTTAAAATTCTAAGAGTAGTGTTGGAAAACCATATAGAGAGTGCTAATGTAGTGATGGGAGATTTAAATGCACAGGTAGGCAAAGGCAGAAAGGGATTTGAGCAAGTATTGGGGTGTTTTGGATTTGGAGGCAGAAATGAAGAAGGGGAAAGACTCCTGGATTTGTGCCAGAGGAATGGAATGAAAATAGCAAACAGCTGGTTTATGAAGAGAGAAAGTCATGTTATCACCAGATACAGTTGGGATTGAAGAACGAAGAGTATAATTGATTATATTCTAGTAGATAGGGAATGGGGAGAGAAAGTAACAAATGTGAAGGTAATTCCAATTGTGAGTGCAGATGGAGACCATAGATTACTGGTGGGACAATAGAAAATGAATCAGTGTGTGAAAAATAGAAAACAGAAGAAAGTGATGAGGATACGGGATTGGAAATTGAAGGAGAGTGAATGTGCTGAGAAGTACAGAGAATTAATAACACAAAAATTGCCAAAGGAAGTTTTCTGCGATGTAGGAAAAGAATGGAGTTTATTCAAAGACACTTTAGTCGAAGCAGCACAAAAAGTGTGTGGCAGAACATCTGGAAAGGAAAAAAATAAGACAGACAAGTTGGTGGGATGATACCACAATCCAAGCAGTTAGAAGAAAAAATGGAGCATGGAGAAAATGGTGGAAAACTAAAAATGACGAAGACCATAAACGATATATAGAGGAAAAGAAGAAGTGCAAAGAAATAGTGGAAACAGCAAAGAAAAAGGCATGGGAGGAGTTTACAAAAAAACTTGAAGAAGATGTGATGAGCAATAAAAAATGTTCTATAAAACGATGAAAAATAAAAAGGAAGGCTTCTAAAGTACCAGTAAAAATGGAAACAGAGGACGGTACCATAACTGAAGATCCAGGGAATATAAAAGATCTCTGGAAAGAACTTTTTAAGAAGCTGTTAAACGCTGAGGAACAGGTACAAGAGGAAACAACAAATAATGGAGAACTTGGGAGAAGTTGGAAAGCAAAATTAGGACAAATTACACGGGAAGAAATGGAGAAAGCTGTGAAGAAGATGAATGGGGGGAAAGCCCCAGGACCTGATGAAGTATCAGTGGACTTGATGAGACCAGCAGGTCCAGTACGAATGCAGTGGCTGTATAGAGTACTATCAAGCGTGTGGAGAAATAGTAAAATACCTGACGACTGGAGAACAGGAGACATTGTTCCCATCTTCAAGAAAGGCAATAAAAGACTTTGTAAAAACTACAGAGGAATAACCCTCAAGAGTCATACAGCCAAGATTTTTGAAAGAATTGTACTAAATCAAATAAGTGAAAAGATAGAAAAGGAGCTGAGTGAAGAACAGCATGGGTTTAGGAAAGGAAGGAGCACGATCGACCTGATATTTTCTATCCGTCAACTGATGGAAAAAAGTTGGGAGTATAACAAAAGGGTGATAATGGTTTTTATAGACATAGAAAAGGCATATGACTCAGTTGACAGGGAAAGACTCTGGGAAGAACTGAAGAAGATAGATACAGAAGATGGATACATTAATGTTATAAAGACAATGTACAGAGGCCACAATTGTAGAATTAGAACACCTTTGGGGAACTCTGAATACTTCGAAATAAGACAAGGACTTAAGCAAGGAAGTATTCTATCCCCTGCGCTTTTTAATGTTGTGATGGAGGGAATGAATAGGGCAGTTAAAGATATAGTAAAAGAAAAAGACAAAAAGATAGTTTTTGCAGATTATATGGTAATATGGTGTGATAAAGAGGTAGATGTACAGTTACAGCTTGATGCGTGGAAGGAAATAATGAAAAGGTATGGATTAAAAATAAATAAAGATAAGAGTGAAGTAATGGTATTTGGAAGAGAGACAGGAATCAATGGAAATATTACCGTGAATGGAGAACCCCTCAAAGTGGTAGAAAGTTTCACTTATTTAGGGACTGAAATATCTAGGGATGGAAGAATAACTAACGAAATTAATAGGAGGTTACAGAAGGGAGGCAATTTGTACCAAACAATAAAACATCTGATTTGGAATAATGAGCTGTCAGAAAGAGCAAAACTCCTTATGTATAAGAATTATTACATCCCTATTGTCACCTATGGTGGAGAAACATGAACAATGACAGAAAGGGACTGGAGCAGACTGCAAGCAGGGGAAATGAAATTTCTCAGAGCAGTTAAGGGAAAAACAAAAATGAACAGAGTAAGGAATGTAGAGATTAGAAAGGACCTCTAACCAGAAAGTATGAGAGCAGAAATTGAAAGAAAGAGATTAAGATGGTATGGCCATGTTAAGAGGATGCATGGGCAGAGACTCCCCAAAATTATGGAAGAACTAAAGATGGATGGGAAAAGACCAAGAGGACGCCCAAGAACACGGTGGAAAAAGGGGAGTGAGAATATCTGTTGAAAGGAGAGGTGTGACCTGGCAGCAAGTGGAGGAAGAAAAGTGGTGGGAGGACCGAGCCAAATGGAGAGGACTCGTCAGCACCCAGACCCGGCAGTAGCTGGAGCGGGATTCGGATATAGATAGATAGTAGTATTTTCGAACTGTATGTACAGCTTTCATCTTGCGCGTTCATTATTTAGGTGGAAGCAGGAAACCTTCTTGGTGACATTTTCTCCATTTTCTAAAGTAGTTTCCCACTACATTTAGGTCCTCCATTAGGATTTCTTTTCAATGTTTAATTGAGCTACACCTGGTTGCAAGTACTGAGTCGTCAGCGTAATTATGTAGTTGTACGAACCTTCTCACACTGCCGTTAATAAGTCCGATTGTTTACCTAGCTTGGGAAAGGAGTAGCTACACGACCACTAAAAACTGTAGAAGTATCCAAACAGGAAGGACATCAGCAATCCTGTCTGAATTAGATCACAACTGCTATGGGCAACGTTGTTATTGTGGAATGGTTTCAGGACGAGGTGCCAATGGCCCTCGCCATTAAACATCGTAATTGCTGTTTATATTATTTATCCGCCTCTGTCGACGACTATCGGCAGTTGTCCATCGTATACGAGTCATCGATTCTTGGCGAGACCGCACTTATTAGAGCGTGCCGGCTGTCGGTACAATCACTTTGCCGAGACACTGAATCCGTGCATCATTCTTCTTCTGTAGTATTTATCACCGTTTGTCACAGCCAGTAAACCGGAAATCTTATACATTTTGCGAAACAAATTTATTTGTTGCTACAGGCGCGTAGCGTTGACAGCTATGACCGGTTTCGATATCTTCTATCACGCAAAGAGAAACGTGGTCTTTACAGCGCATTAGAACGCTAAGAAAATCAAGATGCGAGTGACGATAATTACAAAACAGAAATAACTCTAAGACAAAAATGAATAAATAAACTGACGCACCATGTGGAATTATCCGAATGGGACGGAAATCGGAGACAAAGGACTACAGTTTCAGAAAAAAATGAATGATTTATTCAAGAGAAAGAACTTCGCAAATTGAGCAAGTCAATAACGCATTGGTCACCTATGGTCCTTATGCAAGCAGCTATTGGGAGCAGCTATTGGGCTTGAAATTGGCTGACGTTAAATTTCCTCCTGAGGGATATCACGCAAAGTACTGTCCAGTTGGCGCGATAGATCGTCAAACTTCCTGGCTCGTTGGAGGGCCCTGCCCATAATGCTACAAACGTTCTCAAATGGGGAGACATCGGGGCGACCTTACTGGCCAAAGTAGGGTTTTGAAGCGCGAATACATGCAGTAGACATTCTTGCGGGTGCTGGCGGTCATTATCTCGGTGAAATGTAAGCACGGATGGCTTACCGCGAAGGGCTACAGAACGGGTTGGAGAATATCGTCGAAGTACCGCTATGAACTAAGATAATGATAAAGTGTCATGCTGTGAAACTAAATGGGATCCCAGACCATCACCCCGGTTGTCGGGCCGTATGCTGAACGAGAGTGAGGTCTATATCCCACCACTGTCCAGGACGTCTCCAGACATGTCAACGCTGGTCGTCGGCACTGAGGTTGAAGCTGGACTCACCACTGAAGACATTCTGATCAGTCAATAAGATGCCAGACCATATGTAAGTGACACCATTGCACACGAGCTCGTTGGTGTACAAAGGTCAATGACAGTCGACGCAAGGGACGCCGTGACGTCAGCCATTTTCTGCGAGCCACCAATTAATGATTCTTGTGGTCACTGGAGCACCAGGTGCACGTCGGTTCAGTGATAATGATGAGTTCGGGCTCTGAGCGCCTCTTTGGCGATTTCTCGGTCGTTACGTTCTGTCACCTCTCTAGGTCGACTGCTTCTTTCTTGAAACTGTGTTCGGTCGTGGTTCAACCATTCCTGCGAACACTGTCGAACAGTGGCATCGCTCCTATTGAAATATCGAGGTAACGACCGATTACACCAACCAGCTTCTTTGCGCTCAACTACACATCTTCTCTCAAATGCTGACATCTGCATATGTTGTTCACCTGCTTGTCTGTGAGGCTTAGGTATTGCCCAACTGAGTGCACGAAATGAAATTCGCAGATTTTTGCTCTGGTGTCGATATATCCCCTGTCTGCTATTCTTGCCAGCTGCACGGTGGAATTGGGCTGCAGCGTCACACAATCCTCCATCAGCCGCCACAGTTCACAATTTTGCATTTTCCGCCGATACCCGGGTGAATGTCAATTTGTACAACTCCTTCATGGTGTGCATTTTTTTGTCTTACAGTGAATACCGGTAAGGACGATCCATATTAGGCACACGAACTCCACCTCTTGTAGCAGGCTATGCTAAGACAAAGATTTAGAAACCAGAAAATTTCCAGGGGCAGACATGGACTCCGACCATTATTTATTGGTAATGAACTGCAGATTAAAAGTGAAAAGATTGCAAAAATGTGGAAAATTGAAGCTGTTGGGGGTTTCAAGGGAGCATTAAGCAACGTTGGACTGAAAATGGGGAAAGGAATACAGTAGAAGGTGAATGGGTCGAGTTGGGAGATAAGACAGCTAAAGTTGCAGAGGAAGAAATCGGTAAAAAGCAAGGCCTAGTAGAAATACTTGTATCTCAAGGGAGATGTTGCATTTCCAGTGTCGTCGACTATCGACAACTTCGCTCTAGCAGTCGACTACCGAAAATAGCGTCACCGGCGGCGCCAATCCAGTGAGGCTCCAGCCGGTTCTCCCAGCACAGCTACGCGCCACCGCCGCGCTGCCTACTTTGATATACGTCGCAGGAGGAAAGCTGACTTCTGGTTCCACCCCGCCTGTAGTTGCTTGTGTCTGGTACCGTGAGTCCTCATTCTGCCGCGTTCATGTCGACCTAGTGTGTACTGAGTACAGAGCTGTAATCGTGCTGACAAGTGTTAAACAATAGTGGTGCATAGAACATTCAGTGTTCAAATACGACAAATTTTCAATACGACGATGTCTGCAGCTGCTTCTTGTATATTTATGGTGAAATAAGAGTTATATAATCCCACGCTTGTCATCTAAATTCACAGTAGATTCGAGAGCAACAAAAGATGAGTATTCTTTCAGCATTAAATAAAGTGCTATGTTCATTTATTATATGTGTTTTATTCACTAAGTTCTCTCCGTGTCGAAACGCGTGTACAAAATAAGAATACAAAAGAATTTAAGTGATGAGAGGAGGAAATATAAAAATGCAGTAAATGAAGTTGGCGTAAGTGAATATAGACATCGAAAAATGAGATTGACATGAAGTGCAAAAATGGTTAAGCTGATGTCAGTAGAGGACAAATGAATGGATACAGAAGCACTTACAGCTATGGGAAATATAGCTACTGTCTACAGGAAGATTAAGAAGAAAGCAGAAGCAACCGTACGAATATCAAGAGCTGAAATGGAAAACGAGTAGTAAGCATATAAGGGAAAGCTGGAAGAAATATATAAAGGGGGGTATACAGAGAAAATGAACTTGGACGTAATATTATAGAAAGGGTAGAGAAAAGCAAAGGAAGATGAGATGGGAGATACGATACTGTGAGAATAATTTGAGAATGCATTGCAAGGCCTAATTTGAAACAAGGCCCCTGGAATTGACTATTCATGCTCTTGGGAGAGACAGCCATGGCAGAGTACCATGTGGTATGCAAGATGTTTGCGGCAGGGGAAATACCCTTAGACTTCATAAAGAAATTCCAATTGCAAATAAAGCAGGTGCTGGAAGGCGTGAACGTTACAGAACTATCAGTTTAACAAGTCACGTTGGCAAAAAAACTCGAATTTTTTACAGAAGAGGGAAAAACTAGTGGAAGCCGACCTCTGGGAAGATCAATTTGGGTTCCAGAGAAATGTAGGAACTTGCAAGGCAGTACTGACCCTACGACTTATCTTAGAACATAGGTTAAGGAAAGGCAAACCTACGTCTATAGCTTTCATACACTCCTGGAAATTGAAATAAGAACACCTTGAATTTATTGTCCCAGGAAGGGGAAACTTTATTGACACATTCCTGGGGTCAGATACATCACATGGTCACACTGACAGAACCACAGGCACATAGACACAGGCAACAGAGCATGCACAATGTCGACACTAGTACAGTGTATATCCACCTTTCGCAGCAATGCAGGCTGCTACTCTCCCATGGAGACGATCGTAGAGATGCTGGATGTAGTCCTGTGGAACGGCTTGTCATGCCATTTCCACCTGGCGCCTCAGTTGGACCAGCGTTCGTGCTGGACGTGCAGATCGCGTGAGACGACGCTTCATCCAGTCCCAAACATGCTCAATGGGGGACAGATCCGGAGATCTTGCTGGCCAGGGTAGTTGACTTACACCTTCTAGAGCACGTTGGGTGGCACGGGATACATGCGGACGTGCATTGTCCTGTTGGAACAGCAAGTTCCCTTGCCGGTCTATGAATGGTAGAACGATGGGTTCGATGAGGGTTGGGATGTACCGTGCACTATTCAGTGTCCCCTCGACGATCACCAGAGGTGTACGGCCAGTGTAGGAGATCGCTCCCCACACCATGATGCCGGGTGTTGGCCCTGTGTGCCTCGGTCGTATGCAGTCCTGATTGTGGCGCTCACCTGCACGGCGCCAAACAAGCATACGACCATCATTGGCACCAAGGCAGAAGCGACTCTCCTCGCTGAAGACGACACGTCTCCATTCGTCCCTCCATTCACGCCTGTCGCGACACCACTGGAGGCGGGCTGCACGATGTTGGGGCGTGAGCGGAAGACGGCCTAACAGTGTGCGGGACCGTAGCCCAGCTTCATGGAGACGGTTGCGAATGGTCCTCGCCGATACCCCAGGAGCAACAGTGTCCCTAATTTGCTGGGAAGTGGCGGTGCGGTCCCCCACGGCACTGCATAGGATCCTACGGTCTTGGGGCGCATCTGTGCGTCGCTGTGGTCCGGTCCCAGGTCGACGGGCACGTGCACCTTCCGCCGACCACTGGCGACAACATCGATGTACTGTGGAGACCTCACGCCCCACGTGTTGAGCAATTCGGCGGTACGTCCACCCGGCCTCCCGCATGCCCACTATACGCCCCCGCTCAAAGTCCGTCAACTGCACATACGGTTCACGTCCACGCTGTCGCGGCATGCTACCAGTGTTAAAGACTGCGATGGAGCTCCGTATGCCACGGCGAACTGGCTGACACTGACGGCGGCGGTGCACAAATGCTGCGCAGCTAGCGCCTTTCGACGGCCAACACCGCGGTTCCTGGTGTGTCCGCTGTGCCGTGCGTGTGATCATTGCTTGTACAGCCCTCTCGCAGTGTCCGGAGCAAGTATGGTGGGTCTGACACACCGGTGTCAATGTGTTCTTTTTTCCATTTCCAGGAGTGTAGATTTGGAGAAAGCTTTCACAATGCCCATTGGAATGTACTCTTTGAAAGACTGAAGGTGGCAGGGGCAAAATACAGGGAGCGAAAGGTTATATACAACTTGTACAGAAACAGACGGCAGTTACAAGAATCGAAGGGCATGGAACGGGAGCAGCAGTTGAGAAGAGAGTGAACAGGGTTATAACATATCCCCGGTGTTGTTCACTCTGTATATTGAGCAATAAACAAAAGAAACCAAAGAAAAATTTGGAGAAGGAATCAAAGGAGAAGAAATGAAAACTTTGAGGTTTGCCGTCGATATTGTAATTCTGTCAGAGACAACAAAGAATTTGGAATTTCAGAAGAACTAAAGGATGTAAGATGAGGATCCACAAAATCAAATCAAGAGCAATGGAATTTAGTCGCATTTAATCAGGAGATGGCGAGGGAATTACACTAGGAAATGAGACACTAAAGCCAGCTGATGAATTTTGCTATGAAATGAAGACTGGTTACAGCAGGGAAAGAATTTCTGAAAAAGAGGAAATTATTAAGTTCCAATATAAATGAATGTGTTAGGAAGCGCTTTCTGAAAGTATTTGTCTGTAGTGTAGGCTTGTACAGAAATGAAAGGTGGACGCTAAGCATTTCGGACGAGAATTGAATAGAAGCTTTTGAAATATGATGTCTCAGAAGAACGCTGGAGATGAATTTGGTAGATCAGGTACGTAATGAGAAGTGAACAAAAGCATTTGTGGCACAACTTGACTAAAAGAATACATCGCTTGATAAAAAGCGTACTGAGACATCGAGGGATCGTCATGTTAGTATTGGAGGGAAGTGTGGGGGCTAAAGATTGTAGAGGGAGACAAAGAGCTGAATACAGTAGGCATGTTCAGATGGATGTGGTTATGCAGAGAGGAAGAGGTTTGTATAGACTAACAAGGAAAGTTGCATCAAAGCAGTCTTCTGACTGAAGAACACAACAACAACAGCACATAATGTACAGCTGTCCTCCAACTGGTGCCTTACTAGCCATAGCCCTGTTGGAGGTTGTGTTGCCTCTGAACTGACCTCACGGCGGGAGAGAAATTGGCGAGTGCTTGATGGGACGGCCAGCTGGTCGGGGAGAAGAGGCCGGGCGAAAAAAACGAGGTTTCTAGTTGCCTGTACAACCAGATGGCAGATGACACACCATAGAGTGCACTGTGGTTGAAGGGAGTGAAGATGAAACAAAGGCAACTAAGATAAGCGAAACGAAAGATAAGATCTATACTGCCGGAAAAAAATGTAAATGCAAGGTCACTTTGCTTAAGTGAAGTGACATGTAGTTCATGATTGTAGAAGTGTACGACAAAAGATTGAGACCAAATGAAACCTACTTGCAACAGTATATGGTGGCCAAACAGTGGTACCAATGCAGAGCCCATCCATGTTCGATCTTTTGTTGCAATTCAGTGAAAGGCCAAACGTGACTGTTATTGATGGTCTCCACACCATGCAGTCTGGGGTGGGACCTGTGTGTCATTGCTGAATGCTGTCTGTAATAGACAGCTTACCATGTCTACGTCATGTATGTGTACGTCCACCATTCGCATCACTGCAGACAGCAAGGCGCCATTCCACTCTCCAGCAAAATCTTTCACAATACCAGAGCAGCCGTGGTTGTCGGTTTCTGGTGCCATTGGTAGTCTGGCCAGAGACATACGTGATCTAATTCCTGCTGCAATCAGACGGTTACCAGGCGTCTCTGGAAACACAGCAGGTGCCACATTTGCCCTGTTTTCGTCCGACCATCAATGCGTCGATCCTTACGTGCGCCTATGCTACGCGGACATCGAGAACGTGGTCTACCGGTGTGAGAATATTCCACAGACCATTGTTTAAAACAGCGACACACCACCGGTACACTGTGTCTAACACAAGGAGCAATCAGTCGTTACGTCCATCCAGCTTCGAGCAGGCCCTCAATGCGACGCCGATCAAATGACTGAAGCTGTTCGCCAAGAGTATGTACTCGTCGGTGGGGCGTGATCATACTCTAGAATGAATGTTACGAACGCTGTTCACCTTTAAACTCACTCTGTCACTGCCCTCAGTCTCCTGAAAGGTCTCCTGTGCACCATCCAATCGTAGATGACCGTGACAAATGAATCACTAACACTAACGGGGCTACTCAGCGCAGTCCTCTAGGGCTGTGTATGTATTTACAGCGAAATCGCATTTCAGACCATATGAACATAATCCAGGAAAACCTAGTCCATCAGAGAGATTGATACTGTTAGGCTCCTATACCCTTTCGTGGCTCTATATTTGTCATTCTTTTTGACAGTTGTAAATTTGCCACGAGGGGTAGCTGAGCGGTCTAAGGGCGCCTTGTCACGGTTCGAACGGCTCCCCCCGTCGGAGGTTGGAGTCTTCCCTCGGGCGTGCGTGTGTGTGTGTGTGTGTGTTGTCCTTAGCGTAAGGTAGTTTAAGTCAGATTAAATAGTGTGTAAGCTTAGGGACCGATGACCTCAGCAGTTTGGTCCTATAATACCTTACAACAAATTCCTAAAAAAAATTTTTGTCATAAATTTATCGATTATCTTCATCGTGGAATATGTATTAATTATTACAGCTACCATTCAGTTATCCGAGTAAAGCATTTTTGAGTAATCTTTGACCGCTGATAATGCGTTCTTGTATATTGATTGCTGTTACTATGGGCAAGCACTTGGTGTTGCACACCGAGATCTAGTACAGCTGTGTGGGTGAACTTGCACTGCGCCGGAATTGCAGTCTACGAACGTCCATGTAACTAGTCTGTTAAAGCGTTCCAGCAGCAACATCCAGTCACAGTGCACGAAAAAACCGAGGAAACGTTATAAATAAAATAAAACTGATAATTAATCGTGAAGAAGTGCCATAGAATTCTATCCAACCTCTCAGAGGAACGGAGATTCCTAGAAACGCTGTACGAGCAGGGATGTGACTAATATGTAACCTTATGCTTGCTCGAAATGGCAAGTCAATCTCCCAGTACTATAGGAAACCCTTATTCACAAATAAATTATTCTTCAGCTGTAATTAACTTTGGGGAGAAGAGAAACTTGTCACACAAATTGACTAGGAGAAGGGAGCGGTTGGTTGTACATGTTCTGAGGCATCAACGGATCACTGATTTAGTATTGGAGGGCAGATTGGATGGTAAAAATCGTAGAGGGAGACCAAGAGATGAATAGACTAAGCAGATACAGAAGGCTGTAGGTTGCAGTACGTACTGGGAGATGAAGAAGTTTGCACAGGATAGAGTACATGGAGAACTGCATCAAACTAGCCTCAGGACTGAAGACTACAACAGCAACAATTGATATTAAGTTGTATCATTTAGATTATTCAGACTCCTGTGTATCTATTCACTCAATACGTATGTATAGTATGGATACGTGAGTTAGCATGTAGCAATATTCAACTAAATAACTGAAACACATTTTTTTTGCATCAAAATACGACCTCAGTATCATGATAGTTTGAACTTTAACGTTTACATACCATCAATCATTTAGAAATCACTAAAGTGTTGAAAAGTTTCAGATTCAAATTATTTTCGTAATATATTTCGAAGTCCAATTCCAGAGAAACAAATTGTTACTAAGACAAAGTACATAAACTTCCTTAGGCGACACCTCTGGTTACTTGTTCCGCTACCAATAAATGCTTAGTAATGTCTTTAGATACACTAAAGATCTAAAAAGCCGGTACACCTGCCTAATATCGTGTACGGGCCCCGCAAGCACGCAGGAGTGCCGCAACACAAGGTGGCATGGACTCGAGCAATGTTTGAAGTAGTGCTGGAGGGAACTGACACCACGAATCCCGCAGGGTTTTTGATAAATCCGGAAGAGTACGAGGGGTGGAGATCTCTTCTGAGCAGCAAGTTGCAAGGCATCTGAGATATGCTCAATAATGTTCATGTCTGGGGAGTTCGGTGGCCAGCGGAAGTGGTTAAACCCAGAAGAATGTTCTCGAAGCCACTCTGTAGCAGCTCTGGGCGTATAGGGTGTCGCATTGTCCTGCTGGAATAGTCCAACGCAATCGGAATGCACGTGGACATGAATGGATGCAGATGATCAAACAGGATTCTCACGTATGTGTTACCTGTCAGAGTCGTATCTAGACGTATCAGGAGTCCCAGATCACTCCAACTGTAAACGTCCCACACCATTACAGACCCTCCACCAGCATGAACAGTTCCCTGCTGACATGCAGGATTTGTGAATTCATGAGGTTGTCTCCGTATCAGTACACATCCATCCGCTTGATGCAATTTGAAGAGAGACTCATCAGAACAGGCAACATGTTTCCACTCATCAACAGTCCAATGTCGGTGTTGACGGGCCCAGGCGAGGCGTAAAACTTTGTGTCGTGCAGTCATTAAGGTTACACGAGTGTGCCTTCGGCTCCGAAAGCCCATATCGATGATGTTTCGTTGAATGGTTCACACGCTGACTCTTGTTGATGGCCCAGAATTGAAATCAGCAGCAATCTGGGGAATGGTTGCACTTGAACGACTCCCTTCAGTGGTCATTAATCCCGTTCTTGCAGGATCTTTTTCCGGCAGCAGAGATGTCGGAGATTTGATGTTTTATCAGATTCCTAGTATTCACGGTACACTTGTGAAATGGTCGTATGTGATAAAACCCACTTCGTCGCTACCTCGGAGATGCTGTGTCCCAATGCTCGTGCTCCGACTATAACACCACGTTCAAACTCACTCAAATCTTGATAACCTGCCGTAGCAGCAGCAGTAACCGATCAAACAATTGCGCCAGACACATGTTGTCTTATATCCGGTCTGTTTACATATCTCTGTATTTGAATACGCACGCCTGTACCAGTTTCTTTGGAGCTTCAGTGTATATATCAGTTCATTCTTTTGATAAACTGTTTAGAAATACTCTCACCGACTCCAGTGTTTAATTAACCGTAATATTTCAGTGGCAACGTCTTATGAAATTACTTTGATGTTTTAAGCCAGAAGGCTGTAGACTTTTATTTTATTTATTTATGCATTTATTTGACCTGGCAAGATTAGGGCCTTGAGGCCCTCTCTTACACCTAACCAGGCATACTCAGATTGAACGAGTTACAGTTTCTACATAACATTAAGGACATATAACGTATTATGCAGTATTGATGTTAAAGAAAAACATAGAGATTATAACAGTAGTACAATGATAATTATAACAACAAGAAATAATTATAACAATCAAGAATAATAATAATAATAATAATAATAGTAATAATAATAATAATAATAATAATGACTAAGTATATGAAAGTAAACATACTTTTCTTTTGTGAATGTCAGTCCCATTGTTAGTTGGGGATGACCCTGTTTCGTTCAACTATTCTCAATTCAACTGTGCAGATTTAATCGCTTACTTCAGCGTGCTCATGCTACTTGCTACTGACAGAACTGTAACTTTTGCATTCCTTTCAAATTCTTACCTTCTTATAATAAATTACTGACAGATTTTTCCTTTCTTAGTTATGGTTAAATGGCAACTCGGGGAGTAACATTTATTTTAAACTAATGAAAGATTATTTTCTTTTCTTTTAATTGTAAGAGCTTTACAATGACCAGTCCACGATTGTGACTTTATAAAACTAGCAGCCCCACACTAAACGAGCTGAAAAATACAAAAAAATCGTCAAAATAAAGCCTCAAAATCTCAAATTAAATTTCAGATTTTCAAAATATGAGTCTATTCAAATGCTGGCTTCTCGCGTACCAACTAGCAAATCCAGAACCAATGGTAGCACACGGAAATCCCGCTCTGAAATGGTTCAAATTCGGCAATGTAGTCTCAATGGTTACGTCGCTAACAATACATATCGGCAAAATACGCTTTCTATTATAGCTCACCTCCGATGCGAGTTTTCCTGTGCTTGATTCGCTGTGAAGAAAAACTTCGAGAGCAGAGCTCAATGCGAAAGTAATTCACATACACAACGACATTATTACCTCGTAGTACGCCTCTATATTATAAAAAAGTACACTCATGGCTGACACTCAAGTACCTTAGAGCGTGCCTTCATGAATCTCCCCTAACCATTTGCAACACCAAAATCCACTGGAGTGTGCACTAACTAGTATAACAGGAAACACAACACGAACCACTTCGGACAAAATTACTAAACTCAAAGCTTTAGTATCATCGTGTTTTAACGACTCACGAATTCTGCTATCAAATACTGACACAGCGCACACGGCACTCTTGATTAAGTCCATACCAACTTAAAATCATTTGAACTATCGTCAAATGCTTGATCCCCTACCCAGTTTGGGGTGTCCCGGGCAGGAGAATGTAATGTATAAGTATCAGAACAAGAAAAGACCTGGACAGTGGAGAGGATACACAACCACACGTGAAGACGTACCCGGCACCAACGCGAGGTATAACGGGATTAGCGAGATACGCGCCCAAAAGAGGAACGTAGACCGTTATTGTTTCGTGCAGACAGAAGCAGGATTTTTTTTCACTATTATATAAAAAAAAGAAGTCCATTTATTTACGTTTCCCAGAAAAATTTTATTTTATAAAAGTCATCGTCTTATATATTTAAAGAAAATGCTAGAAGCAGTTTATGTTTGTTATCGTTACACAAAACTGAAAAAAAACAGACTCCACTTATTTACGTTTCCTTGAAATGTTTTCTTTTATAAAGGTCATCGTCTTATATAAAAAAATGCAAGCAGCGGTTTATGTTTATTATTGTTACTCCATTATGTAAAAAAACAACAAAGTCCAAAATTTTAAAAAAAAGTTGGTAGAGCACTTGCCCGCGAAAGGGAAAGGTTCCGAGTTCGTGTCTCGGTCCGGCACACTGTTTTAATCTGCCAGTAAGTTTCATATCATCGCACACTCCGCTGCAGAGTGAAAATCTCATTCTGGTGAAGAGATGTTCTCAGTGCATGGCTGACAATGCACTTGAAGTGTAAGAACGCGTTAGTGAAGAAAATACTTATGCCCAGATTCCGTAATGCAGCGTGGCCGTTGGCACGCGCACAAAACCAAGAGATGACAGCTTATCCGGAATCCCCGACGACGGAACAAGGCGTCGCCCAAACCGACGTGTCCAGCGGGCAGCGGCAGGAGTCCAGCCGGCAGCCAAGGCCGCGCCGTCCGTATAAGAGCGGCCGCCGGAGCTTCGCACAGTAGTCTCTGCAGTCCGCGCAGCACACACACATCTCAAAACACCATGAAGGCTTTTGTAAGTACCGGCCACAGTAGCTCGTAGCACAGTGTAAGAGGTGGTGAGCATTGGTAGATATCTAACACTCAAACCTCCAGATATCAGACACTCAGGTCCTTACCAAATGTTGTATGTCGATAGAGCATCAACAAAAACACCGAATAAGTTCATGCTGTGGGCTGTCGTCAAGTAGAAAATGTGTAAAGGTAATTAAAAGTAACATCAGAACTACGGCGCATAGGAAAAGCGTATGTATGGGGGAATGATTTGAAGATCTCGTTGGTAGAGCGCCAGATCATCGTAACAGAGATCCGCCGTTTAAATCCGCCGGCACGTTAGCTCAGTTTGTTCCGTCAGAGGGTTAGCTGCCCTCTGTAATTAAAAATCTGAATGACTGGACCAACAGTGAGCTTCAGCGTATGTCATGGGACGTCTTCCACGAACAAAAGTAACAAACAATAACGAGCAAAATTACATAAAAAAAACACCGATGACAATTTTTTCAATTGTTTACACGTGAAACCGTTACATGGAGGAACATTTTCCTGATATGTGAAAGGTCTTTTCGGAGTTTGTAGCAATGTTCTTTTGGCAGTCTGCTTTCGCTTTCTTAGCTGAAAGTAGCAAACCTACAGAGTACATTTGTATAGATAGGTGTGGTGTTCCGGCTGACAGATCACAGTTAAAAAAAAATCGTCTTCAAGGGACTTTGAACGCTAAATCTTTGGTACGCTAACCTGGCGCGTTACCAAATCGTCCACGCGAGATCTTCAAACCATTCCCTAATACAGACACTTATCCTACGATCAGTAGTTCTGGTGTAACTTTTAATTGCTGCTTAAGGATGTTCTGCTGGACGACAGCACAGTCTACGACCGAAATGGGTGTTTTGATTCATACTCTGTCGACACACAATGTTTGCTACCGAAGTGGGTGTCTGACATCTGGGTAACGTTTCTTGCACTGGTTCGTAGTAATTTTCCTCAGTATGCGACCAGCCTATCTAGAAGACATACAGTAGAATGTCTATCCATATCAGAGAAGTCGTTAATGCCTTTAAATTTTACTGGCTAAATGCAGAACATTGCGGTACCTGCCAGCCCTACACCTCAGGAAGGGTGTTCCCTTTGGAATTGAAAAGGTATCGCTACTGTCAATGACCTATGTTAAAGATTTAGAAAATATTATTAGTTACTACATTTATCCGATACTTTCACGAGATTACGGCCAAATACAGCCAATTCATAACGTCATATTAACATGGACTGAAGTGTCACAGTTAGCTGTCATTGTGTAAGAACATTTACTTATCCATTTCAGAAAACGACGTAAACATAGACTTTATGAGTTCACGAGTTCCAAGGCTTGTTCAGACGAAGGCTTAGTTTAGTTTATACTTTTCTCTTTAAAATTTTCTTTACCAGGGTATATCATGATGGATTTTCTTTCACTAAAACACTGTGTGTTACATATACCTGTGTTTCTGCTGTCCACAGGTCTGCTCTTTCCTCGTAGTGCTGCTGGTGGCGGCCGTGTTGGCCCAGGAGAAGGCCAAGGAGACCCTGAAGGGCGCCGAGGCCTACTACGCCTACGCCGCCCCCTACGCCTACAGCGCCTTCGGCTACCCCGCCGTCAGCGCCTACTCCGCCTACCCTTACGCTGCCGTCGGCTACCCCTACTACTACCGCTAAGAAGACATCAATTCTGACATGATGTCTCCTGTACTGATTCTTCTGTTTCTCTCTTTTCTCTAAATACAACTATATCACAAAACAAAGAGTTGTGTCAATTTCGTTTCTTATCTTATAAGGTTAACCTTCTAAAAAATAAAAAGAAAAAAGCTTCACCCTCCATTGCCGGTGGAGTTCACCACCGGCAATGGAGGGTGAAGCTGTGACAATGCCAGCCACTTGTGCTGGCGAAACGTCAGAAAAATCATTACATGAACGTCGGACGAAGAACCGGAGACAAAAGCCAATAGGCAGTTTGTCAACAAGTGGCCACGAAAGCCTTAACAATTTTGTATTCGTCTGAATGATCCAATACTGTCGACAAAAAATTCCATGATGTGACACATGAATAGGTATGGTACAGTTACAGTTCCGAAAAACCTGAGCAAAGACCTACACAAAGTTCATGAACTGACACTGTAGATCTTACTACTCTTTTCTCAGCTAAGAATATTCCTTGTCAGTGCACAAATCTGTCTCAGAATATTTTGAAATAGGAGATTACTGACTGAAATA
This sequence comes from Schistocerca gregaria, assembly GCF_023897955.1. Classification (NCBI taxonomy): domain Eukaryota; kingdom Metazoa; phylum Arthropoda; class Insecta; order Orthoptera; family Acrididae; genus Schistocerca; species Schistocerca gregaria. Next base: position 872,971,902 of record NC_064922.1, read on the forward strand.
GAGCAAAGTAAATAAGTATTCCCGTTTCAGTTTCACATACAGTGGAGATTAATCCTGTGCTGAAGATGGCAGCATTCAGTTTTTGCACAAGATCTTGAACGTGGCACTTGCGAGAATCCTTTTCATATTCCCTCTGTCGAAAAAGTTAAAACAACCGACCTCACTTACGGTTTGTCCATTTTGGGACAACACTTTTACAAGATATCAATTTAAGAAACTACATGCATAGCGTTTGTTGCAGTTAAGCGTTGATCCATCTTACGTTACCGACTAACCTACTAGCCACATCATTTCAATCATTTTCCACATCTTTAACAACAACACTTGAGTCATCTCCGAACAGAAACATTTTTGAGTCACCTCTAATATTTAATGGCATATCATTGATGCTGAAATATTTTCTCTGTGTGTTAAATGTGTCGGGAATACTCTTTGGTTCTCAGTCTATTCTGTAGCCCTGTCAGGACCTCACACACAAAAGAATAAAATCAAAATTCTATGGATACTCCTTTCTTGAACCAAATAGCGAGACTAGCAAAAAGTTATATGTACTAAGACGTTCATCTACTGCCTTGAAGGACTTTGTCACGTTCTTTCGAAAACACTATCTCTTTGACACTTTTTATAAAGAGGATTTACTAAGGAATCAATCGGACAGGAAACCGACCGCACCTGATGGTCCCTTTGTATAGTCGACAGTACAAAGCTCGCATGTGATACTTTGATCTACCGAATACTACTTGACAGTTCATTGTATCCACTGAAGTCTTTATTCTTTATGTTTTAATAACTGAGTCATCTTTATCTTTCATTTTAGGTACACGTGACAAAACTCTTGGAATACCAAATTTCGAGAGTTCTACATTCACATACAGCAGTAATATTTTGATTTATCTTGCAGTTGTCAGGAATTGATTATTACACATTTTTCACAATTCTAGTGGATCGCTTATAGTTTCATAAGCACACAAGATAGGTGTAACATGTTGAAGACCAATATTCTGCTCTGAAAGTTGTTGCACAACTAACAGCACAGTTTCAATTTCGTTCCGAGAACTTTCTGTTTTTTTGATGTAATGCATTCACTTTGCAGTAATGACTGAAGTGAAATTCTGTAACTGGAATGGGACAGCATACTGCGTAACATCTTCATCTTCCTCCTGCATGATATTCTACATCCAAACTGTTGCTTATTATTTCTATGTATCTGTGTATCTAACTGTACCATACCTGTTCATGTGTCATATCACGGGAGTTGCTGTCGACAGTATTGGATCATTCAGAGGAAACTGCAACATTCATTCAGTGAACACTAAACCGGAAGTCGACGTGTAGTTGGATAAGACTACCACAAACCGTGTACAGGAAGGTGTTCAGCAGGTTAATTTTCAGTAGATTTTCAACGGAACTAAAAAAAAAATGAATGATAAATCCCGTTTCAAATGTAAGTCGAAAGGTTTCCTTATAACATCCTCGTATTATATACATGAATTCCCCGCATAGCTGATGATATGGCATTTTTCTAGTCATCATTCTGTAAACTATGTACTGAGTCGTTCCACGACTAGGTTCGTTTGTCTAGCATGGTCTCAAGGAACCTGATAAATGAATGATTAAATGACTAACTCTACTTAAACTATATTCTACTGCACACAGGTTGTATCAATTAAAGATTAACAACGAATATCTCTGTAGAGTACCAGATAGCGATTTTTGGCAAGCATCCCTTAAGATGAAGTAAATCCCCGTCTACCTATCCTCGTGAGGATGATGGAAGCAAGCGATGAAAGCTCGAATTTTTAATTTGACGCTTCAAGACGACTGAGAACGTTTTACACCAGGATGCTATCGTATGAAACAGCTTTCATAGCGCACTACAGTATTAGATCTCACTGGATGTTTATTTCAGCAACATTCCTGAACTGACATATCTTTTACATCGAAAACTGATTTGCGTCTGTCTAACAACGGGTAGGTTTACAAACTGTATGTAGGCGTCTCTGTTTTACTGTAGCAAGTGTCATAATGTGAGGACGACACTGTTATACGTGCTACAGCAGGAACATGTGACGTCCCCTCTCCCCTTTTTGTTGTCGCTGTTGATGTTGAGCCGCTGCTGCTGCAGCTCGGTCGGTGGAATGGAGACGCGACGCTCAGTGATGGTTGTCCACGTCGGATAACGTGGACCAGCACCTGAAAATCTCTAAAGAAAATTGGTCCTCGCGTAATGTATGATAGCCCGTTTGCGAGTCCGCACTTTCTTCTCAGCGATGCGAACTGCTGATTTTAATTGTCTGTCATGGTTTTATGACGATTTGCTACGCCCGGTTAGTTAGTTACTGCAGTATTGAGTGAATCATTCATCAGCGGCGTCGTTTCACACCACTGAAGCGAGGAAAAATTCAGTATCAGTAGTTGTTGTTACGTTGCTAGGCAGAATTGTTCACTACGGCACGACGCAAATCCAGAGATAATCTATAACGCTATTTTGCTTTCGTGCGTCGTGATATTATCTTGGAAAAACACTACTTTCAATGCTCAATGTTCATCAAGTCAAATCAAAAAGTTTACAGTTAATTAATTTTGATCATCAACTTTCACACAGTTCAATTAATGATGGAGCCAACACATGTGACTTCCATTACTGACGAACAATTTTATTCTTCCTTCTTAGCAGTTAGTTTATAATCATCACACCACACGCACACCTAAGGATCAGATCAATTACGATTCTTTTCAGTTCGGTGATCGTGACAATTGCGACAACTTCTACAATCGGCATATTCGTGTTATCTTCGTGTGGTCGTATTAATGTTTCCTGCTCCAGGCTAATCAGGTATTGCAGTCTTCGATACTATGTTCATTTTTTTGGTAACTGTTCACTTTGATGAAGGTTGAATCCAACTATAATATCTCCAATAATTTAAGTTCATTATCTCGTCGTACCTGTCAGAATAACACTGTTCTCTACTTTAAATTATCATGACATTCTTATTTGGGTTATCGGGTTACTTGGGGTGTTACAAACATTAATCTCTAGATTACAGTGAAAATCAGAAGCGGTATTCAATGCGTTTCATATATTGCACTGTAGTAAGGCTGTCGACTTTGATGCGTTGCGCCGTCCTACGCAGTTCCTCCCTTTCTTATTTAATTAAGTATTAAGGAGAACAAGTTGATTACTGTAGTTGTACGACACAGATTTCGGTACCTCGATTCGAGCAGGTTTCCTGCTACAGAGATTAGCTGTTATTCCCTGTAATGGAGTATTTGAGATTTTTATATAACGTAAACTCTGGTTGTTGTAGTGTAAAAATTCGTTTTGTTCTCGTGTGAACAACAGCAAGGTTTACTTCCTATTGTATACCGATTGACAGCAACTATCATGAAGAAATGTGAAAATGGCTCTGAGCGCTATGGGTCTTGTCATCTGAGGTCATCAGTCCCTTAGAACTTAGAACTACTTAAACCTAACTAATCTAAGGACATCACACACATCCATGCCCGAGGCAGGATTCGAACCTGCGACTGTAGCGGTCACGCGGTTTTAGACTGAAGCCCCTAGAACCGCCGTGGCACAACAACCGGCACAAATGAACTACTCGATATGTCTAACTCCACAATGAAGCTTTGGTTAGGTGGTCTTGGATTAGATGCTTATTCATGTCCAGATAAAACGTGAGTGTAGTATTGAGTGGTGCTTGATACAATCGTTCAGACGTTCACGTTAGCCATCTGTGTTTTGCTGTTAATAATAAATAAGATAAGCAAAGTCAAGTAGTTACTTTTTGTATCATAAGTCATCATTTCTTACCAGCATTGTTTAATGATGACAGATGTGTATTTAATCAGTGTGAGATATGAAAATAGTGTGACATTGACACATCCTTCAAGATGAAATAATACTGTGTGATTCACAAAATGCTAAATTCTATAAGAGACATCTCGATAAACATGCCTTCCATTATACTCCCCTTCTCCAAATACTAACATACAGAGAATGGGATGCAGTGTGAGCATTTATACTCGTATGTTGATTCTAGGAAAGCGTTTCTGAAGAAGAGAAATTTGTTAACATCGAATATAGATTTATGTATCAGGAAGTTGTTTCTGAAAGTATTTGTTTGGAGTGTAGCCATGTATGGAAGTGAAACATGGACGATAACTAGTTTGGACAAGAAGAGTTTAGAAGCTTTCGAAATGTGGTGCTACAGGAGAATGCTGAAGATAAGGTGGATAGATCACGTAACTGATGAGGAGGTAATGAATAGGATTGGGGAGAAGAGAAGTTTGTGGCACAACTTGACTAGAAGAAGGCATCGGTTAGTAGGACATGTTTTGAGGCATCAAGGGATCACAAATTTAGTATTGGAGGGCAGCGTGGAGGGTAAAAATCGTAGAGGGAGACCAAGAGATGAATACACTAAGCAGATTCAGAAGGATGTAGGTAGCAGTAGGTACTGGGAGATGAGGAAGCTTGCACAGGATAGAGTAGCATGGAGAGCTGCATCAAACCAGTCTCAGGACTGAAGACACAAACAACAACAACATGTTGATTCTGATCTCTGAAACTGATGACACATTCTATTTCAGACTCACCTTGTGTATAACAGTAATGAAGGTGCATGAAATGAGACCATTATTCTGAAAATCAGGTCATCATTTTATTTAAGTAATCATCCAAAATATCTGGAATGAGAGGCATGCTTTGTAAAATACTGGTTTCTGAACTTAGCTGGTTTTATAGCCATTTACTTCGAGAAATGAGACGGATGTTTTTTGGCAGCTAAATTTTGTACTGCATATTGATGATTCCCTGTGGAGCTACAGCCTGTGTTATTTTGTGTAGTGAGTATATATCGTTAAACAGACTTTAAAAATGGGTGATATTACATTAAAAATGTGTGGTTTATCTCAGAATAATTGACCTAGTGGCATACTACATATTAATTTTTTTTGTAAAGGGTTAATGTTATAAGATTAGAAATCAAATCGACACAACTTTTTGTTTTGTGATAGAGTTGTATTTAGAGAAAAGAGACAAGCAGAAGAATCAGTACAGGGGACATCATGTCAGAATTGATGTCTTCTTAGCGGTAGTAGTAGGGGTAGCCGACGGCAGCGTAAGGGTAGGCGGAGTAGGCGCTGACGGCGGGGTAGCCGAAGGCGCTGTAGGCGTAGGGGGCGGCGTAGGCGTAGTAGGCCTCGGCGCCCTTCAGGGTCTCCTTGGCCTTCTCCTGGGCCAACACGGCCGCCACCAGCAGCACTACGAGGAAAGAGCACACCTGTGGACAGCAGAAACACAGATATATGTAACATACACAGTTTTGATGAACGAAAATCCATCATAACATACCCTGGTAAAGAAAATTTGAAGAGGAAAGTATAAATTAAACAAAGCTAAACTTCGTCTGAACAGGCCTTGGAACTCGAGAACTCATGAAGTCTATGTTTACAACGTTTTGTGGAATGGACAAGTAAATGTTCCGACACATTGACAGCTAACTGTAACACTTGAGTGCATATTGATTTGTCGTTATGAATTGGATGGATTTCTCCACAATCTCGTGGAACTATCAGATCATTGTACCAACTAATAGTGTTTTCTATATCTTTAACATAGGTCATTAACAGTAGCGATACTTTCTGACTTCCAAAGGGAACATCCTCCTCAGGTGTAGAGCTCTCAGGTACCTGAATGTTCTTACTTTAGCCAGTATAGGTATTAACAACTTCTGACCCGCCATGTTAGCCGAGACCTGCTTCCTGGACTCGGGTAGACGCGCCGGCCCCGGATCGAATCAGCCCTGTGGATTAACGACGTTGGCTGGTGTGTCGGCCAGCCTGGATGTCGTTTTTAGGCGGTTTTCCACATCCCACTAGCTGAATACCTGGCTGGTCCCCACATCCCGCCTCAGTTACACGACACGCAGACATTTGTAACACTACTGCACTATTTCATGATTTACACTGGACGCAGACAACTGGGGTAAACTGATTCTCAGGTGTATGGGGTGGCTTCAGGAAGGGCATCCGGCCATCCCTTTCAATTAACCTTGCCAATTCCATTGTAACCACGCTGACCCTGCAACCATTGTGGGATAAAGGTTCACGTGGAAGAAAGAAAGACATTAACAACTTCTCTGATATGGCTAGGTATTTTACTGTATGTGTCCTAGCGAAACTGGTCACATACTGGAGACAACTGCTACGAACCAGGGCAAGAAACGTTACCGTGGGTAGGAGGAGCCTGCTCTTATTGTTACTTACACGCAAACCTCCAGATGTCACACAGCCATATTGGTACCCAATGGCAATGACAGAGTATCAACCAAAACATCGATTTAGTTCGTATTGTGTGCTGTTGTCCAGCAGAAGATGCTCTTAAACAGTAATTAAAAGTTAAACCAGAACTACTGGGCGCAGGATAACTGTATGTATCAGGAAATAGTATGAAGATCTCGCGAGGACGATTTGGTAGAGCGCCAGGTCATTGTACCAAATATCCCGCGTTCAAAGTGTCCTGATGATGTTCTTTCCTAATGACGGTCTGTGAGACGTAACACCACACCTATCTATACAAATGTGCTCTATAGGTTTGCTACTTTCAGCTAACAAAGCAATGCAGACTGCCAAAAGAACATTGCTACAAACTCAGAAAACTACTTCTATATATCAGGAAAATGTTTCTCCATATAACGGTTTCAAGCCAGAACAGTTAAAAAAGTCGTCATCGGCGTTATTGTTTGTTGCATTAGTTCGTGGCAGAGTTTCCATGACACGCGTTGAAGTTCACTGTTGATACAGTCATTCAGATTTTTAATTACGAAGGGCAGCTAACCTTCTGACGGAACACCTGAGCTAACGTGCCGGGGGGTTTAAACAGCGGATCTTTGGTACGATGACATGGCGCTCTACCAACGACATCTTCAAATCATTCCCCCATACATTCGCTTTTCCTATGCTCCGTGGTTCTGGGGCCACTCTTAATTGCCGTTTACGCATTTTCTACTGAACGACAGCACACAGCACGAACTTAATCGGTGTTTTGGTTGTTATTCTATCGACATACAACGTTTGGTAAGGACCTGAGTGTCTGATATCTGGAGGTTGGAGTGGTAGATATCTACCCATGCTCACCGCCTCTTACGCTGTGCTACGAGCTACCGTGGCCGGTACTTACGAAAGCCTTCATGGTGTTTTGAGATGTGTGTGTGCTGCGCGGACTGCAGAGACTACTGTGCGAAGCGCCGGCTGCCGCTCTTATAGGGACGGCGCGGCCTTGGCTGCCGGCTGGACTCCTGCCGCCGCCCGCTGGACACGTCGGTTTGGGCGACGCCTTGTTCCGTCGTCGGGGATTCCGGATAAGCTGTCATCTCTTGGTTTTGTGCGCGTGCCAACGGCCAAGTTGCATTACGGAATCCGGACATAAGTATTTTCTCCACTAACGCTTTCTTACACTTGAGGTGCACTCTCAGCCAGAATCTCAGAACAGCTATTCTCCAGTCAGGTTAGTTTACTTGATTTGGAAACTCTTATTTCTCTGCTGATACTTTTCCTTATTTATCATATGGATTTTTGATATACTGAAAAATACATATAAACAGAGTGATTTTTCTCCACCGTGAACAAACTCTAGTGACTGATCTATGAGAGGATACGGGATAAAAAAGATTTAATGAACGTCGTGTCCGGAAATGCATGGTCTCTGTGTTAGAGACGATTTATTTATTCATGCATTGTTACAGAGACATGTGTTGAAAATGGTTTCTATGTGCCTCAACACATGCGTGTTCGCGCCTTAGCAAGTTCTCTCTCACTCGTTCACATCTGCCAAGCTGCACCCGAACAGTGTCGAAGGCAGCGTGAGTACGCTGCTCCAATGTTTCCACACCTAGAGTTGGCTCTGCATACACGATACTTATGAAATAGTCCCATAACTAGAAACCGCACGGGCTGTGATCCGGTGAACGAGCAGGCCATTCCACTGCGTACCCTCCTCAAAAATGGTTCAAATGGCTCTGAGCACTATGGGACTCAACTGCTGTGGTCATTAGTCCCCTAGAACTTAGAACTACTTAAACCTAACTAACCTAAGGACATCACACACATCCATGCCCGAGGCAGGATTCGAACCTGCGACCGTAGCAGTCGCACGGTTCCGGACTGCGCGCCTAGAACCGCGAGACCACCGCGGCCGGCGTACCCTCCTCCTATCAATCAACCAGGGAAGACATGACTGAGATGCGTCACGACGTTAATGGCCAAGTGGACAAGAGCACAATTTCTTAACAGTCTAATAACTCTTTGAATCAGTAAGGGCACTTCTTCCAGCAGGGCAGAAAAGTCACCCGCAAGGAACGCCGATAGTTCCGGCCTTTTAGGCGGCGTCAAAGGAAGACTTGCCCCAAACTACGACAGCCAATGATCCTTATCCACACATTCTCGTTACCCGTTACGCGGATGCTCATGATTCGCTGTCACCATACTATGTGGGTTCTGCATACTATCGCACAGATAACTGTTATGTAAGTTGAAGGTACCATGTCACGTAAAAGGTGGCCTCATCCGGGGATATGATGGATGACACAAACACCCGAATCGTGAAGAAACCATTGAAAAAACTGCTTCCGATATGGGAAGTCTGTCGATAGTAAACCCTGCATACTCTGTAAGTCATAAAGGTAGCAACAATTGTTATAGACCACGCGACCGTCTGGCTTACCCTATATTGCTGGGCCAACTGCCTGGTGCTGACACGGTGGTCTCCTTTCACTGTGTTAGTCATATTTTCCTCAAAGTATGGTGTCCGAACATTTCGGGTACATCTTTCATGATTTCCCGCTTCCTGCAACGACTGTGTCTCAAACAAACGGCGAAACACTGTTGCAAACATTGAATGCTGTTGTTGTTGTCGGTGGGGATCGGTCTCTTGATAAAACCTTGCTGCCCGGTGCCCGTTGCCATTTGCCTTTCCGTAAGTAAACACCGTGTCGACAAGCTCTCGCTCTCGATTCGAATACGGAACCATGGTGCACAACGCTGTGTCACAACCACCACTAGGTGAGAGAGCAAGAGAAGTTAGTCGGACACAACATTACTAATTACCATGGCAAGACGGGGCGCTAGGGCATGACGTTTGAGGAACAGTACCACCCTCTAGGAGGAAACCATGCATACGTCAGCCACAGCTGCATGGTACAGCGCATATTAGACTACAGTCTCTGTAATAAAGTATGTTTGAATAAATGGTCTGCAGCATGGAAACCACGCATTTCCGGATATAAGTTCGTTAAACCTTTTCTGTTCCGTATCCTCTCATCGATCAATTCATGTAATTTCAACACGGTGGAAAAAATCACTCTGTAGAAATAAAACAGTAGGCAAACGAACATCTATGGTACTTATGTAATCTATCGAGTTTGGAGTCTCCATAGTCACAAAGTGTGTTACTTATCCCATTTGTGTAACAAATATACTCATTTGCCGTGTTGGGTTCTAATTCTGTTTAGCAGTGACAATGTTTTCTCAACTTCCTCAGCGATCCTTGTTTTATTTATGTCTGCGGTCGTCTAGAGCTGAGTCGGTTTGCTTGGCATAATCGATATCCTCAGGGGCATTGCTAGATTTTTACTATCCGCAGTCTTTTTGTATTCTTTCGGGAGATCATTTATGAGCAGTAGTTGAGGATGTAGAATATGGCTGAGTGCTCATTGCATAGGATTTGACATGAAGACATCAGCAGTCATTCTAATAATGTTATTTTCCTCGCTGTGTGTGGGCTGTTTAACCAATGTGAGGCACAATGTTCAACGGTTGGGAGGGCAAGAACAAGAGCAGAAGAATGTGGGGTGAGTGGCGATGCTCCCACGTTGTACCACGCAGCTTTTGGATTTTCTTGTTTCTCATTTTCCATTTTTCTAACCGTTTTTGGTAGATGTCATCTGACAGATACATTCTACCAAGAGTACTTTGGTATTTTATGGTGAGTAGTTCAGTTTAAAAAAAAAATCTGTGTTGAGTTCTCTTCCGGCGAATAAATTATGTAGTTGAAACGAGGATCGTGTCTCAGTTGGTTCCTTTGGTTAGAGTCTCAATTTTCGAAAGTACGATTACTTTTCCACTACATCTGGGTCTATCATTAGGGTTTCTTTCGGCTGTTCAGCTGAGCTACGCTTAGTTGCTACAACTTTGTCGTCACCACGTGATTGTACGAGCCTTCTCACACCAGCCTTAATAGGTCAGACCGTTAACCAAGCATGGCAACAATGTAGCTACAGGAGCCTCAAACCGTGGGGAGCTAGTGCATCAGAGCATGGGAGGTGCTTTCCCGCCTAGATGACACAAACTCTTGGATTTTAAAAAGTCGTTCTGATTATTTATTGTCACAGTATAAAAGCAATAGACTGTCGACGACGTCACGAATACCATCGGCATTTATAGATTGTGTACAAATGATCACGTCTTGACGAGACCGCACTCATTAGAGCCGTCAACCAGTCTGTAGATTGACTGTGGGGAAATGCTGACCTCTGTGCACCTTTCTGTTCCTATAGTATTTGTCTGCGTCACAATCAGTAAATAGAAAACCTCACAGATTATGCAAAACAAAAATTATTTGCTGCCACAATCGTATAACTTTAACAGCTGTGACCTGTTTCGTCATCTTCAGATAATCTTACAGAGAGTAGCTTCATCTCGTCTACATCCACATCTACGTGATTACTCTGCTATTCACAATTAAGTGCCTGGCAGACAGTTCAATGAACAAATTTCATGCTGGCTAGCTACCTTTCCACTCTCGAACGGCACGCGGGAAAAGCAAGCACTTAAATTTTTCTGTGCGAGCCCTATTTTCCCTTATTTTTTTCGTGATGACCATTTCTCCCTGTGTAGGTGGGAGCCAACAAAATGTTTTCACAATCGGAGGAGAAAACTTGTGATTGAAATTTCATGAGAAGGTGCCGTCGCAACGAAATTCGCCTTCGTTTTAATGACTGCCACTACAACTCACGTATCATGTTTGTGAAACGGTCTCCCCTATTTCGCGATAATACAAAACGAGCTGCCCTTCTTTGTACTTTTTCAATGTCATCCGTCAGTCCCACGTGATGCGGATCCCACACCGCACAGCAGTACTCCAGAATAGGGCAGATAAGCGTAGTGTAAGCAGTATCTTTGGTAGACCTGTTGCACCTTCTAAGTAATCTCCCAATGAATCGCAGTCTTTGGTTTGCTCTACCCACAATATTATATATGTGATCATTCCAATTTAGGTTATTCGTAATTGTAATCCCTAAGTATTTAGTTGAATTTACAGCCCTTAGATTTGTCTTACTTATCGCTTAATCACTGCTCTACGTTAGAACACTAAGGAAATCAAAATCTGAAGGACGATTATGATAAAGCAGGATGTTATCGTAACGGCGAACCACAACAGTGACCTTAAATTCACCTCTTGTAACAGACAATATTCAGCTGCACGCAACTTGTTTTTGAACATTGTGGTCCATTACTATGCGTGATCCTAGTTAAAGCAGATATGTCCTCGCCTTCCCCTGTCCTTCGAACTGACCTATTCAGTCAGATACAGAGGCACAAAAAGTTTAACATCTTCTCTGAAACAACTGTGTACCTTCGCATATTCCTCTGTAACAGGACGGCCGGAGTGGACGAGCAGTTCTAGGCGCTTCAGTCCGGAACTGCGCGTTCGCTACGGTCACAGGTTCGAATCCTGCCTGGGACATGGATGTGTGTGATGTCCTCAGGTTAGTTAGGTTTACGTAGTTATAAGTTCTAGGGGACTGATGACATCAGATGCTAAGTCCCATAGTGCTCAGAGCAATTTGAACCATTTCCTCTGTAATAAATGATGGCCAGAAGTAAAAGAATCTACAGGCGAAAGAAAATACCATGCTTCTGAGGTCTCACCACGATTGGTGTCCCTGCTACTGGGCGAGCCATTCAGTTCAAAAGGAGTGGTGGGGGGGGGGGGGGGGGGAGACGGGCAGGCCGGTCCATTAGGCGAATATCGTTTCCTTCCAATTGCTCCACCACCCGCGCAGTTCGATGCGATTGACCATTGTCATAAAGTCGGGGCCGAATACACCTCTGAAAACACCCACATGGGGAAGGATTACAATAACACAGTAACGCTGACCGCTGAGTGTGACGTGTTTAAGGATTTGCAAGTCATTATGCCCAAGCAACTTTGTGCCTCCGTGCACCGTAATACCTGGATCACCAAAACAATCATGTTCGACGGTTTCCTGGAGGTATTGCACAGGCTTGCGTACTCGCCTAATGGTTAGCGTCACTGGCTGATGTGCTATAGGTTGCCACTTTAAACCCGTCCACTGGCAATTACTTGTTATCGGGTATCTATCGTTTCTGGAAGGTTATTCAAACATCGTATGCCCGTAATTATTGATTGTTCTGGAATATTTAATGTGTGTATCAATACCAGCATTGTAAAAAACTCGATGTTTGCATAAATAGCGTCCAGGAGTTCAGTTCTGTGCTGGCAATAAGTGAGTGTTCATAATGAACGTGCTTTCATTGCTAAGTGTTATATTTCATTGATGACCATGCTTTCGGATTTTGACGTGAGTGTGGCTACCACGTGACAATATAGTGGAAAGACGGTAAATATACTTTATAAAATCGGTTCGCTGATTTATTTATATGGATATTCGACAGCAGAAAAACTTACTTACAGTTAGGTAATAAAAGCACGAGGGAACTCCCGCTGAAACGGACAGTTGTTGAGGCTGCAAGGAAAATGCTGTAGCTACACAGCAACTAAAACTTGCGCCCGTTCGACTGTAATCAAGACTGATGGCCATTGTTGGAACTTGGAACTCAGTTTCTTGGATTTGTGGGCATAATCTGCGTTTCATTGAAGTAGAAAAGTGGCACGCAAGCCTACCTTGCATGATGTTGAAAAGTGAATCGGAAAGAGCATCCTGAAGATAGTCCTGATTGCTGTGTGTGATCCCAGTGTACAGAGAGGCGCCTGTAATGCCACACTCTCATATCGCTTCTAGTCACAGTATCAGCAGCGATAGAACAGAAAGAATCAGCACTTTCAACTGAAAATGGTGTCGGAAAATATCACATATCGGAAGAGAATTATTATATGTCTGTAAATTTTGCGTAAAATGAGAGAAATCAGGGCTCACTAAGAAAAATTTAAGTGCTCGTTTACCCACGTGCCGTTCGAGAGTGGAACGGTAGAGAGACAGCTTGAAGGTGGTTCATTGAACCCTGTGCCACGCACTTTATTATGAATAGCAGAGTAATCACGTAGATGTAGATGAAGATGTATGTGTAAAGGTGGCTCGTGATTATCTCATTTTATGTTACCTACTGGTGTACATCCCTGTCATAAAAATGAAAAACTAAGGTATATATTCAAATGGCTACTAATGACTGAAACTATTTATCGTCTAACGTTCAATAATTTCGTTAATGCAGATTTTTGCAGGTGCTGGATGTAGGTATTTTTCTAGGCTAATGTTTTTAAATCAGACTTTCATTTACAGTTTTTAACAGAGTCATAGTTCATAAGGCTTCTCCCACTAACATGGCGTATTCCTGAATGATATTTATGTGTCATAAACAAGTTATTGGCTAACACAATTGGCCGTGCCCTCGCATGTGTACGCACGCTATGTCAATTTTGAAGTGGTTCTGTATACGTATAATTACTGTGTCGTTGTCGTTGTTATTGTTGTTGTAGTGCTTTTCTGTCCGAAGACTGCTTTGATGCTGCTCTCCATGCTACTCTACCCTGTGCAGCCCTCTTCATTCCTGAATAACTGCTGCAACTTAGATCCTTATGAATCTGCTTTTGTATTCATCTCCTGCTCGCCATCTACAATTTATACCCCCCACACTTCCCTCCAATACTAAATTAGCGATCCCTTAATGTCTCAAAATGTGTGGCATCAACCGACCCCTTCTACTCGTCAGGTTGTGACACTAATTTCTTTTCTCTTCAGTTCTATTCATTACCTTCTCATTAACTACGTATGCTACCCATATAACCTTCAGCATTCTACTGTAGAACTAAAATTTGATCATGGTTATAACTGTACATTTGTATGAGGAGTTATGAGGGGTGGGTTAATCACCTCACAATTGTATGACGAGTAGGTTAATTAATGTTACCGATTTCACTTCGACCGTTGGTTATCCTTTCACAATTTCTGTGAATAGATTGTGTATGTCGTTTTTTACTGTACTATTCGTGTACTTTTTCATATCTGTAACAGCTTACACTATAAATTTTTATTAGGGTGTAGTAAGTGAGGAGGAATTGCTTTACTGTAACTATTTTGTCATCAACAAAACAAAAATTCTGTTTTTTACCAAAGTCTTTACGTTACATTTTCACTTTCTTATATAAACAGCAGTGAGACCAGAAAGCACAGGTCATTTTATTATTATAGCATGGTAAGAGATATTTCATGAGGCATCTGCATGACGGGATACTATATTTGACTTAGGGTTTAGCGGTACGAGCTTAGAATATAAAGCTGGACATAGAGAAAATACGATAAAACGAATGTGGTGTATGTATGAAATAGGGAACAGTAGTTTTATCTGTGGCCAGAATGCCAATTGAAAATGGGTGTAAGAACAGAAGCAAGAGCAGTTCATTTGTTCTTTGTGAAAAGAGCACTATCTCCCCAACTAATCATCAGTACTTTAATTTCTTTCATAAAGTTGTGATTCCTGTTACCTCCTAACTGGTATTCTAAAAACATGTTCCATAGTTTCTGCAAATACTTTTGGTCCAATTTTACATCTTAGGTTGGTTGACTCTTTTCCAAAGTTACATTTTTCTCCTGATTTTTTTGATTTTATATTGATATACGTGGCATCGTAGTCAGGTTTTATTAGGTTGCTTAAGTTCATGGTTATACTTTTCTGGAAGGATTCATATATGTTTGTCAGAAAAAAGACAGCAAAACAATTTTCTAAAATTAATGAAGCTTTATTTAGTGTCTAACTGTATTTTTTCTACCTATATATCTCTGTTATTTGGTTCGTAGTTTGAAAATGTTCAGACACAAAAAAATTACCGCGATGTTGACATGAGGCGATTTTGGGAATTAACAAGTTCTAATGTTACCAAAACATAATTTTAATGTGCCATAACTCTAAAATACGATCTCGAGTTATGTACAGAAGAAAAGAAATCTGATACATGTTAATTTGGGCATGGAGCAATATAGGACCTCACGAGGCAATAACGAGCCGCTACTTACCCGAAAAGAAGCATTTTAGAAAGGTAAAACTATATTTATACCATCTGTAGATTTCGAAAAATCCTTCGATATAGTTCACAGAAATACAACGTACAGTTACAGAAACCAGTCTGCAGTTCTAATATTCGAAGTACATGAAAAGGAAGCAGTACTTAAGAAGTGATTGAGAGATGTTTGTTGCTAAATGCTTATGGTATTTTATTTGTATATGAATCAATCGGAAAATGAATCTGAGGACAAATTTGGGAAGTGAGTCAGAACTCAGGGAGAAAGAGGACAAATTTGGGAAGTGAGTCAGAACTCAGGGAGAATAATATACATCAGTGATACTGACATTCTGTCAGAGACGGAAAGGAATTTCAGAGATTAATTGAAACGGTGATTGGTTGAGTCGGGGGAGAGGACCAAACAGCGAGGTCATCGGTCCCATCGGATTAGGGAATGATGGAGAAGGAAGTCTGCCGTACCCTTTCAAAGGAACCATCCCGGTATTTGCTTGAAGCAATTTAGGGGAAAAGCGGAAAACCTAAATCAGGATGGCCGGACACGGCTTTGAGCCGTCGTCCTCCGGAATGCGCATCCGTTGTGCTAACCACTGCGCCACGTCGCTCGGCAATGTCAACGCTTTTAATTCAGCAACGATGTACAGCAGATTAAATGCGCTGGGTGAAGATCGAGCTCACAACCTTAACTGATCCACAACTGTTGTAACTGGTCCTTCATATCCTGGACTGATGTTGTATTAGGGACAGACATGGGGATATTTCTGGTCCTTCATATCCTGGACTCCTGTTGTATTAGGGACAGACATGGGGATCTTTCTGGCCATGGGAACAGGGAAGTACATAAATATCACGTAGACAGCTCGTGGAGACAAATGCCACGCATGGATTTGCATTACTCTGCTGAAAAATGGCATCACATTATTGTAGGATGAGAGGTAACCCAAGAGGAGACAGATTGTCCGTGACGTACCGTTGTGATGTCGCAGCTCCCCCAATCACTACTACGCTACCAATCGTGACGTGAAGCCATACCCAGCGGCTTCTCGCACCATGAAACAAGGAGTACCAGCGCTTTGCTCCTCCGAAACAACTGAAGAATGTGACCACTGTCCAAGTCACCGATGATGATCATTTGGGGTACTGCAGAAGCGCTATTCATCGCTCAATACAATACGACGCCGTTAATCAGCAGTGCATGCTTCTCTGACATCGCAAAACTCCAAACATATCCATCTATGTGGTGGTGTTAACGGCAGCCTACGCATAGAACAAGAAGTTCCTAGTTCGGCTGAGAGTCGCCGAGCAATGGCGCAGGATCACAGAGAATGTTGCCCAGGACCCATCACTTGTTTCCGGATGGCAGACGTAGGTGTGAAGTGGTTACGAAGTGCTTGGTAATCCGATTCCATACCTCTTCATAAGTTAGCTGATCTTTCATTCTAATCTTCAACCTTCTTTTCTAACACCACATTACAGAAGATCCTATTGACTTCCTTTCTGTATTGTTGTCGACCACGTCACGTATGGTATGAGACGCCATGAACAGTTAACTCAATTAATTACTTCTCTAACAGTAGACCATTAGCAACAAATACTCTGCTTCTCTGCATGGAATTACGCTCCAGATAGGGAAAAGTGGAAAAGTATGTCTTCACTGCTTTTTTGGAACACTGTTGATTTTTGAGTGCAATGTGTATTGATGTGGTACAGTAGTGAGATATGTTGTCGAATGTACACTACTGGCCATTACAATTGCTACACCATGAAGATGACGTGCAACAGGCGCGAAATTTAACCGACTGGAAGACGATGCTGTGATATGCAAATGATTAGCTTTTCAGAGCATTCATACAAGGTTGGCGCCGGTAGCGACACCTACAACGTGCTGACATGAGAGAAGTTTCCAACCGATTCCTCATTCACAAACAGCAGTTGACCGGCGTTACCTGGTGAAAAGTTGTTGTGAAGCCTCGTGTAAGGATACGCTTGGGCATTGAGTCCGGCGTCACGCAGCTGCTGCGGTCGCAGGTTCGAATCCTGCCTCAGGCATGGATGTGTGTGATATCCTTAGGTTAGTTAGGTTTAAGTAGTTGTAAGCCTAGGGGACTGATGACCACAGATGTTAAGTTCCATAGTGCTTAGAGCCATTTGAACCATTTGTTTATAATTTTCCATACAGGACAGCCAAAATTGCTTCGGTTGTCAAGTGGATGTCATTTCGCCTCCTAAAAGCTATGCACGTCAATTGACCACCTATAGTGCGTTATATCGCAACTGATTTGACTGTGTGGTGCCAGGAACCCGTTACTACCAGGACTGTACGGATAAAAATACAGCAAATAGGTTTCGGAAAGTAAGAATCGACTAATGTCCCTTTCTCCTGGGAACGATGACTGCTGGCAACTCGGTGTGTGTGTGTGTGTGTGTGTGTGTGTGTGTGTGGGTATGGGGTCTTAAGCTACATGAATCCATTTTGGTTTTGTAATTTCTCTTTTCTCATCCCCCTGTCATCCATTACCTTGCTCTCCCGATCTTCCATTATGTCTTGGAGTACAGTGAAGAACTTGTTATATCTAACAAATTATTAGAACTGCAGTTATAATTTCTGATCTATGAAGGTCAATTCAAATTATTTGTTCCTCCTGAATGGCTATATGAGTCATTTAGAGGGTTATACTAACTTAGGAAACCCTTGTCGGTGCAGTTGGTGCCAGGAGTACTCTCAATTGTTGGACAGGGGAAAGATAAATAATGAGAAAGACTCAGGGGTGTGTTTTGTGATACAGTTGTATTTATTGAAGGAAGGAAGAGAGTACAGTAATCACTGTAGTAAGAACTGCATTCTCATAGAAGTCGTGTCCATTTTCAGCGGTAGTAGTAGGGGTAGCCGACGGCAGCGTAAGGGTAGGCGGAGTAGGCGCTGACGGCGGGGTAGCCGAAGGCGCTGTAGGCGTAGGGGGCGGCGTAGGCGTAGTAGGCCTCGGCGCCCTTCAGGGTCTCCTTGGCCTTCTCCTGGGCCAACACGGCCGCCACCAGCAGCACTACGAGGAGAGAGCAGACCTGTGGACAGCAGAAACATACACGCATCAGAATGGCTTGAAAACAGTAGATTCGTGGCAGAAAGCTTTCGTAAAATGGCTTGCAGGTGAAGAATAGTTCGAGAAGCTGATATGGAATATGAACAATAACATATAATTGTAATTTTTCACGCAAAATACTATAGAGATTTGAGTAAGTATTGCAGAGTCCTTTATCAAGGTTCGTCCTTTTCAGGTTATATTTCTGGTAGTTTTAGTTATTATACTGCTACTTATACTCTACTGGAATTGATTACAAAACATAGGATATTGGTCAAAGAAGTCATTAATTATTGCCAGTCTATGAAGCATCCATGTCTCTGTTATGTGTCTAAACTATTTGAGATGTGTTTTTCCGTCACTAACGTCCTCATACGTTCCTATGACCTACTCTGGGTGGAATCCGTAAAAAATTGTAATGCATTTCCAAGACCAGCGACAAAATTAGAATACTGATAAATGCCATCACAGCAGTTACTTTATGTTGGCTTTAACACAATCACTGTAGATCATTTAAGCTTCACACAGACTATAAAGATGACATATTTTATTGGAATGACTTATTAAGTATCGTTTCAGGAGAATGGAGCAAAGATACTATGGGTGACACACTACCATAATCTGTCAGTAAACTCAACAAATATGCATTGCCTTTTCTCAGGTATGTACCCATCATTAAGGGGTTGTATATCACAGGTTAAAGCTGCACCAACGTTATTATTCTAAAAGAACTTCGCTAATGTTGCAGCACCTCAACATAAGTTAATTTTGCACGGAGTTTAGGGACATTATTTCAGTTAAACGATTCACTATTTCAGTGGTATCGGCCCCCAATTAACAGATTGTTTATAACAGATCTTTGTTTTGAGTTACATACACGTGTTGCAAATAATGGCAGTGATATTATAAGGGAAAATAACTTCTCATATTTGTCTATAAGGCATCTCTACAATTACCTGTGCTTTGCAAGACACTATAGTACTTTTGTGATATTGTCAGATACTGAGGTAACAGTATGCATAGATTAATCCAGAGAACAGCACAGAATATCATGCAAACGAAAGGCTTGACTTTTCAAATGCAACCCGCAGCATTTGCCATGAGTTCACCTCAGGGATCATCTCCCTCTGAGACATCCATCATCTATAAAACTCCATCTATGCCCTCTATTTACTTTACTGTCCCCGCTGTCATTCCATTCCCTCTTACTTGTCCTCAGGTCTAAGGGCTCTATGTTATACAACTACATAACACAGTAATTTTCTCAAAATAATTTCCTGTGTTGGGAACCAGACTGGAATGTCGAGAAATTCTACAGAATTCTACTTTCAAATTAGAGGTAATGTTGCGTCATCAAACACAATGACCAGATGTTTGATCTACGTAATTATTTGCAGCTTACTGAGCTCATCTCTTCATCCTCCCTCTTCCTCCTCGTTAACGATCTGCTGAACGTCTGCTTTCTGAACAGATACTGTCACTGTTATTTCAGTCTACCCCTCCGACATTGTGACTCCTGTTTCCAATGACTTTAATCATGACTTCAGAACCACTAGTCTGGTTAATTTATTATCATACTGAATGTCTGTTGCTGTAATTATTGTTAATATTATTAGTAACCAACATTAATCAAGTGAAACTATTCCTTTTCTGAGACCTTTTCATGTCTCAAAAGTCAATGATATATATATCCTGACTGGGGCAACCAAAGCTGTGATTCGACCCCAGGTCCCGTGCTCACTAGGTGGATGTCCTAACAGTTACACCAACCTGGCACAGTGGCTTTGCACAACTGCATGGACTACACTAGCATGCCTCCCTTATCACTCAAAATTCCCATTCACATCTCAGCCTCTTACTTGCGTTAGGCCGGCCGCTGTGGTCTAGTGGTTCTAGGCGCTTCAGTCCGGAACCGCGCGACTGCTACAGTCGCAGGTTCGAATCCTGCCTTGGGCATGGACGTGTGTGATGTCCTTAGGTTAGTTAGATTTAAGTAGTTCTAAGTTCTAGGGGACTGATGACCATAGATGTTAAGTCCCATAGTGCTCAGAGCCATTTGAACTTCCGTTAGTAATTATAAATATCATCATAATGGTACAAACACAATAGTGCTTAGGAATTGTGAAACTTGGTAAGCCAATCTCTTAATGAGTTTTGATATATACTGTTTTGACTCCTTGTAAGAGATTTTCTGAAAGTCCTAATGGAATAAATAAATAAAAAATAAAACATCCCGCTCTTCATTTAGTCTCAAATGCTTGGTATAGCATCTCCCAAGTTCCCCACAATGAGGTAAATGGCAATGCTGCACAGTGGTTAAGCCACTGGACAGCTCGGCTACCCTCCTTCGTAACGCTACTACTCTCCCTAACGCCGTGCCGCTGGCTGCAGTGGGCGGAACTCACAAAAGCCTTCATGGTGGTTGATGTGTGGATGCTGCCTGGGCTGCACTGTATGCTGACCGGGTCTCCGCGCCCGCTTTTATAGGGCCCCGTGTGGCCTTGGCTAGCGGCTGGACACCTCGCACTGCCCACTTTGCAGCTTTGTTTTGGGCGACGCCTTGTTTTGCCGGTGCAGATTCCGGATACGTCGGCGCTCGTCATCTCCTGATTAGGGCGCGAGCCAATGGTCGCGGTGCATGATGCGTACGGGACAGAAAGTTTTCGCATCATTGCGAGTGACGTACGGGAACAGCAGTTGTTTGCTTAAATACGATACAAAACACCTTGCAAGTGTGCAGTTGGCAATAGGGTGGAGATTTCATTCTCACACTGCAAGAAGCGATAGATGGCGTCACTGGATGTCTGCCAAGAGCTACACGGAGGTGAAAAAGTCATATGGGATAGCGCCATGCACATATGCAGATGGCGGGAGTATCGCGTACAGGGCAGTACACTGAGAAACAGTCGTTTGTTCTCCGGCGATTCACGTGAAAAGGTTTCTGACATGATAATGGCCATACGACGGTAATTAACAGACTCTGAACGGAGAATGGTAATTGGAGATAGACTCATGGAACATTCCATTTCGTAAATCGTTAGGGAATTCAATGTTTCGAAATCGACAGTGTCAAGAATGTATCGAGAGTACCAAATTTCATGCATTACCTCTCACCAAGAACACCGCAGTTCTGCTGGTCTTCACTTAACGGCCGAGAACAGCGGCACTTGAGTAGAGATGTCAGTGCTAACAGACAACCAACACTGCGTGAAATAATCGCAGAAATTAATGTGGGACGTACGAAGTATGTATCAATTAGAACAACTCTGTAAAATCTGGCGTTAATGGACTATGGCAACAGAAGACCGACGCGGGTGCATTTGCTAACAACACGACATCGTCTGTAGCGTCTCTCACGGGCTCGAGACCATATCGGTTGGGACCAAGACGAATAGAAAACCGTGGCCTGGTGAGAAACTCTAGATTTCAGTTGGTAAGAGCTTGTGGTAGATTTCTAGTATGGCGTAGACCCCACGAAGCCATTGATCGAAGTTGTCAACAAAGCACTGTGCAAGCTGGTCGTGGTTCCACAATGGTCTGGGTTGTGTTTACATGGAATCGACTAGGTTCCCTGATGTAAGTGGAACAATCATTGACTGGAAATGGGCATGTTCGGCTACTTGTAGGCCATTTTCAGCCATTCATGTACTTCATGGAATTTTTGTGGATGACAATGCACCATGTCACCGGGTCACAATTGATCGCGATTAATTTAAAGAACATTCTGGACAACTCGAGTGATTGGCTTGACAACCAGATATGCACAAACTCCTAAACCGGCAACACTTTCGCAGTTATGAATGGCTATAGAGGCAACATGGTTCAGTACTTCTGAAGGGGGCTTGTAGCGATTTATTGAGTATATGCCACGTCGAATTGTTGCACTACGCCGGTCAAAAGGTGACTCCACACGATATTGGGAGGTATCGCATGACTTTTTCAGTCCATTTTTTAAAATGCCTTTAGGATATGACTGCAATACGTAATTCTTCATTATTGTTATGCACATTATACCGTTACGATTATCATGTAATTTTAACGCAAGAGTGGAACTAAGAATGGTAACTCCCACTATAAAATTCGATAAGTAATAAAATATTTTAGTTCACTTTAAGTACCTGTTTAGCAGTTCTTTACACGTAACAAAATTTTGGTACTGTAATAAAATCATGCAGACAGTTGAGCTAATCATTTTATCAGCTGGTATCTGATAACTTCTAATTTTAATCATGTGAGTAATTATTTTAATATAAACTTTCATATGCAGTTATTTTCTTCAATAACAAGCATTTGAAGTACCAACAGAATGAATGAGAGATTGAATGGAAAGTGTGTATGTTGACATTATAGCCTATTGTGTATAAAATAATTTATGTCATACATTGTGCTTGGTCTAAAAAAGGTGTCTAAAGTAGGAACATCTTTAGTTATGCACTGCAGACAGCTAAACAGTTTGTTTACATTTCAAATAGATCCATTTACGTACAAGATTTCATGAAGTTTTCGTAAGCAATATAGAGTAGTGGAAATCAGTATAAAGGCAGGGTTCCTACCAAAGTATATACAATGTCTGAAGCATAGATGTATCAAATTGATTATTAAAGTAGTCGATACAAATAAGACATAAACAATTATGACGACATTACTTAGTTTCTTTTATAACGAGAGAAACAAAATATGGCATTGGAATTTCCTAGATGGAAATTGGTTTAAAAGCACTAACTGTCCTGTTGTGTTATTGCACTGTTAGTACTTTGTCCAACATAATTACCTCAAAAATTCGGCGTCTTGTCTTCCCGAATAGCTCCTTTCAGCGCACATACGGCTCCAAATTGCCTTCCATTGCGATAAACACGAATTGCAAGTATTTCACAAAGGTTTTCCACTGGGCTCAAGTCCATGTTACGTGTAGGCCAGATCAAGCCATCGATATATTTACCTTAAAAGTATTTCTTTGTTATGCAGAAGTTTTGGCAGATGCATTATCTTGTTGAAAGATTGTACTTTCGTCCCCTAGGTCTTCAGATATTATACTCCATTCTGTCTCTAAAATCTTAGGGTACACATTAGAGTTTATACCAGTGTTCACCCAAGGAAAATGTGATTCACCTGTAGTGCTGCAGTGTAGAGTGTTGCCCAATCGTAACACCTCCACCACCAAAATGTCTACTGATTCATACTTGCTGCACTGTTCTCAGATAATGTCAGTCATATTGAAATCCATTCGGAACATCTAAATTATCTTCTTTTCATCACGAAGATCACTTTGTTCCATTCTCAAGTCTATGTCATATGTTTTTCAGCGAACTCCAATCCAAACTGTTTATGTTTCGGAGTTTGAGTTTGTTTCTGCAGTAGTTTCTTGATTGCAAAATGTTTCCATTCGACAAAATTTCTCGTACACGTCAGGCAGTTACTGACAACTGCCAATTGGCAGGAAGTTGAGAAGAATAACGGTTTGAGGCTCTTGCTTTGTCCAAAAGTAACCGTTTAGATGCTTCTGATAGTTTCCTACTTTGCTCATATTATCTGTTGCGTCGATATTGTGCACGAATCTAACGAAATTATAGATTACTGTACCTGAACGGTTCAAGTTCTTGGTGTTTTCACATTTAGAGAGTTGTTTCCTTCTACGCACAAATTTTTGCTTTTCATCACATGATCTTCCGCGTGACCATGTCACAGTCATGGCTTATAGACACAGTATGCACTATTACTAATAGTATCTGTTTCTTATCTGTAGGAAAGGAACGCACACACAGTAAACACACCATATCACTGCACAGAGCTGATTAACTATATACTGAGTTCCATCCTCTGCTAGCTGAATGGTTGACGTCTTGTTATTTCTGTACTATTGACATCAAATGCAACCCGATTTGACCGCATTTGTCAGTATACTGGACGTCATACTATTGCGAATACACCGCGCTCAACTATTTCTACCAACAACTTTATACTGATTCCCACTACCGTATTCTACAACCATGAATGCATTTTGTGAATACGTTAACGGGAAATTTTGTACAAGAGAAAAATGTGCACCACTGGCCATTACATTGCTAGACCACGACGATGACGTGCTATAGACGCGAAATTTAACCGACAGGAAGAAGATGCTGTGATATGCAAATGATTAGCTTTTCAGAGCATTCATACAAGGTTGGCGCCGGTGGCGACACCTACAACGTGCTGACATGAGAGAAGTTTCCAACCGATTCCTCATACACAAACAGCAGTTGACCGGCGTTGCCTGGTAAAACGTTGTTGTGATGCCTCGTGTAAGGAGGAGAAATGCGTACCATCACGTTTCCGACTTTGATAAAGGGCGGATTGTAGCCTATCGCGATTGCTGTTTATCGTATCGCGATATTGCTGGCTGCTCGCGTTGGTCGAGGTCCAATGACTTTTAGCAGAATATGGAATCGGTGGGTTCAGGAGGGTAATACGGAACGCCGGGCTGGATCCCAACGGCCTCGTATCACTAGCAGTCGAGATGACAGGCATCTTATCCGCAGGGCTGTAACGGATCGTGCAGCCACGTCTCGATCCCTGAGTCAACAGATGGGGACGTTTGCAAGACAGCAACCATTCGCACGAACAGTTCGACGACGTTTGCAGCAGCATGGACTATCAGCTCGGAGACCATGGCTCTGATTACCCTTGACGCTGCATAACAGACAGGAGCACCTGCGATGGTGTACTCAACGACGAACCTGGGTGCACGAATAGCAAAACGTCATTTTTTCGGATAAATCCAGGTTCTGTTTACAGCATCATGATGATCGCATCAGTGTTAGGCGACATCGCGGTGAACGCACATTGGAGGCGTGTATTTGTCATCGCCATATTGGCGTATCACTCGGCGTGCCATTGGTTACACGCCTCGGTCACCTCTTGTTCGCATTGACGGCACTTTGAACAGTGGACGCCGGCCGGAGTGGCCATGCGGTTCTAGGCGCTACTGTTTGGAGCTGGGCGACCGCTACGGTCGCAGGTTCGAATCCTGCCTCGGGCATGGATGTGTGTGATGTCCTTAGGTTAGTTAGATTTAATTAGTTCTAAGTTCTAGGCGACTGATGACCTCAGAAGTTAAGTCGCATAGTGCTCAGAGCCATTTGAACAATTTGAACGGTGGACGTTTATTTCAGATGTGTTACCACCCGTGGCTCTACCCTTCATTCGATCCCTGCGAAACCCTACATTTCAGCAGCATAATGCACCACCGCATGTTGCAGGTCCTGTACCAGCCTTTCTGGATACAGAAAATGTTCGATCGCCACCCTGGCCAGCACATTCTCCAGCTCTCCCACCAACTGAAAACGTCTGGTCAATGGTGGCCGATCAACTGGACCGTTACAATACGCCAGTCACTACTCTTGATGAACTGTGGTATCGTGTTGAAGCTGCATGGGCAGCAGTACCTGTGCACACCATCCAAGCTCTGTTTGACTCAGTGCCCATCCAAGCTCTGTTTGACTCAAAGCCGGGGAGTATCAAGGCCGTTATTACGGCTAGAGGTGGTTGTTCTGGGTACTTATTTCTCAGGATCTATGCACCCAAACTGCGTGAAAATGTAGTGACATGTTAGTTCTAATATAATATATTTGTCCAATGAATACCCGTTTATCATCTGCATTTCTTCTTGGTGTAGCAATTTTAATGGACAGTAGTGTATTTTTAACTGTACTGAGTCTGAACAGGAGTAAGTGTATTAGATAGCTGTGTTTTGTATGGCTAGTTCTTGAACGATACAGTGCAGTTATTTTTACATAATAAATTAAATGTGGTTATTTGGACAAAGGGGCAGTTCCTAATATCTCGAAGACAAATATTTTATCTAGCGGATGCAAGGAACGCATGTTGTGTAGGTAGGTTGCCGCTGGTGTTTCCTGTCTGAACAACTGAATTCGTTGTCTTGTGTAGTAACGGGTAATCGTAGGTAGGGGGAAACTTATAGAACAACCTATGACCTCGAGAGACAGCATAATAGTGCAGTGTCGCCGAACTAGAATCGTTGGTACAGTATGTCAAAAGGGTTAAAGTGACAACGTTCCCGTAATAAAAGCGTCACCGAGAAACTCGCAATCCACGTGAAGCAATGGTGTGTTGATCACGTAATGGTTTGATGAGAGAAGTTTTACAAAATTATAATTTTCATTAAGAAAACATAAACAAATGTGTGTGATAATGTAATTGCTATCTGACTGCTTTAAGTCTCGCTTTAAGCTATTGTTGTTAAATTCGCTTTAGAACAAAGTTAATATCAGCGTAGGCTTTCAATCCAGAGGTAACTTCGTGAATAACTTAGGACACTAAACTGAAAATAAACGAGCCAAATATATTGGTTCAAGATCATTCAAAATGATTTGTGTTAAATTTATACAGGAAACACAGGATTGAATTTCATGACAAATTTTAAGGGAGCACAGCTACGGGTGTGGTAGCGTATTGACGACTCACTTAAAAGCTCTTAAGCTCAAGTTGGTTCAGATGAATGGAAGCGTGGAAATACGCAGAATATCAAAAGAAAATCTTTCGTATCTGATAACCTTGATAGTTTTACGTATAAAAACAAAGACTGTTAAGCAACGCTAAACGAACAGAGTGGATTCAATGGTGACTGAGTGTGTCTGTTTCTTTTTTCTTTAACTCTGAAAACGACTGGTGCAACGATTAACGATTTCTGGCTGTGACGTGTTTTTCATCTGTTCACCCGGCTACACCTCGCATCAGCTGTGCAGCAGCACACCTTCCTCCAAGAGAAAGTTACTGGTTCTGCCGCAAGGTAGAGCTACCTTCCCGACTTGTTTTAATCTTTTACTACAATTGTTTTATCATTTGTAACCCTTTGTCACAAACCTACGTAGTTCAGTTGTTTCCTTGATCAAATTTCATCCCTAAAGGCACAGTTTTTACGTTTCGGTCAGGTGGAGCGATAACAGCAAAATTAAAGCAGCGCGTAAAATCAAAATATATTTAAAACTAAATTGTTGCTGATCTTACTTCCTGACCCACATATACTGTAACTTTTCCACCTATTTTATTGCCGCTAATCTAGAATTCAATATTAGACTTCCTGAAGAACTACAGTGGAGGAATCAGTTTGCTCATTCCCTCCACGGTAACAGAATCTTCATTACACAACATGGCAATTCCGAAAGTAATACCTCACTATCCTTATTTCTCCTAATCTTGTTAATATCGCCTAAGAAGTCCTGATCCCGAATGTGAATGATCAGATATAAATTCCATTCACAGCCCCCTACTTACGATCTCATCCATCAATATCCACTCAAAACTTATCCAACACTTTCGAGTGAACTGGAATGCCTACGGAAAATACATAGACGCTCATGTCAGAAGCCAGCCGCAACCCTATTAGCATATCGTGCTGGGTACTTACTTCACCAGGACTTATTAGGCGTCACATTAACCGTCATCTGTAACAAGCACATTTATCCTGATCACCTCTCCTCCCTCCAGCATTTCTACGTAGCCTACAAAACTCCCTTCGCATACACCGCGCGCCCCTGAAGCACTGGTACCAGCATAGAACCACACGCCACCGCCTATTGCAAACACATATCAGAAACTTATTCAACACTAAAGAATGTTGGAACTGGCATTAACCATGCACCAGATTGTACGTTACACCCCCTCCCCCGACCTCCATCACCTGCCCTGTCCCCATCACCAACTACTGCAAGTACTGAGAATCTTTCCACAGACTCTCATGTAGCAACGTAATTCCTCAATACTCTTTCACAACGAGCCGAGCAAAGCTAATCACTTTCCGTCTCTCTGACATCTTCAAAATTCCTGAGGATCCCCATTGCTAGTACTCCGTATTTCCTACAGTCAGTGAAAGTATCGATACTTCTGTAGCACGACTTGCTCCCAGCATCCATTACTTGCACAACATACCACAGGTGGAACAGAACTCATCCATTGCACCACGTGACATAAAACGAGTATCACAGAAAAAAATACAGTCGCGACTGCATAACCTACAGACATCTAAAAGGATGTCCCCATCCTTTCATCGTAGCCCTTGTAACTCTTTGTAACATAATTTTCTCCACAGGATACACTGTTGATCTTCGGAATACCTCCAGAATCATACTTCTTCTCAAACAAAGCAAACCTTCCAACGACGGTTTAGCCTCATTGTTTAGTACGTTTTTTCAAACCCACCATCTTCCAATGTGCCCATAAATGCCTGAACAAACACTTACCCCTCTTTGCTTACCAGTGAGGCTTCTATTCTCTGACGAACAACTTCTCTACTTCACTCATTTCTTATCTCATTCCACTTCACACATTTCTTGTCTCATCGACGTAACAATAGAAAATCCTCAGTTTTGTATCCTTTAAACTTCAAAGGAGCCTATGTGGTTTTATGGAATTCCAGTCTCCTTTTCAAACTCGATGCATACTCTCCCATGTAACTACGTCCTCATAATTGGTTCCTTTCTGTCTAACCATCCATCTTCTGTCTGTGTTAAAAATACCAATTTCCGCATTTTCTACTCAACTACAAGAGTGCCCCAAGAGTCTATCGCATCGGTAATATCCTCTAAACGCCCTCTACTCTAACTCATCCATTATGCTGACGACACTGCTTCCTTAGACATGTACACTTAAGAAATTCCAACGATCCCTCCATCTCAAATAGCTCTCCTCCAAGGGCAGCCTGTGGCTCCTCGGGTAAATCCATCTTAAACAGAAACAATAAGTATTGAAATTATTACCCACAACTTCCGCATCCATAACTTTTATCTAATCATTTATAGCCGCCCTATACAGTTAACTAATTCACTAAATAATTTGGACTAACACTCGATTGGTAACTAGTATGAAAATCTCCAACAGAAAGCTCAAAACGCAATGAAACTGACTCGACTAGAGTGGCCAGCATGTTCTTCCTAATGAAACCTATCGAACATGCCTGGGAAGATTGAAAGGCCTGTTTATGGATGACGTGACCCAGCAACCACTCTGAGGGATCTACGCCGAATCGCCGTTGAGGATTGGGACAATCTGGACCAACAGTGCCTGCCTTGATTACCTTGTGGATAGTATGCCACGACGAATACAGGCATGCATCAATGCGAGAGGACGTGCTACTGGGTATTAGAGGTACCGGTGTGTAGAGCAGTCTGGACTACTACCACCTCTGTAGATCTCGCTGTATGGTGGTACAACATGCAATGTGTGGTTTTCATGAGCAATAAAAATGGCGGAAATGGTATTTATGTTGATTTCTATTAAAAATTTCGGTACAGGTTTTTGAACTCTGCAGGATAGCTTGTGCTCTGTGGTGGAAGCCATTTCATAAAATTCATTCATTCATTCACACACACGTCACCTGGGGATAAAATTGATGGACGAAGATGGGAAAGCTCTACTACATGCAGAAGAAAAGGCAGACAAATGCTAGAAGCGCACTGAAGGCCTACTACTTCACTCTGTGGTGGAAGCCATTTCTTGTAAATTCATTCATTCATTCACATACACATCGTGGTACATAATTCTTATCTTAACGGAAAAGCTTCGGAGATGCGGAACGAGTCGTACATTAACCTGAAAAACAGACACTACAGGGTACTTCTAGTGCACACAATAAACTAACAACCAATTTCAAATAGTGTTAATTAACTGAAAATTTTAGTTTTAGGAATTGCTTCTAGGTGGTCTAAGGATAAAAGCTGTATTTTTATTTTTTATTGAAAACGAAAGCCCACTGCTCTTCCTCTCACTCATCTCAGGTGCTGTTTCTAGTAGAAAAACAAAGTCATTTGTGCTAACACGAAGTTAAATCGCAGAATTTAAATATTGTGATTAGTTGCAGACGGCGTTATTAGTAAAGTACTCTTTCACGTTTTTTAAATATTTGGTGATTTTTAATTTTCTGTCTGATTTCTACTGGCATTACTCTTGCAGCAGAATGTCTCAATTTGAAATTCTAGGTAAGATTGCATAGCTTACATAGATTCCTTTTAACGTCTAATATTACGGTTTTAAATTTCGCAGTTCATTTCATCTTTACTCAAGAGTGTAAAAAATAAAAAGAGGTAGGGTTTAACGTCCTGTCGACGAGAGATCCTTAGAGGCAGAGCACGCACTTGTATTGGGGAAGAAAAGGGAATGAACTCGGTCGCGTCCTCTTCAAAATAACCATCCCAGCATTCGACTGAAGCTGTTTATGGAAGCCACAGAAAACCTAAATGTAGCAACGCAATCAGGATCTTATCCGGCGTGTCTCTAATGTTATTCCAATGTCTCACTGCTCCATCTCGCACGGTGCGTCAGTGTCAAATGCCAAAGTTGCCAAAAGGTTTCTACAAGATGTTCAGTTGTTGGCAGTACTTAACTTTTCTGCTTCATGGTTCCGTAGGAGAAATGTCCTTTTGTCCATATCTACACTAACTCAAGATAAGACGTGGGACAGCACTGTGTAAAATTGCACAAAGTGTAACATAAATGCCAAATGTAAATGTGACTCCACACCAACACATTGGCAACAAGGATGCAAGGAGGCGCTCAGTAGATTGTCTTGATTGATAACAGTACTTGGTTATTCAACAAAAAGATTTATAATTACTGTTTAGACACTTAAGTTTTTGATTTTACTTGAACAAGCATTGAATATAAAACTGTGTTAGTAACTGAAAAAAACTGATATGCGTTTGTATCACTTGCCCTCTGAGAGTTCCAAGCAAACATATACATGTTATGTACATGCATTGCCAGAGCATCCACCACGGGAATAAAGAATATCAACGATTTTCGCCTGTTATCTATTTCAATACTGGCATGGTAACGGTCCTGGGAATTACAAGAATTTAGAGAATGTTCTAATTTGAAACTTTAAGTTTAAATGTTCGTGTAATTTGCATGCGCTATGGTAATTTTTCATTTATCTTATTAATTTTGGAGATATATTAACATGCTGTACAAACTGGCAATTGCAGATATATTGGCTTCATCTTCACTTGTCTCTGTTTCAATTACTGGTAATATCTGACGGAAGTCTCCAGAAAAGAAAAAGTTACAGCCGGCTATAGGGCTAATGTTGGAATGCAAATGTCGAATGGCTCTGTGGAACACTTCAAGTCATATTTTATGGGATATTGGAACGGCATCCTAAACAATGGAAGCGCAATCTTGCGTCAGTTCCAAGTATTATTTTGCTTTTTATATTATAGATACATTACATGTCGTAGCCGCAGGGAAAGATTGCATGTAGAAAAGGCAGTTGGTAAAGGAACTGCAATGCTACTGGCCTTATGTCTACCACTGGTAGATGGCAAAGGCATCGTTTTCACAGCGTCAGTGGGCATCACATCATCATAGGTCAGCCACATGCATGACATATTTATAAACTATGTACAAATACCTTTCTGGTGAATCACTTTACCTGCTGCTGAAAATGAGATTATAATTCGTCTAGTAGTTCCTGAGATTTTTGGTGGATTACCAATGTAATGTACGTTCGTAATGATAAAAAATGTTTTTGTGTGATTTAATTACAGATTAACAATTTTCAGCTTTTTTCTTTACTTTTATTGTGAAACTTCGCTTCTGGCCAAATTTCATAATTTTCGGTCAAAGGGAAGTACAGCACAGGTTTAGATGAGTGAATTTGTGAATATCAAAAAATGGCCATATCGTTTGATTCCCTTGATTAAGAAGCTTTATTTATATCGTCAAGGCATCGTAGCCCTTAGCATGTGACATAAATCTCAACTTGATACCTCTGCCTGTTCCTGAAAAAAGAGGTCTTAACAGTCAGACATACAGAAGGACAACGAAGTAATCCTATGGGGTTCGTTTTTACTGACTGAGGTATGGAGCCCTAAAAATGAACTATTTTAGGAAGCATGTTTATGTGTATATGAAGTTGTTTCTTGTTTTGGTGAGAGGAACCCTTTTCTTAAAAGTGTAAAACTATTTTTGATAACCTTCTGTATACAATAATTGTTTTTGTGGACACAGAGTACTTGCTGTGATGACTGTGACAAATTATAATTGTGTAGGGGCCTGGGATAGGATCACAGCGCACGAAAGGAAGGGATCTGGCTTAGAATACAATCTAGTACACTACATCGTCCAGTAAATTTTTAGAAAAAGTCACTCTGCTTTTAATTTTCCGTATTTCGTCTAATGACAAATGTGAAGAAGAAGAATGTATTTCATATCTTAATTTCTAAGGTAAAATCAATACACTTATTGCCGTCCCTTCCATTGAATTTGGCCTCAGGTGGCTGTTTATTTGAATGAAAGAAATGGCCTAAATATCTGATATACGAGGGCATTTAAAAAAGTGAAGATACACTGGCTCGCAGTTTATTTTGAAAACGTTAGTTACATCTTATTAACGGGTTATTCGTTATTTTTCGACATAATCATCCCCGTTATCCAAACATTCGTTAACTCGGTGCACAAACTTTTGTATCCCACAGTCATAGGTGTCCGCCTGTTGTCGGAACCACGTTTCAACTTCATCTTTGATCTCTTCATCGTCATGGAATGATTTTCCACCAAGATGTGACTTCAGGTAACAAGAGACATGGAAGTCGGTGGGCGCAAGTTCCGGGCTGTGGTCCAATACGTTCCATTTTGAGCTGTGTGAGGCCGAGCGTTGTCATGAAGCAAGCGGACTCCACTTGTCAGCATTCCCCAGCGTTTGTTTTGAATTGCTCTTCGAAGACGTTTCAAAGTCTGGCAATATGCAGAAGCATTAATTGTCGTTCCAGGAGGCTTAAATTCCAACAGAAGAATGCCTTGTCTGTCCCTAAGAACAGAAGCCATGGTTTTCTTCGCTGAAATCGACGTTTTGCGTTTCTTGGCTTTTGGTGAATTCAAATGGCGCCATTGCATTGATTGCTGCTTGCATTCAGGTGTATGGTGATAAGCCCACGTCTCGTCACCTGTCACATCGTGATCAACGAACTCATCACCTGCTTCAGCAATAGTGTGAAGAAGTCGAGTGCAAAGCCCATCCTTTTCTTTTTGTGTTCTTCCGTTAACAGTTTTGGAACCCAGCTCGCACACAATTTCCTGTACCCTAACTTGACAGTCACAACGTCATAAAGAGTTGTCATTGACACTTCCAGTATTATCTGATGCAATTCTTTCAATGTGGGACGTCTGTTCGCACTAATTGCTTCCTCCGTTCTCTGAAGATGGGCATCAGATATCACAGATGGCCGACCTGTTCTTTGTTCGTTATGAACATCGGTCCTACCTTCAGAGAAATGACGACACCATTTCGTTACATTTTGACGATTCATAATGTTCCCATAAACAGAAACAATTTCCTTGTGAATATCCGCTGGTCGCTGACGTTTTGCATGAAGAAAACGTATGACGGAGCGCACTTCGCATTTGGCGGGATTCTGAATCGATCGGCGGAGCGATTTTAAACACGACCTACTCCAACCAGAAGCAACGTTCAACTGGCGAACGACCGCGAGGAGAAAGCTAAGGGGTTCAAAGTTAACACCAGTGTTGCCAACTTTCTCGCCAAAACTCTTCTGTTCCTCTGGCATACGGTGTATCTTTACTTTCTGAAATAGCCTCGTACTTAGCAGTATTTATCAGAAATATTTATCCACTCATTGCTGATATTTGGAATGTCGTTGAGTGGATGGTAAGGTAAAATGACAGGATATTACGTTTTGTGATACAGTTGTATTTATTGAAGGAAGGAAGAGAGTACAGTAGTCACTGAAGTAAGAACTGCATCCTCAAAGAAGTCGTGTCCGTGTTCAGCGGAAGTAGTAGGGGTAGCCAGCGGCAGCGTAAGGGTAGGCGGAGTAGGCGCTGACGGCGGGGTAGCCGAAGGCGCTGTAGGCGTAGGGGGCGGCGTAGGCGTAGTAGGCCTCGGCGCCCTTCAGGGTCTCCTTGGCCTTCTCCTGGGCCAACACGGCCGCCACCAGCAGCACTACGAGGAGAGAGCACACCTGTGGACAGCAGAAACACAGGTATATGTAACATACACAGTTTTAGTGAAACAAAATAAATCATAATATACCCTGGTAAAGAGAACTTGGAGAGGAACTTTTAAACTAAATTCCGTCCGAACAGGCGTTGGAAGGTCCGACAGTACCGACCATGTTATTATCAGCCCACACACGTCACTGGATGCAGATATGCTATTCTCAGTGAATGGAAATTTCAAATGGCACAGGCAAGTGGTAAAGGATCATTCAGCAGCCAGGAGACTCTGTGACGGTCACAATAAGCATTTCTCTTTGTTCCCAGTTGAGAACAGGATTGTGGCAGGTTGTTGTTTGCAAGGGTGACGGATACCAGTTAAGTGCATTCAACTATAAGGAAGTGAATAAAATGAACGTCTCCACACACTACTTTGCTACTCTCCAAATAAAGTGGTCAGCACACTACTCTCCTAGCCGTATGTTAGTTTATGATATCAGAGCCGCCACTTCTCAGTCAAGTAGCTCCTTAATTTATCTCACAAGGGCTGAGTGTACCCCGCTTACCAACAGCGCTTGGAAGACCGCGCGGTCACCCATCCAAGTACTAGCCCAGCCCGACAGCGCTTAACTACAGTGATCTGACGGGAACCGGTGTTATCACCGCAGCAAGGCCGTTAGGAGAGGAAACTATAGCTAGTACAATTAGGAAAACGACTGTGATGAACAATTCTAAATGTTATTCGTTGTGTAGAAACAGTTATACTGAATCGTTTTAATGCTTTGCTTACTGAAATTTAGACATGTAGTACTTGCTCAATTTTAAATAATGTGTGTTATTTGGAGAGTAGCAAAGTAGTGCTTGGAGCCGTTTATTTCATTCACTTTCTTATGGTTGAAATGTACTTTACCAGCATCTGTCACCCTTGCAGACTACAACCTGCCACAATCCTATTTTCAACCGGGAACAAAGATAAATGCTTATTGTGATCATCACAGAGCCTCCTAGCTGCTGAGTGATCCTTTACCACTTGCCTATGCCATTTGAAATTTCCATTCACTGAGAATAGTATCCGTTCAAGTTTTTCTGCCATTCCCTAATCCCTTGAGAGATATACAGTTCCAGTTAGATTTTACAAATACCGTTTAAATTTATAACAGCGAACATCAGCGCAAGTTAAAGCAGAACTCAGGTGTTCCGTTATAGGCCACGTAACGTCTTTCATGTAAGAGGTACTGATAGATCTTCCACTATGAGGGTGGGTGGTCAGTCGTGTAAAGATAGCTACGTTGGTTGGAGCATTGCGTGTGAAAGCAAGTTTCAGTTTCCATTACTGGTACAGCACACAGTTACAATCTGTCAAGAATCTCAACCTCTTTAAACTGCCGTAACTGACAAAAGTGATTTCAATTGCAACTCATGAAGTCATGATGTCTATGATTACGACGCTTTGTGAAATGGACAAATAAATGTTTCGACACGGTGAGAGCTCACTATAACTTTTTGGTACATGTTAATTTGTTGCTAAGAATTGGCTGGATATGGCCATAATTAATATGAATTAATACTATCTCGTTGAAGTATCAGATGAGTATACCAACCAACATTATTTTCTAAATCTTTAACATAGGTCATTAACGTTAGCGATCCATTCTCACATCCCTAGGGAACACTTCTCCTCATGTGTTGGGCTCTCGGATATCACAATTTTCTGTATTTAGCAAGTATAGACATTAACAACTTTTCAAATCTGGGTACATATTCCGTTAGTGTCGCCTAGGGAGACTGGTGGTATAGTGAGGAAAATGATGCAAACCAGTGCAAGGAATCTTACTCACAGAAGGAGTAGTCTGGTTTTACTGTTACTTACACCCAAACCTCCAGATGTCAGACACTCAGATCGCTACCAAAAGTTGTGTGTCGATGGAGTACCAACCAATACACCGATTTAGTCATTGTTGTGTTCTGTCCTCCAGTAGAAGATGCGTAATCGGTAATTAGAAGTAACACCAGAACTACGGAGCATAAGAAAAGGGTATTACGAGGGAATGGTTTGAAGGTCTTGCGTAGATGACATGGTAGAGCGCCAGGTTATCGTACCAAAGATCCCGCATTCAAACTTCACTGATCACTATTTGTTTTAAGGGTTGACGCGAGAAACTGTTACATGGGAGAATATTTTCCTGACATCTAAAACAACTTTTCGGTGTTTGTAGCAACTTTCTTTTGGCAGCCTGCTTTCGCTTTGTTGGTTGAAAGAAGCAAACCTAAGAGAACATTTGAATAGATAGGTATGGTGTTCTGTCGGACGAGACACCACACCTATCTTTGCAAATGTGCTCTTTAGGTTTTCTACTTTCAACTAACAAAGCGAAAACAGGCTGCCATAAGAACATTGCTACACACCCCGAAGACTCCTTTTACATGTCAGGAAAATGTTCTCCCATATAACAGTTTCACATGTAAGCAGTTAAATAACAACAAAATATCATCAGTGTTTTTCTATTTCATTTTGTTCTTCGATTTGTTCCTGGCGGACGTTCTATGACACCCACTGAAGTTCATCGTTGATCCGTTCATTCAGTTTTTTATACAGAGGGCAACTAACACTCTGTCTAAACACGGTGAATTAATGTATCGGCGGGTTTGAACGGGGGATCTTAGGTACCACGACCTGGCGCTCTACCAACTTACCTACACGAGATCTTCAAATTATAACCCCATACATGCGCTTTTCCTATGCTCCGTGGTTCTGGGGTCACTCTTAATTGCCGTTTACGCATTTTCTACTGAACGACAGCACACAGCGCGAACTTAATCGGTGTTTTGGTTGACACTCTATCGACATACAACATTTGGTAAGGGCCTGAGTGTCTGGTATCTGGAGGCTTGAGTGTTAGATATCTACCCATGCTCACCGCCTCTTACACTGTGCTACGAGCTACCGTGGCCGGTACTTACGAAGGCCTTCATGGTGCTTTGAGGAGTGTGTGGTGCGCGGATTGCAGAGACTACTGTGCGGTGCGCCGGCGGCCGTTCTTATAGGTACGGCGCGGCCTTGGCTGCCGGCTGGACTCCTGCCGCTAACCCGCTGGACACGTCATTTTCGGCGACGCCTTATTTCACTGTCGCGGATTTCAGACAAGTTTTCATCTCTTAGTTTTGTTCGCGTGCCAACGGTCCCGCTGCATTACGGAATCTGGGCATAAGTATTTTCTTCACTGGCGCTTTCATACACTTCAGGTGCATTATCAGCCAGGAGTTCAGAACATCGCTTCAGTCATATTAGTTTACTTGATGCGGAAATTCGTATTTCATTGCTGACACTTTTCCTTATTTATCATATGGCCTCTTGATATATTGAAAAAATACGAGGGCTATCCACAAAGTTTTCGTTTGTGTCCGTTAGGGGCGGGTCTAGCGCGGCCATCTTGGTGTCATGGCATTCCGCCGCTCAGTCGGCATCCTGCCGTGCTAGTGAGAGGTTCGTGCTGTACTCCGTTGAGTTACTGTGGCAGTTTGAAATGTGAGCGTTAATTTAAAATGCCGCAAAGTCTGAAGTGCGTGCTGTAATAAGGTTTCTGCCTGCAAAAAACTGTACACCGATAGAAATCTATAGGCAGCTTTGTGAAGTGTATGGGGACAAAATAATCACTGAAGGTGGAGTGCACCAATGGGTCATAAAATTTAAAAATGGCCGAACTAACGTTCACTACGAAGAGCGAAGTGGAAGACGCAGCATAGTGACTGCGAAAAAGTTGATGCCGCGGTCCGTGAAAACTGTAATTTCACAATAACGGAACTCTCTATGAGTTTTCCACAAATTTCACGAAGTTTTTTGCACGAAATCATTACCGAAAAGCTTGGTTACCACAAGTTTTGTGCAAGATGGATACCAAAAATCTTGACAGAGATTCACAAAAATCAGCGAATGGCTGCAGCGTTAACGTTTTTGGACGCTTACGAGAAAGATGACGACTCACTACTCGATCGCATCGCTACTGGTGACGAAACATGGGTTAAGCATGTGAACTGCGAGACAAAATTGCAGTCAATGCAGTGGAGGCACACTAATCCCCCCCCCCCCCCCCCCAAAACCCAAGAAACGCATGCAGACAATGTCGGCAAGGAAGGTGATGGCGACTGTCTTTTGGGACAGAAAAGGTGTGATTTTTGTGGATTTCCTGGAAAGAGGCACTACAATAAACTCTCAAAGGTATTTCTAAACTCTGCACAACCTCAGAAGAGCAACACAAAACAAGCGCAGGGGAAAGTTGGGTTCAAAGATCTTTCTGATTCACGACAACGCCCGGGCCCACACGGCAAAGGCCACTCGTGAAGTTCTGGAATCTTTTAAGTGGGAGTTGTTTCCTCATCCGCCGTACAGTCCCAACCTGGCACCGAGCGACTCCCACTTATTCCCAGAAATGAAAAAATGGTCCGCTATGCTGCGTTTTGATGACGATGCACAGCTTCAAGAAGAGGTAACCACGTGGTTGAAGACGCAGGTGGACGAATTTTACGGCGAAGGAATTTCCAAGCTCGTCCATCGCTACGATAAGTGCCTTAATTTAAATGGCAAATATGTAGAAAAGTAGTATTTAAGTGTGGCTTTCATCTCTATATAATAAAAAAATTCCAATACTTTATTTATTTTTAATTCCAAAACGTAATGTACTTTCTGGATAGCCCTCGTACATATAAACACAATGATTTTTTTCCACCGTATACTAACTCTAGGGACTGATCGATGAGATGATACAAAAGAAAAAAATATTTAATGAAGTTATGTCCTGAAATGTATGGTTTCCGTGTTAGAGACCATTTATTCATTAATGAATTGTTATAGAGAGACATGTGTTGGAAATGGTTTCCATGTGACTCAACGCATGCGTGTACGCCCAGTAGCATGTTCCGTATCACACATTCACATCGTCCAGGTTGCATCCGAACAGTGTCGAAGGCAGCTTGGATACGCTGCTCCAATGTCTCCACACCTGGAGTTGGCTCTGCATACACAATACTTCTGAAATGTCCCCATAACCAGAAATGGCACGGGCTGAGATCTTGTGAACGAGCAGTGAGCCGTGCGTGGCTCGTATTCGTGCCATTTCTTATTTTACACCCTGTTTTTACCGTACTGCTACTTCGTTACATGAATTTTCAATTACTAGTGTCATTGTATTGCTGCCTTGCCTACCCTTGAACGGTAACAGCAGCGCTTATCGATATAGGCACTGCTGTATTATCATTGTTGGACTGCTGTTACTTCCTGGTCGTGGTGTGTTGAGAGTTAGTTTGGACTGGGCAATGAAGTCACTTGGAACGTGCCAGGAGTGCAGTTCGGACCTGCTAGTCGGTGAGTTGGAACGTGACACTAGTGTAGTCGGGTTGGAGCAGCAGTGAGGCCCCCATGTCCAAGCTCTCCCGACCGTTGCCGCCACACATCACGTGAGACGGGGACGGTCATCGTGGATCGTCGTTCGGTCGTCCTACCGGACGACGTGAATTGGCTCGCTGATCGCTTATGGGTTGGCTGTGTGTATGAATCGACTCCTGATTTGCCTTCGTCACTGCAGAGCCACTGCAAGTCTTCTTGCAAGTGTTTGTAAAACTGTGTCTGCAGTTGGTGTCATTTCCACTAACAACTTGTTTTAAATGTTTATGGCCTACTGGCAGTGAGTCGTTCGGTTGGTGTGGATCAACCGCGAAATCTCCGCGCGGCAAAGTCAGCCGGGCCAGCTGGCAGTCTCTACGCAGTGTCCGGGTATGTGGGAGCTGTTCCGATTGCTACGAGGTTCGTGGCTCACCGATCCAGGACATCAAAGTTGAGTGGTGATTTAATTACCGAAGCCAGTCTGTTCAGACTGTGCCGTTGGTTTTCATGGTTGGCAACAGCGAGTGTTCGAGTTGGCGAAAGCCTGGCCACCATCCGGTGGAGTTTAACTGTATTTTGGTTGTCTGAAGTCCAAGTGCACCAGCGGAATATTCTGCCTTGTGGCCGTTAGCGTTCCGGTTACCTGCCCTGGCCTCTGACGTAAAATTCAGGCAGTGTCCTTTCCTAACCGTGTTGTCGCTGTCCAGCACGAGTGTGTAGTTTTGACAGTTTATGCATACTTGGCTGTGGGTGGTAACGCCTTTTACGTTCTGGCTTTGGAGTTCCTTGTGTACTGGTCGGGTGGAAAAGAAGTCGTCTTGTCGAAGGGTCCGTTAACTGTCTCTTGGTTGGGTTGCCGGCGGATCGGATATAGTTGAGCCTACTACCTGTCAGCCCTAAGAGAACGCTAATATTTCAAGTTCAGACCGACCCTCGGAAACTTCTGAGCGCCCTTGGCTGTACTGCCTTTTCTTATTGGTGTTTGATTGTGTATTTTAATGGCTCATGGCCGATGGTTTGAATCTGTATGCTTTTAGTTGCGTTTTAAATAATAAGCCTTCAGTGTCATTTAAAATATTTTTTTAATGTAGCTGTTGGCTTTCTGTCTTTTGAAAATTTATTGTAGTTGTGATTTTCACTCATGGACCTTCAGATGTCTTAAAATTAAAATTCCTTATTTGCTAACTCATAGACTGTTTGGGCCTTCAGCGTCAGTTAAAATATTTTTTTTCTGGATAAAGCTTTGGGCCTTCAGCCGTTTGAAAATTTATTGTAGTTGTGTTTTAAATCATGGGCTTTCAACCGTTTTAAAATTTAAAAAGGTTGTGCCCTTAAGGCATAAGATAGTGTGACATATTCAGTCCATAGTTAAGTTTGAAAATTTGCGCTGTAATGTTTGGCCAACTAAATAAAGTTATATGTGTTCGAGTGTAACTGACAGCCCCCCATTTTTGGCCCTTTTCCACAATTCCAAATACCTGTTCTGTCCTGCGGATTTAATCAGGCGTTTCAAGCAGGCCATGCAACACTGCTCTCTGGTCCTATCAACCGACCAGGGAAGGCATGATTGAGATGCATCCTGACGTTAATGGCAAAGTGGACTAGAGCACAATCATTAACAGCCACATAACCCTTCAAATCATTAATGGTACTTCTTCCAGCAGGGCAGGCAAAGTCACCCGCAAGAAACGCCGATAGTTCCAATCTTTTAGGTGGCGTGAAAGGAAGACTTGCACCAAAATACGGTAGCCAATTATCCCGATCCACACACTCCCGTTGCACCGATGCTCATGTTTCGCTGTTAACATACCATGGGGGTTCTGCATACTATCCCCCAGACGACTGTTACGAAAGTTGAAGATACCATGTCACGTAAAAGGTGGCCTCAACTGTGAATATGATGGATGACACAAATACCGGAATCGTGATTGCCTGGTGAAGAAGCCAGTGACAAAACTGCTTCCGATGTGGAAAGTCTGTCGCTAGTAAGTCCTGCACACGCTGTAAGTCGTAAAGGTAGCAACAATTGTCAGGAAAAATGGTCCATGCCGTTGTCTGGGTAACCGTGTACTGGCGGGCCAACTGCCTGGTACTGACACGTCAGTATCCTTCCACTGCGTGTCCGAACGTTTCGGGTACATCCTTCATGATGTCCCGCTTCCTGAAGCGACCCTGTCTCAAACAAACGGTGAAACACTGTTGCAAACATTGAATGGTGTGGTTGTTGTCGGTGGGGATCGGTCTCTTGATACAACCATGCTGCCCGCTACTCGTTACCATTTGCTTTTCCTTGTCCACAGCTCGTGGTCTTGCGGTAGCGTTCTCGATT
The DNA here is from genome assembly GCF_023897955.1 of Schistocerca gregaria. Lineage (NCBI taxonomy): Eukaryota > Metazoa > Arthropoda > Insecta > Orthoptera > Acrididae > Schistocerca > Schistocerca gregaria. The sequence goes on from NC_064922.1 coordinate 873,013,910, forward strand.
CCCGCTGCGCGGGGTCCCGTATTCGATACCCGGCGTGGTCAGGGATTTTATCTGCCTTGAGATGATTGGGTGTTGTGTAGCCATCATTTCATCAGCATTTAACCGCAAGTCGCCGAAGTGGCGTAACCTAAAAAGGACTCCCCCGCGTGAGGACTCACGGCCAACAGTGCCATCCGATCATTTCATTTCATTTCCTTAAGTAAACATCATGTCGGCAAGCTGCCGCTCTTGATTCGAATACGGAACCATTGTGTACAACGCTGTATCATGTCCACCACTAGGTGAGTCAGCAAGAGAAGTTAGTCGGACACAACACTACTAATTACTATGGCAAGAGAGGGAGTTAGGGCACGACGTGTGAGGAACACATACTACAACTCCGGCTGCATGGTACAGCGCGTATTAGACTACAATCTCTGTAATATAGTGTGGTTGAATAAATGATCTTCAGCATGGAAACCAAGCATTTCCAGACATCGTTAGACCTTTTCTATTCCCTATCCTCTCATCGATAAATCCTTGTAGTTTCTACCTGATGAAAAAAAAAAATCACTCTGTAGAAATAAAACAGTATGCAAACGAAGATCTGGGATATTTGTGTAATCTATCGAATTTCGAGTGTCCACAGTCACAACGTGTGTTACTTATCCCAGTTCTGCAACAAATATACACATTTTCCTTGTTGAGTTCTAATTCTGTTCAGGAGTGACAATATTTTCTCAACTTCCACAGCGAATTTTGTTTTTTATGTCTGCGGTCGTGTAGAGCGGAGTCGTTTTAGTTGGCATCATCGATATATACAGGATCGACGTCTTCAGAAGCACTGCTAGATTTTTACTATCCGCAGTCTTCTTGTACTCTTTCGGGAGGACATTTGTGACTAGCAGTTGAGGATGTAGAATATCGCTTAGTCCTCATAGCCACTGCATAGGATTTGACATGGCGACATCAGCAATCATTCTCGTAATGTTATTTAGCTCGCTGTCTATTTTTCTGTGCATGAGGGTTGATTAGCCAAAGTGAAGCAAAATGTTCAATGGTTGGGAAGGCAAGATCAACAGCAGAAGAATGTGGAGTGGGTGTCGAGCCTCCCACGTTGTACCTCACAGATATTGGATTTCGTTGTTCCTTTTCTTCATTTTCTAATCGTTTATGATAGATGTGATCTGACAGATACATTCTACCAACAGTTACTCCCAGGTACTTTGGTATTTTATGTGAGTAGTTTAGTTTTTTTTAATCTGTTTCGAGTTCTCTTACGGCGAATTTATTATACAGGTGGTTCGAGTCTCAATTTCCGAAAATACGATTACTTTTCCACTACGTCTAGGTCTACCGTTAGGATTTCTTTCGGCTGTTCAGTTGAGCTACGCTTAGTTGCAACTACTTTTTCGTCACCATTTCGTTGTGCGAGCCTCCTCACAGATCGTTAACCTAGCATGGCAACAGGGTAGCTACACAAGCCCCAAACCGTGGGGAATTAGTATATCAGAGTTCGGGAGATGGGTTCACGGCTCGGTGACAAAACTCCTCGATTTTAAAAAGTCGTTCTGATTATTTATTGTCATAACGTGAAAGCAATAGACTGTCGACGAGGTCGTGAATACCATCGGCATTTGGCAATTGTATACAAATGATCACGTCTCGACGCATTTATTAGAGCGGGCAGCTAGTCTGTTGATTGACTTTGGGGAAATGCTGACTTCTGTGCATCTTTCTGTTTCTATAGTATTTATCACTGTCATAACCAGTAAATAGAAAACCTCATATATTATCCAAAACAAAAATTATTTGCTGCCACAATCGCATAACTTTAACAGCTATGACCTGTTTCGCCATCTTCAGATAACATTACAGAGAGACACATCATCACTACTCTACGTTACAACAGTAAGGAAACCAAAATCTGGAAGACGATCATGATAAAACAAGATGTTATCGTAATAGCGAACCAGACCAGTCAGACCAGAGACCTTTAATTCACCTCTTGTAACAGACAATATATAGCTGTACGCAAATTGAAGATTTTTTAACATTGTGGTGCGTTACTATCCGTGGTCCTAGTTAAAGCAGACATGTCCTCACCTTCCTCTGCTCTTCGAACTGAACTATCCAGTCAGATGCAGGGGCAGAAAAAGTTTAACATCGACTCTGAAACATCTGTGTACCTTCGAATATTCCTCCGTAACAAATGATGGCCAGAAGTAAAAGACGCTATACGTGAAAGAAAATCCAATTATTCTGAGTTATTATCATAATAGATGTCTGTCCCACTGGGTGAGCAAGTCAGTTCAAGAGTTGGAGAAAGACAGTGGCGTACCACATCCAAGATTATCATGGCTTGCAAAGCACTGCGGTATTCAAAACAATTATGCACCTTATTTTTACTTTCAGCAAATGTTCATTCTCGGAACGACGTCTTCTGTAATACACTGGTGTGCAAAACTTACGTTGCTTTCTGAATAAAGGCGTGAAAAAAGTGAAATATTTAGAAAAATTTTGCTCAATACAAATTCTTGTACACTACACATCAAATAAAATTCGTTTTCCACCTACATGTGATATTTTGGTATATATTGTTATTGCTTCGTAGTAACCAATATGCACTGTTCTTTTGTGACAACCGAGGAACATGCTGCAAATTTAGTTTTAAGAGAGACAGCTAGGTGAAGCATAGTTTACGCACTCATCTAGCTATGCTAAAATCGACTCGACGTTAACCGATTCAACGAAACAGTTTTGATCTGACTATTCCTTTGCAGGCTGTCATTTGACTTGACCATTTATCTTATACATGTTTGTACATATTTTATTTTTATATTAATTTTTAATCTAGATAACAATACAAATCATATTTTATATGCTTTTCTGTGAGCCCTTGAAATACCTGGACCCTGTCGCATTGCAGGCCCTAACGTTATGCCCCTGGGAACAAGGAAAGGACTACAAGAACAATGATGGTGGAGCACAGGGGGCATAGATAGGGCTATGGGAATGAAGATAGTAGACTGAACTACGAAAACAAAGCTGATGGATGGTTGAACTACGAAAACAAATATGGTGGAGTAGCGAGTCAGAGATCCTACTACTGTTGTAACATCTTGAGTTTTACAATTCGATCTATGACAACAAGACCGTAGGAGAATATCGGATATCGAACTAACAGAACGAGACAGTGGCTCTCGGGTATGTAGCAGTTGCCTGTTTCATTAACTTTTTTTTTTTTGGTCTTCAGTCTACTGACTGGTTTGATGCGGCCCGCCACGAATTCCTTTCCTGTGCTAACCTCTTCATCTCAGAGTAGCACTTGCAACCTACGATCTCAATTATTTGCTTGAAGTATCCTCTACAGTTTTTGCCCTCTAGAGCTCCCTCTAGTACCGTGGAAGTCATTCCCTCATGTCTTAGCAGAAGTCCTATCATCCTGTCCCTTCTCCTTATCAGTGTTTTCCACATATTCCTTTCCTCTTCGATTCTGCGTAGAACCTCCTCATTCCTTACCTTATCAGTCCACCTAATTTTCAACATTCGTCTATAGCACCACATCTCAAATGCTTCGATTCTCTTCTGTTCCGGTTTTCCCACAGTCATGTTTCACTACCATACAATGCTGTACTCCAGACGTACATCCTCAGAAATTTCTTCCTCAAATTAAGACCATCAATCCTTATGCTAAGTTTCTCGCTGTTCTCATTTCTACTACTTCTCATTACCTTCGTCTTTCTCCGATTTACTCTTAAACCATACTGTGTACTCATTAGACTGTTCATTCCGTTCAGCAGATCATTTAATTCTTCTTCACTTTCACTCAGGATAGCAATGTCATCAGCGAATCGTATCATTGATATCCTTTCACCTTGTATTTTAATTCCACTCTTGAACCTTTCTTTTATTTCCATCATTGCTTCCTCGATGTACAGATTGAAGAGTAGGGGCGAAAGGCTACAGCCTTGTCTTACACCCTTATTAATACGAGCACTTCGTTCTTGATCGTCCACTCTTATTATTCCCTCTTGGTTGTTGTACATATTGTATATAACCCGTCTCTCCCTATAGCTTACCCCAACTTTTTTCAGTATTTCGAACAGCTTGCACCATTTTATATTGTCGGACGCTTTTTCCAGGTCGACAAATCCTATGAGCGTGTCTTGATTTTTCTTTAGCCTTGCTTTCATTATTAGCCGTAACGTCAGAATTGCCTCTCTCGTGCCTTTACTTTTCCTAAAGCCGAACTGATCGTCACCTAGCGCATTCTCAATTTTCTTTCCCATTCTTCTGTATATTATTCTTGTAAGCAGCTTTGATGCATGAGCTGTTAAGCTGATTGTGCGATAATTCTCGCACTTGTCAGCTCTTGCCGTTTTCGGAATTGTGTGGATGATGCTTTTCCGAAAGTCAGATGGTATGTCGCCAGACTCATATATTCTACACACCAACGTGAATAGTCGTTTTGTTGCCACTTCCCCTAATGATTTTAGAAATTCTGATGGAATGGTATCTATCCCTTCTGCCTTATTTGACCATAAGTCCTCTATAGCTCTTTTAAATTCCGATTCTAATACTGGATCCCCTATCTCTTCCAAATCGACTCCTGTTTCTTCTTCTATCACATCAGACAAATCTTCACCCTCATAGAGGCTTTCAATGTATTCTTTCCACTTATCTGCTCTCTCCTCTGCATTTAACAGTGGAATTCCCGTTGCAATCTTAATGTTACCACCGTTGCTTTTAATGTCACCAAAGGTTGTTTTGACTTTCCTGTATGCTGAGTCTGTCCTTCCGACACTCATATCTTTTTCGATGCCTTCACATTTTTCCTGCAGCCATTTCGTCGTATCTTCCCTGCACTTCCTATTTGTTTCATTCCCCAGCGACTTGTATTTCTGTATTCCTGATTTTCCCGGAACATGTTTGTACTTCCTCCTTTCATCAATCAACTGAAGTATTTTTTGTGTTACCCATGGTTTCTTCGCAGCTACCTTCTTTGTACCTATGTTTTCTTTCCCAACTTCTGTGATGGCCCTTTTTAGAGATGTCCATTCCTCTTCAATTGTACTGCCTACTGCGCTATTCCTTATTGCTGTATCCCACTTCTTAGCGTATTGATTCTTCCTGACTAATGTCTTGAACTTCAGCATACTCTTCATCACTAGTATATTGTGATCTGAGTTTTTATCTGCTCCTGGGTACGCCTTACAATCCAATGTCTGATTTCGGAATCTCTGTCTGACTATGATGTAATCTAATTGAAATTTTCCCGTATCTCCCGGCCTTTTCCAAGTATACCTCCTCCTCTTGTGATTCTTGAACAGGGTATTAGCTATTACTAGCTGAAACTTGTTACAGAACTCAATTAGTCTTTCTCTTCATTCCTTGTCCCAAGCCCATATTCTCCTGTAACCTTTTCTTCTACTCCTTGCCCTACAACTGCATTCCAGTCGCCCATGACTATTAGATTTTCGTCCCCCTTTACATACTGCATTACCCTTTCAATATCCTCATACACTTTCTCTATCTGTTCATCTTCAGCTTGCGACGTCGGCATGTATACCTGAACTATCGTTGTCGGTGTTGGTCTGCTGTCGATTCTGATTAGAACAACCCGGTCACTGAAATGTTCACAGTAACACACCCTCTGCCCTACCTTCCTATTCATAACGAATCCTACACCTGTTATACCATTTTCTGCTGTTGTTGATATTACCCGATACTCATCTGACCAGAAATCCTTGTCTTTCTTCCACTTCACTTCACTGACCCCTACTATATCTAGATTGAGCCTTTGCATTTCCCTTTTCAGATTTTCTAGCTTCCCTAACACGTTCAAGCTTCTGACATTCCACGCCCCGACTCGTAGAACATTATCCTTTCGTTGATTATTCAATCTTTTTCTCATGGTAACCTCCCCCTTGGCCGTCCCCTCCCGGAGATCCGAATGGGGGACTATTCCGGAATCTTTTGCCAATGGAGAGATCATCATGACACTTCTACTACAGGCCACATGTCCTGTGGATACACGTTACGTGTCTTTAAAATGCAGTGGTTTCCATTGCCTTCTGCATCCTCATGTCGTTGATCATTGCTGATTCTTCCGCCTTTAGGGGCAATTTCCCACCCCTAGGACAAGAGAGTGCCCTGAACCTCTGTCCGCTCCTCCGCACTCTTTGACAAGGCCGTTGGCAGAATGAGGCTGACTTCTTATGCCGGAAGTCTTCGGCAGCCAATGCTGATTATTTATCAAAATTTAGGCAGTGGCGGCGATCGAACACGTTTTGATTATGAATCAAAGACGCTACCCCTAGACCACGGGTACCCCTTCCCTTCATTAACTGTGGCAGTAAAATATTAGGTTGCGATTGGGAGATCAAAATATCTCTTCCCCCCCCCCCCCCCTCCCCTCTCTCTCTCCCTCCCATTATGTGTGTGTGTGTGTGTGTGTGTGTGTGAGTGTGTACGTAGGCTTAGTAGCTCTCTTATTGCCCTATTTCCAAGACTGGGGTATGGCTTAAGAAGGAGCTGCAAAACATGTTAGGAGAGAAATATATATAACGTGTGCTCCCTTGGTAGCTCGGAGAATGTCGAGGCGGTATTCCAGTGTTTCGTAACATGTATTCTGTCGTAGTAGCCACAGCAGCTTGTATCCTAGCCTTCAGTTCGTCAACGTCAGCAACTGGTGTGACGAAGACCCTGTTCTTGATATAGCCCCAGGAAAAAAAGTCAAGAGACGTAATCTTAGGAGGCCGGGATGGCCAGGGTGTTGGACCGTTTCTTCCAAACCTCCGATCCGCACATAACTCTCCTCTCTCTCTATGTGTGTGTGTGTGTGTGTGTGTGTGTGTGAGTGAGTGAGTGTGTGATGACGATGCTGCTGGAGTTCTACAAATGCTATGAAAGCATTTTGCCATTCTCCTCGCTCAACCCTGCCGCTGAATGTGGGACAATCTAAGGTTAAAGACCGTATCTTGTTGAAGGAGTACTCTCCTACTAAGGGCCTTTCGGATTCTCTCAAATTTCAGTGTTGCAAGGAATGATTTGACTATTCTCAAGGGACCACCTTCTCCAAACTTGTGAAATTTGCTACGAAAATACTCCTTTTCCCTCAGAGGTAGGCATGGCAGTTATCATTAAATCAACTGGTTTTCGGTTATATCGTATTTTCCCACCCCACTTCTACCTGACTGTAAAAAGCGTTCAAAATAACCCGTTTCTGAAATAACTGATTTACGATTTTTAGTCCTATTATTTCCTGTAATAAACTTAGTAATAGAACAAAGATTTAAAAATTTTGGCTCTCACAGTTACAAAGATACAAATAATCAAAATATTAAATTAAGTAGGCAAATAAAATTTTTCTCGAAAAGTGATAAGTGGTTGAATAATACAAAAATCACCAGTATTGTCCTAATGATTGTCATTTTTTGAAACTCTGCTTAAAACTCATGTTCTAATCGGGGAAATTACAGCTATTTCGGCATAACAAGTATTCAATGCTGAAGGATGAGAACTGTGTTGGAAGAAACCTATTTTTCGTGTTAATGTGTCCGGTTTCAAGGTCTCCAAGCAGATAAGGCGTATTATTCAGTCGAAGTCAGGAGATCAGCTACTTTCTGTTTTCAGTGTGTACTATAACTGAACTGTTGTTAAGTTTTTAATTTATTAATGTTACCATAATTTCCTCTCACTTTTATTAATTCTTAGAAATGGCAGAAAAATCCTTAATCTCTTAAACCAATTCGTAAAAATATTTTTAGACAAGTCTTGGTGCCATTCTGCAATACAACAGATGTCCAGCGATGACAGCGAGAAATTGCCATACAGCCCAGATTGGTGGGAGGGGGGGGGGGGGGGGGCGAGTCTTGCATACTGTATGTGCACCCGTCGTATCTTACGCCACGACACACGGCAACACGGACGTTACTGTCTCAACAATGCTTACCACTTCTTATGGCATGTGTTTGTTATTCGTTTCCGTCAACATGATTAAAATTGCATTAGTCGCTTTCCCCATTTTCTGTAATAATGCAATATTTGAAACGAATGCAAATTATACGAATAAAAGTTACGTTTTTTTTAAAAAAAAGTGTTATTTAATATCGAATAATCTTAACACCACCGTTACGGCTAATTAATATCTCGGTTTTGTACGCGGATATTAACAAAAAATAAAAAACACCTATTATAACCGAGACCGCACAAATCCCAATAAATAATGCTATTCAGAACTAAAATACCGGTATCGGTTTTATCAGGTCTGTTTTTCTCATCCTTACTCAAAGGGCAAACGACTTCTACACCCCACGAGACAAGCCAGCCGACTCCCCAATTTCTCGGTCTTCCAAATCACTCCACGAAATTAATTAGTCTTTTGGTCATTCTGGTCAATCAGAATTGTGAGCAAAATATTGACCTTTTCATTGTGCGCCCTTCCTCTAAAAGACCTTTGGGAAGGCGCTGCTACCTCCTTTTCTCTATGCGAAAGATCTCAGAAAATGCTGTCAAATCACAAAGCAGTAAGCCAGTCATGGAGAATCCGGCCACATCCAGTTTAGGATAATTATGAAAATATCGCCCTGTCACTACAAGGTATCCTCCCGGATACAGGCTCTGTTTAACATAATAGCACACAACCATTGCAAGGAAACGATATGTTACAATGAATCCATTTGCATTGCAAACATTTAAAGCTAATTGGAAACTTTGCAACACTTTTAGAACAAATGTAATTGTAACTACAAATGTAATATAATTTTACAAACGTTTACACTTTCTTTAACATTTCTTCCACAGTAAAAAGTTGCCGTCAGACACGCAGTAAAAATAACAAATGAGTTTAGATTTAGAATATCATGCAGGAGACAAAGGGAGATGTTCCATAGTATCTAATGCTGTGAGATTACACTCACTACAGTCAGTACGGCAACGTGAATGCACTACACCACGAAAACAGAACGTTCTCGGAACAAAACTGAAAATGTGTTCTTAATTATGGAGCAGTTTTTAGTGCCAAATACGGGTCTACAACAAGTTACACTCTCTTGTGTGATTATGAAACTCTTAGTGATCTACCAGAGCTGTTCAAAATATTTAATAATCAGTTCCTCATAATGTTTGTTGTTGTTGTGATCTTCAGCCCAGAGACTGGTTTGATGCAGCTCTCCATGCTATTATATCCTGTGCAAGCTTCTTCATCTCCCAGAACCTACTGCAACCTACATCCTTCTGAATATGTTTAGTGTATTCATCTCTTGGTCTTCCTCTGCGATTTTTACCCTCCACGCTGCCCTCCAATACTAAATTGGTGATCTCCTGATGCCTCAGAATATGCCCTACCAACCGATCTCTTCTTCTAGTCAAGTTGTGCCACAAATTTCTCTTCTCTCCAATTCTATTCAATACCTCCTCATTAATTATGTGCTTTACCCATCTAATCTTCAGCATTCTTCTGTAGCACCACATTTCTAAAGCTTCTATTCTCTTCTTGTCTAAACTATTTAATTCGACTACATTCCATTATTATTGTTTTGCTTTTGTTGATGTTCAGTGGTCTGCAAGATAAAACATTATTGCTGTATGTAAATGTAGAACTCTCGAAAGTTTGTATTCAGAGACAGCTTTATCACATGGAACTAAAAGCAAAGATATAGCTGAGTCAGTGATTAAAATATAAAGAATAAAGTCTTCTGTGGATATCACGTAATATCAAGTTATGTTCTGAAGATCAAAGTATCGTATAAGAACTTTGTGCTGTCAACCATGCAATAGGTCTTTTAGGTGTGGTCAGTTTCCTAATGGACTGACTCCTTATTAAAACCATCTTTATAAAAAGTTACACAGGGATAGTGGTTTCGAAAGTATGTAACAAAGTCCTATTTCAGACGGTAGATGGACATCTTAGTGCATATATTTTTTTTGGTGTCTCGCAGTTTGGTTCAGGAAAAAGAGTATCCACAAAATAAGCATTTTATTCTTTTGTGTGTGAGGCAGGAAACCGATCTTACCACAGCCTAGCACAACTGCTTCGGCCCATATATCTCTCCAGACAGTTCAAGATTCGATTGTACAAAATCCTGATCCAGTCTGTTGTTCTATATGGCTGTGAGACATGGAGTATCCGGAAACAGGACTTCCATAAGCTCATCGTTTTTGAGAGAAAAGTGCTGCGGAAGATCTTCGGTCAGTTTCTGGATGCAGATACACGGAAATGGAGGCTCAGCTACAACCAAGAGCTTGAGGGACTATACCAGCAACCCAACATAATAGGAACTGTCAAAGTCAAACGAATGCAGTGGGCCGGCCATGTGGCCCGGATGGAGGATCACAGATGGCTTCGGAAGCTCCTGGATTTCACACCTTCAGGAAAGAGACCCCAGGGAGACCTAGGAAGCATTGGAGGGATGGCCTCCATGAAGTAATGGCCGCTATCGACAGGGGATCTCAAGTTGATTCCTTATTTCTAGATTTCCGGAAAGCTTTTGACACCGTTCCTCACAAGCGACTTCTAATCAAGCTGCGGAGCTATGGGGTATCGTCTCAGTTGTGCGACTGGATTCGTAATTTCCTGTCAGGAAAGTCGCAGTTCGTAGTAATAGACGGCAAATCATCGAGTGAAACTGAAGTGATATCAGGTGTTCCCCAGGGAAGCGTCCTGGGATCTCTACTGTTCCTGATCTATATAAATGACCTGGGTGACAATCTGAGCAGTTCTCTTAGACTGTTCGCAGATGATGCTGTAATTTACCGTCTAGTAAGGTCCTCCGAAGACCAGTATCAGCTGCAAAGCGATTTAGAAAAGATTGCTATATGGTGTGTCAGGTGGCAGTTGACGCTAAATAACGAAAAGTGTGAGATGATCCACATGAGTTCCAAAAGAAATCCGTTGGAATTCGATTACTCGATAAATAGTACAATTCTCAAGGCTGTCAATTCAACTAAGTACCTGGGTGTTAAAATTACGAACAACTTCAGTTGGAAGGACCACATAGATAATATTGTGGGGAAGGCGAGCCAAAGGTTGCGTTTCATTGGCAGGACACTTAGAAGATGCAACAAGTCCACTAAAGAGACAGCTTACACTACACTCGTTCGTCCTCTGTTAGAATATTGCTGCCCGGTGTGGGATCCTTACCAGGTGGGATTGACGGAGGACATCGAAAGGGTGCAAAAAAGGGCAGCTCGTTTTGTATTATCGCGTTATAGGGGAGAGAGTGTGGCAGATATGATACACGAGTTGGGATGGAAGTCATTACAGCATAGACGTTTTTCGTCGCGGCGAGACCTTTTTACGAAATTTCAGTCACCAACTTTCTCTTCGGAATGCGAAAATATTTTGTTGAGCCCAACCTACATAGGTAGGAATGATCATCAAAATAAAATAAGAGAAATCAGAGCTCGAACAGAAAGGTTTAGGTGTTCGTTTTTCCCGCTCGCTGTTCGGGAGTGGAATAGTAGAGAGATAGTATGATTGTGGTTCGATGAACCCTCTGCCAAGCACTTAAATGTGAATTGCGGAGTAGTCATGTAGATGTAGATGTAGATGTAGATGAAGATTTAAACCAAGTGCCAATAGATGTTGATGGATGGCCGATAGCAGCAATGGACAGAATACAGTGGAGGAGGAAACTTGTAGAAGCGTGTGGCCCACTGGGCCTGATCACGTAGTAGTAGTAATAGTTGTAGTAGTGTGTGAGGCACTTCAAGGGCTACAAAATAGATTGAGAACTAGCAAAAGCATTTCAATGTGAGTACCTTCGATACATTCAACACAAAGAGAAGAGATTTCAACATCCATGATCTTCCATTAAATATGAAAAATGATTCAAAAACTTTTCTGTTCGCAGATGACACAAGTGCTGCTGTTAACGGCGTGGACCATAATTGAAATGATGAGGCAAGTAGGTTAGTCGGTAACGTAAGATGGATCAACGCTTGACTACAATAAACGCAATGCATGTAGTTTCTTAAGTTGATCTCTTGTAAAAGTAAAGTTTTATTGTCCTAAAACGGTCAGACTGTTAGCGAAGATGGTTCTTTTAAGTTTTGCAACGGGTGAATATGACAAGAATTCTTGTATGTGAAACTAGAACGGGAGTACTTGTTTGCTTTGCTTTCTTTCAACTGCAATCTCCTACTGAAAAATATTCTGCGACAGCTTTGTCCACTCACAAGGAATATTCTTAGCTCAGAAAAGCAGTCATATAGATCTGCAGTGTCAGTTCGTGGACTTTGTGTAGGTCTTTGGCCAGGTTTTTCGGTACTCCAACTGCACCATCCCTTTTCATGTGCCATATCATGGGATTTGTTGTTGACAGTATTGGCTCACTTAGTCTAAACTGCAACATTTATTCCGTGGTTACTGAACGAGAAGTCGATATGTACCTGTATAAGACTGCCACAAGCGGTGTAGACCAAGGTGTTCAGCAGATTAATTTTCAGTAGGCTTTCAATGGAACTCAAAAAAGTGAGTGATAAACCCTCGTCTTCGATATTAAGTGGAAAGGTTTCCTTATAACACACTCCTATTACGTACAAGACTTCCCCGCATAACTGACATTTTTCTAATCACCATTCTGAGAAACTATGTCCTGACTCGTTTCATGACCATGTACCTTTGCCTCACATGGTCTCATGGAACTGACATGACTGAACTCTACGTAAACTATATTCTGCTACACAAAGTGTTTTCAAAAGGAACCTTCTCTGTGGGAAACAGACACACGATGTATTAATAAAGATTAACAACAAATATCTCTGTGGAGTGTGAGATCGTGATTTTTGGCAAGTATCTCTTAAGATGAGTGAAATCCCCATCAATTTATCGTCTTGAAGGTGGTGGAAGAAAGTAATGAAAGCTCGAGTTTTTAATTTGACAACTGAGGATGGCTGAGAACATTTTACACACGGCTGCTATCTTGGGAACCAGCTTTCATGTGCACTGCAGTATTAAAGTTCACTCAACGTTTATTTCAGCAACATTTCTGAACTGACGTACCTTTTAATGAAAAACTGATTTGCATCTGTCTAAGATCAGGTAGATTCACAACCGAACTGTACGTAGGCATCTATTATTCCACGGAAGTTTTACTTTAGCAAGTGTCATAGTATCAGGAGGACACTGAAACGGTTGTTATGCGTGCTGCAGCAGGAACGGTAATCTTGAGACTACAGTGAAAATCAGAAGCGCTATGCAATGCGTTTCATATATTGCAGTGTGGTATGGCTGTCCACCTTGATGCGTTGCGCCGTCTTATACATTGCTTTCCTTTTCTGTTCTGTTAATAATTGAGGGGAACAAGTTAATTACTGGAGGTATATGATACAGATTTTGGCACTTCTATTCAAACTAGTTTCCTGCTATGGAGATTAGCTGTTGTAGTGTAAACAACAATAAGGTCTACTTCGTTTGATTGTATACAAAGTGATAGCAACTATCATGAATAAATGTGAAAATATGTAGTGTTTGGCTGCGACGTTACTTTGTTTTGAGTTGCAAGATTTATCTGAAATCTGAGGTGGTTTACTTACGTAAAGCGCAGTCTCATCTGGAGAGGAACGCGTTAGTGTCAAAACGTGTTGCCATTAGACTAGCATTGAACCAGCCGAAAGCAACTGGGGACGACTGAAGTACAGATTTTTTTCATTTCCTTATTACGTTCGCATGGCAACGAGCTACTGTTATTAATAGAGACTAAAGCTGCAACATAGGAACATCACACCCTCCATTCGATGTGTCTAACTCAACAATGAAGCTTTGGTTAAGTGGTCTTGGAGTAGATGCTTATCAATGTCCCGATAAAACCTGAGTGTATTATTGAGTGGTGCTTGATACAATTGTTAGACGTTCTCGTTAGCCATCTGTGTTTTGCTATTAATTATAAATAAGATAAGCAATGTCAAGTAGATACTTTTTGTATCATAAGTAATCATTTCTTCCCAACATTGTTTAGTGAGGACAGATGTGTATTTAATCAGTGTATGACAATAGTCTGACTTGGACACATTCTTCAAGATGAAATAATCCTGTGTGATTCACAAAATGCTAAATTTTATCACAGACATCTCGATAAATATGCCTTCCATAATAATGCCCTTCTACAAATACTACCATACAGAGAATGGCACGCAGTGTCAGCAGTTATGCTCACATGTTGATTCTGATCTCTGAAACTGATGACACATTCTGTCTCATATTCACCTTGTGGAAACCAGTAATGAAGGTAGATGAATCGAGACCATCATTGTCAAAATCAGATCATCGCTTTAGGCAAGTAATCATCCAAAAAGTGTCGAATGAGAGGCATGCTTTTCGAGGTAATGGTTGTTTAAAATCAGCTCGTTTTATAGGTATTTATTTCCAGAATTGAGACAGATATTTTCTGGCAGCAAACTTTTGTCCTGCATATTGATGAGTCTCTGAGAAGCTACAGCCTGTATTTTTTTTTGTAGTCAATATACATCGTTAAACAAACTTGAAAATGGCTCGTTTATCTAAACTTTAAAAATGGGTGGTATGTCTTATGGTCTTGCACTAGCATATTCGCTTGCCACGCATGGGGTCCCGGGTTCAATTCCCGGCGTGGTCATCGATTTTCACCTGCCTCGAGGTGACTGGGTGTTGTTGTGTCGTCTTCATCATCATCATTCATCCCCACTACGGTCGGAGGAAGGCAATGGCTAACCACCTCCTCTAGGATCTTGCGTAGTATGGCGGTGCGGGTCTCCCACATTGTTCCCATATGCTCTGTCAAGGAGTATGGGACTTCATCATCATCATATCTCAGAATAATTGACCCGGGGGAATACTACATATTAGATTTCTTTAACAAGGTTGATGTTATAAGATTAGAAATGAAATCGACACAATTTTTGTTTTGTGATACAGTTGTATTTAGAGAGAAGAGACAAACAGAAGAATCAGTACAGGAGACATCGTGTCAGAATTGATGTCTTCTTAGCGGTAGTAGTAGGGGTAGCCGACGGCAGCGTAAGGGTAGGCGGAGTAGGCGCTGACGGCGGGGTAGCCGAAGGCGCTGTAGGCGTAGGGGGCGGCGTAGGCGTAGTAGGCCTCGGCGCCCTTCAGGGTCTCCTTGGCCTTCTCCTGGGCCAACACGGCCGCCACCAGCAGCACTACGAGGAGAGAGCAGACCTGCAAACACACAAGACGCCATAAACTGAAATGTACATTACTGCGACAAAGTGAATACACACATTCCTTGTTGCTGTGTTAACATATTATAATCTCCTGGATATTTATCTGCGCGCACATTGAATACTGCTTAAAGTCACCAAATAACAATCAGTCGTACAAATACTTTGTCATATTTTAGGCACACTCTGTTATCAGTAAATTGGAAACTAAATTAATGGAAACTATCACATCAAATTTGTTTCCACTATTCTGATGATGGGTCATGACTGCAATTCGTCAATATAGGTTTTTGTTATTAGCTTCCTGAAGCAGTGTTACAGGCTTACTGAGTTAGTTGTGTAATGATTGCAGGCCTTCTGTACTGCCTTGTACCGCAAGTTAAACTGAATGTACCACTCTGAATTTATTTTGGTACACAGAAGAAAATTCTTAGAGCTTTGAGTTGGTGAGCTTGATGTAGGTAGCAGATAATAGGAAATCTCAACTGTATGAGCCTTCAGACTCTCGTTACGAAATATAGAACAATGTGCGGGACAAACCCTTATACACTATAAACAATACCGTCGAGAAACAAAGCTATAATTGAAAACGAGAAAATGGAGGCTTAGAGTTCAATGTCTCGGCGAAGAAAACGTGATTAGAATCAGGGCACAGGCTCGGAAGACGAAGGATAGAAAAAACAATCACTTGTTTACTTTTCAAAGGATTCATACTAGTTTTGGCCTTTAGCAATTTAGGAGAAAACCTAAAAATGGATGGCAGGAATTGGAAACATAGTACTCGTGACTGCAAGTCCTGTGTCTTATTAGTGCTGCGTAAAACCTTTGTATCAGACACAACTAAAAACCTTCAACATCGAATGGAAGTTTTCAGACGGCACCAGAATCTGTTCTGCAAGTGGTAAAGATTTACTTTCTACTGAACTGTTTTTACAGCGACCATCTCTTATAAATAGTGTAAGTGTACAAGAATATGTTTCTTAGAACCAACTAACACAAGAAAACTGCTGGAGCTGAGCTCAGATTCTTTACGAGTATGTAGGCGTGTTTCATACGCTGTACGGATACTGGGTCGCTTTTGCATGATATATTGTCTGGCAATATAAGCTAAGCCACTATGTAGCCACAGAGGTATCGTAGAGGGCCTTACCTCTCTCTCATGAGCTTAGAGTGCCAGCCTCTGTCAGCCTCAGCTTCTGTCTTATTCACTGAGACCACAACACACGAAAGAACACTTTAATCAACCACAATACGCCAAACAAATAGTCTGGATTCTTGCAACAACAGGGACCATTTTGATTCTGATATGACTAACCTAGTGCCGAAAACTCGCAAAAAGAGATCGGTTAGGTCCTCGGGAAGACCAGTTGATGAAACATATTTTTTGTTTTGATTGTCAAATATAGAAAAAAACGGAAAATTCATATTTCGTGTTATTCAATCCAATACTGACAATTTTCTGTCCCCCAACAATATGATCCGGAATCAAATTCTTATGCCACTATGAAATTGATAGCAAATATGGTACTGCATAACTGGTTAGCTTGTGGAATCAATGTTGTCAAGGCAATAAAACAGTAAAAATCATGTCTGAATTATAATATTATCTCTGTTTTATCATTGCAAATGCGTGGTATTGCTGAACAGAAGTTCCACTGTTCATAAGGATCCTGTCTGCTCAGATGAATCACTTCCCTCTCCAGATACATTCATAGAATTAGGCCAGAAAATTTCAGTATTTCATAATATCTTCAATGAAAGGTTTTTATTAATTCATTAATTATTTATTTCACCGCTCTCTTTTAATTTTTCATGTAAGCTTCCGATCGCCACGAGTCTGAAACGGGAAGACTATTGAAAATCCGTTGGTTACTCGGCAAGCAATGAAGAAATGCAGATTGGGGCATACTATGAGAGATACGAAAGTAAACAAATGGATCACGTGCAGATTGGGGTGAAAGTCAGAGTTATGACCAAAAAGAAAATGAAATGGTAATGGCTGGGAAATGTAGTCAGGCGAATTGGTGGTAGCTGAACCACGGTAAATCGTTGGTGAAGTTCAAAAACTAAAAGAACAAGGCCTGAGGCCTGAGGGGTGCACAATATTTCTTCAGAATTACCGAAATCTTTTACGAGAGCCTGCTAAGACAGAACTATTCCACCCCGTGTGCAAGGTATATGACAAAAGCGAAAAAGCTTCAAACTCCGAGAAGAATGTAATAGTTTCAGTTCCAAAGAAGCGGGCGTATAGGTGTGTGTATTACCAAGGCGTAAGTTTAGTGAGTTATAGTTGCAAAATCCTGACGCAGTTTATCTGTAGAAGAAGTTCAGTTTGAGTTACGGAGAAATATAGGAACACGTGAGCAGTACTGACTATGCAACTTACGTCAGAACATAAGTTAAGGAAAGGAAAACCCGCGATTATAGCATTCTTCGAAAGTAAAGCTGAGAGACTTGTTGATCACTTTGCAATTCTGTCAGAGATGGTTGTAGACTCTGAAGATCAGTTGAATAAATTGCGCAAAGTGTTGAAAAGACATAAGATGAGCTTTGATATTTCGGTAGAAAAAATACGTGACGATTGTCAAATTAGTTAGACAATAGCAAAAATAAAAAAAAAATTAGGAAGAATTTTCTGGAGACATTTGTCTATAGTGTACCTGCGTATGGAAACGAAGAGAATGGAAGATTTGAAATCTGACGCTGTAGGAGAATACTGAAGATAAGTTTTTTTAATTGACTGCCGGGGAGTGACCATAGATCCACATCAACAGTGGAAGATACGATAGCGTGTTTAGACAATTCAGAGCATTCATTAGGACCAAGGCGCACCTTGGTACATATATTGAGACTAGTCAAATGATGCCATGCAGGCAGTTTTCGTGTCAATTATGACGGTACTAAAATGAGGACAGCGTAACACCCAGTTTCCGAGTATGGAAAAACTGCAACTCAGCTGGAGTTCGAACTCGGGTTCGATCAGTTAGCAATCTGCTGCGCTGACCCCACAGCCTCGTGCGGTAGCATTCTCGCTTCCCACGCCCGGGTTCCCGGGTTCGATTCCCGGCGGGGTCAGGGATTTTCTCTGCCTCGTGATGGCTGGGTGTTTTGTGATGACCTTGGGTTAGTTGGGTTTAAGTAGTTCTAAGTTCTAGGGGACTGATGACCATAGATGTTAAGTCCCATAGTGCTCAGAGCCATTTGAACTATTTGAACTCACAGCCACCGAGGCGGACCGTATTAGGAGGGTAAATCGGATTACTGATGAGGAAGTATTGATTCGAATTAGGGAGAAAAGAAATGTGTGACAGAACTCGGGTAAATGAATGGATCGGTTCGTAGGGCATTTTCTGAGGTATCAAGAGTCCTCAGTTTGCCAATGGAGGAAAGTGTTGGATGTGGGGTAAGAATTAGAGTGTAAAACGAAGGCTTGGCTACAGTAAGCAGGTTCAAATTGATCTCAGTTGCAATAGCGAAAATACGTTCAAGAGATAGACAAGTGTGAAGAGTAGTGTCAAACTAGTCTTCAGACTGAAGATCGCAAGACGCGTGGACAGTATGGATGCAAGTCGCTGAAGGTCCTAAATGTGGTATAACGATAAGTGGACTCTGCGATATACTTCATAATAGTTGGTGGAGTATGTATGCAGATGTGTATGTATAGGCAAGTCTGTAGGAGACCTTCGTCTGTGAGCGGATGTTGAACGGGTGCTACTGTTGCTGCTGATGGTGGTAACATCTTAAGTAGCGAATACCCTTGCACTGAGTGGTGCTTTATATTTGTGAGGAGGTACTTACGAAAGCCTTCATGGTGCGTCGATCTGTTGCTTCGGCAGACAGTGATACCTGGACGGCGGTGGGCCGGGCATTTATAGCAGTTTGCGGCCGCGGCCTTGGTGCAGGCTGGCCCGGGCGTGGTCACCGTGTCGCTCTTGAACTTGCCGCCGCGTCTGCTTGGCGGACCTGCTCGCCAACGGCTCTGCGTGACAGCAGCAAAGGTCAGTAATTGCAGGGCACGCCGGCCGGCAGCGAGGCTGACGACAGGGTTTCCGCTCTACTGCGCGCGCTGATGACGTATGTGCTTCGGCGATGAGTGCGAAGATCATTGCTGGCCACTAAAATTGCAGCGTCAGTAAGGACAGCAATTACTGAAATTTTTCTTCTGCGCATACCGTACGATTTATACATGAGTACACTTAGAGGTGATTTATGGCCGTACATTGCTACACAAGAATGCTGAAGATGAGGTGGGTAGATCACATACCTAATGAGGAGGTATGGAATAGAATTGGAGAGAAGAGGAGTTTGTGGCACGACTTGACTAGAAGAAGGGAGCTGTTGGTAGGCCATATTCTGAGGCATCAAGAGATCACCAATTTAGTATTAGAGGGCAGCTTGCACGATAAAAATCGTAGAGGGAGACCAAGAGATCAATACACCAAGCAGATACAGAAGGATGTAGGCTGCAGTAAGTACTGGGAGATGAAGAAGCCTGCACAAGATAGAGTAGCATGGAGAGCTCCGTCAAACCAGTCTCAGGACAACATGGCCACACATAGTGCGAAATCTAGTAGGGGAAACTGGGTCTAGTTGGCACAGATTTTGGTTTTTGATTTTTCAGTCTTTTGTGCATGTTTGGAGTGATTCTGGTGAGTGCGAAGTATAGCTTATCTTCTGACTGAAAAATCATAGAGGACCTATTAATTACAATAGTATGTAGGTGATACCAATACACTTATCCTAAAGCTTGCAATTTCGCCAACTAATCCCCTCCGAGACGTTACTTGTTATACCCTCAGAGATGAATCGGCGAAAGCTGATATAGATTGGGATACTCAGGTACAACAAGGCAATTTTCGAGGAAAAAAATATATATATAATCAGAACTTCGTGTGACTTATTCTTCAGAGAACATGTTCTTCAAAAAAACAAATTCCTTGGAAAGAAATAATACTTGAAGGTATAAACGACACTATGAACGTAATCTATAAAAAATTATGAATTCTTCAAAATAAGTAAGTTCTGCTTAATCTGTAATTATTCACATAGAATTCATTTAATGTTTTAAATCAGCCACAGATCTCGAATTTGGTACTTGTTATTTGAAAAGGTAGGTTGAATTTTCCGAAAGGAAGCGCCTTTTTCTTCCAATTGTCACCCTTAGCCATGTCGCTCTTATTGGCTGTACATCGCTCTTTCTTGTTACTGAGCCTTTAAGCCGCGAGCCTATCTTTGATGGGGCTGTTTAGAACGAGTTGTCATAGGTATGCCAACTAGTCCCAAAGGGAAAACAGAAGCAAAATGGATATCACACGCTCACATGCATCAGAAACGGAAGATTATCACGCCTGCACGCAATCAGTCAGTCACTCTTTCGGAAACCTCCACCAGCAGCGCCTCAGGCCGATCTACAGGTTCACTAGAACAAAAAAAAGTACTTACCAGTCAGAAAAACGATGAAACGGTTGTCCTTTCTTTACGACGTTTCCAAGCAGACTGAAGTTACGGTGCATCCTGCACCTTTACATACACTCAGTATCACGATACGATGATCTCCCAATCCCCCTAACCCCCCCCCCCCTCTCCGTGGTGGCAGGAAATAGTGTGCCAGTTAACCCCTTATGACAACTACCCTGGTCTCTGCTACACAGAGTTGTCACCTTTGTGTGCAAAATGGCTGTATGCTGGCTGGATAGTGAATCGAACTGAACCTGTATGGCAGATATACACTCCTGGAAATGGAAAAAAGAACACATTGACACCGGTGTGTCAGACCCACCATACTTGCTCCGGACACTGCGAGAGGGCTGTACAAGCAATGATCACACGCACGGCACAGCGGACACACCAGGAACCGCGGTGTTGGCCGTCGAATGGCGCTAGCTGCGCAGCATTTGTGCACCGCCGCCGTCAGTGTCAGCCAGTTTGCCGTGGCATACGGAGCTCCATCGCAGTCTTTAACACTGGTAGCATGCCGCGACAGCGTGGACGTCAACCGTATGTGCAGTTGACGGACTTTGAGCGAGGGCGTGTAGTGGGCATGCGGGAGGCCGGGTGGACGTACCGCCGAATTGCTCAACACGTGGGGCGTGAGGTCTTCACAGTACATAGATGTTGTCGCCAGTGGTCGGCGGAAGGTGCACGTGCCCGTCGACCTGGGACCGGACCGCAGCGACGCACGGATGCACGCCAAGACCGTAGGATCCTACGCAGTGCCGTAGGGGACAGCACCGCCACTTCCCAGCAAATTAGGGACACTGTTGCTCCTGGGGTATCGGCGAGGACCATTCGCAACTGTCTCCATGAAGCTGGGCTACGGTCCCGCACACCGTTAGGCCGTTACCGCTCACGCCCCAACATCGTGCAGCCCGCCTCCAGTGGCGTCGCGACAGGTGTGAATGGAGGGACGAATGGAGACGTGTCGTCTTCAGCGATGAGAGTCGCTTGTGCCTTGGTGCCAATGATGGTCGTATGCGTGTTTGCCGCCGTGCAGGTGAGCGCCACAATCAGGACTGCATACGACCGAGGCACACAGGGCCAACACCCGGCATCATGGTGTGGGGAGCGATCTCCTACACTGGCCGTACACCTCTAGTGATCGTCGAGGGGACACTGAATAGTGCACGGTACATCCAAACCGTCATCGAACCCATCGTTCTACCATTCCTAGACCGGCAAGGGAACTTGCTGTTCCAACAGGACAATACACGTCCGCATGTATCCCGTGCCACCCAACGTGCTCTAGAAGGTGTAAGTCAACTACCCTGGCCAGCAAGATCTCCGGATCTGTCCCCCATTGAGCATGTTTGGGACTGGATGAAGCGTCGTCTCACGCGGTCTGCACGTCCAGCACGAACGCTGGTCCAACTGTGGCGCCAGGTGGAAATGGCATGGCAAGCCGTTCCACAGGACTACATCCAGAATCTCTACGATCGTCTCCATGGGAGAATAGCAGCCTGCATTGCTGCGAAAGGTGGATATACACTGTACTAGCGCCGACGTTGTGCATGCTCTGTTGCCTGTGTCTATGTGCCTGTGGTTCTGTCAGTGTGATCATGTGATGTATCTGACCCCAAGAATGTGTCAATAAAGTTTCCCCTTCCTGGGACAATGAATTCACGGTGCTCTCATTTCAATTTCGAGGAGTGTAGGTACTCCAAACCATGCTGCTTCAATTGTATAGCGCAATTCATTAACAGTAGTGACTGACGTGTGGTGATGTGCTACCCTCTGGGCAAACCATGAGCAGATGTTTTCAGTGAATAAGTGATCAGAGAACGTACTGATCATCTCAACATTCGAACACCTGCTTCGAGGTAGGCCGGGGCAAGTGTGTTCATACGTTTCTTGTTGAAAGACAATGTCACGGACACGTCGAAGAGAGACGGCACTGCCAGCAGCTCTAACATGTCAGAAACGTAACGGCTGCGGTCCACATTAACGGCTACGCGGACCAGAGGCGACGAGTTGTGTACACAGTTTCAACTTCGCATCCGTAAGACGATTACGAATGCAATGTGGGAACGTTCGTTCTCCTCGGAGCTCTACATATGGATACGTCTGTCGCGATGCTTTATGCAGAATTGCGATGCGCCTGAAAAGACAAGGTGGTTTCCATTCCTGCATCCTGAGTTGTCGTTGGCCGCATGAGTGATGGTGCACTTTCTCTCTCCTGCATTTTAATGGGAAGCAATGGTCGCCACGATGACAGTTTGTTATGCTCCTGACGTCGTCGTACTGTCCCTGTGCGTTACGTGTCGTGCTGTAAACAAGCCCATCTCTTGTCCCAAGCATCCTGGTATGGCTGCGTAGTGACACACGTCCGAGCGAACAGCATATACGGGGTGTTCAAAAAGTCTCTCCGCAGTGCCCTATGATTGTTACCCGCTCGTACCGTAATGCCGCAGTGAATACACCGAAATGAAACTCAGTGAAATACAAGTTGTTAATTTATTGAATATTCATTTTTACTTACAAATTTTCACATTAAATGTTGAAAGTGTTCCCACTTGAAGGGAAGTAACCCAGGCAGGCGAAAAATCATACCGCACGCGCAGCTAACGATCATACGACACTGCGGAGAGACTGTTTGAACACCCCGTATATCTTCTAGAGAGCTTGTCACGTGAGATCCTGCATGGCGTTGAGGATGGCTGTCCTGAACCCATAGGTTTTATGATCACATAACTGAAACGGAAGACATCTACATCTACATCCATACTCCCCAAACCACCTGACGGTGTATGGGGGAGGGTACCTTGAGTATCTCTATCGGTTCTCCCTTCTATTCCAGACTCGTATTGTTCGTGGAAAGAAAGATTGTCGGTATGCCTCTGTGTAGGCTCTAATCTCTCTGATTTTATCCTCATGGTCTCTTCGCGAGATATACGTATGAGGGAGCAATATACTGCTTGACTCTTCGGTGAAGGAATGTTCTCGAAACTTCAACAAAAGCCCGTACCGAGCTCTGAGCGTCTCTCTTGCACAGTCTTCCACTGGAGTTTATTTATAATCTCCGTAACCGTTCCGAGATTGCTAAATGATTCTGTAACGAAGCGCGCTGCTCTCCTTTGGATCTTCTCTATCTCTTCTATCAACCCTACCTGGTGCGGATCCCACACCAGTGAGCAGTATTCAAGCAGTGGGCGAACAAATGTACGTAACCTACTTCCTTTGTTTTCGAATTTCATTTCCTTAGGATTCTTCCAATGAATCTCAGTCTAGCATCCGCTTTACCGACGATCAACTTTACATGATCATTCCATTTTAAATCACTCCTAATGCCTACTCCAAGATAATTTATGGAATTAACTGCTTCCAGTTGCTGAACCGCTATATTGTAGCTAAATGATAAGGGCTCTTTCTCTCTATGTATTCGCAACACATTACACTTGTCTACATTGAGATTCAGTTGCCATTCCGAGCACCATACGTCACTTCTCTGCAGATGCTCCTGCATTTCCCGTTCTTACAACCTCTCGATATACCACAGAATCATCCGCAAAAGGCCTCAGTGAACTTCCGATGTTATACACAAGGTTATTAATGTATAATAGGCATTAATATCACGGATCTATATACTGTAGTCTCGATAAGGCGGCTTTCGAATCCCGACACGTGCAGGTAGCCATTTCTCTTCCTTACGTGACGTATAATACGATCATCTCGCGAACATTCAGCATTAAAATGCGCTTTATCCGTAAGGAACCCACTGCATAAGCTTTTGTTGCATACGAGGCATAGACATAAAGTTGTAAATATTACCTCGGAAAAAATCAAGCTGCGATCATGGAACTTGACGATCGTGTTAGTCCTTCAACGCGACAAATTTTGCCAAACGACGGACGATGCTGCAGATACCTTGGTTACAGTAGTGTGCGTTTTGGTTGTCCACGAAACATTCCAGTGCGAAAATCACCTGATCATCATTCTGGTAATGCCTGCCACGCAATGGCACCTTTATCTGAAGAAAAAGGATCTGGTCACCCGGTGGCATGCTGGGAGAATACTTGAGTGAGGCAAAATTTTATACCTCAAAGAAGCAGCGTTTGTTACTGTGATCTGTGCAGAATGATGTGGGACGTTCTCGTTGTCGTGGAGCGGAACCAAGCATAAGGCAAGTTAATTTCAAAATGTCTTGCAGAATGTTTAAAAATGATACACAACTGATTTTCACCTTTCGTACTGTCACCCCGATTGTGATACGGCAGTCGCCGATAACGATGGCCTCCACCTCTATTGCAATTCCCAGTCGTCCACAGAGAGATGATCACCCATTTCACTCTTCTTCCTTCAGTCTTGTTTGTTCACAACGGAAGCGACTGTGGCATCAAACCAGTGTATCATATAACGGTACTTCGTTGCCGTGCATTTCTACCATCAGGTGTGCCCCGGGGAAGCGTAATAGGTCCTCTGCTTTTTACTATTTACATGAACGATCTGGCTGCGGCATAAACTGTTTGCCGATGATGCTGTAGTCTACAGGAAAGTAGTATCACCAAAGTTGTGAACAAATCAATGAGGATTTGCAGAAAATAAATGCGTGGTGTAATGACTGGCAGTTACCTCTCAATGTTAGTAAGCGTAACCTACTGCGTATAACAAGGCGAAAATCCCCATTAATGTATGAGTACAAAATAAATGATCAGTCTTTGGAAGCGGTAACATCAGTCAAGTATCTGAGTGTGACTATTCGAAATGATCTCAAATGGAATGATCAGATTACTAGATTGCGGTTTATTGTTAGCATCCTGAAGCGATGCAGTCCTTCAACAAAGGAAATAGCTTACAATACGTTAGTTCGTCCAGTCTTAGCGTATTGTTCGTCTGTGTGGGATCCTTAGCAGTTGGGTCTGATTCAAGAGATTGAGAAGATCCAAAGAAGAGCGGCGAGATTCGTGACTGGTACATTTAGCCATCGCGAGAGCGTTACTAATCTCATAGGAAGTTTGAAGTGGGACACACTTGCAGATAGACGACGCGCTAAACAGAAGGGGCTGCTCTCTAAATTCCGAAATCTAATCTTCACCGACGATGTAGAGCATATACAGGGTGTTTCAAAAATGACCAGTATATTTGAAACAGCAATAAAAACTAAACGAGCAGCGATAGAAATACACCGTTTGTTGCGATATGCTTGGGACAACAGTACATTTTCAAGCGGACAAACTTTCGAAATTACAGTAGTTACAATTTTCAGCAAAAGATGGCGCTGCAAGTGATGTGAAAGATATAGAAGACAACGCAGTATGTGGGTGCGCCATTCTGTACGTCGTCTTTCTGCTGTAAGCGTGTGCTGTTCACAACGTGCCACAACGTGCAAATGTGCTGTGGACAACATGGTTTACTCCTTAGAACAGAGGATTTTTCTGGTGTTGGAATTCCACCGCCTAGAACACAGTGTTGTTGCAACAAGACGAAGTTTTCAACGGAGGTTTAATGTAACCAAAGGACCGAAAAGCGATACAATAAAGGATATGTTTGAAAAATTTCAACGGACTGGGAACGTGACGGATGAACGTGCTGGAAAGGTAGGGCGACCGCGTACGGCAACCATAGAGGGCAACGTTTAGCTAGTGCAGCAGGTGATCCAACAGCGGCCTCGGGTTTCCGTTCGCCGTGTTGCAGCTGCGGTCCAAATGACGCCAACGTCCACGTATCGTCTCATGCGCCAGAGTTTACACCTCTATCCATACAAAATTCAAACACGGCAACCCCTCAGGGTCGCTACCATTGCTGCACGAGAGACATTCGCTAACGATATAGTGCACAGGATTGATGACGGCGATATGCATGTGGGCAGCATTTGGTTTACTGACGAAGCTTATTTTTACCTGGACGGCTTCGTCAATAAACAGAACTGGCGCATATGGGGAACCGAAAAGCCCCATGTTGCAGTCCCATCGTCCCTGCATCCTCAAAAAGTATTGGTCTGGGCCGCCATTTCTTCCAAAGAAATCATTGGCTCATTTCTCAGATCCGAAACGATTACTGCATCACGCTATCTGGACATTCTTCGTGAATTTGTGTCGGTACAAACTGCCTTAGACGACACTGCGAACACCTCGTGGTTTATGCAAGATGGTGCCTGGCCACATCGCACGGCCGACGTCTTTAATTTCCTGAATGAATATTTCGATGATCGTGTGATTGCTTTGAGCTATCCGATACAGGAGGCGGCGTGGATTGGCCTCCCTATTCGCCAGACATGAACCCCTGTGACTTCTTTCTGTGGGGACACTTGAAAGACCAGGTGTACCGCCAGAATCCAGAAACAATTGAACAGCTGAAGCAGTACATCTCATCTGCATGTGAAGCCATTCCGACAGACACGTTGTCAAAGGTTTCGGGTAATTTCATTCAGAGACTACGCCATATTATTACTACGCATGGTGGATGGTGGATATGTGGAAAATATCGTAGTATAGAGTTTCCCAGACCGCAGCGCCATCTGTTGTTGACAATTGTAACTACTGTAATTTCGAAAGTTTGTCTGCCTGAAAATGTACTGTTGTCCCAAGAATATTGCAACAAACGGTGTATTTCTATCGCTGCTCGTTTAGTTTGTTCTGCCGTTTCAAATATACCGGTCATTTTTGAAACAACCTGTATTGTTAGTACCAACTTTCAAATCACGTAATGATCGTCATTCAAAGATAAGGGAAATAAGAGCTCCTGCTGAGGCGTTCACACAGTCGTTTTTCCTTCGCGCGATCCGCGAGTGGAACAGAGGGTGGGAAATATGACCTTCACGCGAATTGTGCCCTCCGCCACACACCGCTTCGTGACTAACGGAGTATATTCATATTTGGCGCCGGTCTCATAAGAGAGGCGCTAGTAGGGCCACTACGAGGATGCGAATCAGGTTTGTTTTAAATGAAAGCTGTAACGGTCGTGAGTGTTAGTTACCTGTGAGATTTGACGTGGTGAATTGATGCCAGTCAAGAATGCCTTTAAGGCGACAAAGACGCCATTATCAACACCTCACTGATTTTGAACGAGGTCGTGTTGTAGGGCACGAGAAGCTGGATGTTGCTTCTGTGGTACTGCAGGAAGTCTTGGCAGGAATGTACTCTATGTAGGCCGGCAGGGCTGGCCGAGCGCTTCTAGGCGCTACAGTCTGGAACAGCGCGAATGTAGAAAAAACAGGTGGAATGATAAAGAATGAGGAGCTCTTCACAGAATTGCCCAAGAAAGGAACACAGGGAAAACACAGACAAGAAGAGTCAGGAAGGCAGGACATTTGTTGATACATCAGGGAATAACTCCCATGGTACTGGACAGAACTGTAGAGGTTAAAAACTGTAGAGGATGAGAGAGACGGGAAAAAATCCAGGAAATAACGGAGGACGAATGGTGCAAGTGTTACTCAGAGATGAAGAGAATGTCTGAGGAGAATGATTCGCGGCGGTCTGCGTCAAACCAGTCACAAGACAAATAAATGAAAAAAAAAAGCAGTCTCGAACCAACATAAGCCAAAGAATCTTCGTTTAGCTGGGCGACGTTTTCTGTAAGTTCTGAGCTGCCCGAGCCATTATCGTGTTGCCGTCATAGTTCAGGCTTCCTACGTCGAGGATTAAAATGCTACGTGGCGTCTCATCCGTCAACATGAAACAGGCAACCGCTATTAAAAATTAAAGTATTAATAAAAATGACATCATTTGTAGCCCTCACTGCATCACTCAGCAGACATTTTCAGTCTAACCCTCCAGCGTAACTATTTCAAAGGATGAAGTAAAAAAAGTACATCGATGACCAGTATAACTGGACGGTTACCAACGATGGGCTTTTATTACAGTATTATCTCTTGGATATTTTCCTGCGAAATTCGTGTGCGGGACCACGAGTTTCAGCGTTTTAAATCGTGTGTTTCTGGTTCAGTTCAACGTTTAGAGCCGTTGAACATCGATTTCCAGCGCACTACCTTTTTCTATTGTAAGAATTACGTATTTGGCCCCAGTAAGACTTTATGCACTGTATCTGTTCCACATATTCGGGGATTTGTGTGTTAGGTCCCTTTTAATAGACGGTTAACACGATTCAGAGTAGCAGGTCTGATATTAATTGAAAGGAGAGCGTTATGGAACTGAAGATTCACGTCATTAAATTTGGAGAACCACCACACGCTGAACTCAACCAAACAATGTGCAAGTGAGGATAAGTTTAGGAGAAACAGGGTACGTTTGACCACTAACAAGTCTATGTGTACACGTTTATTCCGAAAGCAACTATTCAGTGTGTTGTGGGGCGTACACGGTATAGTAGTCTCATTCCCCCTTTTCTTCCTATTCCGTTCACAAGTAGTACGCGACGATATAGATCACTGTTGCCCTTCTGTATAATCCCGAATTTCTGTAGCTCGACGGCGTGTATTGACATGTAATGCATGGTCACTAACTAACTAAACGTACAAATAGGCGACGGCAAAAATGGTTTATTAAATCAGCAAAATCCTTTGTCTGTTTTTTCACGTAACACCTACCAACTACAACGCACATCTCCCACATTATAAGCCTTTTTATCCTATTCTTTCGTACGACATCGAAGTCAGTTTTCTTTACTTCTTCGCTGTCGATGGACTTGATACCACGCAAAGTTTCTTTCATCACATGAAGCAGAAAAAAGTCCAAACGGGTAAGGGAAGGGCTGTAACGAGGACGAGATAGGAGCTCAAAAACCATTTCTAAATAGTTCGATACGTTAGCTGCGCAGTATAAGGTCGAGAGATCTTCCACTTCCGTTCCGGAAATTTCCTCTTCAGCGTAGACTTGTTTTCAGTCACGCCTGGGTAGTAAAGGCTGTTGATGGTGCGTTGGTCATTCCAGAAAATCGTAACAGGACCACTCAAAAACATGACCTTACAAGCCGATGGCTGTGTTTGTGATTTCTTACGAGCAATCAATTCAGGGTGTTTCAATTGCATCCTTTCACCCAAGAGCTCAGACCACATTTTGAAATCCTATGCAAAAATGTATCACCTTCGGTATTGACAGGATTTTTTGAGCTCGGCTGAAATGTGAAAACTCGCTTCTTTTATGATGGACGATAAGCTCTCTGGAGTCCCGTCTTGCACAAGTCTTCGAAAAGTTCAGTTTGTTTTGAACGATCGAACGAGTTGTGTCAGAACTGATCCGTCATATTTCATCAGTTTGTTCTTCTGTCAGCCGGAGCTTTTAAACTTTTCCACCCATACTTTGAAACTCGTTACCCTATTTATTTGTTTATTCGAGAAAATGTTTCTGAAAGTAGAAATCGGAGCACAAAACGTCGATTGTCAAGAATAATTTCTTCGAGCGGACACGCCATCGTATGTAAGACCTTAGACGTTATGTTTACTAAATACTAATCGGACAAATGATTCTCTTCGCAAGATTGTGAACGAACACAAAAGTTTTAGTTCCCTGTGGTTGATGTTTACTAAATACTAATCGCACAAATGATTCTCTTCGCAAGATTGTGAACGAACACAAAAGTTTTAGTTCCCTGTGTTTGATTGGGAGGTCGTTCCAAGTCGTGGCAGGCACCGAAAGACGTCCCCGGAGGCTGATCAGAAAGCCTCCCTGGTGCGTCTGACAAATAGGTTTCAGGTACTGTCTCTGGCTGAGCCAGATGCAGCTGCCTGTCCTGTTTCAGAGGATGATTCTCAGCCTTCAAGGTCCGGGAAATCACAGAGGGTGGGCTTATTGTTAGTAGGAAGCTCCAATGTTAGACGCATAATGGGGCCCCTTAGGGATATGGTGGCTAAGGAGGGGAAGAAATCCAGTGTGCATTCCGGATGGAGTCGTTCCTGATGTGGAAAGGGTCCTTCGGGATGCCATGAAGAGCACAGAGTGCAGCCAGCTGCAGGTGGTGGCACATTTCGGCACTAATGACATGTGTCGCTTTGGATCTGAGGAAATTCTCTCTGGATTCCAGCGGCTATCTGATTTGGTGAAGGCTGCCGGTCTTGCTTACGTGATGAACGCAGAGCTCACCATCTGCAGCATCGCTGACAGAACCGACTGCGGACCTTTGGTGCAGAGCCGGGTGGAGGGTCTGAATCAGTGGCTCAGACGGTTTTGCGACTGTGTTGGCTGCAGATTCCTTGACTTGCGCCACAGGATAGTGGGGTTTCGGGTTCGGCTGAAGAGGTCAGGAGTTCACTACACTCAGCTGGCGGCTACATGGGTAGCGGAGGCTGTGTGGCGTGGACTGGGCGGTTTTTTAGGTTAGAAGGCCTCGGGAAAGTACGGGGTGGGCTGCAATCTCAAAGGGTGCATGGCAAATATAGGAACAGTCGGATTTGTAATTGTAAATTGTTGTAGTTGTGCTGGGAAAGTCCCTGATCTTCATGCGCTAATAGAAAGCACAGAAGCTGAAATAGTTATAAGTGCAGAAAGCTGGCTAAAGCCTGAAATAACTTCTGCAGAATTTTTTACGAAGTCTCAGATGGTGTTCAGGAAAGATAGATTAGGCAGAATTGGTGGTGGAGTGTTTGTGTCTGTCAGTAGTGGTTTATCTTGTAGGGAAGTCGAAGTAGATACTCCATGCGAATTGGTATGGATGGAGGTTATACTTAACAGCCGAACTAAGTTAATAATTGGCTCCTTCTACCGACCCCCAGACACCGATGATATAGTTGCTGAACAGTCCAGAGAAAATTTGAGTCTCGTAACAAGTAAATACCCCACTCATACGATTATACTTGGTGGGGACTTCAACCTTCCCTCGATATGTTGGCAAAAATACTCGTTCAAAACCGGTGGTAGGTAGAAAACATCTTCCGAGATTGTCCTAAATGCTTTCTCCGAAAATTATTTCGAGCAGTTAGTCCACGAACCCATGCGAGGTGTAAATGGTTGCGGAAACACACTTGACCTTTTAGCCACAAACAATCCAGAGCTGATACAGAGCATCATTACTGATACAGGGATTAGTGAAGGTCATTGTAGCTAGGCTCAATACCGTTTCTTCCAAATCCACCAGAAACAAACGCAAAATAATTTTATTTAAAAAAAGTGGATAAAGTGTCACTAGAAGCCTTCCTAAGAGACAATCTCCATTCCTTTCGAACTGACTATGCAAATGTAGACGAGATGTGGCTCAAATTCAAAGCCATAGTAGCAACAGCAATTGAGAGATTCATACCTCATAAACTGGTAATAGATGGAACTGATCCCCCATGGTACACAAAACAGGTCCGGACGCTGTAGCAGAGGCAACGGAAAAAGCATGCGAAGTTCAGAAGAACGCGAAATCCCGAAGATTGGCTAAAATTTACAGACGCGCGAAATTTGGCACGAACTTCAATGCGAGATGCCTTTAATAGGTTCCACAACGAAACATTGTCTCGAAATTTGGTAGAAAATCCGAAGAAATTCTGGTCGTATGTAAAGTACACAAGCGGCAAGACGCAGTCAATACCTTCGCTGCGCAGTGCCGATGGTACTGTTACCGACGACTGTGCCGCTAAAGCGGAGTTATTGAACGCAGTTTTCCGAAATTCCTTCACCAGGGAAGACGAATGGAATATTCCAGAATTTGAAACACGAACAGCTGCTAGCATGAGTTTCTTAGAAGTAGATACCTTAGGGGTTGCGAAGCAACTCAAATCGCTTGATACAGACAAGACTTCAGATCCAGATTGTAAACCGATTAGGTTTCTTTCAGATTACGCTGATACAATAGCTTCCTACTTAGCAATCATATACAACCGCTCGCTCACCGATAGATCTGTACCTACAGATTGGAAAGTTTCGCAGGTCGCACCAGTGTTTAAGAAGGGTAGTAGGAGTAATCCATTGACCTACAGACCTCGGTTGGACGTCGGTTTTTTTCAGTAGGGTTTTGAAGCATGTACTGTATTCAGACATTATGAATCACCTCGAAGGGAACGATCTATTGATTCGTAATGAGCATGGTTTCAGAAAACTTCGTTCTTGTGCTACGCAGCTAGCTCTTTATTCGCACGAAGTAATGGCCGCTATCGACAGGGGATCTCACTTTGATTCCGTATTTCTAGATTTCCGGAAAGCTTTTGACACCGTTCCTAACAAGCGACTTCTAAATCAAGCTGCGGGCCTTCAGGGTATCTTCTCAGTTGTGCGACTGGATCGTGATTTCCTGTTAGGAAGGTCGCAGTTCGTAGTAACAGGCGGCAAACTGAAGTGATATCAGGTGTTCGCCAGGGAAGCGTCCTGGGACCTCTGCTGTTCCTGATCAATATAAATGACCTGGTGACAATCTGAGCAGTTCTCTTAGGTTGTTCGCAGGTGATTCTGTAATTTACCGTCTAGTAAGGTCATCCGAAGACCAGTATCAGTTGCTAAGCGATTTAGAAAAGATTGCTGTATGATGTGGCAGGTGGCACTTGGCGCTAAATAACGAAAAGTGTGAGGTGATCCACATGAGTTCCAAAAGAAATCCGTTGGAATTCGATTACTCGATAAATAGTACAATTCTCAAGGCTGTCAATTCAACTAAGTACATGGATGTTAAAATTACGAACAACTTCAGTTGGAAAGATTGTGGGGAGGGCGAGCCAAAGGTTGCGTTTCATTGGCAGAAGATACAACAAGTCCACTAAAGAGACAGCTTACACTGCACTCGTTCGTCCTCTGTTAGAATATTGCTGCGCGGTGTGGGATCCTTACCAGGTGGGATTGACGGAGGACATCGAAAGGGTGCAAAAAAGGGCAGCTCGTTTTGTATTATCACGTAATAGTGGAGAGAGTGTGGCAGATATGATACGCGAGTTGGGATGGAAGTCATTAAAGCAATGACGTTTTTCGTCGCGGCGAGATCTATTTACGAAATTTCAGTCACCAACTTTCTCTTCCGAATGCGAAAATATTTTGTTGGCCCCAACCTACACAGGTAGGGATGATCATCAAAATAAAATAAGAGAAATCAGAGCTCTAACTGAAAGGTTTAGGTGTTCGTTTTTCCCGCGCGCTGTTCGGGAGTCAATGGTAGAGAGATAGTATTATTGTGGTTTGATGAACCCTCTGCCAAGCACTTAAATGTGAGTTGCAGAGTAATCATGTAGATGTAGATGTATTATTCACGATCTTTTTTGATTACTGCATGAGCCACTTGTACGTTGGAGGAAACTGTGTGCTTCTTGATGACTCTGTACGTGGGCTGCTGGATGTTTGTAGAACTCTCCACGACATGCAACGCTTTTGTTTTAACGCCTCACAACGTAGTCATTTATATATTTCTTGTACACTCTCATGCTACTAAACATATCCATATTCGTAGCACAGCTCTCTTCCGTTAATCCAATTTGGCAAGGGTCCCTGAACACTGAAGAATACTCAAAAAGTGATCGAACGAGGGCTCTAAAAGAGATCTCTTTTATTCGCAAATTGCATTCAGGATTTTTCCAATAAATCAATGTCTGGCATCCGATAAATTTTTGTGCTCATACCGTAAATCGCTTCAGCCAGAAACTTCTAGGTATTTGGAGGGTGTGACAGCCTCCAGTGATTCACAGCAATCCCGTACTCAAACGCTATCGGATACTTCCATCTATTTATGTTAAGGTCAGATGTGAATATCTACATCAGGCACTAATTAATCGCAAGCTCCCAATGATGTCAACTTCCTGTACAAAAGTGGCATCCTAATAGGACTATAGACATATTACTCGGCCTCAAATCTGATGCTGTGTCACCAATTTGACATAGTCCACACACTAAGATGAGTGGTCGTTTGGTTACCATTTCCACAAATGATTTTAGATATTCCGGTGGAGCGCGGTCTATCGCTTCTGCCTTATTTGGTCTTATCTCTTCCAAAACCCTTTTAAATTCTGGTTTGTTTACTAGATCCCCTATTTCTTCTAAATCAACTCAAATTTGTTCCTCTTCAGACAATTCCTCCCTCTCATAGAGGAGTTCAGTGTATTCTTTATACCCACCCTCCCTCTTCTTTGCGTTTAACGGTGAAATTCTCGTTGCATTCTTGATGCTGGCGACCTTGCTTTTAATTTCAACGAAAATTTGTCTCTTCTGTAGGCTGCGTGAGTCTTTCCTGCAGCGATCTCCTTCACTTCCTTGCGCTTCCTAATTATTTCATTCCTGAACATTTTTATACTTCCTTCTGTTGTCGGTCAACTAAAGTATTTCATATGCACCCAACGTTTCTTCGCATTTTCGTTCCTAGTACCTACAAATGTCTTTTCAACGTGTATGATAGCCGTTTGTAGAGATGTCAACTTCTCTTCAGTTGAAGTGCCTAGTGTAGCCGTCGTTATCACAGTATCCATTTCCTTAGCAAACTTCAAACACGTCTCTTCATTCCTTAGTACTTTAGTATCCCTGTTCCTTCCGCAAGGATTATTCCGTAAGATTCTCTTAAACTTCATCCTATTTTTCCTTAACCCTTTGTTCTGTTCCTTCCGCTGTAACAACATTCCTATTCACCTGTTCATCTTCCACTTTCGACATCAGTGTGTATGCTGAACTCTTCACAGTATGTGTATCTCTGATTTATCTCGCTGTTCATAACGAATCCTACTTCACTCGTCCCATTTTTGCTGCTGTTGGTATTACCCTGTATTCGTCTGACCAGAAATCCTTAACTACATGCTGAGAGGAGGAACGACATACTAGCTCTAACCGAAAGGAAATGTTCAATCCTATCATATAGTTGTTCTGATATTGCGCATACGTGTGATTTGAAGTGTATTACTCACCGATATTTTTGCGTTGTCTGAAGTCGATCCAAATCGAGAAACACTGTGTGATTAATAAAAGTTTGTACTCGATGTGGATGATCACTTCGTCATGAAAATTGTTTGGTGCAACTAGACCGTGTGTAAGTTTAAAAAATAGTAAATTAGCACAGTCGTGCATATTATATTGCAGATAATCTACACGTTTTGCATAAATGGAATTCAATTGACAAAGAGTTAATTTGCAGCGTACATACTGCTGTACTCATTTAATTGGACCAAACTTGTAAAGAAGGTAGACAAGTGCAAGTGAAACTGCTACGAAATTTCGTCTTACCAGCATTTCGTAAACTCAACGGGTTGACACAATAGACAGTGGAACAGGCAGTGCTTATCAGGAACGGAAGCTGATAGTTGGAGTACGAGATCATGACCCAGAAATACTGAAGTAGGGATTTGTAACCAACAGTCAAATAACTACGAAATCCAACATTGGTATTATACCACACCATCAAATTTCAAATGTAGTAGAACGTACCAGATTGTTTCGCTTATAAGAGTAATCCATCCAACGTATCAGAATAATTTACATGTTACGTCACAGGATAAGATAGTGGTTCGGGGAGAACCCATGTTATAAATATAGCCCGCAGGGCAATTCTCAGCAGATGGTACATACATTTGAAATATACGAATGAAAAATGTTTATCCACAGTGAGTTAACAATATCCTTCTTATCTTTTTGAGAATACTGTTCTTGTAAATACTTGATGAAAAACCTACGATTTGTCGTGGGTAAAAAAGACGTCACAAAAACCTGATTTGAATGTGGACGGCATCCGTACCCACAGCGCTGCCCTGGGTCCGTCCCCGTCGCTGCTCTGGCGCCGTGCGGCGATCCGAACAGTTGTCTGCCAACCGGCGCCACAGGCAGAGCCCAGAGCAGGAGCGCCCCTTTGTCGATCTCAACCATTGCATACACCTCCAGCGGTCTCACTGCACATTTTCTCTCCTCTGCCGCCTTGGACTTCCGCAAGCAACAACTGTCACCTTATGGTCATGAAATAGGTATTGTGATATAATTAGCTCTGGTCGTTCAGAAATAGATTCGGATCTTGCTTTTCTTTCGACTTCCCCTAAGACCGTAAGTAATAGTGTGTTTTGAAATCTGTACAGGATGTCAAAATTCTTATCAATGATCGAGATAGAGCGTTACAAAGTTGCCGTATGTGCACGAAACGCTGTTTTATTTTGAGAGTATGTGGCTCGTCGAATCGAGTTTCCAAGTCCATCCCTGCCCTATTTACCGCTAACCGTAGTCGTTGAACTTGAACCTGCACACACCTGAAGCTCGAAAATTAGTCTTACTGTTACAGACTTTATGGTGGAGCCCGAATATTAGCGGACTGCATATGGACATATATAGAGAATTCACATAATTCCATACGTGAACATATTTATCGAATAATGCGGGTTCGGTGTGGTTGGATGTCAAATACGTACTTAAGTTATTTTGTACTCGATTGTCCCATATGCATTATGAAGTTCTGTTCCTGTTTGATATAGGTCATGTTAATGTTAATAAGTAGTGAGCTGTTGCACTAATTTCTACGTCACATTTGTTGCGACATGTTGCGTGGAGATTAGCTTACTGTTGCTTGATAATAACTATAAAATCGAAATTGGCCTACAGCAAATAAACATTATGGGCAATGGTTGAAAATTGGCAATGTTTTGAAAATTATGTCGGGGCTGTGGACACATGTACAAACAAAGTTACCAAGCAGTTCCTCTCAGACTCCACAGTGAATTTAATCTTCGTGTGCTGAGAACTCATTTTTGTGCAAATCGTATGTTATGGAAGATACGTAGATAATTCGAGTTTTCATACAAAGGAGACAAAATTGACATTGAAAACTAAATGTCCTTTTCGTTTACTTTGTATAATAACATCGAATCATCTACACTTCTCCTGCAACATATGTTTTTTATCTTTAATCTCAGGATTTACGTTAAAGAATATGTTTTCTAAATTATTTATAAAATGTTGGTCAAGATTCCAGCTAAATTGTTGTTCATTGCCAATCCATATCTCTGCCGATAAATTTTGACATTAATTGTGGAGTAATTCATAGAAATAATTCAGTCATTTCCAAAATTTCAGTCACTTCGACTGTTGCTATTTTTTGTATGTGATGATATCGTTTTTCCTGATTTCTATCGTTTCTCTCACTGCGCTGATGGGTATAAATTGATAATGTCCAATGACGTTGGTGACGCATTCTCAGGTATACTCCGTATATTCTTAGCTTTTTAAATATGCTTGCTTCAGTTTATTGTTAAACTGCTTGTTTATTTTATAATTTGAAGTGTAGTTGTTATTCACAATTGGCTGTATAGATTTATTCTCTTTATGCTGCTTTATTTGCTAACTAGTTCGCGTATTCAAGGTTTCATCACATCATACGTAAATTTTTTTCCGTACTTGGTAAAAAAAAAAAACACCTGCTCGATTTTCTCGATGTAGTCACTATCGAACATTTGTCAAGACCACCGTGGCGCCCTCATCTGTCTTAGTTACGGCATTCTTCTGTGGGTCTAGGTTCTTATTTAATCTCATAAGTACCCACAGCTATTTTCTGTACTTGTAAGCTGAGTGTAGTTTACTTGCGACTGACCTACTTACTTTAACTGATGTGTTGGTTTGTTTACTCATTTTCACGTTATCACACTCTAATTTCGCATGCAGGAAGATTTTTTAATTGCATTTGGGTCAGTTAAAGGATTCAGGTTACTCTGCAGCCTTTTATTTAAAATATTTTGCTCATTCGTTAATCATATCTCAGTTAATTTTACTGTTACTTCGCTTTCAACATTCAAATGTATACCTAAGTTAAAAAGTTTCTTCTGAGTTCTATTTTAATTACTTCTTCCTCCGTACTTCTTTTGTTCTCGGTGTCTTTCATACATGTGTAGACTTTAGTACCTATAGAAAGTTGCCTAGGACGACTTGGAGATCAAAAACCTCCGTATTCAGCTTATCTTCCAGTTCGTACACGTCTCTGATTTGATGTTTAATCACCCAAAAACCACGAGAATGTTTGTAAATTGCGTCACCAGTGTGTAGGTATGTGGTGTTATATATCTCCGGAAACCAATAGAGGACTTATAAAATCTATGTCACTCAGGATCGGTGCTGTATTGCGTTACAGATATAGACCAGCATAGTACTAAGCTAATGGTCACGTTTTGGTTCATCAATTTATACCTAAAGAAGGGAACCATCAATCAGCAAAAGTGGAGAGAACAAAGATCTATTCACAGAGGAGGAAGCTGGTGAGGACAGTTATACTGGAACATGTGTTGTTATAATTATGTTGAGTATACATGACTGCCTATTACTTCTGATAGTTACACTGTTAATTGAAATGTAGACCTGCAGTAAAACAGACACAAGATATTAGACCGAAGGTCACCTTCTTTCTGTCCAGGATTTTACTGTTTGGTTGAAATGCCACGTGGAACAAGAACCCCTTTAAAGAATTAAATGAAGAAAAGTAAAACGTAAAGCAGCGTGGAAATGACCGAATTTTGTTAGTGTCGCCTGAGATCTTAGGCAGCACGCATAAGCGGTACGGCCACCACATTACCTGATCTCTTTTTATGTCTAGCAAGTGAAGATTTCGTGATGCTCCTACTTTCCTCAGTCGATTGTCCCTGTTTCGCCACTAATTTAAAGTATTTCTGTATTGGTAGTGTTTTTTCAATAGCAAATGTACTGCTTGTGCGGTTAATATTGCTCCAGAGAACACTTTTACGATGTTGCTGGACTCTCGAGGTTGGGCTGCAACACTACCGTAATGCCATACTGATTATTTTTGTTATGGAGTCCGTAAATCATTCTGGTTAATGACTGACAGAGACTTTCATTTCGACCCTCAACCATATCTCCTTGAACAAGTCTTCCGTCTCTGGCGATACTGATTATTTATCACATGAAGTTCCGTAGGACCAAATTGAGGAGTATATCACCAATGTCATGGAACGTGTCACTACATGAATTTACAACATAAATGTAATAAAACATAAAATTAAACGTTTATGAACCCGAAAAAAGTCAAGCCATAAGTTTAAGTAAACCCAATCAATAATACAACAAGAATCAGTTTAATTTTTTAAGGAACTCCTGACCCATAAGGAAACTCTTCGGTTTCGATACGAAAGCGCGTGGATTACTACTAAGATTTTTGAATTCTGGTGGTAGCTTATCGTAAATGGGTGCAGCAGTATACTGAACACCTTTCTGCACAAGAGTTAAGGAAGTCCGATCCAAATGCTAAGCTAATATTGTTAACAAGAAATGACAGTAAGGAATGTATATATTGAGAGGGCAATATCAAGATACCCAGACTCGTGAAAAGAGGTCGACAAGAAGTTCGTGAACTCACACCATTTATTGTCCGAACCGCCCGTTTCTGAGCCAAAAATATCCCTTTAGAATGGGAAGAGTTACCCCAAAATATAATACCATACGACATAATCGAATGAAAATAAGCAAAGTAGACTAATTCTTGTGTTGAACGATCTCTCACTTCAGATACCGTTCGAATAGTATAAATGGCAGCATTACGTCTTTGAACAAGATCCTGAACGTGGGCTTTCCATGACAGTTTACTATCTATCTGAACACCTAGAAATCTGAACTGTTCAGTTTCACTGATCATATGCCCACTCTGTGAAATTAAAACGTCAGGCCTTGTTGAATTATGTGTTAGAAACTGTAAAAACTGAGTCTTACTGTGATTTAGCATTCGTTTATTTTCTATAAGCCATGAACGTAGGTCATGAACTGCATTATTTGAAACCGGACCAATGTTGCACAGAAAATCCTTTACTACCAGGCTAGTGTCATCAGCAAACAAATGTTTTAGAGTTACGTGTAATACTAGAGGGCATATCAGATATGTAAATAAGGAACAGGAGTGCCCCCCAGCACTGATCCATGGGGCAACTTCCCACTTGACCGTACCCCACTCAGTCCCCACATCACAGCCATTCTCAACACTGTGAATAATGGCCTTTTGCTGTCTGTTGCTAAAGTAAGGGGTGTATCAATTGTAAGCTACACCACGTATTCCGTAATGGTCCAACTTCTGGAGCAATATTTTGTGATCAACACAATTAAACGCCTTGGTTAAATAAAATAATTTGCCTAGTGTTTGAAATCTTTTTTAACCTCTCAGAGAAAAGAGAATATAGCATTTTCAGTTGTTAAACGACTTCTAAAGACGAACTGTACCTTTGATAGCAAATTATTTGGTATAAAATGATCAATTATCCTTACGTACACAGCCTTTTCAATAACTTTAGCAAACACTGATGGGATAGGAATAGGTCTAAAATTGTCTACATTATCTCTTACTCACTCTTTATAAAGCGGCTTTCCTACTGAGTACTTGAATCGTTCAGGAAATTGACCATTCCTAAAGGAAAAATTACAAATATAGTTAAATACAGGGCTAACAAGTGCAGTACAGTACTTTAATATTGTGCTAGGCACT
This sequence comes from Schistocerca gregaria, assembly GCF_023897955.1. Taxonomy (NCBI): domain Eukaryota; kingdom Metazoa; phylum Arthropoda; class Insecta; order Orthoptera; family Acrididae; genus Schistocerca; species Schistocerca gregaria. Next base: position 873,054,773 of record NC_064922.1, read on the forward strand.
CCATCACATGCATGAGAGTCCTTGGTCTTCAGTGATTTAATTATTGACTCTATCTCCCTCTCGTCTGTGTCACAGAGGAGTATGGCTGGTTCAGATGGCTCTGAGCACTATGCGTCATAACTTTTGAGGTTATCAGTCGCCTAGAAATTAGAACTAATTGAACCTAACTAACCTAAGGACATCACACGCAGCCATGCCCGAGGTAGGATTCGAACCCGCGACTGTAGCTGTCGCTCGGCTCCAGACTGTAGTGCCTAGAACCGCACGGCCACTCCGGTCGACCAGAGGAGTATTTCAGACATCAATCTCCGAAGGGCTTGTCGACGGGTCTTGAAAGTCTACTCTTCTTTTTCCACTGTACTATAAGTTTCTGTTAGTGAAGTATATAAAATTATGTCTTTTACATCAAAAATTGTGTTGCAGGTAAAGGACTAACATAGAAAGATAATTGTTAAATTTATATGACAGTTACTACGCGACATCTTCGAAAAGTATGCATACTAGATTTATATATTTTTTTGAAAAAAGTTTTTAAAAAAATTATAAGATATTATTGTTGCACTTGTTGACGATTCTTCCACATAATCGTCATCCCATTTAGTACATGTAGTGAACCGCAACACAAGTTTCTTTATGGTCTCCCCGAAGAACTCATCGGCCAGTTTCTTCCCCCTCTTCAGAGCTTCTTGCTGCACCAGCTCGTCGGTTGAAAATTTAATCCCGCTCATATGTACCTTCAGGGTGATGAGAAGATGTTAATCTGAAAGCGCCAAGTCAGGGCGGTTCAGAACATCCGAACCGAACAAGCTGAAGAATGCGTTGGTGGCTAAGGCTGTATGAGGACAGGCGTTGTCGTGCAGCAAACATACTCCTCTCTCCAGCATTCCCCTCCTTTTACTCTGAATACTCATTTTGAGTTTTTAAGGTCTCACATTATCTTTGTACGTTGATGGACTTCCCCTAAGGGAGAAATGCAACCAAAAGTATGCCTTTTCGGTCCCAAAACATTGAGGCCATGAGTCTTTCCCAGAAATTGTGGTTTTCAATTTTCTGGCAGATGGGGAACTGATCTGGCGCCACCGCGACGACTTATTTTTGACTCAGGGGCGTCATGAGCCACCCATGTTTCATCTCCTGTCACAACAGAGCTCAGAAAATTTTCACATTCAAATTCAGGTCGCTCGCGAAACTCGCGGGCGCTACTGATCGCATTTTTCTTGTGCTGTTCTGTCAGCTGTTTTGGGACTAATCTTGCGCTCAGTTTTCGGTATCCCTGTTTCTTATGAGTGTCTCGCACAAGAGAGTTTTGGAAACATCGCAGAAATTTCATCCACTGTCAATTTACGACCTTTACAGAAAGTTTCATCGATTTTTTGCACCAACTCATCAATGAAAATGGAATATCTTCCTCAGCTTTGTTCCCCATGAACATTTGTTCTGCCTAAGCCTCTTAAACACACTCGAGCTGTTTGTATCACATTCGCCGTAAACAGCTTTCATTCACGAAAGTATTTCCGTAGGCGTTATTCCTTCCACGAAAGTAAGAAGGGGGTCACAGGGCGTGACTCGCACTTGGTGGGATTTTTTACAGCTATCATTCACGCAACTGCACACGACAACGTGGGTTTACGTACTACCAAGTTCATGCGATGTTCGCTATGGTCAGGGGATCCCCATCTACCACTCAGTGATGCCAGTTCTATAAAAAAAAATGCCTCCCTCTCACTCTCTCTCCCTACATTTAGGGTGAATATGATTAACAGCGAAAATATGAAGTATACGATAAAAGAGGCAAAAACGGTTCAATAGACATGGGTCCGGAAACGAATCGTTTACGACATAGTTGCGAATGTGTAGCTGCTTTCCGCCAACGACTAGTATGAAATATTGTCCAGATTCGTACAGATTTGTTTGAAACATATAATTTTAGATTAATTCCCCATCTAGTTGGATTCAAATATCACTTGCGGTCTACCTTAACTAGAGGTAGAATAGCTCTTCAACATCCTACAATTTACTGTGTATTCCTACACGATAAAGGAGATTTTCTTCGCTTTTGGATACAATGCTGCATCCCTCCCTGCAGTGAGCTAAGAATTTTTTTTAAATTCCAGGATCATTTCGTAAAACTTGAAAAGACTGAACAATACGCTGCGCTAGTTCCTTAACCACATCGATGGTTGTGTCGCACACTCCACATTAGAAATGACCGCAGATAGAAAAATCCATGGAGTTGAGGTCAGGTGACACTCTAAGCAGTTTTCGCTATTAATCATGAAACACCCTGTATACGGGTGTCTCCCATAAATTATTTTATCTAAGGAAGTCACTGCCATTTCTTTCAAATTAAAATATTTATTCTTAAGCGTTACGCTTGTTGCTTCACAGGAGTTTTCTGGATTTTTTACTTTATACATTATTTCAAGAAATAGTAAGTTGTAATGTCATTGTGTCACTGTGATATTACTAGTGTTCGTTGTTTAGATGCCTGGTAAATGAAGTTCGTTGTTGGGAATCCTCTATGGACTTGGTCCTTTCACTCCCCACAGCCTTGTGAACTGCTAGCAACATACATTTGAAAAATCCTTATATTTTTGAAGTGGTTATTTCATACGGACATTCGATAGAAGGGTCTCGGATTTAATGTGTTATTCGTTTGAAGATATGAGCGAACAGTGATAACAAGTCTCCAAGATTAATCAGTGCTCCAGCAGCCACTCAGTAGCGCCTCCGTGTGCCGCACGCACTGTCCAGTTTCTACGCTATCCCCATCCCTCTATGCACTTCTCGGTATGTGTGCAAAGTGCATAAAGTGCATAATAAGTGAAGTTTTGCTACGCGGCAGAGCGCGGCCAGAGTTGCTATAGAAATGACTGTTTTGTGTTAGCTGTGTACTCTCTGGAATGAGCGACGCTTACTCAGATGGGATGGTATTATGAGCTTAAGAGACTCTCTTTGGTTAAAGGAAAAGTTGTAACTTGTGATATTACTTCCGGCGGGGGATGAGAATGTACGCAGAGTGAATTGTGTAAATTCTGAAAATATATAATTACCTACATTAATCAAGGTGAGTTCAGTGAATTCCTCGATATTATTTAGACTTATTTCACGTACAGGAACTTTTTTGACGTAAAACACAGGAAAGCGTGAAGGCTGACGAGTTGATCGAATCCTGCAACGTGGTCATGGCGATTCAAGTAAATTTCAGAAAAACAGAATTGTATGTTAATATATAACATTGCCAGATGACCCGTTCATTATACATGCTGAGCTTCGTCATAGCATATCAGTAGAAATCATTGCTTTTTGAATCAGTCGTATCTCATGACAGAGATAGTCGTTCACCTATAAATACAAAGGGCGTTCAAAGAGCCTCTCTGCAGTGCCGTATGATTGCTAGCCGCGAGTGCCGTATGCCGCAGCCAATATACCGAAATCAAACTCAGTGAAATACAAGTTATTAATTTATTGAATATTCATTTTTGCTTAATATTTTCACATTAAATGTTGAAAGTGTCCCCCCTGTTGTTGAATACAACACTCAATTCGTCTAATAATGTTTCCAAACACAAGTTGTAACATTTCTTCTGTAACAGAAGCAGTGAAAGTGGATATTGTAGTTTTCATTTCATCGATGGATTTTGGATGGTTTTCATAGACCATTGCTTTCGCTGCACCCCATGAAAAAAATCAGGTGGTGTTAGGTCAGCCGATCGTGGAGAACAAAGCCCTGTGAAATTATACGACCACCAAAAACATCGGCAAGCAGTGACATTGCAACGCGAACTGTATGTGGGATTACACCATCTTGTTGAAAATAACCGTTCAGTATTTCACTTAACAGAAGTTCTCCTATGAATTGGTACAGAATATAACTGCAGCATCATTGTGCGTTTATTGTTTCGATGAAAATTATGGGACCCACAATCCAACATCTAGAAACTGCAATTCAAACTCCTGTTTTCACAGAAAGAAGTGATTCCTCATGAATACACATTGGATTCGCAGTACTCCACATACCAGAATTCTGCGAGTTCACGTCCTGGGATAAATGAAACCACCCCTCATCAGTGAAAAACGTTTAATTAAGAAAACTCTAAATGCGGAAGGATATGATAAAATGCTATAGCATTGTGTGCTGCGTACAGTAGAGAAAGAGTTCGTAGATACTTTGTATCAGCTTGAAAGTGCACCTCGTCACAAAGCAGCAATTATGAGGTAACGGTGTGTACGCAATAAAGATGGTGAAATGGACTGACCTGCGCGGAGTCCCGAGATAAACCAAATGGAACGTGTGTGATATGAGATAGAACTTCGACATCGCTCTAGACCCCAGAGTCCGACGTCTTACTTACTCTCGTTTTTGCTCTTGACTGAGAATTAGCTGCCATTCCTCCAGACATTCGCAGACTCCAGTGGAGTCAACCCACCATAAAGGAGAAGGTGGACATACGTCATATTAAAGTCCGCCAATAGGCGTCCGGAGAATTCTGATCAGATGGTGTACAACCTCCGTCTCAATATAATAGGTACACTCCTGGAAATTGAAATAAGAACACCGTGAATTCATTGTCCCAGGAAGGGGAAACTTTATTGACACATTCCTGGGGTCAGATACATCACATGATCACACTGACAGAACCACAGGCACATAGACACAGGCAACAGAGCATGCACAATGTCGGCACTAGTACAGTGTATATCCACCTTTCGCAGCAATGCAGGCTGCTATTCTCCCATGGAGACGATCGTAGAGATGCTGGATGTAGTCCTGTGGAACGGCTTGCCATGCCATTTCCACCTGGCGCCTCAGTTGGACCAGCGTTCGTGCTGGACGTACACACCACGTGAGACGACGCTTCATCAAGTCCCAAACATGCTCAATGGGGGACAGATCCGGAGATCTTGCTGGCCAGGGTAGTTGACTTACACCTTCTAGAGCACGTTGGGTGGCACGAGATACTTGCGGACGTGCAATGTCCTGTTGGAACAGCAAGTTCCCTTGCCGGTCTGGGAATGGTAGAACGATGGGTTCGATGACGGTTTGGACGTACCGTGTACTATTCAGTGTCCCCTCGACGATCACCAGAGGTGTACGGCCAGTGTAGGAGATCGCTCCCCACACCATGATGCCGGGTGTTGGCCCTGTGTCCCTCGGTCGTATGCAGTCCTGATTGTGGCGCTCACCTGCACGGCGCCAAACACGCATACGACCATCATCGGCACCAAGGCAGAAGCGACTCTCATCGCTGAAGACGACACGTCTCCATTCGTCCCTCCATTCACGCATGTCGCGACACCACTGGAGGCGGGCTGCACGATATTGGGGAGTGAGCTGAAGACGGCCTAACGGTGTGCGGGACCGTAGCCCAGCTTAATGGAGACGGTTGCGAATGGTCCTCGCCGATACCCCAGGAGCAACAGTGTCCCTAATTTGCTGGGAAGTGGCGGTGCGGTCCCCTACAGCACTGCGTAGGATCCTACGGTCTTGGCGTGCATCCGTGCGTCGCTGCGGTCCGGTCCCAGGTCGACGGGCACGTGCACCTTCCGCCGACCACTGGCGGCAACATCGATGTACTATGGAGACCTCACGCCCCACTTGTTGAGCAATTCGGCGGTACGTCCACCCGGCCTCCCGCATGCCCACTATACGCCCTCGCTCAAAGTCCGTCAACTGCACATACGGTTCACGTCCACGCTGTCGCGGCATGCTACCAGTGTTAAAGACTGCGATGGAGCTTCGTATGCCACGGCAAACTGGCTGACACTGACGGCGGCGGTGCACAAATGCTGCGCAGCTGGCGCCATTCGACGGCCAACACCGCGGTTCCTGTTGCGTCCGCTGTGCCGTGCGTGTGATCATTGCTTGTACAGCCCTCTCGCAGTGTCCGGAGCAAGTATGGTGGGTCTGACACACCGGTGTCAATGTGTTCTTTTTTCCATTTCCAGGAGTGTATATGTGTTTTTACCATTTGATACATGTGATTGGACCAGGTAATCTCGGCCGAAAGTGAAATACTGACTATCTAAGCCGAGAGCTGTCACATGAGGAGTCTGACCCTTCCACTTTTGATCGTCATAAAGAGGGTATTTTAAGTCCAAAATGACAATAGTATTGTAGCAGCTGTAGACCTTTAAGAATATGTCTCCTCCTCTTCGGTGTGATATTTGTTCTGTACTGAAAATAAATCTGTGATAAACTGAACCTAAATATTACTCTAATTAATGATCGCTATATAAAACACATACTCAGGAACTCAATGTAAAGGAGAAAGATCAGAAAAAGAGTCACTTATTGCTTGTAAGGTGTGTAGGGAGTATCGGAAATACATTTACAAATATTGGGGCCAGATTCTTCAGACCAATTCAAGAAAACTGTATATGCTAGGTGTTCCTTAAGGATGACGAGAAAAGAACGGAACAGTTGCAGTCAAGATATTGTTCAAGTACCAAGGACCATTTAGAATGGTTCCAGTGGACAAATTACACGACTACCCCATTTTATGTCTATTTCATCGGTTCCTCGATACTCATGCACATATCACATATCAAATCACAGTCATCTGATCATAGTCGCAATATGAAATGTAACTTAGCTAGTAGCCCATCTGTTCCAATTCATAAACCAAACATTTCTCAAACTTCTTCTCCACCGTAATACCGGTATCTGGAAGATGGTCATTCATCTCCAGGCACAGTTCAGTATCGTGTTACATTTAAGGAAAAAACCGTGCACTTTCTCTTATTAATTTTGCAATTTTTCCGAAAAAAATTAACACAGCCATTTAACTCTGTCCAAAAAATGAAACATATCCATTGGCTAAGAAAAAAACTGCTGCATCCAGAAATGATCGTACGTTGTAACTACGTACACGTACACACTATCGGTGAGTATGTAACTGACTACAATTAAAATTCTATGTGGTAAGTTGAAAGACCACCAAAGTGCGTTAGTGTTGTTCGTGTTTATTGTAGTCTATGTTTTGTTTTGTTACAAGGTCTGCTAGGGCATATAACAGGCGTGAACGTCAGATATTGAGAGATCACTATGAAACACGAAGAGATGCGTCGTACCCGTGCCAGATTGCGTTATCGGCACACTGCAGAGTTTGAGTGAGTTCATTGTGGGTCTCTATTTGGTTGGCTGCTCGAATCGTGGCATACCCACATATTTGGAGCATTCGGATGTGACAGTGACCCACTTTTGTTCTGCATGGGGATGTGGCGCTATGCATAATCGTTGTCAAGTATCTGGTTGACTACATCTGACTTCCACAAGGAACCGCCGAACTGTGCACCAAGCATATCGCCGCCACATGAAATACTCACCAAGCATCAAAGAACAATTAACGGACTCCCTGATCATTCTGTGTAATCCCACACAACTGGTCGGTGGCTAGCAGCAACTGGACTACGGAATTATAGACCCAATGCATAGGCTGCTCTCAACACACAATGAAAACGGTTGCTGTGACCAGGAAGCGTGGGCTGCTGATCAATGGGATCACGTTTTCAGCAATGAACTACACAACCCTGGATGAGCACCATTGGACATTACGGTGACCAGGGGAGAGGCACAGTGGTGTTACAGGGCTCCTCATGGTGTGGGGAACCGCCTGTTTGGTCTTAAATCACAGCTCTTAGTGACTGAGGTAACTCTGTGTCTTCATGTGTTACCTCTTGTGTGACAATCTTGTGTTGCCAATTTCCAAAAGAACAGTGGCATACATCCCTATTAAATTACTCATGTAATGAATCCCTCCAGTAGTGGTACCTTTACAGATAGACTTAAATATGCTATTATCAAACCATTCCATAAGAAAGGAGACAAATCATCAGTAGAAAACTTCCATCCCATTTCATTATTGGCAATATTTTCAAAAGTGTTTTGAAGAGTTATGTACGATAGACTTTATAAACACTTAGCACAGAAATATATTCTCACTCAAAACCAGTTTGGATTTCAGAAAGGACTGTAAACTGATCAAACTATATTTACTTTTACAGATGATAAATCAAAAGTTATTACCACTTGTAATGTTCTGTGATCTGGCTAAAGCTTTCGATTGTGTTAAGCATGATATGCTCATACAAAAGTTAAAGTATTATGGGCTAACAGGAGTATCAGGCTCATGGTTCTCTGCCTATATCTTCAATAGAAAACAGTGTGTGTTTGTATCAGGCTTACCACACAGCCATAGTTATTCAAAATATGAAGCTATCAGACAAGGGGTGTCCCAGGGCTCTATTGTAGATCCCTTGTTGTTCCGATTATGTATTAATGACCTTCCATATGCAGTGTCACAAAATGCAAATTTTGTTTTATTTGCAGATGATGCAAGTATTGGTATAAAAAAGAGTACCTGTGATCTTACTGAGCAGTCAGCTAATGAAATATTTGTATCAATGGGTGGTTTACAGCAAATAGATCTCACTGAATTTTGACAATACAAAGTACATACAGTTTAGTACCTCACAAAGAATACCTGACCATATGAGTATAACGTATTCAAACATAAAATTAAATCTGTGGACAGTGTCAGATTTTTAGGGTTACAAATTGACCGCAACCTAAATTGGAAAACACACACTTTAGAACTTAATGAAACACCTTAGTTCAACTACAATTACAGTACGCATGATAACAGAAATAGGTGATTTAAAAATGAAGAAGTTAGTTCATTCGGCCTGCTTCCATTCACTAATGCTTTATGGAATCACCTTTTGGGGAACTTCCTCTCCAAAAGGGAACATTTTGAAAATTTAGAAGTGAGTCATTAGAATTATATCTGGTGTCAGTCCTTGATCATCATGCAGAGACCTCTTTAAGAAACTTAGTATTCTAACTACTGTTTCTCGGTACACATACTCACTGATATCCTTTCGTCATTTCCAGCATACGTCTTTTTACACAAAATAGTGCAAAACATGATTATAATAACAGAACCAAAAACAATTTGTACAAGAATATATAAGCTTAACATTAGTACGAAAAGGAGTCAAACACATGGGTACTCATATAGTCAATAACTTACCGGAGTATATCAAAGGTCTTGTAAGTGATATCTATCGGTTTCAGAATGAATGAGAGAACTTCCTGCTGGCCAACTCCTTCTACTCTGTTGATGAATATCTTCACAATGATTACAGCTCATAACTCCGTCTGCACAAGAATTGTACGATATCCATGAGCCTGAGAAAAAAAGAAAAGGAAAAAAAAAACCTTTGACTCTTTCCACATCCGAGAGACTCCTCTCCAAGGGATCCATGGAAAACGATAAATGTAGTGTAATGTATTGATGTCTGTGTGATGGTGAGGAACTCCTATTGCCGGCTGGATTCTCAGATCTGTTCCCAATAGAATGTGTGTGGGTACATCTGGGATTCAACTCTGTCATAGTGCGAGTGTCCAGGGTGACAGGATCAAGTACAAGAGTTGTGGACCAGTTTGATTCAGAAGAGGATCCAACAGCTTTATGACACCTTTCCCAACCGAATCGGTGCATCAACCCAAGTTCGAGGGGGTGCAACGTCGTATAGAAAAGTCAAGCCAAGTTCTTCTTTAATTTGATTCGATTTGTCGATTTGTAATCATTGAAATATCATATACCTTGTTAAGTTGTGAATTTTCGTTACGTCTCTCCTTCCCTTCAGAGTGCTTCGCTTTTTTTGTGAGCCAATGTATTCACTTGTTTTCTCAGCTCCGCTTGTTTCTTTTAGTGTTTCTCAGTTAGTGATGTCCTTTTATCCTCCTTTCTTCATTACCCGTGTCCTGCCATGTTTCTCTTTTTCCTCCTCCTCGCTCTTCTCTTCTTTCAGATCCATTACCCCTTATACATTGTTAATATTTGCAGCCGTTCTTCCTCAGTGGTTACTTCAGTGCTGTTTATGTTGTGGATAAGAAAAAAACTATTATTCGTCTTTTATGAGACGAGTAATAATCGTATCTGCAGCTACTAATGGGTTATTTCACTTACTGTGCCAAATTACTCTAATAACTGAAGTGGTATGATACCTATCTTATCGAAGAATGGGTAACTCTTAATTAATCATTGATAAGGATAGGTTTAAGGGCGTCGGTGAAACTTCTGCAGGCTAACATCGTGACATGGAAAAATTGGCAACAAGTGGCAGATGTGTCCAAATGAGGAGAGTGTGTATGAAAGAGCGTCAAAAGATGAAAGTATTAACAACTTGATATCATTTTCGCAATTTGGCCTCTGGAGAGGTGCGCTAATTTTTGTGTGTGAGACATTTTTTGGACTAAGCGCAAGTTGAGGATATAAGACAACTTCCTTTATTTAATAAAATAATTTGACTGAGTAGATACTACACAAAGCATGCATAATTTATAGCTTTGTGGAAGTAATGGACAAGCTCACCAATTGCTCTTTTCATATTCAGCAAATGTGAAGTATAAGTGTATGAAGAGCAGTAAAACAACGGGTGTCCCAGTTTAAGATGAAAACTCAGAGGTCCTCGGAGTATTTAAGTGGCATGACACCTTGAAATTGGTGCACGTCGTATATTAAAAGTTATACAAAATTGAATATACGTCTCGTCTAATGTACAGCTATTTCACGTCCATTCATGGAGTCACATGGCGAGAAAATGCTTTCATTCCCGGTTCCACTGATTATTTATCTTCGGAGACGTTTCTACTTATTTCGTATTGAGCATGGGCAGACTAGTGTTCAAGTGTGATGATTTTGATCTACTTTGGTTACATGGCCAACTTCATTACCAGTGAGATCTCACTTTTATTAATGTTGAGAAACAAAACCTTTTGACTTTGTTTGGAAAAATAGTTCTTGATGTGAATGTGACTTGTTCAAGAGATTTATACCCTGGTTCGCTCTGTATCTTTTATACCACTCAGCCTTTCCAAGATATGTATGCAGCTGAGGAACTGTCCATAAATCTCAAGATGATGCTTCAGTTTGAGGAAGTCTGTAAGGGAATCATGTGGAATGGATTATTAATGGAGAAGGAAATAATAAACGTACACACTGATACTGTTTTGTGAAACAGTTGTATTTTTAAAAAAGTGTGCTACAAGGCAAGTGTGCTTGGGTGTGGCGTTGATCCGTCATGTGTTGAGTGGCCAGCTGCGGAGTCTCGTGGAGACCTCAGCGGTAGTAGTAGGGGTAGGCAGCGTAGGGGTAGGCGGAGTAGGCGCTGACGACGGGGGCGGCGCGGTAGGCGGCGGCGGCGTACGGGTAGCCGTAGTAGCCGTAGGTGGCCGCGTAGGGCGGCGCCACGTACACTGCCTCGGAGCCCTTCAGGTCCTTCTCCTCAGCGGCGAAGGCCACGGCCACCAGCAGGGCCATCAGGACGGCGCACACCTGCAGCAGACACACCTTGTCACCCCACATCAGGAAAACAGCTTACCACGTCAAACAAGTAATGGCATTCACACATTTGGATCTCATACATTTTCCTTAAACCAGTAGAATCTGCGCTCAAATGTAGCTATATCTAGGAGCTAGACTAGACTATGCTGTCCAAGATGACAAAGCTTTATCAGATATGTGAATAGCTTTGTATGTTCCTCAGGGGACTGTACTCGGCCCACAGTTATTTAAATTTACTTAAGAAATGTTTTCTAAGCAGTATTTACACCTCACTGCTATTTTAAGGATGCTTCTCTCCAGAAATTATATCTAGGGGAAATTGTTGCAATGTCTAGCATCACCGACAATGAGAATGGCGGCTGATACAATAACTACAATTGCTTAAAGTACGTAAGTTTATGGATGTGTGCATGTAGAAAGACCTAAATTGTTCAATTCAAGAGTCATCAGGGTACCAGTTTTTTCTAATACCTCATACCAATCACAAACAGTAGAAAATATAAGAATGTCATGGAAACAATGAGGGAGTTACTACATCACAAATTAAAACTGTGTTGGATCAGTACTCGAGCCCTCGTATCTGCCCTTCAAGATTATTACCCTCTCTATCTAACAAGCGGAATATGTGACAGGAAAAGACTGAAAGCTGACTGCTCACCACATCTTCCACAGAAGATCTTGTACTGCACTCTGAGTGAACAGGTATAATGAAGACTGACTTAGCCACAGGAGAGACTCAATTATTTTACTTTTGGCAGTCTGTGCACTGCTCTGAGTGTATGTGACAAGTCAAAACATCCTGCGAATGACAAGTATCCTGTTCTGATCTTGGCTTTACCTTTTCAGGTACAGTAAATACATCCATTAAATTCCAAGGATGCAGTCAAAACAAAACTAACAACGTTTGGCTGGGCTGAATTCCCTCTCTTTTATGGATAAAGAAGAGCGTAGTGAGAACATGAAGATTCACACAATAAATGCAGTATATATTATTGCGAAAACTCTATGGAACTGCAGTCTGCCTGGGAGGTATGTTAAATACATAATTTCTTATTCTGCAATGTTGTGTGGGTGCGCTTGTTCCATACTACGCTCTATTAACAAAAGAAAGTACCACGAAAGAGAATAGCCATGATGGACTCTTGTCCTCTTCACTGGAGTGCTTTAGAAGTAACGGAAAAGTGAATGACTTGTGAAAGATGTCATTCCACAGATGAAAATAAGCATGTCTTATTACGTATCCACAAGGGCATCTCACATATCCTATGTATACGTCACACATGGCCTATAGCATTGAATTTTGACAACTTGAGACAATCGGTTATCTGTTTCCTCTTATAACTGAAAATGTATAGATATCGCTGCGTGGCTGTGTTCGCGTTTACATCTCTGGCTTTCGTTTTTGTACAGAAAACTGATCGTGAACTAAGGTTAACACATAAACTTTTTTCTCTCCGTAATTAGATCTGCCACCACATATTTCCACTAACTGTTAATTGATTGCCGTAAATTTGTCTTTAAAGTTACCTGAAACCATTGCCTAATCAACAGAAGATTTTTTAAGAAAGAGACACGAATATCGATCTTCATACATCTAATACATGAAACGCAGTGATTTTAGATTTATTCTGAAAGATCACCCAAAGTGGACGAATGTTGAACTCTCACAGTCTCCCTTAATACGAGCTTCACACAACAGTTGCCTCAGGAAAGATTAAATTCCGTTTGAGCTCATAAAACAATAAAAGTGACAAACTACCAGCATTTGAAAATAGCATTAAAGCGAACAATCACGTCCCTGCGGAATTGCCATGATTTCTGACTTTTTTCTTCGAATAATATGAAATTGACTCAAATAAAGACTTAAACATTGCCTGTACAAACTTGGTACTTGTGTACCAAGTCGAATCAAGGAATAATAGCGTTTGCATGATAAAGTCTAACAGGTATCTAATAAATAGAAAATGTTTTACTACAAAAAAATGTTTAAAATCTGAAAATCTAAGTCTGTTGAAACCGGTTACCTTGAGTGAAATATATTTTTTGTAGTATTAGTTTCAAATGATATTGAACAAATAGAAAATCAGTTACAGACGTTTGAAATATTTCAGAAAGTTAGTAAGCCTGAGAATGTTTTTGAATGTGGAACTATAATTTAAATCCTGAAAGTTATGATCATTAACTATACTATTAGATTCACTGCATTGTGATAACAGACAACTGCGTATTAAAACTGTTCTATTTATTGAACGGTTTTCAAACTGAAAAGGATTTCTTTTATCTAAAAAATTTTCATTTGATTTTGTACTTTGAGTGATATAGTAAAAGCGAGAGAGAGTCCTCTTGTTTCCTCCACTGGCTCCGAATGAAGGTAACAGAAGCAAAATTTGCACAGACCAGAGCTGAGTATTATTGTAAAATTGAAATTTCAGTATGGAGAAAGTTTTCCACCCAGTAATGAAAGTTACTGTTGAGGAAACTGCCCATAAAAATGTAAGTGTTTTTAGAACAGTAAATATAGTCTGATGTCAATAAGAGTACGTCATAAAGGTATCATAATTTTCCTGCAAAGCCCATGATGTTAGAATGAACATTATTTTCTGTTAGCCCTTGGATAAGTAATGTCTATGAACGGTGAGTTAACTAGGCAGCTTGTAAGAAGACAATAGTTTGAATTCTCTCAGGCCGTACTAACAGCCCAGTCTGCCTATAAGCGCTGTGAGCGTAATGCAAAAAAAGGGAGAGCCCTCGTTTGCAGCAACGTGCCTCGAGTACTGAAGTAGAAGAAACCTTTACTTGCATATGGGAATGTCATTGACTGACTTGTGGGTAACTTGCGACAAGAGTTCCACGAACTAGATATCCCTGAAATTATGTATTTTCCACCTTGAATAAGTCTCAAAGTACTCATGGCTCTTCACGAATTATATACATTATGATTTTCATCGCAGGTGTAAGCAATTAAGCTTGCCCGTCCTCCTGTGGAGTACTGCTGCGCGGTGTGCGACCCTTACCAGGTAGGATTGACGTAGGACATCGAAAAAGTTCAAAGGAGGGCAAATAACTTAGTATTATCGCGAAAAGGGAAGAGTATGTCACCGAAATAGTACTCTAGCCAGAGTGACGATCACTAAACCAAAGGCGTTTCTCGTTGCTACAAGACAAGATCTTTTCGCTATATTTCAAGCACCAACTTTCTCCTCCAAAAGCGAATATGTTTTGTTGACTCGCACAAACAAAGGGAGAGATAAGCAGCGTAATTAAATAAGAGAAATCATAACTCGCAGAGCAAACTTTAACTGTTCCTCTTCGAGGCTGTTCGAGACTGGAAGGTTAGAAACATAATGTGACAGGGGTTTGGTGAACGCTTTGCCAGGCAATTAAGTGTGAACTGCAGAGCAGTCATGTAGATGTACATTACCAAGCGATCCTCTCTGTAAATAAGTGTAATGTAACACGTGTTAATATACGAAGGAATACGGTATGGTTTGAGCACACGACCGCCAGTCAGACATTGTAATCAACTACTGTTTCATGCCCTAGAAGTGCTTTCGTGGAGCACGATGTACCTGCATATGTCTGGAGGGTACATCATCTACAGTTTCACACTGAACGAGTTGCGGAAAAGGAGAACGTACCACGAGTACTGGAGTAGAACAAAGCTTTAGTGGTGCAAAGGACCAGCATTTCTATAGGACAGAAATCAGCGATAGTCTATGGCATACTATAAGCTTTAACAAAAATCTCCACATATTCATCTGTAATTCTAGGTATGTTCCACAAAAATACCACAAATTACAATTAAGAACCCACTGTAACTCACACAGATATGCCTTTCTGGCGTGTTGATAATGCAGCTAATGTCCTTACGACTAAAGGCCGGAAGATGAAGCTGTGAATTCGAAATGAACATTGGCAAAGCGGAAATTCTATTGAGAAGACTCAAGACAGATTCTATTATGGACTTCTACAATACTTGCGCTGTCTCTGTTTTGCCAATAAATCTCCGCTATGATTGCTATGATGTAATAAAGTGTTGTTGAGATTAAATGCGTTACCGTTCGATATGGAAAGAATTGGTCTACGCATCGATAGTTTCAACAGTTCGAAGCAAGCAGAGTCGGACCTAGAAGCCCTAGACCAAACATAACTGTGAATCTTACAGGCAGTAGTGGTCTGGTCATAGAAAAATCATTAAAGGGAGGTACAGGTTACAATAACGTAGAATGACATTGACAGCTTGGGAAAAGATGTAACTTCATGCCGAAGAGTCCCAATGTAGTTGGATTTACCGTGATACTTGGTGAACTAAAACTTCTCATGAACCAGGCACCTACTGCAGAAATGGAGAACATACCACACGTACTAGAAAAGAGCAAACCTTTGGTGCTATACAGGACTGGCAAGAACAATCAGACTAACGTAGAGCTGAAACGTACGATGGGCAGTCAAGAAATAAACAGTTCCCGAGTTACGGTGTGATATCTTCTCACACGCAAAAATCCCAAAGCAGAGCAAGGTACGTGCAAGATAAGAATATTACAATTTTCAGCGGTTCTGAGCAAGCAGAGTTAGACCCAGATTATGCAGGTTACGGTTAGGAGCGGCCTATGGCACTTGGGCACGTGGTACTTACGAAAGCCTTCATGGTGTCGGCGGAGGTGGTTGGAGACGAGCTGCGGTCAGAGAGCAGAGGAGCCTCGGAACCCGAGTGATGCCCAGCGGTGGCCAGTGGTCCCTTATATACGGCGCGGTCGGCCCCCGTCCTTGGCGGCTTCTGCCCTGGGCTGCCCACGGGTTCGCCGACCGGCTCCGCCTTTTGCCGGCCTTTCGGCTGCCGCTGCTAAGCTTACACACTACTTAATCTAACTTACATTAACTTACGCTAAGGACAACACTCTCACCCATGCCCGAGAGAGGATGAACCTCCGAGGGGGGAAGCCGCACGGACCGTGGCCACAGACCGCGAGGCTGCCCAGCGCGGAAAAAAGTCTGTTAATAGTGCTATTAAACTTTCCTCTATATAAAGTCAGTATCTCAGTGCACCGAGTAAATGTTTTATTTAGTGTGACTCTATCTATCAGAGTGAACTTACTGTTTCTCGAAAGTTAGGCTGTTAGTTTATGTAGAATTTCTATGTGATATCAGTTTCAGATGGAACAACAACAATCCAACGTGCAGGCCTTAGAAGAAGCAGAAAAGGCAGAACTAACTGCGTGTGACCCAGAGATAGAAACTTTAAGACCATTAAGGTTACATTCCACTCCGACAGTCCGAAATGCCCACCAAGGAGGAGACTTAGCAAATTTACTCTCTGGGCCGGATTTTATTGTCTAACAGAGCGAAGTATCTGGGAATGCACGGTAACAGGCGAATCTTGCTAAAATAGTTACGGAATCAGTAACTGAAATCACAGACTTTAAAAAGTTACAGGAACAGTTTTCACAACAAGGACAGAAAATTCGGCCTGAAGCTACCACTCCTCCCGTTGCGGACTAAGTTGTGTAGGTATCCACCATTAATTCAGGCCATCAGAAAAAGATAGCGGATGAGTCTGACGAACGTAAGCGATACTTTTCCTCAGAGATAAATATATGGTCTGAGACAAGTGAAGTGGAAGTTAAATGAAATGTAGATGGAAAGATTAAGTTGGTGGTTGCAATCTTACTTGGCGCTAATACATCTTGCGATTCAAACGTTCAGGAGCAGCTACATAGGATTAAGCGACAGAGAGATTCGAATCTCGAACAATGGAAAACTCTGATGACTTGTCAAGTAGACAAGGTGTCTGAAGAAGCAGAACAAGTGTGATAGCAATACAGGATAGTAATACATTGTACGTGATACAGTACAGCCACAAACCTCGAGCACCGCATCATATTGTGGAAATGCAGATCAGTTTCAAATAGAGCCGAGAAACAACATGAATCCAAATCCTGAGGTGACTCCCACCACATAAGACTATGCTGCAGTGCTTATGGAAAAGAAACTTTGAAGCTTAGACAGTTCCGACGTTAATAACTGATAAATGTTATAGTTATTGAAGGTTTAACAGTAGACTACATCCTCAGTGAGGTTTTTTCTCTTGAAAATGAGACACAAAGTTCGACTTTTCAGAGGGTGATATCTCATGCCAGATCAACAGTGTGGTAACCTGATTAGAGCTAACAAAGCAAGAAAAGAGTTGTGGAAAATATTGCAGACAGAATCAGCTATGTGTTATTCATGAGAAACGCCATCACATGCAGAATTTACTGGTCTGGAAAATTTGTGTGCTTCTACTTTACACAGAAGTTCAGTAAACATTATGAGGAGCCCAGCACATTGACCTTTACAATAGCAGCAGTTGACAGACAGAGTATTGCAACATTCGGATGTTTTTCAGGAACGCCCAGGTAACATTAAAGGATGTATACATACCTTTTAGGTGTGTTTCCTCACCCAACGTTTACCACATCTTTTATGTAGCTCCCTGGTCACTATGGTAGACACTTGAAGACGAATTTTAGAGGATGTTGAGATGGGATTTGATGGAGACATCCATAAGTCCATATTGTAGCTCCTTTCTGTAGTGCCTAATGCAGGTGGAAAGACGCATTTGTGTTCGATGCTTGGGTGATTAACAAGATTATTGTACCAGTTTGGACACTCCTGGACAAAATGTGTGCCTTAATACTAAAGTTTCGTGGTGTAAAATACTCACCAAACATCGATCTCTGACCTTCATATTGGCAAGGATCAAGAAAACCAGAGCCAAAGAAATATACTGCCTACATTTGCACTGAAAGGTCATGTTACTTCAGGGTTCTTCCATTTGGGTTGAGCATACATCAAGAGTTTAATGTAGGCATTAGACACAGTGTTGGGACCAGAACTTAGGAGTGAACTAACTTCAGTTGTGGATGACCTTCTATTGGCAACAACGGCATTGGAGGAACAAATTACCCTACTTCCACAAGTGCTAGACATTGAAGCAAACTGGGATTACAGCTAATCATAAAAAGTCACATTTTTGTCTAATATGAATCAAGTATCTTGGTCAACTCATTAATTTGGAAGGTATTCTATCTCATAGTGGCAAGATACTAGCGATTAATAATTTTGAAGTACCAGAAACTAAAAAAGATTCTCTTTGATATCAGTCTATCAATCTCAGAACTTTGCTTTGATTGTTGAGGAAAGATGTACTAAGGCAGTGGACATCAGAATGTTAGAAATCGTTTGAAGCAATTAAGACATTGCCAGTATGTTCTCAAATTTTAATGCCACACTCATACGTCTTCAGAGTCTGGACTGAACCCTCAGCTGTAGGTTTTTGTGCGTCATTTCAAGTCGGATTTTCCCAGAATGTGAAAGGTCTTATACTACTACAGAGCTGCAAGTACTAGTCGTGGTATGGGCATTTCAGAAATTTTATTACTATTTGTATGGGAAGGGCAACGGCACTGCCACAATGGTTGCACCGGTTCCCGTGAGATCACCGAAGTTAAGTGCTGTGGGGCGTGGTCATCATTTGGATGGGTGACCATCCAGGCCGCCATGCGCTGTTGCCATTTTTCGATGTGCACTCATCCTCGTGATGCCAATTGAGGAGATACTCCTCCGAATAGTAGCGGCTTCGGTCAAGAATACCATCATAACGACTGGGAGGACGGTGTGCTGACCCCACGCCCCTCCTATGAGCATTCTCCACTGAGGATGGCTCGGCGGTCGGATGGTCTCGGTAGGCCACACGTGGCCTGAAGATGGAGTGCTTTTATTTGTATGGAAAAGAGACAGTAGTTTACTAGTGGCGCAATGCCTGTTAAACTTGTAGTTACAGATTTGCCACTGGTGTTTGTCGCTAGCTGTCACTTGCATGAGCTAAGATTGTTTTGTGCCATTCCACAGAGTCCCCTCTGTCTTCCCTCCTACTCTTCACATCATCTCTTGGTCATCACAAGTGTTAATGATGTAGTTTGATTTCCACACTTCTAAATGTGGTTCTTGATTTTCCTCCAAAATGTTTATTGCTATTTTATGTTTCTACAGTTGTTTCTGGGACTGAATTTGAGATTATTGTATCTCGACATTTAATGCAAGATCCCAACTCTACGAAAACCATGCCACTTGGTGCCATGGTATAGCTAGTTTTGTAACTAGAGTATGTGGTGCTGGTTAACTGAGTACCGTTATGATGATGGATACCCTTTCAAACAATACTGTAAGTTAATTTCTTTCCCCCTTGGTTGCCAATGAATTCAAGTAGGTTCAGTCTAAATATGTCACCAATTTATTGTGCTTTCATGGTGACCTATGTTTTTGTCAGATATTATCATGCTAGGTCGGGTTTGGAACGTCTAAATGTAAAGTTTGAACAAGTAATGGACTCTTTTTTGATAGACTCTTTTTTGATAGCGGCCGAAGGGCGTAAAAAGGAGCTACTCAGTATCCAGAAACCCCTATGTAATACATAATTGGCCACTAGATATGACAAGCAGCTGACTCGCCAACACAAAACAAGGAGGGGCGCGCTGTGTTGTCGGTAGAGAAGCAGCAACAGTAGACTGGGTCGGTAAGGAAAGCTCAGTGACATCGAATGTGGTCCAGTCACTGGCCGTCAACTCAGCAACAAATCCATCAGGGCCATTACAGCCATTCCGGATCTGCCGAGGTCGTCTGTTGGTGGTGTGATTGTGAAGTGAAAACCCGAAGGAACAACCACAACTAAACCAAGACCAGACTCACCTTATGTTCTGAGTGATAGAGAGCATCGAGCAATGCGGATGGAGGTTGTAAGAAATGCCATGAAATCAACAGAAGAATCACTCGTAGAGTTCCAATTTGTTATCAGCAGTCCACCTGACAGAGTGACTGTTCGCAAAGAGTAAGAAAGAATGGCGTCCAATGATTGAGAAGTTCCCTGTAAACCACACGTTTTTGTACTCAATGTTAAGTGACACCTGACATGGTCCAAATACCGACGCTACTCGATGGTGGATGACGGAGAACGAATGATTTGGAGTGATGAGTCACGCCATGCCCTCTGACAGAAGGGTTTGGGTTTGGCGAATGTCTGGAGAACATTATCTGCCGTCCTGCGCAGTGCCAACAGCGAAGTATTGGGTAGGTGATGATATGGTATGAGGGTGCGTTTCGTGGTTTGTACGTAGACCTCTTATTGCAGGAATTGTGAGGTAACTGTGGGGAATAACGCCCTGAAATGGACTGACCTGACTGGAGTCCTGAGCTAATCCAAACGGAAGATCTGTGAGATGAGTTAGAATTTCAACATCGCTCCAGAATCCCAGCGTCAGACATCGTTACTCACCCTGATTTCGGTTCTTTTTAGGAAGAATTAGCTGCCATTCCTTCAGACATTCACACACTCCAACGCAGTCAACCCACCATAAAGGAGGTCATGACGATGTTAATTTTTGGGGCGCTCAACTGCGCGGTTATCAGCGCCGTACAAATTCCAAACCTTTGCTCAGTCCAAACTCATCATTTTCATCTCGAGGCAGGTGAAAATCCCTGACCCTTCTGGTAATCGAACCTGGTACTCCGTGATTGCGAAGCGAGAACGCGACCGCGAAACTACGAGCTGCGGACCCAATAAAGGAGAAGGTGGACAAACCTCATATTAACGTCCACTGGTCGGCATCTGGACAGTTCTGATCAGATGGTGTACAACCTCCGTCTCAATATAATAGGTGTATGTTTTTGCCATTTTATTCATGTGAGTGGACCAGGTAATCTAGGCCGAAAGTGAAATAATGACTCTCCAAGCCGAGAGCTGTCACATGAGGAATCTTACCCTGCGACTTTTTATCGTCATATCGAGGATGTACTAAGTCCAAAATGACAATAGCATTGCAGCAGTTTTACCTCTTTAAGAATATGTCTCCTTCTCTTCGGTGTGATATTTGTTCTGTACTGAAAATAAATCTGTGACAAACTGAATCTAAATATTACTCTAATTAATGATGGTTTAATGTTACAGTGACTGCTACATAAAATGCATACTCAGGAACTCAATGTAAAAGAGAAAGATCAGAAAAGAGCCACTTGTCGCTTGTAACGTGTGTATGGAGCATCGGAAATACATTTACAAATATTGTTGCCAAATTCTTCAGACCAATGCAGGAAAACTGTATCTAAGGATGTCGAGAAAACAACGGAACAATGGCAGTCAAGATATTGTTCAAGTACCAAGTACCATTTAGAATGGTTGCAGTGGACAAATTACACGACTACCCCATTTTATGTCTATTTCATCAGTTCCTCGATACTCATGCACATATCACAAATCAAATCGCAGTCATCTGATCATAGTTGAAATATGAAATGTAATTTAGCTAGTAGCCCAGCTGTTCCATTTCATAAACCAAACATTTCTCAAACTTCTTCTCCACCGTAATACCGGTATCTGGAAGATGGTCATCCATCTCCAGGCACAGTTCAATATCATGTTACATTTACGGAAAGAAAGTGCACTTTCCCTTATTAATTTTGCAATTTTACCGAAAAAAATTAACACAGCCATTTAACTCTGTCCAAAAAATGAAACATATCCATTGGCTAAGAAAAAAACTGCTGCATCCAGAAATGATCGGACGTTGTAACTACGTACACGTACACACTATCGGTGAGTATGTAACTGACTACAATTAAAATTCTATGTGGTAAGTTGAAAGACCACCAAAGTGCGTTAATGTTGTTCGTGTTTAGTGTTGTCTATGTTTTGTTTTGTTACAAGGTCTGCTAGGGCATATAACAGGCGTGAACGTCAAATATTGAGAGATCACTATGAAACACGAAGAGATGCGTCGTACCCATGCCAGATTGCGTTATCGGCACACTGCAGAGTTTGAGTAAGTTCATTGTGGGCCTCTATTTGGTTGGCTGCTCGAATCGTGGCATACCAACATATTTGGAGCATTAGGATGTGACAGTGACCCACTTTTGTTCTGCATGGGGATGTGGCGCTATGTATAATCGTTGTCAAGTATCTGGTTGACTACATCTGACTTCCACAAGGAACCGCCGAACTGTGCACCAAGCATATCGCCGCCCCATGAAATACTCACCAGGCATCAAAGAACAATTAACGGACTCCCTGATCATTCTGTGTAATCCCACACAACTGGTTGGAGGCTAGCAGCAACTGGACTACGGAATTATAGACCCAATGCATAGGCTGCTCTCAACACACAATGCAAACGGTTGCTGTGACCAGGAAGCGTGGGCTGCTGATCAAGGGGATCAGGTTTTTAGCAATGAACTACGGTTCTACACAACCCTGGATGAGCACCATTGGACATTATG
Organism: Schistocerca gregaria; assembly: GCF_023897955.1. Classification (NCBI taxonomy): domain Eukaryota; kingdom Metazoa; phylum Arthropoda; class Insecta; order Orthoptera; family Acrididae; genus Schistocerca; species Schistocerca gregaria. The sequence continues at coordinate 873,077,434 of NC_064922.1, forward strand.
GTGACCAAGGGAGAGGCACAGTGGTGTTACAGGGGGCCTCATAAGGTGGGAACCGCCTGTTTGACCTTAAATCACAGCTCTTGGTGACTGAAGGAACTCTGAGTCTTCATGGGTTACCTCTTGTTTGACAATATTGTGGTGCCAATGTCCAACACTTGTCCATAAGTGGCATAAGTCTCTATTAAATTACTCATGTAATGTATCCCTCCACAGTGGTACTCTTCCAGATAGGCTTAAATATGCTATTGTCAAACCATTACACAAAAAAGGAGACAAATCATCAGTGGAAAACTTCCATCCCATTCCATTATTGGCAGTATTTTCAAATGTGTTTCAAAGGGTTATGTATACTAGACCCTATAAACACTTAGTACAGAAAAATATTCTCATTCATAATCAGTTTGGATTTAGGAAAGTAAAGAAAACTGATCAAGCTATATTCACTTTTACAGATGATAAATTAAAAGTTATTACCACTTGGAATATTCTGTGGTCTGGCTAAAGCTTTCGATTGTGTTAAGCATGATATGCTCATACAAAAGTTAAAGTATTATGGGATAACAGGAGTATCAGGCTCATGGTTCTCTGCCTATATCTTTAATAGAAAACAGTATGTGTCTGTATCAGGCTTACCACACAGCAATAGTTATTCAAAATATGAAGCTATCAGACAAGGGGTGTCCCAGGGCTCTATTTTAGATCCCTTGTTGTTCCTATTATGTATTAATGACCTTCCATATGCAGTGTCACAAAATGCAAATTTTGTTTTATTTGCACATGATGCAAGTATTGGTATAAAAAAGAGTACCTGTGATCTTACTGAGCAGTCAGCTAATGAAATATTTGTATCAATGGGTGGTTTACAGCAAATAGATCTCACTGAATTTTGACAACACAAAGTACATACAGTTTAGTACCTCACAAAGAATACCTGACCATATGAGTATAACGTATTCAAACATAAAATTAAATCTGTGGACAGTGTCAGATTTTTAGGGTTACAAATTGACTGCAACCTAAATTGGAAAACTCACACTTTAGAACTTAATGAAACACCTTAGTTCAACTACAATTGCAGTACGCATGATAACAGAAATAGGTGATTTAAAAATGAAGAAGTTAGTTTATTCGGCCTACTTCCATTCACTAATGCTTTATGGAATCACCTTTTGGGGAACTTCCTCTCAAAAAGGGAAAATTTTGAAAATTTAGAAGTGAGTCATTAGAATTTTATCTGGTGTCAGTCCTTGATCATCATGCAGATACCTCTTTAAGAAACTTAGTATTCTAACTACTGTTTCTCGGTACACATACTCACTGATATCCTTTCGTCATTTCCAGCATACGTCTTTTTACACAAAATAGTGCAAAACATGATTATAATAACAGAACCAAAAACAATCTGTACAAGAACTATATAAGCTTAACATTAGTACGAAAAGGAGTCAAACACATGGGTACTCATATAGTCAATAACTTACCGGAGTATATCAAAGGTCTTGTAAGTGATAACTATCGGTTTCAGAATGAATGAGAGAACTTCCTGCTGGCCATCTCCTACTCTGTTGATGAATATCTTCACAATGATTATAGCTCATAACTCCGTCTGCACAAGAATTGTACAATATCGATGAGCCTGAGAAAAAAAGAAAAGGAGAAAAAAAACTTTGACTCTTTCCACATTCGAGAGACTCCTCTCCAAGGGATCCATGGAAAACGATAAATGTAGTGTAATGTATTGATGTCTGTGTGATGATGAGGAGCTCCTATTGCCGGCAGGATTCCCAGATCTGTTACCAATAGAATGTGTGTGGGTACATCTGGGATTCAACTCTGTCATAGAGCCAGTGTCCAGGGTGACAGAATCAAGTACAAGAGTTGTGGACCAGTTTGATTCAGAAGAGGATCCAACAGCTTTATGACACCTTTCCCAACCGAATCGGTGCATCAAACCAAGTTCGAGGGGGTGCAACGTCGTATAGAAAAGTCAAGCCAAGTTTTTCGTTAATTTGATTCGATTTGTCGATTTGTAATCATTGAAATATCATATACCTTGTCAAGTTGTGAATTTTCGTTACGTCTCTTCTTCCCTTCAGAGTGCTTCGCTTTTTTTGTGAGCCAATGTATTCACTTGTTTTCTCAGCTCCGCTTGTTTCTTTTAGTGTTTCTCAGTTAGTGATGTCCTTTTATCCTCCTCTCTTCATTACCCGTGTCCTGCCATGTTTCTCTTTTTCCTCCTCCTCGCTCTTCTCTTCTTTCAGATCCATTACCGCTAATACATTGCTAATATTTGCAGCCGTTCTTCCTCAGTGGCTACTTCTGTGCTGTTTATGTTGTGAATCAGAATAAAACTATTATTCGTCTTTTATGAGACGAGTTATAATCGTATCTGCAGCTACTAATGTGTTATTTCACTTACTGTGCCAAATTACTCTAATAACTGAAGTGGTATGACACCTATCTTATCGAAGAATGGGTAACTCTTATTTAATCATTGATAAGGATAGGTTTAAGGGCGTCGGTGAAAGTTCTGCAGGGTGACATCCTGACATAGAAAAATTGGCAACAAGTGGCAGATGTGTCCAAATGAGGAGAGTGTGTATGAAAGAGCGTCAAAAGATGAAAGTATTAACAACTTGATGTCATTTTCGCAATTTGGCCCCTGGAGAGGTGCGCTAATTTTTGTGTGTGAGAAATTTTTTGGACTGAGCGCAAGTTGAGAATATGAGACAACTTCCTTTATTTAATAAAATAATTTGACTGAGTAGATACTACCCAGTTTAAGATGAAAACACTGTGAAATAGGCGAATGTCGTATATTAAAAGTTATACAAAATTGAATATACGTCTCGTCTAATGTACAGCTATTTCACGTCCATTCATACAATCACATGGCAATAAAATGCTTTCATTCCCGGTTCCACTCATTATTTATCTTCAGAGACGTTTCTACTTATTTCATATTCAGCGTGGGCAGTCTAGTGTTCAAGTGTGATGATTTTGATCCACTTTGGTTACATGGACAACTTCATTACCAGTGAGATCTCACTTTTATTAATGTTGACAAACGAAACCTTTTGACTTTGTTTGGAAAAATAGTTCTTGATGTGAATGTGACTTGTTCAAGAGATTTATACCCTGGTTTGCTCTGTATTTTTTAGTACCACTCAGACTTTCCAACATTTTTACACAACTGAGGAACTGCCCACAAATCTCAAGATGCTGCTTTAGTTTTAGGAAGACTGTAAGGGAATCATGTGGAATGGATTATTGATGTGGAGAGAAATAATAAACTTACACAATGATATTGTTTTGTGAAACAGTTGTATTTTTAAAAAAGTGTGCTATAAGGCAAGTGTGCTTGGGTGTGGCGTTGATCCGTCATGTGTTGAGTGGCCAGCTGCGGAGTCTCGTGGAGACCTCAGCGGTAGTAGTAGGGGTAGGCAGCGTAGGGGTAGGCGGAGTAGGCGCTGACGACGGGGGCGGCGCGGTAGGCGGCGGCGGCGTACGGGTAGCCGTAGTAGCCGTAGGTGGCCGCGTAGGGCGGCGCCACGTACACTGCCTCGGAGCCCTTCAGGTCCTTCTCCTCAGCGGCGAAGGCCACGGCCACCAGCAGGGCCATCAGGACGGCGCACACCTGCAGGAGACACACCTTGTCACCCCACCTCAGGAAAACAGCTTACCACGTCAAACAAGTAATGGGGCTCACATACATTTTCCTTAAACCAGTAGTGTCTGCTATATCTGGCAGCTAGACTAGACTATGCTGTCCAAGATGACAAATCTTTATCAGATATGTGAATAACTTTGTATGTTCCTCAGGGGACTGTACTCGGTCCACAGTTATTTAAATTTACTTAAGAAATATTTTCTAAATAGTATTTACACCTTACTGCTATATTAAGGATGCTTCTCTCCAGAAACTATATCTAGGGGAAATTGTTGCAATGTCTAGAATCACTGAAAATGATAAAGGTGGGTGATACAATAACTGCAGGTGCTCAAAGACGTAATTTTGTGTATGTGTGTATGTAGGAAGACCTAAATTGTTCAATTCAAGATTCATCAGGGTACCAGTTTGTTCTAATACTTCAGACCAATCACAATCAGTAAAAAATATAAAAATGTCATGGAAAAGCCGGCCGCGGTGGTCTCGCAGTTAAGGCGCTCAGTCCGGAACTGCGTGACTGCTACGGTCGCAGGTTCGAATCCTGCCTCGGGCATGGATGTGTGTGATGTCCTTAGGTTAGTTAGGTTTAAGTAGTTTTAAGTTCTAGGGGACTGATGGCCACAGATGTTAAGTCCCATAGTCCTCAGAGTTATCTGAACCATCTCTTATGGAAAAAAATGTGGGTGTTACTGTATTACAAACAGTAGAAAATGTAAGAATGTCATGGAAACAATGAGGGAGTTACTACATCACAAATTAAAACTGTGTTAAATCAGTACTCGTGTACTCGTATCTGTTCTTCAAGATTATTACCCTCTCTATCGAACAAGCGGAATATGTGACGGGAAAAGACTGAAAGCTGATTGCTCACCACATCTTCCACAGAAGATCTTGTACTGCACTCTGAGTGAACATGTTTAATGAAGAGTGACTTAGCCACAGGAAAGCCTCAATTGTTTTACTTTTGGCAGTCAGTACGCTACTTTGAGTGTATGTGATAAGTCAAAACATCCTGCGAATTGCAAGTATCCTACCCTGAATCCTGGCTTTACCTTTTCAGGTACAGTAAATAAATCCATGAAATTCCGAGAATTCAAACACAACAAAACTGACTATGTTTGGCTTGGCTGAATTCCCTCTATTTTATGGATAAAGTTATACATAGTAAGACCATGAAGATTCACACAGTATACGCAATATAGTATTACTCTCAGACGTCTATTAGCTGTAGCATTCCCGGGACGGTGTTAAATATATACTTTTCTTATTCTTGCAGTGTTTTTTTGGTGCGCTTGTTCCATACTACATTCTACTAACAAAATAAAGTACCACGAGGGAGAATAGAAGTGATGGATCCTTTTCCTCTTCACAGGAGAGCATTTGGATGTAACTGAAAAATGAATGACTAGCGAAACATGATGTTCCATACGTGAAAATGAGCATGTCTTATTATGTATTCACAAGGGCATCCCCCATTTCCTACGTATATGTAACACATGAAGTATAGTGTTGAATTGTGACAACTTGAGATAATCGGTGATGTGTTTCCTCTCATTACTGAAAATATATAATGAGGAAAAGACGTCGCTGCGTGACCGTGTTCGCGTTTACATCTTTGGCTTTCGCTTTTACACAGGAAACAGATCATGAAGTAAAGTTACGGCATAATCCTTCTACTCTTCGTAATTAGATTTGCCACCACATATTTCCTGTAACTTTAACTGAAACCCGTAAATAAATAGAAGTCTAAAAAAAGAAAAACACGAATATCGTTCTTCACACATCTAATGTATGAAACGGAGTCATTTTAGAATTATTCCTAAAGGTCACCCAAAGTAGACAAATGGTGAACTCTCACAGTTTCCCATAAATTACTGGTACAAACTTCGCACAACAGTTGCCTCAGGAAAGCAAAAATTCAGTTTGAGCGTATAAAATAGTAAAATAGACAAACTACCTACATTTGAAAATAATATTAAAACGAACAATCACTGTCCTGGCGGAATTGCTATGGGTGCTGTGTTCTTTGTTCGAGTAATATGAAATTCGTAGGAAAAAGCCGCAAGCATTTCCTATACGAACTTGTGTACCAAGTCGAATCAAGGAATAATAGTACTACTGAGAGGACTGTGTTCTTACCTAAATAACTTAATAGCAGCTTGTGAATTTCAAGAAAAAAGATGCGGCTCTAACGATCCTCAGGAGTAGTGTCACTCATTCAACAACAGACAACACAAAATTGTCAAAAAGAAATTCCTTCCGTCGGCAACAGGTTTTAAAATTCAAAACAATGTGATGAAGTCCATATACCAGTCCGTTCTTGCTGAGTTTCAAACTCATTACAGCTCTGTAGTTTTTTATCAAGGGATAATTTCACGAATATATGGCATAAATACTTGAAAAAATCAAACGAGAATTCTTCCATCTGAAATTGGGTTCCTCATAAAATGCACTCTGTGGTAGCCAATCAACATCTGGGAAAAGCATGGCAGAAGGAGAGTCTGTGTACTCATGTGCGCCTGTATTCTGAGATAAGACAGAGAGGCGTCCTAGCATAGACGAGGAAGCCTCACTTTCATTAGTTTCATCGTGTCAGGTACGTTTCGGCGTCTTCCTCACGACACTACAAATGCTGCTTTTTTATGTAACAGTTTCTCTGCCGCAACATGGATCTGACTGAAATCTTCTCTTGACAGGATAATTTACCAGGAAACAGCATCCTGATTAAAAAAATGTAAGAACATCTTATTTCTTGAAATACTTTGCGAACTTCTGCATTATAAAGTCTAACAGGTATATAAGGACTAGAAAATGTTTTACTACAAAAAAAAAAATTAAAATCTGGAGATGGCAGCTAAGTCTGTTGAAACCAGTTGCCTTGAATAAAATATATTTTGTGCGATATTGGTTTCGAATCATTTTGAACAAATAGAAAATCAATTACAATCGGTTAAAATATTTCAGAGAGTTAGTAAGCCTGAGAATGTTTTTGAAGGTGGAACTATAATTTAAATCCTGAAAGTTATGATCGTTAACTATACTATTCGATTCTCTGCATTGAGATAACAGACAACTGCTTAGTAAAACTGCGCTAATTATCCAATGGTTTTCGAACTGAAAAGGATTTCCTTTATCTAAAAAAAATTTCAATTTTTTTTGTACTGTCAGTGATATAATAAAAGCGAGATAGAGTCCTTTTGTCTCCTCCACTGGCTTTGAATGAACGTAACAGAAGCAAAAATTTGCACAGACCAGGCCTGAGATTTATTGTAAAATGGAAATTTCAGTCTGGAGAAAGTTTTCCACCCAGTAAAGAAATTTACTGTTGAGGAAACTTCGCATAAAAATGTAAGTGTTTTTCGAACAGGAAATCTAGTGTGATGTCACTAAGAGTAAGTCCGAAAAGTATCATAATTTTTCTTCAAAGCATATAATATTAAAATGAACAATATTTTCTGTTAGCCCTTGGATAAGTAATGTTTTTGAACGGTGAGTTAACTATGCAGCTTGTAACAAGACGATAGTTTGAATTCTCTCAGGCCGTACTAACAGCCCAGTGTGCGTATGATTGCGGTGAGCGTAACGCAAAAAAAGGGGGAGACCTCCTTTGCAGCAATGTGCCTCGACTACTGAAGTAGAACAAACATTTATTTGCATATAGGAATGTCGTTGACTGAGTTATGGGTAACCTGCGACAAGCTTTCCACAAACAGTATATCCCTGAAATTATGTGTTTTCCACCGTGGAAAAGTCTCAAAGTACTCATGGCTCTCCATGAATTAAATACGTTATGATTTTCAACGCAGGTGTAAGCAATTACGACTGACCATCCTATTCTGGAGTACTGCTGCACTATGGCATACTATAAGCACTAACAAAAATCTCCACATATTCATCTGTAATTCTAGGTATGTTCCACAAAAATACCACAAATTACAATTAAGAACCCACTGTAACTCTCACAGATATGGCTTTCTGGCGTGTTGATAATGCAGTTAATGTCCTTACGACTAAAGGCGCGAAGATGAAGCTGTGAATTCGAAATGAACATTGGCAAAGTGGAAAATCTATTGAGATGACTCAAGACAGATTCTGTTGTGGATTTCTACATTAACTGCGCTGTCTCTGTTTTGCCAATAAATCTCCACTATGATTGCTATGATGTAATAAAGTGTTCTTGAGATTAAAAGCAAAGTTGGACCTAGAAGCCCTAGACCAAACGTGCGTTTGAATCTTACAGGTAGGACTGGTCTGGTCATAGAAAAATCATTAAAGGAAGGTACAAATTACGGTAACGTCGACTGACATCGACAGCTTGGGAAAAGATGTCACTTCATGCCCAAGAGGTGTAATGTAGTAGGATTTACCGTGACACTTGGTGGACTAAAACTTCTTATGAACCAGGCACCTACTGTGGAAATGGAGAGCATGCCACATGTACTAGAAAAGAGCAAACCTTTGGTGCTATACAGGACTGACAAGGACAATCAGACAAACGTAGAGCTGAAACGTACGATGGAAAGTCAAGAAATAAACAGTTCCCGAGTACGGTGTGATACCGTCTCACACGCAAAAATCCCAAAGTAGTGGAGGGTCCGTACGAGATAAGAATATTACAATTTTCAGCGGTTCAGAGCAAGCAGAGTTAGGGCCAGATTACGCAGGTTACGGTTAGGAGCGGCCTATGGCACTTGGGCACGTGGTACTTACGAAAGCCTTCATGGTGTCGGCGGAGGTGGTTGGAGACGAGCTGCGGTCAGAGAGCAGAGGAGCCTCGGAACCCGAGTGATGCCCAGCGGTGGCCAGTGGTCCCTTATATACGGCGCGGTCGGCCCCCGTCCTTGGCGGCTTCTGCCCTGGGCTGCCCACGGGTTCGCCGACCGGCTCCGCCTTTTGCCGGCCTTTCGGCTGCCGCTGCTAAGCTTACACACTACTTAATCTAACTTAAACTAACTTACGCTAAGGACAACACACACACCCATGCCCGAGGGAGGATGAATCTCCGACGGAGGGAGCCGTGCGGACCGTGGCCACAGATCGCGTGGCTGTCCAGCGCGGAAAAAAGTCTGTTAATAGTGCTATTAAACTTTCCTCTATATAAAGTCAGTATCTCAGTGCAGCGAGTAGATATTTTCTTTAGTGTGACTTTAGCTATCAGAGTGAACTCACTGCTTCTGGAAAGTGAGGCTGTTATCTTATGTAGAATGTCTATGTGTTTTGGTGAAAACTAGGTATCAGTTTGAGATGGAACAATAACAGTCAAATGTGTAGACTTTAGAAGAACCAGACAAGGCAGATCCATCTGCTTGTGACCGAGAGATTCCTCCATGATCCCCTATTCAGTGCTTACATTGGTGCCTCTTCTGATGTTAAGCCTGTTACTTCAAAATCATTCTTAACCGAATCCAGGTACCTTGCTTCTCCCATGCGTGTAACATGACCCCACCATCTAACCCTGTTCGTCCTGACTCCTACGTCTATAGAGATCATTCCCAGTTTATCTTTGATTTCCTCATTGTGGACGCCCTCCTGCCATAGTTCCCATCTACTAGTACCTGCAATCATCCTAGCTACTTTCATATTCGTGACCTCAACCTTGTTGATAAGGTAACCTGAATCCACCCAGCTTTCGCTCCCATACAACAAAGTTGGTCTAAAGATTGAACGGTGCACAGATAGCTTAGTCTTGGTACTGACTTCCTTCTTGCCGAAGAGAGTGGATCGTAGCTGAGCGCTCACTGCATTAGCTTTGCTACACCTCGCTTCTAGTTCTTTCACTATGTTGACATCCTGTGAGAATATGCAACCTAAGTACTCGAAACCGTCCACCTGTTCTAACTTTGTTGCTCCTATTTGGCACTCAATCTGTTTATATTTCTTTCTCACTGACATTACTTTCGTTTTGGAGATACTATTCTTCATATCATAGTCCTTACATTTCTGATATAGCTCTGAAATTTTACTTTGCAAACTTTCAATCGTATCTGTCATCACAACTAAGTCATCCGCATATGCAAGACAGCTTATTTTGTGTTCACATATCTTAATCTCACTCAGTCATTCTGTTGTTTTCAACATGTGATCCATAAATAATATGAATAATAGTGGAGACAGGTTGCAGCCTTGTCTTACCCCTGAAACTACTCTGAACCATGAACTCAATTTACTGTCAACTCTAACTGCTGCCTGACTATCCATGTCAAGACCTTTAATTGCTTGCAAAAGTTTGCCTCCTATTCCATAATCTCGTAGAACAGACGATAACTTCCTCCTATGAACCCGCTCATATGCCTTTTCTAGATCTATAAAGCATAGGTACAATTTCGTGTCCCACTCATAACACTTCTCCATTATTTGCCGTAAGCTAAAGATTTGGTCCTGACAACCATTAAGAGGCCTAAACCCACAATGATATTCATCCAAATGGTCCTCAACTAATACTCGCACTTTCCTTTCAACAATATCTGTGAAGATTTTACCCACAACGCTGACGAAAGAGATACCTCTATAGTTGTTGCAATCCTTTCTGTTTCCATGTTTAAAGACTGGTGTGATTACTGCTTTCGTCCAGTCTGATGGAACCTGTCCCAACTCCCAGGCCATTTCAATTATCCTGTGTAGCCATTTAAGACCTGACATTCCACTGTATTTTATGAGTTCCGACTTAATTTTATCCACCCCAGCTTCTTTATTGCACTGCAGTCTATTGACCATTTTCTCCACTTCCTCAAATGTGATCCGATTTCCATCATCATTCCTATCCCATTGTACCTCGAAATCTGAAACATTACTGATCGTATTTTCACCTACATTGAGCAACTCTTCAAAATATTCCCTCCATCAGCCCAAGGAATCCACAGGATTCATCAGCAGTTTTCCTGACCTGTCCAAAATACTTGTCATTTCCTTCTTGCCTCCCTTTCGAAGACTGCTAATTACACTCCAGAATGGTTTTCCAGCAGCTTGACCCAAAGTCTCCAACCTGTTTCCAAAGTCTTCCCAAGATTTCTTCTTGGATGCTGCAATTATCTGTTTGCCTTTGTTTCTTTCTTCAACATAATTTTCTCTGTCTACCTGAGTTCTAGTATGTAGCCATTTTTGATACGCCTTCTTTTACCTTTTACAGGCTGCCTTCACTGTGTCATTCCAGCAAGCTGTTTGCTTCATCCTACCTTTAGACACTACTGTTCCAAGACATTCTTTGGCCACTTCTACTACTATGTCCCTGTAACTTGTCCATTCCTTTTCCAATGACTGTAATTGACTACATTCAACTAACTGGTACCTTCGTGAGATCATTGTTATGTACTTGTGCCTGATTTCCTTATCCTGAAGTTTCTCCACTCTTATCCTCCTACATATGGACCTGATCTCCTGCACTTTCGGCGTCACAATCCCAATTTCACTGCAGATTAAATAATGATCAGTGTCTTCAAAGAATCCTCAGAATACACGTGTGTCCCTCACAGCCTTCCTGAATTCCTGATCTGTTGTTATATAGTCAATGACAGATCTGGTTCCCCTCCCTTCCCAAGTATACCGGTGAAAGTTCCTATGTTTAAAAAAGAAGTTTGTGATTACCAAGCCAATACTAGCACAGTAATCCAAGAGTTGTTTCCCGTTCCTGTTGGCCTCCATTGTGTTGTGGTCTTCAGTCCTGAGAGTGGTTTGATGCAGCTCTCCATGCTACTATATCTTGTGCAAGCTTCTTCATCTCCCAGTACCTACTGCAACATATATCCTTTTGAATCTGCTTAGTGTAGTCATCTCTTGGTCTCCCTGTACGATTTTTACCCTCCACGCTGCCCTCTAATAATAAATTGGTGATCCCTTGATGCCTCAGAACATGTCCTACCAACCGATCCCTTCTTCTCGTCAAGTTGTGCCACAAACTTCTCTTCTCCCCAATCCTATTCAATACTTCCTCATTAGTTATGTGATCTACCCATCTAATCTTCAGCATTCTTCTAAAGCACCACATTTCGAAAGCTTCTATTCTCTTCTTGTCCATACTAGTTATCGTCCATGTTTCACTTCCATACATGGCTACACTCCATACAAATAATTTCAGAAATGACTTCCTGACACTTAAATCTATACTCGATGTTAAAAAAATTCTCTTTTTCAGAAACGCTTTCCTTGCCATTGCCAGTCTACATTTTATATCCTCTCTACTTCGATCATCATCAGGTATTTTGCTCCCCAAATAGCAAAACTACTTTAAGTGTCTCATTTCCGAATCAAATTCCCTCAGCATCATCCGACTTTATTCGACTACATTCCATTATCCTCGTTTTGCTTTTGTTGATGTTCATCTTATATCCTCCTTTAAAGACAATATCCATTCCGTTCAACTGCTCTTCCAAGTCCTTTGCTGTCTCTGACAGAATTACGATGTCATCGGCGAACCTCAACATTTTTATTTCTTCTCCATGGATTTTAATACCTACTTCGAATTTTTCTTTTGTTTCCTCCACTGCTTGCTCAATATACAGATTGAATAACATCGACGAGAGACTATGACCCTGTCTCACTCCTTTCCCAACCACTGCTTCCCTTTCATGTCCCTCGACTCTTATAACTGCCTTCTGGTTTCTGTACAAATTGTAAATAGCCTTTTGCTCCCTGTATTTTACCCCTGCTACCTTCAGAATTTGAAAGAGAGTGTTCCAATCAACACTGTTAAAAGCTTTCTCTAAGTCTACAAATGCTAGAAACGTAGGTTTGCCCTTCCTTAATCTAGCTTCTAAGATAAGTCGTAGGGACAGTATTGCTTCACGTGTTCCAACATTTCTACGGAATCCAAACTGATCTTCCCCGAGATCGGCTTCTACTAGTTTTTCCATTCGTCTGTAAAGAATTCGCGTTAGTATTTTGCAGCTGTGATTTTCACATCTGGCAACACCTGCTTTCTTTGGGATTGGAATTATTATATTCTTCTTGAAGTCTGAGGTTATGTCGCCTGTCTCATACATCTTGCTCACCAGATGGTAGAGTTTTGTCATGACTGGCTCTCCCAAGGCCGTCAGTAGTTCCAATAGAATGTTGTCTACTCCGGGGGCCTTGTTTCGACTCAGATCTTTCAGTGCTCTGTCAAACTCTTCATGCAGTATCGTATCTCCCAGTTCATCTTCATCTACATCCTCTTCTATTTCCATAATATTGTCCTCCTCTCCAAATTTACCCATAACCTTTTCACACCCTTCTATTCATCACTGAGTGCCTCATAAAAACTATCCATCTTATCTTGATATGTCGCTTCACAATGCGAATATACTGACACAATTCTAATTTTCTTGCTAGACACTGTCAAATCTATCCACATCAGTCGTTCGTTTACATACCTAATTGCAACTACGGTCGGTTCCATTTCTTTCCTGATGTAAAGCCCTACACCCCATTGTGCTATTCCTGCTTTGACTCCTGACAGGTAGACCTTGTATTCTTCCACTTCCTCTACTTTGTCACCCCTTACCCGAATGTCACTAACAGCTAAAACGTCCAGCCCCATCTTACATGTAGCCTCTGCCAGCTCTATCTTCTTCCCAGAGTAGCCCCCATTGACATTAATAGCTCCCCATCTCATTACCACTTGTTTGCCAAGTCGTATCTTAGGAGTCCCTGGTTTGTCAGTTAGAGGTGGGACTCCGTCACCTCCAAAGGTCCGAGGCATTTTGCTCAGATTGTTGCCAGCATCATATTTAAAGTACCAGGGAAGCAGGTTGCTAGCCTTACTTGCCCGAGTCTCATTGAGTTTTACCCCTAACAGTTGAGGGACTAACCGGTTGATTTGGTAATCTTCGCCGTATGAGAACAAAGGTGACCACCACTCAGAATATGTCTGAGATGCCGAGCCTTATTCCAAAGTAACTGGTATCCCGACTGTCGGGACCACTTACTTGACCACTCATACGTTGCCCGTGGTTCATGAACTAGGACCTGACTAGAGGAACCCACACCATGAACCCACGCCATGTATCCAGTAAGGAAGACTTAGCAAATTTAACCTCTGAGAAGGATTTTATTGTCTAACAGAGTGAAGTATCTGGAATTACACGGCAACAGGCGAATCTTGATACAAGAGTTACAGAATTAGTAACTGAAATCACAGAACTAAAATAGTTACAGGAATAGTTTCCACAACAAGGAAAGAAAACTGGGCCTAAAACCACTACTCCCCCTGTTGCGGACTAAGTTGTGTAGGTATCCAACATTAATTCAGGCCATCAGAAAAGGATACCGAAAAAGTCTGACGAACGTAAGCGATACTTTTCCTCAGAGATAAATACTTGGTCTGAGACAAGTGAAGTGGAAGTTAAACAAAATGTAGATGGAAAGATTAAGTCGGTGGTTGCAAACTTACTTGGCGGTAATACATCATGCGATTCAAACGTTCAGGAGGATCTACATAGGATTAAGCGACAGAGAGATTCGAATCTCGAACAATGGAAAACTCTGATGACTTGCCAAGAAGAGAAGGTGTTTGAAGAAGTAGAACAAGTGTGATAGCAATACAGGATAGTAATACATTGTACGTGATTCAGTACAGCCACAAAACTCGAGCACCGAATCATATTGTGGAAACGCAGAACAATTTCAAATAGAGACGAGAAACAACATGAATCCAAATCGTGAGGTGACTCCCACCACTTAAGACTATGCTGCAGTGCTTATGGAAAAGAAACTTTGAAGCTTAGACAGTTCCGACGTTAATAACTGATAAATGTTATAGTTATTGAAGGTTTAACAGTAGACGACATCCTCAGTGAGGATTTTTCTTTTGAAAATGGGGCACAAAGTTCGACTTTTCAGAGGGTCATATCTCATGCCAGATCAACAGTGTGGTAACCTGATTAAAGCTAACTAAGCAAGAAAAGAGTCGTGGAAAATATTGCAGGCAGAATCAGCTATGTGTTATTCATGAGAAACGCCATCACATGCAGAATTTACTGGTCTGGAAAATTTGTGTGCTTCTACTTTACACAGAAGTTCAGTAAACATTATGAGGAGCCCAGCACATTGACCTTTACAATAGCAGCAGTTGACAGACATAGTATTGCAACATTCGGATGTTTTTCAGGAACGGCCAGGTATCATTAAAGGATGTATACATACCTTTTAGGTGTGTTTTCTTGCCAAACGTTTACCACATCTTTTATGTAGCTCCCTGGTCACTATGGTAGACACTTGAAGACGAATTTTAGAGGATGTTGAGATGGGATTTGATGGAGACATCCATAAGTCCATATTGTAGCTCCTTTCTGTAGTGCCTAGACCTGGTGGAAAGATGCATCTTGTATTCGATGCTTGGGTGCGTTAATACTAAAGTTTCGTGGCGTAAAATGCTCAACAAACATCGATCTCTGACTTTCATATTGGCAAGGACCAATATAACCACAGCCAAGTAAATATACTGCCTACATTTATACTGAAAGGTTATGTTAGTTCAGGGTTCTTCCCTTTTGGACGAGCATTAACTCAAGAGTTTAATGTAGGCATTAGAAACAGTTTTAGGACCAGAACTTAGAAGTGAACTAACTTCATTTGTGGATGACCTTCTACTGGCAACAACGGCATTGGGGGAACAAATTACCCTACTTCCACAAGTGCTAGACATTTAAGCAAACTGGGATTACAGCTAATCATAAAAAGTCACATTTTTGTCTAATATGAATCAAGTATCTTGGTCAACTCATTAATTTGGAAGGTATTCTATCTCATAGTGGCAAGATACTAGCGATTAATAATTTTGAAGTACCAGGAACTAAAAAAGATTCTCTTTGATATCAGTCTATCAATCTCAGAACTTTGCTTTGATTGCTGAGGAAAGATGTAGTAAGGCAGTGGACATCAGAATGTTAGAAATCGTTAGAAGCAATTAAGACATTGCCAGTATGTTCTCAAATTTTAATGCCACACTCATACGTCTTCAGAGTCTGGACTGAACCCTCAGCTGTAGGTTTTTGTGCGTCCTTTGCAAGTCGGATTTTCCCAGACTGTGAAAGGTCTTATACTACTACAGAGCTGCAAGTACTAGTCGTGGTATGGGCATTTCGGAAATTTTATTACTATTTGTATGGGAAGGGCAACGGCCTTGCCACAATGGTTGCACCGGTTCCCGTGAGATCACCGAAATTAAGCGCTGTGGGGCGTGGTCAGCACTTGGATGGATGACCATCCAGGCCGCCATGCGCTGTTGCCATTTTTCGATGTGCACTCATCCTCTTGATGCCAATTGAGGAGATACTCCTCCGAATAGTAGCGGCGTAGGTCAAGAATACCATCATAACGACCGGGAGAGCGGTGTGCTGACCCCACGCTCCTCCTATGTGCATCCTCCACTGTGGATGACTCGGCGGTCGGATGGTCCCAGTAGGCCACACGTGGCCTGAAGACGGAGTGCTTTTATTTGTATGGGAAAGGAACAGTAGTTTACTAGTGACGCAATGCCTTTTAAACTTGTAGTTACAGAGTTGCCAATGGTGTTTGTCGCTAGCTGTCACTTGCATGAGCTAAGATTGTTTTATGCCATTCCACAGAGTCCCTTCTGTCCTCCCTCCTACTCTTCACATCATCTCTTGGTCATCACAAGTGTTAATGATGTAGATTTTCACACTTCTAAATGTGGTTCTTGATTTTCCTCCAAAATGTTTATTGCTATTTTATGTTTCTACAGTTGTTTCTGGGACTGAATTTGAGATTATTGTATCTCGACATTTAATGCAAGATTCCAACTCTACGAAAACCATGCCAATTGGTGCCATGTTATAGCTAGTTTTGTAACTAGAGTATGTGGTGCTGGTTAACTGAGTACCGTTATGATGACGGATCCGCTTTCACCCAATACTGTAAGTTAATTTCTTAATATGTCATCTACAAATTGTGCTTTCATGAGATATTCTCATGCTAGGCCGTTCTCGAAACTTCTAAATGTAAAGAAAGAACAAGTAATGGACTTTTTTAATAGCGGACGAAGAGCGTAATTAGGAGCTACTCATTATCCAGAAACCCCTGTATAATACATAATTGACCACTGGATATGGCAAGCAGCGGACTCGCCAACATAAAACAAGGTGGGGGGTGCTATGTTGTTGGTAGAGAAGGAGCAACAGTACACTGGGTCGGTAGGGAAAGCTCAGTGACATCGAATGTGGTCCAGTCACTGGCCGTCAACTCAGCAAAAAATCCACCAGGGACATTACAACCCTTCCTGATCTGCCGAGATCGTCTGTTGGTGGTGTGATTGTGAAGTGAAAACCCGAAGGAACAACCACAACAAAAACAAGACCAGACTCACCTCATGTTCTGAGTGATAGAGAGCATCGAGCAATGCGGATGGAGGTTGTAAGAAAAGCCATGAAATCAACAGAAGAATCACTCGTAGAGTTCCAATTTGTTATCAGCAGTCTACCTGACAGAGTGACTGTTCGCAAAGAGTAAGAGACAATGGCGTCCAATGATTGAGAAGTTCCCTGTAAACCACACGTTTTTGTACTCAATGTTAAGTGACACCTGACATGGTCCAAATACCGACGCTACTCGATGGTCGATGCCGGAGAACGAATGATTTGAAGTGATGAGTGACGCCATGCCCTCTGACAGAAGGGTTTGAGTTTGGCGAATGTCTGGAGAACATTATCTGCCGTCCTGCGCAGTGCCAACAGCGAAGTATTGGGTAGGTGATGATATGGTATGAGGGTGCGTTTCGTGATTTGTACGTAGACCTCTTATTGCAGCAATTGTGAGGCAACTGTTTGTGGGCAATAATGTTCCTGAAATAGACTGACCTACCGGAGGTAAACCAAATGGAACGTCTGTGAGATGAGTTAGAATTACAACATCTCTCCAGAATCCCAGCGTCAGACATCCTTACTTACCATGGTTTCGTTTTTTTTTTGGAAGAATTAGCTGCCACTCCTCCAGACATTCACACACTCCAACGCCGTCACCCCACCATAAAGAAGATCATGACGATGTTTAGTTTGTGCGGCGCTCAACTGCGCGGTTATCAGCGCCCATACAAATTCCCAGCCTTTGCTCAGTCTAAACTTATCATTTTCATGAATGATGATGAAATGATGAGAACCACAAATCACCCAGTCATCTCGAGACAGGTGAAAATCCCTGAACCTTCCGGGAATCGAACCTGGCACCCTGTGCTTGGGAAGCGATAACGCGACCGTGAAACTACGAGCTGCGGACCTCATTAAGGAGACACACCTCATATTAATGTCCGCTGATAGGTGTGTGGGCAGTTCTAATCAGATGGATTACAAACTACGTCTCAATATAATAGGTGCATGTGTTTTTGCCAAGGAACGTCGAACACATGTGCAGAACGTCGATCAGTTGCAGAATTTTGGAACACGTATTATGTTCGAGTATAATGACTTTTCTGGAGACTAGAAATCTACTATGTAGAAATCAGCATGGGTTTCGATAAAGACGGTCGTGTGAAACCCAGCTCGCGCTATTCGCCCACGAGACTCAGAGGACCATAGACACGGGTTCAGAGGTAGATGCCGTATTTCTTGACTTCCGCAAGACGGTCGATACAGTTCCCCATAGTCGTTTAATGAACAAAGTAAGAGTACATGGATTATCAGACAAATTGTGTGATTGGATTGAATAGTTCCTAGATAACAGAACGCAACATGTCATTCTCAATGGAGAGAAGTATTCCGAAGTAAGAGTGATTTCAGGTTTGCTGCAGGGGTGTGTCATAGGACCATTGCTATTCACAATATACATAAATGACCCTGTGGATGATATCGGAAGTTCACTGAGACTTTTTGCAGATGATGCTGTGGTGTATCGACAAGTTGTAACAATGGAAAATTGTACTGAAATGCAGGAGGATCTGCAACGAATTGATGCATGGTACAGGGAATGGCAATTGAATCTCAATGTAGACAAGTGTAATGTGCTGCGAAAACATAGAAAGATAGATCCTTCATCATTTAGCTACAAAATAGCAGGTCAGCAAATGGAAGCAGTTCATTCCATAAATTATCTGGGAGTACGCATTAGGAGTGATTTAAAATGGAATGATCATATAAAGTTGATCGTCGGTAAAGCAGGTGCTAGGCTGAGATTTATTGGAAGAATCCTAAGGAAACGCAATCCGAAAACAAAAGCAGTAGGTTACAGTACGCTTGTTCGCCCACTGTTTGAATACTGCTCAGCAGTGTGGGATCCGTACCAGATAGGGTTGATAGAAGAGATCGAGAAGATCCAACGGAGAGCAGCGCGCTTCATTACAGGATCATTTAGTAATCGCGAAAGTGGTACGGAGATGATAGATAAACTCCAGTGGAAGACTCTGCAGGAGGACGCTCAGTATCTCGGTACAGGTTTCTGTTAAAGTTTCGAGAACATACCTTCACTGAGGAGTCAAGCAGTTTATTGCTTCCTCCTACGTATATCACGCAAAGAGACCATGAGAATAAAATCAGAGAGATTAGAGCTCACACAGAAGCATACCGACAATCATTCTTGCCACGAACAATACGAGACTGGAGTAGAAGGGAGAACAGATAGAGATACTCAGGGTACCCTCTGCCACACACCGTCAGGTGGCTTGCATAGTATGGATGTAGATGTAGATGATACATGTGAGTGGATCGGGTAATCTAGGCCGTAAGTAAAATACTGACGCTCCAAGCCGAGAGCTGTCACATGAGGAATCTTACCCTGCGACTTTTTATCGTCATATGGAGGATGTACTAAGTCCAATGTGACAATAGTATTGTAGCTGCTGAAGATTTTTAAGAATATGTCTCCTTCTCCTCGATGTGATATTTGTTCTGTACTGAAAATAAATTTGCGACAAACAGAATCTAAATATTACTCTAATTAATGATGGTTTAAAGTTACAGTGACTGCTACAGAAAATGCATACTCAGGAACTCAATGTGAAAGAGAAAGATCAGAAAAAGAGCCACTTGTATGTATGGAGTATCGGAAATACATTTACAATTATTGGGTCCAAATTCTTCAGACCAATTGAAGAAAACTGTATATGTTAGGTGTTCTCTATGGATGTCGAGAAATGAATGGAACAGTTGCAGTCAAGATATTGTTCCAGTACCAAGTACCATTTAGAATGGTTGCAGTGGACAAATTGCACGACTACCCCATTTTATGTCTATTTCATCGGTTCCTTGATACTCATGCACATATCACATATCAAATCGCAGTCATCTGATCATAGTCGAAATATGAAATGTACGTTAGTTAGTAGCCCAGCTGTTCCAGTTCATAAACGAAACATTTCTCAAACTCCTTTTCCTTCGTATGCCGGTATCTGGAAGATGGTCATTCATCTCCAGGCACAGTTCAGTATCGTTTTACATTTAAGGAGAAAAAACCGTTCGTTTTCTCTAGTTAATTTCGCAATTTTTCCGAAAATATTAACTCAGTCTTTTAACTCTCTCCAAAAAATGAAACGTATGCACTGGCTGACAAAAAATTGCTGCATCCAGAAATGATCGGATTTTGTAACTACGTACACCTACACACTATCGACGAGAATGTAACTAACTAAAACTAAAATTCTCTGTGGTAAGTTGAAACACCACCAGAGTGCATTAGTGTAGTTCGTGTTTAGTGTTGTTTATGTTTTGTTTTGTTACAAGGCCTGCTAGGGCATATAACAGGTGCGAAGTACGTCAGAAATTGAGAGATAACTACGTAAAACGAAGAGATGCGTCGTACTCGTGCTAGACTGAGTTATCGGCACACGACAGAGTTTGAGTGACCTCATTCCAGGTCTCCATTTGGTTGGCTAGTCGAATCGTGCAATACCCAGATATATGGAGCATTCGGATGTGCCGTGACTCACTTTTGTTCTGCATGGGGATGTGGCGCTATGCATAATCGTTCTCAAGTATCTCGTCGACTACATCTGACTTCCACCAAGGAGATCGCCGTACTGCACCAAGTATATCGCAGCCGCATGAAATACTCACCTACCATCAATGACCAAGTAATGGACTCCCTGAACATTCTGTGTAATTCCGCACCACTGGTTGGACTGCGGAATTATTGACCCATGCATAGGCTGCTATCAACACAACAACGCAAATGTTTCCTGTGATCAGGAACCATAGGTTGCACTACCCTGGATGAGCACCATGAGACACTATGGCGACCAGCGGAGAGGTCACTTTGTACAGTGTTTTGTAAAGGCGCAGTTGTGTTACGGGGTGCGTCATGGTATGGGGAACCGCCTGTTTGACCATAAGTCACAGCTCTTAGTGACTGAGGGAACTCTGGGTCCTCATGTGTTATCTCTTGTATAACAATATTGTGGTGCCAGTTTCCAACAGAACAATACTTGGTCCATAAGTGGCATACGTCTCTATTGAGTTACTTATGTAATGAAAGCCTCCACAGTGGTACTTTTCCAGATAGGCTTTAATATGCTATTGTCAAATCATTACACAATAAAGGAGACAAATCATCAATGGAAAACTTGAAACGTCCCCTTTGAAAAATTTATACACGACTGTGCTTAAACTGACACACAATATTTTTGGCGCAACGCAATCTGACTTCCAATAATCCCTACAAGAGAATGGCCCTAACTAAATTAACCTATACGTTTCACAAATCACTTACAAAAATCTTCGTTACTCAAACTACTGCAATACAGCGAGCGCCACTACTGCCAGCTAAATAAAAGATTCAAACTACTGAAGGCGCTAACTACTGATAGGCATAGTTAGCAAATAAAAGATTTTAATACAGAAAAAACAATGTATTTACCTTAAAAGTCATAATATACATATCCGTTCATGACACCAATTCTAACAAATTTCAAAACTCCGCCATCTCTCTCCCCACGTCACCCACTGTTGGCGGCTCACCTCCAACTTCGCAAATCTACGAGCTCTTAACATCCAGCTGCCCAACGCCTCAATGGCGAGTATTACAACAATGCCACCCAGCCACAGACTGCACACAACACAGCCAGTGATTTTTCATACAGAGCGCTACGTGGCGTTACCAATAAAAAACCTAAACAGCCTACTTACAAACTTCCGCCCCATTTCATTATTGGCAATATTTTCAAAAGTGTTCCAAAGGGTTATGTACAATAGGCTTTATAAACACTTAGTACAGAAAAATATTCTCATTCCCAATCAGTTTGGATTTCGCAAAGGACTGTAAACGTATCAAACTATATTCACTTTTACAGATGATAAATCAAAAGTTATTACCACTTGGTATATTCTGTGATCTGGCTAAAGCTCTCGACTGTGTTAAGCATGACACGCTCATACAAAAGTTAAAGTATTATGGGATAACAGGAGTAGCAGGCTCATAGTTCTCAGCCTATATCTTTAATAGAAAACAGTATGTGTCTGTATCAGGCTTAGCACATAGCAATAGTTATTCAAAATATGAAGCCATCAGACAAGGGGTGCTCTGGGGCTCTATTTTAGGTCCGCTGTTGTTCCATATGCAGTGTCACAAAATGCATATTTTGTCTTACTCGCAGATGATACAAGTATTGGTACAAAAAAGAGTACTCGTGATGTCACAGAGCAATCGGCTAATGAAATATGGGGTGGGTTACAGCAAATGGATTGTCACTGAATTTTGACAATACCCAATACATAAGTTAGAACCTCACAAAGAATACCTGACCCTATGAGTCTAATGTATTCAAACAATGATATTGAAGCTGTGGACAGTGTCCAATTTTTAGGGCTACAAATTGACCTCAACCTAAATTGGAAAACTCACACTTTAGAACTTGATGGAAGGCCTTAGTTCAGCTACATTTTCAGTACACATGATAACAGAAATAGGTGATTTAAAAATGAAGAAGTTAGTTTGTTTGGGCTACTTCCATTCACTAATGAGTTATTGAATCATGTTTTGGGGAACCTCTTCGCAAAAAGAGATCATTTTCAAAATTCAGAAACTAGTCATTAGAATTATATCTGGTGTAAGTCCTAGATCATCATGCAGAGACCTCTTTAAGAAACTTCGTATTCTGACTACTACTTCTCAGTACACATTGAAACAGTACAGTAGTTTCCGCTCTATAAGCAGCAGGTTTCGCTGCTCGCTCGCACCGGGAAAGCCAATTTTATTACACGACGCGGCCGGCCGCGTGTGCAACAGAACCCATGTGGACGGGTGGAAGGAAATGTGTCAGGCTTCATAATTCGTATTTATATGTGTCATGTAATATGCATTTCTTGTATGTGAATGTGAATCTGCACATGACTTTCTAATCCTCCTCACACCTTTCTGTAAAGCGTGGCCAAATCTTTGTTGGGAAGCAGTTCTGCAGTATAGTAGTGCCACCTTACTCCTGGGTAGGGGATCAGAGAGACAGCATAGGCAGGTAAAAGTCAAAGACCTTTCAGTGTCACACGATTTGGGGTGGAGAGGTTGATCACGGCCAAGTGGTTCGACCACCCCCTCCACCGGGTCCAGGAAGACCTCCGGGTACCCTCCAGCCCTTGTCTAGTATCGTACAGAAAGGATGCGCTCTCTAGGTAGCGCTCTCAAGCTCCTCCCACAGTTCTCTGTAGCGCAATTTTGATTCAGGGCTTGACGACATCAACTTTCACCTGGCGTCCCTAGGCAAGGAGGTATGACGGTAAACTTTCAACATATTCACTGATGTCCTTTGTCATTTTCAATATGTCTCTTTTTACACAAAATAGTGCAAAACATGATTATAATACCAGAACAAAAAACGATCTGTTTAAGGATTATAAAAGCTTAACATTAGTACAAAAAGGGAGTCAAATACATGAATACTCATATATTGAATAACTTACCACAGCATGTCAAATGTCTTGAAAGTGATCAAGATCGGTTTCAGAATGAATTAGAGAACTTCCTGTTGGTTAACTCCTGCTACTCTGTTGATGAATATCTTCACAATATACATGTACCTGAGAAAAAAAGAAAAAGAGAAAAAAGACCTTTCACTCTTTCCACATCCCAGAGGCTCCTCTCCAAGCGATCCATGGAAAACGATAAATGTAGTGTAACGTATTAAGGTTTGCGTGATGGTGAGGAACTCCTATTGCCAGCAGGATTCCCAGATCCGGATCTGTTCCCAATAGAATGTGTGTGGGTACATCTGGGATGTCAACTCCGTCCTAGGGAGAGTGTACAGGGTGACAAGGATCAGGTACAAGAGTTGTGGGCCAGTTTGATTCAGGATAGGATCCAACAGCTTTATGACACCCTTCCCAACCGAATCAGTGCATCCATCCAGACTCGAGGAGTGCAAAGTCGTATGGAAAAGTCAAGCTAAGTTCTTTGTTAATTTTATTCGATTTATAATCACTGAAATATCATATACCTTCTCAACTCGTGAATTTGCATTACGTTTTGTCCTTCCCTTTAGAGTGCTTCACTTTTTTTGTGAGGCAGTGTATTCACTTGTTTTCTCAGCTCCGCTTCTTTCTTTTAGTGTTTCTCAATTAGTGATGTCCTTTTATCCTCCTCCATTCATTACCCATGTCCTGCCATGTTTCTCGTTTTTTCCGCCTCGCTCTTGTTTCAGATCCATTACCGCCAATACATTGTTAATATTTGCAGCCGTTCTTCCTCAGTGGTTTATCAGTGCTGTTTATGTTGTGGATCAGAAAAAAACTATTATTAGCCTTTTATGAGACGAGTAATAATCGTATCTGCAGCTACTAATGTGTTATTTCACTTACTGTGCCAAATTACTGTAATAACTGAAGTGGTACGATACCTATCTTATCAAAGTGTGACTAACTCTTATTTAATCGTTGATCAGCGTAGGGGCGTCGGTGAACGTTCTGCAGGCTATTTTGCATTCAGAAAACTCAGTGCGTAGTTAGTGACATGGAAAAATTGGCAACAAGTGCCAGATGTAATCCAAATGAGAAGAGTGTGTATAAAAGAGCGGTAAAAGATGAAAGTATTAACAATTTGATATCATTTTCGCAGTTTGGCCTCTAGAGAGGTGCACAGATTGTTTGTGTGTGAGACATTCTTTGGACTGAGCGAAAGTTGAGAATATAAGACAAATTCCTTTATTTAATAATATAATTTGACTGAGTAGATACTACGAAAAGTATGCGTAATTTATAGCTTTGTATAAGTAAAGGACAAGCTCATCAATTGCTATTTTCGTATTCAGCAAATGTGAAGTATAAGATCGGCATTTGGTTTTAGAGCTGTATAACAGTGGGTGTCACAGTTTCAGATGAAAACTCAGAGATCATCGGAGTATCTAAGTGGCCGGACACCTTGAAACTGGCGCAGGTCGTATATTAAAAGTTACGCAAAATTCAATAAACATCTCGTATAATGTACAGCTATTTCACGTCCATTCATACAATCACATGGCAATAAAATGCTTTTATTCCACGGTTCCACTGATTATTTATTTTCAGAGACGTTTTTACTTATTTCATATTCAGCATGTGAAGTCTAGTGCGGCAAGTGTGATGATTTTCATCTACTTTGGTTATAAGGCCAACTTCATTATCTGTGAGATCTCATATTTTCTTAATGTTGTCAAAAGAAACCTTTTGACTCAGCTGTGTTTGGAAGAATAGTTTTTGCAGTGAATTTGACTTGTTCAAGAGATTTATACCCTCGTTTGTTCAGTATCTTTTAGTACTACTCAGCATTTCCAACATTTTTACGCAGCTGAGGAACTGTCCATAAATCTCAACATGGTGCTTTAGTTTGAGGAAGTCTGTAAGGGAATCATGTGGAATGGATTATTAATGGAGAAGGAAATAATAAACGTACACACTGATATTGTTTTGTGAAACAGTTGTATTTTTAAAAAAGTGTGCTATAAGGCAAGTGTGCTTGGGTGTGGCGTTGATCCGTCATGTGTTGAGTGGCCAGCTGCGGAGTCTCGTGGAGACCTCAGCGGTAGTAGTAGGGGTAGGCAGCGTAGGGGTAGGCGGAGTAGGCGCTGACGACGGGGGCGGCGCGGTAGGCGGCGGCGGCGTACGGGTAGCCGTAGTAGCCGTAGGTGGCCGCGTAGGGCGACGCCACGTACACTGCCTCGGAGCCCTTCAGGTCCTTCTCCTCAGCGGCGAAGGCCACGGCCACCAGCAGGGCCATCAGGACGGCGCACACCTGCAGGAGACACACCTTGTCACCCCCCCTCAGGAAAACAGCTTACCACGTCAAACAAGTAATGGGGCTCACATACATTTTCCTTAAACCAGTAGTATCTGCGCTCAAATGTATATCTGGCAGCTATCCGAGTCTATGCTGTCCAAGATGACAAAGCTTTATCATATATGTGAATAGCTTTGTACGTTCCTCAGGGGACTGTACTCGGTCCACAGTTATTTAAATTTACTTAAGAAATATTTTCTAAATAGTGTTTACACCTTTCTGATATACTAAGGATGCTTCTCTCCAGAAATTATATCTAGGGGAAATTGTTGCAAGAAGATCTTGTACTGCACTCTGAGTGAACACGTTTAATGGAGAGTGACTTAGCCACAGGAAAGACTCCATTATTTTACTTTTGGCAGTCAGTACGCTACTTTGAGTGTATGTGATAAGTCGAAACATCCTGCGAATTACTAGTATCCTGCCCTGGCTCCTGGCTTTACCTTTTCAGGTACAGTAAATAAATCCACGAAATTCCGAGAATTCAGTCATAACAAAACTGGCTTGGCTGAATTCCCTCTATTTTATTGATAATTTAATACATAGTCACAACAAGAAGATTCACACAGTATAGGCAATATAGTATTACTGTCAGAACTCTATGGAGCTGTAGCCTGCCCTGTTAAATATATAATTTTCTTATTCTGCAGTGTTTTGTCGGTGCGCTTGTTCCATACTATGTTCTACTAACAAAAGAAAGTACCACGAGGGAGAATAGAAGTGATGGATCCTTCTCCTCGTCACAGGAGAGCTTCTGGATGTAGTTGAAAAAAGAATGACTAACGAAAGATAACGTTCCATACATGAAAATGAGCATGTCTTATTATGTATTCACAAGGGCATCCTCCATTTCCTATGTATATGTCACACATGGAGTATAGTGTTGAATTTTGACAACTTGAGATAAACGGTGATGTATTTCCTCTCGTTACTGAAAATATATAATGAGAAAAAGACGTCGCTGCGTGACCGTGTTCGCGTTTACATCTCTGGCTTCCGCTCTTACACAGGAAAGTGATCATGAAGTAAAGTTACGGCATAATCCTTCTACTCTTCGTAATTAGATTTGCCACCACATATTTCCTGTAACTTTAACTGATACCTACAAATAAACAGATGTTAAAAAAAAGAAAAACACGAATATCGATCTTCATACATCTAATGTATGAAACTGAGTCATTTTAGATTTATTCATAAAGGTCACCCAATGTAGACGAATGGTGAAATCTCACAGTCAGCCTTAACTTACTGGTACAAACTTCACACAACAGTTGCCTCAGGAAAACTAAAATTCAGCTTGAGCGTATAAAACAGTAAAATAGACAACTGCCTACATTTGAAAATAACATTAAAACGAACAGTCAGTGTCCCAGCGGAATTGCTATGGGTTCTGTGTTCTTTGTCCGAGTAATATGAAATTCGCACGAAAAAGCTATAAGCATTGCCTATACGAACTTGTGTACCAAGTCGAATCAAGGAATAATAGTACTACTGAGATGACTGTGTTCTTACCTAAATAACTTAATAGCAGCTTGTGAATTTCAAGAAAAAAGATGCGGCTCTAACCATCCTCAGGAGTAGTGTGACTCATTCAACAACAGACAACATAAAATTGTCAAAAAGAAGTTATTTCCATCGGCAACAGGGTTTAAAATTCAAAACAGTGTGATGAAGTCCACATACCAGTCCGTTCTTGCTGAGTTTCAAACTCATTACAGCTCTGTAGTTTTTTATTAAGAGATAAATTCACGAATATATGGCATAAATAGTCGACAAAATCAAACGAGAGTTCTTCCATCTGAAATCGGGTTCCTCATAAAATGCACTCTGTGGTAGCCAATAAACATCTGGGAAAAGCATGGCAGAAGGAGAGTCTGTGTACTCATGTGCGCCTGTATTCTGAGATAAGACAGAGAGGCATCCTAGCATAGATGAGGAAGCCTCACTTTCATTAGTTTCATAGTGTCAGGTACGTTTCGGCGTCTTCCTAACGATACTAAAAATGCTGCTTTTTTATGTAACAGTTTTTCTGCCACAACATGGAACTGAATGAAGTCTTCTCTTGACAGAATAATTTACCAGGAAACAGTATCCCGATTAAAAAATGTGAGTACATCTTACTTCTTACAATGCTTGCGAACTATTGCATTGAAAAAGTCTAACAGGTGTCTAAGAAATAGAAAAAGTTTTACTACAAAAAATGTTTAAAACCTGAAGAAGGCAGCTAAGTCTGTTGAAACCAGTTGCCTTGAATAAAATATATTTCGTGCGATATTGGTTTCGAATGATTTCGAACAAATAGAAAATCAATTACAATCGTTTAAAATATTTCAGAGAGTTAGTAAGCCTGAGAATGTTTTTGAAGGTGGAACTACAGTTTAAATCCTGAAAGCTATGATCGTTAACTATACTATTAGATTCTCTGCACTGTGATCACAGACAACTGCTTAGTAAAACTGTGCTATTTATCCAATGGTTTTCGAACTGACAAGGATTTCCTCTCTCTAAAATAATTTTTTTCTAAAAAAAGAAGAAACATAATCTGACAGGGGTTAGATAAACGCTCTGCCAGGCAATCAAGTCTGAACTGCAGAGCAGTCATGTAGATATAGATTACCAGGCGATCCTCTATGTAAATAAGTGTAATATAACACGTGAAAATATACGAAGGAATACGGTATTGTTTGAGCACGCGACCACCAGTCAGACACTGAAATCAACTGTTTCGTGCCCTAGAAGCGCTCTCGTGGAGCTCGATGTACCTGCATATGTCTGGAGGGTACACCATCTACAATTTCTCACTGGACGAGTTGCGGAAAAGGAGAACGTACCACGAGTACTGGAGTAGAACAAACCCTTAGTGGTGCAAAGGACCAGCGTTCCTATAGGACAGAAGTCAGCAACAGTCTATGGAATACTGTAAGCATTAACAAAAATCTACACATATTCATCTGTAATTCTACGAATGGTCCACAAAAATTTCGAAAATTACACTTAAGAACCCTCTGTAACCCTCACAGATATGCATTTCTGACGTGTTGACAGTGGAGTTAATGCCCTTACGACTAAAGGCCTGAAGATGAAGCTGTGAATTCGAAATGAACATTGACAAATTGGACATTGAGAAAACTGAGGACATATTCTATTACGAATTTGTATATTAATTGCGCTATCTCTGTTTTGCCAAGAAATCTCCACTATGACTGCTATGATGTAATAAACTGGTCGTGAGATTAAATGCGTTACCGTTCGATACGAAAAGAATTGGTCTACCCATTGATAGTTTCAACAGTCCGAAGCAAGCAGAGATAGATCTGGAAGCACTAGATCCAACGCGATTGTGAATCTTACAGGTAGCAGTGGTCTGGTGATAGAAAAAGCCTTAAAGAAAAGTGCTAGTTACGGTAACGTAGACCGAAATCGACAGCTAGGAAGAAGATATCACTTTCATGCCCAAGAGGCCCAATGTAGTTGGATTTTTCGTGAGATTTGGTGAACTAAAGCTTCTCATGACCTAGGCACCTACTGCGGAAATGGAGAACATGCCACGAGTACTAGAAAAGAGAGCAACCTTTTCGTGCTATACAGGACTGGCAAGGACAATCAGATGGACGAAAAGAAGAAACGTACGATGGGCAGTCAAGAAATAAACAGTTGCCGAGCTCACACGCAAAAATCCCAAAGTAGAGCAAGGTACGTGCAAGATAAGAATATTACAATTTTCAACTGTTCTGAGCAAGCAGAGGTCGACCTAGATTATGCAGGTTACGGTTAGGAGCGGCCTATGGCACTTGGGCACGTGGTACTTACGAAAGCCTTCATGGTGTCGGCGGAGGTGGTTGGAGACGAGCTGCGGTCAGAGAGCAGAGGAGCCTCGGAACTCGAGCGATGCCCAGCGGTGGCCAGTGGTCCCTTATATACTGCGCGGTCGGCCCCCGTCCTTGGCGGCTTCTGCCTTGGGCTGCCCACGGGTTCGCCGACCGGCTCCGCTTTTTGCCGGCCTTTCGGCTGCCGCTGCCCCATTAGCGGAGGCCGGGCGTGTCCGCAGAGCTCCGGCTGTCCCTGAACTTGGCCGGCGGTCTGCGCCGCGGGAAGCAGCCTAGCAGCCCCTGATTCTCATTGTCCCAGTGGCCACGCCTGCAGTAACCGACACTCTGCCTCAGAAATTCAAACTCCACTGCGAGGCAACACGTGACTCTCCTCACGAGAGTAGAGATATCTATGGTTTACTTTCGGGTCATCAGCCGAATTGTTGTTTCGACTTCTCTGCGCAAGATATCGACGACTGAGTTAGTTGTCATCTTCAGGTGCTGCGAGTCGTGTTGTTATCCACACTTGGTGATGAATAGAGCCGCTTTCCTTTGGGGAGTGGGGGGGGGGGGGGGTTTAAGCTTTAAGGAGTGGGAGGTTATTAAGCTTTAAGAGGGGTAGGTAAGGATTTTAAGTAATAACTGTTGTACTCGTTGCCTTTAGGGGAACAATATTTATTCATATTGAATTAGGAACAGTGCTATGAATTAAGACCTTTATTATTTATGAAAGACGTACGAAAAAATCTACAGAGAAAACATTTATCATTAAACGTAATTGTATTTAGAAACTATATCGATTTATTATGTATGTTATTCTTTGTTCCATGTTAAAAATATTAATAACTGTGAAACAGTCGGATGATTTTATGTATTTACTTACTCTAGTATCGATCTTGGACGAAGATAGACGTGAGAAACATTTAAATGTACTTACGTTGCATTTTCATTAAATATGTGTTTATTTGCTCTTAAAACATTTATTTATATGTCTTTAGCATCCCTACATGTTAGGAAACTAATGACATTTTTTTCAGAATATAAGAGTGCGCAATACAGCGAGTTGTTGACGACCATTTGCACGGCCGAAACGTCTTATTTGAATATTGCCTATATTAAACGGCACAGAGCAATAACTTAAAGAGTTTGAATTTTAATTATCTTATTTAGCTTCAGTGTCATTTCAATTTATTTACAAAGATTAGTAGTTCATTAAATTGTTGTGGCTGCTGCATAACGGCTATCTTTTATCTCAGATACGTAAATTCACAGAAATTAAATTGCTCCGAAGTAACCAATAATAAATACGACAAGCAATAATATTTCCCTATGCGAAACGATCACATTAAGGCAGTATTTATTTCAATGAAATTGCAATGCAAAACGAACCTGACATTTTATTAATGTAGGAGCTAGTACAGAGCTTCACACGGCTTTTTGCATGTTTCATTTTGCGGGCATTAAACCTTCAAATAGTATTTACATAAAAAAGACTGTGTAATTTGCCCATGATAAGTTATGTTGACACTTTAATGTTTGTGGCATCATTTTCTGTATAATTATACGTACATGTGCCTGCAAATCATGCAGTTTAGTGAACAGCACTTGTACACACAATTAAAGCACACCACTTAAAGTACAGAACAGAACACAACGACATGCACATTAAAACCAACACAGTATGCATAGGCTACGTTAATTAATTAATAAAATAATACCACTGCCTTCAATAAATTACAATTACACCAAACTAATCCGTCGAGGCTTTTTTTAACAGTAAGAAAATTTCTGTGGATTCCTCGGCCACTTCTGTGGACACATTCACACAAGCTTGAAGCATCCTGGTTCTTAATTTTGCGATCACACTATTCGTTGTGCTGAACATCCTTTCTACTCTGCAAGTGGAAATGCACCGTCGAGGCTTTTTTTAACAGTAAGAAAATTTCTGTGGATTCCTCGGCCACTTCTGTGGACACATTCACACAAGCTTGAAGCATCCTGGTTCTTAATTTTGCGATCACACTATTCGTTGTGCTGAACATCCTTTCTACTCTGCAAGTGGAAATGCACAGCACATATTCAGCGAGTGTCCTTAATTATTCATAGTCGATGACTGCCCTTAAGATAAATCAGAAGACAAATCTTCTCATTAACTACGAGAACATACAAAAATAACACAAGTCTGGAATAACAATTACAATATTTTAAGTCCTAACATCATGCACAGTTTCCAGAATGAGATTTTCACTCTGCAGCGGAGTGTGCGCTGATATGAAACTTCCTGGCAGATTAAAACTGTGTGCCCGACCGAGACTCGAACTCGGGACCTTTGCCTTTCGCGGGCAAGTGCTCTACCAACTGAGCTACCGAAGCACGACTCACGTCCGGCACTCACAGCTTTACTTCTGCCAGTATCCGTCTCCTACCTTCCAAACTTTACAGAAGCTCTTCTGCGAAACTTGCAGAACTAGCACTCCTGAAAGAAAGGATATTGCGGAGACATGGCTTAGCTACAGCCTGAGTGCCGGACGTGAGTCGTGCTTCGGTAGCTCAGTTGGTAGAGCACTTGCCCGCGAAAGGCAAAGGTCCCGAGTTCGAGTCTCGGTCGGGCACACAGTTTTAATCTGCCAGGAAGTTTCATCATGCACAGTTCTTTAAAAGCATTATCAATAAATTCTTTAAATTGTTTAAAACTTTCAAAATATGCACTTAGCTCTACCATCTTCACAGCCTTGTCCTTGAACTATTGCTAATTTCATTAATTAAGCTTTTCACAAATTTCCTTAGGTTTTTCATAGTCTGTTTCTTGTCGTCCGTCAATAGCACAATTATAAATTCTGTTGTGTCCACTTGCAGTTTTCTAATTTTATTTAGCATATCATTTTCCGCACTGTTTCTATCGGAACCACAAAGGCAGTCGATGTGTCTTAAATGTTCCACAGTTCCTAAAACAAATACAAGGAGCAGTGAAATTTTGAGTGATTGTTTTTGCAAAACTTTACTTAAATTTGGGACGGTGTTTAATGCATCGTCCAAAAGCACTAAACCAACAATGAAATTGTAACTCATCATTTCTAAGAATATTCATCCTGCAGGAGATGTTAAATCCGCCCCGTCCTTGTATATAGGTTCACAGCCCATCGTAATGGGATAGGAATATAGCAAGAACTGTGGGATAGCTACCCAATCAGCGGAAATCAACAGCGGATGTTAACAGCTTCGGGCCTTTTAAACCAAGTTGCTCTAAGGCATACTGAACTTGATGCAATACATTTTCTTGTTTCGGAGAAGCATGAAAAAGTTTATAAATGTCCTTAACAGTTTGTAATGTGTGTTTTGTTACAAGATGTTTATCCTGACAGTTGGCAGCAGCAAATGACAAAACATGTGTCCTGCAGATAATGTGTAGAACATCGTGTCCCCTTTTTCCGGATAACCGAGTGCGGAACTAAATGACAGAATCATAAACTTAGCAGTACAATCGTAAGAAAGTTTTCGTTTCCTTAGCTCACTATCAGTTGACGTATATTTGGAGGCAACTACAGTACCTTTCAATTCAGCCATACACTAAAAACCTTTCCTTCTCTTCGAAAGGTGGAAGCGATGCAACATTACCAACTAGCAAAGACATTTCAATTTGGTTAGAAACACTTGCACTTTCGTCTTCCATTAAGGAAAAATATTTATAGTAGAAATTTGTTTCCTCTCAGATGTCTAAAACCTCACCAACGCAATTTAATGATTGTGAAGAAGTATATTTGTTAACACATGTGGACCTTTCGCTCCAAAGTTTAACCCACTTTTCAAGATTTATGTCGCTTTTTAGTACTATCTCACGATTTAGAGGCACATATTTTATTGTGTGGGAGAGTTCTTCCTTACTAAGGAAATACACACTTCGAGTCAAAGAAGATACTGCTTGGCGATTTAACAGTTTTTAGTGTCATTTTGTTTAATTATCTGCGCGTGAACTGGAGCACAATTTTCAAGTGCAAGGCTTTTGCATATTTTTCTAATTGGTGTGCTTTTCTAGTTTTCCCGTGCTTCAAGCAGCTTTTCTAAATTTATTGAAAGATACAGAAGCGAACACCCCCCCCCCCCTGTTTTTTTGTAGTTTGTAGATCTTTGATACCATTTTTTAAACGTATTTCACACAATTTTGAAGAAACCCCCTCCCAGATTCCGGTCAAAGTACAACAATTTGTTATTATTAATCTAGCATTCAACACTTTGTTTAGGATGACGACCTAAAGATTGCTTAGAAAGATCACATCGTACGTTCGAAGACTGAGTAAGAGTAACTGAAGATTCAGAAAGCACTTCACTCATTCACTAGCATTTCTTAAATACTCTCACACTCTTCTATTGTTCTGGCGATAAGCTGTATTTTATTAGAAAAGGAAGAAAAGAAAGTTTGTTGCTTCAACACTGTATTTCCGCACTAATACTTCCTTTTATACAATTGCACGCACATTGCATAATCACGTCACTCTTCGACAGTAAGCTGTTGACTACCGAACCGTTGAAACAACTGCATACTAGAAGCTGAAATTTATTACAACAATGGAAGCTTACTATTGTTACAACAGGTAGCAGGTGGTAGCCTTTGTATTTAGACAGGTTCCTTTGTGCATATCGGTATATGCAAAGATATCACGATTCGTCCACTGTTGATTCAAAATTTCGTAATAGGTGAAATTTGTCAAAACAATACAAGTCTATTAGTTATTACACCAGTCCAGTCGATAATTTAACCCAGACATTATTTTTAAGTTTCATCCCTATATACAAATAGATATGAATTTCCGCGAGGAGGGGGGAATTTTTAGGATTTTTAACTTCGTGAGCATTTTCCTACCCCCAGCCAGGCCACCCCCTGAGGTTATCACTGCGCATACTACCTACTTGACTAAAAGAAGTCTGGTTGAGGTTCAGGCAGCGAAACGTCAACCACTCTAGTTCGAGTCCAGGCGACGAGTGCGCGTAACAACACAGCTCGCAGCATCTGAAGGAGACTCGATCGATCGTCGGAATAACATGCAGAAAAATGGAAATAACAACTCGGCTAAACATTCGAAAATACACCATAACCAATATCACCGCGTTGTCGACTGGACGTTAAACCCCTGAAACCTGAAACTTCCTGGCAGATTAAAACTGTGTGCCCGATCGAGACTCGAACTCGGGACCTTTGCCTTTCGCGGGCAAGTGCTCTACCAGCTGAGCTACCGAAGCACAACTCACGTCCGGTACTCACAGCTTTACTTCTGCCAGTATCCTGTTAGAGAAGAAAGATTTCTCAGTGTTTTAGAAATGACATTTCGGCCTAGACTGTTATTAACAGTCTTTATTTACGATCGCTATTTCGGCTACTGCGCCATTCTCAAGTAAAAGCTCGCCTTGAAGTGTGTCAGTACATATTCACATCTGTCAAGAAGACATCGTCCTTGTGTCAAACATATTTGATTATTTCAAGAAGTATGCAAACAGGATTTCTTATCATCTACTCAGTGTGAACCCCTAATCACCTTAGACGTGGTTTCAATCGACAGAAATACGAGTATGATGTCTATCGAGATAGAAATTTAATCTGCGAAGTTATCTGAACGGGAATAATTTGTCTAGGCGAACTCATAAAAATAACAATAATAATAATAACAGCCGAGTATTTTTCCTGCCACCTGAGCCCCGCATTTACAGCTGGAAACTCATTCAGAGAAGCTCTGCGTTTAAGTGTAGCGATCATGCAATATTAATTTGGTGACTATTACCTACTGAGTATGGAATTGTACCTCTAAGGTTTATTGTAGGTTATACGGACAGACGGTCTAGTGAAGTACTTCAACATGTTTTCTCCGACAACTCTCTTGAGCAACTTCACTCATGCTCATAAATTAAGTATGATGCTGATACATGGTGAAACAACGCTTTGGTGGGTGATTTGCGGGTTTAAAGCACCTCGGGGTATGACCATGCATTTGACCCTCCGTCGTCGCACGGTGGCGCTGGCAGCATTCCACATACGCACAGGTCTATTGGTGCATGTCTGAGTACGGTGCAGCGTAACAGACTACGGTGCAGCGAGTAAGTCAACAGTGTACAACACCACAAGAAGACCGATATCTCACCATCAGTGCCCACAGAAAGCCACGGAGTGCTGCAGGTACTCGGGATCTTACCGCAGCCACTGGAACAGTGGAACAGTTGTCTCCAGACACACAGTTTACAGACGACTCAACAGACGTGGTTTATTCGCCCGGAGACCTGCACGTTGCATTCCACTGACCCCTGGTCCCAGGAGAGCCCGTAAAGCCTGGTGTCAAGAACACAGTACATGATCATTGCAACAGTGGTCCCAGGCCATGTTCACAGACGAGTACAGGTATAGTCTGAACAGTGATTCTCGCAGGGTTTTCATCCGGCGTGAACGAGGAACCAGACACCAACCCCATAATGTCCTTGAAATGGAACTGTTTGGAGGTCGTTGTTTGATGGAGTGGGGTGGGATTATGATTGGTGCACGTACACCCTGCATGTCTTTGACAGAGGAACTATAACAGGTCAGGTGTATCGGGACTTCACTTTGCACCAGTATGTCGGGCTATTCAGGGGTGAAGTGGGTGCCACCTTTCACCTGGTGGATGATAACGCACAGCAACACAGAGCTGCCATCCTCCTGCCTGTTCTACAGACCTAAACCCCATCGAGCACGTCTGGGATGCTCTCAGTCGACGTAACGTTGCACGTCTTCAAACCCCTAGGACACTTCAGGAGCTGGCTTGCCTACCTCTACAATACAGATACCTGTACTGTAGGTGTAAGCACAATGTAGGGGTATCTGTGGAGACGGCAAATCAGGGCTTCTCAGGAGAAGGAGCAGCGTCTTCAGTAGTCGCAGGAGTAACAGTCTAGATGGTTGATCTGGCCTTATAACATCAGACAAGATGGCGTTGATGTGCTGGTACTGAGAACGGATGACAGCAACGGGAAGCTACGGCCGATATCGTTTTCTTTTAGGGCATGGAGTTCTGCTGCATGGCTTAATGATGATGACGTCCTCTTGGATAAAATATTCCGAAGGCAAAATGTTTCCCGAATTTGGATCTTTGAGCGGGGGCTACTCTGGAGGACGTTATCAGCAGGAAAACGATATAGGCATTCTAGAGGTCGAAGCGTGGAATTTTAGATCCCTTAATCGGGCAACTGTATTGGAGAACTTAAAAAGGAAGATGGATAGGTTAAAGTTAGATCTAGTGGGAATTAATAAAGTGCGGTAGCAGGAAAAATAGGACTTCTGGTGAGCTAAGTAAAGGGTAGCGACAAAAAATCAAACAGGGAGCCGAAAATGAATAAGAAAATAGGAATGCATGTAAGCTCGATGTACTACGTTGTGAAGGCATTGAAAGAGCCAATATAGATACAAGACAACACCAACCGTAGTCGTGCAAGTTTATATACAAGCTAACACCTCATATTGTAAGTAGGCTGTTTAGGTTTTTATGTTGGTAACGCCACGTAGCGCTCTATATGAAAATCACTGGCTGTGCTGTGTACAGTCTGTGGCTGGTTGGCATTGTTGTAATATTCGCTATTGTAGTGTTGGGCAGTTGGATATGAACAGCGCGTAGCGTTGCGCAAGTGGAGGTGAGCCGCCAGCAGTGGTAGATGTGGGGAGAGAGATGGCAGAATTTTAAGAGCGGACGATCTGGATGTGTGTCCGCCAGAAAGAGTAAATTTGTAAGACTGGATGTCACGAACTGATATATATATATATATATATATATATATATATATATATATATATATATATATATATATATATATATGATGACTTTTGAACACTATTAAGGTAATAACGTTGTTTGTTCTCCATCAAAATCTTTCATTTGCTTAGTATGCCTTCAGTAGTTAGAATCTTTTACTTAGCTGGAAGTAGTGGCGCTCGCTGTATTGCAGTAGTTCGAGTAACGAAGATGTTTGTGAGGTAAGTGATTCATGAAAGGTATAGGTTATTGTCAGTCAGGGCCATTCTTTTGTAGAGATAATTGAAAGTCAGATTGCGTTGGGCTAAAAATATTGTTTGTCGGTTTAGTGTTGATCAGAATAAGTAAAGAGAGAAATGTCTGAGTACGTTCAGTTTTGCTCAACTGTTTGAAAATAAAATAACGTAAGAGGTTTATCAGCAGAGCAATTCATAATTTTTTCTAAGAGGACGTCTCAATATGATGAAGAGATTGAAAGAATGTATGATGGGATAAACCAAATTATTCAGATAGGTAAGATAGACGAAAATTTAATTGTGGTGGGTCACTGGGTTTCGTTGTTAGTCAAAAGAAGAGAAGGAAAAATAGCAGGAGAACGTGAAACAGATTTTAAACTGTAAGACACTTCGAACGGCAGATAAGGATTCTGGCCTTAATTTCGTTTAATTTCTTATCCACATTTACCTACACGGGGATGGGAAAAAATATGGAAACATCACGAGAAATACACTACTGGCCATTAAATTGCTACGCCAAGAAGAAATGCAGAAGATAAACGGGTATTCATTGGACCAATGTATTATACTAGAACTGACATCTCATTACATTTTCACGCAATTTGGGTGCATAGATCCTGATAAATCAGTACCCAGAACAACCACCTCTGGCCGTAATAACGAGCTTGATACGCCTGGGCATTGAGTCAAACAGAGCTTGGATGGCGTGTACAGGTACAACTGCCGGCCTTGCAGCTTTAACACGATACCACAGTTCATCAAGAGTAGTGACTGGCTTATAGTGACGAGCCAGTTGCTCGGCCACCATTGACCACACGCTTTCAATTGGTGAGAGATCTGGAGAATGTTCTGGCCAGGGCAGCAGTCGAACATTTTCTGTATCCAGAAAGGCCCGTACAGGACCTGCAACATGCGGTCGTGCATTATCCTGCTGAAATCCCCATCTGTTGACTCGGGGATCGAGACGTGGCTGCACGATCCGTTACAACCATGCGGATAAGATGCCTGTCATCTCGACTGCTAGTGATACGAGGCCGTTGGGATCC
The DNA here is from genome assembly GCF_023897955.1 of Schistocerca gregaria. Taxonomy (NCBI): domain Eukaryota; kingdom Metazoa; phylum Arthropoda; class Insecta; order Orthoptera; family Acrididae; genus Schistocerca; species Schistocerca gregaria. The sequence goes on from NC_064922.1 coordinate 873,116,110, forward strand.
AGGACGGCGTTCCGTATTACCCTCCTGAACTCACCGATTCCATATTCTTTTAACATTAGATCTCGATCAACGCGATCAGCAATGTCGTGATACGATACACTGCAATCGCGACAAGCTACAATCCCACCTTTATCATAGTCGGAAATGTGATGGTACGCATTTCATCTCCTTACACGAGGCATCACAACAACGTTTCACCACACAACGCCGGTCAACTGCTGTTTGTGTATGAGAAATCGGTTGGAAACTTTCCTCATGTCAGCACGTTGTAGGTGTCGCCACGGGCCCCAACCTTGTGTGAATGCTTTGAAAAGCTAATCATTTGCATATCACAGCATCTTCTTCCTGTCGGTTAAATTTCGCGTCATCTTCGTGGTGTACCAATTTTAATGGCCAGTAGTGTAGTTGCTTCAGTATAAATGCAGATGCCAGCCATGCCTGCCGTTTGCACTGTTGTGTCTGACCACGAACGGCTCCTGTGCACTGTCCCCAACATGCCCCAAGGGTCAGTAGTGGTCAGAACAGTGTTCTGAGTGTATTATGTCTGAGCTAAGCGATTTGAACGTGGGCAGATTGTTAGTGCTCGCGTGTTGTTTACTTCCGAAGTATGTGGTGTTTCAAGAGGTACCATGTCAAGAATTTATATCGCATACAGGAAAAGAGGAAAAACATCATCCGCTAGATCACAACTCTGACGAACCTATGTATTGAGTGACCGCAACGGACGGTGACTGAATAGGGTTTTGACGAAAATAAAGAGGAGATAGAAGCAAACTTCACTGCAGAAATAAATGTCGCACTCTCGAACCCTGTCACCCCCAAAATAACATGAAGGTGGCTCCATAAGCAGGGAACCGCAGAGCGAGCTCGAATTCTAAAAGCACACATCTGTGGTTCAAACGCTTATGCCAGCAAAACATGGTGCCGAAGCTGTAAGTCCTGGACTATGCAGCAAAGCAAGAGTATCGTTTGGTCGGATAAGTCTTTTTTTTTCACACTGTTTCGAACTTCTTGTCGTGTTTACGCCCAAAGAGTGAAGCATGCCGTGGGTTAGATGAAGACCAGAGGCGCATTACTGATAAGGAATAAGAGCCGTTTTTGCTGATCAGGACCATCTCATGGTAAAATGTTTGTTCCCCAACGGCGATGCTGTGTTACATGACGGGAGGGCTGTGTTCAGGCGGGATGCATCGTCCAGAGCTGATTTTGTGAGCACGAAGATGGACTGTCGTATCTTCCCTGGCCACCACAGTCTCTCGATCTCATACTACTGAGCCTTAGTGGTCTACTTTGGAAAGGAGAGTACGTGATCGCTCTGCATCATCATCATGTTACTTGACTTTGTCACTATTTTTACAGGAAAATTTTTTGTAAAGTTCTCTCGAAAAACATACAGGACCTGTTTTTATCCATTCGGAGACGACTGTAAGCTGCTCCATATTAGGCATTGTAATGTGCTCTGTTTGTGATATTTCCATATTGTGATATTTCCCTTGTACATTCATGATGGAGGACACCGATATATTTTGCTGCTGCGTAAGACGATATCAAACATGGCAGTATGGTCCAAAACGGATAGATGGAGAGTCGTTATCTTGATTACCTAGATCAGATGACCTCATCCCTCTGGCTTTTTGTGCCTGTGGTCTTCCCAAAAGTGTACAACACGAGCATTGATAAGGTTGAAGAAATGGTGCAGATGTTTCATAGGCCTGTCAAGATTTACGAAATTATCCACAGGTTTTTCAAAAAATTCGTAACTCATAGCAAAGACGAGTGCGGTACTGCAGCAAAATGCGACAAAGGCATCTGGGACACACCCTTTAAGCGGTAAGAGTGGACAGCAAGTAGTGACGTATAACGTGCTGAAGACGAAGTATATTTTTTGTTGAGGTAGGCCACAGGGACTTCATTAAAAAGTTTACATTTAAGATTCATTGTTCCAAGTAGGCCTCAACTTTCCACCATAATTCGTTTTATGGCGCTGTGTTCTATGAGTATGTATGTTTCCAGTATATACTTCTAATGTTTCTGAGAATCTATAGCTGAGGTCATGCAGCCTATTACATCAGAAATGCCGTACTGGATCACAAAGAAGGCTTAAGCCTACTGCACGAGAAGACTTCGGCAGCGACACAATATGGTGCAAAAGAGAACACGTGATATAACAACGAGATGGCACAGCGCAAGTCTAAAATACCGTCTATCGCATATCAGCGGGCAGCTTTCCACGTTGACCAGCTTGTCTTGCAATAGAGTGGCAGGCAATGCGGGTACGATCAAAGATTGAAATGATTCTTTGCGGCACGTTAGTTGGAACAGCGTACACAGGCAACGCCGTAGCAGCAGCCATCGGAGACGCAGCACTCTCGAACAGAACTAAAAGTGTAGGCTTACCATTATGTCCATTACAGCGTTGGCTAAACATGACGGTGGTAAAAAGTATACTTACAAGAAAAGTTTGAAACGTCTGTTTGTTAGCCGTTTCATTGGTTGCGCTGATCTTTCGGTTTTCCGATATTTCTTAGCAGCTCTAGCAGTATCAATCCTCTAAAATGGAGCGAAAGATGAAAAGCAGAGTGCTTCATTCATAGCGACATTTCAGTATTCATATCTTGTAATTGAGCAACTTATGTTTTATATTTCACGCAGCTATCTCTATTAATTGTTTATGTGCTAGTATAACCATGCTTGTTATGTATCCCTGGTGTATTTCAACGTTTCTTTTCCTAATTCTTCTATAGTTTGCTAGAAAGAGTGCTTAAGTTTCTGTGTGAAGCTTCAAACTGCTTTGGTTCTCGAGCACCGGTTCTTTCGAAGGTAATGGCAGTTTACCCAACTTTTGTGCAGAGTTTGGATACAACTATGCTGGGTAATTGAGACATTAGTCGCTACTGGAGAGCAGCTGTTGTGTGTTTTGAAGCAGGTACCTGGCGCGTATTTTTTCTGACTGCTTCCGCTGTTACTTATGAACCCCGATCTGGTAGTGTGATGGCCTCACTACACTCTGGTGCTTCGGTAAGTGAAACTGTTCTTTGAGGTCATATCCAACACTGTAAGTTGGGAAATTACTATGTGTAAGGCTTACTTTAGATGACATTCTAATGCGTTTCTTTCAGGTGTAACCATTGCAAGTCATGCCGTATATTTCAATTAGGGAGTGATATCATACCTATTAATATTCCGTTACTTTAGAGTGATCTTTAATGCAGTCGGAACTTAACTATGGGAGAGTGTTTTAGTCTACCTATGTCTAAATCCACGTAGTTTGTGTGCCTATTATGTGCAAATTTATGTGTTTGTTTTTTGTATGTTCGTGACTGAATTCATTTTCTGTCATTCAGTTTCATTTAATTTCCTGAGTTTCCCGTTTGTTGTAATGTGCGAGATTGCGTGTTTGCACCCGTGTGTTTTTCATGTGACACACTGAGCTTTCATCTCTGGTATTCCATCTTCCTTTGTTGTAGCCTTTGTAATAATCTTTCCTGTGGGTGTGATTTCATTTCACACGAATATCTTTCGCAAGTTCACTGTTCTCACTTTGTGTACTTTGTCTGAGATATACCACGACTATTTTTGTACCATGGTGAGTTTTTGAAACAAGACAATCATTTCTTGCTTACTATCAATATTAAATCTTCTTGGTAACCACGTTCCTTTCCAGTAATGTTTATCGAGAAACCAGTGGTTTTTACTTGCGTTTGTTAAAGCAGGACTTTTTGCATTGCTGATTCGTATGGTTGTTGGAGAATTCAAGTTCACTGTTCAATCACAATTCTATATCGTGTGCCAAATTAATTTGTTCCAAATGTTTATGTATTTAATCACCACATTTTTCGTATTGCCGAAGTTCGGAATTTCGAATTAAGTAACTGACGGCGTGGAAATCGGAAATTTGTGGTAAGTTCCTATGGGGCCAAACAGCTAAAGTCATCCGTTCCTAGGGTTACACACTACTTAATGTAACTCAAACTAACTTACACTAACGACAACAGACACACACACACACACACACACACACACACACACACACACACACACAGCCATGCCCCAGGGAGGACTCGAACCTCCGACAGGAGGAGCCGCGAGAACCGTGGCAAAACACCCGAGACCGCACTACTACCCCGTGCGGCTCTGGCGACGTGGTTGACCGGTAAAAGAAAAGTGACAGAAAAAAAAAATCGCAACAGTAATAAAATAGCGGGAATATATTTATCTAGGTAACACATTTAAGTGATTGATATTGCAAGATCACAGGTTAATGTAAGCGCGAGATAAGCCATTGCAAATGTGAAATGCTGGTACATTATTAACCGGTGTAAAGCCCAGAATGTCTAATGCAAATACGCAAACGTACATGGATTGTGTTGTACAGGTACTAGATGCCAGTTCTTGTGATGGAGTTCCACGCCTCTTGCACTTGATCAGTCATTGCAGGGAATGTTAACGCTGTTTCTAGATGACACTTGAGTTGTCGCCCAGCGATACGTTGTGTGTGCTCGACTGGAAACAGATCTGGTTAGCGAGCAGGACAAGGCAATATGTCACTCTGTAAAGTATGTCGGGTTATAATAGCGCTATGTGGGCGAGCGTTATCCTGTTGGAAAACACGCCCTGGAATGCTGTTCATGAATGGCAGCACAGCAGGTCGAATCACTAGACTGACGTACAAACTTGCTGTCAGGGTGCGTGGTATGTCTATGAGAGAGCTTCTGCTCTTACATGAAACAGCATCACAGAGAATTCCACCAGGTGTAGTTGCGAAGTCAGGTTGGTTGCAAGCCTTCAACTGGTTTCTGTCTAACCAACATAGAGCCATCACTTGAAGCGAGCAGAACCAGCTTTCATCAAAAAAACTGCAATGAGCTGCCGGCCGGGGGGGGCCGAGGGGTTCTAGGCGCTACAGTCTGGAACTGCGCGACCACCTAACTAACCTAAGGACATCACACACATCCATGCCCGAGGCAGGATTCGTACCTGCGACCGTAGCAGTCGCACGGTTCCGGACTGCGCGCCTAGAACCGCGAGACCACCGCGCCCGGCGAACTCCCAGCTTCTCGAGGCGTATTATACGACCTTGCTGAAATTCACAGAGATGTTGAAAATGCCGTCTTTGTGGCCTTGAAGGCCTTCTTGACTAACGGCAACGCACCACGTCCGTTATCAACGGTAACTAAAGCTCAAGACCGTTAAAGCGTGTATTTCAAGCTAACCTCATTTACATCCTTGTAATGGCCCTACTAACACGCCTCTAACGCGAGTGGCGCCAGATGTGAATATCACAATGTTTTAGATACAGAAACACGCCTACCAACTTTCGTTTATGTCACACAACTCCGTCTTGGTGTTGTGATTTTTTTCATCATTGTAATCACTCTCTTACCCAATACGTGAAACTTTGGTGTATGGAAATACCATTACAGTTTCTATTCTACTCTCTCTGTGGATTACGAGTATGAATGTACCCATTACGTGCGTTTGATGAGTTCTTTGTGTTTCCTTTCCTACATATTTCCAACGCCTGAGATATAATTCATGAAGTGCGTGACGTATTGTGTAACCAGTGTCTGGCACCAGCATTTCCTTACAGTTATGTTCTTCATTTGATATCCTTTGGGTTTTGAACAATTTAGCCAGAAAACAAATGCCCACATATTTCTTAATTGCGTTCTTAGCGCTATTTCATGCAATCCCTCCCAACTTTCCAACCTGGGCTTCTTTAAAGCCATCCGATTATTAGCCCCCTTAATAGAAACTATTTTAGTCTAATATTTTATTTTATGTACTTAACACAAGAATCTGTATTCTGATTCTCATTAAATGCTTCGTTTTAATTGAATTAATTACTCATCAACCTCTTATTTATTATACTGAGACTTTGTCAGTGTCAACGAGCAACAAACTCTCGGTCATCTTGACCAGTGAGTAGGACGTGTTTGGTGAAAAATGAGTAGGAATTATTCAAGTTTTTGATTAAAAAAAAAAAGCCGTTTACCTGCAAGCTACGTGGATGGTACAAGTTTTTGCAACGCTGTTGCTGCAATGAAGTATTGAATTTGAGGTGCGCCACCACTGGATAAGTCGTAGTACAGCGCGTGACGGTAGTCGAACCCACAGCCTGCAGGGTCTGGCGGCGGCTTCTACAGTATCACCGTGTAGGCAGATATCTGAGGCATGGCATCACGGCTACGTTTAATTCTCTTCTCAGCAGCTCGGCGGCGGGCAACTTTTTGTGGATCACTGGGGGCGTTGGTGGCCAATAACACCTTTCTTCAGAGCGGCCAGTCAGTTGGGCTCTAGATCTCGTTTTGCCGCAGGCAGCCTCTGGCGAGAATAAGTATGACGCTGTTGCGTGCCTAGAGGCTGAGCTCACATGACTCGCTTCATCACGCGTAAAGAAACCTATTACCAATTTCGACGATCATCAGTTTTCTGGAAACCGGATAATCAGACGCTAAAACTCTTTTTGTAGCATTAATTATCAGAAAGATTCTCATCTGGAGTAGCATCCTATCATTAGCACAGACCCGGCAACAAACGCTGCTATGTTATTACTATAAACATGGGGATCGAGTGTCTAGAACTTGAGACTGTTATGCTCTATCGTCACGATATTTTACTTGAAAAGTAGCTCGGGCCCCAGTACCTGTTATGGTGCTTTTAATTTTCGGTGTCAGTCACTCGCACGAAAGGGAATTTATTTAAACTTCCTATCATTGAACGGGATATGACGAACGCATTCGCATATTTAGGAATAAAATAGATTACCTATTTACAGCCCTTTAATTTGTTACAGTTTAGTCGGATTCCAGACTTCTTGTTTCATCATCAAATGTATGGGCGTAAGGTACACCTGATGATAAATTTAGAAGCCTCAAAGTCGACAGTGCTAGAACAAAAGGCATTTAATTAAGTTACGAAACAATTGTTCATTTTCCTAACAAAAACCGGAATACTTTTTTCTAATGTTCCTACATAGATACACTGCAAATCACATTCAAGTGCCTGGCAGAGGGTTTATCGTACCACCTTCACAACACCGCGCAACAGTATTCTAAAAGAGGACGGACAAGTGTAGAGGAGGCAGTATCCTTAGTAGATCTGTTAATTTTATAAATGTCCTGTCAATAAAATGCCGTCTTCGGTTAGCCTTCCCCACAACATTTTGTATGTGTTCCTTCCAATTTAAGTTACACTGTAGTCGGATTCCAGACTTCTTGTTTCATCATCAAATGTATAGGCGTAAGGTACACCTGATGATAAATTTAGAAGCCTCAAAGTCGACAGTGCTAGAACAAAAGGCATTTAATTAAGTTACGAAACAATTGTTCATTTTCCTAACAAAAACCGGAATACTTTTTTCTAATGTTCCTACATAGATACACTGCAAATCACATTCAAGTGCATGGCAGAGGGTTTATCGTACCACCTTCACAACACCGCGCAACAGTATTCTAAAAGAGAACGGACAAATGTAGAGGAGGCAGTATCCTTAGTAGATCTGTTAATTTTCTAAATGTCCTGTCAATAAAATGCCGTCCTCGGTTAGCCTTCCCCACAACATTTTGTATGTGTTCCTTCCAATTTAAGTTACACTTTAGTCGGATTCCAGACTTCTTGTTTCATCATCAAATGTATAGGCGTAAGGTACACCTGATGATAAATTTAGAAGCCTCAAAGTCGACAGTGCTAGAACAAAAGGCATTTAATTAAGTTACGAAACAATTGTTCATTTTCCTAACAAAAACCGGAATACTTTTTTCTAATGTTCCTACATAGATACACTGCAAATCACATTCAAGTGCCTGGCAGAGGGTTTATCGTACCACCTTTACAATTCTTATTAATCCGATTTCGTATACCGTACAAGCTCTGAGTTCTCTTATTTTATCCTGGTGACCCCTATGTAGGTCGGTGTCAACAAAATATTTTCGCATTCGGAGGCGAAAGTTGGTGATTGGAATTTCGTGAGAAGATTTCGTCGCAACGAAATACTCCTTTAATTTAATGATGTCCAGCCCAAATCCTGTATCATTTAAGTGACACTCCCTCTCATATTTCGAGATAATACAAAACTTGCTGCCTTTCTTTGAACTTTTTCGACGTACTCCGTCAGTCCTATCTGGTAAGGATCCCACACCGCGCAACAGTATTCTACAAGAGGACGGACAAGTGTAGAGGAGGCAGTATCCTTAGTAGATCTGTTAATTTTCTAAATGTCCTGTCAATAAAATGCCGTCTTCGGTTAGCCTTCCCCACAACATTTTGTATGTGTTCCTTCCAATTTAAGTGTTCCAGAGTAGAAAAAAAATGCTTCAAATGGCGCTGAGCACTATGGGAGTTAACTGCTGAAGAAATAAGTCCCCTAGAACTTAGAACTACTTAAACCTGACTAACCTAAGGACATCCCACACATCCATGGCCGAGGCAGGATTCGAACCTGCGACCGCAGCGGTCGTGTGGTTCCAGACTGTAGCGCATAGAACCGCTCAGCCACCCTGGCCGGATGAGGAGAAAACACAGAGTTCTTATTGGCTTGGAAACCTAAATATAGTGAAACGGGAAGCTATTGTTTGAAATGCAGTAGCACTTTAAGAGATCGCTAGCTCTCTATTGACGCACATTCATTGCTCGTTAAGATGTAAACTGAACACTTTAATTGCTGTATGGTCTAGTGTTGGTAGCTTAACATCGAACATTTAAGCCACCATTATTACACGGGCTGTCATAAGGCTCTACGCACGTGGTTTGCATCTTATCTGGCGACAGGTCACCTCCACGATTGTCTGCTCGCTCACTAAAACTAACGTGACGTCTCTGCCCTCGGGCTACAGCTCTCGAACTAAATGATGCTTATCTCGAAATAAAATTAGACAACTGGATAAACAGTATACTAATAATATTTTGGTTAATCTTGTAGCGTATTTGTAGACTCATGTACAACTTTTTTAGATCAGTTTTGTGGTTGTGTATGGTAACTGCCGGCCGTTATGGCCGTGCGGTTCTAGGCGCTTCAGTCTGGAACCGCGTGGCCGCTACGGTCGCTGGTTCGAATCCTGCCTCGGGCATGGATGTGTGTGATGTCCTTAGGTTAGTTAGGTTTAAGTAGTTCTAGGTTCTAGGGGACTGATGACCTCAGGCGTTAAGTCCGTAGTGCTCAGAGCCATTTTTGTGTACGGTAACTATGGCTATTTGCTGTCTCCAGAATACCAGTCACAGACATTTATCCATCAAAATCAGTAACTTTTGACGAAACCACCGCGTTAACAAATTGCGGGACGGGAGAAGCATTCGTCAGCGTTCGGTGGCTCACCTGAGGATGGCTACAGGTACCCAGTCGAAATATTGTGCAGTGGAGTAAACGGGCGCCAACTGCAAGTACAAAATTTTTTCGAATCTTCATTTCGACGTTAAAAATTTAATATTTTCTGATGTAAGCAAAAAAAAATTTATAGCTGTGATTCATGATGAAGTTTAACATAAATTTTAATGTAGTTTTGCTGTTTTTCTGCGGTACTGTGAACATACTTCGAAGAGGACTTCAGAGACGTGACAAGTGTGAAATTTGATGAAATAGTAACTTCATGAAAACGCGGCAAAGCGCTGTCTCACGTTCTGGTGAAGAGGCCCCACTAACATCACGATTCCTTGGCTTAAATATCATAATTCTACAGTCGATTAAACAAAAGTGTCCGGATAGCCATAGACTTGGACTATCGTGCGATATTTGCATACAACGGGGAAGATTCAAAAAATCGGATGTACAGGTGCCTCCTGCTCTGGGGCAACATCACAAAAAGCAGCGGGTGCCCGTATGTGCGTCTCTGCTTCCTCGTGAGTAACATCGACCATTCCTGTCCTGTAATGTTATTGCTGACGAGAAATGGTATCTTTTTGCTAACATATGGAAAAGAAAGGAGTGGTAGAGCCCAAATAAAGCATCAAAGCCCCGTACAAAGACCTCTGCGCATCCACAAAAGATAATCTTATGCATATGGTGGAACAGCGAAGGTGTGCTGTGCTACGAATTGCTTCCCTGCTGTGTAACCATCACTGCTGACATTTAGTGTCAACAACTCAGACTTCTTGCAGACGCAATCCAAGAACAACGACCAAGATGACTGCTTGATGTTTTCTTTTTCTTTTTTTTTTCTTTTGAATCACCCACTCTTCTGACTGGTCTGATGCGAGTCCGCCATTAATTCTTTTCCTGTGCCAACCTTTTCATATCAGAGTACCACTTGCGTCCTCAGTTATTAGTTGTATGTATTCTAGTCTCCATTTTCCTCTCCAGTTTTTGCACTCCGTAATTCCCTCTATTGGCAACGGCCTTGCCGACAGATCACCGAAGTAAAGAGCTGTCGGGATGGGCTGGCGCTTGGGTGCGTGACCATACAGTCTGCCGAGTGCTTTTGGCAAGCCCTTGTGAGGCAAATTGAGGAGCTACTTGATCCCCGGCCTCGTAAACTGACATACGGCCGGGAGAGCGATGTGCCGATCACATGCCCGTCCACATCCACATCTAGTGACGCCTGTGGCCTGAGGATGACACGGCGGCCGGTCGGTACCTTCGGGCCTTCATGGCCTGTTCGGGAGGAGTTTACTTTCAATTTTATTGCTCCCTCTATTACCATGAATTTATTCCGTGATGTCTGAACAGATGTCCTACCATCCTGTCCCTTCTTCTCGTCAATGTTTTCAGTTTATTCCCTTCATCGCCGATTCTGCGGAGAACCTTCTTACCTTATCAGACCACCTAATTTTGAACAATAGTTTGTAGCACTATATCTCAGATGATCTCAGATGCTATATAGCCCGTGTCTAATACGGGGTCGTCTAAAAAGTCCGTGCAAAAATAAAAACTACTTACGTGTTTGGGGTAAACCTTTTTTATTTTTCGACATCATCTCCTTTTAGACTTATACACTTCGTCCAACGCTGTTCTAATTTGTTGATACCTTCCGAAAAATAGGAATTTTGCAACTCTGCAAAATAGCTATTAGTTGCTGCAGTCACCTCCTCGTTTGCATAAAATCTTTGTCCCGCCGGCCATTTCTTCAAAGGGGAACAAATAATCGTCCGAGGGAGCCAAGTCTGGAGAATAGGTGGGGTGGAACCCTATTTCCATAATTTTGCGACCACAGCTGTTGAGGTGTGTACTACTGCGATGTCGTGATGGAAAATGACTTTTTGCGGTCCAATCGCCGGCGTTTTTCTTGCAGCTCGGTTTTCAAATGGTCCAATAATGATCAATAATATCCACCTGTAATAGTATTACCCTTTTCCAGATAGTCGATGAGGATTATCCGTTGCGAATCCCAAAAGACAGGCGCCATAGGCTTTCAGACCGAAGGGATTGTCTTCGCCTTATTTGGTGCAGATTCTCCCTAAACCCATTGTTTAGATTGTTGTTTGATCTCAGGAGTGTAGTAATGAATCCGTGTTTCATCCACAGTGAAGAAACGACGCCTAAACTTCTGCGGACTCTTCCTGAACAGCTGCAAACCATCTTTGCAACACTTCACACTATTCCGTTTTGGATCAAGCGTGAGCAAACGTGAAACCCGTCTTGCCGGTAGCTTACTCATGTCCAAATGTTTATGCAAAATATTATGTACCAGTTATTCGAGATGCCCAGAGCACTAGCAATCTCACGCACCTTAACTCTTCTGTCATCCATCACCATATCATGGATTTTATTAATGATTTCTCGAGTTGTAACCTCCACAGGGCGTCCAGAATGTTCAGTATCTTTTGTGCCCGCCCATATGGCCACTCCGAAAATTTTAAAACTATTTATAAACTGTTCTAATCGAAGGTGCAGAGTCACCGTAATGTTTATCAAGCTTCTCTTCAGTCTCCTGAAGCGTTTTGCCTTTTATAAAGTAATGTTTAATCAGCACACGAAATTCCTTTTCGTCCATTTTTCGACAATCACTCGACTTCCTTGATTCACACGAATGCCAAACACAAATAAATAGACCAATATGGCTGAAACTTGGTGTGCGTCTTTCCAAAGATGCTACTAACTAAACATAACCTCGATACGCGTCGGTGGTACAATCTCTCGAACTTTACAAGGCCTTTTGTAACGCCCCACGTAATTTAACTGATGTAAAAAATAAAGATACGACAACTGCTTTAATATTAAAAAAGGAAAAAACACAACATCGTAAAAACACACGGCACAGAAGTATATCAATGTAATCATACACGTGGTTATTAGCACATGTGAAAAAGATGGAACCTTCTAAGGTAACTGTTGACTTACTTTACTTCCGTTCGGTACAGTACTTCTATAACCTTTTTCATGTGATGCTTGTATATCACTTTATGTTTCTCAGTTGAATCATGTTTGATATTTTACCCTTTTAAAAATTTACAATTGCTAGAAAGTGTATTGCTTTACACTGTCGTAGTTTTAAAGTAAGTGAATAGTTACCTTAGAAGATTCCATCTCTTTCATATATGCGAATAACCACAAGTATGATTAGAATGACACATTTTTCCACTGTGTGTTTTTATGTTCAGTACTTTTATTCATTTTATGATTGAAGTTCCTGAAAAAAAAACATTTACATGTATTGATGTGTACACTCATACGCTAATTTGATTGTGTTTTTTTTCCTTTTCGCCCGGCCGGAGTGACCGAGCGGTTCTAGGCTCTACAGTCTGGAACCGCGCGACCGCTACGGTCACACGTTCGAATCCTGCCTCGGGCATGGATGGGTATGATGTCCTTAGGTTAGTTAGGTTTAAGTAGTTCTAAGTTCTAGGGGACTGATGACCTCATCAGTTATGTCCCATAGTGCTCAGAGCCATTTGAACCATACTTTTTTTTCCTTTTCGATATTAAAGCAGTTGTGATATCCTATTTCGTATATCAATTAAGTCATTAGACAAAGGCATTCGAACTATATAAGCTTTTTCTTGGTAAACAGGAACTGAAAATGACGCAAATGTAGCGTTAAAAGTAGTCGTCTGAATAATAAATACGGTACTGCAGTGCCTGTGTTGTTCAGTGGAACGATGCAGTGTTTCTTTGGACGTGCATGCAAATCCGAGGGATCACTGAAACTCTCTTCTTAACAACAGAGGCACTGCAATATCGCCGATATCAGGCAGCGGCTTTCAACTAAAATGCTCTCCCCCGTACGTGAATTACATAATGTGTGTACGAGTACAGGCCGTTAGGCGAGAACTATGACTTATGGAAGTTGTGGTCCGGCCATGAGTTGTGCACGGATAGCCGAGGTGAATAAGGGGACTGCTCGCATAAAGCGGGAAATTCGGGTTAGCTTCCTGGTCAGGCACAGATTTTCTTCGTCGCCATTTTATTATACAGCTAATGGTTGTTCATAATCACAACTGAGAATACATTTGATATTTTCAGGTATTGATTAATAAATACTTTGAAAATACGGCTGAGGTGTTCCGTTTCCTTCACTTAGAACCTTAGGGTTGAGGGTGGCAGTACGATGAAGTGACATGTAAAGCAACGATATATGTAGCCAAATCAACCAAATTCGGTACACGTGCAATTTTGTATCTGATGAAACACCGGATGTATCACTTACCTATCACTACCAAGCAAGAGGGTGGGAAGTTAGTAACATAGGAAGTAATCGGAAACAACTGCTGCTAGAGTCATAATCAATGATCTCCATGGTAGTTGGCAGACTGGTGACTGTCCAGATGATAGTCCATCCCTCCTAGCGGCTGGGGATGTAATGTAAATACAAATAAGTATCGAATAATATTTAACTGCTGATTTCTTTTCAAGACACAAATTATAGTTTAGGTAAGGAAGATATGCACAATGAGAGGTGTGTCTTTCTGAACACAAACATTAGCTGCGTCATTTCTTGTGATTTGATTTAATGAACGTGAAAAGCGAACAACGACGTGGCAAACTATTTAACATTATGTAAGAAGTAATTGCTTATTTCTGCATTGTATCGTATCAAATGATCATGAGTTTTAGCCGCTTCATGTAAGATGTCATTTACGTAAATAGTGTAATATTGTCGAAAGTTACAAATTTTGCCTAGTGTTAAGATATGTCACTAGTGATGGTGCTACTAGAAGGGAGGCAGTAATAAGCGACAACCAATGACGGGATTGATAGCTGTGGCAGAGAGACAACATACAGGAGAGAAGAGTTGATGTTTCTTAATGAAAAAAAAAGCTTCGCTCTGGGAGATAAGGGAGTCAACAGTTCGTGCTGGGAGACGGTAAAGTAAAGATTTCGTGTGTTCTTAGTTTCTGGGCGGTACACAACCCGTATACCCAAATTATTTTACGAGAGAAGTCAGTGTTAGATTTTGATGCTGTTGCGAAACATTTTTGTGAAAGTACAAATTATAGTGAAGCGTGATGATGAAAAAACTTTTAGGTGTAGGGATGAACTTACTTCTCTATTACTGAGACATTAGTTAAGCCCTGTGTGCACTGGCCACCAGCTTGCGTTGCTATCTCAGGAGTTTTTAACAGCAAAAGGACTTGACTTATTAATAAACATTTTGATTTTAAACTGTGAACTACAGTCTCGTCTAGTTTAATCATTGATATTTGTTTCACATACTTACTTTTATTGTATGCTGCAGAAATCGGTCACAAAGTAATTATTTTTCGAGCCGAAGGCTTGATGCCAAATCCGAAAGTGAGCTCAAGTTGCACATCCAGAGTGTCATATGAATAATTTATTTGCTGAACAACACGTCTTTAAAAAGTAACAACGAGTCGTAAAACGACAAAACTGATTTATCACGTGCCCTTTCACGTACAGCGGATCGGTTTGTAACTTTCATAGAGTGACAAACAGTGACTGTAACCATAATTGCCACTTTGTTATTTCGGTGTGGCCGAGCGGTTCTAGGAGCTTCAGTCTGGAACCGCGCGACCGCTACGGTCGCAGGTTCGAATCCTGCTTCGAGCATGGATGTGTGTGATGTCTTTAGGTTAGTTCGGTTTAAGTAGTTCTAAGTCCTAGGAGACTGATGACCTCAGACGTTAAGTCCCATAGTGCTCAGAGCCATAACTGCCACGCAGGATTTGTACTGAAGCTCCATTCTGCCCTGTCGTTCAAGATACACGCGGCTGATGTGACGCTGCGACCTTCTAACCTGCACTGAAACCTGATCACAAATGTGAGTGCTGTCATGGCCGTTGATCCTTTTATAGACCCGGATGATTTGTGTGGTCTACTTCTGTAGCTGCGATCTTTATTAGCAGCGCTATGTATTTTAGTAGGGAAACTACTGAAGTGTGATTTTTACGAGTGCCAAACTGGAGTGTGTATTGTAATGAAATGTATTGGGTAATACTGTAAAGGTTCTCGAGACACAAGGTGTCGTATAAGTCACTAAAGGATCTTGATTTTCTGATGACATACACCAAAGATTGATATCAGTGGATCTGTAACGTATGATTTATGTATACCAATTAATCTATCCTGTATCAAAACTAAGAAATACTATTTGTTGTAAATGAAAAAAAAGATCATGTGAAGCAATATCAGTGACCGATTGTACTACTTTCGTTTTATGTTAATTAACAGGAATGGAGCGATTTCTTTGATAAAATAAACTATTTAATTCGAAGATTTGTAATTAATGTACTCATAATAAGAGTAGTTCATTACAAGATTAGTCGGCTTACACAGGGTGTGTCATAATCAATGGCGTAAACGTGTCCAATTGTAAGTACGCGATACCTGAGGCAAAAAATGTCTCAGTAAACAGGGCACTAAAACGCGTACCTTAAGATCTATGAACACGTCTTCACCTTCGCTGCTGTGAAAAACATGTCGTCTTCTGAATAAATGCTCTTAGCTCTTAAGGTATACATGTTAGAGGCCTTGTTTACCAGATTATTTCCTTGCTTTATATTCTGATATGGAAAGCAAAGGCCTTGGCGTAGACGAGATTTATTTCACCGTATCAAATATCAAGTAGTGCTCATAGATCTTAAGGTATGCGTTTTAGAACCACATTTACTGAAACTCTGTTGCTTGTGATAGTGTCCACTTTCAACTGTGTGTGCTGACACCTCTAATTACGATACACCCTGCGACAGCAAAACCTCAATCATAAACATTTGTTGTACAACGTAAAATTGAAAATTAACTGTCTTAAATCTACTACATTAAGTCTTTCATTTGCTCCCATTTCCTTTGTTTTTGCGTCAAAAGTGCTTGTTCTAAAGTAGCAGTTCGTAGGTGGAGCTCAGTGCGAGCAGTGGACAGATGTTGATAACAGATGATAGTAGCAGATAAACTGAAAAAAAAATGGATTCCTTCGAATACAAGAGGTTGTTGATGTATTGCGTCTTGGGTTCTATCTCGGGTTCTTCGACTGACGGTTGTTTGACGTCCAGAGAACCAGAAGAACGACAAAAGAACCAGACGGAAGCCAACATGCAATACGTCAAAAACTGGCCGTGAAAAACCTCAACTATTTTCTACATAAGGTTTTACTGATATTTGTGTTTAGTACGGAAACCAAAGTGGAAAATGTAATAAATGGCAGGCGTGTGCAACTGGAACTTTGATTTTGAACCCTTCAATGACAACCTAATTCATTGGCTTTTGTTAGTTCGTCGAACATTCCTGAGAGCGAGAGGTAGCAATTCTGATATGAGCTACAAGGTTGTAGCTAAATCACGAAACTATGAAAATATATCGTTTTAAAACAATTGTGCTTTCCGAACTTTTCGATTTAAAAAAGTTAGCTTGAAAACAAGTCTTTAACAAACTGTTGCCAAGTTACAAGGGTTTGGACACTCGTGGCACATTTTTATGTTGATTGAAACATGCCACCGATGGTCTCCTTGAGATTGTGTGCTATTTCTGGAGCGTATCTACTGTTGCTCTATTTTGATAAATATTGGACAGAAGCAAATATTTATTATGGTCTCTGCGAAATAGGTTTCAGTAAATGGATTCGAAACAGTTCTTTTTGCTGTAGCTGTTACCCTTTTTACTCATTGCATGGAATATCTGCGATTATGACTTAATGTTAACTTTGTAGTTGTTGAAATGTAGGAATGGATTGATAGCTGATAGTGCACACAGGGCTTAACTACTGTCTCACTAATAGAGAAGTAAGTTCTTCCCTACACCGAAAACTTTTTTTCATCTTCACGCTTCACTAAAATTTGTACTTTCACGAAAATGTTTCGCAACAGCATCAAAATCTGACACTGACTTCTCTCGTAAAATAACTTGGGTATGCGGGTTGTGTACCGCCCAGAAACTAAGAACACACGAAATCTTTACTTTACCGTCTCCCAGCACGAACTGTTGACTCCCTTATCTTCCAGAACGAAGCTTGTTTTTTTTCGTTCAGTAACAACAACTCTTCTCTCCTGTATGTTGTCCCTCTGCAACAGCTATCAATCCCGCCATTGTTTGTCGCTTATTACTGCCTCCCTTCCAGTAGCACCATCACTAGTGACATATCTTAATACGATTAATATCTGTTTTTGAGAATATTTCTACCAGTATTGCCTAAATTAAAATTTATATACTTTCACTGTATCCAAAGAGAGAGTTACTATTTAGAACAAGCATCAAAATACAGATTTTCTGATGTGAAAAAGTAAGTTTTTTTTAAATGAAAAGCTCATCCGTAATATGAATTATTTTTGGCAAGTACCTGTATTGGTGAAGAAAGTGGAATAAGCATTACAGGAGCATCCAGTCAACTTATATCAGCTGCGAATCATTGAGGTAAAGAAGTCTCCACTGTTACTTCCTGGTAACAATAAATGAATAATTACACTAAAATTAATAGAAGGAAACAGCAATATTGCATACCATGCTCTGCGACATGACATAACATCAATTTCTCGTTTCTGACGAGAAAAGAACTTCTCACCATCTTTAGAGTACCGTATTGTGTGCACCCCTAGAAATAATTAAAGATTAAACAATAAATTCATTTTTTTAGTAAGATCCGTAGAAATATTAGTTACAGAACACTAAACGGGGAAATGTTACATTGCCACTGAATCATCTTAAATAGTACTGCTCCAAAGTTTATTCAAACGGAGACATGATGTGTAGGCTATACATTAGTTAACTACAATCATTAGATCCCCAGTGGTATGTTACATACCAAATTCAGTACAAAATATCCGGTTTTATACTTTTCCGGAATCTTATATCTTGCGAGAGCCTAGTAATATAGGGTTAAATATACTTTATCACATCCTCGCTCTGTTGTTAACAATTAATAACCAAATTATTACTTTACGTTGGAAGAAGCCCTTGGAGTGGAATATCCAACATAACACGAGAGGACCAAATGCAATACAGTACGGACTCATAGCATGTGAGTGTGCTACGCTTTGATATCAATTATTTTTGCAGGAAATAATCTCGTGTCCAGTATTCTGGAAAACACCTATTTTTCCATCAACAGCAAAGCTGTAAACACTCATTGAAACCAGCTTTTCACCAGGCTAACGTGGCAATTGGTTGATATGTACTTGGCAATCGCCAAATGTAATAGTTTTTGTCAAAACCAGATAAAACTTCAAATAAAAGTCTGTTGTTTCTGTATCATACATCTGTGCCAATGGACTATAAGGACGTGTGGGGAGTTGTACCTAGTATCATTCATCTAAAAGACGGTGTTACAAATTTGTGATTGGCGACGTTACATCTAATGTCTTGTCAGTGACATAGCGCCTTTTACTCCATATCACATCTTCGTGTCGCATGGTTTTAGAATTTCATCATGTAAATAAACACACTTAGACAGGCTTGGTTACCCCAGTCCGAACAGTACTTGTACGTGAAAGTGAAACGTGTTTGGTTCGAGTGCAGGTCCGGCACACAGCTTTAATCTACCAGAAAATTTCGTTTTCCAAAGTGTTGAACTGGCTGCTCTGTTTTATTTGGTACCTCCCAGTTCTTAAATAAATTACAATTTCTGCCTTATCAATTTCTTTCTTTGTTGATTTGTATGTAAATGTACTTTCTAAACTCTCAACAATTGAAAAAATATAGCTTTTTCTAATACTGATTCCTTTCGTAGCGAATATACCTCCTAGAAATTTTAATCTGAGCTTAAATTCGTCATCATTCGATACAAAAATGTTGACCCCGTAAGGAAACAGGGAAAAGAAATAGTAAAAGAAAGAAAAAAATAAAGAATACGCCATTGTGCTTAGTACGTTACGTACTCCTTGCAGATATAAGCAGGCAACCTACACAGCAGGTATGCTGCGCGTGTAGCTTGTTAGTGGAAATGCAGGCGATGGCCTCGAGTTAATCCAACACGATTTCGATCTCACGTAGTCACTTGGTTGTCGCGTTTCCAGAAATTCATGAAGACCGATTTGGCCTTATATCACCAGATATCATAATATCATAAAGCTTTCTATATGCATATGTGTCGCAAAGCATCCTTTCTTGACTGCTGAAGAGTGTATGGTCATGATACACCTCTTGAATATCTGTGTGTTCCTAATACGGGAGAACAGTAGAAATATTTGGATTTAATATCTCTTACTTTTATAATGCTCCCAAACTACATACAAAAGAAACAGGTTTTATCAACACACGAACACGGTGGCCTTCGAATTTCGTATAGCACAATGAAACATTTTTGAGGCCAAGCAGTGAGTATGAATTACCACTTTTCGTGAAATTCATAGGTTTTAAAATAGAGTTCAACTCAGTTTAGACAAAACCTGAACTAATAGCCTTTAGTATGAAACACTTGCCGAAATCGAAGACGAATTAGTAACATTATTCTCAGAGTAAGTTCATCCTCGAAGACTGTAGTTAGAAAGTGATAATATGTTAGCAAACTGGTGAAGCTTTCTTGGTAAGATCCCAGAATGAGTATAGCTTATTAAAGGTAATAATGTTCAGACAATATCAAGAAAAGAAGTTGACTGAAATAACAAATAAGTCCTTAGTGTAGATTTAAATTATTCCCAGATAAAAGGTCTGCCTGCTATGTGAACAAATGTTTTTTCATCTAAACTCTGTGTCGTGCATTGGGTATATCGGTGGTTTCTTGAGTGTCGATATAGCTAGGTTACAAGCTACGAAGGTCTCTGGAGCCCGACTGAGGCCAGAGGGGTTTTGAGGAGAGCGGCAGTGTGGAGCGGGGAGGTGCCAGGCGGATCTACTTTGGCTGTGGGAGTAGTTGGTCTGACGAGTGGTGGCGGTAGCAGCAGGTGTTTGGACGACACTGAATGAAGGCACGCATAGTTCTGTT
Source organism: Schistocerca gregaria (assembly GCF_023897955.1). Taxonomy (NCBI): domain Eukaryota; kingdom Metazoa; phylum Arthropoda; class Insecta; order Orthoptera; family Acrididae; genus Schistocerca; species Schistocerca gregaria. Next base: position 873,136,347 of record NC_064922.1, read on the forward strand.
GGTACTGCCAGAAACTGGGGCAAGTGTGGGCTACTCACTACTGCACTTATAGAGTCGCCTCATTGACAGCTCAGGTTTCGAAATACATAAGTGTCAAGCCCGTGGATTTTGATCGGCTTCCTGTTCACTACCAGTGGCACAGCAGTGAGGACTGCCTAGTGTAAGTGCTTCTGTCAGTGTGGTTACTGTACCTTTATCAGGTGAGTGTGCATGGTCAGATATCCTGAGACACGATTATGTACAGGTAGTTGTCATCTACCTAGACGAATGAAATTAGCTCGTGCATAGCACCGGTCATTTCCGGTATCCGAATAAGTTGTACTGAATTTCACTATTGAAGGCGTTTACTAGTAACTGTTTAGAATTACAATATTTTGTGGTCGTGTCTAACCGTCGTTGTAAGTTTAAGGTGACGCTTGTTTAATTTGGTCCGGCAGCGCACTAGTCACCGATCTGTACTAGATTTGTGGACCGGTTGTTCACACGCAGTTTGTTAATGCTCAGAAGCACTTGCACTGATTGTATTAGTGGAGCATTGTGTCCAATGATGTCAGTACTTAGTGCTAAGGTAATTGTGTTCTGTACTTACCATTTTACTTGTTGTTGTTGTTGTGGTCTTCAGTCCTCAAATTGGTTTGATGCAGCTCTCCATGCTACTCTATCCTGTGCAAGCTTCTTCATCTCCCAGTACCTACTGCAACCTACATCCTTCTGAATCTGCTTAGTGTAGTCATCTCTTGGTCTCCCTCTACGATTTTTACACTCTACGCTGCCCTCCAATACTAAATTGGTGATCCCTTGATGCCACAGAACATGTCCTATCAACCAATCCCTTCTTCTGGTCAAGTTGTGCCACAAACTTCTCTTCTCCCCAATCCGATTCAGTACTTACTCATTAGTTATGTGATCTACCCATCTAATCTTCAGCATTTTTCTGTAGCACCACATTTCGAAAGCTTCTATTCTCTTCTTGTCCAAACTATTTATCGTCCATGATTCACTTCCATACATGGCTACAATCTATACAAATACTTTCAGAAATGACTTCCTGACACTTAAATCTATACTCGATGTTAACAAACTTCTCTTCTTCAGAAACACTTTCCTTGCCATTGCCAGTCTACATTTTATATCCTCTCTACTTCGACCATCATCAGTTATTTTGCTCCCCAAATAGCAAAACTCCTTTACTACTTTAAGTGTCTCACATCCTATCTAATTCCCTCAGCATCACCCGACTTAATTCGACTACAGTCCATTATCCTCGTTTTGCTTTTGTTGATGTTCATCTGATATCCTCCTTTCAAGACAATATCCATTCCGTTCAACTGCTCTTCCAAGTCCTTTGCTGTCTCTGACAGAATTACGATGTCATCGGCGAACCTCAACATTTTTATTTCTTCTCCATGGATTTTAATACCTACTCCGAATTTTTCTTTTGTTTCCTTCATTGCTTGCTCAATATACAGATTGAATAACATCGGGGAGAGACTATAACCCTGTCTCACTCCTTTCCCAACCACTGCTTCCCTTTCATGTCCCTCGACTCTTATAACTGCCATCTGGTTTCTGTACAAATTGTAAATAGCCTTTTGCTCCCTGTATTTTACCCCTGCTACCTTCAGAATTTGAAAGAGAGTGTTCCAATCAACACTGTCAAAAGCTTTCTCTAAGTCTACAAATGCTAGAAACGTAGGTTTGCCCTTCCTTAATCTAGCTTCTAAGATAAGTCGTAGGGACAGTATTGCTTCACGTGTTCCAACATTTCTACGGAATCCAAACTGATCTTTCCCGAGATCGGCTTCTACTAGTTTTTCCATTCGTCTGTAAAGAATTCGCGTTAGTATTTTGCAGCTGTGACTTATTAAACTGATAGTTCGGTAATTTTCACATCTGTCAACACTTGCTTTCTTTGGGATTGGAATTATTATATTCTTCTTGAAGTCTGAGGGTATTTCGCCTGTCTCATACATCTTGCTCACCAGATGGTAGAGTTTTGTCAGCACTGGCATTCCCAAGGCCGTCAGTAGTTCCAATGGAATGTTGTCTACTCCAGGGGCCTTGGTTCGACTCAGGTCTTTCAGTGCTCTGTCAAACTCTTCACGCAGTATCGTATCTCCCATTTCATCTTCATCTACATCCTCTTCCATTTCCATAATATTGTCCTCAAGTACATCGCCCTTGTATAGACCGTCTATATACTCCTTCAACCTTTCTGCTTTATCTTCTTTGCTTAGAATTGGGTTTCCATCTGAGCTCTTAATATTCATACAAGTGGTCCTCTTTTCTCCAAAGGTCTCTTTAATTTTCCTGTAGGCAGTATCTATCTTACCCCTAGTGAGATAAGCCTCTACATCCTTGCATTTGTCCTCTAGCAATCCCTGCTTAGCCATTTTGCAATTCCTGTCGATGTCATTTTTGAGACGTTTGTATTCCTTTTTGCCTGCTTCATTTACTGCATTTTATATTTTCTCCTTTCATCTATTAAATACAATATTTCTTCTGTTACCCAAGGATTTCTACTAGCCCTCGTCTTTTTATCTACTTGATCCTCTGCTGCCTTCACTACTTCATCCCTCAAAGCTACCCATTCTTCTTCTATTGTATTTCTTTCCCCCCTTCCTGTCAATTTCTCCTTTATGCTCTCCTTGAAACTCCGTACAACCTCTGGTTCTTTTAGTTTATCCAGGTCCCATTTCCTTAAATTCCCACCTTTTTGCAGTTTCTTCAGTTTTAATCTACAGGTCATAACCAACAGATTGTGGTCAGAGTCCACATCTGCCCCTGGAAATGTCTTACAACTTAAAACCTGGTTCCTAAATCTCAGTCGTACCATTATATAATCTATCTGATGCCTGTTAGTATCTCCAAGCTTCTTCCAAGATACAGCCTCCTTTTATGATTCTTGAACCAAGTGTTACCTATGATAAAGTTGTGCTCTGTGCAAAATTCTACCAGGCGGCTTCCTCTTTCATTTCTTTGCCCCATTCCATATTCACCTGCTACGTTTCCTTCTCTCCCTTTTCCTACTACCGAATTCCAGTCACCCATGACTATTAAATTTTCGTCACCCTTCACTATTACTTATTTACCGTAATTTGTTGTGTTCTTCCGTATACAGTGAAAGGTGGCTACACTGAGCCACAGCGCCGGAGATTGCGCCAAAGAGTATTATTCAGCCGCCTCTACTGGCAGTTGCCGCTGAGAAGTTGGTGAGTGCAGTAGTAGTTCTGAGGTAGGTGTGATGTGTGCTTGTTGAGACGTCGATAGAGTAGTAGTTGTTCTGTTGGGCAAGACACCTTATGTTATTCGTTTGGGGATGTTGTAATGATCAAGTGTATTTTTCGTCAATATATATGAAGGTAAAGAATTTTTTTCTATTTTAGACGTCCTAAATAACAGTGCCTCTTGGTCACAGGTTTAGTCAACAAGCATCTGGCTCATGTTCTTGTATTTGACTGTAATTCTAGTTTCTATGTGCAATCATAGTACTTCTGGTTTTTTTTAATTACTTTAGTGTAAATCGTGTTTAAAATATCTTGTCTTATTGAGGTAGAACCGTGCCAGATGTGTGCGTTGAATCACACTTCCACACACAGAACAGTTACATTTGTACTTTGTTGTTTCGTAGCTTTTATAGTTGCTGGGGACTTAATTAATTAATTGTGTTAACGGAAATTTTCTTTCATTCTGTGTAGTTATTCTATGCAGTCAGATTGCGTACTAATACTAATCAGGGCCAACCGGTTACGAGACTGCGTAGCCGCACAGACAGCGACAAAAACTAAAATTATTTGCATTCTATTTAATTAAGCCCCCATGCAAGTGGCGACCGCTGCTTCGGATCTTTTGATAGTAAAAATAGCAGACAGTAGGATTGTTGTAGTAATTCGTAGTTTAGTAATTGTAGTCTTTATTACATGTGTAGATTTGGTAACTGAACATTTGTAGTTTTCTTGTCATTCTTTTAATGGTATTTTGGCAGATTTTAATTTGATGCCTTGCATACGGGTTTGACAATTTTGTGCAATTGTGAAGGTTTTAAGTGTTTGTTAGGCGTGTTTGTCGAGAAGCATTTCGTCTGAATGGTATTGTTGGCTGTAAAGTGCCATTTTCTGTGTAATTTTCGTATTGTGACGACTTTTGTATGTTTTGTAAATGATTACGCGATCGATGAAAAAGGCAAAAATGATGGATAGTCAGAATGACGAAATTGTTAACATGGCGAACTCGCCAACACAGGAGAACAGTATGATGAATTGTGAAGTAGAAAACAAATTAATGAGCAGGGAAAATAATCCGGAACTTTTTCACAATTGGAAAATTTTCAGAATATGAGATTAACGATAGAAGAAGATTCTGAAATAGTATCGAACACAGATAGCTTTACCGCTATCCCGAAGGAAGTTAGTCTTAACGGAAATGTTAGGGGCGAAAAGAATTTCGAACCAGTTAATGTCGAGCAGTTGATGAGTGCAATATTAAATTTGGGATTACAGTTAGGATCTGAATTAAAAACAGAGATGGGAAGTTTGGCAACAAGGTTAGACTCACAAATAGGAACAATTAAAACTCAGATGGGAACATTGGCAACGCAGTTAGATTCACAAATAGGAACAATTAAAACCGAGATGGAAACAATGGAAACACGGTTAGACTCACGAATAGGGATATGTTTTAAAAACATGAAAGATGGATTAAAGAAAGAAATTAGAGAAGAAGTACAACCGATTTTGAATGCTCACAATGATAGATTAATTTCAATAGAAATCAGACAAAAGGAACAGGATAGAGAACAGAAAGAAAGAGATCGCGTGACAGTACAAAAAATTTCAGATTTAAATTTACAATGCGCACACGATAAGGAAGAAATATTTGAAAGAATCGAGGAATCTGTATCAAATGAAAGAATAAATAACCTAACACAACAACGTGAACTACTAAATGTGTCAATACTTAAACCCGAGTTGCGACACTTACGGAAGACGTAAATAAACAGAAAGAACAAATAGGTGACGTATCGGAAAGAGTTGAGGAGATTTCAGATAATTTGACAAGTCTTAGTTTAAATGGGGACAGAGATTCAGACGATACAGCTCCATTGCCATTTGCAGAAACCGAAGAGTACCAGAACATAAATAAACATGTTGAAAATCAGGAAAAATTTAATGAACGCGTTAAAAGGGAATTTGAGGCATTACGAAAGCAAGTCAAACAAATTGAAGGGAAATCGTAGGAAAAGACAGCAGAAGAAATGTAGAATCACAGATAGCAGAGGGGTTTGAAGAAAATAATTTATTTCATTTACGAGAAGCAACAAGAGAGCGCCAGGCGCGCGGACTTGACAATAATCGACATTGGTAGGGGGACAGACGCGGTAGGTCTTTGTCGCCACGAGGCGAAAACTTTGACTATAAACACTTTTTAACTGTTCGAAAATTTAAGATTTTTCGCAATTCTAAGAATGACATACATCCATGTTCATGATTAGATCAATTTATGTACGCACTTCCACCAAATTGGCCACAAGTCACAAATTAGAATTTATGTGCGGCTATTGAGGTGCTCAGGGGATTCGCTACTATAAGTGAATATGTGCCGTAGCGTGCACAGGGCCTCGAGCTGTAGTGGTGCTATTTCCCTTTTAGTTTTCTGCACCGCTGCCTACTCTTTTACTATTCTTTGTATCTATCAAAACAACTCTTCAACTATCAATCTACCTAGAGAGTCGGTAAAGAATAACCGGATATGACTATTTTACCCAAAAGTGATTTCGGAAATTACCGTTTGGACTTACTGTATCTTCAGCAGCATTCATTCGTAGTTTAAACGAAATTTTACCTGTTTATCTTCGTGACAATATTACTTTATATGTTGACGATATTCTTATTACTAAACGTTCTTGGAGTGAGCACAACAAAATTTTGGATTCATTATTACGTATTTTTGCAAGAGTGAACTTGGAAAAATCTGAATTTGGTCGTTCTCAGGTGAAATTTCTTGGTCATATTACTTCTACAGAAGGTATTCTTCCTGATCCAGAGAAACTAGACGCTATTCGTAATTATGCTGTTCCTACTACAAAACGTGATGTTCGTAGTTTCCTTGGTGTCAGTAATTTTCTTAGGCGTTTTGTTAGATAGGATAATTTGGCCACACCTCGTTTGTGTGAACTATCTGGAAAGAATTCTAATTGGTGTTGGGATGAGGAAGCTCAATCAGAATTTGAACAACTTCGTGATGCTTTAGTTGCTGCTCCACTTCTTTCACATCCGGATTTATCTAAACATTTTTGTTTGGCGACGGACTCATCATACAAAGGCCTAGGTGCACACTTATTTCAAGAGATAGAAGAAAACGGCGTTGTAGTACAGAAAACTATTGCATTTGGAAGTCGTGTTCTCTCTAAATCAGAAAAGAATTATTCGATTACGGAACTTGAAGCCTTGGCTGTTGTTTGGGCTTTCACAAAATTTCGCATCTTTTTGTATGGCAGACATACTAAGGTTTACACCGATCATCGAGCTCTGGAATTTCTTATGTCAGCGAAATTAAGACATGGAAGATTGTCAAGATGGGCGCTGTATCTACAGAATTTGATTTTAGTATTGTTTACATACAGGGTTCTTCAAATATTATTGCAGATGCTTTATCACGTGCACCTATGGGTTTGAAACAAAGTGCTGGGGAGGACTGCAAAGAAAACAATTATTGTTTGATGTATATTCAAGGTGTTGCGTTTGAAAACTTTATTTCGTCTTCGCTCCGGGACATCGCTAAGGAGCAAAACAAGGATCCAATCTGGAAGGACATCTACATCTACATGACTACTCTGCAATTCACATTTAAGTGCTTGGCAGAGGGTTCATCGAACCACAATCATACTATCTCTCTACTATTCCACTCCCGAACAGCGAGCGGGAAAAACGAACACCTAAACCTTTCTGTTCGAGCTCTGATTTCTCTTATTTTATTTTGATGATCATTCCTACCTATGTAGGTTGGGCTCAAAAAATATTTTCGCATTCGGAAGAGAAAGTTGGTGACTGAAATTTCGTAAAAAGGTCTCGCCGCGACGAAAAACGTCTATGCTGTAACGACTTGCATCCCAACTCGTGTATCATATCTGCCACACTCTCTCCCCTATTACGTGATAATACAAAACGAGCTGCCCTTTTTTGCACCCTTTCGATGTCCTCCGTCAATCCCACCTGGTAAGGATCCCACACCGCGCAGCAATATTCTAACAGAGGACGAACGAGTGTAGTGTAAGCTGTCTCTTTAGTGGACTTGTTGCATCTTCTAAGTGTCCTGCCAATGAAACGCAACCTTTGGCTCGCCTTCCCGACAATATTATCTATGTGGTCCTTCCAACTGAAGTTGTTCGTAATTTTAACACCCAGGTACTTAGTTGAATTGACAGCCTTGAGAATTGTACTATTTATCGAGTAATCGAATTCCAACGGATTTCTATTGGAACTCATGTGGATCATCTCACACTTTTCGTTATTTAGCGTCAACTGCCACCTGACACACCATACAGCAATCTTTAAGGAGAAGTGGAGGAGAAAGGAAAGCGTAGCGATTAGACAGTATTATTTAGTACGCAATGATATTCTTTTTAAACGAAAATCGGTCGACAACTCTGTTTGATAAGTTTGCATTCCTGATGAGTGGGTTAATAAATTGATTTGGTATACACATTTGAGTTATGCACACTTTGGTCCCAGAAAATGCTTTCATAAATTACGAGAAAATTGCTACTTCAGTAATATGGAAAAACGTATTCAATCAGTTCTTGCCAAATGCAAATTATGTCAAAAGGCTAAGCCGCCAACTATTTCTCACAGAGCACCGTTGTTTCCTATCATTCCAGCGAAATTAAAGGACATGGCTGCAGTGGATTTGTTCTTTCCAGTGGTTCGTTCTGCTAATGGTTTTGCGTACATTTTGGTAGCAGTGGAATTGACATCAAAATATGTGTGTTTTACACCTTTACGCAAAGCAACACCTCGTTCAGTATCTAATGCTTTCATCGAAGATTTTCTTAAAGAAGTGGGTCATGTTGATAAGTTTATATCAGATAATGGATCACAGTTTCGCTCTAAAATTTGGCTTCGTACTCTTCGGCGTCATAAGATTAACCCAATTTTCATTTCCCTTTTTCACCCTCAATCTAACGCTTCAGAGATATGGATGAAGGAAATCAATAAATTGTGGCGTCTTTATTGTCATCAGAATCACAGAACGTGGGATCAGTATCTTCATATTTTTCAAAATATTCTGAATGAACTCCCTAATGATTCAACTTCTTTACCGCCTATATTGATATTAAAAAATAAAGCACCGACGAATCGCATTTCTGAAATCGTTCCTTTTCCGCCTTCACGGAAACTGCGGCATTCTGAAGTTGTCAATCTGGCTCTACAAAATATTGCATCTGCGGCTGCTAGAAAACAGAAATCAGCTAAACGTCCTGGTCGTTTAAAAACATTGTCAGTTGGTCAAGAGGTGTTAATTAAGTCTCATCATTTGTCTCACAAAGGAAAAGGCTTGTGTCGCAAATTTTTTCTGCTTTATAACGGTCCATATAGGGTTCGTAAAATTATCCATGATAGTACTGTCGAAGTAGAAACTCTTAAATCACGGCGGTTTAAGGAAATACATCATATATCGAACGTTAAAATTTTTGTGGAATGACATACTTTTGAGAAACTAACAGTTATACGTAAACACACGGAGAGTACAAGGATACCGCGCCGTGTTCTGGCGACGGCACATACTCAAAGCAACAGTCAAGTCTGCGCGCCGTACAAGGCAGTCGTTGACCGCAAACAATTACTTCCTAAGTCACGCGTACCTACAACTGATAGAGCGCTCAGTGCGAATGCACTGACATCAGTAAACAAATATACAGTCTAATTTCTCCGAATAAATTCAGTATACAGCTATAGTGACTTGATGAATTATGCTATTAACGTTCAGTATTTTTCAGGATACGGTTGTATAAAATATTTAAGAACTTCAGGTAAATTCCGTGTGTGTCCGACGTTCAGAGGACTTGCTATCGAGAAAATTTCAGGAAGAATGTAATTTCGAAGAAGAAAGTAATAAACCAAAAAGGTAACTATTAATTGAGTTTATTTTTCAGGTAACATATTTCCACTTAGGTACGTACTTTAGACGTAATTTGCTGCTGGCGATTATGTGATTTATACTTTGTGTTAACTGATTTTGACAATGATTGATTAATGAACAGGGTTGTTAATTATGTATATTATGCATCGCTTGGCTGCACTGCTTTTTCACTGATGTCTTTTTTTTATTATGTGTCTGCTGTGCCTATTTATTTAAATTATAATTGTCACCTGATTAGTTGTGATGGTATGGTTATGTATGTAAGGAATATTTTGTGATTTATCTGCTTGCGCCTTCATGTTTACTTATTAAGATTACATATGAACATTTATTTTCTTATGCTGATATGATGCAAATGACCTGTTTATTATGTAAGATATATATTTGCTGCTTTGTATATGGATTGCATATTTACACATTTTTGTTTTGTTGTCATTACTAGTCTTTAATTTGGTATATAGAAATGCTGATATGTGTACGAACATGGAGTTTAGGTCACACTATGGTATTAATTATAGATTGTTCGCTTGGCAGAGCCTCGTTATAAGGATTGTGCTATATCCACTTGTTAACATTCTATTCTCTTCTGGTACATTTACTCGCTATTGCATGTTTTGCTTACGCTCAGTGCCTTATATTTTAAGATAAGAAAATGAACTGCTATAATTCTACGAACGACATTGGTACAAGAAACTTCATTGAAGTCACATGAGCTGGAGGTTTTATGGAAGCTGTATAAATTTATACTAATAGGAAGGAAGCTAACGACATGACATACCAACACTAGGTTTAGACCATTGACTGTCATTACATTGCATTCTTCATGAGCAATAGAAATAGCAAGTGACACTTGACACAATAAATACTCCACATGTTTGCTTCTGTTTTGCCATGATCCTTGAAGTGGTGTACACACTGTGAAATATTACGATCATTCACACTCCGTACTCGTTCTTACTTACTGAAAGTTATTCACACTAAAGGCTGTAAGAGGTCATGTATGCATTTCTTTTATTTAATGATGGACAAGGTAACCAAAATGTATTTTATAATTCACAATGAGTAGAAGATTTGGGTCAGATGGATTACACAGAGGTTGTGTGTGGACATTATGTCTTTGGATTGTATGGGATGATGAATTGAAGTTTGCACTAGAATTTTATCTGTACTTGTTCGAGGAGTCTTACTAGAGGAAAGAATTGTTATGGGAGTGAAATGATATTGGTGATAAGGTTTATATGTATCGACGTATTGAAAAGGTATTATTGAGGTATTGAGATTGTGTGAAGTTGATGATTATTGGTGTTTTGGTGGACAAGAGGTAAGGTAAATGATATTGATGATAAGGTTTATATGTATCAACGTAAGAGGTATTATTGAGGTATTGAGATTATGTGAAGTTGATGATTATTGGAGTTCTGGTGGACAAGAGGTAAGGTAAATGATATTGGTGATAAGGTTTATATGTATCGACGTACTGAAGAGGTATTATTAAAGTAGTAAGATTATGTGATGCTGAGATGCTGATGATTATTGGAGTTTTGGTGGATAAGAGGTAAAGTAAGTGAGGAGCATATTTTTTTGTTGGTTTATATGGAACAAGGAGGATGAAGATGGCAGACTAGAACACTAGAAGACTGTCTACACACACACACACACACACACACACCTTGTTAAATAAATAAGCTGTATATACTTTTTTTTTTTGGAGAGATGAAGTATTAGCATATGATGGCACACTGACAGTTGTTCCGAAAAAGTTGGCTTGGCAAACATTGGTCTTGATGTGATGACTATGGCGTTGACTAACTATTATTGACTGTTATACACTGTACCATTACTACTTGATACACATATTGAGCATCAAATTTTGACAGCATTGCATTTACACAGTTAACACTATTCAATTACACAGTAGTACTTAAATGTGGATGAAAGATGAATGAGTGTGTCTTGTGGGTTTCCCTTTACTAATCCCAAATAATTGGTACCGACCTATCTCCTAAATATTATTTTACTTGTTTGTTGTGGCTTGTACTGACACCCATAAATATTATAGGTTTACTGACATTTGTGTATTGTAATAGCTAATATGACAATTATCTGATATCATTTGTGTGTTTGCTATAGTCTGTATGTTTAGTGTAAAAGCATTGATAACAATTTTGTAAAAGCAATTGTGTGTGCATACAAGCTGTTGTTCGTGCTTACACGTATTAACATTGGTGGGTGCAACTTGGAAATGTTTAATTTCTGCTGATAAACTCTGGTGAACTGTCTGATTAATGATAGTGAATATTATGGACTGTTACCTGCATGTGTTCAACATTATGAGTGCCACTTGGAAATGTTTAATTTCTGCTGATAAATTCTGATGAACTGTCTGATTAATGATAGTGAATATTATGGACTGTTACCTGCATGTGTTCAACATGATGAGTGCCACTTGGAAATGTTTAATTTCTGCTAATGAACTCTGATGAACTGTCTAATTAGTGACAGTGAGTATTATGGACTGTTACCTGTACTTGTTCAACATTACTGGGTGCCATTGATGGACTGCTTCTACTGAAATAATATTACTTGTTGGTGTCTGGACCTGCTCAACATTGCTGGGTGCCACTCATGGAACTGCGTCTACTGAAATGTTGTCACTTGTTGCTGTCTGCACCTGGTCAACATTGCTGGGTGCCACTGAAGGACTGCTTCTACTGTAATGATGTCACTTGTTGGTGTCTGCACCTGTTCAACATTGCTGGGTGCCACTGATGGAACTGCTTGTACTGAAATGATGTCACTTGTGTGTGTCTGAACCTGTTCAACATTGCTGGATGCCACTGATGGAATTGCTTCTACTGAAATGATGTCACTTGATGGTATCTGCGCTTGCTCGACAGTTTTGGGTGCCACTGTTGGAGCTGCTTAAATACCGCTGATGAAATGTTATGAGACTGCTATTTGCACCTGTTGACCATTGCTGGGTGCTACTGTTGGAACTGTCAACTACTGTGAGGAGTGCTACTTGTTTATTGAACTATTGAAAGAATTTTATGTGAATATTTGTATAAATTAATTTTTTGTGCGTTTACTGTTTATGAAACGTTATGAGACTCTTACCTGCACCTATTCGTCATTGCTGACGCTATTGATTTAATTGTTTAACCACACGATACTTGTGTAAACTATTATGTAAAATCATATGTATGCAAGCATTTGTATTCCTTACTGTATTTTATATATTAGTTTATTGAAGGGGCAGTGCAAAGCCAAAATTTATTTAGTTATGTGGTATTTACTTATTTAATATTATCATTTATTTTTGTCTGTATTTTTTTAGACGAATTTGGTGGTATTTTCACCACCAATGCTGGCAAAAAAAACCATCAAATTTGACTGTAATTCTGGTTTCTATGTGCTATCATAGTACTTCTGGTTTTTAAATTACTTTAGTCTAAATCGTGTTTAAAATATCTTGTCTTATTGACGTAGAACCGTGCCAGATGTGTGCGTTGAATCACACTTCCACACACAGAACAGTTACATTTGTACTTTGTTGTTTCGTAGCTTTTATAGTTGCTGGGGACTTAATTAATTAATTGTGTTAACGGAAATTTTCTTTCATTCTGTGTTGTTATCCTATGCAGTCATATTGCGTACTAATACTAATCAGGGCCAACCGGTTACGAGACTGCGTAACCTCACAGACAGCGACAAAACTAAAATTATTTGCAATCTATTTAATTAAGCCCCCATGCAACATGTGTAACCACTAATGTAAGTTATCCCCAGGAGACGGTTGGTCGACGGTTCAACTGGTTCAAATGGCTCTGAGTACTATGAGACTTCTGAGGTCATCAGCCCCCTAGAACTTAGAACTACTTAAACCTAACTAACCTAAGTACATCACACACATCCATGCTCGAGGCAGGATTCGAAGCTGTGACCGTCGCGGTCGCACGGTTCCAGACTGTAGCGCCTAGAACCACTCGGCCACCCCAGTCGGCGTTGACGGTTCAGTTCAGATTTGTGTATCGTCCGCGCCATTCTACCTTGCAGTGCGACGTGTTGTCTCTTCGCTGGAACTGATGACCGTAATTAAGGTGCATGTGTATAGCCTTGTTGGGGCTCGGGTCCTTCTGACCCGGCGACTAATTTAGTTCCTTGAACAGCGTTATCTTGAGGATTTTGTATGTTGATTTAAGGCAAGCTAATATTATGTTCTACACCTCAGCTAAAACTTACGCCTTAATTGAAACCTGTTCTGATATTTGATTACGTCACTGAAGTAATGAAGATTTTATTGCAAAGCCTGCAGTATGGAATGATGATTATTCCAAAATTTTAACAGGTACCTTAAATTTTTGTTCTTCATTTGACATTTGGCACTGCGTGTTTCACAGATACACTTGGTCATTAAGGGTTTCTATTTTCCACGCCTCACGTGGGTATAAAGTGTTTAAATAAGAAGAAGGGAAAATTTGGTACCTTTAATTGTGCCGCACCTCACGGCCAGTCAATGTATGTTTTATTTTATTAATATTATTTGATTATTTTAAGTTACATATTTACCCAGGATTATACATACTTATGTTTTTGGATTAGAATAAAGATAATTTTAATTACGGGTGCTGTGTTTCTTTAAATCATGTGGTGGCGTACGTCATATTTTTCTTAAAAGTGACATGCGTCACGGTAAGTCACTTTGTCTCTCTTGGTTTTGTTTAAATAATTCCTCTTTCTTAAGAATGACATATCTCATGTTTGCTATTTCCTATCTTTGATTCTGTTTAAGTAAAATCTTGCCTTTCTACAAGGCGACATACATCACGTTTTGATAAATGGTACATTTATGTTGTTAAGGTAAACATACATTTTGTTTAAGAGCTTTGATACTATTAGAATAAATGCCCATTTTGTTTAAGGGACATTCATGTCCGCCTATGCTTTGGGATATTTGTCTATAGTAATGTTTCATTAAAGTTTTTGTTAAAGAGATCTTTTAATGGTTTAATGAAAATTGTTTATACCAAAGGAAGAATTATACGAAAGGAAAATTTAAAACAAATTTGAAATTGTTTAGACAAAATTTTGTTATTTTGTTAACTATTTGTTTGTACCAGCATCTTTCCATACCCCCTCACCCGCTGCCGTGCTATTTCAGTATCAGCACCTTTGTGCCATAGTATTCTTTATTTAAAATATGTAAAATGTAAACATGTTTTGAGTGATAACTATTCTACAAAATTTAGGCCCCAAAATTGTTTTTGTCTTTCCTTGCCATTGCCTTAATTTTTACGTTAATGTGTTGTGGAGAACCCACTGTACATTATCAGATATTGGTAGTTTGTCATCTGCAATGATGTTAATGAGAGGACGGTCTGCACGTTAATATATCATTTTATAAACGGACGTAATTTTGATTAAGAAAGTATTTCTCCTGTCAACACTACGGTCATTAGGAACCGATCACAAGCACGGATTACGAAAGGACGGGGAAGGAAATCGAAAGTGCCCTTGTCAAAGGAGCCATACCAGCATTCTCGTGGAGCGATTTTGGGAAACCACAGAAAACATCAGTGTCGATAGCCCGACGGTGTTTGAACCATTGTCTTCGCAAAAGCTATGGCTGTGTGCTAATCATTGAGCCATCTCGCTCGATAAAACAACTTGAGAAACATTCAACTCCAGCTGGGACTGCACCGGCACAGCAACATTAGCACTGTGTTTTGGTAAAATCGAAGAGTGTTACTTCAGAACGAACAGCTGCGAAATAGCTCTATTTTTCTGTGCTCAACAGCTTATGGGAAAGAAGATTAAATAGGATTTAAAGAAGCTAAATATAAGTAATCGAAAATGTTGTCTCGCAAAATTTTCACACACCAAATTACGTTTAGGTATAAATCGATGTTGTAACTCGCCAACCAAGACTCACATTAAAATCATATCATTGCAGATGACAAGCTACTAGTATCTGATAACGTACAGATGGACCTCCACAGCTCAATACTGTAAAAATTAAACTAATGACAAGACAAGACAAACAGCTTTAATGTCTAATTTTCGTAGAATAATTATCACTAAAAACATGCTCATATTTTACATATTTGGATAAAGGATACCACTGCTGATGGCACAAAGACGCCGAAACATGTTTGGGTATGAGATATTTGCATAGCAGGCGAATTTTATATACAGTAATTTTATCAGCAAATACGGCCACTGCAAATGCAGTAAAACCAGATGATTACGTATTGGAATTTATATCGTGAGCATAGGGTAGACACCAATGGCGGCTGTGTGTTTCTTGTAGTAAAGGATTCAATAGTAACTAGTGATGGACCCCGAATACGAAATAATTCGGGTTCGTTAAGTATCAATAGTGGGTCAAAAATAGGAAAAAAAGTAAAACTAAAATCCGTCCGAAGGAGACTCGGAAGGCCCAACTGTACTGACTAAACCACCGTGTCATCCTCAGGCTATAGGCTTCACTGGGTGCGGGTAAAGAGGGGTGTGTGTTCAGCACACCGATCTCTCGGCCGTTGTCAGTGTACGGGGCCGGAGCTGCTACGTATCTGTCAAGAAGCTCCTCAATTTTCCTCAAAAGATCTGAATGTACCCCGCTTGCCAACAGCTCTCGGTAGACTGGATGGTGACCCATCCAGGTTCTAGCCAAGCCCGACACCGCTTAACTTCGGTGATCTAACGGGAAGCGGTGTTACCATAGCGTTGGCCAAAAATAGTAGTGCTATTAGAGACCGCCAGCGTGAGGAACTGTAGTGGCAGAACGCTTCAGAGAAAACTAGTGTATTTAGTGAATAAGTTTCCTAACATCTCTGTTGCAGCAGACGAAGTCTTCAACCTGCTAGGTAGATCACGAGAGAGAATTATGATCAAACTGGTGCCCAATACAGGGATGTGTCTGACAGTGTTCTGAATGAATTGTCCGAAAATTGCTTCGAACAGACAGCTGCAGAACCAACTCGTGAGAATAACACCTTAGGTCTCCCAGCATAAAAAAAACCTGAACTTTTCGCACGAATTAACGTAGAGGACGGCATAAGTGATCATTAGGCTGAAATTGAATCAATGACTGGAGGTGTTATAAGTACTGTTAATAAAGGTAGAAAAATATTCTTACTCATTAAGAGTTACAGGATGCAAACTGCTGAGTATCTGAATAGTCAATATAAAATATTCGGTGTTGAGGACGACGTTGTGTAGGACAAATGGATAAAATTAAAATGCATCATTCAATAGGCCTTAGAATATATGTTGTGACTGAAGGTTTGGAGTTATGTGAAAAACCAAGCGTAGTTTAATACCAGTGTTAGAGAGATGCAACGTCAACAAACCTGCCGTCACAGTTTTAACAGAAGTCGAAACCTAGCTCACAAACAAAAGCAGGACGACGCGAAAACGAGGATAAGAAGAAAATTGGGAGAAGCGTTTAATGACTTTGAAAGTAAAATTTGGCCACCAACATCACTAAAAAACGTAAGATGATTTTGTGCTACGTAACATCACCAAGTGCACCGAAATCATCTATTCAGTCACTCAGTGACCATACAGGCACCGAAACGAAAGGCGACACAGATAAGTGATCACGGAACAGAAAACCAACTACAATCGATTAGTAGTGGAAAGACATCTGGACCATATGAGATACCTGCTAGACTACCGCCATTATTAGAAAGAATTTGTTTCCCGTCTAGCTGTAGTTGATCGCTGGAGCATAGAAGGGAATCTTGTTACTGGAAAAAAACTTAAGGTATTTCCATTTTCAAGAAGGGTCTTAGGACAAAAGTACATAATTATAGGTCTGCATCAGTGACATCAAACTGTTATACAATTATTGAATATGTTTTATTTGTACGTATATTCACGGTTTTGGAGAACAACAATCTTTCCCATAAAACTTATTTGTGGATTATTCCTTTGCTTCTTGGTAGAACAGTTCCATATCTAAGGTTGAATAACTAGTACACTGTTTTTGTTTTACTGAGTTTTGTTTATCTCTAACTAATTTTCGGCTTATTAAGTCTTCTCCAGGAAACGACTGACTACCGGTCTTAACATTGGTTGATTCAACAAACATGTCTTTAACATTGTTAACTAAACTTTAGGCAATGAACAGTGTTATACACATTACTTAGAACCATATGACATATAATACTGTAAGAATATGTATCTCATTAATGTGCATACTACTGTCAATTGTCTAAATTTTAGTCTACAGTTTCAAAGACATATTTTTGAATCACCCAATGTATTTTACTTATTTATTGTGCTTAACATTGTCTATTGCATAAAGTGTAATTTCAACATTACGAAACAGGTCAGATCTTCAACATTCTATGTAACTGATTGTATCTTCACCTATAATGTTGGTTAGGGTGATTGTATCTTCACCTATTATGTTGGTTATGTAAGAACCATTGTCCCTTCCAGAAGCTACTCAGTTGTTTCCTGAAGATGGCCTTATGAGCCGAAAACTACTTACAAATAAACAAATATCAATAGAACAAAAGCAGTGTACTTGTTATTCAACCTTAAATATCCTATAAAAATCAGTATTGCTTCTGCAAACGGATATCTTCCAAGTAAAACTGTATAGTGAAACCTCGAAATGTAGTTCCTTTTGTTAAATGTCAATAACGTACAGGATGTAGAGTCTACTAACTTGTAGTTCAAGAGGGTCGTCAGTAACACAAAAATTAATTATTTTAGGAAACTCGTCAAAGACATGAAGTGGAGTGATGTACACAGTGCTCATGAAATCAGAAAAAGAAGTTTATGAATGATATCCTTACTTTACCTGGAAACTGTTTTCACCTAAAACTGACACAGAGTAGACCAAAGTCTACAAAGAACCAATGGATTACCCAAGGAATAAAGGTATCTTATAAGATATCCGTCGTCAGAAACACCTATGTTGATTCTATTGCCCTTTACATAATGTACTGAAAAATACAGTATTAAGGATAGTAAAACCGACATCAAGGGAAATGCGTTACGAGAAAAAGGTAATCCCATCAGATAACAAAGAAGGCAATACGGGATAGAGTGAAGGAGTGAATAGTTGAACCAGAGAGAAGAGGAGCAGATAACGTTAAGAGTAAATAAACTGGTAACGGATGCAAGCAGTGCTCCAAAAAATTTTAACAAGCCTTTCACAAATGTGACTAAAAATATGAGGTTGTTACATTCATTAGATGGTACCACGGAATATCACAAACCATCTGTTAGAAATAACTTCAGTAATGTGAATATGAACCTCACCACACCTGTAGAAATAATATACACCACAAAATCATTAAGATCAATGAAATTCCAATGGTTATGATAAAATATTAACGAAGTTAACTGAAGTGTGTGCTTCTAAGTTTAGCAATGTATTAAGTTATTTGTGAAAACGATCACTTATCAGTGGAAAATTTTCTGAGTCGTTCAGATATGCAGAAGTAAATCCTTTGTTTAAAAAAGGAGGTGAATAAATAACATCAAATTTCAGCCCAAACTCATTTTTGGTAGTATTCTCGAATATTTTATGAAAGGTAATATGCAGTCGGCTTTTTAACGATCTGACAATAAATCATTTATTGTCAAAGTCACAGTTCGGAATTCTACAGTGTTTGAGACAGATATCTACACATACAGCGAAAATGTTCTTAAATCATTAGACAATAAATTAGGGGCTACGGGCATACTTTGTGGTCTGCCTGCCTAGGGCACTTGACTGTGTCCATCACAATATCCTCTTAAGTAAATTAGAATATTACAGTATAACAGGAAATGCTGAAAAATGGTTCAAATTCTTTACATATGGCACGAAGCAATGTGTGGCATTTGGAAAAAGATATGCATTAAGCTCTCGGGTATCATACAACTGGGAACCAATTATATGTGGAGTCTCACAACTTTGCATTTTAGGACTCCTACTTTTTTGTGTATATCAGTGGTCTTTCATCTTTAACAATACCAGATTCCACGATTGTTTTATTTACAGACAATATAAACATTGCAATAAATAACAAATAAAGTATTGCTTTAGAAAGATCAGTTAATGAAATTTTCATGGACATCAGTAACTAGTTCCTAGTCAATTACATGTCACTAAACTTAAAAAAATAAACAATATGTAGTTCAAAACTTGCAAGAGGTTTACCCTCTGCAGGTGCCTAAAATATGACGTCGAGTAAGTGAAAGAAGTTGACTGTCTTAAATTCTTGGGAACATAGGTTAATAATATAAGGGGCGATAAAAAATTTCCGTTTGAGGGCGTTGCTGCAGCAACTGAGAGCGACGCCGATGCGGGTATGCGAGCACCGACATGTGGGCGAGAGGTTAGCATGGGCTTCGAACGGAAGCTTTTCCTTCGCTCCTCACATGTGTCAGATTTTTTGTCTTATTTCACATCAAAGAGGACCATTTCATCTCGGGTCTGTGAAAGGTACATTTGCGTGTCTATTTTTCCTTGTAAATATTTGTTATGTTTTCTGAGCTATTCTACATCGTGCAAGGTCTCCTCGGTATGGACCTATTGGAACGAAAGTATATCTGATCTAATTTTATCTAATCTATATGAAATTCAAAAGATACTGCAGTAAGAAGCCTATAGCCAGAAATAAAGTTTCTAAAGCTCTATGCCCTTTCAACGCTGTCGGTAGTTTAAATTAAACAGTGTTAAACAGTAGATGGGAAAACATTTATTGACGACAGAGTATAATCAGATACTGTGATCCGAAAGCGTGCTTTCACTGTTGTAGAGTAAATGTTCAGTGTGATTATCGTCTACATTGTCATAGAATATGCAACTATGTTTTGTCTGATTATCTATGAGATTGGCGCTCCGGTCTTATGGGTTAAAATGCTGTTGAAATGCAGTCAATAGGGTCAGATACCGTTCCTACTGGTGCCGAGTACACAAGGGGCTTTACGTAAACTCAGAGAGAAGGCAACGCACAGGCCAGGGTGTAACACCATAGCTCTAATACTCCAATGATTTATTTTGGCTTTTGTTTTATTTAATATTACATCGTTAAACTTCTGTAAATGTGTTTGAGTGAATAGATAACACAGAATTTTATACTCCTTTCTTTGTGCAAACTTTGATGTCATGATTTGATTATATGTAAAGTAGTGTATCTGTCATTTAAATTCATTGTCCCATTTGGAGGGAAAAAAACTTACTGGATATAATTGTAATTTCTGAATGAATAATTTTTTCTAGAAATGTCAATATGTGCAATTGTTCTGTTTTATTTAATGTATTTGGTTACTGTTATGTAAACTGCTGAACCTCACTTAGGGTTCTTCATTATTCTGTATGTAAAAGTTGTTGTGGTTCCCCTCGGGAACGGAACTGTGTAGCGCGCGCAAATTGTGGTTCGCCTAGGTAGAAAAGGTGGAACAAGAGTCAGTCGGGGACGAACTACGAGTCGGGGACGAGCTACCAAACTGTACATTGCCATATTGTGCTGGTTCCGAGAGAGGATTTTTTCTGCTACTTTCCAGTGCCTCGGATGGATGGATAAATAGCTGGAACGACTCTGGAATTGGTATTCATCATCGCCACCACGAAAGGCCAGAGTCCAGCAATTCTGTCTGCAAATCCGCCTACAGACTTGCAGTTGCCACCACATTGCGCAATCACTGTAAAGGAGTACTATAATAGTGTACAGTGAAGGATCAGCTAAATGGATGTGTCAGTGTGGTCAAATATAAGGTGATTTACAACTGAATTTACGTACCTACCTTGATTTTTCTCCTTATCATAACACCTCTCAGGTTCCTCTCCGTTTCAACTAAAGTGATTACCGAGTGTCCCTACTGAAATAACCATTAAAGACCAGTATTTTTGCTAATTAATGCCTCTTGAACATAGTAAAAAGAAAGTTAAAGTTAATGATGCTTGCTAAAAATAATTTTCCTAGTAAAAATGCTTATTAATGTGTTGTTGCCAACTTCAAATTAAGAGTTCTTAAGACTGAGGCTTGTAAAGTTTTGCTTAGTAAATGATCACATTACTGCCTGTTGTAAATCGCAGAAGGTGAGTCAGTATCTTACATATATGTTAATTTTGTGTCTCAATGTAGTAAAAGTGGAAAACTGCAGTGTGAAAAGTTATATACTCATGTTTGTTAAGTGTTTGTCTCTCTTGTGTATTGGATGTGCATATTAATAATAAAACAGGATCCACAGTTTGTCTATTGTGTTAATGCTAGGTAACAAGCAATGGGAAGACCACTATTTATGACAAACATTACTTCCTTATTCAAAAGATAGTGAGAAACAACCTGTTAGTGGATTCCAATTAACTTTCATTTTAAATAGTAAAGTATTTAACTGAGAGAGACTTAACCTATATCCAATTAATGATTCTGCAGTGAATAGTAATAATAACGTTATAAAGACCATTCAGTTTGTGTAAGCCCTGAAAGTAATAGTGCATTTCGGTATCTGTTATAACTTTACAAGTAGTTTGTGCTGCTCTAACTGTTAGTTTCAATCTTAGTGTAAACATATGTATGTGTCAGAGTTCACTGCACTCGAGTGTGACAAAGTATAGGTTGTGTTTATCCATTAAAGTTATGAATAACTATTTTCTTGAACGAGAATGTTAATCATTATCTTGCCAAGTTAGGCTTGCTACCGTTTTCTTTATGCGTTAAACAGAGCAGATAGGCAAAATCTGTTTGTTACAGTTCAAATATTTACG
The DNA here is from genome assembly GCF_023897955.1 of Schistocerca gregaria. Taxonomy (NCBI): domain Eukaryota; kingdom Metazoa; phylum Arthropoda; class Insecta; order Orthoptera; family Acrididae; genus Schistocerca; species Schistocerca gregaria. The sequence goes on from NC_064922.1 coordinate 873,158,203, forward strand.
TAATTCTGACTTTCATTTTCGATAAGCCACCTGCGTTAGGTACAACACGGTCAACATAACAAATTCCTCTCAGAGGATAACACTGCTCTGTTGCTTTATACCATAATCGCTTTAATAAAATGGTTTTATTTTACAACCTGCTTCAAGCTTTAAGGTTATGGTAGCAGACAGACGGTAGTGTTATAAGGGCACTGGGCATTCTCTCCGCTTGAACATGTCTGTGAGATATCCTTCTCTCGACGATCAAAATGCCCTGGACCACTATCGCTCTGGCACCACAGATAGCGTTCAACTGCGTGGGAACGTCCTCCGGAACTTCAGGCAAGGCATTGTCCAGGACGTTCAAATACCAGGAACGATACAAGCAATCTGGCAAGGTGCACGGTCTAATAAGGTGAACTCCAAGAACTCCACCCCAAATATTCACTGAGAGTCTCACCTGGTAACTCCTCGTACAGGTAGTGCGTGATTTTCAACAGGCCTGTGGTGGCTGTAGACACTTTCTTCCACATTTACAGCTACAGGTTTCTTGTATCAAAACGCTCCAAATTCCATCCTCTCATCCTCTACAATATCTCAAATTTTTAAAACGGCTTTCTGTAACACTCCGTGTTATTATTATTGTTATTATTTGCGTCGAGACTCTAAAGGACCACGCGAAGCATTCTGCCTTTTTTGAGCACGCTTTCTGATCTTTCACTATTTTACAAGTGGATGGAACAGTAAGACATTGTAGAAAAACAATCTTTATTCCACATCCATAATCACAAATATGTGGGTTCTCAGACTACCGGTTTCAGTCAGTAATGAACATCTTCAGATTTGCAGCAGACATGGGAAAAGCACAAATAAAACTAGTGGGTTGATTGCAACTTAAAAAAAATAAAATATGCCATGATGAAAGGTATTACTAACATACATGTAAAAATTATTCGGTTTGAACATAACGAGGCATACATTGTTTTTTTTTTCTTTTTTAAGTGGGCCGTAGCGGTATCGTCAATTGATAAACATAAGATCAGTGCCAACATCGTCACACATATAGAAAATATGGTATATATAAGAGTCATCTCGTTAACAGGGCTACTGTGTGAAACAAATTTCCGAACAATAGCCACAAAATGTCAGTGTCGCAAGCTCGCCAGATGTCGCAACTGTAGGCGTACACACATATTCTTCAATTATATAATAGGTAAACTACAATCTGTAAAGTCTGTAGCGGTCTTACCAGGAGTATAAGTGGCACAGTAATGAAATACAAGAAATTAAAACACGACGAAGGTTAGATTTGACAAGCAAATTGTTAAGTGACAATAATTCTAATAAACTTTTGTGGCGAATTTTAGATGAAAATATAATGAGATACGTTAGAACTAGCTTACGGAACACACAAAATAATACAAAAAAGATAAAACAAATAACTAAATAGGTAAACTGAAAGAAAACAGACTGTAATTAATTATCAGCTCCCTGTGTTGGCGTTACCGCAAGAATTCCGCATAGGCGAGAAGTTGTCAGAGGAAAGTAACTGTCAGAGGGTAGCTCATACCCTGAGACACGCCGTTCGAGGAAAGACTGGCAAAACACCGTACTAGTCCTATAACAAGGTTATCTAGTTAATGAAATATATAAACAAAATCCTTCCTATTAATTAATTACGTCCGTCTGATCGTATACTGTGTACTTATATGGACATGGTGTCTGTTCTTTCGGACAATTCAGCCAGTTCTGGCTGTACCGGCCATGACCTTCTTTTTTTGCGCGAATGCACACATGTTCCCCGAACTCTTACAGGACTTGGTAAGAATGTCTTCCACGAGTAATCAGTGTGTTTTGGAGTGGGACACTACGAATGTAGCGTATGGGCATTCAAGGTGAGAATGTGGGCCTCGCGGGAGGCGTGCGCGAGATACTCCCTGCAGACGCATTCTCTCTGTGGCCTCGGTGGCTCAGATGGATAGAGCGTCTGCCATGTAAGCAAGAGGTCACGGGTTCGAGTACAGGTCGGGGCACAATTTTTCACCTGTCCCCGTTGATATATATAAACACCCGTCTACAGTTGAAGGTATTAATATAATTCTAATTGCTCTCAGATCGTTGTTGATGACGCTGTTGCGTATGTTAACATCGTTTGGACGTCTGTAAGATAATGCAAAAATATTTGTATTGAGTTTACACTTAGTGCGTTGAATTGCAGCTTCCTTACTTGTGATTAAAGAGAAGATAATGCCCATATTACAGAGAAGCAATTCAGTGGTCTTCGTTAACCAGTTTAATGGTGAACATATGGAGCACATGATAATATACAGATACCTGGATAAAATATGAAACTATATGAGATGTGACGAATTCTGCAAGTTTATGGTACTTAGGGCAAACAGAAAGCATAGGTTCTGGAGAGTGCAGTGAATCAAAGACACAATTGCGTTCAAATCTAGAATATTCCTCCAGCGTTTGGAGCCGTTATTGAGTGAGCATGACAGCAGAAATCGAACTAATTCAGAGGAACTTGTGAAAGTTAAACAGAAATACTTGATAGGAAAGCGCTATTCGAGGAAAACTGTGCAACAATATTTCTGCTTCTAACACATAACACTCGTAGTAATAATAAGAACCACGCAAGGAATATTAGGCTGTGTCTAGAGGCTCGCAGACAGTTATCCGGAGCTAAATACGTAGATGTAGATGACCTACTCGTTCTCACTATCGGGAAGCACTGGTGTTTAATAAGTATCCTGTGCATAGTGGTACGCTCGCAGCAGACCTGAATGGCTAGAGAAACTGTCTAGAAAAACTGTATTAAAACATCTGACATTTGAAATACTTGCTAGTGCATGGCAAAGAGCACTTTTTTAGTGCCGGATATTAAGGTTCCTTCCCGTTCTGTCCAAGGATTGAGCATGGTGCGAATGACCGTTTGTACTCCTTTCTGCGAGCTATTTTTTGCCTCCTTTTGTCTGCACTTTCTCTACAAGATATACGTAGTTACTTCAAAAAGTAAGTTACTCATACCGTCCTCCGCGAAGAGAACTACGCAACAGGAGTGTTGTACTGTCAGAAGAGAGTACCGCACATGTTCTGGGTTTCCTCCAGACACAGTTCTGCTCCAATACAGGTAACAGATGCAGCGCTGGGTGCGAGTGGAATGACGCAGCAACTGGAAACGTACTCTTGTGGACAAAACGTCTGAATGGGACACTGATTTACTATACAATTTTGGTGGTATATGGTCCAAATGCAATGCAGCGTTCAGTTGAAGTGAAATGGTACCGACAGTTTCACAAAGGCTGCACAGACATGGCTGATGTTCAGGCAATCTTTTCGAAAAACTGAAGTAAGGTAGGGGAGGGGGGGACAAATTTTCCAACGAGAAGAATGTTCATACAGCGGTTCTCGAATTGCTCTGTAACAAAGGAGTGGATTTCTACAGTCGACGAGTCGAAGAATTGGTAGAACGTTCTGACCTTTGTTCACAGAGACTTGGTGACGATGCTTGAAGATAATATCATGTATCTGTGTCATTTTGACGTGTAGTACAACGTTCAATAAAAATTTTTGGCCTGCTATAACAATGCGTAACTTACTTTCTAAAGTCCCTTCGTAGATGGGGCTGGATAGCAGCGTTAGTTGTTGCCTTGAATGACGTTTCTTGATATACACTCCCGGAAATGGAAAAAAGAACACATTGACACCGGTGTCTCAGACCCACCATACTTGCTCCGGACACTGCGAGAGGGCTGTACAAGCAATGATCACACGCACAGCACAGCGGACACACCAGGAACCGCGGTGTTGGCCGTCGAATGGCGCTAGCTGCGCAGCATTTGTGCACCGCTGCCGTCAGTGTCAGCCAGTTTGCCGTGGCATACGGAGCTCCATCGCAGTCTTTAACACTGGTAGCTTGCCGTGACAGCGTGGACGTGAACCGTATGTGCAGTTGACGGACTTTGAGCGAGGGCGTATAATGGGCATGCGGGAGGCCGGGTGGACGTACCGCCGAATTGCTCAACACGTGGGGCGTGAGGTCTCCACAGTACATGGATGTTGTCGCCAGTGGTCGGCGGAAGGTGCACGTGCCCGTCAACCTGGGACCGGACCACAGCGACGCACGGATGCACGCCAAGACCGTACGATCCTACGCAGTGCCGTAGGGGACCGCACCGCCACTTCCCAGCAAATTAGGGACACTGTTGCTCCTGGGGTATCGGCGAGGACCATTCGCAACCGTCTCCATGAAGCTGGGCTACGGTCCCGCACACCGTTAAGCCGTCTTCCGCTCACGCCCCAACATCGTGCAGCCCGCCTCCAGTGGTGTCGCGACAGGCGTGAATGGAGGGACGAATGGAGACGTGTCGTCTTCAGCGATGAGAGTCGCTTCTGCCTTGGTGCCAATGATGGTCGTATGCGTGTTTGGCGCCGTGCAGGTGAGCGCCACAATCAGGACTGCATACGACCGAGGCACACAGGGCCAACACCCGGCATCATGGTGTGGGGAGCGATCTCCTACACTGGCCGTACACCTCTGGTGATCGTCGAGGGGACACTGAATAGTGCACGGTACATCCAAACCGTCATCGAACCCATCGTTCTACCATTCCTAGACCGGCAAGGGAACTTGGTGTTCCAACAGGACAATGCACGTCTGCATGTATCCCGTGCCACCCAGCGTGCTCTAGAAGGTGTAAGTCAACTACCCTGGCCAGCAAGATCTCCGGATCTGTCCCCCATTGAGTATGTTTGGGACTGGATGAAGCGTCGTCTCACGCGGTCTGCACGTCCAGCTCGAACGCTGGTCCAACTGAGGCGCCAGGTGGAAATGGCATGGCAAGCCTTCCACAGGACTACATCCAGCATCTCTACGATCGTCTCCATGGGAGAATAGCAGCCTGCATTGCTGCGAAAGGTGGATATACACTGTACTAGTGCCGACATTGTGCATGCTCTGTAGCCTGTGTCTATGTGCCTGTGGTTCTGTCAGTGTGATCATGTGATGTATCTGACCCCAGGAATGTGTCAATAAAGTTTCCCCTTCGTGGGACAATGAATTCACGGTGTTCTTATTTCAATTTCCAGGAGTGTATTTCGCAAAGCTCGTGAGACGTATGGAGCCTTTCTCCAGGTTTTCTTCATTAAGATGATCCACATTTCTATTGCACTCTCTCGGAAGTCAAGAGCTTCTGTGGCTGCTCACGTTTGTAATCTATTAGAAATAATAAAAATTGACCACCTGAACTATTATTAAATGTATTTATTTAGTTACGATCATGATTTCAGTCAATGTGACACTCTCAAGTATCTGATCACTATAAACTGAGCCAGTGCAAATTCTTTGCATACGCTCGATGTCCCCTGCAAGTCTGATCTGAGACTTCAGTATTATCAAGCATGAACTATAGATTTTGCTGTTCTTGTAATTTCTTTTGCAGACAAACTGCATTTTTCCAGCATCTTTCCAATGTATCACAGCCTGCCATTTGGCAGATCTAAGATTCAGCCTATGAAGGTGTTACCTTCAAACATTTATTTGGTTATACTGTCTATAGTTTTGGCTCGTGACTAATATAATTAAAAGGAGAGCCACACTTGTACAGTCCGTGTACAACTTTTTCCATTAAGAGGTAGTTTGCATGAGGCTGATATTCTGGAATTATTACGAGATTAGAATTTCCTTACAGACAACTGCATCATCTGGGAAGAGTCTGCGACTGCAGCTAATACAATCCGTTAAATCATTAATGTAGAACCTGAAGAGCAACGGAGCGCCGTGCGGAATAGCCGCGTGGTCTGTGGCGCCTTGTTACGATCCATGCGGCTTTCTCCGTCTGAGGTTCCAGTCCTTCCTCGGACATGTGTGTGTGTGTTGCCCATAGTGTAAGTTAGTTTAAGTTAGATTAAGTGGTGTGTAGGCTTAGGGACCGATGACCTCTGCAGTTTGATCCCATAAGATCTTACCACAAGTTTCCAAATTTTCCAACGGAGCTACTACTATCCCTCGATGGGCATAAAGTGCAGCATTCTGCCTGAAAAAAAAAAGAATGTTTGATCCAGTCCCAAACCTGTTTAACCACTCACAGTAAGTCATACTCTGAGGAGAGAAAATCCAAGAAGTATTGTAAAATGTTGAAGTGGTATTGTCCGTACTCATGAAGGTAATTTGTCATAGATGTTACCTTATGTAGTTTGACTGTCGTTTCATTATACAAAAGCAGTTCATTTTCTGGAAACTGTAATGACAAGGAGTGAGGCGCTTGTAGAATGTCTACTGAGACCTGGCAGAGAACAAAAGCGCAGTGCCGATGGTACTGTTACCGACGACTGTGCCGCCAAAGCGGAGTTATTGAACGCAGTTTTCCGAAATTCCTTCACCAGAGAAGACGAATGGAATATTCCAGAATTTGAAACACGAACATCTGCTAGCAAGATTTTCTTAGAAGTAGATACCTTAGGGGTTGCGAAGCTACTCAAATCGCTTGATACAGGCAAGTCTTCAGGTCCAAATTGTATACCGATTAGGTTCCATTCAGATTACGCTGATACTATAGCTCCCTACTTAGCACTCATATACAACCGCTCACTCACCGATAGATCTGTATCTACAGATTGGAAAATTGCACAGGTCGCACCAGTGTTTAAGAAGGGTAGTAGGAGTAATCCATCTAACTACAGACCTATATCATTGACGTCGGTTTGCAGTAGGGTTTTGGAGCATGTGCTGTATTCAAACATTATGAATCACCTCGAAGGGAACGATCTATTGATACGTAATCAGCATGGCTTCAGAAAACATCGCTCTTGTGCAACGCAGCTAGCTCTTTATTCGTTCGAAGTAATGGCCGCTATCGACAGGGGATCTCAAGTTGATTCCGTATTTCTAGATTTCCGGAAAGCTTTTGACACCTTTCCTCACAAGCGACTTCTAATCAAGCTGCGGAGCTATGGGGTATCGTCTCAGTTGTGCGACTGGATTTGTGATTTCCTGTCAGGAAGGTCTCAGTTCGTAGTAATAGACGGCAAATCATCGAGTAAAACAGAAGTGATATCAGGTGTTCCCCAGGGAAGCGTCCTGGGACCTCTGCTGTTCCTGATCTATATAAATGACCTGAGTGACAATCTGAGCAGTTCTCTTAGGTTGGTCGCAGATGATTCTGTAATTTACCGTCTAGTAAGGTCATCTGAAGACCAGTATCAGTTGCAAAGTGATTTAGAAAAGATTGCTGTATGGTGTGGAAGGTGGCAGTTGACGCTAAATAACGAACAGTGTGAGGTGATCCACATGAGTTCCAAAGGAAATCCGTTGGAATTCGACTACTCGATAAATAGTTAAATTCTCAAGGTTGTCAATTCAACTTAGTACCTGGGTGTTAAAATTACGAACAACTTCAGTTGGAAAGACCACATAGATAATATTGTGGGGAAGGCGAGCCAAAGGCTGCGTTTCATTGGCAGGACACTTAGAAGATGCAACAAGTCCACTAAAGAGACAGCTTACACTACACTCGTTCGTCCTCTGTTAGAATATTGCTGCGCGGTGTGGGATCCTTACCAGGTGGGATTGACGGAGGACATCGAAAGCGTGCAAAAAAGGGCAGCTCGTTTTGTATTATCACGTAATAGGGGAGAGAGTGTGGTAGATATGATACGCGAATTGGGATGGAAGTCATTACAGCAAAGACGTTTTTCGTCGCGGCGAGACCTTTTTACGAAATTTCAGTCACCAACTTTCTCTTCCGAATGCGAAAATATTTTGTTGAGCCCAACCTACATAGGTAGGAATGATCATCAAAATAAAATAAGAGAAATCAGAGCTCGAACAGAAAGGTTTAGGTGTTCGTTTTTCCCGCTCGCTGTTAGGGAGTGGAATATTAGAGAGATAGTATGATTGTGGTTCGATGAACCCTCTGTCCAGCACTTAAATGTTAATTGCAGAGTAGTCATGTAGATATAGATGAGCCGTTGGGCAAGGCGTCTGTTATGATCGCAACGAGGACGCGCAAACCTGCCCATCCGCATCAACTATGACTCCTACAATGTTGGAACATTCGGACACTCTCATTGGAAATGATCGACGCACCACAAAGAAACTCCTCGCTGCTCAAATGGACGTCGTCGTTGGTCGTGCTGAGATACTCGTCCGCCAACTGGGGTACTAAAGGGTGTGTGCCCGCTGAGTTCCTTGTAGCCTAACGGAACACCAGAAAGAGCAAAGAAGGACCATCTGTGTGGAACTGCTTGAGCGGTACGAGGCTGATCGTGAGTTTCTTGTTGAACATGGTCACAGCCAGTGAAACTTGGGTTCATACGTTTGAACCGGAAACAAAATGGAGTGGTGGTACATCATCTCTCTCACGAAGGACAAGTTGAAATTCGGACCCTCAGACGGTCCAGCCAAGGTGACGGTCTTCTGGAACACTGAAGGGGGTTATCGTGTTTGATGTTCTCCATCATAATGCAACGATCGACACTGAAGTTTGTTGCGCTACCCTCACGAAACTGAAGACAGAACTTCAGAGTGTTCTTCGCCACAAAAATGCAAAAGAGTTTCTCCTTCTCTGTGAGAACTGAAAGCCTCAGACAAGTTTGCGAACCCGAGAGGAGCTCAGAAAACTTCGTTTGCTGTTCTTCCTCATCCACTCTACAGCCTGGATCTCACACCTTCACACCTTCTGATTTCCATCTGTTTGGAACAATGAAGTATGCACTCCACTGAAAGCAGTCCATGGACGTTGAGGTCACTGATGCTGTCTGACGTCGACTAGTGGAGAGGTACTATTGGGGCATAAAGGCCTCCATGTAAGGTGGTCTAAGGCCGTCCCACTAAATGGCGATTATGGTGAAAAATAGGGTTTTGTAGGCAAAAGAGTGTGGAATAATATGTTGAACTGGAATCCTTAATGAAACCAACCTGCTTTCAGAAAAAAAAGTGTGTTACATTATTTTTTGAACGTTCTTCGTAATTTACAAATGACCAATTACCACAGTACGTCAGTTTGGCTATACTTGGGTTAGAGTTTAAAAACTCATTAAAGCAGACAAGTGATGGCGTCACTTTAGGATTAGAAATCATTTTACACTATTGAACTTCCCCTGTCGAAGGAATGTACGTAGTTCCATAGCTATACACAATGGTACTAAGAATTGTTTGAACGTTCTAAACTAAATAAGAAATAACGTGGCGGGGTCAGGGATTTTCTCTGCCTCGTGATGACTGGGTGTCGTGTGCTGTCCTTAGGTTAGTTAGGTTTAAGTAGTTCTAAGTTCTACGGGACTGACGACCACAGATGTTAAGTGCCATAGTGCTCAGAGCCATTTGAACCAAATAACGTGGTCATCTGAGTAAAGATAAACGTTGAGCGCGTCCCATCGTTATTCAATGTTGTCTTCTCTTTCCATTTGTATCCTTAGTGAAGTAGATGATATAGTTGTAAGGTTTTTGCAGAAAATAAAACTGTATGGCTGCATTTAACTATAAACGTTTATTACACAAGATGGCACATATAGAGATACAATAGATGGAAGCGTACGCTGATAGCGAAGAGAGGAAGCGGTGATGTTGAGCAGTTGTGTAGTCATGATGTGTAGCAAGGTCGGTGTCCATGTGGTATGTGGCCCATGGTGGGACCTCAACCGAAGTAGGCGATCGGCCCGCCATACACGTAGGGGTACCCCGCGTAGCCCAAGTAGAACGCCTCCTGGCCCTTGAGCGACTCCTTGGCGGCGGGGGCGGCGGCGGCGGGGGCGGCAGCGGGGGCGGCGACTGGGTACGGCGCGGGGTACGGCACGGCCACGCTCACAGCCACCAGGGCCGCCAGCACCACGAATAGAGCCTGCAGCACACACCAAACACCACCAACGTTAACAATAACTCTACGGAGATAAATATATTGCTTCATCATCAACGTTTGGTACAATAATCTATCTACTCGAATACGAAATAAGAGTGACTATGTTATTGAGAAGTACGATAGAATTTTCCGTCAGACATATAAATGTAATTCTTAACGACGCAATGACTGTTATTTCGTATTTATTCACCGATACCAGGCTCTCGACTTTCACTAAATATACATAGGACGGGAATATACGTAACGTACGAGTGCAGTTTTGAGACACATGAGCGACGATAGATGGAAGTTTGGGTCGGGCAGTGATTCGTGCACGGAAAGCCGAAGCGGTTAAGGTGACCACTCACGTAAAGCGGGAAATTCGGGTTTGAGTCCTGGTCCTGCACAACTTTTCACTGTCGTACTTCTAGTATACAGCCGACCTAGTTTCAAATTCTCAACGGCGAATACATTTCCTGTATATCTACTAGAGATATGTACCTTAAAATATTTGGCGAGAATCTGAAACATTCCATTCTTCCATAGGGGTGCCTGAAAAATTTAGGTACCAAGACGTGTGTTAGATACAGTTTGTACAGGAAACAAAGACATTTGCAAAGTTATTAAAGTGGTGATTCATATTACTTTTGTGCATAATTACAACGTTGTATAATAAGTCTATTTTTTCGCCAGTAAACAAGTCTTCGGCAACAGAAAAGGAATCAGGGTTCCGGTCTGGCAACCACTTAGCATTTCTGAACATCGTCATCGATTCTGAAACATTCAGATGCCCATTTAGGGAAACTTTTTCTTTCAGAGTATGCTGATAGAATAGCTCCATCTTAGCAATCATATAACCGGCTTGCTCAACGAAAGATCAGTACCTAAGGACTAGAAAGTTGCACTGGTCACACCAAAACTTAAGCAAGAAAATAGGACCAATCTTCTGAATTACGGAGCCATATGACTGACGTCGATTTGCAGCAGGATTTTGGAGCGTGTACTGTATTCGAACATTATGAATTACCTCGAACAAAACAATTTGTTGACAAACAGGCAACACGGATTTAGAGACAATCCTTCTTGTGAAACACGATTAGTTCTTTATTCATCAGGAAGTAATGAGTGTCATCGACAGGGGGTCTCAAATTGATTTTTAAATTTTCGGAAGGCTTTTGATACCCTTCCTCTCAAGCGGTTTCTAATCAAATTGCTTGCGCATCTACTAATGTCTCAGTTGTACGACTGGCTTCTTGATTTAGTGTCAGAAAGTTCGCAGTTTGTAGTAACCGACGGAAAGTCATCGAGTAAAACAGAAATGATAGCTGTTGAGCTCCTAGGAAGTCCCTATGCTGCTCCTAATTTATAAGGGGCGATCAAAAAGTTTCCCCTCGAACGCCGTCCAGAACCATTATGTCAATCAAGCAAAATCTTCATGATAATTGAGAGAATCATCCCATCAACGCACAAAGTTGAGTTACCCGTTTGGTAAAACATCGTGTCCCGATGCGTGAAGAAGTCCATAATTGCCTGCTGCACATCCGTGTGTGATAGGAATTGTCGACCCTCCAAAGTATTTTTTCAGTGACCAAAGGCGTGATAACCACATGGGGAGAGACCAAGAGAGATCAGGACTATAATGCAGGTACTCAGGTGTTCTCCACTTGATTTGTCGCCACTTCTAATATACGACGTTTCGGTATGGGACGTGGGTTGTCATAAAGCACAAGCACACCTTGTCGCACAACATTGGTTTTCAACAGATATGCTATCCCATACACACTCTTCATTCTCCGATGGATGTCTACCAGCGTTTTTCCTTCGCCAGCCAAGAAAAGAGTAACAGGACTTTGGTTTAGTTTGGACGCATCTGGTAATAAAGTCGCCACAGTTCACGTTTTCGCATTTACCAGACGAACGTCGGAAAGACACGAATACCACACTGATACCTTGTATACAAGTCGCTGCTTATATACCAGAATCGCAGCTACGTTGCATGTATGCTGTAGATAACGCCCTCAAACTGAAATTCTTTCATGACCCCTTACATATAAACGATTTAGGAGACAATGTGAGCAGCCATCGTAGATTCTTTGTAAATGGTGTTGTTATTTACCGTCTAGTAAAATCGTCAAAATATCAAAAACAATTGCAAAATGATTCACATCTTGTAAAATCCCAATAACAGCGAAATGATGACCTTACACCACGCGTGTCGCTTTTGTGTGGCGTGCACACTGAAACCCATAGGTATTCAAATCGCCTGCACTTGAAGGCTCGATAGCGCGGAGAACTGAATCGCAGAGTGATATAGGAATTAATACAACCCTTAGAGACGTATTGCGCCATGTTTATGATACTTCCCGATTGCACAATCACGTTAAAGCTCTAGTACAGACACACAGGCATTCCCATGTGTGCTACTTTTAGAATTTTCTGGTATTCTTATAATGGTATACTACACTTGAACCTTTCTGGCAGATGTCAACTTTTATTCTCGTCTCCGTCGCTTTCAGACGACTTTCTGACTAAAATGTGGACTGTGCTCAAGGTACTCCCCACTTTACACTCCCAGGTTTGAAGTCCGAGACGGTCGATGATAAGTTGTAGCACAGCTTAGCAAAATTCTTGCTTTAGAAGCCCTGTACTGGGCTTCAATAGTCAAAACCGTCTCGCTATGCCACAGTTCATTGAATACTAGAACAATTACCTAAGGAAACACAGTGCGGTTATCCTACGCTCTTCTTAGTTTGAAAATAAGTATAGCAGAAAATGATGCAGGATGTTCGGTTATGGTGCACACGTAGTACCTTCTTGTCGAGCATCATAGTCTCTAGCATTTAGCCCTGAATCGAAAAGCTGTATGTTACGACAAATTTTATCAGTCCACGGTCTTAGCTAAACATTTCCCCTTCTCAACATTGAGCGTTGTGCTATTTAGATTCACATCGTATAATTCTGGTACACTGTTCACAATTTCCGAACCTTAATGTAGTTCCTTAAAGAACATACCAGTGTACAGTGCGTTTACTGGACAAATTATTTTCCTCTATTCGTGCATAGAAGTCTCTAGCGTTTTCCAGTATGGAAAATTTGACCAGTTCTATGTTCTTAACTACGAGTATCTCCGGCTCTACAGTGTACTGCTGTATGTAAAATTCCGGTAATCCTGATTTATTCCTTCCGCACTTCATCTCAGGCGAATAAAGTAACAGTTCCTCGAAGACTGGGAGAAACATCTTTGTCAGTTACAAAAGTAAGCTATGCCTGTCTATCGTATTTCTATTTTTGGAGAATGAGAACTTGAAAGAGATGAAATAATCCTTCAAAAGCCATTAGTTGCTATGTTAGGTAAATGCTGCTTGTGTAAGCCTGTCAACGAATAGAAGAGAAAACTTACTGAACTAACACAAATAACCTAGTGATCCGATTCCAGTCCACAGTTTCCACTAAATACATTAAAGGTTTATACGAGATTTCTGTGTACGATAGGAACATAAGATGAGTACCAAAATTAGACATCAGATTGAAAGAATGCCGGGTACTTCTCGTACCTGACGAATTTGATATATCACGTACAAGTTAAGTGCAGTAACGCAAACGCGATTTTAGTTAGTAATGCATTTATAGCGATCTTTCGAACCGTGAAGTACAGTAGTCAGCTTTGTGGTGGTGTCCGTCTCGGTGTCGCCAGAAGAGTACCGTAGCAGGGATTTTAATCAGAGGAAAGAGTTGATGAAAGGTACGCTAATGTTTATCTGTTGTACATCTAAGTGACTGGTTGGTTTTATGCAATTTCGGCTTCTCGTTCGCTTTACCTTTAAAATGAATACTGATTGTGTCATAAGTAAGGGGCACATATGCATGTTTTTGAAGAACTGTTGGCAACCGTATAGAGCACTGGAAGGGTCAACCACTGGAAAACTTAAACCCAAAATCAGTCTTACTGAAGAAGTAAAAAAATTTTGTGGCTCTTCGTTGAAGGAGACCTCCCTTGCAAGAAAACGAAAATTCACGTTCTTCCAAAGACTTCTCACAAAAGCGTTAAAAAATAAGGCTCTGAGCACTATGGGACTTAACTTCTGAGGTCGTCAGTCCCCTAGAACTTAGAACTACTTAAACTTAACTAACCCAAGGACATCACACACGTCAATGCTCGAGGCAGGATTCGAACCTGCGACCGTAGCAGTCGCGCCGTTCCAGACTGTAGCGCCTAGAACCGCTCGGCCACCCCGGCCGGCTACGTTTTACATTTCACTTCAAAATCCGAGTCAACACTGGAGAAGAGTCACACGTAAATGATTCGCCAACATTTGTGGCTATATATTCATATTAAAATGAGACATTGCTAGTAACCGGGAAAAAAAAGGGTATTGAAGAACGGGCACAGTATATTTTAATCAGTAACTACAAAAAGCCGAATATTTACCAAAAAAAAAAAAAAAATACACGGAAGTGCTGGAAAGGACTGAAACGTGGTTCGTGAGTAAATCTTCAAGTCATATGAGCAAAGTTAATGCATTCCATGAAGAATGTTATTGGTTAAATTCACAGACGTTAGATATTGCCAACTTTCAAAGAAAAAGCGTAATTCCTCGTCAACGTCGAAGTTTTTAGACGTGCAGCATATGCTCGGAAATGGGAAGGTTAGGGAATGAAATCAGCTGTGCCAGTTTCTAAGGAACCATTCCGGTGTTTGTCTCAAGCGTCTTAGGAAATCCACAGAAAATCTGAATGTGTGTGGCCGGACGGGGTTTGAAACACCATCTTCCTGAATGCCAGAACAGAGTCTTAGTAACCCCGAAACACTTGGAAAGCTGGTATACACGACAAGCGAAGTGAAGCACCTTCAAATTCGAAACAAACTTTTGATAAGAGAGAAAGAGTTTCTTAGGTCTATTTCGGCATTGAAATTTTGATAACAAACGAAAGTGCGCAATTTACAGGCACCCTGTTGAATTATAAATGATTTTAGAACTTATTTCGCATCCCAAAAAGTGGACGATCTAGACCACACATAAATTAACTATCCTGCAACCAAAGACATGGATCACGACGCTGAAGAACCAGTAGCTAGTTCTCGATTGATGCTACACTCTTCCAAATGTTATACCCGTCAGTATGCTGGAGATCCCCATGAGCCTGACAGGATGGGAACACGGATAGTACTCACCAAGTACTTGTTCATTGTTGGTTGAGGGTCTGCTGAGCGGGCCACCAGTGGAGCGTCTGCTGTGTCTTTGGCGGGCAACTGTGCCCTCCGAATCCCGAGTGGCACATTTATAGGCGAGCGGGCGATCGCTCTCCCCACGGCCCAAGGACGAGGCGGGGTCGCCTTCTGGCCCGGATACGCCGCCGAATCGCGCCCGGTGGGCGTTCCAAGAGGCCGTAAAAATTTAGGGAGCCATGCTGTCGACTTCCTTATCTGCGACGAGGTGACACTGACCCCAAAACTGGCGTCTGGGGAAACGGCCACATGTGTCACACGAGAAACGCTCCAGCTACTATGCTGCTGAATGTTTGTCAAAATAATTATTTTCATGTTTTTATATGGTCCAGGAGGGTCATGAACTGTCACATTCACTGTGTCTTTTGATGGTCGTATTGATGTTTTTCTTAAAAGCAATTGTTCTTATCTTCGTGTAAAGTCCCTTGTATTATATTTACTAGTTTGTGACGTGTTTTATCGCCGATATCTATTAGGATTTCCTAACCCATGTAGTTTCATAATTTAATGTAAATTTATTTTGGCAAGGAGGTACTGAACAGAACTGGTGAGACACGAAATTTGTGGTACAACTTGACTAAAGGAAAGGATGAGGTGGTAAGACTCATTCTGATGTATCAAACGATCACCAATTTACTAGTAGTACTGGAGGGAAGTGTGTGTGTGTGTGGGGGGGGGGGGGGGGGGGGGGGTAAAAATTGTAAACGGAGACCAAGAGATGAATACAGTAAGAAGCTTCAGACGGACGTAGATTGTAGTAGTTATAGTGGGATGAAGGGGTTTACACACGATAGAGTAGCATAGTAGCATGGAGAGCTGCACCAAACCAGTCTTTGAACTGAAGATCTTCCAATATGATCCAAAGTGCTCCACTTTATTCGGTTATTATTTAATCCGTTCTCAAGAGATTTTTAATATAAATTTTTGTGTATTTTGTTATGAATTCTACTTCTAAAGATTTCTCGTCAGAACTGACGGTTTTACATTCTCAGTTTCTTTCTTCTCTATGAATGCCTGGCTCACCCTCCATTTTATGATGTACGACACACTTATCAATTGGAAGGCGACTGTCGTTGCTGAATTTGTTAAAATACACTATCTTATCGAAAGTATCGGACCACTTTAGTGAGCACTAGTATAAGGTGTTTCTAGGCTTCACCTTTATGACGGCCTGAACCGTGCTGGCTACACTTTCAGTGCGGTGTCTGAATGTCTGTGGTGGCGTGCCAGCCGAAACCAGAGAACGTAATGATGATACATGCCGGGGTGTGGTGGAGTGAAGTCGACGTCCCAACTCATCCTAAAGCTGTTCTGTTGTGTGGATGTCTGGATTCTGGGCAAGCTAGCCCATTTTAGGAATGTTATTGTCCACAAACCATTCATAGATGCTGCTTTACGGCAGTGAGCACCGTTTCCTAACTGTTCCTATTCTGTACGCAGTAAACAACGCAGCAAAATCCGTTCATTCCTTCCCGCATTTAACGTTTTCTTTAGCCCAATATGGAGACCACACTGTCCCCTCCGTAGTTTACTGTTAACACTACACAAGAGAGCAGGTAAATTTCCGAAGAGTTCGCCGACCCAAATTCTTCCTTCGTATTCCGGCAGGGTATGGCGTCATTCCTCAGTCCAAATTACTCGTTTTCAGTCATACACTGTTCAGTGACGACACTGTTTACAAACCACGACGTGACGCACAGCAGTGACAACAGAAATGTGTGGTTTGTGAGGAGCTGCTTGACCATAGGACCCATTTTTTTCATCTCTTTACAAGCAATGGTAGTGCTAACTGGATTGATGGCGGGGCTTTGAAACTCAGAAGTGATTCTTTTCCCAGATTTCATGAGATTTTGTACAACAACTCTCTGCAGTGTTCTATGATGCCTAACCATCAGTACACAAGGTCATCGTGGTATAGGATTAGCGTGGTTGTACCTCCACGTTTCCACTTCAAAGTCACGTCAACAACAGTCGACATGGGCAGTTTAGAAGGGTTTGCTTACTCAGGCGACATCCGATCACTAGCCCACGTTCGAAGTCACTGAGATCTTGTACTGTTATACTGTACAAAATATTAATACGTCCGACGAAAAGTCAGACAAAAAATAAAGTAAAATGAAAACAGTGAAAAACGCTGAAAATGCACCTGCGATTAGCTCTCATAATGGTAATTTATAATATAATGAGATAAGATGGTATAAACAGACTCTGTAAGATAACTGTATAGGACTTCTGTATTAATTATTCCATTACTCGCTGACGAAAGAAACTAAAACGTCCAGCGTTATTACTCACTCTCTACATCTACATCTACATACATACTCCGAAATCCACCATACGGATCGTGGCGGAGGCTACCTCGTACCACAACTAGCATCTTCTCTCCCTGTTCCACTCCCAAACAGAACGAGGGAAAAAATGACTGTCTATATGCCCCTGTACGAGCCTTAATTTGTCTTATCTCATCTTTGTGGTCTTTCCGCGAAATATAGGTTGAGGCAGTAAAATTGTACTGCATTTAGCCTCAAATGCTAGTTCTCTAAATTTCCTCAGTAGCGATTCACGAAAAGAACGCCTCCTTTCCTCTAGAGACTCCCACCCGAGTTCCTGAAGCATTTCCGTAACACTAGCATGATGATCAAACCTACCAGTAACAAATCTAGCAGCCCGCCTCTGAATTGCTTCTATGTCATCCCTCAATCCTACCTGATAGGGATCCCAAACGCACGAGCAGTACTCAAGAATAGGTCGTATTAGTGTTTTATAAGCGGTCTCCATTACAGATGAACCACATGTTCCCAAAATTCTACCAATGAACCGAAGACGACTATCCGCCTTCCCCACAACTGCCATTACATGCTTGTCCCACTACATATCGCCCTGCAATGTTACGCCCAAATATTTAATCGAGGTGAATTTGTCAAGCGCTACACTACTAATGGAGTATTAAAACATTACGGAATTCTTTTTCGTATTCATGTGCATTGATTTACATTTATCTATATTTAGAGTTAACTGCCATTCTTTAGACCAATCACAAATCCTGTCCAAGTCATTTTGTATCCTCCTACAGTCACTCAACGACGACACCTTCCCGTACACCACAGCATCATCAGCAAACGGTCGCACTTTGCTATCCACCCTATCCAAAAGATCATTTATGTAGATAGAAAACAACAACGGACCTACCACACATCCCTGGGGCACTCCAGATGATACTCTCACCTCCGATGAACACTCACCGTCGAGGACAACGTACTGGGTTCGGTTACTTAAGAAGTCTTCGAGCCGCTCACATATTTGGGAACCAATTCCATATGCTCGTACCTTAGTTAGGAGTCTGCAGTGGGGCAACGCTTTCCGTAAGTCAAGGAATACGGCATCCGTCTGATACCCTTCATCCATGATTCGCAAGATATCATGTGAAAAAAGTGCTAGTTGTGTTTCGCAGGAGCGATTCTTTCTAAAGCCGTGCTCATGCATGGACAGCAACTTCTCTGTCTCAAGGAAATTCATTATATTCGAACTGAGATTATGTTCGAGAATCCTGCAAACAAACCGATCTTAAAGATATTGGTCTGTAATTTTGAGGATCCGTCCTTCTACCCTTCTTATATACAGGCGTCACCTGCGCTTTTATCCAGTCGCTCGGGGCTTTACGTTGGGCAAGAGATTCGCGATAAATGCAAGCTAAGAAAGGAGCCAATGCATTAGAGTGCTCTCTGTAAAACCGAATTAGAATCCCGTCAGGACCTGGCAATTTATTTATTTTCAACCCATTCAGCTGCTTCACAACCCGAAGGATGTATATCACTATGTCCTCCACACGGGAATCTGTACGAGACTCAAACGGTGGTATGTTTGTACGATCGTCCTGCGTGAAAGATTTCTCAAATGCTAAATTTAAAATTTCTGCTTTCGCTTTGCTGTCTTCCGTTGCCAGGCCTGACTGATCAGTGAGTGACTGGACGGAAGCCTTCGACCCGCTTACTGATTTTACGCAAGACCAGAATTTCCTTGGGTTTTCAGCAAGATATTTTGCTAAGATATGACGGTGGTAGTGGTTGTATGCTTCGCGCATCGCTCTCTGTTCTAGTCTTGAAGCTAACACACGCTATGGCGGCCATTACGCATTGTAAGTTGTAAATTTCAAATAATATACGTTAATCTAAGCTGATTGTGTATTTTTTCTTCTTATGCCGAGTGACCTTCATGCAGAAATAAAAATGTTATTTGTAAGGTTTTCAGCACGCTGGATAAACGACAAGAACGGTCGAACAATCGACCATTTTTGGCAGACATCTTGCGTATGAAATATTTCATTATAGATTTCATTGCGTTCCGTCATCAACGACGCATTAAAAGACTTGCACCATAATTATTAAGGAAAAGAAAGTGAATATACTATTTTATGTTGTATGAAAATAAAAACTAAGAACATTGCATTACGTTCAGATTTAGCCGCTTCTCGGTAAGACGAAGATTATTACGTTAAGAAAAAGGGAAATATTTTCTTTCAGTACAAGTTGTCTTTTTATTAAGTTTCACTATAGTAAAGATATACTGCAGCAATATTTTAATGTAATAACATGAAATACAATCCCCGAGGTTAGGTTTACGTTTTTATGTCAGTATGAACCCTCCACGTAGACCTGCAAAAGCTGCAAATGCGCCTCACGCAATCCTATATTAACAAGGCGGTGAGCCGCGCGCTGTTGAATAATTATTTTACGAAAGTATAGATTCAGGTCCCACATATTATAATGATTTTTTCTTGTGTCCGCCGGCCGCGGTGGTCTCGCGGTTAAGGCACTCAGTCCGGAACCGCGTGACTGCTACGGTCGCAGGTTCGAATCCTGCCTCGGGCATGGATGTGTGTGATGTCCTTAGTTTAGTTAGGTTTAAGTAGTTCTAAGTTCTAGGGGACTGATGACCACACATGTTAAGTCCCATATTGCTCAGAGCCATTTGAACCATTTTTTTTCTTGTGTCCGCTCCGCCAAACAAGTGCTCTATTCACGCTCTTGCCGGGCGTAAATATCACTAAAGTTAAGTGGTAAAATTTTACATTCGTTGAGTACACCGTAAGTATACTTACGGTGGTGTACGTACCTGAGCAGTAGCGGCACGCTCTCCTTGGCCAACCCATTCTCCTATTACAGCTTCTCTGCTGATAATGCAATACTCCCCACATCCTATTACAGAGGCAGGTCCGCCTCTAGTGACATCTAGTTGTCAATTCCGGAAACTTTTGATAAGCTATTGTAATTTTTAATTTCAAACACAGTGAGGTTTACAGCTGTTACAGTTGAAAACCGTCATTTGCAGATCAAGGTGCGGTAAAAACATGTACTGTAGCTCGATGACTGATTGATGCAGTTGAAAAAGGCAGTCTAACAAAATAAATGTCAATGTGGTAGGAAATAAAAATTATTTATAAATCTGGCAATCAAAGTTATCTTTACACTATAAAATTTTCATATTTCATAAAACTTTTGTTTGACATGTGAGTAAATGTGATCTCCAGGTTTCTTCGATGTAGATTTAACAAATATATTGCTATCAACAGCGGCCAGATTCTTGTAGATGAGGGTGCAGATCGGTAAACATTCAGTGCTTTCATTTATGATTCTGTTTCCCGGTAAATATTCAGTGCTTTAATTTATGAGACTGTTTCGCGTTCTGTGGTGTTTCCAAGGAAAGACTTTGCTGAAAATGTGAGATTAATATGATATGGCACTGAGATTGTTCTGAGTTGAAAGTGGCAGGCCATTTCCCATTATAGTACTACCCATTTTATTTATTATTATTAGCAGAATGCTGCACATACCCTTGTAGCCCGGAATTAATGCTTCACTGCGACAGAACGTCCACTGTTGTGAAACTTGTTGACAGATTAAAGCCATGTGCAGAGGCCATGTGTTCGGCGGCCATTCTCCTGTACTCTAGTGTACCCTGGCATAGCTGACACCCCATCTTGACAGCCTCAGTCCTGTAGTACTTCCTTACTACGCCCTTCTCAGACTCCACAAAAACTGCCTTGCATACCCCATTAGTCATGATAATGAAACACGTCTCGATAAATGGTTTAGCTACAGCATAGAGGATGCTCCCAGTACATAACTTTTACTCTGTTGCAGCACGTGCTAACAGGTATCGGTGTTCGAGTCCCAGCCTAACTGCAAAAGTTTTAATCTGTCACGAAGTTTCATACCCTCAGATCGTTCTCAACGTGAAATGTAGCCATGTGCAATACACAGATATCAAACAATCCAAATACAGACTGTTCCGATTTATGTGAGTAATTAGCATATGCCTCTATTTTTTGTTATCAATTTTCATTACAGCAAGTACTTAGGTAGTTAAAGTAATACTGTTCAACTATATTTACATTTCTGTAATATTACTATATTTACATTGGTGCTACCATACCTGTTAACGTCTATTTTTATCCTGACTCGTCTTCAGCCGTCAGGCACTGTTTACTGTCATTGTCAGCAGACCTTCTACTGTTACTATTACCACTGCTGCTTTCATTCCTCTCTCATTAACGACCACCGTTTTCTTCTAGGAGAAATATGTTCGATAATGAGATATGTTCAAATGAAATTTGTTTAATACTTCTGAAGAATGAAAAAAAACAAAGATGGAGAGAGTACTGTTTATTATTGACTGTAGCTTAATTTATGCATTTTTCAGACGAGACACCCAACTCTGTCGAAGTGCGAAAATTCGCAGTTTGGATACGTGGTGAAAGAAAGTGGTTGTCCAACTGTTATGTGACCTCAGTGATATCAAGAATATTGTCAACGGAGCAAATTTATTAAATGAACATGGTGATTAGGATCGTATTTTGGAATTTCAGGAATGCCAATCTACTTCTTGCAGTTTTCAGACAAGAAATGGAATGCTCCTTGTCAAAAAAACTTCCATTACTTAACATTATACAGCAATAAAGAAAACTCTGAGGTAGTGGAAAGTGATCTTAATTTTAATTCTTTTCTTTAAGAACGTGACAGAGATTTTGTATTGTAACCAATCTTGAAATATTTATGAGAGCAATGCGTTAAAATCGAACAACCAGTGGTTGAATAGCAAAAAATGTCCAGTGATAGATTGCAACCTATCAAAGCAAAATACAAAAAACATTAGAATTAATTAAAATTCAAAATCAGGTACAAGCAAAATACAAAAAAACATTAGAATTAATTAAAATTCAAAATCAGGTAACAGGTTGCAAACATACTAAACACACGTGTAACAAATAAAATTACACTGAGGAAACCTATGGAATGAGAACAGTTTAAAACGCGTACCAGATTAAAAAAGAATTGACTGCAAATGGGTCAGAGCATCAGCTAAATCTTACTATAATGGTGAGAAAAAGTGTATGAACGCTTGCTCTGTATAAATGTACCCACAATGTCCCTACCAAATAACTCGGCGAAAAGACTTTCATTCCAGTTTAAAATTAACAGACTATGAGAAAACGTTTCCAAATAAAATCCAAATGTAATTTGAGGACTTGTACTCAAAACCTGCGTTATGGGCAACAAGAAAATGCAAGGTTCATACCTCACTCCTTGCAAAAGGAACCAGTGTGGTAATTACAAGAACACTAGATCGAAGGCACCAGGATATTAAAGGGTCTGCTTTACTTAGTCATACTTGCATCGCCTGGCAAAAGCTACAATAAAATAACCCGGTGGCTCACTCTGTCCTACTCCACGACTGGTCAGAAAGATTACATCAGAAGTACACAGAAGCTACAATAAAATAACCCGGTGGTTCACTCTGTCGTATTGCACGACTGGTCAGAAAGATTATATCAGAAGTCTCGGTCCAGTTGAAAACCAGGTTTCGCAGAACAGAGCGGATCAGGTTATGATTGTGGAAAGTGGTCGAGATCAATTACTGTTAGTTGCACAAACACAGAACTTTGTTTTCCTAAAAGCACTAAATCACACACGCCCACAAAAGGATTAAAAAAAATACGGCTGAAAGCCTGAACACAAGTTGTTAAAATTTCTTTAAGGAATACACGCTGCTGAAGGTTCAAATGGCTCTGAGCACTATGGGACTTAACTTCTGAGGTCATCAGTCCCCTAGAACTTAGAACTACTTAAACCTAACTAACCTAAGGACATCACACACATACATGCTCGAGGCAGGATTCGAACCTGCGACCGTAGCGGTCGCGCGGTTCCAGACTGTAGCGCCTAGAACCGCTCGGCCACGACGGCCGGCCGCTGCTGAAGGCCTTAATTTAAAAAAAAAATGTGCGTACATACTCGGCTGAAGGCCACACACTAGACATGAGGCTTAAGTCCTGCATAACAAGAATTTCCAATAGAGAAGAAAATTTAAAATGTCTTAAACAAGTGGATTTTCAAATTTTAATTCAAGACAACTCAACGCCTTACTTTAAAATTAAAACAAACTAAAATAATAGGCGGCTGAAGGCCTCGCATAGTACCTGAGACAAAAATCACAGACCGCTACGGTTGCAGGTTCGAATCCTGCCTCGGGCATGGATGTGTGTGATGTCCTTAGGTTAGTTAGGTTGAAGTAGTTCTAAGTTCTAGGGGACTGATGACCTCAGAAGTTAAGTCCCATAGTGCTCAGAGTCATTTGAATCAATTGTGGACAAAAATCACAATATAAAAACAACAGGACAATGGTGCTCAAGAGTGTTATAAGGGTCGGCCTGAGGAGATAACTCTAACATAAGTTTAGGTGAGACAGGCAGCCAAGCGTAAGAGTAAATAATCGGATGGCAAACCGACCCAGGGAGGGCTGAAGGACCGACCAACAACTTAGTCAGTGCCCTTCCGCCCTACCAACGACACGACAGCGGAACGTACCAGCGAGGACGAAGATACCAGCAGCATTACGTCTTCAAAACTGGCGTTTAAATACACCCAAGGCACAATAACCACTCAAAAATTTATACAAACGCCAAAAGCTGTCGAATTACAAGCCGTGCCGGACAGCATCAACACGGCGAGGAAACACACACTCGCTGCTCTGTCCGAACCGACCGACTGCCTACTCCAGTACGCAGACAGCATTCATAACTGCTCAGTGGAAATCACAGAAGCTACACGCAGTTCCACGTACACACTTACATCAAGAACTCCGATAATCCTAAAACCAATCACTGTAGAACAACACGGAGAAATCACAAGTCGACACACACTCAGTTTCCATAAGCGGTCGGCGACCAAATACACGTTGTCTGATGAGACGACCGACCGCACGACCAACCAAGGTCGTCCCCACTCGATTTATGTGTGTAGGAAACGATCGGGCGAGTCTTGGCTGTCCGGAGCTGACTGCAGCTCCATCCCGAATCCCTTGATGTCCGATCGGAACTCGGAGACACGGCGACCCGGGTAAACTGGCTCGGACCCAACCATACACAGGGAACACCCGACATCTCTGCACAAGGAAGAGCGGCGCGTTTCGTCATAGGGTTATTTGGAAAGCTTGATAGCGTTACGGAGGTGTTTAGCAAACTCAAGTGGCAGACTCTGCAAGAGAGGCGCTCTGCATCGCGGTGTAGCTTGCTGTCCAGGATTCGAGAGGGTGCGTTTCTGGATGAGGTATCCAATATATTGCTTCCCCTACTTATACCTCCCGAGGAGATCACGAAAGTAATATTAGAGAGAGTCGAGCGCTCACGGAGGCTTTCCGGCAGTCGTTCTTCCCGTGAACCATACGCGACTGGAACAGGAAAGGAGGCAATGACAGTGGCACGTAAAGTACCCTCCGCCACACAACGTTGGGTGGCTTGCGGAGTATAAATGTAGTTGTAGATGTAGATGTACACGTGTGTACCCGTGGTCGTCGAGTACTGGCTCTCCGCACCTCACTGGCGCTCCGGCCCAGCTGAACTTCAACAGAGGACGACCCGGAAATACTAGCGGTCTTTCCAGAGATAGTATGACAGTGCACTTATCGATACGCAATGCTGCTGCCACTCACGGGCAAGCAAAACCATCAAGTTAGTGACGCCAGTAAATAGAATAAGAAAAGAGGTGACAGTACTGTAAAGACAAGGTGACAAGCAAGGAACGGCATGAACACGAGCCGCGCACGGAGCAGGGGTAATCTACTACAAAAGTATTTAACAGTCACAGAGTAATAGTCAAGAAATGAGCGAAGCCCAGTATCACAAGAGTGTCGTACACCTCAAGGCGCTGTCCCAGTTGGTGCTTTCGACGAACCGCTCTACAGTAAACAGCACTAGGCGTGCTGTACTTCCACTGTTCGGAGAGCACACTCTTGTTATTGTCCGCCTACTGGACCACGGCTACATCCGCTTTGCTGTACTCTTCATTCGGCCCGATGCGTCCACCTGGCCTCCCACAGCGATTCGCACAAGACGTGTCGGTGTGCTATCGCTGACAGCACCCTCATGTAGTGCGCTGCGCAATGGCGACTCGAAAATTTTGCAGTTTATCGTATTGTATTGCATTCGCTTTTAATAATGGTTATCAATCGTGATTAGTGGAAAAAAATTTCGAAGCTAAAACAAATAAAGGAATCACTCTCTGAATGGTGACGATGAGATAGGAAAAACTGTTTCAATAACTTACGAAGGTAATGTGTCGTATAAGATTCAGCAGCTGTTAACACTCTGGCGTCCAGCGACACCACAGTGGTTTCGTGCGTGAAACAGCGGTCAACTGCCGGCGATACCACAGTGGCGTCGTGTGCAAAGTGTCGCTCAGTGGCCGGCGACACCACAGTGGTGTCGTGTGCAAAGTGTCGCTCAGTGGCCGGCGACACCACAGTGGTGTAGTGAGTTTAGTATCGCGCAGTGCACGGCGAGAGCTCTTTAGTATATTTTGCATTCTGTTGATGTTTTGTTTAGATACCAATAAGTTACACACGTCCTTACTTTCTTTGTTTTTATAAGTACCTGTACCCTGTCGTCATGACAGACGAAAGAGACGATACGATTATTTACGATGAATGCGCGGAGCAAAACTTGGAGGTTGCCACTACATCGCGTACGTCCCATCATGATCCGGTTGAGAGACTTTCCGGGCACATAAAGCAACACCAACAAATAGGCCTACGTATTTCTGAAAAGGAAACAAAGAAACTGCCATAAAAAAACTTAATGTGCAAGTCTTGTGGAGTTGCGTTACACCTTGGAGACTGTTTTGCTGCATGTCATACGAAAGAGAATGTCTAAGTCCCAACGACAATGTAAATAAACAAATAAATGAAACGAACATATTTTTTATTTATTTGCGTATGTATTTCTTCGAAATTTCATGAAAAGAGGGGAAGAGGGTTGATAACTTATGAGAACTAACGACGAGATCAGTAAAACGTAATAATTTATAATCTCCCGATAATCTCAAGAATCGCCGGTGATAAGCCGAGTAATCCGAATTAGCGCTGCCGGCGCCAAGCGAATAAATTTGTATGACATGTGCGGACGGCAAAGTGTTAACATACAGTAAGCCGATAAGAGTCATGGGATAGCGATTTGCAAGTTTGCAGATGGCGGTAGCATCGCTTACGTAACGTAGAAAAGAGCATTGCATTGGCGGAGCAGTCATTTGTATTCAAGTTGCCCATGTGAAAAGGTTTCTGGCATGGTTATGGCCGCAATGCGACAGTTAACAGACTCTGAATGTGGAACTAGACGTACGGGACTTTCCATTTCGGAAATCGTAGTGAATATTCGAAGGTACTCAGTGTCAAGAGTGTGCCGAGAATACCAAATTCCAGGGATTATCTCTCGCCACGGCCAACACATTGGCCGACGGCCTTTCACTCAGTAACCGAGAGCAGTGGCGTTTGAGTAGAGTTGTCAGTGCTAACAGACAAACAACAGTGAGTGAAATAACCGCAGAAATCGGTGTAGGACGTAACGCGATCATATCCGTTAGGACAGTGCGACGAAATTTCACGTTATTGGACTCTGGCAGCAGACGACCGATACGAGTGCCTTTGGTAATAATCGATATCGCCTGTAGCACACCTCCTGGGCTTGTGACCATATCGGTTGCACCCTACACTACTGGAAAACCATGGTCACGTTAGATGAGTTCCAATATCGGTGGGTAAGAGCTGATGGTAGGTTTCGAGTATGACGCAGACACCACGAAGTCATGGACCCAGGTTGTCAATAAGGCAATGGTCAAACTGGTGGTGGCTCCATAACGGTGTGGGCTGTGTTTTCGTGGAATGGTCTGCGTCCTCTGTTCCAACTGAACCGATCACTGGTTGGAAATGGTATTTTAGGCTACTTGGAGACCACTTGCAACCATTCATGTAGGGGAAGGCGGGGCAAGACGAGGAGGTGGGGTAAGATGGGGAAGGGCTATAAGCTACAGTTAGAGTGCTGCCATCTGTGGATAGCTACGTCAACATCATCAATATACAGGTCACAGTGTGTTGACATTGCTGAACCTTAGTTTCGCGGCGGCTTCTGTCAGCTTTGCAAGGTACGTACAGTTGTTATACTGATTTGCAACGTTTTACACCTTTCGAGGTCCTAAAATATCTGTTTCGTGAACATTTGTCCAGACTGTATATATAGCACTGAATAGTACGTCTTATTAATAGTAAACTGCTGTGTCAGTGGTCAATGTTCACTAAATAGTGTTCATGTAGGCGTAACATAACCTGACAGCATGTTAGGGGGGAAGACGGGGTGGGGCAAGATGGGGAGCTTCCCCGTCTTGTCCCTGCTATGTTACCATTACGTTCTTATCGTCTCATGTGTTTACCTCGCTGCGGATTTTGAACACGTACATTATACGTTGAATACAATTGTAAATAGAATGGTATTCGTTATTCTAACGTTTCCTAATTAATTATAAAGTATGCCTTAGGCTATATGGTGAACAAAAATACACAAAACGTGCACAGTCAGTATTCTTGCTATGCTTTAACGACTGACTATTGGAAATATGATTGTTTGTAAATAAAATAGATTACCAGATATGATCTGACTCAATAGTACGTTCCATGTGTTTTATTTCAGATGGTTCGCAAGTATCTGCGACAAACGTCTAGTCAAGATTGGTCATTGGAGTCAATGGAACACGCTGTAAATGCTGTTATAGAAGGTCATATGGGTTCTTTCAGGGCTGCTCGACAGTTCAACGTACCACAGACAAGGATTGAACGACATGTGTCAAAGAAACGTGCTAATCCTGGCTACATAGTTGTGAAAAGGTTAAGACCAATTTCTAGTGTGTTTACCCCAGAACAAGAGGCAGAACTTAAAGACTACTTAACACAGATGGAAGGACAGTATTTTGGCCTAACACTTAAAGAACTTTGTGAACTTGCTTTTCAGCTAGCTCAACGAAATAATATCAAACATCCATTTAATGCTGCAACCAAATCTGGTGGAAGAGAGTGATTAAATGGGTTTCTTGCACGAATTCCTACCTTAACAATATGAAAACCCGAGGCCACATCAATCGCACGAGCTATGGGGTTTAATCCAGTTGCTGTAGATCGGTTTTTCGATCTGTTAGAAAGTCAATTCGATACATTCAAGTTTACGGGAGACAGAATTTTCAATTGCGACGAGACTGGCTTAACAGTCATTCCAAAAGGTCACACAAAGGTGGCTGCTTTGAAAGGGCGCAGACAGGTGGGAGCAGTTACTTCAGCAGAAAGAGGCCAGACTCTGACTGCAGAAATCTGTGTTTCAGCGTCGGGGTTCTACGTACCACCTGTGTTAATTTATCCTCGAAAACGAATGATATAACGAACACTTGATAGGGAAGAAAGGTACGAGAGTTCGTAATTCTACTGTCACGGAGTTTTTATTAATATCGGGTCGCAATCGAATGAATAGACAAAATGACAATTCTTCATAGAGAGAAGAAATGGTGGAAACTTAAATACCTGAAAGAACTGGAGATCTTTAAACGTATGGTCCGTCAGCAGCGACGGTCTCATTTCAACTGTAGTTAAGAAACAAAAGCTTCTTTAACCCCTTTAAGCTATTTCTCGCAACTGCATGGTGCTTTGGTTCATGTTTTCGTTCCCTTCTATTTCACAAACGTTGTTTTTCTCTTTCGTTCATGGACTCTGCACTTCGTAACTGACTGCACACAAGATGGCACCGTATACCACATTATGATTTGAAGATTTTATTTAGAGCGTATTTCCCACCGTTCTGCATACAGCACGTTTCTTTGTTCTCAGCACATATTTGTAATTAACCATTTTATTCATTTCCTGCTGCATATTTTCGTATTCATTTTTATAGGTATTATTTTATTCCCTATGTATTTTTTACACATTATTTTTCTTTACAACATGCAATTTACTTTCCTAAAAACAGCTATATATATAGTAAATTGTCTTTTCTTTACATCTATAGTCACAATTTTTTTGTCAGCTGGCTACCGGTTTCGGTCTATAATGACCATCTTCAGATCTGTTTTATAAAACATTTTTCATAAAACAGCTCTGAAGATGGTCATTCTAGACCGAAACCGGTAGTCTGACAAAGACAAAAAAAAAATGGTAGCCACAGACGTAAAGTAAAGGGAATTTATTCTGCATTTGGGTCGTTGTTTTATTCGTGACCATGTCGCAGCTTGTGAAGCTATATATATATATAATGCTGATATATTAGTGTAAGAGTTGCGAATTTCACACGTTTCAACGTTTATAACGCTAATAGTGTGGACTAGGTGACGAGCTCTACACCACGTTTACCTGATGCGCGACTATTTGCCACACGTTCAGTCCAGTGTCTGCTCTTTTAACAAGTCGCACCTGTGTAAGAATTACCACTACTTTCATGAAGGACTTTACTCCATATTTTATGCAGTTTCACTTGAGCTTCTTAGCTCATCATGTATGTTTATAATTTTAACGTGACGTAATTGATGTAAGTACTGCCGGCTGTAGTGGCCATGCGGTTCTGGGCGCTACAATCTGGAGCCGAGCGACTACTACGGTCGCAGATTCGAATCCTGCCTCGGGCATGGATGTCTGTGATGTCCTTAGGTTAGTTAGGTTTAATTTGTTCTACGTTCTACGTGACTGATGACCTCAGAAGTTAAGTCGCATAGTGCTCAGAGCCATTTGAATCATTTATGTAAGTACTAGTTTAATTCCATGTACTCCATGCCAGTCTCGTAAAGTATTAAGTATTTTAGACGTTTATTTTACAATATGTTTAAAACGTTCCGATGAATGTACACTTAGTGGAAACTGAAACGTGGTCAAAGTTTTTACAGTAAACTTCGGCATCCGGTTGGCTGTATACTTCTTTTATTGAAAATTTATTTGCGGTTATTACTGTTTGTCATGTTTAAAATGGTGAGATTAGCATGATTATTTTTGTCATTGTTGTCATCTGAAAAAAAAGTGTTCATTGTTAGCGATACGGGATATCTAGACAATATTTACTCTGTTGTTAGCTATAGTATCAGCGATTATTTCTATAAAAACGTATCAGAGAATTTGTATTACATTTTGCTATAAGACCGCAATAAAGTGGAGCAAAGTTTTCAAAATCTTAAATAGTTATACGGCGATTCTCATATGAGTAATACAAAGGTGAAACTTCCTGGCAGATTAAAACTGGGTGCTCGACCGAGACTCGAACTCGGGACCTCTGCCTTTCGCGGGCAAGTGCTCTACCATCTGAGCTACCGATGCACGACTCACGCCCGGCACTCACAGCTTTACTTCAGCCAGTATCTCGTCTCCTACCTTCCAAATTTTACAGAAGGTCTCCTGCGAACCATGCAGAACCAGCACTCCTGAAAGAAAGGATACTGCAGAGACATGGGTTAGCCACAGCCTGGGGGATGTTTCCAGAATGAGATTTTCACTCTGCAATGGTGCGCTGATTTGAAACTTCCTGGCAGATTAATAAATTTCATAATTTATTTTTAGCTCTTTTTATGAATCTGTGAAATTTAAATAATAAACTAGGATTAAATACCCTATTATTTGAAATGTTAATTATATTAACCAGGGTACTATTAGTTAAGGTCTTTAAACCCAAAGAATACGGCAGAATCTCATTCCATTAAGAGAAAGCCTACCACGTGACTGAAATAGACGATTTACTCAACTTAATTTATTTGTTTGTATATATCCATTATCAGAGAATCTTTTTAGAGTTATAATTCTCAGAATTTATAATTATAAAATATCTCAGGTCAATGTGCAGCTTATAATTGAGAGAAGGTGGGTTACAATAGATTTTTGTTTATAACGGATTTGATGGTGAAGTACTGTTGATGAAGGTGGATTTGATAGTAATTTGATTTATTTAATTTAACTGATATTGTCTTGTGGTGTGTACACATCGCCCATCACTCTCATTATTTATTATTCCGTTTTGATTATTTTAAAATAGCTTCAATTTAGACAAAATAAGTCGTAACATAGTACAAGACTGGAAAGTGTATGTAGGAAGAGATTCAAGGTAGAAGTTATTAGTAATGTATTTCACTTACACTGAAACTTTTTCTCTGCAAATTAGGATGTCTTTATTATTTATTTTATTATATTCATTTTTTGTTTATTAAATTATTTAATAACATTAATTTTCTTGTTTTTTGTCTTGGTATATTTTGTAGAATTGATTTTTAAAATT
This sequence comes from Schistocerca gregaria, assembly GCF_023897955.1. NCBI lineage: Eukaryota > Metazoa > Arthropoda > Insecta > Orthoptera > Acrididae > Schistocerca > Schistocerca gregaria. The sequence continues at coordinate 873,189,863 of NC_064922.1, forward strand.
ATAGTATATTGGTAATAAAAATGTTTAATGAAGTATTATTTTAAATTGTTTAAAGTAGATTTTATTTATTGTACATTTTATATCAGGCTTTATCAAAATTTTAGTATTTATGTTACTTGTCTTGATTTGGATTGATTTATGAATAATTTATAGTTAATGTATCATAATAATTATTAAATTATTTATAGAAATGAGACGTTAATCGTTTCCTAACATATCTAGTTTCTTAAGAAAAAATGTAATTTTTTGAAGGTAGTTGTTTTTATATGCTTTTTAGGTATAAATATTAACATATTTATTCTTTAAGGGGATAAGCTTTGAAGTTATTAACGTTTAAATTTTTAAAATGTAATAGTAAGTTTTAAACCACCTATATATAAGATAACGTTTTAGTTTATTATTTTACATTTTTATTTTATAATTATTTTTGGTTTTTTATTAAGATACTGATTTAATTTTTTAATCTTTGTAATAATGATAGAATTAACATATAACGAATATTTTTAAATATAATATTAAGCTTTAAACCACCTATCTATAAGATTAAGTTATATATTTCGATTTTATAATTATTTTAGTGTTGTTGTTAAGATTATTGATTTAGTTTATTAAAATTTTTATTAATGATAGAATTAGTATATTTATTTGTATAAAAATTTTTCTTGTAAATTTATTATAAGGAAGTAGGCAAAATTGATTTCCACCTGTTTATCAAAAATGTGTCCTCTTGAAAATATTTTGAGGTCTGGCCTGATTACTGAGCATATTTTTAAAGTACTGTGGTTTTTTGACCATGCAAAGGTAGTGTAATCATTAGTCTCTTAATTAGTGGCTGGAATGAATGGCTGTCTCATAATAAATCTTTGAATTTAACTTTTGAGTCAAAAGGCTTAAATTCTTCTTTAGGGCGAGAAGACCTTTAGGCAATGTCTTATTTCCAAAAACGTCAATGTCTTATGTTGTTCAAAATATCAATAAACTTATAATTATCTGACAATAGCTTTAGTACAAATATACATAAATGGCCACATATGATTTCATTAAATTTTCTATTTCGCTGCTCATTGTAAAGCAACTCACTTGTAACAAGATATTTAATAAATTCTTTGGGAATATTCCTCCCAAATGAATCAAACACAAATTGTTGTAATTACATATTCAATGAGTGCCTACATTATCAGAAGTACCTAAATTTTCTATTCCTGACTCAGAAATTTTTGGTATATGAGATAAGTCATCAGGCATGAAGACACCAAGAAAGTGTTTGATTTTTAGTTATTTAACAATTTTTCCCATATCAAAATCCAATAAAATTTCATTATGTTTTAGATTATTTTTTGGAAATTTTGCATCTTCACTCAAGCACCAAGTAAAGCCTTCTTCTCAATTGCTAAATTCTGTCTTTTTTGTTCTATTTCTTTTCACCTATTTTGTTGTCCATTACTGCTTTTGAAATACCTGCTGTTGTGCCTGCTAATGAACCAAGAGTAACTGAATATGGTAATCTGATGAAAAGTTATGGAAGAAATCCTTCATGTTTTGTTAATCCATAACTTTCTTTCCTTTTTTGCTTGATGTGTCATAGCTTTATCACACCAGATATACCTAATATTATGAGTACATTACAACCAGTTTTCTTTTATCTCTTTCTTTCCTGTGCGTCAACTGAAAAAATGTCAGTTCTATGTAACTAATCACTATCGAGTTTAATTGCAACTGATTTTGGTTTAGTTTTGCCACTAGGTTGTTGTTGTTGTTGTTGTGGTCTTCAGTCCTGAGACTGGTTTGATGCAGCTCTACATGCTACTCTACCCTGTGCAAGCTTCTTCATCTCCCAGTACTGGCTGCAACCTACATCCTTCTGAATCTGCTTAGTGTATTCGTCTCTTGGTCTCCCCCTACGATTTTTAGCCTCAACGCTGCCCTCCAATGCTAAATTTGTGATCCCTTGATGCCTCAAAACATGTCCTACCAACCGGTCCCTTCTTTTTGTCAAGTTCTGCCACAAACTCCTCTTCTCCCCAATTCTCTTCAATACTTCCTCATTATATGTGATCTACCCATCTATTCTTCAGCATTCTTCTGTAGCACCACATTTCGAAAGCTTCTATTCTCTTCTTGTCCAAACTAGTTATTGTCCATCTTTCACTTCCATACATGGCTACACTCCATCCAAATACTTTCAGAAACGACTTCCTGACACTTAAATCTATACTCGATGTTAACAAATTTCTCTTTTTCAGAAACTCTTTCCTTGCCATTGCCAGTTTACATTTTATATGCTCTCTACTTCGACCATCATCAGTTATTTTGCTATTCAAATAGCAAAACTCCTTTACTATTTTAAGTGTCTCATTTCCTAATCTAACACCCTCAACATCACCCGACTTAATTCGACTACATTCCATTATCCTCGTTTTGCTTTTGTTGATGTTCATCTTATATCCTCCTTTCAAGACACTATCCATTCTGTTCAACGGCTCTTCCAAGTCCTTTGCTGTCTGTGACAGAATTAAAATGTCATCGGCGAACCTCAACGTTTTTACTTCTCCTCCATGGAATTTAATACCTACTCCAAATTTTCTTTTGTTTGCTTTACTGCTTGCTCGATATACAGATTGAATAACATCGGGGATAGGCTTCAACCCTGTCACACTTCCTTCCCAACTGCTGCTTCCCTCTGATGCCCCTCGACTCTTGTAACTGCTACCTGGTTTCTGTACAAATTGTAAATAGCTTTTCGCTCCCTATATTTTACCCCTGCCACCTTCAGAATTTGAAAGAGAGTATTCCAGTCAACATTGTCAAATCTTTCTCTAAGTTTATAAATGCTAGAAACGTAGGTTTCCCTTTCCTTAATCTAGCTTCTAAGATAAGCCGTAGGGTCAGTATTGTCTCACGTGATCCTACATTTCTACGGAATCCAAACTGATCTTCCCCAAGGTCGGCTTCTACTAGTTTTTCCATTCGTCTGTAAAGAATTCGTGTTAGCATTTTGCAGCGCTGGGTTATTAAACTGATAGTTCGGTAATTTTCACATCTGTAAACACCTGCTTTCTTTGGGATTGGAATTATTATATTCTTCTTGAAGTCTGAGGGTATTTCGCCTGTCTCATAAATCTTGCTCACCAGATGGTAGAGTTTTGTCATGACTGGCTCTCCCAAGGCCGTCAGTAGTTCTAATGGAATGTTGTCTACTCCCGGGGCCTTGTTTCAAATCAGGTCTTTCATTGCTCTGTCTAACTCTTCCCGCAGTATCGTATCTCCCATTTCATCTTCATCTGCATCCTCTTCCATTTCCAGTACATCGCCCTTGTATAAACCTTCTATATACTCCTTCCACCTTTCCGCCTTCCCTTCTTTGCTTAGAACTGGGTTTCCATCTGAGCTCTTGACATTCATACAAGTGGCTCTCTTTTCTCCAAAGGCCTCTTTAATTTTGCTGTAGGCAGTATCTATCTTACCCCTAATGAGATAAGCCTCTACATCTTTACATTTGTCCTCTAGCCATCCTTGCTTAGCCATTTTGCACTTCCTGTCGATCTCATTTTTGAGACGTTTGTATTCCTTTTTGTCTGCTTCATTTACTGCATTTTTATATTTTCTCCTTTCATCAATTAAATTCAATATTTCTTCTGTTACCCACGGATTTCTATTAGACCTTGTCTTTTTACCTACTTTATCTTCTGCTGCCTTCACTACTTCATCCCTTGGAGCTACCCATTCTTCTTCTACTGTATTTCTTTCCTGCATTCCTGTCAATTGTTCCCTTATGCTCTCCCTGAAACTCTCTACAACCTCTGGTTCTTTCAGTTTATCCAGGTCCCATCTCCTTAAATTAGCACCTTTTTGTAGTTTCTTCATTATATAATCTATCTGATACCTTTTAGTATCTCCAGGATTCTTCCATGTATACAACCTTCTTTTATGATTCTTGAACCAAGTATTAGCTGTGATTAAGTTATGCTCTGTGCAAATTTCTACCAGATGCCTTCCTCTTTCATTTCTTCCCCCCAATCCATATTCACCTACTATGTTTCCTTCTCTCCCTTTTCCTACTGACGAATTCCAGTCACCCATGACTATTATATTTTCGTCTCCCTTCACTACCTGAATATTTTCTTTTATCTCATCATAGATTTCCTCAATTTCTTCATCATCTGCAGAGCTAGTTGGCATATAAACTTGTACTACTGCTTACCCCCACTTCTATTTTTTATTCATTATTAAACCTACTCCTGCATTACCCCTATTTGATTTTGTATTTATAACCCTGTATTCACCTGACCAAAAGTCTTGTTCCTCCTGCCACCGAACTTCACTAATTCCCAGTATATCTAACTTTAACCTATCCATTTCCCTTTTTAAATTTTCTAACCTACCTGCCCGATTAAGGAATCTGACATTCCACGCTGTTATCCGTAGAACACCAGTTTTCTTTCTCCTGATAACGACGTCCTCTTGAGTAGTCCCCGCCTGGAGATCCGAATGGGGGACTATTTTAACTCCTTAATATTTTACCCAAGAGGACGACATCATCATTTAATCATACAGTAAAGCTGCATGCCCTCGGGAAAGATTACGGCTGTAGTTTCCCCTTGCTTTCAGCCGTTAGCTGTACCAGCACAGCAAGGCCATTTTGGTTAATGTTACAAGGCCAGATCAGTCAATTATCCAGACTGTTGCCCCTGCAACTACTGAAAAGGCTGCTGCACCTCTTCAGGAACCACACGTTTGTCTGCCTCTCAACAGATACCCCTCCACTGTGGTTGCACCTACGGTACGGCCATCTGTATCGCTGAGGCACACAAGCCTCCCCACCAGCGGCAAGGTCCATGGTTAATGGGGGGTGACACTAGGTAGGAAATTGTAATCAATTCATTTATATGAAAAACAATTGTTATAAACCGTAATATTTTTTGGAGTCTCCAACCATTATTTTCAAGATCTAAATGCATATGTAATTTTCCCTCTCCATTCATTATTCCTCTAGCTACTGTAGCAGCTAACTTTTCTCCAATTGATACATCCGAATCATTCATTCTTTCCTTTGCAGCTAGTTAAGTTCTTTAACTGCTCTGTGTCTTTTTTCTAAATCTTCATTACCTCTATATGCAGTATGATGTTTTTGGCCAACTTCCTCTCGTGGATTTATCCCTTGGTGATTTATAGCTTATCCTCCTTCTGATTTTGATCCAGGACCCTAATACTTATAACCAGGAATCTGCATTTTGCATGTTTATATAATCATTAATACATTAGTGAACTACATTTACAATTTTATGTCAGCTAGGAAAATGTGTGAAAAGTAATACTGAACCTATGTCCAATTTATAATTCTGCAGTGAATATTAATAGTAATGTTATAGAGACAGTTCAGTTTGAATAAGCCCTAAGAGTAATAGTGTGTGGTGTTAGAAGGTTATATTTATGCAGATAGTTTGTTCTAATCTGTTAGCTCCAACCTTAAGCTGAACATACTGTATTCAGATGCCAGAGTTTATTGCACTGGCTTGTGGCAAAGTATTGGTTGTGTTCGTCCATTCAAGTTACTCATACTTAATTTCTTGAACAAGAATGTCAATCATTCTCTTACCTAATTAGGCTGGCGACCGTTTTTTTTATCCTTTGAACAGTGTAGATAGGTAAAACATTGTTTGGTACTGTTAAAATATTTACGTAATTCTGACTTTTACTTGCGATAAGTCACCTCCGTTAGGTACAACACGCTCAAAATAGTAAAATTTCTTTCAAAGGGTAACACTGCTCTGTTGCTTTATACCATAATTGCTTTAATAAGTTTTATTTCAAGACCTAACTCCAACTTTATGGTTATGGTATAGCAGAAGCGGACAGAAGTGTTATTCCTGGACTGGAAAGCTTGAAAGCTTGAGTGTATTTCGTGTGTGTGTGTGTGTGTGTGTGTGTGTGTGTGTGTGTGTGTGTGTGTGTTTGTGTGTGTGTGTGTGTGTTTGTGTGTACCTGTGGAACTGCAGCCAAAGGCACGGGCGATGCTCCAAGAAACTCAAAAAGCTAGTGTTTAATAAATTCTGTATGTGGGTATGTGAATACAGTTTGTCTATAGACAGTGATGAAGATTCCCCAGTGTAATATTTCCAATGAGCATGTGATGAGACAATTAAATCATTGTTCACAATTAGAACATAATCATCATCATCATAATCGTTTGCTGTCTGACATCCACTATTGCATAAAGGCCACACCAAGACGTCCCTGTGCATGAAAGACTTCAGCTGTTCACATCTGTGCCGCTCCAGTATTTGCTCTGTAGTTCCCTGCCCACAATCTATAATGTCGATGGCTTCATCTTTTCCCGTCTCTTGGAATCCAACAGAAGAGTCTGTGTTCTCTCTAACAGCAGTCTACCAGGCTCCATGCCCCTCCATCCTCCACTTAATATATATCATGGTCATGATTAGGGCATCCATGCCAATAAATTCACTTACTCATTTCTCCGTGTTCTGTCTCTCGTAGCAATTCCCAAAACGCATCTTTCCAGTGGTCGCTAAAGACCCTCACTTTCTGAACGGTTTCTGTATGCAGGAAGTCCCTGTCTCGTTGCCATAAGTCAGAACTGGCAGTACTCACTGATCCCAAACCTCTCATTTCAGACACATTGGAAGCTTACTCGTAAGAGCACGGTGTAGTGTTTAAATTTTTTTTGCTATTTTAGTTATATCTGTAGCTGTCGATCCAGTTGTGGTGTTCAACTTCTGTGTGTAGAAAAACTCATACATTGTTTCTGTTATAAGGTCACTAATTTTTACTATCTTTCCGTGGTGTGTTCAATGTACACAACACTAGTCTTATGTAATTGATTTTGAGTCCTAGTTTCCAACATACTCTGTGAAAATCTTCCATTCGTCGTTCAAGTTTATTGTGATTGGTTCATTATTCAATTACTTGAACATAGGGTTCACAGCTTCCAAGATGATGGAGGGTACTGGACATGTAAGTCAATAGAGATTTGGCAGAGGGAAATAAATACGTTTTACTCCATCGTAATGGCATTGAGGCACTAACACATAATTAATTTTCCTTTCTCTGTTTTCAATTCACTTTCAAACACTTCCGTACATGTGTTATAAAAGTAATAGATGTAGCAATAAATGACACCAGTTAGTGTCAAGTGAAACAATTTCAGTTTTTGTATTTCCATGCAAAACTGTAATTTTATTCTTTTATTATTTTTATATGTTACATTTGAGTCGTTTTAGTAAATATTTAAATACGCACAAACAGCACAACTTATAGTATAAAATAAAGTATTTACGTTTAAACATTTTGCTAAGACTGAGAAAGAGAGAGAGAGAGTTGTACCAGGTAGCGCAAATACATTATTTGTTGTTAAACTTAAGGCACAAGCATTTCTGGAATCTATCTCGATGGCCTATCAAAGATATGAAATTCCGAAAAAAAATCTCGAAATCAACTGATGTGGTACAGAGTGTGCACACAGTCACTCGGTACCAGACAGTGTGTGTGAATGGTGGTGGTAGATAATGGTATCGAGCAGAGGAAACTTGGCTTGAAACAAGTAAATGGCAATATGCTGAGACCATGGAGGGAATCCTTTAATATCATGGAGTAACAGCCACAAAATTACACTTGAGCTGCTGCAACAGAGAGAGAGAGAGAGAGAGAGAGAGAGAGAGAGAGAGAGAGAGAGAGGAATGACATATATTGCGCTACTTACCATGACAATGTGTACGTCCAGCAACACAGGTTAGGGGCATCAAACCCTTCTAAGAGCAGTTCTCAACATTTCTAGAAATATTTTAATTTTTAAAATAACCTATTAAGAGTGACTTTAGAGTTCTAATGGTTATTTTAACCTTTGTAATAAAATGACTTCTCTTGTGAAGTGTTAAAACAGTGACTGAAAGACCTAACTGTGTGATAGTTTGAGTAGTGTCAATTAAGTTCACCAATGCTATTTGGCACTAACATTCAATTTAAAGTTGTATATTTTCGCTTCTTGAAGTAGTTTGGGAAATTTACTGAAGAGCCATGGTAGTCATGTCAGAGTATTGTACCAGCTGCTCTATATTTCCGACACTGCACTGTAGTCAAAATTTTCAGTCTTATTTTTGTTCATAATTTATAAAAATGTACCGTGCACGAGCGTGTGTGTGTGTGTGTGTGTGTGTGTGTGTGTGTAAATGATTTCTTTGGCTGCTTCAAGTTATTTGTTGTGAAAATGAATTACTGACAGACCTTATTAGAAATCACCAATCATATTCTCATCAGTCTTGATTATAATATATTATTTTATCTAATTATTTCATTTCAGAAATACAGAAATGTAGGTTCAGTAGCCACACGACGTCACTTTTAATTTTTTTTGTTGAATATGAGGCTGGGTGTCCGATTAACCTACAGTCAATATTCTTACCTGGGAAAGATGTTTACATACCAAAAAAAGGATGACTGTATTAACCCTACTTGCTTACCTTTAACTGTGCAGCTATACAAGATGTTTCAAAGTCGTTGCGACAAACATGTAGGGTTTTAGATCACGTCATGGGGAAACACTTTCGTTCGATACAAAATGTTCAAAACGTTTGCTGACACTTTCTGGATGTGTCCCTGAGAGGTGGCAGACCATAGGTACACTGGCACACTCGTATGCAGTGTGTCTTGCCTAACATCCAGTCATCTGCTCTACAAGAAAGTGGTAGGCCAAGCAAAATTCAGATTCTTGATTCGCTTCTAAAATATGTTTCTCCATTTACAGACACTCATTCTTATGGTTTTCGTGATCATAATCACTCTATCAATTTTCTATAGGAGATATGCTGCAAACGCAGTTAGCAGACCCTGCTAATTCGGTGAAATCTCATCTACAAGGTGCTGGCAAATACTAAAGGATGTGTAGAGTTGCTAGGAAAACTCAGTGAATATTTTTCTCTCACAGAAGTTATTCCTCACGAGCTGATCTATCACTCCTAGAAGTTTACCGCGAAGACTTGGAACCGCCCTTAATTTACTGTCGTTAAATTAACATGCCCACATAAATTTTATACCTGTAAATAGAGCTTTGTAGATAAAGTACAATAATAAAAGAGTGTAATAAAAATATATATTTTTCTCCATGGAACTTGTATGATATTACTTATAAGTCAACCTACCAAAGGGATATAATTCGATGTTGATCGCCTTTGAATACGTTGTAGTATGTGATTAAGTCGTGTTCCAAAGGTTCATCTCTCAGAAATAAGCTAGAAATATATATATATATATATATATATATATATATATATATATATATATATGGCGTATTTTTTATTTCGAAGTTGCAACCTTTTTAGATTTTCTTAAGTTACATTTGATATTTTTTATATGCAATTGTTCTAACATTATTGTAAATGTGTTCCATAATGAGAAAGGTGCAGGACTGGTTGAGTTAAAAAATGCTGTTTGAACTTTGATTTAGAGAATTTTTAGCTTATGTTTGACAAATGTGTCATTGGAATACCATTTATATATGAATGATTTTTTTAATGATACTATATGTTTTGATGTTAGCCAAATGTCAAAATGCAAAGCAAAATAATTGGGAAGAGATGAGTAAAAAAAAAAGTCTTTTTTCACAAATCTGGAAGCACATTAAAAGCCATAAAACTTTAATTAGAAGTTTTCTCATATGTGTTATTGTTTCAATGGTATTCAATAAGAAATATTAAACTCAACATTGTCAAGGTGCTGTTTCACCTCCTTAATGGCCGTATGGGTGTATGCGAAAAAAATTTTGGATCTTATTTTGTTCTGTAGTGCAACATACTCAAAACCGATTGAAATCGAAGTGTATCCTGTGGGTAAATTTACTTGTTAGTGCACTCCGCTGTTGATTGAAAGGTGCTCTGTTGACTGAAAGGAACAGAGGAATGTCATAATATATGAAGTTTATACGAGGTTTCTGTAGGAAATAACACAATAGTGTGTTTATCTACAAACGTTTATTTCGTAAGATGACGCAGGAAGAGATACAGTAGATGGTAGCGTACGCCGATAACGAAGAGGGAAAAGCGCGTGGAGCAGCGGTCGTGAGCAGCGAGGTCCATGTCCGGGTCGGCGAGCGGTGTGGCGGCTGCCCGCTCAGCCCAGGTATGCGACGGGCGCTCCGTAAAGGTAGGGGTAGCCGGCGTAGCCCACGTACACCGCCTCCTGGCCCTTCAGCGACTCCTTGCCGGCGGGCGCGGGGGCGGCGGCGGCGGCGGCGGGGGCGGCGGCGGGGGCGGCCACCGGGTACGGCGCGGGGTACGGCACGGCCACGCTCACAGCCACCAGGGCCGCCAGCACCACGAATAGAGCCTGCAGCACACGCCAACATACCTCAGTCACACGCCAGAGGCTACTCAAATGTTCAGCGACCCTCCTGACAACGTTACGTTCACTGTCATGTTGGAGACTTGCCAGGAACTCTTTGTTACTGTTAACCCTTCACTGTCACTGTCACTCTACGTGTCACTCTTTTGTTTACAATTCCGTTTCTACTGCAACGTTGCCACTCCACCTCTACTTCCACCTTACCTTACCAGGGTAACTCCCCACCGCACCGCCTTTCCCCCAAGATTTGGTGATAAGGTAGCCCATTGGATAGCCTGTCAAAAACTGAACACAGAGTAAACACGAAAGCAGGAAGAAGACGTATTGAAATAGGGAAATAAAGGCGGCCGCGCTGACCGAGCAGTTCTAGGCGCTTCAGTCTGGAACCGCGGATGTGTGTGATGTCCTTAGGTTAGTTAGGTTTAAGTAGTTCTACGTTCTAGGGCACTCGTGATCTCAGACGTTAAGTCCCATAGTGCTCAGAGCCATTTGAACGGAAAAGAGAAGCAAACTAGAATCGTCTAAAAATTGTGCACTATCGAGCGACATTAACGACGATTTTGTCTTGGTTATGTGGTACCGGTGATATGACAGTGAAGGAGGAGATCCGGGTTCATTTCTTCTTTGTATCCTACTTTTTTTCCACAAAATTGAGCACCGTCAGCTGTATGCAAATTTGTGTATATGACGTGATGTAATGTCCGTTTGCAGCAGCGACGTGTAAAGAAGGGACCTCCAAACGTATTCACCTCTTGCTTGTTCTACACGTGTACCACATGTTACGCCTCTTGCATTCCGTTTAGGAAGTTTTGACTTTTCAATCCCTTCGCTGTAACGTAGTTCATATCCATTTATTTTTTGTTTGTATTTCTGCGTTCCGTTTAGGAAGTTTTGACTTTTCAATTCCTTCGTTGTACGTAATACAGTTCACACCCGTTCATTTGCTGTTTTTATTTTTGTTCAAAAATGGTTCAGATGGCTCCTAGCACTATGGGACTTAACATCTGAGGTCATCAGTTCCCTAGCCGTAGAACTACGTAAACCTAACTAACGTAAGGACATCACACACATCCATGCCCGAGACAGGATTCGAACCTGCTACCGTAGCAGCCGCTTGGTTCCGGACTGAAGCGCCTAGAGCCGCTTTTATTTCAGTGAGCGGTCTATGCGGCACGAAGGTCTCTAACATTGTTCGATATTGCACATATTAAATCTGGACCGTTCACTTATTCTATTTAGCTTCTTTTTTCCACAGTTCAGTACACCTTCTTCCTGTTTTCGTGCCTGATACGTATTCAGTTTTTGACGAGCTGTCCAATTGGCCTCTTTACTAGTAAGTCTGAGGAGAGTCCGACGGGGAGTTTGCCTTGATAGTACCTGCTGGGTTTTCTCATTGTGCAGGCGTGTGCTAACCACAAACCATTATTTCAGTAGAAATGTACCAGTTGGGGTTGAAATCTATCCCACGAACTAACAAACGTTACTTAAAAACTAAATGTTTTTAATGTTTTAGACGGAATGGGCGGCGTTTGAACGATGATCAAATTTTGGAGTCATTCTTAGCTAATTAAGGCTGCTAACTCATTGGATACACCAATATCTTTTCAAGACGCATTCGAGTTCAGTGACAATAAAACAGAAATATCTGGTCGTGAAACTGACAGTGAATTAGAGGACGATGAAGAACCAGAAGAAGAGAATGAGCTCGTAGAATTCCAAGAAATAGTAAGACTATCTGACTGTTTTTACGAAAAAAACATTATAAATAAGAATAGCAACATGGTGTATACAGATTTTATAAAACAACACGGCGTGTCATTGATCACAGCAGATATCAAGGAGACGAAAATCAATTCTTGAAATTTTTCTAGGGACTTGCACACTGCAGTGGACGAAGTTCTAGGCAATTTTTTTTAAAAATTATAGCCGGGTCGACAAATTTCAAACGCAAGTCGAAGCGGGACCGAGTCAGCCAGAAAGGTCAAAGGTGTAACGATGTCACGTATGTCCAAGCGTTAAAGACACGGCAACTGCAAGAACAGGTTCTAAATGTCAAATACGCCTGTTCAGAATGTCATTGTTCCCTTTTCTCTTTGTAGTTCAATTAATTTGTAAGTATTTTATCTCAAAACATATTTCTGGATATTTTTGAACTAGATTTTCTATTTTTTTAAACTAATTCCAAAAACTCTGTTTATGTGGCCAATGTTAATGTAACAACATTAATTGTTAGCAAGATCACATTTTCTTTTTAATAAAGATAGATTTTTTTGTAAATAGAAGTCTTTCTTTTACTGATTCTTTAAGAACAGTTTAGGGAACTAGAGAAGTAAATAACTTTCAGATGGATATTGTTTTTGGGGTCGAAAATTACCCCAAGAACTAAATAGCGAGTATCGTGAAGGGTTAACATTAACGTGTTCCCTGTTGGAGCTGGTCTCGGGATGTTCATTCAGCGTTCATTTAGTGGTTTTTCTGAAGTTTCATCACCCAGAGAAGTTATCATTGTGAAAGATTTCGCTTTCACTGCTGATGGCAGTATGGACAATGCGAGCAACACTGGACGCTGAATCTTTGACAATGCTAAGGATTCGTACTGGTGACCATCGGCTGAAGATCGAAAGATGAACACCAGTGGGCAAGGCGTCTGTATGTGACCGCAAAAGCCTAACATTTTATGTTACTCATGTTACTATGAACTGGATGGCCACTCGAACTTAGTGATAAGTAGGTTGGTGTAATGATTAACTAAAAATGCAATGGTTTGAAGTGGTCATGAGTTGGCAATAACTGATTACAGAGAGTGAGAAGTTGCAAGTTCACATAGTTCATAAACCTGCATGCACGAGACGTAGAATTCGAGGAAGTGTCGGTACGGAATGTGTTTATTTCTCACATGTCTCTTACAATTCGTTAGAAGTCACAAAAATTGTCTTTTAACTGTGCGACTGTTTTCAGGTATGACCTCATCATCAGTAAAAGTGACAATGCAAAAACATTTAACTTAAATACGCCTATGTACCCCTGTTTTTAGTCGATATTTATTTAAGAGTGTGTTTATGCAAGTAAAACGTTTTCCTGTTTTCATTTTGGCTGATGCTGGGGGCTTGCCTCGAAACATCTCACACAGCTGAAGTAATAATTTAAGGAAGACGACAAAACAACAACCAATTTTAACGTAATGACATCTTTAACACATGCTTACGAATTTTTACGAACGTTCACAGTCAAATAACAGCACACTTGACGCGAAATTATTTCTCTTCAATGAATGCCGGAAATATCTCCATCTTTGCTGGGCAGATGAGACGAATTACAAGCAATTACCCTTATTTACTAGATTATCTATTTATTATTTTTCTCTTTGGTTTTTCTCAATTCACAGATAGTCTCTTCTAATAGGTGAGACTCATGATCTTGCCACACCTTTTTAAATCTGAAAATCTTCCGTTTTTAGCTTTCACGAGCTAAATATACTAAGAAGCTATAGGCGCCACCAATGCAACTCATAATACTAATAGTTTACTGATGACGCAACTTGTCATCTGACTACCTGAAAATAGATATTTGACTTAAGAACAAAGACCGAAATACTACAAGTTACATGTAGCCTAAAGAATTTCCATGTGAAGCAACTTGTTGAGTAGTGCACTGTATCAGCACTGAGGCTGCTGTCGAATCTGATGAGGTAGAACAGTGCTATCCCGAGTGACACACTTTTAGAACTGAATAAGCAACTTGTAGACGCATTTAAAGGAGCAGTGTCCAGCGACTTTGAAGTACTGGCCGAGTCAAATGAAACGCTCTGTGTAGGCGCCATTGCGAAGAAACTCAACAGACGAGGACTTCAAGTCCATGTGTAAATGTCGCTAGTGACAAGGCGTGAATTATTTGCTAAATTGCCACAGTGTGCACATATATGGGACTATGAATCGGACATAGTAAACATTCTTACTGCACTGGTACTGCTTCATGTGAAAATCTGTGAATAGCAATCTCTTGTAGACCAGTCTCTGATAACTGCTTTGGTTAAACAGCGTAGTAAATGACCACATACCTAGTACGATAACTAGACGTTTCATGCGCCACGTAAATACCTACAATATACGTGTGAAGATGAGCTCAGGGTTCACAGAATGTGTAGCGAAGGCTTAAAAGAAAGCTTTGTGTTACGTCACAGTTTTCTATTTTTTTTTCGGGTAAAGTATTAGAAGCACTCACAGCAAATACGATGTCACCCACTAAAATAAAATAATAAAACCATTATACACTACGGAAAGAATGTCTTTGAATTTACAGACAGACACAATCCGAGAAGAATGAACAAACGTACGTACATATGTACTGAAGTAAAAACTGTTAGAGAAACTGTGTCTAGTACACAGACATTTTATTTTTGTCACAATGTTTAACAGCAGTTCGTGCGTAAAATTAGTTCTTGTGAGGCAGCGTCATCTGCTTATGACGAGGACTTAAGTTACAGGATCTCTATAATAGCAGTACTGCAACTCTTAGGTAAGCCAGCTGAGTATACCGTCTAGTGGGACCTTACATTGTACAGGTCGGTTGCGGTTCTGACATTGAAACCCTCTGACACTGATACCCGCTGACATTGAAACTGCCTGGCCGTGACCGTTCTGTGGTTGTGACAATTGAGTCACGAAGCAGCTGGACGGCGATGGCATTTGCTGATACGTTTCGGGCGACCATTGCGCAATGACGACCGCCACCACCAAAATGTTGAACACTTTCACATACTTCAACATGACTACGTCGGCACAGAGTGGTTGTTTCATAATTTCACCCCTTTTCCATATCGGTCCAACAGTATACCTGGCTTGAGCTTTTACAACAGAGCGGAAGGTGACCCCAGTCTTCTTTGTTCACAAGCAACGCTCTTCATTGAACCAAGGCTGCACCTTAACACTTCTTCATTCTAAGGTTCTCTGTAATGGTGTTAATTCTATAGCAGCTTGGTGGGGAAGACTACAGATTGGCTCCATCACACGGTGAAATATACGGCCAAGTGTTCGCTTTTCAACTCTGCACTGAAGTCTTCATGATTTTATCTCGTCCACATTAGCAGAATTTTTTGAAGAATGTGATAATCTCATACGTAACTATTTTTATCGCCTTACTTGCTAGTATTAACTCACGCACTATCATGTTGATGTAAGTTTTTCGTCTTTATAGTTAAAAGGTATGCACGACCCATATCTTTCTTTTCTGACGAAGGTGGACTAACAATACTGCTCAAGTCAGGACACCGAGACAACAGAAAAGAGCGCACCACGGGTCTCATTGAAAGTAACCGTATATTTCAGTATCTCGTTCCGCTTTCCACAGCGCTGTCCCTTTCGTTAATAATAGCTGTACCTGTATCAGCAACTGACAAAATCTGTACAGAAACGTGCAACTAGTCAATAGGATAATGTTGGTGGCCATCTAATCTCTATAGAACAAAAGTCGGGCATCACCGTGACTATCATTGTGCCCGTTCTTGCGTACTAAAGACTTTGCCTTATCAGGAGTAACCTAAGATGCACCTTAGGACATGTGATAACATTTGCAGTGTCCACGTGAGTAAGCTAAAGCATATCCACTGAACCTCGAACACTGAGCGATGCTCAGAAGCGGTTATTTGTGACAGACTGTGTGTTTGCAATTATTACTGATACAGTGCAAGTGATGTACTAACATACGCTGGTTTCTACATCTACATGGATACTCTGAAAATCAGATGTAAGTGCCTGGCAGAGGGTTCATCGAACACACCCATTCAAGTATTCATTAAACGTCCAAAGTCGACTTACATAACAAGTACCGAAATAGTTATGATTCATCAGTGATGGAAGCACTACATATAATATTGTACGCTGAAGAAAACGAAATTATCACCTATCAGTAACTAATAAAGATAGGGTGAAGGAAGCCAAGAAGAGACTATAAATGTTTCGTCAGAAGTGGCAGAAAAGTGTTCTTGAAGTGCTCGAATCTAATTTATGAGATATGTGGTTATGCTGAGGGAGAAACATGCAGAGATTTTCATTAGGCCTGCATGGAAGAATATACGCGCCGCGCGGGATTAGCCGAGCGGTCTCAGGCGCTGCAGTCACGGACTGTGTGGCTGGACCCGGCGAAGGTTCGAGTCCTCCCTCGGGCATGGGTGTGTGTGTTTGTCCTCAGGATAATTTAGGTTAAGTAGTGTGTACGCTTAGGGACTGATGACCTTAGCACTTAAGTCCCATAAGATTTCACACACATTCGAACATTTTTGAAGAATATAAGCACTGTCGTTAGAGCAACTGACATACAAACGATTAAGCAGCCACCATTACCTACACATTCTGTTGAGGAATGAAATCAAAGAACTTGAAACCAACGCACTGATTCCAAGAGACTGTACTAGTATGTAGAGTCATTTTCGCGTCCCGTTCGTGAATACAAATGGAGGTTCAGTAGTTATTATTAGGTATTTCTCTAACTGCGGACCAATAAACGTATTGGATACAAGCCGATCCTCAGTTTACATGAATTTCATACACTATATCCTTGCTCTGAAAGAGGCACCTCGCCATTACTTTAAAAAATAGATGTAATACTTCGAAAAAGCACATTTTAGCTCGT
The DNA here is from genome assembly GCF_023897955.1 of Schistocerca gregaria. Classification (NCBI taxonomy): domain Eukaryota; kingdom Metazoa; phylum Arthropoda; class Insecta; order Orthoptera; family Acrididae; genus Schistocerca; species Schistocerca gregaria. The sequence continues at coordinate 873,206,840 of NC_064922.1, forward strand.
TACGGAATCAGTTAAACATTCTGATGGTGTGTAATTTGTATTTTTATGAATGTCTTATTTTCGAAGAGACGTTGTTCAGGTGTAGTTAAATAATTACTTTAACGGAGGTAGATAGGTTATTTATGGAACTCAGTGTATAATCCGTACCTGCATCGTACTCGGCAAGCCATCGATCAGTATGTAGCGGAGTGTACCTCTGGCACAACTAACTTCCCTGTAGCGCTCGCGAATGGCACGCGGGAAGTGTGATTGCCGGGAAGTCTCTGTACTAGCTCTAATTAGTCGGATTTCTCGTAGTGCTCATTTACAAAGCTGCATGTGGGAGCAAGTAATACGTTATCCGATTCTTTCCGGAAAGTGGTCTCTCGAAATTTCAGTAGTGAACCCCTCGGTGAAGTAAAACACCTCTCTTGTAGCGTAGGCCACTGGTGTCTGTTGAAAAACTGCATAAGGCTCTCGCGCCGACCTAAAGGTCCTGTTACGAAGGGCGTCTCTCTTTCTTGGATCTTATCTACATCTTCTATCAGTCCTACACGGTAAGGATACCACAGATGAACAATAGTCAAGAATCGCTCGAACAAGCGTCTTGTATGCGACTTCCATCGTGGATGATGTACTTTACTTTAGAATTCATCCTACGCACCTCAGTTCAGTATCTACTTCTTCTATTTGCTTCATATGATGATACCACTTGTCGCTCTGGAATGTTACGCCTAGATATTTTACGATACATACTGTTCCCAGCAGTTTGGCATCAACAGTCTAATTGTGCAGTAATGGATTTCTTGTTCTATGTATGGGCCATACGTTACAGAGCCTGCAGCATTCATTAATCCTCTGCAGGCTATTCTGCAAATCGATACTGTCGTCTGGCGTTGTTACTTTCTTAGAGACACTCACCTCATTTGCGAACAGTTTTAAGCAACTTGGAATGCTTTTTAGTAAATCATTGCAAACAGTAGCGGTCCGATCATAATCCCTTAGGATACTTCAGAAATTACATCTATCGATTTTGTTTCCTTAAGTGCGATGTGTTGAGTTCTATCTGCAAGAAAGTCTTGAATACAGTCACAAATCTCGTCCGATGCTCCGTCAGCTCGTATATTTTTCACTAAACGGCAGTTCCCGACAGTTATCAAATATCTTCCTGAACTTAAAGAACACGGCATCAATTTGAGCGCCTTTGTATACAGAGCTATGGATTTTATGGAGGAACAGTGTGAGCTGAGTTTCGCAAGATCTCTGTTCGCGGGATCCATGTTAATTTTTATAGAGGAGGTTTTCTTTCTCCAAAAACATACAATTCTTGGGCATAAATCATGTTCTATAATTCAACAACCGATTGACGTCAATGATAAGAGCCTATAATAATGTAAATCTATTTTGTGGCCCTTCTTGAAAACGGGAATGATGCGTTTTTTTCAGTTTCTAGGAACCTCTCGGTGATGCAGTTTTCTAAGGTAATCTGGTGCTAGAAGGGACGAGAGTTCTCTTGCGTAATCTGTATAGAATCCTACAGGTATCTCATATGGTCCTGATGCCTTTCGCTACTAAGCGATTGTAGTTGTTTTTCTATTCCGCGATCGGACATCTCAATATGTACCTTCTCGGCGTTCATAATTGAAAGGACGGACCGTGTTACGATCTTCCTCGGTGAAACAATTTCGGAAGTCCGAATTCAGTATTTCGGCCTTCTCTCTGTAATCTTCTATTACGGTGCCAGTATGGTCAGTCAGTGAATGAATATAGAATTTCGAACCTCTTATTGATCATAGTTTGATATGGGGAACAGGGAAAGTATTGAACTGTTATTTCGACTCCTTCTCTCTCTCTTTAGCGCACTTAGGCACACGCAGTTCTTCTTTCGATTTGCAATATCATTCAGCCGATTGAGGCGTTTCTCATTTAGGTCACTTATGACCTCATGCCCAGAAAAAGTTCCTTATGTACATCTACATCTAAATCTACATCTACATGATTACTCTGCAATTCACATTTAATTGCTTGGCAGAGGGTTCATCGAACCACAATCATACTATCTCTCTACCATTCCACTCCCGAACAACGCGCGGGGAAACCAACACCTAAACCTTTCTGATCGACCCCTGATTTCTCTTATTTTATTTTGATGATCATTCCTACTTATATAAGTTGGGATCAACAAAATATTTTCGCATTCGGAAGAGAAAGTTGGTGACTGAAATTTCGTAAATAAATCCCGCCGCGACGAAAAAGTCTTTGCTTTAATGACTTCCATCCCAACTCGCGTATGATATCTGCCACACTCTCTCCCCTATTACGTGATAATACAAAACGAGCTGCCCTTTTTTGCACCCTTTCGATGTCCTCTGTCAATCCCACCTGGTAAGGATCCCACACCGCGCAGCAATATTCAAACAGAGGACGAACGGGTATACTGTAAACTGTCTCTTTATTTGACTTGTTGCATCTTCTAAGTGTCCTGCCAATGAAACGCAACCTTTGGCTCGCCTTCCCCGCAATAGTATCGATGACGTCTTTCCAACTGAAGTTGTTCGTAATTTTAACACCCAGGAACTTAGTAGAATTGACAGCCTTGAGAATTGTACTATTTATCGAGTAATCGAATTCGAACGGATTTGTTTTGGAACTCATGTGGACCACCTCACACTTTTCGTTATTTAGCGTCAACTGCCACCTTCCACACCATACAGCAATCTTTTCTAAATCGCTTTGCAACTGATACTGGTCTTCGGTAAATTACGACATCATCTGCGAACAACCTAAGAGAACTGCTCACATTGTCACCCAGGTCATTTATATAGATCAGGAACAGCAGAGGTCCCAGGACGCTTCCCTGGTGAACACCTGATATCAATTCAGTTTTACTTGATGATTTCCCGTCTATTACTACGAACTGCGACCTTCCTGACAGGAAATCACGAATGCAGTCGTACAACTGAGACGATACCCCATAGGCCCGCAGCTTGATTAGAAGTCGCTTGTGAGGAACGGTGCAAAAGCTTCCCGGGAATCTAGATATACGGAATCTACTTGAGATCCCCTGCCGATAGCGGCCATTAGTTCGTGCGAATAAAGAGCTAGCTGCGTTGCACAAGAGCGGTGTTTTCTGAAACCATGCTGATTACGTATCAATAGATCGTTCCCTTCAACATGATTCACAGTGTTTGAATACAGCATATGCTCCAAAACCCTACTGCAAACCGACGTCAATGATATAGGTCTGTAGTTCGAAGGATTACTCCTACTATCCTTCATAAACACTGGTGCGACCTGCGCAGTTTTCCAATCTGTAGGTAGAGGGACATTAACAAATGAACTTAAAGTGAATAACATTGTTCATATCGAAGAATCACTGTGTTCTCCGCCCTGCACACAACAATACTCCGAACAGCACAGTGGTCAGTAGCTAGGACTTCGGTAACACAGAGAGCAGCTGCAGGATACTCACGAAGTACTTGTTCATTGTTGGCTGAGGGTGTGCGGAGCGTCTGCTGTGCCTGGAGCGGACAACTGTGCCCTGCAGAGGCCGCCCGCCGCCTATATAGGCGCGCGCCTTACCCTCCCTGCAGCCCAAGGCCGAGGGCGGGGCCAGAGCATGGCCCGGATACGACGCCGAATCGCGCCCGGTGGGCGTCCAAAGCGACCGTAAAAATTAAGGGAGCCGCTGCGCCGCGGCCGAGGTGACACTGAACTCTGCTCAGGGCCGTGGAGCAACAGACCACCTCTGCCCCACAACTCACTCTTCACTTTTTGTGCTGGTGGTAGTATTGCCAGATGAACTGTACGAAGACATTCCACGTATGGAGGAAAGGGATTAGAGATAATGGTGGCTCGGTAGAAATGATTAAAGCCGGCAGCAAAGCAAGGCGAAAGAGCTTGCAACATTGCGTAGAGTACGTGTGTGTTGGGGCTTATGGGCGCTCAACTTCGAGGTCATCAGCGCCCTGACACACATTAAAAAGAACGAATGTGGACTGACCTAATAAACTTAAGCACACACGCAAAGAAGGCATGAAAAGAAGGAAAATGCTACGTAAGAAAGTAAAACGTAAGGAAAGGGAAAACGTAGCAACAATAATGCCACAGGAAATTGTCATCGGCTGGCTACTTACATAAAATATGGGCGAGCTTGTCACACAGTGAGCAAATTAAGATCCTCTCCCTAAAATCTTTGTTAAAACATTTAACATGGCACAGAACTTTAAAACTTTAACCACATTCGTCCGAGTGTTGCCTAAAAGAGATGGCAGGTCCGCTGGCAAGTCAGCCGCGGCCCGCAGGTCACAAAATAAAACTCAATCCAATAAAACGTGGCGCACTGTGACATGGACGCCACAAGCACCACACATTGGAGGGTCCTCTCGCCGAAAAACATTGCGTAGAGAATGTTTGCAGAGTAAGATAATCCCATGAAAAGACGAGACATATATATAGGCCTATATACGTCTTGTGGTGTTTCCGTTCGACTGGGTAATTCCTTTGCACAGAGCCTGCCTGATTATTTTGAGTCGTCACCATCCTCACTTTATGTATCCACTTACTTGGATCCGCTCTGGATCCGTCGCAGCCCTGTGCCGCTTCTAGGCAATAAGCCTTGTTGACTTAAATTAATTATGGCTGTTCGACACTACAATTTCTTTAAATAAAAGAGTTATTTATGTTTTACTTTCTGTAACATCTCCAAAATTATGCTAGATATTAACACATGGTTATCAGCATGTCATAAGATAACTCATAAAGTTTTGTTTCCACGTTCTTACACATCAGTGTGTGCACCCTCACACCCTTAGTAGCGCGGTTAATGTCTATTCGGGATTTCATTACTCTGCAAGTACGGTATACGCTGAAGAGCCAAAGAATCTGGCATAGTTCGAACGTGCTGTTATAGTCGGCGCACGAGCGATGGGACACAGCATCTCCGAGGTAGCGATGAAGAGGGGATTTTTCCGTACAACCATTTCACGAGTTTACAGTGAAAATCAGGAATTTGGTAAAACATCAAATCTCCGACATCGCTGCGGCCTGAAAAAGATCGTACAAGAAGGGCACAAACGACGACTGAAGAGAATCGGTCAGGGTGACAGAGGTGCAAACCTTCCGCAAATTGCTGCTGATTCCAATGCTGGGCCATCAACAAGTTTCAACGTGCGAACTGTTCAATGAAACATAATCGATATGGGCTTTCGGAGCCGAAGGCCCTCTCGTGTACTTTTGATGACTGCACGACACAAAGCTTTACGCCTCGCCTGGGCTCGTCCACACCCACATTGGGCTGTTAATGACTGGAAACATATTGCCCCCTTGCAGACATCTCTTTTCAAATGGTATGAAGCGAATGGACGTGTACGGGTATGGAGACAACTTCATAAATCCATGGACTCTGCATGACAGCAGGAGACTGTTCAAGCTGGTGGAGGCTCTACAGCGGTGTGGGGGGTGTGCAGTTAGAGTAATTTGGGACCCATGGTACATCTAGATAAGACTCTGACAGGTGACATGTACGCTAGCGTCCTGTTTGATCACCTGGATCCATTCATGTCCATTGTGCACTTCAACCGACTTGGGCAATTCCAGCAGGAAACTACGACATCCCAAACGTCCAGAATAGCTACAGAGTGGCTCCAGGAACACTCTTCTGGGTTTGCCACCAAACTCTCCAGACATGAACATTATTAAACATATTTGGAATGACTTTCAACGTGTTGTTCAGAAGAGATCTCCACCCTCTCGTGCTCTTACGGATTAATCATGGTGTCAATTTCCTCCAGCATTACTTCAGGTATTAGTCGAGTCCGTACCACTAGCCGGCCGTTGTGGCCGAGCGGTTCTAGGCGATTCAGTCTAGAACTGGGCGACCGCTACGGTGTGTGTGATGTTCTTAGGTTAGTTAGGTTTAAGTAGTTTTAAGTTCTAGGGGACTGATGACCTCAGATGTTAAGTCCCGTAGTGCTCATAGCCATTTGAACCATTTTGAACCTTGCCTCGTCATGTTCCGGCACTTCCGTGTGCTCGCGGGGGCCCTACACGATATTAGGCGGGTGCACCAGCTTCTTAGGCTCTTCAGTGCAAGATCTTCACTGAGTCATGTGCAAATGCGTTGTGAGTGCGTGCCTTCAATTTCTATAGACCTCTAACCAGTTCCTTTACAAAATCCCACAGACGTCTAGAGGCGCGAAGTCAGGGGATCGTGGCGCCCATCGAATTGGACATCCATACATCTGTCTGGAAACTATTCATCTAAAAATTATCTGATATTTAGGGACCAGTGAGGTAGTACCTGCTGTAATACGATGTCAGGTTACAAGTGTTCCAGCTGTGGCACAGTAAACACTTATAACATATCCAGGTAAACGCCACCGTTGCCGATAGACTCGATGAAAAAGAACGGGCCAGTGATACAATTGTGCATCATTCGTCGCCAAACATTGATCTTGGCACTGTCTCTTTCCACTTCATGTGTAACATGAGGATACTGTGAACACCAAATATGAATGTTCAGTTTGCCGGATACGTGAAACGTTGTCTCATCGGGGAAATACATCATTCGCAAAGAGTCATTATTGGCGTCAACTCGGCTAGGATAGCTTATCCACTGCAGGCAGTTCGTGCTGAAATTTGTCCTTAGGCTTTAATGCCTGAAACAACTGCACCTAGTCTTCATACAGCCGTAATCTCTTATGCAACACATTATCCACTTTTGGTCGTCTCATTTCCAACTCTTTTGTCGTACTCTTTGGAAACGGCAGCTTTGTCCACGTTGGCGTTTTAAACAGACGGTTGATCCGCCCGCTTTTTATCGTGAACACTACCTGTTTCCATAAATGACACATGCCTAGCTCAAATAGTTGCTCAGGACGGTGGTTGTGTTCCATGTCGTGTTGAAAATTTCGTTGCACTTGCGTATCGGATGTCGTCATTATGAACCAGTCTACACACTGAACTTTCTCCTGTGCGTCCAGTTTTTATCAGGTTTTCAAGTTAAGTTTTGCGTTAAAACTGCATCACCTGGAAGATAAAAAGAACTTTATGAGTTATCTCATCACAAGTTGAAAACCACTTGTATATATCTAGTATAGTTTTAAGGTTATTAAGTTGCGAAAAAAATCCTTGGGCACCTTGTATATTCTGCTCATCGTACGAGACGTGTTCAGAAATTTTGTGATCCAGATTTTTATATTTTTTAGAAAAAAGTATATAGGAAAAAAAATTTACAGAATATTGTTAATAGAATTGTTGACTATTTTTCCACATGCTCGCCATGGCGTTCAGTGCATGTGGTGAAGCGTGACACAAACCTCTCTATGCCCTCATCGAAGAACTCTCCCGCCAGCTCCTTCTCTCCACTTCGGACATTCTTTATGCACTTGCTCGTCGAATGAAAATATAATTCCACTAGTTTGTGCCTTTAGGGAGATGAGGAGATGATAAACTGAAGGCACCAACTCAGGGAAATATGGAGGTGGTTCCAAAGAATCTCAATTGCTGCCTAACGCTGAGTGAGCATGGGCATTGTCGAGCAACAAGAAAACTCCTCTCATTAGCATTCCTCTCCTTTTGAAGGTGTCACAGTATCATTGAGCATTATTGGTCTTTTCCTGAGGCAGAAATCCGACCAAAATGATGCCTGTTCGGCCCCAAAATACTGACGTCATGAGTGTTCTGCTCGAAAATATGGTCTCGAATTTTTTGCAGACAGGGAATTGGGGTAACGCCACTGTGTCCATTGTCTCCTGTCTCAGGATTTTAATCAGCCATACACGTTTCACCTCCAGCCACAACAGAACGCAGAGAATACTCACTTTGCAACACATGTCGCTCAAGAAACTTCCAGGTGCTGTTGACCCGATTTTTCTTCTGCTACTCTGTCAGCTGTTCTGGGACCTATCTTGCGACAGTTTCTGGTATCCCAACGTTTCTGTGAGTGTCACGTACAAGAACGTTCTGGAGAATCGAGTAAACATTGCATAAATTTCACCCACTATCAAATGGCGGTCTTCACGAACAGTTTCCTCGATGTACTGCACCAGCTCATCAGTCAAAATGGAAGGCGTTCCGTTCTTCATCTCATCATGATCATCTGTTCTGCCTCCACTAACCTTTCTACACCAATGAAACACAATATTTCTGTTCATACCACTTTCGCCTTAAACATTCGAGATATGTGAAAAATTTCAGATGCGTTATTCCTAACGCGAGTAGCAAGCGGATCACAGCACATGACTCGTACTTGGCGGGATTTCTCACTGACATCTTTCACTACACACTAGGACATGTGTTAACGTGATACCGTGTTCCTGCAATACTCGGTCTGGTCAGTGGACCCTCCTCCCCCTCTACCTGTCAGTGTTGCCAACGTTCAAAAAGCAAAATACCACAGCCCTTACGGTCATAGTACATTTACATTCTGAATATGTGTCATACGTATACACGATCCACTACGGGCTGATAATTTAGTTACATATGAACCATCAGAAATCTCGAACTATACTTCATTTTACAGAACTTGATTACACTGTTATTTTAGTGTTTCTTCCGCAGAGGGCGACGACATTTAGGGCTTCATTCATGGACTTCTGTAACGGTTTCCAGGCGTTGCTGAATATAGTTCGTCATGAAATGACAATGAAATATTTTGACACGTTCAGACTGAAACGGCGCGTAACATCACATACGTGCAGCGTACATTTACGAAAACTTCCAGTAACAGGACAGAAAACAATGTTGAATTTTAATAAAAAGAAAAGACCAATCACTTCTAGTAGACATTGCATTTCCAAAACTTAGAAGGCATAAACAATTGACTTGGGAATTTGCCTGAAGTACTAGAAGGAAACAGCATAAATGGGCAATAAATTGGAGCCAGGGAAGAGCAAAACACAAAGTCAAAATGAAGAAGTGGAAAAGTTACTAAAACAAAACATTTCCAAGAAGTCAGGGATGAAAATGGAGAGCAGAAGAGGTGAGAGGAAACAACTGAACAGTTGGAGTACTGAAGAAAGAGTAAATATAGCTTCGCTGCTTAAACTAGCTACCCTCTAACGAAAGAAATAGAAGTAGACAGAATAAGCCAAGTTTGGAAGAAGATATCGAACAACGCACCATTTGCATGTCGTGAGTAAAGCAATAGAGAGGAGCAGTTAGTGTTAATTGTCACTCTGTATCTTGAGGACAATATTATGTAAATGAAAGAGGACGTAGATGAAGATGAAATGGGAGATACGATACAGCGTGAAGAGTTTGACAGAGCACTGAAAGACCTAAGTCGAAACAAGGCCCCGGGAGTAGACAACATTCCATTAGAACTATTGATGGCCTTGGGAGAGCCAGTCCTGACAAAACTCTTCCATCTGGTAAGCAAGATGTATGAGACAGGCGAAATACCCTCAGACTTCAAGAAGAATATAATAATTCCAATTCCAAAGAAAGCAGGTGTTAATAGACGTGAAAATTACCGAACTATCAGTTTAATAAGTCACAGCTGCAAAATACTAACGCGAATTCTTTACAGGCGAATGGAAAAACTAATAGAAGCCGACCTCGGGGACGATCAGTTTCAATTCCGTAGAAATGTTGGAACACGTGAGGCAATACTGACCTTACCACTTATCTTAGAAGAAAGATTTAGGAAAGGCAAACCTACGTTTCTAGCATTTGTAGACTTAGAGAAAGCTTTTGACAATGTTGACTGGAATACTCTTTTTCAAATTCTAAAGGTGGCAGGGGTAAAATACAGGGAGCGAAAGGCTATTTACAATTTGTACAGAAACCAGATGGCAGTCATAAGAGTCGATGGGCATGAAAGGGAAGCAGTGGTTGGGAAGGTAGTGAGACAGGGTTGTAGCCTCTCCCCGATGTTCTTCAATCTCTATATTGAGCAAGCAGTAAAGGAAACAAAAGAAAAATTCGGAGAAGGTATTAAAATCCATGGAGAAGCAATAAAAACTTTGAGGTTCACCGATGACATTCTCAGTCTGTCAGAGACAGCAAAGGACTTGGAAGAACAGTTGAATGGAATGGACAGTGTCTTGAAAGGAGGATATAAGATGAACATCAACAAAAGCAAAACGAGGATAATGGAATGTAGTCGAATTAAGTCGGGTGACGCTGAGGGAATGAGGTTAGGAAATGAGACACTTAAAGTAGTAAAGAAGTTTTGCTATTTGGGGAGCAAAATAACTGATGATGGTCGAAGTAGCAAGGATATAAAATGTAGACTGGCAATGGCAAGTAAAGCGTTTCCGAAGAAGAGAAATTTGTTAACATCGAGTAGAGATTTAAGTGTCAGGAAGTCGTTTCTGAAAGTATTTGTATGGAGTGTTGCCATGTATGGAAGTGAAACATGGACAATAAATAGTTTGGACAAGAAGAGAATAGAAGCTTTCGAAATGTGGTGCTACAGAAGAATGTTGAAGATTAGATGGGTAGATCACGTTACTAATTAGGAGGTATTGAATAGGATTGGGGAGAAGAGAAGTTTGTGGCACAACTTGACTAGAAGAAGGGATCGGATGGTAGGACGTGTCCTGAGGCATCAATGGATCACAAATTTAGCATTGGAGGGCAGCGCTGAGGCTAAAAATCGTAGGGGGAGACCAAGAGATGAATACACTAAGCAGATTCAGAAGGATGTAGGTTGCAGTATGTACTGGGAGATGAAAAAGCTTGCACAGTATAGATTAGCATGGAGAGCTGCATCAAACCAGTCTCAGGACTGAAGACCACAACAACAACATCGGATTCGTGGCTTTTGAGAAACTTTTGATTGAGTTTAAAACACACTCATAGACTGATCGAATCTATATTAGTAGTATAATACTGTATACTTCAATTACACTTCTTCCGTATGACAAAAAAAAAAAAAAAAAACTAATAACTGGATGAGTCGGACCATAACGCTCAGAGAAAGCTCCTTGAAACTTAAACGGGTAAAACGTAAAAGGAATACGCTTTTTCTGATGATGGTGCGTTGTTTGTGTGCCTCTAGCGTAGATAACTCCAACTGTGAATGGAAAAACTCGACCGAGCATGTTTGAAAGTATATAGAAGAACTTTACCTACAAAAAAAATTTATAACCGACTCGTCGAAAAAAATTACTGGACGTATACAATGTAAGCATAGAACCAATGCAGTTTTCTATTTAGCAGTAATTGAAAAAACTACAGAACGGACCGCAAATGAACTAACACAGATGTAAACCCTGACAGAAGTGCCTTTTGTGATCAACACAGAGGTTTCAAAGTGAAATGTTCAATATGTTTGAAGCGAGAAATTTACAACGAATTTGTAATACTGGTCTATATATTAATAATAAAACTGCAAAACTATCGTCTCTGTCTGTCTGACTACGCTAATCTCTAAAATAAATAAAAGAAGTTACATGGGATTCTCAAAGGTAATTTGAGCGTGGTGTCATGTAACAAATAGGTTTTATTTCCCCGTAATATGAAAACGGAAAGTCAAGATAGCGTAATTAAAGTTTTATCTAAAATCGTCTGCTCAGTTTAGTAGGTCAGGTGTTGAATCACTATGGTGCAGTACACCAAAGAACCAATGGGTGGCATTGTTAGTTTAATAATGCGCCAAAGAACAAGTAAGTGGCGCTATCAGATTTTTTAACTCTGTGCCATATTCTCTGAAGTTTACGCAAGTGAAAGACTAAAACGCCACAGTCTTATCTATACGAACACAAACTAACAGCGAATTTGCTTGGCTGGGGTATTTCGATTTACTTATTGCACTTCGTGTATTAAAACTTAGCGACAATGCTTTGCTTCATTATAATTTTCAGCACTGACGTCAGCTGTAATTTCAATATCAGCTTACTGGACGATACACTTCGTCATAATAGGTCCCTAAAAGTAATATGAAAACATCTGCATTAGTGAAGCAAAACTGCACCTAGAGTTAAAATATGTTCTCTTGTTTAAAAGCGGTCTATATACGACCTTAAGAAGCGTCTATATATTGTATGTTCGCTATGGTATATATTGTACGTTCGTGTGTACTCTATGTTAGCGCTGCTACTCACTCGGTCACCTATAGTGAAACTCATTCAGTGTTCAAAGAACGTAGCGCAAATAGAATTTAATACCTACATACAATTAATACCCATTACGGAGCCAATCGTGTACGTGTACATACTTGTCAAGCTAAAACAATGGAAACCAATGTATATCACAATAAACGACATAACTAAAAATAAGTAGGTAATGATACCATGCAAATAAATATCCACTGATCTTGAGCATGATCATGCTTACAACATAATTACAAACAATCTAGTGGTAAGAGGTACAAGTGGTATATGTCGTAACCAACAATAAAAATGAAAATATGTGTCCATATAGTGTGTAGAAACTGAAATAAAACACCTAAGGACCGAAGAAAATAAAGAGAACAAAATCAATCATAAGCCTATAGATGCTCATAAGACAAGATAGGGTGAAGAGTACCAAATAATGGAAAAAGAACCATTTATCAAAAGTGTTTTTCTGCTGAGTCATGAGATATAAGTGAATCGTGTAGCCATGACAAAATTTCTTGTGTCACCCTATTGGAACACAGTAAAGTACGAACACTACACTGTGAAAATCCACATTAATGTGCATTAATGAAAACACTTATGAGTATACGAAATATGCAAGTCATGAAACGAGATGGGATCTGATCAGATAAAACAAAAAAACAAAAAATAAATAAAAAATAAAAAAGGGGTGGTTATATATTATGTGACATTTAGTGTTAACAAGGAACCTGGGACCCTAAGGTTCATCACAAATATACCAGGAAAGAAGCGCACATCAATATTGGTTTGACATATTAAATACTTCAGACATTAACCGTGCGAGAGAGCCATATAGTGGAACCCCATCACAAATTTGTGGACGTATATGAGAATAGCGGACTAGGGACTCCAAAGATTACCCAGTAAAATGGACTATATGTGTGAGCTCATTAGTAACAGTTCAAGATACCTGAATAAGGCCTGCAGACCAACGACATGAGATGAAATCAACGTAACAGACCTAGTAGTCGAAGACGACAGCAAACGGCGTGAGAAAAGGCCGAATCGTGTTAACATAGCACGCAACGGAAATGAACTCGTGCCGTCTGCGCGTTCGTGTATCAGTATTATTAGATACAAACCGAAATTGGTGACATCCACGCATGACAAAAACCAGCTGCGCTGAAGCAGAACTAACTTCATTGTGTGCGAATATAAGGAATAACAGCGTATATCAAAATTAAAAAAAGGGAGAAGAATTACATAAATGCAGTAAGGGCTATTAACATGCAACCCGCCAGGATAGCCGAGAGCGCTAACGCGCTGGCCCCGGATCGAATTCGCCCAGCGGATTAACGACGACGGATGGTGTGTGGGCCAGCCTGGATGTGGTTTTTAGGCGGTTTTCCACACCCCACTAGGTGAATACCGGGCTGGTCCTCACGTCCCGCCTCAGTTACACGACTCACAGACATTTGAAATCCGTTCACACTATTTCACGCTTTTCACTGGATGCAGACAACTGAGGTGCACTACTTCCGTCCCAGGGGGTATGGGGTGGTGGCAGGAAGGGCATCCGGCCACCCCTTAAAATAAACCATGCCAAATCCGTACTTAACCCTGCCGACCTTGCGCACAATGCGGGATAAAGCCAGTAACAATAGAAAGAAAGAAAGTATGGGCTATTAAAATGTGAAGTAATGTACATGTGGAGGGTCAAGTCGAAGTCCTCTAGTGTATGGAAATGAGGTCCTATGCTTCTTGACTGAGGGTAGTGGAACGATGCGGGAGACACGCACCGCCGTACTAGGCAAGGTCTTAATGGAGGTGGTTTGCCGTTGCCTTCCTCCGACCGTAATTGGGATAAATGATGATGATGACACAACAGCATCCAGTCATCACGGGGCAGGTGAAAATCCCTGACCCCACCGGGAATCAAACCCAGGACCCTGTGCTCGGGAAGCGAGAATGCTACCGGGAGGCCACGAGCTGCGGAAAGTCCAGTGTAAGGGTATTGTGAACTAACTATCGTGATTCATCGCGGAAAATCTTATCAGCTGGGTGAATAAGACATCTAATGACTTCCGTAGATACAAATAAAGAGAATAACAGTCTGTATCAAAATTACAGAAAAAGGGATAGGGATGGGAAGGCGGTTATGGGGGTAGGAAGAGGGATGTTTAGGCGGTGGTGGAGGGTCGTATAGGGAGTAGGAAACCGTTATAAAAATAAAACCTGAATATAATGTGAAACAACAGTGATCACAAAACTATCACCTAATCCACAAATATTTTGCATAATACATATGTACTAGATCAACATAATAGGTAGCTGTAATATAAGAAAGCACGACAGCTTATAGCTGCAATGAATGTGAGTACAGGAATGATGACTTTTGAACATTATTGAGGCATATACATTGTTTGTTCTCTATCAAAATCTTTCATATGCTAACTATGCCGATCAGTAGTTAGAGCCTTCACTAGTTAGAATCTTTTATTTAGCTGGCAGTATTGGCGCTCGTTGTATTGCAGTAGTTCGAGTAGCGAAGATTTTTGTGAGGTAAGTGATTCATGAAAAGTATAGGTTATTGTTAGTCAGGGCCATTCTTTTGTAGGGATTATTGAAAGTCAGATTGCGTTGCGCTAAAAAGTTTGTGTGTCAGTTTAGTGATGATCAGAATAAGCAAAGAGAGAAATGTCTGAGTACGTTCAGTTTTGCTCAGCTGTTTGAAAATCAAATAACGTAAGAGTTTTTCCGGCACTGTCATTCATAATTTTTCAAAGGGGACGTTACAATGTATAGGATCGATATGCTTGTAGCCAAAGTTTCCAGTACAGAAACATTTCTATAAAAAACTGAAAAAGCGGCCAACCTACTGAACGAAATTACTTTAGTGTTGCAGCATAGGTTACCAGGATGAGGTCTCTACTAAAATGGGGCAAGCCTTGAGCAAATGGATTATACAGGTCGAAAATTAATAAAACTGACAAACTGCAGGGACGGATTCCCGATTGGAAACGGAGGACAAAGGGTACTGTAAGATGTGTCCAGAAATACATCGTCCACTGTTGATGGCGCTGACGAATGACAATTCCTCTGACCTCGTGCCCTATGTTCCTTGTATATTGCTAGCAAGCTGTGTGCGTACTGTAATCAGCAGAAAGATTTGGTCTTCATGTCGGAACAAGCCGAAATGGTGTTTGTCTACGGACAAGTATATGGAAACGGTGCAATGGCAACATGTCTATATCGAAACAAGAACCCTCACAGACTCGAAACACTTTAAACATTTCATGCCATTTTTGGGCGTTTGTGCGACCATGGTTCTTTTCAGACAGACGAAAGTGCAGGGAGGCAGCGGACTGTGTGTACACCATATATGGAATGGTTGCTACAAGATATTGAGAGGAACACTAGTACAAGCTCAGGCAAGTGGCCCAGCAACATGGTTTAAGCCAAAGTACGATTATGTGTATTCTGCATGACAACCGCTACTATCCCTATCATCTACTGTCCCATTCAGGCCACACTGAATACCTGTTGTGATATGGATGCGATGCAGTTCTGTATTGAGTTCTGGGACTGCATTTACGGACACTTGTTCATATGACCTTTCTTCTTCCATTTACAGTTAGTAATCTGTCTCTGGAGTTTGCTGGTTTTGTTAATGTTCACCCTGTTTGTTTTGGACGTGTCAGGAAGATCTCACACCACATATAAAGGTGATGACACTCTATGACCCCTTCAGTGTCGATGCACACCAAGTTCGAACTCTTATGGGAATCATCAAGGTGCCGGGAGTAATGAGGCTAAGTGGTATTACGTTAGTAGTGTGAGTATAGTTGATAATTTGGGTCTGACGGGAGGCATGCTAGGGTAGTCCGTGAATTTGTGTTTACCACTACGACCAGATGACGTAGTGGACAGCGCATCTACCTAGTAAGCGGAAGATCTGGGTTCGAATCATGGTGCAGCACTAATTTCCTACTTGCCCCGCTGACATAAATCAATACCCGCTGGCTGATGTCTTTAATCCCTTTGTGTCTTTTTTCGTGTTTACTTCGAGTCATATATTTTGCGCCCATATGACCACTGAAGAAAGATCATTCATCTACACTATACAAGTACTAATCTTTTCATGTCAGGCACTGTAGTAAAGCTGAAAGTCGTCGACTTACATGAGTACAGTACCGTCAAGATGTCACTCACATTAAAGTGGAACGATAACGGGTCGAGAACATCCCAGTACCAGTTTTGAGAGAACGTGCTTCCAGGCTGGCTTTTTGTTACCACAGACAATACATTGCTTTATGGTTCTGAAGTAGTTTTAAAACCGATTCAGCGCACGACGTGAAAATTTTAGCTATTTTGAAGACCAGAATGTTACATTTGACAATATCAAGTGCTTCACTGAAGTCTGGTGTCGCGACCGTCTATGGCATATTTCAGCTCATCTAGTATCTTTTACGGTTCCGTGCCGTGGTATCTACGAAAACAAGAGTGATATTTATGACATAAAATAAAACGAAGTAAGTATATAGTTAGTTGAATGAGATTTTCACTCTGCAGCGGAGTGTGCGCTGATATGAAACTTCCTGGCAGATTAAAACTGTGTGCCCGACAGAGACTCGAACTCGGGACATTTGCCTTTCGCGGGCAAGTGCTCTACCGTCTGAGCTACCGTAGCACGACTCAGGACCGGTACTCACAGCTTTACTTCTGCCAGCATCTCGTCTCCTACCTTCCAAACTTTACAGAAGCATTCTGGAAACATCCCCCAGGCTGTGGCTAAGCCATGTCTCCGCTATATCCTTTCTTTCGGGAGTGCTAGTTCTGCAAGGTTCGCAGAAGAGCTTCTGTAAAGTTTGGAAGGTAGGGGACGAGATACTGGCAGAAGTAAAGCTGTGAGTACCGGGCGTGAGTCATGCTACGGTAGCTCAGACGGTAGAGCACTTGCCCGCGAAAGGGAAAGGTCCCGAGTTCGAGTCTCAGTCGGGCACACAGGTTTAATCTGCCAGGAAGTTTCATACAGCTAGTTGCTTTTCCACAACGTAGTTCAGGGCTTTGCACATAACGGGAAAGATACTAATTGGCCTTTGGCACCATTGTTTTATGTATCTCCACTGCAGGATGTGATTTTAGTTTATTTTACTTCTGATGAAGGTATATTTAGATACACCGAAACCGTGGTCAATGATTTTAATAATCTTTGTCCAGCAACTGTTTCGCTGTTATCATTTACCGTGAAAACTTTTCTTGTTCTGTGACAGAGCGAGGATGCGCAGTGGTTACCATAGTGGATTCACATTCCGGCGTGCGACGGTGTGAACGCTCGTCAGGCCATCCAGTTTTAGGTTTTCCATAATTTCGCAAGATTGCTCCATACAAATGCCGGAATGGTTGCTTTGAAAGGGCACGGTCGATTTCCTTCCCAATACCTGCCGTAATCCGAGTCTAAGTCCTTCTCTAATGGCCTCGCTGTTGACGAGACGGACGTTGAACCCAATATTCGTTCCTTTTCTTGTTGTGTTTGTACTAAGGTGACTCCAATGGGAAAGAAATAGCGGTTGAGAGCTGGACATGTAGCAAAGGGAATGTGTAGCTTCTGTGTACCTCGAATGGGAAAACACCGATAAACCACACAGATTCTCTACTTTCCATTTCATGTAATTTGATATCTTAATTTGGAATGCTCTGATTTACCAAAAGTATTCCAGCCAAATTGTATCATATCTTTTTTTTTACATGATTTTGACACCAGCTATTCAGTACGCTAAAATAGGTATGTCTCACCCGGTGCTGGATCAAACCCGCAACAGCGTGAGTCAGCTGAAGTAGGCCACCCAAAATATATCCACAGCATATAAGTATATGGTGGTGCTGCTTCGCTTAGTTGAAGCGGGAAAATGGATAATTTTCTGACGCAAGCGAAAGTTTTAAAATTTATAGTTGCCAAATTATGACACCAACTTCGTTTTCTTTAACTGGAGCTACAAACTTCCTTGGGTGATTGCAGGACTTCAGCGAAGTGACGTTTGCCGTGTTTGATAAAACAGTGACATTATATCAGCTACGCAAGCCACTATTCAACCGTAAGGAGAAGAGATTCACACTTATGCCTGCCCTAATGTACCAAATGTAAGCAGATACCATCCATGTTTTTGTTATTATTGATGTCATATCAAAGCTCTAAATGTTGGTACTGAGCATTGATAGATGCTCCAGTCAAGTCGTCAGAAGATCAAAACCAATTACAAAATGGCTTAAACACGATATCTGGCTCGTGTGAAAAGTGGCAATTGTCTCTCAGTAAGGAAAATTGTAAGGTCATCCAAGTTAGTACAAAAAGAAATAATTAAATTTCGATTGAACGATAAATCACACAAATTTAAAGGATATCAATTCGAGTAAATACCTAGGAATTGCAGCTGCGAACAGCTTAAATGGGAACGATCACATAGATAATGTTTCGGGGAAGACAAACCAAAGGCCACGTTTTATTGGTAGAGCACTTAAAAATGTAACAAGTCGACGAAAGAGATTGTCTCTTGTTCTTCGCTGGAGTACAACTGTGTTGTATGGGATCCTTACCGGGCAAGATTGATGGAGGACATAGAAAAAATTCAAAGAAGGGTAGCGCGTTTTGTATTATCGCGAAGAGAGAGTGTCACCGATATGATAAGGAAGTTGTCATAACAACCGTTAAGACAAAGGCGGTTTTCTTTGTGGCCAGACGTTTTCACGAAATTTCTGTTAACACCATCCTCCTATAAATGTGAAACAGAGCGAGGTGGCGCAGTGGTTAGCACACTGGACTCGCATTCGGGAGGACGACGGTTCAATCCCGTCTCCGGCCATCCTGATTTGGGTTTTCCGTGATTTCCCTAAATCGTTTCAGGCAAAAGCCGGGATGGTTCCTTTGAAAGGGCACAGCCGATTTCCTTCCCCATCCTTCCCTAACCCGAGCTTGTACTACGTCTCTAATGACGTCGTTGTCGACGGGACGTTAAAAACCACTAAGCTAACCTACAAATGTGAAAATATGTTACTGTCGCCAACCTAAGTACGGAATAATGATCATCATAATAAAGAAGCATTTTTAAATTTTAAGGTATTTTTATTACTTATTGTTTATTTTACGTATTTATCTCTCTCCTGTACTTTACTTTAGATGTTTAATTTTTTTATTTTTGTTCTTGCTGCGGGAATGCTACAATGTGTATGAAACGAAAGAGACTTCATGATCTGCTGTATGTTGAAACAATTATGGTGCAAATCTTATCGTACTTGCGTCGACCCAACAATGTGCTGCAAGTTTTCCTTACCTCAATATATTTGTTGTGAGACAGTGGAGCGGTGTATTGTTTAAAACTCTCACAATTAGTAAAAATGGCAATCTATGAATGTTGTTGTTCTGTGAATGACCCAGACAACTTTTCTTATGTGGATGGGTAATTCGGCCCATAATCTCAAAGGAAACCCATTACTGTTATAGTGAAGAAAGCATATAAACTGTATTTTGATTGTCCTTCTGGTGCTCAAAATAAAAATTTTGCACCTCATACCACCTACCGCATTGTATACATTGTGTCTGTTCTGTGGGAGAAACAGCACTCCTCACGACGATGCGGGTGTATACTTTGTATATAAAAAACAGAAATGGAAAGGAAAGGGAAAGGGTGGGTGAGAAACTAGTGACTTTCAGCAGCCGGAGCACTGTGGAAGTGCATGAACGTTGGAAACGGGCACGAACCTGGATTTACAATTTCTCACGAGCGATTGCCTTAACCACTTCGGTAACCGGGCATGATCCCTGAGTGACCAACTTATCGCATGCTGCAATGCTGCAATGCGGCATATATATATATATATATATATATATATATATATATATATATATATATATATATATATATACTCCTGGAAATTGAAATAAGAACACCGTGAATTCATTGTCCCAGGAAGGGGAAACTTTATTGACACATTCCTGGGGTCAGATACATCACATGATCACACTGACAGAACCACAGGCACATAGACACAGGCAACAGAGCATGCACAATGTCGGCACTTGTACAGTGTATATCCACCTTTCGCAGGCTGCTATTCTCCCATGGAGACGATCGTAGAGATGCTGGATGTAGTCCTGTGGAACGGCTTGCCATGCCATTTCCACCTGGCGCCTCAGTTGGACCAGCGTTCGTGCTGGACGTGCAGACCGCGTGAGACGACGCTTCATCTAGTCCCAAACATGCTCAATGGGGGACAGATCCGGAGATCTTGCTGGCCAGCGTAGTTGACTTACACCTTCTAGAGCACGTTGGGTGGCACGGGATACATGCGGACGTGCATTGTCCTGTTGGAACAGCAAGTTCCCTTGCCGGTCTAGGAATGGTAGAACGATGGGTTCGATGAGGGTTGTGATGTACCGTGCACTATTCAGTGTCCCCTCGACGATCACCAGAGGTGTACGGCCAGTGTAGGAGATCGCTCCCCACACCATGATGCCGGGTGTTGGCCCTGTGTGCCTCGGTCGTATGCAGTCCTGATTGTGGCGCTCGCCTGCACGGCGCCAAACACGCATACGACCATCATTGGCACCAAGGCAGAAGCGACTCTCATCGCTGAAGACGACACGTCTCCATTCGTCCCTCCATTCACGCCTGTCGCGACACCACTGGAGGCGGGCTGCACGATGTTGGGGCGTGAGCGGAAGACGGCCTAACGGTGTGTGAGACCGTAGCCCGGCTTCATGGAGACGGTTGCGAATGGTCCTCGCCGATACCCCAGGAGCAACAGTGTCCCTAATTTGCTGGGAAGTGGCGGTGCGGTCCCGTACGGCACTGCGTAGGATCCTACGGTCTTGGCGTGCATCCGTGCGTCGCTGCGGTCCGGTCCCAGGTCGACGGGCACGTGCACCTTCCGCCGACCACTGGCGACAACATCGAAGTACTGTGGAGACCTCACGCCCCACGTGTTGAGCAATTCGGCGGTACGTCCGCCCGGCCTCCCGCATGCCCACTATACGCCCTCGCTCAAAGTCCGTCAACTGCACATACGGTTCACGTCCACGCTGTCGCGGCATGCTACCAGTGTTAAAGACTGCGATGGAGCTCCGTATGCCACGGCAAACTGGCTGACACTGACGGCGGCGGTGCACAAATGCTGCGCAGCTAGCGCCATTCGACGGCCAACACCGCGGTTCCTGGTGTGTCCGCTGTGCCGTGCGTGTGATCATTGCTTGTACAGCCCTCTCGCAGTGTCCGGAGCAAGTATGGTGGGTCTGACACACCGGTGTCAATGTGTTCTTTTTTCCATTTCCAGGAGTGTATATATATATGCCGCATTGCAGCATGCGATAAGTTGGTCATTCAGGGATCATGCCCGGTTACCGAAGTGGTTAAGGCTATCGCTCGTGAGAAATTGTAAATCCAGGTTCGTGCCCGTTTTCAACGTTCATGCATTTCCACAGTGCTCCGGCTGCTGGAAGTCACTAGTTTCCCACCCACCCTTTCCCTTTCCTTTCCATTTCTGTTCGTGACGGGTAGCTTCCGAAACAGCAAGCTGAAACTGTTTGGGTCGAGACCGCAACAACCTCCAGGTACAACAATTCTCTGTTTTAGATGAAGACATACTTCCTTCGTTCGATATTTCCACTTGCAAAATCTTTTTGTGTATGCAAAGACATCAGTTCGTTGTTGCAGCTGTGCGGTATAACCCACAGGAGTGAAAGCAGTACTACTTCATAAAACCAATACATTCCCATTATTGAGACATGACAGAAAATTATGAGACCGTGACTTTGCTCCTAGAGGCCAACACACATGGAGACCGTGATGGCAACTTTATTGTGTTTTAAAACTTTTTGCACTCTTTTCAGGTTTTCCGGGTGGGTCCAAGAAATACTGGTGTTTTTTGTGCCTACGGGAGAGCCGTAATACCGTGAACCACTACACAATCAAGCAAATTATGTTTCTGGAAAAGAAACTGTGGGAAACACTACGTTATTTGAGCACGGTAAATCCATTTTACCTTCTCTTCATCTCAAATTTGGTCTTATGAAGAACTTTGCAAGAGCTGTGTATGAAGATGGTCAGGATTTCGTTCCTTTGATACAATAGTTTCCTAAATTGAGTGAAGTAAAGCTGATATATTTGTTGAATCATAAGTAATGAAATTGATAAAAGATCTACCCTCTGATACCAAACACACAAGTATCGAATTAGATGTTTGGTCCTCATAAAGAGCAATTGTGAACGGGTTTTCGGGAACAGAAGAAATGTGTTTCCATCGTGAGTTGTCCGTTAGATAGCTACAAGAACATGGGGTGTATAATTTCATCTACAATTCATTTATGCATTCCCATTTGGAACTCTCTCCAGTAAATTTGGAAGCCGTAAGCGATGAGCAGCGTGAAACCTTTCGTCGGTACATTCGTATGTTGGAATACCGTTGTGAGTGTCAATGAGTCACTGGAAACCCTTGATGGCGGAGGACTACTGGTGGGTTCTTAGCGAGACTGATGAAACGGCGAACAAGAGCAGAACATTGTCACGTTTTTCGTATATCAAAGAAGATTAAATTTGTAGATATGTAGTGAACTAATTTAGACCTTCTTTTGGCGTCATGCCATAGTATGCATATTACGAGTATTGACTTTTAAGTTCTACATATATGATTCTTAATACTTTTAAGTCTGTCAACGTTCGCCAGTACTGTTTTCCATTCTGCTGTGTATCTAGGAAAAGAGAAGTGGCAGAGGAAAACTGATTTTACCAGTGAATTCAGATCCCCAAAATTATGCAAATCCACTCATTTACAAACGATACGCAGAAATTCGTTGAGTAGTGTTAAGTGTCCGGTATGAGCAGGACGTCGTAAATATTGGTACCACATGGACTGCCTTATGCCGAAGGAGAGAAGTCCAGTAAAAGACGCAGAACATCTGTCAGGAATTCTGGATAGTTGTAAGAGTATTTAGAGTTCCGTTAATAAAATGGAGCCCAATGAAACGAAACTGGAAAAGTGCGCACAGCACGTTGACGTGCCAGGGCCGTTCTTTATCCACTTCTCTCAGCCATTGTGCATTCTGAAGCCAGAAGTAGTGCTGAAAGCTGGCTGCGTGCTCTTTGAACTGAAATTTGACCCTTTACAAGTGTCTCCGAGAGTCGGGTCTAGTTCACGCGCGTGATCTCCTCCACTTTGTATGCTAAGATACACAGAAGCGACAAAAGTCATGGGATAGCGATATGCACAAATACAGATGGCGGTAGTATCGCGTACCCGAGGTATAAAACGGCAGTGGCTCGGTGGATCTGTCATTACTACTCAGGTGATTCGTGCGAAAAGGTTCCCGACGTGGTTATGGTGCCACGAAGGGGATTAACAAACTTTGAACGTGAAATGGTTTTTGAAACTAGACACATAGTACATTCAATTTCGAAAATCGTTAGGGAATTTATAAATTATACCGTAGCAATCAGTCGTCCTTTTTTTGTGGGCTTTATTTGGCAAATCTAGATTTCGGCTAGCGCCTAGCCATTATCAGATAACTGTGACTGACGCCCGAACAACAGGAATCTGACATGCTTCGAGACTAGAAAATAGTGAATTCATAATGGCTAGGCACTACTTGAAATCTACATTTACCAAATAAAACCTTCAAAAACGGACGATTGATTGCTACGCTATAATTTATAAATAATATCAAAGTCGCTGAGTGCACCAACTTTCATAATGGAAGGTAATTTGATGTCGTTAGGGAATTCAATATACTAACATTTTCAGAGTCAAGAGTGTACCGAGGATGCCACATTTCAACCTTTACCTCTCACCAAGGACAACGCAGTGACCGGCGGCCTTTACTTAACTACCAAGAGTAGCGGTTAATAAAACATTCTCGGGTTTCAAGCTGCGTCAAGTGATTTACTGCCCACGAGCTTTCGGCAGAGATCTCCTCTGCCATTGTCAAGTGTATGACTGTCGTGTGGTTGCCATTTCGGTGCTTATATAGCCGCGCCGTCGCTCGTGACGTCACTGGTGCTCGGTCCCGCATCATATATGGTAATGTTTTGGCCGCGCAACTGCCGGGCCCGCTTCAACTTCCTCAACAAAGGATACCACGCAGTACTCAGCTGCAATCCACCGTCTCTATTGAAGATGTTGTCAGAAATTCTCATCTCTATGGCCTCGTTTACCACGCTATCACAGAAACCATTAGTCCGTTTAATAATAGACTTCTCATCTAATGCAGTTCGGTGTACGTTTTCCAGGGCATGTTATGCCACAGCTGACTTTTCGGGATAGAGCAGACGGTAACACCTTTCTTCTTCTATGCGGCGCTGTTCAAGAGTGCGAACAGTCTGGCCGACATAGAACTGCCCACACCCACACGGTTTCTTGTTAATTCCTGGCGTTCTGAGGCCTACATCGTCTTTCACAGATTTCATTAGTTGCCGGATCTTTACTGGAGGCCTGCAGATTGTGTCTATTTTATTCCTCTTCAGGAGCCGACTAATCTTCCCTGTTGTCGAACCACAAAACGGTAAGAATGTAACCTGCTTGGTGTCTTCTTCAGAGGTCTCCTTCCTTTGAGGCTTGGATGAAACCGCATGTGAGATCTGTGTGTTGTTGTTACCGTTTTCCTTAAAAACTTTGCGTAAGTGGCTCAATTCTCTCGGAAAGTTTTCAGCGTCTGAGACGGTTTCAGCTCGATGCACTAAGGCTCTCAGAACTGACTGTTTCTGTGTTGGGTGATGGAAGCTGGTGGCGTGCAGATACCGATCCATGTGGGTGGGCTAGCGATAAACGCTATGACCTAGAGACCCATTGGGTTTACGGCGGACAAGCACGTCCATGAACGGCAGGGAACCCTCCTTCTCTACTTCCATTGTGAAACTGATGTGGTCGTGGATGCTGTTAAGGTGCTCCAGGAACTCTTATAACTTTTCTTGTCCATGTGGCCAAATGACGAAGGTATCGTCGATGTAGCGATCAAAACATTTCGGCTTTGCAGGAGCTGTGTCCAAGGCGATGTCTTCGAAATGCCCCATAAAGAGGTTGGCTACTACTGGAGCTAATGGTCTTCCCATCACCACTCCGTCGGTTTGGTTAAAATATTCTCCATCATGTAAGAAGTATGATGACGTCAGAGTGTGCTTAAATAAATCCACGATGGTGTCGTCAAAGAGCTGGGACAGGAAGTCAATAGAGTCTGTGACGGGGACACACGCGAAACCACATCGAAGCTAACCATAATATCCCCTTCAGCAAGTCGCAGATCTTTAATCCAATTGGTGAAGTCCGCCGTATTATTTATATGGTGTCCACAGTGTCAAACGTGTGTAGAGAGGAAGCTGGCCAGATGTTTAGCAAGTTTGTAGGTCGGCGATCCGATGGTACTCACTATAGATCTCAACGGTGTGTCCTTCTTATGCACCTTCGGCAGACCATAGATGGTGCCTTTGGGAGGAGGTTATTAATAGTATTCTCTTCCAGCGATGACCGTGTGAGAAGCTAGGTCTTCCTCACTATTCTAGATGTTGGGTCCCGAGGTAATTTTTGGTATGTCTTCCTCCAACATCCGTCTGATTTTTGAGTCATAGTCAGCTCGTTCGATTAAGACGGCAGCATTGCACTTGTCAGCTGGTAGGACGTCGGTGAGAGGACCATTCCGGAGAGCACGGAGGCCACTACGTTCAGCACTATTTATATGTGAAGCTGGTGGTTTGGATTTTAAAAGGATACGGCACGTTTCTCTACGAATTTCCTCAGCCACATCACTTCGAAAGTTACGAACCACTTGTTCAACACCGCTCCATATGTCAGCGAAAGGGATGCTTCGTGGCGAAGGAGCAAAGTTAAGTTCCTTCTTAAGTGCTGAGATGGCTGCGCTTAACTTGTGCCCATAGATTGTAAACCAGACTTATGCCCTAAAAAGTTTTGCACGTACAATCCAAATGACTTCGCAGTCTACTTAATAACAATTCGGAAACCTTTAACCGGTTTTGAAAGTTGCTGCAATGAAGCGCAGTCTCGAAACGATCAAACTGATTGACACGTGTACAGTTGTTCAAACTGGAGGACGCTAGTAATTTTCGCACGATGCGTCACTGTCAAGTGACATAGCTCGGCGGAACGTGAACCTTACATAGATAAAACTGCTGCATTGTAACACAGAGGGTAACTGAATGAATGAGACAAACAGAAATGACACGTTTATCCAAACCCAGTAATTACACCGAAGTCACGGCGGATCGTGATGGGCTCCTGGGCATTACAACACGGTTCTTGATAGAGTGTGTGATAACCACGGATGGCAATGCAGTCTCTGCAACGTGCTGCCATGGTAGTACCAAGGCTGTTGACGGTAATCGTGGTAGGACGTTCCATTCCTCCAACAGTATGGTTGACAGTTGCTGAATGGCTGTTGGTGCATCTGGACTTGTTGTAATACGTCTCCCCAATC
Source organism: Schistocerca gregaria (assembly GCF_023897955.1). Taxonomy (NCBI): domain Eukaryota; kingdom Metazoa; phylum Arthropoda; class Insecta; order Orthoptera; family Acrididae; genus Schistocerca; species Schistocerca gregaria. The sequence goes on from NC_064922.1 coordinate 873,233,318, forward strand.
CATCTGAATCCTGCTCGACGACATTTCAATAGGGGGGACGAGCAGCTCAGTCAATTCGCCAAATAACCATTCGTTCCAAGAGCTCCTTACATCCGCTGTTCGATGCTATCACGCATTGTCATCCATAGAAAACCTTAAAAAGACGCACTTGAGGAGCGGTGCAGTATTACAATGATGTCGGCTGGTAAGTGCACTCCGTTCGAAGATCTGGTGGTTAGTACGCCCATGCAACAGTGTCCATCCCCACACCGTGACACCTGCGTTACCAAAACGATCATGTTCGACACTGTTCCCCTGTGCATTACTTGTTCCCAAATCTCTCCATGTGAGTATGCGCCTATCGTCGAAAATGATTGTCTTGGTGTTCCAGGAATTAGTGTGCGGGAATCGTAATGTTCCATGGACGTACTGCAGTCCACATCTTTGAACACAGTAAACTCACATCTCAGTGTTTTGCTCGCCGGTGTATATTAAATTTCTCTTACTGGACAGGCTAGAGGCAGAAGTCTGAAATACGTATCAAAGTACAGCACACTGCTGTACCAATTGAGCATATTGACTCATCAGTTCGTGGCTTAATAAAACATCTACAAAAAAATAAATATAATTTACTCTCGTCATTTTAAAAATGAAAAAAATTAAATGAAAAATCTTCTAAAGTTAGGCGCTAATATTAGTGATGGTGGGAGAAGGGGAAACAAGACACTACCTAATATCTAGTTGTACTTAGAAAGGTTGGAAATCACTCTCCTCGGTCAAATCTTTAGCCAACAAATTCCAAGCAATCTTATAAACCCCTCTCGTGAAAAGAGAGGAAACATCAGAGTGCTCAAGGATATGGAAATCATTAAGCCTCAAGTTGTTCAGGCGCCCAACGAAATCCACAGAGTTGTGAATACTAAATGGACATTTCCAGGGATAAAGGCTAAACATAACGTATACGTATTTCGCACGCGCGAGTCTAGAGGTAGCATCTTTGGTTTGTAATCAAAATATTCTGAGTTCGAATCCCACCACTGCTTAAATTTTGATTAATAATCAGCATTAGCGGCCGAAAACTTCCGGCATAAGAAGTCACCCTCATTCTGCCAACAACCTTATCAAGAGAGTGGAGGAGCGGACAGAGGTTCACGGGACTCTCTTGTAGTACGAGTGGGAAACCGCCCGTAAAGGAGTAAGAATCAGCAATGATCAACGGCATGAGGATGGGGAACGCTATGGAAACCACTGCATTAAAGACACGTAACGTGTATCCACAGGTGGCCTGTAGTTGAAAAAGTGTCATGACGATCTCTCCATTGGAAAAAAATCCCAGAATAGTCCCCGATTCGGATCTCCGGGACGGGACTGCCAATGGGGAGGAGACCATGCGAAAAAGAATGAATAATCAACGAAAGGATAATGTTCTACTATTCGGGGTGTGGAATGTCAGAAGCTTGAACGCGGTAGGGAAACTAGAAAATCTGAAAAGGGAAATGGAAAGGCTCAGTCTAAGTACAAGAGAGGTCTGTGAAGTGAAATGGAAAGAAGACAAAGATTTCTGGTTAGATGACTATAGGGTAATATCAACAGCAGCAGAACAATGTATAACGGGAGTGGGATTCGTTATGAACAGGAAGGAAGGCCAGAGAGTGCGTTAATGTGAACAGTAAAATCATAAGTTTGTTCTTATCAGAATCAACAGCAAACCAACACCGACAACGGTAGTTCAGATATACATGCCGATGTCGCAAGCTGAAAGTGAAGAGATATAGAAAGTATATGAGGATACTGGAAGGGTGAGACAGTACGTAAAGGGAGATAAAAATCTAATGGTCATGGGGGACTGGAATGCAGTTGTAGGGGAAGGAGTAGAAGAAAAGGTTGCAGGAGAATATCTGCTTGGGACAAGGAATGAGAGAGGAGAAAGACTGATTAAGTTCTGTAATAAATTTCAGCTAGTAATAGCGAATACTCTGTTCAAGAGTCACAAGAGGATGAGGTATACTTGGAAAAGGTCGAGTGATACGAGAAGATTTCAGTTAGATTACATCATAGTCAGACAGAGATTCCGAAATCAGATACTGGATTGCAAGGCGTACCCAGGAGCAGATATAGTCTCAGATCACAATATAGTAGCGATGAAGAGTAGGCTGAAATTTAAGATATCAGTCAGGAAGAACCAATACGCAAAGAAGTGGGATACGGAAGTTCTAAAGAATGACGAGATACGATTGAAGCTGTCTAAGGCTATAGATACAACAATAAGGAATAGCTCAATAGGTTCAAATGGCTCTGAGCACTACGGGACTTAACATCTGAGGTCATCAGTCCCCTAGAACTTAGAACTACTTAAACCTAACTAACCTAATAACATCGCACACATCCATGCCCGAGGCAGGATTTGAACGGTCGTGCGGTTGCAGACTGAAGCGCCTAGAACCGCTCGGCCAGACCGGCCGGCAGCTCAGTACGCAGTACAGTTGAAGAGGAATGTAAATCTCTAAAACGGGCCATCACAAAAGTTTGAAGGAAAAAACATAGGTACAAAGGAGGTAACTGCGAAGAAACCATGGGTAACAGAGGAAGTACTTCAGTTGATCGACGAAAGGAGGAAATACAAAAATACAGGAATACAGAAATACAAGTCGCTGAGGAATGAAATAAATAGGAAGTGCAGGGAAGCTAAGAAGGAATGGCTGCATGAAAAATGTCAAGAAATCGAAAGAGAAATGATTGTGTGAAGGACAGACTCAACATACAGGAAAGTCAAAACAAGGTTCAGTGACAATAAAAGCGAGGGTGGTAAAATTAAGAGTGCAACCGTAATTCCATAGTTAAATGCAATGGAGAGAGCGGAGAGGTGGAAAGATTACCTTGAAAGCTTCTACGAGGGGGAAGATTTGTCTGATATGATAGAAGACAAAACAGGAGTCGATTTAGAACAGATAGAGCATTCAGTATTAGAATCAGAATTTAAAAGTGCTTTGGAGGTGATCGCCCCAAGGCAAAAGGGATAGATAACATTCCGTCCGAATTTCTAAAATCATTAGGGGAAGTGGCAACAGAAGGACTATTCATCTTAGTGTGTAGATCAGCTTAACAGCTCATGCATCCAAGTTTCTGACGAGAATAATATACCGACGAACAGAAAAGAAAACTGAGGATGTGATAGATGACAATCAGTTTGGTTTTAGGAAAGGTAAAGGCATCAGAGAGGCAATTCTGACGTTGTGGTTGATAATAGAAGAAAGACTAAAGAAAGGAAAGACACGTTCGTAGGATTTGTCGACCTGGAAAAGGCGTTCGAAAATGTAAAATGGTACAAGATATTTGAAATTCTGAGAAAAATTCGAGTATGCGATAGGGAGAGACGGGTCATATACAATATGTACAAGAGCCAAGAGGGAATAATAAGAGTGGACGACCAAAAAAGAAGTGCTCGGATTGAAAGGTTGTAAGACAGTGATTTAGTCTTTTGTCCCTAGTATTCAATCTGACCATCGAAGAAGCAATGATGGAATTAAAAGAAAGGTTCAGGAGTGGAATTATACTTTAATGTGAAAGGATATCAATGATACAATTCGCTGATGACATTGCTATCCAGATTGAAAGTGAAGAAGAATTACAAGATCTGCTGAATGGAATGAACAATCTAAAGAGTATAGAATGTGGATTGAGAGTAAACCGAAGAAAGACGAACGTAATGAGAAGCAGCAGAAATGAGAACAGCGAGAAACTTAACATCAGGATTGATGGTCACGAATTAGATGAAGTTAAGGAATTCTGCTACACAGACAATAAAATAACCAAAGATGGATGAAGTAAGGAGGACAGCAAAAGCACACTAGCAATAGCAAAAAGAGCATTCCTGGCCAAGAGAAGTCTACTAATATCAAACATAGGCCTTAATTTGAGGAAGAAGTTTCTGAGGATGTACGTCTGGCGTACAGCATTGTATGGTAGTGAAACATGGACTGAGGGAAAACCGTAACAGAAGAGAATCGAAGTATTTGAGATGTGGTGCTACTGAGAAATGTTGAAAATTAGATGCACTGATAAGGTAAGGAATGAGGAGGTTCTGCGCAGAATTCGAGAGGAAAGGAGTATATGGAAAACACTGACAAGGAGAAGGGACAGGATGATAGGACATCTGATAAGACATGAGGGAATGACTTCCATGGTACTAGAGGAAGCTGTAGAGGGCAGAAACTGTAGAGGAAGACAGAGATTGGAATACATCCAGGAAATGATTAAGGACGTAGGTTGCAAGAGGTACTCTGAGATGAAGGGGTTGGCACGGGAGAGGAATTAGTGGGGGGCCGCACCAAATTAGTCAGAAGACTTAGTTCTCCACCCCCCTTCCCCTCCCCCTTCCCCCCGAAAAAAGGCTTAGGCAGCAATGTTGCTAAAAATGAGGCGTAAATGTACACTATCCTTGTGAACTAATGTCCTCTGTCATAGCTTCTTAATACTTTCACCTGCAGGCCGCACACTTGGAGAAGCGACTCGTCTGTCTCTCCACACTCCTGATGGGATCAGTGTCGATCTGCCGATATGCACGGTCTTCCAGTAGCCCTCGATTCTTCCCAGTACCATCGTAATGAAACAGGACCACATTTCCATTGCGTTTGTCGGATGGTAAGACCACGATAGTTGAAACTTATTTTCCATTAGGCTTGCCAGGGATGTTTTGTTTCATAGGCTTTGTTCGCGTGGGAGCTTGACAGATTTCGCGGGGCACTTCTTCAGATCTGTTTCCTGGAAGTCGTCCAGTTGTCGTGTTTTACTGCGCTGATGACGTCCCTGACAGGTGCTCATATAGGAGTGCAAAACTGAATCCTCTCATAAGAACTGAAACGGTGTCCTCATCGAGTTGCTTACTTTATATATTTCGGCAAGTGACCACATTGTCATCATCAGGTGCGCTGATGAACTGGCTGCCTAGGAGCTGGTACATGGCTTCTATCTCCGCTGTTTCATCCTCGGTTCGCGCCCGGAAGCGAATGTGCAGTTATTATCTTCCGGTATATAGCAATAGCCGAGAATGCGTTGTACAAGTGTTCTGCAGTGGTCTCTGCTATAGGTCAGCTACAAATTCCAAGAATTTCGCCTGTAAACTGAAGTCGACCGACCTTAGGTGTTCGTTACATTACACGTCACTTTGTAACAATACCGCCAGATATTCAATACAATGGCTGTGTCATGCAGCACACTACTAATGCTGTACTCTAACATTACAGTATCATATTTCCTACTCATCTTCGTTAACTTACAGTTTTCTGCAATTGGAGAAATGTTCGATTCATCACACTAAATAGAAATTACATCAGGGCCATAATGTACCGTTACACAGTTTTCCTGTTCACTACAGTGTCATTAGCAAACAAATAGCTGCTCTTCCTATAAGTCAGTTCGTTTTGTGTATAGAGAACACACTTCTGAGGGGCACTGCAGACGATACCATTGTCTCTGATGAACAGTCACCGTCCAGGGAAACGTACTGCCTTCGAGTCACTCATTCCACTCTTGTCAATCAATAGCTAGAGAATTAACATACGCTGACGCAAAAACAATCGAAACAGCAACAAAAAATAATTAATGTAGAGCTATGCAATTTATGGATTACATTTGTCTGGGTAACATATGTAAGTGACTAACATTGCAAGATCACAGATTAAGATAAGCGCGAGATGAGCCATTGCAAATGTGAAATGCTGGTACGTTAATAATCAGTGTAATCGCCAGAATGTTGAATGTAAACGTGCGAACGTGCATACATTGTGTTGTACAGGTGCCTGACGTCAGTTTGTGGGGTGCCTGTTGCAACTGGTCAGTCGATACAGGGACGGCTAATGATGTTTGTGGATGACACGAGTTGTCCGGTGATGTCTCGTATGTGTTCGATTGGAGACAGATATGGTGGTCGAGCAGGGCAAGACAACACGTCAGCACGCTGTAGAGCATACAGGGTTACAATAGCGGCATGTGGGCGAGAGTTATCCTGTTGCATAACACCCCCTGGAACGCTGTTTACAAATGGCAGCACGACAGGTGAAATCACGAGACTGACGTACAAATACGCTGTCAGCGTGCGTAGGATAGCCACGAGAGTGCTCGTGCTGTCATATTAAATTGAACTCTAAATCATAAATCCAGGCGTAGGTCCGAAGTATCTAGCAAGCAGACAGGTTGGTTTCAAGCCCACAACTGGTCTCCATCTAACCAAGACACGGCCATCACTGACACCGAGGCAGAACCGGCTTTCGTCACAAAACACGACAGACCTCCACCCTGCCCTCCAGTGAGCTCTCGCTTGACACCACTGAAGTCGCAAATGGCGGTGATTTGGGATCAGTTGTGTAACACCTATATTCGACATATTTTGTGCCTGTATTGAAATTCCTGTCTGTTTGTAGTGTGGCTTATATGGAATATTGTATCTGTCATGGAAATTCTTTGAGTATGTATACATGTTCCCATTAGGTTATCTCACGATCAAAAATTGGTCCAAAATTCCTCGCAAGTTTTAACGTCAGCATGTCAAAAACCCACCTCAGTTGCGAAATCTTATTGGTCTTTACCCAGGTTTCGGCTAGAGTAATGTACCCTTCTTCAGGAGCATAAAATAAACGAGTACATGCCAGAATATAGCATGGTCAAACAGAAAAAGCTATAGTACGAAGGTTCCATGTCAAGTTAAGTTAGTTAGCTGAGGAAAAGCCCCGGGCCCGACCTCGTGTAAACGGTCGGTTAGCCGCGGACGCTACGTTGACCGTGCCTTATTCTGGCACCACCGTTTAGGATAGGGAAAGTTAGTTTTGTGCGATATTCTGAGCACACGTTACAGCCACGTGAGTTACGCTGACCAGCGGTTGCGAAGTGGAATGGAGGCTACAGGGGCCGTCGAACCGCTGAAAAGGGTAAACGCAGTTACAGGAAGACCGGGCCCACTGGCGCAACTGGGGCGTGGGGCGTACGTGACTCGGAGCGAAACAGAGGCGCGCAGCCGAGTAAAAATACTTGTTGTTTACTAACGAGATTCATTCAAGTGTGGCAGTTCTCCTGGACGGGTGGGCGTGTCATACAACCGGCGACACACGGCAGCAGATGGGGCGCCAGCGTCCCAATTCACGGACGGTCACTGGTTCGACCCTCTGAGGCCAACATGGAGGATTCAAGTGTGGCAGCTCTCCTGGACGCCGGCGTGTGTCACGCTGCCGGGCTACAGGCAGCAACAGATGGGGCGACTGCGTCCCAGTCCACGGGGGGTCGTTGGTTCGACCCTCTGAGGCCGATGCGGCCTCCGCAGCCAGCCAGGGCGGACCACTCTTCGGCTCGCTACCATGGGCAGTCGTCTCGTCTTCCGACACAGGCCGGAGACTGAGAAGGCGAGGGCTGCAGGTTTGGACGCCAGAACGGGGGCGGTCGTTGCCGCCGCGTTCCCAGCTACGCCAGCCGAGGAAGAAGCAGCAGCGGGGCCGGCCTGCGGCTCCCGGCGGAGCAGCGTGGAGTCAACGGGGACGGTGGGCGCTGAGTCGGCTGGTGGTGCGGCCATCCTGACGTAATTGGAACTCTACAGCTGGCTAACAAGGCCGGCACGACACAGCGTTGCGTTGCACAGGTCGCTGGCAATGCGGGGCCTGTGACGCGGACCGAGATGAACGAAGCTCTGTAGTGGAAACGAATAAATCATTTGGAAAGTTCTCGCCGAGTTTTAATGCGGCACCTCCTGTCACCCATCCACAACATATGCTTCTGAAGAAGGCTACATTACTCTAGCTGAAACCTTGCTAAAGACTAGTAACATTTCGCAACTGAGCCGGGTTTTTGATATATTAATTTATCACAGTTGCCGACAGGGCTGCAATATGTTGAAAATTCTTTAAGGCTACATCGATTGTTACTGTTACAGTGCAATACATGGTACAGGGTGCCTGGCTCCTAGCTATCCTCGATGTAACCGAAGTGTAACAGTTCGTTGTGTCACTGTGGTGTCAACTGCTGTTCAAAGTGCTGCAGCAGATACAGCAAGATGAGCCAGAGCTATACGCCGATCACGATGGTCTTCCCTCTCGGTAGTGGCACGTGGCCATTCTGAGCCCGGTCTTCTTGCGGCCTAACATCCTTGAAACCGCCGCTGCCAGAAATCATTTACTGTGGTTACATTCCTGCCAAGTGTTTCTGCAGTGTCGCAAGAGCCACATCTGGATTCTTGTAGCCCTATTACAATACTTCGTTGAAACTCAGTGAGGCTTTGATAATGACGTTTTTGTCGGCTAAAAGGCATTCTTAACTAGCGTCAACTCACTACGTCCAGTTGTAAAGATAACTAACGCCCACGGCCGCTACAGCGTTTACTCAAAGTAAACCTGATTTGCATCCTCATAGTGGCGCTACTAGCGACTGGCGATTGACGCGAAATTTCAATAGACAACATCTTTGAGATGTGGAAATACACCTACCAATTTTGGTTTACGTCGCACAGCACCTTGGTGTTAACATTTTTTTTCCGTCAGTGTATAATTCCTCAAGGTCGTCCTGCCTCGAAATTACGTTGTTCTTTTGCCAAAGCTCAATCTACACTACTGGACATTATAATTGCTGCACCAAGAAGAAATGCAGATGATAAACGGGTATTCATTGGACAAACATATTATACTAAAACCTACATGTGATTACATTTTCACGCTGTTTGCGTGCATAGATCCTGGGAAATCAGTACCCATAAAAAAAACCTCTGGCCGTAATAAGGCCTCGACACGCCTGGGCACTGAGTCAAACAGAGCTTGGATGGCGTGTACAGCTACCGATCCAGCTTCAACATGATACCAAAGTTCATCAAGAGTAGTGACTGCCGTATTGAGACGAGCCAGTTGCTACTCCACCATTGACCAGAGATTTTCGATTGATGAGAGATCTGGAGAATGTACTGGACAGGGCAGCAGTCGAACATTTTCTGTATCCAGAAAGGTCCGTACAGGACCTGTAACATACGGCCGTGCATTATCCTGCTGAAATGTAGGGTTTCGCAGGGATCGAATGAAGGGTAGAGCCACATCTGAAATGTAACGTCCACTGTTCAAAGTGCCGTCAATGCGAACAAGAGGTGACCGAGACGTGTAACCAGTGGCACCCCATACCATCACGCCGCTTGATACGCCAGTATGGTGATGACGAATACACGCTTCCAATGTGCGTTCACCACGATGTCGACAAACACGGATGCGACCATCATGATGCTGTAAACAGAACCTGGTTTCATCCGAAAAAATGACGTTTGGCCATTACTGTACTCAGGTTCGTCGTTGAGTACACCATCGCAGGCGCTCCTGTCTGTGATGCACCGTCAAGGGTAATCGCAGCCATGGTCTCCGATCTGATAGTCCATGCTCCTGCAAACGTCGTCGAACTGTTCGTGCAGATGGTTGTTGTCTTGCAAACGTCCCCATCTGTTGACTCAGGGATCGAGACGTGGCTACACGATCCGTTACAGCCATGCGGATAAGATGCCTGTCATCTCGACTGCTAGTGATACGAGGCCGTTGGTATCCAGCACGACGTTCCGTATTACCCTCCTGAACCCACCGATTCCATATTCTGCTAACAGTCATTGGATCTCGACCAATGCGAGCAGCAATGTCACGATACGATAAACCGCAATCGTGATAGGCTACAATCCGGCCTTTATCAAAGTCGGAAACGTGATGGTACGCATTTCCCCTCCTTACACGAGGCATCACAACAACGTTTCACCAAGCAACGCCGTTCAACTGCTGTTTGTGTATGAGAAATCGGTTGGAAACTTTCCTCATGTCAGCACGTTCTAGGTGTCGCCACCGGCGCCAACCTTGTGTGAATGCTCTGAAAACCTAATCATTTGCATATCACACCATCTTCTTCCTATCGGTTAAATTTCGCGTCTGTAGCACCTCATCTTTGTGGCGTAGCAATTTTAAAGGCCAGTAGTGTATTACTCTACGCAGCCCCTTGATAAAACACTTGGAAGATACGAGAGGACTTAAAGAAGTAAGTTACACAAGACGTCCCACACGAAGACCATTGCTCAACAAGAATGGCGCATTAAGCAGCAGAGGGTTTGCGTCCCGTGTCTCCTGAAGAAGCAACTGTGATGCGGTACTCGTAACAGGTGTACCTCCCACGATGTATGGCTGAAATGGCGCACCATCGGGTAATGACAATACTATTTTCGTGGATAAAACGTCTAAGTTGCACATAGTCACCGTAAAATTCTGGCGGTGTATGCAAAAACGTGCAGTGTCTCGTCTAGTCGTAGGAAAATGGCGCTAAGAATGTGACTAAGGCCACATAGACGACGGAGATACTGATTGGGAAGATAGAAAACATTGCCACCACGCGATTTCCATTTCTTCTGCAAAGTGAAAGAACATCTGGGGCAAGAGTGACTTTTCACCCACAGGAACGTTCACGAAACGATCCTCGAATAACTCCGTGACGAAAGAGTGGACTTCCATGGTCGAGGAACTGAACGATTGATAAAACGTTCCGATCCCTTTACAGAGACTTGAAAGCCGCGTTGATAAACAGTCGTCTATACCTGTGTCAGTTTCAGTTGTAGTGTAACGTTCAGTAAAGATATTTGGCTGCACATAATGATGTGTCACTTTTTGATGTCCTCTGGTAGTTTATACTCTATTTTTTTCTTTGATTATGTGGACTGCAATGTTAAACGTCAGGCTAGTGTTACAACTCATTTATTGCTGTGCCTAGAATTAACACATATTTGAAAAGACAGAGAAGAAAACATAACATAATGTGTGTGTGTGTGTGTGTGTGTGTGTGTGTGTGTGTGTGTGTGTGTGTGTGTGTGTGTGGTCTGGAACGGAGTGCACGTGCTCTGAAAAGAGAAATACATTCACGCCATGCCCGTCACGTTGAGACCACAGCCGTTCAGGGCCACCAGAGGCGGCCTTGAGTCCCAAACCTCTGACTGACGTCTCGCATGTTAAATAGAGCAACGCCAGTTCGCTATTGGAAACTTATGGAAACAGATATTTGTTTCTGCAAGTTACACCATCCAGTAAGTTCCCCTAAATGTGAAATTCATGTTGGAGACTTCACCGACAGCTGCTAAGTTGATATATTTACTGTTATTTCATTTTAGATTTACAAACTCCTCAACACATCACAAAACGTCAACTTAACATTTGTAAGCATACTCCATCATGATTTCGACAATGTCGTATTCGTCTGGAAAATATACGTGCATGTACGTCTGCACTGCTCTGCAAAACTTAAGGACGACCTATATGAAGTAACATAACAAATTAAACACTCTGTAGAAGTGAATAAAAGTACGAGAACATGTTGCCAGATATCTCCCAGCCAAAGACAGAAAGTTGGACCTTCACACGGCGTGACTGTCGCTCCAAATGAGGCTGGGTCCGCAACACGACACAGATGAACGAACAGGAAAAGTAATGTTCGTCAGTCAATGAGCAGTTACGGTGCGCTGTGGTGGTGTATTTCATTACAACATGGCCCGGAGAAAACATATGGATGACTTCACATGAGGATGAATCATCGGAAAATTGTAAGAAGAACAGAGGTTTATGAGTGTGGCCTTGGAGTTTGGTATTGCTCATAACATTGTTTTATTTGCTGAAGTGTTTCGATGCACAAGCACTGTTGCCGAAGGAGAGCAGTTGGTCAACCACGCTCAAATGCGGCAGCAGATGACCGTTACATTGTGCCACTGGCGAGAAAGTATGCACGTCAAACAGTGCGTGCAGTTGAAATCACATTTAAGGGGAGACGGAAGGCAATTTTTATCCCTGTTCTGATAATGCTACTTTACCCTTTGAATAGGTACACTTTTCAAAAGAACAATAAGTGATAAAACAATGAAATGTTTACTGCATGTATATAACATACATGCCTCAATGGGCAACTACAATGAACATAATACCTGTTATAGTTTTGAAGAACAAAAAAATTTTATTCTTTCATTAGTAAAATTTAACTTTTTTGTACATTAATTATTATAAAACAGTTTCTGATTGTTTGATGGTTCTCAATTTACTTGTAATAACTTATTACCACCTGAAGTACAAATTGACCAAATTTCATGTTTCTAACCCCATTATTTTATCAAATAATGGTATTTGAAAGTAAAAAAAAGTAGTTTTGAGAAAAATCCATTTAAAGTTTAATTTTGTAATTGTAGTGTAGTTATTGATGAGAATTTCTTACCACTAATATTTTCCTGCACCATACTGAGCACCATCTGAATCACACTGATCTTCTTTTCTTCTCTTCGTCCCTCTTCTTTTCTGTCTGGCTTCTTTTGTTCATTTTAAATTAGCAATATCAGCTTTGCGGATTCCCTCTTTATCTATTAACACCGAGGATTTTGCAGTATTTCCACTAGATTTCATGCCCAATAATTCCAAAACATCAAGTTTTCTAATTACAGCATCATTAAACCATAAAATAGCATCATAAACACCAAATCTGAGGGTTGTAAGCTGAACAAATATAGTTTTCGGTAACCAGTTCCAAATGACAGAATTCACACTTTCATTTAAATTTTGAGTTTTCCCATGAAAACATTTCTTCAACAAGTTATCTTTACAAAGGTCTCTAAATATGAGTTTAATTTCATTTCATTTAGTTAAATGCTTGAGTTCACGGTTCAGAGTAGTTTCAGGGGTAAGACAAGGCTGCAACCTGTCCCAACTGTTATTCATATTATTTATGGATCATATGTTGAAAACAATAGACTGGCTGGGTGAGATTAAGATATGTGAACACAAAATAAGCAGTCTCCCATATGCGGATGACTTAGTTGTGATGGCAGATTCGATTGATAGTATGCAAAGTAATATTTCAGAGCTAGATCAGAAATGTAAGGACTATGGTATGAAGGTTAGCATCTCCAAAACGAAAGTAACGTCAGTGGGAAAGAAATATAAACGGATTGAGTGCCAAATAGGAGGAACAAAGTTTGAACAGGTGGACAGTTTCAAGTACTTAGGACGCATATTCTCACAGGATGGCAACATAGTCAAAGAACTGGAAGCGAGGTGTAGCAAAGCTAATGCAGTGAGCCCTGGGCTACGATCTACTCTCTTCTGCAAGAAGAAAGGCAGTACCAAGACTAAGTTATCTGTGCACCGTTCAATCTTTCGACCAACTTTGTTGTATGGGAGCGAAAGCTGGGTGGATTCAGGTTACCTTATCAACAAGGTTGAGGTTACGGATATGAAAGTAGCTAGGATTATTGCAGGTACTAGTAGATGGGAACAATGGCAAGAGGGTGTCCACAATGAGGAAATCAAAGAAAAACTGGGAATGAACTCTATAGATGTAGTAGTCAGGTCGAACAGGCTTAGATGGTGGGGTCATGTTACATGCATTGGTGCAGCAAGGTTACCCAAGAGACTCATGGGTTCAGCAGTAGAGGGTAGGAGGAGTCGGGGTAGACCAAGGAGAAGGTACCTGGATTCGGCTAAGAATGACTTTGAAGTAATAGGCTTAACATCAGAAGAGGCCCCAATGTTAGCACTGAATAGGGGATCATGGAGGAATTTTATAAGGGGAACTATGCTCCAGACTGGACGCTGGAAATCATAATCAGTCTTAAATGATGATGATGATGATGATGATTAGTTAAATGCTGTGCATTATCTCTGCGTGGCATAAAAAGGAAGGTGTGGCATTTAAATGCCAGGTTACACAGAGCGTCAGGAAAACCAGCATATCTGAGGAAATATTGTCATATTTATATAAAACAAAAGCTGTGTCACGCAGGAAAGACCTGGCATTTCAAATATGCTAAAATCTAAAAATCGCATTTTTGAAGCCCACTTGCCTTCCGTCTCTCCTTAAGAGGAAACGCAAGGCACGTACTCTGCCACTGCATGTGAGTGGCATCTTTGCTCGGCGACCAGTGCGCTGCGTTCCATTGACACAGGCGCATCTACAGCACCGTCTGGGATGGTGCCAAGAACTCAGGAACTGAACCAACGAGTAGTGGGGCCGTGTGCTCTTCTCGAATAAGAGTAGATTCAACCTGATCAGAGATTCTGGACGCACCCTCATATGGCGAAAGATGGGAACACGTAATACATCCAGGAACATTATAGAACATGATCCTTTTGGTGGTGTGGGCTAGCATAGCTTTGAATGAATAAACAGATGTCCAAATCTCTGAACACGTTACATTCACCGGCCAAAGTTATTGTGACACTGTACTCCTTCCCTGCGTATTTTGAGGGGTACATTAGGCTCTGACTTCTTTTGTATGGATGACAGTGTGCGACCCCCTCGAACAGCAGGGATGGAGGGTCTCTAGTTCCAGCCTGCCCGTTCCCCCGGCTTAAATCCCGTTGAGCACCTGTGGGATGCGTCGTAGAGAGGCAATGCAACGAGCACCAAGCAGAAGTTGTCAACCGCTCTGTGGGTAGTGAATGGTACAGCCTGCATCAAGATTTAATCAACCTTGCAGCCAGAATCGGAGCACGTTGCAGTGCATGCCTTGCCGTTCGTGGTGATCAGACACTCTATTAATTACCATGTCCAGCCTTTTGTAACCCGATTTATGTGTAATTATTTTATTAGAATAAAAGTGTTATTTCCTGTTCTTTGCACTGCTCATTTCTTTCATTTACCTTCTGTAGGATACTGTAGCACTTGTTTCTAACTATGGTCCAAATTTCATCGAGGTGTGTTAGGCGGCAGAGAGGTATCATGCGAAAGCTTCTGAATCCCTTCAGTTTTTCGTGTATTTGCTCACAATTGAAATTGTGGCATTCAGTTTCCTTGTGTTACAGTCTTTTTATGAAATTACAAAAATTACTCCAGAAAATTGATGTTTTCGAAATCTGAAAGCATGCACCTAGAAACAAATATTCGATTCAAATTTAAGAGAGATGCAATCCAGAAATTTTTGTCAGTATTACATTTAATACTATATTTGTTACATTATTATTCTCCGCCACATCAATAAGCAAAATTGAAATCAAGTTAAGTAGAAGTATTATCAGAATGTTGTTGTTGTTGTGGTCTTCAGTCCAGAGATGGTTTGATGGACCTCTCCATGCTACTCTATCCTGTTCAAGCTTCTTCATCTCCCAGTACCTACTGCAACCTACATCCTTCTGAATCTGCTTAGTGTATTCAGTATCTCATCTCTTGGTCTCCCTCTATGATTTTACCCTCCACGCTGCCCTCCAATGATAAATGTGTGATCCCTTGATGCCTCAGAACATGTCCTACCAACCGGTCCCTTCTTCTTGTCAAGTTGTGCCACAAACTCCTCTTCTCCCCAATTCTTTTCAGTACCTCCTCATTAGTTACGTGATCTACGCATCTAATCTTCAGCATTCTTCTGTAGCACCACATTTCGAAAGCTTCTATTCTCTTCTTGTCCAAACTGTTTATCGTCCATACAAATACTTTCAGAAGCGACTCCCTGACACTTAAATCTATACTCGATGTTAACAAAAAAATGGCTCTGAGCACTATGGACTCAACTGCTGTGGTCATTAGTCCCCTAGAACTTAGAACTACTTAAACCTAACTAACCTAAGGACATCACACACATCCATGCCCGAGGCAGGATTCGAACCTGCGACCGTAGCAGTCGCACGGTTCCGGACTGCGCGCCTAGAACCGCGAGACCACCGCGGCCGGCTCGATGTTAACAAATCTACATTTTATATCCTCTCTACTTCGACCATCAGCAGTTATTTTGCTCCCCAAATAGCAAAACTCCTTTACTACTTAAAGTGTCTCATTTCCTAATCTAATTCCCTCAGCATCACCCGACTCAATTCCACTACATTCCATTATTCTCGTTTTTCTTTTGTTGATGTTCATCGTATATCCTCCTTTCAGGACACTGTCCATTCCGTTCAACTGCTCTTCCAAATCCTTTGCTGTGTCTGACAGAATTACAATGTCAGTTATCAGAAACCACGTACGATTTCTTATATTTTGAAATAGAAGAACTGTTATGAGCAGACGAAACTACCATCATCTGGTCGAACGGTGGGTTCTTTGATTGATATGAGAGGTGCCTGATATGATCTAAAACATACGAAACATTAGTCCACTTTATTACAATAGTGATAATAAGAATATTTATTTAGCTTCATACAATCCATGCACAAATGGGATGAATATTAACAACTGTCTTTCAGTAGCAAAGGATCACTTTATGCACACAATTAGGGCCTAAAAACTCTTCTCTTGCTGTAGAAGTTCAGTATTTACAAAAGTAGAGATCGATCTGAGACTTGAATATCACTGCTGTCCTAAGCAGTAGTTTTTGACTGCTTGATCGGAGGTCACGAATTAGGTCTTGTGTCCATGCTTGGCTCTATATCGACCTCTGTGCGACGGCGCTGTGGTGCTTGGAGAGAAGGCGTGCCTTCAGGAGCCTCTCCCACTTGTCGCTGCGGATTTCAGAGAGACTTGGGTGTGACACCGCGATCTTTGGACGATACCACAGAAACTAACACAAATTTGCATTTTGGAAACGTATAAAACTTAAGAGATTAAAGAAACTCACTTCATTTGTGAGTGTCATATGTTTTGTGCTAAAATATCTTCTGTTTCAAGGGCAAAGATACTGCACGACAGACAAAGTAAGCCTTAACCATCCACACATAGATAATAAATCTCAAAATATGTCCTAAGCAGTAGTTTTTGACTGCTTGATCGGAGGTCACGAATTAGGTCTTGTGTCCATGCTTGGCTCTATATCGACCTCTGTGCGACGGCGCTGTGGTGCTTGGAGAGAAGGCGTGCCTTCAGGAGCCTCTCCCACTTGTCGCTGCGGATTTCAGAGAGACTTGGGTGTGACACCGCGATCTTTGGACGATACCACAGAAACTAACACAAATTTGCATTTTGGAAACGTATAAAACTTAAGAGATTAAAGAAACTCACTTCATTTGTGAGTGTCATATGTTTTGTGCTAAAATATCTTCTGTTTCAAGGGCAAAGATACTGCACGACAGACAAAGTAAGCCTTAACCATCCACACATAGATAATAAATCTCAAAATATGTAGCACTGTATTCACCATAAAATTCTGTATCTGAAGAATTAACAGTATTCGCCAAAATTGCTTTACGCAAAAGCAACCTCTAAAAATAACGTAAAAAAGCGGAAACTGCTTATGGTGGTCTCTAGCTCATCCGTTCATGTCACTCTAAAAATCAGTCTGTTGACCTAAGTATCGACGAAGAACATCGTGTTCTCGCCGGTACACTGTCCTCTAGGTACAACACTCTCCCTTACTGCTTGTTTCTAATAATCTATTATGTGTACATTAAACCAATACGCTGCTTTATGTAGCAGTTGTTATTATTGTGACTTTATTTTTATTGGCTATAGGCCTATTTCGGCTCAAAGGCCATTTTCAAGCATTCTGCAACATATAGTACGGTATTTAGATCATACATCTGTGAGTTTCGTAATAAATATTTTGCCCATTTGCCTTGAGACTTACTTCCATATTACGTCGTTGACATCTTGTTATAGAATATCGAAGTTGTTTTCAGTAGATCGCGAGTGCTAAGTACAACTCCTTCTCAGAAACGAACGCTAATTATACGCAGTGAGGGTAGGCACTTGTTACTAAATTTTCTTCCTCTTCAGGTCTCCACTCCCTAGCGACAATTACTTCACCTACACCCTGCACCCCCATCTAAAATCAAACAGATTAAAATGTGTGCACAACACTTAGACTAACTGCCTGTAAATCACTTGATGCTGGACTTCTCACTTCCCTACTGGCCGAAATTGGAAGACTTCAGCCTGCGAATAGGTTATGTGTGACCACTGTCACTAACACTATAATAATAATAATAACAGTAAACGTTTTGCAACAGTTCAGACTGATTACAAACAGAAGCACAATGTTATTGTGCGAATGGTCCACTGAAACGTATGCCAAAATTACCATCTACCAATGGCCAGGAACTGGTATGACCACGAGCCATGAAAAGTAGTCGAAATTAAATTTGCCAAATTACTAATGATAAAATACCGACACGGCATCCATTTTGGGAGTCGCCGTACTGGATGCAACTTGTCCATTTCATACAGAAAGGGAGTCATGTAGCTTGCATACAAATAGAGAATTACGCGAGAAATATAGTTGAGATTTCCCTTTGAGCATAACTTTATTAATTCTAGAGCAATGTCGTTTTTTTGTACAGGACAAGGCAAATCCTAGTGGCGACATATAAAGGCTGTAGTAAGTATCGATGCGTTTCTGAGCACATTGTAAGGTTCTTGTTATCCGTCATCATTATATTCATCATGAACTTTAATCAACAAATGTACTGGAATTCGAGCAAAAGCATCAATAAACTGGTTTCCGAGGAGTGCAAGTTTTCTGATCTTCACCACACACATTCAATTGCCTTCTCATACACCCTTCTCATACACCACGCATACCACTCATAGATCTCTAATGAATTTAAAAACGATGAAAGTGGTGATTTCTCTGTTAAACCACAAGGATCTATTCATCTCTGGGGAAACTGATATTCAAGACACTAGCCCGCAGAGAAGTGGCGAAATATAGTTGGAAATATTCCGTCTTCAGACAGCAGCTACTAGAGCAAATATTCGTCCAACAACAGCAGGTAAAGGGCTGCTGTTAGTGCACCCTGAATGAAGACGGTCCCACCAACTAGACAACTCCGTATTCCACACCAAATCATCACTTTCGATGCTCCACCTAGCTTCGATGGGTCCATCCAGTAAGTAGCGATATTTGATCAGTATCAGTGATCCTGTTTACTTACCTCTCCGTTCACACAGAAGTTAGATTCATCCAGAAACAATGCGTCATATGGGAAACGACAATGTTGTCAAACTTACGGGTCACCCAAGCACGGCCGTAAGGTCCGAAAGCCTTCCGTGAGAAGTTGTAACATTTACTTTCTGTTTTGGGTGCCATTTCTGCAGTCTGTGAGTTTTGAAGTGAGTACTGTGCCCTCGACTCCTACTGAACGATGCCAGAACAGTGGTTGATGTTGCTTAATCCACATCCGTAATCGATCATCCAGCATTCAATTTGTCTGCGTCAGAACCAGTTTCACGCAATTTTCGTAGGTGTTTCACCGCCGCGCCGCAGCTAATCGTTGACGTGGCTGCCTGACATTGATTAAATCCTCTGCGTCAGCACCGATGACCCTCTCTCTTGATATGAGGATGATCTCATACATACAGCTTGTGTTAACAGCATCAGCTATGAAGTCAAATCTAAGGAAGATACATCAGTGATAACACGAGAATGAGTAAAGCGGTGCTCAAATGAACAGTACCATTATTTCTCCAGTGCGATTTTCCATCCGTTACATACGTCACACCACCCCATTTTGATTGGAAGTTTACGAGTTGCATCCAAGACGGCGGCTCCCGGAATGGTCCCCATGTTTGTAACACAGCCTCGCAGGCTTTTCCGTCTTTCCCATCTCATACTACTTCAGTTAAATTTCAGTTTATTCACCCGATTTTCTTTAAAGGTGGTTCCACACCTATGGAATTTCCTGTTTATTTTTTTTTGGCGTAGTTCTCTGTCCAGTATCTGCCTTTCCTACGACTAATTTTATGTGGCTGTTCCACATTACGTGGATACGGACGTATATCCATAATAATTTTACGTTCGTCACACTTTAAATTGACTGGAAATCGTTTCACTGGTCAATAATGGGCCTTTCCTCCTATTTACGCGCAATGTGTTACATTTGTTCAAAGTGAGGATCATCTGTCGGTACCAACTCCAATCGTCGATCCTATGTAGTCTTCCTGCATTTCTTTACAGTTTTTGGGATTACGACTTGCCTATGTACAAGAGTATCCTGAATTACATCACGGAGCTGCAGATATAATCTATTATGACCTTTTTTTTCTTTTGGAGTCATCACTCTTCAACTGGTTCGATACTGAGCACCACGAGTTTCTCTGGTGCGCCCAGATCTTCATGTTAGAGCACCATTTGCATCCTACGCCATCAGTAATTTTTGGATTTATTCCAATCTCTGTCTTTCTACACAGTTTTTACCCTTTATCGCCCTCTCTAGTACCATGGACATTATTTCATGATGTGCTGACATGGGTCCTATCATCCTGACTTCTCGTCAGTGTTTCCCTGCGCTGCGCACATGCATTCTCAGAAATTCCTTCCTCTAATTAAGGCAGTTGCTTGATACCAGCAAACTTCTCTTAGCTAGGAATACCCTCTTTGCTTATGCTTTTCTGGATTTTGTGTCTTCCTTGCTTTGCCCATCATATATTGCTTTGCTTCCAAGACAGCACAATTCGTTAACTTCGAGTACTTCATAGTCACCAATTTTTATGTCAAGTCTACTGATAATCACATTTCTGTTACTCTTCACTAGTTTCGTCTTTCTTTGTTTTACTCACAGTCCATGGTATGCACTCGTTAGACTGTCCATTATATTCAATGCGTTCTGAAATTCTTTTTCACTTTAATGAGGATAAAAGCGCTATCAGCGAATCTTATCATTCATTTCCTTTCAGTTTGTGTTTTCACCACACTCTTGAAATGTTTCTTTATTACCGTCATTGCTTACTCGGTGTACAGACTGAAAAGTAGATGCGAAAGACTTCACTTCAATCCTTCTTTGACTTTCCTCCTTATTGTTGTTGTACCTCTTGTGTTATTCGTCTTTCCCAATAGCTAACTTTTATTTTTGCTCAGAATTTCTAAGATCTTGCACCATTTTACGTTGTAAAACGCTTTTTCTAGGTAGACAAATCATATGGATGTGTCTAGAATTTTCTTAAGTGTTGGTTACACTATCGATCATAACGTCCGATCAGCTTCTCTGTTGCCCTTACCTTTCCGAAGGCCATATCATATCTGTACATTGCTTTTGGTTCACCCTACGTAATTTAAAATCAAATAGTTTCTCTTCATTAGCAACTACACTTTGATCTCCGTCTCCTAGAAAGTAATGAATCTCATATAAAAGATCATAAGATGATCTGACATTGTGTAAGCTCGTATGTTGTTCACTAGGTGTCGCTACTGGTCTATACGAAAAGTCTTAAACAAAAACTGTGACAAGCTGGACGCCGTTATCTAATGCCGAATTTATGTCGAGGACGAAGAGAAGGATCTAAGTTCCATAAGGAACCATTTTGATTCCTACAGAAGAGATATTTGTTCGGCAGAAGGAATATATTGTGGCGTAGAATCCCTAATACAGTACCAGTAATGAGAGTAGGATCGTCAGCAAAACTTACTCTTCATACTCAAGGTACGTATATTGAGCAGACACAAACTATAAAAGGAGATGAATTGCCTGTCTGTACAGAACGTTCTCCTAATTATACTTACATACAATGTCCCAGTACATTACGATGTTAATGAAATAAGTAAGTCCCAGAATGTTGCAGACATCAGAAATTCAAAATCATAAGTAACTGTAGGTCTTGGGAGGACGATTTTCAGTAATTATTTTGAGTGATATAAATTGACACTATAGTGTTAATTTTTTTATTTAGCAAGCTAGGATATAAGACGTCACAAATTCAGCTAAGTAAAAAGTCCTCGCACTTGAATTTACATACATATTTCTGCTTCCAATGTTTGCTTTCTGTGAGATCACTTGTGCCAGATAGGTTCAATTTGATATTCCAGATTATACTAATATTTTACCTTTGATGTCACTGTCTTACTATCTTTTATTGATAGTGTCAAGCTATAGTGCTCGTAGTGCTAGTGTTTGTTTTCAATACCGTCCAGAGACAGGTAGTGCTATTTTCCTTGTTTCTACAAGAAGTGGTTAGCAATCACAGTTTAGTCAATAATCAACCGCCTTTAGTGAATTAGCAGTCTAGTTAAAAGCTGATTAACACTCTATAGTAAATTGATTTCTTAGGATGGCTAGGATGTGTGGCTGCTGTGTACGGACGCAGGAGGAGCTGGCCACTCTTCGCGAACAGCTGAGCGTGTTGATGGCCGCGGTCAGCCGTCTTCAGGCTGCTGCCTCGGAGTGTAGCGGCAGTGGGGAGTCTGGTGCGTCGCATGGTGCACCCCAGGTGTTAGATGCTTCACCCACTGTCCCTGCTGTCGAGACATCTTCGCGGGTACCGGGCGCGGTTGGGCCACCCTCTCCCCAAGGGGAGTGGCGGGTTCAGCGGCGTTCGCGGCGCACGAGGCGGAGGGTCAATGTGGAGGCTGGCCGTGTGGCATCGCCCGCTCTGCCTGTGAGTGGACATGTGGCTGCTCCTTCAGCAAGGTCCGAGCAGGCACACGGGGGGAGGGGTTTATTAGTTATTGGGAGCTCCAACGTTAGGCGGGTGATGGAGCCCCTTAGGGAAATAGCGGAAAGGTCGGGGAAGAAGGCCAGTGTTCACTCTGTCTGCTTGCCGGGGGGTCTCATCCGAGATGTGGAGGAGGCCCTACCGGCGGCGATAGAGAGCACTGGGTGCACCCGACTGCAAATTGTTGCTCATGTCGGCACCAATGACTCTTGCCGTCTGGGTTCAGAGGTCATCCTCAGTTCGTACAGGCGGTTGGCGGAGTTGGTGAAGGTGGAAAGCCTCGCTCGCGGGGTGGAATCAGAGCTAACTATTTGTAGTATCGTTCCGAGAACCGATCGCGGTCCTCTGGTTTGGAGCCGAAATGGTTCAAATGGCTCTGAGCACTATGGGACTCAACTGCCGTGGTTATCAGTCCCCTAGAACTTAGAACTACTTAAACCTAACTAACCTAAGGACATCACACACATCCATGCCCGAGGCAGGATTCGAACCTGCGACCGTAGCAGTCGCACGGTTCCGGACTGCGCGCCTAGAACCGCGAGACCACCGCGGCCGGCCGAGTGGAAGGCTTAAACCAGAGGCTCAGACGATTCTGCGGAGAGCTGGGGTGCAAATTTCTCGACCTCCGCTATCGGGTGGAGAAATGTAGGGTCCCCCTGAATAGGTCAGGCGTGCACTACACGCCGGAAGCGGCTACGAGGGTAGCGGAGTACGTGTGGAGTGCACATGGGGTTTTTTTAGGTTAGAGAATTCCCTCCCTAGGCCCGACAAGACGCCTCCTGAGACGCGGCAAGGCAGGAGTAGGCAAAATGCAACAAGGAATAACAATATTAATGTGCTAATAGTAAACTGCAGAAGCGTCTATAGAAAGGTCCCAGAACTGCTCTCATTAATAAACGGTCACAACGCCCATATAGTACTAGGAACAGAAAGTTGGCTGAAACCAGACGTAAACAGTAATGAAATCCTAAACTCTGATTGGAATGTATACCGCAGAGATAGGCTGGACAGTGAAGGGGGAGGCGTGTTTATAGCGATAAGAAGTGCAATAGTATCGAAGGAAATTGACGGAGATTCGAATTGTGAAATGATTTGGGTGAAGGTCACGGTTAAAGCAGGCTCAGACATGGTAATTGGATGTCTCTATAGGCCTCCGGGCTCAGCAGCTGTTGTGGCTCAGCACCTGAAGAATAATTTGGAAAATATTTCGAGTAGATTTCCCCACCATGTTATAGTTCTGGGTGGAGATTTTAATTTGCCGGATATAGACTGGGAGACTCAAACGTTCATAACGGGTGGCAGGGACAAAGAGTCCAGTGAAATATTTTTAAGTGCTTTATCTGAAAACTACCTTGAGCAGTTAAACAGAAAACCGACTCGTGGCGATAATATATTAGACCTTCTGGTGACAAACAGACCCGAACTATTTGAATCAGTTAATGCAGAACAGGGAATCAGCGATCATAAAGCGGTTACTGCGTCGATGATTTCAGCCGTAAATAGAAATATTAAAAAAGGTAGGAAGATTTTTCTGTTTAGCAAAAGTGACAAAAAGCAGATTACAGAGTACCTGACGGCTCAACACAAAAGTTTTGTCTCAAGTGCAGATAGTGTTGAGGATCAGTGGACAAAGTTCAAAACCATGGTACAATATGCGTTAGATGAGTATGTGCCAAGCAAGATCGTAAGAGATGGAAAAGAGCCACCGTGGTACAACAACCGAGTTAGAAAACTGCTGCGGAAGCAAAGGGAGCTTCACAGCAAACATAAACATAGCCAAAGCCTTGCAGACAAACAAAAATTACGCGAAGCGAAATGTAGTGTGAGGAGGGCTATGCGAGAGGCTTTCAATGAATTCGAAAGTAACGTTCTATGTACTGACTTGGCAGAAAATCCTAAGAAATTTTGGTCCTATGTCAAAGCGGTAGGTAGATCAAAACAAAATGTCCAGACACTCTGTGACCAAAATGGTACTGAAACAGAGGATGACAGACTAAAGGCCGAATTACTAAATGTCTTCTTCCAAAGCTGTTTCACAGAGGAAGACTGCACTGTGCTTCCTTCTCTAGATTGTCGCACAGTTGACAAAATGGTAGATATCGAAGTAGACGACAGAGGGATAGAGAAACAATTAAAATCGCTCAAAAGAGGAAAGGCCGCTGGTCCTGATGGGATACCAGTTCGATTTTACACAGAGTACGCGAAGGAACTTGCCCCCCTTCTTGCAGCGGTGTACCGTAGGTCTCTAGAAGAGCGAAGCGTTCCAAAGGATTGGAAAAGGGCACAGGTCATCCCCGTTCTCAAGAAGGGACGTCGAACAGATGTGCAGAACTATAGACCTATATCTCTAACGTCGATCAGTTGTAGAATTTTGGAACACGTATTATGTTCGAGTATAATGTCTTTTCTGGAGACTAGAAATCTACTCTGTAGGAATCAGCATGGGTTTCGAAAAAGACGATCGTGTGAAACCCAACTCGCGCTATTCGTCCACGAGACTCAGAGGGCCTTAGACACGGGTTCACAGGTAGATGCCGTGTTTCTTGACTTCCGCAAGGCGTTTGACACAGTTCCCCATAGTCGTTTAATGAACAAAGTAAGAGCATACGGACTATCAGATCAATTGTGTGATTGGATTGAGGAGTTCCTAGATAACAGAACGCAGCACGTCATTCTCAATGGAGAGAAGTCTTCCGAAGTAAGAGTGATTTCAGGTGTGCCGCAGGGGAGTGTCATAGGACCGTTGCTATTCACAATATACATAAATGACCTGGTGGATGACATCGGAAGTTCACTGAGGCTTTTTGCAGATGATGCTGTGGTGTATCGAGAGGTTGCAACAATGGAAAATTGTACTGAAATGCAGGAGGATCTGCAGCGAATTGACGCATGGTGCACGGAATGGCAATTGAATCACAATGTAGCGAAGTGTAATGTGATGCGAATACATAGAAAGATAGGTCCCTTATCATTTAGCTACAAAATAGCAGGTCAGCAACTGGAAGCAGTTAATTCCATAAATTATCTGGGAGTACGCATTAGGAGTGATTTAAAATGGAATGATCATATAAAGTTGATCGTCGGTAAAGCAGATGCCAGACTGAGATTCATTGGAAGAATCCTAAGGAAATGCAATCCGACAACAAAGGAAGTAGGTTACAGTACGCTTGTTCGCCCAATGCTTGAATACTGCTCAGCAGTGTGGGATCCGCACCAGGTAGGGTTGATAGAAGAGATAGAGAAGATCCAACGGAGAGCAGCGCGCTTCGTTACAGGATCATTTAGTAATTGCGAAAGCGTTACGGAGATGATAGATAAACTCCAGTGGAAGACTCTGCAGGAGAGACGCTCAGTAGCTCGGTACGGGCTTTTGTTGAAGTTTCGAGAACATACCTTCACCGAAGAGTCAAGCAGTATATTGCTCCCTCCTACGTATATCTCGCGAAGAGACCATGAGGATAAAATCAGAGAGATTAGAGCCCACACAGAAGCATACCGACAATCCTTCTTTCCACGTACAATACGAGACTGGAATAGAAGGGAGAACCGATAGAGTTACTCAGGGTACCCTCCGCCACACACCGTCAGGTGGCTTGCGGAGTACGGATGTAGATGTAGATGTAGGTGCACTGTGATCTATTGTATTACATACCAATGTTGAGCAAAATTCATACTATATTGCCAACTGTAAACTACTTATGTGCTTCTTTCAATTTTTGAAACCGTATGCTCATTCAGACATTATCCCCCCCCCCCCCCCTCCCTCCCATAATCTCAGGTTGTGTTTTTGGGATTTTAGGTTTTCGTGACGTAGGAAAATTTTGAATGTTTCTCGGATATTCCACAGGGTGTCGTTGTCCAGAAGGCGCGATATTTCAGCAACTCGACATCTTATTACCTTCAGACGTTTCTGATTTAAGTGATACATAGCATATTTTAGACAGTTTCCGGAAGCTTATTTATTTTGTACATAAATCAACAATTGTAAGCTATAATTGTGTGTTCTGAAAACTTAGACACGAATAAATTTTCGGAAAGCCTTTGCGTCTTTTGCAGTGTACATTGTAGGTAAATAAGTGATTACTTTTTTGTGGGATTTGACGCTGCTCTCATCGTTTGCTGTCCTGTGCCAACCTCTTCATATTAAAACAGTACTAGCGGTGCGTCCGTAATTATTTGCTGGATGTATTCCAATCTCTGTCTTCCACTACAGTTTTTACCCAACACAACTCTTTCTGGTACCCCGTAAGTTATTCCCCTGGTGTCTTAACAGACGCCCTACCATCCTATCCCTTCTCCTTGGCAGTGCTTTCCACATATTCCTTTCCTCTCCGATTCTGCGCAGAAACTCCTCATTCCATATATTATCAGTCCACTTACTTTTTAACATTCGTCTGTAGCACCACATCTCAGATGTTTCCATTCTCTTCTTTTCCGATTTTACCACAGTCTATGTTTCATTACCTTACAATTCTGTGCTCCAAACGAACATTCTCAGAAATTTCTTCCTCGGATTAAGGCCTCTGCTTGATACTAGTAGGAATGCTCTTTTTGCCCATGGTAATCTCCTTTCGAAGCCCTCCTTGCTCCGACCGTCGTTGGTTATTTCCTGCCTAGGTAGCAGAATTCCTTAACGTCATCTAGTTCGTGGCCATCAGTCCTGATGTTGAGTTTCTGGTTGTTCTCATTTCGGCTACTTTTCATTACTTTCGTTTTTCTTCGATTTACTCTCAATCCATATTCTTCACTTTGATTCAGAATAGCAATGTCATCAGCGAATCCTATAATTGAAATCCTTACGCCTTGAATTGTAATTCCACTCCAGAAACTTTCTTTTATTTCCTTCATTGCTTCTTCAATTTACAGATTGAACAGTAGGGCCGAAAGACCACATCCCCGTCTTACAATATTTTTGATCGGAGCACATAGTTCTCTTGGCTTTTGTGCATGTTATATATTATGCGTCTCTCCCTATAACTTAACGCTATTTTCCTCAGCATTTCGAACATTTTGCACCATTTGACATTGTCTAACGCGTTTTCCAGGTAGACAAACCCTATGGACATGTCTCGATTTTTCTTTAGTCTCGCTTCCATTATGAACCACAACGTCAGAATTGCCCCCTGGTGCCCTTACTTTTCCTAAACCCAAAACGATCGTCTTCTAATACATCCTTAATTTTCTTCTCCATTCTTCTATACATCATTGTCAGCAACATCGATGCAGGTGCTGTTAAGCTGATTGTGCGACAATTCTCTCACTTTTCGACTTGTAAGCAGTTGCAGTCTTCTGAGTTGCATGGTTGATGCTTTTTCCGAAAGTCAGATGGTATATCGCAAGACTCATACATTCTACACGACAACGTGAATAGTCATTTTGTTGCCACTTCCCTCAATGATTTTAGGAATTCCGATGGAATGTTGTCTAACCCTTCTGCCTTATTTAGTCTTAAGCCTTGCAAAGCTCTTTTAAATTCTGAGACAAATTGTCTCCCTCATATAGGCTTTCAATGTACTGTTTTCAACTATCCGCCTTCTCTTCTGCATTTAAAAGCTGAATTCCCATTGTACTCTTAATGTTACCACCGTTGCTTTTAATTTCACCGAAGGTTATTTTGACTTTTCTATGTGCTGAGTCAGTGCTTCCTGTAATTATTTATTTTTCGATTTCTTCACATTTTTCAACAGTGCTACATTGTAATGTGAGTCCGTATTTGATCCTTGGTACGCCTTCTAATCCAGTATCTGATTTCGGAATCTCTGTCTGACCGTGATGTAATCTATTTGAAACCTTCTCGTAGCACCCTGCCCTTTCCAAGTATACCTCCTTCTCTTCTGATTATTGAACAGAGTATTCACTATTATTAGCTGAAATTTATTACAGAACTCAATTAGTCTTTCTCCTCTCTCATTACTAGCACGAAGCCCCTATGCTCCAGTAACCGTTTCTTGTACTGCTTCCCTTCCAATTGAAATCCATTCCCCTATGACTATTACATTTTCGTCTCATTTTACGTACTGAATTATCCTTTCAATATGCTCATATACATTATCTCTTCATCTTCAGCTTGCATCGTCCGCGTGTACCTGAACTACTATTGTCGAAGTTGGTTTGCTGTCGATTTTGATGAGAACAACCCTATCACTGAACTGTTTGCAATAATTCAGTCTCTGGCCTACCTTCCTATTCATAACGAATCCTACTCCCATTATACCATTTTCTACCGCTGTCGATATTACCCTATGCTCATCTGACCATAAATTCTTATCTTCTTTTCATTTCACTTCACTGACCTCACTATATCTAGAATGAGCCTTAGAATATCCCCTTGCAGAGTTTCTAGCTTCCCCATCACTGACATTGCTGGCCCGGACTCTTAGAACATTAGCCTTTATTCAATCTCTTTCTCATAGTCACCTCGCACTTGGCAGTCCCTTCCTGGAAATCCGCATGGGGGACTATTTCGGAAACTTCAGCCAGTGGAGGGATCATCATGGCACTTCTTCAATTACAGACCCCATGACCTGCGGTAACAGATTATTTGTTTAATGCAGTGGTTTCCATTGCATTTTGCATCATCATGCGGTTGATCATTGCTGATTCTTCCGCCGTTAGGGGCAGTTTCCCGCTCCAAAGGGCAAGAGAGTGCCCTGAACCTCTGTCCGCTCCTTCGCGCTCTTTGACGGGGCCATTGGCAAAATAAGGGTGACCTCTTATAGTGGAAGTCTTCATCCGCGAGTGCTGATTATTACCCAGAATTTAAGCGTTGACGGGATTCGGACACGGAGAGAGGGCATTTACTGATCCAAGACGTTACACCTAGATAACGGGTAACTGCTTTTTCCTTTATCTGACCTATTTCTTCTAAGTATGTGTTTAAAATTTTAAGATTGCAACGTAAACATTTTACGGAGTAACTACTCTACTGTGTAATACTGTATTTTACGTATATTATGTCAACCCGATTCATTTACTTTTTCCCTCCAGAATTAATGATATTTTTCACATTTTCGTACATTATCACAGTTTTTGATGTTGTTAAAGTGATTCTGTGCATATAGCATGGATAAAAATTTTCTATCCGAAGTTGTCATCTAGGAATCAGGAAAATGGTTCCCCGATTTTCCTCTCGTTATAATACAGACCTCTTCTTCCGGCGTTGTAACAGATCTTAAAGGGAATATGTAATATTTGTACCGTAACGAGGTCTAAAAATAATAGAGCGCCAGACAGATTATTTGTTTAATGTGCCGATGAACATCACACAAGTCTCGATGCACTGTGAATGCTGTTCTCGGGATCGAGCTGTTTTAGTTGCTACTCTTTGCAGCTATAAGTCGATTTGACTTCTATCAAGTGATTGTAAGCTGTTGTGAATATGGTGGGCGACCTCTCACTATGAGCAACCAGGCTGTGAATGGAGAGGCAGTGATAGATCTCAAGTCTGTGTACAAGAGAGACAGAGAACAAGGAGAAATGAAGGTTCTACACTTAATCACTGAGCCGGCCGCGGTGGCCAAGCCGTTCTAGGCGCTTCAGTCCGGACCCGCGCGACTGCTACGGTAACAGGTTCGAATCCTGCATCGGGCATGGATGTGTGTGATGTCCTTAGGTTAGTTAGGTTTAAGTAGTTCTAAGTTCTAGGGGACTGATGACCTCAGATGTTAAGTCCCACAGCGCTCGGAGCCATTTGAACCATTTTGAACTTATCACAGAGCCAATGCGACACACTTCACTCTTTATTTGGAAGGAAGTCTGCTATGTCGCGTCGGGGTGCAGTAATAGCGAAAAAGATATATTCGTAGTGGGCATTTTAGCGAGGGAGAGGAAGGGTCGCCTTGGGCACTCATTGAGTTTTATGCCTGGGGGCTTCATTATACGTGTTACAGATGGCGTCCCGGCAGCCATCGATGTAACAACAGGGAGCAAGCAGCTGCAGGTTGTGGCATATATTACAACAAACGATTCCTGTCGCCTGGGGTCTGGTGTCATTCATGATTCATTCAGTCGGTCTTTAGGCAGCTAGGAAGCGAAACAGAAAAAGTTACCGAGATGGAGTATCGAACTTGTATTTCGCGGTGAGATTGTGAATCATCAAATGGATATGCACTCGAGTGTAAGAGTAACTCTAGATACGATCACTTTTATTTTTCTTTCTGAATAAACATTATTCTAACCAAATCGCAACTGTGTGGCCTACATCATTTATGGGTCGTTAATTTACTTCCCGATATTATTATTACTGTTAATATATGTTACACTAACTGTATTTCGCAAACTTGCCATCAGCCAGACAATATAACGAAAGAGTCACAAGTGTCCAATTTAGGGCGCGTAATGCGACACTTGCGGTTCAATACCTAGACGAGTTTGAGCCAAGACATTTCGACGTAGAGGAACCGCGTGTGAGCCCGAACATCTTTGGGATGTTAGCTCGCAGGAGGAAGATAGACCATTTAAGGAATAAGAATCAGCAAGGTCACAAGAAGGAAAGACGATTGAACACGTGCAATGATATCAAGGAATAACGTTCATCGTACTTGAGGAGGATGTAGAGAGCAAAAACTGTAGAACAAGACAGAGAACGAATTACATCCGAGAAACAACTGAGAATCTTGAGCTCATGAGCTACTCTGAGATGAAGAAATTGACTGGGGAGAGGAATTAGTTGTGGGCCACATCAAACCATTCTAATGGGGAAAGAATCAGTCAAGAATAAATTAGTGGATATTAACGGTAAGTGGGAACGAGGTGTCTCGTCAGATCGACCGAGGTGACAGTTCTTACCATTCACAGAGTGTTCAGGCTTTAACTAATACTGTCTCTGAATCTCGAGTCGTCTTGCGCTAATGAGTGCTGAAGTGACATATGACCGATCCTGACTTTGTTACGTGTATACCTTTATCGGATAAAGGGTGCCTCACCAGGGATGGAATGCTCAGTGGTAACGATAGCCAGGTATGGAGTGTTGAGGATTTCCATGATACGTTTGTAAAGAGCCATCAGCTCAGATTTACAGTGAATTTATGAGTGGTTGTAGTCAACTACTAGTTAACAGAACGTACGTCTTTGCTCCCAATCTTCCCTCTTGTGTGCGCCAGTGCTGAAACATATTCCTGAGAGCGAAACTTTTCACGTTGTCGGAAAATACGCAGGATATGCTGGGGGGGGGGGGGGGTAGAAAGGCGAAGGCTACAAAAAAAATTAAGACAAGAGACGAACTGATCCTTCAGTTTATGAACAGTGGAGTCCCTAACAGAGGAATGCAGACTACTGAAGAGCTACATGTGGTGTTGTGAAGAGAACTCGAAGGTGTACTGAAGTTCGAGGGAGAGTTGGAAAATAAGTTTCCCCTGTCGACTGTGATCAGAGTTGTGTGTGAAAGGAAAAAAAGAGAATGAGACATTAAAGATAAAATATATCTTTATTTTTATACATAATTTCCAAGTACATAGAGACATTTGTCATACTGCTTTATAAGCTTCAAAAAGCCTTCCAGGAGAAAATCAGGGGGTTGCATACGGAAGAAGCGCTGAACGGCTTGTTTGACGTTAGCATTGCTACCAAAACGCCTTCCTCCGAGAGTCTTCTTCAAAGGAGGAAACAGATGGAAGTCACTTGGTCTGAGATCCGGACTGTAAGCCGGATGGTTTAGGTGCTACCAACCAAGAGTTGCAATATGGTTTTGCGTTGCCGTCGCCGCATTGTCATCCAACAGCAGAACGCCAGACCTGAGAAGGCCAGGCCGCTTTTTCCGAATCGACAGAGTAGCACAATGCCGCGCTGAGTTGATGGTTGCATCCTCCAGAAAGTCCAGCAGCAAATCTTCTTTGGCGTGCCAGAGAACGGTGAGCAGCACTTTACGTACAGACGGAGTGCTTTTGAACTTCTTTCGGATAGGTGGTGTCGCATGTTTCCACTCCCTGAATGCGGCCGTCGATTCGGGCGTGTAATTGCAGAGACACGTTTCATCCCCCGTCACAATGCGAAACAGAAGATCACTTCCAGATTCGTGGTAACGCACGAGCTGTTCCAGGCTGAACGCCATGTGTTGTTCCACGTGTGTCGGGGTCAGTTGACGGGGCACTCATCGTGCTGACAGCTTCCTGCATCGAAAAATGTCGTGGCTGATCTTGTGAGCTCGCTCATGTCCGATTCCAAGTTCTGCCGCTACTCCATCGATGGTGATGCACCGTTCTCTTTAATTATGTCATCCACCTTCCTGACATTTGCATCCGTAGTGGCCGTGCGCGTCCGTCCAGGTCTCCGTATGTCCTGCACTTGATGACGTCCATCGCTGAATTGCTGACACCATCTCCGCACCATTTGCCTCGACATCACACCTGACCAATACATCTCAACAAGGCGGTTATGAATTTCTGTGCCTGATACTCCACGTTCCCATTCATAGCGGATAACAGCTCTCACTTCAGCCTTTGACCACGACTCTAAAAAAAATACCTCCTCTCCACAGTTCCGGGAGAAGACTGAGCGGCTGGCCTCCGCTTTGCTTAAGAACTGCGACACTGCTTGATCGCGGTCGACCTCCACCCAATGGTGTATCGGTGTCTTGCACGTGCGCGTTCACCTGCCGTGTCGTCCTTCGCCCATAGCACACAACTCTGCCCACAGTCGACAGGGGAAACTTATTTTCCAACTCCCCTTCGTAGAAGCTGGAATTTGTGAAAACTAACTTCAACTTAATAGTTACTTTTGCTCAAAACATTTTGTGAGTATTTGTTTGGTTACATAACGGCAGCTGTACTATTGTAAACAATAAAACTTGAATATATGTAAATTGGAATGTTGTAGTCGAATTAGTGCTTAGTACAGCCTCCTAATGCATATACAAGTTTTTCTGAAACACCCTGTCAGTTAGTTAATTTGATGTTCCGTGGATCACTTTTATGATTAATCTTAATGATGTGATGCGAGTCATTCTATATACACCTCATACATTTATATGTAAATATGGCTAAATACTGATTATCTAGCATTCTTTTAGCACCGTTATGATTTGATAATTCCAGCCTATCAACTTTTAACATCATAAAATTATGAAATTCTTCTACGGAGTAGAATGAGTTGTCAAGTAGAAATATTTTTACTAGTTTTGAAATTTAAGTTTCCTGTCGATCAGACATTTAATAATGTTGGATTAAGTGAGCAAAACGTTTGCTGCTATAGATTGGAACTGTGTACATCATTGATATTTTTGTACTGCAGTTGATTATTTACAGAAACATACGTGAGGGAATAAATATTATGTGAAGCGGCAGTAAAAATGCTCAACTCCTTAAATAGATGTGCACATGATGACACTGCGTTAACACCATATATTATTCTTACAGCGCATCTTTGAGCAAGGAACACCTCCTTTCTTAAAGCTGAGTCACCCCAGAACCCTATTCCATATGGCAGTATTGAAAGAAAATATGCAAAATATATCAACTTACTCATTTGCTTCTCAGCAAGTTTTGAAGTGATGCGGTTGCCAATGTGGCTGAACTAAGCTGTTTTGAGAAATGGTGAATACTTTGTCTTTCAGTTTAAATTCTAATCAATATGGCACTTAAAATATTTTCGGTTTTCCACCCTACTTGATATTTCCTCACCATTTATTACAGTTGTCATTGATGTAGTAGGTACAGACGTACAGAAGTGAATAAGTTGTCTTCTTGAAATTGAGAGTGTAATGTTATGTGTGCCTCACTGCTTTTTTTAACTAATTTGTGCCTGATTTTATTCTGAGAAGCTCAGTAATGTATGTAAATACCGTAAATTTAAATGTGATTCAAAAAGTGCTTGAAGTGAAGTGAAGCGCAACTGGACAGCAAGAAACTCTTTCGCGCCCAATTCCCGCAACGATAGTAGTTGTGAATCTTCGAGTGCGGATTCTAAGAAAAAGACAATTGATTTATTAAAAGAAAGAGGACTGTTAATCTGTATCTTGTAGAAAGAGGGCGTGTTGCTAGGCCGTCGCTCAGAACGTATTGTTTCATTTAATGAAAATTGATATTTTAGTGATAAAACCGAGTAAAGTATGTGTAACAATTGCCAAACATTTATGTATACAAATTTTTTGGAAGTGAAGAATAGA
Source organism: Schistocerca gregaria (assembly GCF_023897955.1). NCBI lineage: Eukaryota > Metazoa > Arthropoda > Insecta > Orthoptera > Acrididae > Schistocerca > Schistocerca gregaria. Next base: position 873,267,699 of record NC_064922.1, read on the forward strand.
AATATCTTGTTTCTGAAAAAGGAGGTGAACTTCATTGTCGTCGCCGTCTATCAATCGACAGAATTGTGAGTGTACAAATTTCGCTAAAATACAGGTAAGGAAATACATTCTCTATAGTTTTCATTCAGTAAGTTACAATCTCCCATAATTTTTTAATTACTGTGATTGGATTATGTTCTTGTACAATAGTATGGTGCTGAACTCCACTGACCAATGTTTATGTAGCAGGACGTGTAGATTGAACGAAGTTTGTGTGCCAAGAAATCTCCTTTTCTCACGAAAAGCAGTTTGCTGTTTAATCTCATTTACTTACAACAGTGGTCCCTTTGGTATGAAAAGCTACGAAAACTTGGGGTCAATGCTATCCGCAATACAGCCAAGTAACTAAAAGAGTCGTAATTTAAACCTTAAAGAACAATAACTTCCTCCAAATTATAATACGTCACCAACTGGTGCAGAAGCTAATCATTCAAGGAGGCAGCAACCAAAATACAGGTACCAGTTACGACTTAGAGTAAAAATCTCATCAAACACCAATCTCTCTCTCTCCAAACGCATATACAGGGTGAGTCACCTAACGTTACCGCTGGATATATTTCGTAAAACACATCAAATACTGACGAACCGATTCCACAGACCGAACGTGTGGAGAGGGGCTAGTGTAATTGTTTAATACAAACCATACAAAAATGCACGGAAGTATGTTCTTTAACACAAACCTACATTTTTTAAATGGAACCACGTTAGTTTTGTTAGCACATCTGAACATATAAACAAATACGTAACCAGTTCCGCTTGTTGCATTGTAAAATGTTAATTACATTCGGAGATATTGTAACCTCAAGTTGACGCTTGAAACCTCCGACGTTCAGTTGCGTGTTGTAACAAACACGGGCCACGTTCGGCGAGCAGCATCTGCAGGGCCATGTTTACGATGACGACCGTGTTTACGAGTGTGGTTGTAGTGCACTGTTGTGGTTTGGTCTAGCTGTCGCAGTTCCGCATGTAGCGCTTGCTGCTATTGTTATTCTGCATTCGTCTCCGCACGCAGACCAACTGTAGTACACCGTGTTACCAGAAGTCTGTGATAGTGTAGTGTTGTAGGAACTGTGACCATGGTGTATTCGAACTCTAAAAAGGGGAGATGATACTCATCTACGGCGAGTGTAGACGAAATGCAGCTGAAGCTTGCAGGGTGTATGCAGAACGGTACCCGAACAGAGAGCATCCAACGTGCCACACATTGCAGAACATCTACCGCCAACTGTATGCAACAGGTATGATCGTAGAACACAAACGGGTCCGTAACAGGCCCGTCACAGGAGAAGCGGGTGCAGTTGATGTGTTACCTGATGTTGCCATGAACCCACACATGAGTACACGGGACATTGCGAGAGGCGGTGGACTGAGTCAAAAATGGTTCAAATGGCTCTGAGCACTATGGGACTCAACTGCTGGGGTCATAAGTCCCCTAGAACTTAGAACTACTTAAACCTAACTAACCTAAGGACATCACACACACCCATGCCCGAGGCAGGATTCGAACCTGCGACCGTAGCAGTTTCACGGTTCCGGACTGCGCGCCTAGGACTGAGTCAAAGAAGTGTCATGCGCAGACTGCATCGTCGCCGCTTTCACCCGTTTCATGTGTCGCTACATCAGCAATTACATGGTGATGACTTTAACCATCGAGTGCAATTCTGTCAATGGACATTAACAGAGAATACGTTGCAGTTCTACCTGTTTACCGATGAAGCGGGTTTCACAAACCACGGGGCAGTGATTCTACGGAACATGCATTACTGGTCCGTGGACAATCCTCGCTGGCTCAGACAGGTAGAGCGACAGCGACCGTGGACTGTAAATGTATGGTGCGGAATCATTGGCGACCACCTCATTGCTCCTCACTTCATTGCAGGGGCCCAAACAGCTGCAACATACATCGCGTTCCTACAGAATGATCTGCCAACGTTGCTCGAAAATGTCCCACTGGAAACGCGTCGACGTATGTGGTATCAGCATGATGGTGCACCTGCACATTCCGCAATTAACACTAGGCTGACCCTTGACAGGATGTTCGACAGGCGTTTCATAGGACGTTGAGGAGGCATAAATTGGCCAGCCCGTTCTCCTGATCTTACAGCTCTGGACTTTTTTCTGTGGGGTACGTTAAAGGAGAATATGTACCGTGATGTGCCTACAACCCCAGAGAATATGAAACAACGTATTGTGGCAGCCTGCGGCGAAATTACACCAGATGTACTGCGGCGTGTACGCCAGAGATTACGCCAGAGACTGCAATTGTGTGCAGCAAATGATGGCCACGACATTGAACATCTACTGGCCTGACATGTCGGGACAAACTCTATTCCACTCCGTACTTGAAAACGGGAACCACGTGTGTACGTGTACCTCACCTCTCATGGTAACGTGCATGTGCGTCAGTGAAAAAGACGAATAAATAGGTGTTAGCATGTGGACGTAATGTGCTGTTGCAGTCTCTTCTGTACCTAAGGTCCATCACCGTTCCCTTTTGATCCCTTTTGATCTGCGATACACACGTTCGAACAGCGGAGGAGTGATACTCAAGCGTCAACTTTAGGTTACAATATCTCCGGATGTAATTAACATTTTACAATGCAACAAACGGCACTGATTACGTATTTGTTTATATGTTCAGATGTGCTAACAAAAATAACGGGGTTCCATTTAAAAAAACGTAGGTTTGTGTTAAAAAAAATACTTCCGTACATTTTTTATGGTTTGTATTAACCAATTACACTAGCCCCTCTCCTCACGTTCGGTCTGTGGAATCGATGTGTTTCAGGAAATATATCCAGCGGTAATGTTAGGTGACTCACCTCTGTATAAATATTCATATTATTAAGATGTCATTTTACAAGAGTTAGATCAGCCGCGGGAAATCCGTCAGTAATACTTTAGTAACACATTTGCCATTTCTTCTGTTGCTGTATGTGTACTTGCATATGTGATGTGACGACAGATCTCGTCATTTAACAGTGCTGTAACCGCACCTACTACAACGTGCGGTGAAGTGAATCACTTCTTTCTCCTAAATTCAAGGCTGAATGCATATCGTACAAGGTACAGTGTAACACGTCTCGGTCCACTTCGCTGGGTATCACAATGGTTAAAATGTAGAAAGGATTGCTCCCCGAATAAGACAAAGACCAGATCGTATTTTTGAAAGTGCTGCTTTATTGCCTATTTAGAATGACATGGCTGGTTGGAGCTAGGATAGTCCGTGGACGGCGCCGGGCCGGAGTGGGTGTGGCGGTGTGGGTGGCAGCGCTCAGCCCAGGTAGGAGACGGCGCCGGGGTAGATGCCGGGCACGACGCTGCCGAAAGCAGAGTAGTACAGCGTCTCGGCCGGCTGCAGCGCCTCGCGCTGCGACGCCCCCGCCGCCCCCGCCGCCCCCGCAGCTACGGCCGCAGGGGCCGCCGACGCCAGTGAAGCCAGCACCAGCAGCAGAGCCGCCGCCGCCGCCACCGCACGCACCTGTCACCAACACACAAACACACCTTCACGTCACGTCACATTACCACACTCTGACAGTGTCACGCTGCAGGTGTGAAACTACTGCTCCTTAGGTAGAACCACGAAGAACTCCTTCCTGTCGACTGATAAACTGGTGTAAAGCCTCTTTCACTAACGATTCATTGTAAGGTGGCAACGGCCTTGCACCTTACATGAGTCCATTTTACGTGACACTCCAGGTTTTGTTGGAGTAATACTCTAAATTACGGTGTAGGAAATCTATGTGGAAACGCATCGGCACGCGAGAATTTTGTAATTGTAACATTTTGGAAGCGAAAGGCTATTTACAATTTGTACAGACACCTGATGGCACTTATGAGAGTCGAGGGGCATGAAAGGGAAGCAGTGGTTGGGAAGGGAATGAGACAGGGTTGTAGCCTATCACCGATGTTATTCAATCTGTATATTGAGCAAGCAGTAAAGGAAACAAAAGAAAAATTCGGAAAAGGTATTAAAATCCGTGGAGAAGAAATAAAAACTTTGCGGTTCGCCGATGACATAATTCTGTCAGAGACAGCAAAGGACCTGGAGAGCAGCTGAAAGGAATGGACAGTGTCTTGAAAGGAGGATATAAGATGAACATTAACAAAAGCAAAACGAGGATAATGGAGTGTAGTCGAATTTAATTGGGTGATGCTGAGGGAATTAGATTAGGAAATGAGACACTTAAAGGAGTAAAGGAGTTTTGGTATTTGGGGAGCAAAATAACTGATGATGGTCGAAGTAGAGAGGATATAAAATGTAGACTGGCAATGGCAAGGAAAGCGTTTCTGAAGAAGAGAAATTTGTTAACATCGAGTATTGATTGAAGTGTCAGGCAATCGTTTCTGAAAGTAATTGTATGGAGTGTAGCCATGTATGGAAGTGAAACATGGACGATAAATAGTTTGGACAAGAAGAGAATAGGAGCTTTTGAAATGTGGTGCTACAGAGGAATGCTGAAGATTAGATAGGTAGATCACATAACTAATGAGGAGGTATTGAATAGAATTTGGGAGAAGAGGAGTTTGTGGCACAACTTGACTAGAAGAAGGGATCTGTTGGTAGGACATGTTCTGAGGCATCAAGGGATCACCAATTTCGTATTGGAGGACAATGTGGAGGGTAAAAATCGTAAAGGGAGACCCAGAGATGAATACACTGAGTAGATTCAGAAGGATCTAGGCTGCAGTACTTACTGGGAGACGAAGCAGCTTGCACAGGATAGAGTAGCATGGAGAGCTGCATCAAACCAGTCTCAGGACTGAAGACCACAACAACTACAGCTTAACATTGCGAGAAATAAAACACAGTGAATATCAAAATTGGCAGTATGCAAAACAGAGCTCGGCTACGTCCTCGGATAGCCAGAGACGGCCACAGCCTGACGGTATGAATGGTGAACTGGAGAAATGCTGTAATTCGTTTAGAGAGGCCACAGCGGCCCCCAGGCTCTGAGGAATGCGCGGCTGCAGGTGTTCAAGTGTTTACCAGAACAGAGCGTGGATAGTTAAGAGGACTTTCCTGTGCGTGCTCTCGCCTGTGTCCCACTAATATTACTCCTTCGAGTTACTCAAGTGGGGCAGGCCAGGAGTTCCGAATAACAAAACTTCCAATGCAAGAGTCTGTGTTCACTAAGACGGGGAATCCTGCCGAAAAAATCTCGACTGGTCTCTTGGGAGAAAACTTCCAGTAAACGTGTTATTGCCCACAGCTGAGGTTCTTCCCAGCCGGTGAGGGCAGAGTTTACTTGTGAAATTTTGTAGAAATAAAAGAATTGTGGAAAAGAGTTCTATTCCCAGGCCGTACACTGGTCGGCACTGGCAAACTGGGTATTTTGAGAGCTTCTAGTGGTATGATTCGCTCGGTAAAAGTCGAGGTGGGAAAACAGAGGTAGCTGTCTTGCGTTCTGGGCTCTCGTACTGAGAGCACGTTAGCCAAGTTGTCTCCCCCCTTTATCTTTCGCTCTGAGAGGACGCTAGCCGCACCAGCTCTTTGTTGCAGGTAGAGAAGTTGACGGACAGTACTCTGTTGTTCGAATACTGTAGGATTGTACTTTGCAAGACGCCACACGCCGACCGCACGGCCGCGCCGTCGCCGTCGGAGACCGCCGCTACAACAGGAATATTACGGTGAGATCGCTCCTTCTTCGTCCTGTGTTAGGAGTAACGTTAAATAGTTGGATCACGTGCAACTGCTGTTTCCACAGAGGTTTCACGGTACTTTGCGGTGCAGTGGTTCTTCGTATATAAGTTATAAGAGATCGCTTTTTGGACCGATTTTAAAACAGTTACTGCCAATGCCAGTTAGGAGGATAGTTTGTAAATTGTTCATTGTGTTTTATTCAGCATTGATCTGAAGGTTATAACAAAATTATTGTGATTGAGTAGAGCCTTTACTTTCAGTAGTTGATCCTCAATTCACCCTTTTGCTTTATTTTATTTTTGTGTATGTATTTGATGTCACTGAACACCCTAAGTGTTCGTGATCGTTCATGTTTGGAAGTAAACATAGGTGTGATTTATCGTCAACACTACCACAGCAGATTAATTAGGGATGACAGGGCCACATTTTAATCTAGTGTTACCCATTTTTGCGTACAGTTCCACTCCAAATTTCTCTGTAAGTTGTTTGTCAGAGGCGAACACAGACAAAAATCTGACAAAGTGGGTGGGGTGTTACACATTAAATTTTGATATAAACACATCGGACAGGAAATCAGTTATGCCCAGAACATATAACGCTAATACAGTGCAACACCACCTCTAGCCTCGACAAGGGCTTCAGTCCGTTGAGGAAGAGAATTTATAACTCCTTCCAGTGTGTCATATCCAGATCAAGACCTCATTGATGGTTGGGTCATGCACAATAGGGATGCTGACTGCCAAGTTTCACTCACTATTCCAGATAGTCTCAAACATTCTCTATCGGATTAAAATTTGCAAATGCATGAAAGGTACTCCAGCTGAAATTGTAGACATCCATCAGCTGAAACTTCCAGGCTGATTAAAACTGTGTGCCGGATCGAGACTCGAACTCGAGACATTTGCCTTTTGCGGGCAAGTGCTCTACCATCTGAGCTACCCAAGCTCTCCTGCGAACACTGCTTCTGTAAAGTCTGGAAGGTAGGAGACGAGGTACTAGCAGAAGTAAAGCCGTGAGGACGGGGCATCAGTCGTTTCATATCAGCGCACATTCCGCTGCAGAGTGAAAATCTCATTCTGGAACCATTAGCGGTGTACTGGAATGATGACAATGAAAATTTGTGTCCGACCGGGACTCAAACCCGGGATTTCCCCCTGTTGCAGAACGGTGCAACATGGTGAGAATCGAAATTTGTGTGAGCTCATTCATCTCAGCATCCTGACACAGGAAACATTCGAGCAGAATCCACTGAATGCTCCTGCAACTGAAAAATTTACTTCATACCGTTTAAATAACACAGTTTAGTATGTCTCTGGTGTTCTTTATTTTACCTATTACAAAATGGCCATTGAAAGCCTGCGACTGAAAAAACAACAGGTTTGTTTATTTTATAAAAAAATTATGGTGTAAAGAGTGGGGTATAACAAGGTGTGTTGGAATCCTGGATAAAACTAACCTGCTTTCTGAAAAAAGTGTGACATTACTTACTGAACTCCTATACCACAAAGTAACTGGCCTAGTATTTAGTGTTATAGGGCCTGAGTTGCTGCCCCAGACCGCTGTGATTCGATCAGTCTGTGGCGGCAGCCGTCGCGCTTGAGGCGTCATTGTTCGTGGTAAGAGCGGCGCTTTGTTTGCAAATGTGCGCGCGTGCTGGCGGGCAAGCGGCACTCAGTCGCGTCACAAGGACACCGCGGCTTTTCCTCTGAGGACGCCTCGAAGGTGCTCCACGGCGGCCTCTTAAGATAAGGGCCGAGCAAGTTGGTGCAGCGGCAAGGAACAGGAAACGCGTTAAGAGGGGACCTGGATTAAAACCGCTGCCCGGCCAAACACATTTAGGTTTTCTGTGGTTTCCCTAAATCACCTCCACTTCTGCATTTACATTCGCACTCTGCACAGGGTTTCTGCCTGTTCTATTCGTATATGCAGCACGGGAAGATTGGCTCTCTGCGCCTGTTATTAGACTAATTTTGACCTCGCTGTATATGCATGGGGCTGTGGTAATTTCTAGATTTCTTGCTTAACTGTGTTTATAACTTTTCTTGGTGCAACAGTCTGCAGATGTCAGGTACTTGGAATAACGCATCACAAACAACAGATTTACCGAACAATTTTGTTTGCCGGCCGTTGTGGCCGTGCGGTTCTAGGCGCTTCAGTCTGGAACGGCATGACCGCTACGGTCGCAGGTTCGAATGCTGCCTCGGGCATGGGTGTGTGTGATGTCCTTAGGTTAGTTAGTGTTAAGTACTTCTAACTTCTAGGGGACTAATGACCTCAGAAGTTAAGTCCCATAGTGCTCAGAGCCATTTGAAGCCAACTTTATTTCTCTACCGGTTTCGGTTCAATAAAACCATCGTGACTGGAGGGGAAGCTGGACGTTGTTGATTTACACAAAACATATTGGTACAATGGCAAATTCATAGTCCCATTGTACTGATATGTACGTGTAAATCACCAATGTCCAGCTTTGCCCAAGTGACAATGATTTTATGCACTGAAACCGAGAGAGAAAACAATTTGTAAAATTACATTGAAATAAATACCCCTAGCTGAAGGTGGCAGGGGTAAAATACAGGGAGCGAAAGGCTATTTAGAATTTGTACAGAAACCAGATGGCAGTTATAAGAGTCGAGGGACATGAAAGGGAAGCAGTGGTTGAGAACAGAGTGAGACAGGGTTGTAGTCTCTCCCCGATGTTATTCAATCTGTATATTGAGCAAGCAATGAAGGAAACAAAAGAAAAATTCGGAGTAGGTATTAAAATCCATGGAGGAGATATAAAAACTTTGAGGTTCGCCGATGACATTGTAATTCTGTCAGAGACAGTAAAGGACTTGGAAGAGCAGTTGAAGGAAATGGATAGTGTCTTGAAGGGAGGATATAAGAAACAAAAGCGAAACGGGGATAATGGAATGTAGTCGAATTTAATTGGGTGATGCTGAGGGAATTAGATTCGGAAATAAGACACTTAAAGGAGTAAAGGAGTTTTGGTATTTGGGGAGCAAAATAACTGATGATGGTCGAAGTAGAGAGGATATAAAATGTAGACTGGCAATGGCAAGGAAAGCATTTCTGAAGAAGAGAAATTTGTTAACATCGAGTATTGATTGAAGTGTCAGGCAGTCGTTTCTGAAAGTATTTGTATGGAGTGTAGCCATGTATGGAAGTGAAACATGGACGATAAATAGTTTGGACAAGAAGAGAATAGAAGCTTTTGAAATGTGTTGCTACAGAAGAACGCTGAAGATTAGATGGGTAGATCACATAACTAATGAGGATGTATTAAATAGGATTGGGGAGAAGAGAAGTTTGTGGCACAACTTGACTATAAGAAGGGATCGGTTGGTAGGACATGTTCTGAGGCATCAAGGGATCATCAATTTTCTATTGGAGGGCAGCGTGGAGGGTAAAAATCGTAGAGGGAGACGATGAGATGAATACACTAAGCAGATTCAGAAGGATGTAGGTTGCGGTAGGTACTGGGAGATGAAGAAGCTTGCACGGGATAGAGTAGCATGGAGAGCTGCATCAAACCAGTCTCAGGACTGAAGACCACAACAACAACAACCCCTAGCTGCATACAGATGTTGATATAAGTCAACGGGGACAGTTAAAAATGTGTGTCCCGACCGGGATCCGAACCTAGAATCTCCTGCTTAAATGGCAGACGCTCTATCCATCTTTTTTTCCCTTTTCTTTGGCGTTGACCCATGCGCGACCCCGTGACTTTTGGTATGGCATTCCCGCGCGCTAACTACTTTTTTTTCGTTATGGTTCGTTGTGTTTGGTCGTCGCGAACGTCACATGACATCCGTTCAAGTTCATTTGTTGATCCTTTCACTCAATTTTTTTTACAAAGGCCAACCAGCTCTGTGACGGAACACGGTGAGCTACCGTGTCGGCTATCCATCTGAGCCACCGAAGACACAGAGGATAGTACAAGTGCAACGACTTATCTCTGACACGCTTCCTGTGAGACCCACATTCGCAAGTTATTGTCCCGCACTATATTCACAGTGCCCCTGCCTATTATACTCATTACTCGCGGCTTTACAGCGATTCCCGTCAGAGTTCGGGCACTGTGCATCCGCACAGAAGAAGATGTCCGAAAGAACAGATACCATCTTCATATGTAACTAAATTTGTGTTAGTATAGCTTGCCGTTTGCATTGCATTATTTCATGAACTGTGTTCCCTGGAATTTTATAAGGTTACTGCGTGACAGTTGGCGCCTGTCTTTAAATGTCTGCCAGTTCAGGTTTGACAACAAAGATATCTACATCTACATCTACATTTATACTCCGCAAGCCACCCAGCGGTGTGTGGCGGAGGGCACTTTACATGCCACTGTCATTAACTCCCTTTTCTGTTCCAGTCGCGTATGGTTCGCAGGAAGAACGACTGTCTGAAAGCCTCCGTGCGCGGTCGAATCTCTCTAATTTTACATTCGTGATCTCCTCGGGAGGTATAAGTAGTGGGAAGCAATCAATTTATTCGATACCTCATCCAGAAACACACCCTCTCGAAACCTGGCGAGCAAGTTACACCGCGATGCCTAGCGCCTCTCTTGCAGAGTCGGCCACTTGAGTTTGCTAAAATCTCCGTAACGCTATCACTGTAACCAAATAACCCTGTGACGAAACGCACCGCTCTTCTTTGGATTTTCTCTATCTCCTCCGACAACCCGATCTGGTACGGATCCCACACTGATGAGCAATACTCAAGCATAGGTCGAACGAGTGTGTTGTAAGCCACCTCCTTTGTTGATGGAGTACATTTTCTAAGGACTCTCCCAACGAATCTCAACCTGGTACCCGCCTTACCAAAAATTAATTTTATATGATCATTCCACTTCAAATCGTTCCGCATGCATACACCCAGATATTTTACAGAAGTAACTGCTACCAGTGTTTGTTCCGCTATCATATAATCATACAATAATATATGAGATCATTTGTGCTTCTCTTCTTAGTATAAGTTAATTATCTACTGTTATAAGCAAGGGTTTTAGTAGACTGAAGTATGCCACCAGCTTCACTTATGTGTTGATTCTATTTCATATCTACATCTACATCTACGTACTTCACAAGTCACCACACAGTGTGTGGCGGAGGTACGCTGTACCACTACTCGTCATTTCCTGTCCTGCTCCACTTGCAAATAGAGCAAAGGAGAAACGATTGTCTGTGTTCCTCTGTATGAGCCCTACCTACAAATTACATCCAGATACTTATATGACTGACGCAATGATTCTTTAAGGCAAATATAGGTATGGTTCCCTCGAAAATGGCGACTCAAAAACTGTGATAAGAGTAGTTCTGCTAACACATATAATTAGCATGCGTTCTGTGGATTCCATGGACACTGGTACATCTAGAGTAACATGGACTCAACAGGGGGAAGGCCGGCCGGTGTGGCCGAGCGGTTCTAGGCGCTACAGACTGGAACCACGCGATGGCTATGGTCGCAGGTTCGAATCCTGCCTCGGGCATGGATGAGTATGATGTCCTTATGTTAGTTAGGTTTAAGTAGTTCTAGGTTCTAGGGGACTAATGGCCTCAGAAGTCACGTCCCATAGTGCTCGGAGCCATTTGAACCATTTGAGCCATCTACAGGGGGGAGATCCAGCTAAATGACGCCTTCAGTCCTCGCTGATTATACGTATGGTTAATCATCTTGACAGGACCAACTACCAGGGGTTCTAACTGCCGCCTAATCACCTGAGCGGCAAGCTCAAGTCTCTCTCACCACCAGGTCACCACCAACGCAGCCGACCATCTCGTTGTAGGCGGGCTGTGCCAGAAGGCCACATCATCTCTGAGATTACTTGACCGCCAGCCAGGGATGTTGACTGCGCAAGCTCTCTCCACGGCTGGGAGGTGCTGAAGAGAGCAGCTAATGGTGACCTACTACAACACTTCGCTGTTGGTTCCATGTGTCGTGGACCACCTTCCAGCGCAGCCAGATGTGGGCCAGAGGGTGTCACAGGAACTACTGGAGTAATAAAGCGATTCCAGAATGAGATTTTCACTCTGCAGCGGAGTGTGCGCTGATATGAAACTTCCTGGCAGATTAAAACTGTGTGCCCGACCGAGACTCGAACTCGGGACCTTTGCCTTTCGCGATTGTATTGCCTTGGAATGGCTTCTGAGGTATCCTGACCTACCATTTCCACCTGCGCACGCCCGCACAAACTATAAAGATCCAAGCCATGTTTTGTACTGTTATTTACTCAATTTCCATAAGGCCTTTTAATTATTTCTGCCATGAACTCTTCCATTGCTCACTCAAAAACCCGCGTTTTTTGAAAGGTTTTCACAGTAAATGTCGGTGTCTCACAGTCATAATTCTAAATTAGTAATAGATAGACTTTCAGACCCACGGAAAGCTTTGTTCTGAAACTAACGAAAAACTTGTACGAAAAGCTCACAGTTACGAGTCTTGACAAATTAAGGTGTCTGAAAATCCAGTCTCTTGAGGTTTCTCACTGGGAAGTAGCAAGTTTCTGGTACTGCGTTTCTCGCCATCTTAAAAAACATCGATCTTCACTCCCGAGATATGCGGCCTTTGTATTGTCTTTGTCTCACTTTTATAACTTAAGTTTCTGACATTCATGTAACTGCAGACAGCATACTCCCTCTCACAACCAGGGCCCGTTATACAGCGATGTCACTGTTATTAAATGGCTGATTTGTACGCCTACCTTATAATCATATGAAATCGCTCTTTGGTGGTCATATTTTCAGCTTACTCTCGAACCGACCCTTTCTGTGACCCTACTCGTATTTAGCACCGGGCGAGGTGGCTCCCATCCAGCCATCCAAATTTAAGTTTCTGTGGTTTACCTAAACACAAATAGGCAACGGCCTTGCCGCAGTGGATACACCAGTTCCCGTCAGATCACCGAAGTTAAGCGCTGTCGGGCGTTGCCGGAACTTGGATGGGTGACCATCCGGGCCACCATGAGCTGTTGCCATTTTTCGAGGTGCACTCAGCCTCGTGATGCTAACCGAGGAGCTAATCGACCGAATAGTTGCGGCTCCAGTCATAGAAAACTATCATAACGACCAGGAGACCGGTGTGCTGACCACACACCCCTTCTGTCCGCATCCTCAGTTGAGGATGACACGGCGTTCGGATGGTCCCGATGGGCCACTTGTGGCCTGAAGACGGTGTGCTGCTGTGCTTTAAACGCAAATAAATTTCAATTTCTCATCATCAAACAATATAACCGACTTGAAAAGTACATGCTGGAAATGTGGTTGAGTGAATGTGAACTGCTCCATAAACTAGTTCCGAAATCCTTGAAAGTTGCTGCGAGCTTTCGTTCCTTAAATAACCTCCATGTCCAAAATAAGTATCAAAATTAGGATGAAGAGGTTTCGGGCACTCTGATGAAGTTCTCTGAACGTGCAAATTTCATCCTTTACGTTAGTTTCTGTGCTGAATATTGTGCTGTATATGTGTCGAAGACCCTATTCTTCAAAGTAACAGATAGAAGAAAGACACATTTGCAGTGAAAAAAAAAAACATTTGCACTAAAATTAAAATTTCCACAAAATAATGGTAGTTTCCGATGGCTCAATAGTTGAGTCTGGACATTTGCTTTACACTGGAAACTGTAGTGAGTGCAATAGGAGATACCGGTCGCTTATATGTCAGTCCATTATTCTAATCTGAAAAGATCACGTTGTCTATGTGACAAACTTTTCGTCAGTCATTCTACATCTGCTGTTCGATATAGAGCGCTTTTAGTCTTTTTCACGCATTAGAGTCTTCGGCATTTTCGACGTAAGCCAGCCTCGTGACATCAAAAACCGGAATTAACTGATTTTGAAACACAACTTATTTTCTTTATTGGCATTTGGCCATCGCCACCCAGCCACCAATCAAATTTACATAGCATCAGACTCTACAACACTAATAAATCAGCACACAAAATCTAGAATTGTTCTATAGATGACATTCTTCTAATTTTGCGCTGAAAAGAGTGCTGGCAGTGCAGTGTATCAGTAGATAAGCGTAGCTTTATCATTAGTCTACGAAATTCTACTACTGCTGGCTATCCCAGCCGAAAACCGATCTTTCAACTCGATCAGCCGTCAATGATGACAGCTTATTCTTGTGTAAACAGTTTATCGTTCACGTTTCACTTACATACAGAACTACACACCAAATACTTCCAAAAAAGGCTTCCTTTCACTTAAATACGTATTCGATGCTAACAAATTTCTCTTCTTCACAAACGTTTTTCTTGCCACAGCCAGACTACATTTTATATCATCTCTGCTTCGGCGTTCATCAGTTTTTTTTTGCTTCCCAAATAGAAAGAATCGTATATTGTATTGTATGTGAAGCGGGGGCCGAGAAACGACAGAGAGGCTCCGTCCTAACCGCTGCCGCAGTGGTCCACAACCCCACGACGACTACCGCAGTCCACTTCACCCCTCCGCCGCCCCACACCGAACCCAGGGTTATTGTGCGGTTCGGCCCACGGTGGACCGCCCAGGGAGCGTTTCACACCAGACGAGTGTAACCCCTGCGTTTGCGTGGTAGAGCAATGGTGTTGTACTCGTACGTGAACTTATTTGCCCAGCAACCGCCGACATAGTGTAGCTGAGGCGGAATAAGGGAAACTAGCCCGGGTTCGCCGAGGCAGATGGAAATCCGCCTAAAAACCATCCACAAACTGGCTGGCTCACCGGACATCGACGCAAGTCCGCCGGGCGGATTCGTGCCGGAGACATGGCACTCATTCCCAATCCGGAGAGCCGTGCATTGGACCGCACGGCTAACCGGGCGGGCAAATTCCTATGTTACTTTAAGTCTCTCGTTTCCTAATATAATTCCTTCACCTTCTTCGACTACGTTCCATTAATCTCGTTTTGCCTTTGTTGGTCTTTGTATTATATCTTGCTTTCAAGGCTGTCATTTCCGTTCAACAGTTCTTCCAGGTCCTTTGCTGTCTGACAGGATTACGTCCTCGGCGAAAACCAAACTTTTTTACTTCTTCTACCTGAACTGTGATTCCCACTATAAATTTTTATTCTGTTTTCTTCTTGCTCAGTGTACAGACTGAATAACTTCGACGATACGCTACGACTCTGCCCCACTCCGTTCTCAACCATTGCTTCCCTTCCATACCCCTCGACTCTTATACTGCCACCTGATTTCTGTACAAATTGTAAATTACCTTTCGCTCCTTGTATTTTATCTGTACTACCTTCAAAACTTCAAAGAGAGTATTACAGTCAAAAACGTCAGAACCTTTCTCTAAGACTACAAAAGGTAGGTTTGCTTTCCTTAAGGTATCTTCTGAGATGAGTTGTAGGGTCGGTATTGCAACCCGTGTTCCTACATTTCTCCGAAATCCAAACTGATCTTAAATAAGGTCACCTTCTACCAGTTTTTCCGTTCTGTTGTAAGGAATTAGTATTAGCATTTTGCAGCCATGACTGAGTAAAGATAGTTCAGTAATAGTCACACCTGTCAGCAGTTGCTTTCTTTGGATTGGAATTATTGCATTCTTCTTAAAACCTGAGTGTATTTCTCCTGCCTCATGTGTCTTGCACACCGGATAGAAGAGCTTCGTCGCGGCTGCCTCTCTCAGGGCTATTAGTAGTTCCGACGGAATGTTGTCTACATCCAGGGCCACGTTTCGACTTAGGTCTTTCAGTGCTCTGTCAAATTCTTTACGCAGTTTCGTACCACCAATGTCTTCTTCATCTCTCTTTCGTAATATCGCCTTCACATTCATCTCCCTTTCTAGTAGCTCCATATACTCCTTACTTCTTTGCTTAGGACTGGTTTTCCATCTGCGCTCTTTATATTCTATATTTCCTTTTCTTTTCTCGAAAGGTCCCTTTAATTTTCCTGTAAGCGTTATCTACTTTTCCTCTTGCGAAATACGCTTCTCAAATGTTTACATTCGTCCTCTAGCGATTCCTGCTTCGCTGTTTTACATTTCCTATCAATACCTTTTGTTAGACGTTTGTATTCTCTTATCCTTCATAATTTTCTGCTTTTATATATTTTCTCCTTTCATCAGTTAAATTCAATACCTCCTGCGTTATCCAAGGATTTCTACTAGTCCTTATCTTTTTTATCTACTTGATCCTCCATTGCCTCCCCTACTTTAACTGATAAAGCTACACATTCCTCTTAAAAACTCTACTATCTGTGGTTATTTCAATATATCCAGGTCCTGTCTACTTAATTTCCTGTTCTAATCAATCGTTGTCTAATGCTCCCTCTTAAACACTCTACTATCTGTGGTTATTTCAATATATCCAGGTCCTGTCTACTTAATTTCCTACCTCTGTACAATTTCTTTAGGTTTGATCTACGGTTCATAACCAATAAATTGTGGACAGAGTTTACGTCTGTTCCTGGAAATCTCTTATAATTTAAAATTTGGCTCCGAAATCTCTATCTGACCATTATATAATCTAACTGGAACCTCTCGGCATCTTCAGGTCTCTTTCACGTATACAACCTTCTTTTGATTCTTAAACGAAGTGTTAGGGATCATTAAGTTATGCTGTGTGCGAAATTTTTCCATATCTTCATTATCTGGAGGTAATTGGCATATAAACTGGTGCTACAGTGGTGGGTGTTGTCTTTGTGTCTGTTTTGACTACGATAACTCGTTCGCTATGCTGTTCATCTGCAGTAGACCTGTTTCATTTTGTATTTCTGACCCTTTATTCATCTAACCTGATGTCCTGTTGCTCCTACCACCGAACTTCACTAATTCTTATTATATCCAACTTCAGACTATCCATTTCCCTTTTTAAGTTTTTCTAAGGTACATTCGCGATTGAAGGATCTAACATTCCACGCTCCGATCCGTGGAACGACAATTTTGTTTCTCCTGATGTCGACATCCTCCTCAGTTCTCCCCGCCTGGAGATCCGAGAGGGGGAATATTTTACCTCCGGCATATTTTAGCCAAGAAGATGCCATAATCATTTAACCATACAGTAATATTTCTGCTATGAAAAAAAGAACTCACACACCTGTGTTTATCGCGATTTCAGTAGCAGTTGTAATAGTGGTCTCCAGAAATAGCTGCAACGAGTCAACTTTCGTGATGCTTCAATTTTTATTTACGTCACCTAGCGGCTCATCATCTGAAGGTACTCACTTTTAACAAATATTTGGAGCATTGTGGGGGTCGCGTGGAGTTATCAGTATCCATGGATTCATTCCAGGTGCACACATTTAGTTACGATAATATTTGTAACACTATACAAAACTTTGCCACCGGTAAATTTTTATAGTGCTATGGATTTAACGTAGCTGGCAAACATAAATTATGTTTTTCACAGTAAAATGTGCAGCAGGAATAAGCTGGCGAAAACTTAAATTATGTTTTTCAGAGCAAAATGTGCACCAGGAGTAATCCGGCGAATGCTCATAAATTTACATGATCCTCACAATGGTCAAAACATTCATTACAAATGTATACATCTGATGATGAGGCGCTAAGTGATTCAAAACATGTCATGATAAATTAAAATTGAAACATCAGGAAACACGATTAGTTGCAGTTATTTCTGGAAATAATTATTCATCTCAGATGCAGTGTTCCACAGCCGTAATGGATAATAATAATCTAAGAATGATCTTGTAACTGCCTGAGAGAGTTTTTAACCAAGAAGTGACAGCCTTTTTGCTACAGGCATTGTAACGTAAGTAGGAAATCATTTTATGAAAAGAGCGGGTGTGTGTATAAGTAAGTACTTAACGTATCAGGTGACAATATACGTGAGGTAATAATAATGAGTGTGAAATCAAAGTAGTCGAAGGAAGATGGAAGAAATGGGAGAGGAAAAGGAGAGTAGGAATAGAAGTGATAATGGGAGAAAGAAAACTGGAAAGACGGAATGAAAGAATTTACAAAAAGGAACCAGTGATATCAGATGGAGGAAAAGACAAGAAGAGAAGCGTTAAAAAGTGTTGCACTGCAAAAGGACCTCTTCTCCGAGATTATCGATTCGAAGGAAATGACAGTCACTTTCTTCTCAAAAAGAGATAGCACACACAGTGGCAATTTATAGTGCCATTGCGGGGACACTACGACTGAAGAATGATTTAGCGGATTAAGTGAGAGTAGTTGAACTTCTTAGCCAAGATCGCTTGTGAACAACTTTTATTGTCGGTTACTGGTTTCGGTAAGCATAGTTATCTTCTTCAGTTCTCAATAATAGGTTATATAGGGACATTTAATAACCTTTTATGGTTGTGAACGGCCAGTGTCGGTTGGCCAGTCAGTGTGCTCCCTGCCGCCGTTGGATAAGCAGCCGCTGCAGCAAGTCGTATAACCCTAGCTTACTTATTTGTTAGATAGTTTAATTAATTTCTTTGCGTGTTTTTGGGTACTTGCATTGTTTAATTCATATATCTCGGGCGTATTATAGTATTTGAGGGTTGTAGCATCGCGCCTTAGTACCTGAATAGTGCAAATTCGCGTAGTCGTCTGTCTTCTGTTTTTGTTGTGAACGGCCAGTGTCGGTTGGTCACAGTCAGTGTGCTCCCTGCCGCCGTTGGATAAGCAGCCGCTGCAGCAAGTCGTATAACCCTAGCTTACTTATTTGTTAGATAGTTTAATTAATTTCTTTGCGTGTTTTTGGGTACTTGCATTTTTTAATTCATATATTTCGGGCGTATTATAGTATTTGAGGGTTGTAGCATCGCGCCTTAGTACCTGAATAGTGCAAATTCGCGTAGTCGTCTGTCTTCTGTTTTTGTTGTGAACGGCCAGTGTCGGTTGGCCAGTCAGTGTGCTCCCTGCCGCCGTTGGATAAGCAGCCGCTGCAGCAAGTCGTATAACCCTAGCTTACTTATTTGTTAGATAGTTTAATTAATTTCTTTGCGTGTTTTTGGGTACTTGCATTGTTTAATTCATATATTTCGCGCGTATTATAGTATTTGACAGTTGTAGCATCGCGCTTTAGTGTTTACTTCGTAGATTCTTATTTAAATTGCGTGTGAGTTTCGTATAGGAGGTGCAATTTCGAGTTTTAGTTACTGTAATCGTAAATTCAGCAGATTATAGCGCAGTCGTTAGGCATTTGTACAGGTTAGTTGATACATTCTTTGTGTGTTCCGCTTGCGTTATCTAGGCACGGACTCGTGTTTCAGTAACTGTTGTTAAACATCAATTAGAATGGACAGGGACTGCGATTGCTGTGTTCGGATGAGGGCTGACTTGGCATCCCTTCGCTCACAACTGCAATCGGCGCTGACTTCGGTCGCGCAGCTTGAGGCTGTTGCCAATGGGCACCACTGTGGGGAGCCGGACTCGGGTATCACGGGGATGTCAACCTCATCCCGTCTGTCCCCAGATCGGTCTGCCGCTGTGGTTGCCCCGGTTGCTGCCCGCAGTGGGGCTGAGCCCTCGCCTGTGGTTGATTGGGAGGTCGTTCCAAGGCGTGGCAGGCAGCGAAAGGCGTCCCCGGAGGCTGATCAGAAAGCCTCCCCGGTGCGTCTGACAAACCGGTTTCAGGCACTGTCTCTGGCTGAGCCAGATGCAGCCGCCTGCCCTGTTTCAGAGGATCATTCTCAGCCTTCAAGGTCCGGGCAATCGCAGAGGGTGGGCTTACTGGTAGTTGGGAGCTCCAATGTTAGGCGCGTAATGGGGCCCCTTAGGGATATGGCGGCTAAGGAGGGGAAGAAATCCAGTGTGCACTCCGTGTGCATTCCGGGAGGAGTCATTCCTGATGTGGAAAGGGTCCTTCCGGATGCCATGAAGAGCACAGGGTGCAGCCAGCTGCAGGTGGTGGCACATGTCGGCACTAATGACGTGTGTCGCTTTGGATCTGAGGAAATTCTCTCTGGATTCCAGCGGCTATCTGATTTGGTGAAGGCTGCCGGTCTTGCTTACGAGATGAAGGCAGAGCTCACCATCTGCAGCATCGTTGACGGAACCGACTGCGGACCTTTGGTGCAGAGCCGGGTGGAGGGTCTGAATCAGAGGCTCAGACGGTTTTGCGACCGTATTGGCTGCAGATTCCTTGACTTGCGCCATAGGGTGGTGGGGTTTCGGGTTCCGCTGAATAGGTCAGGAGTTCACTACACTCAGCTGGCGGCTACACGGGTAGCGGAGGCTGTGTGGCATGGACTGGGCGGTTTTTTAGGTTAGAAGGCCTCGGGAAAGTGCGGGATGGGCTGCAATGTCAAAGGGTGCTTGGCAATTACAGGACGTGCTTGGATCAAGGAACAGTCGGAATTATAGTTGTAAACTGTTGTAGTTGCGCTGGAAAAGTCCCTGAGCTTCAAGCGCTAATAGAAAGCACAGAAGCTGATATCGTTATAGGTACAGAAAGCTGGCTAAAGCCTGAAATAAGTTCTGCAGAAATTTTTACGAAGTCTCAGACGGTGTTCAGGAAAGATAGATTAGGCAGAATTGGTGGTGGAGTGTTGGTGTCTGTCAGTAGTGGTTTATCTTGTAGTGAAGTCGAAGTAGATACTCCGTGCGAATTGGTGTGGGTGGAGGTTATACTTAACAGCCGAATTAAGTTAATAATTGGCTCCTTCTACCGACCCCCAGACTCCGATGATACAGTTGCGGAACAGTTCAGAGAAAGTTTGAGTCTCGTAACAAATAAATACCCCACTCATACGGTTATAGTTGGTGGGGACTTCAACCTACCCTCGGTATGTTGGCAAAAATACTTGTTCAAAACCGGTGGTAGGCAGAAAACGTCTTCCGAGATTGTCCTAAATGCATTCTCCGAAAATTATTTAGAGCAGTTAGTCCACGAACCCACGCGAATTGTAAATGGTTGCGAAAACACACTTGACCTCTTGGCCACAAACAATCCAGAGCTGATAGAGAGCATCATGACTGATACAGGGATTAGTGATCACAAGGTCATTGTAGCTAGGCTCAATACCATTTCTTCCAAATCCATCAGAAACAAACGCAAAATAATTTTATTTAAAAAAGCGGATAAAGTGCCACTAGAAGCCTTCCTAAAAGACAATTTCCATTCCTTCCGAACTGACTATGCGAATGTAGACGAGATGTGGCTCAAATTCAAAGATATAGTAGCAACAGCAATTGAGATATTCATACCTCATAAATTGGTAAGAGATGGAACGGATCCCCCGTGGTACACAAAAAAGGTCCGAACGCTGTTGCAGAGGCAACGGAAAAAGCATGCGAAGTTCAGAAGAACGCGAAATCCTGAAGATGGGCTAAAATTTACAGACGCGCGAAATTTGGCACGTACTTCGATGCGAGATGCCTTTAATAGGTTCCACAACGAAACATTGTCTCGAAATTTGGTAGAAAATCCGAAGAAATTCTGGTCGTATGTAAAGTACACAAGCGGCAAGACGCAGTCAATACCTTCGCTGCGCAGTGCCGATGGTACTGTTATCGACGACTGTGCCGCTAAAGCGGAGTTATTGAACGCAGTTTTCCGAAATTCCTTCACCAGGGAAGACGAATGGAATATTCCAGAATTTGAAACACGAACATCTGCTAGCATGAGTTTCTTAGAAGTAGATACCTTAGGGGTTACGAAGCAACTCAAATCGCTTGATACGGGCAAGTCTTCAGGCCCAGATTGTATACCGATTAGGTTCCTTTCAGATTACGCTGATACTATAGCTCCCTACTTAGCACTCATATACAACCGCTCGCTCACCGATAGATCTGTACCTACAGATTGGAAAATTGCGCAGGTCGCACCAGTGTTCAAGAAGGGTAGTAGGAGTAATCCATTTAACTACAGACCTATATCATTGACGTCGGTTTGCAGTAGGGTTTTGGAGCATATACTGTATTCAAACATTATGAATCACCTCGAAGAGAACGATCTATTGACACGTAATCAGCATGGCTTCAGAAAACATCGCTCTTGTGCAACGCAGCTAGCTCTTTATTCGCACGAAGTAATGGCCGCTATCGACAGGGGATCTCAAGTTGATTCCGTATTTCTAGATTTCCGGAAAGCTTTTGACACCGTTCCTCACAAGCGACTTCTAATCAAGCTGCGGAGCTATGGGGTATCGTCTCAGTTGTGCGACTGGATTCATGATTTCCTGTCAGGAAGGTCGCAGTTCGTAGTAATAGACGGCAAATCATCGAGTAAAACTGAAGTGATATCAGGTGTTCCCCAGGGAAGCGTCCTGGGACCTCTACTGTTCCTGATCTATATAAATGACCTGGGTGACAATCTGAGCAGTTCTCTTAGGTTGTTCGCAGATGATGCTGTAATTTACCGTCTAGTAAGGTCATCCGAAGACCAGTATCAGCTGCAAAGAGACTTAGAAAAGATTGCTGTATGGTGTGTCAGGTGGCAGTTGACGCTAAATAACGAAAAGTGTGAGATGATCCACATGAGTTCCAAAAGAAATCCGTTGGAATTCGATTACTCGATAAATAGTACAATTCTCAAGGCTGTCAATTCAACTAAGTACCTGGGTGTTAAAATTACGAACAACTTCAGTTGGAAGGACCACATAGATAATATTGTCGGGAAGGCGAGCCAAAGGTTGCGTTTCATTGGCAGGACACTTAGAAGATGCAACAAGTCCACTAGAGAGACAGCTTACACTACACTCGTTCGTCCTCTGTTAGAATATTGCTGCGCGGTGTGGGATCCTTACCAGGTGGGGTTGACGGAGGACATCGAGAGGGTGCAAAGAAGGGCAGCTCGTTTTGTATTAACGCGTTATAGAGGAGAGAGTGTGGCAGATATGATACACGAGTTGGGATGGAAGTCATTACAGCATAGACGTTTTTCGTCGCGGCGAGAGCTTTTTACGAAATTTCAGTCACCAACTTTCTCTTCCGAATGCGAAAATATTTTGTTGAGCCCAACCTATCTAGGTAGGAATGATCATCAAAATAAAATAAGAGAAATCAGAGCTCGAACAGAAAGGTTTAGGTGTTCGTTTTTCCCGCTCGCTGTTCGGGAGTGGAATAGTAGAGAGATAGTATGATTGTGGTTCGATGAACCCTCTGCCAAGCACTTAAATGTGAATTGCAGAGTAGTCATGTAGATGTAGATGTAGATGTATGGAAATCTGAAGCTGATAACCATGCCGGCCGTTGTGGCCAAGCGGTTCTAGGCGCTTAAGTCTGGAACCGCGCTACCGCTCCGGTCGCAGATTCGAATCCTGCCTCGGGCATGGATGTGTATGGTGTCCTTAGGTTTGTTAGGTTTAAGTAGTTCTAAGTTCTAGGGGACTGATGACCTCAGATATTAAGTCCCATAGCTGTCAGAGCCATGTGAACCATTTGTGATAACCATGAGTCCCGAAACCGGTATCCTACAATAAAGGTTGTTTACAAGCGATCTTGACTAAGAAGTTCACCCTCTCTCAAGCAGTTAATACAGATCGCCCCTTATGACTCAAGATGAGTAAACTAATAGATTTAGTGGACCTCTCATTTTATGGATAGGTGGGGTCAATGAACTGTATAGACTGAAACTTAGTGCTGTTTCGATGAGATTATTGGAGTTTAATGTACGAGGAGAGGTAATGTAGCGTAAATAGGCTGAGCAGCTGGTGAACAAAAGGGAGCTTATAAAATCACGCTACGTTGCTTGTTACCACCAGCGTTAACTGAGAATCGGAGTCGCTGAAAGCGCCAAACAGTTGAAGGCTGGGGTGAGTTTCATCTACATCTACATCTACATCCATAC
The DNA here is from genome assembly GCF_023897955.1 of Schistocerca gregaria. NCBI lineage: Eukaryota > Metazoa > Arthropoda > Insecta > Orthoptera > Acrididae > Schistocerca > Schistocerca gregaria. The sequence goes on from NC_064922.1 coordinate 873,291,048, forward strand.
TCCGCAAGCCACCTGACGGTGTGTGGCGGAGGGTACCCTGAGTACCTCTATCGGTTCTCCCTTCTATTCCAGTCTCGTATTGTACGTGGAAAGAAGGATTGTCGGTATGATTCTGTGTGGGCTCTAATCTCTCTGATTTTATCCTCGTGGTCTCTTCGCGAGATATACATAGGAGGGAGCAATATACTGCTTGACTCTTCGGTGAAGGTCTGTTCTCGAAACTTTAAGACAAGCCCGTACCGAGCTACTGAGCGTCTCTCCTGCAGAGTCTTCCACTGGAGTTTATCTATCATCTCCGTAACGCTTTCGCGATTACTAAATGATCCTGTAACGAAGTGCGCTGCTCTCCGTTGGATCCTCTCTATGTCTTCTATCAACCCTATCTGGTGCGGATCCCACACTGCTGAGCAGTATTCAAGCAGTGGGCGAACAAGCGTACTGTAACCTACTTCCTTTGTTGTCGGATTGCGTTTCCTTAGGATTCTTCCAATGAATCTCAGTCTGGCATCTGCTTTACCGACGATCAACTTTATATGATCATTCCATTTTAAATCACTCTTAATGCGTACTCCCAGATAATTTATGGAATTAACTGCTTCCAGTTGCTGACTTGCTATTTTGTAGCTAAATGATAAGGGGCCTATCTTTCTATGTGTTCGCATCACATTACACTTGTCTACATTGAGATTCAATTGCCATTCCGTGCACCATGCGTCAATTCGCTGCAGATCCTCCTACATTTCAGTACAATTTTCCATTGTTGCAACCTCTCGATACACCACAGCATCATCTGCAAAAAGCCTCAGTGAACTTCCGATGTCATCCACCAGGTCATTCATGTATATTGTGAATAGCAACGGTCCTATGACATTCCCCTGCGGCACACCTGAAATGACTCTTACTTCGGAAGACTTCTCTCCATTGAGAATGAGATGCTGCGTTCTGTTATCTAGGAACTCCTCAATCCAATCACACAATTGATCTGATAGTCCGTAGGCTCTTACTTTGTTCATTAAACGCCTGGGGGCAACTGTGTCAAACGCCTTGCGGAAGTCAAGAAACACGGCACCTACCTGTGAACCCGTGTCTAAGGCCGTCTGAGTCTCGTGGACGAATAGCGCGAGCTGGGTTTCACACGACCGTCTTTTTCGAAACCCATGCTGATTCCTACAGAGTAGATTTCTAGTCTCCAGAAAAGACATTATACTCGAACATAATACGTGTTCCAAAATTCTATAACTGATCGACGTCCCTTCTTGAAAACGGGGATGACCTGTGCCCTTTTCCAATCCTTTGGAACGCTTGGCTCTTCTAGAGACCTATGGTACACCGCTGCAAGAAGGAGGGCAAGTTCCTTCGCGTACTCTGTGTAAAATCGAACTGGTATCCCATCAGGATAGTGTTAGTTGAAACCGTGAGGTGTTATTAATAATGAGACAGAAGGTACAGAAAGCGAGAACGGAACACAGAGGAGGAGCGATACTCACGACGAAGCTGTTCATGTTTGACGGTGTGGCTGTGGCGATGCCGGCAGAAGATGCCAGAAGCTGCCGCTGGCGGCTTTTTATACCGAGCAGCGCCGCGCCGAGCTGCGCTGTGCCGTTAGGCCTAACGACAGGGCTGGGTCGTCCTTGTCACTCTTTGCTTCGAGGTTTATCGAACACGATCAGCCAGAAGTATATTACGTATGCAATGCTGGCGTGTGATCCTGCAAAATGCATGCAAAACGTGCCCTACTTCTTTCAGCTGCCTTTCTTAACCAAGGAATTCTAACTAACATTTGCTAACGTCAATTTTACTGTTACTATATGCACTGATAAGAAACGAGGTGAATCTCGCAGAATCGATTGGCGAAGGAATATATATCAAACGCTGACTACAGTAGGGCCGGGATGATAGTACATGTGTTACGACGTCCAGGAATAACTTCCAGTCTTAGATCACAACGTCTAATTTGTAATCAGATTATTAATTTCGGTCAGTAATGAACATCATCAGACCTGAGTAGAAGCGTGTTGCATTGTACACAACTGGCCATTAAAATTGCTACACCAGGAAGAAAAGCACATGATAAACGGGTATTCATTGGACAAATATATTTTACTAGAACTGACATGTGATTACATTTCCACGCAATTTGCGTGCATAGATCCTGAGAAATCAGTACCCAGAACAACCACCTCTGGCAGTAATAACGGCCAAGATACGCCTGGGCATTGACTCAAACAGAGCTTGGATGGCGTGTACAGGTACAGCTGCCCATGCAGCTTCAACACGATACCACAGTTCATCAAGAGTAGTGACTGGCGTATTGTGACGAGCCAGTTGCTCGGCCACCATTGACCAGACGTTTTCAATTGGTGAGAGATCTGGAGAATGTGCTGGCTAGGGTATCAGTCGAACATTTTCTGTATCCAGAAAGGCCCGTACAGGATCTACGACATGCGGTCGCGCATTATCCTGCTGAAATGTAGGGTTTCGTAGGGATCGAATGAAGGGTAGAGGCACGGGTCGTAACACATCTCAAATGTAACTTCCACTGTTCAAAGTGCCGTCTATGCGAAGAAGAGGTGGCCGAGACGTGCAACCAATGGCACCGCATACCACCACGCCCAGAGACACGCCAGTATGGGGATGACGAATAGACGCTTCCAATGTGCGTTCACCGCGATGTCACCAAAACGGATGCGACCATCATGGTGATGTAAACAGAAGCTGCATTCATCCGAAAAAAGGACGTTTTGCCAATCGTTGTTGAACACACCATCGCAGGCGCTCGTGTCTGCGATGCAGAGTCAAGGGTAACCTCAGCCATGGTCTCCGAGGTGATAGCCCATGCTGATTCAAACGTCGCCGAACTGTTCGTGCAGATGGTGTTGTCTTTGCAAACGTCCCCATCTATTGACTCAGGGATCGAGACGTGACTGCACGATCCGTTACAGCCATGCAGATAGCGTGCCTGTCATCCCGACTGCTAGTGATACGAGGCCGTTGGGATCCAGCACGGCGTTCCGTATTACCCTCCTGAACCCACCGATTCCATATTCTGCTAACAGTCATTTGATCTCTACCAACGCGAGCAGCAATGTCGCGATACGATAAACCGCAATCGCGTTAGGCTACAATCAGTCCTTTATCAAAGTCGGAAACGTGATGGTACGCATTTCTCATCCTTACACGAGGCATCGCAAACAACGTTTCACCAGGCAACGCCGGTCAACTGCTGTTTGTGTATGAGAAATCGGTTGGAAACTTTCCTCATGTCAGCACGTTGTAGGTGTTGCACCAACCTTGTGTGAATGCTCATTTGCATATCACAGCATCTTCTTCCTGTCGGTTAAATTTCGCGTCTGTAGAACGTCATCTTCCTGGTGTAGCAATTTTAATGGCCAGTAGTGTACATATCCCGCCACTGGGTGTGATGTTGCTGTCAAAATCATTGCCCCACCACTTCTAATGTCGTTATATGTTCATGCAACACGTTCGTACTTGGATCTGAAGATGGTTATTACCACCAAAAATTATTAAACTGATTACAAATAAACATTATGATGCAAGACATATGGTTCAAATTGCTCTGACCACTATGGGACATAACATCTGAGGTCATCAGTCCCCTAGAACCTACTTAAACCTAACTAATCTAAGGACATCACACACATCCATGCCCGAGGCAGGATTCGAACCTGCGACCTTAGCGGTCGCGCGGTTGCAGGCTGAAGCACCTAGAACCGCTTGGCCACACCGGCCGGCGATTCGAGACAGGAACTGTAATAAAACTGTCAGTGTTTCGTGACTATGTCACAACTTGTTGTGTGGTGCTGTCGTAGCGGAAGGAGACAAAAATATATGGGGTGAAGCAGTAGAGCCACCCGAAATACAGAGTGATTTTTCAGAATGAGGAGAAACTTCAGGAAACAATTCTTAGAGGATAAGGTGCCAAAAATGATCATATGGACACATGGGCCGGAACTTTATTCCAATGGAGATGCGTCCATTTGAATGCGGAAATAAAATGTCTTTGACAGTGTCCAAGGTATCAGCAGCCCCTCAGCTGGCCCGCCAGCTTGGGGTGGGTGAGACGACGTAGTGGAACTTTCTCAAGACAACCGCCATTTTCCGTATCACGTAACGATTGCGGGCATTATTACCAACGAAATTGCTTCCGCGGTGATGGTTTTGTCACTGGTTCGTCGCGCAGACCATCACGGAACTTAGATTTTTGTCATCCACCCTATTCAGATACGAGGCTCCTTTTACGAGAAGTGGTGTCGCCAACCTTCGCAACTCCTATCTATGCCCGATGGAGAATGTCCGTGGTACGGTGGCAGTGCGCCGTGCAGCTTGCTGGGTTTGTGGTTGTCAACTGAACTGGTTTTGTATTCCAATCTTCGTGTATGTCTGTACTGTAGTCCTAAACAATGCGCGTAGCGTGATTATGGAAATGCTGTCCGATAAACGGAGCAGCTAATTGTCTGAAATTCTACAACTGCATTTTAATTATGATGATTACCTACATTGTCAGCTGAGTTGGTGGCGAGCTCCGAATATAACCAAACAAGGAGAACGTCCGTATTTTGCATCTGAATTAACTTTTAGAAAACGTAAAGCACATACTAAATCAGCTCTCCTGTGGAATTCTATATTGCGCAGCTCCGTGGTCAGTGCTACAATGTGTGAAGTCACAGTGCTTGACTTGCGCTTCCAACACACAAAGCTATCAGGATAAAAATTCTTGATAAAATTATAAATCGAAATGTGAAAGAAAAGATGTTCAAAATGCTTCTGTGAAAATTCCCTGTAAATTTACATACGCAAAGTAACTAAATAAAATTCTATACGCGAAATGACACACACGCGAATGCAACGCTGCTCTATAAATACGAAAATGTCGGCATATGGTATTAGATCTGTACCGAACTTTACCTGAATCGAAACTGATATTAATTTTGAAACGTAGCACCAGACTGTGAATAATTTTATTGCTTCGTGACTGATGTTAAATTGTCCCTGACAAATTTTCTTAGCTTACCTGTAGCAACGGAAAGTCTGTATTCCCCGAAAGTGACGAGTATTAAAATGCAACGCAGCAGAAAACCATCGAGTCACTACTTATTATCAAAAATATTACTCTGCCATGAAATTAGTTTCTGAAATGGTAAAGCGGTGGTAAATTTAATCTTCTGAGTGCAAGCCCTCTGAATAGATAATTTTACTTAATAACCTTTCGACAGTCGGACTAACGAACACGAACCAATAGTGAAAAATCCTAAACTTTGCCTTTTTCAAACACATCATAAACTACGTGCAAGCAAAGAATGCAGCGACAGCATTGCCCGAACAGCTCCACACTCCTCAAATCAGTCTTTGCAATACCGTATTCAACATCCTCTACATTTTCACCTTAGCGTTCTAATACTTATTTCGAGACGGTTCAGTAGCGTTACCAACACCCAGCTCACTCTCTTATTTATCACTCACTCCTAACTGCAACGAAAATGCTACTGACAACCAAAACATTGATTGTACTCAAATATATAGAGACTACTGAAGACTTTGAAAAACGTCCATTTACACATAAGACGTATGATACATCGAATGAAAACAGAGTTCGCAACACTTTCATTGAATACCAAAAACCAAAAATAAGCTAGAAACCTAACTATTGTCAGCACCGGTTCTGCCTCAATGTGTGAGCCTCAAAGAATTGGCGATCGCCTCGTGCAGTCAGTCATCCTTCTACAACCCTCAGGGGCGAGGCATATCTGCACTTCCTTCTGGTGATTCTGCATCCCTTGCTGGAAACCGAATTTTCGTTGATATGGTAAGAAGGGAAATACGGTTTCTTCATAACGGCGCTTCAGCTCAGAGCCCTCTTGAGTGAGAAACTAAAACACTAGTCCAGCAGAACATTACCACTTGCCTCTTGTGTTCTCACGTCTGCTGTCAGTCATTAAAATTTAGGCTGACAATTTGAAATTAATTACAAAACATTCTAGATCACAAAGGAACGCGTATTACAAGGCGACTAGTTTCGATCATCAAATGATCATCTCCAGATATACAAAAACTTTTTCATGGACAATAGCTGTATACCGAGCAGAAGCCGTTGAATGATGAGAGCAGTTGACTATCGTCATTCAGTGATTTCTGCTCCGTGTACAGCCAGTGTTCATCAATACGGTTTTGGAAGTCTGAAGATGATCATATGATTATCGAAACTTACCTTTTCGATCCATACTGTTTCATAATTAATTTAAAATATTCTGTTTTGGTCGCAACGGCCTTTCCGCAGTGGATACACCGGTTCCCGTCAGATCACCGAAGTTAAGCCCTGCCGGCCGTGGCCGGCACTTGGATGGGTGACCATCCGGGCCGCCATGCGCTGTTGCCATTTTTCGGGGTGGACACAGCATCGTGACGCCAATTAAGGAGCTACTCGACCGAATAGTAGCGGCTCCGGTCAAAGAAAATCATCGTAACGACCGGGAGAGCTGTGTGCTGACCACACGCCCCTCCCATCCGCATCCTGAGTGAGGATGACACGGCGGTCGGATGGTCCCCTTGGGCCACATGTGGAACTGAAGATGGAGTACTATTTGGATAGCAGACTTTTTCTCAAAAATAATTATACTGAGAAGATCTTTCAGCGTCATCCTAAAATGTGTGTACCGTACATCGAATGAGTTGTCGGTACCGGTCAGAGCTTGGATGGGGCAGCGTGAGGTGGGAGCGGAGTCTTCGGTTGACCAGTACTCAAGCGGCAAGATTGGACTGACCAACGTGTGAGCCAGAGCACTCGGACGTTGGACTGTGAGCAGTGCACGCAGCGAACTTCATTCTGGTGTCGGCAATGGGTAATCGGCTGAGTTGTCCTGGAGACAGCAGGCGCTCTTCCTGGTGCCGTGGAACTCTGCAAGCAGTTTGGTCCACGCAGTCTGAAGTTGCCCACAGAATTGTAAATGTGTGCAGTGATTTGGTGGACAGCCAAATATCGGAAGCCTTCACCGACTGGTAGACCAAACAGCATTTTACAGTACATTAACGGCCAGCATAGAAGTGCCCACTCTGTGGACACCAGCAACCCTTTGGAGCACTTGGTGTCTTTTCCCAGGAGACAGATCTGCGATTCCAGTAGAGAAGGAGACAGGTGCTTCTAGATTAGAAGAGGAGCTCTAACTGCGTGTTTTAATGACCAACAGCCGTAATTTGGTCGGTCGAGTGATGCAATGTAGTCTATGGTGAAGAATACAGGCTGCTCGTTGAGTATGTCAGATGTTCAGTATGTCTGTGAGTGCAGTGCACCATGTTATGGTTGTTGTGTTCGCAAATTTTTTCCTTAAAACCGAGAGCCTTATTGAGTTTCTTGTTTATATGTAATGAACATGATTCATTTTGTATGAGCTATTGTCAGAAGGTGAACTAATTATTACTGAGGGAGTGTGACCGATTTTGTTTATGCAATTTTACTAAAAAATTTTTGTAAGAGTGATCTGTTTCATATTTCATATTGTATAGAAAACTGTATAGTAAAACGTGCGTAGGAAGTAGTGTAGACGGTTGAAGACAGATTTAATTCAGTTGATGATTGCAGTGGTCGTAGACCTATACTTAGTTGAGTGCTTATGTAAGTAGCCTTAATCTAATAAGAGTATTGTCTCAAGGTTTGTTGATCTGTTTTATAATCACTTTCATGCCTGTGGCTGGGGGCAGATATTGTAAACAAGTATTGTAAAGGAAACTTGCTGGCCGATTAAAACTGTGTGCCCGACCGAGACTCGAACTCGGGACCTTTGCCTTTCGCGGACAAGTGCTCTACCATCTGAGCTACCGAAACACGACTCACGCCCGGTACTCACAGCTTTACTTCTGCCAGTATCCGTCTCCTACCTTCTAAACTTTACAGAAGCTCTCCTGCGAAACTTGCAGAACTAGCACTCCTGAAAGAAAGGATATTGCGGAGACATGGCTTAGCCACAGCCTGGGGGATGTTTCCAGAATGAGATTTTCACTCTGCAGCGGAGTGTGCGCTGATATGAAACTTCCTGGCAGATTAAAACTGTGTGCCCGACCGAGACTCGAACTCAGGACCTTTGCCTTTCGCGGGCAAGTGCTCTATCATCTTTTTTTTATTTTTAAATTTGTTTAATATTTTTTGTATTTGTTTTTTATTTTTTTTGCTTTTTTTGGACGCTACCCCTTTTTTGATTTTTCTTTTTTTTGTTTTTTTACTTTTTTTACATTAGTTAACCCTTTTATAAAATGGAACTAAAATAAGAACCAAGTGCCACCGCCACTTTTCATCCTAAAAAAAGAAAAAAAATCTGTTCCACTTCAGGCTTTGGCTCCTAACTAAACCTACTCCAGAAAGCTGCCTATCTACCAGGGTAAATATAGGAAATCAAGGTTAGGGCTGTCTTTACAAACAAAACAAAATCTTCTTTTTTCTGAATTTTATTTTTATTTTTGTTGTTGTTATGTTATTATTTTTTTGTTTTTGTTTAGTTTTGTTGTGTCATTGATCAGAGGCCTTCTGCGCCCCGCTGGTAATATGTTGAGTCACGTCTTCTCGAAATTGATGTGTTCTGTTCAATTGTTCAGAAATGTTCATTGGTTCAAACATGAAACGTTCTTCTCTCTTGGCTTAACACATTCCAGTTGCGAGGCGGGTCGTGGAAAGCACTCTCAAGGAAGTTCGAGAAAAATTGTCTGTATTTTGGGTGACGGACAACGACATAATGACGGTCATTGAGGTATATCCAAAAATCGAGTACAGAGTCTACCGTTTGTCCAAATAGGTAGTGAATGTCATGTCCGCGAATCCAATTCACAGCATTGGTCTTTGTCCGAGGAAAATATTCACGATCCGGAAATAATAATGAAAGGGGAGTAATCCGATCCGGAATGTCCCGCGTTAGAAAAGCGACAATAAGACGAATCAAGTGCCAAACCTCCTCCGCCGGTCCGCAAACAAACCGATGTTCATCATTGTCTGGGACTCCACACGTGGAACAGAGAGGTGATTGGGCGAGGTGGATACGATGAAGACGAGATTGATTGATTTGCTTACTATTGACAGTTAGGTACCAGACAGATTGAACATTCATGTCAAGGTAATGGGCGAAAACCGCGCGCAATACATGACGGCAGTCTACCTGGGGGAACTTTTGTTCAATCGGGTTAGGTGGACGACCTAATTGGAGGACATTGTATACTGCCTTTGTCTTGAGTAAAAGCTGTCTTGGTAAGGTGAGGCGTAGATAACTGAGTTCAAGAAAGAAGTGTCGTATATAATGTAACTGGACCGGAACGTCCGAGATCATCACTGGGGCTGACAGTGAGACCGGCGTATGTGCCGTCAGGAGGAGACCAGTGAGGCTCGTTGGGCATCGTGTCCATACCGTCATCTGGGAGCTGACAAATAGGGCGCGAGCTCTATCCGGCACGTGAAACAGACCTATCCCACCTCGATCACGGGGAAGAGTAAGGGTTGCATAGTTAACTTTGAACAACAGCCCAGAGCTGACGAAAGATGCCATCGCTGCCAAAATGCGACGTGCTACAGTAAGCGGGAAAGGTAGAACTTGTGCTACATGGGGAACTCGGGATGCGATATATATATTGACATAGCGACCTCGTTGGAGAATATCTAGGGATCGAAGGCGATGGTCCATAAGACCTGCTCTGATCATTAAAAGGAGGCGTCTGCAGTTGATGGCGGCTGAACGCCGGAGATCAGATGAAAAGTCTATTCCTAAACAGCGAATGGTATCAACGGTGGTGAGAGGTGTAATACACTCCACAGGGAGTCCCGTGCCAATGAACATAACTTGTGACTTACGTACGTTTAAAGAGCTACCCGACGCCTCACCATAAGTCGCTACCCACGTCAAAACAGCTCGAACCTCGTCGGCTTTACGTAAACAGATGACTACATCGTCAGCATAGGCCGTGCAACAGAATCGGTATCGATCTATGGAAAACCCTACCAAACGTTGTCTGAGCCCACATAGCAAGGATTCCAAGGAAAGGGCGTACAAAATCGCTGATAGAGGGCAACCTTGACGTACGGATCGACCTATTTTTATTGGAGGAGTGAGTCTGCCATTGTACATAATCCTGGAAGAGGCACCCCGCAGAAGGCGCATCACTACCATGATAACGGCGACTGGGAAACCCATATGGTGGAGAACGACCGTAAGGAACGAATGGTCAACCCTATCAAAAGCTTGCAAAAGTCCAAAGACGCAAATGCCCCAGAGAGGCGTTGTGCCTGGGTAACGGCGATCATATCCCTGTAGCGGCATAAAGCCGTGCGGATATTATTATCCCCTCCCAAAGGTGCTTGGTCTGGGGACACAACATATCGGGCAACGGTTTTAAGTCGTGCAGCCAAAAGGCGAGTGAAGATTTTCATATCACTGCTAAGGAGGGTGAGGGGCCGATAATCACTGATATTGTTGCCACCATGCGGTTTATGTACGGGAATAATAATTCCTTCCATGAAAGAGTCCGGCACAGGTACTTCCGGAGACATCAGTTCTCGACATATGGAGGTGAAGGTGGACTCTAACAAATCACGGAAGGTGCGATAAAATTCGAGGGGAAGACCGTCGGGTCCTGGGGAGCGATTGATGGTTCCTGCTCGGATCGCATCGCGGACTTCATCATCAGTCACCTCTGACACCAAGTCAATCGCCGCATCTCCTGGGAGACCACCGAAGTTGAGCTGTGAGACTTCCTCGATCAACTCTGGGGAATGTGGAATTGCGGCGTAGAGCTGCTGGTAGTGGGCGTGAAGCACATTCCCTATTGCAGATTGGGTTACGTAGTGACGCCCATCTTGGTCTGTTAGGATGGGAATAAATTTTCGGCGACGATGTTGGCGTTCTTGGACGATATGGTACATAGATGGATGTTCATGAGGCATGCGATCAGCAGTACGAGATCATACTATCGCTCCTTCCAAATGCCTTCGCATGTGATTGGAGATTTGGGCCTTAGCGTGGTTTATCCTTGTATGGCGCTCAGGGGAGGCTGGCATCGTGGAGCATTCTCATAGGATCCTGTAGTAAAAGTTCATAGTGCTCTTCCTCCAGGCGACAACATCTTTGCCATATCGGATCAAAGTTTTCGAAGAGCAGGTTTTGCACACTGGATCCACCAGGATATGGTAGACGGATACGTGGGACGGGGTCTATTACATGTGATCCAAGTGTCTTCTATTAGAAGTCGACAGTCAGGTGAATTAAGAAGTGCCGTGTTCAGTTTCCATAAACCACGTCCGTGCCATACTGCCTGTCTTGGGAGAACAACGTCACAGAAGTAAGCCTCATGATCTGAGAAAGCAACAGGCCAGATTTCAGCCTGTCGTGTGTGTTGAATTAGGGATCGCGAGATGTAGATGCAATCCAGTCGGCTAGAGGAGTGCGCAGTGTAGTACGCAAAGCCCAAACGATCACCGTGAACATGTCTCCACGTGTCGACAAATTGTAGCCGCGTCACGACTGTTTCCAGAGCTGCGCATGGTGAGTGACGCGGCAATTGATCCTGAGGTCGCTGGGTGCAGTTGAAGTCTTCACCCATGACCCAGTCATCGTGTGGTCCCATAAAAAGGGGTGTAACTTCATATGCGAAGAAGGCATTGCGTTCACGACGGTAGCTGGAGCCCGACGGCGCATAAATGTTGACGATGCGTACACCAAACAGAGTAAGGGCCATACCTCTGCCTATGGGGAGGTATAAGACATCTTCGGCAGGAAGACCTTCTCATAAGATGATGGCAACACCACTACCGGTGTCCGAAGCGGGAGAAAGATGCGCCGTGAAGCCATGTGGTGGTGAAAAATCGGCGACATGCACTTCTTGAAAAAGCGCAATATCAATGTCCGCATCATAAATCATATCGCGGAGCAGCGCTAGTTTGTGGGGCGCACGAATGGTCGCGATGTTAATCGTTGCGACACGACAATGCTGGTGTTGGAGTCCCACAGGCACAGGTGGGGCTCCTTCTTCAGGAGCGAGAGGTCGTCGATCCTGCCGGTCCGCTGAAGAGGCTGCTATTGTTCACGGGCGCGGGCGCAACCGTTGGGGGTGCCCCATCATCAGCACCGTCCACCCCAGTCCCTTCGATCTCCACGTCGTCTGCCCATGAGACTGATACTGCGGTAGGGTACCGACTGTGTACATCATCCATGTGGCTTCGGTGGCTCAGATGGTAGAGCACTTGCCCGCGAAAGGCAAAGGTCCCGAGTTCGAGTCACGGTCGGGCACACAGTTTTAATCTGCCAGGAAGTTTCATATCAGCGCACACTCAGCTGCAGAGTGAAAATCTCATTCTGGAAACATCCCCCAGGCTGTGGGTAAGCCATGTCTCCGCAATATCCTTTCTTTCAGGGGTGCTAGTTCTGCAAGTTTCGCAGGAGAGCTTCTGTAAAGTTTGGAAGGTAGGAGACGGATACTGGCAGAAGTAAAGCTGTGAGTACCGGGCGTGAGTCGTGTTTCGGTAGCTCAGATGGTAGAGCACTTGCCCGCGAAAGGCAAAGGTCCCGAGTTCGAGTCTCGGTCGGGCACACAGTTTTAATCTGCCAGGAAGTTTCATATCAGCGCACACTCCACTGCAGAGTGAAAATCTCATTCTGGAAGTATTGTAAACTTTTTTGGCCCAGTGCTATCCTCTGGGGCAAAGTTGTCACGAATGTTATTTTCACTGGGTTAAAGCTATTCTCTTGTTGAGCACTGCCTTCAAGAACTGTGTTGGGCTATAAATAAAGTTCTGGTCTGTTATAATTTCTCTATTGTCAAGAACTGTATTGGGCTGTAAATAAAGTTCTGGTCTGTTATAATTTCTCTATTGTCAAGAAAAATATTTTATGTCCAGTAAATTTGTACTAAAACTGAGCTGACAACTGAACAACCTGCAGTCCAAACCCCACTCAACACAGAACCTACGCTACAACTTGTAGCAGAGTGTTGTTTCGAGTCAGGAACTGTCAGTGTTAAAGCCTGAGCATGCTTCCACTGTACACACAAACCAAATTCAGGTCTTCAGGAGAACATATGGCACAGATATCTGCCCTACTTTATGAAATGTAAGTAAAAAAATTGCTCTGAGCACTATGGGACTTAACATCTGAGGTCATCAGTCCCCTAGAACTACTTAAACCTAATTAACCTAAGGACATCACACACATCCTTCCCCAAAGCAGGATTCGAACCTGCGACCGTAGCGTTCAGGCGGTTCCAGACTGAAGCGCCTAGAACCGCTCGGCCACAGCGGCTGGCTGAGGCATGATTCCTATGTTTACTTGTACATTGTTTGTGTTGATGTGGATGTCACCAAACTGTTTGAGCAGTGGTGTGGTTGTATACTGAAAAATATCTTGATTCTGTCAAGCCTCCATGAGATGTCTTTGCAAACATTACAAAAAACATTTCAACGAATTGGTAATCTGAAGAATAAAAAGAGAAAAGAAATCGATCAATCAAATGCAACTCACATTATAACAGCTGTAATACACAATCTGCTTGTCACTGCCGGTATCAGCCAAAGGAGTGTTCTGTGAATACTACGAGATATGTTCATCTACTTTTTATGTTTTCAACAATCCACTTCATCTACAGTTCCACGACAATGACTTTCAAAATCGATTACAGCGATCCTAGTGTAGTTAATGAAAACTGAAAAGTGATAGATTTTCTGTGAAAGATTTTGTTTATGGACGAAGCATCATACACATGTCACAGGCAAATCATAAAATGATCCCCACGCTCATCAGGAAACACCTCTGGACCTTTGTCTGTGGAGCAAATTTGAACAAAAAGTCTACAAGGATAGAATGAAGACTCTAAAATACACGAATGGCTATACAAAAGAGGCCTCTCCTGGTAAGAGTTCGATGAAATTCTGTGTGCAATATTGTCTGTCTGGAACCGCTTTGTATCATGTATCGGTGCTCAAAGTCACCATTTTGAACAAGTGACACGACATAATAAAAATAAAAAAAACCGTACCTGAGTGAGAAGTTGTTTATACTTGGCGCAGTAGCGCAGACGGTAGTGGGACTTCATCTATTGACGAAGGGGCAATGGTTTGCGGAGCTATTATTCTGTCACTGCTTCATCAAGCTCCTCTTCGATGGCTCTTTTCAGAGAAATTGAGTGTCATACTTCGGCAGCTTTAAACGTTAAAAATTACTTACATACTTTAGAAGATTCCTCACATTGTTTACCTTAACTGAGTTGGAACAGTATCTAGATAGATTTACTAACTTTGCGGTGTGTGTTGGGTGGCTCTCTTAGGTTTCACACTCTCTATGTAAAACAAAAGACTTGACAATGTTGGGTGCAAGTATTACTCTAAGATATGGGAATTTGCATTCCCTCTGTGAATAAAAGACATGCGACGCTGGTGTACAATTCTAAAATATTTATTGCTGTGGGTATCGGTCTTTGTCTATTATGCCGCCGACAGATAAAAAGATAAATATGGGTAGCTGTGAATTTTTTTTTCCCTTTATTGTTATTTTGAAACCTGTTTACAGGCAGGCCTGCAGCAGCATACTAAGCCGCTCTTTGGCCGCAGAGAAACAAAAAAGATACAAATGGAGCCAATTAGAGAAAAAAATATGGTGGACATATAAACGGAGACAAACACTTTTTAAAATACATGGAGCCGTTCACGGGCGTAGTGCGCAAGATAAAATTTGTTCAGACACCTGGATACATACATAGACGAAAATTGTCACACGTGAACGTAGGTGCACAAAACGAGTAACACTGAACCACTTAAGCACAAAACGACGGTACACACAGAAACACGAGGCGTTGATCTCCGGCGCGCGAATGTGTGAAATTTTTCTGAAAACAGATATTTTAAATTAGTGCCTCTGCAGATCGTGTCCTAAGCTGACAACTGTTAATGTTGCATTTAGCACTAAAATGAGAGGAACTATTTCAGTAAAACAATTGTTCTGCGAAGAAAAAGAATTTGAACGATATACAGGGTGGTCCATTGATAGTGGCCGGGAAAAATATCTCACGAAATAAGCGTCAAACGAAAAAACTACAAAGAACGAAACTCTTCTAGCTTGAAGGGGGAAACCAGATGGCACCATAGTGGGCCGATAGATGGCGCTGCCATATGTTAAAAGGATATTGCGTTTTTTAAAATAGGAACCCCCATTTTATTACATATTCGTGCAGTACGTACAGAAATATGAATGTTTTAGTTGGACCACTTTTTTCGCTATGTGATAGACGGCACTGTAATAGTCACAAACGTATAAGTTCGTGGTATCACGTAACTTTCTATTAGTGCGGACGGTATTTGCTTCATGATACATTACCCGTGTTAAAGTGGACCGTTCACCAATTGATCTATGGCTGTTGTGATCAAAATGCTCAACGGGTATGTGCTATGTATGCTGCTCGGTATCCTGGACGACATCGTCCAAGTGACAGGACCGTTCGCCGGATGTTTATGTTATTTAAGGAAACAAGAAGTGTTGAGCCACATGTGAAACGTCAACCACGACCTGCAACAAATGATGATGCCCAACTAAGTGGTTTAGGTACTGTCGCAGCTAATCTTCACATCAGTAGCACACAAATTGCGCGAGAATCGGGAATCTCAAAAACGTCGGTGTTGAGAATGCTGCATTAACATCGATTGCACTCGTACCATATTTCTATGCACCAGGAATTGCATGGCGACGAATTTGAACGTCGCACAAGAGAAATTACGGGACGATGACTGATTTTTTGCACGCGTTCTATTTAGCGCCGAAGCGTCACTCACCAACAGCATTAACGTAAACCGGCATAATATGCACTACTGGGCAACGGAAAATCCACGATGGCTGCGACAAGTGGAACAACAACGACCTTGACGGGTTAATGTATGGTGCGGCATTATGGGAGGAAGGATAATTGGCTCCCATTTTATCGATGGTGATCTAAATGGTGCAATGTATGCAATTTATGCTGATTTCCTGCGTAATGTTCTACCGATGTTACCACAAGATGTTTCACAGCATGGCAGAATGATGATGTACTTCCTACATGATGGATGTCCGGCACATAGCTCACGTGCGGTTGAAGCGGTACTGAATAGCAGATTTCATGACAGGTGGATTGGTCGTCGGAGCACCATACCATGTCCCGCACATTTACGGGATGTGACGTTCCCGGATTTCCTTCTGTGGGGAAAGTTGAAGGATATTTGCTATCGTGATCCACCGACAACGCCTGACAACATGTGTCAGCGCATTGTCTATGAATGTACGAACATTACGGAAGGCAAACTATTCGCTGTTGAGAGGAATGTCGTTACACGTATTGCCAAATGCATTGAGGTTGATTTATTGCATTAATGTGGTATTTACAGGTAATCACCCTGTAATAGCATGCGTTGTCAGAAATGATAAGTTGACAAAGGTACATGTATCACATTGGAACAACCGAAATAAAATGTTCAAACGTACCTACGTTCTGTATTTTAATTTAAAAAACCTAACTGTTACCGACTGTTCGTCTAAAATTGTGAGCCACATGTTTGTGACTATCACAGAGCCATCTGTCACAAAGCGGAGAAAGTGGTTCAACTAAAACATTCATATTTCTTTACGTACTACACGAATATGTAAAAAAAGAGGGTTCCTACTGAAAAAAAGCAGTTTATATCCGTTTGAACTATGGCAGCAGCATATAGCGGGCCAACCATAGCGCCACATGGCTTTCCCCTTCAAGCTAGACAAGTTTGTTCTTTGTAGGTTTTACCGTCTGACGCTTATTTCGTGAGATATTTGGCTCGTTCACGATCAATGGACCACCCTGTGTAGGATGAATCACCTTAAAATTGCAACGAAAATATTGCTGGAATGGGAAGTGCTATTGCTGTCTGGTTTTCTTAGAATGGATTGGTAGTCAAAGGATCGTATTTTTAGCCAATAAGAAAGTTGTAATAACACCTATAAAGTGTACTGTATTTTTGTGCCAACATACACTTTTTTAAATGGAACATTCCAAATTGATTGTAACAAAGTAACAGTAGGGTGAATTGGAATGTCAGTTGTGTTTGTTAATGATTCTAGTGCGAATCGTTTACGAGATATCTTATTATGAAAATTTTCCGCACCGACATTTGTTTGTGCCATTCAACTTGCGTAGACGCTAGGCACGACGTTATTATGTTTATTTACAGTGTGCTTGGGTGTTCCTTGAGTGCACTGCGACTTGCTAATCAGTGTGTGGCAGTCCTAGCAGTAGGTTGTGAGTGGACGATGGGATTTACCAGCCGACATGTTCATTATATATGGAGACTGTAGGAAGAATTCAGTTGGTTTTTGTACGCTGTATACGGCAAGATATCCCAATAGACGTCTACCATCTCGGCAACGATTTATCAACCTCCTCAATCAGTGAAAGTGATAGTGTAACACCTAGACAACGTAACAGAAGGAACACATGACGACGGAAGAGGGTGAAATTAATGTTCTTGTTGCTGTTGCAGTTGATCCGCACTTCAGCTCCTGCGCGACCACGCGAGGAAGTGGCATGAGTCAGGCAAGTTGAAACGTCCCCTTAGAAAAATTAGTGAATTACTGTGCTGGTAAAACCCTTACATTATTTGATTTTCAAACAGCTGAGCAGAACTGAACGTACTCAGACATTTCGCTCTTTACCTATCCTGATCAACACTAAACTGACACAAAATATTTTTAGCGTAACGCAATCTGACTTTCAATAATCCCTACAAAAGAATGGCCCTGAATAACATTAACCTATACCTTTCACAAAGCACTTACCTCACAAAAATCTTCGTTACTCGAACTACTGCAATACAGCGAGCGCCAATACTGCCAGCTAAATAAAAGATTCTAACTACTGAAGGCACTAACTGCTGATAGGCATAGTTAGCAAATAAAAGATTTTATTTTGATAGAGAACGAACAATGTATTAACATTAATAGTGTTCAAAAGTCATTATATACACTCCTGGAAATTGAAATAAGAACACCGTGAATTCATTGTCCCAGGAAGGGGAAACTTTATTGACACATTCCTGGGGTCAGATACATCACATGATCACGCTGACAGAACCACAGGCACATAGACACAGGCAACAGAGCATGCACAATGTCGGCACTAGTACACTGTATATCCACCTTTCCCAGCAATGCAGGCTGCTATTCTCCCATGGAGGCGATCGTAGAGATGCTGGATGTAGTCCTGTGGAACGGCTTGCCATGCCATTTCCACCTGGCGCCTCAGTTGGACCAGCGTTCGTGCTGGACATGCAGACCGCGTGAGACGACGCTTCATCCAGTCCCAAACATGCTCAATGGGGGACAGATCCGGAGCACCTTCTAGAGCACGTTGGGTGGCACGGGATACATGCGGACGTGCATTGTCCTGTTGGAACAGCAAGTTCCCTTGCCGGTCTAGGAATGGTAGAACGATGGGTTCGATGACGGTTTGGATGTACCGTGCACTATTCAGTGTCCCCTCGACGATCACCAGAGGTGTACGGCCAGTGTAGGAGATCGCTCCCCACACCATGATGCCGGGTGTTGGCCCTGTGTGCCTCGGTCGTATGCAGTCCTGATTGTGGCGCTCACCTGCACGGCGCCAAACACGCATACGACCATCATTGGCACCAAGGCAGAAGCGACTCTCATCGCTGAAGACGACACGTCTCCATTCGTCCCTCCATTCACGCCTGTCGCGACACCACTGGAGGCGGGCTGCACGATGTTGGGGCGTGAGCGGAAGACGGCCTAACGGTGTGCGGGACCGTAGCCCACCTTCATGGAGACGGTTGCGAATGGTCCTCGCCGATACCCCAGGAGCAACAGTGTCCCTAATTTGCTGGAAGTGGCGGTGCGGTCCCCTACGGCACTGCGTAGGATCCTACGGTCTTGGCGTGCATCCGTGCGTCGCTGCGGTCCGGTCCCAGGTCGACGGGCACGTGCACCTTCCGCCGACCACTGGCGACAACATCGATGTACTGTGGAGAACTCACGCCCCACGTGTTGAGCAATTCGGCGGTACGTCCACCCGGCCTACCTCATGCTCACTATACGCCCTCGCTCAAAGTTCGTCAACTGCACATACGGTTCACGTCCACGCTGCCGCGGCATGCTACCAGTGTTAAAGACTGCGATGGAGCTCCGTATGCTACGGCAAACTGGCTGACACTGACGGAGGCGGTGCACAAATGCTGCGCAGCTAGCGCCATTCGACGGCCAACGGGCAACACCGCAGTTCCTGGTGTGTCCGCTGTGCCGTGCGTGTGATCATTGCTTGTACAGCCCTCTCGCAGTGTCCGGAGCAAGTATGGTGGGTCTGACACACCGGTGTCAATGTGTTCTTTTTTCCATTTCCAGGAGTATATATATATATATATATATATATATATATATATATAAGTTCATGACATCCAGTCTTACAAATTTACTGTCTCTGTCCAGATCATCCGCTCTCAAAACTCCGCCATCTCACTCCCCACATCGACCGCTGGTGGCGGCTCACCTCCAACTCAGCAACGCTACGCGCTATTAACAGCCAACAGCCCAACACTACAATAGAGAATACTACAACAATGCCACCCAACCACAGACTGCACACAGCACAGCCAGCGATTTTCATACAGAGCGCGTTACCAATATAAAAACCTAAACAGCCTACTTACAAAGTGTGCTACGCATTGTTCGCCGATACAGGTTACATCCCTATGACCTCTCTCTCCATCAAGAGACGCATGGAAACGATTATAGGAATCGTGTTAACTTCTGTACATTGTCCTTACGACAGGATAATCCATATGTAACATGAATCTTGTTTAGGCATGAACCCTACATTTACCACTCATGAGCAAGGAAACGGCCGAAACATGCACTATTGGTCTGCTGACAATCCCAGTTGGCGTCGTCAGGTGGAAGGGCAGCATCCACAGAGTGTAAACGCGTGGTGGGATAGTGACCTATTAGCTCAAAGGTCAATTTTTTGTAGTCGAAATATTGAATGTGTACAAGTATTGCAGACTCCTAACAGATGATCTCCCACGGATGCTAGAAGACATTTCTCTTTAGACTATAGGGAACTTGTGGCATCAACATGACGACTGTCTAGCCCATAGTGCACGAAATACTACAGTATGTCTTCACGAATTGTCACATGTAGCGCGGATTTGATGTCTGTAGACGTATTCCTCTGGGGAAACCTGATAGACGCTGTCTAAAAGGACATACCAATTACGCCTTTTATATGCAACGACGTGTTATTGCAGCCTACTCGGATATCTCCGCTGAAATAGGAGCACGTGTGTGCCGCTGTCGGTGGTCATTTTGGACACAATCTGTGATGATCAATTGTCTCGTCACTGGTCAGAATGCATGTAACTACTGTACGCAAATTGCGTTGTTCCTTAGTCTGTACTACCACAGATGCTGTGCAAGTGTCGGTATGGGAACATTTCAAAATACGGTATCTCGTAAACAATTCGCACTACATTCCTTCTACAAACACCACTGACATTCTGATTTCCATAATTTCAGTTTATTAATGTCAACAGGCGCTGTTACAGTAAAAAAAGTGACTGTTTGCCCAAAAAGTACTCTTTCTAAGTATTAATACAATCTGTTCATTAGTTAACAGTACGAGATTGCCCTTTCCAGAGATGTACATTTCTCTTCAACTGTAAAGCCTACTGCGCTATTTCTTGTTGCTGTATCTATAGCCTTAGAGAACTTCAAGCGTATCTCGCCATTCCTTAGTACTTCCGTATCGTATTCCACTTCTGTGCATTCGTCCTTCGTGATTAATCTCTTAAACTTCGACCTTCCCTTCATCATTATCAAACTTTGATCTGAGTCTGTATCTGCTCCTGGGTACGTTATCCAATTCAATATCCGATTTCGAAATCTCTGCCTCACCATGCTGTAATCTAACTCGTATTTTCCATTACCTTCCAGCCTTTTCCAAGTATACACCCTTCTCTGGTGATTCTTAAACAGAATATTCGAAATTACTAGCTCATGTTTATTGCAGAACTTTCTCCTCTCTCATTCCTACTACCAAGCTTATATTGGCTTGAAATCATCTTCTACTCCTTCCCCCACAACCGCATTCCAAATCCTCCACGACTATTAGATTTCTTTTCCCTTTACGTACTGAATTACTCGTTGAGCAACCTCATATACTGTACTTTCTCTATTTCTTCATCCTCTGCTTGCGACTTTGGCTTCTATAACTGAGCTGTTGTAATCGGTGTTGGTTTGCAGTCGATTCGAATAGGAACAAATGTATCAGCAAACTATTCACAGTAGCTCATTCTCTGCCCTAACTTCCTATCCACAACGAATCCGACTCCAGATATATAATTTTCTGGTTCTGTTTATATTACCCTATACTACTCTAATCAGAAATCCTTACCTTCTTTCAATTTCGTGTCACTGACCCCAATTGAAGCGTAGCATTTCCCTTTTAAGATGTTCTACCTTCCCTACCACGTTCAAATTCGGACATTGCAAGCCGCAGTTCGTAGAACGTTACCTTTTCGTTTGTTATTAACTCTTTTTCTCGTGGTCCATCTCCTCCTTGGAAGTCCTCGCCCTGAGATGGGAATGAGGAACTACTCCGGAACCTTTTGTCAATTGCAGACCATATGTCCTGTGGATAAACATCACGGTTTCCATTGCTTTGTGCATCCTCATGTCGTTGATCATTGCTGATTCTTCTGCCTTTTAAGGTCAGTTCCCCACCCCCAGGTCTAGACAGTGTCCTGAATCTCCATTCGCTCCTCTGTCTTCTTTTAGGTGGCTGTTTCGAAACAAGGGTGACTCCTTATTCCAGAAGTCTTCGGGCGCTAGTGCTGATGAGTTTTATTTAAAATTTGCTAATCAAAGATGCTAACCTTTTCCTTCGCTAGGTATCCTAGGCATCCTTTTTTGTGAGGGGGGGGGGGGGGCAGCACTATATGCTTAAAAATTGTCTTTCTTTTTTATATTTATTTATTTAATTCTTTTAAATACTGCTTTTCTCTTAGCACTCACTGTTCGCCTTCTCGATAGTTTGATGAAGTATTTCGTGTCGATGTTAGCTTTCTTATTCTGCTGCTTTTCGAAGTTTGCTTAAGAGTCTCTGCTTTGAAATTTGTCGGCATCGGGCGCCCAATTAACTACAATAAAGCAATCAGTAAAAAGTTTTGGAATAGAGTCTTATATTTGGGCTGTGTCTGCAGCTGTCGATGTTCACCAGTAATGTAGAAAAGAAAGTCTTCTAGAGTAGGCGATGCATGTACTGTAACGTAGTACACAACATGCTCCGTGAGGCAACTACAGCTATTGTGGTTTGCAGTTTCAGTCGAGGTAAATTACATAATTCACTGATATGGAGTTCTCTGGTATCCTCTTCATTAATGCCTATTTTTTCCTGGTCCAATTTAAGGTCCGTATTTTGTCTCCACACATAAAGAGGTACGATACCAATTCGACGTGCTGGCAACGATCAGATAACGGGGTGGCTCTCAGCTGAATCCTGTGAAGCTTTTCAGTCGTGGGGATGGTTTCATTGACGACATCGTACCAAGCAGCACTTACTCTGGTGGGTACGTTGGCGTGTACAATATTGTTCCAAATGTTGTCCCAGTTCTTACTCGGTTACCTTGCCTCGATGGGGTTCAGTGGAGGCTAAGCATCGAGTACTTCATGGATCTTCTTGATGGTGGTTCGTCTCTGCTCAGGAGAAATATAATTAATGTCCAAAAATACTTTTATACGTATTCAAGTTCAACATTGATAGGGGCGACACTGCACGGATCACCACATGTTAAAAAAGACTTTGCGTTATCCCTGGCCCGCCTGCAGGATCCTAGAGGCCAGGGAGAGATACACCGAGAGACACTGCGTCTGAAGGTGTTGCACGTCGAGCGTTGTGTTGAAGGACACTTTGAAGATGTTCCTCTTACTCACATGCCAGCAAGCTACAGCTAGAATCTTGTGCGCAGTATCCGGTGCAATCGCCAGTACCGTCGTTATACGAGGTGCATTCGAGTTCTAAGGCCTCCGATTTTTTTTCTCCGGACTGGAAAGAGATAGAAACATGCACATTGTTTTAAAATGAGGCCGCGTTCATTGCCAATACGTCCCAGAGAGGGCAGCACCGTACGACAGATGGAATTTTACCGTCAGCGGCAAGAATGAGAACTGTTTTAAATACTTAAAATGGCGACGTTTACCTTACTTGAACAGCGTGCAATCAATCGTTTTCTGAATTTGCGTGGTGTGAAACCAATTGAAATTCATCGACAGTTGAAGGAGACATGTGGTGATGGAGTTATGGATGTGTCAAAAGTGCGTACGTGGGTGCGACAGTTTAATGAATGCAGAACATCGTGTGACAACAAACCGAAACAACCTCGGGCTCGCACAAGCCGGTCTGACAACATGATCGAGAAAGTGGAGAGAATTGTTTTGGGGGATCACCGAATGACTGTTGAACAGATCGTCTCCAGAGATGGCATTTCTGTGGGTTCTGTACACACAATCCTGCATGACGACCTGAAAATGCGAAAAGTGTCATCCAGGTGGGTGCCACGAATGCTGACGGACGACCACACGGCTGCCCCTGTGGCATGTTGCCAAGGAATGTTGACGCGCAACGACAGCATGAATGGGACTTTCTTTTCGTCGGTTGTGACAATGGATGAGACGTGGATGCCATTTTTCAATCCAGAAACAAAGCGCCAGTCAGCTCAATGGAAGCACACAGATTCACCGTCACCAAAAAAATTTCGGGTAACCGCCAGTGCTGAAAAAATGATGGTGTCCATGTTCTGGGACAGCGAAGGCGTAATCCTTACCCATTGCGTTCCAAAGGGCACTACGGTAACAGGTGCTTCCTACGAAAATGGTTTGAAGAACAAATTCCTCCCTGCACTACAACAAAACGTCCGGGAATGGCTGCGCGTGTGCTGTTTCACCAAGACAACGCACCCGCACATCGAGCTAACTTTACGCAACAATTTCTTCGTGATAACAACTTTTAAGTGACTCCTCATGCTCCCTACTCACCTGACCTGGCTCCTAGTGACTTATGGCTTTTTCCAACAATGAAAGACACTCTCCGTGGCCGCACATTCACCAGCCGTGCTGATATTGCCTCAGCGATTTTCCAGTGGTCAAAACAGACCCCTAAAGAAGCCGTCGCCGCTGCCATGGAATCATGGCGTCAGCGTTGTGAAAAATGTGTACGTCCGCAGGGCGATTACGTCGAGAAGTAACGCCAGTTTCATCGATTTCGGGTGAGTAGGTAATTAGAAAAAAAAATCGGAGGCCTTAGAACTTGAATGCACCTCGTATGGTTGATTTTGTCTAGAACGTGTGCATTAATGAACTGTACTCATTGTAGAAGTCAGATATGGAAGTACTAAGGAATGACGAGATACGATTGAAGTTATCTAAGGCTATAGATACACCAATAAGGAATAGCTCAGTAGGGAGCGCAGCTGAAGAGGAATGGACATCTCTAAAAAGGGTAATCATAGAAGTTTGGAAGAAGAACATAGGTACAAAGAAGGTAACGGTGAAGAAACCATGGGTAACGGAAAAAATACTTCGGCTGGTCGATGAAAGAAGATAGTACAATAATGATCATGGAAATTCAGAAACACAGTAGTACAAGTCGCTAAGGAATGAAATAAATATATGCGTTGCCGACTGCAGCGGCGTATTCTGCCTGTTTACATATCTCAGTATTTTAATACGCATGCCTGTATCAATTTCTTTGGTGTTTCAGTGTATTTGGGGGAATGTTGTGCCAATCATTTATGGGAGGAGCGGTCACCCTTGATTAGCGTGTGTCTTTTACTTAGTGCGTTTTGAAAAGATTACTGTACTTTTCTATTATTTTAAGATAAACAATACAGCCTGTTGTCTTGGTAATGTGAAAGAGAACGTCACTCTAACCCTGTAACTACGGGCTTCCGTAGTGATTTATCACAGCTGCTCTCGTGCCGGAAAATTTCTTAGTACACATAATTTGGTCAGTGTAAAAAATAAATATATAAAAAAATATTTCAAATGGCTTTGAGCGTTATGGGACTTAACATCTGAGGTCATCAGTCCCCTAGAACTTAGAACTACTTAAACCTAACTAACCTAAGGACATCTCACACATCCATGCCCGAGGCAGGATTCGAACCTGCGACCGTAGCAGCAACGTGGTTCTAAATTGAAGCGCCTAGAGGCGCTCGGCCACAGCGGCCGGCTGGTCAGTATAATAACTGTCGTTTCCCCTATACTTTTGAATGTGATTTAATCAGTGGGCTTATTGTGGGTCTATGTATTACACTTTGTTGGGCCCAACTGACCTGAAGTTTAAAGCAAGTTGTCAGATTTCAGGCTTTGTGCGCTCTTTATTGAATATAACTGGTTGTTGCAACGGGACCCCCAATGTCAGTATTTGAAGATCTGATCGTGTCTATATTATAAAGGGACGGAGCCTGTGAGAGACGGAGTCTGCGAGGCGTCCCGAATTTTACGGAGACTTCGGAGGATGTTATCAGCCACTGGGTGGCTTGTTTCTCAGCACAGTTTGTTGTATGTGTGAATGCTTTTCCTCCTCTTAAGATGCCCCTTAACTAGTAATGCTCTCTAATCCACACATTGATGTTTAATAATTCGTTTCGGTAAGTACTGATGTCTGTGAACAATTTGTTCTAAAACGAGAATTAACGTTTTCCAGTAACTTCCCTTAAAGCAAGTACAGAAACTTCATTATTTGTTCAGAAAAGTAATAACTCTTTAAATAATTTATTTTAATCAAGGATTAATGTTAATGCAATTTACTGCGAAGCAGGCATTTATGTGACTCTTTAATATTCTGTCCCAGACAGGATTAATGTCTTTAATGATGTTTTCAACGGACAGATCAATGTTCTGTATTGGCTGGCCTGAATACAATGCTTACTACATGTAATTAAAAAAATGTCTGGTTACTAATGATGTTTATTACCTTCTTGTCCCAGTCATTCCGATCACAAAGCAGTCAGGCACGGAAATCATTTACCAGGAAGTAAAAAAATGTTCAAGAAAATTCAGGAATACAGAAATACAAGTCAGTTAGGACTCAGATATAAGGCGAAATGGACGCGTGAAAAACGTCAAAAAATCGAAAAAAAAGGACTGACTCAGTATACATAAAAGTCCAAAGAATTCAATCTTCAGTGAAATTAAAAGGAAGGGAAGCAAGATTAAGAGTACAATGGAAATTCTACCGTTAAATGGAGAAGCGCCTGATGACGTAATAGAAGAAGAAACAGGAGTTGACAGGAAGAGATAGTAGATTCAGTATTAGAACCAGAATTTAAAAGAGCTTTGGACGAGTTAACATACCAAATGAAGTATAATGGATAGATAATTTTCCATCGGAATTTCTAAAATAATTGGGGCAAGTGAGAACAAAAGAACCATTCATGTTATAGAATGTACGAGACTGGTGATATTCAATTACAGGGTGTCCATAATTAATGCTCCATTTTCAAAACGCTGTAGAAAGAGAACCACTGCTCAGAACGACGTCAAATTTGAACTGCATATTATGGACGCAGGGCAAACGGTGTGGTAAAAAAAACGAAGATTTGACCACTAGATGGTGCTAAAAGCGTTAGAATACACACCCCAGCACACGCGCAGCAGGCGACTATTCCTTATTTTGCGTCCAATAGGCCCACCATGAAGTACTGCGTGCTGCTGGTAAAACTCTTTTACAACGATGTGCATCAGTAGCCGTGCAGCTGATTCTGAACTTACAAGGGAATGAAAAAAGGTATTGGTCAGACGTCTTCTAAAGGTCCAAGGAAAATGACCACAAAATTCGGAAAGCCAGGTTCTTTTGAAGTGCAATGTGGCAAAGGGAGGAAAGCACTTACTCCGGCGTCTGTGGAGGCTGTGGTCACGGCATTTCAGGTGGGATCGAACGATTGTGTGCAAATTGGGAGTGCACTGTGCATCGCCACAAAGTTGGACATACCTGCGAGTACGGTGCATAAAATCCAGGAAAACATCGCAGATTGCGAGCTATATAAAAGCACGTACATTATGTTCAGAAATGGCTTCCGGCTGAATTGCCAGCAAGAGAGACGTTCGCTAGAAATTTGTTGCTAGCATGGAAGTGGACAATGACTGAACATGAAACATTATGTGGACATACGAAGCCCATTTCCACCTCAGAGACATGTCAGTACACAGAATTCCAGAATTCTGCAGACACATTTCATTTTGCACAGGGTGACTGAGTGGTCCGGACTGACGGCATCGTTTATCGTAAGGCCGTATCTTTTCGAAGAGACGAGTGCTGCCAGCCCTGTCACCTGAACAGTGACCGGTTTTTCTCGCACCGTCGTCAGTCCAACACTTCAACAGCATAAATGTGTATCTTGGATCATTTTTAAACAAAATTACGCTCCTCCGCGAAGGGCGTAGACACTGGAGCGGCCGCTGCAGAGGCATTCCTAAAATGATTGAATTACCAACCGTCATTTCCCCACAGTCTAGGCGTCCAGATCATCTGACCTTAACCAGCGTGACTTTTCGCTCTGAGGTTATCTGAAAGATATTGTGTTCAAGGCTTCCATTACGAGCGTAGCTGGACTGGCGCGCATTGAGAAACGCAGTCTGAACATGACCACCCCCGAGAGAGTCGAACTGGTGTGGTACATGCTGTTTCTCGAGTTTAACGTGCGGCAGAAAACGGTTGACAGCATGCTGAACATTTCTTGCGCCAGTCTCACGACAGTTAGAAACCCATGTCATTGTGTTTTTGTGCGGATTTGAGTCCAAGACAATTAGAAACACACGGATTTCGTCTTTTTATGCGGTTTTTGTCCTCGGGACTAGTAGAAGCCAATTTTTACCGTCCGCTGTGATACCATCTTACCGTGGTGGATGAGCTTAAGCCATGCACATTAGCAAGTGCGGCTGGTGTAATGCGCAATTCAAACAACAGCCGTCGTATTGCGATTCATCTGTTGTTTGTAGCCGATCCCATTTGCGGTAAGACGATTACAGTTCTACCTATAGATAAAATTTTCTTTAAAGTTTTCTATTTCTTTATTTTTCTTTAATTTTTCTTGACGTTTCGCTCTGCATCATGAATATGCTCTTCAAATTCGTATTACTCTGAGCAACAGTTCTCTGTCTACAACGTTTTGAAGCTGGAACTTTAACTGTGGACCCTCCCCCTGTACTATCATATTTTCGTTAAAACATCATCCAGTCGCCGGCCGCGGTGGTCTCGCGTTTCAAGGAGCGCAGTCCGGAACCGTGCGACTGCTACGGCCGCAGGTTCGAATCCTGCCTTGGGCATGAATGTGTGGGATGTCCTTAGGTTAGTTAGGCTTAAGTATTTCTAAGTTCTAGGGGACTGATAACCACAGCAATTGAGTCCCATAGTGCTCAGAGCCATTTGAACCATCATCCAGTCAGTTCTGAAGATAGAGCCGAAAATTGTGAGAATTATTGTGAAATCAGCATAACAGTCTATGCATCCAAGTTGCTGACAGGAACAATACACACAGGAATGGAAAGGAAAACCGAGGATCTGTTAGAGGACGCAGTTGGTAATGGAAACAAGACTGAAGTAAAGATACGTTCATAGGATTCGTCGACCTGGAAAGAACCTTCGACAAGGTGGTCCAAGTTGTTCGAAAGTCTAAGAAAAACAGGGATAAGATATTGGGAAATACCGGAAATGAACCAAGAGGTAAAAATAAACCTGAGAGTCCGAGAACAAAATGCTCGGATTAAAAAGAGGATAATGGAGCGAGCAATCTTTTGCCCCTCCTGTTCAATCTATTCATCTGAGAAGTGATGACGAGAATAAAAGAAATGTTCAAGAGTGGGATTGAAACTAAAATTGAAAAAAAAAACATCGAGGATAAGAATCGCTAATGACATCGTTGCCTCAGTGAAAGTGAAGACGAATTACAGGATCTGTTCAATGAAACAATCTAATGATTACAGAATATGGATAGAGAGTAAACAGAAGAAAGACCAAAGTAATGAAAAGTAGCAGAAAACAGAACAGTCAGGAATTAACATCAGAACGGACGATGACGAACTACCTGAAGTTAAGAAATTCTGCTACCTCGGCAGCAAATTTACCCATGATGGACGGAACAATGACATAAAAGCAGAATTGCACTAGCAGAAAGGGCATTCATCGCCAGGAGAACTGTACTTGTATCAGATGTCGACCTTAATTTGATGA
This sequence comes from Schistocerca gregaria, assembly GCF_023897955.1. Taxonomy (NCBI): domain Eukaryota; kingdom Metazoa; phylum Arthropoda; class Insecta; order Orthoptera; family Acrididae; genus Schistocerca; species Schistocerca gregaria. The sequence continues at coordinate 873,320,319 of NC_064922.1, forward strand.
ATAAATTTCTAAGAATGTACGTCTGGAGCACAGTATTGTATGCTAGTGAAACATGGACTATGGGAAAACCGGAACATGAGAGAATCAGAATATTTGAGATGTGGTGCTATGGACGAATGTTGAAAATTAGGTGGACCCATAAGGTAAGGAATGAGGAGGTTCAACACGGAATTGGCAAAGGAAGGAATGCATGGGAAACACTGAGAAGAGGAAGGGACAAGATGATAGAAAAACTGTGAAGACATAATTGAATAAGTTGCACAGTACTTGAAGGAGTTTAGAGAGTATAACCAGTAAAGGAATACAGAGATCGAAGTTCATACTACAAATAATATGGTGCGATAGCTACTCTGAGATGAGGAAGTTGACACAGGGGAGCAATTCATGACCGGCTGCATAAAACCACTCAGAAGACCATTTTTGGTGTCGAAACTGGCAGCAAGTGTTGATTTTAATTATCATTATTCAAGTACTCCATGTCCGGCTTATAAACAGTATGTGCAAGTGGCGTGTAAGGGAAATGTGATCATTCAGTTTTAAGCGCGCACGAATGACACACGTGTATTAATCTTAATTATTTCAGGGTAGTTAATGTTCCTCCCTTTGTGGATATTAAGTTTAAGTCTTCATGTAGCGTCTTTTAACTTTAGCCTTCTTTAAGCAGATGATCTACAAAAGTGGTATCTCCTTTCCTAAGTTCTAATTTTTTTGCTGTTCCTTCAAGCGGGTGGATGTTGCCGACCAGACGGGCCTATGTAGGATTTGTCACAACTACATTCATTCTTTTCCAAAGCTGAGGTGCTGTCTTTACCATTGGAAGAAGTGCCCCATAGTGCTGTGCAAATGAAATGATATTTTAAAGTTCTTAGATTTACGTTTTTTGGCCAAATTCAGAGACACTTTTCCTAAATATGGGATCGTCCACCATTTATTATCTAAAATATTTGATCCCACAAAAATCTCATAGATACCGGTACGTATATTTGTCTTTTTATCTGGGGGTGGCGTAACAGCCGAGTACCGGTTTTTAAAACTATAAATATTCTAGAATATTACACAAGTGTAAGATGTGTTTCCTCGTTGATAATGTGTAAAGTATTCTACTGAGAACCAACAGAACAGTCAATTAATTGAGCTGATACAGAATAAACAAGATGCTGTTCTTCATATGTGCTAGAGACCCACATTAATGAAATTATGAATAACATAAAAAATAAAAGAATTTCAGTTACTGTAGTGCTCCCAGGTACCAACAGTAACAGGACTACCGACACTGTACGCTTTCTTTTGGTGTAGTAAGGAATCAGATTCTGTTTTGCACTATACCCAATCATAACAGTATTGTACACCATAATTCAACTTCAACCACAAATTCTTTTTTGAAAGCCTGTTGATATTTTTGTGTAATTCAGCTTCCCAGATTTACTGTTTAAGCGTTCAGCTGTATTCACTCATATCGTATGTTTAGAATGTTTCAGTGAGCTTTCGTTATTTATAATATTCGTATTTATATTATGTTAAGGATTTTGTAGTTATGCCACCTCCTCTTGAGACTTCCATACGGCTGTCGAAGTAAGTCGGTCTACTCAAATGGCATACACGAACACCAAGGTGAGAGTAGTAATGGGATACCTCTTAATATCGTGTTGGACCTCTCTTTGGCATATGTACCGCAGGAACTCGACGTGACGTGGACTCAACAAGTCGTTGAAGTCCCCTGCAGAAATACTGAGCCGTACTGCCTCTACGGCCATCCATAGCTGCGAAAGTGTTGCCGGTGTAGGATTTTGTGTGCGAACTGACCTCTCGATTATGTCCATAAAGATTTGACGGTTGGCCAGATAATTCGCTCGAGTTGTCCATAATGTTCCTCAAAACAATCGCGAACAGGTGTGGCCCTGTGAGATGGCCCATTGTCATCTGCAAAAATTCCATCGTTGTTTGGGAACATGAAGTCCATGGATGGGAGAAAATGCTCTCCAAGTGACCGAACGTTTCATTCCAGTCCATGTAAACGCAGCCCATAACATTGGTGAGCCCCCCACCAGCTTGCACAGCGCATTGTTGGTGATTTGGGTTCATGGCTTCGGTGGATCTGCGCCAAACTCGAACCTTAACATCAGCTCTTACAAACTGAACTTGGGATTCATCTGACCAGTGCACGGCTTTCCTGTCGTATAGGGCCCAAAACGATATGGTCACGGGCCCGGGAGAGGCACTGTAGGAGGTGTTACGGTGTTTGCAAATGCACTCGCTTCGGTCGACTACTGACACAGGCCACTAACGCCAAATTTCGCTGCACTGTCCTAACGGGATGCGTTTGTCGTACGTCGCACACTGATTTGACGGTTGGCCAGAGAATTCGCTGATTTCTGCGGTGTTTTGACGCACTGTTGCTTGAGTGATAGGCGTCGACCACTACGTTGTCCGACGTGAGAGGCAATGCCTGAAACTTCGTAATCTCGGCACGATCTTGACACTATGGATCTCGGAATAGTGAATTCCCTCTGTTAAATGCCTTTTCACGTGAGTCACCTCCGGCAATCCATTGCTCTATAATACCTTGTGTACGCGATCCTACCGCCGTTTGCATGTTTGCATATCGCTGTCCCATGACATTTGTCATCTCAGCGTACAAGATGTATTGTGAAAGCGTGTGTTTCACGAATTCACATCCTTTTCTTCATTCTAGATAACATGCTCAGTCTTCTCAGTCAAGAAATCCCTAATTCTGATGTATATAAACTACTGGCCATTATAATTGCTACACCACGAAGATGACGTGCTACAGTCACAAAATTTAACCATTTAAGCATTCACACAAGTTTGGCGTTGGTGGCGACACCTACAATGTGCTGGTATGAAGAAAATTTCCAACCGATTTCGCATATACAAACAGCAGTTGACCGGCGTTGCCTTCTGAAACGTTGTTGTGATGCCTCGTGTAAGGAGGAGAAATGCGTACCATCACGTTTCCGACTTTGATAAAGGTCGGATTGTAGCCTATCGCGATTGCGGTTTGTCGTATCGCGACGCTGCTGCTCGCATTGGTCGAGATCCAATGACTGTTAGCAGAATGTGGAATCGGTGGGTTCAGAAGTGTAATACGGAACGCCGTGCTGGATCCCAACGGCCTCGTATCACTAGCAGTCGAGATTACAGCCATCTTATCCGCATGTTTCTAACGGATCGTGCAGCCACGTCTCGATCCCTGAGTCAACAGATGGGGACGTTTGCAAGACAACAACCATCTGCACGAACAGTTCGACGACGTTTCCATCAGCATGGACGATCTACTCGGAGACCGTGGCTGCGGTTACCCTTGGCGCTGCATCACCAAAAAAAAAAAATGGCTCTGAGCACTATGGGACTTAACATCTATGGTCATCAGTCCCCTAGAACTTAGAATTACTTAAACTTAACTGACCTAAGGACATCACACAACACCCAGCCATCACGAGGCAGAGAAAATCTCTGACCCCGCCGGGAGTCGAACCCGGGAACCCGGGCGTGAGAAGCGAGAACGCTACCGCACGACCACGAGATGCGGGCGCTGCATCACAGACACGAGCGCCAACGATGGTGTACTCAACGATGTAGCTGGGTGCACGAATGGCAAAACTTCATTTTATCGGTGAATCAAGGTTTTGTTTGCAGCTTCACGATGGTCGCATCCGTGTTTGACGACATCGCGGTGAACGCACATTGGAAGCGTGTTATTTGTCATCGCCATACTGGCGTATCACCTGGCGTGATGGTATGGGGTGCCATTGGTTACACATCTCAGTCACCTCCTGTTCGCACTGACGGCACTTTGAACAGTGGACGTTACGTTTCAGATGTGTTACGACCCGTGGCTCTACCCTTCATTCGATCTCTGAGAAACCCTACATTTCAGCAGGATAATGCACGACCGCATGTTGCAGGTCCTGTACGGTACTTTCTGGAAACAAAAAATGTTCGACTGCAGCCCTGGCCAGCACATTCTCCAGATCTCTCACCAATTGAAAACGTCTGGTCAGTGGTGGCCGAGCAACTGGCTCGTGACAATACGGCAGTCACTAATCTTGATGAACTGTGGTATCGTGTTGAAGCTGCATGGGCAGTTGCACTTGTACACGCCATCCAAGCTCTGTTTGACTCAATGACCAGGCGTATCAAGGCCGTTATTACGGCCAGAGATGGTTGTTCTGGGTACTGATTTCTCAGGGTGTATGCACCCAAATTGCGTGCAAATGCAATCACATATCAGTTCTAGTATAATATGTTTGTCCAATGAATACTCGTTTCTGATCTGTATTTCTTCTTGGTATATCAGTTTTAATGGCCAGTAGTGTATACACGAATGATACGTTAAGTGCCTATTCGAGTAGTAACATAGAAGCCTTAATACAGCCGGCTTGTGTGGCCGAGGGGTCCTGGGCGCTTCAGTCTGGAACCGCGCTGCTGCTACGGTCGCAGATTTGAATCGCACCACAGCCATGAATGTGTGTCATGTCCTTAGGTTAGTCTGGTTTCAGTAGTCCTACGACTAGGGGACTGATGACCTCAGATGTTAGGTCCCATAGTGCTTAGAGCCATTTGAACCATTTTAGAGCCATAACAAATACTCTCTGCTACACAGTACATTCTGGTCGGGTTGGCTATAGGTGATGCAATAATTGTGAACACCAATTGCTAAGAGAGAGAGTTTATTGACCAGTTGGGAAGGGAGAGGTGCAAGCGAAGCCGGTCGTCGTCGAAGCCGTGAGACGAGGTGCAGCCGGCGCCTAGCCCACCACGTAGTAGGGGTAGCCGTAGTAGTAGACCTGCTCGCTGGGACGCAGCGTCTCGCGTGCCTCAGCTGGGAAGGCGACGGGCACAGGCAGCGGCAGCGGGCCCGCCAGCGCGGTCGCCACAGCGGCCAACAGCAGCAGCGCAAACACCTGCCGACAAAAGAAAAAGACTATCAGTAAGCGGCGCGAGCCACGATGACAGTGCATCCCTGTATGAGGGGTACATATCGCAGAATTACGTATTTATTAACAGCTATGAATGATGAGTCCCATACTTCAGTAGAGTGAGCAGCTTCACCTCCAGTCGAAGTGTGGCTGCCCACTAGGCTCTTAGACTTACCACACATGATTAATTGATCACTTATGTTACGAGTAGTAAATACCAAAACAAAGGAAGGTGTGGAAGCTTTCTATAAACTAACATGTCATTTCGTGACATGTGGGAATAGTGCAGTGGCACTTCTGAAAATTTCTCCATAGACTTCACATTTTCTCTTAGACTCCTTAGAAATACAAAAGCTTTTTTCTTAATTCCTGCTACTACTTCACAGTTACTTAGCCTACGGGTTCCCATTTTAGGCTATAAACATAATATCTCAATAAATGTTAAAACACAAGAAACGACTGTAAATTCGGCATTGGGCGTCTCACCGATTCAAAAACATTTCATTCAGTCCTTCCTGAACACCTTATACTACAGACGTGCTGGCAGAAACCATGCACAGAGAAGATATGGGGCACAACTCACCAAATACGGAATACTATTTACGATTTTTACAATAGCCAGAGAGGTTCCTTAAATCAATCGGAATGCAGGTCTCAAGCAGCGCTACGTGGAGGACGGAGAAAGATACATAAGAGTGTATTGTTATGAAAACACTGCAAAAGCGCTGGTGTTTTGTTCGGATGGCCGACGTTTCCAGCAAAATTGTTTCGTTCATTACTGAATGTTACTTTTGCAGTTGCTATTGGTTGTTTTTGGTGCTTATTATGGAATCAAGGTTCGATGGCATTCGTCAACAGCATCTGTAGCAGTAGCACTAGACTAAGCAAATTTACCTATAAAACAGCATAATGAAATTACTATAAATTAGCGAACGAAACAGAGAGCTCAAAATCAGGAAAAGCTACAACACAAATTCACATACTAAAGCCATACACCAAATTAATGAAAACTGACGATTAACAACGCTTCAGTGACTAAATCAGAAAAAGGCAATAGTCTACTGACCATCAATAAAAACGTCTATATACAAAAATAGCAAATGTTAGTGGCAATGTAAATATTCATTACAGAAACAGTACAAAAATAAAATCCTTTTGTTGCATTTCTCCAACTTTGGGTGACTGAATTAATCATAATCGACTTAAGATTTCTAAGAAAGTCATAATCGGATGATCATAGTGAAAGGAAGGAAAAGAAAGTAATTCTATACTAAAAATCTAAATGATAGTCTCAAATCAACTTCTAATACAGCTACGTGCACTATGCAGTACGGATGATCAATGCAAGTTAAAATATTGTCTAATGATGAAGGATATTGAATATGAAATATAGTGGCACAAGGGTCAGCATTATAACTTCATTCGTCAAGGTAACCACACACATAATATGCCGATGACGCTAGGAATACATCTGCCAACTGACAGCAAGTCTTACGAAGCTCCTTCACGTACGATGAACGTCCTTAATATTACTCAACTATCTCAAGACATGAAACCGAGAGGGAGTACGTTTTCACGGTACGCTTTGGGATTTTAAAGGATTTAGACACATAAGGAATGGAACTGGTAGGGCCTACATCATTTATCGAGACAAGATCACTCTACTTATGTTATCCGAAGCGTTGCAGGAACGATGTTTTGATGGGAATTAGGAGCCGGTGAGATTGAAATACATTTACATGAAATTTAGCACACAGAAAAGAGTTTACATGCACACGCTGCTGAACAATGAAACGGAGGAATAGGTCAAGTAAGATAGCCTTGGCATTTTACGCATCCATGCAGGCTGTGCTGCATTAATTACGAATGGCTATGTTTTAACTGAATGTCGTGATATCTATCTGACTAAAGGAGACATCCTTTGGAATATTGCTCCTCCAATTCGTTACACTGAGCGAGCTTCGTACATGTAAATTCTGTCCATTAGAGGTGCCTTTGTCGCCAGCCGCTGCAATAAGAATTTTATAATTAGTGGACGTTTCGTTAAACACCATTTAACATGTCTAAAGGTTGACTGTGATGGAGTCGGTTCACTCTCAACAGCGTTGTTGAAAACATTGTAAAATAATAATAGTAACGAAATTTGAAATTGTTTGTCCTGTCAATAGTATTACTTCAATTGCTTTACACCCGTCAATGAAAATGTTCCTTGAATTCCCTCTTTGTTCATGTCTCAATGTTATGCAAGCCACAGGAGAATTATTGCTCTACAGGGTCACAGAAACTGTTAACAATTCATTGGCAACACAGTGGCGTCTTTTAAGCTTATGCGGAGTATGGCATCTCTTAAACTTATGCGGAGCAGGTTGTCAACCGATACTGCGGCATGCTGTGTTGCGGGCTAGCCGAACTTAAGTCTGCAGACTGCGGTCAGGGATCCGAACAGCGACCGCTGCAGTGGGGAGTGAGGCGTATCATATGACTCACTGGCGGCCGCTAGTCCGGAAAGGTATTCAGCAGAGCTTCTGCGAAGTTTACAAAGTAGAAAAGAGCTTTTGACATAGGTGAAGCTGTGAGGGTGAATCGTAACGCGTTTCTGGATAGTTCAGTAGCAAGAACATTGATCACGAAAGGCAAGGTTCCGGTAACAGTACTGAACGCTACTTACCAATACTTCCTCTTCTCGATTCAGTAACATCAATACAAATATCACTCTATAATACACAAACATTTACGAAAATCATGTAGAACGCTTGTCTGACATCTGATACACAGGTTGGGGCGGGAAATAACTACACCACCACTTCATCATAGGAGAGGTTTGCAGAATTATCTCTGGCAGTGAAAGCCTGGTGTATAATCTACTCATACTGTTTCTTAGAACAAGGGTTCGGCTATGTGGAATCGTGAAAGATGTTCGAAATTCTGAGGAATCTAGGGGTAAGACGCAGGGAAAGACGAATAATATACAATATGTACAAAAACCAAAACGGAACAATAAGACTGCAGTATGAAGAAAGAGGTGCTCGGATTTAGAAAGATTTAAAGCAGAAGTGTAGTCTTTCACCCCTACTGTGCAATCTACACATCGATGAAGCGATGATGGAAAAAGAGTGTTTCAAGAACGGAATAAAAGTCCTAGAAGAAACGTTACCAATGATGAGTTATCCTGATGAAATTGATATCCTCAGAGAAAGTGAAGAAGCATAACAAAATGAGTTGACTGGAATGAATAGTCTAATGCATATAGACAGCGAGAAACTTAGCATCAAAGTTGCGTATCACCAAGTAGACGAAGTCAATTCTGGTACCTTGGCAGTAAAATAACCGATGGTGCACGGAGCAAGGACGTCATCAAAAGCAGACTAGCACTGTAAAAGAGGGTATTCTTGGATAAGAAGCCTATTGGTATTCCTTAATTGAGGAAGGAATTTCTGAGAATGTACGTATGGAGCACAGTATTGTTTGACAATGAAACATGAGCGGTGGGAAAACCGGAACAGAAGAGAATCGAAGCGTGTGAGATGTGGCGCTACAGAAGAATATGGAGAATTCGGTGGACTGATAAAACAAGAAATGGGGAGGCTTTCCGCAAAATCGGAGAGGAATGGAATATATGAAAAACACCGACAAGAAAAAGTGGAAGAAGATAGGAAAAATGTTAAAACACAATGAAATAACCTCCTTGGTAGCAGAGGGAACAGTCGAGCTTAAAAGCTGTAGGGAAAGATAGAGAATGAAATACACCCAGCACATAAATGAGGAAGTAAGGTGCTACTCTCAGACGAAGAGGTTGGCACAGGAGAGGAATTCGTGGAGGGACGCATCAAACCAGTCAGAAGAGTGATGACCCAAATAAAACAGCTGCTACAGGTAGCACTGAAAATCGAAACAAGGACCCTGGAATAGATAACATTCTCTCAAAATCATTCAAATCCTTTGGAGAGCTAGCCGTGATAAAACTATTCTGGCTTGTATGCAATATGTACGAGAGAGGCGAAATATCCGTACACGTCAAGAATTCCCATCAAGTGCAAACACTGCACGGCAAGTGCAAACAGATGAGAACATGACCGAGGTATAGTTTAAAAGTCATGCTTGCAATATACTGACTTTAATATTTGCAGAATAATGGAAATTTGGCAGAAGCCGACGTCCCGGAAGATCAGTTTGAACCCAGGAGAAATGGATGAACACGCTAGGCAATACTGACCGTACGATATTTTTAGAGCGAGAGTTTGAAAGGCAGATTGTGTTTATATGATCTGTAGATTTAGAGACAGTATTTGGCAATGCTGATCGAATTACGCTGCTTGAAATTCTGTAGGTAGCTGAGATAAAACAGAGAAGGCTCAAAAGTATATACAACTAGTACAAAAACCAGACTGCAGCCGATGCAGGTGAAATGGAAGTGGTGGTTGAGAACGAAGTGAGACAGAAGTTGGTTCGAGTAATGATTCGCCACTTGAATTTAAACGCCACTCACGTTTAAACCATGGGGACTCCGCAAGAAGCTTATGTGTCTGAGTATTTACGTCCCTCAGCCACACATAGAACTGAGAACGTTATCTTGATCTACTCATCGCGAAACCTTTACTATTCCTTAGTAGTCCGAGAATACCGTACACACCGCCTCATCTTCCAAATCCATCTTATCGCTCCTGCACGCTTCCTCTACCAATTGGAAAATTCTTTCAGACTGCTTCCTCAGATTTCTCAAACACCTTCGTAAAAACCATACATCCCGTAAACTCTATCATCGAAACCCTACTGACTCTCTATTGCAATACTGGGTAGCTGCCGCGGCTACGTCAACATATCTCACCCTTCACACCCCACATCCTCCATATCCTATCCCTGCCTCCCTCTCGACATCTACCAGATATAACCCTAGACTTATACTCATTACTTAAAACCGACTCCCATACCTCAACCAGCATCCGTACCCACTCTCGCTTCATCCTCTTACAGCCCCAAGTTACACATCCCACTTACCAGCCCTACATCATTACACCACTCTGAGGCATAGCAGTCTATTTATCTATAGTGTCCTGATGCCACTAATTATCCTTCCTTCCTGCCCCGCACTTCGAGAGCTGACTTACTGGTCTTCTCAAAAGTATCATCATTATCATCATCATATTTTAACACCAGCAGGCTATCGCCAACTGTGTTTTCTAGTAGATCATGAAAACAAACATTTTCATTTCTTTTAATCCCATTAGTTTCACATATTCTAGTTGGAATCTACATCTATATTTACTGCATTTGACTGAAGAGCATCAATAATATACGGCATCCAGCACGTTCCCAAGACCTGCCCACCTTCCCGGACTCCCCAATGTGGGTGGAATGAAATTATCGATAGACCCATGTTTTACCTTCTTTTATGATACGTTCACTAGTTCTGCGCCGTCTCCGATTTAACCTAGCGACTCACGAACAACATGTAATCGCCGTTGTTTTTGTTCGAAATTTAGCAATTTTGGAACAAATTTCGCTGTTATACTTTTCATAGCCACAGTATACGAAAACATTTCATGGCATCAGCCAGCTGATATGCCTACATCATCAGCGACTTCTCTGAGTGTGATTCGGTGATCGTTCATCACCATTTCTTTTACTTCTTCCACGATTTCGTCTTTGACGATGTGCTGGAGAGTCCATGGCACTTGTCATCATCCACGTCTTCATAGCCTTCATTGAGATGCTTCGACCGCTCGTACATCCTTGTTTTACTCAAAGAGGACTCACAAAAAAACAATATTTAACGTTTCTACAAGTAAACATCCTATATGTGTAACACACAATACAAGAAAGTTCAACACTCGCGTTACTTTTTGAACACACCTCATACATAGTCACACTTGCTGCCGAAAGGCAGGCGTTGGTGTATAGAACCTCCGAGACTTGTCGGTATCTGTTACATCCTATGTACTGTACGCAGCACTTCTGTCATCCATTTGAAACTGTTACCTTAGGGGAATTGAAATTTCGTACGAGGTTTATAATACATGTATTTTTAGTTGAATCGGTGTTTGTTTCAGAACGACCTGATCAGTTCCTTGTACGAAATCGTCATCATGCCCTCTCAGTTATCGTACATGGTTACTTCGAATCTGGTGGAGGTGTCGCAAGCGCTCCTGTGTTCTGAATACCGACGATGTATTTACTATACGTAACATTACACTCAAATAAGTAATTCACCGAATGAGCGGCATTTGATGATATTAGACGCGTATTACGTCAAAATGCTGGTATCTCACGCCTGTTTTACACGAGCGACTGTGTTGCCTAAATCGATTACTTGTGGTGAGTTAGCATCGTGTGCTAGCGTGTAAATCAGCCGCCGACAAAACCACGAGTGAGTCGATGATGGCACTGACTGACTGACTGCGCCCAGTGCAGAGCTGTAAAGTTCTGTGTGTGACAAAGACTGCGAACGTTCTAAACGGGGAACGGTTCCATCACATATTAACATCTTAAGTTAACAAACTCCTGACAGTCATGCTCACAAACGTTGTGGTAGTGGACTTCGTGCTTTTCTGTCTTACTAATCTTCATCTTATTGTATGCTCCGTTTTTTGTGATACACTGCTTCAGACTGCATTAGGATTTCATTTTTGTCCTATGTATGCTCACACAAGAAGGACCAAATATGTAAAAGCAATATACATTTTATTTTTTACAATACCCTGAAAATAAAAATCATACATTTATTTACACAAGAACATAAAAAGAATCTTTTTTCAACAGTGAAAGCGACAGCTCTCCTGAACGAAAAATCAACATATTTTTATGTTACTTGCCACTAAAATGGTACTACCGGTAGGTAATTACTTGTAAATATTGCACGAGGTGATTTTATTTATATTAAACTTTGATTCCATCAGGAACCGTTGTGCACCATGAGTGTAGACAGTAGGGATAGAATGGCACACAGCAGGTAGTCTCAATTCTATTAGGATTTATTATTATTGTAAATCTAGATTTTGGCTATAAGTAGCCATCTTCAGTGCAGTTTAGTTACAATTCAACAAACTCGCGGCAGTTCATGTCACCATATAGGCGGAAACAGACTTTTGTATGTTTTCTCGAGAAAATAAATGTTGATATTTTGAAATGTTTGAACGACAATTTTCGTATTCTTTCAAATCTCAGCAGTGTGGAGACTTTGCCATATCACCTTCGTGAAGAATGCTCACTATGAGTTTCGCTTTCGTCTTTAACAAAATATGGTGTGATTGCTAGCACGTATATGCTGCTGTTACTGTATTTCAACCTTTTGTTCGAGCACTCCGTCACAACCCACACTTCCACCGTTCGGCAGTGGGCTAAGCTGCAGACAGCACTCAGAACACTCACAGTTCTGAGTCCGATGTGTAAGCACAAGTGACCACTAGCGACAAACGAGCCTAAATTCGGAAATAACACACCAAGGACGTTGCAGTAGGTGTAACTGGCACAATTAGTCAACTGAGACAAGAAAGTAGCTCGCGTGAAAGGACCTTTACAGATGGGATACAGTAGACGTAAACGGATAATGTGGTTAGGTGATTGGACAACATGATTGTGGAATAAAAGGGATTGATATGAAATTAGCTTAGTGTTACGAAAACAGTCTTAATCGCGTTTTTTTTCATTTATTTAGTGCCATCCGGTTTCAGCCTATCGCAGGGGTCATCTTCAGGGTGAACATGTGAAATTACAATACATATCTTAGACAAAACTAATGACAACCATCTTATAAGAATGGATTACGTAAATGTAATGTTTTAGCAGCTGGTCGACTGCTGGTGGCGTCACAAGGTGTGGCAGGAGACTGCAAAGAATTTACGTTACGCCTGAGTTTATATAGCAAGCTATGAATACGTTAGCGTAACGCACGCGTCGGGCGGTGACCGATGGTAGACGTCTTGTCTTAAAAATTGAAGTATAAATACAATTTGTGTTCAAATGGTTCAAATGGCTCTGAGCACTATGCGACTTAACTTCTGAGGTCATCAGTCGCCTAGAACTTAGAACTAATTAAACCTAACTAACCTATGGACATCACACACATCCATGCCCAAGGCAGGATTCGAACCTGCGACCATTGCGGTCGTACGGTTCCAGACTGTCGCGCCTAGAACCGCAGGGCCACTCCGGCGGGATCAAGTTGTGTAAAGTTTACAACGCGATTAAGACTGTTTTCTTAATACTACGATATTTGGGTGTTGACGAGTACTGATGAAGTGACTGGTTCAAACGACAGCAATGTCAAGGTGCCCATTTTAAGGCAGCTCCAAAAATGGGCTGAGCAGGAGTTAGGGAAGAGATTGGAAATCATGTTAGGAAAGTGAATGGGAATATTAGGTACTGAAAGATGACTGAATGTTCGTTCGTAGATCACATGTAGGGGCAAGGAAGAAATTAGGGCTAACCGCCCCATCGACAACGAGGTCTTTAGAGACGGAGCACAAGCTTGGACTTGAGAAGGAAAGTAAGTGAAATCGGGCATGCCCTTCTCAATGGGACCACCCCGGCCCTTATGCGGTTTAGGACAATCACGGAAATTCTAAATCTAGATGGACGGCCGGTAGGTAGGAGGTACTGGCGAAAGTAAAGCTCAGAGGACGGGTGCTGAGTCGTGCTTGGGTAGCTCAGTTGATGCCAGCACGGTAGCTCAGCGTGTTCGGTCAGAGGGTTACGTGCCCTCTGTAATAAAAGAACTGAGTTAATCGATCACCAACGAACTTAAACGGATGTCTTACGACGTCAGCCCCGAGTAAACGCAACGAACAAAAGCGAACAGAATGAGATTTTAAAAAAATGTTGGTAGAGCACTTGTCCGCAAAAGGCAAAGGACCCGAGTTCGATTCCCGGTCCGGTAAACAACTTTAATCTGGCAGAAAGTTTCGGCCGGTGATTTGATCAGCCGTCCTCTATTAGAAATGTAACACATCGTTTTATTTGTTTTGTTCTGTTTTTATGGGAAACGTGGTACTTGCAACACTAGTACGAGCGATATTGTGAAGCTGCATCATTTCACAATAACGTGGACATCGGAAAACGCCTTGAACAGCAGTGTATGAATGAATGATACAATGGAAAATCGTCTCGCTTCCGCCGACGAGAGATACTCACGAAAGCCTTCATAGTGCAGAGATGAGCCTCGAAGCGGGGACTTGCTGGAGACCTGCCGGTGCCTTGGCCTTATATACGACGCCGGAGGTCGTCCTAGACATCTAGGCCAAGGTCAGAGCGGCTAGATCAGCCCGGTGGTTACCTAACGCCGCGCAGCTGGCGCGGTCCCCGCGTGTGGAGTCCCCAAGGCCGTCAACACAGCCGGCGGCGGCAGGGGGCGAGGAAGCGCTGCATGGAGTGGCGCCAGCGCGTGCAGCGGAGGCCACGCCTGCGCAGGTGTGTCCGTCTCTGCCCCTCTCCTCTTTCCACCTCCCACGCGTTTTCTCCCACCTGTCACCATGTCAACAGCAATCTGTGCCCACTGCTCGTTTGTGATTCCAGATCCACATCTACATACATACTCCGCAATCCACCATACAGTGCGTGGCGGAGGGTACATCGTACCACATCTAGCATCATCTCTCCCTGTTCCACTCCCAAACAGAACGAGACAAAAATGACTGCCTATTTGCCTCTGTAGGAGCCCTAATCTCTCTTATCTTATCTTTGTGGTCTTTCCGCGAAATTTAAGTTGGTGAAAGTAAAATTGTACTGCAATCAGCCTCAAATGCTTATTCTCTAAATTTCCTCAGTAGCGATTCTCCTGTAGAGACTCCCACCCGAGTTCTTGAGGCATTTCCGTAACACTCGCGTGATGATCAAACCTACCAGTAACAAATCTAGCAGCCCGCCTCTGAATTGCTTCTATGTCCTCCCTCAATCTGACCTGATAGGGATCCCAAACGCTCGAGCAGTACTCAAGAATAGGTCGTATTAGTGTTTTATAAGCGATCTCATTTACAGATGAACCACATCTTCCCAAAATTCTACCAATGAACCGAAGGCGACTATCCGCCTTCCCCACAACTGCCATTACATGCTTGTCCAGTTTCATATCGCTCTGCATTGTTACGCCCAAATATTTAATCGACGTGACTGTGTCAAGCGCTACACTACTAATGGCGTATTCAAACATTACGGGATTCTTTTTCCTATTCATCTGCATTAATTTACATCTATCTATATTTAGAGTTAGCTGCCATTCTTTACACCAATCACAAATCCTGTCCAAGTCATCTTGTATCCTCCCACAGTCACTCAACGACGACACCTTCCCGTACACCACAGCATCATCAGTAAACAGCCGCACATTGCTATCCACCCTATCCAAAAGATCATTTATGTAGATAGAAAACAACAGCGGACCTACCACACTTCCCTGGGGCACTCCAGATGATACCCTCACCTCCGATTAACACTCACCGTCGAGGACAACGTACTGGGTTCTATTACTTAAGAAGTCTTCGAGCCACTCACATTCTTGGGAACCAATCCATATGCTCGTACCTTAGTTAGGAGTCTGCAGTGGGAAAGACCCACCGTAGTTTAACAGCGCAGTTCGGAGAATGCTCAGGAAGCAAAGACAGTTGCACTCGCAGTACAAGAAAGATCGGGAGAGTGAGGACAGGCAAAAGGTAGTAGGTTGTGGGTAGTGGGTCTTTTCCGGAAGTATAGGAATATGGCATCCGTCTGATACCCTTCATCCATGGTTCGCAAGAGCGATGCAGGAGCGATGCTTTCTAAAGCCGTGCTGATGCACTGACAGCAACTTCTCTGTCTCAAGGAAATTCATTATAGTCGAACTGAGAATATGTTCGAGAATCCTGCAACAAACCGATGTTAAGGATATTGGTCTGTAATTTTGAGCATCCGTCCTTCTACTCTTATATACAGGCGTCACCTGATCTTTTTTTCAGTCGCTCGGGACTTTACGTTAGGCAAGAGATTCGCGATAAATGCAAGCTAAGTAAGGAGGCAATGCAGTAGAGTACTCTCTGTAAAACCGAATTGGATTCCCATCAGGACCTGGCGATTTATATATTTTCAACCCATTCAGCTGCTTCACAACCCCAGGGATGTCTATCACTATGTCCTCCATACGGGAATCTGTACGAGATTCAAACGGCTGTATGTTTGTAGGATCCATCTGCGTGAAAGATTTCTCAAATGCTGAATTTAAAATTTCTTCTTTCGTTTTGCTGTTTTCCGTTGCCACGCCAGACTGATCAGTGCGTGACTGGATGGAAGCCTTCGACCTGCTTGCCGATTTTACGTAAGACCAGAATTTCCTTGGGCTTTCAGCAAGATATTTTGCTAAGGTATGACGGTGGTAGTGGTTGCATGCTTCGCGCATCGCTCTTTGTACAGCAGCTCGAATCGCTACTAACTTTTGCCTGTCCTCACTCTCCCGATCTTTCTTGTGCCGCGAGTGCAACTGTCTTTGCTTCCTGAGCATTCTCCGAATTGCGCTGTTAAACTACGGTAGGTCTTTTCCGTCCGTAATCCGCTTTTTTGGCTCATACTTGTCCAATGCGTGATTTACAATGTGTTTAAAATTTTCCCATGAATCTTCCACGTCCATCGTACCGGAAATAAATGAAGTCGATTCATTTAGTAAGCGGGATGCTAACAACTGCTTATCTGCTCTTTCTTGTAAGAATACTCTCCCAGCCTTCTTGACGGACTTTTTAACTTTCGTAACCATTGTCGTAATGACAACATCATGATTACTAATCCCTGTCTCAACACTGACACCGTCGATGAGGTCTGGTCTGTTCGTGTCTACCAGATCCAATGCATTTCCATTATGCGTTAGGTGTCGATTTAGCTGCTAAACACACTTTTCGGATAATGTGTTCAAAAGTAATTCACACGACGGCTTGTCTGTACCACCTGTAATGAATCCCTAGACATCCCAGTCTATACTAGGTAGGCCATCTCTACAGTGTTGAGATGCAGATACCAATACTCTAGCTGTGCACCGATGAGAACTCTCCGCAGCGAATCCGGCGTGTTAATTATGCTGAAGACTTTCGTCTCAAAAGTAGATATTACTTCTGTTTTCACTTTCCCGTACACCACGTCCGACATCTACATCTACATGTATACTCTGCAAATCACATCTAAGTGTCTGGCAGAGGGTTCATCGAACCACCTTCACAATTCTCTATTGTTCCAATCTCGTATAGTGTGCGCAAAGAATGAACACCTGTATCTTTCCGTACGAGCTCCGATTTCACTTATTTTACCGTGGTGATCGTTCCTCCCCATGTAGGTCGGTGTCAACAAACTATTTACGCATTCAGAGGAGAAAGTTCAAAAATGGTTCAAATGGCTCTGAGCACTATGGGACTCAACTGCTGTGGTCATCAGTCCCCTAGAACTTAGAACTACTTGAACCTAACTAACCTAAGGACATCACACACATTCATGCCCGAGGCAAGATTCGAACCTCCGACTGTAGCAGTCGCACGGTTCCGGAATGCTCGCCTAGAACCGCGAGATCACCGCGGCCGGCAGGCGAAAGTTGGTGATTGGAATTTCGTGAGAAGATTCCATCGCAACAAGAAACGCCTTTCTTTTAATGATGTCCAGCCCTAATCCTGTATCATATCTGTGACACTCCCTCCCATATTTCGCGACAATACAAAACATGCTGAATTCTTTGAACTTTTTCAATGCATTCCGTCAGCCCTAACTGGTAAGGATCACACAACGCGCAGCAGCATTCTAAAAGAGGACGGACAAGCGTAGTGTAGGCAGTAGTTTGAGCTGTTACATTTTCTTAGTGTCCTGCGTCTTTTGTTAGCCTTCCTCACAACGTTTTCTACGTGTTCCTTCCAGTTTCACTCGTTCGTAATTGTAATACCTAGGTATTTAGCCGAATTTACGGCTTTTAGATTAGACCGATTTATCGTGTAACCGAAGTTTAACGAGTTCCTTTTAGCACTCATGTGGATGATCTCACAGTTTTCGTTATTTAGGGTCAACTACCTCTTTTTGCACCATTCAGACATCTTTTCTAAATCGTTTTGCAGTTTGTTTTGATTCTGATAATAAACGAGAGCGTTATCTGCAAACAACCGAAGAGAGCTGCTCAGATTTTCTGCGAAATCGCTTATATAGATAAGGAACAGCAAAGGGCTATAACACTACCTTGGGGAACGCCAGAAATCATTTCTGTTTCACTCGATGACTTTCCGTCAACTACTACGAACTGTGACCTCTCTGACAGGAAAACAGAAATCCAGTCACATAGCTGAGACGATATTCCATAAGCACGCAATTTCACTATGAGCCGCTTGTGTGGTACAGTGTCAAAAGCCTTCCGGAAATTCAGAAATACGGAATCGATCTGAAATCCTTTATCAATAGCACTCAACACATCAAGTAAATGAAGAGCTAGTTGTGTTTCACAGGAACGATGTTTTCTAAACCCATGTTGACTGCGTGTCGATAGACAATTTTCTTCGACGTAATTCTTATGTTCGAACACAATGTATGTTCTAAACTCCTGCTACATATTTACGTTAACGATATGGTCCTGTAATTTATTGGATTACTCATACTACCTTTCTTGAATATTGGTGTGACCTGTGCAACGTACCAGTCTTTGGGTACGGATCTTTAGTCGAGCGAACGGTTGTATATGTTTTTTAATTATGGAGCTAATGCATCAGCATATTCCGAGCGAAACCTAATTGGTACAGAGTGTGGACCAGAGGAGTTGCTCTTATTAAGTGATTTAAGGTGCTTCACTACTCCGAGGATATTTACTTCTACGTTACTCATGTTGGCAGCTGTTCTCGATTCGAATACTGGAATATTTACTTCGTCTTCTTTTGTGAAGGCATTTCGGAAGTCTGTGTTTAGTAATTCTGCTTTGGCAGCACTGTCTTCGAAAGTATCTCCATTGCTATCGCGTGGAGAAGGCACTGACTGTTTCTTGCCGCTAACATACTTCACATACGACCAGAATCTCTTTGGATTTTCTGCCAGGTTTCAAGATAAGGTTTTGTTGTGGAAACTATTAAAAGCATCTCGCATTGAAGTCCGCGGTAAATTTCGAACTTCTGTAAAGGATCGCCAACCTTGGGGATTTTGCTTCTGTTTAAATTTGGCATGTTTGTTTCGTTGTTTCTGAAACAGTTTTCTAACACGTTTTGTGTACCAAGGAGGATCAGCTCCGCCGTTTGTTAATTTATTTGGTATAAATCTCTCAATTGCTGCCGATAATATTTCTTTCAATTTAAGCCACATCTGGACTACACTTATATTATTAATTTGGAATGAGTGGAGATTGTCTCTAATGAAGGCGCCAAGTGAATTTTTATCTTCTTTTGTGATCCATTAGGATCGACAGGGATTATAGCGTGTTAAGTCTTAACTAGAACGCTCTGGATATGCTCCGAAAACTAGAAAGTTTGTTGAATGGGTAGAAAAATTTATTACATCCGTGGATTCTGCCACACCACAACTGTTTCACTTCATGCACTTTCTGTGAATTTGGTTTCTGAAATTTTTATTCCTTGATCCTCTTTACTGTCATTCGCTTGTAAAATTTCATTCTTTGTTCTCGTCTTCCTAAATTTTCATCTAGATCTGATTTTACATTTGAGTCTATATAGCGCAAGCCACCTTTAGCGGAGGGTAGTCCTTTTTTTCCTACTGTTTCTGTGCCGCTTTCTAATGGTGCGTTGCGAAGAACAGCTGTCACTGATCTTCTGTTTGTGTGCTATCTATTTTATTTTTCACGCAACGATATTTTCGTGAGATGAATCTCGGAGGAAGTGATAATTAGCCAGTTCTTCTTGGAACGAATGATCGCGGAATTGCAACAGTTAGTGAGCTGCATCTTCCATAGGTCGTTTGTACGATTAATTGTAATGTTGTAGAGCGAATCATTCAACATTGAAATCATTCATATGTAAAAATGGCCACTTGTCGATCGTTGAAAAGCGTTTTTATTTTACTTTTTTGTTCTTCTCTTAATTTTATTCCAACTATTTTCCTTTCTTTTTGTTCCGCATTTCTCTCAGCATTTTTCGATGTTTCTCTCTTCTTTCTTCTATACAAGTGACTTCTGTCTCCTTCTATGGTTTTTCATCGAAAACTTTGGAGTCCTGTAATTTCTTTCTGAGTGGCAGTCGTTCCTCAATTCTTGTGTAGTAATTTGGAGTTCGTTCATGTCCGTTTCAACTTCCTTGTGCATTTTTTCGCATTCTGTACCTCATTCGGTAAAAACGGAATACTTAAAAGATCACTTCGTTGTCCCTCTGTCCGACTGTCTGTCCGAATGTTGAAAGCCCCTTTCTCAATAACGGGTAGACGTATCAAGTTGAAATTTATGTCCCATATTAAGGTCTAAGATTCCTGGCGATGAAAAACAATGAAGCATCTGAGTCAATGCAATCAAAAGACACGCCATTAATGTCACATATTTTGATACTCCCAAACTCATTTATCAAAGCCTACAGGGTACATCCACTTCATTCACGAAATTTGCCAAGAAGCAATGTTTCAGTACACAAGTAAAGGAAAAATTCTGAAATTGTGAGTTTGTACATATATCTCAAGGAAAAAAAGTTGTCAGACTCTCTGTCTGTCTGTTAACACTGCTTTTTCTCCGGAACGGGTAGACGTATCAAGATGAAATTTATGTCATATACTAAGGTCTCTAGTCGCTTGGCGGTATAACAAACGTTAGCTTCTAAGTCAATACAGCCAAAAGATAGAGCGATTTGTGTCACGTAATTCGATATTCGCAAACTCGCTCACTAGAACCTATAGGATAATTTCCCATTGATGTAAAATCATTAACAAGAAGGCAGGTTGCACCGTACAAATAAAGCAAAAAAGTAAAAAAAATCTTAATTTATAATTACATCATAAGGAAAAAAATCATTTCTTTCGTCGTTCGTTGTCCGACTTCAAACCTGAAATTAAAACATTCTTGGAAGTCTCGAAATACGTGAGGCCGATGTCTTACCTCTATCAATGTCAATAACGATCAAAAATCGTTGAGATCCTCGATTCCCGGAATGTATGAACTGTCTGTACACGTAATTAAGTATGTATGGAACCCTCAGGCTGCGAATCCTATTTGCACCTGCCCAAGAGTTAATTTAGCTAAGTAAACAGCCTTTTTGTCAGTGTCTTGGGATTCATCCTAGGAAGCCATTTTTCTTTTCCTAGTCATGTCTGTAATTTTTTCAATATTTATATAAAGTTCATTAATATGGCGTCTTCTGTAGTATTGTTGCTCTTTAACTGGTCTCAAAATTTTCCTTAGAATTTTTCTTTCTGAAATTTCCAGTGCTTCCATAACCGCCTGAAGCGTGGCGCCTAAACCGCGCCGACGCACGCCTTTTAGTGCAAAATTAAACCATCTGCTACATAAAGTGCTTCTGGGCGAATTGCGGTAGAGCAGTGTGTCAGTTTAACATTGTTGGATGTCGATTCCTTATTACTGCATATGTTCTTAGTAAGGTAGTATACAGTCCTCAGCTTACAAAAGCTTGCGTTAAGGGCTTCCTTCTCCGAAATGTCTTGATCAGTTACCTCCCTTGGATACCCGAACCAATCAGTCCTCTCAATTTTTCCCTGTTTAGTGTTCGTTATGTTTTGGGCTGCCTTAATATTTGTCATAAACTTGGTTTTCTGAAGATGGATTTGTAAGCCTGCTTTTCAGGCTTGTTCCTTAAGCAGTTCTTCATTTCTGTGTTTTATTTTTATATATTTTAAATACAGATGTGACTTAATAATTTCTCTCCGTTACGTTTCACACGTTACCAAAACAGAAATTCTTCTGTGGAATAGAAGGAATTTCAAGGACAAAGTCTTTCAGTTTTCTCCAGATTTAAAGTTCCTGTTTCCCAGACATTTTATGTTATTGGATAATTGATCAAAAACTGTGATGGCAGCATTGTGCACCCCTTCTTGTGCTGAAGAAAACAGTAATTTGGAGTAATGATTGTAACTGGTTTTTTTTTTCATTAGCATTGTAATGAGTTAGTTACGACAAACTACATGAGGAAATAAATATACTGTGAAGCAGTAGTCAAAATACCTATCTAATTAAATGATAGTGGGTGGGCACCACATATTACGCATGTTTTTTAGCAGTGAAGACTTTACTCTTAAACATGAGTCATACCAGTCTCCTGCGTTTCGTTGTTGTCTTCTGGTGTGCCAGTCTTCCTACAGAGAACACCATAGTCCGCAAGCATCCGAACGGAACTTCCAAAATTATCCACTAGGTCATTTATATACGAGGGTTGGGATTTTAATAGTGGCAACTATTTATTTATGGCTCGTACAAAATAGATACGTGTTTCAAAATTCTACTGACCTTGAAAGTAGTCACCAGCATTATGTATAACCCGTTGCTAGCGATGTGGAAGTCGTAGGATAATCTTAGCAGTGCCATTGTGTTGACAGTTCGAGCGGCGCGGTCTATTGCCCGACGAATTTGTAGCAGTTCTGAAGTGAATGCCGTGAAGTGTTTGCTTCAGTTTAGAAATCGAGTTGAACTCACGAGGGCTTAAGTCATAGGAGTGCAGTAGGTGGTGTAGCAAAATGGTTCAAATGGCTCTGAGCACTATGGGACTTAACATCTGTGGTCATCAGTCCCCTAGAACTTAGAACTACTTAAACCTAACTAACCTAAGGACATCACACAACACCTAGCCATCACGAGGCAGAGAAACTCCCTGACCCCGCCGGGAATCGAACCCGGGAACCCGGGCGTGGGAAGCGAGAACGCTACCGCACGACCACGAGATGCGGGCAGGTGGTATAGCACTTAGCAGACCTATCAGTCAAACAAAACAGTAATAGCTTGCACTGTAGGTGCTTGAGCATTGTCCTGGAAAATGATGGTCAGGTCCTGCACAAAGTGTCATCACTTCTGTCTCTAAGCTGGTCGTACGTTGTGTTCCAAAAATGAACAGCGTAGAGACAGAAGTGATGACTTTTTCAGCAGGATCTAACCATCATTTTGGAAGACAATGCTCAAGCACGTGCAGGGCACGCTGTTACTGATTTGTTGGACTGATGGAGATACTAAGTGCTATACCACCTACTGCACTCTCCTGACTTAAACCCTCGTGAGTTCAATTCGATTTCTAAACTGAAGGAAACACTTCACGGCATGCGCTTCAT
Source organism: Schistocerca gregaria (assembly GCF_023897955.1). Classification (NCBI taxonomy): domain Eukaryota; kingdom Metazoa; phylum Arthropoda; class Insecta; order Orthoptera; family Acrididae; genus Schistocerca; species Schistocerca gregaria. The sequence goes on from NC_064922.1 coordinate 873,343,427, forward strand.
AACTGCTACAAATTAGTCGGGTAATAGACCGCGCCGCTCGAACTGTCAACACAACTGGCATTGCTAAGAGTATCCTACGACTTGCACATCGCTGGCAACGGGTTATACACAATGCTGGTGACTACTTTGAAGGTCAGTGAAAGTTTGAAGCACGTATCTATTTTGTAAGAGCTATAAATAAATAGTTGCCACTATTAAAGTTCCAACCCTCGTATATTATAAAACGTAATGTTCCTAGAATAATGTTCCGAATTCTACAACAAAACTACATCAGAGACGTAGGTCTATACCTTTGTGCGCCTCTTCGACGACTCTTCCAGACGTGACTTACCTTTTTCTCTACAAATCGCTAGAAACACTTTGCCCCTTCATCGACCTACTGTGTATTGCTGCTAGAACACGAGCGACTTCTTTCGTATACTTTAAGTATAATCGTAGTGGTGTCCTGTCAGGTCCAGTGGCCTTTCTTCTGTTGAGCAATTTGAACTGTTTTTCTATTTCATGGTCGTTTATTTCGATGTCTGTCATTTTCGCATTCTTGTGACGCATTGAAGGAAGAACTACATTTCAGCTTTCCTAAGTGAATCAGTTTTGAAAAAAAAGTTTTGTACTTAGGCGTTTTCTTTGTCAACAACTGTTTCAGTGCTAGACAGACGGGTTCGGTCCGTTTACTGATGTAACATAAGGTCAAAATTTCTTAGGTTTTTCTGTCAAGTCGGTAGATAGAACTTTTATTTCAAGTTCGTTGAACGTTTCACGCATGGCTTTCCTTACGCTAAGTTTGCTTCAATCAGTTTTTGTTTTTCTGTATCTGGCTACGTTCAAATTTGTAGTGGAATTTTCTTTGATTTCGTAGCAGCTTTCTAACACGACCGTCGGATCACGGCTACTCTTTTCTACTCTCGCAACTCTGCCGTACCAATGTTCGATCACCACACAGCCTCACAAATGAGAGAGAATGAAATAAACAGCCCCGCTGTTGACAAATACGACTGCTCGAAGCAAACAGGCAAACACGCCCTGATGAATTTCACGTAGCTTTCACACTGAATATGCTGTCGCAACGGCCTCTTTCGTAGTTCACATTTATCGAGAATGTCTTCCGCGGCGAATAGAAGCATGTGACTGCACGGGTCATTCTTGTTTACGAAAAGGGTAAGAGATCGTATTCACAGGATTACAGAGCATATTATAATCTCAAACTGAAATCTGGTTTCGCGCCATGCTGCCTCTATAGCCATCCATAATTGCTGAGGTGTTGCAGGTGTGCCGGCCCTGGTGGCCGAGCGGTTCTAGGCGCTCCAGTACGAAACCGCGCTGCTGCTCCGGTCGCAGGTTCGAATCCTGCCTCGGGCATGGATGTGTGTGATGTCCTTAGGTTAGTTAGGTTTAAGCAGTTCTAGGTCTAGGGGACTGATGACCTGAGATGCTCAGTCCCAAAGTGCTCAGAGCCATTTGAACCATTTTTTTCTTGTCGGTGCTGGATCTCATGCACTAACTGTCCTCTAGATGTGTCCCATAAATGTTTGATGGGATTCATGTAGGGCGATCTGGTTGGCCGAATCATTCTATAATTTTCCAGAATGTCATTAAAATCCGCCACACACAACTGTGTCTCGGTGACTGTAGTAGGGCAACCTTTGTACGACGACATGCTGCACTGTTGCCAAATTTATTCAAAATGGCGGCGATGACGTCATGCAATGTGGCGGCATGTAGACTTGGCAACAGCGCATGACGTCATCCAAGATAACGGCTTTTGGCGGGAAAATAGGCTAAAAGCCGTTATCTTGGATGACATGTGCTGTTGCCAAGTCTACATGCCGCCATCTTGCATGACGTCATAGCCGCCATCTTGAATAAATTTGGCAACAGTGCTGCATGTCAGCTAACATGTATTTATGTGTATTGCTCTGTACTAACGTGCACCAACCTACATAACGTATATCACTTAGGTTAGTGGCTTCATTTGCCACTAACCTAAGTCACCTGTGATGATTCAAAATCGTCGTCTTTGCTTCTCTCACACACCACGAGCGCGAGACCACCCACGTCACAGCCTGGACATTTATACTCGCGTCGGACATACTCCTCTGTAAATATTCTAGCTAAACTATGGCCTGAATACTGTTGTTCAATCCACACAGTCTAGGACATGGCCAGAGCATACCCCCAGTACCTCTCTACCCATTTCAAGCAATACTAACTTTATAATCCATTATATACAAACCCTACACAATGTAAGCCACAGTAACTTTACAATACCGACTATATACCCAAATTCTCTCCAGTCCTAAGGAAGGTCTGTGAACCTGCTCATTCTTTCTACACACGTGACACTCATCGGTAATCAGCCCTTCTACATCAACGGGCAGAAGTCCCTCTCAGAATTGTTCCACAATTTCGGCGATCGCTTCCCGTTAACACAAATGCGTTACTTTCTCTTCTTCCTTGCCTTCTCGCTTTTTTTCTAGAAACATCTCCACACTCATAGACTACAAGAACATAAGAACATACCAAAATTTTTCGAAGTACAGCAGCCTGTAAACCACTGAGTAACTAGAAACAAACAGACCAAAAAATGATATTCGCGCTCTCGAATACCGAAGTCGTTGATGTCATTGTACTTACAGTTAAATCTTACGATCGCGGTCTCAAATGACTGGCACTCGACAATGAGCTAAGTATCAGAAATACACTCTCTTGACCCCAGTTACTCTGGAAATATCTCTACCGTCCTTACGACTTTCTCTTTACTCATCACATAACATAAACAATATTAACTTTACAATGCCATATATTGATGCTACACAATGTATACCACGTTAACTTTACAATACAGTATATACACATTTGACACAAAACAGTGTCCTTATCCAGTATATCTCTACAGCATGCGAAAAAAATTTCCTATTCCTACAGCGTCTATATACCCCAATGCTCTCCAATCTTAGGAAAGCACCGCCTATAACCTGCTCTTTCTCTCTACAGACCCGACACTCAGAGCTAATCTTCCCTCTTACATCAACGGACCTAAGTCACTCTCAGAACTCCTTTTACAAATTCAGTATCATCCCCCCCCCCTCCTCAGCAAAAACGCCTTGCTGTCTCTTCTTCCTTGTCTGTTCGCTTTTGTACAAACAACCTCAGACTCATAGAATGCAAGAACACATGTACTTTCCCCATAATATTACACGATTTTAGCTGTACTTCTCAATATCATGCACTAGGCTACACCCTACCGATCACTAGTTCATCATAATTCCCAATTCTCTACAAACGCCGAACTTCATCTATGTGCAGCATGCTGTAAACAACTGATTAACTAGAAACAAACATATGCAAAACGATATGTCCACTCTCGAATACTGGTCTCAGTCATGTAACATATTCAAGATCTTGGCTATAATTTACATGTCAGCTAAGGTCTCTCCCAGGTCTAGAGAACAGACAAGCGTGTATCCAACACACCACAATCGATCTTCACTCAACTACATAAAGGAAGCAAATGTGCAGAAGTAGTCAACCGAACAATCTACATCCTATCGAATAACACTCCAACCCAAATCAATCATCTTCTCAAATTATGACTTGGTCACCAAAGCCGCCCAACACATACTAATACTTGCTATTCGGTCGTCTAGAGGTCATCAAAGTTAACTCTTACAGATCGATGCACTCCAATAGGTCTCTGCAATTGGGCAGCTGCTCCAGTTATTTATTATTATTTATTATCATTTGTGATCATTTATTATTAAACACTGTCTCTCCCCCAGCCACCGAACCCGACGTCATTCACGCTGCGCTGACAATTTCCACTCATAAATCTTAGACACTCTCATATATAAAAGCCTATTCACTCCTGCCAAAACTCAATTAATAATAAAAAACATACTCCCTTTCTAAGCATATATTAGAATGCATTTAGAACAAATAGACAAACACAATTCCAAGCAGAAGTCCTACATATGATTTTTAAAAAAGACCTCAATTTAGGTTATCCGACATCTATTTATATGTCCTAATGATACAGCAGTAGATGAGTTGCATCATCCACTCGCTCAGTCCTTCAGCACACACTTTCACGGAACTTGTTCGACTTATACGCCACCCACCCTGTTATAATAATTTTGTACAAACATTTACGCCCCCCCCCCCCCCACATACAACCCAGCTCAATAGAATAATAATTCTTTTTCCACAGATAATCATAATAGGTGAACGAGCAAATAGTTTTACCTAAATACACACGCCTCTCACCGAGGATAGGGCATTTAATATTTCATACTTAAACACAGACCAATGATAACAATATTCCGACTCGCACCTTGTCCTTGTAATAAAGATTAAATTCATTTTCCTATATGGTATCGCGAAAAATTTTACAGCAAGTCTGACACTGGCCAATCATGTGACAGTATTTCCTAATTTCAGTATCATAGTTAAACCATACCTAGTCTACTTTGCAAGTATCATTGCGAGCATTGATAGATGACTGCTCAGTACATCCATTCACACTTAAATCTCGAACACACAAAAACGGTACAATTATACCAGACAATGCTATACATATTTCTGAGACCATGCGCATAGTACTCGATCAATCTCTATGCATATGGCGGTCACAGAGCAATCTCGCCCTCCTATGTTAAACAACCGTCCTCACCTCGGCATTGACCAGCCTACCCCGCAACATCGCTACCAAATTAATCCTCAACAAAGCAGACGAATATACCTATGCTTCTCTTCTCTTGACTAAATAGAGCTTTCCTAGTCCTAACCCCTCCAAGTGCACCACATTTCTCGAGATGTAACCAAGTCTTGGAGCTTAGCACACCATATCGATCTATAGTAACAGATCTCAAAGTGCCTTACTTTAATATCATACAGTTAAGAAGAACAAGAACGGAGTTATATTTATACGCAACGTTGTTCGACACATTTTTACGTACATCACCCAATGTATCATGTGTAAAGTATTGTAGCTGCATACGACTAGAACGCAGGCTATATCACGTGACTAAAGCTCCCAGATAGAACACTGGAAACAAAATCGACCTTCAGCAACTTGTCTTTCTCTAGAATAAAAGAGTCAACGTTTAAATCGTACCTAGTTACAGCTACGTCTCAATCGATAATCCTGTACACTCTCTGTTATCCTTTAACACAGAGGTGGGTAAGTTTAGACGTGAATGATTCTCTGTCCTCAAAAGCATCAAATACAGTATTCAACTCGCGTGTATCACAGCTACCTCAGTAGACATACACTATAATACGAACACAACGAGAAAAAACTGACTACTGTCCTTATTCCGCATGCTTCGATGTCATCGTTTTCCTACATTCCTCTTGTTACAGCATACTTGACTCCATGTACAAATTGCTCCCTGCGAACGAGAAGTAAGCAACTACATACTCATTTTAACCGCATTTCGGTGTATATTAGGTTAGTCTATACCTATGCTCTAACCAGTTTTCGCATTTCTTTCGATTTTATGTAACATCCATCCATAAGACCGCGACATAACGTATCGTTCTGTGTTCTAAAATTGCCTGTAAATGTAACCCAGGCATATCCAGTCACCTCCACATCCGGAAGGCGCTTGCTCTGTTTTCTGTACCTCTATGTACATGCACGTCTCGCGGAAGGCTCCCATGACCGGCGACAAAGTAGTGTTAACGTTCGCCGCGAGTTATATCGAAAGCGGTGTTCAGATGGGGATCCACAATACGCCACTCACAGGGTAGTGTTTGAAAGGTGGATCCGCCTCGCGCAAGGTACGAAGCTGTGTTCGAATGCAGATCCACGGTATACAATACCCGAGTTAGCTTATAGTGTAGATCTGCTGCGTACTATATATCCAGAGCTGTGTCCGGGGTCGGATCCACCACACGCAGCATCCGCGATAGGGTTCGCTGGTGGACCAAGCATGCGTTACGTCCGGACAAGTATTCTATGCTCGAAGTTTGTTCCACCAGCCGATGGGTCTGGGTCTGGTAACATTTGCTTGGAGCCACTTCATGAAACATGTTTAAACTGACGCTGGTACTTTACGTGTTGGATTTCTTCACACTTACTACTCACGTCCACTGAAGTGCGCTCTAGACCTCATTGTCTGCTTCCAACACACCACAACCCATACATAAGAAGCTAAAGAAGCTAGTTCAATCAGGCAATATTGTTGTTAAGAATTTGCACACTAATTCCGCAGTCATGAGAAAAAAATTAAGTACTGTAACTTTTTAAACTAGGAGGTCATTCGACGAAAGGCAAGAAAGACAGTTCATTAAGCTTATCCGTTACGGATGCTTAAGAACTGTAAGGTGTCAGGCAAATCCAACACCTTCCATGAAAACCCTGACATGATAAGCAAATCCAGTAGTATGTCACATAGCTCCGAATAAATCATGACATTAAATTAACCAAAGCAATACGACTAACGAGTGAGCAAATGGAATACCACAGACTAACACAAGAATGCCTAAATGCATGTCATACCTTCCCACTGTGAGACAGAGGGGAGAAACGACAACAGAAGCCGAGAGCAGAACCGTGTTAAGTTAGAAGGCCCTATGATAAGGGGTGGACACCCAAGTCACCAACTAACCGCTAGGACCACCCCCACCCCATGTTAAAAGCTAGAGCCCTCCAGAAGCACAGTATAGATCTTGCGATAACACAAAAAGGGCTACCCCAGCCGCAAGTTTTAGCGTGAGACTTTTTCGCGTCTGTTACATTAGGACCACCCACCAGCCCATGTTAAAAGCTAGAGTCCTCCAGAAGAACAGTATAGATCTTACGATAACGCTAAAAGGACCACACCAGCTGCACGTTTTAGCGTGAGACTTTTTAGCGTCTCTGTTATGTTGCAAACTTTAAAAACATTGCCCCACCACAAAAAGAATAACGTTTTTCATTGGATAGACAAAATTTTTGTAGACGGAGCTTAAGGTTAACATTGAGACCCTGATTGGTCAGATGAAAACACAGCCAGATAGTTTTTTTTAACCAACTTAGGTAAATTGTAGTAAGACGAAGTTAGGAGTAGAGTTGCTTCCGAGATGGCGAGGTGAGCGGAGCTGTGCTGACCGCCGCTACCCTGACGCTGCCTAAACACCGACAAGATAATGAACGCACGCGATGCCGCATTTTTGAGCGCATAAGGCTTCACTCAGAACTGCAAAAGTATCATCTGTTACACCCCCTTTTTGTGTAATACTAGTGTCGATCGTCAATTAAAGCTCATGGTGTTCACATTTACCACTTGAAGTAAAAATCTGAAACGCATTGATTTTTCTGTTATATAGTTATTGAGAAGGCACATCAGCCACTGTAGTTTATGACAAGTTATATAAGTAATTAAAGATAATTCAGGGTCACTTTAGACCATTTTGATAGTTTTCTCTTTTGTGAAACTTAATTTAAACCTAGATTATAGATGTGATATGGCATAGGTCATCCTTCGATCCATTGTAGAACTTGGAAACATATTCAGGGAATATTCGTTCACATTTTTGTTTTCACCATCCTGTACTAAAGCATTTCCTTTTATGAATAGTGCAATTTATAAACAATGTTTTGTGAGTAGAATAAAATTTCCAATGGTAAACTTAACTGCTTTTTCGTTATTTTACCAGCTAACTAGAAATAGGAAAGACTTGAACCTCTTCCCCTAAATTATTTAGTATTAACATTCTTTTACAGGGAGAGCAGTGGAGCTGACGCTGAAATCATTAAGTATTTGGTTATATCACCGCTAGTCTCACTGAACTCTTCTGAACTCTGCATGTCATGTGTGGTCTGACGTCTCCTTACCAGCAACAGGTCCCAGGTTCAAACTAGTCAATTCCCTTAAAAAACACGCTCAGAGCGTTGTTGCGCGAAAGTGGTGGGGAGACACGATATAGAACAAACACACACCACGCAGAATGTTACAGAACACCTTACTGCTTATTCAGTACATATATGGAAAACTGTACCAGTCATTTTCTTTTAAATTTTTACTCCATAAGCCGGTTTTCTAATCTTTTCAGTTTCATCTGCAGATGGAAGGAGTCTCATCTGCAGATGGTGTATATGAGATTACATGACTATTTCATAGCGTAAATCTGGGTGAAGGCTCTGTGACAAGAAAACAGAACATGCAGAAATGTAACACCATCACCACGAATAATACCTATACAAGGAATGCAACATTTTTTCCACAGGACCAAGAGATTGAAAATAATCCTTGTCAGAAGTAAACACAGTGTGAATGTTGCGATGGATTCTTTTAAATGATATTCTCTCATCAGTTCCTCCATCCGTGTTTGTGATAGAATGTTTAATCCTACATGTCTCTTCCTGCTTTAGGTAGAAGAAATAAGATAGCTCTTGTTGGTTACAGTACTTTACTCCCACAATAGAATGGTGCATCCAGCCGTAGATAAAGGATAAGTGTAAATTCGATAGCGTATTTGTGTGACGAAGGACAATAGAAGAATTTGGGATTGAGCAAAACGTCCTCTCAGTTCATAGCTCCATTGCAAAGAAATCAGTCTCGTTATTACTTAATCCCACCGACTTTTCTCGTATTTCTAAACTGCATGACTTTCTGACGTTCAGCTATACGCTACGACCTTCAACCTCCCGAAAGCGAGTCCATTGTGCTAACCACTGCACCATCACGCTCGGTACTCGCAGGAAGTAACCATTAATAGTGTATACAAGGTGACTCAAACCTTTTGATTCAGACTGAAAAAGTCATAGTGCATCCACAACCGATTATACTGAGACGTAGAACCAGTAGTCGGATATTCACATTTATTGTTTTGTGGAACTACACAGCTCACACGACCTAACAACAACGTAGCTCACATTATAAGAAATGTTCAGAGCGCCGACCACCAGTCTCAAGGCATCTATTGCGATGTCTGAAGTGAGGACAATCCCCATGCCACCTACTTGGGTTGCCACCAGCAACAGTTCACTGTCGATATATGGGTATGGGCGGGCGTTGTCCAGGATCACCTAATATGGCAGTATTTGCTGTAATCCTGTTTTATTAATCCGTGATAACTGGTGTTCCTCTTAGATATTCTGCCACAGTTCTCAGAGATTGTACCCACGTTGTCCAAGATGCCTGTGCCCTGGTACAAGAGACACCAGGGACCTTTGAGAGAATGCGACTACTGAACTTGATGCGCCGTTGCCATGTATCCATTGAGTCTCGTAGTCGTCACTTTGCACTATTAGTATGATCTACACTGTTGCAGTGCAGTATATGCAGTGTATGTCCATAAGGCAATAAATGCCCATTTACGACCATTGGTGCCCTATGGCATAATAATCGCTTGTGGACTCACTATCATTTTTTTCAATTTGACCCAGTAGCTTTGAGACACTGTGAATGAAAATAAAGACTGAAGTACAAATCTAATGAAATGTCGTGGGATAGGGCCTCCCGTCGGGTAGACCAGTCGATTGGTGCAAGTTTTTTCAGTTGACGCCACTTCGGCGGCTTACGCGTTGATAGGGGTGACATGATGATGATGATGATGAAGACAGCACAACATCTAGTCCCAGAGCCCAGAAAATCTCCGATCGAGCCGGGAATCGAACCCGGACCTCTTTGCAGGGCACTCCATCGCACTGTCCACTTTTCCTTTTTTTTTCGTTTTTGATAGTTGTGTTTTGGTCGTTGCGGACGTCACATGACATCCGCTCAAGTTCGTTTGTCGATGCTTCCACTCAGTTTTTTATTTCACAGGCCAACCAGCTCTCTGACCAAACACGCTGAGCTACCGTGCCGGTATTCACTCAGGTATCGGGTCGGACCTGAAGTACATCCGAAATAGATTAGCTTTACAAGTTCTGGAGCAAAACAGATGGACATGTAAATCATTGAGAATTGTTAAAAAAAACGTATCTTTCCAGTGATTACATCTGTCAAAGATAACACATCAGATAATCGGAATTTAACGAGTTGTAAGGTAAAACAAAGTTGCACTGCGTTCAGATAAGGATTTTTGGTACAACTACTAGTTGTATGACCATTCCCGAAATAAGTAAATAATCTTCAGTCATTAAATATCAGAAGCCGCCCATCACGGACAGTCTTGCATTCAGCAGGTAATAGTTGTCCATTTTTATTTCCTGTTCATCTCCTGCACGATATGCTTAGCGCGAACTTACAGACGTCGAATACAGAATGATGATTTATACAGGGTGACAGTTATCGAACCATATGAAATAAAATCGTCATAACTTCTGAACGATTTGCGTTCGGACGTTCAAACTGCACGGTTGGCCACGGGGCCTGATGAGAATGTGTATGCGCAATTTGAACGTAAAAGTGAACAAAATTGGCGCGTTTAGGGGACTGAGAATCCACATTTCGCGATCGCGAAGTCTCTTCTGTCCCAACGGCTGAATGTGTGGTGTGCAACGTCCGGTCATGGAATAATGAGTGCGACATTCTCTGATGACACGGTGCCTAACGAACGGTAAGTGAGGGCTTTGAAAGATGATTTCACACCCATTATCCAAAGTGACCCTGAATTCGACGAGACGTGGTTCATGTAAGACGGAGCTTGAACCGATCGAAGCAGGAGAGTGTTTGATGCCCTGGAGGAGCAGTCTGGCGACAGCATTCTTGCCCTGGGGTGCCCAGACACCACCGACAAGGGCTTCGATTGGCTGCCCTTTCCTCCGGATCTTAACATATGCGACACCGTTTTTGTGGGGCTATATCGGAGACAAAGTGTACAGCAATAACACGAAACCTTTTCTGAGCTGAAGACAGCCGTTCAGGAAGTAATCAAGAGCCTCAATGTTCTGACGCTTCAGTGGGTCATGCAGAATTTCGCTATTCGTCTGCGCCACATCGTCAAGGCTAAACAGTGCTGACACCACGACCCCGCTAAACTTACGGAAGTCGTGCAGATCGAAAATGCCAAACCGCATTGCTAAATGGAATGTCGCGCTGTACAGAGTGCTTCCGCCAAGGGAAGACCAAAGCCATAGAACGCCGAGCTTTGGATGACACATAGGGAGCACATTGTGCAAGCGTGTAGTTTTTCACAATGTGGCCGACACTGCTTTAACATCTCTCATGTTACTGTCAGCAAACCTACGTGAGTTACACTGAGGAGGTAGTACAATTGTCACACAGTCATCATTTCATTACATTCATTCGTCAGGGATGCGTCAGAACCGGTTTGGATTTTCTTCTAAATAATCCCACATAAATCCCGTAAGCATCCCTGATACGTGTACAAATCCGTAACATAAAACTTAGGAGCAAATCTCTGTGGCAGTGGAACGAGTCAGTACAGGAAAGTAACCCCAGAAAAGTAATAATAGATAAAAAGTGCGAGTATATAAACCCTATGCGGACGACAAACTACAAGTTTTCTTTAACGCAATCAACAATATAACATGGGTATTAGCTTAATCTATGACCAGAACTCCCTGGCAGAATAGGAGTGAGCCATGAGGAAAGTGTTCAGTTTAGACTTGAAAGTGCATGAATTACTGCTAACATTTTTAATACTTGTGGTAGCTCATTGAAAATGGGTACAGTGAATATTGCACATCTTTCTACACCAGAGGCAAGGAGATACGATCCAGATGCAGATTGGGTTTCTACTCAGTATTAACTGAGTGAAAGCTGCTAACTGTTGAGGTGAAAGAGCACAAGCCGTCTGGCTTGCCTCTTTCCATTTATATGCTAAATTCATCTTTCCCCTGTCATCACTAACGACAGGCAGGACACTTCAGTTTCATCACGCTACAATTCTCATGACGACATTTAATGCTGGAGAATTTAGTTTCTAAAACTCCAGTGGTTATTTTTCGAGGCTTGTTGTTCCGTTCTAAGAATCAGCGAGAAACGTTGAGTTCGCATAGAATTCAGAGGGCAACAGGGGAGACCACACTGCATTCAGAGGTGTAAATCGATCTTACGCTTGTCACGTGAGATGGCTCGCAGAGTTCCCATGTCAGCCAAGCTAAGTCGGGGTCCGCGGTATTCGTCACGCTTCGGCTCGTAGAAGCGTAGGGGTGGTAGTCTCAAGTGCTGGCTGCCAGATAATAATTTATGGTGAGAAATGATAAGTCCTCAAATATCTGGGCCTATGCGGTGCCGGCCGATGTGGCCGAGCGGTTCTAGGCGCTTCAGTCTGGAACCGCGCGACTGCTACGGTATCAGGTGCTAATCCTGCATCGGGCATGGATGTGTGTGATGTCCTTAGGTTAGTTATGTTTAAGTAGTTCTAGGTTCTAGGGGACTGATGACCTCAAATGTTAAGTCCCATAGTGCTCGGAGCCAGAGCCTACGCGGTGGGAGAGGAAGCCTCACGTAGTTCCCGTCACGTTGGTCAGGCTGCCGGAAAATCAGAAGTGTATAGACGACGCTCTGATTCCGCCATCGCCTACTGACGTGAGACGGGAATTTCGAGAGCAAATTGGCGGGGATGATACGCTTCGATTGGCCCGCATCTGGAGACATTCTGTGATATAGTGAATGGCAGTTTTCACGCTACTGGGGAAAACAATAAGGTTTTGCATGATTGGCGGTTTCGGCCATAACGTCGCAAACCGCAGATTCGGGAGCAGGGGCATGTGAAGATAGAGACTCTTAGTTTGAATGTGGATGGTGAAAGGTCACTGGTTTTAGACGTCGAAGACGGTGGATGGGAGTTCGTGGTATCCGAGTCTTGACGAGCGACATTCTGGTTCAGCTACATATACATCTACATGGATACTCTGCAAATCACATGTAAGTGCCTGGCAGAAGGTTCATGGAACCACCTTCACAATACTCTATTATTCCAATCTCGTATAGCGCGGAGAGAACAAATCACCTATTTCTTTCCGTACGAGCTCTGATTTCCCTTATTTTATCGTAGTGATCGTTTCTCACTATGTAGGTCGGTGTCAACAAAATATTTTCACATTGGGAGGTGAAAGTTGGTGATTGGAATTTCGTGAGAAGATTCCGTCGCAACGAAAAACACCTTTCTTTTAATGATGTCCAGCGCAAATCCTGTATCATTCGTGTGATAGTCTTTCCCATATTTCGCGATAATACAAAAAGTGCTGCCCTTCTTTGAACTATTTCGATGTACTCCTTCAGTCCAGTCTGGTAAAGATCCCACACCGCGCAGCAGTATTCTAAAATAGCACAGACCAGCGTAGTGTAGGCAATCTCCTTAGTTTCCATAGTGAGATTTTCACTCTGCAGCGGAGTATGCGCTGATATGAAACTTCCTGGCGGATTAAAACTGTGTGCCGGACCGAGACTCGAACTCGAGACGTTTGCCTTTCACGGGCTAGTGTTGTACTGTTCTTCTCATCCTGCAAACATCCCAGGCTGTGGTTAAGCCATGTTCCGCAATATCCTTTCTTTCAGGAGTGCTAGTTCTGCATGGTTCGCAGGAGAGCTTCTATAAAGTTTGGAAGGTAGGAGACGAGATACTGGCAGAAGTAAAGCTGTGAGGACGGCGCGTGAGTCGTGCTTGGGTAGCTCAGTTTGTACAGCACTTCCTCGTGAAAGGCAAAGGTCCCGAGTTCGAGTCTCGGTCCGGCACACAGTTTTAATGTGCCAGGAAGTTTCTTAATCTCTTTAGTAGATCTGTTACATTATCTAAGTGTCCTGCCAATAAAACGTAGTCTATTCTCACATGCGACCACCAACGGCCGATTTACTGCGACAGCGTATTTGTGAGAATATGAGTGACTACTGGCGATATGTAGCCGTTGATGTTTCCAAAGGATGCTTACCGTTGCCAAAGTACCGTTAATCCCGGTTGCAGAGATATTACCATTTGACTTATTATTCAACCACTGGAGTAACTAAGACTTTTGGTGGGCTGCATTCGTATTAGTGATTGAATTTCCAATTAGAACAGTGTAGACTCCCCACCAATTGCTTCATACCTTAATTGCAAAGACTTTTTCTGTGGTCGTGCCTCCGATTCTTATGCTAAGCCATTGTGTTTAATATAAAAAAAAAACATCAGTTGATTTTATTTGCACTTCATTTGAAGTAACATGTAATTTGCTACAAATTCATTATTATTAATATTTTTCGATTCAGTTAATATAAGTTTCCTTTAATTTACGTCTACGGTCACAAACTTTTTGTTAACTGATTACCGGTTTCGGTCGTTATTTATATGTATTTGACGATGCTGGTGCTGATGCCACATTTAACATTTGACGATGCCACTATGGCTGCAGTACATTAGGACTTTGTTTTTGTGAAACAGATGTGATGATGGTCATTAAAGACCGAAACCGGTAATCTGTTAACAAAAAGTTTGTGACCATAGACGTAAATTAAAGGAAACTTGTTACAAATACGGGTCACTGTTTTTTCGCGAGAATTTCGCAGGTTGTGAAATTAGCAAGTACAGTCATTCAGTAGCGTTTTATAGGAATTTATAAGCTTAGGATTCCATGTTATGATCATTTCAGAGACAGCGATTCCGCGGAGCAACAAAAATTTAGCTTCGGGTCTTAAGGGATGCGTGAAACAATCTGGGCAGTTGTATCATTCCGGTACGATTTCAGATCGACACACAGCGATATTTTGCTGAGAAGAAGCCGATCTTGTTAACAACAAACGACATTAAAGAAAATATATATTAAGGAACGAATGTCTTGCCCTGCTTGCTTTAGATTTTACATGTTACTTTCTCTTCAGGTTCTCTTTGTAGGTTTAGCACTATAAATTTAAACGACGTGACAAGCTGCAGAAATAGTTTACCACTCGTCTCGCAATGGTATATTAGCGGGTGCGCCTAGCTGGCAGAGTCTCGCCTGAGCGTCCTTGGTGACGCAGCCCGGACTACAGGTTCCGCCGCAGCCCTCGCTGCCGGCCGCCCCCGCCACACACCTCATACCCCGAGAGAAGGAGCGCCAGCCACGCCCATGCCCCGGGGCAGCGCCGAGTGCATCTCCAGCCGCTATAAATGTGCTGCCCGACATCCGAGGGGCATCAGTCGACTCAAAGCGGCAGTATGAAGACCCTCGTAAGTATACCGTAGCATTCACTCCTACCGTTTTATCTGTCTAAGAGGACGCATCACAACGTCAGCGACCAGATGAGAGATATTTCGAGTGATTATCACAACAGCGATTCTTTCCCTCTCTTCTGCGTGCACAGCGCATAGAAGTGCACGTTATTAGGGTGAGTGTTTATTTAGGAAGGTCGTGTGGGAAGTCTCGAGCTGCAGACACTGGTGCAACTGTCAATAATGTCTGAGCACATTCATGCATGCACATGGTTTGTTGTGCTTCATGATAGTGCGATACATACTTAAATATGCTGTGTTACAGATTCATAGGAAGAATATAACTATCGTAATATACCATTCGGTTACATATACTCTCCTCTTCCCCCAGCAAGATGCATGAAACATGCCGTGCGTGGAGGAATGATCAAGGAGAACAATATAACCGAGCTGATTTTCATTATTTGATTAGTACCAATTCATAGGAGGTCATTTGACAGGTGCTCCAATTTTGGTTTGTTTATAATTTTGATTCATTACTGATAACATTCTGTAAACCACAGTAATAAAAGCACAGTGATAAAGATATTGAATGTTTGTTTATTTTACTCGCGTTAGGAGAATCACAGTTTGATGATAAAAGCGTTATTGCATAAAAAGCTAACGTATGCACAACTTAAATAAAATAATACATTGAAGTGAGCAAATTGTATGGAACGGATGCTTTGAAGACGGACATTACAAATGTATGAAGAGAGACATTTCTTGAACGTTATTAAAACGACAGATTGGACCTCAGTGGCACACCATGTCAGCAATATGGTGCAGCTTAGCAAGACTCGCAGAAGGGTAAAGCCACATTTCTTGTTCTTTAGTTTCCCGAAGCGGCAGATCTCACTATGTTCAACGCATGCCATGGCTCTCTGTGCCTTGGTAGGACTGACTCAAATGGACTCACGCGTCCAACAAGTTGATAGCAAGCAGCCTTAATCTCTCAGACGATGTGCTACATAGTCCTTTTAGATAACGTTCTTTCCATCCATTGCCTCCCTACCGTTAATCTGAGGTTCTCTAGAACTTATATACCTAATATAGGACTACTAAAATGTACCCATCTTTAACTAGAGATGTTCATCTTTGTGCATCACGAATGATGTTACCAGTGACGGAACGAATCTGCGGTATTTTTTGTGATTGCGAACCAGAGATATTCTTTAATGCTCTTCATATTTGAGGCGTTAGCTACGATGTAATTTTTGTGACCAAAACACTTGTTTTTCCAGAGATGTTCCTGTTTTTACTGCTAGTTTCATGGAGGTATGATAAGCGTAACTGTCATGACGTCACAAATGTTAGTTGTCCTGAACATTAGCTTCTGGTGGTAGCGCGTTGATAAAAAATGAGAACTTAAATAATTTACGGGTGTATTAATCATTTTGATCACACTCTGAACTGCCGAGCGGTTCTAGGCGCTAAAGTCTGGAACCGCGCGACCGCTACAGCTGCACGTTCGAATCCTGCCTCGGGCATGGATGTGTATAATGTCGTTAGGTTAGATAGGTTTAAATAGTTCTAAGTTCTAGGGGACTGATGGCCACAGCAGTTAAGTCCCATAGTGTTCAGAGCCATTTGAACCATTTGATTTGAATCACATTTCATTCGTAAGTTCAAGTGACATTTTGTGTTATATACATGAATTTTGGTCGCAGTGCTTTCTTTTACTGTAGAGGTTATATTTCTGTAGTTTGACTTTAGATTTCCTACCAATTCAACTCTCTCGGTGAACGCTACGAGAAGGAAAGACTGGTAACCTACGGAACATAGCAAAATATGTTCCTAGCAGTTTCGGGAGGAGGACACAGACCGAACATCAGTTTCGGCTGTCTGTATTAAGGAAAATGCTGGATTACGAAAGAACCCTTTTCATATAACACACTTCTCTTTTTGGTTATTCGAAATGTATAACAAAGAGAAAGTTTCATTAACGACGCGAAACGCGTCGCATTACTGGATCACATGTGCGTTTAGGAAGAGACAAACGTCTTCTTTACACTGTATTATTCACGAAACCACCGTAATATTTTCTATTTAAGACATTTGAGCACAAAAGATTGAAATTAAAAACAAGAAACAGTCGTAGACGGCAGTCTAGTAATAATCTGGGGCATCTAACATGGCTATGCTGGCTTTATAGCAACGCATAGCGTAGGTCTTTAGAGCTATCTCCCGTTATTATACCTCTGTGGCTAGTTTCATTATTACATCTTTGACCAGAGATATTGCTGTTTTGTTGTTGGCTCTGCTGCAGTGTCTGTGACCAGAGGTGTTCTCTTTGCCACAGGTGTTCCTGTTTGTGGTGCTGGCTGTGGTGTGCGCGGCTCTGGCCGTGCCCGGCCCTCTGCCCCTACCACGTCCTGGCCCAGTGCCGATCCCTGCTGCGCCCAGGGAGACCCTGCGTGGCAGCGAGCAGGTCTACTACGGTGTTTACTACCCGTATTTAGTCTGATGATCTGACACTGTACTCCGGCATCATCCAGTGACGGCATTATCGACTTGGCATCGACACGGACATCCCCTCTAAAGCTCCTGGCCAAAATGTGTTTTATGTATACTTTGTCTGGACTCCTACTTCTCAATAAAAATTATTCTATCTACTGAGTATTGTTTAAATGGTTCCATTTTCATTGGTTATTACCAGACTCGTTATCCAGTGTAACGATCAAACCAGTTTAATGTTATTTACCAATATTTATGACAACAAAAACTTCAAATAGTTAACTATTTACATTGTCCAATGACACAGGGTGACAATTATTGAACTACATGAAAAAAGAATATATTACTTACAAACTACGACGTGCGAAAACTTGATTCAAATTGTAAACGTCAGTAGAGCTATTCGGGTTTAGGTTATGATATGTTCGATATGCCTGCCATCATTGATGAGAAGATGTGGCGCAGACGAATAGCGCAATTAGGCATGACCCGCAAAAGTGTCGGAACATCGATGACTTCCTGAATGGCTGTTTTCAACTCAGCAATGGTTTTGAGGTCATTGCTGTACACTTTGTCTTCAATATAGACCCACAAAAAGAAGTCGCACGTGTTAAGATCCGGAGAATACGGCGGCCAATCAAGGCCCATGCTGGTGGCGTCAGGGCATCCGAGAGCAAGAATGCTGTCCCCAGACTGCTCCTCCAGGGCATCAAACACTCTCCTGCTTCGATGGGTTCAAGCTCCGTCTTACATGAACCACCTCTCGTTGAATTCAGGGTCACTTTGGATAATGGGTGTGAAATCATTTTTCAAAGCCCTCACTTACCGTTCGCTAGGCACCGTGCCATCAGAGAATGTCGCACTCATTATTCCATGACCAGACGTTGCACACCACACATTCAGCCGTTGGGACAGAAGAGACTTCGCGATCGCGAAATGTGGATTCTCAGTCCCCTAAACGCGCCAATTTCGTTCACTTTCACGTTCAAATTGCGCATACTCATTTTCATCAGGCCCCGTGGCCAACCGTGCAGTTTGAACGTCCGAACGAAAATCGTTCAGAAGTTATGACGATTTTATTTCATATAGTTCGATAACTGTCACCCTGTACAAATCTTCAGTCTGTATTCGACGTCTGTAAGTTCGCGCTAAGCATATCGTGCAGGAGATGAACAGGAAATATAAATGGACAACTATTACCTGCTGAATGCAACACTGTCCGCGATGGGTGGTTTCTGATGTTTGATGACTGAAGATTGTTTATTTATTTCGGGAATGGTATTACAACTAGTAGTTGTACCAAAAATCCTTATTTGAACGCAATGCAACTTTGTTTAACCTTACAACCCGTTCATTTCCGATTATCTGATGTGTTAACTTTGACTGATGTAATCACTGGAAAGTACCGTTTTTTTTAACAATTCTCAATGATTTACGTATCTATCTGTTTTGCACCAGAACTTGTAAAGTTAATCTATCTCAGATGTACATCAGGTCCGATCCGATACCTGGTGAATGCAGGCACGGTAGCTCAGCGTGTTTGGTCAGAGAGCTGGTTGGCCTGTGAAATAAAAAACTGAGTGGAAGCATCGACAAACGAACTTGAGCGGATGTCATGTGACGTCCGCAACGACCAAAACACAACTATCAAAAACGAAAAAAAAGGAAAAGTGGACAGTGCGATGCAGTACCCTGCAAAGGGGTCCGGGTTCGATTCCCGGCTGGATCGGAGTTCTTCTCGGCTCTGAGACTAGATGTTGTGCTGTCTTCATCATCATCATCATGTCACCCCTATCAACGCGTAAGCCGCCGAAGTGGCGTCAACTGAAAAAACTTGCACCAAGCGACTGGTCTACCCGACGGGAGGCCCTATCCCACGATATTTCATTAGATTTGTACTTCAGTCTTTATTTTCATTCACAGTGTCTCAAAGCTACTGGGGCAAATTGAAAAAGGTGATAGTGAGTCCACAAGCGATTATTATGCCATAGGGCACCAATGGTCGTAAATGGGCATTTATTGCCTTATGGACATATACTGCGTATACTGCACTGCAACAGTGTAGATCATAGTAATAGTTCAAAGTGACGACTACGAGACTCAATGGATACATTGCAACGGCGCATCAAGTTCAGTAGTCGCATTCTCTCAAAGGTCCCTGGTGTCTCTTGTACCAGGGCACAGGCATCTTGGACAACGTGGGTACAATCTCTGAGAACTGTGGCGGAATATCTAAGAGGAACACCAGTTATCACGGGTTAATAAAACAGGATTACAGCAAATACTGCCATATTAGGTGATCCTGGACAACGCCCGCCCATACCCATACATTGACAGTGAACTGTTGCTGGTGGCAACCCAAGTAGGTGGCATGGGGATTGTCCTCGCTCCAGACATTGCAATAGATGCCTTGAGACTGGTGGTCGGCGCTCTGAACAATTCTTATACTATAAGCTACGTTGTTGTTAGGTCGTGTGAGCTTCATAGTTCTACAAAACAGTAAATTGTGCGTTACCGACTACTGGTTCCCCGTCTCAATATAATCAGTTGTGGACCCACTATCACCTGTTTCAATCTGACTCAAAATGTTTGAGTCACTTTTGTATACACTATTAGTGGTTACTTCCTGCGAGTGCCGAACGAGATGATTTAGTGGTTAGCACAATGGACTCGCATTCGGGAGGCCGTCCAGATTTAGGTTTTCCGTGATTTCATTGAATCACTGCAGCAAAATTCCGGGACACTGTCTTTCAAAGGGCTTGCCCGATTTCCTTCCCCTTCCTTGACTCAGTCCTGGCTTGGGCTCAGTTTCTAGTGATATCTATGTCGGTGGGACGTTAAATCCAATCTTCCTCCCTTCTTTTGCTTGCTGCAAGTTATTTCATTTGCTCTTATCTGAAAATGTAGGTTCGTGAATGGAGGTATTTCCAGAAAATGGGCACCGGTATGTTATTTCGAAATAAAAAGCATTGTCGTAGCATATAGGTGAACGTCAGAAGTCATGCAGTTTAGAAATACGTGAAAACGGATTAAGTAACAACGAGATTGAATTCTTTTTAATGCAGCTATGAACTGAGATGACATTATGCTCTATCCCAAATTCTTCAATTTTCCTTCGTCACACAAATACTTCATCGAATTTGCACTTAGCCATTATCTACCTCTGGACGCACCCCTCTATTGTAGGATTATATTACTGTAACCAACAAAAGCTATCTCATTTCTGCTATCTGCACCAGGAAGAGACATGTAGGATTAAACAATCTATCACAAACACGGCTGGAGGAACTGATGAGCGAATATCATTTAAAAGAATCCATCGAAACATTCACACTGTGTTTAGTTTTGACAGGAGTTATTTTCAATCTCTTCATCCTGTGGGAAAACGTTGCCTTTCTTGTATAGTATTATTCGTGGTGATGGCGATACATTACAGCATTTTTTGTCCTCTTGTTACTGAGTCATGTAACCTCCTATACACCATCTACAGATGAGACTCCTTCCATCTGCACATGAGAATGAAAAGTTTCGAAAACCGTTTTACGGAATACAAAATTTTAAAAAACGGCTGGTACAGTTTTCCATATATGCATTGAATAAGCTGTAACGTGTTCGTAAGCATCCGTAATGGATAAGCTTAATGAACTGCCTTTCATGTCTTTCGTCGAATTAAATTTAAAAAAATTACAGTGCTTAATTTTTCTCTCGGGATTGGCGCATTGGTGTGCCTAATTCTTAACAACAATATTGCCTGATTGAACTAGCTTCTTTAGCTTCTTATGTAAGGGCTGTGGTGTGTTGGAAGAAAACAATTAGGTCTAGAGCGCACTTCATTGAACGTGAGTAGTAAGTGTGAAGAAATCCAACACGTAAAGTACCAGCGTCAGTTTAAACTTGTTTCATGAAGTGGCTCCAAGCAAATGTTACCAGACAGGACGCTAAAAATGCTTGCCTAAGCCGGCCGCTGTGACCAAGCGGTTCTAGGCGCTTCAGTCCGGAACAGTGCTGTAGCTACGGTCGCAGGTTCGAATCCTGCCTTGGGCATGGATGTGTGTGATGTCCTTAGGTTAGGTTTACGTAGCTCTGAGTCTAGGGCACTGATGACCTCGGATGACAAGTCCCATGGTGCTTTGGGCCATTTGAACATTTTTTGCATGCCTGAAACACGAAATTAAGTCACTGTGTCGAAAGAAACAGAAACTAAGCCAAGAATTATACGAAATTAACATTCAGCTAGCGCAAAAAAATTAAATTATTCTGCTATTTTTGCTTCAGTTGTGGAAAATGTCGAATGCAGCACATCGAGAGATATAAATAAAATGCGACTAAAGCCTAATAAGGAAATTGGAAATCTCAAATTGGACTGTACAAACACGTTCACACACTCCATTTCTATCCTAGGGTAGTCAATCTTAAAGATATTAAACTAGATAAAAACGAACAATAGTTCTTAAGTGAGGGTCTAAATCCCACTTTTGACCTACCAACAAATGAACAACAGATAGAAGATCTCATTATAGAATCTGAATATATTCCCACTATAGAAGCAAAAAATTACAACAGTAATGTAAATACAGGCCTAACTATAGATTTAATAAAAGAATAAATTAAAAACATAGCAACACGAATTAAAAAAGTAAACAATAAATTAAAAAGTAATTGTGATGAAACAAAAGCTAAATATCTATAGAAAAAAGCTGCAAGCAAAAAACGTCACTATAAGAAAATCTGACAAAAGTAATAGTGTCTCCCTCATGAAAACAGAGGACTACTTAGAGAAAATAAACAAAAGAATTCACTATTAAAAAAAACATAAAAAAGTTGAAACCATCCCAACTAACGGATTTGAAATATATGATTAAAACGAACTGGAAAATATAGAGTAAACAGCAGAGAGAAACAGAGACTTGTACAACAAAATCCTCAAGCCTTCAACACTGGATGCCAACCAAAGGTCCACAAAGAATATTATCCAGCCCGTCTAATAGTGAATTTCAGAGCAGTTCCTACATCGCTACTAGCAAAATAAGTGCAGTCACAGCTCACCCACTACTATAAATTAGAAAATGGTAGAACAATGAGAAATACCTCTCAACTAGTAGAACGTATAAGAGAGCAACACTGCTCACCTTTGTTGTAGAAAATATGTGCAGTTGCATGTCAGTTAATGAAACCATAATAATAATTGAAGGGAACCTGAAAATGTGCAACCAACTTCTCCATGAACACATAGATGAATGAATAAATTTGTTAGTTAAGAACACAACAAAATTATTTTGAATTCAACCAAGAATACTACATACAAAAAGAAGATTTACCCATGAGTTCATCTTTCTCAGGAACATTAGCCGACATTTTCAAGTATCATACAGAGAAACTAATATTTGCTGGCATAATAATAAAGTAAAGCTACTTTAACTTCTACTGGTCCAGACACAAGGATGAAGTAATATACATAGTAGATGAATCTAAAAATAGGATACAGCAACTTCAAAAAGACATAAATACTGTACACAAAAACATAAAGTTCACAATAGAAGAATTCCAAGAAAACCCACTCAACTTTCTAAACATAACCAAAAGAAAAGACAATAACATACACATTTGACATATAGAGGTAACGCACAATAAGTGACATTACCTTAATTGCAACCTCAAACCACCCACAGAATCACATACAAGCTATAATCGCCCGAAACACTTCTCAATACCAGAAAGAGCTATCTATTATAAAAGAAATAGCATTAAAATGAACACGAAGAAACTACGGTAGAAACATTAAACAGAAAAATAAACCACACCAATACACACAACCAGCACGACTACAAAAAATTGCAAACAATGATCTACCACAACAAATTCGCACATAAAATAGATAACATATTCAAAAAACCAGGCATGAACAATGGTTACAAAACGAAGAACTCTTTTCAAAAGCACATTCCAAAACTGAAATCAAAACCATACAGATAAAAACTCGCAAACCATCAAGCTACTATACACTTTTGTCCACTTATCATGACTTGTCCCTCCCGTAACGTCTCCTGGCAAAACACACATTATATGTAGTAAAAAAATGAGAAAAGAATAATTGAATTAGATGATGTTAATGGCGTGGACAATGATTGTGTGAACTTTATGTAATAAAGAGAAACGATTATGAGTCATGTTTTATACTTGTATAGAATGATGTACCGATTTTTTTAAAGATAATATCTGCGAGAACTGAAACCGCCACAAACGATAATTATTAAATATCAAACAAAGATGAGAATATGTCATAACGAGTATAAACAGTAGTGACCAAACATTAATTTCTCTGTCGCCTTCTTGGAGTTACGTAACTAGGAAGAACCTGTGACGTTATATTGTACGCTTAAGTAGCATTCTTTTGTCAAGATTGACAGACGTACGCCATTAGGTACTGATTTGTAAAGGTGTGTAACAATTTAATCTGTTTAAATGTTTTGAATAGAGTTACATAGTAAAAACGTGCATTATGACTTGGAATAAGCTTGCCTGGTATTTTATCCCATCCTTTTAAGACATTTTCAGCTATTTAAATATTATTCGTGGTGCAGAGCTGCGCTACGAACGAACGAGCCACAGCCGCGGCCTATTTAAACTTCATTAAATGAAACCAATCATACCGCAGAGAAGCGGACAGGTAATAGTGAACTAAAATTATTTCTTTCAGCTTCGGAATTGCAGGGCAGAGCAGCAGAATTTATGAAGTGTTTTACAGGAGGACGTGGGTTGCGGATGATATATTATTAACAGTGCAAAAAGATAATTTACCTTCATAACATAAAAGAAATCTTGCTGTGCGTGGTTCTGGCCTGGCAAACATTATAGTAAAAACATCTTTTTTCTGTGATAATAGTCTCATGTTCTCGTGTTAGTCGTGGTACTTATTGGTGTTTTACTGTTAACAAAAATCCACTGCAAAATTTTGATTTTGAACAAACATTGCGTACTGTAACATCAGTATTGATAACGAAATAATTTTCAGTAACCTTTTCAATAACTGTAAAGTAAGGAACGTATGTTGAACTTTATGACGAGTTACAGAACAAAAAAATGTTCCTTTAATAGAAACCCAGATCCAGAATAATAAGAACATAATACATTTTGTTTTATTGAAAATTAATGATCCAAAGAAAGTCACAGCACAACATCCCTAAAAAGTATTTCGGGTTCTTTTCGTAGCAACATATTTTATCTCATATCTTGGTTGTTACGCGAGCAATAAAGAAGCAGAGAGCCAGCGAAACTGCCGCCCAAAAGCGTGAGGCAGAATTTGCAGTGGCCACGAAAATAACAACTGTTTTATGTGTTTTCTTCCATTGTCCATTGTTATATAACTACATATATGTATTTAGTGATAAATTTATGTATGTATTTGTCTCATGATTAATGCCATGTATTAATGAATGTACAAAAATTCTTTCACGAAAAAACGCAACACCGCAAGCGAGTCAGAGGAAAAGATCCGGATAGTACTGGGAAACTGTAACAACTACATAATCCGGGGGCAGCCGAACTACGAAATCAGATAAACTAAAGGCAAGACTACAGTGTAGTTGTCTTGTTCGTAGAAGCTTAACTCCAGTGAAGTGATCTCATATCGTTAATGGTGTGCGTAGTTTGAGTTTAGTATTTATGAGAGGGCAAAAGTGAGTGTAGATAGTAATTTTTAGTGTGCACTGTATTGTACATAAATAACCATATGTTGTGTGCATGTGCCAAAACCGTGAGATCCTGTGTTCGAGTGGGTAATTTATGAATATGGTTAAATTGCGTAGTCAACGTCCGAGCAATATGGATACTGAGGGACAGCCATTAGTTAGTGCTGGAAATGCAGAAACGGGTGCATTAAGCAATGCAGGTACTCTCTTTGAGGATATACAGTGTGAAAATGTGGAGCCGGAGGCACAGGAAGTGGTGCCATCGCCCACCAGTGCTCAAGGAGATGTAGATAAAGAAGTTGCACCACCCCCAGAAAAGCAGGCACCAGAGAGTGATACTCTGCCTGTTGGGTATTGAGTTGAGGAAATATTAGAGCACGTGCTGGATTACCAGTCAAAATGTGCGCAACAACAAGCTGAAAAGGACGAAAAAATTGAGAGCTTTCTCGCACAGCAAGCTGAGTGAGATCGCCAGCTAACAGAAAATTTCCTTGCCCAGCAAGCTGAGCGAGATCGCAAGCAAGCTGAGCGGGACCATCAACTTGTGCAATCGTTAGAAATTATGAAAAGAGAGATTGCCTGTATGAAACGGAATTATGAGTCGATACCTAAGGCCGTGCAGGAGCTGACTGTACAGGTCAACAACCTGCAAGTAGCAGACACTAACATTGTAGACGAGATAGGTGTCTTGGCCAACCGATTAGAAAAGCTAGATACAGATTCCACACAAATTGTAGAGCAGAAGTGGAACGAACAAGCGACAAAAATTGAAACCGAATTCAACTCATGGTTAGAAGCGAAGGAGAGCGATATCGACAAATACATGATTCTAAGGTACAAACAGCCATGGCAGATAGAGATTACGAATCGTTCAGTACCGCAGTAAATAGTCGAGTACAGAACGACGTGCAAACCATCAAACACTCAATGAGGATATTCCGCAGTGGCAAATGAATATCACCAAACGGATATCCGACTTGGAAAAGGGTTTAGCACAGAGCAGCAAACATCCTGAACATGAAACTATGTCGCCAACAGCCAATACTTTTGGCAACGCACAAGCTTATGCGCGACGCAACAATGGGGAATCTTTAGGTGATAATGCGAAGAGCTGTAGCTTCGGTTCGTAGCACACAGCCTATGTCCCAGGAGCAAACCAGTATAGTCCAGGAATATTGGTTGAAGAAAGTTTGATAAAAATAGTCAGTTTAAAACGGTTACTATGGAACGGAAGTCAGTACACGCGGTAGTATTCATAAAAAGCTTTAAAAATATTTTGGCTAGTGTGTGGAACGAAGCACAGAAAATTCAATACGTAATGTCATACATTCAGGGTGATGCAGAGTTGTGGGCTACGGAAGTAGCAGACAGCTGCATAACGTATGAACAGTTAGAAAGGGCGTTTTATCGAAGTGCTGGTCGCCTTGTATACAAGAGCAGCTAAGAAAAGAAGTATACAGTCCCGAACCGTACTCAGCCCGTTCTGGGAATCTGAGACTGTATTTAGAGAAGTATATAAACAAGACGCGCTACTGGGATGAGCCTATCTCACCAAGAGACATAATAAGACTCTTAAAATCACATTTACCCATTCATATCAAAGAGAAACTAATACACGTACCAGAGAACGACATGGAACATTTCCTGTCTGTTCTAGACTCAATAGACTTAATCCAGGAAGACGCAAAAGCAGAGTGTGATCACTCACGAAACAATAGATCAGGGTGTAAAAATGACAGAAATAATAGTGCACCAAACTACAACCATGGAACTGTTGCGAAGGTTAACAAACGGCAGTAGCACTCGCAAAATAGTAATAATGGTAGAAGACAGAACGGCAATGGGCAGCCGTCCCATAAGAAAAAGCGTCGATTTGATGACCGGTATGATTCCGGACCACCCGGGACCAACCGCTGGAAAAATGCCCGAGGTCAGTGGCATAGCAATTACAGCGACTGTAATCGTTATTGGAATCAGAATCATCGACCAAGCCCAGAACGGCAAGGTAATGACCGCTACGATAACAACATACCACCACTGCAAAACGCGCCTATTGCGCAGTCGTGGCGGCCTACAAATCAAAACGTACACATAGTAGAGGTCGCGGACAATAGCCGTCCAAGTACCTCACAAGCAAGCCATCCAACAAACTAGAATCGGCCACGATATGCTCTCCGTCGCTGGCCGAGGGATGGAGTGAGAGCAACACGAATGACAATAATATGCCTGGAATACATATACTGCGTTACAATGACGGTATCAGTATGGAGCAAGATCTACTGACCGAACCCCGTGAATGTAATACAGATAGCAATGAAAATGTGCAAGCCATAATAGAACCGAAAATCAATTATGTTGCAGTGAATATAATCATCGACACAGGTGCCTCAGTGAGTGTAATGAGTACAGAATTGTTTGAAGCGCAGGGAAAGAGACGTAGCATACCGACTTTCCCGGTTAATAATTGAAAGGTGTCTAGAGCTATAAGTGCACAGTGTCAATTAGTTAAACACCGAGTGCAAGTGGAAATTTCATAGGAGGGCGAAGACATAATGAGCTCGTTCCTCATTGTTAGAGGGTTAAAGGTGGCCTGCATTCTGGGAGTAGATTTTCTCCGTGAGGGGGACGCAGTGATGGACCTCTCCTCGGGGAAACTAAGCATAATTAATAAAGGTAGGAGGATTGAGTCGTCTATGATGAAATCGAAGGAGGTACTTGTGCCATGTTGCAACCGAATTAATATTAAATGTAGGAACCCATGGGTACTACACCTAGATGATTATTCACGTGTGACAGATATTTATTATCTTAGTATGGAAGATAGAAATTTTGAAACAAATGTCGATGCATTTCAAACCAAAGTACAGGAATCTGAAAGTTTAAGCAACATAGAAAAGCAACAGTTAACGCAGCTGCTATTGGAATATACCATGGTATTGACCGACCGACCAGGAATAATCAAGGGGTACCACTATCACATAGAGGTGATGCCCCACGAAACATATTGTCGCGCATCTTACCCCATCCCTTGGTCGAGGAGGGAAGTAGTGGCTTAAGAGATTCGAAAGATGTTAGAGTGGGATACTAAAATTATTTATTCAGTGATCTGTCAGATGTAAATAGTAGCAGTAAGAAGATTTCAATAGTGTTAAAGTATAAATATGTTAGCTTTAAGAAAGAATTGGTGTGTATTGAAAATTTTGAGAAAGCAAAACATTTAACTGATAAGGATAGCATGAAAGTAGAATCAATAAACTGAGCAATAGCATTAGAATTGAAGATTTTGTTTACAGACAATTAGTATCAGTAAAGTACTACATGCTCATCAAGCAATGAACAATATTTTTGTTGACAAGGTAATGAATGGTTTCTTGAATTATTTGTAATTTGTAAAAAGTATGTACAATTAATGATGAGATTTCATATAGTAATGGAACAGATGTAATTGTGTTAGAATTAAGGAACCCTGAGAGAGTCTCTACTGAAAAAAAGTTGACTTTGTAGTACAAAACAATTATGTGGTGTAATGTTACTGCCAATAGTGATCTGAGAACGACACTGGAGCAGAATTCAAAGACAAACCACTGTCGTGTAACCTATACTTTGTATGTAATGATGCTTCAATTGAAGACTGTGTACTTCGTACACGTCCTTGAATATTAATTACGCGGCATGCGAATCGAGTCAATGTACGCGGAAACTACACTGTAGTCCTGTAGGACATATCATTAAAAAATACTAATACTAAATGAAGTATTTATTGAGCAATATGCCCAAGTCCAGCTGTCATGCACATGGTAAAATCTGTTTGCTACATGGGTGATAACCTGGCAAGCTACACCTAAAAAGGAAAAGAAAACTATGTACCAAAAATCACACACCTTTAAATAATTACAAAAAAACCGTATATGTCTAGTAACAATACCAAAAGTGTGTAATGACATGGTAAACGCAATGGACTCAATATAGATGAGAGTGATTATGCAAAGAACAGTTGATATGCATTAAAAATAAACTGTGTGCATAAACAATCTAGGAAAAGGACGGAATATTGTATGTAGCAGGGACAGAAAATGATTGTTGGATCTCCACCAATATATACGTCGGAATAAGTTAAGTGTTGAGTGACTAACTGTCATAGTGCAGTGCTACACGAACAATAAATTTACTGTAGTTAGTGATCCGTTACGAGTCGATTAAAACAAACATCGCTCGACGGGAACATTTCGTGTGTGTGATCCGAAACATTTTCGCGTGTTGAGAGACGCTCTGGCAGCGTATCGACCGTGAGAACAAATGAAAGTTTGTAGTACAACGTACGTGTGACGAACCCTAAATACCACTGGCCCAGTGCGATTCAGTTGTGAAGCCACAAGAAACCCGTTATCACGCCAAAACATCCTGTGCAGACTAGCGAAACGACGGCTTACTGAACAATAGACGCTTTTAACCAAGTTGCATTTTCTTCCACAGCTAATAATCTGTGTCCTTAAAGATAGTACACCGTTGTGGAGTATTTGTTTCATGCGTTTTGACGGAGAGCCATGTGGAGAAGCAGAGATGGGCGCCGTGCCGCCCGCCAGCCGGTCGCGGAGAACAACTGCGACACGCCGACATTGCTGAATGGTTCGGCGCGGTTCGCGACTGCGCGGCCGCCGCCCCAACACGCCGTCGACCCCTGCAGTCGTTGGCACGCAGCGTTCCAGACGGCGCTACGCAACAATTGCTCCGCACCGCCAGCTCCGTGCGACATTGTCGACATTCAACCGCCCATTACTAACTACGCTGTTAATGTACCAACATGAAAATGATGTATTGGACACGAAATTACGTGACAAACACTTTTTTCTTTTGTTTACTGTGTATAAACTCAAAATATTATTTTGTTAGATGATGTATGTTTTCATCGAATTCACTGAAAGACCTGAGTCGAAACAAGGCCCCCGGAGTAGACAACATTCCATTAGAACTACTGACGGCCTTGGGAGAGCCAGTCATGACAAAACTCTACCACCTGGTGAGCAAGATGTATGAGACAGGCGAAATACCCTCAGACTTCAAGAAGAATATAATAATTCCAATCCCAAAGAAGGCAGGTGCTGACAGATGTGAAAATTACCGAACTATCAGTTTAATAAGTCACAGCTGCAAAATACTAACGCGAATTCTTTACAGACGAATGGAAAAACTGGTAGATGCGGACCTCGGGGAGGATCAGTTTGGATTTCGTAGAAATGTTGGAACACGTGAGGCAATACTGACCTTACGACTTATCTTAGAAGAAAGATTAAGAAAAGGCAAACCTACGTTTCTAGCATTTGTAGACTTAGAGAAAGCTTTTGACAATGTTGACTGGAATACTCTTTTTGAAATTCTAAAGGTGGCAGGCGTAAAATACAGGGAGCGAAAGGCTATTTACAATTTGTACAGAAACCAGATGGCAGTCATAAGAGTCGAGGGGCATGAAAGGGAAGCAGTGGTTGGGAAAGGAGTGAGACAGGGTTGTAGCCTCTCCCCGATGTTATTCAATCTGTATATTGAGCAAGCAGTAAAGGAAACAAAAGGAAAATTTGGAGTAGGTATTAAAATTCACGGAGACGAAGTAAAAACTTTGAGGTTCGCCGATGACATTGTAATTCTGTCAGAGACGGCAAAGGACTTGGAAGAGCAGTTGAACGGAATGGACAGTGTCTTGAAAGGAGGATATAAGATGAACATCAACAAAAGCAAAACGAGGATAATGGAATGTAGTCAAATTAAATCGGGTGATGCTGAGGGAATTAGATTAGGAAATGAGACACTTAAAGTAGTAAAGGAGTTTTGCTATTTAGGAAGTAAAATAACTGATGATGGTCGAAGTAGAGAGGATATAAAATGTAGACTGGCAATGGGAAGGAAAGCGTTTCTGAAGAAGAGAAATTTGTTAACATCGAATATAGATTTATGTATCAGGAAGTCATTTCTGAAAGTATTTGTTTGGAGTGTAGCCATGTATGGAAGTGAAATATGGACTATAACTAGTTTGGACAAGAAGAGAATAGAAGCTTTCGAAATGTGGTGCTACAGAAGAATGCTGAAGATTAGATGGGTAGATCACGTAACTAATGAGGAGGTATTGAATAGGATTGGGGAGAAGAGAAGTTTGTGGCACAACTTAACTAGAAGAAGGGATCGGTTGGTAGGACATGTTTTGAGGCATCAAGGGATCACAAATTTAGCATTGGAGGGCAGCGTGGAGGGTAAAAATCGTAGAGGGAGACCGAGAGATGAGTACACTAAGCAGATTCAGAAGGATGTAGGTTGCAGTAGGTACTGGGAGATGAAGCAGCTTGCACAGGATAGAGTAGCATGGAGAGCTGCATCAAACCAGTCTCAGGACTGAAGACAACAACAACAGTGAAGCAAACTGACACGAATGCCACACCATGGTAGAACATTTATCGTGAATAATTATAGAGACAGGCCATTACACTACTGTAAAACTATTTAATGATTGACTTTCAGTGTGACACGGAACACAAACTCAGACATTACCACTGATGTGAAAGAGTGTAATGGTACATTTCCAACAAGGGGACTAAAAGTTTAACATTTTGTTCAAATGGTTCAAATGGCTCTGAGCACTATGGGACTGCTGTGGTCATCAGTCCCCTAGAACTTAGAACTACTTAAACTTAACTAACCTAAGGACATCACACACATCCATGCCCGAGGCAGGATTCGAACCTGCGACCGTAGCAGTCGCACGGCTCCGGACTGCGCGCCTAGAACCGCAAGAGCACCGCGGCCGGCTAACATTTTGTCATAAATAACCTTTGTTATCTGTAAACATTTGATAAATGCCATCCTTTGTTGATGAACAATCAGACTGCGTTTTACTATAAACCAGGCAAGATGACCATGGCTTCGGCGCAGTTTTCCCAGGTTTCCTGAGCGCACATAGCCTGAATGGGGGAGCCAGTGAATTGTAATGGTTCTGGGACTAGGTTAACGGTCACCTCGCAAAGTGTGAGAAAACCATAAACAGTGTAAATAATACTACAGTGAAAAAGGGCAGACAAACTGAATATTGCAAAACAATGACGAAAGGAACGTTAGTGGCAGCATATTACCGAATGTTCTTAACGTTGGTCAATTGCTGCCAAGGGTAAAACACACATTATATGTAGTAAAAAAGGAGAAAAGAATAATTGAACTGGATGATTGAAATGGCGTGGACAATGTAATAAAGAGAAACGATTATGTGTCATGTTTTATACTTGTATAGAATTATGTACCGATTTTTTTAAAGATAATATCTGCGTCGGCGAGTACTGAAACCGCCACAGACGATAATTATTAAATATAAAACAAAGATGAGAATATGTCATAACGAGTATAAATAGTAGTGACCGAACATTAATTTCTCTGTCGTCTTCTTGGAGTTACGTGAGTGGGAAGAACCTGTGACGTTATATTGTACGCTTGTGTAGCATTCTTTTGTCAAGATTGAAAGACGTGCGCCATTAAGTACTGATTTGTAAAGGTGTGTAATAATTTAATCTCTTTAAATGTTTTGAATAGAATTACTTAGTGAAAACTTGCATCATGATTTGTAATAAGCTTGCCTGGTATTTTATCCCATCCCTTTAAGACATTTTCAGCTATTTAAATATTATTCGTGGTGCAGAGCTGCGCTACGAACGAACGAGCCGCTGCCGCGGCACATTCAAATTGCATTAAATGAAACCAATCATACCGCGAAGATGCGAACAGATAATATTGAACTAAAATTGTTTGTTTCAGCTTCGGAATTGCAGGGCAGAGCAGCAAATTTTATGATGTGTTTTACAGGTGGACGTGGGCTGCGGATAATATATTATTAACAGTGCAAAAAGATAATTTACCTTCATTACATAAAAGAAATCTTGCTCTGCGTGGTTCTGGTCTGGCTAACATTATAGTAAAAACATCTTCTTTCTGATAATAGTCTCATGTTCTCGTGTTAGTCGTGGTACTTATTGGTGTTTTACTGTTAACAAAAATCCACTCCAAAATTTTGATGTTGAACAAACATTGCGTACTGTAACATCAGTATCGATAACGAAATAATTTTCAGTAACCTTTTCAATAACTCTAAAGTAAGGAAGATATGTTGAACTTTATGGCGAGTTACAGAAACCAAAAAATGTTCCTTTAATAGAAACCCAGATCCAGAATAATAAGAATATAATATACACTCCTGGAAATGGAAAAAAGAACACATTGACACCGGTGTGTCAGACCCACCATACTTGCTTCGGACACTGCGAGAGGGCTGTACAAGCAATGATCACACGCACGGCACACCGGACACACCAGGAACCGCGGTGTTGGCCGTCGAATGGCGCTAGCTGCGCAGCATTTGTGCACCGCCGCCGTCAGTGTCAGCCAGTTTGCCGTGGCATACGGAGCTCCATCGCAGTCTTTAACACTGGTAGCATGCCGCGACAGCGTGGACGTGAACCGTATGTGCAGTTGACGGACTTTGAGCGAGGGCGTATAGGGGCATGCGGGAGGCCGGGTGGACGTACCGCCGAATTGCTCAACACGCGGGGCGTGAGGTCTCCACAGTACATCGATGTTGTCGCCAGTGGTCGGCGGAAGGTGCACGTCCCCGTCGACCTGGGACCGGACCGCAGCGACGCACGGATGCACGCCAAGACCGTAGGATCCTACGCAGTGCCGTAGGGGACAGCACCGCCACTTCCCAGCAGATTAGGGACACTGTTGCTCCTGGCGTATCGGCGAGGACCATTCGCAACCGTCTCCATGAAGCTGGGCTACGGTCCCGCACACCGTTAGGCCGTCTACCGCTCACGCCCCAACATCGTACAGCCCGCCTCCAGTGGTGTCGCGACAGGCGTGAATGGAGGGACGAATGGAGACGTATCGTCTTCAGCGATGAGAGTCGCTTCTGCCTCGGTGCCAATGATGGTCGTATGCGTGTTTGGCGCCGTGCAGGTGAGCGCCGCAATCAGGACTGCATACGACCGACGCACACAGGACCAACACCCGGCATCATGGTGTGGGGAGCGATCTCCTACACTGGCCGTACACCTCTGGTGATCGTCGAGGGGACACTGAATAGTGGACGGTACATCCAAACCGTCATCGAACCCATCGTTCTACCATCCCTAGACCGGCAAGGGAACTTGCTGTTCTAACAGGACAATGCACGTCTGCATGTATCCCATGCCACCCAACGTGCTCTAGTAGGGGTAAGTCAACTACCCTGGCCAGCAAGATCTCCGGATCTGTCCCCCATTGAGCATGTTTGGGACTGGATGAAGCGTCGTCTCACGCGGTCTGCCCGTCCAGCACGAACGCTGGTCCAACTGAGGCGCCAGGTGGAAATGGCATGGCAAGCCGTTCCACAGGACTACATCCAGCATCTCTACGATCGTCTCCATGGGAGAATAGCAGCCTGCATTGCTGCGAAAGGTGGATATACACTGTACTAGGCCGACATTGTGCATGCTCTGTTGCCTGTGTCTATGTGCCTGTGGTTCTGTCAGTGTGATCATGTGATGTATCTGACCCCAGGAATGTGTCAATAAAGTTTCCCCTTCCTGGGACAACGAATTCACGGTGTTCTTATTTCAATTTCCAGGAGTGTATTTTGTTTTGTTGAAAATTAATGATCCAAAGAAAGTCACAGCACAACATCCCTAAAAATTATTTCGGGTTCTTTTCGTAGCAACATATGTTACCTCATATATTAGTTGTTACGCGAGCGATAACACAGCATAGAGCCAGCGAAACTTTCCCACCCAAAAAAACTCCATCAATAATACTTTACTACTCTTACACAATATATAAGGATGCAGCAACATAATTAAAAAGAACTACGCACATACAATAAAATTAAGAAGAAAGATTTAGAACAAAGAGTAGGTCAAAGACAAACTGGTGGCAATGTTACGTTGGCAACTCCACAAACAAGCAGAATACAGTGATGTGCGAAAAGTTGTGCTGTGCAAAACAAAACAAAAGATATATAGTTCTGCAAAGCAACTGAAAATTAGACTATAACAATCAGAGTCTAAAGAAGAAGAACGCCAACGATGTGCTAGCAGACTGCATTTACCGCTGAATATGAGAAAATCAAGCGGAAATCAACGTAAGTAGAAACCAACAAGTTCGTAACGAACTGTTTTTCGATCTCAAAGCAAATAAAAATGTTAATAACTTGTTTACAGACCACTTATAATGCTATAAAGCGAAATGTGTGTGGGGAAAAAAAACACGCACTTTTTGTAGTTGCAGCGACAGAGCGAAAATACCCTCAGGGCAGCAATCATTATGAGAGTTGTTATATAAATTTGCATTTAATAGATATGCAGTTAGCAGTGAAGGGACAAAGAGAGCACAGTCATCTTTGTCGGAATGATTATAAAAGTCTAATTGCTAGTCTATGACCTGGAAACGCAGCTCAGCCAAAAATACTAAGTGTACTACAATGATAAACTTTTGTGAAGCACCGAATAAGGACAGCTTAAACACCTGTGTAATTAGTCTCATCTTTTATTTGAGGCCTCTAAGGGAACGATACGTACGAGTCGGCAGTACATTCCTTGGTTCCCCTCTTAATACCGACATTCAGGCGTCTCCCAGATCAGGTGCTTCAGCCAGCGTTTCCGTGATTCTCTCCCGTGTACCAAACAAATCTATTACAATTCGAGCTTCTCTTCTCTGTATGTGTACAATATCACCCGTTTGACATGTCTCAAATGGACTCCACATACTTGAATGTTTTAGAAATCTCGTCATTTCGTTATCACTTGTCGCTCTGTGACTCCAGAAACCTTACATCTCGCCTGCAACTCGTTTAGAAAACGCATTCAGTTGTAGATTCAGAAAAATGAGCACTCATCTGAACACTTTACTCTATCATTCCTACACCAGAACATTGGTCTGAATACAGCTAATTACGTGAAATACGTTACATCCACGCCCAAAACGTTAACCGTAAATAGATACGTAACTAAAATTGATATAAATTTGATTTAAAGTGATTTGTAAACATTTGGTTTCAGTGCATCAGTTAAAAATTACAAGTCATTCCTGTAACACTCTGTAAAGTAAATAAATGAGCTATCTTCACAACTCCGCAGAAAGAGCATCGTTTCTTACGTTTACCTATATAAATAAGTATTACTTTGACTCAGTATTTGGTACGTTACAGAGGGAAACAATTTATATAGAATACCTTGTATATTTCACCTACGAGGGTAATCGTAAAAGTAAGGTCTCCTATTTTTCATAGACCTGTTTATTTCTACAATGGTTTGCATCAGTTTACAGCTTGAACATTTAGCTATTTTTGTAGACGCTGTGGCAGTTTTTGTATGCCCATGTCATACCAGCTCGCCGCCATGCTGTTCAAAAAGTTATGAACCTCTTATTTCACCTCGTCGACAGAGCTGAATCGCTTTCCGGCCAAATGTTCTTTTAACCTAGGGAACAGGTGATAGTCACTGGGTGCCAAGTCAAGACTATAGGGTGGGTGGCTGATTATGTTTCACTGAAACTGTTGCAGGAGAGCAACGGTTTGCGAGCGATGTGTGGGCGAGCGTTGTCATGGAGGATGTATACGCCCTTGCTCAACATTCCTCTTCTCGGGCTCTGAATTGCCCGTTTGAGTTTCTTCAGAGTCTCACAGTACCTGTCAGCGTTAATTGTGGTCCCAGTGGTCATGAAGGCGACCAAAAATACCCCTTTCCGATCACAAGAAACTGTTGAGATTACTTTGCCGGCAGAGTGCGTTTGTTTGAATTTCTGCGGCTTTGATGCCGCTACTGGCGTGATTGTTGCTTGGTTTCAGCAGTAAAGTGGTATGCCCAGGTTTCGTCGCCGGTGACAACTGAGTCCAGAAAGTTGCCCTGTTTGGCTGCAAGGCGGTGAAGAAATGCGTGGGAAGAATCAACTCGTTGCCGCATGTGGTCCTCAGTCAGCTTGCGTGGCACCCGTCTTGCGCACGCCTTCCGGTAGTTCAATGTTTCCGTTAAAATTCTGTGAGCGGCGCTTCGGGAAACCTCAGGAACCAACGTGCAGAGAGCATCCAGGGTGATCCGCCGATCTTCACGTATGATTTGCTGACCCTTCAACACTGTCTCCTCAGAAATTGACGGTCTCCCGCTCCTTTGTTTGTCGTGAATTTCGGTCCGACTTGCTGCAAACTCTCTACACCACTTAATAACACTGTTGACGTCCATGCATGACTTACCATACACTTCCGTCTATTGGCGATGGATTTCAATCGGCGCAGTACTCTTTGTGTTCAAAAACCGAATAACTGCTCACAATTCGCACTCGGCGGTAACATCCAACGGGAGCTCCATCCTCAGTCACTGCCAAGCCAAGACTGAGCGCCTCAGTGCGGCTTGCTCATGTTTACACACGGTGCGTGAAGCACTCTTCATAACAGTGTCACCAACTGCCACACAAACAGGGTTCTGTACTTATAAAAAAATAGGAGACATTAGTTTTGGGATTATTCTCGTATACCCCACAACCCACAAAGCTTCAGTAGATATCGTTCTGCATGTCTTTGCAATCTTAATGTTATTTTATTCGTGCTGGGTCGTCTTCAGCTCCACGGCCTTAAGGATTGCTGGTGAAGAACGTAAACACCCATAAATACTTGTAAAAAGTTTCATTTTAATGCCATGGCCGCTTTCGGGCAGTCATGTTTATCTTCAACTGAATTATCAGAATTAGTACTTTTGGCGGATGACGCTAATACTGTAGTCACTCCAAACATACACACAACAACAAAAGAACGAAAAGTATTACTAAGAGGTTTTCTGCAAATAATCCAACTCTCGATTTCAAGGAAGACACATCATAGTGAATTGTGCACCCCCAGAGGTTCTACACGGTTGATGAGTGTAAGACACGGTGAGGAACTAGAACGGGAACTTTAAAAATTTTAGATTTCCATATTGTCGAGAATTGCAACTGAAAACAAAATAGAATGTGCAACTCTTAAAACAGCTTTGTTCAGCCATATTTTGACTTCGAATTAAGGTAAATCTTGAGGAGAGACCAATTAGTAAGTTGACATATTTTGCATACTTTCATTAAAAATGTAATATGGAATAGTGTTCTGGTGCAACTCATCCTTGAGAAATAAAGTGTTCATAACTTCCAAGGAAGCTGTAAGAATGATGTATAGTGCTTACCAACTATCACATTGTAGACAACAGTTCAACGAGTTAGGCGGGTTGAGTTTTGCGTCCCCCATTATTTAGTCCCTTGCGAATTTCATTGCAAATAACCCACTGCAACTCTAAAGCAGCACTGATGTAAATAATTACAATACCAAAAAGATGGCGTTCATTAATTGGCATAGTGTTTAGCATAATAATGCTGCATCGGAATTTTTCATCACTTATCCCATGACATAAAATGTCTGACAGACAGCGGAGTGAAATTCGAAAAAATTTGTGCATGATAATTCCCCGTGTTACGTAGAATTTGCATATTTATAATGCGCAGAAGGTGATGGATAGGAATAACTAACTTGAAACCATTGTAAACGGTCACAATGTAGCCGTATTTACATATGAATGAGTAATGTGAACGTAAAATGACTCGTTCCTCATCAATGCGGGTAATAATACAAACAATCCATGGAATGTTAAACTAGTTTACTAAGCTAACTGCAAATGGAAACATTAGCCATATGAACAGGGCCATGGTAACCCAAAACTGGTAACAGCATAAAATAAAGCTTTTAAAAAGTCTCTGTGTCTTGTTGCGTTCTTCACGAACGTTCTTAATGTTGATCAAATGATACATTCTTAGAATCTTCATATAGCTACATCAAGAGTCATGATTTAGTCAACTTTTCATGTAACCTTGAAGTTCTATAATTTCGTGATTTGATCAAGTAGGCAGGACATTTTTTTCTCCTCCTGAGATTTTCTGTATTTTATGTGCCAGGGAGGAAGATAACGCTAGTAAATGTAATTAAGTGTGTTTTATTCTAATTGTTACGGTGTTTGATATTGAGTACACTATGTAATCATATCCACATGACACAAACATTCATGATCGCAGGACCCAAAGAATGTGAGTGCAATTATAACGTGTGCGACTGGGCGAATTCAGATGGAAATTCCTGGTTTAAGTACGCAGTAGAAGTCTGAGGAATGCGGTTGGATGTTACCTTCGAAGCTGATCAGTACCGCCGCTCAATCGCGAAATTCGTCTGCCAAGAGTTTTAAACGACCGGCGCCGTGGTTGGTTCTTCCGAACTCGAACGGAGACGACGCTGTGTTCGGACTTCGGAAGTTAAACCGAGTGGAAAAGTTTGAGGCGAAAGAATCAGGCGTTGTCTTTCCTGCCTTCTGACTAGAGGAGACGCTTGCTATTACTAGCAAACCCATCTTGATTATTGGTCAGTGCACCCTACCAGACCTGCCCGGTCTCAGTGTTTGCTGGCAAGGCAGCTTAGATTTTGGACAGAAGGTACCAGGCTGCTGATTATTGCAATGGGGACTTACTGTAGCTTAAGTCCGATGTGCAGCTTCTGTGCATGTCTGCAGTTTTCAATGGGACTTAGTTCAATTCTGAGCTACGTCTCCGTATAACGATCAGCCCCTGCTGTTAGGAACAATGTGGGATTCTCGAAAGTAAGATTTTTGCTTTCGTATCAGGTAGATTCAGGTGGAACAGAAGCTGTTCTTTAATCGCCCAGTTTACACTTCCTGCCTCATGTGTCCTGAATTTTATGATCCGTTTTAGTAAGAGTCACAATACTGCTTTGATGATTCAGTCATTACGGTGATCTTTCCTTTCGAATATTCTGTGAGCCTGAATCTTTGTGTGCGAGCAATTGCAGGTGCATGTTGCGTTCCATGGTCAATCCAATCTTTGCTGAATAATGTTAATCGTTAAGTTATTACAGTTTGTTATTAAGGAATTATGGTGTTAGGTTTTTAATGTGTTCTGTTTTGAATGCAGTTCAGGAATAAATGTTTTTAATAAAGCTATTCAGTTCTTTAAATTTCGACACAATGTGTATATCAGACATCTTCCCCCCTCCTCTGACCTCTAAGCTCTCGTACCTTGACCTAGAGACTTACTAGGAAACATTCTGTGAAATGTAAACTCTGATCTGTAGTTAGAAGTTAGATTTATGTTGCGCTTTTATCTTTAATGTTGAAATTTAGGACTAAATTTCAATTCATACTGGTAGAAATTCGGGCTGTTTGGTACTCAGTTTCAGATTGAAATACTAAAAACTATAACTGATCAATAGGAATATTACTGGTGCGAAACGTCCCCATTATCGTGCGGAAGTGGGACCCACAAATATTTATAAAAACTGTTGGCAACTTTTAATACTTTCGCCATTGTGTTGATTCCAAACAGCAGTTTTAAATAATCTTCATTGCTCCTGAATACCGTTCCCCATTGAATCTTGGCGATCTATATACTGTAACGCACGTACAAATAAATATAGGATGGTTAAGAACTACTGCCGAGTGCCTGGTGTAAATCCAATGACCCTAATTTGATTTCTACATAGCATTATTATTTTTCACTACAATTTAATCAATAATAGAATGTGTGTATGATTGTATTTAATAATTATGATGCATAACGTTAGTAATTAATGTAACTAATTTTAAGATAAAAATTTAAACCAAGCTAGACAATTTAAAAGTCAAACCAAAATACAATACCAACTTCCTGTATGACATCCACCCTCTTCCACACTAATAAAACAGTGGTCAGAAAGAGTTATTTTACGTCTTGCACACAGCATCAAAATGATCAATCCCTATCTATAAAGCATTTTTAGATGGTGTTTCGTCTCTGGTGAAAAATACATAAGCCTCGTTAAGTAACTAATATTGAAAACAACAAAAAAAAAAAACATATAATTCCACGAGTACTCAGGGTATTTATCCAAATAGACGAAAATGTTATACAGGTCATATTGTTGTTGTTGTTGTTGTGTTCTTCAGTTCTGAGGCTGGTTTGATGCAGCTCTCCATGCTACTCTATACTGTGCAAACTTCTTCATCTCCCAGTATCTACTACAACCTACATCCTTCTTAATCTGCTTAGTCTATTCATCTCTTGGTCTTCCTCTACGAGTTTTACCCTCCACGCTGCCCTCCAATACTAAATTGGTCATCCCTTGATGCCTCTGAACATGTCCTACCAACCGATCCCTTCTTCTAGTCACGTTGTGCCACAAACTCGTCTTCTCCCAAATTCTATTCAATAGCTTCTCATTAGTTATGTGGTCTACCCATCTAATCTTCAGCATTCTTCTGTAGCACCACATTTCGAAAGATTCTATTCTCTTCTTGTTCAAACTGTTTATCGTCCATGTTTCACTTCCATACATGGCTACACTCCATACAAATACTTTAAGAAACGACTTCCTGACAAATCTATATTCGATGTTAACAAATTTCTCTTCTTCAGAAATGATTTCCTTGAAATTGTCAGTCTACATTTTATATCCTCTCTACTTCGTCCATCGTCAGTTATTTTGCTCCGCAAATAGCAAACCTCCCTTACTACTTTAACTGTCTCATATTATGAACCCCTAAATCAAGTAAATACCGAAAATTTGATACGATGTTGCTGTGGCTGTGTTATTCTGAATTACGATGCAAAGTTCCTCTGAACATGCATACATGTCCAGAGGAACAGGCACTGCTACGACTACAGTCGTTATGAAATACGTTAAATGCATTCGCAGTTGCGAATATGAACAATCATCGCTTTTATAATGAATCACGACAATGCAAATTTATGCCGGATCGGGACTCGAATGCGGAATTCCCGCTTGTCACGAGCGGTCGCCTTACGATTTGGCTAACGGTGCGCTATTCATGTCCAGATGGGTGGCTGACGACATATAGCAATTTGCACGACTAGCCAAATGGTAAGGCGACCGCTTGCGATAAGTGGGAATTCCGCATTCGCGTCAGGGTCTCGTATAAATTTACATTGTTGTCAGTCCATTCTACGGGTGACGGTTGTTCACACTCGAAACGGCGAATACACTTAATGTACATCAAAATTTGTCCTGAAGAATGCACAAAAAATTGTTTCACCTAAATAAAAGTATGACTGGTGTTCTACGGATCGGAGTGTGGAATGTCAGATCCCTTAATCGGGCAGGTAGGTTAGATAATTTAAAAGGGAAATGGATGGATTTATGTTAGATACAGTGGGAATTATTGAAATTCCGTGGCAGGAGGAATAATACTTTTGGTCAGGCGAATACAGGGTTATAAATTCATAATCAAATAGTGGTAATACAGGAGTAGGTTTAATAATGAATAAAAAAATAGGAATGCGGGTAAACTACTACAAACGGCGTAGTGAACGCTTTATTGAGGCCAAGATAGACACGAAGCTCACGCCTACTACAGTAGTACGAGTTTATATGCCAGCTGGCTCTGCAGATGACGACGAAATTGAAGAAATGTATGATGAAATAAAAGAAATTATTCAGATAGTGAAGGGAGACGAAAATTTAATAGTCATGGGTGACTGGAATTCGGTAGTAGGAAAAGGGAGAGAAGGAAACGTAGTAGGTGAATATGGATTGGGGGTAAGAAATGAAAGAGGAAGCCGCCTGGTAGAATTTTGCACAGAGCACAACTTAATCATTGCTAACACTTGGTTCAAGAATCATAAAGAAGGTTGTATATATGGGAGAAGCTTGGAGATACTGGCAGATTTCAGATAGATTATATAATAGCAAGGCAGAGATTTAGGAACCAGGTTTTAAATTGTAAGACATTTCCAGGGGCAGAGGTGGACTCTGACCACAATCTATTGGTTATGAACTGTAGATTGAAACTGAAGAAACTGCAAAAAGGTGGGAATTTAAGGAGATGGGACCTGGATAAACTGAAAGAACCAGAGGTTGTAGACAGTTTCAGGGAGAGCGTAAGGCAACAGATGGCAGATATGGGGGAAAGAAATACAGTAGAAGAAGAATGGGGTAGCTTTGAGGGACGAATTAGTGAAGGCAGCCGAGGATCAAGTAGGTAAAAAAACAAGAGCTAGTAGGAATCGTTGGGTAACAGAAGAAATATTGAATTTAATTGATGAAAAAGGAAAATAAAAAAATGCAGTCAATGAAGCAGGCAAAAAGGAATACAAACGCCTCAAAAATGAGATCGACAGGAAGTGCAAAATGGCTAAGCAGCGATGGCTAGAGGGTAAATGTAAGGATCTAGAGGCTTATCTCACGAGGGGTTATATAGATACTGCCTACAGGAAAATTAAAGAGTCCTTTGGAGAAAAGAGAACCACTTGTATGAATATCAAAAGCTCAGATGGAAACCCAGTTCTAAGCAAAGAAGGGAACGCAGAGAGGTGGAAGGAGTATATAGAGGGTCTATACAAGGGCGATGTACTTGAGGACAATATTATGGAAGTGGAGGAGGATGTATATGAAGACGCAATGGGAGATATGATACTGCGTGAAGAGTTTGACAGAGCACTGAAAGACCTAAGTCGAAACAAGGCCCCGGGAGTAGACAACATTCTATTAGAACTACTGACGGCCTTGGGAGGCCAGTCCTGACAAAACTCTACCATCTGGTGAGCAAGATGTATGAAACAGGCGAAATACCCTCAGACTTCAAGAAGAATATAATAATTCCAATCCCAAAGAATGCAGGTGTTTACAGATGTGAAAATTACCGAACTATCAGTTTAATAAGTCACGGCTGCAAAATGCTAACACGAATTCTTTACAGACGAATGGAAAAACTAGTAGAAGCCGACCTTGGGGAAGATCAGTTTGGATTCCGTAGAAATGTTGGATCACGTGAGACAATACTGACCCTACCGCTTATCTTAGAAGCTAGATTAAGGAAAGGGAAACCTACGTTTCTAGCATTTGTAAACTTAGAGAAAGTTTTTGACAATGTTGACTGGAATACTCTCTTTCAAATTCTGAAGGTGGCAGGGGTAAAATATAGGGAGCGAAAAGCTATTTACAATTTGTACAGAAACCAGATAGCAGTTATAAGAGTCGAGGGGCATCAAAGGGAAGCAGCGGTTGGGAAGGAAGTGTGACAGGGTTGTAGCCTATCCCCGATGTTATTCAATCTGTATATTGAGCAAGCAGTAAAGCAAACAAAAGAAAATTTGGAGTAGGTATTAAATTCCATGGAGAAGAAATAAAAACCTTGAGGTTCACCAATGACATTTTAATTCTGTCAGAGACAGCAAAGGACTTGGAAGAGCCGATGAACGGAGTGGATAGTGTCTTGAAAGGAGGATATAAGATGAACATCAACAAAAGCAAAACGAGGATAATGGAATGTAGTCGAATTAAGTCGGGTGATGTTGAGGGTATTAGATTAG
The DNA here is from genome assembly GCF_023897955.1 of Schistocerca gregaria. Taxonomy (NCBI): domain Eukaryota; kingdom Metazoa; phylum Arthropoda; class Insecta; order Orthoptera; family Acrididae; genus Schistocerca; species Schistocerca gregaria. The sequence goes on from NC_064922.1 coordinate 873,387,994, forward strand.
GAAATGAGACACTTAAAATAGTAAAGGAGTTTTGCTATTTGGGGAGCAAAATAACTGATGATGGTCGAAGTAGAGAGCATATAAAATGTAAACTGGCAATGGCAAGGAAAGAGTTTCTGAAAAAGAGAAATTTGTTAACATCTACTACAGATTTAAGTGTCAAGAAGTCGTTTCTGAAAGTATTTGTATGGAGTGTAGCCATGAATGGAAGTGAAACGTGGACCATAAATAGTTTGGACAAGAAGAGAATAGAAGCTTTCGAAATGTGGTGCTACAGAAGAATGCTGAAGATTAGATGGGTAGATCACATAACTAATGAGGAGGTGTTGAATAGGATTGGGGACAAGAGAAGGTTGTGGCACAACTTGACTAGAAGAAGGGGTTGGTTGGTAAGACATGTTCTGAGGCATCAAGGGATCACCAATTTAGTATTGGAGGGCAGCATTTAGGGTAAAAATCGTAGAGGGGGACCAAGAGATGAATACACCAAGCAGATTCAGATGGATGTAGGTTGCAGCAGGTTTGGGGAGATGAAGAAGCTTGCACAGGATACAGTAGCATGGAGAGCTGCATCAAACCAGTCTCAGGACTGAAGACCACAACAACAACAACAATAGTTTAACACATCAGCTGCAAGAGGGAAAAAGATACTATTCTGTTAAAAAAAATACCTCTTCTTGCTAGAACTACCTGGAAAATCATGTCATACACACATATAAAAATGGATGATTGTAACTGTATGTGAATATTCTACATCTCCTCCTAAACACTGGATCGATTTCAGCCAATTTTGGTACCGTATCACCTTACTGCCATAAGGTTAGGGCTGGAGGTGTGGAGGATTGGTAACCCCTAACATTTAGGCTACTCTGGATGAACATCATGTTATGCGGTAGTACTAAAATACGTTCCAAGGGATATACATCTGGATAGGCACACTGAGCAGAGAGATGGAAGGAGGAAATGGATAGTGACAGTGGGGAAGATGAGGTGAAGAAAGAAAAGAGGAAGGAGGATAGGGATGGAGAAAGGGGGGACGAGGAGGTGGTCAGAGAGAGAGGTGAGTAGATGGACGTTGATAAATGTAGGGGGCGGAGGAGGGTGCAGTGAGAGTGTAAGTAGGCTGTTTAGGTTTTCATTTTGGTGGCGCCATGTAGTGCTCTGTATGAAAATCGCTGATTGCGCTGTGAGCAGTCTATGGCTGGCTGGACTCATTGTTGTAATATTCGCTTGTGTAGAGTTGGGCCGTTGGATGTGAACAGCGCTTAGCGTTGGACTGTTGGAGGCGAACCGCCAGACGTGGGGAGAGAGGTTGCTATGAGTCGACGATCTGGACGTGTGCCGCCAGAAAAAGGAAATTTGTAAAACTGCATATATATATATATATATATATATATATATATATATATATATTTTGAACACTATTAAGGTAAATACATTGTTTGTTCTCTATCAAAATGTTTCATTTGCTAACTATGACTATCAGTAATTAATGCCTTCAGTAGTTAGAATCTTTTATTTAGCTGTCAGTATTGGCGCTCGCTGTATTGCAGTAGTTCGAGTAACGAAGATTTTTGTGAGGTAAGTGATTCATGAAGAGTATTATAAGTAATTGTTGGTCAGGGCCACTCTTTTGTAGGGATTATTGAAAGTCAGATTGCGTTGCGCTAAAATATTGTGTCAGTTTAGACATGATCAGAATTAAGTGAAGAGAAAACTGTCTGAGTACGTTTAGTTTTACTCAGCTGTTTCAGTATCAAATGACGTAGAAGTTTACCAGCACAGTCATTATCAATTTTTCTAAGGGAAATTTCGAGGCTAGTAACAAAATAATTTGCAGAGAAAGAATAACTTTTGTTACTTTCACCTAGACGAATAAAAATTCCTGTCTGTTATTAATTTGTAAGATACCGAGAAACACATTTTGTATATATCACATTACCTGCACATGGATTTTAGTTAACAGTTCACTAGCTTTTGACTCATGATATTTGCAGCATCACCAACGTGAGCGTCCTCACTGGAAGCCAGCTGGTTACAGCGTGTGGCCCCTAGCGGCTCCTGCTGTCTTGGTACAGCGGGTACTACACTACCGGACATTAAAATTGCTACACCACGAAGATGACGTGCTACAGACGGGAAATTTAACCGACAGGAAGAAGATGCTATGGTATGCAAATAATTAGCTTTTCAGAACATCCACACAAGGTTGGCGCCGGTGCCGACACCTACAACGTGCTGACATGAGGAACGTTTACAACCGATTTCTCATACACAAAGAGCAGTTCACCGACGTTGCCTTGTGAAACGTTGTTGTGATGCCACGTGTAACGAGGAGAAATGCGCACCATCACGTTGCCGACTTTGATAAAGGTCGGATTGTAGCCTATCGTGATTGCGGTTTATCATATCGCGACATTGATGCTCACGTTGATCGAAATCCAATGGGTGTTATCAGAATATGGAATCGGTGGGTTCAGGAGGGTAATCTGCATCTACATCTACATTTATACTCGGCAAGCCACCCAATGGTGTGTGGAGGAGGACACTTTACCTGCCACTGTCATTACCTCCCATTCCTGTTCCAGTCGCGTATGGTTCGCAAGAAGAACGACTGCCGGAAAGTCTCCGTGCGCGCTCGAATCTCTCTAATTTTACATTCGTGATCTCCTCGGGAGGTATAAGTAGAAGTAGGGGGAAGCAATATATTCGATTCCTCATCCAGAAACGCACCCTTTCGAAACCTGGACAGCCAGCTACACCCCGATGCAGAGCGCCTCTCTTGCAGAGTCTGACACTTGAGTTTGCTGAACATCGCCGTAATGCTATCACGCTTACCAAATAACCCTGCGTCGAATCGCGCTGCTCTTCTTTGGATCTTCTCTATCTCCTCTGTCAAACCGACCTGGTACGGAACGCCATGCTGGATCCCAACGGCCTCGTATCGCTAGCAGTCGAAATGACAGGCATCTTATCCGCATGGCTGTAACGGATCGTGCAGCCACGTCTCGATCTCTGAGTCAACAGATGGGGACGTTTGCAAGACAACAACCATCTGCACGAACAGTCCGACGACGTTCGCAGCAGCATGGACTATCAGCTCGGAGACCACGGCTGTAGTTTCCCTTGACGCTACGCTCCATGACAGACAGGAGCACCTGCGATGGTGTACTCAAAGACGAACCTGGGTGCAGGAATGGCAAAACATCATTTTTTCGGATGAATCCAGGTTGTGTTTACAACATCGTAATGGTCGCATCAGTGTTTGGCGACATCGCAGTGAACGCACATTGGAAGTGTGTATTAGTCATCGCCATACTGGCGTATCACCCGGCGTAATGGTATGGGGTGCCATTGGTTGCACGTCTCGGTCACCTCTTGTTCGCAATTGACGGCACTTTGAACAGTGGACGTTATGTTTCAGAAGTGTTACGACCCGTGGCTCTCGATCCCTGTGAAGCCCTACATTTTAGCAGGATAATGCACGACCGCATGTTGCAGGTCCTGTACGGGTCTTTCTGGATACAGAAAAATGTTCGACTGATGCCCTTGCCAGCACATTCTGCAGATCTCCCACCATTTGAAAATGTCTGGTCAATGGTGGGCGAGCAACTGGTTCGTCTCAATACGCCAATCACTACTCTTGATGAACTGTTTTATCGTGTTGAAGTTGCATGGGTTGCTGTAGCTGTACACGCCATCCAAGCTCTGTTTGACTCAATGGCCAGGCGTATCAAGGCCATTATTACGGCCAGAGGTGGTTGTTCTGGGTACTGATTTCTCAGGATGCAAGCACACAAATTGCGTGAAAATGTAATCACATATCAGTTCTCGTTTAATATATTTGTCCAATGAATGCCCGTTTATCGTCTCCATTTCTTCTTTGTGTAGGAATTTTAATGGCCAGCAGTGTATGAAAGCCGGCCAGAGAAGTTGCGGTCGCTGGTCGATCTTGCGATCGCTAGGACCGGCTCTTATTGGTGTCTTCATGGGCTCCAAATGGGTAGATCGTCTTATCCTACTGGAAATGTCGGCGGGCACAGTAGGTTTTGTGTGCGCCGCACACCTGACGTTGACGCCCATTTTGGCTCATCCGTCTCTGTGAATTTCCTGCAGTATTGTGCTCGAGACTCTGTCTACTATTTTCGTAGCTTCGTGTGGCTTTTATTTTGTGCATGTCCACGCATGACACTTCGTTGAAGTCGCTGTGGCACCAGTATGGCTGACACTCGCAACTCGACTGTTGATCTTGCGTGATAACGTGTTGGCTTGCATAACGCCGCTTGGCATTCATTCATTCCCCGCTAAGCTGTGTTATTTACTTGTTCGAGTCATGATTCATACATGAAAAACGAGAGTGGCAGCACCTACATTCCCATTCGAAGCACCTCCTCACCGCGCCCTTTACTTAACGTTACTTTACTGCACTGAGGTGACAAAATTCATGGGATAACGTTAGACACACCCACAGATGGAGTTAATATCACCTACACCAGCTATAAACCTTTGTACTTTATGTGAGTATGGCCGCACGTCGGGAATTACCGGACTTTGAGCGCGGAATGGTAGTTGGAGCTAGATGCATCGGACATTCAATTTCGGAAATCGTTAGCGAATTCAGTATTCCAGATCCACTGAGTATGCCGAGGGTACCAACGGTGTGGCCGAGAGCAGCGACATTTGCGTAGAGTTGTCAGTGCTAATAGACAAGCAATACTACGTCAAGTAACGGCAGAAATCAATGTGGGACGTATCCTTTAGTGCTGTACGGCGAAATTAATAAGCTATGGCAGCAGACGACCATCGCGAGTACCTCTGTTAACGGCACTACACCGGTTGCAGCACCTCTCTGGATTCGTGACCATATAGGCTGGACCGTAGGCGACTCGAAAACCGTTACTTGCTCTGATGAATCCCGATTTTGGTAGGTAAGATCCAATGATAGGGTTAGAGGGTGGTGCAGACCTCACGAAGCCATGGACCAAAGTTGTCAACAGCGGACCAGGTAAGCTGGTGAAGGCACCGTAGAAGCTGTTGGTACCTCCTTAATGGTGTGGGCTGTATTTATACCGTGTACCGGTATGAGATGACCGCTTTTTGTGAATATGAAACACTAATTTTTAATTGAAGAGTAAAAACGTTTTATTCAAAGTACTGACCATTGCATTTTGACCACCTTTCAGTCAATTTGTGGACACCACGCCAATAGAAATGGTTGTCTTTTGAAGTAAACCAATCAGACACCCGATTTTCGACTTCTTCGGAGGAATCGAAGTGTTCCTCTGCCAATGTGTGTCCCATTGATGAAAACAAATGGTAGTCGGAAGGGGCCAAGTCTGGTGGATACGGCGGGTGGGGTAGCAGCTCCCAGCTGAACCAGTTTTGCTTTGTGTGCAGGTGCATTGGCGTGTAAGAAAAATCCTTTGCCATGACTTCTGGCCCATTCTGGTCTTTCTCCGATCAATGCGTAGTTCAAATTGATCATTTTTTGTCTGTACCGATTAGTATTCACAGTTCACCGGGTTGTAGAAGCTCATGATACCCCACACCTTTCTGATCCCACCAAACACAGATTCTTTCCGAATCAATCTGGTTTTGCAGTCACTGTTGATGGTTGTACCGGGTTAACCCATGATTTTTCCCGTTTAATATTCTTAAAATAAATAAATCTTTCATCGCCAGTAACAATTTGATGTAAAATTAATTTTCTTTCATGTCTTTGAAGCAAAATTTGGCAAATGGTTTCTCGGTTTTCCATCTGTCTTTCATTCAATTCATGCGGCATCCATGTTCCACACTTTTCGATCTTTCCAATAGCTTTCAAACGGCCAGAAATTATTTGTCGTGCAACATTTAGCATTGTTCCCATTTGCTTCTGACTCAAGGTATCATCTTCATCCAATATTGCTTGCAATTCGGCGCCTTAGAACTTTTTTGGTGGTATTCCACGTTCTCCATTTCTTACATCAAAATCATTATTTCTGAACCGTTGAAACCATCTTTAGCATGTTGCTTCTGATAGAGCACGATCACGATATGCCTCGACAAACAATCGATGCGACTCTGTAGCACTTTTTTTCAAATGAAAAAAAAAATGATTTCCGCAAATCATCACTTTCTGGTACAAAATTAAACGTTCTTAATACGATGAAAATTTATGATGATGTTTGTTCCATGACTTGATGTATACTAAATATCTTTGACAGATGTCATAACAACCAAAGAAAAAAAATGAAGGCTCGTCCACAACAAATGTTTCCTATCGACACATTTGTATCTTAACGCTCATTTCATACTGGTACAACTGGTACATGATTGGTCCGGGTCCTCTTATCCAACTGCACCACTCATTGAATGGAAACGGTTATGTCCGGCTACTTGGACACTATTTACATTCATTTATGAACTTCATGTTCGTAAACAATGATGGAACTGTTTTGGATGACTATGCGCCACGTCAACGGGACACGGTTGTTCGCGATTGGTTTGAAAATAATTTTGGGAAATTCGAGGAAAACGATTTGGCCACCAAGATCGTCCAACATGAACCACATCGGACATTTATAGGACATAATCGAGAGGTCACTTGGTGCAGAAAATCCTGCACCCGCAATACTTTCGAGATTATGGACGAGTACAGACACAGCGTGGCTCAATATTTCTGCAGGGAACCTCCAACGGCATGTTGAGTTCATGCCACAACTAGCTGCTGCACTACGCCGGTCATAAGGGGGTCCGACACGATATTAGCAGGTCTTACGTGAGATTTGTCTCCTCACTGTATTTAACATTCAGCCGATGTACCTTTGATGTCTCTCGTTGGGGGACATTATTTGACTGCTTCACGTCAACATTTCTTTTGTACCGTCCACAGATATAATTACTACTCAGTATTCTGTCACAAAACTTTGTTTTTCCTTTTTTTTGAATAGGTCTCACTGAACACATGTTCATTCTTGTCCCTTTAAAAATCAGTATTGCTGCACCCCTATACATTACCATAACTTTACTTGCTCTCACAGTCCTGCAGTAAATATCATTAAACGGCTAACCTAGTTCATGGCCCATAGTTCACACTACATAAACTCAACCTCCGGAACTTTGCCTTTAGCGGACAAGTGCTCTGCCAACTGAGCTATCCAAGCACGAATAACGGCCCGTCGTCACAGCTTTACTTCTACCAGTACCTCGCCTCCTACCTTCCAAACTGTACAGAAGCTCTCCTGCGAATCTTGCAGAACTCGCACTCCTGAAAGAAGTGAAAATCTCATTCTGGAAAAATCCACCGGGCTGTAGCTAAACCATGACTCCGAAATTTCCTTTCTTTCAGGAGTGCTAGTTCTCCAAGTTTCGCAGGACAGCTTCAGTAAAGTTTGGAAGCTAGGAGGCGAGGTACTGACAGAAGTAAAGCTGTGAGGACGGGGCTTGAGTCGTGCTTGGATAGCTCAGTTGCTAGAGCACTTGCCCGCGAAAGGCAAAGGTCCCGAGTTTGAGTCTCGGTCCGGCACACAGTTTTAATCTGCCAGGAAGTTTCACATGAATTATAATTTAGTGTCAAAGCTTTAACACAATAAGGCAAGTGTTACAATTACTGACACTGTACACGTGACGAGATGGTGCAGATGAGCGCATGCAAATACCCGCACTCAGTTCATGAGTATTTCAGGATGATAGGTGAGTGCACCTGCAAAATTATATAATTGTACGACATACAGTTCGTGAGATTTCACGTCATAGACATTGCGATGCTTGGAAAACTAGTTTTTTTTTCTTAAAAGGAGCTTAAATTACCCAGATTGTACCCAAGCAGTGTTTGATAATGAGAACAGTTAGCTGATTCCGACAAACTTTGAACATAATTTCTGACCTTTCCTAAATTTTTTCTCTCTTATATGCTTAACGTCAAATATTTTGAACCTTAAATGGTTCAAATGGCTCTCAGCACTATGCGACTTAACTTCTGAGGTCATCAGTCGCCTAGGTCTTAGAACTAATTAAACCTAACTAATCTAACTAACCTAACACACATCCATGCCCGAGGTAAGATTCGAACCTGCGACCGCAGCGGTCACGCGGTTTCAAACTGTAGCGCTTAGAACCGCACGACCACTCCGGCCGGCTTTTGGACCTTAACTCATATGTAAAGTGCACAGAAGTCTTTTTCATCCTGTTGTGCAAAGCTTGAAGGACGAAAGTAATTATCGCGTGATGTGGCACTGGCAAATAACACAGCTGGATGGAACTTAGACCATACATAGAATGAACTTATGCAGCATAGTACAGAAGGTAACTCAAAGAAATACCCAATGAGACGAACAGAAATGAGACTTTTTCTCAACGACAATGTTTACACTGAAGCCACCGCGATTCGAAATGGTCCCCCGGACGTAACAAAAGGTGGGAGCGGCTCTTCTTAGAGCGTCTGATCACCTTGGACGGTAGTGCATGCCCCTGCAACGTGCAACCATGTGGGCCACAAGGTTCGTAAGGAGTCCTTGTGGTACGGCCTTCCATCCCTACCACCAGCGCGACTAACAGCTGCTGGCTGGTCGTTGGTACATGTGAACGTGTTGTAGTATGTATCCTCAATGCACCCCATGCTTTCTCGATGGGAGTTAAGCCGTGGGAAAGGACAGGCCACCCCATTCGCCGAATATCCTCTCGCTCTAAGCACTCCTCCACCTGTGCTGTCCGCATTGTCATCCGTGAAACGAAGTGAGGGCCAATTGTACACCTGAAGACCACACGAGGAAAGGAGGACAGTCTCGCAATAACACTGGTGAATGTAGCGTGTTCAAAGAACTCGAGGTCATTACGTCGATGCAACATTATTCTTCCCCACGCTATAACACTTGGACCACCAAGTCGATCATGTTTGACAGTGTTCCTGGGTGCCTTAGGTTTTCGCGCCTCTGGCCGTATGAGAACACGTCCAGGATCACTACTCGGAATGAAACTACTCCCTTCCGGACAGAGCACACGACCCCACTGCTCGTCGGCCCATTCCCTACGGTCGTGACACCGTCCCAAATGATGTCACCGAAGTTCGGGTGTCAAAGAAACACATTGTAATGGTCGTCGGTCACAGGGGCCAAATACCTATAGTCGCCAGGTCACTGTAGAGCGCGAGATTTCGTGTCGTGCAGTCTTGTTAAATGTACACTCCTGGAAATGGAAAAAAGAACACATTGACACCGGTGTGTCAGACCCACCATACTTGCTCCGGACACTGCGAGAGGGCTGTACAAGCAATGATCACACCCACGGCACAGCGGACACACCAGGAACCGCGGTTGGCCGTCGAATGGCGCTAGCGGCGCAGCGTTTGTGCACCGCCGCCGTCAGTGTCAGCCAGTTTGCCGTGGCATACGGAGCTCCATCGCAGTCTTTAACACTGGTAGCATGCCGCGACAGCGTGGACGTGAACCGTATGTGCAGTTGACGGACTTTGAGCGAGGGCGTATAGTGGGCATGCGGGAGGCCGGGTGGACGTACCGCCGAATTGCTCAACACGCGGGGCGTGAGGTCTCCACAGTACATCGATGTTGTCGCCAGTGGTCGGCGGAAGGTGCACGTGCCCGTCGACCTGGGACCGGACCGCAGCGACGCACGGATGCACACCAAGACCGTAGGATCCTACGCAGTGCCGTAGGGGACCGCACCGCCACTTCCCAGCAAATTAGGGACACTGTTGCACCTGGGATAACGGCGAGGACCATTCGCAACCGTCTCCATGAAGCTGGGCTACGGTCCCGGACACCGTTAGGCCGTCTTCCGCTCACGCCCCAACATCGTGCAGCCCGCCTCCAGTGGTGTCGCGACAGGCGTGAATGGAGGGACGAATGGAGACGTGTCGTCTTCAGCGATGAGAATCGATTCTGCCTTGGTGCCAATGATGGTCGTATACGTGTTTGGCGCCGTGCAGGTGAGCGCCACAATCAAGACTGCATACGACCGAGGCACACAGGGCCAACACCCGGCATCATGGTGTGGGGAGCGATCTCCTACACTGGCCGTACACCTCTGGTGATCGTCGAGGAGACACTGAATAGTGCACGGTACATCCAAACCGTCATCGAACCCATCGTTCTACCATTCCTAGACCGGCAAGGGAACTTGCTGTTTCAACAGGACAATGCACGTCCGCATGTATCCCGTTCCACCCAACGTGCTCTAAAAGGTGTAAGTCAACTACCCTGGCCAGCAAGATCTCCGGATCTGTCCCCCATTGAGCATGTTTGGGACTGGATGAAGCGTCGTCTCACGCGGTCTGCACGTCCAGCACGAACGCTGGTCCAACTGAGGCGCGAGGTGGAAATGGCATGGCAAGCCGTTCCACAGGACTACATCCATCATCTCTACGATCGTCTCCATGGGAGAATAGCAGCCTGCATTGCTGCGAAAGGTGGATATACACTGTACTAGTGCCGACATTGTGCATGCTCTGTTGCCTGTGTCTATGTGCCTGTGGTTCTGTCAGTGTGATCATGTGATGTATCTGACCCCAGGAATGAGTCAATAAAGTTTCCCCTTCCTGGGACAATGAATTCACGGTGTTCTTATTTCAATTTCCAGGAGTGTAGTTGCCTGTTGCATAACGCAGCGGCCATCTCCTGCCGTAGTTGACCGCGGTCGACCATCTCCTCTCCTTCGGACAGTAGCACCTGTGGTTCACAACGCTCCCCATGCAAGTGAAACTATGCTATGGGCAGTTCCTAACTTCTGGGATACGCTAGTCACACTTGGACCTTCTTCCACTTTCCCGATAATTCTTCCCCACGGGAAGTCATCGAAATGTCTCCGGCCAATGTTGTGATGATAAACACCATCACAGTGCACCGTAACTGTTCACTGATTGACACACACACTGCTTTTTCCCATTCTTTCAACTGCCTCCTGTTGCGGCGCCAGGCACTGTACTCATACTGACCTCATGCTATGTGACGGCCAGCTTTCTGTACACAACTGTGGGACCTCATGATTCCATGCTTTCATTCATTTTTACCGAGCAGTTTATATGTTACGCTACTTTACCAGTTTCGTGGTTAAGTTTTACGAAGCATTATACTTGGGAGATCGATTCTTTACAGAACCGGGGGTTTACTTGCGTTTTAGAAATGACAAAGTTTCTCTCATGGACTCTTATCCAACGTATTTATTCATAATCGCGGTTTTGTCTTGTTTTGCTATTACCACACTTGTCAACGCATAATTGTTCCTTTTGAGAAGACACTGTGGGTCTTTCTACCATGTTTACATATACGTGAGGACAGTGTACTCTTAAAAGGAACGATTACGCATTGACGCACACCATAGTGTGCTGTCATTTCATAATGGCATGGAAGACCGCAATCGTTATTGCGAATAAATATATGGAATAACAGACCAACAACAAATTCTCGTCATTTCAAAGAAACAAGCCAATTTTGCCAAACCCATTGTCGCAATTCTTATGTTTTTCTATTTAAATTAGCTCTGATGCACACATATACATGGTCAACACAAATGTCATCCTTAAAGTTACTCAATTAAAACGCAATGAAACGTGTTATACATTTTATATGAAACATTACTATGTTCTTGCTGCTGCTCTTTATATTCCTTCTCCTGTCGCATTATATTCTGTCATATACGTTGCATGCTTTCCTCTTCTGTTTTACGTATTTGACGTTTTTAGTAATTACAATTTTTTTCCCTGTGTCACCACGTCGTCTTAATTTTACTCTTCCTTTTTCTGATTACCAATGTTTTGTTTTGTCTTATTTGTCTCTTCCTTCTCCGTACTTTCTTTGGGCCACTGCAGTTTTGTTGGTGTCGTCGTCACCCTTGTTCCAATCTGATTGCTTTCATAAGTTTATTTCGCAGATTTCGAATTTCCTTTTGTTAAATGAAAAAATTTCTTCTGCTTTTACCACTTTTTAAATATTTTCAACGTGTTCCTTCTCACAGCCTTCATCTGTTACCATTTTTACATTATCTGGATACCCTATTCCCGTTATTCTGTACCGTTGTTGATACACGAGCTGAAACGTTTACAGTGACGATGCTTCCTTCTTTGCCTTTTGGGGTGATTTTCTCCACACCAGATCGCTTACACGGCTGAATCATCCGATCAAGTGTTAGCTTTATTGCTTCTGCCCTTGTTAGATTTGTTCAAGTTTTTCGCTCTTAGTAATGCCTGTTAATGGCAAGCCTTGAATATCGTTCCTTGTCTAACTATGTGGCTCTTCCCGAACAGAATTTCAATGGGGACAAACCTTGTGGGCTCACGTGTTACTTTATTAACGATTTCCTCCACTTCATTAACAAATCATCCACTATGGCGTTATTGCGACGCCGTGCGGGATTAGCCGACAGGTCTCGGGCGCTGCAGCCATGGACAGTGCGGCTAGTCTCGGCGGAGGTTCGAGTCCTCCCACGGGCATGGGTGTATGTGTTTGTCCTTAGCATAATTTAAGTATTGTGTAAGCTTAGGGACCGATGACCTTAGCAGTTACGTCCTATAAGATTTCACACTGTTGAACACATTTTTTGTTGTTGCGACACATCCGTTTACCATTTCTATCACCTGCCCTGATTGATATGGACGCTGTGGGAAGTTCTTCATTCTCTTTCGAAATTTTTCTGTACTAGAGGAAAACATTAAGAAGCTGGCAGAGCTATCAAAGAAAGGAAGGTGATTCAGTCGTATTCAGTTTATGCATATTCCTTCTTCGTATTCTCAGCTTAAGTACTGTATTACAACAGAGTGTATCAACACCTTATGACAGAGTCCCCATGGATGCAGATGTAGACATGAGGACAAACTAATTACAACAAATGTTCCACATGAGCAACTTTCATTTGAAGACAAGCTTCATCAAGTACCGTACACGTTTAAAAATCCCCATCGTGTTCCGTACATATTGATACTATTGACAATGACACAATATGTTCCCGGAGTTCATCGACACTACCAATATATATGTAATATAAAGAACCTTCTAAAAATCCCCAAATAAAGAATTCCAACGGTTTCAAGCCTGGAGGAGATGATATCGAAGATCAACGACCTTACACTTATTGTCAAAGATTTGTGCTATGTAACCCAGAACAGCTACGTGGAAGTCTTCTGGTGCGCCATCTTGCCAGTACCAATTACACTTCCTTTCATCAAAAGGAAACATGATTCAAATTGTCTATTAGCTTGTGAACTCATGCATTTGCACAAATATTGTATTGGGGAAACTACTGCCTTCTGAATAAGCATTTATTGTTATTATTTCTTCTTTTATTGTCCTCCACTCGTCGCTTTCGTTTGCACCTACAATAGTTAATCACCTTGTATTATCGTTGCACCAGGTGAATGGTCTACCCGACGGGACGTCCTCGTCACATGTTTTATGGTGTATCAAGTTCTTTCGTTTTTTGTTTTTTTTATCTGTGCTAGAGAGAAACAGTACAAACGTATCAGAGATACGAGAGTGGTTCAGGCACAGTCTACTTTTACACTGTCAGAAAAACGCAATACCCACAAGGACTCTGTTCAGTGGAACCAGGGTACAATAGCTGCATACCGAGGTTTATAGTGTTAGTGATTCGTATGTACGGTCGCCAGTGATCAAAAGACTTTCGGAAGGCCTGTATGTGCGCATTCTGTTTCCACTCTGCAGGAAGTAATTGTGCTAAGTTTAGAGGTGAACAGTGCAAGCTTCATTCTAGGATACAACAATGCCACACCGTCGAGTACGTACGTCTGTTGAACGGCGTCACGTTGCGGTCTTGTGGGGATCTGGATGGACATAACAAGAAATTGCTGCATGTTTAGTGCACAGTGTATCGTTGGTGTGTCAGTGGTTTCAGCAGTGATCTGTGAAACTCTGTAACACCAGCACACCTTGTTCTGGACATTCGTGTAATACAGAAGCACGTCAAGAACGCCTTTTTCGAGCAGCAGTGGTCGGCTGAATATCATCAAGGGAGGAAATCTGGGCACATTTTGCACCTGATGTGTCTCCAACGACTGTTGGGAACAGTCTGCTAGCAGCAGGACTAGAATCAAATAAACCTCTGGCTAGAATACCACTGCTGCCACGACACAGCCAAGAAGGGCTACTCTGAGGCCGTGAAACACTCGACTGGAGAGTGGAATGGCACTCTCTCATGGTTTCTGCAAACTAACTAGGTTCTACCTGCAAGCGAATGATGTAAGGCCGAGTCCTGCTGAGCGGCCTATGCTGGTGTGAATTCACACACAGCAAACAGGTCTCACACCAGTCCTCTTGGTAAGGAGGTTCTGAGGAGGGGGGGGGGGATAACCATGGCATTAACCATTTAGGGAGAGACGTGAGTAACTACAGATGTGGTATACAGCGCCATACATACAGCGCAGACATTAGAAATTACATTAATTCCAGGTGACTTCATGGTACACTTTATACATTACCACACTCAACACAGTCCACACATTTCAAAATTTTAAACATGGCTGAAGCAACAACTGTTGAAAATCTTTGCAGCAAATGATAACAGCCAAACAGTTGCAGGGCAAAGGTTTATTGAACTCCTTGACCACGGTTTCGGTATATCTAAATATACCGTCATCAGAAGCAAAAATACATCTACATCTACATCTACATGACTACTCTGCAATTCACATTTAAGTGCTTGGAAGAGGGTTCATCGAACCACAATCATACTATCTCTCTACTATTCCACTCCCGAACAGCGAGCGGGAAAAACGAACACCTAAACCTTTCTGTTCGAGCTCTGATTTCTCTTATTTTATTTTGATGATCATTCCTACCTATGTAGGTTGGGCTCAACAAAATATTTTCGCATTCGGAAGAGAAAGTTGGTGACTGAAATTTCGTAAAAAGCTCTCGCCGCGACCAAAAACGTCTATGCTGTAATGACTTCCATCCCAACTCGTGTATCATATCTGCCACACTCTCTCCTCTATAACGCGATAATACAAAACGAGCTGCCCTACTTTGCACCCTCTCGATGTCCTCCGTCAATCCCACCTGGTAAGGATCCCACACCGGGCAGCAATATTCTAACAGAGGACGAACGAGTGTAGTGTAAGCTGTCTCTTTAGTGGACTTGTTGCATCTTCTAAGTGTCCTGCCAATGAAACGCAACCTTTGGCTCGCCTTCCCGACAATATTATCTATGTGGTCCTTCCAACTGAAGCTGTTCGTAATTTTAACACCCAGGTACTTAGTTGAATTGACAGCCTTGAGAATTGTACTATTTATCGAGTAATCGAATTCCAACGGAGTTCTTTTGGAACTCATGTGGATCATCTCACACTTTTCGTTATTTAGCGTCAACTGCCACCTGCCACACCATACAGCAATCTTTTCTAAATCGCTTTGCAGCTGATACTGGTCTTCGGATGACCTTACTAGACGGTAAATTACAGCATCATCTGCGAACAGTCTAAGAGAACTGCTCAGATTGTCACCCAGGTCATTTATATAGATCAGGAACAGTAGAGGTCCCAGGACGCTTCCCTGGGGAACACCTGATATCACTTCAGTTTTACTCGATGATTTGCCGTCTATTACTACGAACTGCGACCTTCCTGACAGGAAATCACGAATCCAGTCGCACAACTGAGACGATACCCCATAGCTCCGCAGCTTGATTAGAAGTCGCTTGTGAGGAACGGTGTCAAAAGCTTTCCGGAAATCTAGAAATACGGAATCAACTTGAGATCCCCTGTCGATAGCGGCCATTACTTCGTGCGAATAAAGAGCTAGCTGCGTTGCACAAGAGCGATGTTTTCTGAAGCCATGCTGATTACGTGTCAATAGATCGTTCTCTTCGAGGTGATTCATAATGTTTGAATACAGTATATGCTCCAAAACCCTACTGCAAACCGACGTCAATGATATAGGTCTGTAGTTAAATGGATTACTCCTACTATCCTTCTTGAACACTCAAATCACATCCTGCAGTGGAGGTGCATAAAACAATCGTGACAATGGCGTCGTGAGTAGTTAAAATTAAAATATCACCTCCACCTGTACAGCATATTTATGAAGAGATGGCCGATGTGAACAAGATATACTGTCAGTACTTAGCCTGTGGACTAAGTACTGATAGTATGTCGTGTTGGCATCGACCATCTCTTCATAAATATGTCGTACAGATGATATTTTAATTTTAAGTACTCCTTTGGCACGATTGTTTCATGCACCTCCACGTAATCAGTTGAGGATAGCTGTCGAAACTGTTACGCCACGGTTGTAGGTTGGGGAATTCCTGCTCTGATCAAGACCTTAAGAAACTTTTGGCATTGTCTCTCAAAGCGTCATCATCCTAGTATCACGTGGCTGAGGTATGCAATCCCAACTGTGCGGACTTCGCAGCTTGGAGATAGCTCACCTTCCATCCTATGAAGATGTAAAGGATAACAGACTTGACCCAGCCAGATGTGCGTTCTAGTAGTGATGTGGCGCCTAGATAGCTTGATTTGGGAGAACTAGGTTTTTCGTGGAGTTCTTGGATGTACTGGAGCATAATGTCGGCCTTTTGACTGTAGTGAGGTCTACCCCATCTGTTACCAACCTTGATGGACTTTTTTCTTTACGCCAGCAACAAAATTCCAAGTGTAAGGCAAGTGTAGTTAGGTCGGCCATCATACAGCTGCTGCAATGCAACGTGAATTTTGTGGGTGGCAACAGTATCATAGTCAGCAAGATCACCGAATCTCTTGTCAAATCAACGTGTATTGGACATGAAACAGTAGGAACTTGTTTGTTCTCCAGAGCCGGTTGAATTGCAACAATAAGTGCTAGATGCTTAGGGCCGTCGTTAACATGCAAGAATACGTGCCTTCGTTACCTCTAAAGGTATTGTCTATTGAAGCAAATGTTTGGATTCCCTTTCTTGTGACATATCTCTTTCATTTCATCTGAATTTGCTATCAGATGGTGAGTTACAATGTTGACTGGAATACTCTCTTTCAAATTCTGAAGATGTCATGGTTAAAATACAAGGAGTGTAAAACTGTTTACAATTTGTACAGCAACCAGATGGCAGTTGTAAATGTCGAGGGGCATGAAAGGGAAGCAGTGGTTGGGAAAGAAGTGAGACAGGGTTGTAGTCTATCATCAATGTTATTCAATCTGTATATTGAGCAAGCTGTAAAGGAAACAAAAGAGAAATTCGGAGTAGGTATTAAAATCGATGGAGAAGAAACAAAAACTTTGAGGTTCGCCGACGACATTGTAATTCTGTTAAAGACAGCAAAGGACTTGGAAGAGCATTTTAACGGAATGGATAGTGTCCTGAAAGGAGGATATGAATATTAACAAAAGCAAAAGGAGGATAATGGAATGTAGTAGAATTAAGTCGGGTGATGCTGAGGGGATTAGATTAGGAAATAAGACACTTAAGGTAGTAAACGAGTTTTGCTATTTGGGGAGCAAAATAACCGATGCTGGTCAAATTAGAGAGGATATAAAATGTAGACTGGCAATGGCAAGGAAAGTGTTTCTGGAGAAGATTAATTTGTTAACATCGAGTATAAATTTAAGTGTCAGGGAGTCGTGTCTGAAAGCATGTAATTAGTCTGTTTAGGTTTTTATGTTGGTAACGCCACGTAGCGCTCTATACGAAAATCACTCTCTGTGCTGTGTGAAAGCTGTGGTTGGTTTGCATTGTTGGAGTATATGCTATTGTAGTGTTGGGCAGTTGGCTGTTAACAGCGCGTAGCGTTGCGCAGTTGGAGGTGAGCCGCCAGCAGTGGTGGATGTGGGGAGAGAGATGGCGGAGTTTTGAGAGCGGATGTGTGCGCATCAGAGACAGTAATTTTGTGAGACTGAATGCCATGAAATGCTATATATATTATGACTTTTGAACACTATTAAGGTAAATACATTGCTTTTTCTCTATCAAAATCTTTCTTTTGCTAGCTATGCCTATCAGTAGTTAGTGCCTTCAGTAGTTAGAATCTTTTATTCATCTGGCAGTAGTGGCACTCGCAGTATTGCAGTAGTTCGAGTACCGAAGATTTTTGTGAGGTAAGTGATTTGTGAAACGTATAGGTTAATGTTAGTCAGGGCCATTCTCTTGTAGGGATTACTGAAAGTCAGACTGCGTTGCGCTAAAAGTATTGACTGTCAGTTCAGTGTTGATCAGATTAGGTAAAGAGCGAAATGTCAGTACGTTCAGTTCTGCTCAGCTGTTTGAAAATCAAATAATGTAAAAGGTTTATCAGCACAGTAATTCATTAATTTTTCTAAGTGGACGTTTTAAGTATTTGTATGGAGTGCAGCCATGTATGGAAGTGAAACATGGACGATAAATAGTTTGGACAAGAAGAGAATAGAAGCTTTTGAAATGTGGTGCTGCAGAAGAATGTTGAAGGTTAGGTGGGTAGATCACATAACTAATGATGAGGTATTGAATAGGATTGGCGAGAAGAGACGTTTGTGGCACAACTTGAATAGAGGAAGGGATCGGTTGGTAGGACATGTTCTGAGGCATCAAGGAATCACCAATTTATTATTGGATGGGAGCGTGGAAGGTAAAAATCGTAGAGGGAGACCAAGAGATGAATACACTAAGCAGATTCAAAAGTATGTAGTCTACAGTAGGTGCTGGCAGATGAAGAAGCTTGCACAGGGTAGAGTAGCATGGAGAGCTGCGTCAAACCAGTCTCTGGACTGAAGACCACAACAACAACAATGTTGAGTTACTTGTCACATCAGTTACTTCAATTAACTGGAAATTTTCTTTAGGGAAACTGAGATAGTTTTGTTGGTGTGGGATATGTCTTGTGGTTGCGCAGTTGTTTTCCTAGTGTGGGTGACCTTGAATGGACGCTGGTCAAGGGTCGCCCTCGTGACGACAGCGCGGGCCCCCTGGGACGTCCGCCAGCCAGGCTCTGGCCGCCCCGTTTCGCTGGACCGCCTTCCGCCACGCCCTTCTCTGCGGCAGCGGTGCGCTCTGCGCTCGCGTAACCACCACCAGTATAAAGGCGAGGCCGTCAGACACCGGCATCAGTCGACGACAGCAAACCGAAGGTGACACCATGAAGACTCTCGTGAGTACAGCGCCCACATCTATACTTTGGTATCGTCACATTTGACCCAATCTTGTTGCCTCCTATTGTTAGAAACTTTTATCAAAGTGTGATTATCACGTAAGGTCTTATAAAGCTAAAGTTACATCCACAGCTGCGTTTGTGTTCTGAAAACCACCGTAGCGTCTGTGACAGAGGATACTTTTCGTCTGAGAATCATCACCCCCCCCCACCCTCTATCCAAATCTGAGGTATCTCTAAAGAGTTCTAGTGTGATGCACATGGCAGAGAATACTTCAATTGTACCACATTTTAGTGTTTCTTCCCACTGCCTGCTATGGTCGCAGGTTCGTATCCTTCCTCGGGTATGATTGTACGTGATGTCCTTAGGTTATTTAGGTTTACGTAGTTCTGAGTCTAGGGGGCTGATGACCTCAGATATTAACTCCCATAGTGCTCAAAGTCATTTGTACCATTCTTCCCAGAATGAGATATTCACTCTGCAGCGGAGTGTGCGCTGATGTGAAACTTCCTGGCAGATTAAAACTGTGTGCCGGACCGAGACTCGAACTTGGGACCTTTGCCTTTCTTTCAGGAGTGCTATTTCTGCAAGGTTCGCAGGAGAAAAAGAAATTGGTTCAGTGTTTCTTCCCACTGCCTGCTATGGTCGCAGGTTCGTATCCTTCCTCGGGCATGATTGTACGTGATGTCCTTAGGTTATTTAGGTTTACGTAGTTCTGAGTCTAGGGGGCTGATGACCTCAGATATTAACTCCCATAGTGCTCAAAGTCATTTGTACCATTCTTCCCAGAATGAGATATTCACTCTGCAGCGGAGTGTGCGCTGATGTGAAACTTCCTGGCAGATTAAAATTGTGTGCCGGACCGAGACTCGAACTTGGGACCTTTGCCTTTCTTTCAGGAGTGCTATTTCTGCAAGGTTCGCAGGAGAAAAAGAAATTGGTTCTGATCACTATGGGACTTGACAGCTGTGGTCATCAGTCCCCTAGAACTTAGAACTACTTAAACCTAACTGACCTAAGTACATCACACACATCTGTACCCGAGGCAGGATTCGAACCTTCGACCGTAGCGGTCACGCAGTTCCAGACTGAAGAGCCTAGAACCGCACGGCCACACCGGCCGTCGGTTCGCAGGAGAGCTTCTGTAAAGTTTGGAAGGTAGGAGACGAGGTACTGGCAGAAGTAAAGCTGTGAGGACTGGGCATGAGTCGTGCTTGGGTAGCTCAGATGGTAGTGGACCTGCCCGAGGAAGGCAAAGGTCCCGAGTTTGAGTCTCGGTCCGTCACACAGTTTTAATCTGCTATCAAGTTTCATTGTTCCCACTGCGTGCACGGCTGAAGCGTGGGTGTACGACTACTTACATTTCTCTGTGCACGTAGAAATCAGACTACAGTTGCCTTCTTGGTCTCTGCTGGAATAATATACAGGAGGCACTAGTACTGTAATAAATTATTCATGGGTTCTTAAAATTTTGGAATTCGGGGGACGGTTGGAGTCTATCTTCTAGCATTTGCCAACTCAGTTTTTCCAGAACTTCCATGACACACTCCTATGCTTCAACCAAATTTGTAACCGTTCGCTCTGTCCATTATACGTTCAGTGTCTCCATTTAGTCTGATTTGGTACCCGTCCACACTTTTGGGCAATATTCTGTGATGGGTCGCCCAAGTTTCGTTTGGGGCCTCTAGCGGTCTGCTGCGGTATTGTGGTGCACGAATTTCAATATGTACCAACATTGAAAACATTTACCTGCAGACAAACCAAAGACTAATGACGTAACTTTATTTATTCGTTCTGGCATCTAAAAGATGACTACGTCTCACACAGTAAACTGTAATTGTTCCCTCACAGTTGTTTGAGGTGAGCCAGATCCTGTTATCTCTACAGGCGTTGATGGCACAATACAAGTTATGTTTGCTAAGAAGTTTTAGAGTCAATCGTGTATTGTGTTCGTATTCCGTAAGCACATATTATTGTTAGTAAGCTACGGTCTGTAACTTTATCGAAGGGCTTGCACTAGCGCACAAACATGGTATCAACTTGAGCTCTGATAGTTTCACCCTTAAAGGATCACGTGAATCAAAATCGAAAACTAGGTTTCACACGATCGTTGCATCCGTCATCCATGTGGATTCCAATATAAGAGATATCTAGTTTTCCAAAATAAGCGTCAAACACAAGAGTAAAATATGTACTAGTTACTAACATTGCCCAGACAGGCTGATAGTTTGCACGTCTCTCTTTCAGTCTTTTCTAAGAACTGAGACCTGTGTCATTTGCCAGCACACAGGATTCTTCCGGGTTCGAATTACCCATGGCAAACTATTACTAAAAGATAGACTAATAATTTAACATGTTAAACATATCGCTAACCAAGAACATAGGGTGCGGTCACTAAAGGTCTGAAGGTAAATTTGGTCCACTTGTTGGTCATTCTCAAGAAAATTGAAAAACAAGAAAGAGTAAAGTTTAATCTTGCACGTATTCTAGCTTGTGAAACTACATATTTTAGAAACGTACAGAAGTCAGCGAGGTCAAGATTAGTTTTGTCAGACTCCAAGCAGAACATATTTGTTTCTTCCTGTCGAGTACAGAGTGCTCCGCTCGTAAAATTGTCAAATAAGGAACAGTGCCTGTAGTACAATTCTTCTATAGTTACCAAGGAGACTCTGTGTCAACTATTTCTCTGAAGCACACCTAATGGGTAAAACATTCTGTGAGAGTGTAGTAAAACAGACATTCATTTAGATTTAACCTACTGAGAGAGGAAAGTATGTACGACTCTCTGGGCAGAATATTTAAAGCGAGTATAGCTTCGTCATATTTGTGGGGCATCACTGTATTGCAGTCCCAATCCAAATAAGGAATTTGCAATCGTAATAAGTGTATGTACGCAGCAGCATGTAGAACAATCAAGGTTGTTAGTGTTTTCCATCGATCGATTGAGAATGGATTAGGTAGTACACTGCAGTGATTGTGTGTTCATCTTCCTGTTTGTCTCGTCCTACCCTACGTAGACGTCGACGTAACAAGCCTGTAGAGGAATCAGCACTCATTCTTACAAATAAATACGTTGATTGCGTGTTCTTGATAAGTATAACTTAACGTCTTCACATTATAAAAAATGTTAAAGTTTAAGATTATGTGAACTTTTAGCTCATTAACTATGGAGCTTTAACTAGGATTGAAGAAGCATAGTCTGTACATCTTGGTGTTTGTTTCAAATTGTTTGCAGATACTAAATTTGGATCCCTAGCCTCGATGTCACGAATAAGCATCCAGTGCCTGAACCACAATGCTACCTCGTCATGTTTGACATATGTATAATAGTGCTGACTGATAAAGAGAAATTTACCGACAAAATTCCTCTTTGTCCATAGCAACGATGGTGTAAATAATGTTGAAAACATACTCAGTTGCAGTATCGATTTCCAGTAATATAATGCGCAATTTTACTCCCAATCTTCGTGATGCTGATGATGTTTCCATGTTTTAATGAGATGTGTAAGACCTGGATGTTTGTGTGTTACAGCATCAATGAGGTGTCAGGGAGCGTGCATACATTTTACTACCAGAAATATATAGGTCTTAAGTTGCAATGAACATTACTCTATATTTGACTGCGTAACATTAAAATGTCCAATAGATTTCAATAATGCTCTCATTATTACCAATGGGTAATGCATGTACACAGATTGCGACTACCATGGTGATCAATTTCTTTTGTCACGATTGAACTCGTAATAAGTATAATGTAAGAAGAAGGTTATGAATGACGGTTCCAGTGAATGTCACACAGAGAATGACCAGTATGAGTATATTAGCATAAAGACGAATTCTTAAGAAGCATTTCATTGGTTTGGGCTATATTGATTAAGGAATCGAGCATTGACCCAGGGCAAGACAAAGAGTACTCTTCACTCTCACATATCTATTATAAGTTGCAGTAAAGAACAGAGGTCTCAAATCATATGTCTCACACTTGTAACATACTTCAGGAAACCAAGTTTGAATAGGAAATTGGGTAGAATTCTATCGTCAAAATGTAGGAAATATCTTTGGAGGATTAATTCTGCTGTTATCGTAAGGGCTAACAGAAATTACTCTAAAATAGATACAAACACGAAAGGAAGGTTAGGTTTAGCTGTTTCATAGCTGGTGATATATGTCACAGAGGTTGGAGAAGGGAGGATGAAGGAGGAACGAGGGTGTATTAGACATCAGTTTTGAGTTCTTAGTTACATGTAGCTAAATACTATGGACGCCTTAAGAAGTATGTCAACATTATTTGTGACTATTTCCGTCCATCTTAGAGAGACTATAATGGTAATTATTCTAAGATTTCCATAGTTTCACATCTATGCACTTCCCTCAGTTGATATGACAGTCCAAGTATACTGCCTGCATGGAAATGTTAAAGAATCTACAAAATACTGAATGAAACCAAGCAAGAATTGTAATGCAAGAAGCAGCCTTGCTGACGTGTAAAATATGGGATTTTGCAGAAATGTATATGAGCCTGAAATTAGGTATAGCTGTATGCCTAGCTTGTGGATCCTAGTAAATATGATTCATACTGATGCATATGTCCACTAAGCAGACAATTAAATACACATATGACAGCAAACACAGCAACTTTGCAATGTAAGTGATGGTAGGTATATATTCTATCACAGCCAATTCTTCCAATGAGACTGATTGAGATGTTGCTCTTGCAACAGACACTTGTTGCGCATAGTGCGTACTGTGTTGAATGGCTCTTTTTGTCAGAGGTGTGCCTGTTTGTAGTGTTCTTTTGGTGTAATGTCTCTCAACAGAGATGATATCCTTGTAACATTTTGCCTTTTGTGAGTCTTTGACTTCTTTCTACCAAACAAAATGGTTCAAATGGCTCTGAGCACTATGGGACTTAACAGCTGTGGTCATCAGTCCCCTAGAACTTAGAACTACTTAAACCTAACTAACCTAAGGACATCACACACATCCATGCCCAAGGCAGGAATCGAACCTGCGGCTGTAGCAGTCGCGCAGTTCCGGACTGCGCACCTAGAACTGCGAGACCACCGCGGCCGGCTTCTACCAAAGATGTTCCTTTTGTTGCTCTGGCTGCAATGTGCAGTCTCTGACCATAGGTGTTCTCTTTGCCACAGGTGTTCCTGTTTGTGGTGCTGGCTGTGGTGTGCGTGGCTCTGGCTGTGCCCGGTCCTCTGCCCCTACCACGTCCTGGCCCAGTGCCGATCCCTGCTGCGCCCAGGGAGGCGCTGCGTGGCAGCGAGCAGGTCTACTATGGATACTACCCATACGTCGTCGGCTAAGTGCAATAACAATGGCGAACGGCTTCCAAGTCGGCATCACTCTGGAGTTCATACAGACACCTTTTGGTTAACGTTTCTGTTTGTCTATTAAATCTGAAACTGACTTTAATTCTCAATAAATTTTCCATTTCCTATTGAAACGACTCTTTTATTTTTGTTTTATTTGGTATTGTCTTGTGGCTTATCCTGTTAACGTTGCTACTTTATCTGATGGCTTTACGTAAGTATTCAGATTAAAAAATTATTATTGTGCCATATTCTCTCTATTCTGTCTACATCTACACAACATATCTTTCATGTAAAACGACAAGTACAAAAATACGTTGACTTAAGAATCTTGTTATTACTTTGGACATTTATGGTTTTGTAATACGACTAGAAGTCACACCACGAAGCGCTAACGAGATTTTTTTCACTATCACACTCAGTAGTGTACTCTCAGGAATATTAAAATAGCGGTTATTATTACAAATCTCAAAATTACTTCTCTAATAAACTTTGCATCCACTGCTCGACCATAGGACAGGTGGTACTGATAGAGTTTAGTACAAATGGTTTCTTTACTTGTAAACCACTAACAGGCAACGATAAAGCAAAACCAAAACATAATGTGAAATGAAGCAACTGGTTAATATCATCTACTTCGATTTGTTTCATCCTCTCTTTAATGTATTAAACTATTGAATGAGTAAAACCACGACTAATCCTTAAGAAAACAATATTTTTAACAAATATAGGAATAATGAATTGCATATATTGATGAAGAGAACGAATTTTACAAGTTTGAATTGTTCACAGAACAGGACAGCTGAATATAGAAAGGGATATAAAATATTGCTTGAAGAAGCTAATGAACTACGTCGGCAAACCAATCAAGAAAGCTGGGATAGATTTATTTTGTAATCGGTAAATGATGTCTATGGCAGATAGAAATTTGCTTGTAAAATGATGATGAATTTGAACAGAAATACAAAATATAATGCAAGAGTAGAAGTGATTAATAAGACAGATCGTCTGTGCTATTATACAGACTTTGGATAGTAGACGTGATGGAACTAAAAATATGAAAAATATGGAAAAGAAGAAGGGAGTACAGGAGAAAGGACAGAAGTGAAGGAATTAGAAGCTGCAATGCGTAAAATGAGAAACAGAGAAACTGGGTAGTGTTGGACTCAGAACTGGTTAAGTATACATCTCCCATACTGAAATCTAGATTATTAAACTATGTCATTGGAAGCTGGATTAAAAGGAAAATTAAAGAGAACAGGAAATCAGCTAGAATAAAACCTGTTTAGAAGATCGGAGACAGAAGTAATTGCGAGACCTCTGCTAAACACAGGGTATAATATATATTCTAAAATGACGGAGACTAGCAGCAGTTTCTGAAAATATTTTGCTACAACAGCAAACGGGCTTTGAGAAAAGTAGTTAGAGCACAGATATTATGTTCATATTAGGCATATCAGTGAGCAACATAAGGAGTTTAATACAGAGAAACATTTACAGTTAAGGGGAATGAAAAGTGAGATTTGAGTTTAGTTAATGTCATGATTTATCTTACATTAAAATATGGAGCAGTAATGATTCATTGGTAATTAAATAACTGAAATTACAACACAGTTAGTTTTAATGATATGAATGGGTAATGTCTGTTCTTTTCCATATATAGGAAAGAACAGACGCCATTCATTCATATAACTGATTCGCCTAAATGAGCATTGGATCCACCTTCTTCAGTTCACATGCACGCGTATGTCCGACCTCCTGCGAAAATCTGAATAGGAGCACGGAGTAAATGAACAGGGACTAGGGATCGATGGCTCTCGGTGGGAATGGGGGTCGGCCGTGAGACGTGCCGAGATGATGGAGAGGTTAAACCAACAGCCAAGTAAGCAGGAAATCCCAGCTTCGAATCACTCGTCGCTGCTGATTCTACGAAATGTCCCGGCGCAGCTGAAGTCAGTAATCTTTTCCCTACACTTTCCTCCCTCCCCCTCCACGTTCCACCTTCAATTTGCTGTTAATTTTCCTGTAAGTAACTCAGACGAATGACACTCAAGTTTCACATCAAATAAATCCCCAAATCCGTTGTATTTATATTCTGGCAGTTCTTTTCTTTCAGTACTTTCAGGAGTAATCTCGAAAGTTGAGAGAGAAAAGAACCAGGAACGATCAATGTCTTCTCACCTACAACACATTGCCACAAATATAAATCCGTAGAGGTTGCTTCTTATTACCCTGTGCGATTATGACACCCCGATTAGCTGCGTGCCTTAGCACTTCACTTCTGGCATTAGAGGAGGCAAGCAGTCCTGCTTCGAATCCACACGACGGATTAACCCATGGCGGCCGGTGTAGCAGTCAGCCTGTAAGTGGGTTATAGGAGTATTCGTGCATTCGACTTGGTGAATATCGATCTGGGACTTTTGTCCGCCTCAGCTACACGATTCGCAGAACAGTTCAAAAAAAAGTTCTCACATTTTCACATGGGATAACATTAGACTCAGAAATAAAGGGGCACACATCCATCCTCCAGGGAGGGGAAGGGACGACAGGAAGGTCATCTGGCGAACCGCTATCTTTAACAATGCCACGGCCAGATTTACATGCAGACCCGTGAAGACGCGGGTTCAGTTTGGGAAAAAGAAGAAGAAGAAGGCTCTGTGCAATTCTTTTCACGACTCTGTCTGTAGCGTTTATTGTCTCTGAATCAAAAGCTGCATTTTGTCGACAAATTCCTCCTCCTGTACTATTAACGGGGTCAAGAGTAAAACGCAAGAGGGAAAATTACACTAAATTGCTAAAGAAACTGGTATAGGCAAGTGTATTAAAACAGAGATATATGTAAACAGGCGCTGAGGTCGCCAGTGCCTGTGTAAGACAACAAGTATCTCGCGCAGTTAGATCGGTTACTGCTGCTACGACGGGTGAGTTTGAACGTGGTGTTATAGCCAACGCACGAGCGATGGGACACAGCATCTCCGAGTCAGCGATGAAGTGGGGGTTTTCCTGTGCCACTTTCACGAGTGTAATGTGAATATCAGGAATCCAGTAAAACATCAAATCTCCTACATGGCTGTGAGCGGAAAAAGATCCTGCAGGAACGTCGCCAACAACGAATGAAAGGAATCGTTCAATGTGACAGAATCGTAGCTCTACCGTAAATTGCTTCAGATTTCAACGGTGGGCCATCAACAACTGTCAGCGTGCGAAACATCATCAATACGGCCTTTCGGAGCCGAAGGGCTACTGATGTACCCTCGATGAGTGCACCACACAAACCTTTGCACCTCGCCTGGGCCCGTCAACACCGACAGTGGACTGTTGATGAGTGGAAACATGTTGCCTCTTCGGACTAGTCTCGTTTCAGATTGTATCGGGCAGATGGACGTGTATGGGTATGGAGACAATCTCATGACTCCATGGACTCATGGCAGGGGACTGTTCAAGCTGGTGGAGGTTCTCTAATGGTGTTAGGTGTGTGCACTTGCAGTGATAAATACGACTCAGACAGAATCATGCCTGATCACGTACGTCCATTGATATCCATTGTGCATTCCGACGAACTTGGGCAATTCGAGCACGACAATGCGACACCCCACACGCCCAGAATTGCTACAGAGTGGCTCCAGGAACTCTCTTCTCAGTTTAAACACTCTTGCTGGCCAACATACGCGACAGATATGAACTTTATTGAGCATATCTGGGAGGTCTTGTAACGAGCTGTTCAGAAGAGATTCCCTCGCCTCATCCCTCCCCCCCCCCCCCCCCCCCCCCCACTGCCCTCTCGTACTCTTACTGATTTATGGACAGAGCTGCAGAATTAGTGGAGTCAGTTTCCTCCAGCACCAGTTCAGACATTAGTCGATTCCATGCCACGTCGAGTTGCGGCACTTCTGTTTGCTCGCGGAGACCCTACATGTTTTCAGGCAGGTGTGAATTCAAAACATTATACATGTAACGTTTTGAATTTAAGTTCAGATTAATTACTTATTTTATTAGTACCGTTTCTTGGCCTTTCGACATGGGATTGAGGGCTGGAAGCTAGTTTATGAAAAAACAAATGATTTTTACATCCAAATTATCCACTATCGTTGGATTGCATCTTATTTTCTGATTCGTCTTTCACGTTACAAATCTATTTTTGTCAGAGAATATTCTGCCTGATGACATGTTTTTGTCACTAAAGAATATAGTATGCAATAGAAACTTCTGACAATTAGCTGAAAAAATGCCTTCTGTATCACTTTTAAACTATCTTGCACACCCACGCACACACACACACACACACACATACACACACACACACACACGAGGCGCGCGTGCGAGCCTACACACACACAGACAAGCACTCTCAGGCACATGTTGTAAAAAAAGGCCTCACAGCTGTATCCACTCCTTCCAAAACTCTATGGTCGTTACCCATCTCATTCAGTTTCTTCATTTACAATTAACCATTTACTCTTCTCTCCTAGCATCTTTTACATAATACTGATAAAATACTCATTTAATTCTTCAAACCTTTCTTCTTCTTCTTCTTCTTCTTCATATCTTTCTTAAATATATATTCTGTTCCGTTTTCATATGGATCACCTCACATTACTCCCACATCCAACCTTAAATAAATTTAAAATAGTTTTAACTTCCAACACAGTTGCCATCTTGGTCTCTTCTGTCCTTACAGCGGGCAGTGTTACCTATAGATTATATTATTGCCCCTTCTTTCATTTACTTAGTTTCCAATTCTAATTTCTGTTCTAAGAAACTGTATTTCATTACCATCTAGACATTTCAAAACGGCTTTGTACTTTATTATACGGTACAGTTCAGTTATTTATAAGGTATTAATTAATTTTCTTGTAATTCACTTTTGCACTAAAACAGTTGCAAAGTCTTAGCTTTATTGCTAAATGTCTCCGTATCATCGTAATCAGAGAATTCAGTTATTGGTGATGTGGTCTCTTTGAGCCGTCATGCAACCTAAATTGTCCATTTGTACTAGCTTGGACTTTCCATTGCCATTTGAATCTAGCTGTCTTTCGCAAGTCTCTGTCCCATTTGTCTAATGTTATTACCTTTCGTCTCCTTTGGTTAACTGGTGTTTGGACCACCTGCCAACATTTCTTCAACTGCAATGACCAGTGCACAGCCATTTCTGGACTTTTGTCTTTCAATTCCTGTTTGAGCTACTACGAACTTTCTGACAATAAATTTTTAATGTCAACGTCTTACAGCCATAATTTTATTGTTGGTAACATACACGGTCAAAAACCGTTTTATTCAGCTTAGTCGACATATTAGATTTGAAAAATAAAGAGAAACTTCCTTAAAATTGCTGCTCAATTTAATACCTCTCGTTTCATATTTACAATTTCATACAGATATATGTATTCTGTGACTCTAAAGGTAATTAATGTATACCCTCACCTTCACCAACATCAACGTCGATTGTCTAGAAAGAGTATCATTGACGCTGAAATTAATAAACGGGTCGTTATAACATTACTACTCTTTTTTTCATTCACTCTTTGTACACGTAATCCTGTTACAAGACACAGTATACCATTTGATCCTTCCATGCCATTCCAAATTTCTGATTGAACTTGTCTATAAGTACTACCTGAGATCAATATTATACTAACTTCACCGTTATTCACCGTTCTGTTAACTACATACTGCAAGTTTAGCTCTTCTAATTAAACACCATCTGTCAATTTCTCTTTTGTTTGTTCATACTGTGCTCATAATTCAAATAACATGCCATTCCTCTGCTTACCTGTTTATACGCTTTACCCAGCAGCTTTCTTCCATCTGATACTAACACCTTACCTTCTGTTCTCGTTCCGTCGATGTCAGATTAATTAATCTGTTGCCCCTTGTGCATCTGCTCCATACATCACAGTGTCTAACTTGTCCTGATAGCATGGGCATCAGATAAGCTTACAGTTTATCCTCATCACATTTTAATATAACCATCACATGTTTTTCCTGATATATTACACATTCCTCCTGAGTGATAAATAATATTATGACTCCCTGCCTTTTCAGCCAGTTTTCTCCCAACGAAGTCTGTCCTCGTAGGTCTGATACCACGTATATTCGATGCAGAAACTCTACACCCTTTATGAAAAATCTCAGTCTAGCCAGTTTTTTGCTTCGGTTTCTCACTATGCCTTGTGAATGTACTCCCTTAACTGACCAAAAAGTTGGCTCCCTGCTGCATTTTACTCCATCAAAAAATTTTTGTCTCTCATAGTCAGAATCACAGCTAACAAATTTACAGTCTTGTAATTTGCTTGACCCTCAACAACAGGTAGAGATTAGATTCATACTACCCATCTTTCATGCCTAACAATGTTTGTCTACACAATTCTAACTCCTGACGTCGTGGAAAAGTCGATTGGTACACTGTCCCTTCCATCTCGCAGGGTCCTAGACGATTTATTTGATTTGCGACAATAATTTTATCACGAATTACTGGCCTGATTACATTCGTAGTCCCTTCTTGATTATATACTGCACAAATAATTGGCCAACAACGTTGACTCCTAACTATTCTCAAATTTTTCCTGCTTTCGCCGCCTGGCTGGATATGTAGTATGTGTGACATTAACCTACCTAAGGTATGCAGATTCTCTACCATATTGTCCGTCTCTCCACATAATAGTTATATGTCTTCCACGTAATCCCGTAAACTTTCTCAGAATAATTTAAGTATTCAAGTTAATCTAGAATTCCAACAAAAAGCAAACTTTTCCAAAGATCCGTCTATTCGATTCTCTGTAGCTCCCATTGTAGCCTGCTAAATACTATCTGAATTGGATATTTTTTATCCATATATTTGGCTTGATTTGTATCTAACTCTAGAAAATTTATCTGTTCACCCAGTGATTCATTACAAACCCAGGTGCTAATAACTACAGCCTTAAACGTTTGTGGGTTCCTGACAACCAACTCCCTCTCATTGATCATATGACTGAAATTTCTCCATATTTAATAATACCCATTGCGTCAAACTGCGTTGTAAACGGGTAATAACAAGTCGATTTGCCGTTCATATGAACAAGCAGTAGGTAATATCTCACAACTGAAGTGGATGCGTTTTATCTTGAGGATCACATTTAAGCTGTTTCTGTGTGATAGCGTTGCCCATTTCAAAGCCAACTTCCTCTAGATTTTCCTTTTTCTGAATTTGGACTACCTACACACTCTCTCCAGCTGACACAGATACCCGCTCCAGGCTGTAATTTCTCGAGTTTGCCTACTGTCAATCCCCGACGTCTGTGTAGTGGTGGAGGAGAATTACTGAAAGAATTCTCCACACGTGATACTGATATTGTCTGCAGACCAATCACACTTCACATTTTTTTAACTATACATGTTTGCACTTCAGCAATATCGTTAGCTGCTATGTGATAGAGGATCTCTAAAACACTTTTGATAATCTGACTAACCTTTTTAAGTTTTTCTGATTCCTTTTGTTAACTTTTAATATCGTCCTGGTCCTCAGATTGTTTGACAGTTACTTCTGCCCTCATCTCGTGGTCGTGCGGTAGCGTTCTCGCTTCCCACGCCCGGGTTCCCGGGTTCGATTCCCGGCGGGGTCAGGGATTTTCTCTGCCTCCTGATGGCTGGGTGTTGTGTGTTGTCCTTAGGTTAGGTAGGTTTAAGTAGTTCTAAGTTGTAGGGGACTGATGACCGTAGATGTTAAGTCCCATAGTGCTCAGAGCCATTTGAATTACTTCTGCCATTGAGCGGGAAGTATTAGAACCTTATAATCTATTGTCCTTTATGGTTGATTAAAGCTAACATTGGTATCTTCTCTAAATTCATCAAATGATTTCTGCAAAAATATATGAAAAATTCTTGACTCTTTTCTTGACTCTCGTTTTCTGTCTCCTGCCTCTCTTTCTGCATTTTCTTCTTTCTCTCCTGCTCTTCCTCTTGTCTTTCCTTTCTCTCTATCTCTCTCTCTCTCTCTCTGATATATGTTCTCCTGTTCATTTGAGCATAATGCTCTGGATGTTTCCTAGCTCCCTCGTGTTAGTAAAAGAATACACAGACTACAAAAACATATAAAAGGAACTGTACTGAGTTGCTGACTGACTAACTAACTCACGCAACCCAAATCGTTAAGGAAAACTGAAATTTGGTAAGGGTGTTGATCTTATTCTGTAGGTGTCATTTAAGAAGGGATCTTTTGAAATTCCATCCCAATGGGGGTAAAGGAGGTGATGAAATATTTCTTGAAGATATTCCGATATTAAGGCAATTTTGGAGGTAGACCTATAAATAATGGTACTGCGTTTCTCGGTCAGGAATAATAAAATTAATGTTTTAGCATTTTGGAAATACAGTCTCCATCGGAATAAAGTAGTGGTTGAACGTTTATTTCTAGAATAAATCATTATTAAACTACTGCTAAAGGATTTTTATTGCTACATACTTGAAAACTGGTATCTAAATTCTCGATTAAAAATAAAAACACACACGTTTCAGTGCTTCTGGAAATTCAGCTTATAAGAGGATGAAATATGGGCTGAAAATTATTATGAAAATGTTTCATTTTGAAAGCATCTTAAAGTTAAATTTAAGAAAATTTGTATTTGATTTCTCAGTGAGAAATAAAAAATATGCGTTTCAGTGTTTTTGGAAATTGAACCCATAAGGGGTTGAAATAGGGGATAAAAATTTTAATGGAAATATTTTATTACAGAAACATATTAGGAACTAAACCTCTGCCAATTTGTGTTCGGATTCTCAGTTTAAAAAAAATACGTGTCAGTATTTTTTTGGAAATTCAGCCCTAAGGGCACTTACTAGAGCGGAGGCCCAGGGAGCTGAGGTCACATCGTGAGTGGGAGACTGAGCATGGAATGTGGATGAAAGATCCAGTTAACACCCAGAAGCGTCAGTGACACCACGGTATCTGCAATAACATTTATTTATTTCGTATAGTGTACAGAGCTACAAGTGTCTTAAGAAGGGCAATCAGCAGCTAGGCATAAGTGCGCATGCCGCAGGGAAGTGTCGATGCCTCATCAGCGGGCCATGATGTCTGCTCACTGGTCAGTGCCACAGCCACGTGTTGTGCTGACAGCTCCACGGGGACGAGGGGGCATTGGAGGCCCAGACCGTCTGCGACACAGGCGTGGGGGTTCTGCCTCAGCATTCTCCAAGACAGTCTGCCTGCTCAGGCGGATACAGCCGACTGTAGTCCAGGATGTCGGCTGTCATGAAGACTGTGTTCTGATCATTCATCATTGATAAACAAAGACCGCAGCAGATGCCAATGGGTTGGCCAGGGTGCTGCACAAACACCTAATGCCTGGCCGTGGGAAGTTGACAGCTTGCAGGTTATCTGTGATTCCTTCTATTATCAGAAGGCTAGCTGCACACGAGTCTTTTCATCCACAATGTCCTAATAGACAACAACAGCAGATTACCGCTGTGGTATGCATCAGATTGGTTTCACCTCTTCGTTGGTCAGCAAGCAGCTAGCAGGCACACCATCACCCATCAGCTTATCACGATTTCACTGAATCTCAATATACTGTCATTCCCTTTGGTTCTAGCTACACAGACACAATGGTAGCACGACCAAATGTAACTCTGAGCTCCGAACGCCTTATCTATTTAAAGGGCCAAGCTTGTGCCGATGACGTCATTGTTCTGAAAGTATGAGTACATTTTGCCTCATTACCAGCAGTTGTGTAGCACTACCTCACAGTGCCTTTATTATGTAACAAAGCAACGTTTGCATTAATGCTTGCCTCACAGCCGACTGTATTATGTGGCAATGCTTGCCTTTTGTCTTGACGTCTTATAACATAACGGAAAGCTTGCTGATATTCTAATTGATACACCAACCCTCAGCTAATCTTCTCTGTTCTAAGCTTGCTTAGTAGAACTTTTAAAAAATGTGAACATGTACAGTAAAATTATGCGCTTTGCAGTACCTCACAACTGTTTAAAAAAATTCGTCTCTAATTTTTCCCTTGGTTTTCCTCTGTACTAACGTAATAGATAAACTCACATAATCACACATTGTGCCAATTGCATCATCATATTTGCTCACGAGACGTGGCTTATATAGAGTGTTCTGTTTCAGTTTACTGTACCTTTTTACAGTTGTTCTACACTACTCAGATTTTATACAAATTTTACAATTTTCTTATTCTACATTTCACGAGTTCTATTAGTATTAGATAACCACTTTTCAAATATGTGAGGTATTGGTAAGACTGGAAGACGTATACTTCTAAGTCTGCCACAAAAATAAAGTAATCAAATTGTTATCAGAAATACGGCAAGACAAATGCTTGCAATGCTTATAGTTACAGCGAGCGCGGTAGAGCAGCGGTTAGAACAGTTGACTCAGATTCGGGTGGACGGCGGTTCAAACCCACCTCTGGCACTCCAGATTTAGGTTTTCCACTATATCACTAAATCTCTTGAGGCAAATTCGTTGATGGTTCCTTCGAAAGGGCATGGTTGCCTTCTTCCCCCATCCTTCCCCATCAGAGCTTGTGCTCTATCTCTAATGACTTCGTTGTCGACGGGTCGTTAAACACAAATCTCCTGCTCCTCGTTCACATTATGGTTATCACATTTCGACATTGGTTCTCTTGACATTTCTGAATATGTTGCAACATTTTCCCATGGAATTTTTGTCTTGCTGCGATGATATTAGTATCTCTAAAGAGTGTATGAGATCATGATTAAGGGTGTTGTCAAGGTCGGTTAAATTTAGCGTTGACCGTGCTTCGAACAGTTTCTCTGGCTAATACAAGGCAGAAAGAGTTGGCTGTAATGCAATCTTACGTGTGAGCGTAGCGGAAAGGCGGAAGTTCGTCCCGGCTATCTCACAAGTTGTGCCATATATTAAAATACCGCTTTCACGAAACTAGAACTTCACCATTATTTGCAGTTTTCCGTTCTTATTGCAATTCTTGATCACAGTTTTCGATGTATAAATTGAGTGTATCCTGTTTGTTTCCACCTTCTGAAATTGTACCACTGTTTCTTGCTAGTGCTCCGTTGCATCTGTTCTACGTAGAAACACAATTACACTTCTCTGGCTGGACAAATCGTGATATTTTATTTCACCCTTGTAGGCCCGTCAGTGACATAAAATCATGACCTTATCCAAGCCTGAAAACTATTAACACCTTTCCGGTCTTTACCTGTACCTTTTTACCCATCATTACCGACATTACTGGAGAAGGGTGAACCGTGTAACATCAACACCGTGCACTGATTGATGCCACTGGCAGTTGTCTGATACGTACAATTCCGCTCTTTCCGTATTCTCTTCCATGGTTGCTATGTGATTATTTTCCTGTTAGCCACAGGCCTGTCAGGAATTGTTGCAGTAATACCGAACTCAACTGTTTGTTTACCGTATGGTAGGCTTCTTCCCTTAGTTACCCAGTTCCAATTATCACATCTGGTTATAGTGGCGCAAATGTAAAAAGGTACAGCAAACCGAGACTTAAGGACAATGATATATAATTAGGAAACAAAGAGACATTCCATGCAAGCCACATCCCACCAGAAGAAGCAATGGTACGATAGGCACAATGTATAGTAATGTAAGTACATCTATGAAACTGATGCAGAGAATGGCCAAAAGTAAAACTGTGGAATAAGTGTTTGACACAGGGAAGGAGTGTTGCACAGCAGATAATCATAAAAACTCTACCAAGCGACTTAGAAAACGGAAGGTTAGCTCTATGCCAGTGTACCAATCAGATCTTCCGTCAATTTAATGGACGTCAAGACAAGACGCGAGCTTTGCCACACGACCTCAGAGACAGGCAGGCAGAAATGCTGACTTTGCCATGCTGTATGAGATGGCGCTGTGAGGTAGCATTATGTAACTTCAGCCCAAAAGCGCTACTGCAAAATGAAATGTAGACAGAAAGAAACTGTGCTTAGCGACCTAATACAATTATTGAATTACCACGGAGCAGCAAAGAGCATACCTAATAAATGAGGGGAAATGTACTCAAATACTCACAACCAGCAGGTCATAGTCATGGGCTTGGTGCTCTAAATAATGAGGCCTTTCGAGTTCAAATACACATTCAATCATGCTACGATTCTGACGATTCGGTCCCTGTAGCTGTAATCAGCGGGAATAACAGTCTGTCGAATTTCAGTGAAGGCGTGGGAAGCTGATCGATGATGGTCTGCCTGTTACCTGCTTCCTGACATGAACACTGAGAAACAGCCAACCTGATGCATACACAGCTGTGGTCTCCTATAGCTGTCTGCTGAGACATCGTGGTATCTGCTACCTGGCATCTCTACACAGGTATGTGGTGTCTGTGCAGCTTCCTGGCTGACTCGTGAATGACTAGAGTCTTCACGATAGTCAGCATCCTGGACTACAGTTGACACTCGCTACGGTCGCAGGTTCGAATCCTGCCTCGGGCACGGATGTGTGTGATGTCCTTAGGTTGGTTAGGTTTAAGTAGTTCTAAGTTCTAGGGGACTGGCGACCTCAGCAGTTACGTCCCACAGTGCTTAGAGCCATTTGAACCATTTGAACATTTGGCACTCTCCATCTGAGCATGCGGTGGGCTGTCTACAGGTGTGTTGAGATGGTAACTGAGCTATGGAAATAACTAGGCTCGTAAACCCCATCATCCCCCCTCTCCCTCCACAATTCTGCAAGCTCAGCACACACCCATGGCACTGGCTGTGGGTGATGTCATGTCTCGCTGATGAGACATCAGCACTTCTTTGTGGCGTGCACGTTTATACCTGGTCATTGGTTACCACTCTGAGGAGAGTTGTAACTCTGTACACTTTTCACTATAAGTAAATGTTATGGCAAATATTACTGTGTCACTGACAACTCTGAGCATGAACTGGACCATTCACTAACACTCTCTGCTCAGTCTTCTGTCCACAACATGACCCCAACTGCCTGAGCCACAACACTGGTAAGTGGGCCACCAAATAACTGTAAGTGTATGATTTCTGCAATTACTGCAGTTTGTGCATATATATATATATGAACAGCAGTATGACTTTATTAAATGGCACCCTGTATTTTTATTTGGTACTTCATTTCCTCTCTTAAGGACCTACTCAAAAAAGTATCACAGTGTACCATTCACTGAAACACAACGTTATTAATTACATAATACATTGAGTTGACGCTCCCAGCGCTTAGTGCAGGTACTTGGGGTAATGAAACACATCCACATGCTGACGTTGACAGAGGACAAATGTAAACATAAGCAGAATGCACATCCGTCATTCCGTCAACCATCGCCAGTTGAAGAGTTGTGTGACTTGAATGTCTACCAACGAAGGGAAGGTAGAAATGCTACTCATCTGTGGGGAATGTAAGTTAGCAGAACAGTATTTACAATATTGTTTTCTTATGTACGGGTACATTTAGTACAGTAGTTTTGTCATTTTAAATACTGTTGTGCAGAGTAGGCGTACAGTAAAGGCTGTCCTTCCTACAAACTGCATCGACGTAACGTTCCTTTTATTGTAGTTGTTGTTGAAGGTAGGCGAAATGCCACGCAGGCAGTGGAACTGTACAGAGAGCGACATCCTGACAAGAACCCAACTTCCCGATGGACGTTTCCTCGTCTTGTTGTGACACTTCAGGAAACGAGAAGTTTCAACCCATGACAACGCAATCGTCGCATCACTCGCACAGACAAAGTTGTTGAAGTAACCGTTCTGGCTTCCGTTGCTATGAATCCATATGTGAGCACACGACAGCTTGAACACGACACTGGTTTTCCTAAAACCAGTGTACATCGTATTCTTTCACGTCACCGGTTCTATTCTTACCATGTACACCTACATCAACAATTCTATGGAAATGATTTCCAGAGTGGTGTACAGTTCTGTCAGTGGTTACAGCAGCAATTCCTCACCTACCTGAACTTCTTCTCCAATGTTCTATTTATCGAGGAATGTTCCTTTTCAAGCAAAGGACAGGTAAATATACCGAACATGCATTATTGGTCCAGCTACAAGCCACGATGGCTTAGACAGGTGGACCATCAGCGCCAATGGAGAGTTAACGTCCGGTGTGGAACGCTTCATACCACAATTATTGACCCTTATTTCATCAATGGTAGTCTAAACGGCATTCCTCACGAATGCTTCCTCCTCTTCTGGATGAAGTGCCGCTAAGAACCAGAATGCTTAAGTGGTATCAACACGATGGACATCCAGCACAAAATGCCTTGCGTTCACATCGTGATCTGAACCGAAGGTATCCTGCAAGATGGACTGGTCGAGGAGGAATAGTTTCTTGGCCAGCTAGATCTCCTGATTTAAATCCTCTGGACTTCTTTCTTTGGGGGATGCATTAAAGACTTTGTCTATCGCGATATTCCAACAATTCCAGAGGACATACAGGAACGTATCATGCTTGCTTGTAATTCTCTTCAGCAGGCAACACTGGCAGCAATAAAAAATTCTTTCATTCAACGAGAGCACCAGCTAATGGATGTCCATGGTCACCACTTTGAGCACCTTTGAATGTGCTACTCGTGGGCAATAGTACAGAAGAGTCAAATTCAATTTTGTGTTATGTTTTTACTTGTTTTTCATTTGTTTTCTGACAACTTCAGCAAATGGACGAGTTTGTGATCCCAGGCTCAATGTTGTGTTATAATAATTAATGACGTTGTGTTTCAGTGAATGATACACTGTGATACATTTTTGAACAGGTCTTTAGGAGAGGAAATGAATCACCAAATAAAAAATACAGGGTGCCATTTAAAGAAGTCATACAACTGTTCATACCTTTGTAAAAAATAAAGCTACAACGAAGTCAATCATGCTGACTGATGTACCCCTGACAGCTAAAGAACATTTGCTTGAAACATTTTGAAATTTGCATCTGGACAAACAGTTATTAAGGGTGGTCAAGATAAATGGGACGCCCTGTATAACAGATGGGGTGGGTGAGGGATACCGTAGAGACAGTGTTCAGCGGCCTCCTGTATGTTGTCGCCCTGCAATACTGACAGAGTGCCACATTGGCGAGACAGAGGTCTGTGATGCAACTGCTTCTGTAAACGGTAACTCCAGCTCCAGGCAGCCTTGCCTAGCTGTGAATGCATGTTTTGGGACACAGATTGCGTACCTCACATTGTTCAGAAGGCAGCAGGCCAGTGAGATAATGGCAGTGACCTCCTACCTCCAGATTGATGGCTGGAGAGCTGCTTCCAACGGGTGGTGCTGGCCTTTTGCAGTGGCAGTTCCAGATCCCATAGTGTCACGGTAAACTGCTCTGATGCAGGGTCGAACTGTGGTCCACAAACAACATTCCAGATGGCAGCGAAGTGATACAATCCCATGGTGACAGAACTGCACTCCGAACAGTAGTGACTTCAGTGTAAAATCGAAAACAGCTTTGTATAAGTATAAATATGCTTCCGAGCTGCACTTGTTTTGGATTTTATATGCCTTGAAACACATGAAGTGAACATTTCAGCGACTGCCAGTGTGGAAAAGCTTATCTTATCGACTGCTTGGGTACTGCTACAGTATGTCAGATGTCTCTGTACTACAGCAGTATATATATATATATATATATATATATATATATATATATATATATATATATATATATATATATATATATATATATATGCCGACCAGAAACCGATTCTGGTAGTTGCAGTCGGAGATCTTTGTTAATACTGCCTTTTGAGCTTTTTTGGTCATATTTCCACTTAAACCTTCATACCATACCACATATTTCTTTTGAAGTCAGACACCAACTAATACGTACTTTGCTTCAAATGTATTTTAATACAGCGAAATATTTTCATAAAAATTTTCATCCCCTATTTCACCCCCATACGGGTTCACTTTCCAAGAAACACTTAAAGACGTATTTTTTTTTAAATTTCTAACTAAGAAGTCAAATACCAATTTTCGTAGATGAACATTAAAGATGGTTTGGCGGTGCCTTAACGATTTATTTTCAAACTAAAATTTCATCCTCTATTGTAGATCTGTAGAGGCTGATTTTCCAAAAATACTGTTGCATGACTTTTTTATTTCTGACTGTGAAACCAAGTACTGATTTTCGTAGGTCTAGCTTCAAAATTGCCTTAATAGTGAAATATTTAAAAAGAACTTTCATTCCCTTCTTCATCCCCTTAACGATGGAATTTTGAACAATCCCTTCTTAAACGACACTACAATATAAGACCAACACCCTCCATAAACTTCAAGTTCCTATTTTTAGCGTTTTGGGTTGGGTGATGATGATTCAGTCAGTTAGTCATTCAGAGTTTGCTTGTATAACATCATTTATCCAAAAAATATTCAGGGTTTTTGGTCAAGTGACAAAAGAAAAAGTCACTGAGATAGAGAAGGAAATACAAAAGGGGAGGCAGAATAGAGGGCAGGAAAATAAAAAAGACAGGCAGAAGAGAGAAAAGGAGAGGCAAGAAGAGTCAAGTATTTTTAAAATTTTCACAAAAATGATTTTATGAGTTTATAGAAGATGTTAATCTTAATCTTAATCAATGATGAATGGAAAGAAATAAATAATTTTATATTATTGAATGCTTATGCGGCCGAAATAATTCTCAAGGAACCGGAGGATTGGGATGATATTATGTCTACAAGAGGAACCAGAAAAATGCAAAAAGAAATGTCAGAGTGTCAAAAGGTATTTCGCAAGCCACCACAATGGGAAGAACAGGAAGGTAGAACAGTTAACAGTAATGATGGTCCACCACAATACATCGGTCGGGGAGGTGCCAGTACAGTAACAAAAAAACTTAAAGCATGAATTAGATACCAGTGTCAGTCAGAGTGGGTGCTGAAGTAGTTCAGATTCAGAAAATGTGAATTCTAACGTGAGGCGCGCTTGATGTGGGGAGTTCCGCTTTGAAGTGGGCAACGGTCTCTCAACGGCCGGCTCGAGAACGTATTTCGACACAAGCGATTGCGATTTTCTGCCTTCTAAACCGTCCCTTTCCCACATACTCTTTTCGCTGGTAATAGTCATATGTACTGCACACAACTCTTTCACTTGCAAATCCCTGGGGCATCCCTCTGTTTGGGCCACAAGCAGCCACTACTAATAGTGCCTCAAGGGGCGGCTGGTCGCTAGGGAGTTAATCCGGCCCTGGTTACCACGCAGAAACTTCTTGCCTTGGATCGTCAAGACAAAATTCATGCTGTTTGGTTTGTGTAGCTCCTGAAGGTACTCTACTTTCTTCATGGTCGTATGGAAGGAAAAGGGATTGTGGTTAACCATTTAAAGCTTCGTGTGTTGCAATGGGTGTTATTGAAGGTGGAGAGATTTCAGTCATACGAGCAATAAGAAGGAGTTCAAAGTACAATTTTCCTTATCAGCGACCCACAAACGCTAAAAGCTATAGCTATTAGTTCCTGAGTTCGTAATCACTCATAGGGCGGATAGCGGGATTTTATGGAGTGGGATATAAATCAAGCCAAGTAGATAGATCAAAGAGCTGATAAGTCACATTTGATTGAGATAGTATTTAGCAAGCTATCACAGAAGCTGAAGAAAAACTAACGGGTGGAACTTGGGAGAAGTTTGCACGTTGTTGGAATTCTAGATCAGCTTGGCTGCTTAAATTATTCTGTGAAAGTTTATGGGAGTAAGTGGAAGACAAATAACTGTAGTCTGGAGAAAGGACAACATATGATAGAGAAGCGGTATACCTAAGGTAAACTGTTGTCACTCATATTCCTTCTCCAAATTACAATAATAAATTTAGAATTGATAGGTACGCATGACAAGCGGTCAAGACAGAACAAAATTTCAGAAGAGTTAGGTGTGAGGTAGCGTCCTTGGCAAATCCCTTGAGTGGTATGTAATCAAGAAGTGACTACGACTGTATTCAGGACAGTAATTCATGATGAAATTATTGTCAATAATCAAATAAATCGTGCAGAACTCTGCGAGAGGAAAGGAACAGTGTACCAGTCGGCATTCCTGCGACTTCAGGAGAGAGAATTATTGAGGAATGCGATGTTAGAAGAAAAAGAGGGGGAGTATGAAGATAAGCTCACCCTGTTGTTGAGGGCTAAACGAATCAGAAGATTGTAAATTTATTAACTGATACAGTTTCTGATTTTGAGAGGTAGAACTTGGGGGCTGAAGTAAAAGACAGGAGGGGGTAACGTCTTGGTCAGTTAAGGGAATATATTTACAAGGGTTAGTGAGGAACCGAACAGAAAGGTGGCTGCAATGGTTAGAGTGTGATTTCCCTTAAAGGGTATGGAGTTTCAGCATCGAATGTACCTGGTATCAGGCTTAGGAATACAGACTTTGTTGGGAACACTACCATAAAACAAAAATTAATATATTTTTGTCGTTGAGGAGATATGTGTAATGTACGAGGGAAAACATGTGAAGATTATATTAAAATGTGAGCCAGTATCAGGACAAACCATGGGCTTGGAGTAGGTGAACAAGGGACAACAGATTCAGTAAGCTGGTGTCGAGGAAGCGAGAACACAAAGGTATGTGTTAGTATCAGATGAAAGAAAGCTGGTGGGTAAAATGTGTAAACAGGTAGGCGATGAAATCTAGAATGGACAAAGGGAATGCAGGCAGAGGTACGACATGTCATTTGAATTATGATCACAGCATGAAGAAACACAAGAGAAACTGACACAAGATGTTTAAGTAGAAGGGCTAAAATTGCATTCTGTAGTAGAGGGAGTGGCGATTAATGGCGAAGTTAGTATAATATTAGACACAGCAGTACTTCTAGGCTAGTTGAAAAAGAATTTTGGAACGGCATCGGAAAACACAATGAGATGTGGTTTTCTATAGCATGGTTACACATACAAGGATTAAATGGGAAAAAGAGTAGCAGGGTTATGAAACCATTTCTTAACTTCAGCACCAGTGATACATATTCTAGACAATCGATGTTAATGTTGGAGAATATAGGTGTAAACATTTTATTAACTTTACATTGGCTGTTCAAGTAAGAGGTGGAATTATACATGGCAGAACAGTAACTGAGGCTACTGTGTAAAGGAACTGAACAGCAGATGTTTTCCTGAAGTATAATCTTCAGTAGGCTATAATGCAACAAGGAGAGGAAATTGAAGAAGATACGTTAGGGAGAATTTTAAGGGGAAGGGGTGGGGTATTATAAGATAATATTCTTACTGACTGTGGATGAATAAGGCCACAATCAGGTGACCCTGTTTCTCTAAAACCATTTTCAGCAGTCCTAGGAAAAAGCAATATCTAAACCAAATGGGAAAACTAAGGCAATCAAAGTTCTGGGAAAGAGATTAAGAGATTAAGTAAGTTCCTGATGATATTATTTTGTATTCAAATAGGACAATAAAACACTAAGTGTTAGTTAGCGATAGTCTTCTCTAAAGCTGGTCTAAAATGATCTGTGGCAAAGCCAAGATCACTACGAACGAATTGACGCCAGGGGGAAATATATGTGTTGGAGGTATACAACTGCAAAGGGTCACGGGGTACCACTATCTGGGTCTACTCGCACATGT
Organism: Schistocerca gregaria; assembly: GCF_023897955.1. Taxonomy (NCBI): domain Eukaryota; kingdom Metazoa; phylum Arthropoda; class Insecta; order Orthoptera; family Acrididae; genus Schistocerca; species Schistocerca gregaria. The sequence goes on from NC_064922.1 coordinate 873,431,867, forward strand.
CAAAGATAACTTACATCCAGAAACATTTTGACATATTAAATTGTGCCACAAGCTTCAGGAACGTACGATTCATTTTTAAATGTAAAATGTTAACTGAGCTAAAGACAACAGTTTTTGATCGATGTATACTACCAGTAATAAATTTATAGCTATGAGGTGAGGACAATAAATGAGCTCATTGTCAGAAAACTCATGATAGGTCAAATGGGAATTGTAACATCAATGTAGGAATGCACAAAGAAATACGGCAAGAAAACAGTAGGTATCAGATGTTCAACAAATGTGCATTGACATAACGAAAAGAATAAATACGTTGAAACGTCACTCGCAGAAAGGATGGGAGGTGCTAAAAGAAAGTAATAATCATAGACTGAAGCCCACGTTACCAAAGAAGACCGAAAGGAAGATGACATACAGATTTACGAATGTCAGCTAGATTAAATTCAATGGGAAGCTTAATATCCCCGGAAATGGGAGAACATATCTGCATGCTGACTCAGAGAGGCCACATCTCCTACTAACTGAATCGGCTGATGATGATGAGCATGATGATATGGTCATATTAAACAGGATAACAAAGCATCAACTTTGCATTCGTTTTAATGCCAAACTAAATTACAACAAATGTAAATAGTGCATTACAATTAACTGAACAATATTATATAATAAAGTTTAAGTAATTCTGAAACGAGTAGATTGTAATGATACGTGACCTTTTAGGAGAGCGAAATTAAGTTAATGAAAGACAGAGACAATTATTTATCTTGTTAATAACTCTGCCCACTGGAAGGAGAGGAGGGATCATGAAGGCAACGATGATGAGAGTTAAAGATATTTTAAATTTATTTAAGGATGAATGTGGGATTAGGAGAGATGATCAGTCACAGGACAAAGACAGAAATTATGTTTAAGAACGGTACGGAAGAGAAGAAAATCTGAAGAATTAAATGCGTAATCTATATAAGATACAAGGGGAGAAGAGTAAATGGTTAATTATAAATGAAAATAAATGAAGTAGGTATAGGTCTTAAGGATTTAAAGGAGTGGATGTGGGTATGAAAATGTCTCTTTTATCTTGGGAGCCCTATTTTGACTATATCTGTCAGAAAGAGTGTGTGTGTGTGTGTGGACGCAAGAAAGTCTAAAAGTGACCTTCGTTTTTGGGATCATCAGTCTTATGATTGGTTTGATGCGGCCCGCCAAAACTTCTTCTCCTATGCAAACCCGTTCATCTCCGAGGCACTTCCAACCATCATCTTCAATTATTTACTGGGTGTATTCCAATCTCTGTCTTCCTCTACAGTTTTTGCCCTCTACAGATCCCTCTAGTACCATAGAAGTCATTCCCTCATGTCTTAGCATACGTCCTATCATCCTGTACTTCTCCTTATCTGTGTTTTCCACATACTCCTTTCCTCTCCAATTCTGAGCAGTACCTCCTCATTACCTATCTTATCAGTCCACCTAATTTTCAAAATTCCTCTGTACACCACATCTCAAATGTTTCGATTCTCTTATGTTTCGGTTTTCCTACAGTCCATGTTTCACTGTCATACAATGTCGTGCTCCAAACGTACATTATCAGAAATTTCTTCCTCAAATTGACGCCTATGTTTGATACTAGTAGACTTCTTTTGGCCAGGAACGAAAATTTTGCCAGAGCTAGGCTGCTTTTGATGTCCTTCTTGCTGCGTCCGTAATTTTATTAATTATTAATTCTTTTATTATTTTATTACTGTTTTATTTTTTATTATTTTATTAGTTTCTATTATTTTATTATTTATTATTTATTTATTAAGTGATTTTATTTATTTAGCTGCCATGGCAGCAGAATACCTTAACTTCATCTACTTCGTTATCATCAATCCCTATGTTAAGTTTCTCGCTGTTCTCATTTCTGCTACTTCTCATTACTTTCGTCTTTCTTCGATTTAATCTCAATTCATATCCTGTACTCATTAGAATGTTCATTCCATTCAGCATATTATTTAATTATTCTTCAATATCACTCAGGATAGCAATATCATCTGCGAATCGTACCATTGATATCCTTTCAGTTGAATGTTAAGTCTTCCCCTGAAGCTTTCTTTTACTTCCATCTTTGCTTCTTCGATCTAGAGATTGAACTACATCTCTGTCTTACACCCTTTCTAATCCGAGCACTTCGTTCTTGGTCGTCCACTCTTATTATTCCCCCTTGTACATACTGTATATTACCCATCTCTCCCTATAGCTTACCACTATTTTCATCAGAATTCCGAACATCTTGTACAATTTTACATTGTCGAATGCTTTTTCCAAGTCGACAAATCATGTGAAAATATCTTTGTCGCGTCTGTTGTCCTTTTCTAAAGCCAAACTGATCTTCATCTAGCACATCTTCAATTTTCTTTTCCATCCTTCTGTATATTATTCTTGTCAGCAACTTGGATGCATGAGCTGTTAAACTGATAGTGCATTATTCGTTTGTCAGCTCTTGCAGTCTTCGTAATTGTGTGGATTATATTTTCCCGAAAGTCAGATGATATGTCGCCAGACACGTACGTTCTACACACTAACGTGAACAGTAGTTTCGTTGCAAATTATTCTATAAGTATTTGATCTTCAGTCGTCCAAAGCTCTCTTAAATTTTGTTTCTAATACTGGATCTCCTACCTCTTCTAAATTGACTCATGTATTTTACTTTTATTCCATCAGACAAATCTTCCCCCTCATAGGGACTTTCAATGTGTTGTTTCTACCTATCCCCTCTCCTCTGCGTAATTCTCGTTGCACTCTTAATGTTACTACCCTTGCTTTTAATGTCAACGAAGGTTGTTTTACTTTCCTGTATGCTGAGTCTGTCCTTCCGACAATCATTTCTTTTTCCATTTATTCACATTTTTCATGCAGCCATTTCGTCTTACGTTCCCTGTTTATTTCATTCCTCAGCGACTTGTATTTCTCTACTTCAGAGTCTCCCTGTACATTTTTGTACTTCCTTCTTTCATCGATCAACTGATGTACATCTGTTACCACGATTTCTTTGCAATTACCTTATTTGAATCTCTGTTTTTCTTTCCAACCCAGGTTGTGGCTAAGCCCTGTCTCCGCAATATCCTTTCTTTCGAGTGCTAGTTCTGCAAGGTTCGCAGGAGAGCTTCTGTAAAGTTTGGAAGGTAGGAGACGAGGTACTGGAAGACGTAAAGCTGTGAGGACGGGGCGTCAGTCGTGCTTGGGTAGCTCAGTGGTAGAGCACTTGCCCGTGAAAGGCAAAGGTCCCGAGTTCCTCTGCCAGGAAGTGTTTGCCAGTTGTGTAACTGAGGCGTAACGTGGGGATAAGCTTGATACTCACCACCGGAAAACCACGTCCACACTAGCTAGAACACCGGCCCTCATGGTTAATCCACTCAGTGGGTTCGACCCAGGCCGGATGCCTCCCGGAATCCTACAAGCGAATTGCAACACGCTGTCTGGGGGGCTCAGAATCGCACAGTTTTATATAAAAAACAACGCCTAAGATCTTATGTGTGGCAATGTGTAGTAGGTTATAAGACAGTGATCTGTTTTTAGTCCTCTACGAATATTTTTTGTCAGATTTTTCGGGATATCCTCTTAAAGTGTTTAAAGAAAGGAACTAACAAATTAAAAAAAAAAACAAAGGATCTCGGAGAGTTAGTTATGTGTAACCTTAGTTGCTAAAGCGAAAACTAATTGTGCTGCAGTTTTAGATATTTCATTACCAAAGAATCATTACAGCTCAATAATTTAATTTAAAACGAATATCCTAATAAGCACGCCTAAATCTAACTTTTCATTGCTGTTTTCAGTAAATGTGTCTCTATGTTAAAATGAATTGCTTAACAGTGACCACAATGTCTGTGTACTACCTATCTTCCTTAAAGCCCTTTTATCTATTAATAGGATATTTTCAACAATTTCTGCTAGTTTCTGTGTCATTTAAGGATATATTTTGTGCCCTGTGTTTAGCAGAGTGATGCTGTATAGCATACGTAATTAATTCTGAAACCGATCGTGTATATAGGTATTATTGTTGCTAATTTCCTGTCCTTTGCAATTTTCTAGTTTGTCCAGATTCCCTTAATATAGTTGAGAAATCTGAATTTCATTTTGGAAGAGGCATGATTAATGTGTTATGCGTTAATTCAATCCAACCCCAGTCTTTTTCTATTTTGTATCTCACATTTCTTCTAATTCGTTCACTTCTGTTCTACCTGCAGTGATCTCTTCCTCTTCTTCATGCTTATCATTTTGGTCCAGATTTTAATTTACATCGTGTTCTGTTGTTTAAAGTTTGAAATAATAATCCAGCCATTGTCTCTTACTTATCATTTCTATTCTTGCATCATATTTCGTTAATGTTTATTCAGATTCATCGTCATTTGAAAAGCAGGATCCTCTCTACCCATAGACATCATTTTCCGATTATGAAATGAATCTATTTCAGATTTTTTTACTAATTTTCCGACACAGTTCTACAGCTTCTAGAGCCAATATTTGGTACACCTTTCTGTACTCAGCTGTCCTGTTCTATTACAGATTATATCATTGACCCTCATCGTCAGTCTGTCTGCATCATTATTCCCATTTTCAGTCAACAATTTTACTTTCTTAAGGACCAGTCGTGGTTACTACTTATTCAATAGTTTAATATGTTAATATGAGGAAACACTGAATCGAAGCAGATTATACTAACGACCTGCATTATTTATGTCGTCTGATTGTTGGTGTAGATGTAATGATGTCACGGGTAACTGGAACCTGCATGTAGTCGCCGTTTAAATGAGGTGTTAATTGGGAGATAATTGTGGGATTTTTTATATTAACCGCTATTTTGCTGTTCCGGAGAGTACATTACTAAGTGTGACTGTGAAAAACCTTGTTATCACTATGTGGTCCGATAGCTCGCTAAAACGGTTCAAATGGCTCTGAGCACTATGTGACTTCACTTCTGATATCATCAGTCGCCTAGAACGTAGCACTGATGAAACCTAACTAACCTAAGGACATCACAAAAGTCCATTCCCGAGGCAGATTTCGAAAATGTGACCGTAGCGGTCGCTCGGCTCGAAACTGTAGCGCCTTGAACCGCTCGGCCACTCTGACTGGCCCAATGGCTAGTCATAATACGAGTTCGTATATGTCCAAAGTAATAACGAGATTCTTAAATCAATGTATCTTTGACTTTGTGGTTTAGATGTAAGATACGTTGTGTGGCTGTAGACGGCATAGAGAGGATAGCACTCATTACAGCATGGTAGCAAATTTTTAAAATGAATACTTACGTAAAACCATGTACAGTTACAATACCAGATAAAGGAGCAGTGTTAACAGGATCAGCTACAATAAATTAACAAACAAAATAAAAATAAAAGAGGCTTCTTAATAGAAAGTGTAAAATTTATTGAGAATTAAAGGCAATTTGAGATGTAATAGGGAAACAGTAAAATTCAGCCAAAAGATGTGTGTATCAAGTCCACAGTGATGCCGATTAGGTAGCCGTTTTCCATTGCCATTGTGCTCAGCCGACGACGTATGGGACATATCCGTAGTAGATCTGCTCGCTGCCACGCAGGGTCTCCCTGGGCTCAGCAGGGATTGGCACTGGGCCAGGACGTGGTAGGGGCAGAGGGCCCGGCACAGCCAGAGCCGCGCACACCACAGCCAGCACCACAAACAGGAACACCTGTGACAAAGACAACATCTCTGGTCAGAGAGTGGACTGCACACATCAGCCAGCACGACAGCAGGAACATCTGTGGCGGTAAGAAATCGGAGGTTTCATAGCACAGCCAGATCTATGACAAGAATAACATCTCGGCTGATAGTGATAGTAACATCTCGGCTGATAGTGATAGTGTACCACAAGGACACTACAACAGGCACACCTTCGATGAAAAGAACCATAATCAACACAGTGTACACTTTATCACATCGAGTGTCTGTTGCAAGACTAATATCTCTGCTCTGTGATGATGGATATCAGTCTACGTCATCAGAAAGGCTGACTGTGGCAGGATACACATCACTTATATTGTATAGTAGCTATATTTGCTGTGACATTAACATTTCATTTCACGATTAGTGGATATATACATCTGTTTCATTTATTTTTTGTAGATACCACAAACTAACCATACTGCTATATACATTTGTGCGAAATCTCATTTTTCACATGACAGTGACGCTGCTTCTTTCTAACGCAATCCTTATGGTTTCATTCCGTATTTTGTAGATTATGCTATGTTCCCCCGCAGGCAATGTTCCTCGCCTCCGTATCGATGGTGACAGAGTAGAAATGTGATTCTTTAGGGTGCCATGGAAACAGTCATAATGAGCGATGACACACTTTAAAAAGTAACCACAGTATTTAACTCCATGAAACTAAGCATTTAAGGTTGCTGCACATTATTGGACGGTTCCTCAAAGAACTGAGAACTGATGTCTTACACACAGTCGCTAGTCTTACATCCATCCCTCAACGACCTCCATGGTCCATACGAACTGCTGTTCTGTCTCTAACGGTATTAATCTTGATGAGATATCAAAAACTTACCCGCCTTCGCTCTCTGTTAAGTCCAGCATTATATATGATGCTCTTAGGATAACAGCAGAATTAACCTTGATATATATTATTATTGATATATTGATTAACCTTATATATCAAGGTTTAAAACCCACATACGTTAATGCCTGTGAAATACTTCAGGGAAATGACTATCGACAGGAAATATTCCTACGCTATCACGATAACAGAATTCTACCCTATTTCCTGTCGATACTCATTTCCCTGAAGTATTTCACAGGCATTAATGTGTGTGGGTTTTAAACCTTGATTTTTCATTGAAGCTTCTAATGAAAACCTGCGTGCCAAGTGTATCTATCTATCTTCGTTTGGCATAAAGAAAATAACGGAGCTATAGTTGTCTAAAATCAGTTTAGCGCTAAGCGCGGTTATAGTTCTTAATAATTCCCCTTTGATACTACTGTACGGATATATAAGATTTAATGACTAACATTTACTGAAACCATCATTGATAACCTTCTTCTTACGTTAGACCTATTCTGAGTTTAGTCTTGATGAAAGAAACTGATTATCATGGATGTCTCAACCTCAGTACATGCGATAACCGTTAGTAATAATAAGAGCATTTCTGAAATCAGTTGGATATTTTTACATTGAAAACCAAATGGAGTGTATAGTTCATTGTAACTTAAGACATACATACTTCTGACGACTATCTGATACCCCATCGATGCTATTACACATAAATATCCGACTTAGATATCTAGGCAAAACATAGAAGTATCATCGGCATCACGGAGATTCGGGGTAAAATTGCGCATTATATTACCGTAAATCAGTTTACATGCTTTCAGCGTTATGTACAGCCTTGTTGCTACGGTGACAGGCTAACTTTATAGGTAAACTTCTCTATGTCAGTCAGCGCTGTTATCCTTAAGTGAATCATAACGAGTTAGTACAACGGTAAAAACGCACTTCCATGATGACTGAGGATCGGGATCCTGAATAAGATTCTTCAAAGAATCTGAAACGTACACAAAAATTTACTTCCTATGTTGATTCGATCTTGGTTAAACTGGCATAGTAAATGAAATGTTAACAGAATCTGAGGGAAAGTCGAAGCACTGCATCATATTACCTAACACATTCTCAGACAAACGATAGAAAACACTGACAACCATGATTTTTCGATATCCTTCTAAGTCCTCTCATTACAATTATAAATCCCTTTTTAGGATTAGGACTGCAGTACACAGGTGGCCCAAAACTACTACTGTTTATGGTCGCGTTAAATATTCTGCCCTGACAATCGAAGATCCTTTCCTCTCTCATTAGCACAAATCGAAATAAGTGGCTGTGTGTTATTACACAGACACACAGAATTTTTGACCAGTTAGGCGTGCGTGAGGAATGGTTGGCATAGATTCTAGCTGGTAACTCTACAGTATCTGTAGTTCCTTTATTAGCAGAACATTGTGTAGTGGACAAGCAAATACAAAAATGTTCTGCAGGGAGTCGCAGAACTAAGCTGAACTCGCTACCTTAGGTACATTTCTAAAACCTTCAAGTTTCACAAGCTAGAACAACTGCAGGAATTAACTCAAGGCTTGTATGTTAGCTAGCACAGAGGCTGAAGAAATAAATATGAATATTACTATTTATAGTCTTCCCTGTTTCTTGAGAATCGTCAACAAGTGGAAGAAAATTTATCTTCGAAACTTTAATGGCTTTGCCCTACATTCTTGGTTAGACACATGTCGAATACGTAAAATAACTAGTATCTCTTATAGCAACTGTTTCATTATAGGTGCTGGAACCACGGGGAATATTCGGAGGCTATCAGAGGGACACAGGTCCTCCTTCAGTCGTTAGGAACGGTTGAAGAAGGGCTCTGTAAAACTATCAGCCTCTCTCATTGATCTGAGCAAGCCGTACCTTTGCTGTGCGTATTTTGCGCCCGTGTTTGATAGTTTCTTGGAGACCAAACGTCTCCTATGTAGGGATTAACATGGATGACGGATGTACCGATAGTGTGAAAGCCAACTTTCAATTTGGTATGACGTTTAGAGGCTGCTGGAAAGTCTTCGATAAAGTTTCTCGCTGTTGCGGAGCAACAATAATACCATGCTGATGGTATAACATTTTGTTCGAACACTTCATAGGAACGAAAACGCAAAATGAGAATGAACGCCACTATAAATAATAAAGTCCCGAGGCTCCAAAGAACAGTGATAGGATCATAACGGTCTACTACATGAAGCGTAGTCATAATGTTTTCACTACTACAAGAAATAAATTTGCATATTTTGTTTTTTTGTCTACCTGCAGGTCAATGTCTGCATTCTTGGTATACACTGAAATTCCCCCACCACATTGCCGCACTAGACCGCTAGAGTCACCAATGCTAAATTGCGCTACACATAATAGAATATTGCTGAAATGTATGCGATCCATACCAAATATGGCTAACTATATTGACAAGGACAGCAGAAACGGTCACTGGTTAGCTTGATCTTTGGGATCCACGGAAATTCTGGAAATAATGAACTGAGCAACGCTTCAAGATATACGCAACAGTCCCCCAAAGGCATACTTGGGAAGTTTCAAGAGCCCATGAAGAATTGAGGACTGTACTAATGCCTCATATGAATCATTCGCGCGTAGTCAGGATTAGTCTAATCTATACGTGCACTGAGGTATGTAAGTCGTCTTTTTTCCTATACTTCATCAGTGAATGGAACGGCATGGAAACCTAATACAGCATACACTGTCCGCCTACTCAGCTGAGTGACAAGGTGCTTGCCAACCTTGCAGAGAGGACGTGCTTGCCTACCTTGCAGAGAGCACGGGTTCGATTCCCAGCAGTGGTGGAGATTTTCTCCTCATGCGGAATGAGTGTTCTGTTGTCCTCATCATCATCTCATTATCACCAACGCGCAAGTCGCTCAAAGTGGCGTCAACTGACTTCAGACTTGCACCCGGCGCTCTAACTTCACCGGATGGGTCCTCACGACTTATGATGGCACGCGATCATTTCATTTCACGTCATACACTGGGGAGTACACTGTGCCATGCACATCACAGTGATTTGTAGAGTGTGGATGTAGATGTAGATATGGAAGAAATTGGAGCAACTGTGGACTTAAACGAGGGATTAAGCGGGGGGCGGAAACGATTTTCGTTCGAAATGTACCCTCTGCTACACATGGTACTGTGGTTTCTGGAGCACACGGTGGATGTAGCTATATAATAACATATGTGATAATTACAAACAAGTTGACAACCATGGAAGGAAACAAGATTGTGTCAAATGCGACGAGGCCTCTTCTACCGTGTTCGGCATCAAACGCAAGTGTACTCACGAGAGTCTTCATGGTGTCGCCTTCGGTTTGCTGTCGTCGACTGATGCCGGGGTCTGGCTGCCCCGCCTTTATACTGGTGGTGGTTACGCGAGTGCAGAGTGCACCGGGGATGGGCGTGGCGGAAGGCTGCCAGAGGAACGCGGCACCAGCCAGGGGGGGCACAACCTGGCGAGCGTCCCGTTCTGTCGCTACGAGGGCGCCACACGTGCAGCAGCCTCCAGTCAAGGTCACACTTCCTAGAAGAACTGTTACGTAGCCTGGAAACACTTCTTTAAACGACCCAAACCACCAAATCTCTTCTCTGTCGTCCGAGAGGAAGTTTCCTGTATGGTAAGCTGGCAATACGAAGAAGCAATATGTGTAAGTGGGATCTCTCTGAACCACCCTGTCACTCTCTAGCAGACATAAATTTCAAGAAACACCGAAACAGTTGACACAGCCTTACATACAGTGTTTGCGTATTATAGATATAAACTAAGGCGGCAAAGAGGAGACAGTGAAATAAACAAATTGTCCTAATAAACATAAGTCCAGAGAGCACTGGTTTCCCCATGCGATTATTGTAGAAACACAGTCATGTTCAAGCTAAACGACTATTTGGATAATGTTCCTTATTGTGTACAGGAAGACTTTCACGTTGTTGTGCAGGAATACGTAGCACAAATGGTTGACAGATAATGCAGCTGTCGTGGCTGTCGTGGTTTACAGATACTAGGACCTCCTAGGTCTATCCAGTTGGCTCTTATGGATTTTTTTGATGTTGTGAAACGTGAAAGATTCGGTGTATTGTAGCCCTACTGCTAGACTCGATGAACTCAGTGACTCATTGTGTATTAGAGTCAATACATTCGGAACACGCCTTGGTTGTTTGAACATGTTCTAATATTTATGGCTCTTGCAGCCATCATATTCAGCTCCAAGATGCTCTTCCTAGAGCCCTTGAGAAGGCGGAAGTGACCAGACGACGTAATGTGGTGTGAGCTTCCGACGACTGATAGTTTGTTCGGTACCAGTTTCGTGAGGAAGACCACCCAAATTCAGGTCCTCCTCCGCGATTGGCTGCTGCGTTTGGAAGTTGCTCGTCCAAATGATAGTCTCCTTTTATTAATTTTAGACAAACTAAACACGGTATAAAATTAATAAAGGTTTTAGGCAAACTAAACACGGTATTCCCCCACGAACAATGGACCTCGCCGCTGGTGGGGAGGCTTGCGTGCCTCAACGATACAGATAGCCTTTCCGTAGGTGCAACCACAACGGAGGGGTATCTGTTGAGAGGCCAGACAAACATGTGGTTCCTGAATAGGGGCAGCAGGCTTTTCAGTAGTTGGAGGGGCAACAGTCTGGATGATTGACTCATCTGGCCCTGTTACACTAACCAAAACGGACTTGCTGTGCTGGTACTGCGAACGGTTGAAAGCAAGGGGAAACTACAGCCGTAATTTTTCCCGAGGGCATGCAGTTTTACTATTGGTTAATGATAATGGCGTCCTCTAGGGTAAAATATTCCGGAGGTAAAATAGTCCCCCATTCGGATCTCCGGGTGTTGTCACGAGAAAGAAAACTGGCGTTCTACGAATCGGAGTGTGGAATGTCAGATCTCTTAATCGGGCAGTTAGGTTAGAAAATATAAAAAGGGAAATGGTTAGGTTAAAATTAGATATAGTGGGAATTAGTGAAGTTCGGTGGCAGGAGGAACAAGACTCTTGGTCAGGTGAATACAGGGTTATAAATACAAAATCAAGTAGGGGTAATGCAGGAGTAGGTTTAATAATGAATAAAAAAGTAGGAGTGCGGATAAGCTACTACAAACAGCATAGTGAACGCATTATTATGGCCAAGATAGACACAAGGCCCACACCCACTACAGTAGTACAAGTTTATATGCCAACTAGCTCTGCAGATGATGAAGAAATTGATGAAATGTATGATGAGATAAAAAAAATTATTCAGGTAGAGAAGGGAGACGAAAATTTAATGGTCATGGCTAACTGGAATTCAACAGTAGGAAAAGGGAGAGAAGGAAACATAGTGGCTGATTATGGATTGGAGCTAAGAAATGAAAGAGGAAGCCGTCTTGGTAGAATTTTGCACAGAGCATAACTTAATCATAGCTAGCACTTGGTTGAAGAATCATAAAAGAAGGTTTTATACATGGAGATACTAAAAGGTATCAGGTAGATTATATAATGGTAAGACAGAGATTTAGGAACCAGGTTTTAAATTGTAGGTCATTTCCGGGTGCAGATGTGGACTCTGTCCACAATCTATTGGTTATGAACTGTAGATTAAAACTGAAGAAATTGTAAAAAGGTGAGAACTTAAGGAGATGGGACCTGGATAAACTGACTAAACCAGAGGTTGTACAGAGTTTCAGGGAGAGCATAAGGGAACAGTTGATAGCAATGGGGGAAAGACATACAGTAGAAGACGAATGTGTAGCTCTGAGGGATGAAGTAGTGAAGGCAGCAGAGGATCAAGCAGGAAAAAAAGACGAGGGCTAGTAGAAATCCTTGGGTAACAGAAGAAATATTGAATTTAATTGATGAAAGGAGAAAATATAAAAATGCAGTAAATGAAGCAGGCAAAAAGGAATACAATCGTCTCAAAAATGAGATCAACAGGAAGTGCAAAATGGCTAAGCAGGCTTGGCTAAAGGACAAATGTAAGGATGTAGAGGCTTATCTCACTAGGGGTAAGATAGATGCAGCCTACAAGATTATTAAAGAGACCTGTGGAGAAAAGAGAACCACTTGAATGAATATCAAAAGCTCAGATAGAAACCCAGTTCTAAGCAAAGAGGGGAAAGCAGAAAGGTGAAAGGAGTATATAGAGGGTCTATACAGGGGCGATGTACTTAGGACAATATTATGGAAGTGGAAGAGGATGTAGATGAAGATGAAATGGGAGATACGGTACTGCGTGATGACAGAGCCATGAAAGACCTGAGTCGAAACAAGGCCCTGGAGGTAGACAACATTCCATTAGAACTACTGACAACCTTGGGAGAGCCAGTCCTGACAGAACTCTACCATCTGGTGAGCAAGATGTACGAGACAGGCGAAATAGCCTCAGACTTCAAGAAGAATATAATTATTCCAATTCCAAAGAAAGTTGTCAGATGTGAAAATAACCGAAATATCGCTTTAATAAGTCACAGCTGCAAAATACTAACGCGAATTATTTTCAGACCAATGGAAAAACTGGTAGAAGGCGACCTCCGGGTAGATCAGTTTGGATTCCGTAGAAACGTTGGAACACGTGAGGCAATACTGACCCTACGACTTATCTTAGAAGCTAGATTAAGGAAGGGCAAACCTACGTTTCTAGCATTAGTAGACTTAGAGAAAGCTTTTGACAATGTTGACTGGAATACTCTCTTTCAAATTCTAAAGGTGGCAAGGGTAAAATACAGGGAGGGAAAGGCTATTTACAATTTGTACAGAAACCAGATGACAGTTATAAGAGTAGAGGGACATGAAAGGGAAGCATTGTTTGGGAAGGGAGTGGGGTAGGGTTGTAGCCTCTCCCCGATGTTATTCAATCTGTATATTGTAGAAGCAGTAAAGGAAACAAAAGAAAAATTTGGAGTAGGTATTAAAATCCAGGGAGAAGAAATGAAAACTTTGAGGTTCGCCGATGACATTGTAATTCTGTCCGAGACAGCGAAGGACTTGGAAGAGCACTTGAACGGAATGGACAGTGTCTTGAAAGGAGGGTATAAGATGAACATCAACAAAAGCAAAACGAGGAAAATGGAATGTAGTTGAATTAAATCGGATGATTCTGTGGGCATTAGATTAGGAAATGAGACACTTAAAGTAGTAAAGGAGTTTTGCTATTTCGGGAGAAAATAACTGATGATGGTGGAAGTAGAGAGGATATAAAATGTAGACTGACAATGGCCAGGAAAGCGTTCTAAAGAGGAGAAATTTCTTAACATCCAGTATAGATTTTAGTGTCAGGAAGTCGTTTCTGTTAATACTTGTATAGAGTGTAGCCATGTATGGGAGTGAAACGTGGACAATAAATAGTTTGGACAAGAAGAGAATAGAAGCTTTCGATATGTGGTGCTACAGAAGAATGTTGAAGATTAGGTGGGTAGATCATGTAACTAATTCGGAGGTATTGGATAGGATTGGGGAGAAGAGACATTTGTGTCACTACTTGACTAGAAGAAGGGATCGGTTGGTAGGACATGTCCTGAGGCATCAAGGGATCACAAATTTAGCGTTAGAGGGCAGTGTGGAGGGTAAAAATTATAGAGGGAGACCAAGAGATGAATACACTAAACAGATTCAGAAGAATGTAGGTTGCAGTAGGTACTGGGAGATGAAGGAGCTTGCACAGAATAGATTAGCATGGAGTGCTGCATCAAACCAGTCTCAGGACTGAAGACCACAACAACAACAAAGACGGTATTTACTTGCATTTGAAATTAAAGCACCTCTACTTAGCGTGCTGTTATTCCATTATTTCGCAAGTGTTAATACGCAGCAGAATAATAAGCAGTTGCTAAACGAAAAAGCCGGCGCCTCACATCTGTAATCAACGGATCGCACCTAACTTGGATGGGGGGCGAAGTGATTCGGCTGTAAGATCAGAGCTGGTTCGGCAGTGTCGGAGGACAGACGTGTTGTCTGTCACGGTCAGTGTCAGTTAAGATTTCTTTAGTAATCTATCATTTACAAACGTAGAGGTGATTCGGTAGTCTCGGAGGGCAGAATTGTCTTCGGCCGTGGTATTAGTTAAGGCTCAATTTGCAGTGTCTAGTTTCTAAATGTGAGAGCTGGTTAGGAAGACTCGGAGAACAGTCATGTCTGCTGCGGTCGGTGTCATGTTGAGACTTTATTAGCAATGTGCAGTTATGTGGACGTGTAGTTGAAAGCAGTGTGACTGTAATTGCAGAAATACGCAGTTCATTAATTTGATGAAGAATAGAAATTATTTGTGACTCTAAATTGGAATGTAATTGCGCAGTGTCTCTTGTTCTGCCAGTAAAAAGCAAGTGGCGTTCTGTATAAACAAAATGTTTTTAAATGTAATCATTTCTAAAATAACAGTTCCTCGCTAAGTGTTTCTTACAGCCCCCACTTTCGGGTTCACGACCAACGTGCTGTTTTCTGCGCAGGGGACAACAACTGTAGAAGACTGCAGGTTGGTGAACATTTATTACAACTTAAGCATTCCACTCAGGGCGATGCAAGCAAATACGCACCTCACCTGTACTAAAATCTTAGTACAAATGAGATCAATGACACGTCATCCGTCGTAACACAGAGGAAGGATGAAGGAAAGAAATATTTTCGAGAGAAATGGTTCATGATATATATCTTCTTTTCTTACTTTCCAGCTTTCCATAATGTGACGACATAGAGATTGTGAACCCAGAATTCATATGTAAGATGGTAAAGGGGAACATTTGTCAGTTTGTTGGTCCTCAAGTGCTTATCTCTAGTTTACACCCATGGGGACTCTGTTATAAGGTGTTGATGTACTCAGGCGTAATACATTACTTAAGTTCAGAATTTGAAGAAAGAATTGTACAAGTAGAATGTGTGTGAACCACTTTAGTTGGTCTGACAACTTCGTAACGTTTTTCTCTAGCACATTTGGTTTCGAAAGAGGAAAAAAACTTGACGCAGTATTATACCCAGAAGATCAAATGATGCAGGACGTAAACAGATTGTATTACACTAAACGATAATGAGGTCTTTTGTTAACAAAGTTGGAAAAATGAGCACAAGGTTCTTCATTTAACGAAACAAAGACGGAAAAACAGACGGTTCTGCGAAATCACGCTGTGAAAGCATTCAGTTTGGAACAAGGTAATGGAGTGAAAATGTAAGCTGGGCGTGCTTTAGAATCGATTTCTACCTCTCATTAAACCTCTCTGCTGGCCGTATCCTAGTGACGGCTTCTTTGGCGAACTGCGAGAAACATCGCCGATCTGATTCATTTATTTAACCTGGCAAGATTAGGGCCATCAGGTCGTGTCTTACATCTAACCAGGCAGTCTACTTATTTTGCTTTCATATGTTTTAGTAGGCATGTTAAACTAAATCCAGTACAAAAAATGAAGTAAACAATTACAAAGCTACATTAGGAAAAATACATACGCCTACAGTTTATATTGGTAGATGATAAGTAGTACTATAATTAGACATTATGACAAAGAGAGATTTTAGGTAGGAATGCTAGCAGCAGGGTGTAGAAGTCCGCTGTTTGTCCGCTGGTGTGCGTAGTAACTGGAGTTGCTGAGCGAGGGCCGAGATCCGGTTCGTCGTGTTATGTAGGACTGCGGTAAGTGTGCGCACCGTATTTGAAGATTATGGGTTTCCTCTACCTTTGTGACTATGAGTCGGTGTTCTCAGAGTCTGTACGTTTCTAAACCCCTACTGCTTAAGTTTGTGGACGCTGAGCTGTGTCAATCAGTGAGCAGTTACAGTGCACTGTGGTGGTATTTTCCGATACTACGGAGACTGGAGACAACCTTTGGATGACTTCAAACGGTGAAGAATCATGGGAAAACTGGAAGAAAGAGGAAGTGTGACAAGTGTAGCCCGGGAGGTTGGTAATGCTCACAGCATTGTTTAACGGGCATGGGGAGCGTTCCACAACACAGGCGCCAGTGCTTGAACGAAAGGAGGTGGTCGACCACGGCCATTTGCATCGTCTGACAATGTTCAACAGCCAGCCTCATTTTCCGTTGTGTGATTCACCATTTCGTGATATACATTCGATTTGCCCCCTCTTACTCCAACATACACTTCCGGTTAGATAGGGATTTAAATGAACCGTGCGCTAGCAATGGCGATTATCACCGAAACAATCGTTTTATCTGTTAATTTTTTCCAAGCCAGTTTAATGGGTTTGTTAAACCTTCTCGGAAGGACCGGTTTTTGAAATAACCTATTTTCGTTTTTCTCCCGATTGTTTCTGTACTAAACGTCGAAATCCTTAATCATTCTCAGATACATAGAATCAAAATATTAAATTAAACAGGCAAATAAAAGAAAATTTAGTCCGTCCTCAGTCTGTTGCTTTTCTCGAAATGTCACTATTATTCTCCTCTTATTCTAGTTATTTTGAAACTCTGCTTAAGAAATTATGTTTTAATTTGGCAGACAAATCTTTAACCTCTTAAAGCAAATGAGACATTGTACTTTATTACTGCGTCAATTCTTAAAAATATTTCCCGGGTACAGTTGGTGCCAGTCTGCAGTACAACGGGCATACGGAGACTACAGTGAGAAACTATGGTACGAGTCAAGTAGGCGCAAGTCTTGCACAGAGGACGTACACGCATATCGTAATGCATGACACATTGAAACATGGACACTATTGTCTCAGCAATGTTGTACCAATCTTATGCCATGTGTTTGTTGCTCGTTTCTGTCGGCAATCTTATTAACATAACAGTGACCACTTTTCCCATTTTCTATAATAAAGCAAAATTTATTAGCAACTTCTATGAAAAATTACTCCTTTTCCAAAAACGGTTTATTTAAAAGTTACAAACTGTATCGCTGCTGCTCGGCTAATTGATATTTCGGTGATTTACTCGGATATTAGCAAACATCCAATGGCAGGCGTAAAGATTTTCTCTAAACCATCTCTGCGCTCAATGGTGCAATATCTGGCTGATACTCTTTGAGATTTCACAGTAAAACAAGTGGCAACATACAGGTGCAAGCCACTTGAGTGCAGGTTTTAATGCTGTAAGCCAGCATCTACCATTCAATTGCATACCGGTTAGTAGCCGGTCGTATGATGTTGTTGGAAACAGCACAAGTGCACTGCTCAAGGAACAGTGTCAAATGTAAATGGCGTTCGTGATGTGTAGTGGCGTTAGCTAGACGGCCAAAACGAATTATTCATGCCGTTAAAAAGGGCTTTGCTGTTGTATTGAAGCTCTGTTACTAAATACAATTGTCTCTCCCTACAGAACGTATCCGTCAACTGTGGCCTATATATAGCGGTATCCGTTTGATGGAGGTAACACGCCCAAAATGTGTATGTGGACGTGTCGGAAATGCTCTGTTATCTCTGGGAAACGTTCCAACGGTTTATGCGCATGTCTGCCAAACTTTACACCAATGTCATACTACACAAGTTCCCAACCATTGACGACAATTTTTGTTTATGCTGCGCTACGCACACCTCCCTATCATCAGCTTAATGCTTACTTTCGTTCTAGGGTAGGCGAAGTTATGGATATTGTATAAAACTGTTGTACGTAGGATTTCAGGCACAAAAGATCTGAGACAGGGTCTGAAAACACCACACCAAATATGTTCCTCTGCTTCTAATAACTGTAGTCTGTAACTGTTCCTTCAGTTAACTGTCCGTAGTGTTTCCCACTCCTGTTAAGTGTATCTTCTCTGTTGCAAAATGGCTGACAAGTTTTAGATAGCGGAAATGTTTCAAGTTTGTGGTCCATATTAATTGTGAATGTTCTGGCCTTGACGTAAAGACAGAAGTGCAACACTCCTTTGCATGTGGCTAACAGCCCTCTGTCACCATGCTGTCCACTTGATCTTACAGGAGAAAGGAGAAAAACCCAAGGGTTTACAAGTCTTTCCGACGTACTGATAGAGGTGGGCCAGTAGCCTGCTAGCTAGCGTCTGCCACTATAGCTAATGATGCATTGCTTACACTGTGGTTCAAAAGCGTTGGTCTCTATAAGTTTCATTTATATTTTGAAAGGTGCCCTGCGTCTCTAGTGTCCTTTGCTGGGGAGGTCAGCTTGTGGTGTCATTGTGTGACAGAGCTGCTGCCAATGGCGCCAGACTCTTCACCGCTCACAATAGGTGTATTCAACACAAGTTCGAGATTTCCAGGAATCTTATTACTTAGTTGGGTGAATGTTCCATAGATCATGTGAATGATTCTGTTACCGAAATAATGTGGGATGAGTGAGGATATATATATATATATATATATATATATATATATATATATATATATATATATATATATATACTTTAATAACTGGTAATAAATGTCATATGTCCCTCACTAATTTTTCCCTCCCTATTTGCTGCAAATCGGTCGGGGGTGGTGGTGTGATATGTCATTAAATCATTAATGACTTCTATTTTCTGCTTTAATGGACAAATAATGACTGCTGAAATTGTATGCCTATAGAATGTTACCTGCTTCTGGTGCAGAATACATTTTTCTTCCTTCATTAATAGACCATATCCGCTTATCCGGCTGATCATTGCTGTGAGGTTTCCCTCATGGAATGCTCCCACGTGAGAAAATATTAGGATATCATCAAGATAAACGAAAAATAAATACAGTCCCCTTAACACCTCATCCACGAAAATCTCTCATGTCAGAACGAAAATTTTTAAATCGAATTGCTTGTGTAGATATTCATAAAGACTAAGCAGTTGTAGGCGCGACAGGCTACAGAGTTCTGCAAGAGCGCCAATTTACAAGTGAAGGCACTGATCAGTAATGATAACTCGATTCTACATGAAAAGAATGAACCATGCTTGTGAATTTATTGCACCCGTTGTATTTAAAGGATGAAAAAGCAAGCTGCTCTACGTGATCGACGAGCGTTCTGACTTAAACGGGTACCAGTCAGCCAGTATGAGAATACATTGCCAGCCACACCTATCCATCTTATGGCAGCCAGCAACTAGGGTTTAAAAATGTTTGATACTTGTGAGGTGGAATGGACCTGGTCAGCAAGAAGTACAAGTTTAAAGTCATGTACGCATGTGTGGCAGAACTAATTTCAGGTACGGAATTAATCAGTCAACAAACGCTTGAGATTGATCCCTGTCAGAATGGCGCAGATTATGACGGATGGTGAAGTCATTAGAGTTACTACAGGCGACGTACCTCGATAGGACAAAAAGCTAGACAGGAAGTTGATGTCCAGATGGGTAAAATGCAGCGAACCATTTGGTGCCATATCAAAATTACACCTGTCCAGCGAGTCTTTCAACGTCCGAGAAGATTAACACCCGACAGTTTTACTGTAGCAAAAGGAGAGTTTCAAGAGAGGCTGGAAGTGGCATTATATGCAGATCAGGCAGCTGAAGGGCACCGGCACTCCATTTGCTGAAAATGAAGGACTGTAGTTTGAGGACCAGTGGAGATTACCATATATGAAACGCACTTACCGTCACTGACCGCCATCCAGTCCCTTATATCTGGAGCCGAGCGTCCGCTACGGTCGCAGGTTCGAATCCTGCCTCGGGCATGGATGTTGTGATGTCCTTAGGTTAGTTAGGTTTAATTAGTTCTAAGTTCTAGGCGACTGATGACCTCAGAAGTTAAGTCACATAGTGCTCAGAGCCACTTGAACCATTTTTTGAACCAGTACCTAATAAAATTGATGTCACCAGTGTATTAGAGCTGCAGTCTTAAGGTGATAGATTGTGAGAGGGCTTGCAATCAGATATTTTTAACAGAGAAGGATCCACCCAAGACTGCAAAAATAACACCGTTTTTTTTAATATCTATGTATTTCATTCGTCCTGAAACATGCCACCCAAAAATGCAAGCGATTTGTAGGTGAGGTGTTAAGAGAATTGGTTTCGTGTTTTGTTGATCTTGATGGTATCCTAAAAGCTTCTCAAATGGCAGCACCTACATGGCAGAGTAGTGTCCTGTTAGATATATGGTATAGCAATAAACAAAGAGAAAGACATTCTGCAGCAGAAGCAGAGAACATTCCACAGGCATACGTTTTGAGCAGTCCGTATTTATCCGTCGAAGGAGGAAATCTAAGCCATTAAAGGCATAACACAGCTTTACTCCCAACGTATTTCCAGCAGTTAGAAAAAGAAAACTTAAGTTGGGAAAAATGATCTTTTTTACCTTCTGTAGAAGGAGTTCACTATAGAACCACAAAAAATTTTAATCAGTTTCCGATTAACATGAAAGCAAATTTAAAATCATATTTAACACCATTTCTCCAGTTGACGTATTTCAATTTGAAAAATTGGCAACCAGTAACAAAAAGAACTTCTTCTTAAGTATAGTTGCACGAGTAGGACTAAAAACATATTGTGTTCATTGATGTTAACACTAATCGCATACACATATCCTATAAACTGAATCGTTCCACATTATTTCGATTAAAGACTCATTCACATGATCTATGGAGCATGCAACCAACTAGCAAAGTAATGAGATTCCTGGGAATCATGAACTTCTATTGAACATACCTGCTGGCAGCGGTGAAGTTTCTGGTGGCGTTGACTGCAGCACTGTCAGGCAATGGCACTGCGAACTGACGTCCCCTGCAGAAGATGCCAGACATGCAGAATGCCTTCGGAAAGGGAAATGCAGACTTGCAGAAAGCAGTGCTCTTGCTCCACCCACTCTCTCTACAGTTGTATATGCTAGCCAGTAGGCCATCGGCTCAACTGCACACCAATATGTCGGAAAGACTTCTAAGTATTTGGGTTTTTTCCTCCTATAATTTCACCGGTGCTCAGACCAAGTGAAACACATATGGCCTAGAGCTGTTAGCCATATACAGAGCTGTGCGGCACTTTCGTTCATACGTGGAAGATAGACCGGATGCATTAATATGGACTAGGAAAAAATCAAACCGGCCGTTGTGGCCGAGCGTTTCTAGGTGCTACAGTCCTGAACCGCGCTGCTGCTACGGTCGCAGGTTTGAATTCTGCCTTGGACATTGATGTGTGTGACGTCCTTATATTAGTTAGATATAAGTAGTTTTTTGTCTAGGTGTCTGATGACCTCAGATGTTAAGTCCCATAGTGCTTAGAGCCATTTGAAACATTGTTGAAAAAATCAAATTTTCTTTTAGTAAGCTCAAGAATAGCTGTTCTCCACCATAGTTACGCCAGCTAGAATTTAACAGCCGGACACATAAAAGGGGCACGAAACGTGATAGTGGATTTTTGTTTCTCGAAAATTGGGGCTATCTCGTGTACCATTAACTAGAGGCGACACAGAACAGAGCAAGCTATGGATAGTCGACTCCAAGAATAGTTACAGAATACTTCAGTTCCTCCGTTTCTTAAGCGAGTGCAGCTATCAGGTGCAGAGGATCTACACCCTTTATGCCTGAAACGCTGCTTAAATGTGTTTTTGCAAGTACCCGTAACATTGCCCAACCTAGCGCAAAAGGAAACATTAAGCTCATTAGGAAAGGTGTGAATGGTCAAATGTAACAAAAGGCTGCCATCAGTGGTCGAGAATGTGCGTAGCCTGTCAGCGGTGCAAAGTAGGTAGACATGTGTACAAACGTTTGCGAGAGTTCGAGAACACAACAGGAGTTTTCTCCCTCGTCTACATTGGTCTACTGCTGTAATCAGAACGATTTCGATATATTTACAGCATATACATTCTATGTGCAGAGTCAATTCCAATTAATGACATATCGGCAAAGACAGCAGCAAGGACTTTTTTAACGGGTGTATAACCCGTTTTGACTGTCTAGTTCACGTCACTTAAGATCACGGACGACAATTCGAGTCGACGTTTTTCTCTCTGGTGTGCAGTTTCCAACACCATAATACCACCAGGCACCACAAGGCAAGCAACGGAATGGGACAATGGGGGCATATAACATCAAAAACTGCTGTTAGGTGCCCGTGTATAAGCCAGACATACGGGCATAGACAACAGAGATTGTTTAGAGAGAAGCTTTCCGCCTACCATCGGAACATTTCCCAACACATCAGATTCCAGCGGAGAGAGCACTGCCAAATTAGATGCAGCAAATCAAAGTCCAAATGCGCAGACTACGACTTATACCATTATATCTCCATGGGAGCAGGAAGTTTTTGTACACAGAGAAATGGAAACGTGTCCTCATGTAATGTTAAAAATCGATGCAGTTCTGCCAGCTTTAACCACCACACTCTTCGCCGTTCAGAGATTTAAAGCGTAATCAACATACGGTACACACAATGTACAGAATATCGATAAGTCACAGACGATGTCACTCAAAAGAGTAAAACCCTCGTATTTTCTAACACTGGGATCCCATGTTGAGCGTCAGGAAACCTACGACTCCTCATCAGTCACTTCGAGTCCAAGATGTAGTAGGACTAGCTACGCAATCCCAGGAACGGCGAGAGGAGGTGAAGGGTTGAGAGGAAAGGAGGGTTAGCATAGACTTCGGACTAAGGTGCCCAATGTATTTTATTTTTTCTTTGAAATGCATCACTTTCCACTGCTGTTATGTTCACTGTTTGTTTTTTTGTTTGACAGTTCCCTGTTTACTCAAGTCCTTGTCCAGTCTCATTAACCATTTACGTAAAATAAAACAGCTAAGTCGAATATTACTGACTTTTTGAATGGGTATTATAAAATAATGGAAAGAAACGATAAATTTAATTTTTAAACTTTACGAATGTGAGGAAATGTTTAGAATACCTGGATTAAGTGGAAGACAAAACGTCTCGGTCTCCAGAATTAGATAACAGATAATAGAGAAGGGGTATATCTGAGGTAAACTGTTGTTCCTCATATTCCTTCTCCAAATTTTTAATAATAATTTACAGTTGATAGGCACGCATGCCTAGTGGCCAAAGCAGAAAAAAATTGAGAAGACTTATATATGAGGTAGCGTTCTTGGAAAATCCCTTGAGCAGTATATAATCAAGAAGGGACTATAAATGTAATCAGGACTGTAATTCATGATTAAATTATTGTAGCTAATCAAATAAATAGTGCAGAACCCTCCGAGAGAAGAGGAACAGTGCACTGGTCGACATTGCTGAGACTTTAGGCTAGGGAATTATTGACGAATGCATTGTTAGAAGAAAAAGAGGGGGAGTGTGAAGTTAATCTCGACCTGTTGTTGAGGGCCAAATGAATCAGAAGACTCTAAATTTATTAACTGATTGAGTTTCTGATACAGAACTTGGGGGGCTGAAGTAGAAGACAGGAGGGGCTAACGCCTTGGTCTGTTAAGGGAATAAATTTACAATGGATAGTGAGGAACTGAAACAGAAAAGTGGCTGTAATGGTTTAGTGCGATTTTCCATAAAGGGTATGAGTTTCAGCATCGAATGTACCTGGTATCAGGCTTGGGGTGTACTAACTCAAAAGATAATTTAATATAATTTTACCAATCAAAAGATTGGTGTAATGTATGAGGGAAAACATGTAAAGGTTATATTGAAATATGAACCACCGCCACGGTCGCAGGTTCGAATCCTGCCTCGGGCATGGATGTGTGTGATGTCCTTAGGTTAGTTTGGTTTAAGTAGTTCTACGTTCTAGGGGACTGATGACCTCAGAAATTAAGTCCCATAGTGCTCAGATCGATTTGAACCATTTTTATGTGAACGAGCGTCAGAGCTTGGAGTATATGTACAATGGACGATAGGTTCATTAAGTTGATGTCGAGGAAGCAAGAACACAAAGGTATGTGTTAGTATCAGATGAAAGAAAGCTGATGAATAAAATGTATAAACAGGTAAGCGATGAAATCTAGAATGGACAAAGGGAATGCAGGCAGAGGTACGACATGTTATTTGAATTACGATCACAGCATAGACAAACACAATATAAAATGACAGTAGATGTTGAAGTAGAAGGGCTAAACCTGCAGTCTATAGTCAAGGGAATGGTGAATAACGCCAAAGTTATTATAATTTGGACACAGCAGTACTTCTAGGCTACTTGAAGCAGAATTTTATAACAGCGTTGGAGAACAGAATGACATGTGGTATTCTGCAGGGTGATTACACATACAAGGAGTGAATGAAAAAGAGAGTGGTAAAGTTATGGGTAAACATTTTATTCGCTCTAGACTGGATGTTTAAGCAAGAAGCGAAGATACGTATTGCAGAACAGCAACTAAGGCTACCGTGTAAACACATCAGCACGTGTTTTCCTGCAGTACAATCTTCATTAGGATATAATGTAACAAGGAAAGGAAATTGAAGAAGTTCCGATAGAGAGAATTTGAAGGGCGGGGGTGACTAAAAAGATAATATTCTTGCTAACTGTGGATGAATAAGACCACAACCAGGTGACCCTGTATCTCCAAACCTACTTTCGCCAGTCCTAGAAGAAACCAGTATCTAAACCGTATGGGAGAACTAAGGCAATCAATGTTCCGGGAAAGAGATTAAGTAACTTGAGAGTTTCTTATGATATTATGTGGGAATGCCCAAAGAAAGACAGGAAGAAAGCAGTGGGTATCAGATGTTGAATAAACGTTCATTGACAAAATGGAAAGAATAAATAGCTTGAAACGGCACTCAAAGAAGGGATGGGAGGTGGTAAAAAAAGTAATAATCATAGATTGAACCCCAGTTTACCAAAGAAGACAGATGGTATACAGACTTACGAAAGTCAGCTAGATTAAAATGCAATGGGAAGCCTAAGATCCCCAGACACGAAAGAACATATCTTGCATTCTTATTCATAGAGGCCGCATCACCTAATAATTGAATCATCTGATGATGATGAGGATGATGATATGGCCATATTATACAGGATAACAAAGCATTAACTTTGCATTCGTTTTAATGCCAAGCTAAATTACAGGAAAATTAAATATAAATTATAAATAACTGTTCAGTATTGTACAATAATGTTTACGTAATTTTGAAAGGAATAGAATGTAATAATATATGGCCTTTTAAGAGAGCAAATAGAAAATGAAATTAAATAAATGAAAGACAGGAGCAAGTATTCATCTTGTTGATAACACTGCACGCTGGGAGGTGAGGTGAGACCATGTAGGCAACAACGGTGAGAGTTAAAGATATTTTAAATTTATTTAAGGATGAAAATGAGAGTACAAGTAACTATCAGTCACAGGACAGAGACAGTAATTACATTTAAGAATGGTACAGAAGAGAAGAAAGATTTGAAGAATTAAATGTGTATTATATATAAGATACAAGGAACGAAGAGGAAATGGATGATATTAAATGAAGAAACAAAATGAGGTAGGTATAGGTCTTTAGGTCTTAAAAGAGTGGTTGTGGAATTGTGTCTATTATCTTGGATGCCCTATTTTAACTACATCTGTCAGAAAGTATGTGTGTGTGTGAGGGGGGGGGGGGTTGCAAGAACGTGCATAAGTGACTTTGTTTTTAGGGGTCATCTGTCTTCTAATTGGTTTGACGCGGCCTGCCACGAATTCCTCTCCTATGCCAACCCCTTCATCTCCAAGTAGCACTTGCAACCTACATCTTCAATTATTTCCTGGATGTGTTCAAATCTCTACCTTTCTTTACACGTCTTAACGGATGTCCTGCCACCCTGTTCGTTCTCCTTGTCAATGTTTTCCATATACTCGTTTACAGTCCGATTCTGAGCATAACCTCCTCATTCATTACCTTATCAGTCCACCTAATTTTCAACATTCGTCTGTAGCACCATGTCTCAAATGCTTCAATTCTCTTCTCTTTCGTTTCTCCCACGGTCCATGTTTCACTACCATACAATGCCGTGTTCCAAACGTACGTTCTCAGAAATTTCTTCCTCAAATTAAGACCTATGCTTGATAGTAGTAGACTTTTCTCGACCAAAAATGCACTCTTTGCAAGTGCTAGTCTGCATTTCATGTCCTCCTTGCTCCGTTCGCCATTGGTTACTTTGCTGCCTAGTTAGCAGGGTTCTTTAACTTCATCTACTTATTGGTCATCAATCCCGATGTTAAGTTTCTCGCCGTTCTCATTTCTCCCTACTTCTCGTTACTTTCGTCTTCCTTCGATTTAATCTGAATAAATGTCCTGCACTCTCTAGCCTGTTCTTCCCATTCAGCATATTATGAAATTCTTCTTCAATTTCATTCAGGATTGCAGTGTCATCAGCGAATCGTATCATTGAAATCCTTTCACCTTCAATTTTAATTCCACATCTGAACCTTTATCATCCCTGTCTTACACCCTTTCTAATCCGAACGCTCCGTTCTTGGTCGTTCAGTCTTATCATTCCCCCTTACACATATTGTGTATTACTTATTTCTCCCTACAACTTAACACTATTTTTGTCAGAATTAGTCTTGCAACTTCAGAGTTGCCTCTATTGTGCTTTTACCTTTTCTAAAGCCAAACTGATCTTCATCTAGCACATCTTAAATTTTATTTTACGTTCTTCTGTATATTATTCTTGTCAACAAATTGAATGCTTGAGCTGTTAAGCTAATTGTGTGATATTTCTCGCTCTTGCAGTCTTCGAAATTCTGTGGATGATATTTTTCCGAAAGTCAAATGGTATGCCGCTAGAGTCCTACACACCAACGTGAATAGTCGTTTTGCTGCAAATGATTTTAGAAATTCTAATGGAATGTTATCTATCCCTTCTGCCTTATTTGATCTTCAGTCCTCCAAAGTTCTATTAAATTCGGATTCTAATACTACATCCCCTACATCTTCTAAATCGATTCATGTCTTCTCTCTTATTCAATCAGACAAATTTTCCCCTCAAAAAGGTTTTCAATGTATTCTTTCCACCTATCTGCTCTTCTCTGCGTTTAACAGAGGAATTCTATTTGCACACTTCTTATTACCACCCTTCCTTTTAATGTCAAAGAAGGTTGTCCTTCCGACAGTCATTTCTTTTTCGATTTCTTCGCGTCTTTCATACATCCATTTCGTCTTTGCTTCCCTGTACCTCCTGTTTATTTCATTCCAAAGTGACTCGTATATCTCTACACCTGAATCTCTCTGTACACTTTTCGTACTTACTCCTTTCATCGATCGACCGAAGTATTTCTTCGATTACCCATCTATTCTTCGCAGTTACCTTCTTTGTGCCTGTGTTTTTCCCTCCAACCTCTGTGACTGCCCTTTTTAGAGATGTCCATTCCTCTTCAACTATATTGATACCGAGCTATTCTTTATTGCTGTATCTATAGCTTTAGAGAACTTCAAGCGTATATCGTCATTCTTTAGTACTTCCGTATCCCACTTATTTGCGTATTGATTCCTTCTGACTAATGTCTTAAACTTCAGCCTACTCTTCCTCACTGGGCCGGATGCCTCCCTGAATCCTAGAAGCGAATTGCAACACGCACAGCTGCATGGGCGGCTCAGATTCGCACAGGTTAATAGAAAAACAGCCTCTAAGATCTCATGTGTGGCAGCGTGTTGTAGGTTATAAGACATTGAACTATTTTTAGTCATTTAAAATGTTTTTGTCTGAATTTTCGAGATATCCTCTGCAAGTGTTGAAAGAAAGAAACTGTCAAAATAAAAATAAAAAAACAGAAAAGCGCAGGTTCTTGGAGAGTTAGTTAATGTATAACATGATTATCATTCATCTTAGTTACTAAAGAGAAAACTAATTGTACTGCAGTTTTAGTTATTTCATTACCAAAGAATCATTACAGCTTCATAATTTAATTTAAAAATAATATCCCATTATCAAACTGAAATCAAACTTTTCATTGCTATTTTCAGTAAATGTGTCTCTGTATTAAACTCTGTGTCCCTCAGTGAATTGCCTAACAGTGAACACAATGTCAGAGTACAACCTACCTCTCTTAAAACACGTTTTCTCTTCTAATAGGTCATTTTCAACAATTACTGCTAGTTTCTGTGCCGTTTTACGATATACTTTGTACCCTGTGTTTAGCAGGGTGATGCACTATAGTTTTCGTAATTACTTCTGAAACCGATCGTGTAAATAGGTATTATTGTTGCTAATTTCCTGTCCTCTGGAATATTCTGGTTTGTCCAGCTTCCGTTAATATAGTTGAGAAATCAAACGTTCACTTTGGAAGAGGCATAATCAATGAGTTACCCGTTAATTCAATCCATCGCCACAGTTTTCTTTTTATCTCATATTTCTTCTAATTTCTTTACTTCTTTTCCACCTGCAGTGATCCCTTCCTCTTCATGATGCTTATCATTTTGGTCCAGTTTTTAATTTACATCGTGTTTTGTTATTAAAAGTTTATCATAGTAGTCCAGCCGTTGTCTCTTACTTATCATTTCTAGTCTTACATCACATTTTGTAAATTTTTATTCAAGTTCATCGTCAGCTGATAAGCAGGTTCCTCTCTAGCCATAGACAACATTCTCTGATTGCGAAATGAATCTATTGCACAATTTTTGATTGATTTTCCGACACAGTACTACAGCTTCTATAGCCAATGTTTTGTACATCTTTCTGTACTCAGCTGTCCTGTTCTGTTACCGTTTATATCATTTTTTCCTCATCGTCAGTCTATCTGCATCATTATTCCCATTTTCAGTCAACAATATTACTTTCTTAAGGACCGTCGTTGTTACTACATATTCAACAGTTTAATATGTTAATATGAGGAAACACTGAATCGAATACGATTATACTAACGACCTGCATTATTTATGTCGTCTGATTGTTGGTGTAAATGTATCGATGTCATGGGTAACTGGAACCTGTATGTAGTCGCCATTTAAATGAGGTGTTTATAGAGAGATAATTGTGGGATTTTTTATATTAACCGCTACTTTGCTGTTCCAGAGAGTACATTACTAAATGTGACAGTGAAAAATATTGTTATCACTATGTGGTCCAATAGCTGGCTCAAATGGTACAAATGGCTCTGAGCACTATGCGACTTAACTTCTGAGATCATCAGTCGCCTAGAACTTAGAACTAATTAAACCTAACTAACCTAAGGACATCAATAAAATCCATGCCTGAGGCACATTTCGAACCGGCGACCGTAGTGGTCTCTCGGCTCCATACTGTAGCGAGCGCCTAGAACCACACGACCACTCCAGCTGGCCCAATGGCTGGTCATAGTAGGAGTTTGTATAGGTCCACAGTAATAACAAGATTCTTAAATCAATGTATCTTTGTGTTTTAAATG
The DNA here is from genome assembly GCF_023897955.1 of Schistocerca gregaria. Classification (NCBI taxonomy): domain Eukaryota; kingdom Metazoa; phylum Arthropoda; class Insecta; order Orthoptera; family Acrididae; genus Schistocerca; species Schistocerca gregaria. The sequence continues at coordinate 873,461,532 of NC_064922.1, forward strand.
TAAGGTACGTTGTGTGGCTGTAGACAGCATAGAGAGGATCGTATTCATTACAGCATGGTAGTAAATCTTTAAAATGAATACTTGCGTAAAACCATGTACGCTTACAATACCAGATAAAGGAGCAATGTTAACAGGATCAGCTACAAGAAATTAACAAATAAAATAAAAATAAAAGAGGCTTCTTAATAGGAAGTGTAAAATTTATTGAGAATTAAAGGCAATTTGAGATGTAATAGGGAAACAGTAAACTTCAGCCAAACGATGTGTGTATCAAGTCCACGGTGATGCCGATTAGGTAGCCGTTTTCCATTGCCATTGTGCTCAGCCGACGACGTATGGGACGTATCCGTAGTAGACCTGCTCGCTGCCACGCAGGGTCTCCCTGGGTGCAGCAGGGATCGGCACTGGGCCAGGACGTGGTAGGGGCAGAGGGCCGGGCACAGCCAGAGCCATGCACACCACAGCCAGCACCACAAACAGGAACACCTGCGGCAAAGAGAACATCTCTGGTCAGAGAGTGGACTGCACACGTCAGCCAGCACGACAGCAGGAACATCTGTGGCAGTAAGAAATCGGAGGCTTCATAGCACAGCCAGATCTATGACAAGAATATCTCGGCTCAGTGACAGTGTACCACAAGGACACTACAACAGGCACACCTTCGATGAAAAGAACCATAGTCAACACAGTGTACACTACATCAGCTCGAGTGTCTGTTGCAAGACTAATATCTATGGTCTGTGATCAAGCATATCACCCTACGTCTGCATCATCAAAAAGGCTGACTTTGTAGGATACACATCACTTATATTATATAGTAGCTATATTTGCTGTGACATTAACATTACATTTTATGATTAGTGGATATATACATCAAACTGCTGTATACATTTGTGCGAAATCTCATTTTTCACATAAAAGTGACGTTGCTTCTTTGTAACGCAATCCTTATACGGTTTCAGTCAGTATTTTGTAGATTATCCTATGTTCCTGTGCAGCAATGTTCCTCGCCTCCATATCGCTGGTGAAAGAGTAGAAATGTGTTCTTTATGGTGCTATCGAAACAGTCACAAAGAGCGATGGCATACTTTATAAAGTAACCACAGTATTTAACTCAATGAAACTAAGCATTTAAGGCAATGAGTGTTACCTCTATTAGCATTGCGAACATCACACTAGATTGATATGATAAACGGGTAGGTTTAAAATCGAGGTCCTTCCCGTTGTTTCCCTAACTCACTTGCGGCAAATTGTGGAATGGTTCCTCAAAGAACTGAGGAATGATGTCTTACATACCGTCGCTAGTCTTTCATCCATCCCTCAACGACCTCCATGGTCCATACGAACTTCTGTTCTGTCTCCAACGGTATTAATGTTGATGAGATATCAAAAACTTACCTGCCTTTGCTCTCTGTTAACTTCAGAATTATATATGATGCTCTTAGGATAACAGCAGAATTAACCCTCATAAGATAAAGAAGTTCCTCCGATATCATGATAACATAATCCTTACCTATTTCCTGCCGAAACTCATTTCCCTGATGTATTTCACAGGCATTAACGTATATGGGTTTTAAACCATGATTTTTCATTGAAGCTTCTAATGAAAACCTGCGTGCCAAGTGTGCCTATTTATCTTCCTTTGCCACAAAGAAGCTAACGGAGCCATAGTTGTCTTAACTCAGTTTAGCGCTAAGCATGGATATATTTCTTAATAACTCCCCTTTTATTCTGTTGTACGGATATATATGATTTAATGACTAACATTTACTGAAACCATCATTGATAACCTTCTTCTTATGTTACACCTATTCTGTGTTTAGTCTTGATGAAAGAAAATGATCATTATGGATGTCTCAATCTCAGTACATGCGATAACCGTTAGTAATAATAAGAGAATTTCTGAAATCTGTTGGATATTTTTACATTGCAAATCAAATGGAGTGCAGGGTTCATTGTAACTTAAGACCTACATACTTCTGACGATAAAATATATGTCAACTAAGTGATACCACATCCATGCTATTACATATAAACATCCAGACCTTAGATATCTAGTCAAACATATAAGTATCATCGGCATCACGGAGATTGGGAGTGAAATTGAGCATTATATTACTGTAAATCAGTTTGCAGTTGAACATATTTTCAGCGTTATGTATATCCTTGTTGCTAAGGTGACAGGCAAATTTTATAGGTAAACTTCTCTTTGTGAGTCAGCGCTGTTATACTTAAGTAAAACGTAATGAGTTAGTATAGCGGTAAAAGGACTGGACGCGCTTAGATGATAAGTGAGGCTCTGGATCCTGAATAAGATTCTTCAAAGAATCTGAAGCGTACACAAAGATTTACTGCCTATGTTGAACCGGTCTTGGTTAAACTGGCATAGTTAATGAAATGTTAACAGAATCTGAAACTTTATTATTTTTTCCAATATGAAGACCTGAGTTACTCATACTGGGAATGTGTAATTAACGTATGTAGATTCAAGAGTGAGTGCTGAATTTCTTTGCAGACTTGTTACGTCAACGTACACTGAGAGAAAGACGAGGCTAACGTCACAATCACTGCATCATATTACCTAACACATTTTCAGTCAATCGATAGAAAACGCTGACAGCCATGATTTTTCAAAATATGCTTCTGTCTAAGTCCTCTCATTACAATTATAAAACGCTTATTAGGATTATGACTGCATTACAGAGGTGGCCCAAAACTACTACTTATTCTGCCCTGACCATCGAAGATCCTTTCCTCTCTGTAGGACAAATCGAAATAAATGGCTGTGTGTTATTACACCGACACACAGAATTTTTGAACAGTTAGGCGTGCTTGAGAGGAATGGTTGGCATAGATTCTCGGTGGTAATTCTACAGTATCTGTAGTACCTTTATTAGCAGAACACTATGTAGTGGACAAGCAAATACATGAATGTTCTGCAGGGAGACATAGAACTAATCTTAACTCGCTACCTTAGGTACATTTCGAAAAGATTCACGTTTCACAAGCTAGAACAACTGCAGGAATTAACTCAAGGATAACATGTTAACTGAAGATATAAAAATGAATATTACTATTTATAGTCTTTCCTTTTTCTTGAGAATCTTCAACAAGTGGAACAAAATTTAACTTGGTAACTTCAGTGGCTTTGCCCTACATTCTTGGTTAGACACATGTCGAATACGTAAAATAACTAGTATCTCTTATAGCAACTGTTTTATCGTAGGCGCTGGAACCACGGGGAATATTCGTAGGCCATCAGAGGGACACAGTTCCTCCTTCAGTCGTTAGGAACGGTTGAAGAAGGGCTCTGTAAAACTATCAGCCTATCTCACTGATCTGAGCAAGCCGTACCTTTGCTGTGCATATTTTGCGCCCGTGTTTGATAGTTTCTTGGAGACCAAACGTCTCCTACGTAGGAATTAACATGGATGACGGATGCACCGATAGTGTGAAAGAAAACTTTCAATTTGGTATGACGTTTCTAGGTCGCTGGAAAGTCTTCGATAAACTTTCGCCATTGTGCAGTAACAATAATGCGATGCTTATGGTATAACATTTGGTTCGAACACTTCATAGGAACTAAAGCGCAAAATGAGAATCAGCGACACTATAAATAATAAAGTCCCCAGGCCCCAAACAACAGTGATAGGTTCATTACTGTCAACTATATGAAGCGTAGTCATAATGTTTTAACTACCACAACAAAAAATAAATTTCATTATTAGTTTTTTGTTCACTTGCAGGTCAATGTCTGCATTCTTGGTACACACTGAAATCCCCCCACGACATTACTGCACTAGACCGCTAGAGTCACCAATGCTAAATTGCGTGACACATCATAGAATATTGCTGAAATGTATGGGATCCATACCAAACATGGGTAACTATATTGAGAAGGACAGCAGAAACGGTCACTGGGTAGCATGATCCTTGGGATCTACGGAAATTCTGGAAACGGTGAACTGTGTAACGCTTCAAGATATACGCAACAGTCCCCCAAAGGCATACTTGGGAAGTTTCAAGAGCCCATGAAGACTTGAGGAGTGTACTAATGCCTCATATGAATCATTCCCGCGTAGTCAAGATTAGTCTAATCTATACGTGCACTGAGTTATGTAAGTCGTCTTTCTTCTCATACTTCATCAGTGAATGGAACGGCTTGAAAACCTAATACGGCATACACCGTGCGCCTGCTCAGCTGAGTGACAACGTGCTTGTCTACCTTACGGAAAGCACATGCTTGCCTACCTTGCTGAGAGCACGGGTTCGATTCCCAGCAGTGGTGGAGATTTTCTCCTCATATGGACTGAGTGTGGCATGATGAGGACATCTTCATCTCATCATGACCGACGCGCAAATCTCCCAATGTGGCTTCACCTGACTGCAGACTTGCACCTGGCGGTCGAACTTCCCCGGATGGAGCCTCCCGACCTATAATGCCACGCGATCATTTCGTTTCACGTCATACAATGGGGAGTGCCCTCTGCCATGAGCATCACAGTGATTTGTAGAGTGTGGATGTAGATGTAGACGTGGAAGCAATTAGAGCAACCATGGACTTTAAGGGGGGGATTAAGCGGGGGGCGGAAACGATTTTCGGTCGAAATGTACCCTCTGCCACACATGGTACTGTGGTTTGTGGGCACACGGTGGATGTAGCTATATAATAACATATTTGATAATTACAAAGAAGTTGACAACCATGGAAGGTAAGAAGATTGTGTCAAATGCGACGAGGCCGCTTCTACCGTGTTCGGCATCAAAAGCAGTATACTCACGAGAGACTTCATGGTGTCGCCTTCGATTTGCTGTCGTCGACTGATGCCGAGGTCTGGCGGCCCCGCCTTTATACTGGTGGTAGTTACGCGAGTGCAGAGTGCACCGGGGATGGGCGTGGCGGAAGGCTGCCAGAGAAAAGTGGCACCAGCCAGGGGGGACCACAGCCTGGCGAGCGTCCCGCGTTGTCGCTACGAGGGCGTCACACGTGCAGCAGCCTCCAGTCAAGGTCACACTCCCTAGAAGAACTGTTACGTAGCCTGGAAACACTTCTCTAAACGACCCAAACCACCAAATCTGTTCTCTGTCGTCCTAGAGGAAGTTTCCAGTATGTTAAGCTTGCAATACGAAGAAGCAATATGTGTAAGGGGAATCTCTCTGAACCACCCTGTCGCTCTCTAGCAGACATAAATATAAAGAAAGACGGAAACAGTTTGACACAGAATTATATACAGTGTTTGCGTATTGTAGATACATACGATGGGGGCAAGGACGAGACAGTGAAATAAGCAAATTATCCTAATACAGGTACGTCTAGAAAGCACTGGTTTCCCCATGCGATTATTGCAGAAGCACAGTCATGTACAAGCTAAAAGACTATTTGGATGATGTTCCTTATTGTTACCGGAAGACTTTCACGTCGTTGTGCCGGAATACGTAGCACAAATGGTTGGCAGTTGATGCAGCGGTCGTGGCTGTCGTAGTTTACCTATACTAGGACCTCCTAGGTCTCCGCAGTTGGCTCTTATAGTTTTTATTGATGTGGGGAAACGTGAAAAATTCGGTGTATTCTATCCCTATTGATAGACTCGATTAAATCAGTGACGCATTGTGTAAGAGGGTCAATACATTCGGAACACGCATTGGTTTTTTGAACATGTAATGTTTATGGCTCTTGCAGCCATCATATGCAGCTGAAAGGTGCTCTTCTTAGAGCAGTTGAGAAGGCAGAAGTGACGAGATGACGTAATGTGGTGTGAGGTTCCGATGACACACCGTTTGTTCGGTACCAGTTTCGTGAGGAAGACCACCCAGATTCAGGTTCTCCTCCGCGATTGGCTGCCGCGTTCGGAAGTTGCGCACCCAAATGATAGTCTCCTTTTATTAATTTTAGACAAACTAAATACGGTATTTACTTGCACTTGAAATTAAAGCACCTCTCATTAGCGTGCTGTTATTCCATTATTTCCCAAGTATTAATACGCAGCAGAATAATAAGCAGTTGCTAAACGAAAAAGCCGGCGCCTCACATCTGTAATCAACGGATCGCACCTAACTTGCATGGGGGGCGAAGTGATTCGGCTGTAAGATCAGAGCTGGTTCGGCAGTGTCGGAGGACAGACGTGTTGTCTGCCGCGGTCAGTGTCAGTTAAGATTTCTTTCCTAATCTATCATTTACAAACATAGAGCTGTTTCGGTAGTCTCGGAGGGCAGAATTGTCTTCGGCCGTGGTATTAGTTAAGGCTAAATTTGCAGTGTCTAGTTTCTAAATGTGAGAGCTGGTTAGGAAGACTCGGAGAACAGACATGTCTACTGCAGTCGGTATCATGTTGAGACTTTATTAGCAATGTGCGGTTATATGGACGTGTAGCTGAAAGCAGTGTGACTGTAATTGCAGAAATACGCAGTTCATTAATTTGATGAAGAATAGAAGTTATTTGTGACTCTAAATTGGAATGCAATTGCGCAGTGTCTCGTGTTCTGCCAATAAAAAGCAAGTGGCACCCCATACAAACAAACTGTTTCGAAATTTAAACATTTCTAAAATATCAGTTTTTCGCTAAGTGTTTCTTAGAGCCTTAAGTTTCGGGTTCACGAACTACGTGCTGTTTTCTGCGCAGAGGACAACAACTGTAGATGACTGCAGGTTGGTGAATATGTATTACAACTTAAGCATTCCACTCAGGGCGATGTAAGCAAATAGGCTCCTCTCCTGTACTGAAATCTTAGTACAAATAAGATCAGTGACACGTCGTCCGTGCTAACACAGAGGATGGATGAAAGAGAGAAATATTTTCAAGTGAAATGGTTTATGATATATATCTTCCTCTCTTTTTTTTCAGCTTCCCATAATGTGCGGACATGGACATTGTGAACCCAGAATCCACTTGTAAGATGCTCAAGGGGAACATTTGTCAATTTGTTGGTCCTCAAGTGCATATCTGTAGTTTATACCAATAGGGACTCTGTTATAAGGTGTTGATGTACTCAAACGTAATACATTACTTAAGTTGAGAATTTGAAGAAAGAATTGTACAAGTAGAATGTGTGTGAACCACCTTAGTTGGTCTGATAACTTCGTAACGTTTTTCTCTAGAACATTTGGTTTCGAAAGAGGAAAAAAACTTGACACAGTATTATGCCCAGAAGATAAAATGACGCAGGAGGTAAACAGATTGTATTAGACTAAACGATAACGAAAATGGGGTCTTTTCTTAACAAAATTGGAAAAACGAGCAGAAAGTTTTTCATTTAACGAAACGTAGACGGAAAAACAGACGGTTGTGCGAAATCACACTGTGAAAGCGTTCAGTTTGGAACAAGGTAATGGAGTGAATATGTAAGCTGACGTGCGTTACAATCGGTTCCTACCTCTTATTAAACCTTATGAAACATCCCCTTTGAAAAATTTATACAAGACTGTGCTTAAACTGACACACAATATCTTTTTTTTTTTTGCGCAACGCAATCTGACTTTCAATAATCCCTACAAGAGAATGACCCTGACTAGCATTAACCTATACGTTTCACAAATCACTTACCTCACAAAATTCTTCGTTACTCAAGCTACTGCAATACATCGAGCGCCACTACTGCCAGCTAAATAAAAGATTCAAACTACTGAAGGCACTAACTACTGATAGGCATAGTTAGCAAATGAAAGATTTTAATAGAGAACAAACAATGTATTTACCTCACTAGTCATAATATATATAGCAGTTCATGACACCAATTCTTACAAATTTCAAAACTCCGCCATATCTCTCCCCACGTCCACCACTGCTGGCGGCTCACCTCCAACTGCGCAACGCTACGCACTGTTAGCATCCAGCTGCCGCTGCCCAACACTACAATGGCAGACAACAATGCAGACTAAACACAGACTGCACACGGCACAGCCAGTGATTTTTATACAGAGCGCTACGTGGCGGCGGCGTTACCAATTAAAAAAACCTAAACAGCCTACTTACAACCTCTCTGCTGGCCGTATCCTAGCGACGGCTTCTTCGGCGCCTTGCGAGAAACATCGCCGGGCTGATTCATTTATTTAAGCTGGCAAGATTAGTGCCATCAGGTCGTGTCTTACATCTAGCCAGGCAGTCTACTTATTTTGCTTTCATATGTTTCAGTAGGCATGTTAAACTAAATCCAGTAGAAAAAGTGAAATAAACAATTACACAGGTACACTAGGAAAAAAACATACACCTACAGTTTATATTGGTAGATGATAAGTAGTGCTATAATTAGACATTATGACAAATAGAGATTTTACTTAGAAATGCTAGCAGCAGGGTGTAGAAGGAGACAGATGATTTAAGCGCAAGGGTGATCTCTCGTGCTCTGTTTGTTCGTTGGTGCGCGTAGTAACTGGAGTTGCTCAGCGAGGGCCGAGATCCGGTTCGTCGTGTTATCTATGACAGCGATAAGTGGGCGCACCATACTTGAAGAATTACTGGTTTCCTGTACCTTTGTGACTATGAGTCGGTGTTCTCAGAGTCTGTACGTTTCTAAACCCCAACTGCTTAAGTTTGTGGATGCTGAACTGTATCAATCAGTGAGCAGTTACAGTGCACTGTGGTGGTATTTTCCGATACTACGGAGACTGGAGACAACCTTTGGATGACTTCAAACGGTGAAGAATCATGGGGAAACTGGAAGAAAGAGGAAGTGTGACAAGTGTAGCCCGGGCATGGGGAGCGTTCCACAACACAGGCGCCAGTGGTTGAACGAAAGGTGTCGGTCGACCACCGTCATTTGCATCATCGGACAATGTTCAACATCCAGCCTCATTTTCCGCCATGTGATTCACCATTTCGTGATATACATTCGATTTGCCACCTCTTACTCCAACATACACTTCCTGTTAGATAGGGATTTAAATGAACCGTGCGCTAGCAATGGCGATTATCGCCGGAACAATCGTTTTATCTGTTAATTTTTTCCAAGCCAGTTTAATCCGCCTGTTAAACCTTCTCGGAACGGCTGGATTTTCAAATAAATAACCTATTTTTGGTTTTTTCCCGATTGTTTCTGTACTAAACGTCTAAATCTTTAATCATTCTCAGATACATAGAATCAAAAAATTAAATTAAACAGGCAAATAAAAGAAGATTTAGTCCGTCCACAGCCTGTTGCTTTTCTCGAAATGTCACTATTATTCTCCTCTTATTCTAGTTATTTTGAAACTCTGCTTAAGAAATTATGTTTTAATTTGGCAGACAAATCTTTAACCTCTTAAAGCAAATGAGACATTGTACTTTATTACTGCGTCAATTCTTAAAAATATTTCCCGGGTGCAGTTGGTGCCAGTCTGCAGTACAACGGGCGTACGGAGACTACAGTGAGAAACTATGGTACCAGTCAAGTAGGCGCAAGTCTTGCACTGAGGACGTACACGCATATCGTAAAGCATGACACATTGAAACATGGACACTATTGTCTCAGCAATGTTGTACCAATCTTATGCCATGTGTTTGTTGCTCGTTTCTGTCGGCATTCTTTATTAACACAACAGTGACCACTTTTCCCATTTTCTATAATAAAGCAATATTTATTAGCAACTTTTATGAAAAATTACTCCTTTTCCAAAAACGGTTTATTTAAAAGTTAGAAACTGTATCGCTGCTGCTCGGCTAATTGATATTTCGGTGATTTACTCGGATATCAGCAAACATCCAATGGCAGGCGTAAAGATTTTCTCTAAACCATCTCTGCGCTCAATGGTGCAATATCTGGCTGATACTCTTTGAGAGGTCCCAGTAAAACAAGTGGCAACACACAGGTGCAAGCCACTTGAGTGCAGGTTTTAATGCTGTAAGCCAGCATCTACCATTCCATTGCATACCGGTTAGTAGCCGGTCGTATGATGTTGTTGGAAACAGCACAAGTGCACTGGTCAAGGAACAGTGTCAACTGTAAATGCCGTTCGTGATGTGTAGTGCCGTTAGCTAGACAGCCAAAACGTATTGTTCATGCCGTTAAAAAGGGCTTTGCTGTTGTATTGAAGCTCTGTTACTAAATACAATTGTCTCTCCCTACAGAACGTATCCGTCAACTGTGGCCAATATGTAGCGGTATCCGTTTGATGGAGGTAACAGACCCACAATGTGTATGTGAACGTGTCAGAGATGCTCTGTTATCTCTGTGAAACGTTCCAAAGGCTTATGCGCATCTCTGCCAAACTTTGCACCAATGTCATACTACACAAGTTCCCAACCATTGACGACATTTCTTGTTTATGCTGCGCTACGCACACCTCCCTATCATCAGCTTAATGCTCATTTTTGTTCTAGGGTAGGCGAAGTTATGGATATTGGAAAAAACTGTTGTATGTAGGATTTCAGGCACAAAAGATCTGAGACAGGGTCTGAAAACACCACACCAAATAATTTCCTCAGCTTCTAATAAATGTAGTCTGTAACTGTTCCTTCAGTTAACTGTCCGTAGTGTTTCCCACTCCTGTTAAGTGTATCTTCTCTGTTGCAAAATGGCTGACAAGTTTTAGATAGCGGAAATGTTTCAAGTTTGTGGTCCATATTAATTGTGAATGTTCTGGCCTTGACATAAAGACAGAAGTGCCACACTCCTTTGCATGTGGCTAACAGCCCTCTGTCACCATGCCGTCCACTTGATCTTACAGGAGAAAGGAGAAAAACCCAAGGGTTTACAAGTCTTTCCGACGTACTGATAGAGGTGGGCCAGTAGCCTGCTAGCTAGCGTCTGCCCCTATAGCTAATGATGCATTGTTTACACTGTGGTTCAAAAGCGTTGCGCTCTATAAGTTTGCTTCTACATTTTCAAGGGCGTACTGCATCTCTAGTGTCCTTTGTTGGGGAGGTCAGCTTGTGGTGTCATTGCGTGACAGAGCTGCTGCCAATGGCGCCAGACTCGTCACCGTTCCCAATAGGTGTATTCAACAGAAGTTCGAGATTTCAAGGAATTTTCTTACTTAGTTGGTTGAATGTTTCATAGATAATGTGAATGATTCTTTTACCGAAATAATGTGTGACGTGTGGTAATTGGTAATAAATGTAATTTTTCCCTCCCTATTTTGTGCAAATCGATTGCGAGTGCTGGTGTGATATGGCATTAAATCATTAATGACCTCTATTTTCTGCTTTAATAGACAAATACTGATTGCTAAAATTGTATGCCTATAGAATGTTATCTGCTTGTGGTGCAGAATACATTTTGCTTCCTTCATTAATAGACCATATCCGCTTATCCAGCTGATCACTGCTGTGAGGTTTCCCTCATGCAATGCTCCCATCGGAGAAAATATTAGGATATCATCAAGATAAACGAAAAATATATACAGTCTCCTGAACACCTCATCCACGAAAAGCTCCCATGTCAGGGCGGAAATTTTTAAATCGAACGGCATATGTAGATATTCATAAAGACTAAGCACTAGTAGGCACGTCACGCTGCAGAATTCTGCAAGAGCGCCAAGTTACAATTGAAGGCACACTGATCATGATTAGTACAATTAGTAATTATAACTCGATTCAACATGCAAAGAATGAACCATGCTTGTGAATTTATTGCACCCGTTATATTTAAAGGACGAAAGGGGAAGTTGTTCTACGTGATCGATGAGCGTTCTGACTTAAACAGGTACTAGTCAGCCATTATCATTTTGGTTCAGATTTTAATTTACATCGTGTCGTGTTGTTTAAAGTTGTTCATAGTAGTCCAACCATTGTCTCTTACTTATCATTTCTATTCTTGGACCATATTTCGTAAATTTTTATCACGCTCATCGTCATTTGACTATCAGGTTCCTCTCTACCCATAGACAATATTCTCAGAATGCCAAATGAATCTATTTGAGATTTTTTGATTAATTTTCCCACACAGTTTTACAGCTTCCATAGGAAATGTTTTGTATATCTTTCTGTATTCAGCAGTCCTGTTCTGTAACTTTTTATATCTTTTTTTCTTCTTTGTCAGTGTCTGCATCATCAAACCTGTTTGCAGTCAAAAACATTACTTTCTTAAGGACCAGTCGTGGCTATTCAACAGTTTAATATGTTAATATGAGGAAGCACTGAATCGAAGTAGATTATTTTAATGACCTGCATTATTTATATAATATATTCGTTTACCATACCGTTGTCTGAATATTGGTTTGGATGTAAAGATGTCACGTCAATGCCATCTGCCCTGTAGTCTTCCTTTAGATGAGGTGTTTAATAGGAGAAAATTCTGGGATTTTTTAATATTAATCGGTATTTCGCTATTCTGGAGAGTACATTATTAAATGTGACAGTGAAAAAATCTCGTTATTACTTTGTGGTCCGATAGCTGGTCACAGTAGGAGTTTGTGTAGGTCCACAGTAATAACGAGATTCTTAAATCAATGTATCTTTGCATTTGTGTTTTAGATGGAAGATACGTTGTGTGGCTGTAGACGGCACAGAGAAAATCGCGTTCATTACGGCTTGGTAGTAAATTTTTAAACTGAATACTTACGTAAAACCATGTTCAGTTACAACACCATATACAGGCGAAGTGTTAACTGGATAAGCTACAAGAAATTAACAAATAAAATAAAAATAAGAGAGGCTTCTTAATAGGAAGTGTAAAATTTATTGAGAATTAAAGTCAATTTCAGATGTAATAGAGAAATAGTAAACATTAGCCAAAAGATGTCTGTATCAAGTCCACAGTGATGCCCATTAGGTAGCCATTTTCCATTGCCATTGTGCTCAGCCGACGACGTATGGGTAGTATCCGTAGTAGACCTGCTCGCTGCCACGCAGGGTCTCCCTGGGCGCAGCAGGGATCGGCACTGGGCCAGGACGTGGTAGGGGCAGAGGGCCCGGCACAGCCAGAGCCGCGCACACCACAGCCAGCACCACAAACAGGAACACCTGTGGCAAAGAGAACACCTCTGGTCAGAGACTGCACATTTCAGCCAGCACAACAAAAGGATCATCTTTGGTAGAGAGAAGTCAAAGACTCACAAAAGGCAAAAAGTTACAAGGATATCAACTCTGTTCAGAGACATTACACCAAAAGAACACTACAAACAGGCACACCATCGATGAAAAGAACCACAGATAACACAGTGTACACTACATCACCTCTATTGTCTGTTGTAAGACTAATATCTCTGCTTTGTGATGATGCATCTCGGTCTGCGTCATCGGAAAGGCTGACTGTGGTAAGATACACTTCACGTATATTGTATAGCAGGTATATTTGCTCTGACATCAACATTTCTTTTTCTGATTAGTGGATATATACATCAGTTTCATTTATTTTTTGTAGAAACCATAAACTAACCATACTGCTGTATACATTTGTGCTAAATCTCATATTTCACATGAAGGTGAGGCTGCTTCTTTGTAACGCAATCTTTATGGTTTCAGTCAGTATTTTGTAGATTATCCTACGTTCTCACGCAGGCAACATTCCGCACCTCCGTATCACTGGGGAAAGAGTAGGAATGTGACTCTTTACGGTGCCATGGAAACAGTAACAAAGAGCGAAGGCATACTTTATAAAGTAACCACAGTTTTTAACTCTATGAAACTAAGCATGTAAGCTAATGAGTGTTGCCTCTATTAGCATTGTGAACTTCACAGTAGATTGGTATGGTGAACCGGTAGGTTTAAAATCCAGGTTCTTCCCGTTATTTCCCTAACTCACTTGTGGCACATTATGGGATGATTCCTCAAAGAACTGAGAACTGATGTCTTACCCACCGTCGCTAGTCTTTCATCCATCCCTCAACGACCTCCATGGTCTGTACGAACTTCTGTTATGTCTCTAACGGTATCATCGGTGATCAGATATCAAAAACTAACTTGCCTTCGCTCTCTGTTAATTGCAGCATTTTCAATGATGGCTCTTAGGATAACAGTAGAATTAACCTTCCAAAGATAGAGAATTTCCTACGCTTTCATGATATCAAAATTCTACCCCATTTCGTACCGAAACTCATTTCTTTCAAGTACTTCACAGGCGTTAACGTATATGGTTTTTGAACCATGATTTTCATTGCAACTTCTAATGAAATCTGCGTGCCAAGTGTACCTATTTATCTTCTTTTGGCAAAAAGAAAATGATGGAGCCATACTTGTCTTAAATGTTTAGCGCAAAACACGGAAATATTTCTTAAGAATTCCCCTTGAAACTAGTGTACTGATATACAAGATTTAATGGCTAACATTTACTGAAAATATCATTGATAACCTTCTTCTTATGTTAGACCTATTCTGAGTCTGGTCTCGATGAAAGAAACTGTTCATCATGGACGTCTCAGTCTCTGTACAAGCGATAATCGTTATTAATAACAAGAGCATTTCTGAAACCTACTGAACATTTTAACACGACACAACCAAATGGAGTGTAGCGTTCATTGTAACTTAAGACCTACATACTTCTGATGATAAGGAGTACGTCGACTCCCTGATACCCCATCGACATCCAGATCTTAGATATCTAATCACATCATGGAAATGTCATCAGCATCACGGAGAATGGGAGTGACATTGCGGACTATATTACTACAAAGCAGTACTTACAGCTGAACATGTTTTGAGCGTAATGTACATACCCGTTGCTACAGTCGAAGGCTAACTTTATGGGTAAACCTCTCTGTGTCAGTCAGCGCTATTATAATTAAGTGAAACATAACGAGTTAGTACAGCGGTTAAGGAACTGGACGTGCTTACATGATGAGTGATGCACGGGATCCCGAATAAGATTCTTCAAACAATCTGAAGCAAAAACCAAGATTTGCTGCCTATGTTTGTTCTATCTTTGTTAAAGTAACGTAGTTAATGACTGAAATGTTCATAGAATCTGAAACTTTAACTTTTTTTTCCAATATGAAGACCTGAGTTACACATACCGCGAACGCGTAATTAACGTATGTAGTTTCAAGAGTGAGTGCTGAATCCCTTTGCAGACTTGTTACATCAAGGTCTACTAAGGGAAAGACGAAGCTAAAGTCACAATCACTGCATTATAGTAGCATTCTCAGTCAATCGATAGAAAACACTGATTTCTCGATATGCTTCTGTCTAAGTCCTCTCATTACAATTATAAAACGCTTATTAGGATTATGACTGCAGTACAGAGGTGGCCCAAAACTACTACTCTTTATGGTCGCGTTTATTATTCTGCCCTGACCATCGAAGATCCTTTCCTCTCTGTAGGCCAAATCGAAATAAATGGTTGTGTGTTATTACACCGACACACAGAATTTTTGAACAGTTAGGCGTGCTTGAGAGGAATGGTTGGCATAGATTCTCGGTGGTAGCTCTACAGTACATGTAGTATTTATTAGCAGAACGCTGTGTAGTGGACAAGCAAATACAAATATGTTTTGCTTGGAGTAACAGAACTAATCTGAACTCGCTACCTTAGGTACATTTCTAAAAGCTAAATTTTTCAAAGGTAGAACAACTGCAACAGTTAAGTCAATGCAAAGATACTAGCTACCACAGGGACCAAGCGAAGAAATAAAAATGAATATTACTATTTATATTGTTTCCTTTTTCTTGAGAATGGTCTACAAGTAGAACAAAATTTAACTTCGCAACTTTAGTGTCTTCACCCTATATTTTTCGTGAGACACATGTCGAATACGTAAAATAACTAGTCTCTGTTTTACCATAGGTGCTGGAACCACGAGGAATACTCGATGGCTAGCAGAGGGACACAGGTCCTCCTTCAGTCGTTAGGAACGATTGAAGAAGAGCTGTGTAAAACCATCATCCTATCTCAGTGACATGAGTAAGCCGTGCCTTTGCTGTACATATTTTGCGCCCGTGTTTGGTGGTTTCTTGGAGACCAAACTTCTCCTATGTAGGAATTAACTTTGATGCACCGAAAGTGTGAAACCCACCTTCCAATTTGTTATGACGTTTCTAGGCTGCTGGAAACTCTTCGATAAACTTTCGCGCCGTTGCGCAGTATCAATAATACACGTTTGCGGAATGTCAGCATGGTGTAACATTTGGTTTGAAGACTTCGTAGGAACCAAATCGCAAAAGGAGAGTCAGGGCCACTATAGATAATAACGTCCCGAGGCCCCAAAGAACAGGATCGTTACTGTCTAGTATATGAAGCGTAGTCATAAAGTTTTAACTACCACAACAAAATGCAAAGCTGCATAATTTGTTTTTTCTTCACCTACAGTCAATGTCTCCGTTCTTGGTACACATTGAAATAGAATATTGCTGAAATGTATGGGACCCATACCAAATATGGCTTACTGTATTGAGAAGGACAGCAGAAACGGTCACTGGCTTGCTTGATCCGTGGGATCCACGGAAATTCTGGAAACGATGAACTGAGAAACGCCTGAAGATACACACAACTATCACCCAAAGACCTACTTGGGAAATTTCAAGAATCCCTGAAGCATATAGAACTGTGCAAGTGCCTCCTATGAATCTTTCCCGCGTAGTCAAGATTAGTGTAATTGCTACGTGCACAGAGGTATGTAAGACGTCTTTCTTCCCACACTTCATCAGTGAATGGAACAGCATAAAAACCCAATGCATCATACACTATCCTCCTGCTTAGCTGAGTGATAACGTGCTTGCCTACCTTGCAGATATCATGGGTTCGATTCCCAGCCACGTTGGAGGTTTTCTCATCCCTTAGACTGAGTGTTGTGTTTTTCTCATCATCATCTCATCATCACCGACGCGCAAGTCGCCCAATTGGGCGTCACCTGGCATAAGACTTGCACCCGGCAGTCAAACTTCCCTGGACAGGGCCTCCCGACCAACAAAGCGACGTGATCATTTCATTTCACGTCATCCACTGGGGAGTGCCCCCTTCCATGCGCATCACAGTGATTTGTAGAGTATGGATGTAGATGTAGACGTGGAAGCAATTAGAGCAACCATGAACTTTAAGGGGGTTATGAGGAAGGCGAAAATGATTTTCGGTCGAAATGTACCCTCTGCCACACATGGTACCGTGGTTTGTGGAGCACACGGTAGATGTAGCTATATAATGACACATGTGATAATGACACACAAGTTTCCAACCATGGAAGGTAACAAGATTGTGTCAAATGCGACGAGGCCGCTTCTACCGTGTTCGGCATCAAACGCAAGTGTACTCACGAGAGTCTTCATGGTGTCGCCTTCGGTTTGCTGTCGTCGACTGATGCCGGGGTCTGGCGGCCCCGCCTTTATACTGGTGGTGGTTACGCGAGCGCAGAGTGCACCGGGGATGGGCGTGGCAAGAGGCTGCCCAGGGGAACGTGGCACCAGCTAGGGGAGACCACAGCCTGGCGAGCGTCCCGCGTTGTCGCTGAGAGGGCGTCACACGTGCAGCAGCCTCCAGTCAAGGTCACACTCCCTAGAAGAACTGTTACGTAGCCTGGAAACATTTTTTTTAGACGACTGAAACTACCAAAACTATTCTCTGTCGTCCTAGAGGACGTTTCCAGTTAGGCAAGTCGGGAATACGAAGAAGCAATATGTGTAAATGGAATGTGTCTGAACCACCCTGTCACTCTCTAGCAGGATGAATTTCAAGAAACACCGAAAACGTTTGACACAGCATTATACACAGTGAGTATTATAGATACAAACGAAAGGGGCAAGGAGGAGACAGTGAAATAAGAAATAATCGTAATAAATATACATCCCGTAAGCACTGGATTTCCCCAGTACGATTTATTCACAAACACAGCAATGTACAAGCTAATTGACTATTTGAACGATATTCCTTATCGTGCATGTATACGTATCACAAATCGTTGACAGTTAATGCACCTGTCGTGACTGTTGTGGTTTACTGATACTATCAACTCCTACGTCTACCCAGTTGACTCTTTTGGATTTGTTTCATGTGGGAATACTTGACAGATTCAGTGTATTCTAGACCTACTGAGAGACTCAATGAACTCAGGGACGCATTGTGTAAGAGGGTCAATACATTCGGAACACGCCTTGCGTTTTTGAACATATTGTAATATTTCTAGCTTTACTGCCATCAGCTGCAAGAAGCTCTTCTTAGAGGAGTTGAGAAAGCAGAAGTGACAAGATGAAGTAATGTGGTGTGAGGTTCCGATGA
The DNA here is from genome assembly GCF_023897955.1 of Schistocerca gregaria. Lineage (NCBI taxonomy): Eukaryota > Metazoa > Arthropoda > Insecta > Orthoptera > Acrididae > Schistocerca > Schistocerca gregaria. Next base: position 873,479,586 of record NC_064922.1, read on the forward strand.
CAGATGGTTTGTTCGGTACGAGTTTCTTGAGGAAGACCACCTAAATTCTGGTCCTCTTCCGCTATTGGCTGCTCCCTTCGAAAGTTGCTCGCCTAAATGATAGTCTTCTTTTATTAATTTCAGACAAACTAAACAAACTGGTTTCTGCGCTGGGAACAACAACTGTAGAAGACTGCAGATTGGTGAACATTTATTAGAACTTATGCATTCCACTCAGGGCGGTGGAAGCAAATACACACCTCGCATGCACTGCGATCTTAGTACAAATGAGATCAATGACACGTCGTCCGTGGTAACACAGAGGATGGATGAAGGAAAGAAATATTTTCGAGAGAAATGGTTTATGATATATATCTTCCTCTCTTACTTTCCAGCTTTCCATAATGTGACGTCACAGACATTGTGAACCCAGAATCCACATGTAAGATGGTCAAGGGGAACATTTGCTGCAGATTGTTGGTCCTCAAGTGCATATCTGTAGTTTGGACCCATGGTGATTCTGTTATAAGGTGTTGATGTACTCAGACGTTATACATTACTTAAGTGAAGAATTTGAAGAGAGAATTGTATAAATAGAATATGCCTGAACCTCCTTCGCTGGTCTGATAACTTCGTAACGTTTCTCTCTATCACAGTTGAATTTCTAAAGAGGAATAAAACTTGACGCAGTATTATACCCAGAAGACTAAATGATGAAGGAGGTAAACAGATTGCGTTACACTAAACGATACTGTAACGGGGTCTTTTGTTAACAAAAGTGGTAGAATGACTAGAAGGTTTTCATTTAACGAAATGAAGACGGAAAAACAGACGATGCTACGAAATCACGCTATGAAAGTATTCAGTTTGGAACAAGGTAATGGAGTGAAATTGTGAGCTGTGCGTGCGTTAGAATCTATTTCTGCCTCTCATTAAACCTCTCTGCTCCTCGTATCCTAGAGATAGCTTCTTCGGCTCCTTGCGAGAGACATCGTCGTTGCATGCCGAGCTGATGTGTTTATTTATTTAATATGGCAAGATTAGGAGATCAGTCCCTCTCTTACATCCAACCAGGCATTCTACGTGTTTTGCTTTCATATGTTTTAGTTGGTATGTGAAACTACATCTTGTACGAAAAGTGAATTAAACAATTACAAAGGTACACTTAAAAGATAGATACACATACAGTTTATATTCGTAGATGATAAGTACCGCTGTAATTAGACATTATGATAGAGAGAGATTTTAGATAGGAGTGCTAGAAGCAGGGGGTATGAGGGAGACAGATGATTTAAACGCAAGAGTGATCTCTCGTGCTCTGTTTGGCTTCTGGTCCGCGTAGCAACTGGAGTTGCTCACCGAGGGGTGATATCCGGTTCGTCGTGTTATGTATGACTGCGGTAAGTGTCGCACCGTATTTGAAGAATTACTGGTTTCCTCTACCTATGCGAGCATGAGTTGATGTTCTCAGAGTCTGTATATTTCTAAACTTTATTGTGCATGCTGAACTGTGTCAGTCAGAGAGCAGTTAACAGTGCACTTTGGTGCTGTTCTTCGTTACTATAGGGATAGGAGACAACATTTACATGGCTTCAAACGGTGAAGAATCATGGGGAAACTGGAAGACCGACGAAGTGTGACAAACGTAGCCCTGCAGTTTGGTAACGCTCACAGCATTGTTTAATGTGCATGGGGAGCGTTCCACAACACAGGCGCCAGTGCTTAAACGAAAGGAGGTGGTCGACCACGGTCATTTGCAACATCGGACAATGTTCAACAGCCAGCCTCATTTTCAGCCGAGTGATTCACCATCTTGTGAAATACATTCGATTTGCCTCTTCTTACTCCGACGGCCATTCAGTCATAGCAACCCTTTACACTTCCGGTTAGATAGTGATTTAAATATACCGTGTGCTAGCGATGCCGATTATCGCCGGAACAATCATTTTCGGTTATATCTGTTAATTTTTCCCAAGCCGGTTTAATCCGTCTGTTAAACCTTCTCGAAAGGACCGGTTTTTGAAATAATCGATTTTAGGTTTTTTTCCGATTGTTACTGTAGTATAAATATTTAACCAATCTCAGATACATGGAATCAAAATATTCAATTAAACAGACAAATAAAAGAAAAAGTAGTCTGTCCACAGACTGCTGCTTTTCTCGAAATGTCAACAGCATTCTCCTCTTATTCTAGTTCTTTGAAACTCTGCTTAAAAAATTATGTTGTAATCGGGTATTATACCCCTATCTGGGCACTACTAATAGTCAGGGATAAAGGGTGAAAACAGATTGAAGAACTCTGTGTTTCATGTTAATTTGTCCATTTTCAAGGACTACAAGCAGATAAATACATATTTTGTAGACACAGACACCAAATCACCTGATTTCTATTTTTATTGTATACTATGAGTGGATTGTTATCCACGTTAGAATTTATTAGTTTTACCACAGTTTATTCCTCTATGATTATTTCGTAGAAGTGGCAGACAAATCTTTAACCTCTTAAAGCAAATGAAGCACTGTACTTTATTCCTGCGTCACTTCATAAAAATATTTCCAGGCTACAGTTGGTGCCAATCTGCAGTACAACGGACGTTCGGCAGCGACAGTGAGAAACTATGGAATGAATCAGGTGGGGGCTAGTCTTGCACGGCGCACCCACACGCTTATCTTAAGCCATGACACGCTAAAGCATGGACATTATTGTCGCACTAATGTTGTACCAATCTTAGCCATGTGTTAGTTGCTCGCTTCTGTTTGTTATTAAAACAGCAATGATCGCTTTTCCAATTTTCTACAATAACGCAATATTTGAAAGCAAATTTTATGAAAAAATTACTCCTTTTTCAAAAATGGTTTATTTAAAAAGGAAAAATTATAGAGCTGCTGCTTAGTTAATTGATATTTCGGTGTTTTACTCGGATATTAGCAAAAAAAAAAAAAAAACAGAAAAAGAACACCAGTTATGACACTAAAGAAACACAGAAAAACACCGGTTATTTATAACTAAAACACCGGTATCGATTTTGACTGCGTTGTTTTCCAGTTTCCTACCGTATACCTAAAGTCCTCTGTTGTACGGGAAAGTCATCTACTCCGAAGAACAAATGAAATCCGCGAAATGTTCGTGCTGCTACAGGCCAATGCCCAGTACTTTCTGCAATGACGATAAGGAAATGCATTTCGGTTAAAATGAAATAAAAGTAAAGAATGAAATGGAATCACAGTAGTCATCAAAATTAGAAAAAAAGTTATCTATTTACTAAATCAATAAAGAAAATTAACGGTCGCCAGCTCATTACGTGAACAAAATTACTGTTTCTACGATTACTGTATTGTATTAGTGGTAAATGTTTGTAACTACTTGGTTTGTTATCAGGCGAAAATGTCACGAAATTGTTAAATGTTACGTCAGCACAGCTTCAAATGAATATGTCACAGTGATCAAACACTTTTCAGTGAAATCGTAAAGTGTAGAAACACTTTAGTAATGAGTAAAGCACAACAAAATTCCATTAGCTCTGAATGGTTAAGTAACATTTAAAAATTGTGGCATCATCGACTGTCATTAGTTTTGCGGGAAAGGCATTTATACTTATTCATTACTAAATGCTGATATTTAAATTGGAAAACGTCATCATGGTTAGAACCGTTTGAAATAATCATTTTCACGCAATTCACAGTTACATAATCTGCAAACGTATAATTGCAAACGTATGCACTTTGTACAGTTACTGCTATGATTTTCTCAAGACTTAAACTATTCTGGCCGATTGCAGATGCGTTAAATGAAAACTTATCATTGAAAAAATACGCAAAAATTATTTTTCACTAAATTTTACTTTGTTGAGGACTGATTTCGAAATTATTGTTCAAATTACTAGGCGCAAACACTTTAATTAATTACTGTCTGGCAAACGATTGAAACCTTAAGTAGTGTTACTTCTTTCAGCATAGTAGAAAGTTCCTCACTGCTTAGTTATTTTGTTTGACTTTATTTATAGAAGAATATCATAACTGCTTCTCATTCATTAGGATTGTCTCTGATTACTAGTAATGACTAGGACAGAAACTTCAATCGTAAATTTTCTTAGGTGGAATTGATAATCAAAATTCTGAAATATCTTACTGTTATTCGTTCACAAAATTAACTACGATACCGGCTAGCTGTATACAAGTCTAATCAGATAATTGGTTACATCATATAGTGTCCCTGGCCACATCAAACTACTGCCGAAGAATTCCGTATTTCAGCATCTTTGACTGACGACCATGTCTCAACACACATGGCGCCTCGCTACTCTCTCCATCGTTCTCTGTGGTGACTCGAGCCAACTGCTCTCATATCAGCACCGTTCTACACTGGTCTGGCTGTGCGCTTTCACGCCCAGCGATAATGCGATTGCGACTTAACATACTCTTTGACGTCAACGTATAACCCTGGCTAAGCCAGCGTGACTGCACACAACTAGCTTACGTCTAATAATCATTCAATTTTACAATAGTGAAACAATATAACATTTCAACATTTCGTAAGAAAAAATTAGTAAAATTATTTACAATTTTTTCACAGACGAAACACATCACAGGTGCAAAATTGAAAGGAGAAAATTAGAAATTAACGGATCTGTTGTATTGTAAATTGGTGGTATCATATCGTAGATCAATTAATTCTTTTCGTGGGTTTTGTACCTATCCTGCCACTGAAATAAGCGGAAGTGTAAGTGAAGCATAGACAAAGGGCGTATAGTGAATTAGTGACATCGTCAATGGAATGTAGCCATCACACTGCAGTTTGTAATATAAAAATACCCTCTTGATAGCATTTTTATTAAGATTCGATTCATGCTAATGAGTTATGAGCCACAATAACATTACAATACGTGCATATGCATAGCACATCAATGCGAACTGCAGTATCATAAACCAGTCTACTGCATACTACACTGCATTTCATTACAGATGGACAAAACGTGTTGCTAGCTCTGTTTCATGGCATATCACTCCCCATTCACTTACTAAAATAAAGGGAACGAAGGCGCGTCGCCTTTTTATTTCAAGGTCACTGTACTAAATTTTTACCTGTTCACAAATATAGAAAAAGGGTTAATAATTTTCCCCTCGTTCCTTTGGATCCAAGATTTCTGAAAAGTCCTACATTTTGTCTTCAATAACACTAAAATTCAAAATACCTTCGTGAAGTTGGGAAACTATAAAAATTAAACTTATAGTCGAGTTAAATTATTCGATTATGCCGATTGAAAGAGTCAGCAATATTCGCGTTAACTGTTTTATGTTACACGGTTAGGTAAATGAGAATTCACGAGAACTCGAGTCAACAGAGAAATGTCAGATACAAAGACAAAGAGGTAATACAACAGCAGTAAGATGCATCTGTAGTCCAAAGAACAAATAAAGTACTCCACCGCATACCCTTGTGAATTCGTTGGTTTGCACTCGTATAGACTGCTGACGCCCTGGTGTCTCTTTCGCCCTTGCTTCCTCAGCTGACGATGCCACTGAGGTTCCATAGCCAGCCCAACTACAAGACGGACTCGAAGTCACTGATGAGGGGTTGCAGATTTCCCAGTGTTATACACTGGTATGCAATGTTAGCAAATACGGTCGTTTCATTATTTCGAGTGACACCGTTGTGGCTTATCGTTATACATTTTCTGTACTGCACGCTCTTCAGTCCTTAAAAACTTCGCACTGCCCGAGATACGGTGCCTGCAACGGTGGCCGCACTGCATCGGTTCTTAACATTACGTGAAAACTAAGTTTCCAGATCTATGTGAATAAAAACATCCTTCTCCACATTACAGGATGCTGGTGACGGTCATAGCTTGGACGTTTGGACTTTGATTCGTAACAACAAATACGGCAGTTCTGTTTCCACAGGAAGCATATGAGTTGGGATAACATCCGATGGCAGGCGTAAAGATTTTCTCTGAACTCCCTGCTGTCAGTGCTCCAATGTCTGGCTCATATGCTTTGAGAGGAGCCAGGAAAACAAGTGGCAACACATAGGTGCAAGCCACTTAAGTGCAGGTTTTAATGTTGTATGCCAGCATCTACCTTTCCATTTCTTACCGGTTGGTAGCTGGTCGTATGATGTTGTTAGAAACAGCACAGATGCACTGTTCAAGGAACAGTGTCGACTGCAGTGGCCGTCCGTGATATGTAGTGACGTTAGCCAGACAGCCGAAACGAATTGCTCATGCCGTTAAAAAGGGCTTTGCCGTTGTCTTGCCGCTTTGTTACTAATTAGAACTGCCTCTACCTACAGACCGTACCTGCAACTGCGGTAAATGTATAGTGCTATCCATATGATGGCGGTAACAGACCCTACTTGGACATGTCAGAAATGTTCTGTTATCTCTGGCAGGCCTCTCAACGGTTTACGTGCATGTCTGCCTACTTTGCACCGCTGTCATACTACACACGTTCTCATCCGTTGACGACAGTTCTTGTTTGTGCTGGGCCCCACATACCTCTCCATCATCGTCTTGTGAGGTACTGGGCGAGTTGTGGCGCCCTGGAAGTATTCTAAGTTTGGAGTTGGCGTGGCCGCACGGTTCGCTTGGCAAGCCGGGTCAAATGGTTCAATCGGCTCTGAGCACTATGCGACTTAACTTCTGAGGTCAACAGTCGCCTAGAACTTAGAACTAATTAAACCTAACTAACCTAAGGACATCACACACATACATGCCAGAGGCAGGATTCGAACCTGCGACCGTAGCGGTCACGCGGTTCCAGACTGTAACGCCTACAACCGCACGGCCACTACGGCTGGCTGGCAAGCCGGGGTCCGGTAGCAAACACGTGGTGCCGCACGTTAGCTGGGGTCTACGAACCACGTGGCTGGCAATTCCATGATGATACTGTGTCAATGAAAGAGACTTGGATGCCGAGAGTGCCAAAGATGGCGAACTTTGTAAAACCATCATGGCAGACATTTCACAATTCGTATAGAAATTAATAGTAGCCAGATGAATCATGATACCTGAAAAAGAAACATGTACATTACTATTATTTGGAAGACGTTTCTGATGGTTGAATCAGATTTTCAGTGTCTTTATTAGTTTAAAGTTTAGTTTCTTTCTTTCTTTCCTTCGGTACTGTCTCATCCCGCAATGTGCGCAGGGTCGGCAGGGTCAAGTACGAATTTGACATGGTTAATTTTAAGGGATGGCCGGATGCCCTTCCTGCCGCCACCGCATACCACCTGGGACGGAATAAATGTACCCCAGCTGTCTGTGTCTAGTGTAAATAGTGTGAATGTGTTTCAAATGTCTGCTAGTCGTGTAACTGAGGCGGGACGTCGGGACAAGCCCGGTATTCACCTAGCAGGATGTGGAAAACCGCCTAAAAACCACATCCAGGCTGGCCGGCACACTGGCCGTCGTCGGTAATCCGCCGGGCGGATTAGATCCGGGGCCGGCGCGCCCACCCGAGTCCAGGAAGCAGCGCGTTAGTGCTCTCGGCTATCCTGCCGGGTATTAGTTTAAAGTTTAGTACATGACGGTAAATTATACAAGTAACACACAGCAACGAATTTACAAAATCTAAAAGCTTCTTCCGATTTTGTCGATCGCCGTGTCTTTAGAAAGCTATTACTGTAAACCTATATTGGCATGAATTACAGGCATGTAACTCGAAGTTGTTGGAGATCAAAGTGGACGATTAATATCGATCGCGTCAGGCAATAAGTGCTCCAGTTACACGAAAAAACGGCAGCAGCATGCTTATAAATATATTTATTCATCTATGGCTTTGTTTATAACCTATATATACTATTCATGTAGAAATTGGTCAATATTTTACTGCTTTTTTAGGAAGCACAGAGACATTAGGCTACTGACTTACTACTGTTCTATTCTTTTGATATATGTTTATTTAATTGTTTATGTATTTAATAATGTGGGTTAGAGGGTGTTTATGGTCCAGTCTTAGAAATATTTATTTAATTTCGAGTTATTTAAATGTAAATCCGGTACTTCGAATGTGTTTCATTATGTTTGTGTGGGTGCGTCGGCTTGAAGAAATGACGCGAGCGCTCTAACCAATCACAGCGCTCGTGATTGCGGAGACTGGATGGAAGCGTGAGAAGAGTTCTGGGCAGGACGGCACAGGACTCGGATGGTACGGCAAACGCCACGGGAGAGCCTTGGACAGTACGGCGCAACGGACACTCAGTCGCGGAAAGACTTGGACAGTGGAGCAATTTGCACGTGAACCTGGGAGATAGAAATATTTCCTAGTGTCGACTTGCGAGCTTATTAGATCTCTGTGTTTTCCGCAGTAAAGTCTTAGTATGCGTTCAGAAGTGAATATTTTGCGAGCTATGTTGTCGTTCATAACAAATTACGTACAGTAGGAATCTATTATTTCCCTGTTATTCAATTTATAATTTAATTGCTAGACCATCGACAGCAGTAAGTGTTTGACAGAAATATACCGCATTCTCAAAAGTACTGCTACTACTGTACTCATCATTTAAAGTCGTTAAGATAGAACCTGAAAATCTTATTTAATTGCAAATATTTCATTTATAAATGTCTATATTACGTTCAAAATTTGCAATTCCCGAGTGATAGGAACCTTCGACCATTCGATTCATGTGTCTATTCATATTGTATACTGTAGACTCAGCAGCATTTGGCTTGTAATGCGGCAACTACGTATCCCAGACCCTACACAACGAAACCAGCCAAAACGTTTCATATTTCAACTCTCAGTCTGAGGGTACGTAGTTGAGGGCCTCACCCTCACCATTTCATCATTTATTATTTGAAAGCCCGCAAGCTTAATGCTTACTTTAGTTCTACGGTGGACGAAGTTATGGATATTGAAAAAAAAAAAAAAAAAAAAAAAAAAAAAAAAAAAAAAAACTGTTCTGTGAAGGTTTTCAGGCACAAAAGATCTGGGACAGGGTCTGAAAACAACACACCAAATAAAGCCCCCAGAGTCAAAGAAATGTAGTCGCTTAAGCGGCTGAACAGTTGAATTTTTATATAACTGTTCTTTCAGTTAACCATCCGTAGTGTTTTCTACCCCTTTTAAATGTCTTTTCTGTGTTGTAATATGGCTGACAAGCTCTAGACAGCATGAATGTCCCCTTGAACTTTCTGCTTAAGCCGGGGCTCACAAGTATCGCATATTGTTGTTTTCCAATGCGTTCTCGTCCTGCCCGACGGGAAGCACGCTTACGCCAGAACCTGAGTAGATCAGGAAGCAAGGGCTTGCCTTTTGGTCCATTAAGTGTAACCGGTACGTTATCTTGAACAAGCATGATTGGTTCTCTACATGTATGATCGAGTTGTCGTAACTTACTAGGCGAATCTTTATCGTTCTGCCTTTACTTGTAACTTGGCGCTCTTGAAGAATTATGCTACCTGCCGCGCCTACTACTGAAGCCACTTCGGTACTCATATGGACGTCCATCTGGTAGACCGATCACCAAGGCGCCGGTGATACCAGCACACTGGGCTACGTTGCTTCCCTTTCACCACCTGTCCTTCTGCTTGCTCTAGAATGATAGACGCCTGTCGCATTGGGTTCATTTCGAAAACGCAACAATGAAATCGAGGAGCAGGGAAGTCACATCGTGCAGCGCATTGGAATGTACAGAAGAAGGTGTATCATGCAACTCTATTGCAACAGCCGTCGTAGCTCACTAACCGGACTGCTTTTAAAACGACATCCATTATCCAGCTATAGTTATAATCCTCGTCGGGTTCATGTTTTATTATTCAGACTTGGGTTCCTTAGTTCTCGTCGTTCATGAGCTGGAAGTCATTTTGTCATATAACAATAGCTGAACATCATTTCCTCACATGACAATAGCGTTATCATACAGTAGGGAGATGAATTAAACTGCATGAATGTGTCCTCGCAGTGTACAGCCACAACTGATCAGGTTCACGTAGGGCGGCTTTCCGATGGAGTACACAAACGAAGAATGCGTCGATATGCGTTTGGTACTGGCTGCGTCTGATAACCAAGCTGCTGCTACTTTTGAGTAAGCTGCGTGGTACCCTCCAAGGCGCCGTCCTGATTGACTTTAGCTGCCTGGAGCAACGCCTTCAGGCAAACGCTAATCTTTGTTCACAGGTAAATGACAGAGGTCATTCAAGGACTAAACTATTCCACAAACAGAGGGCGTGTTTCTTGAAATCGTTCACCAGCCACCTCGGCGAAGTACTCGTGATATTGCAGGGTTGTTGTCGTTGCTGTGGTCTTCAGTCCCGAGACTGGTTCATGCTGCTCTCCATGCTACTCTATCCTGTGGAAGCTTCTTCATCTCCCAGCACCTACTGCAACCTACATCCTTCAGAATCTGCTTAGTGTATTCATCTCTTGGTCTCCCTCTACGATTTTTACCCTCCACGCTGCCCTCCAATACCATACTGGTGATCCCTTAATGCCTCAGAACATGTCCTACCAACCGATCCCTTCTTCTAGTCAAGTTATGCCACAAATTTCTCTTCTCCTCAATTCTATTCAATAACTCCTCATTAGTTATGTGATCTACCCATCTAATCTTCAACTTTCACAAACGACGCCCTGACACTTAAAACTATATTCGATGTTAACACATTTCTCTTCTTCAGAAACGTTTTCCTTGCCATTTTCCACTCTACACTTTATGTCGTCTCTACTTCGACAATCATCAGTTATTTTGCTCTCCGAATATCAAAACTCTTTTACTGCTTCAAGTGTATCATTTTCTAATCTAATTCCCTCAGCATCAACCGACTTAATACGACTACTTTCCATCATTCTCCTTTTGTTTTTTTGATGTTCATCTTATATCCTCCTTTCAACACACTGTCCATTCCGTCCAACGCCTCTTACAAGTCCTTTGTTGTCTCTGACAGAATTACAATGTCATCGGTGAACCTCAAAGTTTTTATTTCTTCTCCGTGGATTTTAATACCTGCTCCGAATTTTTCTTTTGTTTCCTTTACTGCTTACTCAATATGCAGATTGAATAACATTGGGGATAGGCTACAACCCTGTCTCACTCCCTTTCCAACCACTGCTGCCCTTTCATGTCCCTCGACTTTTGTAACTGCTATCTGCTTTATGAATAAATTGTAAATAGCCTTTCGCTCCCTGTGTTTTACCCCTGCCGCCTTCAGAATTTGAAAAGAGACTATCCCAGTCAACATTGTCAAAAGCTCCACGTCTACAAATGCTAGAAATAAAGGTTTGCCTTCCTTAATCTATGTTCTAATGTAAGTCGCAGGGTCAGTATTGCCTCACGTGTTCCAACATTTCTACGGAATCCAATCTGATCTTCCCCGAGGTCAGCTTCTATCAGTTTTTCCATTCGTCTGTAAAGAATTAGTGTTAGTATTTTGCAGCCATGACTTATTAAACTGGTAGTTCTGTAATTTTCACATCTGTCAGCACCTGCTTTCTTTGGGATTTGAAGTATTATATTTTGCTTGAAGTCTGAGGGTATTTCACCTGTCTCATACATCTTGCTCACCAGATGATAGAGTTTTGTCAGGACTGGCTCTCCCAAGGCTGTCAGTAGTTCTAATGGAATTATGTCTACTCCCAGGGCCTTGTTTTGACTTAGTCTTTCAATGCTCTGTCAAACTCTTCACGCAGTATCATATCTCCCATATTGTCTTCCTCTACATCCTCTTCCATTCCCATAATATTGTCCTCAAGTACATTGCCCTTGTATAGACCCGCTATATACTCCTTCCACTTTTCTGCTTTCCCCTCTTTGCTTAGAACTGGGTTTCCATCTGAGCTCTTAACACTCAAGCAAGTAGTTCTGTTTTCTCCCAAGGTCTCATTAATTTTCCTGTAGGCAGTATCTATCTTATCCCTAGTGAGATACGCCTCTACAGCCTTACATTTGTCCTCTAGTCATCCCTACTTTGCCATTTCTCACTTCCTGTCGATATCATTTTCGAGTCGTTTGTATTTCTTTTCGCCTGCTTCATTAACTGCATTTATATATTTCCTCCTTTCATCATTCAATATTTCTTCTGTTACCCAAGGATTTCTACTAGCCTTTGTCTTTTTACCTATTTGATCGTCTGCTGCCTTCACTACTTCATCCCTCAAAGCTACCCATTCTTCTTCTACAGTATTTATTTCCTCCATTCCTGTCAATCGTTTCCTTATGCTCTCCCTGAAACTCTGTACAATCTCTGGTTTAGTCAGTTTATCCAGGTCCCATCTCCTTAAATTCCCACCTTTTTGCAGTTTCGTCAGTTTTAATCTCCAGTTCATAACCAGTAGATTGTAGTCAGAGTCCACATCTGCTCTTGGAATGTCTTACAACTTAAAACCTGGTTCCAAAATCTCTGTCTTAACATTATATAATCTATCTGAAACCTGTCAGTATCTCCAGGCTTCTTCCATGTATACAACCTTCTTTTATGATTCTTGAACCAAGTGCTAGCTACGATTAAGTTGTGCTCTGTGCAAAATTCTACCAGACGGCTTCCTCTTTCATTTCTTAGCACCAATCCATATTCACCCACTACATTTCCTTCTCTCCCTTTTCCTACTGCTGAATTCCAGTCACCCATGACAATTAAATTTTCGTCTTTCACTATCTGAATAATTTTTTTTATTTCATCACACATTTCTTCAATTTCTTCGTCATCTGCAGAGTTAGTTCGCATATAAACTTGTACTACTGTAGTAGGCGTGGGCCTATTTTTTTATTCATTATTAAACCTACTCGAGCATTACCCCTATTTGATTTTGTATTTATGGCCCTGTATTCACCTGACCAAAAGTCTTGTTCGTTCTGCCACCGATATCTATCATTAACGTATCCATTTCCCATTTTAAATTTTCTAACCTACCTGCCCTACTAAGGGATCGGACATTCCAGGCACCGATCTGTAGGATGCCAGTTTTCTTTCTCCTGATAACGACATCCTCTTGAATAGTCCCCGTCGGAGATCCGAATGGGGGACTATTTTACCTCTGAAATATTTTAACCAAGAGAATGCCATCATCATTTAATCATAGAGTTAAGCTGTATGCCCTCGGGAAAAATTACGGCCGTAGTTTCCCCTTGCTTTCAGCCGTTCGCAGTACCAGCACAGCAAGGCCGTTTTGGTTAATGTTACAAGGCCAGATTAGACAATCATCCAGACTGTTTCCCCTGCAGCTACTGAAAAGGCTGTTGCCCATCTTCAGGCATCACATGTTCGTCTGGCCTCTCAAAAGATACCCATCCCCTGTGGTTGCACCTACGGTACGGCTATCTGTATCGCTGATGCACACAAGCCTCCCCACCAGTGGCAAGGTCAATGGTTCTTGGAGGGTAGTTGCAAGTATCTCAAAGAATAGCTGTTGAAGTATTACACGATGAAGAACTGCATCCTTATTATTACACTTTAGCACAACCATAACGGCCTCAAGGCTGCATTCGGCGAGTAAAGTTTTGTGAATGACTTTTGCCCCAAATGAGAGATAACCAACATTTTATAAATAATGGCATATGGACTGACGACTCTAGTTCCACTCATAAAGGTGTTACCATCCTCCGCAACAGCCATTACTGGACGGAACACAACCCACATATAGCTTTCAGCTATGGTTGACATAAACCTGTGGGCTTGTTGGCTGGAATCGTGAGAGAAGTATTTTTAGCCCCTTAACTATTGTAGGAGAAGATGATTGCGCCACTATATCATACATTCCTTTCCAACAATTTTCCTGGCGCATTAGAATGGTTCAAATGGCTCTGAGCACTATGGGACTTAACTTCTGAGGTCATCAGTCACCTAGAACTTAAAACTACTTAAAACTTGAGAGGTGGCATGAGCCCTCTCTCATATTTCTATCTTAATCTCAGTAATTCGATTTTCCTCTCTAAATGCATGTGGTGAAAAGTTGCTATTCCTTCACATGTGGACTTCCCACGCAGCGTCTCTCGTCACTCATGTGGTCCGGTGACAGGCGGGTTCTACTGATCTTGAAAGGGTTAAGCCAATGGGTGGGAGGGAGTCGAGTGGATGCTTTCCATACGCTGAAATTGTCATAAGAGCGGAGACGACAGGTCCACAGGGATTTGACGGAGCGGCTGAGCTAGAGATTCCCTTACTTCGTAGAAACTTAGTAAAAACACTTTCTGGCGGGCTACTAGCGAGGCGTGGGAATGAACTGTGTTCTCAGGCAGCCTTGGCGTTCAAATTCATGCGTTTTCTGCATAATCATAACTGTGTTTGGCTTGCTCAGGGGATAGCTCCGTGACATAGCAAAATGGGCCCAGAAATTGGCGCCAAGTATCTCCATTGGTGAAATAGTATTGCGTCGGCAATAGACTTTAATTTTCCTCTCGGTTTTCGATTTGCTGATTGGAAGGTTTAACCACGGCCACTGTCGTGGGGGCGGGAATGTTCTGTGTTCGGCTTGTACGGGTGCTCTTGACTGAGTTGGCACTCGCCTTTCGGTCGAAGTAGATTACAAGACTGAGCTCTCGCGCTCTGGGCAGCCTTGCCTTCCGTTAGCTGTCTAATATACTTTCATTTAATTGTAACTGTTTGACAAAGTTGCTGAAGTTTCGACATCAACGTAACCTTCCGAGTACAGTTGGTAATTGAGCGTTTTGCCTACAAGCGGCCTATGTTGTCCGTCTTTAGCAGTTTTGGCTAAAGTGCACTGTACCGGAGTTACTGTGTGACTTCTCTTGTTAAAATCACTCACTGTATCGTCAGTGATTGTGTAGCGAGCCTTCTTCGTCTCCCTCAGAGGCGCATTTGTGTTGCTAGGAAGTCTTTAGTCTGGAGCTATACTCGTGACATTATCATCACCACGACGGGACGTCGAAGCAACCAGCCACCGCCTCCGGTACGCCAGATCGTGTCCTTGCAGTTAAGAAGGCAGCTTGGTAATGTGCGTCCGCAGCACCGGCAAATCAGGGAATTTTGCTATGTGACAATCAGAGCTCATCAGAGAGCGCTGTTCCCGTCTTTTCTAACGTGGTTCTGTCTTGGGTGTTCATTGTCGGAGTTCTCACTACTGTAGAAGCAACTAATGTTGGGTTGGCTAGGTGTTTATCTTAAGATTTGAGTTGCAAGGAATTGGCTCCACATACCACTTGGTCGTAAACGTCACAAGCTAGTTTATGGGCAACTTCACCTTCACACCATTTATTTGAGTATCCAATTTGACATATTGTAAATGTTTCATGTTTTTTGTTTATTTTTTGAGTTTATTCATAATAAATCAAATTGTTATTTTGGACAGAACTTTCATTCTGTTAACCGGTAGAGCAACCCTTTCATTTCTCACTACGTTAATGAAACTTCCCTTTATCTAATTAATTTCTATCCAATTAAATTGTTGTAGGTGCCAAATTCTTTTCTACTCCACTTGCAGGCTCGATTACAGTCAACTCGCGTTTCTTCTTAATCCATGTGCAACAGCAAAAGTCGCACTTAGAAAAGGGGGGGGGGGGGGGCTTAGAGTATCATTTCCATATGAAGATTCTAGAAGAATTTAGTGTTAAATACTCTGCTAGCCCCGGCACCTCGCAACCTAACTAACCTAAGGACATCACACACATCCGTGCCCGAGGCAGGATTCGAACCTGTGACCGTAGCGCTCGCGCGGTTCCAGACTTTAGCGTCTAGAACCGTTCGGCCACTCTGGCCGGCTTTCAGATACGATCCGGAGAATACTAGCGGACACAAGACGTGGTAGTGGATAATATGTTGGTGCGGGTAACCGAGAATGTGGCTTTGGAGGTTTCTTTGTATGTGGCATGCCTGTTGAGATGTAACGTAGAGCAATGATAGAAAGTCTTGGGTGTAATATTGTGTCGTGCCCGCGATGTAATAATGTACTATTTTCCTTTTCTATCGAAATATCAAAAGTTAAATATATAATTAAATCTTTATTTCAATTAACTGCGCTGCAAGTCAGGGAATATTTACGCCAAAGATAATGAGAACGGCGTAGTAGCATCATCCGTATTTTGTCCTACATAGGAATGCGCGCTCGTCTTTTATTTCTCTCTCTTTAGTCGCGCGCCTTTCCGGCAGCATGTTGGGCTATCAGACACCTATATTCTTCCATTTTGTTTTAAATGAACTGAAATCGTATTCCTGTTAGGAAATTGTTTAGCTGTGGCATTATTAGCGGCAATTGCGATTACCGAAATGACTTTAGTATGAATATTATTATTTCGATCCAGAATCGAGTTGAGATTACTGTAATGTCTACGTGTTTCGCCGAAATACGGCACAGTTCTTTATTTTGTTCAAAACTGTGAGATTAGTGTTCGAGATGTCAGATGTCTGTATAAAAAACTTACTTTGTGAAAGAATAATTGCTTAATTTGGCATTTCCACTTTCATTTCATAGTAACGATTATCAATGCCAAAGTTATAAAATGTTACAGATTTTGCTTTACTACATTTTTTCTTACGTTTTCAACGCTATACCCACGAAATTAACTTAGAACTGATTTGAATTTTATCGTGAGGCGAGAAGACAGTTTCCCATTCTTCTGAGACATTAAGATCGCAAATTAAGCGTTTTTCCAGCACGTTAAGATTCAAGTGATCTTCACTTCAAACAACAAAAAAGTTAAAAAAGGGTAATAAAGTGATTTGTGTATGCAAATGAGATATTTGAATTCATTTTACTTTTCATTTATTAGCTTTCCTCCTAACTAATCAATTATTGATCCCACATTCGAAAAAAACTAACTTAGTAATTATATATATTATTATTATATTTAGCGCCCCATTTTTCAATAAGTAAATGGTGAACGATGTGTCATGCAAAAGAGCCATTTCGTTCCACTGAGTGAGCAATTATGTTCCGGTATCTGAAAAGAACTGGTTTGTCCATCTCTAGCAGACTACAGTGTTATATGCAGCGGACTGACCTACGACACTGCAGTACACACTGATGTGCTACTCGTACGCACGCATTTTAAATTTTACGATGGCTCAAAAGGCATTGTAATCAATCGTATTCTAGAAAAATGCAATCAAAACAGAATTTTTCTTATATTACCGGCTGCTATTGCTACATTACAGTGAAGATGTCACCAACTCAAGGCAGAGCCTTTAGGCCTATATACGTTTCACTTACACGACCCTTATTTTAGTGGCAAAGGTGTAAAGCCACCACCAGTTGAGTAGGTACCGGAGTAAGAGGTGACAAATGGAATCGATTTCACCAGTTGGAGAGTCACACGGCCGAAACAGGTTAATCATTCCTGCTCTCTGACTATAACTCGGCTGCGCTCAGTCCTCCACCTCTTTGTCTTTCGTTATTTCCTATTCTGGATAGGGCATTTCTTGAATCTCTTTATTCTGTACAGAACTGGTCGATTAATTTTTAGTGCTCCACCCACTTTTCTCTGATATTTGTTATCTGTAAGCATGTCAGCAGCATGGTGTCATCATCAGGGGCATAACAGTTACAGTTCTCAAGTGTGACGAGAATTATTTGTTAAGTGTACCAGTGAGTCTATGTACCATAACTTAACCCAGTACAGATTAATTTCTTTTAGTGTACACCTCAGGTGAGATCTGTTCTGTTGACCACCATACTGTTGTTTGACACAGCGGCTATAAATATCAGATTTCGGAGGAGAGGCCGACTCCAGCCGCTGTCGGGCATCGAAACTGAATGACGAAAACGGAAAATTTGTGCCAGACGTAGCAAGCCGCTTTGACCGAGCGGTTATAGGCGCTTCAGTAGTGAACCGCGCTGCTGCTGCGGTCGCAGGTTCGAATCCTGCCTCGGGCATGGATGTGTGTGATGTCCTTAGTTTATTTCAGAAAGTGGTTCAAATAGCTCTGAGCACTATGGGACTCAACTTCTGAGGTCATCAGTCCCCTAGAACGTAGAACTACTTAAATCTAACTAAGCTATGGACATCAAACACATCCATGCCCGAGGCTGGATTCGAACCTGCGACCGTAGCGGTCGTGCAGTTCCAGACTGTAGCACCTAGAACCACTCGGCGACTCTGGCCGGCCCTTAGGTTAGTTAGGTTTAAGTAGTTGTAAGTCTAGGGGACAGATGACCTCAGTTGATAAGTCCCATAGTACTTAGAACCATTTGAACCATTTTTTTGTGTCATACATAGACTCGAACCCGGACCTTCCTGGCTGAACACCCTGTGTTCTGAGGAAGCCTTTGGCCTGTACCTTCATGACGATCGTATCCGGATGTGGCTGTGGGTGCGGTTGTAAGCGTATGTCCATCTTCCAGAGTGCTCAGGCTCATCATATCCACTGAGGCACACATGCGGGTCACCTCGCTGGCCCCTGCTCCTGCACCCCATGCTGCCTCGCTGTCAGGCTACATCAGCTGGCCTCTCTGGCTACATGAGATGTCACAGCGTTGTGTCGAGCATTCCTCACCAATGCCTTAGCGAGCGTTCGAGCACATTTCCTGCGTGCTGGAGAAGACACTGTTCATTGTAGAAATCACGTTAATAAAATGTTACTACAGATACCGCTGTTTCACTGATATGATGCCAACTGGTCTAACACTAAAATATTCACCAGCCCTCGAAGTTCAGCCGCTAGCACTTGTCACTGCCTGACCTGTCCAACCCCGACTCCCACTGACCTTGTGACCTGGTGGGTGACTGTTACATAGTACATTATTAATTTCTTTACTGATCATATGCCAGTCCATACAGGCAGCCCTACATGCAATACAAATCATGCTACTCACTAAATGCACTAGTCCAGACCGATGTGTTGGACAGGTGTTCACACAGCGACTGACTTTCATACGTACTACGGGAATAGTGGGACGACCTTTGTGTCACGCCACTCTGTATTGTTGCCAAATTTATTCAAGATGACGGCTTTGACGTCATCCAAGATTGTGGCATGTAGACTTGGAAACAGCGCACGGCGTCATCCAAGATGGCGGATTTTGGCGGGAAAATAGGCCAATTGGGCTACGTCCACTAACGTAACCCTCCAGAAGAACTTGGCTTCAAATTCAAAATCCAACATGATAATGCCTGCAAAACCGTACTTTTCTTTATTATTATGCATTATTATTCATTATCATTTATTATCTTCATTATCACTTATTATTATATTTGTACAATGCACATGTGTTCGCTACAAGGTCTGGAGTCCAATGTGTTAGTGCATACCCCTGCCACCAGGGAGTGCCACTGTGACGTCATTCAAGATGGCGGATTTTGGCGGGAAGTAAAACGATTGGGCCACATCCATTCAACTACTGTTATGACCTTAAATTCTCCTACACATTCAGTCTTTGCTGAGCTGTCATTGCAAAACCATCATAGAGATGAATGTGGGTGATAGAGCAGCTTTCAATAACTGCATTTCATGTAGACATTCGAGGGAGAACTATAGCCACAGTTCACTAGATGAGGTGTGGAAGCATAGGATAATGGAGGAGTGTTGGAGGAATAGTACAAGAATTCTGTTCAGCAGATTTCGGCAGTGTAGAGGGATGAAACCAGGATGCATCCTGTAACCAGTATATGCTCATGCGCAAGCGCAAACTGCAGACATATTTACCATCAAGCATTCACTCTTCCAAAACGCAAGAGACGTCCAGTTGATGTCAATTCACTTCGGTCCAAACATATTCATATACTCCGTATATACCATTGAAGAGCATCCTGCAGAATGTGTTCTATCGATGAGTTATTGGTGTTTGAGCATGATGAGTTTAACAACTGTGTACTTTGCAAGCATACAGCTGAGTACTGTCTCCATAGCCTCCTACATGTAGAATGGAAGCGCCTTTAATGCTCAAACACATGATCAAAAAATACAGTCCTCCAAATAATTTCTTTGCAGCTAGATGCTATAAAAATGCATTACCCATCTCATGGAAACATCTGCTACTGTTGGATCTGCTTGCTTTTTCTAAAGCCTACATATAAACTCCCAGCCCAGATGAGATGACTGCCTCTTATCCAGCAGAGCGAAGAACTGATCTAGTTCACGAGTTCACCGCCAGAGTACACTTCAGTAGGTCACATGGTCACATAATTCAGCCAATAGGAGCAGAGCATCATGATGATGTAGGTGGATTGTATATAAGAAGGACTCAGCAGCTCCTCGATCTTTGTTCCAGTCAGTCAGTCAAGATGAATTATCATTCGCCACAGCAGAATAGCAGGAAGAAGCAACAGAAAAGTAAGTCCCAAATTTTTTATTATTGTTTTTTCTTTCCTTTCTCAGACTTTATGTCTGGTTAAAAAATGGAAAGTGAAAAGGACCATGATCAAGCGTGACTTCCTTTTAACTGAATGGTATTATTATTATTATTATTATTGTTTCTGTGCAAACTACATATGATTCTTATGAATATCTGCCGTCGTCCTGTAGCTGCACCAGTGACGTCAGCATCAGCAGGTTCTGACCTGTCCCGGTCCACTCATGTGAAGACCTCGGACTCGTCCACGCAGGATCCTGTGGCGCAGCTTCTCAGCATGCTGGAGCAGGATAGCCAGCTGTTAATGTTGGTGTCGGAGACTACGCTTGACGGAGCTTCACAGTACTGGGCTCCTTCATACGCATCATCCATTGATCATCGCCCAAGAGACCTGCCGCCATCAGTGCAAGAACAGCAGGCTAACCGCACTGGTGTGGATGTCGTCGATGAGAAGATACCGACCGCCAGTGCACCTCAACCTTTACTATTCGCCTCAAGATATGTGTTAACAGTTAGTCCTTCAAAACGTCTTCATGTAGGACTTGAAGTTTCACAATACGGTAGCTTGTCATCTGTTTCAGTGCTGAAAAATGTGCTCAGAAATATTAAAGTGATATTTTCTGACTACGAATGGCATTAACTGTGTCGTGTAAAAACACAGACAGAGAAACATATGACTACTGAATATTATCCACCCCAATCCTACCAGGACATGTACTGTGGCACTCTAACTGGAGCATTCTATCAATGTATGATTATGCTACACTAAGAATTACAAGTGAAGACGGTTATAGTATATTCATGCAGCAGTCGACTGTTGATAACTTGTTCAATGTGGACATGGTTGTAACTAGTACGATAGACAGATTAAGTAGATGGTGTCCATATGTTCAAGCAACATACAGTGATATCATTAACTGGCTTCACACATGTAGCCACATACAAGATACAAGATATAGAACATTGTTTTAGTACCTGTACAACACCAGTGCCCAAGTCTTGTGCTATTCCTCGTATAGGTGTTCAAAATGTTGAAGTCAAATTTACTGATTGAATACCGGACTATTGCAATGCACCAATAACATTACGAGATATACGTGTTGGATTTGAAGCGTACAAAAAGCAGCTATTTTACAAATACTATACTTCTGCTGCACCGTTTAAAAAAGAATCAAGTAATTTTTTCTCATGCTGATCGTATTTGTAAATATTTTAATAAATAAATTTATTTGTAATATTAAATTTCTCCTTGTGTTTTTATTTGTCAAGACAAAATGTCACCTACGTTAATCTATATGACACCCTTCCCTTTAAATATACCACTTGGAGTTCATTCTATCGTGTAGCCGTTGTAGCTCAGTTGGTAAGGTGACTGCGCTATAGTGGCTACACACATACATATTGTTCGTCATATAAAAGCCTACTGCACGCAAGGACCTAGCACAGTAGGCATGACGGCAGGCTGGGTGAAACACCCTCGCCGCTGGGACATTGTTGTGGGTGACTGGTCCTGTGATGGTGACCAAGACCAGAAGACCAATAAGAATGGACCACTTCTTCCTGACTGCATACGAGCGATAATTGTAGGCCCTTCCAACTGTGGTAAGACAAATGTCCTCATGGCTCTGTTAACGTACATAGACGGAGTCCGCTTCGAGCACCTTTTCGTCTTCTCCAAAACACTCTTTCAGCCCAAGTACCAGTTACTGAAGAAAATATTAGATGGAGTCGACGCTGTAACGTACAGAGCATTCTGTGAAAGCGAGTGCTAGGTTTTGCAAAGGATCGTGTTTTGGTGAAGGACGCCAGTAAATTTTACGCATCGGATCAAACTGTAGATATACTCCCAGTGAGCGCTCGGGAGGACGATGGTTCAATCCCGCGTCCGGCTTTCCGTGATTTCCCTAAATCGCTCCAGGCAAATGCCGGGATGGTCCCTTTCAAAGGGCACGGCCGACTTCTTTCCCGGTCCTTCCCTAATCCGATGAGACCGATGACCTCGCTGTCTGGTCTCCCTCCCCAAAACAACCAACCAACCAACCCAGTGAGCGCAATCCACGTTGAGTGTAATATTGCCACAAACTCATACCTGAACGATAAGCTGATTCACTCAATTTACGGATTCTATCTCACAGTCGGTACAAGGTGTAAAATTGTTCAAGACCCCACAAACGCTATATATCTCCCGGTGACAGTTCAGACATTGGACTACCTAGAACTGCGTATTGTGGACCAGAATCATCAGCTTGTTAACTTTAAAGGAGAAGAGATCATTGTAAGGCAAGACGGGAATAAGGTATAAAGGTAGCACACTGAGCTCACAATCCGTCAGTGCAATACGCCTTAATTACGAATTACTCATTTCAGCAGGTTTGAAACCGCAGAATGACGTCGCTGAACGTAACTCAGTCATTACAGTATGATGACCGAATTATATGTCATGAATACCACTCGCACAAACCGTACGCTTCAAGCACATTTAACAAAAATGATGAAATTACGATTGTTATCTAGCATCAGGACGCAATAACACTGCCTTGCAACAGCTTCCTGTTTCTGGACTGGACATTTAAGAAAGCTGACAGGGCTACGGCAGAGCTCTCAAAGCTCACTCGAAATGCTGTAGCATTCTTGTTTCAAGAGATACGTTATGAAATCAATGGAATCGAACTCGACCGGACACGCAGTGTCGGTATTACGTCAACCCTTAAGACATAAGTTTCAGCCTCACCCTCTGATTCAAACAGCTTGGAAAATGCTGGGTGGTTCATAGATGCACCGGATGGTGAGGGGGGACACAGCCCATTTACTGTATGTGTACCACTAAAAATGCTTATGGGTTATTTTGAGGATGTGCAGCGAATAATTATCAACGCTAAACAGGAACTTATTTTGATGTGGAGTGCAAGTGACACGAATTCATTCTCTCAAACAGCTGCAGAGAATGTTGAAACCAAGATTAATAGGATAGCATGGAAAATGCCTCACATTACCGTTGCCAACGAGGAGTGCTTGAACCTCTTAAAAGTTCTGAATGCTGGCACCTACCTATTACTAACTTTCCGATCATGGGAGCTGATTGAATACTTAGTCCTACCTACAACGTCCACACATACTTGGGCTTTTAAAATATCAGTGCAGTTGGAAGCACCTCGATTCATCATACTCAGAAGGCATGGTAATGTATCAATGGACTCAACTGAATTTGACCATTGCAAGTCAACTAACGCCAGAGTCTACTTGAATTCAGAATACTACCCATACGAGAATCTACATCTACAGAGGGACAGCAGTGTATACAGTCTGGCATTTGACATGTATGCGAGTTGCCAAGCATCTAACTATGAAGGTGTTCAAAATGAAGGATTCCTGTCCTCAGAGTTTCAAGAAGCTAGCACCAATAATCATGATTGACTGTTCAAAACAGAATGAGATAATTAAATGAGGGCCTGTAGATGTACGGATTGAATTTGAATCTTCAGCAAACTTCCCTCATCAGACTTCAACGTATACTCTCGTTCTGCATGATCGTCTTGTTAACTACTGCCCACTCACGGGTGTAGTGCAACGAGTTGTATAAATTAACAGACACACTGCTAGCTCTAAGGCAGATCACGATGTTACCTCAAGGTATGAGGATCATAGCTGACATTCAAGGATGTTTCTACAATGGGCGCAGGCAATTCATCATTAAAGACTGTGCATTAATAGCATTCACACAAAGTGATGGAGTAATAGGAACATTTGCATCAAGAGTTGAATCGCCGAAACCATTCAAAGATGTCAAGCGCAATAAAACGGTTAGAAGGGCGATGTGGTTAACAAGATTGTATCATGGAATTCACTGGAATGACCCTGGCATGTATTATAAAGATTTGGTGCAAGTGTTACGAGTATTTGATCGCAAAGAGATAATCATCTACGTTAAAGGCGAGAAGAAGAATACCTGGCTGCGTCCAGTCTTCAAGTATGCAGCTATTCGGAACCTGGAATACTACAATTCTCCACCTCTCCATCAACTTAGACGGCGAATGTGTGAAGAAGAAGAAGAAAATAGTGCTGTGTCTGCATGTGAAAATGTAAAATTACTTTTAAAATGGCTCACAAGTAAATAATTTATTGTTTCTCAATAGGAATTCTTGTTATTTTCTTTCTGTTACACCTGCATCCATAGAACTAAGTTTATTCATTATAGTGTGCGTGAAGCGCATTCCACTGGAGCTGTCTGAGCCAGTTTACCTGCTTCCACCTCGCCTTTCAATGAAAGTGACACGACCTGAAAGAGGGAAAGTGGTAGGGTCCACTTCATCAGACATCTGCCGTTTAAAGTGACAGGGCTTGAAAGACAGTGCTGTTGTCTGTTTGCGAAATGCGGGTGAAGTCCACGACTCGTCATTCAGAATTCGTTTGTGTCTTTAAAGCAGTGAAAACATTATAGGTCTCTCTGCAGTGCACTGTGCCTCTGTCAATGTTTTGTACATATTTATCATTTTTTTAATAAAAAAGAATTATCATTATTGAGGGTGAAATAATAAGAGCATTCGAGATTTTTTTACAATAAAATAAGTTAGTTTATTATTGAATCAACAATTTTTTTTACAGTGTTTGCGAAAATATCAGTATAATCATTCAGTCTTTTTTCACAGTATTTGAGGTTACGGATACATTATTTCTTTTCACGTAAAATATGAAATTTCTGTTCTTTTGCAGATAAGTGTTTTACATTACTCATAAGCATTTACAACTAAAGTAGAGGTATCACAAGCTAATTACACTATCTTACAAGGTAAATAATAGTATCGCTAGTGAAGTTCCACCGGAAACACTTTTTTTAACTAAAGGCAAACGTATTTTTACTCCAAGTTAGTGGCTGTAAAACATTTTTGACTACAAAGACCAACTGAAAATACATTTCATTCAAGTAAGTTGGTCTAAACATTTCTTTTCACTACAAAAACCATCTGAACATATATGTGTCATTATAAACATTTCTTCAAATACAATGAATATTATTGTATTATTGTATTTTCTTCTCCTTCATTATGAAATGTGGAGGATCTAAAATTTTATCTTTTGCTCATATATACATAAACTAGTAATAATCATCAAGAAATATATATATATTTAATAATTTTATTTTAGTTTTTTGTTTTTCTTTGGTGGAATAAATAATGTTTATATTTACACACAGACGCACTTAACACAGGCTCGCATACATTCACACACTCAGACATACACAGAAGCATGCAAGCTGATACACACTACACAACGCTCTCATCCAATATTACACTATGATAAAAGGGTCATACTACTACTCTGCAGACACTCTCCCTATCTCTCTCTCCCGCTCTCTCTCTATCTCTCACTATCTTTCTCTCCCTCTCAATCAGAGTCCCCCACCCCTTCTCCCGCTACAAGTGAGTAGTGTTCGTACGAGCGAGTTTGAATGTTGTCATCACAGATGACCCTTTTTTCGTCATGAGGCGACAGACCGATTTTAAACTGCAGCACAGTGTAGACCTCATGCGCTATCGATCGAGTAATTGTTGGCCGTACCATGTGCAGTGGCAGCGGCTCAGCACCGCGAGCACCACCACGTAAGCATTGCAAATACTCTTCGATAGATAGAGCTCTCGAGGCCATCAGCTGTACTCCATTAGCCCGTCTCTGAGTGGGACCTTCCAATGTGCAATATGCATACATTTATGACCGAAGACCTACAAACTCCACAATCGGAAATCCATTCGAGTCGTCTGTCATGAGACCGATAACCTTCTTGTTTTGTGGAACAATATCATAAGGATTATCAGCCGCAAAAGAAGACTTGTCGAATTCATTGCCGTGGTACCTAATTACTTCATATGGATTGCAATTCTTCACCCAATAGATGAAGCCATGTGTATCCATATAAAATAATTTACGATCTGCAAAAACGAGTTTTCGCGAACTCATAATAAAAACGGTGCATGTGGAGTTTGGAGAGGCCTAGTATGCACATCCCCACATAGATAGGCTTAGTTAACTCTACTGCAGTTTTAGCCATCTCCACAGCAAGAAAGTTCTTATCGAAAATGGTGACCCATTGAAAATTTTGTCTGGCAATGCATTTTCTTAGGCCATAACGCCCATCCCATTGCGTTTTAATAAAAACTTCACGTCGTTCCCTCAAATTCTCCATAGTTCTACCGACAATTGATTTATTCATTAACTTATAAAAATCTTTCTCAAAGTCACACGGAACGGAAGTCATCTGTTTCATATTCAGATCGATATACTCCTTCAACCAGGGGGACTGCTTGAAAGATATAGCTCGGGTGATTTTAACCAGCTCCATACCCAATCTGAGGCATTGCTGGAGGTTAAGATGGTGAATGATGTACCTCTGGTTGTCCCCCAGCGTTGTCACCTGTTTCGGTGTGGAGCCTCCTCGCAGAACTAGTTGCTCTGGACACAGCGGCAAATCGGCATGCGCGTCATGCAAACTAACAGGGTATGTGAGTTCTGCCTCCACAACGTACCATACATCAGAATCGGCGGCCATACTCCCCGCCCCCCCAGATTTTTCCACCCAATCCCTTGCATTCATCTTCGGACAGCCACATAAACTCGCCAATCGGCAGTGATTGCTGCATGACATGCCCGTATAAGTTGTTGACGTCGAGATACATTATGTAACTTGAATCAAGGGATGCTTTGAACTGTCACCCATCCATTGGTTATTTGCTTTCACGTGTCTATGAATACATTGGCAGAGCCCCCCAAGGATCCCTCACTCAAAGAAAAGAAGCACCACAGGATCGGTCTATAATTCGATACTGCACTTTGTTTTCAGGAGCATCGCGTCTCAAGACAACGCAGGTGCCGTTTAATAAAAGGTGGGTTCCAGAGAATATGTGGACATACATAGACTCCGAAACTTTTCGAAAACGCCCGCAAGCAAGCGCACGTCTGTGTCCATGTAAAGACGCGCGTTCTCTCCTAAATTAGAAATATTGAATTCCTGCCAGACATTCACGGCATGCTCATACTCTGCATTCCTTATGGTGTCACCTGTGAGGTTGCTGGAAAATGCAGTTATGTCGAGTATCCTGCTTTCGTGGAGTTTGGCCATACTATCCACATACTCATGTGGGAAAACCCCCTTCTTAGTCACAAGTTGAAACTTTTCCTCATTGGGAAATGCAGCTCGTGCGATATCCATTTCCCCACGAGGTGGAGTCTCAACAAGTTTCTGTAGTGGCGCCTGCATAAGACGTAGTGTATCGAGGAAGCGCAGTGTTATTGTTGACCTCATTCGTTATAGAATGAAATATACTTCTCGACACTCTCAGGTGGGACACTCACCTGATCTTTCTCCAAACCGAAATCAGCCAAGTGCTCAACTAAAAAGTGAGCGTCATACTCACTTAAATTATGGAAGAAAATTGGTATGTGCCTAGGTAATTGGTACTTCAAATTGCATACATTGTGAGCTGTGCTGCGGAATTTCCCTGTAAGGTGACAGTGGTCCCTGCGAGGAGGTTTCGCTTTTCTGTTTAATGGCAGCCCACAAATATGACACTCAGTGGCGTTATTATACAAATCTTCATTCTCCTTCGATCTGGTGATGGCATCGTTGTCACTGTATAGCGTATCAACTTCCAGTGAAAATTTTTCTAGCTCAGAGAGCAACCAAACAGCTGGATTACCACCAACATAAGAATTGTCTCTCAAACCAGGATCGCCTTCACAATGGGTCACAGGAGCGAGGAGGCATTCAAAGTCGTCGTACACAACGAACGGACACCGTCCCTGGTGGTGAGCATTCCTAAACTTTGTGAATTTGTTTTCCTCAGTGGGCATAATAACACGTAGCGCATCCTTGGAGGTACAGTCTAGTAGATGGGTAGCTAATAACTGTTCAGAGGAGAAATAATTGAGACACCTTAAACAAATATGTTTTACACTATGATCGGTTGATAGTTGGGATGAGAGGAGTCGGGACATGTCCTTGATCCAAACATAGGATAATTATCACATACATAAAAGGGAAGCATATTTACATGCAGCCCTCGCTCACCAGCAAATTTTGAGAAATGGAGTGGGCTAACAATGATATGCTTGTCTTGTTCGTCTGACTTGCTTTTGTTCTTTTTTCTCCAGGCCATAAAGGTGTACCGATATTACGATGTTCTGCACCTCAAATTTAGGTATGTCCTCGATCCTGTCGGGGAACTCAATAGCATCAAAGTTATAATATGTGTTAATGTCACTGACTTTGTATGTACCCAGACGATGAGAGTGATCTCTGTAATTGTACTTTCTCTCGCAAGCCATGCACAACAAGCCTGATCTTTTGTATTTTGGACATTAATGCACACCCAATTATCAGTTATATCTTGAAGTAGCTTCATATAACTGTCCCCTCCATTTATTGGGGTATGGACATGAATATGGACATCCAGGTGTAGAATTCAGCTGAGTGCCTTAGCTGAGCCGTTGACTTCCATCTTGGAAAACTGGACCAATATGACACTCAAGGTGGATTTACGAAACCAGTTGGCGATTGATGTGCTCCGCGTTATCACGCCATTATCCCCCCAAAGATAATGGATGCTGGTCCCTCCATCACCAGACTTGACTTTGGAGGGTGCGATAACTCAGTGCATAGTACTGAACTGTATTTAATCTCGGGATAATGTGGATTATTGACTGCCTTGTGGGGCACCATTTGTAGGACAGGAAGGCTTGCATTTAAAAATCTAACAGGATCGCAGTACCCCCCTACCGGGGTTTCGATCCTAGTGATCGAGATTCGCTCCTCAAAAGCGTCGGCAATCGCCAAGTACTGCAACTGAGGTATAGTGTCACCAACCTGATATCTGCCACTAGCCACAGGATCACTAATACTAGTGCTATAACTAGGCAAGGCATGCTGTACCTCGCACACTGGAGATGACGCACGCAGTGGCTGCTGTGAGGGACCAGCTGGGGTGCCCCAGTGCGAGCAGCCGGGGCCGATGGCGTTAGTAAGCGCTGAAGGAAATGATTTAGAAAGTCTGGAGATGAATTTTTTGTCTTGGAAAAGAGAGAATTTAGTGTGAATAAAGAGGACAAATATAGAATTTGGGTGAGTTCTTATTTTCTATAGACAAGAATTTGAGTTGAGAACTATGAGTTGGATTCAGTCTCAGGTAGGAGGGCGCTATATTGAGTGAGTTCTTGTTTTTTGTTTAAATAGGGATTTTAGTTGAGAACTTTGCGTTAGATTAAATTGGCGAGAGCGATGGCTTATGTATACGGGCATGTGTTTTTCGGGACGATTTTGGATTAGGCAGTGCGATCATGTGGACTGAGTAATGAGAGTCACTTGATCAATTAACTTAGCGAAGGGTCACGTGCTGTTGTGCAGTCATGGTGGATTCCACTCTAGAGCAAACTTTAGCGCCAAAAGTGTAGCAGGGCATTCTTGGCCAGACAAAGACATGTGGTGGATGGCGAATGGTCAGCACCAACAGGTTTGAACATGTCCAGGGAAACAACTTTCGCGCCAAAAGTGTGGCAGGGCGTTCTTTGTCGAACCACGTGCTGACCCGAATGGCCGACTGTTGTGTGATTCCGCTCCCAGGCAAACAATGTTGGCGGGAAACGTCAGGAGGTGACGAATACACATGGTGGACAGACAACGGACGTCAACCTCAGCAAGTTCCAGCATGGCCAGCGAAAAATGTTTACGACTTGGGAGCGATCGCTGGTCCAGTGGCTAGCATGGGCCGGCCCCTCCATGCCGAAAGTCCATCGTGCGATCAACCACCTCACGTGACCGCTGTCGGCAACGGCTCACACGCTGGCCAGAGGGGCGAGGGGTTGGTGACGATTTGAACTAATTCAGTTGGAGTGCGGACGTCATGGAGACTGCACTGGGTGTTGCTGCGATCTCGAAGATGTGTACTGATTGTGTTGGAGACCAAGTGATGACCGTACTGCTTGAAATAAAGACCTCAGTCCCTTTCCCCCTGCAAAATCAAAGGATGGGGCTTAGGTTACTATAAGTGCACTTTATTATTTGACGCAATTTTGATACGTTAGCAGTGAAAAAAGATAAGTGAGTGCGGAAGTTCGTAGGACGTGAACTATTTCGTGTGTGTGTTCGATAATGGTGTTGGGATTTGAACTTGTGATGGATTTTTATGAATGTAACGGAAATGGCTTTCTCGCTGCGAAAATGACACATCCTTAATAAATAATAATAAATGATAATAAATAATAAAAAATAAAAGTACAGTTTTCGAGACATTATCGTGTTGGAATTTAACCTTGGCGCAATTTTCTAGTGGAGGTAGACCAACAATAATAAATGTTGAATGATAATGAATAATAATAAAGACAAGTACGGTTTTGCAGTGATTATCATCTTGGAATTTGAATTTGGCGCAAATTTTCTAGTGGAGGTACTCTAATAATAATGAATAATAATAATAAATGATAATGAATGATAATAAATGATAATGAATTATAATGAATAATAATACCGACAAGTTCGGTTTTGCAGCGATTATCATGTTGGAATTTGAACTTGGCACGAATTTTCTAGTGGAGGTATGTTAATAATAATAATTAATAATAATAAATGGTAATGAATGACAATGAATGATAATAAATTATAATGAATGATAATGAATAATAATATACAACAAGTTCGGTTTTGCAGTGATTATCATGTTGGAATTTGAACTTGGCGGGAATTTTCTAGTGGAGGTAGGCTAATAATAGTAATAAATGAAAATAAATCGTAATGATTGATAATGAAAATAATGAATAATAATAAAGATAGAGTACGATTTTGCATGCATTATCCTGTTGGAATTCAAATTTGCCGCCATTTTTCTGGAGTGTTAGGTTAGTGGACATAGCACAATTGGCTTTTTTTCCAGCCAAAATTCAACTTTCCCGTCATTTTTTCTGGGGGTTACGTTAGTGGACCTATCCCAATTGGCCTATTTTCCCGCCAAAATCCGTCATCTTGGATGATGTCATACACTGTTGCCATGTCTACATACCGCTATCTCGGATGACGTCAGCGCCGCCATGTTGAATAAATTTGGCAACAATGCAGAATGGTGTGAAACGAAGGTTGTCCCACTACTTACAGGTGCTGCACAACACTCGCTGCATGGTGGCGCGCGCCGCACCAGGCCTATTGTTGAGACCAGATACACAGAGCGCTCTCAGATTCACACAACTACAGCACAATTCACAAAACCCACACAGACAGGTATAGCATTCAATAAATCAGAAAACTGCAACTCTGTAGGAAAATACATTTGAAATAAGGCCACTTAAAAATGTATCTATAGTCGAAACTGTCCAATAGTTCACAGCAAGCATACAGAAGTGGTGGAGATAACTTCATGCTTTGAACAACTCCAGTGCCAGAGGCGTCCTGTCCACGAGTGCACCAGTACGTCTCTGGCACTCGGAATATGGCGGTGGAGCAGTGGGACAACATCAAATTCTGCGTTAACTTTTGTGCTTGTATCAGAGAATTCTTCAAATTCGACCCGAACACCGAGTGGCAGTTCCTAATGGCTACTTCATGATTACGTTGCAATCGGCAAACCCCAAATGATCGTGGGCATGTGTTTGACCAGCAAAAGGACTACACTCCTAGATTCTCCGCCGTATTCGCTGGATTTGGGCCCAACCGACTTCTGGTTGTTCCCCAAATCGAAGTTGTCACAGAAATGACATCATTACGACACAATTAAGGGCATCCAAGAAAATTGCACTGCAGTACTAAATTCACTTCCAAGAAATGACTGCAGTGGCGGTTTCAAAATGCTTTTAAAACACTTTCAGCTGTGTATTGATGCAGTGGAGGGTCGCTTTGAAAAAATAAAGTGATTTTGCCAACGTAATCCAGGATTGTTATTTTTCATAGCCACGGCTGTGGCCAGTCTGCCGGTTTTACAGTGCTTTTAATGTGCAGCTTCGCTATAACAAGCACTAAGTCTCATACTATCCACGTTGTCATAGGCGATTGGATGATCGTTTATAGTCCACTGGAGTCACACAGAAAACTGTCCCAAAGTGAGTAGCAGTGTGTCTGGAATGCTTCCCTCGGCCACTCGTAAGAGAACCGCCTGATTTCAGCTCTGGGAGTAGCGGTTCTGATTTCCATCACTGATGTGTAATGAAATGGAATACCAGCAGCCGTAGTTCGGACATTATTTTGCTATATTGGAACCAGTCTGGTGACTCAAGGTTGGTAGTTAAAGGCACAACATCTCTCTTACAGTAATCTGCCAGTTCACAGATGTTGGTCACTGATGGGATCGTGTATACGATTCGAGTTCATCCCCTCAGATTCAGTTAAGTCCTGAAGATGGTGTATTGAATCACCGAAACTGGTTGCAGTATATCAAAATAACATCAAAACTACTGCTACAAGTGTTTAATTTTTTTACGTAAGTGAATGGCCAAAGTCCTACACACTAATCAGAATGTCGTACGTACAAAATCTAACTCAATTGCGTCAAAAGAAGGAGTGAAATTTCGGCAAGCGTGATGACCTTCAGATCGCCTTAGTCACCCACGGTGGCAATGAGCACAATTGTAGTGTAATTTGGTGCCAATCTGGCATGATTTACTCACCTTACACGTCCAATGAACTTCTGGCTTTTTTCTGCAGGTGTCGACACATTGCTCTTTGAAATTTCGTCGACCCCAAAGGTTGACGTCACGGGACGCCACGCGCTTGCCTCATTATAGAGGAAGGTTGTACGCACTTTCAGACAAAATTCCAAACTTAAGTGTCGTAGTGGGTGGGAATCATTGGATTTCGAAAAAGGTGACTTCTTAATGTAGTTTCACAGTGTATTTATCACCTCGCGTTTTCTAATTAAATGGAACAAACAAAGTGAGTCCTCGGGAAGTGCCAATTTCTATGAAAATACTGCAGAAAGTACTTGTATTACAGCCATAAGAAAGTCCCAGAATGTGTTAAAAACTCTAAATTAAAGAAAAAAATATTAGCACATAGCAGGCCGTGAACCTACTTCCTTCGACTTCATAATCGTCTTCAGTCAGTATACTACGCAAAAGGCCTTTCGCCTTTCGTGCCGGTTTCGTTATCATAGTATCTCTTGAAGCCTTATATCAAATGTTACGCCATTAGCTAACATTTAATTAAAAGAGTGTTAGATTTGTGATAAATCTCGAATGCACTATTGCCTTGAAACAAACTCAAAGTTATAATATACAACCGCTGAATACGATAAAATCAATATAGCGTCTGACGCATTGAGTGACACGTCATCTTTTTATGTCATTTCCATATGGTGTGATAGATATCCCATGTCCCTAAGCGTAAGTGGTATAAACCTGCGGCTATCTATATTATGGCGATCTTGCTTTAACAATATATCCATAAAGTATCGCTGAAAAGAGTGGACATCGGTAACCCCTGATTTTGGTACCTAATACATTGCTTTCAATGTGCAAGGTTACTCATCAGTTTAATACTGGGGCGGATTATCCACAAGTTGAATACTTCGCATTAATAACTCGTCAAAAGTATAATTACTTTACACAGCTTCCTTACTGAATATAGAGCCTGTACGTCTCCTAATGGGTACGGCTTGGGTACAGAATACATATGTAAGCAAAACCACGAATACTGGGCAAATTGCGCCCAATATGCTTCAAAATAGAGACGCGACGATGGAGCAGATTTGATGTTTGGCAATGTGAATTCATTATCATTTGCAGAACACCTGCATAAATGTATAGCTTCATCAAAAAAAAATGTGCACCCCATTTATCGAGAACGGTATTAGATTCGATGCAACCTTGAATCCTCTACAGAAATCAGTCTTGCCTCAGTCCTGTTAAGTAGAATTGGAATCCTGGTGTGAAGAACTTTTGCATCTTAGCATTTGATCGATCACCAAGTAGTTTTCACATGGGTGAATTTTGGCAACGGTGCAAAAGGCGTAGTTGAACGTTCCTAGTTGATAGTTGATTTGAACTGAACAACATACAACAAGCATAAAAAATTTAATTACTTTGTCTATAAGTGGACTGGAGGGGAAAAAATTTTACATTAGCGTTGAACTAGAGGATTATTACACAGATAAGTCATTTTAGACACGAAATCATTGTTGCAGTGTGCTCTGACCCATAAGTGAAAAATTAATATTGGAAATAACTAAAAAGGAATTGGATTTCAAACTAGTATGTTAATTCCTTGCAAAGAAAAGGCCACTTTGTAAGAGAAGAAGTGAAGTTTATTGTGTGACTGAGCACATTAAGAATATAACAAACAGAAAGAAAATGTTGACCAGGAGGTGTTTGATTTCATTTCAGTGCCAAGTCCATGAATCCGTTGTTGACAGCTCGTGACGATTCGGTCCAAGTCTATCCGTAGAGAACAGGGTAGTAGTAGTAGTACTGCTCGCTGCCCCGGAGAGTCTCTCTGGGCTCAGCAGCCACTGGAATAGGGCCGGGGCGAGGGAAGGGGGCCGGGCCAGGCATCGCCAAGGCCGCGCACACCACAGCCAACACCACCAACAGGAGTACCTGCAGGGAGACAATATCTCTGGTCACAGATAGTACATGTAGCATTACTGGTCTCTGTCGAAGGGTCTCTCTTGCGCCAGCTGTACCCTGCACAGTGCATGGGTATGGTCTCTCACACAGACAGACACACACACACACACACACACACACACACACACACACACACACACACACACACACACACACATCATCATCACCATCACCATCACCATCAACAACACCAGATCAAAAAGAATATCTTCAGGTAGAGATGAAATATACAGACTGATTCAAGATTTGTATTACTAACTTCTATGAGCTGTAGAGAAGACTTAATAGATGAAATTCTGATATAAGGAATCTATGCCCAGAAATGTACCATTTGTTTGTAGGATCAGTTTGAGGATCGGACCGCTTTCACATCTCCCACTTCACGGTATGCAAATGTGCTGAGAAGAGGATGCTGTCATCAGTCTCTTTTGTAATTATGGCACCATGTAACATCTTCACCTATCTATGACAAAGGCTGCGAGTCATCGGTATATTCGAAACTCTGGGGGTTGGCTGTGGAACTGCATGGACATGATGAGTTCTTGACTTTGGAGAGAGCACCCTTTATCATAGAAGAGAACTTCTCTTGAAGAGAACTTGAAACATTTCCCGTGCCATGTGCTCCTGCAGCACATAGGTCAAAGCTCATTGGCTCCGATGTGTGCGTACTGAGAAGTGGGAGATTTGAAAGTGATCTGATCCTCAAACTGACTTTACATCCAAATGGTACGTTCTATACATAAGTTCCTTATGAAACCTTCATCTACTGAGACCCCCCAGTAAAGCCCATAGAAACCTGTAATGGAAATTTTGAATCATTGTAACCGGAGTCAGTGGATATTACATTATGTCGACGTAGAATTTCAGCGTGCCTATAGATTCTTATCATCTGCCTTGTCCATCACAATGTAGTTAGACGAAAACTTTCCATAGGTTTGTGTGCAACTGCCATCGACGTTGCCGCAGTGGTAACACTGGTTTCCGACAGATCACATGAGTTAAGCGCCAGCACTATGATGGATGGCTGTCCGGGACTGCTGAGCACTGTTGGCGTGCGGAGTGCACTCAGAACTTGTGAGGCAATTTAGGAGCTACGTGGTTGAGAAGTAGCTACTCAGGTCACGAAAACTGATGACGGCCGACAAGGCAAAATGCTGCCCACATCCAGTGACACAGTGGCCGGTTGGTGCCGTTGGGACATCAGAGCCCTGTTCGTACGAAATTTAGTAACTTTTGTGTGCGGCAGAGGATCTTGAATTTATTTCTGGGTACAAGCCCTAGGTCATCAACTGTAAGAGTCATTGAACAGAGGATTATGAGCTCAGCACAGCACAAATATTTCGTTTGATGACGTCCGTTTGCATGGTTAAGAATATGGAAATCTCTGTTATGATCTTTTTCGGTAAATAATAACAGTAAAAGTATTACATTAATGATGTATTGTAATAAGATTGTGAATCGCATTTCCTCTGTACGTTTGGTAGGAAGCTGACAATCGTTTACAACACTGATCCTGAAATCCATTAATCTGTCAAATTTTACACGTCTCTCTTTCATCAAAATAAACTTGTATTACATACTATTGCAAATCATCTCCGCGAAAACTCGACGTTTGATGTGCTGTTGAGAGAAGTACAAAGTCATATTTGCACTGCATATCTCTGTGACACTTAAAGGTAAGCAATGCATCGGTTCAGACGCCACGTACATAAAAGTGAACTTCAGTTTATAGTTAAAAGTTGGTTCCTACATGTTTGTTAAAAGTTTCTATCTAAGGAGTACTTGTGTTGTGCATTTGTAATTTTTATCAGCAGTGTCATGCCTGCTTACCACCGTTCAGTAGGTGTCCGCATTGTTTTAGACACTTCGGTTTACCAGTCACATTTCTTTAAATATCTGCTTAATATAGTATTTAATTGATCGATTCTGCCACGTCTCATAACATGCTATGGCACGACACTGAACAAATAGATCAACACATTGGAGATTGATTTTCTTAATTCATCTGTCAATTTCCGAATCACACTCGAGTACTACAGTGACACAGGAGAACTGGCACAGCTTTTTGAACTTCTTTTGACAGGGAAAGGTGCCAGGTTCGAGACCTGGTCCGGCACATCGTTATAATCTGATAGGAAGCTGTTAGGATGTTCCAGTTTTAAAACATTACACTTATGTTGCTCTCCAGAACTCCGAAACGTCCGATGTTTTTACTGTGCACCATATTGCAGAGAAGCATGAAATTATGTACGTAGACTTTTGCCTGACACAATCAAACAATTCCAGTTGACATGAAGTTTGGACGGAGATCGCTGGTCGTACAGCATATTTTCACAAGCTCCTCGCTTTGCGCACCAAGCACTGCCAAGGCGACGCATACCACAGCCAGGAAGATATGTGACAGTAGAACGTCTCTGGGAACAGATAGGATATGCATTTTCGACGCTTAATATCTCAGAGTGACTGCATATGGGTACCACCTACAATCAAAAAGGCTCACTTGTGGGGAAAGTGATCATACAGACAAAAATGGACTCCAGAAAACTTCTAAATGTTTCACATAAATCACACATATGTGGCCTTTGAGGTTCTCCTGGTATACGCATTCCAATAACTCGTGGTAATGCGACTCGTCATTGCCTTCAGTCATTTACATTATTTTTCACCATTACCGCAATCTTCATCATGACACAACTGCTGCCCAAGCCCTTGCACCACTAACAAACATCGAAGCGGCAAACTTTTATGGCCACTTCTCACCGTGACACCGTGACTTTGAATGTCCTCTGTTGGCTGTGCGGGCGCGCGAGTCCGTAAAAGAAAGCATATAGGCGGCGCAGAGACGAATGGACAATGGGTCTAGCGATGATATGGGCTGCAGATGGGGAGATCCATTGCCATAAGCGACATTGAGCGAGGACAAATACTTGTTGCCCGGCGCCCTGGAAAGAACTTCTCGGAAGAGACGAAGCAGATCGACTGTTGGAGTAATGCTGTCATCTGCTTCTGCGGAAAGTACTTGACGGACAGTGAAACCTAGCTGTGTAAAGCAGGATAAGCTGCGATCTTTGCTAGATGACGATAGAGTATAATGCTGGTGCAGGCACAGGGCTTTGTGACACATCGTTATACGCACAGCCGACTTCTACCTCTTCCTACGTTGATCCAACGACAAGGCCGATTACGACTGCAGTGGGCACAAGATCGTTGAGGCTGGATCGTTGTTGAAAAGGAACAAGTCGCCTGGTCGGATCAATGATGTTTGCTGTTACACTAGGTCCTTGAGGAGTGCGAATCCGCCATCATCTAGGCGAACGATCCACCTTCATCAGGACGAGATGCCGATTTTCTCCCTGTCTTCTATGAGACCCGTGGTAGTAATCTAAGGCATGAACTGCGTGAATGTTACTGCAGACTACCTGCATCCATTCAGACATCTTTTCCCGACAGCCATGGAATTTTCCCCGAGGACGTCCCCTTCACAAGGCTGGTATCACGCTCCAGTGGTTTGAGGGGCGTGATAGTGAACTCACATTAGTGTCTTATTCACCAAATTCGCTTGATAAGATGGTTCAAACGGCTCTGAGCACTATGGGGCTTAACATCTGAGGTCATCAGTCCCCTAAAACTTAGAACTACGTAAACCTAAGTAACCTAAGAACATCACGCTCATCCATGCCCGAGGCAGGATTCGAACTTGCGACAGTAGCAGTCACGCGGTTCCAGACTGAAGCGCCTAGAACAGCTCGGCCACAGCGGTCGGCTCGCTTGATAAGAACGAAATGGAAGACGTTTGCGACGCTCTTAGGAGACAACTACGCGCCGACAATCACCCGAACTGTATGTTATGCAAAATTCATGCTACATAGAATTGTTACTACACTCAGCTCATAATTATAAACAGCTCTTTGAAAACTTATGTTATGCTACATGTGCATACATTTCGATTCTACTTAACCACTTGCTGGCTACATCACTATTCCACGACTGTATAATTATTTATCCCCATGTAATAGTTGAGTCTCCTACCCCCCCCCCTTAATCCCCACCTTTATTGGAAAGTGGCATATGCAATGTCTTTCCCAAAAACGGATTAACGTGATGTTAAACACTATCAGACTATATATTTAGTAGAAAGTCAGTTTTTTAATAGACTTTTTAAAAATATTCTTGAGCGGCAAGTAGCTGGTCATGTGTGACTACAAGAGATACACTTTCATATGATAAAGGCCAGGAGGCCAGAAACTTTCCAATAGCTTAAACTGACGCACCCGGTTTGTGGAAATTTCCTAGATTTCCAGTAAACGTTTCTGCGACCTACAAATTTCGAAACTTCGGCGGCTAATTAAATCATATATATAATTTAGCTAGCACTATTTGTAGCTCATTTAAAACTTTTTTCCCAAAATAATTACATTGCCTGTTATTTCGGCCATAGCTAGCAGTATTTGCCATACATAAAATTTAACACTTACTTCCAGAATGAGTCGTTCACTGTGAAGCCGCGTGTGCTCCATTTGGAAATTTCCTGCCAGAGTGTCAATATTTTCGTTTCGATGGTTCTCCCATATGAGCTCTAAGAAGCTCACAGAGAAATCTTGTTGGTAACATGTAACTCCTTCCAAGTGTCAGTGACATGTTCCAAGCCTCAATTACAAAGTATCAGAATTTTAGTAATTCACTCGCTTGAGGAATGTCTTTTAGATATTATTTACAACGATGCCAGTATCAAGGTAAAGAGTTCGCTGAACGAACTTATGACAGTATGTGCATGTAATGCCCACTGATGATAGAACTATTAATTATTCCTAGTGGAACTTCGAAAGTTAGTATACATATGAAAGATATAAAGGTGGAACCCAATACGATCTTTTTCAGAAAATCGGCACATCCTACAACTCTTTCAGTGTAATATATATCCCAGAAGACAGACGGAGAAATACTTACGATAGCTTTCATGTTGTCGCCTTCTATTGTCGTCGTTGCCAACTGAGCCACCGGAATGGCGCTCCGGGAATTTATACGAGCTGGATGATCACCTGGAGAGGGCACCTGCATTGCCACAGGCAAAGGCGTGGTAGGTCGTCTCTAGGACGTTACAATAGCCAGCACCCAGCTGTCGCCCCACAAGGGACCTACTAACCAAGGTCATTTCTACGGAAAAAACGAGAAACGCAAGCTCGTCCGACAGCTCTTTTCTTACTCTAACGGCTATAATAGGTGCATTGATACTTCTCGGTCATTCTTGAACGTACTCCATGTTAATTGCTCTCAGCACGAGAGAGGTGTTCAAAACCTATTGGCTGAGAGCCACAAGGTGGCGGTTGCTGCTTGAAATGGAAAGCGCTGTCATTTAAGTCCACGTGGCCGCTTTTATTATGGATGAGAGGTAGCTATTGTCCTTAAGTTGAACTAATGAATCGTTTCTTTGAGTTGCGGCCAGTAGTACCATGATTATCACTAGTTTTTAAATCAAATTTTATTGTTATTCTTCTCATTACTTCACACTTCAGGGATTAAATGACAGGCTGACGTTACGAGTTTACACTTTAGCCTATCGGCGTACCAGACTTCCTACGTTTCTCTTCCCTAGTGGAAGGTGTTTCATTATTTGTTTGGGTGATGTAATATGTTCCACCAGCTTCAAACGGTCTTCCTATTTTTCTCTTTACTCTTGCTCTTACTATTGCAATTATTATTATTATTATTATTATTATTATTATTATTATTATTATTATTATTATGCAATTTTGCCCGTAAGACAGTTTTTGAACTTGATTTTTAGAGGCTTCTTCATTTTTTTCTTCTTTCGCTCTTTTTCTCTGCCACAATTTTCTATATTCTTTGACTGTTTTCATGTTTCCTTTCTTCTCTTTATACTTTTATCTGTTCTCCTCCTTTCACATACGTCAAATTTCTTGTTCATAATTTTGATTCTGAATTTACCTCTTACATTTATGACTTCCCTATTACTTTCTACTTGTTTTAAGTCTTGAAAATCCTCTTTGCGAGTCTGTGGTTGTCCACTTTTTTTAGTGCTTGTATTGGCCTGTCTTGATATGTTTCTTTTGTTGTAGTGCATCCATGCGAGGTCGTCGCGTCTGTTCATTCCACGTTGGATGCGTTGTTTGATCTTCCTCTTTGTATGTATTACCCTAGACACGTGATTTTTTTAAAGTCTGTTACTTTTCCTTGTTTCGAGTGCATGACTTCTGTATCTTAGTACTTTCCTTCCACGTATCGTATTTTCTCAAATGGTATGTGTACATCTGCTTTCGCAGAAATTTCATGCAAGTGTTCCAACCCATCTTGTCTACTATTGCTGAGTTTTGCCAGGTCATCTGCACACGCCTAGAAGTTTCTTATAGATTTCTTTATACGTGTTCTTCCTAACTGAATCTCCTTTACTTTTTCTTCCCATTGTTTGACAATTTTTTCTAGATTTTGATAAATAAAAGCAGTGAGTGTCAATCTGCTTCTCTGGCCGCTGTGACTGTCCCGAATGCTACTGATACTTCTCCCATAATCTTCAGTTGGATGTTGTGTCTCTGAGTATCTGTCGTAAGAGAGCCCTAGTTTTTCTGTCTATTCCCTATTCTTTCATTGTGTCGAAGAGAGTCTGCCTGTCTGTGGAGACGTAAGTCTTCTTAAAATATACAAATGTGACAACGGGTGCCTTCAAAAGTGTACATGGTTTCGAAATCTGCTCGATACACGTTACTCCTTTTCTGGAGCCTACTTGGTATTCACATTTCATCTTGTGGCTTACGTCTGTTGAGTAAAACCTTGGAGATGATTTTGTAAATGATCGGCAATAATAACAAACGTCAGTGAATAAGTCTGGCTTATAGCTCGGACTAGCGCACTTTTCCTATCCTGTAAGATTTTGTCTGTAATCCATATTTATGTGAAAATTTTCTGAATTTTTTGTGATGTTTTGGTCACTGAGTTTATTATTATTATTATTGTTATTATTGGCTCAGCCATTTTTTAAATGTATTAAGAATGACTTCAACAATAATTTATCACTAAGTCAGAGATTTTCTCTAAGAACTCTACACCGACCATCGTGTCGTCTTTTTCTTTCATGTGCCGTCTTTCCCATCCGCTCTTGCACTGCTTTCTCTCTCTCAGTAGCCGTCAATACTTTTCTCTGTGGGTATTCAGTAATCTAGCGTATCAGGGACTTAGGTTTGCGGTCCCTCATGATCTCAAAGCGTGAGAAGCCCCTTGACGTTGCTTTCCACGCCGTTGGGCACATCCTTTAATGTGGGTACAATTTCTGTCCATCATGAGTGCTTATCTCTAGCGTATGTCCCGCACATTCGCCCTGTGTCCACCATATAGCACTCGACCAAATTACTTGCCGGGTGATGCGCTGATGTTTTAGTATGTTTTACCCCATGATTTGTTACA
This sequence comes from Schistocerca gregaria, assembly GCF_023897955.1. NCBI lineage: Eukaryota > Metazoa > Arthropoda > Insecta > Orthoptera > Acrididae > Schistocerca > Schistocerca gregaria. The sequence continues at coordinate 873,521,745 of NC_064922.1, forward strand.
AAGGTATCCGAGACTCTTGATGTAAGCTGCGAACCACTGTCCGATAGTATTCTTTCATGTTTTGCTACCTTCATTAAGCAATTTTCCTCTAACTCTGCAGTCACAGCCTTGCTACTTGTTTTCCATATCCGGTACAGACTGATGGACTTTGAAAACGCATCCACAACCACGAAGATGCATCCCATCACTCAACGACCATTCGGTAGGGACTGAAATTATTAATTGCAAATAATTCTCCCGTCCTCTTCGGGGTGATACTTTGTACCTCCCTTTTGAAACGTCACTGTACCATGTTTCTCTCTTTGGCACTTGTCACAAGTGGCTAGCTACGCACGCAATCCCCTTGCTAGATTGTTAAATGTGAATAATTTTGTGTAAAGGCCTGATACATTTCTGAGCGCTGTAGTGACCCTCTGCTGAGAAGCATCACTTTATGGAGTTCGTAATACAGTGATATTTTGTCTCATCCTTTTGCTTTAAAATACACTTTTATTTTTTTAACTCCAGGACTTCATTCTGCATGCATCTCGTGTTTGCATACGCTTGTATGTAATGTTCCCTTTCTGCCCCTTTGGTAGATAGCAACTGATATTCCTCTTGCTCACTTCGTCTTCAATCCCAATGGGTAAATGCTACAGCTCATCAGTGATTCAATTATTTCCCCTTTGATGTAATGGATTGGATACATAAATTGTTGAAAAAAAGTTGTTGAAAAAACGTCACTCTATGGATCAATCTCCCGTTCAACCGCTGACACTCCTCAACATAACTCGAAGCCTTAAGGTCCAGCAACATTACTGCCTTTTGACCCTCCAGATAAAGGCAGATTTTTTGGAATTTATACAATATAGCGAGCAATTCCTTTTCTGAAATGCTACAGCTTCTCTCATTCTAGTTTGGAGTATTAATGTCAAAGCCTACACTTCGATGCTCTAGTACGCCATTCACCATTTTCTCCTTCAAGACCTTACATTCAAATCCACTGACGGAGCTGTCCATGGCTAGACAAAACGGTAACGTTATGTCGGGGTGGTAAAACACTTTACTATTGCTCATACTACCTTCTATTCATAAATTTTCTCTCACAGTCCTCATTCCTCTTGCACAACGAGTTCTTTTTCAACAGCCTGCATAGGTTTAGTGTATTCAAGCTTCTATGCCCGGGGAATTTCCTACAGAACTCCTTCCGATGCCAGTTTATGCCCCAAAAATTGTATCTCAGCCCATACAAACTCAAATTCCCCTATTTTCAAAGCCATTTCACGTCGTCTTAAAGATGTCAGTACTCTGTACTTTAGTTCAAAATGCTCGTGTCAAGAATTCGTTGCACTCAATGTGTCATCGACATACACAACCAATTTGCCAATCAATTCTGCACTCAATACATGAGTTAACGGCCTCACAAATACTGACATAGATGTGGTGAGTTCGAAAGCTACCACCTTAAGCCAGAAACTTCTTCCGTCAAATAGGAATTCTGTGTATCGCCTATTTTCTTCCCTCCACCAGTGCCACCTGCCACAACCCCATTAGCTTAACACTGTCGCCAGCCGTGGTGGCCGAGCGGTTCGAGGCGCTCAGTCCGGAACCGCGGGACTGCTACGGTCGCAGGTTCTAATCCTGCCTTGGGCATGGATGTGTGTCCTTAGGTTAGTTAAGTAGTTACAAGTTATAGGGGATTGATGACCCCGACTGTTAAGTCCCATAGTGCTCAGAGCCATTTGAACCATAACACTGTCTAAGTTCTGTAGCGGCCATGTTACCCAGCTAATCGTGTCCTCTATTACTTTAATTTCTACGAGTCAGGCACTATCCTCACCAAATCGTCCTCTTTCTTAAATGTGACTATCGGATGATAGTCACTCCTACATTGTTATATGACATTCCATTCCGACATCTGGTTCAGCTTGACTCTAACTGATTCCTTACCCGCAGTCACGACACACTATGGCCTTAAACGTACAGGTTCGAGCTGTTTTACTTTGACTGTGTATTCAAAGTCAGCAACTCTGCTACGTTTGTTGGAGAAAACATCTTCACACTGCCCCAGTAACTTGCAAAGTTCGTCTGCCTTCGCTAGTGATACTTTTTATTGGTTCCACCATACCTCTAATTTGTTCAATCAGAGGTCGAGCTTCACTCCATCCTACACATTCTTACCATGTGCGCAATTCGTTGCTCGCCATTGAGTACGTCCTCAATGTCTTTTACCCTCCAAAATATACACAAATAACTTTTCTTCGCATTTTATTATATTAAAAAAGTATCTGTGTCCAAAAATTACATCTTTCGTCAACTTATTTACAGGATGATCAGATAACGTAAGAGGTTTATCAGCATAGTAATTCACTAATTTTTCTAAGGGGACGTTTCAACAGGTACTTCGACTTTTACAGAAGCATTTTTATCATTGGATTTGGTCCACATGCTGTACACAAGTGTTCTGCATGTGCGTGTGTGGAGTCTCGAATATGTGTAGGAAAAGACCAGAGTGAAAAGAAGTAACTAGAACCGGGGCTCGTCGTTGATAAGAAAAGAACCGCTATTTATTATGAAAGGTTACAACAATACGAAGAAGGAGTATTCAAAACTATGATTTCCAAAAGAGCGCGCCTCTTCCGAAATTGCCTGATCAAGCCACTTATTTCTGAATTCAAATGTACCTGCATAAATTCACCGTTTGCATCGACGATTCTCATGCTTCCCAGACTCCTAAAGTGCCTACTCGCATGTGTGGCTTGAGAGGGGATCAAACCAGACAGAGTCTGCTGTCCACCACAAACTGTGCGAATCAAATTTCGACAGTATTAGAAAGGTCCGTTTGTTCGCTAATGGCTGTAGAGGTCAGAAAAAAAAACCATGAGCGCAATGATAATTCAATTTTTGAACAGCACGCCCCCTACTGTGCTAAAGACTGAAATGTGTTTCCCCATTGTAGGACATTCTTTTCTCCCCGGGAAAAAAATTCCAAAAACGGGTACATTGAAATCATGCGGAAATGCCCGAAGATTGTTTGCTTAGGAGACGATTGTGATGTAAGATATTGGAAAGCAATCGCTGATCATATGCTTAAAGAAACAGGTAGATGGCATTTCGCCTATCAAAAGATTTGAAGGATATGTGTAACTAAAAGCAAGATGAAAAAGATTTGTCCTGTACCAGGGGAACGGTCTTATAACTTGGACAGTCAAGAACTAAAAAGCATCCTCAAAAAACGAAAGTCGTTTAAAGATACTGGAAGGCCTGCTCTTTTCCTGACAGGTGCAGTATTGAAAACTGTTTAAGTTCGGGATGTAAGAGATTTGCTACGTAAGGATTATAGCGATTACTGGAAACAACGAGAAAATTTTAATTTCATGCTGAAGTCTTTCATGGTCAAGAAGAAGTACAAGTACCTAAGGAAAGAAAGGCGGAGACTTTCGAGTTAATGGAACCGAAGTAATGGAGATGTTGTAAGCTTTTCTTTTTAACCACTGTTTGGCGCTTTCGTTGGACCTTTTTTAGTTGTAGTACCGGCAGTGATTGTAACTCATCCCTACAGACAAGTAACTGTCAGATTTGAGATGTTTCGTTTTTGATGTATACGTTTTTGTTCCATTTTTCAAACTATATTTTTCTTAAGTGAGTGCACTGTGTTTTCCTACAGTTAATCTGTAATAGAATTATTTTTCTTCCCTTTAATATTTCCTCTGATTCCCTAAAAAATTCTGTAAATTCAAATGGCACTTTCCATGCTGATCCATTGCAAACAATATTATTTATTTAACTTTTACTTTTTATTCCATTATTTATTTATTTTCTTTAAAAAATTTGAGTAGCTGCAGTACTAGAGCGAACGTTAAAGCAATATAACCACGTTTTGCAAACGAAAACGGTTGCAAAATCTGCAACACAGATATTTTGTATAAAAATATAAAAAAGACGGTGAGTCCGAGATACACAGATTTTTACACTTGAGAAAAGAGTTTTCTCCCATTTTCAAAAAATAGAATATTTTGTTTATCTTGTAGAAAACATGCTGTCCACGTTTTTCGTGTTTGCTCGATTCAGCTTACGATTCGTTTAACATGTTTTGCAGTTGGACGACTGAATTACTGACAAATTCTAAAACATATATGCTGAGCACACAAGTCATGGTTTTGATTTTCGCTCCCGTCTCTGGGAAATTTGTCTTTTTCTCGCTCTTTATTTCCTCTACAAACATTTATGCTACTGCTGACGCGTCACTTGATGAGTCAAAAATAACATACACTTTTTTGAATGCTTTCCTTTCTTAAGCACTTTTCCCACAAGAAATCATTTTTAATGTCTCTTCCCTTCTGTCTTGCGTCTAGCACACACATAACCCAATCGTTATTATCATTATTTTATCATCTTAATTCATCACTTAAATGTCCGCAGCTCGTGCTGGTCCGGTAGCGTTCTCGCTTCCCACGCCCGGGTTCCCGGGTTCGATTCCCGGCGGGGTCAGGGATTTTCTCTCCCTCGTGATGACTGGGTGTTGTGTGATGTCCTTAGGTTAATTTGGTTTAAGTAGTTCTAAGTTCTAGGGGACTGATGACCATAGATGTTAAGTCCCATAGTGCTCAGAGCCATTTGAACCAATCATCACTTAAATCACTATTTCCGCTCGTTTAGTTTCCCACATATATTTACACTCCCTATACGCCTGTTTACGAAATCGCCAGCCCTCTATCGTGTAATTATTCAAAATTTTCTCCCTCCAGTGATCACTCGCGTCATCTCGTATCTCATCGGTTTCATCCTCATCGTGGGTGTAAACAACACGAATACCTTCCTCCACAGCATCATTACTACACCTATCTACTCCTGACAACTCTTCTACCCCACGATCATCATTAAATAATTCATAATATCCCACCTCCGCATCGAAACATCTCTGCACTCTTCCAAACATTTTGCCACTTTGAATTTCTTGCGCTCTCAGAAATCAAGTACCGGTAATAAAGTTGTTCTCACTAAGCCTTGTGATCCCAGATCTTCATCTAAATAGTCACCTTCATCTTTCATATACCATTTCGTATCCATATTGTTATGTAAAATTAATGCCAGTTATTCATCAGAATATCCGGGGACTAAGGGGTAAGCTTAATGAGTTGCTTATTTTTATTATGAATTGTTCAAGAAATGGAGTTGAGCAAATCAAGTGATATAATCTGCCTCTCTGAATATCATGTGACCCCTGGTACAGATATGTTAACTTTTGCAGGATACAAGTTAGCTACTTACTTCTGTAGAGTATGGAGAAAGGAGGAGTTGCCACATTTGCCACATTTGCCGGAAACCGTTTTGATTCCGAGAAAATTTTCACACTGCAGCACTTAGGAGCCTGTACGACAGAAGAGGTATTTCAAAATAAGTCCTTTACAATAGAAAGTATATACAGAGCGTCTTCAGGAAACTTTAACCTCACAATGAAATGAATACTCTTAGCTGCTTACAGGCGTTGACGTACGTCAACGGGGACAGATGGAAATGTGTGCCCCGACCGGGACTCGAACCCGGGATCTCCTGCTTACATGGCAGACGCTCTATCCATCTGAGCCACCGAGGACACAGAGGATAACGCGACTGCAGGGATTTATCTCTGGAATTCCTCCCGCGAAACCCACATTCTCAACGTATTGTCCCGCACTACATTCCTAGTGCCCCTACCATACATATATTAAGATGGTACCTGTTCTTTCGGACATTAATTTCCTTAAAATCATCTTCCTCTTCCGTACGAAATAGACCTTCCTTCTTTCATTCTGTATAGCCCCGTTTCCCGTTCTGTCATATCTGAATATTGCAGGATCTAGTTTTCTTTCCAATTTATCTCTTGAATTTGTGACCTGTGCTCAAATCTCTGCTCTCTTTAGTGATTTCGCATGTTTCCACTTTGTAAGTTTTCCCTCTGAAAATTATCCCATTCTGCCCATTAAAATTATTATTATTCTGATCCTCCGATGAAAATCGCTCCTCGAATCCACCTCTATGCCGATTGCTGGAATACTTTTGTGGCCCATTTGTATTTTAACGCCTGATACAGGTTTTCAATAAAATCTAAAAACCCTTTAATGAGTGTTTCTCACTTTATACCAAATTCTATTGCAAGTATTCTGGTAACTTTGTCTTAAGAATAATTATCTCTGGTACAGTATATTAAAAATATTTTTTCCCTCAGTAACCCTTCAATCATCATTGGAGACATTAATCATCCAGCAGTCACTTGGGAACATTACAGCTTTTTTACTGGTGGGCGTGACAAGATATATTGTAAACCTTACTACTGCCTTCTTTGAATTCAGAACAGATAGCTATCCACTCTTGCTGGAAATATATTAGATCTAATGGTAACAATGATAACTAAAGTATGAAGAGATACTGCAACAAGTACAAAGATATATAGGCTACATATAGGCTGCAAACAAACTTCTAAAGGAACAGTGACTACTGGGCAATAGGTGAAAGACGAAGCATAAGGCTATAGATAGAGAGATGCTGAATGAAAAGCATTTGGCTATGAAGAAAGCAATGCATTAAGCTTTCCATGACGCTATTGGCAGAATTTTGTCGTATGACATTTCGAAAAAGTCTGTTAGTGACACCCAAGTTAGTGTAGAATCGCTCGGCGATGAAACTGGAACTAAAATGGAGGGTAGAAAAGTAAAACCAGGAATGATTCACTCCGTTTTCAAATGTTCGCTACAATAGGATTATTGAGAAGAGTTACTACAATTCCATCCCCTTAAAATATGAATGAAATAAGTCAGCGGTGTTGACAAACAACTGAAATCGTTATAACTGAAGAAAGCTCCAGAGCCGAATGGAATCCCTGTCAGAACCTATACTGAATTTGCGGCTGAGTTACCCCTCTTTTAACTACAATCTAACATAGATCCCCAGAACAAAAATCCGTGTTCAGTAGCTGAATAAAGGACAGGTTACAACCACTTACAAGAAGTGAAAGTGGCCCACAAAATTACTGTCCAGTATCTTACAACGTGTTGTAGAATCTTCGAACATATTCTGAACTCAAACTTATGAGATATCACGAAGAAAATGACTTCCTTCACACCAACCATCATCGATTCCGTGAGCATCGATTCTGCATAACGTAACTCGAGCTTTCCTCACATTACATACTGAAAGTTTGGATCAAGGCCATTAGGTAGAGGCAGTATTTCTCAATTTCCGGAAAGCATTTGACTCAGTACCACATCTACGCTTATTATCAAAAGTACAGTCGTAAGCTGTATCAAGCGAAATTTGTGTCTGGACTGAGGCTGTTTGATAGGGAGGACATAGCATGTTATCTTGGAGTAGAGTCATAGAAAGTTGTAGATTTAACTTCGTGTGTATCCCAGGGAAGTATGTTTGGGTCCTTGCAGGTCATGTTATATACTGAAGTCATTGTGGGCAGTATTAACACTAATCTTAGACTTTTTGCAGATGATGTAGTTATCTATAACGAAGAAGCTGCACTCAGTGGATCTTGTGTTGGAATCAGCCACCTCATAAAAATACCCGGTATAACACTTTATAGAAACATGAACTGGAAGTATCACATAGCTTTAGTCGTGAGTAAAGCAGATGGCAGACTTCGCTTTGTTGGTGGAATACTGGTTAAGTGTAATCAGTCTACAAAGGAGACTACATACAAATCACTCTTGCGACCGGTTCTAGAATACTGCTCAAGTGTATGGGACCTATACCAAATTGCAGTAACAGGAGATAATGATTGCATAAGGAGAAGGACAGCATATAGTCATAGGTTCATTGGCCCATGAGAAAGTATCACAGAGGTTCTGAAGGAACTGAAGAGTTTTGGAGATAGAAGTAAACTATCTAGAGAAATATTACTTACATAGTTTCAAGAACGGGCCTTAAATGGTGATCCTAGGAATATGCAACCCCCTACATATCACTGTCCTGGGGATCGTGAGGGTGACATTAGATTAATTGCAACACACATGGAGGAATTTAAACAATCATTCTTCCAGCACTCCGTAAGTGAATGCAACGGGAAAAAGCTCTGATAACTGGTACAATGAGATGTACCCTCTGCTATACAGTTCATAGTGTTTTGCAGAGTACAGATTTAGATGTAGATGACACTTTCCAAATGCTAGCGCAGAGTGTTTGTGCACGTGCCGCCAGACAAGGCAAAAATTTCTGTTCAAGAGAACAATGGCACTTATCACTCAGAAGTTGTAGAACTCTTGCACAACGTTCATCTTTCAGATGAAAGGTAAGTGACTTGTCACAGTCCTTAAGCATACATTCCAATAATCTCTGTCCTCACTCCATCAGATATGTTGACTTCCGATTAACGAGCGTTCCGATCAGTCAATGCTGCCTACGTGCTTGTTGTCAACCAGCGAATACAGGTAGGATTACCTGCATCGAACATGCAGAATATAACACTATGACGCAAACTGTCCTTGTTCAATTATTAATGAAGATAAATTAGTATTCAATATCTATGCTTTTCAGCAAGATGGACCTTTGCAAATAAAATATATTATCAACTCAGCCATTCACAGTGTGCATTTTACCTATTTCTAGTCTGTCATGCGAAAACATGCACCGAGGTACAGTAATTATGTTACGTCATCAAAAACCTCAAATCAATTACAAGATCAATATCAAAAACAAGAAACATAATCACACACTAACTAAACACAAGTTAGTGGCAGTCTTGCACATCTGTTTTGAGAACATTACATTTTGCTTTTTTAAATTGTAGTTAAAAATTACTATGAACAACATAAGAATGAACTTCACTTTAAGATCTCTATACTTGTCACTCAGTGAAGGTTTAATCCTCGCAAGTCAGGTCCACATGAGGTGGTTAAATTTAAATCGTGCACCGCACACTAACATGTTTCTTAAACGGTTATTTCCTAACAATGAAGTGCTCGCAAGCTATAATTTCACTTGAGAAAACCTTTACTTAATCGTTTGAGTAAGTTAAATGTTCCCAATGATACTAACACTTATTTTAATAGGTCCAACCCCTCTTCCAGAAATAGTTACCTCTTACAATTGAAGCTCATATTGCACAAATGACCGAAATCCCAATATTTTAACTTTCCAAAATGTGACTTACCAACACTAATCTGAGAGGTGTATAATGGAATGTTCCTACCGCGATCAGCACGAGCGTCGCAGAGGTATGGTTAACTTACGCTATACTTCCAAACACAAACAAATTTCCTTCTGCCCACTTACACCTTCCACCAGAGACGAAAGTCCTTCTGCACACTTGCGGGCCTTCCACTTCTCTGCTACTACCGATTTTTGCCGCGACTGATAGGAACAGAAAAAGTCGCCAACTGTTTCCAGAATCTACCAGAACACAAAACGTGGTGTAACTGTTGCGAATTCTGGAGAGAGATTTAGTTATTGGTACCCTTACATCATCCTACAATCGAAAAAGGTTGATAGGTTAAATTAGTCACTACTCTGCTACAGTATACAGGGTGTCAGACTATTATAATTACAAATGAAAGGGACGAGCAGAGGGCAATGGAACAAAAAGGAATAAAACAATTTAATTATCGTGTCTGTAGGTCTCCGGAAGGGAAAATTTTTGACATTAACAGGGAGAGGACTTTTGTTATTGAATTAAAGGATTATCATACAGGTAAGATATTTTAGACACAGAATCATTGTTGCTATTTGCTCTGTATTATCAGCGAGAAATCTAATTTTAGAAATTACTTCTTAAAGAAAAGGACACATTGTGATAGAAGGAGTGAAATTTATTGACTGACTGAGAACATTAACAATATAACAGACAGAGAAAATGGCCAGAGTATATTTGATTTCATTTCAGTACCAAGTCCATAAATTCGTTGTTGACAGCTCGTGATGGTTCGGACCAAGTTTATCCGTAGACATAGGGGTAGTAGTAGTACTGCTCGCTGCCCCGGAGAGTCTCTCTGGGCTCAGCAGCCACTGGAATAGGGCCGGGACGCGGGAAGGGCACTGGGCCAGGCACTGCCAGAGCTGCGCACACCACAGCCAGCACCACCAACAGGTATACCTGTGGAGAGACAATATCTCTGGTCAAAGACAGTATTATGTATAGCACTACTGCTCGCTGCTGCAGTATTCCTGTGCGACCATCAGCACCACACGCAAACACACACACCACCTGGATGAACGTAAGCCATGCTTAGAGACGAGAAGTTTCCACAGGTTTATATGAGTTCAAGGATTATTAATTTATTTTAGATTCAAAATCGTATTACATTAACAGTAACAATGTCTGAGCGGAGGAGTATGAGCTCAGCACAACATAATATTTAATTTTATGTCTCCGCAAATAACAATAACTTCTTTGTCTGCTTTGTTAAGAACATGAATATGTTTTTTTGTGATTTTGCCAGTAAATAGTAACAGAAATAAATCAGAAAATATTGCATTTAAATTGTGAGTTGCATTTTTTTGCGAGCATCCTACAGGAAATTGACAACCATTTGCAACACTATTCCAGAAATTCATTATCTGTCAGGCTGTACATGTCTCTCCTTTGTCAAAATAACTATGTAGACCGCAATTATGCAAACCATCTTTATGAAAACAGTGTACTGTTGAAAGAACTGCGTTAACATATTGGAGGTATGTCACTGTTAGTTTGTTAGTCTCGTGTTCCATGGATCTTTTGCATGTTAAATCGTAATACTGTGAAAAAAGTCATTTTACACTCAAGTAGCAAATTAATTTTTTTCTCTTTTTTGATAAAGTCAACCGTAATGTAGAGGAAAAAATCTTATTTTTTCTTCCAGTACTGTAATTATTTACACCATTGCTTCTTTTGAATTCTATTGTGTTATTTAGAACAAATTTCGTGGGAGAATAAATATAGTGTGAAGCAGTAGTCAAAATGAGCAAGTCCTTAAACAGATGTCTACAAAATGAGCATGGGTGAGTCCCACACATTATTCTTGCAGCATATTTTTTAGCTATGAAGACTTTTCCCTTCTTAAAGATGAGTTACCACAGAACATTATTAAATGTGACATCACTGAATGAACATATGCAAAATATGTCAACTTATTGAATTGCCTCTCTCCCAGCTTTGCTATGTTCTAAGTGCAAATGTGGCTGTGGTGTTTCAGGAGCTCCAAAACGTGACTTTTCCAGTTTAAATTCTCATCAATATGCACACCTAATTTTTTTCCACTTGTTTACTGTTTTTCACACTGGATACTTTATTTTTCATTGGTCTAATACCTCTAGATGTACAAATTAAATATGTCGTCTCTTTTTGAAAGTGAGAGTGTGTAAATTAAACGACACATAAGCAATGCATCAATTCAGATGCCAAGTATAGGTAGAAATGTACATCAGTTAAGAGTGATAAGTACGGACACTGACACTTTATATTCGAAGCAGTTTCTAGTTAAGAAATGCTTATGTTGTTCATGCCGAACTGTTATCATCGGTAGTGGTATGTCTGAGTAATTTCGTTCAAAGTTTTTGAGACCCTTCAGTTCACCAATCACGCCTATTTAAATATCTGCTTAATATAGAAATTAATTCATTGATTCCTTACATCTCATGAGATTGCTACGGCACTATAGAAAGAATAAGTGAAACTATTGGAGAATGAATTTTCTAATCCACCAACTGCCAGATCACACTCAAGTTGTAGAGTGATGAGGCAAAACTGTCACACCTTTTTGCACCAATTTCGAAAAACAAAAGCCCCAGCTTCTTGTTCCAGTCGGTTACATTGTTTTAAACTGTCAGATAAGCCTCACGTTTGAAACAATTCGTATTTGTTGCTCTCCAGAAGTCTGAAACATCCAATGTGATAAATTCAGTTTCTTTTGCTCACTAGTGTCCGCCATGTTGTTGCGTACGAAACCAAGTGCGAGAATCTGTGCCTTACTCACTCGATCAAATGCAGCTTGACATACAATGTAGATAGAGATTATTCGTACTACAACTAATTTCCACAGAAATTTTCATTTTGCTCATCAGGCACAGCCAACGCTATACATACTATAGGCACTAAAACAAATAAGAAGACTTGTGAAAGAAGAATATCATTGGGCATAGATATGATATATACTGCTGCTTACCGTTTCAGAGTGATTCTGGGCATCATGCACCGTCAAAGATGTACACTTGTGGCAAAATGATAATTTATGGCCAGAAATTAGAAAAACTACTGATTTTTTTCATTTATCTGTCTCGTTACATATGAGAAATTTCTCCTGGGTAAGACTTCTCAATTACTCACGGTATTGCGGCTCGTCAAACACCGATATTTCGACAAATGACTCTCTGCCATTTTCAAGGCACGAACTGCCCTCTGTCGTTTACATTATTATTCGCCATTGTCAACGTTCTTCACCATCACATAGCTCCTGTCAAAGACTTATGTTCTTCTTGCACCACTGACAGACACTAACGGCACAAAATATTACGAACGTATCCCACCGTGCCATCGTGACATCCAATGACTCCTCTCGGCGGTGTGGAGGCGTTACTCGGTACAGATAGTATAGTTGTGGCCCTGCGCCTGGGAACGACAAAGCTAATGGGCTGCCCACCAGTTACTGCAGTGAGCGTGCAAGGGAAGTGTTTGAAGAACGATGAACCCTGGCTGTGTAAATCCGGACAGGGGGCGACCTGTGGCAGATACGACAACAGAGAAAAACGCTGTTTGCAAGCATCAGTGTCTGGGGCACAGTGTTCAGCGCACATTGTTGAACGAAGGGTTCAGTAGCAGACAACCCCTACGTGTTCCTACGTTGATCCAACTAAAACGCTAGTTACGATAGTAGTAGGCACAGAATCGTCGAGAGTAAACCGCAGTTAAATGGAAACACGTCACCTGGTCGGACGAATCGTGTTTATGCTACATCAGGTAGATGACTGAGTCCGAATACGCCGTCATCCAGAAGAACGGCTGCTTGATAGACGCAACACTGACGAACGCAGACAGGTAGAGGTAGCAGTATGCCATTAGGGGCGTTCGGCTGTGCTTCCTTGGGAACTGTGATAGCAATTTAAGGCGTCATGGCCGTGGACTGTGTGAAAATTATTGGGGCCCACCTACATCCCTTCGTGCTTGAAGTCTTCGCTAGCCGCGATGGAATTTTCCTCAACGACGTCCATGCAACAAGACGAGTATCGTGTTCTAGTGGTTTGAGGTGGTTGATAGTGAACTCACGTTGGTATCTTAACCACCAAATTTGCTTGATATGAGCCAAATGGAACACACATGTGACTCTACAAAACGCTAAATACGAGATCGCAGTCACCCGAAATACCATTTACGGGAACTGCGTGACCAGTGTGTACACGTCTTGTGCAACATAGCCCCGGAAAGCTTTCCAAGAATTGCAGAATCCATGCCATGCAGAGCTACTACCGTATGGTGTAGAAAGGTGGACCAAAACACTGTTAAGCAGTCAATCGCAATGTTTTGGCTCACCGTATTGCCAATTTGCTCTTTGAAAACCGGTCATGTGCTACATGTGTATACATCTGAATACCATCTTGCCTGTTTCACCACTACTCCTCGGCTGTATTAGAATTTATTCTCATGTATGTATCTAACATGGAGAGAAGTCTTCCGAAGTAAGAGTGATTTCAGGTGTGCCGCAGGGGAGTGTCATAGGACCGTTGCTATTCACAATATACATAAATGACCTGGTGGATGACATCGGAAGTTCACTGAGGCTTTTTGCAGATGATGCTGTGGTGTATCGAGAGGTTGCAACAATGGAAAATTGTACTGAAATGCAGGAGGATCTGCAGCGAATTGACGCATGGTGCACGGAATGGCAATTGAATCTCAATGTAGACAAGTGTAATGTGATGCGAATACATAGAAAGATAGGTCCCTTATCATTTAGCTACAAAATAGCAGGTCAGCAACTGGAAGCAGTTAATTCCATAAATTGTCTGGGAGTACGCATTAGGAGTGATTTAAAATGGAATGATCATATAAAGTTGATCGTCGGTAAAGCAGATGCCAGACAGAGATTCATTGGAAGAATCCTAAGGAAATGCAATCCGATAACAAAGGAAGTAGGTTACAGTACGCTTGTTCGCCCAATGCTTGAATACTGCTCAGCAGTGTGGGATCCGCACCAGATAGGGTTGATAGAAGAGATAGAGAAGATCCAACGGAGAGCAGCGCGCTTCGTTACAGGATCATTTAGTAATTGCGAAAGCGTTACGGAGATGATAGATAAACTCCAGTGGAAGACTCTGCAGGAGAGACGCTCAGTAGCTCGGTACGGGCTTTTGTTAAAGTTTCGAGAACATACCTTCACCGAAGAGTCAAGCAGTATATTGCTCCCTCCTACGTATATCTCGCGAAGAGACCATGAGGATAAAATCAGAGAGATTAGAGCCCACACAGAAGCATACCGACAATCCTTCTTTCCACGTACAATACGAGACTGGAATAGAAGGGAGAACCGATAGAGGTACTCAGGGTACCCTCCGCCACACACCGTCAGGTGGCTTGCGGAGTACGGATGTAGATGTAGATGTAACACTTGAGTCTACTCCCTTCGCCCTTTCCACTTACATTTTATAGTAAAGTAACGTATGCAATTTTTTACAAGAAAAAAGAAAAATAAATAAGTAAATTGTGTGACGCCAAACGATTGTCAGACTGGACATTATGGAGAATGTCCTTGCTATCTGTATGCAACTGTTTCAATATTGTTGCAAAAACTTTCTTGCGGAAGTGCTGTTCTACTTCGTGGTTAGAAGAGCTACACGTTGGTATGATAATGGCTAGGAGGCCAGGAGCTGGCTAATGGCATAAAGGCACAAATCTAGTTTGCCAAATTTCCCTGAATTTCCGCAAAACATTTCACAACTTACAAATTTTGGCACCTAAAATTACTACCCAGTTCATGATTATAGTACAGATTTTGTGTACCTCATTTAACACTTGTTCTTCGAAGCGGTTACACTGTTTGCTATTTCAGTCATTGCGCTAAATAATGCCTAATATCGTGACTTGTGCCTACTCTTTCTATAAAAAAAAAAGGTTCCCCCTTAATGCCTGAATAAACTTGTAGATGAGAGAGAAAAATAAAAAAAAACTGTGGTGCTTCAGAGATAACAAGAAGAATGCAGCAATTGGCAGAAGCGTTGTTGCTTCATGAAGAAACAGCGTATACCGCCACTGGTATTCAAAAACGGTTAACCTTCCAGCTACTGGCACAGAATTTGTATGGTGCAAATTAGCAACACTAGCCATTAAGTGATTAACACCTACTCTCAGAATGAATCGTTCACTCTTTAGCAGAGTTTGCGCTATTTTGAAATTTCCTGCCAGATTAATAATACATTACTTCGCATGTTGTTTGATACGAGCTGTAAGAAATTAGCATAAAGATCTAGTTGGTAACATATAAACAGTTTCACGTATCAGTGGCATGTGGTATAGCCTCGCCTACAAAGTATCAAAATTTTTGTTAAGCTTCCATTTGAGAAAAGGAGATGAGCTTTAGATATTATTTACGACGATGACGGTAATATGATAAAGTGAAACTTCCTGGAAGATTAAATCTGTGTGGTGGACCGAGACTCGAACTCGGGACCTTTCTTCCAGTAGTGCCAGTTCTGCAAGGCTCGCAGGAGAGCTTCTGTGAAGTTTGGAAAGTAGGAGGCGAGTTACTGGCGGATGTAAAGCTGTGAGGACGGGTCTTGAGTCGTACTTGGGTAGCTCAGATGGCAGAGCACTTGCCCAGAAGGCAAAGGTCCCGAGTTCGAGTCTCGGTCCGGCACACAGTTTTAATCTGCCAGGATGTCTCGTATCAGCGCACACTCCGCTGCAGAGTGAAAATCCCATTCTGGAAATATGAGGAAGTGTTCGCTGATCGCGCTTAGGCTATTACGTGCATGTAATGCTTCCTGGTTACAGAACAATCAATTATTCGTGATAGAGTATTAAAAGCCAGTTTATGTACGCAAGATATACAGGTCGAGCCCTACACAATCTTGTTCAGAACCTTGACACACCCTACAACACTTCCCATTAAACATATATCTCAGAAGACGGATGGAGAAATACTTACGATAGCCTTCATGTTGTCGCCTTATGTTGCTGTCGCCGCCAACTGATGCCCACGGAATTGTTCTCTGCGAATTTATACTCCCGGGGTGGTCATCGGGAGAGAGTACCTGCACTGCCTCAGGCAAAGGCGTGTTGGTCTTCTCTATGACGTTACAATAGACAGCACCCAGGTGTCGCCCCACAAGGGACCTAGCAACCAAGGTCAGTTGGTCAGAACTTGCAGTCCTACGGAAAAAAAACGAGAAAAGCTGGCTCGTACTACAACTCTTTTGTTACTCTAAACACTATAATCTATGTATTGATACCTTCCGGGCATTCTTAATAATCTTCCACATTAATCGTTCTCAACACGTCAAGGGCGCTCAATAGCTACTGGCTGAGACCCAAAAGGTGGCGAACGCAGCTTGAAATGGGAATACGCTGTTATTCAGGACCTAGTGGCTGCCATTACTGTGTGGATGAGTGACAGCGATTGGGCTTCATTTACGTTGATGAATCCTTTCTTCTGGGCTGCAGCTAATAATCCCTTGATTATTCTTAGCTTTTAAATTAAATTTTATTATTATTGACGTCATTACTTCGCACTTCACGATCTCATTGGCAGGCTGGCTGTTACGGCTTTAGACTATTGTACGTATATCTACCTAACGGTCTTCCTACGTTCCTCTTTCGTAGTGTATACTATTTTATTATCTGTTTGGGTGGTTTAATATCTGCCATTTGATCCAAATGGTTTCCCTATTTTTCTCTTCACTATTACTGTTATTATAATAATTATTGTTGTTAGACATTTTTGCCACTAATACAGTTTTAGAACTTGAATGCTACTTAATTATTCAAATTTTCCTTCTTTATTTCTTTTTTCTTCTAAAAATCTCTTCATTCTTTTACTGCGTTCCTGTTTCTTTTGTCCTGTCTATATTTTCCCCGTTTCCTCCCTTTTAAATACTTAATATTTTGTGCACATAATGGCGTTCTTGAAATTGCCTCTTTCATTTATTGGTTCTCTATCGATTCCTGGTTGTTTTATGCCTTCTTGTGTTTCTTGAAGCCAATTTGGTTTACTGATTGACCAGTGTACTGCATCGAAAATCCTCTTTGTGAGTCTGTGGCTATCCATTTAACATTCATGCATGTGCCCATAGAATGTTACTCGGCGTTTTCTGAAAATGTTTGTGAATGTGTCTGTTCATTCGTATAATTCTTCGGTTGGGGTCTTCATCCATATACCGCCTGCGTTTACGTCTTCAAAAATTTTCTATGGATGTTAGTACCGTCTTTACTGTCTGTATGATAGCTGAGGCTCCGGTTCTGGTCGTTTCTGATGCATAGAGTGCATTTGGTACAACAGTTGTATTGTAGGCCATGAATTTTGACTTTCTTGATATGTTTCTTTTATTGCAGGGCTTCCAAATGAGTTTGCACGCTTTCTGAAGCTTTTCTGTTCTTTCTGTGTTGCATACGATGTTCGATCTCGTGTTTGTGTATATCCCACCAGATACTTGCATTTTCCCAGTGTTTTAACTTTTCTTATTTCGTGCACATAGCTAGTGTGTTGTTCTTCTTTGTTTTCACGTATTTCGTTTTCTCATTTGATATATGTATAAACATGCTTGCCTGTTTTGGCATAGATTTCATGTAAGTGTTCCAGTACTTCTCGTCTATTGTTCCTGAGTATTGCGACGTCATCTGCAAATTCCAGGCATTTTATAACTGTTGTCCTTGTCCGGGTTGCTTCTAACTGAATCTCTTTTAAACGTTCTTCTCATTGTTTGGAATTTCGTCCAAGATCTTGTTGAATAAAAGCGGTGAGAGTCAATCTCCTCTCACTTCTGTGTCTGTCCCGAATGTTCCTGAGACTTCTCCCATAGATTTTAAGTTGGATATAGTGTCTCTGAGTATCTGTTGTAAAAGTGCCATACCTTTTCCGTCTGTTCCGTATTCTTCTAGTGTGCTAAAGAGAGTCTGTGGATTCGTAGGCCTTTTTGTAGTCCACAAGTGTGATTATAGCGCTTTTCATCCTGTCTGAGCGGCAGGAGTTTTCGAAGTATCTAAATCCGCTTGACACACATTACTCCTTTTTTGGATCCTGCTAGTTATTCTGTAGCTTTGTTCCTACTTGTGATTGTAGTCTATTGAGTAAAGCCTTGTAAGGAAGGAAATTTGTAAATGACCGGTAACAATGAGAAACGTCAGAAATGAAACCTGTCTTGTCGCCCTATATATGCAGTGTGTGGATTAATGCGCTTTCCTCTTCTCCTGAGATTTCCTCTGTAATCCATATTCTCACATTCATGGTGGTGTCTGTTTGTTCTATATCGTGTCTCCCAACCACTTTCGCGCAGGGACGATCTAAAAGTGTTTTTTAGGGAATTGACTAGATTGGACCTGGGACCTGTTGCTGGTAAGGAGACGCCAGACCACACATGACATGTAGAATTCAGAAGAGTTCAGTGAGACTAGCGATGATATAACCAAATTCTTAATAATCTCTGCGTCAGCTCCACTGCACTCCCTGTAAATGAATCTTAATACTAACTAAATTTAGTGGAAGGGGTTAAAGGCTTTCCTATTTTTAGTTAGCTGGTAAAATAACGTCGAAAAAGCAGTTAAGTTTATCATTGGAAATTTTATTCTACTCACAAAACATTGTTTATAAACTGCACTATTGATAAAAGGAAATGTTTCAATACAGGATGGTAAAAACCAACTGCGTTCAGCAAATATGTGCACGAATATTCCCTGAATGGGTTTCCAAGTTCTACAATGGATCGAAGGATGACCTATGCCATATCACATCTATAATCTAGGTTTAAATTAAGTTTCAGAAAAGAGCAAACTATGAAAATGGTCTACAGTGACTTACTTATCTAACTTGTCGTAAATTACAGTGGCTGATGTGGCTTCTCAATAACTATATAACAGAAAAATCATCGCGTTTCAGATTTTTACTTCAAGTGGCAAATGTGAACACCATGAGCTTTAATTGACGATCGACGCTAGTATTACGCAAAAAGGGGTGTAACAGATGAGACTTCAGCAGTTCTGAGTGAAGCCTTATGCGCTCAAAAATGAGGCATTGTCGATGTGTAGGCAGTGTCAGGGCAGCGGCGGTCAGCACAGCTCCGCTCACCTCGCCATCTCTGAAGCAACTCCCTTCCTAACTTCTCCTTACTACCATTTACCGAAGTTGATTAAAAAAAACTCTCTGGCTGTGTTTTCATCTGACCAATCAGGGCCTCAATGTTAACCTTAAGCTCCACCTACAAAAATTCTGTCTATCCAATGAGAAACGTTATACTTTTCGTGGTGAGGCAATGTTTTTAAAGTTTGCAACTTAACACAGACGAGAAAAAGTCTCACGCTAAAACTTGCAGCTGGTGTGGTCCTTTTAGCGTTATCGTAATATCTATACTGTTTTTCTGGAGGTCTCTAGCTTTTAACATGGGCTGGGGGGTCCTAACGTAACAGAGACGCGAAAAAGTCTCACACTAAAACTGGCAGCTGGCGTTGTCCTAATGGTTAGCTGGCGACGTGGGGGTCCAGTCCGTCCCTTATCGTAGGGCCTTCTAGCTTAACACGGTTCTGCTCTCGGCTTCTGTTCTCGTTTCTCCCCTCGGAACTGCGTCTGTCTCACGGTGGGAAGGCATTCTTGTGTTAGTCTGTGGTATTCCATTTGCTCACTCGTTACTCGTATTACTTTGGTAAAATTAATGTCACGAATTATTTGGAGCTATGTGACATACTACTGGATTTGCTTATCGTGTCAGGGTTTTCATGGAAGGTGTTGGATTTGCCGGACACCTTACACGATTTCTATTATAATCCAACCATTTTTTTAAAGTTTTGGTCCTTGGGTATTTTATTATTTTTTTTATTAGCGAATGTCCCCATAGGAGAACGATAAGCAGGTGATTTATCAATATTTCTTTAGGTTCTTCTTGGTTTGCCAATATTTCTTCATTTTCTCCCCAAAGGCCTTCTTTCGTTCTTCAGCCCACTTTGGTCGGTATGGTTTTGGTGCCGTCTCTGAAGTAAACTTCCACTTGTCAATTTTTCTTCTGAATGTATCCCTGTCTGATGCGTCTGTTTTGTCAATTTTTGCTTTTGCCAAATCCTTCTTAACTTCAGTTACCCAGGGTATTGTTGCTTTAAGTGATGTCACATAGTCCAATAGACGTTTAGTTAACCTGTTTCCAGGTAATCTGTGTAGGTGTCCATAAAATTTCATTCGTCTCTTTCTGATGTCACTTTCGATATTTGATAGTTTTTCAGTTGTTTCGATGGTCTGCAGTCTGTATCCATCTTGTGTGTATCGTGGTCCCAGAATTTTCCTAATAATTTTTCTCTCTATTTTCTTAATATCTTGTAAATCTAGTTTTCTATTCAGTGAGAGCGTTTCACTTGCATATGTGACTGTAGGTTTGATAACTGTGTTGTAGTGTCTGATTTTAGTTCCTTTTGACAGGCATTTTTTGTTATATATGCTTTGAACAAGTCCGAATGCTTTCTTGAATTTCTGTACTCGGTTGTTTTGTGCTATTTTCTCGAGTCCTGTTGGTTCAATAACTTCGCCGAGATACTTAAAGTGTTTGACTCTGTTGATTTCACCAAAATTTTTTTCCAGTTTCGGAATATCTAATTTGGAGCACATAAACTCAGTCTTCGCAAAGGAGATTTGCAGGCCAACCTTCTCTGCACATTCTTTAAGGATCTCAATTTGTTTTATTGCAGTTTCTTCACTGTCAGTTATAATTGCTAGGTCATCTGCAAACGCTAAATATGGGATGTTCAATTTTCCTTTACCTCTTCCTAGTTCAATTGGTTTCCAGAAGTTTTGTTTCCTTAGTTCGATTTCCCATTCTTCCATTACTTTGTCTAAAACTATGTTGAATAATAGTGGCGAGATCCCATCTCCTTGTCTTACTCCTGTTTTAATTAAGAATGGTTCCGAGATTTCGTCTATGAATTTAATTTTTGATTTGGTTTCTGTCAGTGTTTGTTCGATTAGTTTTCGGGTTTTGGTGTCTAGTCCACGTTCTTCGAGAATATTAAATAGAGACTGTCTGTCTATAGAGTCATATGCTTTTTTAAAATCAACGAATGTGCACACTATTGGTTTAGACCGGCTTGCTTTCATTTTTAAAATAGCTTTAAGGTTAAAGATCTGTTCAGGGCATGATCTGTTAGGTCGAAAGCCTGCTTGGTAGTCTGAAATTGTATGTTCTAGTTGTTCTTGTGCCCTCTTTAGTAGACACGCGGATAAAATTTTATAAGTCACAGGTAAAAGTGAAATGCCTCTGTAGTTGTTTACATCTGCTCTGTCTCCCTTTTTGTGCAGTGGATGAATTAGTGCACACTTCCAATCCTCTGGAATATTTTCTGCCTGCCAGATTTCTGTGATGATTTGGGTGATCTCTTTTAGGGAGTTGGGCCAAGGTTCTTCAGTAGTTCAGCTACAATTCCATCCTCTCCTGATGACTTATTATTTTTGAGCTTCTTAATGTGGCTATATATTTCTTCCTAGGTTGGCGCTAGTGAACTTTCATTCGTGCATTCTGGTTGTAATCTGGGGAATCTTGTTTTCGGTTGTGGGCAGTTTAGAAGTTGTGAAAAGTATTTAGCTAGTTCTTGGCAATTTTCTTTGTTAGTTAATGCTAATTTTCCATTTTCTTTCCTGAAACAGAGGTTTCGTGGATTGTATCCTTTGACTTGATTTGCGAACATTTTGTAAAAATCTTGTGTGTTGTGGTTCCTGAAGTCTTCTTCTATTGAGTTTAGTTGTTCATGAAGATATTTTCTTTTAGTTTGCCTAAGTATTTTAGCTGTTTGCTTTCTCACTTCGAAAAATGTCTGTTGCGTGGTTTCTGATTTGTCACAATTGTAATTTAGGAAGGCACGTCGTCTCTCTTCTATTGCATTATCACAATCTGAATTCCACCATGGGTGTTTGGATTTTTTCTTTAATGGGATCAGTTCTCTTGCTTTCTGTACAGTTTTTGGTTGGAAATCTCTCCAATTGTTTGCAGGTTGCTTTTCCCATACTTCTGTAATTTTTGATTCTTCGATTTTTTTTCAGATCAAATTTGGGAATTAGTGGAGTTTTCTTTCCTCCTTTCCTTTTTGGAGTGAATTTAATTTTCACTCTGGTAAGATAGTGGTCAGAATCTATATTTGCCCCTCTGCGGACTTGAACATCATGTATTTCTTTTTGGAAATTCCCCTAGCTGAAGGATAGGGGATCGCCACGTTTTTTGTTTCTTAGGGTCCTTTCGAAATGATGTTGACATGATTTTTAGGTTGTTTTGCTGGCACAGCTCGATGAGCCTCATGCCATTCTTGTTCGTGAATTTGTGTGCAGGGTAACTGCCGACTGTTTTTTTATATTTCTTTTCTTTGCCGATTTGTGCGTTAAAATCACAGAGGAGAATTTTTACGTCTTCCTTTGGAATTCTGGACATTTCATTTTCAAGTTTTTCCCAAAATTTTCCTGTCTTCTCGGGTTCTTTTTTGTTATCAATGTTGGTGGGTGCATGAACATTAATAAATGTATATGTTTTGTTGGTGTGCTTGACTCGCATGGTCATTAGTCTGTTGCTGATTTGATTCACACCTATAACAGAATCAAGGATGTCCTTATTCATAATAAAAGCCATGCCAAATAATGCAGCTCCTTTGCATATTTTCTTGCCTGTTTTACTTTTAAAGATACGGTAGTTATTGTAGTCTATTGTTTCTGAATCGGTGAATCTAGTCTCTTGGAGAGCAAGGACTTGAATTTTCTGTTTGTTGAGTTCTGTCATCAGATTATGTAACTTGCCAGTTTGTATTAGTGTTTGGATGTTGAAAGTGCCAATAAATGTATGCGACTTTCGTGGAAGTTTACCAGAGAACTCCGACTCTCTCTGTCGTACTAGCCCAAGCTCCCCAGAATCCGATAGCTTGGTTGTCGCCACAGGGCTAGTGGATTGTCCACCTGGGGTAATATTAATTTTACTTGTACGAATCATACTGCTTGTAATTCAGTTCCAGCTATGCTGGGTGGTTAGAACCAGGGATTGTTAGTTCCTGGAGCATGGTGTTCAGCCGCACCTCACATGGTGAACAGACGCTGGCCAGAGTACCGGTGGTTGCCACACAGACGTGTCTGGACTTTGGATATGCTTTATCTTCTCCGTAAAGCTAGCCTCTTCCTCCAGTTCCGCCGTACCGATGATCTTCATCTCCGTCTTCACTGCCGTTGAGGTCTTCATCGTACCCTGACTAGGGGCCCTCACAAGGTACTATCACTATTTTATTATTTTTATTATTGGCTAAGTTATTTATACACGGTACTGAAGTGATGAGAATGGCTTTATCGCTAAGTTGCATTTTTCTATAAGACCTTTGTACCGACCACTTGCCTTCTTTTTCTTTCCTGTGTCATCTATCCCACCGGCTCTTGTACAGCTTTCTCTCCCTCAGCAGCTGTCAATGCTTTTCTCAATAATTTTGGATATCATGAACTTATGTTTGCAATTGCTCATGAACTCATAGGGTGAGAAGCCAGTGACGTTGCTTTTCACTCTATCGAGCACATCCTC
Source organism: Schistocerca gregaria (assembly GCF_023897955.1). Taxonomy (NCBI): domain Eukaryota; kingdom Metazoa; phylum Arthropoda; class Insecta; order Orthoptera; family Acrididae; genus Schistocerca; species Schistocerca gregaria. The sequence continues at coordinate 873,545,400 of NC_064922.1, forward strand.
AAATGCGGGTCCAATTTCTATCCATCGTGAGTGTTTATTACTCGCATATGTCCTGCACAACTGCCCTATCTCCCTCAAATAGCACTCCACCAGATTACTCGTCTGGTGATGCGCTAATATTCTAACATGTTTTATCCTCTGATGTGTCAAAAAGGTATCCCAGGCACTTAATGTAAACTGCGAATCACTCTTCGATAGTATTTTTTTCTGGTTTTGCTACCTTCATTAAGTAATCTTCCCATAACTTTGCAGGTAAGGTCTTACTATTGGCTTTCCACGTTGGGTACAGCTTAATGAACTTTGAATATACATCCACAACCACGAAGATGTATCTCATCCCCAGCACGACCAATCGGTAGTGGACAGAAATTATCAACTGTCAATAACTCTCCTGCATTTCTTGGATACCTTGGAAAACCCCTTGATGCATCACTTTGCTGTGCATCTCTCTTTGGCACTTGTCGCAAGTGTTTAACTAGCTAGTGTTTAACTTGCTAGATTGTTGATGTGGACGATTTCGTCTAGAACTCTGATACATTTCTGAGCACTGTAGTGATCTCTGCTGAAAAGCATCCCTTTATGGATTTTGTAATACAGTGATATTTTGTCTCATCCTTTCCCGTTAAAATTCATTTTTATTTTTTTAACTGCAGGGCATCATTCTGCATGCATCTCATGTGTTTTGCATAAGCTTGTTCCCCTTTCTGCCCCCTTAGTAGATATTCCTCTTGCTCACTTCATCTTCATCTCCAATGGGTAAATGGTACAGCTGATTAGTGAAGCGATTCTTTTCCCTTTGATGCAGTGGATTGTATAACTAAATCGTTGAAAAAACATCATTCTATGTGTCAGTCTCCCGTTCAGCAACCGGTACTCCTGTAGATAACTCGAAGCCTTATGGTACGACAACACCACTACCTCTTGACACTCCAGATAAAGGCGAAACTTCAGTACGCTTTGGAACTCCTTCTCCGAAATACTGTATCCTCTCTCATGATTGTTTCGCATATGACTGTCTAAGCCTTACAAACTCATATTTCCATATTTCAAAGAATTCCACCTCGTCCTAAAGATATCAGTACCTTTTACCATCAGTTCATAACGCTCGTGCCAAGAATTTGTGGCAGTCGATGTGTCATAACATACACTACCAGTTTCCTCATTAATCCTGCAGTCAACACATGACTTAACTGACTCACAAATGCTGACACAGATATGATGATTTAGAAAGGTACCACCTTGGGCCTGAAACTTCCTCCTTCAAATAGGAATGCAGTACATCGCCTACGTCCTTCCGCAAGTGCCACCTGCCACAACAGCAAGGCTAAGTCTACTCCTGACATCACTTTAACACCGTCGAAGTTCTGTAGCAGTTCGGCCATGTTATCCGATGATCGTTTTATCTATTACTTTAATATATAAGCGTCAAGCACTATCCTCACCGAATAGTTCTTTTGCTTAACTATGACAGTCGGACCACAACAAACACCCCACATTGATCTACGACATCCCATTCCGACATCTGGGTCAACCTGACTTTTACTGGTTCCCTGTCCAAAATTACAACACAGTACGGCTTTACGTTTAAAGGCTTGTACTGTTTTAATTTGATTGTGTATTCAAAATCAACAAGTCTGCCAAGTTTGTCGCAGAAAACACCCGAATACCGCCACAGAGACTTACAGTGTTCGTCTTTCTCCTCGCTATATTCTACTGGTTACACCATTTCTCTGATTTGTTCAGTCACAGGTTCTGCTTCACTCTAATCGTCCATTCTTTCCACGTGCGCAATTCGTTGTTCGCTTTATTAGTCTATGCCTTTTATCTTGCAATACTTTTGCCCGCAGTTTAGCGACGACTTATGCATAAAGAAAATCTGTGCCAAAATTACATCTTTCGTCAAAATCTGTGCCAAAATTACGTCTTTCGTCAACCCTATTTAACATGAAGCATATCATGTTAAACTTACATTTACTACAAATAAATTCTAAAATCATGTCGTTTTTCATTGGATTGCTGAGCCTACATGTGACGGTTTTGATTTTCACGCCCGCTACTGTGAACAATTGACAATTACACGCTCTGGATTTCCACTACAAACTTCTGCTACCGCCCACACGTTACTCCAAGAGTGTAATAGAGCAGATACTTTCTCTGTACCACCTTCTATTTCTATAATAGGTTGAACACTTTCAATGCTTTCCTTTCTTGAGCACCTTTCCCACAACAAATAATTTTCAACGGCTCTTACCTTCTCTCCTACGTCTAGCACACCCGAAGTAAGTCTTCTGCTCAGTAGTTGTTATTATTATTTATGCTCTTTTCCTCACTTAAACCACTGTTTAACCTCTTTCAGTTTCCCACATAAATCTACACTCCCTATAAGCCTGGCTACCTATAATTATTCAAAATTATCTTCCTCCAGTCATCACTCGCATTATCGTCTGTCTCTTTGGTTTCATTCTCATCATGGGTAGAAATAACAAGTATATCTTCCTTCCTACACCCAGTTGCTCCTGACAACTCCTCTACCTCACAAACATCATTAAATAATTCATAATATGCCTCCACCGCACCTAATTCACCTCGTCACTTCGAATTTCTTACGGTTCCAGAAACCAGGTACCGGTAACAAGGTTTTTGTGACTAAGGCATATGATCTCCATTCTTCATCTAAATATTCACCTTCACATTTCGGGCAGCATTTCGCATCCGTAACCTTACCCAAAATATGTGTATCCTCAATGCAAACAACTCCTTGTTCATTGTTCATCTCCAACAAATTCATTGTATCCTCATTCCTATCAGTTATGATTGGTTCACCTTCGTTTAAGGAAACAAATCTATTTATACCTTCGTCAGATGCATCAGTTTCAGTCACTGCGATATTTTCACAGTGAAACTCACTATCAAGATCTCCATTTACGACTGAATCATCTACTTCCGCCGCCACATTAAAACGTCAATCTCCGGCTGACGAGTCAATCACAGCGTCGCCATCACAGATACAACCTTTCACATTAACATCTTCCACTTCCGTGAAAAAAAATATTACCTTAAACTGCTTAAAATGCTTCCAAGCTTCTCTACAAATTCACCTCCTGACTCTGATTTCGGTACCACGTCTATTCTGTACTATTTCCCCGTACTGATTACACCCCAATCTTCGTATGAGATTGACTATTTAGCCCCATTTCACCTTCTTACTTATAACCCTTCCACCTTTTCTTCTGTACAGCTTTCCTTTCGGAATTTCCTTATTACGCCTCGCCGGCTGCTGTGGCCGAGCGATTCTAGGCGCTTCAATACGGAACCGCTGTGCTGCTACTGTCGCGGGTTCGAATCATGCCTCGGGCATGGATGTGTGTGATGTCCTTAGGTTAGTTAGGTTTAAGTAGTTCTAAGTCTATGGGACTGATGACCTAAGATGGTAAGTCCCATAGTGCTTGGAGCCATTTGAACTTATTCCTCAGCCCCCCCCCCCTCACCTATCCACTAGAACCTCCGCTCTTTTGCGTACAAAATTCTCCCCTTTCTGCCTATTAGAAGTATCTACCTCCACGCTGATTATTGGAATTTTGTTGCGGCTTGTGTTTTAACGTCTGCTCCAGTTTTTCAATAAAATCTACAAACCTTTCTATGTATTGTTACACACTATGAGACAAATCCTGTTGAGAGTATTCTGGTAATCTTAAAAGTAATCATCTCTCTTCAGGTACCCAACGGCTTGCTTACATCAACCAGTTTTGCCCGTCTCTGAGCGTAAAATTCCTGCATGAGTAAACCTCTATTTTGATAACTCGGGCTGTTCAAGACTTCGTTCTGTAGTCGGGTTTCTTTGGCTTCGCTCCAAAATTTATTGAAGAACACAATTTTAGACGCCTCATAATTAGTAAAAGAGCTACTCTTAAAATTCGCTGAGGACTGTGCTTTCACTTCTAAGATCTTTGCATAATCCGATATACCCGGCAATAATCCATCTCTAAAAGCGGTAGTAAAATTCACCGGATAGAGTTTACCATCGTTACAAAACACTTGGCTTTACCTCCTTAAGCCATGGTGCATTTATTATATTTGCAACTTGACCTGTTCCCACTGGACCCATTTCCGCACTCATCTCTTTAATTTGTTGTCTATAGTTGCCTACCTCTGCTTTGACTGAGCGATTGTGGTTTTACATGCGTTAACTCTCCCAGATATATTATTTAAAGTATTGACAGTCGCGACTTCCAGCTTGTTCTGTCTTTGAAAACGCTCTCTCACACGCCACCCAATTCAATCTGCAGTTTTCATGTTCATGTATCTTCTTAACTATCTACTGTTTCCACTTTCTTCTGCGAAACACCCATTTCGTCTGAAAGTTTTCGCATTTCCGTTTGCACACCTGTTAGTTTTTTCTCCTTCGCATTCTTCATCTCCGATTTAAGCTTTATTAGGCCACCTTTTTATTAGAATGTCCCTCCTATTCTCGTCTTGACATCAAGGACACTGGTAGTCATATCTACTCTAACATTTGAAATTCTTGCGTTAATAGTACTCAGTTCTGTTTTTACGTTTGAAAGGCTAGGGTTTAAATGAATGAATGCTCTACACAAGTATGGAATATTGTTTTCTCCAATTACACTTTCCCTATCGGGCTTAGGACTTCTTGGCGCACTTCAGCTCTCTGATTTATGCAGGCTCGGCGATTCCTCAATCAGTACACTCTCCTGTTCCAACGACGGCGCTGCAAAGTGACACGTGGCTCCACTGTCTGCGTCTGTACTTGTCTGTCATTTTGCCTGTTGCTGCGATGCTGCTGCAGCCGCAACTAGAAGCGCCGAAGTTGCTGCCGTCGCCTCGGGTGCTGGAACCGATGCCGATGTCTGCCCTGCTACCTGTGTACCCGCTGATGTCCGCCGTCGAGTATTGTGTACCGGAACCACGGTGCCGTCTGCCTCTTTCTTTCTACTTGCCTCTTGTCTCTTTTTTTCCCTTTCTTCCTTCTGACACACTTCACATGCGCACAAGCAGCTGGTAATCTTTTGTTCCGAGAGCCCTCGCTATAGTAGGGATTGGAGTTGATCACTGAACCGACCGGTTTCCGGTTATATCGCTTCTTTTCCACTTCAGTTTAATTTGAGTGTTAAAACCGCTCAAAAAGTCCGGTTTCTGAAACAACCGAATTTCAGTTTTTTATTCGTATTATTTTTTTGTAAGAAACATAGAAATCGAAATAAGATCGACAAAATTTGACTCACTCAATTTCAAGATACATTGAATCAAAATATTAAATTAAAAAGGCAAGTAAAAGGAAACTTAGTCTGTCCTTCGTTCGCTGCCTCTCTCGAAAAATTATAGTTGGCTGAACACCAAAGAAAAAGCAGTATTGTCCTATTGATTCGTATTTTCGTAAACTCTCCTGAAAATCATGTTGTAATCGGGCATCACGCCACTATTTAGGCAATGCGAATAGTCAGTGTTAAATGCTGAAAAATTATGTTAAAGAATTCTATTTTTCGTATTAATTTGTCCGTTTTCAAGGGCTACAAGCAAATATAAATACATTATATGTAGACACAGGCAGCACATCAGCTATTTTCTATTTCTATCGTGTACTATGAGTGAATTGTTTGTCAAGTTCTTATTTTATTTTTGTTACCTACTGTTACTTCCGCTTTCATTACTTCATACAAATGGCAGATAAATCCTTTACCTTTTAAGGCAAATGAAGAATTGAACTTCAGTGCTACGTCACTTCGTAAAATTATCTATAAAGTAGGGTTGGTGCCATTCTGCAGTACAACGGTTGTCCGGCGACGTCAACGATGCAGACCAGGTAGGAGCGACTCCTGCACACTGCAGGTACTCGGGTACCTTAAGCCAAGACACACGGCCACAGGGACACTACTGTCTCAGGAATGCTGTACCAGTTCTTATGCCATATGTTTGTTGCTCGTTTTGTCGGCATTGTTACTGAAATAGTACCGAGCGCTTACCCAATTTTCTATGATAACGCAGTATTAGAATCAAAGCAAAATTTTACGAATAAATATTACCCTTTTTAAAAAATATGTATTTAAAAAGAAAAAGATTTCCGCACCGCTGCTTGGGTAATTGATATTCCGGTTCTTTTTTACCCAATGGTTACGAAAACATAAAAAAGCCTATTAAAACTGAGATCAAATAAATCCCAAAAAGGACCGGTTATTCAGAACTAAACTACCCGTATCGGGTTTAAAGTGTCAGTTTTTTCCATCTCTGCGCTATAGGCCGGCCATGTGGCCGAGCGGTTCTAGGCGCTACAGTCTGGAACCGCGCGACGCAGTCGCAGGTCGCAGGTTAGAATCCTGCCTCGGGCATGGATGTGTGTGGTGTCCTTAGGTTAGTTAGGTATGAGTAGTTCTAAGTTCTAGGGGACTGATGACCTCAGAAGTTAAGTCCCATAGTGCTCAGATCGATTTGAACCATTTTTTTCTGCACTATACAGCCTATCATGCACTGGCTTCTAGACATGTATCACTGTAATGTCAATCTCATTTAAAGCTGCAATAGGAGAAACTTCTTTCGACCAAACGTTGATTCAAAATCATTCGAACAATTCCGGACGAGGAGCCCCCATTTGCGATTTACCGGTGAAAATAATGGAGTGAATGAAGAAAGCTAAGATCTCACTTCATTATCACGGTGTAATGAAGGCCACTTTTGGGCAATGTGTGACTCAGATTAGAAATTTCGCTCACTGTTGTTGTAGAGGGTGAGCCCCAGACCTCAGATCAATCCCCTGCACTAGTTTGAATGGGTGATATGAAACAAGTGCCTGTGATCTTACATCCTAGCTTACCAGACATTGGATAGTCACAGCGAATAGCAAATAACACAAAGTATAACTGGTTGCATTAACTAAAGTAAATAATATCAAGTGACGTCACAAATTAAATGATGTAGTCGCACAAGAAGGTTTCAGCTGATATGATTCGTTTATTCATTCAGTAGGTCTTTGAAACAATTAAAAGTAGTGCTTATATATAAATTATTTAAACAATTATTAAGAAAGTAAATAACACTGTGAAGCTTTCTATAACGCATTAATATGATGGAGCATCAATTACCCCAATATTAAACGTTCGTACAGCTCAACTTGACAACACGTCTCAACTTCTAAATTTTGACTAAGTTGCAATTCAGACGAACATTCCCAGAGTCCCATCAATTGTTGAGGAATCTAGAGCGACCATGTGCCGCCCAATTTAAACCATAAGTTGAAAACTGGTCTTACGACTCGCTGAATGTAGCTCCTTCTTCGCTCGCGTAACTTGAACTCCCCGTTTCGCACAGTCCACTGCCTACCGGCTGGTTTCCAGACACTCCACTAGCGGTTCTCAGCGCCAATAAGACGCGCTAACACATATAAGCCTGCGCCAAAGGGCTACAGTCTGACTCCCTTCCAAAGCACCGTCTTCCTTAAATCTAACTCTTAATAAACTGGAATGATTAATGAAGGTGACCACCACACTTTGCATTTGAAATTACTACAAAAGTATTTATATGATACAAAAGTTTTGTTCTCTCTGGTTCGAGCGGTACGAAACAACATATATTACAATTAACAATGTCATATAAGTAATTAATAGTGTAATACTGTACAATGTGGTGTTAAGGAAATAATTAACACATGCAATTCATGAATGATGAATGATAAAAGTAGCAGGCTGGCATTCACTGAATGTTTTCATATGGAAGACATGATGATCAGACCCTGGTATGAACCACATCTATGTTATAACTTAAATTAGATTGATTCTGTCTGTGTGACATTCATGACCCATAGTTAGAGTGCACTGGTACAGAGTCAATCGAGATCACGCGTAGCATTTGTTCGTCATTAAGCGTTATATAATTCTCAGTTGGTTTACTTGCATTCAAAAGCAAATTTTCGTGTTAGTAAAGATATTACAGATACAATATTTCAATAGAGTCGCTATGATTGCTTGGTGATTTTGGTGTACTCAGATTAGTTCTACATTCAAGTGAAAAAAGAAAATGGATATCTCCAAATGTGTCTGTCCTCCGTTTGGCCGGCATATTGCACCAACTAGATGTCGCAGCGACTCAACGAGTTGGTGGAAGTCCACTGAAGAAATATTGAGCCATGCTGCCTCTATAACCGTCCATAGTAGAGAAGGCGTTGCCAGTGCAGCATTTTGTGAAACGAACTGACCTCTCGATTACTTCTCATAAAAGTTCGATGGAATTCATATCGGAGCCGTCTGTATGGCAAGACCTTTCCCTTGAATTGTCAAGGATGTTCTTCAAACCAGTGGCGAACAATTGTGGCCCAGTGACATGGCACCTCGTCATCCACAAAAATTCCGTCATTGTTTGGCAACCTGAAGTTCACGAATTACTGCAGATGGTTTCCAAGAAGCCGAGTATAATCACTCCCAGTCAATGATTTATTCAGTTGGACCAGAGGACCCAGTCCATTTCAATTAAACTCAGCCCACAACATTACGGAGCCACCACAAGCTTGCACTGTATCTCGTTTGCCACACTCGAATCCGAGCATCAGTGCTAACCAACTGAAATTGGGACTCTTCTGACCATGCCACGTTTTGTCCAGTCGTGTAGAGTCCAACCGATGTGAGAAGCGCTACCTGCTGCTACGGTCGCAGGTTCGAATCCTGCCTCGGGCATGAATGTTTGTGATGTACTTAGGCTAGTTAACCTCGGATGTTAAGTCCCATAGTGCTCATAGCCATTTGAACCATTTTTTGAAGCGCTACAGGCGATGTCGTTCTGTTAGCAAAGCCACTCGCCTTGCTCGTCTCCTGGTATAGCGCTTGAACACCAAATTCTGCCGCATTGCCCTAACGGATATGTTCGTCGTACATACCACATTGATTTCTGCTATTATATCACGTAGCATTGTTTGTCTGTTAGCACTGACATCTCGACGAAAACACCGTTTCTCTCTGTCGTTACGCGAATATTGTCGAAGACTGCTTGGCCTGTGGTGAGAGGCACTGCTTGAAATTTAGTATTATTATCACCCTCTTGACACTGTGGACGGCGGAGTATTGAATTCTCTAACGATTTCCGAAATGGTATGTCCCATGCGTCAAGCGCCAACTACCATTACGAGTTAAAAGTCTGTTAATTACCATCGTGCAGAAATTAATCTCGCTGTAGACCTATTCACATGACTCACCTGGTACAAATGACACCTCCATCATTGAACTGCCCTTTTATACGTTGTGTACGCGATACTACCGCCATCTATATAATAGCATTTCGCTATTCATTACATTTGTCACCTCAGTGTAATATGAGTAGCTGAATTTCTGTTGAGTCTTAACATTTTGAAATTACTTCACTTTTGAAAGTAACATAAGTTTCAGTTATTAGCGCTGCCAAACTTCGTGTCCATCACTGTTCCCTTAACGAGCATGGAATGCCCCGCCTTCCTCCTGCGCTGATCAGTCCTTTGTGTCATGTCGCTAACTGTCGCTGGGTTAGGAATACCCTGGTGCCGCTAAAGCTGGTGGTCGAACCGTCAGCCCGCAGGCGAACAATACTTTCGAGTTCTCAAGATTTTAAGATTTAAATTTAGCTGACCAGCCCACCTCCAGCATATGTATTACGTTTCAGGCAGGGCTGTCGACCTAATGTTTTAAGTTACTGGTATATTAATTACAAAATGTTTCGTGCAGGATTGAATTTGTAGATGGGATTATCAGCTCATATAGTTGGACTGGATCAGAAAGTCAATGTCAATCTTTTGTTGGTACACTATATACTATTTTTACGTATGAGTGCAGGAGTATTCAGGATTACAAGAAATAAGGTGCACGTAGAAGAAACTCATTAGTATAAAGGAAGAAAAAGGACGATCGACAAAAATTTATAGGAGGGTATAATGTTTAGGCGAATTTAAATGTTAAAATATATGTCTGCCGAGAGCACGAAAGAATTTCTTAATGTGAAAGATTAGTGTGTACGGTACTTTTTATCATCTGGCTTAAGGAAGGGCCTCTAGTGGAAATCTCAGGCCCAGTATCTCGAAATCGCCATCCAGTATATCAGATGGCAGCACATATAACCAACATATATCAGGAGACACATTATATAATTAGGTTCCTGGAATTAAAGTCTTACAACAAGATTGAAATTGTGCTGCCAATATTTGCAAGTTGTAAGGTGTAAGAAGTACACATATTTAATGAAAGTCTTTATTATTATTATTATTATTATTATACAACTTTAAATCAAGAGGATTCAGAAAGAAACAGTCTATGTACTATGTTTGTCGGTGGCTCTTACAGTTCTGAATTTCTACCATGTCTGCCAGCTAGCATAGTTCCTATATAGTCACTCTAACAACAAGCAGATAGCCTGTTCATAACACTCTACCAGTGCACTCATTAATTAACCTTGCCGTTTGTCGTTAACATTTATTTAAATTCCGCCATTCATACAGTTGTGGTGACCAACTCACCCAGCTGAACAGCAATAGTACAGTCTGACAAAGTCTCATTATTGTTCTAAACATTCATGGTGGTGTTTGATTGTTCTATATCGTGTCTCCCTACCACTTTCGCGCAACGACGCTCTGAGCGTGTTTTTTTGGGAATTAACTAGTTTGAACCTGGGTCCTGTTGCTGGTAAGGAGACGCCAGACCACACATGACATGTAGAATTCAGAAGAGTTCATTGAGACTAGCGATGATATAACCAAATACTAAATGATCTCAGCGTCAGCTCCACTGCACTCCCTGTAAAAGAATCTTAACACTAACTATAGTGGAAAGGGTTCAAGGCTTTCCTATTTTTAGTTAGCTGGTAAAATAACGTCGAAAAAGCAGTTAAGTTTACCACTGAAATTTTATTCTACTCACAAAACATCATTTATAAATTACACTATTGATAAAAGGAAATGTTTTAATACAGGATGGTAAAAACAAATCTGCATTCAACAAAAATGTGAACGAATATTTCCTGAATGGGTTTCCAAGTTCTACAATCGATCGAAGGATGACCAATGCCATATCACATCTATAATCTCGGGTTAATTTAAGTTTCACAAAAGAGAAAACTATCAAAATGGTCTACAACTATAAAAATGGTCTATAGTGACCCTCAATTATCTTTAATTACTTATTTAACTTGTCGTAAATTACAGTGGCTGATGTGGCTTCTCAATAACTAAAAATAGAAAAATTATTGCGTTTCAGATTTTTACTTCAAGTGGCAAATGTGAACACCATGAGTTTTAATTAACGATCGACACTAGTATTACGCAAAAGGGGGTGTAACAGATGAGACTTCTGCAGTTCTGAGTGAAACCTTATGTGCTCAAAAATGCGGCATCGCGTGCGTTCATTACCTTGTCGGTGTTTAGGCAGCGTCAGGGCGACAGCGGCCGGCGCACCAGCCATCCAGCTCGCCGTCTCGGAACTAACTCTCCTCTAACTTCTCCTCACTACAATTTACCGAAGTTGGTTTAAAAAAACTATCTGGCTATGTTTTCATATTACCAGTCAGGGTCTCAATGTTAACCTTAAGCTCCGCCTACAAAAATTCTGTCTATCCAATGAGAAGCGTTATACTTTTCGTGGTGGGGCAATGTTTTTTAAAGTTTGCAACGTAACAGAAACGCTAAAAAGTCTCACGCTAAAACCTGCAGCTGGTGTGGTCCTTTTAGCGTTATCGTGAGATCTATACTGTTCTTCTGGAGGGCTCTATCTTTTAACATGGGCTGGAGGATTGTCCTAATGTAACAGACACGCGAAAAAGTCTCATGCTAAAACTTGCGGGTGGTAGTGGCCCTTTTTGTGTTATCGTAAGATCTATACTGCTTTTCTGGAGGGCTCTAGCTTGTAACATGGGCTGGGCGTTGTCCTTGACGTACCTGAGACGCGAAACAGTCTCACGCTAAAACGTGCGGGTGGTGAGCCCTAGTGGTTAGCTGGAGACGTGGGTGTCCGTCCCTTATCGTAAGGCTTTCTAGCTTAACACGGTTCTGCTCTCGGCTTCTGTCCTCGTTTCTCCCCTCGGAACTGCGTCTGCCTCACGGTGGGAAGGTACGACATGCATTTAGGCATTCTTGTGTTAGTCTGTTGTATTCCATTTGCTCACTCGTTACTCGTATTTCTTTGGTTAATTTGATGTCACGATTTATTCGGAGCTATGTGACACACTACTGGATTTGCTTATCATGTCAGGGTTTTCATGTAATTTGTTGGATTTGCCTGACACCTTACATTGTTTACACAGCAGTTAGGTGCACTTCTGCAATTACATGAAGTGCTTTGTTGGTGCTGCACAATTTTCGAACTTTTGACCCAGTTAAACTGACGATGCAGTGTTCATCTTCGGTGTCCAGCACAGAATAAATCAAGTGAAAAACCGCGCAGTTCTGTCGTTTATTTTTATATAAAAACCCACATTCAAATTTTAATTTTTGTGAGACCACGTGTGAAATTCGTGTGCTGATTCCAAATTCTAGATTCTAATATTTTAGAGTTTGCGTCGCTACTGCATTCGTTTTCGTATATTGCATGAATACCTGCGTGTCTATAGTGGTAAACAGCGAAATTTCGTATTTTGCGAGTGCTGCAATAAACTCATACTGTTATCGACAATTGTAGCCTTAGACTTAAATTGTACCGTTTAAAATTTTTGACAACGGTGGACCTATACTCGTTAAAAAGTCAATCTGTCTCTAATTTGATTGTATAATTAAGTGAGAAATATGTTAATTTTTGAGAATTGTCGGAGTTTTATAAAAGTACATATTTGAAAATTTGTGTTGTGGATAACTTGTTTGGTATAACATGTCCGCATTCATGATTTACTGTTATTGTTAAAGAATATTTCACTCTGAATTTCAGTGTGCATCAACACAGATATTTTTGAGAAATTTTGGGAGCTGCCATTTTTCTCGAGCATCAGATATTTCGTAGAAAATGGACGTTTGTCCTATAGTTACTGTAGCACCTACTTTACCTAACATATCATGTTTTTCCAATAAAGAGAAGTGTATGTTATCTGCATTTACAGGCGGAGTGAATTAACTTTGCTTTAGGTTTTTTAGCGACCATAAATTCAAAAAAGTCTCAGGAGACTAATAATATCACCACAAGTTTTTCTTTTGCCCTAACAGAAAACTCGTTCTTGAATTAACTGATTCAGCCCCTACAGAGAATTAGTAATACCTTTATCAGCAGGCTTAGTTTAAAATTATTTGTTGATTAACATGTAAGACAAGGCACCAGATGCCTCAAGTACTGACCTCTCCTGCGAATCCTGTCTCCTCTCAAGGAACTAATGGATCTCTCATTACTCATCTACTTGAGTGCGAATGGCGTGACAGCGTCAGGTCTAGGAGTCCTGTACAGGAGCGATGGGGACCAGGGCGAACTAAGCTTGTTGTTCCGATACCCCTAACCAACAAGTTCCAGGTAGTGTCTGAAACTGAGCCAATGGGCCTCACCTATTTTGTCCTGAGTCGAGAGATGCAAACGAAAAAGGCTAGGTGTCTCTTAATCGTCAGCAGTTCAGACGTATAATGGTACCTTTAGAGTAATGACAGCAAGGGTCAGGAAAGATCACCAGACACACTCAGTGTCTATGCCTGGGAGCCTCATGCACATGTTGAAGAGGCTATTCTGACAGTCATTAAGGGAACAGGGTGCAGCGAAATACAGATTGTGGCACACCTTGGAACAAACGATATCTGTCACCTAAACGTCCCAGCTAGCGGACTGTGTGTAGGGATTTTTAAATTAGGCTACTCTGTATCAATTTAAGATGAACAGCTATAGGAGACTCAGAAGTATTAGAGTAAGATCCAAAGGAATGCAACTCCAGATCCCTCAACCCATGACAGGCGAGAGTATTAACATCCCAGTAGTCAACTGCCGAAACATTCGCAACATCGCGCCTGGGTTTTGTAGAGCTCTCAACAAGCATGAAGCTCGCATAATACTAGGTCCAGAAAGCTGTTTATAGCCTGGAGTTTATAGCAGAGAGATTTATAGGAAACCTTAAGTGTATATCCAAATAGATAGGCTAATGGGAAGTGGAGCCAGTGAATTTGTCACACTAACACAAAACACTGAAATCCACATTGATAAAAGAAGAAGAGATTGTTTGGGCAAGACAGTATTAGGCGTAGACATATAATCAGAAATGATACTTCTATCGACCACTAGACCCACCTCCTGATTAGCTGAAGTCGTTAGAGAAAACCTCCGTATGTATATAAGTTCCCTAACGATACTTTAATCATCATTGGAGACTTTAATCATTCAACAATCACTTAGGATAATTACAACTTTTTAGTGGTTGATGTGACAAGACATCCTGTAAAAGGTAACTAAATGCCTTTTTTGAAAACTACTTACAACAAATAGCTTACAACCTCACTCATGATGGAAATATTTTAGATCTAATGTCGACAAATAGACCTGATCTCTTTGACGTCACTGTTATCAGTGACCAAGAGGCAGTTGTAGTAATAGTGATTACCAGAGTATAAAGAGCAAATTCAACAACTACAAATATATATAGACTATCTACATCGACATCTACATGTACATGGATGCTCTGCAAAACACATTTAAGTGTCTGGCAGAGAATTCATCGAATTCTCTACTATTCCAATATCGTATAGCGCGCGGAGAGAACGAACACCTATATGTTTACTTGCGAGTTCCAATTTTTCTTATTTTATCGTGGTGACCGTTTCTTCCTATGCAGATCGGCGTTAACGAAATATTTTCGCATTCGAAGGAGAATGTTGCTGATTGAAATTTCGTGAAAAGATTCCGCCGCAACGAAAAACGTGTTTTAATTATGGCCACCCCGAATCCTGTACTATTTCGGTGACACTCTCTCACCCCATTTTGCGATAGTACAAAACATGCTGCGCTTCTTTGAACTTTCTCGATGTACTCTGTCAGTCTAATCTGGTAAGAATCCCACACCGCGTAGCAGTATTCTAAAAGAGGACGGACAAGCGTAGTGTAGTCAGTATCATTAATAGATGCATTTTCTAAGTGTCCTGCCAATGAAACACAATCTTTTGTTAGCCTTCCCCACAGTATTTTCTAAGTGTTCCTTCCAATTTAAGTTATTCGTAATTGAACGGATTCCTTTCGGCACTCATGTGGATCTCACACTTTTCCTTATTTAGGGTCAATTGCCAAATTTTTCATCGTGCAGATATCTTCTCTAAATATTTTTCTATTTGTTTTGATCTTCCGATAACTTTACTAGTCGATAAACGACAGCATCATCTGCAAACAACCTAAGACGGTTGCAGAAATTGCCTCCTAAATCAAACATATAGATAAGGAACAGCAAAGGGCCTATAACACTACCTTGGGAAACGCCAGAAGTCACTTCCTGTTTACTCGATGACTTTCCGTCAGCGACTACGAACTATGACCTTTCTGACAGTAAATCGAGAACCCCCCCCCCCCCCCCCCCCAAAAAAAAAAAAAGTCTGACGATATTCTATAAGCGCGCAATTTGACCACAAGCCGCATGTGTGGTACAGTGTCAAAAGCCTTCTGGAAATCTGTAAGTACAGAATGAATCAGAAATCTCTTGTCAACAGCACTCAACACTTCATGCGAGTAAAGAGCTGGATGTGTTTCACAAGAACGATGTTTTCTAAATCCGTGTTGGTTGTGTGTTATTATACCGTTTTATTCGTTGTATATCAAAATGTTCGAATACAGTATATGTTCCAAAACCCTGCTTCATATCGACGTTAATGACATGGGCCTGTAATTTAGTGGATTACTCCTGCTACTTTTCTTGAATATTGGTGTGACTTGTGCAACTTTCCAGTCTTTGAGTACGGATCTTTCGTCAAGCGAATGGTTGCCTATGACTGTTAAATATGGAGCTATTGTATCAGCATGATCTGAAAGGAACCTAACTGTTATACAGTCTGGACCGGATGACTTGCTTTTGTTTAGTGATTCAAATTGGTGCACTACTCCGAGGATAGCTATTTCTACGTTACTCATTTTTGCAGCTGTTCTTAAGTCGAATTCTGCAATATTTACTTCATCTTCTTTGGCAGCACAGTCGTGGATAGCATTTGCATTGCTATCACGTAGAGAAGGCATTCATTGTGTCTTGCTGCTAACATACGTTTCTGCAACAGATTTCTGATGCGTTTTGTGTACCAAGGAGGATCAACTCCGTCGTTTATTTGGCATAAATCTCTCAATTTCAGCCGATACTATTTCTTTGAATTCAACCCACATCTTTTCTACTCTAACATTGTTAATTTGGAAGGGGTGGATATTATCTCTCGGGAAGGCGTCAAGAGAATTTTTATATGGTTTTTTGAATAAGTATATACTTCGCTTATTTTCGTAGAATTTTGGGGTTGCAGTATTCAATCTCGCTACGACAACCCTGTGATCGGTAATCACTGCATCTGTTTTCATGCTTGTTATTAACTTAGGATTATTCGTTGCTGAGAGGTCAAGGGTGTTTTCGCAAAAGTTTACTATTCACGTGGGCTCGTAAAGTAACTGCTCCAAGTAACTTTCACAGAACGCATTAACACAATTTCGGATGATGTTTTGTGTGTACCTCCGGATTTAAACATGTATTTTCGCCAACATATCGGAGGTAAATGAAAGTCACCACCAACAATAACTGTACGAGTCGAGCGGACACAGTGGCCGAGGGGTTCTAGGCGCTACAGTCTGGAACCGCGCGACCGCTACGGTCGCAGGTTCGAATCTTGCCTCAGGCATGGATGTGTGTGATGTCCTTAGGTTAGTTAGCTTTAAGTAGTTCTAAGTTCTAAGGGACTGATGACTTCAGAAGTTAAGTCCCATAGTGCTCAGAGCCATTCAAACCATTTGTACGAGTCGGGTACATGCTTGAAATTAAACTCAAGTTTTCTTTGAACCTTTCAGTAATTGTATCATCTGAATTGGGACGTCGTTAAAAGGTCCCGATTATTATTTTATTTCGGTTGCCAAGAATGACCTCTGTTCATACTAACTCACTGGAACTGTCTAGGGCCTACTTCACTTTCAAGATAAACTACTTCTAACAGCAATAAACACGTCACCGCCAACCGTGTTTAGCCTATCCTTCCGGAACACCGTCAGGTTCTTCACAAATTATTGGTTGAACGGTGCTGGCGTAGGCTGTCCCCAGCACACTAGTCTGTAATTGGAAGATCACCGATATTCTCTGCAAGTGGATTATTACTGATGAACTTGTACCACAAACATAAACTCTATTCCAGGTATGTAAGATTTCCATTTAATCTAAATAAAAAAACCATATTAATCCACGATACAAGACTCTACAGTAGCGACGGCGATGGGATACTACAGTGGCGACGAGGCAAATTCAGGTTCGATCCAAGGTAATCAACTTGGACGAAGAATTTGGTTGCTTCTCTTCTGTTTTAGCTTGCGAAGGTGATCGTGTTCAAGTGTTTCTATTTCCTTATTTTTTGTCGTGTTCTTGCATGTATTACAAGAGAGGCGCCGCAGAACTAATCGAATTTCTCTTTTTTCTTAGAGGCTTTGCTTGCTTTTTTTGTGATGTATTTGTGTAAACTATGAATTCCCCGTTTCTTCCACCCCCTGCCCCCGAGCCTCAACAGGCTGATGGCCAAGTTTGACCAGGCCCAAATCTGTCTGTTCGAGTCGCCTCTTGTTCGCGACCGCTCTAAGCAGCGACAAAAACGAGCGTGTACACAGCTGCGCGGACAGCCACGTAGAGGTGTAAACAGGCCTGTGAATTTAGCGAAGTCTTGCTCTAGATGTTTTGTTCGCCATGAAAGACAGAATTGCCCATCACGTAATGCAACGTGCCACACATGTGGAAAAAAGGGCCATGTGCAAGCACTTTATTTGCAACGTCACAAAAACGCCAATTTTGCCCGCTCCACGAAAAAAACTGGGTCGTGCATATGCAGTGACCGCTGTGTTTTCGAAACCTACGACAGTTTCTGACTAAAGTAAGATTAAGGTTGCGCCTCCTTCTCACCCTAGTGCCTTGCCTTCCGATTGGCCTATACTGTGATTTTGGTTCATCTGCTGCATCTTGTTGCCAGATCGATGCGCAGATCTCCGAATTGCTGGAATATTTTCCCTTGCACTACAATAAAATTGTCAAGCCACGGAAGCAGACCTTCATCTGAAGATTTTGTTGCATTACATTCGCACATCTTGGCCTCGTTCATTGAACAGTATCCAGAAATTTGTGCTTCAATATTTTGCACGTCCATGTAAACTTTCAGTTCAACAGGGTGTGATTCTAGTTAAAAATGACAGCGGACAATTGCGTATGCTTATTCCCAATGTGTTACAAAAGGATGTGTTGCGGTTGCTCCACCAAGGACTGTGGGGAATGTTCACACTAAACATTTGGCGCGACGGCACTGTACTTGGCAGGACATGGACGCCCATATTGAACAGATGACGTCACAGTGTCACTTATGCTTGGAAAAACAATCCGCTCCGCCACAGACATTCTCAGCTTGACCTAAGACTCAATCCCCATGGCAACGAATATACACACACTTTGCATTAGCATTTTGGAACATTCGTTGGATCCTAGTGGTAGATTCTTTTAGGAAGTACCCATTTGCGGAGTCTATGGCTTCTACAACAACAAGTAGCACCATTTAAGCGGTGTCATCCATATTTTGCATAGAATGTTTGTCAGAATTACTTGTTTCGGACAGCGGACCACAGTCCACTTCACGTGACTTTGAACAGTTTTGTGAACGAAATGGCATTCGTCATCTAAGAATTGCTCCGATTCACCCCCAGTCCAATGGGGAAGCAGAAATCTCTGTACGCACTTTTAAACAACAGACGGCCAAACTTCGCACTACCCACATACGGGAACAGGCGCTGCAACTCTTTCCCGTCTCCTATCGCTCCCTCCAACGAGACGGACCACCACCAGCGGAACTTGTGCATGAACGCCGCTATCGGACACTGCTCACTTGCTACACCCAAAGCAGCATCCGGCGCTGCCAGTGGTCCGTAAGTCCGTAAGTATCGTTTCGTGCCGCGCAATGTTGTTCCTTTGATGGTTAATGGCAACCGTGGCCCTGGGAAAGAGGCGTGATCCAGGAACGCATTGGCTCTTTTCTATACTTGACAGCAGGTCCCGATGGTTTTGGAGCACTGCGCTCAGAACCAAATTCGTGTGTTTCGTTAGCCCCGTTATTCTGCTGCTAGTCTTCCCCAGTTTCACGGCCTCACGGGACCGCGCGGCATTCGCAGCGACCCGATGGACGTGGACCCATCGTCGCCGTCGCCGTGGACGTGTGCCCTGGCAGCAGTTTTCCGGAGGACGATGTTTCTGTTCCTCGCAATTCAGCATCCTACCTCCCTCCCCATTGTCGTTCGCATCATTCGCATCTTTCAATCTTTGACACACAACAGTGCGCCATTTGGGGACGGGGGGGGGGGGGGAGAAGGAGGGGGGAGGAATTGTGTTGGCGTAATGTCGCCAGCACACCGGTCGGCAAAGAGATAGCGAGACTGAAGTTTGTAATTGCAAGATTACCGATATTTTCTGCAGGAGGACTATTACTGATGAGCTAGTACCACAAACATGGACTCTATTCCATTTAAGCAAAATTTCCAGTCAATCTAAATAAAGAACCGTATCAATCCACGAGTGCATTTAAGTTGCAGGAAAAGGATAGCAGCGACCCATTCTCTCCTTTGCTTTCTCGAGGTACAAAATTCTACATAAATTTATCTCCGGCTTTAGCCAGCTTATAGTGCCTCTGCTGATTTGAGCATCATGCACTCTATTAGGTCTTGGACTCTGGTACTTTCGCAACATAGCTACGACAATTTACAACTGCTATACCGGTGGTTCTTGTACCTATGTTCTACCTGTGTTCGACCAGCAACCTTTGAAACTGAAGTCCTTTTCGCGAGACCTTCTAACCTAAAAAACTGCCCAATCTACAACACACAGCTACCCGTGTAGCTGCCTCCTGCGTGCAGTGGACTCTTGACCTAGTCAGCGGAACCCGGCGCAAGCCTACACGATCACAGAACCGTCTGAGCCTCTGATTCAGACCCTCCACTCGGATCTGTACCAAAGGTCTGCAATCGGTCCTGTCGACTATGTTGCAAATGGTGAGCTCTTCTTTCATCTAGCAAGCAAGACTGGCAGCCTTTACCACTTCTGTTAGTAGCTCCAAACCAGAAAGAACCTCTTCAGAGCCAAAGAGGCACATCATTGGTACTGATGTGACCCACCAACTGCAGTTGGCTGCACCTTGTGCTCTTTATAACATCCAGAAGGACCCGTTCCACATCTGGATGACTCCACCCGTTATGCACACAGAGTGCACATTGGCAGCCATGTCCCTAAGTGTCCCCATAATGCATCTAAAAGTGGAGCTCTCAACTACCAATAATCCCACTCTTTGCGATTGCCCATATCTTGCAGGCTGGGAGGTTTCCTCTGAAACAGGACAGGCGACTGCATCTGGCTGAATGACAGTGTCAGTCACAGACGGCACCTGGAACATGTTTGCCCATGCACCCCCTGGGAAGTCCTTCACCACCTGCTACGCCCCGAGGCGACCTCCCAGTCGACCACAGGTGAGGGGTCAACCTCCATGTCCGCCATCACTGGGCTGGCCACAGGTGACGACCAGTCAGAGGACTCGGATGTGCTGGATGTCCGTTGGATCTGCACAGCCAGCCAAAAGAGTGATACCCATTAACTGCAGCTTCAAGCTATGTGAACGAAGGCATCACAGACTGGAGCTGAGAGCGAAGTGTCACCAACTCGGCTCACGTCTGCAGACAACAGTCACAAGCCCTATCAATACTAAAGACCATGGAAAACTATACTACAAGGACAAACTATCTACACATACTATGGAATTCTACTGTAGACCCTGAGAAAACGCAAGAACTGCGTCTAATAAATTAGATTAATACACAGATATTCCTGCCCCCATGAACCATGGGCCTTGCCGTTGGTGGGGAGGCTAGCGTGTCTCAGCAATACAGATAGCTGTACCGTAGGTGCAACCACAATGGAGGGGTATCTCTTGAGAGGCCAGACAAACATGTGGTTCCTGAAGAGGGGCAGCTGCCTTCTCAGTAGTTTCAGGGGCAACAGTCTGGATGATTGACTGATCTGGCCTTGTAACAATAACCAAAACAGTCTTGCTGAGCTGGTACTGTGAACGACTGAAAGCAAGGGTAAACTACAGCTGTAATTTTTCCCGAGGGCTTGCAGCTTTACTGTATTGTTAAATGATGATGGCGTCCTCTTGGGTAAAATATTCTGGAGGTAAAATAGCCCCCCATTGGGATCTCAGGGCGGGGGCTACTCAAGAGGATGTCGTTATCAGGAGAAACAAAACTGGCACTCTACCGGTCGGAGCGTGCAATGTCAGATCACTTAATTGGGTAGGTAGGTTAGAAAATTTAAAAAGGGAAATGGATAGGTTAAAGTTAGATATAGTGGGATTAGTGACGTTCGGTGGCAGGAGGAACAAGACTTTTGGACAGGTGAATACAGGGTTATAAATACAAAATCAAACAGGGGTAATGCAGGAGTAGGTTTAATAATGAATAAAAAAAAATAGGAGTGCGGGTAAGCTACTTCAAACAGCATAGTGAACGCATTATTGTGGCCAAGATAGACACGAAGCCCACACCTACTACAGTAGTACAAGTTTATATGCCAACTAAATCTGCAGATGATGAAGAAATTGATGAAATGTATGAGGAGATAAAAGAAATTATTCAGGTAGTGAAGGGAGACGAAAATTTAATAGTCATGGGTAACTGGAATTCGAGAGTAGGAAAAGGGAGAGAAGGGAATATAGTAGGCGAATACAGATTGGGGGAAAGAAATGAAAGAGGAATCCATATGGTAGAATTTTGCACAGAGCATAACTTAATCATAGCTAACACTTGGTTCCAGAATCATAAAAGAAGGTTTTACACATGGAAGAATACTGGAAATACTAGAAGGCACGAAATAGGTTATGTAATGGTAAGACAGAGGTTTAGGAACCAGGTATTAAATTGTAAGACATTTCCAGGGGCAGATGTGGACTCAGACCACAATCTATTGGTTATGAACTGTAGATTAAAACTGAAGAAACTGCAGAAAGGTGGGAATTTAAGGAGATGGGACCTGGACAAACTGATGAAACCAGAGGTTGTACAGAGTTCCAGGGAGAGCATAAGGGAACAATTGACACGAATGGGGGAAAGAAATATAGTAGCTTAGAGGGCTGAAATAGTGAAGGTAGCAGAGGATCAAATAGGTAAAAAGACGAGGGCCAGCAGAAACCCTTGGGGAACAGAAGAAATGTTGAACTTAATTGATGAAAGGAGAAAATATAAAAATGCAGTAAATGAAGGAGGCAAAAAGGAATACAAACGTCTCAAAAATGAAATCGACAGGGAGTGAAAAATGGCTAAACAGGTATGGTTAGAGGACAAATGTAAGGATGTAGAGGCTTATCTCACTAGGGGTAAGATAGATACCACTTACAGGAAAATTAAAGAGACCTTTGGAGAAAAGAGAACCACTTATATGAATATCAAGAGCTCAGATCGAAATCTAGTCTAAGCAAAGAAGGGAAAGTGGAAAGGTAGAAGGAGTATATAGAGGGTCTATACAAGGGCAATATACTTCAGGACAATATTCTGGAAATGGAACAGAATGTAGATGAAGATGAAATGGGAGATTCAATACTGCATGAAGAGTTTGACAGAGCACGGAAAGACCTCAGACGAAACAAGGCCCCGGGAGTAGACAACATTCCATTAGAACTGCTGACGGCCTTGGGAGAGCCAGTCCTGACAAAACTCTATCATCTGGTGAGCAAGATGTATGAAACAGGCGAAATAACCTCAGACTTCAAGAAGAATATAATAATTCCAATCGCAAAGAAAGCATGTGTTGACAGATGTGAAAATTACCGAACAATCAGTTTAATAAGCCAAAGCTGCAAAATACTAAGGCAAATTCTTTACAGATGAATTGGAACACGTAAGGCAATACTGACCTTACGACTTATCTTAGAAGAAAGATTAAGGAAAGGCAAACCTACGTTTCTAGCATTTGTAGATATAGAGAAAGCTTTTGAAAATGTTGAGTGGAATACTCTCTTTCAAATTCTAAAGGTGGCAGGAGTAAAATACAGGGAGCAAAAGGCTATTTACAATTTGTACGGAAACCAGATGGCAGTTATGAGAGTCGAGGGACGTGAAAGGGAAGCAGTGGTTGAGGAGGGAGTGAGACAAGGTTATAGCCTCTCGCCGATGTTATTCAATCTGTATGTTGAGCAAGAAGTAATGGAAACAAAAGAAAAATTTGGGGTAGGTATTAAAATCCATGGAGAAGAAATAAAAACTTTGAGGTTCGCCGATGACATTGTAATTCTGTCAGAGACAGCAAAGGACTTGGAAGAGCAGTTGAACGGAATGGACGGTGTCTTGAAAGGAGGATATAAGATGAACATCAACAAAGGCAAAACGAGGATAATAGAATTTAGTCGAATTAAGTCGGGTGATGCTGAGGGAATTAGATTAGGAAATGAGACGCTTAAAGTATTAAAGGAGTTTTGCTATTTGGGGAGCAAAATAACTGATGATGGTCGAAGTAGAGAGGATATAAAATGTAGACTGACAATGGCAAGGAAAGCGTTTCTAAAGAAGGGAAATTTGTTACCATCGAGTATAGATTTAAGTGTCAGGAAGTCGTTTCTGAAAGTATTTGTATGGAGTGTAGCCTTGTATGAAAGTGAGATATGGACGATAAATACTTTGGACAAGATGAGAATAGAAGCTTTTGAAATTTGGTGCTACAGAAGAATGCTGAAGATTAGATGGATAGATCACATAACTAATGAGGAGGAATTGAATAGAATTGGGGAGAAGAGAAGTTTATGGCACAACTTGACAAGAAGAAGGGGCCGGTTGGTTCTGTTCTGAGGCATCAAGGGATCACCAATTTAACATTGGAGGGCAGCGTGGAGGGTAAAAATCGTAGAGGGGGACCAAGAGATGAATACACTAAACAGATTCAGAAGGATGTAGGTTGCAGTATGTACTGGGAGATGAAGAAGCTTGCACGGGATAGAGTAGCATGGAGAGCTGCATCAAACCAGTCTCAGGACTGAAGACCACAACAACACCAGCAACAACAACACAGAGATTTAAAAAAAAAACACGAACTACCGAATCACTCATGTGAGACTAAATAATTGGCCCCTGATTAGGAACTTGCAATAGGTCACACAATCGGCTCACTTTCCCATGCATACGAGAACTGTGTCTATCAGACATTAAATTAACGCAAGAAAGTTAACTATCAAAGCACACAGATGAAATTATACAATTCACTCCTCGTTAGGAACTTGTAAAAGTCACAAAATCGGTTACTTTCCTATTGCTCCTTGTGTCTCAGCCGCCTGCTGCTACCTGACTGCTATATACAGACTGCATAATAAGTTCTAAAGGGATAGTGACTACTACATAATAAATGTTAAACAAAGTAAGGGGCTATAGACAGTGAGATGTTCAATTAAATGCGTATGGCTGTCAAGAGAGAAATTTGTGAAGTTTTCAATGGATGTCTTATCAGAATAACGTCATACATTCTTTCACAAAACCAACAGAAATTCTGGTCGTATGAAAAGTCTGCATGCAGCACAAAGGTAGTGTACAGTCACTCACTGATGACACTGAAACTGAAATTAAGGGTAGCAAAGCTAAAGCAGAAATTATTCACTTCGTTTTCAAATGTTCTTTCACAAATGAAAATGGAGGAGGAGTACCCCAGTTTCATCCCTTTAAGGTACGAGTGAAAAAAGTGATGGCGTCAGTGACGTTGACAAACACCTGAAATCGCTAAAACTGATGAAATATCCAGGGTTCTGTGGAATCCTTATCAGATACTATACTGAATTTGCGGCAGAGTTATCCTCTCTTTTAGCGATAACCTGTCGTAGATGCTTCGAACAAAAATACGTGTCCAGTAGTTGGATGAAAACAGAGGTTACATCCGTTCCAAGAAGGATCCACAAAACTACTGTCCATTATCCTTGAGATCAACTTGTTGCAAAATCATAGAAATTATTCTGAGCTCAAATATGAGGAGATAGCTTGAAGAAAATGACTTCTTCCATGCCATCCATCATGGAACTTTTTTCAAATGACATATTGAAAGCTTTAGAGCAAGACAGTCAGGTGGATGCAGTATCTCTTGATTTCCGAAAATCACTTTTCTCTGTTTCACATCTACGCTATTCATCAAAGGTACGTCCGAATGGTGCGTCAGGCGAAAATTGAGTCTGAATTGATAATTTTTTGGTCGGGAGGACGCAGTGTATTATCTTGGATGGAAAGCCATCGACAAACGTAGACGTAACTTCGTGTGTGCCCCAGGGAGGCGTGTTGGGCCCTTAAAGTTCATTTTATACATTAAACACCTTGTGGGCTATGTTAATAGTAAGCTTGGACTTTTTGCAGATGATGCAGTTATCAGTAATGAAGTACTGTCTGGAAGAAGCTGATTACTGTCACATCTTGATCAGATTTCAAACTGGCACAGAGACTGAAAACTAAATGTAAAATTGTGCGCTTCACAGAACAAAAAAATAATATTATCTGAAGCGTGGGACTTAGGGAAAGCAGAAAAAGGTCTGGACGGGGCCTACTCAGTTACCGTTGGTTCTACAGTAAACACATACACATTATTTAAGTAAATAATTTTTTTGGAAACAACCATTTTTTTTAAAAAAATTGACTATAACACAAGCTACACAAATGGTTGAAGGCCTTATTAAGAGAGAATTCAAAATTATTTGTCGGCTGGAGGTCACAGGCAGTACTTCAGAACAATTAACGGCAGAAGGCTTGAATTAGAAATGAGGAAGACAATTACGCGATAAAAATACGAAAATAATTTTTAATACATTCATTAAGAAAATTGACTGTAACACCACATACACTGACGGCTGAAGGCCTTATTACCAAAGATGAAGGCCACAAGCAATAGGAATAATTTGAAGAACTATATTTTTAAACAATTGACACAATCAGACAAAACAAAAAAGGGGAGTGATACACAGATAGTGCTGTAAGGATCGACCTGAGGAAAGTCCCTACAGCTGTGTAAGCGGTGATATAGGCAGCCAAGAGTTATGCTCGCCTAACAGGATGACAACTTAAACTAGGAACAGTTTAAACGCCGATCAGTCCTCTTACCAAGTACACTTAACGTGTGATAACCAGTACGATGATGAAATAATTCAAGGGAGAGCGAAGTGACAGATAGCATTGCGTCTTCAGAATCCGGTGTTTAAATATCGAAAGGCAGAAGGAACCACTACAACCAAGGCAGGCAAAAGAAACCACAATCCACGCCGCAATCAAGGAGGCTGTCGAACTACACATCATGCCAGACAGCATCGGTAAGACTAGGAAAAGTACACTGGTGCAACAATATGCTACCCTCCAAGGCAGGTAACTGGGGCGTTAGCGGCCACTAGGCAGTAAAATACCGCTGGTTTCACTTCACCAAATAATAACACAAAATTCAAAAAACTAACAGACAGTACAAGACGGCTAACAGATTCCACCAACTCGACACGCTCCACTTGCTGCTGTTTGTATCACGGCAACCCTCGAGCAGCAGTGCACGGACAAAGCACGTGATCACAAAATAGTGGTGGTTTCACTACTGGATTGATGTTCACTCAACTCAACGTGCTGGGTCCAGTGGACAACGAGGTTGTGGCCCTCACAACTAAAGCCCCTCGATCTGGCAATGCCTGCATGCCGCCAGCGATCTCGGCATCTCCGCGCACTGCCGGACCTCTCTGCTGCTCCATCCCAACCTAACTCCGGACACACGACGACCCGGAAATATTAGAGCTCGCTCCAACGATAGCACCACAGTACTCGCTATCGATAAACGCCGCTGCTTGTGACACCATAGCTCTAATACTCCAACGATTTGTTTTCGTTTTTGTTTCATTTAATATTACATCGTTAAGCTTCAGTAAATGTTTTTCATTGAATAGATGTCACAAAATTGTATACTCTTTTCTTTGTTTAAAACTTTGATGTCATGATTTGATTCTATGCAATGTAGTGTATCTGTCATTTGAATTCTTTGTCTCATTTGGAGGGAACAAAACGTACTGTATATGATTGTAATTTTGTGTGAATAATTTTTGGTAGAAATGTCAATATGAGCAAATGTTTTGTTTTATTTAATGCATTTGATTATTGTTATGTAAACTGCTGATCCTCACTTAGGGTTCTTAGTTCTTTAGTATATAAAAGGTGTAGTGGTTCCCCTCGGGAACGGAACTGTGTAGCGCGCACAAATTTTGGTTGGCATAGGTAGAAAAGGTGGAACAAGAGTTAGTCGGGGACGAGCTACCAGTCGGGGACGAGCTACCAAACTGTGCACTGCCATGTAAATGTTGCATATTGTGCTGGTTCCGAGAGAGGATATTTCCTGCTACTTTCCAATGCCTCGGATGGATGGAATAATAGCTGGAACGACTCTGGAATTGGTATTCATCATCGCCACCACGAAAGGCCAGAATCCAGCAATTCTGTCTGCAAATCCGCCTACCGACTTGCAGTTGCCTTCACATTGCGCAACCACTCTAAAGGAGTACTATAATAATGTACGGTGAAGGATCAGCTAAATGGATGTGTTAGTGTGGTCAAATATAAGGTAACTTATAACTCAATTTGTGTACCTACCTTGATTTTTTCCTTATCATAACACCTCTCAGGTTCCTCTCCGTTTGAACTAAAGTGATTACCGAGTGTCCCTACTGAAATAACATTAAAGACCAGTGTTTTTGCTAATTGATGCCTTTTGAGCATAGTTAAATGAAAGTAAAAGTTAATGTGGCAAGAGAGTGAGTTACAGTTAACGATGCTTGCCGAAAAAAATTTTCCTAGTGAAACTGCTTATTAATGTATTGTTGCCAACTTCAAATTAAAAGTTCTTAATACTGACGCTTATAAAGTTTTGCTTCGTAAATGATCTCATTACTGCCTGTGGTAAATCACAGAAGGTGAGTCAGTATCTTACATATATGTTAATTTTGTCTCTCAGTGTAGTAAGAGAGGAAAACTGCAGTATGAAACGTTATATACTCATGTTTGCTAAATGTTTGTCTCTCTTGTGTATTAGAAGTGCATATGAATAGTATACCAGGATCCACATTTTGTCTATTGTGTTAATGCTAGGTAACAAGTAATGGGAAGACTACTAATTATGAAAAACATTATTTTTTATTCAAATGATAGTGAGAAGCAACCTGTTAGTTGATTCCAATTAACTTTCATTTTAAATAGTAAAGTATTTAACTGAGAGAGACTTAACCTATATCATGTTAATGATTCTGCAGTGAATAGTAATAATAACGTTATAAAGACCATCCAGTTTGTGTAAGCCTTTAAAGTAATAGTGTGTTTCGGTATCTGTTATAATTTTGCAAATAGTTTGTGCTGCTCTAACGGTTAGTTTCAATCTTACCGTAAACATATGTATGTGTCAGAGTTCACTGCACTCGCGTGTGACAAAGTATAGGTTGTGTTTATCCATAAAAGTTACTAATAACTATTTTCTTGAACTAGAATGTTAATCATTCTCTTGTCTAGTTAGGCTGGCGACCGTTTTCTTTACCCGTTAAACAGTGCAGATAGGCAAAATTTTGTTTGTTACTGTTCAAATATTTCCGTAATTCTGACTTTCACTTCCGATAAGCCACCTCCGTTAGGTACAACACGATCAACATAACAAAATTCCTCTCAGAGGGTAACACTACTCTGTTGCTTTATACCATAATTGCTTTTACAAGATAATTTTATTTCATAACCTGCTTCAAGCTTTAAGGTTATGGTACATCAGTAGCAGACGCTAGTATTATATGCTACCACTCCATGGACAAAGCGAGCAAACGTAGTGGCGCCAGTGAACGCACTAAGAAAACGAGATGTGACAATCTGAATAGACGACACCAACCTGTGAACGGCTTAGACGCAAGCCGGAGCATGGTTCACTATCCTGTTGTTGTTGTGGTCTTCAGTCTTGAGACTGGTTTGATGCAGCTCTCCATGCTACGCTATCCTGTGCAAGCTTCTTCATCTCCCAGTACCTACTGTAACCTACATCCTTCTGAATCTGCTTAGGGTATTCTTCTCTTGGTCTCCTACGATTTTTACTATCTAACACTAAATTGGAGATCCCTTGATGCCTCATAACATGTCCTACCAACCGATCCTTTCTTCTAGTCAAGTTGTGTCAAAAACTTCTCTTCTCCCCAATCCTATTCAATACCTCCGCATTAGTTATGTGATCTATTCATCTAATCTATGACTATAATATCTGAGTCACAGCTGGAATGCATCAACTCACTCAAATAGCTACGTGTAACTCCAAGTACGATAATGAAATGGAAAGATCACATAGGCTCAGTCGTGCTTAGAGGAGGTAGCAGAATTCGGTTTATTGGTAGAATACTGGGTAAATACGATTAGTCTACAAAGCAGGCTGTTTACAAATCACTTGTACGATCCATCCTACAATACTGCTCAAGTGTGTGCGACCCATACAAAATAGGAGTAACAGAAGATACGGAATGTATCCAGAGAAGGGCAACACTAATGGTCACAGCTTTGTTTGATCCATGGGAGAGTGTCACGGATACACTAAAGAAATTAAACTGGTAGGCTCTTCAAGATGACGTAAACTTTTAAGAGATTGCCCGTTCACATAGTTTCAAGAACTGGCTTTAAACTATGACTCTAGGAATATACTGCGACCCCTTACATGTCTCTCTCATAGGGATCGTGGAAACAAGATTAGATCAATTACAGCGTGTACAGAGACTTTTAAACACTCATTCTTCCAGCACTCCATATGGAATGGAATAGGGAAAAACTCTAATAACTGGTACAATGGGACATACTTTCCGCCGTAACTTCACGGTGTTTCGCAGATTACGGATATAAATGTAGATTCAGATAACACTTTTAGATGCTAGTACGGAGTGTTTGTCCATGTCGCACCAGGCACAGCAAGATTTTTTTTCCGAGGACAACAGCACATCACCCACACAATAATAGGATATCTGCAATATGTCCGTCTTGCAGATGGGGGATAAATAATTCATCAAAGTGCTTAAGAATACCATTCTGTTGTCTCTGTCCTCAAACCATCAGACAATGTTGTGCAAGTGTGTATTACCATTCAACAAATACAGTTCAGATTTACTTGCATCGAACCCTCATAATGTAGTACATTAGAGATCGCCATCCCTGAAACACACTCGAAAATCAAACGGCATGTACAATTTTTACCTGACTTTAATGCAAACTGTCCCACAGTTATTTATAATTAAGGTAAATTATTATTCATTGTCTGTATTTTAAAAATACTTATTTCATACGCTTGCAATTCACTTTTTAGCTAGACAGACCTTTACAAATAAAATAGGTGTTCAGCTCAGGGATCCACAATGTGCGTTTACAGACAAGTACCTATTCCTAATCAGTCATGTGGAAATTAGCGCCTAGGCACAATAATTATGCCACATCGTCAAAATTTTCAAAACAGTTAAAAGAAGAATACCATAAGCAAGAAACGTAATGAGGCACTAACTGATCACAGGCTAATGGCAGTCTGAAAACTTTGTGTCTGATGAGATTACATTTAGCTTTTTAAAATTACGATTAAAAATCATTATGAACAACATAATAAAGTACTTTAGTCGAAAATTCTTCTCCTTATTGGTCAATGCAGCTTTAATAGTCACATGTCATGTCCACATGCGGTGGTGAAACTAACATGTTTTCTAAACAAAGTGAAGTCATTGCAAGCAATAAAGCCAATTGAAATAAGCAACAAGCATTATTTATTCGTTTGAGTAAGTTAAATGTTCCCAATGACATGAACATTCATTTTAATCCATCCAACGTTTCTGCTAGAACTATCTATTTGTTTAGCATTGTCGTTCATACTACCGAAATGATCAAAATCTCGTTTATTTCACACTACCGCTAATCTGAGTGGTTTGTTACCAAATCTTCCTACCTCGGTCGGCACAAGCAACGCAGAGACAGTCTTAACTTACGATACACCATCCACCAAAAACGAAAGTTCCAAGGCGTCTAATTCTCCGTCACTCCCGATTGTCACCGAGGTTGATCGGGACAGAAAAAGACGCCAACTGCTTCTAGAACATACCAGGACGCCAAAGATTGTGTAACCACAGTGCATTCGGTAGAGGGGTTTCAGTTTCGGTACCCTTTCTTCATCCTACAATCGAAACAGACTGGTTGGTTAAATTACTTACGACTCTTTGTACAGGGTGTCTGACTATTATAGGCTAAACGAAAGGGGCAAGCAAAGGACAATCAAAAATGTAAATAATCTTAAGAAACAGAGATATGGGAACCAATGGTTTCCCGTATACACCATGCGTATGCTCAAGTGCACTCATGCCAGTTTCACAATACCGTTAATGTGCAACTACACTGTGACAAACAGTAAGTTCGGCGAACACCGCTTTGTCCTAGGCAAGTGGATGATCCGTGACAGCCCATTGCAAAGATACAGAAAACTCTTCGAAAATGAAACGATGCGCAGGTAATGGTGTGATTTGGCGTTGTTCCAAGGAAGTTCTCCATGGATAACATCGATGCTCGTCGTTCAAGCCCATATCAGCAATCCCATATGTTTAATTATATCATCTACTTAAGATGTACGCTTTGTAGTGTATATGGATTGATTAGAACATCATTACGCTGTCTCGCAGATTTACTAAAGCTCCGCCGAAAGAACGTCAGCTTCTCAGAGAGATGGCCAGTCTTACAAGTTTTAACTACGTTCGCTGAAATGAAGCAACACACCAGCGTCACACAGGATTATGTGCCGTGCAAGCTTGGCTCTAACTTTAGAGATCATGTTTACTAAAGTCTTTCTACGTTTTACACTAAAAGACATTGTGAAAGTTTGCGACCACTTCGATATTACTGCTGACCACCACACGTCGTTATTAACACAGTAACACCAGCCAGAAGTGCCTATGATTGGTTGTAACGTTTGAAGTATCTGTCTCTTCTCGGTTTTTGCGCCCGGAAGTAAACAGACAAATGTTTGTGACAAGGAGGATTATTGAATTAATCACTTCTCGTTTTACTCACGCTAATTTAAGCGATCCTCTTAGGTTCCTGCCTAACTACACACTAGGAAATAGCCACATGTTCTGAAATAAGTAGCCAAATATTTTCTTAATCCTTTGTTTTCTGACCAGGCGGAAGAAAGAAAGTCAATCCTCAGACAGTGGGTATCCATATGCAAATAACATAGAAATGGTAGAACGTACTTGTGTTACATTCATAAGAAAGTCCCAGAAAGTGTAAAAAACACTAGTATCAAAAAAATTGTAAATAGTGTGTCGTGAACCTCTAATCCGCGTCCTTATACACTACACTACGTTAAAGAAATGTGGTTTTTGTCTTTTGTGTCGGTTATAATATTATCTACTGAAGGCTTATATCTTTGATACGTCTGTAACTTACATTTAATTATGAGAGTGACATGTTTATGAGAAGCCTTCAATGCGCCGTTGCCTTGAAACAGCACACGGCAAGTTAAGACAAATACGCCAAAATCTGCTGGGATCTGCCGCATCAAGTGTCATGTCATTTCGATATCACAAGTACACGTCACTTTAACACTGGAGCAAATTATTCGTCAGTTGAATGCTTGACAACAATAATTGGTGAAACTTGTGAATATTTTATACCTCTGTCTCGCTAGAGATGGAACTTTTACTTGTCCTAAGTGGTACAGCTAGGTCACAGAGATATGTATGGATGCAAGACCACAAGTACTCGATCAGCTGCGCCAAAGTACTGGCAGGGTTTCAAATGCATACGTGATGATGGACCAGTTTTGGTATTCGCCACTGTGACTACATCATTCATTTATTGAATACCTTCAGAAATGTGTAACTTCATCAAAACATTTATCCAGAATGGCGTTAGGTCCGATGAAATCTTCAAGGCTTTAGAGAAATCAGTCTTGTCTCAGTCTTGTTAAGCAGATTTGGGATCCTGTTGTGAAGAATTTTTTCACCTTAGCATATGATCGATCAACATCCAGTTTTCACATGGTTGCACGTGTGGCTACTGTCAACACTGTAAAAGTGGCTGATGAACGTTGCTAGAAGGAAACCAAATGAACTGAACAACATACAAAAAGAATAAAAGATTAATTATTCTGGAGGGAGAATTGTTGACATTACCAGGAAGAAGGCTTTTTTCATTGAACTGAACGATTATTACACAGGTAAGTTATTTTAGATACAGAACCATTGGTGTCACGTGCTATGTATTATCAGTGAAAAATTTAATTTTAGAAATAACTGAATGAGTAGGAACTGGATAGGGAAATTGATATGTTAATTCCTCTTAAAGAAAAGGACACTTTGTGAAAGAAGAAGTGAAATTTATTGGGTGAGTGAGAACATTAAGAATATAACAAACATAGAGAAAATGGTCAGGAGATGTTTGATTTCATTTCAGTGCCAAGTCGATAAATCCATTATTAACAGCTCGTGATGGTTCGGACCAAGCTTATCCGTAGACATAGGGGTAGTAGTAGTACTGCTCGCTGCCCCGGAGAGTCTCTCTGGGCTCTGCAGCCACTGGAATAGGGCCGGGGCGCGGGAAGGGCGCTGGGCCAGGCACCGCCAGAGCTGCGCACACCACAGCCAGCACCACCAACAGGTATACCTGTGGAGAGACAATATCTCTGGTCAGAGATGGTACATGTAGCGTTACTGGTCTCTGTCGAAGTGTCTCTCTCGCGCCAGCTGTACCCTCCACAGTGCATGGGTATGGTCACACACACACACACACACACACACACACACACACACACACAAACAAACAAACAAACAAACACAACCAGATTAAAAAGAATATCTATGGTATGTAATAGGACTCAGTGAATTCTACACCATCTCTATGTGGAACTCTGACCTCTGAAAGTAGAATTCTACCATCAGAGTCCTGTCATCTATATTGACGACTATATAGTAGTTAGGCGAGAAATTTCAGTGGGTCTGTTCATGATTAATGATTATTAATTTATTTCTGATTATAAATACTGTGACATTGACAGTACCAGTGCGTGAGCAGCGAAATATGAGCTCAGCTCAATATATACACTATTTTATTTTATGATCCTCACATAGCAATAAGCTCTTAGTTTGTTTTGGTTGGAATATACAAATGTCTTTTATGAATTTGTCGATAAATAGTAACAGAAAAATATGACGAAAACATTACATTAAAACAATGAATTGCACTCGTTGTGGCCATCCTACAGGAAACTGACGACCATTTACAACAGTATTCTCGAAATGCATTAAGGTTGCAAAAGTCTCTGTTTTTTCAAAACTGGCAATATTTTGGTAGGTAACGCCCTTGCCACTTTCAAGTCTGAATTGCATTCTGTCGTTTTACATTATTAGTCTTCACTGCCACAATCTTTACCATCACATAACTTCTGCCAAAGCCTCATGTTACCTTTGCACAGCCGGCATACATTGGTGCGTCGAAACATTGTGACCACTTCCAACCGTGAAGTTGAATGCCCCCTCGTGGCCGTGTCGAGTCGTGACTCCGTATTGCTTGTATATCAACAGCGTGGTGAAAATGGAGAATTTAGCGACCTACAATTTTCGGCACCTAAGGTGGATAGCTAGTTTGTCTACATAATATAGCTGGTCCTAGCTGTAGGTCATTTAACACTTTTTTCCCAAAATTATTACATTACCTGTTATTACAGTTCGTGATATCAACGAAATCTAATATCTTGCAAGATACTTGCGTCTGTACGTAGTATTCAAAAAAGTCAGTACCTACTTTCAGAAAAAATCGTTCACTCTGTACGCAATTTTGAAATTTCCTGCCACATTACTCATATATTGTTCCGAAGGTTGTTTGATATGAGCTGTAGGAAGCTAACTGAGAGATCGTGTTGGCAACATAGAATTGATCCCATATATCATTGGCATGTGATAATCATAAAGTATCAGAATCTTTGTAGCACATCCACTTTAGAAAACGAGAAGTCTTTTAGATATTATTTGCGGCGGAGTGTTCGCTAGTCCAACTTATGACATCATATGCTTTTAGTGGCCACCGGTGATATAAGAATCAGTTTTTACTCGTAGAACATTAAAAAGCATTATGTGTATGAAAGATATATAGATCGAGCTAACACAATCTTGTTCAAGACTTTGGAACAGCCTACAACGTTCTCAATGGAATATATATCCCAGATGACAGACGAAGAAATACTTACGATAGCCTTCATGTTGTTACCTTCTGTTGTCGTCGTTGCCAACTGATGCCCTCAGAACGGAGCTCTGCGAATTTATACCCGCGGGGTGGTCACCGAGAGAGGGTACCTGCATTGCCCCAGGCAAAGGCGTGGTGGGTCGTCCCTATGACGTTACAATAGCCAGCACCCAGGTGTTGCCCCACGAGAGACCTAGCAACCAAGGTCAGTCAGTCGGGGCTTGCAGTTCTACGGAAAAAACGAGAAACGTTGGCTAGTGCGACGAGTCTTTTGTTATTCTAGACATTATAATCTATGCATTGATACTTTCAGGTCATTTTCCATCGTATTTCATGTTAATTGGCCTCACCATAAAGAGGAAACTCTATAGGTATATGGTGAGAGTCAAAAAATGATGGATCCAGATTAAAATGAGAACTCTGAGCTGGTAGCTGCTTTTACTGTGTGGATAAGAGATAACCATTGCCCTTCATTTGAACTGATGAATCCTTTATGCTAAGCTGCGTCCAATGACACAATGATTATGTTTAGCTTTTAAATCGAATTTCATTATTATTGCTGCCATTACCTCGCACTTCAGGGATTAAGTGGCTGGCTGGCGTTACGACTACACACAGTTATCTATCTGCCTAATGGTCCTCCTATGGTCCTTTTCCCTAGTAGATGCCTCTTTTTATTTCTTTTGGGGATGTAATATCTTCCCTTCGCTCCATATTGTCTTCCAATTTTCACTTTACTATTAGTATTACATCCTTGTTATTATTATTACTATTGTTATTATTACACAGTTTTGTCCTTATGACAGTGATTGTACTTGAATGTTACGTGATAATTCAATTTTGTCTTGTTTCCTCATTTTCTCTTCCCCAAATCTCTTCAATCTTTAACTGTGTTTCTGTTTCCCTCTTCCTGTTTATACACTCCTGGAAGTGGAAAAAGGAACACACTGACACCGGTGTGTCAGACCCACCATACTTGCTCCGGATACTGCGAGAGGGCTGTGCAAGCAATGATCACACGCACGGCACAGCGGACACACCAGGAACCGCGGTGTTGGCGGTCGAATGGCGCTAGTTGTGCAGCATTTGTGCACCGCTGCCGTCAGTGTCAGCCAGTTTGCCGTGGCATACGGAGCTCCATCGCAGTCATTAACACTGGTAGCATGCCGCGACAGTGTGGACGTGAACCGTACGTGCAGTTGACGGACTTTGAGCGAGGGCGTATAGCGGGCATGCGGGAG
This sequence comes from Schistocerca gregaria, assembly GCF_023897955.1. Taxonomy (NCBI): domain Eukaryota; kingdom Metazoa; phylum Arthropoda; class Insecta; order Orthoptera; family Acrididae; genus Schistocerca; species Schistocerca gregaria. The sequence continues at coordinate 873,582,040 of NC_064922.1, forward strand.
GCCGGGTGGACGTACCGCCGAATTGCTCAACACGTGGGGCGTGAGGTCTCCACAGTACATCGATGTTGTCGCCAGTGGTCGGCGGAAGGTTGTAAGTAGGCTGTTTACGTTTTCTTATTGGTAACGCCACGTAGCGCTCTGTATGAAAAATCACTGGCTGTGTTGCGCGCAGTCTGTGGCTAGTTTGCATTGTTGTCTGCCATTGTAGTGTCGGGCAGCGGCAGCTGGATGCTAACAGCGTGTAGCGTTGGGCAGTTGGAGGTGAACCGCCAGCAGCGGTGGACGTGGGCAGAGAGATGGCGGAGTTTTGAAATTTGTAAGAATTGGTGTCATGAACTGATATATATATTATGACTATAAAGGTAAATACATTGTTTGTTCTCTATTAAAATCTTTCATTTGCTAACTGTGCCTATCAGTAGTTAGTGACTTCCGTAGTTTGAAACTTTTAGTTAGCTGGCAGTAGTGGCGCTCGCTGTATTGCAGTTTGTTTGAGTAACGAAGATTTTTGTGAGGTAAGTGATTTGTGAAACACATAGGTTAATGTTAGTCAGGGCCATTCTCTTGTAGGGATTATTGAAAGTCAGATTGCGTTGCACTAAAAACTATTGTGTCTCAGTTTAAGCACAGTCTTGTATAAATTTTCTAAGGGGACGTTTCATATGTCGACCCTTAGCCAAGGATACCTCAATGGAATCTTCTGATGTTTCCCTTCTAGTTTGTGTAATTAGTGTAGCTTTTGTTTATTGCTAGTGCGTAATCATAGAGAGAATTTCCTTTGTAGTTGCAGTCTTTCATTGTTGTATAGTAAAATAGTTGTGACATGCATGTAGTTTTGCACGAAGCATTTCGCAGCTGCGCTTGCAATTAACTAGATATTATTTTCAGTGCTATGTTAATGTGTTCTCTTATTTTTGTTCTTCAGATTGTGTTTTTCTGTGTTGTCATGTGAAAAATTGTGCCAATAATGGGGTGTGAAAAACGTAACACTAGGCTCCAAACTAAACTGAGAAATGACAGTGAAGACGAAAGCAGTGTGTTAGCGTCACCATGTAATGAATTCACTAACGTTCAAAGTAGTAATTTGGTAATAGCGCATAGGGAAATGGAGCGGGCTGCAAATAATGGTGTAGGCAGTGAAACAATTAGTGAACAGGGAAGCATTATCGATCGATCGGTCGGCAACAGCTCGCCTCAGGATTCCGAAATGACAGGACACAATCTTGCAAATACTGTAGATTCAGATTTTGCGTCCTCACCGTTTTCTCAAATAAATCAAGACACATTTTCTGCTTTTCAAAATGCGAATATTGCCGGTTCAAATGCACTGCCGAAAAGCACTGATGAACATGTTTCAGACACCAGTGCACTGTTATTACAGTTAATGCAAGAAATGCGACAAAGGCTACAAAAGTTAGACACAACGCTTGAACAAAATCAGAAACAAATGGGACAAAATCTTCAAAAGTTAGACACAATGGAACAAAATCTTCAAAAGTTGGACACAATGGGACAACACCAGAGACAAACACAGCAACAGTTAGACACAATGGAACAACACCAGAGACAAACACAGCAAAAGCTTCAAAAGTTAGACACAACGGAACAAAATCTTTGGAAGTTTGACACCACACTTGAACAAACACGTGAAGATTTAACTACTGAGTTACATAACATTGAATCGAAATGTCAAAAAATCTGTAATGACGTAAAAACACAAATTTGTGAGCATTTTCAACCTATTTTTTCGCGGTATGAAAACGCATTACAGAATCATGAAGCAGCCATAAAAGAACTGCAAACTATTGTTCGTGAAAATCACGACACCTTGCAAGCTAAAATGGACTCAGTTGCATCCGCCGATTCGGTTACGCAACTTGCAAGAACTCAGGAAAACTTAAAGGTCACAGTAGATTCGATTTCAACACAAATGGACACTCTGAAACTTGGTCCAGAAAAACACACTGAGGAAATGTGTTCACTATCGGAGAAAGTAGCTGAACTTTCAGTTCAGTTCACTAACTTATCTACAAAGGTAGATGATGATCTGAATGATACAGAAGAGTGCGAACAAATTAGGAAATTCAAACAAAATCAGAATCAAATTAATACACAACACCAAAGAGAAATCCGGGAAGTGCAAGATCAGCTGACACAGGTAATTCAAGAATTACGTATTTCAGAGGACACTCACGCTCCAACACGGGAAGAGGGACTTAGAAATACGGAAAAGCCACAAAATAATAACACAGGGCATTTCGGAAATTGTGAAAGAAATTACGTATTTCAGAGGACACTCACGCTCCAACACGGGAAGAGGGACTTAGAAATACGGAAAAGCCACAAAATAATAACACAGGGCATTTCGGAAATTGTGAAAGAAATTGGCAAAGTGCACCGAATTTTGAGATGGAACTGCCGACACGACGTAACAATGAACGATATGCTACCCGCCGACACGATGATTTTGACTATAAGCTGTTCATTACTGCACGTAAATTCAAAACATTTAAGAATTCTGGCAACAGCATTCATCCACAAGCGTGGCTACATCAATTCTCTCATTGTTTTCCTCCCAACTGGTCATTAGAGCACAGATTAGAATTTATGTGTGGCTACTTGGAGAATGAACCAGCTGTAAGAATGCGATCGGTCATTCACGATTGTGCCTTCCTCTCAGCATATTGGTCTCAAGTTACACAAGACCGAGTAAAACATAGCATCATAATGATGAAACATTTCGAACAATCTGAATTTTCCAGTCTTGTCAAATATTTTGAAGACATGTCACATAAGAATCAGTATCTTTCAAACCCATACAGCCCCTCAGAACTCATCCGCATTTGCTTAATCAAATTACCTGAACATTTACGACAGATTATTTTAGCAGGACGATGCAAAGACGGCATTGAAGCTTTTCAAGGACTGTTACAAGAACTGGAAATTGACACTGACAATCGCGGAACGCGAAAACAGGGACACAACAATTACAGGTCACACCTGTCACAATTCCGTGATGACAGAAATAATACACGACAAGGCTATTCGTACAACGTAAATCGTGACCAAAACGGACACCACCCGTATGACAACCGTTGGCAGAGTAGTAATTATTACAGGGAAAGATCACCTCTCCGCAGTAATGACTATCACAGAGACAATCAGAGAAACAGACAATATGGAAACCAAAATAATTATTATCAAGGGAGACGGAATAACTTAAGACGCAACGGTCAAGCGCGCAGTTACGATTCAGGGAGAAATTCTCCACCACGTGACCGACAAGAAAGAAACTATGGAATCTACCGACATGACGATACACGATATGATCGTAACGACAGACCTGAATTGCAGCAGAACTGGCGGGATTCAAACAGAGCAGGGGCCTCTCGACAAGGTGAATTTGTAGAAGTTAGGTCTCCAAATCCCATTAACGACTCGCGCCAACAAAGACACAATAGGCAATGACTCATACCGCTGGCAGCCACAAAACGTACGCATGAAACTGACGACGCAGCTGCCGTAGCTAGTAATTACGTAAAAATGGAAGACATTAGGGACATCTTACTCCAGGAACAGGACGTAAAACATAACAACATTGCATATCCTGTGATTCACATTACAGTAAATAACGTAAAATTTACGGCAGTACTTGACTCAGGCAGTCCCATTTCAGTAATTAGTGAAACAGCTTTTAGTAAATGCAGCAAATCGAAAGATTGCCCCACACTTCCGTTACGCAAGATTAAATTACAAGGTGCAGTCATTGGAAAAAGTGTAGATGTACGCCAACAAACCAACTTAGAATTCTTTTGTCAAAGCCACAGCTTCTCTATGAATTTTCTTATTGTTCCATTATTGTCGACGGAAATTATACTGGGAGTAGACTTTTTGAATGAAAACAAAGCAATCTTAAACTTTCACGATGCTGAAATAAGTTTAGAGAAAGAAGGTAAGTCAATAGCTTTGAAATTTGAAGATTGGCTCTCTAACCATGACGAGGAAATTAATCGGCTTTACCTTCTGTTAGACAACAGTTCGGAATTTTCTGCGGAACTAGACACTAACATTCACTCTGCAAGTACTGAATGGGATGATATCGACGGCATATTTGAAACTAATGAGTTAATTCAGAATAAGATTCAAAAAATTGAGAATTGTAATGACACTGATAGGCAGGACCTTTTTGAGATTTTACAAGCACATTCCACAGTTTTTACTCACAAAACAGCAACAATCAAGGGATTTCAATACCAATTTCGAGTTCGTGAGCATACTAAATTTTGTGTTAGACCATACGTAATTCCAGCACATTATAGGGACCGTGTTAGAACAGAAATACAATCTATGCTTGACGAGGGCATTATTGAGCCTGCAGTAAGCTCATACTACAATCCATTATATGTTGTTGAGAAGAAAAATGGATCGATCAGGCTTGTCTTAGATTCGAGACAAATCAATACTATCATTATTCCTGAAACAGACAGGCCGCAAACGTTGGAAGAACTTCTTCAAAATTTTAATGGTGTAAAAGTGTTGTCTTCCATTGATCTCAGATCCAGCTTTTATCAGATCGAACTTCATCCAGAATGTAGAAAATACACAGCTTTCCTTTGTTTCGGCGTTTGTTATCAGTTTCGGAAACTTCCTTTTGGTTTGAACATTCATCCGCGGGCTAAATTCCATATTACCTGAGCTCTTAAAACGTCACATCACCTTATATGTGGACGATATTCTGATAGCAGAAGCCTCATGGGAACAACATAATCGCATCCTCAACAGCGTGTTACGTATTTTTGCAGAATCTGGAATTACAGTTAACTTGGAAAAGTCTAAATTCGGTAGGACAAAGATGAAGTTTTTGGGACATATTATTTCTTCTGAAGGCATTCAGCCGGATCCTGAAAAGTTAGAAGCAATCAGAGCCATTCCAGTTCCATCCACAAAAAAAAAAACAAGTCCGCAGTTTTCTAGGTCTCGTAAACTTTTACCGTCGTTTTCTGAATATGCAAATTCTAGTCACACCAAAACTTTGTTCTCTCACTGGAAAAAATACTATTCGGAACTGGGACGAACAAGCACAGTTGGAATTCAATTCTTTGAAAGAATCGCTACTTAACGCGCCAATACTAGCTCATCCTGATCTGTCACAAGATTTCTGCCTTAGCACGGATTCTTCTAAAGTCGGTCTTGGTGCCCATTTATTTCAAGAAGCCATAGAAAATGACACTACCGTTCAGAAAACCGTTGCTTTTGCTAGCCGAGTGCTAACAAAATCTGAAAAAAAATTATTCCGTTACTGAATTAGAAGCTTTAGCTATCACTTGGGCATTTAACAAATTCCATTTCTTTCTTTATGGTAAGCACGTAAAAGTATACAGTGGCCACCGTGCATTACAATTTCTTATGTCTTCAAAATTAAATCACGACAGGTTAAAACGTTGGGCATTGTTTCTGCAAGAGTTCCACTTCACAATTGTCTACATTCCCGGCAAGGAGAACATTGTTGCGGACGCACTGTCACGCGCACCGGCTTGACTTGAGAAAAGTAACACAGAAAGCAACCTCGAGAAAAATTTCAGTATTCTTTACATTCAGAAAGTCGCCTTTGAAAACTTCATCACCACATCTTTAAAGGACATTGCTCATGAACAAGATAAAGATCCGATTTGGAAAGACATCAAAAGTAAATGGCATGAAAAGACACACACACAGATTCGGCATTATTACCTGGTTAGAAACAACATACTGTTCAAACAATGCGCTGTTGATGACAAGCTATGGGTACTTTGCATTCCAGACGGTTTTGTTAATAAGCTCATTTGGTACATTCATTTCAGCTATGCACATTTTTGTCCACGAAAATGTTATCATATTCTTCGAATGACTTGTTATTTTAACAATATGGAAAAGAGAATTCGAAGAGTCTTGTCTATTTGTAAACTTTGTCAAAAGGCGAAACCATCTACTGTCTCGCATCGTGCTCCATTGTTTCCTATCATTCCTTCTAAATTAAAAGAATTTGCTGCTGTTGATCTCTTGGGACCGCTTATCAGAACATCTAATGGATTTTCGTATGTTCTAGTCGCTGTTGAACTTACTTCAAAATTTGTTTCTTTCACTCCGTTACGTAAAGCCACTGGACGGCCTGTATCCAACGCCTTTGTTAAAAATTTCTTACGTGAAGTTGGACACGTTAGTAAAGTAATTTCAGATAACGGACCGCAATTCAGATCTGCTGTTTGGTCACGCATGCTTCGTAACCATAAAATCAAATCTGTTTTTATTTCATTGTACTCACCACATTGTAACCCGTCTGGACGGATTATGAAAGAAATCAATAAGCTTTGCAGACTTTATTGTCACAAAAAGCATCAGCATTGGGACAGATATTTACACTTATTTCAAAACGTGCTGAATGAGATGCCTCATGACTCCACTGCTTTACCACCTGTTCTTGTACTGAAGAATAAAGAACCACCGAACAGAATCAGAGAGCTTGTACCTTTTCTGAATACACGTAAACTTCGACACAAAGACATAATTGATTTGGCTATTAAAAATATAAATTCTGCTGCAGACAAAAGGAGAAAATTACACAGTAAAGCAAATGCAAAGAAATTATATATTGGTCAGAAAGTTCTCATTAAAGCTCATTCATTGTCACATAAGAAGAAACACTTGAGTCACAAATTCTTTCTAGTTTACAATGGACCTTACAGAATCCGACGTATACCACATGATAATTGCATTGAAGCTGAAACTCTTCGTACTAGGAAGAGTAAAGGTTTACACCACATTTCACATGTAAAACCATTTATTGAAAGATAATCTGCTTTTTAACTTTGTCTTTGCCATAAAGCTGTTCACATCACGTCACTATTATACTTTGTCACACTAAGAATCTGTTAACATGCAACAATGTTTTGAAGTTAACTATCCAGTCTAGAACTTAGAGAACTTATTTAGACAGTATTTACGAGTGCATTGTTATAGTGAACAGACGTCACAGTGTTATTGTGTGTGTACATTCTTGCTTGTTAGTTGCACGATTACGTAACGACTATAAGGCTTACATACTTAGAACATTTACCAGTACTGCTAAAGAGATTTTAATGCAACATTTTGGTTTACTTGAAAACACATTCTTTATTTGAAGTTCATTAGGTGAGATTAAAGATGACTTAGCATTTGGTTTCTCTAATAGCTACACGATTATATCACGACGCTACTAATATGTGACACGATTTACATTGTTGCTTTTGCGGTGTATCTGTTTTATATCTGCACAGTTTTTCTGTATTATTCTGGAAAGTAAAACATGTTTTAGTAGTAACTTTTGTGGTATAGCTACAATGAGACAGCCCTTATCGTAGCACAACAATACGTTACATTATACTACTTTCTTGATCATGGTAAGGTAGGTAATAACTACGATATCTATACAGAAAGCATTTCACCTTCGTTTATGGTGAGGTAAGTACATTGACTTCAGCAGAACTTTGCTTACAGAGGACGATAACTACGACAGTTCCACAGAATTATCTTACAGCAAAACGCACATTTAGCACTACAGGGCACGCATTTGAGTGATTAATTTGGTACTTAAACCATTTATTTATCAATATTGTTGAATTAAAAAGAAAGTTTTTTGTGATACATTTTATTCCATTGCTGTAATCTGTAACACCTGAGGGTATTATTACATTAATCCTCAGGGGGGTACACGCCTACTTTGTGTACCATGTGTTCGGCAAGCACAAGGAGCCCTAGCTAATATGGTAATTGCTTATACAACTTTACACATCGGTACCATATTTCTCTAACACATAAATTACACAGCTATCTGGTTATTTAACTGACAGAGACAAACATTTATTTTACTACATCAGTGACAGATGGTTACGTAATTACACAGTTGGATAACTTCATACTTACGAAATTGTATTTTGTCTGTACTTCGTGAACTGTTCATATTTTTTCGGAACCATTGTGATACTATGAGAGTTTTTAATGACATATTTGGTATGAGATCACGATTTTTAAAGTACGTTTTAGGCAGATGACACTTTTGACATGAGCAGAGATTTTTTTAGGTTTTGAAATTAGTGGAGGAAGCTACGACGATTTTGAGAATTTGACTGAGGTGTTATGATGTTGTTATTACGATGACTATGTGTATTATGCTGTTGTGGTATGTTTATGAGCAATAAGCTGATGCTATATGAGTTATTTGATATTGCTATGTATCTGTCATGATGAAATATTGAAGAAGTGTCGACGAATAAGGTAAGGAATAAAGAGTAGTGGTTAGGGACTTTGGTTTGTGAAAAAGGGTGTCGGAAACCGAGAATCGTACTTTAAGAGTTATGAAATGTATGTAAATGCGTGAATGTATTACAATGCCAACGAAAATTTTTTGGACACTGTTATATCAATAGGATTTTGTTTCTACAGATGTGTAACGCAAATTCTTGATCTATGAAGTATTTTTTATATGAGACTGCCACTGTAGCGGAAACTGGTGTCGTAAATATTTCGACAAGACAGTTAAGTGTCCACCTGCACGTAATGCGTCGTGGGCACCCAGCTGCGCGACAACCACCTGACAAAAGAAAGCCATAAGTGTGTGCCTGTCAGAGGCACAGGTGGAAAAAAAAGGAGGCCGTTATCCTCGCTATTGACATTCCTTTGTAGAAAGCATCACAAAAACGACACGCTCATTACTTGGAAAGATACTTTCTTACATCTGCACACCTGATAATGACAAGCGTCTTTCTACGAGAATTGAGAGAATTTCTACTAACTTATGAAATGCCACATTACTATTGAATGATATTTTTATGCTTTTTACATAAATGCTTATTTCATTTGATATATGTTTTCCAGCTGTGTTGCGGAATTGGTTTTATAAAATAAAAGTAAATACATTTGCTAATGTGAAAACTTTCTGTCAACAGATCTGTTAAATAATAATTTTATGATCCACATTCTTCAAAAAAAAAAAAAAAAAAAAAGGAGCACTTGGAAAGGAAAGAACAATAAGAAGGGACTAGTAACAGGAACTGCATACATAATTTTCTTTTCAAGTACTTGGTAATTTGTTGTAGCATTAGTTTTTGTGGTGCACCACTTTAATTATATAGAAATTAAGATGTGAATATACATTTCCCTTATCTGCATTGTTGTCTTTAGTGTAATATTTTTTCTGCTTGAGCTATGTCATGTTTAGATATATGTTATTGCATTTTCTGCTGCTCTTTGCTAGGCATAGTCCTACTAAATTTCACTTTGCATTACTCTGTTAAGCCAGTTTTACTACTGATTTATTTTTTCTTGTTTGCTGCGCATTGCCTTATATTATTTGTAATATTGCTGCCTTTTTTTTGCCAATTTCCATTTTTTTTTCATTGCTGTTTGTATTAATTGTTTTGTGCTGCTGCATTGCCTCGTCCCTTAGTTAAGCATCTGAGCTCAGTAGATTTAAGTTAGCTTAATAGGGGTGGCCTATATAAGAGAATGAGTTGCGATGAATTAGAAGAAATGCACTGAGAGGTTATATGAGAAAAGTACAGAAAGCAGGTATAGATAGGACTTTTTGGAAATAATGAAGAACGAAGGGAGATCTCCGAGAAGTAAAGAAAGTTTTGTTTGCAAAATACTGCAGTAAAACAAAGCCTGCCCTTTCCTTGTGTTATCCCACTATGTGTTTGTGTACCCTTGTGTGTTTATTTTCTTCCTGTCTCTGTGTACTGTTTCATAGAATTTTTTCTCTTCTAATACTAAGCTACATTCACTATGATGAGGAATACTGTTATCCTCAAATATAATTTGCATTAATAACATGTTCTTTACTTAGTAAAGATGTTTACACATTATTTATTCTGTTTTGTTCTAATGGTCATGTGTGAAGTTGATGTTTCAAAAGTTATTCTGATCTTTTATGTATGTACTTATGTCGTAATTTTTGTAACACTGATCTATTTGCTATTTCGATTCTTTTGTAAAGCCTGTACTACTGCATATGTTATCTGTATTGCTATGTTCTTTAAAGATGTATTTTGTACCTTTGTTATTGTATTCTTGTGTTATAAAATTGTAATTGACACCAGTTCATCAAATTAAGTAACTTGTAAATTACATTTCACTGCACACATTTCTGTTGGTCATAGTATATGGACAATATGTGAGAAGTAGGGACTGATAGTGTTTGCACATGTGTTAATAATTCAACAAGGGACTGGATAACAGCATTGCTGGTTCTAAGGATATTTCAAAAACAATTTTTGTGAGTGCACAAGTGATGGTTATGGACTTGCTATATTATTCCCAAGACTCTTCAATGATGATTGTGCGCCTGCACAGTCAAACAGATGGCTGCTGGCCATCTCTACAAGGACTACAGTGGGTCTACACCTTTGATGACCCACCAATACCATTATTTCTACAAGGTCTACAGTGGGTCTGCATCTCTGGTGGCCCACCAATACCGTAATCTCTACCAGGACTACAAGGGGTCTACTCTGTGATGACCTACCTACCAATATTCTTCAAAACTTCAACTGACTCTGCTGTGGGTTTGCTCTGTTGTGGCCCATTACCTGTCTGCATGTCAAGAGTCAGCACTGTCTTTCCGTTGGAAGGACAACACTACTTCTTCAAGACTGCATGGAAATCCACTACATCAGTGTGCATTTTCTTTTACTACTCAGACTTTTAGAAAAACACTGCAATTTTACTTTGATGAATGATCAGGACTGTCTTTATGGACTGTGAGAAAATTTTAGCTTTTGACCAACATTGTATCGATAAGTGTGTGCATTTCATTTCTTTGTCATTGTAATTATGAAAAAAAAATTTCAAATCTGTATTGGCCACTGCCCAAAACAATTTGTAAATTTTTTTGTGGTGAGCATGGGGGCTATGTAAGTAGGCTGTTTACGTTTTCTTATTGGTAACGCCACGTAGCGCTCTGTATGAAAAATCACTGGCTGTGCTGTGCGCAGTCTGTGGCTAGTTTGCATTGTTGTCTGCCATTGTAGTGTCGGGCAGCGGCAGCTGGATGCTAACAGCGTGTAGCGTTGGGCAGTTGGAGGTGAGCCGCCAGCAGTGGTGAACGTGGGCAGAGAGATGGCGGAGTTTTGAAATTTGTAAGAATTGGTGTCATGAACTGATATATATATATATTATGACTATAAAGGTAAATACATTGTTTGTTCTCTATTAAAATCTTTCATTTGCTAACTGTGCCTATCAGTAGTTAGTGACTTCCGTAGTTTGAATCTTTTAGTTAGCTGGCAGTAGTGGCGCTCGCTGTATTGCAGTTTGTTTGAGTAACGAAGATTTTTGTGAGGTAAGTGATTTGTGAAACATATAGGTTAATGTTAGTCAGGGCCATTCTCTTGTAGGGATTATTGAAAGTCAGATTGCGTCGCACTAAAAACTATTGTGTGTCAGTTTAAGCACAGTCGAGTATAAATTTTTGTAAGGGGACGTTTCATAAGGTGCACGTGCCCGTCGACCTTGGACCGGACCGCAGCGACGCACGGATGCACGCCAAGACCGTAGGATCCTACGCAGTGCCGTAGGGGACCGCACCGCCACTTCCCAGCAAATTAGGGACACTGTTGCTCCTGGGGTATCGGCGAGGACCATCCGCTCACGCCCCAACATCGTGCAGCACGCCTCCAGTGGTGTCGCGACAGGCGTGAATGGAGGGACGAATGGAGACGTGTCGTCTTCAGCGATGAGACTCGCTTCTGCCTTGGTGCGAATGATGGTCGTATGCGTGTTTGGTGCCGTGCAGGTGAGCGCCACAATCAGGACTGCATACAACCGAGGCACACAGGGCCAACACCCGGCATCATGGTGTGGGGAGCGATCTCCTACACTGGCCGTACATCTCTGATGATCGTCGAGGGGACACTGAATAGTGCACGGTACATCCAAACCGTCATCGAACCCATCGTTCTACCATTCCTAGACGGGCAAGGGAACTTGCTGTTCCAACAGGACAATGCACGTCCGCATGTATCCCGTGCCACCCAACGTGCTCTAGAAGGTGTAAGTCAACTACCCTGGCCAGCAAGATCTCCGGATCTGTCCCCCATTGAGCATGTTTGGGACTGGATGAAGCGTCGTCTCACGCGGTCTGCACGTCCAGCACGAACGCTGGTCCAACTGAGGCGCCACGTGGAAATGGCATGGCAAGCCGTTCCACAGGACTACATCCAGCATCTCTACGATCGTCTCCATGGGAGAATAGCAGCCTGCATTGCTGCGAAAGGTGGATATACACTGTACTAGTGCCGACATTGTGCATGCTCTGTTGCCTGTGTCTATGTGCCTGTGGTTCTGTCAGTGTGATCATGTGATGTATCTGACCCCAAGAATGTGTCAATAAAGTTTCCCCTTCCTGGGACAATGAATTCACGGTGTTCTTATTTCAATTTCCAGGAGTGTATTTCTTCCCCGTTTTCTTCCTACCACATATTTCAAATTTCGTGCACATTAATTTTGTTTCTGAATTTGCCTCTTTAATTTGTTAGTTCCCTACTGATTCCTGCTTCCTTTAAGTCTTGAATATCCTCGTTTGTTATTGTCCACTCTACATATATGTTCATCTGCAGAATGGTTGTCTGCAATTTTTGAAAATATCTGTGTTTTAAAATTTAATTTAGCGGTTTAATTGGCCTTTTCTTTTGTTGTAGTGTAATTTATTTTATGGTATTCGTATTTGTTTTGTCGTAGTAGTTTATTGTAGCGTGTCCAGGTGAGTTTGTCTCTTCTATTCTTTCTGTGTTGGATGTGTTTTTTTACCTCCTATTTGTATTCATCATAATCCCCTAGATTACTTGAATTTGTCCACTCTTTGACCTTTCCTAATCTTTTGTTCATGGCTTGTGTCTTGTTCTTTCTCTCCAAATATCGAGTTTTCTCTATGATATCTGTAAATCTGTTTTGCCAGAAATTTCTTGTGATTGTTCCATCCCATGTGATCTGTTGAGGGTTTTACCAGGTCATGCGTAAATGACAGGCATTTTATTATTGTTTTCTTTGTATGTGTTCTTCATAACTGAATCTATTTTACTTTTTCTTTCATTTTGTCTGACAGTTTTGTCCAAATTCTTCTTGAATAAAGGCAGAAAATCAATCTCATTTTCTGACTTCTGCGTTTGTTCTGAATAGTACTAAAACTACTCCCAAAAATTTTAGTTTTGATGTGGTGTCTTTGATTGTATATCGTAAGAGTGCCCTAGTTCTTCCGTTTGTTCCATACTCTTCTAGTGTGTCCTCTCTGTGGAGTCGTACGCCTCCTTAAAGACTACAAATATGGCTACACTGCTGTTCACCTGTCTGAACGCCAGTTTTCGTAGTTTCGAAATCTGTTCGATACACGTCATTCCTTCTCTGGAGCCTGCTTGGAATTCACGTGCCTTTGTTTCAGCTTGTAGGCCTTGGAGAGAATTTTGTTAATAACGGGTAAAAATAATAAACGTTAGTAATTGAGTTTGTCTTGTCGCGATTTATTTCCAGAGTGCTTTCCTCCTCCTGTGGGATTTTCTCCGTAATTCAAATTTCTGTAAGGATTTGATGACTTTCCTTTGTTACGTTCGGTCCATGAGTTTATTATTATTATTATTATCTCAGTCATTGTGACACGGAACTGATGAAATGAGAAAGGCTTCAACAATAGTATATTTCTAAGTTAACTCTTTCCTCTAAGAACTTTATACCGACCATCCAGTGGTCTTTTCTTTCGTATACTTATTTTCCTTCCACTCTTGTACTACTTTCTCTTTCAGTAACCGTCAATACTTCACTCTGTTTGAGTTCAATAATCTCGGTTATTGGAAACTTAGGTTTGAAGTTCCTCGTGTTCTTGTAAGGTGAGAAGAATTACAAAAATGGTTCAGATGGCTCTGAGCACTATGGGACTTAACATCTGAGGTCATCAGTCCCCTAGAACTTAGAAATACTTCAACCTAAGGACATCACACACATCCATGCCCGAGACAGGATTCGAACCTGCGACCGCAGCGGTCGCGATGTTCCAAACTGAAGCGCCTAGAACGCTTTGGCCATACCGGCCGGCGAAGAATTACAGATTCTGTTGAATGGAATGAAAAGTGTAATGAGTACAGAATATGATTCAAGAATTAATCGAAGGATGACTAAAGTAATTATATATAGCAGGAATGAGAACAGCGAGAAACTTGGCATTTGAAATGAGACTGAGTATTACTCAGCTCCCTAGGCAGCAAAATAAACAATGACAGACGGAGCAAGGAGCACTAGCTCTGGAAAAAAAGGGCATTTCTGGCCAAGACATATGTACTAGTGTAAAGTATAGTTCGTAATGAAGAAGATATTTCAGAGACTATATACCTGGAGTGAAGCATGGTATGGTACTGAAGCGTGTACTGCAGGGAACACGGAACAGAAGAGAATCGAAGCATTTGACATGTTGTGCTACAAACTAATGTTGAAAATCAGGTTCTGATAAGGTAAAGGACGAAGTGCGTATCTACAGAATCGGCGACGAAAGGAATATGTGGAAACTATAGGGGAAGATAAAGACTGGAATACATCCGACAAATAACTGAGAACATAAATTGCAAGTTCTGCTACGAGAAGAAGAGGTTGGCACATGAGAGGAGTGGTATTGGTAGTGGGGAGAGTGAAACCCGTCTGAAGACTGATGATTAAAGAAAGAAATTAAAAAACACCTTTATCAAATCAAAATAAAGAGATAACGACAGCTATAGAAGTCCCAGAAATACTAGGGTAATATCCAGAGGAATGATACCCCAACAACTCGTGATAGCATTAACATCCTAGCAGGCAACAGCGGAAGCATTCGCAACAAAATGCCAGAGTCTGAAGAAATATGAAAAGCAGTGAAGCTCACATAATACTATGTACACAAAGATTATTGAAACCTGGAGTTAACAGCACTATGATTTTTGGGGAAACCTTAACTGTATACCGAAACGGTAGGCCAATGTTACATTACTGAATACCTTTTTTGAAAACCGCTTAGAACAGATAGTTCAGAACCCGACTCGTCATGGAATTGTATTAGATATTATGCAAACTATAGACCTGCTCTCTTTGAGGATGTCCACATCAAAACTGACCACAATGATTACCAAAGTACAAAGAGCGACTGCAACAAGTACAAAAATATTTAACCTATATAATGCGCGCAATAAAAAGCTTCTAAGGGAAAGTGACTACTGTATAATACTATATACAGAGAGATGTTGAATAAAATGAGATTGACTTTCAAGAGAGAAATGGGTGAAGCTTTCAATGGCTGTCGTAGCAGAATACTGTTATATGATTTTTCACAAAACCCAAAGAAATTATGATCGTATTCAAAGTCTGTTAGTGGCACCAAAGCTAGTGGCGAGTCGCTCGCCGATGATACTGGAACAGAAATTTAGGGTAGCAAATCATAAGCGGAAATGAAACTTCCTGGCACACTAAAACTGTGTGCCCGACGGAGACTCGAACTCGGGACCTTTGCCTTTCGCGGGCAAGTGCTCTACCATCTGAGCTACCGAAGCACGACTCACCCCCGGTACTCACAGCTTTACTTCTGCCAGTACCTCGTCTCCTACCTTCCAAACTTCACAGAAGCTCTCCTGCGAACCTTGCAGAACTAGCACTCCTGAAAGAAAGGATAATGTGGAGACATGGCTTAGCCACAGCCTGGGAGATGTTTCCAGAATGAGATTTTCACTCTGCAGCGGAGTGTGTGCTGATATGAAACTTCCTGGCAGATTAAAACTGTGTGCCCGACTGAGACTCGAACTCGGGACCTTTGCCTTTTGCGGGCAAGTGCTCTACCATCTGAGCTACCGAAGCACGACTCACGGCCGGTACTCACAGCTTTACTTCTGCCAGTACCTCGTCTCCTACCTTCCAAACTATACAGAAGCTCTCCTGCGAGTTTGGATGGTAGGAGACGAGGTACTGGCAGAAGTAAAGCTGTGAGTACCGGGCGTGAGTCGTGCTTCGGTAGCTCAGATGGTAGAGCACTTGCCCGCGAAAGGCAAAGGTCCCGAGTTCGAGTCTCGGTCGGGCACACAGTTTTAATCTGCCAGGAAGTTTCATATCAGCGCACACTCCGCTGCAGAGTGAAAATCTCATTCTGGATAAGCGGAAATGCTTCACTCCGTTTTCAAATGGCTCTTCACAAAGGAAAATCAAGGAGGATGACCCTAGTTTCATTCCCTTAAAGTACGAGTGAAATAAGTGATATAATCTGTAGTGTCGCCGCCAGACACCACACTTGCTTGGTGGTAGCCTTTAAATCGGACGCGGTCCGGTAGTATACGTCGGACCCGCGAGTCGCCACTATCAGTGATTGCAGACCGAGCGCCGCCACACGGCAGGTCTAGAGAGACTTCCTAGCACTCGCCCTAGTTGTACAGACGACTTTTTTAGCGATGGTTCACTGAGTAAATACGCTCTTATTTGCCGAGACGATAGTTAGCATAGCCATCAGCTACGTTATTTGCTACGACCTAGCAAGGCGCCATTATCAGTTTTTATTTATATTGTGAATCGTGTAATGTCAAGAGCGCCGTTCGTCATTAATGGATGAAAGTTAAGTATTCCACCAGCTACGTCCATTGTGTCTAAATCCTAATTTCCTTGTCCTGCTCCAGACCTCACGCCAGCCTGCGTGAGCTAAAACGCGTGCCTTTCGGCCTCCTTTGGTAACACGGTGTTTGCTCTCCTGGCAACCACAACATCATCAGTGGTGTTGACAGACACCTGAAATCACTAAAACTGATGTAAGATTCAGGGCTCTATGGAATCGCTATCAGGTTCTAAACGGAATTTGCGGCGGAGTTAGCCTCTCTTTTAACTATATCTGTCGTAGATCCTTCGAACAAAAGAACGCACCCTTCTTACAAGAAGGATTGCTAGACGTGATCCACAAAACTACCGTCCAGTATCCCTGAGATCAAGTTGTTGTAGAATCTTAGGACATATTCTTAGCTCAAATATAAAGAGATATCTCGAAGATAATGACTTCCTCCGCGACAATCATCATTAGTTCCGAAAACATCGATCCTGTGGAACTCAATTCGAACTTTCTCACGTAACATACTGAAAGCTTTAGGGAAAGATTGTCAGGTGGATACAGAATTTCTTGATTTCTGAAAAGTGTTTGAGTCAGTACTACATCTATGCTCATCGTCGAAAGTATGATCGTATGGTGTGTGAAGCGAAATTTGTTTCTGGATTAAGGATTTTTTGATAGCAAGGACACAGCATGCTGTCTTAGATAAGAAGTCATCCACAGACGTAGAAGTGGCGTCTGGTGTGCCTCAGCAAAGTGTTTTGAGGTCTTTGCAGTTCATGCTATTAAAGACCTTGTGGAAAATGTTAATAGGAACCTTGGAATTTTTGCACATGATGCAGTTATCAATAACGAAGTACTGTCTGGAAGAAATTGCCTACAGTCGGATCTTGATAAGACTTCAAGGTGGTGCAAAGATTGGAAAATTAGCTTTATATCTCCATAAACGTAAAATTAGGCAGGTCACAAAACAAAAATTGTAGTATTCTATAATACCAATGAGTCACAGTTGGAATGTGTCAACACATACAAATATCTGGGTCTGACACTTAGTAGGGATGTGAAATGGAAAGACCACATAGGCTCAGTCCTGGACAGAGCAGGTTGTAGACTTCGTTTTATTGGTAGAATACTGGGGAAGTGCCATCAATCTACAAAGGAGACTGCTTGCATATCACTCATGTGATCCATCTTAAAATATTGTTCAAGGGCCTGCAAATCGTACCAGATAGGACTCACAGTGGATATTGAACTTATACAGTGAAGGACAACACGAATGGTCACAAATATGTTTGATCTGTGGTAGATTGTCGCAGGGATACTGAACAAACTGAACTAGAGGGCTCTTGGGGGTAGATGTGAAGTATGTAGAGAAAGCCTACTTATACAGTTTCAAGAACCAGCTTTAAATTATGACTCTAGGAATATATTACAGTCCTTTACGTATCACTCTCGTAGTGATCGTCAGCATAAGATAGCGTTAATTACAGCAAGCACGTTGGTTTTTTTAGAGTCATTCTTCCAGCACTTTATACGGAATGGAACTGCAAAAAGTTCTAATAACTGGTGCAGTGGTACGTACTTCTGCCTTACACTTCACAGTATTTTGCAGAGTGCAGATGTAACTGTAGATAATACTTCGCAGACGCTAGCGCGGTGTGTTTGTACATATCCCGCCAGAGACGGCTAGGTTTTTGTTCATAAGGAAAACAGAACTCATCACCTACTCAATGATAGAACTTTTTACAAATTCCGTCTTGCATGTGAAATATAAGTGATTTATCGCAGTCCTTAAGCATACATTGCTGCAGTCTCTGTCCTCAAACCATTAGTTACATTGACTACCAATTATCAAGCGTTACAAACAGTCAGCGCTGCGTATCAATCAGTGAATACAGGTCGGGTCGACTTTCATCGACACATTAGAGATCTCTGTCTCCGAATCACATGAAATAATAGTCAGACTGCATGTACAATAATATGACTATAACGAAAACTGTCCTTGCACTAACTAATAATTAAGCGAAATCATTACTAAGCATCTATGCTTTATTGTAATAATACTTATTTCATACCCTCACTTTGCACATTTTTAACAAGGAGGGCATTTACAAATAAAATAATTTTTCAGCTCAATGGTTAACAAAAATGGTTCAAATGGCTCTGAGCACTATGGGACTCAACTGCTGTGGTCATTAGTCCCCTAGAACTTAGAACTACTTAAACCTAACTAACCTAAGGACATCACACACATCCATGCCCGAGGCAGGATTCGAACCTGCGACCGTAGCAGTCGCACGGTTCCGGACTGCGCGCCTAGAACCGCGAGACCACCGCGGCCGGCAATGGTTAACAACGTGCGTTTACATATGTGTACCTATTCCTAGTGTACCATGCGAAAGTATGCACCACAGCGCAGTTATTATACCACCTCGTCAAAAATCTCATCTCAATTAAGAGATCAGTATCATAAACAAGAAACGTAAACAGATTCTAACTAAACACAAGGTAATGACAGACTGAAAGATCTGTTTCTGATAAGCACTTCATTTGGTTTTCTTTAAATGACAATTAAAAATCATTATGAACAACATAAGAAAGAACTTCAAGCAAAAATCCATCTACCTGTCGGTCAATGTAGGTTTAATAGTTGGATGCC
Organism: Schistocerca gregaria; assembly: GCF_023897955.1. Classification (NCBI taxonomy): domain Eukaryota; kingdom Metazoa; phylum Arthropoda; class Insecta; order Orthoptera; family Acrididae; genus Schistocerca; species Schistocerca gregaria. The sequence continues at coordinate 873,601,299 of NC_064922.1, forward strand.
AGGTCCACATACCATAGCTAAATTTTAACAGCGTGCCCCAAACTAACATGTGTTCTAAAAAGAGCGTTATTTCGAAACTGTGAAATCCTTGAAAACGACAGAATCACTTTAAATAAATATTACTTATTCGTTTGACTAAGTTAAATGTTCACAATGACATGAACACTCATTTTAATACATCCAACCCTTCTTGTAGCATTAGATACTCCTTTCGCATTGAAGCTCATATTACAGATACGACCGATATCTTACTATTTAAACATTCCAAAATATAAAGTACGTCACGTTATCGCTAATCTGAGCAGTTTCTTACGGAATTTACATACCATGGTCGGCACAAGTAAAGCAGAGGAAACGTGGACTTACAATATACCTTCCATCAAATAGAAATGTCTTTCTGCCCACTTGCACCTTCCACCAAAAATAAAAGTCCTTCTGCCTACTTGCAAGTCATCCACTTCTCCGCTGCTCCAGATTGTCACCGAGATTGATGGGAACAGAAAAAGACGTCAGCTGTTTCTGGAACCTACAGGAACACCAAACATGGTGTATCTACTGGGAGTCAGGAAGGGGAGTTTCGTTATCGGTACCCTAACGTCATCCTGCAATCCAAATACTTTGGTTGATTAAATTAATTAAGACTCTGTTACAGTATACAGACAGGTACAAATGAAAAGAGGAGAGTAGCGGAAAATGCAACAAGCAAGTAATCCTAATAAAAACAGGTCAGGAAACCAAAGTTTTCCCCGACATGATGTACGTACATGCGCACTCACGCCAGTTGTACATTGCTTTTAATGTGTAGCTACACTGTGACAGGAATTAGGTCTGAAAATTCCCGCGTTAGCATTGGCATAGGCAGATGGATGATCCGTTAAGCCCACTGCAAGCACGCAGGAAACTGTCCCATAAGATGGTGGGTTTGGCGCTGTTCCAAGAAAGCGCTCCATGGATAACATCGACGCTGCCCAGGTTGAATTCCATACCAGCGTGTCGATACGTTTCAATACATCGCCGGTTTAACTTATACGCCTTAGAATGTATACAATTTAGCTAGGACACTTTACTTTGTGGGGGAGGTTTACTAAAGCTACAGAGAGGACAACGTCTCAGTACATTGACTTTCCTAACGAGTCGTGACGTAGTCTCCCTGAAATCAAGCAAAACATTGACAAGCCAGCGGTAAATATGACTATGTGCCGCGCGAGCATTTCTGCATTTGATGCAAAAGACATTGCCAAAGTTTAGAACCACTTCAGTATCACCACTGGCTATCGTGCGTCGTTATCGACACAGATGTACTAACAAGAAGTGCCTGTGATTTGTTGTAACGTGTGAAGTATCTGTCTCTTCATGATTTTTGGTTCGGAAATAAAAAGGCAAATATTTGTGACAAGGAAGAATATGGATTTCATGAATGTTCGTTTTCCTTGCACCAATTTAAGCTGTCCTCTAAGTTTCCTGCCTAACCACACACTCTGAAATCGCAACACATTCGGAAATCAACAACCAAGTATTTACTTCATTCTTTGTTTTCTAACCAGACAGAAAACAGAAACACATTACTCAGAGAGCGAGCGTTTGTGCTTAAATAACAAATAATAATCCAGTACATACTCGTATTACACTCCTGGAAATTGAAATAAGAACACCGTGAATTCATTGTCCCAGGAAGGGGAAACTTTATTGACACATTCCTGGGGGCAGATACATCACATGATCACACTGACAGAACCACAGGCACATAGACACAGGCAACAGAGCATGCACAATGTCGGCACTAGTACAGTGTATATCCACCTTTCGCAGCAATGCAGGCTGCTATTCTCCCATGGAGACGATCGTAGAGATGCTGGATGTAGTCCTGTGGAACGGCTTGCCATGCCATTTCCACGTGGCGCCTCAGTTGGACCAGCGTTCGTGCTGGACGTGCAGACCGCGTGAGACGACGCTTCATCCAGTCCCAAACATGCTCAATGGGGGACAGATCCGGAGATCTTGCTGGCCAGGGTAGTTGACTTACACCTTCTAGAGCACGTTGGGTGGCACGGGATACATGCGGACGTGCATTGTCCTGTTGGAACAGCAAGTTCCCTTGCCGGTCTAGGAATGGTAGAACGATGGGTTCGATGACGGTTTGAATGTACCGTGCACTATTCAGTGTCCCCTCGACGATCACCAGAGGTGTACGGCCAGTGTAGGAGATCGCTCCCCACACCATGATGCCCTGTGTTGGCCCTGTGTGCCTCGGTCGTATGCAGTCCTGATTGTGGCGCTCACCTGCACGGCGCCAAACACGCATACGACCATAATTGGCACCAAGGCAGAAGCGACTCTCATCGCTGAAGACGACACGTCTCCATTCGTCCCTCCATTCACGCCTGTCGCGACACCACTGGAGGCGGGCTGCACGATGTTGGGGCTTGAGCGGAAGACGGCCTAATGGTGTGCGGGACCGTAGACCAGCTTCATGAAGATGGTTGCGAATGGTCCTCGCCGATACCCCAGGAGCAACAGTGTCCCTAATTTGCTGGGAAGTGGCGGTGCGGTCCCCTACGGCACTGCGTAGGATCCTACGGTCTTGGCGTGCATTCGTGCGTCGCTGCGGTCCGATCCCAGTTCGACGGGCACGTGCACCTTCCGCCGACCACTGGCGACAACATCGATGTACTGTGGAGACCTCACGCCCCACGTGTTGAGCAATTCGGCGGTACGTCCATCCGGCCTCCCGCATGCCCACTATACGCCCTCGCTCAAAGTCCGTCAACTGCACATACGGTTCACGTCCACGCTGTCGCGGCATGCTACCAGTGTTAAAGACTGCGATGGAGCTCCGTATGCCACGGCAAACTGGCTGACACTGACGGCGGCGGTGCACAAATGCTGCGCAGCTAGCGCCATTCGACGGCCAACACCGCGGTTCCTGGTGTGTACGCTGTGCCATGCGTGTGATCATTGCTTGTACAGCCCTCTCGCAGTGTCCGGAGCAAGTATGGTGGGTCTGACACATCGGTGTCAATGTGTTCTTTTTTCCATTTCCAGGAGTGTAAGAAAGTTCCAGAACGTGTTAAAAACGCTACAATGATAAAAATTAGTATATAGTGTGACATGAAACTGTAATTCACGTCCTTAGCCACTACACTACGTTAAAAAAAGCAAATTTTGACTTTTGTGTCGGTTATTATGTTATCTCTTGAAGGCGTATATGAATGATACGTTATCAACAGACATTTAATTATGAAGGCGACATGTTTATAATAAATCTTCAACGCTCCGTAGCCTTGAAACAGAGTACAGCAAGTTGTAGTACAAAATAGAGAAATATGCCAAAATAAATTTGGCATTTGCCACATCAAATGTCAAATCATTTCGACATCACTTCCAAATAGTGTGATACTCTCTGGTCCTAAACGGAAGTGGTATAACTGCGCCATTAATATATACTTTGGGCACCTGTATTATCGATGCGTCCATAATGAATAAGGTTCAATCAAATGAAAAGTTCCAATTGCAGATATCCAGTGAGCATGTTTGACCTGTATGATGTTTATATCCAGCTATGTGTAGGATATAATTATTGTTATGTGGCGCGTTATCAGAGGTTGATAACTTATCACTGTTCTTTTCTCTCCTCCAGGTAACATGTGGAGCCGTGTGATACACCAACGGAGGTGTCAGTGACGAACTCTACCTAGGAGGATCAGTAGGGTGTAATGGGCTTTCTTTGTGTGGAAGTTGTCCATCCAGTGGATATACACAGGAGAATGCATGTTGTGTATGGTGTGAAGTGTATTTCAAACAAAACTGTGTGTAAGTGGTGTTGGCGTTTTCGTGGTGGCAGGGAGACACTGTCGGATTATGAGCGACCTGGGCAGGTGGTGAATCGTATTGCTGATGAGATATTTGTTGCTAGTGACAACTACATTCAGACTTGGATGCCATCAGTGCTCAAGTACAGCTCTCCCATTCCCGTGTACATGCCACATTACCGGAAGGTTTGCGATCGATAGGTCCCCTAACGTTTGTCTGTGGAATAGCAACACAATAGAATGGGAATATCAATGAACGAGGGCGACGATTTCCTGTCCAAGATCAATGCTGCAGACAATCCATGTGCCCACTATTGTAAACGTGGGAGTATGCCGTGGAAGTATGCAGGGACGCCAAAACAAAGAAAATCCGTTCCATAATATCAGCTGTTAAGGTCACGATGACTGTGTTCTTCGATGAGCAGTGGCCTCTGTTTGTGGAATTAATCCCCAAAGTAGAAACAATGAACACCAACAAGTACTGCGACGTTCTCCGACGGCTGCGACCAGCAATCAAGAATAAATACCAGGATAATCTCAAAAAGGCCATCATCTTATTGCACGACAATGCTCGACCTCATGTTGCCAAACAAACACAGCACCTTTTGGCCTCGTGGAAGTTGGAAGTAGTAGACCACCTGCGTATAGTTCTCACTTAAGTCCCTGTGATTTCCAGGTTTTTGGGCCACTCGAGAAACAGCTCTGGCAGCATCACTGTGGACTGGCCGAACAAGTTCAGCAAGCTGTGACAGTGGTTCCATACTCAATACAAGGAGTTCTTCTTCCAGAGAATTCATCATCTCCCGCCAAGGTGGGATAAGTGTCACAACAGCTATGGTCATTATATATAGTTCTATCCAGTAAAAACATCTGTACGTGTAAATTGACCTTTTCGTTTAACTGCTCCTCATACATTTGAGAAGAGTTGTCATCGATAACCTCAGATATTGGTGCTTAATACACTGTTTTCAATGTGGCAGATTACACATTATTTCACTGCTGGGGAAAGTTTTCACCAGTTGAATGCTTGATGTCAACAACTCATGAAAATTGAGACTATTTTAAACGTTTTTTTGCTACACGTAGAACTTGTAGTCTTCCTGATCGGTAAACTTGGGGAAAGACCACGGGTGCTAGACGAGTTGCGACCGATGTGCTATCAGGGCTTCAAAAAGCAGTTTTGGTGTTTTATTACTCATTTACAGAACTCCTGCTGAAATGTGTCCGGGCATAAGAAAAAGGTGTCCATTTATCCAGAACGTCGTTAGGTTCGATGAAATCTTCAATACTTTAGATAAATCAGTCCTATTAAGCATATCTGGAATCCTATTGTGAATAATTTATGTGTTTTAGAATCTGATGGATCACCACAATGCGAGAAGAAAGCTAAATGAATTGAAGAACATACAAAGAGAATTAAATATTTGATTGCTGTGGCTGTAGATATACTGGAGGGAAAATTTTTAGCACTAGCAGGACAAAGTTTTGTTCTCATCGAACCAAAGCATTATGACACAGGTAAGTTATTTTAGATACAGAATCATTGTTTCAGTGTGCTCTGTATTATCTGTGAGAAATTTAATTTTAGAAATAACTGGATGAGTAGGATGTTAACAGAATCTTCCGGCGGTTCTTGGTAGAACAAGATTATAATAAATGAAAAGCACCACAATTTCTGAAGATGGCCTCATAAGCCAAAAACCAGTTAACACAATAAAAGTAATACTGTAGAAAAAAGCAGACTGGTGCTTTTAATTTATTAAAATGAGTAGGAACTGGATTGGGAAAATGATGTGTTAATTCCGATTAAAGAGAAGTACACATAGTGATAGAAGGAGTGAAATTTATTGAGTGACTGAGAACATTAAGAATATAACAAACAGAGAGAAAATGGCCAGGAGGTGTTTGATTTCATTTCAGTGCCAAGTCGATAAATCCATTATTAACAGCTCGAGGTGATTCGGTCCAAGTTTATCCGTAGACATAGGGGTAGTAGTAGTACTGCTCGCTGCCACGGAGAGTCTCTCTGGGCTCAGCAGCCACTGGAATAGGGCCGGGGCGCGGGAAGGGCACTGGGCCAGGCACCGCCAGGGCTGCGCACACCACAGCCAGCACCACCAACAGGTATACCTGTGGAGAGACAATATCTCTGGTCAGAGATCGTGTGTAGCAGTACTGCTCTCTATCACAGCGTAGCTTTGAAGCCAGCGGCATCCTGTACACACACACACAAACACACACACACACACACACACACACATGCTCACACACACACACACACACACACACACACACACACACACACGAGTGATCGCGTGCGTGCTAACACACACAAAACCACCGAAACAAAAAGCTTATCTGTGGTTAGAGACTAGAAACATCCATAGGTTGTTATAGTAACAGCGTCTCAGCAGAGGACTATGACCTCAGCACTATATTTTAGAATATTTTATTTTATGATACCCATATTACAGTAACTTCTTTGTCGTTGGCCACGCTAAGAGTATGGAATTCTTTTGTGATGTTGTCGATAAATATAGCAGAAAAATACGACTAAATATTACATTAAAACAGTGAATCACGTTTGCTGCTACATCAGGTAGATTCCCGTGGACGAATACCCTATCATACAGGAGAAAGGCTGCTCGAAACATGCATCTTGGCACGGAAGCAGACTGGCGGAGGCATATTATGCTACGTGATTGCACCATTACTCCTTCACTGTACCATAATTTATCCCCATGTAAATACTTAAGACATGAGTCTCCTCTGCCATACTCCCTCGACTCACATTTTATGGGAAAGTAACGAATGTAACTTTCTTTTCCAAAACCATATTCGTGTGACGCCAAACAGTTGGCAGGCTAGATATTCAGGTGAATGTCCTTTCCATTTTTACACAACGCTATCAAGATTTTTGCAAAAGATTTCTATTCGGAGCGGTCTTCTTCACCTAAGTGGGGTGACGAGTGACAGGTGCTTGCGTGCCTACAAGACAGAAGCTTTTGTATGACAATGGACAGGAGGCCAGGAACTAGCTAATGCGTTAAACTGACGAACTGAGTTTGAGCAAATTTCCTGGATTTCCTCTAAACATTTGGCGACCTACAGATTTCGGTATCTTAGGTAGCTATCTTGTTCACCTATACAATCGTAGCACAGCTGGCCCTAGGTGTACTTCATTTAACACTTTCTTCCGAAAATTATTCTGTTGCCTCTTATTTTGGTTTTTGGCATCAATAAAATCCAACAAGGCTCAAATGACTTGCGTCTACACTTTCTACACAAAAAAGTTAAGACCTGCTTTCAGACTGAATCTTTCACTCAGATGCAGAGTGTGTGCCATTTTGAAATTTAGTATATTGTTTTGAAGGTTGTTTGATATGAGCTGAAAGGAGCTAACGGAGATACCTTGTTGGTAATTTATAATTCATTCCACGTATCAATGGCACGCAGCAAAGCCTCAGTTGTAAAGTGTGGGAATATTCGTAACTCGTCCACTAGAGAAAACGAGAAATCTTTAAGATATTTCAATATTTCAGTGCCTGTGTTCTTAAGAAGAACAATGCAACGTTGCTTCGGAAATGCTTGCTAGTCCGAAGGAAAAGGCAAAGCGGCGACTACAGTAGTTGTGAAATACAAGAAAAATATTCACAGCCGAGAATGTGAACAACCTTCAGCTGTCTAAGGGAACAACAACAATGAAAATTTGTGTTGTTCTGGGACTCGAACTCAGATTTACGACTTTACACGTATGGCGAACTTGACCGCTCTGAATGTGAACGTAAAGTGCCCTCCGCCACACACCATTGGGTGGCTTGTGGAGTATGAATGTAGATGTAGATGTAGAATGGCGATATTCATGCATTTTAAGTATTATTTATGGTGATGATACTAATATGTTGAAGTATTCACTGGTCGAACTCACATTACATGCTTTTAATACCTGCTGGTGGCACAACAATCAATTATTCTTGGTAGAACATTAGAAGCTGATTTGTGTATGAAAGATACATAAGCTGAGCCCAACACAATATTATTAAAAACCTTGACACATTCTACAACACTTTCATGAAATATATATCCCAGAAGACAGGCGAAGAAATACTTACGATAGCCTTCATGTTGTCTTCTGTTGTCGCTGCCAACTGATACCCTCAGAATGGCGCTCTGCGAATTTATACCCGCGGGGTGGTCACTGGGAGAGGGGACCTGCACTGCTCCAGGGAAAGGCGTGGTGGGTCGTCCCTATGACGTTACAATAGCCAGTACCCAGGTGTCGCCCCACAAGGAACCCAGTCACGAAGGTCACCGAGGTCAGTGAGTCACGACGTGCAGCTCTACGGAAAAAACGAAAAAAAAAAAAACGAAAAAAAAAACGAGGAAAGTTGTCTCGTCCAACAACTCCTTTGTTACTCTAAAAACTATAATTTGTGCGTTGATCACTCTTAAACGTCTTTAATGCTAATCGCTCTCTGCACAGGAAGGGTGATCAACAGCCACTGGCTGAGAGCCAAAAGGTTGCGGATCTAGCTTGAAAGGAAAGTACGCTGTTTTTTTTGTCTTAGGGGATGCTTGTATAGTGTGCATGAGTGGTGGAGACTGTCTTTCATTTCAACAGATGAATCCTTTCTTCTGAAATTCAGTCAACAACACCACAATTATTTTCAGCACTTAAATCAAATTTTGTTATTACTGATATCAATATCTCGCGCTTCAGGGATGTGGTGCGTGGCTGTCACGACTTTACTCTATGGTCTTTCTATCTAATGGCCTTCCTACATTCCTTTACCCTAATGTGTTATTTACTATATTCCACTCGCCTCAGAGGTCTTTCTATTTTTATCTTTGCTATTACTATCATTATAACTGTTATTATTATTATTGTTACACATTTTTGCCCAGAAGCCAGTGTTTCAAGTTGAATCAAAATCTAGTCATTCTTTAGTTGTGTTTCTATTTCCTTTCTCTTGTCTACTTTTCCCTGTTTTCTTCCTTTCATCTACTCTAACTCTGTTCCTTAATCCGCCTCTTTCACTTATCAGTTACCTATTGATTCCTGCTAGTTCTAAGTCTTCTTCTACTTCTTGAAGCCAACTTGGTCTTCTGAGTTACCTACATAGTTCATCGAAAGTCCCCTTTCAAAGTCTGTCGTTATCCATTTTACTCGTTTGCATGCGACCATAGAATGTTCGTTGGTGTTTTCTGAAAATCTCTCTTCTATGTGTTCGTATGATTCTTTGGTTGATCTCTTCATCCATATATTGTCTCCCTCTATTTCTAAAAATAAATTCTAATAATTTAATTAATTTATTTCTTTTTATTTATTTATTTTTGTCTCCGTGATACCTGATGCTCCTATTGTGGTAATTTGTGACTCACAGAGTGCAACTGTATTGCAGTGCCTGAGTTTGGACTGTCTCGATTTGTTTCTGTTATCACAGTGCGTCCCCGTCAGTTTGTATGCTTTCCTAAGTTTTTCTGTTCTTTTGATGTTGTACGCATTGTCTGATCCCCCCATTTGCATGTAGTCTCATTTATACTTGAATTTTTCCAATCTTTTATCTTTTCTTATTTGTTGTCGGTGACTTGTGTATTGTTCTTTTTTCAGTGTGCTGCGTTTTCTCGTACGAAGTCTGTAGGCCTGTTTAGGCAGAGATTTCATGTAAGTGTTCCAGTGCTTCTTGTCTGCTGTTGCTGAGAATTGCCAAGTCATCTGCAAATGCCAGGCATTTTACTAATGTTCTCTTTACACATGTTCTTCCTAACTTCATCTCTTCTTACTTTTCCTTACCATTGTTTGACGATTTTGTCCAAGATCTTGTTAAATAAAATCGGAGATAGTCAATTTCCATCTCTGACCTCTGCGTCTAACACGAATAAATGATTCTGAGGCTTCTCCCATAAGTTTTAGTTTGGATGTGGTGTCTTTGGGTGTCTGTTGTAACAGTGCCCTAGTTTTTTCGTTGCATTCCACCTTCTTCTGGCATTTCAAAGAGAGTCAATCTGTCTATGGTGTCTTAAACCTTCTTAAAGCCCACAAATGTGATTACAGTGTGGTTCATCTGCCTGACAGCCAGAACTACTCGTAAGCTGCAAGTCTGTCCCACACATGTTTTTCCTCTTCTGAAACCCACTTGGTATTCATTTATCTCTGTTTCAGTTTGTGGTTCTAGTCTGTTGAGTAATGCCTTGGAGAGAATTTTGTAAATATCCGGTAATAATGAGATACGTCAGTAGTTGACTCAATCTTGTCAGCTTTACTTACAGTCGTGAATTAAAGCGCTCCTCCCTTCCTGTGGTATTCTCTCTGTAATCCATATTTCTGTGAGAATTTGATGAATTTTCTTTGTTGATATTTTGGTTCTTGAGTTTCTTGCTATTATCATTGCTGTTGGATCACTCATTTTGACACGGTGCCGATGTAATGAAAATGGCCTCAACAATAATTTATCACTAAGTTAATTATTTTCTCGAAGAACTCTCTTTTCTATTCTATAGATTTTCTGTTCAAATACTACAGCTGTCGACGGAGGGAAGGATTCTGCTTTAACTCTTGTAGGCTCTTTGCTGTCGGATTTGGTGCAATACTGTTGTCGGATACTACTGCAGCCACAATGTGTGCATACTCCTAATTTTGCTGACACGACTTTTACCTCATCTGCCACATTCCTGTATTTCGCCTTATTCAAATGATTCAAGTGGCACTAAGCACTATGGGACTTAACGTCTGAGGTCATCAGTCCTCTAGACGTAGAACTACTTAAACCTAACTAACCTAAGGACAGCACGCACATCCATGCCCGAGGCTGGATTCGAACCTGCGACCGTACCAACAGCGTGGTTCCGGACTGAAGCGCCTAGAACCGCTCAACCACAGCGGCCGGCTTTCGCATTATTATCATTGGTTTGTCAATTATGGATGTTGGGTATAGCGGTGACTGTGACGTATTTGACTTGTTCACCTTCGTGGATCATTGTTATGACCGATTAATTACAACGATTTTTTTTTATCGGTTATTATACTGCTGCCCTAATAAGCTTTCAGTTTTTCATTTTCTGCAACCAAGTTCTGTATAGAGTTTTCTGAAATTGTGAAATGATGATATCTATAGTACGAAGTTATTTATATTATTATTGTTATTATTATTGTTATTATTATTGTTGTTGCTTTATTATAACCTTATCGTTATTATATATTAAAAATCACCTTTTCCCTTATAATGTGAAGTACATCGTTTCACTCTCTTGAGGGAGGCTATAACCACTATGGAGTCCGTCGTGAGGTTGCAGTTCAGGGAGCTGCACTGTCAGTTTAAATCTACATCTGCAGTTCAATAAGAAAGACATATGACATTATGACTGATGATGATCTCCTTTCAGTGCTGGATTACCTCACGGTCGTGGGTCATAATCATTGCCATAGAATCGAACATGATGAAAATGAAATATCTTCGGCAGACCGACAGGCATCTGCACCCATAGTGGTGGGTTACAAACAGTGTCTAAATAAGTTCAGGCGACTGAGCGTTAGTGGGCAGGAAGACTAAGAAACGAACGACCCTGAAGTCCTCACGGCGGAAGAAGAACCGTGACAATTGAAATGGCCTAGTCGCTACTGCTTTACGTGCCTACCACAAGCAATCACATGACACGATTCTGAATACGTTTCCATAAAACGTCCCAGTGCCATCGCAACTCTATAGATGACTATTGTTTTCAGTTGTGTAGCTTGGGTAGCGCCAGCGGCCTCATGTTGTTTCCAGAATAAAGCAGGGAACATGGCTGATAGTAGTCAGCAGTAGTCTTTCGCCACAAAAGTGTATCATCAGTATACAATAAGGGAAACAACTTCAGTACAGAATAAGGAAAACAGTCTGCCACACATATGGCTGACAGCCACTACCTCGGAATGTCACTGTTTAAAGGTGTTAAATGTGACAATATCGAAGAGAAACTAGTAACCAGGCTTTATTTGCAAACTGTGCTACTGGTCACCATAAACGATATGCACAAACCAGCGAATACTGAGACAGTGAATATACATACTTTTTTCCGAGCAGAAAAGCTGAGAAACACAACTCAAAAGGCAGAAAACATGGACGGGGACATCCTGAGGTCCGCTGGACAGGTAATGGGCAGCGCATTGTAGATGGAGCAGCAACGTACTGCTCGAGTGTAACTAATAAAGCTGCCAACCACCAACACGGCGTTGCTACCCTGATAGCGAAGTGTTTGATCAACTATGTCCCTCTAAAGCATATTTCTTCAACTAAATGGACACTTGAGTAACATAAATCTGACGTTCTTCTGTGCATCCACCCCTGACAAACGGCAGTAAGATGAAATTACATGGCTAAAGAGGGCACAAAAAGATCATGGTATCAACGTTATAATGTGAAACCTCAGTGCAAAAGTCTGCAGCGGAACGGTTGATAAGGTTGTAGGTCTACTTGCACTTTGCCAGAGTGATGACAGATGTCACAGCTTATGGTGGTTCTGTCGATACCATCAAATTGTAGTTACTAAAACTTGGTTTCAGCTGCCACATTGTCGCCTGCTCAGTAGACGATCACCAATGGACAGTTACTCGTAGTCAGTTACTTACACGTTCCATAAATTATCTGAATGATTCTTTTGTCGAGATTATGCAGAAAGAATCAGTTTACAGGGTATGTTACAAAATGGTTCAAATGGCTCTGGGCACTATGGGACTTACCTTCTGAGGTCATCAGTCCCCTAAAACTTAGAACTACTTAAACCTAACTAACCTAAGGACATCACACACGCCTATGCCCGAGGCTGGATTCGAATCTGCGACCGTAGCTGTCGCGCAATTCCAGACTGTAGCGGCTACAACCGCTCGGCCACCTCGGCCGGCGATAGAAGGTGTGATACAGAAGAAATGATTTTATGTTGGATTTAGAATTTACTTCGTTACCTGTCAGGCATTTTATGTTACTGGGGAAATGATCAAAAATTTTTGTTTATGCGTGCTGAACTCCTTTCTGTGACAGTGACTGCTTTAGTAATGGGTAAGATGGTCATTTTTCTCGTCTTTTGCTGTCAGTCGGGCCAACGGTCTTGCCGCTGTGGTAACACCGGTTCCCGTCTGATCACCGAAGTTAAGAGCTGTCGAGCTTCGCTAGCACTAAGATGCGTCACCGTCAGCCTAATGGGACACGGCTGTAGACAAAGGAAGAGAAAAGAATGCATGACCAACGACATCCTCATTCTAATGGAAAAAACATTAATAGTAAAACAGTTTACGACATTATTGAAAGCACCATCAGGAAGAAAGTAAGAGAAGCAGAGCAAGCAAGCGTAAATGAGAAACACAAATAGAAGAACTTTTCATTAAATATAACTATTTTCATTTGCATGAAAAGGTAACATTCCACAACAAAAGTAGTTGGCATTGGCAAGAAATTCATTGCAGATAAAGCAGAGCGTAGCACAGTGAGGAGCACTTACATTTCAAAACATTTCACTAATGAGATTTTCACTCTACAGCGGAGTGTGCGCTGATACGAAACTTCCTTGCAGATTAAAACTGTGTGCCGGACCGAGTCTCGAACTCGGGACCTTTGACTTTCGCGGGCAAGTGCTCCGCCATGTGAGCTACCCAAGCACGAATCACGCCTGGTCCTCTCAGCTTTACTTCTGCCAGTACCTCGTCTCCTAACTTCCGAGCTTCACAGAATTTCTCCTGCGAAGAGCACTTGCCTGCGAAATGCAAAGGTCCCGAGTTCGAGTCTCGGTCCGGCAACAGTTTTAATCTGCCAGGAAGTTTCATATCAGCGCACACTCCGCTGCAGAGTGAAAATCTCATTCTGGAAATATCCCCGAGGCTGTGGCTAATCCATGTCTCCAGAGTGTCCTTTCTTTAAGGAGTGCTAGTTCTGCAAGGTTCGCAGGAAGAGTTTCTGTAAAGTTTTGAAGGTAGGAGACGAGGTACTGGCAGAAGTAAAGCTGTGAGGACGGGACGTGAATCGTCCTTGGTTAGCTCAGATGGTAGAGCACTTGCTCTCGAATGGCAAAGGTCCAGAGTTCGAGTCCTGGTCTGGCACACAGTTCTAATCTGCCAGAAAGTTTCGTTTCTCTAATATTCGTGAGACGTGTAATAATGCTCAATGAGAACTGCAGAGGTCGGAAATTGTGATGGAAGAATTTAGGGAATGTTTAATCTGGTGAAATATGAAAAAGCTGGGCGATCAGGCGAGGGGAAAGTAGAGCTTATCAAAATTGAGGATATTCATAATACAGACATCCCCCTGTAGGCTATTAACCTTATTTACAATACTAGGAACGTACAACAATGCTGTACTATTACTTTTGTGCAGCTCATCACGAATTGCACTCCTGTGCCAACTTCTTTATTTCGGACTACCCCTTGTAACCTACTCCCTCAATTATTTGCTGGATATATTTCAGTCCCTATCTTCCTCTACAGAAACCCTCTATAGCTCCCTCTAGCACTACGGAAGTTATTCTCTGACATCTTAACAGATGTACTATCTCTGTTCCTTTCCGATTTTTCGCGGAACCTCATCATTCCTTACCTCATCAGCCCCTTATTCGTCAGTGGCAGCACGTCTCAATTGCTTCGATTACCTTCTGCTCAGGTTTTCAAACAGCCCATGTTTCATTACCAAACAATGCTGTGCTCTAAACGTACATTCTAATAAATTTCTTCCTCCAATTAAGGCCCATGTTTGACACTGGTAGACTTCTTTTGACTAGGAATACCATTTTTTGCATTTATAGTCTGCTTTTCATGTCCTTCTTGCTCTGTCCGTCATCGGTTATTTTTCAGCTTACGTAGCAGAATCCCTTAACTTCGTCCACTTCATGATCATCAATCATGATGTTAAGTTTCTCATTGTTCTCATTTCTGCTACATCACATTACTTTCGTCTTTCTTTGATTTACACTCAGTCTATGTTCTGTACTCATTAGACTGTTCATTCCATTTACCACATCATGTAATTCTTTTTCAGTTTCACTGAGGACATCAATGTTATCAGCGAATCGTATCATTAATGAAACTACCTGGCAGATTAAAACTGTGTGCCCGACCGAGACTCGAACTCGGGACCTTTGCCTTTCGCGGGCAATTGCTCTACCATCTGAGCTACCGAATCACGACTCACGCCCGGTCCTCACACCTTAATTCTGCCAGTACCTCGTCTCCTACCTTCCAAACTTTACAGGAGCTCTCCTGTGAACCTTGCAGAACTAGCACTCCTGAAAGAAAGGATATTACGGAGACGTGGCTTAGCCACAGCCTGGGGGATGTTTCTAGAATGAAATTTTCACTCTACAGCGGAGTGTGCGCTGATGTGAAACTTCCTGGCAGATAATATGCTTTCACCTACAATTTTAATTCTACTTCCCCTACGCTTTCTTTTCTTTCCATAATTGCTTCTTCATTATGTGTAGGTTGAACAGTAGGAGCGAAAGACTACAATCCAGTGTTAAACCCCCTGTAATCCGAGTACTCATTTCTTGGTCTTCCACTTTTACTGTTCCCTCTTACCTCTTGTACATATTGTGTATTACATGTCTTTCCTATAAGTTACTAATACTTTTCTCAGGGTCCTGGACATCTTGTACTATTTGACATTGTCGAATGGTTTTTCCAGGTTGGTAAATCACATGAATGTGTCCTGATTTTCCATTATCAGTCGCAACGTCAGAATTGCCTGTGTGGTTCCTTTACCTTTTCTAAAACCAAACTCATCGTCATACAACCCATCCTAATATATTTTTTTTCCTTCCTCCTGTATGTTAAGCTGACTGTGATATAATTCTCGCACTTGTCAGCCCTTGCAGTCTTAGGAATTATGTGGATGATATTTTTTCCGAAAATCAGGTGATATATCGCCAGATCGCACATTCGACACTACAACGTGAATAGTCGTTTGTTTGCCACTTGCGTCATTGATTTTAGAAATTGATCTTAAGTTTTCCAAAGCTCCCTTAAATTCTGATTCTAATATTGAATTCTCTATTTCTTCCAAATCGAGTTATGTTTCTTCTTCATCAGACAAATCTACGCCTCACAGAGCTCTTCAATGTACTCTTTCCATTTATCCGCTCTCTCCTCTGCATTTAACAGTTCAATTCCCGTTGCACACTTAATTTACCACCCTTGCTTTTAATTTCACAGAAGGGTATTTAGACTTTCCTGTATACTGACTCAGTCCTTCCGACAATCATTTCGATTTCGATTTCTTCACATTTTTCATGCATCCATTTCGTATTAGCTTCCTTGCGCTTCCTACTTATTTCATTCCTTAGCGACTTGTATTTCTGTATTCCTTGAACCCCTGAACATTTCTGTACTTCCTCCTTTCATCGATCAACTGAACTATTTCTTCTTCTGTCGAAGGTCTCTTCAAGTTACCTTCTTTGTACCTATGTCCTTCATTCCCAATTGAGTGATTTGCCCTATTTAAAGATGTCCATTACTTTTCAGCTATACTGCATATTGAGATATTCCTTATTGCATATCTGTGGCCACAGAGAACTTCAAGCGTATCTCTCCATTCGTTAGTGCTTCCTACTCTTCATCGCTACTAAATTGTGATCTGAATCTATATTTGCTGCCGACCGGAGTGGCCGAGCGGTTCTAGGCGCTACAGTCTGGAACCGCGCCATCGCTACTGTCGCAGGTTCGAATCCCGCCTCGTGCATGGATGAGTGTGATGTCCTTAGGTTAGTTAGGTTTAAGTAGTCTAAGTTCTAGGGAACTGACGATCTCCTATGCGACCACACTACTTAACCTAACTTAAACTAACTTACGCTAAGGGCAACAAGCACACCCATGCCCGAGGGAAGACTTTAACCGCCGATGGGGAAGCCGCGCGAACTGTGGCAAGGTGTCTCGGACCGCCCGGCTACCCCGCGCGACTCCCGAATGAGAGTCCAACGTGCTAACCACTGCGCCATCTCACTCGGTCGCTCTCTTTGACAAGGCCGTTGGAAGAATGAGGGTGTCTTCTTCTACCGGACGTCTTCGACCGCCATTTCTGATTATTATTCAAAACTTTAGTTATGGTAAGGTTCGACACCGGGACCAAAGATGTTTTTTTATTACTAATCAAAGGCATTACGCCTAGTCACGGGTACATGATGACTACAGATTAGCCTCATGTAACGCGATCTGAATGTCCTCCTGACATTTCTGCGCAGAAAACAACAGCGAAACACCTGTGGAACACGGTTCGAATTTAGGTATGGTCTTCGACAATGGGATGCCCTGCTTTCTGTCGCGACCGCAGTTCAAAAACATATCGCCTGCCAAAAAATGTTGTTGCTTATTTTTCGATTGCGACAGGGTATTTGAGGGTGTCAAATGTCACAGCTTGTTGATCAGCTGAAAGTGATACGACTTAATAGTAAAGATGTAAAATAATAAAACAAATATTCTCTCAACTAAAGACTCCGTCAAAGATTTGACCCCTTGCTTCAGATCACATCAGAATACCGAAAGGCGTCAGAAAAGGATGTATATTAACACTCTTCAGGCTCTAATCATGTACGCAAAGCACTTCAAAAGAGTGATTCATAGTAAAGTTCAATGGAAAATGCTTACATGGTATTCACAACGCAGGTACAGTGTTATACATAGCCGGCCGCAGTGGCCGAGCAGTTCTAGGCGCTTCAGTCTGGAACCGCGTGACTGCTACGGTCGCAGGTTCGAACCCTGCCTCGGGTATGGATGTGTGTGATGTCCTTAGGTTAGTTAGGTATAAGTAGTTCTAAGTTCTAGGGGACTGATGACCTCAGATGTTAAGTCCCATAGTGCTCAGAGCCATTTGAACCGTTTTTTGTAACATTCTTCTCCCTGTATTTTTTGCCCAGACTTCATTTTAACTGTCTATTTCTACGGCGATCGTTCACGGGTAAGGGATGGCGAAAATGAAATGATGGTATGTCACCATTGGCACGGAGACCCTATCTGGGGTTGTTCGGCCGCGTAGTGCATGCCAGTGATGATGAGACGATGATGGAAACACAACACCCAGTCCCTGAGCGGACAAAATCCCCGACCCGTCAGGAAAACACCTCAGGTTGCAATGAACTAATGTGCGAATTTCAGGTTTCTCCGTAGAAATGGCTCGGATTTTCAAGACAGTATACTGATCATTTGTCAAGAACTGGTGCATCGTTCAGCACCGCAGGAGCATATTGTAAACTCAATTCACCTTTTGATCATTATCTGATAATTTAATCGTCAAGAATGTCGGGCAGAAGATTATTAGCATTTACCGATCTCAACATTCTGTTTGTAAGTTGGGCGTATTACAACAAAGTACGTTTGTGAAAGTCAAATTTCCGCTAATGTGAGCTGTAACACAAGCCACTTATAGGATTCAATTACAACGTCAATTCGGAGTAAAGTTATCAGATATTAAAATCTGTTTCTTCATCCTGGTTGGTGAGTTTGGGCCTTAGAGGCTGTAGACGTGATACCAAGAAACTACCAAATATTTCGTCTGAAATAGTCTTTGGAAACAGGTCAAAGCAACTGCATTAAAAAGATATCCAATGTGAATTGTCATATATCTTACTCGCTACGAAGGGCATAGTTGAATGGACGGAAGATCCATTTCAGTGACGAATCCATTATAAATTCACACAACAAATTGCAAACTCATTTGCGAGCACCCTATAAAAATTAAAAATTGTGACCGAACATTTGTTATGCACCTTAAGACTGGACTGTCAGCTGATAAAATTGTAAAAAGCTTTTATTATAATAGCTTCTAATTGCTGTAAACAACACAGTTAAGTACTTTGGCAACTAGGATTTATTATACTTGATCTTATGCAATTTTCTGGCTAACAGCCACAAAGACAGCGGAAGAATAATCATGGGCAACCACTTCTTGCCCCTGTTGGCCCTGAGTTAGACTTACTCAGCAATTTATTCTAAACACTTCGCAGATAATAGTTTTCTTCAGGCATGTAGATGTTTGCATAGTATACTTGTAATCGTAGACGTAGCTGTAGAATCTTCGACAGATGCCGTTTAAAAAGAAATTACATTCGACAGAAATCATTGAGGTCTCAGTACTCAAGGTCTGAGAAGGAGATATTAGGACTCTTTGTACAGAGCACTCCCTTCATTATCTAGTGTAAGAAGCAAATATACTCTAGGATCGACTTGAAAACAATAGAGAACATTTATTATATCTTATGGAAAATAAGCCTTATGAAATAATATAAGAATGTAGATTTCATCAACAGAATTAGTTTATACAATTAGTTTCACGGAAAGATGAACGCCTACGTGGTTCCTCAAATATTGTCTATGTATGACCCTGCGTAGTTTCAACTTTAAGAGCAGCTCTGTTCCAGACGTATGCGATACGTTTCATAAAACCCCTGATTTCTTACAGGAGGAGCCTGTAAATAGTCATGAAGTAGAGGAGAGGTCCACAGCTAGGAGCACAGTGAATAATTGGGGCTCCCAATTGGTTCACCTCTTACTTTAGCAACAGGCAGCAAAAGGTCACTATTCACAATATTGATAACGGCTGTGATGTGGGATCTGAGATCTGAGCGGGGTACTGTCAAATGGGGGAGGGGGGGGGGTGCCCAAGGGATCAGTGTTGGGGCCATTCCTGTTCCTTATTTATATAAATGATATGCCCTCTAGTATTACGGGTAACTCTAAAACATTTCTGTTTGCTGATGACACTAGCTTGGTAGTAAAGGATGTTGTGTGCAACATGGGTTCGGTTTCAAATAGTGCAGTACATGACCTCAGTTCATGGCTTGTAGAAAATAAACTGACGTTAAATCACAGTAAGACTCAGTTTTTACAGTTTCTAACACACAATTCAACAAAACCTGACGTTTTAATTACACAGACCGGGCATATGATTAGTGAAACTGAACAGTTCAAATTTCTAGGTGTTCAGATAGATAGTAAGCTGTCGTGGAAATCCCACGTTCAGGATCTTGTTCAAAGACTTAATACTGCCATTTTTACTATTCGAACGGTATCGAAAGTGAGTGATGCTTCGACACGAAAATTAGTCTATTTCGCTTATTTTCATTCGCTTATGTCTTATGGTATTATATTTTGGGGTAACTCTTCCCATTCTACAAGAAAATTTTTGGCTCAGAAACCGGCGGTTAGGGCAATAACTGGTGTGAGTTCACGAACCTCATGTCGACCTCTGTTCGCGAGTCTGGGTATTTTGACACTGGCCTCTCAATATGTACACTCCTGGAAATTGAAATAAGAACACCGTGAATTCATTGTCCCAGGAAGGGGAAACTTTATTGACACATTCCTGGGGTCAGATAAATCACATGATCACACTGACAGAACCACAGGCACATAGACACAGGCAACAGAGCATGCACAATGTCGGCACTAGTACAGTGTATATCCACCTTTCGCAGCAATGCAAGCTGCTATTCTCCCATGGAGACGATCGTAGAGATGCTGGATGTAGTCCTGTGGGACGGCTTGCCATGCCATTTCCACCTGGCGCCTCAGTTGGACCAGCGTTCGTGCTGGACGTGCAGACCGCGTGAGACGACGCTTCATCCAGTCCCAAACATGCTCAATGGGGGACAGATCCGGAGATCTAGCTGGCCAGGGTAGTTGACTTACACCTTCTAGAGCACGTTGGGTGGCACGGGATACATGCGGACGTGCATTGTCCTGTTGGAACAGCAAGTTCCCTTACCGGTCTAGGAATGGTAGAACGATGGGTTCGATGACGGTTTGGATGTACCGTGCACTATTCAGTGTCCCCTCGACGATCACCAGAGGTGTACGGCCAGTGTAGGAGATCGCTCCCCAAACCATGATGCTGGGTGTTGGCCCTGTGTGCCTCGGTCGTATGCAGTCCTGATTGTGGCGCTCACCTGCACGGCGCCAAACACGCACACGACCATCATTGGCACCAAGGCAGAAGCGACTCTCATCGCTGAAGACGACACGTCTCCATTCGTCCCTCCATTCACGCCTGTCGCGACACCACTGGAGGCGGGCTGCACGGCGTTGGGGCGTGAGCGGAAGACGGCCTAACGGTGTGCGGGACCGTAGCCAGCTTCATGGAGACGGTTGCGAATGGTCCTCGCCGATACCCCAGGAGCAACAGTGTCCCTAATTTGCTGGGAAGTGGCGGTGCGGTCCCCTACGGCACTGCGTAGGATCCTACGGTCTTGGCGTGCATCCGTGCGTCGCTGCGGTCCGCTCCCAGGTCGACGGGCACGTGCACCTTCCGCCGACCACTGGCGACAACATCGATGTACTGTGGAGACCTCACGCCCCACGTGTTGAGCAATTCGGCGGTACGTCCACCCGGCCTCCCGCATGCCCACTATACGCCCTCGCTTAAAGTCCATCAACTGCACATACGGTTCACGTCCACGCTGTCGCGGCATGCTACCAGTGTTAAAGACTGCGATGGAGCTCCGTATGCCACGGCAAACTGGCTGACACTGACGGCGGCGGTGCACAAATGCTGCGCAGCTAGCGCCATTCGACGTCCAACACCGTGGTTCCTGGTGTGTCCGCTGTGCCGTGCGTGTGATCATTGCTTGTACAGCCCCGTCGCAGTGTCCGGAGCAAGTATGGTGGGTCTGACACACCGGTGTCAGTGTGTTCGTTTTTCCATTTCCAGGAGTGTATATTCCTTATTGTCGTTTCTTGTTACCAATATTAGTTTATTCCCAAGAATAAGCAGCTTTCACTCGGTTAATACTCGGCAGAAATCAAACCCGCATTTGGATCGGACTTCCTTAACTCATGTGCAAAAACGTGTGCAGTATACTGCTGAATCCATTTTGAATAAGCTGCTACTCGAATTCAAAAATCTTAGCAGTAATCGACGCGCTTTCAAATCGAAACTGAAGAGTTTCCTTCGGGGTCACTCCTTCTATTCTGTCGAGGAGTTCCTTGAAAAATTAAGCTGATTCTTATTGTATTGCTGATAGTGTTTACTTAAATTTATGGACTGACTTTTTTCAGGTTCATGAACATTTATTTTCATCTGTTATTACTTTTATGTTGTAATTTCATGTACTGGCACGTCCCATGACTTTGGAGATTTGCTCCTCAATTTGGTCCTACGGAACTTGATGTATAAATAAAACAATAAATAAATCCACTATGACATACTCATCTGTGAAGATGATTATTGTCTCATCAGAAGAAGTTGCAGGTGAGTGATTCAGAATCACAAATGCAAAAAGTCGTAAAAGAGCAGGTTAAAAATAACGGAAGCACAATTTGCCTTCCTCATCGCTGGCATTACTTTTACACACTATCTGACAAGAAATTGAAAACAGAGGAAACGGAATGAGACTTCACTGCCTGAGAGGGTACCTGATGTTAGTGCAGTTGTTACAAAATCATGTCAAAACTACAATGAACTTTTTAGTAGGGACGCACTCATCAGTACGACGCTGCACTTCCCCTCACCTTGATGCATGCACTTCCTCGATGGGGAAGGGTTTTACGAAGCCGTTATATCTGCTCCTGAGGGAAGCCTGCCCACTACTGTTGTAACCCATCATTTGATATGCTAGATAATGGCACCGGCGTGGAGTTCACATCCGACGTGGTACAATATGTGTTATATCGGACACAGATCTTGAGATCCTGTTGGGCACAGTAGTATATCATCATCACTCTAGACGATTCATAAAGGCACGTGCCCTGTAAGGCGAGCAATGTCCTGTTGAAAAATATAAAGACGATACTGTCGCCTGAGGGACAGCACATTAGGGCGCAGGATGTCCGTGACTTACAGTTTTGCCGCCAGAGTTCCTTCGGTAACTACCAGCCGTGACTTGAAGTCATATCCGATGACTCCCGACACAGATTAACACCACTGTGTCTCTATAAATTGTAAGAATTGGACCTCCTCTCATGTCGCCGCCAAGCTGGCCACCGACCGCGATCTCCTGCAGTGCACGGCTGCGAGTCATCACTGAACACAGTGCGACGCCATTCATCAGCAGTAAGCGCTTTCCTTTCGTGGTATCACACCAACCGCATCCCTCCGCATGAGACGGTAATTCCCTAGTCCAGCCACTGATAGCCGCCAACCAATGGCGTGGAATTACATAGAGTGTTGTAGGGTCTCCATTACTTGTTCCCAGAAGGCAGTCGCAGAAGCGGAAGGGTTACAATTTGCTTGGTACATATTATAGCGATCCTCCTTTGTGGTGATTACACATGGTAGAACGGGACCTGTACGACAAATATGCCTGCTCTCATGTTCCCATGCAGGCCGCTGTCACATCAGGGTCCCGCCCAAATCTGAAGAGTTTACGATGCGACGAGGAGAGCCCTACAATGAGGACGCTTTCAATCTCTGTCAGGTGCTGATGATGCTGTCTCACACGAGTATGCGGCATTTCCGTGTCTTTCATAGTTTTCACTCTTGTATACCTTACCACAATACTATCAGATCTAATGCACACTAGTGGCTGTTCTACCTGTCACTCTAATCATTTGCATACTCGTCAGTGGCGTGTACGTGAACGAAGTTAGTTATTTAGTTAGTTAGTTACGTGTTCCATTGATCAATAGCACGGCCAAATCGTTATGATGTGGCACGTGTCAGATGCACAAGAAATGCGAACAGGAAACAAGTTTTTTTTTCGTTATAGCCATATACCTAAATATTTTTATTGTCTATCCCATTCCCTTAAATGGCACAAAATGCGTATATCACATCTCCAGATTTATTTACTCATATTCAAGAATTCATCTATGGTATAGAAGGAGTTGTCCAGGAGATATGATTTCAATTTGTTTTTGAAACTACTGCTGCTGTCTGTCAGACCTTTTATTTCATCTGGTAATTTATCAAAAAGTGTTGTAGCAGCATATTTTACCCCTTTCTGTGCCAAAGATAGGCTAAGTAAAGGATAGCGTAGGTCTTTCTTTTTTCTGCTGTTGTAATCATGAATGTCGCTGTTAATTTTAAACTGGTCCATGTTGTTGAGAAAAAATTTCATTGCCGAATAAATGTACTGTGAAGTAGTTGTAAGAATTCCTAACCTTTTAAACAGATGCCTACAAGATGTGCGACTATGAACCCCATACATTATTCTAACTACTTTCTTTTGAGCAGTGAACACCTTTCACCTAAGTGTTTAGTTGCCCTAGAATATTATTCCGTATGACATCAGAGAGTGGAAGTATGCAAAGTATGTTAGCTTACTAATTTCCATATCCTCAAAATTGGCAATTATTCAGATTGCAAAAGTTGCTGAACCTAGTCGCTTGAGGAGATCCAAAATATGAATTTTCCAATTAAGATTCTCATCTATATGTACACCCAAAAACTTAGGTTGCTTCACCCTGGCTACTGACTTCTTTTGATGTGTTATATTTATTGAAAGAATTATACTTTTTGCAGCAGAAAATTGGATGTACTGTGTATTGTCAAGGAAGAAGGCGCTGTGATATGCAAATGATTAGCTTTCAGAGCATTCACACAAGGTTGGCGCCGGTGGTGACACCTACAACGTGCTGACATGAGCAAAGTTTCCAACCGATTTCTCATACACAAATAGCAGTTGACCGGCGTTGCCTGGTGAAACGTTCTTGTGATGTGTCGTGTAAGGAGGAGAAATGCGTACCATCACGTTTCCGACTTTGATAACCGTCAGATTGTAGCCTATCGCGATTGCGGTTTATCGTATCGCGTAATTGCTGATTGCGTTGGTCGAGATCCAATGACTGCTAGCAGAATATGGAATTGGTGGCTTCAGGAGGGTAATACGGAACGCCGTGCTGAATCGCAGCGGTCTCGTACAACTAGCAGTCGAGATGACACGGATCCTATCCGCATGGCTTTAACGGACCGTGCAGCCACGTCTCGATCCCTGAGTCAACAGATGGGGACGTTTGCAAGACAACAACCATCTGCACGAACAGTTGGACGACGTTTGCAGCAGCATGGACTACCAGCTCGGAGACCATGGCTGCGGTTACCCATGACTCTGCATCACAGATAGGAACGCCAGGGATGGTGTACTCAACGACGAACTTGGGTGCACGAATGGCAAAACGTCATTTTTTTGGATGAATCCAGGTTCTGTTTACAGCGTGATGATGGTCGCATCCGTGTTTGGCGACATCGCGGTGAATGCACATTGCAAGCGTGTATTCGTCATCGCCACGCTGGCGTATCACCCGGCCTGATGGTATGGGGTGCCATTGGTTACAGGTCTCGGTCACCTCTTGTTCGCACTGACGGCACTTTGAACAGTGGACGTTACATTTCAGATGTGTTACGACCCGTGGCTCTACCCTTCATTCGATCCCTGCGAAACCCTACATGCAACAGGATAGTGCACGACCGCATGTTGCAGGTCCTGTGCGGGCCTTTCTGGATACAGAAAATGTTCTACTGCTGCCCTGGCCAGCACATTCTCCAGATCTCTCACCAACTGAAAACGTCTGGTCAATGGTGGCACAATACGCCAGTCACTACTCTTGGTGATCTGTGGTTTCGTGTTGAAGCTTCATGGGCAGCTGTACCTGCACACGCCATTCAAGCTCTGTTTGACTTAATGCCCAGGCGTATCAAGGCCGTTATTACGGCTAGAGGTGGTTGTTCTGGGTACTGATTTCTCAGGTTCTATGCACCCAAATTGCGTGAAAATGTAATCACATGTCAGTTCTAGTATAATATATTTGTCCAATGAATACCTGTTTATCATCTGCATTTCTTGTTGGTCTAGCAATTTTAATGGCCACTAGTGTATTATTTATAAATAGTCATTTCTATATCAATAAGAGCTTCAATATAAGTTCGAAATACTTTGAGCTTATCCTCACTGTTAGATGAAAAGTGTACCTGATACAGCCGGCTCTGTCACGTCATGCACTGCCGCGTGGACAGTGAACAGTATCAAAAACAGGAAGAAAAGTTTAATTTGCTAATAGAGTCTGATAAAGAAAATAAATAACCAAGGGCAGTTGGCTGCCCAGTATTTTTTTTAAAGTAGATGGAATTCAGCACTTCACATTCTTTTAGTGTGGAGATTGACTAGAGCCACTTAACCGTTTCAAGGTAAGAATTTATTGTAGGGCCTGAATGAAGTTTCTGAGAGAAAATTGGATACAGTATTTGTTGGAAAAATGTTGTTTACGTTGTCTGACACGTGTTTTTTTTAACGGGAAGCATTCTTAAATACAGTTAGCCGTTGTGTTCGACTGTTTCATGACAGAGCCATTGTGAGTATTGTGATAACTGTATTTCATTTTCATTTACAAACAGTCAGATGTTATTTAGTTTAACTGTTATCACACGCATCAAAAGTAATTTGCATAGTTATGTTAGTATTTAAAAGTAGGGTAGCAAACGCAATCGTAGGTCAGATTCAGTAATCGAAATTTTATAAAGCACTAACTTTCATATTACCGGTGAAAGGTTTGACACCCACTGTTTACAATTAGAAAGTTTCAACCTTTGTTAGTTCCATGCGTAACATTGTTCTGTCAATATGCATAAGGAAATAGAAGACAAATGATAACGTTCAATAGGAGTCAGTATTAACAGAGTGTTTACTTTTGAGCCAGCTGTATCGCCTGGCAACTATTCTGAGGTATAACCGCAAATATTCTGCTGAGCCAATATTGGGAAGAAACTAGAACTAAATAATAGGACTTACAAACCGTGAATTTCATAACATAATTCTGGTATCCGTGTATGTGTCTACTCTTTTTAATTTATTAAAACACTAGCTGCAAAGGAGAATCCTCGCTTTCTTTTCATTTTCGCTTGTTTTCCGAGCGTATTTTGGATCACTCGAAAACATTCCAAAACCTCGTAAAAATGACATTAAAAAAAAGGAACTGTACAACTTTTAGTAGTTGACGCTCAGACATAATTTAGAGTAAGATTGAAATTTTCACTCTGCTACTAAGTGTGAGCTGATATGAAACATCCTAGCAAATTAAAACTGTTTGCCGGACTGAGATTGTAAATCGGAACATTTGAGGCGTGGAGTTCAAATTTCGGTCTGGCACACAGTTTTAATATGACAGAACGTTTCGTGCTCTCTACTCCTCAAAAACAGTGTTAAGCACTCTTAAATCCGCTTAAGTATTCAACAACACCTTAGTATGAAGTAAAGTTCTTCTTAGCTCACTTATTCATTTCTTTATAGAACCCACAGAATATTTCAAAACATCACAATATTCTTGAAGATTCTATAACATTCAAGAACACACTAGACCGTTGTCGAGGATTCTCGAACTCTCTAGAGGGAACACTGTGGCCACTCAAGGGCCACTTCTGCACACAACTTCCAGATGCCTCACCGACATCTCATAAGAATTTCATCGATGCCATGAGTTCTTTTTACAACCATTTCTATGAACACAACGCCCGCAGTTTCAAACTGAAGTGTTATTCATGAAAGGGGGTGAAATGCAAACATGCGACTCATCCTCCATGGAGCTGCTGAGATGGAGGGTAGATTTATAGTATCTGGCACGGACAAACCATGAATACATTCAATATATACACAAGGGGATGCGTAAGTAGGTATACAAAAGATACTGTCATATTATTATGTATCGGGGAAGATATGATAGAAATGAAATGATAATGAAAACTTTAGTGTACAAAATTACAGAAAATGGGTTTAGGAAGTCACAATAAACGCAATGTCTCAAGACGCTCAATATCGTAAAAGTGCTGTAACTGCCGATCTTCTTGTAAAAAATGGTTCAAATGGCTCTGAGCACTATGGGACTTAACTTCTCAGGTCATCAGGCCCATAGAACTTAGAACTACTTAAACCTAAGTAACCTAAGGACATCACATACATCCATGCCCGAGGCAAGATTCGAATCTGCGATCGTAGAGGTCGCGCGGTTCCAGACTGTAGCGCCTAGAACCGCTCGACCACCCCGTCCGGCTGATCTTCTTCATTTACACTTTCTGTAGTCTCGTTTGTACACTCTAGGACACAGAGTTCTTTATTTTCAAGAATATCTCGGCGTGATTCTGTTATTAATTGACATATATCACAACAGGGTCTGTTTTTTTTTGCGAATACTTTATCTTTGATAGCAGCCCGAAAGAAAAAGTCTACTGAGTAAGGTCCGATGATCACGCTGGCTGTTCCGTTGTCCCTCGTCATCCTCTCCACCTATTGAGTATCTCATTGTCAAGAAACCACGCTCTGTTAAAGTACGGTGGGTAGCATGCACATTCTTTTGGAACTAGAACTCTTCATTAGTCTGCTGTAGACGCAGTTGTGGAATTCCACTATCCCACAGCTTCTTAAGACAGGCGTCCTGCGCAACAGTCGTATGAAAAAAGAAAAAGAAAAGGGCACAATGATCTCTTAACAAGAAAAGCAAGCCCAAACTGTAACCCAAAGTTGATTCACTTGCTTTTTAATTCCAGTATGGTGATTTTAAGTGGTGTGGTACACACAGTTATGTCTATTAACAGCACCTGACCACTTAAAATTTGCTTCGTCATACCAACAAATTTTCCGAATTACGTCATCACCTTGTATCCATTCATTCAAAAGAATCCCACAGAATTCTGAACGGTGATCTTTAAGTAGTCTTGTCCAATACAGCTGCAAATCTAGAAGTTGAATTAGACGATCTAAGGCCAGCGGGAGGTATCCACCTCAACACAGGGTTTCCGTTGGATTTCTTTGGGCTTTGGATAAATGCCTGCGCAGCTAACTTTTTTTTCATGAGTAGAAACACTCACCGATCGACCACTCTTTGGCACATTACAGATAGACCCTGTTCAATAAGATTTGTCACGAGACCTGTAAACTGATAGCCTACTAGATGGAAATGTATTGAATTCTTCTGCTCATATCTGTCGAATAATTCAGCATTCTCTGTCTTCCAGTGTTGTTCACTTATCCAATTCCGTTGGTCTTTGCTTAAATTACCAGTCATGATTATCAGAGTATCTCAAAAAGTAGAAAAATATATTAAAACAGATAAAAATATACTATACATGCTGTATACCTATTCTCTCCTCCCCCCCCCCCCCCCCCCCCCCAAACATCGTATTGAATGATTTGAGCTATGTAGCAGATGAAGTGAAATTAAATTTTATTACATTCAGTATATGTGTAAGGTGTGCTGTGTAAAAAATCCGAATAAATGAAAAGCAAATTTAAGCCCGGAAGAGCTTTGTTTTTATAACAACTTTTATTCTCTCCTGAAAGCATCGGGCGGACAGTTGCAGAATTCTGTTATTTCTGTCCTAATATTCCAGTAGGCTGGGAGTTGGGTAAAGCGATTCCATATTAGGACTATTTTAGAAGGGATCCCTAGTCCCGGCATTCACTTGATAAGCATTCCATGAATCTTCGAAGGAACCAGAGATTTAAATTATTTACGCATTTCTTCAGACAGTTTCAGTGAAGTAGGATGTAGACAAGTAGCTCTGTGGTAGCAGATACGAGCTGGCTGCACACTGATGGTGGTTGTGAATGTGGTAGGAGGCACTGTTGCAATATTGTCGTAGATATAATAGCTTTGACAGGCTGCCACCAGGATCTAGTTACCAGCCAGTGTAGTGCGACGGTTGCATAATGCTCAATGGGTGTGTCTTTGCCAGAGGCTGGAAGTGGCCGCAGAGGTGACTCCTGATTGCGGAACAGCGAACTTATCATTCAAGGTTGTAACGCTATTTCACGTTAATTAAGAAATTTTCTACAGCTTACACACCTTACTACGACTTTTTAACTATAATAGTAGCCTAAAATCGGGTACAGGAATGGAGAAACAAATTATCAGACAAAGTATAAAACGTTTGGCGTTTTTAAACGTGCTTCAATTCCTAAATAAATGGAAGACGATTTTCGAAGAGCATCTCACCAATTAAAAGGCTCATGTACAAGAACCACAATGTTTTAAATATTAAAAGAAGAAGCGACAGTGACTATTTGCTGGAGCAAAGAGCTAGTCAAAAGTGAAACGGAGTTATACTTTAGAATGTATTAGATATTTCGATTGTCAAACTAGTTCTTATATTATAGACTAAGAAATACAAAATTCCAGATTTAAAAACATACAATGTGTACCAGAAACGCAGCGACCAACTTCTTATGGAGCAGGGGCACTTTATAAGGATTGAGAATTGCATAGCATCCCATGCCTGCAAACATCAGGAGTAGGCGTAAGTGGTAGCAGAGGTCGAAGATCGGAAAAGAAACAAGAAAGTGATTCATTTGAAAGATTTATTGGACATAATGAGTACAGATGTTGTACGACATGAACACAGCTCTAGTGTTAAAATAGTTGCTCGAAGTTTACAGTATCAGACACCACGCGTTCCTGAGACCAGTGCAACACTTACTACCGGACACGCTCGAACACACCGGGAGTGTCGTTGACTGTAACAGGAGCGTGACAGATTCTTGCTACGAGATCCGTTTGAGACTTCACACGATCGCGATACATGAGGGATTTCATGGTTCCCACAGAAAGATATCATGTCTCGATAAATCCGTTGGGCGTTTCTCTCCAGTACTCTGGTGTACAATAACACTTAACGACATTAAGACGACGTTTGCGACTGCGTGATGCTATGCAGTTCTCCATCCATATGATTTTTGGCACCTACCCCTAGAAGTTTGTCGCAAGATATCTGGGACTTCCTGCATGCTACATCCCGCAAGACACGTTTAAGAACAGGATATAAAAATAAAGTTCTCCTAAAATATGGCATTACTGTTGACGTTTTACAATAATTAATAGCTATAGCGCAAAGATTGTTTTCTTCTTACGTTCGACGCATTATGAGGCTTTTAAATTTTTCTTACCAGTATAAATATGTTTGTCATTGTAGATATTTGTACCTGTAAATATTACAGTGATTTAAAGACACGCTACTTTTAGTGCGCAAGTGTTGTGGACATCTGCAGTAATAATATTGTTTCGGTGAGGTCAGCTGACACATATCCAGTAAATTGATTCATTTCACGTCATATCGATAACGGAATCGTTCATTTAGGTAGTGGGACATCTAACTAACTATCTAACTGACTCAATAAAACAACAGGTTTATGTAGTCGATACTGCAATTGGCGAATCCACTGTTTTAATTACTTATGAGAAAACTGTCACAAATTGCAAAATACCATTTATTTAAAACGACAGGTTTCGGCAGATACAGTGATCCATCTTCAGATTGATTGCACCATTTGCTGGAGCTGGCGATGTGCTGAGCAGGTGTGTGTTATAAAGACGAAAACTGTATAAACGAGCAGTTATCGTCTTGACAACAGACAGCTGCTCACAATGTCTCCTGCTCCAGCAAATGGTACAGTCAATCGTAAGTTGGCTCCTGAATCTGCCGAAATATGTCATTTTAAATAAACGATATTTTGAGATCGTGACTGTTTCTTCATCAGTAATTATCACAAATGAGATCGCAGACACTCCCATTCACGTTGGTTAAAATCAAGTACATTGTTTTAATTAATGGAGTCACACCACGACAAGTAAAACAGTTTGTAACCTGTCTTTACCAGGCTAAAGACCACCAGAAACGAAGCGTTATCGGCAGGGAGACCTCGCCTGGGTTAGGTAGACATACTAGCGCAAGTCTTTCTGTTTGACGCCACTTCGACGACTTGCGTGTCGATTTGATGCGATGAAAATAATGCGGACAGCACAAACATCCGGCCTGTTCTTTAGTGAATCGCAGACAAAACACATATAGAAACATCAGTAGATCCAGAAACTGCACTCTGATGCGTCTACTACGTTTCAAGATATTTTCCAGCCTGCTACTTCAGTGAAGCTGCAGGGGCAAGACAAGCGCTCCAACGATACTAGGAGCAGAGTCTTCGTCACTTTGACGTAGCCGTCGAATGAGGGACTAATTTGGCGGTTGGTGCGACTTATGGTATAACTTTTCAGCGTTCTCATTGAATCTTTGGCACATTGTCTTTCCCCTGCACCTTCGCGGAAGTAACAGGGTGGAAAATTACTTGAAACTTGGCAGACATGTTAGGGCGATGTATTCTGGACCCGTTGATCTTCTTCTACATGGCTGCGATTCTTAGTAGAGGGCAACCAAGGTACTAACGCTCTAAAGATTAAAAGTCCACATAGATCCTTCATTACTCATTGGGTATATGGCAAACAACATATTACATGATCTCTTCCAGCCTTTATCTAGGTGATGTATCTAGGTCAGCTGGAGATCAAAATATTTTTCAGTCGGAGTCCATGGTAGTGCTGTATTTCGCTTCTTGTTATGGAAAAGCGTGCAGTAGTTTTCCGTTGTTTCCAGCTTCCGTGATGGATTATTCAGTGTGGTTCAGAATTATTCATTCCCTAACAAATCCAAATTGGCATGTCTTAAACCGTCCCAAAAGGTCTTTTGTGTTGCGCTGTGTTTTCTGAATATGTATAACGCACAATGCAGAATCAATACTGTTCTATGTGATAATATGTGTTCGATGTGGTAATATAGTTCCGTCATAATAAATGTCTTATCAGATATGATCTGCAGTTAGTCTGATTCCCTATCAGGGACTGATTTCCTTTGTAATCTATGATCAGTAATCCCTTCAGCCTATTCCATGGAAGACTTCCTGCCATAGAAATTTTCAGGCAGTATACGGCGCTCCGAAATGAGTTATATATCTACAAAGAATCGATTTCCACTGTGTAGTCTTACAGAGATAATAGTCTTTTACCCTACATCTACATCTACATCTACATCTACCTGACTACTCTGCAGTTCACATTTAAATGCTTGGCAGAGGGTTCATCGAACCACAGTCATACTACCTCTCTACTATTCCACTCCCGAACAGCGCGCGGGAAAAACGAACACCTAAACCTTTCTGTTCGAGCTCTGATTTCTCTTATTTTATTTTGATGATCATTCCTACCTATGTAGGTTGGGCTCAACAAAATATTTTCGCATTCGGAAGAGAAAGTTGGTGACTGAAATTTCGTAAAAAGGTCTCGCCGCGACGAAAAACGTCTTTGCTGTAATGACTTCCATCCCAACTCGTGTATCATATCTGCCACACTCTCTCCCCTATAACGTGATAATACAAAACGAGCTGCCCTTTTTTGCACCCTTTCCATGTCCTCCGTCAATCCCACCTGGTAAGGATCCCACACCGCGCAGCAATATTCTAACAGAGGACGAACGAGTGTAGTGTAAGTTGTCTCTTTAGTGGACTTGTTGCATCTGCTAAGTGTCCTGCCAATGAAACGCAACCTTTGGCTCGCCTTCCCGACAGTATTATCTATGTGGTCCTTCCAACTGAAGTTGTTCGTAATTTTAACACCCAGGTACTTAGTTGAATTGACAGCCTTGAGAATTGTACTATTTATCGAGTAATCGAATTCCAACGGATTTCTTTTGGAACTCATGTGGATCATTTCACACTTTTCGTTATTTAGCGTCAACTGCCACCTGACACACCATACAGCAATCTTTTCTAAATCGCTTTGCAACTGATACTGGTCTTCGGATGACCTTACTAGATGGTAAATTACAGCATCATCTGCGAACATTCTAAGAAAGCTGCTCAGATTGTCACGCAGGTCATTTATATAGATCAGGAACAGCAGAGGTCCCAGGGCGCTTCCCTGGGGAACACCTGATATCACTTCAGTTTTACTCGATGATTTGCCGTCTATTACTACGAACTGCGTCCTTCCTGACAGGGAATCACGAATCCAGTCGCACAACTGAGACGATACCCCATAGCTCCGCAGCTTGATTAGAAGTCGCTTGTGAGGAACGGTGTCAAAAGCTTTCTGGAAATCTAGAAATACGGAATCAACTTGAGATCCCCTGCGAATAAAGAGCTAGGTGCGTTACACAAGAGCGATGTTTTCTGAAGCCATCCTGTTTACATGTCAATAGATCGTTCCCTTCGAGGTGATTCATAATGTTTGAATACAGTATATGCTCCAAAACCCTACTGCAAACCGACGTCAATGATATAGGTCTGTAGTTAAATGGATTACTCCTACTACCCTTCTTAAACACTGGTGCGACCTGCGCAATTTTCCAATCTGTAGGTACAGATCTATCGGTGAGCGAGCGGTTGTATATGAGTGCTAAGTAGGGAGCTATAGTATCAGCGTAATCTGAAAGGAACCTAATCGGTATACAATCTGGTCCTGAAGACTTGCCCGTATCAAGCGATTTGAGTTGCTTCGCAACCCCTAAGGTATCTACTTCTAAGAAACTCATGCTAGCAGATGTTCGTGTTTCAAATTCTGGAATATTCCATTCGTCTTCCCTGCTGAAGGAATTTCGGAAAACTGCGTTCAATAACTCCGCTTTAGTGGCACAGTCGTCGGTAACAGTACCATCGGCACTGTGCAGCGAAGATATTGTCTGCGTTATATGTTCAGCCATCAATTTCGCTCGATGTGTAAATTTTAGCATGGTTTCGTACTACAATGCACGTGTGGTGAGTGACGATAAGATTGAGAATTCTGAGTGATCGATCAAAATCCGTGTGATATGGTGAAAGAGGTAATCTTCCATAGAATAGCAACATAAGCATTTGATCACATTAACGATCCTCTATTTACAAATGAACGTTTGAATAATGGTAGAAACTGCTTTTAATTTGAAATAACTACCAATATCGAGTTGCTCAAAATAACGAACGTCTTTCGATGTGGCCACTGACATCACTACTTTGACATTACATATCTCGTTCCATTACTACCCACTGCATCTAATAAGGCATCTTAGACTATGTCAGAGAATGAATACCAGTTTTTAAGCTTAGTGTAGTCACATACCCTGAAGACAGAGTGGCGGCACGCCCTTAAAAACCGAATGGGAACAAATTTACAATTTGAAGAGTACAGCCATCAATACGCTACTAAACTATTCTACGCAATATCGAAAGATGCCATCAGCATGGGAACAAATGAACTACAGTATGAACAGAAACCAAAGTAAAAAATCAGGACCCTCACTACATTTACGTATTAAATCACCCTTTCTGAGGGTCCTCGAGTTTTCCCAAACGAGGTCTGAAGCAATGCAAATACAACGCCGATGATAACTAGTTCAAAGTAGAGGAAATAAGCCAAAGTGAAACAAAAAATAATCACAATTAGAAAAAAGACTGAAAAAAAATTTTTAATTTTCAAATCTGTTATCTTTTCAAATAATCATTAATAATTGTTGCATAATCTTCAGCTTTCAGCTGCGCTCTTCTCTAGTTACGTAAACTATAAATCAGTATCTATCTTTTGGATCTGCAGCTCTTGTCTTCCTTTCCGTGTTTGCAGCTAAATTGTAGGATATACATTCTGCTTTTTTTTTTTTTTTTTGCAAAATCACTCTTTTTTTCTATTTCCTGAGCCATGTTTTGGCACCTCTGTGCTTAGATCAGTGTTTTTCTGTTATCGAAAACTGCAAAACAGTGAATATCCTTTAGGTTGCAACTGGTCTGACGAAGTGAATACCTAAAGAAAGCTTTTGTTCATTTTGCTTCTTAACGTGATTTTACTTTATATGGTTCTGAAGGACCATCTGCATGGTGCCCTGCACTGGTAGCTTGTCATCTGCAAACCAGAAGATGTATATGTGAATTTCATCAGCAAATTAACACATCCCTTGATTTCTAAATAACGTGATTTTGGCGTGTCAAAATGGTTTGCTTACATATTTATACTTACTTACGTTTTGTTGTGACTGGTCCTTCTTCTTTTGCGTTCTGAGGGTATCGCACACAAATATTATTATACTGTGTTAATTTAGTTCCTTATATATGCCTTTTCATGTCGAAAAACGAGGTGAGCACTACATGTGTTTCCCAACCCCGTCAACGTTCATTTGTCTCATGTATGGATGCTGTTACTTTTAGGTCTCTGAGGTGTTCTGAGTATCTTATTTTAAACTTCCATATATTCCTGAGCTGCTGAATTTATCTGTGAATGTGTTCTTTGGTCTGAGTTTTTCTGTGTTGTGTTGCCTGTCCCATATCCTACTTGAAGTCTTTGTTTCTGCAATATGTTGCCTACTTCGTGGACAGTATTGTTACTGTAGGTGAGTATGTGCCATTTTACTTTGTTTGTTTGTTAATGTTTGGTTGTTTCTTGTATTTGGTCATTATTTGCATGTTGTGCTGACCTGCGTTGTGTAAGGTTTTCTGTGTGTGTTGTCCGTTCGTTCTTTTCCTGTATACAAACCTGTAGGTTTAAATTCTCTATCGTAAGGGGTTTGTAACCATTTTCCTCTGCTATTTGTTTTATTGTGTTTTGCTTCTATGTGTAACTCTGTTTACTTACTGGTGTTCTGTTCAATCTGTAGAGCATGAATATGAAGCTTATTTGCGTGTGTGTCACCAAGTGGATTGACAGCCTGTAAATGATGATGCTCATGGTTTTCGGTTCCCTGAATACTGTGAAGTCACGGATGATGTTCGGTTTTTGTGAGATCCAGAAAATTTAGTGTGTTGTCTCTTTCTGTTTCTCATGTGAAGTGAGTTTCAGAGTATAATTTGTTTATTTCATTTCGTTGCTGTTCTATATGTGATTATGTGGTTCATCAGTCTCGGTGTATTAGGTCGTCGATGTAACACTACCAGTATATGATATTGTTGTTCATCAGAAACGCCTGTGGTTTATCTATGTATTCCTCCTCATTCACAATCAGTGCAATGTTCCCTCTATCTGCACTTGTTAGTATGGCATTCTTTTGTTTTAATTTTTGTTTTAGCTTGTTGGCTATGGTTTCCTCTGGTGAACAAGTGAACATCGACTGGG
This sequence comes from Schistocerca gregaria, assembly GCF_023897955.1. Classification (NCBI taxonomy): domain Eukaryota; kingdom Metazoa; phylum Arthropoda; class Insecta; order Orthoptera; family Acrididae; genus Schistocerca; species Schistocerca gregaria. Next base: position 873,637,872 of record NC_064922.1, read on the forward strand.
TTAGGAAACACAGCAACATAATGATCACCGCATTTTGCGAAGTGAATAGGAGTTCATAGAAAACGAAATTACACGAAGTACATTAATGTGTGTGTGCAGTTCCCTCAGAAAGCAAAAGAAGAAGGACCAGTCACAACAGAACGTGAGTAATACCAAATGTATAAGAAAAACGTTTTGACACGCCAAAACCACATTATATAAAAATCAAAGGATGTGTTAACCCGCCATTGAAATTCACGTTTACATCATTTGGTTTGCAGATAACATGCTGACAGTGCAGGACGCTATACTGATGGTCCTGCAAAACAATATAATGTAAAATCACGGTAAGAAGCAAAATGAGCAAAAGCTTTCCTTAGGCTTTACTTTGCTAGATCAGTTATAATCTAAACTATGTCCAATTAATAGAGTTTTCAATAAACAAAACCCATTGATGCTGGCACCGAAGTGCCGAAATATGATTGAGCAAAAAAAAAAAATAATTTTGCAAAAGGTGGAATCTATATCCTAGAATATAAATTAATAATTTGCTTTGCTACTCCTCTCATCATCCTTGTATCACACTTAACATTATTCCTCAATAATTTATTGAAATAATATAATAATAATTTTCGCCTTTAGAAAAACACATGAATGATTTTATCGTATAAATTAAGCCTCAATACTTCACTAAAGTGTCACTTTTCTTGTTAAACTTGTATATGCTCTTGGACTAAGAATTCTGCCATAGGTTATATGAATCAGGGCCACGACTGCCTGCAAGACATATTTGAACCATTATGCTAAACTAACTAAAAAATTCATTAATGAAAAGAAAAGTGAAATAATTGGATAAGATGCCATTGTTGGCTAATTTTGAGCTGTTGGTGATTTCCAAGTGAACACCTTGATATGACAATACATATTTATTATCATATCCTACATGTGGTAAAAAATAATTAGAAAATTGCTGACGGTCATTCCAATGAGTCCAACTCACTATGTTTTTGAAAATTACTCATCATTTTCTCTTTATTCTTCACTTCGTATATGGTCTATTAATTGCATATGTACGCTTACATGTTCATGTTCTCTTTAAAATGACCGCTAGCTAGCTTCAGATTGGTGGTCAATAGTAAACTTATTCAAAATACTCCATAGTTTCAGCATATCTGCCATTTGATCAAGGTTCAATGATTGTAGTCGCAAGTACGAGGAAAACACTTTTTGTTGTGAATTCTTTTTACAGATTGATTGAAAACTGATACATTATCTAGAACGGCAGAAAAATTTGCAGGTTTCAGTGAGCGTCTTAGTTATGTGGCCTCACCCAAATGAATACGGACTCATTTAGAGATATTTTCCTCCTATTAGGAGTATACAAAGACAAAGCAGAAGTAGGTGCGAAAAGCAATAATGTCTCTGTCAATGAAACTTTCGAGTCCAGGGACATTTGGTACTCCAGAACCACCACGAACAATGGCAACAGTAAACCATCCGTTACCATGGCCAAACGAATCATTAATATCTAAACTAAAATTAAGTCGGCAGCCACAAAAAACAGATGGTCCGTCCAGCAAGGATTGGCAGCGACAGACTTGACTGGTATACGATTCTTCTTGTCTCCAGCTGTTGTAGCAAACTCGATGTTCTCGATAGTTTTGTAGACTGTTTATTAACAGAGTTGTTCAGTACTTTAGAGTAAGAAAATGTGTTCCTTTCCCTCTTTCCCTCACTCTTCCATTAATGATCAGATCCTTGCTAGACTCCTGTGTATGTCTCTGGTATCAAGAAACCGTGTCAATCGATCTAAGCAGTTTTTCCAACAATGCCATACCGCCATATGTATATTATTTACAGACCTAAATTTAATTCTGGAAACAATAGACTACTTCTTCAACATATCTAGTGTTATTGGAATTTCTCTAGCCTCTCTGCAGAGAATGTGGTCCATTCATCTTTCAATACTCTAAGTTCTGAATCTTCACGTTTAGCGCATGAGTCAGTAGTTCGTCAACAATGAAAGGGTTAGGTGTCTTTTTTTCCACAATTGTAATTTAGATATTTGACATGCGATTTCGTATAGGTATATTGCTTGGAATGCATGGCTGTATTACATCAACAGGCAGAGGAACTGGAACTCACTCAGGAGAATATTAAGACCGAAATAAAGCAGAGAAAAGAAATTTATTTCATAAGTTTTGCCAAAATGTGTCTGTGGAATGAAAAGAATGAACTGTAGCCAAAATCCGACACGGTCCTTAGCAACTTTCACAGTGTGTGCCTGCTCAGCCGTAGAGGTATCCGTAGTAGCCCGGGTAGTAGTACTGCTCGCTGGGACGCAGGGCCTCACGAGCAGCGCCTTCCTGGGGTCGTGGCAGAGGGTAAGGGGTGGCCAGAGCAGCGCCCACCAGCGCCAGCACCACCAGTAGCAGCACCTGCAAACACACAACAGGGGTAACATCGCTGGTCAGAGAGGTACAGGGGGAGCCAGGGTATCCAGCCAGCACCACCAGCACTAGCAGCTTCTATGCAAAAGAAACAGATATATCTGGTCAGAGGACAGTTACAGCCGGCCAGATGATACTCACGTTTGAACAAACTCGAGATTTCACATCTGCTGCAGCATTCCAGACAGTAGCGAGCTTATTCGAACAACCACATGCCATTTAACTGGCATGGTGCAAGTGCAAGGGAGAGGATAGTTACTGCTAACTAGCCACTGCAATAGCTACCGCTGACTTAAAATTTGACCATTTCTTGAAAGACAGCAGGAAACGGCATTAAATCCTATCACTTCCCACACTCCTAATCTGTTCAAATATATTTACGAGTTCTCATACAAAAGCGATATGTATGGATATATACACATTTAGCTTGATTTTTAAGCAAATATATCAGACACAGACAAAAACGTCCCCCAAAAATACTATGTGAGTGAACAGAATATAATATATATGAAGGCAGTATCTGTTCCCGAAAGAACAGATACAATTGATGACTGTGCAGCTTCTCTAGAATGAAATGATACACTCCTGGAAATGGAAAAAAGAACACATTGACACCGGTGTGTCAGAGCCACCATACTTGCTCCGGACACTGCGAGAGGGCTGTACAAGCAATGATCACACGCACGGCACAGCGGACACACCAGGAACCGCGGTGTTGGCCGTCGAATGGCGCAAGCTGCGCAGCATTTGTGCACCGCCGCCGTCAGTGTCAGCCAGTTTGCCGTGGCATACGGAGCTCCATCGCAATCTTTAACACTGGTAGCATGCCGCGACAGCGTGGACGTGAACCATATGTGTAGTTGACGGACTTTGAGCGAGCGCGTATAGTGGGCATGAGGGAGGCCGGGTGGACGTACCGCCGAATTGCTCAACACGTGGGGCGTGAGGTCTCCACCGTACATCGATGTTGTCGCCAGTGGTCGGCGGAAGGTGCACGTGCCCATCGACCTGGGACCGGACCGCAGCGACGCACGGATGCACGCCAAGACCGTAGAATCCTACGCAGTGCCGTAGGGGACCGCACCGCCACTTCTCAGCAAATTAGGGACACTGTTGCTCCTGGGGTATCGGCGAGGACCATTCGCAACCGTCTCCATGAAGCTGGCTACGGTCCCGCACACCGTTAGGCCGTCTTCCGCTCACGCCCCAACATCGTGCAGCCCGCCTCCAGTGGTGTCGCGACAGGCGTGAATGGTGGGACGAATGGAGACGTGTCGTCTTCAGCGATGAGAGTCGCTTCTGCCTTGGTGCCAATGATGGTCGTATGCGTGTTTGGCGCCGTGCAGGTGAGCGCCACAATCAGGACTGCATACGACCGAGGCACACAGGGCCAACACCCGGCATCACGGTGTGGGGAGCGATCTCCTACACTGGCCGTACACCTCTGGTGATCGTCGAGGGTACACTGAATAGGGCACGGTACATCCAAACCGTCATCGAACCCATCGATCTACCATTCCTAGACCGGCAAGGGAACTTGCTGTTCCAACAGGACAATGCACGTCCGCATGTATCCCGTGCCACCCAACGTGCTCTAGAAGGTGTAAGTCAACTACCCTGGCCAGCAAGATCTCCGGATCTGTCCCCCATTGAGCATGTTTGGGACTGGATGAAGCGTCGTCTGACGCGGTCTGCACGTCCAGCACGAACGCTGGTCCAACTGAGGCGCCAGGTGGAAATGGCATGGCAAGCCGATCCACAGGACTACATCCAGCATCTCTACGATCGTCTCCATGGGAGAATAGCAGCCTGCATTGTTGCAAAAGGTGGATTTACACTGTACTAGTGCCGACATTGTGCATGCTCTTTTGCCTGTGTCTATGTGCCTGTGGTTCTGTCAGTGTGATCATGTGATGTATCTGACCCCAGGAATGTATCAATAAAGTTTCCCCTTCCTGGTACAATGAATTCACGGTGTTCTTATTTCAATTTCCAGGAGTGTAATTAAATCGACAGCCTAGCTGTTAACAGACGTTGACATACATCATTCGGACATATTCAAAATTTGTTCCCCGACCAGGATTCCAAACTGGGATCTCCTTACATGGCAGATGCTCTATCCCTCTGAGCCACCGAAGGCACAGAGGATATTTGTTCTGCAGGGACTTTACCCTGCAGGCTCCCTGTGAGAGCCACATTCCCAATATGTCGACACCAATACATTCGGAGTGCGCCTATTACATGTTTGCCGATCACAGTCATTACTTGCGGCAGATTAATCTACCAAGTAACGTAAGAGTTGGGGTGTAACTTGCGCATTCTCACAAGAAAGTCAATATTCAGGTACCCACATTTTAACTAAATGTTCAAATTGAAATTCAAATGGTTCAAATGGCTCTGAGCACTAACATTAACATCTGAGTTTGTCAGTGCGTTAGAACTTAGAACTGCTTACACCTAACTAACCTAAGGACATCAGACGCATTAATGCCCGAGGCAGGATTCGAACCTGCAACTGTAGCAGCAGCGCATTTCCGGACCGAAGCGCCTAGAACCTCTCATCCACAGTGGACGGCTAACGAAATGTTCCAACGAGGGTCTGCACGATTAGTAAGTAAGTAAGTAATGTTCGTTTGTACGCACCGTTTATTAAAAGTCTGATTTTATAGTACATTAAATGTTACACTTCAATTCCCCCTTCTCCTACACAAACTCTTTGTTGTTTACTGTGGCAATCACTGCTTTGTAGCCAGTTGATAACTGATCACTGGCGATACAAAGACAGCAGTTCAGGAAAAATCCTGTAGTAGAGCCGTAAGTCTTCAGAGGTTATAAAGATACAGCACAGTGCAACGGTTTGCTAGCAGTTAAGTTAGACCTGCCAGCACAGCATTGGTAATTGTATCGGTACCAGAACAAGACGGATTGTCGACACATTCTACCATGTCCGAAATAACAGTAGTAGCCTTGAGCTCTGTTTCGCTTTCGACGTCAAAGTAGAGACAATCCATTTAGTGTACTAACTATTTCAGTCGATGCTGGGATGATTTGCTCAACCCACGGACGTTTTTTTCTTCTACACTTTCTGAATCCAAGTTGATGTTGAAGTTATACTCGTCTAGCAATCAATAGACTTTTCGATAAATTTCGGTTCTGAAGGTTTCAGAAGTTAGCAGTGTGTCAGTTGCTCAGCCTGTCTATGAAATATACTAAAAGAAAATGAAAATGAATAGATACGCAATTTGCTTCATATCTTGCACAACGTACTTGTAGAAAGAATGAAGAAGGACGTTACATGAATATAGAATCACAGCTGACTTGTTATACTGTTTAGACAAATCACTGACAGTAACAATATTCTTTAATAGTAACTGTCACAACTTCTTTGCCTAAGAAAATTATTTAGTGTAAAGGGCAAAGTGTAGAAAAGACGACTACTATCAGAGAGACATAGGTGGAGTGTGGCTATTTCCGGAAGACTGAGCAGTCGCCCATTAATGTGAGTGAATTATAATTTTCGAGGACATGCAGGCTAGAATATTGGAGTGTTAATTCCGAATTGCGATGCTGTTTTACAAGGTAGTAGACTATCCGCTATGTGTCAATGCCGATTTCCATATATTTGCCAGACTGTCGAATTGTACTATTACGTAATGAATACAAAACCACATAAAATTTTTCTAGTTCCCTTTGTAGGGGAATTGAACAGGTAATTTAGGGAATCAGAAAATACTAGAAGTGTAGGAAAACAGTCTATGTGTGTACAACTCATATCAATGACCGCAAAAGTAAGTGGAGCATATCCTGCGATGTCCAGAAAAAGTTAAATAACTAGGCAGTGAAAGGAGCATCAGAAGACAGATAAATATTCTAATGGTGGATTTAAAAAATATCTTAACAATAACGTACAAAACGGAGACCACAAAATATTGTCGCAACTCAAGAAAAAACATTAACATTTCACAGACAATTGTACGCTCCAGTAGTGTCATTACATTGTAAAGACGATGTCGAAACAGAAAGAAATGAGTGATAGTTTATGTCTGCCCTTTATACTACAGAAACTATATGACTTTATAAATACTTATCATAAAGAGATTCCTTCACCAGGCATGGCTTCCCTCACTATGGTAAAAAGCTTTGCACTAAGTCGAAGATTACCGTGCAAAGGCCTATTTTGGCGTACTTACAATGGTCTTCATATTGGTTGCTCGCAGTTGCTCTGACGAACTGATGCTTTGCTCCACTCGACGGCTGCTTTTATAGCATACTGGATAGGGGCTGCGGTGCTGACGTCAACTTCTACACTAGCTGTGGTAGGTGCTAGGTAGGGTTGGTGTGGAAGGGGATGGGGAAGAGCGATTGTCTTGCATAACCGTCAAGGCCTTGTCGGCAAGTCCTAGTGTAAAAACCTTGTCATCGCGTGCTCTGGAGGGAATGCCGTGGCAACCTTTCCCAGGAGCAGCTGACTCTAAGGTACTCGTCATGTACAAGGCGTCACTGAACGAAGTATTTAGGTCTGGGTCATGTACGACAATAACACGACTCTATCTGAGGAGTAACAGTATTTCCCCTAGACTGAAATTTCCGCTCTTAAAATAATTTTGAGTTCATGTGAACCCTCCTGACGTAATGGGACACGCATAGGGTCGCATGATTCAAACTGCGGAATCGCACCGTCTATTCATGCAACAAAAACTCAGGGAAGTTTGAGAAAACAAAAGATTCAATTGTCGCGATTTTACATGCAACTGCTAAAAATATCTCCATAACTGGGCATATATTTCACCTGCACAAACACGAATCTACATCTGCAGCTACATGATTACTCTACAATTCAAAATTAAGTGACTGGCAGGGAAGTGCAGCGAACTACCTTCAAGTTATTTCGCTACCGTTCCACCAACGAACAGCACCCGGTGAAAATGACTACTTAAGTCTTTCTGGGCCAGCTTTGATTTCTCTTATTTTTTGACGATGATCATTTCTCCCTCTGTAGGTGGGCGCCCACAGAATATTTTCACACTCACAGAAAAAGCTTGGTGACTGAAATTTTAAGTAAACGGTCTTACCGCAACCAAAAATGCCTTTGTTTCAATGATTGACACCTCAGCTCAAGTATCATATCCGTGACATTCTCTCCTCCATTTCGTGAAAATATCCCACAATATGCCGTTATTTCTACTTGTTCGATGTCTTCCTCCAGTCATATCTGACACGCACGGAGCTGACACTACACAGCAGTACTCAACCAGAGGGCGAACAAACGTCGCGTAACAAGTCTCTTTAGTAGTCCTGCAGCATTTTCCGAGTGTTTTACCAACATATTGCAATATTTGGTTTACGTTCCAGACAACATCATCTTCGTGGTCGTTCCAGTTCAACTTATTCTTATGTGTAATCCCTATGTATTTAGTTGCAGTCACAGCCTTTATATTTCTGTGATTTATCGCGTATCCAAAATTCATCGGATTTCTTGTAGCACTTGCGTAGATGACTTCACACTGTTGGGAACAGAAGGCGACCTGTAACACTTCCTTGGGGAACGCCAAGAATTAGCTTTATTTTACTGGATGCTTTTCCATATATTTCTACGAAATGTGACCTTTATGACAGGAAATCTTTAATTTGACTCGTTATTACAAGTCTTGCACATATTGTTTCATATCCTCTCTTATTTGTATTATATAGCTTCTCTTCGTCCTGAGGCTCTGTTGTCACATATTTAAGATATTATTTTTCTTCATAAAATAATTTATTCTGTGCTATTACAGATTATAATGCTTAACATGATTTTTTTATAGCAATACTTTACATATTACATTACATAGTAACGGCTACTAAAAGAATTGATTGGGTTCAGATTTCACTTCCTCTAAGCTTCTACTCCAGAAAATGTAGCTTGAAGTTTACTTTGTTGATGAGTTCCGGATTTACATTTTCTTGTGTTAAATAACTTATTTTATTATTGGTCTGTATCTCCGCCCCTGGTAGCTGAGTGGTCAACACGAAAGAGTGTCAATCCTAGTGGACCGTGTTCGATTCCTTGCTGGGTCGGAGATTTTCCCCGCTCTGGGAGTGGGTTTTGTGTTGTCCTCAACATTATCACATTATCATTTCGTCCTAATCGACGTGCAAGTCGCCGAAGTGGCGTCAAACCGAAAGACCTGCACCCAGCGAACAGTCTACACGAAGGGAGGCCTTAATCACATTACATTTATTTATTTATTTATTTAATGGTCTATATGTTGGACATGTAACATGACGCGTGAATCACAGCTACACACTACAAAATATTACTATTTTGATCTTAGGCCTTTGCCTTGATCTGAATGCAGGGCTCCGTTTTTCTAGTCTTTTTAGCGCTTTTCGCAGTTCTTCACAATTAATTAACACTGTTGGGATTAGATTATCTTATTCCTTTATCAAGTTTATGCGTCAATTATGTCGGTTTCTTATTTATAAATATTCATGAACTGTGGCAGGTTGTCTGCCTTTAGGACGTTTCTTTCAGTACAAACACTACATGTGATACCATTGTTTGTACTACTGACTCGGCATATATTTTCAAGAAAGGCTTTTGTAATTACTATGAAATGAAAAGTTTTACTTTATTTCGTATATTACATTAGCATTGTATTGTAAGCCGATTTTATTAATACGTTGAATGGCTGTACCTCAAAAATTTCTCTGACAAGTGTTTGTGTGCCAAGCATTTTAGTTTACCCTCTTGATATCTTTGATATCTCTTCTTATATATATTACTAATGTGTGTATGGCTAATTCATTTAAAATATTGACAACTGACTTTGCTTATTAGACTTTTTTCTATTGTAAGCTTGATTTTGTTAATTTATGCAGGAGCCTGAAGACTGTCAAATAAAATAATTCATAAAATTAAGGCTGTCATTATTTATCTTGTTCAAGTTCTTGGAGTGTCTCTAATGTAAGATAACCAGTAGCTCGCTGCACTGCAGACTTCTGGCAACCTTTTTGAATGAGTGCAGTGGAAGCAATAGAGTCGGCATTTTTTTTTAGATTTCACTCTATATGATTATTATTAAGAGCTAGTTTAGGAAGCAGGAGAAAATCACACGAACTAAAGGAAGAATGCAGAATCAATTCAACAAGAAAAGCTGTAAAAATCACTGAACTTCTGACTTACCTGACAGTTTGTGTGTGTTGTACATGTGCAACATTGCATGAATATTGTCTCGTAGTAAAGGTGAGGTCATTTTGCCTAAAAATTCTCATTCAGTGCTTTGTTTTATGTGTTAGATGTTATTCTGTAGTGTGGTACAGTTACTATGGTAGTTAATTACTCTTATTTAAATTCAGTTTTAGGTTATGGATCGATTATTCAATCACAGTGATTTGCTGTAGGAAGACGCTGCAGAGGAACTGTAAGATTACTATTGGTCTGATTTCTGGGTGTGATGATGAGCGCCGTGTTATTAGCACAAACAGCAAAGATGATCGTCCAATAAATGCAAATGCATTATATTTTTGTTGTAGTTCTTAAATTGATTTCTCAGATGAACATATGACAGAATGTATTGAAACAGAAAATTTTTCTGCGAGGAACTTACAAATGGAGATGTTCCATGTTAAATTATGCCACTAACAGCTCACCGTATCGTCGAAACCATAGGCTGTATCACAAACAATCTTACAAGGATGGTAAACTAAAACTGCGAGAAAGAAATTAAAAAACAAACAATGTACCTGGAAAAGAAAGATCTATTCCCTCACTGATGAGCTTAAGATCTTCAAAGAAAACTTCGACTACTCTGGTGAAACGGAACGATATCAGGTTGTTTTAATATTTGCATGATCTTTGTGGGCTTTCGAGAAAAAGAAATGTAATGATTGTGGTGTGGGTGTAGACCTCAGATATGTACACTCCGACTCAAAGTTGAAATATTAAAAAAATTTGGCTCGTTTCGTTGTCTAGGGGATGGGATACGTAGTTGCCATATTATAAGCCAAATACTGCTGAGTCTACAGAATACAATATGAATAGACACCCTGGTGCAACACTCTTCTGTTGCAGTGGACATCTGCAGCTCATCTAATGCATGAGACCACATGTGTATAAAAGGAGTAACCTGTGAGTGTCACTGGAGAATTGCAGCCATCCCACAAACCCCATCCGCCACAATGAAAGAACTGGCCATCGGAAAGGGATCTCGTGTCGTACTACATCACACAAACAGCTGATCTGATGGAAATAACCCGCAATCTGTAATGGATATTACCTATGGCAAATGGTCGCCGCGCCACTTGATGTGAACTGTGAAATCCATTTGGCCACTCATTGCCATTCTGCTCACAACTAAAAAGTAGAAGGCTTTAAAAGTTTCCAGTAGTGTTGTGTCTACAATTTGCGATTTTTCGTTTTGTTTTACTATAAAGCGTAATAAGTTAATAAGAATATCAATGTAGAAAGTAACTGCACATGTCTCGGCGTTACTTGCAACAACTTTAACAAAATTACGCGAAGTATGCCCCCACAGTAAAGTACGTAGTAGCTAGCACAGAGTTTTATTCTCTAGGAAATTGTGTTCCTTTCCCTCTTTCCCTCACTCTTCCACTAATGATCAGATCCTTGGTAGACTCCTGTGTATGTCTCTTGTATCTAGAAACCGCGTAAATCGCTGTAGGCAGTTTGTCCAACAATGGCGTTCTGGCATATGTACATTGTTTACAGACCCAAATTTAATTCTCGAAACAATAGACTACTTCTAAAACATGTCAAGTGTTATTGGCTATTTCTTGAGACTTTTCTGCAGAGAATGTGGTCCATTCATCTTTCAAATCCCAGAGTTGTGAATCTTCACGTTTAGAGCTTTGAGTCAGTGATTTGTCATCGATGAAAGGGATAGCTGTCTTTTTTTCCACAAGTGTAATTTAGATACTTGACATGAGATTTCGTATAGATATATTGCTTGGAATGCATGGCTGTATCACATCAACAGGAGGAGGAACTGGAATTCACTCAGGAGAATATTAAGACCGAAATAAAGCAGAGAAAAGAAATTTATTTCATAAGTTTTGCCAAAATGTGTCTGTGGAATGAAACAAATGAACTGTAGCCAAAATCCGATGTGGTCCTTAGCAACTTTCACAGTGTGTGCCTGCTCAGCCGTAGAGGTATCCGTAGTAGCCCGGGTAGTAGTACTGCTCGCTGGGACGCAGGGCCTCACGAGCAGCGCCCTCCTGGGGGCGTGGCAGAGGGTAAGGGGTGGCCAGAGCAGCGCCCACCAGCGCCAGCACCACCAGTAGCAGCACCTGCAAACACACAACAGGGGTAACATCGCTGGTCAGAGAGGTACAGGGGAAGCCAGGGTAGCCAGCCAGCACCACCACCACTGGCAGCTTCTGTGCAAAAGAAACTGACAACTTTGGTCAGAGAGGGACAGTTACAGCCGGCCAGATGATACTCGCGTTTGAACAGACTCGAGATTTCACATCTGCTGCAGCATTCCAGACAGTAGCGAGCTTATTCAAACAGTCACATGCCATTTGACTGGCACCGTGCAAGTGGAAGAGGCTAGTACCTACTAACTGGTCATAGTAACAGCTATGGCTCACTTTTGACGATTTCTTGAGACCCAGGAGGAAATGGCATTAAATCCTGTTACTGCACACAATCCTATTGGAGAAAATATATCAGTCACAAACATAACTGTCCCCCAATAATACTATGTGACTGAACACAGTATAGTATTTTGTTTGTTTATATAGGACGTTCATGATTTGTCAAGCAATTGGAGAAGAAGCAGTTCAATCACTGTTCACATTACAGTAACTAATAAACATTACTAGATTTTAATCATTTTGACAATAGTGCAGCAACATTCAGATTAAACAAACAAATAAATTTATCAATAAACAAATTCAGAAAAAACGATATTTATCGTAATAAAGTAACTGTAATTTTGTTCACGAGAATGAACTGCAACAGCAAGACCCGTTTTAGAGATTTGTACTATCAGTCGTTACTAGATCGTAGGATAAGCGAAAGCTCCAGAATTAGACACAACCATAATTTCAATCTTTGTATATTTAACAGTTGCCTTTGTTATGCATGTTTCAATCTGTGTTTTATTATTACATTTCATAGTGATTTAAAAAGTTGAGAAAGTTGTTGTGATAGTACCAACGAAAATCGCTACATCGAACAGAACCAGAAATTTCTCAGATTGTGAGGTAAACTGTTCTGACAGTTCAAGTCGATTTCAATCGCAGTACTGGAGACAGAGGCAGCTAAACTGAATCACACCAGCAGCATCTGCGACATCAAAAAGAGTACCATCTCTGGTGATAAGGCCATATAACGGAAGTTAAATGTAGTGGAAAGTAGCAACCGAAATCAATACAGTGTGGTTAGTTGTCCAGCATTAAATAATACAATATGGAGTGACAGTAAAACTTTGAAAGACAGAAAGAATAGGAGTAGCATAAATGAGATTACTAATAAACTTCAAAATTGGTGACCATACAGTAGATGGAGTGAAGAGTATTTGCTACTTTGGTAGCAGAAGAATGGTTTAAGAAGCACAGTAGCACAGGTAAATGAGGTGGTGCTCTCTAAAATAAGCCTTCTTGCATCAGACATACACCTTAATTTGAGCCCTAAATTTCTGAGAATGTTCGTCTAGAGCACACTACTGCATGGAAGAGAATAATTGTCTGTGGGAAAAAGCGAAAATAATAGGATTGATGTGTCTGAGATGTGATGTTACAGAAGGACGCTACAAAACAGATATAAAAAGAGAAAGTCAATGACCGAATAAACTTACAAAGGAATATGTGGAAAATTAATTAGACGAGGGGACAAGGCTTGTGTTGATACATCAGGAAATAACTTCCACGGAAACAGAGGAAGCTGTAGAGAGTGAAAAATGAAAACAGTAAGGGAAGACAGTTAATGGTATAAACCTAATAAATACTAGAGGACGTTCGGTCTAACTGCTAATCTGAGTTGAATGTTTGGCGCAGAGTAGGAAGTGGCGGGTGAAGTGAAATTAGTCATAAGCTATATGACTAAAAGAAGAAGTATAACTTCTGAAGTTCTGTAAAGACTACTCGATAGTAATGTCTTCATTCGGACGGAAAATATAATACTGGGTGAACGCTAGTTGAGAAAGCCAAGATTGCCAGTTACGAAAAATTTATATGCCTGAATAGATCCACGACAGGCCAGTGCCAGCAGTGATGAACAAAAGTCATGGCAACACATAAGACGATCTACAACAAAGCGAAAGGAGGTTATTACAGTGAACTGGTGTGAGAAAGTAGGTGAAGTAATTACTAGAAATCAGCCATTCATGTTATCGTTTACACTACCAATCATCTAAAATTGAATGCTGAACAGTTGTAATTACAAAAGCAAGAGTGGGGAAAGAAATAGTTTCTTCTTTGTTTTCAGAACTAAGCAAACAGCTTTTCGTTACTATTAACGTAACCATTTCTATATTGTATTTGGCATGCCTTGTATGTGCACAACGTACCAGAACTAAATTTATCTTTGAATATAGCGTTTTCCACGTCATGTAGTCCTAAAAGCGCACCCATTCCACAAAGTGATTTTGTATCAGTTTAAGGGTAACTTAAGTATACGTTTTGCGCAACAGTACACGGTCACAATTATTCGATTATCCGTAGTACCGAGGTAGAGCAGTGGCTCAAGCACTTGGCCTGAGAGATTCCGAATTTTAGTTCTCCACCCCGTCCATCCATATTTGTATTTTCGTACATCAGTTTCCTTCGGAAAGAATGCAGCCCATTTCATTCTTTGTATTCAATCTGCTGAACCTATATTCGTTTCTGAAGATCTCTTCATTGACGGGAAGTTAAACACTTGTACCTTGCTTTTGTATTTATTGTTACTATTTATTCTTCAGAGATTGGAAAATTGTTGAGATATGAGTATTATTTCCCCATGGAATGTACGTTCTGATATCTAAGAGCGATCAGAGACGAGCTAACAATGCTTGTTTCTGAATATTTACCAGCACGCCTTTTGTACACAACCGAGGAGAGAATTTGGGTTTTCTGTTCGATTCACATACTTTTAATGAATGTTCAAACGAGGGGCCGCACAATTAATAAGTACGTAAGTAATAATCATTCTTACGTGTCTTTTATTAAAAGTCTGATTGTATAGTACATTAAATGTTACACTTCATTTTCCCCTTTTCCTATACAAACTCTTTGTTGTTTACTGTGACAATCACTGCTTTAAATCCAGCTGATAACTGTTCACTGGCGGTACAAAGACAGCAGTTCAGGAAAAATCTTCTAGTAGATCCGTAATTCTTCGGTGGTTTTAAAGACACAGCACTGTTTAACTGCTTCCTAGGGGCAATGATTCTGGACTTTATTAACAGTTAAGCTTGGCCTGCCAGCACTGCATCTGTGATTGTATCAGTACCAGAACAAGACGAATTTTCGACGCATTCCACCACGTCCCAAATAACAGTAGTAGCTTGAGCTCTGTTTCGTTTTCGACGTCCACGTCAAGACAATCCATTTAGTGTTTCACGGTTTGTGCTAACTATTTCAGTCGATGCTGTATGATTTGCTCAACCCACGGACGTTTATTTCTTCTACCATTTCTAAATTCAAGTTGATGCTGATGCTATACTCATCTAACCATCAACAGAGTTTTCAGTAAATCTCAGTTCTGCAGGTATCCGAAAGCAACACTACGAGTTTGATTACTTTGTTAACATTGTGTCTGTTACTGAGCCCGTCTACGGAATTACTTAAAGAACCTGAAAATGATTATAAATGTAATTTGCTTCATATCTTGCACAACGTATTTGCAGAAAGACTGGGAAAGGACATTACAAGAATAAAGAATCACAGCTGACCTGTTACTGTTTACACAGATCACCGACAGTAAGAAGATTCAGTAAGAAGATTCTTTAACAGAAACTATCACTTCTTTCTTCAGCTAAGAAAATTATTTAATGTAGACCAATGATAAAAGGCAAAGTGTAGAAACGACGAGTCCTACCATAGAGGAGTGTGGCTATTTGCAAAAGAGAAATCAGTCGCCCATTACTATGAGTGAAACATAATTTTCAAGAAAATGCAGGGGACAATATAGGAGTGTTCATTTTGAATTACGATTCTGCATTACAAAGTAGTTGACCATTCATTATGTCTCTATGCTGATTTCCGTATGTTTCCCAGACTGTCGAACTGTACTATTACGCGACCACCACAAAACAACATAAAATTTATCTAGCTCCATTTGTGGATGAATTGAACAGGTAATATAGGAAATCAGGAAGTACTAGAAGTGTAGGAAAACAATGTATGTGTGTACAACTCATATCGATCACTGGAAAAGTAATGTCCTGCGGTGTCCAGAAAAAGTTAAATAACTTGGCAGTGAAAGGAGCATCAGAAGACAGAGGAATATTGTAATATATGATATGGAATTATCAACGAGGCTGAATACTATGGATTTGCGGAGACAAAATGTGCAGCAAATTATGATTACATCGAACACTATATCATATTAATCCAAAGAAGGACTGCTGGATTTAAAAAATATCTTAACAATAACGTACAAATATCTCCCTAATTGGGCAAATATTTCATCTGCACGAACACGTACCTACATCTGCATCTACATCATTACTCCACAATTCAAAATTAAGTGACTGGCATGGGGGTCTTCGAACCACCTGCAAGTTATTTCGCTAACATTCCGCTATCGAACAGCGCGTGGGGAAAACGACCACTTAAGTCTGTGCGGGCCAGCTTTGGTTTCTCTTACTTTATGTCTAATGTCTAATGTGTGTGCAATCTTATGGGACTTAACTGCTAAGGTCATCAGCCCCTAAGCTTACACACTACTTAAGCTAACTTATCCTATGGACAAACACATACACCCATGCCCGAGGGAGGACTCGAACCTCCGCCGGGACAAGCGGCACAGTCCACGTCTCCAGTGCCCTAGACCGCTCGGCTACTCCTGCGCGGCAATCTTATTTTATAACGATGATCATTTCTCCCTCTGTAGGTGGGCGCCCACAGAATATTTTCACACTCTGAGGAGAAAGTTGGTGACTGAGATTTTAAGGAAACGGTCTTACCGCAAAGAAAAAATGCCTTTATTTCAATGGTTACCACTTCAGCTCAGTTATCATATCTGTGACATTCTCTCCTCTATTTCGTGAAAATACCCCACAATATGCCGTTATTTCTACTTGTTCCATGTAATCCTCCACTCATATCTGACACGGAGCTGACACTACACAGCAGTACTCAACCAGAGGGCGAACAAGCGCAGTAAGAAGTCTCTTTAGTAGACCTGCAGCACTGTGAAATCCATTTGGCCACTCATTGCCATTCTTCTCACAACTAAAAAGTAGAAGGCTCTGAGTTCAAAAAGTTTCCAGCAGTGTTGTGTCTACAATTCGCGATTTTTGCTTTGTTTTATGATAAAGCGCCAAACGTCAATAACAATATCAGTGTAGAAAGTAACTGCACATGTCTCAACGCTACTTGCTTTACATCAAAACAAGTTTATCGAAATTAAGCAAACTATACCCCCTCAACAATGTACGTAGTAGCAAGCAGGACCTTAACATGCAGTGATATCATTGGTGTACCTGATGATTAACATAGTCGTTCAGTACTTTAGAGTTTTATTCTGTAAGAAACTGTATTCCTTTTCCTCTCTCTTCCACTACTGATCAGATCCTTGGTAGACTCCTGTGTATGTCTCTGGTATCAAGAAACAGCTTAAATCACTCTAAGCAGTTTTTCCAACAATGGCATTCTGGAATATGTACATTGTCTACAGACCTACTTTTAATTCTCGAAACAATAGACTACTTCTTCAACATGTCAAGTGTTATTGACAATTTCTCGAGACTCTTCTGCAGAGAATGTGGTCCGATCATCTTTCAATACCCCTAATTCTGAACCTTTTTATTTAGAGCTTTGAGTCAGTGGATTGTCAATGATGAAAGCGATAGGTGTCCTTTTTACCACAAGTGTAATTTAGATACTTGACATGAGATTTCGTATAAGTATATTGCTTGGTTGCATGGATGCATAAAATCAACAGGAGGAGGAACTGGAATTCAACAGGAGAATATTAAGACCGAAATAAAGCAGAGAAAAGAAATTTATTTCATAAGTTTTGCCAAAATGTGTCTGTGGAATGAAACTAATGAACTGTAGCCAAAATCCGACGTGGTCCTTAGCAACTTTCACAGTGTGTGCCTGCTCAGCCGTAGAGGTATCCGTAGTAGCCCGGGTAGTAGTACTGCTCGCTGGGACGCAGGGCCTCACGAGCAGCGCCTTCCTGGGGTCGTGGCAGAGGGTAAGGGGTGGCCAGAGCAGCGCCCACCAGCGCCAGCACCACCAGTAGCAGCACCTGCAAACACACAACAGGGGTAACATCGCTGGTCAGAGAGGTACAGGGGAATCCATGATAACCAGCCAGCACCACCACCAGCAGCTTCTGTGCAAATGAGAGTGACATCTCTGGTCAGAGAGGGACAGATGACACTCCCGTTTGAACAGACTCAGGATTTCCCATCTGCTGCACCATTCCATACAGTAGCGAGCTTATTCAAACAACCACATGCCATTTTACAGGCATTGGTGGAAGTGCAAGGGAGAGACTAGTAACTGCCAACTACCCACAGCAATAGCTACCACTGACTTAAAATTTGATCATTTCTTGAAACACAGCAGGAAACGGCATTAAATCCTATCACTGCCCACACTCCTAATGTGTTTGAGTAAGTTTACGAGTTCTCATACAAAAGCGGTATGTACGGATACACACACATTTAGCTTGATTTTTGAGACAAAAATGTCCCCCAGAAATACTATGTGACTGAACATAGTATAATATTTTATACTGGCGTTAATGATTTGTCAAGTAAGTGAAGAAAGAGCAGTTCAGTCCCTGTTCACACATTACCGTAACTGATCAAGGTTGCTGGATTTTAATCAGTTTGACAACACTAAAGATTAAACAAAGAAAAAAATTTATCAAGAAATAAATTCTGATCAAACAATATGTACCGTGATATGGTAACTGTAACTTTTTTCGCGAGAATGAACTACAACAGCAAGACCTGTTTTGGAGGTTGTACCATCAGACGTTTCTAGATCGTGGGAAGAGCGAAAGCTCCAGAATTAGACGCAACCATAATTGCAATCTTTGTATATTTACCATTTGCCTTTGTTACGAATGGTCTGCACCCTATAAGATGTTTCAATCCGTGTTTTATTATTACAATTCACAGTGAACTGAAATCGCTGAGAAAGTTGTTGTGATCGTACCAACGAAAATCGCTAGATCTAACAGAACCAGAGATTTCCCAAATTGTAAGGTAAACTGTTCAGACAGCTCATGTCAGTCGATTACAATCGCAGTACTAGAGAGAGAGGCAGCGAAACTGAACCACAGCAGCATCATCTGTGACACCAAATAGAGTATCATCTCTGGTGATAAGGCCATACAGCGGAAATTAAATGTAGGGAGATGTGGCAACTGAAATCAATACAGAGTGGCTAGTTGTCCAGCATTAAATAATACAATATAGAGTGAGAGTAAAACTATGAAAGGCAGAAATAATAGGGGTAGCATAAGTGAGATTACTAATAAACTTAAAAATTGGAGACGATATAGTAGACTGAGTGAAGAATATTTGTTACTTTGGAAGCAAAAGAATGATATAAGAAGTACAGTAGCACAAGCAAATGAGGTAATGCTCTCTAAACGAAATCTTCTTGTATCAAAGATAGACCTTAATTTGAGAACTAAATTTCTGAGAATGTTCGTCTAGAGCACACGTTTGCATGGAAGTAAATAATAGTCTGTGGGAAAACGCAAACAGAAGAGGATCGATGTGTCTGAGAAGTGATGTTACAGAAGGATGCTAAAAAGGATCGATGCATCTGAGATGTGATGTTATAGAAGGATGCTAAGAAGACAGATATAAAAATAGGAAGTCAATGACCGAGTAGGCTTACAAAACAATATGTGGAAAACTAATTAGACAAGGGAACAGGGGTTGTGTTGAGACATCAGGGATTAACTTTCACGGTATGAGAGGAAGCTGTAGGGAGCGAAAAATGAAAACAGTAAGCGAAGACAGTGGACGGTATATACCTGACAAATACTAGCGGACGTTGGGTCTAAGTGCTTGTCTGAGTTGAAAGTTTGGTGCACAGGAGGAAATGGTGGGCGAAGGCAAATTAGTCATAAGATGTATTTCCAAAAGAAGAAATATAGCTTCAATAACAGAATTTGTAAAGACTACTCGATATTAACGTCTTCATTCGATAGAAAATTTAACACTGGGTGAATACCAGTTAAAAACCCAAGATTTCAGGATAGGAATCGTTTTCAGAAAACATAGCGACATTACTGGTGCATACAACACATGTGACATTCAATATCACTGTGATATTTTAGTTTAGCGCCTATGGTTACGAACAATTTATGTGCTTGAATAGAAGAGCTGTGTTAATACAAGATCCACGACAGGCCAGTGACAGCAGAGATGAACAAAAGTCATGGCTACGGATAGGACGATCTATAACAAAAGAAAGGAGATAATTTCCGTGAACTGGTGTGAAAAACTAGGTGATGTAATTGCTAGAAATCAGCCATTTGTGTTGTCGTTTACACTACCAATCATATGAATTTGAATGGTGAACAGTTGTAATTTCAGCTTTTCGGTGCTATTAATGTAACAATTTCTATATTGTCTTTGGCATACCTTGTATGTGCACAATGTACCAGAATGAAATTTATCTTAGAATATAGCTTTTTCCACGTCATGTAGTCCTAAACTGCGCACCCATTCCACAAAGTGAGTTTGTATCAGTTTAAGGGTCACTTACGTATACGTTTTGCGCAACAATACACGCTCACAATTATTCGGTTATCCGTCGTACCGAGGTGGAGCAGCGGCTCAAGTACTCTCTTCCATCCATATTTGTGTTTTCGTACATCAATTAAGACAAATGTGCTGAATCTTTGTTCGTTTCCAAAGATCTCTTCATCGACGGGACGTTAAGCACTTGTTCCATACTTTTGTACTTATTGTTACTGTTTGTTTTTCACAGATTGGTATAGTGTTGATATATGAGTACTATTTCCCCATGGACGTTCAGACCTCTAAGGGCGTTCAAAGACCAGCTAACAATGCTTGTTTCTGAATATTTAGCAGAACACCTTTTGTAGTGAATCGGCAAAGAATTTTGGATCATTCTGTTTCTTACACATACTTGTAATGAACGTTCAAACGTGGGCTGTGTGATTAATAGGTGAGTAAGTATTGATCATTCGTACATGCCTTTTATTAAAAGTCTGACTTTATAGTACATTTAATGTTGCACTTCAGTTCCCTCTTCTTCTATACAAACTCTTTGTTTCTTACTGTGACAGTCACTGCTTCGAAGCCAGCTGATAACTGATCACTGGCGATACAAACAAAGCAGTTCAGGAAATATCTTTTAGTACAGATGTTATTCTTCAGTGCTTATAAAGACACAGCACAGTGTAACTGTTTGCTAGTGCAATGATTCTGGACATTATTAATAGTTAAGCTTGACTTGCCAGCACTTCATTCGTAATTGTATCAGTACCAGAATAAGAGGGGATTTTCGACACATTCCTCGATGTCCGAAATAACAGTAGTAGCCTCGAGCTCTTTTTCGCTTTCGACGTCACAGTCGAGACAATCCATTGAGTGTTTCACAGCATGTGCTAAATATTTCAGTCAATGCTGGGATGATTCGCTCAACTCACGGACGTTTATTTCTTCTACCCTTTCTAAATCCAAGTTGACGCTGAAGTTATACTCGTCTAGCCATCAACAATAAATCTTAGTTCTCCTGGTTTCCAAAGCCAACACTAGGACTTTGATTACTTAGATAGCACTGTGTCTCTTGCTGAGCCCATGTATGCAATACACTGAAAGAAACTGAAATTGAATAGAAACGCAATTTGCTTCATATCTTGCACAACGTATTTGTAGAAAGACTGGAAAAGGACAGTACATGAATAAAGAATCACAGCTAAATTGCTATACTCTTTAGACAGATCACTGACAGTAAGAAGATTATTTAACAGCAGCTATCACTCCTTTCTTCAGCTAAGAAAATTATTTAGTGTAGACCAATGGTAAAGAGCGAAGTGTAGAAACGACCACTCCTATCAAAGAAGCATCGTGGATTGTGGCTATTTGCAGAAGAGAAAGTAGTTGCCCATTACTACGAGTGATTCATAATTTTCAAGGAAAAACAGGCTAGAATATTGGTTGTTAATTCCGAATTGCGATGCTGCTTTACAAGGTAGTAGACTGTCCATTATGTCTTAATACCGATTTCCATATGTTTGCCACACTGTCGAGTTGCCCTATTACGTAACGACCACAAAACAACATAAAATTTATCTACCTCGATTTGTGGGTGAATTGAACAGATAATTTAGGGAATGAGAAAGTACTATAAGTGTAGGAAAACAGTGTGTGTGTGTGTGTGTGTGTGTGTGTGTGTGTGTGTGTGTGTACAACTCATATCAATGACCGGAAAAGTAAGTGCGGAATATCATGTGATGTCCAGAAAAAGTTACATACTTGGCAGTGAAAGGAGCATCAGAAGACAGAGAAATATTGTAACATATGATACGGGGTTATCGATGATGCTAAATGCTATGGATTTGCAAAGAGAATATTTGTAGCAATTTACGATTAGATCGAACACCATATCATATTAATCCAAAGAAGGAATGGTGTATTTAAAAAATATCTTAACAATAACGTACAAAACGGAGACTGTAAAATATGGTGGCAACTCAAGAAAAAACATTAACATTTTACAGACAATTGTACGTTCCAGTAGAGTCATTATATTTTAAAGATGATGTCGAAACAGAAAGGAATGAGTGATACTTTCTGTCTGCCTTTTACACAGCAAAAACTATGCGTCTTTACGAACATCATAAAAAGATTCCTTCACCAGCATGGCTTTCCTCACTATGGAAACAACACTTTGCACTAAGTCAAAGATTACCGTGCAAAGGCCTATTTTGGCGTACTTACAATGGTCTTCATGTTGGTTGCTCGCAATTGCTCTAACTGGAACTGATGCTTTGCTCCACTTGACGTCTGCTTTTATAGCATACTGGATAGGGGCTGAGGTGCTGACGTCAACTTCTACAATAGCTGTGGTAGGTGCTAGGTAGGGTTGGTGTGGGATGGGATGGGGAGCAGCGATTGTCTTGCATAACCGTGTAGGCCTTGTCGGCAAGTCCTAGTGTAAAAACCTTGTCCTCGCATGTCCTGGGGGGAATGCCGTGGCAATCTCTCCCAGGAGCAGCTGTCTCTAAGGTACTCGTCACGTACAATGCGTCACTGAACGAAGTATTTAGGTCTTGGCCAGGCACGACACTAACATGACTCTATGTGAGGAGTTACAGCATTTTTTTCCAGACTGAAATTTCAGCTCTCAAGAAAAGTATGAGTTGATATGAACCCTTCTAACATAACGGGACACGCAATGGGTCGCATGATTCAGACTGTGGAAACTCACTGTCTATTCAAGCAGGAGAAACTCAGTTAAGTTTGAGAAAGTAAATGATTAGATTTTCGCTATTTTATATGCAGCTACTACAAATACCTCCCTAATTGGGCGAATACTTCATCTGCACGAACATGTACATGCATCTGCATCTGCGTGACAGATGCGCAACTCACAATTAAGTGTTTGGTAGGGGGGTCATCGCACTACAGTCAAGCTTTTTTCCTACCATTCTTCTACCGAACAGCGTCTGGGGAAAACGACCACTTAAGTCTTTCCCGGCCAGCTTTGGTTTCTCTTGTTTTATGACGATGATCATTTCTCCCTATGTAGGTGGGCGCCCACAGAATATTTTTACACTCTTAGGAGAAAGTTGGTAACTGAAATTTCATGACAAGGTCTTATCGCAACGAAAAATGTCTTTGTTTCAATGATTGCCACCTCAGTTGTATCGTATTCGTGACAGTCTCTTCTCTATTTGGTGAAAATACACAACAATATGGCGTTCTTCATACTTCTTCGATGTCTTCCTCCAGTGCTATATGACACGGATCTGACACTGCCCAGCAGTAGGGAAGCAGAGGGCGAACAAGCGGAGCGTAAGAAGTCTCTTTTAGTAGACCTGCTGCATTTTCTAAGTGTTTTGCCAACATATTGCAACCTTTCGTTTACGTTCCCCATAACATTATCTATGTGGTCATTCCAGTTTAAAATTTTCCTAACCGTAATCCCTAAGTATTTAGTTTAGATCACAGCCTTTACGTTTAAGTGATTATCAAGTAACCGAAATTTAACGAATTCCTTGTAGTACTCATGTGGATGACTTCACACTGTCAATCATTTAGAATAACTGCCATTTTTCGCACCATACAGGTATCTTGTCTAAATCATTTTGCAGTTCGTTTTGATCATCTGCGACTTAACAAGACGGTAAGCGACAGCATTATCTGCAAACAGCTGCTCAGATTGTCTCCTAAATCATTGACGTTGATTGTGAATAGGAGACCTGTAACACTTTCTCATATATTCTGTGGCGGAGAACCTATCAAGTAGGCTCATTTGAAGAACGTAGTAAACGAATGAAATTTGCTAGTTACTGGCAAATTAGAAGTGAGGCACACTGGAGTTGGGTTCTGAACCTTCTCTTCTGTGGGAAATAATACAATCGGTTCAGTTATTTGTGCACTACTCATGACTCTATAAAGCTCTATCGATGGGCTCAGAGTCGTACCTGGGTAGCTCAGTCGGAAAGAGCCCTTCAGACAAGAGATAAAAATTTTGATTTAACTCCAGTTGCAGCACATATCTCCAATCTGTCAATGACTATCATAACACCACCTACTCCGTTGCAGAACGAATAGAACCATTCTCGAATAATAAAATTATTTATCTTACATTTCCCAATTCAATAATGTACGACAGTATTATGTATAAAATATATTAAACATTGTACCACAAGATTTCTAAAACATTGACAGCAAAATTATCTCAGTATGAGTACTAATGGGATAAATCATTTTTGATTTATACAAAATATATTACTTCTACTGATATCAGTCATTTTTAACAAAAGCTTAAAAATTTAGTTTTTGTTGTGTATTACATGAGATGCCGCAAACAAAATTTAACATCACTAGACTCGATACTATAAATGTAAAAAACAGGAACAAAAAAATAAAATTTATGTGGATTTAGTCCTACCCTAGTCCTGGATTTAACTCGTGGCTACCACTAGCAACATTCAAAACGAACTTTGGCGAACAATGCTTCGTTAAAAAGTAATTTAAACAGTAATAGCTTCGTGGGGTGCCGAGTCTCAACCAAGCAAACTGTCCCCCCGTTTCAGCAGTTAATAATGGTAAATTTATTATTTATTTTGGCAGATGCTAAGAAGAAAGTTGTCTCATATAATCACGTGATCAGATTTATAGTCATGTAGGCATACATTTTTTTTATGTTTATGATTGTATGAGGGCGTCTCTTCCTGCCTATTAGAGCTGTACAACATTATTCACAAGTACCTCTGCAGTTTCAAAAGATGACTGTGTGATACCTACAAGATATACAGAAAACATATCAGTGGTAGGAACATTTCTTCAATTTCTTGTCTCACGTTACAGGTGCTCAGTATAGGAACCATTTGTCATGCGGCAACCGCCAACGTGAGCTTGCGGAACAACAACAGTCATCTTTGGAAATCTGTTCGTTGCGTTGTTTATCTGTAGGTGCAAACTAATTCTATGCGACAAGACGGAACGCATTATTTGCATACAGGTTCTGACATGCACAACCCCTATTCTAACTACGCCACTACAAGTATTACCAATCGAAAGTCGGAGAGACGCTCTATTCACTGACAGTGTTTGTTTTCTGTGTACCTCGTAGCTTTCGCGAATGAATCTTCTGAAACCCCATAGATACTTACGAATAACCCTGTCTATGATAGATACATTCTGTTCGCCTCTATTGTTTGTTTCTTAAAGTGAATTACGTCCATAGGTCCATGACTGTGATTTATGCACGTACTGCATCACTTAGCTGAAAATTTTCTGCCATGTACAGTATGATCGAAGCAATTGCCCAATAATTTATTCTTTACCTTTACCTATGTTATTACATAATCTTCTATTCGGTAATACTTATGGGCAGATAAATGAAATATCACTGCAATGTCTCATCCTGCTTCAAGTTTTTCAAATCATTGCTCTTTGAACAACGTTCTGCACAAATTTTGTAAGTAATTTACTTCCTTTCTTTCAATTGGATTTCTTAAAGCTTTAACGAAGTAAAAATTTTCATTTTTCTTTTGTGATGTTCCAAGAAGAGTATAAGATTAATTTTACGATTTAGAAATATAGAGTTTTATGATATATTAGACAAATTTGTATATGAGATGTTCTATAAGTCCCTTATAAGAAATCAGAACTACCCAGGACCGTTTTGCCCACCAGAGGGACATAGGGCTACAACTGTTAACCCTTAACTGCATAGTGTTGCATTTCTGTAACACGGAATGTTAAAATGTTTGATACAATATTGCAGTACCTTTGTTGTTCAGGAATACAATGCGATGTTCCTTTAGACATGCCCACATTTTCGTAATTCTAAGCAACTTCTACACTACAGTATCAAATTTGTCCGTCGCCAATTAGCAAGCAACGTT
This sequence comes from Schistocerca gregaria, assembly GCF_023897955.1. NCBI lineage: Eukaryota > Metazoa > Arthropoda > Insecta > Orthoptera > Acrididae > Schistocerca > Schistocerca gregaria. The sequence continues at coordinate 873,664,044 of NC_064922.1, forward strand.
CAATTAAAATGTCTCACCTGTACAGGAATATACATAATGAATGTGTGAGAGCAGATTGTAAACACATGACTGACCACACATGGAAGTTTGGGTCTGGCCCCAGAACACGCTGAAATAGCCTAAAGGTAAGACGACCACTCTCAGTAAAGGGGATATCCGAGTTCCAATCCCAATCTGGCAAAAATTTTCGTAGTTGTCATTCCATTATGCAACTGATGGTCGTCCGCATTCGCAACTGTGAATACAATTCTTGTAGCCTTGTTTTGTGCTCCTATGATGTGATTTACTGAACTAACCCAAGTTTCACAGATGTTATGACATTCATACAGAATTTCTAGAGAAGACAGTTGAACCCACAGGAATCAATAAAAAGACATGGAAATTGGACTACGTCTGTCAAAGGCTTGAAGAAGACATATACCCGCCGGCGTAAAATTATGAATTATTTTATTTGGCTACCAGTTTCGGTGCCTCTTTGGCATCATCTTGAAGCACCTGTATAAATCGACAAAATCAAGCTTACAATGAACAACAAATCTGATATGCCACATTAGTCGTCGTTATTTAGAATAAATTGATCATACGTATGCATTCATCAAAAATATAACGACACGTCAAAGACATCAATATGGTATACAAAAATGCATCACATGCGAACACTAGTCACAAAATTGTCATGTACCTTGAACCGCATTAATAAGAATCGATTACAATACAGTGCTAACATAATTTACGAAATAAAGTATAAGTTCTCATATTGTAGTAACCAGGAAAGTTTTCATTGAAACTATCGTGATATGGTAACAATTACCTTTTTAGCATCGTCCCTTACTTTTAATCAATTAATTTACGTGGTGTACCTTCTCAATGGAATTTATGGTTCAGGTGAGTCGTTTGTGTGTTACTTCAATTCATATTTTACTAATCTCTTTCGGCTTTCAACCTTTTTGTGTTTCGTTATGTAGTCTCATCATTAATATTTATCTAGCTTCTTGAACAGCCGACAGGAGATTGTTTGCGCTCTGCCCTTTTATAGGTTACTATAGCTTGAGCTGTCATCCCTAGATATTGACTCCTTTAGTACACTCCGTATTTCTAATTGCACACGTTTTCTATGTGCTCGTTCTTGTCTCATCTCCCACATCAGTTCGGATTTTCTATGATTTGACAGATATTGTTTCACATCCTCTCTTATTTGTATTATATAGCCTCTCTTCGTCCTTTATTCTTATACTCATTTTACTGAGGCTCTGTTAACACGTATTTAAGATATCATTTTTCGTAATAAAATAATTTATTCTATACTATTACAGTTTATAACGATTAACAAGATTTTTTTTACAATACTTTTCATATTACATTACATAGTAATGGCTACTGAAAGTGTTGCCCGGGTTCAGATTTCACTTCCTCTATGCTTCTACTCCAAAGACTGTAGCTTGAAAGTTTACTTTGTTGATGACTTCCGGGGTTACAATTTCTTGTGTTAAATATCTTATGTTATTATTGGTCTGTATCTCCGCCCCTGGTAGCTGAGTGGTCAAAACGAAAGAATGTCAATCCTAGTGGCCCATGTTCGATTCCCAGCTGGGTCGGAGATTTTCCCCGTTCAGGGAGTGGGTATTGTGTTATCCTCAACATTATCATTTCATCCTAATCGACGTGCAAGTCGCCGAAGTGGCGTCAAATCGAAAGACCTGCACCCAGCGAACAGTCTACACGATGGAGGGCCCTAATCACATGACATTTATTTATTTATTTATTTAATGGTCGATATGTTGGACGTGTAATATGACACGTGAATCACAGCTACACACTACAAAAAATAACTTTTTCGACTTTCGGCCTTTACTTTGATCTGAATACAGGGTTCCGGTTTTCTAGTCTTTTTAACGCTTTTCGCAGTTCTTCGCAATTACTTTGCACTGTTGGGGGTAGATTACCTTCTTCCTTTATCAATTTAATGCGTCACTTATGTCGCTTTCTTATTTTTAAATATTCATGAACTGTGGCAGGTTGTCTGCCTTTAGGACGTTTCTTTCAGTACGAACAATACATGTGATACCATTGTTTGTGCTACTGACTTGGCAGAAAAGTTTTACTTTATTTCGAATACTATATTAGCATTGTACTATAAGCTGCTTTTATTAATATGATGAATGGCTGTACGATAAATAATTCTCTGACAAGTGTTTGTGTGCCAAGCATTTTGGTTTACCATCTTGATATCTTTGATATTTCTTCTTATATATTTTACTAATGTCTGTGTATGGCGAATTCATTTCAAATAATGACAGTTGACGTTGCTTATCAGACTTTTTGTCTATTGTAAGGTTGATTTTGTTGATTTATACAGGAGCCTGAAGACTGTTAAATAAAATAATTCATAAAATTAAGGATGTCGGTATTTATCTTCTGCAAGTTCTTGGAGTGTCTCTAATGTAAGGTAAGCAAAAGCTCGCTGCACTGCCGACTTCTGGCAGCCTTTTTGAATGAGTGCAGAGGAAGCAATTGAAGCGGCAGCTTTTTTAAATTTCATTTAATTTGATTATTATTAAGAGCTAGTTTAAGAAGCAGGAGAAAATCACACGAACTAAAGGAAGAATGCAGAATGAATTCAACAAGAAAAGCTGTAAAAATCACTGAACTTCTGATTTACCTGACAGTTTGTGTATGTTGTACATGTGCAACATTGCATAAATATTGTCTCATAGTAAAGGTCAGGTTATTTTGCCTGGTCACGACTTCTGCATGAATATTCTCATTCAGTGCTTTGTTTTATATATTGTATGTTACTCTGTAGAGTGGTACAGTACTATGGTAGTTAATTACTATTATTTAAATTCAGTTTTAGGTTATGGATCGATTATTCAATCACAGTGATTTGCTGTAGGAAGACGCTGCAGAGGGACTGTAAGATTACTATTGGTCTGATTTCTGGGTGTGATGATGAGCGTCATGTTATTAGCACAAACAGCAATGATGATCGTCCAATAAATCCAAATGAATTACATAGTTGTTCTAGTTCATAAAATGATTTCTCAGCTGAATATAAGAGAGAAAGTCTTGAAACAGCAAAGTTTTCTGCGAGTAGCTTACAAATGGCTGAAAATGGAGATGTTCCTTGTTAAATTATGCCACTAACAGTCACCATATCGTCGAAACCATATGCTGTATCACAAACAATCTTACAAGGATGGTAAACCAAAACTGAGACAAAGAAATTAAAAGACAAACAGTGTATCTGGAAAAGAAAGATCTATTACTTCACTGATGAGCATAAGATATTCAAAGAAAACTTTAATTACTCTGGTGAAACGCATCATTATCAGGTTGTATCAATATTTTCATGATCTTTGGGGGCTTTTGGGAAAAATAAATGTAATAATTGTCGTGTGGGTGTGGTCCTCAGCTATGTACACTTCGACTAAGAGTTAAAATATTAACAAATTTGGGTGATTTCGTTGTCTGGCGGCTGGGATACGTAGTTGCCACATTATAAGCCAAATTCTGCTGAGTCTACAATATACAATATGAATAGACACCCTGGTGCAACACTTTTCTGTTGCAGTGGACATCTGCAGCTCAATTAATACATGAGACCACGTGCATATAAAAAGAGTATCCAGTGAGTGTCACTAGAGAATTGCAGCCATCCCACATACCCCTTCCGCCTCAACTGAAAGAACTGACCATCGGAAAGGGATCTCATGTCTTAATAAATCACACAGATAGCTGTACTGATGGAAGTAACCCGCAATCTGTAATGGATATTACCTATGGCAAATGGTCGCAGCGCCACTTGACGTGAACTGTGAAATCTGCACTCCTGGAAATGGAAAAAAGAACATATTGACACCGGTGTGTCAGACCCACCATACTTGCTCCGGACACTGCGAGAGGGCTGTACAAGCAATGATCACACGCACGGCACAGCGGACACACCAAGAACCGCGGTGTTGGCCGTCGAATGGCGCTAGCTGCGCAGCATTTGTGCACCGCCGCCGTCAGTGTCAGCCAGTTTGCCGTGGCATACGGAGCTCCATCGCAGTCTTTAACACTGGTAGCATGCCGCGACAGCGTGGACGTGAACCGTATGTGCAGTTGACGGACTTTGAGCGAGGGCGTATAGTGGGCATGCGGGAGGCCGGGTGGACGTATCGCCGAATTGCTCAACACGTGGGGCGTAAGGTCTCCACAGTATATCGATGTTGTCGCTAGTGGTCGGCGGAAGGTGCACGTGCCCGTCGACCTGGGACCGGACCGCAGCGACGCACGGATGCAAGCCAAGACCGTAGGATCCTACGCAGTGCCGTAGGGGACCGCACCACCACTTCCCAGCAAATTAGGGACACTGTTGCTCCTGGGGTATCGGCGAGGACCATTCGCAACCGTCTCCATGAAGCTGGGCTGCGGTCCCGAACAACGTTAGGCCGTCTCCCGCTCACGCCCCAACATCGTGCAGCCCGCCTCCAGTGGTGTCGCGACAGGCGTGAATGGAGGGACGAATGGAGACTTGTCGTCTTCAGCGATGAGAGTCGCTTCTGCCTTGGTGCCAATGATGGTCGTATGCGTGTTTGGCGCCGTGCAGGTGAGCGCCACAATCAGGACTATATACGACCGAGGCACACAGGGCCAACACCAGGCATCATGGTGTGGCGAGCGATCTCCTACAGTGGCCATACACCTCTGGTGATCGTCGAGGGGACACTGAATAGTGCACGGTACATCCAAACCGTCATCGAACCCATCGTTCTACCATTCCTAGACCGGCAAGGGAACTTGCTGTTCCAACAGGACAATGCACGTCCGCATGTATCCCGTGCCACCCAACGTGCTCTAGAAGGTGTAAGTCAACTACCCTGGCCAGCAAGATCTCCGGATCTATCCCCCATTGAGCATGTTTTGGGACTGGATGAAGCGTCGTCTCACGTGGTCTGCACGTCCAGCACGAATGCTGGTCCAACTGAGGCGCCAGGTGGAAATGGCATGGCAAGCCGTTCCACAGGACTACATCCAGCATCTCTTCGATCGTCTCCATGCGAGAATAGCAGCCTGCATTGCTGCGAAAGGTGGATATACACTGTACTAGTGCCGACATTGTGCATGCTCTGTTGCCTGTGTCTATGTGCCTGTGGTTCTGTCAGTGTGATCATGTAATGTATCTGACCCCAGGAATGTGTCAATAAAGTTTCCCCTTCTTGGGACAATGAATTCATGGTGTTCTTATTTCAATTTCCAGGAGTGTATTTGGCCACTCATTGCCATTCTCCTCACAACTAAAAAGTAGAAGGCTTTAAAAGTTTCCAGTAGTGTTGTGTCTACAATTTGCGATTTTTCGTTTTGTTTTACGATAAAACGTAATAAGGTAATAAGAATATCAGTGTAGAAAGTAACTGGACATGTCTCAGCGTTACTTGCAACAACTTTAATGAAATTACGCGAAGTATGCCCCCACAGTAAAGTACGTAGTAGCTAGCACAGAGTTTTATTCTCTAGGAAATTGTGTTCCTTTCCCTCTTTCCCTCACTCTTCCACTAATGATCAAATACTTGGTATACTCGTGTGTATGTCTCTGGTATCAAGAAACCGCGTAAATCACTCTAAGCAGTTTTCCCAACAATGGCATTCCGGCATATATCCATTGTCTACAGACCTAAATTTAATTCTCGAAACTATAGACTACTTCTTCAACATATCAAGTGTTATTGGAAATTTCTCGAGACTTTTCTGCAGAGAATGTGGTCCATTGATCTTTCAATATCCCGAGTTCTGAACCTTCACGTTTAGAGCTTTGAGTCAGTGATTTGTCATTGATGAAAGGGATAGCTGTCTTTTTTTCCACAAGTGTAATTTAGATACTTGACATGAGATTTCGTATAGGTATATTGCTTGGCATGCATGGCTGTATCACATCAACAGGAGGAGGAACTGGAATTCACTCAGGAGAATATTAAGACCGAAATAAAGCAGAGAAAAGAAATTTATTTCATAAGTTTTGCCAAAATGTGTCTGTGGAATGAAACAAATGAACTGTAGCCAAAATCCGATGTGGTCCTTAGCAACTTTCACAGTGTGTGCCTGCTCAGCCGTAGAGGTATCCGTAGTAGCCCGGGTAGTAGTACTGCTCGCTGGGACGCAGGGCCTCACGAGCAGCGCCTCCCTGGGGGCGTGGCAGAGGGTAAGGGGTGGCCAGAGCAGCGCCCACCAGCGCCAGCACCACCAGTAGCAGCACCTGCAAACACACAACAGGGGTAACATCGCTGGTCAGAGAGGTACAGGGGAAGCCAGCACCACCACCACTAGCAGCTTCTGTACAAAAGAAACTGACATCTCTGGTCAGAGGGGGACAGTTACAGCCGGCCAGATGATACTCGCGTTTGAACAGACTCGAGATTTCACATCTGCTGCTGCATTCCATACAGTAGCGAGCTTATTCAAACAGTCACATGCCATTTGACTGGCACGGTGCAAGTGGAAGAGGCTAGTACCTACTAACTGGACACAGCAACAGCTATGGCTCACTTCTGACGATTTCTGGAGACCCAGGAGGAAATAGCATTAATCCTGTTACTGCACACAATCCTATTGGAGAAAATATATCAGACACAGACATAAATGTCCCCCAAAAATACTATGTGACTGAACACAGTATAATATTTTGTTTGTTTATATAGGACGTTCATGATTTGTCAAGCAAATGGACAAGGAACAGTTCAGTCACTGCTCACACATTACAGTAACAAATAAACATTGCTAGATTTTAATCAGTTTGACAATATTGCAGCAACATTCAAATTAAACAAACAAACAAATTTATCAAGAAATAAATTCTGAACAAATGATATGTATCGTAATATGGTAACTGTAATTTTTTTCCTAAGAATGAACTACAAGAGCAAGGTCCGTTTTAGAGATTTGTACTGTCAGACGTCACTTGATCGTAGGATGAGCGAAAGCTCCAGAATTATAAACAACCATAATTGCAATCTTTGTATATTTACCAGTTGCCTTTGTTATGCATGTTTCAATTCGTGTTTTATTATTACATTTCATAGTGAATTAAAAACGTTGAGAAAGTTGTTGTGATAGTACCAACGAAAATCGCTACATCGAACACAACCAGAGATTTCTCAGATTGTGAGGTAAAATGTTAAGACAGCTCATGTCGAATTCAATCGCAGTACGAGAGACAGAGGCAGCGAAACTGAACCACACCAGCAGCATCTGCGTCATCAAATAGAGTTCTATCTCTAGTCATAATTCCGTATAGCGAAATTGAAGTGTAGGGAAAGGTGGCAATTGAAATAAATACAGTGTGGCTAGTCGTCCAGCATTAAATAATATAATATGGAGTGAAAGTAAAACTATGAAAGACAGAAATAGTGGGAGTAGCATAAATGAGATTACTAATAAACTTCAAAATTGGAGACCATACATGGAGTGAAGAATATTTATTACTTTGAAAGCAGAAGAATGATATAAGAAGCACAGTAGCACAGGCAAATGAGGCAATGCTCACTAAAGGAAGTCTTCTTGCATCAAACATAGACATCAATTTGAGAACTAAATTTCTGAGAATATTCGTCTAGAGCACACTTTGGCATGAAAGTGAATAATAGTCTGTGAGAAAACGCAAAAATAAGATGATCGATGTGCCTGAGATACGATGTTGCAGAAGGATGGTAAATAGACAGATATAAAAAGCGGAAGTTAATGACCGAACAGACTTACAAAGGAATAAGTGGAAAACTAATTAGACAAGGGGACAGGGCTTGCGTTGAGACATCAGGGAATAACTTCCACAGAACCAGAGGAAGCTATAGAGAGTGAAAAATGAAAACAATAAGGGGTGACCGTTGATGGTATATACTTGACAAATAATAGAGGACGTTGGGTCTAAGTGCAAAGGCCTATTTTGGCGTACTTACAATGGTCTTCATGTTGGTTGCTCGCAGTTGCTCTAACTGGAACTGATGCTTTGCTCCACTCGACGTCTGCTTTTATAACATACTGTATGGGGGCTGCGGTGCTGACGTCAACTTCTACACTAGCTGTGGTAGGTGCTTGGTAGGGTTGGTGTGGGAGGGGATGGGGAGGAGTGATGGCCTTGCATAAGCCTCAAGGCCTTGTCAGCAACTCCAAGCGTAAAAACCTTGTCCTCACGTGCCCTGAGGTTATGCCGTGGCAATCTCTTCCAGGAGCAGCTGACTCTAAGGTACTCGTCAGGTACAAGGCGTCGCTGACGTATTTAGATCTGCGTCAGGTACGACATTAACATGACTCTGTCTGAGGAGTTACAGCATTTTTCCCAGTCTGAAATTTCCACTCTTAAAAAAATTATGAGTTGATATGAACCCTTCTGACATAATGGGACACGCAATGGGTCGCATGATTCAAACTATCGAATCGCGCTGTCTATTCATGCAGAAAAATCTCAGGGAAGTTTGAGAAAGCAAACGATTTTCGCAATTTTATATACAACTGCTACAAATATCTTGCTAATTGGGGAAATATTTCATCTGCACAAACACGTATCTACATCTGCATCTACAGGATTACTCCGCAATTCACAATTAAGTGACTGGCATGGGGGTCATCGAACCACCTTCAAGTTATTTCGCTACTGTTCCGCTGTCAAAGAACTGCCGGAGAAAACGACCACTTAAGTCTTTCTGGGCCAGCTTTGATTTGACAGATATTGTTTCACATCCACTCTTATTTATATTATATGCCGTCTCTTGGTCCTTTATTCGTATACTCATTTTACTGAGGCTCTGTTCTCACGTTTTAAGAGATCAGTTTTCTTTACAAAATAATTTTTTCTATGCTATTGCAATTTATAATGATTAACAAGACATTTATAACAATACTTTTTATACTACATTACGTAGTTATGGCTACTGAAAGAGTGGACTGAGTTTCAGATTTCACTTCCTCAATGCTTCTACACCAGCGTATGTAGCTTGAAAATTTACTCTGCCGGTGACTTCCGGGTTTACATTTCCTTGTGTCAAATATGTTATTATTGGTCGACACGTGAATCACACTATACACTACAAAAAAATTACTATTCCAATCTTAGGCCTTTACTTTGATCTAAATACAGGGTTCATTTCTGGTTTCCTAGTCTTCTTAAAGCTTTGCGCGATCCTTTACAATTAATTTACACTGTTAGGGTTAGTTTGCCTAATTCCTTTATCAAGTTTATACATTAATTATTTCTCTCCTTTATTTTTTAATATTCATGAACTCAGACAGATTCTTTGCCTTTAGGAGGTTTCGTTACAGTACGAACACTACCCATGATACCATCGTTTGTACTACATCACTCGGCCTATCTTTTCAGTGAAGGCTTTTATAATTACTACGATATGAGAAGTTTTACTTCATTTCGTATAATACATTAGCATTGCAATGTAAGCCGTTTTTATTAATATGGTGAATGGCTGTTCGACAAAAAATTCTCTGACATGTGTTTGTGTGGCATGCATTTTAGTTAACTATCATAATGTCTTTGATATCTCTTCTTATACATTTTACTAATGTTTGTATATGGCTAATTCATTTGAAATAAGGACAATTGATGTTGCTTATCAGATATTTTGTCCATTGTATGCTTGATTTTGTTGATTTATACAGGAGCCTAAAGACTTTCAAATAAAATAGTTCATAAAATTGTGGCTGTCGGTATTTATTTTCTTCAAATTCTTGGAGTGTCTCTAATATGAGGTAAGCAGTAGCTCTCTGTATTGTGGACTTCTGGCAGCGTCTTTGATTGAATGCAAAGGAATTAATCGAGTCGGCATTTTTCTTAATTTCACATAAAAATATGATTATCACAAATATGGTTATCACACAAACTAAAGGAAGTATGTAGAATCAATTCAACAAGAAAAGCTGCACAAACCATTGATCTTCTGACTAACCTGTCAGTTTGTGTATGTTTTGCATGTACAACATTGTGTGGATGTTGACCCATACTACAGGTTAGGTTATTTTACCAGGTCATGAATATTCTCATTCAGTGCTTTGCTTTATATGTTGGATGTTATTTTTTAGGGTGGTACAGTTACTATGGCCGTTAAGTAATATTATTTAAGATTGAGTTTTAGGTTATGGAGCGATTGCTCAATCACAGTGATTTGCTGAAGGAAGAAGCTGCAGAGGGACTGTAAGATTACTATTAGATTAATTTCTGGGTGTGATGATGAGCGCCGTGTTATTGACACAAACTGCAGTGATGGTCATACAATAAATCCAAATTAATTAAAAAGTTGCACAAGTTCTTAAAATGATTTCTGGGCATAATATAAAAAAGAAAGTCTTGAAACAGCAAATGTTTCTGCGAGTAGCTTACATGGACATTTTTCTTGCTAAGTTATGCCACTAACGGCTCACCGCATCGTCGAAACCATAGACTGTACTCACAAACAATCATACAAGGATGGTAAACCAAAACTGCGATAACCAAAGTAAAAAACAACCATTGTACCTGGAAATGAAAGATCCATTCCCTCACTGATGAGCAAAAGATATTTAAAGAAAATTTTGATTATTCTGGTGAAACGGAACTCTATCAGGCGGTTTTAACATTTGCTTGATCTTTCAGTCATAAATTCTTGAATCTTGTATAAGTTAATCCACCTGATGAAAAAATACTTTGAGGAACCTTCAAATCAGACACAGTTCAGGAATGACGTGGTGTAATGTCTTTGTGGCATAGGAAGATCTCGAGAAAAGAGGTGTAGACCAAGCAACAATATTCAGCAGCAACTAGAGACGAGAAAGATAAAGTGACCCAGGGCTGTTGTCCCATGCAAGATGTTACGAAGTGAGTCTACTGACCACTTGCGTAAGAGGAATGCCAAAACAAATCGATACAAGTATTCTGATTGTGGTGGGTATACATTCGATTCTCGCAAAAAAATGTATTTCTAAACTTGTTTCAATGATGACATGGACTACTACACCAATTTCCACCAGTATCTAGAAAATTCCTCTTAGTGCTCTTACTGCTACTGAAACACTCATCACAAATCAGACACGATTTTACCATCGCAAATGAGACTGTATGTTTCAAGAGACCTTTTCAAGTCTCCAAGTGTATGATGTATACAAGCAGACTGAAGCTAGAAATGAAAATTTGTGCCAAGGCTGCTATTCGAACCTGGGCCTCCTGCTCAATAGGCAGATGCGCTAACCACTTCGCCAGTCTGGCAAATGGTTTTGCGCGACTTTACTCATTACCTTAACACACTTACTTCCCTCCTCAATCCAAATTCCCATTCACACCTCAGCCCACTTGCTGTTCCCCCTCCCCTCCCCCCCGAAACTCGAACAAAATTGCAGAGCCTCTCCAACTGTATTGGAATAGCACCCCAGCATCAAACGAAATAGGGGAATACCTGAAACCCAGACATAGGTGCTTTAACCAAATGAAACTATACATTTCAGAGACCTTTTCATTGCTAAAACATCTGTCATGTTCTACCAACACAGGTGTCCTGCTCACTCGAGTTTAAGGGGAATACTAAGTGAGCTGAGACGTGAATGACAATTTGGGTTCAGGAGAGGGCATCCCTTTAGCTGTGCCAACCCACTGTGCCAGGATGGCATAGTGATTAGTTCTTTTACCTAATGAGCAGGAGACCTGAGATTGATTCCTGGCTTGGTACAAATTTTCATTTGTCTCTTCAGTCTGCTCACATACATCAAAGATGTTTCAGGGGTAAAAGGGTCTTTGGAACCACACAGTTTCATTTTATTAAATCACATGTGCCTGGATTTCAGGCAGGATCCCGCATTTCGTTCGATGCTGAGGTGCTATTCCAGTACAGTTTGAGAGCCCCTGCAATGTTGTTCGAGTTTAGGGGGAATACCAAGTAGACTGAGGTGTAAATGGAAAATTGCACTGAGGAGGGAGGCGTGCAAAGCCACTGTATCAGAGTCGTGTAGTGGTTATTACATCTGCCTAGTGAGCAGGGAACTCGGATTAAAATTCCAACCTTGGTACAAATTCTCATTCGTTGCTTTAGTCTGAATGTATATTTTATTGTAGCATATTGTGTTAATTCTACAGTTATTAAAATGTCACAGAGTTGACAGTGTACAAATATGAGATGTTTTTAATGAGTATCTTAGAAAAAAAAAGTTTTTCCATTTCCCTTAAATGACTCATTGACTGGAAACTTTATGTTTACACGTGAAGCTACCTGCAAGAAAATGTCTTTTTTTTAAAAAAAAAGGAAGGAATTTCTTCCCTATTTTTCCAGTTCTGTGGACCAGTTCCTTTGCTGGCACTTTTTCCTCACTCTATAGCACTCGAAGCATAATCTAGCTCTTGTATTGTCTGCCTTGATAGCTGATGGATTACAAATAATTGAGAAGGGCCAGCTGCTCGCCAAGTTTCCTATTCCTGCAGGGGTAATCTATGCTGATAGAAGGGGTAGGAGGGGGGCTGGGGGGAAACTCCTGTCCCCGCTGTAGATCCCCCTCTCCACTTGCCTATGCAGCCTGTTATTCCAAGCCCTTCTCTTTTCTTATGCAACTGAGGACAGATATTACAAAAACCAGAACTGGACTCTCGACGATTCCTTAAGTCCACCTCTTGCCTGTCTGCATAACAAGACTTCATTAATTGTCAGCCAATCTTTCCTTTATTCTTCTTAAGTGAGATCATCTTTCTTATTAATGCATTATTCCTTTCTTTGCATTTTCGTGGAAATGTTGGAAGTATCGTCATAATCGTAGGAAACTTTTATGGAATTATTACGTAAATAAATCTAAGTTAGTTTTGCATTAAAGATTGTGATTCAGTCCCCATTTCAACGCATATCGCATCTTTCAGTTTACGACTTTTAACCTAAAGGTGAATACACACCTCGTTCCAAAACAATAACCTTGTGAAATAATATTCAACAGAACTCTCAAATTAATGTCCATAAACCAAACATACATGTAAACAGCCTTATTCTAGCTTTACTTTGACTATTTCACAATCCTTTGTTCTTATCACCTTAATTAGTACTTAATTTACTGCATCTGGCTGCTTTCTTTTCCATGATAGCTCTCGTGACTGCGTAGTCCTTTCCGTTTCAAAACCAAAGAGAAGCATAATTTTATATTCAGCTAGCGCTCATGGGATCTTAGTCGATTTTACCACGCCCACATCAGGAAAAATAATCTGTATCTGCATTAATAAAATAGCTATAAAACCATGAAGTCTCTCTATTTGTCTCTTTGAACACCGTGATCTCCAAAACTACTAGCAGAAGTTTTATAGGGGTTTTCAGAGGTAATTTGTGTGTAAGACGGGAGACGGGACGACGCAAAGGGTTTATTTTATCAGAATCGAATCATCGCAAAAATGTACCGTAATTTAAAGTTTTATCTAAAAGAGAACACGGCAATCTACGAAACCACTACGTGAATTTTCATGGGATTTCCGTAGGTAACTTGAGGAACGTATAGGCTTTATTTCAACAAAATCGTATTGCGGGAAGAAAAGATATTGTGATTTATAACTATATCTAAAAATGTCGTGTCTGTTTTGTATTTGGACGCGCTAATCTTCAAAACTACTCAAAGAATTTTCATGGTTTATTCTCAGGTAACTTGAGCGTAACTTGGGTCAACATAGAGGCATTACTTCACGAAAATTGGGTCACGGAAAAAGAGTTCCAGCAAGTATGAAGAACGGAATTCAACACAGGAAAATATACTTTTTTTTTTTAAGAAAGCTGTTTACTCATCGGCGTTTGAACAGTATCACCGAAACGTGGATAAGCCTTCTACGACTTTCTTTTTATTATTTCGGCAACTTTAATTACGCAAATGTAGGAGAGTTGAATTAGTTTAATGTGATATTTATTATAACAGTGACATGATGTGGTGAGTTCACTTCTTTTCCTTAATTCTCTTATAATCTAACTTGCTGCTGATAACTTTCAGTTACCTCCGTGGATTATTTTAGAAGCGAGGACAGCTGTTAACGTGAGACTGGCATCGTGAGGCCCGACGGAACGAGCCACGGGGGGTTGGAGGCCTACCGGACCGTGTCGGAAGCAGGGAAGAAGGGCGAGATGGGGCGCCCATATCCTCCCCATGGGATAGAAATCGCTCGGGTGGACAGAGCACTGGCAGGGAAGCCATTGTAGCTTATGGTGTTCAGTGGGTGGTCAAGATAAAAAGGCCTTAATTCCAAAAAAACGTAACTCTGCCAGTAGTTGACAGGGACTAGGAGCTTGTGAAATAACGTACTTGGGTGATACATCTTCTGCTGTTCCTAAAACACTCGAAAACAGGTGACGTCTACTTTATGGATCGACACTCTAGCAGACTTCTTACAAAACCCGTAATACGAGGCTAACTGATGGCATAATGAGCACCGATTGGCGTGTTAATTGTGACATCATGTTGGTGTAACACATGGCGGAAGCCTGCCGTCCTGTTGGCGTTTCGGCGTTTTGGGGCGTGGAACGTTGCCTGTGTAACAATTGTACCACTGGGCGGCACTGTAAACCTTTCATGGATCTATAGTGTTGGTGGAAAGAGAGCGACAAGCTTAGATTTTAGAGGTTTGAAACAGGGAGTCGATCGGGTGACGTGGGCAGGAAGGGGTCGATGGGAAGACGTGGACGAGGAGAGTCGTATCTGATCGAGAGATATGGAGGGTAGATTGCAGCTGTGCTCTCAAGGCGTTGCTTCGCTGTGACTCCACACTATTCACAGTTCAGATAGGGTTATGGTAAGCATCGCTTAAAGCTCCGGCGTATCCGGGGAAACTGAGAGTGCAGCTGCAAGATAGCTTCCACTGGTCATTTATCAGTGGTTCCTCAGTTGTGCTGGATCTTTGAGTGTTGGTTCTAGACAAACTGTCACTATGTCCTCACAGTCAGGCTATTGTGCCTGTCTCAAAGAATTAGGGTCGAGATTTGATTCAACACCTCCTACTTCAGTAACTCTTCCTACTCAGAGCGGTAGTTAGCGGTACGTAAAGCAGAGAACATCTTAGTAACGTTCTTACGTAATGCGTTAATATTCTCATGTTTCGAAAATAAACCATAGCATTATATAAATTTTGAATTAATTATCACCAGCAGTTCCTTTCAATGATAATGTTACGACAGTTCTCCACCTTCATATTCTTTGCTAGGGCCAGTCACTCAAAGCGTTAGTAAATCTGTTGCACACAGTAAATTCAGTACTGGATCTCAAGGAATGTCTGATTCTCCATTAATTTCAGATTCAAATAGGTGGCACATTTCTCTCTCATTTGGGATTTTGCATAAACTGGATTACCCTTATTAAGGGGGGACTGAAATAGGACATTCTGGAAAGTAATTAGACGACGCACTTCTTTTATTTCAATGAGTCTTTAACGAGGCACATTTCATACTGCAGTGGTCTTTATAACAACTTTGTTGTTGCGAATAAATAACGCATGTATTTGTTTCAGCTTTCCGTCTATGTTTCGTGGATTCTGTTCCACATCTGTTGTGACTTCGGTTGCTTGTGTCAGTCGTTATTTGCTTTGTAATATTAGCGTTGGAAAATTTTTGGATGTGATTTCTGTGGGCATATCGACAAGGGATTTGTTAAATAAGGTGATAGGTATAGAGATGAGCTGTAGCGATATTGCTTTCTTGTTCATGTTAAAGATAGTGACAGTTTATCAATTGAATGATAACACCGAGTGAGGCACTATCAGAACAATAACAGATGAAGAATAAGATGATGAGTATCATGAAGCACTTTCAAGGTAAGGTAGATGGTGATTTCGCAGAGGAATATGATCTTTTTCATGGAACGGTCGAATCCGAACATGAGCGATAATGAAGTACTTGAGTTAGATCACATCCAAACGCTTGATGAATTTAGTAATGCACAAGTAAAGAATAAGAAGGATGAAGACAAGTTCGCTACACAACACGTCGAACATGTCGAAGTTATTTGAAATTGTGAGATAGAAGAGAGCAGTAGGCCATAAACGCCAGAGAGGTGATATGCTCAAATGAGTTCACAAATATTAGGCAAATATTGAATAACGAAAGTAACTGTGGAATACTAAATTCTTAAAGAAAATGTACGATGATGTGCAGAAGAGGACCGACTTCATAAGGAAGGACATACAACAAATGCAGACACGAACAGATGAAATACAAAATGAAGCAAAAGAAGTACAGAAATGGACAGATGAAATGCAGAAGATAGAACAAGGAACTAGGAAATAAATAAGAGTCGAAGCAGAATACAGAAGAAATTACAAGAAGATAGAAAAGAAATTAGAGGTGAAGGAGAGAAGTTCAGGTTAATGGCAGGACAAGCACTGAAAGCGGCTCAAGAAAATAACACCAGAATCAGTCACCAAAATGAGAAAATTACCGAAGGAATCGAGGGAAGAGATGCAAAAATTAACCATTAGAATTAAAAACGTAAAGTAACTACACATCAGGTTACATATCTGCAACAAGATCAGATGAAATTGCTTAGGGGGAGGAGAAAATAGAGAAGCGAGTGTTCAAGACCGTGAAGCGGATAGAAATGGTTAAGGGCAGTTCAACAGCCAGATAGAAAAAAGCGAAATCAACTACAATTTCAAAACCGTGAGATGAACGAATAGGAAATCCGAAAAGCGGGTATATGCTCAAACGTTACTAACCCAGTATCTGTAGCAGAATGCCAGGGTATGTGGGGATCTCTTTAGTTCCAGACAAGCAGAATAGGATAAAGGACAGAAGAGAAGAAAGGAGGAGTCACATAAAATTCAGAGGAAACTTCGAAGGATGGAATCGCTAGCAGTAGGAACAGAAACTGATTCTAGTGATACGGGCCACTGCAAGCCACTGAGCAAAAGTCGTGGTGTCGGAGGGAGCGAATGGAATTCGGGAACAGTAATGATGATATCTATCCTTCATGTAGAATCTCAGTGAGAAGAGATAAGAGCATCGGGAAGAGCTGTGAGGTCGCGTAGAAGAGAAGAAGACACATGATTACAAACGCTTCACATCAGAATGGAATTCCCAGAACTATTAGTATAGTGAAAAAATGCTTCACCTTGAAACTTTGACAGCGCAATATGATCTGTCATTATCACCTTCTTGGCTTTTAGCACACCGATTGATATTTCTTTGTGCACACCTTGAAGGAGTGACAGTGAAAAGAACTAGAGGAATATCTGCGATTTGTAGCTGGTATCATGAATTAATTAGAGACACGAGAACGTGTGAAGCACAATATGATAATGTGAAAGGATAATAACATCCTGTGAAATGTTTTGAAGTGATTGTTGAGAAGAACCTATACTTAATCATTCCTTGTAGTCCAAGTAGCATTACTGATACTACTATATGGAACGTCTGACAAATTACCGACAGGTACTAGAAACTCGAAGAAATGAAGATATGAAAGCATTCAAGAGCACACTCTATGAAATCGAATTTGCATTTCATGATCACAGTATTAGAGAATGAAGGAAAGAGCACAAAAACTTCAGCAGACCTCCACAACGCTGCAATAACATCAAGTGCAAAAACAGGAAAGGAGCACCTGTGGGAAGAAATCATTTGAAAGGTTTGTCAGCATTGGAAATCATTTCCGTAATTAGACATCGCAGAGAGTAGGCTGGAAAAATTACCTTCACCATAACAATGGCTGGCGTTTCAAACAGACTGGACCACAAGAAGGGAAGGAAAGCACAGAAATTATAAAAACAGGCCACTGAATCCAAAAAGTGAGGAACACGGCAATAGCTCATCGCAACATGAACTAATCTTAATAGCGGGTACGGCTACCAAAACAGCTGCAGAACATGCGGAATCAGCCATATAACCTTCCGCGAGTGTGAGTACGACATATCGAAAGTGCAGTTGTAGGAAGAAGAAATCTGCTGGTGTACGCCAGATTGGTCATACTAAACTCTTCTCGGAGTAAGTTACAGGTTGATAATACCGGGAAATCAGTGTATGAAAGAGCACATTTTACTTGGACAAGAAAAGTGCTAAATAAGAAAGTGAACATGTTAAAATGCCTAGCATCTTTTGGAGGTGAATGGTGATGATTAAGTCTGGAAATAAGTTGTGGTACATAGTCTAGGATTAAAAGTAATCAGGAAGACAGGGGGAGAAGATACGTCTGGGAATGCTGATATTTTTCCTTGGTCAAGGAGAAGAGATATAGTTAGCTACCAGGATGCACTGAAGATGGCTAATGACATTATGATGTTAAATCTAAGCTAGGAAACCAGCAGTGTAATTCGTATCAGAGTGACTGCTGAAGAGGAAGAAAAATGGTTCAAATGGCTCTGAGCAATATAGAACTTAACTTCTGAGCTCATCAGTCCCCTAGAACTTAGAACTACTTAAACCTAACTAACCTAAGGACATCACACACATCCATGCCCGAGGCAGGATTCTAACCTGCGTCCGTAGTGGTCGCGCGGTTCCAGACTGAAGCGCCTAGAACCTCTCAGCCACCCCGGCCGGCTGCAGGGGAAGATTTCACACTGAAACCCATAGATAGTATTTCATGAGTTGCTTGCTTGTCCTCTAGTTGGTAAGAAGTTTGTGTAGGAACTTACACTTTTTTTTTTTTTTTTCGCGACGGAGGACCGAGTTTTTGACGACATGGTAGAGACGTTGTACTGATGTCCTCACCAGAGTTGTGGTTGGACAATATTTATTGGGAACTGAGTACATTGAGACGTTTCAGCATTATGATAGTTCAATGGGGACAGTACTATTGATTTTGTTATAAGAGCACAATATGTGCACCTCCTTGATTAGCAAGCGAAGTCTCTTGTCTTGCAAGATATGTAAAGGGCAACTGGACAACAAGGGAATGTTGTTGTGGTCTTCAGTCCTGAGACTGGTTTGATGCAGCTCTGCATGCTAGTCCGTCCTGTGCAAGCTTCTTCATCTCCCAGTACCTACTGCAACCTACATCCTTCTGAATCTGCTTAGTGTATTCATCTCTTGATCTCCCTCTATGATTTTTACTCTTCACGCTGCCCTCCAGTACTAAATGGGTGATCCCTTGATGCCTCAGAACATGTCCTACCAACCGATACCTTCTTCTGGTCAACTTGTGCCACAAACTTCTCTTCTCGCCAATCCTGTTCAATACTTCCTCATTAGTTACGTGATCTACCCATCTAATCTTTAGCATTCTTCTGTAGCACCACATTTCGAAAGCTTCTATTCTCTTCTTGTCCAAACTATTAATCGTCCATGTTTCACTTCCATACATGGCTACACTCCATAGAAATACTTTCAGAAACGACTTCCTGACACTTAAATCTATACTAGATGTTAACAAATTTCTTTTCTTCAGAAACGCTTTCCTTGCCATTGCCAGTCTACATGTTATATCCTGTCTACTTCGACCATCGTCAGTTATTTTGCTCCCCAAATAGCAAAACTCCTTCACTACTTTAAGTGTCTCATTTCCTAATTTAATTCCCTCAGCATCAGCCGACTTAATTCGACTACATTCCATTATCCTCGTTTTTGTTGATGTTCATCTTATATCAATACTAGTGAATAAACAGGGCAGAGACGAAAGACTGTCAATAGCAATCCGGCCAACAACTGTATCCTGTCAGATTTGATGTGGAATATTTTTACATAATATTGTTTTGTTTATATTTGTTTAGAATTCAGCAGGCTGGAGACGTGCGAGATGTATGAGGCTGAGAAACTAGAGGGTCACAAACGAGTATGAAAACACAACAGAAAATATCCAACCGGTTCTCAAATGAGCTCTCGCTTGACACCACTGCAGTCGCAAATGGTGGTGATTTGGGATCAGTGAAACACATGCTACAGTGAGCCTGGCTCGGAGCTATCCTCGATGTAACCGATTTTTTAACAGTTCGTTGTATCGCTGTAGTGCCGACCGCTACTCAAAGTACTGCTGCAGATGCAGATCTATACTGAGCACGATGGTCTTTCCTCTCGGCAGTGCCACGTAGCTTCACGTAACCACTCCTGTCAACAATCAAGCACAGTGGTCGCATTCCTTCCAAGTCTTTCTGCAGTATCGCAGAAGCAACGTTCAGCTTTTCTTAGCCCTGTTACACGACCTTGTTCCAGCTCAGTGAACTGCTGATAACGGCTTCCATATCGCCTTAAAGGCATTCGTGACTAACATCAACTCACCACATATACTCTCAAAAGTAACTAACACTCACGACCATTACATTACTATCGCCATTCTTATGCGACTGGCGCGAAATCTGGATAGACATCATCTTTTAGATGTAGCAACACATCAATCACCTTTCGTTTATGTCGTACAAATGCTGCTTCGTATTTTTCTGTCTAAGAAAAGATCCCTCATTGTGGGCGGCCGATTGTATTTCTGGCGCCACTAACCGATCCCCCTTTCCCTGTTTCACTCACGAATGGCGCATGGGAAGAATGAGTGTCAGTAAGTCCCCTTATTAAATCTAATTTGTCGCATTTTCTCGTTGTGCTCATTTTGCGAGATACGAGGGTCACTCCAAAACAAATACACACTACTTTTTAAAAATCTATCTTCTATTCTACATGTTTGAAAGTTTAACAGTGTGTAGATACATCCTTTAGGAACAGTATTTTCACTTCTCCACATAATTTCCGTCCCTCTCAACTGCCTTACACCATCTTGGAACCAGCGCTTGTACACCCGCAAGATAAAATTCTGGACGAACCTGTTGAAGCCACTGTTTAGCAGCGTGCACAAGGGAGTCATCATCTTCAAACCTTGTTCCACGAAGAGAGTCCATCAGTTTTCCAAAGAGATGATAGTCACATGGAGCCAGGTCAGGACTGTAACCCGGGTGTTTCAGTGTTGTCCATCCTAGTTTTGTGATCGCTTCCATGGTTTTTGACTGACATGTGGCCGTGCATTGTCTTGCAACAGCAAAACATCCTGCTTTTGCCGATGTGGTCGGACTCAGTCGAGCTTGAAGTTTCCTCAGTGTCGTCACATATGCATCATAATTTATGGTGGTTCCACTTGGTATGATGTCCACAAGCAGGAGGCCTTCGGAATCGTCACCATAGCCCTAACTTTTCCAGCAGAAAGTGTGGTTCTGAATTTTTTTTTCTTGCTTGAAATTGTATGATGCCATTCCATTGATTGCCTCTTCGTCACTGGTAAAAATGATGGAGCCATGTTTCATCACCTGTCACAATTCTTCCAAAAAATTCATCTCCACCAAGAATTAGCTGCACACCGTTTTTCTTGTTTCTTTGTGAGCCACTGTCAACATCCTGGGAACACACCTGGCACAAACCTTTTTTAACGCCAACACTTTCAGTATTCTGCAAACACATCTTTCCCCTATCCCAATGTAGCGTGACAATTCGGTCACTGTGATGTGTGTGTCAGCACTCATCAATTCGTTAACTCCCTGCACATTGTCTGGAGTGTATGCAGCACTAGGCCTGCCGCTGCGAGGACAATCCTCAATATTTCCGTGCCCGCTTTCATCACGTAACCTGCTTGCCCACCGAATAACTGTACTGCGATCGACAGCGGCATCTCCATACACCTTGTGGATGTTTCCCACTGTCTCGTTTTCACAGCACAGGAATTCTATGACAGCACGTTGCTTCTGACGAACGTCAAGTGTAGAAGCCATCTTCAAGACATGCTGTGATGGCGCCGCTCACGGGAACAGGTTGAACTAAGTTTGAAAACAAGCGGGAAGGATGTATCTACACACTGTAAAACTTTCACACATGCAGAATAAAAACTGTATTTTTACAAAAATTGTGTGCATTTCTTTTGAAGTGACCTTCGTATATGCGGCAGGAAGTAATATGTTGTCCAACTGTTCCAGGAAATAAGTTTCTCGGCATTTCAATAGTAAATCTCTCCGTGATGCTCAATGCCTCTTGAAACGTTTGCCACTAGAGTTAGTTGAACACCTCTGTAACGCTCTCGCACCAACTAAACGATCACGTTACGAAACGCGGCGCTCTTCATTGGATCTTCTCTATCTGCTCTATCTGCATTCCGAGACAGGCGGATTATACTCAAGAATTGGAGAAACAAGCGTCCTGTAAGCCACTTCCTTAGCGGATAAGTTACATAGTTACATTTCGTTAAGATTCTTCCTATGCATCTCTGTCATCTGCTTCTCTAACTGTTTGTTAAATGTGGCCGTAGGTCTTAGGGTCACTTTTGGATTGTTACTGCTAGATATTTTTTCCAGCAGTTTGTGAGCAATAGAGTCGTCGTACAGTACTGGATTTCTTTTCCTACGTGTGCGCAATGTGTTACATTTTTTGACGTTCACCGTCAACTGGCACAGCCTGCGTCATAAATCAACACGCTGCTGGTCATTCTGAAAATCTGTGCAGTCTTCTGGCGCGCTACTTTCGTCTGTACACCAGCGTCATCTGCGACCAATCTTAATTAACTTCCGACTTTTCGTTTTAATATACATTGTAAACACTAACGACACCATGAAACTTCTTGGCGTCCTCCGGGAATTGTCTTTACATCCGTCGATTTCATTCCGTTAAGTGCAACGTGCTGAGTTCTATATGAACAAAGTCCTGAATACAGTCACAGATCTAGTTCGAAGAGCGAGACGAATTTCGCAAGATTTCTGTTTGCAGAATTCATGTTGAGAGGAGATTTTCTTTTTGCAAAAACATGATAATTCTTGAGCATAAAATATGTCCCATAATGCTACAAAAGATCGACGTGAACGATATAGGCCTGTAATTGTGTGCATTCTCCTAAGACAAGATGTGTAAAATACCTATAGAAAGACCGTCACTCGCTGTTTGTATAATCAGGTAATAATCGTGTTCTTATCCCTGTTTTCGATGGCTGCTTATTTTTTCTTTGATATGTGTACCCCACGCTTCAGCGTCAAAATCTGTAAACAGTAAGTTCACAAACACAACACATTTATGAAATAAAAATGAACAAAATGAAATTTGCTGTGGAGACTATTCCGCAATGCTCACAGTCTTCTGGGATCCTAAGTTGATTATGTACCATACCGATCAGTGTACCTGCGCATCTCCTTACGCTCTTCCTCATCATATCAACTCTGCATTAGGTATTTTTTGGTGTTGTGATTTTCTCCGACGTTGTAGAAATGTCGTGATGCATTTAAAAACTTGAGTATTATGCAAAACAAATTACATCCATTCACTGTTTTTTCCTTTTTTTGTATTGGACATGCTAATTAGAATAGGATACCCTTTTGTAAATCATAATGGGACCCTTATCAATGTAAAATAAACTTGATAATCTTATTTTGTTTTGATAACCATTTTATTAGTACAATATCGAGATGGATATGTATCAGTAATGAGCAAAAACTTGATCGGCACAGGCACATACGTCATAGGGAGCTGGCGGCATGTGTCGTCACGGCCACCCGCCGAGAAGCGATGGACCAAGTAGTGGAAACCTGGTGACCGGCCTTTCACTTTCGTTGGCACACGCCTGGAGAAAGAAGTCACTGCGGCAGGCTTGTTCAGCTGGCAGTCTATTCCCCTAAAGCTGGAGTCGGCTGAGGAGAACAAGACAGTGGTCTCTCTGTCACAAGACGACGATTCTGTTCTATGGGACGCAGCGGGTGTGAAGGTTAACATTCTAAAACTTCGCTGGGCAGTGCAAGAAGACAATTTGGAAACCCAACTATATGCTATGTAGCCATGTAGGAAATGAATATTTCTTCCTACAGAGTCTGTACAGAGAGGTACCAAAAATATGAAGAACTTATACCCTCTCAAACCTTGTGAGAGATTCAGAAGCCAGTCCGGTTTGGAGGGTTATTATTACGTGGCGGTTTGTTTGTGTTTACATGTTCAAAATGGTTCAAACGCCTCCGAGCACAATGGGACTTAACATCTGAGGTCATCAGTCCCCTAGAACTTAGAAGTACGTAAACGTAACTAACCTAAGGACATCACACACATCCATGCCCGAGGCAGGATTCGAACCTGCGACTGTAGCAGTCGCGCGGTTCCGGACAGAAGCGCCTAGAACCGCTCGGCCACCGCTGCCGGCTGTTTACATGTCCTGCATGAGATTGTTTGCCATTGCGCACCAGCCTCCGTTATGACCATGATTGCTATTGTAGATGGTACTGATTCGCCACCAACCCCGTTAGGGCTGCACTTATCGTCCTTGTGTATCAAATATAACGAGTCCAGAACGTACGTGCGGTGGCAACTTGGACTTCAACAACTTATACATTCGTTCGGTATCGGCTCATCCCAGTACCGAGTTTTATTTAAGTAGCGCTCATAATATTTTCTATAGTTGCTTTGTATTGTATTCTAGAACTCCGGAACGTATATTTGTTTCTGTAATTTCTTGATATGACACAGACCAGTGGTTATTTAGGAGGGCTCTTTCGAATTCTGCACATGTAGTGCATTTGTCAATGGATCCATTACACCTCACCATGTATGTATGCCATGACAACCTTTTATTTTTTGTTGGTCAATCCACGTTTGTGGTAAACACCTTTGAAACTTCTCATGAAGACATTAGGATGGAATGACTTCTTTTCTGGTAGGAATGCCTGAAATACCTATGTTTCAATAGGCTCCCTTCAACTAATATTGGTCTTGCCCCCATCTGGTTAAACGTATTATCAGTGCCAAAACTAATTGGTCCAGGTTCTTCCCTATATCCAGCGTGCGTTACGAAACATCAAGTACACATACTATTGACGGTTCATGAACTACATCCTTTACGACTGCTATCTCTTGCCGTAAGTTGCTGACTTGTGGTTTTTCTTGTCCTAACTTATGTTTCACACGATTACTACGGGTACTACAGTCATGTACTGTTTCTTGATTTACGTACATTCTGTGCTGCGACACGTAATTCAGTGATAAGAGATCGATTTATATGATCCTGCACTTCCAGGCAAGTGGAAACATCATTTGTCAGTTCCTGATGCATCGTGTCAAAAATTTCATGGATTTTGTTTACGCGTTCCATAGTTAAAGTTTATAACTGGTTCGCAGGATGCTGTATATAAGTTTTCGTATTCGTCTGTTTTGTTTTTACTGTGCCAGCTTCACCTGATAATTGTTGTATTGTCATCAGTAACGTGCAGTAGTTTCTTGTAATACATTTATGTCAATAGTATCTACTGCGAAATTTGTGGCCGTTCTATCTGATTGTTCTTCGCGATGTGCTCAAATATAGTTTTTTTTTGTCCTGGTGTTAGTTTCTCGAAATTCTACTTTATTCGTGTATGTATTTTACTGTCAAGATTCGTACCATAAGTTCGAAATTGTTTCTCAATTGGTAGGACTGTTCTTTGTGTGCTTGCCTCGTTAACTATCGAAATTTTGTTCCATAAGCTCGAAACAGTTCTTTACTTGAACATGTTCCATCATATTTTCTAATTTTTGAAATAGTGAAGTCATAGAATCTGGCGCTACAGATGGTTCTTGCGGAACTGTTTCTACTGGGTCCGCATGAATTTCCGCTTCAAGCTCATTAGCGGTCGCTTTTACATCTTCGGTGTCCTGTTGCTCCATGTTGCCATTTTCGACATTTTCTAGAATCTGAACTGCAGCTACAGGATCCATGGTTTCGCTTTTAATAGTTTTAGTCATAACAAAAAATATGCCTTAAAGTTTAAGTTCACTCGATTTGCTTGCAGTAGCGTATTTATAAATCCCGCAAAAGGTATTATTAAATTATTTCACTCAACTCGTGAGAAGAAACACGTTGCAGTTTCAAACAAACTAGCGTCGCATTGATACCGTAACGCACCAGCAGCCATCTGGCTGTCACAAATTTTGAGTTCAACGATGCTTGTAATTAACATATTTGCAACTTAAAGGCTGCAGGCCCTCTCCAGGAACCACACGTTTGTCCGGCCTCTCAGCACACATTCCTCCATTGTGGTTCCACCTACGGTACAACTATCTGCATTGCCATCTATGTCAATGTCCATGGTACAAGGAGAGTAGCGGAGTTAATACATATTTTACCACAAGTGTACACTTCTACCTTCACTTCATCAGACTTATCACTACAGTGGAATATCACTCCAAATCGTTTTTAACTGAAAAGGGCTACGTTGTACTTTATAATTTTAGTGCAACTTCTTCACCTGTTCTTCTGTAAACAAGTTTATTCTAAGGTTAAATATTCCACAAACTGCTGACTCAACTCAACCTTAACACTGCACCTATGGTTTATTTTCAGTTTTCTCTATAACGTTAAACGTTACCCATTCGCCTTATTCAGCCATTGGCTAGAATCTTAATTTTTAGGCTTGTTAATAGCAATATGGGCATATAAACTATTTGTAGTATTGGATGTTAATTTTCAATGTAATGAAGTGATCAGAGCTACAATATTTTAAGTTATTCCAAATTTTAAAACAGTGTCAACCCGGGAACTCATATTTACTGTCTTTCCCAAAGGCAAGAAGAAACAAAGCTTACGAGGTCATAGAAAATGTTTGGAAGGCAGAGAACTAACTCAGGCTCACGACAGGCTAAAAATGTTAGAATGTGATGCA
This sequence comes from Schistocerca gregaria, assembly GCF_023897955.1. NCBI lineage: Eukaryota > Metazoa > Arthropoda > Insecta > Orthoptera > Acrididae > Schistocerca > Schistocerca gregaria. Next base: position 873,690,556 of record NC_064922.1, read on the forward strand.
ATAGTTTGGCAAGTTTTGGGAATAAAAATAAAATGTGAATATCATATTTGCCTGTAAGAATGCAAATACAGAGATATGCGTGGAAGCACAGTTAGCGGTTTACAATATTTAATGGGATTAGTGGAACTTATTCTGTCTGGTGTTATCCCAGTTTGGATTTACACCTGATCAATACTCATCATGCATTTCACTTTTGTTTCAATGGCTGGATTCCCCCACCTCTCCTCAATCCAGTCACACTAAGAACTCACCTTTTTCAGTATATTCCCAGTTACCGACACAAAGCAAAAGCGAGCATATTTGTTTAAAAATTAAGTTCTTTAAAAAATAATGTTATTGCAGTAAAGTACTTTATGAAATATCTCAATGGTTAAACTGGTTTCAAAGCTGCCATTTTCAATAGCTCATGGTAAATTTTTGGAATGACACAGCACAAAATGCGGTAAGTCACCTTTCCTGTCAGGCTCCTTTAACGACTGATAATTCGAACCTGTGTTATTCTTTGAAATATTTCTGTAAATATTTGACTAAAACGAATTGAATTGTTACAACACAACCTTAATGTAGAGTGTGCTAACTGTCTGCAACTTGTGCAATTTAGCTGCATCTTTGGTTCCTGCAGTTTGCGTTTGGGAGGCGCCGGTAGGCAACCAGCGCAGCATTGCCGTAAACGAGTTCGGGTAAGCTTCTAATTATTTATTCAGAATTATAGCACTGGCAGCAGTGTAACTGAAGCAGTAAAAGTTTTGCAAAAATGGAAAATAATCATTTCACAGCAGTGTCCTACTGCTGATTCGATCTGTTATGCTGCCATTCGTTACGAGCAATCCAGGGGTTATTTATAACAGGATAACGTTCGCTCACATACCGAACTTGTAACCAAGATGTTTGACAGAGCATCGACGTGTTGCCTTGGTCTGCTCGATCACAGATCTACCTCCAGTCGAAGACATATGGGACATCATCGGTCAACTCCAGCGTCATCCACAGACAGCATGAACTGTCCCTGTATTGATCGACCAAGATTAACAGGCATTGAATTCCATCTCACAAACTGACATCTGATACGGGCACAACACAAAGCATACATGTTTGCAACCTTCCATTCAACATTCTGGCGGTTAAACCGGTTTTTAATGTACCAGTATTTCTCATTTGCAATGTCTTATCTCGCGCTTACATTAACCTGTGCTCTTGCAATGTTGATCACTTAAATAGTTTTACATAGACAAATGTATTACATAAATTCCGTTACTCTGCGTTAATTACTTGTAGGTGTTGTGATTATTTTCCGTAAGTGTATGTTTCGACCTGATAATAATTTTAGTTTGGAACATTCCGGAATTAATACAAATTATTAATATAAAAATTTTTGCTCTTTTAAGATACCGTAACTGAGTGAAAAACTTTGATCTGAGAACAATACACATTCAAACATTTCTTCCTCCCACTAGACACACGCCTTAGGTAGAACGTAGACTCTGGGGCTGTCGGTAAACCGTCTGTGTACTTACATAGTCTCACGTAATTCGACCTGTTACGGCAGTGGTACACAAATGATATATTGGCCTTACAAGAATGCAAGTGGTTATACGTTTTGGGAATGGCGCGGTCTGATCACTCAGAATATTGTACATTTAATGACAACTGCCAGGCAGACTTATGGCGGTATAAATTTACAGAGTGTACAGCACATGTGTAAGAACTGTCCAGTATTCTATGTGACTTCCGTGACGTAAACACTTCCAATAACAGTCGCGAACAGAGAGACCAAGTAACCAGTGTCTGAGGTTGGGAGCCTATTAACTGCTGGCTGTGTGTGAGTTACTGCACTCAAACTTTCGCTCAGGATCAGATCCTACAGGTAGCCGCCATACAAGGCACTATGTTCCATCCTCATCATTTGGATCGATGGAAGTACCAGGGTTTCTGAATATCCCCTTTCAGACATTTTACAGTACTGGCCATTAAAACTGCTACACCAAGAAGAAATGCAGATGATAAACGGGTATTCATTGGACAAATATATTATACAGGAACTGACATGTGATTACATTTTCACGCAATTTGGGTGCATAGATCCTGAGAAATCGCTACCTAAAACAACCACCTCTGGCCGTAATAACGGCCTTGATACGCCTGGCTATTGAGTCAAACAGAGCTTGAATGGCGTGTACAGGTACAGTTGCCCATGTAGCTTCAACGCGATCTAAACATTCGTGGTGGTGTCTGTTTGTTCTATATCGTGTCTCCCTACCACCTTCGCGCAACGACGCTCTGAGCGTGTTTTTTAGGGAATTAACTAGTTTGAACCTGGGACCTGTTGCTCGTAAGGAGACGCCAGACCACACATGACATGCAGAATTCAGAAGAGTTCGGTGAGACTAGCGATGATATAACCAAATACTTAATGATCTCAGCGTCAGCTCCACTGCACTCCCTGTAAAAGAATCTTAATATTAACTAAATTTAGTGGAAAGGGTTCAAGGCTTTCCTATTTTTAGTTAGCTGGTAAAATAACGTCGAAAAAGCAGTTAAGTTTACCATTGGAAATTTTATTCTTCTCACAAAACATCGTTTATAAATTGCACTACTGATAAAAGGAAATGTTTTAATACAGGATGGTAGAAACCAACTGCGTTCAACAAAAATGTGAACGAATATTCCCTGAATGGGTTTCCAAGTTCTACAATTGATCGAAGGATGACCTATGCCATATCACATCTATAATCTAGGTTTAATTTAAGTACCACAAAAGACAAAACTATCAAAATGGTCTACAGTGACCCTCAATTATCTTTACTTACTTATCTAACTTGTCGTAAATTACAGTGGCTGATGTGGCTTCTCAACAACTATATAAAAGAAAAATCATCGCGTTTCAGATCTGTTCTTCAAGTGGCAAATGTGAACACCATAAGTCTTAATTAACGATCGACACTAGTATTACGCAAAAAAGGGGGTGTAACAGATGAGACTTCTGCAGTTCTGAGTGAAGCCTTATGCGCTCAAAAATGCGGCATCGCGTGCGTTCATTACCTTGTCGGTGTTTAGGCAGCGTCAGGGCAGCGGCGGGCAGCACAGCTCCGCTCACATCGCCATCTCGGAAGTAACTCTCCCTAACTAATCCTTACTACAATTTACCGAAGTTGGTTTAAGAAAAACTATCTCGCTATGTTTTCATCTGACCAATCAGGGTCTCAATGTCAACCTTAAGCTCCGCCTACAAAAATTCTGTCTATCCAATGAGAAGCGTTATACTTTTCGTGGTGGGGCAACGTTTTTAAAGTTTGCAACGTAAAAGAGCCGCGAAAAACTCTCACGGTAAAACCTGCAGTTGGTGTGGTCCTTTTAGCCTTATCGTAAGATCTATACTGTTCTTCTGGAGGGCTCTATCTTTTAACATGTGCTGGGGAGTGATTCTAATGTAACAGACACGCAAAAAAGTCTCACGCTAAAACTTGCGGGTGGTAGTGGCCCTTTTTGTGTTATCGTAAGAGCTATACTGTTTTTCTGGAGGGCTCTAGCTTTTAATATGGGCTGGGGGGTGGTCCTTGACGTAACAGAGACGCAAAAAAGTCTCACGCTAAAACGTGCGGGTGGTAGTCTTAGAGGTAGGATGGCAACGTGGGTGTCCAGTCCGTCCCTTATCGTAGGGACTTCTAGCTTAACACGGTTCTGCTCTCAGCTTCTGTTCTCGTTTCTCCCCTCGGAACTGCGTTGGTCGCACAGTGGGAAGGTATGACATGCATTTAGGTATTCTTGTGTTAGTCTGTGGTATTCCATTTGCTCACTCGTTACTCATATTACTTTGGTTAATTTAATGTCACAATTTATACAGAGCTATGTGACCTACTACTAGATTTGCTTATTATGTCAGGGTTTTCATGGAAGGTGTTGTATTTGCCTGACACCTTACATATCACCACCCTTCGAGCTTAATTTTTGCACTGAATTTAGGCAATGATTGAATCGTTGTCTAAGTCAGTCAAAAATGTTCTAATTTATCTAAATTTTGTTGCACACTGTTCAGCCACGTTATTCTGTTCTATGCTAGTTTGTATTACTAATTTATATTTTTATATTCTTCCACATTATAATTAAAAATGACAAGAGAAGAATATTTTTATGCTATTATTAATTTTTAATTATTTTCTTTCTTTATTTGAGTGTGAAGTATGTTTTTTTAAGAAGTTTATTATCGAAAGTGAGGAGTCTATCACATCGATTTTCTTAGAAATATTGTTTTTATAAATGTAGTAATTAAGTAAAATCTATTCCTAACACATTTTCTAAATATCATGTAAAAGTAAAATGTTTTTGTTTCTAGACACTCATTTCAACATTGTTACACTAAGAAATAAGAATTATTTCCAAAAATTGCTTTGACAAAGAGATATACATACACAAGTATATTGAGATATTATCAATCCTAATAAGTGGTACAAATGTTAAAAAGAAAGGAAAACATTGAACAAGATAATTTTTTATTCTTTGTTTTTATAAGGAGAAAATAAATAAAATATAGTTATTGTTTTATTTTTATGAGAAGAAAATAAGAGGCATATTGTTTCTTTATATACTGTCCATTTAGAACTAATGACTTATTTTTATCGATAGTCTATTTTTTACTTAAGTCCATAGTCAATGACTGTTATTTTGTTGTTTATTAGCTGTCTGGTGTGCTTAACTTATTTAGTTTCTCACACATTTCTTTTACACAATTCCTACGTCGCATAATTTGGTTTCACACATTCACACAATCCTGTGAATGTTTAAGCATGAGGTTGGCGAATGTTTTTGCACGAAAGTGATGGACTTGAGCGAGATGGATGTGGGCAAGTATGTGATGTACAGCTTCGTTCGTCGTTCCTTGTTGGCTTTGCAAGTGTGTGTTGCTGTTGTGGAGGTCCCATAATGGAATGGAGCTGTGAGTGCAGAATCTCGTGGTTTACTGGCTTTGTAAGCGTGAAAGTCATCGTTATGTGTCGCTGAAAGCGGTCGTTTTTCGTTGTAATACTTCGCAGACGACTAGGTTACAATAGGATAGGGATTTGGGAAGGTATGTCGTCTATTCTTCACCCATCTTCTTTCTTGGTCTCAATCTTGCGAATCTTCAACTTCTGTTCTTCCTGCTTTTTCTCTGCTTCTTACTTGCTTCTTGGTTCTTCTCTGGGCAGGCCTTGGAAATATTTATTGATAACTAGTCGCTTTGAAGCTCTCCTCCTAGTAACAGTTTGATAAATTGTTTGGGCTTGTCATTTTTAATTTGTGGAAGTTCTTCTTCAGTTTCGTGCATCACCGTGCTGTTTAATAGCAGTAGTGTGTCTTTTACACAAATTTTTTTCTCAGTGGTGGCTTGCCCAAGCGGTCTTCTCGTCAGGCCGTTTTTTGCTCGCTCCGCTGAGTGAGGGGGCGCCCTGGGGTTTACGAGCGGTGAAAGTGGGGTGTCTTCTTGTCTGTCCATACTGACGTTCGGCGTCCCGTCGCTACAGGGATCAGGCACTCTATGTTTCCGCTTGGCAGATATACAGCAGCCCATTTCAGCTACAAGGGCCTTCTGTTGGTCTCACTGTCCTCGTGTCTCGCTAATTACGTCCTTTTCTTGCTTCATACTTCTTGCGTTGCAACTTGTGGGTCGTTACATCTGGTCTTTGTTGGAGTTTTTACAATGGTTCTTACAAAAAGTTTTACTTACAATCATCTAACATATGTCTAGTATCTACTTGTTTTACGCCTACTTAAAAATCTTTAAAAATTTCGGCGCCCTTTCCATGTTACAATTCTAAGATATTTGGAGTCTTAACGTCTACTCAAGAATCCTCAAATTGGTATTTTTTATTTTTGTGCAGTGTCGTGGTGTATAGCATTTTAGTATTTCATGCTGTTAAGACTATCTACGCTTATCCCTTCACCTTAATCTATGGTACTATTGGTGTTATTATTGAAACTACTTTCTTTTTCCCACCTTCCTCTCTCTTCATTCTTCTTTCTCCTGACGATCTTATCTGCAACATAATATTGAAATATTGTGCTGATTATTTAGCAGTAATAAAATTAATCTTCAAACTTATACTGAAAGTGTTTAATACACTTAGGTAAAAATACCTGTGCTTTATCTCGTAAAATACCCTCTAATTCTCTTTTACTGTGTTCCGAAACAAGGTGAACTGCTTGCAATTTTTCGTCGATTTCTTTATGGACTTCTAACATGAGTTGAGGCGATTCCTTCTTTTGTGCATACCATTCTAATTCTTCATCCTCTTTATCTCGCGTCATTCTTAATTGTTTGTTTATAACTGGTATTTCTTCTAATTTTAGCTTTTGCTCAAAGAAAAGTGTGACATTCCCGAATGTTACGCTACCTTTCCCCATATCTATTGTCGCTCGTCTCTCATTTAAAAAATCTGCACCTATAATCAAATCTACATATAGTTTCGGTATAATCACGAAGTTGATTTCGATCTTTTGACCTTGGCATGAAATAGTTAACCTTGTTTGTCTCGTACCTTCCGCAGCATTGTTTCTAATAGGACCTCTTACTTTAATCTTACGTGTTTTCAGAACTGGCAATTACTCATTGGCAGTACACTGCATGAATAAATTTTCTGAGATCGCAGTCAGTTCACTTCCGCTATCAATTACAATATTGACTGGGATATTCTTTACCATGGCCTTCACAATTGGTTGAATTTGAAAGGGTTGGTTCTGTTCTTCTTCTTCTTGTATCAATGAACCTTCCACTGAATCATACATGAGTCTTTTTAGGAATTTCCCTTGTGCATTCGAACTTTCTTTAGGATAAGCTTCGACTGCTACTTCTCTCTCTTTTATTTCCTCTTTTCTATTTCTTCTTTTATTTACGCTTTCTTCTACATCCTCTACTTTTTCCTGATCCTCGTCTATCTTCTCCTTCTTCGTCGCTACTTCCACATAATCGCATATAAATGCTCTAGTTATCGCTTCATAACTTTCTTCATTATATACGTTGGGTTGTGTGCCCACTTGTAACCTATTTTCAAATTCTGTCGACTGCGCATTATCCTCATTGAATTCGCTTTCCCTGGTTTCCATCTCAAATAGCTCTGCAATACTCATTACTTCGTCCTTTCCTCCTACATTCGTTGTGCATGCCTCTGGTAATTCATCTTCCTCGTCAGTATTCTCCCAATTAATTTTGTCCCAACACGATATTGTTATTTTCTTGTCTTCGTTTTCATCTGGTCCCTGCGGATTTGTTTCTTCCTTCTTCTCTTCTCGTGATAAGATTTTGATTTCTTTGTTCAAGGTGCAGCAATTGTCCTGGGTCGGTGCGTCATTCTCTTTGGCATGGTCGCTTAGCTGTCAAATCGAACGTTTATCGGTGTTTGGTGGTACTACCTCCACCTCTCCTATCTGTATTCGCTTTTCTTGTTCAACTTGTTGATAGTGGTTTCTTTGTTGATAATTTGTTGGTCTATTGGTTCTCCAGTACCCGTTCCAGTTGTCGTTATTACCTCTGTAACAGTTGTTGCCGTTCCTGGGTGAATTATAGTTATTGCCATATTCTCTTCTAAATCCATAACCGGTTCTTTGTTGAAATCTATTGTCGTTTCTTGGTGCGAAGTTATCACGTGGTTCGTAATTATTGTTTCTTCGTACCGTGTCTTGTGAATTCCACTGCTTTTTGCTTTCATTTTCACGTGCTCTTCGTCTTTTTCTTGCGTCATCTTCCGAAAATATGAACTCTAGTTCCCTTAGAATACGTTTAAATGCTTCGACGTCATTGCCTCCGCGACCTACTAGTGATTGCTGGTATTTCAATGGTAGCTTCATCGCGCATAATTTAATCAACTCTCCGTCACTGTATGGTACATCTAAGCATTGTTTTTTGTTTGCCATTACTTGGAAAAATTTCACGGGACTCTTCTCTCCTTAATTTTCAAAATATGGGTTCTGTAATAATTCGTACTTCACTCTGTTCTGTGCTTCGCTGGACCAATATCGTGCGAGCAACTTCTCTCTGAAATCTTCGTACGATCGGCATGTCGCTGCAACGTTCTGCATGGTTTCTGCGACTGTTCCCGACATGTGTGCACATATAAAGTCTAATTTGTGTGCTAGCGTCCAGTGTTCTGGTAATACTACTCGGAATTGATCAATAAAAGTTCGTGGATGTAATGAGTTTCCTTCGCGAAAGTGTTGAAATTTTCTGACTGTGAGGAAATGATCGTTGTCGTACTTCGTCATAGTTCCATATGAAATTCGCGATTCTTCGCCACTTTTGTTTCTGATCATTTCTCCTGTCGTTCTTTCCGGTTGTGGTAGATCCACTGGATATTGTCCACTGTAACTTTCGCCTACCCTTGCGTAGTATCGTTGGAGTGGTACGCTATAGTTTTCTTCCATCGGTTGTGAACGTGTAGCTGAATGCATTGCACTGTACTCTTCGCGACCTGGCTTTCCATTGTCACGTATGTTACTTTCCGCCTGTGATTGGAATCTCAACTGCGAAATATCTTCGTTAATTGCTTGTTTTTCTGGTGCTGTTACAGATACGGATGTGGTTGCAGACTCTGTGCTTGTTCGATCCTGTTCACTACGCTCTTCAATGGTTTTCATCAACTCTGTTCGCAATTTCTGAAATTGTCGCTTCGTTTGCGCTTCTATTTTGACTATGCGGTTATCATGTCTTTTCAGCGCTGCTTTTGTGATACGTTTGTGTAACACACTGTTTTCAACAATTTCACGCGCTGTACCTGTTGCTTGTCTAGTAATTTCGTATATCTGTTTCTTTAGTTTCTTGACTTCTCCCTTATCGTAGGGACTTCTAGCTTAACACGGTTCTGCTCTCGACTTCTGTTCTCGTTTCTCCCCTCGGAACTACGTTGGTCGCACAGTGGGAAGGTACGACATGCATTTAGGTATTCTTGTGTTAGTCTGTGGTATTCCATTTGCTCACTCGTTACTCGTATTACTTTGGTTAATGTCACGATTTATTCGGAGCTATGTGACATACTACTAGATTTGCTTATTATATCAAGGTTTTCATGGAAGGTGTTGTATTTGCCTGACACCTTACAACGATACCACAATTCATGAAGAGTAGTGACTGGAGTATTGTAACGAGGCAGTTGCTCGGCCAACATTGACCAGAAGTTTTCAATTGGTGAGAGATCTGGAGAATGTGCTGGCCGGGGCAGCAGTCGAACATTTTCTGTATCAAGAAAGGCCCTTACAGGACCTGCAACATGCGGTCGAACATTATCCTGCTAAAATGTAGGGTTTCGCCGAGATCGAATGAATGGTAGAGCCACGGGTCGTAACACATCTGAAATGTGACGTCCACTGTTCAAAGTGCCGTCAATGCGAACAAAAGGGGACCCAGACGTGTAGCCAATGGCACCCCACAACAAATGCCGGGTTATACGCCAGTATGGCGATGACGAATACACGCCTCCAATGTGCGTTCAACTCGATGTCGCCAAAGACGGATGCGATCATCATGATGCTGTAAACAGAACCTGAATTCATCCGAAGAAATGACGTTTCGCCATTCGTACACCCACGTCTGTCGTTCAGTACACTATCGCAGGCGCCCCTGTCTGTGGTGAAGCATCAAGGGCAACAGCAGCCATGGTCTTCGAGCTGATGGTCCATGTTGCTCCAAACGTCAGCGAACTGTTCGTGCAGATAGTTGTTGTCTTGTAAACGTCCCAGTCTGTTGACTCAGGGATCGAGACGTGGCTGCACGATCCGTTACAGCCAGGCGGATAAGATGCCTGTCATCTTTACAGCTAGTGATACGAGGCCGTTGGGATGCAGGACGGCGTTCCGTATTACCCTCCTGAACTCACCGATTCCATATTCTGCTAACAGTCATTGGATCTCGACCAACGCGAGCAGCAATGTCGCGATACGATAAACCGCAATCGTGATAGGCTACAATCCGACCTTTATCAAAGTCGGAAACGTGATGGTACGCATATATCCTCTTTACACGAGGCATCACAACAACGTTTCACCACACAGCTCCGGTCAACTGCTGTTTGTCTATGAGAAATCGGTTGGAAACTTTCGTCATGTCAGCACGTTGTAGATGTCGCCACCGGCGCCAACCTTGTACGAATGCTCTGAAAAACGAATCATTTTCATATCACAGCATCTTCTTCCTATCGGTTAAATTTCGCATCTGTAGCACGTCGTCTTCGTGGTGTAGCAATTTTAATGGCCAGTAGTGTACAACGCTTCAGTTGCCAAGATTGTCTACACGAAAGTACCAACATCACTGTCAGTTTCTTGCATTTACCTACTTGTGCAAAAACATCGAGAAATGAAACATTGACATAGTGTAAACGTTTGTCAGTTGTCTGTGATATTTTTTCCTCCAGGATTGTTGGTCTGTCAAAGCAAACAAGATATTTACTATGCTAAATTGGAGAGAGTCGCTACACAGAGACACATATTGTCCTGAATCATCAAGAACTTTTGATCTTTTTGCCGTCACAGTCACTTATAAGATAACGAGCTTCCATTTGCATAACCTAATTCACACCTACGTTCGTGTAGATTTCGTGATGTAGAAGTAACCCAGTTTGTAGACGTAAATGCAGGTGCAGTAAAATGGCAGACGGTGGATTTGTAGCCATGTAGTCCAATGACTGGAGATGCTCAAGTAAACTTGCCAAGAATTCTATAGCAATTCAAGAAAAACACTTTAAAAATAATTTTGATTAACATTTTTCAGGTCATTTAAAACACTGTCAAGGCTTCGATATGTCTCCAATTCCTTGAGTAAATCTAGCTTCCTACACAGCCACCACATGATACGAGCATTGTGGATTATACTTTTGTTGTTGTTGTTGTTGTCTTCAGTCCTGAGACTGGTTTGATGCAGCTCTCCATGCTACTTTATCTAATGCAAGCTTCTTCATCTCCCAGTACCTACTGCAACCTACATCCTTCTGTATTTGTTTAGTGTATTCATCTCTTGGTCTCCCTCTACGATTTTTACCCTCCACGCTGCCCTCCAATACTACATTGGAGATCCCTTGATGCCTCTGAATATGTCCTAACAACCGATCCCTTCTTCTAGTCAAGTTGTGCGACATATTTCTCTTCTCACCAATTCTGTTTAGTACCTCCTCATTAGTCATGTGATCTACCCATCTAATCTTCAGCATTCTTCTGTAGCTCCACATTTCAAAAGATTCAATTCTCTTCTTGTCCAAACTATTTATCGTCCATGTTTCACTTCCATACAAATACTTTCAGAAACGACTTCCTGACACTTAAATCTATACTCGATGTTAACAAATTTCTCTTCTTCATAAACGCTTTCCTTCCCATTGCCAGTCTACATTTTATATCCTCTCTACTTCGACCATCATCAGTTATTTTGCTTCCGAAATAGCAAAACTCTCATTTCCTAATCTAATTCCCTCAGCATCACGAGACTTAATTCGACTACATTCCATTATCCTCATTGTACTTTTGTTAATGTTCATCTTATACCCTCCTTTCAAGACACTATCCATTCCATTCAACTGCTCTTCCAAGTCCTTTGTTGTCTCTGGCAGAATTACAATGTCATCGGTGAACCTCAAAATTTTTATTTCTTCTCCATGGGTTTTAATACTTACTCGAAATTTTTCTTTTGTTTCCTTCACTGCTTGCTCAATATACAGATTGAATAACATCGGGAAGAGGCTACAACCCTGTCTCACTCCCTTCCCAACCGCTGCTTCCCTTTCATGCCCCTCTACTGCCATCTGGTTCTGTACAAATTGTAAATAGCCTCCGCTCCCCTGCGACCTCCAGAGTTTCAAAGAGAGTATTCCAGTCAACATTGTCAAAAACTTTCTCTAAGTCTACAAATTCTAGAAACGTAGCTTTGCCTTTCCTTAATCTAGCTTCTAAGATAAGTCGTAGGGTCAGTATTGCCTCACGTGTTCCAATATTTCTACGGAATCCTAACTGATCTTCCCTGAGGTCAGTTTCTACTAGTTTTTCCATTCGTCTGTAAAGTATTCGCGTCAGTATTTTGCAGCTGTGACTTATTAAACTGACAGTCATATTAGAAGCATAATATGTTGTATTGGTTTAATGCACGTTAATTTTTATTTATTATGGTTGTGATTCACTAGAGTAGTAGCTTTCACCTTTATGTGTTGTGCTTTCTTTGAACACTGGCGACCCGCCAAAGACTAGCAGGGGTGAGGAGCTAGTAGCATAGATAGAGCGGAGTCGTTTCTGGGCGGGTCCGGCAGTGAGTCAGGCGACTGCCACGCCCTTGACCGCCACAGACCGGTTCGCCGTCCGAGTCTTCCTTGACATTCTGCCCCGGCTGCAGCTGCCGGAAGCGCTGTGTGACTGCGACGACAGGCAGTCGCCGCGTCAAAGTGCAACCGTTATCACTCCTGAAATGAGAAACTGTTTTTTCTTGACTCGTCAGTCTTCTGAATGGTTTTATGCACCCCAACATGAATTCGTCTCCTACTCTAACCTCTTCATCTCTGGGTAGCACTTGCACCCTACGTACTGAATTGTTTGTGGATGAATTTCAGTCTCTGTCTCCCCCTACAGTTTTTACCATTTAGCATTCAGTCTAGTACCTGGTAAGTTCTTTCCTGACATTTTAACATCTGTCCTACTGCCAGCCCCTTCTTCTTGGCAGTGTTTTCCATGTCTACATCAACATGTATACCCCGCAAGCCACCTGACGGTGTGTGGCGTAGGGTAATTTGAGTACCTCTATCGTTTCTCCCTTCTATTCCAGCCTCGTATTGTTCGTGGAAAGAAAGATTGTCGGTATGCCTCTGTGTGGGCTCTAATCTCTCTGATTTTATTCTCATGGTCTCCTCGTGAGATATACATAGGAGGGAGTAATATACTAATGTACTGCTTGACTCCAGGGTGAAGGTATGTTTTCGAAACTTCAACAAAAGACCGTACCGAACTACTGAGCGTCTCTCCTGCAGAGTCTTCCACTGGAGTTTATCTATCACCTCCGTAACGCTTTCGCAGTTACTAAATGAGCCTGTAATGAAGCGCGCTACTCTTTGTTGGATCTTCTGAGTGACATGATACCAGTACTGGTGAGCTGCCGACAGCTAACACCACGATGAAAAGGGCCCACTGAACGATCGTTACAGCTTAATTCCGCAGGTGATATTGGTCAGCAATCTGGCCACCGTGCCCGGAGCCGCCATGCCACCGAGCGCTACACTCCAGTGGCAACACTCTAGCCAAAGATCGCAAGAATAGAAATCGATACTTTGTGAGAAACCCTGCACAGCTCAGACACAGCTGGTCCGCTTCCTTATCCTAATTCAAGAATGTGATCAGCCCTTAATGACAAGCTCTTTGACTTAAGCTGTGGCCTTCCTTCCTTCCTCTTCCTTTCGTGTCAAGACCAGGGTCCACGTGTCAGCTGCGCCTGATGACGCTTTGGCTGTTTACCTGTGCAGCGCCGACCTTGTAGCAGGTAGGCTGGAGTCATCCATTGGCGACCCGTCAAAGTCTAGCAGGGGTGAGGAGCTAGTAGCCTAGGTAGAGCGGAGTAGTTTCTGGGCGGGTCCGGCCGTGAGTCAGGCGACAGCCACGCCCTTGACCGCCACAGACCAGTTCGCCGTCCGAGTCTTCCTTGACATTCTGCCCCAATGGCAGCTGCCTGAAACAGGTATCTTTTTCTTTCTTGACTCGTCATTCTTCTGAATGCTGTGATTCGGGACACCACGAATTCCCTCCTGCCCTAACCTCTTCATCCGTGAGTAGCACTGGCACCCTATCTCCTCAATTATTTGTTGACTGTTTTTCAGTTTCTGTTCTTCCCTACAGTTTTTACACTCTACCATCTGCCTAGTACCAGTGTGGTCGTTTCCTGATGATATAACATATGTCGTATGGTCCTGTCCCTTTTCGTGACAGTGTTTTCCATATCTTCCTTTCTTCGACGATTCTGCAGAGATATTCCTCGTTCCTTACCTTATCACTCCACTTGATTTGAAAAATTCTTCTGTAGCACCACAAAACATTTCGATTTTATTCTGCTTCACTACTATGCCATCATTGCTTTGCTCACCATAGATTATAGAGCCTCTAAGGTAGCAGAACTCCTTACATTCGTCTATTTCATAACCACCAATTTTAATGTTAATTTTTTCGCTATTCTCATATCTGAACTTCTCTTTCTCCATTTCGCTCTCTATCCATATTTTATTCTCATTAGATCATCCTGTTCAAAAAAATGTATCAAATGGCTCTGAGCACTATGGGACTTAACATCTATGGTCACCAGTCCCCTAGAACTTAGAACTACTTAAACCTAACTAACCTGAGGACATCACACAATACCCAGTCATCAAGAGGCAGGGTAAATCCCTGACCCTGCCGGGAATCGAACCCATCCTGTTCTACAGATTCTGTAATTGTTGGTTCAAATGTCTCTGAGCACTATGGGACTTAACTTCTGAGGTCATCAGTCGCCTAGAACTTAGAACTAATTAAATCTAACCTAATTACATCACATCCATTCATGACCGAGGCGGGGTTCAACCCTGCGACAGTAGCGGTCGCTTGGCTCCAGACTGTAGCGCCTAGAACCGCACGGCCGCTCTGGCCGGCCTGTAATTGTTCTTCAGTTTCACTGAGGATAGCTTATCATTGATAGCCTTTGACCCTGAGTTTTAATTTCTTACTTGAATATGTATTTTATTTTCTTGATTATTTCTGTGATGCATAGATTGAACAGTAGGGTGAAAAAAACTACTTTCCTGTCTTACACTCTTTTTAATCTGAGGATTTCATACCTGTTCTTCCACTGTTATTACTCCCTCGTGGTTCTTGCACATATTGCACATCACTGCTCTTACCCTGTAGCTCACTGCTATTTTTCTCACAATTTCGAACAACTTGCACCATTTCACGTTTCCAAAGGCATTTTGTAGAATGACAAATACAGTCTCGCTTCAATTATCAAGTGCAAAATTATAACTGGTTCTGTCTGTTCTTTACCTTTAATGAAGCCAAACTTATCGTCATCTATCAGGTAATTAATTATAACAGGCCTCATGATGTAATAATGGAGGGTCTTTTATCAATTTGTACTCAAAGGCTACTTACAGGAAAAACACATTTTAAAGACAAAAATTAGTCTTCAAAATTTTTGCTTTGCCAACGATTTATTCAATATTTAACATCAAAGATTTTATGTTTTCTCGATGACAATTGTACATATAAGTTAGTTGATCTTTTACCGACTTGTTACTGAGCTACAGGAAAATAGCGATAGCTCCATAAATATTTTTCTGTCTGAATGAAAGGTACATACCGAGTCGCCTCCTTTCAGCATTCTCTGTACAGTATGTCGTTACATTCTCTGCACACTTCGAGAACATCCTGTGTATGACAACAGATACCGAATGAATTCAGACACACATTGGCAGAGACTAATAGGTCGAATCTTTTATCAGCCTTATAAAACGTTTCTCACGAGCACGTCTCCAGGACCAACAACTTTGGACTCAATGTCCTCAGTATTTGTTGGGTATATTCTAATTATTTCTTCCCCTACAGTTTGTACCGTCTGAAGCTCCCCCAAATACCATGGACGCAACACATGTCCTCTCATAGCGTCCCTTCTCTTGTGAAATACGTATACCCATGTTCCACTCCTCACCTATTAGCCGGCAGCTGTGGGCGAGCGGTTCTAGGCGCTACAGTCTGAAACCGCGCGACCGCTACGGTCGCAGGTTCGAATCCTTCCTCGGGCATGCATGTGTGTGATGTCTTTAGGTTAGTTAGGTTTAAATAGTTCTAAGTTATAGGGCACTGATGACCTCAGATGTTAAGTCCCATAGTGCTCAGAGCCATTTGATCCTCACCGATTCTGCGGATAACCTCATCCCTTATCTTATTAATCCGCCTAACTTTCGCTATCTTTCTATAGTACCATATCTCAAACGCTTCAGTTTTCATCATTTACGGTTTCCACACAGTCCATGATTCGCTTCAATACCACACTGAGCTCCAGGCGTACATTATGAGAAATGTCTTCCTTCATATTAAGGCCAATATTTGCTGCTAGTAGACTTCCTTTGGCCAGGAAGGCACTCTTTACCTCTGTTAGTTTGCGATTTGTGTCGTCCTTGTGACAGCCGTCAGATGTTATTTTGTTTCTAAAATAGCACGTCATTTGGAGTACTTCGGGATCCCCACGTTTCCTTTTACGTTTATCGCTAATTTCACGTCCCCAACTCCTCTTTACTTTCGTCTTTCTTTTTTCTCTCTCATCAAGTGACTGACATGCAAGGGATCCTCAATTTCTTTTTTTCCCGTTCTTACGTATATTATTTATGTTAGCAACTTGGATGCACGAAATGCTAAGCTGATTGTCCAGTTGTTCTCACACTTGTCAAACCCTACTATTTTCGGGACTCTGTGGATGATAATTTTCCGAAAATCTCTTGGTATCTCTCCAGAATATAGATTTCACAAATCAGTTTTAGTAGATAATTGGTTGCCATTTCCCTCAATGATTTCAAAAATCTGAAGGAATGTTATTAAGCTTTCCGACTTATTTAACCCACATTCTTCCAAAGCTCTGTTAAATTCTGATACTTGATTCTCAGTTTTATTGAACTGTCACGCAATTCTCCTATCACTTCATCAGACAGTCTCTCCCCTCGTATAGATCTTCAGCCTACACTTGCCACCTATTCGCTTCCTCATCTGCACTCAACTGTGGAATTCTTCTTGCATTCTTAATTTTAAGGATTTTGCTTTCAATTTCACCGAAGGCAGTTTTGACTTTGAATTAGTCCTAACGACCATTTCTTTTTTTATTTCTTCACAGTTATTCCCCATCCATTCCACTCTTCGGTACTCTGCATTTCCTATTGGCTTCCTTTATATGCGACTTATATTCCTGTGTACCTGTATTTCCCTCATCAATTTTGTACTTTCCTGTTCCGCTACCCAGGTTTCTTCGTAATTACTTTCCCTCCGCCTCTATATGCCTATCCAAATTCCGCGGTTTTTTTAAGTCTGTTCCTCTTCAGTTGAAATCCTTATTGTGGTATGCATCCGCGCTGTATCTACCGTGGCACCATAGACATCAGGAGATGACGGCACCACGCAACTTTTACGTCGTTCGGGTTGCCGCGAGCAGGCGCCACAAGACCTCAGAACTCCGGAACTTCCCGGCCAGACCAGCCCAGAGCGAAAGCAGTGTTCTGGCCACGCAGTTCCATCGCAGCGATCAACCAACACGAGATCTCCAACTTCGCTCTAAGTTATGGTTTAAAGTGGAAGTGGTCACTGAATGAAACGATTTTTCTCTCATTCTATTAATTTTACTCACCTTCAGAATAAACATGGTGCTCCATCAAAGTATCAGGATTCTCAAAGTGTTCCAACAGAGGAACAGTTTGGAACCCCTGCTCTAAGTGATCGACGACGAGCCCGTTAGGATTTGATATAAATTCTTCTCTTTCGTTTGACTTACTGACAAGATAGTGCCAAGACTATACATCGTGTTTCTATCCTTGGCGGGCTTATAAATTTTTCTGTACGCTTTGATCCCCGGTACTTCTCTGAAGCCTGTCTGTAAGATCCTTTGAAAGTGTTCTGTGTTTGTGACTGAAGCTTTAATACACACTTTACTTTCAAAGTGCAGAACCAAGCGACTTGTTAATGTTACATTTAACTTTATTAATACATAAGGATTAGCCCACTTTAAAGAGTGTGCTGATTATTTTCAAGTAATGAGGAACTTATTTAATTACTTTTAGAATCTGGAACTTCAAGTGTGTGTGCTATCGAAAAACAATTATTTCTTTTGTTTCACTTGGGTAAGAACTTCGTTTTAAATTCAGACTTAAAGGTAAAGTTCCTCCACCATTCGTTGAGAATTGTGTTCAAGCTGTGTTCGAGAAATAAAAATGGTGTTGTGCTTCTTTAGCAGATTTCTCCCTGGAATGGGATAAATTAACAAGAATTTAAAGAACAGTTTTTCGCACGAATTCTCTCTCTTAGTCTTCCTTTGTTTCAAGGACACTTTCCTACATAGCAATCGCTGCAGAACCAGTGGATTTAAACAATTTTGTGATCATTCTGCTGCAGAGAATGCAAGACACCGATGAATTCCTCTTCGAACGACTGACGGCTATCACCTAGTCGAGTCCAACGTTCCTTGGGCTCCTCCTGCAGATAGACTTCTCTGTGCGCAACATCCGGCCGATGTCGCCGCCTGTTAACATTTTGGTCCTGTTACATCGCCAGGATGGAGCAATATTTATTCATCGACGATAGTAGAGGTGATTCGCAGCTACGCCCCTTCCTGCTGACCAACGCAGGACCACCAATCTAACAGCTGACCCTTTTACCTCCCTTATGCCACACTAAAGCAAGTCCGTCAGACTATTTCGGTTCGAAAGTGCACATTACAGCTGCTAGGCAAAAGTTTTCCAGTTGTTGCAAACTGCCTTACGAATTCTATCGGCAATTGGTTTAATGTCTGCAGGGGTTATCTCTGGGGTGTCGATTCCACAGCATCAATAATCAATGTTGGCAGTCTTATGCATCCATCCTCGTTAGAAACGTGGTGTTGACCCAGTCCCCATGTGAGAATTTATGCCGTCATTTGCTCAAACTCATTTGTCTAAGCAGTGCTTCCACAGTCTAAGAAACTGATGTCAATCCCTTTCATTTGACAGAATTTCTGATGACTTGCAAACTGATACTGGTTCTTCTGCCAGTTAGCGGTTTGTAATATTTTATGGGATTAGTGGCAGTCATTCTGCCTGGCTTTATCCCATTTTGGATTTAAACTTGATCAGTGGACATTATACATTTCACTTTTGTTTCTATTGCTGGATTCCCCCACCACACACCAAGACCTACAATGCCACTCTTTTCATATTAGTGATGTTACCGAAAGAGGGAGCAGAACCGAGTACTTACCTCTAAAAGTCTAAGAAGCTGATGTCAATCCCTTTCACTTGACAGAATTTCTGATTACTTGCACATTGATACTGGTTCTTCTGCCAGTTAGTGATTTATAATATTTTATGGGATTAGTGGCAGTCATTCTGCCTGGCTTTATCCCATTTTGGATTTACACCTGATCAGTGGACATTATACATTTCACTTTTGTTTCTATTGCTGGATTCCCCCACCACACACCAAGCCCTACAATGCCACTCTTTTCATATTAGTGCTGTTACCGAAAGAGGGAGCAGAACTGAGTACTTACCTCTAAAAGTTAAGACTATTGCAGTGAAATTTTCGAATGAAATGTCTCAATGGTGAAACTGGTTCTGAATGCTGTCCTTTTCAATAGTAAAAGGATAATTTTTGTACGTCAGAGTGCGTCAGAATATGTTAATTCATCTCTTATTCTACCAGTTCGCTTTGACGACTAATACGTCGAAACCGTGTTATTTGTGGGAACATTTCTGTGAATATATTACTACAATAAACTTAATTGTTACAGCGCAACCTCTGTGTTAGGGAAGTACTGTCGTGAATGCCAGCTGTCTGCAAATTGTGCAACTGCGTCTTCGCGTACGTAAATTTTGCGTGCAGGAAGCGCCGATAGGCAACCAGCGCAGCGTTGCTGTAAATGGGTTCGGGAATGCGTCTTTATAGGCCACAGAGCATGGAACACCGAAAAAGTGTCGACCTTGGTATCGCGTAATTTCATCTTGATGTCGACATGTTTCTACACTTTACATTTTTATTGGCATTTTTAGTCAGATCAGTGCTTATAGCATGTATAGTACTTGTATATATATTATCTTGGGTTTTTATTATTATTTTTGTTGAACTCAATTGGGACGGATGGAAATATTTAAAAATCAGTGAATATATTTAAACCATGATAAGGTGGCATCGGACATATACTTTCAGAATTTCAAGCCGTAAGGAGGTTCGTGGGCCACGTTATTTCTGAGCTAAAATGAGATAAATACTGAAAATACAGTTTACATGTAATTTTGAAATTTTAGGATCATGGATTAAACAAATAATGAAATCACAATAGCGTTAATCATAACTATAATTACTGAAGTGCACTGTGCTACTTACATTGGGAATACAATATTAATCATTAGTGATATGTTGATTATCCACACGTCGGTACCTCGTCCGTGCGCAGTGGAAATTTGCTTATATAATTACTAGTATGCGCGAGTATGTGCCCTGCAGCACGCAGAGATTTTTTATAAAATTGAAGAGTTTAAATTAAAGCGGCCAGTCTGACGCGCGATACTCTCCCTCTACTCCTTTCCAGAACAGATAACAGAAGAAGTAATTAATAAAAGACTAGACATCCTTTCTGTGTCTCACCAGCGATCGTATGCGACCACCCAGAAGATAACTTGCATTGGCTTTCATGGTTTATTAATCAGGGTTCTCTGATTTTAAAAAAATAGATTTACATGCTATGGCTAAAAATGTGCCTTTAAATACTGAGGACACTAGTAATAATTTATTACAGCTTTAGGTGCATATTTCCACAAACTGAAGATAATCATTTCGCTGAAATATACTTGCCTGACCGAAGATTAACAAATATAAATAAGTTTCAAACCTTGTGTAAGGACAATATCTACAATAAGGCCTTTATCAGAAGTAATCTTCCTATTACTGCCACCAGCAGCGAACAAGATACTGACGCAACCGGACAAACATCTCTGGTGTGTTCCGACTCACATCGCAGGCAGCTACAATTCTGGCACGTAATTCCATCTCCATATCCACTGGTATCTTACACACAAGTCGCTTTAGGTATCCTTATAGGAAATAATCAAGAGGATTCAGGTCAGGTGACCTAGCAGGCCCTGGAATAGGACCTCCACTTCCAATGCAGCAGACAGCTTCGAGATGGTTGCGGACATCAACACTGAAGTGAGGCGGTGCAATGTAAATACAACAGAGCCACCTTAAGGGGACTTCGTATAACGGAATTGTCAAAAAGTGTCATTTTCGGATTATTGTCTCTTATTAATTTTTGATCTCTCCTGAATAATTTGATGCATTGTTTGTCGAAAAATTCCAATTGGAAGTGTAGTTCTTATTATTTCAAAGTTAATAGTGAGTGTGTAAAATTATCTGGTAGTTCTGCACTGACTTGCGTAAGTATCTCTCTCTCTCTCTCTCTTGAACTATTCAATCTAGAAGGCTGTGGTTTTCAGCTATTTATTCCTTGAAATCAAGTTAATGTTCGTGTTAAGAGGTTTGATGCACTGTGTAAACAGAAATGGCGCTATAGTACATGCATTTTGTTTATTTACGTCGTGGTTGTCGTGTTTCATAAGTTTTGAAATGAAAACATAGTGGCTTGGTGTGTTATTATACGCTCTTATACCTCTTTTCAACGCGACGAAAAGAAAGGGTTGTTTTAAGAAGCGACGTTTCCATGGAAATCAGCACATCACAAAATCTGAATCCAGTGTTGATCCTGAAATAGCTTTTTCACGTACCTTGATAAGGACACGTCTACTAGTGATTCAAAGAGGAAACTTGGAGACCGTGAGGATTTATTTATTGGCAAAGATCAAAATAGCTTAGGTTATGTTTCAAATGTCTCCATGGTCAAACACAAAACCCGAATGAGTCTTTCAATCATGTAATTTGGACCCGCATTCCAGAAAATGACTTTGTAGGAAGGAAAACTCTATCTTGCGTGTTTTTGATGCTGTGATAACGATTAATGATGGTATAAAGGGAAGGATTGGAGTACTAGAGGAACTTGGTATCACTCCAAGTGCCAACAAACTGCAAGCTTTTCAGCGAATGGATCGACTTAGGATCATTAAAGCCCAGCGTGCAGCAGAGGAAACGTCTAAAGAAGCAAGAGGCAGGAAAAGAAGGAAGCTTCTAGATTTGCAGGATAGTCAAGAACAGGATCTAGATAATGCTGATTATGGGCCTGATTGTTTCTAGGAACTGTTATGCTACATGGGTAAGTTAATAACAAATAAAATATTGGAACTTGATTTGCCGGAAATGACATTTTTAAAATTATTTGACCCATTATTTCAGGAACTATTACAGATACATATCTCTAATTTTACACTATGTTACCACTTAGTATACTGCAGCTACTGAACCTCCCAAAACATCTCTACATCTAACGGTTTTTTACTTACGGAAGAAAAAGTCGACTTTTTCCCTGTACATTTTGATTCTGGTTCAGTAATCAGGAAAGAAGTGATACCATACAGTCCGCAGCTCGTGGTCATGCGGTAGTGTTCTCACTTCCCGCGCCCGGGTTCCCGGGTTCGATTCGCGGCGAGGTCAGGGATTTTCTCTACCTCGTGATGACTGGGTGTTGTGTGCTGTCCTTAGGTTAGTTAGGTTTAAGTTGTTCTAAGTTCTAGGGGTCTGATGAAAATAAATGTTAAGTCCCATAGTGCTCAGAGCCATTTTGATACCATACATCCCAAAAATTTCAGATCTCTATCTGTCACAGGTTCTGAGATAATGGGTCATCAATATTGCAAATTTAACACTGCCAGTATAGGACGTACGTACTCCCCTTAAGGACAAGTAAACAAAACCTGCATCATGACGTCCTATTAATCAAGTTCGTTCTCCTTGTTTCCCTACGGGAAACAGAGCACATATATGTAAATAAATAGCACAGTACCTGTAAACTTGCACACATGTTAGTTGTAATTAAGGTAATGCTACGCAAAACGGTAGACAAGTTCGCTTACATATCTCCTTAAACTGGTTTCTCCCACCCCAGGTTCCTTACCTCAAATTGTTCAGTGGATCACTGTCTATGACCTGTTACATCTTTGCACTCTCTCACGGAAACATCCTGTATATGAGAGACGACCTTACTCTATTTAATGAAGTTGCACAATAGTAGCCGGCCGCTGTGGTCGAGCGGTTCTAGGCGCGCAGTCCGGAACCATGCGACTGCTACGGTCGCAGGTTCGAATCCTGCCTCGGGCATGGATGTGTGTGATGTCCTTAGGTTAGTTAAGTTCAAGTAGTTCTAGGGGACTAATGACCACAGCAGTTGAGTCCCATAGTGCTCAGAGCCATTTGAACCATTTTTTTGCACAATAGTATCCACAACCTTGCGGGAATACAGTTAGGCTGCGAACCAGTGGATTAGTGGATAGAGGGATGGAGATTGGTGTCGGCCGGGGGTCGTGCTCAGATAGCCGAAGCTGCTGAATCGGGAAATATGAGTTCGACGGCCAGTCCGATCCAAATTTACTTCTTTCGCCAGAGTTCGCTCAATGCTGCACTTTTCTTCGTAAAGGTTACATTTTCCCAGTTGTATTAGACGGGCTAGCCATAGAGTACCTGACATTTCCAGAGACACCAGTGTCCTCCTGAGATATATGTCCAAAGTCGAGCAGCACGTTATTGACGTCAGGTAAATAATCATTGGCGGGACGAGTAGATAAGATATTGTTTTTGAGTGATTGTAGAGAGGGTGAATGGCAAACTAGATACGAATTTATTTATCTTTGGCTACTATTCAGCTATTTTTCCGATAATATGCTCTGTAATGATACTTTTCAAGTTCCACGTGTTCAAAATTGAAATTTATAATGAAAATAAATACATTACTTTATTTAATGCTTGTGTTATTCTACACAGCCTTGCAAAAAAGTGAAGCACGCAGGAGGAAAGGAGGAAACTTTCCAGGTGTGGATGATATGTGCTGTTATTGTTGGCCGGCGGGTGTGGCCCAGCGGTTCTAGGCGCTTCAGTCTGGAAACACGCGACCGCTACAGTAGCAGGTTCGAATCGTGCCTCGGGCATGGAGGTGTGTGATGTCCTTAGGTTAGTTAGGTTTAAGCAGTTCTATGTTCTAGGGGACTGATAACCGCAGATGTTAACTCCCATAGTGTTCAGAGCCATTTGACTTTTTTGTTCTGCAGTGCTTACAAAAGAGAGTAAATATTTACAGAGAATTTGGTAGTAGCAGCCCCTATGGTCCGTACGCCTGCACTGCTTTCATTTGAAGATGTGTCATAAATCCATTTCATCCTCCCCTCAGGCAAACTGGCACGCAACTGTTTCAACTGGTCCTAGGTGTCCTGAATATACTGGCAAGGAGTGGACACCTGATCTGGTCCCACACCCATTCTATCGCCACAGATCTTGGGATCTTGCAGACCCTGTGAGTACCTCAACATCACGCAGACAGTTGATAGAGACACGTGCAGTGTGTGAATGAGTATTGCCCTGTTGAAAAATATACCACCATACCATCACATTAGAGGTAACACGTGACGACGCTGTATGCTGGTGCCGATAGACTTCCGTCAATCACCCTCATCCGTGACCTACAGTCATACTCAATGGCTTCCCATACCATGAAGCTGGGCTTAGCACCAACGAACTTCTGCAGGGCATGGGAAGATTGTGACCTCTCCTCCACGTTTCCTCTTGTAAGGCACGTACATCCCACTAGCTCGTCGTCTTGGACTTTTGTCGTCTCGTGGCATTCAGAAAATTGCTTCTGAAGTCCATTGTCTCGTTCGTGCGCTCACTAAATCTCCCCTGAAGTCCATTGTCTCGTTCGTGCGCTCACTAAATCTCCCGCCCACTTCCGTTTCATTTTTATTGCAATCAGAATTACTTTGTTGGTGTTGTTGTGGTCTTCAGTCCTGAGACTGGTTTGATACAGCTCTCCATGCTACTCTATCCTGTGCAAGCTGTTTCATCTCCCAGTACCTACTGCAACCTACATCCTTCTGAATCTGCTTGGTGTATTGATCTCTTGGTCTCCCTCTACGATTTTTACCTCCCACGCAGCCCTCCAATATTAAATTGGTGATCCCTTGATGCCTCAGAACATGTCTTACCAACCGATTCCTTCTTCTAGTGAAGTTGTGCCACAAATTCTTCTTCTCACCGATCCTATTCAACACCTCCTTATTAATTATGTGATCTACCCATCTAATCTTCAGCATTCTTCTGTAGCACCACATTTCTAAAGCTTCTATTCTCTTCTTGTCTAAACTATTTATCGTCCATGTTTCACTTCCATACATTCCATACAAATACGTTCAGAAACGACTTCCTGACACTTAAATCTATACTCGATGTTAACAAATATATCTTCTTCAGAAACGCTTTCTTTGCCATTGCCAGTCTACATTTTATATCCTCTCTACTTCGACAGTCGTCAGTTATTTTTGCTCCCCAAATAGCAAAACTCCTTTACTACTTTAAGTGTCGCATTTCCTAATCTAATCCCCTCAGCAAGACCCGACTTAATTCGACTACATTCCATTATTCTCGTTTTCCTTTTATTGATGTTCATCTTATATCCTTATTTCAAGACACTGTCCATTCCATTCAACGGCTCTTCCAAGTCCTTTGCTGTCTCTGACAGAATTACAATGTCATCGGCAAACCTCAGAGTTTTTATTTCTTCTCCGAGGATTTTAATATCTACTCCGAATTTTTCTTTTCTTTCCTTTATTGCTTGCTCAATATACAGATTGAATAACATCGGGGAAAGGCTACAACCCTGTCTTGCACCCTTCCCGACCACTGCTTCCCTTTCATGTCCCTCGACTCTTTATAACTGCCATCTGGTTTCTGTACAAATTGTAAATAGCCTTTCGCTCCCTGTATTTTACCACTGCCACCTTTAGAATTTCAAAGAGAGTATTCCAGTCAACATTGTCAAAAGCTTTCTCTAAGTCTACAAATGCTAGAAACGTCGGTTTGCCTTCCCTTGTATAGACCCTTTATATACTCCTTCCACCTTTCTGCTTTCCCTTCTTTGCTTAGAACTGGGTTTCCATCTCAGCTCTTGATATTTATGCAAGTGGCTCACCTTTCTCCAAAGGTCTCTTTAATTTTCCTGTACGCGGTATCTATCTTACCCCTAGTGAGATAAGCCTCTACATCCTTACATTTATTATCTAGCCATCCCTGCTTAGCCATTTTGCACTTCCTGTCGATCTCATTTTCGAGACGTTTGTATTCCTTTTTGCCTGTTTCATTTACTGCATTTTTATATTTTCTCCTTTTGTCAGTTAAATTCAATATTTCTTCTGT
This sequence comes from Schistocerca gregaria, assembly GCF_023897955.1. NCBI lineage: Eukaryota > Metazoa > Arthropoda > Insecta > Orthoptera > Acrididae > Schistocerca > Schistocerca gregaria. The sequence goes on from NC_064922.1 coordinate 873,716,584, forward strand.
TACCCAATGATTTCCACTAGCCCCGTCTTTTTACCTACTTGATCCTCTGCTGCCTTAACTACGTCATCCCTCAAAGCTACCCGTTCTTCTTCTACTGTATTTCTTTCTCCCGTTCGTGTCAATTGTTCCCTTATGCTCTCCCTGAAACTCTCTACAACCTCGGGGTCTTTCAGTTTATCCAGGTCCCGTCTCCTTCATTTCCCACATTTCTGCAGTTTCTTCAGTTTTAAACTACAGGTCATAACCAATAGATTGTGGTCAGAGTCCACATCTGCCCCTGGAAATGTCTTACAATTTAAAACCTGGTTCCTAAATCTCTGTCTTCCAATTATATAATCTATCTGATACCTTTTAGTATCTCTAGGGTTCTTCCATGTATACAATCTTCTTTTATGATTCTTGAACTAAGTGTTAGCAATGATTAAGTTGTGCTCTGTGCAAAATTCTACCAGCGGCTTCCTCTTTCATTTCTTACCCCCAATCCATATTGACCTACTACGTTTCCTTCTCTCCCTTTTCCTACTATCGAATTCCAGTCACCCATGACTATTAAGTTTTCGTCTCCCTTCACTATCTGAATAATTTCTTTCATTTCATCATACATTTCTTCGATTTCTTCGTCATCTGCAGAGCTAGTTGGCATATAAACTTGAACTACTGTAGTAGGTGTGGGCTTCGTGTCTATCTTGGCCACAATAATGCATTCACTACGCTGTTTGTAGTAGGTTACCCGCATTCCTATTTTTTTATTCATTATAAAACCTACTCGTGCATTACCCCTATTTGACTTTGTATTTATAACCCTGTATTCGCCTGACCAAAAGTCTTGTTCCTCCTGCCACCGAACTTCACTAATTCCCACTATATCAAACTTTAACCTATTCATTTCCCTTTTTAAATTTTCTAACCTACCTGCCCGTTTAAGGGATCTGACATTCCACGCTCCGATCCGTAGAACGCCAGTTTTCTTTCTCCTGATAACGACATCCTCTTGAGTTGTCCCCGCCCGGAGATCCGAATGGGGGACTATTTTACCTCCGAAATATTTTACCCAAGAGGACGCCATCATCATTTAATCATACAGTAAAGCTGCATGCCCTCGGGAAAAATTAGGGCCGTAGTTTCCCCTTGCTTTCAGCCGTTCGCAGTACCAGCACAGCATGACCGTGTTGGTTAGTGTTACAAGGCCACATCAGTCAATCACCCAGACTGTCGCCCCTGCAACTACTGAAAAGGCTGCTGCCCCTCTTCAGGAACCACACGTTTGTCTGGCCTCTCAACAGATACCCCTCCGTTGTGGTTGCACCTACGGTACGGCTATCTGTATCGCTGAGGCACGCAAGCCGCCCCACCAACGGCAAGGTCCGTAGTTCATGGGGAGGGGGAGGGGGGGCGGTAATTACTTACTCTACTCCATTCTCTGTCCTAATCCATTTCCGTGTAGCACTGCCTCTTAGAGTAATGGCTACATGCGTCATTACATTGCTCGCTGAGAAATCCTCCGCTTCTGAATGATTTTTGTATTTAACGTCGGTGACTCACTCGCGCGAGTCAACACTTGTTTTACATGGTCAGTATAAGGTTCCAGTTTCAAACACATCAGAAGCTTTGTTTTGAAAACCCTATTCCCAGACTTTTCAGACCGTCCTGTAAACAGCAAATTAAATTTCAGACAACAACAATGGGTGGTTATTACAAACCTATGTCGCCTTTCCTTCAGGCTGATGATGGTCATTAAAGACCGAAACCGTTAATCTGGTAAACAGAAAAGAGTGTGACCATAGACGTAAATTAAAGGCCTGATGATGGTCATTAAAGACCGAAACCGGTAGTCTGTTAAACAGAAAAGATTGTGACCATAGACGTAAATTAGAGGAAACTTATTACATATACGGGTCACTGTGTTTTTTCCGCGACGATGTCGCAGCTTGTGATATGTCGCCTTATTGTTTCCGTTCCTGTTACCTCTAACTCTCAAGGAGGTTGGCAATACACATTTGATTGGTTTTAAATAGTTTTATTAAGCCAAATAACTGTATTACACTCTTGCGTATTTTAATGTGCAATTTCCAACCTAACATGCCAGAGTCCGCTAAAGTTAAATTTGTGAAGCGTTTTTTGGATGGTGAAGCCCTTACATGGGCGAACCAAAACATTAATACAAATACTACCTCTTTTGCTGATTTTGAACGCCAATTCTTGGAAAAGTTTTGGTCGGAAAACAAACAGGCAAGAATAAAATCTGAATTTCTTAACGGTAGCAAATATCACACAGGTCTTGCAATCAGCATGCGAGAATTTTGTGAAAAACAATTAGGGACATTGTCACATTTGAGCAAACCATTGGACGAACTGATACAGATTGATGCACTGAAACGGCGCCTACTACACCGTTTTCAGTGGGGTCTTGTATATAGACCAGATGATAGTGTTTACGAATTTTTACGTCATGTAGACAAAATTGACTGTGCATGGCAGAATGATGACAGACAGTACAATCAAAACCTCAGAAACACTAACAATAGGAATGGGGGGTCACAGCAATATAATGGACACAGAAATACTGGCGTGGTAACCTAAACAGTAGTTACAACAGACACATAAACCATCAAGAACAGAGAAACAGTAACCAGTTTCACTACAGCAATTCCAATCAGGGAAACAGGTAACCACCCCGCTGGGAGCCTGTCAATTTCAGGTGAATAGTTATGACACAAACCAGGCAGATAGGAGGCTAAAGAGACGGAAACATAAAAGCAATCGTAACTGTATTGTAAATAAGGACTACTACTTATGTGATAGTAGTTATAAGCAAAACTTTTGGGATCACTTGTTGAGTGGACTGAGTAATGCACATACTCAAGCAGGAACACAGTTTGAACTTAATGAACATGACTTAGCATTAATTGATGGCACATTAACACCTGATGTAGACAGAACTTATGATATGTATGGTATCACTAGCTTGTTTTCTGATGAAGGTAAGGATAATGAGGTATCTATATTAGTAGAAATTGGTAGCCAAAATGAGGAAATAAGACCTGACTTAGATAATGAAACAGGTAGCGATTTCAGTAGTGTAACTTCAGATGTTGAACAAGTAGTTGTTAAGGCAGATGTGCATGCAGAGGCATCACCCACATTTTATTTTGATGATGATTTTGATAAAGATAGTGTTGTGAAGGATGATGTATTTGATGATATATGTACACAAGAGAAATTAGATGGCATTATTTATGTTGGAGTTATTGATAATGGTGATGCAGCTGAAAGTAACTCTGAATGTGAATTTGGTTCAAGCGAAGATATTAAGAGTGCAAACAATGTATTGGTACTAATTTGTATAAAAGAAATCTTAAGAAAATCTACTAATAAGAAGGAACAAGCTAAGTTGATATGTGGGAAGATTTTGGAATCTATTATCAGTGAAAATGAAGTTTGTTTGGAAAATAATGAGGAAAGTGAAGTCATCAAATCAGATCCATCCATGAAAGGTAAATTTAAGTCTAGCGAAAGTAAGGTATCTGTCTCATGTGTATTTGATTCCAGTCATAATAACACTCAATCTTGTGTTGATTCTGACATTGAAACCTGTAGTGAAGAAGTATGTAACAACATCAATACAACTGAATTAGAAAGTGACTTGTTGGCAGAGAATGTGAATAGTGACCCAAACATTACCTTAGGTATTCCTTACGTAGAAATAAACATTAACAATTGGTCAGGTCTGTGTTTGATTGACACTGGCAGTCCCATTAGTAGTGTCTCAGACAAGTTGAGGAACAGGATAAATGACACGGAAAGATAGATCGAATTTCCAATCACACGTGTATGGATTGAAGGTGCCACTGACAAGTTTAGTAAGTTAATAAATAAACAAGCTTTAATTACATTTTCTGTTGGCAACATTGATTTTGAACATGGTTGTTTAGTTATTCCAGACCTCAATGAGCAAATGATTATAGGGATGGACTGGATAGTTAAAGCAAAGGTGAGTTCTGATTGCCAAATTCAGAATTACTGTTCACTGAACCAAAGACCATTATTCAAGGAAAAGCAGTGATCCAGTTAAATTCAAGTACAAGCAGTAGTAATCATATTAGGGAAATAGTTTATCCAGAGTGTAGCCATTACATGGAGGAAGAGAAAATAGGGATCACAATAACCAGAATTTGGTTGATGATACTTACTCCCTAACCATATCAGAAAAGTAAAAGAAGCAAATGACCTGACTGAGTCTGAAAAGCAGGAATTGGAAAATTTTCTTTTGGGGAAACTCTAACATTTTTTGTGATCAACCTAGTAGGGTCAAAGATTATGAATGTCATTTGAAGTAAAAGCCACACAAACCCTTTTTCATTAAGCCTTATGAGGTACCCATCTGTAAAAGGAAAGACGTGGAGAGGGAACTTCAGAAAATGCAAAAATGGAGAATAATAGAGAGAAGTCACAGTCCATATAATAGCCCAATGGTCTGTATTTTAATATATTTTCTAGTGAGGAACAGTTACACATCTTTACAGACAACAGACCATACTGTATTTATATCAACTTATGCAGAAATGAAAGGTGGATTGAGTGAAGATACACTAAGCTTATTAATACATACTCAAAGACTTTATGGTACATTTGTGCAGTTAAGAAGAACTATATACATCTTTTCACTGTTTTTATCTTATATAGATTATCCACAAGGAAGGAATTACTATGTTCTGCTTCTCATACCGTTATACGATTGACAACTGAATTAATGTGTTACTATATATAAGACCACATGAGATGTTGAAAGACGTTATGATTTATGAAAGGTTTGAAGTGATTTAGGCTGTTAAGAAGGGACTATCGCCATGATATACTATATACATGTTTCACTCAGTTATGCACACACAAGAGATATGTTGAAATTGATATGAATTGTTGAGAATTCTCTTGAGATAAGGTAAGTGATGTTGTGATTTGCATTTTTATTAAGGATTTGAGGTTGCCGACTCTTTCCTGTTTCTGATTCACATGAACTGATGTTTACGGTTTATTCATGGAAGATGGTTTTGATTTAATATTGCATTTTCATAGGGGTATTTGGATGAGGATGATGATGATGATGATGATGATGATGATGATAGGTTTAGGTGGTTTGGTGGTATTCAACCCTCATTTATTAATGGTTTTGATTACTAGTTTAATTGAGGGGATTATGATGATGATGATACTGTGCAGTCACTCACAACATAACTTATGAATGATTTGAATAACATGAAACAGAACTCTTATACATTTTGATTGAAGGAAATGCTGATGTGAAATTACAACTGAGAGTTATTTTTGAACAACTATGACAACAAATAGCACACAAATCACATTGAAAGACTATTATTTTACACTACTCACATCTCGTAAGACACAGTCTGGAGACTAGTTAGGTATTGAGGGGTAGGAAACGACAACTTTAATAGACAGACTGAGGACTTTGACGAAATGAAATATAATATGCCATGTGACAAGGTTCTGAATTTTTTTACAGAATCTTCTTACTGCAAGGTTGTTAACTATACCACAATTGCATTTTCACTTGCTTAAGTGTATCTTGCCACTTTCAGGAATTCTATTGATGTATTATTTATTTTCTCTCAATTTATAAAATCTTGAAGCTGTCTATCAGTGTTATTTTGATCTGACTTTCTGGATGTCTGCTAAACATTTTGAACCATTGTTGCATTTGATGTACAAAGCCAAGAAATATTGACTATACATAATATATTCAGATACTTGTGACAAAAACCCGGATTGGATATAAATGAACAGTTTCTATACTGTCACAATATAAATATACATATATAATTTTGAATATTCAAGTTTAATAAGATTTGTAAAATATTTTATGATATTGCAAACCGTTAGGATAAATTTATTCTTCTGTCTTTTATATGATAAGATTATTCTAGAACATGTCATATTCAAACTTTAAAAGTGCAGCGTAATCAATCCAATCAAATTTGTGATTTGTTAGCTTAGATGTGTCTGAGTGTTTGAAGGAGGGAAAATTAATGGACACTTTAGAAGTGTCCGCTTCTGAATGATTTTTGTATTTAACGTCGGTGACTCACTCGCGCGAGTCAAAACTTGTTTTACATGGTCAGTATAAGGTTCCGGTTTCAAACACATCAGAAGCTTTGTTTTGAAAACCCTATTCCCAGACTTTTCAGACCGTCCTGTAAACAGCAAATTAAATTTCGGACAACAACAATGGGTGGTTATTACAAACCTATGTCGCCTTTCCTTCAGGCTGATGATGGTCATTAAAGACCGAAACCGGTAGTCTGTTAAACAGAAAAGATTGTGACCATAGACGTAAATTAGAGGAAACTTATTACATATACGGGTCACTGTGTTTTTTCCGCGACGATGTCGCAGCTTGTGATATGTCGCCTTATTGTTTCCGTTCCTGTTACCTCTAACTCTCAAGGAGGTTGGCAATACACATTTGATTGGTTTTAAATAGTTTTATTAAGCCAAATAACTGTATTACACTCTTGCGTATTTTAATGTGCAATTCCCTTAAAAATAGTCGGTTTCAGCCACAGAATCTACCATGTTCTTATGTTTCTATATGTTCTAACATGAGACTGTGCATGCCACTAGTGGTATTACAAAGGCAATATTCCCCTATTAATCTTCCCCTATTAATCACCCTGTTTATAGCATTTGCGCAAGACGATACTCGCATTTTACGTAACTTAAAGCATTACAAACACGATTGGGACGGCATTTTAACACTAAGACTTCGTTAAAGAAAGAATTAGCAATGATCAACGGTATGAGGATGAAGGAGGCAATGCAAACCATTGCATTATAGACACATAATATGCATCCACAGGAGACGTGGCCTGTAATTGAAAAACTGTCATGATGATCTCCCATTGGCAAAATATAACGGACAAGTTCCCTACCCGGATCTCCAGGATAGAACTACCAAGTGGGAGGTGACCATGAGAAAAAGATATAATAGCCAGAGAAAGGTTAACATTTTACGAGTCGGGGCATGGACTGTCAGAAATTTGAACGTGGTAGCGAAACTAGAAAATCTGAAAAGGGAAATTTTGAGGTACATTCTGGATGTAGTGGGGGTCAGTGAATTGAAATGAAAAGAAGACAAAGATACTAGTCAGGAGAGTATAAGATAATATCGACAGCAGCAGAAAGTGATATCGGGAGTTGGGCTCATTGTAAATAATAAGATAGAGTAGAGAGTGAGTGACTGCGGACAGTTCAGTGACAGACTTGTTCTCATCAGAATCAACAGCAAACCAACACCAACAACGACAGCTCAGGTTTACATGCTGACGTCGCAAGCCCAAGCTCAGGAGAAAGAGTAGGCATCAGAGAATATTGAATGGTTAATTCAGTACGTAAAAGGAGATGAAAAGGGGTTGTAGGGGAAGGAGTAGAAGAAAGGATCACAGGAAAATATGGGCTTGGTAGTAAAAATGAGAGAGGAGAAATACTAATTGATTTCCGGAATAAATTTCACCCAATAACAGCGAATACTCTGTTCAAGCATCACAAGAGGAGGTGGTTACTTGGAAAAGGCCGGGAGATACGGAAAGATTACAGTTAGATAACATCTTGGTTAGACAGAGATTCTGAAATCACATACTGGATTGTAAGCCTTATCCAAGAGTAGATACAGACTTAGATCACAATCCAGTAATGACGAAGAGTTAGCTGAAATTTAAGAGATTATTCAGAACGAATCGGTGCCAAAAAAGTGGGATATGGGAGCACTACGGAATGAAGAGATACACTTGAAATTGTCTCACGCTACAGATACTGCGATAATGAACAGCTCAGTAGGCAGTTCAGATGAAGAGGAATGGACATCTCTAGAAAGAGCCACCAAGGAATTGCAAAGAAAAACATAGGTGTGAGAAATGTAACTGAGAGGCAATTATGGATAACAAAAGAAATACTTCAACTGATGGACGAAAGAAGGAATTATAAAAATGTTCAGGGAAACCCAGAAGTACGGAAATGCAAGTCACTTAGGAATGAAATAAATAGGAAGTGTAGGGAAGCAAAGGTGAAATGGCTACATGAAAAATGTGAAGAAATGGAAAAATAAATGATTGTCGGAAGGACTGACTCAGCATATAGAAAAGTCGAAATAACGTTCGGAGAAATTAAAAGCAAGGGCGACAAGAATAAACGTGCAGTGGGAATTCTACTGTTAAATGCAGAGGAGAGAGCGGACAAGTGGAAAGAGTACACTGAAGGCCTGTGTGAGGGAAGTACTTGTCTGATAACGTGATAGAAGATGAAACAGGGATCGAAATGGAAGAAATAGGGGACCCAGCACTAGAATCAGAATTTAAAAGAACTTTGGACGACTTAGATATAATAAGAGGGTATAATTTCTAAAATTATGGGCCGTAGGGAATGGCAACAAAATGACTATTCACATCGGTGTGTGGAGTGTATTCGACTAGCGACATACCATCAGACTTTTGGAAAAAGATCATCCACACAATTCCGAAGATTGAAAAGTCGGCATTGCTAGAATTATCTCACAATCAAATTAACATATCATGCAACCAAGCCGCTGACGAGAATAATATACAGAAAGATGGAAAAGAAAATTGAAGATCTGTTAGATGACGGTCGGTTTGGTTTTAGGTAAGATAAAGCCATGAGAGAGGCAGTTTGGACGTTGCGGTCGATGCTGGACGCAAAACTGAAGAAAAATCACGACACCATCAAAGAGTTTGTTGACCTAGAGAAAGCTTTCGACAATGGTGTTCGTAATTGTGAGGTAGATAGAGACCAGCTTTTGGGAAAGACTAGTAATGTACAGTATATACAAGAACCAAGAGGGAACAATAATACTGGAAAACTAAGAACGAAGTTCTCGGTTCAAAAAGAGTGTAAGACAGGAATGCACTCTTTGGCACTCTAATATTCAGTAGAAAGTAAGCAAAACTAAGATTCAGAATGGTATTGAAATTAAAGGTTAAAGGATATCAATTAAAATTCGCTGTCGACATTCCTGTCCTCATTGACAGTGCAGAAAAATTACAGGGTCTGCTGAAAGGAAAGAGCAGTCTAACCTGTACAGAATATGGGTTGACAGTAAATCGGAGAAAGATGAAACTAATGAGAAGTAGCAGGAATGAGAACAGCGAGAAATTTAACACCCAATTTAGTGATCACGAAGTACATGAAGTTAAGGAATTCTGTTACCTTGCCAGCAAAATAACCCTGACGGTTGGAGCGAGGAGGGCACAAAGAGCGGACTAGCACTAAGGAAAAAGGCATTGTTTATTAAGAAAAGTGTACTGGTATGAAACATAGTGCTTAAAAGGTGGACGAAATTTTTGAGAATGTATGTCTGGAATACGGCATTGTGTGGAATTGAAACATGGACTGCGGGAAGACCAGAACGTAAGAAAATCGAAATATTTGAGATATGGTGCCATAGAAAAAATGTTGGAAATTAGGTGCAACAACAAGATAAGGAATGAGGAGATTCTTCGAGAATTGGAGAGGAACAGAATTTACAGAAAACACTGACAAGAACAAGGGACAGAACCATAGGACATGTTTAAAGATGTCAGGCAATAACTTTCCGTACGGAAAGGAGCTATAGATGGGAAAAATTGTAGAGGAAGACGTAGACCGGAATACATCCAGCAAGTAATTGAGAAAGTAGATTGTAAGTGCTACTCTGAGATGAAGTGGTTGGCACAAGCAGAATGTATTGGATCGGCTCGTGTGGGTTTAGAGCTGCTCCTACCACAGCATTGAAGTGTACCAGAGTGTGCTGTGACTCTCGACCATCTTACATGCTTGGAGCTTTTAATGGCGGTGATATTGCTCGGATGGGATTCTCTCTAATTATCCACGTGCTATGAACAGAAGTAGATGGAACAGTTGGTGGCTTCTGTAACCCATAACAAAGAGGTAGATCCTCATGTTACGGCTTGCCCGTCGGAGTACTGAATTATGAAGTGATTGTTATACTGCGGTCCCTCTACTCGCTGTTACAATACAGAATAATCGACGGCGATTATTGTCATCAACACGGTGTTGCCCAAAGCAATTGACTGTAGCAGCGGTGATTTTCCCAAATCGAAGTACACACGTTACTCTCTCGACGCTTGCAATGCTGAATGTCTACAGGAGCACAGGATTTGAGGATTCCATTCGCCGGGCAGCCACGATCTAGCCGAGATCTAACATGCTGTTATCACTCGTCTTGCCAATCTGCACGCCGACGACTTTTTAGTCACGGGCCCCGTTGAACTGATCGATTCACAGTGACTACAGCCGTGCTCTGCTGTCTAAAGCTTAATTGCTCACGAGTACTTCCGTACAACTTGAACGTTAGCAAGCACGAGTCAATCCGCTGCAGCAGGTCACCAGCCTTATGGCATATGCCAGCTTATCTTCATCGTATCGGATTTATAGAAACTCGATTTCATGGTACTCATGGTTCTAATCATCAGTTAGAAATGATTATAGATTCTCTACTTCCTTATAATCTTGAAAATGGTACAGCAATGATTTCAAAGTGTGTAGTTGTGTCGCAAAATTGTTGACAATGGCACGGATACTCCCATCACTTTAGTAATCACAGGTGATGCAATGCCAGATAAGCCAGCGTGAGCCTCGCAGAAAATGCTAAGAAGAGGACACTGATTTGCTTCAGGTCTCAAAATTTAGTATATACATAAAGGAGCACTTTATTGGTCCCAAACTATACGTACATTTTCTTCGGATGGTTATCGTCGTACAAAAATTAAAAATATAAATTCTTTTCATGCAATCAGAAAATATAAAAGCTACCTTAATGCAATCGCATTTTTTACACAAATTCACTCCAGTAAGTTTGTAAAAAATAATAAAGTAAATACAACAATCGAAATGAGGCATTCCAGATTCTGAATTTAAATTTAAAGGAAGAATTATAGTTAAGAAAGTTAAACGGATAAGAATAAAGACCACAGTAATTCTGATAAGGGTTAAAAAATCACCATTCAGTAAGTACTGAACACACAACTTGTAGCTCACAATCCTAGACGCTTAGCCATTATGTTAGGTAGCTATTGCGTAAAACCAAGTTATGACTTATGTCTCGGGAGAACTTGTTTTCCTCACACTTTGACAAACGAGCCTCCACCTAGGTAGGTGGCTGCACGGAGTGAAACCTGGCGTCCAATTCGTCACCATTGTACGGAAGGTTTCAAAAAGTTAATCCTAGCCCTGGTGTCTCAGTGACAAATAAATCTTAATTGTATTCATAGGGATATATCATAGTCACTACATAAAACTATATTTCACTCGCTTAATGTCGTCTGCTATTGTGAAAAATTGCATTATATCGTATTAGGCCACAGCGACCGACAAAGAAAAAACAACAAAAAACGCAGGAAATATGACGCTACAACACGTTTTACAACAGTAGCCCAACCAACAACAAAATAACCTTCAGTCTAGCCAGTGTAGATGGCTGGTGTCAAAAACGCTGTAAGAGCAACAGAAGGAAGAATTAAAGACTGTACTATAAACTTACAAAAATAAATACGATATTGAAATATTACTGTATCTCATTGCTACCTATCAGAATCCCTCGGAGAGCATTAAAGATAAACACCAGTTCTAATTGCCCAATTGTAAAGTGACCTGTTTCCAAATTACATACAAAAATAACCACTATTTCAGTGTACATATAATTCGAAAATGATGCTTTGCTGATTGACATTGTTCTTATGTGAAATTAATACTGTAACTACACTCCTGGAAATTGAAATAAGAACACGGTGAATTCATTGTCCCAGGAAGGGGAAACTTTATTGACACATTCCTGGGGTCAGATACACCACATGATCACACTGACAGAACCACAGGCACATAGACACAGGCAACAGAGCATGCACAATGTCGGCACTAGTACAGTGTATATCCACCTTCGCAGCAATGCAGGCTGCTATTCTCCCATGGAGACGATCGTAGAGATGCTGGATGTAGTCCTGTGGAACGGCTTGCCATGCCATTTCCACCTGGCGCCTCAGTTGGACCAGCGTTCGTGCTGGACGTGCAGACCGCGTGAGACGACGCTTCATCCAGTCCCAAACATGCTCAATGGGGGACAGATCCGGAGATCTTGCTGGCCAGGGTAGTTGACTTACACCTTCTAGAGCACGTTGGGTGGCACAGGATACATGCGGACGTGCATTGTCCTGTTGGAACAGCAAGTTCCCTTGCCGGTCGAACGATGGGTTCGATGACGGTTTGGATGTACCGTGCACTATTTAGTGTCCCCTCGACGATCACCAGAGGTGTACGGCCAGTGTAGGAGATCGCTCCGCACACCATGATGCCGGGTGTTGGCCCTGTGTGCCTCGGTCGTATGCAGTCCTGATTGTGGCGCTCACCTGCACGGCACCAAACACGCATACGACCATCATTGGCACCAAGGCAGAAGCGACTCTCATCGCTGAAGACGACACGTCTCCATTCGTCCCTCCATTCACGCCTGTCGCGACACCACTGGAGGCGGGCTGCACGATGTTGGGGCGTGAGCGGAAGACGGCCTAACGGTGTGCGGGACCGTAGCCCAGCTTCATGGAGACGGTTGCGAATGGTCCTCGCCGATACCCCAGGAGCAACAGTGTCCCTAATTTGCTGGGAAGTGGCGGTGCGGTCCCCTACGGCACTGCGTAGGATCGTACGGTCTTGGCGTGCATCCGTGCGTCGCTGCGGTCCGGTCCCAGGTCGACGGGCACGTGCACCTTCCGCCGACCACTGGCGACAACATCGATGTACTGTGGAGACCTCACGCCCCACGTGTTGAGCAATTCGGCGGTACGTCCACCCGGCCTCCCGCATGCCCACTACACGCCCTCGCTCAAAGTCCGTCAACTGCACATACGGTTCACGTCCACGCTGTCGCGGCATACTACCAGTGTTAAAGACTGCGATGGAGCTCCGAATGCCACGGCAAACTGGCTGACACTGACGGCGGCGGTGCACAAATGATGCGCAGCTAGCGCCATTCGACGGCCAACACCGCGGTTCCTGGTGTGTCCGCTGTGCCGTGCGTGTGATCATTGCTTGTACAGCCCTCTCGCAGTGTCCGGAGCAAGTATGGTGGGTCTGACACACCAGTGTCAATGTGTTCTTTTTTCCATTTCCAGGAGTGTATTTGAAAGAAATATAGCACATGCTCAGGATATACCAGTAAACCTATCATTATAAAATTACTACAGCAAATTAAATAGAACATATAAATAAAGCATGTTAATTGAATCTCTGCTATATGTTAGCACTAAAATTCAGGCGCTAGTTGATTTGTTATAAACAAATTTAGAAATGTAATTGTTACCTGTAACATAATTAGTCAGAAAATGTTATATTAACTCATAACTAAGTTGAAAATAGGTTCACCTTGTTCAGCACTGAGATTGTAAATTTTTAGCAATGTGTATCTCATATTCGGTTTAACTTTTAATTGTGATTTTACATAAAATTGTAATTTTCATTGTAGGTAATTGTTAACAAAAGTATAAATAATGGTCACGCTGGTGCCTTGAGGCACTCGTTTTTTGGCTAGTGTTGCGAGCAAATGTATTGTAGGCTCACTCGTTTGTTGATTGTTGTGAACACTGGGTCGTTTGATGTCAACTTTGGGTACATGTGATGTAACCGGCACAGTTCACCAGGTTCAGACACCAGAGTCCTGGAAATATATTGGTGTTAAAACTGCACTGTACTTTGGAATTTATTTGGGAGTCTTCCGCAATCCTTTTCATAGGCTGCACAGCGACGAGACGAATCCAGGAATTTTACAACACCCCGAGAACTAAACAACTCTCACTGTTGGTAGAATTGACGTGTAAACAACAGCACATCGACTGGGCATTTCACTCAAAAGTCAAAACATTTGTAACGCGGAGGTGGGAAAATATAAACATCTCAACGTGGTGGAGGAGCTGGGATCAAGTGGAAGACTGTGCAGAGGACGACTCGCAAGAATTCCACGTACAAGGGGCAGAAACCATAATCTTGTACGTTGCAGGCTGCGCCACAGACGTCGCCAGGAGCAAAATTGATATTCTTGAATGACATCGCGAATGAATCAGGTAAGTACCCCCTTTAATTGTGTCCTGCAATTTTCTGTTTTTGTTTCATTGTGTGCGTGTGACAACTTCACTTGATAGGCAGGAAAGTGTTTTGTCTCGTGTTTAGCCACTTTGCTCAAAATGAGCGAAACTCAGTTAAATCGAATAGGCATGACCACGCGGACAGGCTGTCAATTTCATGCTTCAACTCCAAATATACACTTAAACAGTGAAACAAATTCCACGAGAAGTAGTTGTTCGCCATTTCACGTTTTTTCGGGAGCAAATCAGCAACCGAATTTAATTGATCAGATATCTCAATTGTTGAATAATAAGCTAGAACAACTGGTAACTCAAAATAACCAATTAGGTAGCAACTTTAAAAAGGTCAGAGAAAAGCTGGACCAGAATTTGAAATCATTGAGAGAAGAAATCAACACAACACATAGCAAAGTACAAATTGTTACATCTGAAATAGAAAGTGTAGAAACCAAAGTTGACTGTTTGGAAGCTTTCACAATCTCCGAATTTAAAGAAACAAACAAAAGCATTGAATTAGTTAACGAATGTGTCAAAAGCACGGAAGTAGTCGTTTTAAATGAATTAGCGAACCGAAAAGACGAGTTAAAAATGTTGCAGGAACTCATTGTTTTAGAAAAAAATCGGTAGGGGAAAGATTAAAATTAAATTCTGAAGTAGTTTCTGATAAGACATCTCGTATTGACAAGAAAGTAGAATGTGTAACAATAGAACCGCAAACAGTCAGCTCTGAAGTTTCAAAACTGCAAAATAATATAACGTCCTTATTTTGATTCAAACCACATGTTAGTGCATAGTTGTAACAATGTTAATTTAAAATGTTACCCAGGTGATGTGAAATTGCATCCGGTTGACTTTGTGCATCAGTGCAAAGACAGTTTCCAACCTAACATGCCAGAGTCCGCTAAAGTTAAATTTGTGAAGCGTTTTTTGGATGGTGAAGCCCTTACATGGGCGAACCAAAACATTAATACAAATACTACCTCTTTTGCTGATTTTGAACGCCAATTCTTGGAAAAGTTTTGGTCGGAAAACAAACAGGCAAGAATAAAATCTGAATTTCTTAACGGTAGCAAATATCACACAGGTCTTGCAATCAGCATGCGAGAATTTTGTGAAAAACAATTAGGGACATTGTCACATTTGAGCAAACCATTGGACGAACTGATACAGATTGATGCACTGAAACGGCGCCTACTACACCGTTTTCAGTGGGGTCTTGTATATAGACCAGATGATAGTGTTTACGAATTTTTACGTCATGTAGACAAAATTGACTGTGCATGGCAGAATGATGACAGACAGTACAATCAAAACCTCAGAAACACTAACAATAGGAATGGGGGGTCACAGCAATATAATGGACACAGAAATACTGGCGTGGTAACCTAAACAGTAGTTACAACAGACACATAAACCATCAAGAACAGAGAAACAGTAACCAGTTTCACTACAGCAATTCCAATCAGGGAAACAGGTAACCACCCCGCTGGGAGCCTGTCAATTTCAGGTGAATAGTTATGACACAAACCAGGCAGATAGGAGGTTAAAGAGACGGAAACATAAAAGCAATCGTAACTGTATTGTAAATAAGGACTACTACTTATGTGATAGTAGTTATAAGCAAAACTTTTGGGATCACTTGTTGAGTGGACTGAGTAATGCACATACTCAAGCAGGAACACAGTTTGAACTTAATGAACATGACTTAGCACTAATTGATGGCACATTAACACCTGATGTAGACAGAACTTATGATATGTATGGTATCACTAGCTTGTTTTCTGATGAAGGTAAGGATAATGAGGTATCTATATTAGTAGAAATTGGTAGCCAAAATGAGGAAATAAGACCTGACTTAGATAATGAAACAGGTAGCGATTTCAGTAGTGTAACTTCAGATGTTGAACAAGTAGTTGTTAAGGCAGATGTGCATGCAGAGGCATCACCCACATTTTATTTTGATGATGATTTTGATAAAGATAGTGTTGTGAAGGATGATGTATTTGATGATATATGTACACAAGAGAAATTAGATGGCATTATTTATGTTGGAGTTATTGATAATGGTGATGCAGCTGAAAGTAACTCTGAATGTGAATTTGGTTCAAGCGAAGATATTAAGAGTGCAAACAATGTATTGGTACTAATTTGTATAAAAGAAATCTTAAGAAAATCTACTAATAAGAAGGAACAAGCTAAGTTGATATGTGGGAAGATTTTGGAATCTATTATCAGTGAAAATGAAGTTTGTTTGGAAAATAATGAGGAAAGTGAAGTCATCAAATCAGATCCATCCATGAAAGGTAAATTTAAGTCTAGCGAAAGTAAGGTATCTGTCTCATGTGTATTTGATTCCAGTCATAATAACACTCAATCTTGTGTTGATTCTGACATTGAAACCTGTAGTGAAGAAGTATGTAACAACATCAATACAACTGAATTAGAAAGTGACTTGTTGGCAGAGAATGTGAATAGTGACCCAAACATTACCTTAGGTATTCCTTACGTAGAAATAAACATTAACAATTGGTCAGGTCTGTGTTTGATTGACACTAGCAGTCCCATTAGTAGTGTCTCAGACAAGTTGAGGAACAGGATAAATGACACGGAAAGATAGATCGAATTTCCAATCACACGTGTATGGATTGAAGGTGCCACTGACAAGTTTAGTAAGTTAATAAATAAACAAGCTTTAATTACATTTTCTGTTGGCAACATTGATTTTGAACATGGTTGTTTAGTTATTCCAGACCTCAATGAGCAAATGATTATAGGGATGGACTGGATAGTTAAAGCAAAGGTGAGTTCTGATTGCCAAATTCAGAATTACTGTTCACTGAACCAAAGACCATTATTCAAGGAAAAGCAGTGATCCAGTTAAATTCAAGTACAAGCAGTAGTAATCATATTAGGGAAATAGTTTATCCAGAGTGTAGCCATTACATGGAGGAAGAGAAAATAGGGATCACAATAACCAGAATTTGGTTGATGATACTTACTCCCTAACCATATCAGAAAAGTAAAAGAAGCAAATGACCTGACTGAGTCTGAAAAGCAGGAATTGGAAAATTTTCTTTTGGGGAAACTCTAACATTTTTTGTGATCAACCTAGTAGGGTCAAAGATTATGAATGTCATTTGAAGTAAAAGCCACACAAACCCCTTTTCATTAAGCCTTATGAGGTACCCATCTGTAAAAGGAAAGACGTGGAGAGGGAACTTCAGAAAATGCAAAAATGGAGAATAATAGAGAGAAGTCACAGTCCATATAATAGCCCAATGGTCTGTATTTTAATATATTTTCTAGTGAGGAACAGTTACACATCTTTACAGACAACAGACCATACTGTATTTATATCAACTTATGCAGAAATGAAAGGTGGATTGAGTGAAGATACACTAAGCTTATTAATACATACTCAAAGACTTTATGGTACATTTGTGCAGTTAAGAAGAACTATATACATCTTTTCACTGTTTTTATCTTATATAGATTATCCACAAGGAAGGAATTACTATGTTCTGCTTCTCATACCGTTATACGATTGACAACTGAATTAATGTGTTACTATATATAAGACCACATGAGATGTTGAAAGACGTTATGATTTATGAAAGGTTTGAAGTGATTTAGGCTGTTAAGAAGGGACTATCGCCATGATATACTATATACATGTTTCACTCAGTTATGCACACACAAGAGATATGTTGAAATTGATATGAATTGTTGAGAATTCTCTTGAGATAAGGTAAGTGATGTTGTGATTTGCATTTTTATTAAGGATTTGAGGTTGCCGACTCTTTCCTGTTTCTGATTCACATGAACTGATGTTTACGGTTTATTCATGGAAGATGGTTTTGATTTAATATTGCATTTTCATAGGGGTATTTGGATGAGGATGATGATGATGATGATGATGATGATGATGATAGGTTTAGGTGGTTCGGTGGTATTCAACCCTCATTTATTAATGGTTTTGATTACTAGTTTAATTGAGGGGATTATGATGATGATGATACTGTGCAGTCACTCACAACATAACTTATGAATGATTTGAATAACATGAAACAGAACTCTTATACATTTTGATTGAAGGAAATGCTGATGTGAAATTACAACTGAGAGTTATTTTTGAACAACTATGACAACAAATAGCACACAAATCACATTGAAAGACTATTATTTTACACTACTCACATCTCGTAAGACACAGTCTGGAGACTAGTTAGGTATTGAGGGGTAGGAAACGACAACTTTAATAGACAGACTGAGGACTTTGACGAAATGAAATATAATATGCCATGTGACAAGGTTCTGAATTTTTTTACAGAATCTTCTTACTGCACTTGCCACTTTCAGGAATTCTATTGATGTATTATTTATTTTCTCTCAATTTATAAAATCTTGAAGCTGTCTATCAGTGTTATTTTGATCTGACTTTCTGGATGTCTGCTAAACATTTTGAACCATTGTTGCATTTGATGTACAAAGCCAAGAAATATTGACTATACATAATATATTCAGATACTTGTGACAAAAACCCGGATTGGATATAAATGAACAGTTTCTATACTGTCACAATATAAATATACATATATAATTTTGAATATTCAAGTTTAATAAGATTTGTAAAATATTTTATGATATTGCAAACCGTTAGGATAAATTTATTCTTCTGTCTTTTATATGATAAGATTATTCTAGAACATGTCATATGCAAACTTTAAAAGTGCAGCGTAATCAATCCAATCAAATTTGTGATTTGCTAGCTTAGATGTGTCTGAGTGTTTGAAGGAGGGAAAATTAATGGACACTTTAGAAGTGACAAAAACAAGGATTCTCTAGAAGTGATAGTTTCAGAAAAAGATTGATTCAGAAAATTTGATGTAAATATTGATTTTGTAAAAGTTTGGAAATTTCTTTGTAATCTCATATTTCCAATTCTTGTTTCCTTGATGTATATGTTTGTAGCTATTGGGAAAATTTATCTGTATGTAAAGTTTCATGATTCAATTTTGCACCTTTTAAGATATATGCAGTTTGTGTTATTTTGTCCAACTAGTATTGTATCCCACTAATACACTAATATTTCTGTGAGAAGAGTTTCGTCTATCAGGCTAGGCAAAACTCTTCGGGGGGGGGGGGGGGATTTTTTTTTAAGTGCAGTCCACAACTGTCAATCAATTCAGGTAAGAACAGATGTGCATATTCGGTAATGGAGCAGCAGCGCACTAACAACATTCGATGCGTGTGCAAAAACAATGGCATTATATCGTATTAGGCCACAGCGACCGACAAAGAAACAAGAACAAAAAAACGCAGGAAATGTGAAGCTACAACACGTTATACAACAGTAGCCCAACCAACAACAAAATAACCTTCAGTCTAGCCACTGTAGGTGGCTGGTGTCAAAAACGCTGTAAGAGAAACAGAAGGAAGGATTAAAGACTGTACTAGTAAACTTACAAAAATAAATACGATATCCATTAACTATGGTTTATCATTAGAACCATTTGTAATTCACCTGGACACTACGACTAGCTTGGCAATATGAGACAGCTAGTCTGTAAATTTTTGTGGGGTTGTCCCCTGTAAAGTACGGTGTGGTCTTCGGTCGCGTTTAGAAATGAGCTAAAAGTGTTACTAATCGTCGTGTATTTGGATACCACCTTCTTTCCGCTGGACTCCCAGGAGCAGGTCCCAGCATGCGCAGGCCAGTAGCATTTGCTAACTGTTGCTACGTTGCTAATTCGGCACTGACATAAAGGCGAACTTTATGACTGTAATTTCGGCGTTTGGATATTTCCATGTCGCTGTCAAATGGTGAATGTGTGCAACAGTTTGCTGTTATTTGTGCTAAGACTGACAAAACCATACACACAATCAATGGTAAGACGAGGCGATGACATGTATTCATTGTCCGACACGTGAGAATTTTAATAGTGCCAAAGCAATAAATTTTCCTAGTGTTCAATTGAAAATGGCCAAAGGGCGAAACTAATGTCGTAAAGTAACAAGTAAATAACAAGTGCCAGGTGTGAATGAAATTCGTCTGAAATGAATCCCGAACTGGCTGCTATTATGGCTACCATAGACCACGACACGACGAACTTCCATAAGTCATGCAACCACTACACTTTGATTCTCAAACATTTTCTGTTAATGTTTAATAATACTACATAGTTTATTAAAGATACTAATGTTCAGATGTTACCTAGCCCCGAGAGCAAAGTGTAATATTTTCAAAAGTGTTACGTTGTCAGAAAGACACAAACCTAAAAGAAAACTTTGTGATTTTTAACGCTGCACCAATGATGAAAGATTAGATATTGCTTTTTTTCTGAGTTTTGAAATCGGTCGCCAATTCCGAAATCGAAGTTACAGCCAAAGACAGATTTCTGCTTCCTGTTCATTGACACTATTTCGTAAATTAAGTCTATTTCCTTGAGCTGCTTAATCAGCAGTTTTCGTACCAGTAACATCAAATTTCAAACCGAATGTTAACTTTTAAAATTATTTTCTTCTAAACAATTTAATTAATTTCTCTGTTCGAAACCTCATAATGTTCTTGCATTATCGTGTTGACTGCATGGACTCTTGGCTCTATTGCACTTTACGCAGAGAGCTGTGTTAGTGCGACATTAACGACTTGCAAATACCCGGTAGCCAAGCCAGGTTACTGAGATAAATGTTTCTACCGTTCGCCCGGCATCGATCCAGTTGGCGACACCTGTCTGTGACTTGGCATTTCAAAGCTGGCCGCCTCACCACGGTCGTCTTCAACGGTCAGCTGGTCGTCTCCACGCGCAGACCCGACTCTCGCCTCCTGGAATGCATCCAGCCCACGAGCACCACAGTCTCGTAAAAACCAATTTTTATTAAATGCACTTCATCCCGATTATCTGCTCCTGTAACCTATACTACAGGGCCTAATATGTTTCGATTCACAAAAAAATGTAATTTTTATCGCAAGATATCGAATTTGATTCTTCACGACATTAAAATTAAGCCTATTCTACCAGAAATACAGTTACTTCTCTTTTCTTCTTTATACCCATTTAAAGACAACGTTTGAAATTTTTAGGATGGCCTGGCAGCTTCATTTTCTTTTTCTCTTCCCAAAATCTCGTCATGAACACTCTGTTTCGTTTCTTGCGTTCGTCTGTCCAAATTTTACTAGTATTTTCAGCTTTCTCTGCGAATACGTAACATACAGCTAGAATTCCAAAGGCTATACGTTATCTGTCAGTATGGTCTGCAGCGTTCATTTCTGGTATGTCCAGCATAATTTCTGCTACAAAGAGATTTTTTCCCTCCCAGCATTTCTTTTTTTTTCTTTTTTTTCTGCAGATGTAAGCATAGAATTTCAAGGCTCCTTTGCGTACTGTACCAGTAAATCTTTCTATTTCCTCGTATAGTCTGTAGTTCTCCTTTTAAACCATACGTCATTTGCATTAATGGAACTTTTTTTCTGAGAATTTTTCAAACTTCCCTTCCAATTTCATCAATCCCTCCAAGAGATGTAGCTTGTGTGGCGTATAATATTTGAGGAAAACAACTGTTTTGTGACATCGAAGTTTCAAACTAAAGCGTATCACTCGTTTGCTTTAGTGATTCCATTTTGCTCTGTACGCTTTCTTAGGTTTGATGGCTAAATATGTTTGAATTTCTGGTCGGAATCGTACTATGATTTCTCCGCAGTAATTAAAAGGAAGGAGACATGTACATGAAAGTTTCCCGTATTTCGTTTGTAATTAGGATCTTCAGATATATCGTTCTAAATATTGAATCAAACTTGCCTTCTCATGCGATGTTTGAAGTGCTGTCTATGACGCTGCGTTTGAAGGCCTCTCTCAGGCGTGGTTTCTTCACTACTCTCAGCTAAGATAATTTGTGCGTCAGCACAAGCTAGGCACTTCACTTTGATTGTCCGTTCCGAGGTCCCGATGTTCATACCCTCGATTACTTTACTCCACTATCTGATGACTTTGTCTAACACTGTGTTAAACAAAGCGAGGGGGGGGGGGGGGGAGATCATTTCCTTGTCGAACTCCTGTACGTACTTCAAACACTCAGATATTTCTCTGAGACGTTTCACTTGAGATGCTGTGTGTGAGACCCTGGCAAACCAGTTTGTAGTTTTTCTGTCCTGTCTCAGCTCTTCTAAAATGCCCAAAGTGGTTCTCTCTCTCAGCAGTGTCATGTTGTTTCTGTGGTCTTCAGTTAGAAGTCTGGACTGATGCAGTTCTCGATGCAACTCCATTCTGTGCAAGCATCTTCATCCCCGAATAACTTCTGCAATCCATATTCTTTCGAATTTGCTTATAGCGCTCGTCTCTCGTTTTCCCTCTGCAATTTTTATTCCCCACACTCCCCTCCAATACTAAACTGACGAGCCAGCAGTGATAATGATTTTGAGTATCATCAGTTATTTTATTGCCCAAACAGCAAAATACCTCTACAACTTTCAGTGTGCCATTTTCTAACCTAATTGCGTCACCATCACCTGATTTAATTCGTCTACATTCCATTACCCTTATTTCGCTTTCGTTAATGTTTATTCTATATCATTCACTCAAGACACTGTCCATTCCGTTTAACTATTCTTCCAGTCCCTTTACTGTCTCTGACAGAATTGCAATGTCATCGGCAAAACTCAAACTATTTATTTCCTCTCCCTGGATTTCACCCTGGACTCTAAATTTTCCTTTGGCTTCCTTTACTATTTGGTCATTATACATAATGAATAACATCAGGAATAGACTACAAACTGTCTCACTCCTTTGTCAACCACTGCTTCCCTTCCATGCCCCTCGACTCTTACAGCTGCCGTCTCGTTTCTGTACAGGCTGTATCTAACCTGTTGCTGTACTTCACCCCTGCTACGATCAGAATTTTACAAGAATGTGTTCCTGTTAACATTTTCAAAATTTTCTGTACATCTACAAAGGTTATAAACGTAGATTTGGCTTTCTCTAACTTATCTTCTACGATAAGTCGTAGGGTCAGTATTGCCTCACGTGTTTCAACATTTCTCAGAAACATAGACTGATATTCCCCGAAGTCAACTTCTTACGCTTTTTCCGTTCTTCTGTAGATAATTCGCGTCAGTATTTTGTAATGATAACTTATACAGTGATAGGTCGGTAATGTCCACACTTGAGAGCACCTGCTTTCTTTAGAATTGGAATTATTAGGCTGGTGATTAAGTTCTTACCGTTTTTGTTATGCATGTTGGTATTCCGGTTGCTACGGCTTTATTTATCCATTAGCATTTTTTTTATTTTTAGCTTACTGTTGCTAGTTTACATAATGGAGCTGTGGACTTACATGCAATGGCAAGTGGAGAAACTGGAACATGTCCGACATATTCTTTCGTTTGAGTTCAATAGAAGGGGAACAGCAGAGGAGGCAAACAGTATCTAAATAATTTCTTTCATCTCACCATACATTCTTTCAATACCTTCATCATCTACTTTTACTACTGTGGTGCGTGTTGGTTCTTTGTCTATATTCGCTACTATAATACATTCACATTGCTGCTCATAACAGTTCACCTATATTCCCATTTTCCTATTCAGGATCAGACCCACTCCTGCATTGTCCTACTTGATTTAGTGCTTGTGTGTACTCGCATGATCAGAAGTCTTATTATCCTACCAACCAACTTCTCTAATCTTCGCTAATCTCAACCTATCCATTTCCCTTCTTACATTTTCCAATCTACGGACAGGATTAAGGAATCTAACATTTCTTTCTCCGATCTATAAAACGCAAGTTTTGTTTTTCTGATGACGGCAGAGTCAACGTCTTGATAAAGTCCACAATAGTGATAAATATGTTATTACTTCGAAGTATTAATATTGCCTTCAGACACCAAATCTGCTCAGCGTACAATCTACCTTTCCTGAAGCCTGTTTGATACTCACCAGGCGAATGATCATTTTGCTGTTCACTTCTGTTTAAGGGAACTCTGAATAAAAATTTAAGTTGTTGGGAGTAGGCATAGGCCTTTATCGTTATTTATGTCTGTTCTATCATCTTTTTTATGCAACAGATGATCACTTTATTCCAGTTCCTTGGATCGTTTCAGTTTCTCATATTTCTGTAAATTGTACATAAAAAATAGTCACGAGGTCATCTCCTAATATTTTTAACGTCTCTATAGTTATGCCACCCTCTCCAGGCAGTTTGTTATTTTTGAGTATTTCATTTATCTCTTATTTCTTGAATTTTTGGGTGATGGGAGTCTGGGACTGACACAGAGTTTTCAAGTGCTCTCTTTCCACTGGAGTATGACACTTCAGGAAATTTTGAATACGATCAACTATTATCATGCAGCCCTCTTTAATGCCTGTCTTTAGTTTTCGATTAATTTGACGAAAACACAGTGTTTGTGGCTTAATCCTGATAAATCTTTTACAAACTTCGGGTGATAGTAGTCTGGAAATTTTGCTTTTTGTTGGCGGTGCGTTTTCTTTCACGGCGAACTAAAATTACGATTATTACTAATTGTTGTATTTGTTGTTGTTGTTGTGGTCGTCAGTCCTGAGACTGGTTTGATGCAGCTCTCCATGCTACTCTATCCTGTGCAAGTTTCTTCATCTCCCACTACCTACTGCAGCCTACATCATTCTGAATTTGCTTAGAGTATTCATCTCTTGGCCTCCCTCTACGATTTTTACCCTCCACGCTGCCCTCCAATACTAAATTGGTGATCCCTCGATGTCTCAGAACATGTCCTACCACCCGATACCTTCTTCTAGTCAAGTTGTGCCACAAGCTCCTCTTCTCCCCAATTCTATTCAATACCTCCTCATTAGTTATGTGACCTACCCATATAATATTCAGCATTTCTTCGAGTCAAGTTGTGCCACAAGCTCCTCTTCTCCCCAATTCTATTCAATACTTCCTCATTAGTTATGTGACCTACCCATATAATATTCAGCATTCTTCTGTAGCACCACATTTCGAAAGCTTCTATTCTCTTCCTGCCTAAAATATTTATCGTCCACGTTTCACTTCCATACATGGCTACACTCCACCCAAATACTTTCAGAAACGACTTCCTGACATTTAAATCTATACTCGATGTTAACAAATTTCTCTTCTTCAGAAACGCTTTCCTTGCCATTGCCAGTCTCCATTTTATATCCTCTCTACTTCGACCATCGTCAGTTATTTTGCTCCCCAAATAGCAAAACTCCTTTACTACTCTAAGTGTCTCATTTCCTAATCTAATTCCCTCAGCATCACCCGACTTAATGCGACTACGTTCCATTATCCTCGTTATGATTTTGTTGATGCTCATCTTGTACCCTCCTTTCAAAACACAGACCATTCCGTTCAGCTTCTCTTCCAAGTTCTTTGCTGTCTTTGACAGAATTACAATGTCATCGGCGAACCTCAGCGTTTTTATTTCTTCTCCATGGATTTTAATACCTACTCCGAACTTTTCTTTTGTTTCCTTTATTGCTTGCTCAATATACAGATTGAATAACATCGGGGATAGGGTACAACCCTGTCTCACTCCCTTCCCAACCACTGCTTCCCTTTCATACACCTCGACTCTTATAACTGGCATCTGCTTTCTGTACAAATTGTAAATAGCCTTTCGCTCCCTCTATTTTACCCCTTCCACCTTCAGAATTTGAAGAGAGTATTCCAATCAACATTGTCAAAAGCTTTCTCTAAGTCTACAAATGCTAGAAACATAGGTTTGCCTTTCCTTAATCTTTCTTCTAAGATAAGTCGTAGGGTCAGTATTGCCTCACGTGCTCCAATATTTCTACGGAATCCAAACTGATCTTCCCCAAGGTAGGCTTCTACTAGTTTTTCCATTCGTCTGTAAAGAATTCGTGTTAGTAATTTGCAGCCGTGACTTATTAAACTGATAGTTCGGTAATTTTCACATCTGTCAACACCTGCTTTCTTTGGGATTGGAATTATTACATTCTTCTTGAAGTCTGAGGGAATTTCGCCTGTCTCAAACATCTTGCTCACCAGATGGTAGAATTTTGTCAGGACTGGCTCTCCCGGGGCCTTGTTTTGACTTAGGTCTTTCAGTGCTCTGTCAAACTCTTCACGCAGTATCGTATCTCCCATTTCATCTTCATCTACATCCTCTTGCATTTCCGTAATATTGTGCTCAAGTACGTCGCCCCTGTATAGACCCTCTATATACTCCTTCCACCTTTCTGCTTTCCCTTCTTTGCTTAGAGCTGGGTTTCTATCAAAGCTCTTGATATTCGTGCAAGTGGTTCTCCTTTCTCCAAAGGTCTCTTTAATTTTTCTATAAGCAGTCTCTATCTTACCCCTAGTGAAATAACCCTCTACATCCTTACATTTGTCCTCTAGCCATCCCTGCTTAGCCATTTTGCAATTCCTGTCGATCTCTTTTTTTTTGAGACTTTTGTATTCCTTTTTGCCTGCTTCATTTACTGCATTTTTATATTTTCCCCTTTCATCAATTAAATTCAGTATTTCTTCTGTTACCCAAGGATTTCTACTAGCCCTCGTCTTTATACCTATTTGATCCTCTGCTGCCTTCACTATTTCATCCCTCAAAGCTATCCATTCTTCTTCTACTGTATTCCTTTCCCCCATTACTGTCAATTGTTCCCTTATGCTCTCCCTGAAACCCTGTACAACCTCTGGTTCTTTCAGTTTATCCAGGTCCCATCTCCTTAAATTTACACCTTTTTGCAGTTTTTTCAGGTTTAGTCTACAGTTCATAACCAATAGATTGTGGTCAGAGTTCACATCTGCCCCTGAAAATGTCTTACAATTTAATACCTGTTTCCTAAATCTCTATCTTATCATTATATAATCTATCTGATACCTTTTAGTATCTCCAGGGTTTTTCCATGTGTACAACCTTCTTTCATGATTCTTGAACCAAGTTTTAGCTATGATTAATTTATGCTCTGCGCAAAATTCTACCAGGCGGCTTCCTCTTTTATTTCTTAGCCCCAATCCTTATTCTCCTACTATGTTTCCTTCTCTCTCTTTTCCTACTGACGAATTTCAGGCACCCATGGCTATTAAATTTTCGTCTCCCTTCACTACCTGAATAATTTCTTTTGTCTCATCATCCATTTCATCAATTTCTTCGTCATCTGCAGAGCTAGTTGGCATATAAACTTGTGTTACTGGAGTAGGCGTGGGCTTCGTATCTGTCTTGGCCACAATAATATAACTAATGTTCCTTTTTAATTCTTGTAAGAAGAAAAGGAGATGTGAGAAACAAGAGAGATACAGTGTTGGATATGGGAAAAGAGAGAGACAGAAAAAGAATGAGAGACACAGAAAGAATGATGGAGAGCGAAAGACAGGGGTTCGAAATCAGATCATTTTATTAACATAAAATTGTACACATAACAAGTTACAAATTGACATAAATTGTAAAATATATTAGGGAATCAGGTTGTGTGTTGTCCACAGAGTAAGTTAGTTTAAGTAGTGTGTAATCCTAGGGACCGATAATCTCAGCAGTTTGATCCCACAGAAACTTACCACAAATTTCCAAAGGGGAGGGAAGGGGAGGGGAGAGAACCCTTTAAAGCAGGAAATATATTTGCTGTGTTCTATCCCTCTGAGACACAAAAAGTGTAGTGGCAGAATAAAGAAGGCGCTCTGACTGTTGTATTGGCACACGACAGGTTGGTGATTTAGAATTCTGCACTGCTATACATATCACTGCAACACACTCCATAATACTGATGCTCAAGAAGTTGGGAGCTTTCTGTTGTTTGTTAATTTGTTCCGATTTGAGGTGCACAATATATAGAAAGCTGTGTTGGCGCAGTAGACGAGAAATAGGAATAAAGTTGTACTTAAACAATGGCTGCTCCATCTCTGCCGCATGGGAGCGAGAAATGCTGAAATGTAGAGACGAGTGCGAGATTCCAGCAGCAGAGATGAGATTTCTTAGCGATATTCCAAAAGAAATGAGGAAATCATAAAAGAATTTTACATTAATACTAGAGGAGGCAAAAATAATGAGCATCGAAGTAAACGAGATAAGAACGGATGAAAATAGTATACGAAAAGTTGCCTTACATTATATCCCGTCAGGAATACGCCGTACGCAGAAGGGGGTGTTTTGTTCAAATGGAACGGGCCATACGGCTGAGCCCGCGATGATGGAGTAAGTCTAGATTGTTGGCCCACATCAGGCTGAAGTAAGTTCACGAATCACAGAGACTGCACTGCCGCGGCGCCATTACTCTTCGTTCCCGTGCGAGGCTGTAGATGCAGTGACATTTGTGTGGTGACAGTCAGGGCCTCAGGAAGTTCTCGCTGGTTCTTCACAAGGAGACTGTCTTGTCTCGCTGCCCTGTGCGTCATGATGTATGGCTTCTTCCAGTTCATTCCTGAGCTAGATTTACCTGCAATTCGCAATCTGATATTTTGTCTGTAAGTCTGTTCAGCTTTAGGTACCAGATCCTCCTTCCTTAATAAGACGTACAGGGTTGTATTCCTAAAGTCTTGGTCTGTAGAATCTAGCCTATTCGCACTTTTTCAGACGATGTGATCCCGTGTGTTTAATTTCTTCTGAATCACATATGTCTGTCGTTCATTGGCATATACAAATACGATAAGACCGATGTCCCGTCGGGGATTGTACAGCAACCTTAAGTCAAGAGAAAGGAAGCGTTTACCATTAGAGTTCTTCTTCGTGGCGTTTAGTCAGAAGACGGACACGCTCTTGTTATAGTCTTGTCGGTTGAGGAATTCTATTGCCATACAGATTCTACATGACTCGCCTGGGAGATTGAAACTCAATGGCCGGCCGGTGTGGCCGAGCGGTTCTAGACGCTTCAGTCTGGAACCGCGCGACCGCTACGGTCGCAGGTTCGAATCCTGCCTCGGGCATGGATGTGTGTGATGTCCTTAGGTTAGTTAGGTTCAAGTATCTCTAAGTTCTAGGCGACTGATGACCTCAGATGTTCAGTCCCATAGTGCTCAAAGCCAATTTGAAATTCTATGGCGGTTCGGGGATCTTTCCTCAAATCTGTTTATTCTGACAGACCGCTCGTCATTGATGAGCATCACACTCTTGAAAGGAGTTCCAATTTAGGAATCAGATAGAAATATGCAACGGTTCTCGTGAGTCATTGTCTCTCAATGTATTCTAGACACTTGGAGATCGTGTGCCATTACCTCAGGGAGAGCGATGCACTATGCGATATATACTGAGTTTCTATGTTAACGTAGTTACGCCATAAAGGCAGCATTGTTATTTCAAAGCGTTCGCGAAAATAGAATATTGCTCTCGCAGGAGTTTACTAAGACAGCGGTTACATATTAATATGAGAAATGTACAGATGGTGGACAGAGATATGGTAGTACTAAATGCACATCAAATTACATGCTCATTATAGTATAGGAAATCTGTTGGTATTAAAAAGGAGCTTCCAGTCGTCATGGAATAGATAAGCAAATCTTCTGTATTGTTTTCAAGGGAATGATATCATTGTTCCTGCAGAATAGTGACAAGTCCCGGTAACGATGATAGAGGTGGAGAGCGATCCCGTACCTTTATCTTCAAAGCAGATCACAAATGCTCGATAATATTGAGCTCTGAAGACTGTTGTGGCCAGGGGAGACGCCACAATTCAACCTCGTGCTGACATTAACAGCCATGTACGACGCCAATTATGTTAACATGGTCCGCGTCGACTAGCAACACAGCATCGACAATGTGGAACACATATTCTACCGCGAGATGAACTTGAGCAACCAATCTGATCACATTATCCTTGGGAGCAATGCGACGCTACAGAACAACTATGGGACCCACGGAATATCATGATATGGCTGCTCAAGTCATTACCAAACAAACGGGATATGACACTGTTGGTACGTAAACTCGGTCAAATGTTGGAAATAGTGTAAAACAAGACTCATATCTGACCAAAATTTACTCTGTAGGAGTCAGCATAGGTTTCGAAAAAGACGATCGTGTGAAACCCAGCTTGCGCTACTCGTTCGCGAGACTCAGAGGGCCATAGACAAGGGTTCCCAGGTACTCGTAGATGCCGTGTTTCTTGACTTCCGCAAGGCGTTCGACACAGTTCCCCATTGTCGTTTAATGAATAAAGTAAGAGCATATGGACTATCAGACCAATTGTGTGATGGGATTGAAGAGTTCCTAGATAACAGAACGCAGCATGTCATTCTCAATGGAGAAAAATCTTCCGAAGTAAGAGTGATTTCAGGTGTGCCGCAGGGGAGTGTCATAGGACCGTTGCTGTCCACAATATATATATATCACCTTGTGGATAACATCGGAAGTTGACTGAGGCTTTTTGCGGATGATGCTATAGTATATAGAGAGGTTGTAACAATGAAAAATTGTACTGAAATGCAGGAGGATCTGCAACGAATTGACGCATGGTGCAGGGAATGGCAATTGAATCTCAATGTAGACAAGTGTAATGTGCTGCGAGTACATACAAAGAAAAATCCATCATTTAGCTATAAAATAGCAGGTCAGCAGCTGGAAGCAGTTAATTCCATAAATTATCTGGGAGGAGGCATTAGGAATGATTTAAAATGGAATGATCATATAAAGTTGATCGTCGGTAAAGCAGACGCCAAATTGAGATTCATTGGAAGAATCCTAAGGAAATGCAGTCCGAAAACAAAACAAGTAGGTTACAGTACACTTGTTGGCGCACTGCTTGAATACTGCTCATGGATGTGAGATCCGCCCAGATAGGGTTGATAGAAGAGATAGAGAAGATCCAACGCAGAGCAGCGCGCTTCGTTACAGGATCATTTAGTAATCGCGAAAGTGTTACGGAGATGATAAACAAATTCCAATCGAAGACTATGCAAGAGAGACGCTCAGTAATTCGGTAAGGGCTTTTGTTCACCGAGGAGTAAAGCAGTATATTGCTCCCTCCTACGTATATCTCGTGAAGAGACCATGAGGATAAAATCAGAGGGATTAGAACCCAAACAGAGGCATTCCGACAATCTTTCTTTCCACGAACAATACGAGACTGGAATAGAAGGGAGAACCTATAGAGGTACTCAAGGTACCCTCCGCCACACACCGTCAGGTGGCTTGCCGTGTATGGTTTTAGATGTAGAAATGACATTTTTCCATTGCTCCATAGCCCAGGTTTTATGTCTTCGAGGCCATGTTTCCGGCATTTGCATCACTGATGACTGGATTTCGAATTCCAGCTTGCTCTGCAATTCCCTGCTTCGTGTTGCTATGGTGCTCACAGGGTTTGTGAGTTAACGAGCACTTCACTCTCATTTAAATATATTGCCAAACGAGACAGCCTTCATGAATTGTGAAAAGAACTCAGTCGTCTAGGGCCGTGTGCCACAAACAGCGCAGATCGCCACGAGATAGGGAAATTCACAGGCGTCTATTGTGCGGAATGAGGCTTAGGTACTTCGACCATCATCAGTTATTTTGCTCCCCAAACAGCAAAACTGCTTTACTATTTTAAGTGTCTCATTTCCTAATCTAATCTACGTCATAGAGATACCCCTTAGAAGTCGTTTCTGGCCAGAGAGACATGTTTTTTGTTGTTCTGGTCTTCAGTCCTGAGACTGGTTTGATGCAGCTGTCCATGCTACTCTATCTTGTCATAGCTTCTTCATCTCCCAGTACCTACTGCAACCTACATCCTTCTGAATCTGTTTAGTGTATTCTTCTCTTGGTCTCCCTCTACGATTTTTACCCTCCACGCTGCCCTCCAATACTAAATTGGTGATCCCTTGATGCCTCAGAACATGTCCTACCAATCGCTTTCGCGATTACTAAATGATTCTGTAACGATACGCCATGCTGTCCGTTGGATCTTCTCTATCTCTTCTATCAACCCTATCTGGTACGAATCCCACAGTGCTGAGCAATATTCAAGCAGTGGGCGAACAAGCGTACTGTAACCTACTTCCTTTGTTTTCGGATTGCATTTCCTTAGAATTCTTTCAATGAAACTCAGTCTGGCATCTGCTTTACCGACGATCAACTTTATATGATCACTCCATTTTAAATCACTCCTAATGCGCACTCCCATATAATTCATGGAATTAACTGCTTCTAGTTGCTGACCTGCTATTTTGGAGCTAAATGATAAGGGATCTATCTTTCCATGTATTCGCAGCACATTACACTTGTCTACATTGAGATTCAATTGCCATTCTCTGCACCATGCGTCAGTTCGCTGCAGATCCTCCTGTATTTCAGTACAATTTTCCATTGTTACAACCTCGCGATACACCACAGCATCATCTGCAAAAAGCCTCAGTGAACTTCCGATGTCATCCACAAGGTCATTTATGCATATTGTGAATAGAAACGGTCTTATGACACTCCCCTGCGGCACACCTGAAATGACTCTCACTTCGGAAGACTTCTCTCCATTGAGAATGACTTGCTGCGTTCTGTTATCTAGGAACTCTTCTATCCAATCACACCATTGGTCTGATAGTCCACATGCTCTTACTTCGTTCATTAGACGACTCTGGGGAACTGTATCGAACGCCCTGCGGAAGTCAAGAAACACAGCATCTACCTGTGAACCCGTGTCTAAGGCCATCTGAGTCTCGTGGACGAATAGCGCGAGCTGGATTTCACGCGACCATCTTTATCGAAACCCATGCTGATTTCTACAGAGTAGATTTCTAGTCTCCAGAACAGTCATTAGACTCTAACATAATACGTGTTCCAAAATTCTACAATTGATCGACGTTAGATATATAGGTCTATAGTTCTGCACATCTGTTCGATGTCCCTTCTTGGAAACGGGGATGACCTGTGCCCTTTTCCAATCCTTTGGAACGCTACGCTCTTCTAGAAACCTACGGTACACCGCTGCAAGAAGGAGGGCAAGTTCCTTCGCGTACTCTGTGTAAAATCGAACTGTCCAGCGGCCTTTCCTCTTTTGAGCGATTTTAATTGCTTCTCTATCCCTCTGTCGTCTATTTCTATATCTACCATTTTGTCATCTGTACGACAATCTAGAGAAGGAACTACAGTGCAGTCTTCTGCACACTGCACACTGCACACTGCGTAGCAGTCAGGGTGGGCAATGGAATTACCTTTTATGGAGGTTTAAGAAACGGAAGTACACTGTGAAACATGACGCTTGATACAAAATACTCCGCTGTTCTGCCTTTGCTTTTCGTGTCAACAAACCGCGCACCCATGCTATGTTGACAATACACAGACGGAAAAACAAGTTGCAACACCACAAAGAAATTGTGCGTCATAAAGGAGACTTAGTAGCCATGTTTCTACAATTGAACGATAGCGTCCATCCTAATTTCGCGCCATTCGCAAAATAGTGGCATTAGTAGTGCCACTACGTGGAAGTAAACCAGGTTTGCTTTAAATACTGTATGTAAAGGTCGTGAGCGTTAGTTTCTTTTGAGACTAGACGTGGAGAGTTGATGTTAGACAAGAATGTCTACAAGGTGATAAAGACGCCGTTGCCAGCACCTCGCTGAGTTTGAACGAGATCGTGTAATAGGACTAAGAGAAGCTGGAAGTTCCTGTTGCGGTATTGCAGAAAGACTTGGCAGGAATGTAGCCACTGTACATAATTGCTGGCAGGAGTGGGCACGAGAATGTAAGGTCACCAGAAGGATGGTTTCTGGACGGTCACAAGGGAAAAATATCGAGTTCAGTGTATGGCTCAAATGCATCGAATTGGATCTGCAGCAACAGTTTGAGCAGCAGTTGGCACCACAGTGACACAATGAACTGTTGCAAATGGGTTATTTCAAGGACGGCTCCGAGCCACACACTCTGTAGCGTGCATTCAACTGACCCCAAGCAACCGCTATTTACCACTTCAGTGGCGTCAAGTGAGAGCAGGGCAGGGTGGATGTACAAGTATATTGCGTTTTTGATGAAAGCTGATTCTGCCTCGGTGCCAGTGATGACTGTGTATTGGTTAGCAGGAGGCCAGTTTAGGGCCGGTACAAATCTGTCTGCGTGCTAGACACACTCTACGTACAGGATCGATTGCGGACCTCTGGTACAGAGCCGAGTGGAGCGTCTGAATCAGAGGCTCAGTCCGTTCTGCGACCCTGTAGGCAGAAGATTCCTCGACTTGCGCCAAAGGGTGATTCGGTTTCGGGTTCCGTTGAATACGTCAGGTGTCCGCTATACGGAGGAGGCGGCTACACAGGTAGCAGGGGCTGTGTGGGTTGGACTGGGCGGTTTTTTAGGTTAGAGGGTCTCGGGAAAACACAAGAAGAGCTTCAGTCACAAAGGGTGCACGGTGAACACAGGACAAACCTACATCCAGGAACCATTCATATAACAGTTGCAAATTGTAGAAGCTTCGTTGGGAAAGTGCCAGAGCTCCAAGCGGATATAAGCTCAGCCGAAAGTTTAGCGAAGAACCTAACGGTGTTCCGAAAGGACAGGCTAAACACGGTTCTCGGTAGCGTGTTTGTTGGTGTCAGAAGTAGTTTAACTTGTCTCGAAATTGAAGTAGATACTTCCTGTGAATTAGACTGAGCAGAGATCATTGTTGGAAACCGGAATAAAACAATAATTGGATCCTTTTACCGACCTCCCAATTCAGCTGATACAGTTGCTGAAAGATTCAAAGAAAACTTGAGTTTGGTTTCAAACACGCACCCGACTGATTCGATAATAGTTGGTCAATTTAATTTACCCTCGATATGACCCTAGATTAGAAGCTAGATTACGAAAACGCAAACCTAAGTTTCTAGCATTTGTAGACTTAGAGAAAGCTTTTGACAATGTTGACTGGAATACTCTCTTTCAAAGTCTCAAGGTGGCAGGGGTAAAATACAGAGAGCGAAAGGCTATTTACAATTTGTACAGAAACCAGAAGGCAGTTATAAGAGTCGAGGGGCATGAAAGGGAAGCAGTGGTTGGGAAGGGAGTGAGACAGGGTTGTAGCCTATACCCGATGTTATTCAATCTGTATACTGAGCAAGCAGTATTGGAAGCAAAAGAAAAATTCGGAATAGGAGAAGAAATAAAAACTTTGAGGTTCGCTGATGACATTGTAATTCTGTCAGAGACAGCAAAAGACTTGGAAGATCAGTTGAACGGAATGGACAAAGTCTTGAAAGGAGGATATAAGATGAACACCAACAAAGCAAAACGAGGATAATGGAATGTAGTCGAATTAATTCGAGTGATGCTGCAGGAATTAGATTAGGAAACGAGACGCTTAAAATAGTAAACGAGTTTTGCTAATTGGGGAGCAAAATAACTGATGATGGTCGAAGTAGAGAGGACATAAAATGTAGACTGGCAATGGCAAGGAAAGCGTTTCTGAAGAAGAGAAATGTGTTAACATTTTTTAGATTTAACTGTCAGGAAGTCGTTTCTGAAAGTATTCGAATAGAGTGTAGCCATGTATGGAAGTGAAACATGGACGATAAATAGTTTAGACAAGAAGACAATAGAAGCTTTCGAAATGTGGTGCTACAGAAGAATGCTGAAGATTAGATGGGTAGGTCACATACCTAAAGTGGAGGTACTGAATAGCATTGGAGAGAAGAGAAATTTGTGGCGCAACTTGACTAGAAGAAGGGATCGGTTGGTAGGGCATATTGTGAGCCATCAAGGGATCACCAATTTGGTATTGGAGGGCAGCGTGGAGGGTAAAAATCATAGAGGGAGACCAAGAGATGAATACACTAAACAGATTCAGAAGGATGTAGGTTGCAGTAGATACTGGGAGATGAAGAAGCTTGCACATGACAGAGTAGCATGTAGAGCTGCATCAAACCAGTTTCTGGACTGAAGACCACAACAACAACATGTTGGCGAAAATACATGTTTAATTCCGAAGGTACGCATAAAATATCATCCGAATTTGTGCTAAACGCATTCTCTGGAAATTATTTCGAGCAGTTAGTTCGTGAGCCCACGCGGTTGTGAAAAGACACTTGACCTCTTATCCACAAATAATCCTGAGTTAACAACGAGCATCAAATCCGTTTCAGGGATTAGTGAACACAGGGTTGTCGTAGCGAGGTTGAATACATTAAACTCCAAATCCTAGAAAAATTAGCGAAAAATATACCCATTTAGAAACGCAGATAAAAATTCACTTGACGCCTTCTTGAGAGACAATCTCCACTCATTCCAAATTAATAATATAAGTGTAGACAAGATGTGGCTTAGATTCAAATAAATAGTATCTGCAGAAATTGAGAGATTTATTCCAAATATATTAACAAACGACGGAGCTGAACCTCCTTGGTACACAAAACGGGCTAGAACACATGCAGAAAAAAAACATGCCAAATTTAAACAGACGCTAAATACCCAAGAGTGGCGATCTTTTACAGAAGCTCTAAATTTACCGCGGACTTCAATGCGAGATGCCTATAACAGTTTCCACAACGAAACTTTGTCTCAAAACCCGGCAGAAAATCCAAAGAGATTCTGGTCGTATGTGAAGTATGTTAGTGGCAAGAAGCAATCAATGCCTTCTCCGTGCGATAGCAATGGAGATACTATCGAAGACAGTGCTGCCAAAGCAGAGTTACTAAACACAGCCTTCCGAAATGCCTTCACAAAAGAAGACGAAGTAGATTTTCCAGAATTCGAATTGAGAACAGCTGACAGTATGAGTAAAGTAGAAGAAAATATCCTCGGAGTAGTGAAGCAACTTAAATCACTTAATAAAAGCAAGTCTTCTGATCCAGCCTGTATACCACTTAGGTTCCTTTCGGAGTACGCTGATGCATTAGCTTCATACTTAACTATCATATACAAATTTGCGCTCGACGAAAGATACGCACGTAAGGACTGGAAAGTTGCACAGGTCACACCAATGCCCAAGAAAGGTAGTAGGAGTAATCCACTAAATTACAGGCCCATATCGTTAACGTCGATATGCAGTAGGATTTCAGAACATACACTCCTGGAAATGGAAAAAAGAACACATTGACACCGGTGTGTCAGACCCACCATACTTGCTCCGGACACTGCGAGAGGGCTGTACAAGCAATGATCACACGCACGGCACAGCGGACACACCAGGAACCGCGGTGTTGGCCGTCGAATGGCGCTAGCTGCGCAGCATTTGTGCACCGCCGCCGTCAGTGTCAGCCAGTTTGCCGTGGCATACGGAGCTCCACCGCAGTCTTTAACACTGGTAGCATGCCGCGACAGCGTGGACGTGAACCGTATGTGCAGTTGACGGACTTTGAGCGAGGGCGCACGGATGCACGCCAAGACCGTAGGATCCTACGCAGTGCCGTAGGGGACCGCACCGCCACTTCCCAGCAAATTAGGACCACTGTTGCTTCTGGGGTATCGGCGAGGACCATTCGCAACCGTCTCCATGAAGCTGGGCTACGGTCCCGCACACCGTTAGGCCGTCTTCCGCTCACGCCCCAACATCGTGCAGCCCGCCTCCAGTGGTGTCGTGACATGCGTGAATGGAGGGACGAATGGAGACGTGTCGTCTTCAGCGATGAGAGTCACTTCTGCCTTGGTGCCAATGATGGTCGTATGCGTGTTTGGCGCCGTGCAGGTGAGCGCCACTATCAGGACTGAATACGACCGAGGCACACAGAGCCAACACCGGGCATCATGGTGTGGGGAGCGATCTCCGACACTGGCCGTACACCTCTGGTGATCGTCGAGGGGACACTGAATAGTGCACGGTACATCCAAACCGTCATCGTACCCATCGTCCTACCATTCCTAGACCGGCAAGGGAACTTGCTGTTCCAACAGGACAATGCACGTCCGCATGTATCCCGTGCCACCCAACGTGCTCTAGAAGGTGTAAGTCAACTACCCTGGCCAGCAAGATCTCCGGATCTGTCCCCCATTGAGCATGTTTGGGACTGGATGAAGCGTCGTCTCACGCGGTCTGCACGTCCAGCACGAACGCTGGTCCTACTGCGGCGCCAGGTGGAAATGGCATGGCAAGCCATTCCACAGGACTACATCCAGCATCTCTACGATTGTCTCCATGGGAGAATAGCAGCCTGCATTACTGCGAAAGGTGGATATACACTGTACTAGTGGCGACATTGTGCATGCTCTGTTGCCTGTGTCTATGTGCCTGTGGTTCTGTCAGTGTGATCATGTGATGTATCTGACCCCAGGAATGTGTCAATAAAGTTTCCCCTTCCTGGGACAATGAATTCACGGTGTTCTTATTTCAATTTCCAGGAGTGTATATTGTGTTCGAACATTATGAATCACCTCGAAGAAAACGGTCTATTGACACACAGTCAACATGGGTTTAAAAAACATCGTTCCTGTGAAATACAACTAGCTCTTGATTCAAATGAAGTGCTGAGTGCTACTCACCAGGGATTTCAGATCGATTCCTCATTCCTGGACTTCCGGAAGGCTTTTGACACTGTACCACACAAGCGGCTTGTAGTGAAATTGCGTGCTAATGGAATATCGTCTCAGTTGTGTGACTGGATTTGCGATTTCTTGTCAGAGAGGCCACAGTTCGTAGTAATTGACGGAAAGTCATCGAGTAAAACTGAAGTGATTTCAGGCGTTCCCCGAGGTAGTGTTATAGGCCCTTTGCAGTTCCTTATCTATATAAACGATTTGGGTGACAATCTGAGCAGCCGTCTTTGGTTGTTTGCAAATGACGCTGTCGTTTATCGACGAATAAAGTCATCTGAAGACCAAAACAAACTCCAAAACGATTTAGAAAATATATCTAAAAGGTGTGATAAGTGGCAGTTGACTCTAAATAACGAAAAGTGTGAGGTCATTCACATGAGTGCTAAAAGGAACTCGCTAAACTTCGGTTACACGATAAATCAGTCTAATCTAAAAGCCGTAAATTCAGGTAAATACCTAGTTATTACAATTACGAACTACTGAAATTTGAAGGAAAGCATAGAAAATGTTGTGGGGAAGGCTAAGCAAAGACTGCGTCTTATTGGCAGGACACTTAGAAAATGTAACAGACCTACTAAGGAGACTGCGCACACTACACTTGTCCGTCCTGTTTTAGAATACTGCTGCGCGGTGTGGGATCCGTACCAGGTAGGACTGACGAAGTACATCGAAAAAGTTCAAAGAAAGGCAGCACGTTTTGTATTATCGCGAAATATGGGAAAGGGTGTCACAGAAATGATACAGGATTTGGGCTGGACATCATTAAAAGAAAGGCGTTTTTCGTAGCGACGGAATCTTCTCACGAACTTCCAATCACAAACTTTCTCCTCCGAATATTTTGTTGACACCAACTTACATAGGGAGGAGCGACCACCAAGATAAAATAAGGGAAATCAGAGCTCGTAGGGAAAGATATAGGTGTTCATTCTTTCCGCGCGTTGTACGAAATTGGAATAATAGAGAATTGTGAAGGTGGTTCGATGAACCCTTTGCCAGGCACTTGAATGTGATTTGTAGGGTATCCATTTAGATGTAGATACAGTTGTAGTTATGGTCTGGGTTGCAGTGTCGTGTGACAGCACGGGCACTCTCGTTGCTGTAGCACTCACACTGTCGACACATTTATACGTTAGTCTGGTGATACGACTTGTGCTGCCATTCATAAAGAGCATTCCATGTGGTATTTTCCAACACAATAACGCTCGCCCACGTACCACTGTTTTAACCCGACATGAACTACTCTGTGTCGACACGCGCCTTGGTCTGCTCCGTCACCAGATCTGTCTCCAGTCGGGCACATATGGGACATCAGCGGACGGCAACTCCAACGTCATCCGCAAACAGCATTAACCGTCCCTGTATTGACCGACCAAGTGCAACAGCACCGAACTCCATCCCACGAACTGACGTCTGGTTCCTGTGCAACACAATGCATTCTCGTTTACATCCCTCCATTCAACATTCTGACTTTTACGTAGGTTTTGAATGTATCAGCACTTCACGTTTGCAACACCTTATCTAGCTTACTTTAATGCGTGCTCTTGCAACGTTAATCACTCAAATACGTATGTAGACAAATGTATTCCAGAAATTTCGCTACTCTGCATTAGTTACTTTTGGTGTTGCGGATTTTTCCATCAGAGTATTTATCGACCTGATAATAATTTTAGTGCGGAACGAGGGGAGAATAACAAAAATTATTAATATAACGATTTTTGCACCTTTAAGATGTCTTTGCTGAGTGACAAACATTAATGTAAAAACAGTACACGTTCACAAATTTCTTTTTTCTCACTAGACACGCGGTTTTGGTGGAATGTAGTTTCATGGTCTGTCGGTAAACCGTCGGACTTATAAAATCTTATGTAATTCGACATGTCATGGCAGTATTACACAACTGTTATCTTGCACTTATAGGCATGCAAGCCTTTTAGGAATGGCGCGTCCTGATCACACAGAATATTATACATGCAATGACATCGGCCTTGCATAAATTTTCAGTGTGTACGGCATATGCGTAAGAACTGTCCAGTATTCTATGAGACTTCCGTGATACCTCCTGTAACACTCGTGGGCAGAGACACCCTGTAATCAACGTCCGAGGTTGGAGGTCCTCTATTGACTGCTTGTTGTGAGTTACTACGCCACTCAACGTTCAGCTTGTTTCAAGTCCTGCCGGTAGCTACCACACAAGTCAACATGTTCCATCTCGATCATATGTT
The DNA here is from genome assembly GCF_023897955.1 of Schistocerca gregaria. Taxonomy (NCBI): domain Eukaryota; kingdom Metazoa; phylum Arthropoda; class Insecta; order Orthoptera; family Acrididae; genus Schistocerca; species Schistocerca gregaria. The sequence continues at coordinate 873,757,317 of NC_064922.1, forward strand.
TCGAATAAACTACAGGGGATTCTGAAATCTCCTTTCAAACATCTTACAGCATTGCAGTTGCCAAGATTTTCTAGACGAAAGTAACTATAGCACTGTCGTTTCTTACATTTTTCTATTTGTGCAAGAAAACATTGACAGACTATAAACTCTTGCCATTTGTCGGTTACATTTTTTTCCTCCAGGAATGCTGGTTTGCCGAAGTACGCAAGATATCTACTATGATGTTTCAAAAATTAGAGAGAGCCGTTATATGGAGACACATACTGTTGTAACGTTCAAGAACTTTTGGTGTCTTTGCCTTCCCCTCACTTTCAAGCTAACGAGCTTCTATCTGTATAATCACATTCACACCTATGTCATGTAGGTATTATCTTGTGGGTGAAGTGATCCTGTTTGCAGACCTACATGCAGGTGCAGTTAGATGGCAGTCGGTGGCTGTGTGATCACGTAGTCCAAGTGCTGGAGATACCTGCCAAGAAATCTATTGCAATTTATGATAAGTACTAAAAGACGTTATTTTGATTAAAATCTTTCTGCTCATTTAAAACTGTATCACGGCTTTCTTCATGCAACTATGTATCTCCAATTACTCCAGTAAATCTATCCCCTTGTATAGTCACTTTTTAAGATGAGCATGGGAGGTTATATTAAAAGCATAATATTTTGTATTGGTTTACTGCGTGCTCATTTTTAAATACCATGGTTCTTTTACCCACAGTGATGTGTACTGACTTTCTTTACTAGAGTAGTGGATTTCACCTTTGTATCTTACGCTCTCTCTGATCACTTTCATCTTGAACATTAAAATGTGAAGGGGTTTTCGTAAGTGGATTTTCGCCATTTTACTTATTCGCAGGTCTGAAACCGGTGGTTACTTGCAACAGAAGCTAGCTAGTCATCACATTTTGTATTAAATGTCAACCTAGGCACTAAACGATTTTGACAATTTGTTTTACAACAAAAATGTGAAGATGTATCAATGTTATATTCAAAGTGTACCAAATAGCCCCTGTTACAACAAACATGTTTCAAATACCCAATACATAAGACATGTTGCAGCAAAGTTGCTACAATTTGATGACAATTTAATAGTCATGTGGGACTGTAATGCAGTTGTAGGAGAGGGAGCAGAAGAAATAGTTACAGGAGAATATCTGCTTGGGGCGAGAAATGAGAGAGGAGAAAGACTAATTGAATTCTGTAATAAATTTCAGATAGAAATAGCGAACACACTGTTCAAGAATCACACAGGAGGAGGTATACTCGGAAAAGATCTGGGGATACGGAAGAACAAGCGTTGCAACATATATGTGGAGCCCAAGACTTATCCTGGTACCCTACTGTCATACCGAAATAATGCCGATAGGCAGTCTTCACAAGAGGCGTCAGATTGCGTTTCTGTGAGGAAAATATTCATCCTGGTCAAACATATTCCGAAATCAGATACTGGATTGTAAGGACTACACAGAAACCGATATACACTCAGATCACAATGTAGTAGTGATGAAGAGTAGGCTGAGGTATAAGAGATAAGTCAGGAAAAAACAATATGAAAGAAGTGGGATACGAAGTGCTAAGGAATGCCGAGATAAATTTGAAGTTCTCTAAGGACATAAATACAGCAATGAGGAATAGCTAAGCAGGCAGTACAGTTGAAGAGGACCGAATATCTCTAAAAAGTGCAATCAGAGAATTTGGAAACAAAAACATAGATACAAATGAGGTAACTGCGAAAGAACCATAGCTAACAGAAGAAGTGGTTCAAATGGTTCGGCACACAGTTGTAATCTGCCAGGAAGTTTTATTAACAATCGTTGAATAGTATCAACAGTCTTGGTTCTAATGGCTCTGAGCACTACGGGACTTAACATCTATGGCCATCAGTCCCCTAGAACGTAGAACTACTTAAACCTAACTAACCTAAGGACAACACACAACACCCAGCCATCACGAGGCAGAGAAAATCCCTGACCCCATCGGGAATCGAACCCAGGAGAAGTGCTTCAGTTGGATAATGAAAGAAGGAGGTACAAAAATGTTTAGGGAAATTTAGGAATACAGAAATACAAGTCACCGAGGAATGAAATAAATAGGAAGAGCAGGGAAGCTATGGTGAAATGGCTGCATCAAAAATATTAAGAACTCGAAAAAGAAATGGTTGTCAGAAGGACTGACTCAGCATGTGGGAAAATTAATACAACCTTGGGTGAAATTAAAAGTGTGGGTGGTAACATTAAGAGTGCAAGGGGACTTCCACTGTTGAATTCAGAGGAGAATGCGGATAGGTCGAAAGAGTGCACTGAAGATCTGTGTGATGGGAAGTACTTATCTGATAACGTGACAGAAGAAGATAAAGGAATCGACTTACAAGAGATGTGGGATCCAATGCTAAAATCAGAATTTAAAAGAGCTTTGGAGGACGTAACATGAAAGGTAGCACGGACAGATAACATCACATGATAATTTCTAAAATCATTCGGTCAATTTGCATCAAAGCGACTATTCAAATTGGTGTGTAGAATATGTGTGTCTGGCGACATACCATCTGACTTTCAGGAAAATATCATCCACACAATTCCGAAAACTGCAAGAGCTGACATGTGCGAGAAATATTGCACAATGAGCATAACATCTCATGCATCCAAGTTGCTTACAAGAATAATATACAGAAGAATGGAAAACAAAATTGAGCATGCGTTGGATGACGATCAGATTGGCTTTAGGAAAAGTAAAGGCATGAGAGAGGCAATTCTGACGTTTCAGCCGATAACACTGGCCAACAAAAGAACAATCTTTGAATATTCCCTACACTTCACGAGTCAATCCCCACTAATTTTGGGACGAGAGAAAGGAATACGACAACGAAAAATTTTTGTTAGCTCTAGTTCCTGTGATGCGCACTATGTGGAAGTTCTCCATATTAACGAATTAAGCGGCTCGGGACTAGCCGAGGGATCTTAGGCGCTGCAGTCATGGACTATGCAGCTGGTCCGGCGGAGATTCGAGTCCTACCTCGGGCATGGGCGTGTGTGTTTGTCCTTAGGATAATTAGGGTTAAGTAGTGTGTAATCTTAGGGACTGATGACCTTAGTCGTTAAGTCCCATACGATTTAACACACACTTTTTAACGAATTAAGAGAAAAAGATATATTTTAAATACATATGCTAACAGCGTTAAAAATGTATTAGAATTTTTTTAAATGGTAGTTATACCTTAAGAGTTCTAAATTGCAGGAAGTATACCTCGCAGATAGTTGGGTCTGAAGAGAATCATGTGGTTTTCTGCATGAGATCGGCGTTTTTAACTTGCCTCTTGTAACGGAGTTCCGGACCATCCCTACAGAAACATCAATTGCAATCCGCAAGATCTGTTTCATTCCAGTGGCCCTGATGTCTTTGTTTCATAACAGAAATGTCCTGATAGAGTCTTTCTTCATGTACATCACTGACAGCTCCACAACTAGGAGGGAGTGAGTCTAGATGAGAATGGAGAAAATGGATTTTAAGGGAAATGTTGCATCCAAGGTTATAGTATTTTTGCAGGAGCACTGTCATCAACTGAGTGTAGTCATCATCTCTTTAGTTGTCTTAAAATCCATGAACAACCCTTGAAGGCTTCACAAGCTTCCTTTTCTTTCCACTCCAGAGCCTGGTAAAATGCAGGATCCATTAAAAGTTCTCGAATTTGTATTCTGATAAAAATACCTTCCTTAACTTTCGCGTGACTTAATTTTGGAAATTTTTCTCTTATGTACATAACGACTCATCCTTCTTGGGTCATATCTACAACAAAATTTTTCATCAAACCCAGCTAGATATGCAGGGGTGGAAGAAGAACGTCTTTTGGGTTCACGAGAGTCTCGGCAACGACATTTTTCTAGCAAGGGGTTAAGATTTCTTGCAGGCCAGTCTGCTTTAATATGATGTAATTTCCTATCCCTACTGTCCTACACACATAAGAAGCAGCAATGTTTTGTGTACCCCAATTGCATTCCTAAGAGTATGGCGATGACTTTTAGATCACCATAGATTTTTCGAATTCTATTCATGATATTTGACTGAGCCAAAGAAGGTTATCATATTAACATTTCTCCTTCATGTGAACTGCATAACCAACAGAAATACAAGGAATACGGTTTCATTGTGAAGTAACACTGCCTTCAGACTAAGCTTTGAGAAGTATGTGAATACCCTCCATTCAATTGTATCATGATTCAAATTCAAATATTCCATCAGGCCATTAATGTCGTAGCAATCAACAAGGTTGTTTTTCTTCATCAAAAAGGGAAGCAGTTCCATGTGCGTTTTCTGCACTGTGAGACTGTGACATCACTTTCGAGAAGATTCCATTTCTGTAGTCTAGATTCAAGAATTTCTGCCCTCTTCTTTGACAGGTCAAGGTCTGTGATGAGAACACTCACTTCCACTTGACTCAGTCTGTGCGGTTTATCTGCTTTTCCCTCAAAATCAGGGTTGCTGGACGTGGAAGCTTGTTCTGTTCTACTTCTTCTTTTTGTTCCACACTGTCTTCATTTTCTACTTCAAACACACAGTTTTCGAATGGAGTGGGAACTGGTAAACTACCTGAATGGGTCGATTGACAGATCGGTTATTGAAGTGTTCTTCTTTCTTCGTAGACGATCCTGCTTCTTATAGGTGAAATCCAGCAGTAAAAAGAGTCATCTGTATGGTTTGTAGCCTCCCGCTAAACCATAGGCACAGCAAAGGCCATAGATCGTTTCTTATTTTTCAGCCATTCTCGTAGAGTAACTGAACAAGCGTTGCAACATACACTCCTGGAAATAGAAAAAAGAACACATTGACACCGGTGTCTCAGATCCACCATACTTGCTCCGGACACTGCGAGAGGGCTGTACAAGCAATGATCACACGCACGGCACAGCGGACACACCAGGAACCGCGGTGTTGGCCATCGAATGGCGCTAGCTGCGCAGCATTTGTGCACCGCCGCCGTCAGTGTCAGCCAGTTTGCCGTGTCATACGGCTAACGCAGTCTTTAACACTGGTAGCATGCCGCGACAGCGTGGACGTGAACCGTATGTGCAGTTGACGGACTTGGAGCGAGGGCGTATAGTGGGCATGCGGGAGGCCGGGTGGACGTACCGCAGAATTTATCAACACGTGGGGCGTGCGGTCTCCACAGTACATCGATGTTGTCGCCAGTGGTCGGCGGAAGGTGCACGTACCCGTCGACCTGGGACCGGACCGCAGCGACGCACGGATGCACGCCAAGACCGTAGGATCCTACGCAGTGCAGTAGGGGACCGCACCGCCACTTCCCAGCAAATTAGGGACACTGTTGCTCCTGGGGTATCGGCGAGGACCATTCGCAACCGTCTCCATGAAGCTGGGCTACAGTCCCGAACACCGTTAGGCCGTCTCCCGCTCACGCCCCAACATCGTGCAGCCCGCCTCCAGTGGTGTCGCGACAGGCGTGAATGGAGGGACGAATGGAGACGTGTCGTCTTCAGCGATGAGAGTGTCGTCTTCTGCCTTGGTGCCAATGATGGTCGTATGCGTGTTTGGCGCCGTGCAGGTGAGCGCCACAATCAGGACTGCATACGACCGAGGCACACAGGGCCAACACCCTACATCATGGTGTGGGGAGCGATCTCCTACACTGGCCGTACACCTCTGGTGATCGTCGAGGGTATACTGAATAGTGCACGGTACATCCAAACCGTCATCGAACCCATCGTTCTACCATTCCTAGACCGGCAAGGGAACTTGCTGTTCCAACAGGACAATGCACGTCCGCATGTATCCCGTGCCACCCAACGTGCTCTAGAAGGTGTAAGTCAACTACCCTGGCCAGCAAGATCTCCGGATCTGTCCCCCATTGAGCATGTTTGGGACTGGATGAAGCGTCGTCTCACGCGGTCTGCACGTCCAGCACGAACGCTGGTCCAACTGAGGCGCCAGGTGGAAATGGCATGGCAAGCCGTTCCACAGGACTACATCCAGCATCCCTACGATCGTCTTCATGGGAGAATAGCAGCCTGCGTTGCTGCGAAAGGTGGATATACACTGTACTAGTGCCGACATTGTGCATGCTCAACAGAGTGTCTATATGCCTGTGGTTCTGTCAGTGTGATCATGTGATGTATCTGACCCCGGGAATGTGTCAATAAAGTTTCCCCTTCCTGGGACAATGAATTCACGGTGTTCTTATTTCAATTTCCAGGAGTGTATATGTGAAGCACAAGACTTATCCTGGTGCCCTACTGTCACATCGAAATAATGCTGATAGGAAGTCTTAACAAGAGGCGTCAGATTGCGTTTCTGTGAGGAGAATATTTCGCCACAAATGTAAGAAACATTATTCACGTTATTTACACATTTTGGTGGAAACTTTACGAATTTTACTCTACAAAAAGCATTATCAAACCAGAAATTCAGCTTTAATTACAGCAGAAACTATATGAAACTCACTATCACAGCAACAGTATTTATGTTCATGACTTACAAGCAATTTAACAGTACTTGTGCTTTGTTACTGTTCCGGTGTGCCAACTCAGAAAACAAAACATTCCCCAAACTAAAAATGTTCACTGCAAAAATGAAATGTCATTTTATTAAAGCCAGTTTATCAAAAGCAAAAGCCAATCTGTCGTTTTTATGGTGATTTGTTAATTCAGTGGCCGCGCGAGGTAGCTGCGCGGTCTCGGGCGTCTTGTCACGGTCGGCGCGGCTGCCCCCGTCGGAGGTTCGAGTCCTCCCTCGGGCATGGGTGTGCTTGTTGTCCATGGGGTAGGTTAGTTTAAGTGAGATTATGTAGTGTGTAAGCTTAGGGACCAGTGACTTAAGCAGTTTGGTCCCATAAGAACTTACCATAAAATTTTTTGTTAAGTCAGCAGATGTAAATACATAAGAATAACTGTTTTTGGGCCCGAAACATTTTCATTGTTGGCCAATGTAATGGAAGCAAGGCTAAAGAAAAATCAAGACACGTTCTTAGGATCTGTCGACTTGGAAAATTCGTTCGACATTGTAAAATGGTGCAAGATGTTCGCAATTATGAGAAAAAGAGAGTTAAGCTATAGGGAAAGATGGGCAATCCACAATATTTACAAACTTCCTACCTCGATCAGCATCCAAGTGAGCAAGATCGAAACCATGACCTTTTTCGTTCACCATATTGACAAAAAACAGAACCTGACAAGAGCAAAGAGCATTGCGTACACTAGGACAAAACTTGAAATAGAACATGTTACTTCCATAATCAAGAACAAGTCCAGTACGGTGTACAAAATCTCACCCTAAAAGTAAATTAACAGTGACACCATCAATTGCCAACAGATTAATGGGCCATGAAAACCCCATGATACTACGTTTCCCCCGCACTTCACCTATAAGAGGCAACATTTGCCCACTGACCGCACGACATCCCTGATCGGAAGCACGCAAGGAAGGTATCTTGCAAATGGCACGAAATTCACGATACATTCCACTGATAATCAAGCATAGAAAAGGTACTCCCAGAGTCAAGAAGAGCACAAACAGGCTCCTGATTAAACTCCACGCAGACATAAGGAAGTCTTACACCAACTGCCGATCTAATATGTTCGCACTGTTTCGGTGGTTTAGGGGCTTTACATACACCTGTGTTCTTCTGGCGTCAGTTGCTTGGACGTGGACCCCACTTGACGGTGCAGCCTCGCACCAAATGCCCTGGATTACCACACAGATAACAGTTCCTGACTTTACGTTGGACGTAAGGAGTTCCTTCCTAGCTCTCAATATTTCGGCAAACACCAAGACGGGCATTGCCGGTTGTGACGCAGCATTCATCGGCCAACCGCATTTCTTCAGTAGAGACAGCACTCGGTTTAGTGGGAAAGGCAACCTGCGAGTGGTTCCCCGGTTTCATCCCACCAAGAAAGTTGAAAACAATATCCCAGTGACCGGAAGCTCTAAACCGGTCACGGCGGTGCGAACCCTCTCAATATAATCATTAAAGTCCTCTTCAATAGATTACACATGCCAAAAGTGTCTATTCTCAAGTTCTCTTTTAATTCGAGGGAGTAATTTAAGCTGTATTATTGTTTTCCTGGGTGCACTTAATGAACCTTGCTTTGAGAGTAGCTCGGAAAAATTCCTCCTAGTTAACAACACCAGCTTTAATGGATATAATAGAGTCATAACTTTTTTTTGTGAAGCTCATAACGCGTTCGCATGATGTTCAAATCAGACTGTTAACCATAAAAAGCTTTCAAGCAGGCTAAGTTTCTCTACCGAAAGATCAGTGACCCCCTCCGTATTCGGTAATTTAGCATGCTCTTTACCAACTGACCCACTTGTCGGTAATTCTGCGACACCAACGGTATTCCGTGAAACCTGTCTAGTAATTCCCCCCTGTTCCTGAATATCTCTTCCTACCACTTCTAATACAAGAAAACTAACGTTAACTTGCAACTCTTTAATTTTGCTATGTATTTGTCCCACCAAACTACCCCGTTCGGGTGTTACCTCTAATAGTTTTAAGTTACTCGCTCGGTTACTCCAATGGGCCATTTGGTCTTGCAGCCGATACCAGTGTCTCCGGGTAGGTTGATTTTCACTAAGGCAATGACTACGAGTAGGTTGATTGTCACTAAGAAAGTCAATATTTTGAGGCAATTAAAAAAGGGCTGAAGGGTAAAAACTAATAGCCAGACCTGCCTCACCGTTACTGTCAAGAGCGATGTCCACTGTGTGTTCAGTAAATAGACGTAAACGTGCTGCTGATTCATTCACATTCCCATAAGTTACCTGGCCACGTATTTTTAACTCATACTCGAGTTTCTCGCGGCGAAGCACTGCTATTCCAGGACACGTCCGAGCCTCCATAGTGCAATAATGTTTACCTGAAACAGTACAATAATTTTGAGAAAGATGGAAAACAGGGAATTAAAGTGCTTAGGCAAAACAAATTCCACCCAAGCAAAGGAATGAACTACTTAAAATGCAAAAATTACGGCCTCTTAATTCAGCCAGGTAGGAAACCAGTGAAGGACTGAACCCGTGGGGATTTGACATATTTCATTCACTCGTAGAACACAAATTTATTTTAGACGGTTTCAATCACATAACAGGCAATTAATTAATTAATTAAAAGCCCAAGCAATGAGACTCTTAAAATGTAATGTCAAATTAAATAACTTTCAAAAAATTTAAAGTTAACTTTAACACCAAATGACTTACTATTCCTTAAGGCAAGACATGCCCTACATAAGACACAAAATGAAGAAAGAGTACAGTTGTAATGAAAGCAGACGTAAATCTAAACATCTGTACCAGGTCACATCAGAAAAGCCTTAGCTACCAAATGGTGAGAATAAAACATGACTTGAACTTGACTGATAAAAGAAAATGCGGAAATCATAATTAGAACAATGAAGAACAATTTAACACCAATATCTAGGCAAGATAATTTTGAGCCCAGGAACACACTTCAATTGAAGATTTAACACATTTTCCAATAACACAAGAGTAATTAAGTTACAACGGATTAAGGTATATGTTGGGATCCTTACACATATCGTAATTCACTTAACATGAAAGCCACAAGCTAACGGATACGAATTTAGAGTTATTCCAAGTATAAGCATAACTTGAACAGAAACATTTAGTAGTGTGGCAGCGGTTGGAGGAAACAGAGCGAAAGACAGACAGCTGCGAGAGTTTGTGAGGTAACGGGCGAGTTGAGGCGCCCTGGAAATATTCTATGTTCTGAGTTGCCGCTGCCGCAAGGGCCGCTCGGCAAGCTGGGGCCCGGCAGCAAACACGTGGTGCCGAACGTTAGCCGGACGAGAGGGGTCGCCCCAGCGCATGATCCAGCAGAGCACGTGGCTGGAAATTCCTTAGTGACACCGTGCCGATGAAAGAGACTTGTATGCCGAGAGCGCCAAAGATGGCGGACTTTGTGAAACCATCATGGCAGACATTTCACAGTTCGTCTAGAAATTAATAATAACCAGGTGAATCATGATACCTCAAAAAGAAACATGTACATTACTATTATTTGCACGACGATTCTGAGGGTGTAATTAGATTTTCGGAATCTTTATTAGTTTAAAGTTTAGTATCTGACTGTAAATTACACAAGTAACACCCAGCAACGAATTTCCAAAATCGAAATGCTTCATCCGATTTCGTCGATCCAAGTGCCTTTGGAAAGCTATTAGTGTAAAACTAAATTGGTATGAATTACAGGCATGTAACTTGATTAGTACATGAGTTATTGGAGGTGAAAGTGACCGATTACTGTCGATCGCGTCAGGCCATAAGTACACCACAGTTACACGATAAAACGGTAGCAGCATGCTTAGAAATATATTTATTCATCTATGTCTTTGTTTATATCCGATATTTACTATTCATGAAGAAGTTGGTTTAATTTGTTTATGTATTGAATGATGTGTGTTAGAGGGTGTTTATGGTACAGCTGTAGGAATATTTATTCAATTTCAAGTTATTTAAATGTAAATCCAGTATTTTGTATGTGTTTCAAAATGTTTATGAGTGTACGTTGCCTTGGAGACATGGAGGGAGCGTTCGAGCCATTCACAGCGCTCGTTGCTAAAAGAGACGTATGAAGGTTGGGGAGGAGCATCGTTTCCAGAGAGGACACGAGGTTGTTCTGAATGGTACGGCACAGAACACGGACACGATGGGTCGCACAGAACACGGAGAGTGCTTGTGAAGGCGCGATGTACGGTCGCAGGAAAGACTTGAAGAGTGTGGAGCGATTTGCGCGTGATCGGAGAAGATAGAAACACTTCGGAGTGCCGACTTGTGAACGTGTGAGATTTCCGTGGTTTCTACAGTGAAGATGCAGTATGCGTTTAGAAGTGAATATCTCGACAAGCTACGTTGTCGTTCATAGCTAATTACGTGCATTAGGAGCCCATTGTTTCCTTGTTATTCAACTTATGTTTTATTTAATTGCTGGACCATCGACACCAATAAGTCTTTTGCAGAACTTTTAATATTTTCGTATTTCAACTTTGAGTCAGAGGGTACGTGGTTGAGGGCCACTCATTTCATTTTTCTGTCTTGAAAGCCCGCAGGCTACCGAGCATATGTACTCCGAACAACGTAAACAGCCGGCTAAGCAAGTCGACGAGACACGAGTAAGTGGGGATTGATCCTGGGTAACACGTACTAGCAATGGAGTACAAAAGATCATTAACGACAGTCTCCTGTGGCACAATTAATTATAATTAGATAGAATACTAACACAGCCATACATTAAATAAATAACTCTCAGATTATAATTAATTAATGTGAGTCCTTACCAGAAACCATGACAACCGAAAGATTTAAGAAACCAGCTGCAGATACCTTAAAAAATGATATTTTTTAGCATTTCATTAAAGCAGCCACAAGGACACTTGCATGACATTCAAAGCTCATCCGTACACACAATAGTCCATACCGGTTTGGAGAGAACAAATGCGTCCTGGAACAGACTAAAATTTACCTTAGCCACTGAAATATAATCCCTTAGCATAGGTCTTCAGCATTAGTTACTTTTGAATACATCGTGGGAGCAGACAGTGATAAATGTTATAGTTATTATTAAAATCAGTCTTGATCACAAATTTATCAATTCTGGTAGCTGGTTTCGACCACGCCTGTGGCCATCTTCAGACCAAAATGCTGTATGAGCAGGAGCCTCCTTCTTGTAGTAAATCACCGCAGCTTCTTCTTTCTTCTTGTAGACAAAGCAAACGGCTTGTCTGCCACCAATGTTCCATAAGGAAGACTAGCAAGCAGTCATGTACACTCGGTTATACTCCATGTCTTCCAAGCCATTATGGTGGCCTTGAAGCATTTCCCGATGCAAACATTTTGGCTTGGAAGACATGGATGTATAACAGAGAGTACAGAACTGCTTGGCAAGGTTCCTTTGGGACTTTGGTGGCAGACAAGCCGTTTACCTTGTCTACGAGAAGAAAGAAGAAGCTGAATTCAGACGAGTATCTGTTTATTTGGACCAAGGTAGGTAACAACAATAGTAAAATCACTGCAGTGATTTACCACCAGAAGAAGGCTGCTGCTCATACAGCATTTTGGTCTGAAGATGATCAGAGGCGTGGTCTAAACCGGTCACCAGAATTAATGAATCTGTGATCGAGACTGATTTTGATAGTAACTTCAGCGTTAGCATCAAGAAAATCAGAACAACAAAAACAAATTATAAATAGGCCAATAAAATAGCAAAACTGACACACATTCCAACATGAACAATTAAACATCCATGGTAGCTGGTAAAACTAAACATTTCACTGCTCCTCCAGTTGAAAACTACATCACCAATAATTTACCTCAAGAATCAGAAGAATTAATGGGCGCAGGGCAAGAAAAGCTTCCTTATGGAATACGGCGCTTTATACTGGCTGAAGGTTCACAAGCACAACGGATAGATAAGTTTAACACATAAAACAAATTATAGTAAGGTATCAGCCAGTGAATCAGTCTAAAATATCTACCAGATCTTGGAGACTGATTGGCCTTCGAATGCCATGGAGATACGGGCGTCCATACCCAACAACAGAAGGAGGAGCACTCCCCTGACAGCTCGGTGCTCCTCTGATAAACCACACCACAAGCCACGTCGGTACGCACTAACTTACATCTACATCTACATCTAAACTCCGCAAGCCACCTGATGATGTGTCGCGGAGTGTACTTTGAATACCTCTATCGGTTTTCCCTTCTATTCCAGTCTCGTATAGTTCGTGGAACGAAAGATTGGCGGTATGCCTCTGTGTGGGCTCTAATCTGTCTGATTTTATCCTCGTGGTCTCCTCGCGAGATATACGTAGGAGGGAGCAATATACTAATATACTGCCTGACTCCTCGGTGAAGGTATGTTCTCGAAACTTCAACAAAAGGCCGTACCGAGCTACTGAGCGTCTCTCCTGCAGAGTCTTCCACCGGAGTTTATCTGTCACCTCCGTAACGGTGTGGCGGTTACTAAATGATCCTGTAACGAAGCGCGCTGCCCTCCGTTGGATCTTCTGGATAACATGATGCCAGTACTGGTGTGCTGCCAACAGCTAACACCACAGCGAAGAGGGCCCACGGAAAGATCGTTACAGCTAAATTCCTCAGGTCATAATGGCCAGCGATCTGGCCACCATGCCCGGAGCCGCCACGCCACCGAGCGCTACAAATGGTTCAAATGGCTCTGAGCGCTATGGGACTTAACATCTATGGTCATCAGTCCCCTAGAACCTAGAACTACTGAAACCTAACTAACCTAAGGACATCACACAACACCCAGTCATCACGGGGCACAGAAAATCCCTGACCCCACCGCGAATCGAACCCGGGAACCCCGGGCACGAAAAGCGAGAACGCTACTGCACGACCACGAGCTGCGGACCCGAGCGCTACACTCCAGCGGCAACAAACATCGCAAGAACAGGAATCGATACATTGTGAGAAAACCTGCACGGCTCAGACACGGCTGGTACGCTTCCTTATGCTAATTCAAGAATGTGATCAGCGCTTAATGACGAGCTCTTAAGCTGTGGCCTTCCTTCCTTCCTCTTCTTTTCGTGTCGAGACCAGAGCCCACGTGTGAGTTGCCCCTGATGACGCTGTCGCTGTTTACCCGTGCAGCGCCGACCTTGTAGTAGGTAGGCTGGAGTCGTCCATTGGCGATCCGCCATAGTTTAGCAGGGGTGAGGAGCTAGTAGCATAGATAGAGCGGAGTAGTTTCTGGGCGGGTCCGGCCGTGAGTCAGGCGACAGCCACGCCCTTGACCGTCGCAGACCGGTTCGCCATCCGAGTCTTCCTTGACATTCTGTCCCAGCTGCAGATGCCGGAAGCGCTGTGTGACTGCGACGACAGGCAGTCGCGGCGTGAAAGCGCAACCATTATCCCTCCTGAAACAGGTAACTTTTTTCCCTTTAGTCATCAGTCTCCTGAATGCATTGATGCAGCCCAACATGAATTCGTCTCCTACCCTAACCTCTTCATCTCTGGGTAGCACTTGCACCCTACGTGCTTAATTGTTTGTGGATGAATTTCAGTCTCTGTCTTCCCCTACAGTTTATACCCTTTAGCATTCAGTCTAGTACCTCGTAAGTTCTTTCCTGACATTTTAACATCTGTCCTACTGTCATGCCCCTTCTTCTTGGCAGTGTTTTCCATGTCTACATCTACATCTATACCCAGCAAGCCACCTGACGGTGTGTGGCGGAGGGTACTTTGAGTACCTCTACCAGTTCTCCCTTCTATTCCAGTCTCGTATTGTTCGTGGAAAGAAAGATTGTCGGTATGCTTCTGTGTGGGCTCTAATCTCTCTGATTTTATCCTCATGGTCTCTTCGCGAGATATACGTAGGAGGGAGCAATATACTAATATACTGCCTGACTCCTCGGTGAAGGTCTGTTCTCGAAACTTCAACAGAAGCCCGTACCGAGCTACTGACCGTCTCTCATGCAGAGTCTTCCACTGGAGTTTATCTATCATCTCCGTAACGCTTCCGCTATTACTAAATGATCCTACAACGAAGCGCGCTGCTCTCCGTTGGATCTTCTCTATCTCTTCTATCAGCCCCATCTGGTACGGATCCCACACCGGTGAGCAGTATTCAAGAAGTGGGCGAACTAGTGTATTGTAACCTACTTCCCTTGTTTTCGGACTGCATTTCCTCAGGATTCTTCCAATGAATCTCAGCCTCGTATCTGCTTTACCGACGATATATGACCTTTTCTTCGCTGATTATGCAGAAAGATTCCCGATTGCTAGTCTTATCAGTCCACTTTACTTTCAACATTCTTCTGTAGCATCACATCTCAAACACTTAGATTCTACTTTGTTTCAGTTTTCCCGCTGTTCACGATTCATTTTCATGTTTCATGTCGTTGTCCGTCATAAATTATTTTGCTTCCAAGGTAACGGAACTCTTTAACTGTGTCTACTTGTTGACCGCCAATTCTGATACTAAGTTTCTCCCCAGTCTCATTTGTGCTGCTTCTCATTATTTTCATATTTTTTCCGGTTCACTCTTAATTCTAATTCTATTCTCATAAGACTGTTGATGGTCCGCAGCTCGTGGTCGTGCGGTGGCGTTCTCGCTTCCCGCTCCCGGGTTCCCGAGTTCGATTCCCGGCGGGGTCAGGGATTTTCTCTGTCTCGTGATGACTGGGTGTTGTGTGCTGTCCTTAGGTTAGTTAGGTTTAAGTAGTTCTAAGTTCTAGGGGAGTGATGACCATAGATGTTAAGTCCCATAGTGCTCAGAGCCATTTGAACCAAGAATGTTGATCCTATTCAACCGAGTGTTTATAAAACTTCCTGGCACATTACAACTGTGTGCCGAACCGAGGCTCGAACTCGGACCCTTTGCTTTCGCGGGCAAGTGCTCTACCAAACACGACTCACACCCCGTCCTCACAGCTTTACTTCTGCCAGTACCTGGTTTCCTACCTTCCAAACTTTACAGAATCTCTCCTGGGAATCTTGCACAACCTGCACTCCTGAAAGAAATGTAGGAGGCGAGGTACTGGCAAAAGTAAAGCTGTGAGGACGGGGCGTGAGTAGTGTTTGGTAGAGCACTTGCCCGCGAAAGGCGAAGGTCCCGAGTTCGAGTCTCGGTCCGGCACACAGTTTTAATCTACCAGGAACTTTCATATCAGCGCACACTCCGCAGTAGAGTGAAAATCTCATTCTAGATTGTTAATAGTTCTTCACTTTCACTAATGATAGTAATGTCATCATCGAATCTTGTCATGAACCTGTCTTATTTCCGTGATTGCTTCTTCGACGTATAGATTGAACAGTAGGGGCCAAAGACTGCATCGTTGTCTTACAGCCTTTTTAATCCGAGCACTTCGTTCTTGTTCTTCCATTCTCAGTGTTCCCTCATGGTTCTTGTACATATTGTTTATTACTCCGCTTACCTGTAGCTTACTCCCGTTTTTCTCACAACTTCCAACAACTTGCACCATTTCACGTTGCAGATGGCCTTTTCTAAATCGACGAATCCTGTGAGTGTATCTCTACCTTTCTTCAATCTTTCTTCCGTTATGAAGTGCAAGTCAGAACTGCTTCTCTCGTAACGTTACCCTTAATAAAGAAAAACAGATCTTCATCTAACGGGTAATTACAACACGCTAAATGAGATGGAAACAGACATTTCCGGAGTAATTACTCAGGGGAACTTTTCGATTCGTACGCAGAGACCTTTTACACGTAATACAATAACTTCAAAGACGAAAAATCTTACTCCAAATTTATCTTTAGTCAACAGTTTATTCAATAAGCAATTCCAAAGATTTTCTTTGTACAGAAACAGCCACATTTTTCGATTTCAGTTATACGTAAAGTTATTTGATATTCTTCCGATTTGTATCAGCTACACAAAACTAGCGATAGTCAACAGCTCGTGGTCGTGCGGTAGCGTTCTCGCTTCTCGCACCCGGATTCCCGGGTTCGATTCCTGGCGGGGTCATTTTCTCTTCCTCGTGATGACTGGGTGTTGTATGATGTCCGTAGGTTAATTAAGTTTAAGTAGTTCTCAGTTCTAGGGGACTGATGACCATAGGTGTTAAGTCCCATAGTGCTCAGAGGCATTTGAAAGTAGCGATACCTCCATAAATATTGATTTGTCCGATAAGAGGTATAGATATACCTTGTCGATTGCTTTCAGCACTCTCTGTACAGTACGTCGTTAGGTTTTCTGCATACTTCGAAAGTATTGCCTATGTGACAAGAGACACTGAACGAATTCGGACACACGGTGC
Source organism: Schistocerca gregaria (assembly GCF_023897955.1). Lineage (NCBI taxonomy): Eukaryota > Metazoa > Arthropoda > Insecta > Orthoptera > Acrididae > Schistocerca > Schistocerca gregaria. The sequence goes on from NC_064922.1 coordinate 873,774,080, forward strand.
CAGGGATTGACAAGTCACTACTTTTTTTTATCAGTGTGAAAACACGTTTCCTGCAAGCCGTCACGACTTCCTCTTCCGTGGCAGCCTCCTTACCTCACAGCAGCAGCTGCGCTCAGTACTTGTTGGATATATTCTAGTCGCTGCCTTTCCCTGCAGTTTTTACCGTCTACAATACTCTCAAATACCATGGACGTTATTTCTTGATGCCTTCACACATGATCTGTGCTAGCGCCCCCTCTTGTCAGTGTTCCCATGGTCCGCACCTCTCTGATTCTGGAGATGCCCTCCTCATTCCTCACTAACCTACCAAATTTTCAATATTTTTCTGCAGCACCACATCTCAAACGCTTCGATCGTTTTCATTTCTGGGTGTCCCACAGTCTATGGTTCAGCTCCATACAGTGTTGTGCTCCAGGCGTCCATTCTCAGAAATTTCGTCCTCGCATTAAAGCCAGTGTTTGATTCTTTGGCCAGGAATGCCCTCTTCGACTGAGTTAGTCTGCTTCTTGTGTCCTCCTCGCTTCGTCCGTCATTTATTATTTTGCTTCCGAAGTAGCAGCATTCGTTCTGTCGTCCACTTCGTGATCCCCAGTTCTGTTTTTTTGTTTATCGCTAATCTCGCATCTATAACGTCTCCTAACATTCGTCTTTCTTTCTCTCATCCAACGGTATTGATATCCAAGAGATCTTCAGTTTTCATTCCCTTTCTTATGTATATAACCTTGTCAGAAACTTCTATGCATGAGCTGTTAAGCTGATTGTGGAGTATTTCTCACACGTATCTGCCATTACCAATTTCGATACTATCCCTTATATGAAATCAACACTTCATCAAAAATCACGAGATCAATGTACTGAACTCAGTTATTACTGTATTTTATCTCAGTTTAGAATAAAAGGTTTCAGCTGAAACAAAAGATACAATTAAGATAATCTAACCTGTTTTAACGCAAATGGACTTAGTGAATCTTTCAGTATTCAATACGCATTTATATAAAAATTAAACAGACAAAACTTAAGACTCTGAAAGCATTGCTTCCAATTGATTTAAAGAAATTACACAAGAATCTGATACACTTAAGAGGACATACCTCTGCTACAGAGTAATACAATTCAATGTCAAGAAACATGTGAACCAAATAGGTGAATGAACTGGCTTCCGTAGGAAGGAATGAAATGGCTCCATGTTGCTTGTACATGACACTCTCATCTAACTGTTAATAGGACCCAGTTTAACACAGACAAGGAATCACTCGGCTTACTGTAACATAGGAAAAAATACAAGTTACTGTGGAATTACGGAAGCAAAAGAGACAACAATATTTTACCACTGTTCTGTACAATTTACATTAAAAAATGGCTGAAGCAGAACACGAACTGAGAATCTGACTGCTGGAAGTACTACCATTAAGCAGTCAAATAAGCGCAACAACTAATTGCTTGCCTGCTTTCAAATGTATACACTATCTCACTGAGGAAACAGGCTAGCACGGGGAAGTAAATGCTAGAGCACGGCCGGAGGAATTACAAGAACACGCGGGTCTGAACACTATCACAAGATTTTGTCACAGGCAGATGCTCATCAGTTTCAATTACATGTAATAGTAGAAAGCACCCTTTTGGCAGCGACCATGGATGAACAGTCACGTACGGCGCACTCAGGGGCGATTTGGGCCCAGAACATCCATTTACTCGTCCAAGCAATAGTTCGTCCCACATCAAGAACGTGGCGCTCCTAGCCGCTCGTTACTGTCCAGCCATGTTTCCATCCATCAACTGCCGCACCAGTGTCCTAAAGAGGAAGCGACAGACACCCCCATCATAGAGGCGCGGCCGACGCTACATGGATACTTACTGCCACGCCCTCGGTGCCCACACGGCGACAGGCTATCAGTCATATTAAATATATCTAATCGGCGCCAGAATTAAACCGAGTCACAACACAACTCAATGTGTACACACTTACAGATTCTACAAACGAAACTGAATAGACGATTGGTTGCAGTTTCCCCAAATGTTTCAAAAAATTCGAAGGAATGTATGAATGAGGTCATAAGTCCCCTAGAACTTAAAACTACTTAAACCTAACTAACCTAAGGACATCACAAACATCCATGCCCGAGACAGGATTCGAACCTGCGACCGTATCGGTCGAGCGCTTCCAGACTGTAGCGCCTAGAACCGCTCGTTCACCCCGGCCGGCCGTGGCTAAAATCCCACGAGCTTTCGACAGAGCTCTCCTCAGTCATTGTCAAGTGGTAAGAATGACTGCTGTGTCGCAGTGGTGACAGAGAAGTCATTGGCGACTGTGACGTCACTAGTGCTCTCTTCCTCGCCATATATGGTAATGTTTTCATCCTGAGTGCGTCGCGCCCGTTTCAACCTCACGATGGCCGGGTCCCAGGCTGTGCTGAGCTGCAAACCGCCGTCCTTGTTGATGGTGCTTTCAAAAGCTTTTATTTCAATAGCTTCTCTTATGCCGCTATCCCAAAAAGGACGAAGGGATTTTGGGATAGCGTCATAAAAGAAGCTATTGAAATAAAATCTTTTGGAAACATCGTCAACAAGGACGGCGGTTTGCAGCTCAGCACAGCCTGGGACCCGGCCATCGCGAGGTTGAAACGGGCGCGACGGACACGGGATGAAATCATTACCATATATGGCGAGGAAGAGAGCACTAGTGCGGCTATATAACGACACGACCACGGCGACACAGCAGTCATTCTTACCACTTGATAATGACTGAGGAGAGATCGGTCGAAAGCTCATGGGATTTTTACCACCTGACGCGAATTTTTACCACCTGACGCGACCGGAAACACGAGAAAATTTTTATTAATTCCGAAGGAATGTTACTAAGCTTTCAGACTTAATTGATCGAAAGTTTTCCTGACCTTCTTTAAATGCGGATCGTGGATCCTTTATGAGTTCCATATCGTCTCCCATTTCTTCTTCTGTCACGTAATCGGACACCCCTCCCATCGCAAAGGCCTTCAGTGCACTCTTTCCGCCTACTCGCTCCCTCCTTTGCGTTTAACGGTGGAATTCCTCTTGCACTCTTAATGTTGAAAGCTTTTCTTTCCATTTCAGGGAAGGTGGTTTTGACTTTTCTATATGCTGAATCAGTTCTTTCAACGACCAATTGCTTTTTTAATTCTTTACATTTCCCCTGCAGCGATTTCGCCTTGGTTTCTCTGCATTTCCTATTTACTTCATTCCTTCGTGACTTATATTACACTCTTTCCTTGATAGGATTTTTACATTTCTCTTTTGTCGATCATTGGAATACTTCTTCCGTCACCCAAAGTTCTTTCGCAGTTTCTTTCCCTGTTCCTATATTTGTTCGTTCATTGGCTGTGTTTGGCCTTCTAAGAGATGTGCAGTCCTCTTCAGCTGAAGCACTTATTGTAGTATTCATCATTGCAGTATCTGCACCTTGACAGAAATGTTCTTCATTATTCGTACTTCTTTCCACGTTCTTTCTTCTAGACATTTTTATAAACATTGGTTTACTGTTCATATTTACTAAATTGTAATATGGGTCTATATCTACTCCTGAGTATGATTTACAAACCATTATCTGTTTATGGTGCATTTGCCTCACCATGATGTAACCCAGCAGGAATCTTCTCAGGTTTCCGGGCCTTTTACTTGTATTCCTCCTTCTTTTGTGATTTTTGAAGAATTCCAAAATGAGAGTTTCACTCTGCAGTGGAGTGTGCGCTGATATGAAACTTCCTGGATGATTAAAACTGTGAGCCGGACCGAGACTCGGGCAAGTGCCCGCGCAAGGCAAAGGTCCCGAGTTCGGGTCTCGGTCCGGCACACAGTTTTAATCATCCAGGAAGTTTTGAAAAATTATTCGCTGTTATCAGCTGAAATTTACTGCAGAATCAACCAGTCTTTTACCTCTCATTGCTGTCACTGAACACATATTCAACTGTCTTCTATTCCTTCCTCCACATCAGTATATTAATCACCCGTGATTATCAACTTCTCATCTCGCTTTACTTACTCAATTACACATTCAGTGGCGACGTATAATTTCCCTATCTCTTCATTGCTACATTTAGTGCAAGTATACACCCTTGAACTGTTGTGGCTGGCATTGGTATGCTGCCGATTGTAATTAACTGGACCGTTCATGGTAACTAACTCTTTGCCCTATACTCCAACCCATCACGAAACCTACTCCAGTTACACCCTTTTCTGTTTCTGTTGATACTAGTCTGTATTCGTCTGACCAGTAACACTTACCTTTTTATACTTCATTTCAGTGACGTACATTGTATCTGTGCCAACAGGGAGTTAATCATGACACATTTTTTTCAATTACAGGCTACATGTCCTGCAGATGCAACAGTCTTTAATTCAGTGGTCTTCAGGGCCTTCTGTGTCCTCATGCCATGATCACTGCTGATTCCTTCACGGTATTTTGCACCATTTTTGGGATAAGTATGACCATACCAGTGAATTCCGGCGGCAACCCAATATCTTCCAATAGTTCGTTATACATTGCTGTTAGTTCTTTACGGTTCAAAATACTACGTAGAACTCAAATGGTAGCCGGCCGCAGTGGCCGAAAGGTTGTAGGGGCTTCAGTCCAGAGGCGTGCTGCTGCTACGGTCGCAGGTTCGAATCCTGCCTCGGGCATCGATGTGTGTGATGTCCTTAGATTAGTTAGGTTTAAGTAGTTCTAAGTCTATGGGACTGATGTCTTCAGATGTTATGTCCCATAGTGGTTAGAGCCATTTGAACCATTTTGAACTCAAATGATAAGTCACGAGCTCAGGCACCTTCGTTCCGTGGAAATTATGTAAATGTAATTTTTATTTCTTCTTCTGGGGCGTTTTCTAGAAGCCTTCTTGTTATCTACGGGATTTACTGTGGGTTGTGTATTCGAGAGGAAAGTTCCCTCCTCAAACGAGTCTGCCAATCGTTCAGAATAGAGATCCATGTAGTACCTTACATTATGTTATTTACTTGCACTTTGGTCATCATAGCTATTTACTTGGTGACCTCGAAGGTGTTGAAGAATCTTCTGTTTGACACTATTGGCTTCCCTTGTCATACCATACATCAAATATTTGCTTGACTGATATCAATTAAGAGATACGCGCCCTTTTTTTTTCTTTTTTCCTTCCAGTGACTGCCGTACCAAAGCAGTAGTTTTCACTTCGGCGAGTTTTATTCGTTGGTTCATTGTATAAGCGTAAGCATTAAAAATAAAATTCCAGAGAATGTTTCCGCCAGGAGATCTTTATTCGGGCAAATTGAACAATACATTTTCTTATTTTCTGTTCTGCGACTTGAATACACCACTCAATAGCCATTGGGAACCTTGATACACTACGGAGGCATGGCGTCCAGGTGTCTGTGACTGCTTGGTGAGGTTCCTCGTCATCCAGGACCGACAGGTTGTGTTACCAGATCCCTCGCCCCAGGAAGCATTACTGTTTGAATGACCGTGATGCGGTACACACCGTGCTCCGAAAAATTAATTGGTCACATCTTGCAGCCTACTAACCACAACATATAGAAACTTTTTAGTGGCGTAAATCCGACCCAACCTTCTTGTAGAAGTATATTTGACCAACAGTGTGTGGGGTGGTGGATCAATGTGCCATTTGTCTATTAAGATTTATTCAGTACTTAAAACAATCAACTCTCCACTTAAGTTCAAGTTCTGGCATTGCTCTTTCTGATGCTAAACACAATTACAGTGTCATCCTAAAATACGTTAACTCGAATATCCGTTACTAGAATCATTATTATGTCACGAAAAAAAGCGCTTCTGCCACGTTTGCAAGTGGAGCTAGTCGGGGCATATATGTTTACCAATAGCAGGTCGTGTATTTTTGCCGCAATCCCTCTGTCGCTTTCGTATAATACATTGTACTGCGCATGGTGTGCCCACCTTTCACATTATTGCTGTATCTCAAGCCATCCCCATATTCATGAAAACATCGCAGTCGGCGATTTTATTTGTGACCATATCTTGAAGCATATCTACGTCCACATCAACTGCATAAAACAATCCAGTAGACATTTTATCTCAGATTCAATTCTATTAATGTTAATAGTAGCTGTCTTATACGCTTGATATGAATGTGAGTCGTCTATTCTTGGCAGGTATCAACGGACCACACAGGCATGCTGTCAGTAATACTGGTGTATCATGTGCCCATCGGCACCTCTGTCTTGTTTTCCAGGTTCATATTAATATCTGCAACACCGGTGTGGTATTTTCCAGACGTTTTCCACATTGAAGCCTTGTATGAATTGTTTCTTGGGTACCTTTCCTGTGGGCGCCAGTTTCTTCGCTACTTACTATGTACAGGGAGCTCCTACTCCGTGCACATTTGGATTCCGTGGGCCGTTGGCTATGACGATCTTTGTCAGAAATCGTCAGTCCTGTTAACGTGTTGCCGTTCTTGGTCTCTTTGCTACCTTCTCCGTGGTTGGTGACTGTACTTTACGGCATTGAACATTCAACGGCAGAGCTATAGTCCAAAAGTACGACCAACTTCTTTCTGCTCGGAGGTCCGCATATGGCGGGTTGTAAGTCTTCTGAATTTTCATTCTCATATTGCTGTTTTTCGAATTTGTATTTTCACTAGAGGCAGCCAGCTCGCGGTTTCATATTATGTTGTTTACCGCTGTACCGAGTTCGGCTTGCACCGCTGTACTCGGCGCCGGCAACTCTTCACCTGTCGACAGCGGATGTACAAGCATTTGGGTATAAATTGTTCTTACCACTTCCTTGTGACGTAGTTCGAGACACAGGAATCTAGATTTTAGATGAAGGTTGTGGCCGCAAATGATGCACGTCAGCAATTTTGCAGTCGTGTACCACAAGGGCCTTGAATCTTGCGAAAAGAAGACATGTGTTTCGTTAAATAGAATTTAACATTCCTCACTTCGGTGTCAATGTTAGTGTTTGTACCCTTGCCATTTCTTGGCTGTTATTTGTGTACCGTTTCTGACCGGTGATGGGGCCTGACTAGTGTACTCGAATTCCATTTCAAATGGAAGATTAAACACTCGAACTGATCGAAGATCTAACCCACCATAGCAAGTTGCAAAACTGGCAACTTCACCTTTAGAGTTCTGAAAGTCTGCGTAGCCCCCTGTCTGCGTATTTTTCGAAAACAAGTAGTATCGGGTACAAGTTTTGCATACACAGGATTACTGAGAAAATCGTTATTATAACCAACAACTTCCCAAGCTTTCAAGCCAATCAACCATTTTGAACTCTTCTGAACGTTCGTATCCATAGGAAAGGCAAACGTTTCAGCAGAACTTGCCAGGTGTCATATCCATAATGTGACTGTAAGGCAGTGCTCCCGAGTTCTGTCTGTAAGCGAGTGGCAGCAACAACGTGCGGAGCAAGCATAGCAGTGCCACTGTGTAAGTGAAAGTGGACAACTCCTTGACCACCGTGACACCCTAAGACAGAGTTGCCTGCTCGAAAGTGTGACACAAATACTCAGGGAACTGAATACTTGGAAGAAAGTCAAGAAAAGTTACCCCAGTGATTATATTGTTTTCATAATCATACTCTATACAAAGTGATTCAGCTGTCCTTGTCGATCGGTTTTATGCAACCCACAATGCCTCCAAATAACATATGCAAGATTTTCGTATCCTGCGGCTCGCTATGTGCAAACTATTAATCTTACAGAAAAATGAACAGGACATGTTCGTAGAAAATTTAATGTAGCTGAATTTTGAACTGGAATGCGTTTTCCCTAGAGGCTGTAGTTTTCGATTGTTCAAGAAAAAGGTACAAAAGTGACTCTGAAATGTGTTTTTGTTGAATAACTCGAAAACCGCAGCCTCCAGGGAAAACGTGTCCTAAGACAAAATTTAGCCACATTGAATTTTCTACAGAAAGGTCCTGTTCACTCTTTCTGTGATTACAATAGTTTGTGTGTAGTGAGCGAAATAATATGAAAATCTTGCACATGGTTTTTTAAGGTGTTGGGGGTTGCATAAAACCGAGCGTAAGGGGCAGATGAATCATCCTATATAATGTGTCGATCGGTTTTATGCAACCCACAATGCCTCCAAATAACATATGCAAGATTTTCGTATCCTGCGGCTCGCTATGTGCAAACTATTAATCTTACAGAAAAATGAACAGGACATGTTCGTAGAAAATTTAATGTAGCTGAATTTTGAACTGGAATGCGTTTTCCCTAGAGGCTGTAGTTTTCGATTGTTCAAGAAAAAGGTACAAAAGTGACTCTGAAATGTGTTTTTGTTGAATAACTCGAAAACCGCAGCCTCCAGGGAAAACGTGTCCTAAGACAAAATTTAGCCACATTGAATTTTCTACAGAAATGTCCTGTTCACTCTTTCTGTGATTACAATAGTTTGTGTGTAGTGAGCGAAATAATATGAAAATCTTGCACATGGTTTTTTAAGGTGTTGGGGGTTGCATAAAACCGAGCGTAAGGGGCAGATGAATCATCCTATATAATGTGTGAAGTGCATGTTAGGGACTGAAAGGTTCTCTGTGGTCGAAAGCCGCCTATTTCTGGTATGACCAATGGATCTGCCATTCACATCAGATAGTTGGCGTTGGTTTTTTTTTTCTGATGAGCACAACCGTACGACTCAACTAAGCAATAAGAGTTCCATTCCGTTATTGCCTGCCTGGTAGGGCTACCAGTTGGAATATTTTTCGAATAAGTGGTCTTGGTTGCAAAATTGTTTTTACTAATACAATTACACGTTTCACCCTTGTGAAGCATCATCAAATTTCTTAAGAGAATAGAACAAAAATTTTTAATGTAACAACGGTAACGTAATGAAACATGATTCTAAATTGTGCAGCCATGCACACAACGGATAATAATACATGTGTAACTTCACATAAAAATATAGCAGAAGAAACTCCATTCGCCAGTTACCACAGCAGGGCACAAGATAACAATAAAAATCATGGGGCTAAGGCATCCATTCGTCAAAAGTCTTACCGGAAACAAAAAGAATCCAAGCAAAAAAGAAAAGTAGTAAAATTGATGGGAGGCAGAATAATGTAAAACGAATAAACTACGTCAACAGGTAGATACGTTTTATGTGCCCAGACAGGATCACTATTGTGTACTCAGTATAGAAAAACACGAACAACATGTGCAATGTAAAGTGGAGAATGTTCCGAAGAAACCAGTCTACTGAGCGCTACAGCAAAAACTAGAATTAGGTGTGCGACATGACGTGCAGCATTAACACCACAATTGTGTACTGGAACAGCGGCCTTTGTAGCCGAGCGGTTCTAGGCGCTTCAGTCCGGAACCGCGCGACTGCTGCAGTCGCAGGTTCGCATTCTGCCTTGAACATGGATGGCTCAGAGCCATTTGAACCTTTTTTTTCCCTTGTGTGTGCTGGATGGCGCAAGTGTCAACGACGAATAAATGTACCGATGCATTACTTACTGACAAGCAAAATTAATACACATTTGGAACGAGGAGAGCCATCTTTCGTTATTAAAGTAACAAAATGTTATAACAATTAACTGATAACTTTTGTGGATAACAGAAAATAAACTGCGGGATGAAACATTGCCATTTACAAAACTGCTGAGAAAAGATACGTAAAAGGATCTTACGTCAAAGCTAAAGAAATCACAATCTATGAGCAGTAATACTGCTGTCAGAGGGTGACGAGGTTACCACAATATAATATGTAAAAGCATGTATAAATATGACACGTTAAGATAAAACCGTGTAAGGAAAAGAACATCAACTTTCTCATTTGCAAGAAACCAGTCATGTTACTTTACTAACTTAGCAAGAGGTTTAAAAAATTAATTGGCAACAGTTAAAGATAGCAGAAAATAATGTATAGGAAAAGCACTGCCATTCACAAAAGTGCTCAAGATGAAGGGTTTGAAATTACGTAATAGGACCTTCACCGTGGCTGAAACTATAACGACCTACATAAAGTGAGTAATGCAGCTCTCAGAGAATTGCGAAGTCAGTGCAATAAATACATGAAAAGATCTTTGAGTGAGCAAGAGTACTAAAGAGTACTAAAGCACAGCTGCTACTGAGGAGAACCTCCTCGTTCCTTAACTTATCAGTCCACCTGATTTTAAACATTCTTAGCGTCCAATTTCAAATGCTTCCACTCTCTTCTGTCCTGGTTAATCCACTGTCTCTGATTCACTATCATACAATGCTGAGCTCCAAACATCGTCCTTGGAATCATTTCCTCAAACCAATGGCTATGACTGATACCAGTAGACTTCTCTTAGGAATGTCCTATTTGTCAGTGCCAGTCTGCTTTTTATGTTCTGGTTGCTTCGTCCGTCATATACTATCATAGTTCCAAGATAGCAGAAGTTCTTCGTCTGCTTCGTGATTGCCATTTTTGCTGTTAACCTTTTCCCTATTCTTTCTGCTGCTCATTATCATTGATATCCCTTACCCCTGAATTTTAATACCACTCTTCAGCCTTTCGTATATTTCCGTCATTCCTTCTTGGACGTACAGTGGGGGCGAAAGGCTGCAACCCTATCTTACGCCCATCTAATACAAGCACTTCGTTCTTAGCCTTCCAACTTTATTGTTCCTTCTTGATTCTGTATATATTGTACCTTACCCGTCTTCTCCTAGAGCTTACACCTGTTTTTCTCGGAATTCAGAACATCTTGTACCATTTTACATCTTCAACGCTTTATCGAGGTCGACAAATCCTACGAATGTGTCTTCATTTTTCGTCAGTCTTGCTTTCATTATCAAGGGCAACGTCATAGCTTATTCTCTGGTGGCCGTATCTATCCTAAAGCCAAACTGGTCGCCAGCTATCAGTCTCTCAATTTTCCCCTCCATTCTTCTATATATTATTCTTTTCAGAAACTTGGGTGCATAAGCTGTTTAGCTGACTGTACAATAGTTCTCGAACTTGTCTGCCCTTGCAGTCTTCAGAATTATGCGGTAGATATTTTTCCAAAAATCTGATGGTACGTTGACGGTCTCATAGATTCTACACACTAACTTGAATAATTCTTTGGTTACCACAACCCTACAACAATATATGGACTGGAGAACATTTAATTGAATTTTGGAAGGAACAGACAAATGCAGGCCACTGTAATTGTTAAGTCTTCTTGTAATACAACACAGACTTTTAGTATATTTAATATAAGAAAGTACAGGTTCAGCAGTCAAAACAATTGAAAATGTTTCTCTTCCAAACAATGAGAAAAGCACTCTTGAAATTCATTGTGATATTTGGGAAATAGTTAATTCCCCATACTTGCATTAGTTACTGACGTTCTTATGTTAAACAAAGAAAATGTGCCTGTATTTCACATATTCACTTGAATTTCACTTCTCTCGGTGCAAACCAACGGTGCAAGCCAGCACTGTTACAGCAATTTATTCCCTTAGGTAGAGTATGTTACGCCGGCCGGTGTGGCCGAGCGGTTCTAGGCGCTACAGTCTGCAATCGCGCGACCGCTAAGGTCGCAGGTTCGAATCCTGCCTCGGGCATGGAAGTGTGTGATGTCCTTAGGTTAGTTAGGTTTAAATAGTTCTAAGTTCTATGGGACTGATGACCACTGCAGTTAAGTCCCATAGTACTCAGAGCCATTTGAACCATTTTTTTAAAATATGTTAAATCGTCTGTTTCCTCCTACAGGAGTCTTACGTAATTCAACATGTGATGGCAGCAGAACACTACTCAGATTATGTCTCTAGAGCCATCCAAGTCATTACACATTTCAAGAATGACACAACCTGATTGCCCAAAATATCATAAATTAAATGACAACTGCTGCAAAGTAGACTCACATCGGTATAAATTGTGAGTTCTGCACACATGTAGCTAGTCCTCAGTTTTCGATGTGAACTCCGTGATAAGGATACCTTTAGTAAGACTACTGAACGTGCCTCAGATAGCCAGTCCACCATTAACTGATGGTTATATATGAGTTACACTGCCAATAAACGTGTAACACATATTATGTCCTGTTGGTAGCCGCTGCACAAGGTGCTGTATTCTATCTTGACCACTCGGTTCGACGGGACTTTGGGAGAGTCGACGTCTTCTTGCAGAGATCTTATAGCATTGTAACTGCAAGCATTTTCTACTCGAAAGTACCTATATCATTGTCAGTTTCTTAAACTTTTCATACCATGCAAAAACGTTGACAGATCAGAGGTACATTCTATTTCTCCACGATATCATTTGTTCCAGAAGTGCTGCTCCAGCAAGGCATGCACGGAAACTGTGAATATAAGAACATTGTAGAGATTTTTAACATGGAAACACATATCTCGATGAATCAACAAATTTTGGTGTCTAATAACCGTTTCTTTGCCGTCGCGGTCGCGTGTCGATGAGATAACGGCCTGTAGCCTGTAAAACAGACTTCGGTATGCATAACGAAGTGATGAATTAAAGTAGAAAGTTTTTGATGACCACAGAGTTGAACATGGTCATACGGACCGAAGCCCGTTGCTTACAATTCCTGTGCGACCGAGACAGCAGCGAAATTATTATTCGGAGCGAGTTTGCAGAGGACTTTATTCTTTGAGAGCAGATTGAGATTCGTGTCCTGATCCGATTGTACGATATCTTGAGGAAACCGTGAGATGTTGCTTTTAAATAGCTACATGGATGAGGAAACAACAGCTTCGAACAGGAATTTTTTTAGTACCTGCCACCAGATAATTGCAAGTATGAGAAACATAGAAAATGGGTTTTAAATTAGACAGCAGAAAAATAATCACTCACAGAAAGTTTAGATTATAAAGAAGCGCTGTTGGAGAAATAAAAATAAATGTGACTAATGAATAACCTGTCATTCTGGTATGCCAAGCAATAACATTGGTAACGAATGAGCCAGAGAAAGTGAATCAAGAGCTATGTCGACCAGTATTTAAAAAGTGTTGAACTGTGATATGACGATAACAGTAAGCAAATTAGGCGCGATACTATACGTAGAGTGTATGATTCTGATGAAACAACGCATAACATATATGGCGCCCAACACTGAATATCCATACATAATTGTAAGGTGTCAGGAAAATCCAACACCTTCCATGAAAACCCTGACATGATTAGCAAATCCAGTAGTATGTCACATAGCTCCTAATAAATCGTGACATTAAATTAACCAAAGTGATACGAGTACCGAGTGAGCAAATGGAATACCACAGACTAACACAAGAATGCGTAAATGCATGTCGTACCTTCCCACTGAGAGACCGACGCAGTTCCAAGGGGAGAAACGAGAACAGAAGCCGAGAGCAGAACCGTGTTAAGCTAGAAGGCCCTACGATAAGGGACGGACTGGACACCTACGTGGCCAGCCTACCTCTAAGACTACCACCCGCACGTTTTAGCGTGAGGCTTTTTCGCGTCTCTGTTACATTAAGGACCACCCCCCAGCCTATGTTAAAAGCTAGAGTCCTCCAGAAAAACAGTATAGATCTTACGATAACGCTAAAAGGACCACGCCAGCTGCAGGTTTTAGCGCGAGACTTTTTCGCGGCTCTGTTATGTTGCAAACTTTAAAAACATTGCCCCACCACGAAAGTATAACGTTTCTCATTCGATAGACAGAATTTTTGTAGGCGGAGCTGAAGTTTAACATTGAGACCCTGATTGGTCAGATGAAAACACAGCCAGATAGTTTTTTTAAACCAACTTCGGTAAATTGTAATAAGGAGAAGTTAGGAGAGAGTTGCTTCCGAGATGGCGAGGTGAGCGGAGCTGTGCTGCCCGCCGCTGCCCTGACGCTGCCTAAACACCGACAAGGTAATGAACGCACGCGATGCCGCATTTTTGAGCGCATAAGGCTTCACTCAGAACTGCAGAAGTCTCATCTGTTACACCCCCTTTTTTGCGTAATACTAGTGTCGATCGTTAATTAAAACTCATGGTGTTCACATTTGCCACATGAAGTAAAGATCTGAAACGCGATGATTTTTCTGTTATATAGTTATTGAGAAGCCGCATCAGCCACTGTAATTTACGACCAGTTAGATAAGTAATTAAAGATAATTGAGGGTCACTGTAGACCATTTTGATAGTTTTCTCTCTTGTGAAACTTAATGTAAACCTAGATTATAGATGTGATATGGCATAGGTCATCCTTCGATCGATTGTAGAACTTGGAAACCCATTCAGGGAATATTCGTTCACATTTTTGTTGAACGCAGTTGGTTTTTACCATCCTGTATTAAAACTTCTCCTTTCATCAATAGTGCAATTTATAAACAATGTTTTGTGAGTAGAAGAAAATTTCCAATGGTAAACGTAACTGCTTTTTCGACGTTATTTTACCAGCTAACTAAAAATAGCACAGCCTTGAACCCCTTCCACTAAATTTAGTTAGTATTAAGATTCTTTTACAGGGAGTGCAGTGGAGCTGACGCTGAGATCATTAAGTATTTGGTTATATCATCGCTAGTCTCACTGAACTCTTCTGAATTCTACATGTCATGTGTGGTCTGGCGTCTCCTTACCAGCAACAGGTCCCAGGTTCAAACTAGTTAATTCCCTAAAAAACACGCTCAGAGCGTCGTTGCGCGAAAGTGGTAGGGAGACACGATATAGTACAAACAGACACCACCATGAATGTTTAGATAATGAAGATAGTGCTTAGAACATTATGTGTCCTTTAATCGGATGAGCTTTCTTTGTTGTAAGGGGTGTACTGTATGCCTCATCGTACTTAGAAAATAAAATGATCAGGATAAAACGTAATCAGAATTAAAACAAGTCTACAGTCGAATTTTGTGTCAGGGTCTGCCACGGTCGATATGGCAGTGATTTTGGGAGTGATTGTAGCCGACTCCCTGACTGTAGATCTTAATTATGTGGTAGGTTCATTCAAGGTTACCTTTTCTCCGTTTTATGGAATAATCATCTAATTTCTGCAATACTTCTGAGTTTAATTACAACTAAATAAATTGCTATTACACAACTGTCAGCTTTTGACACATGGTTCCGGTGCGTAAACAGAGCTCTACATTGAAGGGGTCCCTGAGACCAAACATAAACATCTGTTCCTTTGAATCCAGACCCAAAAGTAGAAATGCAAATTCGGCCTTTGACCTTTACCACATTCCCCCCTGCATCACCTCCTTCTTCCCACACCCTCCCCATCCCTTCCCCCCATCCCCTTCACAGCTTTTGTAGGTCACACCCCTTCCACTACCCTCCGCTCTCTACATTTATAGTTTTAAACTCTGCATCTACTTGTAATTCATAGTCACTAAACTTACACTCTCGTGTCTCGATTTGCCCCACAGGATCACTTCGCAAGGCTTTCATCTTGACTAGCAATCCATTTTCTACCTCATTAAGTTTATTACTAACTCCCTCTACATACTTACTTACTCCTTGGCTCTACAGCCCTTGAAGGGCATCACAATATCCTGCCATTCTATCCGATCCATGGCACCCAGCATTTTCATGTCTTCTTCAACTCCATCGACCCATCTCTTTCTGGGGCGTCCCCTCCGCCGTCTGCCTCCAGCCTTACCATCAAAAATCCTCTTACATGCTCTGTCTTCTTCCATTCTGAGCACGTGCCCTGCCCACCACAGTCATCGTATTTTAATGGTAGTGACAACATCAGGTTCTTCAAAAAGGTGTTGTAGTTCTGCGTTCGTACGAATGCGCCAACCTTCTTGGGCCATATATTTTACGTAGCACCTTTCTCTCCCGTATGCTAAGGATCCTTTCCTCATTTACAGTCATGGTCGATGTTTTGGCACCATACATAACAATGTCTTATAATTGTTTTGTAAATGATAATTTTGGATTTTCGTGATTGAAGCGAAGTCCTAAGCACGGGTAACGCAGCGAAGTAGCATCTGTTACCTGCTGCTATTCTGGCTTTCACCTCACTGCCAATGTCATTCGTCTCTGTGATAGTCGATCTAAGGTACTTGAAGTCTCTCACCCTTTCAAACTCCCTGTCGGCTATCCTGAGATTTGGTAGGTTATAACACTACCGTCTGCTACTGCTGTACCATAACCTTAAAGTTGTAGGCAGGTCGTGAAATAAAACTATCTTGTTAAAGCCATTATGGTATAAAGCAACAGAGCAGTGTTACCCTCTGAGAGGAATTTTGTTATGTTGACCGTGTTGTACCTAACAGAGGTGGCTTATCGGAAATGAAAGTCAAAATTATGTAAATATTTGAACAGTAACAAACAATTTTTTCTGAAATTCCTTCACCAGGGAAGACGAATGGAATATTCCAGAATTTGAAACACGAACATCTGCTAGCATGAGTTTCTTAGAAGTAGATACCTTAGGGGTTGCGAAGCAACTCAAATCGCTTGATACGGGCAAGTCTTCAGGTCCAGATTGAATACCGATTAGGTTCCTTTCAGATTACGCTGATACTAAAGCCCCCTACTTAGCACTCATATACAACCGCTCGCTCACCTATAGATCTGTACCTACAGATTGGAAAATTGCGCAGGTCGCACCAGTGTTCAAGAAGGGTAGTAGGAGTAATCCATTTAACTACAGACCTATATCATTGACGTCGGTTTGCAGTAGGGTTTTGGAGCATATACTGTATTCAAACATTATGAATCACCTCGAAGGGAACGATCTATTGACACGTAATCAGCATGGCTTCAGAAAACATCGCTCTTGTGCAACGCAGCTAGCTCTTTATTCGCATGAAGTAATGGCCGCTATCGACAGGGGATCTCAAGTTGATTCCGTATTTCTAGATTTCCGGAAAGCTTTTGACACCGTTCCTCACCAGCGACTTCTAATCAAGCTGTGGACCTATGGGGTATCGTCTCAGTTGTGCGACTGGATTCGTGATTTCCTGTCAGGAAGGTCGCAGTTCGTAGTAATAGATGGCAAATCATCGAGTAAAACTGAAGTGATATCAGGTGTTCCCCAGGGAAGCGTCCTGGGACCTCTGCTGTTCCTGATCTATATAAATGACCTGGGTGACAATCTGAGCAGTTCTCTTAGATTGTTCGCAGATGATGCTGTAATTTACCGTCTAGTAAGGTCATCCGATGACCAGTATAAGTTGAAAAGCGATTTAGAAAATATTGCTGTATGGTGTGTCAGGTGGCAGTTGACGCTAAATAACGAAAAGTGTGAGATGATCCACATGAGTTCCAAAAGAAATCCGTTGGAATTCGATTACCCGATAAATAGTACAATTCTCAAGGCTGTCAATTCAACTAAGTACATGGGTGTTAAAATTACGAACAACTTCAGTTGGAAGGACCACATAGATAATATTGTGTGGAAGGCGAGCCAAAGATTGCGTTTTATTGGCAGGACACTTAGAAGATGCAACAAGTCCACTAAAGAGACAGCTTACACTACACTCGTTCGTCCTCTGTTAGAATATTGCTGCGCGGTGTGGGATCCTTACCAGGTGGGGTTGACGGAGGACATCGAAAGGGTGCAAAAAAAGGGCAGCTCGTTTTGTATTATCACGTAATAGGGGAGAGAGTGTGGCAGATATGATACAAGAGTTGGGATGGAAGTCATTACAGCAAAGACGTTTTTCGTCGCGGCGAGACCGTTTTACGAAATTTCAGTCACCAACTTTCTCTTCCGAATGCGAAAATATTTTGTTGAGCCCAACCTACATAGGTAGGAATGATCATCAAAATAAAATAAGAGAAATCAGAGCTCGAACAGAAAGGTTTAGGTGTTCGTTTTTCCCGCGCGCTGTTCGTGAGTGGAATAGTAGAGAGATAGTATGATTGTGGTTCGATGAACCCTCTGCCAAGCACTTAAATGTGAATTGCAGAGTAGCCATGTAGATGTAGATGTAGATCTGCACTGTTTAATGGATAAAGAAAACGGTCGCCAGCCTAACTAGACAAGAGAATGATTAACATTCTCGTTGAAGAAAATAGTTATTAATAACTTTAATGGATAAACACAGCCTAGACTTTGTCACACGCGAGTGCAGTGAACTCTGACACATACTTACGTTTACGGTAAGATTGAAACTAACCGTTAGAGCAGCACAAACTATTTACACAATTATAACAGATACCGAAACACACTATTACTTTCAGGGCTTACACAAACTGGATGGTCTTTATAACGTTATTATTACTATTCACTGCAGAATCATTAGTTGGATATAGGTTAAGCCTCTCTCAGTTAAATACTTCACTATTTGAAATGAAAGTTAATTGGAATCCACTAACAGGTTGTTCCTCACTGTCATTTGAGTAAAAAAAAATGTTTTTCATAATTATTAGTTTTCCCATTACTTGTTACCTAGCATTAACACAATAGACAAACTGTGGATCCTGTTATATTATTAATATGCACTTCTAATGCTCCAGAGAGACAAACACTTAGCAAATATGAGTATATAATGTTTCACACTGTAGTTTTCCACCTTTACTACACTGAGAGACAAAATTAACATATATGTAAGATAATGACTCACCTTCTGAGATTTACAACAGGCAGTAATGTGCTCATTTACTAAGCAAAACTTTATAAGCCTCAGTCTTACGCACTCTTAATTTGAAGTTGGCAACAACACATTAATAAGCAGTTTTACTAGGAAAATTATTTTCAGCAAGCATCATTAACTTTAACTCACTCTCTTGCCACATTAACTTTAACCTTCTTTTTACTATGTTCAAGAGGCATTAATTAGCAAAAACACTGGTCTTTAATGTTATTTCAATAGGGACACTCGGTAATCACTTTAGTTCAAACGGAGAGGAACCTGAGAAGTGTTATGATAAGGAAAAAATCAAGTTAGGTACACAAATTTAGTTATAAGTTACCTTATATTTGTGCACACTAAAACATCCGATGATCTGATCCTTCACTGTACATTATTATAGCATTCCAATACAGTGATTGTGCAATGTTGTGGCAACTGCATGTTGGTAGATGGATTTGCAGGTAGAATTGCTGGACTCCGTCATTTCTTGGTGGCGATGATAGATACAAATTCCAGAATAGTTCCAGCTATTTATCCATCCATCCGAGGCATTGGAAAGTACCAGAAAAAGCCTCTCTCGGAACAAGCACAATATGCATCTTTCACATGGCAATGCACAGTTTGGTAGCTCATCCCCGACTCGTAGCTCGTCCCCGACTGACTCTTGTTCCACCTTTTCTACCGCGCTACACAGTTCCGTTCCCGAGGGGAACCACAACAACTTTTACGTACAGAATAACAAATAACCCTAAGTGAAGATCAGCAGTTTACATAACAGCAACCAAATTTATTGAATGAAACAGAACATTTGCACATATTGACATTTCTTCAAAAATTTATTCACACAGAAATTACAATTATATACAGTAAGTTTTGTTCCCTCCAAATGGGACAAAGAATTTAAATGACAGATACACTACATTGCATAGAACTATATCATGACATAGAAGTTCTTACAAAGAAAGAAGTATACAATTTTATGTTATCGATTCAAACAAACACATTTACAGAAGCTCATTGATGTAACATTAAATAAAACAAAAGCAAACTAAATCAATAAAGCACTAGAGTTATGGTGTTACAAGGTTTTGATAGGTTTTGTTCATTGGTCATTGCCATATACTTCGCCTTTTCTACATTGACTTTCAGGCCAAGTTCCCTTGCACCTTTCTCCAGTTGTTGATAGGCTTCGGCTAGCACAGCAGTGTTTCGTGCGAGTAATGCCACATCGTCAGCGTAGGCTAGGTACTGTAGTGAAGGATTTCAGAAGTTTCCTCCTTTATTTAACTCTATCTGACTTATGACTTTTTGTAGGCAAAGGTTGAATAGCAATGAGGAGATATTGACACCCTGTCTAAGTCCCTTCTTCTCTTCCACTTTTCTGGAAATTTCGCCCTGTATTTTTACCTTACAGTTGGTTGCGCTGAGGGTCATCATAATTGGTTTAACGAGCTTCTTCCGTGTTCCAGCCTCTTCTATTACATTCAGCAATGCCACTCTTGAGATGCTATCAAAGGCTTGTTTAAAGGCGATATAAAGGTGGTGTATGTTAATTTGATGTTCGTAACATTTTTCAAGTAGTATGAGCAATGTGAATACCTGGTCAGTTGTTGACCTATTTCTTCTAAAGCCACTCTGATAGTCTCCAACTCTCTCTTCAACATATGGAGTAAGCCTGTTAGTTAGAATCTTGGAGAAAACTTTATATGCAATATTCAGTAGGGAGATTTCTGGATAGTTCTTGCAATTTATCTCCTTTTTTATATATGGGGCACATTATAGATGTTTTCCACTCTTTTGGCATGCTCTACTCTTACCATATAGTCAGTATTATTTTATGATTTTTTTTCTCCACCATATTTGAGAAGTTCGGCCTGGATCTGATTTTCTCCAGGCACCTTATTGTTTTTGAAGGTCTTGATGGCTTGCATCACTTCCCTCAGTGTAGGTTCTGGCGTTAAAACCTCTGGTCCGCAGTAAGTTGGTTCCATCAGTACCTCTCGTTCTTCACCTTCTCCTTCTGGGTTCAGTAACTCTTGGTAGTATTCTGCCCACCTGTCAAGTTTTTTATTACTCTCCCCTATCAAATTCCCTTCTTTGTTCCTTCACATCTTTGTTCTGTCTTGGATCCCAGTCTTTCCTTCTTTAATCTTTTGGTACCTTTCACGACTTTGCTTCTCTTCTCCTAGCTGGTCAATTTCTTCCAGTTTTTTCTTTTCTAGTGCTGTTTTCTTCTGTCTGCAGACCCTCTTCGCTACACGACGCTTTTCATTGTATTCATCCCGATTTGCTCGAGTTCTTCCCTGCAATAATTTCATTCGTGCTATATTACGTTCCTCAATTCTTCTCATACATTCTTCGTCGAACCAATCTTCCTTCCTTTCAGCCCGTTCACGTCCTAAAACGTCTCCAGCTGCCTCGAGGATTGCAGTCTGAAATTGTTCCCACATTACTTCTATATGTTCATCTGATGTGTCGGTCTCATTCTTAATCCCCTCTTCTATTTTCGTCCCCTCTATCAGTTTAGCATTAATTTCAACTCTACTTTCAAGTTCTGTAAATATTCTTCCCTCTATTTATTTCATCCTCCACTTCTGGTTTTAATTGCTCAAGACTATTACCGAGTTTCCATTCCATTTCCCCAAGTAATTTAGGTTTTATGTTCTCAAAGATAGTTTCCAGATTCCCTATCTTTGATTCCATTTCCCCAACTAATTCAAACTGTATATTCTCAAATTCCGAATCCATTTCCTCACAGTTAGATAGTATTTCCCCAAAGTTACTTCCATACTCAGTCACATGTTCATCATTAACTCAAGCCTATTTCCAGACCTATCTTTTATCTTTGTATTTTAGGGCTGCCTGTATCACAACCTACACTCTCTGTCCTGCAGTCACAACGACTGCATAAAGACGCTGATCTATGAACAAGACGCTGTCCACATTCAGAAGTAATTTTGTAGAGACGCTGCCGTCCAAGAGCCGCCTCAGAGATGGCGTCGCTCGTGTTGAGACACTGCTGCTTGGGGACGCCGCTGCATGGGGCACCACTGTGTGGAGACGGTGCCGCTGTTTGACGATGGTGCTTGCAGTGGCGTGATCCATTGCTTGCGACATGGACTGCCGACTGCTACCCGGAAGTGATGCCAACTCCCACATGGACTACTGTCTGCTGCTCATAGATGCAACTTGTAGCTGCCGTCTCCTCCCGCTGATGCTAACATGTCTTATCACGCCTAATGATCACACTCAATGCGCTACAACAGCTGGTCTAGCCACATGTCATTAAGACCTGAGCCCCCATACCTTGCCTAATACTAAGGCTTGGAAGGAATTTAGCGGGACGTCCAGTCCCGAAAGAAATCTAAATTCGACAAATGTAGTCCAATCCTGGACGAGCCAACCCAATTGCGACGGAAGATGCAGACACCTTAATATGTCACAACTCACTTGTGACTGGGCAGTCCGACTGATGTATACAATACATGACATAAAACTACTGTGGCTAGCTGAAGTCAGTCGGATGTGGTCGTGCACTATCACTTTTAAGTCTAAATCCAATCACAATGTTAATCCTGAAACGCTATTAAACAGAGAGACAAATTTAGCTAGCAAACAATAAAGCATGGTGTAAAATAGTAAATGAATAAGGATGAAATGTATGAAAAAGGCCCCGTAGGCTATTGATGTTGCCCAAAACAGTTTGTTTACAATTTGAGCAAAACGTTTATTTCAAGAAGCACATAAATACATTTTTTAACAGTCGGCTCATATAAATATGAGTCCACAGCTCTGGATCACGGGGTCCTGGGTTCGATTCCTGGTCGGAGTGGGGATTTTGTTTGCCCATGGACTGGGTGTTTGTGTTATTCTCATCATTTCATCATCATTATCATCATCATCATTCGTGACAGTGGCTACATTGGACTGTATAAAAAATTGGACTGTATAAAAATTGGACTATGTACAGGCGCTGATGACCGCTCAGTTGAGTGCCCCACCAGCCAAATATCATCTTCATATAAATTTGATGATACAGCTAAAAAATAATCAAATAGCAGTGCAAAATGTAGCTACTTAGTGCAAAGAGAGCATTTATACACAGTAGAATATCCAGGATAAGTGCATAAATCTTCGCATTAATTGACAAGGAATCTGTAGACAACTCTTGGAGTTCATTGACACGAAATTTCACTAAGATCCGTAGCGTAAACTAGAGTTCATAATCATCATGAACATTGCAACTAACACAGAACAATTTCATCGCATAGTTTTAATTCACAGCATGCAGGAAAATTGAAAATTTACAGCTGCAAATCAACAGTTAACCAATTATAAAGATCGCTAGTCGAAAAAGAATCAGTCACTGAAAGTGGCTTCAAAAATTCAAAGCCCCAACAGGAACACAAAGCACAAAAATATTTCCAAGTGTTCAACACACGTTATATTTTGTTCCACCAACGCTGTATTAGGCTCTGCAGCACTCTGGTTACGAAAGTAATACCGCCAACCTCTTACCGTGACTGTCCACAACCAAAAAAATCATGAAAAATAGAAGTAGAAACTTGAACAGCCAAGGTCGTTAATTATAATTTTATTTTTGATGACTAGTTTAAGCAACTCTAAGTTACCATGATCGGATCTGTAAAGCACTAAGATCGTAATTTACAGTCATAATAAGGTCACATACAATAAGGTGGGGTACATATTTTCACAAACTGGATGTATACAACATAATCTTATGCAACTATATCTCCAACGTACACTAATCACCAGAACACTATGACCACCCAAGTAATAGCCAGTATGTCCACCTTTATCACGGATAACGGTGGCGATGCGTTCTGACATGGAAGCAGTGATGCCTAGGTAGATCGCTGCAGGAAGATGACACCGCAGGTGCGTACACAAGTCACCTTATTCCCGTAAATTACGGGGAGGGGAGCGATAAACTCTGATGCCACGTTCAATCACATCCCAGATTTGTTTGGTCGGGTTCAGAACTGACAAGTCGGTAGGTCAGCACATCACCTGGAACTCGGAACTGTCTTCCTCGAATCACTACATTACACGTCACGTTCCTGATCTAGTGACATGGTGCAACATCTTGTTGAAATATGCCACTGCCATCAAGAAACATGATCGTCATATGTGTATGTGGTATGCAACCAGTGTACAATACTCCTTGGCCATCGTGGTGCCTTGAATGGGTTCCACTGGACTCATGGATACCCACGTAAATGTTCCCCAGAGCATAATTGAGCTGCCACCAGCTTGTCCCCGTCCCACAGTACAGGTGTCAAGAAGCTGTGAGCCTGGAAGACGACGGATTCGCGTCCTCTTATCAGCATGATGAAGAAGGTATCAGGATTCATCAGTCCATGCAATGTTCCGCCAAAGCGTCGCCTTCCATTGTCGATCGTCAAGTGCTCACTCATTTTAGTCGTAGTTGCCGATGTTGTGGTGTTAACATTGGCACGTGGATGGGTCGCCGGGTATGGAGGGCCATTGTTAAGAGTGTTGAGTGCACTGTGTTGTCAGACACTTGTACTCTGTCTAGCATTAATGTCTGAGATTAGTTTCACCACAATCGCCGCTTGTCCTGTTTTACCAGTCTGTCCAGCCTACGCCATCCAACATCTGTGCTGAACGGTGGTCGCCCAACCCCACAATTTCTAGAAGTGGTGTCATCTTGGTTTTGCCACGTGTTGAAGACACTCACCACAACACTCCTTGAACACCCAGCAAGTCGTGCAGTTTCCGAAATGATCGTGCCGAGCCTCAGGGTCAACACAGTTTGCCCTCATTCAAACTCAGATCGCGCTCCTTCCCCATTCTACACACAGACAGCCCTCAAATTGATACTACATGCATTGTGCTTGTATCTGTCGAGCAGCCATTCGTTGCCAGGAAACGCTGCTGCTGCCTGAACGGTTTTATAGCAATAGGGGGTCCACTGTTGATCTGGCTCAATAGGCACTTCCAGAAATCCAATAAATTAAAAAAAAATACGTGTTCTTAAATGCGAATGCTCCACTAGGAGTGGTTTGGTAATCGACGCGTCCTTGTTTGTCTCGTCTGTGAGCCGCGTGTAGGAATAGTTCTTAATTTAGTGTCGGTCTCATGTTTTACACCAATGAGAGTGGGTATTGCTGGCTTTTTTTTGGCACCACGTCTAGTCAAATCGTTTTGATTGCTTGGCGAGGTTTCCAGCGTGACGTGCTATTCCTATTGTAATATTTACGTTTAACCTGCGTGCCAAAAATTTGGAGGGTTACTCATCGAAAGTTTATTCCTGATGCTGCTGTCAGTTGTACCTAGAGATACGAGCTGAGCAGTCCGCTTGAAATCCTGTAGTCGATTTCCTTAATTTTGGTTGCAACATTCATGTAGTGAGTTACGTCATGTGCAACGAAATCGGCATAGTATTAGATCTTATGCAGTATGCGTCTGGAAGCGGGAGTTCTTTTGATTTGTTTCTTTCCACTGCCACATTGCTTGTTAACTAATTTTGAAACGTGGAAGTCCTGCCAGCCTCGGCCATGTTCTATCAGCAGCAGGTAAAGGTTTCTTTCCTGCTGCAGGCACCGACACGCTGTTGTCAGAGTGGATCTGTGGTGAATTTGGTTGGCATATGTTCCTACTCTCTCAAGTATCACGGCTTCAAGAACCTGTTGTAGCTCCAGTGTGCGTCGTTCCGCTATGACGTGTGATCGGTGATTAACCATACAGGTGTCGTTTGCGTTTTAGTAATTCAACTACGTGAAAGATTGTTGGTTTATAGTCTGTGTGTCTGGTGTCTTGTATTAGGTGATGTGTTTCAATGTCCTTATGGCATATGTTTAAAATCTGATTCCGTATCGCATTGATACGGTAAGAGTATTGGCGAGGAAAGAAGTTGCATGCCATTCGAGGGGAACGACCACAAAGCCTCACATGCGTACTGTGTGGAATCTTCAGCAACTGAATTAAGAGTGGAAGCACTACTGTGCGTTAGATGATAACTACACTACTGGCCATTAAAATTGCTACACCATGAAGATGGCGTGATAGAGACGCGAAATTTAACCGACAGGAAGAAGATGCTGTGATTGGCAAATGATTAGCTTTTCAGAGCATTCACACGACGTTGGCGCCGGTGGCGACACCTAAAACGTGCTGACACGAGGAAAGTTTCCAACCGATTTCTCATACACAAAGAGCAGTTGACCGGCGTCGCCTGGTGAAACGTTGTTGTGATGCCTCGTGTAAGGAGGAGAAATGCGTACCATCACGTTTCCGACTTTGATAAAGGACGGTTTGTAGCCTATCGCGATTGTGGTTTATCATATCGCGACATTGCTGCTCGCGTTGGTCGGCATCCAATGACTGTTAGCAGAATATGTAATCGGTTGGTTCAGAAGGATAATACGGAACCCCGTGCTGGATCCCAATGGCCTCGTATCACTAGCAGTCGAGTGACAGGCATCTTATCCGCATGGCTGTAACGTATCGTGCAGCCACGTCTCGATCCCTGGCATCCGATCTCAAAATTTTGTTGTGAACGAAATTTGAGTTAAAATATTAAATAAAAAATGGGAAAATAAATGTGTCAGCTCAACCGTCATCAGTCCTCCCAGTCTCCAACGACATTACTGGCCGTTATGGTTGTACTATATCAGATTTTGAACATAAAATTAATTTAAAACAGAATTACCCATTTTTACTCTCTTGTGGAAGGTAAAACTTAAGAACATCAATTTGATACATTTATAAATTAACTTATGTCTAAATGGCAGTACATTCCTTTAAACCTTCGTGTTATAATCACTGCGATAACTATGGGCGCTGCGTATATTGATGCCTCCCTGATCTGTGAAATGAGATCTGCTCCAACTCCTGTATCCTCTTCCTCAGAGACTTTGTAGTGATCTACAACACAACTTCAGTAACAACAGTAATCTCCCGCACTAGCAACATCTATTCAAATTTAACTGTACTTTGTAAATTAACGCTCTTCTGGATGGAATGAGATGTTAATTATCAATAAATAGAGCCTTTCTCAATTACACGCCTCTCGTTGTACGATGCACCCCTCTAATACCCATTGCCCTGAACGCTTTCTACCACCGATTACTGATGTACTTGTCAGTGAGCAGATAATGCCTCTCCCCCCTCCCGCGCCACTGATTTTAGGAGTTTGCTCTGCACAGGCAAGCTACACCATCTCCAGCTGCGAGTCATACATCGTGCTTCCTAAATTGTCATATTATACATTTTTGTGAATTTATGCGTCTATCTCAAAAATTATAGGCTGTATAACACTCGCTCTCCTCCAGTCTGTAAATCAGCTATCGGGGCAACCCGTCGTTTCTAGGGAGCCTCTGGTGCAATCCTGACAACATTGTGGTCATCACTCATGTGGAAAGGGGAAAAGGTTGCGCAGGCAGTCACTTGATCTCAGGAATTAGAAAGCATTTTGGTTGTGAATTTTAGTTTTTTTTCATCTTTCCCATCAGAATTGGCCTTTATTACTGCTCAACAGTACTTCGTACTGGCTAGATTACTGGCGAGGCACACTTTACAAGCATCGCCTGCAGCGACCAACAAAGTATGTGGGAAGACGGTCGTAAGAGGTTCTGGAGGATGTGGGTGTAGTGTCGCTTCCAGAAGGAACTCTACCTTCAGCGTCGGACCTGTCAACACGCAGCCTCCTAGCACTGTGGACTTTGATCCGTCGTAACTCAGTTTTGATGGTATAACATTATTTGTTTCTGGTTCGTTTAAATTTCTATGGTTTTTTTTTTGTTGCTTTAAAATTTTTGCATATTGGTACTACATTTTCTGTAAATGTGAAGTAAAGTATGCTATACTGGAGTATGAAGTTCTTTGCAGCGTAAGTGACTAATGAATGTAAAAAACTATGTAAATTGTTTATTATATTAAATAATTTTCTGATGACATTTTGTATTCAAAAATATTTTTGTGTATAAATTGTTCATGTTGATGCAAATTTGACAATTTAAGGAACGGTCACGCTTAGGAATAATGCAAGCAATAGGTGTTATGCAAAATCCAGTGTGCTTTTGTTTGAAACGAAAGTGGCTCTGGGGAGCGGAAACATGGAAGGGCGAACTGGCGTGCTACCTAGAGGAAGTAAGTCACACAATGATTGAGGCAACACCTTTGTGGAGCAGGAGAAGATTTGCCTACAAATTTGCACAGAAATGACTCGGATGAAGACTGCATACGTCTTACGGCCTAGCTGCGAGTTGTTGGGTTACTGTATGTAAAAGTGAACGACGCCGAGAAGATAAACTGAGACCAGACAGCACGATACTTGTAGGCCGTACTGTGGGTAGTATAGCCGTCTTAATTGTTCGCCACACCCAAGCCTACAGAAAACAGATAAGATTTGTTTTTTGTTTTTACTTTTGCACAGAGTGAACCATTAATTTAAACTGTATTTCAATAATTATTCTTGAACTTTAAAGAAACTGCTTCACTCTGTTATTTAATATACGATTCCTTCCTGGTGTTTGATTAATCCGAGTATCCTGTTTTACAGACTTATGAAGTGCCAAGTTAATATAAAGAGACACCATTTAAACTCTTTTTGTGTAAATATTAAAAAAGTTTTCTTAACTATTACAAAGTGTTATAGTAAAAGTGTGCTTACGTAAAATTCAGTCAGAGTGAAGCCAAGTTATTAGAATCAGTTAAATGACTATATAGAATTAGTTCAAAGAGTAGTAGCTTTTGAAAGTAAATTCCAGTAAGAAAGAGGTTTCCTTGAAGTGAAACGTTCGGTATAAAATGTTTGCGCTTTATTATATAAGTATTTTAGTATTTATGTTTGTTTATTATGGGAAGTGATTTTCTAAAGGTCCCCACTGCCCACACTTTTTAGCTTCCTTGAAGTTATCCATTGGATTTTTCTCTTTTTAAAAACTTAACGTATAAGGGTGTACTCCAACATTGTTTGAGTGGAGTAATATTTTTTTGAAGAACCAAATTAAACAGTAACAAGAAAGTAGGCAAAATTCATACTTCTGTTTTTCCAATACTTCATTGTTTCATTGCCAGGATAGGCTGGCGACCATTAGTACGTGTTTTAAACCACTAAATGAACTTGGAACTAAGTTGTCCTAGCTTTACTAAAATATTATTCATATTGCGTTTCTGTCCAACTGTTGGGTAAGATCTTAGCAAAAGAAGTGAATAGTCAGATTTACTTATCCATTAGACAATTCACACGGTCAAATCCTGTAAAAATGGTAGCTCTATTGATTAGCTTTTCCTATAAACAGGACTATCGTCCCATAGTGTACTTTATTTGGAAATTAACTACATTTTAGCAAGAGGGTTATACGTGGCAACATAGAGACCGGGGTTCTGTTGTTTTGGTAAAAGCAAACTAAATTACAATATTAGTGGTAGGATTATAGTGGCTCCTCCCAACACTTGGTACTTTGCTCATCTTCCTTAGGCACGCCTCTTGTATCCTTTACAATTAATTATACCGTGTTTCTTACCTCAATAATTCTCCTGTTTTCATTCAAAGGTTCCCCTTACTTGATGGCCCCCCCCTGCTCCCATCATTAATTGGCACCTGTACAGTGTCGAACTGAGCAGTATAAAGTTGTCCCTGTGATCTAGAGATTTGTTCGATTTTTATTAGCATTCCTGCCCCATAGTTCAAAATCTTTATGTCACCTTTCACCAAAATTTCATTAACTTAGTCTACAGGCCTTATTGGTGGCTGACTGTGTTCGTCCATTTTCATTTTCAAATTTATTACAAACTAAGTGCACAAAAGAAAGGAATTGCTTCTATGTTGTAGAATTAATAAAGCAGTACCAAACGCCATGAAATGCCTCGTGTTAAAAAGTCGTGTAATGGTTGCCAATCTACAAGAAAACTCAGAGCACTTCGCTTTCTCCAAGCTTGCTTTTCATTCCCCGTCATTATGTGCAGTACGGAAAGTGATATGTAATAAATGGATTTAGATTTGAAAAATTCTGACTACTATGTACAAATGAAACTTAGAAACGCTACTACTCTAGAAATAAACCAAAACATATCGCAAACGAAAAGGTCTGACCTGCAGCTAGTCTTGTTCGTCTCTCACAGGATCGTAATTTCGTGATATTAGTTAGTATTTGGCATCTTCCCTTACTCTTTCTCATTTGTTTCGTTACAATTTTGGTTCGCCCATTAAACATGAAAAGGAAAACACATACACTCCTGGAAATGGAAAAAAGAACACATTGACACCGGTGTGTCAGACCCACCATACTTGCTCCGGACACTGCGAGAGGGCTGTACAAGCAATGATCACACGCACGGCACAGCGGACACACCAGGAACCGCGGTGTTGGCCGTCGAATGGCGCTAGCTGCGCAGCATTTGTGCACCGCCGCCGTCAGTGTCAGACAGTTTGCCGTGGCATACGGAGCTCCAACACTGGTAGCATGCCGCGACAGCGTGGACGTGAACCGTATGTGTAGTTGACGGACTTTGAGCGAGGGCGTATAGTGGGCACGCGGGAGGCCGGGTGGACGTACCGCCGAATTGCTCAACACGTGGGGAGTGAGGTCTCCACAGTACATCGATGTTGTCGCCAGTGGTCGGCGGAAGGTGTACGTTCCCGTCGACCTGGAACCGGACCGCAGCGACGCACGAATGCACGCCAAGACCGTAGGATCCTATGCAGTGCCGTAGGGGACTGCACCGCCACTTCCCAGAAAATTAGGGACACTGTTGCTCCTGGGGTATCGGCGAGGACCATTCGCAACCGTCTCCATGAAGCTGGGCTACGGTCCCGCACACCGTTAGGCCGTCTTCCGCTCACGCCCCAACATCGTGCAGCCCGCCTCCAGTGGTGTCGCGACAGGCGCGAATGGAGGGACGAATGGGGACGTGTCGTCTTCAGCGATGAGAGTCGCGTCTGCCCTGGTGCCAATGATTGTCGTATGTGTGTTTGGCGCCGTTCAGGTGAGCGCCACAATCAGGACTGCATACGACCGAGGCACACAGGGCCAACACCCGGCATCATGGTGTGGGGAGCGATCTCCTACACTGGCCGTACACCTATGGTGATCGTCGAGGGGACACTGAATAGTGCACGGTACATCCAAACCGTCATCGAACCCATCGTTCTACCATTCCTAGACCGGCAAGGGAACTTGCTGTTCCAACAGCACAATGCACGTCCGCATGTATCCCGTGCCACCCAACGTGCTCTAGAAGGTGTAAGTCAACTACCCTGGCCAGCAAGATCTCCGGATCTGTCCCCCATTGAGCATGTTTGGGATTGGATGAAGCGTCGTCTCACGCGGTCTGCACGTCCAGCACGAACGCTGGTCCAACTGAGGCGCCAGGTGGAAATGGCATGGCAAGCCGTTCCACAGGACTACATCCAGCATCTGTACGATCGTCTCCATGGGAGAATAGCAGCCTGCATTGCTGCGATAGGTGGATATACACTGTACTAGTGCCGACATTGTGCATGCTCTGTTGCCTTTGTCTATGTGCCTGTGGTTCTGTCAGTGTGATCATGTGATGTATCTGACCCCAGGAATGTGTCAATAAAGTTTCCCCTTCCTGGGACAATGAATTCACGGTGTTCTTATTTCAATTTCCAGGAGTGTATATAAGAGAGATAATAATTTTACAATATTTGGAAGACAATTTTAGTCCCGTTTAACGGTCGCCAATATAGTGTCCGTCAAAATAAATAACATTTCTATTTACTATTGGTGATAGATAAACTAGGACCGCACTGAAAATCCGTTGACATGAGTGGATAATAATGCAAAATACATTTTTAATATTTTTCTCTCAGCAACATTAGAAATCAGTAATACTGGACGCCACATAGAAATTGGTTCCTATTATCAAGACCAGGACAGAGAAAATTTACTTATTATTAACAATACTAAATAAGCGAGTGTCCGCCACAAATATGTAATGATGATGAATTTTAAGTTACCTTCAATTTATTCAACATCTTTCACAGTCATTTAACATGTGTAAGACCAGATCCCCAAGTTGACCGTCTAACTGAATACATATTAATGAGTGCGATTTCGTTAGCAGCCACAATTTGCCTAGTGTCCGCTAGCACATCCATAAAAGAAGACGACAAAGCGCACAGAGATAAAGTCGAATGATAAAAAACCAGTGCTGTGAGACAGATTCGCACCACCGATTTGAAATCAACTTTTCACAGTGATAATTTAATCAAGCTAAAAACGTACCAACTTATTTCGAAGATAATGATGGATACTATGGCTGTAACATTTCTAAGTCACTTAACTTCTTCTAAAATGTGGTACACCGTAATCTTTTCTCTGCAGAAAATGGTGCTGCAATTTCTATATTCATATATCATCTAAATCCTGGATGATCTACCTTGGTGTCGAAAATTAAAGAAATCGAAAATTTTAAAGGTTACATTAATTTTGCCACAAAGCAATATAAACAGGTGATAGCAAAGTAGGAACAGTGTGAAGAATGCAGAACATAAACAACTGCAAATGCATAACGGTAGACAAAAATGCTCTTCGTTTTTCCCAACTGAACGGATTTGCACACACATTCCGACAACCGGTTAATGTGCTCAGTATGGCGTGTGACCTCCTCTGGGAGCAGTACAGGCCTGAAAGCGATTGGGAATGCTGCGAGTGAAGTCATCGATTTCATGTTGAGGCAAAAACGTCCATTCTTCATGCATAGATGCTCGCAACTCTTGGAGAATGGATGGTGAAAGCTGACGTGATGCAATCTGTCTCCCTAGTACATCCCAGACGTGCTCCATTGAATTCAAACAGGGAGACCGAGCGGGCCACGCCATGCATGCAATATCTTTCGCTTTCAAGAAAACATCAACCACTGTACTCTTTGAGGTCGAGCATTATCGTCCATCAACACGAAGTCTGGACCCACACCACCTCACAACAACAGAATATAATATCCCGAGATCTCGCCACGATGCCTGACAACTCACCTGCACAATCTCATGAACAGGTGTTCGAATGATCAACATAATGCCTGCCAAATCATTAGCGATCCTCTCAGATATAGGTCTCTTTCCACAATTTTTGGGTCTCAAAATCATGTTACAGGCTCCCTCCAGAAGCAAATCTCTCCATAGTCACTCTCCATTCCAACTGAGACATTGAACACTGTTTCGACCATTCAGGTGGCATACTGAAGACTCCACTCTAGACATTCACTTCCGTGAAGTCGTGTCAGAGGTACACACACAGCAGGTCTCTGACAATGAAGTTCACTCAACTGAAGTCTGCTGGAGAGAAGACCTGCCAATTCAGCTACAGTAGTGAACTGAACTCTCACAAATACTGCCTATTATAGACAAATAGTTTTAACCATCATAGGAGCCAGCTACTAGGGGAAGTCTACACCAGCCAACATCCCAAAATGGATCATCCAGCTGTCACCACTACACGCTGTCTTTGCCAGTTGTGCATCTGCCTGCGTCCAAATCAAACTGACTTGGTACCTTCCAGCTGATGGATCCTCCATCTGGCTGCTGCTTGATTTGAGGTAGCACAGTTAGTGAATGGGACAGTGAGTCAACCAGCCATGAATACCATGTGTGGGTAAACTCTGCTATTGTTTCTCACCCTCTAACCCTTGGCAGCCAACATTGATGCCAATGTCCTCACCAAAGTCTCTGGTTCGATTCTGCACACCTTGATGTGTCATGCACTGTCACGCATCTGCCAAGCCATAGTGACTAACTTCGTCATTCATAATGGAACACCAACGATTACCTGGGATCTAACACAGCATTACACCACTAGATTGCTGACTGTACTGTCTCCATTGTGAGGCAATGCCTCATGAGAGCCAGACATGAGGCTAAATTAGCCTTGATACTCTGTCTGAGATCAGCCTTGGGGAATCTGATCACCACCTAGCCCCAACATGTATGACTTCTGGGAGCTGATCCCGCACTATACCTCTGGAGTGTTGGCCACATAATATGAGCACCTGCTAGGCCAGGCGATGCCACATGCTGGCCTCACAGGAGACCACTTGCTGACGTAAGCATTCTGTAGTGTCTGTGGCGGAGGGGAGGGGGGGGGGGGGGGAGAAGGACGCTTACCGCCACATAACTCTACCATGACTGCTGTATGGGAACTGATGTGGCACTATACCACTGCACTGCTGACCATGTGACCTCGGCATCTGCTGTACAAGATGATGCCACATGGGGACCTGAGAAGAGGATGCTTGCTGACAAGCATGCTGCACTGTCTGAGGTCTGCCAGAGCCTTGGGGGGGGGGGGGGGGGGAGGATGGACACTGCACCAGGCCCACCAGGATCGATCTATGGCAGACGATGTGGCACTATATCACTGGAGTGTTACCCATGTAACTACGCCACCTGCTGCGAGAGGGGCACTGCATGTAAGCTACTTGCTTATAAACATGCTGCACTGTCTGGCACTAGCCAGAGCCTTGGGAACGGTGACCATCATCTAGCATAAGACGATTGGTGTAGTCTGATATGCAAAAAGAATATATGGAAGCATTGTTTCTATGACTACATGCTGGGTATCCATGGGGTACCTACCCACCTATGCAACCATACCCTCGGTATGGAGCTGAAGGGCCTCCTGATCACCGGGAGACCAGGTCCCCCCCCCCCCCTCGTAGAGGTGATTTACCACCTGTACCCACAAGTGATGTCAGAAGCTTTTCTCCATGGACAGCTGTAGCGAGGACAGCAGATGCAGCAGGGAGCATCAAGAATGCATTCGTAATTATTTTAAATTATTATTATTAGTTCTTCTGAAAGGCGCATGGAAATGTGTGAGTTTCCATCTGACAGTAGTAGCAATCTGATTGAGAACATAAAGGAATATGAACGGAAAATTAATTACTCCTCCCACGAATTATAAAGAAATCAGTTCTCAAACACCGGATTGCGAGCTTTAAAAAAAAAAAAAAATTCTCTAACGTCTCCTAATAACTGTTCTGCATTGCTCCTGTACACAACAGACAACTTACCTTGTCTTGCCGTTGGAACTGCGTGATCAGCAACATGCTAAAATATTTTAAAAGCAAATGCAGAATGCAATGCATGAACTAATTGCAACAACTACTGCCATATGTTTTATACATACAAATTGAATGATCAGGAGGGGTTTGGTCAACTAGTCGCAAACGAAGTAAAGAAAACTGAAAGAAACCAATAAAGTCTATAGACTATTACATTTGCAATATACACTCCTGGAAATTGAAATAAGAACACCGTGAATTCATTGTCCCAGGAAGGGGAAACTTTATTGACACATTCCTGGGGTAAGATACATCACATGATCACACTGACAGAACCACAGGCACATAGACACAGGCAACAGAGCATGCACAATGCCGGCACTAGTACAGTGTATATCCACCTTTCGCCGCAATGCAGGCTGCTATTCTCCCATGCAGACTATCGTAGAGATGCTGGATGTAGTCCTGTGGAACGGCTTGCCATGCCATTTCCACCTGGCTCCTCAGTTGGACCAGCGTTCGTGCTGGACGTGCAGATCGCGTGAGACGACGCTTCATCCAGTCCCAAACATGCTCAATGGGGGACAGATCCGGAGATCTTGCTGGCCAGGGTAGTTGACTTACACCTTCTAGAGCACGTTGGGTGGCACGCGATACATGCGGACGTCCATTGTCCTGTTGGAACAGCAAGTTCCCTTGCCGGTCTAGGAATGGTAGAACGATGGGTTCGATGACGGTTTGGATGTACCGTGCACTATTCAGTGTCCCCTCGACGATCACCAGAGGTGTACGGCCAGTGTAGGAGATCGCTCCCCACACCATGATGCCGGGTGTTGGCCCTGTGTGCCTCGGTCGTATGCAGTCCTGATTGTAGCGCTCACCTGCACGGGGCCAAACACGAATACGACAATCATTGGCACCAAGGCAGAAGCGACTCTCATCGCTGAAGACGACACGTCTCCATTCGTCCCTCCATTCACGCCTGTCGCGACACCACTGGAGGCGGGCTGCACGATGTTGGGGCGTGAGCGGAAGACGGCCTAACGGTGTGCGGGACCGTAGCCCAGCTTCATGGAGACGGTTGCGAATGGTCCTCGCCGATACCCCAGGAGCAACAGTGTCCCTAATTTGCTGGGAAGTGGCGGTGCGGTCCCCTACGGCACTGCATAGGATCCTACGGTCTTGGAGTGCATCCGTGCGTCGCTGTGGTCCGGTCCCAGGTCGACGGGCACGTGCACCTTCCGCCGACCACTGGCGACAACATCGATGTACTGTGGAGACCTCACGCCCCACGTGTTGAGCAATGCGGCGGTACGTCTACCCGGCCTCCCTCATGCCCACTATACGCCCTCGCTCAAAGTCTGTCAACTGCACATACGGTTCACGTCCACGCTGTCGCGGCATGCTACCAGTGTTAAAGACTGCGATAGAGCTCCGTATGCCACGGCAAACTGGCTGACACTGACGGCGTCGGTGCACAAATGCTGCGCAGCTAGCACCATTCGATGGCCAACACCGCGGTTCCTGGTGTGTCCCCTGTGCCGTGCGTGTGATAATTGCTTGTACAGCCCTCTCGCAGTGTCCGGAGCAAGTATGGTGGGTCTGACACACCGGTGTCAATGTGTTCTTTTTTCCATTTCCAGGAGTGTATTACCTAAACAATGGCAAACTTTACACAGACTTTTAATTATTTCACAATGTCTATACTCAACAAACACGTTTCTGGCCACAATAAAGATACGAATATTCCTCTCAATGTATGCATGCAAAAATGTGACAAAATCCATTCAGTGCACAAGAAACCAGCAATTACATGCGGCAGAAGGGCAGATTACCAAAAATCCTCAATTAATACCAAAGTCTGCTCCGGCACTACTGGTACCATCGCGGCAGGATGCAATATTTCATGTCACGTGGCTCCTTTCCATCATACCCTGCGTCCAACCACTTCCGACACCCCTCGATAACTGTTCCATCGCTACTACATGCAATAATAGTATTTCAGACTCAGAGTTTGTGTATGCACACATCAGAATCATAGACTTCGAACTTTCATAACCCCCAATCTCACTTTTAAGAATTTGTGGAGTGATTTTTGCTCGACATGCTGGCAAGGAGTAAACGCAAGTTCTTTCATAATAGTGGTAGAACGCATAAACAGAACTCTAAGATTACAAAAGTTAAGCACATAATACGAAATTGATAAGCTGTACAATGTAGTCGAAGAAAAAATAATATACAAGTATCATCTTCTGCTTGTAAGCACTCATCACCAGCTGACATCAATAGTATTTATTTTGAGAGCGTAACAAAATGTTAGTTATAGTTCTCCAAGAGTGTAAATACTGTACATACACTCCTGGAAATTGAAATAAGAACACCGTGAATACATTGTCCCAGGAAGGGGAAACTTTGTTGACACATTCCTGGGGTCAGATACATCACATGATCACACTGACAGAACCACAGGCACATAGACACGGGCAACAGAGCATGCACAATGTCGCCACTAGTACAGTGTATATCCACCTTTCGCAGCAATGCAGGCTGCTATTCTCCCGTGGAGACGATCGTACAGATGCTGGATGTAGTCCTGTGGAACCGCTTGGCATGCCATTTCCACCTGGCGCCTCAGTTGCACCAGCGTTCGTGCTGGACGTGCAGACCGCGTTAGACGACGCTTCATCCAGTCCCAAACCTGCTCAATGGGGGACAGATCCGGAGATCTTGCTGGCCAGGGTAGTTGACTTACACCTTCTAAAGCACGTTGGGTGGCACGGGATACATGCGGACGTGCATTGTCCTGTTGGAACAGCAAGTTCCCTTGCCGGTCTAGGAATGGTAGAACGATGGGTTCGATGACGGTTTGGATGTACCGTGCACTATTCAGTGTCCCCTCGACGATCACCATAGGTGTACGGCCAGTGTAGGAGATCGCTCCCCACACCATGATGCCGGGTGTTGGCCCTGTGTGCCTCGGTCGTATGCAGTCCTGATTGTGGCTCTCACCTGCATGGCGCCAAAGACGCATACGACCATCATTGGCACCAAGGCAGAAGCGACTCTCATCGCTGAAGACGACAAGTCTCCATTCGTCCCTCCATTCACGCCTGTCGCGACACCACTGGAGGCCGGCTGCACGATGTTGGGGCGTGAGCGGAAGACGGCCTAACGGTGTGTGGGACCGTAGCCCAGCTTCATGGAAACGGTTGCGAATGGTCCTCGCCGATACCCCAGGAGCAACAGTGTCCCTAATTTGCTGGGAAATGGCGGTGCGGTCCCCTACGGCACTGCGTAGGATCCTACGGTCTTGGCGTGCATACGTGCGTCGCTGCGGTCCGGTCCCAGGTCGACGGGCACGTGCACCTTCCGCCGATCACTGGCGACAACATCGATGTACTGTGGAGACCTCACGCCCCACGTGTTGAGCAATTCGGCGGTACGTCCACCCGGCCTCCCTCATGCCCACTATACGCCCTCTCTCAAAGTCCGTCAACTGCACATACGGTTCACGTCCACGCTGTCGCTGCATGCTACCAGTGTTTAAGACTGCGATGGAGCTCCGTATGCCACGGCAAACTGGCTGATACTGACGGCAGCGGTGGACAAATGCTGAGCAGCTAACGCCATTCGACGGCCAACACCGCGGTTCCTGGTGTGTCCGCTGTGCCGTGCGTGTGATCATTGCTTGTACAGCCCTCTCGCAGTGTCCGGAGCAAGTATGGTGGGTCTGACACACCGGTGTCAATGTGTTCTTTTTTCCATTTCCAGGAGTGTAGAACTCAAAATAGTGTAAAGACAGAGGAAATATATACAGAAGTATCATTGAGCTGGTCAGCACTCCAGTTTGCCTGACGTTGACGGTAGTTCATTTGACAAGATAGAAAAATGTTATTTACAGTTCTTCGACTCAGTAAAAATATGTGGCAACAGAAAACCAGGTAAAGAAACATGTTTTAGGCGAAGAAGATGCAGGGACAACTCATACTAGGTCCACTCACAGGAACATCGAAATGTTTTATATACTTTCATTTGGCAACACACAAGTCTTAGGTGTAAGAAGGCTCATGGACCCAGCACATACATTATGTCCACTGACAACCACACTAAGATGGTTTAGTGTGTCACAAATTTTCATATTCAGATAAAGACAATGTGCAGAATCAGTGGCAATAGTATAAGGCACAAGTGTACCTTCCTAGGTACCAAAGAATTGAAGGTGATCATAAAAGCATTGACGTCGTATCCCTTTGAGAAAACAAGTTCTCATAATTGACAAAGGAGATCAAAAGTCCCATATATAACACAGTAACAGGAACAAATCATAGTGAATAAATGAACAATAGCAAGTTGTATGCACTTGGACAAAATTCGGCAGAGCTCAGTAAACGACTCAAATACGTATGACTCCAGATAATTAGCCAAGTGTGGCAATTTCCTTGAAATACAGTTGCATTGCAAATATGAAGTTTAGGCCAATCACATAGTGGCAAACTTGATCTATACAAATTCATTTTCTGATGGTACAGTATACTTCGAACCAAAAAGTACTTGTCTTGATCCAGAACTTACAAAATACACTGACTGACACACAGATTTGTCCAAAAACGATGATGATGACATATGTAAAAATGGTTACAATTAATTGTAGATCCCAGAATTGATATTTACATAGTAATTACATATCATACAACTGAAAAATTAGCATCGCTCGAAGATACGTTTACATACACAGTAGAATTACAGGTAAACACTCAAAATATGAAGTTCATGTAATCCAATTTCTGTGGGAGATATTTAAGAAAAAATATATGTGAGCATACATGCAATTTCTTCTTACACACTATAAGCGACTTGAGCTCCGGTCAACGTAATTTTGTAAGGAGTGTCATTTCTTATGACTGCATATTCAGTTTCATCTACATCTACGTCATTACTCTACTATTCACAATAAAGTTCCTGGCAGTGGGTTCAGTGAACCACCTTCAAGCTGTCTCTATACCGTTCCATTCTCGAACGGCGAGCGGGAAAAAAGAGAACTTAATTTTTTCTCTGCGAACCCTAATTTGTCCTATTTTTCCTGTGTAGGTGGATACCAACAGAATGTTTTCGCAATCGGAGGAGAAAACGGGTGATTGAAATTTCATGAGAAGACCCGTCGCGACGAAAAACGCTTTTGTTTTAATGACTGCCACTCCAGTTCACGTGTCATGTCTGTGGCACTATCTCCCCTACGTCGCGAAAACACAAAACGAGCTTCTTTGTACTTTTTCTGTGTCATCCGTCAGTCACACCTAATGCGGATCCCACACTGCACTAAAAATAGTTTACTTCATTCACTAATGGATCTGTGATTATCATAAGCACTCCATTTTTACTATAACACAAATATTTCATTGCCCAAAAATCAAACTAATGTTTACATAATGACCATCGAAGAAAAAATAGCAAGTAGCAAAACAAGGTCAATATCGTCAGATGTCAAATGTCGACTTTTGTGTGTGTGGAATGCGAATCGTATGGCCATGTGTAGTTAGCCACAACAGAAAAATAAATACGACATTCAAAAGACATATCTTATAAAGCAACTAATAATGACAATACAAAAAGGTTTATCCTGGAACTGTTCAGTAGTAGCTGAAAGAAATACTTTATTAACCGAAAATGAAGCAAATAATTTCCCTTGAGCTTCAGTATTTTTAATGACAAGAGGAAAAAAATCATTATCTTACAATCATTAATTTAACGTTATAGTATCGGCTCTGCATCACTGCATAAAAATGTACCCGATCAACTTCAAAAGGCATAAAATTCTACAAATTGAAAGGAAAAGGTTGTCAAAATGTATGAGATAGTTATATACATGTCATGGATTAATGTTTTTAGCACGACTGGTTACTTCTGAGATGTATAGTTCTCCGAAAAAGACCACGGCAACATTCGTATTGCTGTTGTTGTTGATGTCTTCAGTCCTGAGATTGGTTTGATGCAGCTCTCCATGCTACTCTATCCTGTGCAAGCTTCTTCATCTCCAAGTACCTACTGAAACCCACATCCTTCTGAATCTGCTTAGTGTA
This sequence comes from Schistocerca gregaria, assembly GCF_023897955.1. Classification (NCBI taxonomy): domain Eukaryota; kingdom Metazoa; phylum Arthropoda; class Insecta; order Orthoptera; family Acrididae; genus Schistocerca; species Schistocerca gregaria. The sequence continues at coordinate 873,814,608 of NC_064922.1, forward strand.
TTCATCTCTTGGTCTCCCTCTACAATTTTTACCCTCCACGCTGCCCTCCAATACTAAATTGGTGACAGCTTGATGCCTCAGAACATGTCCTACCAACCGAGCCCTTCTTCTGGCCAAGTTGTGCCACGAACTTCTATTCTCCCCAATCCTGTTCAATACTTCCTCATTAGTTATGCGATCTACCCATCTAATCTTCAGCATTCTTCTGTAGCACCACATTTCTAAAGCTTCTATTCTCTTCTTGTCCAAACTATTTATCGTCCATGTGTAAGTAGGCTGTTTAGGTTTTTTTATTGGTAACGCCGCCGCCACGTAGCGCTCTGTATAAAAATCACTGGCTGTGCCGTGTGCAGTCTGTGGCTAGTTTGCATTGTTGTCTGCCATTGTAGTGTCGGGCAGCGGCAGCTGTATGCTAACAGCGCGTAGCGTTGCGCAGTTGGAGGTGAGCCGCCAGCAGTGGTGGACGTGGGGAGTTTTGAAATTTGTAAGAATTGGTGTCATGAACTGATATATATATATTATGACTAAAGGTAAATACATTGTTTGTTCTCTATTAAAATCTTTCATTTGCTAACTGTGCCTATCAGTAGTTAGTGCCTTCAGTAGTTTGAATCTTTTAGTTAGCTGGCAGTAGTGGCGCTCGCTGTATTGTAGTAGTTCGAGTAACGAAGATTTTTGTGAGGTAAGTGATTTGTGAAACATATAGGTTAATGTTAGTCAGGGCCATTCTCTTGTAGGGATTATTGAAAGTCAGATTGCGTTGCACTAAAAACTATTGTGTGTCAGTTTAAGCACAGTCGTGTATAAATTTTACAAAGGGGACGTTTCATATGTCGACCTTTAGCCGAGGATACCTCACTGGAATCTTCTGATTTTTTCTTGTAGTTTGTGCAATTAGTGTAGCTTTTGTTTATTGCTAGGGCGTAATCATAGAGAGAATTTCCTTTGTAGTTACAGTCTTTCGTTGTTGTACAGTAAAACAGTTTTGGCATGCATGTAGTGTTGCACGAAGTATTTCGCAGCTGCACTTGCGGTTAACTAGTTATTATTTTGAGTGCTATGTTAATGTGTTTTCTTATTTTGCTCTTCAAATTGTGCTTTTCTGTGTTGTCGTGTGAAATATTGTTACTATAATGGCGTGTGAAAAACGTAATACTAGGCTCCAAAGTAAACTGAGAAATGACAGTGAAGACGAAAGCAGTGTGTTAGCGCCACCATGTAATGAATTAACTAATGTTCAAAGTAGTAATTTAGTAATTGTACATAGGGAAATGGAGCGGGCTGCAAAAAATGGTGTAGACAGTGAAACAATTAGTGAACAGGGAAGCATTATCGATCGATCGGTCGGCAACAGCTCGCCTCAGGATTCCGAAATGACAGGACACATTCTTGCAAATACTGTAGATTCAGGTTTTGCGTCCTCACCGTTTTCTCAAATAAGTCAAGACACATTTTCTGTTTTTCAAACTGCGAATATTGCCGGTTCAAATGCATTGCCGAATAGCACTAAGTAACATGTTTCAGACACTAGTGCACTGTTATTACAGTAAATGCAACAAATGGGACAAAAGCTTCAAAAGTTAGACACAATGGAACAAAATCAGAGACAAACAGAGCAACAGTTGGACACAATGGAACATAATCTTCAAAAGTTAGACACAATGGAACATAATCTTCAAAAGTTACACACAATGGAACAAAATCTTCGGAAGTTAGACACCACACTTGATCAAACACGTGAAGATTTAACTACTGAGCTACATAACATTGAATCGAAATGTCAAAAAATCTGTAATGACGTAAAAACACAAATTTGTGAGCATTTTCAACCTATTTTTTCGCGGCATGAAAACGCATTACAGAATCACGAAGCAGCCATAAAAGAATTGCAGACTGTTGTTCGTGAAAATCACGACACCTTGCAAGCTAAAATGGACTCAGTTGCATCCACCAATTCGGTTACGCAACTTGCAAGAACTCAGGAAAACTTAAAGGACACAGTAGATTCGATTTTAACACAAATGGACACTCTGAAACTTGGTTCAGAAAAACACACTGAGGAAATGTGTTCACTATCGGAGAAAGTAGCCGAACTTTCGGATCAGTTCACCAATTTATCTACGAAGGTTGATGATAATCCGAATGACACAAAACCGATAGTCTTTAATGACTCAGAAGAGTGCGAACAAATTAGGAAATTCAAACAAAGTCTCAATCAAATTAGTACGCAACACCAAAGAGAAATCCGGGAAGTACAAGATCAGCTGACACAGGTAATACAACAATTACGTATTTCAGAGGACACTCGCGCTCCAATACGGGAAGAGGGACATAGAAATACGGAACAGCCACAAAATAATGACACAGGGCACATTTTGAGATGGAACCGCCGAAACGACGTAACAATGACCGACATGCGACTCGCCGACATGATGATTTTGACTATAAGCTGTTCATTACTACACGTAAATTCAAAACATTTAAGAATTCTGGCAACGACATTCATCCACAAACGTGGCTCCATCAATTCTCTCATTGTTTTCCTCCCAACTGGTCATTAGAGCACAGATTAGAATTTATGTGTGGCTACTTGGAGAATGAACCAGCTGTAAGAATGCGATCGGTCATTCACGATTGTCACAGTGAAGGAGAATTTTATCATGCTTTCCTCTCAGCATACTGGTCTCAAGCTACACAAGACCGAGTAAAACATAACATAATGATCATGAAACACTTTGAACAATCTGAATTTTCCAGTCTTGTCAAATATTTTGAAGACATGTTGCATAAGAACCAATATCTTTCAAACCCATATAGCCCTTCAGAACTCATCCGCATTTGCATAATGAAACTGCCTGAACATTTAAGGAATATTATTTTGGCAGGGGGTTGCAAAGACGACACTGAAGCTTTTCAGGGACTCTTACAAGAATTAGAAATTGACACAGACAGTCGCGGGATGCGAAAACGGGAAAAGAATCACTACAGTTCACATCCGTCACAATTCCGTGACGACAGAAACAATAACTGGACACGACAAGTCTATTCTTATAACGCAAATCGTGACCAAAACAGACACCACCAGTATGACAACCGTTGGCAGAGTAGTAATGATTACAGGGAAAGATCACCTCTCAGCAGTAGTGACTATCACAGAGACAATCAGAGAAACAGACAATATGGAAACCAAAATAATTATTCTCAAGTGAGACAGAATAACTTAAGACGCAACAGTCCAGCGCGCAATTACGATTCAGTCAGAAATTCTCCACCACGTGACCGAGAAGAAAGAAACTGTGGAATCTACCGACATGATGACAGACGATTTGATCGTAACGACAGACCTGAATTGCACCAGAACTGGCGAAATTCAAACAGAGCTTGGCCCTCTCGGCAAGGTGAATTTGTAGAAGTTAGGTCTCCTAATCCTAATAACGGCGTGCGCCAACAAAGAGACAGACAATGACTCGCACCGCAGGCAGCCGCGTGCGCCGGCTGGCTCAGAGAAAAATAACATAGACGCTAACCTTGAGAAAAACTCCAGTATTCTTTACCGACGTTTACCGCATGATAATTGCGTTCAAGTTGAAACTCTGAGTACTATGAAGAGTAAAGGATTGCACCATATTTCACATGTAAAACCGTTTATTGAAATGTAATCTGCTTTTTAACTTTGTCTTTGCCATAAAATTTTTCACTTCACGCTACTAGTACAATTTGTCAGACTTAGAATCTGTTAACGTGCAACCATGTTTGAAGTTAAATATCCAGTCAAGAACCAAGAGAACTTATTTAAACAGAAATTACGAATGCATTGTTATAGTGAACAGGCGTCACAGTGTTATTGTGCGTGTACATTCTTGCTTGTTAGTTGCACGATTACTTAACGACTATAAGGCTGACATACTTAGAACATTTACCAGTACTGCTAATGAGATTTTAATGCAACATTTTGGTTTACTTGAAAATAAATTCTGGATTTAAAGTACTTTCTGTGAGATACCAGATGACTCAGTGGTTAGTTTATGTGACAGCTACACGATTTTATCACGACGCTACTAATGAGTGACAATTTACAATGTTGCTGTTGCATTGTATCTGTTTTATATCTGCACAGTTTTTCTGTATTATTCTGGAAAGTAAAACATGTTTTAGTAGTAACTTTGTGGTATAGCTACAATGAGACAGCCTTTTCTGTAGCACAACAATACGTTACAGTACAGTACTTACTTCATCACGGCAATAAGCGTAGTAACTAAGATATTTATACGCAAAGCATTTCACTTTTGTTTATCATGAGGTAAGTATATTGACTTCTGTAGAACTTAGCTTTCGGAGGACGATAACTACAACACTTCCGCAGAGATTATCTTACAACACGACGCACAGTTTAGCGCTACAGTACGCATATTTGAGTGACTAACTTTGTACTTAAAAAATTATTTTTAAAGATATTTGAAATACAATGATACAAAGGTTTTCCGTGATACATTTAATTCCATTGCTGTAATCTGTAACATCTGAGGATATAATTACATTAATCCTCAGGGGGGTACACGCTTACTTTGTGTACCATGTTTTTGGCAAGCACAAGGAGCCCTAGCTAATATGGTATTTACTTATACAACTTTACACATCGGTACCATATTTCTCTAAAACATAAATTACACAGCTATCTGGTCATTTAACTGAGAGAGACAAACATTTATTTTACTTCATCAGTGACAGATGTTTACGTAATTGCACCGTTGGATAACGTCACACTTATGAAATTGTATTTGTCTGTACTTTGTGAACTGTTCATATTTTTTCGGAACCATTGTTATACTATGAGAGCTTTGAATGATGTATTTGGTATGGGATCATGATTTTTAAAGTACGTTTGAGGTAGATGACACTTCTGACATGAGCAGAGATTTTTTTAGGTTTTGAAATTAGTGGAGGAAGCTACGACGATTTTGAGAATTTGACTAAGGTGTTATGATGTTGTTATTACGATGACTATGTGCATTATGCTGTTGCGGTATGTTTATGATCAATAAGCTGATGCTATATGAGTTATTTGATTATGCGACGTATCTGTTATGATGAAATATTGAAGAAGTGTCGACGAATAAGGTAAGGAATAAAGAGTAGAGGTTAGGGACTCTGGTTTGTGAAAAAGGTTGCTGGAAACCAAGAATCGTACTTTAAGAGTTATGAAATGTATGTAAATGCGTGAATGTATTACAATGCCGACGAAAATTTTTTGGACACTGTTATATCAATAGGATTTTGTTTCTACTGATGTGTAACGCAAATTCTTGACCTGCGAATTTTTTTTTATATGAGACTGCCACTGTAGCGGAAACTGGTGTCGTAAATATTTCGATAAGACAGTTAAGTGACCACCTGCACGTAATGCGTCGTGGGCACCCAGCTGCGCGACAACCACCTGACAAAAAGAAAGCCATTGGTGTGTGCCTTTCACAGACACAGGTAAAAAAAAAAAGAGGCCATTATCCTCGCTATTGACATTCATTCCTTTTTAGAAAGCATAGCAAATACGACACCCCCAAACTTGGAAACATATGATTACACTGTGGAGCTCTTAATTTATGATATTTACTGAAATGAAATGATGAGAAACATTTCACGTCTATTGTCTTGCTAGTTGGAGGATTGTTTACTGCATTATGAAATGCCTTATGGCTAGCGAATGACGTTTCAGCTTTTGCTTTGATCCCTTCAATTTAAGTTCCTTTCTCATTCATTATGGACTGAACACTAATTGTGGTGCCACTAACAGCCTTTACATATGACCAGAATTTGTGTTCTTTGAAAGATCACTTGTCAGTATTCTGAATGACGTTTCACTCTTGCTTTGCATATTTTGTTGAATATCTAGTTTCTAGCTGCCCTGCAGCATTGGTTAAAGTAAAATTTTATAGATGTACTAATATAAATATTTTATGCCTACAGACCCAGTAAAGAATAACTTCGTGATATAGTTCCAAAAAAATGAGGGAGCACAAAAAGACATTGCCCTTCACAGGAACTGCATACATAATTTTCTTTTCAAGTACTTGGTAATTTTTATGGTAGGATAACTTCTTGTGGTGCACCACTTTAATGACACAGATATTAATATGTGAATAGACATTTCCCTTTTCTGCATTGTTGTCTTTACTGTAATATTTTTTCTGCTTGAACTTTGTCATGTTTAGTTATAAGCTATTGCATTTGCTGCTGCTGTGTGCCAGGCGTAATGTTACTGAATTTGACTTTGTATTACTCTGTTAAGCCAGTTTTACTAGGGATTTGTTTTTCTTGTTTGCTGCACAGCGCCTTATATTAATTGTAATATTGCAATTGCTTTACCAATTTCCATTTATTTGGGACATTGCTGTTTGTATTACTTTGTTTTGTGCTGCTTCTTTGCCTCGTCCCTTAGTTTAGCATCTGAGCTCAGTAGATTTAAGTTAGCTTAAGAGGGGGTAGACTGTATAAGAATCTAACTATGATGAATTGGAAGAAAAGCATTGAGAAGCTATAAGAAAATGGTTTGGCCAAAAAAGTAGTGTACAGTGGAGAAAAACTATTTTTGAAAGAGGATGTGAACAGAATACAGAAACCATGCTTGGATAGGATTTTTTTGGTGGAAACAAATGTTGAAACAAGACGAAAGATCTAAGGAATGAAGTTTTGGGTTGGACTGCAGTACCAAATGTTACACTGAAAACATATCCTGCCCCTTTCCTCTTGTGTTAACCCACTATGTGTTTGTGTACCCTTGGGTATTTGTGTTTTTCCTGTGTTTATGTGTTTATCTGATGAGAGTTACGTAGTAGAATTTTTATGATAGTGTGTTATTTACTTTGTAAAGATGTTTAGACATTATTTATCTGTTCTGTTTTATTGCTCATGTGTGAAGTTGATGTTTCAAAAGTTATTCTGGTCTTTTATGTACGTACTTATGTCATAATTTTTGTAACACTGATGTATTTGCTATTTCGATTCTTTTGTAAAGCCTGTACTACTACAAATGTTATCTGTATTGTTTTGTTCTTTAATGATATATTTTGTACCTTTGTTATTGTATTCTTATGTTATAAAATTGTAATTGACACCAGTTCATCAAATTAAGTAACTTGTAAATTACATTTCACTGCACACGTTTCTGTTGGTCATAGTATATGGACAATATGTGAGAAGTAGGGACTGATAGTGTTTGCAGGTGTGTTAATAATTCAGCAAGGGACTGGATAACAGCATTGCTGGTTCTAAGGACATTTCAAACAATTTCTTTGTAATTGGACAAGTGGTGGTTTATGGACTTGCTATATTCTTCGCAAGACTCTTCAAGGGTGATTGTGCACCTGCACATTCGCAACAGATGGCTGCTGGCCATCTCTACAAGGACTACAGTGGGTCTATACTTTTGATGACCCACCAATACCATTATTTCTACAAGGACTACAGTGGGTCTACACCTTTGATAACCCACCAATACCATTATTTCTACAAGGACTGCAGTGGGTCTGCACCTCTGGTGGCCCACCAATAGTAATCTCTACCAGGACTACAGTGGGTCTGCTCTGTGATGACCTACCTACCGATAGTCTTCAACGTCGACTGACTCTGCTGTGGCCCATTACCTGTCTGCATGTCGAGAGTCAGCACTTTCTTTCGTTGAAAGGACAACACTACTTCTTCAAGACTGCATGGAAATCCACTACTTCCGTGTGCATTTTCTTTTACTACTCAGACTTTGAGAAAAACACTGCAATTTTACTTTGATGAATGATCACGACTGTCTTTATGGCCTGTGAGAAAATTTTAGCTTTTGACCAACATTGTATCGATAAGTGTGTGCATTTCATTTCTTTGTCATTGTAATTATAAAAAAAATTTCAAATCTGTAATGGCCACTGCCCAAAACAATTTGTAAATTTTTTGTGGGGAGCATGGGGGCTATGTAAGTAGGCTGTTTAGGTTTTTTTATTGGTAACACCGCCGCCACGTAGCGCTCTGTATAAAAATCACTGGCTGTGCCGTGTGCAGTCTGTGGCTAGTCTGCATTGTTGTCTGCCATTGTAGTGTCGGGTAGCGGCAGCTGGATGCTAACAGCGCATAGCGTTGCGCAGTTGGAGGTGAGCCGCCAGCAGTGGTGGACGTGGGGAGAGAGATGGCGGAGTTTTGAAATTTGTAAGAATTGGTGTCATGAACTGATATATATATTATGCCTAAAGGTAAATACATTGTTTGTTCTCTATTAAAATCTTTCATTTGCTAACTGTGCCTATCAGTAGTTAGTGACTTCCGTAGTTTGAATCTTTTAGTTAGCTGGCAGTAGTGGCACTCGCTGAATTGCAGTAGTTCGAGTAACGAAGATTTTCGTCAGGTAAGTGATTTGTGAAACATATAGGTTAATGTTAGTCAGGGCCATTCTCTTGTAGGGATTATTGAAAGTCAGATTGCGTTGCGCTAAAAACTATTGTGTGTCAGTTTAAGCACAGTCGTGTATAAATTTTACAAAGGGGACGTTTCACATGATTCACTTCCATACATGGCTACACTCCATACAAATAATTTCAGAAATGACTTCCTGACACTTAAATCTATACTTGATGTTAACAAATTTCTCTTCTTCAGAAATGCTTTCCTTGTCATTGCCAATCTACATTTTATATCCTCTCTACTTCGACCATCATCAGTTATTTTGCTTCCCAAATAGCAAAAATCCTTTACTACTTTAAGTTTCTCACTTCCTAATCTAATTCCCTCAGCATCACTCAACTTAATTCGACTACATTCCATTATCCACGTTTTGCTTTTGTTGATATTCATCTTATATCCTCCTCTCAAGACACTGTCCATTCCATTCAACTGCTCCTCCAAGTCCGTTGCTGTCTCTGACAGAATTACAATGTCATCGGCGAACCTCAAAGTTTTTACTTCGTCTCCATGAATTTTAATACCTACTCCAAATTTTTCTTTTGTTTCCTTTACTGCTTGCTCAATATACAGATTGAATAACATCAGGGATAGACTACAGCCCTGTCTCACTCCCTTCCCAACCACTGCTTCCCTTTCATGTCCCTCGACTCTTATAACTGCCATCTGGTTCCTGTACAAATTGTAAATAGCCTTTCTCTCCCTGTATTTTACCCCTGCCACCTTTAGAATTTGAAAAAGAGTATTCCAGTCAACATTGTCAAACGCTTTCTCTAAGTCTACAAATGCTAGAAACGTAGGTTTGCCTTTCCTTAATCTTTCCTCTAAGATAAGTCGTAAGGTCAGTATTGCCTCACGTGTACCAGTATTTCTATGGAATCCAAACTGATCTTCCCCGAGGTCGGCTTCTACTAGTTTTTCCATTCGTTTGTAAAGAATTCGTGTTAGTATTTTGCAGCTATGGCTTGTTAAACTGATTGTTCGGTAATTTTCACATCTGTCAACACCTGCTTTCTTTGGGATTGGAATTATTATATTCTTCTTGAAGTCTGAGGGTATTTCGCCTATTTCATGCATCTTGGTCACCAGATGGTAGAGTTTTGTCAGGACTGGCTCTCCCAAGGCCGTCAGACTTCTAATGGAATGTTGTCTACTCCAGGGGCCTTGTTTCGACTCAAGTCTTTCAGTGCTCTGTCAAACTCTTCACACAGTATCGTATCTCCTATTTCATGTTCATCTACATCCTCTTCCATTTCCATAAAATTGTCCTCAAGTACATCGCCCTTGTATAGACCCACTATATACTCCTTCCACCTTTCTGCTTTCCCTTCTATGCTTAGAACTGGGTTCCCATCTGAGCCCTTTATGTTCATACAAGTGGTTCTCTTATCTCCAAAGGTCTTTTCAATTTTCCTGTAGGCAGTATCTATCTTACCCCTGGTAAGATAAGCCTCTACATCCTTACATTTGTCCTCTAGCCATCCCTGCTTAGCCATTTTGCACTTCCTGTCGATCTCATTTTTGAGACGTTTGTATTCCTTTTTGCCTGCTTCATTTATTGCATTTTTTATATTTTCTCCTTTCATCAATTAAATTCAATATTTCTTCTGTTACCCAAGGATTTCTACTAGCCCTCGTCTTTTTACCTACTTGATCCTCTGCTGCCTTCACTACTTCCTCCCTCAAAGCTACCCATTCTTCTTCTACTGTATTTCTTTCCTGCATTCCTGTCAATTGTTCCCTTACGCTCTCCCTGAAACTCTGTACAACCTCTGGTTCTTTCAGTTTATCCAGCTCCCATCTCCTTAAATTGCCACCTTTTTGCAGTTTCTTCAGTTTTAATCTACAGGTCATAACCCATAGATTGTGGTCAGAGTCCACATCTGCCCCTGGAAGTGTCTTACAATTTAAAACCTGTTTCCTAAACCTCTGTCTTACCATTATATAATCTATCTGATACCTTTTAGTATCTCCAGGGTTCTTCCATGTATACAACCGTCTTTCATGATTCTTAAACCAAGTGTTAGCTATGACTAAGTTATGTTCTGTGCAAAATTCTACCAGGTGGCTTCCTCTTTCATTTCTTAGCCCCAATCCATATCCACCTACTACGTTTCCTTCTCTCCCTTTTCCTACACTCGAATTCCAGTCACCCATGGCTATTAAATTCTCATCTCCCTTCACTATCTGAATAATTTCTTTTATTTCTTCATACATTTCTTCAAATTCCTCGTCATCTACAGAGCTAGTTGGCATATAAACTTGTACTACTGTAGTAGGTGTGGGCTTCGTATCTAGCTTGGCACAATAATGCGTTCACTATGCTGTTCGTAGTAGCTTATCTGCATTCCTATTTTCCTATTCATTATTAAATCTACTCCTGCATTACCCCTATTTGATTATGTGTTCATAACCCTGTAGTCACCTGAGCAGAAGTCTTGTTCCTCCTGCCAGCGAACTTCACTACTTCACACTATATCTAACTTTAACCTGTCCATTTCCCTTTTTAAATTTTCTAATCTACCTGTCCTATTAAGGGATCTGACATTCCACGCTCCGATCCGTAGAACGCCAGTTTTCTTTCTCTTGATAACGACATCCTCTTGAGTAGTCCCCGCCCGGAGATCCGAATGGGGGACTATTTTACCTCTGGAATATTTTACCCAAGAGGACGCCATCATATATTTAATCATACAGTAAAGCTGCATGCCCTCGGAAAAAATTACCAGCTTAGTTTCCCCTTGCTTTCAGCTGTTCGCAGTACCAGCACGGCAAGTCCATTTTGGTTGTTGTTACAAGGCCAGATCAGTCAATCATCCAGACTGTTGCCCCTTCAACTACTGAAAAGGTTGCTGCCCCTCTTCAGGAACCACACGTTTGTCTGGCCTCTCAACAGATACCCCTCCGTTGTGGTTGCACCTACGGTACGGCTATCTGTATCGCTGAGGCACGCAAGCCTCCCCACCAACGGCAAGGTCCATGGTTCATGGCGAGGTTCGTATTGCTATAATGTTGGTTACGTACGTTGTACTCCAATCTGAAAAAATGTTGTTTAGCTCCTACAAATGCGTAGCGTTCTGTGTTTCTTCATTACTTCTGCAGTAGAGAAAAATTCAATTCTGATCATGTCACACACAAAAGAAAGTACAGTGAGTGTAATCAGTAATAAGAAGAAAAGCATTTTTCCCCTTAGTGAGACAATTTCACTCCACATCTTCGCAAAGCTAGAAAATTCATTTCACGCATACCTCACATTATCCAACAGAGGAGGAAAAAAATCTTTGAAAAACTATCCATCCTCATCACTAGACAGATACATCCACATATGCAGTCTTTATCTCCGAAAATTTATCATCTGCAAGCGCTGGTGTTTCATGCAGGTGAAAGTATCGTGTTTTCTAGAGGTCACAATGTTTATAGCTGGTATGACTGGTATCTCACAGTGTAATTCTGTTTCCTGTCATAATCGATATCTGTTAACGTCGTAATACATCTCGTCAGTAGCACCAAAACTTCAATATTAGTGTTCTCTCTGAAATTCTTTCATGACAAAATAAATCTCTTTTTAAGATATCACTGAGACTCTACCTTCTTTTAAAGTGTGCACACACAGAACCTGCATGTATCTCGTACAGCTGTGGATTGCTTCGTTTAAAGAGCGTACATTCCTTACCATGTCTAGTTCCATAAATAGCTGCAAGAAATGCTTCCTCACTTAACCGTATATAATGCCTCGTCTGTCGTCCTCGGGCCAACATATTCCATTAACCTTCAGCATAATATGCTAAGTATCTTAATCCAGTACACATAAAATGCCATAATGCCACCATAATGTACAATAGTTGCACCATAATAACCCATAATAATAAATCATAAGCCTCACATGGCAATCCTAAACCAAAATTCCTCATTGTATTCCATATCTATTACACACATTATTGATGTGTGTGCATACAACTCTGAAATAATCATTCTTCAAAATACTTCATAAATAGCGAAACAAGCATCAGTTAAACTATTGTCCATCAGTAATACCTTTCTGAGACCGGAACCACTCATGTACAGGCTCTCATTCAAAGTAAAGTCAGCAGTTAAGTCTATACAATTCATGACCTACTTCGCACAATATTTACTTACAAAAAAAGTCATCTCATGCACATTCCTCAGAAATAACACAGTATTCTGTATGATAAAGATAAAGCAAAATGTTAATCTCAAGTAACCACAAGACACAAGAAACTTCGTTGTAAGTGCAAACTTCCTCAACAAAAAAATTAGTATCTGAGAGCCTCTAAACCAAGTCTACTCTGCTGCACCAAGATCTCAAAAGGAAAATTGCAGATCCATGTAATAAGATAATAGTATTACATTTAATTCAAATACTTCAGCAGTAAAGTTAGAATCATACACGCTAAATTCAAATTGTTCACAAATGGCTTACCATTCCAAAATGTCAATAGTGCAAATATAGATGCAAAACGATTGTCTGTCTCCACTGTATTATCAGGTTGTCAGACTATGCTTAGCAAATAGAAAGTGCTATTCTTCACACAATACAAATAATAGGTCATCAGGATTCTTTAAAATTCCGTAATAAGTAGATTGCCAGTAAGAGATACATTAATAGATACACATATTAGTTCAACAATATGAAACTGTGCTGAAAGCTAAAGTAAGAAAATGCAATGGCACACTTGGGGCACCTATGTTCGGCACTGTATATGTTTACGAAACTGCAGTAAACTCCATAGGGTACTACTCTTTGTACACTTTGAAGTTCGATATATGAAGAAGACTTCGTGATTAATGTGTGCCTATGGTTTCAACTTCCACAGTATTTGCATGTGCAATTCACCGTATGCGAAATTCTTCATACACCAAGAAAAATTTTCTACTTAAAGAATTTCCTTTACGGGACAAATGATGAAATTTAAGGAACACTTTCTGACCTACCTGTGAACTCGTGGATTCTGTGGCGTCTCCCTCTTCTCTGCGGCTTCCTTGATGTTTTCCAATGCTAAACCAAGTATTTCAAGGTGTCTTAAACGGCGCTGTGTCGGGAAGGCTACTAATTGATTTGTACGATCTATGGTGGATTACTCTTTAATATAAGGAGTAGAGGTAAAGTTGTAGAATCATTCGGTAGTTGGTTACCGATATTTTGAAAATCAGATAGATGTGAATCCCAATTTCTGTGTTGGCGATAGCAATATATACTGCAGAGTTTACCTCATTCTTTCATAATGCTTTCTGAGTGGTTACAAGATGGCATAAAACAGGATATAAATATTGATTTAATTCTTCTGCTTCTCAAAGTTTTGAGCCACATGATGGAACGAAATGAAAGGCCATTGTCAGACATTACTTTGTTAACATGCCCTACTTCTTTCAGAGAAATCTTTACGAATGCTATAGAAATGAATATTTCCGTAAAGGTGAACTTAACACCTAAAAAAATAAATGAATGACCATGTGAAGATATCGTAACACGACTGAAATTGTCAACAGCAGCTAATTCACTCAGTTTCGCAGGAATGACCGAGCTAGTGGTATTCCGAGCGTAATGACAGATGGCTTGATCATATGATACAATTAGCATTCGCTTTTCAATCTTGTTGAAGCAACCTGCATCCCGTAATTTAGCCGCGAAAAAATGATTGTGATGGAAACCATAAATTTTCTGAGCAGATGAGTTTTCTCTCCACCATTAGACTTATTGTGTCATGTCTCGTTCACCTAGGAAGTCATCAGCATTTCCAAAATTTGTGCGTTCATTGTGATTTCGCAAATGATAATTATTGAAACTACTGTTATCGTTATCGCAATCGATCTTTTCTTCGATACTGGAAAACTGTTCCTGTATCTTTCTTATGTCACGTTTATTTTGCTGATTAGTCGTCATCCGACCTTGTTTAAAACGTTGCAGAGACTGAAATTCTCCGATATCAGTGAACGGAACCGGCTGAGTATCGTCTGACATTTTATCTGAATCATTGTTCATTTGCGTCACTCTCTCGGGTAGTTCTGTGACGCGTTGTTCAACAGTCATCAACTGATTTTGCGTCTTTAAAACTTCAGTGTTAGACTGTAACTGCAATGACTCAATCTTTTGTGCTAATTCCTCTACTTTCAATTCTTGTTGCGGCGTCTGTTATCTTAACAATATCAACAGACTGTACACGGTCTAGTCTGAAATCCTCTCGTACCTGAATTTTAAACAGTTCCGACATTTCCTGGGATTTACGATTTAAATTCTCTTTAATGTCATCAGGGAACAATTTGAAGTACTCTTCCTGTAGCTTGAAAAGTTGTTCCCGTCTGCTACTAGATTCTTTGATCTCGCCAAGTTGAGTTGCTATTAATTGTATAATATTATTACTGAAAGGGGAGAAAACGAAATTATTTTGCTCTGTAGAAGTAGAAGCAATACCTGAATATCTCGTAGCATAATCGGACTTTGTTACGGTTTTATGATCGCCTGAATTGCGTGTTGTTCTCTGCAGTTCATCACGCATGATCGCAAATAACAGCGTATACTCTGATTATCCACAGTATTGTTCGAAAGTTCCCCGACTTCATTATCCTGAGAAGAATTATCTACATCAATGTTTCAAACTTTCCGAAACTTCGTTTGGAGGTACTTCTACTGTCTTGTCCATTCCTTCCTGTGCTCTAGTGTTCATTGCCGTTGTAGCAATAAAGAAAATTCCACAAAGTGCAAAATAGACATCTTAACAAAAACTGTCACCTTCACTGTTACAAAATAAATACTGAACTAGAAAACTGCTGAAATAAAAGTTCTGAAGGAACGCGAGGCAGCACGCACGTAACAAAAAATGCTATGCAACTACTGTCTACGTACTAATGCATAAAATTCTGCAAATGCACTAGAAAGACAAAGCATTCTAACTACGAAATCGTGTGACGTTGCATCTGTCAATACTAGCAATGTCATTGAGAACAAAAAGAAATAGGAACAGAAAATTCATTACTCCTCCGACGGATTATAAAGACCTGAACCGCCGGACTGCGAGCTTTAAAAAAATTCTCTAACGTCTCCTGACAACTGTTCTGCAATGCTCCCGTAGGTAACAGATACTTACCTCGTTTTGCTGTTGCAGCTGCGTGATCGGCAACATGCCAAAATATTTTAAATCAAAACTCCAATCCATACCAAATGCAATGCACTGGCTAATTGCAGCAACTACTGTCATAATTGTTATATATTGAAACTAAATGATCAGGAGGGGTTTGGTCAGCTAGCCTTAAACGATGTAGACAAAAATGAAATAAACCACCAAAGTCTATGGACTATTATATTTGCAATATATTATTTAAACACTGACAAACTTTACACAGACTTTTAATTATTCCACAATGTCTATACTCAACATACACGTTTCTGGCCACAACAAAGATACGAATATTCCTCTCAATGTATGCCTGCAAAAATCTGAAAAATCTGAGCAAATCCCTCCAGTGCACAAGCAATCAACAATTACGTGCGGCAGAAAGGCAAATTACCAAAACTCCTCAAGTCCGCCCCCCCCCTCCCCCCTCGCGGTGTTGCACAATCTTGGCAGGCTGCGACCTCTCATGTCACGCGGCCTCTCTCTACCTCACGCTGCGTAGAATCACTTCCGGCTCCCCTCGACAACTGTTCGCTCGACACTATACGTGATAATAATATCTGAGACTCAGAATTTGTTTATGCACACAGCAGAAACATAGAGTCCAACTTTCAGGGTGAGTGGACTAATTGTCTTTCTTCTTCTTCTCGCTCCCATGTTTCGTATGTAAGGTTTATGACTGGGAGACAAGATTGCTGAAGGAACTTGAGGGTGAAGTCTAACAATAAACGTGAAGAAGCCGTAGACGTTTCACAAATTTGAGGTAATACTAGGATTGCAATGACATGTGATCGCCGAGGAGCCCGCAGCTAGATCACACGCACCATGTGCATGGTCAGCAACAGTCAAGTGTTACATTTGCTACAGTCATGGACATTATGCTAGACAGCGTACCAAGTTCAGATGCCGCACGATTAGTTGTAAGAATTAGAGTTATTGTTTTACAGTTGCCTTTGTTGTCGTGCTTTCAACTTTTTTCTCCTTTTTAATTCCTGGTATTGTATAGAGGTTTCATAAGGTCTGAGTCAAGCACACTAAGAGTTAGCACGTAAAGTGCTACGACAGGTACCTCATTTGGGAACTGATGATACGAAAATATACAGGAAACTGAATGGTGCATGACAGGGCAAGGTCTCGGTCAGTTTGACTGCTAACTGATTAGATTCAGCTTCAGCTAGTCCCGTTAGTCGCTTTTTTGTCAAGGCAACGTATAATGCGTTAGTGTCCATAGATGACCTTCTGTCAGTCGCAAGGTTGGGTTTGCCGATGGAACTGAAACTGTTGCAGATGACCATGTTGCGCTTGGCAGTGAAAGCAAAACCATACTTTATGTATCACGAAGGCTTACATTCGAGTAACTCAATGAACGTATGGTGCAGCGTTACAAGAAGCACTTTCTTTCGTGAACAACTAAGCGGGATATCATAGACGAATAAAGAGTCGGTAGAAAATGTTGTGGACAGAGTAAGAACGTTCGACGTCCATTACCTATTGGCTAACGAGGAATGAAGAACCGAAAAGAAATGATTCTTGGTGCCAGAAATATGCAATACTTTGGTAGGAGGACTGAAGGATGTCATTAAGGTAACTTTAAAATAAGAACACTATTTTTATTTATATTTTATTTTCGTTCACCAGCACAAGAAAACATACGTGGTAAAGCTCAAGACATAATCAGAGTGATTCTGACGTCATCGACAACAGCTTGCAAACTTTTATTTTTTCGTTACACGATCCTTGTTTACATTACTTTCGATGTCCCATAATATTCACTCCGTCTGCACAAGTGGCCCATCGGGACCATCCTACTGCTGTGTCATCCTCAGTTGAGAATGCGGATAGGAGGGGCGTGTGGTCAGCACACCGCTCTCCCCGTCGTTACAATGGTTATCTGTATCCGGAGCCGCTACTATTTGGTCGAGTGGCTCCTCAATTGGCATCACGAGGCTGAGTGCACCCCGAAAAACGGCAAAATCGCTTGGCGGCTCGGATGGTCACCCATCCTAGTGCCGGCCAGGCTCGATAGCGCTTAACTTCGGTGAGCTCACGGGAACCGGGATATCCACTGCGGCAAGGCCATGGAGTAGGTAGTAAATGAATTGCATTTAAAATTTTCTTTTTTAGTTCTCTCACTTCTCCATTGCTGTGCACGAGAAACTCGCAACAGCAAACAATTAACAAAATAGGTGCCTATACGTAGTTGAATAGAAGAAGGGATCGGTTGGTAGGGCATATTCTGAGGGACCAGTTTAGTATTGGAGGGCAGCGTGGAGGGTAAAAATCGTAGACGGAGACCAAGAGATGAATACACTAAACAGATGCAGAAAGATGTAGGTTGCAGTAGGTACTGGGAGATGAAGAACCTTGCACAGGATAGATTAGCATGGAGAGCTGCATCAAACCAGTCTATGGACTGACGACCACAACAACAACAACAACATACGCGCGCAGACTTTCGAACAAAAGCGAAACGATGTCGTTTTATTCAGATACGTGACAGCAGCGCTGTGCTTAAGAGAAGCAGGAAACAGAGATGACAGCAAGACGAGAAGCAATTAGAGACAACGACAGAGATAGATGTTGTCCGACAACACGAAATATTCTCCACCTTCGGTGGACAACACTGCCAGTTCTTCGGAGGTACGTCAGCTATTAGCTGCAATACCAGCAATATTGTCTGACCATATCGCGAAAACCGTGTATTGCAA
The DNA here is from genome assembly GCF_023897955.1 of Schistocerca gregaria. Classification (NCBI taxonomy): domain Eukaryota; kingdom Metazoa; phylum Arthropoda; class Insecta; order Orthoptera; family Acrididae; genus Schistocerca; species Schistocerca gregaria. The sequence continues at coordinate 873,832,882 of NC_064922.1, forward strand.
CCACAGTACAGCAATGTCGACGGCAACGCTATACGTGTCAAATACATCGCGAGTAAACTAACCTATCGGAGAGACAGCTCTCAAAACCTACTGGGTGGTTGTAATAACACTGCAGCTACTCACAGAGATACAGCGTCGGCTGTTACTACCAAATAGCTGAGGAACTTAGTAGATGCCTTAATGTGGAACCGATTTACACTGGAGAAAATTAATTCCGTTTTCGTCTATCGGATGCAAATATAGCGCTGTCAATGCAGGAAACACGTATAGAAATGTGTGTGTATGTAATGGATTAGGGACGAGACGTGGGCAGGAAAGGTGAAACAAGCGAGAAAGGCGCAATGTTGAAGTGGTTATCTCTAATTGCTTCTCGTCTTGTTGTCATCTCTGTTCCCTGCTTCTCTTAAGCACAGCGCTGCTGTCATCTGAGCACCTGAGATGTCGACGAGGTGTTATACAGCGCCAGATTTACACCTGGTGTCTATAATTAGAACAATTTTTTTTCCGGCATAAATCTGTTCCGCATTAACGCATTAGAATGTCTATCAAGGTTCCCTGCCATGCGATAATTACAGCGCACAATGGCCTCTGTGAGTAGTTGCACTTTAGCTGTAACTACCTAGTGTCATCAGTTCGTCAAGTAGAACATTTTACAAATGGTAAACGTCTCCCAAGCGTAAAATTATCGTAAACAAGAGCAGCATTACAGCTCTCTTGATTTTTACGCAATACTGTCTACGATTTCACCACTATCTACCATAGAGAAAACCCAACGAGACCCACTCCCATTCTCAATAAAATGGCTACCATTTACATTGCCATCACCACAAGTATACTTGAATTTTGTTGATAAAATGCAGAGCATCTACTTGTATCGTCATAAGGAAAGTGCGTTATCACATTTTAACCAAGAGCTCACACGGCAAAAGGCAGTGTCATGCTGACTTGAAATTTACTATCTATATCAGTCAACAGCTTTATTTCCATTAATAGAGCTGACAAAATACAGTGAGTATGAGATCACCCCACTACACAGAATCTGTAAACATGCCACCTGACAGAGAAGTGCAATGTCACGCTGAGCACAACTCTGCCGTATCAGTGACGAATATCGCGATCACGTGCAGATATAAAAATATTGATTACGGGTAGCTGCTTCGTCTATCTCTTCTGGAATTCCAATTTTCTGAAGTACAGGTCGCGTCATCGTAACCGTGTTGTCAGCTGTTTCATCTTCCTACAGCAGTGCACTTTCCTCAGCATCGTAAACGACTCTGCCGTATCACTGACGAATCTCGCGATCACGTGGAGATATAAATATATTGATTACGAGTAGCTACTTTGTTTATCTCGTCTGGAATTGCGATTTTCTGACGTACAGGTCGCGTCATCGTAACCATGCTGTCAGCTGTTTCTTAACTTATAGATTGTATCCCTTTCTGTGTACCCCTGCGGCTGCTCTCACTCTTCTCAACTGTGCTGGTGATATTCGAGGCCTGACTCCTGTAACCATGGAGAATCACTTGATGGAACTGAACATAACAGGTAGTTAATGTTTGTTGAGCGGTGGAGGACGAGTCTTGGGAGATTCCAAAGACTGCAGTGAAACAGAGAGTTAAGTGGGTTTTGAGTCTCAGTAAACATTGAGAAAGAGCTAGAAGCTTGAAAATGATTTCCGCTAAGCTGGTATGAAAAGGGCCTACTGACAATGACAAGATTAGTGCGAACGAGCAACCGGATTTTACCAACAGGGCGATCACAGACTGTCGCAGGTCAGCCGCGATGGACCGCAGTAGTTGGACACTAAGGTATAGTGCTGGCTTACGGCAGACACCGAACACACTTTAATAACATGACATGAGACTAGAAAGACTGGCGCAGTAAATACAAGACAATCAAGTCTATCAACAGAGTGCATTACACACCGTATAAAATAATTGCCAACTGAAATCATAAATATATTTACAGTTAAATCATTCATTTCGCCAGCCGCTGGTGGTCGAGCGGTTCTAGGCGCTTCAGTCTGGAACCGTGCGGCCGCTACGGTCAAAGGTTCCAATCCTGCCTCGGGCATGGATGTGTGTGATGTCCTTAGGTTAGTTAGGTTTAAGTGGTTCTAAGTTCTAGAGGACTGATGACCTCAGATGTTAAGTCCCATAGTGCTCAGACCCATTTGAACCATTTCATGCGTTTCATCACAAATGTTTACAGTTACTGAGTGATGATACACAACAACCCATATGGCTGATAATGGCATTGCACGGTAGTCATCATAGAGACAAACGACGAATATTACATTCTCGTTATTAAATATTCTATAATGTTAAGCTGATATGTCTAAGCGTGTCGAACCAGATCGTTCTCCACACTTACTCTTATAAAATAAAGCAGTGTGTAGTTATTAGTGAATCGATTTATCAATCTATGATAATGTTGACTAAAATGAGAGCCCGTTAAAAGCACAAATATTCCGATATTGATACGATATGTAAAAAAATGATAAGGAAATTTGGAAATTTGTGGTAAGGTCTTATGGGACCAAACTGCTGAGGTCATCGGTACCTAAACCTACACACTACTTAATCTAACTTGAACTAACTTACGCTATGGGCGATACACACATCCATGCCCGAGAGAGGACTTGAACCTCCGACGGGGGGAGTCGCACGGACCGTCACAAGGCCCCCCCCCCCCCCCCTAGACCGCGCGGCTAATATTTTAATTGAGCATTGGTGTCAGCAGACACGTCATGACATAACCTATCAATTGAAATCTGTATTTTAGTTACAGAATCATTAGTGTAGGAATGGTGGTCAATTTGCATATGTGCCAAATTGTTGTACAAAGTGAGTATTTTAGTGGGTGGCTGATCCTTTATTGTATGATTACATGATAGCAGAACAAACACTGGTAGCAGTTAATCCTGTAAAATATCTGGGAGTTTACGTGCGGAACGATTTGAAGTGGTATGATCATATAAAATTAATTGTTAGTAAGGTGGTTTCCAGGTTAAGATTCATTGGGAGAGTCCTTAGAAAAAGTAGTCCATCAACAAAGGAGGTGGCTTACAAAACAGTCATTCGACCTATACTTGAGTATTGTTCATCAGTGTGGGATCCAGGTCGGGTTGATGGAGGAGATAAAGAAGACCCAAAGAAGAGCGGCGCGTTTCGTCACAGGGTTATTTGGTAAGCGTGATAGCATTACGGAGATGTTTAGCAAACTCAAGTGGCAGACGCTGCAAGAGAGGCGCTCTGCATCGCGGTGTAGCGAGACAGAGATTCCGAAATCAGATACTGGATTGTAAGGCGTACCCAGGAGCAGATATAGACTCAGATCACAATATAGTAGTGATGAAGAGTAGGCTGGAGTTCAAGACATTAGTTAGGAAGAATCAATACGCAAAGAAGCGGGATACGAAAGTACTAAGGAATGACGAGATACGTTTGAAGTTCTCTAACGCTATAGATACAGCAATAAGGGATAGCGCAGTAGGCAGCACAGTTGAAGAGGAATGGACATCTCTAAAAAGGGCCATCACAGAAGTTGGGAAGGAAAACATAGGTACAAAGAAGGTAGCTGCGAAGAAACCATGGGTAACAGAAGAAATACTTCAGTTGATTGATGAAAGGAGGAAGTACAAACATGTTCCGGGAAAATCAGGAATACAGAAATACAAGTCGCTGAGGAAGTGCAGGGAAGCTAAGACGAAATGGCTGCAGCAAAAATGTGAAGACATCGAAAAAGATATGATTGTCGGAAGGACAGACTCAGCATACAGGAAAGTCAAAACAACCTTAGGTGACATTAAAAGCAATGGTGGTAACATTAAGAGAGCAACGGGAATTCCACTGTTAAATGCAGAGGAGAGAGCAGATAGGTGGAAAGAATACATTGAAAGTCTCTATGAGGGTGAAGATTTGTCTATGTGATAGAAGAAGAAACAGGGGTCGATTTAGAAGAGATAGGGGATCCAGTATTAGAATCGGAATTTAAAAGAGCTTTGGAGGACTTACGGTCAAATAAGGCAGAAGGGATAGATAACATTCCATCAGAATTTCTACAATCATTAGGGGAAGTGGCAACAGAACGACTATTCACGTTGGTGTGTAGAATATATGAGTCTGGCTACATACCATCTGACTTTCGGAAAAACATCATCCACACAATTCCGAAGACGGCAAGAGCTGACAAGTGCGAGAATTATCGTACAATCAGCTTAACAGCTCATGCATCGAAGCTGCTTACAAGAATAATATACAGAAGAATGGAAAACAAAATTGACAATGCGCTAGGTGACGATCAGTTTGGCTTTAGGAAAAGTAAAGGCACGAGAGAGGCAATTCTGACGTTACGGCTAATAATGGAAGCAAGGCTGAAGAAAAATCAAAACGCGTTCATAGGATTTGTTGATCTGGAAAAAGCGTTCGACAATATAAAATGGTGCAAGCTGTTCGAGATTCTGAAAAAAACAGGGGTAAGCTATAGGGAGAGACGGGTTATATACAATATGTACAACAACCAAGAGGGAATAATAAGAGTGGACGATCAAGAACGAAGTGCTCGTATTAAGAAGGGGGTAAGACAAGGCTGTAGCCTTTCGCCCCTACTCTTCAATCTGTACATCGAGTAAGCAATGATGGAAATAAAAGAAAGGTTCAGGAGTGGAATTAAAACACAAGGTGAAAGGATATCAATGATACGATTCGCTGATGACATTGCTATCCTGAGTGAAAGTGAAGAAGAATTAAATGATCTGCTGAACGGAATGAACAGTCTAATTAGTACACACTGTGGTTTGAGAGTAAATCGGAGAAAGACGAAGGTAATGAGAAGTAGAAGAAATGAGAACAGCGAGAAACTTAACATCAGGATTGATGGTCACGAAGTCAAAGAAGTTAAGGAATTCTGCTACCTAGGCAGTAAAATAACCAATGTCGGACGGAGCAAGGAGGACATCAAAAGCAGACTCGCTATGGCAAAAAGGCATTTCTGGCCAAGAGAAGTCTACTAATATCAAATACCGGCCTTAATTTGAGGAAGAAATTTCTGAGCATGTACGTATGGAGTACAGAATTCTATGGTAGTGAAACATGAACTGTGGGAAAACCGGAACAGAAAAGAATCGAAGCATTTGAGATATGGTGCTATAGAATGTTGAAAATTAGGTGGACTGATAAGGTAAGGAATGAGGAGGTTCTACGCAGAATCGGAGAGGAAAGGAAAGGAATATGTGGAAAACACTGATAAGGAGAAGGGACAGGATGACAGGACATCTGCTAAGACATGAGGGAATCACTTCCATGGCACTAGAGGGAGCTGTAGAGGGCAAAAACTGTAGAGGAAGACAGAGATTGGAATACGTCAAGCAAATAATTGAGGACATAGGTTGCAAGTGCTATACTGAGATGAACAGGTTAGCACAGGAGAGGAATTCGTGGCGGGCTGCATCAAACCGGTCAGTAGACTGATGACCCAAAAAAAAAGTTTATAATTCGCCAAACTTGTCTGCCCTCGGCTATCTAACACCATGTTTATATTTTAATAAGATATTTTGTTAATAAAGCAACAGGACTTAAAGCAGACTATGTACCGCTCCTTCCTAGGACATTTACGAGCAAAACGTAATTCAGAGCCGCTCATCTGCCCCACAGTCTCATTAGAAGCAAATCAGTAACGTCGCACCCCGTACGTGCTATTCGGCGTATTCGCACGGCAGCCACCCCTGAGTCAGGTCTGGTAGGGTCACGTAGTTAATACACTCCTGGAAATGGAAAAAAGAACACATTGACACCGGTGTGTCAGACTCACCATACTTGCACCGGACACTGCCAGAGGGCTGTACAAGCAATGATCACACGCACGGCACAGCGGACACACCAGGAACCGCGGTGTTGGCCGTCGAATGGCGCTAGCTGTGCAGCATTTGTGCACCGCCGCCGTCAGTGTCAGCCAGTTTGCCGTGGCATACGGAGCTCCATCGCAGTCTTTAACACTGGTAGCATGCCGCGACAGCGTGGACGTGAACCGTATGTGCAGTTGACGGACTTTGAGAGAGGGCGTATAGTGGGCATGCGGGAGGCAGGGTGGACGTACCGCCGAATTGCTCAACACGTGGGGCGTGAGGTCTCCACAGTACATCGATGTTGTCGCCAGTGGTCGGCTGAAGGTGCACGTGCCCGTCGACCTGGGACCGGACCGCAGCGACGCACGGATGCACGCCAAGACCGTAGGATCCTACGCAGTGCCGTAGGGGACCGCACCGCCACTTCCCAGCAAATTTGGGACACTGTTGCTCCTGGGGTATCGGCGAGGACCATTCGCAACCGTCTCCATGAAGCTGGGCTACGGTCCCGCACACCGTTAGGCCGTCTTCCGCTCACGCCCCAACATCGTGCAGCCCGCCTCCAGTGGTGTCGCGACAGGCGCGAATGGAGGGACGAATGGAGACGTGTCGTCTTCAGCGATGAGAGTCGCTTCTGCCTTGGTGCCAATGATGGTCGTATGCGTGTTTGGCGCCGTGCAGGTGAGCGCCACAATCAGGACTGCATACGACCAAGGCACACAGGGCCAACACCCGGCATCATGGTGCGGGGAGCGATCTTCTACACTGGCCGTACACCTCTGGTGATCGTCAAGGGACACTGAATAGTGCACGGTACATCCAAACCGTCATCGAACCCATCGTTCTACCATTCCTAGACCGGCAAGGGAACTTGCTGTTCCAACAGGACAATGCACGTCCGCATGTATCCCGTGCCACCCAACGTGCTCTAGAAGGTGTAAGTTAACTACCCTGGCCAGCTAGATCTCCGGATCTGTCCCCCATTGAGCATGTTTGGGACTGGATGAAGCGTCGTCTCACTCGGTCTGCACGTCCAGCACGAACGCTGGTCCAACTGAGGCGCCAGGTGGAAATGGCATGGCAAGCCGTTCCACAGGACTACATCCAGCATCTGTACGATCGTCTCCATGGGAGAATAGCAGCCTGCATTGCTGCGAAAGGTGGATATACACTGTACTAGTGCCGACATTGTGCATGCTCTGTTGCCTGTGTCTATGTGCCTGTGGTTCTGTCAGTGTGATCATGTGATGTATCTGACCCCAGGAATGTGTCAATAAAGTTTCCCCTTCCTGGGACAATGAATTCACGGTGTTGTTATTTCAATTTCCAGGAGTGTACTTAAATGTCTCCATTCTGTTACGCTGCTTTCATCAGCTTTATTACACTAAAATTCTACATCAGTTAACATATTTTCTAGTGAATTACGTTTCTTAATTATCATTCTTAATGGTTTTAATTGTAGATTATAAACTTGAGTATGTGCAGTGTTGTGGCAGCACATTACCACGTCTCGAGGTACTAGAAAGGTAACTGCGAAGAAGCGTTGGGAAACAACAGAAATACTTCAATTTATAGGTGAAGGAAGGATGTACAATAATATTCACTGAAAGACAGGAAGATAGCACTCTCCGTCACTTAGTGATGAAATAAGTAAGATGTGCAGGGAAGCCAAGACGAAATGGCTCCAGGAAAGATGTGTTGAAATCGAAATAGAAATGATCATCGGAAGGACTGAATCAGCTGACAGCAAACGCAGAACAGCCTACGCTGAAAATAAAACCAAGGTTGGGAACATTAAAAGTATGATGGGGAGGAGAGAACGCATATTGAAAGCTTCTATGGGGGAGAGGGACGAGGAATTATCTGAAGACGTGAGAGAAGAGTAAACTTCAGTGATTAGGGAAGTGGTAGGGGATCTACGATCAGAGTCAGAATTTAAAAGAACTTTGGAAGGCCTGAGATCAAATAAGGCTCATGGTATAGACAGTCTTACACCAAAATCTCTAAAATCGTTGGGGGTTGCGGCAACCAAACATCTATTCAAGTTGCTGTGCAAAATTTATGTTGTAAAACAACCCATGACTGATAAAGCAAGGTGGACAAAGAAAGCAGACTACAACAGACAAAAAAAGGGCATTTCTGGCCAAGAAAAGAATATTAGTATCAAACGTACTGTAATTTGAGGAACAAATTTCTAAAAAAGTACGTTTGGAACACAGCATTGTATCGTAGTGAATCATGGACTGTGGAAGAGCCGGAGCAGAAGACAATAATAGAATTGGAGATGTGATGTTACGGAATAACGATGAAACTCTGGTGAACTGATAAGGTAATAAATACGATGTGCATTCAAGTTCTAAGGCCTCCGATTTTTTCTCTAATTAACTACTCACCCGAAATCGATGAAACTGGGGTTACTTCTCGACGTAATCGCCCTGCAGACGTACACATTTTTCACAACGCTGACGCCATGATTCCATGGCAGCGGCGAAGGCTTCTTTAGGAGTCTGTTTCGACCACTGGAAAATCGCTGAGGCAATAGCAGCATGGCTGGTGAATGTGCGGCCACGGAGAGTGTCTTTCATTGTTGGAAAAAGGCAAACGTCACTAGGAGCCAGATAAGGTGAGTAGGGAGGATGAGGAATCACTTCAAAGTTGTTATCACGAAGAAACTGTTGCGTAACGTTAGCTCGATGTGCGGGTGCGTTGTGTTTGGTGAAACAGCACATGCGCAGCCCTTTCCGGACGTTTTTGTTGTAGTGCAGGAAGCAATTTGTTCTTCAAAACATTTTCGTAGGATGCACCTGTTACCGTAGTGCCCTTTGGAACGCAATGGGTAAGGGTTACGCCCTCGCTGTCCCAGAACATGGACACCATCATTTTTTCAGCACTGGCGGTTACCCGAAATTTTTTTGGTGGCGGTGTATATGTGTGCCTCCATTGAGCTGACTGGCGCCTTGTTTATGAATTGAAAAATGGCATCCACGTCTCATCCATTGTCACAACCGACGAAAAGAAATTCCCATTCATGCTGTCGTTGCGCGTCAACATTGCTTGGCAACATGCCACATGGGCAGCCATGTGGTCGTCCGTCAGCATTCGTGGCACCCACCTGTATGACACTTTTTGCATTTTCAGGTCGTCATGCAAGATTGTGTGCACAGAACCCACAGAAATGCCAACTCTGGAGGCGATCTGTTCAACAGTCATTCGGCGATCCCCCAAAACAATTCTCTCCACTTTCTCGATCATGTCGTCAGACCGGCTTGTGCGAGCCCGATATTGTTTCGGTTTGTTGTCACACGATGTTCTGCCTTCATTAAACTGTCGCACCCACGAGCGCACTTTCGACACATCCATAACGCTATCACCACATCTCTCCTTCAACTGTCGATGATTTTCAGTTGGTTTCACACCACGCAAATTCAGAAAACGAATGATTGCACGCTTTTCAAGTAAGGAAAACGTCGCCATTTTAAGTATTTTAAACAGTTCTCATTCTTGCCGCTGGCGGTAAATTTCCATCTGCCGTACGGTGCGGTCATCTCTTGCTCGTATTGACAAGAACGCGGCCTCATTTTGAAATAATGCGCATGTTTCTATCTCTTTCCCGTCTGGAAAAAAAAAGTCGGAGGCCTTAGAACTCGAATGCACCTCGTAGAAATGAGTATGTTTGCTACAGAATCAGAGAAGAAAGGAACATTGGAAATCACTGACAAAAAGAATACATAGGATGATACTGCATCAGGATATCGCATTGTACTAGGGGGAGCTGTTGAGGGTAGGAACTGTAAGCGGAGATACACTCCTGGAAATTTAAGAAAGAACACATTGACTCCGGTGTGTCAGACCCACCATACTTGCTCCGGTCACTGCGAGAGGGCTGTACAAGCAATGATCACACGCACGGCACAGCGGACACACCAGGAACCGCTGTGTTGGCCGTCGAATGGCGCTAGCTGCGCAGCGTTTGTGCACCGCCGCCGTCAGTGTCAGCCAGTTTGCCGTGGCATACGGAGCTCCATCGCGGTCTTTAACACTGGTAGCATGCCGCGACAGCGTGGACGTGAACCGTATGTGCAGTTGACGGACATTGAGTGAGGGCGTATAGTGGGCATGCGGGAGGCCGGGTGGACGTACCGCCGAATTGCTCAACACGTGGGGCGTGAGGTCTCCACAGTACATCGATGTTGTCGCCAGTGGTCGGCTGAAGGTGCACGTGCCCGTCGACCTGGGACCGGACCGCAGCGACGCACGGATGCACGCCAAGACCGTAGGATCCTACGCAGTGCCGTAGGGGACCGCACCGCCACTTCCCAGCAAATTAGGGACACTGTTGCTCCTGGGGTATCGGCGAGGACCATTCGCAACCGTCTCCATGAAGCTGGGCTACGGTCCCGCACACCGTTAGGCCGTCTTCCGCTCACGCCCCAACATCGTGCAGCCCGCCTCCAGTGGTGTCGCGACAGGCGCGAATGGAGGGACGAATGGAGACGTGTCGTCTTCAGCGATGAGAGTCGCTTCTGCCTTGGTGCCAATGATGGTCGTATGCGTGTTTGGCGCCGTGCAGGTGAGCGCCACAATCAGGACTGCATACGACCGAGGCACACAGGGCCAACACCCGGCATCATGGTGCGGGGAGCGATCTTCTACACTGGCCGTACACCTCTGGTGATCGTCAAGGGACACTGAATAGTGCACGGTACATCCAAACCGTCATCGAACCCATCGTTCTACCATTCCTAGACCGGCAAGGGAACTTGCTGTTCCAACAGGACAATGCACGTCCGCATGTATCCCGTGCCACCCAACGTGCTCTAGAAGGTGTAAGTTAACTACCCTGGCCAGCTAGATCTCCGGATCTGTCCCCCATTGAGCATGTTTGGGACTGGATGAAGCGTCGTCTCACTCGGTCTGCACATCCAGCACGAACGCTGGTCCAACTGAGGCGCCAGGTGGAAATGGCATGGCAAGCCGTTCCACAGGACTACATCCAGCATCTCTACGATCGTCTCCATGGGAGAATAGCAGCCTGCATTGCTGCGATAGGTGGATATACATTGTACTAGTGCCGACATTGTGCATGCTCTGTTGCCTGTGTCTATGTGCCTGTGGTTCTGTCAGTGTGATCATGTGATTTATCTGACCCCAGGAATGTGTCAATAAAGTTTCCCCTTCCTGGGACAATGAATTCACGGTGTTCTTATTTCAATTTCCAGGAGTGTAGAAATTGAAATACATCCAACAAATAATTGGGGTGTTGCAAGTAGTTCTCAGAGATGAGGAGAACGTAAAAAAAAGAACATAAAAATGAGAGGAAGAGATGGTATTAATGGTGAATTGCTAAAATCTGCAGGAATGAGGCTACTCATACGATTGCTACATCTATTAAGCGAATATTGGAAGAGCAAGAGTGTCACCAAAGTCTAGAAGATTGCTATAGTAATAGCGGATTTTAAAAAAAAGCAAAAACGCTTCTGCAGTAATTGCAGAGGGATAAGTTTACTGGGTCCAGCATGCCGATACACGCTAAGATTTTAAACTCAAAATTTCAAATATAACAGAAGTAGTACCTGATGAAGGACAAATGGGTTTTGGGAAAGACATTCCCTATGCACAGTCACTGTGTACCTGGCCTACTTGTTGCACTTTGCAACTCACGAAGAATTTCCTCCTCGGATTTCACTTGATTATTTATCAACATCCTCCTCAACGCTCGACGGTCCCTCTCAGTCAGCAGGTGGTGTCTGCCTGTTTTCTGTTTAGCTGTGGTTTGTTCTACCGCGTTTACATTTCACACTCACATCAACAACAGTGAACTCTGGTAGCTTTAGAAGGGTTTAAATGTCTTGATGGATATTTTACTCAGGTGACATCAATGATTAGTCCTCGTCCGAAGTCATTGAGCTCTCCTGATCTACTCATTCTGCTGTCAGTTCTTCTCTACTAACAGTACTACACGCCTCCTTCTACAGGATGGTCCATTGATAGTGCCCGGGCCAAATATCCCACGAAACGAAAAAACTACGAAGAATGAAACTCGTCTAGCTTGAAGGGGGAAGCAAGATGGCGCTATTATTGGCCTGTCAGATGACTCTCCATAGGTCAAACGGATATCATATGCGTTTTTTATAATAGGAACCCCCATTTTATTACATATTCGTGTAGTACGTAAAGAAATATGAATGTTTTAGTTCGACCACTTTTTTCGCTTTGTGACAGACGGCGCTGTAATAGTCACAAACGTATAAGTACGTGGTATCACGTAACATTCCGCCAGTGAAGACGGTATTTGCTTCGTGATACATTACCCGTGTTAAAATGGTTTACCAATTGCGAAAAAGGTCGATATCGTGTTGATGTATGGCTGCTGTGATCAAAATGCTCAACGGGCTGTGCTGTGTATGCTGCTCGGTATCCTGGGCGACGTCATCCAAGTGTCCGGGCCGTTCGCCGGATAGTTACTTTATCTAAGGAAACAGGAAGTGTTCAGACACATGTGAAACGTCAACCACGACCTACAACAAATGATGATGCCCAAGCAGGTGTTTTAGCTACTGTCGTGGCTAATCCGCACATCAGTAGCAAACAAATTGCTCGAGAATAGCGTATGTCAAAAACATTGTTGTTGAGAATGATACATCAACATCGATTGCTCCTGTACCATATTTCTATGCACCAGGAATTGCATGGCGACGACTTTCAACGTGGTGTACAGTTGTGCCACTGGGCACAAGAGAAATTACGGGACGATGACAGATTTTTTGTAGGCGTTCTATTTAGCGACGAAGGAAGCATCATTCACCAACGGCGGTAACGTAAATCGGCATAGTATGCACTATTGGGTAACGGAAAATCCACGATGGCTGCGACAAGTGGTACGTTAGCGACCTTAGCGGGTGTGCATTATGGGAGGAAGGATAATTGTCCCCATTTTATGGGTGGCAATCTAAATGGTGCAATGTATGCTGATTTCCTACGTAATGTCCTACCGATGTTACTACAAGATGTTTCACTACGTGACAGAATGGCAACGTACTTCCAACATGATGGATGTCCTGCACGTAGCTCGTGTGGGGTTGAAGCGGTATTGAGTAGGATATTTCATGAGAGGCGGATTCGTAGTCGAACCACCATTCCATGGCCGACACGTTCACCGGATCTTCTGCGGGGAAAGTTCAAGGATATTTGCTATCGTGATCCACCGACAACTGAAATAATGAAATGTGAATTGCTGTTCTTCTAATGCTATAACGATAGTTGCATTCTGTAACTTCCCCAGTTTTTAAACAGGCACTTGTGATATTCATCATTTTGAGTTACAGCTCCTTGTGTTGGCCATGTTTGCAGTTCAAATGGTTGGATGTGAGGACCTCCATTTATGCAAAACACCGTTTTTTCTCAGTACACAAACTTGTTTTGGCACCACTGTGCCATCATCAGTAAATTTTTGCTTTTATTTATTCTGTAATGTGAACATTTTTCTTAAATGATTATAAAATTTTGTGAATGTTTAGTTTAAACACACAACGAGTAGGCAAACATCTACCGAAGGTGGACCATCATAAGAGCATCCCAAATCGTGGCTGCAAGGAACCCCAACTTTCAAGCGCGGCCTGGAAAATCTCTGCTAAAATTGCAACCGGTTATGCATGCAGTCTACAAAAATAAAACCAGTATAGGACATTATGTGCAAATCACAGGCTAAACCAAAGTTGAACTAAATAATGACCCAGCGCTGCAAAAAGCAAATCTATATAATTGTATAAAGAAGAGTATCCGTTTGTTTGTAATTCGTACAAATTTACAGTTTTATTCAGATCTTGATGAAATTTAGCACATTTAACCTTCAAGACAAGACGAAGACCACATAAGAGTTTATAATCTGTGTTAAAACGTATGAGTATAAAATGTATAAAGTGGAAAGATTGTTACCAAAAGTCTCTATAGATTGTTGGACAATTTACTTCGTATTCCTAGATGATGCTTTAATGAACATTGGGGCAGACATAGACTACATTTTTAAACGTACAAAATATATAAATATGTACATAAAATATATGGAGGAGAAACGTTGATACCAAACAGTCGAGAAGTACTTGACCGATTTACTTCAAGTTCTTGGTCGATTTACTTCAAATTTCTACATCCAGTTCAAACAACGAAGAACACTAATCAAAAATTAAAATCCTAACAAACAATATATGTCTTCGAAACCTGACCGTAATTACTATCGGGAGAATAAATTACAGAGGAAATACCCTTCTTACAGATAGTACCATGACATGTCACTAGATCACAGGGCGAGCGAAAGCTCGAGAATTTGACAGAAACGTGAATCCAGATTCTTATATATTGATGGTTGCCGTTGTCACATATGAGATATACCCTAGAAGACATTTTAATGCGTGTTTCACAGTTAAATCCACTGAGTCATACAAACGCTGTGGTACGTCGTGCGTATATTACCAACAAAAGTCATTGCATCATTGGTCGATCAAAAGAACTCGAGAATTGCTGAACTGTGACGTAAACTGTTCGAACAATTGGAGTCATGCTCAACCACAGCCCTACTTGTAAACGTGAAAACGGAGCTGAAACAGTAGAAGACGAATTCTACATAAACACAATGAGATACTTGTCGCAAAATGTAACAGCAGATGGTGCAACTAATCATCTTTTCACAAAGGTGAAGACGTATTCTTTGCATTCCGTTGACACACAGTTTTTCAAATATATCTTTCGATTTAAGGCGATTACAGTTTCCCGTGCTGTATGTTTTCGATATGAGCATTAACAAGGCACAGGGCCTCCCACTTCGTGAGGCAATTATTTAACGTCCCGGTAACACCGGGCAGTGCAGCTAGTCAACTATAAAGCTGATATGGCGAACCACGAGGAAAAGGCGGAAACATTCGAGGCCAACAGTTGCTGATACCCTTGTAGCTACCGCAACAGAACTGAGCAGAACTCTGCGGGCTGTATTTGTGGTAAAAACAGTGAAGAGGCCACATAACGCAACCACTTGGTGCAACTGCTCGACAGAAGATACCGTCGATGCTGCAACATCATGCCCAGAGTTTGCTGACTACGTGGACAGCCGACCTCCGTCAGGAGAAGGCGACTTAAGAGGAAAATGAAGAAAAATCCATCGTCCGACCAGGATTCAATATCACGACCTTTCGATCTACAGGTACGCTTTATTGCTAGACCACCAGGCACAGCATAAATCCTGGTCACGCTTTGCAGCTTTCTGGAGTTGCGGCGGTTGTTTACCTTACTGGTTTTCCAGGCAGATACTGCCTGCTCTGCAGCTGTCCAGCTCTTACCTCTCATCTTTGCCACGGGATGTCACTCCAAATGCCAATTAAATGAGGAACAGTAGACAATACACGCACACTCGTCATTACTTAGCGGTAATCAATTATATACATAAAGCTAAATCCGTCTGTCCATCGCTGAAAATCATATCAAAATCCCTAAAGTAGTTCCTGGGGGTAGCGTGAGCATAAGGGCAGAAGCCGTGGTGGACGACTTTAATTTATAATTTGTGCAGATAAAAGCACATTAAACGTTAAAATGTCGGCTCAACCACATACTTACACTGCAGAAAAGACTCAGATTTATGCGTATCGAAGTCTTTAACATCAAAACTATGATAGTATAATCTCTAAAAGCGATCAAGGCTAAATATAAATAACAATATTAAAATAGTAAGGTCAATTCATGTCCAATGGTGTCTTCTTAAGATGTACCTCCACATCTCTGACAACTGACAAAACAGACAAAAATGAAATGGCGTCTGCTGACGTGAGTATTCGCAGCGCCATACTAACATCCATCCGTGTGCATGGCCTGTGTATCTCCAAGAAAGCCACACTCTGAAGACAAAAACTGACTCATGATTTTATAGATACGAGAGCTGTCTGACGCCACTCGCCATGAGTCAGCTGGGACGTATTACATGAATAATTGGGGTGAAAGGAATGGAAAGGGCATTGGGTGGGAAAGGGATGGGAAGGAAATAAGGATTTCCGGCTGCACAAGGCATTGCGCCAATGCAACGGCGAGAGTAGAAAATTTTTGGTAAACTAGTGTAACCTGGTCATTTAATTTGTTTTGGTATGAAATTTAGCCCAACTTTACCTCCCACTCTATAAAAGTCTACGTATCACCAAAACTATGTATTCACAAACTGTTATCCAACTTACACTCGTATACCAACCTTTGACTACAAAGAATCTAATCTGAAGTGAACTGTAACTGATCTGAATGCAGCTTGCCTTTGTAGTAAATGCGCAACAGAAATAAAACAATTACCTGGTCCCAATAAAAATTTCCACTTACCTCTCGTCTTGACAACATTGCTGCAGATTTCTCGAAAGCACATACAGCAAACAGCAACCAGGCAGCTGCTAAGCCGAATTTCTGTTTCTAAATGCATATGAGGTAAATCGTAATGATGAACAGTGGGTTGGGGAGAGTAACTATTGTTACTGAATGATATTCCAAAACATCGATTTTAGATGGAAGTATATAATCAAAAAAAGATAGAGAAGTTCGCGTGACCTTCACACACAACATTTTTGTGAACAATACTACGCTTAACAAAGTGAACAGTGATTTAAAAAGAATACAATGTTACCAGAGAATTTCTATAAAAAACCAAATTGCTTTATCAGTTAATATGTTACTGCATGACTCAGGGAAGCAAAGAGGATGGTCGGAGGGGGGTCTTTCCCTCAGCTCTGAGAAAGTTAAGTGAGTGACAGTAATCATTCCAACAAATTACATAGGCAGCGCTGCAGTCTTCCCTCGAACTTCGTCTCTTTAAAAACAGTTACATTATACAAAATTTATATTCCTTTCACTTTTCGTTGTATATATCCCATTCATCCTTTCTGTCATTTCTTCAACTAACAGATACAATTACAAGTCCACACAGGTTACTAAATACGTCCATCACCTACCACAGTTAAACTAAGAAAGTATCAGAGTGCTCAGACGCAAATACTTATGCCACAGCAAGACTAAAGACTGTTTAACAGTAACGTCACTTGCTCTGTCTCTAATGTGCACATCGGTGACATGCAAAAACTCGGAACCGGATGCTCCGCTTCTCTTGAAATGTTATCTTAACCGCTTCGGCCATCCAAACACGCTTTCCATCAGACCCAAATACCGAGCTACCCGGCGCCCTTAGGAGTTCGGAAGTTGGTGGTGCATCAGCAGTGAAAGCATCAAAGAGCACAGTGTGTTACACTGAGGCGACAAAGGTCATAGGACAGCGCTATGCACATAGACAGGTGACGGTAATATCGTGTACGCAAGGCACAAAAGGGCAGAGCATTTTCGGAGCTGTCATTTGCACTCACATCTTTCATGGGGAAAGGTTCCTGACTTGATGGTGGCCGCACGTTGATAATTAACAGACTTTGAACGCGGAATAGTAGTTGGAGCTAGGGGCGTATGACATTCCATTTCGGAAGTCGTTAGGGAAGCCAACATTCCAAGATCTAGAGTGTGAAGACATGCTGAGAGTATCAAATTTCAGACATTACCTCTCACTACGGACAAAGCGGTGCCCGAAGTCTTTCGGTTAACTACCGAAGCGACCAATGTTTAAGTAGAGTTATCAGTGCTAACAGACAAGCAACATTGCGTGAAATAATGTGGGGCTTACGACGTAAGTGGAGATGGGAGGATTCGAGTGAGGCGCAGACCCACGAAGCTACGGACACAAGTTGTCAACAAGACACTGTGCAAGCAGGTGGTGGCTCCATGTGATGTGAGTTCTACATCTACATCTATATCTACATTTATATCGGCAAGCCACCCAACGGTGTGTGGCGGAGGGCACTTTACGTGCCACTGTCATTACCTCCCTTTCCTGTTCCAGTCGCGTATGGTTCTGGGGAAGAACGACTGCCGGATAGCCTCCATGCGCTCTCGAATCTCTAATTTTACACGTGATCTCCTGGGGAGGTGTAAGTAGGGGGAAGCAATATATTCGAAACCTCATCCAGAAACGCACCCCCTCGAAACCTGGACAGCAAGCTACACCGCGAAGCAGAGCGCCTCTCTTGCAGAGTCTGCCACTTGAGTTTGCTAAACATCTCCGTAACGCTATCACGCTTACCAAATAACCCTGTGACGAAACGCACCGCTCTTCTTTGGGTCTTCTCTATCTCCTCTGTGAACCCGACTTGGTACAGATCCCACAATGATGAGCAATACTCAAGTGTAGGTCGAACGAATGTTTTGTAAGCCACCTCCTTTGTTGATGAACTACATTTTCTAAGGACTCTCCCAATGAATCTCAACCTGGCACCCGCCTTACCAACAACTAATTTTATATGATCATTCCACTTCAAATCGTTCCGCACGCATACTCCCAGATATTTTACAGAAGTAATTGCTACCAGTGTTTGTGCCGCTATCATATAATCATACAATAAAGGATCCTTCTTTCTATTTATTCGTAATACATTATATTTGTCTATGTTAAGGGTCAGTTGCCACTCCCTGCACCAAGTGCCTATCCGCTGTAGATCTTCCAGCATTTCGCTACAATTTTCTAATGCTGCAACTTCTCTGTATACTACAGCATCATCCGCGAAAAGCCGCATGGAACTTCCGACACTATCTGCTAGGTCATTTATATATGTTGTGAAAAGCAATGGCCCCATAACACTCCCCTGTGGTACCCCAGAGGTTAGTTTAACGTCTGTAGACGTCTCTCTATTGAGAACAACATGCTGCGTTCTGTTTGCTAAAAACTCTTCAATCTAGCCTCGCATCTGGTCTGATATTCCGTAGGCTCTTACTTAGTTCATCAGCCGACAGTGCAGAACTGTATCTAACGCCTTCGGGAAGTCAAGGAAATTCGCATTTATCTGGGTGCCTGTATCTAATATTTTCTGGGTCTCACGAACAAATAAAGCGAGTTGGGTCTCACACGATCGCTGTTTCCGGAATCCATGTTGATTCCTTCAGAGTAGATTCTGGGGTACCAGAAATGACATGATACCCGAGCCAAAAAAAAAAAAAAAAAATGTTCTAAAATTCTACATGCACCTGACTGTGTCTCCTGGCCCAACTGAAACGATCATTGACGAAATGGTTAAGTTCGGCTACATCGCGACCATTTGCAGCCATCCATTGACTTCATGTTCCCAAACAAACATGAAATTTTTATGGATGACAGTGTGTCATGTCACCGAGCCACAGTTGTTCGCGATTGGTTTGAGGAACATTCTCAACAGTTAGAGAGAATGATTTGCCCATTCAGATCGCCAGACATGAATTCTATTGAACATTTATGGGACATAATCGGGAGGTCAGTTCGTGCACAAATTCTGCACTGGCAACATTTTCGCAACTACGGACGGCTATTGAGGCAGCGTGGCTTAATGTTTCTGCAGGGAACATACAACCACTTGTTGAATCCACGCCACGTGTAGTTGCTGCATTACGACAGGCAAATGTTGGACTGACACGATATTAAGACACATCCCATAAAGAACATTTTAAACCAAAGGGAAATGCTTGCGAATACGCTCAGCGCTCTTAGACTCGCAGCATTATTAGAATTCTGAGAATTGCCAATGTTAATAGCACGCTGGAATGCAGCGGACGCATTTCTGCGAGACCTAAAATGCAGAGAACAGAGCTGATGTGTTACAGAGAGATTCTTTGTAAAATCAAGGCATTGTTGTGAACCGCCATGGCGAAAATTTTGATCTCAGGGAAGTTTAGGTCATTAATATTAACGAATCACTGTTCAGATTCATAGCGAGAGATTAATGACTTCAACGAGGTTTCAGCTTTAGCCGAAAAGTTGCAGTTCCATTGACGAATCAACTAGATTCTCCAGCAAGCTGTATAACCACTGTATTATTCAAAGTATAGCAGACAATTGTACCCGTTCAGGATACTAAACTCAAGAAGAAAAAAATTACTATGGCAACTACAAGCATTTTGAATGTTCCAAGACTTCTTACGTCACTGAATACAGTTGAATCCTTCTGCAGAAAACTTCAAGTATGATTCTATATCTGGCACTTAATACTTTCCGTGAGATTATTGTCGACCAGTAGGAAGTTATTTCAAGTTAGCGGCCATTTCTTTACTTTCATTCCTTTTGAGAGGATGGTGTAGGTCGTATAACTAATGGACACCGGCTGAGCCGGCCGTGGTGGCCGAGCGGTTCTAGACGCTACAGTCGGAAACCGCACAATCGCTACGGTCGCAGGTTCGAATCCTGCCTTGGGCATGGGTGTGTGTGATGTCCTTAGGTTAGTTAGGTTTAAATAGTTCTAAGTTCTAAGGAACTGATGACCTCAGACGGTAAGTCCCATAGTGGTCAGAGCCATTTGAACTACTTGAACACCTGCTGAACTGGAAAGAAAACAGAATTTAGGACACATGTTGACTAGAAGAAGGGGTCTGTTGAAATGACACACCCTGAGGCATCAAAGAATAGTCAGTTTGCTGAGAGAGGGAGGTGTAGGGGGAAAACCCTAGATGCGACCAACGCTTTACTACAGCTAGAATGTTGAAATGAATGTAGATTGTTTGTGCATAGGCTTCGACTCCCGTAGTTTGTTAGTAAATCGTTTTTCTGGGTCTGGTTCCGCATCACGTTTTAAAGTAATTGTCAGTGAATAAAACCGATATTTTGGCCAGAGTTGCAGTCGAACATCCTCCGTGTCTGCTCGTGGTTATAGGTGGCCATGTTACACAGAGTCGAGGAGTCTTGCACTGGATAGAACTGCATCATGTCAGACTCCAAACTGAATCCAGTAATAGTAATGACGCAATGAAATGTGAGATAATGTGTTTATCACAGATTCTCCTCGTTGGCCAGAGATAAGGTGTGTAGGAAGCTGACCTGGGTGTGCCGCCTTTATCTCAGTGTGCATCTGACGCGTCACAGCCCACGACGCGTGCTCGGTGGCTTAAATACGGCGTCGCAGCGACACGGCTGCTGTTTCCTCACACAGCGGCTTCCGACAGCTCCGGAAGCAGTTCGGGTCCTGACGAGTGCAGCCTACTTAGCTGCCTGTGGTAGAAGCTGTTTCCTTCTGGCTTTGCGTAGGGGCAAACACCGAGGAACCTTGGCGTTACAGGTCAGCAGTTTCTTTTATTGTCCACCACGCTTTATTTCAGTGTGTTACTTGTGTCGCCTGTGCTGCCGTTTTTATTGTGTTTAAGCCTTACTTTTATTAGTCTTCTTACTGGTTTGATGCAGCTTGCTATTACTTTCTCTCCTTGGCAAACCTAGGTTCCTCCTCAATTATTTGCTACATTAATTTCTGGCATTTCCTACATTTTTTTTCCATCTTCGGGTACCTCTAATAATGTGGTAGCTATTCCCGAATGTCTCAAAACATATCCTATCCTCCTCTCTCTTCTCAAAGTTAGTATTTTCCACATATATTCAGTGCCTCGTCAACTTCTCATTTTTCATCTTATACACACCTGGAAATTGAAATAAGAACACCGTGAATTCATTGTCCCAGGAAGGGGAAACTTTATTGACACATTCCTGGGGTCAGATACATCACATAATCACACTGACAGAACCACAGGCACATAGACACAGGCAACAGAGCATGCACAATGTCGGCACTAGTACAGTGTATATCCACTTTTCGCAGCAATGCATGCTGCTATTCTCCCATGGAGACGATCGTAGAGATGCTGGATGTAGTCCTGTGGAACGGCTTGCCATGCCATTTCCACCTGGCGCCTCAGTTGGACCAGCATTCGTGCTGGACGTGCAGACCGCGTGAGACGACGCTTCATCCAGTCCCAAACATGCTCAATGGGGGACAGATCCGGAGATCTTCCTGGCCAGGGTAGTTGACTTACACCTTCTAGAGCACGTTGGGTGGTACGGGATACATGCGAACGTGCATTGTCCTGTTGGAACAGCAAGTTCCCTTGCCGGTCTAGGAATGGTAGAACGATGGGTTCGATGACGGTTTGGATGTACCGTGCACTATTCAGTGTCCCCTCGACGATCATCAGAGGTGTACGGCCAGTGTAGGAGAACGCTCCCCACACCATGATGCCGGGTGTTGGCCCTGTGTGTCTCGGTCGTATGCAGTCCTGATTGTGGCGCTCACCTGCACGGCGCCAAACACGCATACGACCATCATTGGCACCAAGGCAGAAGCGACTCTCATCGCTGAAGACGACACGTCTCCATTCGTCCCTCCATTCACGCCTGTCGCGACACCACTGGAGGCGGGCTGCACGATGTTGGGGCGTGAGCGAAAGACGGCCTAACGGTGTGCGGGACCGTAGCCCAGCTTCATGGAGACGGTTGCTAATGGTCCTCGCCGACACCCCAGGAGCAACAGTGTCCCTAATTTGCTGGGAAGTGGCGGTGCGGTCCCCTACGGCACTGCGTAGGATCCTACGGTCTTGGCGTGCATCCGTGCGTCGCTGAGGTCCGGTCCCAGGTCGACGGGTACGTGCACATTCCGCCGACCACTGGCGACAACATCGATGTACTGTGGAGACCTCACGCCCCACGTGTTGAGCAATTGGGCGGTACGTCCACCCGGCCTCCCGCATGCCCACTATACGCCCTCGCTCAAAGTCCGTCAACTGCACATACGGTTCACGTCCACGCTGTCGCGGCATGCTACCAGTGTTAAAGACTGCGATGGAGCTCCGAATGCCACGGCAAACTGGCTGACACTGACGGCGGCGGTGCACAAATGCTGCGCAGCTAGCGCCATTCGACGGCCAACACCGCGGTTCCTGGTGTGTCCGCTGTGCCGTGCGTGTGATCATTGCTTGTACAGCCCTCTCGCAGTGTCCGGAGCAAGTATGGTGGGTCTGACACACCGGTGTCAATGTGTTCTTTTTTCCATTTCCAGGAGTGTATTTCAGCACCCTTCTGCAACATCTCACCTCAAACGCTTCATCAACATCTGTATCTACATACACACTCCACAAGTCACCTTACGGTGCTTGGCGGAGGGTGCCCTTTACTCTAATTTCTCGTATATTATCTTCATGGTCCTTACGCGAAATATACGTTGGCTGTAGGGTCGCTCTGCAGGCAGCTTCAAATGCCTGTGCTCTATATTTTCTTAATAGGGTTCCTCGAAAAGAACGTTTCCTTCGTTCGAGGGACTTCCATCTGGGATCCCGAAGCATCTCTGTAAAACTTGCGTGTTGTTCTAACCCAGCGGCTTGTTATTCGTACCTAATTCTAACAAATCTTGCAGCCCGCCTCCGAATTGCTTTGACCAGGTGTGGGGTCTAAACACTCAAGCAGTACCCAAAAATAGGTCGCACAAGCATCTTATATGCGGTCTCCTTTACAGATGAACTATACTTTCCTAAAATTCTCCCAATAAACCGTAATCGGCTACTCGACTTTCGTACCACAATTCTCACATCCATCTTCTACGTTTCAAGTACTATAACTAAGATGCAAGATTGTTAAAATTTGCCGTATTATTGGCGTAGACCATCAGTGAGTTATTATTATTAGCGACATAACAATAAGGCCATCATCCGTATTTACTGGCTCGTTTATATTGACCCGGTTGTAGTAATACAATACACCATCTTCGAGTCCGTCTATGACAATGGAGGATCACGTTGATATCGGAACTCATCACCATACTTTTGTAGAAAGTGCAGAAGACATCGCCGTCCGCAAAATTCCACATAACTTCTTATCGTCAGTGGTGTGTATGGTGGCAGCGCATCACCTCAACAATTGAGAACCGTAGGTGCCAAAGGAAAACCGTCACCGATTTTGAAATTGTGACATATATGCATGTACCTGACATTTGTTGAACTTATGGCGGACCAGCTTTATCTATATATGAACATTCATGAAAATCTGTCTCATCGAATTCTCGGATATTCATTTCTATATGGACCCAGGGCACAGAGCATAATTTTGTTGCTCTGCAGTGCTCCATTGTTATCTGAGATTTACAGTATAGTTTAGTGTCCACATCGTGTACGATGTCCGTACTTTACAACGTATCGTCAGTTTAATCTGTTCCTCAAGCCACATAACGTCCTTTATGAAAATTATTGCAACGAAGACCGCGAACTCTTGATATAGCTCATAATTACATGTATGGTCCATTTAGTGTCTCTTTTTTATGTTCTAATTCTAGCTTCACATAATTACAAGCTTTACAACTACGCTATATACGGAAATTTTGTGAATTAACGTTGATAATAAATATATTCTTAAATATTAGTTACTTTTTCATAACATAATGCGGATACATTATTTTTCATAGGAATTATAGCATGTTAAGACTTGGTTAAAAACAGTTCAGACCTACGACACTGGTGTTTGGTCTACAAATTTGATTTTCATGGACAACAATTTTTGATCATTGTGCCTATTATCCTCTTTTAGAAGTATGAGGATGGTCTGCTGTTTCACTGGAAGTCGGACTTTCAGTAAAATGACGTACAGTTATTGTGCAAAATTATGGTTCTCCAGACGTAATGAAAAGCTTTATATGCGTTGCCATATAATAGTAATGCAAATTCAGATTTAGGTTCCATGAGGTTTCCTAAATCATGTTAAGTGAGAGTCCTCATTCTGAACCAGTGTTCCTTCATTGATGACTTCGACGTTGAGGTGAAGTTCAACCTAATTAATCTTCAATCCCTCTTTCCGTCCTACGTTACAAACCAACGACGTAACCATTCAAGATCGCAGTAGATGCTCTCTTGCTGTGAAAGAACCTAGTAAACAAGATGATAGAGGGTGTAGTTCCGTATTCCGCCAGACAGCTCGTTACATAAAACGCACTGGAAGCAATAGCGTTACTGAAGAATTAAATTGGGCTCTTAGTTGGCGAGAGAAGGAAGATTCAGTTGGCTTTGTTTTTAAACTCTAATAACAGCCGTGTTTGGAGACTACATTATAGGAATTCAGATTTGCCTACTAAGCAAATAACTGTTGTTTATAAATGACACAATCACCGTGTTATGTGATGTTCAAAAGTGTAATTTGCGAAAGCAGTTCCCTTTGCAGGTGACAAGCTATAATTATACAATAATGTAAAGAGAGTTCAGTGGAACCCAGTAGTCCAGAAAATAAGAACTGAGTAAAGGTACCCAGTGACGGTAGTACAAAAGTGCTGAAATCAAATAACAGCTGTTTGCTTAAAGGGTAGCCTGAATTCCTATAAATGGATCAGTCAGATTCGTCATTATTTTTGTTAACTGCGCACATCTAGTCATGACAGACGTCTTCCAACTTCGTTAAGGAATTATTTAACAGGATTTAGTACATTTACAATAACGAATAGGGCTCCTGAGACTGTAGGTGACGCTCCAGTTCCTATTTTAGTTACAAATTGGCCATATTCTCAGTAGGTGCATATCTGGAATGCTGAAATGACATTGACTACCTTGAACAACTATAGCTGTTTAGAGTGACGGAACTATATTAATAGCCATGCATAATGCCCCAACTGATAAATCTGTGAAAAGAATATGAAGGCAAAACATAAAGTTCTCTGAAGCTGAGACACATATTTTTTCAAGGAGCGATCTGTTTCTTCCGAGAATAATACAGAGTTAACCGTAAACATACCGAGTCTGTATTGTGCCCACTATTTGGCGTTACGATGTAATGCCTTAAAAAGATGGAATCAGGGCAAGAAAAAAAAGCATTTGTGTGCTGAAAATGTGTGATGTTTAACTATTGCAACAGAGCAGTTTAGAACCGAGCGAGGTGGCGCAGTGGTTAGCACACTGGACTCGGAATCGGGAGGACGACGGTTCAATCCCGTCACCGGCCATCCTGATTTAGGTTTTCCGTGATTTCACTAAATCGTTTCACGAAAATGCCGGGATGGTTCCTTTGAAAGAGCACGGCCGATTTTCCTCCCAATCCTTCCCTAACCCGAGCTTGCGCTCCGTCTCTAATGACCTCGTTGTCGACGGGACGTTAAACACTAATCTCCACCACCAGAGCAGTTTACTTTCAGGAGGAATTATGGAAAAACGCCATATAAACACAGCGCTTTGTGTTCGTATCGACAGTTTAGGGGCACTTTTGTCTCTATAAACATATGGGGCACGGAACATCATCGTGAAACTGTGGCGAATGAACGAGAATCGCCGAAGGTTGAAGTTTGCTGTGAAATGTCACAAACGAAGCTGTATGAGCCGATTTTCGATCAGAAGACTGTGACAGATACCTCTTATCCTGATATGCTGCAGTTGTGGCTGTTTACACAACTGGCTGCTGAATCCGAGAATTTCAAAAAAATGGCTCTGAGCACTATGGGACTAAACTTCTGAGGACATTAGTCCCCTAGAACTTAGAAATAATTGAACCTAACGTACCTAAGGACATCACACACATCCATGCCCGAGGCAGTATTCGAACCTGCGACCGTAGTGGTCTCGCGGTTCCAGACTGCAGCTCCTAGAACCGCACGGCCACTTCGGCCGGCCGAGAATTTCATTTTCGAGCAAGACAGAGCACCACTTCGCTGGAGCATCAACGTTAGTTGCTGCCTAAACGACGAATCTCCGCATCGCGGAATTGGAATGATGTGAATCTGTCCCCTGCGATGACCATCGACAAGCTACATGAGCTATGGAAAGGACAATTTTTTGGACGAGTGTCGTGTGAGTAGAGGGAGACCCATTGATAATTTGTGAAGTGGAAAATGCAGACACGGTGAGTTCTATTAATGCATTGATCGTATCTGCACATGTGATAGTTGGGAAACCATGAAGCTATGAAAACGAATGAATCCTTTATAATAGTTCTGAATTTGTGCACCTAAACAACAGCAGCTCTGGTACTGAAATAAACATTTTACACGACACATTTTAAACACAAGAGTTTCACACATTATCTGTAATTATTGTGAGATAGACCGATGCGGCGTATGTTTTTTTATCGCTCTTGTCATTTTCGACTTTCCCTTCCACTCCTGATAAAGACAGTGCTTGAAGTTTTCAGATCGCTGTAGATAAGTAAGGCGTGCTTGTCATATGAGGAACAACACGAAAAAAATATCGAGCGCCAGTTATTTTCTAACTTTTATTTGGATATCGTTTAACAGAACGATGTGTTTCCCTACTTCATCAATGTGTATCACGCATCTTCAATGGGTTCCTCGCAGTGCCTTTGAAATTATGGATAATTACTTATAAACACAAGTGGCCAAACGTAAAAACATTCTCGCACTCATTCATAGACGGGGGTAGTGGCAGTGTGAGCTCTTTCGGACTCCGCAGCGAGGTCGCACAGTCCGCTTGCGGCAATGGTCGGTGGCTGTCATGTTTATACTCCACCCAGCCGAACATCGCGACCAACTGTACGCTTCATATCCTCCTGTAAAGTGTTTAGTGGTTATGCAAGCGTTCGCCCGAAAGTCCTACCTTTCTTTAGGTTTTCCTTACGGTCAGGGAATATCCAAGACAGTTGGTTGGTAGAGATGATCGATTTATGAGAACGAGACATTTCATCTATAGTACGATTCATTTTATTTTCTATTTTTATTTTTATTTTTGTAAATTCTGCTTTCTTTACAATTATTAGCGATTAAATTTGTCCAAGAGCTTTTGACACACAGAGAGTACAGATTCTTACGAAACACAACTGCCGCCTTATTCGCACGAAGTAATGAGTGCTGTGAATAAAGGAACTAAAATTGATTCCATATTTCTAGTTTTCCAGAAGGCTTTTGAATGGAGTATCATTTCAGTTCTGTGACTGTATTCGTGATTTCCCCCATTCATAGTAAGTGACGAAAAAACATCGAATTAATAATGTCTCATGTTTGCCAAGGGGGTGTTATAGGCCCTCTGCTTTTCCTAATCGATATAAACGATTTAGGAGACAACCTGAGCAGTCCCCCAAGACTGTTTATAGATGATACTGTTATTACTGCGTAGTAAAGTCATCGGAAGTACAAAACCAACTTCAAAAGGGCCCAGCCAAGATATCTCTATGAAGAGAAAGGTGGTAAATGGCTCTGAATAATGATAGGTGTGAAGTCATCAACATTAGCGCTAAAACAAATGCATTTAATTTCGTTTACACGATAAATCGCACAAATTTAAAGGCTCTAAACTAAAGTAAATACCTGGGGATTACAATTATGAACAACTTAAATCGGAAAGATCACATAAATAATGTTGTGGGGAAGGCGAACCAAAGACTGCGTTCTATTGACAGAATGCTTAGAACAGGCAACACAACTACTAAAGAGAATGCTTACAGTACGCCCGTCCGTCCTCTTCTGAATTGTGTGCGATCCGCGAAATAGGAGAGAAAGTGTCACGGATCTGATAGGCGAGATGGAATAGCAGTCATTAAAACAAGACGTGTTTCGATGCGGCGAGACCTTTTCACGAAATTTAAATAACCCCCTTTCTCCACCGAATGCGGAAATATTTTTTTGCCGCCCACGTGGATAGAAAAAAATGATCATCGCAATAAAATAAGAGAAATCAGAATTCGCACGAAAAGGTGTTCGTTTATCCTGCGCATCCTTTGAGAGTGGAAAGGTAGAGAAATAGTATGGAGGTCGTTCAGTGTACCCTCTGCCAAGCACTTAAGTGTGACAACTCTTGTAGACAATGATGTAGTTGTAGATAAAAATTTATATTTACATTGGGCATATAAGACTCCCTCGTACTTTCTGGTTTCTTTTTCAACACCAGACGACGCAACGGAATAATTTATAGCCAAGGTATATCTACCTTTAGTGCCTCGAAAAGAGCTATAATGACAAGGAAAATCAACGACCCACGTTTCCGATGAGCTGCTGCAACATCCACCTCACATAAAAGTCCCCAAGTTCCCGTCCGACTTGTGAGGCGGCGGGTAAAATGTATATAACTTTTAGTTGGTGGTTTATGTAGTTAGTGTTTGCAGTTCGCCGTCTTTCTCACTCGAGCCTGCCAACTATTTTTGTGGTCAGCCAGAAAATGATGGAGAACGTACTGATCATAGTTCCCAGTCTGCACGATCACATTCTTGTCTAGCCCACTGAAAGAAATGTTTCTATTCTCTTTCTGCTTAGCGGAACCAGGAATATGATAATAAATGAAGGTATAAAGTTGAAGTTCATACACACATTTAGTAAAGTATCTCACTCACAATTCGAAAGTGAATATGTTCAAGTGACCGTACATCCTTTATACTAAAAAGTATTGTTATCAGTTCAGAGGCGAGCTCTACGATACGTTGTCTTTCACCCTGACTACTAATACTCAAATAAATGTTCCAATTACATACTCGCCACAAAAGTGGAAGTAATAGCCACCACTTGCCACGCCAATTTGAAGAATTCAGAGCCGGCACACTAACAGATACTTCACAAATCTAAGCGATCCAGGATGGTGTACACAGTATCAGCTATTACAGAAAATACGCGTTTTGTCACAGTCCTTCTCTGACGTCATCCGAGGCAGAGCGCAATCCGGCGTTTGACAGACGCGGATCTTCCAGTGGCTTAGTCCGAAGTGAACTTTCTTCCTATTTTTTTTCCGTTATTGCATTTCAATTCCCCCGCCCGAAGGGGTGAGGGGCGGGCTGAAAGCAGTGTAATAGGCCGCTCTAAAATCTACAGAAAAGTTGAAAAACATAATGATAATATAACAAAACAATAAAAACAGGTGATAAAACGGAGACATTGTAAAGAAACTGTAAAATGGCGGTACGTTGCGAAATTTAAAATATAAGAACACGGCGTTGACGCTGCGGATGAAGACACACAGTAAGTAGACAGGCACAAAAAAAAAAAAAAAAAAAAAAAAAAAAAAAAAAAAAAAAAAAAACACGGCGGCAGTCTGGTTTCTGTTGGCACTAGATAAGAAACACAACTAGCGACAGTATATTAAAAAACTAAAAACCCGTCTCGATTGCGAAAAAAGCACCTAGTGTTAAGTGTTAACCCAGGTTTCAGCGTAGATAACTACACCTTCTTCAGAACAACAATAAAACCCACAAGTGCCTAAGTAGTCCTTTGTCAATGATGAAAAGAACACCATAGCTGTACACTTACAAACAAGAAATAAAAGGAAAACACAAACAGTACATACGTACAAAGTCAAAACCACTACTTAACTTAATGGTGTACGCTGCACCTCACACCGGCCTATGTTCGATGGGCCATGACCAGCCATAAACTGCAGCTACAAATGGTCGCTCACTTACAAGCCTGACCCGCTATCTATGCACATGCGCAAGACAAGGGAAGTTACTTGAATGCGCATGCATATACGAATACGAGAAAGTTTATACATGGATCGGGGCTAAATAGCCCATATATTCCCAACCGTGGATCAACGTATATCAAAGAATGAAATGGATAGAAGAAGAGACTGGCTACATAAGAAATGAAACCTACAAATAACCGCACACGGTTGCTTATTCTAGTAAAGAAACCTGTATACGAAGCTACCTATGAGAACAGGAGGAACTCTTAAAAACTATACCTAAAGCCAGTAGTTAGTCCTGGGGGGGGGGGGGGGGGGGGGAGGTAGATGACGAGACGTAATCTAAAGACGTCGTGGTAATAAAGATATAGGGATGAAACGTGTGGTGTTCAACGGGCTAAAATCACCTTCATCGTAAAAGGAAAATGAGGATAAAAAGAAAGAAGATGAAGAGCTTGACCAACCCCGCTCGCCAATCAGCGCGCGCATGTGATAATCACCAGATCATCAGATTTACAAGTATGAAGAACAAAGCAAATGTACGAAACCTTCAAAAAAATTTCTATCTCTTAGTAGGAGTTGGTCATTGAGGATATTGTCTTTAACATGTTACAGATGCTTAAAGATCTGCATTTCTTCCAAAATATCCAGTTTTAAGCCCTTAACCTCGGCATGAAGTAACTCGATATTAACTGGAGGGCTCAGCGCATGAGCCGTTTGCACAAGGTGTTCCGCATAAGTAGAGCCCTTAGTACCGTCACCGCTTCTAGTAGGAATATTCTCTTTATACCTGAGACCCAGAACTCGCCCCGTTTGTCCGATGTAAAATTTTGGACAATGCCCGCATGTAATTTTATATACTCCTGATTGGGAACGTTTATCGCTCTTACTCTGCAAGGAGTGAATTAAATTCCTATGTAACCTATTATTAGTAGAATAGGCGACTCTGAAATTATGGGCTTTGAGTAAACGCCCTAATTTGTAACTTATATTGCCTACGTAAGGGATAGATATCGTTGCCACCTGTTTGTCATCTAACACATCTCCTAGGGTGGAAGACGTAATATTACTTTTATTTATTTTCTTGTTATACATCTGTCTTAGCAACTGAAGCCTATAGTCATTATTTATAGCAATATTCTCAAGTGTGACCAGTTTCTACCGCATCTGGTGCAAGACGGATAGCTGTAACTCGGTGAATATTAGCATGAAAAAAGACCATCTTATGGGCGTACGGATGGGCCGAGTCTGCAGGTATAAGATTGACAGAAAACGTGTTTTTCCGAAAAATATTAAATTAAATGCGGTTGTCAACCACGGTTAAAGTGAGATCCAAAAAATTTAATGACCTATTATCGGATTCTCGCTCAATTGTAAAACTGATATTATGGTGAAGCTCATTAAAAATCGAAAAAAATATGGTCTACATCATTTTGAGAACCATCAATGATTAATAGAATGTCGTCAACATATCTTTTGTAACATTTTATTCTCCTAATAACCTCTCTGCGCAGACGCATGAAGGTGGCGTGGCGCTACAAGCAGTGAACTCGGGAAGTCCCGGCACACACGCCCGCCTCTGTTACGCATCAGACTGATCGCTGACCAGGGAAAACGTGCTTAACACGAGGCTGCCGTCTTCTGCGCGCTCCGTTTGGTACGATGCAGTTTCGGAAACGATTTCGAAAAAGCGGAAAAGATACAGGATCAATCACACGCCTGGCTCACTCTGCGACTACTGCCACGTTAATGAAGAAATAGCATTAGGCTTCCGTGGTCGCATGGAAATGGACAACGAAGGGACTGGTGCCATGAACCGCACGGCACCGTATATAATTGAAATAGCGTGCATTTTAAAGCAGAGTTTTCGATATTTTACGAAATGAAAAAAATCTAAAAGGCAGAATGAAAGTAATGAAAATATATCTGAAACATGAAGAAGTAGCACTGCACTTTCTCTAAAATATGAAGTAACTGTTCTAGTGGAAACATATTTGGATGACACAAACATTAGATGTAGGATATGCGTATAGGTTTAGAGGTCTGTTGGATTGTAACTGTAGGGAAAGAGCTGATTTTTGGGTGGACTGAGGGGAGCTTGATGGCCGAGCGGTTGTAGGCGCTTCAGTCTGGAACCGCGCGACCGCTACAGTGGCAGGTTCGAATCCTGCCTCGTGCATGGATGCGTGTGATGTCCTTAGGTCAGTTAGATTTAAGTAGTCCTAAGTCTAGGGGACTAATCACCTCAGATGTTAAGTCCCATAGTGCTCAGAGCCATTTTGAGCCATTGAGGGGAGACAGAAAAGGAGTAGGAGACTTCGGTGTGAGGAAGACAGTAGAATGAAGAGGAGAGTGGGAGCGTAAGATGGAAATAGAAGGGGTAGGCTTGATAAAGTGTGAGAGAGGTGGGTTCAAAAACAGTTCAAATGGCTCTGAGCACTATGGGACTTAACATCTTGGGTCATCAGTCCGCTAGAACTTAGAACTACTTAAACCTAACTAATCTAAGCACATCACACACATGCATGCCCGAGGCAAGATTCGAACCTGCGACCGTAGCAGTCGCGCGGTTCCACACTGAATCGCCTAGAACCGCTCGACCACACCGGCCGGCAGAGAGATGGGGAAAGATGGCAGTTGGTAATATTGTGTCCCTAGTTGATAAGGCACATCGAAGACGTTACAAACATTTATTAAATGGATAAAACACGATTGCACTATATAGATGATGAATAATTATGTACATATCTTTTACACGTCTTTTATACACGGCAGTTCTCTGTTCCAGCAGTTTTCTGGTTTATTCACTCGATAGCTGTGCTGTTACCATGAGAAATCGCTGGATATCTGTTAATATATTTGTAGAATCGTGTTATGCCCTTTTGTTCTCAATGCAAGCCTTCCGAGATCTGGGTGGAATTCGGTGTGCGGTGTCTTAGAATATGCGCGGATGTTCCTATTTGAGGGATGTTGAGACGAGGGAATGTGCCAACAAAGTACAGAGGTGTCATTGAGTCGAGATGGGAATTTGATGAAATGACAGAGTATCCTTGTAAGAGAAAGAACGGTCGTGGAAAGCGAGGCGGAATGCACGGCGTTGAGGTATTTCGAGGAACTGACAGAAGTTGGGTGGAACGAATACCCATACGACATTGGCATAGCAAAGCAGAAGTCGGATCAAGGGTTCGCATGCGTGAAGGATAGTGGTGGGACGCAATTCCCCTGTTTTTCCTGGTAGTTGTTTTAGTCTATTGGGCGCTTTTGTTGAATTATTAGTAGGTGAGGTTAGGATGTTAGTTTTAAAAAAAATTACTGGGCAGGAAAAGCTTTCAGTACGGGAACGGGGTGCAGAACAAGGGTTTGCTTTTCACACAGCGTTTCCTTACCTCTATAAATACAATTAGATCCTCGTTTATATATAGTTTACAAAAACACACACTTACACTCAGTTACTTTTGTCGTGAACCCCGAAGCCTGCAAAAAGCTTACCTAACACAGCGTCCGCGTCCAAAGACCCCTTGCAAAATATCTGCTGGATGCTGATGCCCGTTCTTCTTTTCCTTTTTCCAGACTGTAGATGGCGCTGCTTCTGGACTCCTGGATCGGCGACTTGGTCGTCGTTTTGTCGGCGGCCTTGCTCGCTCTTTACCTGTGGTTCTCCAGTAGCTACAACTACTGGAAGAAGAAGGGAGTGCCGTACGTGGAACCTACTCTCCCGTTTGGAAACTTCACGAGAACCTTTCTCGGCAGGGAAGCTCTCGGTGTGACCATACAGAAAATATACAATCGACTGCCAAGTAAGTTATTTACGGAGAATTTTCATTATGCGTTATTAAGTGGGATTATTATATCAGCTGTGTTAGTTCTTGCATCTTTTTTGCATTTTTTCCTGGAATTAAATTTCCCGCCCGGGATTGCGAGCTTTTCGTGGAGATGAATCACTTATCTTTTGTATTCAGGACGTGTTGAGAAATCAATGTTCGTACAGAGTAGGCTAAGAATCATAGGGCGTACTTTATCGGCAAGTTTATAGTCCTCAAGAGACGTTTTGCTACACTCTTGATCCGTGAGCTGAGTGAAACGTGTGCTGCTAGAGCCCAGTTACACGTTCCTTAAGCGCGTAAGAGACTGTGGAGGTGATGAGACTCCCTAAACTCGCTATCCCCAACCTGTGTGCTAGATGTTGCGCGACAGCACCGACGGCAAATCTATATGCGTGCGTGATAGCGGATAGGATGTCACACGAATTATGCCGAGAGAAGCATTCGCTCACACGTGTGCTTTCAAACTTTGAGACCGCCTATAGCTGTGCATTCATAAGCTCTCGCGGTGTGCCATCAAAATGTTGTCGCACTCGACTGTCGATTATTTAGCAAAGTCGATCACGAACACTAGCAAGAAACTCATTGCTTCATTAGCTGGAAATATGTACCATGTAATTTCAGTAAGTTAAAACATAAGACGTGTTTCTAGTAATAGCACTTCACTACTGATTGCTTGCTGATTCCGTAGATAGCGCACAATTCTTCCGAAATAGAAGAAGTCCGTATTTTGAATGTTGAAATCAGTTAAATTTAGCTCGCCATATTTTGCTACCATGAATTGATGACCTATAACGACTAAAGATCCTAATAAGATCATTGGTCTCATGGGAGACCTATTCCTTCAGCTAATTCCAAAACTGTGTTAAGTATCAACAAGAGAATTTATGATTAAACAACAGAATTCCCTTAAATGATCGTTTTGAAAAGTAACGTTCATTAACCAAAGCTACACACCGAAAGAATATGTTTTAATCAGTAAATTGGAACCTGAGTGCTTCAGGTGAGTTATTATTGATAAAATAACAATCACAATGTCAAATTCTTCATTGTTGTTGTGGTATTCAGTCTGAAGACTGGTTTGATGCAGATCTCCATGTTATTCTGTCCTGAGCAGGCCTTTTCGTCTCCAAATAATTAGTGTAACCTACATCCTTCCGAATCTCCTTACTGTATTCAACTCTTACTTTCACTCTACGATTTTACCCCCCCCCCCCCCCCCCAACTTCTCTCCATTGCTAAACTGGTGATCCCTTGATGTCTCAGAATGCGTCCTATCAACCGATCCCTTCTGATAGTCAGGCTGTGCCTCACAAAATTTTTTCCCCGTAATTCTATTCAGAACCTCCACATTAGTTATGTAATTTACCCGTCTAAACTTCAGCATTTTTCTGTAACATCACATCCACGCTCCTATCTGTAGACGCCAGTTTTGTTTCTCCATAAATTCGTAAATATTACAGAGTATCAAACTCTAAGGCCGGTTTTGGAATCAACAGAAAAATTCCTATAAGATGAGACATTTTATACATCATTTCACTGTCGTTTTAAATTTGGTAAAAATTACACTTTATGTGTTTCATTAATAAAACAGAAAGATTTGTCGAAGGAATAGATGATATACACATCACGACTTCTGTAATATACAAAGGACAAACTCTTTTACTTATAAACTAACATAAACTGAATCATTGGTAGCCATAAGACAGATTACTTCCACTACTAAGTACATATTTATACTTTGTTGTTGAGACGTGACATGCCCTAAAATGGTGGGGAGAGCCATTCTTACATATAGATGTTTAAATGACGCCACAGACTGTTCACGTAACTTTCAGGTGATCATGTGACCGACAAATCGAGTATTTTTGCGATTGTCTACCAAAGTTAGATTGGCACCAATGAACAAACATGGCCGAGGCCCGATTTTCGTTGGCGCTGTAAATTCTTTTATTATGTTTGAAGTTGGGGACATTCATCAGGCAAATAACTGTCACGTTTGATGTTGAACCTTCAGATATCCTTTAATTTGCACAATTCACTTCGCTACTCGTTTCGGTCACATGACCATTATCAAGCATGAGCTGGCATGAACGGTTGGAAAGTTATAACATAATAAGAGTACTTTGCCCTTTCTGAGCCCAGAATAGTAGTAAAAAAAATTACAATAATAGCTGTGTACAATTCTGTTATCTTTGTTTACTAATAAATGTCCTAATATGGATAAAGCTGCTGATTATTGGCTGGTACAGCCAACACAGTGGCAGCACAAGTCAACCTTGAGACCAAATTCCTACAAAAGAACTGCAGTCAGGCTAATTAACTCATCGTGTTATCACATCCTAAAGTTTTATATCAGAAATTAATTGTTTATGAACGTCGAGGTTGGGATGTTCAGATGTTCAAATGTGTGTGAATTTGTAAGTGACCAAACTGCTGAGGTCATCGGTTCCTAGAGTTGCACACTACTTAAACTAACTTATGCCAAGAACAACACACGTACACATAGCCGAGGGAAGACTCGAACCTCTGGCGGGAGGGGACGCCCAGTCAGTGACATGGCGCCTCTAACCGCGCGGACACTCCGAGCGTTCGAGGTAGGGAGACGCCAGTGTGTGTCAACGAAGCACACAGAACGCGTGAATGTTCTAGTTGAACAGTAGGAACTGAATCAGTCTTTTTTTTGACATCAGAAGTACAACTTAGCTGCTGGTGACTCTTGTATGGTCGTGGTCCATCAAACATTTTTGTTGCTGGCGTCTTGTCGAGAGTGGCGCTGATCATCTTCAGTGGTGCCCTGTTTTCCCTGACTCTTGCCGACTGACGGATCGAACGTCGGAGAGCGAAATAAATACTGCGAAAAAACTTAAATTAAAAATTTTAAAAAACCTGCACACAGAAATACTCTAAAAGTAAAAGAAATTATATATATTGCCCCTTTAAGTTGATCCAAGCGTCGTCGCGTAGGGGGACGCTAAGTACATTAAAAAAAACATGTATCAGCATCTATCGTTTGTGGAAGAGCACACTTCCGCTATTGTTGGGTATAAGCCTCTTCTGTTTGGCATCATCTCTTCCAGTCCCGTGCGTCCCCCATCCACTCCTCAAAATCGCTAGTGAAGTTTTAATTACTTATTATATAAAATATGAAAAACAAATCCGTATTTAATTAGGCTAACATTGTTAACGAGTAGAGTTACTCTTACAGTTACTTTTACATAATTGTATGCGAACTTTGTTTCATGCACTAATCTACCTTACGAGTCATATGTCCTGCAGTGGTTTGATGATAGGGCAGTAATTCACGCTTCATTAAAAGGCTAGCACGAATCTCACAGTCTGTGGCATGCGAAGCGTGGGGCGTGACGTTTGCGGCGACCAGAAGGGACAGTCGCG
Organism: Schistocerca gregaria; assembly: GCF_023897955.1. NCBI lineage: Eukaryota > Metazoa > Arthropoda > Insecta > Orthoptera > Acrididae > Schistocerca > Schistocerca gregaria. The sequence goes on from NC_064922.1 coordinate 873,870,142, forward strand.
TGAGGGCAGACGCCGTTGCCCATTGTGTCTGTATTGCGAATTTTTCCGAGTACATTATTTAAGACTGAAGCCCAACGATTTGATATTTTTATTTTGATATTTACCTACGTTGCCCAGGTAGCTTACGTATTTACCCGCGTTTCCCTGGTAGCTTACTTGCATTTGAATTTCATACTTTATCGTTTTTAGATCTATTCTTTTTTATTTTATTTATTTAACGTTACCCGACGCGACGACACTGGATCAAAACATTACAACTTATGTAACCGTAGGCTTCCGCGGCCGTTGTCAATGTTTTGACGTGAAATCTTTGTTCACGAATGTACCCGTGACGGACACCATGAACATCTTAGAGGAACGCATGGCACCTGACATCAACGAGCTAGTGCGCCACTGTTTGACGACCACCTATTTTAGGTGGAAAGGGGATTTTTACGAGCAGACGGACGGTGTTGCTATGAGTTCCCCTCTTTCGCCAGCTGCAGCAGACATTTTTATGCAAGCATTCGAAGAAACAGCACTCCTGTCCTCGCCATTAGGCCCGGAATGCTGGCTACGATACGTGGATGACACCTTTGTTATCTGGCCACACGGAGAAGAAGAGCTTCAGAACTTCCAGGAACATCTTAACCAGCAGCACAGCAAAATTCATTTTACCATGGAGATTGAAAAGAATGGGGTATTGCCTTTTCTCGACGTAGAAGTTTATCGTAAGCCAGACGGGAAGCTTGGACACAGAGTTTACAGGAAGCCCACCAACACGGACAGGTACCTGCATGCATCCTCCCACCACCATCCTATGCAAAAGAATTCGGCCCTGCGAACTTTAACTAAGAGAGCCTACAGGATCAGCGATGAATACAACCTGCAAGCTGAACTGCACAACCTCAGGACCATTTTTGGAGCTAATGGCTACGACATGAGGCTGATACGCAAAACCATGGCGCCGAAGGAGGAGGGCAACAGGGAAATACAGAACGAAGCACAGAACACCGCCGTGCTACCGTATGTACAAGGGGTTACTGAACGTCTGGGCAAAATTCTCCGTCGGGCAGGTATTAAGCCGATTTTTCGTAGCAACAACAAAATAAAAGACATTCTGGGCTCGACAAAAGATACAATTGACAAGTTTATGAAATCGAGTGTGAATGTGGACCGGTCTATGTAGGTGAGACTGGGCGTCCAATAAGCACGAGGCTAACTGAACATGAGAGATATATCCGCCTCAAACAATATAGCAAATCAGCGGTGTCAGAACATCATGAGCAGTGCAGGATGAACATCGAATTTCGAGAGGCCCGAGTACTGGCGAAACAGCCGTTTAGTTCGTGGAGGAAGATTAAAGAGGCTATAGAAATAGCCAAGCGACCCGATAATATGAACAGAGAAGACAGGTACAGGCTTCCAGCGTCTTGGCTGCCTGCTGTGACAGCTTTGCTGAAGGACAGCTCGCGCAAAGCAACAGGCGTGCGGTAGGCCACAGCGGAGGATGGTACACAGAGCGCTGACGCGGCCTAGTCGATACTAGGCAGTTAGTAAATAAAGCTACGCTGCAGTCGCCGCTAAGTCTCCTATTCGCCGATTTCCACCAATGGCAGGCAGTAAAGGAAACTCCAATGGAAAACGCCTATTTCCGCCCATAACAAGACGCAATGCAAACGCCAATAAAATGAACTCCTAGTACCCTTCCTCCTCATCCTCACATCCAATCACAACACTCTTCCATAGTATATATGCACCCACACTTGCGCTCATTCAGCAGCTAGCAACACACCCTGAGGAAGGCGTCTTGCAACAGACGCCGAATCGTTGGAATTTTATAAATGACAATGCGGTCTCTAACCCAGAAGGATTTTATTGTCATTACAACTTATATTAAACTTAAATGGGCAACATATTTTTCTTTGTTTTTAGAGGTTTTGTGTCGGAGTTTTTTTTAATCTTAAACCTTTATTTCATGCTTTTTAAACTTTGTATTTTACTCGTAGACACGGTACGATTGACACTCAATTCCCGCATTCACACAAATCTTTTTGGGACGAAACACGAAAACGCTACGCGAGATCGTTTTCACTTACATGATTTATGTGTTTCTTTTTTTTTTAATTCTCGCATGTATTCATTAACTATGTTTTAGTATACATTTAGCTAATTCAGGAAACATAAGCAGTAAGCACTAGCGATAATTCTAAATCAAGTCGGAAGAAAGGGGCTGCCACTGAGCTCTCTTGCAGTAGGCTGCCTATACGTCTTATAGCAAAATCATTTGATTTAGTACTGAACTGTAGATCACAAACATAACTACAAAAATTATCTGCGAGACAATATGTTTATCTTTTACAATTGATTCACAACCACCGTTTTCTGCTCCGTAGGTGCTGAAACAGGCCACTTCATATGACAAAAGACATCATTGTTGGTCCACCGTAAAAGATAAACATAGGTTCTCGTGGACTTTTATTTAGACATTTTTAAGCTCTACAGTCTGGTGCTACGTTGCTTGATGTAGCTCCTATGTATTAAGTCACGTACATCAAGAGAGAGCATTTTTTCTTAATTTAGCTGATGAAATTTAAATGACAGCACACACATTTAGGTAACTAGCTACGAATTATCCCGATTTCAAATACTAAAAAGCTGCATTACAATCGGACATTTCGTTTGGGAGCTACGCTGCCACAGATACACGCGTTAAACTTGTAACAACCTTCTGTTTGCATCGGCGGTTAAAAAATAGGCTTGGCGGATCGGCAGAGGTAGACTTGTTCCATGCCCCACTTCCACAGTTTTTAAGTTGCTCTCTGACGTCCTATCAATCAGTCGGCAAGTCCCAATGAAACGAGGGCTCCTCTAAAGATATCCAATGCAGCTCTACACGAAACGTCAGGAAAAAAAGCCCGAAAGATTCACAAGCAACAACCATGAACGGTCATGAAAGCCTTCATCGTATAATCGGTAGTAAAGATTACCACAAAAGCAAAAAGCGCGTTACACGATTAAATGTAACTTCTCATTTGTTACAAGAGTAGAGGCCACAACAACAGTAGATGAAATTAGAAAGGACAGAAAAACTGTGCATCAACAACGTATGAGTTTCTGTCACTTTTATGAAGAACACACACGATCATCAAGTTCGGGTATCTACGGAACTAGATACGGATTTTGGTGCCTTTTGTTACACAGCCACGAGCAGTATTTGGTGTCATTCATGCGACAGGCCTGATGATAACTACTACATTTTATCCATCAGCCACTGTTCCACAATCCTGAGCCCAAGATGGAGTTACATCATTTAGGAGGTGAGAAACTGAAGTGGAGCTGCTGGCAATGATGATGTTTACGTACAAGACTTGCCTGGTTTTTTTCTTCTTCTTTTATTTACAGATTATGAATTTCTGTTGTTCACTTGTCAGAAGTCCTGTATATAATACACAGCTGAGAAGGGTTTTCTGGATAAAAACAATCGACTGTGTACAATGGAAAATGGCTGTTTGTTACAATTATTTAAATTAAATATTTTATTGCATTCGATGATACGTCCTTCAAAAGAAGTTCTACCGTCTGCTAATCCATTTTTTCATCTTTAGTGACGGTTTCCTTTTCATATCGTTCACTGCCACGCTGTACAATGCAGTGACCACACAGAAAACAAGAACTGCTGATTTCCTTTCAGCACGCTATCCGCGCCGTACTCACCACGCTACACATTTCGTATTCGCTTTAGCGAGCGCTTCGTGGTGTGCAACTGGACGCTTAGTGATCAGCTATACTGCAACGGCCTCGTCAATTCGTTGTATCCTCTTTCTCATTTTCTACACTCCCCCCCATGAACCATGGACCTTGCCGTTGGTGGGAAGGCTTGCGTGCCTCAGCGATACAGATAGCCGTACCGTAGGTGCAACCACAACGGAGGGGTATCTGTTAAGAGGCCAGACAAACGTGTGGTTCCTGAAGAGGAGCAGCAGCCTTTTCAGTAGTTGCAGGGGCAACAGTCTGGATGATTGACTGATCTGGCCTTGTAACAATAACAAAAACGGCCTTACTGTGCTGGTACTGCGAACGGCTGAAAGCAAGGGGAAACTACGGCCGTAAATTTTCCCGAGGGCATGTAGCTTTACTGCATGATTAAATGATGATGGCGTCCTCTTGGGTAAAATATTCTGGAGGTAAAATAGTCCCCCATTCGGATCTCCGGGCGGGGACTACTCAAGAGGATGTCGTTATCAGGAGAAAGAAAACTGGCGTTCTAAGAATCGGAGCGTGGAATGTCAGATCCATTAATCGGGCAGGTATGTTAGAAGATTTAAAAAGGGGAATGGATAAGTTAAAGTTAGATATAGAGGGGATTAGTGAAGTTCGGTGACAGGAGGAGCAAGACTTTTGGTCAGGTGACTACAGGGTAATAAACACAAAATCAAATAGGGGTAATGCAGGAGTAGGTTTAATAATGAATAGGAAAATAGGAATGCGGGTAAGCTACTACAAACAGCATAGTGAACGCATTATTGTGGCCAAGATAGATACGAAGCGCACAACTACTACAGTAAAACAAGTTTATATGCCAACTAGCTCTGCAGATGACGAAGAAATTGAAGAAATGTATGATAAAATAAAAGAAATTATTCAGTAGTGAAGGGTGACGAAAATTTAATAGTCATGGGTGACTGGAATTCGGTAGCAGGAAAAGGGAGAGAAGGAAACGTAGTAGGTGTATATGGACTGGGGTTAAGGAATGAAAGAGGAAGCCGCCTGGTAGAATTTTGCACAGAGCACAACTTAACCATAGCTAACACTTGGTTCAAGAATCATAAAAGAAGGTTGTATACATGGAAGAAGCCTGGAGATACTGACAGGTTCCAGATAGAATATATAATGGTAAGACAGAGATTTAGGAACCAGGTTTTAAATTGTAAGACATTTCCAGGGGCAGATGTGGACTCTGACCACAATCTATGGGTTATGACCTGTAGATTAAAACTAAAGAAACTGCAAAAAGGTGGGAATCTAAGGAGATGGGACCTGGATAAACTAAAAGAACCAGAGGTTGTACAGAGTTTCAGGGGGAGCATAAGGGAGCAATTGACAGGAATGGGGGAAAGAAATACGGTGGAAGAAGAATGAGTAGCTTTGAGGGATGAAGTAGTGAAGGCAGCAGAGGATCAAGTAGGTAAAAAGGCAAGGGCTAGTAGAAATCCTTGGGTAACTGAAGAAATATTGAATTTAATTGATGAAAGGAGAAAATATAAAAATGCAATAATGAAGCAGGCAAAAAGGAATACAGACGTCTCAAAAATGAGATCGACAAGAAGTGCAAAATGGCTAAACAGGGGTGGCTAGAGGACAAATGTAAGAATGTAGAGGCTTATCTCACTAGAGGTAAGGTAGATACTGCCTACAGGAAAATTAAAGAGACCTTTGGGGATAAGAGAACCACTTGTATGAAGATCAAGTGCTCAGATGGAAACCCAGTTCTAAGCAAAGAAGGGAAAGCAGAAAGGTGGAAGGAGTATATAGAGGGTTTATACAAGGGCGATGTACTAGAGGACAATATTATGTAAATGGAAGGGGATGTAGATGAAGATGAAACGGGAGATACGATACTGCGTGAAGAGTTTGACAGAGCAGTGAAAGACCTGAGTCGAAACAAGGCCCCCGGAGTAGACAACATTCCATTGGAACTACTGACGGCCTTGGGAGAGCCAGTCCTGACGAAACTCTACCATCTGGTGAGGAAGATGTATGAGACAGGCGAAATACCCTCAGACTTCAAAAAGAATATAATAATTCCAATCCCAAAGAAAGCAGGTGTTGACAGATGTGAAAATTACCGAACTATCAGTTTAATAAGTCACAGCTGCAAAATACTAACCCGAATTCTTTACAGACGAATGGAAAAACTAGTAGAAGCCGACCTCGGGGAAGATCAGTTTGGATTCCGTAGAAATGTTGGAACACGTGAGGCAATACTGACCCTACGACTTACCTTAGAAGCTAGATTAAGGAAGGACAAACCTAAGTTTCTAACATTTGTAGACTTAGAGAAAGCTTTTGACAATGTTGATGGGAATACTCTCTTTCAAATACAGGGGTAAAATACAGGGAGCGAAAGGCTATTTACAATTTGTACAGAAACCAGATGGCAGTTGTAAGAGTCGAGGGACACGAAAGGGAATCAGTGGTTGGGAAGGGAGTGAGACAGGGTTGTAGACTCTCCCCGATGTTATTCAATCTGTATATTGAGCAAGCAGTGAAGGAAACAAAAGAAAAATTTGGAGTAGGTATTAAAATGCATGGAGAACAAACAAAAACTTTGAGGTTCGCCGATGACATTGTAATTCTGTCAGAGGCAGCAAAGGACTTGGAACAGCAGTTGAATGAAATGGACAGTGTCTTGAAAGGAGTGTATAAGATGAACATCAATAAAAGGAAAACAAGGATAATGGTATGTGGTCGAATTAAGTCGGGTGATGCTGAGGAAATTAGATAAGGAAATGGGACGCTTAAAGTAGTAAAGGAGTTTTGCTATTTGGGGAGCAAAATAACTGATGATGGTCGAAGTAGAGAGGATATTAAATGTAGACTGGCAATGGCAAGGAAAGCGTTTCTGAAGAACATAAATTTGTTAACATCGAGTATAGATTTATGTGTCAGGAAGTCATTTCTGAAATTATTTGTATGGAGTGTAGCCATGTATGGACGTGAAACATGGACGATAAATAGTTTGGACAAGAAGAGAATAGAAGCTTTCGAAATGTGGTGCTACAGAAGAATGCTGAAGATTAGATGGGTAGATCACATAACTAATGAGGAGGTATTGAATAGGATTGGGGAGAAGAGAAGTTTGTGGCACAACTTGACCAGAAGAAGGGATCGGTTGGTAGGACATGTCCTGAGGCATCAAGGATCACCAATTTAGTATTGGAGGGAAGCGTGGAGGGTAAAAATCGTAGAGGGAGACCAAGAGATGACTACACTAAGCAGATTCAGAAGGATGTAGGTTTCAGTAGGTACTGGGAGATGAAGAAGCTTGCACGGGACAGAGTAGCATGGAGAGCTGCATCAAACCAGTCTCAGGACTGAAGACCACAACAACACACTCCGTAATGATGCTCGCTGCATTCAACAGAACTCGGTCCAGGCAAATGGCGCTACTCACAGTAACGGCTCGAGGAGTGGACATAACTTTAACACATTCCGGCTATCACAAAAAATCTGTGAGTGGATTATATAATGGAATAAATATTAATATCACGTACCAGTATACAACAACACATTAAGCGTATCAGTCTCGTCAGTAATTTAATTTTTAGTTTCGTAGTGAAACAAAGATACCGTAGTGAATGGAAAGACAAATGTACGTCACATCCAATGTAAGATGCAGCTGCATGAAAAATATTGATGTTGCGGTCACCAAATAAGCCTGGTGTCGAACATAAACGTGCCAACCCTCTACCACAGAATGAAGGTGCTGTATTGAAGTGGCTTGCTAAGCATTCAGTAAACAAATAGCTTCGTCTCAGGTTAAAATGAGACTATAGAGTATAATGGTGGCACCAGAGACTAAGATACAATTAAGAACAATAGCCGTGCGTGTTAAGGCGGTGCATTCAGGAAGGTGAAATGCACAGACGCTGGATTAAATCCGTCCAGTTGATTAGCGTCGAGGATCGGTGTGCCATTCAACGTGGATGTGGTTTTTAGGTGGTTTTCTCCGTCTCACTACTTGAATACCACACTGCTACCCAAGTCACACCTCAGTTACATGATTCGCAAGCCTTTAGGAAACTTACGCGCACATTCACATCAGTAACACTACTCGCAGACAGTTGTACACCTGTTCGTCCCAGGGGTAACGAGGTGCGATAGGAATGGCACCTGCACCATTTACATTATCCATACCAAATCCAACGATAATCATGCCACCCATGCGTCGATGTGGGCCAAGGCACGAGAAAAAGAAGAAGTTTAAAGTAACTTTAAAAACACTGAACCTGCGTATGAAGTAGAGTCATGGCAAGTTTGCTCACCAACAATTAACGCTGGTCTATTCTTGAAGGTAGTTGACCAGCTATTCTATATTCCGACACAACTGTCGTAAAGGAGTGTGATTATAATATAAGATAAATGTTTATTTGACGCTACAGTAATGACGCTATAGTCCCAGTGCATAATTTTTTCTTTAAAAGGATTATGATTGTGATACATAGTGTTTTGATGCGATACATAGTTATTATATCTAGTAAATAGGATTTTAATTTGTTTTTGCTATTGTCTGTGTGGATGTAACAAACGACTTCTTAATGGGAAGCAAGAAACTGGTATTTTGTAATGCGTGTACAACAATATTTAGTTGTTATAATGCTGATTTCTTTATTATCATACCTTGTCGACTATGCTTTTCTATCTAATTCTAATGGTTCAAATGGCTCTGAGCACTATGGGACTCAACTGCAGTGGTCATTAGTCCCCTAGAACTTAGAACTACTTAAACCTAACTAACCTAAGGACATCACACACATCCATGCCCGAGGCAGGATTCGAACCTGCGACCGTAGCAGTCGCACGGTTCCGGACTGCGCGCCTAGAACCGCGAGACCACCGCGGCCGGCGTCTAATTCTAATGCTGTAATCAATGTATACCAGTATTTAGGTTTGTATACCAGTTTTTGGTGTATGTTTATGTTTCAACTAGAGACTAGTTTCATTAAAACTGTCTTGTGTCATGTATTTCTATACTACATTCATGCCTGCCAGTCAGAGAATGGGTAACTAGAAAAATGGAGCAATGTTATGTTAGCAAGTGTGTCTGTCCTATATGCGAGTACAACGCGTTTCCAGATTCTTTCTTCAGAACATAGTAAAATTATATGGTACATTCAATATGGAGCTTGCCATTCTTTATAGACTCACAGTGAGGTTATTATATGTGTTTATCTCATGGGAGTTTGCGCCAAGATAATGATTAAATATATGTATATGTGTTTACTTTTCACCCAAATCCTCGAAAGCCATGCGCTCCGCCTTGCCTTCCGTATCCGCCTTCCTTCCCCCACACGGCTCCTGTATGAACTCATCCCCTCCCCATGCCTCCTCCTTTTCTTCCAACATCTCCACATCCTGTACACTGTCTGCAGGCTTGATCTCCCCTACCCCCTGGTTTCCTACTCCCTCTCCACCCCCAGCCTGTTGCCGCGCCTCTATCACTATATCCCTCCCTTTCTCCACCTCCACACCATCCATCTCCTTCATCAGAGCAATTTCCAGCACCTCCCCCTCCCGGATGATAAACTTCGCCATCGTATATACCCTTCCTACCAACTGTAACCTGGCCTTGTCCCCCCTCCCCAGGGCCTCCTTTTTCTTCTCCCCTCCTTCCCTCCCCCCCCCCCCCCAAGACCCTGCTCCCCATCCTCAGCTCTTTCCCTCCCACGTCCCTCCCTCCCTGGCCCTCTTTGGAACGCCACCCACCCATCTCCCGCCTCTCTTCCCACCCTGCTTTCCTCCCTCCTCCCTCAACTCTTTGTGCCTGGCAGATCCTCCGTTTTGATCATGAGGATCAGTGTGCCACGTCATTGTTGTGTTTGGTGCTGTTATCCTGTGCGCCAAGAGGTGTGATTTTAATTGTGCGCCAGCCTTGTACATAGTGTTACTGTCATGTGCTCCCCATCTGTCGATACTTTTATACTCCAGTCATACTTCGCCTTGTGTTCCTTTAAAAGTCCCAGTGGGTCGTTTTTTGTGTGCACTACGTTTTTACGGTTTCTATCTCCATTTTACAGTTGTCCGTTTTTGCCTATTGTCTCCCATAATCTTACCCTCTGTTTTAATATCAATGTACACCATGTTTTCTCCTTTATGTTATTTTTTTCATGTCTTCCATTGTATGTTCTATGTCTTTCAGCTGAAGAGCAGTGCATATGCTGCTGCCTGCCCGCCCTGATGGGCAACTGAAATACAATTAAAAAAAAAATCCTTTTTAGATTTATGAATTTATATCACCCATATGATCGTTGTGTAACAGCAGGATACATTGCAAGAATCTTTTGCAATTTTTACGGTGATGTAGGTTTCTCTAATCTACACTCCTGGAAATGGAAAAAAGAACACATTGACACCGGTGTGTCAGACCCACCATACTTGCTCCGGACACTGCGAGAGGGCTGTACAAGCAATGATCACACGCACGGCACAGCGGACACACCAGGAACCGCGGTGTTGGCCGTCGAATGGCGCTAGCTGCGCAGCATTTGTGCACCGCCGCCGTCAGTGTCAGCCAGTTTGCCGTGGCATACGGAGCTCCATCGCAGTCTTTAACACTGGTAGCATGCCGCGACAGCGTGGACGTGAACCGTATGTGCAGTTGACGGACTTTGAGCGAGGGCGTATAGTGGGCATGCGGGAGGCCGGGTGGATGTACCGCCTAATTGCTCAACACGTGGGGCGTGAGGTCTCCACAGTACATCGATGTTGTCGCCAGTGGTCGGCGGAAGGTGCACGTGGCCGTCGACCTGGGACCGGACCGCAGCGACGCACAGATGCACGCCAAGACCGTAGGATCCTACGCAGTGCCGTAGGGGACCGCACCGCCACTTCCCAGCAAATTAGGGACACTGTTGCTCCTGGGGTATTGGCGAGGACCATTCGCAACCGTCTCCATGAAGCTGGGCTACGGTCCCGCACACTGTTAGGCCGTCTTCCGCTCACGCCCCAACATCGTGCAGCCCGCCTCCAGTGGTGTCGCGACAGGCGTGAATGGAGGGACGAATGGAGACGTGTCGTCTTCAGCGATGAGAGTCGCTTCTGCCTTGGTGCCAATGATGGTCGTATGCGTGTTTGGCGCCGTGCAGGTGAGCGCCACAATCAGGACTGCATACGACCGAGGCACACAGGGCCAACACCCGGCATCATGGTATGGGGAGCGATCTCCTACACTGGCCGTACACCTCTGGTGATCGTCGAGGGGACACTGAATAGTGCACGGTACATCCAAACCGTCATCGAACCCATCGTTCTAACATTCCTAGACCGACAAGGTCCGCATGTATCCCGTGCCACCCAAGGTGCTCTAGAAGGTGTAAGTCAACTACCCTGGTCAGCAAGATCTCCGGATCTGTCCCCCATTGAGCATGTTTGGGACTGGATGAAGCGTCGTCTCACGCGGTCTGCACGTCCAGCACGAACGCTGGTCCAACTGAGGCGCCAGGTGGAAATGGCATGGCAAGCCGTTCCACAGGATTACATCCGGCATCTCTACGATCGTCTCCATGGGAGAATAGCAGCCTGCATTGCTGCGAAAGTTGCATATACACTGTACTTGTGCCGACATTGTGCATGCTCTGTTGCCTGTGTCTATGTGCCTGTGGTTCTGTCAGTGTGATCATGTGATGTATCTGACCCCAGGAATGTGTCAATAAAGTTTCCCCTTCCTGGGACAATGAATTCACGGTGTTCTTATTTCAATTTCCAGGAGTGTATATTAGGACATGGAATGAACGGTTGTGCAAGCATGTGAATAAATGTGAATAACTTGTCATAACTTGATTGTACCACCACTGCCTCAGTTGCCTGCTATCATTACTTTTCGTAATTGTTGTTACATGTATGGTCACAATTCCCATTATATATTCGACAACCAATGTTTTAAATTTGAAAATGACGTAGTTATTGGAAATGCCCTATTTTAAAGAAAAATGTTATGTAGTGTGACTATGGTATGACTATCGTTGTGTCAAGTAAATCGTTGAATAACCAGTAGAATGTCCAATATGGCTCTGCCGGCAGTATGCAGGGTGATTCAGTGATGACGTTACAGACTTTAAGGAACGATGGAGAACGATAAGGGATTTTGATCCGGAAACGATCAAGTTGAAAGTTATAAGCGAAAATCGCTCTCATATTTGTGACATTGGACCTCTTCTACTGCCGGATTCTTGCTTTCCGTACTTTGGAAGAAGGTAGTGTGGACTGAAACAAGAAAAAAAGCGTGCAGTGTATATTGGCTCTAAAATGCATACCTTGAAAGCTATGAGCACTTGTTCAGCACAAGGAAGATGTTTCCCAACAGAAAGAAGATGAACAAGTGCTCGTAGCTCTTAAGGTATTCATTTTAGAGCCCATGTTTTAGAGATCATTTTTTAATGTTTTATTTACCATTTCTCGAAACATGGAGAGCAGTAGAGGAGGTCCAATGCCAGAGGTAGCATCAGTGTGCTTCGTCAGTGTTGTGTTCGGTGCCGTTCTACAGTGACGTCAAGTGCTGTGGTTTTAATCTAGTGTTTGACTTGTATATAGTTTGGCTGTCCATGATTATTCTGAGCTACGTCACACATGGTGCGGCTGTTTTAATCATTCTGCAACTTTTATCCTCCGGCCGTACTTCGCCTTGTGTTCTTTTAATCCTTACAGTGTGTGATTTTTGTGTAAAATACTTTTTAGATTTTTATCTTCATTTTTTCAGTCACTCCCTTTTTGGTATGCTCTCTTCCATTACGTCCTCCCTTTTTATATCAATGTTCCGCCATGTTTTCTCCTTTATGTTGTTTTAAATGTCTTCCTTTTATATACTTAATGTCTCTCGGCTGAAGGGCAGCGCCTAAGCTGCTGCCAGCCTGTCCCAGGTAGGGAAATGAAATAAAATTTTAAAAAAGAAACAGAAAAAGAAAAATGAAGCAGTTTAAAGGTATTGGTGGTCGGCCGAGTTGTAGTTCTGTAGTGCTACTGTCCAAATATCACTAAGTTTCATGGTCTCTTCTTTCCGATTAAACTTATCCCTATGTTTATATATTTCAATTGCTTCTCTACAAAGCCGTGGGTAATAGTTCGTCGTCGTAGATAAAATTTATAAAGAAAGTAACGGATCAGATTGGAAAGATTTTAAGTAAACGTGATATGAGACCTGTTTTTAGACCAAAGAAGAAAATTTGTCATGTTCTCCGGTCTGTAAAAGATAAACGCGCTCCTCTATCAGCCAGTGGCGTATATAAAATTCCGTATACATGTGGTAAAGTTTATACTGGAACAATGAAGAGAAGCGTAAATACACGGTTAAAAGAACACAGAAGTCTTTGCCGATTAGGGAAAACAGACAAATCGGCTGAAGCAGAACACGCTTTTCAGTCAGGAAATCATCAAGTTAAGTTTTACGAAACAAAAATTTTATCTACGACGACGAACTATTACCCGCGGCTTTGTAGAGAAGCAATTGAAATATATAAACATAGGGATAATTTTAATCGGAAAAAATAGACCACGAAATTTAGTGATATTTGGACAGTAGCACTACAGAATTGCTAGACAGTTTTATCTGTGACGAGATTACGTTCGATAGTTAAGTTTCATCTCTGACAAAGATTATCTCTGCATATCACGTGTAACTCTGGCCACGCCCACTTTCTACAATATATAAGTCGCTCTCAGACGTCCGACCCATCAGTCGGCCTTCTCACGATATTGGCGGTTAACCAAAATCTTTGTGAGGAATGACTTTTCAGTGTCACAATGCATAGTGATCGATGAAACACACTACAGCTGACCTGACATAGTCAACAGGATATCACTTTCGAAGAAACTCTGTCCAACACTGACTGACCAAGTTCCTTGGGGTTTTTGTGATGTATCAGTACGTAAAGGGGGGGTGAGGCAGCATGAGTGTTTTCAAATGACACTGAAGCGTTGATATGCACGTGTTGTTCTATTTTTCTCTTCCATTAACCTAGTTCACATTGAGAGTCAATACAATTGTGGTGGCCTGTAAGTGTTATTATACGAGAGAGCCGTAATTCATCTCGTCTCGCCCTGCCATTTCAGGTGAGAGGTATGTCGGATTTTATGGATTTGATCGCCCATTGCTGATTATCCGCGACCCGGACCTGCTTCGCAACGTCCTTGTCAAGGACTTCGCGACGTTCCATGACAGGGGAAATTTCATCGACAACGGAGATCCGCTGAACAGGCATCTCCTCGCTTTGGCAGGAAAGGAGTGGCGCCGGCTGAGAACCAAGTTAAGCCCCACGTTCACGTCTGGCAAACTGAAGGGCATGTTCAAGGTGAGTCGTTATGCGGTGCTACAGCATGTGTAATCCCTTTCTGCTACAGATTCAAAGATCGAGAGACATAACTTATCTTTCATAGACTGTAAATATTTTCAGAATGAGATTTTGACTCTGTAGCGGAGTGTGCGCTGATATGAAACTTCCTGGCAAATTAAAACTCTGTGCCGGACTCGAACTCGGGACCTTTGCCTTTCGGGGGCAAGTGCTCTGCCAACTTTCTTTTTTTTAATATATAATCTCATTTTGTTCGCTTCGTTCGTTGCATCTGTTAGGGGCGAACGTCGTAAGACATCCGTTTAAGTTCGTTTATGATCGATGAATGTTTTATTACAGAGGGCAGCTAACCCTCTGATCGAACACGCTGAGTTACCGTGCCGGCACCAACTGAGCTACCCAAGCACGACTCACGCCCCGTCCTCACAGCCCTACTTTGCCAGTATCTTGTCTCCTACCTTCCAAACTTTACAGAAGCTCTTTTAATCTGCCAGGAAGTTTCATATCAGCGCACACTCCGCTGCAGAGTGAATGTTTCATTCTAGAAACATCCCCCAGGTTGTGGCTGAGCCATGTCTCCGCAATATCCTTTCTTCCAGGAGTGCTAGTTCTGCAAGGTTCGCAGGAGAGCTTCTGTGAAGTTTGGAAGGTAGGAGGCGAGGTACTGGCGGAATTAAAGCTGTGAGGACGGAGCGTGAGTCGTGCTTGGGTAACTCAGATGGTAGAGCACTTACTCTCGAAAGGCAAAGGTCCCGAGTTAGAGTCTCGGTCCGGCACACAGTTTTAATCTGTAAATATTTTTCTTATATCAAGATTGATGGAAGAGTTAGACATGTGAATCCAGCTAGAAACCATAGGTCCCGAACCAACTGTAGTTTCGTTATTTCCTCAAGTGATCACTTGGTAATTTTGGCACTCTTTCCAGCATAAAAATATTTTGCCTTAATCCTCAGTAATGTTAGGACAGACGATGGCAATTTTATGTTTCCCTTTAGTATTTATGCCTCTTATGCAAGTACAGGTTAAACCTTACAAATATTAAATTATAATCTGCATGACGAAATACGCAACCATTTTATATCGATATTATTGTTTTTCTTGTAGGCTTAACTCAAAAAATCGATAGTTCCTACGCCACACTCTTCTAAGCTGATTGCCGTCCATGACGAAATAGCAGAACTGACTTTTCACATATTCCAGCTAATTACCCAGTGAAGAATTAACCTGCAAACGCCATCTCTCTTTGCTCACAGATATGTTCTCTAAGTAAATTGAAAGTCTCATGCAGAGCGTAATGTTCCCATTCCATTCACCTTTTGCCACCAGCATGTCTAAACGTTAATTATATACAGTTGTAAGGCGAGAGCTGAAACGTAGTCCAGAAAGCTGACTCACCCTCTAGTGGTCAGAACAATAAGTCAAGGCATATGTCGTAATGATGGAATGATGACTTGATCAAATATTGTTTGGCATAAAGTTAGTTTAGGCCTAAAATTAATAGAGCGACATACAAACCAGTACGAGACATTTCCTTTAAAATCGCAATGTGGCATTTTTCGGCTGGCACGACTTTCTTCAGTTCGAGAACAGTGGAGTCGGCGCTGTTTACCCTCCACTGTTTGATTGTGGTATAAAGAAGTTCACAGGTCCAGTGACTGTTTGAACAAACAGGGCTTGTCTAGAGTACTATCGTCGCAAGTCCTTAAAAGTGAATGTGAATGACAGAAGAGAAGCATAAGAATTCTCAGGATCTATTGTGCAGTGAGACAATCGACAGGTATTGCAAATTTACTATAAAACGACAGTACTGCACCATGCAGAAGGAATATAAGGGTTTTGTTGACGATGAACGAGTACAAAATTACAACGATATACAGTCAAAGTTCATTGTTCTGTACATCAAGAAGTACTTTGTGCTAAATTTGCAGGGCGTGGGGTGCATAATGAAACCGGTGATATAAATAATAAATTTTCTGAAATCGCACTGAGTATTCCACTGTGAACTGTAATAGTTTCTGATGAGAATGGGAACAGTATGGGGACTGTGTATAGGGTGATTCACGACGATATCCAAATATTTTTATATGTTACTCTACAGGTAAAACTAAAGAAAAAACTGCATATAAAAATACGTCGCAAATGTTTAGTTACGGAGTTAGCTCTAATAAAAGATTTTGCCTGAAATTTAGCAACCTTGCTAATATGAAGCCATCGGAAAACTGCACAAGGTTAAAGTAAAGCACGATTTCCATTTACTTTGTCGTTATTGATCTGGTGAATCTAAGAAAACATATTCAAGACGTCTACCTGCAGTGATCTTCCGTAACATCCAGGGAAGCTAGGAGGAGAACCTGTTTCCCGTAACATTCGAAATACTCCACTAATGGTTCGTGCTTTCGGAATCCTCCGAGTTGTATAATGCACGCGATATTCGTTAACTGCAGCCGTAGCATTACTATCCCATTTGCCATAAATAAACACCATATCGGCGTATTCCTCTGTCGTAAATTTGAAAGGCATCCCTATTTCGTAAATGATCCACAAACTACAACAGTTGCTATGTGGTTTCTTTTAAATACACAGTTGTAATTATGTTCTTCCAGTGAACAATACAGAAAACTAACTCGTTTCAAGGTTAGGAAACGACTGAAACAACTCACTAACGGTTGCCAACAGTGACATAAACGTTTCTACATTCTTAATGAAAAGTAAACAAAATTACTTGTATAATAATCTTTGCTTCTCTGTATGTTCTGGAAACTTACTACCAATACACGTCTGGGACATGTTTTATTAAATTCGTCAGACCAATAACAATAAAGTAAATAGAAATCGTGCTTTACTTTAATCTCGTATATTTTTGCGATGGCTTCAGATTAGCGAAGCTGCTAAATTTCAGGCAAAATGTTTTATTAGCCTAACTCCGTAACTAAACATTTGCGGACCTAAGTTTATATTTTTTTCATTCGTTTTACTTGTAGAATAACATATTTTAATATTTGCGTATCTTCGTGAATCATCCTGAGTATTCAAAATAGTTCAAATGGCTCTGAGCACTAGGGGACTTAACATCTGAGGTCATCACTCCCCTAGAACTTAGAACTACTTAAACCTAACTAACCTAAGGACAACACACAACACCCAGCCATCACGAGGCAGAGAAAATGCCTGACCCCGCCGGGAATCGAACCCGGGAACTCGGGCGCGGGAAGCGAGAACGCTACCGCACGACCACGAGATGCGGGCACGTCCTGAGCACTCCAATGAATTAAATAATGGTAAAAATTTGTTTTGTTTGTAATCTATGCTGTTGAGAAATTCGGGACTGTACTGCCATTTAAATGCGAAACTTTCACCGTTTTCCTCTCCTCCCCCTCCTCACGCTCAGGCACCGTGGCGTTCCGGTGATGCAAGTGTGCAACCAGGAGAGAGAGCTATGGCGCACGAGCCAGAGCAATACTCGCGTGCCGATTTCTCGGTCGTCCCTGGTCTACTGATGTGCTGGCCACAACTGTGTGTAGAAAGCAGCTTGGGGGTGTCTTTTCACCGATTTCAGATAAAGTACACTCGTTCCTACTGTCCCGCTCGATCGTGTTGAAAGGTGCAATCGCCATCCACGAATTGCTCTTCAACAGTGAGAAGCAAGAAGGTGCCTAAAACATCAATGTATGCCTGTGCTGAGATGTTGTTGTTGTCTTCAGTCCTGAGACTGGTTTGATGCAGCTCTCCATGCTACTCTATCCTGCGCAAGCTGCTTCATCTCCCAGTACCTACTGCAACCTACATCCTTCTGAATCTGCGTAGTGTACTCATCTCTCGGTCTCCCTCTACGATTTTTACCCTCCACGCTGCCCTCCAATGCTAAATTTGTGATCCCTTGATGCTTCAAAACATGTCCTACCAACCGATCCCTTCTTCTGGTCAAGTTGTGCCACAAACTTCTCTTCTCCCCAATCCTATTCAATACCTCCTCATTAGTTACGTGATCTATACACCTTATCTTCAGTATTCTTCTGTAGCACCACATTTCGAAAGCTTCTATTCTCTTCTTGTCCAAACTAGTTATCGTCCATGTTTCACGTCCATACATGGCTACACTCCAAACAAATACTTTCAGAAACGACTTCCTGATACATAACTCTATATTCGATGTTAACAAATTTCTCTTCTTCAGAAACGCTTTCCTTGCCATTGCCAGTCTACATTTTATATCCTCTCTACTTCGACCATCATCAGTTATTTTACTTCCCAAATAGCAAAACTCCTTTACTACTTTAAGTGTCTCATTTCCTAATCTAATTCCCTCAGCATCACCCGATTTAATTTGACTACATTCCATTATCCTCGTTTTGCTTTTGTTGATGTTCATCTTATATCCTCCTTTCAAGACACTGTCCATTCCGTTCAACTGCTCTTCCAAGTCCTTTGCCGTCTCTGACAGAATTACAATGTCATCGGCGAACCTCAAAGTTTTTATTTCTTCTCCATGAATTTTAATACCTACTCCAAATTTTTCTTTTGTTTCCTTTACTGCTTGTTCAATATACAGATTGAATAACATCGGGGAGAGGCTACAACCCTGTCTCACTCCTTTCCCAACCACTGCTTCCCTTTTATGCCCCTCGACTCTTATAACTGCCATCTGGTTTCTGTACAAATTGTAAATAGCCTTTCGCTCCCTGTATTTTACCCCTGCCAACTTTAGAATTGGAAAGAGAGTATTGCAGTCAACATTGTCAAAAGCTTTCTCTAAGTCTACAAATGCTAGAAATGTAGGTTTGCCTTTTCTTAATCTTTCTTCTAAGATAAGTCGTAAGGTCAGTATTGCCTCACGTGTTCCAACATTTCTACGGAATCCAAACTGATCCTCCCCGAGGTCCGCATCTACCGGTTTTTCCATTCGTCTGTAAAGAATTCGCGTTAGTATTTTGCAGCTGTGACTTATTAAACTGATAGTTCGGTAATTTTCACATCTGTCAACACCTGCTTTCTTTGGGATTGTAATTATTATATTCTTCTTGAAGTCTGAGGGTATTTCGCCTGTCTCATACATCTTGCTCACCAGTTGGTAGAGTTTTGTCATGACTGGCTCTCCCAAGGCCGTCAGTAGTTCTAATGGAATGTTGTCTACTCCGGGGGCCTTGTTTCGACTCAGGTCTTTCAGTGCTCTGTCAAACTCTTCACGCAGTATCGTATCTCACATTTCGTCTTTATCTACATCCTCTTCCATTTCCATAATATTGTCCTCAAGTACATCGCCCTTGTATAAACCTTCTATATAGTCCTTCCACCTTTCTGCCTTCCCTTCTTTGCTTAGATCTGGGTTGCCATCTGAGCTCTTGATATTCATACACGTGGTTCTCTTCTCTCCAAAGGTCTCTTTAATTTTCCTGTAGGCAGTATCTATCTTACCCCCTAGTGAGATAAGCTTCTACATCCTTAAATTTGTCCTCTAGCCATCCCTGCTGAGATAGCGCCCCACAAAAGAACAACGAGTGCAAGCCCCCTCCATGAAAAACACGAAAACACCATAACACAGCCGCCTCCTAATTTTACTGTTGGCACTACACATACTGGCAGATGACGTTCACCCGGAATTCGCCACACCCACACCCTGCCATCGAATCGCCACTTTGCGTACCGTGATGCGTCACTCCACATAACTTTCTACCACTGTTCAATCGTCCAATGTTTACGCTCCTTACACCAAGCGTGGCGTCTTTTGGCATTTACCGGCGTGATGTGTGGCTTATGAGCAGCCGCTCGACCATGAAATCCAAGTTTTCTCACCTCGCGCCTAACTGTCACAGCACTTGCAGTGGATCCTGATACAGTTTGGAATTCCTGCGTGATAGTCTGGATATATGTCTGCCTATTAGACATTACGACCTTTTCATGTGTCGGCGGTCTCTGTCAGTCAACAGACGAGGTAGGCCTGTACACTTTTGTGCTGTACGTGTCCCTTCACGTTTCCGTTTCACTATCTCATCGGAAACAGTTTAAGTATGGAAGTTCAGGAGTGTGGAAATATCGCGTACAGATGTATGACTAAGTGACACCCAATCGCCTGACCACGTTTAAGTCTGTGAGTTTCGCAGAGCGCCCCATTCCGCTCTCTTACAATGTCTAATGACTACTGAGGTCACTGATATGGAGTACGTGGCAGTAGATGGCAGCATAATGCACATGAAAAACGTATGTGTTTGTGGGCGTCCGGATACTTTTGATCACAAAGTGTATGTTTCAATGACGTCGAATAAAAGGAATGAAATATTTACAGACTCGTTCATAACCCTGTAACATGTTAGTTTGCTGAAGCACGGTATCCTGATATGTACATTGGCAGCGAGGCATTTTATCTGTTTGTCTGACAGATTATCCAGGACTGCGGGAGGGAGATGGCGGACGTGGTAGGAGAAATGGAGGACCGAGGGGAGTCTGTGGAAGTTCGGGAGCTGATAGCGCGGTTCACCACAGACGTCATCTCCTCCGTCGCCTTCGGCCAGGAGTGCAACTGCCTGCGGAACCCAGAGCACCAGTTCCGGCAGTGGGGCAGAAAGATGTTCGAGCCCTCTGCGGCCACGGGCATCTTTTTCCTTCTGGTCTTGCTCAGACCGACACTACTTGCCGCCCTCAGGTAAGATCTCTGATACTCCATTCCAGCAAAGAAAATAAGTCGATACAAGAGGGCTGATATGATCAGCAAAGTTGCGCAGTACCGGTCTCGCAATCAGGATCATAGCGGTTCAAACCCCCTTCGAGCTGTGTCACAAAGTGCAGCTTAAACTTACCGGTAGATGTCGATAGACCACATAATCTTAACTTTCAACCAGTGGTTCTTGCCACGTATGATGAGATCGAAACCGAGGAAACGAAGAGATTTCAATCGCAAACGGTAGTTTCCTGCTGTGACACGTGGTATGCGAATTTAAGCTACAGCGGGAAACAGTTCCTTACAACTATTGAACACCGAGAAATTTTTGTCTTAGGACTCACATACCACTGTGGCACACATGTCTATGTCAGCATCTAGGCCGGAGGCGTGTTTCGCTGAAAATAATTAGAGTGATGCTTATTCTGCAGACGTTTGGAATCCAAGAACCCGTATGTCACATACGTTACCTCTTCCCTAGCTTCTAGGAGGCACTCTCCGTGGGAAGTTAATGTTCAGCTTTGTACTCTAAAGAAGTCATGAGGAAACGCACCATTGCTATTTTGTCTGGGAACTTTTTGTCACCCTCTCACAATGTGATGGTGCGAAGCTGTTCCTGACGGATTTTCGTTGCATGGTACATCCACCTCGTGTTTGCTCGGAAAGTGTTGGTGCCCTCGCTATGTCTGTTATGCGAACCAAGAAATCTTGTCTGTATACAAAGTGAAGCGCATGGCACAATAAATCATTTCTGAGATCCGCCAGGTATGCCTCCTCTACGTAGCCCAAGCATTGCATCCCACAAAACATAATGTAAATCACGGTGATACCTTACGATCTCAGCTCACACCCACAGATAGTCGTTCACAGCACTTTCAGTCAATAATATTTCAGCACTTTTAGAGCTTACCGTCCTAACAGTCCGCACCTCTTACACAAACATTAGGATTTGTTATTTTTGCCCATACTGGCATGCTAAGCGTCTATGCTGACACACAGCATCCTTCCTATATTTGTTTAACTGTTGTACCTTTTTTACCATTCATAAATTCCTTTTTGTTAAGACTATTTATTGTGAAGACTGTTTTAATTTCTTGTTTTTCTGAAGATCTTGCTGATTTTCTTTCAAATGGCATGGAATCTTCTGTTTCTAGCGAGGAGAAAATTTTTCATTATGAGAGTTTGCTTTATGCTGTGTTTAGGTATATCCGGTTTATTTTCGTTTTTTCTGCCTTTGGTCTTTATTTTCCTTTCAATGGGAGCAGAACACTCCCACACAGTATCTAACCGGAGGCCCCAACCACTAAGGTGGTTGTCCTTACGTAATGTACTCTGATGCTAATCCAAACTTCACTGTCCGTCCTTCGCCACCCACCTTTAGCGGAATGATCTTTAATTTCTCATTCTGACACGACTGTTCCTTAAAGTAGTCTCTGAGGCAGAGGTGACCAGCTCTGACACAGTGCATTAGCACAGTGATCACAACTTTGTGGCTGGTTGACAACCATTGGTCTGTTACACGTGCCAACGTGAGTTTGATTTTTAGACGGTTTTCCAAGTTCGTTTAGACAGTTCCTGGGGTGACCCCGATCTCCGGTTCTTAAAATACAATACACAAACATTTAAATACGACAAAAAACAAAATAATGTTTACACGTATCATAGACACTTGGCGCACGCCACTTCCCTCCATAAGATTCGGAACATTTCTCATATCTGCCGCGACCAGATTGATTCGCAGTCTGAATCTGAAAATTACGTTACCGAAGAAGACAACAAAAATGCGTTGGCTGACTGAGAGGGATTAGAAAGTCAAACTCTAATTCATAACGAACATTGACATAACGCACTCTTACGGTAAGCGGCAGTTTACAGGGGTGCGTTGTCAAGTATTGACTCTGACCTCCAACCAGTACTAGGTCCTTCAAGACCAGCCACACTTCCTCAATCTATCATCCCATTTGATCTTAGTTCCAGAACGGTTATCAGTATGAATGCTGCCTAATTAAGTTTACAACACGACCACAATTGGGGAATTTTAATAGACCTGCAGACGAAGAAAAACTAATCTGACAAAAGTTATCCGTATTCTGGACACCCAGTATGCACAAAAGAAGTGGTTGTACATTCGTAAATGCATCGAAACCAAATAAAAGATGTCGCTTATCATAATTCATAGAACTTTCTCAAAAGCGAGTATACGATACCAGTGGTACAAAACCCACACACTATAATTTCACTCATGTAAACTTTATTTTGTATAGATGTCGTAGCACAGCTAATCTAAGTTGGGGAGATTAATGCTCTCTGCCACGCAGGACTCAGCACAACTCGCCAGAATTGTTTGTAAAAGCCGGAAGCAATTGATTAGATATTCTCCAAGCGGAAACTATCCACTAAATTACAAGTCACGACCAAAACTCCATCATCGACGACAATATCACAACAACTGTGTAGTTAACAGGCTGATAGTACGCCGTGGCCAACCCACCATTATGCTCGGGAGTGATACTCCGCATAGAACATAACTTCGCTCCTTAAATACTTAAAGCTAAGCCTTAGTAATTTCTCACCAGGAGAAATATACTTAAACACGTTCATAACGTTCACTGCCTGCGCGACGTTACTTAGACAGTGTTACTGCCAGGATGAAAATTAACAAATCTTACTGTGCAATCAAAATGGAACGACATTGTAAGCATGCCCATCCGGTCCAACGTTCGAGCTGTCTCTCTGCTACACTCAGGGGGCTCACCCAACACCGACTCAGAGGAAGGCCTCGGCGCTTGTTCGTGACGTCACGTCAGCTAGGCACGGCGAACGCCACGTCTGTTCCACGCAGAAACGCCTGGAAGTGCTTATCAACATAAATCTCTTATTTTTGGACAAAATGTTTGGATTGTTTTGGATTTTGAAGTTTTATTTATATGAAAGATTTTATTACTATCGTAAAGCTACAAATGAAGATCATAGTTCTGTATTACTGAATCATGTCGAAACAAACGTAGATAAATATGAGAAGACGCTTTGCCCCCATTGCAAGCTTCGGAAATTTTACATTCAAGTAACTATATTTACTTGATCCATTTGCTGTCGAAACTTACTCCAACCCCCTCACAATGAACTCGTTTATTTATTTATTTATTTTCATTTAACATCGTCGCTGGAAATGTGAACTAATTTACATGGGTAAATGTACAACTGTTGCCAGTGATTAGATTACAATCGTTTTCAACGAGAGGAATTCTAAACAGGAAACAAAATAGGTTCATACATCGAAAATACTGCTGAGCTTAAACTTTTTTGACAATTAGAAAAGATAAATATTCCCCTCTTAAGATAAAAAAAATTATTTGTGAAACAAGCATCTTTCTTTTGCCTCTTCTTCTGTCCCCCTCCACCAACGTGTACAACTGCAAGATATTTCATTAACATTCAGTGCTCCTCACCCCATAGTCAACCAAGATACCTAAAGAAGAGCACCAATATGTTCAGTTTCTTGTAAAAGCAACCCAGTACAAACGTAACTTCCTCAGATTTACAAATAAGGCAAAGAAGCACGAATTCTCTTGCTGCTGGACCATGAAGTTATTTTTGTATGTCAATCCTTACAATATGTGGAAATTTCAGTTCAGGAGTACACCATTTGTTAAAAAGTGTAATGAACTGCACAATTAATTGATTGCAGAAATCTCTCAGAACAGTGTGTATTGGTCAACTACCGCCAATAGTTTCACATTTTGCTGTATCTGGGAGGGAGACTTTATGAGTATGCCTGCAACAGACCTGGCGTTCGCCGTGCCTAGCTGACATGACGTCACGAACAAGCGCCGAGGCCTTCCTTTGATTCGGTGTTGGCTCCCCACTCATTGTTTGGCTACCATGGGGCCCCAGCTATTTCAGCACCACTTCCTCTTTCTGTGCTGGAAACATACCCTCGACTATCTCTCACTTCCTCCGACTTTCCGGCGGATGATCCTTTCGATGCAGACCCTATCTGGACTTGGTTCATCCTGTTAGTGCAGACACTGCCTGGACTTAGTTCACGACTTTATTCTTGATTTATGGTTTCAGCCCCAGCGCTATCTTCACTTTCTATTAACGATTATATGGTCCCCATTATTAGGTTTGACCTTCCACCTTTTCCAAATTTTACACAATTGCATATTGTGCAGGGAAGGTCGCTAACTGTGGTATCATTCGGAATGAGGGGCACCATGGCAGATAGTTAACACAAGAAGCTAGTTAAACTTTCTCCTGCTGGTGGGCTCACGGCTCCAGCAGTCTCTTCAGATGGAAAGGCCATGTTATGATGTAATTAAATACAATCCAAATGCATTTCCTTCCCTGTCCACGCCATGAGAGGAACCCAGGAAGAGATAACAAGGGGAAAAAATCCTTCCCCCAATACCTGGTCTGTACCAGAATCAATGGGGTCACCTTTTTGGCCTCAAACGCCACATTCAAGACAAATACAGGGAAGTTGCAGCCATTTCTAAGATGAAGAGCGATTCCCTCTTTATTGAAACGTTATCTTCTACCGAACCACAGGCGCTGCTCTCTTGTGAAATGTTGTGTGACATTCCTGTAACTGTCACTTCCCACAAGAGTGAAAATGGATCAGGGCATCATCTTTCAGTATGATTTCTTTTTAATTCTCAGCTGCGGGCCAGCTTTGGGTGATGGGGTATGTACTTCAACTGCTGTGTACAAAGGAGACCAAGGGAAAACAAAGTTGCTACTGGGGCCTTGATCTTGGCTTAAGATGGTGATACATTGCCTGAGAAGGTCAAGGTTATGGTCTACCAGTGTAACGTGAAACCTTATGTTCTTTCTCAAATGAAATGCTTCAGATGTATGAAGTTCAGATCCCTGTCTGCAAGGATTGTGGACACCTGCTCCACGAAACATTCCTTGTATACCTCCCCCCCCCCCCCTAAATCTGTGTAAACTGTGGCGAACTCCAATGTCCCTGCTAATCAGATTACTCCATTTTAATGTATAAGAAAAATCTCCAGCGGTATAAGACTCTTGAAAATCTCTTAAGAGATCAGAGTATGAACATCTTAATTCCACACAAATGACACAATCTTGCAATACAGCTGCAACATCGTCGCCTTATCTATCGACGGTGCCTTCCTCTGTTGGATCTCTTACTGTGAGCCCTCAGAGCTGGCATCTGATACATGCCCCACCAGGCGTTTGGGGGCCTTCTGGTGCTTCCACTGCACCCATTTCAGGCGCATAGCCTCCCCATCTGCCAAGTACAATGGTCACCATCCCCAAGGCCCCATATCCTCCTCTGGCTTCTCAAGCTAGGAAGAGGCCCCTCAGAACTCTTCCTTCCATGACTCCTACTGGTCCACAGAC
This sequence comes from Schistocerca gregaria, assembly GCF_023897955.1. NCBI lineage: Eukaryota > Metazoa > Arthropoda > Insecta > Orthoptera > Acrididae > Schistocerca > Schistocerca gregaria. The sequence continues at coordinate 873,896,209 of NC_064922.1, forward strand.
AGATTCCAGCTGGTGGTTGAAGGAACCATGGCTGATGGCTGTTGGACTTCTCATATTCCAAATTGGGAGCTCCCTTCCCAATCCTCATCTTCTAAGGAGAAGTAGTCCTCTAAGATGAAGGAAACTAGAATGGCTTCCACGCCACCAGACTCTGCATGTATTCCTTCTGCTTCCATGGTGGAAATCCTGGTGGCCACTGAGAAACTAGATCTCATCAGGCAACGTGTGACAGAACCTATGCCAGTGGATCCTCTGGCATTTCCGTTGGTGGCAGCACATAACCCTGACTCCCCCAACCCCCCTTGGTCGCTTCATGCATCCCCAATACTCTGTTTGTCTCATCCTCCAGTGGAGTTGCAGCGGATTTTTCCACTACCTGGCAGAGCTATGGCAGCTTTTGAACACTTACGTTGCATTTTGTATTGCCATCCAGGAAACGTGTTTTCCAGAAACTCGAATGCCTGTCCTTCATGGCTCCCAAGTTTATTTTAAGAATCATACTATGAGAGGGTATCAAATGGTTCAAATGGCTCTGAGCACTAGGTGGGACTCAACTTCTGAGGTCAGCAGTCCCCTAGAACTTAGAACTACTTAACCCTGACTAAACTAATGACATCACACACATCCATTCCTGGGGCAGGATTCGAACCTGCAACCGTAGTGGTCGTGCGGTTCCAGACTGTAGCGCCTAGCACCGCTCGGCCACCCTGGCCGGCCGAGAGGGTATTAAGTGAAGTTTGTATGTATGTGTTGGACTCTCTATACAGCGACCTTGTCCCTCTTAATATACCTTTGGAGACTATAGATGTTTGGGTAGGCCCCTTCAGGACTTAACCCCCTTCAACGTTTATCACCCTCCCAATGATGTCATGCTCCAGGATGTACTGCCTGCATTACTCTCTCAACTCCTCCCACATTTTCTAGTCTTAAGCAACTCTTTGTGGAGTGGTGAAATGATCACTGGCCGTGGTAAAGACATTGAAACTTTAGTGGCATGGGTCGACCTTTATCTCTTGAACCCTATTGTCCAACACATTTCAATATGGCACACAGAAATTATTTGGTCATTTATATCTCATTTTACAGCCATGGTCTTCTACCATCTATACACTGGAGGTTCCATAATGACCTGTGTGGTAGTGACCACTTCCCAGTCATCCTGTTACTCTCTCAGCATTGCTCACCTGGGTGCCCACCCAGTGGTTTCTCCATAATGCTGACTGGGATAGTTCGCCTCTGCTTTCCTCCTTGGCTCCCCATCGATGCAGCTGTTTAGCCTACAATGGCAACCATGATCTCTCTGTCAGAAGATACTACCATGGTGGACCTAAAGGATTGCTGCACTCATTGGAGATCATAGGCAGGCTCTCCAATGCCATAAATGGCGCCCTTCACTACAGCACCTCGCTACCTTCAAAATGACTCTGTGCCTGCTTTGACTGTCTCATAAAACAACAACAGCAAAAATACTTGTAATGGTAAAGTTCCACTCTTGGACCACATACATCTTCATCGTAGGTACAGGCAAAGATCAGATAGCCGCGTGGGATAAGCCGAGCAGTCTAAGGCGCTGCAGTCATGGACTACGCGGCTGGTCCCGGTGGAGGTTCGAGTCCTCCATCGGGTGTGGGTGTGTGTGTTTGTTCTTAGGATAATTTAGGTCAAGTAGTGTGAAAGCTTAGGGACTGATAACCTTAGCAGGTTACGCCCATAAGATTTCACACACATTTTTGAAAGATCAGATACCTTTACAGCACCCACTCCTCTGCAGGTGTATCAAGTATTTCCTTAGATGGTGCCGCTTAGACTGATCCAGTCTCTGTCGTTGATCATTTTGCTGAGCATTATGCTCGTGCATCTATGCCTGAGGCCTACCACCCCACCTTCTGGATCATAAAACAGGGAGTGTAGCAAATGCACCTATCTTTTGCTAACAGCCATCTGGAACCAGATAATCCTACATTCAGTGGATGAGAACTCCCCAGTGCCCCAGCCCATTGCCCTGATACTGCCACAGGGCCAGATCGCATCCACAATCAAATACTGAAACATTTCTCAGTGGATTGTCAGTGTCGCATCGTTGCCCTCTTTAAATGTACTTCTGTTGCTATCATACTGTCCATCCACACTCAGAGCTTCACCAAGTTGTGAATTTTAGTTGAGGTACACCGCTTTTTATGACTGGTCTTTGATTCTTAGCTTACGTGGCTTCCCTGCCTTCGCCAACTTAAGTGAAAGTGCTGGTGACACTTCAATAAAATTCACTGCTTCAGTAATACTAACTGGGGTGCAGATCGCTTTATCCTTGTGTGGCTCTACAAAGATTTGATTCTCTTTTATATTCATTCTTAGAGTCTTGTCTATGGTTCAGCATCACCCTCAACCCTTGATCATAGTGAGGTCGGACTTGCGACAGGAGCCTTCTGCACTGGCGTTGTGAACAACCGAGGCTGGAGTCCATTACCTATCAGGTGCTAACGACAGCTGCGGAATTACCCTGTAAGCATTCGTAGCTTCCTTGAACATTACAACTGAACGAACTGGCCAGTTGGTCAAGCTGTCCATTATGATGCCAAGTCTGGAAATGGTGGTCCCTGAACTGGACCTTTGGCCTCTTATACACTATCGATTGCTGGAGGTCTGTAACTCAGAATGTTCTATCCTGATCTCCCCCAAATAAATCAAGGACAGTTAAGGAGACCATGACGACATGGCAGTCTTTCCTGCATGCTTCTCACAGGGATTCATCATCCTACATGGACTCTGCATTGGCCACACTTGATTGACTCATTGCCACATTCTCCGATGTGAGATGTGAGAATACCCTTCATTACAGATGCAGTGGCTCACTTTCTAACAGACTGCCGTAATTTGACTGTTTTGAGAGGTAATCTTAATCTTCCTGGCACACTAATTCTGGTGCTAGCAGACTACGCCAAAGCAGCTGACAACCTGAGAGGTTGGTGGCACCCTCTCATGCTCCCTGCCGACCTCTCACGAGTGCCTTGGCGGACCTTGCTCGGTGTCCCAGCCTGGACTCTACCTTTCCAACCTTTTTATCCTCTTTACACCTTTTAATTTCCTGGTTTTAATACCTTGCCTTGACTGGTCTTTTAAGGACTTGCCTGTGCTGATTTTTTCCCAGGTTTTTATATATAGCTCTTTATTATGTTAGCTAACCTTAGCCTTTCCATGATTTACCTTTCGCTTCCTGCCTTTGACGACTACTCCTGATTTGTCACTTAGTGGATGAAGGGACTGATGACCTTGCAGTTTAGTCTCCTCCAATCCAAACCTACCAATCAACCAGTGTCTATCTTGATAATGGCTTATCACCCCACTACTCACGATTCTTGGTGGCAGTGAAGTGAAACACCACAGTTTCCAAATATTAACTCTGTTTTCAATTATAATGATGTGGCAAAATTCATGGGAAGGCAATATGCACATATTCAGATGGCGGCAGTACCACATACACAAAGTATAAAAAGGCTGTGCGCTGGCATAGCTGTCATTTGTACTCAGGTGATACATCTGAACAGGTTTCAGACGTTATTATGGCTGCAGTTCGGGAATTAACAGACTTTGAATGTGGAATGATAGTTGGCGCTAGATGCATGGGACATTCCGTTTCGGAAATCGTTACGAAATTTACCTCTCACCACCGTCAACGCAGTGGTCGATGGCCTTCACTTAACGATTTAAAGCAGCGCTGTTTGCGTAGAGCTGTCATTGTTAATGGACAAACAACACTGCTTGAAATAACCGCAGAAATCGATGTTGGACGTGCGAGGAATATATCCGTTAGGACAGTCCGGCTAAATTTGGCGTTAATGGACTATGGCAGCAGACGAACAACACGAGTGCCTTTTCTAACAGCACAACATCGCCTGCAATGCCTGTCCTGGGTTCGTGATCATATCAGTTGGACCTTACACGTCTGGAAAATCGTGGTGTGGTCAGATGAGCCCCGATTTCAGTTGGTAAGAACTGATGGTAGGGTTCGAGTGTAGCGAGACTCCAAGCAGCCATGGAATCAGGTTGTCCAGAATTGTGTGGGCTATGTTTATATGGTATTGACTGGGTCCTCTGGCCCAGCTGAACCGATCATTCTCTGGAAATGCTTATATTCAGCTACCCGGAGACATTTGCAGCCATTTATGGACTTCTCCTTCTCGAACAACGATATTGTGTCACTAGGACACAATTATTCGCGATTGCTGGGAAGAAAATTCTGGGAAACTCGAGAGTATGATTTGGCCGCCCAAACCTCCAGACATTAAACTCATTGGACATCTACGGTACGTAACCGAGAGTTCAGTTCGTGCCCAAAATTCTGCGCTGACAGCACTTTCGCAATTATGGATGGCTATAGACACAGAATTTCTGAGTGTTCCTGCAATGGACTTCCAACGACTTGTATAGTCAGTGCCACATCAGTTGATACACTAAACCAGGCCAAATCAGGTCCCATACCACATTAGGAAATATCCTATGACTTCTGTATATCATTCCCTACGACTGACCGACATGGAGAAAAACTCTAAATGTTACTTTAATTACTTTAATAATAAACACTGCAGATTCTCTACTGTCCACAACAATAAAACTTGACGTGGATTGTTTAACCTTTCGCCTGGGTTCACTTCTGCAGTCGTCCACAGGATCCAATGTGAAAGGGTGGAAACAGAGTCTTCTACTCCGAATCCTTTTCCAGTCTCCCTGCACCAGCTCCTCCACTTTCGGGACTTAGCTGACCATGCTGACTTGCAGTTCTGGGTACACTGGCTGCTTCTACCCCAGAACGCGCTATCTTGTCTTCTCGCACTTCAGCCGCTGCCGAGTAAACTGTGGTAGACCCCAGGAATTTAAATTCAAATATGTCGACTACGTATACTACGATCCTTATTCTGTTTTCACTATTCTTATTGTAATATAATTCTGCCTCAGTTCTCTAGCTAATTTCTTTTCTTAATTATTATACCTAATTGTTTAAGTCGTTTACTTATCGATTTGGGTGTCGCGGTGTTATGTCGCCATAGTGACACCTCTCAGGTTAACTAACTTCTGTGGGGACAGGAAGGGCAACTGCCCACAAAGACAAAGTAAAATAAATTTTATAAGTAATGAAAAACCAGGGGACCCTCATAGAAGGGATTAACTATACCAAAGAAAAAGACTCTCTGAGATAGTGGCTATCTCTGCTGTAGAGTCTACATGTATGTGGAGGTACCGTTCATGCAAATGATGTCCTTTCTTATCGTACCTCCAAACTGCGTTGTTGACGACCCTTATCACACCCTGTGAGCTCCAGTATAGTGCACTGTATGTACGTATGACTTCGCAAAGGCTCTTGTGGCGCCTCGTCTTTATTGTAACACTCTGGGCAGGCACGACTTACAAAGTTAGTAGCTCTGTGTTTTGAAGATGCCCGAGTGATATACTTCATTTAACGTAAACCAAACCGGACCTGAATCACTGGTAAAAGTATACTGGCGTTGGTTACTGGAGAACAGCCCACTCATCGACAGAATACAGGAACAAGCGCATCGAGATTCAATGTCCAACACTTCCATAGCATCAGCAGTCATCTGAATGACATCTGAATGACATTCCGGTGGCAGCAATGTCTGGAATACGTGGGCTGACAGTAGGACCTGAGGTGTTTGTTTTTATAGGGCGTCAGTAGTTATGTAGTGGTGGTGCTTGGCCCAGAGTATCTGGTCATGACAGAGAAAACCAAGACTGTTTGCATCGCGAACTCTGCAGCTCGGTGACTCTATCGATAGTGAAACTACTGATGTCGAAGGAGGTAGAAATATCCCTCCTCCTTGGAACCCATGCAAGTGGTAAGAAATGGCCGGATTTATGTTGAGGAATGCAAAACTGCTGCGACAATTGGGAAACAAGGGCCATGCTCTCTTAGGTAGCTTTTCATGGATCGGAAACGCCTGTGTCATAATGGTCCAGAACCTCTAACGGTGTAGGGGAGATGCAACAAAAAAAATGTGGGTGCTCCGTAGGTATGGTTATCCATTCTGGGAGGCAACCAGTGAATATGTATTATAATTCGAAGCTGGTTCTTATTGTAAGAGGGCTTTCTTTCAGCCTCCAACTGATCGCGAAATGCAAAACCACGGTAAAAACAAAAATGCTTCATTTGCAACATTTAGCTACACATTCCAGTTGCTTCACTACATAGCCACCGCTTCGACTTAGACATCTGCCGTAGCGTGGTACCAGTATTCCAATACCTTAGTAATAAAAGGTAGTCGCCCGTGATTTCCGCTAATTGCGTAAGCTGGTCTGTAGCGCGTTGTCTGTGCCAAAATGCTATGCTCGTAGCCAGCGATTCACATGAGCGAATGAATGAAAATCAGGGGAAGCCAACACTGGATAATTGTCTTCGGGGTGACTTGCTCGCCACGTATTATGCTGTCTCAACCCATTTGCACAGTTTTTAACTGTAATACTTTTCTAATTGGGTTAAATCTCTTACGTACGATTATAGTTGTTAATGTGTAGATTACGACAGTATTTCAAATTTTTAAAATTTGTCAGTAATTATATGAGATACTGAAAACCAATTTTTTTTGCCACTGGGAGCCATTACATAGACAACGTACAACTGTAGTGATGTTGATGGACCTGAGAATACCTAAAAAAACGAGTCCAAAACAATCCAATAAAATAAAATTTGGCCATCCACTACACAGATCCTCTTTAGTTCTCTTCACTTTTTTTTTCTAAAAAAAGGAACTTCAGCATGCTGTCGTTCCCCTCCCCATACCGTGGAGCGCTGGGGAATAATTTTCATTGTTTCTGGACCATGCCGAATGTCACGCACCTCAGGGAACTCAAAGTTTCTTAGCGCAGTACGTAGGGAACTCAACCTTCATTGGCTTGGTAGAGAAGTTGTGAATATGCTTTTTCTTAGCTAGGGAGTGGTGAGCGCCGACATTCTTCTGTAGCCGCAAGCTCTCGGCATCCTTCAGTGACTACGAAGTGGCGCGGAGGTGAAACCTTGTGTGACACAGGGTACATTTTAGGAGTTGTTGTATTAATATTAATTGACTGTTACTTTTCCTTTGCAGGTTGAAAGGCGGACCGTCGGCAATCAGCAAATATTTTCACCAAATGGTTGTAGACACTGTCGCTTACAGAGAGAAAAATAACTTTAGACGGAAAGATTTCATGGATCTTCTTATTCAGCTCAAAAATAAGGGCTTCGTCGATCCTGACAAAGGACAGGCAGCGGAGGGTGAGCAGCAGAAGGACATCGACACTACCGACAGTAAGTTGTTCTGTTTTATTGCATTGCGGCTTTGTGGTATATTTACAGTACCAGTGGAATTGCGGTAGCGTTCTCTCTTCTCGCGCGTGGGGTCCCGGGTTCGATTCCGAGATCGGTCAGGGATTTTCCCTGCGTCGAGATGACTGGATGATGTTGTGTCGTCTTCATAATCATCATTCATCCCCATTACGGTCGGAGGAAGGCAATGGCAAAGCACCTCCGCTAGGACCTTGTCTAGTAAGGCGGTGCGGGTTTCCCGCATCGTCCCCTAGGCTCCTCGGAGTATGGGACCTCATCATCATCAATACCTCCTGTTGTTTCTAGGTCTTCATTGTCTATAGGAAGAGGATGTCGGAGGCGGAGGTAAAACGATGTACACCGTTTAAGGGTCGTATAAATCCTGTTCCATGTATTTTCAAGTTCTACAGGTTATCTGCTGCACTCCTGTATTGGATGTTGGGAAAGAGTCCAATATTTAGCTGAACACATATAAGAAAATTCCTAAATCCACAAACAGGACATGCCAGTCGAACGGTCGTGGGTGAGTCGTGAATTCTATCCTAGACTCGATCACCTACGTTTCTACTCAAAGATGAGCACTTAGGTATAAAAAGATACAATGTGCTTATTATAGTGCTTTCACATATCACACACTCGTAGCCGATGTACTATTTGTTTCAAGCATTCCAAGTAGTGTGTTACGACACAATATGTTTCCTCATCAGCCACTTTTGTTCCTCGGATTTAGAGCTATGGGGGTTTAGGTAGAAAAGTATCTTGGAAGAAGCAGTATGAAAATCTCCACTCTCAAGAATGTAACTATGTTCGAAAAGTACAGGCAGTAAGTGTTGCTTAAATCTTACACACTGATCTCCTTATAATTTAGGCTAATTAATTCTAGAAAACATTTAACGAAATTCAACAGGTAATTGTGTCAGGGAATTGTGATGTAATTTACTATTATATCTTAGCTTTAGTCTGGCCACTGACAACAAAATGAAAGGCACAGCTTGCGCAGGATAACGTGGCACTTGTACAGGAACGCAGGCGCTTCCTTTGTGACGGCCTATTCCAGCACGTTTTCCGAAAAGGGTGGCTACTTTTGACATTTTGTTGCTGACCTGCACACATTAACCGTGCTCGATGCTGTCTCTCCACAACATACCACGGCGCAGCACAGTATGTTCTTCATAATTATGCACGTAAGATTTTACACAGAATTGGAAAGAAGAGAAGGGTTGGCTCGTAGAACACGTTCTGAGGCATCAAGGGATCACCAATTTAGTACTGGAGGGAAGTGTGGAGGGTAAAAATCGTAGAGAGAGACTAAGAGATGGATACGTTAATCAGATTCAGAAGGATGTAAGTTGCAGTAGTTATTCGGAGATGAAGAGGCTTGCACAGAATAGAGAAGCATTTGGAACTGCATCAAACTTGTGTATGGACTGAAGACCAAAACAACAACACGATTATCTCTGACGCCACTAGATTTTCTTCGGAGAAGCAAACGAGAAAGCAGATTTGTGTGACGTATCGCGTAATGGAATTTTGGTGGATTTCTTTTAGTACTCATGTGAATGATTTCACACTTTTCTTTGTTTAGGGTCAATTTACCCTTTTCCCACCATACAAATGTCATATCTAAATCATTTTGCAAATCGTTTTGTTCATCTAATGACTTTACAAGACGATAAGTGACAGCATTATCCGCAAACAATCTAAGACGACTAGTCAGATTGTCTCCTATGTCGTTAACATACACTCCTGGAAATGGAAAAAAGAACACATTGACACCGGTGTGTCAGACCCACCATACTTGCTCCGGACACTGCGAGAGGGCTGTACAAGCAATGATCACACGCACGGCACAGCGGACACAGCAGGAACCGCGGTGTTGGCAGTCGAATGGCGTTAGCTGAGCAGCATTTGTGCACCGCCGCCGTCAGTGTCAGCCAGTTTGCGGTGGCATACGGAGCTTCATCGCAGTCTTTAACACTGGTAGCATGCCGCGACAGCGTGGACGTGAACCGTATGTGTAGTTGACGGACTTTGAGCGAGGGCGTATAGTGGGCATGCGGGAGGCCGGGTGGATGTACCGCCGAATTGCTCAACACGTGGGGCGTGAGGTCTCCACAGTACATCGATGTTGTCGCCAGTGGTCGGCGGAAGGTGCACGTGCCCGTCGACCTGGGACCGGACAGCAGCGACGCACGGATGCACGCCAAGACCGTAGGATCCTACGCAGTGCCGTAGGGGACCGCACCGCCACTTCCCAGCAAATTAGGGACACTGTTGCTCCTGGGGAATCGGCGAGGACCATTAGCAACCGTCTCCATGAAGCTGGGCTACGGTCCCGCACACCGTTAGCCCGTCTTCCGCTCACGCCCCAACATCGTGCAGCCCGCCTCCAGTGGTGTCGCGATAGGCGTGAATGGAGGGACGAATGGAGACGTGTCGTCTTCAGCGATGAGAGTCGCTTCTGCCTTGGTGCCAATGATGGTCGTATGCGTGTTTGGCGCCGTGCAGGTGAGCGCCACAATCAGGACTGCATACGACCGAGGCACACAGGGCCAACACCCGGCACCATGGTGTGGGGAGCGATCTCCTACACTGGCCGTACACCTCTGGTGATCGTCGAGGGGACACTGAATACTGCACGGTACATCCAAACCGTCATCGAACCCATCGTTCTACCATTCCTAGACCGGCAAGGGAACTTGCTGTTCCAACAGGACAATGCACGTCCGCATGTATCCCGTGCCACCCAACGTGCTCTAGAAGGTGTAAGTCAACTACCCTGGCCAGCAAAATCTCCGGATCTGTCCCCCATTCAGCATGTTTGGGACTGGATGAAGCGTCGTCTCACGCGGTCTGCACGTCCAGCACGAACGCTAGTCCAACTGAGGCGCCAGGTGGAAATGGCATGGCAAGCCGTTCCACAGGACTACATCCAGCATCTCTACGATCGTCTCCATGGGAGAATAGCAGCCTGCATTGCTGCGAAAGGTGGATATACACTGTACTAGTGCCGACATTGTGCATGCTCTGTTGCCTGTGTCTATGTGCCTGTGGTTCTGTCAGTGTGATCATGTGATGTATCTCACCCAGGAATGTGTCAATAAAGTTTCCCCTTCCTGGGACAATGATTTCACGGTGTTCTTATTTCAATTTCCAGCAGTGTAGATCAGGAACAGTAGAGAGCCTAGAACACTTCCTTGAGGAACGCCGGATATTACTTCTGTTTTACTCGATGGCTTGCCGTCTGTTATTACCAGCTGTGACCTTTCTGATATGAAATCACGAATCCAGTCGCACAACAGAGGCGATATTCCATAGGCACACAGTTTGGTTAGAAGACGCGTGTGAGGAACGCTGTCGAAAGCCTTCTGGAAATCTAAAAATACGGAATCAATTTGACATCCCCTGTTGATAGCACTCAATACTTCACGAGTATAAAGAGCTAGTCGTGTTTCACAAGAACGATATTTTCTGAATCCTCTCTGACTATGTGTCAATAACTCGTTTTCTTCTAGATATTTCATAATGTTCGAATACAGTTTATGTTCCAAAACCCTACTGCAAATCGACGTTAGTGGTATAGGCCTGTAATTCAGCGGATTACTCCTATTTCCATTTTGGGTATTGGTGTGACTTCAGCAGTTTTCCATTCTTTAAAAAAAATGGCTCTGAGCACTATGGGACTTAACTTCTAAGGTCATCAGTCCCCTAGAACTTAGAACTACTTAAACCTAACTAACCTAAGGACGTCACACACACACATGCATGCCCGAGGCAGGATTCGAACCAGCGACCGTAGCGGTCGCGCGGTTCCAGACTGTAGCGCCTAGAATCGTTCGGCCACCCTGGCCGGCTCCATTCTTTAGAACGGATCTTTCAGTGAGCGAGCGGTTGTATATGACTGCTAAATATGGAGCTATTGTATCAGCATACTCAGGGAGGAATATGGCTGGTATACCATCTGGATCGGAAGCCTTGCCTTTATTAAGTGATTTAAGCTGCTTTGCTACAACGAAGATACTTACTTCTATGTTTCTCATCTTAGCAGTTGTTCTTGATTTGAATTCAGAAATATTTACTTCGTCTTCTTTGGTGATAGACTTTTGGAAAACCGTGTTTAACATCGCTGATTTAGAGGCACTACTCTTACTCATCGAAAAATAAATAAAACAAAAACAGACTTTTTCCTCTTCAGACGTTGCCTTCTACTTATCATAAAAAATCTCCAACTATGAATCTACTCAGTATTTACCAACACTGCTGGAACACCATATCTGCCTTGAGAATTAAAGGAAGCTCTTGTTGCTATCTTGCAGTATAATTAGAAAATGAATTTAGTGTTATACGTCACAAACGCCAATGACCAGCTCCGATAATACTCTCGATAAAATTTACATCGATCATTTTACTACGGACAATGGAGGATCTTTTAATTAACCACAATCATAAAAAAAATTCTTCGCAGTTAATGTCCAGATATTCTACGATTCACTTTGAAGACGGCTTGTAGCTTCCGTGGACCATGTTATCTTTTGTAGGTGGCTGTGTCGTCACACCTGAATGAGTCAGAGTACGACACATGTAACATAGTTACACCCACTGTTAATATAAGTTTATAAGAATCAAGTTTATCTTTCCGTAATTTACGGTAAAGAAAATAGATTTAGACGTTCCGACGGGTGGAAAAGTACTAATAACAGATCAGACTTACAACGCTGGATAAGAGATCAGGCTTACAAATCTGGATCTTACGTTATATGGTGGAACTATTCTCGGATTTGAAATGAATTTATTAGTCTTAATTTTCTGCTTTCTCCCAACCTCTCAGAAAATCATCTACTTGGGAATTTTCAATCTCAGTTATATGTAGTCTGTACGTATAATCGACAATACCGGTATTATTTACTTTCATTTCACTATCGAATCAAAAAACAGTTAAGCCCTGGTAAAGCTACAATGCTACCTTATATCTTGGAGGTGTATTTTAAAAGAAAGTGCGCAGGCTTCAAGAGAATAAAGCACTACCTCAAAGGAGCTACAGTATTAACTATTTCACCAACGGATGTGCTATGTCAGACGTGATTGTATAACACTGTCTCAGATCATAATTTTAGTCTCTAAAATGTTTCTGATCAATTTCATACGAAGTTGACCTACACTAAATTTATAATGTTATTAAATTAATTTCCCGTTCACATTTCCATGTTTAAGTATCGTCTGTCTTCTTGCAGAATTATCGATGGGAGACTTGGCTGCCCAGGCATTTATCTTCTTTGGGGCGGGCTTCGAGACGTCTTCGACAGCGACGAGCTTTACTCTGCACGAGTTGGCTTTCAACCCTGATATTCAGAGCAAACTACACGATGAAATCGACACAGTGCTCAGAGAAAACGACGGCGAAATTACTTACGAAGCCATCGCCAGAATGACCTACCTTGACAAGGTTTTATCAGGTAAGGAAAAGCAATCTTTAACTCATAGTTGGCTATCAGTTCTTGCGCGTTTTACCTTCTTTTCAAACCATTAAAGGTACAACCTTTTGTCCAAAATATTTTTACGCTTTGTGTTGTTTACTCTTCATGCACAGACAGGACAGAATAAAACACATCGTCAGTCAGAGCTGGGGGTTGGGGGCGGAATTGGTGGTGCAGGGGATGAGTGTGGGAGGGGTTGGGTTCTTCAACACTATGGCAGGAGGAGAATGGAATGTCACAAATTAAACGCTCCATTAACGCCTATTCGTCGCAGACTGAACAGTAGCTGGAATTTAAGTATTATTTGGTGAACCATCTGATCACTGAACTGATTCACAAAATTCGTGGAAAAAAAAATTACAAGAAACTGTAGAGATGTCTATATGCGGGTTAAATTAGCCAAACTTTTAATTAGAGCACAGATAACAAGTGGTGAGTACACGTGGAATGTGTAAGAAGGATGAACAGAGAAACTATAGAAATAATGTGAAAAATGACAGTAATTTCATTGGGAAACCTTGAAAGAGTAATATGTAAATTGAAAGTGGAGGAGGGGCGGGAGAAGGGAAAGGAGTTACTGATGTCAGCTGCATCAGGACAACAGGCGGAATCAGGGGCGACTTGTGAAAAAGTGTACCGAATCAGGGATCTTACTGTGCAGGTGCGTTAGCCTGTGCGTCACCCAGACACAGTTTTATCGCAACTGGGGCACTGTCTCGGCACGCCCCAAGGCTGACCCACACTCCCACCGGGCCCCACCTATCCGCAATCCCTGTCCAGTTACTCCATGCTCGCTACTCTTCGCGGGAGATCGGACGGACTTGTGCATCCGCACTGAAGAAGGTGGATCGGATTCCTCATCTGTTGTTGTGGTCTTCAGCCCAGAGAATAGTTTGATGCAGCTCTCCATTCTACCCTACCGTGTGCAAGCTTCTTCATCTCCAAGTAACTACTGAAGCCTACATCCTTCTGAATCTGCTTACTTCATTAGTCTCTTGGTCCCCTTCTACGATATTTACCATCCACGCTGCCCTCCAGTACTAAATTGGTGATCCCTTGATGCCTCAGAACATGTCCTACCAACCGATACCTTCTTCTAGTCGTGCCACAAATTTCTCTTCTCCCCAATTCTATTCTATACCTTGTCGTTAGTTACGTGATCTATCCATCCAATCTACAGCATTCTTCTGCAGCATCACTTTTCGAAATCTTCTATTCTCTTGTCTCAACTATTTTTCGTCTATGTTTCACTTCCATACATGGCTACACTCCACACAAATACTTACATAAACGACTTTCTGACACTTAAATCTATTCTCGATGTTAACCAATTTCTCTTCATCCGAAACGCTTTCCTTGTCATAGCCAGTCTACATTTTATATCCTCTCTACTTCGACCATCATCAGTTATTTTGCTCCCCAAATAGTAAAACTCATATACTATAAGTTTCCCATTCCCTAATCTAATTCCCTCAGTCACCTGATTTAATTCGACTATATTCCATTATTGTCGTTTTGCTTTGTCTTGAAAGGAGGATGTAAGATGAGCGTCTACACTGTCCATTCTGTTCAACTGCTCTTCCAGGTCCTTTGCTGTCTCTGACAGAACTACAATGTCGTCGACAAATCGCATAGTTTTAATTTCTTCTCCATGGATTATTTTCGTACTCCAAATTTTCTTTCATTTCCTTTACTGTTTGCTCAATATACAGATTGAACAACATCGTGGATAAGCTACAATCCTGTCTCTCTCCCTTCCCAAACACTGCTTCTCTTTCATGTCCCTCGAATCTTATAACTGCCATCTGGTTTCTCTACAAGTTGTAGATAGACCTTCGTTCCCTGTATTTGACCCCTGCCACCTTCAGAATTTGAAAGAGAATATTCTAGTCAACACTGTCGAAAGCTTTCTCAAAGTCTACAAATGCTAGAACTGTTGGTTTGCCTTTCCATAATCTATCTTCTAAGATACGTCGTAGGGTCACTACTGCCTCGCATGTTCCAACATTTCTACAGAAACCAAAAGGACCTTCCCCAAGGTCGGCTTCTACCAGTTTTTCTATTCGACTGAAAAAAATTCGCGTTAATATTTTGCAGCCGTGACTTATTAAACTGATAGTTCCGTAATTTTCGCACCTGTCAAAACCTTCTTTGGGATGGGAATTCTTATATTCTTCTTCAAGTATGAGGGTATTTCGCCAGTCTCATAAATCTTGCCTACCAGATGGTAGAGTTTTGTCAGGGCTGGTTCTCACAACGCTGTCAGTAGTTCTAATGGAATGTTCTCTACACCTCATCTAGGTGAATCAATTACGTGAATGCATGGTGTCTATTCTTTCGGACATGTCTTAAACAACAGACACCACGCATTCATATAATTGAAAGAATAAATTCGTAGTTCCAGACCGTTCTTTGACCATAGTGTTACCGTGCTGTGGTGAAACCTTGTGACCTTGATAACTGGAAATGATGATAAATGAGTGAGTTTTGTTAGCTTTTGGTCCCATTCAGCTCTTGGTTTACTGAAGGAAATACTGGCTACCACCAAACATTTCAAAGGTAGACCCTATTTAAGGAAATAATGATCGCCAGTGACAGCCAGAAACTGTTGGAAGCAATGCACAAATCTCTCTTGCCAACGTGACATGACGATTTAATGCTTGATTTAAAACTCTTTCCCCTGCCACATCTGCACTGTATGGCACTGATTGACACAACTATGGCTTTCGACTCAGAAATAAGCGATTATTTACCTGCGATGATGGAGTATGTTACCTTTTTACCAGTCCAAACAGTCACGTTGCTTGCATTACAATTTTTTTCTTTCTATTTTTGTTTCCAGAGTCTCTCAGGAAGAATCCACCATTGACCACTCTGATCAGAGAGTGTAACCAAGATTACAAGATTCCAGACAGCGACGTCGTTGTAGAGAAAGGAACTAAAATAGCAGTGTCTGTGCTGGGCCTTCACCGTGACCCCAAGTATTACCCTGACCCTGAACGTTTCGACCCTGAGAGATTCTCCGAAGAGGCCAAAGCTCAGCGAAAGCCATATACCTACCTGCCTTTTGGGGATGGACCACGTAATTGCATAGGTAAGTACTTTGTCGGATGCTGCCTGCTTTAAGATCGACGCTTACGTTAACACGGATTTTTAGTGTGTCGATTCCTCACCTTTGTTCGAATCCTGGATCGGTTTGGACTGTATCACCATTGCTCTTAGAAAAGATGGGGCGCACAGTGTGTAGACACACCTACAGATTGCATGCATAAAAATGTTACCCCGTACGAATTTTTCCAAACTACAGAAAGATTATAAGGTCTTCAGAGAAGACAGTGGGTGGAAATGAGGGAAGAGAGGTAAGACTGTTACGCTTACAGCCTTCCATGCCGCGGCAGTGACGATCGCTTCCCTAACCAACTCCCAGTCTTCACAGTTGGTCGCCATCCCGAAGTCTACCTCATCAGTCACCCGAGAACAAGCGAACAGTCACCGCCCACGTCCTGTGGGAAAGATAGTAAACATTTCGATCAGTGTTCTATGCTGTTAAACAGGAGTTTTTGTTAATGTCACTGGATACTATATGTTACGAAGAAAGGGAGGTGCAGGGGTTGGACAAAAATATGAAAACAGAACACATTACCATACACTCTAAGATAAAATAAACGACGCACCACGAACGAGTAATCAGAATTGAACAGAAATCGGTAGATGTAATATACCGGGTGATCAAATAGTCAGTATAAATTTGAAAACTGAATAAATCACGGAATAATGTAGAAAGAGGTACAAATTGACACACATGCTTGGAATGACATGGGGTTTTATTAGAACCAAAAAAATACAAACTTTCAAAAAATGTCCGACAGATGGCACTTCATCTGATCAGAATAGCAATAATTAGCATATCAAAGCAAGAAAAAGCAAATATATCGTTCTTTGCAGGAAATGCGCAATATGTCCACCATCATTCCTCAACAATAGCTGTAGTCGAGGAATAATGTTGTGAACAGCACTGTAAATCATGTCCGGAGTTATGGTGAGGCATTGGCGTCGGATGTTGTCTTTCAGTATCCCTAGAGATGTTGGTCGATCACGATACACTTGCGACTTCAGGTAACCCCAAAGCCAATAATCGCACGGATTGAGGTCTGCGGACCTGGGAGGCCAAGCATGACGAAAATGGCTGCTAAGCACACGATCGTCAGCAAACGACGCGCGCAAGAGATCTTTCACGCGTTTAGCAATACTTTTGTTTGTTCTAATAAAACCCCATGTCATTCCAAGCATGTGTGTCAATTTTTACCTCTCTACCTACATTATTCCGTGGTTTATTAAGTTTTCAAATTTATACTGACTTTTTGATCACCCGGTACATGTGCAGAGACACAAATGATTTTAATTTCAGAAAAAAATGCACAATTCGTAATTTATTCTAGAAAAAGAGCGTCACAAGTTGTGCAAGTGAATAATGCGTTGCCACACCTCTGTCGCTTATACCTCCAGTTCTTCAGCTTGACATTGATTGATAGTGTTGGACGCCCACCTACAGGATATCGTGCCTCATTTTGCCCAACTGGCGCTTTATGTCGTCAAAATCTCGAGCTGGCTGGAGGGTGCTGCTCATAATGCTCCAAACGTTCTCAGTTTGGTAGCTAACCACTGTCCAGGGCGTGTCCAGACACGTTCTTGCTAGCCAGCAGGCGCACTCCGAAGTGGAACTCATCACTGAAGACAGTTTTACTCCAGTCAGGCCAACATGTCTCCAGATTCCAGGCCAAAGATGTGTCTAGAGGCGCCCCCAGACAATGATTGTCATCCGTGACACCCTTGCAGCACTGCGATGCGTCGTCGCCGCTATTCTACGCCCCGTTTTGTTGTCCTTCATGGCAAGCAATGCTGGGCTTACATTACGGCAAGATAATGCCCACTCACACATAGCGAGGGCTTCTACTGCTTGTTTTCGTGCCCTCCAAACCCCACCTTGGCGAACAACGTCGTCGGATCTCTCCCCAACTGAGAACGTTTGGACCATTATGAGCACAGCCCTCCAGTCAGCTAAGGATTTTGACGATCCAACGCGCCACTTGGATAGAATTTCATGCTGTATCTCTCAAGAGGACATCCACCAAATCTGTCAATCAATGCCAACGGAATAACTTCTTCCATAAGGCCCAAAGGTAGGACAAGGCGTTATTGGCTTGCTCAGTTTGTGAATCCCTTTCTCTTTAATAAACCGATCATTTTTTCTGAAACTGTAATCATCTGTTTGTGCATAAAAATCACATCTACCGATTTCTGCCCTATTCAGATATTTCCTTCGTGGTGTGTCAGTTTCTCCCCCCCCCCCTTTTTTTTGACATCAGTCTACTGACTGGTTTCATGCGGCCCGCCACGAATTCCTTTCCTGTGCTAACCTCTTCATCTCAGAGTAGCACTTGCAACCTACGTCCTCAATTATTTGCTTGACGTATTCCAATCTCTGCCTTCCTCTACAGTTTTTGCCCTCTACAGCTCCCTCTAGTACCATGGAAGTCATTCCCTCATGTCTTAGCAGATGTCCCATCATCCTGTCCCTTCTCCTTATCAGTGTTTTCCACATATTCCTTTCCTCTCCGATTCTGCGTAGAACCTCCTCATTCCTTACCTTATCAGTCCACCTAATTTTCAAGATTTGTCTATAGCACCACATCGCAAATGCTTCGATTCTCTTCTGTTCCGGTTTTCCCACAGTCCATGTTTCACTACCATAGAATGCTGTACTCCAGACGTACATCCTCAGAAATTTCTTCCTCAAATTAAGGCCGGTATTTGATATTAGTAGACTTCTATTGGCCAGAAATGCCTTTTTTTGCCATAGAGAGTCTGCTTTTGATGTCCTCCTTGCGCCGACCGTCATTTGTTATTTTACTGCCTAGGTAGCAGAATTCCTTAACTTCATTGACTTCGTGACCATCAATCCTGATGTTAAGTTTCTCGCTATTCTCATTTCTACTACTTCTCATTACCTTCGTCTTTCTCCGATTTTCTCTCAATCCGTACTGTGTACTCATTAGACTGTTCATTCCGTTCGGCAGATCATTTAATTCTTCTTCACTTTCACTCAGGATAGCAATGTCATCAGCGAATCGTATCATTCATATCGTTTCACCTTGTATTTTAATTCCATTCCTGAACCTTCCTTTTATTTCCATCATTGCTTCTTCGGTGTACAGACTGAAGAGTAGGGTCGAAAGGCTACAGCCTTGTCTTACTCCCTTCTTAATACGAGCACTTCGTTCTTGATCGTCCACTCTTATTATTCCCTCTTGATTGTTGCACATATTGTATATGACCTGTCTCTCCCTATAGCTTACCCCTACTTTTTTCAGAATCTTGAACAGCTTGCACCATTTTATATTGTCGAACGCTTTTTCCAGTTCGACAAATCCTATGAACGTGTCTTGATTTTTCTTTAGCCTTGCTTCCATTATTAGCCGTAACGTCAGAATTGCCTCTCTCGTGCCTTTACTTTTCCTAAAGCGAAACTGATCGTCACCTAGCGCATTCTCAATTTTCTTTTCCATTCTTCTGTATATTATTCTTGTAAGCAGCTTCGATGCATGAGCTGTTAAGCTGATTGTGCGATAATTCTCGCACTTGTCAGCTCTTGCCGTCTTCGGAATTGTGTGGATGATGCTTTTCCGAAAGTCAGGTGGTATGTCGCCAGACTCATATATTCTACACACCAACGTGAATAGTCGTTTTGTTGCCACTTCCCCTAATGATTTTAGAAATTCTGATGGAATGTTATCTATCCCTTCTGCCTTATTTGACCATAAGTCCTCCAAAGCTCTTTTAAATTCCTATTCTAATACTGGATCCCCTATCTCTTCTAAATCGACTCCTGTTTCTTCTTCTATCACATCAGACAAATCTTCACCCTCATAGAGGCTTTCGATGTATTCTTTCCACCTATCTGCTCTCTCCTCTGTATTTAACAGTGTAATTCCCTTTGCAGTCTTAATGTTACCACCGTTGCTTTTAATGTCACCAAAGGTTGTTTTGACTGTCCTGTATGCTGAGTCTGTCCTTCCGACAATCCTATCTCTTTCGATGTCTTCACATCCCTTAGAGAGTGCAATGTAGCAAAACCGTTGGCATATTAAACATCATTGAATGGATAAACACAGATCGTATATTGTTTCCAAGGACATCTTTACCATTCTTCCTGCAAAACAGTGGCAAGTTCAGGTAACGATGACGGCGTCGTATGGCGGTTACACGCTCTTCTCTTCAAAGTACACTACAAAGGCTCAGAGATATTAAGATCTGGTTACTGTGGTGCACAGGGGAGACGTGGAGACGTGACAGTTGATCCTGGTGCTCACAAAACCAGCACTGGACGATGTGAACTCTATGGAACTGAGTAACCACTGCGGGATCAAACATTCTACCATGGGATTGACGTGATCAGCCAAAATCGCAACATAATCTTTGGCAGTGACGCTACCTTGAAGAGTAACCGTGGGGTCCGTGGAATACCACCATATGTATGACAAAATCCTCACCCCCCCCCCCCCCCACCCAACACCCCCCGGCTACTTTTCTCACTTCAGACATAACATCATCCGGGAGTTGGAACAAGTGTGGAACAAGTCTCACACCATTAAATGACTTTCTTCCTTTCCACCATACAGGGCGATTCGAGAACATGTTTCCACACAGCCTCCCCCCATCTCACCCCACGTTCTTTTCCTTCTTACACTTTCATTCACGTCAGTTTCCATTGCAATTCAGATGCCGTGTATACAAATGTCGCACTCGGGCGCCCCTCTCAGTTTGGGGACCCAAGTGGCAGCGTGTGTCCCTTGGGATCTTATGCCTACATTGGCTTCACAGTCCAGGCTTTATAGCTTCGGCACGTTTTATTCCGTGACAGGTATCTGAATCACTGATGAGTGGTTTCGGAAATCCAGTGGGCCTACCGTTCCCTGCTTATGGAGCTCCTTTCCTTTTGGTGACGGCAGGTTCCGCTAGTTCGTCATTCAGTGAAACAGTGACTTTTGCAGCCCTCATCCTCTTTATTTTTGGTCACAATCCTCTTCGATGACCGCTCGTCACGATCACTCAAGACACTTTTGCCAACTTTGATACTCATTCCGTGATATTTTTCCACATTCCCTATGTGCGGTGTAAGTCTTCGATATAGTGCCTCTTGGCATACGAAACACATCGGCTCCCTTGATTAGGCAAGCAGCTACCATACAAGCATCAGCAATTTGCCCACATTCGAATAGCTCCGACACACACTGATGTGACTGAAGTCATGGGATAGCGATATGCCCATATACATATGGCAGTAGCATCGCGTATAGAAGTTGTAAAAGGACGATGCATTGGCGGAGCTGTCTTTCCCAACAAGATTTCCGATGTGTTTATGGCCACATTACGGTAATTAATAGGTTTCGAACGCGGAATGGTAGATGGAGCTGGACACATGGGATATTCCATTTTGGAAATCGTGAGGGAATTCAGTACTGTGAAATACACAGTATCAAGAGTGTGCCGAGAATACCAAATTTAAGTCCTGCCTCTCATCGAGCACAACGCAAAGACCGACTGCCTTCACATAACGACTGAAAGCAGCGGTCTGCGTAGATTTTTCCATCCTAATAAACAAGCAACACTGCGTGAAATAACCACAGAAACGTGTGACATGGGACTAACGTACCCGTTAGGACAGTGCAGGGAAATTTGGCATTACTGAGCTATAGCAGCAAACGACCGACACTATTGTCTTTGTTAACAGCACGATATAGCCTGCACTGCCTCTCCTGGGCTCGTGGCCATATCAGTTGGAACCTATGCGGCTGAAAAACAGTGTTTATGACAGGTGAGATCCGATTTTAGATGAACAGAGCTGATCGCCCGTGATCTAGTGGTAGCGACTTTGATCAGTAAACAAAAAGTCCTCGGTCCCAGGTTTGAAACTTGCCAGCCCTTAAATTTTGCTTAATAATCACCATTGAAGGCCGAAGACTTCGGCATAAGAAGTCACCCTCATTTTGCCAATGGCTTTGTGAAAGAGAATGGAGGAACCTACAGAGGTTGAGGGCACTTTCTTGTCCTTGCGGTGGGGAACTGGAAATACTGCGTAAAAGACACATCATGTGTATCCACACTACATGCGGCCTGTAAGTAAAAAAGTGTCATGACTATCTCTCCATTGGAAAAAGATTCCGAAATAGCCCTCCATTCGGATCTCCGGCGCGGGACTGCCAAGGGGCAGGTGACCATGATAAGAAGAATGAATAACCATCAAAAGAATAACGTTCTACTAGTCGGGGCGTGGAATGTTAGGAGCTTGAGGATGGTATGGAAGCTAGAAAATTTGAAAATCGAAATGCAAAGGCACAATCTAGATATAGAGGGGTCCGTGAAGTGAAACAGAAGAAAAAGATTTCTGGTCAGGTGAGTATAGGGTAATATCAACAGCAGCAGAATATGGTATAACGGGATTAGGATTCGTTATGAATAGGAAGGTAGGGCAGAGTGTGAGCTACTGTGAAGAGCTCAGTGATAGGATAGTACTTAACAGAATCGACTGCAAACCAACACCGACAACGACGGTTCAGCTATACATACCGACCTCGCAAGCTGAAGATGAAGAGAGAAAGAAAGTATATGAGGATATTGAAACGGTAATACAGTACGTCAAAGGAGATGAAAATTTGATAATCATAGGGGACTGGAATGCAGTTGTAGAAGGAGTAGAAGAAAAGGTTACAGGATAACATGGACTGCGAAAAAGAATAAGAGAGGAGAAAGGCTAATTGAGTTCCGCAATAAATTACAGCTAGTAATAGTGAATACTCTGTTCAAGAGTCACAAGAGGGCGAAGTATACGTGGAAAAGGCATCGTGATAAGGAAATATTTCAGTTAGATTACATCAGGGTCAGACATAGATTCCAAAATCACATACTGGATTGTAAGGAGTACCCAGGACAGATATAGACTCAAACCACAATTTAGTAGTAATGAAGAGTAGGCTGAAGTTTAAGGGATTAGTCAGAAAGAATCAATACGCAAAGAAGTAGGATAAAGAACTACTAAGGAATGAGGAGGTACGCTTGAAGTTCTCTAAGGCTATAGATACAGCAATAAGGAATAGCTCAGTAGGCAGTACAGTTCAAGAGGAATAGACATTTCTAAAAACGGCAGTTACGGAAGCTGGAAAGAAGGACATAGGTACAAAGTAGGTGACTGCGAGGAAACCATGGGCAACGGAAGAAATACTTCAGCTGATTGATGAAAGAAGAAAAGACAAAAATGTTCAGGGAATTTCAGGAATACTGAAATACAAGTCGCTGAGGAACGAAATACGATGTGCAGGGAAACTAAGACGAAATGGCTGCATGAAAAATGTGAAGAAATCGAAAAAGAAATGATTGTTGGAGGACTGACTCAGCGTATATGAACGTCAAAACATTCCGTGAAATTAAGAGCAAGGGTGGTAACATTAAGAGTGCAACCGGAATTCCACTGTAAAATGCACAGAGATAGCAGATAGGTACAAAGGGTACATCGAAGGCCACTATAAGAGGAAAGATTTGTCTGGTATGATAGAAGGGAAAAACCAAGAGTCGATTTAGAAGAGATAGAGGATCCAGTATTAGAATTAGAATTAAAGAGGGCTTTGGAAGACTTAACATAAAATAAGGCAGAAGGGATAGATGGAAATGAGAGTTTGGCGTCATTGGCCGCGAGGCCCCTTGTGGGGTAGGTCCGGCCGCTTTGGTGCAGGTCTCATTACATTCGACGCTACATTGAGCGATCTGCGGATGGGGATGAAATTATGGTGAAGACAACACAAAACCCAGTTCTTCCGAGCGGAGAAAATCCCCGACCCAGCTAGGAATCGATTCCGAGCCCCTTAGTACGCCAGTCCATTCACGGACGGAAAGCATAGTTAACGTTCCATTAGAATTTGTAAACTCATTGGGCGAAGTGGCAACAAAACAAATGTTTACTTTGGTGTGTAGAATGTATGAGTCTGCCGACTTGCCATCTGACTTTGGTAAAAATATCGTCTATACAATTTCGAAGATTTCAAAAGCTGACAAGTGCGAGTATTATCACACAATCAGCTTAACAGCTCATGCACCCAAGTTGCTTACAAGAACAATAAACAGAAGAATTGAAAAGAAAATTCACTGCATATTAGACGACGATCAGTTTGGCTTTATAAAAGCAAAGGCACCAGAGAGGCAATCTTGACGTACCGGTTGATAATGGAGGCAAGAAAAATCAAGACAGGTTCATAGGATATATCGACCAGGAAAATGCGTTAGATAATGTAAACTGGTGCAAGACTACGAAATTCTGAGAACAATTGGCTAAGCTGTAGAGAGAGACTAGTAATGTACAAGAGCCAAGAACGAATAATAAGATTGGACGACCAAGAACGAAATGCTCGGATTAAAATCGGTGTAAGGCAGGGATGTAATATTTCTCGTCCCTATTGTTCAATCCCCCCCTTGAACCATGGACCTGGCCGTTGGTGGGGAGACATGCGTGCCTCAGCGATACAGATACCCGTACCGTAGGTACAACCACAACGGAGGGGTATCTATTGAGAGGCCAGACTAACGTGTGGTTCCTGAAGAGGGGCAGCAGCCTTTTCAGTAGTTGCAGGGGCAACAATCCGGATGAATGACTGATCTGGTCTTGTAACAATAACCAAAAGGGCCTTGCTGTGCAGGTACTGCGAACGGCTGAAAGCAAGGGAAAATTACGGCCGTAAACTTTCCCGAGGGCATGCAGCTTTACTGCATACTTAGACTTGGAAGAGCAGTTGAATGGAATGGACAGTGTCTTGAGAGGAGTATATAAGATAAACATCAACAAAAGCAAAACGAGGATAATGGAATATAGTCGAATTAAGTCGGGTGATGCTGAGGGAATTAGATTAGGAAATGAGACACTTACAGTAGTAACGGAGTTTTGCTATTTGGGAAGTAAAATAACTGATGATGGTAGAAGTAGAGAGGATATAAATTGTAGACTGGCAATGGCAAGGAAAGCGTTTCTGAAGAAGAGAAATTTGTTAACATCGAGTATAGATTTAAGTGTCAGGAAGTCGTTTCTGAAAGTATTTGTATGGAGTGTAGCCATGTATGGAAGTGAAACGTGGACGATAACTAGTTTGGACAAAAAGAGAATAGAAGCTTTCGAAATGTGGCGCTACAGAAGAATGCTGAAGATTAGATGGATAGATCACGTAACTAATGAAGAGGTATTGAATAGAATTGGGGTGAAGAGGAGTTTGTGGCACAACTTGACTGGAAGAAGGGATCGGTTGGTAGGACATGTTCGGAAGCATCAAGGGATCACCAATTTAGTATTGGAGGGCAGCGTGGAGGGTAAAAATCGTAGAGGGAGACCAAGAGATGAATACACTAAGCAGATTCAGAAGGATGTAGGTTGCAGTAGGTACTGGGAGATGAAGAACCTTGCACAGGATAGAGCAGCATGGAGAGCTGTATCAAACCAGTCTCAGGACTGAAGACCACAACAACAACATTGTTCAGTCTGTACATAGAGGAACCAATCATGAAAATATAAGAAAGACTGAGGAGTTGAATTAAAATTCATGGTGAAAGAATATCAATGATACTTTTCGCTGATGACATTGCTATCCTGAGTGAGAGTGAAGTAGAATTACATGATTTGATGAATGGAATGAACAGTCTGATGAGTGCAGAATATGGATTGAGAGTAAATCGAAGAAAGAGGGAAGTAATGAGAAGTAGCACAAATGAGAATAGCGAAAATCTTATCAGAATTGATGGTCACGAAGTAGATAAAGTTAAGGAATAGCTAAGAATCAAAATAACCAATGACGGATGGAGCAAGGAGAACGTCAAAAGCAGGCTAGCACTGGCGAAAAGGGCGTTCCTGGCCAAGAGAGGTCTACTGGCATCAAGTTTAGGCCTCAGTTCGAGGAATACTTTTGGGGCACAACACTGTATGGTAGTGAAACATGGACTGTGGGAAAGCCGGAACAGAAGAGAATCGAAGAATTTCAGGTGTGTTGCTGCAGACTAATGTTGAAAATTCAGTGAACTGATAACGTAGGAATGAGGAGGCTCTGCTCAGGATTATAGAGGAAAGAAGTACGAGTGTTGCCCAGAAAGTAATGCAGCGCATTTTTTTCTGAGCCGAAAACAACGCTATGAAATCGAAATGTTACGAAAGTATTACGTTTAGTCTCCTGAGTGAGCGCGCCAATTTCCGTCACTTCCTACAGATACCGTACCTGCAGGACAGTTTCAAAATGGCGTCTCTAAGTGATGTACGTTACAAGCAACGTGCCGTCATTGAATTTATCACTGCAGAGAAGGAAACTGGAAAATATTTACATACGCTTGTGCAAAGTATAGTTGGTCACTGGGCACGGAGGATGAGGTCATCAGAAGGCGGTTCGGCGGATTTCCACGATTTGCAGTGGTCGGAGCGACCATCCAAGGCTGTCACACCTGACTTGCAGCGAGCTGATGTTGTCATTCTCGAGCACAGACGCATTATGACTCGGCAGTTAGCGCTGCATCTGTCAATTAGAAAAGGAAGTGTGGGTGCAAATATTCGCACTCTTGGATATTCAAAAGTGTGTGCAAGATGGGTCCCACGGTTTTAATGGTGGATTACAAATATGCCCAAAAAAACACATGTCTTGATTTGGTGCCACGTTTTGAAGCTGATGGGGAGGCCTTCTTGTCCAGGATTGTGACAGATGTTGAAACCTGGGTTCACCACTTTGACTCCGAAACAAAACGGCAGTCGATGGAATGGCGCCATTCCCACACCCCACAGAAGAAAAAATTCAAAGGAACTGCTTCCGCCGGTAAGGTCACGATCACCGTGATCTGGGGCTGTGAAGGTGTATTTGTCATTGATGTGATGCCAAGAAGTGTTGCCATAGCAACCCAGGAGATGTTTTGCTGCTACACGATAACACTCGGTCCCATCCTAGTCTGAGGACTGCTGAACACATCGCAAAACAGAACTGGACAGTGTTACCTCATCCAACGTAACCCCCCTCGGATTTCACTTGTTTCGGCCATTAATTGGTGCCATTCGTGGAAGACATGTTGAGGGCGATGAGACTGTGAATCAACACAGTGAAGTACTGGCTCCGCCACCAGGACAAGAATTGGTATCGACTGGGCATACACGCTCTTGTTTCGCGCTGGAGGAAGGCCACAGAACGGGATGGAGATTACTAGGAAATATAGGGCGTGTAGATAAAACACCATTCTTTCGTGTGTGTAGTATTATGCTCAAAAGAGAATTGTAGTACGAAAACAAATGCGGCCTATTACTTTGTGGGCAACCCTCGTATATGGAAAACACTGGCAGGAGAGGGGAGACGATGATAGGGTTTCTGTTAAGACGTCAGAAAATGACTTACATGGTACTACAGGGAGCTGTAGAGGGCCAAGAACAGATAGCATGTATAATTTATGTTTTAGTTATGTCTCAAAATTGGAAATTTATATTTTTGCATCGGTGCATTTTGTCGTTTCATCATATAGAACTTTGTCGTTTGCATCGTACAGAACTTTGTCGTTTGCATCGTACAGAACTTTGTCGTTTGCATCGTACAGAACTTTGTCGTTTGCATCGTACAGAACTTTGTCGTTTGCATCGTACAGAACTTTGTCGTTTGCATCGTACAGAACTTTGTCGTTTGCATCGTACAGAACTTTGTCGTTTGCATCGTACAGAACTTTGTCGTTTGCATCGTACAGAACTTTGTCGTTTGCATCGTACAGAACTTTGTCGTTTGCATCGTACAGAACTTTGTCGTTTGCATCGTACAGAACTTTGTCGTTTGCATCGTACAGAACTTTGTCGTTTGCATCGTACAGAACTTTGTCGTTTGCATCGTACAGAACTTTGTCGTTTGCATCGTACAGAACTTTGTCGTTTGCATCGTACAGAACTTTGTCGTTTGCATCGTACAGAACTTTGTCGTTTGCATCGTACAGAACTTTGTCGTTTGCATCGTACAGAACTTTGTCGTTTGCATCGTACAGAACTTTGTCGTTTGCATCGTACAGAACTTTGTCGTTTGCATCGTACAGAACTTTGTCGTTTGCATCGTACAGAACTTTGTCGTTTGCATCGTACAGAACTTTGTCGTTTGCATCGTACAGAACTTTGTCGTTTGCATCGTACAGAACTTTGTCGTTTGCATCGTACAGAACTTTGTCGTTTGCATCGTACAGAACTTTGTCGTTTGCATCGTACAGAACTTTGTCGTTTGCATCGTACAGAACTTTGTCGTTTGCATCGTACAGAACTTTGTCGTTTGCATCGTACAGAACTTTGTCGTTTGCATCGTACAGAACTTTGTCGTTTGCATCGTACAGAACTTTGTCGTTTGCATCGTACAGAACTTTGTCGTTTGCATCGTACAGAACTTTGTCGTTTGCATCGTACAGAACTTTGTCGTTTGCATCGTACAGAACTTTGTCGTTTGCATCGTACAGAACTTTGTCGTTTGCATCGTACAGAACTTTGTCGTTTGCATCGTACAGAACTTTGTCGTTTGCATCGTACAGAACTTTGTCGTTTGCATCGTACAGAACTTTGTCGTTTGCATCGTACAGAACTTTGTCGTTTGCATCGTACAGAACTTTGTCGTTTGCATCGTACAGAACTTTGTCGTTTGCATCGTACAGAACTTTGTCGTTTGCATCGTACAGAACTTTGTCGTTTGCATCGTACAGAACTTTGTCGTTTGCATCGTACAGAACTTTGTCGTTTGCATCGTACAGAACTTTGTCGTTTGCATCGTACAGAACTTTGTCGTTTGCATCGTACAGAACTTTGTCGTTTGCATCGTACAGAACTTTGTCGTTTGCATCGTACAGAACTTTGTCGTTTGCATCGTACAGAACTTTGTCGTTTGCATCGTACAGAACTTTGTCGTTTGCATCGTACAGAACTTTGTCGTTTGCATCGTACAGAACTTTGTCGTTTGCATCGTACAGAACTTTGTCGTTTGCATCGTACAGAACTTTGTCGTTTGCATCGTACAGAACTTTGTCGTTTGCATCGTACAGAACTTTGTCGTTTGCATCGTACAGAACTTTGTCGTTTGCATCGTACAGAACTTTGTCGTTTGCATCGTACAGAACTTTGTCGTTTGCATCGTACAGAACTTTGTCGTTTGCATCATACAGAACTTTGTCGTTTGCATCATATAGAACTTTATGCTATTTCCACCAGCTTGGAACTTTCTGTGTTTTTTAAAAAAAGCTAAAGAGAAAAATGAGAGCGGAGAAGGCATTTCTTGATGCAACTGTATTACCACAGCCACTACTTACAATTCCAGACATCTTCAAGATTTTATGAAACGTTCCGCTGTAAACATTACTTTGTATCATTACACTTCTTTTGCCAAGACTTACCAAATATCCTCAGGCGTGAACAGTTTCTCTGAAATAAACTGAAATTACTACTATATCTCCATCATCATCATCATCATCATTTAAGACTGATTATGCCTTTCAGCGTTCAGTCTGGAGCATAGCCCCTTATAAAATCCCTCCATGATCCCCTATTCAGTGTTAACATTGGGGCCTCTTCTGATGTTAAACCTATTACTTCAAAATCATTCTTAACCGAATCCAGGTAATTTCTCCTTGGTCTGCCCCGACTCCTCCTACCCTCTACTGTTGAGCCCATGAGTCTCTTGGGTAACCTTGCTTCACCCATGCGTGTAACATGACCCCACCATCTACGCCAGTTCGCCCTGACTACTACATCTATAGAGTTCATTCCCAGTTTTTCTTTGATTTCCTCATTGTGGACACCCTCCTGCCATAGTTCCCATCTACTAGTACCTGCACTCATCCTAGCTACTTTCATATCCTTAACCTCAACCTTGTTGATAAGGTAACCTGAATCCACCCAGCTTTCGCTCCCATACAATAAAATTGGTCGAAAGATTTAACGGTGCACAGATAACATAGTCTTGGTACTGACTTCCTTCTTGCAGAAGAGAGTAGATCGTAGCTGAGCGCTCAATGCATTAGCTTTGCTACACCTCGCTTCCAGTTTTTTCACTATGTTGTCATCATGTGAGAATATGCATCCTAAGTACTTGAAACCGTCCACCTGTTCTAACTTTGTTCCTCCTATTTGGCACTCAATCCGTTTATATTTCTTTCCCACTGGCATTACTTTCGTTTTGGAGATGCTAATCTTCATACCATAGTCGTTACATTTCTGATCTAGCTCTGAAACATTACTTAGCAAACTTTTAATCGAATCTGCCATCACAACTAAGTCATCCGCATATGCAAGACTGCTTATTTTGTGTTCACATATCTTGACCTCACCCAGCCAGTCTATTGTTTTCAACATATGATCCATAAATAATATGAACAACGATGGAGACAGGTCGCAGCCTTGTCTTACCCCTGAAACTACTCTGAACCATGAACTCAATTTACCGTCAACTCTAACTGCTTCCTGACTATCCATGTAAAGACCTTTAATTTCTTGCAAAAGTTTGCCTCCTATTCAATGATCTCGTAGAACAGACAACAACTTCCTCCTAAGAACCCGGTCATATGCCTTTTCTACATCTATAATGCATAGATACAATTCCCTGTTCCACTCATAACACTTCTCCATTATTTGCCGCAAGCTAAAGATCTGGTCCTGACAACCTCTAAGAGGCCTACACCCACACTTTTTTTCATCGAATTGGTCCTCAACTAATACGAGCACTTTTCTTTCAACAATACCTGAGAAGATTTTACCCACAACGCTGATTAAAGAGATACCTCTGTAGTTGTTACAATATTTTCTGTTTCCATGTTTAAAGATTGGTGTGATTACTGCTTTTGTCCAGTCTGATGGAACCTGTCCCGACTCCCAGCCCATTTCAGTTATCCTGTGTAGCCATTTAAGACCTGACATTCCACTGTATTTGATGAGTTCCGACTTAATTTCATCCACCCCAGCTGCTTTATTGCACTGCAATCTATTGACCATTTTCACCACTTCCTCAAATGTGATCCTATTTCCATCCTCATTCCTATCCCATTGTACATCGAAATCTGAAACATTAATGATCGCATTTTCACCTACATTGAGCAACTCTTCAAAATATTCCCTCCATCTGCCCAAGGAATCCACAGGATTCACAAGCAGTTTTCCTGACCTGTCCAAAATACTTGTCATTTCCTTCTTACCTCCCTTTCGAACACTGTTAATTACACTCCAGAATGGTTTTCCAGCAGCTTGACCCAAAGTCTCCAGCCTGTTTCCAAAGTATTCCCAAGATTTCTTCTTGGATGCTACAATTATCTGTTTGTCTTTGTTTCTTTCTCCAGCATAACTTTCTCTGTCTACCTGAGTTCTAGTATGTAGCCATTTATGATACGCCTTTTTCTTCCTTTTACAGGCTGCCTTGACTGTGTTATTTCACCAAGATGTTTGCTTCATCCTACCTTTACAAATTACTGTTCCAAGACATTCTTTAGCCACTTCTAGTACTGTGTCCCTGTACCTTGTCCATTCCTTTTCCGGTGACTGTAATTGACTACATTCAACTAACTGGTACCTTTCTGAGATCGCTGTTATGTACTTGTGCCTGGTTTCCTTATCCTGAAGTTTCTCCACTCTTATCCTCATACATATGGACCTGACCTCCTGCCCTTTCGGCCTCACAATCCCAATTTCACTGCAAATTAAATAATGATCAGTGTCATCAAGTAATCCCCTGAATACACGTGGGTCCCTCACAGCCTTCCTGAATTCCTGATCTGTTATTATATAGTCAATGACAGATCTGGTTCCCCTGCCTTCCCAAGTATACCGGTGAACTTATGTTTAAAAAAAAGTTTGTGATTAGTAAGCCCATACTGGCACAGAAATCCAAGAATTGTTTCCCGTTCCTTTTGGCCTCCATATCCTCTCCAAATTTACTCATAACCTTTTCATACCCTTCTGTTCGATTTCCAATCCTGGCGTTAAAATCACCCATGAGCAGAACACTGTCCTTGTCCTTCACTCTGACAACTACATCACTGAGTGCCTCATAAAAACTATCCATCTTATCTTGATCTGTCCCTTCACAATGCGAATATACTGACACAATCCTAATTTTCTTACTAGACACTGTCAAATCTATCCACATCAGTCGTTCGTTTACATACCTTATTGCAACTACGCTGGGTTCCATTTCTTTCCTGATGTAAAGCCCTACACCCCATTGTGCTATTCCTGCTTTGACTCCTGACAGGTAGACTTTGTATTCTCCCACTTCCTCTTCTTTCTCACCCCTTACCCGAATGTCACTAACAGCTAAAACATCCAGCCCCATCTTACTTGCAGCCTCTGCCAGCTCTACCTTCTTCCCAGAGTAGCCCCCATTGATATTAATAGCTCCCCATCTCATTACCATTTGTTTGCCAAGTCGTATCTTAGGAGTACCTGGTTTGTCGGTTAGAGGTGGGTCTCCGTCACCTCCAAAGGTCAGAGGCATTTTGCTCTGATTGTTGCCAGCATCATATTTAAAGTACCAGGGAAGCAGGTTGCTAGCCTTACTTGCCCCGAGTCCCATTGAGTTTTACCCCTAACGGTTGAGGGACTAACCGTTGGATTTGGTAGTCTTTCTCGTATGAGCACAAAGGTGACCACGACTCAGAATATGTCCGAGATGCCCAGCCTTATCCCAAAGTAACTGGTATCCCGACTGTCGTGACCACTTACTTGGCCACTCATACGTTGCCCGTGGTTCATGAACTAGGACATGACTACAGGAACCCACACGATGAACCACCTATTTTATTAAGATATATTCTATATCTCAATAAAATAAAGTTTTACCCCATATTGCAAGTAACAATCTTGCTTTGGCTGATATCTCTTGTCAAAAGCCGGTATACTGCGACCGCATTTCAGAGACGTGAAGTTGTTACTGCAGTTTGTGTATAAATAATTGCATCCTTTAGTATAAGAACTGTGTTTATGCTTATGTCGCGGCATATGCCTTTTTTTTATTTCCGCAATTGTTTTATTTTTGTATGATCTAATAGGAGTACAAAACGAAATCTTAGTGAAAGAATTAGCAACATGCAACATCTACTCTTGAGCACTGAATCTCACAGCCTGTACGTTAAAGTGTGCCTCAGTCTGCCTTCTGCGCTTGTAGTGATAGTTTATGATGCGTGCCAATAATGTGCTCTGTTTTATTTGCATCAATGACAGCGAAACCCGGTTGAGTGCGTCATACATTTTCTGATGACGTCATTTTAAATTTTAGTTCAGCCTAATTTTTGTGAGAAGATGATTAAATTAAAGAAGAAACAAACGATTAACCGTTATTTTAATTTTAAATTATTATTGTTCACTTTTCTTCTCGCCATCAACTGTTACTGTACAAAACTAGTATCAGTAGCAGAGCCTCGATTAGTCATTTTAAACACTTCATCAAACACTGGTATAATGCCTGTAGTTGTAGCATTAACAACACACAGTGATAGGCTGCAACAAAGCATGTGGGTTCACGTCAAGAGGAGCGCAGTACTCTTCTGAACAGTTTCTACTCTTATGGTACCTTCACATTCAGACAGCTACATTAAAGAGACACTGAGTTCATAGGAAACTCAAATACTCATTTAAATATCAAGTACTGTAATCGTCTTTGCGTCAATAAAAACGTGAAGTGACATCTGTTTCGATATATTGAACCGTTCATGAAACATGTCAGATTATGTTTTATATATACTACCTGATCAAAAGAATATGGACACCTGCTAGTGGACAATAATATGAGCTGTGTCCACCGTTCGCTTTCATGGCGGCTTGAACTCTTCTGCAGACACTTTCACTGAGGTGTCTGAATTCCTGAGGGGGAACGGCAACCCGTTCTCCCTCAAGAGTCGAAATCAGAGAAGGCAGTGATGTTGGACGCTGAAATCTGGAGCGAAGTCGACGATCTAGCTCACAGCAAAGGCGATTGGCTTCAGGTCGAAACTCTGAGCAGGTGAGTCCATTTCAGGAATGTTATTCTCCACAAAACACTGCCTCACAAATTCAGCTTTGAGACAGGTGCACTGTCGTGCACATAAAAACTGTTCCTCTAATGAATACAATGCTGTGACATATGTTCACATCCTTCCGCATTTAGCGTTTTTTTTAAGAGCAATGAAGGACCAAACTCCACCCCGAAAAACATACTCATGTAGTAACACCATCTCCTCTGTACTTCAGTGCTGACGCTACACATGAAAGCAAGCATCGCTCTCAGGCAAACACTTCTGTCGGATTTACGCAGCGTCTAACGTGATTCATCACTCCAAATCACTTATTTCCAATCGTCCACTCTCCACCAGGAGTCACCTTATAGATCATCTATTGAAGGGCCGAAATGTCCCTGACGGATGTGTTACACGGGTGACATCCAATGAGTAGTCCACATTCGAAGTCATTGCCGTTACTGCTCCTCTACTGATAACTTAATACCTACCACCTACTCTTATACTGGCGTATCCGCCTCTCATGATGTTTAGCGGTCAGATCCACATTACGCAGGGATGTCTGAATAATTTTAATCAGATAGTGCACATCTTAACTCTGTATGACAGGACTTGGTGCAGTGCGGGTTGCATAAAACATACTCATCAAAGTACAGCTCAAAGTACATTACTGGTCATTAAAAGTGATACACCAAGAAGAAAAGCAGATGATAAACGGGTATTCATTGGACAAATATACTAGAACTTACATGTGATTACATTTTCACGCAATTTGGGTGCATAGATCCTGAGAAATCAGTACCCAGAACAACCACCTCTGGCCGTAATAACGGCCTTGATACGCCTGGACATTGAGTCAAACAGAGCTTGAATGGCGTGTACAGGTACAGCTGCCCATGCAGCTTCAACACGATACCACAGTTGATCACGAGTATTGTGATGAGCCAGTTGCTCGGCCACCATTGACCAGACGTTTTCAATTGGTGAGAGATCTGGAGAATGTGCTGGCCAGGGCAGCAGTCGAACATTTTCTGTATCCAGAAAGGCTAGGACAAGACCTGCAACATGCGGTCGTGCATTATCCTGCTGAAATGTAGGGTTTCGCAGGGATCGAATGAAGAGTAGAGCCACGGGTCGTACCACATCTGAAATGTAACGTCCACTGTTCAAAGCGCCGTCAATGCGAACAAGAGGTGACAGAGACGTGTAACCAATGGCACCCCATTCCATGACGCCGGGTGATACGCTAGTATGGCGATGACGAATACACGCTTCCAATGTGCGTTAACCTCGATGTCGACAAACACGGATGCGACCATCATGATGCTGTAAACAGAACCTGGATTCCTCAGAAAAAATGACGTTTTGCCATTCGTGAACCCAGGTTCGTCGTTGAGCACACCATCGCAGGCGGTCCTGTCAGTGATACAGCGTCTAGGTTAACCGCAGCCATGGTCACCGGGCTGATAGTCCATGCTGCTGCAAACGTCGTCGAACTGTTCGTGCAGATGGTTCTTGTCTTGCAAACGTCCCCATCTGCTGACTCATGGATAGAGACGTGGCTACACGATCCGTTACAGTCATGCGGATAAGATGCCTGTAATCTCGACTGCTAGTGATACGAGGCCGTTGGGATCCAGCATGGTGTTCCGTATTACCCTCCTGAATCCACCGATTCCAAATTCTGCTAACAGTTGGATCTTGACGACGCGAGCAGCAATGTCGCGATACGATAAACCGCAATCGCGATAGGCTACAATCCGACCTTTATCAGAGTCGTAAACATGATGGTATGCATTTCTTCTCCTTACACGAGGCATCACAACGTTTCACCAGGCAACGCCGGTCACTTGCTGTTTGTGTATGAGAAATCGGTTGGAAACTTTCCTCATGTCAGCACGTTGTCGGTGTCGTCACCGGCGCCAACCTTGTGTGAATACTCTGAAAAGCTGATCATTTGCACATCACAGCATCTTCTTCTTGTCGGTGAAATTTCGCGTCTGTAGCAATTTTAATGGCTAGTAGTGTATATCAGAGGCAACGAAAACCAGTACTGATTTTCCCACGACAGCATAACACGCAACATGGTTAATTAATTTAAAAATACCATCACGAACGAGGCCAGTAACTAAATGATTTGTTCATTAGCATGTTACCAGATCAGTGTCTTTAACAATTTATGGTCCACCTTCTAAAGGCAATACAGCAGCTGTTGTGTCATGGGTTCGACAAGTCATTGTTGAGCTTCCACAGGTTGCGGCGGCAGACATCTGTACACTCGTGACTCAATTTGTGGACGGAAATCTGGTGCTCCATAGTGTCCCCAGTGTATTAAATCAAGTACAGATAAGGCAAATTTTTTAGCCAAGACATCAACATAAGTACACAGTCATGCTCCTCAAAACACTAACACGATTCTGGTCTTGTGACATTGAAAGTTACGCTTCTCGAAGGCACCACAGCTGCCAGCAAAGATATCAAGCGCAAAGTACATGAAATATATTCGCAATTGCGAATATAGACTACCACCGGTTGTATAATGGAATGACGACAGTGAAAATTTGGGCCGCATCGGTACTCGAACCCGGATTTCCAGCCTGTCACGAGTCGTCGCCTTACTACGAAGGTGGTTTGAAAAGTTGTCGGAGCGGAACAGAAAATAAAGTACTTACATCACTGCATTTTTTATTTTTAAATTCAGTCTCCTTGTAGGTAAATGCACTTGGTCCAATTATGTACCAGTGTCTTGATCCCATCTCGAAAATGAGTTTGCTCCAGGCCTGCAAAATAGTTGTCAACTTCGGCTATCATTTCTTCGTTTTAAGTGAATCTTCGTTCACTAAGATAAATTTTCCGTTTTGGGAAGAAATCCAAGTCTAATGGAGCCATTGTTGTTGTCATGTTTGTTACCACTACAACATGTAATGATGTCCCAAGGGACGAGCCTTTTTTATGATTTTAATGTTTTTATTTGTATCTCTACGTTGGTTCTGTAATCTATTTTTATTTCATATGTGATATTGTGATCTATTTTTAGTTCTACAGATATAATATTCGATTAATAAAGTCACTTTGCATTCAGTCAACAACTTTTCCCTCAGCGACCTATCCAGCATATTGTAGACTACACATAATTTTCAACATGGTAGCATAGTTCTTTCGTGACTTTGTAGGGTTTTCCTATAATTTCACCAGCACACACAGCGCACTTGTTCTTAAATGCTTTACGTGTATTGGAGGAACATTTCGTGTTGATGATCATCTCGTATTCACTGAATTCACTGAGCAAATTACGTTTCACTTCTTGAGAACCTTATCATCCAACTTTATGGGCGGACAATATGGGCCCTGCTGCACTGTTTCCTTCCGTACACCGTTTACATAGTGACGTTTTCACCTTTCCTTCGATCCCGACGTCACTATAAACAAACGTAGTGCCTTGCTGTTGACAACGATTGCTATGCAGCTTTTAACCATCCCGTTTCGATTACTGTTTAACCGCTTGATTTTTGTGTGTTTCAGGTATGAGGCTCGGCCTGTTGCAAACCAAAGTGGGTCTCGTGAACTTGCTGTCAAAATACAACGTGCGACCCACCGGGAAGACGAAAGCAAACCTGGATTTCCACCCTAGGTCCGTCATCCTCATGTCCAAAACTGGCATCCATGTTCAGTTTGAAAAGCGATTCTAGGACGACAACATTAAATAACCATAGAACATTGCAGGGTGTTAAATTTTGTGTCTTAAACTGTGTTACATTGTTTCTGTTGTAACCATGTAATCCTATGCATTATGACTTTCAGCGGACTACAAGTTCCTCACATATTGGCTTTCCGGAAACAATGAATTGTTTATGATTGTATAGCGCACAAGTGTTCAACACTGGCCAGACTGTATTACGTCTGTACGCTTATTGCAAATAAACACGTTTCTCTAGTCCAGCCATTACAACTTTTTTCTGTTTGGGTAAGATTATGGTTATTACTCCAACTGATTTTCGGAAGGTTATGAAAATCGAAACAGCCAGAGGATATTGTCTGGTCCTGCCACCGGATGGCAATTTTATGCACAGGCAAAAGATGCCTGTCGAAATTGTGAGATGCCAGGCCCACTTGAAAACAGGTGCGTCAGGCGGTCACAGGTCTACGATTTTGTGAAACACCGTTCGAAATTGGTTTTAAGGTTTTATTAACAGTGTATTTGCGGAAATGAGAGTCTAAATGACGGCTTTTTTCTAAATCAGAGGAAGTCCAAATTTTTTACATACCACGAAATTTTGTACCTTTGCTGGTAGCAAAATTTTCTAAATGCCCTCCAGTTCCACAGCAATGTTGTTTTACAAATTACTGAAAATTATAAATTTATAAAGCAGAGTTGTAGGAAGTTAAACACACATTAAAAATTACTTACCAAATACTTTACATCAAAATTTTACGAAAACGTTATGAAAAATATTTAAGAGCTTTACCGACGACCAATCCACCATGAAACCTAGAACGCCCAGTATTTGGACGAACGGGACAACGTGGACTACCACTGCTCTAAAGTGTATACGCTGAACATCAGGAACTATTGCTGAAATTAATACTTTCTCACTTCCGAGAGGTAATCAGTTATTTATACGTATAATTTAAGTAATGGTACGAACATGTAGGTTCTTATGTTTAGGAATAATTCTGAAAATCTATGACGATTTTCTTAGTCATTTTACTGGAACTTCATTAACTGCACGCCTGTAAGGAGGAGGGGAGGGGAGGGGGGGCGGGGCCTTTGATCCAACAGATAGGTGCAATTTCGATTTCTTAGAACAGAGACGCAACATTCATGATTTGTATCGACAGAGAAGCAAACACTGTCATTTACCTGGATGCCAGTGGATAACAACCTAAATATTACACTCAAATTGACTTGAGTGGTAGACCAATGACAATGAACCCCTTATGTGTCTTGTGTAATGTTGTGTCTTACCTTTATATACGTTAAATTAATGTCCTAGGTGCTAAACTTACAAGCAGGAGAAATGACAGCATCCGAAACTACTGTATTTTCAAATAAAATATGGAACTGATTAAACAAATAGTTATCAACATTTTCACTTAAAATATTAAAACTTTAGAATATGCGTTAGTGACAGTAAAATTAAACACGAGGATAATTTTTTTTTTTTTTTAGATTTTCTCTAGATAGCGTAACAGGTATGCAGAAACCAACCGTAAAAATGAATACGAAAATTTGCGACGTGGCAGTACATCTTATCTGACAATAAACACATATTCTGTACAGTAATACGTAAGTATTTTGTACAGAAACCAGATGGCAGTTAGAAGAGTCGTGAGGCATGACAGGGAAGCAATGGTTGGGAAGGGAGTGAAACAGGGTTGTAGCCTCTCCCCGATGTTATTCAATCTGTATATTGAGCAAGCAGTAAAGGAAACAAAAGAAACATTCGGAGTAGGTATTATAATCCATGGAGAAGAAATAAAAACATTGAGGTTCGCCGATAACATTGTAATTCTGTCAGAGACAGCAAAGGACTTGGTAGAGCAGTTGAACGGAATAGACAGTGTTTTGAAAGGAGGGTATAAGATGAACATCAACAAAAGCAAAACGAGGATAATGTAATGTAGTCGAATTAAGTCTGATGATGCTGCGGGAATTAGATTAGGAAATGAGACAAAGTAGTAACGGAGCTGTGCTATTTGGGGAGCAAAATAACTGATGATGGTCGAAGTAGAGAGGATATAAAATGTAGACTGGCAATGGCAAGGAAAGAGTGTCTGAAGAAGAGAAATTTGTTAACATCGAGTATAGACTTAAGTGTCAGGAAGTAGTTTCTGAAAGTATTTGTATGGAGTGCAGCCATGTATGGAAGTGAAACATGGACGATAAACAGTTTAGACAAGAAGAGAATAGAAGCTTTCGAAATGTGGCGCTACAGAAGAATGCTGAAGATTAGATGGGTAGATCACATAACTAATGAGGGGGTATTTAAAAAATGGTTCAAATGGCTCTGAGCACTATGGGACTTAACATCTTTGGTCATCAGTCCCCTAGAACTTAGAACTACTTAAACCTAACTAACCTAAGGACATCACACACACCCATGCCTGAGGCAGGAAGGACGTATTTAATAGAATTGGGGAGAAGTTTGTGGTTACAACTTGACAAGAACAAGCGACCGGTTGGTAGGACATGTTCTGAGGCATCAAGGGATCACAAATTTAGCATTGGAGGGCAGCGTGGAGGGTAAAAATCGTAGAGAGAGACCAAGAGATGAATACAGTAAACAGATTCAGAAGGATGTAGGTTGCAGTAAGTACTGGGAGATGAAGCTTGCACAGGATAGAGTAGCATGGAGAGCTGCATCAAACCAGTCTCAGGACTGAAGACCACAACAACAACAATACGTAAGATATTTTTCTTTCTTTCGTCTGCCAAAATTTAAATACGTTTTCCTAAGTATTTCAACACGTACGTCTTCTTGTTGTAAACGAACGAATAACAAAACCTGTTACTGGCATAATGAACAGTTTGTATAAATGTTTACATTTTCAATCAGAGCAAACATGTAACTGCTATTTTTTAAATTTTTGTGATGTATTTTACACAAAGTTGAAGGGTGACTAAATAGTAGAATGTGCAGTGAGGAAAACAAAAGCATATAAACATTTTCATTGCGTCTGTAAAAGGACCGCAAAGACTTTTTCTTATGGTAAAAGTAACAAGCAGTAGTATTCTGCAGCCGACTGGTCATATGATGATGTATGCTTAGAATGTAGTGATATGAAGACGTGATATTTAAAACTGCATTATTGCGGTGGCGACATATTAAGGTGGGAAGAAGAAATTTACTGACGTTTGTAACAAGATGTAAAAGAGCCACAAAAATGCCACTAAGATATGCGACGTCCACTTCAGGAATGCGACGTAATCATCGACTTGTAACAAGCATTATTAAGTCCATCTGAAGTTATTTGGTTTACTGTTGTAACTTTGCTGATTTTTGTAGGCTTTCTCTTAGTTTTCTTTGGCAGTTCTTTGTTTGCTTGCCGTTGTCGAAGTGTATTTTATAATCCTAAAAGTAAATCAATTTATTAGGTTATGGGAATACTAGTAAACTGTTGCTATGTGTCTTATGGAAGACTCTTATAAATTAGTGACACCTGGGACACTAAGGAACATAGAAACCCGAGTTAACGAACGATGTTCAGTAATGACTTCGCATCATAACTTCAAACAAGGTCAAGAGGAAGAACAACTTATACGAAACGTAGAAGATCTGCAAAACCAGTTTAATAACCTCCAAACTCAGATTGTAACAAGCAATGAAGTTTTTCCCGCAAGCAGTGAGACAGACAGCAAACAAGACAAACAATACGCTCGCCGAAACCAGCGCAGTTTCCGGACCTCCAATGAAAGAAGAGATTCTGCAATTCCTACCTGAGAAACCAGAACAGAAATCTGCATTTTTAGTCGTGGCGTTCACACAAAATTATGTTACTAGTGATCATACAAAATTTGCCGTGGTAGTTATCTTCGACATACGAGCAATCACAATGCTATTATACACTCCTGGAAATGGAAAAAAGAACACATTGACACCGGTGTGTCAGACCCACCATACTTGCTCCGGACACTGCGAGAGGGCTGTACAAGCAATGATCACACGCACGGCACAGCGGACACGCCAGGAACCGCGGTGTTGGCCGTCGAATGGCGCTAGCTGCGCAGCATTTGTGCACCGCCGCCGTCAGTGTCAGCCAGTTTGCCGTGGCATACGGAGCTCCATCGCAGTCTTTAACACTGGTAGCATGCCGCGACAGCGTGGACGTGAACCGTATGTGCAGTTGACGGACTTTGAGCGATGGCGTATAGTGGGCATGCGGGAGGCCAGGTGGACGTACCGCCGAATTGCTCAACACGTGGGGCGTGAGGTCTCCACAGTACATCGATGTTGTCGCCAGTGGTCGGCGGAAGGTGCACGTGCCCGTCGACCTGGGACCGGACCGCAGCGACGCACGGATGCACGCCAAGACCGTAGGATCCTACGCAGTGCCGTAGGGGACCGCACCGCCACTTCCCAGCAAATTAGGGACACTGTTGCTCCTGGGGTATCGGCGAGGACCATTCGCAACCGTCTCCATGAAGCTGGCCTACGGTCCCGCACACCGTTAGCCCGTCTTCCGCTCACGCCCCAACATCGTGCAGCCCGCCTCCAGTGGTGTCGCGACAGGCGTGAATGGAGGGACGAATGGAGACGTGTCGTCTTCAGCGATGAGAGTCGCTTCTGCCTTGGTGCCAATGATGGTCGTATGCGTGTTTGGCGCCGTGCAGGTGAGCGCCACAATCAGGACTGCATACGACCGAGGCACACAGGGCCAACACCCGGCATCATGGTGGGGGGAGCGATCTCCTACACTGGCCGTACACCTCTGGTGATCGTCGAGGGAACACTGAATAGTGCACGGTACATCCAAACCGTCATCGAACCCATCGTTCTACCATTCCTAGACCG
This sequence comes from Schistocerca gregaria, assembly GCF_023897955.1. Lineage (NCBI taxonomy): Eukaryota > Metazoa > Arthropoda > Insecta > Orthoptera > Acrididae > Schistocerca > Schistocerca gregaria. Next base: position 873,938,553 of record NC_064922.1, read on the forward strand.
GCAAGGGAACTTGCTGTTCCAAAGGGACAATGCACGTCCGCATGTATCCCGTGCCACCCAACGTGCTGTAGAAGGTGTAAGTCAACTACCCTGGCCAGCAAGATCTCCGAATCTGTTCCCCATCGAGCATGTTTGGGACTGGATGAAGCGTCGTCTCACGAGGTCTGCACGTCCAGCACGAACGCTGGTCCAACTGAGGCGCCAGGTGGAAATGGCATGCTAAGCCGTTCCACAGGACTACATCCAGCATCTCTACGATCGTCTCCATGGGAGAATAGCAGCCTGCATTGCTGCGAAAGGTGGATATACACTGTACTAGTGCCGACATTGTGCATGCTCTGTTGCCTGTGTCTATGTGCCTGTGGTTCTGTCAGTGTGATCATGTGATGTATCTGACGCCAGGAATGTGTCAATAAAGCTTCCCCTTCCTGGGACAATGAATTCACGGTGTTCTTATTTCAATTTCCAGGAGTGTATTTAAGCTACCCTCGCAACGCAAATATCCCCACCTGATGGACTCCTTAGTCAGCTGTATGTATAAATCAGTGAAGCAGCGCATGTCAACAAGTATGCCTATTTGAAAGTATCGGCTATATAACACCGCCGGAATTTTGGTGCCACTTGAGAAACATCGTCGAGGAAGAAACATTTCTGGATGAAATACTGCGTTACCTTTTGAACACGACTACCATTATCGGTAAACCGAGCGAGGTGGCGCAGTGGTTAGCACACTGGACTCGCATTCGGGAGGACGACGGTTCAATCCCGTCTGCGGCCATCCTGATTTAGGTTTTCCGTGATTTCCCTAAATCGCTTCAGGCAAATGCCGGGATGGTTCCTTTGAAAGTGCACGGCCGATTTCCTTCCCCATCCTTCTCTCACCCGAGCTAGCGCTCCGTCTCTAATGACCTCGTTGTCGACGGGACGTTAGACACTAATCTCCTCCTCCTCCTCCTCCATTATCGGTAAAAACAAACATGGCGACGCAGAAAAATAGTTTAATTCTTTAACATCGGTAGCAGAAAAAGTTCGTCCAATGATGTAACAGGCAAACACTTTGCTGGTGACGCAAGCAAGTGATGGAGTCAGCCTTTATGACACCGCTGCTATACGACTCTAGCAGGAACTGAGCAGGTCCGGGGTCTGCAGTGTTAAATGAACACACTGGAGAAGCAGTCGTTGACAACGACGGTAAACAAATGGGCCCACACAAGGAAAGGTAAAGAAGATAGTCGCTCGCTGAGCCGGAGGACCAAACGGCAGAAGGGAAACAAGGTCGCCCGGCGTACAGATACCCCAGGCGTTTTGACGGTCAGGTCACAAACTGTACGTCTCCATGCCGCTCCCATACGACTTCAGCGGCCTACAGTACAGGCACAGCTCCAGCTCGCCTCATTGTTGCACAAAAGCGGCAGTCGTAAACGAGGGAGCCATCGTTAGGCCTGGAATCACCAAAAGAAAGCGTGACACCGCACTCAAAACCTGTCCAGTTATCTGCAACAAATCAGCTATGGCCACACTCGCAGAGAATCACGCATCTTGGTTAACAACATCGCTTTTTGCATGTGTGATGAAGAGCTAAGTAAACCGTTGCTACCTTATCGACTCAGGTTCGGATACACAAGGTGACAATTATTGAACTATACGAAAAAAAGGAACCAGGTTTTAAATTGTAAGACACTTCCAGAGGCAGATGTAGACTCTGACCACAATCTATTAGTTATGAACTGTAGATTAAAACTGAAGAAACTGCAAAAAGGTGGCAATTTAAGGAGATGGGACCTGGATAAACTGACTAAACTAGAGGTTGTACAGAGTTCCAGGGAGAGCATAAGAGAATATTTGACAGGTATGGGGGAAAGAAATACAGTAGAAGAAGAATGGGTAGCATTGAGGGATGAAAGAGTGAAGGCAGCAGAGGATCAAGTAGGTAAAAAGACAAGGGCTGCTAGAAATCCTTGGGTAACTGAAGAAATATTGAATTTAATTGATGAAAGGAGGAAATATAAAAATGCAATAAATGAAGCAGCCAAAAAGGAATACAAAACGTCTCAAAAATGAGATCGACAGGAAGTGCAAAATAGCTAAGTAGGGATAGCTAGAGGACAAATGTAAGGATGTAGAGGCTGATCTCAATGGGGGTAAGACAGATACTGCCTACAGGAATATTAAAGAGACCTTTGGAGAAAAGAGAACCACTTGAATGAATATCAAGAGCTCAGATGGTCACCCAGTTCTAAGCACAGAAGGGAAAGCAGAATGGTGGAAGGAGTATATAGAGGGTCTATACAAGGGCGATGTACTTTAGGACAATATTATGGAAATGGAAGAGGATATAGATGAAGATGACATTTGAGATATGATTCTGCGTGAAGAGTTTGACAGGGCACTGAAAGACCTGAGCCGAAACAAGGCCCCTGGAGTAGACAACATTCCCTTAGAACTACTGACAGCCTTGGGAGAGCCAGTCCTGACAAAACTCTACCATCTGGTGAGCAAGATGTATGAGACAGGTGAAACACCCTCAGACATCAACAAGAATGTAATAATTCCAATCCCAAAGAAAGCAGGTGTTGACAGATGTGAACATTACCGAACTATCAGTTTAATAAGTCACTGCTGCAAAATACTAACTCGAATTCTATACAGACGAATGGAAAAACTAGTAGAAGCCAACATCGGGGAAGATCAGTTTGGATTCCGTAGAAATACTGGAACACGTGAGGCAATACTGACCTTACAACTTATCTTAGAAGAAAGATTAAGGAAAGGCAAACCTACGTTTCTAGCATTTGTAGACTTAGAGAAAGCTTTTGACAATGTTGATTGTAATACTCTCTTTCAAATTCTGAAGGTAGCAGAGGTAAAATACACGGAACCAAAAGGCTATTTACAATTTGTACAGAAACCAGATGACAGTTATAAGAGTCGAGGGACATGAAAGGGAAGCAGTGGTTGGGAAGGGAGTGAGACAGGGTTGTAGCCTCTCCCCGATGTTATTCAATCTGTATATTGAGCAAGCAGTGAAGGAAACAAAAGAAAAATTCAGATTAGGAATTAAAATCCATGGAGAAGAAATAAAAACTTTGGGGTTCGCCGATGACATTGTAATTCTGTCAGAGACAGCAAAGGACTTGGAAGAGCAGCCGAAAGGAATGGATAGTGTCTTGAAGGGAGGATATAAGATGAACATCAACAAAAGCGAAACGAGGATAATGGAATGTAGTCGAATTAAATCGGGTGATACTGGAGGAATCAGATTAGGAAATGAGACGCTTAAAGTAGTGAAGGAGTTTTGCTATTTGGGGAGCAAAATAACTAATGATGGTCGAAGTAGAGAGGATATAAAATGTAGACTGGCAATGGCAAGGAAAGCGTTTCTGAAGAAGAGAAATTTGTTAACATCGAGTATAAATTTTAAGTGGCAGGAAGCCGTTTCTGAAAGTATTTGTATGGAGAGTATCCATGTATGGAAGTGAAACATGGACGATAAATAGTTTGGACAAGAAGAGAATAGAAGCTTTCGAAATGTGGTGCTACAGAAGAATGCTGAAGATTAGATAGGTAGATCACATAACTAATGATGAGATATTGAATAGGATGGGAGAGAAGAGAAGTTTGTGGCACAACTTGACTAGAAGGGATCGGTTGGTAGGACATGTTCTCAGGCATCAAGGGATCACCAATTTAGTATTGGAGGGAAGCGTGGCGGGTAAAAATCGTAGAGGGAGATCAAGAGATGAATACACCAAGCATATTCAGAAGGATGTAGGTTGTAGTAGGTACTGGGAGATGAAGAAGCTTGCGCAGGACAGAGTAGCTTGGACAGCTGCATCAAACCAGTCTCAGGACTTAAGACCAGAACAACAACAACGAAAAAAAGCGTAAATTGGTTACAAACTATGACTCGCACACACTTTATTCATCATGTAAACGTCGTTCCAGATATTCGGATTTAGTTCATGAGACATTCGCTATGCCTGCCATCATTGGTGATGATGTGGTGCAGACGAATAGCGAAATTCTGCATGACCCGCTGAAGTATCGGAACATCGATACTGTCGATGACCTCCTGAATAGCTGTTTTGAGCTCAGCATTAGTTTTGGGGTTATTGCTGTACACCTTGTCTTTAATAGAGTCTCGCTAGAAGGAGTCGCATGTGTTCAGATCCGGAGAATATGGCGGCCAATCGAGGCCTATACCAGTGGCCTCTGGATACCACATAGCCATAATGCGGTCCACAAAGTGCTCCTCCAGCACACCAAAAACTCTCCTGATTCGATGGAATCGAGCTTCGTCTTGCATGAACTACATGTTCCCAGATGAATTTTCGAACGAAGCTTCGGCTATATCGAGCTACAGTTTTACCTGCACTTCTTTATGGCTGCTCCATGTGGGCAACTACGAGCCCATCCACCTTCGACCACTACAAGTCATTCAAAAGACATATAATCGTGGCTTACGGAATATCTCTGTGAATGTCTGTGTTTTGCAATCAGTACCCTGTCGTAGTCATCTTATTTTCACTTCCTTTTTTTGGAGGGGGGGGGGGGGGGGAAGTGGCAGTGACGTCGTTCTTAAGAAACAGGTTTTCAGTCTGTAAAGATCAAACGATCTGCTACTCATGCGTAGTGTTTACACTATAACCATCATAGATGGTCCAAAAATCTTGATCGTATCTGATGAATTTGCTTTTCGATTTGCAGTACACTCAGAAAAGGAAACAATAATAATTTTGTCTGCTATTGATGCAGCTTTCAGTTGTTGCATTTGAGTATGCTTACTATCTACACCTTAACCCCGAAGGCTAGTTACAGAAATTGGGATTGAAACAGTTAGCTTATTCGTTTGATACTTGTTCCCTGACCCAAATTGACGACCGCGTTTTTGACTCAAGCTGCATTCCACACATCCAAGCCCACTCAGGAAATGGACCGGCAGTGGACATGTTTCTTCCTGAAGGGGTACAGACTTGTCTTCTTAAATCTGTTTGATGTTTTCTTGTCATCTCCGTAAATAAAGCAAGTAATTTTCATGTAACATTAGATTTCGGGTTATCAAACTTATAGTTTGAGTTAAAAAATGTTATTTCACACAGAAAATAAACCTGATCTCTTCTTTTATGTCGCTAATTATCTACCATATCAATCACCGAGGCAGTAACACAGGACAGGGTGCGTTAATGGCTCACTAGTTTAGTGACGTCAGTAAGGCAGCACAGCATGTTCGCTCACAGGACTGGCCACTCTATGTAATAAGAAAGGCGAATGAAGTCTTCATCGATGGAGTGATTGAGGTGTCAATACCATATCTACACAGAACTGCTAACTAAAAATGACGAACAAACAGACAGGTAAGAACGGAAAAAAGGAGGTGTTGTGGCTGTCATCTGAAGTGAAGGCTATATGACGTGCTGGGTCCAAACTCGCTGGAGGACTAATATACTGCATCTGCAAGCCATCAGACCGAAAGTTGACAAAGAAATATTAAGGAAACGCTGCATCTTAATTCTTCTTATAAACTGTATTCAGTAACTTGCAGATCTAAAGATGAAAAACTTACAAAATTATTGAATTCAGCGCTAGTTACAACCATATTTTTTTTGTTTCTGCCAAGAGAATTTTAAATTTTTGTGAATATATAACTGCATTAATTACTGAGTGGCATTGAACAATTTGTTAAGTAGGCAGACAACTTCTTCTGCAGCAGACTGAGACTTCATCGTAGAAGCAGCTAGCAACAGTTTTAGACAATCTCCCCTCCTTGTACCCCCTGGTGTGATTAAAGATCCTGGCACCAAAGCAAGTTCATTGTGACTGCTAGTTTTTCTAGTTCTACTTGTCCCTACATGCCAAACAAACCCCTGATACATGTCAGAATAAACGTTTTGTTTTCTTAGTTATGCAGCTTGTGTTCACGTTGGCGAATGTCAGTGCAGTCCCAATGCGATAAGGCGTGCAGTCTCAATATACGAGACAATTATGCTGTTATGGGAAAAATTCATTGGCAGGTCAGGATCAACTCTCATGGGGATTAACAAAATTGTTTAGACAAGGGACATCTACCTCGCCTTTACCCGCTGGAAGAGGATAAAGGACGTCACCGTCTATGTACTACGTCACGTCTCTTTTAATCAATTTATATTCAGCCAAGTTCCTAAGCCCCAACACTAGAGTGTAAACATACACCGCCACTACATGCTACTTGACTCCCAAATTTAACACTACAACACTATTAAAAAGTTTTAGCAAAGAATAATCACAGAACCAATGGTCAAAGCAAGAAAATCCAGTACTGACAAGATGCCAAACACATCAGTTCTCACGGAAACAATATAGTTCATTTTCTTTTTAAGAAGCCTCCTATGCCCAGTTAGTTACGCAAATGGCTGCATTCTATCAATGCTCTCCGCACACTCTACTTCGAACTATAAAGTTTCCAATCACTCGTCACTACCCGAAGCTGCCGTAAAGTCTCTCGCCAATGCACTAAATAACAAGACACGCCTTCAGAAGTCGGAAACTACAAGCGAATCTCCAAGCCTCACTTGAGAAATCGGTATGTTGCGGAAATGAATCACTGTATCGTGCATCTCTCTTGACGCAAAGACCACTCATACACCTTAAAACGCGCGCGCGCGCGCGCGCGCGCGCGCGTGTGTGTGTGTGTGTGTGTGTGTGTGTGTGTGTGTGTAAGAGTGAGTAAGTGGAGTCAGCTTGTGTGTTCGCAACAGATGCAGAGGGACTCTCTCTCTCTCTCTATATATATATATATATATATACATAGAGAGAGAGAGAGAGCGAGAGAGAGAGCGAGAGAGAGAGAGAGAAAGAAGAAGAAGAAGAAGGGAAACAGAGAGGAAGAGATGAGAAATAAAATGGGACAAAGGTAGCAACGAATGGGGAGTGGGTGGAAGTGCAAAACAAAAGATTCAAAAGTAATCAAAATAGACGTAAAAGAGACGTATACCATAATTCCGTTTGTGTTAAAGGAGTGAGAAAAAGATACGAGAAGCGGATAAATTGAGAATGAAGAATGGGTAATGTGACAAGGAATTTAAAACTAAGTATTTTCTAAATTTTGATGTTAATGATGAGGAAGGAAAGTAAAAGACGGGTGAGAGAGAGAAAGAGATTAAAAGTGTAATTTAAAGTAAAACTGCTGGATTTTTTAATTTTGTTTATTTTTTTAAGCATGGGGTTATAGGCCAAGGGAGTAGTGTGTGTGTGTGTGTGTGTGTGTGTGTGTGTGTGTGTGTGTGTGAGAGAGAGAGAGAGAGAGAGAGAGAGAGAGAGAGAGATCTTTTTTCTACTGAATTCGTTCGCGAAATGATAAAAAGCTCTGCTCTGCATTTGCTGATGAGCACCACCACAACCACTGCTCCTCTCCGGAAACCATTACGCCAGGAGAAAGTAAAGACGAGATAGTGTTTTCCACAATCACAAGATCATACTCGCGGCAGGTAAGTTTTTGGCATTAATCTGTATTCCAAAACGTGCAAAGGCATTATTTCATTTCTCAAAAAAGACGAACAAAGGTGATTTTACCAAGAAACATGTGAGAATTATAAGACATTCAATTTTAGTTATTCCCAATTATATAGTAAGATTGAGCGGTAAATAGTTAGTCCTTATAAATGCATTCTTTAAAATGTTGTATCCCTCATGCTTCACATGTGTTGGTATCGAGTTGCTGTCGTCGCTTTCAGAACGTGCAGCCAGGTCCATAATCCGTCTTGGGCACATCAGGCGCGTTAAAGCGCGCTCTTCCAGCCAGTGAAGCAAGCAGCCCTTACAGAGTGAACATTGCACATCGCACATTTCCTGGATCAATTACCCACTCTCTCCGCCTGACGTCACTCCTTGAACCGGCTTTTGTGCTACTATTGCCAAATACTTCAAATTTTCTCTCGTGATACCAATAATGGCTCAATTTATTCGCTGTAGAGTGTACATTACGTGCTTTTCCAGTTTGTGTAACATTACATATCCGCAAGATACTTTGCAATCTGTAATGAACACGGCAAGTTCATAACTTGCTAAGAACACTTGGGAATCAATATCCAATTTTAATTCAGTCATCCAAATTTTCAGACTGCGTAGCTCTTTTACCCATCAAACAATAGTCGAGAATTAATGCTAATATTCGAGTATGTTGATTTTTCTTTGTTTATTATATATGGGTGATCATGGAAATACACTTGGTACATTGAGCAGGTTTTGCACATGAATTTTGCGTTAACCTTTCACGTCTTCCATACGTCTACACGTATTCTCGTAAATACTAAGTTCTAGAACGTGCTACGTCAGCTTTAACTACATTTAAAGCGCAGAGAAGTATACTGTTTTAATTTATATGAAATTTTCTGCTATGCCAGGTAGTTCATGTTGTTATTGAACTACAAGACACATGTCTGTGCAGATAAAATTCTGCTACCACATCATCTCGGACCTTTTCCATTTGCTGGAGGATACAAAGTACAACCACATTTGCATCGTAGGAACCACATCTATAAGGTGTAATTCATACACACTTATAATGAGTAGCTGTATGATCTGTCGTAAGGGATATGGTTTTTCTAGGAACTCTTCAGTCCAGTCACACAGCTGGTCTGATTCAGTATGCTCGTCTTTTTTCTCCGGGGACTGGGTGTTTTTGTTGTTCTCATCCTTTCATCGTCATCATCATCATCATCATCACAATCCGTGACATTGTCTAGATTGGACTGTGGAAAAAAAAATTGGACCGTGTAAACAATGTGAATTTGTACAGGCGCTGATTACCGGGCAGTTGAGGGCCTCATCATCAAAAAATGGCTCTGAGCACTATGGGACTTAACATCTGAAGTCATCAGTCCCCTAGAACATAGAACTACTTAAACCCAACTAACCTAAGGACATCACACACATCCATGACCGAGGCAGGATTCGAACCTGCGACCGTAGCGGTCGAATGGTTCCATACTGAAGGGCCTAGAACCGCTCGGCCACACCGGCCGGCAATCATCATCATAGTCTTTTTTCTTTTTTTTTCATTTTACGGTGGTACAGAACTGTATAGAATGCATTCCGGAAGTCAAGAAGTACAATATGTCCCTGGGTGCTTGTATCTAATGCTTTCTGTGTCTCGTTAAAGAACAGAGCGAGCTGGCTTTCCCAAGATCGTCGTTTCCGGAGTCCGCCATTATTCCTACAAATCAGATTTTCGGCCTCCATAAATGTCATAATACACGACCATAATACACTACTGGCCATTAAAATTGATACACCAAGGAAAAATGCAGATGATAAATGGGTATTTATTGGACAAATATATTATGCTAGAACTGACATGTGATTACGTTTTCATGCAATTTGGGTGCATAGATGCTGAGAAATCAGTACCCAGAACAACCACCTCTGGCCGCAATAACGGCCTTGATACGCCTGGGCATTGAGTCAAACAGAGTTTGAATGGCGTGTGCAGGTACAGCTGCCCATGAAGCTTCAACACGAAACCACAGATCACCAAGAGTAGTGACTGGCGTATTGTGCCACCATTGACCAGACGTTTTCAGTTGGTGAGAGATCTGGAGAATGTGCAGGCCAGGGCAGCAGTCGAACATTTTCTGTATTAACAAAGTACAGGACCGGCAACATGCGGTCGTGCATTACCCTGCTGAAATGTAGGGTTTCGCAGGGATCGAATGAAGGGTAGAGCCACGGGTCATAACACATCTGAAATATAACGTCCACTGTTCAAAGCGCCGTCAATGCGAACAAGAGGTGATCGAGACGTGTAACCAATGGCACCCATTACCATCACACCCGGTGAAACGCCAGTACGGCAATGACGAATACACGCTTCCAATGTGCGTTCACCGCGTTGTTGCCAAACACGGATGCGACAATCATGATGCTGTAAACACAACCTGGATTCGTCCGAAAAAATGACGTTTTGCCATTCCTGCACCCAGGTTCGACGTTCAGTACAGCATCGCAGGCGCTCCTGTCTGCGATGCAGCGTCAAGGATAACTGCAGCCATGGTCTCGGAGCTGATAGTCCATGCTGCTACAAAGGTCGTCGAACTGTTCGTGCAGATGTCTTGCAAACGTCCCCATCTGTTGACTCAGGGATCGAGACGTGGCTGTACGATACGTTACAGCCATGCGGATAAGATGCCTGTCATCTCGACTGCTAGTGATACGAGGCCGTTGGGACACAGCACGGCGTTCCGTATTACCCTCCTGAACCCACCGATTCCATATTCTGCTAACAGTCACTGGATATCAACCAACTCGAGCAGTAGTGTCGTGATAAGATAAACCGCAATTGCGATAGGCTACAATCCGACCTTTATCAAAGTCGGAAAAGTCATGGTACGCATTTCTCCTCATAACACGAGGCATCACAACAATGTTTCACCAGGCAACGCCAGTCAACTGCTGTTTATGTATGAAAAATGGGTTGGAAACTTTCCTCATGTCGACACGTCTTGTGTGAATGCTTTGAAAAGCTAATAATTTGCACATCACAGTATCTTCTTTCAGTCGGCTAAATTTCGCGTCTGTATCACGTCATCTTTGTGGTGTAGCAATTTTAGTGGCCAGTAATGTACATGTCCCAAAATTCTGCAACTGACCATAATCAGACATATAGCTAGGATTATAGTTTTGTGGGTCTGTTGACCAATCCATCTTGAAAACTGGAGTGACCCGTGCTTTTTTTTTTCAGTTATCAGGAACACTTCGATCCTCCAACACCTATGGTACACTCCTGCCAGAAGAGGGGCAACTTCTTTTGCGCACTCTGTTTAGAACAGTTATGGTATCTCGTCAGGCCCAGTGACCTTCCCTCCGTTGAGCAATTTCAGCTGCTTTTCTGTCCCATATCTGTCATTTTGTAGTTCAAAAGAGACAGTACAGTGCAATCTTCCGCTGTGAAAGGGTTCTGAAAAACAATGTTTAGTATTTCGGCCTTTGTTGTGTCGTCCTGAGTTTCACTGCTGTTATAGTCACAAAACGTCTGGATAGACGGCTTAGATCCGTCTACTGATTTGAAATGATCGTGTGGCGTCGTTGATGGGGTGGCCCCATTAGGGGAAGTTCGGCCTCCAAGCGCCAGTCTTATTTCATTCGATGCCACATTGGGCGACTTGGATGAAATGATGATGAGGACCACACAGTACCCAGTCCAAGGACGGAGCATCTCGTCAACGCGGCCGGGAATCGAACCCGGACCCACTTAGTTGGCCGGCATCCATTGATACTCAACGTTGTCAGTGCTGGAGATGAAAGTGGTGCTGACCGGTCAAAGTAATCTGAAAATTGTTCTTTCTCGCTCTTCCAAAGCAGGAAGCTGATCCTGCCTTTCTTTGTATTATTATTTACAGCACTATTCAGTGATGCTGTACTAGTAAAAGCTTCGTGATCACTGATTTCCTGTTCTAAGCTGTGTGGAAAAGATCGGGTCTGTCATTAAGTTACATGACTTTATCTCCACTAGTTGGTTCTCTGAAAAACTGCCAAGGTAATTTTCGGATAAAGCACTTAGAACAATTTCAGGTAACTCTCTGTCCGTAGTACCCGTCGTAATCAGTTGAGCCCGCCAGTCTGTAAGTGGTAAGTGAAAAACCCAACCTACAACTATAATACCACAAGTTTCTTCACAACCACTGGTGGTAAGGCAGGGGGTGTGTGAAAGCATTCAATGACCATGTCTTATCCTCCTTGAAGCCTTGTTGTCACTAAAATTATTCTGCATTCGGAATCTGTACTAATCTCACTACACACTGTCCTCTTTTTTATTTAGTATAAACACGCCTCCACCATCAGCGTTCAACCTATCTTTGCAATGTACATTGCAATCGGAATATATAATTCAATTACTATTGACTTTCTGTTTCAACCAGCTTTCTTTCAATAGTACTTTGTAGGCGTTGTTACCGTTTACGCGAGGCGAGACTAGTTCTGGGATGTCTCTGCATAGATACTCCTGGAGCTAACTAATACTATGTTAAGTTTTTCTTTATCCAATCTGTTGTGACGAATGTTACGCTGTCTGGTCTCAGAAGGTAACTTAGAGGACCTATGAAGGGAACCGCGGCGGCAGACGTCAATCGTGTCTACATGAGCCACCATCTACAGCAGGGTGCACCGACTGTGGAAAACCGCTCCCGGTGGAGCCTCTTCTACATCTCAGATGAGAAAACCCCCTCCCCCGATCTGCCATCTTTGTTGCTGAGGGATTCCTAACACTGAAGTTCGCAATGACAGACCGTCACATTCTTTGCGGTTGTCCAGACCTCTCAGGAAGATCGACTGTAGTTCCAATAAATGAGGTGTCCACTGTTGACCCAGCAGGAGCAGGCAATGCCTCAAACTTGCTTTTAAGACGTAAGAGGATCACTGTGCGACTGGCACCCTCTTTCGCCTTCCACCTCTTTCGCGTTCCACCTCTTTCGCGTTCCACCTCTTTCGCGTTCCACCTCTTTCGCGTTCCACCTCTTTCGCGTTCCACCTCTTTCGCGTTCCACCTCTTTCGCGTTCCACCTCTTTCGCGTTCCACCTCTTTCGCGTTCCACCTCTTTCACGTTCCACCTCTTTTGCCTTCCACCTCTTTCGCCTTCCACCTCTTTCGCCTTCCACCTCTTTCGCCTTCCACCTCTTTCGCGTTCCACCTCGTTCGCCTTCCATCTCTTTCGCCTTCCACCTCTTTCGCCTTCCACCTCTTTCGCCTTCCACCTCTTTCGCCTTCCACCTCTTTCGCCTTCCACCCAGAGATTCGCGACGCAACCACTGTTCGCCAGTCAGAGTCAAGTAAGTGTCGATCAGCGGGGGCGCGCGAATCGAGAGAAGCAGCAGCATCAGAGATCTTAGGTGCCGCTGTCACCTGCAGAGGCGCCAGGGCATTCGTGTATGCCCCAACTCCACGACAGCCTAGGGCAGCAGCCTGCAGCTGGTCGACCAGGACCATGGCTTTTTACGGACGGTGCTCGACTCCCATGCATCCGTACACAATAGGCGCGCTCCCTATCCACTTTAATCAGTTATCGTCTCAACCACGGTAATGTAACGTGACCCTAACCCAGGAAACTGAAATACCTCAACAATGAAAAAATACACCAACTATTACAATAAAAATTAATAGCAGTAGTAAAAACAGCTAAATAATATAACCTACTGTTCTCCTCTACTCTCCCGTTCAGTCTGTATACAAGTCAGGTTCGTTTCAGAGTATGCTGATACAATATGTGCATACTTGGTAAACATATACAACCGCTCATTCGTCGAATTATCCGTACCGAAAGAGTGGAAAGTTGCACAAGTCACGCCGACAACCAAGAAAGGAAATAGGAATAATCCGCTGAACTACGGGCTCATAGCATTAACGTCGATTTTCAGTAGGGTTTTGAAAGATAAGCTGTGTTCGAACATTCTGAATTACCTTGAAGAAAACGATATATTGACAAATAGTCAACACGGATTAAGAAAATATCGTTCTTGTGAAACACCACAACTACTTGTTTATTCTCGATAGGGGATAACAAATTGATTCCATACTTTTAGATTTCCAGAAGGCTTTTGACACCGTTCTTCAAAAATTGTGCTCCTATGGAGTGCGACTGGATTAATCACTTCCTGTCAAAAAGCTCACAGTTTGTAGTAACTGACTGAAAGTCGTCGAGTGGAATAGAAGTAATGTCTGGCGGTTCCCAAGGAAGTGCTGTAGACCGCCTGCTGTTCCTGATCTATATAGACGAGATAGGAAAATATCTGAACAGCCCTCTTAGATGATGCTGTCACATAACGGTTTGTAAAGTTATCATATTATCAAAACGAATTGCAAAATCGTTTTAGATAAGTATCTGTATAGTACTAAAAGTGAAAACTGAGTCTAAATAACGAAAACTGTGAACTCATCCAAACCATTACTAAAAGATATCCGCTACATTTCGGTTACACGACAAATCACACAGACCTAAAGACTGTAAATTCAACTTAATATTGGGGCTTAAATTACGAAGAACTCAAAGTGGTAATGTTGTGGATGAAGCAAACCAAAGACGGCGATTTATTGTCAGAAATACGTAGAAAGTGAACAGGTCTACTAAATAGATTGCTTACACCAAGCTTGTCCGTCCTCTTCTAGAGTATTGCAGTGCAGTGTGGGATCCGCATCACATGGGACGTCTGACGGAGCACATCTACGAAGTTCAAAAAAGGGCAGCTCGTTTTGTATTATCGCAAAACAGGGAACAGAGTACCACAGATATGATAGGTGAATTGCGGTGGAAATCTAAAACAAAGGCGATATTCGTTGTGCATAATCTCGTGAAATTTCTATCATCAACTTTCTCCTCCGATTGTGAAGATATTTTGTTGCTTCCCACCTACATACGGAGCAATTATCATGTTGATAAAAGAAGAGAAATCAGAGCTCGTACAGAAAAATGTAAGTGCTCTGTTTTCCCGCACGCCGTTCGAGAGTGGAACGGTAGAGAAATCGCTTAAAGGTAGTTCTATGAACCCTCTGCCATTTCATGTAATCATGTTGATGTAGATGCAGGTGTAGATGTAGAAGTAAGTATGAATACCAGTAAACTAAAAGATATATATAATCTATAGACAGACGATAAGCTGCTAGCTTAGTTCCCCTGTGTTAGGAGGCTGGAGATTTACTGAATATTTGCTGTTTGCAACAGCCACGGATTCAGTTAAGAAAAGTAACACCTGTGACTTACGTGGCGGGAAGCTACACAGCAAAGTAAACGCATCCAACACAAGTGGTCGGAAAATACGATAGCCCTTATAACAAAATAAACAGCACTGCTAAAAAACGGGTAAATAATCATCTGCTGCTCACTTCTACTCAGAAGTAAGTGAGAGTAGCACTAAACTAAATGATGTATTTAGAATATGTATAACAGAAACGCTGCTACAGTTGCTGGCTTCGCCCTGCTGGGAAGCTGGAGGCCACTAAGAATCTTTGGCTGTCTAGGACCAGGAAGAAAATAATGCTTTAACGCCTTGCCGATGACCGAGTTCATTAGCCGCGAAGCACAAATTCGGTTTAGAGAAGCATGAACAGTAATATGCCAGTGCACTTTTTAAACGGAAGCCGCAGGAAACCAAAGTGTGGATGGACAAGCTGGGGTCTGAGACGCCGCCGTCCCGAGCGTGAGTTCAGTGTGTTACTCACAGCGCCATGTCGCTCGTTGAGATTCAGGGAGATTTCTTACGCAACGCGTTTGGAGAAAGAAAATTAGGGGAAGAGTGTGTTACACTAACTGGAGGATATTGTGCATAGGAACACGCCATGGGGCATGGGTGTGTGTGATGTCCTTAGGTTAGTTAGGTTTAAGTAGTTCTAAGTTCTAGGGGACTGATGACCTCAGATGTTAAGTCCCATAGTGCTCAGAGCCATTAGAACCATTTTTTTGAACACGCCATGTTTCGCGGTTAGTAGTTCTGTGCAGCGACTCATATGAATGAATGAACACTAGAGACTGCCATAAGCAGTTTCCTCTATTTCCTAGAGTTTTTGGTATTGTTATACATGGCGTTGTGTTTTGCGCAACATTTGTAAATATTTCACGTCTTTAAATTTGAGTGCTGCATAATACATGAAAGTTGTTTGTAATATATTTATTGTTAAGTCTTCAGGCGCAGAGTTTTATGCTGTGTAAAATGCTATACATTGTTATAGCTTTTAATATAACATGTGGAGAATTAAGCCATACTTCATCGATCGTACACCTTCTTCTACCTTTAAAAAGAAGATGTTTTACCGAGAAACGCGTGATACTTGCAAATGAACTAACTTTCTTTGCCCTCTTAGCAACAACCGAGCGAGGTGGCGCAATGGTTAAACACTGGACTCGCATTCGGGAGGACGACGGTTCAATCCCGCGTCCGGTCATCCTGATTTAGGTTTCTTTGGTTTCCCTAAATCGCTCCAGGCAAATGCCGGGATGGTTCCTTTGAAAGGGCATGGCCGACTTCCTTCCCCGCCCTTCCCTAATCCAATGAGACCGATGACCTCGCTGTCTGGTCTCCTTCCCCAAACAACCCAACCCTCTTAACAACATAACTTGTCTTGTAAGAGGAAATTTTTATTATTTTCCAATACCTTCTATTTCGAAAGACATATAACTTGTAACTGGCTTTTGATAATACTTCTCCTTGATTTGATATCACTTACTTATCATTTGTGTGTTTTAAAGTAATAATGTAACATATTGACTATTAAATAAAGAACGGATAGTATTTTCTCGACTGCAACACTTTTAAATTTTAATCGAGTATTTGTTCCTATGTACATGACCATGTTGTATCTTGGTCGCTGTTTACACATTTTGAGGAATCTCAGTTTTCCGCAGTGATATTTTCTCATTTCAGGAAAAGACAGCAGCACGGAAAAAGTGAATGCTATCTTTTAAAAATGGATTAAGGAAATATTTTAACATCTGTAGCATGGTTAGTGCGTGCGTCGGAAACTTTACTAAGGTATAACGTGTTTCCGCTACTGGAATCATAGAATGTACAAACAGGCATAGTATGATGTATCATGCAGCGTAACTTGCGGTGACAGTGCGAGAGAGAGAGAGAGAGAGAGAGAGAGAGAGAGACAAAGATATTGTTTATTACTTTGTGGCGGTCAGCGCTCACATAAATGTTCTTAGGATATAGAGTTTTTGTTCTTGTTAAGAGTAATTTTACAAGAGTAGAGCCGTTCTTGTGACGTAAAAATCGACGCCATTGCGAGATTTTGATTCACATTGTAAAATATAGGTGTATATGGAAGGAAATCAGTAAATAGAACAATAAAATATTGTTCATTTCAAGAAGGTACGTGTTATTATACACCCAGCGTATACTTCTATTGTGATTTAATAATAAACACCAGCTTGAGAACAGTTCCGACGGGAGCGTTCAGTTCTAGTGAAATAGTTCGATGATTTCTTCGGAAAAGAAGTCACTTCATGGATTATTTAAACACACAATTGTACCTGGACATTTCTCAGAACCGAAAGCAATCCGATAGCTATGCAACAGAGCCCCGAAGAATATTTCTCCGTACTTTGGTTACCACTTTCAGCTCAACACGGTATCTGCAGCACTAGAGCAGATTTCTACAACAGCAGAAGCCTGTAATCGCTATCAGTTTCACACATCACCCAGTGTACGCTGTATGTATTTACCCACAACAGTGTACATACAGTTACTCACACACATAGGAAGACAATACAAGGTGGTGTGGGAAACATTTCAGTACAAAGGTCCTGTAGAGATAATTAGCCTAGTAGTAGTAAACAAATTAATTTTTTTTTCAACGGGGCCTTTATAATAGGTGTGTTAATCGGCAGTTATTTCATGTAATAAGAGACGCACTTTGGCCAGGAGTGTCTGTTTATTATGCGCTACAAGGCTAATTGACAAGTACAGAAAGCGAGAGCCGGGTCCGTGGAGGGTCCGTCGTGGGCGTCGGTGAGAAGGTGCCGGGTGGAGGGCGGCGCCGCCTCAGCCCAGCAGGTAGTACCCGTACGGGTAGTAGGAGTAGGCGTACGGGTAGTAGAACTGCTCGCTGGCGCGCAGCGACTCGCGGGGCGCCGCGGGGGCGGCGGGGGCGGCGGGGGCGGCGGGGGCGGCCGGCACGGGGCCAGGCAGCGGCAGCGGCAGCGGGACGCACAGGGCCACGGCCGCCAGGGCCGCCACCAGCACCAACAGCGTCTGCAACACCACAGCTCTGTCACAGCCCTGCTCCACCACCGGCGTCTGCCCCGTACTCATCGACATCCACTACAGGTAGCAACAAATCAACTTGAGCATATTACACGGCCTAATTCAAACGGCGCACACCCCTTCACCTCTGCTGCTGCATTTATATATCGAATACCAAGAGAAGAAAATAAATGAAATGGCGGTTACAATTTGGGATGAATGGATATCCACGATAATTGACTACCTTTTGCAGCTTAAGTACTTTATAGGATTTACAGAAATCATATATCGTTTATTTTTCAGTCAGGATTGTTCTTTTTTTTGTGTAACAGCATGACAAGTTTCGATATCCCTGTCTCACCTTCAGTCTGATTTAGTTGCATCAGCAATCCAGCGTGTCTGTATCGGAATTAAACATCAGAACAGTTCGGGTACTGAGGCGACAAGTTGCTGACATAACTATATAGAACTAAAGACAATCCAGAGAGATCTAAACTAGTCATACTGTTGTAAAAAGAACGTGCAACTGCGACTCAGATAAAACGATACACAAAAAATTTTAAATAGCGATACAGTCGTTGAATTCTCTCACGGAAAACATATAGGATATAGTGAGTTTTATAAGATGAGGTAGCAGTACACCCAAAGGGACGGTAATGATATGGACACTGTCCGCAAAAGTCTACCTGTTATCTCCATAACTCCGTAATGACATTACTATACTAGTCCAACCGAAAAAGAGTTATAGTACCAATGAACAGTCTGCTGCGACCAAATGGTGGATTGAGAACAATGCAAAGGAGTATTGAGGTGTTCCAAACACGAGAGTAGCAGAAAACTGATGAAAATTGGATGAAACAAAATGGAGAAAGTAAAGTAACTCTGCTACCTTGCAAGCAAAGACGGACGACGCAAGGGGAGAATAAGAAGCTGAATAGATTAGGAATAAAGACCAGTCCCTTCCAAAAGGAGTCTACTAGTATCTTACATAAGCCTTACCTGAGGAAGACATTTCTGTGAATGTACGTTTGGAACCCGACATGAATCATCTGCTGTGCAAAAATCGGAGACTAAGAGAATCGAAGCGCTTAAGGTGTCATTCTTGTGACGTAAAAATCGACGCCACTGAAGAACGCTGACAGTTAATTAGACAGATAAGAAATGAGGAGGTCCTCTACGGAAACGGCGAGGAAGTGACCATGTGGAAACCACTGAGTACAAAAGGGGGCAAAATGACAGTACATGTGAAAAGACATGAACGAATAACTCCCATGGGAGCATAAGGAGGTGTACAGGGCCAAAACTGTAGGGAGAAATATATCCAATAAACGATCCACGATGAGGTGTGCTCTCAGATGAAAAGGTTGGTACATAAGAGGTAGTCGTCACGAGCCGTATCAAACAAGCCAGAAGTCTGATGATGCGAAAGAAAAATTAGTCTCAAATGAGTTGTTCTGGTTGATGAGACGATACGTTGACACACGGAAGCAATTTCTTATCTAGGAAGTTCCTAGATATGAAAGAGGATACGCAAGAACCACACTGTGTTGTAGTTCAAAGAGAAGTAAGAAACGCAGAAGGCCTGATTAAGGTACAGGCGAAATGAGGAGGAGAAAGAGGAGTAGGGATAACAGGAAACTTGGGGATAAGAAAAGGAAAGGAATCCTACTCAGCAAGCCATATTTCTGTATCTTGTGGTAACTATTTCTTGTACTGTGTTTTGCTCTCTTTCCTGTCCCAGTCGCTAACAGTCCAAGGGCAGAATTAACGTCAGTAAGCCTCCGTTTGAGCGTACATTTCTCTGACTTTCACCTCAGTATTATTTTGCGGACTTCGGAGGAAGCAGAAAACAGTATAACAGAAGTAAGATTTGTTCTGAAAAGGAAGGTAGGTCCGAGACCGAGTTACTTTGAACTGCTCACTGATAAGATTGCTATAACAATAGTTCAAACATACATGCCGACATCGCAAATACATGAAGAGTCAGAGAAGCTAGCTGAATTTATTGAACGGGTAATTCGACAGAATAGACGAAAATCTAATAATCACGGGGGACTGGAAAACGGTAGTAGGGGAAGGAATTGAAAAATGTGTTAAGGGATAGTATGGGTTTGGTATCAGGAATGAGACAAGTTCAAATGGCTCTGAGCACTGTGGGACTTAACTTCTAAGGTCATCAGTCCCCTAGAACTTAGAACTACTTAAACCTAACTAACCTAAGGACGTCACACACATCCATGCCCGAGGCACGATTCGAACCCGCGACCGTAGCAGTCGCGCGGTTCCAGACTGCAGCGCCTAGAACCGCTCGGCCACTCCGGCCGGCGAATGAGACAGGAGAAAGATTGAGTTACACAATAAATTTCAGGTAGTAACAGCGAATACATTGTTCAAAAATCACAAGATGAGGAGGTATACTTGATACAGGACTGGAGATAGAGGAAGATTCCAGATGGATTATATCATGGTGAAACAGAGGTTCTGGAATCAGATTTTGGAACCGACGAACAGACGTAGACTCGAGTCGTAAATTAGTAATGATGAAGAGTAGGCTGAAGTTTAAGAGACTCGTCCCAAAGGATCAGTGTACAAAGAAGCTTAATACTAAAGTACTGGGAAATAATGAGATTCGTTTGAAGCACTCTGAGGCTATAGTTACAGCGATAATAAATATCACAGTAAGCAGGTCAGCTGAAGGGGAATGGAAGTATCTAAAAAGGGCAGTTGCAAAACGTGGACACTCTACACAGGTACAAGGAAGGTAACAGCGTGAAAACCTTGGGTAACGAAAGAAGTGTTTCAGTTAATCGAAAGGTTGATTGAAAGGGTGATACAGTACGTAAAGGGAGATGAAAATCTGGTAGTCATGGAGTACTGAAATGCAGTTGTAGAGGAAAGAGTAGAAGAAAATGTTACAGCAGAATATGGTCTGGGAAAAAGGAATAAGAGAGAAGAAAGACTATTTGAGTTCTGTAATAAATTTGAGGTAGTAATAGTAAATACTCTGTTCAAGAATCACAAGAGGAGGAGGTAGATTTGGAAAAGACCGGATAATATGGAAAGATTTTAGTTAGATTAAATATGGTCAGACAGAGATGCGCAAAGAAATGGTATACGGAAGGGGTAACGAGATACGCTGAAGTTCTCTAAGGTTATAAATATAGCAATAAGGAATAGCTCAGTAGGCAGTACAGTTGAAGAGGAATGAACATCTCTAAAAAAGGTCAATCACAGAAGTTGGAAAGAAAAACATAGGTACAAAGAAGTAACTGCGAAGAAATCATGTGTAACAGAAGCGGTACTTCAGCTGATCGATGAAAGAAGGCAGTACAAACTGTTCGGGGAAATTTAGAAATACTGTAATGTAAGTCACTTAGCAAGAACAGGAAGCCAAGAAGAAACGGCAGCGGGAAAGACGTGAAGAAGTCGAAACAGAAATGGTCGTCGGAGGGAGTGACTCACCATACAGAAAGTCAAAACAGTCTTCAATGAAACCTAAAGCAGATGCGTCAACATTACGAGTGCAACAGGAACTCCACTTTTATTTGCAGAGGAGAGCGGATAGGTGGAGAGAGAACACTGAATGCTTCTGCGCGGTCGAGGACTTTGATGATTTGAGTAAGGAGAAACTGGAGTGCGTATGGAAGAAGCTCATCGTAACGTTTGAGATGCGGTGCTATAGAAAGGTAATGAAAGTTAGGTAGGTGAAGGATGCATAAGTGTGCAGCTGCGACAATGTCGCAAGATTACAGATTTGCAAAGGCAACATTGTAATTGACGGCTTTATGTTTAAGATGACTAGCAAATATGCAAGAGTTCAATACGTCTGTGGTAGGGCGGAAATTTGGTGAGCACGGCAGAGGATTCTCGTTGGCGAGGATAAACGGATGAGGCAATGAAGTAAGTTGTGATGTATGACGTTCAAGGACATATAAGCATTAAATTTTTTGAGAAAGCAAATACAGGTGAAATGGACTGTACTGACAGTGAAGTGGATACAGATTTCAGAGGTGTGGAGGGCGGGCGAAGTCTGCATGTTCGGCTTCGAGGTTTGGTCGATTGTTGGCATTGTTGAGGTTGATTTGTGCTTGAGATGCATTCGCACTGGCTTTTTGTCGTGTTTTAGGCTCCAACTGCAACAGTGTACTATTTATACGCATTCTCAAGAAGTGAAATCTTACTCGCCATTATTACAGCCAAATTGTTAATGCTAGTAATTTTATTGGTGTAAGGTCGGCTGGTTCTAAGACTACGTAGTAGTTTCTTGGTACACGTCCAAAAGTAACAACAATGTCCGTTTTAATGTAATCGGATATTCCTCGACTGCAAACGCCAGATATGCTGGGCTTTCTGCGTTCTCTGCCTGCACCATGCATTCCTTTTCCTTCTTCTTCTACAGAACTCAAGACGAAACGATGCGTGGTTAGTGCGACTGATTTTGGCTAGTAGACATTAACAGCGTCAAGACTGTTCCGAGTCATCTGACCACATAGAATACACCACTTCATTGTTCTGTGATAAAAAGGACTTCTTACTCAATTTCTAACTTACAGTGACAATACACCATGAATTGACTATATCATTAAAGTCCAGTCCACCCCCATACGCAATTTCGTGCAAGATCAAATACGTTTTAACTAAAGAAAAATGTAGCATTAACATATGTGTTGAGCTTCAGCGTGGGTGAATTGCGCAAAGCGTTCTTGGTGAGATATGAAGGGAACGGGTGTGACATTGGCTTTCTTCAACTTGGCAATGGAGTATTGAAGAGTGTGCTTATACAGTGAAGTGCTGTGTTTGTGTTGAGCCTATGGATGAGTATAAAACTGTAGTGGTTTGCGGAGTATATAGTAGATGAAGTCACAAAGTCAATTGATGGTGGTGTCTTTTATTAAGGACAACTGAAAACATTCGGTGATTGAGCGGCAGTTATATACGTAAGGTCAAAAATAGCCTTGCAGTTGCTAAATTAATTAGTTTACTATACAGAGCATCCAACGCCTGTGGAACAGGGAGTGGGTATTGACAGTTTTGAATTATGGCAGTGAGATACGGACTTTTACGCAAAACCGATCAAAAACCGAGGATTTCTCTCCGAGAATGCGTGATGAGAATTACTGGGAAATACTGTTACCTAACGGACAAAATACAAACGTATGGAATGTCAAACAAGCCTTATGATGGGGTTAAAAATATCCTAGAATTAGAACACAGCATCTCATTCTTAACGAAGAGCAGTCTTGAAACGTCAAAGTAACTTCGCCCGTGTCCCAGTAGAGTGCAGTAGAAACATTAATGTTCGCAATATACAGTATATCAATTACGAAGTAGATGACGCCGACAGCTGCATGATGTTTTCTGCGAATGATGTTGCGGTATACAGAGAATCGCGACGCTAGGAAACTGTAGCGAAACACAGATGGACTTCCAGGGGTAGATCTTTGGTGCAGCAATTGGAAGTTGACCCTCATCAATCCGGCCGTGGTGGCCGAGCGGTTCTAGGCGCTACAGTCTGGAACCACGAGACCGCTATGGTCGCAGGTTCGAATCCTGCCTCGGGTATTGATGTGTGTGATGTCCTTAGGTTAGTTAGGTTTAAGTAGTTCTACGTTCTAGGGGACTGATGACCTTAGAAGTTAAGTCCCATAGTGCTCAGAGCCATTTGAACCATTTTGAGCCCTCATCATAAACGTAACGCATCGCACACAAACAGGCGGGAAGACACGCAATTGTATGATCACACACTTGCACTCACATCAATTAGATACCTGAGAGTAAGAGTACAGATCGCAGTTTAGGCAGACGCCAGTCTGAGACTCATTGGAAGAATCCTCAGGATGTATAGTCGACACACAAACTGAACGCTAAGTCTGTCCGAAATGGTTCAAAGGACTCTAAGCTCTATGGGACTTAATGTCGCAAGTCACCAGTCCCCTAGACTTAGAACTACTTAAACCTAACTAACCTAAGGACATCACACACATCCATGCCCGTAAGTCTGTCATTGCAAGATTACTCTATTAAGGAGAAATCTGACTTAGAGGGAATTTAAGTAATAATGAGAAGCGTTACAACATATTCACGCAATACACCCTGGATCACGTTGTAACCAATATACCAGTTTAATGGTGCTACTATACGCTCTTAATTATCGACTTGGAACGGAATCCTGATTGCATTAAAAATGGGAGAAAAAGAAGAAAAGAGCTCCTGATATTCACAGTTACAAATAAAAAGCAAAGAAAGAGGTTCAAATGGCCAAACTGGAAATTTCGTATTAGAAATCCCTTCACTGTCAAAACTCTTGTTCAGGAATTTCTGCAAATTGCAAACTTACAGTGATGTGCCAGACATTGAAACTGGTTATAGCGTGCCTGGAGGAAGATGAACATATCTTAACCAGCATAAGCATAGAACCAGATGAACAAATGAGCCAGATTCAAATGAAGAAACGATTGGAATAGTTTACTGCCATTCAGACCAGAATGTTTTAAAAACGTCTTAAAGGAATAATAACAATAATATCAGGTCTACTACTTTGCTTTCGCCGATTGCAATAGATGGCAATAGCGACAAGTGGTAACGCAGGTGGTAGGTCGGAAGTGGCGTACAATAAACATAGGCATTTGTGAATGTAACGCCATCATAATATTAGCTAATTTGTGATTGCATTATCAAGTTATTTTCTATAGAGTAAATCATTTTAAGAGCTCAGTTCTCTTCATTCGCGGGAAGTTTTAATTTACTGCATTAACATTGATAAATTTGCGGCTGACGCTGATATAATGCTGGGTAGTACCTGTGGTGAGCCACTTATTAGTAAAATAACGTACAGAGAATGGTATCAGCGCTTCAAACAACTTGATTTTGATGTCGAAGACTAGCATGGTGGTGGAAGAGGTAAGATTTTCGAAGCTACTGAAACCGACGGAAACAAATACAGGAGATAGTTAGCCAAATCTGTAGATGCCTTTGAACCGAGCACTGAAAGCTACTAACAGCAACATACATGAAAAGGAGATTTTTCAGCATGACATTAATCGCCCTATGTAGCAAAAACCTGTCAAAACATACTTGGAAACAATGAAATGGGAAGTTCTATCCCACCCACCGTATTCTCCAGACATTAATCACTCTAACTACCAGCATTTTCGACCAGTGGCGTCCGACCGGGTTGACCAGCTCTTCCGGTCATAAGAACAAGTGCAAATTTGGATCGATCCGTGGATCTCCACGAAAGTTCCCTAATTTTCCGCCGCAGAATTCATATGCCGCCCGAACGATGGGAGAAAGTAATGGCCTTTGAATCGTAAGGGTTTGGTAAGTTTTTCACAATAAAGCCTTGAAATTCGAGAAAAAGCAGCGCAAGCAAAGTCGTAGACTTAATAATATTTGTAAAAAATGCATCAGTCTGAGCTGTTACCAAGGAAGACAGAAGGAATCGGGAATATCCGAACAAGAACAGCGCCTTTCATCGTAAGTACGGTCGTTTAGTGTACCACGGTGTTGGCTGCTTTTAAATTCCGAAAGCGTGCGTTCCTGGAAGCGTCAGCAAACATAATGCTTCCTCCTAGATACATCTCTCGAAAAGACGATGAAGATAAAATTAGAGAGGTTTGACCACATACGATAGCTTACCAATAATCGTTCTTACCCCGCACCATTCACGATTGGATAAGGAAAGGAGGGACATGACAGTAGAAGACAAAGTACCCCGCTACACACCATAAATTGGCTTATGGAATATACATGTCGATGCAGACATATTATGACAAAACATACAGAGACGCATACAGACAGCAAACCAGTAGAAATACATACAGGGTGTTTCAAAAATGACCGGTATATTTGAAACGGCAATAAAAACTAAACGAGCAGCGATAGAAATACACCGTTAGTTCCAATATGCTTGGGACAACAGTACATTTTCAGGCAGACAAACTTTCGAAATTACAGTAGTTACAATTTTCAACAACAGATGGCGCTGCAAGTGATGTGAAATATATAGAAGACAACACAGTCTGTGGGTGCGCCATTCTGTACGTCGTCTTTCTGCTGTAAGCGTGTCCTGTTCACAACGTGCAAGTGTGCTGTGGACAACATGGTTTATTCCTTAGAACAGAGGATTTTTCTGGTGTTGGAATTCCACCGCCTAGAACACAGTGTTGTTGCAACAAGACAAAGTTTTCAACGGAGGTTTAATGTAAAGCGATACAATAAAGGATCTGGGAACGTGACGGATGAACGTGCTCGAAAGGTAGGGCGACCGCATATGGCAACCACAGAGGGCAACGCACAGCTAGTGCAGCAGGTGATCCAACAGCGGTCTCGGGTTTCCGTTCGCCGTGTTGCAGCTGTGGTCCAAATGACGCCAACGTCCACGTATCGTCTCAGGCGCCAGAGTTTACACCTCTATCCATACAAAATTCAAACGCGGCAACCCCTCAGCGCCGCTACCATTGCTGCACGAGAAACATTCGCTAAAGATATAGCGCACAGGATTGCTGACAGCGATATGCATGTGGGCAGCATTTGGTTTACTGACGAAGCTTATTTTTACCTGGACGGCTTCGTCAATAAACAGAACTGGCGCATATGGGGAACCGAAAAGCCCCATGTTGCAGTCCCATCGTCCCCACATCCTCAAAAAGTACTGGTCTGGGCAGCCATTTCTTCCAAAGGAATCATTGGCCCATTTTTCAGATCCGAAACGATTACTGCATCACGCTATCTGGACATTCTTCGTGAATTTGTGGCGGTACAAACTGCCTTAGACGACACTTCGAACACCTCAGGGTTTATGCAAGATGGTGCCCGGCCACATCGCACGGCCGACGTCTTTAATTTCCTGAATGAATATTTCTATGATCGTGTGATTGCTTTGAGCTATCGGAAACATACAGGAGGCGGCGTGGATTGGCCTCCCTATTCGCCAGACATGAACCCCTGTGACTTCTTTCTGTGGGGACACTTGAAAGACCAGGTGTACCGCCAGAATCCATAAACAATTGAACAGCTGAAGCAGTACATCTCATCTGCATGTGAAGCCATTCCGCCAGACACGTTTGTCAAAGGTTTCGGGTAATTTCATTCAGAGACTACGGCATATTATTGCTACGCATGGTGGATATGTGGAAAATATCGTACTATAGAGTTTCCCAGACGGCAGCGCCATCTGTTGTCCCAAGCATATTGCAACAAACGTTGTATTTCTATCGCTGCTCGTTTAGTTTGTATTGCCGTTTCAAATATACCGGTCATTTTTGAAACACCCTGTATGAGCCTTTAAAAGGAAAACAAGGAAAGCAATTTACCAAGAGGACATGACGGTGACAAAAAGAAAAGATAGGCACCTGAAAAGAGAAGAAAAATAAAGTGTGGTTGAGATGAAGCAAGTCCAAGAGTTGGCTGGTTGGTGACCAGTCGCAAATTTTGAGACGGTCAAACAGCGTACAGCTGTTGATGCACGTACTGTGAGAGTCAGCATTTCCAGTTACTGGAGACCGGCGGAGAGCGATCAGTGCAGAGAGCAGTACTCACCAGAGTCCTCATCTCGAGACTGGGAGAGCCGCTCGTGCAGACGGGTGGGACTGTACCTGGGATGGGCGCCGTCCTCTCTTATATAGTCGCATCTGCCGGGGCAGCACGCGGGCCGACTGCCGATGGCGATGGCGATGGCGGGCGGCGACGAGACTCCTGCGGGGAATTTCGCGAGCGCCAAGGCCGCGCGCCTTCACGCCCCGCGAGCCCTGCTGGACGCACGCCGCTGCACGCCGCGCTCCGGTCGTGAACTGCCCGCTGCGCCGGCTTTGCGGCCCAACCTGCAAGTCCCCGCACAACTTTTAGGCAGGTTAGAACTGCGTGCTGGACCGAGACTCGAAGCCCGGCCCTTGCCTGGCGCGCACGCTCACCGTACAAAACTTAACACACCCTATTAATACAGAGCACTGGTCACGCTGGAGCACTGTAAATGGTGTAGACTGGTCCGAGATAAGCATCTGAAGCGTCATCGCTCACGGAAGTCATCACAGCGAAGTAATACAAAGGGGGCCCAAAAGTCCGTAAACATCTAAAAATATACTGCACTACTGGCCTTTAAAATTGCTCCACCACGAAGATGACGCGCTACCGACACGATATTTAACCGACAGGAAGAAGGTGCTGTGATATGCAAATGATCCACTTTTCAGAGAATTCACACAAGGTTGGCGCCGGTGGCGACACCTACAACGTGCTGACATGAGGAAAGTTTCCAACCGATTTCTCATACACAAACAGCAGTTGACTGGCGTTGCCTGGTGAAACGTTGTTGTGATGGCTCATATAAGGAGGGGAAATGCGTACCATCATGTTTCCGACTTTGTTAAAGGTCAGATTGTAGCCTATCGCGATTGCGGTATATCGTATCGCGACATTGCTGCTCGCGTTGGTCGAGATCCAATTACTGTTAGCAGAATATGGAGGGTAATACGGAACGCCGTGCTGGATCCCAACGGCCTCGTATCACTAGCAATCGAGATGACAGGCATCTTACGCGCATGGCTGTAACGGATCGTGCAGCCACGTCTCGATCCGTGAGTCAACAGATGGGGTCGTTTGCAAGACAACAACTATGTGCACGAACAGTTCGACCACGTTTGCTGCAGCATGGACTATCAGCTCGGAAGCCATGGCTGCGGTTACCATTGACGGTGCATCACAGACAGGAGCGCCTGCGATCAACGACGAACATGGATGCACGAATGGTAAAACGTCATTTTTTCGGATGAATCCAGGTTCAGTTTACAGCATCATGATGGTCGCATCCATGTTTGGCGTCATCGAGGTGAACGCACATTGGAAGCATGTATTCGTCATCGCCATACTGGCGTATCACCCGGCGTGATGGTATAGGGTGCCATTGGTTACACGTCTCGGTCACCTCTCGTTCGCGCTGACGGCACTTTGAACAGTGGACGTTACATTTCAGATGTGTTACGACCCGTGGCTCTACCATTCATTCGATCCCTAGGAAACCCTACATTTCAGCAGAATAATGCACGACCGCATGTTGCAGGTCGTGTACGGGCCTTTGTGGATATAGAAAATATTCGATTGCTACCCTGGCCAGCACATTCTCCACATCTCTCACCAATTTAAAACGTCTGGCCAATGGTGGCCTTGCAATTGGCCCATCACATTACGCCAGTCACTACTCTTGATGAACTGTGGTATCGTGTTGAAGCTGCATGGCCAGCTGTACCTGTACACGCCATCCAAGCTCTGTTTGACTCAATGCCCAGGCGTATCGTTCGCTATTACGGCCGGCCAGAGAAGGTTGTTCTGGGTACTGATTTTTCAGGATCTATGCACCCAAATTACGTGAAAATGTAATCACACGTCAGTTCTAGTATAATATATTTGTCCAATGAATACCCGGTTATCATCTGCATTTCTTCTTAGTGACGCAAGTTTAATGGCCGGTAGTGTAATTCAAGAAAGAATGTAGGCAGAGAGGTAAATTTGACACACTTCTCTGAAATGACACGGGGTTTTATTGAAACCAAAAACGAATGCGAAAACTCAGCAACAGATGTCGCTGGACAACAATACGTCAGTGAAGCCGCATGCCAATTTGTATAAAATGAGCTGCACTGAGGGGGCGAGTCAGTTCGTGCCTAGTGTGGCTGATGAACACTGCTGGAATGTTCGTCTTTTGTGCAGGATGCCACTCCATTCCATACTGCTCCATGTGCGAAAGATCTCTTGGTCACATCGTTTGGTGAGGACCGCGTGCTGAGCCACCACTTCCGTCATGCCTGCCCTCTCAGATTCCCGGACCTCAATTATTGACTGTGGTGTTACCTGAAGCCTCCAGTCTCCGGTGGTCACTCGACCCTATTAGGGATGGTAAAGGAGAACTTCCGACAGCAGTTTCTAACAGCACCTACCAACACGCTGTACAGTGCTCTTCTCAGT
The DNA here is from genome assembly GCF_023897955.1 of Schistocerca gregaria. Taxonomy (NCBI): domain Eukaryota; kingdom Metazoa; phylum Arthropoda; class Insecta; order Orthoptera; family Acrididae; genus Schistocerca; species Schistocerca gregaria. The sequence goes on from NC_064922.1 coordinate 873,968,214, forward strand.
ATTTTTTTCGACAACAGGTGTTGTTGATGGATGGCGGCCAACATGCTGAGCCTTTGTTATGAAGAACATCATCTTTGCTAAAACTCAACTGCTATGCTAAATATTTCATTAGTATCGAATGAAGCGCCATCAACTGTTCACTTTGTGCGGGTTTTTTTTTTTTTTTTTTTTTTTTTTTTTGGTTTCAATAAGATCCCATGTCATTTCACGGGTGTATGCTAATTTTTATCGCTCTGCCTACATTATTCCATGAAGTGTTGAATATTCGAATGTCATGAATAAAAACACATAACGTGTGATACAGCAACCACTGGTAACAATGTGAAGGAACATACAGTCTTCGTTACAAAACTGGATATTTTATTTTGGTTATCTTTCAACGACGCGTTTAGCCTCACACAAGGCGTCTTGAGATTGGTCTACGACATAAAACATGAAATCTATCATATAAATAGAATGACCCCACCTTTGCCAAATTTGACTAGCAAGAAAAACATTAAGCAACTTACTGGCAAAATATGGTCTTAAGCACACAGGATGCCGAACATACAAATGTCCCAGAAGAAAGCCGCCGTGGTCAGAATTTGAAAAAACACTGAGTCGTGTTCCATCAGTTAAGAGGGAAAGGTAACTGAATATGGCCGATAAAATATCCACAAGCCAGTAAACAGCTTAATGCAGTAAAGGCCGTATACATAGTAAAACAAAATTTACAAAATTTGAAATACACTCCTGGAAATGGAAAAAAGAACACATTGACACCGGTGTGTCAGACCCACCATACTTGCTCCGGACACTGCGAGGGGGCTGTACAAGCAATGATCACACCCATGGCACAGCGGACACACCAGGAACTGCGGTGTTGGCCGTCGAATGGCGCTAGCTGCGCAGCATTTGTGCACCGCCGCCGTCAGTGTCAGCCAGTTTGCCGTGGCATACGGAGCTCCATCGCAGACTTTTAACACTGGTATCATGCCGCGACAGCGTGGACGTGAACCGTATGTGCAGTTGACGGACTTTGAGCGAGGGCGTATAGTGGGCATGCGGGAGGCCGGGTGGACGTACCGCCGAATTGCTCAACACGTGGGGCGTGAGGTCTCCACAGTACATCGATGTTGTCGCCAGTGGTCGGCGGAAGGTGCACGTTCCCGTCGACCTAGGACCGGACCGCAGCAACGCATGGATGCACGCCAAGACCGTAGGATCCTACGCAGTGCCGTAGGGGACCGCACCGCCACTTCCCAGCAAATTAGGGACACTGTTGCTCCTGGAGTATCGGCGAGGACCATTCGCAACCGTCTCCATGAAGCTGGGCTACGGTCCCGCACACCGTTAGGCCGTCTTCCGCTCACGGCCCAACATCGTGCAGCCCGCCTCCAGTGGTGTCGCGACAGGCGTGAATGGAGGGACGAATGGAGACGTGTCGTCTTCAGCGATAAGAGTCGCTTCTGCCTTGGTGCCAATGATGGTCGTATGCGTGTTTGGAGCCGTGCAGGTGAGCGCCACAATCAGGACTGCATACGACCGAGGCACACAGGGCCAACACCCGGCATCATGGTGTGGGGAGCGATCTCCTACACTGGCCGTACACCTCTGGTGATCGTCGAGGGGACACTGAATAGTGCACGGTACATCCAAACCGTCATCGAACCCATCGTTCTACCATTCCTAGACCGGCAAGGGAACTTGCTGTTCCAACAGGACAATGCACGTCCGAATGTATCCCGTGCCACCCAACGTGCTCTAGAAGGTGTAAGTCAACTACCCTGGCCAGCAAGATCTCCGGATCTGTCCCCCATTGAGCATGTTTGGGACTGGATGAAGTGTCGTCTCACGCGGTCTGCATGTCCAGCACGAACGCTGGTCCAACTGAGGCGCCAGGTGGAAATGGCATGGCAAGCCGTTCCACAGGACTACATCCAGCATCTCTACGATCGTCTCCATGGGAGAATAGCAGCCTGCATTGCTGCGAAAGGTGGATATACACTGTACTAGTGCCGACATTGTGCATGCTCTGTTGCCTGTGTCTATGTGCCTGTGGTTCTGTCAGTGTGATCATGTGATGTATCTGACCCCAGGAATGTGTCAATAAAGTTTCCCCTTCCTGGGACAATGAATTCACGGTGTTCTTATTTCAATTTCCACGAGTGTATATATAAAAACCAATGATGTAGAAGATGTCAAATACACGGTAAAACACATTAAACCCTAGTAGATAGTTGGTCTTATAAATTTTTTAAAAAAAGAAAAAAAGGCCTCACACGATGTACTATACAACACATCACCTCGAGAACAGCAGCCGAGAAGTATTCGACAGCAAACAACTGGCTTAGACTCACAAAGAGTACGTATATCTGTATAAATAGTCACCAGATTACCATGTCAGATATTCGACGCCGTCCGTGTACACTAAAACAGGATCAAGCCTACGTAGACGCATCGCGCAGTAGAAACTGCTACCTATTTATACAGATGTACGTACTTCTCGTGAGACTAAGCCGGCTGTTTGCTGTTGAATACTTCCTGGCTACTCTCGAGGTAACTTACTGCATAGGACGTCACGTGAGGCCTTTTTTTTTAACAAAAAATTGACAAGGACAACTGTCTACTAGAGTTTCATGTGTTTTACGAGCGGTCTCCGTGTATTTAACATCTTCTACATCATTAAGTTGTTTTTTATATAGTTTTAATTTTTAATTTTTGTTTGAGCATGTTCTCGGCTTTTAGTGCATTACATTGTTTACTGGCTCTTGAATATTTTATCGGCCATATTCCGATATATTTCACTTTTATCTTACGGGACAGCACACAATGTGTTTTTGAAATTCTGACCACGGCGATTCCCGCTGCGACATTTTTATGCACACCATCCTATGAGCTTTAACACCATGTTTCGCCATTAAGTTGTTTCATTTTTTTTCATGCTAATCCAATTTTGCTGAATCAGAATCATGCTATTTATATGAAAGTGTGCATTATTTTCTTGTGCACTAATCTGAAGACGCCTTGTATGAAGTGAAACGCGTTGTTGGAGGATGAATACAATAAAAAGTCGCGTGTTGCAACCAAGAGTGATTGTTCTCTCATATGTGATTATTTTATTTTAAGGCGTTCCTCACAGAAACTGAAAGAAACGTTAGATAAAAGTTTTACCATGACGTTTTGTACACACAATATTAAAGTGTATGTATATTCTCCTTTCTGAATACATGTTGGTGTCTACTGGCTTGAAAATAGTGAAGATGGGCCTTTACTCTGGATTTGATAGTGTATCAGTTCCTGTGAGTTAACTGCTTTCCACCCAACACATCTTTAACGTTTCCGCGTAGCCTAGCTTCAGCGATCGGACGTGATTTTGCGTTGTGCCGTAATGCGACTCTCGAACACGAATAATTTTTTTCTCATAGTTTCACATAGAAATAAGTAAAACCTTTTGCTTTTGGCAACACTGGCCGTTATGTTTTCCACCTACGTCTTTCTATTACAGACGGCTGTCATGTCTGGCTCTCTCAACATTTCATCGCCGATAGATGAAGCTAATTAAAAACGCTGCATGTAGCCTACTTGTCAACTTTCATTTGCTGTTTCACAGATGCTTTGGTTCTTATTACTCTGTACAATTCATCGTAAGCTGTTATAAGACAATAAAGTATATCGTCAAAACAAAAGAAAAAATACGACTCTTTCTTCTTTTGTTATGTTGAGGTACATTACATCTGCCCTCGCCGGACAGTGGCAACGATCACTACAGTTTCTTCGGTGACAGTATACAGTATAGATACGGCATTTTGTGTATGAACGTCACATTTAATAATTATCCAGTCTCACAATATGAAATCTTATTACGCATGTAACGTGGTTTGCGAATTTAATCCTTTATTACAGGACCAGTGCATGAGACTGGTTGTTAGGATTTGTATTTTTGACCAGACGCAGAAAAGTCCTAATTGATAGTTAAAATTTAAATCTTAGTTACTTCATACATTACAATTTCTACAACTCACAGCTGCATCTGATTTTCTTGTGTTTGCTTTCATACACTGAAGTGCCAAAGAAACTAGTGTAGGCAAACATAATCCAATACAGAGATATTTAACCAGGCAGAGTAGGGTGCTGCGGTCGGCAACACCTATATAATACAACAAGTATCTGGCGCAATTGTTAGATTGCTTGTTGCTGCTACAATGGCAGGTTATCAAGATTTAAATGAGTCTGAACGTGCGAGCGATGGGACAAAGCATCTCCGAGGCAGCGATAAACAGGGATTTTCCCCTTCGACCATTTCACGAGTGAACCGTGAATGTCAGCAACCCAGTAAAACATCAAATCTCAGTCATCGCTGCAGCCTCAAAAATACCCTGCAAGAACGTGACCAATGACGACCGTCTCTTCGGTAGTTGAACGTGACAGAAGCGCAACCGTTCGACAAATTGCTGAAGATTTCAATGCTGGTGCCAGGGTGGAACCATTCAATGAAACGTGATCGATATGGTCTTTCAGAGCCGAGGGCAAAGTCGTGTACTTTTGATGATTGCATGACACAAAGCTTTACGCCTCGCCTGGAACCGTCAACACCGAAATTGGACTGTTGATGACTGGGAACATGTTGCCTCATCGGACGAGTCTCGTTTCAAATTGTATCGGGAGGATGGACGTGTACGGAGATGGAGACATTCTCATGAACACATGGACCCTCCATGTCAGCGGGGGACCGTTCAAGCTGGTGGAGGATCTGTAATGGTGTGAGGCGCGTGCAGTTGGAATGATATGGAACCCCTGATACGTCTAGATGCGACCCTGACAGGTAACCCGTAGGTAAGCATCCTGTCTGATCACTTGCATCCATTTATGTCGACTGTGCATTCCGACGGACTTGGGCAATTCCAGCAGAAAAATGCGACACTTCACAGCTCCAAAACTGCTGTTTGGTGGCTCTAGGAACGCTCTTCTAAGCCCTTCCGCTGGCCACTTAACTACCCCCGCATTAACATTATTGAGCATATCTGGGATGGTTGCAACGTACTGTTCAGTGTATTTACTAATGGGTATTCTTACTTAGTCTTCCTTATGCGAATTTAGTGTATATTCTTCATTTATGGAAGGCTTTATTACTTTTAGCCAGCAGTGGGAGTACAATGTCGGCAGCTGAGCCGTCTTGTTCAACTTTCGTTTCTGTTAAGCCGTATTGTCTGGATCCAACCGCCAGAACTACAGTGCTGTCAGCGTGTCGGCTGACAGGAGTAAGCTCGCATCTTGCGGTGCCAGTCCGTCCCACAGTATGTCCGTAATGGTCTGGTGTCCAATAACGATTTCTCCCGGGTGGTACGACGGATCATCTGTGCCGAACGACCCGAAGAAGACGCCCGAACTGGTCCATACACGCTAAACCTTCATATGGTAGGTTCGCCATACGATCGTCAGCAGTTTCTTGAAGCGATAGTTCGCCCCTTCCCAACTGTCGCAATGTACAGGGCACACTTCGTCGTACACATCTTGCGGATCGTATCACTGAAGTCTATGCCCCGCAATTTGTACCGTTTAACACATTTTTAATACGAAGAATGTAAAACACTTCAGGGTGATGTCACAATTTCAATTCATTGTCCCAATTTCTTCTGGAGGCATAAGAATCGTTCCACATTTTCTGTGCACCTATATACCACTTTCACATACAAATCCATTACAATACTATTTTCTGCACATATTTACTCTGAAATAGATATTACTATAACATTAAAACTACCTGGCAGATTAAAACTGTATGTCGGACCGAGACTCGAACTCGAGACCTTTGCCTGCCAGATGGTTGAACACTTGCCCGCGAAAGGCAAAGGCCCCGAGTTCTAGCTTCGGTCCAGCTCACAGTTTTAATCTGCCAGGAAGTTTCATAACAACACACACTCCGCTGCCGAGTGAAAATCTAATTCTGGAAACATCCCCCAGGCTGTGGTTAAGCCATGTCTCCACAATATCCTTTCTTCCAGGAGTGCTAGATCTGCAAGGTTCGCAGAAGAGCTTCTGTGAATTTTGGAAAGTAAGAGACTGGGTACTGGCAGAACTAAAGCTGTGACGACGTGTCGTGAGTCGGTCTTGGGTAGCTCAGGCTGTAGAGGACTTGCCCGCGAAAGGCAAAGGCCCCGAGTTCCAGTCTCGGCACGGCACACAGTTTTAATCTGCTAGGAAGTTTCATAACAGCGCACACTCCGGTGATGAGTGAAAATCTCATTCTACTATAATATTGCTACATACACTTTGTACCTAAATGTTTTGAAACCAACATTTTTAAACAAGGGCAGGGGTTACATTGTTTTAAGGATAGAAGGAAATACGAAAGTTTACTTAAGGTAATTCGTGGTTCCTTCCTATATCAGGCAAAAGGACATCTTATTCTGTCAATTCCCCACTATACATCACGACTGTCATCAGAATTATATCGTACCTGCGCCTATAACTACATTCAACAGCATCTAAGAAAGGATTTCTACAGCATCTACTTAGAAGCTGCGATAGAGTAGGATGTGTCAGATCGTACATTTCAGTAGGTAGTGTGATTACGCTACTGAGAAAATAATATTTTGTAATAATACAAAGGAAAAAAATGATACAGTGTAATACAATCTTAAAGTACTCTACGATGTGTTATGTACATATTTACATGGACAAGTTCCATAAGGAATCGGCACTATGTCCTCCTTCTGCTTTCTCAAAGTTTCGTTGTTTCCGTTTACAAAAGATATGATTTGCACCGTCTCAGTTTCACAGTACCATTTTTATAAGCACAAATGTTAGTTCTTATTCTTTGTTATTATACAGGTGAATATTTGTCCTGAGTCAGGTTTACGTTAATTATCCTTACTACTATAGATATTTACAGAGTTACGCCATTGCTTATTTGGCATATTTTCTTGAAGCAAATCTCAAATGCATTTTGGTAAATAATGTGTGTTTGACTCTATCGCTAAGTTACTCTTTTTATATGACAACAGTATACAACCGAGCTCGTATAATGTAACAAACAGTGCAAGACAAGAATACATCTTATTTAATTCTTTTGACGTTCATAGGTGTTTATTGTATCACAGTGCATTATATAAATATGCAAATGATCGCACCTGTGTGAGGGGAGACAGGTTTCTTTGTTAGAATTTATTTTCTGCTCTGACGAACGTTACCAACAGATTTACAATTCAATGCTTTCGTGATCCACTGCGAGTGTCATTTCTTGCGTCGTTCGTTAATCACTCTCTCATTGCCATTGTTGTTACAGCCGAGTACACTTCAAAGAGTATTCACACGTACTTCGTTACGTTTCTTGACAGTGGGGTCCTCCTGGTACCTACCACCGTAATTATACCTATTTTCCTAAAAAAAAAAATCAAGACGTGCATTTGCATCATTTCGTTAAACCCATTACCCCTTAATAAAAAGACTGAATGCTTAACCACCCATAAGTTAAGCTGCGTAATATGCACACTTCAAACATGTTTTAGCACAGGAGCTCATGACGTGTTACTTCTCATATTCATGAAATGTTACCATCATGTCCCGCAGAGCCCACCACCACTAAAATTATACTTATTCCATTAAAACTTGTAATTATGAGTTTTCGAGTTGTTCTTCATGTTGTATTCTTCTATTACCCAACATACTGTATTCTCCATGACTAAACCTACCTTCTGATGATGTTATTCTGCAAATTAAATCACTTGCCTTACGTGGTATTAAACGTGTTGTCATGTTCACTGACTCCCTTCCTCTATCCTAGTACCATCTTTCCAGGGTAATTTTTGTTACATTCATCGTCTATAAAGTTTTTGCAAATATTTGTATACAGCGTAGATTTAGTTACCTTGTAACACAGTGTAGTTCGTATTTCGTGTAGAACAGTACTTTTGTAGGTAATCGCACCTTGTACCTAGAAAATGCAGCTAGTTCTTTAACTGTGTAGATTTTATCTATGAACTTCTCCTTTTCTTCTCTCCCTATTGTTTGTTATTTTCAAGTTTACTGCTAATATTTAAATCGGAGCAACTTTTAGATCCTCTATCTCTTGTTATATTAACCACTTTGCTTGGCCTTTGAGTTCTGTCTCTCATCGGCGGTTAATACAAGCATATAATTTTTTTCAAAGTCTTTGTGCTGGTTCAGTCCACATATGTTCCCGGTATTACCACACGCCAAGACATAACATCCCAGGTACGGAATGTTGATTATGACATACGGTCAAGAATACAATAACTGCCATTTATTATTTAGAGCATTTGCGTAAGAGTACGTCTTGGTCTACATGTAAGGTACACTCACGTCCTAACCTTTTGCCTTACACTTTCTTCCTAGCTGCAGTTCTTTCGTTGAGAGCTACTAATGCTGGTCGTATTATTTCTAACTCGTTGTGAGGAACACGTAGCAGTGGTTTTACCCACTCGTCTGAAAACATGTGGTGAATTATTAACAATTTGTTGGAAAGGAGTGAAATGTTCTGTCTATTTAATTTGTTTATTTGGGATGTATGAAGCTATGGAATTCTTTAAATTCACGTTCCGTCAGACTAGTTTCAGGGTAGAATCTTGAAACGAAAATATGTTTAACTTGTTGTTCCTTTAAAAAATTTCTCCATTTATTACTCATAAAATTGGATTTGTTATTTATCATAGCCGCAACCGGTTTACTGACTCTGGGTAAATAATCACTCATAATGCGTCAAATAACAGGAGCTCAGGTCACTGCATGGTGGTTTCTTATATAACAAAAATTTGATTTTCAGTATTTCATATAATTATTGGCCGAATTTCAAAATTTGAAATACTGTCATAATTTACGCATTAAGAGATATAATCTCAGCTACAGGTTTAACACAGTAATATAAGTAATACAATTAGAAACTATGTACTTGTCTTGAAACAGCGAGCAAATATCTAGTCTGCACCCACCCATTATTTGGGAACGAGGTAAGTTGGCAACATGCAATAAAATTTATAAATGATTTCACATCTGTACGGATCTTTCTCTCGCTCGTACAGCCACAAAATCTGGAAAGGAAAAGCACTCATCGCTTACAACTTTTTCGATGTTCCTGCTGTAAAACTGTCATATCAGGCATGACGTTTCAATTTATTACGTCCTCCCAATTATCTCTCTTCGCAAAATATTTTTCAAGTAGTGGCCACATATACCACTGCAGAATTAATCATCGTGCGTCACATAGGTCAAGCGATGTGGCACGTAAATACTGAGATGCATGACATGGAGCCCAAATTACCCATACTACCCTCATCTAGTGGCTGATTGATAATGACAGCACTTAGCGGCTTCCAACAAACTTTAAACATCATTTCGAACTGTATATAAACTTCGTCTCGGATACGTGCTTAACGTCAAATATTTAACTCCTTAACTCATTTATAAAGCAACAAGGCTGATGAAGCTGTTTTACACATACAAGTTCAGTTCTCTGAACAATCGGAGGTGAGGGGTTTACTGGCCTGTACTGACCACCCTTGAGAAAAAGAGGCCTACGCAATTTGTAATGACTGTGAAATGGAACTGGGAAACGTATATTTATTCGAATGGTTAGTTGATGGACGACGGAAGATCTTTACTGAATTTGAAGAGGTAAGAAAATAACGAGACGATTACCTAAAGGTAGATGAATAGATAATAGAAGCAAACAGACGTCCACATATTTCAAGGTCGTCATGCATGGAGAAGTATGTACAAATCCTTTTACTGAACAACACATACAAAGTAGATGTTTACGATGACGATGGTGGCTCTATTAAATTGTTTTCCCTTGTAATTAGATAATATTAGAAGGATGACTTTGGTGTATTGAAGTAAAGTAGTTTGGGTTTTCAGGAGATTTAATAACATCTTCTAAAAGCTCTAACTTATGCAGGAAAATGACTATCTTGGTTGACACAGCAACCAGAAAATGTTTAAGAAACTTTGTTGTAAAAGCTAAATTTCATCTTTCATCAAAACGCTCTAAAATATTAAGCTGGTTCAAGAAAATTACAATAATGTCAGTAAAAATGTCTATATGTAAGTAAGTGGAATAAATTGTAAGTTACTTTAGATAAATCTAAAATATTGAAGAGAGATGTGTTATTTTCACTATAACTTCACTATGAGAGATATTAAGAATCGATGATGAAATTTATCAAAAGATGAAAGATAACTGAGAAACAATGTTACGAAATTTATCAAAATAAAAAAAAAATCATGGCTGTTATGAAACAATTGTGAAAGTTATAAAATCACAAATAAACAGACTCAACAAGTAAAGAAGACTTAAATTATTAAGCATTTATACATAAATGATGACAATACACTAAAAAAAATACGAATTTCTGGGGTGTTAGCCTGTAGTAAGCTGAAACCTAGAATTTTATAACATTTATTAAACACAAAATAAGTAGTACATCTCCATGAACATCCATACTCCGTAAAGCTCTCCCGTGGATCCTAAAAGCCTCTGATTGTTCATGCTGCCCTTCTTTGTATATTTATACAAGTCACATTCAACATCACCTGTTTGTCCTCTTTGATATGGGTTCCACACACCTAACCAGTATTCTAGATATAAGTGTAGATGTAATTAGTCATATGCTTCTTGGTATCTCTGTGGCTTCTGAAATTTTCCCGGCCTATTTTCGGGTTTGCAGCCGGATCCCATCAAAATTCCGCCACGATGTATCGGCCCAGAGACGTCCGGCCATCCTCAGGTTAGTAGACAAAGTACTGAAGAGGCCTGATGCAATCATGGTATTTATAGCGAGTTGCTCGTACTGGCGGTCTATAGCTCATGCGTTAGGAGGTGATATGCGTGAGGTAGTCAGGTTGTGTGTGCTGCCCTCGGTGGTGACGTAAGAACAAACTAATCGCTGAATATCGACTAAGCATGTCGATTCCGTTGTGACCGCATAATTTTTATCCAACTGGAAGCCTTTATCGTGATTCATTAAATTATAAGCAAACGTATTTCCACGGATTCTTTAATTACAGAGTCCCAGAAACTGGAAACGGGTGCTAAATTTTTGGTATTATTATATTGCATTGAATGTCCCATGGAAATGCAACGTTCTGACACTCCTGATTTTAAAGGTTGCCGCATACGGGTGTGTCTTTCATGGACCGTTAGTGTCATCTGACCTATACATGCAGAGCAACACTCACAGGGCATTTTATAAACACCCACCTTCCTCAATTGTAAATCGTCTAATAGATCAGACTAAGGCCCTGCTCTTTGCTGGTGGACGGAAGATGACATTAATATTATTCTTCCTAAGCAATCTGCCTATTTTAGAAGACACGTTCCCGGCATATGGAAGGAACACAGTTGATTTACAGTCGTCATCAGTCTCCTCAGAGCGTTGCTTCTTGTTATAATTGTGCATAGCCTTCCTCATTCGATGAGAAGTATAGGCATTCTCTTTAAAAACCTTCTCCAGATGCACAAATTTTTTGTGAAGGCTGTCAGCACCCGATATTACATGAGCCCGCTGAATTAAAGTACTGAGAACACCGGCGGGCTATGCACGCTGATGGCAGCTGGACGCCTGAAGATATGGATCTGTATTTGTGGGTTTTCTGTACACCGAATGTCCGAAAGACTAAGTAATATATGTACTCAGTTTGGTTGAAATCGCCCAGTCGTTTATCAGGAGATGTGGAACATACAAGCATACATGTATACAAACATCCATTTTTATAATTCGTATGGATTTTTACACTGGCCAATATACGTACGAGCGCGGTAGATACGTTGGCAGCTTTTCCTACTTCTCTGGTAGACACGCGTAAGCTGTCAGATCTTTCAATGAGTGGACACAGTTATCGTTAGAGAAATCACCGCTACATCATGGTTAAAATGGGGGTTCACGTAACAGCAAATTCTGTATAGGTCATTCTGTTAGAGACACCTGATTACGTTTGTAGCCAGTATATATTCTAAGATTTACAACAAACAGATGTCAAGTATACTGGAGTAGTTTTGTGCATCACCTCAGTTCTCTTCTTGTGACTTGTGACTCGCTATTCGTTCAAATGAGCTGGCACTGATTCGTTGTTCGAGGAGTCTACAGTATGTTATGGGTATAAAGGACTGAATCGGCCAAAGATTTTGTATTGGGTTTGACAGGAGCTTGGAACGCCCCCTGGATTCATGTTAAACTTTAGCTATTTGGTGCCCCAAATTAATTTTCGCAACATTGCGAAGATCCGTAAAACGTTTGAAGATAATAGCGTTAGCGTTTTTTCTTCTGGTCTGTAACTGCTTCCAGTTATTGTTCAGCAACGGTGTAATCTTATAGTTAAGAGTCTTTCTGCCCGTTAATGCGCAGTACGTTACATTTGCTTATGTTTTGGGTCAGTTGCAATTCCTGCAGGTCTTCCTGCATTTTGGGACAACTTCTTGACGTCTCTGTATGCAACCTCATTCGCGAAAAGCCTCGTGGAACATCCGACGTTTACGCTGAAGAGCCAAAGGAACTGGTACACCTGCTCAATATCGCGTGGGGCCCCCGTTAGGACGGAGGAGAAACGGAACACGTGGCATGGATTCGACTAATGTCTGCAGTAGTACTGGAAGGAATTGACCCCATTAATCCTGCAGGGCTTTCCATAAATCCGTAAGAGTACAGTGGGGAGGATCTCTTTTGAACAGCAAGACATCCCAGATATCTTCAGTAATGTTCATAGTTGGGGGAATTTGGTGGCCAGTGGAACTGTTTAAACTTAGAAGAATGTTCCTGAAGCGACTCTGCAGCAATTCTTGACGAGTGGGGTGTCGCTTTGTCCTACTGGAATTGCCCAACTCCGTCGGAATGCACAATGGACATGAATGGATGCACGTGATCAGATAGGATGCTTACGTACGTATCTAGACGTATCTGGAGTCCCATGTCAGTCCAACTGCACACGCCCCAGGCTATTATACATCCTCCACCAGACTTAACAGTCCCGTACAGACATGCAGGGTCCATGGATTCATGAGGTTATCTGCATACCCGTACACGTCCATCCGCTCGATTCAATTTGAAACGAGACTCGTCCGACCAGGCAACATGTTTCCAGTTATCAACAGTCGAATGGCCCCGCAACACGTGCCCTCGCGAGGCGTAAAGCTTTGCGTCGTGCATTCATCAAGGGTACACGAATGTGCCTTCGGCTCCGAAAGCGCATATCGATGCTTTTTCGATGAGCAGTTCACACGCTGACACTTGTTGATATCCCAGCATTGAAATCTCCAGCAATTTGCGGAAGGGTTGCGTTTCTGTCATGTTGAACGATTCTCTTCAGTCGTCGTTGGTCACGTTCTTGCATTTTTCCGGCCGGAACGATGTCGGAGATTTGATGTTTTACCAGATTCCTTATATTCACGGTACAATAGTGAAATGGTCGTAGGGGAAAATTCCCACTTCATCGCTACCTCGGAGATGCTGTGTTCCATTGCTCGAGCGCTGACTATAACGTTCAAACTCACTTAAACCTTGATAACCTGCCACTGTGGCAGCAGTAACTGTTCTAACAACTGCGCCAGACAGTTGTTAAATAAAATGTCGTGTGACTAGGGCCTCCCGTCGGGTAGACCATTCGCAGGGTGCAAGTCTTTCAGTTTGACTTGCGCGTCGAAGACATAGGCGTTTCCGACCATAGCGCCGTATTCTCCCTGTTCACATATTATTTGGCGCTTCAGTGTATATATCCACTGTGAAAAGTAATGGTTCTACAGTATTACACTTGGAATACACCTGAAGTTTACTTAGAACATTATTCTCCGTTGAAAATTAATAGCTGTGTTCTGTTTGCTAGAAACTCTTCAAACCAATCATACGCTTGGTCTGATTCCCTACGTTCGTAATTTATTCACTGTGGAGTAGTGCCGGGCTGCAACGAATTCCTTCCGAAAGTCAAGGAACACGGTATCAACCTGGGTGGACGCACATGACAGTTGTTTCCGGAACCCATGTTTATTTCTACATAGGAGATTTTCGCTCTCCAGATATGTCATAATACTGCGAGCATAAAATATGTTCCAGAAGCATACAACAAAACGACATCAGAAATAAAGGCCGATAGTTTTTTGCGATTGTTAGATGGCCGTTCTTGAAAACGAGAATGACCTGACATTTTTAGAATCACTAGCATCGCTTCGCTCCTCCGGCAACTAATGAAAAATTCAGTGAATTTTACTGGGTAGTTCAGGTGAGGACAACACCTTAACTTTTTGCCTCCTTCATGTCCATTTTTAAGGTTATCCATGATATTACACTTATCTAAAATTGTTATGCAGTTGCATTTACAGATTCACTAAACAAATTTGAAATATATATGTACAAAAATGCAAGCAAACTTCAACCAAATCATTGTAAGTATCAAGCATCAGTATTTTTTTAAAATCATTGGATAGTTTCTCCTATTATTACAAAATGATTTTGATAGGTTAGAATTTAATAACATCTTATCTATACAGAGTAAAAGAGATAGCTGGTTTGCCCCACATAGCTTTTCACTTTATCACAGCCTCCATCAACTGATTCTATAATTATTTTCAATTCTTCTCATTTTGCAGCAGTGTGGGGAAAACTAACATATATTTTCAAAATTACAAGCTCTGTGTCATATGGTAACTCATGCCAAGTCTCATGTAGTTTCGCATCACATATACAAGACAATTCCCCTTAACCAGATCTGGTACCAAAACTTGCATATTCACAAATAAACAATTTTTCACTCCAAAATTAACGTTTTTGTTGTCAGCATTTAGCTGAGATACATTATCAAAACGTAATTTGAATTTTTAATTGACTTCTGAATTACATACCACTAGCAAATTCAGCACCATTTTCATAAAAAGTGTTAATTTACTTTGAATATCATTTTTTCTGTAAAATATTGCAATTCCAATGGAAACAGTTTTATGTTTGTCGTGTTAGACATTTGAGTTTGTAAGCATTAAAATAAATTGTCTGTATTTAGATCATGTGGCCGTAGCATAGCTGTAACTAGAGCTTTCATTTTGGCTCTACCCAGGCGAATACTTGACGCTATACTTGTATTATTGCAAATAACTTTGTTCAGTTTAATGGTGAAGAATGCATGTTTTACTATGTGATATTTTAAGGTTAATTTAACAGCAGAAAAAAATATTACCACTGCAAAACGAAATTATAGATGTGGAAGCATTAGCCAAGTCCAGAAATTTCTCAAGCGGTCCAGATTTTCTTTTTTTTATCATTTCTAATTTATGTTGATAATGTTTTGTTTTCAAGCATTGCTTGACCTGAAAATACGAGAATAAATCGTTCAACTCACCCTCCACCAACCGCGTATCCAGTCAATCCTCAGAACCATAGCAGCAGGTACATACAAATATGTCAACACTTGCATTCACAAATGATTTTTGCACTCAGCTGTCCAGTTGTGTATGTAACGCCACAAAATTTCCATTTACCATTAAATTCGTTTCTTGGGTGATCAGTTAACTGAGCACCATGTTCGAGTTCACATTGGCTTTTCTACATCTGCAATCCTTTTGTCTTCTGTGCCATTGTACCTTAGCTCGATTTTTCGATTTAATACAGTTAGTAACTATAACACTGGTAGAAGCCGACCTTGGGGAAGATCAGTTTGGATTTCGTAGAAAGACACGCGAGGCAATACTGGCCCTACGACTTAATTTAGAAGCTAGATTAAGAAAAGGCAAACCTACGTTTCTAGCGTTTGTAGACTTAAAGAAAGCTTTTCACAATGTTGCCTGGAATACTCTCTTTGTAATTCTGAAGGTGGCAGGAGTAAAATACAGGGAGCGAAAGGCTATTTACAATTTGTACAGAAACCAGATGGCAGTTATAAGAGTCGAGGGACATGAAAGGGAAGCAGTGGTTGGGAAGGGAGTGACACAGGGTTGTACCCCCTCCCCGATGTTATTCAATCTGCATATTGAGCAAGCAGTAAAGGAAAAATTCGGAGTAGGTATTAAAATCCATGGAGAATAAATAAAAACTTTGAGGTTCGCCGATGACATTGTAATTCTGTCAGACACAGCAAAGGACTTGGAAGAGCAGTTGAACGGAATGGATAGTGTCTTGAAAGGAGGATATAAGATGAACATAAACAAAAACAAAACGAGAGTAATGGAATTTAGTCGAATTAAGTCGGGTGATGCTGAAGGAATTAGATTAGGAAATGAGACACTTAAAGCAGTAAAGAAGTTTTGCTATTTGGGGAGCAAAATAACTGATGATGGTCAAAGTAGAGAGGATATAAAATGTAGACTGGCAATGAAAAGGAAATAGTTTCTGAAGAAGAGAAATTTGTTAACATCGGGTATAGATTTAAGTGTCAGGAAGTAATTTCTGAAAGTATTCGTATGGAGTGTAGCCATGTATGGAAGTGAAACATGGACGATAAATAGTTTGGACAAGAAGAGAATAGAAGCTTTCGAAATGTGGTGCTACAGAAGAATGCTGAAGATTAGATGGGTAGATCACATAACGAATAAGGAGGTACTGAATAGGATTGGGGAGAAGAAGAGTTTGTGGCACAACTTGACTAGAAGAAGGAATCGGTTGGTAGGACATGTTCTGAGGCATCAAGGGATCACCAATTTAGTATTGTAGGGCAGCGTGGAGGGTAAAAATCGTAGAGGGGAGACCAAGAGATAAATACATTAAGCAGATTCAGAAGGATGTAGGTTGCAGTATGTACTGGGAGATGAAGAAGCTTTCACACAATAGAATAGCGTGGAGAGCTGCATCAAACCAGTCTCAGGACTGAAGACCACAACAACAACAACAACAACTATAACATCTGTATCACGATTAAGATTGCATCTTGTAGGTTTACTGAAGTTGTGTTTATCAATGATTGACTCAATCTGCTTCACATAAAACTATTTATACACGCAAAACAAAGCTCTGTCACACTACGACAATGCTACAGCTATTAGATCGCAGAGGTTGGCAGCAGTCGTCTCACATGGCCCAAAATATTGCGACTAGTGCTGAAATGCACCGAGCAGTACTATGGAGCCCGTAGGCTATCTTAAGTGAAATAAATAACCGACAGACAGATGTTTATTTCTAGAAGCCACTTATGCAGTACTTGGTAGTTGCAAAGAACGTATAATTATTGGGTTCTCCCTCTTTCTCAACTGAAACTATGACATTACACTGTGACGTTGACAATATTAACGTCTGATCTCAGGTTACCCTCTAAAACGAGTACTCAGTTCATGGTTCAGTCACTCAGTCTATCCGTTAAGTGCAAACGTATGATGAGCTTCTGCGGTCTTTTAGATTTACGTAAAATGAATGCTAGAAAAAAATGTTAAATAAAGTATTTTCGCGTACTTTTCTACTCTCACAAAGCATAGAGAACAACTGCCCAAAGTAACGTACAGTACTTTATAATAAAGTATGGATGGCATCCATAGCCGTGATAGGTTTTATGCAAAATATTCAACCTAGCGGCAGCGAATGAGCAGTTTATTACAGATGTGCTACAACAGAAACAAAAGGCGCCATAGCTCTTGAACAGCCTCAAGAAAAGCTATATGCAGAAATGTTGCAAGTTACAATAAGTAACACCTCGGTCTATCGTAGAAGTTGAAGGGCTCCCAGAGGGTGAGTCCTTAACGATGCTAGCCTTCCGTGCTAGCAGAAGGTCAGGAAATCCTTAAGCAAGAAGAAAAAAGACAACATGCCTTTCAGCTTGGATGGGTATATATTTGAGAGTGTCAGCAAAAGCGAACACCCAGAATCCCCTCCATTAGAGAGACACTAGAATTGGCACTCCACAGACAGCGTATAAAAAACTCAAACATCTCACATGTAATTGCGATCTAAAATTTACCACACTTCGCTACTGCTTTTAGACATTTAAAACTCATCCACGAACAGGCAGCAAGCGTTTGAAATGTGCAATATTTTAACTCACTGATAAAAATCTTAATTTCATAGTCACGTCCAAACGCTGGAAAGCAGCGTAATTCGGGCACATCTTCCGAAATGGGAAGTACAGGTCTACTTTTTACTGGGTAAAATAGCACGAAAACGTAATCTAGTGGAGAAGAGCTTCACAGCTGCGGAATTTCCTAGTATCGTTTGACATACCAAGTAGTTCCACATTGATTACAACACCTGAGAATAGATGAGAGCATTGCATGATAGACACCAATGTTCCGTAAGGAAATGACACTCGAGGAAGTAGGTAACTGTGAATTATGTACTACGAACACCAAGATTTTTATTCATGCTTCAACCTTTTTTCGAAACGGGACATCTCCCGACATAATGCACATTGTCAATCGGACGATCTGAGAAGAACCTATACGAAATGTGGTGAAAAGAAAGACTGAAAGGTCTTTAAGAACCATTTCGGCGTAAATTAATTAAACATCAGTCAAAAGGAAATGTATTTCTTTTACTAGGAAATCACCAGTAAATGAAGAAGTAAAAACACTCCAATGCATCAGAGGTGTACTAAATAGTTGATGCGATCTTCCACGAAACTGACCAATATGCAGCGTACGTCCATGAGGGGCAAGAACTGAAATATCTATGAGACCGCTTCAACTTACACTACGAAAGAAACGGTCCTTTGCCTACAAATTCACACTCGCTGCAAATGCTTTTAATAACTGGTAGCCTTTGTTGTAGAACGGACCGGCCGCATAGTACAACGCAAAATTAGGAAATGAATTCGCTAGTAAGTAGGAACGATCAATTTCAGCGTTCTCAAAGTAGCCTGGGTAAGGCGAACTATAGCAACATTTTCGAAAACTACATGCGGCTCGTAGCTTTCCTAATCTTTTAATTCTTATTACTCTGTTCCTTTATTTATTTACTTACAGGTATAAAATTGGACTAAATAAAAACATGTTTTACAATAATCAGCACCCCTTACAATTTATTAGTGTTCTTCTTTTTCCAAAATTCTTGGGTAAATTTTTAAAGTTACGGAGAAAAGTAGAATGGGGCAGTTGGTATCCCACTTTTCAGTTAGTGTTTTAGATAAGTAGCAACATAATCGCGTTTTTTGTACTCCGATAGCAGCGTTTTTGGCTGTTTCCCTTTTTTCCCTACTGTAGCAGGGAATGTAACTTATATGAAAAGAAGTATATCGGTGGTTAAAATTTAGATAGTTTACTTATATGAAACTGAACTAACGCAAAACTTACGCCACATACCGGATTTTTACTTGCGTATTTTAGGTGTACAAAAAGAGTACATTTGAACCTCTGTACCTCGAAAATGGATAAAGGTATGAAGATATTTTTGAAGGTTGTTCGAGGTCAGGATCTTAGGAATACATCGTAAAAATTGAACCCATTTGCTGTGCATAGCCATCTGGGGATCCACGGTTGGGATTTGGTACTCAAAAAACACAAGCTTTTGGGGTGTTTCTCGGCAACCGATAAAAAATTCTGAAAACGGGGAGATGGCTCTTCAAGATAAATGCTTAGAGAATTTCCCGTTAAAAGTTGAGTCATTTTGTGCGTTTATTTATTATTTAGATTTCGCCTCAAGCCGGATTTTACGTGTTGATGTAGGGTAACTCAGTCCCTGTGTCTTGGAAACGGATAAAGATGTAAAGAAAATTTTCAATATCCTTCGCGATCGGGATATGAGGAATATATCGTCAAAATTGCAGATACATGCTGTGCATAGCCGTCTTGGAATTCTTGGCTGGATTTTGGTCCGTTGGTGACTGCGGAAATACAGTACTAGTTTAAAAAGCCCTCGTTTCACCAAAACCTCAAAAATGGCTCGTCAGTCTCGAGTCCGTACCAGACAGGACTGATGGTGGGGATAGAGAAAATACAAAGAAGAGAAGCGCTTTTCTTTACAGATGCTTTTAGCAAGCGCGAAAGCGTCACTGAGGTGCTCAGGCAATTACATTGCAGACGCTGCAAGAGAGGTGTTTTGCATCACGATGTGCTTTACTGTTAAAGTTCCGAGAGCTTACGTTCGTAGAAGAAACAACAAATACAGTGCTTCCTTTCAGGTATGTCTCGAGCAAAGTAAAAGTAGATTGGAGCTCTCACGGAGACTTACCGCGAGTTGTTCCCCCTGTGAAACATTCGCGAGTGGAAGAGGCAGAAGGAGAAGTGACAGCCGTCAACAAAGTACCTTCCGCCACGCACCGTAATGGGGCACGGGGAGTAGCATATGTAGATGTTCTCATTTGTGTAACACCTCGTATAACAGAATGGCTAAAAGGGTGGGGTGGATGAAATGTCTAGAACTGCCATTTAGTCTTCAGCTACATAGAGACACGAGCCATAAGCGACATAAAGTTTCGCATCCGTTGTTCTCCCAGCAACCATGTAGAAACTGTGCCCTTGGGAAACATGAGATACCAAAGATGTGAATCGCTCACAGCGCTGTTTTGCGTGCGTTATTTTGTGTGTAGACGGCAGTGCAGGAAGCTGTGGGCGGAGCTCGCGTGGTTTCCAGTGGAGTCACCGCTGTGCACGGCGGCGGCAGTGAGAAGAAAGGGCGTCCGTACACAGCGCGCGTCAGCGTCGCAAAGGGAAACCCGCACGCATGTGCGTTCGGCGACTGCCGAGAGAGCTGAGTACGTGGCCCATGTATGCAGGCAGCGAAGAGAGAATTTCCTCAAGGACGAGGCTGCGTGATGCCGAGTGCCGAGTGATGCTCCGAGGCATTCGGAGACCGTCGTTGGGCAGCTATTTGGCGACTGGCAGGCATGGAATACGCCACCGTGAATCAGGTAGCTTCTGTTCTGATGTGCGATGCATTCTGAAAGCAGCAGTGTGTTAAAAAACAAAAGTGTATTCTAGGCTGCTTCTTGGCTGCTGTCAGAGACTCAGTCACTCCACAAGGTCAGAGGAACAGTTTACCGTGATTTTACTGTCAGCTCGAAAACTTCGTTACCTGTTTTTTTTTTTCAAAACAGTTATGTAAAAAGAGAAAATGTACGTTCGGCATGTATCTGTGTCTTCGCCCATACTCTAAGTACTAGAGTAGCACAAATTTACAGGGTGTTCATAGATGTACATAACTTCAGTTCTCTATAGATTCAATGTATAAAAGGAATTAGAATTATGTATTAATACCTTGAGCTGCTGATGGACGTTCACATGTATCTACGGGAATAGGTGAAAATGTGTGCCCGGACCGGGACCTGAACCCGAGATCTCCTGCTTACATGGGAGACGCTCTATCCATCTTTTTTATTATTGTTATTATTAATTTTGTTCAGTACAGTTCGTTACGTTTGGTCTGGGCGGACGTCGTATGGCATTCGTTCAAGTTGATCGCTGATTCCTTTACTCAGTTCTTAAATTACAGAGGACAGTCGGCCCTCTGACCGAACACGCTAAGCTACCGTGTCGGCATCCACCTGAGCCACCGAGGCACAGAGGATAGTGCGACTGCAGGGACTCTCTCACGCACGACTCCCGCGAGGCCCGCGTTTTCACATTAAATGTCCACACACTACATTCGTAGTGTCCCTGTCCAACACAGTCATTACTTGTGGAAGACATTCTTACCGTAAGAGTTCGGGTAATATGTGTGCATATGCACAGAAGAGGAAGGTCATGGCCGGCATTGCTAGAACTACACTCCTGGAAATTGAAATAAGAACACCGTGAATTCATTGTCCCAGGAAGGGGAAACTTTATTGACACATTCCTGGGGTCAGATACATCACATGATCACACTGACAGAACCACAGGCACATAGACACAGGCAACAGAGCATGCACAATGTCGGCACTAGTACAGTGTATATCCACCTTTCGCAGCAATGCAGGCTGCTATTCTCCCATGGAGACGATCGTAGAGATGCTGGATGTAGTCCTGTGGAACGGCTTGCCATGCCATTTCCACCTGGCGCCTCAGTTGGACCAGCGTTCGTGCTGGACGTGCAGACCGCTTGAGACGACGCTTCATCCAGTCCCAAACATGCTCAATGGGGGACAGATCCGGAGATCTTGCTGGCCAGGGTAATTGACTTACACCTTCTAGAGCACGTTGGGTGGCACGGGATACATGCGGACGTGCATTGTCCTGTTGGAACAGCAAGTTCCCTTGCCGGTCTAGGAATGGTAGAACGATGGGTTCGATGACGGTTTGGATGTACCGTGCACTATTCAGTATCCCCTCCACGATCACCAGAGGTGTACGGCCAGTGTAGGAAATCGCTCCCCACACCATGATGCCGGGTGTTGGCCCTGTGTGCCTCGGTCGTACGCAGTCCTGATTGTGGCGCTCACCTGCACGGCGCCAAACACGCATAAGACCATCATTGGCACTAAGGCAGAAGCGACTCTCATCGCTGAAGACGACACGTCTCCATTCGTCCCTCCATTCACGCCTGTCGCGACACCACTGGAGGCGGGCTGCACGATGTTGGGGCGTGAGCGGAAGACGGCCTAACGGTGTGCGGGACCGTAGCCCAGCTTCATGGAGACGGTTGCGAATGGTCCTCGCCGATACCCCAGGAGCAACAGTGTCCCTAATTTGCTGGGAAGTGTCGGTGCGGTCCCCTACGGCACTTCGTAGGATCCTACGGTCTTGGCGTGCATCCGTGCGTCGCTGCGGTCCGGTCCCAGGTCGACGGGCACGTGCACCTTCCGCCGACCACTGGCGACAACATCGATGTACTGTGGAGACCTCACGTCCCACGTGTTGAGCAATTCGGCGGTACGTCCACCCGGCCTCCCGCATGCCCACTATACGCCCTCGCTCAAAGTCCGTCAACTGCACATACGGTTCACGTCCACGCTCTCGCGGCATGCTACCAGTGTTAAAGACTGCGATGGAGCTCCGTATGCCACGGCAAACTGGCTGACACTGACGGCGGCGGTGCACAAATGCTGCGCAGCTAGCGCCATTCGACGGCCAACACCGCGGTTCCTGGTGTGTCCGCTGTGCCGTGCGTGTGATCATTGCTTGTACAGCCCTCTCGAAGTGTCCAGAGCAAGTATGGTGGGTCTGACACACCGGTGTCAATATGTTCTTTTTTCCATTTCCAGGAGTGTATATACTTGTATGGATATGGTGTCTATTCGTCTGGACGTGTCTGAAAAAACAGACATCATATCCGTGTAAGTATAATGTATAAAAGGGGTTGCAGGCGGGTGTGCGGGTGGGTGTTTTGGGTAGTTGCGCGGGTGGGTGTTTTGGGTGGTTGGGTGAACAGGTGGGTGCGCGTGTGGTTGCACTGGTGGGAGCGCGGGTGGGTGGGCGGTTGGGTGCGTGGGTGAGCGCGCGGGTGAGTGCGCAGGGGTGTGCGAGTGAGGGAGCGCGGTTGGGTACGTGGGTTGGTGTGCACGTGGGTGCGTAGGTGGTTCTGAGCGTGGGAGCACGGGTGGGTGGGCAGTTGGGTGTGCGTGTGGTTGCGAGGGTGGGAGTGCGGGTGGGTGCGTGGGTGGGTGCACAGGTGGATGCAGGGGTGAGTGCATGGGTGGGTGCGTGGGTTGGTGTGTGGGTGGGTGCTTGGGTGGAGGCGCGGGTGGGTGCGTGGGTGGGTGAGCGGGTGGGTGTGCAGGTGGGTGCGTGGGTGGGTGCGCAGGGGGGTGCGACTGTGGGAGCGTGGGTGGGTAACAGGTGGGTGCGCAGGTAGGTGCGCCGGGGCGTGCTATTGTAGGAGCTCGGGTGCTTGCGTGGTTTAATGTGCAGGTGGGTGCGTAGGTGGGTGTGAGCGTGGGAGCACGGGTGGGTGGGCAGTTGGGTGTGCGTGTGGTTGCGAGGGTGGGAGTGCGGGTGGGTGCGTGGGTGGGTGCACAGGTGGATGCAGGGGTGAGTGCATGGGTGGGTGCATGGGTTGGTGTGTGGGTGGGTGCATGGGTGGAGGCGCGGGAGGGTGCGTGGGTGGGTGAGCGGGTGGGTGTGCAGGTGGGTGCGTGGGTGTGTGCGCAGGGGGGTGCGAGTGTGGGAATGCGGGTCTGTGATAAGGTGGGTGCGCAGGTGGGTGTGGGGGTGGGTGCGTGTGTGAGTGCGCGGTTGGGTGTGCAGGTGGGTGTGTGGGTGGATGTGTGGGTGGGTGTTTGGGGGGGGGGCATTACTTTGCTGAAGCGTAAGCCCAGGGTCGCTTGCCATGAAGGGCAAGAAATCGGGCATAGAATATCGTTTACATACCATAATGTGCTGTTCCAATGGTTCTACATCGACGGGACAAAAATCATCCTGTTTCTTTGCCAGCACACTTTTTTGTTCTTTTGCGAAAGAGACGTTATTTCTGTTCCACCACCGCTCTCCGCGTTGCTGTAATTTTCGAAGTGTCCAGTTCACAAGTAATTTGACTGATACTTATTAATGAATCTTCTCCTACACGATACAGTACCATCTCCTGAAATTCTACAGTACGGACAACTTTTTGCCCAGGTTTCTGTTTGAACGACTCATTGTCTCATCCTGTTTAACCATACTTTAAACTCATTTCTCCTATGTCCAGTAGAGAATAATTTTCCATCTTCGATAACCAGTCACAAGCTGTAAAGAACAGTTCACTTGGTCGTGGACACATGCAGACTATTGTGTGTTTTTCCTTTGTTTCAAGTTATCGTCACCAACAGCTGTTCACGGGCCCACAGGCATCGCTCATTAAAGGACTCGTAACGCCTGAAATATTAATTTCTGCCAATTTGTTCTTCATCTTTAAATACCTGTTTTTAATTTTTCACACACTGTGTTTATGACCGCCATTACGCCACAGCGCCCTTGCAGCAGGTGATCTCTGCCTTACAACACGCGGCCTTCTCGCTGTACAGTGCATGAGGGTCAACACATCTGAGTTTTATTATAGACAGACGTCTCAAGAATATAGAGGATAAATTACGTTCCAAGATAATGATACACATGTACATAAATCATTGAATAGTGCGCTCTCGAAAGGTTAGATTGTTAACTGACACCCTCGTCCTCCGCTGCAGCCGCTGTGTCACCGCCGACACAGGTAATTTACTCTGTTTTCCACGCCGCACATGTGCCTCCAGACATGCACCATGCATCTCTCCGCTATGTGACAGCATTACTCAATATGAGCTTACGCAACTCTTCTTGGACGGTACTAGCAGTCTACTATAATATAATGACTGCTCTGTGGTTGCGTCTCTTCTCTTGTAAACGTAACCCATTGTTTATCAGACCCGTTTCATCGATTTGCAGTCATAGCTGCAGGGGAAGTGTAATAATAACCCACGCAGCTAATGCAAGAGCTCTGGGAGAGCTGACCTTGTTTACTACCTCAGGTCACAGAGGCTTTGATTCTCATCGTTCCTCCAGCAGAACAAACCAGTAATTCTGACGAAACAGGAACTGTTTGCGTGTTTCTATAATCTCTGCTAAACACAACGAACATGCGCAGTTTCGCATTGAATGTCTTCAATTATGTTACCTAACTTGCCACGAAAATAATATCTGTCTATGAGCTCACATTATTACTAATCACCAAAGTTTCCCTGGACTTCCGAAAATCATGGATGCAGTGAATGTTCTCTTGCAGTAACAAAAATAAAACCGATTTACTCTGCTTTGATTTATAAGAGCTGAGAAGCAGTATAAATGAATTCTAAAACAAATTTTGACTGTTGCACAGAAAAGGCAAGCATTTAATATTGGTAACGTGAATAATCTGACTGCAAGAATTTTGGGCAGTATAAACTGACTGAATAATGAACTTTGACATAAAACCTACGATAATTAGTTTTGCCAAACTGATTACAAATCCCAGAACTGAAACTGATACACAACACAGAAAAATCTAACTGTCTCCGAATGACATAAGTTTGCCCTGGTTGAGTTAAAAAAGAAAAGAAAAAAAACCAAATTATTTAGTCCTTACCTCTGTCTTGCGCGCCGCTATGCTGAAGCTGCCAATTACTATATCTACTCATGAGGTGCTATGAGTTCTCTGTTAATTGAAAATCGACGTATTTTCAGAACACACCTGGTTCCTTTACCACTTTTAGAAAAACCATTATCAATTAAAAATTGTAAGAGAAGGGTAGGTGAAAAATGGCGCTGCAATAATAAAAGAATGACTTCATAAAAATTACCCTTATAGTTCCTCTTCACCTAAATACAAGATTCCATTACACTTCCTCCTTCTCAGATAAATTACCGTTACATAATAATCTTAATTAAACTCACCCATCAATTGAAACTTTACATTTGAAAAATAACATTACGACTGCTTCCTCACTTTAACACAGCTAACCACTGTCTGCGACTGCGCGTAGCGCAACCTAAAGATGATAACCTAACCCTGCGATGCAACTTACAACATCGTTGCTCGCTCACATGTAACAGCTCGAGAGCAAAGATATGACATTATTGTACAATCGAATAAACCGTAGTAAATATGACAGCTAGTTATCAGTTTTCTGCAGATGGTATCGTCATTCCTGTGTAGTCTACATGACTTGCCGTACTTCACTATACCTTATATGCGTCGTTTCTACTCCTCGAACGTGATACTAGACGTTGGTGTCATTCTAAATTTCGAAAAGTCTGTGTTCATCTCGGATAAAGGAAACCAATTATAAACTGCGGTGTGACGCACCATGAAAGACGGACAAGTCATTACACACCAGATAGTGTAATGAAAATTGTTCGCAAGAGAAATGCCGAGATGATATGTTGGCATCGTCCCATAAGCTATATCAAAATATACAGCGTCTACACTCCGTAAGCCACCTTATGGTGTGTGCTGGAGGCGGCTTTGTGGATCACTACCACCTCCCCCTTTCCTATTCCAGTCACTAATGGTCCGTGGGATACTGATAAAACTCCTTGGTAAACCGAATCTCTCTGATTTTATCTTTATGGTCCTTTCGCCAGATATATGTAGAAAGGAGCAGTCTACTGGTTCACTCTTCTAATAACGTTCGCTCTCGGAGTTTTGCCAGTAAGCCAAATCGTAATGCAGAACGCCGTCTCTCTTGTAGCTTCTTCCACTTCAACTGGCTGAGCATTCCGACGCTTATGTCGTATCCTTTCGGGGGAAAAAAGACCTTATTGTTCAAGAAATACCGTGGGCGAAAAACCCTCTAACCACTGTGAAATGCACGGCAACAGATACTTGGCGTCGCAACACGTAATAACTTTTCGTGTCGTTATATCCACGTATGGACCGCTGGAGAAATAACAGCGTAAATGCTTCGCCAAGCGCGATAATCAGTATAATCTTGTATTCGCAGTTCCTAATGGAACGTTACGTAGAAGGATATTGTACTTTCCTATAGGACTCACTGAAAGCTGATCCTTCAAACTCTGTAAGTAGGCTTTCGTGTAATAACTAGCGTCTATCATAAAGTCTCTTCCAGTCCAGGTACTTCAACAAATCCGCATTTCACGAAAACCTGTAACCATTCGTTCCATCTTTTTTGTCCATGTTGAATATCCCCCGTTAGTCCTGTCTGATATCGGTCCAACACACTTAAGCAATATTATGGGACGGATCGCATAAATGTCTTGAAAGCAATCTAAATTGGAGACTCATTGCATAAAATTTCGCGCCCTGTTATCAGCATGAGTCGACTGTTCTTGGTGTGTCACTGATATTGTAATGATACATTACTGCGTTTATTCCGTTTTCTGAAGTACAAAATTTTGCTTTTCTGGACATTTAAAGTAAGTTTAAATCTTTTCACTACTTTTAAATCTTATCAACGTCTAACTGAATAAATCTACAACTTTTAATTAAAGGCAGTACTTCATTATGGACAACTGTGTCACCTGCAAAAGTCAGAGGTTACTATTAATAACGGTTTACAAGTTTGAGGTTGAAGTCGAGTTTTCATTTTATCTTTACAAGATACTTTGACGACTTCGCTAGTTGACTTTTGTCAGAAGTCGAGAGCGGATTTCATTCCTCGCTGTTTGACTCCTGTCAAACGGTAACCACTACACACTGCACGCAGCCATAGCGATTGTTTTCGAGCACCTTCAACCGCTGGAACACTCAGCGATGTGTTCCGTTAGAAGTTTGACAGGATTCCAAACAGACAATATCCACGCTCGACGAAGGCTTACTACGAAAGTTGCCGAAATACCGTGTAAAGATAAAATGACAGTTCGACAGCAAACCTAAAAACTTGTAACCGTCAATATCGCCGAGAGAGAATAAAGGGTCAGACTGATAACAGTGTCTCTCATGTTATTAACATACGTAAACGACAAGGGTCCTAACACAGTTCCCTGGCGTACGCCTGAAATTATTTTTACGAGGGGCATTTAAAAAGTCCGTGCAAAGTTCACGCTTGACCAAAATCGGCATCGTGTGAAGTGTTGCAAGGATGGTTTGCAGCTGTTGAGAAAAAATCTGCAGGACTTTAAGCATCATTTCGTCATTGTGGATGAAACATGGATACCTTACTACACTCCTGAGACCAAACAACAATCTAAACACTGGGTTACCAAGGGAGAATATGCACCAAAAAGGCGAAGACCATTCCTTCCGCCGGAAAGGTTATGACGACTGTCTTTTGGAATTCGCAAGAGGTAATCCTCATCGACTATCTGGAACAGGGTAAAACTATTTCAGGTGCATATTATTCATCGTTATTGGACCGTCTGCAAACCTAGCTGCAAGAAAAAGTCCTTTTACATCACGACAATGTACCAGCACACACCTCAGCAGTTGTGGTCGCAAAAATTAACGGAAATAGGATTCCAACTCATTTCACATACCCCTATTCTCCAACCCTGGCTCCCTCGGACTACTAATTGTTACTTAATTTGAAGAAATGGCTGACAGGAAAAATATTTATTCAAACAAGGACGTAATTGCAGCAACTAATAGCTATTTTGTAGACTTGGACAATTCCTATTATTCGGAAGGGATCAACAAATTAGAACAGCGTTGAACGAAGTGTATAAGTCTAAAAGGAGGCTAACTCGAAAAATAAAAAAAAGGTTTACCCCAAATACGTAAGTAGTTTTTATTTTTGCATGGACTTTTCAAATGCCCCTCGTATATCAGTCAACTACTCTCCAAGCAAGATGATATGTTTCATCCTTCCTACATTTATG
Source organism: Schistocerca gregaria (assembly GCF_023897955.1). Lineage (NCBI taxonomy): Eukaryota > Metazoa > Arthropoda > Insecta > Orthoptera > Acrididae > Schistocerca > Schistocerca gregaria. The sequence continues at coordinate 873,997,225 of NC_064922.1, forward strand.
TGATACCTTATATGACCGCTCTTTCGTTAATAGGCGCTGATGTAGCATCGAGACAAATTCTTTTCTTAAGAACAAGAAATACTGTACTTTTATTTTGCTAGGAGGTTATATGACACACGCGACTTTCTACATGCTCCCTCAAGCAGAAAAGCGGAAAACAAATAGAGTCAGATCTCAGCTGCCACGGAACGACGGACGTACTTGTTCACGAACAAGATTTGCAAAGAGATCAGGGGCTCATGCTGGAACCACGGATATCGACGAAGATCATGTCATCTGAAGTTCTTTAGGTTTCCTGCCTCGCCACTTAAGAAAGTAAGCTTTGTGGTATAATTGGACTGATCTGCCAGTTAATTTCAGTCTCGCTTTTGGTATTGGCCAGAGGAAGTCCATATGACGATGTGTAATTATATACAATACTGAACATTATAAATAATCAGAATATTTGGCTATGCGATAATACTCTCGTTTAAATTAATTTCAAAGCCACCCATTGTAGTTATATATTTTAAAATTATGTTGCTCAACCTAACAATACACAAATTGTGTATTTTGCACCTCAAAAAAGAAACGTGTGGCAGCGTGGCTAACGTAAAATGTAGATGTAATTATTATGATGATGTGCTAGTAAATTTTGTAGACTAATATCTGGGTTATCAAGTTATCTGTATATTAAAATTGGACGTTTGCCGTTACAACATCGGTTACAATATCGGATTTTATTTGATTTAAATGACTATTTAGGAAAACATAGTTGATTTGTCAGGTTACCTTCCATTCAGAAGGTTGTTGCACACAGCGACTGTTATATTGACTTGTAAATAACAGATTTCTGCTATCAGCCGTCCTTTTTAAATTTTATTGGCAGATCTAGATTTCAGCTACAAACAAGCCATTGTCAACGCACTATCATTTTTGATCAATGCATGTAATGCCTGTTGGTCGGGCTTCAGCTACAGTTCAATGAACTATGGATGAAGCCTGACCAACAGGCATTACATGCATTGATCTAAAATGATTGTGCATCGAGAATGGCTAGTTTCTAGCTGAAATCTAGATCTGCCAATAAAATTTAAAAAGGACGGCTGATAGCAGAAATCTGTTATTTGCGTTGCTGATTTGTGTATTTGTGAATAAATAGTAATAATTGGTGTAATTTATACTATTAAATTTTCTGTATATTAAAATTGGACATTATTAGCGGGCCAGATATCTTCGTTATCATATCGGCTTTTATTTTATGTAAATGACTGTTTTCGACAAAACATACTCTTATACTTTCTAACAGAACTGTAATAATTTACACTACTAAATTTTCCTACTTTATGTTTTACTATTCAATCTAATTTGTCACATTCTCAAGCGAGAACACTAGACAAATCGCCTATTGCAAATTTTTTCTGGTATTATAGACTTTACTTTTAATACCTGTTACTAAACACTGAGCAAGTATTTTAACCATCTCTTATGGCATTATGTAGACTTTTTGTAACACAAACAATGTAACAGAAGCTAAATTTCTTAACGTATTACGTTGTGCTACCCCTGTATTTTAGATCAAGTAGTTGCCAGTGTGCAGCCATTTGCGAGTCAATTACAGTCAAGACAGTCGTAATATAATTGGTATGAACATTCCATGACTAAATTGGTGACGGTAACTCTGTAGACATTACTGCTTGTCGTAAACATAAGTAAATAAAAAAGCACTGTATCACGCAGACAATTTTCTTTTTTGCGGTCACATCTTTATTTAAATTTCTGTTTCAGACTATTTGCTTTTTCAGCAATGGAAATGACGACCTCCAGATATGAACCTCAACATACACTTAAGAAAGTCAACAGTAAAGAAAATACCATTTTTTTAACGGAAAAAAATGTGCAATACAGTAAAAGAATTACATTTTTTAGTTTATCTGGTAATAAAACGCGTATGTCTAGAGGATATATTTAGTACAATTAGTTCGCGGTTGAAGCAAGCTTATGCACTCAGGTACCAGTTGTTGTATTGTACTGTATTCAGCTGGCGACGTAGAAACGACGGAGAGGCTTCGTCCTCGCCGTAGCCTCAGTGGTACACAACCCCACAACAGGCCACAGCAGTCCACTCACCCCACCGCCGCCCCACATCAAACCCAGGATTACCTTGCGGTTCGGCCCCCATTGGATCCCCCTAGGAACGTCTCTCACCAGACGAGTGTAACCCCAATGTTTGCGTGGTAGAGTAATGGTGCCGAATGCGTTCATGGAGACAGTGTTTGCACATACTGTAAATGAGGCTGAATAAGGGGAACCAGCCCGCATTCGCAGAGGCAGATGGAAAACCGCCTTAAAAACCATCCACAGGCTGGCCGACACACCGGGCCTCGACACTAATCCGCCGGGTGGATCGGAAAGCATGCGTTAGACCGCGCGGTTAAGAGGACGGGATAGGTACCAACCACTATAGAACAACTCTGTATCAGTTTTATGAGTTGTGCAGAGGATAGGAAGCTACAGGCTTCGTGTCGCCTACCTTACAATGTTAGTAACTACGTAAATAATAAACAGATATATCACGTTGTATAAATAAACGTTCGAAAGATCTCGTATTAAACTGATAAAGTTGTACCAGAATACGTCTTACTTCCTCCCTTCGACTCAGTTGTTTACAGACCAGGGTCCTCAGCTGGAACATCTGCTCGTCTCCAACGCTTTGTAAAGTTTCTATCACCATTAAGAAAAGAGCCAGCATGAGTGCTAACACAACGTGACGGAATACAATAACACATGTTTTATGTTACAGTGAAATTGCTTCCCATTTGTTTCCCTACAGCTAGATTTAAGGAGTCATTCTGTGCTACACTGTTCCTACAATATTTTCATATTTACTCTATAGGTCTAATGTATCGTAATAACTAATCAAATTGCACTGGGTCTTTTCCTGTACCCGCATGTACTACATTTTCTTAAGTTAAGGGTCAAATGCCTGATTTCGCACAAGCGTTAAATATTAAATACCCAACAATTTTCTAGCGACTTCAGTTTTATGTACCCAAGACCATCATCTGCAAAAAGTTTTACCGTCTAGGTGATTTGCAATACCTTGACTAAGAACGACCGTAGCACCTATATTTGAGGTAAATACCGCTTCTTGCTACGTTGTCCCCAATAAGAACGAGTTTCAGTGTTCTGTTTGATAGGATGTCTTCGTTTCTTGTCCATAACTGCAGACTACTTTCGTACAGTTATACATTGATACGAGTGATAAATCAGCTAGGTATTATAGCAGTCAGTCTGATGTATAGCCGCTCGGGATTAGCCAAGGGGTCTGAGGCGCGGCAGTCATGGACTGTGCGGCTGGTCCCGGCGGAGGATCGAGTCCTCCCTCGGGCATGGGTGTGTGTGTTTGTCCTTAGGATAATTTAGGTTAAGTAGTGTGCAAGCCTAGGGACTGATGACCTTAGTAGTTGGGTCCCATAAGATTTCACACGCATTTGAACATGTTTTTAGACTGATGTATATGTATTAGATAGGTGATTGGTACGTAGTATCTACTTGAGCGTGTTGTGGCGTTTTGAGGTGTATTGGTGGTAATGTTACGATCTGGAACTCCAATCCCGGTTCGAGATGAGAAAAATATTACAGCCGCTTTCGAAGCGCAGGTAAGTGATTTATCATTTGTACATCCTCAGACAACAGCAAGCTACCTTTACTGTTCCAATGGATTCGTACTGAATATTTTCTTTATTACTGTGATGACGTTAGTTAACAAAGTGAGAACCATTACATAAAAAAATTAAAACTCCTATTTATATAGTGGTAAGTGATTATAACACTTACACTGTTTTTCAAGAAGTAACGACTCAACAGAACGTTCGGCTCTGCTTCTTCTTTCTCTCTCTCTCTGTGTGTGTGTGTGTGTGTGTGTGTGTGTGTGTGTGTCTGTGTATGTTTGGTTCAGTGTCCACCACTGCAAGCGACAAGTTCATTCAGCACTTCGCTTTTTTTTTCATTGCTACCATAGTCGAAGACCTATATTTATCCCTGTAATTTGTGGTAATTTGTGGTATTCTGAAGAGGTCTTCCAACAGTGATAATCACCGACCTTTCTCTAAAATAATAATAGTTTCATAAAAATCTATTTATTGTGTGCCGTCTTTTCTAGATTCAGGAAATTGTGCTTTCCTTGGAATCACACTACCTGAGAATATTCCTTTAGTCACAGAAGCTGGTCTCGGAACCCTAATATTCACTTGCCAATTTTCCAAATCAGAGAAATAGATGCTATTGAAATTTGTCACTGATGGCTAGTGATAAGTGTTACCACTGGATGGACAGCAAAAGAAGTAAACAGGAGTACAAATCACAATTCATTGCTAGTGGCAAACTAAATAATTTTCAAAATCAAGTTTTCATTGTTCTTGAAACTAAATGCCCACAAAAGTTCGTATTAGAGTTTTTACTCAGGACAGTGAGACATGGCCTTTTAACACGAAGACATTTCATAATCTGAGTGTGACTCTCAGCGACCAGCGGAAAGATGTACGTAGTAAATTACTGGAAGACACAGCAATGCAAATAAATGGTTTAGAGAATAGGTTAGAATGGGAGCTGTGAGTATGCAAGGGTTGAGAAAAAGTGCAGGTGGGCTGGACAGTAGTCGAGCAGACGTATGTAGATTGCCAAGGGAAGTTACAGAAGTAACATAATACTGGTTAGCAAACTAATGGAAAGTAGTCAGATCACAGTAATTAGGAGCAACAGAAATTCGTATCGCTGAAGGTCACAGAGTCTGAAGACATGCAGAGGAGGTTTTTATCCAGTGGCATGTGTTAAAAAATTAACCATGACTATCTATTGTATAGTGAGTCTTCCGTAATAGCTATAATAGAGATTATTTTAAAACGTAATTTAGGAGGTCACTAAATCATCACTGAATCAATTTTGTTTCTACCCTTCCGAAATGTTCTTTTTATCCACAAGTTGGGAAACACTGAGTAAGAATGTGAGATATGTACGAAGCAATTTGCTCGATCATCTGACTGCGCTTGTCACCACGTTCCAGGGAGAATGGGACGAAGTACACCTCTCTGCATCAGAAACTCACTGCATCATCTTTTTTCAACGACTAAGCAGTGGAATAAGAGCCTTTATCTGCATTACTAAGAGATTAACACGGAACCCATTACCTGTTGCAGATTTCTTATCTAACAGCTTGCTGGGGCAACAAAAATTCGATTTTCAATATTTCGCGTGTATATTGACCGAATTTAAAAGTTTAAGATGTTGCCATAATATGCACATTAAGAGCTACAACACTATAAGTATTACAGTTAGAAACCGTGTTTTTGTCTTGAGACAATGTGACTGACAGCTCACAAATACCCAGACTTCATTCAACTGGTAACCGAGAATGAGAGCACTTTGCAAATTTCAAGAAATTTTATACATACTTTCAAGCCCTTGGGAAACTTTTTCTTGCTGATACCTCACCCCTTTCACCAAACAAAAGTTTGAAAGAAAGCAGGTTATCGCTTTCTGCATTTTCTCTGTTCACGCAGTAGAACTTCAGCATCAGAACTGACGTTTAAACTTACTGCTTCCGTCCCACAGACTATTTGCAACCACAGTTCCCATACAGTATCCATATTTGCCACTAAATGTACCTGCAAAATTACGCTATGTATCCGGACACCCCTCAAAACATACGTTTTTCATATTAGGTGCATTTTGTTGCCACCTACGGCCATGTGTTTCATATCAGCGACCTCAGTAGTTATTAGACATCGTAAGAGAGCTGAATAGGGACTTCCAACGTGGTCTGGTGATTGGGTGTCACTTTCGTCATCCGTCTACCTGTCTATGGCGTCCCTCTTTCCAGATAATAAGTTGAGAAGACGCCGATTTCACTTACCTCCAGCGAGGGCACTGCTTACTATTACACAAGTTCTTACTATACCGAGAGAACTCACCTACTCCAAAGTGAACACTCTGCCTTTTCTGTTTCACCTGAAAGACAGGATAAAACGACACGGTAGAGGGTAGCACACGGTGAGTGTCACAAATCATATTGTAAGATGATACATCAGCTCCATATCCCTGAAAGTGGTGATTATAAATTCTGTGTCAAAACTGTTACAAAGAAGATTTTGCTGGAAGCTCATTACAACTAGATCTAATGGATAAAGAACGTAAGTATTCTGATGAAGAATTATACTGATTTCTAAAGAGAAATGACTAGTTGTACACTTAATTTCAATTTTTGAATGTAACTGTAGCTACTTTGTGCTTTAATTTAATTACAGATATGTGATAGTGCACAAGAAGCCTAAAACAAATGCAAAAAACATTTTACGTTACAAATATAAACTATTTACATACTTCAAACATTTTAGTGACCGCTAATCGCCGTGGCATCTGTCACCAATAACTGAAATTCACGACAATGATTAAGTAATAATATAACTCTCATTAAACTTCCAACAAAGCAACATAATATCAAGTTAAATGATTGTCATAGACGTAAATATAACTATCGAGTTACTGAAATAAAAGGATCTTTAATCTAAATGTAGTTTTTTGGCTTCATCCTTCAAAAGAAAAAAAAAATCCTTAAGCAGCCAATCACTATACCCGTTTAGCCTGAATGAAATAAAGACTGACACAATTTCCAAATTTGAGGACAAATCATGGAAACAGCTGTAATCTTGCACTTTCTTGTCATCTGAGTCTGATGTCAAAAAATGTTTTGTCATGGACATTTCAGCAAAACGTTCGTCAGATTTGGGTCCGACAGATTACATTTAACAACAAAGTTTATCAACAAGAAGGTAGTCTCGCAATTGGTAGTTGGTTGGAATTCTTGCAGATATTTATTTCAATTCAGACTGTTTATCAAATAGATAAAGCAATTAATTATCTCGATCTCACCTTTTCTAATCCAAATAAATATTTATTTTAGAATTATCACAAACAGCAACAAGTACTGTTGTTATAAATAACATGTCTTGTCTCCCAAGCCACTTACTTTACAGTATGCATGAAATCTACACAGTCCTCTTGATAATAGAATAAAATTAATATTATCAAAGAAACAGCACAGGAATATGAGTAAACCCACATATAACTGATAAACTTCACAACAGTCTTAAAAAGAAACCATTCAGTCCTGCTAATATAGGCTGACACCAACAAACAAACACATTTACTTGCATTTTTCTTACAGTAAAAATTTCATAACATGTTGCTAATCTTTTTCATAACACTGGTATCTAAATCCACTTCAGCATTAACAATTAGTAAAAATCACAGCATAAGTAGTCAATGTCACCAGAAATCAGGTATTTTCAAGCTCTTAAGTGCCATAGTTCTACACAGGCAATACAGGAAAGAGGTTCACTACTCGACAGCAGCAACACTCGTGTGCCTTTCAGCTAAAAATTTTTTGTAAATTAATTTTTGTAACACATTTGTAGGAAAATGGACACTCAGCAAGAGACACTAAAGACAACCTTCAAACATATGCTACGAACTGATAACAAACGAAAAAAATTAATCTCCTTGAAGGACTTGCAAATTGACATAGTAGACAGTTAATTTCTATAAATATTCCATGAAGTTTTTAGAAACAAACTGTAACTTATTATCATCTCACAAGCACAGATCATAACATTCTTCTATAATTAAAGTTATTAGCATCTTATCTAATTGACTTCTACTTATAAATCCTCTGGAAGTTCACTTAGTAAATAATGACTACTTTGCACTCATTGTCCCATTTATGTACAAATTTCTAATTTGCTATATGTAACAGTCCCCTTTGAAACATAAATTGTAATCGCGTCTCTTCACAACCACCAAAAATTAGAGGAAATGTGATGATACAAGAAAATCACATGTTACATTTTGGAAGTGACTATGTTATGCATTATAATTTTACAGTGGTGCATATTATAATCTGACTATGTTGCATATCATAATTCGGTTTGTTGATTGGTTTAATGGAGGAGGGGACAAAACAGCGAGGTCATCGGTTCCATCAGATTAGGGAAGTCGGTCATGCCCTTTCGACGGAACCAACCCGGCATTTTCCTGAAGTGATTTAGGGAAATCACGGAAAACCTAAATCAGAATGGCACGACGCGGATTTGAAGCGTCGTCCTCCTGAATGAGAGTGCAGTGTGCTAAAACTGCGCTACCTCGCTCGGTTTGTCATAATTTGATGGTGACTGTGTTCTATAATTTGACTGCGTATTTCTACAGTCATCTTCTATGGCTCCATGTGTGTACATGTCTGTGCCTTTTAGATGATCTGTTTTATCTACAAGCATTACTATTTGTGTGTGTGTGTGTGTTTTTCAGTAATTTATTTATCAGATAAAATTCTGAGACCTATTCTATTGGCTATTCTTTCCAGCTTCTTTCAGACTTTCTGAGACTATTGATAAGTCTGCAAAAGGCAGGCAGTTTAATTTCATTCGATTTCTTTCCTAGAACTCTTAGTTCCTTTTTGCGGTTTTAAGCTCCAAATTCCACATCCTTACAACTTTTCACAAGACACAAGTATGCAATAAAAATAATAAGTCGTCCATTTTCGTTTCAAGTGACTGAGAGATTTCTCAAATAAATTTCACTTTAGATATGGTAGGTGTTTGGATTACGCGAATTTTGTTACTTCTGCCTTTACACCAGATTCTGTAACGATAAGCTACATAAGGCGACTGCTGCTCGCGTGGTGCGCTACGCTGGGGCTCCAGGAGCATCCTAAGCAGCGTCACCCCAGCCATTACTGTGGTGAAGGCCGCTGCCCGGATCACGCGCTGCACTCTGCATGCGGCAGGGCGCTCCGCCGAGGCCTTGACTCTGGTGCCAGCGGTGTTTCCAGAGACGCTGATGCCGGGGCGACACGTGGCCGGCCGTTACGCTCTGCTGGAACTCCCCCACAGAGAAGCCACCCTGCCTCTACCTATAAAGCCACGCACTGAACGCGGGTACAGCGTACAGTTTCTCAGCTCTCATCAACACGCTGCGTCACTCTCATCTGGACATCATGAAGGCTATCGTGAGTATAGGAGCTGTTTTTTGGAGACAAAAAATTGGCTCTGAGCACTATGGGGCTTAACATCTGAGGCCATCAGTCCCCTAGAACTTTGAACTACTTAAACCTAGCTAACCTAAGGACATCACACACATCCATGCCCGAGGCAGGAATCGAACCTGGGACCGTAGCGGTCGCGCGGTTCCACACTGAAGCACCTAGAACGGCTCGGCCACACCGGCCGGCTTTTGGAGACACAAGAGACTGTGTTGGCAGTAACGATCACAAACGTAAAACCGTCGTCACACAGACCGTGCATTCGAGCGTCATCGTTGAGTGTGGCGTGATTCTGGAGTCATAGCGTGGAAAAGGCGTGCCAGCGGGTTTTCTAGATGGTGTAGAGCAGTATAAAGCTTGACAGATGTCCTAAACGTGCCTTTCAACGTAGACCAAAGAACTGTAAGAACGTCACCCACATCACATGCTTACCATCTCTGGTCAGTACAGAGACGGAGACGCCATATTCGCTTTTAATTGAAGCCTGTGGTGGGTTATGTATTATGTCGTAACTCCGTCATTTGTACCTGCACAGCGAGTACATTAATGTGTGCAGACTTAGCTTACCACTTAGCGCGTAAATGGACAAAACATCTGAACCATCTTCTCAAGCACAGGGTGTCAAGCAGACATTCTAAATAAATATGACCCTGGCCCTGTAAGGCAGCTAATATCAGGTGCGGATCGTAACAAAAATCATTTGAAATGCCGCTGTCACCTAGAATACATAAATTAATAAAAGTGAAAGTTTGGGGTCTATTCGAGAAAGACAACAGAGCTATTCCCTTTTTTTCCACATATAATTTATCAACTGGAACTTTCAGGGGTCAAGTGATAAATAACAATCTTTATCAACTACTTTTGACACTCAGTAACAAGATATTTAATCCTTGGACATATTGAAATGACGATTATTAAAATCGTTATCTCTGCACAAGAAAATTTTTTATCACAGGAAAGAATCATTATTAAAAATTCTCGTCAGCACATTTAAATCTACCTTGTCGAAGCTGTTCAATACACTGAGTTGGTAGAGAATAACTTTACTTTTTGAAACAATCAAAAATTTCTCATGTACTCAATGTGAGGGCAGGTTAGTATCCTTGCTTTTCACATTCAATGGTAAAAGCATACGCAATTAGGAGTGAGCAAAATCTAAAAATTTTATGACTACCGCTCGTGTTCACTTACTCATCTGCATTTCTTTGTGAGACCAAACTGACTGTCACCAATATCGCTTCACTATAGACGTTTCTTCAGAACTCTGGTGGCGGCAATCGATAGAAGAAATAACAGTGCTGATGACTCAGACTTCTGGCTTTCACTTAGTCGTACTGGTGGCACCAATGTCAAAATATCAGTCGGATACGAAGCGATCAACCAGTCTTCTGTAATAACAAAGAATCAAGAGGACAGCATGCGGCACCTATTTATGTCAACACTGCTGCCAAAATCTATTGCTGTAGAAGTGAAGAGGGGAGGGACATTGTGTAGGCCGCTGTGGCCGAGCGGTTCTACGCGCTTCAATCTGTAACCGCTCTGCTACTACGACCGCAGGTTCGAATCCTGCCTCGGATTTGGATGTGTCTAGGCGCTGCAGTCTGGAACCGCGAGACCGCTACGGTCGCAGGTTCGAATCCTGCCTCGGGCATGGATGTGTGTGATGTCCTTAGGTCAGTTAGGTTTAACTATTTCTAAGTTCTAGGGGACTAATAACCTCAGAAGTTGAGTCCCATAGTGCTCAGAGCCATTTGAACCATTTGAATCATGGATGTGCCTGATGTCCTTGGGTTAGTTAGGTTTAAGTAGTTCTAAGTCTAGGGGACTGATGACCTCGGATGTTAAGTCCCACAGTGCCTAGAGCCATTTGAACCTTTTGAACGGGACATTGTGGCTTTTGCACGCAGTGTACGGAAACTATCGTGACAATTTAAAATTGTGCTATATGGGGACGCCATCCGCGATTGCCTGCTTGTCGCGAGTAGTCGCCTTAGCCTTTAAGCATTCGGGCACTCACCCAGGCCTGACTCATGCTCAGTCATGTTTGCATCTTTGATTTTTCCGAATACTTCTACCAAAGATCCTCTCATGCTGTTTGTGGGAACTGCAACACTGAGCTGCAAGGTGTGTTAATGTAGCCTAACGTTAAGGCGACCGTTCACGATAAGCAGTAAACCGGGGGGCTCCAAACCCAGCACGACACAAATTTTCATTTGTTACGCCACATTAATTGCATGGCAAAAGCAGCATGTCTGAACGGTATACGGTAATATCATTTCGTGTTACTGCATCTTCAAGTAGGCCATCCGCATCGATCCATTTATTCCATTTCAGTGCTTGCGCAGCTCGACGAACAAGTGCACGCAGATTTCACAGCGGGTGGTTTACGCGGAAACGTTGTCTTGATTCAGGTCTTTGTAGTTCCAGTACTGATAAAATATAGCATCCCGTTAGAGCGAATGGGAGAAAACGTATGGCTGGATGCACGGTTAGAACGTTCAGCGTTTAAAAATCTGGACTCTGCCTCGTGGTTAATGTGCAGTCTCGTCTACGACGTCCCATGTTAAAAAAGAGCGAGGAATCGGGTAGGGCCTGGAAACTCCCTAAATGTGGTTTCTAGGATGGGACATCTACAGTGGCAGATTGAAGGCCGTGATGAATGAGTTGCCCGCTAACCATACTCCACGTACACTCCTGGAAATGGAAAAAAGAACACGTTGACACCGGTGTGTCAGACCCACCATACTTGCTCCGGACACTGCGAGAGGGCTGTACAAGCAATGATCACACGCACGGCACAGCGGACACACCAGGAACCGCGGTGTTGGCCGTCGAATGGCGCTAGCTGCGCAGCATTTGTGCACCGCCGCCGTCAGTGTCAGCCAGTTTGCCGTGGTATACGGAGCTCCATCGCAGTCTTTAACACTGGTAGCATGCCGCGACAGCGTGGACGTGAACCGTATGTGCAGTTGACGGACTTTGAGCGAGGGCGTATAGTGGGCATGCGGGAGGCCGGGTGGACGTACCGCCGAATTGCTCAACACGTGGGGCGTGAGGTCTCCACAGTACATCGATGTTGTCGCCAGTGGTCGGCGGAAGGTGCACGTGCCCGTCGACCTGGGACCGGACCGCAGCGACGCACGGATGCACGCCAAGACCGTAGGATTCTACGCAGTGCCGTTGGGGACCGCACCGCCACTTCCCAGCAAATTAGGGACACTGTTGCTCCTGGGGTATCGGCGAGGACCATTCGCAACCGTCTCCATGAAGCTGGGCTACGGTTCCGCACACCGTTAGGCCGTCTTCCGCTCACGCCCCAACATCGTGCAGCCCGCCTCCAGTGGTGTCGCGACAGGCGTGAATGGAGGGACGAATGGAGACGTGTCGTCTTCAGCGATGAGAGTCGCTTCTGCCAACCTTGGTGCCAATGATGGTCGTATGCGTGTTTGGCGCCGTGCAGGTGAGCGCCACAATCAGGACTGCATACGACCGAGGCACACAGGGCCAACACCCGGCATCATGGTGTGGGGAGCGATCTCCTACACTGGCCGTACACCTCTGGTGATCGTCGAGGGGACACTGAATAGTGCACGGTACATTCAAACCGTCATCGAACCCATCGTTCTACCATTCCTAGATCGGCAAGGGAACTTGCTGTTCCAACAGGACAATGCACGTACGCATGTATCCCGTGCCATCGAACGTGCTCTAGAAGGTGTAAGTCAACTACCCTGGCCAGCAAGATCTCCGGATTTGTCGCCCATTGAGCATGTTTGGGACTGGATGAAGCGTCGTCTCACGCGGTGTGCACGTCCAGCACGAACGCTGGTCCAACTGAGGCGCCAGGTGGAAATGGCATGGCAAGCCGTTCCACAGAACTACATCCAGCATCTCTACGATCGTCTCCATGGGAGAATAGCAGCCTGCATTGCTGCGAAAGGTGGATATACACTGTACTAGTGCCGAAATTGTGCATGCTCTGTTGCCTGTGTCTATGTGCCTGTGGTTCTGTCAGTGTGATCATGTGATGTATCTGACCCCAGGAATGTGTCAATAAAGTTTCGCTTCCTGGGACAATGAATTCACGGTGTTCTTATTTCAATTTCCAGGAGTGTATTTCCGATAGAATAGGCAAGCTAACATGCTGCTATTGAAAGCCGTGGTACCATTATTTGATAATGCAAGCTCATTTTTTTGCCATAAATGGCATAGACGAGAGAAGCGAGATCTCCTACTAATTCTAGTAGTGCTGCAAACGATTTTCAGCTATGCCGATCAACAATACGGATTCATAGACTGTAGGTCGGGATTAAGAGAGATACCCCCGAAAGTGATAGAAAATGCACCATTGAAGGCGTTCACTTTGGCCACTGCAGCCAGACGCGGCGTGTCATGCGTGCCAAGAGTCCAGGCGGCAGCCGAGGACATCGAACCGTCGATGCTAATACGGCCACAGTCGTGGCGGCCTTCCAGCGCCGAGCCAGAGTTGTAGAACCATTTGTATGGGCCGTGATCTGGTGACCACATACGGCCGTGAGGGTCATCTCGTACAGTGCTCTCGTCTTCTGGTCCATTAGCTACGTCCGACCCTCCTTTATCAGATTGGTCTACATATGCCTCACTGTCACATCAGAATGACACCTGCGAAATGTCAGGACATGACAAAACGGATGTCCGAATACCATTTGACGCTCTGTGGCACGTAAGCACCTTCCTTTCACGTTTCCACTTCGTTTCACGGCTGTGCATTTGGTGACTTTTGACGTTACACCTAAAACAATCTTCTCATAATTTTAATCACACGTTGTTAGTATACTGTTCTAATCATCCTCCGAACCAAGGCAAAATGAGTGTAAGGAGAGCGTTGCTAGATGCGTTGAAGTAACTTAAAATTCGGATTTTGCCAACCGACCTGAGGAATCCTAATATTTTCGTTTTGCGTCTAGTCAGTAGCTGGATCAAAATCGTCCATACAACCGCTGGGTAATCATTCTATCACTGCTCGAAAAATGACGTAGAAAAAGCCGAAATAATTAATTCTGTTTCCCAGAACCATTTGCAGAGAAGATCGTAATACTGTTCCTGCTTTCAGTCATCATACCAACACCGAAATACCAGATATTGAGATAAGTTGATCGGGAAACAAAAAAATCAAATAATACTGCTCATCGGAAGAAATAAAACCAAACCTGTTGCCATTCTATATTATATATGCGAATATACTTGCTACCTTCAAGCAACAGTTCATCGTAGACCGTAAAAGCAGCAGGCTAAGCGTTAGCTTGTGTGGCAAATGAAGATTGACTGAGCACAAGTAGCCGTATTACAGCCGGCCCTGCTGGCCGCGTGGTCTAACGCGCTGCTCCCCAATCGGGAAGCCGTGCCCGTCCCCTGCGTTAATCCGCCCGGCGGATTAGTGTCGGGGTCCGGTGTGCCGGCCAGTCTGTGGATGGTTTTCGATCTACATCGGCGAATGCCGGCTGGTTCCCCTTATTCCGCCTCAGTTACACTATGTCGGTGATTGCTGCGCAAACACTGTCTCCACGTACGCGTGCACCATAATTACTCTACCACGCAAACATCTGGGGTTACACTCGTCTGGTATCAGACGTTACCGGGGGAGGGGGGGGGGGGGTGTGGACGGGGGGGGGGGGTGGGAGGTGAGAGGGGGAGGGGGGAACGGGAGGGAAGGAAGGGGCGAAACCACACAATCACTCTGGGTTCGGTGTGGGGCGGCGGTGGGGTTGATGGACTGCTGTGGCCTGTTGTGGAGTTGTGAACCACTGAGGGCTACGGCGGAATCGTATCATGGCTACAAACGAGATGGCCACCGACTACACGACAGTCAGATAGCAGTTGACAACAACCTAGTAGCACACGATTGAAAGCTCGTGCATTTACAACTACAAGACGCGACTGGAAGCCTGAGACGACTTTATTCAGTGAAGTACTGTTCACCACATTAGATACCCCGTAATGTATGAGTTTCCACTTTTCTGTGGAATGTAGACTACACGAAACTTCCTGGCAGACTAAAACCTTGTAACGCTCCGGTACTCGAACCCGGGACCATTGCTTTCTGAGCTATCCTGTTACGAATCACTGTTCATCCTCACTGCTTCTGTTCCATCAGTAACTTATCTCCTACCTTGCAAACAGTAAACCTATGAGGGCGGCTTGTGAGCTGTTATTGGATAGTTCAATCGAAAGGACACGTGTTCGCGAAAGGCAAATGTCCGGCAAATAGTTTCAATTTCCAGAGAATTTCACTCCGTAAGGACCATACATATTGGAAAATAGAAGTGGAATGCTGGAGCTTATTGGAGCTTAGGTCTGAGAGTCGCACTTGACCGTCAACATAAGTACATGTAACGTATCATACATAAATAACATAAGACCCATCATTCGTCTGTTACACAATTGACAATAAATCACTGGCAAATGTAACAACTATTAAAAGGTGTAGAATCAATCGTACGGTTTGACAAAGGAACGACTACGTAAAAACAGGTTGTCGAAAAAGCAGATTGAGTCATTGTAAAAATGCTAAGGAAAAGTGAGTCACCTACAAAATACTTTAGCGAGATGATTCGTCGGATTATTGAGCGTTACTTGTATGGTACGGTTAATGGAGAAGATCACAGCAGCCCCTGCTTTTCTCGCCAGCTCGTTTAGTAGGCGCAGGAGCGTCACGGAAATGGTCATCAAACTATAGTGGCAGATGTTACAAGAGAGGTATTGTGTATCACTGGATGTGTTATTGTCAAAATTCTCGCAGTTTATGTTCCAAGAAGAGTCTTTCAACATACCACTTTCTCCGAAATTCTTTTCTTGAAAACAGTGGATTTGCGTCTAGTTGGCCAATGGTTGAAATCTCCATTTGGCCGTGGAAATTTATGCTTTTCCGATCTTTCCCTAAATCGCTTAAGGAAAATGCTTGAGTGGTTCCCAGAACGATTTTTTTTATCATCCTTCTAGCAGCTGAGCCAGTGGTCCAGCACTAATAACCTATTCATTTCCATCCATTTAACAGCTCGCAAAATGACGATAATTGAATAGTGACATGTATCCAGAATGAGATTTTCACTCTGCAGCGGAGTGTGCGCTGATATGGACACTTCCTGGCAGATTAAAACTGTGTGCTGGAGCGAGAATCGAACTCGGGACCTTTGCCTTTTGCGGGCAAGTGCTCTACCAACTGAGCTATCGAAGCACGACTCCCGCCCCGTCCTCACAGCTTTACTTCTGCCAGTACCTCGTCTCCTAACTTCCAGACTTTACAGAAGCTCGCCTGCGAACCTTGCAGAACTAGCACTCCTGAAAGAAAGGAGAGCTTCTGTAAAATCCCGATGGTAGGAGACGAGGTACTGGTAGAACTAAAGTTGTGAGTACGGGACGGGAGTCGTCCTTGGGTAGCTCAGTTGGTAGAGCACTTGCCCGCAAAAGTCATACGTATGCTTACCTACAGCTGTACCGCCGAGACGCGTTATTGCCAAATGGGAGAGGGAACGGAAGTAGTGATAGTGATGCCGGAAGTACCGTCCGCTACAAACTAAAAGATTTTGAATTTAGGCCATTCTCTCTGACTGTCACAATGATATTAATCTTACTATTATTTGAACTCTAGCATGTTCAGACATACGCATCTGCCGTAGTGATTCGCCGTTACTTTCCGATATGACAGTTCACGGTAACACTGCAGTGCCGCCGGAAGTCACACACAACCAGAGGACAGAGGCGCCCACCGGCGGACGTCACACGACGTGACGGGGAGCACGCCGGCCCCACAGACAGGCAGCGCATCAAGTAGCGTGTTCCGGGCTGCTGGCAGCCACAGCACTGCACTCTGGAACTCCCGTGCAGTCGTCCAAAAATTGAACCCACAGCGGTTTGGTCTCCCTCTGCCCCTCTAACACACCGCTCGGTATCTGATCGATAAGAAACGCCTGGAATTTGGCAGAAACAAAGAGGACGCGTCGATGGGTCGTATCTCCAATAGGGTAGACAATGAAAGCTAATTTTAAGAGATTTGTGTAGGGTCAGACTTACACAGATCACAGTGGATCTAAAGTTTTGTTAACTGTCATCAACTTACAGCTCGTAAAACTTAAGCTTGTAGCAACCGTTCAAAGCTGCAACCGTCGATCGTCAATCGTAAATAATCGTCTGTGGCGGCAGTGGGAGAATGTTCTGGCTGTCACTATCCGCCTGTCAGACCGGAAGTTACACTCAGCTGCTGATCTACTGTCCTGGGGCCGTGGAGGTGTCTGGATCCCACTCTTTGCAGATGTTTCGTTGCCTCTTTAATAGTTTAGTTAATGAAAAAGAGACAGTGGGAAAGATACAGGTCAATTATTACCAGTTAACGTGAATAGCTGGATATATTGCAAAAAAAAAAAAAAAAATGAGACAGTCCTGTCACAGTGCTTTGTAGCTTGTACTGTCAGACGTGACATACAGATTTGAGATCTAGTTATTGTTTTTTAAATTGACATAAAAATTAGCTCCCGCTAATAACATATATTCTAAAATACACAGTTCCCTTACATATACTTATTGTTTAGTCGTATTTTTGCGGACCCACAGCTTCATATGAATGTTAGAGGTCGTCGTTTCCTTTTAGCTTTATAAGTAACAAACAAAGCCTCCGAATTATTTTTTTCTATTGTTTTTCTGTTCATAAACAAAAAGAAGTCGATGAACTGAACGACTAAAGTATGGTAACGCCACTTTCACCCTAGGTAAAAGCTATGCAGCGGCATCTTGAAATCACAGACACATCTGGCGTCTGCTAAACGTTTGTAGTGACCCTCACCGCAACAACCGTTCACGCAAGTGCTACCCTAAAAAAACGCTGTGACGCTGCCACATTCATTCTCGTGGCTAGTGACGTCATTCCCATAGCAATAGATAAGCCCTACGCCATAAGTACGACGTGTGTTGCGATTCTAATTAAGTACTGTATAAATTTATTAGTACAAAGAGTTCGGTGCACCCAAGTGACAGTGGAAATCCCTCATAAACTACCGATTCTGGTTGCATGTAAAGTGTTTCCAACGAAACTTCCAGGCACATTAAAACTGTGTGGCGGCCCGAGACTCTAGCTCGGAGTTCCTAGATAACAGAACGCAGCGTGTCATCCTCAATGAAGAGAAGTCTTCCGAAGTAAGAGTGATTTCAGGTGTGCCGCAGGGGAGTGTCGTAGGACCGTTGCTATTCACAGTATACATAAATGACCTGGTGGATGACATCGGACGTTCACTGTGGCTTTTTGCAGATGATGCTGTGGTGTATCGAGAGGTTGTAGCAATGGAAAATTGTACTGAAATGCAGGAGGATCTGCAGCGAATTGACACATGGTGCAGGGAATGGCAATTGAATCTCAATGTAGACAAGTGTAATGTGTTGCGAATACACAGTATGATAGATCCCTTATCATTTAGCTACAAAGTAGCAGGTCAACAACTGGAAGCAGTTAATTCCATAAATTATCTGGGAGTACGCGTTAGGAGTGATTTAAAATGGAATGACCATATGAAGTTGATCGTCGGTAAAGCAGATGCCAGACTGAGATTCATTGGAAGAATCCTAAGGAAATGCAATCCGAAAACAAAGGAAGTAGGTTACAGTACACTTGTTCGGCCACTGCTCAAATACTGCTCAGTAGTGTGGGATCCGTACCAGATAGGGTTGATAGAAGAGATAGAGAAGATCCAACGGAAAGCAGCGCGCTTCGTTACAGGATCATTTAGCAATCGCGAAAGCGTTACGGAGATAATAGATAAACTCCAGTGGAAGACTCTGCAGGAGAGACGCTCAGTAGCTCGGTACGGGCTTTTGTTAAAGTTTAGAGAACATACCTTCACCGAAGAGTCAAGCAGTATATTGCTCCCTCCTACGTATATCTCGCGAAGAGACGATGAGGATAAAATCAGAGAGATTAGAGCCCACACAGAAGCATACCGACAATCCTTCTTTCCACGAACAATACGAGACTGGAATAGAAGGGAGAACCGATAGAGGTACTCAGGGTAGCCCCCGCCACACACCGTCAGGTGGCTTGAGGAGTATGGATCTAGATGTAGATGTAGATGTAGAAGTAGAGCTTGGGACCTTTGCATTTTTCGGGCATGTGCTCTGACAACTTAGCTACCGAAGTACGGCCCACTGCCCCTCGTGTGAGAGCATATCTCCCGTAAGTATTCACGGTGGTAAGTTTCTCCGACTTACGATGATGCTTGCTGCTACACTTTTCTCTGCACTTTCATTGGTCTACCTTGAGGATACATATGACTGTACCAGACAGGTACTCAGATGCCTTTCTCTTCGTATCTGACGCATGTGGTAATTATTTTTGACCGTTTCTTCGAAATCCGAGCTGAGCTGTACGTCGGCTATATCTGGCCAAATAAGTCATTTCAAATATCGAGGGAAGGTGGAATAGGAGAATGCGTGGTGTTCCGGCCTAACACGAAGATGAAGAACGCTAAAGATGGGAGGGGTGTGAGATGATGTCAGACAATAGCTCGCTCAGTAGGACCACACCACGACAGGAGCGGCCTCTATAAGAAGAGAAAATAAGCACTGCTCATGCCAGCCTGGGCCTGACGTTACTAGGGGACAGTAGAAGGCGGACGCTGGTAGAAACCAAGCCTTAGAAAAGAGCGCTACGATAGTCGTTATTAGTGATCCACAAACTTGCATGAACATCGTAGACAGTGAAGGTCACTGACTTTTTGGATGTCGCCCATCGCTTGCGACAACGTTATAAATCCAAAATTAAGTATTGTCAATATTCTTTATTGTAATAAAAACTATTAATATGATTTTCTTGGATTGTTGAATAGCTATCCGAGAAAACAGCACCCCTTGGGCAGCCTATAAGAGACGAGTGAGCAGGATCCCACGCCTGGTAAAACGCTTGCGACGGTTGTGGCGCCTTCTGGTTGAGGACTTTTTCCGTTATCCTTTACCTGCGAAATATAAATGATGTATTCCTCATCTGTCTCTACACACTAAGACTCACACAGACGGCAAAGCAATGCCATTGTCTCAATTTAATAATAAGTATATGAAATTATATGAGAACCTGTTTTTGTATCTGATCCAACATGCTCCAGAAATAGTGTCTAAGAATTCTTAAAAATTCAATATCTCATTTTTTATATGTTAACACGTTCAATAAACCGAAGGTGCTGGCGTAAGTAAACATAATGTCCGCATTAAATTTATATAATGCTGGTCTCGTTATGCTAAGGAAAAAAATTCTCAGACTAAAACAGCGAGGACGCTGATGTTAATGAAATTTTACTTTTCTTACGTTGGAACATGGTGCATGTTGATGTAAGTCGGGTGTCAATTAGATCTGTATGGTTTTCTAAAAATTATCTGGAAGATTTTCTATCTATAGAAATTCTCTCGCAGTTTGGAATGGGTTTGTAAGCATTTTCCTCCTTCATTTAAAACACGAAATAAAATAACGTGGCCGCCCGGGGTGGCCAAGCGGTTCTAGGCGCTTCAGTCCGAAACCGCGTCACTTCTACGGTCGTAGGTTCGAATCCTGCCTCGGGCATGGATGTGTGTGTTATCCTTAGTTATGTTTAAGTAGTTCTAAGTCCTATGGGACTGATGACCTCAGATGTTAAGACCCATAGTGCTCAGAGCCATTTGAACCATTTTTTTAATAATGTGAAAGAAATGAACATCGGAATACAAATGTGTCTGTAATTCTGTTAATGATCATTCACGTGAAGAGCGTCGGCTGCCGTGAAAAGGATAATAGCACCTTGGTCCCGTTTGGACACATTTGGTTATAACGTCGCCATAGTTCACGTTTCCGCATTTACCTCTGGCACTTTGGAAAGACACGAATGCCACACTAATTCCTTGGCTATATGCCAGTGCTTCTTTACTCGCATCGGAGAGTCGCACTACGTTGTCATATGCTGTCCTCAAACAGAAACTTTTTGATTCACCCTTATAGATGTTCAGAAACATGAAATAAAAAAATTAAAAGACAGGACAGTACACCTTTACGTAAAAATGGATTGGCAGGAAGCAAACGGCCGGATTGAGTACGAGTTTTAGATACATGTAGCTTGTTCAGCACATTTGGCACCGTCGGATCACGAGTTAGCCCCACACATAAAAATGCTTGTAAAACACACGCAAATTATTACTATCTTGTCATGAGAGACTGGGTACAACTTGGTTAGGGTAGTGTATTTTTCAAAGAAATCGTCCTGGTTATAATAAAGCAGGTAGGGCACCCGTAGAGGAATGTTAACCAAGCCATTTAGAGACTCAGTCCACTTACTGAATAAAGGTTACAGAAAGTGTATCGATCTGAAGTGCGGCCACGTAGAAAATAAACACAACGAGTGACGGGTCCAAACTTTGCTCTTTATCCTAGCATCAATGTATATCTAAGGCCAAAATCTCCAGTAAAAATCTTGACGTTTTTCTTATTTCGACAGTCTTTCAGTTGGTTTGATGCTGTTCTCGATCTGTGCCTATTGTCTTCAGATCTTTTCATCTCTACATAACGCCTATATCCGCTACCATCTGTTTGCCAAATTTTAATAATTTTGTCCATGTGATGATCCACAAATAGCAAGCATTTCAACAAAGTCCTAATTAAAAATAACCAAGAGCTGTTGACTTTTCACCACCACTTAGAATCAAGCGATCGTCATCTGGTGTTGTAAAATTATTTACTCAGCCTCGGCAATTTCTTCATTACTGTGAAGCAAAAATATACAATAAAAACTATTCCTGTATCGCTGTAAGTGGTGTAAATAGCAAAATGCATTTAGTTGCTGTGATGCAGTAAGAATGCTATCATACGGGCTATGTCAACACCCGTTGATGAACAGCTGATCGAAACTAGAAGTGAATAGAGGTTTATGGCATCAAAAGCCAACGCTTCTTGGATGTTGCAGCCGTTGCCCCACTAACATTCCCCGGCTTTTGTTAAAGGATTGTCAGAGACATATTTTCTCTCCCTTTTTAATGTCTCTTCACCTCATACACAGCCGGAAGGAAAAAGTAGTACACCGGGAAAGATGACGTCGATTTTGATCCGATGACGGCATACGCCACCTGGGGGTAGCAGGTGTACTGATAATGGGTTCAACGTCGTCCGCCAAGCGTCAGCCGTGTCTGTCCGTTAATGGGGAATGCTCAAAGCCAGAAGCCTCAGTGTGGCGCAGACATGTGAAGCAAGCAGGCAGTCTTAACACTGAAATGCACTCGTACTTCCTACAAACAACTGAGCGAGTTTCAGGAGGTACAAAATTGAGGCTTTCCGAATGGCGGGAATGTCCTCTCGGGCAACTGCTACACAGGCTGTGCGAATTCATGCAACACAGACGCCCGCCTGTATCGGCGTGCTGTAAGCTCAGCAGTGACAGACTGTAGACTTATCACAGCGCAGATAAGAGGACTTGGAATCCCAGGCGTGTCAACACGAACTGTTAATCGGATGTTAGCTGTGGGACTTGGGGTATCGACACATAATAGACCTGCACGTCTCGATTGGTGCCCTCAGTTTGGAAGATGGAATGACGAGCCGTGGTCTTCAGCGATGAAAACAGATTCTGCCTGCACGCAATTGACAGCCGTTTGCTCGTACTACGTAGGCCTGGTAAGAGCTATCTCGTAGAGTGTGGTGGTGGTGGTGGTTAGTGTTTAACGTGCCGTCGATAGCGAGGTCATTAGAGACGGAGCGCAAGCTCGGGTTAGGGAAGGATTGGGAAGGAAATCGGCGGTGCCCTTTCAAAGGAACCATCCCGACATTTGCCTGAAACGATTTAGGGAAATCACGGAAAACCAAAATCAGGATGGCTGGAGACGGGATTGAACCGTCGTCCTCCCGAATGCGAGCCCAGTGTTGTCGTAGAGTGTATTCCTCCAAGACACACTGGTCCCACCCCGAGCCTTATGCTGTGGGGTGCGATAAACTACAACTCTCGTTCACGTTTGATGTTTCTGGAGGGAATAACAACCAGCGTTCGGCACGTGGAGATTGTTGTTACATGCATTCTTTTGCTGTTCTTGCAACAGGAAGGTGATGATTTGTTCGAACAGTATAATGCTCCCGCGCACACTGTGCTCTGCGACACGTGCAGGAACTTCCGTGGCGAGCACGATCTCTTGTCTCCAACACAGCACTCGTACGACTCGTCAACCGATAATACTTACAGAACTACGTGAAGAGCTTGAGCAGGCGTGGCATAACATATTCCAGGGCAGTATTCGCCATCTGTACGATAGACTGAATACCAGAGTCAGCACTTGTATTGCTGCCCTTGGAGGCTACACCACGTGCTAATATGAGTGTTTCAGCACAGCTCGATACCTGGTATCTCAGAATCACTTACGCTTTTGGCTGCAAATTTGATAATTTCATGGACTCCATATGCACTGTTGCAACAAATTTTTTTCCTGCAATGCATTGTATCTGTTCCTTTAATTTCGAAACTGGAAGGTACCGCCTTCCCAGAGTGGGACGTCGGTCTGTGACGCGGTCCTTGCCCGCAGGTGCTGTCGCTGCTGCTGCTGCTGGGCGTGGTGGCGCTGTCGGCGGCGGGCCCCGCCCCCGTGGCCCGCGCCCAGCCGCTGCCGCTGCCGCAGCCGCTGCCCCTGAGGCAGGCGGCGCCCGCCGCCGCCCCCGGGCCCGCCAGCCGCGAGTCGCTGACGCCCAGCGAGCAGTTCTACTACGGCTACTACTACCCCGCCTACTCCTACTACCTGCTAGGCTAGACGGCCTCCTGCTCACTGCACCGCACCACCACCACCGGACCAACGACCCTGTAACGCCAACGCTGTTTTATCGAACCAATAAAGTATTGTGAACCGGCAGATCTTCTTCTCATGTCCATAACCTGATCCCACAGTGCAATAGCCCTCGAATAAAGATACTGCGTATCTTTCCTACATACATATTTCCTTTTTCACTTATATGGAGACCACAAGAAAATTCATTTTTTTTTACCTTTTTTATGCAGGGTGTTACAAAAAGGTACGGCCAAACTTTCAGGACACATTCGTCACACACAAATAAAGAAAAGATGTTATGTGGACATGTGAACGGAAACGCTTAATTTCGATGTTAGAGCTCATTTTAGTTTCGTCAGTATCTACTGTACTTCCTCGATTCACCGCAAGTTGGCCCCATTGAAGGAAGGTAAATCAGCAAGCAGTAAAGGAAACAAAAGAAAAATTCGGAGTAGGAATTAAAATCCATGGAGAAGAAATAAAAACTTTGAGGTTCGCCGATGACATCGTAATTCTGTCAGACACAGCAAAGGACTTGGAAGAGCAGTTGAACGGAATGGATAGTGTCTTGAAAGGAGGATATAAGATGAACATCAACAAAAGCAAAACGGGGATAATGGAATGTAGTCGAGTTAACTGGGGTGATGCTGAGGGAATTAGATTAGGAAATGAGACACTTTTAGTAGTAAAGGAGTTTTGCTATTTGGGGAGCAAAATAATTGATGATGGTCGAATTAGAGAGGATATAAAATGTAGACTTGCAATGGCAAGGAAAGCATTTCTGAAGAAGCGAAATTTGTTAACATCGAGTATAGGTTTAAGTGTCAGGAAGTCGTTTCTGAAAGTATTTGTATGGAGTGCAGCCATGTATGGAAATCAAACATGGACGATAAATAGTTTGGACAAGAAGAGAATAGAAGTTTTCGAAATGTGGTGCTACAGAAGAATGCTGAAGATTAGATGGGTAGATCACATAACTAATGAGGAAGTATTGAATAGAATTGGGGAGAAGAGGAGTTTGTGGCACAACTTGACAAGAAGAAGGGACCGGTTAGTAGGACATGTTCTGAGACATCAAGGGATCACAAATTTAGCATTGGAGGGCAGCGTGGAGGGTAAAAATCGCAGAGGGATACCAAGACATGAATACACTAAGCAGATTCAGAAGGACGTGGGTTGCAGTAAGTACTGGGAGGTGAAGAAGCTTGCACAGGACAGGGTAGCATCGAGACATGCATCAAACCATTTTCACGACTGAAGACCACAGCAACTACAACAATGTTGACTTCGGTGCTTCTGTTGACATGCGACTCATTGTTCTACAGTACTAGCATCAAGCCCATCAGTACGTAGCATCAGCAGGTTAGTGTTCATCACGAACGTGGTTTTGCAGTCAGTGCAATGTTTACAAATGCGGAGATGGCAGATGCCCATTTGATGTATTGATTAGGACGGGACAGTAGCCGTGGCGCGGTACGTTTGTATCGAGACAGATTTCCAGAACGAAGGTGTACCGGCAGAAAGACGTTCGAAGCAATTGATCGGCGTCTTAGGGAGCACGGAACATTCCAGCCTATGACTCGCGACTGGGGAAGACCTAGAACGACGAGGACACCTGCAATGGACGAGGCAATTCTTCGTGCAGTTGACGATAACCCTAATATCAGCGTCAGAGAAGTTGCAGCTGTACAAGATAACGTTGACCACGTCACTGTATGGAAAGTTCTACGGGAGAACCAGCTGTTTCCGTACCATGTACAGCGTGAACAGGCACTATCAGCAGCTGATTGGCCTCCACGGGTACACTTCTGTGAATGGTTCATCCAACAACGTGATCGCATCTAAGAACGTAGTTGGAGGATCTCTGGAACTAGAGGATAATCGGCGAATGGATTGACCTGCCTATTCACCTGACTTAAACCCCCTTGAGCACGTATGGGATTCAATGGGGAAACATATTGTAACACGTCCACACGTATCGACAACCATTCAACATTTGTCAACCTCCCTACTGGACAGATGGAACAGCGTGCTACAGGAACTCGTTACCAACCGTGTGGCCTGCAAGGAAGCAGAGAATCCATTGCCGTTCATGGTGATCACATATCCTATAAAAAACTATTTGTAATGTCCAGGGGAACCTCGTAAATGGCGTGGCTAGAGTGTATTAAATGTCTTTAATTAGAAGCGTCGTTCCTTCTCGTCTTATTTTCTACATATTTCAGTTAGCTTGGGTGCTGTATTAAATGTATGGTCCTAATCTCTTTAGTCATTAAATTTTGTACACCAATGTATTAAGAGAAACTATAAAACAAAAAATATTAAAAATGCAATGACCACTCGAAAACTTCAGAGGGACACGAACACCAATAATGTAGTGACAATAGGTATTAAAAATGGTTCAAATGGCTCTGAGCACTATGGAACTTAACATCTATGGTCATCAGTCCCCTAGAACTTAGAACTACTTAAACCTAACTAATCTAAGGACATCACACAACACCCAGCCATCACGAGGCAGAGAAAAACCCTGACCCCGCCGGTAATCGAACCCGGGAACCCCGGCGTGGGAAGCGAGAACGCTACCACACGACCACGAGATGCGAGCCACAGGTATTAATATAGGTATAGTTATAGTTACTCGACGAATCATGGGCTCACCAGAGGCAGTTAGTAAGATATATAGCAATCTGAGCACCAAGCTATTCTCTTAGAATTTTAATTAAATTCCTTTTCTTTTGTGTTGTTCATTTAGTTAGATATCCAATATTTTGTTTTATTTCTGCATTATAAATTTACAATATCTGCTGGTAACTTACTTCATCACTATACAGGATGCTCTTAATTCCCCCATGCAGACCTCTAGCACTTGAAGTAGCTGATATTTCGAATTGGAACCCATGTCCGGAACCGCACCGTTTTCACATTGCAACCATTTGAAAACATATTCGATCGAGACCATTTTTGCAAGTAATTTATTAGACGTTACACAATAAAT
This sequence comes from Schistocerca gregaria, assembly GCF_023897955.1. NCBI lineage: Eukaryota > Metazoa > Arthropoda > Insecta > Orthoptera > Acrididae > Schistocerca > Schistocerca gregaria. The sequence continues at coordinate 874,024,074 of NC_064922.1, forward strand.
CACTTGTTTAACAATTCCACTCACTAAGAACGAAAAAGAGGAGGAAAGTTAATCAGCTTTCAAAACACTGTTGTTTATAGTTAAACGTTTTTGTCCTTTTCGAAGGAGGGTTAGCATTCTGATCCGCTGGAAGTAATGTTCGACGTGGCTAAACACAACCCACACCATTATTGAGCCACCACCAGCTTGCATACTCCTTTGTTGAGAACTTTGGTCCATGGCTTCTAAGGTCTGCGCCACACTCGGACCCTACCATCAGCTCTTACCAACTGAAATCTGGACTCATCTGACCAGGACACGGTTTTCCAGTCGTCTACGTTCCAACCGATACGGTCAGAAGCCCAGGGAAGGCGCTGCAGGCGATGTCGTGCTGTTAACAAAGTCACTTGCGTCAGTCGTATACTGCTATAGCCCATTATCGCCGAATTTCGCCGTAATATCCCAACGGATACATTTGTCGTACGTCTCGCATTGATTTCTGCCATTATTTCATGCAGTGTTGTTTGTCTGTTACCACTGACAAGTCTAAGCAAAAACGTTTGCTCTCGGTCGTTAAGTGAAGGCCGTCGGCCACTGCGTTGTCCGTGGTGAAAGGTTATTCCTGAAATCTGATATTCTCGGCACACTCGAAAATGTGGATCTCGCAATACGAGGTGCATTCAAGTTCTGAGGCCTACGATTTTTTTTTCTCCGGACTGGAAAGAGATAGAACCATGCGCATTGTATTATAATGAGACCGCGTTCATTGTCAGTAGGTCAAAGAGGTGGCAGCACCGTACGGCAGATGGAATTTTACCGCCAGCGGCGAGAATGAGAACTGTTTTAAATACTTAAAATGGCTACGTTTTCCTTACTTGAACAGCGTGCAATCATTCGTTTTCTGAATTTGCGTGGTGTGAAACCAATTGAAATTCATGACAGTTGAAATGGCAAATGGTTCAAATGGCTCTGAGCACTATGGGACGTACAATCTGTGGTCATCAGTCCCCTAGAACTTAGAACTACTTAAACCTAACTAACCTAAGGACATCACACACATCCATGCCCGAGGCAGGATTCGAACCTGCGACCGTAGTGGTCACGCGGTTCCAGAGACCACCGCGCCCGGCTCGACAGTTGAAGGAGACATGTGGTGATGGAGTTATGCATGTGTCGAAAGTGCGATCGTGGGTGCGACAGTTTAATGAAGGCAGAACATCGTGTGACAACAAACCGAAACAACGTCGGGCCGCACAAGGCGGTCTGACGACATGATCGAGAAAGTGGAGAGAATTGATTTGGGGGATCGCCGAATGACTGTTGAACAGATCGCCTCCAGAGTTGGCGTTTCTGTGGGTTCTGTGCACACAATCCTGCATGACAACCTGAAAATGCGAAAAATGTCATCCAGGTGGGTGCCATGAATGCTGACGGACGACCACATGGCTGCCCGTGTGGCATGTTGCCAAGCAATGTTGACACGCAACGACAGCATGAATGGGACTTTTTTTTCGTCGGTTGTGACAATGGATGAGACGTGGATGCCATTTTTCAATCCAGAAACAAAGCGCCAGTCAGCTCAATGGAAGCACACAGATTCACCGCCACCAAAAAGATTTCGGGTAACCGCCAGTGCTGAAAAAATGATGGTGTCCATGTTCTGGGACAGCGAGCGCGTAATCCTAACCCATTGCGTTCCAAAGGGCACTACGGTAACAGGTGCATCCTACGAAAATATTTTGAAGAACAAATTCCTTCCTACACTGCAACAAAAACGTCCGGAAAGGGCTGCACGTGTGCTGTTTCTCCAAGACAACGCACCCGCACATCGAGCTAACGTAATGCAACAGTTTCTTCGTAATAACAACTATGAAATGATTCTTCATGCTCCCAATTCACCTGACCTGGCTCCTAGTGACTTTTGGCTTTTTCCAGCAATGAAAGACACTCTCCGTGGCCGCACATTCACCAGCCGTGCTGCTATTGCCTCAGCGATTTTCCAGTGGTCGAAACAGACTCCTAAAGAAGCCTTCGCCGCTGCCATGGAATCATGGCATCAGCGTTGTGAAAAATGTGTACGTCTGCAGGGCGATTACGTCGAGAAGTAACTCCAGTTTCATCAATTTCGGGTGAGTAGTGAATTAGAAACAAAAATCGGAGGCCTTAGAACTTGAATGCACCTCGTATAAATCTCCTAACGATTTCCGCAGTGGAATGTCCCAGACGTCCATCTCCAACTACCATCCTGCGTACAAAGTCTGTTAATTCCCCCGTGCGACCATAGTCACGTCTGCAACCGTTTCACATCAATCTCCTGAGTAAAAACGACAGATCCTCCAATGCACTGCCCTTTTATACCTTGTGTACGTCATAATAACGCCATCTATATGTGTGCACACTGCTATCCCACGACTTTTGTCACCTCAGTGTGTGGTTACTTGGTGGTCATCTACGGCTCGAACAGTGCTACTCTGGGCGGCAAGCTGAGGACAACAGCTGGGGTAAGTTAGATTGCGCCAGTCCCCTGGATTACATTACAAATTTCGGCGCAGTGAACCAAGTAGTATTGGGATCCATCCATCGGATGTGACACCAAACTCAGCAAATCTATTTCTTGCAGTTCGAGAAGAATAGGAAACGTGCCGTCACTCAGTTTGCCCCACTTCCTTCTATCTCTCTCCTCCTCCTCCTATCTCTCACTCTTTTCTTCTCTCTCTCTCTTGTGTGGTGTCAGGCAAATACAACACCTTCCATGAAAACCCTCACATGATAAGCAAATCCAGTAGTATGTCACATAGCTCTGAATAAATCGTGACATTAAATTAACCAAAGTAATACGAGTAACGAGTGAGCAAATGGAATACCACAGACTATCACAAGAATGCCTAAATGCATGTCATACCATCCCACCGTGAGGCAGACGCAGTTCCGAGGGGAGAAACGAGAACAGAAGCCGAGAGCAGAACCGTGTTAAGCTAGAAGGCCCTACGATAAGGGACGGACTGGACACCCACGTCGCCAGCTAACCACTAGGGCCACACAACCTGTACGTTTTACCGTGAGACTGTTTCGCGTCTCTGTTACGCAAAGGACCACCCCCCAGCCCATGTTAAAAGCTAGAGCCCTCCAGAAAAAACAGTATAGATCTTATGATAACACAAAAAGGGCCTCTACCACCCGCAAGTTTTGGCGTGAGACTTTTTCGCGTCTCTGTTACGTTGCTAACTTTAAAAACATTGCCCCTCCACGAAAAGTATAACGTTTCTCATTGGATAGACAGAATTTTTGTAGGGAGAGCTTAAGGTTAACATTGAGACCCTGATTGGTCAGATGAAAACATATCCAGATAGTTTTTTATAAACATACTTCGGTAAATTGTAGTAAGGAGAAGTTACGAGAGTAGAGTTGCTTCCGAGATGGCGAGGTGAGTGGAGCTGCGCCGGCCGCTGCCCCCTGAAGCTGCCTAACCAACAACAAGGTAATGAACGTACACGATGCTGCATAACAGCGCTTCACTCAGAACTGCAGAAGTCGCATCTGTTACACCCCCTTTTTGCGTAATACCAGTGTCGATCGTAAATTAAAGCTCATGGTGTTCACATTTGCCACTTGAAGTAAAAATCTGAAACGCTATGATTTCTGTGTTATATAATCATTGAGAAGCCACATCAGCCACTGTAATTTGCGACAAGTTAGATAAGTAATTAAAGATAATTGAGGGTCACTGCAGACCATTTTGATAGTTTTCTCTCTTGTGAAACTTAATTGAAACCTAGATTATAGATGTGATATCCTTCGATCCATCGTAGAACTTGGAAACCCATTCAGGGAATATTCGTTCACATTTTTGTTGAACGCAGTTGGTTTTTACCATCCTGTATTAAAACATTTCCTTTTATCAACAGTGCAATCTATAAACAATGTTTTGTAAGTAGAATAAAATTCGCAATGGTAAACTTAACTGCTTTTTCGACGTTATTTTACCAGCTAACTAAAAATAGGAAAGCCTTGAATCCCTTCCACTAAATTTAGTTAGCATTAAGATTCTTTTACAGTGAGTGCAGTGGAGCTGACTCTGAAATCATTAAGAATTCTGACAGAGACAATAGCAGAATTAAGTTATGAGTTTTAATATTGTTAGAATTAAGTTTTCCCTCCAATGCAAGCGCACAGGTGGCGGATACATCGTTGACAAGTTGGTTCTGACCCAACAAGTAAGTGAATGTTTTGTCAAGTCGTGTGAACAAAAAGTTTATATGAAACGCGTGAGTTCGTATGAGCGCATGTTGACTCGAAGTAGGGTGCGTGAATTGCTTTTAAAACATAAGGGATTCGGAAAGATTAGCAATGGCAGATCGAGACCTTGACCGAATTTAGGTAGAGACCCAGCATGAAAATGGACAGAGAATAGAGGACAGTACGACAGACGATGCAGTATCGCGAGAAATAGGACATATAACCCACCATAACGAGGATAATGTACGTCAAGGCATAGAAAACTTAAGTCAGCGTACGACAGAGGAGCAGGAAAGTAGAGAGACAGTCGATGAGGATTCTAACTTGCGTCTTGAATAGGTAGAACCCATAGTACAAGTAATCAGAGATCCCTCACCACAGAGTACAAGGAATGCGAGCAGAAACGTGTCACAGCAGAGGTCAATGCAATCGGTTGCGAACCAACACTTGGGCGAAAACACAGAGAGTAGGACGTCGGAAGAAAACGCAATAGGACCCACCAATCTGGCAGAATTATTACAACAAATTACGCAAACCATGACAAGGCAAAATAAAGAAACTGCGAACCAAATTAAAATTCAGAATGCAGAAACCGCGAGACAAATGCGTGAGATTAAAAAACAAAACAAAAAAATTCAGTTACACCTAAGTCATATTGAAGAATCTCGAGAAGCGATAGGAAACTTAATAACAGGTTACAATCAATTGAGAACAGACGTTGACAAGGTACAAGTGGACGTACAAACATTGCGTAATGACACTCAGGACGAGATCAAAACATTACGTAACAACACCCACGGAGAAGTCAAGAAACTAAAGAAACAGATAAACGAAATTACTAGACAAGCAGCAGGTACAGAGCGTGAAATTGTTGAAAACAGTGTGTTACACAAACGTATCACAAAAGTAGCGCTGAAAAGATATGATAACCGTATAGTCAAAATAGAAGCGCAAACGAAGCGACAATTTCTGAAATTGCGAACAGAGTTGTTGCAAACCATTGAAGAGCGTAGTGAACAGGATCGAACAAGCACAGAGTCTGCAACCATATCCGTATCTGTAACAGCACCGGAAAAACAAGCAATTAACGAAGATATTACGCATTTGCGATTCCAATCACAGGCGGAAAGTAGCATACGTGAAATCAGACAGCCGGCACAGCAACAAACACGTTTCGAAATTCTTGATGAACAAACGTCACACATGCGGAACCACAAATTTATGTTTCAAGACAGTTTATATCGTGAAATGAAGCAGTAAGGTTAGCCAGACAAGATACCCAACCAATACGTGACAATGGAAAGCCAGGTCGCGAAGAATACAGTGCAATGCATTCAGCTACCCGTTCACAAACGATGGAAGAAAATTATAGCGTACCACTCCAAAGATACTGATACTACGCAAGGGTAGGCTAAAGTTACAATGGACAATATCCAATGGATCTACCACAACCGGAAAGAACGACGGGAGTAATGATCAGAAACAAAAGTAGCGAAGAATCGTGAATTTCATATGTAACTATGACGAAGTACAACGATCATTTCCTCACAGTCAGAAAATTTCAACACTTTCGAGAAGGAAACTCATTACATCCAGAACATTTATTGATCAATTCAGAGTAGGATTACCAGAACGCTGGACGCTAGCACACAAATTAGACTTTATATGTGCACACATGTCAGGAACAGTTGCAGAAATCATGCAAAATGTTGCAGCGACATGCCGATCGTAAGAAGATATCAGAGAGAAGTTTCTCTCACGATATTGGTCCAGCGAAGCACAGAACAGAGTGAAGTACGAATTATAACAGAACCCATATTTTGAAAATTCAGGAGAGAAGAGTCCCGTGAAATTTTTCGAACTAATAGCAAAGAAAAATCAATGTTTAGATGTACCATACAGTGACGGAGAGTTGATTAAATTATACGTGATGAAGCTACCATTGAAATACCAGCAACCATTAGTAGGTCGCGGAGGCAATGACGTCGAAGCATTTAAAGGTATTCTAAGGGAACTAGAGTTCATATTTTCGGAAGATGACGCAAGAAAAAGACGAAGCGCACGTAAAAACGAAAGCAAAAAGCAGTGGAATCACAAAAGACACAGTACTAAGAAACAATAATTACGAACCACGTGATAACGTCGCACCAAGAAACGACAATAGATTTCAACAAAGAACCGGTTAGGTATTTAGAAGAGAATATGGTAATAACTATAATTCACCCAGGAACGGCAACAACTATTACAGAGGGAATAACGACATCCGGAACGGGTACTGGAGAACCAATAGACCGACAAATTATCAACAAAGAAACCACTATCAACAAGCTGAACAAAAAAAGCGAATACAGATAGAAGAGGTTGAGGTAAAACCACCAAACCCCGATAAACGTTCGAATTGACAGCTAAGTGCCCATGCCAAAGAGAATGACGCACCGACCCAGGACAATTGCACCACCTTGAACAGAGAAGTAAAACTCTTATCACGAGAAGAGGAGATGGAAGAAACAAATCCGCAGGGACCAGAAGAAAACAAAGACAAGAAAATAACAATATCGAGTTTGAACGAAATTAATTGGGAGAATACTGACGAGGAAGATGAATTACCAGAGGTATGCACAACGAATGTAGGAGGAAAGGACGAAGTAATGAGTATTGCAGAGCTATTTGAGATGGAAACCAGGGAAAGCGAATTCAATGAGGATAATGCGCAGTCGACAGAAGTTGAAAAATGAGTTACAAGTGGGCACACAACCCAACGTATATAATGAAGGAAGTTATGAAGCGATAGTTAGTGCATTTAGATGCGATTATGTGGAAGTAGCGACGAAGAAGGAGAAGATAGACGAGGATGAGGAAAAAGTAGAGGATGTTGAAGAAAGCGTAAATGAAGGAAGAAATAGAGAAAAGGAAATAAAAGAGAGAGAAGTAGCAGTCGAAGCTTATCCTACAGAAAGTCCGAATTCACAAGGGAAATTCCTAAAAAGACTCATGTATGATTCAGTGGAGGATTCGTTGATGCAAGAAGAAGAAGAACAGAACCAACCCTTTCAAATTCAACCAATTGTGAAGGCCATGGTAAAGCATATCCCAGTCAATATTGTAATTGATAGCGGAAGTGAACTGACTGTGATCTCAGAAAATTTATTCATGCAGTGTAATGCCAATGAGGAGTTGCCAGTTCTGAAAACTCGTAAGATTAAAGTAAGAGGTCCTATTAGAAACAATGCTGCGGAAGTTACAAGACAAACAAGGTTAAGTCTTTCGTGCCAAGGTCAAAAGATCGAAGCCAACTTCGTGATTATACCTAAACTAACTGTAGATTTGATTATAGGTGCAGATTTTTTAAATGAGAAACAAGCGAAAATAGATATGGGGAAAGGTAGCATAACATTCGGGAATGTCACACTTCTCTTTGAGTAAAAGCTAAAATTAGAAGAAATGCCAGTTATAAACAAACAATTAAGAATGACACGAGATAAAGAGGATCAAGACTTAGAATGATAAGCACAAAAGAAGGAATCGTCTCAGCTCGTGTTAGAAGTCCATAAAGAAATCGACGAAAAATTGCAAGAAGTTCAAGGTATTTCGGAACACAGTAAAAGAGAATTAAAGAGTATTTTACGAGATAAAGCAGAGGAATTTTTACCTAAGACTGGCAGTATTAAACACTTTCAGTACAAGTTTGAAGATTAATTTTATTACTGGTAAATAATCAGCACAGTATTTCAAGATTATGTTGCAGATAAGATCGTCAGGAGAAAGAAGAATGAAGAGAGAGGAAGGTGTGAAAAAGAAAGTAGTTTCAATAATAACACAAATAGTACCATAGATTAAGGTGAAGGGATCAAGTGTAGATAGTCTAACAGCATGAAATACTAAAATGCTATACACCACGACACTACACAAAAATAAAAAACCAATTTGAGGATTCTTGAGTAGATGTTAAAACTCAAAATATCTTAGAATTGTAACATGGAAAGGGCGCCGAAATTTGTAAAGCTTTTTAAAAAAAGGTGCAAAACAATGTAGGTACTAGATATATGTTAGATGATTATAAGTAAAATTTTTTGTAAGAACCATTGTAAAAACTCCAGCAAGGAAGAGATGCAACGACCCACAAGCTGCAACGCGAGAAATATCAAGAAAGAAAAGGACGTAATTGGCAAGACACAAGGACAGCGAGACCAACAGAATGCCCTTGTAGCTGAAATAGGCTGCTGTATATCTGCCAAGTGGAAACATAGAGTGCCTGATCCCTGTAGCCACGGGACGCCAAACGTCAGTATGGACAGACAATAAGACACCCCACTTTCGCCGCTCATAAACCCCGGGGCGCCCCCTCACTAAGCAGAGCGAAGAAAAAACGGCCCGACGAGAAGACCGCTTGGGCAAGCCACCACTGAGAAAAAAATTTCTGTAAAAGTCACACTACTGCTATTAAACAGCACACTGATGCACTAAACTGAAGAAAAACTTCCACAAAGTAAAAATGACATGCCCAAACAATTTATCAAACTGTTACTAGGAGGAGAACTTCAAAGCAACTAGTTATCAATAAATATTTCCGTATCCTGCCCAGAGAAGAACCAAGAAGCAAGTAAGAAGCAGAGAAAAAGCAGGAAGAGCAGAAGTTGAAGATTCGGAAGATAGAGACCAAGAAAGAAGATGGGTGAAGAATAGACGACATACCTTCCCAAATCCCTATCCTTTTGTAATACTAGTCGTCTGCGAAGTATTACAACGAAAAACGACCGCTTTCAGCGACACATAACGATGACTTTCACGCATACAAAGGCAGTAAACCACGAGATTCTGCACTTACAGCTCCATTCCATTATGGGACCTCCACAACAGCAACACACACTTGCAAAGCCAACAAGGCACGACGAACGAAGCTGTACATCAAATATTTGCCCACATCCCTCTCGCTCAAGTCCATCACCTTCGTGCAAAAACATTCGCCAACCTCATGCTTAAACATTCTTAGGATTGTGTGAATGTGTGAAATCAAATTATGTGTGCAAAATAAACGTGTGAAAAAACTAAATAAGTTAAGCATACCACACAGCTAAATAAACTACAAAATAAGTCATTGACTATGGACTTAAGTAAAAAATAGACTATCTATAAAAACAAGTCATTAGTTCTGAAATGGGCAGCATATAAAGAAACAATATGCCACTTATTTTCTCCTCATAAAAATAAAAGAATAACTATATTTTACTTATTGTCTCGTTATAAAAACAAGGAATAAAAAATTATCTTATTGGATGTTTTCTCTTTTTTTAACATTTGTACAATTTATTAGGATGAAATCTCAATACTTGTGTATGTATATTTCTTTGTCAAAGCAATGCTTGGAAATAATTCTTATTTGTTAGTGTAACAATGTTGAAATAAGTGTCTAGAAACAAAAACATTTTACTTGTACATGATATTTAGAAAATGTGTTAAGAATAGATACTTAATTACTACATTTATAAAAACAATATTTCTAAGAAAATCGATGTGAAAGACTCCTCACTTTCGAAAACAAACTTCTTAAAAAACAAACTTCACACTTAAATATAGAAAGACAATAATTAAAAATTAATAATAGCATAAAAATATTTTCTCTTTTCGTTTTCAAATATAATGTGGAAGAATATAAAAATATAAATTAATAATACAAACTAGCATAGAACAGAATAACGTGGCTGAACAGTAGCCAACAAAATTTAGACACAGGAATAATTTTTGACTGACTTAGACAACGATTCAACCATTGCCTAAATTCAGTGCAAAAATTAAGTTCGAAGGGTGGTGATATGTAAGGTGTCAGGCAAATCCAACACTTTCCATGAAAACCCTCACATGATAAGCAAATCCAGTAGTATGTCACATAGCTCCGAATAAATCGTGACATTAAATTAACCAAAGTAATACGAGTAACGAGTGAGCAAATGGAATACCACAGACTAACACAAGAATGCCTAAATGCATGTCGTACCTTCCCACCGTGAGACCGACGCAGTTCCGAGGGGAGAAACGAGAACAGAAGCCGAGAGCAGAACCGTGTTAAGCCCTACGATAAGAGACAGACTGGACACCCACGTCGCCAGCTAACCACTAGGGCCACACAACCCGTACGTTTTACCGTGAGACTGTTTCGCGTCTCTGTTACGCAAAGGACCACCCCCCAGCCCATGTTAAAAGCTAGAGCCCTCCAGAAAAAACAGTATAGATCTTATGATAACACAAAAAGGGCCTCTACCACCCGCAAGTTTTGGCGTGAGACTTTTCCGCGTCTCTGTTACGTTGCTAACTTTAAAAACATTGCCAGACCACGAAAAGCATAACGTTTCTCATTGGATAGACAGAAATTTTGTAGGCAGAGCTTAAGGTTAACATTGAGACCATGATTGGTCAGATGAAAACATAGCCAGATAGTTTTTTATAAACATACTTCGGTAAATTGTAGTAAGGAGAAGTTACGAGAGTAGAGTTGCTTCCGAGATGGCGAGGTGAGTGGAGCTGCGCCGGCCGCTGCCCCCTGAAGCTGCCTAACCAACAACAAGGTAATGAACGTACACGATGCTGCATAACAGCGCTTCACTCAGAACTGCAGAAGTCGCATCTGTTACACCCCCTTTTTGCGTAATACCAGTGTCGATCGTAAATTAAAGCTCATGGTGTTCACATTTGCCACTTGAAGTAAAAATCTGAAACGCTATGATTTCTGTGTTATATAATCATTGAGAAGCCACATCAGCCACTGTAATTTGCGACAAGTTAGATAAGTAATTAAAGATAATTGAGGGTCACTGCAGACCATTTTGATAGTTTTCTCTCTTGTGAAACTTAATTGAAACCTAGATTATAGATGTGATATCCTTCGATCCATCGTAGAACTTGGAAACCCATTCAGGGAATATTCGTTCACATTTTTGTTGAACGCAGTTGGTTTTTACCATCCTGTATTAAAACATTTCCTTTTATCAACAGTGCAATCTATAAACAATGTTTTGTAAGTAGAATAAAATTCGCAATGGTAAACTTAACTGCTTTTTCGACGTTATTTTACCAGCTAACTAAAAATAGGAAAGCCTAGAACCCTTTCCACTAAATTTAGTTAGCATTAGGATCCTTTTACAGTGATTGCAGTGGAGCTGACGCTGAGATCATTTAGTATTTTTTTATATCATCGCTAGTGTCACTGAACTCTTTTGAATTCTACATGTCATGTGTGGTCTGGCGTCTCTTTACCAGTAACAGGTCCCACGTTCAAACAAGTCAATTCCCTAAAAAACACTCTCAGAGCGTCGTTGTGCGAAAGTGGTAGGGGGACACGTTATAGAACAAACAGTCACCACCATGAATGTTTAGACTCTCTCTCTCTCTCTCTCTCTCTCTCTCTCTCTCTCTCTCTCCCGCTCTCTAATCTGTGTTTCTCTTACCTTCAACACCATACACACAGCACAATACGGTTTACACCACTCATCACAGGCATCGCAACATGTACAGTTTCTACTCAACACCCAAACTTAGCGAAAGGAAACGTATCAACGTGTGAAAATAAAGAAAACTTTTCAGTGAGGTTGTTGAACCTAACGTTTTTGGTCTCCTAGCTACCAGCATCATACACCTTTATCTGACCAGCAATCCTGGTATAATTCAGTAGGTGTCTGATCTGCCATGATGGTGGGTAAGAGTTTAAATTCCCATCGACATCCTCGTTGAAGAATGGCATTTACCTCTTCAAAAGAACTGTTCCATAATTTCCTTGAAATTACTTGAGGAAACCACAGTAAACAGATGCAGATTTGAAACCTGTTTCCCTCAATAAAACCTTCGAATTTGGCGAAGAGAAATAGCATAATGCAGAGAAAAAGAAAACATATTCAATTTGGCTGCTACCACAGCACCATAACTTTACGATAATTACGTCTGTGGACAGTTAGTAAAAAGTACAAATAAAACTTCAAACGAAACAGAAGCAGATTAGGTAAAAGAAAGAAAACAGGAGAACATCATATTTTATTGTCCATCTATACAACAAATATTTTTGACATTACGTCTAACTTTGTAGTCTGCATTGTTCTGTGGCGTAGTAGTTGACGGGTTCCTCTTGTACCCGGGGTAGTACTGAAAATGATTCGATGGAACTAAAAGCTGTCATAGCATTACGACTATATGCGATCTACGAGCATAACAAAAGATTTTGTACACAAATGCATATACATTTTCTACAAAACCAGACAACATGTCAATTTTTGGATAATTAGAAATGGTTCCCTTGTTTTTAGCCATACTCTTAGCTTATCGCACTACTTATAGTATATCTCTTTAGCCTCAGTCGAAGGAGAAGCGTAGGGAGCATAAAATTCAAGAAGAGAACTTTCGTGTTGTCCGACCGTTGTTATCAATGAACGACGACCTTGATCGTTATTTGTTTGGTAGGCACTAACCAGGAACACAGCGACGTATTGCTCTAAGATTGCGGTTGTGCAAAACTGGATCTAAGCGGCTGTATTGCTTGAGCTATTGACCATTCAATTCGTATTATGATTTGTTAGCGTTTCTGTTTCAGCATTGGTAATGTATTATATAAATTTTACAGTTGTCTGATGGTCCTTCCAAAGTATGACACTTCCACTGTCACTCAGCCCATCAGTGGCCTTCTTATATGGCAGGATAGGCAAACCCGCGAAACACAACCCGCTCTGCAGATTTCCCGTCCAGTTGTAAACCCCTTTATTTCCTTGAAAGCAGACGTCTTAGTCTCCCTATTTCATAAACAAAACATAATTAAGTATGCTATTTTGAAAATATTTGCAAATTTTCACTAACTGCCAGCATACGAATAATGTACTGCACAAAATTTCAATAAATGGCACAAAAACTGGATGGTAGCAAATTGTTTGTGGAAACGATTTAATGCACTAAGGAGAGGATATAATTTGCGAATAGTTCTATTCTAAAAGATTTCCTATAAGTGTATTATAGTGAAGAAAACGTAGATAATGATACTGCAAAATGACATATTTCTGTTTATTTTTGCTTCAACTTTTGGCTCCTAGGATTAATTTTAAAAATTCTTAATGCCGAAACATCTTTCTCGTATACAGTTTTTAGTCCAGTTGTACGTCCAGTGACGTAGAACTCATGGATCAAACAGTTTTTGGCAATTAAGTGATACTGACGTGCATTATAGTTTCGATGAGCGTCTGGTAACAAATTAAGGGCTTTTATTTTCTCTTTTCATAGTGACTCTACATAAAATCATTTTTCTCTCTGTCTAGTATTTTCAATCCACAATTGTTCTTCCTCCTCTGACAACATACAGGGTGATTCCGTGACGATGTTACAAATTTTCTGGGATGACAGATAAGAATAAATGTATCAATTTAAGTTAGCGAACCCTGGCCTGGAAACGACTGTGTCAAATGTTATAAGCGAAAATCGCCCCGAACCTCTGACATTGGTCTACATGTGACGACACTGTTGTCTCTAAGTCTGTACGTTAGACTAGTTCATTCATAGTCATATGAACGAAAATAAGAGAAATAGTCAAGTAAACACGGGATCTAAAATGTATACCTTAAGAGCTATGAACGCTTGTTCAGTAGAAGACATCAGTACAACATTAAACTTTTTTTCTTCTTTGGGCCATACTACCACCTCTTAAAGCTGCCTATTGTACAATGCGGCAACAACAGCACATGTGTTCCACTGTCAGAGATATCACAACGATATTCGCCTATAAATTTCAACTAGATCAATTCTGGATGCGAGTTACTTACCTCAAACTGATACATTTACCTTTCTCCATCGTCACTGGAATCCTGTAGCATCGTCACGAAATCAGCCTTTATTAGTAACCACTGCTCACCGTCAATATTAGTAATTTTATAATACTCTCCATGATCACAAATACAACTATGCGTCCTCCAAAAATTATAACCTTTTACAAAGAATATTATGATGGAGATTAAATTGACGTAAATAAATACTGTCCAATTACGCGGTAAGAATCATTCTACAATCTCGCTTTACAGCAAGCACCATCAACAGTTCTAAAATTTCAGTACCTTTCAGTGTGCGAACAATGACTGCTCTACCATATGAATGTAGATGCTTTGTCTATGCCTGTAGAGGAAACTGAACCCAAAAGTTTTATTTCTTATTTTGATCTAAACGTATAACATTTCAAATCAATATTGCAGTGCGTAAGTAACTGAAATTTTATCTCAACTAAGATCTGCTGTTAATGGAAATAAACTCTGCTTCCGTCTTCAGTTAAATGATCTACATTTTTCTTTGCCATTATCGATTTCGAAGCCTCCAGCCTCATCATCAGGTAGAAATAGAAACATTCTGAAAAGCTTGTAAGAGTGTTGCAGGGTAGGTTGTGGTTAGAAATAATTGTTACAAAAAAATTAGACACGTTGCGCCGTTTCCGAATTAATTTGCACTGTGTAATGTAGTAAAATAATTTTTTTATTATTTTGTGACTAGTAGTGTAATGTAATAAAATAGAAATTGAGCGGTGACTTATATAAAAAAGAAACGCACATTAATGCAATGGCTCAGCATAAAAGAGAAATAACTAATGTAGGAATATTATTAACAGTTTATATGTTCTTTCATTTAGCCCGACGTGTATAAGCACTCAGTAACGTGCTCAGTTCTCAGGGTATTTACGTAATCGTCGATAGTTAATTGTCCTTTTCTTATTTCCCAACACTAAGGGTATTATTCCATGTTCGTGAGAAGTCATGTGGTTTTTGCACCAGAGAATATTTGCCAAGTCTGTTCGATGTACACTACTGTAATACGTAACTTATCGTGGTTTCGTCTCGATTCTCCAATATAAGATAACAAAAGTAGCATCCACAAATGAAATCCTATCAGGGAACCGGAATCCTGTGGCACAAGAACGTCCTCCTAGGTCCGAATCCGAGCAGATAAGATAAGCGAATGACAAAGGAAAGATAGTTAATGCATAGAAGAGCAAGAGTCCATGGAATAACATGTCCATTGTAGTTCTATCTCTTCTTCTTTGGCATACTTATCAATTATTTATAAAATTTATAGTAATATTTAGTTTACATTTTTTTTAAAAAAACCCACATCCACCTAGGAGAAACAGTGCAACTGAAGTTAGCTAATCAGGCCGTTGTGTGGGAAAATTCAAACGGCGCGCCTGAGATGGTATCGCCAAACTTGTTCTTCGTTTAGTTTCCTAAAATTGAGAGCAACACAAAAATTAAGTATGGACCGTAATAGTAATCGAACCCGAGCCAAAGGCTGAGCAGTCCCGTGCACTAACATCTACACTATAAAAATATCTGTCGGGCCAATTGAATTTAGGCGCACAACGGCCTGAGTGGCTAACGTCAATTCTAATTAGATTGGAAACAGAACAATGTATCGATTTTTTCCTCGGTACAACCTTTCCTGCAACATCCTTAAAAACTTTTATACCATTTCTGCCCACCCTGTATATGAAATACGGCTGATGACCGGACTGGAAGCCTCGACATCGAGAGAGGCAAAATAAAATGAATATCATTACTCGTACCCGAGGCAAAGTTCCTTTCCCTAATTATCCAAAATACTAGGTTCTCTATAGTCCCATCAACATTGGAAAGCTCTTTTTGAAGATGGGCTGCTTCCCAAAGTTACAGATGTACTTAGAAAAAATTTGTATTCAGTGACTGAATGACAGATTAACATTCTATTACTAACATAGGCTGCAAACCAATACATTGTAGAACATCGCTTGTGATACGTAAACATCGTGGTTCTAGTTTAGGATCAGAACAGAGTACTGTTTCCAAAACGTCATAAAGCAACGGCCTCGTTCAAAACCTTGCCTACAACCTTTACATTTCCACCAACGTGATTGTTGTTTAATTCATTCTTGAGTGTCTTTTTCCACATGTTTGTAACAATGAGTGGACACTAGTAATGAAACTTGAGTTAATGAGGGAAGCAGTGGGGAATTATCTTATTTTTACCTTACAGATTTTGCTTTATCTAGTTGCAATGAAGGTAATTTCAGAACGTTAATATTAAGGTAACCTAAGTCGAATGTTGGGTTTATTAGGTTGTGCGTAATTTAAACTCACAGTGTGCCGCATTGAGTATCTTTGTTTCTGAAAATAACATTTATAAAAAGAGGTAGGGAACAATGAGAACTGAAGTGTGAAATTATGAAGTTCATAACATATAATGAGCTAAAGTTTCATTTCAGTCATGGAACTAAAGTCTTTTTTTTTAATAAATCTTTATTTCATAAGATAATAATTATACAAAATGACCCACCACCTTAATGATTAGTGGGTCCTATGTTTCTAGTTTTATATTTGCAGCTTCTGCATTCTACTAGACTACAGACAGTGCTATATTTATTACTAGGCAGACTACTTCTAATTTAATTAGCGTTGGTATTATTTCTAGCTTCTATGAAAGGTTAGTATTTGCTGCCTGCAGCGTTACAGTTGTGCCAGTGTTAATAATATAAACCTACTTGGGTGCCTTGCTCATAGAGCTAATCCCTATGAGCATGCCCCTGGCACAGGGCAGGCTAAAAGTTATTTATCGCTGCAGGTTCATAACTTACTATCCTATTTTAATTGACTAAAATCTACTTCCTATTCTACCTCATAATCGGTGCGTTGTCTCATTTCAGGATCACCCCAGTCCCTCTGGTCCTGCACGTGGCGGATTCCAACTGTAAAGTCGACCTATCCACGAACAGGCGGTACGGGATTGGGGCAGTGGTCGCAATAGGTGATTTTTATTTATCTAGTCATGAAGGTCTCTCAAAAAGGTTTTTAATACTGAAATGTCCCCTTAGAAAAATTATACATGACTGTGCTTAAACTGACACACAATATTTTTTTGCGCAACGCAATCTGACTTTCAGTAATCCCTACAAGAGAATGGCCCTGACTAACATTAATCTATATGTTTCACAAATCACTTACCTCACAAAAATCTTCGTTACTCGAACTACTGCAATACAGCGAGCGCCACTACTGCCAGCTAACTAAAAGATTCAAACTACGGAAGTCACTAACTACTGATAGGCACAGTTAGCAAATGAAAGATTTTAATAGAGAACAAACAATGTATTTACCTTAATAGTCATAATATATATAGCAGTTCATGACACCAATTCTTACAAATTTCAAAACTCCGCCATCTCTCTACCCACGTCCACCACCGCTGGTGGCTCACCTCCAACTGCGCAACGCTACGCGCTGTTAGCATCCAGCTGCCGCTGCCCAACACTACAATGGCAGAAAACAATGCAAACCAGCCACAGACTGCACGCGGCAAAGCCAGTGATTTTCATACAGAGCGCTACGTGGCGACGGCGTTACCAATAAAAAAACCTAAACAGCCTACTTACAATACTTTTTGTGATACCTCGTTGGCTAGCGTGTTCAGTCTCTGAAAGTTCTCTTCTTGTCTTAGAAGGTCATAGGTGTTTGTACTTGGTAATTGTCGTCTCAGTGTCTCGGCACTCGTAAGCCACATGGTCAGGAGTACCCTCCGGTGCCCCACAGTCGCACGCAGGCTTCGCCCTTTCCCCAAACCGACATAGATAAGTCGGATGGGGGCCGTGACCTGTGAGAATGTGGAACAATCCCCGAGTTGGCTCAAAGTATTTCATTTTTAGTCTTTCCTTAACATCTGGTAGTAGCTGAAAGGTTCTTCTACCAGTTTCACCTGACTCCCACCGTTACATTTATTCTTTGTTTGTAATACTGATTTTCGTTTTGAATCTGATTGCTTCAGGTAAGCATTTTCTATGTCATAATAATAAGTCGAGAATTAAATTTCGTTGTTCACTACTTTTTCAATCCTTTTTCAGGTTTTTGTGCAATTTACTGCTTATGAGAGAAGTATTTTCTGTATACATTTTTTACTTGCTATTTGTAAATTCTGATTTTAGATGATAAAAAGACCTGTTACTCCAATAACACCTAAAATGAAGAATGTTAAAATGCGGTCGGCGTCTTAACTTGGTGCAACTTTCTGAACAGTATTTCCATTATAGCTGCAATTATAATATTTATAATTCCTTTTTGTAACTAGTAGATGATTTCCATTTCTGCCAATATGACTGCCTAAACTGCAATACACAACAAAATTAAAGGGCCACTTCATTGAAAAACTGTCATTTTCTCCCGTTGCAAAGCCGAAGTTCCAAATTTGCTCTAAGGAGTCTACAGCCTTTTTCTGTAACGGTGCAAAAGCGCTGTGCCCCAATGCCGGTATTTACGTGTCACACCTTGAGAAAGCTGTCACACCTCCTCTAACCCACATCTTACCCCTTCTCTAGACGCCTTAGTAACGAGGAACAGCTCCGCGACACGCAGCGTTAAAATCACACAGTTTTCTCGAGAGTGACTCTCAAAGTATTTTGGACATAACGCATGACGCTGCTGAGAATCAACACGAAATAGTCTCATAAAGTGTTACAAAGGGCTTCAAAGACACCACTCTGTCCTCAGAGCGTTCTTTTTCACACATTCTGCGGTTGAAAACCACATTAGGCAGTGGGATGCGCTACAGAACGACTTTCTTGGCAAACTTTGACGCAGCTGACAACAACTCCCCCCCCTCCCCCCAGACGATACAGCCCTTCTCTGAGGACATCACTTTTATACAGTTCCACTGAGCATGATCTAACCTCTTTGGAATGTAGTGCAACCATAGTTTTTGCACTGGTATAAAGGATGGAACTCGCAGGGACAGTTTAAAAACATTCAGCGAAATCAGAACGTTATCCAAAGCAGAAATGTTTGTTTCTGCTTTTCCACCCCTCCTCTTTCGCGCAGTAGTGTGGCCCGTTCACGGGATTCGGGGGGGGGGGGGGGGGGGAGGGGGAGAAGGGAGGGGGCATGCACATTAATAAAATGGCAAAGGATAGCTCTAAGACACCCTCCCCCACCCCAGTTCGACCACACTCCTGGTGCCACCTGCTCACCTTTTTTGGGCACTTTAAGGAGCCTTGTTGTATGTGAATAACTGTCAAAAAATCGATTTGTTGTTTGTAAAAATCCTTTGTAGTTTTCTAAACTAGAAAAAGTTTACTGCCACCAAACTGAACCGCAGGGAGTACCAAAATTAGAGGGCTATAAAAGTGGCTGCATGCCCCACGAAGTCCCCATCGTATACAGCCTTCTCTGTTAAAAATATAGTTTTCCTTTCATTTGTTTCGTTTTTATGACTTTTTAATCCCTTAAGTTGGCTACCTTGTGAAAGCTTTAAGTTGGGTATCTTTTTCTGTTTTTTGTACAGAGAGTTCAGTCATTGTTTGTTGTTGTTTTGGCGCTAATATTTTGTTTACAGCGAATAATTGTGTGATTGAGTTTCTTATTATGTACATGAGTTTCTTATTCACTTGAAAGCAATGGGAAGAATTAAGGATTTCGGTGTTAAAGAACGTAAATTTTATGGGAACAGTTTCACCAATTGGATTAACTCTGCTAATACTGAAATACCATGTGATATAACACATTAATCATCTTCAACTACTCCAAGTGCTTCGAAGTAAAACTGAAATATTTGGACAATGGGCTTGACAGTATTAATGCTGATTGAGACGCCAAATATTTATTCAGGTTGTGTTATTGTTAAATTGTCTGCTCCATCTGAACTATGCAATGTAAGGAACGTGGCAATAGTGATGTGAAGGTAGTTGAGAAGATATGT
Organism: Schistocerca gregaria; assembly: GCF_023897955.1. NCBI lineage: Eukaryota > Metazoa > Arthropoda > Insecta > Orthoptera > Acrididae > Schistocerca > Schistocerca gregaria. The sequence continues at coordinate 874,044,006 of NC_064922.1, forward strand.
GCTAGAAGAGGTTTTGCCTCAAAATTAAGAATTGTTTGTAATTATTGTAATTTAAGCGAATGTGTCTATATTTATGGCTTACCTAAACAGAGACTTTATAACACAAATATTTAACTTGCTTGTGCTATGAAGTGTATAGGCAAAGGATACAGAAGTGCGCAAAGTTTCTGTGCTCTTATAGGCTAACCCCCCCCCCCCTCCCCCCTCTTTACGAGATTTTACAGGTACAATAAAATTATTCTTCGGACTTTAGAAGAAGTAGCAAATGCTAGTATGCTGTTCATGAAAGTGTAGACATGAATGACAGCAATACGTGGTATGTCTGCAGCCCTCGAAGCATCCTGGCAACAAAAAGGCTACAGTTCGCTAAATGATGTAGTGGCAGCTATCTCCTTGGGCAATGGTAAATTGATTGATGTGGAATTTTTCACCAAGTACTGTCATGGGTGTACTAGTGAAAATGAAAATCATAAATGTTTGGTTAATTTAGTGCTTATAGTGGAGGGATGGAATCTGGAGGTGAAGATATTTCACAGGTCAGTGCAGAAATATGGTGTGATGTACACATCTTACCTAGGAGATGGAGACTCAAAAGGATACCAAAAAGTTTGTGAATACAAACCTTATGCTGACAAAAAATTGAAAAAATGTAATGTTCTGGACTTGTCCAGAAAACGTAAGGTTCAAGATTGAGGAACTTGAAGAGGAATTTTAAGGGAAAGAAATTAGCTGATGGTAAGTGCATTAGTGGATGTGGTCAGCTTACAGATGAAGAAATAGCCAGGTTGAAGTACTCTTATGGAAAAGCCATAAGACAAAATAAAAATGACCTTGAAGAAATGAAAAAGGTAGTGTGGGCTATCTTCTTTCGTAATTCCTCCACAGATGACAACCCATGTGATGCACTCACCCCACTTGGCAGTGATTCATAATGCAGGTACCAGAGGGCTGTTACTCAAGGTGACAACCATAAAAACTATAAATATTGTTTGCCATTTGCTATAACGGACGTTATAAAACCTATTCATAGGGATCTTAGTGACACAGGATTATTAGAGTAATGTTTACAGGGTAACACTCAAAAACCAAATGAAAGTTTCAACAGTTGTATATGGGAATGGATATTAAAAACTGTTCCAGTAAGACGAAATACTTTAAAAATAGGTGTGCTAGATGTTGTTCTATGTTTCAACGACGGTGCAGCGTTAAGGCGTAATATTATGGAATTAATGGGAGTGCCTGCTGGACTAAATATGCATAGTGCTCTAATAGCCATTGATCGAAGGAGACTCTTTGAAGCAGATTTGGAAACCACTAAATAACCAAGAATAAGAAGAAGTGTGAAAAGGGAAGGGAGGAAGAACAACACAGGAAACAAGATGAATATGGACCTGGGATGCATTAGTACTATGCAAGCTTAGTAGAAAAACCAAATTTTAACTTTAACTTGAATTTCCCGAAAGTTAAATTATTTCATGTTCTGGTACACTTTGGCTGAAAACTATTGAAGACAGAGATCTGAAAAGTTGTATGCTGTCTCAAAACGTGGTTAACTAAAAAGTAGACTACTCTTGTGACTTAAATTTGAAAATAAAATGCTTTTTTGAAGAAAAACCCTGAATTCATTTCCAAATGTTTTTATAATCATATACAAAACTTTTTGGACCACAATTTATGACAGTACCATGTTTTAAATAGTCTGCTTTAAATATAATAGTGTAAAAAAGATACAGGAGAAAAATTAACCTTTTACTTTGTTCATATTTTGAGTAATGTGTACCTATTATTTACATAAATAATTAGTATGGTATTTTTCACTTGCAATAAAAAAATACAATTTTAAAAAAGCGTGAGAGTTAAAGTTGTGGTTCATACATAAAAATGTTCCCAAAATATGTCTTAAAAGATGGTAGGCATTGTATGGACTTACTAATCTTATTCTTTGAGTTACACTGTTTAGATTACTGAGAGTTTTTTCAAGGTTCGCACTGGTATTGACGGACCAGTCCTCTTACAAATCGTTCTTCCACAAACGCACCCATCTGCTGATACCTACCCGGGGGCGGGAAGGGCAACCCATTCGACGCTCTTCAGATTTTGCATGCGAATACGGAAAAGTCCCTAGCAAAGGTGCGCAGGTGGTACCAAAGATGTTGCTTGGACGACAAATCAAGCCACTGAAACAATAAAACCTTTCATAGCAATTATTTCCGATTCCTTTACTTTCAGAATATTATAGTGTAACAGGAAATGGTGCATAATGGTTCAAGCCTTATATCTAGCAGGCATGTGTTAAGCTATCAGATATCATGCAACTGGGAACTAATTACATGTGGAGTCCCACAAGGTTCCATCTCAGGACCCTCACTTTTTCTTGTGTACATCAATGACCCTTCATCAGTAATATTACCAAATGCGAAGTTTGTTTTGTTTGCTGATGATGTAAACATTGCAATAAACAGAAAATCAAGTGTAGTCTTAGAAAGATCGGCTAATAAAATATTTGTGGACATTAATCACTGGTTCTTAGCCAATTCTATGTCACTAAACTCTGAAAAAACATACTACATGCAGTTCAGAAGTTGTAAGGGGTGTCCCACGAGTATATGCCTAACATATGATTACAAGCAGATAGAATAACTGGACAGTGTTAAATTCTTGGGACTTCAGCTTGATCATAAATTCAACTTTGAAGAGCACACCACAGAACTTCTGAAGCATCTAAACAAATTCCTATTTTCAATGTGAATTCCGTTAGACATAGGGTATATAAAAATGAAAAAGCTGGCACACTAAGCCAGCTTTCACTCCATAATGAAATATGGGATTATTTTTCTGGTTATACACCAAACCAACCTAAAGTTTTCTGGCCACAAAAAAATGCAGTAACAGTGACATGTGGTGTGAATTCCATAACATCCTGCAGAGGTCTGTTTACGAAACTAGGGAGACGAACTACCACTTCCCAATATATTTATTCCCTAATGAAATTTGTCGTTAAAAATGTATCACTTTTTCAAACCAACAGCTTAGTTCATGGAATCAATACCAAAAATGAGAATAATCTTCACAAGGACTCAAAGCCACTTACTTTTCAACATATATATATATATATATATATATATATATATATATATATATATATATATATATATAAAGTACAATCTAACTTCTTAACTTCTGCACCATTTCAGTGCAGTGATGTGTTCATTGTAATTAAGTATTGTAGTGGTTCTATTATATGTTTATTACCTTGTAAATAAAAACCTTTTCATCAAATTTTAAATTCAGTGCATAAATGAGCTCTTAGAAAATGAGTGTCGGAAAATGATCCTTTCATAAGATGTTTATTAAAAAATGAATAAAATGACGACCATTTCACATGGACCTGTGGAAAGTACATTAGCTTTTTTGTTCTTGTTGTAAATATTTGCCATGTATTATTGTTTTTGTGACATGTTCTACATCCTGGACGATCTCACTAAGAGCCAGTTGGAATGAAAGTAAATCTAATCTAATGGATATGAATGGATGCAGGTCATCATACAGGATGCTTTCGTACATGTCACCTGTCAAAGTCGTACCTAAACGTATCAGGGGACCCATATCACTCCAACTGCACACGCCCCATACCATTACAGAGGCTCCACCAGCTTGAACAGCCCCCTGCTGACATGCAGGATCCATCGATTCGAAGTTATCTCCATCCATACAAGTCTATCTGCTGGATAAATTTTAAAACTAGACTCGTCCGACGATGCAGCATGTTTCCAGTCACTAAAAGTTCAATGTCGCTGCTGACTGGCCCAGGCGAGGCGTAAAGCTCTTTGTCGTGCAGTCATCAGCAGTGCAGGAGTGGGCCTTTGGCTCCGAAAGTCCATATCTATGACATTTCGTTGAATGGTTCGCAAGCTGACACTTCTGTCACGTTGAACGTTTCTCTTCACTCGTTGTTGGTTCCGTTCTTGCAGGATTTTTTTTCCGGCTGCAGCGATTTCAGAGATTTGATGTTTTATCGGATTCCTGATATTCATGGTACACTTGTGAAATGGTCATATGGGAAAATTCCCACTTCATCGCTACCTCAGAGATGCTGTGCCCCATGGCTCGCGCGCCCAGTATAACACTTCGTTCAAACTCACTTAAATCTTGATAACCTGCAATTGGGGAAACAGTAAGCGATCTAACAACTGTGCCAGACATTTGCTGTTATACATAGGCGTTGCCGACCGTAGTGCCGTCTTCTGCCTGTTTACATATCTCTGCATTTCAATACACATGCTTATACAGGTTTCTTTGGGCTTAAGTGTAATATTGGCCGTTGTCCTTGTGATGGAATCGCACACTCAGTCTCACTTACGTCTTCTTATACCTCCTCAGAATTTGTTCGTAAACACTCGTCCTAATTGTAACACTTTCACCTTTCTTTTCAATTTTCTTGTGTCCTCGTTGTTTTCGTATAGGTAACAGGTAAGTCTGTTCTTATACTGAAGCTTACTTTGCTTTTTATGTCCACCCCAATAGCTGAGAGGCAAAAAATTACGCAGTGATTTGGTTAATGGGCAAATATACAAGTTACGTGTATAACAATACTGGGAGCGATGAACATATTGAATACAAGATGTATATGGAAAATGAATTCGAGAAAACTCTTAAGTATCAGAATCACAATAAGAAATGTGGTAACATGCTCTGAATTGTCTTCAACAGAATGAATATAGGTTAGAAACTGGATTCCTCATAGACAGAGGATGGGCTGGGTCACGTTCCCGACCCTACCCTAACCTCACCTTCAAGTCACACATGAAAAATAAATCAGTAGTACACCAGATACAAGAATATGACAGCAAACATCTGGTGTATATTATAAAGAAAGATCTTGAACTCCCTAAGGATGCGTTTAGAAAGCTGGAACTGACAAAAATAACAAGACAGTGAATTATTTTGTGATGTCGCTGTTTGGGACTGCTCTTCTGTCCACGTAATTTACCCTGGAAGAAACACACATCAAGGATTCACTGAATGATTAATTTGGGTGTGGGAAATGATGATGATGAACCTCAGGCTACAGAAGAAGAAAATGTGCATGCTGGACTGCCAGTTGAAGGTGACAGTGAAGGTGCTAAATATGTGCTACTGGTAAAGACTGAATATGATTCCTCATTCTTTGAATGCTGTAATTTATGACTGCAAGTATCTGTCACCTTATTTACGTAATTTCATTGTAAGCTAGCCATTTTTGTTACTGTTTTTGTGGAATAAAAAAAGCATTCCGTAAAAAAAATTGGCGGATTGCTGTCCTACTGCCCCGGGTTCGATTCCCGGCTTGGTCGGAGATTTTCTCCGCTCGGGGACTGGATGTTGTGTTGTCTTTATCATCATTTTATCCCCATCTTGCGCGCAGGTCGCCCAATGTGACGTCGAATGTAATAAGGTCTGCACCAAGTCGGCCCGACCTGCCCCACAAGGGGCCTCCTGGCCCATGACACCAAACGCTCATTTCCATTTTCCATTTCTTTTTATCTGTACATATGTGTTGATTTCCTTCATATGTTCAAGTTATAATAAGATTGTATCGTGCATTAAATACATTCAAAATTTTCGATTATTTACTCTGGATATAACGCGTGACTGCTCGACTAGTACTAAAACACATTATTTGATATGTTGAAGAAACGGATCACTGTTTTGTGGGCGGGGAGAAGTGCAAACGAATGTCCTGAGTGTCGCTAAACTCGCTAAAGTCGTAAGCAACAGAACACAATGACAATTAAATTCAACAACGTCTACAGAAGAATTCACTATGAAATCTCCTCCTAAATTTTTGTTCAATAGTAGATAGATAAGACTAAATCAACATAAAATAAATACATAGATTACTTCTAGAAAAAGGACTTGCTAAAGTGCTATGGAAATGTCCCATTGTAGACAAAAGTTAAAGTTCCATACTGAATTTCACCTTAACACGTAATTGCTATTCCTACTATGTACAAGATTATGTACATGTGGCTCCAATAGCGAGACAATGGTAACTCATATGGCTGGAATGAAAAAAAAAGTTTTTTCCACTACTGGTATTGTTTGTTCCGCTCAACTTCAATATTTCCTGTGACTGATTGATCAATTCATACCGTATAACAAGTGTTTAATACAGGTGTTAAAACTATTAAAATGAATGAAAGGTGCAATAGTCCAGAGTAGCTGTATTTACTGTAGTTGATTAAAGATTCACACAACCTGTTATTAATACTCTGATAATGGGGAAATGATTCTCTGAAAGATATCTTAAAGTATGAGTAAATAGTCTTAATCAAGTAAGACAAAGTTATGCATCTAGATAGAAAACTTTGTATGAGTCACGTACACCCTACAAAGAATGGACCTATTCGTATATAATAAATAAGATTTGCAGTTGCATACCAAAAGATGGTTACTTACAATGTTATTTAATGTGGTATAGGGAGCTATTACAGAAAACCGCAGACTAACTGCTGGTGTGGCTAGGCAATGTTCTCAGAATTCTTCAACTGGTAAAACCATCATCAGGGATGAATGTCCAATCTACAAAAGCGAAGGAATGGAACTAGGAATCAGAAACTGATCCTTGACTAAAAACAGTGAAGCACTAACAAAAATGAAAAAAGAGATGGAGACAGTCTACTCTTTCTGAAATGAGGAAAATGAGAAATTCGCTCAAAAATAAAAGCTCGCATGGAATTAATGGCATTTTCAACAAAGTACTAAAAGCTTGTTCCCAACAGATAAGCAGGATTCTCAGTCACATTCATAGGAGCTCACTGAAATGGGGCGATTTCCAGATAGACTGAATTATGCTATTCTTGAACCATTGAAAAAATGAGGAAAGGTCTGAGATAATAATTACCGCCAATCTCACTTCTGACAGCGTTATCAATATTCTTGGAGAAATAACGTATTCAAGAGTAGCTTCACAAATTTGTAGAAATGAAGTATTAACAAAATGTCAGTTTCGTTTTCAGAAAGGCTTTTCAACATAAAATGCTAAATAGGCTTTCATTGATCAAATAGTACATGCTCTGAATAACTAAACATCACCCACTGGGACTTTCTGTGATCGTTCAAAGGCTTTTGACTGTGTAAATCATGAAATTATTCTAGATAAGCTGAAATATTGTGGTATAACTGGGACAGTACACACATGATGTAATTCATATTTAAGATTGAAATTAACAGTACAGATAGCCTGCAAAAATGAGATGAATCCTCTAACAGGGGGAGCATCAAGAACAGTGTCCCACAAGGTTCAGTCTTAGGTCCCTTGTTGTTCTTAATATGTATTAATGACTTGCTACTCTAGATTCATGACGATTCAAGGCTAGTTCTTTTTATTGATGATAAAAGTACAGTAATCACACAAAACTAACAAGAATTAGCTGAGGAAATCGTAAATAACAACTTTTAGAAAATTACGAAGTGGTCCTCTCCAAATGGACTGACATTAAATTTTGAAAAAACCCAGTATATACAGTTCTGTACAGTAAATGGCATACGACCATTGATAAATGAGCCACTGAGTAGAAGTCTGTTACTAAGGCAGAATATTAAAAATTTCTGGGTGTGTGCATTGATGAGAAATTGAACTAGAAATAACACATTGGTGATCTGCTGAAACATTTGAGTTCAGCTATTTGTGCTATTAGAGGTACTGCAAGTTTTGTTGATAAGCATATCAGTAAACTACTCTAAAATGCCTGTTTTCATTACTACTTTCATATGGCATCATATTTTGGGGTAATTAATCATTAAGAGGAAAAGTATTCGTACCACAAAACTGTGTACTCAGAATAATAACTGGAGCCCACCCAATATCGCCTTGTAGATATTTATTTAAGGAGCTTGGGATATTCAAAGAACCTCCACAATATATATATTCACTTATGAAATTTGTTATAAATAACCTAACCTAATTAAAAAATAATAGCAAAGTGAGTAGCTGGAGCGGTAGAAGAAAGGATTATCTTCGCCATTTTGGGTTAAGTCTGGCTTTGATGTAGAAATGGGTCAATTACGCTGCCATAAACTCTTTGGTCTTTAACCAAATAGAGTCAGCGTCTGACAAATAGCTAACCAGCATTTGAAAACATATTTTAAAAACTACTGAATAAGAACTCCATCTACTCAATAGATGAATTTTTAGTTATGAATAAGTAACTGTAAAAAAGAAAATTAATTATATCGTCTATAGAAACCTTATGTTAAACTTATAGATTATACGACATTACGAAATGTTGTGTTCACGATCTATGGAACAAGTATTAATGTAATGTAATGTAATGTAATGTGACCTGGAACATGTGCCAAAAACGGGACTGACCTGTGTTAAAATGACGAATTGTCTTCATTTTACCAATTAAAATATGTTCTTGTGGGCCTATGTCAAACAATGGACGATGCCCCTTGTAAATTTTATCAAGGAAAATTTTAGGTCCTGGAGTGACTGAAGAATAAAAATAAAAGTTAAAGATGAAAATTGATAAAAACACTGAAAAAATTATTTTTAACTTGTTTTTTATCCCACAGAATGTGTCAAATATAGATACACGGAACAGTTACGCAGCAGCCCATATGAGAACACCGGCGTTTATTCATTTTCCTGTGATGACTAGTAAAGGTTTCGAAATTCACTTTAAACAACATTTCAATGTGAGCAGTTCGAAATGCACACTGACATCTCACGCACGTGATAATCGGCATTCTACTTCAGATCTCCACAGTAACTAGGAGATATTACATAAAGAGAACAAGGGTTATGTTTTAAATTTGTTTGAGTGGATATATATAACAAAATCCATAACGCAGTCCCCTGATAAAACTGTCAACAACCAAACGGAATAATATAGACGCCGAGCTTTATTGGGCAGTTTTGAAGTAAGGGCTCTCAGCATTTAACTAGTGGTTAGCTTAGTACTGTTTTTTACGTTAATATCCATGTTTACTACTGCTGCCGGCCCATATGTAAGTCATCTGATCCATTGAAAGTGCATTTTTTTTAATGTTACAGAAATATATAGCAATTTTTAAAAAATTCGCCTTAATAACATTATCATATTTTGTATCGGTCATGTTCTATTCTTATGCAATACGAACAACTGAGCCTAATAGTTCCTCAGCAGGGCACTAGCAGCGCTCTTCTCTTGTCTTCCGTGTCGCCCGCGTTAGTTAGACTTACTTGTCTCAGTACCCGGACGGCAGCCAGCGCAAGCGCTCCGACAACACTCGACACCTCGTACCTTGTGTTATCAGCCGCTACGATTGCTGTTATACTGGTGACAAACACGCATAAGCCAGTAGGCCTTAGGTAAGTTTACATCCAGCATGATGTCCTTCCTTTCGGTCATTGGTGGCCCCCAAAACGTTAAAAAATTTATCAGTGTACCTTTATACAGTAATTTTATTAGTTTTCATCATTCACTTTTATTTGTGTACTTCAATCACTCCAGGACCCGATATCTTCCTGGATAACATTTCCGTTGCTTGACACAGGCACACATTTTAATCGGCAAAATGCTGACATTTCGTGATTTTAACACAAGGTCAGTCCCGTTTTTGGCAGTAGCTCCAGTTTACATGTGGACTGATCCGTCACCTTTTCATTTTAGTTACTGCTTCACTGTTTCTTAGTCAAGGATCAATTTATGATTTCTAATTCCATTCCTCCGCTTTTACAGACTGTGCATTCACCACTGATGGGGTTTTACCAATTGAAGAAGGCAGAGAACTTTGCTAACCGCTCTAGCTGTTACTCTACGGGTTCTGTAATAGCTCCCTATACCATGTGACATAGCACTGTAAGTAACAGTGTTTTGGAATGAAATAACAAATCCTACTTATTATATACGAATAGGCCCGTTTATTTTCGAGCGAATGTGACCCACACCTAGTTTCCTAACTAGGACAATATTCTCTTCCTTCCTTAAGTTTATTCACTCAGTACTTCGAGATATCTTAGACCTTAATACCGCATTATCAAACTATTAATTTATAAAATTCTGTACAGATACACACTAGAAGATGTAACTGAAAAACAGTTTGTGTGAGTCTCTGATCGACTTTAATAAATACAGTTACAGCAAACTTTTGGACTTTTCATTCAGTTTTATAATTAGTTCAGTTTCATAATTCCTTCAGCTGCAGCTGCCCTAGTTTTAAAATAATCCGTAAACATATTCAGTACGCTTCACTGTACGATCTATTCTATCTTTTTCATAGCGGCACTGATATTTGCTTACTTTCAAATTAATTTGCGATGTGTATGTAAAATGTGTATGTAAAATGAGTCGTTCCACATCATTACGATCTATCATGCAAAATGGGCCATTGAACATGTAACTGATTCTTGTAACTACGAATATTCGTCTCACTAGTTCTTCTTCTTTGTATCATCAGCAGTGATGCACTGATTTCAAATATGTGCAGCATGGAGCATTTTACTTAACATTTGGGTTGTAACAATACTTAAAAATTTAATTTTGCGTAAACGTTTCAGTCTTCTAGTGCTTACAACTGTTAAGCTTTTGTGAAATGTTTATGAATAAACCAATATGGGAGAAAGTCTACGTTAAATGTTTTTCTTATAGCTAAATGTGGAGCTAATGAGCGAAAGCGAAAGTTGTCAAACGTTGTGAAACTAAGTGCTTCAGTTGTTAACACGTAATTCACTGTAATACATCAGAAATAGTATGTTTTCTTACATTACGTTCGTGACTATTATTCCGCTCATAGTAATGAGCGTTCACACGTGTTTCACTACGTGACATATCATTCGTCATCACACATACTTACACATTTCTACATAGTTATGTTCTTCACCAGCGGGGTCCTCACGGTACCTATCATGTGTTCGTATACGTTGGGACGTGCACTTACATCATTCCCATACAACTAATAGTAAATAAGTTATTTAATTTCTCAGCTACCTGTAGTATAGTCAGCTCATCATCCATACATAAACGCAGCATTTGTAGAGTAGATCAAGAGCACACTATTCACCATTTTTATGAAAGTGAGTGCATTTAGACGCAATTCTGGCTAGTGAAGTTAAGTATTTGTCTTTCATGTGTTGGCAGCTTACCATTACAACATGTTGCATTTGCAGACAGTAAAAACTTACCTTCTAAGCATTTTACTTGTCGGAGATTATAAGGAGGAGGTCGTCTAAATTTCAATTCTTTACTTTTTGAAGATCGCACTCGTTTCTCCCCATTTTAGTTGTAGCATCTAGTCATATTACATTTTATTAATCGCAGTTACTTATTTCTAGTGGTTAGTGTAAATACTGTAAATAGCATACTTTTGGATAGCTACTACTGTAATATAGTTATTGTTTTGTACATTTTTTTCTTGCTTCTTTCTTTTTAGTTTATTTCCTTACCCTAGGCCTAAAAATTAATACTTATGTATGCAGAGATTTATTTTCCTTCTGTAGTTACTAATCATTACTTGAACCCACGAGTAGGATACCTTGTCCTACACTTGTTAGACTTACCGCAATAACTTCTTTGTCTTTATGTTGGTATAATCCTCGTATTTTTCATGAACTGGGTTGACCTAAAACATAACAGCCAGGGTGTGGGATAACTGTTGTTTATGTCCTGTATATAGTAGTTGCCACTTAAGATTTAGTTTCTTTAGTTTGGTGGATTTAGAGTGCGTGAGCAGGAGTACCGCCTCTCCCGCTTGAATAGTGTAAGTCCGCCCTAATGCGTGCGTTTTTCTCTTTACTGTCTATGCATCATGAGTTGTTAATACCAGCCTGACCTTTTTTCTAAGATTTCATTTTCGGGCATTAGCGTTAGTGGTTTGAACAACTAGTCAATTTCATTCTTTCCAGACATAAACTCGGTCGGTATGAATCCTTTGAGGCCTTGTGGAAGATTAGTTACTATTATCTGAAACTATGCCAAATATTCTATCCAGTTAGTGAGGAAAGTCTATCCTAATGAAGCCGATGAACCCCTTGACACTCTACGTGGCTTGTTTCTGGGTGGAAGCGTGAAACTAGAGTATGTAATCTGTTGTTCTTTCAAAAAATCTGTCCCCTTGTTACATGTGAAGTTGGAAGGATTATCAGTTAATATTACCACTGGCTTATCAATTCTCGCAAATCATTTATAATCCTTCTCAGAAAAGATGTGGAAGTCACTGTTTTAGTCGCATAATGCGAAGATACTTAGTAAAAACATCCTATACTGCTATTATATATTTCACCCCTACCCTAGCTTGTGATAGGGGCCCAGCTGCGTCTAGAAACACCAATTTCATAGTTTATCAGGAATAATTGGTTATTGTTCTGTTAAACTAGATCTTTTTGGATATTTCACCTTTTGACAAATGACACACATTTTCTTATGACTTCGTGTACCCTGTTCGGACACCAGGAAAATAAAACAACAAGACGATCTTGTCTGTGCACTGTGACACCTCGTAGTATCCCCAAGCATAGTGAGTGAATTTGATGAAGTCATCGATGTATGCATCAGGCAAATATACGTACCACCGGATGATTTCCAGTGTGCTCCTTGGTGGAGAGTGTACTGCTTACTCAGCTCTTCACTGTTATCTTCTTGAAGTCTCCGCTTTACATTCCGCCAGAGTGTATCTTTTTCTGTAATTTACTCATATTTGGACACATCCTAAGGTGACTAAAGTGATATGCTTGGTAGGTGCCATTGTTCATACGAAAAATGCGAAAATCCGAATTTTTTTTCTGTCATCTCGCTGTTCTCCTTTTATGTGTACTGCCTCAAAACTGAACCCTTTCAAGAAAAGACATCAGACGGAAATCAGCATGTGAAACAGTTTGCAGGTTAGTAGGAAGGACAGGGCATGACATTCCGAAAATATTTTGTGTGCTTACTGTTGCAGTAGGTACTGGGAGGTGAAGAATCGTGCACAGGATAGAGTAGCATGGAGAGCTGCATCAAACCAGTCTCTGGACTGAAGACCCAAACAAGTACTCCATAAATAGGTCTGAAACTTACTAAACGCTCAAATTACTGTCAAGGCTTCCAGTTCTTTTATCGAATAAGAGCTTTCAGGTTGTCAGTGTTATACTTGAGAAACTAATCACGCATACGGTAGACTTCACACTCATTTTTCTGATTCGAAATAGGCATGCGTTCAGTCCCTGGAATAATTCATCTGTGCTGAGGCAGAAGTCTTGGCACATATCAGGGTGATGGTACAAGTTAGCATTAAGTAGGGCCTCTTTAACTGCGTCAAAATCTTTCTGACATGGCGCTGCATAACCACATATTCTTTCTCAGTAGGTTAAACGGTGCATCACTGTTCAGCAGATAACTTGGCACGAACTTTATGAACTTTCTGCCTGGATAGGCAAATATATATTAGATACGTTACGTATGTAGATTGTGGACAGTTGCGAATGTGGGTCCACAGGGAAGCGTGGAAGGGATAAGTCCCTGCAGTCGCGCTATTCTGTTACTGCGACCGATCGGTGTTTTCCGTCTGCGTCTGTAGAGCAGTGTTACTGTTGCCAGCTACCTCGACTATACGGAATACTGTGCGTTCCTGCAGAAACCTTGGTCCACTTTCCTAGCCTGTCTGCTTTGCATTTGTCCAGTATTCACTGACCTGAACTGATTACGTGTTTCGTTATTTCGTCGCCTACTATCTATATTACCTTGCCACTGGCTGTAAGAATGTCTGTTATCGTGATTGGGTGAATGCCGGTGACTAGGGTTGCATCTACGGTCTCCTTTGCTGCAGCAATGACGATTTCCTTAATGGTCATTAATTCTATACCTATAGTCTTGTGGCGGAACGTGTGGATGTTAACTGTGGCCATTGTTATTGTTATTACTGTGGGATTGTGCATTTCCGTTACTTTGAAAAGTCAGTACAACACTCGAGTTACTTCTTTGGCCTCGATTGTCCTCGTAAATCAAACCACTAGAGACCAGTATGTAAAGAAAGTATTCCGAGTCTATTTCCGGCACAGTAACTAGCTTTTCCCCAACATGAAGTGGCAATCGACCTTTCATGATTGTCAGCACATCCACATGGAATATGGGTTTGTTCAAATATCTTGTTTTGTTACCATATTAAACAAAATATTTTCTTAATCCTCCGTGTTTGCCATTTAATGGTTTGGAGTCAAATATTTCACCCTGTAATCGTTCTTGAAAACCGTCGACGAAAATTTGTCCAAAAGGGCCTGCTCGAATTGGTCGTACATCCATCTGTCTGCTACATCTGCAGCACAGTTAAAGGCGTCACCTTGAGTAAACCCCTCCACGCAGCACATTCTTTTGTTGTAAAGACCACTACGGATCAGTACATTACGAAACGCTATTATGAATATGACTCGGTGTACCTTTTTCGACTCTGCACTAAGCACCTAAACTGCTGTTTCAAGAGGCTTTCATCAGCTAATATCGACAAAATATAAGATTCTGCTCCCGGTGTGTATACCAGTGACAAGTGTTATTGTGTGTGGTAATTTTATTCGTCATTAACGGTGTAAACTGCTTATATGTGAGGGAATTTCTCTAGTTAATGTCACGAATTTGCAAGGGTGAAGAGTTATCCTCTCGTCTGCCTAGCAAACACTCAGGTATGGTTCCTGGGTAATTGTCTTTATTCCGTTCGAACTGGTCGTATCAACGTTAAATTCCGAGCTAGTGTCTTGCACAGCGCTTTTGATATCGATGTCTAACTTACCAGCAATGTTCTTCTCTTTCTCGGACCTCAACATTGCCATCTGCTCGTCGTAAGTTCTGTGCTGTGTTGTCACTACCAAACACGCCTACTCCTGCAGATCGTTCAATTCCTTTCCATCGCAACTAACACGCTTTTCTGTAAGCTTTATAAATAGGACCTGCTCTGACAGTATTTGTAACTTGTCAGAAAAATCTTCTTAAACTGCTTGCAGTTCAGAAACTTCTGTCAGAACTCCCGTCACAGTTTTTGCTTATTCATCACGCGCAGTTTGCAAATTTTCTTGCTTCGCAGATTGCTCATTTAACCTAGTTCTAGTTTTCTTTCGTTCTTCTAATATTTGCGAATACTTTCAATCGAAATTTGTATTAAGATTTGTACATTATTGTGATGACTACCTGACGTTAACTGTATTGGAGGAGATCTCAGAATCTAAACACTGTTGTTCTTGTTACAGAATTTATTCTCACAAATCAAATAAAAATGCACAATGATTACCAGTTACAGCGAAATTAAGTCGCCATCTTCCTATCATTTGTATACAAAAAATGATCTGAAGGTGGCACTTTAATTTCGCTGAAATTAGTCATAACTGTGTATTGTTATGCGATCTGTGCCAATTTCTAATAAGAACAACCGTGTTTAGATTCTGGGCTTATAATCATTACAAAAATTTAAATCTGTAGACTATTTATGTACAAAAAATGATTTGAAGATGGCGCTTTAATTCGCCGAAACTAGTCGTCATTGTGTGTTTTTATGCGATCTGGTCGAATAAACTTCTGTAATAAGAAATATTTGTAAATTTGTAATCGAATTTTTCAAACATTTCCTTCAGAAAATGCATCGTCCCATTTGCGCTGTTCGTGTGATCTGAGGTAATGTTTCCTATGTTAATGATCCTGCTCCGCTCATAAACTTCCCTGTTCGCGCACGATATCAGACTATCTGAAATTTCCTATTGCTCCGCGATACCTCTTTCACAGGTGCTCTGTGAAAAAATACTTTCGGATGTTGACTGGTGCTAATTCGTCCATAACCTGCATTGAAATATTACCTCGAAAAATTCTGTCGTTTACACTTCGCGTTAAATCCATATCGCGACCGGTTTTAATTGTATCTTCATTATGACGTACCATATAGACTGTTCTCATAACCACATCCACATTTACTTCTTGAGTCCGTTTATTTGCAATATTTACACTATTTCCTTCAATTTTTCCTAGTTCCATTTTTAACAGCGAAACAGATGTTACGTCGTGAAAATATTGGTGAGAGTCGTAATTAGTGTTCACAAACGCGGTATTCTATACAACATGGCTGCTACTTTATACGAGAATGCTCTGTGCAGCACAGGGCTGCTAACACAGAATACTATGCTCTACGTAATGTTGCCACAAGAACTACTATGAAGAAAAAGCCTGTTCTTACCGTTGGCTACAATAGCACGTCGTTTGACTACAGGCGAAGAAATATCAAGCTTTCATCTTAGCTTAAATGATGGCACCTTATTCATTTGCCTTTTCACATATTACTTATCTTTTATTATAATTTTGTAAAAACCTTGTTTCCCCTCTCTTCTCTCCTTACTGATTTCTCCTTACTTATTTTATTCCACTGCCATTTTTACTATGTAACCGGAAAGAACATTTCCGACCATTACTACATTAATAATCGTTTTACTAATCAGTCTTTTTACAAACACGTATGTGACTACAGTTACACTTTGTGAGGTAGCCACGTATAATACAGTATATTAAGCTAATAACAAAAATACTCTTTTTTTACGCAAAATTACGAGGCGATGGGAAGTCATTTATCTTGAAAAGTATTATATTTGGTTCATTGACGCACTCACACAGTCCGGTATTCGTAACTATTATAATTTGGCGACTTTTCTCTTTTGGTTTCTTGCGTCTCTTTGTGCGGTTTATTATGTCGCCACCCCTTTCAACCTTTTTTCTCATATTAGCCGTAATGGACGCTAATGTTGTTAAGTCTTCTTGACTTAGAAGTGACTTGATGTTGTTGCTGTTGTGGTCTTAAGTCCGAAGACTGGTTTGATGCAGTTCTCCATGCTGCTCTATCCTCTGCAAGCCTCTTCATCTCCGAATAACTACTGCAACCTACATCCTTCTGAATTTGCTTAGCGTATTCATCCCTCTACGATTCCCCCCCACCACACACACACACACACACACACACACACACACACACACACACACACACACACTTCCCTCCAGTATTAAACTGGTGATCCCTTAATATCTTAGAATATGTCCTACCTTCTTCTAGTCGGGTTGTGCCACAAATGTCTTTATCTCCAATTTCTATTCACTACTTCCTCATTAGATACGTCATCTACCTATCTAATTTTCAGCATTCTTCTGCAGCACCACATTTCAAAAGTTTCTTTTCTCTTTCTATGTAAACCGTTTATCATCCATGTTTCACTTCAATACGTCACTCAATCCATACAAATTCTTTCAGAAAAGACTTCCTGATGCTTAGATTTAAACCTGATGTCAACAAATTTCTCTTTTTCAATAAACGCTTCTCCTGTAATTGTCAGTTTGCATCGTCTGTGCTTCAGCCATCATCAGTTATTTTGTAGCCCAAATAACAATATTCATCTGCTACTTTAAGTATCTCTTTTCCTAATCTAATTCCGTCAGCATCATCTGATCTAATTCGACTACATTCCATTATCCTTGTTTTGCTTTTGTTGATGTTCATCTTATATCCACCTTCCAGACACTGTCAATTTCGTTCAACTGCTCTTCCAAGTTCTTTACTGTCTCTGACAGAATTAAGACGTCTTCGGCAACCTCAAAGTTTTATATCTTCTCCCTGGACTTTAACTGATATTCCAATTTTTTCTTTTGTTTGCTGCACTGCTTCCTCAGTGTACAGATCGAATAACATCTGTTTCACTCCGTTCTCAACCACTGCTTCCCTTTCATGTTCCTCTGCATTTACATAACTGCTGTCTGGTTTCTGTAAATGTTGTAAATAGCGTTTCGCTCTCTGTATTTTACTCCTACTACTCTCATAATTTCAACGAGTATTCGAGCCAAGATTGTCAAAAGCTTTCTCTAAGTCTACAAATGCTATAAACGTAAGTTTGCCTTTCTTTAATCTACATTCTGTGAGACGTTGCAAGCTCAGTATTGCCTCGTGTGTTGCTACATTTCTCCGGAATCGAAACTGATCTTCCCACAGATCGACTTCTGTGAGTTTCTCCATTCTTCTGTAAAGAATGAGTTAGTATTTTGTAACCATGACTTACCTAATTAAAGGTTCGGTAATATTCACACATGTCTGCACCTGTTTTCTTTGGACTTTGAATTATTATATTCTTCTTGAAATCTAGCGGTATTTCGCCTGTTTCATACATCTCGCTCATCGTATGGAAGGGTTTTGTCTCTCCCAAGGCTATCAGTAGTTCTAATGGAATGTCGTCTACTCACGGGGCCTTGTTTCGAGTAGGTCTTTGAGTGATCTCTCAAATGTTTCTCGCAATACCATATTTCCCATCTCATTTATGTCCTACATTTCTATAATACTACCCTCATGTACACCTCCCTTGCATATACCTTCTATCTACTGCTTCCACCTTTCAGTTTTCCCTTCTTTGCTTAGGGCTGGTTTTCTGGCCGAGCTCTTGATATACATACGGCTTCTCCTCTTTTCTCCAAAGGTCTCTTTAATTCTCCTGTATGCTGTATCTATCTTTTCCCTCGCAATATATGCTTATAAATCCTCAAATTTGTCCTCTAGCCATTACTGCTTAGCCATTTTGCGCTTACTGTTAATCTCGTTTATTAGAAGTTATTCCCTTTAGTCTGCTTCATTTACTGCACTTTTTATATTTTTTTCCTTTCATCAATTAAATTCAATACATCTTGTTATCCTGGGATTTCTACTGGGCTTTCTGTTTTTACCTATTTGATCCTCTGTTGCCTTCACTATTTCATCTCTTAAAGCTACCCATTTTTATTCTGCTGTATTCCTTTCTCCTGTTCTAGTCAATCGTTCCCTAATGCTCCGTCTGATACTCAAAAGAACCTCTAGTTCTTTCAGCTGATCCAAGTCCCATCTCCTTAGTTTTCTTCAGTTTTAATCTACAGTTCATAATAAAATGTGATCAGACTCAACATCTGCCCCTGGAAATGGCTTACTTTAAAATTCGGTTCAGAAATCTGTCTTACAATTATACAATCAGTGTGGAATCTTCCACTGTCTGCAGGTCTCTTCCATGTATGCAACCTTCTTTTATGATTCTCAACTAAGTGTCAGGGCTTATTCAATTATACTCTGTGCAAAATTCTACCAGGCGGTTTCTTATTTTATTACTCATCCCCAGTCCATGTTCATCTACTTCTTATCCTTTTCTTCCTTTTCCTTCTATCGAAGTCCAGTCCCCCCATCACTATTACATTTTCGTCTCCCTTAAGTATATGGATAATTTTATCTCATCATACATCTCTTCAATCTCTTCCTCTGTAGAGCTAGGTGACATATAAACTTGTAATATTGTGGTGAGTGTGGGACGTCTATCAAGGCTACAATAATGCGTTCACTATATTGTTCCAGTAGCTTATCCGTATTTCTAGGTTGTTGTTTGCTATTAAACCTACACCTGCATTACTCTTGATTTTGTACTTATAACCCTGCATTCACATGACCAGAAGTTCTTTTCCTCCTGCCACGTAACTTAGCTAATTCCAACTATATGTAACTTTAACCTATTCATTAACCTTCTTAAATTTTCTAACCTACCTGCCCGATTAAGTGACCTAACATTCTACGTTCCGACCCGTAGAACGCCAGCTTTGTTTCTGCTCATGACATCCTACTGAGTAATACCTGCCCGGAGATCCGAATGGGGGACTATTTTACTTCCGGAATATTTTACCCAAGGAGACGCCATCATCGTTTAAGCATACAGTAGAGCCCCGGGGAAGAATTACGGCTGTAGTTTCGCCTTTCAAAATGGTTCAAATGGCTCTGAGCACTATGGGACTTAACATCTGAGGTCATCAGTCCCGTAAAACGTAGAACTACTTAAACCTAACTTACCTAAGGACGTCACACATCCATGCCCGAGGTAGGATTCGAACGTGCTGCCGCAGCAGCAGCGCTGTTCCGGACTGAAGCGCCTAGAATCGCTCGGCCACAGCAGCCAGCTTTGCCCTTTCTTGCAGCCGTTCACATTACCAGCACAGCAAGGCCGCTTCGGTTGTTGTTACAAGACCAGATCAATCATCCAGATTATTACCCCTGCAACTACTGAAAGGGCTGCTGCCCCTCTTCAAGAGCTACACGTTTGTCCTGCCTCTCAATAGATACCTCTCCGTTGTGCTTGCACCTACGGTACCCTATTTGTATTGTTGAGGCACACAAGCCGTGGTTCGTGAACTGATATTTTATTAGGTGATAAATAAATCCAGATACTTCTGTGTTTCATACCATATATTTGCGTGTGGATTACATTACATGCAGCTTAGTTTTCTGCTACAAATCAAGAGGATTGTACAGCTAGTACTTTTCGGGGAAAAAAAACAAGACTATCTCCAAAACAAGATCGTAAAACTTCGTTTACTTTCACGTCAATGATTCTCTGGAAACTTCAGTGAATAGACTGTTATTTTTACACAAGTCGCAGTCAGTTTCTCCAATTAACACAAACTTCCTTTACAAATTTTTAAAAATGATCTCGTCTTCTTTACAAGTTTTTTTATGGCCTACTAACAAGGGGAGGCCACAACGTTGGAGTCACGGGTTTACTTCAAACTTTCTAGGCCATTAAAACAACACGATGTGCAGATAGTAAGGTGCACTACTCTGGCAATTCCGAGAAAATCGCAAGAGAAATTTTATGCGTCCATTATGTGGCTCATGTATCTGAGAGTAGGCGTCAGACGTTAGTCCATGGTGGTCAAGTGATTAGCGTTCGAGCTTTGTAGGAAGAACCTACATGAGACAACAGTTAGATTCCCTCTGAGACTGTTACTGATCTACTTTTTTCATCACTGGCCATATTATGTAATTTATGATATTTGACACGTAATATTAGGAAAACAACGTGTATATTTGCATGAAGTTTCAGTTTATGTTTTCCATATCTGTCTGACAAATACCATCCTGCAACGTATTGTCGAGAGCATATCCGACGAGTAATTGTACATTACTCTTGTAACCTGGCACTTTGTGACTTACTACATCACTGACTACGAATAACGTCATTCGCGACGTTATTTGTCGAGGTTTGACTTGTGCTTTCCAAGTCTGTCCCTCATATGAGAAAATCTAATTACGTATAGTAAATAATCAAATAACACATGAAATTCACTACAACTTCTTGAAAATGAAGGTGGTTTTTGTTTCATTATAATACCTCTCAAATGTCACATCAATTACTGTGACCAGTGTTGAAAAATTCTAACCGTCACATCGAACAAGACATTTTGTAAAGCGCGAACGCAGACCACTTTTTTAATCTCATTTTGTTCGATATTGTTCGTGGCACTCGTTCGGGGCGGGCTTCCCCTGACACCCGTTCACTTTCATTGACGAGCCATTCACTAATTTTTAATTGCAGAGGGCAGCTGACCCTCTGACCGAACACGCTGAGCTACCGTGCCAGCACATGACCACAGTGCCTTCTTACTGCTGACAGCTTCGCACAGATAAATCACTTGAAAAATAGACGCGATTTTCTGGGAATTGCCAGAGTAATAGCATCTCACTACTTGCACATTGTTGTTCTAATGGCCTACTAAACACGTACAAAGTCTGAAGTAAATCTGTGAACCCAACGTCGTGGCATCCCCTTGTAAGTAACATCACAGCACTCATCACAGAGCAGCGAGAGAGAGCAGGGATGACAAAGCATAAGCACCATTTTCTGCTTCGGGTCATTTTCAGATTTCGTCGAATTGTTTTCACCTATTCCTAGCGGTTCCACTCTGTATACCAGAGCAAATATTGCGGTAACACCACACTCCAAACGAATGAGAAAGTGTTCAGTGGAGTTGCAGTCCAGTGATGTATTATTGTAGGCTTGAATCGTCTGCAGGGGTTGGGGTATCAGCAGTGTCAAAGGTTGTCCAGAACATCGTCCCATTGTAGTCCCATAGCTAACTGCCTTTTGCGACGGCGAAATGCGTGAAAAGCGAAGGGAAGGGATGGTTTCATCACGTCCTTTATGACAACTGAGGCCTTCTCGTGTTGTATGACGATGGTATCTGTTCTTTCGGACATGTCCAAAAGAACAGATATCATCCGTGACCTTAGAATGAAATAATTAAATCAAGACCCTAAGCTGTCGACAGGCGTTGATATGCATTAACGGGGACAGTTGAAAACGTGTGCCCTGACCGAGACTCGAAGCCGGAAGCTCCTGCTTACATGGCAGACGCTCTATCCATCTCAGCCATTGAGGGCACAGATAATAGTGCGACTACAGGGATTTAGCCCTTGCACGCTCCCCGTGAGACCCACATTCCCAACTTAATGTCCACACACTACATTCGTTGTGGCCCTGCCCATTACACTCATTACTCGCGGCAGACAATCTTACAGAGCCCCGTAAGAATTCGGGCAATGCATGTGCATCCAGCACAGAAGAAGAAGATCAATGACCGGTCAGCCTTAACTATATGAAGACGGTATCTGGCTCAGATGGATAGAGCGCCTGCCATGCAAGCAGGAGATCCAGGGTTCGAGTCCCGGTCGGGGCACACATTTACAACTGTCCCCGTTAACGTGTATTAACGCCCGTCGACAGCTTGGGGTCTCGATGTAATTATCATTTCATTCTCGTGTTGTTTCTGAGCAACAGTGTGTCCGAAATGTTTTCCTCTGCCACCCATATGAAAACTGCGTGATTTCAACGCTGAGTGCCACGGTTCTGGCCCCCATCGCAGAGGTGTCATGGGACGACGGGGTGAGATACGGGTAAGGGGACTTGTGCCGATTTTCCCATGGTGTGACACGTTGGACAGAACTGTGGTGAAATTTGGTGCCTATATTATTTCATTAACCACTTTGTACCGCATGTGAACTTATGTTTTCTTTTATTATTATTCAGATTTTAACACCTTGATGTTCGAAGCGTCACCGAGCACCGAGCCCGAGGGTGACTCGCAGGGGGCCACGGTTTTGCACCATAACAGTGAAAAGTTGTAGGCAAGGTAGAGCCAAATTTCCATCTTCTGTGTCGGAACTGGAGAAAATAACGCGGCTTTCAGAAAAGTGACCATTTAATTTTGTTGCTCAGCATAGTTTAATAACTAAGAAATGAGTGCTACACAAACAATATGAGTTAGTTTAGCGCATCTGTTACTCACTAATTCTGAGAGCAGGAAGTTTTTCATGGCATTATTTGTGCTGGTGTTTTCTCATGTATCGCCTGTTTTCCTCGCCAAATACTACTTCATTTTATTCCAAATCAGTGACTCTAATTCGTACTTGGTATAAGGCTGATAATGTCTAATGAGTGAAATCATGGACTTTATTTCCATTATTACTATTTGTATCAGAAGTCCGTCTCATACAAAATACCAATCTTGATGTAAACTATTGGCATAAGCCCTCAGAAGCTTTTGATAAATGGTGAATCCCAAATTGCTTAGATAATCATCGTAGCAGATCGTTACTTACCTACTGTCATTTATTTGTGCTTCACTGTTGCTATTTGAGTGTACATATGGCCATTTTGCCATTTACTATTTGAGTGTACATATGGCCATTTTGCCATTTACTTCATCGAAATATAGATTAAACAATTGCGTGAAAGTTTACACCACTGTGTCACATCCTTTTTAATCTAAGCACTTCGTTCTTGGTCTTCCACTCTTATTGTTCCATCTTAGTTCTTGTTGATACTCTATATTAATCGTCTTTCCCTGTAGCTTACACCTATTTTTCTCAGATTTACGTACATCTTAGACCATTTTACATTGTCGAATGCTTTCTCCACGTAGACAAATCTAATGAAAGTCTCTTGATTTTTCTTCAGTCTTGCTTCCATTATCAGCCGAAACGTCAGAACCGCCTCTCTGGTACCTTTCACCTTTGCTAAAATCAAATTGATCGTCTTCTAACAGCTCATCCGTTTTTTTTTCAAATCTTCTTTATATTATTATTGTCCCTAACTTGGCTGCGTGAGCTGTTAAAATGATTGCGCGATAATTCCTGCACTTGTGGATGCGTGAGCTGTTAAACTGACTGCGCGATAATTCCCGCACTTGTCGGCTCTTGCTATTGTGTGGACGGAAAATTGGAAATTTGTGGCAAGGACTATGGTACCAAACTGCTGAGGTCATCAATCCCTAGGCTTACGCACTACTTAATCCAACTTAAACTAACTGACGCTAAGGAGAACACACACACACATGCCCGAGGGAGGAGAGCCGCGCGGCTACCCCTCGCGGCTTGTGTGGATGATTTTTTCCCGAAAGTCAGATGGTATATCGTCAATTTCATATTCTACACACCAACGTGAACAGTCGTTTCTTTGTCATGTCCACCAACGATTTGAGAAATTTCGATGGTATGTTATCTATCCCTCCTCCCTTCTCTGATCTCAAGTCTTCCAAGGCCCTTTTCAATTCCGATTCTAGTACTGGATCCCCTCTGTCTTCCCTATTAACTCCTGTTTCTTCTTCTTCCGTAGCGTCATCAGACAAGGCCTCCCACTCATAGAGGCCTTCAGCGTACTCTTTCCGACCCATATGCTTTCTCGTCTGCATTTAACAGTGGAATTCAAATTGCGTTCTTAACGTTACCTCCCTTTCTTTTAATTTAATAAAACATTGCCTATTTTATGATTCTACATTCTGCTTCATTCCGACAATCATTTCTTTTCCGATTTATTCACATTTTTCATGCAGTCACTTCGCTTTAGTTTCCTTGCACTTTCTACTTTTTCATTCTTACGCGAATTGTATCTCTGTTTTCCTGAATTTCCCTCAACATTATTGTAGTTCTTTCTTTCGGCGACCATCTGAAGTAATTCGTCTGTTACCAATGGTTTTCCGCAACTACCTTGCTTGTACTTTAGTTTTTCTTTCTGTCTTCCGTGATTTACATTCCTCTTCAACCAAACTGCCAACAGAACTGTGAGGTATCGCAGTATTTATAACGTCAGCGAACTTCAAGCGTACGTCTTCATTCCTTAGTACTTCCGTATTCCACTTCTTTGTTCCTTGATACTTCCACACTAACCTTACACTTCAGTCTATTGTTGTGATCAGTCTATATGAGCTCCTGGGTACTCATTACAATCCAATATCTGATATCTGACTGACCATGATGCAATCTAACTGAAGTCTTCCCTTATTTCCTCGCATTTCCCACTTACACATTCTCTTGTGATTCTTGAATAGAGTATTCTCTACTACTAGCTGAAAATGATTGTAAAACTCAATTAATCTTTCTCCTCTCTCATTCTTAACACCAAGCCCATAGTATCCTGAAACCCTTTGTTCTACCCCTACCCCTAAAAGCTTGTTCCAGGCCTCTATGACTATTAATTTTCATCTCCCATTAGGTACTGAATTATCCATTCAATGTCCTTTTATACTTCCTCTGTGTGTTCAACTTCTGCTTTCGACGGTGGTATGTAAACATGAACTATTGTTGTCGGTGGTTTACTGTCCAGTCTGATAAGTCCTATCACTGAACTGTTCACAGTAGCTCTGTCTGCCCTAGCTTCCTATTCAAACAAATCCTACTCCCGTTATACCATTTTCTGCCGCTACACTCGTCTGACCAGAAAGCTTTGTCTTCCTCCCATTTCACTTCACTGACGTCCAGTATAACTAGATGGAAGCTTAACATTACCCTTTCCGGATTTTATAGCTTCCTCTCCACGTTCAAACTTATAAAATTTCATGCCCCGACGCGTAGAACGTTATCCTTTCCTTGGTTATTCGATCTGGTTCTCATAGTTACTTCCTCCTTGACAATCCCCTCCGGGAGACTCAAATGGGGGACGAGTCCGGAATCTTTTGCTAATGGTGAGATCATCAACTCACTTTTTTTAGTTACACGCCACATACCCCGTTGACACACTTTGTGTCTTTAATTCAATAGTTTCAATTGTCGTCTGCATCCTCATGCTGTTGATCATTACTGATTCTTCAGGCTTTAGGAGCAATTTCCCACCCTAAGGGCAAGAGAATGCCTTGAGCCTTTGTCCGCTTTTCCGCCCTCTTTGACAAGGTCATAGGCACAATGAGGGGTGACTTCTTATGCCGGAAGTCTTCGATCACCATTGCCGATGATGTTTATTCAAAATTTAAGCAGCGAAGAGCTTCAAATCCGGGACTCACTGCCTTTTAATTACTAAACAAAGACACTACCCCTTTTTTCTCATTTGGTTCGTCTTTGTTCTTGACATTTGGTCTGGGCGGTCGTCACATGAAGGTTCATCATTCAAATCTTCAGTCACTCTTTTAATACAGAGGGCAACCAGACCTCTTACGG
Organism: Schistocerca gregaria; assembly: GCF_023897955.1. NCBI lineage: Eukaryota > Metazoa > Arthropoda > Insecta > Orthoptera > Acrididae > Schistocerca > Schistocerca gregaria. The sequence goes on from NC_064922.1 coordinate 874,070,220, forward strand.
GTACACTGATCTACCGTGTCGTCATCCTAAAACACCTGTGCCTTAACCTAATATTTACAATTGCTCCGACAACGTCTCTCTGAGGAACTTCTAAAATAATGGACACTCAGTCTGAGACACTATTCTCTATCTTCAAACTACGTAACTTGCTTAGAACCCATGAAGTCCACTCCCTGGCCGACTGTAAAGAGGTAAATGGTTGTAGTTAAGTCGCAGTTCTTATGTACCCTTGTTGTCTCTCTCAACATTACCAGAGCCGAATCTACCACCACGTTTTCAATCCATGCACCATTCCCTGCGCTTCTAACTCACGATGACCACAACCTGCTCCGTTCTCTGCTATAAGCTGCTAAGTATTTGATGAGTGTTTTTCTTGGCATGTTGATTTTAGGAGCTTATGTCATGATACTGTCTCAGATGTAGGTTCTCCATTTGGAGGTACATTTGTTCTGGAGTGTTTCCTGACTTATTTTGCAGTTTAGTGTAGATTTTAACACCGGGAGTCTTCTCTGCAGCGTTGCGTAAACACTCATTGGCGTTACAATATTACAGTGCACTCTCGCAGTTTTTCATACACACCAGGCGTTTCCAGCTGCAATCATTCTACGGCTAAGTCGCCGAATATTCGGTGCATTCGGAAAGAGTGACTTAGGTGTATGTCTTTTTAGGAATAGATTCCTGCCCGATCGCTGACCCAAAAAACAGCAGGAATTTGAAAGTCTCGCTTTGCTCCTCATTTACTTTCGTCTTTCGTCTTGAAAATTATTCCCTACTAAAAAGCTGTCGAGTTTACACCAATTATTTTGGTTGTGAGCCAGAGAATGTCTCTCTTCAAAACTGTTCAAATGTGTATGAAATCCTACGGAACCAAACTGCTGAGGTCATCGGTCCCTAAGCTTACACACTACTTACCCTAACTCAAAGTAACTTACGCTAAATACAATACACACGCGCACACACACACACACACACACACACACACACACACACACACACACACACACACCCATGCCCGACACGAACCTACGACGCGCGGTGCAGCGCAAGCCGTGATAAGACGCCCAAGACCACGCAGTTACCCCGCGCGGCTATGTCTTTGTAATATTTGATAAATTTATTGCTAATTTACCCCATATCAACACAGAAGCCAAACATCGCTTGCCTTTTGAAGTCTCTAACACCTCAAGCTGTGTCGTGAGCTGGTCTAGATAAATGGGTGCGCAAGGATATAATCACGTAACAGAGAGCTTGGAAATATGATCATTAATACTCAAAATATGGTCTTTCACTTGTAACAGACGTCAAGTCTCGTCCCTACAACGCTGTCGCCACGTATATGCACCATCACCGACAGTCGTGCAGCAGCAACAAGAGAGCAAACACGTTTCAGCGAATGCCGTAGTCGTGGCGTCAGAACATGACTACCTCGTTATATAATCGTCGTCCCTCTCATTCCCGGTTAAGAACTGACAACTTCTACCAAAGCACTGAAAATGTTGGTAACTCAGGAAATTGCCTCACCAAACTGTAGGATGCCTTAGGGGACTGTGCACATTGTAATAAGCCGCCCTCCGTAAGTAATTTCGCTCCCTAACGTTCAACCAGCTCTAAGATCCCAGTACATTGACGCCTGCAGCAAGAGTGAAAAAGAAAATGTTTCTCGGTTCTAGGCGCTTCAGTCCGGAACCGCGCTGCTGATACCGTCGGAGGATCGAATCCTCTCTAGGGCATGGGTGTGTGTGAAGTCCTTAGGATAGTTACGTCCCATGGTGCTCAGAGCCATTTGAACAATTTGAACGGTAATTGGAATCATGGCGTAATGTGATATTTACTGATATGTGTAGAATTTGAGTTGCTCCTCATGATCGTCAGAGAAGAGCCTCAAGAAAATTGGGTGTCGGACCGTGGCATGAGTCATTGTCCGTAGGGTTCAGCAGGAATATTTTCAATCACGTTTGGGCAAGCGTAAGAAACGAAGAACATCGCTCGTCACCAGGTAGAGCTCTATGAAGGCTTAGTAGCTCATTGTTCAGCTCTGTTGCTTTCCTGAACACGCTGGATTCGTCTTTGAACACGACAGATAAAGAGTTCGTGCTCGTGCTTCGCGATGAACGCCTCCTGCAGGGTGGGTGCTATTTACACAAGGATCCCAGACGTAAACCGAAATAAGCGTACTTCTGATAACATAGTATGTGCGAAACAGCACTCCAGAAATTCATTTCTTCTTTCCCATGTTATGGAGGATGCTTTCTGCAGAATGGAACGGCCTGAAAAAGGGGATAAATGGGCAGTGTGTCGTGCAGTGTTGAAGCTTGTACCTGAAAAAGCAGTGGATACACGCATCTGTAAACACCCCTTGGTGTGTGACTGTGAGGTGCAGATTATACAGCAAAACAATCTTTCCTGTTGACTACTTCACATAGTAAAATGTGCAATTTGTATTCACAATATGCGTTGGTTGATTGAAATATATACGGTGTTACATTTCCTGAGAAATCACAAAGCGTATATATTTTAGTAGTAGGTCAATGGGCGGGAGCTACTTTCGAATCTATGAATTATCCTGGTGAAAACTGCAGTTATATCCAGTCAAACTATAACTTAAGTCATCATTCCGACTGTGAGACAGGCAAGTGGCCTTCGTCTTGGTGTTAAAATGAAATGTAAAAGTGTACCATTCTTCCACTGTACGACTAATGAAGCAAACCAAGAGATACCATACCAGTACTTCGAAGTAACACTATAATGTAAATGTAACAGAGACTCATTTATCCATATAGCACACAGATAGCACCTGCTGTGTGATCCAGCGATGTGAAGAGCTCCACAACATATTTTCTTTCGTCAAGATTTAAGGCCCGAAAATAATAAATCAATGCTATCAAATTTTGTGCATATTTGAATCTTTGAAGGATGCATTAGACTAATTCTTTCCTATTAAAGAACATTTTAAATTTTTCAAATTGGCACAATAATTTTATTTTTATATTCTGGTTTTCAGTGGTCTGCTGTGAATTATTACGAACTAGCACCATAAAAATTACGACAGAGATTAATAGTAGCCAATGCAGGGTTCCAGGCTGTACTCAGTTGAAATCCCGCGTCCTTGTTCATGAGATTATGCATCGAATTTAATGCGCTCTCGCACCAAAAGTAGTTCTCCTTGCGAAAATCCGCACAATTCGATATTCGTCTCAACTAAGGTTAATGATAATCTCGGTTATGTAGTGCTGTTCGTTGCGTTCTGTTTTATATTCTTTCATTAATTTTGGTTTTAACCTCATTATATTTATCACGTTTCAACGGATTTCTGTAAAGTTTGGGCCGGCCGCTGTAACCGAGCGGTTCTAGTCGCTTCAGTCCGGAACCGCGCTGCTGCTGTGGTGTCAGGTTCGAACCTGCCTCGGGAATGGATGTGTGTGATGTCCTTAGGTTACTTAGGTTTAAGTAGTTCTGTCTAGGGGACTGATGACCTCAGATGTTAAGTCCCGTAGTGCTCAGCCATTTGAACCTTTTTTTTTTTTTTTTTTTATAACCCAAGTATGTGCGTTTGACAGGGTGCACTTTTTCTTTGTTATTCTGTCGACTAAACAGCCAATGGTTGTTTTGCTGAACAACATGATGAAAAGTATGGTATGATCAGAACAATAACAGCACAGTAAAACATCATTCCAGAAATTTATCATGGCTGTGCACCCTATCACAGCTAAAATATACTTCTAACAGCAGGCACAGTGAGATACACTATGTAAGCAGCTATACGGTACGGATAAAACTTAAGTACATATTACAGTTAAACATATCTTTCGTTCTCCATATTACGACTTGGAGTAAATATGTAAATGTACAATTTTAATATTATCCACAGCTTTTGATGTGGTAGTGACATGTTATTTCCCTGTCCGTGCTCATTTCCGATCCGAATTTTACTTAATAATGAGTTAACTGTGGGATAGGTTGTACAATGTACAGTAGGAAATTTTGCTATTTATTGATGCAATCCGCTTATAAAGCCTGCTTTTGGTTTGACTGCTATGGAATTTTCGGTGTGGCACAACTGTGGGATTCACAGGGATGTGCAAGACAGCCATGCTTGATCATTGTTCCCTAAGGAAATGAGAAACGGTCACTTGCAAAGCGAAGACGCTAAGAAGTGACCAGCCTCGCTTCACATCTCCCCCGCCCTCTCGCCGCTCTGTCTGAAGACGAAGATGGGTAAGGGAGAAAAAGAGCGACCACGCTGCATTTAAATGGCACTACAGTCGTATTTCACACTTCGCAACAACACAAATCACAAACAAATTTTCAGTGTTAATTAATAATTTTGGCGCTCTGGGGCCATAATATAATTCTGTCCGCTACAAAGTGTCAGCATAAGAACAGATGCAGAAAATTTGTTTCGCTCTCAAGTTCTCACGTAATCGTGACTCAATTAGTTGCATAATAGAAAAAAGGTCTTTCACGTAAATATGTCGATTTAAATATTGCAGCAATTTTTCAACCTATTAAGAATACTTGGAAAATCTTCCTGGACTGATCTAATATAAGATGCTTTGTAATTAAAACTGGAACTATTTTGCAGCTCAATCAGCATGCTTAGGAGCGCTTTCAACTAAAACAGCAAACGGCCTTGAAAACAGATTAAAAGAGATGTAATATTGACAGTGTTCTTATAACCTTCATAAAGCTATCGTAATTCTTGCATGAATTCTTCAAATCTCTCGCTTTGCTTAACGCCAGTGAGCTTAGGGAACAGGACTGTCTTTGTCAGAACGTGTCCCTTCTACAGCACGATTTTCTTTTTACATGCATCCCGATCAGACCAGTAAGAAATTGCCTTGGAATGTCTTACTTTTTACATGCATCCCGATCAGACCAGTAAGAAATTGCCTTGGAATGTCTTACTGTTTGCAATTTTCAATGTGCAAGTCCACTTAAACTGCGAAGTCATCAATCCGGTCTGTATATCATAATTTTCATCTCTCCACTCATTTGTCATTCATAAACTCAACAAAAGTGAGATTTAAATCGAAAAAGCGTTCTAGGTATGTCCCTTGACTTAACAGACATACTTCGCAGTTATATACGAGGTGTGATTAAGTTTTAAGAATGGACTTGTAATTGTGCAATGGTGGTACTTACATGCTACTGTGATGCGCATCTCCTTCAAAATAGTCCCCGTCTGAATGAACACACCGACTCCAACGGTGTTTCCTCTTTGGGAAACATTCCTGGAATAATTTTTTTTCTTGAAGTGTTTTAAGGACGATCTCCGTATTTGCCTGGATGTCTTCAATCGACTCAAATCGCTTCCCTTTCAGTAAAAATTTCAGTTTAGGAAACAGTTAGAGGTTCATAGGGGCAAAATCAGGGAAATATGGCGGTTGCGGAAGCACAGGAATTTTGAATTTGGTTAAAAACTGGAAGATGGAGAAGGTACGATGAGCCGGAGCGTTGTTATGGTGTAGCACCCAACTCCTGTCTTCCGACAATGCACGCCTTTCCTTCCGCACCTTTTCGCACAAACGTTTGAGGACACATTTGTAGTATTCTTGGTTAATTTTCTGTCCTCCAGGGGTAAATTCATGATGCAAAATACGGGTAGAACCGAAAAAAATCACCAAAATTGCTTTCACCTTCGACCGACTTTGCCGTGCTTTTTTCGGTCGTGATGAACCTGGAGTCTTGCACTGTGAAGACTGCACTTTGGTTTCATGATCATATCCATATACACATGATTCGTCACCTGTGATTACCCTATTTAACAAATCTGGGTCAATGTTAGTCCGATTAATCAGTTCTTGGCACAGTTCAAGTTGGTATTGTCTCTGGTCACTTCACAACACTTTCGGAATAAATTTTGCAGGCACTCGACGCATGTTCACATCTTCAGTTAAAATTGACTGAACTGCATAGAAACTTAAATTAAGATCAGCAGCCATCTCCCTAATTGTAAGCCTACGATCAGAGCGCACTAAGTCGCTAACTTTCACAACATTTTCATTCGTTTTTGAGGTGGATAGATGGCGCACCGCGGTTCATCTTCAAATGATTCGCGGCCATTTTTAAATCTGTTGAGCCAGAAAAATACATTTGACTGGCTCATACAATTATCCCCCAGCTCAGTAGCTGACTTACAGATTTTAAAACAAAATTTCACACAAACTCGTTGCTCCGTTTTTACGTCCATTTTCACACAGACAGAATCCGCCAACGAGCCCTAACAGACCCGCGTTCAACCAGCTGCAACAACGAACTGAATTGAGAAAACGCAGTTTCCTGCCAGAGGGCGTTCAAGGACAAGGCAATGACCCCCCCCCCCCCCCCAACCCTCTGTGTACCTGCCCGCCAAACCAGTAAACAGTAGCGGAACCATTCTTAAAACTTTCCTATCACACCTCGTATTAAGTTTGTATACTCTTCGTTCATTTCCTTTGACCACTGTTAGAACTGAAAATAGAAAAATGTGTGTGACTTTAGAAATGTTACTATTCGCACCACCGTAGTCTTAGAGCATTCCATGCCTGCAAATTTAACGCAAAGCGCTTCTCGATGTACAGAACAATGAATACCGTCTGTCGATCGTTGTAACATTTTGCTCTTCCATTGTCATCTAAAAGTTTAGCTTCTCTCTGCATGGTACTATAATGTCGTTTCGTAGCAAACAATCAAATTCGTGGATTGTGTGAACTGAGAATTTTTATCCCCCTCTTCTGTCATTATGAAGACAGATCGCTAAGAGCGCATCTCTTTGTGCAAACAGCCCCTGGACCTGTGAGCGTCGTTCGCACCACAAGCAAACAGCGAAGGGTAAACAGAGCTGACACCTCAGTCAGCCAATCGGTTACTGCTGCTACAATGGCAAGTTGTCAAGATGAACATGGCGTTATAGTCGGCGCATGAGCGACGGTACACGGCATCTCCGAAGTAGCAGTGAAGTGGTGATTTTCCCATAACACCATTTCACAGGCGTGTCGTGAATATCAGGAATGAGGTAAACGGTGGCCGATGTGAGCGTATACTGCAAGGGCATGGGCCAAGGTGGCAACAGGCGTGGGGAGGACGAGCAGTAGCCAAAGACAGCGTCTATCGCCAGGACATGGGCCAGGGTAGCAGAAGGCTTGAGGAGATGGCACGGTGGACGTTCTGAGCCTCTATTTCCAGGACATGAGGCCAGGATGGCAGCATGCACAACGAGGCCGTGCATTGGCTAGTGTGAACGTCTACTTCGAGGATCTGGTCCGTGGTGGCAGCAGGCGTGAGGTGTATAGCTATCTCAGACATCGTATCAGCCGGGGAAAGATCCTGCAAGAAAGGGACCAAAGACGACTGAAGAGAATCGTTCAACGTGACGGAAGTCAAAACCTTTCTCAAATTGCTGCAGATTTCAATGCTGGGCCACCATCAAGTCTCAGCGTGCGAACCATTCAACGACACATCATTGATGGGGCCGTTCGGAGCCGAGGGCCCACTGGTGTACCCTTGACGAGTGCACGACACAAAGCTTTACGCCTCGCCTGGGCCCATCAACACCGACATTGGACTGTTGATGACAGGAAACATGTTGCCTGGTCGGACGAGTCTCGTTGCAGATTGTATCGAGCAGATGGACGTGTACGGGTATGGAGTTAACCACATGACTCCATGTTCCTGGTATGACAGCAGGAGATTGTTCAAGCTCATGGAGGCTGTGTGATGCTGTGGAGCGTGTTTAGTTTGAGTGATATGGGACCCCTGATACGTGTAGATAAGAATCTGACAGGTGACACGTATGTAAGAATTCTGCTTGACCACCATGTCCACTGTGCATTCCGACGGACTTGGGCAATTCCAGCAGGACAATGCGAGACCCCACAGGTCCAGAATAGCTACACAGTGGCTCCAAGACACTCTTCTGAGTTTAAACACTTCCGCTGGCCGCCAAACAACCCAGACATGAACATTATTGACCATATCTGGGATGCCCTGCAACGTCCTGTTCAGAAGAGAGATCCACCCCCTCGTACCCTTACGGATTTATGGACAGTCCTGCAGGATTCGTGGTGTCAGTTCCCTCCAGCACTACTTCGAGTCCATGTCACATCGTGTTCCGGCACTTCCGTGTGCTCGCCGGGGCCCTACACGATATTAGGCAGGTGCACCAGTTTCTTTAGCTGTTCAGTATAGTTTCTCAGAGTGATTATAAGCATTAGTCATCGTTGGAGCTGACAGAAGGATTTTAATTGTTTATGTTATGGAAAGTGATGTTGGTAATGTGACAGACGGGGAAAATTTTGCAGATAGGATTAGCTTTCCCTTTCTTGAGGCACTCTATGATGAGAGCTGGATGAGAGCAGATCATGTCGTTGGATGTCCAAATTCAGTAACACAATAAGCTCAGCTGTAATTTATTTCATGTTGCAAAGTACAACCTTGTAAAATCGCATAGGTAGTGACTTTCATTGGTACACAAAAGTTTTATGTTCGACAGTGACAGTAAATAAAAACTTAGATATGGTTAGCTCAGATGAACTTACTCCAGTCCACTGTGTCATGACACTCCAACGCATTTGTAAGTAGAGTTATGCTCACTATCAAGCTGTGTGTGTATTCATTGTTGTAGCCTTATGGTCACTACGTGTAGCCTTATGGTCACTACTGAGTGGGTGAACATGATATCAATGGAGAATCTTTTGTGAACGGTGCCAATCAGTATTCAGTATCATGGCATTTGATGTATAAGAAGTCTCGCACGGCAACATATTTTCTACGGGCGTCGTTTAATGTGTATGTTTGAGATTGTGTATTGTATTCTCTCTCACTTGTGTCAGTTCGTAGAGAGTGTAGTGAGGAGGTGATTACTCAGAATTTACCGTTCCAGTGTACGCTGCTTCAATTCTGATGGTACTCATTTGTTTATTTGATTCTGAATGTGAAAACTATATATAACAGCTTCATTGGCGAGCACAGGGCTTTATCAGTATAGCCTGTTTTTTCCAGACAAGTCTGGTGCTTAATTTTTTACAAACTAACCACTTTCCTGGACTTTAATTTCATTTAAAGTGTACGAATGTCGCACCAGCAGGAGCACAGCGTCAGAACTTGTACTGTAAAAACGAGGCAGGTGAATGTTGGAGGCTGCAGCGTCGCTGACTGTGTCAACTGCACGAATGAAACAGGATGATTGTGCATGCCTGTTGTTCAGCCATCCACCACGTCTGAGTTCTTTTCCCTAGAGAAGTTGTTTCCTCCTTTTCACCTAACTGGTAGAAACTGTTGCAAAATTAGAGGATAGTTGTATAAGTTAAAAGATGTTGTAAGTAGGCTGTTTAGGTTTTTTATATTGGTAACGCCACGTAGCGCTCTGTATGAAAGTCACTGGCTGTGCTGTGTGCAGTCTGTGGCTGGTTGGCATTGTTGTAATACTCGCCATTGTAGTGTTGGGTAGCTGGATGTTAACAGCGAGTAGCGTTGGGCGGTTGGAGGTGAGCAGCCAGCAGTGGTGGATGTGGGGAGAGAGATGGCGGAGTTTTGAAATTTGTAAGACTGGATGTCATGAACTGCTATATATATTATGACTATTAAGGTAAATACATTGTTTGTTCTCTATCAAAATCTTTCATTTGCTAACTATGCCTATCAGTAGTTAGTGCCTTCCGTAGTTTGAATCTTTTATTTAGCTGGCAGTAGTGGTGCTCGTTGTATTGCAGTAGTTCGAGTAACGAAGATTTTTGTGAGGTAAATGATTTGTGAAAAGTATAGTTTAATTGTTAGTCAGGGCCATTCTTTTGTAGGGATTATTAAGTCAGATTGCGTTGCGCTAAAAATATTGTGTCAGTTTAAGCACAGTAATTCACTAATTGTTCTAAGGGGACATTTCATAATGTTATATTGAGGCAGTATATCGAGTCAGAACAAAAAAACTTAATATGTACTTTATCTGTAAGAGAGTTTTCTAACCTTCACAATTCTAGCACATTTAGCGGGCGCCTACCAGACCTGATTGCAGCAGATGTGTCATTTGTGGTGGCGAAACTAATACACGAGTACACGGCTATCGAATTCGTATCTGGCGCTCTGTCAGAGCCCAGAAGAAATACGGGCCCCGAAACGAACTTGTAACGTCACACTAGCCGTGTTGGTATGTCACACTTTGCGAACGGTCAGCTCCGCATAGGGCCCACAGGAAATCAATATATCAATGAAAAAGTAACCAATAAAGGTTTTAAATCTGTCGCGTGTTATGGAGAGTTTGCGTGCATTTGAAGGTGCGGTTAAGAATTACTAAAGTCACCTGAAATACTCACTCCCAGCTGAAGACGGCTGCTGGCATCCTGCAGTGTTACGTGCGCTCCGCTGCCTGTCTTTTTCTTGAGCCACGCGCTCTCTACAGTGGAATGGCTCATGGGTGCCAGCATTGTCTGCAGCCAGCGCCCACTACAGACAAGATCCGTGGCACAGATCACGATGGTCTTTGTCACCGCACTTCCTACTTCCTTTTCGACAGCAATTGACTAGAGTTGAAAAACTTCTTTAGGCTACCATAGAGTATCAAAAGCAAGCGTAACTACGGTACTTTTCCTAGTAGCTTTGCTCAGTTAAGGTCGTATCCACTTTACCTGTAGGTTACGTGTATGGTATACTATATGGCGTTACTTCAAAACGATTGCTTCCTTTATGTACAACAATCATAAACAACCGCTCACTCGACGAAAGATGCGTACCCAAGGACTGGAAAGTTACACAGAACAATGTTCAAGAAAGGTAGAAGTAATCCACAGACCCATTACACTAACGTCGATATGCATTAAGATTTTGGAACATATATTGTGTTCAAACATTACGAATTACCTCGAAGAGAGCGGTCTATTGACACCCAGTCAATATAGGTTTAGGAAACATCGTTCTCGTGAAACACAACTAGCTCTTTAAACACAACAAGTGTTGAGTGTTATTGGCAAGGAATTTCAGATTGATTCCGCATTTTTAGAGTTCCAGAAGGTTTTTTAATCTGTACAACACAAGCAGCTTGAAGCGAAGTTGCGTGTTTATGGAATACCGTTTAAGTTATGTGACTGGATTCGCGAGTTCATGTCAGAGGTCACAGCTCGTAGTAATTGACGGAAAGTCATCGGGTAAAATAGAAGTGATTTATGGCGTTCCCCAGGGTATTGTCATAGGCCTTTTTCTGACCCTTATCTCTATAAACGATTTAGGAGATAATCTGAGCAGCCGTCTTAGGTTGTTTCCAGATGGTGCTGTCGTTTATTGTCCATTAAACTCATCAAGAGATCAAAACTAATTGAAAAACGATTTAGAAAAGATATCTGAATGGTGTGCAAATCGGCAATTGACCCTAAATAATTGAGGTCATCAATATGACTACTGAAAGGAATCCGTTAAACGTAGGTTACATGATAACTTAGTAACATCTAAAGGCCGTAAATTTAACTAAATACCTAGGAATTACATTTACGGACAGTTTAAACTGGAAAGAACACGTAGAAGATGGCCGGCGGGTGTGGCCGAGCGGTTCTGGGCGCTACAGTCTGGAACAGCGTGACCGCCACGGCCACAGGTTCGAATCCTGCGTCGGGCATGAATGTGTGTGATGTCCTTAGGTTAGTTAGGTTTAAGTAGTTCTAAGTTCTAGAGGACTGATCACCTCAGAAGTTAAGTCCCATAGTGCTCTGAGCCATCTTTTGAACGTAGAAAATGTTGCTGCGAAGGCAATCCAAAGACTGCGTCTTATTGGCAGAACACTTAGAAAATGTAGCAGATCTGCTATAGACTGCCTGCCATATGCTCGTCCGCCCTCTTTTGGAGTACTGCTGCGCGATCTATGGTTCTTAGCTGACAGAATTAACAGAGTACATCGAGAAAGTTCAAGGAAGGGGAGCATGTTTTGTATTATCGCGAGATAGGGGCTAGTGTGTCACTGACATTTTACAGGATTCGGGATGGGTACCATTAAAACAAATGCGTTTTTCGTTGCGAAGGAATATTTCTACGAAATTTGTCACCAACATCTGTTCCGAATGCGAAAATATTTTGTTGACACCGATCTACATAAGGGGAAACGATCTGCATAAAATAACTTCAAAAAATAAGGTAAATCAGTGTTGGTAAGGAAAGATCGTTTTTTCCCGAGCAGCTCGAGATTAGAATAATGGAGAATTTTCATGAAGGTGTTTTGATGAACCCTCTGCTAGGAACTTAAGTGTGATTTGCAGAGTATCCATGTAGCTGAATACGATCAGTGTGTTACTAGATTCCCCTAAAAACCAGAAGTGGTGATCCATCTATAAACTGTGTGATGTTACTTCCGCAGCTAAGCTACGAAACACTTATGTTCTACATAGCTATCCTCCCGTTTCTTACTTAAAAGTAAATTTCATTTGTAGCAGAATTGAAATCGTGAATGTCTGATACAGGCTTTATTCGAAAATTGTTCATTTGTATCATGAAACTGAGGGTTATTGTAGTAAAATAAAGGTACAGATTTATATCATAGCGCTAGAAAACCAAAATTCCGCAGCAAACAGGGTAAAATAAAAAAATCGCAAAAAAATCATTCATCGCTTCAATATCTCGCAGAACTTGTTCTTGTTATTCAGAAACAAACTTCCCCACTTATCAGTAAAGACAAGAAAGGCTAGCCTTTGATGATGATGAATGTTGTATTGAGTACAGGCAATTTTTTTACTTAGAAAATGAAGTTGGTGTTCTGTGAGGATATAAAATACACAACGAAGTAACACTGAATGATACGTGGTTCTAATGATGTGCAAAACAAACAAACAAAAAAAGAAATAGTCAGCTGCCAGTTTCTCTCTTACACATTCATTTTTTTTCCTACGTGTGCTACCAATAGTACCAATAGTCCCACCATTTACTGCATCATTTGTGTCGTGAACCAAAACTACCATACTATAGTTTTGATAGAGTGGAACTCTACGAGTGACTGCACGTCGGAACTCTCTGCCTGCCTAGTTGTTAGCTTGTGCTTGCGTGTTTATACGACATCATTGTTTCTTTGTGTTTTGATCGCTCCTGTATCTTCGTCTTTGTGTCCATAAATATAGTGCTATACAACATGTTATTCCTAGGGCTGCTTAACAGATACTGCCATTATCACATCCTTAATGACTTCCCACAACTATAAAATAAGGTTTCGATATTACCTATTCAAAAGTGGGCTCTTTGCAGCGATTATGTTTACAGAAAGAACAATATAAAGAGACGAAGAGATTTATTGTAAGAAGAATTTACAAGATGCCAGGCATTCGTAGAGTCAATACGTAGGTGTGAGCAAAGGAGTCACAGTGGAGAATCAGCCGATGTAGTAGACGAAGGGGTAGTAGTAGGCGTAGTAGAGCGTCTCGCTGGGGCTGAGCGACTCCCTGGGGCGCGGAGCGACGGGCAGCGGCGCGGGGGCGGGACCCGGACCCGGAGCGGGGATGGGCGCGGGGGCGGCGGAGGCGGCGGCGGCGGGCCCGGGGCCCGGGAGCGCCAGCGGGAACGGCATGGGGCCCGCCAGGGCGCAGCCCAGCACAGCCAGCACGGCCAGCATGAACACCTGCAACAGGGCCGGCGGTAAGTACGTGGCGGCGACGCACAAAATTACCCGTTAGACGGGCCAGCAAATGTAATTCACTCGTCTCTGACAGAGGGGAAATTCTCTGTGAGGCACATAAGAGCGATAATTAATTAATGTACAAATACTCATTTGTTAAAAGCAGTTGCATTAATGTAAAATATATCTAACAGTGTAGAGGGTAACGATTAAAATATATGTAAAAGAGTCGTAGGCATGGTGACATCAGCAGCTATCTCACTGTACGGGCTTTCCATCAACATGCCAAGGCTGTAAAGCCGGCATTAGCACGTAACTATTTCTCCAACGCTCATTTCTTCTTCCAGTAACCCTCTTTTCCATTTTTCCTTCTGTTTACCCCTTCTCTCATTTTTTTCCTTCTCTATCGTCCATTGTATTGTATTCTACATCTACATCTATATACATACTCCGCAATCCACCATACGGTGCGTGGCGGAGGGTACCTCCTACCCCAACTAGCATCTTCTCTCCCTGTTCCACTCCCAAACAGAACGAGGGAAAAATGACTGCCTATATGCCTCAGTACGAGCCCTAATCTCTCTTATCTTATTTTTGTGGTCTTTCCGCAAAATGTAAGTTGGCGGCAATAAAATTGTATTGCAGTCAGCCTCAAATGCTCGTTCTCTAAATTTCCTCAGTAGCGATTCACGAAAAAAACGCCTCCTTTCCTCTAGAGACTCCCACCCGAGTTCCTCAACCATTTCCGTAACACTCGCGTAATGATCAAACCTACCAGTAACAAATCTAGCAGCCCGCCTCTGAATTGCTTCTATGTCCTCCCTCAATACGACCTGATAGGGATCCCAAACGCTCGTGCAGTACTCAAGAATAGGTCGTATTAGTGTTTTATAAGCGGTCTCCTTTACAGATGAACCACATCTTCCCAAAATTCTACCAATGAACCGAAGACGACTATCCGCCTTCCCCACAACTGCCATTACATGCTTGTCCCAATTCATATCGCTCTGCAATGTTACGCCCAAATATTTAATCGGCGTGACTGTGTCAAGCGCTACACTACTAATGGAGTATTCAAACATTACAGGGTTCTTTTTCCTATTCATCTGCATTAATTTACATTTATCTATATTTAGAGTTAGCTGCCATTCTTTACACCAATCACAAATCCTGTCCAACAGTCACTCAACAACGACACCTTCCCAAACACCACAGTATCAGCAGCAAACAGCCGCACATTGCTATCCACCCTATCCAAAAGATCATTTATGTAGATAGAAAACAGCCGACCTACCACACTTCCCTGGGGCACTCCAGATGATACCCTCACCTCCGATTAACACTCACCATCGCGGACAACGTACTCGGTTCTATTACTTAAGAAGCCCCCACATTCCACTATCACCCCTTCACGTACGTATTCCCTCACATGCTCCTGCCGAAATGCACAATGTTCATATACCTAATTTCATAACCATATATTGTTACCTTCTTCATAAAAATAACTGAACTGTGATTAACCGGGCTAAGGCGATGCAGTTATGGACTGTGCGGCTGATCCCGGCGGAGGTTCGAGTCCTCCCTAAGGGCCAGCTAGAGTGGCCGTGCGGTTCTAGGCGCTACAGTCTGGAGCCGAGCGACCGCTACGGTCGCAGGTTCGAATCCTGCCTCGGGCATGGATGTGTGTGATGTCCTTAGGTTAGTTAGGTTTAATTACTTCTCAGTTCTAGGCGACTGATGACCTCAGAAGTTAAGTCCCATAGTGCTCAAAGCCATTTGACCCATTTGAACCTCCTTAAGGCACGGGTGTGTGTGTTTGTCCTTACGATAATTTTGGTTAAGTAGTGTGTGAGCTTAAAGACTGATGACCTTAGCAGTTAAGTCCCATAAGGTTTCACACACATTTGAACATTTCTGTGATTATCCCTTTTATACACACATCAAAAAAAAGTTTTGCATCACCTCGGTTCCGAGAGTTCCGGAAACTGTACAGAAAATTAGAATAGAGATGAACGTAAACATCATTTCCACCCTTTTTATTGAGCATGAAAACCACACATTACATGTTGCACCATCATAGAGCGAGACCTTCAGAGGTAGTGGTCCAGACTGCTGTACACACCAGTATCTCTAATACCCAGTACCACGTCCTCTTGCACTGATGAATGCGTGTATTCGTCGTGGCATACTATCCACAAGTTCATCAAGGCACTGTTGGTCCAGATTGTCCCACACCTCAACGGCGATTCGGCGTGGATCCCTAAGAGCGGTTGGTGGGTTACGTCGTCCATAAACAGCCCTTTTCAATCTATCCCAGACATTTTCGATAGGGTTCGTGCCTGGAAAACATGTTGGCCACTCTGTTGTTGTGGTCTTCATTCCTGAGACTGGCCTGATGCAGCTATCCATGCTACTCTACCCTGTGCTAGCCGCGTCATCTCCCAGTACGTACTGTAGCCTACATTCTTCTGAATTTGCTGAGTGTATTCATCTCTTGGCCTCTCTCTACGATTTTTACCCTCCACG
Source organism: Schistocerca gregaria (assembly GCF_023897955.1). Classification (NCBI taxonomy): domain Eukaryota; kingdom Metazoa; phylum Arthropoda; class Insecta; order Orthoptera; family Acrididae; genus Schistocerca; species Schistocerca gregaria. Next base: position 874,086,301 of record NC_064922.1, read on the forward strand.
CTGTCCTCCAACACTAAATTGGTGATCCCTTGATGCCTCAGAACATGTCCTACCAACCGATCCCTTCTTCTAGACAAGTTGTGCCACAAACTCCTCTTCTTCCCATTTCTATTCAATACTTCCTCATTAGTTATGTGATATACACATCTAATCTTCAGCATTCTTCTATTCTCTTCTTGTCCAAACTATTTATCGTCCATGATTCACTTCCACATATGGCTACTCTCCATACAAATTCTTTCAGACGACTTCCTGACACTTAAATCAATACTCGATGTTAACAAATTTCTTTTCTTCAGAAACTCTTTCCTTGCCATTGCCAGTCTACATTTTATATTCTCTCTACTTCGACTATCATCAGTTATTTTGCTCCCCAAAAAGCAAAACTCCTTTACTACTTTAAGTGTCTCATTCCCTAATCTAATTCCCTCAGCATAACCCGAGTTAACTAGACTACAATCCATTATCCCCGTTTTTCTTTTGTTGATGTTCATCTTATATCCTCCTCTCAAGACACTGTCCATTCCGTTCAACTGCTCTTCCAGGTCCTTTGCTGTCTCTGACAGAATTACAATGTCATCGGCGCACCTCAAAGTTTTTACTTCTCCATGAATTTTAATACGTACTCCGAATTTTTCTTTTGTTTCCTTTACTGCTTGCTCAATATACAGACTGAATAACATCGGGGAGAGGCGATGTATGTAAGAATACTGAAAATATAAAATACTGACGCATGACCTCGATCGATAGAGAAAGTCAGGATGTAACGTTTACTATAGAGCCCTAAGAACATTTTTTCTCTCATATCAGGTATGACTGGTGACCTTTGTTCAATATCACTATGTACACAAATTTTGAGCCTTAAAGTCAAAAAGAAAACTAGCGATTCTCATATCGCTTTGAAAGTTGAGCAAGTCGCGGCATATTTTCAGATGAATTTCTAGAAGGGGAACACCGAACTGTCACCGTATGTAGGAAATTTCTGTGTTGATTACACGAAATTCAAAAAATTTGAAAACTTTTTCCACGTGAAATAAAACTTAAAGTTGTTCACTCGTTAGCCCTGTCGAATCTGTACGTCTATAATACGCTTCTGCACGGCACAAACAGCGAAAACTCCGTACGACCTGAGCTAACCCTGAATGCTTTTGTATGTAATGTTACGATGTTGAATTACGTCAGTCGTTTCTATGCTCAGTTAGGGTACTTGTGACATGATTTTTACGCATTCTGTTTTCTTCGTCGGTTTCTTAGTCTCTGCTGTGATTAGTACTTCTGCTAACATATCAAATACCTATTACCATCACATGTAAGACCTGATACATACAGCAACTTTGCTGTGTCTACTAAACCTTCTCGCATGTCTGATCCAAGAAAAGAGGAGATTGGAACTTCTTTTGCTATTATCGTTGAAAGCTTCCCTCTAGCCCTTTTAAAAGATCCCCAGATTTCCTCATACATATATATTACGGTATTTTTTTCATGTTGTCTGCTATGGTCGCTCTGTTATTTCTCAAGCTTCTGCGGACCAGTAGACCTTGTCTTCTAATTTGATTCCTACTGCACTGTCGCTATACATTTCTGTCGGTATATCATTATTCCCGTTTGACAGAAATGTTACGCTAGAGAAAATTATTAAATACAATGACAGATTTTACCCTAGTACTATATATTCATTATTATATCCGCTATTATTGTTGCCATGATTATTTACAGCTTCTAGGCTCTGCAGTCCGGAACCGCGGGAGTGCTACGGTCGCAGGTTCGAATCCTCCCTCGGGCATGGATGTGTGTGATGTCCTTAGGTTAGTAAGGTTTAACTAGTTGTAAGTTCTAGGGGACTGATGACCTCAGATGTTAAGTCCCATAGTGCTCAGAGCCATTTTTTATTTACAGCTTATATATCGTGTACATTCGAATACTGCCTCTCTGAGGATTCTGGTTGGTATAATAAAAGTCCTGAAAATCGTAATCTTGTCAAGTGAAATAAACAGCTAAACAAATAAATACAGTTAATCACAATATAGCAGCAAATTAAAGAAGCGTCATTACTCTTGACAAGCTAAAACTAGCCACGGCGTACATTAGATGTTAGTCTAATAGCATCGTGGAAGGGTCTCTCCGGAATTTGGAGAGGGTTGGGGAAGGCTGTGGCAAGATGAAGCTGTGGACCTGCAGTGCGTGTAATGAGGGAGAAACCTCAGCGCACTGTTGGTAACAGGTAAGTGCCCTGGTCTGATACTCTGTTATAACTTGTCACGTACAAACGCTACTGCAAATGCTAACTTAGCAGGAAATTCCATTTCAGTAAATAAATGTAGGAAAAGACGAGTAATATACATTATGTACAAGAACCAAGAATAATGCAAGACTAGAAGTGGTACTCGAATTATAATGGAAGTAATGACGTTTTTCCCTTCTACTTTGCAAACTGTATATCAAAGAAGCAACGAAAGAAATAAAAGAAAGCTTGAGAAGTGGGGATAAACTTGCCGCCGGCTAGTGTGGCCGTGCGGTTCTCGGCGCTTCAGTCTGGAATCGCGTGACCACTATGGTCGCTGGTTCGAATCCTGCCTCGGGCATGGATGTGTGTGATGTCCTTAGGTTAGTTAGGTTTAAGTAGTTCTAAGTTCTTGGGGACTGACGACCTCCGACGTTAAATCCCATAGTGCTCAGAGCCATTTGAACCATTTGATAAACTTGCCGATGATAAAACATCACATGTACGATTTTCTGATGATACTTCTATGACCTGTGAGAATTGTGGAATATAGAACTTTTCGACGCGAATGACAGTTTAGTGACAACGGAGTATGTGTTGAAAGTAAAGCAAAGACAAAACTGTTAAGGTACAGTAGAAAAGCGAATAGCGACAAACGTAGCATAAATGTTTTGGAACATACTGCAGAAGTGACTGAATTCTACCTTGGAAGCAAAACAACACATCCCAAAATCAATAGACAACATTCCTTACTAAAAAAGTTTACTGTTATACAACATAGACCTTAGTCTGATAAAAGAAATGCCTGACAATGAACGACTGGGGTACAGTACTGCGTAGAAATCGATGATCGACTGTAGGAAACGGAGTGGAAGAGAACCGAAGTGTTGGAGATATGATGTTACAGGAGGAGTACGGTGATGAAGCGAGAGATAAAGCGGGTATCCGGAGAATCGGTGGGAAAGCAGTAAGTCGAAAACACTAACTACAAGAAGTGAGAAGATAATAGAATGCACGTGAAGACATCAGACAATAACTTCAGTGGTACAGGAGGAAGCCGTAGATGGAGAGCAAAGGGCTTAGGGGAAGACAAATATTGGAATACATACATCGCATAATACACAACAAACAATTGAGGAGGGTGGGTGAACAGATGAAGAGGTTAGCATAGGAGGTAAATGGTGGCTGCACGCATCGCATCAGGCAAAAAGACTGATGGTATATACTGAAAGTGTCCCCACGTGTTGTTATACTCACAGCGGTCTTCATGGTTACCAAGGGTGCGTCTCTGGAGTGGACTGATGTCGCCAGCTGGGGCGACACGTCTTTTATAGCGAGCGGCGTCTGTCAGCTGAGGCCTTCAACTTTGTACCGCTTCGTCAGCACCGCCTGCTCTTCCCTGCCAGAGGCGAGGACATAAGAAGAGCGCCGCAGCAAAACGACAAAGTGCACCGCAAAACTAGATGCGCATTCATTAAGCACCTGCTCTACGCAATGTAGGTCGTAATTCTCCCGCCGCCTACATCGACTTACACACTGATACTAACATCTCGGAAATTACTTGTCTCGAGAGAAAACTGCATCAGCTCCTGGATTTCACCAATTCTGCATTCCACCTGGTGTCCCCAATGAGAGCCCAGAGGTGTTTTGCAAAATTCTTACAATAGGTATTACGTGTAGCAGCGGCGAGAATCTTCCGACACCTAGGAAATTGGCAGTGAGTGTGAGAATTTTTTCTTTCAAAGGAGATAAAGTATGTGTCTTATGGCAGCTAAACAGTCAAGGCAACGACTTCACTATACCAGCGATCCCAGAAAAGAAAAACATTGACTGAAAGTAAATAAGTACAGTTTCCCGCTAGTCCTGAATGAAGAATACCGAATGTATCAGTGTTTTCGAAGAGTTTCGCGCGACGTATATGTAGATCTCTTCCTATTTTCTGGATTGTGTAGCACCTACAGGACCAACAAGTTGTTAATGGAGTCAATAACGTTTGTCAGACAACAGAACGCAACCTAACGAGTAATTCCAGAATAAATTCTGGACAATTTTGACATCCACACATTCACAACTGTGCAATTGCAGCTCAAAATTCATGAGCAGGGGGTTTGTACCCCTATCATTAGCTGTGTTCGCAGTGGAATCGGGGGTACAGATTTTTTATTCATTATCGAATTGACACGCAGCTAATCGCTCGGATGGCAAAGCGCGATGAAGCACCGCTTCCGGGATTCTGAGAGATGATCCTGCCTTGAACAGAGAGCTTGTGAGCTGGCCAGTCTGGATTTGATTTTTGGACGGTTTCCCGCATTCGACTAGGTCTCGTCTCGGATACATACTTCGCAAACATTTATAAACTGTTCTCAAACTTTTTATTCTAGACTGGCGACACAGACTATAATTTTCCTCGACAATCTGAGATCATCGTCGGCTTGGCGCACCAGCGGGCTATAGGCTCGTGGGAGCGGACAGATTTCAGAATCTTAATTTGATTAATTTTCCAATATCGCAAGATGACGAATATTGGCAGAGGCTAGCCAGCTGCTAGTTTGAAGTTCAGCTCGCTGCTACTTGTCACGATATAAGGCACGAGAGTGCCCGCCAGTCTCGCAGAGTTAGCCGCCGATTCAGCAGTCACAACCCCCGCGCTCTGACCGCTGCAAATACGTGCTAACAGTAGCCGCAGCGCAGTTTAGGTTGGCTGTATGGTCCCTTTCTTGTCGACAGGAGCTTACTGTGTCGAGGGCTCATAGCCCCATCACTATTCAATTTACACGGTACATTAATGATTTACCAACCACAATATCACCTAAATTCATCTATGCCGATGACATCGCACTGGCAGCACAGAGCATTAATTTTGAAGGTGGTGAACGAATTCTTACGGAGAATCTGGAGAAGATGTCAACTTTCTTTAAGACCTGCAGATTGATCCCAATCACATCAAAAACTAAAGTCTCTTGTTTCCATCTAGCGAATCGTGCTGCGAACTACAAACCAAGAGTTCTGCTCAATGGGCAAACGTTGAGGTACTATCCTTTCCCAAAATATCTCGGTATTACTCTAGATAGTACCCTGAGCTACAAAAAGCACATCAGCCAGCTTTCTCATAAAGTTTCTGCAAAGAACAACATACTACATAAGCTCAGTGGTACCACCTGGGGAACCTCTGCTGACTGTCTGCGTTTAACTGACATCAGTCTTGTGTACTCTGCTTCCGAGTACTGTGTACCTGTCTGGTTGGAAAGTGTACATGTGAAGAAGGTAGACACAGAACTTAACGACACAATGCGCTGCATTACTGGTTCCATCAAATCAATCCGATGCCACTGGTTACCTCTACTGAGTCACATCCCTCCATGTCGCTTAAGGCGGAAGCAAGCTCTACTGAGGGAGGCCAAGAAAATCTCTGCATCACACTCTCTACCACTGCACCACGAATTCTGTCATCCAACACAGAAACGATTGCGATCAAGAAGACCAGCAAGTGTTACTGCAGGACAACTCACCGCGGATGGTTTTGATCTAAATGAAAGCTGGAAGCATGAATGGTCAACAAAAACATTGAGAACAAGAGCCCATCACCTTGATCCCACAGAGAAGCCAAAAGGTTCTGAGCTACTTCAGGTACAAATGGGGCTGGATCAGTTGACCAGTGTGGGAATATAATCAAGAAGAGCAGACAATTGAACATTTAGTCCAACGCTGTCCACTTCATTCATAGCCTGCAATTCCCGACGACTTGTTCATTCTCACACCCAGCTTAATTAACTGGTTGAAAAACACGGACTTTAAGGTTTAATCTTGTCTTATATTTATATTGTATAAAATCACTTGCCTTGTACCAGCTGTATATTGTATAAAATCACCTCACCATTAAATAAAAAGACCACAACAATCACGAGGGATCCCAATATCGCCCCAGTTGTTAAGAGTTGATCGACGTGAGCGGATGTGAGCAGTTACGACGGTCATGATTTCGGGACCAGCCGCCATTATAGCGTCGATGAGCATGATTTGTTCACCATTTGCCGCAATGAACCATTCCGCTCGCGTGGTTGCAGATATTGACACTCATATAAGAGTTCACATGTAGCGTTAGTACTATGCTGATTATCGTTCAGTACGTAATAGCCTGGGTACTATCTGATACCGAGATAGCTGTCTTCAGTGCCCCGCCGGGGCTTCCATTACCTTTCACGCTAGTTCTCCATGTTTTCTCTCCTCACGCTCTCTCGCACTTTTCATATGATGTTTTATATTTTATATTCTTTTCCTGCAGCAAGAAGGAATAGGATCTGGCTTTCATAAATTTACAGTTACATTCGTGTATCAAGCTACCTTGCCAATTTGTGATTTTAGATTTTGTCTGTAGCTACAACCTATTGTCCTATCCATTATATTAATTATCGATCAACTTAATCTCTGCTAGAAAAGAATTAGTTCGGTGCCAGCCACGGTCGGGACAACAGCTGACAGGTAGGCCAATGACAAACCTCACCACCTGCAGGGAAACAGAGAAATCGCCTGCACAAGCAATTATTTTGCAGCGTCTTTTCAGATTTACATTCATTAGTATTCGCGCCATCGTTTGTAGCAGCCATCTAACGCTACAGTCGGTTCAATGCCTGCCTCCTGAAATAGTTGATCTCTTGACGATTATGACTTCTGAAAGGTTCTAAAACTTCCTTTTATTATGGAATATTAAATTTTGCTAGTACATCCCATCTGTGTTCTAGCAGGAGCATCTCCTCTGTGGCAGGTTGTTCAGCTCCGCGTGTACTTCGTGAGTGTTCAGTAAACGTGCTAAGAGCGATTGTCTTGAGGTGTGAAGTACTAATACGTAATAACATTACAGTCAAAGACATACTGAAATATTTTCAACTTAACAGTTCGTTGTATTAAATGTTTTTTATTCCAGTCTTTGATCACAATATAAATTCTTTTGTCGATGACTGGTTTCAGTCCCTGATGACCATCCTCGATCTTTTCTACGCCATGTCCTAAAGTGATAAGGTCATAATGTCATCGTCAAAACATATAAATATAGTCAGCACAGCATCGTCACATAGATCTAAAATAAGGTGTAGAATTGGCCACATCGTTCACACAGTCATTTGAGCCAGCAGTCATTTGTAAAACGTTTGTTTTTGCGTTTCCAAAGGCACTCTAGGCCCGCCCTATTTATTTTTCTTGTCTATCCAGTCACTCTTCAGCTGCCCTAAATACAAAACTTGTCTTTTCATTGCACTATGCTATTTTCAAGAGTTGCTACCCGTTTTAGAATTACTAAGGCGATTTTTGATCCACCTTTCCTGTACTAAGTTCTTAAAGTCGTTGTTCAAGCTGGACTGTACTGGAGGCTGCAAGTACAATGTCGACAGCGAAAGAATGGTAATTGAAATGAGATCTATTAACATGGGTCGCTGCTTCTAAATAACGACACTGCGGAAGCCTCAAAAGCCGTTGTGGCGACCATTTATTTCCAGGTAACTACATTCGCTCTATCGACAGACTAATACTACATCTAGTTTAGGAAAAGTCCCTTGGCGTCGTATACATAGTTGTTTTTAGTCGCACTGTCACATATACTTGCGTCTTTTACCTTTCATTTCCCAGCTGTTGCCAAGTGCAAAAATCGACACTCTATTGCAGTATTTAACATACTTTCTGGCCATAGACATGCCACACGGTGCATGTCGATTTTCGCACTTGGTGACAGCTGGTAAACTTCTGAAATGGTGTACCATGTGTGTATTTGATTATAAGGAAATTTCCTTAAACTTGATATAGTATTACTGTATCCTAAGGCGTAACATGAACAATACATTATTTGTTGTCAGAAACTGCGACAAGTCAGAAAGTGAATACGTCCAGGAATGCTGTGGGACGGAACCATTTTGTTGCACGATAACGCATGCCCCCACACTGCCAATCATACGAAGCCTACGTTCAGTGATTTGGCTGGGAAACAAAAACATCCTCTGTACAGGGCGTATCCTTCACCGTGTAATTTTCATATCTTTGGCGACCTACGAAAGACATGCGTGAACGTCGGTTTCAGTCGGGCGAGGAAGTCCAAGAGTGGGTGAGGTTATGGACCCGTCAATAGCCGACCACTTCCTACGAAACAGTAATTGATCATCTCTTCTCCGACTTGGGTAAATATCTTAAGGCGCGTGGTAACTACTTTTGAATGGAACCATTCCACTGTTCCGCTGTGGCGGGTGCTCTTCATTCACATTAGTACTGAATGTTCATGTTTTCGTTCTCTCCAACTCCTTACTCTGATGTCACTTGTTCCCACTAGGTGTTTCGGTGGTTCACACCATCTTCAGGAGAAGAATTTTGTTAATACATCCCTAGCGTTAGTGAGAGCACAAGCGCCTCTTCACAACAGCACACAGTGCAAAGAGGAATCTAACAACACAATTCTCCACCTGACTATGATGGTCTGAACAAACGAAAAACGTAATCTGAAAATAAGCAAGTGACTGACTCGGTAAAATGTTTAACCAGTTGCAACCCTCATGATGGACTAGATATTCCTTAACTTCACGTTATATAATTTTCGTGGCTATAAAACACGAAGGAAAGACAGACTTAATTTCAAACATGTATCTACGATCTTTATGAAGCCGCTTATATGAGAATATATTGATATGATGATGTCAGTTGGTTTATCACTACTTGCCGTCAACAGTTCAACTTCTCAGGGAGTTTCATTCCGTAGCGGTAATATTTACATTCCGTATGTTCTGCGGGCGGAGATCAGCGATTGCATTCAGTATGCCTTGGTCGTGACTAATTACACGTGTATCGCTGAATATATCGCGGCAGTCTTGCGTAACTTACAAAGGCCGGGGACGATCAGACGGCACGGCGCATACTCTCTCTCTTACCTGTCTAGTGGAAAAGGAAGGAAGGAGAAGGAAGATACACTACTGGCCATTAAAATTGCTACACCAAGAAGACATGCAGACCATAAACGGGTATTCATTGGACAAACATATTATACTAGAACTGACATGTGATTACATTTTCACGCAATTTGGATTCATAGATACTGAGAAATCAGTACCCAGAACAACCCCCTCTGTTCGTAAAACGGCCTTGATACGCCTGGGCATTGAGTCAAACAGAGCTAGGATGGCATGTACATGGAAAAGCTGCCCATGCAGTTTCAACACGATACCACAGTTCATCAAGAGTAGTGACTGGCGTATTGTGACGAGCCAGTTGCTCGTCCATCATTGACCAGACGTTTTCAGTTGGTGAGAGATGTGGCCAGGGCAGCAGTCGAACATTTTCTGTATCAAGAAACGCCTGTACAGGACCTGCAACATGCGGTCGAGCATTATCCTGCCGAAATGTAGGGTTTCGCAGGGATCGAATGAAGGGCAGAGTCACGGGTCGTAACACATCTGAAATGTAACGTCCACTGTTCAAAGTGCCGTCAATGCCAACAGGAGGTGACCGAGACGTGTAACCAATGGCACCCCATACCATCACGCCGGGTGATACGCCATTAGCCAGCCGTTGTGGCCGGGTGGTTCTAAGCGCTTGAATCCGGAACCGCGCTGCTGCTACGGTCGCAGGTTCGAATCCTCTCTCGGGCATGGATGTGTGTGACGTCGTTAGATTAGTTAGGTTTAAGTAGTTCTAAGTTCTAAGGGACTGATGACCTCAGATGTTAAGTCCCATAGTGCTCAGAGCCATCTGAACCATTTTTGATACGCCAGTATGGCGATGATGAATCAGGCTTCCAATTTGCGTTCACCGCGATGTCGCCAAACACGGCTGCGACCATCATGAAGCTGTAAACAGAACCTGGATTCGGTCGAAAAAATGACTTTTTGCCATTCGTGCACCCACGTTCGTCGTTGAGTACACCATCGCAGGCGCTCCTGTCTGTGATTCAGCGTCAAGGGTAACCGCAGCCATGGTCTCCGAGCTGATATTCCATGCTGCTGCAAACGTCGTCGCACTGTTCATTCAGATGGTTGTTGTCTTGCAAACGTCCCCATCTGTTGACTCAGGGATCGAGACGTGGCTGCACGATCCGTTACAGCCATACGGATAAGATGCCTGTCATCTCGACTGCTAGTGATACGAGGCCGTTGGGATCCAGCACGGCGTTCCGTATTACCCTCCGGAACCCATCGATTCCATATTCTGCTAGCAGTCATTTAATCTCGACCAACGCGAGCAGTAATGTCGAGATACCATAAACCGCAATCGCGATAGGCTACAATACGACCTTTATCAAAGTCGGAAATGTGATGGTACGCATTTCTCCTCCTTACACGAGGCATCACAGCAACGTTCCACCAGGAAACGCCGATCAACTGCTGTTTGTGTATGAGAAATCGGTTGGAAACTTTCCTCATTTCAGCACTTTGTAGGTGTCGCCACCGGCGCAAACTTTATGTGAGTGCTCTGAAAAGATAATCATTTGCATATCACAGCATCTTCTTCCTGCCGTTTAAATTTCTCGTCTGTAGCACGTCATCTTCGTGGTGCAGCAATTTTAATGGCCAGTAGTGTATATTGATGATTGTGACCTGAAATGTTTTAACCCTTCTCCAGGAATGGAAATTAGAAAATGCCAACCATGAATTGACGTGAAACAAATTGTATGTACTCGGAATTTGTGTGGTGAAATGCGGTTGTTGTGGAAAACTAGGAAGTACCGACTTTCTATTGTATTATTCAGGTGAAGATAAAAATGGAATGTATGGGTTGGAATTTGGATAGATAAAAGACTGAAGGACAAGGTTATCAAGGTTGAATACGTTAGACGAAAAATAATGACGATGGGACTGAAAGAGAAAAAGGAAGACTTAGTTATCATCCCGGTCTATATGCCAAGAACTATTCATTCAGATGAAGAGGTAGAAGAATGTTATGAGAAGATAGAAAACTTAGCAGAGAGAGAAAAGAAATGCATGTATTGCTGTAATGGGTGACTGGAATGTGGTAGTTGGTGAAGAACCAGAAGGAGGAGCTCTGGGAAAATTTGGACTGGGAGAAGGAAGTGAGAGGGGGCAAATATTGCTGGAATACTGCTGAAAATTTCACGGTATTTGGAAATACTCTACGTGATAGCCACAAAAGACGACGGTATACTTGGATATCTCGATTTGACAACAGAAGATATGAAATTGATTACAAAATGATACAATAATGATACCGATATTGCCTGCAGAGTGTCAAAAGTTATCCGGGGGCAGATATTTATTCAGATCATACACTCCTGGAAATTGAAATAAGAAAACAGTGAATTCATTGTCCCAGGAAGGGGAAACTTTATTGACACATTCCTGGGGTCAGATACATCACATGATCACACTGACAGAACCACAGGCACATAGACACAGGCAACAGAGCATGCACAACGTCGGCACTAGTACAGTGTATATCCACCTTTCGCAGCAATGCAGGCTGCTATTCTCCCATGGAGACGATCGTAGAGATGCTGGATGTAGTCCTGTGGAACGGCTTGCCATGCCATTTCCACCTGGCGCCTCAGTTGGACCAGCGTTCGTGCTGGACGTGCAGACCGCGTGAGACGACGCTTCATCCAGTCCCAAACATGCTCAATGGGGGACAGATCCGGAGATCTTGCTGGCCAGGGTAGTTGACTTACACCTTCTAAAGCACGTTGGGTGGCACGGGATACATGCGGACGTGCATTGTCCTGTTGTAACAGCAAGTTCCCTTGCCGGTCTAGGAATGGTAGAACGATGGGTTCGATGACGGTTTGGATGTACCGTGCACTATTCAGTGTCGCCTCGACGATCACCAAAGGTGTACGGCCAGTGTAGGAGATCGCTCCCCACACCATGATGCCGGGTGTTGGCCCTGTGTGCCTCGGTCGTATGCAGTCTTGATTGTGGCGCTCACCTGCACGGCGCCAAACACGCATACGACCATCATTGGCACCAAGGCAGAAGCGACTCTCGTCGCTGAAGACGACACGTCTCCATTCGTCCCTCCATTCACGCCTGTCGCGACACCACTGGAGGCGGGCTGCACGATGTTGGGGCGTGAGCGGAAGACGGCCTAACGGTGTGCGGGACCGTAGCCCAGCTTCATGGAGACGGTTGCGAATGGTCCTCGCCGATACCCCAGGAGCAACAGTGTCCCTAATTTGCTGGGAAGTGGCGGTGCGGTGCGGTCCCCTACGGCACTGCGTAGGATCCTACGGTCTTGGCGTGCATCCGTGCGTCTCTGCGGTCTGGTCCCAGGTCGACGGGCACGTGCACCTTCCGCCGACCACTGGCGACAACATCGATGTACTGTGGAGACGTCCACCCGGCCTCCCGCATGCCCACTATACGCCCTCGCTCAAAGTCCGTCAACTGCACATACGGTTCACGTCCACGCTGTCGCGGCATGCTACCAGTGTTAAAGACTGCGATGGAGCTCCGTATGCCACGGCAAACTGGCTGACACTGACGGCGGCGGTGCACAAATGCTGCGCAGCTAGCGCCATTCGACGGCCAACACCGCGGTTCCTGGTGTGTCCGCTGTGCCGTGCGTGTGATCATTGCTTGTACAGCCCTCTCGCAGGGTCCGGAGCAAGTATGGTGGGTCTGACACACCGGTGTCAATGTGTTCTTTTTTCCATTTCTAGGAGTGTATATTAGGAGTAGCTCAGGTTCCAGTTACATTGAAAAGAACCTGGAAAGGAGAGAAGAGAGAGCACATCAACTTTGAGAAGCTGAAAGACAAAGACAATTGTTACAATTGCATATTGTGAAATCATGACGCAAGACAGGAAACGGAATGCACTGAAGGAAGATGTGATCGTTTTAAAAAATAGGAGCGCAAAGGATCGTTTTAAAAATAGGACCGAAAAGGCAGCTAAGGAAACACTTGGAGTCAAGGAGAGGAAAAAAGGAAAGAAAGAATGAGTATCACCAGGTATATTAACGAAGAGGGATGACTGCAGGAAATGGAAAACTGTAAACACATAAGAAGGGACCCGCAACTGCAGGAGGTTAAATAATGAATTAAGAAGGGAGGCAGAAAAAGTAAAGGAGAAATGGCTGGCATGCAATAGGTTCTGCGTCTAAGAGGCACTTCCCAATAGCCTCCTGAAAGCCGGCATTGGTTCTGAAGTGGAGCCCTCCCAAGTGCATCTTTAACTGGCCTAACAGGTGAAATTCGACTTCTGAGACATGAGTTATATGGAGAGAGTTGCAATACAGTTCATTAACTTTGTCTTGAAACTCTTCCATTTGGTCCGTGTTTGCATAGAAAAACAGTATAGTAACTGTGAGTCCGCCTTGATGCATAACACTTATCTGCTTACTCATTTATTCCTCAAACAGTTTTATAGCCTTCTTGCAACATGCGATACATCTGTCGAGAGACACACGCTAATATCAACATGTCGTAATGTTCTGGATCATAAACAAAGTGAGAAAGTTTTGTTTTTCTGTTTACAGAATCAGCTACATGCCGTCCAACGAACGTGAGTACACTAATAACTAAACAACAGCGCAGTACACACCAAAACACTACTGCAACCGCAAGTGCACAATGTTGACATAAGTAAGTTCACCTTTAGTACTTGTTTACAAACAGCCGCTCACACTGTTGCAGATGATACGATGTACGCCGAGAAAAAACGGCAACAGAAAAAACACTCAAAATATGCCGCATTCAGCGAGAACAATTCTTAAAGACAATAAATAAAGTAGTATGACAGTATCCACAGAAAATTATATTTAAAAAAAAGAACAGTAAAAATACCGGGTGATCAAAAAGTCAGTATAAATTTCAAAACTTAATAAACCGTGGAATAATGTAGGTAGAGAGGTAAAAATTGACACACATGCTTGGAATGACATGGGGTTTTATTAGAACAAAAGAAAAAAACAAAAAAAGCAAAAATATGGCTAGACGCGTGAAAGATATCCGTCATGCTTGGCCTCCCAGGTCCCCAGACCTCACTCAGTCCGTGCGATTATTGGCTTTGGGGTTACCTGAAGTCGCAAGTGTATCGTGATCGACCGACATCTCTTGGGATGCTGAAAGACAACATCCGACGCCAATGCCTCACCATAACTCCGGACATGGTTTACAGTGCTGTTTACTACATTATTCCTCGACTACAGCTATTGTTGAGGAATGATGGTGGACATATTGAGCATTTCCTGTAAAGAAGATCATCTTTCCTTTGTCTTACTTTGTTATGCTAATTATTACTATTCTGATCAGATGAAGCGCCATGTGCGGGACGTTTTTGGAACTTTTGGATTTTTTCGGTTCTAATAAAACTCCATGTCATTCCAAGCATGTGTGTCAATTTGTAACTCTCTATCTACATTATTCCGTGATTTACTCAGTTTTCAAATTTATACTGACTTTTTGATGACCTGGCATAATAATGTGTTACTGTATTTGTGTAACTGTGCTATTTTCTGCATGTTTTAAATTTATAGAACGCACTGATGATGGTGACGTCTGTCGCCGAAACTAGTTTGGGGAATAAATAAGTAAACAGATAACAAAGTGTTTTGCTTCAAGACGGACTCCAAAATGGTTCAAATGGCTCTGAGCACTATGGGACTTAACTTCTGAGGTCACCAGTCCCCTAGAACTTAGAACTACTTAAACCTAACTAACCTAAGGACATCACACACATCCATGCCCGAGGCAGGATTCGAACCTAAGACCGTAGCGGTCGCGCGTTTCCAGACTGTAGCGCCTAGAACCGCTCGGCCAAGATGCACTCACAATTGCCATATTGCTGTTAAATACAGTTCATCGGAAACGCCGGACCAGTCCACGCGTAGTCAGGGCTTACACGGTGGTGTGTTGTTGTGCAGCAACACGACACCCATCAAAAGCAATCCTTGTCGTTTCCTTCGAATCCTCAGCACCCTTAGCTGAGTGGTCAGCACGTCAGAGTGCTATTCAGAGGGGTCCGGATCCGATTCCTGGCCGGGTCGGAGATTTTCTCTGCTCAGGGACTAGGTATTGTTTGGTCCTAATCAACCTGGATATCGTTGCTTTGTGCTTCTTATTAGCTGTTGGGGGTGGGAGAAAGACACGAAGAGTGTCTCCATAACATTACCTCGTTTCAGGTATCAATGATGCACCACGTTTTGTCCCATGTGACGATACCGTGCAGGAACGGAACACCCTACGACGCTTTAAATGCCGAAGAGACAATCCCATTTACTTTTTATTCTCGTCTGAGAGCACTGTTTAGAAGATAAATTGACTGAAGTTGAATCTATCGTCAGTAGGCCATAGACCTTCGTCAATGAAACAACCAATACAATTCATACTCTTGGCAGTACTGAATGTATGACTTTTATATGTACAGTCGGCATGACCCAAGCTTGAACACTTGTCTGACATTCAATGCAAGTTAATCAATAGTCTCAATTTCTGTTTAAGTGCACCCTTCCCCAACACCACCTCTTCCTTACAAATGCCAGACATGCTTACTAACGTAGGGAAAGGGTGGCTGTAAT
Source organism: Schistocerca gregaria (assembly GCF_023897955.1). Lineage (NCBI taxonomy): Eukaryota > Metazoa > Arthropoda > Insecta > Orthoptera > Acrididae > Schistocerca > Schistocerca gregaria. The sequence goes on from NC_064922.1 coordinate 874,102,018, forward strand.
ACTCTTGCAAGCACTATTTCAGTCGGGTAGGCCTGGTTGCTTAGAGGTATATTGTTTTAACAGGTTCTTTCGTTTGTGTTGGGTTCGACCAGACTGTGATTCCTACAGACAGAAATTAGTTTTCGTAATAGAGGGATTTTTACACACAGACTTAAGGCTTTTTATTTATTTTATCAAAATAAGCCACTTTAAATATTTAAACAATGATTTAATAGATTTTAAATGGATTTATTGATCTGTTTCCAAACTTAATCGCAGGGGACTTTTCAGTATCTGGCCTCTTGAGTATAAATCTAACCTCGGTTCCCGGCGACGAACACACACACACACACACACACACACACACACACACACACACACACACACGGGCGCGCGCGCGCGCGCGCTTTCATGTGGAGGACGACGTGTTCCCGCCTGCTCTGCTACGGATATTTTCCTGTTCTGATGCAACACCCTTGCTACAACTATAGCTTCTTGCTGTTGAGACAATCGACTTGCGTAAGGTCCTGGAACGCCCTTTGCAGGAGACGTCCGGGTCTCGCCTCTACGTGGTCGGACATCATTCTCTGAACCTAGTGAGGAGCATTCAAGAGATGCGTGACAACCAAATTATTGGCGGGTTGCAAGTGTATTCGCGAGGCAGAATATCTGAAATACATATCAACAGTAGTCGTAATGTAGCGGTTCAGATATTATTTCTTGCTACTTTACCTAGGTGACCGATCAGCTTAACGCTATAGTTAATGCACTCAGTCTACAATGAATTGTTCGCACGATATTTCCTGCTATATGCTAGGGCACAGAGCAGTAGCAGGAAATACTCGGACTTGACTTGTTCTGAAGTAGGCCGAGGCAAGGTTCTGGTTTTGAATCCCGATCAGATACACAGTTTTAATCTGCCAGGAAGTATCGAGTGAAGACTCTATATGTAATTATATATGTAATTATATATGGTTATACATGGACTTTCCGCAAATATAACATACAGTCGGTATTAGAGCACTGGAAATATTTAGTAAGATTATCTACGATGGAAAAAATCAAGTTTTCGATTCCAATAAACATGTTAGCCGAGTGACTGTTCCCTTTTCAGCTGGATTGGAACTAACCCGTTCCTAGCCTTTCTTATTTGGTATCGCATGTTCCAGCTATCTGCTCCTATATCTCTTAATTTTTTCGTTGACTGACTTAAAGTATTTCATTACCACACATTAAGTTTATTCTAAAATGTTACTTTTCTTTACTTGGCCCTTCACTCGTATTTTACGGAAACAAAGATAGTCACCAGCCGGCCGTTGTGGCCAAGCGGTTCTGGGCGCTACAGTCTCGAACCGCGCGACCGCATCGGTCGCAGGTTCGAATCCTGCCTCGGGCATGGTTGTGTGTGATGTCTTTAGGTTACTTAGGTTTAAGTAGTTCTAAGTTCTAGGGGACTGATGACCTCAGAAGTTCAGTCCCATAGTGCACAGAGCCAATTGAACCATTTTTTGATAGTCACCATTTGGTTAGCCAAATTTAGGTTTTTCCTAATTTTCCCACATTCCAGTCAAATGGCGGGGTAGTCCGTGAAGAAGTCACTCTATTGGCTTCCCCATACAATAATCTCCCTAGCGACAGGACATGAAATTCTATCATCCTTTTTCTTTATATTCAACTACTTGCTCTGTTGTAACCTCATGTGGTTGTATGGATATGACAAAAGTCTATTTACAAATAGTGGACATAAAAGATGAATTGGTCTCTCACGCTGTAAACGTTATGAGTGGTGCACCCAGCAGCCAGCCGAACACATTCTCTCTCACCCACACAGAATGTGTTTGAACGAAAGAACGCCCGCGAATGTCTTTCTTCAGGACGGACCCATATTTTCCCTCGGTTATTTGGACTGTACTGTCTCTGGGAAGCCCTGACACATCATCCATACAGTCCCCTATCGCTCGCCATGGAATTCCATCTTTTTGTAGCACTGAAGAAACACATTTGTGTCAGTCGATTTGCTTCGGACGAAGAGGTGCACGTCTACGCACAATCATCGTTCTGGTGGTAACCGCAAACATTTTTTCATGAAGGTGCTGACCGTCTTGTCTCACAGTGGGATGCAGGTGTTAACAGTTATGATTACTTTTGAAATAATAAACAGTTTACTTAATTTTTCCATCTGTTTCGTTTCAGTTTGATCGCTGCTTATACAAAGACCAGTAACAGATGAACTTATGTAATAGACAATTTGCCACCTTACAAAAAAATCATATATCATATCTGTGAGTCTATTTAGAGACGTACAAAGGAGAAAAACTATTCCACGAAGCAAACACTGGGCAGATATCAAGGAAGGTAAAGATGGTAAAACTACTTTCGGCCCCTTATAGGTAAATAGCTTAGTTATCTTAAAAGATGAACAGCAGGGATGATGTCCACTACTGTGACAGTCCTATTCTGAAAAGAATACTTATACATTTTTCACAAAGATACTAATTTATATGTACGACAAAGGCACGATTTTGAAAGCACACATGTAATGAAACCGATTGCGTACCTGAGGTAAATTCCAGGGAGAACTATGCTATAACTAAAATTCCAGTAGATGCAACAGAATCCATTCCGATGAGTGAGGGAAATTCCATACGTAACTGTGTTTGACCTATAGTTGCAGTGTTGTTACTGATTCGCGGCTGTAAATGAAATACTAGATCAACTTTGCTGGAAGTCCTTGATTCTGTCCTGTAGCTTTGGATCAGTGGAGATTTCCTAGGTTAACGGAATTACAAGCTCCCGATTCAATAAGGTGAATTCTGTTACTTACGTCAAGCTACCACACGTGTAAAATTTATGGAGTCCGCGACTCCCGGAACTACCAGTAAACTAAGAAGCAGCATGCCGTGGTTGGAGTATCGTCGAGCAAGATGTCATTCTGCAGAACTGATCGCATTACCTAACCTCGCCTTCTAACCAAATCCCCTGAACTACATTCAGTAATTCACTATTCTGCACTAAAACAGTAGTGGCAGGACAGAATAATAGTACACACATTCATTTTTTGATGTTCAATGAATTATTTCACCATTTATTCCAAGAATATCTGTTTAATTTTTTTCAGACATAAATTTTCTTTTTTTTTTCACTAGAAACCACCGTAGCTTTTTATTGTTTAAGTAACAAGTATTTCGATTTAATTGAACCTATACTCTATCTTTTCCTAACTTGTTTTGGTCTTTTCATCCTTTCAGTCTCTTTTCATATTCCTTGGCCCGACCAAACGCGTTAGAAAGCTGCTCCCGGGATTCGGGTAGACGCGCCGGCCTCGGGTCTAACCTGCCCAACAAATTATTGACGAGAGTCGGTGTGCTGGCCTCCCCAGATGTGGATATTAGTCGCTTTCCAACTTCCGAATAGGTGAATACCAGGCTGGCCACCACGTCCCACCTGAATTACACGATTGGAAGTCATTTACAAAACGTTCGCACCCTCTTACATGGGAACGCTAGATGCAGACATATAGGGTGGACGAATTCCTTCACAGGGGAGGAAGGGGTGGCGACAGCAAGGGTATCTGGCCACCCTCTACCTCTAACATTGTCAGATTCAATAACAGTTAACATGTGACTGCGTGATGATACGGTATTATGGCCAGATAAAGAAGAGAAAAGAAAGTTTTTTCTTCCTTCATTAGTTTCCTAGTCCATTGTCCCTGCTAGCACCAAGTTTACTATTGCTAGTTGCCAAAGGCAATGTCTGACTCACATATCCCTCCTTCTCATAAGTGTCTTTGAGAGACTTCTTTTCTCGCCCGTTCCTTTAGTATACCTTTATTTCGTACTTTATCTGTCCACTTTTTAATATTCCTCGATTGTACCACACTTCAAGTATATCCCTTTCCTTCTTCTCTGAAGGTTGGGTGGTCCACGTTTCTATCTTATATAGTACTGTACTCCACGTGCACAATTTCAGGAACGCTTCCCTCAAATCCACAACATCCCATACCTGTAGAGCTCTTTTGTTAAACACTAGCCTTTTCCCCACAGTTTCACCAGTGTATAAAACTCTTCACATACATTGCACACATCTTCTCCTTTCCATTCCTGTCTCCGACTCTTCCTTCCCACGTTCTACATCATCCTCCCAGCTCTATCTGTCCATCTCTTCCTCATTCTCTCCATCTCTCCACCTATTCCTCCCTCTCTCTTTATCCATCTCTTCCACCCCCTCTCACTGATCATACCTTCCTCTGCATCCTCTCAGTCCACATACTGCTCCCACCCTCTCTATATATTACCTCCTTCCTTTACCAAATGCCCACCTCTCCTTACACATTCCACATGCCTACTGCAGCTTCCCCTCCTTATCTTCTCTCTGCACATGTGCTCTGTCCATCCTTTCATTGCCCCTCTCCCTGTCCAGCTCCTCCACCCACCTCTCTAAGTCCATGTCATCCTCCTCCCCATTCACTCTGTCCATCTCCTCCACCTCTCTATGACGTAAGTTCTTCATCGACACATTTCCATTCAACACCTCCTCCCCTCTATGTCAGTTCCTCCTCCTTCTCTCACCCTCTCTATCTCTCTCTCTCTCTCTCTCTCTCTCTCTCTCTCTCTCTCTCTCTCTCTCTCTCTCCATCCCCTCCTCTAACCATCTCAATCTTCCTCCAGCTATGGCCAACTGTCTGTGCAGCCTAGCCAATACTACTCACATGATCGGCAATCATTTAGAAAACGTTCACACACTTTCAGGACAGCCTACATGTCAGGTGCTTGAAAACCACTTTTTAACCACTGATGTACACATGAGTCGATAAAACAGGTCCATACTACTCCAACGTAGCATGTCTGTTGTATAGGGAAACCTGCATGTTAGGGGCTGAGAAACGTTTTTTTTTTTTTTGCCCAGATGTGTAGGCTGCCCTGCAAAGGAGGTCATAAGTAAGGCCAATACTACCTGCACACAACATGGCTGTCCTGCAGGGCAGTCTATACGCCAGGCTGAAAAGAAACCTCGTTGCCTGTACATCTGTTCCTACTGGAGCAAGGAGCTTATAAACCCCAGTGCTGAAATTCGTGAGGCCTGCTTTTTCTGTGACAAATCTGGTTGAAGTCGATCCAGGTGTATGGGAGGAGATCCCTGACAAACACACATACGCTTTCTGCTTTATATACAAGATGTAATGTGTATAAATTCAGATATTTTTTATTTGTGGTGCCATAATATGTATACATGTCAGTGTGTTGGTTATTTTTTCTCTGCACTGAACAGCTTTCCCACAACCATGTCAAAAACTTAACTACCTCATGTTTTCTGCATGGTTATAACTTGTCAGTATAGACCCATCCACACTTCGACACCTGACCAGATGTGTTAATGTACTTGGGAGTACTACCCAACTTGAAAACATATGACTTGTAATAGATGTAATTATTAGTCTGGAAATGAAGTAAATACTGATGTAATGTAGTTCAGTACACTGTCCTCAGTCACCAGTACAAATATCTTCACTTATACCCATTTTACCCTGTGTATAACAAGAAATAATAAATGACTTTCTTTGTTGGTACCAGTCCATCTACATGGTGCTTCGACCATTCTGCATAATCTTGCTTTTTTATATAGAAGAATGCTCTCACTTCTTCTAACTTCTACCAGTTCTGACATCAAGCAATTCTTAGTCTTCTTTCACTTACTTTTCATCACATTTGTTTTTGCTTCATTTATTTTTAATCCCAATCTGTGTTAAGTATGCTATCCATCCATTTTAAAAATTCTGTCTTCCTTATGTACTGCCAAAATCCTGTCTGTGAATCCAAGCATTTTCATCTTTTCTCTTTCACTTCTCTTTCTTTTTCTTTACTTCTTCTTCAACGTAGTAGAACCTTCAACCCTGCTGTACACCCTTCTTATCAGGAACTGGTCTTTCATATTATTCCATTGTTATTACTCAGATTTTGGTTCTTGTACACGTTACAAATCATTGTTGTCTCTCTCTACCTTACCCTCTCTACCCTTACCCTGAACATCGTCCAGGAGGTTTCAATTCTTTTGTATATTATTCTGAAAAACTTCGTACAAGCATGGCTTGTCAGAGAATAGTGTAACATTTTTTTTCAAATTTACGCACACCTGCCAGTTTTGGTAATATTGTGATAATGCATTCTGAGACATCTGAAGGAATATCAACATTTTGTAAATTTTCGACAGCTGAACTTCTAGCTCATATATCTGTGGCGTATTTTGAAACGTCCCCTTAGAAAAATTGTACATGACTGTGTTTAAACTGACACACAATATTTTTAGCGCAACGCAATCTGACTTTTAAAAATCCCTGCAAAAGAATGGCCCTCACTAACATTAACCTACACGTTTCACGTACCTCACAAAAATCTTCGTTACTCGAACTACTGCAATACAGAGAGCGCCACTACTGCCAGCTAAATAAAAGAATCAAACTACGGAAGTCACTAACTACTGATAGGCATAGTTAGCAAATGAAAGATTTTAATAGAGAACAAACAATGTAATTACCTTAATAGTCATAATATATATATCAGTTCATGACATCCCGTCTTACAAATTTCAAAACTCCGCCGTCTCTCTCCCATCATCCACCACTGCTGGCGGCTCACCTCCAACTGCGCAACGCAACGCGCTGTTCACATCCATCTGCCCAACGCTACAATGGCGAGTATTACAACAATGCCAACCAGCCACAGACTGCACACAGCACAGCCAGTGATTTTCATACAGAGCGTTACGTGGCGTTACCAATTAAAAAAACCTAAACAGCTTACTTACAGTTTAAATAACCCCAAAGATATATCATCGAGTCCTGCGGACTTCTTTGATCTCGTATCATCCAGTGGTCTGCCAGACTATAGTCCCATTACTGGATCACCTATGCCTTCCACACAGACTTCAATTAGCCTTCAGAACAGTTCTTCTCCATCGCGCTGTCTTTCTAGAGCATTTTGTAGAGGTTTTCACCTGCACTTCGTGCATTACCTCAATAGTCAACTCCAGAGATTACGATATCTTCATCCTCTTCATCACCAATCTCATCTTGTATATTTTCCATGGTTTGGCTACTGCAATATTATCATCCTGAATACATGTTTACTCTAGCCTTCACCTCTCAACAGTAGATGAGGGACACGTAAGTCCCCGAAGTGGCGTGACATAGAAAGACTTGCATCCGGCCATTGAGCCTCACAAACGTATTATTACTATTTTCATTATTACTACTATCATCAATATTATTATTATGAAAGTGGATGATGCAATACGACGTTGGCTGCGTCTCTGAATGAACAATGAGATTTCAAATACGTTAGTCGGATAGGATGACGAATTCGGATGCACGGCACTCCATAGCTATCACAGACTTTGTAAGGGACATAACCGACAAGGAAACGCTTTTAAATTGCATTATACATAAGAGTAAATTATTCTTTAACCTGTTTTTGGAAACTAAACTACCGTCAGGAAGTCACCAGGAATAGGATAGACAAAAATTAATGGTTATAAAGCTGCACTCATTAAGTCAGATAATAAAAAATTATCAAAGGAAATGAACCTTACAATAGCGTTAATCACACCAAGAAGGAAATATGTTCATTACTCAGTATCTGTTAAGGTTACGGTTCTCAGACGAGTGGAAAAACCTACAGCGAAATGAAGAAAACATGCCATGCGATTTAATTTCTTTAAAAAAATAGCCAAATTACTTAGTGAATTTCCACCCTACAGTGGAGTGTGCGGTGATTTGAAACCTCCTGTCAAACAAAAACTGTATGCAGACTGGGGCTTGAACCTGTTGGTAGAGCATTTCTCACGAAAAGCAAAAGTCACAGTGTAGAGCTCCAGACCCGACACTTCAGTTTTAATTTGCCATCACGTTTCAAATCAGCGCAGTCTCCACAGCAGAATGGAAATTCATTCTAGAAACTGTTACGTCTCCGTGCTCGTCGTCAAATATGTGGTGTCTAGGAAGCTTGCTTACTGGGTTTGTTAGACAAACATTGCAAACAAATCCTGTTAAGTTTTATTACAAAAGGAAAAGATCACAATACTTAACATTGTCAATCACACAGATGTGTCGCAAGCAAAGGGCGACATACGAAATAATAAATCTTCTTCAGTATAAATAATGCCAAGTCTGTGCTGCATAGTGTACAAGCGAAGTAACTAGGGTTAACGCTTCTATCTATGTCTTGAAGCTGCTATTCAACTGGGGCCTTCACCAGTCGGTCACTGCGCTTATGGCTTATGTCCTCAACACATAGGGGCAGCTGCTGTCGCGTTGTCCTGGAGGGAGGTCCGGTCAGTGTGCGATTAGCTGACTTCTTGTCGCAGCCATCTCTTCTCTGTAGGTGTTTCTGTAGGTATTTCTTCCTATAACATACGTAATGTTTCTTGCAGGAATGTGGTGTACTTCCTGTCATTAAAATTTCCGTCGATGAAATAGGGGCCTATAATTCTATCCTCCAGAATCCCACACGATACATTCACCGGCCACAGGTTTTGGTGTGGAACTTGCCGCAGGCAACATGGATTTTCAGCTGCCCAATAATGCATGTTATGCAAATTAACGTTTCCATGGTTCGTGAATGTAGCCTCGTCAGAAAATAAAATCAAATTATATATGTTTCATGCCTCTGAATCTGAAGTTGAGCCCATCGGCAGAATTCAATGCAACGCATGCAATCCGTACCAGTTAACTCTTGGTGGTGACTGATATGGTAAGTATATTGATTTATGATATGGTAAGGATGATATTTATGTCGATGCAGAACACGAGCAACACTACTCTGGCTCTTGCCAGATTCCCTTGCGATTTGACGCGAACTCGTGGCAAGAGTACCAATTTCCGTTTCCTCGTTAGTAACTTTCCTTTGCCGTATATGTTTCCGAAGCGTTAAAGATCCAGTTGTTCTCAATTTATTATACATGTATTTAAATGTACGACGTGTAGGGTGAGTACGTTGAGGATCTATTTCAGCGTATAAGTCTCTAGCTCTAATTCAATTTCGTTGGCATTCTCCGTAAATGAGAAGCATATCGACTTGTTCTTCGAAGGAATACATCATTCACATTCACTTGATTCGACGATACTAGTCTTACAGTTCCTATTAGTGATGTATTGCGAAACCGACGAATGGTGTTTACATGTCAATGGCACGTTAGATGGATACGCCGTATTCGGCGAATAATTACTATTTGCACGATATACGAGAGAGAATTGTCACAGCATATACTTCGATATGTGCTGAAGTGATGAGGAATACCACTCAGTCCATGCTAAGAAGATTGCAGCACTGCACTGATGCCAATGGTCACCACCTCGATCACCGTCTGTAAATGGACGTTCATGCCACCTTTGTGACCATCGTTGACCTTCAAAGACCTTACTGTTACAAATCACTGGATTCGTCTCGATAACCGCTATAAGAAAATAAGTACCAAGCTATAGCATTCATTTAAAAAAAATAAAAAAAAAAACGAAGTTGAACTTCGTATCTTCGACGCGACCCCATCTAGCAACAAACAACCAACGTCATATTATGGTCCCCGTTGTTTCACGCAACATTTGCCCCACATACTTTTCAGCTACTGTCATATTTTCGGAATTATTCTAGGTGGCAACAGTTAGTGACGCACCTTGCATTGTTATATTCCTAACTTAGCATACTCACAATTAAAGGTATATTCTGTCATACATACATACATTGGGTGACAAGACAGGATCTGTATCTGTATGTACTGCACATACTGCAGAAAAGTTGTTACACTGCATATTGTGATGAACTCTAGCTCTAAAGTCTGCTGGTTTTGAAGCTTCCTTTCAATATCGCTATGTCGTATTTCATAGCGGAAAGGTTTTAATGTTGTTTAGCCATCTCCATACGCCACGTACATACTGCGACTACAGATTTATTATTATTAGTATACTGAAACACGTTGCCACTCCAGTTCCATAGATTCTTGGACATCTTAATGTCTGTGGTGCGGCCGAATCGTGTGTTTGCTGGATGATCGACAGAACTGTACCAGTGCTCACATCAGAACACCCGAACGTTTATATGCGCACAGTCGATCTACTGGTAGGTGACAGTTTTTGGTTCCACCTTGTGCCTCTAAGTATCTAACATGCAATTTGATACTTCCTGACAGAGTAAAATTGTATCGTTGTGGGTCTTCAACCTGGGATCTTTATCTTTCGATCGAAAGTGCTCTATGCACTGAGCTATCCATGCACGACTGACGGACACGCCTCACAGCTCTTCCAGTACCTCGTCTCCTACCTTCCATTCTTGACATAAGTTCCCTTGTAAACCTTGCGGAACTAACACTCCTGGAAGAATGGATACTGCGGAGACATGACTTAGGCAAAGACTAGGGAAAACTTTCTGTTACGGCGTAAAGTCTGCAGAAAGCAGCAGAAAATATGTCTCACTTCCTTTTCTAGGGATCATATCCCATAAAATAAGTAATCTCTTCAAAAACACAAACATAAATATAAGTTTCCACACAAACCATAAACTTGAGCACCTACCCATTCATAACATAAAGAATAACAACCCCCCTTACAAAAGATCAGGTATATATAAACTCAGATGCCAAAATTTCCCTTCCTTCTATATTGGACAGACTGGGAGAAACTTTCAGATTCGATTCAAAGAACATTCAGATGCCATACGCCTGAACAATCCTTCAAAATCTGCATTTGCAATGCACACAACTCTCAGTAAACATAGAGAAAAAACAATGAAGACCACATTCAAATGTTGCATCATGTTGAGAAAGGTAGCCTCATGAATCTGCTTGAAGAGATAGAAATACATACACATAAAAGCAAATAACCACATCATATTCTTAATGAACAGACAGAGCTAGGCAATGCAACCTTTCTACAAAATTTCACTCACCTGTTATCCAGTCTAAAACATAAAACTACTCCTTTTAATAACATGCAATCAATAATCCAAATAAAGTATTGCATCATGATATAGCTGCCTGTTCAATCACACATTACTGCAACTGTAAAAGTGGTGTGCCGTACTACATTTATGTTATTACTACTGTCACATTATTCATTGACCTCGTGTACATGTTGTCATCTGGACGGCCGAAGTGTTCGTGCGGTTCTGGGCGCTGCAGTTTGGAACCGCGAGACCGCTACGGTCGCAGGTTCGAATCCTGCCTCGGGCATGGATGTGTGTGATGTACTTAGGTTAGTTAGGTTTAAGTAGTTCTAAGTTCTAGGGGACTAATGACCTCAGAAGTTGAGTCCCATAGTGCTCAGAGCCATTTGAACCATTTTTTTGTCACCTGTTTATTGCACTGCATTTACACAATACCATATAAGTAAGATTCATACAACTGTCCATCACATTCTCCCAATTCATTTGTAATTAATGCTTACTGAATATGGTATTCTTTGTAATATAAATACTTGTAATGTACTTGTAATGGTACCTTGATTCTTGAAAAAAAAAATTCTGCTACTATACTCGATTCAAAATTTCTTTGCACTATAGATACATGTTAATACAATGGTTACTGTCATATTATTCATTTTATCTCACCTCTATGTTGCTCCTTGTATATAGCACAGTGTTTACATAATACCATATAAGTAGCATTCACACAAGCTGGTTACTACATCTGTCAACTTCATTTGTTATATTATATGCTCATAATGTGTTTGTGTTTTAATTTTCATTAAGTTATGCTATTCTTTAAAAACAATCATTCTGTGAAATCAAAGCAAGCTGTATATTGTTATGTCTCTGAGAGTGAACGTCTCTGACACTGCTGTGTTTGTAAATCTGCAAACTTTGTGACAACTTCACATGTGGGAAATTATTTTTGGTGTGTGTGTGTGTGTGTGTGTGTGTGTGTGTGTGTATGTGTGTGTGTGTGGTGCTTTGCACAATATGGTGATGTACAAATTACTTAAGTACTGGATATATTTAGGAATATTCGAAAAATTCAATCCTGCAACTTCGCAATAAAATCGCGCGGAATTTTCGACGTAAGTACCATAACTAATTAACCTCACATTTTTAATTACGCTGTATTTCATCGTTTGGAGGTTAGTTATTTTCACATAGGGTGCTTCTAACACTGTTTTCTACCGTAGGGCAACAACACACCAAAAATACTTCGCCACAGTGGAATAATAAAAATCGAAAACGGACGATAATGTGAAGTGTATCTTGAAAATCATGTGAACAGCCGTCTGATGTTGAACTGGCCAGTTCGAAACCGGTAACGGCGCTATTTACCTAAATAAAGAGGAGTCTTAATAGTGGCTAGTTGCTGTTTTCTTCTTTGTAAGAATTAATCTACATTAATTGTACACAGCCACGGTCTCACCATGTCAGTTTTAGACAAAATAGCAACAGTATACTTATGATTATCCACTGCTCATCAAGTTTGCATTTTCCGTTCTACAAATATCCTATGAGGCATCTCTGGTAACATGACAATCGGTAGTCAACTTCGTTCCATATCTTGCTCAGCAACATCCTGTGAAGAGTCGTCACAGCAACGCTCATGCGTTGTGTGAGCTGTTCCAGTTTTCTTGGCAAAGGGAGTAAGTAAACATGTTTCTTAATGTATCTCCAAAAGGAAAAGTCACAAGGCGTTGCGTAAGGTGGCCTGCTGGGCCCAAGGGAATACAGCCACTTCATCTCCACCACTACGCCCTGTCCAGATATGCGGAAGTCCGTCGTTTTGGTGGCGACGAGCACAGATGCTCCATTAGACTGGCGTGCCGCCTTGTTGAAAGTCGAAATTCTCGTAATGAGCAGACATATGTGAAAACAACTACAGCTCCCATATTCCGAGGTAAGAGTTACAGGTCAGTCTTCTCACAGAAGAAAAACAGTCCATAGAACTTCGTTTGGGACAGTGCGAAGAAGAAATTAATCTTCGGTGAATCTCGTTATTGCGCCACAATTTCATGAGCATTTTCCGTGCCCCACACTCTCGTATTGTAAAGTTCAACCTTACCAGAAAAATGGGAGGTTGCTTCGACCGTAAATACCAGCTTGGAGGCGAAGTGTTCATCCTCTTGCTTCGTCGCCATTTTGTCATGTCACTGGCCTCGTAACGCCAACTGCTGGGTGCAATACAATCTCGATGAGTTTACGATTCTGTTTAAGTATCAATATTATTTGTACATGAAAAGTTTGGAAAATTCAGAACTTTGACAAAGAATGACTCATTTACATATAGTAGCCGAGTATTTTACGAGACGTCTTAAGTGTTACAAACTGAAACTCTGTTACGTGCGAGACTGTAGTCTTTAGCAGTATACGGCTTTGCCTTCTATGCTTTTTGTTGATTTTTAAAAAAGGCGTTGGCATTCGTTTTTGGAACATGACTCTTTCTTCAGCAGCACTGAGTGACTTCAGCCCACTACTAGACGGTTTCTTAAAGACCTATAACAGGAAACAAGAAACTAGACGTGAGTGATGCTTCTGTGCAGGTAAATCTATAAATGAGACACAATGTGCGTGGACACTTAGAGCTGTGTGTTATTTTTCGATTGAGGGAGTGTACAACTTGGCCCCTCGCACGTTATGCGCAGAATAAATGTGGACAGGCACGTGCAATCTGTTGTAATACAGAAAAGGCAATACTCAAGACGCTAGTTTCACTGGATATTGACTCCTGATTGCCATTTAGTTCCAAAACAGCACTCCTGGTCGTACTGAACCTGCGTACTGTGTTCATCAAGCGGTAACAAGTAAAAATAAAGCCAAAGAAAATCTACAATTCAGCGCAAGCTAACAACTACTTATTAGTGTCGCATTGAAACGCACGTACGAAACTTAGTACCAGTTTACCACTGCAGTACCGGCTTACCACCAAATCTTTATGTTCACTATCCCACAAAGTGTCGTACCTTCCATTACATATCAACGGAAGCTTCCAACAAACAGTAATGCTGCTCTGTCGATGGCGTTCGTTTTTTCAGCCCAGAAACCGCCTTCGACAAGACTCTCGCTGTTACCTCGTTGTATCTTTTTGTTACTTGCGCGCTGTTATCTCACTGCTCACAGAAGACACCCCTCCACCTCGCTCAAGCAATTGACGGAATGCCTGTGCTCTGCAAAATAGTTCATATCATACGAACAGTATAGAACACAGAATAATCAAAACTTAAAAGCAGGTCGCAGACTTGTTTTCATTGGCTGTATACTAGGAAAATACAAGCCACCTATATAGGAGCTTACTTACAAATCACTCATGCGATCCGTCCTAGAATATTGCTCAATCGTATGGGACTTATACTAAACAGGAATGAGACTAACCAGAGATGATCAACATATACAATAATCACAGGTTCATTTCACTTATGGGCGTGGATCATGGAGACACTGAAGAAACTGAGCCGGCAACCGCTTGACGATAGATGCAAACTATCGGGTGAAATACAACTTACAAAAATGTACGAAGCAGCCTCAAGTGTATAATCTAGCAATATAAACTCATGCTCATAAATTAAGGATATTGCTGATACATGGTGCAACAACGCTCTGGTGGGCGGTTTGCGAGCTTAAATCACCTCGGGATATGACCATGCGGTGCATGTGACCCGCAGTCATCGCACAGTGGCGCTGGGAGCAGTCTACATACGCAGAGGTGTGACATACGAAGAGGTGTGTTGGTGCATGTCAGAGTACGGTGTAAGTGTGAGGACGTGCTAATGAAGACTGTGTGTTTAAAATGGCCCAAAGAACACATATTGATGACGTTATGAGTGGTAGAATATTAGGCCGACAGGAGGGTGGTCAAACCAGCAGGTCGTAGCACGGGCCCTCCGTGTGCCACAAAGTGTGATCTCAAAATTATGGCAACGATTCCAGCAGACATGAAACGTGTCCAGGCGCTACAGTACGGGACGTCCAAAGTGTACAATACCACAAGAAGACCGATATCTCACTATCAGTGCCCGCAGATGGCCACGGAGTACTGCAGGTAGCCTTGCTCGGGACCTTACCGCAGCCACTGGAACAGCTGTCTCCAGACACACAGTGTACAGACGACTGAACAGACATGGTTTATTCGCCCGGAGTCCTGCAAGGTGCATTCCACTGACCCCTGCTCACAGGAGAGCCCGTAATGCCAGGTATCAAAAACACAGTACGTGGTCATTGGAACAGTGGTCCAAGGTTATGTTCACGGTCGAATCCAGGTATAGTCTGAACAATGATTCTCGACGAGTTTTCATCTGGCGTGAACCAGGAACCGAATACCAACCCCTTAATGTCCTTGAAAGGGACCTGTATTGCGGCCGTGGTTTGACGGTATGGGGTGGGATTATGATTGGTGCACGTACATCCCCGAATGTCTTTGACAGAGGAACTGTAACAGCTCAGGTGTATCGAGACGTCATTTTGCACTAGTATGTCTGCCTTTTCAGGGGTGCAGTGAGTCCCACCTTCCTCCTGATGGATGATAACGCACGGCCTCACCGAGCTGCCATCGTGGAGGAGTACCTTGAAACAGAATATATCAGGCGAATGGAGTGGCCTGCCTGTTCTCCAGACCTAAACCCCATCGAGCACGTCTGGGATGCTCTCGGTCTACGTATCGCTGCACATCTTCAAACCCCTACGACACTTCAGGAACTCCGACAGCCACTGTTGCAAGAATGGGAGGCCATACCCCAGCAGCTGCTCGACCACCTGATCCAGAGTATGTCAACCCGTTGTGCGGCCTGTGTACGTGTTCATGGTGATCATATCCTTTACTAGTGTCCGTGTACATGCGCAGGAAACAGTGGCGTTTTGTAGCACATGTGGACTTGTAGATCTGTGTCGTGTGTGTTCCCTATGTGCCTATGCTATTAGCGCCAGTTTTGTGTAGTGCCACGTTGTGTGGCACCACATTCTGCAATTATCCTTAATTTATGAGCATGAGTGTAGTACAAACGCAAACGTATCTGAGCCGTGTATCGACTCGTGCTACACCTTGTGTTTAAATTTTATTGATTTCCCTTTGACACGTTTGTTTGATATGGTATCTGTCATTAAGTGGCTGCTTGGTTGTCTTTTCCCTCTGCTATCGATATGTGCGTTTTGCTTCCGGGAAACTGCTATGGAGGCAGTGAGATCTTTGACCGGTGGTAACTTCGTGTGGTGGCGCGGAAGTAGGGGCGTGCGCTCAGAGAATCTTGTGGACACGGGAGGGTGTGGCTCTCCAGCGCGGACCAGGCGTGTTCGGTTGTACCGAGTCGCCACGTGACGTATGTCGGTTGTGTGTAACGAGCGGGTCGAGTTGACGGAAGAGCTCCCCGGGGGATTGGTTGTATACAGTATCGCCCCACGAGTAGTTGCTGTTCATTTCACCTTAGTGGGGCGTTAATAAGCTTCTTTTAGTCTTCCGTTTCAACACTGGGGTTTAAAAGGAAGACATCTAATATGAAGGAGTGGTCACTACACGTCAGCGTTGCAGGGGAGACGTGAACTCCGGTGAGACAGAGCGTGTTGTCGCGTGACCGTGGCGTGTTGGGTACTCCGGCGACGCGTGCGCGGTCGGATGTGTGGATCCTTGCCATCGGAGGTCGTGTACTGCCTGTTCGAGCAAAATTGCAAGTTAGTGAAAGGTTTAATCATTAAGTAATAAGTTTGCGTGACCAGTGTCTTTTCTGCCTTGTGGCCTCCGACAATCGGGTTTCCTGTCTCCGGCACCAGTGTAATTGAAGACAGTGATCTTTCCTCCTCCTCTCGTTACTGCCCTATGGGAGGTGTAGTTTTGGCAGTTTAATTGTTTCGCAATTCTCTCGTGTGTTATGAGTAAATTTATGCCTATTGTTGGTTGATCAAGTGGTTGCTCATTTAGGACTTCGTGGTGTAATGTTCCTTGCACGAGGTTAGCTCTAATTCTGTCAGCAAGTTAAGCCATCTTATTACAAGTTTTCGCTGGTTAAAAGTCGGTGCAGTGACCAGCCTGAGAGTGGCAATTGTGTTTACGGGCGTATTTAAATTGGTCAGTATTCTGCCTTGCCTGAGCATCCCTGAGTGGGTGATTTGTGGCCATCTTACACGGGTCCGTCATATCTGTTATGTTCTAATGATATTCCAGGGCACTTTTGTTCAAAAACTTTTATTTAAATTTCTCCATTCCTTTATTGCCATTAATCGTGTGTTTGCTGAGACCTTTGATTTTATTTTAATAGCACTGTTGGTAGCTTCACTACTTCAACGTACGTTATTAAGCCGGCCGGAGTGGCCGTGCGGTTCTAGGCGCTTCAGTCTGGAACCGCGTGACCGCTACGGTCGCAGGTTCGAATCCTGCCTTTGGCATGGATGTGTGTGATGTCCTTCGGTTGGTTAGCTTTAAGTAGTGCTAAGTTCTAGGGGACTGATGACCACAGATGATAAGTCCCATAGTGCTCAGAGCCATTTTTGAATCTTATTAACAAAGTTCTGTATTTACTTTAGTAGCCTCTTTACTAATGTTGTTTAAATTTTTTAATGTAGGCTATTGCTATAAATTACTTGATTGCCGTTAGCGGCGTGTTTTGAAAGGTTGTTTATTGCCGTACTGTTACTTCTCTTTTTTAAAAAAGAATTTTTTGTAAATTGTTGTATTGCTATAAATTACTTGATTGCCGTTAGCGGCGTGTTTAAAAGGCTGTTTATTTCCGTACTGCTAGTTTCTATAAGATATGAATAAATCATTTGTGTGTGAAAATCTCAACACGACAATAAACTACTAGAAATTTGGCCCCGTTTCCCAACTTGTGGTGTGGTTTGTAGTAACCGTAACCACTGTGTGTGTCAGTATCACTCTCAAAGAAATTGAGAAGACAAGGTGGAACCAATTACAGGTCGTACAGAGGCGTTCTAGCAATCATTCTTCCGCGCTGCATGCGTGAATGGATCTGGAAGAGGCCGTAAAATCTGGTACAATGGGAACTACCCTCTGCCATGCACTTCATAGTGGTTTGTAGAGTATAGATGTAGTTCTAGACGAGCAGAACAATACGACTGTAAAAAAACTGTTTTGCGTCATACATGCTGGTTCCCTGTGAAAAACTCAGATTTCGCGACATTTCCAGACAGCCGTCACAAACCGGTGACGACAACTAACGCAATATTCACGGAAATAAGAACTCAGCTGAATATTACATACTGCGGCTTTGTAGAATGCTGCAGGTATTCTGGAATGTGCTCTCTCTCCCCCTCCGTGGCCAATGCCGCAGAGAACAGAGCAGGAGCCGTGACTAGTATGAGTTTTGTACTTGTTGCCGACTCTCAACCATAATGAACAGAGGGCAAACAGAAACAGAGTTTACTCTTAACATTTACGTTATTGCAAGGAAGAAAAACAATTTCATTACACACCACGCTAGTGGAATAAAATGTGGGATAATAAACATAAAAGAAAGCTGTTAACAATATTGAAAATTTCCCACATTTTAGATGTAATTACTGCTCATATAGTGTCTACTGTATGCGTATTTACTGAAGCGTGTGCGGTATGACAACTTTCCGTCGTGATGTTCATGTAAGTTTTCTAACATCTCTGTGAGGCTAATTTCTTGGCACCATTTTCCCTTTATAAATCATCATCTTGACCTAAGCCGAAGCAAAACCCCGGGAGTAGACAACATTCCATTAGAACTACTGATAGCCTTGGGAGATCCAGCCCTGACAAAACTCTACCGTCTGGTGAGCAAGATGTGTGAGACAGGCGAAATACCATCAGACATCAAAAAAGATTATAATAATTCCAATTCTAAAGAAAGCAGTTGGTGACAGATGTGAAGATTACCGAACTATCAGTTTAATAAGCCATGGCTGCAAAATACCAACACGAATTCTTTACAGACGAATGGAAAAACTAGTAGAAGCCGACCTCGGAGAAGATCAGTTTGGATTCCGTAGATATGTTGGAACACGTGAGGTAATACTGACCCTACAACTTATCTTAGAAGACAGATTAAGGAAAGGCAAACCTACGTTTCTAGCCTTTGTAGACTTAGAGAAAGCTTTTGACAATGTTGACTGTAATACTCTTTCAAATTCTAAAGGTGGCAAAGGTAAAATACAGGGAGCGAAAGGCTATTTACAATTTGTAGAGGAACCAGATGGCAGTTATAAGAGTCGAGGAGCGTGAAACTGAAGCGGTGGTTGGGAAGGGAGTGAGACAGGGTTGTAGCCTATCCCCATGTTATTCAATCTGTATATTGAGCAAGCAGTAAAGGAAACAAAAGAAGAATTCGAAATTGGAATTAAAATCCATGGAGAAGAAATAAAAACTTTGAGGTTCGCCGATGACATTGTAATTCTGTTAGAGACAGCAAAGGACCTGGAAGAGCAGCTGAACGGAATGGACAGTGTCTTGAAAGAAGGATATAAGATCAACATCAACAAAAGCAAAACGATGATAATGGAATGTAGTCGAATTAAATCGGGCGATGCTGAGGGTATTAGATTAGGAGATGAGACGCTTTAAGTACTAAATGAGTTTTGTTATTTGGGGAGCAAAATAACTGATGGTGGTCGACGTAGAGAGGACTGGCAATGGCAAGTAAAGCGATTCTGAAGAAGAGAAATTTGTTAACATCGAGTATAGATTTAAGTGTCAGGAAGTAATTTCGGACAGTATTTGTATGGAGTGTAGCTATGTATGGAAGTGAAACGTGGACGATAAATAGTTTGGACAACAAGAGGATAGAAGCTTTCGAAATGTGGTGTTATACAAGAATGCTGAAGATTAGATGTGTAGATCACATAACTAATGAGGAGGTATTGAACAGAATTGGGGAGAAGAGGAGTTTGTGGCACAACTTGACTAGAAGAAGGAATCGGTTGGTAGGACATGGACTGAGGCATCAAGGGATCAGCAATTTAGTATTGGAGGGCAGCGTGGAGGGTAAAAATCGTAGAGGGAGACCAAGAGATGAATACACTAAGCAGATTCAGAAGGATGTAGGCTGCAGTAGGTACTGGGAGATGAAGAAGCTTGCACAGGATAGAGTAGCACGGACAGCTGCATCAAACCAGTCTCTGGACTGAAGACCACAACAGCAACATCTTCACATACAAAATATTTGTGGGAGAGTGGGCGGGTGTGTGGGTGGGTCGTTGCGCGCTCTCACGCACACTCCCTGTTTGTTTCTCAAAAGTTCAGAAAAGTATTCAATGTTCCGTGTTATGCAGGAATATGAAGCTCTTCAGCAACTGCCAACATTGCTGCAAGAATTTCGCCTATTATTGGCGTAAATACACTGGTATCCAAAATTAAAGGAACAAGTGCAATTGGTGCAAGGTTACGCTTATTTTGGCATAAAACAGTACAAACAGGTGATAGTAAGGTAGAAACAATGTAAAGAATACTGACAGTAAACAACTACAACATGCGTAACGGTAGGCAAAGAGGTTTTTTGTTTTTAACGGATGCGCACACCTTCCGACAACTGATTAATGTGCCCAGTATGGGATGTGACCACCTCTGACAGCAACACCGCCCTGACAACGAAGGGACATGAGTCAATGATGTCATCAATCTCACGTGGGGTCAATAACGCCCATTCTTTCTGCGGTGATGCTCGCAAATCTTGGGGAGTGGCTGGAGGATGCTAATGTGATCCACTCATCTCCACAGTGCATCGCAGACATGCTCTATCGGATTCATATCGGAAGAGCGAGCAGGTCACGCCATGCGGGCAATACTTTCGTTTCCAAGAAAACATCAACCATACGTGTTCTGTGAGAGCGAACGTTATTCTACATCAATACAAAGTCTGGGCCCACAGCAACTCGTAACAACCGCACATGAGGACCCAAGATCCCGTCACGATGCCTGACAGCAGATAAACCTTACCGATTCACCTACACAATTTCTTGAAGAGCTGTTCCGCATAATCCGTGGGCACACTTTTGGGATCTTCCATGATATCGGTCTCTCCACAATGTCCATAAATCGTACACCACGTTCCCTCCAGATGCGAATCAGTCGAGAATCATTCTCCAGACCAAATAGGCACTCATCTGTGAGAAGAACATCGGACCACTGTTCGACCGTCCAGTGGCATGTTGACGATTCCGCTCTAGACGTTCCCTTCTGAGAAGGTGCGTCAGAGGTATACATACAGAAAGTCTCAGTCAGTAAAGTCCTCTCTGCCGAACCTTTCTGTACACCGTATTCATATATTCATTAATCCATTTAAAGAGTAACAACTGTGTCTAACGGGTTTTTAATGTTCAACGTTCACCGGATAAGATCGTTGCCGAACGGAGTAATTACGTGCAAATCACAGAGGATCGACTGCGAAATCGTTGAATTTGACTGTTCGATTGTTAGACAAAGAAATGTCTTTTTCAATATGTGTACAAGATCAGTTGCTATCTTCCCTTTTAAATGGATACTGACTTTAAATACAAGATTATTCTTTCAGTAGAAGTGAATATTCTTTAAGTAGAAGTAAATATTTATTTAGATTATATTTGTATTACAAACTGGTACTCGAGAACGGAGAGTACGTGCTTTGAGACAGAGAGAAATAGATTTTGTGGCAAATTATCGAATAGAAAGACATCGCCAGACACAGCACAAGAAGTTCGTAGCTGTTAACAAGCAAGAGCAGAAAAAAATTGATTTAACGGAAGTTCTTTGATGCCAATACTCCAATTGAATCTTGGGCAGTGAATTAAAATGAAACTGGCGCTTTCAGTCCATTAACACGAAGAAAAATCTATTAAAGAATAATTGTTGGATTTCGAACTATCGTAAACAAAATTATTTCTCTGGTTTATATAGCGGTACTTTGGAAGTGAAATCTGGCAGTATAACTTCCGTGGAAAAATCGTCTACTAATATTTTAATACGAACTTCTGAGTTCTCGTTTAGGGCAGGACTAACTGATTAATTAACGGTTTCCAGTTACATCAGCGTGAGTACGTTGTGGAATACGTTCCTAAAGCAGCTCCGAAATGTTATGCAATATACACTCCTGGAAATGGAAAAAGGAACACATTGACACCGGTGTGTCAGACCCACCATACTTGCTCCGGACACTGCGAGAGGGCTGTACAAGCAATGATCACACGCACGGCACAGCGGACACACCAGGAACCGCGGTGTTGGCCGTCGAATGGCGCTAGCTGCGCAGCATTTGTGCACCGCCGCCGTCAGTGTCAGCCAGTTTGCCGTGGCATACGGAGCTCCATCGCAGTCTTTAACACTGGTAGCATGCCGCGACAGCGTGGACGTGAACCGTATGTGCAGTTGACGGACTTTGAGCGAGGGCGTATAGTGGGCATGCGGGAGGCCGGGTGGACGTACCGCCGAATTGCTCAACACGTGGGGCGTGAGGTCTCCACAGGACATCGATGTTGTCGCCAGTGGTCGGCGGAAGGTGCACGTGCCCGTCGACCTGGGACCGGACCGCAGCGACGCACGGATGCACGCCAAGACCGTAGGATCCTACGCAGTGCCGTAGGGGACCGCACCGCCACTTCCCAGCAAATTACGGACACTGTTGCTCCTGGGGTATCGGCGAGGACCATTCGCAACCGTCTCCATGAAGCTGGGCTACGGTCCCGCACACCGTTAGGCCGTCTTCCGCTCACGCCCCAACATCGTGCAGCCCGCCTCCAGTGGTGTCGCGACAGGCGTGAATGGAGGGACGAATGGAGACGTGTCGTCTTCAGCGATGAGAGTCGCTTCTGCCTTGGTGCCAATGATGGTCGTATGCGTGTTTGGCGCCGTGCAGGTGAGCGCCACAATCAGGACTGCATACGACCGAGGCACACAGGGCCAACACCCGGCATCATGGTGTGGGGAGCGATCTCCTACACTGGCCGTACACCTTTGGTGATCGTCGAGGCGACACTGAATAGTGCACGGTACATCCAAACCGTCATCGAACCCATCGTTCTACCATTCCTAGACCGGCAAGGGAACTTGCTGTTCCAACAGGACAATGCACGTCCGCATGTATCCCGTGCCACCCAACGTGCTCTAGAAGGTGTAAGTCAACTACCCTGGCCAGCAAGATCTCCGGATCTGTCCCCCATTGAGCATGTTTGGGACTGGATGAAGCGTCGTCTCACGCGGTCTGCACGTCCAGCACGAACGCTGGTCCAACTGAGGCGCCAGGTGGAAATGGCATGGCAAGCCGTTCCACAGGACTACATCCAGCATCTGTACGATCGTCTCCATGGGAGAATAGCAGCCTGCATTGCTGCGAAAGATGGATATACACTGTACTAGTGCCGACATTGTGCATGCTCTGTTGCCTGTGTCTATGTGCCTGTGGTTGTGTCGGTGTGATCATGTGATGTATCTGACCCCAGGAATGTGTCAATAAAGTTTCCCCTTCCTGGGACAAAGAATTCACGGTGTTCTTATTTCAATTTCCAGGAGTGTATAATCCTTGAGCACGGGTCAAACACAGACATCGTATGTCGCTAGCTTTACAGTCGCAAGTATTACGTAGGTGAACCAGGACAGTACTTCAACGGACATTGGATTCAAAATATCACACAAGAGCAACATCTCGAGATGAAATGCTTAACTCCGGATTTAATACGCAGCGTACTTCTTTACGGTATGCAAAGTACAAATTCTCATATTACTGAGATGGTCATTTTTTATGTTTTCTGTTGTTATTTAGCTGGTAAGCATATAATAATTGTTTCTTGGCATATTATTGTATTACAGTTTTGTTTCTATACTCTATTATTGTTAGGTAAGAAACAATTTGTTGAGGAGCATGTTTCGTAAGGTTAAATTATTAGCACCAAACAGTAATTTAACCTCTAGAATGACACTTTCAATCTGCAGCGGAGTGTGCGCTGATATGAAACTTCCTGGCAGATTAAAACTGTGTGTCGGACCGAGACTCGAACTCGGGAACTTTGCCTTTCGCGGGCAAGTGCTCTACCATCTGAGCTACCCAAGCACGACTCACGCCCCGTCGTCACAGCTTCAATTCTGCCAGTACCTCGTCTCCTACCTTCCAAACCTCACAGAAGCTCTTCTGCGAGCACTTGCCCGCGAAAGCCAAAGGTCCCGAGTTCAAGTCTCAGTACGGCACACAGTTTTAATCTACTAGGAAGTTTCAGTAATATAACCTTATGAAAATTACGCTCCAAAATGTTCTTTCTTACCTAACAACCTTCAAATTGGTCTGCCGACTCTTAAAGGCCTGTTACTAAATGGAGGCTGTCTTCGTCTCCCCAGCTTGACACTTCATTATCCACCCATGCCAGATGGATGGCCGAATTCGTAAATCTGTCACTGCTTGTGGCGCTGCTTCGCACACCGTAGAAGCCGAGAAGATACCATCTTCTGGAGAGAACATAATTTTGACCTTAAAACCTCAGGCTTTTTTTCTTGTTTCTAAAGCTGAAAACGGATTTTTCTCTTTTCTGTTGTTTTATTGGAGTCCACACATGAAGCATAGATGAACGGATCTACGGAATAATATGTTCAATTTTTCTGTAGTTTACTAAAATTACTCGGATATATTTGATGTAGTCGCTCGTCTTGTTTTACCAGGGACATAAGAAAAAATGCTATTGTAATTAAGTTGCTCGCATAGGGAGGGATGTCTTTAATCGTTTTGGATGGATGGTTGTTGCCCTGGAAGATGACAAACATGAGTACGTATCGCTGGTGAGGGAGGAAAGGGATCTCGCCGTTAGCGTCGGACTCTGCGTTGGTGTCGTACTGGATCTTTTCCGCAGCTCGATGAGCAAGCGACAGATGAAAGTTGGGGATCACATGAGCAAAGTTCTGTACAGTTTCGCACCTTCCTTGACTGTAGGGCAGCTCCAAAATCACCGCTGTACCAGGAATCACCATCATAAACTAAAGTGTAGAGGGCACTGTCATCCCCTTCAATTCTTCACTCGATTTTATCCCCATATCTTCTTTGATGTTAATAAAATACGTTGCTCTTGGCCTGCCTCTTGGTTCTTTCCCTAAAACTTTTCCTTCAAATACATTCTTTAGGAACTGGTTGAGTCTCGTTATGTGCCCTATCATTTTTTATTTTCTTCTTGCTAAACAATTTAGCAGTGTTCTGTTATCATTCACTTCTCTTAAGACCTGTTCATTACTTTTTCTATCTACCCGGCTTGTTTTCGTCATTCTTCTCTGCCTTTCCCAGAGCCCACGCTTCACATCCGTATGTTAACACACTACATACAAAAGTTTTCGCAAACTTTTTCCTACTTTCCAAGGCTATGCTTCTCTTTATATCTGTGATACATTTATTGCCTTCAGTGATTGTGCTCCCCAAATAAGAGTTCTCAACCTACTTTAGAACATCATCTTCTAGTTTAATAATTTTCTTTTGTGTTCCCTACTACCACAATTTTTGTTTTCTTCTTATTTATTTTTAGATTAAATTCTCTAAGGATTTTGGCAAATTTTAGCAACATGAACTCCAGGAAAAGGGCATGATATTCAGCTTTTCCTTTTTTATTTTTTTCAAAGATAATTTACTAACTGTGATTGTACAATTTATTAATATAGACATAGTCAGTCAATTAGCACAAAGAAGTGTCTATATTATTCGGCTCATTAAAAAGCTTCACGTTCCTTTTTTCCGAAAGTATGGCAACTACTAGCAGTTCACAGGGTCCTCTTCCTCCTCCTCCTCCTTCTTCTTCTTCTTCTTCTTCTTCTTGCGTTTATGGAGGGGTCATAATTTTTAGTATGTTGCCAAAGCTTTCCGTTCTGATTTTTCACTGTTCGTTTTCAATACATGATAAATAGTCGTAGTATCTTGCTGCTCGTTGACGTGTTATATATGTTGAAATATGCCCAAACATTCAAATAACAGTGTTTCCTTTGCTCTCGGGTATTTGAGTCTCTGATGTTCTATATCAATTCAGTTATGTCTACATTTGCAGAGGTTGTTCTATCACTGCCAATTTCCGATGGACGAAATTTCACATATCATCTGCTTGTCCACGAGTATATCTGTGGATTAATGTAGCAACATTTTTACATATAATACATTCGTTACAGATAACGGAGTTCTTATTGGTCGAGAATTTGTCGTTCAGATTTGACGGTTGACGTGAGTAGAACGTTGTAGCTTTCCTCCCGATGATGTTCCATTTCGATCGAGGATATTTTCCATCGATTCGGTTACAGTGGACAGTTGATTTGACATTGTAAATTTCTCTGCTGGCAAGTAATTTTGATTTGTCCGTCTAATTTTTTGTTTGTCCGCTTTGCTGTTTATCTAAATAACCTCGTGGTAATATACTTGATGTGCTGATGTGAAAATGTTGATTTCAGCTAAGTTTTTTCGGTGGCGTGCTACTTTCTGGCGCATGTTTGAGTACTAGATTTTGGACTATGCTTGGATTTTGCTTTGTTACTTCTTTCTTTACGCGATTAACTAAATGGGTTCGGTACTTAAATCTTACACTCATAAGATTAAGGTCCCCATTTGCATACGGCAGAGTAAGCGTGTCGATTTCGGTTCTAAAAACATTGCTTCTTGATAAGAACTAATGGAAGACTCGTTGGATGTCGTTGATCAGTGGGTCTGAGGAAGACAATATCTGCTCCATGTATCATAGTTTCCTTGGTGTTGGAGTGTCTACCGTCCCTTTTGATTTTAAGTAGGTCTAGTCCCTGTCAAAGTGAATTTTCAAAGTGGCTCCTGTTTTTTTTATTATTCCTCTCCAATTGTAGATTATCATCTAAGCTAGAATTTAATTTAGGTAAGGATCAAGTGACTTCTGCGATATGCTGGTTTTGTACCAGACCATGCTGTCAATAATGTTGATGCTTTGTTCGATATTTGCTTAATCGTTTTCTTTGTATTAAATTTGGTATCTATCAGTATTCTGAAGTCTTTGAGAATATGTGCCTACTTCGTGAGGTCTTCAGGCGATGAGACACTTACAAGGTTGTCGTCTGTGTAGTTAGTCAAGGGATTTTGCTTTTATGGAGAGTGAGACCTCGTATCTGTAATATTAAGTTATCCCTTAACGCATCGACGGCGATATCATTGAGAGCGGACACCCTTGCCTCGCGGAATGACCAATGGAAACACCTTTGCTCAAGTTTCCTCTGAGAAAGTTCTTGGAGCTAGCGATCGTGATAAGTTTCCTTGCGAAATTTGTCAATCGATCTCCGTAACCAACTTTCTGGGGAATTGTTGTACATAATCGTGACTGAAGCGATCGAAAGCTTTTTCAAAGTCGATTACCGGTAAGCCACCTTCGATTTTGCTTCGGCAGCTGTGCAGATGACATCTCCGAGCGCACATTCTGCAGTTACATATAACGCTTCGCCCAGGTATGGCACGGTGCTGATACATCCCACGGCTTTTGCCCAAAGCAGATTTCATCCTCAACTTGGCCGCTCGAGTTATTATTTTAAAGTCAGCGCTAAAGAGTATAATAGGCTCAATTTGCTCCATCCTCCTGAAGTTTTATTTTCGTGTATTACAGTTATAATTTCCTCTTTCAATCCCTTGGATATTCCTTCAGCATGACAAACGTCATTTGCCAATTTCAGTAGCGGTGCTCCGATAAAGTGCCAATAATGTTGTTAAGATACAGCAGAAAGCCAGAGTCCAGTGATTTTCCTTCTGTGCCTTGAAAGTTACTAATTTGATGTCCTCGTCCGTAAAGGGTTGTTCAAGAAACATTCTCTTTTATAACGTGAGGCTGTTTTGTAAAATCGGAATTATTTCGTCGAGTAATGTTGTACTGGTAGTTGCTTGTTGGTAAAGATCACGGAAGCAGGTGTAGACGTGAGCGAGTATTTCTTGCCGTCTGTGTAATACTTGTCATAGATTTTGTCGGTCATCTTGGCATTGCGCCATCGCGCTGATCTTAAAGTATCTTCAGCGGCGTCTTTTGTTTTGAATCTGAGAATAATGCCTTCCTGATGGTGTCGTCTAATATATGTAATTTTAGCTTTGTACCTTTTATTTCCGCGGTAGATGTCAGCGTTAAGAAAGTTTGCACTTCGATCCAGTTCCCGCAGAAACTGATAATAATATAGCACTGCCTGTTTTTACAACAAATCTCTTTGACGGAGTGGTTGATAATAGATAATAGATAAAGATTGCGATTTGCATAATAGAGCTATCATTCCACCTTTGCGTTGAAGGATCTGCTGCCATTTCCGTTGTATCACTTTGATGGTTGAGAAAATTAACATTGAGCTTCCTGTATCATCTGCCGTGGTAAACAGTCTCATGTTATAAATGAATGCAATACTGGCAGGCACAGTTCTCGGAAATATTAATAGATGCAGTTTTACAGCATGCGATTTTTCTCTTAACCTCTGGTGAAACGTATACGCACTGTCTAACTTGAGTGTCGAATCAGTACAGATGAATGTACAATATATGCTAAATTATCGTTTTTCCCAGTTGTTATTCGTAATTCGCGTACAAGTTGCCGTAGTTTAGTGACTCGTTCAGATTTGAGATGTGGTCCTTTTTTTCGAATGACATAGTTGAAATCGCCGCCGATAAGTAAATCGTCATTGCTATTGGCAAGTAATTCTAGAATATCCGTGCGGAAAACGGCTCTTCGACGTTGACCGTTTTGGCTACCGGATGGTGCCAAGACATTTAACACCTGAACGCCGAAAACTTTCACGCTGACGCCTCTGCCATTTAAAAGACGTCGAATATTGTGATGCAGAATGCAGTCACGAATTAAAATGGCAGTTCCATTTTTACCCTCATTACGGAGATTAAGCAAGTTTTTGCACCAGGTACTCAACAATCGTCAGGAAAAAACCTCTTGAAAAAGTGCCAAATTTACATAAATTTCATACAGGGAACCTCGAAGACTTACATCCCTACAAACCTCACTTACGTAGTGACTGCTAAATCCACAGTTTTTCCTTTGCGCCATGGTGAAGCTAAATCTACTGTTCGAAGAATCGCAAGGAGTTTCTAAAAAATGGCAGAACTCTAAACAGTCTACAAGCAAGACTACAGAAGAGGGCAATTGCCTAACTTTACTCGCGACCCACCACACCCCTACACCTTCCCGATACCTATGGATCCATTCGAAGGTTTTAATGACGCTAGCCGCATTTGGACATTGAAAATGTGTCAATGCTAACAGGTTAACATTAGTACCGCACACGGATTTTCCGATTCATGCAAGGTCCGGATTTTCCGCTTCATGCAAGCGGTGGCCTTAATCACGACTCAGGCATCAGATCACGCTTTCCTTGCGACCTAAATTCCGAGACTGTTACTCACTACTGACGCAATGACACCTACCCATGAACCCCTTATTGCAGTCCCTGATTCCCGTAAGAGATCGCGCATAGTGTGCATCAGTACTGAAACGAAGGGTAGTTGGTCATCGGAGTCTAGACATATATCCAGCGGAAGTAGCTCCTCGTCTGTTCCAGATCCCTTGAGAAAAAAGCTTTGTCCAGCAGCTGGAAGAAGGGACGTCCCATCGGTCTACAAGAGAGGTAGCAGACGTCACTCACAAAACTTTTTCACCGAGATAGCCCGCTTCACAGATTTTTTTACACACGTTATTACTATCAAAACTGCCAGAATAATTGGCTAGTCGGTAATGACAGAGGCATATTCACAGCCAAATCAGGATCAGATCAAAAGTAACCGGACACCTATTATATGCGGTGTGTCCATTCATCGCCTTTATGACGGCTTATACTCTAGCGGAAACTCTTTCAATAAGGAGTCTGAATGTCTGTGGAGGAATGGCTGCCCATTCTTCCTTAAGATCCGAAACCACAGAAGGTAGTGATGTTGGAAGCTGCGTCTGGAATGAAGCTCTTCCCAAAGCCACTGGCTTCCAGTCCGGACTTTGGTCAGGCCACTTCATTTCAGGAATATTACTGTCCACAAACCACTGCCTCATAGATGCTACTTTATCACAGGATACATTAACACGTTGATACAAATCGATTCCTCTACCGTATGCAGTATCCAGTGCCGTCAAATGTGTTCATATCCTTCTGCATTTTGAGTTTTCTTATGCGCAATCAGGGAAACACACCATAACCACGAAAGACACTCCCATACTTCACTGTTTGCACTAATCATGATAGTAGGTAATGTTTCCCAGGCATTCATCAAATGCAAAACCTTCCGTTCGATTGCCGTAGGTTGTAGCGTGGTTAACCACTCCAGATCACTCGTTGCCAATCATCCTCCGTCCAATGGTATCGCTCTTTACACTAGCTGAAGTGGCGCTTAGCGGTGACTATAGAAATTTATGGCTAAATCCCTATTTTTAACTCCCTGTGCACAGTCCTTGTGCTTGCTGGATTGCTGGTAGCACTTTGAAACTAACGAGTTATTCCTTCCACCGATTTCATACGATTTTCTACTGTCACCTTCCGCAATTCTCCACGGTCCCTCCTAGTCACTACATGAAGTCTACCTGGTCTTGACTTCGCTGTGCTGTGGTCATTCCTTCGCGTTTCCACTTCACAAATGACATCACCAACAGTCGATTTTAGTAGTTTAGAAGGGCTAAAATGTCCCTGACAGTTTTGTTTCTCAGGAGACGTTCAATGAATACTCCAGTTTCAAAGTCACTGAGGTCCTCTGAGCGACCAACCATTCCGCTGTTACCGCTTCTCTACTAACGATACAATACTTTCCTTCCCTCCCTTTCCCTCCCCCCCCCCACCCACCCACCACCTCCCTCCCCATCCTTTTAAACTGGTGGGGCCGCCTATAGTCAGTGTCGCATTACCTATCCTGATTATTCTCACTTCAGTCTCTCGAATCACAATTAGCAGCAACGCATGATACACACTCCCTTCGTCTTGTATAGTACACAAACAAGCATTATTTCAGACGAACGTCTTGCATGACATTTCGAGGTGCCACAGGCATCGTGTACAATCCAGATGCTCCAATTTGTGGAAATTCTGGATGTTGACAGTCACAAAACACAGCACAAAGTAGAAAGATAACATGTCGAAGAAACAGACAATTCTCTCTAATTGCACACAAAAGATAGCGCATGTTCCTTGGCTTGCACATTTACCTACCGTTTTCTCCTCCTCCTTTCTCAGTCACCCTAGGTGCCAATTGATCATGGAAATAAACCAGTGACAAATACAGTAAAATTTACTAATGATGCAGAATATTTGTAAAATCCCTCATTCGGGGACGCAGTCAAAGAATCTTTATTGTAATATATATGTAGATTTTCAATTAACAATGAATGGTGCATACACCAACTGCTGATTGTTATACACATAGTATTTTGTCAGTCCTCCAAAGATTCAGTTCTTTATTTTATTACATGCCTAATTTCATTCCCTTGAACTAAACCGTCCTTGGTATATCAATTTCACAAATAGCAGCGTTTGTTGAACTGATCACTGTTGAGGGCCTTAAGTTACTACCGATGTTATAGCCACTAAAGCATAGTTAAGTCAGTAAAGCCTCCATGTTCTCAATAATCTGAAGGTAATTAACATCAGATTGTTGAATGCAAATATCTCAAATTTAAGGTAATCGTGGACAACTTGATTTAACAAAGTTCACGTAAACATGCCAAATTTCAACACCCGTGTCAAAATTGCGCTCACGGCAGAAGATTCTAAACTATTTGTTGATAAGAAACCAGTGGCCTGAATCGAATATTTCATCATGAAATGGCCTTGAAAGAGTATTGAGAGTGAGATATATGATAACTGATCATGTTTGATAACAAACAACTGCCTGCCTAATTTGAGCTTTTCTACTTAGAGAAACTTGTAGACATAGAATATATGTATGGAGAAATAGGATTCAGTGCTCGTTAAGCCGAAAGTACCTACAGAGAAAATTTTAGAATAGGCGTGTTCCTAATTCGAGGAATTTTACCACTGTGAGGGTAAACGTGCGACACATTGCATTGTTAAAGGAGCGGAGAACTCACCAAAACTCTCGACAAAAAATTGTTCTGGTAATCAACCCTGTGGGAGGAGATTCATCCATATGCAGACGTCTTCGCAGAACGGAGTGCGGAAGTTGCTGGTCGGGTATCAATTACAGCAGTATAATAAACAATGAGACAAAATGATTTTAACGCCAGAGTTTAGTTCTGTCCACGCTTATGTTGTAATGTTTGCGTGACACTAGTTGTTGCCACTTGAATAGTTGCCGTACACTTAAGTGGTTGCTACAGAGTGTTACAAGAAGCGATCAAAAAGCTTCTGCTAGAGGGCGCTACTGCAGCATATACGCGACTCTGATACGGGTGTATAAGCACCCATATGTAAGCAAGGGATTACTGTGACATTCGTGTCATTCCGACGAGCGTGCGGAAACGTGCTGTTATTCTTTTCTCCGCTGGCGAAGGATAAACACGAGTGGGCTTCCATCGAAGAATAAAGAATGTATATGGGCAGCACTTCTGTAAGAAAAAAAAACACCGTTGTGGGATGGTGTGCCATGTTCCGTGCTGGTCGCAGTTCGTCACAAGAACCCAGTCGATCTGTGAGGCCAGCGTCATCCATTTCACTCGAGCACACGCCATAGTGTCCTGATCTCTCCCCATGCAATTTCATGCCTTCGGTGCCTTAAAAAAAAGGGACAACGATTCCTGTCGGACGAGTTCTTCACGCAGCTGGTGCCTTCAACCTTGTGCATCGCCGAGATGAGTGCTTCGATGCTCAAGGCGATTTTGCCTGATTGGCATACCGATCCTCGACTGTTAGGTCTTCAAAACGACACTTTTTGATCGCTCCTTATAGTTATGTAAGTAAGAAACTAAATACTGATTTCCATTAATTCCTTGTCTCAGATGCTCATTTTAATGATATCGTATGAGAGGCTTCGAGCGTAAAGATTGCTTATACTATAGAAAAGAATGTATTAAAAAGCAGATCTAGACATCTATATCTACATATATACTCCGCTAGCCACCAAGCGGTGTGTGGCGGAGGGCACAATTCGCGCCAAATCATAATTCCCCCCCCCCCCCCCCCCCTCCCCTCTGTTCCACTGTCTGAACGCCTCAGTGCGAGCTCTTATTTCCCTTACGATGAATGATGATCATTAAGCAATTTGAAACTTGGTGGTAATAATATATGCTCTACATCCTCGGCGAAGATTGGAGTTCGGAATTTACTGAGCAGCCCCTTCTGTTCAGTGCGTCGTCTATCTGCAAGTGTGTCCCACTTCAAACTTTCTATGAAATTTGTAACGCTCTCGCGACGGCTAAATGTACGAGTCACGAATCTTGGCGCTCTTCTTTGGACCTTCTCAATCTCTTAAATCAGACCCAACTGGTAAGGGTCCCATACACACGAACAATACTCTAAGACTGGACGAACTAACGTATTGTAAGCTATTTCCTTTGTTGCAGGACTGCATTGCTTCAGGATTCTACCAATAAACCGCAATCTAGAGTTCGCCTTACCCATTACTTGTGTAATATGATCATTCCATTTGAGATCATTCCGAATAGTCACACCCAGATACTTGACTGATGTTACTGCTTCCGAAGACTGATCATTTATTTTGTAATCGTGCATTAATGGGGATTTTCGCCTTGTTATACGCAGTAGGTTACACTTACTAATATTGAGAGGTAACTGCCAGTCATTACACCGTGCATTTATTTTCTGCAAATCCTCATTGATCTGTTCACAACTTTCGTGTGATACTACTCTCCTGTAGACTACAGCATCATCGGCAAACAGTCTAAGGCCGCTGTCAATACCATCAACCAGATCGTTTAGGTAAATCGTAAAAAGCAGAGGACCTATTACGCTGCCCTGGGGCACATCTGAAGTTACTCTTGTTTCTTTTGAAGTTACCTCGTTCAGGACGACATACTGCTCCATGTCTGTTACAAAACTTTCAATCCAACCGCATATGTCATAGGATAGACCGTAAGCGCGCACTTTTTGTAGCAAGTGACAGTGAGGAACTGAGTCGAATGCCTTTCGAAAGTCGAGAAATATGGCATCAAACTGGGAGCCATTATCTAGAGCCTGTTGTATATCATGCACAAAGGGGGACAGCTGTTTCCTAAAACGGTGCTGGTTTCTGAAGATGAGCTTCTCAGAGTCTAGAAAGGTCATTATGTCCGAACACAAATAAAGTACTGTAAGTGATAAAAAAAGGGTGAAGACGATCTGCAGTATGACTAAACTTCCATCACAGTCCGCAAAGCATTTTTTGTTCACTGTGTAACAGTAAGAAGAGCCCTTTCATATCGTCACGATGATCTGGTTTCTTTTCGCTATCCATCCATCCGCACGCACCTAAATCTAATGTAGTAGGACATTGAAATTTATGTGAATGACAGACTATATGACATTGCAGTCAGATCTTGCAAGAGCTCTTTCATAATTAAAGAGAATATGTCTTGTGTCCAAAGGAACAACAGTGAAACCTCACTTTTCAAAGGAACGTGGAGACTTACAGAAATACTACCTCCAAACTTTGTCTCACTAGAGACACAAATGCATCTGAAGTGTGGAATAGGAATGTAGCATATGTCGTCACTCGTGAAAGTATGGAGACACGGTAGCATCCGCCATGATAATTTGAGAGCTTTGTAAGTTATCTTCGTAAGAAGTGGTAAACACAGCCGAAGTGCTAGATTTCCAAAAGAATTTGAAGATGCCTGTTGGTCAGCTCTTTTATATCCTCAGAATATACGTAGGTTGGAATTTAAATAGTGTAACACTGCTGTGGAAACACTACGTAATGGAATCTACTATTGTCACTGATAGCACAGTTTGTTGACATACCTACCTTACCTCCGAGCGAATGGACTCGCCCGTCCCACGTCACCGGCGTGCGTACAGTCGAGGGAAAAACAGTCACTTGTGAGCCAGCGGTCTAACGTAACAGTGTCACTATGTTTTCGAAACAGGAACAACGGAGTTGGATCAAAATTGAATGTGCCGTCTCTGGAGCATCACCTGCGACCAGCTTTGCGAAAGAAGCGGCGACACTTTCTGCGCAGCCCACCCATCATTTTGCACGACAATGCGTGGGCGCATACAGCGCAAGCTGTGGCTGCTCTGTTCGGTCGATGGGACTGGGAAGTACTGTACCATCCACCATACTCCCTGGACTTAAGTCCCTGTGAATTTGATTTGATTCAGAAGATAAAGGAACGCACAATCAACAGAATGGGCTCGGCTAACGGTATACTACGCCTTCCACATCGCTGGAAACGGGTTCTACACAACACTGGTGACTACTCTGAATGACAGTAACAGGTGCAAACATGTAACTTTTTTGTATCGGTTGTGAATAAATAGTTACCACTATTTACGTTCCAACACTTGTATTTTACCTTTCGGGGAGTATAATATTTTTTTTTTACTACTGTCTTTGGGATTTTGCACTAACCAGTTCCAAGATATATCGATACAGAGAGTTTCGCAAACTCTTAGTAAGTCACTGCATCAGTCTCTCTCGAGTCGGTTGGCTCTGAGCCAGTAGCGCCCGTTTGCTGTTTCGCGAGGCATTTGGCTTCATTGTTCGCCATTTGCATTCCAGTACAGTACGTTGGAATGCTGAATCTATTCACGTTCGGGTCGTGACATAGAGAGCTACTTCCGAGGTCGCATGGTGTTATGATGAAGTCTCATCTGTTTGGTGGAATGTCATGTTGTTGAACAGTCTTTACTACGTACAAGATGTCTGGTAAGATGACTCCAACATGTTTGTTGAACTATAGTTTTCCGTGTGAGATTAGCTGACATTGTCAATTAGTATCGCTCGAGCTGCTAGTATTCAGGCACAAATTTCCATGCAGTGGAATAGGTTCGAAGAGATTGCAAATTCATAATTGCTTGGAAGCTGGTTACTCTATCATTTATAACTTCATTTCTTTCGGTGCTATCTTAAACTCTTCGACTTAAAATTCCCATTGAATGTAAGATTACCTTTCGTATTGATGGTTGTAGATTACATTTTCAATTAAATTGTCTTGGTTTGTAAGGAGAAGTGTGGTTACACGATCACTACGACGTTGTAAACTGTGTCAATTGCCTTTAAAGATCAGTGTATTAATCACTGAAACTACGGGTTACGAGCTTATTTGCCACAGGCATATTATCCTGTATATTTGCTTTATTTAAATGCGCTTAGTGATCCGTCGTCTTGTCTCGCTACGGAGGTCAAATAGGCCATTCACAGTCTACATCTACATGACTACTCTGCAATTCACATTTAAGTGCTTGGCAGAGGGATCATCGAACCACAATCATACTATCTCTCTACTATTCCACTCCAGAACAGCGAGCGGGAAAAACGAACACCTAAACCTTTCTGTTCGAGCTCTGATTTCTCTTATTTTATTTTGATGATCATTCCTAACTATGTAGGTTGGGCTCAACAAAATATTTTCGCATTCGGAAGAGAAAGTTGGTGACTGAAATTTCGTAAAAAGGTCTCGCCGCGACGAAAAACGTCTATGCTGTAATAACTTCCATCCCAACTCGTGTATCATATCTGCCACACTCTCTCCCCTATAACGTGATAATACAAAACGAGCTGCCCTTTTTTGCACCCTTTCGATGTCCTCCGTCAATCCCACCTGGTAAGGATCCCACACCGCGCAGCAATATTCTAACAGAGGACGAACGATTGTAGTGTAAGCTGTCTCTTTAGTGGACTTGTTGCATCTTCTAAGTGTCCTGCCAATGAAACGCAACCTTTGGCTCGCCTTCCCGACAATATTATCTATGTGGTCCTTCCAAATGAAGTTGTTCGTAATTTTAACACCCAGGCACTTAGTTGAATTGACAGCCTTGAGAATTGTACTATTTATCGAGTAATCGAATTCCAACGGATTTCTTTTGGAACTCATGTGGATCATCTCACACTTTTCGTTATTTAGCGTCAACTGCCACCTGACACACCATACAGCAATCTTTTCTAAATCGCTTTGCAGCTGATACTGGTCTTCGGATGACCTTACTAGATGGTAAATTACAGCATCATCTGCGAACAGTCTAAGAGAACTGCTCAGATTGTCACCCAGGTCATTTATATAGATCAGGAACAGTAGAGGTCCCAGGACGCTTCCCTGGGGAACACCTAATATCACTTCAGTTTTACTCGATGATTTGCCGTCTATTACTACGAACTGCGACCTTCCTGGCAGGAAGTCACGAATCCAGTCGCACAACTGAGACGATACCCCATAGGTCCGCAGCTTGATTAGAAGTCGCTTGTGAGGAACGGTGTCAAAAGCTTTCCGGAAATCTAGAAATACGGAATCAACTTGAGATCCCCTGTCGATAGCGGCCATTACTTCGTGCGAATAAAGAGCTAGCTGCGTTGCACAAGAGCGATGTTTTCTGAAGCCATGCTGATTACGTGTCAATAGATCGTTCCCTTCGAGGTGATTCATAATGTTTGAATACAGTATATGCCCCAAAACCCTACTGCAAACCGACGTCAATGATATAGGTCTGTAGTTAAATGGATTACTCCTACTATCCTTCTTGAACACTGGTGCGACCTGCGCAATTTTCCAATCTGTAGGTACAGATCTATCGGTGAGCGAGCGGTTGTATATGAGTGCTAAGTAGAGGGCTATAGTATCAGCGTAATCTGAAAGGAACCTAATCGGTATACAATCTGGACCTGAAGACTTGCCCGTATCAAGCGATTTGAGTTGCTTCGCAACCCCTAAGGTATCTACTTCTAAGAAACTCATGCTAGCAGATGTTCGTGTTTCAAATTCTGGAATATTCCATTCGTCTTCCCTGGTGAAGAACTGCGTTCAGTAACTCCGCTTTAGTGGCACAGTCGTCGATAACAGTACCATCGGCACTGCGCAGCGAAGGTATTGACTGCGTCTTGCCGCTTGTGTACTTTACATACGACCAGAATTTCTTCGGATTTTCTACCAAATTTCGAGACAATGTTTCGTTGTGGAACCTATTAAAGGCATCTCGCATCGAAGTACGTGCCAAATTTCGCGCGTCTGTAAATTTTAGCCCATCTTCGGGATTTCGCGTTCTTCTGAACTTCGCATGCTTTTTCCGTTGCCTCTGCAACATCGTTCGGACCTTTTTTGTGTACCACGGGGGATCCGTTCCATCTCTTACCAATTTATGAGGTATGAATATCTCAATTGCTGTTGCTACTATATCTTTGAATTTGAGCCACATCTCGTCTACATTCGCATAGTCAGTTCGGAAGGAATGGAAATTGTCTTTTAGGAAGGCTTCTAGTGGCACTTTATCCGCACTTTGATAAATCCTCACTCAACTACAGAACAGCCATTAAGAATTATCAGTAGAAGCTCTACTGATGGCTAGTTAAATTTCAGGAACTGAGTAAGGTAAGAGCAGTATGATGTGCTGCTGGAAGCTGATATCGCACCCCGGTAAGAACCATCACACAAGTTGGTAGAGCACTTGCCCGTGAAAGGCAAAGGTCCCGAGTTCGAGTCTCGGTCCGGCACCCAGTTTTTATCTGTCAGGAAGTTTCATATCAGCGCACTCTCTGCTGCAGAGTGAAAATCTCATTCTGGAAACATCCCCCAGGCCGTGGGTAAGCCATGTCTCCTCAATATCCTTTCTTTCAGGAGTGCTAGTTCCCCAGGTTCGCAGGAGAGCTTCTG
The DNA here is from genome assembly GCF_023897955.1 of Schistocerca gregaria. NCBI lineage: Eukaryota > Metazoa > Arthropoda > Insecta > Orthoptera > Acrididae > Schistocerca > Schistocerca gregaria. The sequence continues at coordinate 874,140,564 of NC_064922.1, forward strand.
TAAAATTTGGAAGGCAGGAAACGAGGTACTGGCAGAAGTAAAGCTGTGAGGACGTGGCGTGAGTCGTGCTTGGATATCTCAGATGGTAGAGCACTTGCCCGCGAAAGGCGAAGGTCCCGAGTTTGAGTTTCGGTCCGGCACACAGTTTTAATATGACAGGAAGTTTCACAGTCACTCAACTCAAACGTGCAATACTTGAGAAAAATAGAATTCAAGAATATAGTCAAATAGTTTAAGATTTCTTCAGATTTCAAGTCAGTACTCTTTGCAGTAAATTCTATTATATTTCCCGTGTGCGTTGGGGTACTTCACACGTATTTTTCAGTGACAAACTAAAGGTTGCTTTTCTTCGACTCTTGTCACTTTTGTTGCTGGTTTGCCATATGCCACTTGTGGTTGCCCACCCACTACGATACTATGTCTGATAGGAAAATAACCATTTATTAAATGATCTTTCGGGTAGTTAACTATCTCTGCGTACTTAAACAACAGAAGGGACTGCGTCACAGCACAGCTTGACACTATAAGCGCAAAGCTGACACACATATTTAAACTAAAATGTCGCTTTCATGAAATTATTTATTCTTGTAAAACATATATATATGCCCATTTTTTCTGTTTCTCAGAATTTATTATATGCAAGTGTGCTGTGTGCAACTATTTTTCATGTATAATTGATTCAAATGGCATTTAGTTGTTCCCTTGGCTATTACATATTCATATTCCACATATCATTGAAACATTAGGGCTTATTTATCGCTATCGTTTACAGTAGTCCATGCATTTCACAAACAGAAACCTTAAAAATGTAAGCAGATTTAGCGTCTAATTTCTTGGACAATGTTATAAAGGAGGCGATCGAGTTTAGAATAATTTAATGGAGGGGAACGGAAGCCCTGATTTGAGTAAAAAATGAATGAATGGTGAAATGGTTCTCACTGATAAATCCGCCTATGACTGGAGAATGAGTGTCATCAAAATTCATCTGCCGGGTAGGCGGGAGATACTATAGTCAAGCTTCTCTGGTGGATGAATTTATTCAGTTGGGAGGACAAAGTGCACCCGGCCTGCCATGACTGAGGACTCAATGCTTTCTCATAATGAGTCGACTGCCAATAAGGCTCTTGAACATTTCATACATACACGTCTAACGGGCATCTACAGACTCTAGGAAAAATCATCATCATTAACCACTCTAAATCCGTTACTGGATAAATACTTGCTCTAGACAGTTTCAGGCATTACGGTCTTCAGCGATACTCGTCCATACTGTTTCGTTGTGATTTGTAACGTAATCCTTTGTTGGATTTCCTTGGAACTCAGAAAAGAAACCAACTCTATTTTATTTTCGTTAACAGATGGATTTGTTTTCCAGTTTCTCCAATTAATTTCCAATACAATCTTCAGTTTCTTAGTAGCGTCTCGGTCTTGAATCGAAACTGACATTATAGATGAACTGTAATTTTTTGTTTCAGATACATGTTGTTGTTGTTGTTGTTGTGGTCTTCAGTCCACAGACTGGTTTGATGCAGCGCTCCATGCTACTGTATCCTGTGCACGGTTCTTCATCTCCCAGTACCTACTGCAACCTACATCCTTCTGAGTCTGTTTAGTGTATTCATCTCTTGGTCTCCCTCTACGATTTTTACCCTCCACGCTGCCCTCCAATACTAAATTGGTGATCCCTTGATGCCTAAGAATATGCCCTACCAACCGATCCCTTCTTCTAGTCAAGTTCTGCAAGAAATTTCTCTTCTCTCCGATTATATTCAATACTTCCTCGCCGGCCGGAATAGCCGAGCGGTTCTAGGCGCTTCAGTCTGGCATCGCGTCACTGCTACGGTCGTAGGTTCGACTCCTGCCTCGGGCATGGCTGTGTGTGGTGTCCTTAGGTTAGTTACGTTTAAGTAGTTCTAAGTTCTAGTGGACTGATGACCTCAGATGTTAAGTCTCATAGTGCTCAGAGCCATTTGAACCAATATCTCCTCATTAGTTATGTGATCTACGCATGTAATCTTCAGCACAAAATTTCGAAGTTTCTATTCTCTTCTTGTCTAAACTATTTATCGTCCACGTTTCACTTCCATACTTGGCTACACTCCATACAAATACTTTCGGAAACGACTTCCTGACACTTAAATGTGTATTCAATGTTAACAAATTTCTCTTCTTCAAAAATGCTTTCCTTGCCATTGCCAGTCTACATTTTATATCCTCTCTACTTCGACCATCATCAGTTATTTTGCTTCCCAAATAACAAAACCCCGTTACTACTTTAAATGTCTCATTTCCTAATCTAATTCCCTCACCATCACCCGACTTAATTAGACTACATTCCGTTATCCTCGTTTTGCTTTTGTTGATGTTCATATTACATCCTCCTTTCAAGACACTGTCCAATCCGTTCAGCTGCACTTACAGGTCCTTTTCTATCTCTGACAGAACTACAATGTCATCGGCGAACCTCAAAGTTTCAGATACATTGAAAGTTTAATTTCAAAAAGTTAAGTTTTAAGTCTTTGTCAACTGTCCTAAGCAAAATAACTTGTCAGTTGATTCCATAACTTCATTATTAATTTGTACTACTGCCAAAAAACGTGAAGAACCCAGAAGGGGAGAAGGAAAAAAAATGGAACTTCACGGGCTGAGATGGTATGTGATGTTACTGCAGCGATTAAGAAATTGAGCCAAACAAGGACCTATCGAACATGAGCCCACTTATCAGTTTTACATTGCACCCCCTCTGGCCAGGACGCACCCGCTGGGAAGGGTTTCATGAAGCCGTTGTATCTAGTCCTGAGGCAAGCTGGGCCGCAACTGTTGTAACTAGTTATTGATATCCTCGATACTGGCAGTGAGCTGGAGCTGATATCCGAACTGGTCCCACGCATGTTCTACTGGCGCAAGGATTCTGAGAACTTGCTGGCCGCTGGAGTACCTCAACACCACACAGACAGTACATAGAGTCACGTACCACGGCTGGATGAGCATTTTCCTGCCACAAACTAGCACCACGATATTTTCACATCCGAGGTAGTGCTAGAAGACGCAGAAGTCCATGGTGTACCGTTATGCCGTGTCAGAGCTCTCTCAATAATTACTAGATGCTACCTGAACCCAAACCCTATTGCTCCTTAAGGCCAGGCTCTCATTCAATATGGTCGAAAATTCGATTTTTTACTCCATTTATTTGAGAGGTATACGTGTGTAGAATGTTGGGACAAAAAGGTTTTGTTAATCAGTGCGTTGCAAAAGTTGATACAGCCCATTGTTCGAAGCATTGTCACGGCCGCCGTGGGACGCTCTCAGCAGGAGAAGCCCGGCTCAGGTAGAAAACTTGTCTCGTGATGCACGTTCACAACATGATTTATATTTCAATGTAAATGCAAACATATTTGCCGAATAATCTGACGAACGCCACATACCCAGCTGAGCCAGATCGGCTTTTCCCGCCAAGAAGAACGAGGAAACTACTTTCCAGGAACAACTCGAGTTAGAGGAAGGATTGATATACGGTTCTGGAACTAGAGACCAAACGTAAGTAATGGAAATCTTTGGTCAAATTCTGGTCGACATTGATCAAAACATAATTTATGGTCCGCTGTATTGTATTAGCCAACCTTAATTTTGAAAATCCAACTTCAGCTTTCTGTCCAGCGACTTAAAAATTTATAACAACATGTAGTTTTTGTGCAAATTGAGCTAATATTACATATACGTAAAAGTTCTCCCCAAACTTTAAACAGGCTTCCTCGAGAAACTATTTTTCAAAACTGCGTGTAGCGTAAAATAAAAACATTTAAACCTATTAATTTCTGTCTTTAACACCCTAAAAGTAAACCCGTTCCTTGGTAGCTTATACCTATTATACATGAATATCGTTAGTATCAACTGTTTTCTGTAAAGCCATAAGAGTGTAAAAAAAAAATCGTCTCGAAGTTGGAGTCAGCACCATATCATCCAATTGAAGGTTATTTCGTTGTTATTAGGTATAAGCTGCCATAAATTTAATGTATACGTAGTATCGACGCATGTTATCTGTTTTTGGCTTCAGAAAACCTTTAAGGGGCTACACTGCACGCCGTCTGATCACTCCCCAAACTCGCAAACCCTTGATCAAACCATAATTACGAGCACCAATTCTTTTTTTTGTGTACTGAGAATGTAAAGTAAAGTTCAAAGTAAGAGCAATCATAATCGGCATACAGATCCTTTGTATGGCTTTCCATTGTCTCAAAAAATTCCAAATCTTTCGCTCATGAGAGCTCATGAGAACCTGGCCGTAAAACCTGACGCCAGGTGCCTCACAGCTACGTATCTCGAAAATACAGTGGGAGAACGGTGACTCTACCCAGGTTGCCGGCATAATCGCCGATGATAGTCGTCCGGGATACTGCAAAACCGCGTTTGATCACTGAAGAGAATGCGATGCCATTCATCAACAGCGCATACCTCACGGTCATGACAAAACTCCAGACGTAACCGTTTGTGTTGTGGTGTCAGTTACAGCCTACGCTTGGGACAATATTTCCATAGTGTTGCTGCTGCTAGTCTCCGACTAAACGTGCTGCATGATACAGAATGTCAAAGCTCGTCCGCTACTTGTCCTCGGACGACAGGCGCTGATGTGAGGGGATTACAATGTGCTTTGTCCTCTATACTTCGATCCCCTCTTGTGACGGTCATACGTGGTTGATAGGAACCTTCATGAGGCCCCGGGTTCGATTCCCGCCTGGTTCGGAGATTTTCTCCCCACAAGTACTGGGTGTTGTGTTGTCCTAATCATCATCATTTCATCCCCATCGACGCGCTAGTCGCCGAAGTGGCGTCAAATCGAAAGACTTGCATCCGGCGAACGGTCTACCCGACGGGAGGCCCTCGTCACTCGACACGGGTATGCTTAGGCTCACGTTCCCATACGGTCCAACAACGAGCCACTGTCACATCCGAAAGCTTCACAGTTCTGGATATTACACGATTCGTCCAGCCTGGCCAAATGGAGACCACAATGAGGCGACATTCAAACCCTATGAGATGTTGATAACGCTTTCTCATACGAGCACTCGGCATCTCCGTGTCCAGTGACACCTATACCCTACTAGGTCTCGTAACCACGCGAAAAACGAACAGCACTAATGCACGCTAGTGGTCGATCCACCCGTTACAGAGAACTGCATTTCTAGTCATTTAAATACCCACTTATGGTGTGCCTGTGTATGAAGTTACACTGGCACGTAACCATGTCATGTGAGTGCAGTGTATTTTCTTTTCGAAGTGTAGATTATTGTAACTGGTTTTCAGGCCTTCTTTCGAACTTGCTGTATTACGCTCTTCTGCTCGTTGTTGTAGGTTTCCTAGATTAGAGGTAGTGTCATCAGCAAATTATAGTGGTTCAGGTATTGTACGTCAATACATCATGTACATTGGGTTTCTCAGTTTTAGGAACTGTAAACTTCTCCTACGGTTACTATAAATATTTTTAATCTAACCTCGTACTAACTCATTTGCTAGTGTAATTTTTATAGTTATATGTTTTCTATATTCCTCTGTGTTCCAAATTACTTGCAACTAACTTTTACCTTGATGTGCTTCCGATATCTGTTCAGGTAATTTTTTAATCTTGATTATGGTTCAGTCTTGGACACCAGTGAAGAGTCAGTTTGGGACTGCAGGTGGAAAATAAACAAGTGAGGATAGAGAAACAGCCATCTGAGTCCGATTTGTTTTACGTAAGGAAGAAGTATTTATTAGGCGATGTACAGATGAACGTTAGTGCGTGTTGATACAGCGTCTGCAAGGTGTCGCCGGGTCGTCTTGCCGTGTTGCGGAGTGGTTGGTAGCGGGGATCAGCCGACCACGACCCAGGGGTAGCCGAAGACGGGCCAGCCGATGGACTCGCTGCCCTTGAGCGACTCGCGGGGCTGCGGCGGCGCCGGCTGGGCGGCGGGGGTGGCGGCGGGGGCGGCGGCGGCGACCGCCACGGGGTACGGCAGCGGCTGCGGGTACGGCACGGCCCAAGCCGCGGCCACCAGCAGCACCAACACCACCACCTGTGCACCAGCCGAAGCAGACAACACTAATTCACTACATCCGTCCACGTACGCGTCGTAAGTAGGAGCTCCAAAGAGATCTAGTCCGCAGCTCGTGGTCTCGCGGTCGCGTTTCCGCTTTCCGAGCACGGGGTCCCGGGTTCGACTCCCGGCGGGGTTAGGGATTTTCACCTGCGTCGAGATGACTGGGTGTTTGTGTTGTTCTCATCATTTCATCATGATTCATGAAAGTGGCGAGATTCGACAGAGGAAAGGATGGGAATTTGTATAGGCGCTGACAACCGCGCAGTTGAGGGCCCCACAAACCAATCATCATCATCATCATCATCATCATCATCATCATCATCCAAAGAGATCTGACGGTGTATGTCTCCAGCACCTAGAGAGTGTTATCATGTGTGCGCCAGGCAATATAGAAATAACACTTTATTCCTATGGGCATGGGAGACTGTAATAAGGAATGCTTGTAACTCAGTGTTCCACAAGGCATAATAGCAGGACCACAACTGTTCACAGTATTATGCATATATGACATGCTGACTGTCCATCAACGTTCTAATTTGATTAGTTAAAACGTCTTTTGGAATCAAACTCCACTACATACTTGTGCCTGAGGCTATTGTTAAAAACTTCGCAATCAATATTCAGCAATGGATTTGCGATGATAGTCCTGACTCCAGTAGATTCATAGTCATGGCTAAACCAACAGATGCCAGCAGAGCTGCAGAGTTGTGGCAAATCGAGAGACAGTATAAGATACGATGACTATCCCCATGCTCGCTGGATATGGTGATTCACTGGGTTCAGGATCTCTCTGTGATCAACTCTTTATCAACCACCACTTGCGTCTGAGGCTGTGGTTACAAAGCCACTCATGCACACGCTGCTACTAATGCACTTCCACTTCTCACTGTAAGAGCACAATGCTACTTCATTGCAATCGTGGTGTTACTTTGCATATAGGACATATCAAGTCTGCTGTTGACGTCACAGAAGTACTAATATCTAGACAAGCACAGTAGTCGACACGCCGGTTTATTTTGGGGATCTAGACTGGGAACACAACTGTATGTTACTAGGCTTCGCCGTACTCACTCCAGCTGAGAGGGGTGTGGAGGGGGTTAGAGTCATCCAAACTACTCATCTACGATTGGGTTGAAAAAGTAGAGTGTAGATGCATGCATGGCAGGGAGACTTCAGAGTGACTGGCCATGAGGCACACAAAGTGCAGCCCAGTGTAGGGAAATGCTTCAGTTTCATCACATGATACTAAATCTTCTGTTTGGGCATTGCCCGAACGCATCATATTTTCAACGTTTTGACGACATTGCACGGATGCCGTTAGTGGCAAACAACGGCGCAGTACACTACACTATATTATCAAAAGTATCCAGACACCCCCAAAAATATACGTTTTTCATATTCGGCGCATTGTGCTGCCACCTACCGCCAGGTACTCCAGATCAGTGACCTCAGTAGTCATTAGACATCGTGAGAGAGCAGAATGGAGCGCTCCGCGGAACTCATGACCTTCGAACGTCGTCCGTTGGATGGGCGTCACTTGTGTCATACGTCTGCACGCGGGATTTCCACACTCCTAAACATCCCTAGGTCCACTGTTTCCGATGTGTTAGTGAAGTGGGAACGTTAAGGGACCCGTACGGTACAAAAGCGTACAGGCCGACCTCGTATGTTGACTGACAGAGACCGTCGACAGTTGAAGGAGGTCGTAATGTGTAATAGGCAGGCATCTATCTAAACCATCACAGAGGAATTCCAAACTGCGTCGGAATCCACTGCAAGTATTATGACAGTAAGGTAAGAAGTGAGAAAACTTGGATTTCATGGTCGAACGGCTGCTCATAAGCCACACATCACGCCGTTAAACGCCAAAGGACGCCTCGCTTGGTGTAAGAAGAGTAAACATTGGACGATTCAACAGGGTAAAAACGTTGTGTGGAGTTACGAATCACGGTACACAACGTGGCGATCCGATGGCCGCGTGTGATTATGGCAAATGCCGGGTGAACGTCATCGGCCAGCGTGAGTGGTGCCAACAGTAAGATTTCGAGGTGGTGGTGTTACGGTGTGGTCGTGTGTTTAATCGAGGGGTCTTGCAACCCTTGTTGATTTCGAGAGGTATTATCACAGCAAAGCCATATATTGATGTTTTAAGCACCTTCTTACTTCATACTATTGAGCAATTCCACGGTGACGATTGGATCTTACAACGCGATTGAGCACCTGATCATAACGCACGGCATGTGTTGGAGTGGTTACACTATAGTAACATCCCTGATTGAACATACGCCTGTGAGGGTGGAAGTTGTGATCTAGACTAACGGTGGGCTAACACCATATTGAATTCCAGCATCACCGACGGAAGGCGCCACAAACTAGTAAGTCATTTTCAGCCAGGTGCCCGGATACTTTTGATCACATAGTGTAGCATCTACATTTATGCTCAAGAGTGCATTTTCGTAGTTTTTCCCCGTTTTTTGAAAAACCCCTATACATCAGCCTTAGAAATGGCTCTGTCATTATAGCTTGAAAGGAAGGAAAATTTCGTATAGTGTATTTGAAGTTGACGACGAATCTATTAGAATACCGCCTGTCTTAGCGAAAGAAGTAGATAATGTTAACTATTTTACGAACTAAGATATCTGTTAATGTCCAGTAGTTAATTCGGTAAAACATGTACATCCACATCTACACTCTGCGAATCACTGTGAAATGCATGGCATGGGGATAATTCTTATTCTACGATATGTGAAGGTTTCTTCTCGGTCCATACACGAGTGGGCGTTGGGAACGATGACTGCTTGTGCGCCTTAGGGCGATTTGTTGTTTCCTTAATTTTATCTGCGCGATCTCTGCAGGCTCAATATGTAGAAATGCTGATAAATATTTATTGTCATTGCTCTGAAAGCAGGTTCTCGCGAAATATATGGCGAATTTCTTCGAGTGCCTGCCAATTAAGCTTTTTCAACATTTCTGTCAGGAAAGTCAGAACAGCGTTTAAGTACGGACTGAACAAATGTTTTCTACACAACATCTTTTGAAGATAAATTGCATTTTCCCAGTATCCTACCAATAAATAGTAGCCTATATTTACTTGAACTACGACTGTTCCTGTGTTCCACGTTATAATTCCATACTTTTTTACTCCGAAATATTTATATGACGAATGCCTTCATTAATGACTCCCCAATCCTGTAGCCCAAGGAATCCACCATTTTACGATTCGTGAAGGGCGTAAATTTGCATATCTCTACATTAAGAAGTAATTGTTAGTCTTACCACTTACTTTTGCTGAGATATATTGGATATTACTGCAGTTTCTAGTTCGATCTCTACGTGGAAGATTCTGTTTGCGAGCTATAGTATTAACGATGGTGACGAAATTGTTATACTGGAGAGAAAAAGTTAAGTGTAAAAGTAACTTTCGCACGGCGTTTCGCTGGTACATGACATAATAGCTCGATGAAAGTTGGACGATACATACAATGAGCTGATACAGTATACATGGTAACTTAAAGACAATGAGACGAACAGAATTTCACTTTTATTTATCGCAATTCATGATGGTCCACTGAACATTGCAAAAGACAGGATATGGTTTATAATAGAGCGTGTGATCACCACAGACGGAAATGCACCCTCTGCAACGTCCTCCCATGCTGACCACGAGGGTTGCTAGGAAGTTCCCGTGGTAGGGCGTTTCTATTCCTTCCCTGCGCGATTGAAAACTGCTGGATGGCCGTTGGTGCACGTGGAAGTGCTGTAATACGTTTCCCCGTCCCATCCGTCATGCGTTTTTCTTTCAGCTAACTTCTGTGCTATACCGTAACAGTTCTTTCTACGTATGATCCAAGTTTCGTCGAACTATGTTAATTGGCCGTCACACATCGTTCAAATATGGGTTTCGTCCTTAAGTTTTGCACACCCGTGCGTTTCAGTCTTATACTATGTTACGAGGGTCGTTCAATAAGTAATGCCCCACATTTTTTTCTCAGAACGTATTTATTGTTAAGAGCCAGAATTTGATGACAGTATGCATCAACATGTCTTGTCCATGTCCTATTTTTCTACTTAGTCTCCATCGCGTTCAATGCCCGTACGCCAATATTGTGGAAGAGCATGTATTCCCTGCTGGTAAAAGTTCTTGTCCTGCAGGCGTAGCCATGTTGCCGCTGAATGACTGACGCCATCATCATCTTTAAAGTTTGTTTTCCGTAGAGAATCTTTAAGTGGCCCAAAGAGATGGTCGGTACGAATAATGGCATCCGCAGGATTCAGCATGCCTGGAGCAGTGGCTGTGACACCACGTGCCTAGCGTGGCTGAGCATGGATATATGTATATGGAGAGAGAGAGAGAGAGAGAGAGAGAGAGAGCAGAGTTACGCAAGAGTAACTTTCGCTTTCGCTTTTACTGAAGAAATGAGAGACTGCACCCAGTGGAGACACGATGCCAACATATGGTTGTCTCTTGTGAAATTACGAGACTTAGGAACCGAAGGATGATGTGGGCCATGGCAAGTGCTGCGTTCATAGATCCAAGTAATGGGCTTTCAAGCTAATCCAGCAAGATGACGCTAAAGTGAAGTGCTTGTTGCACAACAAGAGAATCACATTCTAGTCAAATAATTGTGGTTTGAGATCCTGAATGTTTCCTGAATCAGCGCGTTGAAACTGAAGATGTCCATCTTTGAAACTTTATCGTTCCCTTTACTGTGTGAGCCAATCGATACAATAATCAAGATTGTGCCGTAAATGAGACATTAAAGTCTAATAAATGAAAAAGAGTATTCGTACAAATGAGGTTTCAAAAAATCTTCTTCTTGTAGACCTATTACTGGTTTTCAATAGATCTCCTTCAAAGCATGTTCTTCCACTGGTCTCTTTAGTTCTGTAAGTGTCGCGCGCTCCATCTGTCTGAATATTATATGAGGATATCCCTTATCAAGGTCATTTTTTATGGTGTCCTCCATACGTTTATGGTCAAATACGAATCTTTCGACCTCTGCATCTCTCTTACATCCAACGTCCTCTATAATCAGATTTGTGTAGCCGAGTATTTGTCTATTCGTAACATTTTTCACGTGTATTGCTCCTTCCAGCAACCAGATAACTATACCTGCGTGCCGACGTTAACGCTCCACTTCCTCTCTTCCATAACTTCTTTCCACGTCTGTTCATTTTAGCACTTCTTCATTCGTTCTTTACGTCCACTTAATTTTTAAAGTCCTTCGATTGCACCAAATTTCAGATGCTTCCAGTTTGTCTTACTCCAGAGATCCGATGGCAGACGTTTCACTTGCGTACGCTGCTACGTTCCAGACGTACATTTCCACGATCGTCTTCCTTTCACTGCAATATCCGACATCAGCAGAGCTATTTTAATGAAGAAATCTCTCCGCACATTAACCAATGTACCTATGATATCTCTCTTGCTTAACCTCTTGTCTGTAATTTTGCTTCGTAGATGGGAAAATCCGTTCTCTTCTTCTGCATCGTTTACAATTTTAATGTCAGGCAAGCCGCTAGTTTCCTGTATCACAATACTCATCAGTTTGTTTAACGTTACCCCATATTCTGTAGTATGCAAAACGTACACCGATAAGCCAAAACATTGTGACTTTTCACGTTCTGTGAAGAGTAGTGGACTCAAAACATCTTGTCGTCCACCCGGAGTTTCACAGCCTCACAACTACTTTTCCAGTTTCCCTAGTCGCTCACGACAGTCCCATGCTTACTGCTGACATGCTCCGTCGCTTCTGACATGCTCTTCCTCCGGCGCTGAACAATAATAATTATCTTTCCAATGTCAAAGTCGTTTATCCATCTGGAGCTCGCATAGCGAGAATCATTCCCCTTTCGTCACTGATCCGTTCATACACTTTCCTTACCGCATTACTTGATCATAATGTTTTGGCTCATCATTGTAAATTAGATGGCAGGAAAGAGATCTGAACCACCGTCATTCTGAAAGCGTGTCCATTATTTCACCATATTCATCAGCTCGCTCTAAGAACATTCTTCTTTCTTCACTGGATTTTTACATTCAAACGGCCCTGAATCGTTATAAAACTGAGACGAAGATGTGTCGATATTGAACCTTAGAAATTTAACCTACATCATCACCGTCGCAAAAACCTACACAGCTGTCTGGAAAACAGTTTTTTTAATTAACATTAATGAATGACATTGGTACAATGAATCACTACAGCCATAATGGCTGGTAATGGACAGAATCAACTGTCTATTTTGAATAAAGCACGAGACTAGGTCACGGCGGAATGCTATAGACTGTTAAAATAGCACATATTTAGCATGCTGACTCACAGCAATTCACAGACAGCCACTAAGGTAGGACGGAGCTTACGCCCACAGCTAAGAAAAATGACGACATATAACTGCACTGCTGGCTTTCAGAAACCAAGTTAATGCACTCGTGACAATAAAATACATTTCAACTGTAGAAAAGAACTCACACGGATTTTATGTTTTGCCTTTATCAACGAAGCAAGACAACAAACATCGAATGGATTCAGAGAGACGCGGCTACGATAATAACAGGTAGGTATAGTCCATAGGAATGTGTAACTGGAATGCTCGGGGAATTTAAACTGAAGCCCTACGAAGAAAGACGACGTAAATGCGAAACTCTGTAGGATAAATTTAGAAAACCTGGATTCTAAGATAACTGCGTGACCATGACTCTACCATCAATGTACATCTCGTGTAGGGACCACCATAAAAAAAAGACATTAGAGAACGTCTAGAGGTCTTTAGACAGTCATTTTCCATGGCTCAATACGTGAATGAAATAGGGGAAAAATAATACTCGTAAGTTGTATCCTTTACCATTCACTTTACATTGGCTTGCGAAATATTAATGTAGATGCAGTGTTTTCATCATTTCTCAAAGTCTTTGACACTTGTATGGAGACGACCCTTTTATAAGACTCCTGATAATATCCTTTCCAGTGGGCTATTGTTATAAATCTAATCTTCTAGTTGCCGACAGGACATTGAACTGTAGCCACCCTCTCTCCCTGTATGAATCGTGACTGACTGATCCTGGTAGGTTACAAAAATGCTGGTAAGGTGCAGCACATCTACGAACGAAACAATTTATAAAATTTTCATTCAGTCGAAGTTCGCGCAGTATTGCTAGCACGATAACATTCATACACACACGCTCTGTATTATCACCCAAGAGACACACTTTGTATTTTCAGCTGAACTGTGTACTCGTTCAAATGAATGTACAGTGGTTTTTCAACAGAGCATATCCACTGGCAAAAGGGTAGTAGGGAAAACTGATATCCTGGATTCCAAAAGGCGGCTTCTAGAATTTTAAGCCCACATTAGAGCGATCAGTAACTAACCACGTGAATAAATCACGAAATATTGCTATCGAACATCCTGCTCCGTGACATCAGCATCCGCTTGTGAAACATCATCATGGGTGTAACAGCTGTGTTAGAAGTGTTTCACTGAGATGGTTAAGACATATGCTGACGACTCATTCTGTTGATGATTTCCATGTCGGAGAGAATTTTCACTTTTATACCAGGGCAGGCTGTTTGAGATCCGGGCCATCGTAGATTTCGGTTCTTTTCAGCCAAATCCCTTCGTGCTTTTAGTGTGCCAGAGGAGTTCTTTGTTGTCCTTAGAACAAGATGAAACCACCTCAAAACCTTGAGCAGAATATGGGGATTAGAGCTATTATAACTTAGGATTATAAGTACCAGAATGACGCATGTAAGCCTAGTGAATGTACATCTATAACTGTATGTAACAGAGTGAAGTCGATGACTTGCTCAACGTAATTTTATGATCGTTACTTATATTCTTGTGCGAAATGTATCGCAGAGAGAAAGAACGGAAGTCAGTAACTTTTCTAAATGTTGTTCTCGTTCCACACAGGTCATAAGAAGAATAAGTGCTTATACAATTACGTATGTCCGTAATTAATTAATTTTTTGATGCTCCGAAAAGAGCAAATGCCATCGGTTAAAAACCATCTTTTTAGATTTCCGAGTGAAAACTAGTCTTTGAGTTGCCATATTTTTATCATCTTCTCAATCTGTATGTCACATTGACTTAAAAAAAAGTAGCCATCTATGGTGCCAATCTACCCTCTAAGACAAAAAGCGTTGTATCAGTGAAGAGTTATGCAAATTGGTAACAAACTGACGTTCATACTGGTGCCGACGGGAGATGCAAAATTGTAAACCTCGGCGTCCAATGGATGAATGTGTGGCGATGGAGCGCAATTTCTCCCTGCAGCTGTCAAGAATAGTTAACAAGGAACATGTCGATATCAAGGCAGAAAATCTTTACGAATTTCATTTCATGTACTCAGTTGGGCAGTAACTAGGTCTCGCAGACGGACGCGGGAACATTTTTCGCATATGTCAGCATCTGAGAGAGGATGTGTAGTTGAGCTCAAAGAAGCCGGTTGGAGTAATCGGCGAATCGCTTGACATATGAATAGGAGGGATGCCACAAGTCGACGATGTTGGCAGGAATGGTTGATCTATGGCGGAACCGAGCGTCAAGAATGAAGCTGTCGACCTAGAGACACGACAGAACGTGGGGACCGAGCAACCGTCAGAGAGGCACTCAGTGCCCCGGATTTATCATTATCATCGATCCGAAATGCTACTGGTGCTTCAGTGGCCACAAAGACCATTAACAGGCGACTCACAGAAAAGGGGCTAAGCTAATGGCACAGCCTTAGGCCAACTATCATTGGCCTCTGTACACCAAGAAGCCGGTTTATAGTGCTATTGGGTACATTCAGGCTGCAATAGAATTGTCTTCAGTTACGAGTTCTCCTTCGAACTGAGCCCAGATGCTCAATTGAGTCTAGATACGAGCCAAACAGGGGTTGGATACCAACCAGACAGTCGCCCGCCACACGGCTCGACAACCCATGCGATGGTCTGGGGTGCCATTTCTTTTCATAGCAATACGCTTCTGGCTATCACCGCGGCACCCTTACAGCACAGAGGTACGAGTACGATATTCTACGCTCCGTTTTGTTTCCCTTCATGACAAGCCATCCTCGGCTTACATTTCAGCAAGATAATGGCCGCCGGAATACGGGAGATTTTCTACTGTTATCATCGTGCTTGCCACACCTTACCTTGACCAGTAGAGTCACCGGATCAAGAATGGTTCAAATGGCTCTAAGCACTATGGGACTTAACATCCGAGGTCATCAGTCCCCTACTTAAATCTAGCTAACCTAAGGACATCACATATGCCTGAGGCAGTATTCGAACCTGCGACAGTTGCAGCAGCCTGGTTCCGGACTTAAGCGCCTAGAACCGCTCGGCCACAAAGGCTGGCTCCTCGAATCTCTCCCCAATTGAAACGCTTGGAGCGTTATGGGCGGGCCCTCCAACCATCTCGGGATTTTGACGATCTATCACGCTAGTTGGACATAATTTAGCCTGATATTCCTCAGGAGGAGGAGGAGGTCCAACAACTCTATCGGTCAATACCAACCCGAATAAATGTTTGTAGAAGGGCCAGAGCTGGACCATCGAGTTGTTGACTTGCCCAATCTGTGTAGCTCTTTCTCTTGAATGAATCATCTAACTTTTCTGAAACTGTAATAATTTGCTTGTCTGTACATGTACATCACATCTACCGATTTCCGTCCTATTTGGGTAATTCCTTCGTGGTACGTCTTTTCCCCCGTTAGAGTGTATAAATGTGTTCAGTTCCCTTGGAGAGCTCTCCGTAATCAGAGAGTAGCTGTATCCCAGTACGTATCACACCAGAGGAATTATCAGTGATAGAGTGCTCAAGTGCCACAAAATATTCCTCCATAGAAGGGCTTTAATTCACTAAAGCTGTACTACTGAACGAACGCTACATGGAACTATACATATGTGATTTGTCGCGCACACTGTCATCTTTGTGACGTCAAGAGCTTCGGTTTCTTTATTCAGGGTTTTTCATAAGTATCTCACCGGTTTCAGAAGACGACAGTGCGACAACTACGAGACATACAAAAAACGGACACGTATCACTGGAAATAGCATATTTCCAAGTTTCTGAACTCTCATTCCAGGCGCTCAATGTGAATATCCTTTGTAATGATGTAAACGTGAATGCTTCCATGTAAGTCATGGAAGTCGTTTACACGAACTGCCCAGAAAGGTGCGACACCATTACGCTGTGGAAATTTGTTCATTTTGTTGACCGTCAGGAGACGCGAGCTAATTTAATGTGACAATACGGAGCAGGCCGTAGCACAACTACGTCACACCACGTATTGCAAATCTAAACTTGGAGACATGATCTCCACCCTGTATGTCTGGTAGTTTTCGAGCAGTAGTCTTCAGAAACTTTGGAGGTACTTATAAATAATATTGCGTCAATTCTATGTAAAATCCTTTTACGTTCTCTGAAATCTAGTGTTTCATTTATTTTTACTGGGTCATCTCTCATCCGACTGGTTTGATATGGCTCATCACAACTTCCACTCCTGTACCCACTTCTTCATCTCGGAGTAGGGCTTATGCCCAAACCCCCTGTTATTTGTTGGATCAGCTCCAGTCACTGCCTTTCCCCGCAGTTTTAATTCTCTTCATCTCCGTCTAATACCGCGTAAGTTCTTCCCGGATGTCAGCTCACATCCTATCCCATTGCTCGTTTCCTTATCAATGTTTTCCACATTATTCTGTCCTCGTTGAACCTGCGGAGAAACACCTCATACAGTCATTAAAGCGAAACATTTATCAACATTTCTACTCCACCAACACAATGCTTTAGCAGATATGATTCTTATTTTTTTAACAATTGCTGATGATATTGCAACTGTACTAAATTTACGGAATTTATTAGCAGTTGCGGAATCTATCTGACATTAACTGCATTACGCCTCCTATTTGTGACAGATGGAAATTTGTACCGGACTGGGACTCGAACCCGGATTTCCTACTTGTCGCAAGTGGATTATTAACCACTTCGGCTATCGGAGCATACTTCCAGGACAGACCCAGGCTTCCATATGTCATACTGTGTGCGATGTCAGTATTACAAGATTCAATGGGAAAACTGACCATTGTAAAACCAACAATGAATACAATTTTCTCCTTGAAATCCTGTCGCAGGAATTCAAATAAATTTGCGAGCGACGGGATAGTACACAGAACAGAATAGGGAAGTTTGGATCGGTTCTGGAAGTGTGCTCAGATAGCCGAAGTAGTTAAGGCAACCAGTTGCTACAAGCGGGAAATCCGGGTTTGAGTCCCGGTCCGGCACAAATTTGCACATGTCATCAATATGTAATAGACTTAATACCTAATGAAGCTAATGTCACAAAGATTCCCCAGATATGGTTCTGTTGGAAAATGTTCGTGCATACCATCTTTGGAAATGAGATCCAAATAACTCAACACAACGCATTTTTCACGTACACATACTACTGAAGGACTTGATTCATAAATCAGAGGCCAGGAGCAAGTCGTAGTACAACATAGATTAAAATTCAGAACCTTCTATCAAGGTCTGATATCACTTTCGGCACAAATTACTATGTTAGCGTCAAACCTTGTACATTACATGTTAGTTAAGTATGATGTGTTTGTGGCTTAATGACTTCTCTTGAAGTTAACTTGATTTTTGCCTTTTCCATGTGTGAAAGAAATTAATCTCTACTTCGAGAAAAAGCGTGTCACCCTTTGACTGTAAGATAAATAGGTCACAAGTAGAGTCAGTAATGGCTTACAAATATTTTGGAGTAGTTGTGTGTATGGACATGTAGGATCAGTTGTAAGTAAGGCATATGCCAGGCTACGATCCATTGGTTAAATATTAAGAAACTGTAGTTTGTCTACAAAAGCCTACAAAACAATTGCACGGCCCATAACTGAGAACTGCTGAAGTGTATGGAATCCATATCAAGGGGGTCTAACAAGGGACCCTGAGCGTCTACAAAGAGCAGAGTGAACCGTCAGCCTTGTTTTACTGGGGCGAGACCGTGAAAGAAATGTTGATAAATTTTTACTGGTAGACACTCCAAAGAAGACGTTGTGCATCTCAGAAAACTTCATGAATCGTCCTTCAGAGCAGAAACTTTGACAATTCTTCAACCCCTACACATCTATGCCATAGGAAACGTGCGTATAATATTAGGAAAATAATAGGTCCCAGAGAGAAGCACAGCAAGTATGCAAGACCTGCATGAAAATAATGAGAAAATCGTACAAGCAGTCGTTTTCCCCACCACTCAAACGGCGAATGAAACGAGGAGAGTCTTTAAATACATTACGATAAAAAATTACCCCAGTCATGCAATACACAGTGACTGATTGAGTACGTATGTAGATGTAGACGCATATACACATAAGCACAAAGGCGGAACTGACGGATTAGGGAGGCAACGTTGTTGTTAAGGATATTGGAGGGATGCGTGGAGGTAGGAGCTACAAACAGGAACTATTGTATCAGAGCAGGAAAAGGAGACATAAAGGCCAAAGGATAGAAAGATGCAGACTTGCTATTGTTTAGTTGCTAGTAAAGGAAATAGGGGAAATATGGACGGTGGCCTTTAGCAGATAATTTGAGACGGAAAACCACGCTAGATTCTGAGAAATGCAGGCTTTGGTTAAATGGTTTATAGGCTCACTGACAGAGGAAATACAAAAATGCGTTGCAGAAAACCGCTAGTGTCTAATTAGAGGTGGTTTCACTTCGTCTTTCGAGACAGAAAGAATTTTTTGAACTTCTTATATATCTTGCAGAGAGCATGAATATAAAATTTATCGAAATGCTATGGAATTGCAGAAGCAGACCTTCTTTCACCGCCTCAACCGTGAATTGGACGGGGAGAAACCATAACACACTTTACGTCGTAAGCTGCCCTTTGCGAAACACATCACTGTGATTTGACGATAGCAGAAGTAGAGATGGAGCTCAAACTCGATTGGAAAAGGGTGGGGGAAGGAACGCCTTGGCATTACCCAGAAGCGGAAGTCTCTTCAGGTAAGTCATCTCCTCGCCTAGTAAAGCACGCTGGTGTTCTGACCTACGTATAGCCTCGCCGTTTGATCCAGGCACAGCTGCGCGTCCACGAGAAACGGAGACAAGGAAAGAAGAGTAACACAGCACGGGTACTCACGGTAGTCCTCATGTCGGCGGGAGCTGAGAAAGGCGGCGGAGATGGGGAGGCAGTGCTCGAAGCTGCTGGGACCAGGAGCGCGCTGTCTTTTATAGGAGCGACGGCGGCCTCGGCTAGATCCTAGGCGCCTAGGCGTAGAGCGCCGTCCGGGGATTTATGGCCAGCCGAGGCGGAGACAAAGGGTGTGGTTCGTAGCGCTTCCGGGCTCCCGCCGCGACGGCACCCACTGTCTGCCGATGGACGACACCGTCTCTAGGCTGGCAGGGATGCGGAAAACCGACCTGCAAAACGATTTTGCAGTTGGTTTTGATCTTCAAGGCGACTTTACTTGAAAAAACCATCTATGGCTGCTGATCGGATTGTCTCCTAAATCATTTATATAGATTAGAAACAGCAGAGGGCCTATAACAGATCGTATAATGGTGAGACACATACTTATAAACCAGATTGTAAACTCCAAAATATTTCCAGGGGCACATGCGCACTCTGTTATAATTTATTGGTTATGAACTGCTCATTAAAACCGAAAAAATTGCAGAAATGTCGAAAATGAAGGAGATATGACCAGGATAAGTTAAAAGAAACGGCCTTTGTCGAAAATATCAAACTGAACGTTAGGCGACGATTGAAACAGAAGAAAATAATACAACAGAAGACCAGTTCTTAACTCTGACGGGAGATTAGATTAGATTAGATTAGTACTTGTTCCATAGATCATGACTACGACACTTCGAAACGATGTGGAACGTGTCAGGTTAATAAAAGGTGTCTTTACAAGATATTACATTTACAAAATATTACATGACACTTAATGTTTTTAATTTTTTTTGTGGGGGTTGGGGAAATTACCCATTTACTATATCCAAAAATTCATCTAATGAGTAGAAGGAGTTGCCATTAAGAAATTCTTTTAATTTCCTTTTAAATGCTATATGGCTATCTGTCACATTTTTGATGCTATTACATAAGTGACCAAAGACTTTTGTGGCAGTATAATTAACCCCCTCTGAGCCAAAGTTCGATTTAACCTTGAGTAGTGAAGATCATCCTTTCTCCTAGTGTTGTAGCCATGTACACTGCTATTACTTTTGAATTCGTTCGGATTGTTAACAACAAATTTCATAAGTCAACATATATGTGCTGAGGCTACAGTGAAGATCTCTAGCTCTTTAAATAAGTGTCTGCAGGATGATCTTGGATGAGCTCCAGCAATTATTCTGTTTACACGCTTTTGTGTTTGATGTTTACGGAGATGTATATCGCCAAAATTTGCAATGACCCTAATAGCATAAGTAGCTGAAATCGAACACATCAGCAGATCTTCAGTGTGTTTTTTTTCCAGTTCAACCCCTCATCAATGCATACACCAAGAAATTTTGAATATTCTACCTTAGCTACCGATTTCTGATCAAAGTCTATATTTATTAATAGTGTCATTCAATTTACTGTGCGGAACTGTGTACTGTGTTTTGTCAAAGTTTAATGAGAGTCCATTTGCAGAGAACCATTTAATGATTTTCTGAAAAACATCGTTTACAATTTCACCAGTTAATTCATGTCTGTTGGATGTGATAGCTATACTTGTATCATTGGAAAAAAATACCAGCTTTGCGTCTTCGTGAATATAGAATGGCAAGTCATTAATATATATATTAAGAACAGCAGAGAACCCAAGACCGAACCTTGCGGCACCCCATTCTTGATTGATCCCCAGTTTGAGAAATCACCAGTTTTTTGCGTATTATGTGAACAATGAAAGCAGCAAAGGGTCAAACTGGCAAAAAGAGAAGACCCAACAACACACAAGTACCGGATTTAACAGAGGGTAGGACAGCCTTGAGAGAGCAGGACATGACAATACTTAGCCGTTTGCTGTTAAAGATGTACGAGAAAGCCTAATACCCTCACATTTCAAAAATAATGTAACAATTCCAATTCCAAAGGATGCACATGTGCTGACTGTTGTGATTATTATCGAACTATCAGTTTAATAAGTCATGGTTACAAAATACGACAAGATATATTTAAAGAAGAATTGAAAAACCGTAGAACGCAACCTCTGGGAATACCATTTTAGGTTCCGAAGAAACGTAGGAACATACCAGGCAATACTGGACCTTTGATTTACCTTAGAAGATAGGTTAAGTAAAGGCAAACCTACGTTTATAGCATTTGTAGACTCAGAGAATGCTTTTGACAGTGTTGAGTGGAATAAACTCTTGGAAATTCAGAAGGTAGCAGGGGTAAAATACAGGGAGCGAAAGGCTGTTTACAATTTGTACAGAAACCAGATGGCAGGTATAAGAGTCGAGGGGCATGAAAGGGAAGCAGTGGCTGGGAAGGGAGTCAGACAGAGTTGTAGCCAATCGCTGTTGTTATTCAACCTGTACATTGAGCAAGTAGCAAAGGAAACAAAAGCAAAATTTGGAGTAGTAATTAAAGTGCATGGAGAAGAAATAAAAACCTTGAGTTTTGCCAATAGGATTGTAATCCTGTCAGAGACAGCAAACGACTTGGAAGAGCAGTTGAACGAATTGATTGTGCCTTGAGAGGAGGATATAAGATGAACATCAACAAAGAAAAACTAGAATTATGGAATGTAGTCTAATTAAATCAGGTGATGTTGAGGGAATTAGGTTAGGAAATAAGACACTTAAAGTAGTAGATGGGTTTTGTTATTTGAGCAGCAAAATAGCTTTAGATGGCCTAAGTAGACAGGATACAAAATATAGTCTGACAATGACAAGAAAAGCCCTTCTGGAGAAGAGGAACGGTATTTGTATGGAGTGTAGCCGTGTATAGGAGTGAAACATGGACGTTAAACAACTTAGACAACAAGAGAACAGAGACTTTTGAAATGTGATGCTACAGAATAGTGCTGAAAATGAGATGGATAGATGACGTAACTAATGTTTAGTTACTGAATAGAATTTGGGAGAAAAGAAATTTGTGTCACATCCTGACTAGAAGAAGTGATTCGTTGATAGGACACATTCTGAGACATCAAGGGATCGCCATTTTATTATTAAAGGGAAGAGTGGGGGATGAGACAACACACTAGGCAGATTCAGGGGGATGTAAGTTGCAGTATTTATTCGTTCGGAGATGAAGAGACTTGCACAGGATAGAGAAGCATGGAGAGCTGCGTGAGACAGGTCTTCGGCCTGAAGCCCACAATAACTGTCAGTACTATCGAGTAGCAAAGTAAATCTTTTATTGTCAAGGAATTTTAGAAAATACAGTTCGAATGTCTGAAAGAATCTATATGACCTTCGAATTTGTGCTCCCTTTTTTCCCCAAAATATAGCGTCAGCTGTCAACAATGGGAAGAATTTGTCCCTGTAACTAAAACGATTGCAGATATTGTTGTTGTTGTGGTCTTCAGTCCAGAGACTGGTTTGATGCAGCTCTCCATGCTTCTCTATCCTGTGCAAGCTTCTTCATCTCCCAGTACCTACTGCAACCTACATCCTTCTGAATCTGCTTACTGTATTCATCTCTTGGTCTCCCTCTACGATTTTTACCCTCCACGCTGCCCTCCAATACTAAATTTGTGATCCCTTGATGCCTCAGAACATGTCCTACCAACCGATCCCTTCTTCTGGTCAAGTTGTGCCACAAACTTCTCTTCTCCCCAATCCTATTCAATACTTCCTCATTAGTTATGTGATCTGCCCATTTAATCTTCAGCATTCTTCTGTAGCACCACATTTCGAAAGCTTCTATTCTCTTCTTGTCCAAACTATTTATCGTCCATGTTTCACTTCCATACATGGCTGCACTCCATACAAATACTTTAGGAAACGACTTCCTGACACTTAAATCTATACTTGATGTTAACAAATTTCTCTTCTTCAGAAACGCTTTCCTTGCAATTGCCAGTCTACATTTTATATCCTCTCTACTTCGACCGTCATCAGTTATTTTGCTCCCCAAATAGCAAAACTCCTTTACTACTTTAAGTGTCTCATTTTCTAAACTAATTCCTTCAGCATCACCCGAATTAATTCGACAGTGTTGCAGATATGACCTTCAAATTTATTACAAATATGAACGAAAGTTGTAGGGGAACACTACCTCACAATCTCACTTTTTTTCTTTTAGTACGTCCGTCGCATAGGTAGTAACCGCAGCTGTAGACGGTATATAGGCGTGATGGAGACTCCTCTAATGCGGGTCACAGGCATGCTGTATTTTATATATATGTGTATAAAATGTTCTTTGATCAAACGAACTGAATCAACTGTGAAGACTTTTCTCAACAAAATTATAAATGTATTGCTGCTTAAGTACATGGCGTTCTCTTTTGCATGTTGTTATTCCGGTTGCTATGGGTTCATTTATCGATTGTCATTTTTATTTGTAGCTCATTGTTCCTATTTGAGAGGTACTGGCAGAAGTAAAGCTGTGGGGACGGGGCGGGAGTCGTGCTTGGATAGCTCAGATGGTAGAGCACTTGACCGCCAAAGGCAAAGGTCCCCAGATTGAGTCTCGGTCCGGCACACAGTTTTAATCTGCCAGGAAGTTTCGTTCCTATTTGAGTTTACACATTGTCCTTTTGCCATTTGGAGATAGTGAGTGGAGCTGTGGCGCTAGAAAATGGAGTGCTAAATGTAGAAATCGGAACATTCTACACATATTCTTCTGGTTCAGTTCAGGAGAGGTGTGACAGCAGCTGGGGCAGCCAGAAGTATTTGCGCCATGTATGGGGTGATGTCAGTGAAGAGAGCACAGCTAAAAGATGGTTTTCTCGTTTTAAGGAGGGTCTTTATGACATGATTGACTCTCCGCATTCAGGAAGACCCTCGGGGTTTGATGAAGATAGATTCAACGCATTAATCCACAATGTCAGTGTACTCGACAACTGTCAAATGTGAGGAACTGTGATCATTCCACCATTGTGCGACATTTGCATGAAATGGGGAAGGTTCAAAAATCGGTTACCGCATACTCTACGCCAAAATAAAAAAAATTGCTGGTGGCCATATATGCATCTGTACGTGCTTGTCATCGATGGGGCTCGTGAACAACACCAACAATTCCTACCTTGTATCATTACTGGAGACGAGAACTGATGTCTTTATACTAACATAGCGAAAAGAAAAGACTGGTCGAGACCAAATAAAGCAGCAACCCCGTGTAAAAAAACCTGCGCGCATCCACAAAAGGTAGTGTTATGCGTCTGGTGGAACAGCGACGGTGTGATGCACTACGAACTGATTTCTCGAGGTTAGCTGATTGATTCGGAGGAGGGAACCAAACGGCAAGGTCATCGGTGCCACCGAAGTAGGGAAGGATGGGGAAGAAAGTCGGCCGTGCACTTTTAAAGGAACCAGCCCGGCTTCCCCGAGGTGTAACGCTCACTGTTGACATTTAGAGTCAAGAGCTGAGACGTCTTGAAGGGGGAATCCAAGAACAACGAACAGGAAGACTGCGTGAAGTGATGCTACTCCACGATAACGCCCGCCCACATTCTGCTAGACTGACAAAAAACACTATACAGGTGTTGGATTGGAAGTCGTTCCTCACCCCCCTTATTCACGTGATCCTGGGCCTTCACATTTTAACCCTGTCCGCTCTCTACCGAACAACGTTCAAGGAACTTCCTGTCCGGATGAAAATGCGCTCCGAACATGGCTCAATGAGTCCTTCGCCTCAAAATCACGTGATCCCCACAGTCGCGCAATTAAAGAGTGACCATGTTTTGTCGAACATCGTTACAGGGATTGAAACACAGGTTCGTTACATCGGACCGGAAACAACACGGGAATCCATGGAGTGGAGCCACACCGCCTTACCTCCGAAGAAAAATTTCAAAGGCGCATCTTCTGCGGGGAAAAGCGTAACGACGGTCTTCTGGGACTCTGGGGAGGGGGAGGGGGGGGGGATTTTTCTGTTTAATGTCCGAAGTCTGCTATGCTACCCTCAGGAAACTAAAGAAACGACTTCAGTGTGTTGGTTGCCACAAAAATGTAAACTATCTTCTCCTTCCTCTTGACCTCCCAAGGCCTCACACAAGTCTGCTCTTCCAAGAGGACCTCACAAAACTTCGATCTCGCACTTTCCGACTTACGTCTGTTTGGCCCAATGAAAGATGCACTCCGTGGGAAGCAATACGTGCGTAATGGGGAGGTTAATGATTCAGACGTTGGCTTCTACTCTACCAGTAGGGTGGTGCTTTGTGATCAACAGGCCCTCCCAGTAAGGTGGCGTAAGCCGTCGCACTGAATGAAGATTATGGTGAAAAATACGGGTTTATAGCCAAAACAGAGGAGAATAATGTGGTGTATGGTCATCCTGAATAAAACCAACGCGCTTTTAGGGAAAAAAAAGTGTTGCATAGCTTACTGAACGCTCCTCGCATTTGTGAGGACGCTGTAAACCACCCACACTTTGTGATAGATCATACTTAAAGCATTTTTGCTACATTTTTCACAATCCGTTATTATTTGGCCTTTATGGAGTGTATTGTGAGAACTGAAATTTTTAATGTAAGGTAATATATTATTTCTGCATGAGGAGCAACATTTTTGTTTCCACAATCCATTCTGATTGTTACTGTGTCAGCCTTCTACATGACAGTTCTTACGAGTGAAGTTTCCTTATAAGAGCATGCAATAGTGGCCAAGCGGTTCTAGGCGTCTCATTCTGGAAGCGCGCGACCGCTTCGGTCCCAGGTTCGAATCCTGTCCCGGACATTGATGTGTGTGATGTCCTTAGGTTAGTTAGGTTTAAGTAGTTCTAAGTTCTAGGGTAGTGATAACCTCAGATGTTAAGTCCCATAGCGCTCAGAGCCAAGCATGCGACACGCCCAGGAGGTTATATTGCATCCTATAATCGTAACAACAAAATAAATTAACAATTTAATTTGTAACACAACCAAGAGCTGTACATTTGACAGCAAAAAAAGAAAGTCATTGATGAACCAACGTGACATAGCTGTATCGCAGATCCTCTAAACGCCGAAACCCTGTGGGGACAGTCGTCTGTCTATATTCAATAGTTACCACAAGAGGCCACTAGAGAACACTACTCTTCATTACGGCAATCAGTCCAGATATACACTAAAACCACGGTACAACAAATATTAGAAAACATGTTTTTCGAGATGAGACAGTCCGTAACACTTGTAAATTACACTTCATTACAGTAAGTGACATTGCAAAAGTCTTATCACATTCATTAAATGACATGACAAGTTGTTGTTCGTAATTGGAATTTGAATCCACTGTTAACGAAACAAAGCTTGCATGTCTGAACGAGACTCGACTAGCCATAAAGAAAAGTAACATATTAAAGTTTTCACCAGTGTCAGTTTACAAGGTCGAATGCCCTAACCTGCAAATAAATGGCGATACGTTTAGAAGTGCGTCAAGAACTCCATAAAGCTTATATTCCCCCGAGAAGTAACGACAAAAGGTATCTAATAAACCTCAGTGGACATATGTGAAACGCCATGAAGTTGTGATGATGGAGGTGAGTAGAACCCAGAATCTACATGCACTGTTAACTAAGCACAGTCAGATGTCAGATACTTAATACGTTAATCAATAGCGTGATAATGGAACCTGCGACGATACAAATGAGTTTTGCCGGGCAGGGATTCCAACCCAGCAAATTTCGCTATGTCTTACAACTACGAACAGACATGAAATATTTGTTTCTTCACCAGTAATAAGATGTGCACGTCTTTGGCTGGAGGTAACGCAATGATTTAGATCTGCGCTGCCTGACACTCCACCCCATCCATATTGTCATTTGTTGACCCCACACGAGGAGGTGTCAACTATCAGATTCATTTTCAGTAAGTAGTTAGGATCGTGTCGTTCGTAGAGACATGGAGGGGTTTTGCATCGTGAGGAAACGTCTTGAAGGTTTCAAATCCAGAAAAAAATTGGAATCGAAACTCTAATCCCAATACAGTGCCAATATTTTCAAAATCTCAAGGTCACTTAAGATACTAAATGAAGGTCCTATGACCTTACATGACGATTGGTTCATGAGCTAAGATCATATTACTACTGTAAGAAACCTTACTGGAGACAGAGTTTCTGCAAGCAGCGACTTGCACCTCTGACAGCCAAAACTAATCCAACTCTGTTCCAGCCAGTAGCGAACGGACATGTTTAACGTTGATTTGAACCACGACATAGTCCTGAGTTCCTTACTTGGCGTTACTTGAGGTGAAGAGGGTATGTATGTTTGTGTCTGTTAAAAACTGGTACCCTCAGCAGGAATGGAACCAACCCCTTAGTAATTACAAGCTGGCCTCAGTCCAACAGGTCACCGGATTTCACATGTGTTAGCATCATGTTTTTTATACAATGCGATACACAGCACAGGTCATGAGAAGTGTTCGCTTCCACTTCATCCTTTTCCTTCCTTTTTTAAGGTATATTCCGTCTGTCTGCTAAGACAGTCTACAGAAGGCCGGAAGCAGTTCAGTTTGTTTTCTAGCAAGCCAGTAATAGAAAAATCTTACAGAAACATGTTTGTGAAAGGGCTCGTTGGTACCTGTCATGGTGACACCAATTTCAGTGCCATCTGTCAGCGGTCGCTTGACATAGATCGGCGTCCGCCCAAGTGATAGCGATGCAGCCTATGATCTGCAGCGGACTTTTCTGTGCTCGAATTACCAAGCATAACATTGCGTAACGTTGCGTATGATATAATACTATACCTCAGCATGCTCCGTGCTGATTTTGTGTGGCATGTTGCTACAAGCGTATTGAATTATGGTTTCATTTTGTTCAAGTTTGTAATATAGTTCGTGCCATGATAACTCGAATATTTCTCATTTTTGACGTTATGAGGAGCGTCTTTTATAAATATTGTTCTGTTTGAGTCTAATAAAAGGGTGAAGGCAGTGGAGGCAATTCGAAACACTTTTGCCCTGTTAGGAGTGAGTGCTATCGAGAAAGTCAAGGTATCGTTTCAAGTACGATCGTTTTGAGATAAATTAATCACCACATTCAGGAAGACAGTGTTGATGAAGTACGTTTCTGTGATTTGCTGACAGTGAATCTAATAACTGGCAAGTGCGACGTTCAATTACTTCAGTGCGACATTTGCCTTCATTAGCCATATTGAGGTTAAAAGAAAGGGAGGAGGATTATGGTACGAAATCTCACCGAAAACGAGATTACACATGAAGCAGAATATAAAACTGGGAATGATGGTGAAGGAAGTCTCCGGTGCCCTTTCAAAGGATTGATCCTGGCATTTGCCATAATACATTTAACGACGTCACCGTAAGCTTAAATCAGTGCGGCCTAATATCAATTTGTGGTGCCGTACGGTAACTTGATAAGGAGAAAATAGTGGGTAAGCCGTAACAAACATTACCTCAGACAATGGTGTGTATACGTCGGAAAAATGTACTTTTATTGATACACATCTCTTGGCATAAAGACGGTGCTTTGTTTATAAAGGTCACAGGGCTGTGTCCTTCGCAATTGACATTTGTAGCCGACAAATGAGATGCCTTGCAGTCGCAAAGTAACAAACGCGAGCTGGAAGACAGCAAACACCAAGGAACTTGGTTGGCAAACACACCTACCGCACGTCTTCTAATACGGCACCTGCATGTCCTTCCCTTCCTCGCCCCTTATCGATCAGCCACCAAGAATTTTTTTTGTTTTCATTTGTTTGCTTTGTTTTGACGATTGCGTTTTCAACGTGGTGTAACTCAATCACCAAGTCGCTACATGCCTGGGATCGAAAAACTACCTGGACATCATCAGGCGGTTTTCGATAACAAGGCAGGATATGTTTTTGACAATTTCTCTGATACGTATCTGTTTTGTTCAATAACCTATGGGGAAACGCTGTTAATATGCACTCCAGTAATTCAACTAGTGTCTCATGATAGTATCTTACAACGAATGGCTATCTTAATTAAACATGAAGTTCACGGTAACTACTGACGACGTCTTTGGCACGGCTGTATTATGCACCTCCACTGCAGGATGTGATTTTAGTGTATTTTTGCTTCTGATGAAGGTGTATTTAGATATACCGAAACCGTGGTCAAGTATTTCGATAAATCTTTATCTTGCAACTGTTTCGCTGTTACCATTTACGGTGAAGTTTTTCAACAGTTTCTGCTTCAGCCAGGTTTAAAATTTTAAAATGTTGTAAACATTAAGTCTTTTGTCATACTCAAGTAGCTTTACCGGACTACAATATAAATCCGACAATGTGGGGGTGAGAGCAGTTGCTGAACGTAACACGCATCTGTGATACGATTTCATTAACGTATTTGTGTATTTTCAATAGCAGATCTGTAGCATTTTTTGTTTTTTGCTTCTACTGTTTACTGAACGTAGCGAGACGTGTTATGATGACAAAATGTCTAAAAATGTCGTTCTGAGTCGACATTTACATAGAGCAAGCGACCAACTGCACCATTCATCGCCTCCTCATTGTCCTTGTGATGGCTGATACAGATAATTCCAATGCAGACCACGAGATTGGTTGTAGTTGCTGCGTGAAAGTAATCTCCCCTGTCTGTAAACACATATTTGATAAGTCGATGATATGCCAAAGTGAAATTCATTCAGAATCTTTGATTGGTATACCGTGAATATATCAAGTGAATCTTGCAAGATAACTTTGTCGTTCCAAGAAGTAATAAAGCTATCACAGAGTCACCAGACATGTTCCACTATGTTGTAATGACTCTATCATAGTCGTAGCAGGACGATTATGTTTCTTTCTTGAGTGGGCAAACAGTTTACGTGTGCATCTTGTGTATCAACTATGCAGTTGCCTGATTACTTTTCCTACGACGTCTTGACGAGTATTCTTGTAATTATGGTGAGAGAGAAAAATGGAAAGCTGTGCAGACCACCGCAATACGTACGAGAGAAAATGAACGTATTCCACTGAGTTATATCGACGTATAGCAGGATGTGTGAACAAATACTTAGTCCCAACGTTAGGAGATATCCCGAAATATATTACCTATTGACATATAACGGACATGGATTTGCAAAGCATCAAGCCTTGTGAGAGACAGCGGTACTTTATTTGCGCAACGTACAGGTGCTCTCAAATTGATTCCTTTATTTAGTGTGTTCCAAAAAGGCTTTTGGTATCATTCCCCATAAGCGGCATCCAACTACATTGCCTTCCGATGGACTACCCTCTCAGTGGTGCGACTGGATTCGTGATTTCCTGTTTGAAAGCTCACAGTTCACAGTAACTGACGGAACGTCACCTAGTGAAACAGAAGTGATGTGCCGGACCGAGACTCGAACTCGCGACCTTTGCCTTTCGCAGGCAAGTGCTCTACCAACTGAGCTACCCAAGCAGAGTGAAAATCTCATTCTGGTACCATTCAGCAGTCAGTCAGAACATTTCTCTCATATTTGTGACAGGTAATGCTGCCATCTAGTAAACTCCTCAGAAGAGCAAAATAAACTGCAAAATGATGTTGAAAATATATGTTTCACGGTGCAAAACGTGGCAGTTGACCCTAAACAATAAAATGTGAGGTTCTCCACATAAATACCAAAACAATTCTGTTAGTGTTCGTTTACACGACAGATCAGGCACATTTAAATACTGTCGATTGAACTAAATATCTAGGTGCGGTAATTACGAACAACTCAAACTGGAACTGTCATTTGGAAAATATTGTGGGGAAGGAGACCCAAATTCCGCGTTTTATTGGTAGAATACGCAGAAGATGCAACAGATGAATTAAAGTGACCCCCTACAACACACTTTTTCATCCTTTTCGTGTGTATTTCTGCGCAGTATAGGATCCCTAGATTAGATTATATTAGATTAGGTTTTCGTTCCATAGATCCGTGCTGAGGAGATCCTCGTGGATGTGGAACATGTCACTTTTTTTAAAGCTGAAATAACAATACTAATAGTATGAATATATACAACACATCATTTGTTTCTATTAAAAAATTCGTCAATGGAGTAGAAGGAGTTGGCCACTAGTAAGTCTTTCAGGCTCCTTTTAAACTGATCTTTATTTGTAACTAATTTTTTTTATCTTTGCTGGCAAATTATTGAAGATGAGTGTTCCTGAGTAGTGGACCCCTTTTTGAACTAAAGTAAGTGCTTTTAAGTCCTTGTGCAGATCATTTTCGTTCCTGGTATTGTATGTATGAACTGAGCTGTTTGTTGGAAAAAGAGATATATTATTTTTAATTAGGACAAATTTCATTAAGGAGTAAATATACTGAGAGGCAGTAGTTAGTATACCCAGTTCTTTGAAGAGGTTTCTACAAGACGTCCGTGAGTTTACTCCACAAATAATACGTATTAAACGCTTTTGGACTCTGAAAACTTTTCTTTGACTTGAAGAGTTACCCCAAAATATTATACCATATGACATTATGGAATGAAAGTAGGCAGAGTACGCAAGCTTTTTCACTTTTATGTCGCCTATGTCTGCTAACACTCGAATTGCAATCCAGATTTTTAAGGTGATTCTGCAGTTCTGTGGTGTGCTCCTCCCAACTGAATTTATTATCAAGTTGTAATCCCAGGAATTTAAGACTGTCAACCTCTTCTATCTGCTCTTCTTCGTACTTTATGCATATGCTGCGTGGGAACCTCTTAAAGGTTCTGAATTGCACATAGTGAGTCTTTTCGAAGTTTAATGTCAATGAGTTGGCTTTAAACCATTTATTAATATCCATAAAAACATCATTAGCAGATCTTTCTAGAACTACACTCGACATACTATTTATTGCAATACTTGTGTCATCTGCAATCAAAACGAACTCTGCTTCTGGCAGTGTAACTGATGAGAGATCATTAATGTACACAAGAAAAAGCAATGGCCCTAAGATGGATCCTTGTGGGACACCACATGTAATTTCTTCCCATTCTGATGATGACTGATGACTTAATTCACTAGTCCCTTGCACTGACACCCTTTGTTTCCTGTTAGCGAGGTATGACTTGAACCATTTTGCAGCACTGCCCGTGACACCATAGAATTTATTTAAAAGGATGTTGTGGTTTACACAATCGAATGCCTTTGACAAATCACAGAAAATACTTGCTGCTTATAACTTGTTATTTAATGAACTAAGTACATTTTCACTGCAGGTGTAAATAGCCTTTTCGATATCAGAACCCTTCAGAAATCCAAACTGGGTTCTTGATAATATGTTATTTGTGGTCAGATGGTTGAGAAGCTGCCTGTACATTACTTCTTCTAAAATTTTTGGGAATGCTGGCAAAAGTGAAATAAGTCTGTAGTTTTATGGCATCTCTTTATCTCCTTTCTTGAATAGAGGCTTAACATCTGCATATTTCAGCCAGTCAGGAAATCTCCCAGTTATAATTGGCTGGTTACACAAGTAACTTAGAATTGTACTAAACTCACAAGAACATGCCTTAATTAACTTTGTTGATATTTCATCATAACCACTAGAATGCTTTGTTTTTAAAGATTTTATTATGGAAGTTATTTCTTTTGGTGAAGTGAGTGACATATTCATGTACCTGAAGCTATTTGTAAAGGCTAGTTTCAGATATTCAAGGGCATTATTTACTGATCCTGACAATCCCATTCTATCAGTAACGGATATAAAGTACTTGTTAAATAGATTTGTCACACTATGCCCATCGGTTACTAATGTATCATCTACCCTTAGTGCTATTTTCTCCTGTTCCTTTCTGGTTCTACCAGTCTCCTCTTTCACTATATCCCATATTGTTTTTATTTTGTTCCCTGTCATTGCTATCTTCTTCTTGTAGTGTATTTGTTTAGATGTCTGAATTACTTTTTTAAATATTTTACAG
Source organism: Schistocerca gregaria (assembly GCF_023897955.1). Lineage (NCBI taxonomy): Eukaryota > Metazoa > Arthropoda > Insecta > Orthoptera > Acrididae > Schistocerca > Schistocerca gregaria. Next base: position 874,173,543 of record NC_064922.1, read on the forward strand.
TATTCCTTGTATTTAGCTAAATCATCAGCATTGGAGCTATTCTTGGTCGACAGATACATTTTCGTTTTTGTCTTACAGGAAATATTTATTCCTTGTGTGATCCATGGTTTTATTATAGACTTCTGTTTAATTTGAGTAACTTTTAGAGGAAAACAGTTTTCAAACATGGTACTGACATTGTTCATGAATGTGTTATATTTTTCATTAATGTCATGAGCACAATAAACATCTTTCCAGTTCATGTCTTTGAGCAGCTTTCTAAAACACTCAATTTTTGGTTGATTGAATACTCTCCTGTACTCAGATTTAGCAGTCTTGATAATCTGCTTAGAATTTACATGTAAAACAAGGAGCTGCATGTCATGATCTGATAGTCCATTTATTACAGGTTTTATGATATGATTTTTTTCCTTTGATTTGTCTATGAAAATGTTATCAATGGCTGTCCTTGAGGATTTAGTGATCCCAGTTTGAAAATTTATAGTGTGAGTTAGATTGAAAGACAACGTTACTAACTGCAGTAAATGTTTACTGGAAGATTGAATTAGAAAATTTGTATTAAAGTCACCAGCAATCAAAATTTCTTTGTTCCTTACTGTTTAATAACCCAAAAGAGCTTCTAGATGATTTATGAATAGATTATAATTTTCTGCAGGTGCTCGGTAAATATTTACAATTATATAGGATCTGTTATGGGACTTTACTTCTGTTGCACATGCTTCTAGATGCTGCTCTAAACAGAATTTATTAATGTCAATGTTCTTGAATTTATGGCAGTTTTTAATAAATGTGGCAACTCTTCCTCCATCCATATCTACTCTGCAGAAGTAGGAAGCTAGCTTAAATCCTGAAATGTCTGACATATCTATACCAGTGGTCTCTTGATGTTCAGAGAGGCAGATTATGTCAATTTGGTTGGATAAATTCATTTCATCGATACAAATGAGTAGTTCATCAACTACATGAGTCCCGGAATGTTCTGGTGTAATAAAGATAACTGATACTGCATACTAATGGGATTATAACTGCTTTGGTGAAGATGAACTGGCGTTTCTGATTACTTTCTGTTAAACATTCTTTAAATGGAGGCTGTATGCTAAAATCTGACTCCTGTTCATCTGTTTTCTCAAACTGAGTGTGTCTGCCAATATCCCTTAAAACTCGTTTTCTATCCCCCTTCCCTATCCTAAAAAAGGCATCCCTCTGACACCTGTGACCACTGGTATTTTACCACTTGTGACGGTGTCCCCCCTTAAGTTTTCTGCAATCAAGCCAGACAGTTTTCCCTTCCCTTTCCTATTGAGGTGAAGGCCATGCCTAGTGTAGTCCCACCTATCAATACCATCCACAGGAATCAAACCAATATGGGACCCTATATCCGTTCTAAGTAGCCACTCCAACTTCACCCTCCCTACAGAAGAGTTCAAATGAGGGCGATCATGGCGTCTCAACATAGACACAAATCCCACACTCGCAAGCTTCGTTGCTGATGCTATCTTCACCAGGTCACTCTCTATGGAATATTCAGAGTCTCTGTCAATGCTGTTTCACGGACCACCCACTTTAACCATGGCATTCTCCTTCGTAAAATCCTTGCATAAAGAACCTATATCCTCTGTTACCTGACCCAGATCTGCACTAGGCTTGAAAAAGTATGTGACCTGGTACTCTGGACCTAGATTTTCCTGCAGCAGTTGGCCAACACCTCTACCATGGGAACTACCTACCAAGAGAACTTTCTTTCTCTTTACAAATTTCCCTACCTTTTTCAAGTCCTTGAAACCTTTTTGTGCGCTTTCTACAGCTTCAGCTACATGAGGCTCATCCGATTTTGACTGAGGCAACAGGTCAAATCTATTTTCAAGATTTATCACAAAGCTGTCTGATGCTCTCCTTTGCCTGTTCCCTCTATTACCTGTTGCCACTTCCCACCTCTGTTAACCCTTCTCCCTCTTTAACCTGTCCAGATCCTCCCTTGCCTTGTCTAGGTCAGCTTGAAGAGCTGCAGTTTTCCCTTCTTGTTCCAGTATTTTCCAATCTTTACTTCAGATTCTACAATCTCACTGGTGAGCCTCATTTATGTCCCCATTTCCCACGCCACTACACTCGCCCCAATGAAAGAAACTACAACACCCATCACACCATACCCCCGAACTAACGATCCTACGGCATGTCACACACTTCTCACTCATGGCAAAAACAGAAATCGTATAAACTGATTTAAGTACTGGCTAATACGTAAACAAAGGACCCTAGAAACTATTCAGGCAGATATAAATAAGTTGAAAGAGTAATGAGTAAAAAACACTGGTGATTACATGTAAGTTTAGGTCACTTTTTACTTACGATACGCGCGCGTGCAATTAAGCCTAAAATCTGTGCTATAGGCGCGAGAAGGAAAATAAGCTTCTTACCCCGTTTAATCTTATTTAACACTTCACTAACACTTCCACTAATGTAACAAAACTTATAATATATTTATACCAACTGGAAACGCTTACCTATAAGTTTAATTCACTGCTTACTCCTAGGATTCGTGCTACTGGCGCGAGAAGAAAAATACGCTTCTTACACCGTTTAATATTATTTTATACTTCACTAACACGTCCACTAATTTAACAACACTTATATTATATTTATAATCCCTGTTGACGTTTAAAAATAGCTTAATAACAACGCTTTTTATAATTATTTAGTGCAGCAAATACTCGAAGAGTCCGCGTCGGCGCAGTGTTGCCGAACTTCCCCTATGAGTAAGGATTAACGGAAGACATCGAAAAAATTCAATGAAGGGCAGGTTGTTTTATATTATCACGAAATATGGTAGATTGTGTCACGGATATGGAAAACGAGTTAGCGTGGAAATCATTGAAAAGTAGGCGTTTCACATTGCCACGAGATGTTTTCACTAAATTTCAATAGTCAACCTCCTTTGCTGATGCCATGATATTTTGTTTACCCCGACATACATAGAAGACATGAGCACTGTGTTAAGAAACTTCAGTGCTTGCACGGTAAGGTTTAGTTGCTTTTTGAGAGTGGAATGGCAGAGAAATAATCTGACAGTGGTTTCGATAACCCCCGGCTAAGCATTTAATTGTGAATTGCAGAACATTCATGTAGGTCTGGATGCAGATGTGAAGTGAGAGGTAGGAGGAAGTAGGGAGAAATCTAGGAATCAATAACAGTGCCGAAGTGCAAACTACAGGAGTGAAAAGCTTGCAAGGCATTCCTTACTTAGGCGTATGCCACAATTCATTTTATCTTAGGATAGGGAGAAAAGGAAGGATTATTATTTTCAGAATGAACAACGGTAGGTAAGAGGATGTAAAAGAACACAGTTTTATAGGTTTCGAGATACAGTAAAGAAAGCAAAAATTAGACGAGAACGTCGGGAGAACGAAATTCAAGGCCAACTGACGTGCTAATGTAAGAGGGGCGACAGAGAGTAACATAGAGAATGGAGGAGAAATTAACGAGGAATAAGTGTAAGACGAAATCCTCTGCATAGTTTTTGGAAGACGGAGTGTGTATTAATGGATGGAGAGGGAGAGAGACATTATTTTGAATAACAGAAAATACTTTTAAAGCGTTCACTCAAACTTATTACTTTGTAAGTGTCTAGACAAAGTGTGAATGAAATAAAAATAGAATATTTAACAAACTGTGTACTCAAAAGAAACAGACTTCAATTAAAAAGGCAACCCATAGGAAAACTAACTCAAATATTATTTTATCTGTTGCCAAGTGATCTTTGACTGGCTCTCAATGCGGAAAAATGAAGAAAATGACATAACAAACATTTTAACGACTATATATTCAATCAGAGGCCCACATTATTTTGTACTTCTATCATGCGATAGATGATAAGCGCGCGGCTGGAGCTCCAAGCAGCACAAAACTATTCGTTGCGTTGCCTCTAGTCGCACTTGTGCACATCTCGCAACTGGCAAAGAAACAATAAATATTTCATGTGTATTCGGAACTATAAGCGAATAGCGAAAGAAGCGGGGTTCGAATTCCTGCCTGGCAAAAAGCATTTGTATCGTCATTTCAAATTCCATTGACACGCTGTTGATCAACATATTAATATCTGACATCTGATTGTGCTTAGTTAACAATTCACATATACACATCAAGAAAAGTTTTTCATTACCTCAGTTCCTAGAGACCCGGAACCTGTAAAGAAAATTGGAATAGAGATCAATATAAACATCATTTCCTCCCTTTTTATTACTCATGAAAACCACATATTGCATGTTGTCCCACCATACAGCGAGACCTTCACAGGTGGTGGACCAGATTGCTGTACACGCCAGTACCTCTAATACCCAGTAGCATGCCCTCTTGCGTTAACGCATTCCTGTATTCGTCGTGGCATACTATCCACAAATTCATCAAGGTGCTGGTGGTCCAGATTGTCCCGCTACTCAACGGCGATTCGGCATAGATCTCTGAGTGGTTGGTGGGTCACGTCATCCATAAAAAGCCCTTTTCAATATATCACAGGCATGTTCGTTATGGTTCATGTCTCTGGAGAACATGCTGGCCACTCTAGTCGAGCAACGTCATTATCCTGGAGGAAGTCATTCACAAGATGTGCACAATGGGAACGCGAATTTTCGTCCATGAAGACGAATGCTTCGCCAATATGCCTGCACTATCGGTCGGAGGATGGCATTCGCGTTTCTTACAGCCATTACAGCGCCTTCCATGACCACCAGAGGCAAACGTCGGCCCCACGTAAAGCCACCCCAAAACTGCAGGGAACCTCCACCTTGCTGCACTCGCTCGACAATGTGTCTAAGGCGTTCAGCCTGACCGGATTGCTTCCAAACACGTCTCCAATGATTGCCTGGTTGAAGGCTTATGCGACACTCAACGGTGAAGAGAACGTGATGCCAATCCTAAGCGGTCCATTCGGCATGTTGTTAGGCCCATCTGTAACGCTCTGCATGGTGTCGTGGTTGCAAAGATGGACCTCGCCATGGACGTCGGAAATGAAGTAGCGCATCATGCAGTCTATTGCGTACAGTTTGAGTCATAACACGACGTCCTATGGCTGCACAAAAAGCATTATTCAACATGGTGGCGTTACTGTCATGGTTCCTCCGAGCCATAATCCGTAGGTAGTGGTCATCGACCGCCGTAGCAGCCCCTGGGCGACCTTAGCGAGGCATATCATCGACAGTTCCTGTCTCTCTGTATCTCCTTCATGTCCAAACAACATCGCTTTGGTTCACCCCGAGACGCCTGGACACTTTCCTTGTTGATAGCCCTTCCTGGCACAAAGTAACAATGCGGACGCGATCGAACCGCGGTATTGACCGTCTAGGCATGGTTGAACTACAGACAACACGAGCCGTGTACCTCCTTCCTGGTGGAATGAATGGAACAGCCTCCGTCTAATAGGCGCTACTCACGCAAGGTTTTTTACATCTTTGGGCGGGTTTAGTGACATCTCTGAACAGTCAAAGGGAGTATGTCTGTGATACGATATCCACAGTCAACGTCTGTCTTCTGGAGTTCTGGGAACTGGGTTGATGCAAAACTTTTTTTGATGTGTGTAGGTATTGAGTACAGCTCCCCGCCCATCACCACACCTTTTCTTCGTGATGTTTCACTCTAGGGCATTGCATTTTATTACATATCTTTGGTGGTTACTTCTCAGGGGTAATATAAACACCACGGGGATTCTCAGTGCACTGCTTTGTAAACTGATACTGGTGAAACTTCGACATTTTACGTCTCTTTATGCCTAGTCGAGTCTCGATCAGACACGCAAGCTTTACTCAGTCAACAGATTTAGTCTTCAGATTGGGATCACGAACTACAACTCGTCATGTCATTTAATGAGTATAATAAGAGTTTTGCAGTGTTACTTATGTAAAGAAGTTTCATTTAGAAGCGTTGAACACTGCCTCACCTCTAATAAAGTGTTTTCTAATATTTGCTGTATGACGGTATCGTTTTACATCTGGATTGACTGCCACAAAGAGCAGTGTTCTCTAGTAGTCTCTTGTGATACCTATTTCGTACAGTCAAGAGAGTTTAGAGGACCTGCGACACAGCTATGCTATGTTGGTTGCATACCGGCAGGTGCAGCCTATGCATTTGAATTCAGGGGTGGCCCACCTTTTGTGCTGTCGAGTGTACATATTTAATATACACTGTGTAATAAGTATAGGATATTTGTTGTATTATGCTGCGGAAAATTGCCTCCATGTGCCAACAAAGTAACATGCGTTCAACTTCGATAGCAAGTGATATATCCCAAAGATGTAACACTCTGTAATGCAACAACGAATTAGGGATGTTTGACGAGCTAGATTCCTCTAACGAGTACTTTGTCAGGAAACTGCCAGTGTAAAGTAGGAGAGCTTTCCAAATTGTTAAAAATCTCAGGAAAAATATTGTAGAGTAGAACAGTTCCTTCACTGACAGGGTGAATGCCAGCTCACTATAGTTACTTCTTTGTAACGGAGCATTTACCTAAACGATCGTGGGTAACGACTTAAAAACCACATTCAAGCAGGCCGGTGCACCAGCCACGCTCGTGTATCCACCTCATGGATTCGATCCTGGCCTAACTCACGTCCCGGTCTTGCAAGCCACCACGCTGCGCATTAAGTTGCATGAGTGACTTTTTTTTCCCATTTCATCCGAGTAGCAGATACAATCAATAACCTTTTCTGATTGATCAAGGAAGAACCTCTGAGGCTCAAGATGTAAAAAAGAGGAAGATTGAGGTTTAACGTCCCGCCGACGATGATGATGTTTGAGACGGAAAGTAAACTCAGATTGCCAAAGGACAGGAAGGGAAACCAGCCGTATCCTTTTTCGATGGAACCACGCCAGCATTTTACCTAGGAAATTTACAAGAAGCATGGGATACCTCAATTTGGATTATCGAACGGGGAACTGAACGGCTGTTCTCCCGAAAGGGAGCCCAATGTTTTACCTCCGCGCGACCTCGCACAATGGGCAAGACGTCGAGTTATATTATGGACTCAGGTTTTCCTGTTCTGCAATATGCTAAACAGCTCACGGAATAAAGACCTTTTCGCGATTGATGTTATTGTGCTCATTACTAATTTCAAAGCAATTACTGGAAACTAAGCACCGAGCGAATAGGCAGATGAAAGCATTGTAATTTGATCGATCACTGGTAAAAGACACAACAATGAAATAACTAGGATAACGACTGATAAGTTATCACGGCTTTGGAAAAAGTTGTTGGGCTATGGTATGGACGTCAAAACGATGCGAGGAAGACTTAATTTGTCCATACTTCAAAAAGCTTGTACATGGGAATGTAGCCACCATTACTATCCACCACACTCAACTGCAGCTAACAGGTTTCGAACTGTTCAACTAGAATCGTAGAAGCGTGAACCATTAATTCAAAATTAACTTTTTTTAATAATTATAGTATTGAACATAATTCTGGTTTACCCCGTTACTTTATTCCTAATCTTTCACCTATATAGGGTCCTTCCCCGGTGTTTGATTATTCCGAGTAAAGCTGTTATAAAAACATTGGAAGTGCTCTATTCAGTATCTACAAGAATCTACCTTTGAATAAATGTCTGAAAGTAGCTGTTGTGGACAAACGTTTGAATTGCAGATAAAAGTACAGTATGATTTACGTTGTAGAAGTGCTGAAGTGAAATTTAGCTTAAATACTGAAGTAGATGTTTTCAAGGCAAATTTAAAGATTTTGATATTCTTACTTTCTTTGTGGTAATAATGAAAGTGAAAGTGAGTAAACAAGTTTTGTTAAAAAATACGAACTTTTCATTCATAAATACTGAGGTTTTCCACGTTGAAGCTTTGAGTAAAGTAAAGATAAAATTCTTGCAGTTGTAAGTGAAATTCGGCGAAGTACAAAGAGTTATAAACAGAAAATTGCTTATGTAACTCAGTAACTCTGAATCAGGTTGCATAAAAATACAGACTGACAAAAGTAGCTAAAAACTTCCTGTGTCTTTCTCAGAACCATATACTGAAAAGTTATTTTGTTTGTGAAGTTATGTTAGGGAACAGCATGAATGTAGGCCAAATTTACTTCTGCTTTTCTTAAACTTAACCATTCTTTGCCTAGATAGGCTGGCGACTGTAAATCCATTAGACAATCCAGTCAATGAACTTGGTACAGAAAGGTCCTACAGCCATTACTGCGTTTCTTTCTAACAGCCAGAAAACCCTTAGGAAAAGGAACTAATAGTCTGATTTCCATATCCATCAGTCATACTTCACAGTCAAATCTGTGCTGATATTCTTGTGTGAATATCGCACATTTTTTTGCCGAGCAGCACTGTCTTTCTTCGAGAACGCTGTTCGTTGTATGATCTTGCTGTAAGAATACTATAATACATGAAGTACCCGTAGCACGAAGTTAACGAGTTTCATGATTAATGTTCATAAATGTAATAGGTAAAAATTATCTAAAAGCTTTACTGTGTGTAGTTTTTTTGTGTTTTTATATTCCATGTGATCGAGGAGGCTGAAAGGAAGACGGCGGACTGGCAGCAGCACGGTAAAGTCAGCTTCGGAATCTGGTCGCTGTACGCGTCGAGCCGCCAGTCAGGATGATGTCACTGGGTCAGCAGATTCGACGCAGGATAAATTAGTACATTGTCAATACGAAAAAGAGCTTGTTGCTACTATAATTTTGTTCAGTGCATGACTGTATTCCATTGAAGCCAATCGTTGGACGGAAATGTATACCACATTATATCTGTTGTCAAGAATTATCAATAAACCAAAGGAGAAGATAATTATTGTGAAAAAATACGCATAATTCCCAGTGTAATAGTGTTGTACATGGATTTTCCCGTGACAGGACTAACCTACTGGCCATTACAATTGCTACACCACGAAGATGACGTGCCACAGACGCGAAATTTAACCGACAGGAAGAAGATGCTGTGATATGCAAATGATTAGCTTTTCGTAGCATTCACACAAGGTTGGCGCCGGTGTCGTCACCTACAACGTGCTGATATGAGGAAAGTTTCCAAACGACTTCGCATACACAAACAGGAGTTGAAAGGCGTTGAACGGTGAAACATGGTTGTGATCCCTCGTGTGAGTTGCAGAAATGCGTACCACCACGTTTCCGACTTTGATAAAGGTCAGATTGTAGCCTATCGCGGTTGCGGTTTATCGTATCGCGACATTGCTGCTCGTGTTGCTCGAGATACAATGACTGTTAGCACAATATGGAATCGGTGGGTTCAGGAGGGTAATACGGAACGCCGTGCTGGATCCTAACGGCTTCGTATCACAAGCAGTCGAGATGACAGACATCTTATCCGCATGGCTATAACGAATCGTGCAGCCACGTCTTAATCCCTGAGTCAACAGATGGGGACATTTGCAAGACAACAGGCATCTGCACGAACAGTTCGACGACGTCTGCAGCAGCGTTGACTATCAGCTAGGAGACCACGGCTACGGTTACCCTTGACGCTGCATCATAGACAGGAGCGCCTGCGATGGTGTACTCAATGACGAACCTAGGTGCACGAATGGCAAAACGTCATTTTTTCGGATGAATCCGTTTACAGTATCATTATGGTCGCATCCGTTTTTGGCGACATCGCGGTGAACGCACACTGGAAGATTGCATTCGTCTCGCCATACTGGCGTATCACCCGGCGTGATGGTATGGGGTGCCACTGGCTACACGTCTCGGTCACCTCTTGTTCACATTGACGACACTTTGAACAGTGGAGTTACATTTCAGATGTCTTATGACCCGTGGCTCTACGCTTAATTCTATCCCTGGGAAACCCTACATTTCAGCGGGATAATGCACGTCCGCATGTTGCCTGGCCTTTCTGGATACAGAAAATGTTCGACTGCTGTCCTGGCCAGCACATTCTCCAGATCTCTCACTAATTGAAAATGTCTGGTCAATGGTGGCCGAGCAACTGGCTCGTTACAATACATCAGTCACTACTCTTGATGAACTGTGGTATCATGTTGAAGCTGCATGGGCAGCTGTACCTGTACACGCCGTCCAAGCTCTTTTTGATTCAATGCCCAGGCGTATCAAGGCCGTTATTACGGCCAGAGGTGGTTGTTCTGGGAACTGATTTCTCAGGATCTACGCACCTAAATTGCGTGAAAATGTAATCACATCTCAGCTCTAGTATAATATATTTGTCCAATAAATACCGGTTTATCATCTGCATTTTTTCTTGGTGTTGCAATTTTAACGGCCAGTAGGGTATTTGTTCTGTTGAGGTATAGTGTTATGATGTGTGTTAAATACATTATTTAACATCCTGTGCGCATAAATATTTTTTCCTACAGAAAATAATAATTTAGGCAGTAGAGAGTTATTTTAGGGCTGTGAGTACGAACGTAGGTGTTCGGCGTTCTGCCGTGCAGGGCTGTGCAGATGTCGGCGTGCCGTGTTGATCCAGCCTAGTCCTGCCCTAGCTGTACAGTTCGCACAGATGTCCTTAGCGTAAGTTAGTTTAAATTAGATTATGCAGTGTGTAACCCCAGGGACCGGTCACCTCAGCAATTTGATCCCATAGGAACTTACCACCATTATGATGAACGTCATTTGCATGTTCTCCGACGACTCGTCTGCATTGCCTACTTTCGGTTGTCTTTGAAGAAGTTTGGAGCCAGCCTTACGCCTGGTTTCTCAATTTTTTGTTGTGAGCGCTCTCCCATTTTCCATTTAATGTGGGTTTGCTGGACGTGCTAAATTATCCCCAGTAGGGATATTGTCTTATGTTTGGAATAAATCTTTTTAAAAATTTTTGGGCGCCCAATTCTAAGTAAAATGCAGACTTGTTTTCCTGATCTAATTTTAACGCCTATAGGACTGTTCCTAATTCTAAGACACATCTTGTCACTTTGCCTTTAGAAAAGAGATCCATTTTATTTAGTGGCACTAACTTGTTTCTTGCAGCCAACAAGTTTTACCACAACAACCTTTAAGAAAAACAAGTGGAATTTTTTAAATTGTGCTATGATGCTTGTCATTGTTAATTTAAACGTAAACTTCGTTAAAAATGATTCCAGGAGGACAACTGATTTTCTTAAGATCCTCTGATTTGACTAGTAAGCTAGTGATGGGCCATTGGTGTTTCCTCGGTTAAGAACGGTAGTTCTAAGTGTGCTTCTGCATTTATTAAGATTGTGGTGATCTTGGTTCTGCATGTAAGATACTAGTAATTTTGATCCTTGGCCCGTAGTAATTTGGGCTTTAAGTGTGTATCTCGTTCGAACCTGGTAACCTTAACTACCATCATGAGGTGCTTTAATCTTATTGTCAGTTATTGAATTAACTAGAGACCAGGGCAAAGGCTTTGATTTTATATAACTTGTTCATTGCTTAAGAGCGTTTGGTTGGTTTGGGGAGAAGACATCGGTCTCATCGGATTAGGGAAGAACGGGGAAGGAAGGCGGCCTTCTCCATTCAAAAGAACTATCTCGGCATTGGCCTGCAGCGATTTAGGGAAATCACGGAAAACCTAAATCAGGATGGCCGGACAAGGGATTGACCCGTCGTCCTCCCGAATGCGAATCCAGTGTGCTAACCTGATGCTAGGCCGCTCTATTACTTTATTGTAATTTTCAGGTTATAGTATGCCTCCGCTTGACTTTCAATGTAAGTCATTAATACTCACTGTTTTAGTGAATTGCATTTTTTTGTGAGAAAGCTTTAAAGAATATCTACATTGTTTCACTTCTGGTGTTCCACATTTAATACCTTTTTAAGGGTGCAAGCTCATGTTTCATCTTCAATGAGCGATTTAGTTGAGCCTTGTATTGTTGATTTATAAATTGTTTTAAAGAGTAGATGGTAGGTAACAAATGATTTTCAAAAGTTCTCCCCAGCCCTTCTTCTAGGACCTGGTGGTTGCAGTCTTCCTAAGATACAAGGCTCTTATTGGTACCAGACGTTCCTTTCACTACGCACCCTAAGCTGGCTTTGCAAATTGTAGTGGCAGGGTTAGATGTAAGCTTCCCTATCCTAACCATAGGAAAAATTACCGCTATGGTTCATGCTTCTCCATGTCCTCTTCTATATACTGAAGTGTAGATATATTTGGGATTTATTATTTCAGGCCGGCCGGAGTGACCGAGAGGTTCTAGGCGCTTCATTCTGGAACCGGGTGACTGCTACGGCCGCAGGTTCGAATCTTGCCTCGGTCATGGATGTGTGTGATGTCAGGTTAGTTAGGTTTAAGTAGTTCTAAGTCTAGGGGACTGATGACCTCAGATGTTAAGTCCCATAGTGCTCCTAGCCATTTGAACCATTTTTCTGTACATTGATATAGGGCATATTTGTTTACTGTTTTCCGTGGCATATACCTTAAGCAATACAATATTCCGAGAATTTTGTGATGATGGAGAAACCTGACAAAGACTTACATCATACTTTGTACATTTTTCTGAAACGTGAGTAGCATAAGATCACAAGTTTTTATTATAACATCGGTGCTAGGTAGAAGTGAATTACGGCTTTTATTATGAGTATTAAAAAGTGATTTAGTTTTTGACAGTTTCTATAGGCATTACTCCAACAACTGTTCCTATTGCTTTCTTTCACTTTTCATTGAAGTGCGCCTTCAAATTATATAATGTGGATTACAGGCAGAAAGGCCGGCAGTATCCTGAGATCAGATAGTTGTGGTACTTGTCTTAAGTCATAGCTTCATATTACAATAGGAGCCCTTTGCATGCACATTACTATATGAAACAGTCTTGGTATGTGTTTATGCAAGGATATTCATTTTGCAATGTTTGTATCTATAATGAGCAGATGATAAACTAATTCAGTAGAAAGCTATTTTAGCTAGCCAGTGTCTTAATTATTAGTTTCATTATCTTAATATCACACAACTGGCAGCATGGGTTACGTCATTGCGTACCGTGAGTCAGAGTTTACTTATTTGATGCATGTAACACGCAGTTAATTTCTCTTATTTCAAACAAATTTAACCATATGCTACATAAGATTTATACAAAATCAAACTTTTCCCATAACGATCTTCTCCAAACTCTGATCCCCAGAACTTGTAGGTTACACCTATCTCCAACTGTATTTTAATTTTTCTGGATTGGATGTCTTTTATTTATATATTAAACCACCTGAAAACTGACAGTGTCAGTTCATGGATCCCTACTATATTCTCCTCATATCAGAAAGATAAATGGAATGTTTTCGCTATTAAATAAATCTGATGCATTTCCATAAATGAGAATATAAACAGTGGAAGTTTAGATTATTTAATTTTATTTGTGGTATTTGTATGTCAATTAAGGTAGAAATCTTTTTATGCCCAACTTTAGTTCAGTGTTCCCTGTAGTAATATCTCAGTACTGAATCGAGTGATGATAGTACTTGCACCTGTTAATTTCTCTTATTTCAAACAAATTTAACCATATGCTACATAAGATTTATACAAAATCAAACTTTTCCCATAACGATCTTCTCCAAAATTCTGATCCCCAGAACTTGTAGGTTACACCTATCTCCAACTGTATTTTAATTTTTCTAGATTGGATGTCTTTTATTTATATATTAAACCACCTGAAAACTGACAGTGTCAGTTCATGGATCCCTACTATATTCTCCTCATGTCAGAAAGATAAATGGAATGTTTTCGCTATTAAATAAATCTGATGCATTTCCATAAATGAGAATATAAACAGTGGAAGTTTAGATTATTTAATTTTATTTGTGGTATTTGTATGTCAGTTAAGTCAGAAATCTTTTTATGCCCAACTTTAGTTCAGTGTTCCCTGTAGTAATATCTCAGTACTGAATCGAGTGATGATAGTACTTGCACCTGTTGCTATTATTACGAGTAGGGTACAATCTTGCTTACTACGGTTTCCGGTTGGTGCATTAATGGTAACTACTGCTACCCACAACTTGATCGCCCCGTATTCGTGTGTATCCAATGTGTTACTCAAAGGGAACCTTAAATGGAAGTCACTACGACAACTAATATTCAATTTTCTTAGACATAATGTTTCAAATTAATATGCCTAATTAGGCTGGCGACGGTTTATTGTTTCATTTGTATGAACTATTCTACTCTCATTACCTCCCAAAGTAAAGCCTGTTTAGTTTACTATTATTTGCAATATCTACAAAATTACTGTCCGATATCCTTCTTTCCAGTAGACAAACAAACGGTCAAATACAAAATTCCTTCCAGAGAGTAACACTAGCTTGTGTCACGACAGGAAAGTTAGTGAAGTATGGCTAGTGTTATAATCTGGATTGGCCAATACATGACAGGGTTGTTGGACAGTTCTCTTTTGCAGAATGCACAGTGAATGGATCAGTGTATCTTGACATGTTGGAGCAGTTTGCATACCCTCAGATGTCAACCTAACAATATCTTTCGACATGCTGTGGCTCCACCGCATTGATCAATGGCTGTTCGCAAATTCCTGGATACGACATTTCCCAATTACTGTATCGGAAGCGGAGGACGCACTGCGTGGTCACCACTTTCCCCCCCGACATTATACCGCCACAATTCTTCTTGTGGGGATCTGTAAAGGACCACGTGTATGCGATCATAGTAGATGATATTTCTATGTTAAGACGTCGTCCGGCTGATGTGACTGGAAGAGTGAGAGAGCACACGATACGAAGAACATGACAAGACACTGAATACAGACTGGATATTCTTCGAACTATAAGTGGTTCAGGTGTAGAGGTGTTCTAATGATTATTTAATAAATTCTTTGTGATGCTGTAGTGTATGACGTAATTTCATTATCTTATCAAATGTATTTTTTTCCTGGGCCTTTGAAACGTAGGAGGGACACACTGTTATTCATTTATTTTCCTTGTCTGCAGATTTTTCTATCTGATTTCATGTGCAATTTGTGTGTTACGAAATGACATAAATACCTTGGAGTGATTTTTAAGAACCATACCTATGTAACAATGTTTTTCAGTGTAGAACTTAAATATTTTTTAATTCAATTCGAACGTAATTACTGCAAGAGGCTTCGATTGTAGTTTTAAAAGCTGTACCCACGGTTATTATTCCAGATAAAATAATAAAACAAACGTTCAGTATGACATCTTGCAGCCTAGGCAGAAGGCTGTTTATTCTTTCACAATTCTGTGGTGTCGGTAGAATCAATTTAGCCTGTAGCAAAGCGCTGTTGATCTGTGCGGGTGTAATTTGACCTTCGAAAATGTTCCCTTGGATCCCATTTCCATCGAGCTAGATGCTTCTTCTTTCCTTGACATGTCTATGTGGATTATGGCAGGTTCGACATTTTTGGTGTAATACGTTCCGAGACCGCAGAAGCGTTAATTAAGAGTTCCCGTAGAAACCGGAACTTCAGCGGGTTGTGTTTCTCCGCTGTAAAAACGGCTTCAGTTGATTGAGCACGAAAATGGAGTCACGTGCCACTAGGCAGGAAAAAAGAGACCACGAACTACCTCCTGTTTTCTTTGTGCTCGGCGTGATCGTTAATATGGGAACCGTAAGACAGCCAGGTTCGACGCTGTTTCCCAGATGGTAACGTTGCTCGACATCAGTGCAATAGTGTAAGCAACTCGTCACTCATAAGCCCGGGGGCTCATCCAACTTCGTTGTAGAGCCCATCTCTAGTATACTAGGGTGAAAAGATCGACGGTCTCTAAGTTGGAGGAGGAAATAGATCCCAACAACTGGGAGGGCAAAAGAACCTATGGTAGTAATCCCAAAGAAAACACCGTAAAATCCAGGAGCTCTTTACCGTATCAGGCAGCTTTCTGATCAGCGCCTGGTTCCAGATTAGTGACGGCTGTTCTTACAAAATTTCGGGTCTTACTAACTTACTTTTATTACTGGCTAGGGTCATAGCCCTGTCCAACAAATGCAGTCGCACACCATTAGTATACAGAAACTAATACTCCAGCATCTTTAATCCGGTGTGAGCTATCTGATCCATGTAGAAAAAAGGATTCTTGGGATCCAACACTATAAAGTTTGGATTAAAAAAAAATCAAATGGCTCTGAGCACTATCGGACTTAACATCTGAGGTCATCAGTCCCCTAGAACTTAGAACTACTTAAACCTAACTAACCTAAGGACATCACACACATCCATGCCCGAGGCAGGATTCGAACCTGCGACCGTAGCGGTCGCGCGATTTCAGACTGAAGCTCCTAAAACCGCTCGGTCACACCGGTCGGCAAAGTTTGGATCAATCGGAAGATTCATGACCCCCTGAATTTAGAGCAAAAGGTAAGAAAAACATTATTTTGATGCTTGGTAAAGAAATGGAACTCATTAAAGTACTGAAAGAATGTAACATCAGATCACTAGTGGTTCACCAAATAAGATTCTATGAGTCTTTGAGTAATTGTAGACTAGTGAAGAGACAACCACTGACCAAAGTCAAAGAACACTAATTACAGACTAGTGGCGAGGTAACTAGTCATCAAAGTCAGTGAATACAAGAAACACTACGTTAATACTTGGAAGCGCATTCTTTGTTCACAGTCAGATAATGCAACCTATTGATGTGACTTCTGAAATTTTCCCGGCGTATTTGTTCTTGAACAAACAGACGGCGTCGCCATGGGGAGCCCTTTGTCCCCTGTGGTAGCTAATCTCTTTATGGAGGACTTTGAGGAGAAAGCACTTGAGTCTGCTGTCTTAAAGCCTACGGTCTTCTGGCGGTACGTAGATGATACTTTTGTTGTATGGCCTCATGGCAGACAGGAACTGGAGAAATTCCTTCATCATTTAAACTCTTTACATGAGAACATCAAATTCACGATGGAGATTGAAAAAGATGGCACTTTACCATTTCTAGACGTGCTAGTATGCCGTAAAAATGATGGGTCATTAGGACATTCTGTGTACAGCAAACCGACTCACACAGATCTGTATCTCCAGGCGTCAAGCTGCCACCACCCAGCACAAACAGCCGGTGTTCTCAGTACCTTAATACATCGAGCGCATGTAATATCGGACGATGAAAACCTCCACGCAGAATTACAACACTTGGAGAAGGTTTTTAAAGAGAATGGCTACACTTCACGCCAAATAAGAAAGGCCATGCGCAACTGTCATAACAAGAAGCAGCGCACTGAGGACGCTGATGACGACTTTAAATCAACTGCGTTTCTTCCATACGCCGGGAATGTGTCGTCGAAAATAGGCCGACTACTGAAGAAGAATAAAATCAAGGTTATCTTCCGTCCACCAGCAAAGAACCGGGACCTGGTTGGATCCGTTAAAGACGATTTACAACTGAAGAAAGCAGGCGTCTACAAAATTCCCTGTGAATGTGGCTCTGCATATATTGGCCAGACGACAAGAACTGTCCATGAACGATGTACAGAACATGAAAGATACACCCGTCTGCGGCAACCGTCAAAATCGGCAGTAGCAGAGCACTGTATTTCATTGGGACATTCAATGGAATACAATGGAACAAAAATTTTAGCTCCGGTTTCCGGATTTTGGGATTCCGTAATCAAGGAATCAGTGGAAATATGTCTTGCCGATAATCTTATAAATCGTGACAACGGCTTTCAACTGGATAAAACTTGGAATCCTGTTATTAAAATTATACATTCACAGCGGAATAGACAGCGTCATTCGATACTCAATGACTAGATGATCTTTTACTTTCACCACCGAGGGCAGCACGTACAACTCGGCTATGCCGCGCATGTCAACACGTGCGCGAGAATCGGTATAAATACCGCGACTGCACCTGGGCTCTTCAGTAGTTGTGTACTCACCTGATGATGGCCGGACGTCTCTGGGCCGAAATATCGTGGCAGAATGTCGACGGGATCCGGCTGCATACCCGGAAATTATTAGAAGAATGCAACCTATTGTTGATTTCAAATCTCCATCTCCCAGATTGTCTATAGTACCCTAAAATATGGAAGTAAATGAAACATAATTTTTAATGCCAATGACCCAATGGGTGCAATACAAATAATCCAGATAAAATAGACAGGTGTTGGTGTCAACTTGGAGAATAATTGTTCAGGACTCTGGATAAGCATCTGAAAAGTGTGATAGGATACTTCAGTGGTCAACTTGGAAAGTACTAAAAGTTTATAAAAAGGTAGAAAAATGTGCATCTCATAAAAGGACGAATGGTAATGGAGAGGGACTGCTAGATGTACCTCTTGATTGTGTCCCGTAAATGTTGATGGGTGGCAAAATTGCCCAGAATGTTCTTCAAATCAATTGCGAACAATTGTGGCCTGGTGACATAAGGTACTGTCATCCATGAAACTCCATCGTTGCTCTGGAACAAGAAATCCATGAATGGCTGCAAATGGTCTCCAAGTAGACGAACATAATGATTTCCAGTCAGTGATCGTGTCAGTCAGACCAGAGGGCCCAGTCCATTCCATGTAAACACATCCCACACCATTATGGAGCCTCCAGCAGTTTGCACAGTTAAGCACTTCTGCACTTATTCAACGCAGCGTTACTTCTCTGTAAACAAGTTGGGTCCATGGCTTCGTGGAGTCTGCGCCAACGGTTTTCCCCGTCGACCAGGGTCCATCCGATGTGGTCACGAGCCCAGGAGAGGCGCCGCACGCACTCGAGCAAAGGCACTCGCACTGGTCGTCTGCCTAAGCATCCCATTAACTCCAAATACCGCGGCCGAGTCCTAACGGATAATTTCATCATACGTCCCACATTGATTTCTGTAGTTATTTGTCGCAGCATTGCTTGTCTGTTAGCACTGACAACTCTACGCCAACGGCGCTACTCTCGGTCGTTAAGTGAAGGCCGTCGTCCACTGCTTCGCCCGTGGAGAGAGGTAACGCCTGAAAATCTGGTGTTCTCGGCACATTCTTGACACTGTAAATATCGGAATATTGAATCCCTAACGATTTCCAAAATGACATGTCCCATACGTCTAGCTCCAACTACTATACCAAGTTCACAGTCTATTAATTCCCACCGTGTGGCCATAATCATGTACAAGTTTTCACATTAATAACTTGATTGTAAATGACAGTTCGGCCAATGTACTGCCCTTTTACACCTTGTGTATGCGATATACTGCCATCGGTACATTTGCATATAGCTATACCACGCCTTTTTGTCACCTCAGTGTACATACATTAATTTGCAATAAAATGCGTTACACAAATACAAAAAAGTGCTCATTCTTAAATTTAATGTCGCATACTTGACGTCGAAATGAATACAAATCTCCATAGAAGGATTTTACAGAGACATTTCCTTTTATGTAATAAAGATTGATACAGATTTCCGCAAACTGTCAGGAATATTTGTGTATTGGTTTTTCCATGCGAGAGAGACGAACGCCTATATTTCTTCGCCCGGGCATTTGGCCACGGGTTGTAGGGAAAAGTCCCCTACAAAACCCCGCTACAAGACAACTTCTGTCTCTTGCGTCTGATTACCTGTGTGGGTCATCGTGAATGTCTTCATGACAGAGTGAGGTTGAGAATCGGAGCAGGTTGCCAACAGCAGTGGGTTGACAGTAGCGATGATTTGGCGACAACGTAGATTTAACAACAGGAGTGCGGGTCCGTTTATTTGTCGGGATATCGTGACGCATATCATGTTTTATACGCAGCAGAGCATACAGTTCGCATTAGTTTCGTGCCACCGTAAATAACACAAAGATATTAGCGGACCCGCACATTCATACTATCAATTGTAATATTATTGCCGGTCGGAGTGGCCGAGCGGTTCTAGGCGCCACAGTCTGGGACCGAGCGACTGTTATGGTCGTAGGTTCGAATCCTGCCTCGGGCATAGATGTGTGTGATGTCCTTAGGTTAGTTAGGTTTAAGTAGTTCTAAGTTCTAGGGGACTGATGACCTCAGAAGTTAAGTCCCAGAGCCATTTGAACCATTTTTTGTAATACTGTTACATCTTTATCATGTAATGAAAGTGGTAGAAAAGAAAATGTAAAACAATTAAACTTAAAACTAATGTATTGTAAACCCCATGGTATACGGGTAGCGTCTTTGAGTAAC
Source organism: Schistocerca gregaria (assembly GCF_023897955.1). Lineage (NCBI taxonomy): Eukaryota > Metazoa > Arthropoda > Insecta > Orthoptera > Acrididae > Schistocerca > Schistocerca gregaria. The sequence continues at coordinate 874,193,537 of NC_064922.1, forward strand.
AATCAAAATATTCTCGGTCCCGACTCTGACGCCGCCACTGCTTAAATTTTAAAAGAAAAAAAAATTAACAGTGGCGACCGAATATTTCCGGCACAAGAAATCACCCGCATTCTGCCAACGGCCAGAGCTTCAGGGCACTTTCTTACTCTTGGGACGGGCAACTGCCCCCAAAAGGCGGAAGAATCAGCAATTAGCAATGACATTAGTATGCAGAAGGCAATGGAAACAACGACATGTTGCCTGTAACTGAAAAACTGTCATGGTGATCTCTCCATTGGCAAAAGTTTCACGACTAGTACTCCGTGCGTATCTCCGGGAGGATACTGCAAGGGGGAGGTGACCATGAGAAAAAAATCGAATAACCAAGGAAATGATACCGTTCTACGAGTGTCTGCAGTTTGAACGTGGTTGAGAAGTTAGAAATCTAAAAATAAAAACGGTAAGAATCAATCTAGATATTGTAGGGCGTCAGTGAAGTTAAAAGGAAAGAAGATAAGGATTTCTGGTCTGATGAGTACAGGGTAATATCAACGGCAGCCGAATTTGGTAGGATTCGTTATGAATAAGAAGGTAGGGAAGATAGTGAGTTACTATGAATAGTTCAGTGCTGCAGAAGATGAAGAGAGAGAGAATGTATACGAGGATCTTCAACGGGCATTTCAGTGCGTTAAAGGATATGAAAATCTAATAGCTGTGGCCGACTGCAATTTAGTCGTAGGGAAAGAAGAAGAGGAAAGGGTTACGCGAGAATGTGGACTTGGAAATAGCAGCAATAGAGAAGAGAGGCTACTGCGTTCAGTAAAAAATGTCAGATAGTAATGGCGAATACTGTGCTCAAGAATCACAAGAGGAGGTCGAATACTTGGAAAACTCCAGGAGATACGAGAAGGTTTCAGTCAGACTGTACTCCATTGTCAGGCAGAGAATCCGAAACCAGATACCGCACTGCAAGACGTACCCAGGAGCAGATATAGACTCAGATCACAATGTAATAGTGATGAGGAGTAAACTGAAGTTTAAGAGATTAATCGGGAAGAATCAGTGCGCCCTAGTGGTATATGGATGTACTACGGAATGAAGAGGGACGCTTGAAGTTCTCTGAGGCAATAGGTACTGCGATACTGAATGGCTCCGTAAGCATTTCAATTGAAGAGGAATATACGTCTCTAAAACGTGCAATCAGCGTAGCTGGAAAGAAAAACATAGGTACAGTGAAGGTAACAGCTAGGAAACCATAGATAACACAAGAAACACTTCAGCTGACCGACAAAAGAAGGAAGCACAGAAACGTTCAGGGAAATTCAGGATCACAAAAGTACAAGTCACTTAGGGTGAAATAAATAGGAATTGCAGGGAAGCTAAGGCGAAATGGCTGCATAAAAAAATCTGAAGAAATCGAAAAGGACGACTCAGCAAATAGAAAAGTCAGAACAACTTTCGATGAAATTAAAAGCAACGGCGGTAACATTAAGTATGCAATGGCAATTCCTCTATTGGAATCAGAGGATAGAGTGATAGGTGGAAAGAGCAAACTAAGGGGCTCTACCGATATGATTGGGATGACTTGTTGACGTGTCAGAAGAGGAAACACTTGTCGACAGGAAGGAGATAGGTTATCCAGTATTAGAATCAGAATTTGAAAGAGAGCTGGAAGACTTCAGATCAAATAAAGCATAAGGGATAGGTAAACTACATCAGAATTTCTAAAATTGTTGGAGGAAGTGGCAACAAATGATTATTCATGTTGGTGTGTAGAATGTATGAGACTGGCGATATACCATCAGACTTTCGGAAAAATATCATCTACACAGTTCCGAAGATAGCAAGAAACGACAAGTTAGAGAACTATAGCACAACCAGCTTAACAGCTCATATATCAAAGCTGCTGACAAAAATAATATACAGAAGAATGAAAAAGAAAATTGAGAATGCGCTAGATGACGATCAGTTTAGCTTTAGGAAAGGTAAAGGCACCATAGAGGCAGCTTGCAGTTGATAAGGGAAGGAACACTGAAGAAAAATCAAGTCAGATGCGTACGATATGTCGACGTGAAGAAAGTGTTCGACAATATAACATGGTGCAAGATGTTAAAAATTATGTTAAAAATAGGGGTAAGATATAAGGAAAAATGGTAACTTTCTATATGTACAAAAACGAGAGGGGAAAAATAAGAACGGGAGATCAAGAACGAAAGACGGCGTAAGATAGGGACGTAGTCTTTCGCCCCTACTGTTTATTCTATATGACAAACAGCCGATGAGGGAAATAAAAGGAAGATTCAAGAGTGGGATTCAAATTCAAGGTTAAAGGGCATTAATGATAAGATTTTCTGATGAAACTGCTATCCTCAGTGAAACTGGAGAAGAATTGCACAATCTACTGAATGGAATGAACAGTTTAATCGGTACAGAATATGAACTGAGAATAAATGGAAGAAAGAAGTTGGTAATCAGAAATGGCAGAAATGGGAACAGCGACTAACTTAAAGCCATAACTGGCAATCACAAAGTATATGAAGTTCAGGAATTCTGCTACCTAGGCAGCAATATTACCCATGAGGGACAGAGCAATAAGGACATAAAAAACAGGCTAGCACAGCCAAAAAGGGCCTTCGTGGCCAAGAGAAGTCTATCAGTATCAAACATTGGGCTTAATTCGAGGAAGAAATTTATGATTATGTACATTCTGAACAGAGCATTGTATGGTAGAGAAACATGGACTGTGGAAAAACCGGAACAGAAGAGAACCGAAGCATATAAACTGTGGTTCTGCAGACGAATGTTGATAAGTAGATGGATCGGTATGGTAAGGAATGGAGGTGGTTCTCAGTAGAATCGGCGAGGAAAGAAACATGTGCAAAACCCTGACAAGAAGAAGGGGCCGAATTATGGGATTTCTGTTGAGAAAAAAGGAAAAGACTTCTATGAGACTTGGGAGAGCCGTAGAGGGTTAAAAACAGTTGTTGTTGTTGTTGTTGTTGTTGTAGTGGTCTTCAGTCCTGAGACTGGTTTGATGCAGCTCTCCATGCTACTCTATCCTGTGCAAGCTTCTTCATCTCCCAGTACCTACCGAAACCTACATCCTTCTGAATCTGCTTTGTGTATTCATCTCTTGGTCTCCCTCTATGATTTTTACCCTCCACAGTGCCCTCCAATACTAAATTGGTAATCCCTTGATGCCTCAGAACATCTCCTACCAACCGATCCCTTCTACTGGTCAAGTTGTGCCACAAACTTCTCTTCTCCCCAATCCTATTCAATACTTACTCATTAGTTATATGATCTACCCATCTAATCTTCAGCATTCTTCTGTAGCACCACATTTCGAAAGCTTCTATTCTCTTCTTGTCCAAACTATTTATCGTCCATGTTTCACTTCCATACATGGCTACACTCCATACAAATACTTTCAGAAAAGACTTCCTGACACTTAAATCTATACTCGATGTTAACAAATTTCTCTTCTTCAGAAACGCTTTCCTGCCATTGCCAGTCTACATTTTATATCTTCTCTACTTCGACCATCATCAGTTATTTTGCTCCCCAAATAGCGAAACTCCTTTACTACTTTAAGTGTCTCATTTCCTAATCTAATTCCCTCAGCATCACTCGACCCAACTAGACCACATTCCATTATCCTCGTTTTGCTTTTGTTGATGTTCATCTTATATCCTCCTTTCAAGACACTGTCCATTCCATTCAACTGCTGTTCCAAGTCCTCTGCTGTCTCTGACAGAATTACAATGTCATCGGCGGAGCTCAAAGTTTTTATTTCTTCTCCATGGATTTTAATACCTACTCCGAATTTTTCTTTTGTTTCCCTTACTGCTTGCTCAATATACAGACTGAATAACATTGGGGAGAGGCTACAACCCTGTCTCACTCCCTTCCCAACCACTGCTTCCCTTTCATACACCTCGACTCTTATAACTGCCATCTGGTTTCTGTACAAATTGTAAATAGCCTTTCGCTCCCTGTATTTTACCCCTGCCACCTTTAGAATTTGAAAGAGAGTATAAAACTCAACATTGTCAAAAGCTTTTTCTAGGTCTACAAATGCTAGAAACGTAGGTTTGCCTTTTCTTAATCTTTCTTCTAAGATAAGTCGTAAGGTCAGTATTGCCTCACGTGCTCCAGTGTTTCTATGGAATCCAAACTGATCTTCCCCGAGGTCGGCTTCTACTAGTTTTTCCATTCGTCTGTAAAGAATTCGTGTTAGTATTTTGCAGCTGTGGCTTATTAAACTGATTGTTCGGTAATTTTCACATCTGTCAACACCTGCTTTCTTTGGGATTGGAATTATTATATTCTTCTTGAAGACTCAGGTCTTTCAGTGCTCTTTCAAACCCTTCACGCAGTATCGTATCTCCCATTTCATCTTAATCTACATCCTCTTCCATTTCCATAATATTGTCCTCAAGTACATCGCCCTTGTATAGACCGTCTATATACTCCTTCCACCTTTCTGCTTTCCCTTCATTGCTTAGAACTGGGTTTCCATCTGAGCTCTTGATGTTCGCATAAGTGGTTCTCTTATCTCCAAAGGTCTCTTTAATTTTCCTGTATGCAGTATCTGTCTTACCCCTAGTGAGATAAGCCTCTACATCCTTACATATGTCCTCTAGCCATCCCTGCTTAGCCATTTTGCACTTCCTGTCGATCTCATTTTTGAGACGTTTGTATTCCTTTTTGCCTGCTTCATTTACTGCATTTTTATATTTTCTCCTTTCATCAATTAAATTTAATATTTCTTCTGTTACCCAAGTATTTCTACTAGCCCTCGTCTTTTTACCTACTTGATCCTCTGCTGCTTTCACTACTTCATCCCTCAAAGCTACCCATTCTTCTTCTACTGTATTTCTTTCCCCCATTCCTGTAAATTGTTCCCTTATGTCTCTCCCTGAAACTCTGTACAACCTCTGGTTCTTTCAGTTTATCCAGGTTCCACCTCCTTAAATTCCCACCTTTTTGCGGTTTCTTCAGTTTTAATCTACAGGTAATATCCAATAGATTGTGGTCAGAGTCCACATCTGCCCCTGGAAATGTCTTACAATTTAATACCTGATTCCTAAATCTCTGTCTTACCATTATATAATCTATCTGATACCTTTTAGTATCTCCAGGGTTCTTCCATGTATACAACCTTCTTTCATGATTCTTAAACCAAGTGTTAGTTATGATTAAGTTGTGCTCTGTGCAAAATTCTACCAGGAGGCTTCCTCTTTCATTTCTTAGCCCCAATCCATATTCAACTACTACGTTTCCTTCTCTCCCTTTTCTTACACTCGAATTCCAGTACCCATGACTATTAAATTTTCGTCTCCCTTCACTATCTGAATACTTTCTTTTATTTCTTCAATTTCTTCGTCATCTGCAGAGCTAGTTGGCATATAAACTTGTACTGCTGTAGTAGGTGTGGGCTTCGTATCTATCTTGGCCACAATAAAGCGTTCACTATGCTGTTTGTAGTAGCTTACCCGCATTCCTATTTTCCTATTCATTATTAAACCTACTCCTGCATTACCCCTATTTGATTTTGTGTTTATAACCCTGTAATCACCTGACCAGAAGTCTTGTTCCTCCTGCCACCGAACTTCACTAATTCCCACTATATCTAACTTTAACCTATCCATTTCCCTTTTTAAATTTTCTAACCTACCTGCCCGATTAAGGGATCTGACATTCCACGCTCCGATCCGTAGAACGCCAGTTTTCTTTCTCCTGATAACGACATCCTCTTGAGTAGTCTCCGCCCGGAGATCCGAATGGGGGACTATTTTACCTCCGGAATATTTTACCCAAGAGGACGCCATCATCATTTAATCATACAGTAAAGCTGCATGCCCTCGGGAAAAATTACGACCATGGTTTCACCTTGCTCTCAGCCGTTCGCAGTACCAGCACAGCAAGGCCGTTTTGGTAATTGTTACAAGGCCAGATCAGTCAATCATACAGACTGTTGCCCTTGCAACTACTGAAAAGGCTGCTGCCCCTCTTCAGGAACCACACGTTTGTCTGGCCTCTCAACAGATACCCCTCCGTTGTGGTTGTACCTATGGAACTGCTATCTGTATTGCCCAGGCACCCAAACCTCCCCACCAACGGCACAGTCCATGGTTCATGGGGGGTAGCTAATAATTGAGGTCATATATTGTAAGTGTTAGTCTCAGGTGAAAAGGGTGGCATAATAGAGAAATTTGTGATGAGGGCAGATAACTCAAAAAAAGCAGCAATTTATTCCGCTAACGTGGAAAAGGAGAACAACGATTGGGTATGGTGTTGATTAACATTTACCGTTACTAATTTTTTATTTTATCTTTGGTTCGTCCGCTAATTTAGCAACAGCTGACTGCTGCTAGGCTTGCAGACAGGTCAGTAGCTCTCGATAAACCTAACAGTCTAGCTTCATCATCTATATAAGGCAATAGTTTCTTGCAGTCACGTTGTGCACATTATTTGGCAGTTAGAGTGGCAGACATTACGTCAGAGTTCCGCTCAGTCTGGCACCATTCCCACTGCCTGATATAAATTGTTCAACATCAACAGCCTAAATCTACACCTATACTCTACAAACCACCATGAGATGCATGGCAGAGGGTACATCCCATTGTACTAGTTATTGATGTTTCCTCCTGTTCTATTCACGTATGGAGCGCGTGAAGAATGATTGTTTGAATGTCTCTGTGCGTGCAGTAATTATTCTAATCTTATCTTCAGGGCCCCTGTGTAAGTAATACGGAGGTGGTTGAAATGTTCTCCTAGAGTAATCATTTAAAGCCGCTGCTTGAAACTTTGTTATCAGACTTTCTCGGGATAGTTTACGCCTATCTGCAGAAGTCTACCTGTTCAGTTCCTCCAGTATCTCTTTGACACTCTCCAACAGCTTAAACAAATCTGTGATCATTCGTGTTGGCCTTCTCTGTATATGTCCAACATGCCCTGTTAGTCCTATCTGGTATGAGTCTCACGCACTTGAGCAATATTCTAGAACTGGTCGCATGAGTGATTTACAAGCAATCCCATTTTCAGACTGATTGCACTTCCCTAGTTTCTACCAATAAATCGAAGTATCCCTCCTGCTTTACCCACGACTGAACCTATTTGATCATTCCATTTCATATCCCTACAATGCGTTACACCCAGGTATTTGTATGAGTTGGCAGATTCCAACAGTGATTCATTGATATTGTAGTCACAGATTACCTTTTTTTTGTTTTGGGCAGTGCCCAATTTTACTTTTCTGAACATTTAGAGCAAGTTGTCAGTATCTGCACCATACTGAAATAGTATCAAGACCTGACTGAATACTTATGCATCTTCTCTCAGATAGTACTTCATTATAGAAAACTACATCATCTGCAAAAATCCTGACTTTACTGTTAATGTTGTCTTCAAGGTCATTGACAGACAATATGAACAGCAAGGATCCCAACACACTTCCCTGGGGCACACACCAGGTTACTTCTACATTTGACGATCAGTCTCCATCCAAGATAATATGCTGCGTCCTCCCTACCAAAAAGTCCTTAATCCAGTCACAAATGTCACCCCATATGATCGTACTTTTCACAATAAGCGTAGATGTTGTACTGAGTCAAATGTTGTGCGAGTTGGGTTTCACATGATCGATGCTGGTTGTCATTGAGAAGATCATTCTGTTCAAAATACTTCATTATGTTTCAGCTCAGAACATGTTCTGAGCTTCTACAACAAATCGGAGGTTACTGGACCGTAGCTTTGTGGATCACTTCCTTGTAGACGGGTGTGAGCTGCACCTTTCTCCAAGAACTGGTCACTGTGTCTCTGTGACACAGTGCATTTAGATGGCCAAGGTTATTTTACAAATAATTTCATTACATCACTTTGGTGAGCGTTCGTGAGATCGTCATAAACGACATACTTTCATTGTAAGTCTATGCTCTATCATCCTCGCACGGCGAAATATATCTTCCTATACGAAGTAAGATTTAACGACTTTATTACTGGCAGCATAATTTGCACATGCACGCTAGCATGACGCGAGTTGTGATGAATGCTGCTTGAGTAAACATCGCAGGCCCTCGACATACGTTTGCGATTAGAAAGGCTCTATTCCTAACGAAGAGCACAATAAATTACATGCCAAAGTAACTAACCTTGAAATAGCAAACAAGACGAACTTTAAAAGTAAAACAAGTAAAACTTAATCGCGATGAAAACAGAATAAAACAGACGACAATACAAATAGTCTTGACATAGCAAGAAAAGTGAACTTTAAAAGTAAAATAAGTAAAACGTATTCACACTATCGTTCTGTTATTGCACTTGTTGGTCTTCAAGGCAAATACTCAGAAATTAATAGAGGTAGCATTTACTACTTTTCTTTCATGTTTCCAAGTTGGACCCAGCAATTGCAGCTCTCCACTGATCCTACATAGGCAAGCCCAACACTGAGTTTTCACTCAGAATTATAGGAAATAACAGAGCCTAACCATCTCCCAAGCGGACGAGGCAGTAATCCACTGACAAGTAGTCCATAACTGTATTTGACCATTACCGAAAACATATAATAACCAAAATGTCAATTGTGCCTTCGTAACATTACTCTAACACTACACTTTACCAATAAAAATTGTTCAGCTCAACGACACATAAATTACCTAATTCGGTTCATTTAAACACAGATACAGGTGGGAAAAACATCTTACTCACTGACACAACATACTTACGCTACGCACTAGCTTATGGTAGTATATGAACTAAAAATATTTATTTACAGTACAAGACACTTGTCGTGTCTTGTGTGGTAATACCTCAGTTGGAATTTCTTTTATTTCTTTAGCTGCGGCAGGCTTCTTTCCCAACTCAACAGAGCAGGGCCTTTCTGATCGGCTGCACAGCCATCGTTGATGTGGCTGGACTCAGTAACTTGTCTACTGACGGCTGTGTTTAAACTGTCGAGACAGCCAGTGTTTGCACTGCGACGTCGGAGCATGGGCCAGCGTTTTGTCACCACTATATGTATTTGTACCTGAGGTCATAATTGGCCGTGGCCTTCCTCTAAAGCTAATACAATACTGGCCATTAAAATTGCTACAAGAAGAAATACAGATAATAAACGGGTACTCATTGGACAAATATATTATACTAGAACTGACATGTGATTACATTTTCACGCAATTTGGGTGCATAGATCCCGAAAAATCAGTACCCAGAACAACCACCTCTGGCCGTAATAACGGCCTTGATACTCCTGGGCATTGAGTCAAACAGAGCTTGGATGGCGTGTACAGGTACAGCTGCCCATGCAGCTTCAACACGATACCACAGTTCATCAAGAGTAGTGACTGGCGTATTGTGACGAGCCAGTTGCACGGTCACCATTGGCCAGACGTTTTCAATTGGTGAGAGATCCGGAGAATGTGCTTGCCAGGGCAGTAGTCGAACATTTTCTGTATCCAGAAAGGCCCTGCAACATGCGGTCGTGCATTATCCTGCTGAAATGTAGGGTTTCGCAGAGATTGAATGAACGGTAGGTCGTAACACATCTGAAATGTGACGTCCACTGTTGAAAGTGCCGTCATTGCGAACAAGAGGTGACCGAGACGTGTAACCAATGGCACCCCATACCATCACGCCGGGTGATACGCCAGTATAGCTATTAGGAATACACGCTTCCAATGTGCGTTCACCACGATGTCGCCAAACACGGATGTGACTATCATGATGCTGTAAACAGAACTTGGATTCGTCCGAAAAAAGGCGTTTTGCCATTCGTGCACCGAGGTTCGTCGTTGAGTACACCATCACAGACGCTCCTGTCTGTGATGCAGCGTTAAGGGTAACCGCAGCCATGGTCTCCGAGCTGATAGTCGATGCTGCTGCAAATGTCGTCGAACTGTTCGTGCAGATGCCTGTTGTCTTGCATACGTCCCCAACTGTTGACTCAGGGATCAAGACGTGGCTGCACGATCCGTTACAGCCATGCGGATAAGATGTCTGTCATCTCGACTGGTTGTGATACGAGGCCGTTAGGATCCAGCACGGCGTTCCGTATTACCCTCCTCAACCCACCGATTCCATATTGTGCTAACAATCATTGGTTCTCGATCAACGCAAGCTGCAATGTCGCGATACGATAAACCGCAATCGCGATAGGCTATAATCCGACATGTATCAAAGTCGTAAACGTGATGGTACGCATTTATCCTCCTTACACGAGACATCACAACAACGTTTCACGAAGCAACGCTGGTGACCTGCTGGTTGTGTATGAGAAATCGGTTGGAAACTTCCCTCATGTCAGCATGTTGTAGGTGTCGCCACCGGCTCCAACATTATGTGAATGCTCTGAATAGCTAATCATTTGCGTATCACAGCATCTTCTTCCTGTCGGTTAAAATTCGCGTCTGTAGCACGTCATCTTCGTAGTGTAGCAATTTTAATGGCCAGTAGTGTAGCTGCATGGATTGTCCTGTTTTTCGAAACATTATTTTTCCACCGAGAAATCAATCAACGCATCCGTCTTCGCCAAGTAATCGACACCTAGTAGACAATCAGCTACCAGACTGTCAACAACAAGGAAGGCGATTTACACTACCTGTTCCCCGAGTCTTATTCCAAAAAGACCTGCAGCTTTACAGCCCTGCTTCGCATATCTGCGACTCCTAGTATCCTGCTTGTGCTATCACATAAGAAGGCTCCTTTTCGTATCCTTCTGAGCAAGGCAGTCGATATTATTTAGGCTCCAGAGTCTATCTGTGCCATTCTGTCTATACCTTCGAACTGAAGGCGTGACCCGATCACCTTTTATTTATTTATAACATGAGATATCCTTCATGGATTTTCTGATGGCAGTCACGTATGTCCACTCCTTCGTTATACGGCGGCATATGGACTCTGTCTTTCCTGTTGGCAAATTAATACCTTACTTGTAAGCCTTTTCGGTTTCTTTATTGTAATATGTTCGTAGAAAATTAAACTGGTTTTTTATTGTGACTGAAATAGTTTCAATTTCTAATATTAATCCTTACTTGATCTCAAATGAAATGTGAAGTCCTAAGCTGTCACATTCCTTTTGCTGCAGTAAGTCTCTTAGAAATTTCCTTCTTTTCCCCTCCCCGTTTCTGACAATTATCTCTCCTGAGTGTTAACATTCATGTAAAGAAATGTAAATGTCCTGTGACTAGGGGCTCCCGTCGGGTAGGCCGTTCGCCGGGTGCAACTCTTTCGATTTGACGCCACTTCGGCGAGTTGCGCGTAAATCGGGATGAAATGATGATGATTAGAGCAACACAACAACCAGTCCCTGAGCGGAGAAAATTTCCGACCCTGCTGGGTATCGAACCCGGGCCATTAGGATTGATATTCCGTCGCAGCGCGGGATTAGCCGAGCGGTCTCAGACGCAGCAATCGTGGACTGTGCGGCCGGTCCCAGCGGAGGTTCGAGTTCTCCCTCGGGCAGGGGTGTGTGTGTTTGTCCTTAGGTTAATTTAGGTTAAGTAGTGTGTAAGCTTAGGAACTGATGACCTTAGCAGTTAACTCCCATAAGATTTCAAACACATATGAACATTTTTGACATTCTGTCGCGCTGACAACTCAGGTAACTCGGGGAGGGGAGACAACATACATGTTTAACTACAGTACTATGGTGTCTAAATTTGGCGTAAAAAAGGGATTTGGTTTTGTAAATGTTCTGGCACAATTTGGGTCTTTCCTCGACTGGTGCCTTCCCATCGACTTTTCAACTGAGAATCTTACTTGTATACTTGATCTTCTGTGTTATTCTGATGTCACCATACATTGTTTGTAACATCTCACAAGGTTTCCGCCACAGATAAGTTAGAACATATGCTCTATGACGAAAGAAGGAGGACGGAAATCGGTATATGTGAGGTACGTGTACGCACAAACAAATGCTTACAATTTCAGAAAATTTTTATGATTTAGTCAAGAGAATGAGCTTCACAAAAAGAGCAATGAACAGCGCGTTGGACTCCTCTGGCCCTTTTCCTCGCAGTTATTCGGCTTGGCACAGATTGACAGATTTTTTGGATGTTCTCCTGAGCGATATCGTGCCAAACTCTGTCCGGTAACCACGTTAGAACCTCAAAATCCAGAGCTGGTTGGAAGGCCCTGTTCATAACGTTCCAAACTTTCTCAATTGGGAAGAGATCCGGCGACCAGGTAAGGTTTGACAAGAACGAAGACAAGCAGTAGAAACGAGCCGCGTACAGGCTGGCGTTATCTTGCCCAACTGTAAGCCCAGGACAGCTTGTCATGAAAGACAAAAAAACGGGACGTAGAATACCGTCGACGGACTTTTGTGCTGAAAGGGTGCCGCAGATGACAAACAAAGGGCTCCTGCTATAAAACCAAATGCGACCCCATACCATGACAACTGTTTATTTTCAGTCTGGAACCGCGCGACCGCTACGGTCGCAGGTTCGAATCCTGCCTCGGGCATGGATGTGTGTGATGTCCTTAGGTTAGTTAGGTTTAAGCAGTTCTAAGTCTAGGGAACTGATGACCTCAGATGTTAAGTCCCAGAGTGCTCAGAGCCATTTGAACCATTTTATTGTTTATTAGACCCTATGGCAGGCGAATCTGCCTATCTGGTGCGTTTTACACTGGAATCTCATCGACTGGAATAGGTCGTCAGTGATGAGGCCCGCTTCGAACTGATAGTCTGAGCTACCATTTTCTTTCATGGCAGGATCACTGTTGGTTTTGATCCAAGCCACCTTTACAGTACAGCGGTTCGTCGACAGTATTTTACTCGCCGTTTTCTTGTTCTTCATGGCAAGCCGTGCTGGCTTTACAATTTAGCAAGGTAATACCGTCCCGCACCCGCCTAGAGTTTCTGGTGCTTGTCTTCGTGCTTAACAAACGCTCCTTTGGTCAGCAAGGTCGTCGGATGTCTTTCCAATTGAGAACGCTTGGAACATTGTGCACGCGGACTTTGCAACCAGCTCGGGATATTGACGATCTTACTCGCCAATTGGAGAGAATTTGGCACGATATCCCTCAGGAGGACATCCAACAACACTGTCAACCAATGCCAAGCTGAATAACTAATTGCATATGGGCCAGAAGTGGACCAATGCTTCGCTCACCTTCTCAATTCGTGAAGCTCTTACTCTAGAATAGAGCATCCAGATTTCTTAAATTGTAATCATTTTTTTATCTGTACATGTACGTCACATCTACCGATTTCCCTTTCATTAGAGTAATTCCGATGTACCCCATGGTCTAGGGGTGCCGGCACGGTAGCTCAGCATGTTCGGTCAGAGAGCCCGTTGGCCTCTGTAATAAAAAACTGAGTGGATGGATGAACCACCGAACTTGAACAGGATGTCTTGCGACGTCCGCAACGACCAAGCACAACCATCAACAACGAACAAAATGAAAAAAAGGGGTAGCGACTTTAATTCGTAATCAAAACACATTCGGTCCCGGGTTCGAATCGTGCCGCTGCTTGAATTCTGATTAATAATCAGCACTGGGGACTGAAGACTTCCGGCATAAGAAGACAACTCTCATTCTGCCAACGGCCTTTTCAAAGAGTGCGCAGGAGGGGACAGAGTTTCAGGACGCTCATGTAATGGGGATGGGGAAACTGCCCCTAAAGACGGAAAAATCAGCAATGATCAACGGCAAGAGGATGCAGAGGCAATGTAAATCGCTGCATTAAAGACACGTAACGTGTATCCACAGGACATCTGGCCTGTAATTGAAGAAGTGTCATGATGATCTCTCCAAAGGAAAATATTCCGGAATAATACCTCATTCGGATCTCCTGGAGGGGACTGCTAACGTGGAGGTTACCACGAGAAAAAGATTAAATAATCAACGGAAGTATAACGTTCTACGAGTCGGGGCGTGGAATGTCAGAAGCTTGAACGTGGTAGCGAAACTACAAAATTTCAAAAGGGAAATGCAAAGGCTCAGTCTAGATAAAGTAGGAGACTGTGAAGTGACGTGGAAAGAAGACAATGGTTTCTTGTCAGCTGAGTATAGGGTAATATCAACAGCAGCAGAAAATGGTATAATAGGAGTAGGATTCGTTAGGAATAAGAAGGTAGGGCAGAGAGTGTGTTATTGTGAACAGTTCAATGATAGGGTTATTCTTGAGTCGACAGCACACCAACACCGACGACGATAGTTCAGGTATACATGCTGACATCGCAAGCTGAAGATAGAGACAGAGAAAATTTATGAGCATATTGAAAGGTTAATACAGTACATAAAGGGATATGAAAATCTGATAGTCATGGGAGACCCGAATGCAGTTGTAGGGGGAGGAGTAGAAGAAAAGGTTACAGAGAATATGGGCTTGGGACAAGAAATGAGAGAGGAGAAAGACTAACTGAGTTCTGTAACAAGTTTCAGCTAGTAATACCGAATACTCTGTTCAAGAATCACAAGAGGAGGAGATATACGTGGAAAAGTCCGATTGATACGGGAAGATTTCAGTTAGATCACTTCATAGTAAGACAGAGATTCCGAAATCAGATACTGGATTGTAAGGCGCATCCAGAAGCAGACACAGACTCAGATTACAATATAGTAGTGATGAAGAGTAGGGTGAAGTTCGACATTAGTCATGAAGAATCAATACACAAAGAAGTGGGATACGGAAGTACTAAGGAATGACGAGATACGGTTGAAGTTCAGGACTACATATACAGCAATAAGGAATAGCTCAGTAGGCAATACAGTTGAAGAGGAATGAACATCTCCATCAGAGAAGTTGGGAAGGAAAACATAGGTACAAATAAGGTAACTGCGAAGAAACCATGGGTGACAGAAGAAATACTTCAATTGATCGATGACAGGAGGAAGTACAAAAATATTCTGGGAAACTCAGGAACAGATGAATACAAGTTTCTGAGGAATGAAATAAATAGGATGTGCAGGGAAGCTAAGACGAAATGGGTGCAGGAAAAATGTGAAGACGTCGAAAAAGAAATGATTGTCGGAAGGGCAGACTCAGCATACCAGTCAAAATAACCTTCGGCGACATTAAAAGCAAGGGTGATAACATAAAGAGTGCAACGGGAATTCCACTCTTAATTGCAGAGGAGGGAGAGCAGATAGGTGGAAAGAATACACTGAAAACCTCTATGAGGGGAAGGTTTGTCTGATGTGATAGAAGAAGAAACAAGAGTCAATTTTGAAGAGACAGGGAATCCAGTATTAGAACCAGAAGGTAAGAGAGCTTTGGAGAGCTTACCATCAAAAAACGCAGAAGGGATAGATAAAATTCAATCAGAATTTCAAAAATAATTGGGGGAAGTGGAAACAAAACGACTATTCACGTTGGTGTGTAGAATGTATGCGTCCGGCGACATCCATCTGACTGTACAAAAAGCATCATCCACACAATTGCGAAGACGTCAAGAGCTGACAAGTGCAAGAATTACCGCACAATCAGTTTAACAACTCATGCAAACAAGTTGCTTACAAGAATAATATACACAAGAATGGAAATGAAAATTGAGGATGCGGTAGATGATGATCAGCTTGGATTTAGGAAAAGTAAAGGCACGAGAGAGGCTATTCTGACGTTGCGGTTAATAATGGAAGCAAGACCAAAGAAAAATCAAGACACGTTCATAGGATTAGTTGACCTGGAAAAAGCGGTCGACAGTGTAAAATGGTGAAAGATGTTCGAAATTCTGAGCAAAGTGGGAGTAAGCTGTAGGGAGAGACGTGTCATACACAATATGTACGACAGCTAAGAGGGAATAATAAGAATGGTCGACCAAGAACGAAGTACCTAGGCAGTAGAATAACGGACGAAGCAAGGAGGACATCAAAAGGAGACTAACACTGGCAAAATGGGTGTTCCTGGCCAAGATGAGTCTACGAATATCAAATATCGGCCTTAATTTGAGGAAGACATTTCTGAAAATGTACGTATGGAGTACAGTATTTTATGGTAGTGAAATATGGACTGTGGGAAAAGCAGAATAGAAGAGACCCGAAGCATTTGAGATGTGGTGCTTCAGACAAATGTTGAAAATTGGGTGGACTGATAAGGTAAGAAATGAGGAGGTTTTAGACAGAATCAGAGAGGAAAGGAATATGTGGAAAACACTGATAAGGAGAAGGGACAGGACGATGGGACATCTGATAAGACATGAGGGAATGACTTCCACAGTACTAGAGGGAGCTGTAGAGGGCAAAAACTGTAGAGGAAGACAGAAATTGGAATGCATCCTACAAAAAACTGAGGACGTAGGTTGCAAGTCCTACTGTGAGATGAAGAGCTTAGAAATGGTATCGAATCAGTCAGAAGACTGATGACCAAAAAAAAGTCGGTTTTCAAGCTGCGTCATTACCAATAACATTCTCGAGCTTCCGATGGCTAGCTACGCCATTATCGTCACGGGTAAAACTACTGACTGCTTCTTTTTTTTATTGTTATTTCATTCCCTGGTACCATATGGACAGGGGATGGCTGTCAGTGACACAATCCGTCCATCATCAGTGAGAGACAATACAGCTATTAAAAACACGTAAAATGACGATAAAAAGGGGAACAAAAGAAAATAATAAGGGGGTAACAATACGGTTAAAAGATAGGCTTACACAGAGACGTTCATTGTGGGACACAGTTAAAAAAGGTCTGTTGTTGTTGTTGTTGTGGGCTTCAGTCCTGAAACTGGTTTGATACAGCTCTCGATGCTACTCTATCCAGTGCAAGCTTCTTCACCTCCCAGTACCTACCGCAACCTACATCCTTCTGAATCTGCTTTGTGTATTCATCTCTTGGTCTCCCTCTATGATTTTTACCCTCCACAGTGCCCTCCAATACTAAATTGGTGATCCCTTGATGCCTCAGAACATGTCCTACCAACCGATCCCTTCTTCTGGTCAAGTAGTGCCACAAACTTCTCTTCTCCCCAATCCTATTCAGTACTTCCTCATTAGTTATGTGATCTACCCATCTAATCTTTAGCATTCTTCTGTAGCACCACATTTCTAAAACTTCTATTCTTTTCTTGTCCAAACTATTTATCGTCCATGTTTTACTTCCATACATGGCTACACTATAAAAAAAATACTTTTAGAAAAGACTTCCTGACACTTAAATCTATACTCGATGTTAACAAATTTCTCTTCTTCAGAAACGCTTTCCTTGCCATTGCCAGTCTACATTTTACATCCTCTCTACTTCGACCATCATCAGTTATTTTGCTCCCCAAATAGCGAAACTCCTTTACTACTTTAAGTGTCTCATTTCCTAATCCAATTCCCTCAGCATCACTCGACCCAACTCGACCACATTCCATTATCCTCGTTTGTTGATGTTCAAGACACTGTCAATTCCATTCAACTGCTCTTCCAAGTCCTTTGCTGTCTCTGACAGAATTACAATGTCATCGGCGAAGCTCAAAGTTTTTATTTCTTCTCCATGGATTTTAATACCTACTCCAAATTTTTCTTTTGTTTCCTTTACTGCTTGCTCAATATACAGATTGAATAACATTGGGGAGAGGCTAAAACCCTGTCTCACTCCCTTTCATGCCCCTCGACTCTTATAACTGCCATCTGGTTTCTGTACAAATTGTAAATAGCCTTTCGCTCCCTATATTTTACCCCTGCCACCTTTAGAATTTGAAAGAGAGTATTCCAGTTAACATTGTCAAAAGCTTTCTCTAAGTCTACAAATGCTAGGAACGTAGGTTTGCCTTTCCTTAATCTTTCTTCTAAGATAAGTCGTAAGGTCAGTATTTCCTCACGTGTGCCAGTGTTTCTACGGAATCCTAACTGATCTTCCCCGAGGTCGGCTTCTACTAGTTTTTCCATTCGTCTGTAAAGAATTCGTGTTAGTATTTTACAGCTGTGGCTTATTAAACTGATTGTTCATTCATTTTTACATCTGTCAACACCTGCTTTCTTTGGGATTGGAATTATTATTGTTCGGTGGTGATACTCAATGACTAGATGATCTTTTACTTTCACCACCGAGGGCAGCACGTACAACTCGGCTATGCCGCGCATGTCAACACGTGCGCGAGAATCGGTATAAATACCGCGACTGCACCTGGGCTCTTCAGTAGTTGTGTACTCACCTGATGATGGCCGGACGTCTCTGGGCCGAAATATCGTGGCAGAATGTCGACGGGATCCGGCTGCATACCCGGAAATTATTAGAAGAACAAATACGCCGGGAAAATTTCAGAAGTCACATCAAATACCTTTACGGGGAGGAGATGGTTCAGGATATCCACGTACTGGATAAATTACGTGAGAAAAGAGCCAGGTTGCTGTGTTCACTAAATTTTTTACTGAAATGTAGAAACAATAACTTGATTCCAACTTTCGCCAGAGTTGTTCATTTTATTAATAGTGTGGCCGCCAACAATATAAAACGCAAGGCGAGTCTGGCTTTATTAAGAGAACGAATCCGTTATACGCGTCGTGAGTTAGACACTGTTGCCAGGAATTTATATTATTTACATCTGAAGATTGCAGCAAGATGTTCTTCCCTTAGCTGGGACTGGATTGACGGTGTATCTTGGGCCAAGGCAGACTGGGCTCACAGGAACAGTACGAACAGGCAAAGTGCGAAATTTAGCCAACTCGTAACACGAAAGCCGCAAGAAGCTATCTCTGGACGATCCGTGGTGAACCTTACGGAGAAATCGTTTGACGATGCGACGATGTCAGTGCTTGCGAAAGGTTTAAACTTCGCCCCTACTCCTGTTTCACTGCCTTTAACGGATTTCATCAGTTCCATTGAGGAAGCTATTAGACGTCTCCCTGCGGATAATGCAGACGAAATTCGACGTGAATCTTGCCGAACGTTGTTGAAATGTGCGCCACAACGGAGTAACATCTCGCCAGCTGAAAGAGCTGCTCTCCGCAGCCTCAGAGAAGATACTAGCACAGTCGTACTGCCTGCGGACAAGGGTAACGCCACAGTTCTTCTGACAAGGGAAGCCTACAACGAGAAGATATATTGTCAGCTAAATGATTCCACGTACCGCAGAATTGAAAAGGACCCAACAAGCCGAATATCAAGGAAAACTGCTACCCTTTTGAACGACTGTTCTCTACCTGAACAAATTATCAAGAGATTGAGACCACACAATGCAGTACCACCAAGACTCTACGGTCTTCCCAAGATACACAAGGATGGTGCCCCACTACGATTAATAGTGAGTAATATTGGTGCTGCCACCTATTCTACAGCAAAATATCTGGCCTCACTACTAAAGCCGTATGTGGGTAAGTGTTGCCACCATATACGTAATTCCGAGGATTTTGTCAGTCGCTTGAAGGAAGTTAAGCTTAACAGCTCGGATTTATTATTCAGCTTTGATGTGGTCTCACTATTTACCAAAGTGCCTTTAATGGAATCGTTACATCTTATTGGTAACTTATTCAGTGCAGAAATGACGGCCTTGTTTGAACATATACTCTCCTCAACGTACTTTCTATTCAATGACGAATTCTTTGAACAAACAGACGGCGTCGCCATGGGGAGCCCTTTGTCCCCTGTGGTAGCTAATCTCTTTATGGAGGACTTTGAGGAGAAAGCACTTGAGTCTGCTGTCTTAAAACCTACGGTCTTCTGGCGGTACGTAGATGATACTTTTGTTGTATGGCCTCATGGCAGACAGGAACTGGAGAAATTCCTTCATCATTTAAACTCTTTACATGAGAACATCAAATTCACGATGGAGATTGAAAAAGATGGCACTTTACCATTTCTAGACGTGCTAGTATGCCGTAAAAATGATGGGTCATTAGGACATTCTGTGTACAGGAAACCGACTCACACAGATCTGTATCTCCAGGCGTCAAGCTGCCACCACCCAGCACAAACAGCCGGTGTTCTCAGTACCTTAATACATCGAGCGCATGTAATATCGGACGATGAAAACCTCCACGCAGAATTACAACACTTGGAGAAGGTTTTTAAAGAGAATGGCTACACTTCACGCCAAATAAGAAAGGCCATGCGCAACTGTCATAACAAGAAGCAGCGCACTGAGGACGCTGATGACGACTTTAAATCAACTGCGTTTCTTCCATACGCCGGGAATGTGTCGTCGAAAATAGGCCGACTACTGAAGAAGAATAAAATCAAGGTTATCTTCCGTCCACCAGCAAAGAACCGGGACCTGGTTGGATCCGTTAAAGACGATTTACAACTGAAGAAAGCAGGCGTCTACAAAATTCCCTGTGAATGTGGCTCTGCATATATTGGCCAGACGACAAGAACTGTCCATGAACGATGTACAGAACATGAAAGATACACCCGTCTGCGGCAACCGTCAAAATCGGCAGTAGCAGAGCACTGTATTTCATTGGGACATTCAATGGAATACAATGGAACAAAAATTTTAGCTCCGGTTTCCGGATTTTGGGATTCCGTAATCAAGGAATCAGTGGAAATATGTCTTGCCGATAATCTTATAAATCGTGACAACGGCTTTCAACTGGATAAAACTTGGAATCCTGTTATTAAAATTATACATTCACAGCGGAATAGACAGCGTCATTCGATACTCAATGACTAGATGATCTTTTACTTTCACCACCGAGGGCAGCACGTACAACTCGGCTATGCCGCGCATGTCAACACGTGCGCGAGAATCGGTATAAATACCGCGACTGCACCTGGGCTCTTCAGTAGTTGTGTACTCACCTGATGATGGCCGGACGTCTCTGGGCCGAAATATCGTGGCAGAATGTCGACGGGATCCGGCTGCATACCCGGAAATTATTAGAAGAGTATCTATCTTACCCCTAGTGAGATAAGCCTCTACATCCTCACATTTGTCCTCTAGCCATCCCTGCTTAGCCATTTTGCACTCCCGGTCGATCTCATTTTTGAGTCGTTTGTATTCCTTTTTGTCTGCTTCATTTATTGCATTTTTATATTTTCTCCTTTCATCAATTAAATTCAATATTTCTTCTGTTACCCAAGGGTTTCTACTAGCTCTCGTCTATTTACCTACTTGATCCTCTGCTGCCTTCACTACTTCATCCCTCAAAGCTACCCATTCTTCTTCTACTGTATTTATTTCCCCCATTCTTAACAATTGTTCCCTTATGCTCTCCCTGAAACTCTGTACAACCTCTGGTTCTTTCAGTTTATCTAGGTCACATCTCCTTAAATTCCCACCATTATGCAGTTTCTTCAGTTTTAATCTACAGGTCATAACCAATAGATTGTGGTCAGAGTCCACATCTGCCGCTGGAAATGTCTTACAATTTAATACCTGGTTCCTAAATCTCTGTCTTACCATTATATAATCTATCTGATACCTTTAGGTATCTCCAGGGTTCTTCCATGTATACAACCGTCTTTCATGATTCTTAAACCAAGTGTTAGCTATGACTAAGTTATGTTCTGTGCAAAATTCTACCAGGAGGCTTCCTCTTTCATTTCTTAGCCCCAATCCATATCCACCTACTACGTTTCCTTCTCTCCCTTTTCCTACACTCGAATTCCAGTCACCCATGACTATTAATTTTCATCTCTCTTCACTATCTGAATAATTTCTTTTATTTCATCATACATTTCTTCAATTTCCTCGTCATCTGCAGAGCTAGTTGGCATATAAACTTGTACTAATGTAGTAGATGTGGGCTTCGTATCTATCTTGGCCACAATAATGCGTTCACTATGCTGTTTGTAGTAGCTTACCCGCATTCCTATTTTCCTATTCATTATTAAACCTAATCCTGCATTACCCCTATTTGATTTTGTGTTTATAACCCTGTAGTCACCTGACCAGAAGTCTTGTTCCTCCTGCCACCGAACTTCACTAATTCCCACTATATCTAACTTTAACCTGTCCATTTCCCCTTTTAAATTTTCTAACCTACCTGCCCGATTATGGGATCTGACATTCCACGCTCCGATCCGTGGAACGCCAGTTTTCTTTCTCCTGATAACGACATCCTCTTGAGTAGTCCCCACCCGGAGATCCGAATGGGGGACTATTTTACCTCCGGAATATTTTACCCAAGAGGACGCCATCATCATTTAATCATACAGTAAAGCTGCATGCTCTCGGGAAAAATTACGGCCGTAGTTTCCCCTTGCTTTCAGCCGTTCGCAGTACCAGCACAGCAAGGCCGTTTTGGTTAATGTTACAAGGCCAGATCAGTCAATCATACAGACTGTTGCCCCTGCAACTATTGAAAAGGCTGCTGCCCCTCTTCAGGAACCACACGTTTGTCTGGCCTCTCAACAGATACCCCTCCGTTGTGGTTGTACTTACGGTACGGCTATCTGTATCGCTGAGGCACGCAAGCCTCCCCACCACGGCAAGGTCCATGGTTCATGGGGGGGAAAAAACGGTCTACATAAAGATAAAAACACATCTGGCGATGTATGTAGCGTGTAAAATACACCAAAGTCACAAGCATGAGATAAAAGTTGGCCGCAGTATTAAAAATCCCCAGCAGAATGGCAGCACTTTAAAACCACTGCATAGGATGCAGCACACACAATGAAGATTAAAACTGCCCGGAGGGATGAGGGAGGGAAGGCCTGAGAAGAGGGAATGAAAGAGAAATGAGGGGGCAGTTGGTGTGGGGGGGACAGGGAGGGTGGGATGAAAAAAGGGTGGCGCACCAAGGGGCAGAAAATGGGTGGGGTAAGAGAGGGAAAGCAAGCAAGAAGGGAGTGCAGAGATGCGAACAGGGTTTGCTGGAAACGTAGGGTTCGGAGGAGAATGGAAAAAGCCGCTCAGGGAAGGGAAAAGGAGAGGAGAGGGAGCCCTGGAGAGGGGGGGAAGGGCGGGCTAGAGTCGCTAGGAGGGATAGATATTAGGGTGAAGCTCATTATCCAGGAAGGATAGGTACTGGAAGGTGTGCTTATAAAGGAGATGGAAGGTTTAAGATGGGAAGTGAGTGGGACACAATGGTAAAAGCGTGGCATCAGGCATGGGGGGGGGGGGAGGAGTAGAGAGGATAGGAGACACCAGAGGGTGAGTGTGCTCGAATCTGCAGACAATGTACAGGGCCTGGACGTCTTTGAGGAAAAGGAGATGTGGGAATGGAGGTCATATAAGATGCATGTTGGGCAGTGGGAGGCAGATATGGAGAGCAAGGCAGAGTGAATGCATTCGACGATTTCGAGGACTTTGTAGAATCTAGGTGGGGCGGAAATCCAGGCAATGCTGACATATCAATGGATGGGATGGATCAAGAGTTTTTATGTGTGAAGGTTGGTGGAAGGATGCGGCCCCCATGTCTAGCCAGCCAGGAGTTTCAGGAGACAGAGTCTACTGTGAGTTTTATATTGGATTGTAAAGAGATAGGGAGTCCAGGTGAGGTGACGATTCGAGGTTGAGGCCAGCGCATCACAGGGTAGGAGTGAGGTGGATAGGATGACCATAAATGATAAGGTAAAAATCGGTGAGCCAGAAGGAGAGGATGGTACATGGTATGATGAATGCCTGGATCTTCGAAGGGTTGAGGCGAAGGAGTCATTGGCTGCATGGAGCAGTTAACTGGTCGAGGTGGGTTTTAAGGGTATGGTGGGACCATTGAAGGGTGGGATAGAGGGCCAGGAAGGTGATGTCATAAGCAAATTGGAGGAGGTGAACTGGCTGGGGAAAGGACAGAGCCTTGGGGCATGCCTGTGGTGGGATAAAATGTACGAGAGTTGGTATTGTGGATAGTGACATAGGAGAGGTGACAGTAGAGGAAAGAAGCAACATTATGGACAAAATTAGTAGGAATAGCATAGTTCTGGATTCTAATGAGGAGTCTGACATGCCATACATGACTATAGGTGTTCTGGAGGTTGAGAGAAACAAGGATAGCAGAATGACGGGAGTTAAATTGGAAGAAAAGAAGATAGGTAAGGTTAAGGAACTGGTTGTCAGTAGAGGAGGAGGACCAGAAGCCACACTGGATTAGGGGAAGAAGGTGGTGCTGGTTGAGGTGGTGATAAATAAGTCAGGAGAGAATGGACTCGAATACATTACTGAATATGAAGGGGAGGCAGATCGGATGATAGAAAGAGGTATCAGAGGGGGTTTTGTTTTGTTTAAGGAACAGCAAGATGTCGGAAGTCTTCCACAGATCAGGGTAAGGACAGCCAGGAAGGAGGGGTGAAGATTCCTTGAGGTCACCGCTGGTGACACAGTCATGGCCAGGGGTGGTGTTGCATTTGGTGTGGAGTATGAGTTTGATGTCATGTGCTGTAATGGGAGTGTTTAAATCTGACAGGGGTAACTGATCTAAGTACTCAAAACAGGGGGGTGAGTGGGGTTATTAGTGCATTCAAGGACTGTGGGGGAGAGAGAGTCATTAAAGTTGTTACTGTCGGGAATGGAGAAGACCTCAGAGACATGGGTTACTGAGGTTGTCAGGAAAGGGGCGGTCGTCGTGGAGAAAGGGGTAATGTGGGGTGGGATGGCTACCAGCAATGTGGTGGAAGGCAGACCAGTACTTCGAGGAGTTGACAGCAAGGATGGTATTTAGCCGTGTACATGTCTGGCTCCATGCCCGGTGTTTCTTTGCTGTTAAGATATAGTGTAAATGTCATTGTAATTGTTGGTGCTGGAGGAGTGTATTCCAGTCATGGGTGCAGAGGAAGGAGGGGTAGAGCCTATAGGATTCACAGAGGTGAAGGACAGCCTGTGGAGGAAGAGTGGGGTGGTGAGGGGTAGGAATGTAGGCTGCATGCCGTCAGTGATGGTTTTCTGGAGGAAGGACAAGCCATAGGTGATGTCATCGGGATGTTGAAAGCTAAGTGGGTGGCTTGTGACCTGTGTGGCAATGGATTCTCGGTAGGCATCCCAGTCTGCTCGGTGGTAGTCATGAACGAACTTTGGAGGGCAGCAGGATGGGGGGCAGAAGGCGGGCAAAGGGCTGAGGACATGTGAGGACTGGGAGGTGGTCGCTACCCATTGGACCTGGGACTTTCACAGTGATATGACCAAGGCAGTTGGGGGAGTGAGGATGACATCAGGGGTGGAGGCACTTTTGGGATGAGTGTGTTGTGGCAGGGGAACAAGGTCACCTTGGAGGGTAGCAAGGAACTGATTGCATCAGTGAAGGTTAGCAGGGCCATAGGTGGGTGTTGAGGTGTTGAGGTCTGTGGCAATCACATAGGTGGAGAAGGTGGGATCAACATGGAAGATGAATTTATATTGGAGATAAGCTGCTGTATGGACACAAATTGTGGCACAAGTGACAGTGAGGGAAGGAAAATAGATGCTGTGGATGAGGTGTTCGGTCACATCATTGAGCAGGGATTGTGTCTGGACACGGATGTGCTTGAGGCATCCAACAGTGATCCCAACTCGTGCTAGGTGAAGGTGATTGTCAGTTTGGTGAAGGAGGTAGGGAGAGGTGCAGACAACATGGTGGGGTTGTACAAAGGTTGACTTAAGGATGGAGGAGTTGACCTATAGTTGGGACAGGGTATGGATGAAGAGGTACAGATGGAGTAGATGTTTTATTATAGTAAATGATGCTGTTGGCACACTGGGGTCGGGAAGGGGGAAGGGAGTGGAAGGAGGAGGAGAGAGCCATAAATGACAATGTTAAGGCGGGTAAAGGCGAAGAGGGCCTGGTTGTGAGGATAGGTGGCGTAGGTTTTCAAATGGAGCAGGCAGCACGGGACATCTGTTGGAGGGTGTGGGGCCATTGGAGGGGACAGATGTTCTGGAGGACAGTGGTTAGTAAATTAATGATGTCTTCAGCCATAGGGGACTGGTCGAGGGAACTGTGTGCTGAGTGTGCAGATCACCAGGGTGAATGGGGAAGGTAAGCTCAGGATGGGTGGAAGGGGCTTTTGGCCTTGCATTTGTAGAAGAAGATGGGATGGGATTCGTTGCAGGTGTTGCAGGATGGAGGAGAGGCGAGGTTAGGACACTGAGGAAGCAGGTTGGGGGTTTTTGGAGGTTTGGGTGAGGTGATCCCTGGAGGAGACAGCATTGGTAGCAGTAGGACTGAGGAGGGAAATGGGAGGGATCAGTGGGGTGGTTACGTTTAAAAATCAGGGCTCCCTGAGTGAGGAGGTGATCAGTGGAGGAGACAGAGTCTGTGAACAAGTGAATCAGGAAGGTAGAGCCGGAGTCGTTGTAGATGCTTTAGGCTAAGCCAATTTCCAGAGCATGGTGGCTATTCAATTCCGCAACACCTCTGCTTCTGTTACCACGAGGCTAGCACTATTTCCTGCTTATATACCTACGATTACGGCCGCTAGCACCAGTCAGAGAGGGCCAAAACGACGCATGCGCAGAAGGTGAGTTGGGCACCTCATCGCTGCTCCACCCCGCCGCAGGACCGAATGATGACAAGTGGCGCGAGGGATTGGCGCCACGTTAGGAACTGCGGCTCCCGCCTCCGTACAAGCGTCAAACATCCGTCGTTGGCTCCTCTCGATATTCAAAGCCCACCCCCACGACATACTCAGTGTGTAGTCCTGGTCTCTGCTGAAATTTTTGCTGTTCATTCTAATCTCAGCCGCCACTTTTATTACAGTCCCAGTACATTGACGCATGAGTCAAGACTCTTGTGTTCTCAAACTGTATTTTGTGTCCGTTTTTTCGAGGTAATGCTCAGCTGTGGCCAACTTGTTGAGCTCCCTTTGCTTAAAATATCTCTTGTGCTCGGTACAGCACTCTGCAACTGTGCGAATTGTCTGGCATACATATACTATGTGATCAAAAGTATCCGGACACCCCAAAAACATACGTTTTCATATTAGTTGCATTGTGCTGCCTCCTACTGCCAGATACTCCACTTAGCGACCTCTGTAGTCAATAAGACATCATGAGAGAGCAGAATGCGGCGCTCCGTGAAGTTCACGAAATTGGTCAGGTGATAGGGTGTCACTTGTGTCATACGCGATATTTCCACACTCCTAAACATCTCTAGATCCATTGTTTCCGATGTGATGGTGAAGTAGAAACGTGAAGAGACACGTACAGCACAAAAGCGTACAGGCCGACCTGTTGATTGATAGTGACTGTCGACACTTGGAGAGGGTCGTAATGTGAAATAGGCAGACATCTATCCACACCATCACACAGGAATTCCAAACTGCATCAGGATCCATTGCATGTACTGTGACAGACAGGAGGTGAGAAAACTTGGATTCCATGGTCGAGTGGCTGCCCTTAAGCCACATATCACGCCTGTAAATGCCAAATGACGCCTTGCTTGGTGTAA
This sequence comes from Schistocerca gregaria, assembly GCF_023897955.1. NCBI lineage: Eukaryota > Metazoa > Arthropoda > Insecta > Orthoptera > Acrididae > Schistocerca > Schistocerca gregaria. The sequence goes on from NC_064922.1 coordinate 874,220,684, forward strand.
GAAACGTAAACATTGGACGATTGAACAGTGAAAAAACGTTTCATGGAGTGACGAATCACGGTACACAGTGTGGTGATCCGTCGGCATGGTGTATGCATGCAGAAGGCCCGGCATGTACTGGAAACAGTAAAATTCGGAGGCGTTGGTGTTATGGTGTGCTCGTGTTATTCATGGAGTGGACTTGCACCCCTTGTTGTTTTGAGTCGCACTGTAACAGCACAGGCCTACATTGATGTTTTAAGCAGCTTCATGCTTCCCATTGTTGAAGAGCAATTCAGGGATGGCGATTGCATCTTTCAGCACGATCAAGCACCTGTTTGTAATGCACGGCCTGTGGCAGAGTGTTTACACGACAATAACATCCCTGTAACGGAGTGGCCTGAACAGAGTCTTGACCTGAATCGTATACAACATCTCTGCGATGTTTTGCAACGCCGACTTCGTGCCAGGCCTCACCGATCGACATCGATACCTCCCCTCAGTGCAGGACTCCGTGAAGAATGGGCTGCCATTCCCCAAGAAAACTTCCAGCACCTGGTTGGACGTATGCCTGCGAGAGTGGTGGCTAAGAGTGGGCCAACACCATACTGAATTCCAGTGTTACCGACGGTGGGTACCACGAACTTGTAGGTCATTTTCAGCCAGGTGTCCGGTTGGTTTTGATCACATAGTTCAGATTCTGCCGCACTCGCAAGGGACACCAGGCCCGCCGTGCACACGAACAGATATGTCGCCTTTAACAGGACGCATTATATCTAGAATGTTGGGGGCGGAACGGATCACTGGTCTCAATCAATTTTTCTGCAGTACACGTCCTAACTTGCTGCTCGTTGCCCCACAGTGTGGCAGGTAAGCCGCCGGTTTGGCCTCTTCTTCCAATTCACAAGGCGTCCTTCTTCAGTGACACTTGAAAGCACTTGCAATGTGTCTTTCGCTGTGGCCATTCTCCCTGAACATGTGCTTCAAGTGGTGCAATTCAGACTGTAGATGGTCGTCAACAACAACATCATGGTCGTCATCAGAAACAACTTGAGGTCCGCCGATGACATTGTAATTCTCTGAGAGACAGCAAAGGACCTGGAACAGCAGCTGAACGGAATGGACAGTGTCTTGAAATGAGGATATAAGATGAACTTCAACAAAAGCAAAACGAGGATAATGGAATGTAGTCGAATTAAGTCGGGTGATTCTGAAGGAATTAGATTAGGAAATGAGACACTTAAAGCAGTAAAGGAGTTTTGCTACTTGGGGAGCAAAATAACTGATGATGGTGAAAGTAGAGAGGATATAAAATGTAGAACTGGCAATGGCAAGGAAAGCGTTTCTGAAGAAGAGAAATTTTTTAACATCGGGTACAGATTTACGTGTGAGGAAGTCGTTTCTGAAAGTATTTGTGTGGAGTGTAGCCATGTGTGGAAGTGAAACATGGACGATGAATAGTTTGGACAAGAAGAGAATAGAAGCTTTATAAATGTTGTGCTACAGAATAATGCTGAAGATTAGATGGGTAGATCACATAACTAATGAGGAGGTATTGAGTAGAATTGGGGAGAAGAGGACCGGTTGGTAGGACATATTCTGAGGCATCAAGGGATCACAAATTTAGCATTGGAGGCCAGGGTGGAGGGTAAAAATCGTAGGGGGAGACCAAGAGATGAATACACTATGCAGATTCAGAAGGATGTTGGTTGCAGTAAGTACTGGAAGATGAAGAAGCTTCCACAGGATAGAGCAGCATGGAGAGCTGGATCAAACCAATCTCAGGACTGAAGACAACAACAACAACGACGACGACGACGACATGGTCGTCATCAGAAACAATTTTGGCTCTATGTATTAACGTGTTCAGGGCCGTTATCTACTGTACAGGGCGATGAAAACTAACAGCGTTCAAATATCGGTCAGTGTGCGTCGGATTCTTGTACACTGAAGGACCAAATCGCTCAACTAAAACATCTAAGAACGGTAGCTCGCCATCCATCTCCATCTCAGTGGTAAATTTTAATGTTGGGATGGACACCGTTCATGATCCACGAACTGCTGCAGTGTATTTTCACCATGGGGCCATATAAGGAAAGTACGATAAGATACTGCAGTGCCTGTGTTATTCTAATTAATCTCGTCCACTGCGACTACTGCAGCCGTTATGAAGTACCTTAAATGTATTCGCAATTGCGAGTAAGAAGAACCATCAGCTATAGAACGTAATGACGACAATGGAAATTTGTGCCCGATCGAGACTCGAACGCACATTTCTTGCTTATCGTGGGCGGACGCCTTACCGTTTGGCTATCTGTGCACTCAAACTTCCGTACGTCGTCAACCATGCGTCACCGACCTAAACTCGTACATCCAGTATGTATATTCCCGTACAGGTCGGACTTTGTACTTGGAAGTCGGTTGCCCGGTGTCGGCAGAGATATATGATACTGAAGTGCTTGTGTTACTCAGGTTGAGATGCAAAGTTCCTCTGCACACGTGCATGTCCAGAATGATCGGATCCTATCATCGTGTCTCCCAGGCATAAATTCCCACGAAGCTGGACACAGCTCTCGCGTTATACGTGAAACACTCTTTATCTACCCACATGTTAATGGTAATTCAGAATATTTCTGCACTAAAGAAAATTTTCGTAGAGGTGGATTGTCCATAAGCGAATCGGTCCAAAGGCATCGTTAACCAAAGTGAACGAAACGACTGCGGAACAACTTTTAAAGAACCGTCGTTCATCGTCCACTTCGGGTGCGGTGGGTCTCGTTCCCGGGAACGGCCCCTGACAGTTCACTTCACTCGCGGTCAGACTCTTTCCTGGAAACAGTCATTCATAGTTCACTTTGGCCGGTCTAGTTCCTCGTTCCCGCCTCTGTCTCACTCGGTCGGTTTTCTTATTTTTGTGTAGTCGCTTATTCCAGTTCAACTTTTTTTTATAATTATGTAATGCATATATATTTTCCAGGCAACAAAAAGAGAAATATGCTTAACTTTTCATCGTTTTGATCAACTATGACAAAACACATTTTTCTGTTTGACCAATAAAACGAGCAGATATTACATTTTTTTCGTAGATTAATGTTCATCTGCTTGATTTAACGACTAGTTTTTAAGTTAACTTTTGATAAGTTTCTTAATTGTAGCGAAAGAATATTCACATAAACCTTGCGATTTTCGCATTTCTTTCAGAAATGAAACATGACTCATAGGCTCTTATTTTTGAAGTTTGGTGTGTTCTTTGTAGTACCCCTAGTTTGATTGCTTTGCGCATCTTTGTGCATGATTTCGGCTCATTTGTAAATAGGGAAGTGGTGCATCTCCATTTGAAAAACAATAGAAAGGCTTAAGTAAACCTATTCTTCGATAAAGTCTCTTTTTCGCCCTGGAACCTCATGGGAATACTCAGACACAAGCTAATATATATATAGCTTCTGTTTGTCGTTGTTTTTCTACCCGTAAATTATTTATTAGTGTCCCATGAGCTTGGCCCTTGTCTGAGCCGGATAATTTACGACCGTCAGCTTAGTAGCTAGGTGTAGAGCGTTGATAACATCTTCACTTTCGTGTCAGTGTGTAGAATCTGTCTTAAAGAAAGAATTCTCTTTTAAGGTACGCTTATTTTATTAGAAAGAAACCGTTCAGTCACAATGTCATATTTTTGGGGGTTTCATCGACTTCTACTCGAATCCTTATATATTTTCGTCTGTTGGTTCAGCTATTTTCATTTTTGATTCAGAAGATTAAGGCGACAAAACAGGGGACAGGAGTCACAAACAATTTTTTAGTTTTTGTAAAGCCACACTATCGATATCTGATATACATGTATAAAATTTTGAAAAAATTCTGAAATCCAAATAGGATGCTTTGGCTTGTCAATAGACACAAGATCGTGCTTCAACTTACATACTGCAAGCAAAAAACGAAAAGAACAATGTGCATTCTCTTCTTGTGGTCGTAATACAACTTCATCACGGAACATAAACTTTTACAACACATACGGTTTATGGATTTCTCCATTACCTTGCATGATGGGTCCCCTTGGGGCACAGAAAGACAGTCAATGAGACAATTTTTCGAGGAGAAAGTTTGCAGTTAATTAAAAAACTATCAGTATAATCATCTCATCCATCTTTTCCAAAATATTTTTCAATTAAACCACATGCACCTGTAAAAGTGGGCCGGCCGGTGTGGCCAAGCGGTTCTAGGCGCTTCAGTCTGGAACCGCGCGACCACTACGTCGCAGGTTCGAATCCTGCCTCGGGCATGGATGTGAGTGATGTCATTTGGTTAGTTATATTTAAGTAGTTCTAAGTTCTAGGGGACTGATGACCTCAGATGTTAAGTCCCATAGTGCTCAGAGCCATTTGAATCTTTTTTTGTTCGTTTGTAAAAGTGGTCTATTTTACGCTGTTGCGAAAGAAACTAATGTTTTAACTAAAGAGCCATTCAGTGCGAGTTTCATGGATAACTTTTTTCTGACCTTTCCTACAATAAGCTAAATGACCTAAATACGCATAAAATTCTCATTATTGAAGTTTAAGTGACCTTTAATTTTCTTTTAATCTCGAATAAATTAACGTGTAAAATTTATATTATACATTCATTAGTTCGTACTTAATTAATTGTTGAATTTCACATTCGTTTCACTCTCATTTATTAATGGCTCAGAAGTTCCCGTCCTCAAATAACTTATACCATGGACGAATCTTCGAGCCTCTTTCAGCTAGTGACTAATCAAAATTTGATTATGTTTTCCGGGTGTAAATATATTGAAGGCAATGACTTGTGCTATGTCGTGAAGGTTTTGAATAAGTCATGTTTCTTTTCACTTTCGAAGTTTCAGCTATCTGCAAGGATATTTACGGAGTTGCCCCAGTTGCTGATACAAAGCTTCTAATTTTAGTCTGCAGTTGCTCTGCTCTTATGCCGCATGTCGTGGTTTTTCCAAATAAGCCTTCACTTCATACACAGATAGTCTGGCACTTCGATGTGTAGTTAATTTACACATCCGCGCATTGTAAAAGAAAACCATGAATACTGGATTGACAGATGACCGTTTACATTCAGTTATTTTGATTCCAGACATGGGTATACACTATTTTCTGTAAACGAACGGAAAGGGAAGACACTGGACCTGCTACGATTATGAACTTTCCTCGCTATGGTGGTCAACGCTGAATCGTAAACATATTGGTTAATCCGTACTTTTGTTCAGCCTGATTTGGGCTCTTTCTAGCTGGCTTGCAGTCACTGGCCTGGTACTTCACAGACTGATGTGGAACGTCTGTTGGAGGACGCATTCAGTAAGGATATCGAAGTAAACAACCTGTCTTCATAAGGCAATCAGTGAATTTATCAAGCAGAAGTAATGCTTGTGTGTACTTGATATTTGATCTGCAAATTTATCTATAATCCATGTAGCATGTGCAATCAAATAAAAAATGAAAGATGAACGAGTAAAAATGGACCGTTCCGAAAAATGAACGATCACCAGTGAACTAGTTCCCGAATATGAACGACTTTGCCCATCTTTAAATTTTCTTGTTTTGTATGCATGCATTATTGTGTTGTGTTACAGTCTCTTCTGTCTTTTTCATCGTTTCGTACCTATAACGACTGTGTTTCAGTCCAACTTATTTGTATATTCGTACCCTTTAGATCTTTTGTGTCGAATCCCAGGTTACCTGGCCGTGGGTTTGTTGAACTAACCTGCACTGTGTAGTTTGTCTCTAAACTGACGAGCGAGCGGCATTTGAGGTTGGACAAGTGGCCTTTCTCGGAAAACGTCTTATCTGGCTTACATGATGACCAAGAATCAGATACCCCTCTATCTCGCAGTGACCGGCAATGTACGTACATTCTGTTGATTTGCGTATCGTGTGTTAATTGTATCAGTTACTAATTTCTGTATTCCGTATCTTACACATTTACTGAAAAATAGACACTACTAGCCGTGTCTGAGCACTCTATTACCACTCATTTAAAGGACGGTATAACTTTATGAAACAGCCTGTACCTGCTCCTTGTATCGTATCTGGGTAGAGAGAGTGGCGACATGTCTGCTTGCTCTTCAGTTTAACAACAGACTACGACTGCTCAAAGTTATTTAGATAAATCATTTGAATGACTGGAGAAGCTGAGAAAGATGTAAATAATTTTCTCTTCTCTTTATTTGCTCGCAACTGCGTATTCCCTTTCTTTTTAATGTACGTTTCTAAAAGAAAAGTTGCACAAACATTTCAAATAGTAATGTATACGAACAATTGGTCCTTCGAGTCCTCAGCATTCTGCGTATGTTTTTGAGCATTTGGTGAGGAATGGTGTTCGAGCAGAGGAGTAAGAGTCTACTGTACCCACATTTGCACTGAATAGGCAGGTGACTGGCAGTCTGTGCAGTGATTCTGTGTTTTTCTTATCGCAAAAAACGACCGGCCGTCAGCAACACAACGACAACGATGACGCTATGTGAAAACGTTTACGGAGTCGTAACGTTCGTTTATCAGTCTGACGGCCGATCCATCCTTGACCAACAGTGATCACTGTTGATGGCAGGCGGCTCCCGGATGTGGCTCGTCCAGCGCCTGACGTCACGCCAGAGAAACGCGTGGACACGTACCCACCTGGTAGCTGGAGCTGGAAGGCTGACACGCGGCCCGGTATTTCAGACGCGGCCGTCATTCTCTTCCAGGGACCCGTTGGGCGATTACTAAAAGCGACCTCTTATCTCATCGCATCAGTTACGTAAGTGGCGCCATCCATCCGTCCAATCCTATGGAGTCGTTCTCATCTCACGTTCTCCTGGAGAAAAACAAAATCAACGATAATGAATTATATTAGAACAAATAAGCCCTCGATCACAAATATTATGTCAAAATTGACACAGGTCGACGCTACTATGAGCGTCGACTTCAGAATTAAACTAACTGTTCTACAACGTAATAGGTATATAAGACATTAATAAACTAAAGTGTGTACTAACATAAAAAGACACAGTACTTACAAGTCACATTCTGAAACAATCTAAGGCAGAAAGGTGACGTCATGAAAAGTTCTAAATAAGATAAGATGACGAGCCGCTAACGGCTGTTCCTACCTGAGTGAACACGGGTTGCAACAAAACTGAGGTACCCACGTTAGAATGTACACGTTTTGAATGTACAGTAGCCTAATTGTTTCCGCGGCTACTAGATGGCGCTCGTAGCAACACCATGTTTACTTGCCCACACTTTCTAACGTGGGCACCTCAGTTTTGTTGCAACCCGTGTTCACTCAGGTACGAGCAGCCCTTAGCGGCTCGCCATCTTATCTTATTTACAACTTTTCATGGCGTCGCCTTTCCGGCTTAGATTTTTTTAGAATGTGACTTGTAAGTACTGCATCTTTTTCGAGTCAGTACAGACTTTAGTTTATTAATGTCTTATATACCTGTTACGTTTTAGAACAGTTAGTTTAATTCTGAAGACGACGCTCATAGTAGCGTCGAAACCTGCTCAATTTTGACTTAATATTTGTGACCGAGGGCTTATTTGTTCTAATATAATTCTGGCACGGTCACTGAACCTTAACAGCTATGCTCAAATTTTTACGATCATGAGTTATTCTCCGACAGTTTCTTCTCTTTACGTTAGGACTTTAGCGATATTACTTTAAATGAATTAAAAACTGTCTCGACCGAAATACGACATTCATTCACAACAGTTACCGATTTCGGTCAGCCCGTGACCATCTTCAGACCGTTTGTACCATGAGGTAGGCAGTGGTGGTGGCCACCATCAAGGTACAAATAGTCTCAAGATGAATACGGGTTGACCGAAACTGGTAACCGTCGTAAATAAATATTTTATTGCGATCGAGACTGTTTCCAGTGCATTTTAAAAATAGCTTTAGCCAGACGGCTATTTACCCACGAGAAATGTTCTAAAAATTAGGTATATTACTTTAAATACAAACATAAAAAAAAGTTTTGCATCAGCACGGTTCCCAGAAGTCCTGAACATACACGTTGACTGTAGATATTGTATCACAGACACAGTCCCTTTCACTGTTCAGAGACGTTACTAAACCTGCCCAAAGATGTAAACAACCTTGCATGAGAAGCGCCTGTTAGACGGAGGGAATCCGACAGCCGATCAGTTCCAGTCCTTCCACCAGGAAGGAGGTACACGGCTCGTGTTGTCTGTAGTTCAGCAATGTCTAGTCGGCCAATACCTCGGTTCGATAGCGTCCGCATTTTTACTTTGTGCGAGGAAGCGCTCTCAACAAGAGAACTGTCCAGGCGTCTCGGCGTGAACCAAAGCGATGTTGTTCGAACATGAAGGAGATACAGAGAGACAGGAACTGTCGATGACATGCCTCTCTCAGGCCGCCCAAGTTCTACTACTGCATTGGATGACCGCTACCTACGGATTATAGCTCTGAGGAACCCTGACAGCAACGCCACCATGTTGAAGAATGATTTTTGTGCAGCCATAGGACGTCGTGTTATGACTCAAACTGTGCGCAATAGGCTGCATGATGCGCAGCTTCACTCCCGACGTCCATGGCCAGGTCCATCTTTGCAACCACGACACCACGTAGCGCGGTAGAGTTGGTCCCAACAACATGCCAAGTGGACCGCCCAGGATTGGCATCACGTTCTCTTCTCCGATGAGTATCGGATATGCCTTCAACCAGACAATCGTCGGATACGTCTTTGGAGGCAACCCGGTCAAGCCGAACGCCTTATACATACTGTCCAGCGAGTGCAGCAAGGTGGAGATTCTCTGCTGTCTTGGGGTGGCAATATGTGGGCCGACGTAAGCTGCTGGTGGTCATGCAAGGCGCCATAACGACTGCACGATACGTGAATGCCATTCTCCAGCCGACAGTACAAACATATCGGCAGCATATTGGCAAGGCATTCGTCTTCATGGACAACAATTCGCGCCCCCATCGTGCACATCTTGTGCATCACTTACTTCAGGATAATGACATCGGTCGACTAGCGCGGCCAGCGTGCTCTCCAGACTTGAACCCTATCGAACATGCCTGGGATAGGTTAAAAGGGCTGTTCATGGACGTTCGTCTGAAATACTGGGCCGTGTGCCATCCTTCCAACTATAGCTACTAGGTGGGTACGTGTCCACCCGTTTCTTTGGAGTGACGTCAGACGCTGGACGCGTCACATCCGGGAGCCGCCTGTGATCAACAGTGATCACTGTTGGTCAAAGATGGATCGGCCGTGAGTCTCATAAACGAACGTTTATGGACGACGTGACCCACCAAACACTCTGAGGGATCTACACCGAATCGTCGTTGAGGAGTGGGACAATCTGCACCGACAGTGCCTTGATGAACTTGTGGACAATATGTCATGACGAATATAGGCATGCATCAATGCTACTGGGTATTAGAGGTACCGGTGTGTACAACAATCTGGACCATCACCTCTGAAGGTCTCGCTGTATGGTGGTACAACATGCAATGTGTGGCTTCCATGAGCAATAAAAAGGGCGGAAATAATGTATATGTTGATCTCTATTCCAATTCTCTGTACCGGTTCTCGGAACCGAGGTCATGCAAAACTTTTTTTGATGTGTGTATATTATGTTTCCAAATACTATACACGAGGTAGTGTTGAAAAGTAAATCCTGCGAAGTTCTAGTGTAAAAACTCTTAAATCCTTTTAAATAAATCAAACTTTCGTGACATATAATATTTTTATTCTTCAAATCTACATATTTATTTCTCAACATAGTCACGCTGGCGACACACATTTTTCTCAACTTGAGACCATTTTGATGATATCGTCACTGTCGAATGTTTGACTTTGTTAACGGAGCCACAACCTCAACTCTGCTTGCAGCGCTTCAAAGTGAAGGCTCCAAAGGTATTCTTTAAATTTTTGATGTAGATGCAAATTGGATGGGACCAATTCGGGTCTGTATAGAGTACGATCAATGGCAGTGTACGCAAGGCGTCGGAACGCGCAGATGTCGCAGCGCTCGTGTGTGGTCTCGCATTGTCATGCTGAAGAAGAGGGTGCTCTATGTATGAACGGTCTGACTCTCGATTACCTCACGCCCTTTCTCACGCACCAACATTGTTACGTTACACACCGCCACGCTGCACGCTACATTTCGGAGCCCTCTAGCGGCAGAAGATTGCAACCTTCATCAGTGGTGCGGGAAGGTCGACCGAGTAATAATCGTGACGTGTAACACCTCAACAGATATTAAGAACTGAGTAAAAAATTGCGAGGCACTACTTTTCATCACTCCCTCATAAATAAGCACACAGAACAAAAAATTAGCTACTCGCAAGAGGCATCAAGTTTATACCGTCTAACGCCGCCCTTATCCTTAGTAACGGCCTGAGTACGGCGAGGAAGAGTGTCCACAAGTTTCTTTAGGTACTTTGTACCCAGCTGAAATCACTCGTTAATGCCTAGATCCAGAGCTACCAAATTTCGCGGTTGATTAGTTTCACCCACTGTTCCATAGAGTCCGAGAATTTTTCTATAGGATTAATATCGGGTGATTTAGGGGCCCAGTCGAGATTGGATAGCGTGTGTTAGTGTTCGTCAAACCAGGAAGAAATGAAAAAAATTTGTGACGGGAAAAATTGAAAAAAACTTCCCGATACATATTCATGGTAATCTGAATGAGCGGGCCGAAGTCATAGCACGGAAAACATCTTCAAGCCATCACAGAACCATCACCATTCACACACTGTGGGTTAAACGCCTCAGTGGATCGACGCCGTACTCAACGCCCCTCAAAATGATCTGCTGCCCAACAAAAATTAAGCCAAAGCGGTGAAAAAAAAATTATACCTGACGCAACGAAATGATCGTGTATTATTGATGGCCAGGGACTTGCAGAAGTTCAACTGGAGAGGTTTCAAGTTTTTCAGTTATCACCACACTGGGCGACGTGCGTGTCGATGATGACGGATTGATGATGAGAACAAATCAGCAACCAATCCCTGCGTGGAGAAAATCTTCGACACGTCCCGCAATCGATCCCGGACCCGCTGCATGGCAGTCGGACGCCATGACCACTGAAATAAGGCGGTGGACAGCGAACGAGATGAAGATGTGACACGTCGACATCCATCGTATACCTCAGTGTAAGATGGCCTGGAATTACTGACCAGGAGAATCTACGTGGGGTTGTTCGGCTGCCTGGTGCAAGGCTTTCAATTTGACGCCACTTCAGTGCCTTGCATGTTTTTGTGATGAAAATGAGATAATATAAGCAGAACAACCCGAAAACCCAATTTCCGTGTGAAGAAAATCGCCGACCTGACCGGGAATCGAACTCAGGACTCCGTTATATAGAGGCAACGGTGCTAAACTCTAGACCACGAGTTGCGGACATGTAACTGGGTAAAACACTGTCACTGTCCAGAATGTGCACGTGGTTATGAAAACTGTTAACAGTTCTACGCTACTTGCCTCAGCGGAATTTGAAGCATTGACCTCGAGTTTAATGATCAATTTTCTACCTTCCACTGTGCACCACCTATTCTCAGCTCGGGAGCTTGCTGATCTAGCAGTCCAGCAAGGTACAAAAGATGCATTATGAGCAACATGGGAGGTAGCCGACAAAACGTCAACGGCCTTGCAGTAGTGGTAACACTGGTTCTCGTCAGACTACCGAACCGAACTGTCGGGCTTGGACAGCACTCGGATTGGTGACCGACCGGTTCTGCCGAGCGCTGCTGACGAGTGGGGCACACTCGATCCTTGTGGGGCGAATTGAGGAGCTACTTGACTGAGAATTAGTGGCTCTGGTCGCGAAAACTGACAAAGGTGTACTGATCACGTGCCCTTCCATATCCGCATCGGGTGAAGCCCATCAGCTGAGGCTGATAAACGGGTGGGTCAGTACCGTTGGGCCTTCCGAGGCCTGCTCAGTTGGAATTTAGTATTTATGTGACAAGTACTGGCAGATGCAATCAGTGAGACCAGCTATACTTTGAAAGATACAACCACTTGCTTGTTGTCGGGTCCTATAACAGGCGACTGTCAGTTTGGTATCCTACCACAGTCTTGGACGTCTCCAGACATGTCTTCGGTTTGGTATTTTCTTGGCTGGAGTAGAACTGTCTTCATTGATGAGAATCCCTCCGAGTTTGCATCCAATGACCACGGAACGGTCAGTGGTGGGATACCAACCTGACTGCGCCCGCCGTGCGGCCCGACAACTAGACTGATCGCCTGGTGTGCCACTTCATTTCATAGCAGAACCCCTTTGGTTGTTATCCTCGGCGCCGGCCACTGTGGCCGAGCGGTTCTAGGCGCTTCAGTCCGGAATCGCGCTGCTGCTGCACTCGCAGGTTCGAATCCTGCCTTGGGCGTGGATGTGTGTGCTGTCCTTAGGTTAGTTAGGTTTAAGTAGTTATAGGTCTAGGGGATTGATGACCTTAGATGTTAAGTCCCATAGTGCTCAGAGCCATTTGAACCATTTTTTGTTATTCGCGGCGTCCTTAGAGCAAAGCGGTACATCGACTATATTCTACGCCCCGTTTTATTGCCCATCATGGCAATGTATCCCGGGCTTATATTTCAATAAGATAGTGCCCGTCCACACATGGCAAGAGTTTCTGCTGCTTACCTTCGCGCTTGTCAAACTCTATCTTGGCCAGCAAGATCGTCAGATCTCTCCCTCACTGAAAACGTTCGGAGCATTTTGGGCAGGGACCTCCAATCAGCTCGGGAATCCATTGTTTAATATGATAAAATTAAACTTGCCTATCATCTCAAGAGCCCCATCCTTTATCCTATAGCTTATTTCGCAGCCCCACATTCCGTTATGTACGTGTAAGTCCCCATAAAATATGTATGGGGATTCCAAGTGCCATACCATAGTGCACGACTCGTCCGATAGTATATAGCTATGATGGTTAATTTGGGAATTATACATGGTAGGCTGACTGCTATAGCTTGAAATCTTTCGGTACTGTCATTGTTTAACGTTACTGGCTTGTGTTTCAGCACATTACTGAGTAAACGGCAACTCTGACTTTGTCATTCTCCTATCACTTCGTCACATCTGACATCCTCGAAACTTTTCAATGGTATCTGGCTTAAGCCCAGTCTCGGATATGGGAGCCAATTTTATTGGTCACAGGTCGTACATTCCACTGCAGTAGCCTAAATTCTCCCAGTAACGCTAGGATTTAGGAGAGGTGCTAATAATTGACTTACTGTTTGCATCTGAAGAGTTGCAGGTGGTTTTGTCTTCTCATCATGGATTAGACTTAGAACAAACCAGACAAATTTCTTTACCATGCACTCACTGTCGGTGTTAGGTAGCGATGAGTACTTACCATACTGAAGAGGATGGGGTCAGTGTGATGTTGGTGGGAAGGTAATGAGGGATATAATGTTCTTCATTGACTTCTGAGAAACCTAGTAGCCAACTTTATAAATCACTTTGCCTTTTCGATAGATCTCTCGGGCCATTTCTCTGCCGACTGAAAGTTGTTTCGATGGTACCCACTTCTCTGGGCCTGGGAGTTCATTTGGGGTTGTAACTGTGATGGTATTGCTTCGGCTTGGTGGTCTAGGAATTGTAACGGTGGATGCAGTGGGCACCTAGGTTTTAGAGATGGGAATTCCAAATGGCTCTGTTTATTGGAAGGCATCTTAGTATGCACCCTGAAAACTTCTGGTGTAACGATACTAGAGGCCGGCTTTTGAATCGAGAGGCAGTGGTGAGTGAGTGACAGCTTGTGGCGGCTAGCCTTCCGAGCGAAGCACACGAGGAAGCCTGGTGGCTGAGTGCCAGATGCGGGCTTTTCTCAAGGCCGGACAGTGCGTGCTTGATTGAATGGACAGAGACGTTTAAGGTGGTCGAAATGAAAGATAGATGTTATATTTCTGTGCTGTCATCAATTGACTTTAAGCTTTAGAACCACCTCATCGCGCATTCATTCCATTACTCAGATTACTTACGTCAGTTAATCACAAGCATAATAAAATTAATTAAAGCAAAGATCAAACACGTAAATAGAAACACAGGATTAATGAGAAATGGTCCACAGAAATAAACACCCAGTCTCGGTAGTGTAAGGCGTTTAAATAGACGATCTAGAGGAAGTGAACTTTGAATTCAAGAATGTATTACATAAAACATTTACGAAATTAATGAAAAATGAAAACTCATGAATCCGAAATTGAAACTGAATCATTAGAACACTGCATTCAAAAAATGATTCTAGTTGTGGAAGCAACCAGCTACAAGTCCTCAGTGAATGCTAGCACCGACCGCTTGTGATCAGCTTTATACAACAGCATGTACAGGAATTTCTAAAATACACATAAAATATAACGATTACCATACATGAAATATTCCAGTAAGCCACTGGGTTAGTTTCAAACACCCTTTAAAAGAACACCCACCAAAGCTCGGGACTATATGCGACTTTTAACCAACAAATGAGAACATAATTAATATCACTTAAACTTCATAAAACACATATATTGACCAGACGTGCACAGGTTATCACAAGCTTTAAAAAATTATCTACAAAACAAAAACTTGAAACCAAGCCGGCTAGTACAGCAAATAAAACTAACGGCTCATATCTAAAAAATTTTAAGTAGCTACACTAACTATTAGACGCTCCGATCTCAAATAAATTAAAAGTAAGCACAGTTGTGAATTAAACGAGCCAGAATATGCTATAAACTAACAAGTTACAAATAAAGCAGCAGGCGGCTTGACACTGCCACTTTACAATTTCTGAAACCAAACTCCACCTGAACAGGCCATGAAGGTTCAAAGGTACCGACCGGCCACCGTGTCATCCTCAGACCATAGGCGTCACTGGTTGCGGATATGGAGGTGCACATGGTCAGCATATCCCCCTCCTGGCCTTATGTCAGTTTACGAGACCGGAGCCGCTACTTCTCAGTCAAGTACCTACTCAGTTTGCCTCACAAGGGCAGAGTGCACCCCGCTTGCCAACAGCGGTCAGCATACCGGATTGTCACCCATCCAAATACTATCCCAGCCCGACAGAGCTTAACTTCGGTGATCTGACGGGAACCTTTGTTACGATTGCGGCAAGGCCTTGGCACTTAACAATTTCAAAAGGAACGATATTTTTTTAAACCAGTAACCATCATAAAGGGCTGTACCCGTGGTCTAGGGGTAGCGTCTTTGATTCATAATCAAAACGTCTCCGGTCCTGGGTTCGATCGATCGATAAATAATCTGCATTGGTGGCCGAAGACTTCCGGCATAAGAAGTCAGCCTCATTCTGCCAACGGCCTTGTCAAAGAGGGCAGAGGAGCGGATAGAGGTTCAGGGCACTATCTCGTCCTAGGGGTGCCCCTAAAGGCGGAAGAATCAGCAATGATCAACGACATGAGGATGCAGAAGGCAATGTAAACCACTGCATTAAAGACACGTAACGTGTATCCACAGGACATGTGGCCTGTAGTTCAAGAAGTGTCATGATGATCTCTCCATTGGCAAAAGATTCCGGAATAGTCCCCCATTCGGATCTCTGGGAGGGGACTGCCAAGGGGGAGGTTACCATGAGAAAAAGATTGAATAATCAACGAAAGGATAATGTTATACGAGTCGGGGCGTGGAATGCCAGAAGCTTGAACGTGGTAGGGAAAGTAGAAAATATGAAAAGGGAAATGCAAAGGCTCAACATAGATATAGTAGGGGTCAGTGAAGTGAAGTGGAAGGAAGACAAGGATTTCTGGTCAGATGAGTATCGGGTAATATCAACAGCAGCAGAAAATGGTATAACAGGTGTAGAATTCGTTATGAATAGGAAGGTAGGGCAGAGGGTCTGTTACTGTGAACAGTTCAGTGACCGGGTTGTTCTAATCAGTATCGACAGCAGACCAACACCGACAACGATAGTTCAGGTATACATGCCGACGTCGCAAGCTGAAGATGAACAGATAGAGAAAGTGTATGAGGATATTGAAAGGGTAATGCAGTATGTAAAGGGGGACGAAAATCTAATAGTCATGGGCGACTGGAATGCAGTTGTAGGGGAAGGAGTAGAAGAAAAGGTTACAGGGGAATATGGGCCTGGGACAAGGAATGAAAAGAGAAAGACTAATTGAGTTCTGTAACAAGTTTCAGCTAGTAATAGCGAATACACTGTTCAAGAATCACAAGAGGAGGAGATATATTTGGAAAAGGCCGGGAGATACGGAAAGATTTCAATTAGATTACATCATGGTCAGACAGAGATTCCGAAATCAGATACTGGATTGTAAGGCGTACCCAGGAGCAGATATAGACTCAGATCACAATATAGTAGTGATGAAGAGTAGGCTGAAGTTCAAGACATTAGTCAGGAAGAATCAATACGCAAAGAAGTGGGATACGGAAGTTCTAAGGAATGACGAGATACGTTTGAAGTTCTCTAACGCTATAGATACAGCAATAAGGAATAACGCAGTAGGCAGCACAGTTGAAGAGGAATGGACATCTCTAAAAAGGGCCATCACAGAAGTTGGGAAGGAAAACATAGGTACAAAGAAGGTAGCTGCGAAGAAACCATGGGTAACAGAAGAAATACTTCAGTTTATTGATGAAAGGAGGGAGTACAAACATGTTCCGAGAAAATCAGGAATACAGAAATACAAGTCGGTGAGGAATGAAATAAATAGGAAGTGCAGGGAAGCTAAGACGAAATGGGTGCAGGAAAAATGTGAAGACATCGAAAAAGATATGATTGTCGGAAGGACAGACTCAGCATACAGGAAAGTCAAAACAACCTTTGGTGACATTAAAAGCAACGGTGGTAACATTAAGAGTGCAACGGGAATTCCACTGTTAAATGCAGAGGAGAGAGCAGATAGGTGGAAAGAATACATTGGAAGCCTCTATGAGGGTGAAGATTTGTCTGATGTGATAGAAGAAGAAACAGGAATCGATTTAGAAGAGATAGGGGATCCAGTATTAGAATCGGAATTTAAAAGAGCTTTGGAGGACTTACGGTCAAATAAGGCAGAAGGGATAGATAACATTCCATCAGAATTTCTAAAATCATTAGGGGAAGTGGCAACAAAACGACTATTCACGTTGGTGTATAGAATATATGAGTCTGGCGACATACCATCTGACTTTCGGAAAAGCATTATCCACACAATTCCGAAGACGGCAAGAGCTGACAAGTGCGAGAATTATCGCACAATCAGCTTAACAGCTCATGCATCGAAGCTGCTTACAAGAACAATATACAGAAGAATGGAAAAGAAAATTGAGAATGCGCTAGGTGACGATCAGTTTGGCTTTAGGAAAAGTAAAGGCACGAGAGAGGCAATTCTGACGTTACGGCTAATAATGGAAGCAAGGCTAAAGAAAAATCAGGACACGTTCATAGTATTTGTCGACATGGAAAAAGCGTTCGACAATATAAAATGGTGCAAGCTGTTCGAGATACTGAAAAAAGTAGGGGTAAGCTATAGGGAGAGACGGGTCATATACAATATGTACAACAATCAAGAGGGAGTAATAAGAGTGGACGATCAAGAACGAAGTGCTCGTATTAAGAAGGGTGTAAGACAAAGCTGTAGCCTTTCGCCCCTACTCTTCAATCTGTACATCGAGGAAGCAATTATGGAAATAAAAGAAAGGTTCAGGAGTGGAATTAAAATACAAGGTGAAAGGATATCAATGATACGATTCGCTGATGACATTGCTATCCTGAGTGAAAGTGAAGAAGAATTAAATGATCTGAGAACGGAATGAACAGTCTAATGAGTACACAGTACGGTTTGAGAGTAAATCGGAGAAAGACGAATGTCATGAGAAGTAGTAGAAATGAGAACAGCGAGAAACCTAACATCAGGATTGATGGTCACGAAGTCAATGAAGTTAAGGAATTCTGCTACCTAGGCAGTAAAATAACAAATGACGGACGGAGCAAGAAGGACATCAAAAGCAGACTCGCTATGGCAAAAGAGGCATTTCTGGCCAAGAGAAGTCTACTAATATCAAATACCGGCCTTAATTTTAGGAAGAAATTTCTGAGGATGTACGTCTGGAGTACAGCATTGTATGGTAGTGAAACATGGACTGTGGGAAAACCGGAACAGAAGAGAATCGAAGCATTTGAGATGTGGTGCTATAGACGAATGTTGAAAATTAGGTGGACTGATAAGGTAAGGAATGAGGAGGTTCTACGCAGAATCGGAGAGGAAAGGAATATGTGGAAAACACTGATAAGGAGAAGGGACAGGATGATAGGACATCTGCTAAGACATGAGGGAATGACTTCCATGGTACTAGAGCGAGCTGTAGAGGGCAAAAACTGTAGAGGAAGACAGAGATTGGAATACGTCAAGCAAATAATTGAGGACGTAGGTTGCAAGTGCTACTCTGAGATGAAGAGGTTAGCACAGGAAAGGAATTCGTGGCGGGCCACATCAAAGCAGTAAGTAGACTGACGACCAAAAAAAACTAAAATAAAATAAAATAAAAACCATCATAATAGGATGTCATAACATTAAACACAAACAAGTTCCTAACAGCTCATTACATTTAAAGCGCAGCCCTGCGACGTTTAGGGAGAGCACGACTTTCAACAGGTTATCTCACGGCGAAGACAGAAAAATCATTTTCATGTAAACTAGTCAATGCTCACCGTTTCCAAAATGCAGCGCTGTAGAGCCTCCACAATTAGGTGCCATAAGCCATTTATCTGACCACTGTCAGTGTTTGACAACCGCAAAGACAGGATTTAACAGACGCCTGCATTTGCCCAAACTGAATCCACCAGGCTCCTTTTCCTTTGGGTGTGAACGCTACCGCTCACCGCGGCTATACTGGCCGGCTTAATCTAAAGTTCAATGTGGAAATCGTGGATAGGGGCATCTCACCGCAACAGGCCTGGTACGATTTTATTCACTCAAACCGAAAGCATTCAAGACTGGCTAGCACTTCAGCCAAGGCACAAGGCAGAACACGTTGAGAGACGTACCAGTTTTAGTCTCGATGGAAACGATCGCCCGCCTCCTAGCGGGCAGCGACATCATTCATGCACGAGGTAGAAGAAAATCTATGCACTGGACTGGGGACCTCCTCAGTTTTCATAGAAATTACATTACAGACCTTACAAACAGGATACAGAAAAACAAGAACCATGTCCCGCTTTTTTGGTGTCAATTCATCGTGAATTTCGATGACTTCAGTGCAGCTATCGACATAAATAAAAGTGTGATTTATGTTCGTCTCATCGTCTATTTCTTTCAGTTACCTTCTGTACTATACAGTAGCTGTTTGTTCTATGTACTGTCCACGTTTCATTGAGCAATGTTGCTTTGCAACACACATCACGCGAAAATTACTTTTGTCCTTACGTTTCGCACACCACTATTCCTGATGTTTCAAAATGAATATCGTGGTTTTAAGGCTTTATATCATTACGAGGCGTGTTTTTTTTTTTTAAGTAAGATCCGTTTGAACATAAGTACACAACGAAAGGCTATGTCAAAAAAGGAAATTTATTTTCAGAAAGTACATACTTTACTCTGTTTTTCGACATAGTTGCCAAGTTTGTTGAAACACGTATCATACCTCTCAACCAATTTTAAAATCCCTCTTCATAAAAACTTTCCGCCTGCTCCGATAACCAAGAGTTCACTGCCGTTTTCAAGTCGTCGTCTCCATCGTAACGGTTGCCACTGAGGTGTTGTTTGAGGTGGAGGAAAAGATGGTAAACGCTCGGTGCCAGATCAGGACTGTAGGGTGGGTAGTCTTAAACTTCCCAGCCAAAACTGTGCAATAAATCGCGGGTCCGACCTGCAGTGTGTGGTCATGCGTTGTCACGGAGAAGGACAACTACCTTTGTCAGCACGCTGCATCTTTTGTTTTAAATTGCTAGGGGTAGCTTTCTCAGGGAAAAAGATGGTAAACGTTCGGCGCCAGATCAGGACTGTAGGGTGGTTAGTCTTAAGCTTCCCAGCCAAAACTGTGCAATAAATCGCGGGTCCGACCTGCAGTGTGTGGTCATGCATTGTCACGGAGAAGGACAACTACCTTTGTTAGCACGCCGCATCTTTTGTTTTAAATCGCTCGGGGTAGCTTTCTCAGGGAAAAAGATGGTAAACGCTCGGCGCCAGATCAGGACTGTAGGGTGGGTAGTCTTAAACTTCCCAGCCAAAACTGTGCAATAAATCGCGGGTCCGACCTGCAGTGTGTGGTCATGCGTTGTCACGGAGAAGGACAACTACCTTTGTCAGCACGCCGCATCTTTTGTTTTAAATCGCTCGGGGTAGCTTTCTCAGGGTTTAGCAGTATGCTTCTGCAGTGATAGTGATTCCTCGCTGCATGAAGTCGATCAACCATGCAAAGACCATGCGTATCACGAAACACCGTCGCAATGGTTTTGCGCAGGGACTGAGTCTGTTTGGCCTTCACCTTTACAGGCGAGTGTGTGTGTGTGTGTGTGTGTGTGTGTGTGTGTGTCTCCACTCCATACTCAGTTGCTTCGACTCGGGCGTGATATGCGAAACTCGTGTTTCCTCTCCAGTTACGATCTGGCTCAAGAAGAAGTCACCTTCTTCGTGATAACGAGTCAAGAACTTCATCGCACACTCAAATCTTTGCTTTCTGTGGTCCTCTGTTTGGAGTTTCGGGACCCAACGGGAGCACAGTTTTCTAAACTTTAGGTGTTCAGAAACAATTTTGTAGGGCACTGATCTCGACACGTCAGGGAATTCGTTTGAGAGACCTGTTAGTGCGAAGCGCCTGTTCTCACGAATCCTCGCTTCAACTGAAGCCATCAAATCGTCTGTAACCAAAGAAGGGTGACTGGAGCGGTCTCCATCATGGACGTTGTCACGGGTTATTTTCGAATTCTCGCACCCATTTAGGCACTTTGTTTTCATTCATAACAGTGTCACCGTACCCTTCGCAAATCTGTCGGTGAATTTCTGCAGCAGACAGGTTACTTGCTGACAAAAACTGAATCACTGAGCACACCTCACACGCGGCGGGCGAGTTGATAGTCCTAAACATTTGGAAAGCACAGAACAGAACCGTTCAGGTTCAGCTACAGAGCTGAAACTGAGCACAGTTGTTCCCGAGGCATGTCGGTACAAGACGCACGCACTCGTTTCGGTACACACGCGAGCTTTTTGTGTCTACAACAAAACGGACCTTACTTAAAAACACGGCTCTTATTACATGAAAATTACAATTAAAAATAATAAATCAAATCAAAGAACAACACCAATGGTTTTTCTTAGAAGTGTTCAATGTGTGCTCCATTCGTCACACGGCAGACATCGAGTCGATAGGCAAACTCTTTCTAAACCTTAATCAGTGTGTCTGGAGTAAGTGTTTCAACAACTGCTTCAGTCTTGTTTGTTCATTCGGGTAAATCAGCTGGTAGTGGAGGCACATGATCCTTTATGAATCCGCAAACGGAAAAAAACGCACGGCGTCACATCCGATGAACGTGGAAGCCATGAGGAACAAACTCTGTCATCTGGCACCTTGCACCCAGTCCAGCGGCCGTCTGCAGCGTCGTTTACCAATCGTCAAGTGAGTTACGCCAGTGAGGTGTCGCACCATTTTGCAAGCAAATAAATTTCTTTGGTGCAGCCCCTTCCAGTTGCGGAAAGAGCCGTAGTTCTAGCGTATCAAGATAAGAAACAACACTTACAGTTGTTTCGCCGAGAAAAGAAAGGCATAAAAGCTTCTATGCGGGATATGACACAAAAAAAACCATTCAATTTAGGGGGTCTCGTTGCAACTGTACCATCTCGTGCGATTTGCTGAATCTTAGATGCCCGCATAATGATATTCATATTTCCACTTAGATGAAGACGACAGGAACCAGAAAATATTCATCGTCATGCAGCAGCTTTTCGGTTGCAAATTTGGCACATGAACTGTAGGCTTCAGACTTCAAAGCTTGTACAACTTCAAACGATAAGGATGTAGTTGTAAGCGTCTCCATAAAAGTCTCCACGCAGACGTCAGTGAAACTGCTAATTCACGACTAGCCTTCCGAAACGATTTCTTGAGCCTACTCTCTCACTTGTTCAACATATCTTCAATCACTTTAGATCATCACGTACTCTTCGCTTTGCAAATTCAGACAGTGTCCTCAAACCTTGTAGATTACACTGGAACTAAACATGGATGGCGCGTTCCTGTTTAACAACAGATTCAGTCCTTGCAAACCATCTTCGATACTAGCACTTTTTCGTACATGGACACAGGTATACAAACAAAAGTGTTTCAGTTGCTCTTTCATCTTCTCTATTATTTATAAGTGTAAATTAAATGAATTAATTGTTACAAAGCCTTAAAACCCGGACACTGATTTTGAAACACACGGCATTTGCCTGACTTCACGTAGGGCGGTGTAGTCCAAGTTTGTATTGTCCTCTAAAGCATGAGACCTTAAATGGTTCAAGTGCCTCTAAGCACTATGAGACTTAACATCTGAGGTCATCAGTTCCATAGACATATAACGACGTAAAGCTAACTAACCTAAGGTCCGAGGCAGGATTCAAACCTCCGACCGTAGGTGCCGCGTGATTCCGGACTGAAGCGCCTAGAACCGCTCGACCACAGCGGCCGGCCATGAGACCATAACTGTGGAATATGGAGAGGAGTATTTGATTGATGTATGGAAGAAGCATAAGATAGTCCATTATGTATGCCCTGTATGGTATCTGAGTATATGTATGTGTCGTCAGACTGGAGACTGGTCTGTGTGTATGCCTGTGTATTTTACCTACCGGCAGATACACCAGGAAACACAAGGTGCAACGGGACACTTCTGAATGTGGTACTTTAATATGTACCACACATCAGTGTTTTGGTTGTTTTTTCTCTGCGCCGAACAGTCTTCCTACAAATACGCCACCAACTGTAGACCTGGTGTTTTCTGCTTGGCAATAACTGAACTACTAAGTCAGTATACACTAACCGTCGACACTTCAGCACCTGAGCTTGCTGCCCAGGAAACAATAATCATTAATGGATTGCTCTCGACACGTGTACCTGGAGCTACTACTCAAAAAAAAAAAAATAAATAAATAAATAAAAATAAAAAACAGCTATATTTATTAGTCTACAAATGGAGTAAATTCACATGAAGTGTTGAGTGCTATTGACAAGGGATTTCAGATCGATTCCGTATTTCTGGATTTCCGGAAGGCTTTTGACATGGTATCACACACGCGGCTCGTAGTGAAATTGCGTGCTTATGAAAATTATCGCAGTTATGTGACTGGATTTGTGATTTCCTGTCAGAGAGGTCACAGTTCGTAGTAACTGACGGAGAGTCATACAGTAAAACAGAAGTGATTTCTGGCGTTCCCCAAGGTAGTGTTATAGGCCCTTTGCTGTTCCTTGTGTACATAAAAGATTTGGGGGACAATCTGAGCAGCCGTCTTCGGTTGTCTGCAGATGACGCTGCCGTTTATCAACTAATAAAGTCATCAGAAGATCAAAACGAACTACAAAGCGACATAGAAAAGATATCTGAATGGTGAGAAAAGTGGCGGTTGATCCTAAATAACGGAAAGTGTGGGGTCATCCACATGAGTGCTAAAAGGATCTCAAACTTCGGTTACACGATAAATCAGTCTAATCTAAAAGCCGTAAATTCAACTAATACCTAGGTATTACAATTACGAACAACTTAAATTGGAAGGAACACATAGAAAATGTGGCTACTAAAGGCTAACTAAAGATTGCGTTTTATTGGCATGACACTTAGAAAATG
This sequence comes from Schistocerca gregaria, assembly GCF_023897955.1. Taxonomy (NCBI): domain Eukaryota; kingdom Metazoa; phylum Arthropoda; class Insecta; order Orthoptera; family Acrididae; genus Schistocerca; species Schistocerca gregaria. The sequence continues at coordinate 874,244,390 of NC_064922.1, forward strand.
TAACAGACGTACTAAGGAGACTACCTACAGTACGCTTGTCCGTCCTCTTTTAGAATACTGCTGTGCGGTGTGGGATCCTTACCAGATAGGACTGACGGAGTACATCGAAAAAGTTCAAAGAAGGGCAGCACGTTTTGTATAATCGCGAAATATGGGAGATGGCGTCACTGAAATGATACAGGACTTGGGCTGGAGATCATTAAAAGAAAGGCGTTTTTCGTTGCGACGGAATCTTCTCAGGAAATTCCAATCACCAACTTTCTCCTCCGAATGCGAAAATATTTCGTTGACACCGACTTACATAGGGAGGAACGATCACCTCGATAAAATAAGGGAAATCAGAGCTCGTACGGAAAGAAATAGGTGTTCATTCTTTCCACGCGCTGTACGAGATTGAAATAACAGAGAATTGTGAAGGTGATTCGATGAACCCTCTGCCAGGCACTTAAAGGTGATTTGCAGAGTATCCATGTAGATGTAGATGTAGATGTACTGGTGTACATAATGTTGTCCAGTATACCGTCCTCAGACACCAACAGAAATACCTGCACTTATACTCGTTAACATCATCACAATAGCTCTAGCATGAGAGAAGAAAGTCTAACTATAAACTTTTGTATCAGATATCTCGTCGACAACCCCATCAATAACAATGAAGTACACGCCCGTAAGGAATGGCGCTGTAGGTTCATACGCTCTCTGGCCGTGGTTCAAAATGCCATGAGTAACGGAGGATAAATCTTGTACAAGCCCAGTTTATTCTGCTGGCTAAGCGTAGGAAAAGTAATAACTTCTTTTCCATTGAAGGACGCCACGGGACATCACACGGCAAAACACCTTTGTTTTTAAAAACTTTCCGTGCTCTTGTAGACCTCAATCATCGTTGTAGACATCGTACATTTGGCTCCACTTGGACAGTAATCAAGGAACGAAGTCGCTGCAGTTGTTACAGAGCAGTTTGCAGTCTGTCAAGGCTTCCAGTGAGGCCCGGTGGAGTGGGCAGATTGCCACGCATTGTCCCGCTGATTGACTCGTCTGCCCGACTGGAGTCGCTGCCAAACCTTGAGCGAGGTCGTCCCGCCCGCCAGATCAGAGGCGCCGAGCCACTGGAAACAATAAAACAGAATTACGCTGTAGAATTCCGTAATGGCCCCTCACGTGCGCTGTGGCTAATATACTGCTCCTGAGGACGCTAAGGACATTGCTGTAACACTGTACTTTACAACTAAAGAGTGGAAATCAAAAACATTCTAAGTAACATTTTTTCACAAAAGGCTGTTTCCAGTGCTATAGTGTTCTCTGTACTCTGCTTCATGCCCCTAGACTTTATCCAGGTGCCAAACCATGGAAAAAGTCTTTCAAATATGTGCTAATACACTGTCCAGTTGCATTAATGTGACCACTTGTCAAAAGCATGAACAACGATCTCTTGCAGTACAGGACGTGCAGAAAGAGTCAGTGAGCTTCTGGAAGGTACCCACGGGGATGTGGTGCCATGCCGGCTCCAGAGGCATGGCCAGTTCAAATCCAATGGCTCCAAGTACTGTGGGACTTAAAACATCTGAGGTCATCAGTCCCCTAGACTTAGAACTACTTAAACCTAACTAACCTAAGGACATCACACACATCCATGCCCGAGGCAGCATTCGAACCTGCGACCGTAGCAGCAGCGCGGTTCCAGACTGAAGCGCCTAGAACCGCTCGGCCACAACGGTTGTCGCGTGCCCTGTTGCGCTAGGATTACCGACTGAGGGTACATGGTGCGAACAGCCCAACAGAGGTGGCGCAAGGTTTCTCTACTGGGCTTAAATCCGGAGAGTTTGGTCCCCAGGGGAATACGATAAGAACCTTCAACATCGGACAAACGGAACGAGCTCTGGGTCTCAGGTATAAAGAGCATATTCCTACTGGAAGCGGTGACGGTACTAAGGGCTCTACTTATGCGGAACACCTTGTGCAAACCGCTCATGCGCCGTGCCCTCCAGTTAATATCGAGTTACTTCATGCCGAGGTTAAGGGCTTAAAACTGGATGTTTTGGAAGAAATGCAGATCTTTAAGCATCTGCAACATGATAAAGACAATCCTCCCACTAAGAAACAGAATTTTTTTTGGAGGTTTCGCACCTTTAATTTGTTCTTCATACTTGTGAATCTGATGATCTGGGGATTTTTACATGCGTGCGCTGACTGGCGAGAGCGGTTGGTCAAGCTGTTCATCTTTTTTCTTTTTTCCTCATTTCCTTATGAGAGTGATTTCAGCCCGTTGAACACCTCACGTTTTATCCCTATACCTTTATTACCACGACGTCCTCAGATTACGTCTCCTCAGCCACCCCCCCCCCCCCCCCCAGGCTAACTATTGGCTTTAGGTATAGTTTTTAAGAGTTCCTCCAGTGGTCATAGGTAGCTTCATATATCTTTCCTAGCATAAGCAATCGTGTGCGGTTATTTTTAAGCTTCATCTCCTTATTAGCTCGTCACTTATTCTATCCATTCTATTTTTTGATATACGTTGATCCACGGTTGGGAATATAAGGGCTCTTTAGCCACGACCCATGTATAAACTTTTTCGTATTCGTATACGCATTCAAGTAACTTCCCTTGTCTTGCGCATGTGCACAGGTAGCGGGTCGGGCGTGTAAGTGAGCGACCCTTTGTAGGTGCAGTTTATGGCGGGTCATGGCCCATCAAACATAGGCCGGTGTCAGGTGGAGGTTACACCATTATGTTAAGTAACGGTTTAGACTTTGTACATATGTACTGTTTGTGTTTTCCTTTTTTTCGTTTATAAATGTATAGCTATGGTGTTCTTTTAATCATTGACAAAGGTCATCTTAGGCACTTGTGTGTTTTACTGTTCTGAATAAGGTGTAGTTATCTACGCCGAAACCTAGGTTAACACTAGGTGCTTTTTTCGCAATCGAAGCGGGTTTCTAGTTTTTTAATGGAATACGACAAATTCACCCTGGTGGTCTTCGGACCACACACATACACTGCGAGCTGTGTAACACATTGTCCTGCTGGTAACTGCAATCTTGCCGATGAAAACAAATTTCATGTAGGGGTGGGCATGATCATACATTCTTGTGCTGGTCCACTGTGCCTTCCACAATGAAAAGATCACCCAGGGAATACCACGACAACATTCCTCAGAGCATAACGCTTCTTCCATGCTCGCTTTCATACACTTCACGCCGTTCATGCCAACGGCCATCTGTGCAATGGAGCATTAAACATGATTTACCTGAAACGGCCACGTGTCGCCACTCATCGGACGCCCAGTTACGGCACTGGTTTGTCGCCGCATAGGTACAAAAACCGTGCGACTGGTGCTGAGATCCATGCACAGCCGGAGACGCTTTTGGTACCCCATGGTTCTTCTGTGTGGTCAACTGCTCACCAGGCGCTCGTCTATTCGCCCGTACACATCTCTGTAGCTGTTGTTCACCCCTGTCATCTGCGGGCCGTGTCGCAACACAATTGCCTCAGGGCCGGTTATGGATAGGGCCATTTTGCCATGCGTGGTATACTTTAGCCACTGCGGCACACGAACTGTTTAAAAACTTAGTTTTTTCGGAATGCTTGCACCATTCACCTGAAAGCCAATAATCAGGCCCTTTTGGACGTGAGATCAGTCGTTCCGTTTCCGCGTCACGACATTGATTCCCCTTTTTTCCGCGTCGCCGAGACACGCTTTATACACGCTCCACGTTCGGTGCTGCCACCTACCGTCAGTAAGTGGTTACTGCACCTTAACGTTGAACATAGGCAGTAGTCACATCATTGTGACTGGACCTTGTAGATATCGTATGGTCTCTGTGCCATGCTGCGGTTCCCTCAGGAGTTCTAAAATCTGAACGATATTAGAAGTGTTTTTTTTTACGAAGTTCTACTTGTCGAACACCTAAAACTCTACTTCTGTACTTTTATTAACATAAATAGCGTAGAGCCTTATTGCACTTAGAAAAAAACTTTTTCTCCGCTGCTTTGTCGAAAAGAGACATTTTTTGTGACAGTGGCTGTGTACAAATTACAAGCTGAGTCTTTCAACGAACAAAACACAAATCATTCACTGTTAACGATGCTGTTTATTTACAGAAATAGCGCCGTTACCGGTTTTGAACGAACAGTTTCCTCTTCAGACGGATGTTGACGTTTGTGTTATATTTCTTTTATTTCCGTCCTTACAACTACAGGTTTTTTTCAGAGGTGGCCATATTATATTTGTTATTTTATACTATACACTGAGGAGCAAAGAAACTGGTACATCTGCCTAATATCGCGTACAGCCTCCGCGAGAACGCAGAAGTGCCGCAACACGACGTGGCATGCGCTCAGCTAATATCTGAAGTAGTGGTGGAGGGAGTTGACATCATAAATCCTGTAGGGCTGTCCATAAATCCGCCGGCTGAAGTGGCGTAGCGGTTCTAGGCGCTACAGTCTGGAAGCGTGCGACCGCTACGGTCGTAGGTTTGAATCCTGCCTCGGGCATAGATGTGTGTGATGTCCTTAGGTTAGTTAGATTTAAGTAGTTCTAAGTTCTAGGGGACTGATGACCTCAGAAGTTAAGTCCCATAGTGCTCAGAGCCATTTGAACCATTTGTCCATAAATCCGTAAGAGTAGGAGGGGTGGAGATCTCTTCTGAACATTACGTTGCAAGGCATCCCAGATATGCTCAATAATGTTCATGTCTGGGGAGTTCAGTGGCCAGCGTAAGTGTTTAAACTCAGAAGAGTGTTCCTGGAGCCACTCCATAGCAATTCTTGACGCGTGAGGTGTCGCATTGTCCTGCTGGAATTGCCCAAGTCCGTCGGAATGCACAAGTGAACAGACAGTATCCTTACATGCGTGTCACCTGTCAGAGTCGTATCTAGACGTATCAGGGGTCCCAATCACTCCAACTGCAGGCGCTCCACACCAATACACGACCTCCACCAAGTTGTACAGTCCCCTACTGACATGCAGGGTGCATGGATTCATGAAGTTGTCTCTAAAACCGTACTTGTCCATCCGCTCGATACAATCTGAAACGAGACTCGTCCGACCAGGCAACATGTTTCGTCATCAACAGTCCAATGTCGGTGATGACGAGCCCACGTGAGCCGTAAAGTTTTGTGTCATGCAGTCATGAAGGGTACACAAATGGTCCTTCGGCTCTGAAAGCCTATATCGATGATGTTTCGTTAAATGGTTCACACTCTGACATTTGTTGATGACTCAGCAATTTGCGGAACGTTTGAACTTCTGTCACGATGAACGATTCTCTTCAGTCGTCGTTGGTCCCGTTCTTGCAGGATCTTTTTCTTCCTCAACGATTTTGGAGATTTGATGTTTTACCGAATTCCTGATATTCACGGCACACTTACTATCTCAGAATGGCTCTGAGCACTATGGGACTTAACATCTGTGGTCATCAGTCCCCTAGAACTTAGAACTACTTAAACCTAACTAACCTAAGGACATCACACACATCCATGCCCGAGGCAGGATTCGAACCTGCGACCGTAGCGGTCACACAGTTCCAGAATGAAGCGCCTAGAACCGCACGGCCACACCGGCCGGCTTACTATCTCAGAGATGCTGTGCCCCGTCGCTCGTGCGTCGACTATAACAAAATGTTCAAACTCACTTAAATCTTACTATCCTGCCATTGTAGCAGCAGTAACCGATCTAACAACTGAGCCATTATTTAGGTGTAGTCGACCGCAGCGCTGCGTTATGCCTGTTTACGCACCGCACTTGCTTACCCTGATCATTCACGATATAAAATTAGTTATCTACTGCCGTTCTTTTTCTGTACTGTCGTCTTTTCAATATTAAACGCTTCATAGTCGACAGACTAATATTTTAAAACAGTCTCCGCGATGGCGCTCTCTTACAAATTCGCGTCCTCCTCACGTAACTGCTCCCGGCAAGGTTCGAGGAAGACTGACATAGTTTTCTCCAGCCAACCTATCTCTAGACGCCACTTCTTAAATCTGTAATCCTTTCTAAGCCGCTGACGCGAGGCACATTCCCAGTTTTGCCTATCACACAACCTCCAGGACAATAAAAATTTACAATTTTATGCAAATGGAGAAATTTAAAATAGCCTCATAAGCTGTCCATTAAGAACAATAACCTTATGTTAAAGGTTTAACGTCATAATTTTTCTGACTGGTTTGATGCGGCCTGCAATAAATTTCTCTCCTGTGCCAACCTCTTCATCTCAGAGTGTCACTTGCAACCTACGTCCTTAAATACTTGCTGGATGTATTCCATGTCTGTCTTCCATTACAGCTTTTGCTCTGTACAGCTCCCTCTAGTAGCATGGAAATCACTCCCTGATGTCTTAATAAGTGTCCTATTATCTTGTCACTTCTCCTTGTCAGTGTTTTCACATTTTGCTTTCCTCTCCAGTTCTGCGTAGAACCTCCTATATCCTTACCTTATTAATCCACCTAATTTTCAACATTCGTCTGTAGCACCACATCTCAAATGCTTCGATTCTCTTCTGTTCCGGTTTTCCTCGTAGTCCATGTTTCTCTACTGTACAATGCTGTGCTCCAAAATACATTCTCAGAAATTTCTTTCTCCAATTAAGGCCTATGTTTGATACTAGTAGATTTCTCTTGGCCAGGAATACCCTTTTCGCCGCTGCTAGTATGCTTTGTATGTCCTCCTTGCTCCGTCTGTCATAGGTTATTTTGCTACCAAGGTAGCAGAATTCCTAACTTCGTCTACGTACTGACAATCAATCATGATGTCAAGTTTCTAGCTGTTCCCATTTCTGCTACTTCTGATTACTTTCGTCTTTCTTCGATTTACTCTCAATGCTTATCCTGTACTCATTAGACTGTTCATTCCATTCGGCAGATCCTGTAATTCTTCTTAACTTTTACTGAGGACACCAAAGTCATCAGCGAATCTTTTCGTTTGGACCTCTACACTTTGAGTTTTATTTCCGCTCTTTAACCTACCTTTTATTTCTGTCATTGCTTGTTCGGTGTATAGATTGAACAGTGGGGTGAAAGACCACATCTCTCTCTTGCCCCCTTTTTAATCCGATCACTTCATTCTTGATCTTCTACTTCTATTGTTCCCTCTTCGTCCCTGTACAGATTGTGTATCACCCGCCTTTCCCCGTAGCTTACCTCTGTTTCTCTCAGAATTTCAAACATCTTGGGCCATTTTACACTGTCGAACACATTTTCCAGGTCGACAAATCCTATGAAAGTGTCTTTATTTTTCTTTAGTCTTATTTCCATTATTAACCGCAACGTCATAATTGTCTCTCTGGTGACTTTACCTTTCTCAAAGCCAGACCAATCGCCTTCTAGCACATCCTCTATTATCATTTCCATTCTGCTGTATATTATTCTTTTTAGAAAGTTGGCTGCATGAGCTGTTAAACTGTTTGTGCTATAATTCTCACACTTTCCAAAAATCAAATGACCTGTCGTCAATCTTATATATTCTACACACCAACGTGAATAGTCATTTTATTACCCCTTCCCCCAATTATTTTAGAAATTCTAATGGAATGTTATCTATCCCGTATGCCTTATTTGATCTTAAGTCCTCAAAAGCTCTCTAAATTCTGATTCTGGTACTGGACCCCGTATCTCTTCTAAATCGACTCCTGTTTTTTCTTCTACCACATCAGACAAATCTTTCCCCTCATTGAGGACATCAAAGTACTCTTTCCACCTATACTCTCTCTCCTCTGCATTTAACAGTGGAATTCCCGTTGCACTCTTAATGTTTGCACCCTTGCTTTTAATGTCACCGATCGTCATTTTCACTTCCTGTATGCTGAGTGAATCCTTCCGATACTCATCTCTTTTACGTTTTCTTCACGTTTTTCATGCAGCTATTTCGTCTTAGCTTCCCTGCAAGTCCTATTTATTTCATTCCTCAGCAACTTGTATTTCTGTATGCCTGAATCTCCGTCAACATTTTTGTACTTGCTTCTTTCATCGATTAGCCGAAGTATTTCATCTGTTACCCATGGTCATTTCGCAGTTACCTTCTTTATAACTATGTTTTTCTTTCCAACTTCTGAGTTTGCCCTTTTTAGAGATGTCCATTCCTCTTCAACTGTACTGCCTTCTGAGCTATTCCTTATTGCTGTATTTGTAGCCTTTAATGACGGCAAGCGTACGTTCTCATTCCTTAGTACTTCCGTACCCCACTTCTTTCTTCCTGACTAATATCTCAAACTTCAGCCTATTCTTCATGACTACTACATTATGATCAGAGTCTATATCGGCTCCAGGGTGCGCCTTACAATCCAGTACCTGATTTAGGAATCAATGCCTGACCATGATGTAATCTAACTGAAATCTCCCCTTATGACTCGGCCATTTCCAGGAATGCCTCCTCCTGTGAGTCGTGAACAGACTATTCGCTTTTATTAGCTGAAATTTACTACAGAGCTCAATTAGTCTTTCTTCTCTCTCATGCCTTGTCCCAGGTCCGTATTCTCCTGTGATCTTTTCTTCTACTCTTTCCCCTACAACTGCATACTAGTCCACCATGACTATTAAATTTTCATGTACTGGAAGGCTTTAGTTAGATTATATAATGTTAAGACAGAGATTTAGGAACCAGGTTTTAAACTGTAAAACATTTCCAATGGTAGATATGGATTCTGACCACACTCTATTGGTTATGAACTGTAGATTAAAACTGAAGAAACTGCAAAAAGGTGGTAATTTAAGGAGATGGGACCTGGATAAACTAAAAGAACCAGAGGTTCTAGAGAGTTTCAGGGAAAACATTAGGGATCGACTGACAAGAATGGGGGAAAGAAATACAGAAGAAGAAGGTTGAGTAACTTTGAGGGATGAAATAGGGAAGGCAGCAGAGGACCGAGTAGGTAAAAAGACAAGGGCTAATAGAAATCTTTGGGTAACAGATAAGATATTAAATTTAATTGATGAAAGGAGAAAATATAAAAATGAAGTACATGGAGCAGGCAGAAAGGAATATAAACGTCTCAAAAATGAGATCGACAGGAAGTGCAAAATGGCTAAGCAGCATGGCTAGAGGACAAATGTAACCACGTAGAGGTGTATATCACTAGGGGAAAGATAGATACTGCCTACAGGAAAATTAAAGAAAGCTTTGGAGAAAGAAAAGCTCTTGCTTGAACATCAAGAGCTCAGATGGAAACCCAGTTCTAAGCAAAGAAGGGAACGCAGAAAGGTGGAAGCAGTATATAGAGATTCCATACAAGGGCGATGTTCCTGAGGACAATATTATGGAAATGGAAGAGGATGTAGATTAAGATGAAATGGGAGATACGATACTGCGTGAAGAGTTTGACAGATCACTGAAAGACCTGAGTCGAAACAAGGCCCCAGTAGTAGACAACGTTCCATTAGAACTACTGACGGCCTTGGGAGAGCCAGTCCTGACAACACTCTACCATCTGGCGAGCAAGATGTATGAAACAGGCGATATACCCCCAGACTTAAAGAAGAATATAATAATTCCAATCACAAAGATAGCAGGTGTTGCCAGATGTGAAAATTACCGAATTATCAGTTTAATAAGCCACGGCTGCAAAATACTAACACAAATTCTTTACAGACGAATGGAAAAACTGGTAGAATCCGACGTCGGGGAACATCAGTTTGGATTCCGTAGAAATGATGGAACACGCGAGGCAATACTGACCTTACGACTTATCTTAGATAATAGATCAAGGATAGGAAAACCTACGTTTCTAGCGTTTGTAGACTGACAGAAAGCTTTTGACAATGTTGACTGGAATACTCTCTTTCAAATTCATAAGATGGCAGGGGTAAAATACAGGGAGCTGACGCCTACTTACAATTTGTACAGAAACCAGATGGCAGTCATAAGAGTCGAGGGGCATAAAAGGGAAGCAGTGGTTGGGAAGGGAGTGAGACAGGGTTGTAGCCTCTCCCCGATGTTATTCAATCTGTATATTGAGCAAGCAGTAAAGGAAACAAAAGAAAAATTAGAGTAGGAATTACAATCCATGGAGAAGAAACGAAAACTTTAAGGTTAGCCGAGGACATTGTAATCGAGACAGCAAAGGACCTGGAAGAACTGCTGAACGGAATGGACAGTGTCTTAAAATGAGGGTATAAGATGAACATCAACAAAAGCAAAACGAGGATAATGGAATGTAGTCGAATTAAATCGGGTGATGCTGCGGAATTAGATTAGGAATAGGGAATGAGACGCTTAAAGAAGTAAAGGAGTTTTGCTGTTTGGGGAGCAAAATTCCTGATAATGGTCGAAGTAGAGAGGATATTAAATGTAGACTGGCAATAGCAAGGAAAGCGTTTCTGAGAAAGAGAAATTTGTTAACATTGAGTATAGATTTAAGTGTCAGGAAGTCGTTTCTGAAAGTATTTGTATGGAGTGTAGTCATTTATGGAAGTGAAAAGTGGATTATAAATAGTTTAGACAAGAAGAGAATAGAACCCTTACAAATGTGGTGCTACAGAAGATTGCTGAAGATTAGCTGGGTAGATCACTTAACTATTGAGGAGGTATTGAATGGAATTAGGGAGAACAGAAATTTGTGGCACAACTTGACTAGAAGAAGAGATCGGTTTGTAGTACATATTCTGGGGCATCAAGGGATCACCAATTTAGTATTGGAGGGCAGCGAGGAGGGTAAAAATCGTAGTGGGAGACCAAGAAATGAATACACTAAACTGATTCAGAAGGATGGATGTTGCAGTAGGTACTGGGAGATGAAGAAGCTTTCACAGGATATAGTAGCATGGAGAGCTGCATCAAACCAGTCTCTGGACGGAAGACCACAACAACAGCGTCCCTTTACATACTGCATTACCCTTTCAATATCCTCATTCTCTATCTCTTCATCTTCAGCTTGTGACATCGGCATGTATATCTGAATAATCGTTGTCGGTGTTGGTTAGGTGTCGATTTTGATAAAAACAACCCTGTCTCTGAATAGTTCACATTCACACACACTCTGCCCTACCTTCCTATCCATAACATATCCTACTCCCACTATACCGTTTTCTGCTCTTGTTCATTATACCCTGTACTCCTCTGGTAAGAAATCCTTGTCTTCTTTCCATTTCACGTCACTGACCCTTACTAGATTGAACCTTTGCATTTTCCTTTTCAGATTTTCTAGCTTCCCTGCCACGTTCAAGCTTCTGACATTCCACGACCCGACTCGCAGTACGTTATCCTTTCCTTGATTATTCAATCTTTTTGTCATTGTCGCCTCCCCTTTGGCAGTCCCCTCCCGGTAACCTGAATGGGGAACTATTCAGAAATTGTTTTGCCAATGGAGAATTCATCATGACGCTTTTTCAGTTGTATGCCACATGTCCTGTGGAGGCATCTTATGTGCCTTTAATGCAGTGTAGAGTAAGACAGAGATTGGAATACATCCAGCAAATAACTGAGGACGTAAGTTGCAAGTGCTACTCTGAGATGAAGAGGTTGGCACAGGAGAGGAGTTCGTGGCGGGCCTCTTCAAACCAGACAGAAGACTGATGACCCAAAAAAAAAGTTGCAATGATTTCCATTGCTTTCTGCATCCTCATGCTATTGATCATAGCTGATTATTTCGCCTTTAAGGACAGTTTCCTATCCAAGGACATGAGAGTGTGCTGAACTTCCATCCGTTCCTCCGCCCTCTTTGACAATAGCGTTGGCAGAATGAGGGTGATTTGTTATGCCGGAAGTTTTGGGCTGCCAATGCTGATTACTAATCAAAAGTTAAGAGCCGGTAGGTTGCGAACTCGGGATGAAGGACGTTTTGATTCCTCATCAAAGACGCTACTCTGACACTAAGGTTACAGTGGATATCGACGTCAATCACTGAATGTACTTGGAAATTATACAGATGTACAACACACAGTTCAGGAGACATGGCGTTTTATACATGGTAGTTCCAGTCTTTAAAGAATCGGGGATGGGGGTTTACCGATCAACTCTAAAGCAAAACTCTGCCGTCCGATTGTGTGCCGGCCCCTATAAATCTCCACTCACAGCTCACGATTTGTTATTCCTTCTGTACCTCTATGCCGCAATACTATTTTGTGAATGAAAACCAATGGTTTTGTGGAACTTGCTGGACAGCCGTTGGTTGGTGATGGTTAGCTTTTTCTGGTGTCGGTGCGTCAAGCAAGAAACGTCGAAGGTCTAGAGAAGAGGTAGGTAAACTTATTATTGAACAGGGTCAAACAGCAGCAGTATGACAGTTCAAGTTTCTTTTGGAGAGCCAATTTTGTTAAACGTAAACTATGGAAGTAGATGTATTGTTATTAACTTAATTAGTGTACTCCTAAGCTGGCCTTTGATAAAAACTATTCTCAGTCTGACTGAGGTACTTTCGCTGAGGTCGATCCCTTCTAACTCTCGCATCAACGGACGCCTTGTACACCTCTTTGGCCTACCTCCTTTCGTTCATCCTCTCTAATATGTCCAAACCATCTCAGTATAGTATACTCAGTACTCGACAGCACATCTTCTTTAGCTCCACAATGTTCCCTAAAAATAAATTAATAGACTTCACTGTTTAAGAAATTTGATGTCATATTTGATAACGATACTATTTATTGATAAAATTAAATTGTAAGGTATCCATAAAGTTAAATCATAACAATGACTGGGTAATGCTAATGTGACCAATGGCCTGGAATCTCCTTGGAAACTTCGCGGAAGTCAATTTAGTATGTCGTTCTCAATTTCAGGCATAATTCGATGTCCAAATCAATAAGACGATTTCTCAGTTTACTCTTGATAAGGCTTATACTAGAAAATGATTGGTCGCACACGCTAGTAAGGAAAGAACAGCAAATGCTAGTCTTTTCAACTCACTGTACAATTCAAAAACACAAAAGGTGTTACAAATCAACGTATCTTCCTCCCCCTGGTCTTTCAAAGCAGTCCACTTGTTCTGTAAAAGAAGCCCAAATTTGTTTTCCTGCAGCATTTCTATATCAGGACAAAAAGGTTCAAACTTCGAGTTTCAGGTTTTTTTAATAGCACAATTGTATTTCCAAGTTTCCAGTATCAATAATAAAGGGAAAAAAATTAATTCCGCTACCGTAGCATTAAGACGTTTCTTAAGAAATGCTTAAGTCACTTTACTGTTTCTTAATTCCAGAAATTTGTTGAGAAAAGCAGCCCTCACATTTAAAAAGTGTTGTTTTGAAATTTCAGTATCCCATTTCATTTCTTGGCAATATTTCAACAGGGTTGGAAAGTTAATCAAAGTTTCGCTTTCAAATCTTGAGCAAAAAGAGATAATTTGTTTCCGAATGAAATCTTCTAACATCGAAACAGTTATTTCCTTTCCCCTGTACGTTACGATTAAGCTGATAGAGATAAGGTGCAACGTCTGTAGTGAAATAAAATTCTTGAATCCAATGATCGTTCGTTATTTCTGGATAGTCAACACTCTTCTCAAGGAGAAATGCTTGCATGTCTGTTAACAAGGAAGTGAAACGTTTTAAAACTTTCCTTTTGATAACCAACGTATCTTGTTACAACGCAGAAGATCTACGTATTCATTATCCAATTCAGTTACAAATTCTGTAAATTGGCGATCATTAAGATGTTCGATTATAACTGAATTGATAATTTGAATCACCAATACCATAACTTTGCAAATTTCTTCTGGGAATATTTGCGCCAGGGTGCTTTTTGGGGCTTAGTATGATTTTTTTTTTTTTTTTAGCAGCATACCCTTTCTTCATCTGTTGGAATTGGGACAATTTTATCGAGTTGACTATGATTTTCTTCAATGTACTCAATTACAGCTTTTGCTATACCCTCTCCATGAAGTTGACCTTTGGGTGGCAATGATCGGTAGAGTTCTTGTCTAGGACCTTCAGATGAAGTAAATCTTACAAGAAGTGAGACTTCTGCTGTATCATTTTTGTCACAAGACTCGTCCAGTGCTATTGAGAAGGCTGAAACCAATTTAAGTGCTTCGACTTGCTGGTTGGCTCTGAGAGGAGCCTTCTGTAAGACCAATCATAATGGTTTGACTCATACCTGTGATATACGATGTACAATTACACAGGAAATCAGCGATCAAGGTCGATGATTATTTGGCCACCTCGAAGTGACTGTTCTTTAGCACCACCCGGGAGACTAGTGTAGCTTATGATGGTATGATACGGACGCGAACAGCCATTGACTGCGCTGTTACTGAAACTGTTTTATGGGAACGGCAATAATTACAGTGCTGCACTAGAGAAGAGTATCGCCGACTGGAAGGTCCGAGGGGAAGCTCGATGTCATTAAATGGTTTAAAGAAGAGGGTAATGCAATTCGAAGACACGGGTGCACTTGGTGTCGCACCTAGAAGAGGAAGGTATTCTGTACCGGTGGAATTTATTGATGAGGTTACTCTCTCTGTAACTGACCATGCATCGCTTTCCTGGGTGGTGCTAGTGCTCGTACTGTGTCAGGAAAATTGTCCATCTCATTGTCAACATTACAGAGGTTTACTGTTTGTATTACACTGGTAGTTGTACAACATCCACACGGTGCAGCAACTGAAACCTCACGATCCGCGGCAACATTCTGAATTTGCTCTTCTGTTTCTGGCAAGGACAGAAATTGATTACAAGTGGCCAGGCAATACTCTATAACAAGGCAAAGTTTACGCAGTAGAGTGCAATGAATACAAAGAACGGAACTGCGGAATTTGGGGTACTGTTAAATCGCGTGTTGTGCACGAAGAGCCATTGCTCAAATGCTTCGTCAGTCCCCTAGAACTTAGAACTACTTAAATGTAACTAACCTAAGGACATCACACACATCCATGCCCGAGGCAGGATTCGAACCTGCGACAGTAGCAGCAGAGCGGTTCCGGACTGAAGCACCTAGAACCGGAAGAGCCATTGCACTCGCCCTATGCGACTGTGTTGTAAGAATTCACAAGCACCTTTACTCTCTGTCCGTTCTTCTTTGAACACGGTATACGCAGAGGAGTTGTCAGGTGTACTTTGTGATGACCTCAACGCACAGGAAAAATAATTATCAAAATCTGATCTGTGAAGTCATCCAAAATTCTAGTTGGAAAACCACACTCTTTGTTATACTTCCCAATTGGTCACGATCCCACTTTGTTTATGAACTGAAAACTCTAATATTCACGAGAAACTGCTCTGAAATTAACCTGAACCGACAAAATTGTGTGTATATTCTCTGAAACTTCAAAGACATCTAAGGCAATATCTGAAAGGAATTAGAAAAAGTGACAAAATTTCGTGAATCAGACACAATACTGTTAATAATTGCATGAACTCTGGGGAGGGGGGGGGGGGGGGTTCACCATACATCTACCCACTTTTGAGTATAACCAGTGTCTCTTAATACTACGACTCGTAGCAATACAATATCAAAAACTTTTATTATTGGGTAAACAGTCCCTACATGATTTGACAGCTGACATTTATAATTCACGCTCACGTCAGAAAATGCACCAATACGGGAATAGCGGCCTTTACGTTATTGGTCAGAACGCAAGCAATTATGGCGGTCGCCGTAATTTTCGCGCGACGCCATATTTCGCGACAAAATACTCTTATTAGTCACTGTCATACATCTAGTCTCATAACAATACATAAAACTACATAAGATAACCACAATAATTTTGACATGCAAGGAGAATTAGTTCTAATGAGTGAAAGAAGTTTATATTTACTGGTGTTTCAACTACGACTACCAGGCATCTTTTAATTCACTGATTGTAATTTTATTTTCGTTAGCAGAAAGCAAAAATAAACTAAACAAAGAATTTATTTGAATAGAGTCTGTAATTCTTATACTTTTAATAGAGAAAGAAAGTTTCTAGGTCAGGGGATTGCGTTCGGTGAAATCTCTTAATTTTTTGTTGCATACGAAGCGTTGCGTTGGGCAGCACGATGTCGGCGGGTTACGATGATGAGAGCAGGATACAGGCAGTTCCGCTGGTTAATCTTCTCCGGCGAAATGCAAATAAAGTTCCGACACAGCTGTATCATTAACCGCGTGGTGATTAACGAACCACAGGACGCCAGTATACGAACGTTGTTGACATGGCCTCTCTTTCAAAGTACATTACGTAGACATCGCTCGTTTTTACACTTTATTCATTGTCCGTGACGCTATTGTCCATAATTACGCAGTTCGTCACATTCATATAATCTTAGCCATAAATACACAGTTCATAGAATTGTTCTTATATGTGAAGCACACCGTAAACAATGTCCACTCTGTTCTCGCATTTCAAACTTCGACAACGTCACTGAAAGTCATTTATATTGCACAGTTAAGTCTTCACTTTCATGGCTTGATAGAATGTGATAGACAACAGTTCCACCATCCAAAACCAATACCAGCAAAGGTCATTCGCATAAAAGTACTGCTCGTGTCGGCCACAACAAAGTATTTTTAGCGGCACTTTCACAGTCCGCTTTATTTGCTCTTAAAGTTCGCTGGCGATGGCATTACATACCGCATTGGTAAAAAGAATTAACAATCTGATAGTTCGGTATCACTGTCCATACAGTTACGTATGCTTTTCATAAAACACAGTACTATTTTTCCGCACACGCTTCATAGGCACTCCATCCACTATCCCCTCTACTACACAACAACCTTTCGAGTATCGATATCACTATCGCTGTCCCATGTTTATAGATGTTATATCGTTATGTTATCGTAAATTACATAAATCCTCATAAATGTTATTGAGTGCAATTTTTTCACATTTAGTAATGTTCCAAAAGAGAACTTTACAAACTTCACCACAGGTGCAAAGCAAGAAACATATTTATCCATTGGCAAACGAAATAATCACAATTACATCTTTACATTTAAAAACCACAGTAGAATGTTACATAATCACAATTAGAAATGCCCATATAAACAAAAGAAAAAGAATAGAAACGTAAAGAAAATCACGAAAAAAAGTTTTATATGCGTAATTGGCAATGCCTTCACAACCTTGACGTCTGCACATTATCAAGACCTCGTTCTGCAATGTGTGATTCTTGATTTACAAAAGCGCAACTATGTGGAAACTAGTTTTCATGTAAGATGGGGCAACACTTAATGTCACCCGCCCATCGAAAGATCTGTTTAATGCTACCTTAAACGAACGTGTTATCTCCAGGGGTTTTCCAGATGCATTGCCTATATGATCACCTGATCGGAATTCGTGTAACTTTCGGCTCCTGGGATATCTAAAATAACGCGTTTATCAGGGACACTTTCGGTCTCTACCTGATCTGGTGGCCAGTATGCACGAACACGTTGTACACATTCCACCGGAACTGCTGGGAGCAACTGTTGATCAAATCATTTAACGGATGCGACCTGCCCACGGCTTGTTCTTAATCCATTGCACATGGAAACATTTCTGTACATCTTTCTTGCATTCATAGCGTCAGATTTGCACTTGGTGGCCAAAATTAGAACTTTTTTTACAGTGCAAATCGGTTCCGCATTAATGCATTACCATATCTACCAAGGTCTGCTGTCATACTGTAATTACAGCTACTTCTGTGACTTGCTGCACTTTAAATATAACCGCCCGGCACCTCAGACCTAATGCCAAATGACATTTGTGGGACCACATCGATCACGTAGCGTTCAAAAAACCCAGTGAGAAGCACAATAGACAGCATGACTGCACCATATACCTGTGGAGACTCAAGGCCAGATTCGTAGCACTACGAGTGCGCCTAGCTTCCACGAGTTCTGTAGACAATGGTTACTGCACATGGTAAAAGATAAATGTGTTTCAACAGTGAATGTAGTAGCTGGACTACGATCACAGTGCAGCACTAAGAGCTAACGGATAATTGTTCTTACTTAAACTCCAGATACTTTCCTTCATTTCTCGCTTCCGTTGGTGAATTATTCAACGGAACTGAATATTACCTGTTAAATTTAGGCTAAACGAATTTTAAGTACTAAAATCATGTTTCCAACGATTATAATATCACATTGTTAAGCAATGAGAGAATTTCTTTGCTAAATGGGTAGTTGCTTCAGCTCGAGGAACTAAGGTTACAGCTGAATATTCCTCATTATCCCATTCAGAAATTTTGGTTTCCTTTTTTACAATTCGCTCAAACGTAATAGTTCACCTAAATTATATTACAGGATTGCTATCACTGTTACAATTTGAATAAATTATCCATATAGTTTTCCAGGAGTGAACAAAAATTCTGGTTTTCAGTATCATGCGAGTCTTAGTCTGACAGGATACATGGTGAATAATGATTAACAATATTCCTTTATACAGTTATGCCACACTCATTGTTGCTGACAATGGTCTCTGTTCATATCTGTAATCAAATCTGACACCAGCACTAATCTCATATGTTTGTGGAAAATAGTAAACCAACTGGAACCTGCACAATAGATACCACAGACGGCATCGCTGATGTACGTAGAACCGTATTTCTCGACATAGACTCAATTCTGGCTTCTGTTCAAGTGCACTTCACGATCTGTGAAATAGATAACAGCCGTTCAAGGATTCATTGGACCTGCACATCGCGAACACCGAAATTCAATATCTGTGCTTCATATTAGAACTGCCTTGCGTCTCAGTGCTGTAAAGACCATGTTTGTTAAGCTTCACTGCAGATATGCATCATGAGTTATGTAAGCGTGACGTCTACACAACTTTTTTTCTACCGACATCCTCTGATCGAAAAAAAAAGGCAAGAGATATAGAAGTAAACCAACCACTACCTACATTCGTGATTACATTGTACATCAAGAAATATATGTAACAGTATAATTAAAAGTGACAGAATCGATTATTAACACGACACTTGGTTGTAAAAGTAGAATTTATGGCATTCTTCAGCCACGTAAGACGATTAGAGGAACTCAACGAGATTGTGAAATTCAACGTCCTCTCAACCTCAGGTGCAGGTTGCGTAAGAACACCGTCCCACGTAAATTAAAAAAGTCGAATGAGTAACTTCTTGCAACAATGATTCCACATGAACGAAGTTTTGTTCAGGTATTATACACTACTGGCCATTAAAACTGCTACACCACGAAGATGATATGCTACAGACGCCAAATTTAACCGAGAGGAAGAAGATGCTGTGATATGCAAATGATTAGATTTTCAGAGAATTCACAGTCTTGCGCTGGTGGCGACACCCGCAACATGCTGACATGAATAAAGTTTCCAACCGATTTCTCATACAGCAGTTGACGGGCGTTGCCTGCTCAAACATTGTTGTGATGCCTCGTGTAAGGAGGAGAAATGCGTACCATCACGTTTACGACTTTGATAAAGGTCGGATTGTAGCCTATCGCGATTGCGGTTTATCGTATCGCGAAATTGCTGCTCTCATTGGTCGAGATCCAATGACTGTTAGCAGAATATGGAATCAGTGGGTTCAGGAGGGTACTACGGAACGCCGTGCTGGATCCCAACGGCCTCGTATCACTAGCAGTCGAGATGACAGGCATCTTATCCGCATGGCTGTAACGGATCATGCAGCTACGTTTCGACCCCTGAGTCAACAGAAGGGGAAGTTATCAAGACAACAACCATCTGCACCAACAGTTTGCTGCAGCATGGACTATCAGCTCAGATACCATGGCTGCGGTTACCCTTGACGCTGCATCACAGACAGGAGTGCTTGCGATAGTGTGTACTCAACGACGAACCTGGGTTCACGAGTGCTAAAACGTCATTTTATTCGGATGAATCCAGGTTCTGTTTGCAACATCATTATGGTCGCATACGTGTTTGGTGACATCGCGGTGAACGCACATTGGACGTGTGTATTCGTCATCCCCATACTGGCGTATCACCCGCTGTGGTTGTATGGGGTGCCATTGGTTAGACGTCTCGATCACCTCTTGTTCGCATTGGCGGCACTTTGAACAGTGAACGTTACATCTCAGATATGGCTCTACCCTCCATTCGATCCCTGCGAAACCCTACATTTCAGCAGGATAATGCACGACTGCATATTGCAGATCATGTACATGTTCGACTGCTGCCCTGGCCAGCACATTCTCCATATCTCTCACCAACTGAAAACGTCTGGTCAATGGTGGCCGAGCAACTGGCTCGCCACAATACATCAGTCACTACTCTTAATGAACTGTGGTATCGTGTCGAAGCTGCATGGGCAACCGTACCTGTACACGCCATCCAAGCTCTGTTTGACTCAATGCCCAGGCGTATCAAGGCCGTTACTACTGCCAGAGGTGGTTGTTCTCGGTACTGATTTCTCAGGATCTATGCACCCAAATTGCGTGAAAATGTAATCACATGTCAGTTCTAGTATAATATATTTGTCCAATGAATACCCATTTATGATCTACATTTCTTCTTGGTGTAACAATTTTAATGGCCAGTAGTGTAGGTGTAGTAGCTTTATTCATTCGTAGCTACTGGACATGTTTTGGTATTATAGTACAAGAATAAAAGAAAGAACTAATTCACATATCAGTAGGAACCATCCCAGCCGAAGTAATTTCGGGAACATCGGAAAACCTAAATCATGATGGCCGGATGGTTATTGGATCCTCCTGAATACAAGGCCAGCCTGTTAAAATCAGTGCTGCCTCATTCGGTTCATCCGTAGTGTTTTATAAAGAAGTTATTTACAACGAAAAGACCTAGTGCTAGACGTTTCGTTCATTTGTCACCTCCGGGCACTGCAAATACGAGGTCGTTCAATAAGTAATACTCCACATTTTTTCTCATAACATTTTTATTGTTAAGAGTCCGAATTTGGTGACAATATACATCATCATGTCGTGTGCATGTCCTATTTTTCTACGTAGTCTCCATCACCTTCTACGGCCGTACGCCAGCGTTGTGGAACAGCATGTATTCCCTGCTGGTGAAAGGTCTTTTCCTGTTTTCACTGCAAGACTGACGCTCTCGTCATCTTCAAAGTGTGTTCTCCGCAGAGAATCTTTAAGGGGCCAAAGAAATGGAAATCCGAGGGTGCCAGGTCTGGATTGTAGGATGGATGAGGCAATGATGTCCAACCTAATTTGGCAGTGTGTTCCCGGGTTCTCACACTTGTGTGTGCGCGTGCATTTTCGTGTTGCAGAAAGATTTCTACTGGATTCTTGTCCGATCGAACACGACGGAAACGGTTCTTGAGTTTATTCAGAGCTTTCATGTTTGTCTTCAAATCGATGGTTGACCCTGTTGGCATCACATCCCCGAGAATGACGCCATCACAGTCCCAGAAGACTGCCACCATAACTTTTCCGGCAGACGTAATGAGGATGACACCATTCCATGGGCTGCCTTTGTGTTTCCGGAGCAAAGTGCACCCAGCTTTCGTCCCCAGTAACGGTCCATGATAAAAGGCCTCTCCGTCGGTCTCAAAACGCCCCAACAATTCAGATGAAAAGGTCTTTCTTCGAATCTTGTAGTCCGCTGTGAGCATTCATGGAACGCTTTGAATATCAGAAAGTCTCGATCTTTGAAGACGCACTTCCAATGCTGACCAACAACTGTAGGGCCAATGGTCGAGTTGTGATGCGCCGGTCGGCACTAATAATGGCATCCGCACGATTCAGCACGTCTGGAGGAGTGGCTGTGACAGGACATCCCGAGTGTGGCTGATCACGGAGCTCGGTTACTACATTTCCTGAGGCTGTAGCTTTCTTTACCCATCACCCAACTGTACTCCTATCAACTGCAGCCTCGCCATATGTTGCACAAAAAACGTTTACGGATGTTCACCACGTTTTCTTTTTCTGCACACAAGAATTCAACAACAGCACGCTGATTGTAACGTGAGTCGTATGTAGACGCCATTTTGACGCTGTACTACGGCTCTGCCATCTGCCAGAACGGTTCGAAAATCCACCGGCTCACTGAACAAACACCAGATGTGAAGCACCAACAAGGACGTTTGTCTACGTACATTAATGGCTTTTTAAAAAAATCTGGGGCACTACTTATTGAACGACCCTCGTACTACACAAGTCACTTCATAACGTGACATCACATACTGTCAGCTGATGTCAGGACCATAGCAACGATGCCTCGTTTCCATTTTGTTTACCGCAGTCTCTCATTCGTTAGCTTGAAGAACTGAGCCATAACGAGCGAGATGTTGAGATGCTGAGCTCAGAAAGAGGATAAGGTGTTCGTATTATACACTGCATAGCTTTGGGACTAAGTCTTTCCAGAAAAGAAAAAAGAAGGAAAAAGCACAGTGCAAAAGTGTTATACGCAATAATATACGTTTTATTACCGTTATTATTATTTAAATCTGTTACATTCCACAAAACCCCAACTTTATGTTATTTAAGTAATCCTGCAATGCATAAGATGTAATTCTGAATAGGTACTTTTAACTGACTTTTTAATCAAGTTTATTTCAGTAATGTCTTTAATCTACTTCGGTAATTTACTTTACAGTTTTATTTCTTGGTAAAAAATGTTGTTATGAGTTTTATTCTTATTCTTCCTTGATACATATCTGACTGTAAAAACTCTGATTTAGGCGTAGGAGCACTGATGGGGAAGAACATTCAAATGTTGCAGACGTAACGCACATAATGGTTCATGGTTACTTCTAACCACGTCGTAGTGGAGGCACCTGAAATACACTTACTAGGAATATACTCTGCTACATTTTTGTGTTTCGCGTTTCTTTGTTCACAGAGTTCATCGCCGTCGATTCCCGAGGTCATATGAAACGGGAATCGTCGAACTTTTTAATACCATTTTTTTCCACAGAACGCCTTTTCAGCGCTATTTTGTTCTTGTTACTCTGTTCCAGGCCCCGAGACTTATTCCAAGCGACAGAGCATGGAAAAAAGTTTAAAACATTCATAACTAGATGGCGTGCGGTCTTTGTGCCAAACAGGGCTTCCCTCTGCAGTTCCATCTGCCATGCATCAAGGTCTCCTCCATTTCGATGCTGCACACTTTGCGTGGTTGGCGGAGTGCACGTGGGCTTCTTTTGTATCAAAAGAGTTTCAAAGAGATTGAAAAGAGTAGGAGAAGTGAACAGACAAAATATGTGTGAGTGTGTACAATATTATGAACAATAGTTCTTCCGTAGAAAAATTTACGAGCATACTTTCCTGCTAAAACTTTACACTGATGCCAAATGGGCCCAGTCGTCACACAGCTGACTCTCATACGTTTATTGATGTGTTCGCTGCCAGATCTCCAAATACAGAAATTCGCGCAGATCGGATCTATGCACCTGGCTTCTCCGCTCCTGATGTAATATTCGTGACGTACTGGTTATACTGGCCAAAGAACACACCGCAAGTGGCGACTTGTAGTGATTTTAAGTTCGTGAATATGTCTGAACTTAAAGCTGACGGACAACGATAGAGAAAAGTTTCGGCATATTATTGAAGTATCTGATTTCACCGTTAGCCTTAATAATTGATGCGATAGTCAAACATCTCTGAAAAGAGTAACACTACGGATGAAACCTGCACCGTGGCTTACAGACCGTCTCAAATACTTTGAGTGTCAGATACGCAGCACACAGGACATAAAAACGGGACCTGGCTTCTGACAATCATCTCACCTACAAGCAACTACGCAATCGAGTTAGGCAGTCTGTGAGAAATGCAAAACTGAAGTAAGCCACCGCGCTAATAGAGGACTTGCACAGGCCCGCCGTGTTGTGGAAAAATCTACGAGATCCAGGAATAGGCAAAACTAAACCTACAGCTGATCCATTAGTTCCTTTTAAAAACCTAAATGACTGTTTCGCCACGCTAAAATCTTTACCTGACAGATGCATAAGGCCGCAAACCATCGACTTACTTTAAGTATCAGTGGTTGGTACTATAGAAAAAAAATTTTCTGCAGCCCTTAAGCCCTAACACGGTCAAGAAATCTGTTGCGCGTGTTCGTTCGGCAGTCGCAGGACATGATAATACACTGCGTGACAACTGCTAAGGAACAACTGCCAGTTTCTACGAAATAAAACACAATTTCTAAGGAACATATAACCAGTTATAGTAAAAGGAAATGTAGAGAGCGGCACGTATTAACTGCAACGAAGCATGTGCAATAACGCTCTATATCCATTCCGCAGTTCATGCAGTACTGTAATTGACGAAGGTTGTTGTGGTACAACAGCATATCTACAAGACATCACTTGAGTACTTGTGATCGTGGACAAGCAAGTGGACGGCTCAAAGCCGGTCAATGTGTCACTAATGTGGCCACAGTAAAGGTGATACCCAGGAAACAAGTTCAGGGTAGGAAAGGATCAAACAACACGTGGAAGGGAGGCCCATCAGATAGCTCGTCGTTTTCACCAAATTAACATTTATTTAAGAAAAACATACCGATCAATTAAATTCCAGATTAATAACAACATGAAAACTATCAGGATTATAGTGACATGTAAAGTGACAAACTACTGAAATTTACCAATATAAGAAAAAGGCAAAAGTATTCAGTAAACAGAAACCATCTGTGATTATAACAGTAAGAAAGAAATTTGAATCGTAATTTACAAAGCTCATGAGTTAATTCTCCAAACTCCACAGCCTACAACCATGGCGGCAGTCGCTCAACCAAGGTATACCTCCAAGAAACAGGAATACTACTCAACTTTTTAAAGATGGTATCTGTTCCCGAAAGAACAGATACAATTGACGACGGTGCAGCTTCTCTAGAATGAAATGATAATTAAATCGAAACCCTTAGCTGCCGACAGGTGCTGCTGATATACAACAACGGGGACAGCTGAAAATGTGTGCCCCGGCCGGGACTCGAATCCGGAATCTCCTGCTTACATGGCAGGTGCTCTTTCCATCTGAGCCACCGAGGGCACAGAGGATAGTGAGACTGCACGGACTTATTCCTTGCACGCTTCCCGTGAGACCCACATTCCCAACTGTCCACAACCTACATTCTTGGTATTCCTAATAGATATTTGCCCATTCACTCATTACTCGCGCCAGACTATGCTGACGAGTCTCGTAAGAGTTCGAGCAAAGCGTGCGCATTCGCACAGGAGGAGGTCAATGGCCGGGTAGCCATTAACTATATGAAGATGGTTCCTGTTACCTTAGAGATACCACTTTCATATAGTTAAAGACAACGCGGTCATTGATCTCCTCCTGTGCGAATGCGCTCTCCGGTGATAAATACTTGTGTAAGATACATTTGTGACGTACTCTATTTCGACTGTATCACTCCCGCCTACGAACAATTATCATGCCTGAGTAGAGACTATCATACTTTATGTTTACTATATCGTCTTCTCAGTCACTGTGCTCCCTCTTATTTACCTTTAACTCTTACACTATTATCTGAACAGCTCAGCAAAAATACACGTTCACAACAAAGCAAAATCCGCTCTGTACTTTCATATAAAACTGCCTTGTTCTCAAAATCATTTTCGTATCAGAAACCCTACTTTCGAACAATCTGCCTCAAAGAAACCAAACTCATTGCAAAATTAAGAGCCCACATTCTATCACAACAGCCGTCTCTCACATATAAGAGTCTGCAGCTCCCTCTCGTCGCTCCCCTTCCCCCATAACTTTCTCTTCCCCATGTTGACAGACTTCTTTATTTAAAATCTTTTCCTTCCTAACAGCCACAGGCACTGTCATTTCAATCTCCTTTTTCTTTACTCTTTGTGCTTCTATAGCATTAAATGTGTACTTAATATGCTAAACCAGTCCATATCATTCTTAATGCTCTTCAGTGTAATTATTATTATCATTATTAGTGCCAAATTTTATGATTATGATGATGATGATGATTATTATTATTATTATTATTATTATTATTATTATTATTTCTCTTTCCTGTCTCAGATGTTATGTCTGGTTAAAAATGGAAAGTGACGCGGATCTTGATGAAGCGTGACTTCCTCTTAACTATATGGTATATGTTACATTACATTTAGGAACTTTCGGATAATTGAACATGTATCAATAATTACAGATTTCTGTAGTTGTATATATACGTTTGGATGTAGCTGTATTGTGTTAATGTACTGGTGGATATTGTGTGGTATGACTCCTGCAGTTGATAGTATAATTGGTACAATGTCAACTTTAACCTGATGCCACATGTCCTTGACTTCCTCAGCCAGTTGGATGTATTTTTCAATTTCTTCTCCTGTTTTCTTCTGTATATTTATTGTATTGGGTATGGATATTTCGATTAGTTGTGTTAATTTCTTCTTTTTATTGGTGAGTATGGTGTCAGGTTTGTTGTGTGGTGTTGTTTTATCTGTTGTAATGGTTCTGTTCCAGTGTAATTTGTATTCATAATTCTCCAGTACATTTTGTGGTGCATACTTGTATGTGGTAACGTGTTGTTTCATTAGTTTATGTTGTATGGCAAGTTGTGGATGTATTATTTTTGCTACATTGTCGTGTCTTCTGGTGTATTCTGTATTTGCTAGTATTGTACATCTGCTTGTGATGTCTACATCTACATGACTACATCTACATGACTACTCTGCAATTCACATTTAAGTGCTTGGCAGAGGGTTCATCGAACCACAATCATACTATCTCGCTACTATTCCACTCCCGAACAGCGAGCGGGAAAAACGAACACCTAAACCTTTCTGTTCGAGCTCTGATTTCTCTTATTTTATTTTGATGATCATTCCTACCTATGTAGGTTGGGCTCAACAAAATATTTTCGCATTCGGAAGAGAAAGTTGGTGACTGAAATTTCGTAAAAAGGTCTCGCCGCGACGAAAAACGTCTATGCTGTAATGACTTCCATCCCAACTCGTGTATCATATCTGCCACACTCTCTCCCCTATAACGCGATAATACAAAACGAGCTGCCCTTCTTTGCACCCTCTCGATGTCCTCCGTCAATCCCACCTGGTAAGGATCCCACACCGCGCAGCAATATTCTAACAGAGGACGAACGAGTGTAGTGTAAGCTGTCTCTTTAGTGGACTTGTTGCATCTTCTAAGTGTCCTGCCAATGAAACGCAACCTTTGGCTCGCCTTCCCGACAATATTATCTATGTGGTCCTTCCAACTGAAGTTGTTTGTAATTTTAACACCCAGGTACTTAGTTGAATTGACAGCCTTGAAAATTGTACTATTTATCGAGTAATCGAATTCCAACGGATTTCTTTTGGAACTCATGTGGATCATCTCACACTTTTCGTTATTTAGCGTCAACTGCCACCTGACACACCATACAGCAATCTTTTCTAAATCGCTTTGCAGCTGATACTGGTCTTCGGATGACCTTACTAGACGGTAAATTACAGCATCATCTGCGAACAACCTAAGAGAACTGCTCAGATTGTCACCCAGGTCATTTATATAGATCAAGAACAGTAGAGGTCCCAGGACGCTTCCCTGGGGAACACCTGATATCACTTCAGTTTTACTCGATGATTTGCCGTCTATTACTACGAACTGCGACCTTCCTGACAGGAAATCACGAATCCAGTCGCACAACTGAGACGATACCCCATAGCTCCGCAGCTTGATTAGAAGTAGCTTATGAGGAACGGTGTCAAAAGCTTTCCGGAAATCTAGAAATACGGAATCAACTTGAGATCCCCTGTCGATAGCGGCCATTACTTCGTGCGAATAAAGAGCTAGCTGCGATGTTTTCTGAAGCCATGCTGATTACGTGTCAAAAGATCGTTCCCTTCGAGGTGATTCATAATGTTTGAATACAGTATATGCTCCAAAACCCTACTGCAAACCGACGTCAATGATATAGGTCTGTAGTTAAATGGATTACTCCTACTACCCTTCTTGAACACTGGTGCGACCTGCGCAATTTTCCAATCTGTAGGTACAGATCTATCGGTGAGCGAGCGGTTGTATATGAGTGCTAAGTAGGGAGCTATAGTATCAGCGTAATCTGAAAGGAACCTAATCGGTATACAATCTGGACCTGAAGACTTGCCCGTATCAAGCGATTTGAGTTGCTTCGCAACCCCTAAGGTGTCTACTTCTAAGAAACTCATCCTAGCAGATGTTCGTGTTTCAAATTCTGGAATATTCCATTCGTCTTCCCTGGTGAAGGAATTTCGGAAAACTGCGTTCAATAACTCCGCTTTAGCGGCGCAGTCGTCGATAACAGTACCATCGGCACTGCGCAGCGAAGGTATTGACGGCGTCTTGCCGCTTGTGTACTTTACATACGACCAGAATTTCTTCGGATTTTCTACCAAATTTCGAGTCAATGTTTCGTTGTGGATGTGATCTACAATTTCTATTTGTTGTTTGCAAAGTCTGCATTTATCTGTTGTGGTATTGGGATCTTTAGTAATATGCTTGCTGTAATATCTGGTGTTTATTATTTGATCTTGTACTGCAATCATGCATCCTTCCGTCTCACTGTATATATTGCCTTTTCTTAGCCATGTGTTGGATGCGTCTTGATCAATGTATGGCTGTGTTAGATGATATGGGTGCTTGCCATGTAGTGTTTTCTTTTTCCAATTTACTTTCTTCGTATCTGTTGATGTTATGTGATCTGAAGGGTTGTAGAAGTGGTTATGAAATTGCAGTGGTGTACCCGATGTATTTATATGAGTGATTGCTTTGTGAATTTTGCTAGTTTTTTGCTCGTTCTATAAAGAATTATCTTAAATTGTCTACCTGTCCATAATGTAGGTTTTTTATGTCGATAAATCCCTTTCCTCCTTCCTTTCTGCTTAATGCGAATCTTTCTGTTGCTGATTGTATGTGATGTATTCTATATTTTTGGCATTGTGATCGTGTAAGTGTATTGAGTGTTTCTAGGTCTGTATTACTCCATTTCACTACTCCAAATGAGTAGGTCAATATTGGTATAGAATAAGTATTTATAGCTTTTGTCTTGTTTCTTGCTGTCAATTCTGTTTTCAGTATTTTTGTTAGTCTTTGTGTATATTTTTCTTTTAGTTCTTCTTTAATATTTGTATTATCTATTCCAAGTTTTTGTCTGTTTTCTAGATATTTATAGGCATCTGTTTTTCCATCACTTCTATGCAGTCGCTGTGGTTAAGCAATATGTAATCTTCTTGTTTAGTGTGTTTTCCCTTGACTATGCTATTTTTCTTACATTTGTCTGTTCCAAAAGCCATATTTATATCAATGCTGAATACTTCTGTTGTCTTTAGTAATTGGTTGAGTTGTTGATTTGTTGCTGCCAGTACTTTTAGATCAACCATGTATAGCAAATGTGTGATTTTGTGTGGGTATGTTCCAGTAATATTGTATCCATAATTTGTATTATTTAGCATGTTGGAGAGTGGGTTCAGAGCAAGGCAGAACCAGAAAGGACATAATGAGTCTCCTTGGTATATTCCACGCTTAATCTGTATTGGCTGTCATGTGATGTTATTTGAATTTGTATGGATATTAAGTGTGGTTTTCCAATTTTTCATTACTATGTTTAGGAACTGTATCAATTTAGGATCTACTTTGTATATTTCCAATATTTGTAGGAACCATGAGTGGGGTACACTATCAAAAGCTTTTTGGTAATCAATGTATGCATAGTGTAGCGACCTTTGTTTAGTTTTAGCTTGATATACCTCTACATCTATTATCAGTTGCTCTTTACATCCTCGTGCTCCTTTGCAACAGCCTTTTTGTTCTTCATTTATAATTTTCTTCTGTGTTGTATGTGTCATTAATTTCTGTGTAATGACTGAAGTTAATATTTTGTATATTGTTGGTAGGCATGGTATTGGGCGATATTTCGCTGGGTTTGCTGTGCCTGCTTGATCTTTAGGTTTCAGATAAGTTATTCCATGTGTAAGTGTATCTGGGAATGTGTATGGGTCAGCACTGTAACTGTTAAATAATTTACTTAGATGTGAATGTGTTGAGGTGAACTTCTTTAGCCAGAAATTTGCTGTTTTATCTTCTCCAGGGGCTTTCCCATTTTTCGTAGAATTAATTGCTCAGGTGACTTCATGTTGCAAAATTATCTCTTCAGGCATTTGTGGTATCATCTTGTATGTGTCTGTTTCTGCTTGTGTCCACCGTGCATGTCTGTTATGTTGTACTGGGTTTAACCATATGTTGCTCCAGATGTGTTTCATGTCCGTTATTTTTGGTGTATTGTCTATTTAAATGTGTGTGTTATCTATTGTCTGATAAAATTTCTTTTGGTTTGTGTTGAATATTTGGTTTTGTTTCCCTCTATGTTCACTTTTTTTGTATCTTCTAAGTCGTATGGCCAGTGCTTGTAATTTCTGCTTCTTTTCATCTAATTGCTCTATCACTTCTTGTTGTGAGATTTTACGTAACCTTTTTTCGATTTTTGTCTGATATTTCATTTCTTATAAATTGTGTTAGCTGTCCGATGTCTTTTCTCAGTTTTTCTGTT
This sequence comes from Schistocerca gregaria, assembly GCF_023897955.1. Classification (NCBI taxonomy): domain Eukaryota; kingdom Metazoa; phylum Arthropoda; class Insecta; order Orthoptera; family Acrididae; genus Schistocerca; species Schistocerca gregaria. The sequence continues at coordinate 874,274,671 of NC_064922.1, forward strand.
CTGATCTGTAGCGTGTGTTGCCATGCTGGTTTTGTGGGTTTCTTCTGTGTGTTGGTTGGTTCTGATCTCTGCCTAGTGTGTATATTTAGTGTAGTGAGTGCTCCTATATAAACCAGTAGTTGTAACTCTTCCATAATTATGTTTTCATTTATTTTATTGTGTATGATTGTGTTGATAGTTGTTTTTGTTATTTTTACTTGTGGGCTATTTTGTGGTCTATGCAAGAATGGTCTAATGTCTGTATTTGTGTCTTTGTATCCTATATATGTTAACTGAAATTTTTCTTCTATATATAACATGTGTGTCACTTCGTGTTCTATTTGTGCTTGTTCTGGTGGCTGTCTTAAGATTTCGTTTTCCTCTGATTGTTTAATTGGTGTGTGTTGTTCTTTGTTTGTTTGCTCTGGGATGTTTGAGTCCATTATTGTATTTTCTTCTTCTTCTCATTGCACATAATTTTGTTCCAGTATTTGTTGTACTTGTTGTTTGATGTTTTCTAATTCTGTCTGGGGTATGCTGTTATTTTTGATTATTACACGGATCTGATCAGCTAGTCGTTGTTCTGTTAAAAATTTTAATTCTGGGTATCTGGTAATAAATGTTGTGTATATTTATGATCTGTATCCAGTTGTGTTGGTTCCTAAGTTTGTTGCTTGGTAATAACAGAACATGAGGTGCCTGTTAACTTCATCTGACCTTCTCATCCTCTGTCTTTGTTTTCCTTCTAGAGTGGTTGCAGGAAGCATATCCTGCAAAACACCTCTATTTGGATTTAAATCATTTGCCGTATGGCTAGCAGTGTCGTTACCATTGTGGACGGGCATAGGGTTCAAGCGTCGTCCCCGACCATGACAGCGCTTGTCCGAGGCTTCGTTAGTTCTGTCCTGAACCAACTAATCACACTAAAAGGGGGGTTAGCCCTATTAGTGCTTTGTTCTTTTCGTCGCCTTTTATGACTGGCAGAACATACTGGAGGCCTATTCTTTTCCCAGGCCTCCACGGGTATTATTATTATTATTATTATTATTATTATTATTATTATTATTATTATTGTTGTCAGTTATTATTATTATTCCTGTAAATGTTTTTGTAATATCTTTGTCATTTGTTGTTCCCGGTTAAGCGTAAGTGAGGGCTTTACGGCCCTAATCTGATCGGATTAAGTAACCGCTAAATAAATAAATAAAACCCATTTCTTCCAAAACAGGACAGAGAGTTCCATAGTGATCATTACAATATCTGATACCAAGAATGGAGTTCTGTCAGAAACAGAAGTCAGTACTAAAAGAAAGTTCTTACTAAACTATTTATTTTGTAAATTGTCTTATGGTCTGTTTTCAGCGATGACCTGAGCGACATCATACTGTGCTACCGGAATATCTTCTTTATTTTTACTTGCCAATAAGCTATGTACGGAAAGAGATGTATCTTTTTATTCTCATGATAAATGTGAGATTTGCCACTTAGAATGCTTGAGGTTTCCTCTCGTCATATTATTTTTTCAGCTTATTGCACAGGTGTTTTATTAATTTTCTTGTTCTGACGCTTATTCTTTTTTGAAAACATCTTGTTTGTCCAGGGATGGCATCTTGGGTCTGTCGCAGCTTTATCCCAATCCAGATTTGCTGGTATTTTACAGACTCCTCGTAGTGCCTTCACACCCACTGGCATAGTAGTACTGAGATGAGGCTCATACTTTCATAGTATGGAGCCATGACTATGGGTATTGGGTGACTTTCTGATACATCTCAATAGCATTAATAGAGGACTTCCGTTTACGACGGAGGAAAAGAGCAATGGACTACATAATTTCCAAAGTGTATCAGTAATCAAATGTGTGAAACAGACTGCGTAATCTTTCTTAATACAACATTGGGCCATAAAGTGTACAGAAAAACGACACACAAAGATCAATACCTCCATAAGGAATATAATCCATCGCCCAAATAAAAAGTGGTATGGTTAAAACGACGGTGGATAGGTGCAGCAAAATATGTGAGCCTGTTTATTTGAAAGAACAACTCAGACACAGTCGGCTTTTAAGGGAAATGGTTTGTTCAATAAAGAACTCAAACCGATGCTACAGCCATGACGGGGGAATTCCAGGACCAACGAGGAACAACGGCCACAATCGGCGAAGCTTTTCCTTCCTTTTTTCGACAAGATTGTTGAAGTTTTGTCCAAGCATTTGTTTTAAACTGTTAAAAAAAGGTTATGCTTGAAAACTGATGTACGTCATCCACTAATGGCGACTGGTGTGTCATCCACCACGGCGAGCGTGGTACCATCTTCTGAAAAACAGCAAACATACAAATGCGGTTTCTGAATGTGAAACAGACTGCGTAATCTTCCTTTATACACGGAATGCAGATGGTGTTCCTGTCACCTGATTTGTTACAGTTGCACTGAAATGGCGATCATTTGCATAAACAAGCATGTAGTAATTTTCATGGCAATTCGACGTTTATTACACACCGCCTTCAGTCTGTTGCAGTTTAACGGTCAGAGGTGTATTAACACTCGCTAAACGTGATATAAATTGAAATGTCCCTTTGAAAAGCGTGTTCCACTACGGTCGATTTGTTCAAAGAGGAGACTATCAAATAAAAATGATTGAGACTATCGTTTCAACCTAGACTACGTAGAGAAGCTAATCCAAAGGCAATACAAAGTTTTTAAACCTCGTTAAGGAACGAGAGTGGCAGGGTGTTTATAGTGCTGATAACATAGGTGACATATATAATGCTTTCCTCAACACATTTCTCATGTTATTTGAAATTTGCTATTCATTAAAAAGTTCTAAATAGGTTATCAGCACTAAAAGGCTGCCTTGGTGGCTGACTAGTGGGATAAGTATAATGTGTAGAAGAAAGTGGGAGTTATATCAAAGTAGTCACGATCGAGTTACAGTAGCCCATTACGAACAATACTATAAGGTGGTCAAAATGTTATTAGGAAGGCAAAGAGTATGTGGTACGAAAATAGAATAGCTAATTCACAGGGTAAAATTAAAACAAAACGGTCAGTCGTGAAGGAATTGTCTTTTCAGCTGCTTAAGGTCGAGGATATAAAGTAAGTACGTAGTAAAAATGTTTCTTTTACTAGTAAGTCTGCTATATGTACAGTATTTAACAGCCATTATCTGGAGAATTAAACAAAATCTTAGTTTCTAGAGGGAATCATACAGCTCTCTTGGAAAATGCATTTCCGAGTTTGGTATATGATGTGCTCCTGCATGATACTGACAAGGAGGAAATTGAGTCGATAATTAAATCACTGAAGACTAAGGACTCTCATAGATATGATGGAGTATCTAGCAGAATACTAAAGTATTGTGCTTCACATGTTAGCCCTGTACTTAGCCATATTAGTACCTTTTTCCGTTAAGAATGATCTGTTTCCTGGACGATTAAAGTACTCAATAGTAAAGCCTTTCTATAAAAACGGAGAAAGGGATAATATACACTCCTGGAAATTGAAATAAGAACACCGTGAATTCATTGTCCCAGGAAGGGGAAACTTTATTGACACATTCCTGGGGTCAGATACATCACATGATCACACTGACAGAACCACAGGCACATAGACACAGGCAACAGAGCATGCACAATGTCGGCACTAGTACAGTGTATATCCACCTTTCGCAGCAATGCAGGCTGCTATTCTCCCATGGAGACGATCGTAGAGATGCTGGATGTAGTCCTGTGGAACGGCTTGCCATGCCATTTCCACCTGGCGCCTAGTTGGACCAGCGTTCGTGCTGGACGTGCAGACCGCGTGAGACGACGCTTCATCCAGTCCCAAACATGCTCAATGGGGGACAGATCCGGAGATCTTGCTGGCCAGGGTAGTTGACTTACACCTTCTAGAGCACGTTGGGTGGCACGGGATACATGCGGACGTGCATTGTCCTGTTGGAACAGCAAGTTCCCTTGCCGGTCTAGGAATGGTAGAACGATGGGTTCGATGACGGTTTGGATGTACCGTGCACTATTCAGTGTCCCCTCGACGATCACCAGAGGTGTACGGCCAGTGTAGGAGATCGCTCCCCACACCATGATGCCGGGTGTTGGCCCTGTGTGCCTCGGTCGTATGCAGTCCTGATTGTGGCGCTCACCAGCACGGCGCCAAACACGCATACGACCATCATTTAGCACCAAGGCAGAAGCGACTCTCATCGCTGAAGACGACACGTCTCCATTCGTCCCTCCATTCACGCCTGTCGCGACACCACTGGAGGCGGGCTGCACGATGTTGGGGCGTGAGCGGAAGACGGCGTAACGGTGTGCGGGACCGTAGCCCAGCTTCATGGAGACGGTTGCGAATGGTCCTCGCCGATACCCCAGGAGCAACAGTGTCCCTAATTTGCTGGGAAGTGGCGGTGCGGTCCCCTACGGCACTGCGTAGGATCCTACGGTCTTGGCGTGCATCCGTGCGTCGCTGCGGTCCGGTCCCAGGTCGACGGGCACGTGCACCTTCCGCCGACCACTGGCGACAACATCGATGTACTGTGGAGACCTCACGCCCCACGTGTTGAGCAATTCGGCGGTACGTCCACCCGGCCTCCCGCATGCCCACTATACGCCCTCGCTCAAAGTCCGTCAACTGCACATACGGTTCACGTCCACGCTGTCGCGGCATGCTACCAGTGTTAAAGACTGCGATGGAGCTCCGTATGCCACGGCAAACTGGCTGACACTGACGGCGGCGGTGCACAAATGCTGCGCAGCTAGCGCCATTCGACGGCCAACACCGCGGTTCCTGGTGTGTCCGCTGTGCCGTGCGTGTGATCATTGCTTGTACAGCCCTCTCGCAGTGTCCGGAGCAAGTATAGTGGGTCTGACACACCGGTGTCAATGTGTTCTTTTTTCCATTTCCAGGAGTGTATATACAAATTTAGACCTATTTCTATGCCATCAGTGTTTGCTAAAGTTATTGGAAAGCTAAGGCGTTTGTGTTGATGACAAAATATTGCTCCATAAATTGGAGCGTAATGGAATACAAGATGTAGCTCACAATTGGTTCAAAGGAATCAGTGCTGGGTGATTATAAAATACTTTTGTTTCCTGATGACACTAGCTTGGTACTACAGGATATTTTGTGCAACGTTGCCACTGTATCAATTAATGCAGTTCATGCCAATAAGTTCAAGGCTTGTAGAAAATAAACTGCCGCTAAATCACAGTAAGACTCAGTTTTTACAGTTTCGAACACGCAAGTCAACAAAACCTAACGTTCTATTTACACTGAAAGAGCATGTGATTGGTGAGACTGAACAGTTCAAATTTCTAGGTGGTCAGATATATAGTAAAGTCCATGTTAAGGATCTTGTTCAAGGCTTGATAATTGCTTTTTTACTATTACAGCAGTATTTCAAATAAGTGATGGTTCGACACGAAAAGTAGTCTTTGCTTATTTCCACTCACTTATGATGCATGGTATTTTATTTGGGGCTAACTCTTCCCATTCTCTAAAGGTATTTTTGGGTCAGAAACAGAGGTTCGGGTAGCAAGTTGCGTCAGTTCGAGAACCTCTTGTCGACCCATATTCATTAGTCTGGGTATTCTGACATTGGCCTCTCAGTACATATATACATATATTTACTGTCGTTTCTTGTTAACAATATCAGCTTATGCCCAAGAACTAGCGGCTTGCACTCAGTTAATATTATGCAGAAATCAAATCTGCATTTGAATCGCACTTCCTTGACTCTTGTGCAGAAAGGCGTGCAGTATTCTGCTGCATCCATTTTCAGTAAGCCACCTCAAGAATTCAAAAATCTTACCAAAATCCATGCACTTTCACATCCAAACTGAAGAGTTCCCTCAATAGGTCACTCCTATTCAGTCGAGGAGTTCCTTGAAAAATTAAGCTGATTGCTGTTTATTGTTGAACTATTGTTAAACTTTTAGCTTGACGTCTTTTCAGGATTCGTAAACATTTTGTTTCATCTGTTATTACTTTTCTATTGCAATTTCATGTACGGACACGTTCCATGAGCATGGAGCTTTGCTCCTCAGTTTGGTCCTTTGGAACTAGACGTGTAAAATAAAAATAATATTACCATGCAACCTTGTATAGAGAGGCAATAGAAATGACTACAGTCCTAAAATTTTAACAAAAAGGAAGAGGCAGTTATATTGAATAAAATATGTGTGACGACTTGCTGCCAAGGGAGTAGTGACTGATTACTTTTAATCGAGAATGATGTCACTGCCTAAAGATTAGTAATCATGGTGCCTTCTTTGCAGCGCATAATGGACCTATCTGTGCCCCTTAAGCTTTGTGTGTTTACCTATAAATATGTCTCCTGCAGATGAGGACGTAACGTTAGTGAATAATAGTTTTATATATCGACAGCCAACCAGTCCGAAAATTTTAAGTGAAGTAAAAACTCGTCACTTTCATTGTATTGTACAAAAATGTTGTGAAACAGAGTTTGTCAGTTTATTGGTCGTCATACTGACACTCTTAACTGCCAAATAAAATACTTCTTTTCAACCTGCTTCAAGCACATAAGATCATCTGACATCCGTGCGACGGTGCATGTTTCAATGACCCATCACCTGTATGACGGCATATCATGACACGACTGTCGACCTGGTGTAAAAACAACACGTTTTCATCAGACACATTTCCACTAATCCACGGCCCAATCTCTAAGATGCAGTGTCCACTGCAATCGTAATTGACGACGTCGGTCGGTGAGTATGGGAACACGTGGAAGACGTCTGTTGCAGAGTCCCAAGTTCAACAATGTGCACTGTACGCTGATCCCCGAAACTCTTGCGCCTATGTTGAGCTCCCATGTCAAGACTGACGCTGAACGCTACCTATCCCGCTTTACAGAGCGGTCAAGCCCCCGACCTCCCAGCTATGTTATGAGGTGTGGAATCCGCCACCTTGTCGCCCGTCTTGGTTCCACCGCTCTTCAACCACTTTTCATCGGCGCTGTCGACAGTAGCACGTGAGCAGCCGACCAGCTTCGCCGTTTCAGAGATTCTCATTCCCAGACGTCATGCCACAAGAGCCTGCCCTTTGCCCGAGTCACTTACGTCAGTGCATTTCCGCTCCGTCACTAAGATGACAAATTGCGTGTTTGTGGAATATTATATCAGTTATGCGACGGATTCCATTTACTTCTGTCGATTAGTGGCTTCTTGCCAGATAGGTCACAGTTTGTAGTAAATGACGATAAGTCATCGAGTAAAACGGATGTGATTTCTGGCGTTTCCCAAGGTAGTGTTATGGGCCCTCTGCTGTTACTTATCTAAAGATAAACTATGTAGGAGAGAATGTGAGCAGCCGTCATAGGTTACTTGCAGGTGATCTACCCCAGTAGATCTACTCTAGTAGAAACCCCAGAAAATCAAAACCAATTGCAAAACTTTTTAGATAAGATACCTGTATGGAGCGAAATTTGGCAGTTGCTCCTAAATAATTAAAAGTGTGACATCATGGGTGCTGAAGGGATCTGTCAAACTTCGGTTACATGATAAATCAATCTAATCTAAAAGCCAAAAATTCAGCAAAATACCTCGCAAGTACAATAATGAACAACTTAGATTGGAAAGAACATATAGAAAATATTATGGAGAAGGCGTACCAAAGACTGTGTTTCTTGGCAGAACACTTAAAAGATGCAACAGATCTACTAAAGAGACTGCCTACACTACACTGGTCCGTTCTCTTTCGGAGCGCTGTTGCATAGTATGGGATCCGTACCAGGCAGGACTAAAGGAGTACATCGGGAAAGTTCAAATAAGGGCGGTACGTTATGTATCATCGAGAAGTAGGGGAGAGAGGGCCACAGACATGAAACAGGAATTGAGGTGGACATCATGAAAACAAAGGCGTATGTCGTTGCTGCATAATCTTCTCACGAAATTGCCATCAACTTTCTCCTCCGAAGGCGACGTTGACCTTCATAGGGAAATTCGATCATCATACTAAAATAAGGAAAATCAGAGATCGCACGGAACTATACAGGTTCAAGAGTGGAATAATAGAAATTAGTGTGAAGAAGGTTTGATGAACCCTCTACCAGACACTGAAGTCTTATTTGTAGAGCAGCCTTGCAGATGTAGGTAGATGTAAATTTCTCGTCCGTCTCTGCTCCACTTGCGTGATTTCCTTCCCTCAGGTGCTACTATACCTCGCAGTGGGCAGTGGTCATACAGTTTTGGCTCCTCAGTATATGACATGTGTGAAATACCGCCTGACGCAAGATCAGACATTATATGTTAACAGAGATTACGCTAACCGACCAAAAATGCCAATACCTCAAGTGGTGGCTGGTGATCATGGGTTAATGTGTTACAACACACTGGAAATATTGTACTAAAATTAGTCCATTTCTCTTCGAAAGTGAACAGGAAATCACACTAAAAGTACGAAATTTTTTCCAAATGTATATGGCATTCAGATCTCCTCATGAAGCTCCAAACCTTCGCCCTTCCTATTAACTTCGTCCGTCTGATCGCCTCCTTTCTTTACCACCGTCCTTCCTATGTCACCATCCATAACACGGATTCCTACACCTTCTACCCCTCCGCCGGTGTGTCCCAAGGTGCCATCATCCTCTCCCCCCTCCTCTACCTTCTTTACACAGCCGACATGCCACCGCCTTCACCTCCCTTACACCTTCTCCAGTACGCCGATGACAACGCTTTCCTTGCCCTCGCCCCCAACGTGCAATACTCCCAGCACCTTCTCCAATCCCATCTTGACCAGTTCACCAATTTGTGTAGCCAGTGGCTGCTCAAGGTCAATCCTTCCAAGACCCAGACTTCATTGTAGGCAAAGCCACCCATTCCTTTCGTCTTCTCGATTTCTATCTCACTATTTATGGCCGTCCTATCAACCTCATCCCCACCCTCACATACCTTGGCGTTACCCTTAACCGTCGCCTCTCCTGGGCCCCCCATCTCCAAACGATCCAAGCCAAGGCACGCTCCCACCTCTGCCTCCTCAAGCTCCTATCTGGCCACACATTGGTTGTGGACCCCTCCACCGTCCTCCACACCCATAAATCCCCCCATCCGCCCTATCCTCTGCTATGCCAATACCACCTGGATCGCCACCCCTCCTACCTTCTACAAATCCCTTCAAATCCGGGAATGCCGTGTGCTCCACCTCGCCTATCACATCCACCTCCCCTCCCCCATATGGATCCTGTATGGCTTAATTCCGTTCCCACAACACCTTTTCCTCAAACGGGTATGGATCCTTTACACCTCCTGCAAACTTGATCCCCTTCACCCGCTTTTCTCTCCCATCCTTTCCCACCCCCATCCACTGCCACACCTGTACTCCCACATCTCACCCGCTCTCCATCTCTCCACACTCCATATCCTTGCCCAGGATGGCTTCCGCCAGCTGCCCCTCTCTGATGATTCACTCCTCCCCTCCATCTACCCCTCCTACCAACTTTGATCCTCCCCTTCCTCCCCCTATGTTTTTCCTCGAGGGCACCCTCTCTCCTTTCTCTCCCTCCTCTCTTCCTCCTTCCCTCCCCCCCCCCCCAGGCTTGCACAACCCCTCCCTACTCTCTCCCCTCCCCCTTCCTTCTCCTCTCCCACTGGCATCAATACTCTGTCCCACCCGCACCTCTTCCCTTTGGAAGGTCCCCAGCTTTGTGCATGAACAGTGCATCTTCGTGTGCCGGAGATCGTCGCCAGTGTTTGTGTGTGTCTTCGGGTCAGTGCTTCAGTGTTTCCCCGTTTGTGCCCCTCCATTCACGTATGTAAACTCTGTCTTCCCCGTTGTGTTTAGTGATGAACGATTTTTATTCATACAGTGCGCCTGTGAACGTTTTCATTTATTTTACTATGTCTGTCTCCCATTTTTGTCCAACATGTTTGTTTGTTTTTCTGTCTTCGTGTTTCCTGTATGTATTCACTGTCGCCGAAGAGCGGCATACATAGGCCGCTGCCGGCCTACCTTTATTGTAAAGGTATTAAAATAACAAAGAAAAAATAAATTCCAAATGTATACTGGTATGCAAATAAAACGGACGGAAACCCGTTTTGTAGCACTCTCTCCACAACAACTAAAAACTAGAGTCGAGTGCTCAAGTGATTGTGTGCCACACTATGATGAACTCCTAGAAGGGACGTAGATGTCTTTTAGACTACATATGCTGTTATGTCGTCATCCTAGCCGACTCTAAGGGCGCTTCGTTGTTCTCAGTACATGGTCAGTATTTTTCTTTGAAAGTGTGTACAAAGTATTGTGCAAGCAACATGGCAAATTTTGTAGATGATCTGCTAAAGAGGCCCTTCTCCTGTATATATCTGGAGGAGAATGTGAGGGGTAAAGAGTTAGTTACCCCACCCCAAATTTATATCTAACAAGGGGAGGGTGTGGCATGCAGCTAAGCGATCTGGCTTAAACAATGTGAGTAGAGCAGGTAGATGCCCCGGGCTGTAGGGGAAGGTAACGTGCTCTCTGAAGATTTACGAGAAGAGTGTGAGGGAGTTTTGAGCAATTGCTAATGTGTCAGTGCTGTAGCTCAGCAGTCAAGTGCAATGACTGGTATTTCGTTGGAACGGGTTCGGGTATTGCTGTTACCCTTTTTTATTTTATTTCTCACAATATTAAACTAAAAAATAAAATTTAAATACATTTCAACAGTTGAACTTATGAACTTAAAACTAATATAAGGCTATAGTTGGGTAAATAACCGTGTGTGTGTGATGTTTGCAATGTAATTCTTTGCTTTCCTTGTTTGTTATTCAGATACAGTTATCTGTATGGTACAGAGGGAGTGAAAGATCTAGGACATCTTGATGCATTAGTAAGAAAACAATATACTTAATCTTTGTGCATTAGACAAAGCTAATATCACAAGAATTTTAAGTCCTGCCTACCATGACCACATAGTGAAACACAACATGTTTATTTTTAAAACACTGTAGCACATTAGTAAAATTTTGCACGAGCTGCCAATGAATGCATCGAATTTGTCAGATTAAATATTGACAGTGGATATATATGACAGTCAATGGCTTTTTTTCCTTTTATGTGGCTATATGGCAATAATACCGATCTTAGTCAAAGATTAACATGACTCAGAGATAATTCACTTTCATCTGACTGTGATTGTAAAGACAACATCGAACTGAAAGAGCAAAGTCAATATCCATGTCTTATTAGTATCATGATAGTATAGTAAACAAACTTAAAAACCTACATAGCTTCATAACCATACTACGTTTAAAACGTTTGAGAGGAGATTTTTCTGGTCATTATACTTTTCAGTATCAGTCCTCTGGTGTGTGAGCCAGCCCGGAAGAATTTTGTTTTAATACACTTAAAACGTGTAAGAAAGTGGAACTTTAGTACAATTCAGTGTAGCTGTCACCATTTATAGTGAGTTGTAAATAAGGGAACATCTGGAAATACATTCTAAGACAAAATGAAAATGACGCACCACGAACGAATTATCGGCATATGGGGAAGAAGTAGGTAGATGTAACGTACAGGTACAGACAAACAAATGATTACAACTTCAGAAAAATTTGACAGAACTGAGCACGATATCTCTCAGAAGAACATTTACAACGATATCAATCGATGCCCAGCCGAATAACTGCTTGCATAAGGGCCAGAGGTTGACCAACGCGTTAATAACTTGCTCAATTTGTGTAGTTCTTTTTCTTGAGTAAATGACCCAATTTTTATAAAAATTATAAGCATTTGCTCGTCAGTAAAACTACATCACATTTAGCGATTTCCATCACATAGAAAAAAAATCTCTCTTGGTGCGTCTTTTTCTTCCCTTTGAGTTGTAAGCGTCTGTTCCCAGACTCCTAGAGTCGTCAGGAGAGGGACGGGCAGGATGTGGTGGTGAGGTCCTACACTCATGCCATTAACTAAGCATAACTGCAGAATGTGGGGCCACACAACGTGGCACACCACAAAACTGGCGCTAATAACATAGGCACATAGGGAATAAACACGGCACAGATCTGTAAGTCCACGGAATTGGTGATAAGTTGAGAAAACCGGTCCCGAAACACATGTGCAACAAAACGCCGCTGTTTCCTGCGCATGTACCCCGACATCAATATGGGATATGATCACTACGTACACAGGTCGCACAACGGGTTGAAATACTCTGGATCAGGTGGTCGAGCAGCTGCTGGGGTATAACCTCCCATTCTTGCACCAGTGCCTGTCGGAGCTCCTGAAGTGTCGTGGGGGTTTGAAGACGTGCAGCGATACGTCGACCGAGAGCATCCTCGACGTGCTCGATGGGGTTTGTGTCTGGAGAAGAGGCAGGCCACTCCATTCGCCTGATATCTTCTGTTTCAAGGTACTCCTCCACGATGGCAGGTCGGTGGGGCCGTGTGTTATCATCCATCAGAAGGAAGGTGGGACCCACTGAGTCCTGAAAAGGCGAACATACTGGAGCAAAATGACATCACCATACACCTGACCTGTTACAGTTTCACTGTCAAAAACATACAGGGGTGTACGTGCACCAATCATAATCCCACCCCACACCATCAAACCACGACCTCCATACATGTCCATTTCAAGGACATTAAGGGCTTGGTATCTGGTTTCTGGTTCACGCCAGATGAAAACCCGACGAGAATCACTGTTCAGACTATACCTGGAATTGTCCGTGAACATAACCTGGGACCAAGGACCATGTACTGTGTTCTTGACTCCAGGCTTCACGGGCTCTCGTGTGACCAGGGGTCAGTGGAATGCACCTTGCAGGTCTCCGGGAGAATAAACCATGTCTGTTCAGTCGTCTGTAGACTGTGTGTCTGGAGAAATTGTTCCAGTTGCTGCAGTAAGGTCCCGAGCAGGCTACCTGTATTACTCCATGGCCGTCTGCGGCCACTAATGTTGAGATATCGCTCTTCATGGGGTGCTGTACACTGTGGACGTCCCATACTGTAGTGCCTGGACACGTTTCCTGTCTGCTGGAATCGATGCCATAATCTTGAAATCACACTTTGTGGCACACGGAGGGCCCGTGCTACGACCTGCTGTGTTTGACCATCCTCCAGTCGCCCTAGTATTCTACCCCTCATAACTTCATCAATGTGTGTTCTTTGAGCCATTTTCAACACACAGTCACCATTAGCACGTCTGAAAACGTCTGCACACTTACTCGCTGCACCGTACTCTGACATGCACCAACACACCTCTGCGTATGTGGACTGCTGCCAGCGTCACCGTGCGACGACCGCAGGTCAGTTGCACCGTACGGTCATGCGCCGAGGTGATTTAAACCCGCAAACTTCCCACCAGTGAGCTGTTTCACCATGTATCAGCATGAGCATGAGTTTAGTTACGCTCGAGAACGCCTTGAAAACATAACTGTCAACAATATATTTAGTAGGCAGACTGTCTTCCAGAGCGCTGTAGTACAAATGGGCCGCCCTTATCGCAGCAGTACGGCTACCGCAACGAAGCGTTGACTAGCGACTGTTTCGTCATGGGACGGCCGTCGGCCTGCGGAATCCGGCGGCCCCAGCTGTAAGTAGCGATCTCCAAAGTAGTCTCGTGGACATCGAAGATTTGCTCTCAGGAGTCTCGCCCTAGTTCCATCTGAAGTACTCGCTGGCTCACAGGGGTCGGCTCGCAGCCCCCCTTTAGGAAACAGGAGCCAGCGGCATCGGTGCCTACACGGGAACGGGATGAGCAGCAGCGGAGCTTATCCACTCGAAGGCTGATGACGGACAGAGTCCAGGTAACACAGGTCAGGTCTCCAGCAGGCCAGGGTGATGGCGGCCTCAGCGTCCTGTCAGTGTTGCCTCGGAAATTGGCAGTGCAGCTGGCAGTGGCAGGGTCCTTCCAGCTGGACTCGTGGTTCCATAGAACACACTTTTTCAGCCTTTCTGAACATGCGACCACTTCCCAAGTTAAAATATTCTGTCGGCCCCAGAACCATAGTAAATTAATGTCAGCGTTTCCAAAGGCGACGTATTTAATATCCTATTGATACGAGGGTCACTCCAGAAGAAATGCACACTATTTTTTTTATCCACCTTTTATTCTACATGTTTGAAAGTTTTACAGTGTGTAGATACATCCTTGAGGAACAATATTTTCATTTCTCCATATAATTTCTATCCCTCTCAACTGCCTTACGCCATCTTGAAACCAGAGCCTGTATACCCTCACGGTAAAATTCTGGACCAACCTGTTGGAGCCACTGTTTGGCAGCGTGCAGAAGGGAGTCATCATCTTCAAACCTTGTCCCAAAGAGATGATAGTCACATAGAGCCAGGTCAGGACGGTAAGGCAGGTGTTACAGTGTTGTCCATCCGAGTTTTGTGATCGCTTCCATGGTTTTTTGACTGACATGTGGCCGTGCATTGTCGTACAACAGCAAAACATTCTGCTTTTGCCGATGTGGTCGAACACGACTCAGTCGATCTCGAAGTTTCTTCAGTGTCGTCACATATGCATCAGAATTTATGGTGGTTCCACATGGCATGATGTCCACAAGCAAGAGTCCTTCGGAACTGAAAAGCACTGTAGCCATAACTTTTCCAGGAGAAGGTGTGGTTTTGAATTTTTTTCCTTGGGTGAATTTGCATGATGCCACTCCATTGATTGCCTCTTCGTCTCTTTTGGAAAACGATGGAGCCATGTTTCATCACCTGTCACAATTCTTCCAAGAAATTCATCTCCACCATTGTCATACTGTTCCAAAAGTTCGCTGCATACTGTGTTTCTCGTTTCTTTGCGACCCATTGTCAACATCATGGGACCCTACTTGGCATGAACCTTTTTTAGCACCAACACTTTCAGTATTCTGCAAACACTCCCTTACCTTATCCCATCGTAGCGTGACAATTCGTTCACTGTGATGCGTCTGTCAGCAGTCACCAACTCGTTAACACCCTGCACATTGTCTGGAGTATGCGCAGTTCGAGGCCTGCCGCTGCGAGGACGATCCTCAATATTGCCGTGCCCACTTTCATCACGTAACCTGCTTGCCCACCGACTAACTGTACTGCGATCGACAGCAGCATCTACATACACTTTTTTTCAACCTCTTGTGGAGGTTTTCCACTGTCTCGTTTTCACAGCACAGGAATTCTATGACAGCACGTTGCTTCTGACGAACGTCAAGTGTAGCAGCCATCTTGAAGACATGCTGTGGCAGCGCCACTTACGGGAACAGGTTGAACTAAGTTTGAAAACAAGCGAGGACATACCTACACACTGTAAAACTTTCTCACATGCAGAATGAAAACTGTATTTTTACAAAAATACTGTGCATTTCTTTTGGAGTGACCCTCGTATCATACTGAGCGAGAAACCAAGGGCGCGCAGAGTGGCCGAGCTGTTTGAAGCGCCATGGCACGGATTGCGTGGCCCCTTCCGCCGGACTTTCGAGTCCTCCCTCGGGCATGGGTGTGTTTGTTGTTCTTAGCACAAGTTTGTTTTAGTAGTGTGTAAGTCTAGGGACCGATGACCTCAGCAGTTTGGTCCCTTAGGAATTCACACACATTTGAACACTTGAGAAATCAAGAGCAATGTGAAAAGAGCTCGCAGTGCTCTGCGGGCAGAGATACAGTTATATTCTTTGCCGTGGCAGAGGCGTGGGCGTGAGAAGGGGTCAGTGGGGCATAGTCGCGCATTTTCGGCAACTGCAATCAGTTGTCCGAGTAAGCCAGCAAGTAACAGACGTGATTATTGTCTTCACGCGGATCTCTGAAGGAGCATAAAATGGACAACTTTCTTAAAAGATCTTCACGTCTGGTAAAAATGGCAGTGGCAGAAGCGAAACAAAATCGAAAAAAAATAGACTTTATGACGACAGTTACATTACAACTACTTCCTCCACGCCCCCCTAGGCAAGATTTAGCGACCCCCCAGGGTTGACTTCCACAGCCTCCCCTCCCACTGGATAGCTGAAACTGACGCAAGGGCAAACGACAATCAGCACTGAGCAGTCAGCAAAGAGATATTTGTTAGGAAGGGTTGGATATTTAAGATGGCGCTTCCCGTGCGCTCTGCGGCGGAGGAGATCACTGTGACACAATGTGCCATTGTTTTACCTCGCTGTCAGCGCTCCTAATGGCTTCAAATTTTTGCAACATCACCTTTCAGAGGCTATTTTCTGCTGACGCGACTCCTGAATACTAAAGTAGCGTTGTATCTAGGCTTTGTCACTGGCATGACGATATCTCTCCACTTCTACGATGTCATTATGCTTCGCTCGCAGACCCGGACGCTCGATCGTGACCCCTTAGCTGGCAGCCTGCTGGTCATTGAGACCGGCGGTTCGCCTTCAGGAGTTGTTAAGGTAGAAAGAAATGATAGTGTTCGTCGGGGATACTATCTTGGAGCGTGATAGGTTGTATAAGATTTAATATACACTACTGGCCATTAAAATTCCTACACCAAGAAGAAATGCAGATGATAAACGGGTATTCATTGGACAAATATATTATACTAGAACTGACCTCTGATTACATTTTCACGCAATTTGGGTACATAGATCCTGAGAAATCAGTACCCAGAACAACCACCTCTGGCCGTAATAACGGCCTTGATAGGCCTGGGCATTGAGTCAAACAGAACTTGGATGGTGTTTACAGGTACAGCTGCCCATGCAACTTCAACACGATACCACAGTTCATCAAGAGTAGCGACCGAAGTACTGTGACGAGCCAGTTGCTCGCCACCATTGACCAGACGTTTGCAATTGGTGAGAGATCTGGAGAATGTGCTGGCCAGGGCAGCAGTCGAACATTTCCTGTATCCAGAAAGGCCCGTACAGGACCTGCAAACATGCAGTCCTGCATTATCATGCTGAAATGTAGGGTTTCGCAGGGATCGAATGAAGGGAAGAGCCACGGGTCGCAACACATCTGAAATTTAACGTCCACTGTTCAAAGTGCCATCAATGCGAACAAGAGGTGACCGAGACGTCTAACCAAGGGCACCCCATACAACCACACCGGGTGATACGCCAGTATGGGGATGACGAATACACGCTTCCAATGTGCGTTCACCGTGATGTCGCCAAACACGGATCAGACCATCATGATGCTGTAAACAGAACCTGGATTCATCCGAAAAAATGACGTTTTGCCATTCGTGCCCCCAGGTTCGTCGTTGAGTACACCATAGCACGCGCTCCAGTCTCTGATACAGCGTCAAGGATAACCGCAGCCATGGTCTCCGAGCTGATAGTCCATGCTGCTGCAAACGTCGTCGAACTGTTCGTGCAGATGGTTGTCGTCTTTCAAACGTCCCCATCTGTTGACTCAAGGATAGAGATGTTGCTGCACGATCCGTTACAGCCACGCGGATAAAATTCCTGTCGTCTCGACCGCTAGTGATACGAGGTCGTTGGGGTCCAGCACGGCGCTCCGTATTACCCTCCTGAACCCACCGATTCCATATTCTGCTAACAGTCACTGGATCTCGACCAACGCGAGCAGCAATGTCGCGATATGATAAACCGCAATCGCGATAGGCTACAATCTGACCTTTATCAAAGTCGTATACGTGATGGTACGCATTTCTCCTCCTTACACGAGGCATCACAACAACGTTTCACCAGGCAACGCCGGTCAACTGCTGTTTTTGTACGCGAAATCGGTTGGAAACTTTCCTCATGTCAGCACGTTGCAGATGTCGCCAACGACGCCAACCTTGTGTGAATGCTCTGAAAACCTAATCATTTGCATATCAGAGCATCTTCTTCCTGCCGGTTAAATTTCGCGTCTGTAGCACGTCATCTTCGTGGTGTAGCAATTTGAATGGCCAGTAGTGTACAACGCACTCAAAATCAAGTAAGTCGTCAAATAATTGTGACTGATGGTTTCACCGTGATGGGTCTAGAAATTATGGATAAGGACGAGACGTCCTTAAGTCATGTGTGAGTTTTTGAGGTATCAGGGGAGTTTCGGTGTCAGCTGCTATCCCATTTGACAATAGAACAAAAAAGCATACGAGATAGTTGACAGAACCATTAATAAACGCGTTAAGTAGATAATTTAATGTTTTCGTGATTCACTAAAAGTTTCAGGTGCGATACGGACTATGTTAACTATCCCTATAAGACTAGTGGTTTATGCATAGAAACCCTTATAACCGCTGTCTATCTATACATGATGCAGCTTTCTATTCTCAGACAATTTCAAGAAGTTAGAAGCCAGGGACGTCATACTGGACGGCAAACGATGCACAAAATGTTGTCAGTGAACATGAACGATATATCACATGGGGCGAACAACACAATAAGACTATTAGCTGAACCTGTTGTCTGTAGGAGAGCATCGTTGTTGATCTGTTGTAGGAAAATGCTGAAAGACTTGGACAAAATTTCCACATTGTGTATTGAATACTAATGCTCTTTAAATGAGGATAAATGCAGTGTAATACCCACAACGAAAGTGTCGGATTACAAGATTAGTGCTTAACTTCTTGAGCACACCAAACCGTTCATGTACATAGTGACCATGTTAAGAAGCGAACGAAATGGGACGATCAGTAAAATCAATTTTAAGGAAGGCAAATCGAAGACATATTTGTTGGAAGAGTCTGGGAGAGAGCATTGCATCTGTAAAGGAAATCGCCAACAAGTTCCACAGTTCCAGCGTTTGGAATTCCTTATCATCCAGCCACGACAGACGGCGAAAGAATTCAGATGCTCCTTCGAGGCTCTTAACAGGTCGGTGTAATCCACTAGAAAGTGTAACGAAAGTGCTGAGTAAGCTTAAACTGGAATCCTTGTAAGAAAGACAACGTGGATCTCGCGAAATCCTGTTGGGTACATAGATTACATTTTTTTTCATTTTGTAAGTGATCAGTCTTCCTCAATTATTTGCTGTGTGTAGCCGAATCTTGTCTTCCTCTATAGTTTTTACCCTCTCCAGCTAGCTCTCTCTCTCCCTCTCTGGTACCACGGAACTTATTCCCTGATACCTTAAAAGATGTTCAATCATTCTGTCCCTCCTTCTTGTCAGTGTTTTCCATATGTTCCTTTCCTCGCCGATTCTGTGGCGAGCGAAGTCAATCCTTACCTTATCAGTCACCTAAGTTACAACATTCTTCTGTAGCATCACATCTCAGATACTTCGATTTCCTTCTGTTCCGGTTGTCCCACACGCTCCCTCTCTCCCTACCACACAATGCTGTGCTCCCTACGTACATTCTCAGAAATTTCTTCCTCAAAACTTAGGTTTGATACCAGAGGTCTTCTTCTGACCAGAAACGCCTTTTTGCCAGTACTAGCCTGCTTCTTATGTCCTTGTTTCGTCTGTCATGGGTTATTTTGCTGCCTAGATAGTAGAATTTCTTAACTTCATCTACTTCGCGATTGCTAGTCCTGATGTTAAGTTTCACGCTGTTCTCATTTCATCTACTACTCATTACTTTCGCCTTTCTTCGATTTGCTCCAAATCCGTATTCTGTACTCATTAGAATGTTGATTCCACTCAGCAGATCCTGTAATTCTTCTCCCCCTTCACGGAGGACAGCAATGTCATCAGCGAGTCTTTTCACTGATATCCTTCCACCTGGAATTTTAATTCCACTCTTTAACCTATCTTTTATTTCCATCATTGCTTCTACGATGTATAGATTGAACAGTAGGAGCGGAAAACGACATCCCTGTCTTATCCCCTTTTAATCCGAGCACGTCTCTCGGTCTTCTACTCTTATTGTTCCCTCTTCGTTCAACTGACATAGTCAGCCTCTTTCTCCAGGTCGTCAGATACAACGATTTTTCTTCAGCGTAGGTTCCATTATCAAGTGCAACGCCAGAACTGCCTGTCTGGTGCCCTTACCTCTTCTATAGCCAAATTCATTGCCGTCTAACAAATCTTCGATTTTCTTTTCCATGTTTTTAGGGAAGTCTGATGGTATACCGCCAGTCTCATACATTCTACCCACCAACAGGAATAGTCTCTTTGTTGCCACTTTCCCCAATGATTTTAGAAATTCTGATGGAATGTTATATATTCCTTCTGCTCTATTTGATTTTATGCTGTCCAAATCTCTCTTAAATTCTGATTCTAACACTGGGTCCCCGCTGTCGACTCCTGTTTCTTCTATCGCGTCATCAGACAAGTCATACCCCTCGTAGAAGCCTACAATGTGTTCTTTCCAACTATCCGCTCTCTCCTCCGTATTCAACAGAGGGATTATGATTGCACTCTTAATGCTACCGTCCTTGCGTTTAATTACACACAAGGTTGTTTTGACTTTTCTATATGCTGAGTCCGTCCTTCCGACAATCATTTCTTTTTTGATTTTGTTCACATTTTTCATGCAGCCATTTCGCTTTAGCTTCCCTGTATTTCCTATTTATTTAATTATTTATTTATTTATTTGGTAAGTGATTTGTATTTCTGTATTCCTGAATTTTCCTGAACATTTTTGTACTTCTTTCTTTCATCGATCAACTGAAGTATTTCATCTGTTATCTTCGCAGTTACCTTCTTTGCAGCTATGGTTTACTTTCCAACTTCTGTGATTGTCCTCTTTAGGGATGTGCGTTCCTTTTTAACTGAACTTCCTAGTGGGCTATCAATTAACGCAATATCTATAGCCCCAGAGAACTTCAAGCGTGTCTCCACATTCCTTAGTATTTCCGTATCCCATTTCCTTGCGTATTGATTCTTCACGACTAATCTCTTAAAGCTCAGCCTACACTTCATCATTACTGAATTGTGATCTGAATCAGCGTCTGCTCGTGGTAAGCCTTGCAATCCAATATGTGATTTCGAAATCTCTGTCTGACCACGACAGTCCTATTCCCGTATCTCCCGGCCTTTTCCCGTCCTCTTGTGATTCGTGAATGGAGTATTCGCTATTACTAACTGATATTTACTGCAGAACTCAGTCATCTCCTCTCTCATTCTTACTGCCAAGCCTATATTTTTCGTAACACTTTCTTCCACTCTCTCCCCTACAACTGTGTTTCAGTCCCTACTGGATAAGATACGAAAAAATATCGAACTTGAGAAAACTGGCAGGACAATGCTTCGAGCAGCTGATTTAGCAACACAGTCGGCGCCGACAATCCCAGTACCGGTACATCTCCCATTGGTGGTATAGTGGCGGGAGAAATCGAGCCCGCAATGTGAATAGGACTACAGTTCTTCAGTATGTTTCTGACTTATATTTTGAGCGTGACACATTATCTAGTTCGTATTTTTTTTCCTTTCAGTTCTGTGGGATCTAGACTTTCATCTTTTATAAGTGGAACTTGTTTTGAGGTTCAGTATAGTTTCTTAAACGTGAGCCGTAATGTGACACGTTTAACATAAGGGGCATTTAGATGAAAACCAAACACCTGGCACACAGGGACCGTGGAATGGCTCCATCCAGAGGTAATCACCACACGTGTTAAGACATCTATTCCACCCGGAGACGAGACGGTCAATTCCTGTTTCATAGAACACGGTCGGCGCTAACGGATCCACAGACTACCTCACTCTTGCATTTCCTCGTCCGATTGAAAAAAAAGTCTGTGCATGTCTTTTTTCTTCATGTTGCCTGATATGTGAAAAATCCGAACTGTACGGAGGATGTTACAGTGCTTCGCAGCCAAATCGTTGAAGCATAGCCTTCCTCTGATTGGCATTGTGGGCGCAGGCGTTATCGTGGAGCAGGATGACTCCGTCCGAAGCATTCGAGGGCGTTTTGACTTCATGGCGCATCACATTTTCTGCAGTGTCTTCATAACGCTGCGCATTGGTTGTGGTTCCGCACTCTATGAACTCGACGAGCAGTCGAAGTCTTTGCGCTCGGTACTGCCGGACAGAGTCATGTTGCACCCCCCCCCCCCCCCCCCCACACTGCCAATCGAACGAACCTTGCTTTTTTTTTTTTTTAGAAACACTGCAACATCCGCACTACAGCCAGATTTTTCACAGTGTGATTTTCACGTCTTTGGCGACGTGGAGCGAGCGGACATAGGTTTCATCTGGACAAGGAAATGCAGGAGTGGCTGCGGTTGTGGATTCGTCAGTACATTCTGTGAACAGGAATTGGTCGTCTCGTCGCCCAGTAGATAAGTGTCTTAACGTGTGCGATGAATACTTTGGAATGGTCCCGTTGAGCTGGGTGTCCTGTTTCCGTTTGACTGCCTCTCATACAATTAATTGTTAACAATACAGACTTAATGGTGAGAATTTCGCAGTTTGGTAAATGCCACTGAACTATATAACGCAGAAGAATAATAACTAAAGCACCCTGCCTTTCACGGACAATACAATCCCTACTGAGTTATGCAGACGATTCACAATCTGCTCTCACCGCTCTACTGTGTGCTTTGCTGGACCAGTATTCTTGGATGAATGTATATCGTAAGAAATGGGTTAGCCATTGCTGAAGGTATTGTTTCCAGAAATAATTTTCACTCTGCAGCGGAGTAAAACTTCCTGTTAGGTAATAAGTGACTGATACTGGACGCCACGGAAAAGAGCGCCTGAACATTCCACGTTGTATTTCAGACAGACGGTCATTGAAACGAAATGGATCGGATTCTCACCATCAGAGATTCTCCGGAAGTAGGTTTCGAACGACGTCGTTGGCGGGGAAGCAGTGATGCCACCTACCAATGAAACGTCCCCTTTGAACAATTATACATGACTGTGCTTAAACTGACACACAGCATTTTTTAGCGCAACGCAATCTGACTTCCAATAATCCCTACAAAAGAATGGCCCTGACTAACATTAACCTGTACCTTTCACAAATAACTTACCTCACAAAAATCTTCGTTACTCGAACTACTGCAATACAGCGAGCGCCACTACTGCCAGCTAAATAAAAGATCCAAACTACGGAAGGCACTAACTACTGATAGGCAACAGTTAGCAAAAGAAAGATTTCAATAGAGAACAAACAATGTATTTACCTTAATAGTCAATATATATACCAGTTCATGACATCCAGTCTTACAAATTTCAAAACTCCGCCATCTCTCTCCCCACATCCACCACTGCTGGCGGCTCACCTCCAACTGCGCAACGCTACGCGCTGTTAACAACCAGCTGCCGCTGCCCAACACTACAATGGCAAACAACAATGCAAAACAGCCACAGACTGCACACAGCACAGCCAGTGATTTTCATACAGAGCGCTACGTGGCGGCGGCGTTACCAATATAAGAACCTAAACAGCCTACTTTCACCAACATCGGTTAAGTTAGGGGACCAAACAGCGAGGTCATCGGTCCCATCGGAATGGGGAAGGATGTCGGCCGTGCGCTTTCAAAAGTATCATCCTGACATTTTCCTGAAGCGATTTAGGGAATTCACGGAAACCTGAGTCAGGATGGCCGGACGCGGGTTTGAACCGTCGTCTTCCCGAATGTGAGTCCAATGAGCAAACCACTACGCCAACGCGCTCGGTGACCAACATCGGAAGTTAACTATTCTCGCCCCGATGACCACATTATAGTTCTAAATGTTGTGCTTTTTTTATCGTGACATTCTGAGAAGGCTCCATGCGGACCCGGGTGTTTTCCAATAAAAGAGGCCAAACATATGACAGAGAAAAATGTTTTAAGTTTTAAAACACCTAGCTACGGAAAAGCCTACGCTATGCACAAATAATGCATAGAATAAATAGATTAAAATTTTTCATTAAAAAGGATTTCTAACAGTGAACAAGTCAGCTGTGTTGAAGCAGCAAATATAGTTTACTAATTATTTGGTGCTTAGAAAAGAAAACAAGAAACAAAGGGTAAAGTAAGAAGGTATTATATATTCTCTTTAAATATTCTTCGAAGTGTTTGTTGGCATATATTTTCTCGAACAAATAAAAGCTGATGTCTTGAAATGCTTGAACACTTTTCCTGTTTCTTCACTTCTCAACAAAATAGAAAAATTTCGACACTCTATCAAGACCATCATTATGAATTTTACGAGCCCCTTTGTCAATGTACGTGAATATTCGTTCAACCCTATCGTTTCTCCAATTTGCGTATTCCGATAATTTTTAAGACAGGCGGAATTTCATATCTTAACTGTCGCCGTTCAGTATTGGGTAATCGAAGTGATGTTATGTTGATGGTGCGTCTTGTGTGATCACACTACTTCTAACGATGGCGTTCCCTTCCTTCCCGTGACGTTCCGTCGAGGTCCAGCGTCGGTCCATCTAATTCGATGCCAGGTTGGCTCAAAATCGTGCAGGCTCCGCTGCAAAGAGAAAGACTGATTATGAGAACGACTAAAGAACTGTTTATCTAATGTATTGTGGTATAATTTAACGATAAACGATAAGAGAAAAAATAAATAAATGAAATAATAACAAATGAGGAACTTAAAAACACGTAAAACATGAGAGGGAATGGCAAATCGGACATTCTAACGAGAAACACTTTCCCGTATTTTTGGAAAGAGAAGTTAAAGATCGCCTGGATTGCATATATGAGAATCAGAAATCATAGAAATAAGAATCAGACACAACATATAGAAACTCTTTCGGAACTAACATCTCCAGTCTAGAATACTACCAATGCAGGAAAAAGAACCAACATGGAAAGAGCTCCGGAAAAAGGAAAGAACTAGGATGTATAGGAACAGAAGTTATTATGTAATCCCTGTTGATCAATATAAAAAAGCGTACCTAACTGTAAGCCACTTGCAAAAATATAAAGACTTCCATTAGCCGAACGATGCATACAAATATTTCGAACTAAAACTCAAGGCGATCGGTCTAGCCCAGTCTGTAGAAGTGCAATTACCGTATTGCTGATAAGCTACATGAACTACAACTGACGTTACACCGACAGCCACAATTACAGTAGCAATTAATTGACGACAACATGGAGACTGCAGGAGAGACGCTCAGTAGCTCGGTACGGGCTTTTGTTGAATTTTCGAGAACATACCTTCACCGAAGAGTCAAGCAGTATATTGCTCCCTCCTACGTATATCTCGCGAAGAGACCATGAGGATAAAATCAGAGAGATTAGAGCCCACACAGAAGCATACCGACAATCCTTCTTTCCACGTACAATACGAGACTGGAATAGAAGGGAGAACCGATAGAGGTACTCAGGGTACCCTCCGCCACACACCGTCAGGTGGCTTGCGGAGTACGGATGTAGATGTAGATGTAGATGTAGAAATACAAATAAACACGGAAAGATCAAGAACTGCGGCTGTATGCCAAGTACCGGTAGCATGTCCGTATTTCTGTATAAATGCAGTCTGATTTTTGATCAATTTAATTCATATAGTCAATATACAGTAATTCAGAAAGGGTAAACTACATAAATATAGTCACTGTTTATTTACTAACCATTACACAGTAATTCAGAACGGGTAAACTACGTAATATAGTCACTGTTTATTTGCCAACCATTTCAGAACTAGCAGTAACGGTTGGAACTCATCAGCATATTTGTCACTGTCATTTTGGATTATTCCCTATTAGACCACAAAAACTTCATTGAAGCTTCGAGTAGGACTGTTATCCCTTGTTGTTCACGGGTGATGGTTAACTTCAGCGAACTGAGCCACCATTAAGCAAACTATTATCTTTTGAACAACTCCTTATGACAATTTCTTCACAGGTATATGCTACCTTTTATCGTACCTTTCATCACTTTTACCCTCTTTTACTGATCGTCAACATTAACCTCCTATTTGATACGAGCTGCTGTTCCACGGGACCAACTCGAAGCTATGGCCTTCTCCAACCGACTTAAACGACTTACTGAACATGGAAATGCCATTGCAGCCAACACGATAATAAACTAGAACGCATAGACTAAATATATAAGATGTCTACTCCCACTTTCCATCCCTTACAGCATACAAAACTTCCATCTGGAGAAGCTCGCAGTCCGTTGAAAAACAAGGGATTGTCGATACTTCAGGGCCCAACGAATGTCTGACTACCACAGATACTATTCGGCGACATGGTATTTTTCTAATCTGTTATCAATAACTGAATAAAAAGTTCCTGGCAGATTGAAACTGTCTGCCGGACCGCGATTCGATGTCGGAACCTTTGCCTTTTGCGGCAAGTGTTTCACCAACTGAGCTACCCAAGCACTACTCACGATCTGCTTGGATATACAGTTTTAATCCAGCAGTAAGTCCCATATCAGTGCACACTCCGCTGCAGAATGAAAACTTCATGCTGGATACATGCCCCAGGATGTGGCTAAGAAATACCAGTCGCTGAAGTTTCGCAAGAGAACTTCTGTGAAGTTTGGAAGGTAGGAGATGTATCTGCGGAATTAAAGGCGTGAGAATCATTCGTGAGTCGTGCTTCGGTAGCTCAATCGGTAGAGCACTGGTCCGCGAAAGGCACAGGTCCCAAGTGCCAGTCCCGATGTGGTACACATTTTTAATATGCCAAGAAGTTTGGTATCAGCGCAGACTTCGCTGCAGAGCGAAAATTTCATTCTGGGAACGTCCCCCAGGCTGTGGCCAAGCCTTGTCTCCGCAATCACCTTTCTTGCAGGAGTGCCAGTCCCGGAAATTTCGCAGGAACTCTTGTGTGATGTTTGGAAGGTAGGAGATGAAATACCGGTGGAAATAAAGCGGTGAGGACGTTTCGTTAGTCGTGCTTGGGTAATTCAGTCGGTAGAGCACCTGCCCGAGAAAGACAGAGGTCCGAGTTCGAGTCTCGTCCCTGCAGGCAGTTTTGACCTCGCAGGCTGTTTCATATCAGCGCGCACTCCACTGCACAGTGAAAAATTCATTCTGGATATTTGCATTGACGTTAAGCATTCAAGTAGTGTACATGACACTGTAGGCCTCCTCGCCTTGGCGGTGGCAGCGATCATGACGGCCTTGCGGCAGGTGGTATCCAGTGTTGTGTAGGAATTCTAAATGGATGCAAGTCCTAGCAAAGACGTTGTGTAAGCAGATGGGTCAATTCCGCGTGGCGCCTGACAATCTCGCGGTGAATCAGCCAGCAACCTGCCGCCATGAAATATTCACCAGTGACCACAGTGCCTCATACCGATGCTTCGTCAAAGACACCGCAGACAGAAGGCAGTGAACGACAGAAACTAGAATGTGAGTGGCGACGGTCCCTGTTTCAGAAGCGTGTATTGGTAAAACAAATCAGTTACATGGAGGGCTAGAATGGCACTCCCGGTTAGCCGCGCGGTCTAACGCACTGCGTTACGAGCGGGAAGGCGTGCCGGTCCCCGGCACGAATCCGCACGCCGGATTAGTGTCGAGGTCCGGTGTGCCGGCCAGTCTATGGTTGGTTTTTAAGGCGGTTTTCCATGGGCCTCGTCGAATGAGGGCTGGTTCTCCTTATTCTGCCTTAGTTACACTATGCCGGCGATTGGTGCACAAACACTGTCTCCGCATACGCGTACACCATAATTACTCTACCACGCAGACATTTGGGGTTACACTTGTCGGGTGTGAGACGCTCTCCGGAGAGTCCACTGGGGCCGAACCGCACAATAACCCTTGGTTCGGTGTGGGGCAGTGGTGGGGTGAGTGGACTGCTGTAGCCTGTTGTGAACCACTGAGGGCTACTACGGGGACGAAGACTCTCCGTCGTTTCTAGGTCCCCAGTCCCATGCAATACAAGGCCAGAATGGAATAGCTGACAGGATGCTCTGCTCTCTTGGCAGTAAAACGTGGCGGCCAATCCATGTTTTTGCCGGCCGCGGTTCTAGGCGCGCAGTCCGGGAACGTGCCTCGGGCATGGATGTGTGTGTTGTCCTTAGGTTAGTTAGGTTTACGTAGTTCTAAGTTCTAGGGGACTGATGACCTCAGAAGTTAAGTCCCATAGTGCTCAGAGCCATTTTGAACCATTTTTGAACCAATCCATGTTTCATATGATTTTGCACGGTTATGAAGTTTAGAGTGTCATTTCTCTGCCCGAGCATGCATGTCCGAAGGAACAGGTTCAAATGGTTCTAAGCACTATGGGACTCAACATCTGACCGAGCGAGGTGGCGCAGTGATTAGCACACTGGACTCGCATTCGGAAGGACGACGGTTCAATCCCACGTCCGGCCATCGTGATTTAGGTTTTCCGTGATTTCCCTAAATCGCTCCAGGCAAATGCCGGGATGGTTCCTTTAAAAGGGCACGACCGACTTCCTTCCCCATCCTTCAATAATCCGATGAGACCGATGACCTCGCTGTTTGATCTCTTCCCCCCAAAACAACCAACCAACTTAACATCTGAGGTTATCTGCCTCCTACAACTTAGACCTACTTAAACCTAACTAACCTAAGGACATCACACACATCCATGCCCGAGGCAGGACACGAAATTCCAACCTTAGCAGGCGCGCGTTTCGAGACAATCGCCAAGAACCGCTCGGGCACAGCTGCCGGCCTTAACGAACAAGCACTGCGGTGATATAGCTACTATGAAAGACATGAAATGTCCTCACCGTTGGGAATATGAACCACCTTCAGCTGCATAATGATTTAAAAACAATGAAAATTTGCGCCAGACCGGGAATCGAACCTGGATTTTCCACTATACCCGAGCTGTCGCTTTAACGACTTTTCTTTTTAGCTGTACGCCGGACCGAGGCTCGAAAGCGACACCTTTGCCTTTCGCGGGCAAGAGCTCTCCCCCTTTGAGTGCTCGGGGGGCAGAACGGGCAGGGGTCGAACCCGAGGCCAGGCCTCGATGTCCCCCAGACCACCATCGAGCCTGTTGTGTACAGGAAGCAGGACATGCAGGAACCTTTATTGTTCACAAAATCCTAGAATGTCATGAAAACCTTATAACTGTCCATCTAGCCTCGCATCATTTCTGTGATCGCGGCTCCTTTACTCGTTTTGTTTTCTTAGCTGACCGCTTTTACTTGATCAGTTTTACAAACGACATCTAGCTGCAAGTGGCAGACCTCAGATATCTCGAGGGTCCGCAAAAATCTTTGTATTTGCAGTTCCGTAACAGTTTTATATACCCGTGTTGCAAGTATTACCTTACTCCAATACATTCGTATCTGTAGCATGGTAGATGGACCGTCATACCCGTGACCTATGCCACTGCGTTCGTTCGAAATGTTAAAATGTGTATGAATTCCTAAGGGACCAAACTGCTGAGGTCATCGGTCCCTAGACTTACACACTACTTAAACTAACTTATGCTAGGAGCAACACACACCCATGCCCGAGGGAACACTCGACCCTCCGGCGGGGGAGGCCGCGCAATCCGTGACAGGGCGCCTCAAACCGCGCGGTCACTCAGCGTGGCACGTTCGTCTTATGACTGGTAAATACGATTCCTCCAGAAAAAAACACTTCATCGGAAGAGCTTTCTGTACATAAGATGCGCCGCATGAATGCTATGATCAACGTTGGCTGAACCCAGACCTCCAACATCGCGCCGCAGACCAACCGATGGTCGTCCGTGTCAAGCACGCCGCATCGTCGACACATGGGCGAATCCACCAAATGAGTTGCGTATTGTTTGTCATTCGTCCCGCTCCCTTCCCTCCTCTGGGCAGGCTCTATCATGATGTTGAGAAGAGTAGAAGGGACCCGTTATCAGATGAAGGAACAAAACGCAATTTGATGCTCCTACGGGCTGTGCGATGCCGAGGTGCAATGGACAATATGAAGTTTGCTAAGGGAAAAAAGCTTGCTGTGAGCGCTTCCAGCGTTAGAGTGTGCTCCTTTGCTGAGAGGTGCACTAATGTTAGTAGAGAAGGAGGAGGAAGGGATGACAAATGGGTGGTATCCAGGGAATCTATTCTTATTTGGTGACCTGGATTTTGTCCTGCGAAATAATTCTGCCCACAACACAGTCTGCATGTGGATTTTTTTTCTCACCATGAGAATTTTACACTTTTTTGTTCAGCTTCTAAGAATTTTGAGAAAGAAAATATTGTCCGTAGTAGGCTATATAGTTATCCTGTATTTGTTGTGTGAATGGCCAATTTCGACACACTAAATTATTTCCCAGCGACTACAAAAGTATGTGTACATGGTCAGGTATAACATTGAAATATACCAGGTGTTTAATAACTCAATGTACACACCTGTAGAGGTTGTAGAGGGGACTAGATCAAGTTTTACATTGGAACCCATGTCCGTAAACTTCATCCAACGACGCTACAGAGCATCAGAGTTACAGGCGCTGGCGTCTATAAATATATGTACATACAGGGTGATTTCGTGATGACGTTACAGACTTTCTAGGATGATGGAAAGAGAAATGTATCAATTTGAGGTAAGGGTTCCTGTACTTGAAACGAACGACTCTAAAGTTATAAGGAAAAACCGTTCTGATACCTCCGATCGTGGAATACATGTACTGGAACTGTTATTAATAAGACTGCAGAGTAGACAACAATATCTAGTAAACAAGGGCACTAAAATTCATACCTTAAGAGCAATAGGCAGTTGTTCAATAGAGTAGATCCTCAGAGCTGCCTATCTTACTAAGTTAGCAACAAAATTACCTGAACGTCAGAGGTACCAGAACGCTTTTCTTTTATAACTTTCGACTCGTTCGTTTCCGGTACGGGGAGCATTACTTCAAATTGATACATTTATCCTTTTCCATCTTCCTAGAAAATTGGAAACATCACGGAATCATCTGTAGATACACATACATTTACAGGCACCAGGGCTATAATTCTGATCTGCTGCAGCGTCGTTGCATGACATTTCAGATCTGGGTTGCTACGTAACACTGGAGCTGCTACGTCCCCTCAACATCCTCTAGAAATGTGTAACATGGATTGTTAAACACCCCACGTACATTGTGTAATATTATTAACCATAACCGTAATTGCGTTTACATTCCGTAGATGCCAGTCTTACTTAGTAATTACTGATTTATAAACATTAGGCAACATACTCTACATGTAGTGGCATAAAATCTGAAAAACCATTCCATATGTTCATTCACACGTAGAATAATAAATCTGCATTGCAATATGAGATCGAAAACATCGTGTACATAGGATTAAATTACACCTTGTGGCAAGCCACCGTAGAATTTCATGCACACAGAGGTACACTACCGATGGCATCTCTCTTCTCTTTGAGTGTACTCTTTGCTAGAAATTACAACAGCTGATTTCTGCCATAGTCTGAATGTGGAAGTCTTGTGTTTTTCAGATGTAATGAAGTGGTTATTTACTTCTAATGCAATATTTTCGGCCTCACATTGCACTGTAGATGTATTATTCCGCGTATGGATGAGTATATGGAATTGCTTTTCGGTTGTATACCACAACACACAGGTGACAAACGTCATTGTATAGCAATATGCATGTATACAGATGGCGGTATAAAAGGACAATGAATTGGTGGGATTGGCATTTGAACTCGGCTGATTCATGAAACAAGGTTTCCGACGAAACTATGGCGGCACGACAGGAATTAACAGACTTCGAACGCGGAATGGTAGGTGGAGTTAGGCGCATGGGACATTCCATTTCGGAAATCTTTAGGGAATTCAGTAGTCCGAGATCCACAGTGTCACAAGTATTCCGAGAAGATCAAATTTCAAGCATTACCTCTCATCACGGACAACGCAGTGGATGGCGGCGTTCACTTAACGACCGAAAGCAGCGGCGTCTGCGTAGAATTGTCAGTGCTAACAGACAAGCAACACTGCCTGAAATTGCCTCAGAAATCAGTGTGGGACGTACGACTAATGTATCCATTAGTAGGAAAGTGCAGTGAAATTTTGCGTTAATGGGCTATGGCAGCAGACGCGAGTGCCCTTACTAACAGCATGACGTGGCCTGCAGCGCTTCTCCTGAGCTTCTGACCATACCGGCTGGACCACAGACGACTGGAAAACCGTGTCCTGCTCAGGTGAGTCTCGATTTCAGTTGGCAAGAACTCATGGTAAGGTCCGGTTGTGGCGCAAACCCCAAGAAGCCATGGACCCAAGTTGTCAACAAGGCACTGTGCAAAGCTCGTGCTGGCTCCATAATGGTGTTGGCTGTGTTTACATGGAACAGACT
Source organism: Schistocerca gregaria (assembly GCF_023897955.1). Classification (NCBI taxonomy): domain Eukaryota; kingdom Metazoa; phylum Arthropoda; class Insecta; order Orthoptera; family Acrididae; genus Schistocerca; species Schistocerca gregaria. The sequence goes on from NC_064922.1 coordinate 874,306,556, forward strand.
GGCTCCTCTGGTACAACTGTAGCGATCATTAACTCGAATTGGCTAGGTTCGGCTACTTGGAGACCACTTGCAGCCATTCGTGAACATCATGCCAATGCACCGTGTCACTGGCCACAGTTGCTCTCGTTTGGTTTGCAGAACATTCTGGACAATCCGAGCGAATGATTTGGCCAACCAGATACCCAGACAATCGAAAGGTCAGTTCGCGCATAAAATCTTGCACCAGCAACACTTTCGAAATTGTAAACGACAGCATGGCTCAGTATTTCTGCAGTCTTCCAACGACTTGTTGAGTCCATGCCACGCCGAATCGCTGCGCTATGTCGCGCGAAAGGAGGTCCGATATGATATTTGGAGGTATCCCATGACTTTTGTCAACACAGTGTGTTTTCATGTAATACTCTGCCATGTTCATGTATTTTTGTTAGTGCTGGAAGGTGAGTGAATAGTCGGAATCGGCGAATCACGCAACAAGTAAAGGATAACTATACAGCCTACTACGGATAATGTTTCCTTTATCAAAATTTAAGAGTTGTTGGCGTTACGAAATATTTCATAGTGGTGGTAAACAATAATTTGATTGGCCGGAAGCAGGATATGAGCCGGCCAACGGAGTGTGCGGCCACGCCCAGGACGCAGCTCGGGAGAACGGAAAGAGATCGCTTGAATAGACACTTGTGGTCCATCCGGGAAAGAAGACACTTGTTGTCGAGACAGAAAAGGGGAGTGAGATGACAGTGGGTTGCTGAGCGCCTTCCGCTGGGCCGCCGCCTATACGGGACACCTGGCTCCGCCTCAGGCAGACACGTCTCGCCACAGACTACACGAGCCGCCACCGAGGCGCTGCCAGCCTGCTGCGGCACGCTTTCGCTCGTGCCGATGTCAGCCTGATCACACACTGGTAGAACGAACTTCAGTTCTCATCAAAGTCCGCTTGCCAGTTCCGTTCGTCTCATAGCAACCACAATTTGCTCTCATCCAAGTCTGCTTGCCAGTTCCGTTTCTCTCACAGCAACCACAATTTAAACATCCTTGAAACGACCCTGAGAACTTTGTAATTGATAATATGCATATTATTACAGTCATGCTCATGAATTAAGGATAATGCTGATACATGGTGAAACAACGCTCTGGTGGGCTGTTGGCGGGTTTAAATCAATTCGGGGTATGACCATGCGGTGCATTTGACCTGCGGTCGTCGCACAGTGGCGCTGGCACCAGTCCACATGCGCAGGGTTGTGTTGGTGCATGTCAGAGTACTGTTCAGCGAGTAAGTGTACAGACGTTTACAGACGTGCTAATGATGCTTGTGTTGAAAATGGCTCAAAGAACACATATTGGTGACGTTATGAGGGGATAAAATAGAAGGGTGACTAGAGCCTGGTCAAACACAGCAGGTCGTAGCACGGGCCCACCGTGTGCCACAAAGTGTGATCTCAAGATTATGACAACGATTCCATCAGACAGGAAACGGATCCAGGCGCTACAGTACGGTACGTACACAGTGTAAAACACCACAAGCAGACCAATATCTCACCGTCACTGCCCGCAGACCGTGCTCGGGACCTTACCGCAGCCACTCGAACATTTGTCTCCAGCCACACAATCTACAGACGACTGAACAGACATGGTTTATTCACCCGGAGACCAGCATGGTGCATTGCACTGAGCCCTGGTCACAGGAGAGCCCCTAAAGCCTGATGTCAAGAACATAATACATGGTCCTTGGAACAGTGGTCCCAGGATATCTTCACGGACGAGTCCAGGTATAGTCCGAACAGCGATTCTCGCAGGGTTTTCATCTGGCGTAAACCAGGAACCAGACACCAACCGCTTTTAATGACCTTGAAAGGGACCTGTATGAAGGTCGTGGTTTGATGGTGGGCAGAGAAACTAACAGGGCAGGTGTATCAGGACGTCATTTTGCACCAGTATGTCCGCCTTTCAGGAGTGCAGTGGGTCCTACCTTCCTACTGATGGATGATAAGGCACGGCTCCAACGAGCTGCCATCGTGAAAGAGTATCTTGAAACAGAAGACATCAGGCGAATGGAGTGTCCTGCCTGTTCTCCAGACCTAAACCCCATCGAGCACATCTGGGATGCTCTCGGTCGACTTATCGTTGCACGTCTTGAAACCCCTTGGACCCTTCAGGAGCTCCGACAGGCACTGGTATAGTGGGAGGCTATACCTCAGCAGATGCTCGACCACCTGATCCAGAGTATACCAACCCGTTGTGCGGCCTGTGTACGTGGGCATTGTGATCATATCCCATATTGATGTCGGAGTACATGCGCAGGGAACAGTGGTGTTTTGTAGCACCCGTTTTTCGGGAGGGTTTTCTCAAATTGTCACCAATACCGTGGACTTACAGATCTGTGTCGTGTGTTTTCCCTATGTGGCTATGCTGCTAGCGCCAGTTTTGTGTAGTGCCACTTTGTGTGGCACCACATTCTGCAATTATCCTTAATTTATGAGAATGAGTGTAGATATACGCTAAAGTAGAAGATGTACTTTCTACATTCAGGAAACAGATGGACCCAACACATGCTTACTGTTTTAGCAATGGAGGAACATTTAATATCAGTCAAAGCGGATTTCTTATTTTCTAGCGACAGCGTTTTATATTGTATAAACGTTCTGCCATGGAGCACTGTTCCACTGCGTTAACGGTGCCACTCGTGGAGAAGCGTTCCACATCGTGACACAGCAGTTTGCATGCATGCATCTCAATTTGACCTTGCGCCGACATAATGTACCCATTATTGCTGGACTAGTTAATCCGGTTAATCGATTCGCCGATGAGTATTATATGTAGTCGCATGCATGAATAATGAGCGCAAGTTTCCGACGCATTTGGATGCAAATTTTACGAGGTCGCCGGGAGACAACCTCTGCCTTCTTAGCCCACCGCCTTCCGTTCAGGGAAAGAACCGTTCTTAAAAAAAGGTTGCAGCTCACAACGGGCTGAAGCAGCTGTGTACGCGATACGACACAGCGCGCTTTTACGAAATAATATTTATTGCTTCAGTCACTTTCTACTGGTATTTATTATGACGACATCTTTAGGCAGCATGATATCATCATTAGGTGCATTATAGTTACATAAACATTATATTATTACGAAGTGTGATAAGGATAATTTGGTGGGTGTGCCAGCGCGCTTTCGATTGCTCTGCAAGCAACTGTAAGAATTGCAGGATCTGTTGAACGGAATTAACAGTTTAATGTGTACTGAACATGGACTGAGAGTAAAACGGGAAAAGACAAAAGTAATGAGAGGTATCAGAAATGAGAATAGCGAGAAACTTAATATCAAACTTGGTGGTCACGAAGTAGACGGAGTTATGAGATTTTACTATGTTGGAGGCAAAATAACCCGTGATGGACGAAGCAAAGAGGAAATAAAAACTAGACTAGTACAGGCAATGAGGGTCCTAACCAAAATTAGATTGCTGGTATCAAACATAGACCTTAATTTGAGAAAGGAATTTCTGAGAATGTACGTTTGGAACACAGCATGGTGGACCATGGTTTGTGAGAAAAACAGAACAGGAGAGAATACAAGCATTTGAGATGTGATGCTGCCGAAGAATGTTGAAAATCATATGGGCTGATAAGGAATGAGGAGGTTCTTTATAGAATCTCCGAAGAAAGGAACATACGGAAAACACTGCCAGGAAGAAGGGACAGGACGATAGAACATGTGCTAAGGCATCGGGGAGCTAGAAGGAACTGTAGAGGGTAAAAACTGTAAGAGAGACGGCAGAGACTGGAATACATCCAGCAAATAACTGAGGACGTACAGATGAAGAGGTTGCCCAGGACAGGAATTCGTGGCGAGCCTAGTACAGGAATTCGTGGCGATCCTAGTCAGACTAGTTAGAAGATTAAATGAAACAACAAGTTCACTGCTACCAGTCACCGTTTAATTTTTTCCACGACGCGTTTCGAAGGTTTAAACCTCGATCATCGGGTGGAGTTACATTAGTTAGTATTACATATGTGTGTGTGTGTTGTGTTACGATTTTGGAGGAACTTGTGGCACTGCCAAGTGGAGAAACAAGACACCATTTCAGAATATGGTTTTGGATTATTTTTGACAAAAAATTAAACTGATATCTAATGGTAAACTTTAATAAGCGAACTAGAGTACCTCCAGTGGTCACAGGTTCCTTTTACTGTCGTAACACATCACTTGTATACTACCACATTTGTAAACAAATATGGCATCTGGAATCAGCTGGGTGCAAGGTTCGTATAGAAGAAGAGAAGACATAATCGCAAAGTGCAAAACAGAATAATTGTTTTAAGCATTTGGAGGTGTTTGTTTTGAGGTGTCGACACAAGACGAATTTTCCTTGCTGTAATCAAATGTGTCCAAACAACATCCTATCATGGTCCTTCTTCAGTCTTTCTTGAATTTCTCACTCCATCTTTTCCTTGGCCGGCCTCTATTTCGTTTACCAGCTGGTGACGATTTTCACAATCTTCTGTTCATCTATCCTGTCTGTGTTTCTTCCCATTCACAATTCCTCATATGTACTCGCCCGTTATTGTAGTCCAATTTAATGTTTTCTCTAATGCTTTTATTTCTCTCTCTATCTCTCAGTGTCTTCCCCGCAACCTTCTATTTCCACTGTTTGTAAACGTCTTCTAGGTTTTTTTATGTTTCCCATTTTCTTGCCTTTGCGTCTTTTCCTAGATGTTTGTTTTTCCAAATGCTATCATTTAAACTCCCAGTCACTTTGCTTTTGCTGCTTGTCCTCTAATGTCCTTTTCGACATTTACACTGCTGGAAAATCCAATTCTAAGGTCTTTAAATACCATTACCTGTTGAATAATTTTTCCACCTCCTTCCCAAGAGACGGCCACACGTTTGGCTCCTTGAGTTGACATGAAGGTAATTAGATTTTTGGCTGTCACGTAACGTATATGTGAAAGTTTCTACAGGCTGTCTTCCCTGTTTGCTAGAAGAACTGCATTTTCAACGTAATACATGATTTTTATTTCTGCATCCACCATTCTACAACTACTATCAGCCAATAACTTCTTTATCCAACACTACATTAAATAGTAGTGGCCTCAAAGAGCCACCTTGTCTGATACCACTGTAAATTGGTATACAGCTAGTTAACCTGGAATGAATGCCGTCAGTTGGGTTTTTGAAGTTGACAGGAATGCCCCGATCGTAGAGAGGGTTTACCACATCCGTTAAGTGACTCCTTCTGAATGCCTTCTATAAGTCACAACTGATTTTAATTCTTGAACCGAGAACAAGTCACATTTAGCAAAGTCTGTATACGGAGGAAGAGGGGGGGGGGCATCTGATTTTGGGCAAGAGGGTGGTGCACTGCAGGGTGAGCGGGTACGTTGTCATGGTGAAGGAAACCACGAACCGTGCGGCGCAGCATTTCCAAAACGAACCATCTGCGTCTGCAAGTTCTGTGACAGTTATGCTTAAAAAGTAGTCAGCATTTGACAGCGGAAGGTTGGATTGCTTCCTCCAGAAGTAAGCCAACGGCAGCTGTGCTGGCATTGTCGCCTAGACTGTGTTGCGCAAGGTACTGTGCCTGCCATTTCCCAAGTAGGAAACTTCTCAAGACGTGAAATTGTACCATATTTCAAGGAAACAATTTAAGTACGCCCGTAATCAAAATTAGATCCATTTCTGACAGATTAAGTGGAGTTATAGAAATCTGTCCCACACATGAATTTCAGAATTTTTGTGTGATTTTTGTAGGAGACAAAGACCGCAAACTTCATACCTGTCACGACTTACCCACTGACAATTGCATTAAACTCGGTTTCCCGAAACTTAAAGTAAACGCTCTACGACAAGAAACTTTGGAAGGATCCGTTGCCGAGTGAGGTATCAAAGATAGAACAAATATTTCAGTGAACTCAATAGTTCTCTAGAGACGATGTGATGAGTTTGTAATTGATTACCGGACGACAATATTTCATCCGTTTCAAATAAGTTCGTATCGTTATGCAGAGCTGGTCGTTGTGAGTATGGGTTGCAGACAGTATTTGTCACGGCAGTGTCGTAACTTCGGACTTTAAACATAAAGTTCCAGTTAGTTTAAATTATATGAGTTTACCACGGCTACATTCCCGAATGAATGTTTCTCAGTTTCCTCTCACCGTCAGATTTGTCTGTATACTCAAGATTCCAAGACTTCCACTTTCGTCATCTTCAACAGTTAACTATCGTAGCGATAGTCCGTATCGTACTTTCGATATTGTTGGTAACATTGCGAAGTGGAGAAAGATTTGCATTAGGGTGTCAATCATAAAATATTTTCACTGTATTGCGGCCTACCTACAAAGTTTCAATGGCCAGTATAAGTGAGAAATGGAAGAACATACTGCGACCCCCTACGTATCGCTCGTTGTCCTAAAGAGGACTGACTGTGCCCAATGGATGCACCAGAGCTCCCTCCATTCATTCATAAAACTTAGCAAAGCTGCAGGAAATGTTTTGCGACTGTACAGATGCTTGAGGACATTACTGTTGTTTTCAGATTAGTACAGGATGAAAATCTTATTAGGTAGCTAAAACCAATAGATTATTTGTTGAAGAATAAATTACGTTACGATCGCTTAAATATAGTATATGTAAAATATTGATATTACTGGTTTGGGTAAGTAGCTGCAATGCTCAGATGAGATCACATGCGTTACAAGGCTTCGTACAGGCACATAACTAAAATAGACCCTCAGCGCTTCGTGAAGTTAACTAAAATATTTGAATGAATGTATTTCACGTCGTCACATGTTAAAATGAATTGAAATATTTTTGTTGATTTCGTGAAGTTCGACGGGCTTAACTCTCTTGTTATGTATGTACGAAGCTTTAGTGGATTTGATCACATCTGAAGATGACATTTACTTACAGAAACCGGTAATGTGAATACTTCATTTATATGTAAGTGATCGTGACGAAATAAATTATTGTACAAACGTTTACAAGGTTCTATACTGTAAGGTGTCAGGCAAATCCAACACCTTACATGAAAACCCTGACATAATAAGCAAATCTAGTATTATGTCACATAGCTCCGAATAAATCGTGACATTAAATTAACCAAAGTAATACGAGTAACGAGTGAGCAAATGGAATACCTCAGACTAACACAAGAATGCCTAAATGCATGTCGTACCTTCCCACCGTGAGGCAGACGCAGTTCCGAGGGGAGAAACGAGAACAGAAGCCGAGAGCAGAACCGTGTTAAGCTAGAAGGCCCTACGATAAGGGAGGGGCTGGACACCCACGCCGCCAGACTATCTGTACGACTACACAACCCGCACGGTTTAGCGTGAGACTGTTTCGCGTCTCAGGTACGTCAAGGACAACCCCCAGCCCATGTTAAAAGCTAGAGCCCTCCAGAAGAACAGTATAGATCTCACGATAACGCTAAAAGGACCACACCAGCTGCAGGTTTTAGCGTGAGACTTTTTAGCGTCTCTGTTACGTTGCAAACTTTAAAAAATATTGCCCCACCACGAAAAGTATAACGTTTCTCATTGGATAGACAGAATTTTTGTAGGCGGAGCTTAAGATTAACATTGAGACCCTGATTGGTCAGATGAAAACATAGCCAGATAGTTTTTTTAAATTAACTTCGGTAAATTGTAGTAAGGAGAAGTTAGAGAGTTGGCTCCGAGACGGCGAGCTGGATGGCTGCTGCGCCGGCCGCTGCCGCCCTGACGCTGCTTAAACACCGACAAGGTAATGAACGCACGCGATGCCGCATTTTTGAGCGCATAAGGCTTCACTCAGAACTGCAGAAGTCTCATCTGTTACACCCCCTTTTTGCGTAATACTAGTGTCGATCGTTAATTAAAACTCAACTCATGGTGTTCACATTTGCCACTTGAAGTAAAGATCTGAAACGCGATGATTTTTCTGTTTTATAGTTATTGAGAAGCCACATCAGCCACTGTAATTTGCGACAGGTTAGATTAGTAATTAAAGATAATTGAGGGTCACTGTAGACCATTTTGATAGTTTTCTCTTTTGTGAAACTTAATTTAAACATAGATTATAGATGTGATATGGCATAGGTCATCCTTCGATCCATTGTAGAACTTGGAAATCCACTCAGGGAATATTCGTTCACATTTTTGGTGAACGCAGTTGGTTTTTACCATCCTGTATTAAAACATTTCCTTTTATCAATAGTGCAATTTATAAACGAGGTTTTGTGAGTAGAATAAAATTTCCAATGGTAAACTTAACTGCTTTTTCGACGTTATTTTACCAGCTAACTAAAAATAGGAAAGCCTTGAACCATTTCCACTAAATTTAGTTAGTATTAAGATTCTTTTACAGAGAGTGCAGTGAAGCTGACGCTGAGATCATTTAGTATTTGGTTATATCATCGCTACTCTCACTGAACTCTTCTGAATTCTACATGTCATGTGTGGTCTCCTTACCAGCAACAGGTCCAGGTTCAAACTAGTTAATTCCCTAAAAAACAGGCTCAGAGCGTCGTTGCGCGAAAGTCGTAGGGAGACACGATATAAAACAAACAGACACCACCATGAATGTTTAGAATACTTCCAGTTGACAATATCTCAGTTTCCGAACAGGATGATTTCTTATTAAAAATGATGTTACTGCTGCTTTTCGGGCGATCATGTTTTGATAATGGACTACTACTGAAACGCGCCAGCAAATATAATTTTTCACAGCAAGTAATCTGCTGGTATTAGCGACCTAACAAAGTAGTGATATAAGCCTTGCTGAGAGTTTACTCGCAGTGCGCTTCACTGAGGGAGGGAGAGTCTACACGCAATAGCAAATCATTTTGCTCGTAAACTGATAAACAATCCGTTAGAGAGAAAGGAAATGCACTTTGTTCTTTCTAAACTTACCTCCACTGACGCCTTAAGATAGAGCATGAGGCAGTGGTCTTTCCTAGCAATGACCACTAGGATAGGTTTTTTTTATAACTACCGTATTTCATTCTATATCTACATGAATGATTGACTCCAGATGCACTGTAAAATGCATGGTGAAATTGACTGTGCACAAACATTAGCCTTTTCTGTCCCGTTTCAGTCTCGTATGCAGCACAGGTAAAATGACTGTATGACTGATTATGTGCAGCCGAATTGTCGCCTAGTCTTCATCAAACATTGATTCTCTTAATGTAGACAGCAGTATTCCCCTAGAAAAATATCACTTTTGTTCCAAAATTTTCCGTTCGCTTTCCTTATTTATTTTACGTGTTATTCCCAAAACCGGCTGTGACCGAGCGGTTCTAGGCGCTTCAGTCCAGAAGCGCGCTGCTACTACGGTCGCAGGTTCGAATCCTGCCTCGGGCATGGATGTGTGTGATGTCCTTAGGTTAGTCAGGTTTAAGTAGTTCTAAGTCTAGGGTACTAATGAACTCAGATGTTAAGTCCCATAGTGCTTAGAGCCATTTGAACCATCTTTCGGTATTTCCTTAAGACTGTCCGATTGCACTACTTGAAAGCTGACACTGATAAATTATTTATGAACGAGTTTATTGAACACATGTAGCGCCCGTGGTCTAGGGGTACCGTCTTTGATTAGTAATCAAAACGTCCACAGGTCCCGAGATCGAAACCCGCCACCGGGTTAGATTAATAATCAGCACTGGCGGCCGACGATTTCCGGCGTAAGAAGTTACTCATTCTGCCAACGACCTTGCCAAAGAGGGCGGAGAAGCTGACGGATGTTCAGGGCACACTCTTGTCCTTGGGGTGGGAAACTTCTCCTAAAGGCGGAGAACCAGAAATGATCAACGTCATGAGAATGCAGAAGACAATGGAAACCACTGCACTGACACACAATTCGTAGCCGCAGGGCACGTAATTTAAAGTGTCATGATGCTCTCTCCATTGGCAAAAGATTTCGGAATAGTCCCGCATTCGGATCTCCGGGAGGGGACTGCCAAGGAGGAGGTGACAATGAGAAAAAGACAATAATCAACGACAAGATGGCGTTCTACGAGTCGAGGCCTGAAATGTCAGAAGCCAGAAAGTGGTAGGGAAGCTAGAAAACCTGAAAAGAGAAATGCTAAGGCTCTATCTACATATAGCAGGGGTCAGTGAAGTGAAATGGAAAGAAGACAAGGATTTCTTGTCAGGTGAGTAAAGGGTAATATCAACAGCAGCAGAAAATGGTATAACAGGCATATGATTCGTTGTGAATAGAAAGGTAGGGCAAAGTGTGTTACATTGACTACTTCAGTGATAAGGTTGTTCTTAACAAAATCGACAGAAAACCAGCACCAACAATGATAGTTCTGGTATACACGTTGACGGCGCATGATTAAGATGAAGCGATAGAGGAAGAATTTGAGCATATTGAAAGGGTAGTACAGTACATAATAGGAGATGAACATCTAATAGTCATGGGGGACTAGAACACGGTTGTAGGGGAAAGAGCAGAAGAAAACGTTACAGCAGAATATGGGCATGGGACAAGGAATAAGAGAGGACAAAAGCTAATTGGATTCTGTAATAAATTTCAACTAGTAGTAGCGAATACTCTGATCAGAAATCACAAGAGAAGGAGGTACACTTGGAAAATAAGTTAGATTATATCATGGTCAGACAGAGATGGTGAAATCAGATACTGGATTACAAGGAGTCCCCAGGAATAGTTATAGACTCAGATCACAAAGTAGTAGTGATGTAGAGTAGGCTGAAGTTCAAGACATTAGTCAGGAAGAATCAATACGCAAAGAAGTGCGATACAGAAGTACTAAGGGATGACGAGATAAGCTTGAAGTTATCCAGCACTATAGATACAGCAATAAGGAAAATTACGATTTAGGTGAGAGTAAGTTACTTCAAAATTTAAACATTCATTAACCACGGCACTTGTGGCCTATTACACATTTAGTGAAATTAATTAAAAATTATTTACTCAAAAACTATCAACCAGAAGAAAAATTTACTGAAATTTAAAGAGGAAATGTCTTTCGTTACTGCAGTCATTGTTATTACTAAAGTAATTCAGAGTACAGGGAACAACAAATCATACCATGCAACACAACCACGTTACTTAAATGGCAGGCACCCTACAGTGTAGGATATAAAATATAAATTTCATGTCACCAAGAAGCCTCGTGGGATTCAACAAACTTCGCCCAGAAGCGGACTCCCGCTCACTCAACTGTTTCCAACACAGGGAGCAGCAACGAAAAATCCCAGAAATAATAGGTACCTACTACAGACTGACATCTGCCTTAAGTAAGTAGAAACAATTCATTGCAGCACATCATCTGTAGAATTAATCAACCTGTTAATGAACATCAGCCAAGCAGTACAAAACTATTATCTTATGTGCGTAAGGCCAATTATACATTAAGGCGCAAGCGAACTAGATACACGGACAGTCGGCAAGCGCGTCAAAGGGGCGAAAAATGCACAACAGCACAAGCAGGACGCAACCCAGGACCCCGCACCCGTTACCAAGACAAACAGCAGAAATCCCGATAAAACGAAATCAAATGCAAGCAACTAGCGTGCAGGCTAACGGCATATCGAGACATCACCGCCTCCTCCCTCCGCAACCCCCCCCCCCCTCTCCCCGACTCAAAACACTAGGCGATTTACAGCAAATAGCCACACTTAAATACGGTATTAAATCAGAATTAATTAGCATATCCACATACTCTCATTCATGTAATTCTTGTACTTTCATTAACAAAACCAGTTTCAAACTATTTAACACACAATAACAACTGGCTTCTCAGTAACTTGTAAGAATTTATGATACTACTCATTTAGAGTTAGACACGTCTCTCTCAGACACACTTATCACTTCAGATAGAAACTTAACACTAATGTTATTGAAATTCGCACCAAATATATACAGGGAAATTTTTATCCATCTATATTTACAGCAATTGGCCAGCTTAACTCCGTCGTGTGATGTTGTTGTTGTGGTCTTCAGTCCTGAGACTGGTTTGATGCAGCTCTCCATGCTACTCTATCCTGTGCAAGCTTCTTCATCTCCCAGTACCTACTGCAACCTACATCCTTCTGAATCTGCTTAGTGTACTCATCTCTCGGTCTCCCTCTACGATTTTTACCCTCCACACTGCCCTCCAATGCTAAATTTGTGATCCCTTGATGCCTCAAAACATGTCCTACCAACCGATCCCTTCTTCTATCAATGGAATAACCAGGCGGCGCTTAGACAAGGACCAGCCAAACTGTTTTCAGTGGCGGCTAATACTGACAGAAGCAACCTACAAACAGAATGTATCAGCACTCCAGGCCCTAGCAAATTAGATTAGATTAGATTAGTATTTGTTCATAGATCATGAATACGACACTTCGTAATGATGTGGAACGTGTCAGATTAATAAAAGGTGTCTATACAAAATATTACATTAGACAAAAAATTATGTGACACACAATTATTTTTTTTAGAGTTTGGGGAATTACCCAAAAATTCATCTAATGAGTAGAAGGAGTTGCCATTAAGAAATTCTTTTAATTTCTTTTAAATGCATATGGCTATCTGTCGGACTTTTGATGCTATTAGGTAAGTGACCAAAGACTTCTGTGGCAGCACAATTTACCCCCTTCTGAGACAAGGTTACATTTAAACTTGAGTAGTGAAGATCATCCTTTCTCTTAGTGTTGTAGCCATGTACACTGCTATTACTTTTGAATTCGTTCGCACTGTTAATAACAAATTTCATAAGTGAATATATATATATATATATATATATATATATATATATATATATATATATATATTGTGAGGCTACAGTGAAGATTTCTACCTCTTTAAATAAGTGTCTGCAGGATGGTCTTGGATGAGCTCCAGCAATTGTTCTGATTACACGCTTTTGTGCAATGAACACTTTTACTCAATGATGAGCTATCCCAGAATATGATGCCATACGAAAGCAGTGAATGAAAATAGGCATGGTAAGCTAATTTAATCAGATGTATATCGCCAAAATTTGCAATGACCCTAATAGCGTAAGTAGCTGAACTCAAACGTTTCAGCAGATCCTCAGTGTGTTTTTTCCAGTTCAACCCCTCATCAATGCATACACCTAGAAATTTTGAATATTCTACCTTAGCTACCGATTTCTTATCGAAGTCTATATTTATTAATGGTGTCATTCCATTTGCTGTGTGGAACTGTATACACTGTGTTTTGTCAAAGTTTAACGAGAGCCTATTTGCAGAGAACCACTTAATGATTTTCTGAAAAACATCATTTACAATTTCATCAGTTAATTCTTGTCAGTTGGATGTGATAGTTACACTTGCATCATCGGCAAAAAGTACCAGCTTTGCATCTTCTTGAATTTAGAATGGGAAGTCATTAATATATACTAAGAACAGCAGAGGACCCAAGACCGAACCTTGCGGCACCCCATTCTTGATTGTTCCCCAGTTTGAGAAATATTAAGTTTTTTGCATATTACGTGAACTGTTTATTTCAACTTTCTGCACTCTTCCCGTAGGTATGATTTAAACCATGTGGGCACTGTCCCATTCATACCACAGTACTTGAGCGTATCTAGAAGTACTGCATGATTTACACAATCAAAAGCGTTGATAGATCACAAAAATTCCCAACAGGTGACTTCCGGTTACTCAGAGCATTTAATATTTCATTACTGAAAGTATATACAGCAATTTCCATTGAAAAACGCTTCTGGAAACCAAACTGACATTTTATTAAAAGGTGTGAAGCTACTCTACAATACATTACTTTTTCAAGAATTTTGGATAAGGCAGTCAGAAGAGAGATTGGGCAGTAGTTGTTGACATCAGACGTATCCCCTTTTCATGCAGTGGTATAACAATGGCATACTTCAGTCTATCTGGGAAAATACCCTGCTTCAGAGAGCTATTGCATATGTGCCTAAGAATCCCACTTATTTCTTGGGAACAAGCTTCTGTTATCCTGCTGGAAATGCCATCAATCTCCTGTAAGCTTTTATTCTTGAGAGAGTTTATTATCTTCCTAATTTCAGATGGAGAGGGGGGTGGAATTTCAATTGTATCAAATGGTGTGGGTAAGGCGTCTACTATTAACTGCCTTGCTTCTTCTAATTTCTCTACAACATTTAAAAAATGATTATTCAAAATGCTTTCGACTTCCAGCTTGTTGTATATCAAGTTTCCATTCGCTTTGATGGGGATGCCGTCATCATGTACTCTTGGTTGTCCTGTCTCTCTTGTAATAATATTCCAAATTTTTTTGATTTTTTTATCAGCGGTATTAATCTCAGACATGATGCACATGCTTATGGACTTTTTAATAATCTTTCTTAATGTAGCACAGTAGTTTTTATAATATTTGGCTGTTTCTGGGTCATTACTCTTTCTTGTTGTTAGATACAGTTCCCTTTTGTGGTTACAAGATATTTTTATTCCTTTAGTACGCCAAGGTTTTTTACATGGTGTCTTATAATTAGATTTAATTACTTTCTTGGGGAAACAGTTTTCAAATTCTCTTACAAGTGCATAATGAAATAATTGATATTTTAAATTAGCATTGTGTTCCTTGTACACCTCATCCCAGTCTAACTGCTGAAGATTTTCCCTGAAATTTCTAAAGGTTGAGTCATTAATTTAACGCACAACTTTGGAGGGTAGTTTTGAATTACTGTCATATACTGTAACTAGCTGAGCATCGTGATCGGAAATCACATCCTCAACAGGACAAGAATTTATGTTTTTAAACCTATCTTGGTCTGAAAGTGTTATCTATCAATGTGCTGCTGTCCTTTACTACCCGAATAGGAAAATTAATGACAGATGTCAAACTGAAAGAACCGAGCAAGACTTCCAGGTCATTCTTCCTATTACATTCTTTCATTGAATAAACATTGAAGTTCCCACAAATAATAATTTGCTTTCCCCTATCTGACAGATAGCACAACAAGGCATCCAAGTTTTCCAGAAATAAATGAAAGTTTTCTGAAGGGGACCTATATACTGTTACAATTATAAAAGAGCCCTCCTTCAGTTTAAGTTGACAGGCACATGCTTCTATATGTTGCTCTAGACAAAACTTTTTTGTATCTAAGCTTTCTACACAGTGATAACTTTTGACATATGTGGCAACTCCTCTTCCCACCTTATTCTCTCTACTCATATGTGCAGTTAGTTTATAACCACTGATATTTACCTTTTCCATATCAGGCACAATGTGATACTCAGACAGGCATAGTATATCTATTACATTATCAGATTCAATGTCATCTAAACAAACCTGGAGCTCATCTACTTTATTCTTCAATCCCGGAATATTTTGGTGAAAAATGGTAACATTATTTTTTACTTTACTTTTCTGCGAATCTACTTTTTTCTTTAATCTACCAATATTTTGGTTAAATATGACAACATTATTATTTACTTTCCTTTTGTGAGTTTTGGACCTCTTCAGCACCTGCATGCCTGAACTTCTCATTGGACACTGATATTAGCCTAAGAAAGAGGTACATCCATGAGTGCTAGAATCCCACCTTATGGATTTCGCTAACAACCCTGCCAGTTTACCCTTCCCTATCCTATTGAGATGTAGGCCATGCTTTGTGAAATCCCCCGTATCAATAGCCTCGACAGGAACCAATCCAATGTCTGACAGTGGCCGCCCTACGCAACTGATCCAACTCTATATTTACCCTCCTGACAGAGCGGTTCAACTGGGGCTGATCATGCCGCACGAAAGCAGGCACCAGCCCAACATTGGTATGGGTCGTTGCTGAGGCTATATTAATCGTCACATCACATACAGCTCTCACTAGAACTTTGCAAGCTGAAATTAACATATTCGAGGACAGATTCAGTAGGAGTAGCAACGGCCGGCCAAGAAAATGAAGTCAATAGCACTGAACCAGTAGTCGATTCCGGCCACAATTTACAGCACAAGTAAGGCCATTACCATCTTGCTTGTTCGGCGAAGCCAACCGCTGCAGATCCCGGTGCCAGGAGACATGCCGGAAGCGAAATACATCAACGGCTTCCCAGTAACGTGACTGCTCCCACTCTGGCGATATTTGCTACGGCGCAGTCACCCGGAAAACACCCCTATTAGATGCGCTCTTCCTGCTGCATCCCACGACGTCTGTACTCTCCGCCATAATTACTAAACGACGCTGCTGCTAGGCGTCCCAAAGCAAAATCCTCGCTGCTTGCTACAGCTTACCCTCGCTCCCCGATCGGCCCGGCACGTGGCGCAAGAGCGCGCTCTACGCACACCACCGGAAAGATGACTCATGCCGGCGGCGGGAATATCGTTGATTGAGCCACACGGCTCACTTACTTTTTAAAAACCTATATAGCATAATAAAGCGGGTATAAAAGAAACGATGCAACGATGGACGTATAAAAATGAACAGGTCCCAAAAAGGACAGTCCATCAGTGAATTGGAGTTTGCTCATCTGTAGTAATCAGTCGGCATTTCTTTGAAATGCAGCAAGACGAAATGTGAAAAAAGCAAACTTTCTTTTTTTCCAAAATAGTGGTTCTACTCTAAGTCTGCGCTGATCCTGAGAACATCACAAGATATCGTTACAGTGTATATAGCACGTCACTTGTACAGTCAGGTTCTGAGCCGATAAAACATTGCAATGACTCAGAGTGCAACACGTCACTTCTGCAGCAATATTTTATGATCAGAAGATGATTGCTAGCACAATCTAAACCGTTAATATAATTTTATAAACTTGCAGTCTAGCCAAATAATGGTTACATTGTTAACTTCACATATTACCAAAAATTCCTTGGATATTCTGATACATCTTTTGGATGGTTCAAAATGGTTCAAATGGCTCTGAGCACTATGGGACTTAACTTCTGAGGTCATCAGTCACCTAGAATTATAACTATTTATACCTAACTATCCTAAGGACATCACACACACTCATACCCGAGGCAGGATTCGAACCTGCGACCGTAGTGGTCGCACGGTTCCAGACTGTAGCGCCTAGAACCGCTCGGCCACCCCGACCGGCGGACTACAGTATTCGTGATGGGGCGAAAATCAAGGACGTTCGATCGAGAACGGGGTCATCAGGGCTGAAGCAAGACGACTCAGAAAGCTAACGACAACGTGAAAATCGAAATCCCTTGCTGCCATTTCCCGTATTCCCGTAATCGACACACGTCTGAACTGCCAATGATATTAACAATCCGAATTTTGTCAACCTAGGTTATGTATAAAACCAAAAAAGCTAACATAAGTTGCTTGCTATCATTCCAAAATGTAATGTGGGAGTACTTTTTGGGGTAACGCATTAATTCAAGCTTAAGTTTTCCTCGTCCGAAAACGTGTAACAGTTTGTGGTGTGAACTCAAGAATATCCTGCAGAGACCACTTTAGAGAACTATGTATACTAACTATTGCTTCCCAATATATTTATTCCTCAATGAAATTTGTCATTGTGTAAATAAGTTGTTTAGGTTTTTATGTTGGTAACGCCACGTAGCGCTCTGTATGAAAAGCACTGACTGTGCTGTGTGCAGTCTGTGGCTGGTTAGCATTGTTGGAATATTCGCTATTGTAGTGCTGGGCAGTCGGATGTGAACAGCGCGTAGCGTTGCGCAGTTGGAGGTGAGCCGCCAGCAATGATGGATGTGGGGAGAGAGATGGCAGAATTTTAAGAGCGGACAATCTGGACGTGTGTCCGCCAGAAAGAGTAAATTTGTAATACTGGATATCATGAACTGATATATACATTACGACTTTTGAACATTATTAAGGTAAATACATTGTTTGTTCTCTATCAAAATCTTTCAATTGCTAACTGTGCCTACCAGTAGTTAGTGCCTTCAGTGGTTAGAATCTCTTATTTAGCTGGCGGTAGTGGCGCTCGCTTTATTGCAGTAGTAGTTCGAGTAACGAAGATTTTTGTGAGGTAAGTGATTCATGAAAGGTATAGGTTATTGTTAGTCACGGCCATTCTTTTGTAGGGATTATTGAAAGTCAGATTGCGTTGCGCTAAAAATATTGTGTGTCAGTTTAGTGTTTATCACAATACGTAAAGAGAGTATTGTCTGCGTACGTTCAGTTTTGCCCAGCTGTTTGAAAATCAAATAACGTAGAGGTTTATCAGCACAGTAATTCATTAATTTTTCAAAGGGGATGTTTCAATTGAAAATACACCTGGTTTTCAAATCAACAGCCTATTTCATGGAATCAATATCAATAAGAATAATCTTCACAAAATAACTTACTTTGATCCAAAAGGTGATCATTATTCAGGAACACACAGTTTCAATAACTTGCCAGCAACCGTAAAGTGTATACCAGCAAGTAAAGTTGTCCGACCCAATAGCTGAGTGGTCAGCGCGACGGGCTCTCAAGCCAGGGCTCCTGGGCTCGATTCCCGGCTGGGTCGGAGATTTTCTCCGCTCAGGGACTGGGTGTTGTGTTGTCCTAATCATGATCATCTCATCCCCATCGACACGCAAGTCACCGAAGTGGCGTCAACTTGCACCAGGCGACCAGCCTACCCGACGAGAGGCCCCAGTCACACGACAAGTAAAGTTCATTTCAACAAGAGCCTAAAGGATTTATTGTGAACACTCTGACTTCTGCACAAATTCAATGCAGTAATACGATGGTTGCAAATAAGTGATCTGAAACTTCCTGGCAGATTAAAACTGTGTGCCGGACCGAGACTCGAACTCGGGACCTTTGCCTTTCGTGCTTGGGTAGCTCAGTCAGGGACTGGGTGTTGCGTTGTTCTAATCATCATAATTTCATCCCCATCGACGCGCAAGTCGCCGAAGTAGCGTCCAATCGAAATACTTGCACCAGGCGAGCGGTCTACCCGACGGGAGGCCCTCGTCACACGACATTTAATTACGGCTACAAAAGTACAAGGATTGGTATGCCAATTTCCTAGTAACGGTTTTTGCGGACCCGCCATATACTTGGGGTGTGCCGGGTGCGCAAAGATGAGCGGCGGTGCTTTCGTTGTGAAACCGACCAAGTAATGTGATCGACTAAGAACACTATGCGAGTATGCGACCTACGAAAAACAAACGCTTGAACAGTTAGCAAATGGATGTACTTCACATTTTGTTTCCATATCCATAAATACTTTTCTTGAGGGTGCCGGAGGTGGCCTCACTTTGATTTTGCTGTTATTTCATGTTGCATGGTTGAACGGCAGCGAGGTTCTTTGCAGGACAGTTATCATGTGTCAGGACGTACTATGTTTATTTTGTGAATAATAAAGGTTTCTGTTTCTCCTACCTTCCTTCATATAAAATAAATAAATAAAAAACCCTCACTCCCAAAAAAATTAAATAAATAAAATAAAAAATATAAAAAAATACCGTGTCCGGAAAAAAAGATGGATAGCAAAAAAAATGTCAGAAGAGCACCTGCCCGCGGGAAAAAAAGATGGATAGAGCGTCTGCCATGTAAGGAGGAATAAATAAAAATAAATAAATAAAAAGTTGGTAGAGCACTTGCCCGCGAAAGGCAAGGGTTCGAGTTCGAGTCTCGGTCCGGCACACAGTTTCATATCAGCGCACAGTCCGCTACAGAGTGAAAATCTCATTCTGGAAATAAGTGATTTCTTTCAGTTTGATGATGCGTGGCTACGATACCCTAAGAATTATCACATGCACCTCAGTGTATTGAACATTTACACGTTTTGTGACAAGTTTCTTATTACCTTTTAAAGAAAGATATGTTTAAGATTTTTCGTCTTGTTGCACATTCACGAGATCGTTTCACTTGGGATCTGTGGAAAATACACTATAATAAATGTTTTCTAAGTGAATATTTAATGTGTATTCTTGTCTTCTGACATGTTCACAGATCTCCTTACTAAGGATCAAATGGAACGAAAGAACATCCAATCTAATCTTAATACGAAGGGGGTCGAATAAGTAATGCAACACTTTTTTCCCAGTCAATTTCGGGTAAAAATAAATGCCGTGTGACTAGGGCCTCCCGTCGGGTAGACCTTTTCGCCGGGTGCAAGTCTTTCGATTTGACGCCACTTCGGCGACTTGTGTGTCGATAGGGATGGAATGATGATGATTAGGACAACACCCAGTTCTTGAGCGGAGCAAATCTCCGACCCAGCCGCGAATCGAACCCGGGCCCTTAAGATTAATATTCTGTCGCACTGACCACTTTTTTTTTCATTTTGGTCGTTGATCGTTGTGTTTGGTCGTTGCCAACGTCATATGATATCCCTCCAGGTTCGTTGTTGATCCTTTCACTCAGTTTTTTATTACAGAGGCCAGCCAGCTCTGACCGAACACGCTGAGCTACCGTGCCGGCAACCACTCAGCTACTGGGGGCGGACAATTTCATGTGAAAAATTGAGGAATTTGTTGTCGGACATTGTGGAATATTCCCGCTTCAGCCCCTATAGTTTCATGAAGTTCCGACAGGTGGCGGCTCTATCCAGCCTTCACAACAGCTTCTGCAACGGAGGTGCGTTGCAAGGACAGATCTACATTTACATCTACATCCATACTCAGCAAGCCACCTGACGGTGAGTGGCGGAGGGTACCCTGAGTACCTCTATCGGTTCTCCCTTCTATTCCAGTCTCGTATTGTTCGTGGAAAGAAGGGTTGTCGGTATGCTTCTGTGTGGGCTCTAATCTATCTGATTTTATCCTCATGGTCTCTTCGCGAGATGTACCTAGGAGGGAGCAATATACTGCTTGACTCTTCGGTGAAGGTATGTTCTCGAAACTTTAAAAAAGCCCGTACCGAGCGACTGAGCGTCTCCCCTGCAGAGTCTTCCACTGGAGTTTATCTATCATCTCCATAACGCTTTCGCAATTACTAAATGATCCTGTAACGAAGCGCCCTGCTCTCCGTTGGATCTTCTCTATCTCTTCTATCAACCCTATCTGGTACGGATCCCACACTGCTGAGCAGTATTCAAGCAGTGGGCGAATAAGCATACTGTAACCTACTTCCTTTGTTTTTGGATTGCATTTCCTTAGGATTCTTCCAATGAATCTCAGTCTGGCATCTGCTTTACCGACGATCAACTTTATATGATTATTCCATTTTAAATCACTCCTAATGCGTACTCCCAGATAATTTATGGAATTAACTGCTTCCAGTTGCTGACCTGCTATTTTGTAGCTAAATGATAAGGGATCTATCTTTCTATGTATTCGCAGCGCATTACACTTGTCTACATTGAGATTCAATTGCCATTCCCTGCACCATGCGTCAATTCGCTGCAGATCCTCCTGCATTTCAGTACAACTTTTCATTGTTGCAACCTCTCGATACACCACAGCATCATCTGCAAAAAGCCTCAGTGAACTTCCGATGTCATCCATCAGGTCATCGAGTTTCTTTTGGCGGAAAACCAGAGCTTCGTAGAAATACATAGGCACTTGCAGAATGTCTACAGAGACCTGGCAGTAAACAAAAACACACTGAGTGGTTGGGCTAGGCGTCTGTCATCATTTCAACAAGGCCACGCAAACCTGTCCGATCTTCCGCTTGTCGGCCTGTCGCGCGCAAATGTGAGTCCTGCAATAATGGAACGTGCGAACACTCTCATCCGAGGTTATCGACCGATCACAAACAGACATCTCGCTGGTCAACTAGGCATCCCTGTCGATAGTGCTGACACACTCGTCCACCGGTTGGGATACTCAAAGCTTAGGCTACACAGCTGCTACGGTCGCAGGTTCGTATCCCGCCTCGGGCATGGATGTGTGTGATGTTTTGTATCCCGCCTGGAAGGCGGCGCGTGGGTCTGCTCCTGTAAACGGAATGGGTGGGCCGAATGTAGGAAGCGAGCAGGAGCAGGTGAGGCAAGACAAGTCGCTACTGCGTTTCGCGTTTTAGAGGTTTACTATAGGCAAAAGCAAGTTAATAAATGGTTACATAACTTTGCAATGAGGTACGAAGTGTCCCGGCCGCCTGCTCCTGATGAAATGGGTAGACTCTGCAGCGGAGCTCGTAGATCTGGACAAGCTGCTAGAGGGCGCTGGCGTCGGTGTCGCTGTTGGTGTCGTAGTGCCAACCTACGCCGTGGCATCGTAGCTATCGATACCACGTGATGTCCTTAGGTTAGTTAGGTTTAAGTAGTTCTAAGTCTACGGGACTGATGACCTCAGATGTTAAGTCTCGTAGTGGTTATAGCCATTTGAACCAATTTGTAACGAAAGACCATAGAGCAATGAAGGAGAATCTGTGCGGAATTGCTTACGTGTTACGAGTCTGTTCGTGACTATTTTCTGTCGGACCTCGTCACAGGCGATGAAGCATTGATTCATAGCTTCCAACCGGAATCAAAACGGCAATTCATAGAGTGGTGGAACACCACCTCTCCTCCGAAAAAAAATTTTCAAAGCCGCACCTTCAGCCGGTAAATTCAAGGAGGTGGTTTTCTGGGACTCTGAAGAGATTATTCTTTCGATGTCTTCCGTCATGGTGCAACGATCAACTCTGAAGTGTAGTGTGCTACCTGAGGATACTGAAGAAACGACTTCAGCGTGTTCGGCGCCACAAAAATACAGACGAACTTCTTCTTCTCCATAACAACGCAAGGCCTCACACATCTCGGCGCACCCGAGAGGAACTCACAAACCTTATTGGGCTGTTCATCCACCCTACAGCACGGATCTCGCACCTTCCGACCTGTGTTTGGCCCAACGACGGATGCACTCCGCGGGAAGCAGTACGTGGATGTTGGGAAGGTTACTGACGCAGCAAGACGTTACCTTCGACGTCGACGAGTCGAGTGGTACCGTGCAGGCATACAGGCCCTTCCAGTAAGGTGGAGTAAGGCCGTCGCATTGTGTTGAAACATAGAGCTTAGTAGCAAAAAAGAGTGAGGAATAATATATTTTGGAATCCTGAATAAAACCAAACTGCTCTTAGACAAAAAGTGTTACACTACTTATTGAAGCCCCCTCGTAAATGCCTACCATACATCTGTTATGAATTTTGCGTTCGCCTAAAAGCTCTGTTACTACAACTAGTTCCTTAAGTCTCATAATTTCTTCCGACTTCTAATATTTCGAATGGTATCTCATGTTGTATACCACATCACCCCTGACTCCAATAGTTCCGTTTAGCTTTACGGATTTATGTACATCTACATCTACATGTACATGGTTACTCTGCAATTCACACTTAAGTGCCTGGAAGAGGGTTCATCGAACAATTTTCATACTACTTCTCTACCATTCCACTCCCGAATGGCGCGTGGGAAAAAGGAACACCTAAATATTTCCGTTCGAGCTCTGATTTCCCTTATTTTATTAGGATGATCATTTCTTCCTACATAGGTGGGTGCCAACAAAAT
The DNA here is from genome assembly GCF_023897955.1 of Schistocerca gregaria. Classification (NCBI taxonomy): domain Eukaryota; kingdom Metazoa; phylum Arthropoda; class Insecta; order Orthoptera; family Acrididae; genus Schistocerca; species Schistocerca gregaria. The sequence goes on from NC_064922.1 coordinate 874,329,838, forward strand.
ATTTTCTCATTCGGAAGAGAAAGTTAGTGATTGAAATTTCGTAAATAGATCTAGCCGCAAAGAAAACCGCCTTTGTTTCAGTGACTGCCACCCCAACTCGCGTATCATATCAGTGACACTCTCACCCCTATTGCACGATAACACGAAACGAGCTGCCCTTCTTTGCACTTTTCGATGTCCTCCGTCAATCCTACCTGGTAAAGATCCCATACCACACAGCAATATTCTAGCAGACGACAGACAAGCATAATGTACGCTGTCTCTTTAGTGGGTTTGACGCACCTTCTAAGTGTTCTGCCAACAAAGCGCAGTCTTTGTTTCGCCTTCCCCATATTATTATCGTCTGTGTTGTCTTTCCAATTTAAGTTGCTCGTAATTGTAATTCCTAGGTATTCAGTCGGATTGACAGCCCTTAGATTTGTGCATTTATCGTATACCCAAAATTTATCGGATTTCTTTTTGTACCCATGTGGATGAAATCGCACTTTTCTTTGTTTAGTGCCAATTTCCACTTTTCGTACCATACAGAAATTCTTTCTAGATCATTTTGTATTTGGAATTGATCGTCTGATGATTTTACTAGGCGGTAAATTACAGCGTCATCTGCGGAACACCATGTATCACATCTGTTCTACTCGATGTAGCTTTTCCGTTTTATCATTAGGTATGCTTTGCTCGCTATGAGTGCTTGATTTGTGGCGGTACGCGCGGTACAAATTCTCCATTCGACTTTAACTTTCTACATCAGATAATGGGACGTATTAAAATACGTCAGAGCTGATGTGGGTGCATCTTATGGAAGTGAAGCCTGCGCTCGGGATGTGTTTCACTATGCCTGCCTCGTGTTAGGAAACTTCGTCACCTGCGGGTTGTAGGTACAGACATGCTCGTCTGAGTCTGTGCTTTCATTAGATCCACTGCTGTAGTTAACTTGTAATTTTGCTTCCGTATTTGGTTTTATGCAAGGCCCACTTGATCAGATACACCGTTAAATTTAACACTAAGCGTGATGTGGCTTACCGTAGCGGATAGCTATGTGTGTTAATGCGCCACTTCCCCCACGGGGAGGTGCGTCAGGTCCGGATCGAATCCGCCCGGCGGATTATAAATAAGATTCAGTGTGCTGGACAGTCCCACATCTCAATAGGTCAATACTGGGCTGGTACCGAAGATCCGCAAACATTAAGACAAACTCTCGCTCGCTTTCACATGAATAACACAGATGAATCCTTGGCTAGCAGGACAGAGTGAATGAGGTTATATTTGTGCAAAGGGGCCAAAATAAGTTACTGTCACTTCCACCCAACATATAAACATAATTTCTTAAAACACACAATGACAGAAGCAAGAATCAAAAACTCTCAAGGTTTTAACGAAAGACCTCCTTTGATTTAACTTAGATCGTCTGAAGGTCACATCGGAAATCCGAGACAAAAGGCCTAAGCTAGGAATTCAGGTACAGGAGTTCTTCTGGAGGTTTCATTTCTTTAGAAAAAAATGTTATCTTCAATATAAATAGGCTGGAAGCCTAAGCTTAAATTTTTCCCATAGACTCGGCTGAAGGCCTCACATTAATCAAGAACAGTGTTACGGCTTAAGGCCGACACAAAGATTTTCAGTGTTAAATCTAAATAGGCTGAAAACTCGGCTGAAGGCCGCATATCAGCAAAACAATTTAACGGCTAAGGCCTAGGAAAAAGAGCTTTCGATTTGAAATGGCTGAAGGCCTTATCTTACAATATTTCATGTAAAACTCGGCTGAAGGCCTCATACCAAAGAAGAACAATCTTATGACTTAAGGCGCAAGACAAGGATATTGAATTTTTAATTTAAGAGAGATTAAAACTCAGCTGATGGTCACACACCACGCAGAAAACAATTTTATTGCTTGAGGCCTAAAGGGAAGAGCTTCTAAATTTCAACTAAAATAGGCTAAAGGTTTTATCCTAAAATGCTTCACATAAAACTCGGCTGAAAGCCACATACGAAACCCAAACAATCTCACGGCTTAAAGACAAACAAAGAAATTTTCAATTTTTAATTTAAGCTGGAAAACTCGGCCGAAGACCACATATAAACTAGAAAATATTTTTTACAGCTTAAGACCTAGACAAAAATTTTCAATTTTAATTTTGAAACGCTGAAACTCGGCTGAAGGCCACATACCAAACAAGAAACAATTTTTTTTATGGCTTAAGGCCTAAGAAGAAAAACCTTGCAATTTCAATAAGCTAAAACTCGGCTGAAGGCCACATAGAGTACTTAAGACTAAGGGGAAATCACTATGTAAAACACAAGGAGCGGCGCTCAGAAGGTTCTAAGGGTCGGCCTGGGAAACTAAGACACACACATTTAGGTGAGACAGGCAGGCAGACCGACAACCTCTTAATCAGAAAGCAACCCAACCGAAAGCCAGCCGACAAACCAACCAACAAGATCAGTTCTGCTCCACCCGACCAGCAAAACGACAACAAGATGTCAATAGCACAACGTTTTGGGCGCTGGCACCCAATCCAGCCAAGTCAGAATAAACGCCCAAAAGTACCAACAACACCTCAGCTGTCGAACTACACGCCGTGCTGGACAGCTTCAACACCACGAAGAAAATACTCTGCCGAAAACTACGTCAACGACCAGGACAGGTAACCGTAACGTCAACGGCCACAAGGCAGAAGACACTGCTGGTACATTTCATTAATGAAGGAATGAGTTAAATTAAGTTAAACACCACACAGGAAGACGGCTGCAATTCTAGCCAACTTCAATGCACCCACGTTGTTGCTCGTGGGAATCTCCCAGAAAGCCACAACCAGGATCAAACAAAGAGATTTGATAGAAGTTGACGCTTAATAGTAGGTTAAGTGAGCACTCAACTTTTAGAGTCCATGATGAACTTCATAACCCTCGCAAGAAGTGTCTCAGAACTCCAACCGCGTGTGCACACCACCAGCAGTTCCGGCCTGAACATGCGCCACGGAGACATCCTCGCTGCTCTGCCGCAACCGACCGACTGCCACACACATCACACGCGGAAAATATATATGCCACACCAAAGATAGTACATCAGTACTAGTATCGATACACGCTGCTGCTGCCACTCACAGAGAGAAGACATCAACGTTATGGTGGTGGTCGCAGAAGACTGCGACCAATGATAAAAGAACAAGGCATCACACGATCCAGCCACGGCACAACAGACATTGGGGTACGCTTTTTTTTTTTTTTTTTTTTTTTTTTTTTTTGGTAGGAGGGGGGGGGGGGCAATATACGTAAGGTATCCGGCCAGCCCTTATTCTAATCATGCCAAATCTGTTAACAACAATGCTGACATTGCACCAAGGCGAGACAAAGGCACAAGAAAATGGAAAAAAAAGGTTGTGTTGGACATCTTCCCAAGTAATTACAATTATATGGTGGTCATATTGCGAGAACGGGACATATGTAACATAAAATTCGAACACACCGTATAATTACACCAAGTTGTTATGTTCGTTGGACATGACTCTCATACGCCAGGGGTATAAAAAGGTATTGTTTCTGCATCTAGCACTCAGTTTCCACGAGATTGTATTGTTTAGCTGCTGCAATGAAGTGTGAGGCGAAGTACTTTTACAGATTCCAAGAGATAAGAATGGATCTGTACGACTACCTAACGAATGGTAGGTAGATGATACTAGAAATCAGTCAAGAACTTCTCGGATGCATGTCAAACAGCTCGTCATATATACTGAAGCGCCGAGGAAACAGGTATAGACATTCGTATCCAACTACACAGATATGTAAACTGCAAAACACGCCGCTGCGGTCGGGAACACCTATATAAGACAAGTGTCTGGCGCAGATTATCAGGATTTAAGTGAGTTTGAACGTGGCGTTATAGTCGGTGCACGAGCTATGGGACACAGCATCTCCGAGGCAGCGATGATGTGGAGATTTTCCTGGACGACCATTGCACGAGTGTACTGCAAATATCAGGAATCCAGTAAAACATCAAATCCCCGACATCAATGCGGCAGGAAAAAGGTTCTATAAGAACAGGACCAACGACGACTGAAGAGAATCCTTCAACGTGAAAGAAGTACAACCATTCCGAAAATTGCTGCAGATTTCAATGCTGGGGCATCAACAAGTTTCAGCGTGCGAACCATTCAACAAAACATCGTCGAAATGGGCTTCCGTAGGCGAAGACGCACTCGTGTACTCAACACGACAACAAAACTTTATGCCTCGCATGGTCACGTTAACATCGACATTGGAATGTTTTATGAAACGTCCCCTTTGAAAAATTTATACAAGACTGTGCTTAAACTGACACACAATATTTTTTTTTTTTTAGCGCAACGCAATCTGACTTCCAAAAATCCCTACGAAAGAATGGCCCTGACTAACATTAACCTATGCGTTTCGCAAATCACTTACCTCACAAAAATCTTCGTTACTCAAGCTACTGCAATACAGCGAGCGCCACTACTGCCAGCTAAATAAAAGATTCAAACTACTGAAGGCACTAACTACTGATAGGCATAGTTAGCAAATAAAAGATTTTAATAGAGAACAAACAATGTATTTACCTCACTAGTCATAATATATATAGCAGTTCATGACACCAATTCTTACAAATTTCAAAACTCCGCCATCTCTCTCCCCACGTCCACCACTGCTGGCGGCTCACCTCCAACTGCGCGACGCTACGCGCTGTTAGCATCCAGCTGCCGCTGCCCAACACTACAATGGCGAGTATTACAACAATGCCAATCAGCCACAGACTGCACACGGCACAGCCAGTGATTTTCATACAGAGCGCTACGTGGCGGCGGCGTTACCAATAAAAAAACCTAAACAGCCTACTTACAACGTTAACATCGACATTGGACTGTTGATGACTGGAAACATGTTGCCTGGCCGGACGAGTAACGTTTCCGATTGTATCGAGCGGATGGACGTGTACGGGTGTGGAGACAACCTGATGAATCCATGGCCCCTGCATGTCAGCAGGGGACTGTTCAAGCTGGCGAAGGCTCTGTAATGGTGTGGGGCGTGTGCAGTTGGAGTGATGTGGGACCCCTGATACGTCTAGATACGACTCTGACAGATGACAGGTAGTGTCTGATCATGTATCCATTCATGTACATTGGGCATTCCGACGTACTTGGGCAATTCCAGCAGGACAATGCGACAGCCCACACGCCCAAAACTGCTACAAAGTTGCTTGAGGATCACGTTACTGAGTTTAAACACTTCCGCTGGGCGCCAAACTCCCAAGATATGAATATTATTGAGATCTCCACCGCTTGTACTCTCACGCATTTATGTACAGCTCTGCAGAATTCATGGTGTCATTCCCCTCCAGCACTACTTCAGTCATTAGTCGAGTCCATGCCACGTCGTATTGTGGCACTTCTGAGTGCTCGCGGGGGCCCTAAGTGATATTGGGCAGGTGCACCAGTTTCTTTGGCTCTTCCCTGGTAACAGTCGTCAGGGCGCATTTTTTTCTGGTGTTTCGGTATATTTGCACTTCCGTTTTTGCATTTTGCAGCTGGAGTTAGCCCAAAAAAGTATTGCTCTTCATGTACTTTGCGAATCCCAATGTCAACAGAAAGCGTCTTTTCGTTTCCCACTACGAACAAAATTGTTTTTAAAAAGGACTTTTATGTGCCCGTTCTATGGAGCGCTCCAAAATTAGTCTAGTGCGATACTTGTTTTACCTGTGTGTGTTAACAGGGACAGTAAAACGCGAGGAATGACTAGTGCTCCAGCAGCGTCTAGTAGCGCTGGGTGTCGATAAAACAAATATCCCACTAGAGAAATCTGGGAACGCTCTCTCGAATAGGCACGTAAAATTCAACTATAAAAATCATGTTCACCCTCTTTCTCATCTCAAGTTCTTTTGACCAGTTATAACGTTTGTAATCTGTTTTCACTTAGACGAATAATGACCAAGAGCTTATGAAACAAACAGCAAACCAATTTTGCAATCGCTATACAGGCACCAACTTAATTTTTTTTAATGTAACTATGCTCTCTTTACGGTCAGAATAGCAGATCCCTATGATGTAGATCTAGCAAGGAAACACCGAGTAAAAACACACTTGATATAGGAATCTTTGTGCTGTTTGGCCGTTGACTGGCAGGCCACCAGGAAGTTTAGTCACTTTCCAACGAAATTTGCACCGCCAAGGCAACAGATAGTGATGTTCACGCTGATTTCAACGGAAACCTGCTGTCAAAATGTCAATGAGAGATTCTTTTAACGAATTTGAAAGCAAAGTTTTATCTGCAGATTCTAAAAATAACCCCAAAAAGTTTTCGTCGTACGTAAAATCTATGAACTCTACAAATAATTCAATACCTTCACTTGCTGACAGAACGAGTAATGTAACGGATGATGATAAACAGAAGGCCGAAATTCTACACTAGCTTTCAAAAACTCGTTTACGGTAGAGGACTACAACACCACCACCACCCCCCTTTCAATTATCGAACAAACGCATGGATGGCTGACATAGTGCATAGTGTTTAATGTAACTGGGATTGTAAAACAGTTAAGACCTTTATACGCCAGCAAGGCATCTGGCCCAGACGGTATCCCCGTAAGATTATATGTTGAGTATGCTACAAATATAGCACCATTCTTATCCATCATCTATCAGAGATCATTGGAACAATGAATAGAACAACGGAAAGTTCTACGGGACTGAATGAAGGCGCAGGTCATAGCAATCTATAAAAAGGCCAGAAAATCGGATGCACATAATTACCGGTCAATTTCACTGACATCGATTTGTTGTAGAATCGTGGAACATATTTTGTGTTCAGACATAATGACCTTTCTAGGCACTGAGAAGCTCATCTGCAGAAACCAGCACGGTTTTAGGAGACAGCGGTCATGCGAGATACAGCTGGCCCTCTTTGTGCGTGATATACAACAGGCTCTAGATATTGGCTCCTAGTTTGATGCCATATTTCTCGACTTTCGAAAGGCATTCGACTAAGTTCCGCACTGTCGCCTGCTCCAGAAACTGCGCGCTTACGGTCTATCCGATGAGGTATGCGGTTGGACAGAAAGTTTTCTAACAGACAGGAAGCAGTATGTCGTCCTGAACGGGGTGACTTCAACGGAAACAAGCGTAACTTCAGGTTTGCCCCAGAGCAGCGTAATGGGACCGCTGCTTTTTACGATTTACATAAACAGTCTGGTTGACTGTATTGCCAGCGGCACTAGACAGTTTGCCGATAATGCTGTAGTCTACAGGAAAGTAGTATAACACGAAAGTTGTGAACAAATCAGTGAGGATTTGCAGAAAATAAATGCGTGATGTAATGACTGGCAGTGTAACCTACTGCGTATAACAATTCGAAAATCCCCAATAATGCAAGAGTACAAAATAAATGCCCTGTCTTTGGAAGCGGTAATATCCGTCAAGTGTCTAGGTGAGACTATTCGAAATGACCTCAAATGTAATGATCAGATTAAACAAGGAACGGAAAAGGCGAACTCTAGATTGCGGTTTATTGGTAGAATCCGAAGCGATGCAGTCCTTCGACAAAGGAAATAGCTTACAATACGTTAGTTCGTCCAGTCTTAGAGTACTGTTCGTCTGTATGGGACCCTTACCAGTTGGGCCTCATTCAAGAGATTAAAAAGGCCCAAAGAAGAGCGGCAAGATTCGTGACTGGTACATTTAGCCATGGCGAGAGCGTTACAAATGTCATAGAAAGTTTGAAGTGGGACACACTTGCAGATAGACGACACGTTAAACGGAAGAGGCTGCTCACTAAAATTCCGAAATCCGATCTTCGCCGAGGCTGTAGAGTATATATTATTACCACCAGCTTTCAAATCGTGCGCCGTTGAAAGATTAAGGGAAATTAGAGCTCGTATATGTAGACTTAGATGTAGAAACCTATGTCGTAGAGACAGGAGATACGATGTCAGTTCTGTTAGCCTGCGAAGGAGTTGACTGTCTATTAAAAGCAGATTTATTATGAGGAATAAAGCAATTCATTTACGGTGTGTCTAAATAGTCGAATTGTTAGTGACACACAAACCACATTCAGGAGTACAATACCATTTACTAATGAAGAGTTGGTCGACATACGCTTGCGCCGAATATCATCAAAATGCTTCCAGAGCAGCGGAGCTGTACACAGAACGGTTTATAGGTACACACTGACAACTCGTCCCGCCTAAGTCAATAGCATCAAAAGACTTCGTGAGACTGAAAGTTTTTGCCCATGGGTAGGAAGGCTGCTGCCAACGAAGCTGCAGAAACAACGACCCTTGCAACTGCGGCTATAAATCGGCAGCTAAGTTCTCATCAAACATGAAGAGAAATTGACATCAACCGAAAAAGACATAATAGTTTTCATTTTCCATATTTTTCTATACCAAGAGCTACATGGCAGTGATTTTCAATTATTTGAATACTGTTGATGTATACTACAGCGAGATAGTAGTTTTACGGAGAAAGCATTTTTTTACTAATTGGGCCACCTTCACAAATCATGAAAATGCAAATTTAAAAAAAAAATGCCCTAATGGCCAACGGAAAAACCACGTTTCCTTCATCACGTGATCAACCAATGGCAGTGGAGTGTGAATCTGCGGTGTGGCATAAGTGGATAGCATTTGGTCGTATGTTGAACAAGGTAAAAGGCACACCTTTTTATGAATACTTTACCCTTCTTATTAGAGAATGTGCCCATAATAACGGATCAAATATGGTTCCAGCATGAATGTCCTGACCATAATTTTTGAATAGCGAGAGCAGTATTAAATCTCTTATTTCTAAACCGTTGTGTGACAAGAGGCAGCCCTATCCAGCACGATCGCCTGATACGTTGACGTTACACTTATTCATCTGCGGTCAGGTAAAGCATGTTGTCAACATGGAGGTTCTCACGGCTGTTGAGGGCGTTAGAGAGCGAATTACCGCTGTGTGTTAAGCAATTACTCCGAATACATTGTATTAGTCGTGCAGCATGTACAAGAGCGTCGTGATGCGAGTGGATCTCTCTTTGAAAATTAATAGAAAAATCACCACCAGGAATATGACGGCATACAGAAATGTCTTCATAGTTTTTTGTTCACAATCGTTTGTTTCGTTTTTTTTTTCATTTACTACTTAAATGTACGATTTTTCACTGGCGTTCAAATGACACAGAATGTAACAAAGAGAAGAAAGAAGTTGATTTCAATTCGAAATGATAAATGAAGCCGGGGAAAAACGATTATCTTCATGCCTCGTCGGTGGCTTCTAATCTCATTCTCTCGCTACCTTCGCGAGATACACGACGGAGGAAGTAGAAATGCCGCGTAGTGGTCCTGGAATACTGGTTCTCTAAATTTACACAACAGGTTACGGGAGAACAACATCGCCCTTACTTCCAAAGAATCCTATTAAAGATAAGTGTCTTTGCAAATGGTTCAAATGGTTCAAATGGCTCTGAGCACTATGGGACTTACCATCTGTGGTCATCAGTCCCCTAGAACTTAGAACTACTTAAACCTAACTAACCTAAGGACATCACACACATCCATGCCCGAGGCAGGATTCGAACCTGCGACCGTAGCAGTCGCGCGGTTCCGGACTAAGCGCCTACAACCGGTAGACCACCGCGGCTGGCGTCTTTGCAAGTAAGGGCGATATTGTTCTCGCGAAACCTGTTGTGTAAACTGGTTCTGTTAGTGTAAAATACCTCGAGCCAATCACGTGTTTGTGACCGTACTTCACATTACACATTTTGGTTACCAGCCGACAAAGCGGTCAAACTCTAGGAAGCCGAAGTCTACCTGTCCACCTGCATCAACTATTCCAGGATGTCGTGTGTATTTCACAATTGAGGGATTTCCTTAACGTTCAACAGATGAACCTTAGTTACATTTGCCATACTGCATCTACATCTACATCTACATGGATACTCTGCAAATCACATTTAAGTGCCTGGCAGAGGGTTCATCGAACCACCTTCACAATTCTCTATTATTCCAATCTCGTATAGCGCGCGGGAAGAATGAACACCTATATCTTTCCGTACGAGCTCTGATTTCCCTTATTTTACCGTGGTGATCGTTCCTCCCTATGTAAGTCGGTGTCAACAAAATATTTTCGCATTCGGAGGAGAAAGTTGGTGATTGGAATTTCGTGAGAAGATTCCGTCGCAACGAAAAACGTCTTTCTTTTAATAATTTCCAGCCCAAATCCTGTATCATTTCTGTGGCACTCTTTCCCATATTTCGCAATAATACAAAACGTGCTGCCTTTCTTTGAACTTTTTCCAGCTGGTCCCGGCGAAGGTTCGAGTCCTCCACTGGGCATGGGTGTGTGTTTTTGTCCTTACGATAATTTAGGTTAAGTAGTGTGTAAGCTTCGGGACTGATGACCTTAGCAGTTAATTTTCATAAGATTTTCACACACATTTGAACATTTTTGAACTTTTCGATGTACTCCGTGAGTCCTATCTGGTAAGAATCCCACACCGGGCAGCAGCACTATTCTAAAAGAGGACGGACAAGCGTAGTGTAGGCAGTCTCCTTTGTAGGTCTGTTACATTTTCTAAGTGTCCTGCCAATAGAACGCAGCCTTTGGTTAGCCTTCCCCACAACATTTTCTATGTGTTCTTTCCAATTTAAGTTGTTGGTAAATGTAATGCCTAGGTATTTAGTTGAATTTACGGCTTTTAGATTAGACTGATTTATCGTGTAACCGAAGTTTAACGAATTCCTTTTAGCACTTATGTGCAAGACCTCACACTTTTCGTTATTTAGGGTCAACTGCTACTTTTCGCACCATTCAGATATTTTTTCTAAATCGTTTTGCAGTTTGTTTTGATTTTCTGATGACTTTATCAGTCGATAAGCGACAGCGTCGTCTACAAACAACCTAAGACGGCTGCTCAGATTGTCTCCCAAATCGTTTATGTAGATAAGGACCAGCAAAGGGCCTATAACACTACCTTGGCGAACGCCTGAAATCACCTCTGTTTTACTCGATGACTTTCCATCAGTTACTACGAACTGTGACCTCTCTGACAGGAAATCGCAAATCCAGTCCCATAACTGAGACGATATTCCATAAGTACATGATTTCACTACGAGCTGCTAGTGTGGTACTGTGTCAAAAGCCTTCTGGAAATGCAGAAATACGGAATCGATCTGAAATCCCTTGTCAATGGCACTCAGCACTTCATGTGAATAAAGAGCTAGTTGTGTTTCACAGGAACGATGTTTTCTAAACCCATATTGACTGTGTGTCAATAGACCGTTTCCTTCGTGGTAATTCATAATATTCGAACACAATATATGTTCTAAAATCCTGCTGAACATTCGCTCTTTCACCTCTTTTGCAAACAGTACTGATTGTGCTCTTTTTAAGTGACTATCAGCAAGAGTCATTTAAGAAAAGAATTAGAAAAAAATGTTATACGAAAAGAAAGTTAAGTTACTGCGTTCCGGTTTAATAAGATCGTAGCCGATGTGATGACGTCAGTATTTAGTCGGTATGTGTTGTGTTTAATGATGCCGACGACAAAAACTCCTACTTACTCGTATTAAACGTGCCACTGGATCACTAAAACGACCTGTTGAACACCTGCATTGCTAGCAGCACGCTATTAAATTCTGATTAGACCTTTCTTGTGGTTATTCTAGACGCGTGCGTGGCCAGACCGGTTAACGATGCAAATATGACGCGGTTCTTGGCAATGAAATCCCAAGCCATAAATTTACAGCAGGCAATTTCACCTGATTGCTCACTGGCGCTCGATTATATCCAGAGTCCGACTGTAATCCATCCCGCCGCAGCCGTCGCGAGAGCCATTTACGGTGAGCGCAACGTTCCCTCGAACCTGACCTTAATCGGCCTGCTGCTCTCTTTCCACTACCTTCGACCGAACAAGACTGCCACGCCGCTGTAACAGAGGTTTTCTTTCTCAGAAAACGGTCAACGGCACAGAAAAGTTGGAATGACTTCTCTGAACGAGATAGGATTGATTTTCTTCCCCATATATCGTCAACCCGAGCTTGCGATCCATCTCTAATGACCTTGTCGTCGACGGGCTGTAACACTAATCTTCTTGGAGCTTTCAGTATGCTTCACTCAATTGTTCATTTATCAATCCTCATTATTTGAATGGATTTTGCATTAAAACCCTACGTGTCACACCTGTAAGTCAAAATGCGCAGTGCATACTGAGGGACATCAGAAATAGTTTCAAAAACGCCATTTTGTTTACAAGAAATAGGCTTCTTTGTTGTCCATCCAGATATTGTCTTCAATTGATATGAATGCGATAAAATCATTGGTTTCTATGACTTCGTCGTTGGTTTGTACAGTTTTCTTCTCGATACTTTTCCGTGTTTGCAGAATGACATGTTCACTCTGCAGCGAAGGGTGCTCTGATCTGAAACTTCCTGGTACGCTGAAACTGTCTGCCGGACCGAGACTCAAACTCGGGATTAGATTAGATTAGCTTAGTATTTGTTCCATAGTGCGACTGCTACGGTCGCAGGTTCGAATCCTGCCTCGGGCATGGATGTGTGTGATGTCCTTAGGTTAGTTAGGTTTAAGTAGTTCTAAGTTCTAGGGGACTGATGACCATAGCTGTTAAGTCCCATAGTGCTCAGAGCCATTTGAATCATTTGTTCTATAAATCTTGAATACGACACTTCGCAATGATGTGGAACGTGACAGGTTAATAAAAAGTGTCTAAACAAGATATTACATTACACAAAATATTACATGACACTATATTTTTTTTGGGTAGGGGGTGGGGAAATTACCCACTTACTACATCCAAAAAATCATCTAATGAGCAGAAGGAGTTGCCATTCAGAAATTCTTTTAATTTCCTTTTAAATGGTATATGGCTATCTGTCTGACTTTTGATGGTATTAAGTAAGTGACCAAAGGCTTTTGTGGCAGCATAATTTACTCCCTTCTGAGCCAAAGTTAGATTTAACCTTTAGTAGTGAAGATCATCCTTTCTCCCAGTGTTGTAGCCATGTATACTGATATTACTTTTGAATTCGTTCGCACTGTTAATAACAAATTTCATAAGTGAATATGGATGAGCTCCAACAATTATTCTGATTACACGCTTTTGTGCAATGAACATTCTTTTACTCAATGATGACTTACCCCAGAATATGATGTCATACGAAAGCAGAGAATGAAAACAAGCGTGGTAAGCTAATTTACTGAGATGTATATCGCCAAACTTTGCAATGACCCTACCAGCATAAATAGCTGAACTCAAACATTTCAGCAGATCTTCAGTGTGTTTTTTCCAGTTCACTCCTCATCAATGCATACGCCTAGCTATTTTGAATATTCTGCCTTAGCTACCGATTTCTGATCGAAGTCTAACTTAAATTGGAAGGAACACATATAAAATGTGGGGAAGGTAACCAAAGACTGCGTTTTATTGGCAGGACACTTAGAAAATGTAACAGACCTACTAATGAGACTGCCTACACTACGCTTGTCCGTCCTCTTTTTTAGTATACTGCTGCGTGGTGTGGGGTCATTACCAGATAGGACTGACGGAGTACATCGAAAAAGTTCAAAGAAGGGCAGAACGTTTTCTATTATCGCGAAATATGGGAGAGAGTGTCACAGAAATGATACAGGATTTGGGCTGGAAATCATTAAATGAAAGGCGTTTTTCGTTGCGACGGAATCTTCTCACGAAATTCCAATCACCAGGTTTCTCCTCCGCATGCGAAAATATTTTGTTGACACCGACCTACATAGGGAGGAACCATCACCACGACAAAAATAAGGGAAACCAGAGCTCGTACGGAAAGATATAGGTGTTCATTCCTTCCGCACGCTACACGAGATTGGAATAATAAAGCATTGTGAAGGTGGTTCGAAAAAAACCCTCTTCCAAGCACTTAAATGACATTTGCAGAGTATCCATGTAGATGTAGATGTAGATGTACCACTACGTTAAGGCCGTTGGCTCCGAACGAGCCCTAATTTCTCGTATCTTAAAGGTCCTTACATGAATAGTACGTTAGTGGTAGTGGAATCTTCTGCAGTCAGCTAAAAATGCTGCTAACCTTAATTTCCAAAAAAAGTGTTTCGCGAAAAAACTTGGTTTTCTCTCCATAGGTTTCCATTTGAGTTCACGAAACATCTCCGAAATACTCTCCTCTTGATCAGAACTACCGGTAACAAATTATCAGCATGCCACTGAATTGCTTCAATGTCTTCCTTTAATCCGACAATCCTCTGAATTGCTTCGAGTCTTCCTTTAGTCCGACATACCGCGGGTTTCAGACACTCGAGCTCTTCAAATAGTTCAAATTACTCTGAGCACTATGGGACTTAACATCTGAGGTCATCAGTCCACTATAACTTAGAACCACTTAAAGCTAATGTAGTGTTGGCAGAAGGGCCAACACCGTGTTACTAATGGAGGCCGAAATACACGCGTTTTAGCTCACGCAGGCTGGCGTGAGGCGGGAAGGACTGTACTGACGTGAGGTCATGACAAGGAATTAGACTTCAGAAAGCCGACATTATTCGTTTGATACTTAACTTTAATCCATTAATGAAGAACGTCGCCCTAGACGGTACATGATTCACAATATTATCTGTTCAGGATACATAGTAACTGAATATGGCGCCTTGCTAGGTCGTAGCAAATGACGTAGCTGAAGGCTATGCTAAACTGTCGTCTCGGCAAAACAGAGCGTATGTAGTCAGTGAACCATCGTTAGCAAAGTCGGCTGTACAACTGGGTGAGTGCTAGGGAGTCTCTAGACTAGACCTGCCATGTGGCGGCGCTCGGTCTGCAATCGCTGATAGTGGCGACACGCGGTCCCGACCTCTACTAACGGACCGCGGCCGATTTAAAGGCTACCACCTAGCAAGTGTGGTATCTGGCGGTGATACCACACCTAACTAGCCTAAGGATATCACACACATCCATGCCCGAGGCAGAATTCGAACCTGCGACCGTAGCGGTCGCACGGTTCCAGACTGAAGCGCCTAGAACCGCTCTGTCACTGCTGCCGGCTCTCTACCACTACTCAAGGACGAGTCACATTAGTGTTTTATACGCGGTCTCCTTTATAGGTGGGCTAACCGTTCCCAAAATTCTCCCAACAGACCGAAGGCGACCATTCGCCTGCCCTACTACACTCCTGGAAATGGAAAAAAGAACACATTGACACCGGTGTGTCAGACCCACCATACTTGCTCCGGACACTGCGAGAGGGCTGTACAAGCAATGATCACACGCACAGCACAGCGGACACACCAGGAACCGCGGTGTTGGCCGTCGAATGGCGCTAGCTGCGCAGCATTTGTGCACCGCCGCCGTCAGTGTCAGCCAGTTTGCCGTGGCATACGGAGCTCCATCGCAGTCTTTAACACTGGTAGCATGCCGCGACAGCGTGGACGTGAACCGTATGTGTAGTTGACGGACTTTGAGCGAGGGCGTATAGTGGACATGCGGGAGGCCGGGTGGACTTACCGCCGAATTGCTCAACACGTGGGGCGTGAGGTCTCCACAGTACATCGATGTTGTCGCCAGTGGTCGGCGGAAGGTGCACGTGCCCGTCGACCTGGGACCGGACCGCAGCGACGCACGGATACACGCCAAGACCGTAGGATCCTACGCAGTGCCGTAGGGGACCGCACCGCCACTTCCCAGCAAATTAGGGACACTGTTGCTCCTGGGGTATCGGCGAGGACCATTCGCAACCGTCTCCATGAAGCTGGGCTACGGTCCCGCACACCGTTAGGCCGTCTTCCGCACACGCCCCAACATCGTGCAGCCCGCCTCTAGTGGTGTCGCGACAGGCGTGAATGGAGGGACGAATGGAGACGTGTCGTCTTCAGCGATGAGAGTCGCTTCTGCCTTGGTGCCAATGATGGTCGTATGCGTGTTTGGCGTCGTGCAGGTGAGCGCCACAATCAGGACTGCATACGACCGAGGCACACAGGGCCATCACCCGGCATCATGGTGTGGGGAGCGATCTCCTACACTGGCTGTACACCTCTGGTGATCGTCGAGGGGACACTGAATAGTGCACGGTACATCCAAACCGTCATCGAACCCATCGTTCTACCATTCATAGACCGGCAAGGGAACTTGCTGTTCCAACAGGACAATGCACGTCCGCATGTATCCCGTGCCACCCAACGTGCTCTAGAAGGTGTAAGTCAACTACCCTGGCCAGCAAGATCTCCCGATCTGTCCCCCATTGAGCAGGTTTGGGACTGGATGAAGCGTCGTCTCACGCGGTCTGCACGTCCAGCACGAACGCTGGTCCAACTGAGGCGCCAGGTGGAAATGGCATGGCAAGCCGTTCCACAGGACTACATCCAGCGTCTCCATGGGAGAATAGCAGCCTGCATTGCTGCGAAAGGTGGATATACACTGTACTAGTGCCGACATTGTGCATGCTCTGTTGCCTGTGTCTATGTGCCTGTGGTTCTGTCAGTGTTATCATGTGATTTATGTGACCCCAGGAATGTGTCAATAAAGTTTCCCCTTCCTGGGACAATGAATTCACCGTGTTCTTATTTCAATTTCCAGGAGTGTATCTCCCTTGCGTGCTCGCTTCACTTCATATTGCTCTGCAACACTACGCCCAGATATTTAATTGATGTGACTGTGTCAAGCAGTGCACTACTAACGCTGTATTTACACATTATGGGATTATTTTTCCTACTCACCCACATCAGTTTAGATTTTTCCTACGTTTAGAGGAAGCTGTCATGCATCACACCAACTATAAATTTTGTCTAAGTCATCTTATACCCTGTTACAGTTACTGAAAGACGACTCCTTTCCGTACACCACAGCGTCGTCAGCAAACAGTCGCTGCTTGCTGCTGATCCTACCCAGTAGATTATTTGTGTACACAAAGAATAAGAGCGATCCTGTAGCCCTTCCGCGGGGGCGCTCGTCACGCTGTCTTGTCCTCTGATGAGCACTCACCCTCAACGAGAACACAGTTGGTCCCATTATTGCAGAAGTCTTCGAACCGCTCTCGTATCTAAGAACCTACTCAGTCTGCAGTGAGGCACCCTAGCCAATACTTTCCGGAAATCTAGGAATATGAAATTTGCCTGTTGCCGTTCATCCATGCCTCGCAGCACATCATCTGATCATCTGGGGAAACGACAAGCTGTGTTTCCCACGAGAAAAGCGATGCTGATTTGTAGACACAAGCTTTTCCGTCTCAATGTCATATATACGAACTCATAATGCAAGAATTGAGCAGAAAACCGATGTTAGGGGTATTGGTCTGCAGTTTTGCTGATACATTCTTTTAAACTTATTTTTTCCTGTTCCTTGGGAGTTTGCGCTAGGCGAGAGATTCGTGATAAATAGAAGATTAGGGAGAGGCCAATGCCGTAGAGCACTCTCCCTCAAACCGAACTGCGATTGCATACGGTCCTGGGAACGTATTTGTTTTCAACTCTTCCAGTTGCATTTCTACGCCATGGATGTCTATTACTATGTCATACGTACGGGAGTTTGTACGACGGTCAAATGACGGTATGATTGTACGGTTCTGCTGCTTGAATGATTCCTTAAATGTGAAATTTAAAACTTCGGGGTTCCTTTTGTTGTCCTCTCTTGCGACATCAGACTGGTCAACGAGAGACCGGATAGAAGCCTTCGACCCGCTTAGCGATTTTTCGTAGAACCAGAATTTTAAAATTCGGATTTTTTTTTTACCGAGAGTGCGACAGTCTCAGCTTCCTTAGCATTTTCCGAATTCTGTTATTCAACCACGGAGAGTCTTTTCCGTCCTTCAAGCACATACTCGGCACATACTTCTCAAGAGAGCGATTTACAATCCGATAAACTTTACCCATAATTCCTCTAAGCCCATCATATTGTAGCTAACGTTGCTGTCCATTCATTGTCTAAGTTGGAAGTTAATAACTGCTTATCTGCTGTTTGTCTCAACAACACCCTCCAAGCTTTTTTGAAGCCTTTATTAACTTTATTCACCATCGTTGCTGTGATGACATCATGGTCCCTTATCGCCGTCTCTATACTGACACTGTCGATATGATCTGACCTGTTCGTAGCTACAAGGTCGTAACCTCCCAACAGAAAAACAATTATAATGTTCACATTTAACGTAACCTCCCAACAGAAAGGTCTCTCGTCTACGTTCTCAATAAAAAAAAATTCTTTTCAATAATAAAATTTCAAGTTTTAATGTGACCTTCCATTAAAGACAGACTACATATCGAGATTAATAAGTTTTGACGTCAGCAGCGCTGCGTCATGGCCCTGTGAAATCATCCTAAATAAACTGAAAAATGTTTACCTCACAATGATGTCGCCGGATAACGCTATCTATATATCTGCTCCTATAAGAAATTTTTGGCACAGCCCAGTGCAATGCTGACCACTAAATTTTCATTTGTAGGAAAACAACTGATTTTCTTTTGCTTAACCAACATGAGTATGCACAGGAAAAATTCGTAAGATGTTTAAACTCAGATAAATGACTGGCAAAAGTTTTCTTCAGAAGAAAAGTTATTATTGAAACATTTCTGCAGGGAATTACACGGGACTTTAACGTTACAATTGTGGTTAAATCAGTTGTGGCAATTAACATATGCGCGCGGCAATAAAGAACAATATTCATTTTTATTTTTTATTTTATTTTTAATTTTTTTACCACATCGCTAAGCCATCACCATTGTTCTGCACGGTCGGCCCAACACAAGTTAAACGCTGCTGTGCGAGCTACAAAACACGACTGATCTCTGCGAGCTACTAAACTCGACTGCCAACACTGCTCTGACCTGCGATTCTATTGTAGCTTTGGTATTCCATATCGCAGGCAGCGCGTGAGCAGTCCATCGAAATTACATCTGCTTAAGTGCGCTAGCGAATAGTAATGAACCCCTAATGAACCCCTTACAAGGCCTCGAATATTTCCACTGCGTGCGGGCCGTCGAACTGACTGCTCAAAACACTTTTCGGAAAACTTGTTCAAAACTACAAGACTATCTTTCCGTACCAGGTGCAATAAATCCATCACAGTATATACTCGGTAAGATTAAGTCACCTCCAACCAATACTGCATGATCTCGGTATTCCTATGCTACTGAGATCAGACTTTCTTGGAGTTATTCTGAAACTGTCACGGCGGAGTTGAGTGGTCCGTAAAAACATCCGACAACTAACTTGTGCTCACATAGGCCTGTAATCTCTTCCAGATAACTTCACAATTAGACTCAATTCCGACCTCTAGACAGGATGAGCAACTCTACGAGACTTTTCGCTGTTGAAGCCTCTATGTACAGGAAGGTAACGTCACTAGACAGTCTTAAATAATTGCATGCAACGTTTCGACTTGGTCTAATGTTTGGTATCAAGTGGTTATAATTAAACTGCAGCTGCTCACAAAGGTCTGCTGTGGGCTTTAATTATTACATGGCAGTGAAACTTGGTAGATATTCTAATGTGTCAACTCGGAACCAATTTATAAAGGGAAAAATTAGTTCTAGTTTTGGCCAGCAGGTTCAAATCTGGTATGTGTAATGGCTAAGAAACGGGACATGGACTGCAAAGATTAAACAAGTTTTTTAAAGAATGAGATTTTCACTCCGCAGCGGAGTGTGCGCTGATATGAAACTTCCTGGCAGATTAAAACGGTGTGCCCGACCGAGACTCGAACTCGGGACCTTTGCCTTTCGCGGGCAAGTGCTCTACCATTTTTTTTTTTTTGTTTTTGTTTTTTTTTTTTTTTTGTTCGTTGCATCTGCTCGGGGCGGACGTCGTAAGACACCCGTTTAAGTTCGTTGTTGATCCATCAACTCAGTTTTTTTTATTACAGAGGGCTGCTAACCCTCTGACCGAACACGCTGAGCTACCGTGCCGGCTGCCAACTGAGCTACCGAAGCACGACTCACGCCCGGTACTCACAGCTTTACTTCTGCCAGTATCCGTCTCCTACCTTCCAAACTTTACAGAAGCTCTCCTGCGAACCTTGCAGAACTAGCACTCCTGAAAGAAAGGATATTGCGGAGACATGGCTTAGCCACAGCCTGGAGGATGTTTCCAGAAAGAGATTTTCACTCTGCAGCGGAGTGTGCCCTGATATGAAACTTCCTGGCAGATTAAAACTGTGTGCCCGACCGTTTCAAGTTTTTTAAAGGCATAATTTTTATTTTATTACTAACCGCAACTTACACGACTTGTTCAATATGAGCACCGGATACGCCGACGAGGTGCCGCATCCGTAAAATAACGATCGACAGTTAAACTGCACGCGCAGCGGTTCCGGTGGAATCTGCACGTGCTGCTATATATTGGTCTTCAGAGCAGGCAGAGACCGAACGTGTCCCTGGTAAATGCGTTATTTTAGAAATCACCAGAGCCACGTGGATTCAGATCAGGTGATCTTGCAGGCTACGCATCTGGAAAACGTCTGGAGATAACACATTCGTGGAAGGTTGCATTGAGCAGATAGTTCGTTGGACCAGCAACACGAGGTGTTGCCCATCGTGCATGAAAAAATTTATTTCCTCACAGTTGCCCTCTTCCGAAGGAGGAATCACGTGCTGTACAAGGAGGTCTCGATAAGTATAGGCGTCAAGGTACACCTCACAGGCGGTCTAGGTATGTTCTCTTCAAAGAAGAAGGAACCTCTCCTCAAAGAAGGAACCGAGAATAAAGGTGGTGCTTGTCAATCCACGCCACACAGTCACATAAAACGAGTTCAAAAAAATGGTTCAAATGGCTCTGAGCACTATGGGGCTTAATATCTGAGGTCATCAGTCCCCCAGACTTAGAAGTACTTAAACCTATCTAACTTAAGGACAAGCACACACACACACCCATGCCCTAAGCAGGATTCGAACCTGTGACTGTAGCAACAGCGCGGTTCCGAGCTGAAGCACATAGAACCGCTCGGGCATAAAAGCCGGCAAAAAGAGTTCAGTGGTTCATCGCGCACAAGACGCGGTTTAACTGTACGCCAAATTCGGCAGTTCTGTGTATTCACTGCTCCATGTAGCGTAAAATGTGCTTGTCACTGCGTAGAATATTGTCCGGCAAACTGTCATCAACTTCGATCCGTGCCAGAAACCGAAGAGCAAATTCTGGACATTGCTGTGTATCGCGAGGTTTCACTTGCTGCACCGTCTGGATCTTGTACGACCACTAGTGCAAAATAGACCGCAAAACTTTCCGTACTGTTGACTATCGGATAGACAATACTCGTGACATTCCACAAGAGGTAACAGTATCCGGGGCACGTGCTACATCATCAGTTACAGCAGCAGCAACCTCGTCAATAACTTCCACCTGTATAGGAAGCCTTTCCCTTACAGGTGCCGACGGAGGTGACGCAGTGGCTACCACACTGGACTCGCATTCGCGAGGACGACAGTTCAATCCCGCGTCCGGACATCCTGAATTTAGGTTTTCCGTGATTTCCCTAAATCACTCCACGCAAATGCCGGGATGATTCCTTTGAAAGGGTACGGCCGACTTCCTTCTCCGTCCTTCCCTAATCCCATAAGACCGATGACCTTGCTGTCTGGTCTCCTCCCCCAAACAACCCAACCCCTCCTGCAGGGGCCAAACCAAGATCACCGGTGTTTCGAATTTCATGATCATCTTCTGTAAACCATTTAATGAGATCGGGCCTCTCATCAGATATTTCAGTCAGTGATACTCCCTCAATGAAGCAGTGTATTTCCTGCCGTTCAGATAAAACCATATCGCCAACAGTAGACCTTCTCTTTTCTCGATATCCATACTGTTCACTCACGCTGTGGCGTGTCAAATGACAGTGTGGATGTTATACCGTCATACAAACAGCGTACAGCGCCCGATTTGACCCTGGTGGCCAAAATTGAAAATAAAAGACAGGGAGCAGTATGTAGTCCTGAACGGGGTGACTTCAACAGAAACAAGCGTAACTGCAGGTGAGCCACAGGGCAGCGTAATAGGACCTCTGCTTTTTACGATTTACATAAACGATCTGGTTGATGGTATTGACAGCGGCATTAGACTGTTTGCCGATGATGCTGTAGTCTACATGAAAATAGTATCACACGAAAGTTGTGACCAAATCAGTGAGGATTTGCAGAAAATAAATGCGTGGTGTAATGACTGGCAGTGTAAACTACTGCGTAAAACAAGGCGAAAATCCCCATTAATTCACGCGTACAAAATAAATGCCCAGTCTTTCGAAGCGGTAATATCCGTCAAGTATCTGGGTGTGACCATTCGAAATGTTCTCAAATGGAATGATCAGATTACACAAGTAACTGGTAAGGCAAACTCTAGATTGCGGTTTATTGGTAGTATTCTGAAGCGATGCACTCCTTCAGCAAAGGAAACAGCATACAATGCGTTAGTTCGTCCAGTCTTAGAGTATTGTTCGTCTGTATGGGATACTTTCCAGTTGGGTCTTGTTCAGGGAATTGAGAAGGTCCAAAGAAGAGCGGCAAGATTCGTGACTGGTACATTTAGCCACCGCGAGGGCGTTGCAACTCTCATGGAAAGTTTGAAGTGGGACACACTTGCAGATAGAAGACGCGCTAAACGAGAGAGGCTGCTCACTAAATTCCGAAATCCGATCTTCTACATCTACATCCATACTCCGCAAGCCACCTGACGGTGTGTGGTGGAGGGTACCTTGAGTACCTCTATCGGTTCTCCCTTCTATTCCAGTCTCGTATTGTTCGTGGAATGAAGGATTGTCGGTATGCCTCTGTGTGGGCTCTAATCTCTCTGATTTTATCCTCATGGTCTCTTCGCGAGATATACGTAGGAGGGAGCAATATATTGCTTGACTCCTCGATGAAGGTATGTTCTCGAAGCTTCAACAAAAGCCCGTACCGAGCTACTGAGCGTCTCTCCTTCAGAGTCTTCCACTGGAGTTTATCTATCAATTTCGTAACCCTTTCGCGATTACTAAATGATTCTGTAAAGAAGCGCGCTGCTCACCGTTGGATCTTCTCTATCTCTTCTATCAACCCTACCTGGTACGCGGGCGAACAAGTGTACTATAACATACTTTCTTTGTTTTTCGGACTGCTATTCCTAAGGATTCTTCCAATGAATCTCAGTCTGGCATCTGCTTTACCGACGATTAATTTTATATGGTCATTCCATTTTAAATCACTCCTAATGCGTGCTCCTATATAATTTATGGAATTAACTGCTTCCAGTTGCTGACCTGCTGTGTTGTAGCTAAATGATATGGGATCTTTCTTTCTATGTATTCGCAGCACATTACACTTGTCTACATTCCCTGCACCATGCGTCAGTTCGCTACAGATCCTCCTGATTCCAGTACAATTTTCCATTGTTACAACCTCTCGATACACCACAGAATCATCCGCAAAAAGCCTGAGTGAACTTCCGATGTCATCCACAAGGTCATTTATGTATATTGTGAGTAGCAACGGTTCTACGACACTCCCTTGCGGCACAGCTGAAATCACTCTTACTTCGGAAGACTGCGGATTAGAGCATATATTATTATCACCAACTTTGAAATCGTGCAATTATCACCATTGAAAGATAAGTGAAATTAGAGATCGTAATGAAGCGTTCAGACAGTCGTTCTTCCCTCGCGCGATTCTCGAGTGGAATAGAGAGGGAGAGGGGTGGGGGATATGACTTTGGCGCGAATTGTGCCCTCCGCCACACACCGCTTGGTGGCTAGCGGAGTATACAGGGTGTTAAAAACGGTACGGCCAAACTTTCGGGAAACATTCCTCACACACAAAGATAGAAAATATGTTATGTGGACACGTGTCCGGAAACGCTTACTTTCCATGTAAGAGCTCATTTTATTACTTCTTTTCAAATCACATTAATCATGGAATGGAAACACACAGCAACAGAACGTACCAGCGTGACTTCAAACACTTTGTTACAGGAAATGTTCAAAATGTCCTCCGCTAGCGAGGATACATGCATCCACCCTCCGTCGCATGGAATCCCTGATGCGCTGATGCAGCCCTGGAGAATGGCGTACTGTATCACAGCCGTCCACAATACGAGCACGAAGAGTCTCTACATTTGGTACCAGGGTTGCGTAGACAAGAGCTTTGAAATGCCCCCATAAATGAAAGTCAAGAGGATTGAGGTCAGGATAGCGTGGAGGCCATGGAATCGGTCCGCCTCTACCAATCCATCGGCCACCGAATCTGTTGTTGAGAAGCGTACGAACACTTCGACTGAAATGTGCAGGAGCTCCATCGTGCATGAACCACATGTTGTGTCGTACTTGTAAATGCACATGTTCTAGCAGCACAGGTAGAGTATCCCGTATGAAATCATGATAACGTGCTCCACTGAGAGTAAGTGGGAGAACTTGAGGCCCAATCAAGACATCACCAACAATGCCTGCCCAAACGTCCACAGAAAATCTGTGTTGGTGACGTGATTGCACAATTGCGTGCGGATTCTCGTCAGCCCACACATATTGATTGTGAAAATTTACAATTTGATCACGTTGGAATGATGCCTCATCCGTAAAGAGAACATTTGCACTGAAATGAGAATTGACACATTCTTGGATGAACCATTTGCAGAAGTGTACCCGTGGAGGCCAATCAGCTGCTGACAATGCCTGCACGCGCTGTACATGGTGCGGAAACGACTGGTTCTCCCGTAGCACTCTCCATACAGTGACGTGGTCAACGTTACCTTGTACAGCAGCAACTTCTCTGATGGTGACATTAGGGTTATCGTCAAATGCACGAAGAATTGCCTCGTCCATTGCAGGTGTCCTCGTCGTTCTAGGTCTTCCCCAGTCGCGAGTCATAGGCTGGAATGTTCCGTGCTCCCTAAGAGGCCGATTAATTGCTTCGAACGTCTTCCTGTCGGGACACCTTCGTTCTGAAAATCTGTATCGATACAAACGTACCGCGCCACGGCTATTGCCCCGTGCTAATCCATACATCAAATGGGCATCTGCCAACTCCGCATTTGTAAGCATTGCACTGACTGCAAAACCACGTTCACGATGAACACTAACCTGTTGATGCTACGTACTGATGTGCTTGATGCTAGTACTGT
This sequence comes from Schistocerca gregaria, assembly GCF_023897955.1. Lineage (NCBI taxonomy): Eukaryota > Metazoa > Arthropoda > Insecta > Orthoptera > Acrididae > Schistocerca > Schistocerca gregaria. The sequence goes on from NC_064922.1 coordinate 874,354,879, forward strand.
AGAGCAATGAGTCGCATGTCAACACAAGCACCGAAGTCAACATTACCTTCCTTCAATAGGGCCAACTGGCGGTGAGTCGAGGAAGTACAGTACATACTAACGAAACTAAAATGAGCTCTAACATGGAAATTGAGCGTTTCCGGACACATGTCCACATAACATCTTATCTTTTTTTGTGTGTGAGGAATGTTTCCTGAAAGTTTGGCCGTACCTTTTTGTAACACCCTGTATGTGTAGATGTAGATGTAGTAATTTTTTCCACCGTAAATTGGTTCCGTGTTAAGCCATTAATTAGGAAATCTACCAATTTTCGCTGCTATACGGTAATTACAGCCCACACTGGATCTCCGTGCGTAGCTGCACTTTAATTATAACTTTATCGCCAATTCATATATCTGCTGGCTACGTAAAGAAACGCCAGCGCACAGTGTGCAGTGCTGGCCAGCCATCGCTCAGAGTCTGGTACCCAGCCCGCTGGCCGCCCCGTCGCAGAGCGGGTGCGAGGCGGCGGCAGCAGTCGCAGCCTTGGGCGGGTCCAGGGTCGCATCTCGCGCTGCCAGCCACGCCCCAGGGCTCTGCTCTGGCGTCAGCGCGAGCTCGCCTTGACACGGGACGCTGCGCAAACACGGGTACTGCTCACCACATGCGGCCGCTCCCCCAACTACAAACTGTCTGGTGAGCGCGATGATAATGACTACAGTGGCTCACTGTACAATCGGCGGCCCTTCAGCCCACCTGTTATTCTAACATTTTCAGCATTATACACTGAAGATCCAAAGAAACTGGTACACCTGCCTACTCTCCTGTAGGGCCCCCGACAGCACGCAGAAGTGCCTCAAGATGACGTGGCATTGGATGGGTGGGTGGGTTGTTTGGGGGAGGAGACCAGACAGCGAGGTCATCGGTCTCATCGGATTAGGGAAGGACGGGGAAGGAAGTCGGCCGTGCCCTTTCAAATAAGCCATCCCGTCATTTTCCATGACCGATTTAGGGACATCATGGAAAACCTAAATCAGGATAGCCGGACGCGGGATTGAAACGCCGTTCTCCCGAATGCGAGTCCAGTGTGGTAGCCACTGCGCCACCTCGCTCGGTGACGCGGCATGGACTCGACTAATGGGTGAAGTAGTGCTGGAGGGAATTGAAATCATCACAGGGTTGTCCGTAACAGTACGAGGGCGTGGAGATCTCTTTTCAACACCACGTTCGAAGGCACCCCAGGTATGCTCAATAATGTTAATGTCAGGTAAGTCTGGTGGCCAGCGGAAGTGTTTAAACTCAGAACAGTGGTCCCAGAGCCACTCTGTAGCAATTGTGGATGTGAGGGGTGTCGCATTGGCCTGCTGGATTTGACCGAGGCCGTCGGAATGCACAATGGACATGAATGGTTGCAGACGATCAGATAGGATGCTAAAGTTCGTGTCACCTGTCAGGAGTCGTATCTAGACGTATCAGGGGTCCCAATTCACTCCAACTGCACACCCCCCACACTATTACGGAGCCTCCACCAGCTTGAACAGTCCCCTGCTGACATACAGAGTCCATGGATTCATGAGGTTGTCTCCATACCATACACGTCCATCCGCTGGATGGAATTTGAAACGGGGCTCATCCGACCAGGCAACATGTTTTAGTCATCAACAGTCTAATGTCGGTGTTGAAGGGCCCAGGCGAGGCACAAAGCTTTGTGTCGTGTAGTCATCAAGGGTACACGAGTGGGCCTTCGGCTCCGAAAGCCCTATCGGTGATGTTTCGATGAATGGTTCACATGCTGACACTTGTTGACGGCCCAGCATTGAAATCTGCAACAATTTGCAGAAAGGTTGCACTTCTGTCACGTTGAAAGACTCCCTTCAGCCGTCATTGGTCTTTTTCCAGCAGCAGCGATGTTGGAGATTTGATGTTTTACCGGATTCCTGATATTGGCGGTACACTCGTGAAATGGTCGTACTGGAAAATCCCCACTTCATTCCTACCTCGGAGATGCTGTGTCCCATCGAGCCACGTTCAAATTCAATTAAATCTCGATAACCTTTCATTGTAGCAGCAGTAACCGCTCTAACAACTGCGCCAGGCGTTGCCGACCAAAGCGCCGTATTCTGCCTGTTTACATATCTGTATTTGAATGCGCTTGCCTATACCAGTTTATTTTGCGCTTCAGTGCACGAAACTAAGGACAAATGCGGAAATCGTATTAAAGTTAGAAGAGAAGAATTAAAAATTTTGAGGTTTACCGATGAGATCCTAATTCTGCCAGAAATGGCAGGGCACTTGGAAGGCCATTTGAACACAGTGGTAATAGATATGGAGATTACTGCTTCAGTTGTAAGGCTTTCATTTTTTTTAAAATTCACGACCGGTTTCAGGCTACAAATGCTCATCATCCGGTGCAGTTAGTGGTTTTCTGCGACCCCGAATGCTACGAGATTGGGTAGGGCGCAGCCGAACTTCGCAGGCGACGCAGAGCATAGAGTGACGCACACGAAGGCTGCTTAGTTGGTACGCTTTGGTGTGACGATACTATGGCCCTTTGTGTCGCAACCTGAAAAATGCTCGAAATCTCATCTGTTCGTATTCTTTCTCGCCCTGAACCTTCCCAGTGTTATGTCTTATTGCAGCCCAGTAATCACGATTTCTTAACGGAAAGAAATCACAGTTTAGAAGACAGGGGGAACATGATATGATATGGTGTATCAATGTATCTACATTCACATCTGTCTAGCTGTACTCTGCCGTTTTGATGCAATGAAGGGGCACGTCTATGCTGTGTTATCAAATGGATCATTACTCAGCTTACTTTCATATAATGTATTTTCTTTATTTCTACATATTTTCTCCACAAACCACCAGTAGCTGGAGGATGGTAGTCTTTGCTGCACTGTCACCTGCTCTTTACTTCTTCCACCCTCGAATTTCTCGTGGCAAGAACGATTCCTGGTAAGTCCCTATGTGGACTCGAATATCTGTAATTTTATCTCCAAGGTCTTTTCGCGAGAAATACATAGAAGAATGGGTGTCACAAAGCAGTTCTCTCCTCACCTGAGGCAAGCTGGCCCACAACTGCTGTAACTGGACCTTGATATCATGGATGCTGGCAATTGAACGGTGTTGACATCCGAATTGCTCCCACACGTTTTCTGCTGCGGGCAGATCTACTGATACTGTTAGCCACCGAGTACCTTAAGATAACACCACTTAATCTGCTTAATTTGGAAGAAGGAGAGGGTCCGAGAAGAATGGAAGGAGTCTGTCAACTGCCCTATTCTAACGAAAGGAGACCCAATGAGATGTAGCAACTATAGAGGAATCATATTACTGCGTACAACTTATAAGATCTTGAGCACGTTGTTATTGAAGCGACTAATACCACATGTCGAGAAAGTACTGGGATTCCAACAAGCAGGTTTCAGAAAGGGAAAGTCAACTGTAGACCATTTACATACAATGCGGCAAGTGCTAGCAAAGAGCTGGGAATTCCGCAAAAATGTTCACTGACTTTTTGTGGACTTCCAAAAAGCATATGATAGTGTGAATATACAAGCAATAGAGAAAGAAATCGAAAGGTCTCAAGTTAACAGAAAACTCATAAAACTGACACAGATATGCACCCGGGAGACAACACGCATGGTGAAAGTAAATGGAAACATATCAAAGAAGTTCAAGGTGAGGACTGGAGTGCGACAAGGAGACTGCGAGACTGCCTCTCTCCTCTTCTGTTTAACATGCTACTTGAGAGAGCCCCGAGAGGAGTAGCAAGCCTAGAGACAGAAATACAACTGGGAAGAAGGATCAACACCCTGGCCTTTGTGAATGTAGTTTTAATAGCACAGAAAGAGCACCAGGTCCGGATGACAAGAACATTAATGGAAGAGACAATGACTGCAGGCCTGAAGTTGCATATGGATAAGACAAAATACCTCATAGTTAGCAGAGAAAATGGCGACAGACCCCTGAAGGTAGAGGACAATATCTTTGAGAGGGTAAAAGACTTTAAATATCTTAGGGCTATAATCAATTAAAGGAACGAGATAGACCAGGAAATTACCGCACGAAACAGGTCAAGGTTTGCTCTGGGAAGCTGTTAAAGTCCCGGCTTCTATCGAAATACTCAAAGACCAAGATATACAAGACAATAATACAACCTGTAATCTTATACGGAGCAGAGACCTGGACCATCACCCACAAGATGGAAAGAAAACTCCTGACATTTGAGAATGCCATCCTCAGACAGATTTTTGGGCCAGTGAAGGATGGAGATGAATGGGGAAAAAGAAAGAACTGTGAATCACAGGAGCAATACAAGTCGATGGACATCGCGGTAGTGATCAAAGAAAGAAGACTGAAGTGGTATGGACACGTAATGCGTAGAGAAGGCTCTGGCAGGCAGGTAGTGGAGGAAGATATTAGAGGCAAAAGACCACGGGGAAGACCACGACTCAGATGGATTGATCAGGTCAGAGAGGATGTGAGTACGCTGGAGCTGTCTGAAGAAGAGTGCATAGACCGCGGACGCTAGAGGAGGCTGACTGGTGAGGCCACAGACCGTCTGCGGTTTGTGTGGCCAACGCAGTAAGTAAGTAAGGTATACATAGAAGAAAGCAATATATTGGCTGCCTCGTCTAGGAAAGCACCCTCTCGGAATTTTAACAGTAAACCAAACCGTGATGCAGAATGCCTCTCTTGCAGCATCTGCCACTGGAGCTGGTAAGCGTATCCCTGGAGCTTTTATACTTACTAAATGAACCCACAATGAAACGCTTAGCTTTTCTTTGGATTTTCTCTAACAATTCTGTCTGACATAGATCCCAAACTGACGAAGAATATGCAAATGTTGGGCGAATGTGGAGAACCGAATGTTGCAACACGACCAGAGGGCCTGCTAAATTCAAACAGTTGTGATCTGTACAGAATGCCGTCACAGCCTTAGGAGTATTCAGTGACGGCGATCTGAGAACATGCGTGATTTGACCTAAGACGGTGAACACCTTAGCCCCCGCAAACCAAATAAAACGATACAGAGTTCGGATAGAAGAACAGACTCCAATACAACGTTTCGGTTTAGTACTCGGAATTCACCAAGGGCCTGAACCCTTCACCAGTTCGTCTGGGTACGAAAAAAATGGCTACGGTGTCCCGTAAGGCTGTTTTGCAAGTGGTAATTTCATTCAACTGTGTCCTCATTCTCATAATGTTAGATACGTTTCAACCGGTCAGCGTGTACCAGTACATTACTGATACAGAGTAGTAACGGAAGAAAGCAAGGAAATCTCTTGCCTTACTGGTTGGCATCTATTTAGAAAATTTAGACAAAGGTTCCTTTCATACCAAAGTGGACGTTGTTCAGTATTTTACCATCTTGTGGATTCGCCGATTTTTGTTGTGTATTTTGTTTATCATCAGTATTAAAAGAAAATAATTTAGTTTTGGTGTGTTCTAGATTTAGTCTGCTATAGTCTTACGCTGCAACCTGGTGTGTTCTCTTTGGTGGTGGCTCTGAGCACTATGGGACTTAACATCTGAGGTCATCAGTCCCCTAGAACTTAGAACTACTTAAACCTAACCAACCCAAGGACATCACACACATTCATGCCCGAGGCCGGATTCGAACCTGCGACTGTAGCGGTCGTGCCATTCCAGACTGAAGCGCCTAGAACCGCTCGGCCACCCCGACCGGCTGTTACTAGATCCTTACACGATTAAAACAAGAGAATTGTTCAATAAAATTCACTTATATGTTCGGTGGTCCCACTTTCTTGTAAGAAATTTTAAGAAAGGACAAAAAAGTTTTTATAATTGTTACTGAATCTGGCGGAAAACCTAAAGAGATTCTGGTCATACATTAAAAACACCAGTGGCAAGACGCAATCAATACCTTCACTGCGCGATAACAACGGTGAAGTCACTGTTGACAGTGCCACTAAAGCAGAGTTATTAAACACGATTTTCCGAAACTCTTTCACCAAAGAAGACGAAGTAAATATTCTTGAATTCCAATCAAGAACAACTGCCAAGATGAGAAACATAGAAGTAGATATCCTCAGTGTAACGAAGCAGCTTAAATCACTTAATAAAGGCAAGGCCTCCGATCCAGACTGTATACCAGTCAGCTTCCTCTCAGAGTATGCTGATAAAATAGCTTCATATTTAGCAATTATATAAAACCACACGCTCACAGAAATATCCGTAACTAAAGACCGGAAAATTGCTCAAATCACATCAATACCCAAAAGGGGAAGTAGGCCAAATCCAGTGAATTTCAGGCCTATGTCACTAACGTCGATCTGCAGTAGGGTTTTGGAACATATACTGTATATGAACATTATGAAGTACCTCGAAGAAAACGATTTATTGACACAGAGTCAGCACGGTTTCAGAAAATATCGTTCTTGTGAAACACAACTAGCTCTTTATACCCATGAAGTAATAAGTGCTATCAACAGGAGATGTCAAATTGATTCCACATTTTTAGATTTCCAGAAGGCTTTCGACATCGTTCCTCACAAGCGTCTTCTAACCAAACTGCGTGCCTACAGAGTAGCCTCAGTTGTGCTGCTGGATTTGCGGTTTCCTGTCAGAAATGTCACAGTTCGTAGTAATAGACGGAAAATCATCGAGTAAAACAGAAGTAATATCCGGCGTTCCCCAAGGAAGTGTTACAGGCCTTCTATTGTTCCTGATCTATATTAACGACATAGGAAACCATCTGAGTAGCCGTCTTAGATTGTTTTCAGATGATGCTGTCATCTACCATCTTGTAAAGTCATCAGATGATCATAACGACGTGCAAAATAATTTAAATAAGACATCTGTATGGTTCGAAAAGTGGCAATTGACCCTGAATAAGGAAAAGTGTGGTTATTCACATTAGTACTACAAGATATCAGCTAAATTTCGATTACACGATAAGTCACACAAATCTGAAGGCTGTAAATTCAACTAGATACTTAGGGATTACAATTACAAAATTACCTAAATTGGAACGATCACATAGATAACTTGTGGGTAGAGCAAACCAAAGACTGCGTTTCATTGGCAGAACACTTAGAAGGTGCAACAGGTCTACTAAGGAGACTGCTTACACCACGCTTGTCCGCCCTATTCTGGAGTACTGCTGTGCGATGTGGGATCCGCTTCAGGTGGGACTGACGGATGACAGTGAAAAAGTACAAAGAAGGGAAACTCGTTTTGTATTATTGGGAAATGGACATAGTGTCACAGACATGATACCGAATTGGAGTGGCAATCATTAAAACAAAGGCGTTTTTCGTTGCGACGGATTGTTCTCATGAAATCTGAATCACCAGTTTTCTCCTCCGATTGCGAAAACATTCTGTTGGCACCCATTTACTTAGGGAGAAATGATCATCACAATAACATAAGAAAAACCAGAGCTCGCACAGAAAAATTTAAGTGCTCGTTTTTCCCGCGTGCCGTTCGAGAGTGGAACGGTAGAGAGACAGCTGAACCCTCTGCCAGGCACTTTATTGTGAGTAGTAGAGTAATCACGTAGATTACAGCGTCCTGCCGGAGCATGATAATAACAATAGTAGTAGCAGTAGTGGTAGCTGTAGCAGAAATAGCAGTTGAGCTGTATAATCTGGAAGTACAGTTCACCATTCACCCTATCCTCGCAGTGACGTCGATAGGCTGTATTTGCTCAGAAAAGCAGATCTTAGAGGACTGTTGCAAATGAGGCAGACAGTGAAAGAAGAAGACTGTGCAGTAGCAGACTACGTGAAAGGTAACCAATAATCAGCTCCGTTGAAGTCAACAATAGAAATCCTCTCGATGTGCAGCATACCAACAAGAAATATCGGAATTCTGCACTCCAGTGCAGGACTGACAATCTGCGCAAAAAAGCACTGTTTGCGCAGTTTTGGATAAAGTCGAAGGCAAAATAAACAATGAAATGACTTGGTCTACACGTAATTGGTAAACACGGTCCAGTCACATTAACGAGACGAGCTGTCAAAAGGCTGAATAACTACATTTTGCAGCGCATTCATGCAGGAAGAGAGTCGAGGAGGTTCTGGAAGGTACCGGCAGGATGTGTAGCCATACTGACTCCAGTGCCGTGGACAGTTGCGGTAGAGCACTGGCAATTGAATCTCAATGTAGACAAGTGTAATGTGCTGCGAATGCATAGAAAGAAGGATCCTTTATCATTTAGCTATAATATAACAAGTCAGCAGCTGGAAGCAGTTAATTCCATAAATTATCTGGGAGTACGCATTAGGAGTGATTTAAAATTGAATGATCATATAAAATTAATCGACGGTAAAGCAGATGCAAGACTAAGATTCATTGGAAGAATCCTAAGGAAATGCAATCCGAAAACAAAGGAAGTAGGTTACAGTACACTTGTTCGCCCTCTGCTTGAGTATTTCTCACCAGTGGCGGATGCGTACCAGATAGGGTTGATAGAAGAGATAGATAAGATCCAACGGAGAGCAGCGCGCTTCGTTACAGGATCATTGAGTAGTCGTGAAAGCGTTACGGAGATGATAGATAAACTCCAGTGGAAGACTCTGCAGGAGAGACGCTCAGTAGCTCGGTACGGGCTTTTGTTAAAGTTTCGAGAACAGCCCTTCACCGAGGAGTCAAGCAGTATATTGAGAATGAGTTTGGAAGGTAGGAGACGAGATACTGGTAGAAGTAAAGCTGTGAGGACCGGGCCTCAGTCGTGCTTCGGTAGCTGAGATAGTAGAGGACTTGCCCGCGAAAGGCTAAGGTCCCGAGTTCGAGTCTCGGTCAGGCACACAGTTTTAATCTGCCAGGAAGTTTCAAGCAGTATATTGCTCCCTCCTACGTATATCTCGCGAAGTGACCATGAGGATAAAATCAGAGAGACTAGAGCCCACACAGAGCCATCTTTCTTTCCACGAACAATACGAGACTGGAATAGAAGGGAGAACCGATAGAGGTACTCAAAGTACCCTCCGCCATACACCGTCAGGTGGCTTGCGGAGTATGGTTGTAGATGTAAATGTAAATATAGAGGATCCATGGTGTGAACAGTCCGATCGACGTGATCCCGCAGATTTTCGATTAGGTTTAAATCCGTGGAGTTTGCCCGCCAGAGAAATAATGTAAGTCATCTTGGTGCTCTTCCAACTACGCACGTACACTATGGGCTGGGTGACACATTTCATTGTCCTGGAGTTTGATAATAACGTGCCGAGTAATGAACAAACTACCTGTAGGCGTGGACGTGATCCCCAAGAACAGAAAGTGTTGATACGTTGATGAAGAGATCACCCAGAGAATGCCACAAAAACAGTTCCCATACCATTACGGTCCGTCTCCGGCCTGGACCCTTCCGACGGTTGTTGTAGGGCCGCACACGCCAACGGCTATCTGTCCGATGTAGCTCATCTGAAAACCCCACCTGTCACCACTCAGTGAGAGACATTGGTTGCAAATAAGAGGACTACAGGCAGAGAAGAATAGCGTGATACACATATACAGGGTGTCCCATTTATCTTCAACAGCCTAAATAACTGTTTGTCCAGATGCAAATTACAAAATGTTTCAAGCACATGTTCTTTGGCCGTCAGGGGGGCATCAATCAGCGTGATTGCCTTCGTTGCAGCTTTGTTTTTCACGAAGATATGAACAGCGGTATGACCTTTTTCAATGGCACCCTGTATTTTTTATTCGGTAATTCATTTCCTCTCCTAAAGACCTATTCAGAAATGTATCACAGAGTACCATTCACTGAAACACAACGTCATTAATTACGTAACACAACAATGACTTTGAGCCCGGAATCACAAACTCGTCCACTTGCTGGAGTTGTCAGAAAACAAATGAAAACCAAGTAAAAACGTAACACTAAATTGACTTTCACTCTCCTGTACCATTGCCCAGGATTAGAACATTCAAAGGTGCTCAAAGTGGTGACCCTGGACACCGAAACACTTGTGCATTCTTTGAATGAAAGAATTATTTACTTCAAATGGTTCAATTTGCTCTGAGCACTATGGGACTGAACATCTGAAGTCATCAGTCCACTAGAACTTACAATTACTTAAACCTAACCAACCAAAGGACATCACACACATCCAAGCCCGATGCAGGATTCGAACCAGCTACCGTAGCAGTCTCGCGGTTTCAGACTGAAGGGCCTAGAAACGCTCGGCCACACCGGCCGCAATTATTTACTGGTTTTAGTTCAAAAAATGGTTCAAATGGCTCTGAGCACTATGGGACTTAACATCTGTGGTCATCAGTCCCCTAGAACTTAGAACTACTTAAACCTAACTAACCTAACAACGTCACACACATCCATGCCCGAGGCAAAATTAGAACCTGCAACCGTAGCAGGCGCGCGGTTCCGCGGTTCCAGACTGAAGGCCCTAGAACCGCTAGACCACCGCGGCCGGCCTGTTTTCAGTATTGCCTACTGAAGAGAATTAGAAGCAAGCACGATACATTCCTGCAATTCCTTTGGAGTTGTTGGAATATCGCGACAGACAACGTCTTTAGTGCATCCCCAAAGAAAAAATTCCACAGGATTTGAATCAGGAGACCTAGCAGGCCAAGTTACTGTTCCTCCTCGACCAATCCATCTGGCAGGATACCTTCAGTTCAGAACACGACGTGCGCGCAATGCATTATGTGCTGAACAGCCATCGTGTTCATACCACATAACCAATCATGTTCTTAGCGGCACTTCAATCAGAAGAGGAGGAAGAATTCGTCTGAGGAAGTTGGCATACGCTGCGCCGTTTAGACTACCATTGATGAAATAAGGGCCAATAATTGTAGTACGAAGCATCCCACACGAGACGTTAACCCTCCATTGACGCTGCTGTTCCACCTAAGCCATTGTGGGTTTTCGCTGCACCAATACTGCATGTTCCTTGTATTTACCTATTCTTTGTTTGAGAAGAAACATTCATCGGTAAACAGAACATTGGAGAAGAAGTTCGGGTTGGCGAGGATTTGCTGCTGTGCCCGCTGACAGAACTGTACACGATTATGGAAATCATTCCCATGCAATGCTCGATGAAGGTGCGCATGGTAAGAATGGAACCGGTGACGTGTAAGAATACGATATACATTGGGCTTAGGAATGCCATTCTCGTATTCAAGGTGTCGTGTGTTTACATGTGGATTCATAGCAACGAAAGCGATAACAATAACTTCGACAGATTCGTCTGTCCGAGTGCTACGACGATTGCGTTGTCGTGGGTTGAAACTTCCCGTTTCCTGAAGCGTCGCAACAAGACGAGAAAGAGAAGGTGCGTTCTTGTCAGGATTCCGCTCTCTGTGCTGTCCCTCTGCCTGCGTAGCATTTCGCCTACCTACAAGAACAACAACAACAATAAAACAAACGTTATGTCGATGTAGTTGGTAGGAAGGAGTGCCTTTACTGTATGCCTACTCTACACACCAGTATTTAAAAGGACTAAACTACTGCGCTAAATGTACCCGGACATAAGAAAACAGTATTGCAAATACTGTTCTGCTAACTTACGTTCCCCATAGATGAGCATCATTTCTATCCTCTCTTCGTTGGTGTACATTCTTCTCACACAACTCTGCAACTGACGATGGTTGACGAAATCACGGGTGTGGATCCTACTTATGTTTACATTTGTCCTCTCTCAACGTCAGCACGTGGATATATTCCATTACCCCGAGTACCTGCACTAAGCGCTGGGAGCGTCAACGTCAATGTTGTATTATGTAATTAATAACGTTGTGTTTCAGTGAATGGTACACTGTGATACGTTTTTGAATAGGTCTTTAGGAGAGGAAATGAATTACTGAATAAAAAAATACAGGGTCCCATTTTAAAAAAGTCATACCGCTGTTCATTTCTTTGTAAAAAACAAAAGTACAAGGAAGGCAATCATATATATATATATATATATATATATATATATATATATATATATATATATATATATACTCCTGGAAATGGAAAAAAGAACACATTGACACCGGTGTGTCAGACCCACCATACTTGTTCCGGATACTGCGAGAGGGCTGTACAAGCAATGATCACACGCACGGCACAGCGGACACATCAGGAACCGCGGTGTTGGCCGTCGAATGGCGCTAGCTGCGCAGCATTTGTGCACCGCCGCAGTCAGTGTCAGCCAGTTTGCCGTGGCATACGGAGCTCCATCGCAGTCTTTAACACTGGTAGCATGCCGCGACAACGTGGACGTGAACCGTATGTGCAGTTGACCGACTTTGAGCGAGGGCGTATAGTGGGCATGCGGGAGGCCGGGTAGACGTACCACCGAATTGCTCAACACGTGGGCGTGAGGTCTCCACAGTACATCGATGTTGTCGCCAGTGGTCGGCGGAAGGTGCACGTGCCCGTCGACCTAGGACCGGACCGCAGCGACGCACGGATGCACGCCAAGACCGTAGGATCCTACGCAGTGCCGTAGGGGACCGCACCGCCACTTCCCAGCAAATTAGGGACACTGTTGCTCCTGGGCTATCGGCGAGGACCATTCGCAACCGTCTCCATGAAGCTAGGCTACGGTCCCGCACACCGTTAGGCCGTCTTCCGCTCACGCCCCAACATCGTGCACCCCGCCTCCAGTGGTGTTGCGACAGGCGTGAATGGAGGGACGAATGGAGACGTGTCGTCTTCAGCGATGAGAGTCGCTTCTGCCTTGGTGCCAATGATGGTGGTATGCGTGTTTGGCGCCGTGCAGGTCAGCCCCACAATCAGGACTGCATACGACCGAGGCACACAGGGCCAACACCCGGCATCATGGTGTGGGGAGCGATCTCCTACACTGTCCGTACACCTCTGGTGATCGTCGAGGGGACACTGAATAGTGCACGGTACATCCAATCCGTCATCGAACCCATCGTTCTACCATTCCTAGACCGGCAAGGGAACTTGTTGTTCCAACAGGACAATGCACGTCCGCATGTATCCCGTGCCACCAAACGTGCTCTAGAAGGCGTAAGTCAACTACCCTGGCCAGCAAGATCTCCGGATCTGTCCCCCATTGAGCATGTTTGGGACTGGATGAAGCGTCGTCTCACGCGGTCTGCAGGTCCAGCACGAACGCTGGTCCAACTGAGGCGCCATGTGGAAATGGCATGGCAAGCCGTTCCACAGGACTACATCCAGCATCTCTACGATCATCTCCATGGGAGAATAGCAGCCTGCATTGCTGCGAAAGGTGGATATACACTGTACTAGTGCCGACATTGTGCATGCTCTGTTGCCTGTGTCTATGTGCCTGTGGTTCTGTCAGTGTGATCATGTGATGTATCTGACCCCAGGAATGTGTCAATAAAGTTTCCCCTTCCTGGGACAATGAATTCACGGTGTTCTTATTTCAATTTCCAGGAGTATATATATATATATATATATATATATATATATATATATATATATATATATATATATATATACGGTGACAATTATTGAACTTTATGAAAAAAAAGTAAATTAATAACAGGCTACGACTTTCACACACTTTATTGAACATTTAAACGTCACCATAGATATGCGAATTTAAGTTATGACATGTTCGATATGCCTACTATTATTGGCGATGATGGTACGCAGACGAAGAGCGAAACTCTGCAACGAAACATCGATGCTCTCGATGACCTCCTCAATGGGTGTTTTCATCGCAGCAGTCGTCTCGGGGTTATTGCTGCACACCTTGTCTTTAATAGAGCCTCACAAAAAGGAGTCGCATGTTTTCAGATCCGGAGAATATGGCGACCAGTCGAGGCCCATGCCAGTGGCCTCTGGGTGCCCCAGAGACAGAATGCGGTCCCCAAAGTGCTCCTCCAGCGCATCAAATCAAACACTCTCCTGCTGCGATGGAATCGAGCTCCGTCTTGCATGAATCACATGTTGTCTAAATCAGGGTCACTTTGTGTAATGGGAACGAAATCCAGGATTGTCGCACCAATTCTTCCGCGACTGGACATTGCACACCGCGCAGTCAACGCTTGAAGGTGGAGAGACTTCTCTATCGCGAAATCCGGATTCTCAGTCTCCGAAATGCATCAGTTATGCTTATTGACGGAAATGAAAGTGGGCTTCGTCGCTAAACCAAACCATAGTGAGCATACTGATTCCCATCAAGCCCCGCGTACAACTGTGCAGTTTCAACGTCCTAACGCAAACCGTTCTGAAGTTATGACGATTTTATTTCGTATAGTTCAATAATTGTCACCCTGCGTGCGTGCGTGCGTGGTCGCGTGTGTGTGTGTGTGTGTGTGTGTGTGTGGTTGGGTGGGTATGCGTGATTGTATGAGTGTGTGCTCTGGAATGTCGTCACAGCACATTACCATTCTACTTCTGCCATAATAATCACTTGGCAACAGTCAACAGTCTCGGATAAGAATCAGGACTATGTACTGTAGTGTATTAAAGCTTCCCCTCCCCCCTCTCCCAAGGCGCAGCTCATCATCACCGTCGCCTAGGTGGAAGGAAGCTGTGCTGACGTGGAGCTGGTGGTTACATACGCCCATTATCTAACGCGACACCCATATTCTTCTCGAATACTAGCTAACTCTATAACTTCAACGTCATCGACGTCTTCTTCCCTCCTGAAAACCACTATCGTACTATTTTGTCAATAATTCGCAAGGTGGCCGATCCATCATTGTATTGTAAGATACGTTATAAAAACAACTACCAATCTCTATTTAGCTGTCGAAAGACCTGAGTCCCACTTTTCTGCGTACCCTTCTCTTGTCGAAGTGTATCCTCGAACTCGGGTATCGTAGATTTTGTGTTGCTAGCTACCCCAGTAATTTACCACGACATTCGCACAAGTGACAGAACTGAATCTCAAAGAGTAAGGCGTGCTCAAGAGATTTAAACAAAAGCAGTCCTCCTAAACTACATCACAAAAATGATCAAATGTGTGTGAAATCGTATGGGACTTAACTGCTAAGGTCATCAGTCCCTAAGCTTACACACTACTTAACCTAAACTATCCGAACGACAAACACACACACCCATGCCCGAGGGAGGACGCGAACCTCCGCCGGAACAAACTACATCACGCTACAAACGATTAAAAGAAATGTAACTGTAAAGAGTAAAACAAGGCATGATGCCCACCGTGTTGTATAATAAAAACCGGATCGCAACGACTATCAAGGACAGTTCTCTGGGCTAACACCTGCCAAGTCTGGGATCCCTTGCAACACGGAGATACGTGTTACATTGCGAAATCTGGGAGCACAAAGAAATACGTTGTTTGCCACTGCAGTGATGAGAGTAGGTGCAGAAAAAAAATTGCAGGCCAAAAACGAAATTTGAACTCCATTAAGCGATTTCTCTAACGACGCGCGTTTCTGTCGCTAGTATAGCTGTTGCACTGTGAAACAGAAATTCTATTTTTTTCAATAAAAATTGTTTATCGGTCGATTATATCGGGCGATATGGTCAGATACAAAAAGAGCTTTGCAAGTGCCGCAAGGGATATTGTATGCCGTTACTCTTTACAATGTGCACCGCCTGACAAAACACTGAAGCTATATGAAGATGGTATTTGTTCTTTCGGACATGCCCGAAAGAACAGATGCCATCTTCATATAGTTAAGGCTAATCGGCCATTGACCTTCTTCTTCTGTGCTGGGTGCACACGCATTGCCCGAACTCTTACGGGACTCGGTAAGATTGTCTGCCGCGAGTAACGAGTGTAATGGGCAGGGACACTACGAATGTAGTGTGTGGACGTTAAGTTGGGAATGTGGGTCTCACGGGGAGCGTTCAAGGGATAAATCCCTGCAGTCGCACGATCCTCTGCCCTCGGTGGCTCAGATGGATAGAGCATCTGCCATGTAAGCAGGAGATCCCAGTTCGAGTCCCGGTCGGGGCACACATTCTCAACTGTCCCCGTGGATGTATATCAACTCCTGTCGACAGATTAGGGTCTTGATTCAATTATCATTTCAAAAACTGAAGCATCCAGAAAACACGGTACAATAACAATGTACAGGGGTTCGATAGAAACATGTGAACAAAGTGGGAAACGCCTGCTTGAACATTAGTGCAGGTGCTAGCCAAACATGCATGTTGCGCTGCTGTATTTGACCACGAACGGCATCTGTGCAATGTTCTCGACATGTTGAAATGTCAGTCGTCGTATGAGCCGTGTTCTGTGTAGTTGTGAGTGCATTGCGTCGGAGCTAAATTAATTCGAACGTGTGCACTGTTGTTGGTGCGCGCATGGTGGGATGCTTCCGTAAACAATATAGACGATGTGTTTGGTGTTTCAAGAGGCACCGCATCGAATATTTATACGGCATACACGGAAAGCTGAAAAACATCATCCGCTAAGTCACAACATGGAGGAAACTTTGTGTTCAGTGATCGTGACATATAATCATCGAAGATAATTGTTACGAAAAATAAGAAAACGATAGTTGAAAAGTTACTACAGACCTGAATGTCGCACTCGCGAACCCTGTCAGTGTCAAAATAACACGAAGGGAATTCCATCAGCAGCGAACTGCAGAGCAAGCTGGAAGTCCAAAAGCTCTCACCAGTGATGCAAATACCGGTGGTAGGAAACGATTTCTTGTCGCAAGCATGGTGGGGAGTCGTTGAAGATTTGGGCAGCCATAACGTGGTAAACGTTATGGTTACTGTACAAGGTCACATTACTGTCAAGGACTACGTGACCATTTTGGCTATCATTTCCATCTTGTGGTATATGTTTGCTCCCCAGTGGCGATGCTGTGTTGCAAGCCGACAGAGCCCCTGTTCACACAGCTCGCATCGACCAGGTGTGGTTTTATGACCACTAGGATGAATCGTCGCACTTTCCCCTGCCAACACAGTCACCAGGTCTCGATATTATTGAGCCTTTGTAATCTACTTTGGAGAGATTGGTCTATGATAGCTATCTATCTGCATTATCGTTACCTGAGCACTCCGACTTCAGGCCACAAATGGCCCATCGGGACCATCCGACCGCCGTATCATCCTCAGCTGAGGACTTGGGAAAGAGGGGTGTGTGGTCAGCATACCGCTCTCCCGGTCGTTATGATGGTTTTCTTTGGCCGGAGCCGCTACTATTCGGTCGAGTAGCTCCTCAATTGGCATCACGAGGCTTGGTGCACCACAAAAAATGGCGGCCTGGGTGGTCACAGATGAAAGTGCCGGCCACGCCCGACAGCGCTTAACTTCGGTGATCTGATGGGAACCCGTATATCCACTATGGCAAGGCCGTTGCCAATCGTTACTTGAGCTCGCAATTATTTTGCAGGAATAATAGTACAGGGTTCTCTTGAAAACCATACAGAACATATATTTATCTATTCCGAGACGACTGGAAGCTGTTTTGAATGCCAACGGGTTCCCTATACCGTATTAGGCATGGTAAGGTGTTGTGTTTTTGGTGTGTCCATATTTTTTCCATCGCCTGTAGTTTCGTATACGTACACTCCAACGGCGGCTGTGGTTAGAACTCGAATTTTCTGTGACAGATGGAACAGCCACCATAATGCATTAAGTATTGATCGTGGCTGATGTAATTACCAGGCCTGAAGGGCATATCAAGGACGAGATGTTCAGGATCACTGTGGAAGACACGAAAACGCTGCGCGTTTGTGTGAGAGCGTTATTAGCGCCTTATAGAGTTTGTGAGGCACCCCATTATGTGTCTCCATTTGGTCAGGCTGGTTGAATGTGCAATATCCAGATTTCTGAAGCATCAGGAGAGGAAAAGGACAAGTAGTATAATTCCACGTCGCTCTGTTATAAGCTTTACAAGCTATATATTACGTCCTCCCACACATGTCACCCACCATGAGCACGATGAGAATATCAGAGAAATTGGGGCTCACACGGAGACTCACCAACATCTGTCCATCCCACACAACATTCGTGAGTGAAATGAGGAAGGGCAAACGAAAGGAGTTCCCTCCACCACACAATACGAAGTTCTTGCGGAGTTCACAGCAGTCCACTGCTGGGCTAGCACGTCTCATATGTTAATGTTGTGGTCTTCAATCCAGAGAGTGGTTTGATGCAGCTCTCCATGCTACTCTATCCTGTACAAGTCTATTCACCTATGAGTAACTACTCTAACCTACATCCTTCTGAATCTGCTTACTGTATTCATCTCTTGGTCTCCCTCTACGATTTTTAGTCCTCACACTTCCCTCCAATACGATATTGGTGATCCCTTGATGTCTGTGGCGATACCTGTAAGACACCGCTAGCCCACGCCTCTCGCGGTGTGCGTTTAACCCCATTTAAATGACGCGCCAAGCGCGCGCCCAGCGGCTGTACGATTAATTAAATAATCGGCGTGCTAATCACAGTTGAAATCTCTGGTCCAGAGGGACGTGAAGAGGCTGTGGTCCAGAGAGAGAGTAGAGTCAGTCGAGTCTTGTTCAGTCTTAAGAGTCAGTCGAGCTAGAAAGTGTCTTGTGAAACGATCATTCTGTGGATAATATTAGTGTGATGATTTCTTTTATATGTGTTGTGTTGTCTTCTTCGATGAGTAAAAAAAAAAAATATAGGTAAAACAAATTTTTGTGATGTCCATCAATAAGTTCATTCCAGTAAAAATAGAACCACTTCCCTTCACCTTTATTCACCCTTTTTTCTTTCTTTCCTTTCAACAAACAAAAAAACAAAAAATTACCACCCCCCTTTTTTTTTAATTCCGGACATCACACTGGCGACCGTGACAGGACGCCAATCTTCGGATTTTACTGGAATGAACTTAACAAGGGCAAATTAAAGTAAAATCATACGTGTAGTAATATTTATTGTCTTGTACATTGGCTAAAAAACTGTAATTTTCTCTTTCATGCCCAATATGAAAACGAGAGCTAACGTTGTTTCAAGGTTAACAAGATTTCTGCAAGCTTCAACGCAGCGCGGTGAGTAGTGCAAAAGCATTTGTTCTGCTATGCCATTGTCCAGCGTGCGCCTCCCGCCTATGCTAACTTTTATTCCCATTTCCCATGCCTTTCCCTAAACAAGAATCATACCCTTTGTCAATGGAATTTCTATTATTGTAACATTGAAATTCAACAGTAAGATATGCAGAAGTCATTGTTATGAGTCAATCCTGTTTGTTACGTCATGTCACCACTTTCAGATTGGCTACGCGAATACGGTTACAACCACAATAATAATTCAGACATTTTTGGAAATTCTATCAAGTAATAGTTATTACCGTCTAACTATTTAAATTTTATTTATCTTTTGTACTTTGCAAGCCATCGCCATTCTGGGTGTACTATTTGTATATTTCACGTTTGTTAATTATTGGCAAAAATGGAACAACAGCAACAGCAAACTGATAACGGTGATGCTACTGTATCATCAGCATCCCCTTTCCTAGGCTTTTCCAGCCCAGAATCTATGGAATTTACTGCAGGTGTATCACATCAAATAATACTAAGTAACGAAAGTAATTCATCAGGTGACACACCCAATAATCCTGACCCTATGGAAAACGATAGTAGACGTGTCCAACTAGGGATTTCCCACTCCGATCCTAATTTGCACAACTCTAGTGAAAGGAACAATGATCCAAACATTGATCCGAATCAGTACGGAATTTTAATACAACTTCTTACGCGAAGTATGGATAGCATCCTTAATGAAAGGTTTGACAAACTAGACACTAGATTTGATAAACAGGAGCAGAGTACAAAAGAATTAAACAGCAAAATCGATCAATTGTCTTCTGAGGTAACATCTACTCTGGAAAAACAGGCTAACCAAATCTCAGAACTTAATTCAAAAACGACACAATTGACCGAAAGTTTCAACGAATTGTCATGTCGTGTAAACACTCACGAAAATTCCTTTGTTAAATATCAAACAGTGACAAATTCCGAAATGCAATCATGTAAAACCAAGTTGGATCAGGTCACGAACGCTCGGGCTCAGGTCAATGATCTAGTTCAGAATTTCGTGCAAAATCAAACCACCTCACAAAATAAAATTTCGATGGATATCGAAGGTATTACTCAACAAGTTAGCGTAGTATGCTTACAACAATTAGAAATGAAAGAAAAAATTTCCCATTTGGAGGAAAAAACAGAATCGCTTTCTTTAGAGTGTAACGCAAACATTGCAGAAAAATTAGTGCACGAATGTGGTATTTGCAACAAGCTCATTGAGCAAAGGGTGGAAACCGCTACAAAAGAGATTTTACACCAGGCCATGTCGCAGGTGCAAACCGAGACCAACACTTTAAAAAACCAAATTTCTCAGTTATTAACTCCCGATTCTAACGTAGTTACTGTTCCGCCTACAACCCCACTCACAACGAGTTCACCGCCTAATTTCACTGTGCAGTTTGTTCCACAGTCTAACAGCGAATCACTTGCGAGCGAAAAACATCAAACAGAGCCGCTCTCAGTGATCGCACAAAACAGTAATTCTCAACCATCCTTGTGCCATGAAGTTTCACCAGGGAACAATAGTTCAGGCCCTATAGTGCCTGCCGGTATTGTTGACGGTAACATGATTAAACATGCCTATTTTCCAACGTTCAGTTCCGATGATACCCAAGCGGTGCACCCGATTGTTTTTATTAGGTCTTTTGACGGAATGTTTCCGCACAACTGGTCAGATGCGGAAAAGATTTTTTTGTAAGTAATCTGTTGAGGGGGCGAGCATCCAGATGGGGAGCTGAAATAAAAAGGCAAAATTTAACTTTCAAGCAATTTGAAGAGGCTTTTCTACAGGAATTCTGGTCAGAACATGAGCAAAAACAACTTCGACGTGAAGTTCACAATCCCGAACCATACAACCCTCGTAAAGAAACTTTGCGTCAATATTTTGAAAGATACCTGGACAAAACACTTTATTGGTCAAAACCGGCCGATCTTGCCGATGTGATTAACACCTTAAAAAGTCATTTACCCCTGCATTACCGGACACAATTAATTGGTGTTCCGGAAACTAACATCGAGAAATTTCTAGATTATTTGAATGAAGTAGACCTTGTGTTTAGAGGAGATTCAGGGAACACTCCACATATTTATAATGCTAATTCCAACTCTCGCCAAAACAATTGCCATAATTTCAATCAAAATAACAACAGCGGTAACATGTGGAATGCAAACCCGCTTCCTCAAAATCAGGGGCAAAAATCACAACAGCCCAACTTCACACAATATTCGCAGCAATCTTGCGATCCCCGATTCCAAAATTCCAACAATTGCAACAGTTTTGGTAATGGTCAATTTTACCGAAAAAGTAATAGTAATGGCAACAGACGCAATGGTAGTTTCAACAACAATCAGTACTCCAGAGGCAACAACAACAATCAAAACAGACGTCAGGATGGAAGATACAACCCTGGTTATTTTGAGAGAAATTCGCCATATCAGCAGAATAATTCAAATTGTCAAAATTCTAGAGTCAGTTATCCACCCCCGCAGTGGGGAAACCCGAACTATACACCACACAACTACAATTATATGTTTCCGAATGCACGACACTTTGTACCAACAAACAATGCTAATAATCAGGACTGCGGTAATCAAACTCCACCGAATACCAAACATGTCCATGAACAAAGGATAAATATTATTGAGGTAAGTGATGACCAAAATGCGTCGCCTAATAACGTGGCGGAAAACATGAGCAGACCGGCGTAAGCGCCCAACCCCCGGTCGAGAACGTGAGCACGGGCGCAAATAATCTTGCAAATTGTTTTTTGAGATTCCAAGACGGACACACTATGGAACATGACCTTCTTGCCGAGAATAATAAGTCTAGTAATAACGACAAAGTAAATGTAACGGTTCAGGCAACTGCTGTTTTATCGTTAGAGAAATCCATTGTAGAAGTGTTATTCGACACTGGAGCGTCAGCAAGCGTGATTTCTAGTTCCCTGTACTTGGATCTAGATAAAGGTTCTAAACTTCCGACGTTTCCAGTGCAGAACTGCCGAATCATCGGTGCCACTGGAAACAAATCAAAAAATGTCAAATTACAAGCTCTTCTAACTTTTGTTGTTTCCAACGTGCATGTTCGTTATCATTTCCTTGTTGTGGATAATTTAACAGTTCCATGTCTTTTCGGCATCGATTTCTTAAATCAGTATC
Organism: Schistocerca gregaria; assembly: GCF_023897955.1. NCBI lineage: Eukaryota > Metazoa > Arthropoda > Insecta > Orthoptera > Acrididae > Schistocerca > Schistocerca gregaria. The sequence continues at coordinate 874,376,926 of NC_064922.1, forward strand.
GAGCAGTGATTGACTTAGGGAATGGTATCTGTCAATTGACGGTTGAAAAGCAAAGAATTTTGATACCTTTATCTAAAACAATTAATAACAACAATTCTTATCGGGACGTACGTCACTTGAAAGTACAATCTGTGCCCATCACTAATTTTTCTATGACAAACAATTGCAATTCTTCTTACAATGCTGATAGTAAAACTCTGTGGGAAAAGTGTGCCGAAGCCTACCATCTAACTGATTTGCAAAAACAGAATCTGTTTCACCTTCTTCAACAATTTTCAGTAGTCTTTCAAGATAAACCTGGTATCATACGTGGGTATGTGTACAAGATGGATGTCAAACCCCACCTAACATTTTGTCGTACACACTACAATATACCGTGGTCTAAAAAACCAGCGGTTATGCAGGAAATTAACAGAATGCTACGTTGGAAAATCATAGAAAATTCGCACTCAACCCTTTGTTGTCAGTTTCGAAACCCGATGGAAGCGTGCGTCTTGTTCTCGATGCACGCGAAATCAACAAAATTATCTGGACGAACAACTCCTGAAATTTCACAACGCCAAATTTCTGACTAATATCGACCTACGATCGTCCTACTACCAGGTTCTTCTACATCCTGAATCACGCAAATATACCGCATTTTTGTGCGAAGGACGATCATACCAATTCCGTGTTTTGCCATTCGGGTTACGAATAAGTGCAGGAATCTTTATCGAGGCGCTTGACGACGTCCTCGGGCCAGATTTACTTTCACAAATCACTCCCTATGTGGATGATTTAGTTGTGGCGACTGCCACCTGGGAAGAACATGTCGATCTTCTAAGACAAATTTTGATTAAATTCGCCGATGCAGGCGTGACAATCAATTTGGAAAAATCAAGGTTCGCCCGACAACAGATTAAGTTCCTTGGCCACATCATCACGCCGGAAGGCATCAGGCCGGACTCTAAAAAGACTGAAGCAATTCGCAACTTTCCTGCACCCCGAACCAAAAAACAACTTAAAGCATTTTTGGGTCTTTCGTCATTTTTCAGAAAGTTCGTGACACAGCAAGCTCTTAACAGCCCACATCTTCTAAATCTTCTAAAGAAAAATTCCCTTTGGCGATGGACTACAGAATGTCAAGCCGATTTTGAAAAAATTAAACAATCATTAATCCACGCACCACTCCTCTGTCATCCGGACATGTCAAAAGACTTCTGCCTATCGACAGATGCGTCATCTTATGGACTTGGGGCCTTTTTGTTTCAACTGTCTGTTGAACATGATCGAACAATAGTAAAACCTATCAGTTTTGCCAGTCGCACCTTAACTGAATGCGAGAGATCGTATTCAGTTACGGAACGCGAGACCCTTGCAATTATTTGGTCTATGCGAAAATTTCAATATTTTCTCTGGGGAAAACATACACGCATCTATACAGACCACCAAGCTTTATCATTTTTACTGTCTTGCAAATTACTTCATTCCCGGCTCACTCGTTGGTGTTTGTCGTTACAAGAATACGATTTCGAAATTATTTACATCTCCGGCGAAACCAATATTTCCAGAATGAGATTTTCACTCTGCAGCGGAGTGTGCGCTGATATGAAACTTCCTGGCAGATTAAAACTGTGTGCCCGACCGAGACTCGAACTCGGGAGGCAAAGGTCCCGAGTTCGAGTCTCGGTCGGGCACACAGTTTTAATCTGCCAGGAAGAAACCAATATTGTTGCGGACGCTCTTTCTCGTCTTCCGCACGATGCGAAAAATCTTTCAGATTTGCATGAGCAAACTTCCGACTTTCAGGTCATGTTAATGTATGACGAATCCTACAACCGCTACTATCACCGAATCTGCAGGGATTTTGCACAGTTACAAGATGCCGATCCTAGGTGGTCTACAGTAAAAACAAAATTAGGTCAGAATTCAAATTCTAATCTTCAAAATTACTACAAGATCAACAATGGTGTACTGTTTCATCGATCCCATCTCGTGTCAGAGCGTTGGTTGGTATGTTTACCGGAAGCTTATGTTGACGACTTCATTTTGTTCACCCACAAAACCTGGGGACATTATGGCATTAATAAATGTGCCGCCAAGATCCTACGCTTCTGCTATTTTCCTAACATGCGACGTAGAGTCCTGCAGGTCATTCGCAAATGTATCATTTGCCAGTAGGCAAAATATTTGAACAAACATGCATCAATTGAATTGCATCCCATTCTTCCAAAGCAACCGCTTGATTTGATTTCCGTAGACATTGGCGGACCCTATCCACAATCCCGCGGTGGTGCTAAATACATTTTGGCTATATTGGACGTTTTTACTAAGTATGTGAAATTGTACGCCTTGCGCACAGCCACTGTTGCGGCTATCATTCGACGCTTTTCGGCCGACTACCTAGCCCGCGTCGGAAAACCTGTCGCTGTCCTAACGGACAATGCATCGTACTTTACGAGTGCAAAGTGGAAATCATTTCTGCAAGATTCCGATATTAAACATGTTCTTACTTCCTGATTTCACCCACAGGGTAACCCCGTTGAGCGAATTTTTAAAGAATTTAATCAATTTATGCGCATCCATTCTTCTACAAAACATTCCAAATGGATAGAATACCTCGCTCCGTTCGAGTACATTGTGAACAATTTGCCACATAGTTCAACCGGATTCTCACCTGCCGAGTTATTATCAGACGAACCAGAAAAAAACTCATGGTCAAGTCCCCTGCCTAAGTTGTCTTCGAACGATATTTCTTTGCAGGAAAAGGTAAGGCAAGCTGCCATTACCCTGGCACACACTGCGGAGCTCCGGAAGAAAAAATTTGATAAACGGGTCAGACCGACACGTGTGTTCGAAATTGATGATTTCGTATTGCTCACAACCCATCCCAAATCTACGAGGCTAAAACGTTTGCTTAAGAAATGGCAATTAGTTTACTCAGGTCCATACCGGATCGTCGATATTCCTCACCCTGGATGTTATTTATTAGCATACCCTACAACACAGAAAGTTAAAGGACTTTACGCCCACCACCACTTAAAGCAGTATGTAAAGTAAGAGAAAGAGAAAGGATGTGCTAGTTACAGCTAAAATGTTAGTGTTAATTGTTAGTCAATGCAAAGAATCATAACACATTAAACTATAGCAAATCTACGTTAAACATTACATGCAATCCAAGAAATATTTAATCTACGTTATATTTACTATGCTACGAATAATTTGACTACTAGACAAGGACAACGAAGTTAGCGACCAAACTTACTCCTTAAACAGGCATTTTCTAGAACAGGAAACTATGTACAAGAAAAAAGATTTTATTATGTTAATAACTGTGATGAATTTGAGAGCCACCAGAATGCTATACTATACGCCAGCATGAGTGAATGATTGTGCTGAAATGAGTGTGAAAGAATGAATGTGAATTTTAGTTTATAAGGTAGTTTTTATGATGATGATGAGGATTTCGTTGTGTGTGAGCCAATGATGCCACCACGTAGTATTATTTGATGATTTGCGATTTATATTGAAGCTGTTCTATGAGAAGAAAGGTGAATATTAATTATATGAAGCTGTATGAATGAAAACGATACGTGTGTATGAATACTGATAGATGTTAATCAGAAATGATTCGCCGTGTAGGCAATAAAAAAGGAGAAAGAAAAACTTATTTGGTATGTGCCCTATTTAAAAAACCATTATCTCACGCTTGGCATAAAGAGTTTGTGTGCTCTCCATCGTAACAAACGTAAATTTTGTACATAGGTCATGATGGAGGAAAAATGTTTATCAGCCACAGCGAAATAAGTAATCTGCTTACGTAGCGAATAAAAATTGCTGTCGTTATAGAATCTCATTCTTTACACAGGCTAATTGTGTAGTACCATGCATGCAGGCTGCCTACGTAAGATTCGTATTCTACATTTACGAAGGTCGTGTTTAATGGTTACGAACTTATGAACTCACTAACATTAACACTATAAAAAAAAATGTTTTTATCCTGTGAAGTAATTTAGGTGAAATCTAGCACTCATTACTTGATACTGTGAGGACATGGACATATGTATTTGTGTAAGTGGGATAGTATATAAGTTATGCAATTTTATGTCGTTCTGTCTGGACCAGAGTTAAGAAAATGCGACTCTCATAAAACAATTGCTAGGATACGAAGTCTCCCGCTCTCTGCTCATGTTCTCGACCAGGAAACAAAAACTACACGACTACCGGTACGACGTACAATTCACGATTACAAGAAAACATACTTTAGTGTATGAGATTTTTCTTTCTCTTTCAGCAAAGTGGATAAGTTTTTGAAGATTTGTGTGTGAAGCAGTACGACGCAGCTGTCTTTGTGGACACAGCGATTTTCTTGTCTTTATGGAAACTAAAGCTCATTCATTTTCCTTTACCTACAGGAAATTCATATATTTATTTTACTACGTGATACTCACTAAAGTACACCTCTTATGGAAGGATCCTATAGTCATTTATTAGTACGTTTACTGACCGAATTTTTTTCAGGAATATAAACTACCGTGTCATTAAGCGCGTATTTACCTAAACATGACTGATTCAACGAGTGAATTAAACCATATACGGTACTCACATTGATTCTTGCAAAAATCTTTGACTGATTTACAGGAAGTGATTGACAATGATCATTGAATTTCTTTTTGCTTAAACAGCAATTCGGATCAACTTTAAAGGATGAAACTGAATACAACATGAATTGGCTTAAAGTCAGTGACACTTGCGCAATGGCAAAGTTTATGATGCATACGTTACGCAAACAGATACACTATTCGTCGCACACATGTGTGAAAACACTACTGTATTGATGAAGATTTTGTAAATATGAATATAACCCAATCCTTCTATCTTGATCCTACTCCCACCTCCTTGCCCACTGCTGGACGATGGATAGTGGGGTAGTGAGGTTTTTGCACTATTCTTTTGTATATTTTGTCCATTCATAATTTGCAGCACTTAGGGTCTCTCGTCGAGTTTTGCAGAATTCTTGATGGCAGATGCCATAGATTTCAATATTCTGTAAAGAAGGAGATAGTACTCCGTTAGTGCACATCCACAGCAAGAAATAGATGGCACAACCTGAATTTCGTGTACATAAATATGTCATGTCATGTCTAATTGTAAAATTTTGTAAATGTAAACAACTAGCAATCTCAATATAAATCTGAATTTTGTAAAGTTTCACAGGACACGACTAGCAAAACATGTCTAATTGTAAGTTTTTGAAGATGTAAACAACTAGTATTCTCTATATAAATATGAATTTTGGGAAAGTTTCACAGGTCACGACTAGCAAAGTATTTCAATGGCTATGTAGCAACTTAGCTACGAAGAAGTTCATTTGTATTATGTATGTTGAATTTCATGTCTATAGTAGGTAATCATTTTATGTATATGTACGTGTCCATTTTTTCTATGTAATTTTGAACTTGCCTATTCAAAACTTAAATGTCCTCTTGTGAAGGCTACACACAAAACAGTCTTACTATGTGCACCTAATATAAAAGGAGAAAAGATGCAAAGTGTAATTTTGCTCAAAAGTGAAGTGTCTGTGAAAATGTGTTCTCAGAAGGAACAGGACGTCGAACCTCCCTTCTGAACAGTGTAAAAAAAATCAAATAGTGTTGATAAAGAGAAATCAACCAGTCAAGAGTAAAAATATGATAGAAAAGTGTTTTCCGTACAAAGTGATAAGTTTAATCTCAAATTCTACGATAAAGTGCAATGAAGCGTATCACAGTGATCCCTACCTTGGAAAGTGCTTGGAAGTCTGCGTTGTACGGTCTTCGGATGCGGCTACCAGTACTGTCGCGTCCGTCGTAAGGGGTGGCGCCGCCAGACGTGTCACCGCCTATTATACCTCAACAGCGGACCCGAGCGCGAGGCTGTACGCAGTGCCGCGGTGCGTGGTGGATGGACCACTTTATCAAAATTACTGCACTCGTGCACGCACAGCCACTCTTAAACACCAACAATACTGACATGAACTTTGTTGTCATCGACAACTTAAAACCAAATTGTATGACCTTTTGTGTTCTTTTGTCGTAAGCAGATTCATTACCTATTGTCCTGATGTGCAAACTGTAAAGTAAACAAAGTTGTGGTGCTGTGTCTTTTACTGTGCTTCGCACGACGCACCACACTGAACTGAGTCAAAGCATAGTGCTCACTGGTCGACACAATAAGAACTGTGAATACAGGGTAGCAACTATTGTTTTAATAACAGGACTGCCAACGGTGCAGGCATCTCTCTAAAAAAAATGAATCATCCATTGATCAATTTCAAAGTGGCTATTTTGTAATGTGCAACAATTTATGTATATTTACTTGAACTTTGTACTTTAGGCTATAATTCTTTATATATGTATGTACTTATCATATGTTTGAAAATGTTGTATAATGCTGGTGCAAACACTGCACAACCTTGTTCGTCAACTCAAATCTGGTACTGCCGCGAAGTTTGAAAAACTTACGCACCAGTAGAGGGGGCCGTGTGGCGATACCTGTAAGACACCGCTAGCCCACGCCTCTCGCGGTGTGCGTTTAACCCCATTTAAATGACGCGCCAAGCGCGCGCCCAGCGGCTGTATGATTAATTAAATAATCGGCGTGCTAATCACAGTTGAAATCTCTGGTCCAGAGGGACGTGAAGAGGCTGTGGTCCAGAGAGAGAGTAGAGTCAGTCGAGTCTTGTTCAGTCTTAAGAGTCAGTCGAGCTAGAAAGTGTCTTGTGAAACGATCATTCTGTGGATAATATTAGTGTGATGATTTCTTTTATATGTGTTGTGTTGTCTTCTTCGATGAGTAAAAAAAAAAAAAAAAATATAGGTAAAATAAATTTTTGTGATGTCCATCAATAAGTTCATTCCAGTAAAAATAGAACCACTTCCCTTCAACTTTGCGTCTTGATGTGCGGAATATGATTGTGAGGGCAGAATATGTAAGCAATGAAGGTCAGGAGACCACGACATCTTACAAGAGTGAATATGAGGAGTCAAGTACGCCAGTATTATTGTGAGAGCCACAGTAAGTCAGTCAGTAAGAAATGCAAATTTGTAAAACTATCTGTGAATGTGGGAAAGCATTTCAAAAGTAACAATTGCAAAGTTAAATGAAGGAATGAAATATGTAACCTTGTGTTCCTATATCCTACCGTGTTCCCAGATATAAAGTTTTGGACTTCTTATGCCAGCGTTTGGAATGAATAGATTTGGTTGCTTCAACAATGAGTGGGTATTGTGGTAATAAGTAAGAAAATGATCCCTTGGCAAAGAATCCTTTTACAGACGTCCTGAGCAACCATTTCCATCGAGAATAGGCTCCCCACCATCGTAATTCCGAAAACGAATCATATTCCCGAAACCACGCAATATTCTCCCGGCCTACAGATTCTTCCGAACGCCGACCAACCATATTTTAGTTTTTTAACGTCTAGCGCAGGAAGTTAGCGAGGAAAGACCTATACTCGTACAATGGTACGCTTCCGAGTAAAAATCTTTGGAAATAACACAGCCTGCGTGGTTTCCGAAGTGCCGCTTCTTCGTTCCTCTCACCTGCGTCCAAGATTTACAGCGCTTGGAAGTATTATCCGGTTATCCTTCCGGCCCCTACTACAATACCGACCGGCCGTCACCCTATTCTACTGTAGAGCTCAGGTGCCACGACGTCTGTCTGGCTACTTCCTGTGTTTAAGCAGGACCAACACCCGTGCGGGCCTTCCACCCATAGCTTGAGTTCTGCCTGCCGTTTCATCCCCAGTGGCGTTCCAACCTCCACTAGTATAGGCAATCATTCGTTACGCCATTTTTATAATAAATGCACTCAGTCACCTTTCATGCAATAAGCGTTTACAATTATTTACAAGACGTACGAGACAATGTCAGTCTCCTTTATTTATTTTATTTATTTATTTACTTATGCATTTATTTTAGCTGGCAAGATTAGGGCCTTCAGGCCCTCTCTTACACCCAACCAGGCATACTCAGATTGAACGAGTCACAGTTTCTACAAAACATTAAGGACATATAACGTATTATACAGTATTGATGTTAAAGAAAAAATAGAGATTATAACTGTAGTACAATGATAATTATAACAATCAAAAAAATAATTATAACAATCAAGAATAATAATGATAATAATAATAATAATAGTAATGACTATGTATATGAAAGTAAACATACTTTTCTTTTGTGAATGACAGTCCTATTGTTAGTTGGGAATTTTCTCGTTTTCTCTTGCAGCTTGTGTGTTGTTCTCATCGAGCAGAGACATAAGACGATAGAATGGGGTGAAAGAGATATATAAGAGGTAGATAGGTTAGAGGAAGAGAAATAGAATGGTAAAATTCGAAGTTGTGATGGAGAGGAGAAAGAAAGAGATGAGAAGGGCACAACAATGGTGGCTATACCGTCCCTAATACGTAATTTTTGAGTTCCCTCTTGAATGTTGAGTGGTTCTGGATAAGACGCAGTAACCTCCCAACAAAATAAAATAATGTGAATAATATTCTCACTTAGTGTAACCTCAAAACAGAAAAATTCCTAAACCTCTCAACAGTAAAAAAAATATAACTATGTCATTGACATTCAGTATAACCAACCAACAGGAAAATTGAGTAATGTATCAATAATAAAATGTGACTAATCTCTCAATAAAAAATGTGGCTCATTTATAACCTTTCAATAATTGACAGTCAATTTAACCTGGTAAATTTTGAACGTCAGCAATGCTGCGTCATGGCCCTGATACATCATTCTGAATAAACTGAAAAATCTTACCTTAATTAGATCGCCGGATAACGCGTATATATCTGCTCCTATAAGAAATTTTCCTGGCGCAGCTAAGTGCAATGCTGGCCGATAAATTTGTCTTATATAAAAAGAAAGAACTGATTTTTCTTTTCAATAATCGGGATGGACAAGGATTGGAGAAATTAGTGAATTCTTTAAATTGAGATGAATGTCAAAAGTTACTTTTTATGAGAAAGATTATTATTAACAGATTTTTTTTAAAACATTTACATGGGACTTGATGTAACAATACTACATATGCGTGAGGCTTCTTTTACCTTATCCTACAACGCTCAGGCTCCGCCATCGCTGCACACGACCGGGCCAACCAACACGATACACCAGACACGACGGGTCGCTAGTAACAACTTACTGCTACTGACACACAGTTCTTACTGCAGTCAACACTGCTCTTTGGTCTCAGATTCTCTTATAGCTTACATATCGCAGGCAGCGCGTGAGCAATCCATCGAAATTACATCAGCTCGAGTGCGCTAGCAACAAATTCTTTAATCATGAACCTCTTACATAACCCTCCACTGGGGGGCAAAAATTTGGCAGCGATGGTGAGTCAGTTGGACTTACCATGAGCAACAAATTTTTCTATAATCTATTTAGCTACTTTGTCTACAGTCACAGAGTATATACATCATTGATAAGTGCAGAACATATTAAGAAATTAAATAGAGTGCACATGCACTGAGTACAAAACATATTCAGAAATGACAAAGTATATACGCAATGAGTACAAAATATATTAACAAATGACATAAAGTGCACATGCACTGTGGAGGTCTTTAGCATATTTACATGAACTGAATACATTAACAAATGAAATAAAGTGCACACGCACTACAAACGTTTTAAGCATTTACAAGTATTTAAACAAATTGAGAAAAGAAATAAAGTGCACAATCACTGTATAAGTCTTTAGCATTTTTATAACAAATAAACATATCAAGGAGTGAAATAAAGTGCACACGCTCTGTAGAGCATATTTAGGACAACTGATCGTGTTAACAAATGAAATGAAGTGCACACGCACTGTATAAGACCCTATCGTTTAAAAAAAATTAAACGCACTGTATAAGTCTTTACCATTTTATAAAAACTAGGAAAGGAATGGGAAGGATTGCATCATGGTTGTAGCACAGTAGGTTGCACGTAGCTGCACTGAAAGTCCATATCTTTCTACAGAAGCACAACACCAAGTGAGACAATCTGAAGTTCTCTTCCCTGAAGTATTTATCAGGGTAGCCAAGACACTGAAATGGTGTATTAATATTCAGTGTTATCATTTTGGTAGTACATTAGGTACACCAAACAGTAGGACCATAATAACATCACCATCGTTCAAGCTGGTGGACAGCTTGATATGTCAACACCATATTTTGTATTTTTTCCAGAAGAAGCTTTTCGTGACATAACATGCTATACGTAGTTAGTTATTAAACCTGTTCTAGTACTTGCATTTTTTTACCCATATATACTGTACTTGTTTCATAACCTTGCTACAGCTGACTCATGACGAATGACGTTAATAATTCTTATTTCCAGCAATAAGTCAAAAGCAAATATTTTCATGCCCCAGCAATTAATTATCGATCCCAGTGCAATGCATTGCTAGGAAAAAAAATTATTACAAGTCCCAACTATTACCAGTATACAACTAAATAATGCTACCAGTTTAAGATATATTTTTAGTCCTAAAGATAATGCAAATTTTCTGTGTATTGATTCCATTATGTCTATGTATTATTGGACTACCGACCTTGAGTAATAGTTCCAATGTCTTACATTTTAAATATGTCTTATGTCACTTACATGATATCATATATAAACACGAGTAGCTTGATGCTACACTCAATAGCTCCTGTTTTAAATGATGACTTGTGAATAACACTGAGTAATGTTTTGTAACACTGTATGAATACTTTGTAACTGGCCAATGAATGCCACTGATTACTGTAATATGATAACTTATGCATAAAAGCAATGCCATTAATTGAGTCTTGCTTTGAATGATGACTTCTGAATAATGCAGAAAAATGTTCAGTAACTAACCAATGAGTGCCAATAGTTATTCAAATCGGTTGATACACTAGTGTTATTCTACGATGACTAGCATAAGACTTAATGTGTCCTTCACCTTCTGACCTAATTACCAGCAATTACTGCAATATCCGTTTATCCTGTCCATCCTCATTATCATGGAGCTCTACATTGGTTTTTGCACTAATTCTACGTTGCTGTAAGAGTATGGATAATAATACAAAATGGATTATTGAGCTGAAAGAAGAAATGCATATTATGCTGAAAAATAGTGAACTTCGAATCAACAGGTCAATGTGTACTTAATATGTATGTACTCTAGCTGTCTTTTCCAAAACATTCAGTCATTATACTATGCGACATAAGACATACTGTCAAAAGGAACTGCAACAAATACTTAAATAACTACATAGCATTTCTTAACTAACAGTAAATATATAAACTTCATCATTATCGTCATCTGCAAAGAAAAACTTCATTATTCATATTAGCATATTCTTCATATAACTATTCACCATCATTTATTATCATCTGCAAGTAATAGACACTTCATTATGCATATTCATATTACCATTTACTTCATACAACTATTCATTAACATTCATTACTTCATATAGTATAGAGTTTCTTACTTCTAGCATATTTCATCACTAAAATTAACATCTGTAGTTCTGTCTGACAGTCTGCATCAATCGCCTTGTATTCTGAAAGAAAAATAATTAGTCAAGACTGCTATCATACGATGTGTACAGTATATTCTGGTCAATGCTTGTTAATTCTGACCCATTTACCCTTCATGACAAGATATTGCATTTTCTTTCCTTCATTCTGATGGTAAAATTTCTATTTCATAGTAAACCGCTGTGGTTGTTTAATTCATTTCTTTTACACGATATTGCTTTCTGAAAAATGATGAATATGGATTAATATCTTGCATTTAATTCATATACCCGTTAAATAAAAACTTGTTTCTAGTAATATAATTAAGCATACAGCATAGCATGACAGAAAACATATTAGGTCAAAAACATAGACAGTTTTCAAGTGCAAAAAATGTACACACAGTATCATAATGTAGTAGCAAAAAATGGAAAATAGTCAAGATGATGAGATATCATAATACAAAATGTCAATGTCAACTGGTGTTTGTTACATCTTAAACATTTGATAGTGCATACAGACAAAAATTCTACTTTCGATAGGAAAACAAACATACATACACAAAAAATCGAAAATGTGCACCGTCTGATATATAACGTCAAGAAAGGCGACCTGCTGAACTTACCTTGCCGGGCACTTGCCAGGAAAAAATATGATAATCATCAGTAAGTGTTCATATCAACAACCGGAAAAGGCATTACAATGTGATAAATCATAAAGTATGTTCATTCAATAAAGGGTTTAATATTGGAGACATGGTGATTGCCTTTGCTTTTTCTGGTTCTCAGAGTTTCAACATGTACCACATTGGGATGAGGAATGCTGCGAATTCTGTATGGACCTGCGTATAGAAGTTCAAATTTACTGCATCTACTCTTTCCTCTGTTGGATCAATAGTGTGTGCGTACTAGTATCTTCTATCCTATGTGAAAGTCACGGCGTGTACAAACCTGTTTTTGCTCTCTTCTCCGGCGCTCTGCGGCACGTTTGATGTTGTTGAGCGCAACATCAATTATTTCATGGTGGCGTAGTCGACGAGATGTAGGAAAGGATGCTAATTCTTTAATTTTGTTAGGTGGTTTAACATTTTTCAATATAACAGTCGGAGATAGCATAGTGGATTCATTTGGTATGGAGTTAATTACATCCTGGAATGAGAGTATGTGTGTATCCCAATCAATATGTCTTTTATGGCAGTACATTCTACACAGTTTACTAATTTCTTTCATCAGTCGTTCACAAGGGTTCGAAGAAGCGTGATACTTGGATATATAGATCGGAGAAATGTTTCTAGCTCGTAACATACGTGTCCATAACACAGATCAAAACTGTGGTCCATTGTCGGAAATCAATTTCAATACATGCGCTATACGCAACAGAAAATGTTTTACAAATGCATGCGAAACAGATTTAGCAGTAGCTTTGCGTAACGGAGTGAAGGTAACAAATTTCGAAGTGAGTTCAACAGCGACAAAGATGTAGCAAAAACCTCTATTAGTTCTGGGAATCGGTCCAAAAATGTCTACAATGGCCATGTGTCTCAATTTAACACGTACAATGGGATGTAACGGAGGAATATGTGAAGTCGTGTCTGATTTAGCTTTCTGGCAGATTTTACATGACGCAAAAACTCGTCGAATACGTTTCTCCATGTTCGCAAAATAACAGTTCTGTCTCAGTATAAGAAAACATTTTCTGGCTCCATAATCTGCGTAACTTAAATGAGTATACCAAATTAATTTGTTAACAAGTTCGTCAGGAATGCATAATAACCAGTTGTTGCCATCAGGGTGAGAGCGGCGGAACAGAATGTTATTGCGTACCGTGTAATGGTTTCTAATGGTAAAGTTATTCTTATCATGCCGAAGGTGTTTAATTTCTTTCCATACGTTGTCTTTACTGTGCTCTTGTGCTATGTCTCGTACTGACGATGAAATGAAATTTTCAAATGCGACATGTTGAATATACATGACGCTAGAATTTGCTTGGCAGAAGTTGGTTGCGATGTCTTGCTGATTGTTGCAGAGAGAACGGGATAGTGCGTCTGCTACAGTATTTTGTGTACCGGGAATGTGAACAATTGTAAAATTAAATTCCTGTAAATAAAGTTTCCATGTGCTTAATCTGTCATGTGTAAATATAGCGGAAAGTAAAAACTGGATAGCTCTGTGGTCTGTGTAAACGGTAGTATGTCTTCCATAAAGAAAATGCCTAAATCGGCTAAATGCCCATACAACACATAATGTTTCAATTTCTGTAACAGAATAATTGCGTTCAGCAGGTGACAGAATGCGACTTGCAAAGGCGATGTTTTTAATTACTGTAGTACCGTCTTCTTCAATTTCCTGAAAAATATGTACGCCTAAAGCTGTGTTAGGACTGTCGGTGGCAATGGAAAAATTGCTAGTAAGATCTGGGTGTGATAAAAGTGGTGCGTTCAACAAAGCTTGTTTCAGATTGACAAATTCTGACTGCGCTTGGCTATCCCAGGACCAAATAGTGTTTTCACCCGTCAGTTGGTACAATCTAGGGGTGTCTAAAGCAGAGTAATGAATAAATTTACGGAAAAAGTTAATTAAACCCAGAAAGCTGCGTAATTGTTTCTTTGTCGTTGGAACAGTAATGTCACGTAAAGCTCGAAGGTTTTACGGGTAGTAAAAGAGAAGGCAGCAGTGCAGAAAACTAAAAAGGGAAATAGCACTACTACAGCTCGGGTCCCTGTGCACGCTATGGCACATATTCACTTAGTGTAGCGAATGTGTCGTGCTGTTTAACTTGAAATTACATCTCCAAGAAATTTTATAGAAGTTTTGCCAAAGTGCGATTTGCTAAGATTAATTGTCAGTCCTCGTGCACGAAAAGTTTCCAACAGTTGTTCCAGAATCAAATTGTGTTCAGACCAGTTAGCTTCTGCAGTAAGAATGTCGTCTACATACTTTGTGATTCTGTCTTTAAGTTCTGTCGGAAGTATAGTATTCAAACCGCGAATAAATGCTGCTGAAGAAATTGTTAAACCGAACGGTAATTTACAAAATTGATAACAGTCACCAAAACAGAGAAATGCTGTGTACTTTCTGCAATTCGGATGGAGCTGAATTTGCCAAAATCCCGATTCAAATCTAATGTGGAATAAACAGCAGTACCATGAAATTTCTGTAGAAGTTCTTCTAGTGTTTGAAGGCGACCTGTTTCATTAATAATAATGTCGTTGATGCGACGCGAATCAAGTACTAGTCGAAGTGATCCATCCTTTTTCTTAACAATATGGAGCGGGTTTATGTACGGACTAACTGCTGGTTCAATAATACCTTGGTCAAGCATAGCTTGCAATTCTTTCTTTAACCTGTTCTCTGTGAGTATACGGAATGGGATAATGTTTAGCTTTAAATGTGTCGTGCTGTTTAACTTGAAATTCATACATGAAACCGGACATAGTACCAGGGATGTTGTCAAAAACTGGAGCTGTAAAAGAATTTTGCGTAGTTGCGTACGTTCGTCGTCTGTATTTGCGCTGCTCTGTTTAACCTTATCCGAAATCATTTGTATAACGTCATAGTCGGCTTCGTCTGGTGTATTGTAGTTGTGAACATACGTATCTGTGAACAATGTGGAATGACAGTTTATGTTACGTGATGCAGAAATGACCTCTGTCCGATTAATTGTTTGTTCTTCTGCAGATAAAGAGTGCTGAAATTCTAATGCCAGTTGTACATTTTCATCCTTTCTTTAACATTAAATAGGAATTTTGAAAGTCATAATTGCGTCGTGTTGTACCAAAAAATTCGTACCTAAAATAACGTCTGTTGTCAGTAAGGGAACAATCCAAAAATTTGAGTGGAACGTATGACGTGCAATACAAAATGATAAGGGTGTCTGTAATTTTACATCTACTCCTTTACCAGATACTGCTCCTTTTACTTTAGTTTTACCTAATAGTAACGTAGGAGTATTCTCTTCGTTACATTCGTTGAAAGTTTCCTCATTTATAACTGATATAGGTGATCCAGAGTCGATTACTGCTGAAAATGTGGATGATCCAATCTTTACTTCAATGACAGGGTGGGAAATGGTTTTTTGAATAACTGATTTTTCATGCAAAAGAGTGTCTCGGATGTCGTCAAAAGTAATAACATTTTCGTGAACAAGAGTCTGTGTATCAAAAGTATTGCTTACATCGCTGGAAGGTTCAATCTGTGCTGTATCCAGTCAAATTCTATCTGAAGTGCTGTTATTTGCGGGATGATGCTGTGGCATTTCCACTATTTGTACTGTTCTGTTATTTCTCCCTGACGTATTACGTTCGGGATGATATCTACTGTCTGGTTCATTCATGATAATCTGTTGTTGCCGATGATTCTGCTGCTGTTAAGACCGACTATTACGCTGAAAACTGTGCTCATTACTTTTACGTCTGTCATAATAATCGTTGCTATACGGCGCATTGCGATATGAGTTGAAATGGTGTGTTTTCTGTACGTAGTGATTTCCTTGTTGCTGTGGGTTACTATTTGGTGGAGCCGACGCTATACGTGTAGGCGGCGAAACATTAAAGCTTGGTTGACCTTGCAGACTACATTGTTGGTTTGGTATGCTAACCGGCTGCTTTTGATGCTGTTGCTGTGAAAACCCTCTATTGTTCCCAAAATCTGTTTGCGATTGTTGATAATTTTGCATATACTGATGATTAAAATTTTGTTTGTCATTAAAATTCTGGTGGTTATCATTTCTGGAGCGTATAATGAAAACTGTCACTTTCGGTAAAAACTTGTCATATCAGGTTTTCTTTATTCATACCTAATCCTAGATAGATCGATAGTTGAAGAGCTGTTTCGATAGATATAAAGGATAGTAAAAGAGAAGGCAGCAGTGCAGAAAACTAAAAAGGGAAATAGCACTACTACAGCTCGGGTCCCTGTGCACGCTATGGCACATACTCACTTAGTGTAGCGAATCCCCTGAGGGCTCTTACGCGCTGCAAATAAATTTTAGTTTCTGCGTTACAGGCAATGCCGGTGAAAATTCAAAAACAAATTGTTGTATCCAGGCCAATTCTAGTTTCTGCATTACAGGCCAAGTTGATGAAAATACAAAAGCAAATTGTCGTATCCAGTCCAAAGGATGTATTTGTGTTCTGTCATTTTTAAATACCTTAGATTTTTTTACGGATAAAAATTGCTTATAGTCAACGTTATTGTCTCTGAATGTGTGAACTGGTTCAGGATTGTATGATAATCCGTTTGTCTCTGTCTGCCCGGAATCCAAGTCTCGTACACTCTGTAAATTACGTAAATTATTCTGGCTGTGTGAGTGTGGCAAATGTTCGGAATGTGGCGTATGCTGTGTCGTGTTACAGGCTGAGACATTTTTCATCTCCGTCACTTCTTGCTGTAAAGACGACACTTTTCTACGCAATGTATTATTGGACGAACCTACCTCACTGATTGTCTGCTGTAAATTTTGGAATTCGGGTGTTTGATTGAAAGAAATTGGTGACGTATCGTCTGATTTGGTGTCATTGTTATTTTCGATAACGTAAATACCACTGGCCAATTCATCAACTTTTTCAGTCAATGCTTTAACCTGATCATCATTTTTAGTGTCACAAGCATTAATTTGTTTTTGGATTTTACGGGTAGTTTTGTTCTATTTCTTAACGTCTGTTTTAATGGCATCGGGATCCTGTATTAATTCTAATTGTTCAAGTTTGTTGGTCACTGTCTGAAAGTCTACTGTGTGTGTGTCTGTTTTTGTTTTAAGATCGGAGATTTCATCATGCAATTCGTTGTTCAGCAGTTTAATAGTATTGCTTTCGTCTGATACTGTAGTAATGTTATTGTCTACGTATGTTTTTTGCTTTCGTAAATAATTTACGCTTATCTTCCTTTCTCTGTGCAGTAATTGTTTCCATGACTTGTTTCTTTACTTTGTTCTGTTCCTGTATGAATTTACGGTAACGCGTTTCACTGTTTTGTAGGTGATGATTAAAATGTTCGTCAATTTGGCTGTTTTGTTGTTCAAATTTCGTGTCTACTTTCGCATCCAGTGTGAGTGAAAGTTCTGATGACATTAATTTAAACTCGTTTTCGGAACATTGTTTAGCGACTGCACTAATTTCATCTCTAAGTAATTTAGTTGTGGCTGCATGTGTATTACTTAATTCTTCTGCAACGGATCTAATTTCTTCACTACTATTCCTAGCACAAGCCTTAATTTCCTCACGTAATTGTTCTTTAGTATCGACATTGCATGGCAACGGCTGCAATCTGTTCATTAATCTGTTTAAAGTTCTCATTAATTTGTTTGATCGACCTGTCTTGTTTTTCATTCGACTGTTTGGAATTGTTGTCTAGTTTTTCATTAAGTTGCTTGTTCGATTCATTAATTTGTTGTTTGAGATTTTCATTAAGTTGTTTGTTCGATTCATTAATTTGTTGTTTGAGATTTTCATTAAGTTGTAGCACTAATGCCATAACTCGATCCATGCCAAAATTAGCTGCTGTATTCTCTGTGCTGTGTGATGGTGTATCTGCATGTGTCACGTTTTGTATAACCATTTGGTCATTGTCTGATTCACAAAAAGGTTTGCTAATCGGATGTGCTCTGTTGGTCACTACAGCGGAATCAAATAAATCTGACGTGCTTTGTGTATATTGATCACCTTCGTTAGAAACAATTAACTGTTCGCTACGTACATTTTGCAAATCAGCCGTGTCAAACTGGACAGCGTTCATTGTAACGGAAAGTGCCGCGTCATCAATTGTCGTTAAATTTACAGTGGACACAATTGAATTTGTTTGCTCATCATTTAGATTATAATCATTACTGGTGGTCGGTACGCACTGATTGTCTGTAACTGGAGGATTATCATCAAGACACTGAGTGTCGCTAGTACTATCAGTCAAATTATTAAAGTCGGCTTTTTCACCCATTACGACTCGTGATGTACTGTTAGCAGTTTTTCGCGGTATTTTCACAACTCAAAGTTAAGCACAAAATCAAACGAAGACAAAGCAAAAATGGAACAAATACAGTTACAACAAAGAACAATAAATTGCCGATGATCTGTGAATGAAAAAGTGACAAATTCGTAAATGCGTTGCGCCAGATGCAAACTACTTTTAATATTAAGTAAATAAGAGCAGATATAAGACTGACTACTTCTCAGAAATTCACGAAAATACGATCCTGGCCGGTTGTCGACAAGTGTAACCTCCCCACAAAATAATTTCCGTAACCTCCCAACAAAATAAAATAATATGAATAATATTCACATTTAGTGTAACCTCAAAACAGAAAAATTCCTAAACCTCTCAACAGTAAAAAAATATAATTATGTCGTTCACATTCAGTATAACCTACCAACAGGAAAATTGCGTAGCGTATCAATAATAAAATGTGACTAATCTCTGAATAAAAAATGTGGCTCACTTATAACCTTTCAATAATTGACAGTCAATTTAACCTGGTAAATTTTGGGCGTCAGCAATGCTGCGTCATGGCCCTGATACATCATTCTGAATAAACTGAAAAATCTTACTTTAATTAGATCGCCGGATAACGCGTATATATCTGCTCCTATAAGAAATTTTCCTGGCGCAGCTAAGTGCAATGCTGGCCGATAGATTTGTCTTATATAAAAGGAAAGAACTGATTTTTCTTTTCAATAATCGGGATGGATAAGGATTGGAGAAATTAGTGAATTCTTTAAATTGAGATGAATGTCAAAAGTTACTTTTTATGAGAAAGATTATTAATAACAGATTTTTTTAAAACATTTACATGGGACTTGATGTAACAATACTACATATGTGCGAGGCTGCTTTTACCTTATCCTACATCGCTCAGGCTCCGCCATAGCTGCACACGACCGGCCCAGCCAACATGATACACCAGACACGACTGCTCGCTAGTAACAACTTACTCCTACTAACACACAGTTCTTACTGCAGTCAACATTGCTCTTTGGTCTCAGATTCTCTTATAGCTTACATATCGCAGGCAGCGCGTGAGCAATCCATCGAAATTACATCAGCTCGAGTGCGCTAGCAACAAATTCTTTAATCATGGACCTCTTACAACGCAGATCACAGGGGAGCGCGTTCCATAGTGGTATGGCTGAGATGGAGAATGACACGGAGAAAGATTTTGTGTTATGTAAAGGTACAGCCAAGATGCTAGACGTATCCGATCTGGTATTTCGATTGTGGAATGATGATAGGTGTTTAATTTGAGAAGATAAGTATTGGGGGCACCAGTGGCTAAGAAATCGATGAAGTAAGCACATCGAGTGAAGATCGCGTGCCTTATGTGGGCGTATCCAACCTAGCTGGGAGTATGAAGGACTGATATGATCATACAACCGAATATTGCACACGTATCTAATGCAAGCATTCATCACTAGCTCGAGGCATCAAGAATTTTCACTATTTGTGCCGTGTTGAACTACATCACAGTAGTAAAGATTAGGCAAGACTAGTGTTTGGACTAATTTTTGTTTAACATGGGTTGGAAATATTTTTCTACATTTTTGAATTGCATGTAGGGAGGAGAACGATTTCCGGCAAGCTGTGACTGTTTGTTCTTCCCAGTTTAGGTGTTCATCCAAGATTATTCCAAGGTCTTTTACTGTTTTTTGGTATGGTAGTTGAGTACCATTGGGGAGTATTTGAGGGACTGTTTCGCGAAAGTACCGGCTGATTAACTTTGGATGAGATATAAGTATGACCTGGGATTTCTTGGGGTTTAGTTTCAGACCTAGGTTCTGTGCCCATCGAGAAACAGAGCAAAGATCTGCGTTCATACTCGCTACTGCGTCTTACATATTCCTATATACGATGAACAACCTATCACATGATAACTAATTGTGTTTGTAGATCACAGCAAAGTATGTGAATGAGTTCTTGTAAGGTGCGAAATTATAGCCACCTTACAGCATGCATGGATGTGTGACGATTGGTTAATGTTGCAAAACTTTTGCTAGAAATGGAGATAGTTGCCTAATTAGAAAAAATAACATTTTCGAGCATCTTTCAATCTTTTTCTTTTGTGCGCAGGAATTGCACGGACGTGTGGAGAGGAGAAACAACTGAGTGTCAGTCGAGAACATACTTCAGCCCAGGACAGAGTGCAGAAGACTTCTTCTAGGAACTGTGAAGAGAACATTTGGTCTAGAGACTTCATCTGGGGATTCGACACAGAGCTGATGTGTAGTACTCTATGGCAGATTATGGCACTTGCTACCATCCACCTAACTGAGTGTTGAATATGTCGAGAAACTGCAGCCTGGGCGGGCAGTGTATGAGAACTATCATGCGTTTATAGGCGCGTTGTTAGCGTTAACCGCTCTTCACGATCCGGTACTTCTCTCAAATGACTGTAGGCTATTAATGACGCAGTCAGTACCATTAGTTGCATGTGTAGTTTTTCATTATTCTGGTATATTCAGTCCATCATTGTATGTCCGCCACGGATTTATCTTCCCATAGTTTATGGTCTTGTGTTACACGACTGTTTTTCGGAATGGACCTACAAAATATGCAGATACACAGGATTCAAATTAGAGGCGCATCTTCAATGTACATAATTAATTGATCTTAAATGTAGGAATCATCATTACTTGCAGTAGTATAAAAAGGACTTGCATGGTACTGGGAAATGTTTTGGAAGCAAACTGTGTGACACAACCAGTGGCCCAAATGCCAAAATGGCTAGGCGCCCTATTTCGCTTCTTCCGAGAGGGGACAATGAGAGTTGTCAGTCGCACAGTGGCCGAGAGGCGCTAGAGCTTTCTCTGGCGCCCTCTGAGGCCGCCGTGCGAATTCCACAACAGGGGGACCTTCCTGTAACGACAACTTACAAGAACATTTTATGAAGGAGAGTGAGTAGGAACATTAGCAGAAAGCACTATTATCTGCCGAACGTAGCCACTACTTTCGGGTTGGACACCGGAGATCGCTATCAGGCAGATGAAAAGAAAGTCACAAGTCTCTAAAAAGTGTGAGACGCCGCTGAAAGCACGACTCCTTCACAAAAAAGTTTTAGTTAAGAAAATAAGAAAGATGGACGCTAGTTTATCTGGAACTTTTTGCAGAGTGGCTTAAATGTGGCAGCGACGAAAGGAATCTCATTTATTGGCTGAAGAAAGAGACAGAAAGAATGACGAACGACTGTTTCCGAGGAAGCTGTTAGGAAGAATTTCACTGGTTAATCAGGTTAAAAAAATAGCCCAGGGAAGAAAACCTGCACTGTCAGAGGGGCGTCTTTAGTGGCTGGAACTCGTCAGAATGAGATCCAGCCAACCAGATCTGACTTCTAAGAAGAAAAAAAAAAGGTAGTGTGAAGCCCCCTTGACAGAAGCCGTCACACAGTAAAGACACATTTCATTTTACCCTTCTCTCCCATGGGGCGCCTCTCAGAGCTTCCCCGTAGGACTTCTACTTGGAGCTCCATCACTTGCGTGATTTATTTTCAGTTTTCCTCCAGATTCCTATGTCAGATTAACAGATTTACATTTGCACAGGTTGCCTTAAGTAACTGTTCATCAAGACGTTGCACAGGATGCCTTTCTGAAATGTTATTGAGAATTAAGAATTTTTGTCATAATTGTGAATTGTCGAGACGATAAATAAACCAATTATGTCCAATTTCACATTAATAATAGGAAACCTACCTACACTTGTCCCATTCGCCTAAGCTATGCAATCTTTGATGGAACATTCGTGTATTACACTCATGCTCATAAATTAAGGATAATGGTGACACATAGTGAAACAACGCTCTGGTGGGCGGTTTACGGGTTTAAATCACCTCGGGGTATGACCATGCACTGCATTTGACCTGCGGTCGTCGCACGGTGGCGCTGGCAGCAGGGGTGTGTTGGTGCATGTCAGAGTACGGTGCAGCGAGTAAGTGTACAAACGTTTTCAGACGAGCTAATGGTGACTGTGTGTTGAAAATGGCTCAAAGAACACATATTGATGAAATTATGAGGCGCTGAATACTACGGCGACTGGAGGCTGGTCAAACACAGCAGGTCGTAGCACGGGCCCTCCGTGTGCCACAAAGTGTGATCTCAAGATTATGGCAGCGGTTCCAGCAGACAGGAAACGTGTCCAGGCGCTACAGTACGGGACGTCCACAGTGTACAACACCACAAGAAGACCGATATCTCACCATCAGTGCCCGCAGACGGCCACGGAGTACTGCAGGTAGCCTCGCTCGGGACCTTACCGCAGCCACTGGAACAGTTGTCTCCAGGGACAGTCTACAGAAGACTGAACAGACATGGTTTATTCGCCCGGAGACTTGCAAGGTGCATTCCACTGACTCCTGGTCACAGGACAGCCCGTAAAGCTTGGTGTCACGAACATAGTAAGTGGTCATTGGAACAGTGGTCCCAGCCTATGTTCACGGAAGAGTCCAGGTATAGTCTGAACAGTGATTCTAGCCAGGTTTTAATCTGGCGTGAAGCAGGAACCGGATATCAGCCCCTTAATGTCCTTGAAAGTGACCTGTATGGAGGTCGTGGTGTGGGGTGGGATTATGATTGGTGGACGTACACCCCTGCATGTCTTTGACATAGGAACTGTAACAGATCAGGTTTATCGGGACGTCATTTTGCACCAGTATGTCCGCTTTTTCAGGGTTGCAGTGGGTCCCACCTTCCTCCTGATGGATGCTAACGCACGGCCCCACCGACCTGCCATCGTAGAGGAGTATCTTGAAACAGAAGATATCAGGAGAATGGAGTGGCCTGCCTGTTCTCCAGACCTAAAAACCATCAAGGACGTCTGGGATGCTCTCGGTCGACGTATCGCTGCACGTCTTCAAACCCCTATGACACTTCGGGAGTTCCGACAGGCACTGGTGCAAGAATGGGCGGCTATACCCCAGCAGCTGCTCGACCACCTAATCCAGAGAATGCCAACCCGTTGTGCAGCCTGTGTACGTGTGTATGGTGATCACGTCCCATATTAATGTAGGGGTACATGCGCAGGAAACAGTGGCGTTTTGTAGCAGATGTGTTTCGGGGAGGTTTTCTCAACTTAACACCAATACCGTGGGCTTACAGATCTGTGTAGTGTGTGTTCATTATATGCCTATGCTATTAGCGCCCGTTTTGTGTAGTGCCACGTTGTGTGTCACCACATTCTGCAATTATCCTTAATTTATGAGCATGAGTGTAGGTTAGTACTGTCACATGTCAACAATTGTTAATTTTCTTATTCTCTATATTTCTTGCGATCTAGCACACCCAAAACTAATTTATTATTCATAACTATCAGCTTGGAGCTTTTGCAGTAAAGAAGGATTACTTTGGAGCACCGTTTCGTTTCACAGTTAGATGATCACAATGTTTGTTACCTTTTGTGAGTTACAACGCCAATGTCGTATGTTTGCTAGGGCGGCCCCCGTCCTATGAGTTATCTGTTGCGTCACACCTTGTTTATTAAATGAATATGAGCCCACGTGAAGCAATCTATCAGCCAACACAACCAAAGCGGATCATTCCGACATCCACACGGGTATGCCGAAAGCCACCTGCACATTTACAGTACCAACGTCGACGTCCACTTCGAACAGTTCATTTCTCCCCAAATTTACAAACACATCCCATACATACACACAGCTGCACAGGCACTGACTCCGTATCTATACCTCAGAAGTAAAACAATGTTGATCCAAATCTCCTGTTTCCAGTCACCACTTCGTTTGACTCTCGTCCAGATGGCGTGATAGTATATTTTCTGTACCATAGTTACAGTTCCTGTTGAAGAAAAGGATCAGACAACTCATGTTGATCTTAAACACTCTCTTGGCCCCCTCCCCCGCCGCCACAGCCAGCAAATATCTTATATGCTAATCCCAAATCGTTGTGTATCTTACATAACACTGAGTGAAAAGTTTATAAAGAGGCAACTTTGTAACTGGCTTAATTCACACAATTACAGCTGTATCATTAACCACCTTACAGATGTTTCAAGGAAGTGGAAACTGTGATAGTTTTTTCTTGCGTTTCATTGTTTCAGCCGTATGTAAGTTTCCTTTTCACTCTCTGTACCGTGATGCTTACATTCGTGATAGTCCAGACCTTTCGTCCTTCAAGGTCTTCTGAGGCAATTCCTTCAAATGAACATTCTTAATCAGAAAAGTCACCTATTTTCTAAATTCTCGTTTAGTGTTGGTAGTAACAGACCATTCTGGTGTGAGTAATTTGGGTGGGCTGTATCACTTCTTCTGTAAGGTAATGACAGGGTAGAAAAAAATTTCTGTTTTGACCTGTGCAGAAATCCAGTCTTCGTTTTTTTTTTTTTTTTTCTACATCGGTCTTTATGTCCTCAAATATCTCCCGCTGATGCTCATTGTTGGTGGTGAATACCCTGCTATGGGCCATTGACATGCTGGTCAGTGAAAACTGTATACAGGAGAAAGAAATTTTCTAATTAATAATTAAAACTAATGTATTGGTGCGCACATTCATAGCAGTGCCATACTATTTAAATGGTACGTGTGATCATTCAAACAAATTTGTATATGTATATACAGAGCACATAAAAACTACTTACACACCATATTACATCATTGTAACTGGCAACAAATAGGGAATTGAGACTTTTGATGAAAATTATGGTAAACAACAGCACAACTAATATTTTTGAACCGTTATAAAGTTATTATCTGTTTAGTTATACACTGGCTTTCATAAGGCAACAATTAAACAACACTTAGGTATGGAAATATCGCCTAACAGACGGTCGATGGTATGGTACAGAAGCGCTCTGTGAGTACTGTTAATTGTGCAGAAGTCCATGATGATTCTGAAGCTTGTTGCATTTTCTAGGGTAGTGGTAGGATAATAGTAGGAAACTGGTGTTTTGATTTGTTTAGCTTCTTGTGCAAAGCTAGGTAATATGTGAAGTATTTCCTGATAAATGGTTTGGACGTGGTTCTGTTTATTTCCATGCACCTGTGGAATGGCCAGCCCCAAATCCTGATATGTGATCATGTCACAATGTGTTATGGAGGTTTATTAAAAAGTGGAGTACCAGTAGCCCCATTCTACCTTCCTCAGAACTATTAAAAATTTTCCCAAAAATTTTGACTAGTTAAAATATTAGCGCTCTTCATAACATGCAACTCACCTCCTACTCCTTACAGCTCCCCTAACTGTAACTCGCTCACACCCCCAAGTCCATCGCTGTAAATTGCTCATACCCATCCACTTCCACTAGCCCATTCTCACTCACTCATTGAGCCCAATCCATTGCCATTATCTCTTTGTGTCTCACTAACTGTCACTGTCTCCCGTCCCATATCCACTGTCTCCTTCGTTCTGCCCTGCTGTGACTGTTTCTTCTCATTGTCATTGTCTCCCTCTAGCTCTCTCTTACTGCTACTACTTCCTTCCTTCCTGCTCCTGCTGTCACTTCTCACTGTCACCGTCTCTCTCTTTCTCGTTGACATTGTCATAGACTCTGTCCCTCATTACCACTGGCTCTCATCCATTTCCAATTTCTCCTTCTCTTTATTCCTCTACCACTGGCACTATCTCCATTAATTATTCCGAGCACGGTTTTGTCACTGTCGGCATTGCCGCTCTATCCCTCTCTTCCTCTCACAATGCAATTGTCTACTTCGCTCTTTCTATACCACAACAACTGTCTACTGTCTTCCAGTATTTATTTCTTTTCCGTCTCTCTCCTATTACCACTATCTCTTTCTCTCTCAGAAAAAAATATGCGAAAATGTTCGTAAACCAAAGTTTTTGTGAAAGTTTTTAAAGGTGCTGAGGAACAGAATGAGACAACTGGTACCCCACTCTTCTCTCATAGTCTTTTAAAAAAGGAGCATATTAGGCTTTTTTGTGCTCCAATAAGAGCATGTTTCCGTTAGTTCCCCTATTTCCCTGCTACAGTTGGGAATGTCACTCATGTAAAAAGAACTTTATGCGGCAGTAAAATTTTGATAGTTTACTTATATGAAATTGAAATAACTTACTTTTAAGGGTTTATCCACTCTTGAGCAACTGACCTATACTCCCATTCGCCGGCTTTCATTATCATGGCAGTCCTCCTTTTTTAGGTGTATCTTCCTCATCGTTGCAATTACTCCCACTTCCCACATTAATCTCGGCCGTCCACACTTCCTCCTTCCTGGCGGCGACCATTCCTGGATTGGCCATCGTCCTTGTTCCACCCATCTCTACCATGTGGACTCTGCTTCTCTGTCGCTGCCCCAGGATTCATCCTTCTGTGCCGTATGTTAGTATACTTTCTACTAATGTATGCAGAATTCTCTTCTTGATTTCTTTTGGTATTACCCGACTCCGCAGAACTCCATTTAGCATTTTAACTGCTCCTGTTGTCTGCTGGATCCTGCGTTCCACATCTGCTTCACCGATTCCCAAGAAATAGATAATCAATCCTAAGTATTTAACTACTTTACAGCTTTAATAATTCCTTGCGGCAGTACTATATCCCTTCCATCTCCTCCCACTATTAAATAGTCTGTTTTTCTCGTATTTATTCTAAACTAGCCTCATTCAAATGCTTAAGTTAACTTATCATAAATCTGACATCCTCTCCACTCTGTGTTGTCTGTACCTGATAATCGGCAAATAAAAGTCAGTAGATAGTTCCGTGTTGGAAAGGAAATCACACACCTCCGCTTGACTGATTTCACAGTCCCAGTACATGCTGCATGTATATTTTAAACAGGGTGGGCGATATGCTACATCCCTGTCTATGCCCTTTCGACGTCTGGAATGTCTTATTCAACTTTCTCCCTACTTTAACTGCTGCGTGTGATCGGCGGTATACTCTTTTTATTAGCGATATTTGTTGTGCTTCTACATCTATAAACTCCATCGCTTCCCATAGCCCGTTGATAGGTACACAATGATACGCTTTTTTAAAATCCATAAATATTAGGTGTACTTCCTGACCGTTAGAATATACCTTCTCGCTTATTTGTCTACGGCTAAAAATATGATCCATATAAGATCGTTCAACAGTAAAACCTCCCTGTTCCTCCGAATATTTACCTCAATCTTATTCTCCAACCTGTTTTCCAGTATAATGCTAAAAATTCTGCTGATAGAAGCCACAAAACACTAAGTCCTCTATAATTATTTGTATGTTTCTTGTTTTCTTTTTTGTAGGTAGCAAATAAGTATGATATACACCGCTATATTGTTTTTCCTCCAGCTCCACAATCTGACTGAACAATATACATATGTCTCACCATTTGAGGAGGCCCATACTTCCACAATTCCATCACAGTTGCCATTCCATTTCTTTTTCGGCATCTCTTTTGCCGCTTCCTTTAGTGTAGGTCCTATATTACCTAATATCCTGCTTTTGTCGTAGACTTCTGTCACGTGGTTTCT
This sequence comes from Schistocerca gregaria, assembly GCF_023897955.1. Taxonomy (NCBI): domain Eukaryota; kingdom Metazoa; phylum Arthropoda; class Insecta; order Orthoptera; family Acrididae; genus Schistocerca; species Schistocerca gregaria. The sequence continues at coordinate 874,404,826 of NC_064922.1, forward strand.
TCTTTTTTCTACTACACGTTCTTCAAAGCGCTTTTCCCACTGTCCGATAGATATATTCCGTATTTTGGGTACGCGATTACTAGCCATTTTCATCTTCCTCACCATCCCCCATCCTTCTGCCGATCTCCTATATCCAAGTGAAGGCTCTGTTTCCCCACATACTCTTTCCCATTCCTCTTCCTTACACTTTGTTGTTAATTAATTAGCCCTTTTTTATGTACCACGTACCTATTCCAGTCCTCCTAACCCCCAGAGCTTAACCATAGAAGATATAATTTCTTTTTTTTTTCCTCAATCATATCTAACAAATCTGTTGTCGTTAAAATACACTACTGGCCATTAAAATTCCGACACCAAGAAGAAATGCAGATGATAAACGGGTATTCATTGGACAAATATATTATACTAGAACTGACATGTGCGTAGATCCTGATAAATCAGTACTCAGAACAACCACCTCTGGCCGTAATAACGGCCTTGATACGCCTGGGCTTTGAGACAAACAGAGCCTGGATGGCGTGTCAGGTACAGTTGCCCATGCAGCTTCAACACGATACCACAGTTCATCAAGAGTAGTGACTGGCGTATTGTGACGAGCCAGTTGCTCAGCCACCATTGACCAGACGTTTTCAATTGGTGAGAGATCTGGAGAATGTGCTGGCCAGGGCAGCAGTCGAACATTTTCTGTATACAGAAAGGCCCGTAAAGGACCTGCAACATGCAGTCGTGCATTATCCTGCTGAAATGTAGGGTTTCGAAGGGATCGAATGAAGGATAGAGCCACGGGTCGTAACACATCTGAGATGTAACGTCCACTGTTCAAAGTGCCGTCAGTGCGAACAAGAGGTGACCGAGACGTGTAACCAATGGCACCCCATACCATCACACTGGGTGATACGCCAACATGGCGATGACGAATACACGCTTCCAATGTGCGTTCACCGCAATGTAGCGAAACACGGATGCGACCATCATGATGCTGTAAACAGAACCTGGATTCATCCGAAAAAATGACGTTTTGCCATTCGTGCACCCAGGTTCGTCATTGAGTACACCATCGCAGGCGATCCTGTCTGTCATGCAGCGTCAAGGGTAACCGCAGCCATGGTCTCCGAGCTGATAGTCTATGCTGCTGCAAACGTCGTAGAACTGATCGTACAGATGGTTGTTGTCTCGCAATCGTCCCCATCTGTTGACTCAGGGATAGAGACGTGGCTGCACGATCCGTTACAGCCATGCGGGTGAGATGTCTGTCATCTCGACTGCTAGTGATACGAGGCCGTTGGGATCCAGCACGGCGTTCGGTATTACCCTCCTGAACCCACCGATTCCATATTCTGCTTACAGTCATTGTATCTCGACCAACGCGAGTAGCAATGTCGCGATACGATAAGCCGCAATCGCGATAGGCTGCAATCCGACCTTTATCAAAGTCGGAAACGTGATGGTACGCATTTCTCCTCTTTACACGAGGCATCACAACAACGTTTCACGAGGCAACGCCGGTCATCTGCTGTTTGTGTATGAGAAATCGGTTGGAAACTTTCCTCATGTCAGCACGCTGTAGGTGTCGCCACCGGCGACGACCTTGTGTGAATGCTCTGAAAAGCTAATCATTTGCATATGACAGCATCTTCTCTCTGTCGTTTAAATTTCGGGTCTGTAGCACGTCATCTTCGTGGTGTAGCAATTTTAATGGCCAGTAGTCTACAAGGTGAATGTGTGGTTGGCAGGAGAGCCAACCGTATGGTTAAAGGGGGCCGATATGCACGCGTTTTAGCTCACACAGGCTGGCGTGAGGTCTGGAACATGACAAAGGAATTAGAATTGAGAAAAACGGACTTAGCTGGTGGAATACTTAACTTTAATCCATTAATGGAGAACGTCGCTCTTTATGGTACATGATTCACAATATCAATAGTACGGATACTGGCGGCTTGCTAGGTCGTAGAAAATAACGTAGATGAAGGCTATACTAACTATCGTCTCGGCAAATGAGAGCATAGAAGTCAGTGTTCCATCGCTAGCAAAGTCGGCTGTACAACTGGGGCGAGTGCTAGGAGGTCTCTCTAGACCTGCCGTGTGGCGGCGCTCGGTCTGCAATCACTGATAGTGTAAGTAGGCTGTTTAAGTATTTTTATTGGTAACGCCAACACCACGTAGCGCTCTGTATGAAAAATCACTGGCTGTGACGTGTGCAGTCTGTGGCTGGTTTGCATTGTTGTCTGCCATTGTAGTGTTGGACAGCGGCAGCTGGATGCTAACAGCGGGTAGCGTTGCGCAGTTGGAGGCGAGCCGCCAGCAGTGGTGGATGTGAGGAGAGAGATGGCGGAGTTTTGTAATTTGTAAGACTGGATGTCATGAACTATCATATATATTTTGACTATTAAGGTAAATACACTGTTTGTTCTCTATTAAAATCTTTCATTTGCTAACTATACCTATCAGTAGTCAGTCCCTTCCGTAGTTAGAATCTTTTATTTAGCTGGCAGTAGTGGTGCTCGCTGTATTGCAGTAGTTCGAGTAACGAAGATTTTTTTGTGAGGTAAGTGATTTGTGAAAGGTATAGGTTAATGTTAGTCAGGGCCATTCTTTTGTAGGGATTATTGAAAGTTAGATTGCGTTGCGCTAAAAATATTGTGTGTCAGTTTAAGCACAGTCTTGTACAATTGTTCTAAGGGGACCTTTCATAATAGTGGCGACACACGGGTCCGACATTATAGTACCGGACCGCAGCTGATTTAAAGGATACCACCTAGCAAGTGTGGTGTCTGGCGGTGACACCACAGTGAAACCTTCGGATGTCGTTTACTTTGCACAGTTCGCTCCTAGTTTCGGCCTATGGCCATTATCGAGCTTACCTGGCATAAGGATGATAATAGCCACTGACCGAAGCATGTAGCGAATTGTGCAAAATAAATGACATCTGAAGGTTTCACCATGAATTTTAACAATTTTTTGGCTGAATATCCCATCTGCAAACAAACATAACTCTGTGGTCATTCATTCAATTCTTACTCTTCTCTCCCTTTCTCTTCCTAAAGCCTCCTTCGCTGCTTCCTTAATTGAGTGTTTCAGGAAGCTATACCGCTCTTTAGTACTCCGGTCGTCCTCCTCTCTACCCAATCTTAGATTTAATCTTTGCTCATACAAACTTTTCACATTTTCTTCTTGTGGCAGATGTATCCTATATTTTGGATCCTCGAAGGTCTACTTCCAGCAGCCTCCTCTTTCTCCTCCTGTTTTATCTAGGTCTTCATAGGAAAAACAGTTTTTGAAGCAACTATAAAATGATCGAAGCCATACTCTATTGCTCTTTTTACCCTTACATCTTGCACCTTAATTACCCGCAGCCTTCGCACTATTACATAGTTTATAGTTGATTTTAGGTTCCGTGACGGATTGGCCATGGTATATTTCTTTATGCCGGAATTGGCCTCTCGCAGTAGCACACTTCTGAACCTTACAGAAGTTAATCAACCTACTTCCATTATCGTTCTCCACCTCCTGTCCCCATGGTACTACTACAACGTCATCAATTAATCTTTTTCCAATTCGCCCATTTAATTCCTCCATTATTAACAATTCATCGAAGAAATCCCACTTGTTTTCATCAGGTGCATCTTATTTAGGACCATACACCCCAGTTCTATTCCATGAATTTTTATTGTTATCCTGATTATTGTTTCACTCACGTCTTTCCAATTAATTATTCATTGTTTTCGTTTTCTTTTTATAAGAGCTGTTACTCCTCTACTCCTGATTTTGCTTCTTCAGTTTTTTTCCACCCCACTGCAGAACAGGATATCATCTCCAATCACCTGTTGTCCATTCGTTTTCGTTTCTGTAATTACCAGGATACCGATATTCAGCAGTTCCTTTTCTTTAATTATATTCTCAATTTTTCCTGCCAACCCCTGTACATTCCATGTTCCACAAATCAGAATCCTTGTTCTTGTGATCAGTTTTGCTTTTTTATTTTGTTTGGGAAACGTAGCAAAATTTTTTTTTTACCGGGTTGGGTGGCAACTACCCCCCCTGGGATTTTTCCCCAGGGTTTAGTCCCCTAGGGAGGCTGCTTTCACTATCGCTAAGAGTCCTCCCTACTCTGTATTATAATTTCAAGAAAGGAAAACTCAGGGTGGGACGTTGTGAGACACATTTTGTCTGGCTGCTCTGCAAGAGGCCTGTCCGGCAAAGCAGACTTTGCCACTAACTACGCTACCGCCGGTACAGCCCTCGGCTTCACTGAACACGCAAACCCTCTCGTCGAAACGGTCACTCCTACATCAAGGCGATGTCTCCTCGACTCGGAAAATTGAAACAATAACATACTAATTTTACACCTCAGACCAGATTTTAAATTATACAGGTACCTCAGTACTACAATTCCCAGAATCCTTCTGAAGATAAAAGAGACACTTTACAGCAAGTGTTAAGGTACGTTATAAGCTACGTTTTCGCCTCACACCGGATATTACGTACGTATTTTACGTTTACAAGTAAAGTAACTTGGACCTCTATATTTCAGAAACGAGTAAAGATATTAAAAAAAATTGCAAGGTTTTTCTACATCGGGATCGTAGGAATCTGCGACTCGATTTTGGAACTCCAAAACTATATTTTTTGGTGTTTGTCGACAACGGATAAATACTTTTGAAAACCCAACGATGCCTAGATAAATGCATAGAAAATACACTATTAAAATGTTAGCAGTTTGCGGCGGTTATTTATATTTAGATTTCGCCTCACACCGGATTTTACGTGCGTATTTTGCATGTATAAGTAGGGTCACTTTGAACCTTTGTAACTCGGAAATGGATAATGGTTCAAATGGCTCTGAGCACTATGCGACTTAACTTCTGAGTTCATCAGTCGCCTACAACTTAGAACTAATTAAACCTAACTAACCTAAGGACATCACACACATCCAAGCCCGGGGGAGGATTCGAACCTGCGACCGTAGCGACAGCTCGGTTCCAGACTGTAGCGCCTAGAACCGCACGGCCACTCCGGCCGGCAAATGGATGAAGTGTCACGAAAATTTTCGAGGTTATTTGAGATCAGGATAGCAGGAAACGATCGTACAAATTTCGGCAATTTACTGTGCACAACTGTCTGGGAATTCGCGGCTCGGTTTTGGTACCCATTAACCATGTTTTAGTGGGTTTTTTTCATGAAGGCACCATGAACTAAATGGTGGCTCCACAAGCCCCTTAAGACACACCAGAGACCACATATAATGCAAAAAGAAACAACGGATATGCTCTATTTGCTTAAACTGGAGGAAGAGTGTAATATTCAAACTTTGCCCCTGTACTGTAGGATAATTACAGTAAGACTATCCTTCCGATGACTATACAAATGGTCCCTAGCCCAACGGCTATTCAAAACGCTTGACAATAGCTTTCTGTTATCAACAGAACACGAAGTATGAGCCCCGGAAAAAATCCCTTTTCTAGACAGGACGTTTTGGGACACGTTAGGGAGCGCATGTTGTCACGTGCGTTCCTATGACTTATGTTAGAAATTAGCTAATCACTCCATTCAAATAAAGAACAATTTACATTACAGCCTACAGCGGACCATGTTTTCTTTTATAATAAAGAATAGTGAAACTACCTCAAAGTTTTCCTCTTCCACGATTCCGCATTAATACAATGCCACCGTCTATGATTTCGTGGAAACGCTACAGGGGGTAATGGGACTTTGTCATCGCTCTGTAGAGGGCTACCTAGTGAAAGATGCATTGACGACATAAAGAAACAGTAGGATCAAGCATCTATGCGAGAAGCTGAAGAAAATAATGAAACTTCCTGGCAGATTAAAATTGTCTGCCGTACTGGGTCTCATGTGTAGGACGTTGCCTCCGGGCATATTTCTTAAGAACTGAGTAATCCAGACGCAAAACACTGTCCATTCTCGCAGGTTTGCTTTCGACAGCACCTCTCTCCCAACTTCCAAACTTCACAGAAATTCGCCTGCGTTACTACACCAATTCTTCGGAAATATCCTTTCATGCAGGAGAATTAGTTGCACATTATACACCGTCCGTCCACAAAGTTTCGAGACTGGTTTTATTCTTGGAGTGCAAGTGACGCCACCGCAATAATTACGGTGGCAGCTTGAACCAACAACTGCTAACAAGAAACCTACGTTCGATCAGTCACTTGTGAGCAGGCTGTGTTAAGTGGGTGGACGTGCGATCGCAGTGAGTCAGCGAAACTGGGAAATTGTGCGACAAATCGTAGTGGAGCAAGATTGTAGGACATTCCCTAGAATGTCCTGAAGAAAAGAAAACTGTGCGCAAAGTTGGTCCCAAACTAAAAGAGCAACGCTTGAACGTCTGCAGCGACTTAATTAAAAATGCAAAATGCGAACAATTCTTTTATGGAAAAAATCATCACGGATGATGAGACTCGGTGTTGCCATAACGTAAGCTTTATACTTCTTGCTGCCTATACGAAACCATTATGTGAGACTATGTAAAGCATTGGTATTTGGGCTTCCAATGTACGTCTTTTGCAAACTCTGCGAAACCTACAAATCTGACCTAGATTGCTCTGCAACTTTACACGTAATCCTTATAGCTGAACTTCTAGTGCAGACCATACATATAATCTCTTAATTGTACAACATCGGTATGTTGTTAACCAAACCAACGTTTACATACGTAGCTGTTCAAGTTTCTTGCATCATGACTGAATATGGAGTGTACCTTTCCACTGCTATGAGTATACAACAGTACAATATTTTTTAACGCAGCACTCTGAATACGATAGGATTTTTGGCCTAACAGCTGTAACTGGTAGACATACAGGACAAACATACATAGCAGCTGAAGGTATTCTGAATCTGTGTCTAATGAATAAACACTCACTCTTCTTAATCGCACTAGACAGTGTCTGAACCTGGCCCTAAGAATGATATGGCTTATCTGTGCAACAACAGACTCGTATCTCGATTACGCATAATATGCCAACAAGATGACCATGAAGAAATCACGGTAGGTTAAGCTTATCCATTATGGACATTTAAGAACCCGTGTTGTTTATTCAATGTAAATACACAAAACTGCAAACAGTGACTTTATTCATTCCATCAACCGGTTTTCGTACTTTTCCACGAAGCTTGATGCTGGGTTCTGGCTCTGTAACAAGAAAATAGAACATGTTTTAAGACACCGCCATGAGTATTGTTTACCTGCCGATTTGGATGCAAAATTTAATTTTGTACTTATTATGACAGAATGGACTGCTTTTGTTTTTAATACCCATCTTTCTGCTTCCATTGTGATGGCCAGATGGTACCACATCACTCACGTTTACAGAATATGTATGTATACACACTGTGATAACGAAACTTTGCAAGCATCCAGGATGCGCTATACAACTGTTACTTGTTACAGAGATGTTCATACAAAGATATTACGTACACCTACTTTGCTCACAGATATGATTTGCTTTTGTTTGCATGTATTAAAGTCGACAGGCAAATACACACATCAAAAAAGTTTTGCATCACCTCGGTTCCAAGAGTTCGAGAACCCGCAAAGAAAACTGGAATAGAGACCAACATAAACATCATTTCCGCCCTTTTTATTGCTCATGAAAATCATACATGGCACGTTGTACCGCCATACAGTGAGACCTTCAGAGGTGGTGGTCCAGATTGCTGGTGCCGCTCCCCCGTCGGAGGTTCGAGTCCTCCCTCTGGCATCGGTGTGCGTGTTGTCCATAGCGTAAGTTAGTTTAATTTAGATCAAGTAGAGTGTAGACTTAGGGACCGATGACCTCAGCAGTTTGGTCCCATAATACCCAATCACAAACTTCCAAAATTTCCAGGTTTCTGCACACACTGTTACCTCTAATACCTAGTAGCACGTCCTCTTGCATTGATGCATGCCTTTATTCGTTATGACATCGTATCCACAAGTTCATCAAGGGACTGTTGGTCCAGATTATCTCACTCCTCAACGGCAATTCAGCGTGGATCCCTCAGAGTCGTTGGTGGGTCACGTCGTCCAGAAAAGCCCTTTTCAGTCTATCCCAGGCATATCCGATAGTGTTCATGTCTGGAGAACATCCTGACCACTATAGTCGAGCAATGTCGTTATCCTGAAGGAAGTCATTCACAAAATATGCACGATAGGGGCGCGAATTGTCGTCCATGAAGACGGATGCCTCGCCAATATGCAGCCGATATGGTTGCACTATCGCTCAGAGGATGGCATTAACGTGTGGTACAGTCGTTACAACGCCTTCCATAACCACCATAGGCGTACGTCGGCCCCACATAATGCCACCATAAAACAGCAGGGAAACTCCACCTTGCTGCACTCGCTGGAAATTGTGACTAAGGCGTTCAGCCTGACTGGGATGCATCCAAACACCTCTTTGCCGACTGTATGGCTGAAGGCATATGCGACACTCATCGGTGAAGAGAACTTGATGCCAATCCTGAGCGGTCCATTCTGCATGCTATTGGACCCATTTGCACTTCGCTGCGTGGTGTCGCGGTTGCAAAGATGGATCTCGCCATGGACGTCGGGAGTGAAGTTGCGCATCATGCAGCCTATTGCGCAAAGTTTGAGTCGTAACACGACGTCCTATGGCTGCACGAAAAACATTGTTCAATATGGTGGCGTTGCTGTCAGTGTTCCTCCGAGCCATAATCCGTAAGCAGCGGTCATCCACTCCAGTAGTAGCCTTTGAGTGGCCTGAGCGAGGCATAGCTACAAGTGCTGTCTCTCTTTATCTCCTCCATGTCCGAACAACATCGCTTTAGTTCAGTCTTGAGACGCCTGGACACTTCCCTTGTTGAGAGCCCCTACTGGCACAAAGTAACAATGCAGACGCGATCGAACCGTGGTCGAATTAGAGACAACACGAGCCGTGTACCTCCTTCCTGGTGGAATGACTGGAACTGATAGGTTGTCTGACCCCCTTCCTCTATTAGGCGCTGCTCATGCGTGGTTGTTTACATCGTTGGGCGGGATTAGTGACATCTCTGAAGAGTCAAAGGGACTGTGTCTGTGATACAGTATCCACAGTCAACGTCTATCTTCAGGAGTTCTGGGAATCGGAGTGATGCAAAACTTTTCTTGATGCGTGTACATTAATCAATATTGGAGTTAACATGAATGCCCTAAACATAACAAATAAATGAATTATTACAAGAACAAACTTCAAATGATCTTGTTTATTATTTCTATTCTTATGTTAACATAAAATACAGTTAATATATGAGACAATACTGTGATCAAGTTTGGCGTTAACATGAATACCCAGGAATAAAATAATACATAGTTGTAGTATTTGCAATGAAGTGAACCTGTTTGTGTGACCATGAACTTCATATTTAAAAACAAGAAAAAACTTAAAATGGACTGCTGAATTATTTCTGTTCTGTACAGAAATCACGTTGCTTTTGATACTACGTAAATAAATCTCGGTAGGTGCACACGTGTAAGCTAAGAGCCATTAAAAACCATTGACTAATAATCGGATCACGCAAGATGCAATGTGTCTTTAGATAATGGTATTCAAATACGTTTGCATAGACGAGTGGGATGTGAAGGCACAGTAAGGAATGACTTGAAAGCTATTGTGATTTAGTTGGGTACTAACCATGAACGACTAATACGAACAGAATTAGAAAGTATGAACATGTGTGTATTGAATGAACGTTGTTATTAATAATCACTGTAATTTTGATATATAAATAAAACAGAAAGCTCACGAAGTGAACACTTTTGACAAAACTTCCTCTAAATAGTGATACGTGCCTGAGTTCACACATATTATGGAGTGCTTAAAACGACAATGTTTTAATAATCACGAGTTAAAATATTGAAAAAGACTGAAAACGCTGCCTAAACACGACATTGCGCTTACTGCAGTATTATCATGTGCGAATGTGTAGGCAGATATTACCTCATTTGATATGTTCCAATTGCAGTAACTACATTCTGAAATACAGCCTCCACTCCAGCATGGCCAAGACAACACATCCGATTCTACTAGCGCTTGACAAAGAAATGCAAGAGAGCGTGGACTCACTACGTGACAACATTGTAAACTTCGGTCTTCAAAGAGTCTCCACTACACACGTATTCAGTGACACTCAGTGGCAAATATTACAAACGAAACTGTCACATCTCATAATATACAACACTTACGAACAATAGCCTACCATAAAACGACAAAGTGCAGAATTCGAAGATCAAAGACTGTGTGAATGTGATGCATGAGTTGAACAACATCTCAAAGAATGACTTTTGTGACAGTTTCACGTGGTTTTTTGAACTTTTTGTGCATTGTACGTATTTTTGTATATTTATTGGAAAGTTGTTTGCATCAGCTGCCCTGTTGACGAGTTTTATGTAACCCTCAATGGCTTAAAATGCCACACGGAATTTTTCCATATTCTCTCGCTCCCTTGGTACAAAATATTAGTCCTACAGCAAAAAGGAACAGGACCTCTTTGTAGAAAATTTAATGCAGCTCACTAGAATACAAAGTTTACAAACAATTCAAGAAAATATTAGAAACGTGACCTTCAAATGTGTTTGTCTTGAATAACAGGAAAACCGCGGTCTCCAGCAGAAACGTATCCCAGTCAACTACATTAAATTCCCTACAAAAAGGTCCTATTCATGTTTTCTGTAAGAGTAAAAGTTAGTGTGTAGTAAGAGAGAGAACTTGAAAATTTCGCGCGCCGTTTTTGGAGGCGTTGCTGGTTGCATAATACGCATCGGTAGGGGCATCTGAATGACGCTGTATAAGAGAAACAATAGTGGGCTAAAGACTGAGCCTTGTGGAACCCCATAAATTATTTTCTCCCAATCAGAAGATTCTCCCTTCTTATGTTTGTTGAAATATTAAGTACAACTTTCTGTATTATATTGATTAGATACGACATTATCCACTGGATGGCTCTCCACTAATTCCGTAAATAGATGGTAAGTAGTTGACGACGATGGTGATGAAGAAAGTCCTGGATTGTCCGCACTGTAGCGTGGCGTCCTAAGAGGCGGTGGTAGGAATTCCACGACAGCATGTCATGTAGTGTCGTGTTATGTGGAGTGTTTGTCTCGCAGAGCACGCCCCGCCGAGTGTGGAGGACCCACGGAAATCCCGCGCGGCGTCAGCCGGGCGTGGCGCGGCAGGCGGCTGGCGGATGCGCGGGCGTATCCGGGAGGCGGCCGCCGCTGCAGACAGGTGATCGCCAGCCGTCCGCGGCGGATCACACGCCGCGCTGACGTCACCCACTCTGCAGCGCCCACTTACCTGCCAGGCAGGCAGAGAGGGAGGGACCACCCCAGCATTCTCTTACACGGCTCGCTTGTAAGGGCCAGTGTCCTGCATAGTACCGAATTGACTATTTGTAGAGGTACGAAAATCACTTACGACATGGGTCCAAATGTAACAGGAATTTCGTAATTTCTCATGTTACGTTGTTATGTTAGTTTGTTGTTATTATTATCCTACGCAATCAAATTATTATACACACTTCTAGGAGAAGGTCAATTTTTAGACAAGTGAAGTGACAGATAGTTCATCATTGTAACCAAATTATTATACACACCTCAAGGAGAACGTAAATTTTTAGACAAGTGAAGGGACAGATTGTTCATCACTGTAGGGTTTATTTTTTTATTTATGAGTTTGGCCAGCTATGGACCACATATACCTTAAGACTTATGGTGTTTCTTTTTCTTCCGTTCTTCCCAGTACTTCTTCATTTTCTCGCCATCTGTCCACACTCACTTGGGTCGAGGTTTTGGCTCATTTTCTTCATAGTTTGCGTTTTCTATCAGTAGCCTGAAGTGATTCCTGTCACGTATTATTTCGTATGTAACACCTATTTTGTTGGCGTCTTTCTTTACTGCTTCTATCCATCCTACGGTTGTTTTTCCAGCTTACTAACGTAATTAAAAATTTCCTTTGTAATCCATGTTTCTTCCATTTTTCTTAAATGTCCATAAATATTTAGCTGTCTTTTCTTCATTGTATCTGTGATCTTTTCTGTATTTTTGTATAAGTCTTCATTTCTCCTTTTAATCCACTTGTTTTCCTTGTTTTTCTCGGGACCTAGAATTTTTCTTAGTATTTTTCTCTCTCTTCTTTCTACTTCTCTTAATTCGCCTTCCTTATTCAATGTTAGGCACTCTGATCCATACGTTGCTTGTGTCCTAATAACTGAATTATAATGTCTAATCTTCGCTTGTATGGATACTGGTTTCTTATTGTGGTAGTTTTGTGTTAATTTACACGCAAATTCTAACTTTTTTATTCTATATTTATTTGTTGTGTTATCCAGTCCATTAGCCTGGATCCACTCCCCCAGATATCTGAATCTATCAACTCTTTTAATTTTTCCATACATTGTTTTCATAAACTTTTCTGTATTATGTTTGAGTTCTATATACTCGTTTTTTTCATAGGATATTTTTAGCCCAGTCCTTTCAGAAATCTCGTATAACGGATCAAGCATAACTGTTGCGTCTGTTCCGTTCTCAGTTATCAATGCCATATCATCTGTAAAGGCTAAACAATTCACTTCAAATGTGTTCTTTCCTTGGTCCATGCTTACACCCTTTGTGCCTCTGTTTTTTAATGTGCTATCCCATGTTTTTACTATTTTATCTAAAACCAAGTTAAAGAGAATTGAGGACAGTCCATCTCCTCGAACGCCTGTTTTGATTTTGAATGGTTCAGAACTTCCCCTTGAAACTTAATTCTTGATGTTGTATCTGTAAGCGTTTGTTCAACAAGTCTTCTGGTGTTTTCGTCTATTCCTGATTCATAGAATATCTGGAATAGTGTTTATCTGTCAACTGAGTCGTAGGCCTTCTTGAAGTCTACGAAAGTAACTACTGTATTTTTATTTTATGTAGCTCTCACTCTCAAATTTGTTTTTAAATTAAGAATCTGTTCTGCACATGATCTACCTTTTCTAAATCCTGCTTGATAATCTCCTACATTAGGTCCTACTTCTTCCTCTAATCTATTTAAAAGTTCTTTAGAAAGTATTTTGTATGTCACTGGTAACAAGGAATGCCCCTGTAGTTGTAGGGTTGTATAATAACAAATTAATATCAAATGAGACACACACGTGACAGTGCAGGGTGTCCAAACAGTCGCATCAGCACGTAGAGTATCCTCCTCTAATGGCATCGCAGACGTGGAATCTCGCATGCAAACTGTCATAAGGTGCCAAATAGCATCCTGTGATGGATTGTCCATTGCATCTTATGTATTTCGTTGCATTTCGGGAATGGTTCTTGCAGGTTCTGGAGAATGATTAACTTCCCGCTTCGTCACGCTAGTGATTTTGCTGGCCAGGGTATTGGTTGTACACCACAAACAGCAAGTTGCGTCACAGTAGTGTTCATTGTCCTGCTGTAATGGCACATCACCTCCCTGTTCTATGGAAGAGATAGCAATCGCAGGGGGATAATAGCCGGTGCAATATAGCGCGCAGTGGTTACTTTACTCTGCTGAAACACCAAATGTGACTGCCAGTAGTAACTGATGCCCCTCCCCCCCTCCCCCCCCCCCCTCCACCCCACGCCCTTCCAACCCCACAGCCACACCTTGAAGCCTCTGTTGGGACCTGTGTGTCGTCGGCTCACCAGGTCTGTGCCATATGCGTGTATTTCCATCCCTCGCATACACACAGAAGCTACTCTCATCACTGAAGACAAAGAGCGTCATTCCACCCACTGTTCAACCCTTTCACATCACAGTAGCCAGGTACGGCAGTGTCGTGGTGGCACACGCAATCTCAATCCAGCTGCAAGCAGGCTGTGCCCGGTTGTCCCTGATGACACAGGAGGTGCGACATTTACCCAGATTTCTTCCCTGAATGACGTTCGGTCGGCCACCTTCGCTCGCACAATGAGTCGATCTTTGCGCACATCTGTACTACGCGGACATCCATGAACGTCGAAACGTCCGTCCAACTTCCCGCAGACCCACAATGCGATGCCATTCAAATGGTTGAAACTGTTCAACAGGTGTACGTAATCGTCGGCGACTCATGGTTGTACCCTAGAACGAGTTTTGCAAACACTTTTCAATTTGTGTTCTGCCTTACGGCAGGTCTTGTCATGGGGGAAGCCTCATCAAAGAGGTCCACCGCATGAGCGTCGAGGGAAGTGATTCCAGTGGTGGTTTCCCGTTGCTTTCCACTGAGGATGATGAAATGATGATGAGGACTACACAACAGCCGGCCGCGGTGGCCGTGCGGTTCTAGGCGCTGCAGTCCGGAACCGCGGGGCTGCTGAGGTCACAGGTTCGAATCCTGCCTAGGGCATGGATGTGTGTGACGTCCTTAGGTTAGTTAGGTTTAAGTAGTTCTAAGTTCTAGGGGACTGATGACCTAAGATGGTAAGTCCCATAGTGCTCAGAGCCATTTGAACCATTTGAACTACACAACACCCCGTCCCTGAGCGGAGAAAATCTCCAACCCAGCCGGGAATCGAACCCAGGCCCCTTGGCGTGACAGACCGCCGCGCTGACCACTCAGCTATCGGGGCGGACTTGCAAACACTGGTTATCTCTTAAACTCAGCACCGTCACTACGTGCAGACTCAAAACACAGGGTACACGGACAGGTCCCCTGAGTGCCATCTGATCTTTGGTGACCTTTACAAATGTATCACGTATACCACAACCCCTCAGTACCCACATATTATACCCCTTCGACTTCAATGCACTTTTGTATTTTCTTGACAACACTACTTGTAGGTCTTCTGACGTGGTAGTGGCATTATTTTATGCGACAGTAATATTCATAATCCGAACGTTCAATCTCTGTCGTGTTTACTTTTCTTTCAACCATTCCAATAGGGGAACATCTAAAGGGGTAAAATCCAACTCAGCGAGTTTCAAAGGAGTCAAACTCCAAGAGAAGGAAAAATGTCAACTACTGCCAATTCATCTTCCGAGGAATGTTAGGCTTAGTCACTTCACAACTGTCCGCCCAGCGGTAGCTGAGGGGTCAGCACGACAGACTGTCAATCCTAAGGGCCCGGGTTCGGTTCCAGGCTGGGTCGGAGATTTTCTCCGCTCAGAGACTGGGTGTTGTGTTGTTCTAATCATCATCATTTCATCCCCATCGCCGCGCAAGTCGCCGAAGTGGCGTCACATCGAAAGACTTGCACCAGGCGAGCAGTCTACCCGACGGGAGGCCCTCGTCACACGCTATTATTATTATTATTATTATTACTTGACGACTAGAATGTGCAGACGCACCATCATGCTGGAAGAATGTACGCATACGTGTAGCTGAAGGAACATCTTCCAGTAACATTAGATGCTTGTTTCTGATAAAATCCAGATAGCAGGTCGCTGTAATACAACAGTCCTAAACAACCGACTGACTATCACACTACCACACATTTGTACAGTAAAGTGATCTTGAAAATGAGATAATTTCGAAGCTTAACTTTCGGGGCAAAAATTAGAATCGATAAATAAAATTAAAACCCATAGAAATTAGAGTAACAACATGGTAAATGACAGCTTATCTCGGTAACCAGCTACAACTATCTAACCACTAAGCGTAGATGTTGTATGTAATATTTTATTTGAACTAATCTACAGAACTGTCTCCTAAATTAGTTACTATTTCTCCCGAAAATCAGTGCCTATGCACTGCAGGAGAGAACTTAGTACACCTGGACGTCGATTTCGATTCGCTGATGACATATAATGGTGCGACTCGACGCGCAAGTCGCCGAAGTGGCGTCAAATTGAAAGACTTGCACCCGGCGAACGGTCTACCAGACGGGAGGCCCTAGTCGCACAACATTTACATTCTTACTGGTTGCGACATCGTTCGCCAAGAGATATCGTAGTGGCATAGCTAACTTAGCGCCATGTGTGTCTACTGGGAATGTTCACAGCTAAAGGCTCAATGTGGTGCATACACGTGACGCAAGCAGGCAACCGTGCCACAGAGACGCGACAGCCAACTGAGCGAGTTTCACAAGAGTCAAACTGCGGCCTTCCGCGGGGCGGGATGATTCTTTTTGGAGAAGAGCTACACAACTTGGGAGTGCTGCGTCAGTTGTGCAACGATGCTGGCATCAGTGGTCACGTGTACACCCCCAAATCGTAGACAGAGCTCTGGACAGCCACGCAGCGCAGGCGCCCAATAGGATCGTCGTATTGTAAGGACGGCAGTGGCAGAGCGCACAGCTGTCGCAGTACAGGTTAGAGGGCATGTGAGCACCGACGTGTCAACACGGACTGCTGCGAACGGATTATTGGCAGTAGGACTATGGGTACACAAACCTCCAGCCCGTCTTCCATTCACGCTACTGTATGGACATGCACGGCTCGACCGCTGCCATCAAAAGGATCACTTCGAAGACGGAATGTGCATCGTGGCCTCAGCGATGAAAGCATATTGTGGCTGCATGCAAGTGAGGATCGTACAATGTAGACCTGGTGAGCGCTGTTTCCTAGAGTGCATTCGTCCAGGAGTGACTAACCCCACTCCCGGTCTTATGGTGTGGGGTGCGATAAGTAATAACGCTGTTTCACTTTTGATGTTTTCTGTAAGAGATGCTAACCATTGGTTGTTAGGCTCGTTCTTTTGCCGTTCTTGCAACAGGAAGGCGATGTGTTGTTCCAATAGGATAATGCTCGCCAACACGCTGCCCGTAAACCTCAACATGCTCTGCAAGAAGTGCAGTAACTTCTGTGGCCAGCACGATTTCCGGACTTGTCTACACTGGAGTATGTATGGAATATGAGGGGACGAGAAGTAACTCACGCGATTCATCAACCAACAACTCCTACAGAACTACGTGACCACGGCGAGCAGGCGGGGCATAACGTATCGCAAGACGGTATTCGCCATCTGTACGATGGACCAGTACCTGAGTCAACAATTGTATACTCACCCATGGAGGCTACCATCATCAGTTATTTTGCTCCCCAAATAGTAAAACTCCTTTACTACTTTAAGTGTCTGATTTCCTAATCTAATTTCCTCAGCATCACCCGACTTAATTCGACAACCTTCCATTATTCTCGTTTTGCTTTTGTTGATGTTCATCTTATATCCTCCTTTCAAGACACTATCCATTCCGTTAAACTGCTCTTCCAACTCCTTTGCTGTCTCTGACAGAATTACAATGTCATCAGCGAACCGCAAAGTTTTTATTTCTTCTCCATGGATTTTAATACCTACTCAAAATTTTTCTTTTGTTTTCTTTGCTGCTTGCTCAATATACAGATTGAATAATATTGGGGATAGACTACAACCCTGTCTCACTCCCTTCTGAACCACTGCTTCCCTTCCATGTCCCTCGACTCTTATAACTGCCATCTGGATTCTGTACAAATTGTAAATAGCCTTTCGCTCCCTATATTTTACCCCTGCCACCTTCAGAATTTTAAAGAGAGTATTCCAGTCAACATTGTCAAAAGCTTTCTCTAAGTCCACAAATGCTAGAAACGTGGGTTTGCCCTTCCTTAATCTAGCTTCTAAGATAAGTCGTAGGGTCTGTATTGCCTCAAGTGTTCCAACATTTCTACGGAATCCAAACTGATCTTCCCCGAGGTCGGCTTCTACTAGTTTTTCCATTCGTCTGTAAAGAATTCGCTTTAGTATTTGCAGCTGTGACTTTCTAAACTGATAGTTCGGTAATTTTCACATCTATCAACACCTGCTTTCTTTGGGATTGGAATTATTATATTCTTCTTGAAGTCTGAGGGTATTTCGCCTGTCTCATACATCTTGCTCACCTGATGGTAGAGTTTTGTCAGGACTGGCTCTCCCAACGCCGTCAGTCGTTCCAGTGGAATGTTGTCTACTCCGGGGGCTCCCATTTCATCTTCATCTACATCCTCTTCCCTTTTCATTATATTGTCCTCACGTTCATCGCCCTTGTATAGACCCTCTGTATACTCCTTCCACCTTTCTGCTTTCCCTTCTTTGCTTAGAACTGGGTTTCCATCTGAGCTCTTGATATTCATACAAGTGGTTCTCTTATCTCCAAAGGTCTCTTTAATTTTCCTGTAGGCAGTATCTACCTTACCCCTAGTGAGATAAGCCTCTACATCCTTACATTTGTCCTCTAGCCATCCCTACTTAGCCATTTTGCAATTCCTGTCGATCTCATTTTTGAGACGTTTGTATTCCTTTTTGCCTGCTTCATTTACTGCATTTTTATATTTCCTCCTTTCATCAATTAAATTCAACATTTCTTCTGTTACCCAAGGATTTCTACTAGCCCTCGTCTTTTTACCTACTTGATCCTCTGCTGCCTTCACTACTTCATCCCTAAAAGCTACCCATTCTTCTTCTACTGTATTTCTTTCCCCCATTCCTGTCAATTTCTCCCTTATGCTCTCCCTGAAACTCTGTACAACCTCAGGTTCTTTTAGTTTATCCATGTCCCATCTCCTTAAATTCCCACTTTTTTGCAGTTTCTTCAGTTTTAATCTACAGGTGATAACCAATAGATTGTGGTCAGAGTCCACATCTGCCACTGGAAATGTCTTACAATTTAAAACCTGGTTCCTTTTTTTGCAGTTTCTTCAGTTTTAATCTACAGGTGATAACCAATAGATTGTGGTCAGAGTCCACATCTGCCACTGGAAATGTCTTACAATTTAAAACCTGGTTCCTAAATCTCTGTCTTACCATTATATAATCTGTCTGATACCTTTTAGTATCTCCAGGCTTCTTCCATGTATACAGCCTTCTTTTATGATTCTTGAACCAAGTGTTACCTATGATTAAGTTGTGCTCTGTGCAAAATTCTACCAGGCGGCTTCCTCTTTCATTTCTTTGCCCCAGTCCATATTCACCTACTACGTTTCCTTCTCTCCCTTTTCCTACTACCGAATTCCAGTCACCCATGACTATTAAATTTTCATCTCCCTTCACTATCTGAATAATTTCTTTTATTTCATCATACATTTCTTCAATTTCTTCGTCATCTGCAGAGCTAGTTGGCATATAAATTTGTACAACTGTAGTAGGTGTGGGCTTCATATCTATCTTGGCCACAATAATGCATTCACTATGCTGTTTGTAGTAGCTTACCCGCATTCCTATTTTCCTATTCGTTATTAAACCTACTCCTGCATTACCCCTATTTGATTTTGTGTTTATAACCCTGTAGTCACCTGACCAGAAGTCTTGTTCCTCCTGCCACCGAACTTCACTAATTCCCACTATATCTAACTTTAACCTATCCATTTCCCTTTTTAAATTTTCTAACCTACCTGCCCGATTAAGGGATCTGACATTCCACGCTCCGATCCGTAGAACGCCAGTTTTCTTTCTCCTGATAGCGACGTCCTCTTGAGTAGTCCCCGCCTGGAGATCTGAATGGGGGACTATTTTACCTCCGGAATATTTTACCCAAGAGAACGCCATCATCATTTAACCATACAGTAAAGCTGCATGCCCTCGGGAAAAATTACGGCTGTAGTTTCCCCTTGCTTTCAGCCGTTCGCAGTACCAGCACAGCAAGGCCGTTTTGGTTGTTGTTACAAGGCCAAATCAGTCGATCATCCAGACTGTTGCCCCTGCAACTACTGAAAAGGCTGCTGCCCCTCTTCAGGAACCACACGTTTGTCTGGCCTCTCAACAGGTACCCGTCCCTTGTGGTTGCACCTACGGTACGGCTATCTGTATCGCTGAGGCACGCAAGCCTCCCCACTAACGGCAAGGTCCATGGTTCATGGGGGGGCATAGCCTTGTATGGAACCGAAACATAGACGATAAATACTTTAGACAAGAAGAGAATGGAAGCTATCGAAATGTGGTGCTACAGAAGAATGCTGAAGATTAGATGGGTAGATCACATAAGTAATGGAATACAATTGGGGAGAAGAGGAGTTTGTGGCACAACTTGACGAGAAGAAGAGACCGGTTGGTAGGACATGTTCTGAGACATGAAGGGATCACAAATTTAGCATTGGAGGGCAGCGTGGAGAGTAAAAATCGTAGAGGGAGACCAAGAGATGAATACACTGAGCAGATTCAGAAGTATGTAGGTTGCAGTAGGTACTGGGAGATGAAGAAACTCGCACAGGATAGGGTAGTATGGAGAGCTGCATAAAACCAGTCTCAGGACTGAAGACCACAACAACAACACAGTGCTGTCTTGCAGAGTAACCAGGGGCTGCATGAAATACCACAATTTGGCTGCCGAAATCATCACCGAACCCCCGCCGCGTTTCAGTCTTGGGATGTAACTTCGCACAGAAATTGAAAAGAGTGTAAAATAAGACTCATCCGAACAAATGACAGTATTCGATTGCTCCACAGTCCAGGTTTTATGGCTTCAGCACCACGTTTTCCTGTTACGTTCGTTTGCTTTGGTATTCCAGCTCACCCTGCTGTTCCCTGCTTCTGGTACTTCCTTGAATTGAACCGCAGATGCGGTCCTGCGCCGTGCCAGTGCATTCCGTGTTTTCGCTGCGCCGCTGATGACCTCGCCATGTAGGGGACGCCAGACTCGTGCCGCGCTTCCTCCGTTACGAAATGCGGCACCTCGGCCTGCTGTTGCGTCACGCGGCCGACCGCGCCCTGTTGCGTGGGAGTTGTGTTTTGGCCGCGCCGCTCAGTGGTTGCGGCCTTGGGGAATCCCGCGCCCGGTGCGCGCTGCCTCCTCTTCTGCGACCAGCCACGGCACTACGAAGAATACAGTTTCAATTGTAACCTCGAAAAATATAAGTTTTTACTTCATATAGAGGGTGATTCAAAAAGAATACCACAACTTTAGGAATTTATAACTCTGCAACGACAAAAGGCAGAGCTAAGCACTATCTGTCGGCGAATTAAGGGAGCTATAAAGTTTCATTTAGTTGTACATTTGTTCGCTTGAGGCGCTGTTGACTAGGCGTTAGCGTCAGTTGATCCTAAGATGGCGACCGCTCAACAGAAAGCTTTTTGTGTTATTGAGTACGGCAGAAGTGAAACGACGACAGTTGTTCAGCATGCATTTCGAACGAAGTATGGTGTTAAACATCCTGATAGGTGGTGTATTAAACGTTGGTATAAACAGTTTACAGAAATGGGTGTTTGTGCAAAGGGAAAAGTTCTGGACGGCCGAGAACGAGTGATGACAATGTAGCACGCATCCAGAAAGCATTTGTTCGCAGCCCACGAAAATCGACTGGCAGAGCTAGCAGAGAGCTGCAAATTCCACAATCAACTGTATGGAGAGTCCTATGAAAAAGGTTAGTTATGAAACCTTATCGTCTGAAATTGGTTCAAGCACTGTCTGCAGCTGATAAGATTAAAATAATCGATTTCTGTGATTTTATCCTTGCTCAAATGGAAACAGATGAATCTTTCGTTTCAAAGATTGTGTTTAGTGATGAAGCAACTTTCCACACTAACGGGAAAGTCATCCGTCACAATGTCTGTATATGTATGTCTGTATATGGGTCACTGAGAATCCGCGGCAAACAACTCAGTATGAACGTGACTCGCCTAAGGTGAACGTTTTCTGTGCCATTTCAGCCAATAAAGTTTTTGGTCCCTTTTTCTTCGAAGGTGCTACTGTAACTGGACTACAGTATCTGGAGATGTTAGAGAATTGGCTGTTCCCTCAGCTCGAACAAGAAGCACAACAATTCATATTTCAGCAGGATGGAGCGCCACCACATTGGCACTTATCTGTCCGTAACTACCTGAACGTCAACTACCCGAGGCGATGGATCGGCCGCCAGGCAGCCCGTGACAGAGCACTTCATTACTGGCCTCCAAGAAGCCCTGATCTTACCCCCTGCGATTTTTTCTTATGGGGATATGTTAAGGATATGGTGTTTCGGCCACCTCTCCCAGCCACCATTGATGATTTGAAAAGAGAAATAACAGCAGCTATCCAAACTGTTACGTCTGATATGCTACAGAGAGTGTGGAACGAGTTGGAGTATCGGGTTGATATTGCTCGAGTGTCTGGAGGGGGCCATATTGAACATCTCTAAACTTGTTTTTGAGTGAAAAAAAACCTTTTTAAAAACTCTTTGTAATGATGTATAACAGGTTATATTATGTTTCTTTCATTAAATACACATTTTTAAAGTTGTGGTATTCT
The DNA here is from genome assembly GCF_023897955.1 of Schistocerca gregaria. Lineage (NCBI taxonomy): Eukaryota > Metazoa > Arthropoda > Insecta > Orthoptera > Acrididae > Schistocerca > Schistocerca gregaria. The sequence continues at coordinate 874,426,910 of NC_064922.1, forward strand.
TTTTGAATCACCCTGTATACTATCAGCCTCGATTGCGGTAATGAAACCAACATTTACCTAAGTTTCAGCACAAGTAATTGGGCCTTCTTCAGAAGATAAACCTGATTGTATAATATGTCTACAAGGACATGGTCTAGAAATAAAACAAAAACAGCCTGAATAGGCGTAGTCACATATTAAAAATGCGGTACACAGGCATTAATCACCACCAAGACTTAACTTAAGCTCTGGTGAGCGCCTCGTCTCCATGGATGCTGTGCGGTGGGCCTCGTGAGCTCAAGTGAAACTAAATAGACCTAAATGACGAGCTGCATATCAGCATGGCGGGAAACATTGTGCAATGTTTTAGTTTTATTTCTAGACCATGCCCTCGTAGACATATTATACAATCAAGTTTATCTTCTGAAGAAGGCTCAATTACTTGGGCTGAAACCTAGATAAAGGTTGGTTTCATTACCGCAATCGAGGCTGATAGTTTCTTTTATAATATATTATCACGATTGCTGATTGGGCTGCAATGTTGAAAGTACTAAAAGTTTTTATTTGTTTGCAGGCATGTACCTACAGTTCTAGTGCACACTGAAATCACTGAGCCCGAGTACGTGAGCAAGCCATACACAGGCCAAAACAAAATGTCACAGTCCATCGTTCATTCTGTGATGGAATACGGCCCTTATCCCATGCACCTCCAGTACGTGCCACTTTCAGAAAGCAGTCACTGCACATGTGGAGAAACTGGGACCCCAGAGAGCTTCTTTTTGTACTGCATAAGATACAAGAATTTGCGCAACAACCTAGAACATATAACAGACAATAGACTACATGACGCACTGAAGATCCCTAGTACATGGACACAACTGAACGCTGTAAGAAACAGTGTTTCAGATACACACAGGACATACATAAACAGACTTGCCAAAACAGAAGACGAAGACGATGTCGAAAAGACGACAGAGATAGTGCAAGTGGCTCCAGCACCGAGGACACTGACGGAGTGACAACGTAGACATAAAAGAATGTGCACAAAACATTAACATGTATATTACTTACAAATCACAATTTCATTGTCATTACATATGTGTGTAATTATAAGAGGAAGTGCACTACTGGCCAATAAAATTGCTACACCAAGAAGAAATGAAGATGATAAACGGGTATTCATTGGACAAATATATTATACTAGAACTGACATGTGATTGCATTTTCACGCAATTTGGGTGCATAGATCCTAAGAAATCAGTACCCAGAACAACCACCTCTGGCCGTTCAAAATGGTTCAAATGGCTCTGAGCACCACGGGACTCAACATCTGAGGTCATCAGTCCCCTAGAACTTAGAACTACATAGACCTAACTAACCTAATGACATCACACACATCCATGCCCGAGGAAGGATTCGAACCCGCGACCGTAGCGGTCACGCGGTTCCAGACTGAAACGCCTAGAACCGCACGGCCATGCGGGCCGGCCTTCTGGCCATAATAACGGCCTTGATACGCCTGGCCATTGTGTCAAACAGAGCTTGGAATGCGTGTACAGGTACAGGTGCCCATGTAGCTTCAACACGATACCACATTTCAACAAGAGCAGTGACCGGCGTATTGTTACGAGCCAGTTGCTCGCCACCATTGACCAGACGTTTTCAATTGGTGAGAGATCTGGAGAATGTGCTGGCCAGGGCAGCAGTTGCACATTTTCTGTATCCAGAGAGGCCTGTACAGAGCCTGCAACATGCGGTCGTGCATTATCCTGCTGAAATATAGGGTTTCGCAGGGATCGAATGAAGGGTAGAGCCACGGGTCGTAACACACCTGAAATGTAACGTCCACTGTTCAAAGTGTCGTCAATGAGAACAAGAGGTGACCGAGACTTGTAACCAATGGCACCCCAAACCATCACGCCGGGTGATACGCCAGTATGGCGATGACGAAAACACGCTTCCAATGTGCGTTCACTGCGTTGTCGCCAAACACGGATGCGACCATCATGATGCTGTAAACAGAACCTGGGTTGGGTTGGGTTGTTTGGGGACGAACCAAACAGTGAGGTCATCGGTCTCATCGGATTAGGGAAGGACGGGGAAGGAAGTCGGCCATACCCCTTCAAAGGAATCATCCCGGCATTTGCCTGGAGCGATTTAGGGAAATCACGGAAAACCTAAATCAGGATGGCCGGACGCGAGATTGAACCGTCGTGCTCCCGAATGCGAGTCCAGTGTGCTAACCACTGAGCCACCTCCCTCGGTCTAAACGGAACCTGGGGAAATCCGAAAAAATCACGTTTTGCCATTCGTGCACCCAGGTTTGTAGTTGAGTACACAGTCGTAGGTGCTTCTGTCTGTGGTGCAGCGTCAAGGGTAACCGCAGCCATGGTCTACGAGCTGATAGTCTATGCTGCTGCAAACGTCGTCGAACTGTTCGTGCAGATGGTTGTTGTCATGCAAACATCCCCATCTGTTGACTCATGGATCGAGACGTGGGTGCATGATCCATTATAGCCATGCGGATAAGATACCTGTCATTTCGAATGCTAGTAATATGAGGCCGTCGAGATCCAGCACCGATTCCATATTCTGCTAACAGTCATTGGATCTCGACCAACGCGAGCAGCAATGTCGCGATACGATAAACCGCAATCGCGATAGGCTACAACCCGTCCTTTATCAAAGTCGGAAACGTGATGGTGCGCATTTCTCCTCCTTACACGAGGTAGCACAACAACGTTTCACCAGGCAACGCAAGTTACCTGCAGTTTGTGTATGAGAAATCGGTTGGAAACTTTCCTCATGTCACAACGTTGTAGATGTCGCCACCGGCGCCAGCCATGTGTGAATGCTCTGAAGAGCTAATCATTCGCATATCACAGCATCTTCTTCCTGTCGGTTAAATTTCGCGTCTGTAGCACGTCACCTTCGTTGTGTAGCAATTTCAATGGCCAGTAGTGTAATTAGGGTAGTCTATGGCCAGCTATTGTTCTAGAACACTCGTTCAAACCAGTACACAGTGATGCAGAGTTTAATATCATTATTTCCTTAATCTAATATAGTATAATCTACATAATGCATCAAAAAATACTTAGTATTATTATCTTTTATATATATGTATAAAGCAGAATATATGTGTGTACATGTCTATGCTCTGGATCTCTTCCCAAACCCATGGATTCAATTCTGCCAAATTTAGCACAGAAACAGCAGGACTTACGAATATTATCACTGCAAGGTTAATAGCCTCCTAGCTCAAATATGAGCAGAGATGTGGTCAAAATCGCCTTTTTTCAGCCCCTGGCATATAGTCTGTCTTGTATGACATGTATGTTGTGTGGGAAGAGTATCTAGCTTTCAAATATATCTGCTTTGCAGGGCAGTCTACATGTGAGAGGCAAGAAGCAGTTCTCCAGGTGTGTTGTGGGAGCAGTATCAGCCAGCTTCATTGGACTGTATTGCATGTCCTGCACATGCCATTGAGCACAGGTGAGGAAAGGATGAGATGGATAGAGAGGGGATCGGACGGAGTGATGACACAGAGGAAATGGACAGAGAATGGTGCAGGGGAGATGTGTAGTCAGATGGAAGGTGTAGAGGGGTAGTGTGGAGATGGAAAAGGAAAAGGGCAGGCAGAGATGGAAAGAGAGACAGGGATGAGGATACGGTCAGAGAGATTGAGAGGAAGATTTGGTCAGACAGAGAAAAGAGGGTGTGGGAAATAGAAAAAGAGAGGGAGAGCAGGCGATAAAGAGACAGAGAGAGTGTGGTGGAGGAGACAGATAGAGATGGAAGGATGAGGTGGACAGACAGAGGGAGGAAGAGATGGACACAGAGTGGGGTAGGAAGGACTGTGTTCAATATATGTGTTGAATGCATATGCGGGTGAAGTGGTGGGGAGAAGGCTAGTAATAACATAAAATAGAATAGACATGTGTGGACAGAACGACTTGAGTTTTATCAAGGCCTGGTGTTCATGATGGCTTCACTCAGGGACGCAATAGATGAAGCACAGTTCCAAGTCCTCTTCCCTCGTGCAGGGCACAACTATTTCTACCATTTCCTACCTTCTTTTTTCTTTGTTCTTATATCTGAAAACACATCTATAATTTCTTGTTTCCTTTCCTATTTCCACTTCATTAAACGTATACTTATGCTGCAGGTGAAACAAACACTAAAAGAGCAGACGAATGAAGTCTTTACAGTACCACCTCCAAGTGGTTTCGCATGGGCAACGGTGCCCATGGCCTCAACTTCGTAACACAGTTTTGCTGCTCGTTGGGGGCCGTTAGTACTGGCTAAGAGGACTGTGTGAAGCACTATGGCTTGCATAAACTTTGTCAGGTGGCAGGCCCTCGTTGTCAAAATGCAGCTTTAAAAAAAATGACCATTGATAAAGTGAGGTACCGTCCAGTGATTCTTTTTCCGATGCAGCGGTAATATTTGCTGCAGCTGTAACTCAGGCGGTTAAAGACGACTACGACGAGAAGGCGCGAGAAGTTGAGAGTCTGCCACGAGTGCAGATGTATAGCTACAAACACATAAAAATTAATCACCTAACTTTGTTGTTTCCAAGCGGTAATTGCAACTTTATGACTACCTCCTCGTACTCTGTGCAACTGGCGGGCTAGCGGAAATGGCCCTGTCTGGACCATCTTCCGTAATGCATCCGCATACCGAGGTCTGCGATGCAGAATACGCGACAAACACACTAACTGTAATAGCACCTACCTATTAAAGTATTCCGGCCTATTACAGTATGGGAAATCAGTATAAAGGCATGGATATTTGTAGGAAAATTGATACTGTCGGTTGTATCCAGTATACCGACAAACGCAGTCAAATGGTGTCGCATTTGAAGTCACTAGTACAGTATGTAACAAGACATTAACGATTTAGATGGTAGAGGGTGGAAGTCGGTATAAAGGCAGTCGTCTCTGTGCAGTGTTTGCGTGCGCGCACGTGCCTTTACGGCAGAGAGAAAACAGGCACCATTAGTGAAAGTACGTGTCGTCTACATAAGCCACGAGGGCAACAGTTATCATGCGATGAAAAAGTGAAAATTCCGTGCGTTCACGGAAATTGGACTCTCTAACAGTCAAATCGCCAAGAAACTGACACCTTCAAGTACAATGATTCATAATTTCCTTAGACTGGGTGTATTATATGTACAGAACCGAAAATGTGGGCAAAGTAGAACATTATCTCAGACACCGAAACGGTTCCTTTTGGGCAAAGCAAGGGCCACAAACAGCTATTCTTCTCAACCAGTTGCTGGTTTACAGCTGCCAGACATGTACGACAAAGTTTGTCACATGACAAACATCTTACGTTCAAGAAACGACTGCAGAAACCTGTGCTAGCACCAGAACATAAGAAACGAAACTGGAGTTTGCTGAAAACATATATCATGGAGTTGGTGATGAGAAGAAGTTTAATTTTATCGGTTGGATGGATTTCAAAGTTACTGGCGTGATCTGGGAGCAGACCAGCGGGTAAGAATGAGCAGAAATTTAGTGGTGGGAGTGTTACGATTTGAGCAGCTTTCTCCACTAAAGGTAAATGAGGCACTGCTTGGCTGAATATTAGAATCAACTCTAACATGTACACTGAGATCCTGAAGACAGAATTGATTAGAATGTATGAGGACCAAGGGGACTGAAGTCTAATGTTTCAGCGATATTATGCATATATTCATGTTTCTCCTACAACCAAAAACTGGTTTGAAGTTAAAGATATTGATGTCTTGCCCTTGCCTCCACCTAGCCCCAATCAGAAACCCGTGTACAATCTTTGGAAAATATTTGCAAGGCGTGTTATCGCAATGGCAGAAAATCTGAGGCCACATGTGAACTGAAAAGACTAATACAAGAGTGGGCTATAATTTCACTGCGAGAACTGCAAGCCCTAACAAAATCTACGCCGCAGACAATTTTATTGTTAATTAGGAAGTACGGAGAACTATCGACAGGGTAATAACACAACAGGAAGTGAGTGCCGTTATACCGATGTCCATCCATGAAATGAAAATGCCTTATTTTGTTATGAAAGCAACTATGTAATTCTAGCGTGATATGTATCTACTACGTTCATAAGACACTGGGCTATTAATTTCGCAGTAACACTGCCTTTATACTGATTTCCACTACTGTATATTATGGACGAATTAATTTCTTGGAGAAACCCAACGTTTCGTCCCCATAAGCCGTGGACATATTCAAGGGGGGTTGTAGCGTCTGCGATGGTCTCATTCACACGCTGGCTCGCTACTGAGTCGGATGAAATTTCGTTTCCACGTGTTAGCGCGCAGCGGACTCACATGTTACACAATAGCTGTTCTTTCTGTTCCTCCCCTACCGCAATTGCCTTTTTGTTCTTCTCGTCGTTTCTCCACAGTTCACTGGCTTATATATATCTTCTCTCTTCTCCTTAAAGCGTTTAATACATACATTTTTCTCCGACGAACTCTCTGTTTGTACGTTTCGGTGAATTGCCCAACAGTTGTTTCTCACCATACTGCTATTCCAGTAGGCATGATACCTTCTTTCCGTCACTCTGATGTCTTGATCGCCTTGTTCTTCACTGATATCATTCAAATTTTAAAGAAAAAACTGATACTGGCTGCTCTAAAAGGAAATCGTAAAGCTGCTCCAACAGTGTAACGTCTGAAATTTTTCCAGGGTGTTGACAACAACAGGAGTATATTGTTGGTCCTGTTTCTTGCCTAAGAACTCAGCAGCGACATTCTTCATTGATGTAGAGTTGGAAATAGAAGATCCAAATTTTCGAATGTTATGTCTAACAAACATCCTCTCATCCAACATCGCTTCTCATATATATAGAAACCTCTCAAAGAGCTACTTCAAACATTTTTGGGTAGGGTTTTGACAAAATGTTTCGTAAGCCCTAACTTAACGTGCAGAAGTAGTAACAGAATTCTTTTCAGATCAACAAGGTTCTTCTGTAAAACGTTTTTAGACTTCAAAAGATTTTATTGCAGATCAGTTTATTCTGGACCAGTATTGATTCTTCGGCCTACTATCCTAATGGTAAAGTAACTTAATTAAAATTGTATAAGAAATAGATTCGTATTTCATTAAAATCGCTAAAAATGCGTTCTTTCGAATACATTGGTGTGCAAAACTTACGAAAGTAACTTTAGAGTTATATGTCATTGCCAAATAACAAAGTTCGACAACACATGTATCATACGTAAAAAAAAACTGCTGCAGTATGCTAAAGAACGTAACCACAAGAAATACCCAATAAGACTAACAGAAATGACAGTCTTATTCAAAAACAAAAGCTGGTGTTGACAGATGTGAAAATTACCGAACTATCAGTTTAATAAGCCACGGCTGCAAAATGCTAACACGAATTCTTTGCAGATGAATGGAAAAACTGGTAAAAGCCGACCTCGGGGAAGATCAGTTTGGACTCGGTAGAAATGTTGGAACTCGTGAGGCAATACTGACCCTACGACTTATCTGAGAAATCAGATTACGGAAAGGCAAATCCACGTTTCGAGCGTTTGTAGACTTAGAGAAATGTTTACTGGAATACTCTCAAATTCTGAAGGTGGCAAGGGTCAAATATAGGCAGCGAAAGGCTATTTACAGTTTGTACAGAAACCAGATGGCAGTTATAAGATTTGAGGGGCATGAAAGTGAAGCAGTGGTTGGGAAGGCAGTGAGACAGGGTTGTAGCCTATCCCCAATGTTATTCAATCTGTATATTGAGCAAGCAGTAAAGGAAACAAAAGAAAAATTTGGAGTAGGAATTAAAATCCATGGAGAAGAAATAAATACTTTGAGGTTTGCCGATGACATTGTAATTCTATCAGAGACAGCAAAGGAACTAGTAGAGCAGTTGAACGGAATGAACACTGTCATCAAAGGAGGATATAAGATGAACATCAATAAAAATAAAACGAGGATAATGGACTGTAGTCGAATTAAATCTGGTGATGCTGAGGGAATTAAATTAGGAAATGAGACGCTTAAAGTAATAAAATAGTTTTCCTATTTGAGGAGCAAAATAACTGATGATGGCCGAAGTAGAAAGGATATAAAATGGAGACTGGCAATGGCAAGGAAAGCGTTTCCGAAGAAGAGGAATTTGTTAACATCGAGTACAGATTTAAGTGTCAGGAAGTCGTTTCTGAAAGTATTTGTATGGAGTGTAGCCATGTATGGAAGTGAAACGTGGACGATAAATAGTTTAGACAAGAATAGAAGATTTCGAAATGTGGTGCTACAGAAGAATGTTGAAGATTAGATGGGTAGATTGCATAACTAATGAGGAGGTATTGAATAGAATTGGGGAAAAGAGAAATTTGTGGCACAACTTGACCAGAAGAAGGGATCGGTTGGTAGGACATGTGCTGAGGCATCAAGGGATCACCAATTTAGTATTGGAGGGCAGCGTGGAGGGTAAAAATCGCGATGAATACACTAAATAGATTCAGAAGGGTATAAGTTGCATTAGGTACTGGGAGATGAAGAAGCCTGGACAGGATAGAGGAGCATGGAGAGCTGCATCAACACGACCCTGGACTAAAGACCACAACAACAACAACAATTACACTGAAGTCGCCGCAATTCGTGATGGTCCCCTAGGCTTTATATAAGGCGGAACGTGGTTCTTAATATGGTGAGTGATCACCACGGACGCCAATGCATGTTCTGCAAAGTGCTCCAATGCTGTGCACAAGGTTAGTATGGAGTTCTTGTAGCACGGTGTTCCATTCCTCCACCGGCGAGGTTGACAACTGCTGACTGTACCCTCATTTGTCGAGAGGCGGGAGCACGTAATGCACCCAGGAACATGTTGAACGGTCGAGAGGTGGGAGCGCGTAATGCACCCAGGAACATTGTTAAACGTACTCCAGGTGTTACGGTGTGAGGAGGCATAACGTTGCAAGGCCGCAGATTTTTGAACACGATACACTCACCCACTGGTCAACGCTATTGGCACCCACTATCACTTATCAGAGTTGCATTCGGCCCATGACTTCATTTTTATCATTTTTATAGTTGACAATGCCCGACTGCATCGAGCAGCACTGGTGGAGCAGTTCTCGGAATGTGATTATATTCGGCGAATGGACTGGGCTTCCGGTTCCCTCGAGTTAAATACCATCGAGCACGTGTATGATGCTTTGGGGAGACGTAGGTTGCAGCGCCTCTACAAGCACCAGCGACTGTCAAAAAGTTGTCAAACGCGCTGGTAGCTCAATGGAATGCCCTACCGGTAGAACCCTTGCTAATCTTGTGGCCAGCGTGGCAGAAGATTTCTATCCGTTTCAATGCGTATTCCTTTCAGTTAACTTCTGTAGAATACTACAGCAGTTCTTTCTACGCATGAGCCAAATTTCATGGAGTTATGTAACTTGGCAGTGACACATTATGCAAAACTTACTTTCGTCCTGAAGCTCTTCATACCAGTGTATGAGAGTCTCAGTAACTTGTCATATAACGTTCGGTTACGTCACTGAATGTACTGATAACAATAAATAAATGACTTCATTTTGTAAGTTGTGTAGAACAATCATGTGCAAACTCGATCCTAAATACCATTAAAATTAATGCAAAAATTTGAAATCTCAATTGCACACAAATTTGCTAGACTCAAGTTTGAATTGGATCTCCAGCGATCAACAGAGATCAGTGTGTTGTTTAGAAGAGTTTCTTGTCACTACACGAGAAACGCTAACTACTCGAAAACAACCATCGGAGACACACCTAAATTAACGTAATCGCTAGCTCACAAAATGTGCTACATAAAAATAATAATTATAAACGTGATTTCATTACCACATTATTAATTATATTCTACAAGGATGTGTATAGCATATTCACGCCCTTACATACTATGTACAGCACATCGTGACCAGTTCGTCAAATACAACGTCTCCAGGATATCAACAACGGATAATATATCTGCATAGTTTCAGTTAAGAAATTACTCACAAAAATCCGGTACACAGTTGATACTCCAACCGAACTCAAAACGAACTAGCTCTGTTACAACCCTGAGATTGTGCTTCAATTAGGAAAAATTAGGCTAGATTATGTTACACTGGGTAGGCTAGGTTGGGTAATTTTTATAGGTTTGACTGACGTTGAGTAGATAAATATTGTGTTAGGTCACATTGGTTACGCTATTATGAGTTGGCTTACTTTGGTTAGGTTATGTTGAGTTGAGTAAGATCACATTACGTTTAATTTGCTTTGGTAACATTATCTTAGGATAGACTGAGTTGAGTTGACTTGGATTCTGCTGAGTTGGGTTAGAAATAGTTGGAATATGTTGAGCTTAGGTTTGTGCTACAGTGGATTAAATTAGTTAAGTTGCGTTTGACTGTACTGGGTGTTGGTTGGGTTTGGTTCTGTTAGTTTAGCATTGGTTATGCTACATAAGTGTTTGTGTTACTTACAGTTTAGGTTAGATTTAAAATAATCTTGGAGCAGTTTGGTTGCATTATTTGGCTGAGTAAGTTCCACGTTACCAGTCTATGGTGTTTTCAGGAAGTGTGTAAAGAGATTTCTGGTGATGTTCGGGATCTTCGGGGTCAGAATGCAATGTAACTACCACGGAAATAATATGGGCGCTGACTATTTTCATCTGCGTGTTCATTAAACATTGGATGTCAGCTGTTTTATTAGATTAAAAAGATAACCTTAGAAATGGAAGAGTAAAATTATTTTCCACTTTGAAGGACGTTTTATAGATAGCGTCAGATCCACTTCGCCTTTAATGCGGGTGCTTCACAGCAACGCCGTAGACACAAAATATGAGGAAAGTTTGTTTCTATTGAAGATGAAAATCTGCTGCCTAAAGCAGATCATTGTTTCATAATCAGAGAGTCGTTCGTCACGACATGACTCTCGTGTCGGGTACCCATACCTGTTCCCATCGACATCAGACAAGGCCAGCCACTTTTTCCGCCAGATAATCTATCGGGCGTGGCCCTGAGCAACTATAAGTGTCCTAACGGATGTCGTTAATGATTCTCGTAATGTTCGCAATTTCGCTGTCGTTTTTCGGACGCTAGTTTATCTTTCTATTCTCCTAGAGTGGTATTGCAGTGGAAGTGATTCTAGGCACGAGTGATGGCACGAATTACATAGTACTTACTCTGAAAGACACCTCCGGAGAAACAACTATTACAATAGTAACAGCACTAACAAAAATATTAATTCATCGCAATTCGTTTGCACGATGGCATAGACATGTCACTTCGTAAAGTGGTATTCAGTCTGGCTCGCAGATGTGAAGTAATACAGGGACTGGAAAAAAAATATGGAAACACCGCGAAACAAAGCATACCTGAACATAAATACATATGCTAACCAAGTCTGCAGCTTGTGCTGTTGTGTTTGACCACGGATGGCATCGTTGCATTTCTCTCAATACTTCGCTAGTGTCACCAGTGGTCAGAAGGGGGATCTGTTTAGTTGTGAGTGCATTGTGTCGGAGATAAGTGAATTCGAGCGTGCGGAAATTATTGGTGCTCATATGGTGGGTGCTTCCGTGACCAAGTGTTTGGTGTTTCAAGAGGCACCTTATCGAAGATTTATATCACATACTCCTACAGGAAAAGCGGAAAAACCTCATTCGCTACGTTACAATGTGGGCGAAATTGTTTGTTGAATGATCCTGACAGACGGTCATTGAAGAGGGTTGTGACGAAAAATAAGAAAATGACATCTGCAGAAGAACACAGCAGAACTGAATGTCGCACTCGAGAACCTTTTCAGCACCAAAACAACTCGAAGGGAGCTCCACAAGCGGAATTTCTCATGCCACACATCAGTGATGCAAATACTCATAGCACGAAAACGTGGAGCCGAAACTATTAAACATGGATAATGGAGCAGTGGGAGAAATTCATTGGTCGGATGAGTCTCGTTGGACGAGTTTACGTCCTGAGAGTGAAATATGGCAGAGGTTCGGTTATGATGTGGGCAGCCATTTCCTGGTATTACAAGGGCCTCATGGTTACTCTGCAACGTCGCATTACTGCCAACGATTATATGACCATTTTGGCTGACCGCGTCCATCTCGTAAAACAATGTTTCTTCCTCAATGATGATGACGTGGTCCAAAAGGACAGGGCCCCGTTCAAGCACCTCTCATCGTCCAGGACTGGTATTACAAAAAGCAATTATCACGCCTTCCTCGCCCACCACGTCACCAGAATTCAATGGTATTTAGTCTTTCTGCTGAACTTGGAGCGCGTGTTGGCTATCCACCCCCAAAGTGGTTATCTGCCACTATTTTGCAGGAAGAATGGTATAAGATCCGCTTGAAAACCATTATAGGACCTGTATTTATCCATTCCGAGAAGTCTGTGGGCTGTTCTGGATGCCAACGGTTTTGCTTCACCGTATTACGCATGGTAAAGTATACCGTTTTTTGTGTCTCCATATTTTTGTCCTCTCTGTAGGTTGTTCGAAGACTTTTTAAGTAATAAAACCCAGTATGTTGTCCTGGACAGCAAGTGTCAGTCAGAAAAAAGGCGTCGTCAGACGTGCCTCCACCAACTTGAGTAGTCCCTTGCTGACATGCAGGGTAGGTGTGATTCGGAGATTCTACACTTATAAGAGCCGTAGAAACAGGTACACCTGCATAATATCGCGTAGGGTCCCTGCGAGCACGCATAAGTGCCGCAGCACGACGTGGCATGGACTGATGTATTGTCTGGTGTAGTACTGGAGGGAACTGACACCATGAATTCTGCAGGGCTTTCCATAAATCCTCAACAGGATGAGGGGGTGGAGATCTCTTCTGAACAGCACGTTGCAAGGCATCCCAGATATGCTTAATAATGTTCATGCCTGGGACGTTTTGTTTAAACTCAGAAGAGCGTTCCTGGAGCCACTCTGTACCAATTCTGGACTTATGGGGTGTCGTCTTGGTGGAATTGCCGAAGCCCGTCGGAATACACAATGGACACCAATGGACGCAGGTGATCAGACAAGATGCTTACGTACGTGTCACATGCCAGAGTCGTCTCTAGACGTATCATGGGTCCCATATGACTCCAACAGCACACACTCCACGCCATTACGGAGTCTCCACCAGCTTGAGTAGTCCCTTGCTGACATGCAGGGTAGTGGATTCAAGAGGTTGTTTCCATACCCGTACACGGCCATTCCCTTCAAATCTACATCTACATCCCGCTCCTCAAGCCACCTAATGGTGTGTGGTGGAGGGTACTTTCGGTACCACTATCTGATCCCTCCAAACCTGTTCCACTCGCGATTAGTGCATGGGAAGAATGATTGTCGGTAAGCCTCTGTATTGGCTCTAATTTCTCGAATTTTCTCCAAGTGGTCAATACGCAAGATGTATGTGGATGGAAATAAAATGTTGTCTGACTCCACCTGAAAAGTGCTGTCCCGAAATTTCAATAGTAAATCTATCCGTGATGCACAACATCTCTCTGGTAACATCTGCCAGTGGAGTTTGTTTAGCATCTCCGTAACGCTCTCTCCCCAGTTAAACGATCCTGTGACGAAACGCGCTGCTTTTCGTTGGATCTTCTCTGTCTCCTCTATCAGTCCTACCTGGTAAGGATCCCAGGTAGATGAACAATACTCAAGAATCGGGCGAACAAGCTTCTTATAATCCACTTCTTTCGTGGATGAGTTACATTTCCTTAAGATTCTTCCGGATATGGTCTCCAAGGATAGATCCATACTTGTATTAATCATTTTGCCTTCCAGAATGACGAGGTCAACAGCAAAACATTCCCCAAACCACAACACTCTGACGTTTGTGGCAGGGTCTTTGGTTTCAGACTTTTCACGTAGTACATGCCAGTGGTCATCTGTCCCATGGACCATTCATCTGAGTCTTGTGCCTGCTTTTGTCACTATCTGTTTATATGGTCATTCGACTTAAGGTCACTCTGGATAGTTACGCCTAGATATTTTACGTCAGACGCTGTCTCCAGTTTTTTGTCATCAATAGTGTAGCTGTACAGTAGTGGATTTCTTTCCCTACGTATGCGCAATATGTCACATTTATTTATTAAATGAGAGTCGTCCGACCAAGCGACATTTTCCCAGTGATCAACAGTCCGGTGTCGGTGCTGACGGGGCCAGGTAAGACGTAAAGCTTTGTGTCATGCAGTCGTCAAGGGTACACGAGAGGGCTTTCGGCTGCGAAAACCCATATCGATGATATTTTGTTGAATGGTTCGCACGCTCACACTTGTTGCCGATTCAGTATTGAAATCTGCAGCAATCTCATGAAGGATTGCATTTCTGTCACTTTGAACGATTCTCTTCAGCCGTCGTTGGTCTCGTTCTTACTGGCCGCAGCGATGTCGGAGATTTGATGTTTTACCGGATTTCTGATATTCGCGCTACACTCGTGAAACGGTCATACGGAAAAATCCCCACTTCAACGCTACCTCGGAGATGCTGTCTCCCATCGCTCGTGCGCCGACTATAACACCACGTTCAAACTCACTTAAATCTTGATAACCTGCCATTGTAGCAGCACTAACCGAGCTAACAACTGCGCCGGACACTTGTTGTTATAAAGGCGTTGCCGACCGCAGCGCAGTACTCTGCCTGTTTACACGTCTCTGTATTGGAATACGCATGCCTGTCCCATTTTGTTTGGTGCGTCAGCGTATTTGGTGTGATAAATGGCAGCTTTCTCTAAATGTGGGAAAACGGAAATCAATTCATATCAATAGCATAGACAATACTGTAATGTTCAAATACAGAATTAATGGTGTGCTGCACCTGTACCGCGTGAGTGAGTCTGCAGCAGACTAATAGATGCACATGCGGGGAAGAAGGTTCCCCTGAACATACTGTCTTCTTCTGCGGACAACGCACGAACACAAGACACACAGTACACACAAATCGACTGAACACAGAGAACGAAGTACATACCATAATACGCGACCCGGAAAGTTGGCCTGAACTCAACAAACTAACTGAAGAAATCTCGAAGATCCAACAAATAGAATACTTGCGCAACAGACCCTACTGAAGGCAAGTCGGTCCAAACAGACGCCACGATGCCCAGGCGGACACAGATATGATTAGCACTACGAGTGATGAAGAAGAAACAGATACAGACCTGGGCACCAACACAGATATTGAAACGTCCAGCGCGGATGATCCATAGTGTCAACCAAGTCAACTTCAAAGAACAGTCTGGAACAATCGACAAGAGGTGCACAAGTCACACAGAATCCTAAAAACAGATTGCACCTTATATGTAAATAGTTAACAGCACCTCCATGTCTAATAACAGCTTAAAGCTAGGTACCTCTTCAAGGGACCTACGCCTTCCGTTAAGAGGCAGCACGCAGTCTGGATGGAAGTATCTTAATTGTGGTCCCTCTCTTTTGAGCCCAACCCGACGGATACCTATGGTAGATCGGGGAAAACCACCGTTCAGGCTGTGTTGCTGGCGGGGCCGGAAGGTGCTAACTGCCACACCACGTATCATTGTAAGTCTCATTGGCTCAGCGTAAATTGTTTGTACAACCAACCTACACAGCCTATACCTCAACCTCCACTACACTAATAACTTCTGATCTGAAACTTAAAGTTAGGCATCTCTTCAAGGGACCTACGCCCCCTGGTAAGAGGCGGAGTACGGCCTGGATGGAAGGATCTTAAGAGTGGTTCCTTTCTCTTGAGCCCAGCCCGACGTATACCTATGGTAGAACGGGGAAAACCACCGTTCAGGTCGTGTTGTCGGCGAGGCCGGGAGGAGCTTTCGCCTGATGTACTCTACTAGGAGCCTTGTAGGCTCAACACAAACCGTTAGCGCCATTACCTTTATTACTTTTACCACAAGTACCCTTTCATTAGCAAATTTGAGCCAAGTACAAAATCAGTTACCTCTCTATTGTACATCGTAAATAGTTTAGCAGGTTGGACATGGAGGTCTTATAGTCTTAGTTTCTAGCTTTAACGTACCCTAATCTCTTCTAGTTAAGTTAGTTTTTAGGATGGTAGATGTTAAAGGTATGGTGAGCGATGGCCAGCGTCTTGAGGGTCATTCCAAGACCCGGGCCGCCGCCCACAACCAGGTGACGGGCAATATTATACCTATCTCTTCTCTATTCAGTTCTCTTCCTTCCTTCTTTCTAAATATTTAATTTCGTTTTGTTTATTAATATCTCACTTGATTTTGTATTAGTTATGAGTTTTTCTAATGCTGTACAAAAACAAGATATCAAATGGATGTAAACAAATAGAGCCCGCCTCCACGTGGCGGGACACGGGCGACAGTGTGAGTGGGGACGGGAGCCGGGGTGGTGTTACTTTCAGTCACAGCGGCTAAGTGGCAACATACGACCCACCATAATTCGACGGTGGATCATAAAATATAAGCAGCTAGTGAAAAAAAAGTGTGCTGCTTGGTACAGCAGCGTCGATTAAATATCCAGGTGTAACGGTGCAGAGTGACATGAAATTGAACGACCACATAAAGTAGGTTGTCGGGAAGGCGAGTGGACAGCTTCCGTTTATTGGGAGAATTATCGGGAATGTGTAGTTCATCTATAAAGGAGACCATGCAAGTAAACTTGTGCGAACTATTCTTGAACACTGTTCGAGTGCAGATTGGATTAAAGGAAAACATCAAAACATTTCAAAGGCGTACTGCTAGAGTTGCTATCGGTATGGTTCAATGAACACGCAAGTATTATGGAAATGCTCCGTGATCTCAAAGTGGAATCGCTGTAGGTAAGAAGACACTCTTCTGAAAGACTATTGAGTAAGTTTAGAGAACCGTCACTAGCGACAGCCTGCCGCCAGTTTGCATCTCTGGTTAGGACCACCAACACGAGATAAGATAATTTAGGGAAGGATATACGTTATCGTTTTCCCCAAGCTCCATTTGCGAGTGACATAAGAAGGCGAATGATCAGCCGAGCACACATATAGTGGCGGCGCGGGATTAGCCGAGCGGTCTGGGGCGCGGCATTCACGGACTGTGCGGCTGGTCCCGGCGGAGTTCGAGTCCTCCCTCGGGCATGGATGTGTGTGTTTGTCCTTAGGATAATTTAGGTTAAGTAGTGTGTAAGCTTAGGGGCTGATGACCTTAGCAGTTAAGTCCCATAAGATTTCACACACATACATATAGTGGCTTGTGAAGTATCAATGTAGATGTAGATGCAGAGGAGGAAGTCAAACTCCAGTTGACCATATTGTAAGATTTACTCACCTACGTTCTCCAATTGATGTCACCATTATCATCGTCATCGTCAACCGTTTAATATCGAATGCTGGACTTTTCCAGCCCCTAAGCATTCCTGTTGCTCCTGCACGTTTTCTACGAGGAACGTTCAGTAAGTAAGGCTACACTTTTTTTCTCAGGCAATTTCGATTGAAAAAATGGGGAATTTGCCTTGGGACATATTCCCGATCCATACCCTTTACTTCCGATAGGTGGCATCGCTATGAATAGCCTTCAAAATGGAATCTGTATCGGAGGGGTATTTCAAGCAGAGAGCTGTCTTTGAGATTCTTTAAGCGGAAAACCATAGCATCGCAAACATTCAAAGGCACTTGCAGGTTCACGGCTCACAATCAAACGCCTCACTGCTGAACTGAACGTCTTTGTTACTACACTACTGCCCTTTAAAATTGCTACACCAAGATAACATGCAGATGATAAACGGGTATTCATTGGACAAATATATTATACTAGAACTGACATGTTATTACCTTTTCACGCAATTTGGATGCATACATCCTGAGATATCAGTACCCAGAACAACCGATTCTGGCTGCAATAACGGCCTTGATACGCCTGGGCATTGAGTCAAACAGAGCTTGGATGGCATGTGTAAGTACAGCTGTCCATGCAGCTTCAACGCGATACCACAGTTCATCAAGAGTAGTGACTGGCGTATTGTGACGAGGCAATTGCTCGGCCACCATTGACCAGACGTTTTCAATTGGTGAGAGATCTGGAGAATGTGCTGCCCAGGGCAGTAGTCGAACATTTTCTGTATACAGAAAGGCCCGTACAGAACCTGCAACATGCGGTCGTGCATTATCCTGCTGAAATGTAGGGTTTCGGAGGAATCGAATGAAGGATAGAGCCACGGGTCGTAACACATTTGAAATGTGACGTCCACTGTTCAAAGTTCCGTCGATGCGAACAAGAGGTGACCGAGACGTGTGACCAATGGCACCCCATACCATCACGCCGGTTGATACGACAGTATGGCGATGACGAATACACGCTTCCAATGTGCGTTCACCGCGATGTCGCCAAACACGGATACGACCGTCATGATGCTGTAAGCAGAACCTGGATTCATTCGAAAAAATGACGTTTTGCCATTCGTGCACCCAGGTCCGTCGTTGAGTACACCATAGCAGGCGCTCCTGTCGGTGATGCAGCGTCATCTCGACTGCTAGTGATACGAGGCCATTGGGATCCAGCACGGCGTTCCGTTTTACCCTCCTGAACGCACCGATTCCATATTCTGCTAACATTCACTGGATCACGACCAACGCGAGCAGCAATGTCGCGATACGATAAACCGCAATCGCGATAGGCTACAATCCGACCTTTATCAAAGTCGTGATGGTACGCATTTCTCCTCCTTACACGAGGCATCACAACAACGTTTCACCAGCCAACGCCGGTCAACTGCTGTTTGTGTTTGAGACATCGGTGAGAAACTTTCCTCATGTCAGCAGGTTGCAGGTGTCGCCACCGGCGCCAACCTTGTGTGAATGCTCTGAAAACCTAATCATTTGCATATCACAGCATCTTCTTTCTGTCGGTTAAATTTCGCGTCTGTATCACGTCATCTTGGTGGTGTAGCAATTTTAATGGCCAGTACTGTAGTACTGAGGCTCTCGTCCAGTAGTTGCGGTACTCAGTGGTGTGTGTCGATTGCTTCCCTCGTCGCCTAATAAAAGACCATAAAGAGCAACAAAGGTCCAACTGTGCCGAAATTCTTGTGCGTTACGATGCTGATCGTGACAATTTTTTGTCGTACGTCGTCACAGGCGATGAAACGTGGGTTCTTCAAAAATGGTTCAAATGGCTCTGAGCCCTATGGGACTTAACATCTATGGTCATCAGTCCCCTAGAACTTAGAACTACTTAAACCAAACTAACCTAAGGACAACACACAACACCCAGCCATCACGAGGCAGAGAAAATCCCTGACCCCGCCGGGAACCGAACCCGGGAACCCTGGCGCGGGAAGCGAGAACGCTACCGCACGACCACGAGATGCGGGCATAGGGTTCTTCACTTCGGACCGGAAACAAAAAAGTAATCCATTGAGCGGCTCCACACCACCTCCGAAGAAAAATTTCGAAACCATACTCGCATCCGATAACGTCATGCCGACGGTCTTCTGGGACTCTCTTTGATGTCCTCCGACATGGAGTAACGATCAACTGTAAAGTGTACTGTGCTGCCCACACAAAATCGAAGAAGCCTTTAGCGTGTTCGTCGTCACAAAAAAACAAACGAACTTCTCCTCCCCCATGACAAGGCAAGGCCTCACATAAGTTTGCGCACCCGACAAGAGTTTAGCTCAATGAAGGATGCACCCCATGGATGCACTGATGCAGTAAGACGTTGGCTCAGACATAGACCTTGCGGGCACACAGACCTTGCAACGGAGTGTTGTTGTAAGTAGGCTGTTTAGGTTTTTTATTTGTAACACCACCTCTGAATGAAAATCACTGGCTGTGCTGTGTGCAGTCTGTGGCTGGTTTGCATTGTTATCTGCCATTGTAGTGTTGGGCAGCAGCAGTTGGACGTGAATAGCGCGTAGCGTTGCACAGTTGGAGGTGAGCCACCAGCAGTGGTGGATGTGGGGAGAGAGATGGCGGAGTTTTGAAATTTGTAAGAATGGATGACATGAACTGCTATATATATTATGACTATTAAGGTAAATACATTGTCTGTTCTCTATTAAAATCTTTCATTTGCTAACTGTAACTATCAGTAATTAGTGCCTTCCGTAGTTTGAATCTTTTATTTAGCTGGCAGTAGTGGTGCTCGCTGTATTGCAGTAGTTCGAGTAACCAAGATTTTTGTGTGGTAAGTGATATGTGAAACGCATAGGTTAATGTGAGTCAGGGCCATTCTTTTGTAGGGATTTTTGACAGTCAGATTGCGTTGCGCTAAAAATATTTTGTGTCAGTTTAAGCAGAGCCATGTATAATTTTACTAAGGGGAAGTTTCATTGTAAGGTCGTTGCACTGAAAGGAGATTCTGTTGAAAAATACAGTTTTGTAGCCAAAAGCGTGGAGAATAATATGGTGTATTGGAATCTGTCCTGCTTTCAGAAAAAAATGTGTGTTGCATTACTTTTATACGTCTTTACAGACGAGTGGAAAAACTGGCAGAAGCCGACCTCGAGGAAGATCATTTTGGATTCCGTAGAAATGTTGGAACACGTGAGGCAATACTGACCCTACGACTTATCTTAGAGAATAGATTAAGGAAAGGCAAACCTAAGTTTCTAGCATTTTTAGACTTAGAGAAAGCTTTTGACAATGTTGATTGGAATACTCTCTTTGATATTCTGAAAGTGGCTGGTGTAAAATACAGGGAGCGAAAGGCTATTTACAATTTGTACAGAAACCAGATGGCAGTTATAAGAGTCGAGGGACATGAAAGGGAAGCAGTGGTTGGGAAGGGAGTGAGACAGGGTTGCAGCCTATCCCCGATGTTATTCAATCTGTATATTGAGCAAGCAGTAAAGGAAACAAAACAAAAGTTCGGAGTAGGTATAAAAATCTATGGAGAAGAAATAAAAGCTTTAAGGGTTCGCCGATGACATTGTAATTCTGTCAGAGACAGCAAAGAACCTGGAAGAGCACCTGAACGGAATGGACAGTATCCTGAAAGGAGAATACAAGATGAAAAAAAAAGTAAAACGAGGATAATGGAATGTAGTCGAATTAAATCGGGTGATGCTGAAGGAATTAGATTAGGAAATGAGACGCTTAAAGTTGTAATGAGTTTTGCTATTTGCGAGCAAAATAACCCACGATGGTTGAGGTAGAGAGGATATAAAATGTAGACTGGTAATGGCAAGGAAAGCGTTTCTGAAGAAGAGAAATATGTTAAACATCGAGTATAGATTTAAGTGGCAGGAAGTTGTTTCTGAAAGTATTTGTATGGAGTGTAGCCTTGTATGGAAGTGAAACATGGACAAGAAGAGAATAGAAGCTTTTGAAATGTGGTGCTACAGAAGGATGCTAAAGATTAGATCACATAACTAATGAGGAGGTACTGAATAGTATTGGGGAGAAGAGGAGTTTGTGGCACAACTAGAAGAAGGGATCGGTTGGTAGGATATGTTCTGAGGCATCAAGGGATTACCAATTTAGTATTGGACGGCAGCCTGGAGGGTAAAAATCGTAGAGGGAGACCAAGAGATGAATGCATTAAGCAGATTCAGAAGGATGTAGGCTGCAGTAGGTACTGGGAGATGAAGAAGCTTGCACAGGATAGAGTAGCATGGAGAGCTGCATCAAACCAGTATCTGGATTGAAGACCACAACAACAAACAACTTCTTAAACTTCCCTCAAAATTTCATCTGCTCGCAAATGAAAACCTATTTAATATCACATGTAGACGAAAATTGCAAATGTCTTCGGAAGCATGACAAAGAGTGAACTGGCGGTAGTTTCTGTAGAGAATTCGCAGTTACGCAAGTCAAATGCTGCATTGTTAGTTGCCCTTGGCGGAAGAAAAGGGATGCAACGTCGTACGGTTCCAACACGTATTTCATCACGTCCCTCTTTTTAACTAAAATACAACAAGGACGACGGTTTGAGGTCCATCACACGAGTAACCAAAACTGTATTTAGAGACAGGCACCTTGTTCACCTACATACAACTATTCGCCCAGCGATACCACACGCGTCTCCATATGCACAAACGCAACCACATACACACACACACACACACACTCACATACACACACACACACACACACACACACACACAAGCACAAACATACAGTCCGGCCGGCGTGGACGAGCGGTTCTAGGCGCTACAGTCTGGAACCGCACGACCGCTACGGTCGCAGGTTCGAATCCTGCCTCGGGCATGGATGTGTGTACTGTCCTTAGGTTAGTTATGTTTAAGTAGTTCTGAGCTCTAAGGGCCTGATGACCTCAGAAGTTAAGTCCCATAGTGCCCAGAGCCATTTGAACAAACAGACACACACACACACACACACACAAGTAAGCTCCTATTCAACTACGTGACAAGCGGCGAGAATTTTCAAATACTGAGACTGGGCGGTGCATGCTTAACTTATGAGCATTGCTAAAAAAAGTTCTGAAACATTAGCGTCAACCTACATCAAAATTTCACTGTATACAATATTTTCTAACCTTCCCAGTGGCAAAAACAGGTTGCCTCAGGTAGCGAGCGATCTACACGTTACGTAGTAATCGTCTGAAAGTAAAATGCGGACCTTTGTTAAGGTTAGCTGTCAGTTATTCTGTAGCACATTAATCTAGTATCCTCCCGTGCATAATCTAATTAGAACGATAGGCTAATTTACCAGACTCGTTAGAGCGAACTCGGTGACCTCGAGGAAAAATCGTCTTGGCAAGTTGCCTCTGTGGCCTGTTCGACTAGGTGTCGCATTATATGTAAATGACAATACTGCCAGCAGTACACAGTTGTATGCCGGCAAATTTATAACAGTTCGCTACTAATTATTTTTCCCTACATATTCGATAACTCAAATCTTCAGTCTCCGATCTGCGTCGAAATATCCATTAGAAATGTATTTACGCGTGCGTGCTCTTATGCCTTCGAAGCCGTACACAGCGCGCCAGAAATAAATCTTTTAAGCTTACGTAAGACACTTACCACGTCACTCATCAAAGAATGCATAAACTACATTAGAATGGCAACACAGCCAGACTGTTACTGATGCCAGGTAAACTGTTGCTAAAATTGCCCTTCCTCAAGTGCGTGTAACACCTTACCAACTCCATTCTCACATGAAATGTGTGTGCTCTTACAACCACTGTTTATGTGAGGCACGAAAACATAACTTAGACCTTAACTTGTTTCTCGTTGCATTTTGTAAACTTGGATCACCTAAATGTAGTTCTGGTTCTTTCCCAAGACAACTACGAGCCAGTTACAGGGTATTTCAAAAATGACCGGTATATTTGAAACGGCAATACAAACGAAACGAGCAGCGATAGAAATACACCGTTTGTTGCAATATGCTTGGGACAACAGTACATTTTCAGGCAGACAAACTTTCGAAATTACAGTAGTTACAATTGTCAACAACAGATGGCGCTGCGGTCTGGGAAACTCTATAGTACGATATTTTCCACATATCCACCATGCATAGCAATAATATGGCCTAGTCTCTGAATGAAATTACCCGAAACCTTTGACAACGTGTCTCGTGGAATGGCTTCACACGCAGATGAGATGTACTGCTTCAGCTGTTCAATTGTTTCTGGATTCTGGCGGTACACCTGGTCTTTCAAGTGTCCCCACAGAAAGAAGTCACAGGGGTTCATGTCTGGCGAATAGCGAGGCCAATCCACGCCGCCTCCTGTATGTTTCGGATAGCCCAAAGCAATCACACGATCATCGAAATATTCATTCCGGAAATTAAAGACGTCGGCCGTGCGATGTGGCCGGACACCATCTTGCATAAACCATGAGGTGTTCGCAGTGTCGTCTAAGGCAGTTTGTACCGCCACAAATTCACGAAGAATGTCCAGATAGCGTGATGCAGTAATCGTTTCGGATCTGAAAAATGTGCCAATGATTCCTTTGGAAGAAATGGCGGCCCAGGCCAGTACTTTTTGAGGATGCAGGGACGATGGGACTGCAACATGGGGCTTTTCGGTTCCCCATATGCGCCAGTTATGTTTATTGACGAAGCCGTCCAGGTAAAAATAAGCTTCGTCAGTAAACCAAATGCTGCCCACACGCATATCGCCGTCATTAATCCTGTGCACTATATCGTTAGCGAATGTCTCTCGTACAGTAATGGTAGCGGCGCTGAGGGGTTGCCGCGTTTGAATTTTGTATGGATAGAGGTGTAAACTCTGGCGCATTAGACGATACGTGGACGTTGGCGTCATTTGGGTGCACGAATGGCAAAACGTCATTTTTTCGGATGACTCCACGTTCTGTTTGCAGCATCATGATGGTCGCATCCGTGTTTGGCGACATCGCAGTAACACACATTGGACGGTAGCGTTCTCGCTTCCCGCGCCCCGGTTCCCGGGTTCGATTCCCTGCGGGGTCAGGGATTTTCTCTGCCTCGTGATTACTGGGTGTTGTGTGCTGTCCTTAGGTTAGTTATGTTTAAGTAGTTCTAAGTTCTAGGGGACTGATGACCATAGATGTTAAGTTCCATAGTGCTCAGAGCCATTTGAGCAAAACACACATTGGAAGCGTGTATTCGTCATCGCCATACTGGCGTAACATCCGGCATGATGGTATGGGGTGCCATTGGTTACACGTCTCAGTCACCTCCTGTTCGCACTGACAGAACTTGAACAGTGGACGTTACATTTTAGATGTGTTACTACCCGTGGCTCTACCCTTCATCTGATCCCTGCGAAACCCTACATTTCAGCAAGATAATGCACGACCGCATGTTTCAGGTCCTTTACGGGCCTTTCTGGATACAGAAAATGTTCGACTGCTGACCAGGCATGCACATTCTCCAGATCTCTCACCAATTGAAAACGGCTGGTAAATGGTGGCCGAGCAACTGGCTCGTCACAATATGCCAGTCACTACTCTTCTAATCTTGAAGAACTGTGGTATCGTGATGAAGCTGCATGGGCAGCTGTACCTGTACACGCCATCCAAGCTCTGTTTGACTCAATGCCCACGATTATCAAGGCTGTTTTTACGGCCAGAGCTGGTTGTTCTGGGTACTGATTTCTCAGGATCAATGCACCCAAATTGCGTGAAAACTTAATCACCTGTCAGTTCTAGTATAATATATTTGTCCAGTGAATAACCGTTTATCATCTGCATTTCTTCTTGGTGTAGCAATTGTAATGGCCAGCAGGGTATGTTGGCACAGCGGTTCACATACCTGCACGGATTACCCTGACACGCGTCTCGATCCAAATTCTTACAGCCGCCCCAGTCTACCATAAATACCCCCTGACACACGAACAGAGTTGCAGAAGCTCTCCCTGCTGCATAAAATCATATCTGTTATGAAACCGTTAACGTCTTTGAAATTGTGTCATTTCATTTGCATAATACCAATATTTTTTAGGTTTGTCTTATACAAAAAGATGTATCTCTGCTAACAAAATACAATAAATGAATATGACTCTTGCATAATTCTTACAAGTGTAGCCTAGTCCTCTTATTACCTTTCGCTACTAATACGTTACGCTTATTCAGAAGTGTTATCAACATTGGGCAGCAAATCGCATCTGCTACTAAGTGGGCAGCCGTCCAGAGCCATTCGAACGCACGACTTTACACCTCATTCCCTCGACTGACGACAAACTAGTCAGATGTTGCCCTCGACTGACGACAAACTAGTCAGATGTTGCCCTCGACTGACGACAAACTAGTCAGATGTTGCCCGTCTGAAGACACAGTGTCACTGGGGTTTCCAGGGAGTTCCAACGACATCGAATGTGCAGCTTTCGCCATTGTTGCGTTAAATCGCTGCAGCTTAGAATAGTAGTTTGGGCATTAAATACGTCTGTACCATTTTTCTACCTATAAACACAGACTTGCACAGCTAGCCCGGGAAATACGCTTACAAGTGAGAAGCGTCTAGAAGTATGTTGTCGATCGACTGCTGCAGGCGGTTACACTTGCCTGTTTGGTTCACCTTCACCGTCAGTTACCAGTTGACCTCTGTCGTTTCTCCTAATTACGTCAGCGTGCTCATGACTTCATTCATCCGGACGCGTCTAATTGGTTCCAGAACTCTCGTGCAGGGACGTTTAATACTTATTTTCTATTGTTCAAATCGTAATTGCCTCGTGTTCCCTAACTAACTGTAGAAATAAGGCTACGAGAATTTCTCAGCGGGGAAAAATCACGTAACGCAGGTAAGTACTGAAGGTGCATCGAAACCAGGTGGAAATGTGTACACCATGTCGGTATTTATTGACATATTTTCCTAAAGAAAAGAGAGTTCCAAACAAATATTAAAATGTGAACGCCAATACTGTCACGCGTAAGCGTTACAGCAGTGTGGGAAGCAGGAGAACTTTACTGTGAAAGAAAATACACGTTGATCATCTATGTGGCAATAAGATATAGGAACACGTAGGTGGTGAAACACCTACTGCCGCTTATCCAGAAAGTTTACGGAGGAATGGGAATAGGAGGTGAACGTATATGGGGAAAAACAAACAAATAATCACGCTTTTTCGATTACATTTTTTCTGAAAGCCGAAGTCCACACATTTATCAGTTACTCCAACGTAGTCCACGGGCACAAACAGCCATGCGAGGGAAGTCTATATACAAAGTCATTGGCCTCATGGAAGTACCAAGTGGTGGATTTTAAAATCTTCGTCCTAATCAGCGTGATCGACAAGCCGTGCGCGACAGCCTCAGGACGGTATTGTACTGCAATGCCTGTGTTTTTCTGCAGTACAATGCAATGTTCCATCGGATATGGATGCATATCCAAAGGAACAGGCACTGTGCCGACTACAGCCGCTACGAAGTACATGAAATGTACGAGTGGCGTTTGAAAAGTCCGAGCAAAAATAAAAACAACTTGCTTGTTTGGGGTGAACCTTCTTTTATTTTTCGAAATAGTTTTCTTTTAGACATCTACATTCCGTCCAACGCTGTTCTAATTTATTGATCCCTTACGAATAATAGAAACTGCCCCAGTCCGCAAAATAGCTATTAGTTGGTGCAATCACCTCCTCGTTTTAATAAAATCTTTGTCCCGCCAGCCATTTCTTCAAATTGGGGAACAAATAGTAGTCCTATGGAGTCAAGTCTGGAGAACAGGGGAGATGTGAAACGAGTTGGAATCCATTTTCCATTAAATTTGCGACCAAAACCGCTGAGGTGTGTGCTGGTGCATTGTCGTGATGGAAAAGGACTTTTTTGCGGTCCAATCGCCGGCGTTTTTCTTGCAGATTGGATTTCAAACGCTCTGACAATGATCAATGATATGCTGTAATAGTTTTACCCTTTTCCAGATAGTCTATGAGGATTATTCCTTGCGAATCCCAAAAGACAGTCGCCATAACCTTTCCGGCCGAAGGAATGGTCTTTGCCTTTTTTGGTGCACGTTCTCCCTTGGCAACCCATTGTTTAGATTGTTATTTGGTCTCAGGAGTATAGTAATGTATCCATGTTTCATCCAAGGTAACGAAACGACGCTTAAAATCCTACGGATTCTTCCTGAACAGCTGCAAACCATCCTTGCAACACTTCACACGATTCCGTTTTTGGTCAAGCGTGAGCAAACACGGAACCCAACTTGCAGATAGCTTTCTCATCTTCAAATGTTTATGCAAAATATTATGTACCCATTCATTCGAGATGCCCACAGCACCAGCAATTCACGCACCTTCGCTCTTCTGTCATCCATCACCATATCATGGATTTCATCAATGATTTCTGGAGTAGTAACCTCCACAAGGCGTCCAGAACGTTCAGCATCACTTGTGCTCATATGGCCACCCCGAAAATTTTGAAACTGCTTATAAACTGATCTAATCTAAGGTGCAGAGTCACCTTAATGTTTATCAAGCTTCTCTTTAGTCTGCTGAGGCGTTTTGCCTTTCATAAAGAAATGTTTAATCATCACACTAAATTCTTTTTCGTCTATTTTCTGACAATCACTCGACTTCCTTGATTCACACGAATACCAAACACCAATAGAAATAGACCAATATGGCTGAAACTTGGTGTGCGTTCTTTCCAAAGATGCTACTAAATACACTTCTGGAAATGGAAAAAAGAACACATTGACACCGGTGTGTCAGACCCACCATACTTGCTCCGGACACTGCGAGAGGGCTGTACAAGCAATGATCACACGCACGGCACAGCGGACACACCAGGAACCGCGGTGTTGGCCGTCGAATGGCGCTAGCTGCGCAGCATTTGTGCACCGCCGCCGTCAGTGTCAGCCAGTTTGCCGTGGCATACAGAGCTCCATCGCAGTCTTCAACAGTGGTAGCATGCCGCGACAGCGTGGACGTGAACCGTATGTGCAGTTGACGGACTTTGAGCGAGGGCGTATAGTGGGCATGCGGGAGGCCGGGTGGACGTACCGCCGAATTGCTCAACACGTGGGGCGTGAGGTCTCCACAGTACATCGATGTTGTCGCCAGTGGTCGGCGGAAGGTGCACGTGCCCGTCGACCTGGGATCGGACCGCAGCGACGCACGGATGCACTCCAAGACCGTAGGATCCTACGCTGTGCCGTAGGGGAGCGCACCGCCACTTCCCAGCAAATTAGGGACACTGTTGCTCCTGGGGTATCGGCGAGGACCATTCGCAACCGTCTCCATGAAGCTGGACTACGGTCCCGCACACCGTTAGGCCGTCTTCCGCTCACGCCCCAACATCGTGCAGCCCGCCTCCAGTGGTGTCACGACAGGCGTGAATGGAGGGACGAATGGAGACGTGTCGTGTTCAGCGATGAGAGTCGCTTCTGCCTTGGTGCCAATGATGGTCGTATGCGTGTTTGGCGCCGTGCAGGTGAGCGCCACAATCAGGACTGCATACGACCGAGGCACAAAGGGCCAACACCCGGCATCATAGTGTGGGGAGCGATCTCCTACACTGGCCGTACACCTCTGGTGATCGTCGAGGGGACACTGAATAGTGCACGGTACATCCAAACCGTTATCGACCCCATCGTTCTACCATTCCTAGACCGGCAAGGGAACTTGTTGTTCCAACAGAACAATGCACGTCCGCATGTATCCCGTGCCACCCAACGTGCTCTAGAAGGTGTAAGTCAACCACCCTGGCCAGCAAGATATCCGGATCTGTCCCCCATTGAGCATGTTTGGGACTGGATGAAGCGTCGTCTCACGCGGTCTGCACGTCCAGCACGAACGCTGGTCCAACTGAGGCGCCAGGTGGAAATGGCATGGCAAGCCGTTCCACAGGACTACATCCAGCATCTCTACGATCGTCTCCATGGGAGAATAGCAGCCTGAATTGCTGTGAAAGGTGGATATACACTGTACTAGTGCCGACATTGTACATGCTCTGTTGCCTGTGTCTATGTGCCTGTGGTTCTGTCAGTGTGACCATGTGATGTATCTGACCATAGGAATGTGTCAATAAAGTTTCCCCTTCCTGGGACAATGAATTCACGGTGTTCTTATTTCAATTTCCAGGAGTGTAGATATGTCCTCCATATGCGCCGGTGGTGCCATCTCTCGGATTTGGCACGGACTTTTCAAACGCCCCTCGTATATGGACAACTGTCAGCTGTGTAATGGACTAACGACAATGAAAACTTGCGCCGGACCTCGACTCGAAGCCGAATTTCCCAGTTATCCCGAACGCTCGCCTTATCATTAGGCTACCCGAGCAAGACTCACGGCCAGATCCGAACTTCCATACGTCGCGATGAGAGCAAAATCCGGGTTCGAGTCCCGGTACGTCAAAAAATTTCATTGTCGTCATTCCATAACAAAGCTGATGGTTGGCTAGATTTGCGACTGCGAATACATTACATGTAACAGTCTCAAGAAGCGAAATAAACAGTGCAATGATGTCCTGGTATACAACACTGTTCGCTGCAGTTTCAAGGAAAATCAGGATTACTATTCGACAGCTCGATATGGCATACCTGTGGCGGAGCCGTTCTAGGCGCTTCAGTCTGGATGATGTCCATAGGTCAATTACGTTTAAGTAGTTCTACGTTCTAGGGGACTGATGACCTCAGATGTTAAGTCCCATAGTGCTCAGAGCCATTTGAACCATCTGAAACATATGACATACCACCCTCCAATTTTCTGACAGTGGAGGGTGTTTTCATGAAAGACATGTCGATTTTCAGTTGAGCAAATTCTTATTTTTTGAGTATTCACGTGACACCAAGTCTTTTCAATGAATAAAACACTGTCCAGTTCTACAATCCCACGGGTGTCTCAAACGAACGAAATCATCTACTGTACGCTACTCATTTATCTTTATCCAGTACCTTCAATTTCTGCACACTAAGATATAAGATGCACGGAATTTTAACTTTTGGACCGCTTTATGAGTACTACCATGCAGAAACTTACGAAATCTCGACATTTCCCACGAAATGAATCTACAACACGTTAGTACTAATAACTGGCGAAATGCAGTTAAAAAACGAAAAGTCGTTTATCTTGAGAAAAAAATACTTGCTTACCAAACAATGAACTGCGAAATTCGTGTAAGCAGGTCACGTTACATCAACGTCTTCCTTTGTTTTTGGTGACACCTGTAGCGTTGTCTTGCGGTGGCTGACCGACCTATTTACAGACATACCTTCATGCTCATAAATTAAGGATAATGCTGATACATGGTGAAACAATGCTGTGGTCGGCAGTTTAAATCAGCTCGGGGCATGACCATGCGGTGAATTTGGCCTGCGGGCGTCGCACGGTGGCGCTGGCAGCAGTCCACATACACAGAGGTCGTTGGTGCATGTCAGAGAACGGTGCAGCAAGTGTGCAGACGTGTTCGGACGTGCTAATGGTGACTGTGTGTTGAAAATGGCTCAAAGAACACATATATGACGTTATGAGAGGTAGAATACCAGGGCGACTGAAGGCTGGGAAACACAGCAGGTCGTAGCATGGGCCCTCCGTGTGCCACAAAGTGTGATCTCAAAATTATGGAAACGATTCCAGCAGACAGGAAACATGTCCAGGAGCTACAGTACGGGACGTCTACAGTGTACAACAAAAAAAGAAGACCGATATCTCACCATCAGTGCCCGCAGACGGCCAGGGAGTAATGCAGGTAGCCTTGCTCGGGACCTTACCACAGCCACTGGAACAGTTGTCTCCAGACACACAGGCTACAGACGACTGAACAGACATGGTTTATTCGCCTGGAGACCTGCAAGGTACATTCCACTGACCCCTGGGCACAGGAGAGCCCATAAAGAACACAGTACATGATCATTCGATCAGTGGTCCCAGGATATGTTCATGGACGAATCCAGGTATAGTCTAAACACTGATTCTCTCCCGGTTTTCATCTGGCGTGAACCAGGAACCAGATACCAAGCCCTTAATGTCCCTGAAAGGGACCTGTATGGAGGTCGTGATTTGATGATAAGGGGTGGGATTATGATTGGTGCACATACGTCGTTTTGCACCAGTATGTCCGCCATTTCAGGAGTGCAGTGGTTCCCACCTTCCTCCTGTGGATGATAACGCATGGCACCACCAAACTGCCATCGTGGAGGAGTACCTTGAAACAGTAGAGATCAGGTGAATGGAGTGGCCTGCCTATTCTGCAGACTTAAACTCCATTGAGCACGTCTGTGATGCTCTCGGTCGCCGTAGCGCTGCACGTCTTCATGCCTCTATGACACTTCAGCAACTCCGACAAGGACTGGTGCAAGAATGGGAGGCTGTACCCCAGCAGCTGTTCGACCACCTGATCCAGAGTACGCCAACCCGTTGTGCGGCCTTTGTATGTATGCATGGTGATCATATCCCATATTGATGTCGGGGGTACTTGCGCAGGAAACAGTGGCGCGTTGTAGCACACGTGTTTTGGGACGATTTTCTCAACATATCAGCAATACCGTGGACTTACAGATCTGTGTAGTGTGTGTTCCCTATATGCCTATGGTATTAGCGCTACTTTTGTGTAGTGCCACGCTGTGCGGCACCACATTCTGCAATTATCCTTATATTTAAGAGCATGAGTGTGTTTATTTTTATGTGCGCCACTTTTCGATCGCACTGTATAACACACAGTCCAGTCACATAAATGCGACCACCTGTCAAAATCCTGAATAACCACCTTTTCCAGCTCGGACCAGACCGAGACGTGCAGAGAGACAGTGAGGTTCTGTAAAGTACCGACAGGGATGTGGAGACATGCCGACCCCAGCACCATGGCCAGCTGAGCTAGTTTTCTCGGATGAGGATCGATGGCGCCAAGAGCCCTATCGAGGTGATCTCACAGATTCACCATTGGGTTTAAATACGAGGATTTTGGCGAGGGGAGTAGGGTTAACGCATCCCAATGATCTTCGAACCAAGCACGTTGCGTTGTCCTGCTGGTAGGTGTCATCATGCTGCGGAAAACGAAACTGCATGTAGCTTTGGATATGATCCCCAAGGATAGATCCATACTTGTGTCGATCATTGTGCCTTCCAGAATGACGAGGTCATCCATGTAATGCCAGCAAAACATTCCTCAAACCGCAACACTCCGACGTTTGTTGCAGGGTGTTTGGTTTCAGGCGTTTCAAGCCGTACATGCCAGTGGTCATCTGTCCCATGGACCATTCATCTGACTGGCCACCTGTCGCCACTCAGTGGACGTCCACTTGCGCTACTGGCGCGAACACTCCAGCCGGCGTCGCCGCTGAACAGTGGTCGGTATGGGTGCGTGAACCAGACGTCTGCTGTGGAGGCTCATATGCAGCAACGTTCGCTGAAGGATGATTAAGGAGACATGGTTGCTTGCCCCTTGCCTCATTGGGGCGGTCAGTTGCTCAACAGTTGCACGTCTGTTCAACCGTACACATCTCTGGAGCCACCCTTCACTCCCGTCATCCACTACCTGTGGTGCACAAACTTATGTCGGCGCCGCTTTTTGATAGCGTCCTGCACTTTAGCCCTGGCAGCACGCGAACAGTTTACAAACTTAGCCGTTTCGGAAATGCATCCACCCCCGGTCCGGTAGCCAATGATTACGCCCTTTTGGACGTGAAATGTTGAGTGCTATTGACAAGGGATTTCAGATCGATTCAGCATTTCTGGACTTCCGGTAGGCTTTGGACACTGTACCACACAAGCGGCTCGCAGTGAAATAGCCTGCTTGTGGAGTATCGTCTCAGTTATGTGACTAGATTTGTGGTTTCCTGTCAGAGAGGTTACACATTTCGTAGTAATTGACGGAAAGTCATCGAGTAAAACAGAAGTTCCCCAGGGTAGTGTTATAGGGTCTTTGCTGTTCCTTATCTGTATAAACGATTTTGGAGACAATATGAGCAGCAGTCTTGGGTTGTTTGCAGATGACGCTCTCGTTTATCGACTAATAAATTCATCAGAACATCAAAACAAACTGCAAAACGATTTAGAAAAAATATCTGAATGGTGGGAAAAGTGTGAGGTCATCCATATGAGCGTTAAAAGGAACTCGTTAAAACTTCGGTTACACGATACATCAGTCTAATCTAATTCAACTAAATACTTAGATATTACAATTACGAACAACTTAAATTGGGAGGACCACATAGAAAAGGTTGTGGGGAAGGCTAATCAAAGACAGTGTTTTATTGGCACGACAATCAGAAGCCGGCCGGGTGGCCGAGCGGTTCTCGGCGCTACAGTCTGGAACCGCTCGACCGCTACGGTCGCACGTTCGAATCCTGCCTCGGGCACGGATGTGTGTGATGTCCTTAGGTTAGTTAGGTTTAAGTAGTTCTGAGTTCTGGGGGACTGATGACCTCCGATGTTAAGTCTCATAGTGCTCAGAGCCATTTGAACCATTTTTGACATTCAGAAAATGTAACAGACCTACTAAGGAGACTGCTTACACTCCGCTTGTCCGTCCTCTTTTAGAATACTGCTACGCGGTGTGCGATCCTTACCATATAGGACTGACGGAAAAAGTTCAAAGAAAGTCAGCACGATTTGTATTATCGCGAAATATGGGAGAGAGTGTCGCAGAAATGATACAGTATTTGGACTGGACATCATTAAAAGAAAGGCGTTTTTCGTAGCGACGATATCTTCTCACGAAATTCCAATCACCAATTTTCCCCTCCGGAAGCGAAAATATTTTGTTGACACCGACCTACATAGGGAGGAACGATCACCACGATTAAATAAGGGAAATCAGAGCTGGTACGGAAAGATATAAGTGTTCATTCTTTCCGCGCGCTATACGAGATTGGAATAATAGAGAATTTTGAAGGGGGTCGATGAACCCCCTGCCAGGCACTTAAAAATGATTTGCAGAGTATCCATGCAGATGTAGATGTAAATGTCAAACCGTATGTGAGTGGTTACTGCACGTTGACGTCGAAAACAGGTAGTAGTCACATTAATGTGACTGGAGCGTGCAGTTGGAGGGTTGTCAACAACCATTTGAATACTGATTTTGGACCGAAACCGGTCATGGTCAAAGAAGTCGTTCTAATGATAAATTGAATTATCTCTATAATAAAATCAACCGCCCAGCTCAACGTTCGTCGTTGACAAGATGTCATTCAGTAGCCTTTCCCACGTACAGTGGCATCAATCCATCGTAAAGCTAAAAGGTACGGCTTAACTACAGCCCTCGCGTGTACGTGACTATGACGAGTGCAGGTAGATCTTAATCTAGTGTTTGTGATGCTGACGACGATGAGAGAGAGAAGGTAAGGGGTAAACTAAGTGCCGGAACATATTTTCTCCGATCGAATAACACCAAGAGGGTCGCCGAGTTTCACGTCCGTACCCGTCAACAGTATCAAATGCTCTCACTCTATGAGACGCCGGCCGCTGTGGCCGGGCGGTTCTAGGCGTTTCAGTCCGGAACCGCGCTGCTGCTACGGTCGCAGGTTCGAATTCTGCGTCGAGCATGAGTGTGTGTGATGTCCTTAGGTTAGTTAGATTTAAGTAGTTCTAAGTCTATGGGACTGATGACCTCAGATATTAAGTCCCATAGTGCTTAGAGCAATTTGAACCATTTGAACTCTATGAGACACTACCGAGAGGAGGTGGAATCCAATCCGGGACACTGGCGCAGTCTGTTCATCAGGAACAGTACACTACCACCGTTCCTCCCTTTATGAAGAAATATATACACTACTGGCCATTAAAACTGCTACACCACGAAGATGACGTGCTACAGACGCGAAATTTAACCAACAGGAAGAAGAGGCTGTGATATGCAAATGATTAGGTCTTCAGAGCATTCACACAAGGTTGGCGCCGGTGGAAACACCTACAATGCTTCCAACCGATTTCTCAAACACAAGCGGCAATTGACCGGCGTTGCCTGGTGAAACGTTGTTGTGATGCCTCGTGTAAGGAGGAGACATGCGTACCATCACGTTTCCGACTTTGATAAAGTTCGGATTGTAGCCTATCGCGTTTGCGGTTTATCGTATCGCGACATTGCTGCCCGTATTGGTCGAGATCCAATGACTGTTAGCAGAATATGGAATCGGTGGGTTTAGAAGGGTAATACGGAACGTCGTGCTGCATCCCAACGGCCTCGTATCACTAGCAGTCGAGATGACAGGCACGTCTCGATCGCTGAGTCAACAGATGGGGACGTTTTCAAGACAAAAATCATCTACACGAACAGTTCGACGACGATGGTGTACTCAACGACGAACCTGGATGCACGAATGACAAAACGTCATTTTTTCGGATGAATCCAGGTTCTGTTTACAGCATTATAATGGTCGCATCCGTGTTTGGCGGCATCGCGGTGGACGCACATTGGAAACGTGTATTCGTCATCCCTATGCTGGCGTATCACCCGGCGTGATGGTATGGGGTGCCTTTCTTACACGTCTCGGTCACCTCTTGTTCGCATTGATGGCACTTCGAACAGTGGACGTTACATTTCAGATGTGTTACGACCCGTGGCTCTACCCTTCATTCGATCCCTGCGAAATCCTACATTTTAGCAGGATAACGCACGACCGCATGTTGCAGGTCCTGTACGGGCCTTTCTGGATACAGAAAATGTTCGACTGCTGCCCTGGCCAGCACATTCTCCAGATCTCTCACCAATTGAAAACGTCTGCTCAATTGTGGACAAGCAACTGGCTCGTCACAATACGTCTGTCATTACTCTTGATGCACTGTGGTGTCGTGTTGAATCTGCATGGGCAGCTGTACCTGTAGACGCCATCCAAGCTCTGTTTGACTCAATGCCCAAACGTATCAAGGCCGTTATTACGGCCAGAGATGGTTGTTCTGGGTACTGATTTATCAGTATCTATGCGTCCAAATTGAGTGAAAATGTAACACATGTCAGTTCTAGTATAATGTATTTGTCCGATGAATACCCGTTGATCATCTGCATTTCCTCTCGGTGTAGCAATTTTAATGGTCGGTAGTGTATGATGAAAATTTCTCCCGCCATCGGCATTCGAACAGCCCACCTGCAACCCGAACGCCGCCACACAAGTACGCCACGACGCCCAAGTGTGGGTTGGCGACCTTGGCTGCGGATATGGCGATAAATAATACTTTGTCTTATTCACAGCCAATATCGTTACATTTAGATGCTTCTTTTGTTTCAAGGAAGTTAAAAAACATAATGGGTGATTACGCCGATCATTAGCAATATTGACGCTCAACGCACGGATTTCAATTCTTCATTAGCGAATCATAATCTTTGTGCTCGTCCGAACTAAGGAAAAGGACACATCTGTGCAAAATGTTAACGGCATAATCGAAATTTCACATATTATGTCTCGAACCCAATTAAAAGGGGAAAATGTTGTGCAGAAAATATAGATAAACGAACTGGAGTAGACACAAGAAAAACTATTCTGAATGAAGTGATATCTAATAAGAATATAACAATGAAAACCATTTCCCACGAACACCAAAATTCGTGCTATGATTGGACAACTAAATATGTAAAACGACATTTCGACTGCACCGGATTTTACTTTGAAGTTTCTCAGATTACCTTTAGGGCAGAGTATTCAGAATAAGACTGTTTTCTACAGTTGATATTCCATTTGACGATACTTCATTTCTAACTATTTCACTTCACTCTTAGAAAAAAAGCAGTTATGTTGCAGTGTTTCACAGTGCTTATGTAAACAGCAATAAATTTTATTGGCCTGAAGAATAAAAAAAAAATACATATTTAATGGAACAAGACAACTCTTTAAGGAGAAAGCGAGAGTTGTCAGCAAACTGTATCAGGAACATACTAGAAGATTTTGAGTTAAACAATACTGTTCGGAATATCTTCGAGGGTATTCAAATGTTAACAGAGACAATAAAAACAATAAAACTATGAAGAAAACGAAGCAGAAACATGTTGGATAGAGATCACTTAACATTAATGAAGATGAGAGACGCCACAGTAACTATAAAAGCGGATACATTTTACACATATTTCAACAGAAGGTGTTTCAAAATTGAGGGCGTAATTTCAGGTATGCGTTCCTCCAAAACACATATTCACTGGAACGTTTTTCTTCCCCTTTACAGAAGATTTTCAAATTGTCAACCCCTGTTTGAACACATGACTTACATCGATGGCTCATGGCCCTGCGAACACGACCCCAAATTCCAGAAGTATTGCATATTTCCTCGCGACCTATTCCGAGGCGTTTCCACGTCAGTATCGGAGACGAACACAAAACATTTTAAATGGCTATTCAAGTACGAATCAATTCAGTCATGACTTTATTGCGATTGTACAACATTGCTTGCCAATTATTAACATAAAAATGATCGCACGCCGCAGACGGGATTTTTTGTCCTGTATACCATGAATCAATAGGACTGAAATCAGGTGATCGTAGTGGCTGAGCAATTGGTCCACTTCTGCGTATCCATCGATCAGGGAACTTTCGATACAGGTACCACTGTAGTGTGCAGGATTGACATCATGGAAGAAATGACTTTGTTCACGAATGATCAATGCAGCGTCTTCAAAAACATGAGATGTGGTGTTTTCCAGGAACTTTATGCCTATACTTCACATGGTTCAAATGGCTCTTAAGCACTATGGGACTTAACATCTGCCGGGCGTTGTAGCCGAGCGGTTCTAGGCGCTTCAGACTGGAACCGCGCGACCACTACGGTCGCAGGTTCGAATCCTGCCTCGGGCATGGATGTCTTTACTGTCCTTAGGTTAGTTAGGTTTAAGTAGTTCTAAGTTCTAGGGGACTAATGACGTCTGGTGTTAAATCCCATAGTACTCAGAGCCATTAGAACTTAACATCTGAGGTCATAAGTCTCCTAAACTTAGAACTACTTAAACCTAACTAACCTAAGGATTTTACACACATCCATGCCCGAGGCAGGATTCGAACCAGTGACCGTAGCAGCAGCGCGGTTGCAGACTGAAGCGCCTAGAAACGCTCGGCCACAGCGGCCGGCTACGTCTATACTGAAAGTCTGTTTACGTGTACATGGGGCCCAGATACCGATTACCAATGATACTGAGCAACGTGTTGAGGGCTCGCACTCGTGGTAGTGCGGTAGCGTTCTCGCTTCCCACGCCCGGGTTCCCGGGTGCGATTCCCGGCGGGGTCAGGGATTTTCTCTGCCTCGTGATGGCTGGGTGTTGTGTGATGTCCTTAGGTTAGTTAGGTTTAAGTAGTTCTAAGTTCTAGGGGACTGATGACCATAGCTGTTAAGTCCCATAGTGCTCAGAGCCATTTTTTGAACGTGTTGAGGGAGAATAGCACTTGGTGGTGAGACGAAACAAATACGTGTGGGTATTCGCACGCGCATGCATGCTGGTTGCGAACTATGCTTCATCTGTGAAAAACATAGGGCAGCAAAATCCGGATTTGTAGAAGTGCCGCAAGAACCACTGGCAGAACATAACTTGTGCAGGATATTACGCTGGTGACAGGGCGTGTACATGCTGCAGATGATGAGGATACAGTTGCTGAAGCCGCCAACAGTCTCCAGACAGCCGTATGAGGAACAGTCACTTAATGTGCTAACTTTCGTACGCTGACAGCAGGGGTCGTACGAGCAAAATCCGGTCTCCTTCTCCGTGTCTGGAATTGTAGATCTTGGTCGTCCCCTCTCCAAACCAGGAATGTACACTTACAAATGCGCACAGACGATGGAGACATTCAAATGTCTTTAGATCTGGACGTCTTTGTTGTGGGTAGCTCTTCTGGAACAAACGACGAGCCATCGAACATGTAAAGCACTCCTGCCAGTTCCTGATCTAAGTACACCCACACAGATATAACCAGAGCGCGGATGCGTTCAGCTTAGGAGTGTCCCACTTGGCCCATTCGGTTGACGAGTTGCTACGTAACTTATTCAAAGTTCTGACGATGGCTTACTGAGAAGTCGAAACCGAACATGATTCTACTGAGGCTGAGGAAGAATTTTGTTAGACGGTGGTCAGGATGTGTATGTCGTTAAACCTCTTTGTATGAATATTAAGATGGTATCTGTTCTTTCGGACATGTCACCATCGGTGACCATGCAGCTCTCTTCGAACGAAAATATAATTAAATCAAGACCCTAAGCTGGCGATAGCCGTTGATATACATTAACGGGGACAGTTGAAAATGTGTGCCTCGCCCGTGAGTCGAACCCGGGATCTCCAGCTTATGGCAGACACTCTGTCCATCTGAGGCACCGAAGGCACAGAGAATAGTGCGACTGTAGGGATTTATCCCTTGCACACTCACCGTGTGACCCACATTCCTGACTTAATGCTCTCAGTGCCTCACATGGATAGAACGTCTGCCATGTAAGCAGGAGATCCCGGGTTCGAGTCCCAGTCGGGGTACACATTTTCAACTGACCCTGTTGATGTATATCAACGCCTGTCGACAGCTTGGGGGTCTTGATTTAATTATCACTTCTTTGAATGAACGTTGACAGATAACAATCTAAACAGTTATTTTGCAGTTTGCTTGCTGACACCACTGTTGTTCCGTTTCAGCAACATGTCTTCATTGTAGTGACGGTTGATTGTTATCTCCGAACTCGATAAACTGGAATACCATACGAAGAGGCTCGTTTTCAGTTTGAATTTTTGGTCCAGGAGAATTGTGCTCTAATAAGAGCTACAATTCAAGAGACAATCTCAATCCCAATTTCATTAGTTGCCTCATAGTAGATAGGGCTAACACAAGGACACGCTAGAAATTAATAAAAGATAATTAAAAAAACAGGCTAAGCGTCCGCGCTTATGTAAGGCGTCGGGTGTGGTCGGATGCCGCAGGCTTACTCTGCCCCAGCAGTCCTGTTCCGTTTTTCTTTTTTCTCTTCTCATCCCCGACCCACGCCTCGTCCGGACACACCTGCGTGCAGACAATAATCCTGCCCCGATCGCGCTCCGGAACATTCCAGTCTCTCTCTGTCTCTGTCTCTCCATCGATCTGTCCCCCTCCTCTGCTTTTCGTAAATAAATGCACACGCACACACACACACACACACACATACATACATAAAATAGAAAAGGACGGAAGAAACTAACGTTCTTCATACAACGCGTGGGAGCAAAACAGTCGTTTAGCCTTTAATTTGCATTTGTAATCTACATATTCACACAATCATATCCTAGTTCTTACTATATGCGTGGGCGAACATTTACGGCTGCCTGACGTTTCAATACTCGTATTTACGATACTAAACGCATCAGTATCTCCCAGCAAGAAGAGAGCTTTGAAATTATTTATTATTTACTCGTTCGTTATCACACAAGCACACAAATAATTCTCAAACTATCAAGTACATAATTCAAGAAGTAGAATAAGAGAAGGAACATCCTCTGATTGTTTGCTGCTACGTAGACTTCCTCCAGCCATTCCAACGCCGCACTTGGACACCTGAGCAAGTCATACAGGCCTCTGTTGATCCCACACACGTCACACTGCCGTGAACTGCATTTTCCACAGTCTTCTTGTAGGCTTCAAACTGTCATCTTCTTCCATCTGCCCACCCCCGTTCTCACTCGGTGCAACATCATTCATAGTTCCGCGCCCGGATTCCGGGTTTCGATTTCCGGCGGGGTCAGGGATTTTCTCTGCCTCGTGATGACTGGGTGTTATGTGATGTCCTTAGGTTAGTTAGGTTTAAGTAGTTCTAAGTTCTAGGGGACTGATGACCTCAGATGTTAAGTACCATAGTGCTTAGAGCCATCTGAACCCATTCATAGTTTTCTAGGAAGTTTGACGCTCGCATATTACAAGTTGGGTCAGTCACAAGATTATCATTTCTACGTTCCGTTGTGTCCCAGTTCTTCTTCCGTTATTTTGTCTCATACCTACTCTTCCACTTCACAGCAGGTAACTGCAATAGTATAGGCAGGTTTAACTACCGTGTCGCTTTCGCCATACTTGTGGCTACACGCCAACGATCCGTATGGGAATGATAACAAAATAAGCGTTCATAAGTCATGGGAAGAGATGTCCGATTAGCAGAGGTGCCGTGTAAGACACCCGCGCGTGTGGCGAACGTGTAGGTAGCAGTCTGTTACTGATAGTTGTGTAGTAAACGTGATAACACATAGGTAGTCCCATAGGCGTCAATTCAGGGCCCAGATCCACACATGTAAATGACAGTATTGGTACTTTATGAACACGATACTAGCGTTATATTAAACTCCAGGACTATTAAATGATTCTCTGAAAATGGAGACCCTAAATATTGGGAGAGCACACAGCATTTAATTCTGTACAACTTAATACTGTGATATTAACAATTGATGTAGCACATGAACAGGATTCAGTAAATAGGGTACAATGCTTCAAATTTTTGGGTGTACATATTAGTAAAACTGGATGAAGCATATCACTGAGCTTGTCAGACAATTAAGATCAACTATTTTTCATCTTCCTGTAATTGCTAGTTTTGGAAAGAAATGAATCAACCTCCTGAAAAAATGGTTTAAATGGCTCTGAGCACTATGCGCCCTAACTTATGAGGTCATCAGTCACCTAGAACTTAGAACTAATTAAACCTAACTAACCTAAGGACGTTACACACATCCATGCCCGAGGCAGGATTCGAACCTGCGACCGTAGCGGTCGCTCGGCTCCAGACTGTAGCGCCTAGAACCGCACGGCCCCTCCGGCGGGCAACCTCCTGACATATTCTGCATATTTTCACTGAATAATGTGTTATGGAATAATTCTACTGGCTAACTCATCAGTAAGAAAGTAAGAAAGTAAGAAAGATTGCACAAAAGCGAGCAAGAAGAATAATATGTGGTGTTGACTCGTGTTTATCATGTAGGTACCTCTTCACGGACTTAGACATTCTAGCTGCACCGTTACAAAACATATATTCGCTAATGAAATTTGTGATAAGTAATCCATCACAATTTAGAAGAATTCTGAGTTCCATACGTGCAACACTAGAGGGAAAAAAATGTTTATTACCCATTATTAATGCTGTCAGTGGCTCAGAAAAGAGTTCAGTGTGCAGCAACAAACATTTTCGATCGTTTGGCCTATAACATAAAATGTCTGACAGGCATCAAATATAAACTAAAACCATTTCTCCGGGACAACTCGAACTCTATTTAAAAACTGACAGCATGTAAGAAAAAGCATGATTAGGTCTAAAAATATAGTTTTCGTTAGTTTTAACATTAATTACGTATAAATATCCTGCAAACTGACTCGTTCCGCATCATTCTGATAAAACAATCGTGCAAAAGATCTATGAATTATGTAACTAGCTAAATAACTAACGATTTAGCCGATATTCAACGGGCGATGACATCCTCTGCAGGCCGCATGGATAGTACGTAGCACATCAGGCACTGGACAAGAATTCGGGACTCCGATGTCAACAGTGTCTAGGGTAGATGTTCAGTAGGACAGAGGATGTTTCTCCACACGTAAGCCGCTGCACAGGACGACCACAAGTGACTGAGGGAAGGACGTTACGTAGCCTCTGCAGAGCCATACGGGACGACTGACGGTGTACAGTGGGTGAGGTCGGCGTCGATTAGAATGTGGGGCTTCAGGAATCCGTTTCAACCATAACTGTTTGGAGACAAACGATCCGTGTAAGCTTCAGAAGCCGAGGGCCGACATAGCATTAAGCCCTTCCATGGACCATGGCTTTTAGCTTCTTATGAGGTGCCGGAGAGTCAGGACTAGAGGAATAACCTGACATCTTTTGCGGATGAACTTGTAACTCATTGTCCCATTCCATGGAAAAAACGTAGGTCTGTGAATCTTGGCGCGCTGTATGAAATCAATACGTGAAGCAGTGGTGAAGTGGTACTACAAAAAGAAATGCGATCCTGTAGGATGTAACGTGCTTTTATTAGCTACAAAGTACCAGCAACCAAATAGTGGCCATGTTGTTGTTGTTGATATTGCGGTCTTCAGTCCTGAGACTGGTTTGATGCAGCTCCCCATGCTACTCTATCCTGTGCTTCTTCATCCCCCAGTACCTACTGCAACCTGCATCCTTCTGAATTTGCGTAATGTATTCATCTCTTGGTCTCCCTCTAGGATTGTTACCCTCCACGACGCCTTCCAATACTAAATTGTTGATCCCTTGATGCCTCAGAATATGTCCTACCAACCGATCCCTTCTTCTAGTCAAGTTGTGCCACAAATATCTCTTCTCCCTAATTCTCCTCATTAGTTATGTGATCTACCCATCTAATCTTCAACATTCTTCAGTAGCACCACATTTCGAAAGCTTCTAGTCTCTTCTTGTCCAAACTATTCATCGTCCATGTTTAATTTCCATACATGGCTACACTCCATACAAATAGTTTCAGAAACGACTTCCTCACACTTAAATCTATACTCGATGTTAACAAATTTCTCTTCTTCAGAAACGCTTTACTTGACATTGCCAGTCTACATTTTATACCCTCTCCACACATCATCAGTTATTTTGCTCCCCAAATAGCAAAACTCATCTGCTACTTTAAATGTCTCATTTCCTAATCTAATTACCTCAGCGTCATCTGATGTAATTCAACTACATTCCATTATCCTCGCTTTGCTTTTCTTGATGTTCATCTTATATCCTCCTTTCAAGACACTGTCCATTCCGTTCAGCTGCTCTGCCAGCTCCTTCGCTGTCTCTGACATAATTACAATGTCATCGGCGAACCTCAAAGTTTTTATTTCTTCTCCATGGATTTCAATTCCTACTCCGAATTTTTCTTCTGTTTCCTTTACTGCTTGCTGAATAAACAGATTGAATAACATCGTGGATAGGCTGCAACCCTGTCTCACTCCCTTCCTGACCTTTGCTTCCCTTTCATGCCACTCGACTCATAACTGCCATCTGGTTTCTGTACAGATCGTAAATAGCCTTTCGCTCCCTGTATGTGACCCCTGCCACCTTCAGAATTTGAAAGAGAGTATTCCAGTCAACATTGTCAAAAGCTTTCTCTAAGTCTACAAATGCTAGAAACGTAGGTTTGCCTTTCCTTAATCCATCTTCTAAGATAAGTCATGAGGTCAGTATTACCTCACGTGTTCCAACATTCCTAGGGTTCATACACCAGCGAAAAAAGTGCAACACCCCCAGGGACTGTTTTCAGTGGCACCGGCGTCTAAAACGTGCATACTGAGGGGCTGCAGTGTAAGAAAAGATCAATGGCGATCAGTTGGCACTCAGCAGTCCTGTCTGTGTCGCCTCCGCTTTGACTCAACAACCAGCAACTGTGAAGAGTTTAGAGGTGAATACTGTTTGGAACACTCATTCTAAGGCACAACCATACTCCATCGACGAGTATGTACTTCTGTAGACAACTACAGCCATTTGTTTGGGAAGCTTGATGCTGTACGTGTTGTTCAACAGGAGCACGTACTCGTCGGCAGAGCACGGTTGTACACTACAGTTTTTGCAAACACTGTTCCCCTCGAAACTCAGTACAGTTATTTTCTGCAGACTCAAAACAGAGTGCTCTCAAAAAGCCCTTTGCGCGCGATCTGATCGACGATGACCGCAACGGATGAATCACTTTGTAAGTAGGATGTTTAGGTTTTTTTTATTGGTAACGCCGCCGCCACGTAGCGCTGTGTATGAAAATCACTGGCTGTGCCGTGTGCA
The DNA here is from genome assembly GCF_023897955.1 of Schistocerca gregaria. Classification (NCBI taxonomy): domain Eukaryota; kingdom Metazoa; phylum Arthropoda; class Insecta; order Orthoptera; family Acrididae; genus Schistocerca; species Schistocerca gregaria. The sequence goes on from NC_064922.1 coordinate 874,471,781, forward strand.
GTCTGTGGCTGGTTTGCATTGTTGTCTGCCATTGTAGTGTTGGGCAGCGGCAGCTGGATGTGAACAGCGCGTAGCGTTGCGCAGTTGGAGGTTAGCCGCCAGCAGTGGTGGACGTGGAGAGAGAGATGGCGGAGTTCGAAATTTGTAAGACTGGATGTCATGAACTGCTATATATATATTATGACTATTAAGGTAAATACATTGTTTGTTCTGTATTAAAATCTTTCATTTGCTAACTATGCCTATCAGTAGTTAGTGCCTTCAGTAGTTTGAATCTTTTATTTAGGTGGCAGTAGTGGCGCTCGCTGTATTGTAGTAGCTTGAGTAGCGAAGATTTTTGTGAGGTAAGTGATTTGTGAAAGGTATAGGTTAATGTTAGTCAGGGCCATTCTTTCGTAGGGATTTTTAAAAGTCAGATTGCGTTGCGCTAAAAAATATTGTGTCAGTTTAAGCACAGTTATGTATAATTTTTCTAAGGGGACGTTTCAACTTGACAGTACAACTCCTCAGGATTCACATATTATACGCAGGTGCCACTGGAGACTGCTCCATTTTTTTCCGATTTTACTTCACACTCAGATTGTATAATCGATTTCGACTTGTTACCAAGTCATAATTTAAATGACCTGTTTAGAAACAAAGGAAAAGGCGGGCAGTAAAATACCGAGGAACTAATTTACAAATCAAACCAACACAGCTATACGTTACGTAATCAAGACATCAACTGAACAGGCAGGATCAGGGGCTCACGATGAAAGCGTCTCTATGTTCTGATTGTTGGACTAAAGGCTACAGTTGCCCGAATATAAAGTGAGGAACTCCTAAATCACAAATATAAGATTAAAATATTAACAATGTACACTTGATTGTGAGGAAATGCACAGCGTGCGGCTGTGACATAGACACCTGAAAAACTTCGGTTCGTGTATGGCGTGGAAGAATATTTGTATAATAGCATCCGCCTATCTTAAGTGCAAGTCAATCTAAGGGAGGCAATGAGAATAATCCCAGTAGCACTTAGCCCTAAAAAGGTAACGTGGCTTCCGATGTCATCGAGTTAGAAGAGCCTTGCGGCAATTAATGGTTGAGTTGAGACAAAGAACAACTCCAATCTTGGCGTTCACCGAGAAGCCATAGAAACTAAACGCCTGAAGCCCAAGCCCCCTATTTAAAACACGTAAATAGCCAGAGGACTTTGGCACAAGAGGGTCTGACATGAGTAAGCTGGCCACGCCAGTTAAAAGATATTTTCAGTTAAGAACACCAGTGCCAAAGGCGCTACGAAATGCGTGAAATATGCTGTGACAGTATCCATGTTTTTTAGTGTAAAAACGGGGCTTCACTCTGTGAAATATGCGTGGAAGAATTCCTTTAACGAACGAATTATGGTTTTAACACTTAAATGAGGAAAGCAACCGCAATTAGAATGATCTCGACCAGTTACCGCGGCAATACGATGTTTTACTCTGCAGCACACTGGTAACGTTCGTTGGAAGCCACTTCAGTATTGATCGTAGGGTCTGGATGTCTGTGTGTAACGTAATTTTCATTATTTCGGGTGAGTGCTGGGATTATATTGTGGATTTCGAAGAGTGCAACTAATTTGCATTGTAAAACATTCACACGGACGAAAAAAATGCAACACCTTCAAGGACAAGATCATTTAACTAACAAGTGAGGTGACAGGTAGTTCGTCATAGTAGTAGTGTATGATAAGAAATTCTGGTCACATGAAATACACGTCTCGGTAAAGGGTGCCCAGACAACCTCATCTGTACTACATACTGTACCCTCCTCTGGCGGCAACTCAGGCGAGTATTCTAGCTTGCAAACGATCATAAAGGTACCAAATGGCATCTTGGGGTAGACTGTCTCAAACATCTTGCGGCTTTTGTTGCAATTCGGCAAGGTTTTTTGCAGGTGCTAGAGAATTTGTAAAATATCTCTTCATCTTGTCCATATGTGTTCAACTGGCGAGAAGTCGGGCGATCTAACTGCGCACGGCAGTAGGACACCACGAAGAGCACATTGCGCCGTACCAACCGTGTGTGTCCTGCTGAAAAAGAACATTACCTTCCTGTCGAAGAAATGGCAGTAGCAGAGGTATAACAACGAGTGCAATGTAGCGGGCACTGGTTACTTTACTCTGCAGAAACACCAAGTTGTAACTGTTGGCCTCGTACGCCATGAGGCCAGGGGTGGGACCTGTGAACCGTGCGCAGATGCAGTCCAGAAGCTCACCAGGTCTATGCCATGAAGGTAACGTCCATCACTTGCTACAGACTGAACCAACCCTCCTCACTGAAGACCACACAGCGCCATTCGACTCTCCAGTCAACTCTTTTCACGACAGCAGAATAGCGATGCTAGCTGTGTCGCGGTCTTCGTGGTATCCTAGCCAGAAGCACATGTGACCTTAATGCTGCTACAAGCACGCGGTTCACAATAGCCCCCGATGACAGATTTATTTATTCCATTAGCAGTACAGAATAGCCGTCAGCCTTGGAATGTAAGGTGGGTCGAGTGCTTCTAAATCTTACTATTAGAATCCTATTGTTCTTCTTCTTTATTCGTGTCAGAGGTACACTAAAATGAACACATATACAATACATACAAAGAAAACTATACAGTATTCACCCAGAATTGGGCAACTTTGATAGCATTTGGTGGTGCAAACGTTAAGTCTTCCATGATACAGCTGGTTGGGTGTGTGTTACATTTGAAGATATGCCGGGTAGCCACAGCTGATCCTTCTGAGCGCTGTGAGGCTGTTAGGAAACTCTTCCTGGACTTCAGTCTTGGCTTGGCAGGTTGATGTCCAAAGAGTGGATCTGAGGTCACTGTATTTGATTTATGCCACTAGATGTTAGCGGCGACCTCTCTTCTGATGTCACATACATTGAACTTTGTCCTTGGGGGTTGGCCTTAGGCAGCCTGTAACAATCCTACAGCTGTCATTTAAGGGTACATCAACCTGCTTTACATGTACTGAATTGTATCACACTGGGCTAGCATACCCTCCTGCAGAATAACATAAGGCAAGAGCTGTTGTTCTTAATGTTTGTAGATGTGTACCCTAATTCGATCCCGCCAGTTTCCGAAGAAGGCAGTTTCTGGAAGATATGGTATTGATACACAATTGTTAATGCTTTTTTTTTTAGATATAAACAACATGTTCGTGAATTTCGTCGCTAGATTATGTTCAGTCGGCCAACATTGCTTCGGTCTTAACGTGCGTCTGTAGACGCCGACGTCCAGAACCTGTGGGAAAGTTCCACAGACCACTGTTTGAAACAGACACGCCACCGTTATATGTGCCCCAACACGTGCAGCAACCAGTCGAATGGGGTCGCATTGCAAGCCTGGGGGAAGCTGCGCGGAAGCAGCGACGAATTGCTGCATGTGTTGTGCATTGTCTATGGTCTGTGGAACATTCCCACACCTGTACACCTGCTTCTGGACGGCCGCGTGGTACAGAACGGCAACAATGGAAAATTGTACTGAAATGCAGGAGCATCTCCAGCGAATTGACGCATGGTGCACGGAATGGCAATTGAATCTCAATGTAGACAAGTGTAATGTGATGCGAATACATAGAAAAATAGGTCCCTTATCATTTAGCTACAAAATAGCAGGTCAGCAACTGGAAGCAGTTAATTCCATAAATTATCTGGGAGTACGCATTAGGAGTGATTTAAAATGGAATGATCATATAAAGTTGATCGTTGGTAAAGCAGATGCCAGACTGAGATTCATTGGAAGAATCCTAAGGAAATGCAATGCGACAACAAAGGAAGTAGGTTACAGTATGCTTGTTCGCCCACTGCTTGAATACTGCTCAGCAGTGTGAGATCCGCACCAGATAGGATTGATAGAAGAGATAGAGAAGATCCAACGGAGAGCAGCGTGCTTCGTTACAGGATCATTTAGTAATCGCGAAAGCGTTACGGAGATGATAGATAAACTCCAGTGGAAGACTCTGCAGGAGAGACGCTCAGTAGCTCGATACGGGCTTTTGTTAAAGCTCAAGCAGTATATTGCTCCCTCCTACGTATATCACGCGAAGAGACCATGAGGATAAAATCAGAGAGATTGGAGCCCACACAGAAGCATACCGACAATCTTTCTTTCCACGTACAATACGAGACTGGAATAGAAGGGAGAACCGATAGAGGTACTCAGGGTACCCTCCACCACACACCGTCAGGTGGCTTGCGGAGTATGGATGTATATGTAGATGTAGATGTAGATTGTAAGAGCAGCGGTGGACGATCGAGCATCATCCAGAGAAGAAATTCAGGCACATATTGCACCTTGGGAACTGTCTTCCTGCAGCAGGATTTAGATCACGCGTGCGTCTGGCCAGGCTGCCATAACACCATGACAAGGCCAAGCATGTCTACACTGGTGTCGTGGAAGAGTCGACTGGAGACAGGAACGGGGCTCTGACGTCACCAGCGCGGAGAGTAGGTTCTCTCTGTACGCGAGTGATAGACATACACGTGTGTGATGTGAGCTTGGTGAGCTGCCTATTTCAAACTGATTTCGCCAAGGACATATACTCTCATCCTCATAAATTAAGGATAATGCTGATACACGGTGAAACAACGCTATGTTGAGAGGTTTACGGGTTTAAATTATCTGGAGGTATGACCATGCGGTGCATTTCAGCTGCACTCGTCGCACAGTGGCACGGGCAGCAGTCCACATACGCAGAGGTGTGTTGGTGCATGTCAGAGTACGGTGCAGCAAGTGTGCAGACGTTTTCAGACGTGCTAATGGTGACTGTGGGTTGAAAATGGCTCAAAGAACACATATTGATGACGTTATGAGGGGTAGAATACTAGGGCGACTGGAGCATGGTCAAGCACAGCAGGTCGTAGAAGTGCCCTCCGTGTGCCACAAAGTGTGATCCCACGATTATGGCAACGGTTCCAGCAGACAGGAAACGTGTCCAGGCGCCACGTTACGTCCACAGTGTACAACAGGAACACTGGTATCTCACCATCAGTGCCCGCAGACCGCCACAGAGTACTGCAGGTAGCCTTGCTCAGGACCTTACCACAGCCACTGGAACAGTTGTCTCCAGACACACAGCCTACAATGCGACCCCATTCGACTGGTTGCTGCACGTGTTGGGGCACATAAAACGGTGGCGTGTCACTGTTTCAAACAGTGGTCTGTGGAACATTCCCACAGGTTCTGGACGTCGGCGTGTACATTGTTTATTCGCCTGGAGATCTGCAAGGAGCATTCCACTGACCCCTGGTCACAGGAGAGCCCGTAAAGCCTGGTGTTAAGAGCACAGAACATGGTTATTGGAACAGTAGTCCCAGGTTATGTACACGGACGAGTCCAGGTATAGTATGAACAGTGATTCTCGCCGGGTTCTCATTTGACGTGAACCAGGAACCGGATACCAACCCCTTAATGTCCTTGAAAGGGACCTGTATGGAGGTCGCGGTTCGATGGTGTGGGGTGCGATTATGATTGGTGCACGTACACTCCTACATGTCTTTGACAGAGGAACTGGAACAGGTCACGTGTTTCGGAATGTCATTTTGCCCGGTATGTCCGCCTTTTCAGGCTCGCAGTGGGTCCCACCTGCCTCCTGAGGGATGATATCGCACGGCTCCACCGAGCTGCCATCATGGAGTACCTTGAAACAGAAGATATCACACGAATGGAGTGGCCTGCCTGTTCTCTAGACCTAAACCCCATCGAGCACGTCGGGGATGCTCTCGGTCGACGTATCGCTGCACGTCTTCAAACCCCCACGACACTTCAGGAGCTCCGACAGGCACTGGTGCAAGAATGGGAGGTTATACCCCAGCAGCTGCTCGACCACCTGATCCAGAGTATGTCAACCCGTTGTGCGACCTGTGTACGTAGTGATCATATCCCAAATTGATGTCGGGGTACATGCGCAGGAAACAGTGGCGGTTTGTAGCACAAGTGGTTCAGGACGGTTTTCTCAACTTATGACCAACACCATGGACTTGCAGATCTGTGTCTGTGTTTTCCCTATGTGCTTATGCCATTAGCGGCAGTTTTGTGTAGTGCCACGTTGTGTGGCACCACATTCTGCAATTTATCTTCAATTTATGAGCATGAGTGTAGATACCATCTCACGCTTCATAGTGTGCTGTCATCAGCTATACTCGCTGCCACGTTTGGTGTTTCTGTGGGATAAAGTGAACGGCGACTGCCGCGTTGCACATGCTGTTACCCTCATACTACTGCCACTTCTTCAACAGGGAAGCTACGTGCTTGCTCAGCAGGACAAGGCACACCCACACACGACTGCTGTGACGCAGCGCGCTCTTCGTGGTGTACAACGGCCCTAGTCAGTTAGAGTGCCATGCTAGATTTATCGCCAGTTGAAAACGTACGGAACATCATGAACTGGGCACTTCCTCCATTCTCCAGAGCCTGCAAGAAGCGTTACCGAATTACAACAAAAGGTGCAATATACTTGGGAGCATCTATCTCTGGATGTCATTCGCACTTTAATGTTCGTTTGCTTTCACGAATACCCGTCTGTGTCATGACTGGAGGGGTGTACACTGCATATTAATGCGACTGTTTGGGCACCGTTTGCTGTGACATGTGTCTTCCATTCGACTGAAATTTCTATCGTATACTCCAACAACGATGAATTATCTTTCGCATCACTTGTCCATAGAATGACATTGTCTTAGAGGCTGTTGCATTTTTTTCCGGTGGTCTATACAGGGTGGTCCATTGATAGTGATCGGGCCAAATGGCTCACGAAATAAGCGTCAAACGAAAAAACTACAAAGAACGAACTCGTCTAGCTTGAAGGGGAAAACCTCTTGGCGCTATGGTTGGTCCGCTAGATGGCGCTGCCATAGGTCAAACGGATATCAACTGCGTTTTTTTAAAATAGGAACCCCCATTTTTTATTACATATTCGTGTAGTACGTAAAGAAATATGAATGTTTTAATTGGGCCACTTTTTTCGCTTTGTGATAGATGGCGCTGTAGTAGTCACAAACGTATAAGAACACGTAACCCTACCCCCATGAACCATGGACCTTGCTGTTGGTGGGGAGGCTTGCGTGGCTCAGCGATACAGATGGCCGTCCCGTAGGTGCAACCACAACGGAGGGGTATCTGTTGAGAGGCCAGACAAACGTGTGGTTCCTGAAGAGGGGCAGCAGCCATTTCAGTAGTTGCAGGGGCAACAGTCTGGATGATTGACTGATCTGGCATCGCAACACTAAACAAAACGGCCTTACTGTGCTGGTACTGCGAACTGCTGAAAGCAAGGGGAAACTACAGCCGTAATTTTTCCCGAGGGCATGCAGCTTTACTGTATGGTTAAATGATGATGGCGTCCTCTTGGGTAAAATATTCCGGAGGTAAAATAGTCCTCCATTCAGATCTCCGGGCGGGGACTACTCAAGAGGACGTCGTTATCAGGAGAAAGAAAACTGGCGTTCTACGGATCGGAGCGTGGAATGTCAGATCCCTTAATCGGGCAGGTAGGTTAGAAAATTCAAAAACGGAAATGGATAGGTTGAAGTTAGATATAGTGGGAATTAGTGAAGCTCGGTGGCAGGAGGAACAAGACTTTTGGTCAGGCGAATACAGGGTTATAAACACAAAGTCAAACAGGGGTAATGCAGCAGTAGGTTTAATAATGAATAAAAAAAATAGGAATGCGGGTAAGCTACTACAAACAGCATAGTGAACGCATTATTGTGGCCAAGATAGACACGAAGCCCACATCTACTACAGCAGTACAAGTTTATATGCCAACTAGCTCTGCAGATGACGAAGAAATTGAAGAAATGTATGACCAAATAAAAGAAATTATTCAGATAGTTAAGGGAGATGAAAATTTAATAGTCATGGATGACTGGAATTCAAGTGTAGGAAAAGGGAGAGAAGGAAACATAGTAAGTGAATATGGACTGGGGCAAAGAAATGAAAAAGGAAGCCGCCTGGTAGAACTTTGCACAGAGCACAACTTAATAATAGGTCATACTTGGTTCAAGAATCGTAAAAGAAGGCTGTATACATGGAAGAAGCCTGGTGATACTAAAAGGTATCAGATAGATTATATAATGGTAAGACAGAGATTTAGGAACCAGGTTGTAAATTGTAAGTCATTTCCAGGGGCAGATGTGAACTCTGACCACAATCTACTGGTTATCAACTGTAGATTAAAACTGAAGAAACTGCAAAAAGGTGGGAATTTAAGGAGATGGGACCTGGATAAAGGGTAAGATAGATACTGCCTACAGGCAAAATTAAAGAGATACCTTTGGAGAAAAGAGAGCCACTTGTATGAATATCAAGAGCTCAGATGGAAACCCAGTTCTAAGAAAAGAAGGGAAAGCAGAAAGGTGGAAGGAGTATATAGAGGGTCTATACAAGGCCGATGTACTTGAGGACAATATTATGGAAATGGAAGAGGATGTAGATGAAGATGAAATGGGAGATACGATACTGCGTCAAGAGTTTGGCAGAGTACTGAAAGACCTGAGTCGAAACAAGGCCCTGGGAGTAGACAACATTTCATTGGAACTACAAAACTCTACCATCTGGTGAGCAAGATGAATGAGACAGGCAAAAAAAGCTCAGACTTCAAGAAGAATCTAATAATTCCAATCCCAAAGAAAGCAGGTGTTGGCAGATGTGAAAATTACCGAACTATCAGTTTAATAAGTCACGGCTGCAAAATACTAACGCGAATTCTTTACAGACGAATGGAAAAACTGGTAGAAGCCTACCTCGACGAAGATCAGTTTGGATGCCGCAGAAATGTTGGAACACGTGAGGCCATACTGACCCTACGACGTATCTTAGAAAATAGATTAAGGAAAGGCAAACCTACATTTCTAGCATTTGTAGACTTAGAGATAGCTTTTGACAATGTTGACTGGAATACTCTCTTTCAAATTCTGAAGGTGGCAGGGGTAAAATACAGGGAGCGAAAGGCTGTTAACAATTTGTACAGAAACCAGATGCCAGTTATAAGAGTCGACGGGCATGAAAGGGAAGCAGAGGTCAGGAAGGGAGTGAGACAGGGTTGCAGCCTATCCACGATGTTATTCAATCTGTATATTCAGCAAGCAGTAAAAGAAACAAAAGAAAAATTCGGAGTAGGTATTAAAATTCATGGAGAAGAAATAAAAACTTTAGGTTCGCCGATGACATTGTAATTCTGTCAGAGACAGCAAAGGACTTGGAAGAGCAGTTGAACGGAATGGGCAGTGTCTTGAAAGGAGGATATAAGATGAACATCAACAAAAGCAAAACGAGAATAATGGAATGTAGTCAAATTAAATAGGGTGATGCTGAGGGAATTACATTAGGAAATGAGACACTTAAAGTAGTAAAGGAGTTTTACTATTTAGGGAACAAAATAACGGATGATGGTCGAAGTAGAGAGGATATAACATGTAGACTGGCAATGGAAAGGAAAGCGTTTCTGAAGAAGAGAAATTTGCTAACATCGATTATAGATTTAAGTGTCAGGAAGTCGTTTCTAAAAGTATTTGTATGGAGTGTAGCCATGTATGGATGTGAAACATGGATGATAAATAGTTTGGACAAGAAGAGAATAGAAGCTTTCGAAATGTGGAGCTACAAAAGAATGCTGAAGATTAGATGGGTAGATCACATAACTAATGAGGAGGTATTGAATAGAATTGGGGAGAAGAGGAGTTTGTGGCACAACTTGACAAGAAGAAGGGACCGGTTTGTAGGACATGTTCTGAGGCATCAAGTGATCACAAATTTAGCATTGGAGGGCAGTGTGGAGGGTAAAAATCGTAGAGGGAGACCAAGAGATGAATACACTAAGGAAGTTCAGAAGGATGTAGGTTGCAGTAGGTACTGGGAGATGAAGAAACTTGCACAGGATAGGGTAGCATGGAGAGCTGCATCAAACTAGTCTCAGGACTGAAGACCGCAACAACAATACAGTGCTGTCTTGCAGAGTAACCAGGGGCTGCATGAAATACCACAATTTGGCTGCCGAAATCATCACCGAACCCCCGCCGCGTTTCAGTCTTGGGATGTAACTTCGCACAGAAATTGAAAAGAGTGTAAAATAAGACTCATCCGAACAAATGACAGTATTCGATTGCTCCACAGTCCAGGTTTTATGGCTTCAGCACCACGTTTTCCTGTTACGGGCGTTTGCTTTGGTATTCCAGCTCACCCTGCTATTCCCTGCTTCTGGTACTTCGTTGAATTAAACCGCAGATGCGGTCCTGCGCCGTGCCAGTGCATTCCGTGTTTTCGCTGCGCCGCTGATGACCTCGCCATGTAGGTTGCAGTAAGTACTGTGAGTTGAAGAAGCTTGCACAGGATAGAGTAGCATGGAGAGCTGCATCAAACCAGTCTCAGGACTGAAGACGACAACAACAACAACAACAACGTCACGTAACATTCAGCGAGTGAGGACGGTATTTGCTTTCTGATACATTACCCGTGTTAAAATGGATCGTTTACCAATTACGGAAAGGGTGATATCGTGTTGTTGTGTGGCTTTTGTGATCAAAATGCCCAATTGGCGTGTGTTGTGTATTCTGTTCGGTATCCTGGACGACATGGCCAAAGTGTCCGGACCGTTTTCCGGATAGTTACGTTATTTAAGGAAACAGGACGTGTTCAGCCACATGTGAAACGTCAACTACGACCTGCAACAAATGATGATGCCCAAGTAGGTGTTTTAGGTGCTGTCGCGGCTAATCTGCACATCAGTAGGAGACAAACTGTGCGAGAATCGGGAATTTCAAAAACGTCGGTGTTGAGAATGCTACATCAACATCGATTGCACCCGTACCATATTTCTATGTACCAGAAATTGCATCGCGACGACTACCAACGTTATGTACAGTTCTGCCACTGGGCACAAGAGAAATTACGGGACGATGACAGATTTTTTGCACGCGTTCTATTTAGCGACTAAGCGTCATTCACCAACAGCGGTAACGTAAACCGGTATAATATGCACTATTGGGCAACGGAAAATCCACGATGGCTGCAACAAGTGGAACATCAGCGACCTTGGTGGGTTGATGTACGGTGCCGCATTATGGGAGGAAGGATAACTGGCCCTCATTTTATCGATGGCAATCTAAGTGGTGCAACGTACGATGATTTGCTACGTAATGTTCTACCGATGTTACTACAAGATGTTTCACTGCATGACAGAATGGCGATGTACTTCCAACATGATGGATGTCCGGCACATAGCCCGCGTGCGGTTGAAGCGGCATTGAATAGCATATTTCATGACAGGTGGCTTGGTCGTCGAAGCACCATACCATGGCCCGCACAATTCATCGGATAAGACGTCCCCGGATTTCTTTATTTGGGAAAAGTTGAACGATATTTGCTATCGTGATTCACCGACAACGCCTGACAACACGCGCCAGCGCATTGATAATGCAAGTGCGAACATTACGGAACGCGAACTACTCGCTGTTGAGAGGAATGGCGTTACACCTATTACCAAATGCATTGAGGTTGACGGACGTCATTTTGAGCATTTATTGCATTAATGTGGTATTTATAGGTAATAACACTGTAACAGCATGCGTTCTCAGAAATGATAAGTTCACAAAGATACATGAATCACATTGGAACAACCGAAATAAAATGTTGAAACGTACCTACTTTCTGTATTTTAATTTAAAAAACCTACCCGTTACCAACTGTTCGTCATGACAAAACTCTACCATCTGGTGAGCAAGACGTATGAGACAGGCGAAAAAAGCTCAGACTTCAAGAAGAATCTAATAATTCCAATCCCAAAGAAAGCACGTGTTGGCAGATGTGAAAATTACCGAACTATCAGTTTAATAAGTCACGGCTGCAAAATACTAACGCGAATTCTTTACAGACGAATGGAAAAACTGGTAGAAGCCTACCTCGACGAAGATCAGTTTGGATGCCGCAGAAATGTTGGAACACGTGAGGCCATACTGACCCTACGACGTATCTTAGAAAATAGATTAAGGAAAGGCAAACCTACATTTCTAGCATTTGTAGACTTAGAGATAGCTTTTGACAATGTTGACTGGAATACTCTCTTTCAAATTCTGAAGGTGGCAGGGGTAAAATACAGGGAGCGAAAGGCTGTTAACAATTTGTACAGAAACCAGATGCCAGTTATAAGAGTCGACGGGCATGAAAGGGAAGCAGAGGTCAGGAAGGGAGTGAGACAGGGTTGCAGCCTATCCACGATGTTATTCAATCTGTATATTCAGCAAGCAGTAAAAGAAACAAAAGAAAAATTCGGAGTAGGTATTAAAATTCATGGAGAGGAAATAAAAACTTTAGGTTCGCCGATGACATTGTAATTCTGTCAGAGACAGCAAAGGACTTGGAAGAGCAGTTGAACGGAATGGGCAGTGTCTTGAAATGAGGATATAAGATGAACATCAACAAAAGCAAAACGAGAATAATGGAATGTAGTCAAATTAAATAGGGTGATGTTGAGGGAATTACATTAGGAAATGAGACACTTAAAGTAGTAAAGGAGTTTTACTATTTAGGGAGCAAAATAACGGATGATGGCCGAAGTAGAGAGGATATAACATGTAGACTGGCAATGGAAAGGAAAGCGTTTCTGAAGAAGAGAAATTTGTTAACATCGAGTATAGATTTAAGTGTCAGGAAGTCGTTTCTGAAAGTATTTGTATTGAGTGTAACCATGTATGGATGTGAAACATGGATGATAAGTAGTTTGGACAAGAAGAGAATAGAAGCTTTCGAAATGTGGTGCTACAGAAGAATGCTGGAGATTAGATGGGTAGATCACATAACTAAAGAGGAGGTATTGAATAGAATTGGGGAGGAGTTTGTGGCACAACTTGACTAAAAGAAAGGATCGGTTGGTAGGACATGTTTTGAGGCATCAAGGGATTACAAATTTAGCATTCGAGGGCAGCGTGGAGGGTAAAAATCGTAGAGAGAGACCAAGAGATGAATACACTAAGCAGGTTCAGAAGGATGTAGGTTGCAGTAAGTACTGTGAGATGAAGAAGCTTGAGAGAGCTGCATCAAACCAGTCTCAGGACTGAAGACCACAACAACAACAATACACGAAAATGTAGTCAAAAATGGGGGTTCCTATTTAAAACTCTCAGTTGATATCCGTTTGACCTGTGGCAGCGCCATATAGCGGTCCAACCATAACGCCATCTGGTTTCCCCGTTCAAGCTAGACTAGTTTCGTTCTTTGTAGTTTTTTCTTTTGACGCTTATTTCGTGAGATATTTGTCCCGGTCACTATCAATGGATCACCATGTATATTATTAAAGACGGAGAGTCGTATGTTTTGTACTACGGAAAACGGTAAGAAAGCTATGGAGAAAGTGAATTTCAAATGTTTTGGAACAATGACGTTTAAAACTAGGTTAACGACCATTTACGAAACTCTGCTACAGTCCATTTGGTGCGCTGCAGGAGTTCCCTGTCGGTCGTGTGCCGAATGACCTTAGAAGACGCCGAGCCAGACCGCTGATAGAGCCCACGATAATGAGTTCCGTCTCGGCAGCATTCCGCGGCGACCACGCACCGCCCCACTGGAGCACACTGCTCTTCTTTTTCTGCCGGCTCGCTGCCTGCCTTTGTGTTTCACTGCCCGCTGCTCCTCAAGCGGCTGCGACCACCCAACGGCGAGAGTGGTAGTCAAGTACCCCGGCGTAAGTGCGCCAGGAACCAAGGATTCCTGTCTTCTCTCTCAGCTACCGCCGTTTCATATCTAGTCACTATTCCTTATGATGACATTCCTAACGATTACACTACGAGGGGGGACCCAAAAGTAACCGGAATCGTAATGCGCACATCGTGTACTTGTAGTAGCAGGTTGCGCCGCCAGACGGTTGTAGTAGGAGCTCTGCTGAGTCATTCTGCCACGCGGCGTCACCCAAACAGTGAGAAGTTTGGTATCTTTGGCAATTCTTTGACTGTGCGTACAGTGCAGACGTGACAAGAGGAATTGGCTAGTTCTTGCGAACAACGTGCGGCAGTGAAGTTTTGTTTCTTGCTCGGCAAGAACGCAGCAAAAACTGTTGCGATGATTCAGACAGACTACAAAGACCGTGCTCTTAGAAAAACGCAAGTGTACGAATGGTTTTCTCGGTTTAAAATGGGAGAAATGGTGGTTGAAGATCAGCCCCGTTACGGTCGACCTTCAACTGCTCGAAGCGAAGACAACAATCGACAAAATCCGTGATCTCACCAGTGAAGATCGATGCAAGATAATCGACCAACTCGAGAACTTGTCCGTGTTGTCCTGCAGCTCAATTCGGCGCATCTTGACCATCGATTTGGGGGTGCGAAAAGTGGCAGCAAAATTCTCACCGAAGCTTCTTACCGGAGATCAAAGGGATCGTCGCGTTAAAGATGATCCACATTTTTTTCAACAAAATCATTACAGGTGATGAGTCATGGTGCTGTGGGTACGATCCAGAAAGTGGTGGTTAGTGTTTAACGTCCCGTCGACAACGAGGTCATTAGAGACGGAGCGCAAGCTCGGGTTAGGGAAGGATTGGGAAGGAAATCGGCCGTGCCCTTTTTCGAAGGAACCATCCCGGCATTTGCCTGAAACGATTTAGGGAAATCACGGAAAACCTAAATCAGGATGGCCGGAGACGGGATTGAACCGTCGTCCTCCCGAATGCGAGTCCAGTGTGCTAACCACTGCGCCACCTCGCTCGGTGATCCAGAAAGTAAACAACAGTAATCACAATGGAAGTCACCTGGCTCACCTCGACCAAAAAAAAGCTCGACAAGCGAAATCGAATGTGAAAACGATGTTGATCTTCTTTTTGACATCAAAGGGATCGCACACTCTGAATCTGTCCCTGAAAACCAGACAGTAAACCAACTATTCTATTTGGAGGTCATGAAATGGCTTCGCAGAAGTTTGTCGCGAAAACTTTCGGTTTTGTGGGATTCTGGCGTGTGGTTCCTGCATCACGACAACGCTCCCGCACACACGGCTCTCAGCGTTCGTCAGTGTTTGGCCTCAACGAAGACGACTACCTTGACCCACGCGCCCTATTCGCCGGATTTAGCACCCTCGGACTTCTTCCTATTCCCGAGGATGAAAAGTGACTTGAGACGGAAGCGTTTCGCGGATGTGGAAGACGTAAAACGCAATGTTATGAAAGTGCTAGCAGGTATCAAATAGGACGAATTTAAATGGTGCTTCGAACACTGGAATGAACGTTTGGACAAGTGTATTAATGCTAATGGAGAGTACTTCGAAGGATATTAAGGTTGTACTTGATAACAATAAAGTATATGCTTTGTAGAAAGAAATTCCGGTTATTTTTGGGCCCTCCCTCATATACTTATTTTTTTGTTGGTCCTATTACTGCTCTAACAATGAATTAAGTTCGGCTACTGTGTGTCGCAGAATTATCCTTTTTGCTAGCCCACACTTATGAAGAATGCCTCGTACAGCGCATACTCGGGCATGTCTGGCGAAGTGTGCAGGTCACATACATTTATTCGAAAACTGGACGCCCTAAAACACTAATCATCATCGAAAACTGGAATTTAATATCAGATGTTGAGGATTATAGACCATTATTGTTAACGTCGGTCTATTCCAAGATTCTAAATGATATTGTGAGATTGAACAGTATGACGACCATGGAGGAAAGGACCTCTCTCTAAAACAAGCGGCACGGATTGAAGAAAACCACTCCCATGCAACACGGCTTGCTTTATTGGTACACAATATCTCGCGAATGGTGGATGACGTTAAACAGGTGCACTCCGCCTTCGCGCAGTTCTGAGAGGCATTCGATAATGTACCACACTTTCGACTAATAAATAAAATGTGATCATCTGGTGCACCTCCAAAGGTATTTACAGTGCCTGACCCACCACAGGTGGGTATGTACTTGAGTAGATTTCCTATTATCTGTGACAGTGTTCTTAGCACGCTTAATAGGATCTACGCTGAAGCGCCAAAGAAACTAGTATAGACACGCGTATTCCAATACAGAAACACGTAACCAGGTAGAATACGGCGCTGCAGTCAGTGACGCCTATATAAGACAACAAGTGTCTGGCGCAGTTTTTAAGTCGCTCACTGCTGCTATAATGGCAGCTCATCAAAATGTGAGTTTGAACGTGTTGTTATAATCGACGCACGAGCAACGGGACACAGCATCTCCGTGGTAGCAATGAAGCGGGGATTTTCCCCTGCGACCATTTCACGAGTGTACTGTAATATCAGGAATCCGGTAAAATATCATAACTCCGACATTGCTGCGGCCGGAAAAAGATACTGTAAGAACGAGACCAACGACGGCTGAAGAGAATCGTTCAACGTGACAAAAGTGCAACCCTTCCTCACATTACTGCAGATTTCAATGATGGGCCATCAACAAGTGTCAGCGTGCGAACCATTCAACGAAACTTCATCGATATGGGCTTACGGAGCCGAAGGGCCACCCGTGTACCCTTGATGACTGCACGACACAAAGCTTTACGCCTCGCCTGGGCCCGTCAACACCGACATTGCACTGTTGATGACTGGAAACATGTTGCCTGATCTGACGAGTCTCGCTTCAAATTGTATCGAGCAGATGGACGTGTACCGGTATGCAGGCAACCTCATGAATCCATTGACCCTCCATGTCAGCAGGGTACTGTTCAAGCTGCTGCAGGCTCTACAATGGTGTGGTGCGTGTGCAGTAGAGTGATATGGGACCCCTGACACGTCTAGATACGACTCTGACAAGTGACACTTACATAAGCATCCTGTCTGATCACCTGCACCCATTCATGTCCATTGTGCATTCCGACGGACTTGGGCGATTCCAGAAGGACCATGCGACACCGCACAAGTCCAGAATTGCTAGAAAGTGGCTTCAGGAACACCCTTCTCAGTTTGAACACTTCCGCTGGTCACCAAACTCCGCAGACATGAACATTATTGAGGATATCTGGGATGCCTTGCAACGTGCTGTTCAGAAAATATTTCCACACCGTCGTACTCTTACGTATTTATGGACAGCCCTGCAGGATTCGTAGTGTCGTTTCCCTCCATCATTACTTCAGACATTAGTCGAGTCCAAACCACGTCATGTTGCGGCACTTCTGCGTGCTCGCGGCGGTCCTACACGATATTAGGCAGGTGTACCAGTTTCTTTGGCCCTTCAGTGTTAAGGGACGTGAAGAGTGGCAGATGTTGAGTGATCACTGTGAAAGACACGAAGAGAAAATGGTTAAAATGGCTCTAAGCACTATGGTACTTAAGATCTGAAGTCATCAGTCCCCTAGACTTAGAACTACTTAAACCTGACTAACCTAAGGACATCACACACATCCATGCCCCAGGCAGGATCCGAACCTGTGACCGTAGCAGCCGCGTGGTTCCGGACTGAAGCACCTAGAACCGCTCGGTCACAGCGGCCGGCAAGGACACGAAGAGAGCCAGCGTTATCAATACCTGACATGGTTGGGAAGGGGCCTCGTGGTGGATTTGGTCAGATCGTACAACATGCAGTCATACGGCATACGGATGCGGCCGTGTTCCGATCTTGGACTGCAGTGGAACATGGGGGCAGGCATACTCGTCGTCAAGGTTCTGGTCTACCAGATCTGACGACCACAAGGGAAGATCACCAAATTATACACCAAGCACATCGTAATCCTTTGAATTCCGCACCTGCTATTCGAGAATAAATAATGGTCCTCATCCTACATTCTGTGACAACCCGCACCATTGGCTGAATACTAAAAGCAGCCAGACAAGAGAATTACTGTCTCATGCGTAGTCTGTTCAGAAATGGTTCAAATGGCTCTAAGCACTATGGGACTTAACATCTGAGATCATCAGTCCCCTAGACTCAGAACTACTTAAACCTAAGGACATCACACCTCCATGCCCGAGGCAGGATTGGAACCTGTGACCGTAGCAGCAGCGCGGTTGCGGACTGAAGTGCCTAGAACCGTTCGGTCATAGCGGCCCGCCACAAACGAATGTCTTCGGGTGGTACCATGACTTGGACTGTAGCTGATGAATCATGGTTCTGCACTATTCTGGATGACCGTCGTTGGGGTGTATTGCGGTGATCTACGGAGATCTCCCACTCTCCCAATCTTTTGGAGAAGCACAGGGGTGTTACTCTTGGGGTCATAATGTGGAGAGCCATCGGGTATGACTTCTGGTCCTGCCTGGTGGTAACTGAGGGAACTCCTGACAGCACAGCGGTACGTTACAGACATCCTGCATCCTCGTGGGTTACCTCTCATGCATCAGTATTGTGGTACCATTTTTCAGCAGGATAATGGTCGTCCACACATGGGAAATGCCTGCATGAAATGCCTGCGTGATGTTGAGGAGCTGCGTGGTTAAAGGCGTCGTGCCTCGGATTGCGCAGCCCCTTCCGCCGGAGGTTCAAGTCCTTCCTCGGGCATGTGTGTGTGTGTGTGTGTGTGTGTGTGTGTGTGTGTGTGTGTGTGTGAGAGAGAGAGAGAGAGAGAGAGAGAGAGAGAGAGAGAGAGAGAGAGAGAGAGAGAGAGAGAGAGTGTGTGTGTTGTTCTTGGCATACGTTAGTTTCAGTAATGTTTAAGTCTAGAGACCGATGACCTCAGCAGTTTGGTCCCTTAGGAATTCACACACATTTGAACGTTTGATGAGATATTCCTGTGACAAGCAATATCTCCAGGTTTTGTCCCCAATGAAATGTGTGTGGGTTCAGCTAGGACGCCAACTCCGAGCTAATGCCAGTATCCAAGGTATCAAGCAGCAGTTACAACAGTTGTGGGTCAGGTGGACTCAACTGCTTCATGGAATCCTCCCCAACCAAGTCAGTGCATTCATCAAGACCAGAGGGGATGCAACACCGTACTGATAAGGCAGTATATCTTTCTAAATCTGACTCGATTACACAACCAGTGAAATAACATCACATACTCTCTCAAGCAGTGAAGTTTTACTTTTTTTCCTCCCCTTCTGGGTGCTTCACTTATTTGTGTGGCTGTATATAACAGTCTCGAATAAATTTTGGCAAGTGGAACCTATACGTTACACTCAAAAGAAACATCGAGTGTGCTCGCAGAAACATAATAGCACCACCACTCCTCCCAGGACACAAACTATTTATCAGATGAGGTCAGTACGTCAGATTGTCCACTGTATCGTCGCTAGATGACCATAAGTAGACGCGGGACGACATAGACGAAATTACCACTCGGTAAACTTTAAATAAGATCGAGATAATGTCCATAAGAAATAGAAAGAACGTTGTAGTACGCGGATTCAAAATTACTGAGGCGCAAAACTTTGAATGTGTATCTCGTTGTGGTCGCCTGAGGTCAATTGTACCAGCTGAAGATCGTCACCTACAAATTATGTCTCTTAGGTACTCCATTGAGAACGCAAGAGAACTGTGTGCTGCCTTTTTTGGTGTGGGTGTGCATTGTGATCTACAGTACTAACCACTTTTGCGCAAAGGAGGTACACAAGGGAACACCTGGAACAGAAACTGCATCAATGGCGTCGAGTTCCTGTCACCGACGATTTGCCCGAACTTGATGTTCATCGCAGAAAAGTGTGGAGGAGCCCAATTATGAAAGCACATCTCTTGTAACATATACAAAGGGTGTTCGACTGAGTTCAGATCTACACCTACATCGATACTACGCGAGCTAATTTACGGGGGTATGGAGGAGCGTACTTTGTGCACAGGTGTCACTTGCTCCTTTCCGTGTTCCAGTCGCGTATGGTTCGCGGAAAGAATGATCGCTGCTAAGCCTCCGAGTGGGCTCGAATCTCTCGAATTTTATCTTCATGGTCTTTTCGCGACTTATATGTAGGAGGATGCAATATATTGGTTGACTCTTCTAGGAAGGACAGTACGCACTCGAAATTTTAACAGTAGACCATAACGTGATGCAGAACACTTCTCTCACAGCGTCTGCAACTGGAATAGACTGAGCACTTCCGTGACGCTTTCGCACTTGCTAAATTAATCTACGTATAATGAAACGTGCTGCTCTTCTCTGGAGCTATTTGATGTCGTCTATCATTTCTATCCGGTGCCTATCCCATACTGACGAGCAATATTCAAGTATTGGTCGAATGAGTGTTTCGTAAGCTACTTCCTTTTTATACGTACTACATTTTCTTCGGATTCTTGGAATGAATCTCAGTCTGGCGTCTGCGATTAATCTTATATCGTCGTTCCACTTCAATATGCGGGCGACCGTCACCGCCGTACTAGGTAAGGTCCTAATCAAGATGGTTTTCTTTTCTTTTTTAATCTCATTTTGTTCGTTTTTGTTCGTTGTATCTGCTCTGGGTGGACGTCGAAAGACACCCGTTTCAGTTCGTTGTCGCTCCATTCACTCAGTTTTTTTTATTACAGCCCTAGCCCTCTGACCGAACACGCTGAGCTACCGTGTCGGCGGTGGTTTGTTGCTGCTCCGACCCTATGAAAGATGATGAGGAAGACGAGACAACAACACCAAGTCATCTCGGGGCAGGTAAAAATCCCTGACCCCGCAGAAAATCGAACCCGGGACCCTGTGCGCGGGTAGCGAGGACGCTACCGCGAGACCACGAGCTGCCGACGCCGTACGCACACTCCTAGATATTTTATAGCGTAACAGCTTCCACTGATTGTTTAGTTGTGTTAGTTGACAACAGTCTTGGTTGCAATTTTAGTTTTTTTTTCATTTATTAACTAAGCGTTTCACCTTATTTAGGCATCTTCAGGCTGATCTTAATTTGGTTCTTCTTAGGACGATCCTTCAGACAGTGTAACTAAGGCGCATCGTCGCGTACATCAGGGCTACATAGCCTTCGTTAGCCTCAGTATATACTTTCTAGATGGACATGAGTGACTCCAAGACCTGCATAACGCGTTCACGTTCCTCCCATAATGCCGCACCATACATTAACCCTCCAAGGTCGCTGATGTTCCACTTGTCGCAGCCATCGTGGATTTTCCGTTGCCCAATAGTACATATTATGCCGGTTTAAGTTACCGCTGTTGGTGAATGACGCTTCTTCGTTAAATACAACGCGTGTAAAAAAAAATCTGTCATCGTCCCGTAATTTCTCTTGTGCCCAGTGGCAGAACTGTTCACAGAGTTCAAAGTCGTCGCCATGCAATTCCTGGTGCATAGAAATATGGTACGGGTGCAATCGATGTTGATGTATTATTCTTAACACCGATGTTTTTGAGACTCCCGATTCTCGCGTAATTTCTCTGCTACTTATGTGCGGGTTAGCCGCGACAGCACCTAAAACACTTACTTGGGCACCATCATTTGTTGCAGGTCGTGGTTGACGTTTCACGTGTGGCTAAACACATCCTGTTTCCTTAAATAACGTAACTATCCGGGAAACGGTCCGGACACTTTGATGATGTCATACAGGATACCGAGCAACATACATAGCACCCGCCCATTGGTCATTTTGATCACAATATCCATACATCAACACGATATCGACCTTTTCTGCAATTGGTAAACGGTTCATTTTAGCACGGGTAATGTATCACAAAGCATATACCGTTCGCACTGGCGGAATGTTACGTGATACACGTACTTATATGTTTGTGACTATTACAGCGAGATTTGTCACAAGGCGAAAAAAGTGGTGCAACTAAAACATTCATATTTCTTTACGTACTACACGAATATGTAATAAAAAAATGGGGGTTCCTATTTTAAAAAACGCAGTTGATGTGCGTTTGACCTATGCCAGCGCCATCTAGTGGGCCAACCATAGCGCCATCTGGTTTCCCCCTTCAAGCTAGACGAGTTTCGTTCTTTGTAGTTTTTTCGCTTGATGCTTATTTCGTGAGTTATTTGGCCCGGTCACTATCAATGGACCACCGTGTATATATATATATATATATATATATATATATATATATATATATATGAGAAAAAAGTGTCACACAATTTTAACCCCGGATAGCTGATGCCAGTAGGAACCAAAATTACTATGTTGTGCAGGTCGACAACACACCATTTTCAAACTCTGGAAACTGAGCCCCACGCGCTCCGATTGGCCGTGGGGTAGTCCTGTTGCCGCTCGTCGATTGACGGGCAGCGCTATGGTTGTCCGTTCACACGTGCAAACGTCCCTCGCCCAGTCACTGCCCCGACGTGATACGCACACGTGTCGAATAGGTCTTACTGTTTGTCTCCACCATTTATATGGTATGTTACAACCGGCACAGAGTCATTTGAGCCGTATTTATTCACACGCTCCATACGCAATTGGAACAGACACCTAACACGTAAATGTTAAAGAAGATCCTTTGCCCATACACTTCACAATGGTTTCACAATGGTTTTCATATGAATATAGATGTGGATTTGCATGTGATGCAAAACCTTTTTGAGCAGTTTTTGTGTTCGGCAGAAGGCACTAACACGACACCTGAGAACGCTGAGGAGTTCCGCAGAGATACCGGGTGCGAGGAGCGAAACATTAACGATGACCTCGATTAAAGATGCATACTTGCGTTCACGCGGAACAAATTATGGTAACCAGAACAGCGGAGTACAGGGAATCGAACCCGGATCGCAGCGAACCCGAGCCCTCGCGGCGGAGGCGGCGCGCTGCGCCGGTCGGGTTCGCCTCACCGTGTCCGTAGTGCCGAAGGTCACTGCCAGGGGCGCGGCCGTCGCCAGGGCAGGGCAGGGTTTCCGAACGGCCGCGCTGGTCGCCTTCGGCTAGGCTCGGGTTCCCGGGCGGCCTCGCGCCTGCGCGTTCATGGCCAAGGGCGGCCGCTCCGACAACAGCTCCGGCGAGGCCGGCACGCCCTCGCACGCACCTGCCACGCCCTGGCGAGGCCTCCGCGGCCGCTCCTGACACCAGCAGGCACCGCGCAACAAAACACTGCCGACTCCCGCGGCGACGCGAGAACCTGAAATACGTCACCAGGGGCGACGCAGATGAGAAGCCAAATTGGGCTGAGCACGTAGCTGCAACGTGCGAGAAAAGGTATCAGCATTTCTGCATGCCCTACAGAAATATAGAACGCGGTTCCCTCTTGGCCTGAAGAGAAACTTGTACAACGATGTTATTCTGCAAAGTCTTTCTCAGAAAAACTCACGGCACTTAGAACTGGCGACGAACACCTGAGTTCGATATACCGGTTGTTTCATATTAAACATAGGGGTTTTTAAGGTTTTGTAGCATTTATTACATTCAATTTACATTTACAAATAATATCTCAAATGAAAGAGCAATTCAAACAGTTTTTTTTTCAAAATGAGCACCATTCGTCACACGGACGAGAGACGCTGAAGAATGTGTTAAACGAATAAGAGAGTCTTTGAAGCGTAGCCCCAAGAAGTCAGTTTGGTAGTCGCGATTCAGCTATTGCACTCACGTCTATATCGAGTCTCGTAAGGAGACGCTTACAACTACGTCCTTATCGTTTACAGTTGTTAGTAGCTGTCCAGTTTGTTCCTAAAATAAATGAAAGAACAAGAATGATGTACTGGCTTCCTTCCTTCCTTCCTTCCTTCCTTACGTCCGCAGCTCGTGGTCTTGCGGCAGCGTTCTCACTTCCCGTGCACGGGGTCGCGGGTTCGATTGCCGGCAGGGCCAGGGATTTTTCCCTGCCGAGAGATGGCTGGGTGTTGTTGTGCCGTGTTCATCACCATCATCCATCCCCATTACGGTCGGAGGAAGGCAATGGCAAACCACCTCCGCTAGGCCCTTGCCAAGTGCGGCGGTGCGGGTCTCTCGCATCGTCCCTACACTCCTAAGAGTATGAGACCTCATTAATCATACATCGTGATCAAATCTTGGGGGTAATATTATACTATATGCATAATTCCTCATGTGATCGTGCTATACGTGGCTTTTTCATTAACAGGGCATTCGTTAGCTTTTTACATAGCATAAATCGTTTCACAGGTGTAACATTAGCAGAATTGTAGTAATGCCGATAGTGTCATAAGGTGGTTCGATGAACCCTCTGCCAGGCACTTAAATGTGATTTGCAGAGAGGTAGATGTAGATGTAGACCATCTGAGCCAGCCATACACTACCTTCGGGGTATGGTCCTTATCCAATCTACTCACTAAAAATACGGCAGCACTCCACAGACACTTGTGTATGTAGAAACAAAGGAATTGTAGGCATTGGCAGGGAGTGGGCATTGATTGATATCGATGGGGAAAGTTGAAAATTTGTGCGAGAGCAGGATTCGAACCTAGATCTCCCGCTTACTAGGTAGATGCTCAGACCAATTTGTTTCAAGATGTTACTCCTTTTCTTTCTTAAGGAACCTTCCTGGCGCCCTAAGGTAGGAGTGGGGGCAAACTGAGCATGGGTCGCAATACAAGGCCTGGCCGCCATGTCCCGTTCCCTCCACAGGGAACATGGAGTAGAGGTACATAGAAAATCATTGATTTATTTATTTAGGAATTTCCTTTTTAATTGTTATTTTATTGTTACATTTTTTGTTTTTTAAAATTATTATTAGTAACATCGAGAATGCGAGGATATCGGCTTTGCGAAGAACAGGGAACCACAAGGCGCCAGACTCTTTGACATGAGGCTATTGACGCATAGTTTTTCAGAGAAGAACTTTCCGATGAGCAGAGAATAACCGATTCTGAGAGTGGAAAAGACGCGGATCAACTCCTCATTGTAGTAACACCCCAACTGTGGGGTGGATTAAGAAAGACAGCACAAAGGAAACCGGAGAAAAATTGTCGGTATTTGGAATGCGAACAACTGCACAATGGCGTTCATTAAGAAGGTGACAAAAGTCAAGTATATTTTTCTCGCCATCAGCAAACAAGTGGTGAACTGAGTGTCCACAGATCCACTTCACGGATTTTGTCTTCGCTTGCGGGAAATATCCCCGGTCCAGAAAGAGGAGCAGGTGAGAAGTTATCTGATGAGGAGTCGTTTGTGTAATTAGGGCCTGCATCTGTCGCACCAGGAACCAGACTGCTATCGCCAACCTGCACACCAGGAAGTGCTCGACTGTGTCCAAAGCATCGTAGGCGACACTCAGCGGAAGGTCTGCAAGGGTGAATCCCGTGAAGGCGTGACGAGCATACTTGCTTTCCATTCACCGTAAGGTACCATACAGACCAGCAGATAAGGAGTAGATACCGACTCCCAAATGGCACGCCAGTCGACGTGGGGCGCTTCACCTCAACCACATTCAGTGACCTGTCCTGGTGAAGCAAGCCTTTGTGGATATAAGGTGCATTGGCAGTACGGACATAGCTGAGTTCAAGGAAAAACTGGTGGTATTAGAAGGGCGGCGGGACGTCCGAAAGCTCAATATGTGCCGAGAGAGAGTGCGTTGCAAGAGCATCCAGCAATAGATTCTTAAGTCACATAAGACAACGGTGCTATGGCGTCACATGGGAGTTGATGACAAGGGCTGTCCCTCTGTCAGGAACAAGATACAGACCTAAACCACCGCTGCACGACTGGGGAGTGAGGGTCTCGCATTTTATCTTGAACAGCAAGCGGTGGCAAACATATGAACCCAATGCCACGATCATGCAGTGGGCCGTGGACATCGGAACAGAAAGTATCTACATCTACATCTACATGACTACTCTGCAATTCACATTTAAGTGGTTGGCAGAGGGTTCATCGAACCACAATCATACTATCTCTCTACTATTCCACTCCCGAACAGCGAGCGGGAAAAACGAACACCTAAACCTTTCTGTTCGAGCTCTGATTTCTCTTATTTTATTTTGATGATCATTCCTAACTATGTAGGTTGGGCTCAACAAAATATTTTCGCATTCGGAAGAGAAAGTTGGTGACTGAAATTTCGTAAAAAGGTCTCGCCGCGACGAAAAACGTCTATGCTGTAATGACTTCCATCCCAACGCGTGTATCATATCTGCCACACTCTCTCCCCTATAACGTGATAATACAAAACGAGCTGCCCTTTTTTGCACCCTTTCGATGTCCTCCGTCAATCCCACCTGGTAAGGATCCCACACCGCGCAGCAATATTCTAACAGAGGACGAACGATTGTAGTGTAAGCTGTCTCTTTAGTGGACTTGTTGCATCTTCTAAGTGTCCTGCCAATGAAACGCAACCTTTGGCTCGCCTTCCCGACAATATTATCTATGTGGTCCTTCCAAATGAAGTTGTTCGTAATTTTAACACCCAGGTACTTAGTTGAATTGACAGCCTTGAGAATTGTACTATTTATCGAGTAATCGAATTCCAACGGATTTCTTTTGGAACTCATGTGGATCATCTCACACTTTTCGTTATTTAGCGTCAACTGCCACCTGACACACCATACAGCAATCTTTTATAAATCGCTTTGCAGCTGATACTGGTCTTCGGATGACCTTACTAGACGGTAAATTACAGCATCATCTGCGAACAGTCTAAGAGAACTGCTCAGATTGTCACCCAGGTCATTTATATAGATCAGGAACAGTAGAGGCCCCAGGACGCTTCCCTGGGGAACACCTGATATCACTTCAGTTTTACTCGATGATTTGCCGTCTATTACTACGAACTGCAACCTTCCTGATAGGAAATCACGAATCCAGTTGCACAACTGAGACGATACCCCATAGCTCCGCAGCTTGATTAGAAGTAGCTTATGAGGAACGGTGTCAAAAGCTTTCCGGAAATCTAGAAATACGGAATCAACTTGAGATCCCCTGTCGATAGCGGCCATTACTTCGTGCGAATAAAGAGCTAGCTGCGTTGCACAAGAGCGATGTTTTCTGAAGCCATGCTGATTACGTGTCAATAGATCGTTCCCTTCGAGGTGATTCATAATGTTTGAATACAGTATATGCTCCAAAACCCTACTGCAAACCGACGTCAATGATATAGGTCTGTAGTTAAAGGGATTACTCCTACTACCCTTCTTGAACACTGGTGCGACCTGCGCAATTTTCCAATCTGTAGGTACAGATCTATCGGTGAGCGAGCGGTTGTATATGAGTGCTAAGTAGGGAGCTATAGTATCAGCGTAATCTGAAAGGAACCTAATCGGTATACAATCTGGAGCTGAAGACTTACCCGTATCAAGCGATTTGAGTTGCTTCGCAACCCCTAAGGTATCTACTTCTAAGAAACTCATGCTAGCAGATGTTCGTGTTTCAAATTCTGGAATATTCCATTCGTCTTCCCTGGTGAAGGAATTTCGGAAAACTGCGTTCAATAACTCCGCTTTAGCGGCACAGTCGTCGATAACAGTACCATCGGCACTGCGCAGCGAAGGTATTGACTGCGTCTTGCCGCTTGTGTACTTTACATACGACCAGAATTTCTTCGGATTTTCTACCAAATTTCGAGACAATGTTTCGTTGTGGAACCTATTAAAGGCATCTCGCATCGAAGTACGTGCCAAATTTACACATTGTGTCCGCTGCAGGAGATTGAGGGCTCATAAAGGATGATCTAGGAGCCCAGCCCGTAATTGGGACAGTAGGCGCCGCAGATCACATGCGAAATCGAGTCCTTAGCATCGGACGCAATGGAGCACCACTGTCCGCAGAAAGCCCCGGACCCATGGCCATGACACTCGATTTTCGGACATTAAGGCAGCTACTAGAAGTTTCGCCATAGGCGGTAACCTATACCAGTGACTCCCTGACATCTGCACTGCTATGAAGAGCAGCTGAATACATGACCACCAAGAGACAAACCAGACAGAGGTTGACGGAGGCCACAGAGCAACAGCATACAACAGTGCAGAGAGAGTGGAACCTTGACGCACTGAACAGCAGAGCAAGATGGGAGGAGTGAGACGGCCATTGTAGAGTACATGGGACGTAGCTCCATGAAGGAAACGCATTACGACGTCGACAGTAGTATCAGGGTATCCCATATTGCAAAGCATCCCTTTCAGGTAGTCGTGTCGACCCAATCGAACGCCTGGCTGAAGTCAAGAGCTGACAAACGACCAGCGTGAGCAAGAGAGATTACATCCCGAAAGCGAGAGAGGACAGTGCGGATGTTAATGGCACCTCCCAAAGAAGGTTGATCAGGGGAGACCACATACCAGGCCGTCCATTTAAGCTGTGCAGCCAACAGCTGGGTAAAGATCTTTGTGTTGCTCTTGAGCAATGTCAAGAGGTGGTAATCATATATCCGTCAGGTACCCCGAGGCTTCTGGATGGGAATGATGGAACCATTGAGGAAACCGTCTGGGATCTGCACAAGAGGCAACATAAGGTATTGACAAATTTCCGTCTACACCGGCGCCATTAGGGGACGAAATGTCCAAAAAATCTCCAGAGCCCACCTAGATAGCATCACGGACATCATCCTCCATGACGTCAGCAAGCAGATCCATTGTTACATCCCCAGGAACCGAGCCAAAGGAGAATTGTGAGACTGTCGTAATGTTGGTAGGGTGGTGATGTTGTGCAGAGTACACCATAACATAATGTGCATGGACGGCAGACCCTATATCGCAATAGCCCCCTCAGAGCGCCGCCTGTCATTAGTCATAAGACAATTAATGAAAGTCGCCTGACGGTGGTGCCATTCCACTGTCACAGTATACAATGATGGATGCTCTTGTGCTAACCCGTCATGTGTGCACGCCCTGAGCATAGCTCCTTCAAGGTGACGGTGAAAGAAGGATGTAAGCTGTGCTTTAGCGCGATTCACCACCGCCTGATGCTGGCGAATTAGATTAGATTAGTTTTTCGTTCCATAGATCCGTGCTGAGGAGAAGCTTATGGATGTGGAACATGTCATTTTTTAAGCTGAAATAACAATACTAATAGTACGAATATGTACAATACATCATTTGCTTCTACTAAAAAATTCGTCAGTGGAATAAAAGGAGTTGGCCACTAGAAGTCTTTCAGGCTCCTTTTAAACTGATCTCTATTTGTAACAAAAAATTTTATGCTTGGTGGCAAATTGTTGAAGATGAGTGTTCCTGAGTAGTGGACGCCTTTTTGAACTAAATTAAGTGCTTTGAAGTCCTTGTGCAGATCATTTTTGTTCCTGGTATTGTATGTATGAACTGAACTGTTTGTTGGAAAAAGAGATACATTATTTAGGACAAATTTCATTAAGGAGTAAATATACTGAGAGGCAGTAGTTAGTATATCCAGTTCTTTGAAGAGGTTTCTAGTTTCTACAGGACGTCCGTGAATTTACTCCACAAATAATACGTATCACACGCTTTTGGACTCTGAAAACTATTGTCTGACTTGAACAGTTACCCCAAAAAATTGTACCATATGACATTATGGAATGAAAGTAGGCAAAGGATGCAAGCTTTTTCATTTTTACGTAGCCTATGTTAGCTAACACTCGAATTGCAAATGCAGATTTGTTAAGGCGTTTCTGCAGTTCTGTGGTGTGTTCCTCCCAACTGAATTTATTATCAAGTTGTAGTCCCAGGAATTGAAGACTGTCAACCTCTTATATCTGCTCTTCTTCATACTTTATGCATATGCTGCGTGGAAACCTCTTAAAGGGTCTGAATTGCTTATAGTGAGTCTTTTCGAAGTTTAATGTCAGTGAGTTTGGTTTAAACCATTCATTAATATCCATGAAAATATAATTAGCAGATCTTTCTGGAACTACACTTGACATACTATTTATTGCAATACTTGTGCCATCTGCAAACAAAACGAACTCTGCTTCTGGCAGTGTAACTGATGAGAGATCATTAGTGTACACAAGATAAAAGCAATGCCCCTAAGATGGATCCTTGTGGGACACCACATGTAATTTCTTCCCATTCTGAAGATGACTTGATTCACTAGTTCCTTGCACTGACACCCTTTGTTTCCTGTTACCGAGGTATGACTTGAACCATTTTGCAGCACTGCCCATGACACCATAGAATTCTAATTTATTTAGAAGGATGTTGTGGTTCACAAAATCAAATGCCTTTGACAAATCACAGAAAATACCTGCTGCTTGTAATTTGTTATTTAATGAATTAAGTACATTTTAACTGGAGGTGTAAATAGCCTTTTCGATATCAGAACCCTTCAGAAATCCAAACTGTGTTTTTGATAATATGTTATTTGTGGTCAGATGGTTGAGAAGCTGCCTGTACACCACTTTTTCTAAAATGTTTGAGAATGCTGGCAAAAGTGAAATCGGTCTGTAGTTTGATGGTATCTCTTTATCCCCTTTCTTGAATAGAGACTTAACATCTGCATATTTTAGCCACTCAGGAAAAGTCCCAGTTATAATTGACTGGTTACACAAGTAACTTAGAATTGTACTAAACTCACAAGAACATGCCTTAATTAACTTTGCTGATATTTCATCGTAACCACTAGAATGCTTTGTTTTTAAAGATTTTATTATGGAAGTTATTTCTTTTGGTGAAGTGAGTGACATATTCATGTACCTGAAGCTATTTGTAAAGGCTAGTTTCAGATATTCAGGGGCGTTATTGACTGATCCTGGCAATCCCATCCTATCAGTAACGGATATAAACTACTTGTTAAATAGATTTGGCACACTATGCCCATCGGTTACTAATGTGTCATGTACCCTTAATGTTATTTGCTCCTGTTCCTTTCTGGTTCTACCAGTCTCCTCTTTCACTATATCCCATATTGTTTTTATTTTGTTCCCTGTCATAGCTATCTTCTTCTGGTAGTGATGTAGAAGGTGGTCCTTGGGCGTCTAGGTGCAGTTGAAATTGCCTTCTACGATCAACGCATCCTGGCGATCCAAGGAAGCGAGCCGTGACTACCTTGAAAAGAAAGTGGAATGTTCGCAGCGGCGACCCAAACCACATGGGACATAGACACTGATGATCCTGACGCCACTAAACATGAGAGACAAACCTCCGACATCAGAGAGATAGACGATTGTATAGTGAGGATACCATCACGCAGGAGGATCGCCACCCCACTACCAATGGGGGAAGTATGGGAGATATGTGCTGTAAAACTAAAGGGAGCACAAGGAATTGCTATACGCACCTCCTGATGGGGGATGACGTCAACGTTCGCAGCATATAGTATTTCATGGAGTAAACCCAATGTGTGGCATACGCGAATAGTATTTTGACTGTGGCTATGCTATGAGTCTGAAATGTTGCCATCACCAGGAGGATGGGAGATTCAAACCCAGGGGAAGCCCAGGGAGCTCCCTGTAAGGCCCCAATGGAAGAGCACATCACTGTGACAGGGAG
Source organism: Schistocerca gregaria (assembly GCF_023897955.1). Classification (NCBI taxonomy): domain Eukaryota; kingdom Metazoa; phylum Arthropoda; class Insecta; order Orthoptera; family Acrididae; genus Schistocerca; species Schistocerca gregaria. Next base: position 874,502,914 of record NC_064922.1, read on the forward strand.
GGAACCGAGCCGATCAATAGGGTTCCATCACTGTATACACTTCCAGAACGTCCATCCTCGGCATCGACGTCGTCTGCTCAGGAGACAGACGTCTCATCAGGCCAGTTCAGTGGAACACTGTCAGAGGTGTGCCCACAGATAGCATCAGCCACAGAAAGGGATGCACCCACATCGGATGCAGGAGGGGGAAGGTCAGTGTCCATAGGTGGATGCTGACTGGAGATGGAGGTGAGGCCAAACATCGCGTCTACAGATCCCAGAGCGTCAGAGGACAGCGCATCGTCAGTTCGAGGGTCGTCATCCGATGAAGGCATCATGAGAAAGGGTACGGCGTTGTCTCTATGGTTCCTCACTGACTGTTGCTTCCTGACATTATTCAGTGTCGGATGGCGAGCTGCTTTCGTCCGATACGTGGCCAGACGGCAGAAAAGCAGACTTCGGTACAGCTCCATGATCAACAAGCATGGGGTCAGGACATACTGCTCTCTTCAGCTGACGTCCGTCGCTCATTGGTACTTCCTCCGGCGACAGTGTAGGAGAGTCAGGCAAAACGTCCACCGTGTTGACGAGAGGAGTCGACGCCGGTGCTGGGCGTAGCAGGCAGCCCCGCCTCGGACGCATAAGACAGAGGTGACACACTGGGCGCCGCAGGGAGAGCGACATCTCTGATCGAAGTGTGGACCAGTCCATGTTGGATACATTTAGAACAGACATGGCCTCCCTGGCCACAACCTGAACAAGTGCGCGGCTGTCCATCGTAGATGATGACAGCCCTGCAGCCGGAAATTATCAAGTGCGAAGGCACGTGTTTCCTCAGTTCAAATTTTTAGAGGGAGACCATTGAGAACACGGTATGTTTCGAACGTCTTTCACGTTTCTCCATCGTGACTGACGACATTGCCACAACGTCCGACGACACCTCAAATGGGAGTTCGAAAACTCGCATCGTTCGGAGACCAAAATCAGCATGATCAACTACGACAGAGCCCACATGGCCATCAGAGTATCGGAACTTGAGGTCGTTAGCATGGCGGCGCACAACGTCGGCGCACAGCTCTTCATTCACCAGCTTTATGTACACAGTGGTGTTAAAAATCAAAAAATTCATTTAAAGAACATCTTGCGGCTGGAGATGCATTTCATCCAGTACAAACCATTCAACTACAGACGCTTTTGATCGTTCATGATCCAAAGGAAATGCTAATTTAATTGTGGCTTGGCGACAGGAAAACACCGCCGGCCGTTGTGGTCGAGCGGTTCTAGGCGCTTCAGTCTGGAAGCGCGCAACCGCTACGGTCACAGGTTCGAATCCTGCCTCGGGCATGGATGTGTGTGCTGTCCTTAGGTTAGTTAGGTTTAAGTAGTTCTAAGTTCTAGGGGGCTGATGACCTCAGATGTTAAGTCCCATAGTGCTCAGAGCCATTTGACAGGAAAATGCCATGCTAGTCGGTGAATTCGGAGCCGAAGACAAGCAGCTACACAGAAGTAAACAAACGCGCTCTCGCTCGCAAGCAGCACACAGGCGAGACGCAAACAAGGCGTGCGCGACCCACCACTGCCGAAAGCAGAGTGCGACCACTGAGCCATCCGCACTCAGTGGTCATAGCAACAGAACGGAATACATTCACCTACAACAACTTTGTGGGAACAATGAGATGAGCCTCGGGAAGGTCCAGGAAGAATTTTCTGAGACCCTGACAGCCATCTCTCTATCTCTACACCTTGTGTGACACAACAGCGCGACCCCGTGTGAATCTTGAGTTGCATCTCAGCACGCCGTGGCTAACCATCCAGACAAACGTGAACCCCAGCTTGGTTCTGATACCAAGTAGAGTAGTGTAATTCTGTGTAGTGTTGTATAGTAGCGCAGCCCAGAATTATAAATTATGAAATTTCTGATCACCAACGCTACAGAGTGTAACGGACCAGTAGTGTTTGTCTTCTGGATTACGGATACACATATATCTGTGCGCCAGACGACCAAAAGGTAGTATATAGATTTTTTATTGTTTTTAGTTATTATTATTATTATTTTCTTTTAATGTAGATATTCTATGTAGATTTTATCCCGTTAAACAGAATAATGCTTCGTTGTTACTAAAACTTTTGAAATTATGTTAAAATATTATGTGCTAAATCCATGTGAATTCATGTGCAACATTTGGTCTGTTCTTTTGTATAGACAACAGATTAAAAGAAATAGTAAATAAATAATAAATGCTACAAGTTCTGAGGTCTACAGACGACTGTTTATATACCAGCCTAGCAAATAAAATGTTGCTGCACGACATTGAAGATTTTATGGATCGTGCCGTCTTCAGTGATGACTCGACATTTCACCTAAGTGTATCTTGGGGTCACCAAATCCTCACGAGATGGTACAGTTGCAACGAGAAACTGAATGTTTTTTGTGCCATAATCCGACCGAAGGTTTAAGGGCGTACTGTAACTACTTTTCTGACCAAGGTGTGCTATAATTGTGGCTCTTTCATCGACTGGAAGAAGCAGAACCACAGAACATTGTATGGCAGCAAGATGGTGCGTCGTCTCACTGGTATAACTCAGTACACGATTGATTAAACGACGTTGTATCCGATCGTTGGATTGGCCACAAGTTTCTTTCGCTTGGCTTCCACATTCATCCGATCGGTTGCCATGGGAATTTTGCCTTTGGAGCTTCGTAAAGGATCATGTGTATGTGCCTCCGCTACAGATGGATCTTCCCGCCTTAAGATATAGAACTGAAGCAGTTGCAACAATTACTCAATGTACACCGATCAAGTTTTGGGAACAGCTCTCCTGTAAGGTGGCTATAATTTCACACCTTACGAGCACTCATCTACATACTTTGCAGTGATCTCCAACCACAATTAGGTATCAAAAATGGCTCTGAGCACTATGCGACTTAACTCCCCAAAAATGGCTCTGAGCACTATGCGACTTAACTCCCCACTCGCCTAGAACTTCGAAGTAATTAAACCTAACTAACCTAAAGACATCACACACATCCATTCCCGAGGCAGGATTCGAACCTGCGACCGTAGCGGTCGCTCGGTTCCAGACTGAAGCGACTAGAACCGCACGGCCACTCCAGCCGGCAGGTATAATTTGATGGGTTGTACATCGTATGTTTGAATAGAGAGACTGACATTATCACGTACGCCCTGTAAATAATTGTTAATACTTTTGCATGAAAGGTGACGGAGTGTCTTTATTATCAAAATGGCATAATAAATGATTGACTATACTAGTAGAGGGTGGAACGCCAGTGAAACTCAAGCCCTGGGTGGAAGGCCTGCACAGGTGTATTGGTTCTGTTAAACACTGGAAGTAGCAAGATGGACGTTGGGTACTTGAGCACTGGAGCACAATAGACTCGCTACCGGTCTGCTTGTAGCAGAACTGGAAGGATAACTGGGAAATCTGCAAATCTTGGTCGCAGCTGAGAGGAACGAGGAAGCATCACCTTGGACATCACACAGGCTGGGTTATTTCCAAGGATTTTTACTCAGACGCATACTATTGTACGAGTATAGGTATTCACTCGTAAACTTTCCGTGCTGGACGACAAAAGACTAAAATATGGTTGGTCGGCATTCAGAATAATCTGTAGAGAGGGAGAATATTTCGGGGTTTTAAAAATATTATTCTCCTTCTGCAGTTACAAGGGAGGGGAGCTGAGTCTTGCTCGGAAGCCAACAGTGGAGAAGAAGTCTTCCGTTTTTGAGCGCCCATGTGTTACAGTCGCTCAGCATCAGCTTTGTTGGTACATGCGGAGTTACTGTCTTTGCTCTCAGGAGAGTTTATAGCTAGAATGGTAGGCACTGTACTGTGGCGAACTTATAAGACCCTGGACTTCGCCTCCAGGTTGGAAGTCGTCATTGAGTACGCAGCGTTCAGTGATTGAGAGCACTTCTTCTGTCTATACTTATGTTAAGACGTTATTTGAACTGTGCCCTTGTGGCTGGGAGTTCGTGTTTCACGTCTGCAGAAGACAGAGAGTATTAGAGGGCCGCCTTCTGCCATCCTAGTGTTTGAAAGAGTTTTATTTTGTGGCTGGAGTTCTTCCATCATCGCAGACGTGCACGAGAACTATCACTCCGATGAACCGGACGCCGTACATACGGTAATATTGCTAATTGCTTCGGCTTGTAAGTGCTATAAAGCTACACAGCTGTGATCACGCTAGTTTATTTCCAGTGAGGTTCCACAGCACCGCAGATCATCTTTGAAAGTAGTGTCTTCTAGTGTTTGGTACGTAGGTGATGTCAGTCATTTCGCGTCAGTTATGTTAGATCGCATAGTCATAAAAGGGGGCAGAGTTGGGCAATTGATCAGAAATTTTTAGTCAGGAAATATAGACAATTGTAATATAAAGGGTCGTTTTTTAAGCTTCAATAAGTATGTAATAAGAAACGTTTATAATTTAGTAGTATTAGTTGTCTTAATCATTCATTAATGTTGAAGTTGTAATTTATATGTTAAAGAGCATTAAGAGAACATAAGATATGCTTCCGCGAGTAGTCAGACAGGGCGAAAGCATCATTTTAGCGCTCAATATTTTCTGTTGCGCACATGCATTTTACATCCGCCTGGAGTAGTATCTTGGATGCCTAACGACTCGATGTGTGCCGTGTGACTAATAGTGCTCGCATTGAACACTTGATGTGTTACTGTATTTATCTGACTGGTTTGATGCAGCCCGCCACCAATTGCTCTCCTGTACGAACCTCGTCCTCAGTTACTTGCTTGATGTATTCTAATTGTATTTTCCTCAACAGTGTTCACCCTCTACAGCTTTATCTAGTACCATGGAAGTTATTCTGTTATGTCTTAAATTTTAACAGATTTCCTGTCATTCTGTCCCTTCTTCTTGACGGTGCTTTCCATGTGTTTCTTTCCGATTCTCCGGAGATTCTCATTCCTTACCTTATCAGTCATTCCTTACCTTGCCAGTCATTCAACATTCTTCTGTAGCACCACATCTCTAATGCTTCCATTCTCTTCCGTTCGGATCTTCCCATAGTCTGTGTTTCACTCATTCAATACTGTGCTCTAAACGTACATTCTCAGAAATGTCTTCCTCAAATTAAGGCCTATATTTGCTAGTAGCAGACTTCTCTTGGCCATGAATGCCCTTTTTGCCAGTGCCAGGAAGCTTTTTATGCGCTCCTCGTTCCGTTCGTCGTGGAATATTTTGATACCTAGGTACGAGAATTCCTTAACTTCATCTACTTCGTTATCAGCTATCATGACGTTAAGCATCTCTCTGTTCTCATTGCTGCTAATTCTCATTACTTTCATCTTTCTTCGATTTACTCTCATTGCATATTCTGTACTCATTAGACTTCATTTCATACAGCAGACCCTGTGATTCTTCTACACTTTCACTGCGTACAACAATGTCATCAGCGAATCTTATCATTGGTGTCCTTTCACCTTAAATTTTAATTCCACTGTTGAACCTTTCTTTTATTTCTGTCATTGCTCCTCCGATGTACAGAATTAACGGTAGGGACGAAAGACTACATCCCTGCCTTACATCCTTTTTGATCCGAGCACTTCGCTCTTCGTCTTCTGCTCTTATTGTTCCTTCTTAGCTCTTGCACATATTGTGCATTACCCATCTTTCCCTTTAGCTTGACCCTATTTTTTCTCAGAATTTCGAACATCTTGCACAATTTTACATTTTCGAACACTTTTTCCAGGTCCGAAATCTTAAAGTGTATTGGTTTTTCTTTAGTGTTGCTTCCATTATCAACCTCAATGTTAGAAGTGCCTCTCTGGTGCCTTCACCTGTCCTAAATATCTAACACATCCCCATTTTTCTTTTCCATTCTTCTGTATATTATTCTTGACGGATACTTAGATGCATGAACTGTTAAGCTGATTGTGAGATAATTCTGGAACTTGGCGTCTCTTTCTGTCTTCAGAATTGTAGGAATGTTTTTCACCAGGCTTATAGACTCTACACACCAACGTGAACAATCGTTTTGTGACCACTTCCCCATTGATTTTAGAAATTCTGATGAAATGTTATCTACCCCTTCTGTCTTATTCGATCTTCAGTCTTCCAAAGCTCTTTTAAATTCCAATTCGAATATTAGATCCTCTATCTCTTCTACAGGGTGTTACAAAAAGATACGGCCAAACTTTCAGGAAACATTCCTCACACACAAAGAAAGAAAATATGTTATGTGGACATGTCTCCAGAAACGCTTACTTTCCATGTTAGAGATCATTTTATTACTTCTCTTCAAATCACATTAAACGTGGAATAGAGACACAAAGCAACAGAATATACCAGTGTGACTTCAAACACTTTGTTACAGGAAATGTTCAAAATGTCCTCTGTTAGCGAGGATACATGCATCCACTCTCCGTCGCATGGAATCCCTGATGCGCTGATGCAGCCCTGGAGAATGGTGTATTGTATCACAGCTGTCCACAATACGAGCACGAAGAGCCTCTACATTTGGTACCGAGATTGTGTAGACAAGAGCTTTCAAATGCCCCCATAAATGAAAGTCAAGAGGGTTGAGGTCAGGAGAGCTTGGAGACCATGGAATTGGTCCGCCTCTACCAATCCATCGGTCATCGAATCTGTTGTTGAGAAGCGTACGAACACTTCGACTGAAATGCGGAGGAGCTCCATCGTGCATGAACCACATATTGTGTCGTACTTGTAATGGCACATGTTCTAGCAGCACCGGTAGAGTATCCCGTATGAAATGATGACAATGTGCTCCACTGAGCGTAGGTGGAAGACCATGGGGCCCAATAAAGACATCACCAACAATGCCTGCTTGATGCTAGTACTGTAGAGCAATGAGTCGCATGTCAACACAAGCACCGAAGTCAACATTACCTTCCTTCAATTGGGCCAACTGGTAGTGAATCAAGGAAGTACAGTACATACTGACGAAACTAAAATGAGCTCTAACATGGAAATTAAGTGTTTCCGGACACATGTCCACATAACATCTTTTCTTTATTTGTGTGTTAGGAATGTTTCCTGAAAGTTTGGCCGTACCTTTTTGTATCACCCTGTATATTATTAGTTCCTTATCAGACAAGTCTTCTCATAGAGGCTTTCAATATACTTTTTCTACCAGTCCCCTCACTGCTCTGCCATTAGCGGTGGAATTCCTATTGCACTCTTAATGTTATCTTGCTTTTAATTTCCTTGAAGTTTGTTAAAAAAAATAGTGTCAAGTTTTAAAACCTCGATATTCATTTTGAAACATCCGGTATATCTGAGACGATCGACCCTTTAAACACATTTCTCAGTCTTATCCTGGATGCGTTCAGACAAACGCAGAGATCTCTATACACTCTGTCACCTCCACCGCCTCATCAACGTACACTATCCATCATATCCCTTCTCGGTCGTTCTTTTAAATCTGACATGCTTTTTTCATTGCTTTTGCAGCAGTGTTCTGACTTTTTTCGTGTGCCATGGGATGCCAGTTCTGTCTCTTCTTCAATTATTTGGTATAAATCTCTCAGTTACTGTAGATACTATTTCACCGAATTCAAGGTACATCTGGCCTAGGCTCGCTTAGTTAGTTTGGAAGGAATGGAAGCTGTCTCTTAGCAAGGCACAAAGTGAATTTTTATCCGCTTGTTTGAATGGACGTCTTACGATTTTTTGGTGGGTTTGGATGTTTCTCGCTACAGTGACCGTGTGATCACAAACCCAGTATCTGTCATGATGCTGTGTATTTCCTCACGATTATTTGTTGCTAAGAGGTCAAGCATGTATTCACAACCATTTGCTCTTCGAATGGGCTCCTGAACTAATCGATCACAATAATTCCCCAAGAAGGAATTTAGTATAATTTCGTACGAAGTTTCGTGCCTAGCTCCGGCTTTGAACATGTAGTTTCGCGAACATATCAAAGATATGTTGAAATCAATACCAGCTATAACTGTGCGGGTAGGATACCTGTTTGGGATGAGAATCAAATTTTCTTTGAAATGTATCATCTTAGTCAAAGGGTCGATAAAAGGAACCAATTACTACTTTATTTCGGTTGTCAAGTATAACATCTACCCTTACTAACTCGCAGGAACTATTAATTTCACTTTCACTATAAGATAAATTAATTCTAACAGAAAAAACACGCCACCACCAACTGTATTTTATCAATCTTTTCTGAACACCGTTGCGGCATATCTTATCTCCAGCTTTAGCCAGCATTCAGTACTTATAACTATCTGAGCTTCAGTGCCTTCTATTAGCTACGACAATTTACAAATACAATATCTATGGTTCCTAGGTCTACCCTCGACCTGTGTTTAATATAGAGACTAAAGCAATTTCATTCTTCCCTGGGACGCTCTGACAAAAAATTGCACGCTCCATTCCATACAGCCCCCACTAACCTTGCAGCCTACATCCGATTTTGTTTACAAATGCTCTTAGCTTGTGCTGTCTGCCTATATTTCTCTCTCTCAAGACCGCTATGTCAGAAAATATCGCCTTAGTACACCCATAAATACATTTTGTATCTGCTACCGTCTATTATTTTTATTAGGAACAGCAGCTGCGGTAATAATCCTACCACTAGTCTTAACTTTATTACGCTACTGGTCATTAAAACTCCAACACCAAGAAGAAATTCAGATGATAAACGGATATTCATTGGACAAATATATTATACTAGAACTGACATGTGATCACATTTTCACGCAATTTGGGTGCATAGACCCTGAGAAATCAGTACCCAGAACACCCACCTCTGGCCATAATAACGGCCTTGATATGCCTGGGCATTAAGTTAAACAGAGCTTGGATGGTGCGTACAGGTACAGCTGCCCATGCACCTTCAACACAATACCACAGTTCATCAAGAGTAGTGACTAGCGTATTGTGACAAGCCAGTTGCTCAGCCACCATTGACCAGACGTTTTTAATAGTGAGAGATCTGGAGAATGTGCTGGCCAGGGCACTAGTCGAACATTTTTTGTATCCAGAAAGGCCCGTACAGGACCTGCAAAATTCAGTCGTGCATAGTCCTGCTGAAATGTAGGGTTTCGCAGAGATCGTAACACATCTGAAATGTAGCGTCCACTGTTCAAAGTGCCGTCTATGCGAACAAGAGGTGACCGAGACGTGTAACCAATGGCACCCCATACCATCACGCCGGGTGATACGCCAGTATGGCGATGACAAATACACGCTTCCAATGTGCGTTCACCACGATGTCGCCAAACACGGATGTGACCATCATGATGCTGTAAACAGAACTTGGATTCGTCCGAAAAAATGACGTTTTGCCATTCGTGCACCCAGGTTCCTCGTTGAGTACACCATCGCAGGCACTCCTGGCTGTCACGAAGCGTCAAGCGTAACCGCAGCCATGGTCTCCGAGCTGATAGTTGATCCCGCTGTAAAGGTCGTCGAACTGTGCGTGCAGATGGTTGTTGTATTGCAAACGTCCCCATCTGTTGACTCAGGGATCAAGAGGCTGCACGATCCGTTACAGCCATATGGATAAGGTGCCTGTCATCTGGACTGCTAGTGATACGAGGCCATTGGGATCCAGCACGGCGTTCCGTATTACCATCTTGAACCTACCGATTGCATATTCTGCTAACAGTCATTGGATCTCGACCATCGTGAGGAGCAATGTCGCAATACGATAAACCGCATTCGCAATAGGCTACAATCAGACCTTTATCAAAGTCAGTAACGTGATGGTACACATTTCTCCTCCTCATACAAGGTATCACAACGTTTCACAAGGCAATGCCAGTAAACTGCTGTTTGTGTATGAGAAATTGGTTGGAAAGTTTCCTCATGTCCGAAGTTGTAGGTGTCGCCACTGGCGCCGACCTTGTGAGAATTCTCTGAAAAACTAATCATTTGCATATCAAAATATCTTCTTCCTTTCATTAAATTTTGTGTCTGTAGCATGTCCTCTTGGTGGTGTAACAATTTTAATGGCCAGTAGTGTAGTTCTTTGGAGTACTATTCATCACATTGCCTGTACATACATTCAAACCATTTTTAATTTTATTGATACTACTTCAGTGCTATTTGACAAATTAAAATTACTGTTCTTTCTTAGGTAACTAATACTACACATATGAAACGCTGGTCCGATATAAATGAGGTCTTAGATGTTTTAGTCTACCAGGTTAAATAAACAAACACACCTACATCCATTTTCTGCAAGCCACTGAAGCGCATGGCAAACGACTGTTTTACCAGTTATTAGGACTTCTTCTCCCTCTACTCATATGTAGCGCAGAAAGAATGATTGTTTAAATGCTCTGTGCATACTGTAATTAGTCTAATATTGTCTTCGTGATCTCTACGGCAGCGATACGTGGAGGGTTGTAGTATACTCTATGACAAATAACCTCTCACGGTATGAAGGAGTTATCCTAAAGGGACAAAAATCAGTTGATGTGATGTACATGCACAAACAAATGATTACAGTTTAATAAAAATTGGATGATTTGCTCAGGTGAAAGAGCTTCACAAATTGAGCAACTCAGTAACGCATTGGTCCATCTATGGTACATCTGCAAGAAGTTATTCAGCTTGGCATTGATTGATAGTTGTCAGAGGCCTTCCTGAGAGATATAATGCCATAATCTGTCCAAATAGCATGTTAAATTGTCAAAATTCCAAGCTGTTTGTAGGACCCTGCCCATAATGCTCCAAACGTTCTCAGTTTGAGAGAGACCCAGCAATCTTACTAGCCAAGGTGGAGTTTGGCAAGCACGAAGGCAAGCAGTAGAAACCCTCGCAGTGTGCGGGCGGCCATTATCTTGCTGAAATGTAAGCCCAGGGTTTCTTGCCATGAAGAACAACAAAACTAGGTGTAGACTTACCGCTTTGCTATAAGGGTGCCGCAGGTGATATATTCTCTCTCTCTCCCCTTTTACAGTATCAACCATAGTGTATGCAAATTATTTGTATGATATTAAGTAATGTGAATAAATGGTTTCTCACTGATTATAAGTGTTTCCATGATTTTCAGTGACAAAATGTGATTTTTGGAACATGTAACAGTTGCTATCAGTTATTAAATTCTTGGGGAATGAATAAAGTGATTTAATTAATACATAGAAGGAAATACTTCTCTTAAAATTACCTGTGTCTGGTTATTCAGTGTACCTGACCTGATGTCCAAAAGGTCAATATCAAATAATTTAAGAGAGTTCACGATGTTAAAAAGGGCCAATGTCCTCTTGAGTCCTTTAATTATGAAGTTGAAAATTCTAGAAATTTATTATTTAAGATCAAGCTTTAGTTAAGTTGATTTACTATAATGATAGTAACAGATAGTCCAAAATATATTGTTAATAGTTGTCAGAAAATGACAAAAAATATTCAGAAGCTTATAACTTAAAACTAAGATTCTTGACATTGGCCCTTTAGAACCAAGCCACAGATTTATTGAGGTAGTGGAAAGAAGGAATATTTGAAAAACAAGACTTCAAAGCTTTTTGTGTAGCCAATGGTACAGTGATAACAGAAAAATTTTAGAAACAATTAAGCACAAATTTATTCAAATCATCTATACAAAGAAATAAATCTGTAAAAAAAATTTAAGTTAAAAATACTGCTTGTAAAAACTTTTACGAAATGTTCACCAAATATAACAGTCCTAACTGCTACAACACTGTACAAATACCAAATTAACAAAAGCAGCTTTGTGCATCACAGTAAATATTTTAGATGTTCTAACAACTAATAGTCTAAAATATACAGTTTCTTTAAGATAGACATATTTTGCTTATGGACAAGACAAATTTGCAATTAATGCTCAATATGAATGTAGCTGTTAATTAACTGCACTTATTCTGCTGCTGCTAAAACAGATTTAACGTATAGATAACAACAATGACCAAGCAGTAAACTTGATATCTAATTGAGGGCAGTAGAAGTGAGAACAGCAACACCACGCTCATAGAAGCTGTGGTGGTCTTGGCCAGGAGCTATGTTTAGGTCCACTGTGAAAAGGAGTTCAGTGCGTGTTGAGTTGAGGTACACTGGCAATGAGAGCTTGCTTCGTGCATGTACCTCTGCAGTACTGCCATTCCTGAAAAGAAGTTTATTTTGCCTATGAGATAAATCATGATAAAAATCACAAAAATTAAATAGATGTTACAATTCCTTTCCTTTTTTCTTTGTTCACTCTATGTGCTTGACTCTTCACCAAGGAAATATCGTTATATTGTCAGATTATTTATTACTCTTGACTCCTCAAACTTCATTTTAAGAAATAATAGTAATGATCTATTGTGCTGAATTTTTATTTTGTTGTTTAGTAGTAACAATCAGTTTTTGTGACTGAAGATAGTCAGCATAATGGGAATTAATGGCAACGTTAGACAAGGAGACACAGTCAATGTACTGCCCATTACATCAAGATGCTAGTGAAGCAATATTATCTTTAGGAATTAAGGATTTTTCCCCCTTACGAAGAGACAGAAGGGAGTAAGACCCCACACTGAAACAAAAAAGAAAGCCATTACAAAGGCAACAACAGGAAAAAAACAGAGCACCAACACTGAAATGGAACGTATTGAATTGAAATATGCATTTGGTCATACGAGCACAAGTCACAATAGACAACAGCTGTGTACATGAGAAAAAATTATTTAAGTCAGTTGCAGAGTTTTAAGAAAGCTAACCACTCCATCAGGATTTAAAGTCCACATCAAACTGAGTCTTTTTTCTTGTCCTTTCAAGTCATCAACAACTATGTTTTAACTGCATCTTTGACCACAGGTATATTTAATATATTAAGTACTATTGCTATTTTGCTGAAGAGAGTCAAATTGCATAAGATCTTAATTTAGTACTTATAATGTACATGAATATTATGTTTTAGGAGTGGAAGTACTATGAAGGCTAGGTTTCTTCACAGAAGTAGCTCCAGTGAATCATTTGAAGTCAGCAAACCACTTCTTTAAAAATACGATACATATGCACAAAAGACGGAGATTTCTTATAGAATGTAAATAATTTAGGAGCAAAGATATGACTCCCCAAATAATAGAGGCGTTGAGTTGTCAAAGGTATGTAGCCAAGACTAAAAACTTTGGTAGCATTGGGACTAAAACTTTTTTGAGCTAAAGGACTCTCTCATACCCATATTATTTACAATTTATAATCTTGATTTCTTTGGCCCACATAAATGTAAGCACACATCGAATATTTTCCAGAACATCAATGCAAAAGTGTTACGATTTTGTTCAAGTGTATTTTGACTTTGAAGATTCGTCCCTCTATGCTACGAGAAATTTATAAAAATTTACAAATTCTATTTTTCTGAGCAAACAGAATTAGAATGAGTATTAAAAACTGAACTAGAGAAAAATTTTAACAGCTGAAAAATAAATAGAAATTTTAAAAATTCTTTTGCAGTTACTGGTGTGTAATTTTAATTTATTCAAAACGAAGTCCTTAAAGTGATCAACCTAAACTACATACCTGATCCACCGAAGAAGTGTTACTGGCAAATCCATCATGATGGTTGATGTCAAATGCAATTGATTATTGCGACAATTAGCTCCTTGCAGCTTTAAGCCTATAATAAAATAAAACATTAACAAATTTTATCACACAAATAAAGCAAGATATGTTAGGGTACAAATGCACATAAACATACCCTGGAAAGCATAAGGCACATGATATGAGCCTTGGACAATAACATTCCATTGGTTTTTGGCAAAGCATTCAATTCAATATTACTACTTATTCCAATATTTTTGCTGAAAACCTTCAACTCACTGTCAAAGTGAGACAGTGGATGAATTCTTAGGGTATAAGCATGTCTGTGTACTCTGGGCAATGCCAAGACCGTATGGCAGCTATACTACGAAGATCAAGACTACCACGTAGCAGTTGCATTGAACACAGCATTTGCAAGGTGTTATCTCTGACACAATAGTTTTACCAGTGACTGGCATTTGTTACTATAGTGTCACCTGTAACTCATGTAGCTTGAGCTTCACGTCATATCTTTGAAGCACAGGTGAATGTAGCACATCACCAGTCATAGTAGAAACTTGAGTGTTGAAGATCAAGTGCTGCCAGCATCCTATACAAACAAAGCTGCAAATCCAGAATGTTTGTGGGTAATGGTGTAAAATGCCTGGGCATTTCTAAATTGGGGAAATGCCCAGGATAAATGTCCAGGCAAATGCCCAGGCATGTAGGTATTTTAGAGATTAACTGATAACTGGCACTGACAAAAAACTTAAAATGTTACTCTGTATTGGAAAACGTGTTTTGCAACCCAGCTTCAGATTTAGGGGTGTGTTATTAAGGAAAATAAATTGGACTGTAAACATAATTTTTAAAACATCTTTAATGAGGTCAATTCTTTATGAGTTCATAATTAAAAAAAAAAGAACCACCACTCAAACTCCATTTCTAACTCTGCCTTAGAGTCTCCTGAATGTGATTCTTCGCTAACTACCGGGTTTCTTTCCATTTTGACTGTTCATTATGGGTTTTTCCTTGGGATCAACAGGCATAGGCTGTGTTCCTGCTCCAGTTAACTTCCAGTTATAGGAGAGGTAAGTTAGTTTTGCAGCTCTCTCTGATGTAAATCTGTTTCTTTTTTTACTATGGACCCATCCAAAAGTGCCAAAGGAAGACACTGTAGCAGCAAGTGCAAATGGTGTGCCGTGAATTTTAATGGCAACTTCTGACGATTCACAAGTTCCTCTTAAAACTCACCACCACAGTAAAAGATTTACACAATGATTTTTGTCTTTCTGATGGTGACAATCCATTTCTTTCAGTAGCCTATTGTACTAACACTTTCAATAACAGAAAGACAAGGTCCACTGCTTCTCACTCAAACACATAGCTTCACATGGCTGACAGACAGACAAACAGACCAGTGTTGTCAATTGACTAAATAACCAACAGAATTGCATAAATACCTGAAACTGCCAGCGACTCACTCAAGATGTCATCCATATTTGCAACAGCAGCAATAGCACTAATATTTGCATAGACTAACTGTAATTAGAGTAAAGAAATTCTCCACTAAGATTTTAATTAGGGATGTCTCATGTCCCAATTTAAAATCCCCGATCCCACGAATTGCCAATTCTCTAGTAATCAACTACGGTTAGAATCAAACAATTCTAATGTCTTGGGCATTGATTCTTTGTTATTAAATCTTTTTATGTTAGTGCTCTCATTTTATATTCACAGCAGTTTAGGCATATGGAAGTACATAAAGAAAGGAGCAGGACAGAAAATTATAGTCTGTCAAACATCGCTGCATCTGACAAAGCATCTTTTTTGTTGTTTTTTCGCTAAAAACTGTTGAAAATTTAAGAATACATTTATCATCAAGAAACACATGCCAACTGTTTAATATGACTACAGATACGATGTTCATATTCACAAGACATATAAATTAGAATGTTCTAGAACAAAGATTCCAAGACTTAACAAGCGGGAAAGCACCGGTAGACAGGCACAATAAATAAAACACACACACAGAATTTCTAGCTTTCGCAACCGATGGTTGCTTCTTCAGGAAAGAGGGAAGGAGACGGAAAGACGAAAGGATGTGGATTTTAAGGGAGAGGGTAAGGAGTCATTCCAATCCCGGGAGCGGAAAGACTTACCTTAGGGGGAAAAAAGGACAGGTGTACACTCACGCGCACACACACACACACACACACACACACACACACACACACACACACACACACACACACACACACACACATCCATCCGCCCATACACAGACAAGCAGACATTTGTAAAGGCAAAGAGTTCGGGCAGAGTTGTCAGTCGAGGCAGAAGCACAGAGGCAAAGAAGTTGTTGAAAGACAGGTGAGGTATGAGCGGCGGCAACTTGAAATTAGCGGAGGTTGAGGCCTGGCGGATATCGAGAAGAGAGGATATACTAAAGGGCAAGTTCCCATCTCCGGAGTTCGGATACGTTGGTGTTGGTGGGAAGTATCCAGATAACCCGGACAGTGTAACACTGTGCCAAGATGTGCTGGCCGTGCACCAAGGTATGTTTAGCCACAGGGTGATCCTCATTACCAACAAACACTGTCTGCCTGATCATTCCCACACAGAAAGCGTCACAGTGTAGACAGGTCAGTTGTTAAATCACGTGGTTGCTTTCACACGTGGCTCTGCCTTTGATCGTGTACACCTTCCGGGTTACAGGACTGGAGTAGGTGGTGGTGGGAGGGTGCATAGTACAGGTTTTACACCGAGGGCGGTTACAAGGGTAGGAGCCAGAGGGTAGGGAAGGTGGTTTGGGGATTTCATAGGGATGAACCAAGAGGTTACGAAGGTTAGGTGGACGGCGGAAGGACACTCTTGGTGGAGTGGGGAGGATTTCGTGAAGGATGGATCTCATTTCGGGGCAGGATTTTAGGAAGTCGTATCCCTGCCCCGAAACGAGATCCATCCTTCACGAAATCCTCCCCACTCCACCAAGAGTGTCCTTCCGCCGTCCACCTAACCTTCGTAACCTCTTGGTTCATCCCTATGAAATCCCCAAACCACCTTCCCTACCCTCTGGCTCCTACCATTGTAACCGCCCCCGGTATAAAACCTGTCCTATGCACCTTCCCACCACCACCTACTCCAGTCCTGTAACCCAGAAGGTGTACACGATCAAAGGCAGAGCCACGTGTGAAAGCAACCACGTGATTTAACAACTGACCTGTCTACACTGTGACGCTTTCTATGTGGGAATGACCAGCAACAAACTGTCCATTCGCATGAATGGACACAGGCAGACAGTGTTTGTTGGTAATGAGGATCACCCTGTGGCTAAACATGCCTTGGTGCACGGCCAGCACATCTTGGCACAGTAGTACACCGTCGGGGTTATCTGGATACTTCCCACCAATACCAACGTATCCGTACTCCGCAGATGGGAACTTGCCCTTCAGTATATCCTCTCTTCTTGATTTCTGCCAGGCCTCAACCTCCGCTAATTTCAAGTTGCCGCCGCTCATACCTCACCTGTCTTACAACAACTTCTTTGCCTCTGTACTTCCGCCTCGACTGACATCTCTGCCCGAACTCTTTGCCTTTACAAATGGGCGCGCGCGCGCGAGCGAGTGTACACCTGTCCTTTTTCCCCCCCTAAGGTAAGTCTTTCCGCTCCCGGGATTGGAATGACTCCTTACCCTCTCCCTTAAAACCCACATCCTTTCGTCTTTCCCTCTTTCCTGAAGAAGCAAGCGAAAGCTAGAAATTCTGTGTGTGTGTTTTATTTATTGTGCCTGTCTACCGGCATTTTCCCGCTTGGTAAGTCTTGGAATCTTTGTTCTAATATATTTTTCCCATGTGGAAGTATCTTTCTATTTTATTTACATGATAAATTAGAATGTTCTGCAGAAATGATTACCTTTTGGACAATGTCAGCCTACAGGTGCATGGTCAACACCGATATCATGGCGCAACACCACCTGCCACTAAAATAAGCCCGCAGCTCTCATTGTCACTATAAACTGAAGGTAACGGATCAGTGTGACTTGAGCAGACGTGTAGGATGCCTCACAGACGTATGTACAAATTGTATCGTCAAATCAGTAAGTTTGAAAGAGGGCACATTGTTGGCATGAGAGAATTTGATGTATCCATGCGAGAAACTGCTTCCGTGTGGGACAAAGTGTTTGAGCAGTGCAACGGTGTGTGCCGAACGGTTCACAGAAGGCTATACAACACAATGAGACGGGTCAGGTCACACCACCCAGACCAAACCCCGAGAAGATTAACACCTCATTCAAATCGCACTGCAGAAATGATCTGAACCCCCCCCCCCCCCCAGCTCTGGTGCAACAATGGAGCAGTTTAACACATCATACACTATCCGGAATGACAGTCTGTCACTGTTTACTACTGCATGGCTTATGTGCACATTGTCCACTTCTCTGCCTAATTTGACTAACATGCTGAAACATGCTTATGGCAATAGTGTGTGGAATGACATCACCGGAGGACAGGAATGGCATCAGATAGTGTTTCCAAACAAATCCAGGTCCTGTTTGTTTGAAAATGATCACCGCATTTTGCTTTGCCGCAAACAGGAGGAGTGACATCACAGTGACTGCATTCGCACAAGATATACAGCACTAACTGCAGGCCTTATGGTGTGGGGTGCTATTGGGTACAATCACAAATCACGTGCGAGTCCACGGCACTGACCAGTGAGACCAATGAGAACAACATCCTGTGTCCCACAGCCATAATCTTTCTGCGCACCTCACATGTCACTTTTCAGCAAGACAATGCACAACCACATGCTGCTGTACGAACACATGTTCCTGGTGTCAGTGGATGTCAGGTTTTTTCCCCTGGTCCACCAGATCACCAGACTTGTCGCCAATCGAAAATGTGTGGGATATGGTGAAGCAACAGGTGCAGCGCTGTGACCTAATGCCAAGCAACACAGATGAACTTTGGAATCAGATGAATGTAGCATGGATGGCTACACCATAGGATGCTATTCACACCTTATTCCCATTGATGCTATCATGCATGGAACAAGTTAACAGGGCCCATGGCAGACTTTTTGCCCATTAGGCAACAGGATACATGCTGAACCCAGAGGAGTCAAATGCTGATCATTTCTGCAGGATATACTAATGTACATGCCCTGTGAATATGAACATCCTGTTTCTAGTTGTTCAAGGTGGTCTGTTTTCTGAAAATAAGTGTTCTCTCTCTCTCTCTCTCTCTCTCTCTCTCTCTCTCTCTCTCTCTCTCTCTCTCTCTCTCTCACTCACACACACACACACACACACACACACTTTCTCCCACTGTGCTCAGTGATCTTATCTCAAAATGATTATTTATTTTTACCTGGAGGAAGAAAACACTTGTACATACTTAAATCTAGCTATCTTTTAGTGTCATGTTACAGTAGTATTCTAAGTACTGGAAGTAAAGGTGGAAATGTTCTTAACTATTGAATATGTGGTAGTGTATTGATGATGGTGCAGCATATAAATGGATGAGGAACTGCTATGATGCCTTCAAAGTAATGTGTGTCTTTTTCAGTGGTTTGTGATATACAGTCTTCTCCTGCTGATAGTTAGCCAATACTAGCAACATCAGATTTGGGGAACAATAATAAAATGTCTCCCCCCCTTACAAATTCTAGCAAGATAGAGTATGCTGAACCTTACCTATGACACCAAAGCTGCAGTCATCTGAAGATGATTTACTGGCATCTCCATCAGTTATTGTTACATCCAACATGAGTTCCTCCAAAGACCAACTGTTGGCCTGTGCAATGCATTGCCTAGTAGCAGTAATATAAGCTTCAGGATTCAACAATCCACCAAGCCACACATGGAAACTCTGTAAAGAACAAATATGATATAGCTAACTGTGTTGGTAATGTGCAAGTGTTAACTTAATGGTTAAATTTTAATTTAAAACAATTACACTCTTGTGACAGAACATAGATCTCTAACAAAAGCCCTCCTAGTAGAGAAATAGCAGTTACTCTTAACCATAAATCTCAAGCATTCACTGAACAGATATCTGGAGAACTAGAAACAAAAGGCAATAGAACACAAAAATTCATGAGCTTATGATGTTTAAAGTGATCTTTTAGGCCACTTTACCTTGAGACCCTGTGCACCACCTTGTGAAACTAGTGCAGACACTTGTTGTAGCTGTTTTATACGCTGAGCAAAGTCGGTGATCCACTGCATGACAGTGCAGCCACGAGGAACAGTATATCGTCGCCAGCTTGGTGGAATTATTCCTTTAACTAGGTCACTCAACATCGCGCGATGATAGTTAGTTTGCTTCTTTTCACCCTGAAATTAAAGAAACATACTTTTGAAGCTAATTTGCATACCCTCGTTGCTGCACATTGCAGAAAAAAAAACAGCAAAATAATGAAATGCAAATACCTTATTGTTTCTGCAACATACATATCATATTCATATGCTCACGAAAATATAACAACTTCATGATGACAAAGTTGGCATGTTACATTGTAACCAAGCTGGGGAGCACTGAGGATGGCCTGTACTGGCTGACCTTGTTAAGGAACTGTATTACATCATAACTGTGACTGTGATAAAGTCAGTTACAAATTTCAGTATCTCTCAATAGACATTAATGATGAATTGTGTTGAGGAGGCATTCGACATCACGATCATCAGCGCCCTGTCGAAAAATCAACAAGAAATCTCGTGGGTGGGGACGAAGGCTATCCCCACATGCAGAGCGGTTTATAACATACTAAAGTCTGCCGCCCTTCCCCACCAGTTAAGGGATGAGGCCTGATAGTTCACAAAATTACACCGCTCTGTTAACACTGGTATTGGTATCTGTGAGGACAGTGGGCAGATCTCCAGCGAGACCAAGGGCTGCCCTATTATCAGTATACAGGACACACATAGCCACAATACGCTGAACTGAAAGTGGCATGCCACAAACTTCACAGAGGGGTGGATTCTCCCCACCCCCCTCCCCACACGTCAATGGGTCTCTATAGGAATGCAGTTGGGTTAGAAGCACTCTGGAAATCACGAACTATGGAATCGATTTGAGGCCCCTGGACGACAGTATTTATTATGTCACATGAATAAAGAGCAAGTTGTGTTTCTACAATAATATTTTCTGAATCCATGCTGTGTGTCAGTGTGTGTTCCTTAAGGTAATTCACACTGTTCAAACACACAGTATGTGTTACAAAATCCTAATATGAATTTTGGTCAGTGATGCGAGTCTCTTACTCAGTGGATTACTCCTATTTTCTTTCTTTAGTGTTGGTGTGACCTGTACAAGTTTCCAGTTTTTAGGTACAAATCTTTTATCAAGCAAGTGGTTGCATACAACTGCTAAGAATGGAGGTATTGTATCAGCAGACTTCGAAAGGAATCTAACTGGTATACAATCTGGCCCAGAAGACTTTCCTTTATTACACAATTCAGTCTGCTTGGCAATATTTAGGATATATACTTTTAAGTTACTTGTGTTGACTGTTGCCCAATTCAGATTCTCAATTTTTATTAATTAATTTTTTTTAGAAATTTTGGAAAACCCTGTTCAGTAACTCCACTTTTGTGGCACTGCCATTACAACATTACACATTTATATCGCACGGCAATGGTATTAACTGTCTTGCTGGTGGTTTACTTTACATACAAGCAGAATCTCTTGACATTAGGCCAGATTTTGTGACAGTTTTGTTGTTTAAACTGTTAAAAGCATCTCAATATCAAAGTCCATGCTTAGTTTTGTACTTCAGGAAAACATTTCCAGTCTTTGAGATTTTGCATTCTTTTGAATTTGGCAACAGTGTTCTGACTGCTGGGTTTGTTCCATCTCTTATCAATTCATTTGGTACAAATCTCTGTTTCTTTGCATATAAACTTACATAGTTAGTTTTGAAGCAGTTGAAATTATCTCTTAGGAATCCATCAAGTGAATTTTTATCTTAACAGATAAATTTTGCTTTTATTTTTGTTGAATTTGGATGTTATAGTACACAGCCTCACTGCAACAACCTTGTAGTCATTAAACCTTGCATCTGACATAATGCTCCCTAATTGGAAAGGATTATTTGTTGCTAAGAGGTCAAGTATGTTTTTGCAACCATCTACACACTAAACGATTGAACTATGTTAAAAGTACTAGTACGAGTGCACTTACAAGAACACAAGTAGTCATTTCTAGTGCACAGTCATTAAGTATAATTTCAACAAAGAGCAACTATAGCTCTCTCCAGAGCTCATCAGCAGCAAAAATTTAGAACTATAGAAAAAAATTACCTGGCAGATCAAAACAACATCTTCCAAGTCATGGATGACATCTTGCAGCAATTTAGCTCCAGAGTTAACTTCACGTTCAAAGTAACGATACAATGGATCCTTTATGTTCTCCACAGTTCGTCGTAAAGTCTGTAAGAGGGAAAATTCAGTTATGGGAGGTTTGACTGGTTTGTGGGAGGAAGAAATTAATGGTGATCCAAACCTACCTGAAGAGATCTAGGAAGCAGCTGCAACCAGGTAGATGCAGAATTGTGCAATGTTCGCATCCAGGTAGGTCTTCCGTCACCAGCACCTTGGTCACGTGCTGCATTATCCAAGCTTTCATCTGTTGAATATGCAAGTTCGTCGTCATCTTCTAGCTGTTGCATTTTTAGCAGTTTGCTCACAAGATCCGTACCTGCAACATAACAATCAATGTCCTAAAAGATTCTTAAATTATTTTGTAAAAATATACATTTGGGAAGTAATGGGAAATAATGTTATTAGCTGCACAAATCTACAAGGGTAAGTAGTTCACAGGAGAACCCAAAGAAAGTATTCACAACTTTGGAATTATTATTGTGTGTGTGTGTGTGTGTGTGTGTGTGTGTGTGTGTGTGTGAGCACGTGCACGCTTTCACGAAAAGGGGGGGGGGGGGGTGTTTACATGCAACAAGCATGAGAATGTATACAGATGGACAATTATGTTATTGGATACTTCTTTATCCTCTTTGCTTTCTTTTCCTGGAACTGCAAAATCTCATAGAAACACATGATCTTGATGCATCATATAAGAATGCATGCAAGACAATATCAAACTAATCATCTGTGAGAGTGAAAGCTAAGAATTCGTCTCCAGCTTAGATCAATTCTTTCAGTCTGACAGAAAGGAAACATTGGCTACTTTTGAAGCCTAATCTTCACACAGTCACTTACACAGTCAGGGTCTTAACGAACAGTTGTTGGCTGGTTGGTTACAACCATCTCAAAACCTCAAATTCTTATAAGTCACTTTTTGTAATTTTTGGTATGCAGCAGCAGCACGCATCTACCCTCACTTCTCATGCACTCACTCAATCTGAAGTATCTCTTAGGATTACATCCCTTTCCAATAATGCATGGATTGCTTTTAATCTGTGTTGCATACCAAGCAAGAGAATGAGAACAAATACTGTGAGAAGCTCCACCACACAGGCACAACCACTCACCTGGCATCTCTCAGGCCCGTGAAGCAGCCTCAAAAATGGTACTCACTAACCCAGACCTCTTCCAGCTTCCACATCACTACCTCCAGTGTGCCGTAGGTCCACCGACAGAGTGGACAACAGCAAATAGGAAATGCTGTGAATTGTGGACTACTTTGATTCTACCTTTTATTGATGAATATGAGAATCCTTCCACCAACAGGCTCTAAACACAAAGGACCGCAGACACTTAGATGGTTCCACACCAGCAATTGGACCTTCACAAGCCAGCAGTTACACAATACTCTTCAGTGCCTGTGGCTAGATCAGACAGTGCTCTGAAGACTACTCTTCGACTTAGCAGTCACTTTTTACGAAGAACTATGATCAGTACAGAGTATCTGCAAATGTTACTCTTAACAATACTGACAATATCACAGACCGCCGTGAGATGATAGAATTAGATGTCGCTGCATTAGGTTTTGGACATCAAATGCCACACATTAAGCTGTACCGAAGTTACGTGCAATTTGTTATGCACTCTTAATAAAGGTTACTTTTTTATATCTTTTGTACTGTAACATCTTTGTTATAGTGCCAACCTATCATACAACTGTTTATCTGCAAACATGCAAATCAGTCACCATTAAGGAACCATAGTGGGGCAACAGTTTTCTGCTACCATGGATATTTAGGCTGAATTAATAGTAGTTTCAGATACTGTATACACAACAGACTAATACTGTCTTTGCAGTCCCTATGCGAGTGGTATGTAGGAGGGCGGAAGTATATCTCCAGATTCTTTACTTAATCTTGGTTCTGGAAAGTTTGCAAGTAGACTTTCAAGGATAACTGGTGACCATCTTCTAGCATCCATTAATTTCAGTTATTCATCATTTTGCTGACGCTTTTCTGTCAGTCAAACACATCTGTGACCATTCACATCACCTTTCTTTACATCCAAAACAATGAATCGAATTGATGAAGAAATGTATGGCACAACATGACTAAAAGATGGAACTGGTTGATAGTACACATCCTGAGGCATAGCCACTGAGGTGCCGGAGAGGCAGAGAAGTGGTGGTGGTGGTGGTGGTGGGGGGGGGGGCAAATGTATAGGGAGATGCATGGGATACAGTAGTGTGGAGCACTGCACCAAACCATTTTTCAGACTGAAGATCATATCATCATATAAGAAAAGAACTGCTATAGGCTGCACCAAATAATAATGTGCTTCTAAAGTTTTCACAAAAGGTATTTACAGGGGTGCTGAATGAAAAGAAAAAAAGTACACAAACATATCCTGTGACAATATGAACGTGGTTTTTGACCAGACAGACACCTCAAACCAGTGTCTATCATTAGCCAAATAACGGGAAAATTTATGAATGTGGAAGATCTACACTTCATGTATGTTGACTTTAAACAAGCTTTTGCTAGTGTTAATAGGCCACAAAGGCAAAAGTAAATAAAAAATAACCAAACCTCTACAGTTTTTGCCTTCAAGCAGCACCTAAATATAATCACACACATCAATGTGCAATATTAGCTGTAACTCTTTTGACTTGCACAATAACATCATAAATGCTATTTTTCAAACTTATCTGAATTATCTGTCACCAATAATCCAAAATGTTCATATAGCTTCCTTTTTCCCCTTGATGAAAAGAAAGGCTAGTGTTTACATCTCCAGTAGGGTTGGTTTTCTAAAAGATGCATGCTCGAGTACAGAGAGGGTGTTCTCAGTTTTGGTTATAAGCTCTTTGTATTTCATTGTTAAGTTTCCATCCTGTTTGACCAATGTAGATCTTGTCACAGTTATTGTGTTTAATTCTTAACATCCATAACCTGTCATACTTCTGATGTTTTCCATTTTGTGGATTATTCTCATTCTTAGTTCATTCCGGGGCAGAATCTCATTTTAATCTTAGTATTATGAAATGTGCTACTATTTTTTCGCATCCTATTTCCCATGCATGGTAAATTAATGAATTTCTCTTTCTTCTTTCTGTTTTCACCAATGTTACTTCCTCACTGTCATTTACACGCTTGGCTCCGATTTTCTTTCTGTATATTTGCAGCTACAGTTTTTATTGTATCTGTCTCTGTCTTCATTTTTTCCTTTAGTAAGCAGAGCGCTAATCACACAATCTATCATAACATGATAATATGGTATTTATGTGCTTTGGGGTGAAATGATGAACAATCACATGCAGTTGACTCACAAATTATGCAAGATTTATGCTATTTTTGTAGCTATGAAGTTCTCTATTTCATGATCAATGGTAAATTTGATATTGCACATATAATTCATTTGCTAAGGAAATGCATTAATTTCATCACTATTTCCATCAACAAGAATGGGGGTATCATAAACACATCAGTAATAAGCAATTTTATCAGCCTATTGGATTTGTTCTCTAAAAAATTATTTTTTAAGTTATCTAAGAAAATATCTGCCAGGGTTCATTCAAGACAGATTCCCATGGCAAATAAATCATACTGTTTGTATACCTCTCCCTGGAAGGAGAAGTAATTGTGTGATAGACATATTTCTAGAAGACTGATCAGTTCACATATTTATAGTTTGCTAATCTTGCCACTATTATGGCACCTGCGGTCGGTCTTGGGGTAGCATCCTGTCCTCGGTACTGGGCTCAAAACCCGCAACCGCTAAATTTTGATTAATGATCAGGATTAGCAGCTGAAGGATGCCAGCATACGAAGTCACCCTCATTCTGCCAATGGCCTTGTCAAAGAGGGCACAGGAGTGGACAAAGGTTCGGGTACACACTTGTCCTTGGGGGCGGGAAACTGCCCCTAAGGCAGAAGAATGAATAATGAACAACATGAGCATGCAGAAGGCAATGGAAACCACTGCATTAAAGACGCATAACGTGTCTCCACATTATATGTGGTCTATAGTTGAAAAGTGTCGTGATGATTTGTCCATTGGCAAAAAGATTCTGGATTAGGCCCCCATTCAGATAACTGGGAGGGGCTGCCAAGGAGGTGGTGACAACAAGAAAAAGATTGAATAAACAATGGGCAATGTTCTACGAGTCGGGGCATGGAATTTCAGAAGCTTGAAAGTAGCAGAGAAGGTAGGAAATGCTCAATCTCAATATAATAGGGGTCAGTGAAGTGAAATTGAAAGAAAACAAGGATTTCTGGTCATGTGAGTATAGGATAATATCAACGGCAGCAGAAAATGATATATTGGGATTAGGATTCGTTATGAAAACGAAGTGAGTGGGTTACTGTGAACAGTCCAGTGATAGGGTTGTTTTTATCAGAATCGACAGCAAACCAACACTAACAACAATAGTTCAGGTATAAATGCCAACGTCGCAAGCTAAAGATGAAGAGATTAAGTTCAAGGATATTGAAAGGGTAATACAGTATGTAAAGGGAGGTGAAAATCTAATTGTCATGGGGGACTGGAATGCAGCTGTAAGGGAAGGAATAGAAGAAAAAGTTACAGGAGAATATGGGCTTGGGACAAGGAACGAGAGAGGAGAAAGACTGAGTTCTGTACTAAATTTCAACTAGCAATAGCTAATACTCTGTTCAAAAATAACAAGAAGAGCAAGAGGAGGAGAGGTATACTTGGAAAAATCTGGAGGATACGGGAAGATTTCAGATAGATCACATCATCGTCAGACAGATATTCCAAAATCAGATACTGGATTGCAAGGCGTACCCAGGAGTAGATATAGACTAAGATCAAATGTTGTAGTGATGAAGAGTAGGCTTAAGTTAAGAAATTAGTCAGGAAGAATCAATATGCGAAGAAGTGGGATACAGAAGTACATAGGAATGATGAGATAACCATGAAGTTCTCTGTGACTATAGATACAGCAATAAGGAATGGTTAAGTAGGAAGTACATTTTAAGAGTAATGGGCATCTCTGGAAAGGACAATCACAGAAGTTGCAAAGAAAAACACAGTTACAAAGAAGATAACTGCGAAGAAACCATGGGTAACAGATGAAATACTTCAGTTAATTAATGAAAGAAGGAAGT
Source organism: Schistocerca gregaria (assembly GCF_023897955.1). Lineage (NCBI taxonomy): Eukaryota > Metazoa > Arthropoda > Insecta > Orthoptera > Acrididae > Schistocerca > Schistocerca gregaria. The sequence continues at coordinate 874,529,868 of NC_064922.1, forward strand.
ATAAAATATTCAGGGAGATTCAGGAATACAGAAATACATGTTGCTGAGGAATGAAATACATAGAAAGTGCAGGGAAGCTAAGACAAAAGGCTGCATGAAAAATACAAAGAAATCTAAAGAGAGATGATTGTCCGAAGGACTGACTCAGCATATAGGAAAGTCAAAACAACCTTTGAGGTAAAGGGGGAGGGCAGCTTGCCAAATTTCTGTAGGTTATTTCTTACAACATTTACGGTTTCAATAATTGGTACATTTGTGTATAGATAAGTAACATTTAATGAGATAAATTTTCCATTTACTGGCAGTTTTGTGTCTTGTCTGATTAATTAGGCCCATGGAATTTTTAATTTTTTATTTCTTAATAAATGAATGGTATTGGTTAAGCAATTTATTTAGTTTTTAATAAGGACCAAGAGAGGTACAATAACGAAATCAAGTCATGTTGGATACAAAGATGGTATTTCATTTGTGGCAAGCAATAAAAAACACAATTCAAAACACTATGTAATGTAAGCGGAAGGAGCAAAAAATTGGACACACTATAATCGAAATTATGTGAGTGTCTCCAATTCCAAGACCAGCTAACCACCACATGGCCTGAATGCCTCTAACAAATATTTTGAAGGTGTCAGCTGCTTCAATTATGTAGGTGTCCTTTTAACCAGTGACAAAAACATGAGAATGTATATCTGAGAATGTATTACGTAAAGGATAGACGCAAGGAATAGAGCCTATTTTGCAAATTACAGATAGTTACAAATTTAACAACATGAACAATGAAGTTAATATTATACTTTTACCTGTATGTCCAGTTCTTACAAATGAGTGAATAGAATGGACAATGACATACAGAGGAAAGTTATAGTCAACTCATCAAATCTCAAAATACACTGAAGACATACAAAGAGGACGGCAAATGACTGAATGCTCAAAATAATAAGGAAAGGAAGGTCATGCTACAGAAGAAAGCATGTAATTGAGATGTATGGAGTCACATTGTTGACGAGGCTAAGGGCCATCAATGGTTGTGGTACTGAAGTAGAATAAGAACTGCAAAAATTGAAACTGTATTGTTATTTGTAAATGTTCACAAATGATTTCCACTATATATTACAGGTTATCAATCTTTTGTAATGAAGGGAAGCCAAAAGTTGCAATGCCGGGATGTATCAGGTGTCAATCAGAAGTCAGTACTAATGCCACTTATTTTACATATGTTTGAACACACTTTGTGTACACAGTCACTGCTATTACCAACTCTATACAAGTGACCAACTGTATTTCAGAATTACGCCACAAAATCTGAAAATAAATATAATCAATATTATCAGATATTGTTGAAGTCTTTTCCCACCCGAGCAGCAGAACAGAGTCCGAACAATGGAAAAATCCAAAACACACACGCACACAAACATAATTATTTACTTTCAGTATGCAGTCCCCCCTCATCAACTACAAGCCCCTACACCATGTCGTCTTATTGTAGCAACCTGTCCCATGGTATCAAAACCTACTGACGGTTTAAAAAATAAACTACTGTCACATTGAAATAATGTTATGTCTGACTTTACTTCACACTTACTAAATGTAAAAATGCAATATGCAAGCTCATGATCTCTTCCCCCCCCCCCCCCCCTTCCCGACTATCTTGACAGAACACAGGTAAGTATAAAACATCATACGCAAAAAAAGGAGAGAAGTAACCTAAAAAAAAATATGTAAATGGTCAGCATCTTACACTGAGAAAATATGTTGTAATTGTACAACTGACTTTTTTCTGAACCATAAGAAGAGACTGAAATTATGATTTACAGAATTTGCAAATAACTCAATTAAACTAAATTCTCTCACTTTCCCATTAATCTGTACAATGTAAAGCCTGGAAGGATCCAATCTGCACACAACAAAAGATGTAAACACACACTAATGCTTTAGTTTTACCTCTCGTTGTAAGCAGCACTTTCTCAGCATTGTTGGGCAACCCAAGCCAGGAAGGTGTCTGTCTATCAGCCAGAGACTCAATCCAGTGCAGGAAGTGATCTCTCCTTGTTCCATCTGGCATAGTAATGTGCCTCTGACCACCTGGACCACCAGCGACTCCATCCACATTTGCAACAAGGGCAAAATCTGCTTCAAAACTTCTTGCTGTAAAAAGTTTAGCTAGAAACGATGATAGTAAACGCTGGTCATAATCATTGTCTATCTTTCCACCATAAATGCACTGAGAGAGCAAAGTAACTAGTGCATCCCATGGCACCTTCTCTGGAGGAAGATTTGTACGTCCCTAGAAGGAAAAAAAAAAAAAAAAAAAAAAAAAAAAAAAAAAAAAAAAAAAAAAAAAAAAAGTCATCAACACAATATCAATTTGTACAATATTTTGTGAGAAGTTATATTCTCTTGCCACTTAAGATCAAATACCATTGCAGTTGCTTCAATCCAGGTATCCAATGTGTCACATGCCACTCGGAGATCACTTTCATTGAATTCATAGTACTTAGCCCAGCCCAATGGGACATATCTAAGTCTCTCCTGCACAATTGCATGGAACCAGGCTAGAAGGAAATAGAGTCGGGCCCTCTCATTTGGCGCTTTCATCATGCGAGATGCTGGCACCTGCAAAGGACACCAATAAAATTCTATAAGAATGTTACATTAAATTAAAGGAGCTGTTAATGTACAATAAAATTGAAGAGAGATATTCATCCTCACTGCACACACACAAAATACACTGTCAATTATTATAGTAAATTTGCAAATACTACATTCATCCTGATTTCTAGCAAATTATGCTTCAATGAAAAAAAGACAATAATGGATCATGCTTGCCATGGTACAAATGCATGCCAGAAGATAACTGGAATGTGGAAACAAACAAACAAACAAACAAAAACACACACACACACACACACACACACACACACACACACACACACAGTGGAAGTTTGCCAACTGCCGGAGGAAGCAAGACCAGTACCACCATAGATCACCACAGGGAGGGTGGGGTACAGAAGCTCCATCTATCTGCCTGTGTGCAGACAGCTTAATCTGGGCTTCATTTTTCCACAAAATCAGAAGCTACACACAGAGTTACAAATCATTTAAATATCATTCGTAACCCACACTTATCTTACTACATATTGACATGTTTAATAATGATCCTAACTGCAACAATTGCGTATAGTCATCAGAAGGAAAGGTAACAGAACATAATTGAGAAGTACAAAAAACAATTGCAGCAGACAACATTGGCTACATCACAAAATGCTCTCAGTTAGTTAATGTATGCTGCTACAAAAAACCAATGGCTACCTGCCAAGGCCATCTGGCTTATAACAAATCAGGACAAGGGAATATATTGATCAACTTACAGCTAACACACTGTATATAACATTAATTTGGAAAAAGCATTTGATGCAGTGGGCTGGAATATCCCCACAAAGATATTAAGAGGGGCTGGTGTAGACAGAGGACAGAAGACTTCTAAGGAAACTGTACATAGGACAGAAAATGGTAGTAAGGATTTGTGATGAAACTCTTGAGACAAGCACCAGAAGAAGTGTCACACAAGAGTGTTGTTTGTCACCAAGACCTCTAAATATGTGTGTTGATAAACTAAAGTACACAATTGTGGGGGAGGGGGGGAGGAGAGAAAACGAGAGGCGTTATAGTAGGAGTAAGGAAAAGTCAACCACATAGATAATAAAGCAGTATTGGCTGAATCAGGAAGACTATACTTTATGGAATGAGGATGAATACAGACAGACCAAACCAATGTGAAGAGGATCAGGTTGCATCAAAATATTCTTGTAAGGAAAGACTTTGGAACTACTAAAATCTTGTAATTTCTCATAAAGCTTGGTAACAGAAAATGGAAGCTGTATGGAGGAAATAAGTGGCTCTGAGCACTATGGTACTTAACATCTGTGGTCATCGGTCCCCTAGAACTTAGAACTACTTAAACCTAACTAACCTAAGGACATCACACACGTCCATGCCCAAGGCAGGATTCGAATCTGCGACCGCAGTGGTCAAGCGGTTCCAGACTGAAGCGCCTAGAACCGCAAGGCCACACTGGCCAGCGGAGGAAATAAGTATAATATCTATGAGAAAAAAAGCTTTTTTAAAGGTGAAAGGTCTGCTGGCAGAGAAAAGAACTCAGATAATTTAGAGACATATTCAACAGGAATTTTATTTGGATTGTAGTAATGTATGGCAGTGAATTATGGGCAGTTAAGAAGAAAGCATGTGAAAGTTGCTGGATTTGGACCGGTTACTCCTGTAACTGAAATATCAGATCTGAAGATGGTTCTGAATGAACCGAAACCGTTCATATGAATAAAAAATTTGCAATCAAGACTGATTTTAAGTAACATTATAAAATCACTGAATGCTGTTATCCCAGAAGACATTATGTCTGTTTTTGCAAAATAAAAAGAAAGAGGAAAAATACTTTTTTTAAAGCTTTGCAATGTAGTTGTGGAAAAAATGCAAAAAGTGAAATGCATTGACAGAATGAGGTCTAAAGGACATTTACAGATAGTAGAGAAAACTAATGGAAATTTGAAGGAGGAGGACAACATCTGGGCTGGGACATATACTGTGAAGAACTTGTCTGCAACGAAGAGTCACTGAAGGAAAGACTGCGGGGAATGGAGGGGGCGGGCGAGGAATGGAGGGGGGGGGGGAGGAGGAGGAGGAGAACTTAGATTCCTGGATGAAGATTAAATAAAATAATTAAGTTACCAATAAAAATCTTCACTTTGTCAGACAATATAAACTAAGTAATTCTGCACCAACTTATGCCTTAACTTCATAGAATCAACCATCTAATCATAATCTGCAGTAAAAAATACTACAATTCCTTTTTTACTCACAGTGCTGAATGTGCGCAGCAGGTTGGCTCGAATGCCAGGTGGTGGCTCAAATACAAAGATGCGTCCTGCTCGCAACAGGTTGACTGGTACTTTTGGATTGATCTCCATTGTCAAGAATAACCGGAAGCTGGCATGAGGCTGTAGGCTATGTAGTTTCTTCTCTAACTGCACAAGCCACTGAGGTGCCAAGTGTACATTTTTCAAAAGTACCCATCTACAAAACGAATGGTTTTTTGTTAGTGGCCAGTTATGTTACAAATTCATCAATTGTTTTCTGTGACCAGAGAGATGACATACAGCATGAACATGCTCATACCACATTGTTGATTGAATAAATCTGATATGATTATACAGACAATGTCATGATGGTAAACCCAATACTGCGTAAACACTCAGCCAAAATTAAGTCAAGATAATTTTTGTGCATTATTCGGTATTGGTATGATTTGCAGTCGGGGAATATTTCTATTTTGAAGCAAGACCATGAAACCAGCTTTCCTATCATTCTCACTCAGTTGTAGAGAAAACTTCAGAGTAAGAACTGCTCAGTGATGCACAAGTGATGGCAATCACTTCAAACTGTTCTCAGAGAAACTTTTGCTATCATAACTTCATTACCATCACATATTCTTCTAATGCAGTGTTTCTCAACCTTTCCGACACCATTACCCCTGAACTAGATTATACAAAAGCCAAAAACCCAACCATTTGAATACTACTAGTTTTTAAAATTACAGGAAAATACATCAATTTCACTGAAACACTCTGATGTTTTTGCAGGTGTCATATTAAAACAAGTCAATGAGATGCATCATACTGCATATTTCTAACAATATTTTTCATATTCGGTTTGGTCTTGGCCAATGCACCTCATAAAACTGTGTTCTAAGTTCAATCATTTCCTCGTTTTTGTTTTCATTGCCACCATAGTCACTAAGCCAGTTTCACACATGTTTTATGATGAATGGAATCCGCAATCTTACAACTTTTTCCAATAATAATGGATAGTCTGCACCAATCTTTCTCCAGAATGTTACTAGTACTGTTTTAGTGAAATATTTTTCAGTGTATTGTTTTCATGTACCAGTAGTCAAATTCTGAATTGGTTTTTACTTCACTGTTTGACAATATTCATTCACTCTCTGAAAACTGCCTTCAAACCAAGGCATTTACTAGTTGATTCTCCAGTTCAGGAGAATAGTTACTGACTGACTATTACTGATAAGTGCTGATTTATTCCATCTGCAAATAAGGAGTTTTCAATGTTGGTGTTCAGTATCATTATCTGTTCCGGAAAAACTGAAATGTATTGAACTTCGCCCCGCATTGGTAAAGCTTCGACTTGTGAAAAAACTAACAAACTTAATCTTGTGCTGACAAAATTTCACCATATTTACTTGCGATTTGAAGTTAAACATATTTATTGCAACAAAAAGATCCATGAGATGTGTCACTTTAAATGAATTATCTGTTATTTTGACACACAAGTGTATCTTCTTCCACCTTTGCCTTTTTCCAGAAATAAAGCAATTTGCCATCAAATATCGAGCCTCAATACGATACCTAGCCTGTGATAGTCAACTACTTCTGTTGAGAGAGGGGTCATGTAGAGAGGGGTCATGTAGAGAGGGGTCACATCAAATTTAACTTGAACCTCTTAGTACAACTGAGAACTCTCATGTTTTTTGCATTACCTCAGACACACGGTTTACAAACTTTACTACCCAAGAGTACATGCCACAAATCAGATGGGAGGGTTTTCACAGCCAGAGCATAAATATGTATAATATAGTGGTTGAATGGTGCATTTGGAGCAACTTCTTTTAACAAGCAAGAAATCCAGGGTGAACACCCAATGTGTATGGTGCTCCATTTGTACAAACACCTCTACCAACTTCGACTAATGCGTCTCATTTTCCTCATTAAAATTCTTCAGTCATCAGAAAATATCTTCGCCAGGTATAGTAGTGTCCAGCAATCCCAGGAACAAGTATTCTTCTGTCAGGTTTTCTCTCTGTGACAGATTAATGATGTACTTCCGGATGTTCCGTCATGTCATTTCCATTTTATGTACAATATTCGACCAAGTGACTCAGTTGTCTCCTTCAGGTGCTGCAAGTTGTGCTCCTATCTATACTCGCTGCCTGGACTCCAACCAGACTGCAAAAGATTGTTGGTCTCAAGCTGCTATTTATAGCTGATTGCGAGTTCGACTGCTGATGCCAACTACAAACTTTATGCTCCATTGTTTTACTGATCCTACAATGATATTCAGCAAAACACAAATTGTTTCTGTGTTTCAGAGTCCTGATTGATGTGGTGGCTTGTGAGATCTTAACAGAGTACCATACCTCATTTATTTATTTATTTATTCATTTATCTGAGATACATATTCCATAGATCCAGTATGGCATGATTACGTATGGATGTGGAACGAGTAAAGCAGATAAAATATAGATATCTCACAATACAATACATACTGGTATATTACACATGGTAGATGAATGATTCAAAACTGGTACAATACAATAATATAAGAGAGATAACAAACAATACAATACAAAAATACAATAGTGATTAAAAAAACAATACAGATACAATGACAAAGGAAATAATCTAAATTACTACTCAAATTATTTATCTCTTCTGAAGAATTCATCTAAAGAATAGTAACATTTTTCCAGTAGGAATTTCTTTAGCTTTTTTTAAATAGCTTTTTTTTAAAGAGACTTTATATTACTCGGGAGTGTGTTAAAGATTTTTGTACTTTTGTACTTTATCCCCTTTTGTACCAGTGAGAGATTTTTCCATTCACAGTGCGTATCACCTTTCCATCTTGTGTGATAATGATGGTATGCCTCATTTGCTTCATATGCAGAGGAATAGAGAAGTGTGAAACCCATGAGTGAGAGGAGATATTGTGAGATAGTGGTTAATATACCTATCTACTATTTTTTGTCGTCTGTCTTCTAGATACGATCTGAGCCAGTTATCCATTTGTCCACAGATTCCATATTGGGCTGCTTTTCCTAAAAGTACTCTGAGATCGACACAGTCGAAAGCCTTAATCAGGTCACAGAATATGCCAAGGGGTAATTTTTTCTTTTCAAGGCATTCTAAAACGTTATTTGTAAGTGCATAAATTGCTTCAGTCATAGATATACCTGATCTGAAAGCAAATTATTATTTACTAATTAGTGCAAATTTTTCAAGGTGATTGACAATCCTGACGTATATCCATTTTTCAAAGACTTTAGAAAATGCTGTTACAAGAGAGATAGGATGATAGTTTGAAACATCTGTGGGATCATCTTTTTTGTAGAGGGGCTCCACAGTAAAATAGTTCATTCTGTCAGGGAAGATACCTTGATTTAGAGAGGAATTGAATATATGAACTAGAACTTTAGAGAGTTGAATGCAGCTGGTTTTTATCAGTTTGCTGGAAATGTTGTCTACACCTTATAACAATACAGCCCGACCCGTGGGTTAACTGAAATGACTGATACCAACTGTTTTTTGATATGTAACTGTGTAGTTATTGGACAATACAGTGCCCTAGGGATTTGTATGTGTACCTATGTGTATTTATATATCAGTCTGTCGCATTTACTAGTAATATTCTGTATTCATTGTGAAAAGACTTATTGTCGTCATTAACGGAATTACATAATAAATGCCAAATTAAATGATTCATCAGCAGGGTGAGCTAAGAAATGTAAAGTAACGGATAATAAGATACTGTAGAAGTATTGGTATAAGTGGTCAGAGCCACTAATTACGATCATTTGGAACAAGAAATGTATTAGTATAGAAAAAGCTTCATTATCTTGAGAAACAGCTTTTTAAGTGATTACCAAGCAATGTATTCGTACTTGTTATTCATTTTATATCCTATTTTGAAATTAATGTACTTTGTAAACACATTTTGATTAACTCTCCAATTGTTTGCATCACACAATGTTCAGATTTTTCGTATTTCAGGGCGTATTTGTAACTTCCTTGTATACAGTCTGATAGAAAGCAGAATTTGTGATGTCATTAAATGTTAGTATCTGAAACCGAACTGTAATTAATTAAATAACTCAAAATTCACAAAAGACATTATTGTAATTAGAACCATATCGATTTTTAATATTTAAACCTAGTGATGACACTACAAAAATTACGTCAACTAATATTGTTAATTTTTCCTTATTCGGGTGTAATGTCTGTTCGCAAACATTTTGTACATTTTAATTGTAACTTTGAAATTCTTCAGAATTAATAATGCAATATTTTGTGAGTGATTGTTAAAATTCTATATAAGCAGAGATGATGCGAGGTCAGAGTCAGTCAGTTGTTTGTGATGTTTTCGGCTGGAGAGTCTGTACAAGTGACGCCTGTAAATAAATAATGTGAAGTGTGAAGAATTCTCCGATTTCTTCATCTAAAAATGAACCCCCAAAAGTTAAGTTTATAAATATAAAGCTGCTCGACGAACAAGTAGCTTTATAAGTGGTGGTGTGAGCTGGGATTTGATGATTGAAATCGGAACTGTTTTTAAAAAGTAATTGTTTCAGGTGACCGCAAGACGAATACTAAACATAAATTGTGAAGAAATTTTTGTGTTTATGGACGCACAGAACGAGTGGATGTTGCTGCATGAGAAGAGTTGGTGTGGAAAAGAAATACAAAGAAAATCATCACCTGCATGGGGAGATCGTAAATCATAACAACTGATCTGATGATAATGGACCAAATTCTCGGACTGCACCGCTGGAATTCAGATGAGTAACAGTTTTTTTTAATTAATTTGTGTTTTTTTTTGTTTTTGTGAGGAAAAGATTTTACTATGGCTGATAAAAAGTGTGTAGGCGGTGAATCAATTGAAAACACTTCGGACCTAGGATCGAGTATCAGTGAACTAAGTGTAGATCGAGGTTTTGGTGGAGAGGGTTCCAGTGAAAATGTCGCCACAAGTACTCCAATTGCACAGGGAAGAGTAGGCGGAGACGATCTGTTAATGTTATTAATGCAACATATGAAAGAAGCGAAGAAACAGATGGGACAGATTAGGCAGGATACTAGTAAGATAAGGGAAATCCAGGATGGTTTGGCAGCACTAAAAATGACTGTCGAGACAGGGCAGGGTGAACTCAATACTCGTGTAGGAGCAGTGGAAGAACGGGTTGATGTATTAGAAACTAATTTCACACAAGAGTTGTCCAAAAATGAGGAAAGGTTCAAAAAACTAGATAACCATGTAGAAGTAGAAAATTCAAAACTGAAAGTAGAGGTTGTTCAGACTAGGAGAATCTTAGAAGAAAAGCTTGAATCCAATAAAAAGAATTCAGAGTTAAAATTTGCAGAAATTTCCAATCAAATAAGTAATGTAGATCTAAAGTGTGATGAAAAAATAGATTTGTGTAAAAATAATGTTGTAGGTTTAAGTAAGAAAGTTGTAGAGTTACAAGAAGGTGTAGCCCAAAGAAATTTTGTTAGCAATTTTAATTGTGTATGGGGTGGCATACCTATAAAATGCTTTCCAGGAGATGGGAAATTGCATCCAGTTGATTTTTTACAGCATTGTCAGGATAATTTTAGTAATGACATGACAGATAATGTAAAAAATTAAATTTGTTAAACGATTTTTGGATGGAGAAGCAATCTCGTGGGCATATCAGAATGTTAATTCTACCATGTCATATAATGAATTTGAAAGAAAGTTTTTAAATAAGTTCTGGTCAGATACTGAGCAAGCTAGGATTAAAAGTGAGTTTTTGAATGGTCGAGTGTATAGGGAAAGTGATGGTAGCTTGAAGTGTTTTTGTGAAAGTCAGTTGAGGAAATTAGTACACCTCGACAAACCTTTTGATGAACTAATACAAATAGATGCATTAAAAAGAAGACTACCAAAAAGAGTACAGTGGGAGTTGATTTATGGACCAGATGATTCTGTAGATCAGTTCTTGAGGTATGTAGATAAGTTGGATAGAGCTTTTGAGAGAAATGAGAGGTTAAACAATGGCAGATTTGGCAATCAACCAACTGGGGGGTGGAACCAAAGCAGGAATCAAGGCAGGAGTAATAATAGTGATAACAGATGGATCAACCATAGTAATGGGGATGGAAACAGAGGGCACAATAGCAGGGAGAGACCTTGGGAAAATAATAACAGACAATTTGATAATCACCAATCAGGACGAGGCAATTTAAACTGACAGATGCCTCATTGGGAGCCTGTCAGTTTGGGGCAAGAAATGTGTACCGAAATCAGGCTAAACACCACTGGTCTAGAGACACCGAAAATAATTACAGAAGACAGAATAATCGAAGATGTTGGAGTGGAAGTGACAGTACTAATGTAAGACGAGTGCATCAAATTGGCAAATTGCAGTTTAACAGTAAACTCTGGAAATGTATGAATGAAAGTGTTGTAGATAGAAGTAATAGCATCTGTAAGAATGTTGAGGAAGTTCCGTTAGAGGAAGAAACTATTTCAAGTCTATATAATCAGTGTGGTAATGAAGTTTGCAAGGAAAATGTTGGTTCTGATAGTAATCTTGATGAGTTTGGATTAAGTAAATTAATGAAAGAAGAACCTATCCCTGTTAAGCACTTAAGTGATGATACCTGTACTAGTGTACATGTCAACAATTCTGATGGTCATAGTAAAGATGTTGTAGAAGTGTTCAGTGTTGGAGATGATAGTATATGTAGTAATATTGATAGTGGAAGTGTTGGAAGTAATGATGAATGTGAGGAAGAATTAGATGACATGGTGTATTTGGAGGTTAAAGAAGATTTAATTAGTAGTGAAGAAGATGATATCAGTAGTATTTGTGAAGAATATGAAGATCAGATTGTGCCAATGAAAACTGGGAAGGTATCATCAGATAAGGAACACGCAGAGAGCCATCATAATGTAGATGAGATGCTAGAAATGTTATGGGATACTTACAAGGATTATAGTGACAGTGACAGAATAAAAAGGGTCATCAAGATTATTTGTGAAGAATTGCATTCCAACTGGCAAGGTAGAACCAATCAACAGGCTTACAGTGGGATCAGTTCCGGGAAAAACAGACAGTGTGTTAAGGACAGACGTGACATCAAGCAATCATCTGATATAGCATTAAGTAAAATTCAGACAAGTAAGAGAAATTGTACAGGCAAAAATGGTACAAATTACTTGGACTTTAGAGATATTGAAGAAGATCTGTTGGATGAAAATGAGGACAGTAAGAAGGAAAAAGTTTTAGGTTGCCCGTATATACGTATAAAAGTTGCAAATTATGAAGGACTTTGCCTCTTAGACACGGGTAGTCCTGTCTGTGCTATTTCTGAAAAATTTAGAGACCAGATAAGACATAGTGATGACTTTGAAGAATATCCTGTTATTGGAATCAAAATTAAGGGAGCAACTGGTAGGCACAGCAAAGTTGTAAACAGGCAAGCCTTAATATCTTTCACTATTAATGATGTACAGTATAACCAAGGATGCTTTGTAGTACCTGATCTCAATGAGAATATTTTATTTGGAATGAATTGGATACAAGGAGTAAATGCAGATTTTGACTGGAATAACAAAAAGTTAAAGCTCACCAAGCCAAAGGCAGATGGAACACATGTGACTGAACTAATTATCCAAAATTGCCTAGAGAATAATTTTCAGATTAGAAGAGTGATTTGTACAGATGAGAAGATCGACATTAACAAGGAAGACAATGAAGAAGACTGCAGTGAAGACAAGTATGCTGAATTAGTGGCCACCAAACTAAAAGAAGCTGGTAATTTAAATGAAGAACAGACAGATCAACTAGGCAGTTTGTTGTGGGAATACAAAGATGTGTTTAGTGAGAAACCTGGGAAAGTGAAGAACTATGAATGTAGACTTAAACTAAAACCTCACGAACCATTTTTCATCAAACCCTGTGGAGTACCCATTTCAAAAAGAAAAGCTGTGGAGGAAGAACTACAAAAGATGGAAGAGTGGAGAGTAATTGAAAGATGTAATAGTGCATACAATAACCCGTTGGTGGTGGTTTCCAAACGTGATGGTGGAGTAAGATTTGTGCTCGATTCAAGACATTTAAACAAATACCTTGAGAGGGAAACTGATCACCCTGAAAATATAGATGAGTTATTACATAAGTTTGAACATATGAAGTACATGTCTAGCTTAGACTTAACAGCTGGTTTCCATCAGATACCATTAGAGATTCAGTCTAGAAAATATACTGCGTTTTTATATAGAGGAAGATGTTATTGCTATTGTGTTGTACCATTTGGCCTTAATGTATCAATTGCAGAATTTATTCGAGCATTGGATTTTGTTCTAGGAAAAGAACTGTTAAGAAAACTAATCCTTTATGTTGATGACATACTTGTAACAGGAAAAAGTTGGGAAGAACATATACATTTGTTGGGTGAAGTGTGTTACAAATTAAGACAGGGAGGCATGTCATTAAAACTAGAGAAGTGCAAATTCGGAGTTAAACAGCTCAAATTTTTAGGCCATACCATATCAGAAGAAGGAATCTTACCTGATGAAGAAAAACTTGAAGCCATTGCAAAATTTCCTGCACCCAAGACTAAGAAACAACTTAAATCATTCTATGGAATTTGTGGCTACTACCGGAAGTTTGTCAGCAATCAAGCTTTAAATGTACCGTGTTTGAACAACTTGTTGAAGAAGAAGAACACCATTTGGGTATGGGACAAGGATTGTCAGGAAGCATTCGACAACATCAAGAAACAGATGTGCAACAGTAAAATGTTATACAGACCTGACCTTACAGAACCATTTTGTATCATGACCGACAGCAGTGACTATGGACTGGGAGCTCATTTGTTCCAAGAAAAGATTGTAGATGGTGTGACGGAGCACAGGTCAATAGCTTTTGCCAGTAGAACTTTACAGAAACATGAGAAGTCATACACTGTCACCGAAAAAGAATTGTTAGCAGTCTATTGGGCTTTCATCAAGTTCAAGAATTACCTATTAGGACATCAAGTGGTAGTATACACAGACCATAAGGCTTTGATCTACATACAAGAGTGTACTTTGCATCACAGCAGGATAACCAGGTGGGCACTATTCCTCCAGCAGTTCGACTATACAGTAAAATATATAAAAGGTTAAGAAAATCAAATCGCAGATGCTCTATCAAGGTTGCCAATGGGAGGAGAAGGTGAAAATAACAGTGATGAGTGTGAAAGGGAGTTTCGGATTATGTATCTAAAAGGGGTGAAAGATGAGAATGAAATCAGGAAAATTTGTAATGACATCCGTAGATATCAAAACCATGATTCCAACTGGAAGTTAGTTAAAAGTTATCTAGGTAAAAGAGGATATGAGAAAGTAGAGCAGTATTATAAAGTGCATAAGGGTATACTATTCAGAAGATACAGTGCAGACAGTGACACTTGGAGATTGTGTTGGCCAGAACAGTATATTGAAGTGTTGATAAAGTATGTACATGAAAGTTTCGGGCATTGTGGGACACTGAAATGTATCCAAAAGATTCAAGAAAATGTGTACTTCTACAACATTGCTAGGAGAGTGAGAAAGCAAATATCTACATGTGACAGGTGTCAGAGAGTAAAAGTTAGCAATCAAACTTGCAGAGGATATATGCAAAACATCTTGCCAAAGGAACAACTACAACTTGTAGCAGTTGACCTTTATGGATCATTGCCTAAGGCTAAAGGAGGATTTTGTTACATATTTGTCATGGTGGATCTTTTTTCAAAATTCATTAAACTATATCCATTGAAGAAAGCAACAAGTAAGAACATCATTTTGAAAATTAGAAGAGACTATTTCACAAAGGTGGGAAAACCAAAGAGCATGCTCTCTGTCAATGGAGCACAATTTACTTCTAAAATTTGGAAAACATTTGTGGAGGATGAGAACATAAACCATATTCTGATCTCTGCGTATCACCCGTCCAGCAATCCGGCTGAACGTTACATGAGAGAAATAGGGAGATTATTTAGAACTTATTGCAACAAAAATCATGTGAGTTGGATAGAGTACGTAGACAGCTTTGAAGATATACTGAACAGCTTACAACATTCGTCTACTGGGTTCTGCCCATATGAAATACTGTATCATAAGAAACCGCCAAATCTGATCAACGAATTAATTGAATTCCCAGCATGTAAAGCTATGAGTCCACAGGAAAGAGAAGAAATAGTCAAGAAAGTAATGGAACAACAGGGGAAACTAAGAAAAAACAAACATGACAAGAAGTTGAAACCTACAAATTTTAAAATTGATGATCTGGTCCTGGTGAAAACACATGAAAAATCCAAAGCGATAAGCAATGAATTAAAGAAATTCTTTGACATCTATATTGGCCCATTCAAAATTCAGTCTATGCCACACCCAAATGCATATAGATTAGTGTACCCAAAGTCAGGAAGACTATTTGGTTTACGTAACATAACTGAACTGAAACCTTATAAACAAGTGTCAAATACCAAGAAAAAATAAGATAATGTAAAAGCCCTCAGGAGGATACATCCTGTATCAAGTGCGTGCCGAGCACTAGGTCTCCGAGCTATGTAGCATTCTATTTTCTTCTTTTCGTTTTCGGATGATACATCCTTTACTCATCTATAAACCTATAACGAAGTTATCTCTCACTGAAAATACTAGCCATTCTTTTAGTATAAGTTTTTTTGTATGTCATATGATTATTGAGTGACATTGTTTGAAAATAAGTAAATAAATTTAACTGTGTATAAAATTTGAATCCTCCCTTGACTAATGACTAATAATTCTTTAAGCATTTCAGGCAATAGTTATTACTATAATTCCTGATTAATATGTGGTGTAAAACTTTTCCAGATCCATATGTGTGTGTGTACTCTATGTTATGTAATATTGTAAATAAATTACTGTTAGCATTTTCATTACAGAATAGAATCCAAGGGGATATAAGATAATGGAGGTCATTGTGGTTATGGTCTGTAGAGTATGTATTTGATTTGTGGGTGGTTCTTTGAAGATTATAGGCTTGGTCATGATTTTGTTAGTTTGCCAATGAGATATACAAATGGACAATGTTAAGGATGTACACGTGTTACTAAATGGACAAGTTGTACTGTGAAAAATGAGTAAGTTTGTCATTACAAGGTGGTGTGCTAATGAACAATCAGTGAGTTTGTGTTTGATATGATAAAGAGCTAAAGGATATCTGGGACATTTAATATGCTGTATAGTGTATTATGCTGAAATATTAATCAAAAAGAAAGGATACATAAATAATTCATTTTTGTTCATTAACTTTAAGTTGTATATAGCTAAATCCTTACAGTTTAGAGATGCTTAATTTTGTGTGATTTTGTCTATAAATATACTAATAGTGTAGGATAGTATGTTAATGATTTTGATACATTTATACCTGATGTGACCTTAATTG
Organism: Schistocerca gregaria; assembly: GCF_023897955.1. Lineage (NCBI taxonomy): Eukaryota > Metazoa > Arthropoda > Insecta > Orthoptera > Acrididae > Schistocerca > Schistocerca gregaria. The sequence continues at coordinate 874,546,153 of NC_064922.1, forward strand.
TAACCTGCACGAGTACCTTGCGAAATGAGTTCATCCCTGTTCCTACCTAGAGAACTGTATCAAAGATCCTTACCTGACCTGAAAAAAAATTAAGAAACTGAAAAAACTAATAGTGGACTGTGCTATTGCAGTGTAGAGACTGCCAGAAGCAGAGGGGCTGCAGACACAAGATGGACAGCGCATTGGGACGGATGATTGTGAGCTGCCAATTCATTAAGATATACAACATGCACCAGTGACTGGAGTAACAGCTAAGAAAAAAAGAAATTCTATTTTGGAGGGTATTTAGCAGCCATTCATACAAGTTACACTTGTAAGAGTGGCTGGGGGGGTGTATAACAATACAGCCCGACCCGTGGGTTAACTGAAATGACTGATACCAACTGTTTTTTGATATGTAACTGTGTAGTTATTGGACAATACAGTGCCCTAGGGATTTGTATGTGTACCTATGTGTATTTATATATCAGTCTGTCGCATTTACTAGTAATATTCTGTATTCATTGTGAAAAGACTTATTGTCGTCATTAACGGAATTACATAATAAATGCCAAATTAAATGATTCATCAGCAGGGTGAGCTAAGAAATGTAAAGTAACGGATAATAAGATACTGTAGAAGTATTGGTATAAGTGGTCAGAGCCACTAATTACGATCATTTGGAACAAGAAATGTATTAGTATAGAAAAAGCTTCATTATCTTGAGAAACAGCTTTTTAAGTGATTACCAAGCAATGTATTCGTACTTGTTATTCATTTTATATCCTATTTTGAAATTAATGTACTTTGTAAACACATTTTGATTAACTCTCCAATTGTTTGCATCACACAATGTTCAGATTTTTCGTATTTCAGGGCGTATTTGTAACTTCCTTGTATACAGTCTGATAGAAAGCAGAATTTGTGATGTCATTAAATGTTAGTATCTGAAACCGAACTGTAATTAATTAAATAACTCAAAATTCACAAAAGACATTATTGTAATTAGAACCATATCGATTTTTAATATTTAAACCTAGTGATGACACTACAAAAATTACGTCAACTAATATTGTTAATTTTTCCTTATTCGGGTGTAATGTCTGTTCGCAAACATTTTGTACATTTTAATTGTAACTTTGAAATTCTTCAGAATTAATAATGCAATATTTTGTGAGTGATTGTTAAAATTCTATATAAGCAGAGATGATGCGAGGTCAGAGTCAGTCAGTTGTTTGTGATGTTTTCGGCTGGAGAGTCTGTACAAGTGACGCCTGTAAATAAATAATGTGAAGTGTGAAGAATTCTCCGATTTCTTCATCTAAAAATGAACCCCCAAAAGTTAAGTTTATAAATATAAAGCTGCTCGACGAACAAGTAGCTTTATAACCTGATGAATTTTTACTTTTTAGAGGCTCTATGGTTTTTCTTTCTTCTTGCACAGTTATGGGGGCCATACCTATCATGTCTATAGAGTTAGGGAAAGTTCTTTCAGAGTTTTTATTGCCTTTTCTGAAGAGCCTTTGCCTGCTGTTTTCTCAGCAACAGTTAAAAAGTTCTCATTAAAAATTTTAGCTAGAATGTCTTTATTTTGAACTAGCTTACCTTCACTGTTATAAGCAACATTTTGGGTCTTGGGGTAATTTGCACCAGTCTCATTTCGTATCAATTCCCATATAGTTTTGATTTTATTAGTGGAGCTATTAATTTTTGAGCACAGATACATACTTTTTGATTTCTGAATGACTTTGTTCAATATTTTACAGTATTGTTTATAGTTATTTAAAAGGTTAGGGTCATCAGATTTTTTTGAGCCAACGTACAACTCTCTCTTTTGCAAGAAATCCTAATTCCAGTGGTAATCCAAGGCTTGTTGGTAGATTTTTTAGTATGGGTTTTATGTACTCTTTTGGAAAAGTACTGTCAAATATTAGAGCCACTTCATTACTGAAAAGGTTAGATTTGGAATTGGCATTTTCTAAATTATATACCGGACCCCAGTCTACATTTTGGAGACATGATTTAATAATCTCAGTAGTTTCATCAATAGATTTCCTAGTAATTTTCCAGTTGGGATCACTATTAATCTCACAAATACTTGAACTGTTAATGGTGAGTCTTTGTCCATCGTGGTCAGAGAGACCATTCAGGACCTTTGTTATGTCAATAAATACCTTATCAATTAATGATTTTGTTCGTGAAGTTATTCTGGTAGGAAAATTTACAACAGAAGCAAGATTACATGAGGACATCAAATTCTCATAATTCATTCTGTTTCTGGAGTTCGTTAGTAAATTTGCATTGAAGTCTCCAACAACTATGACATCTCTGCCAAGTTTAAACATGTATATTAAGAGTGCATCTAACTGTTTCAAAAAAATGCTAAAGTTAACTGAATGTGCCCTGTATAAAGCTACTACTGCTATGTAAGAATTATTTAAAGCCAGCTCTATGGCACACTTTTCAAACCGTTGATCTATACAAAAATTCAGCATATTAATTACACTACATGTGATGCTGTTTCTGACATAGACCTTGTGTAAACTGAAACCTACTTTCCTGTAAGGTTTTGTGGCATTTTTTTACTTCAGTAGACACCTTAATCATGCTGCCCAGGAACTTCACATTTGCACCACAGTTCTGGTCTCATTACATTTCACTTCATGATTACATTCAAAGCAGTGTTTGATGACAGCTGATCCGATTGCTTATTTTAGTTGAGTGTGTCGCCAATGTTCCTTAGACCTCTCATTGACTGTTCTCACAGCTTGTTCTACATACGAGGTGCCCCATTCACAAGAAATAGAGTACACACACGGCTTTCTGAGACCGACATCCTATTTAACACTACAAAGATTTTTTTATCTTTGTTGACAGGAGCAGAATATATTGGACCACATGTTTCCATAGGAGATTATTGAACTTCTGGATAATGGGCCATCTCAAGTTAAGCAAGTGACGTTTGGCTTCTGTTTGTCCTAGAAAGAACCTCTTGCTCAAATGTTTTAAATTTTGACTGCAATGACTGCTTAATTTGATAATTGTGTATTAATTCTTAGGTGAGACTCACCTAGTCTGAAAGCATTCGACCTCTACAGACCAGAGTCTAGCATCCAATTTCTTTGCAACCAATGGTGGAGGCTTGAGGCATGGAGATAGAAATCAGTTAGTGTGTGTGTGTGTGTGTGTGTGTGTGTGTCCTGCATACACTATGACCGAGAGATCCATCCAGTTGCCTCTTAAAGGGGGTAGGACGTCAAACAAGCTGACTTTGAGCAGGAGAGGCACCACAGGAAATTTTAATTTACACTGTCTATACTTTTACAAATAAATTCATAAAACTGTAACAGCATGGCCAGGAAGGATTCAGGATTCATACTCATAGCAGTGAAATCTCATAAACGTAACAAAACACTTTTTTATGTGAAATTTCATCATTTTTTCACTTACTACTGGCTGCATTTGTTGCTATAGGTACACTTTTCTTCCTAAGGAAGAGAGATTCTGTGATGACTTTTGCACAGCATACAAACCATAGTTACAGGTGTATGAAACTCTAGAATGTATTTAATTTATGAAAAAATGAATGAACTGTTGCATTTTAAGCTTCATGTTTACAAAAATCTCAAGTTTTATAGCTAATTATCCCAGTTTTTCCCACAGTTTTTTTAATAGATTTGGAAAATCCTAGAGTTTCATACAACTGTAACTATTGTTTGTATGCTATGAAAAATTCATCGAAGAATCTCTCTTACTTAGGAAGAAAAGTGTACCTATAACAACACATGCAGCCAGTAATAAGTGAAAAAATGATGAAATTTCAACATGTAAAAAAAGATGTTTTGCTACGTTTTTGAACTTCCATTGCGATGAGTGAGAGTTCTCAATCCTTCCTGGTCATGGTGGCAAAGTTTTATGAATTTATTTGTAAAAGTATAGACAGTAGAAATTAAAATTTCCTGTGGTGACACTCCTGCTCCAAGTCGGCCCGTTTGACGTCTTACCCCCCTTAACTAGCAAGTTCAGAGATATCAAGGATAGAGTTCCAAGGATAGAATTTAAATATTCAAGGAAATCTTCAAGTCATTTTCCATTCCATGAGGATACGCAACAAATTTGGTGTCCATATATCAATAAAAACACATTGGTTTGAACTTTGTGGATTCTGGTGTCTTTGCCAAGTGCTCCATGTGTAAGTTTGCCAAGACAGGCAATATCTTACTGCCTATCGCCATGTCATCAGTTTGTTCACAATGTTCACAACACAGAGTTTATCAAAAAGAATCATACAATTTGGTACGTCTATATTTCTGAAACTAATAAACATACAAAATGAATTTTGTGTTTTGATGAAAGGGAAACTCAAAAACTTTTTTTTCCTTCTTCATACCTTTTCATAGGTATTCAATATGCACCCCTGGATACATGTGGTATATGTCAATGTGGTATTCAAATTGTTCCCACATTGCAGCTAGCATGTCTTGAGTTACAGCTTCTACAGCTGCTGTTATGCGATGTCTCGATTCCTTCATTTATTGTTGTTGGTAATGGAGGCACATAAGCAAAGTCTTCCATAAACCCCCACAAGAAATAATCACACAATCAGGTCCGGTGACCTTGGAAGCCAGTAATGTAATGCTGAATCATTTGGTCCAGAGTGACTGAAGCATCGTTCGGTAATCCTTTGATTTAACAATTCCTGCACTACCAGATGCCTGGGTGGCAGTGCCCCATCCCCTTGGTAATGAAATCATTCAAATCAGTCTTCAACTATGGAAAAAGACAATTCTCAAGCATATCGAGATATGTGCTTCCTGTAATAGTGTTCTCAGCAACAAAAAATGGACCATACACCTTTTCCCATGAAACTGCACAAAAGACATTAAATTTTTAAGAGTCCCCTCATGTTGTACAACTTATTCTTCCATACCCCATATTCTCACATTATGATTGTTCACTTTTCTATTTAAAAGGAATGTTGCCTCATCACTAAACACTAAGTGCAGAAGAAAACTGTCATCCTCCATCTTTCCAAGAACGAAATTGGTAGAAATCCCCACGTTGTTGTTTGCCACCTTCATGAAAAGCTTGCAGTAGCTGAATTTTGTATGGTTTCATGTGTAATCGTCAACGCAACATATGCCAGATGGACATCGGGGGCATCCTGAGCTGCTAAGCTGCAAGGCAAACAGATTTCTATGGACTCCTTGTGAAACTATTGCAGATGCGTTCATTGTCTGTGTCAGACACTCTGAGACGGCCCGGCAATTTGCCTTCACACAAGCAACACATTTCTCAGAATTGTTCATGTAATTGTCTAATGTTCTGTGCTGTAGGAGTATCCACACCATACCTAGTACGAAAGTCACACTAAGCTGTTATTAGTGATGCACACTGCGCAAAATGTAGAAAAAATGCTATCCGTTGTCCTGACACCAGTTTTACTAGAACTGAAGTGATCACACACTGCAGCTACCTAGCAGGAACCATGTGAAACTCTTAAGTTTGCCTTTCCAACAGCATGTTGTTCATGCTAATATCTCAAACAACATAATAGTTACGATTTTTTTTTTTAATCTGATGATTCTTTTTGATGCACCCTGTATTCCACCAAATAGAAAATAAACTGACAGAACTTGCCTAAAAAGTTCAGAAATGTAATCAAACGTTTTGGCTATTAATACGAAGAAGTCAGGAAGTTGGACTTTCAAAGATGCAGACCACATTGATGCTGACCATAACATCAATATTCTAGAGCCACAGTTAACTGAGGTAACGTAAAAAAGTGAGTGGTGTTGCAAATGTGATATTTCCACATCCTCATATATTCGCTGATCAGGTCTAGTTTAAGATCAAATCAACAAAAGTGGCCACTTGGGGGCGCCAAGCTGAAGTGAGCACCAGAGATGTCCAAATTCATTTCTGCCTCATTTAGATTTATTTATAAATGTCTTTCCAAGAGTCCAAGGAATGGCAACTGACATGGCAGGAAGTGCGAGAAATAGAAAGGGGGGGATTCAAGTGATACGTCACTTGTGCGGAAAAAAATTTTCTTGGACTGTCTGAGAATGTGTTTCAGGTATTTTGACAGTTGCTATGTAGGTGCAGAAGAGCAATGCCTTCCTTGTTTACTTAGGAAGGGCATATAGTCTTTGTGACAGACATTTAGTAACCATATGAGACAAGCCTGACTCATTGGGAAGAATTGTCATCTTCCTGTCAAATGCACTGGTAGGATTGTCACTGTGTCTGACAACAACGTCATTCAAGAGATAAAAAATAATGATATTGCAGACCACATGTGGCATTAGGACCGTAGCATTGCCCATGTCTGATGTCAGAATTATAATTCTCTCTTTTCACGTTAATTACAATGTTGTTACAAAATATATCTCAGATTTCTGTACGGATTTCCCTTATCATAAATTTCTTCAACTTCACAACAACCATGATTATGCCTGCAAGTTTGTATGTCATATATTATGCACAGTGGTACATATAAAAATAAGAAAGCAACTTTCACACCCACTCTTATCAGCTCAGCTATTCATGTGCTGTAAATTATCAGGTTCTAACACAACAGTTGGTACTTGAATAGGAAACTAATTTTATCACCTGATCCTCTTTCTCATCTAATGCATCGGCATTGATGTTGATATTTGACAATTTTACAATTATTTAACTACCTCACATTTATTGGTGTAATGAGGTAGTGATACTGATACAGTTAACCAACCACCCTGCCCAGTGTTTCATTTTACCCCTTTGGGCAATTACTCCCAGGTTGGAAACCATTGTTCTGATTTTTCCTAAAAAGGTTCATAAACGTAATATACTGTTAAATTACCACCTTTCCTTATTGCATGCATTTTCCTAATAAGTAGGTCTCACGTTTGCAGTAATGACACAGTTTTCCATTAAAAAATTTCTTAAACCAATGTCAAACTTCGTAACACTATCATTGAAGCCAATTTTCTCATTCATGATTTTTAAAAGTTAATGGGCCACAGCGTATTTCTCATTTGTGTACATTTCTAAAACAGTGTGCCTCAAAACAGCCTTGTCAAAATGAACCAGAACTGTTACATGTGCCTTGCAATTTGGGCACTTGCCAAGCTGCTCTTGCTTTGATTTCTCCATTTACAATTTACTGCTCACACTCAAATCAATGGCGTATGTTATTGTAATTCATGCTGGGAACTTTGAAATGCTGGTAGATCAGTTCAAAACTAGACAGCCTTTCAAAATGACATGTACTACAGAACTGTCCAAAGATAGATAGCCTTACAATACCCAGTATCTGTCTTAGCCAGCCTGTACACAGTAAGCACTTAAGTATTTTAACATAAAATTGCTTTTATTACTTACTACTGTTTTGGAAAGAGCACTGCTCAGCATGTTTGACTTGCAAATTTACAAAAAAAATTGCATGAATGTATATTTTGAGAAAATAGAATTTTTAATATTTACTCATAAAAGTTATAGGCCACTTAAAATTTGCAAATTACATTTGAAATGACTTACCTTCCTGTCTTCACTGCCATGTTAATGGCACGTTCAGCTTGGCTGAAACCTTCTGCAGAACCAATGGCAATACTTGCAATAGGTTTGCTCAGTTCAGCAGCCAGATCATCCACTCTTCCTGAGGCATCAAAGCCTGGCACAGAGCATAACAGGGCAGGAACATTTGCTTTCAGCTCAGTTTCTACACTAGCCGCCAGATCCAATTCTTTCTCTGCAGCTGGCATGAAGTCTTCCCCTAACACCGCAGATACCAACAGCTGACTGGCTGCTATCACACGATCTGGGCGGAATGCCTGAGAAAGAGACAAGCAAAGCCAATAACAATTTCAGCCATTCATGAAACTGCTGATGGAAGACATATTTGTTAACTTTTTATTACATTTGAAAGCAACAGAAATTAATTTTTCAGTTTAACTGTAACACATTGACTGAAACTAAAAATTCGGTCAAGTGCCGCAAAAATCAATTCTCATTATTTTCCGTGATTGAGCACACGTCTCCACCTCCTGTAGAGGCCCACTTACACTTTAGCACAGCAGCTTGTCAGTGCCTTGGAAGCCACGGTGCAAAGCGCGCAGACAACTACGTCAACCCCCAAACAACTGAAGATCATAAACGAGGACTGTTGGTTTGTTCTAAAATGTCAGATTGGTAGATTGGCATACGTCATGATCTGTTTGGAGCTGCCAGTTACAACAGATCTGTTCACCGACAATTGTAATGGAAGCTGTACACATAAACACTGCATGTAAAATAAGGAACAGTTTCCGCAAAATTGGTTACATCATTTAGTAGGTTGAATGGACTGGATCTCTCTTTCAGCACCCGCCTCAACTGCAAAAGGTTAATAAGCCACAGAGCGGCATGGCATAGCAGGTCCACTACAGAAAGTAACAGAGATAACTGTGAAAACCAGATAATTAAGGTAAAGTTTTTGCGTATATCAACAAGGTGACAGACAGTACATGGAGTGGAACACATTGTAACCAAACCCATTACCCTACAGTTTCCACTTGCCTGACGATAACCGTTGTATATCCCTCTCCCCAGTGTGTGTGTGTGTGTGTGTGTGTGTGTGTGTGTGTGTGTGTGTGTGTGTCGAGTGGCTAGGGAGGCAATGAAATGATCAGTTGCATATCAGATTCAGAGACATTAAAAATAAAGAGATGTGTCTCAATACCAAGGTCAAGCCAGGAAGTGTGTCATTAAAAATTGGGTGAAAAACATGTTTAAAAGGGGGATAACAAATTAAACTACACAAAAAACTCATCTGCCACAGCTGGGAATGATATCAAGATTGGTGCCTGAAGAGCAAGAGCAAGAGCAAGAGCAGGAAAATTCTGTACCTAAAGGAGAAAAAACCTTTTTACACTGACTAATACAGTATCCATGGTCTGAGGCACACTTTACTTATTTAAATTTTTTTATAGCCTGTTTTTTTCTTTTAGACTACTGGACACTAATGTACCCTACACTTTCCTATTTCTTTCTCTTTTTTTCAAATTTTTTAATAACAAAGTTTTCAAGAACACTATTTTTTAGTTAGAGCCAGCTATTTAAGACTCAATTTCATCATCATGTATAAAACATAAAACTGTTTTCTTCTTTCTTTACCAATATGTTATCCATAACCTGTTGTCTGCTTACTCTGGAACTGTATATTTTGCCTTACATCATGGGCACTTAGCTTCGTGTTAAGGACAGGTATAGAGGAGGGGGAAAGGGGGAGGGAAGCGCACAGATAATGGAGAGGTATAGAGTGGCACAGAAATGTTATACTGTAAAAAAATGTTTGACTTGCCTGTATTATCAGCAGCTGATACATAGCAGCTGTTACAGCATTAACTGGCTTCTCCTCCTGCCACAACTGAGGAACACACTGTTCAGGTGTGCTCTGTTGCAACCATGATGCAAATTCAGGCAGAGATTCTATTTTTTCAATTAAATTCTTGAAGGATGGTAACCTAAAAAAAAGGACAAAGCTGTAGATACATTTCACTAGAATACTTTTTCTGTACAGGCGGAATTGCACGTTCGCACGAAACGTTTATTCGTATAAATTAAAGTTTCAGTGTGCCAATACAAAAGGTAGGACTTCATATGCAGTTCTTACCTTAAGGATAAGCGGAAAAGTGCCTCTAGCTGCTCAGAATTCAATCCTTCAACAACAGGAGTCTTTGTAGTAATGACACCCTCTTTACCCCTAAGGAAGAAAGTAAATTCTTGGTCCAGACTTGGTTGATTCGGGACACCTTTCAGGAATATGCGGCACAGCAATAAGGCAAACGAAATGCGATCATTGTGCAGCATACCACGAGCAACACGTTCGTAACAGACCTGCAAATAAATGTTTGATCATTTCAAACAATTATTTTTGGAATTACAAAACTTTTTGAAGTTCTCATAAGCACATCAGAGCACCAACAGAAGGTTGCTAATTAAACTACATGAGAAAGAACAAAAGTTCAGATAAACTGAACAAAATTATAAAGTTGTTATTATTTAGATCCCTAACTTAGGTAAACTGCACTACACATTACTCTCCTCTACAGTTGCACAGTTATAATTTATCATCATCATCATCATCATCACGATTATCATTATTATCATTATCATTATTATTATTTCTTTCTTATCTCAGACGTTATGTCTGGTCAAAAGTAGGAAGTGACGCGGACCTTGATCAAGCGTGATTTCCTTTTAACTGTACGGTATATGTTACATTGCATTTAGGAACTTTCGGGTAATTGAACGTGTATCAACAATTACGGATTTCTGTAGTTGTATATTTAAGTTTGGATGTAGCTGTATTGCATTGATGTACTGGTGGATATTGTGTGGTATGATTCCTGTAGTTGATAGTATAATTGGTATAATGTCAAGTTTATCCTGATGCCACATATCCTTGACTTCCTCAGCCAGTTTGATGTATTTTTCAATTTTTTCTCCCGTTTTCTTTTGTATGTTTGTTGTATTGGGTATGGATATTTCGATTAGTTGTGTTAATTTCTTCTTTTTATTGCTGAGTATGATGTCAGGTTTGTTATGTGGTGTTTTATCTGGTATAATGGTTCTGTTCCAGTATAATTTGTATTCATCATTCTCCAGTACATTTTGTGGTGCATACTTTTATGTGGGAACGTGTTGTTTTATAAGTTTATGTTGTAGGACAAGCTGTTGATTTATTATTTTTGCTACATTGTCATGTCTTCTGGGGTATTATTATTATTATTATTATTATTATTATTATTATTTTACAAAATTTGGCAAAGTGTTTTTCCAAAGTTTAAAATAACTTGTGTCTCCTGCTTCAAATGAAAGGCTATTTTTGTACAGAAACTAGAACAGCAAATGCTTCATGAGACAATAGGCTCAAAGCAGAGAACTCCAGACACAGTCAGTTTCCCACTTTGGCTTGCACACCCTTTTGAATGCATGTCAGCAGGCTTTGTTGTTAGAGTTTTTTGCTACACTGTTTACTTGGCAAGAGACAGTAATAATGAATGGGCTTTTGTAATGTATGGTAGGGCCATGGCATGTCTCTCACAGAGTTTCAATTGTTAATGTAACACACATACATTTCCAATTCGGAATTGGTTTTATGAGTAAAGAATTTATTACTCATTGTGAAATCAGCTATGCCTAAAAAAGGTGCATTTTTAAATCAGTGATTGTATGTCTACTAATGTGTGCTGTGTTGGTTTACTAAGTAACAAGCTTTATGTGATGAGAAACTCTTACATTACTGCACAAGACACAGTAGGAAGTGCCTCCAATGGTCAAATATATTTTTAGAACCACATTGATGCAATTTTGTTCTGCGTGTTGAACATTTCAGCAACAAGCAAGTACATATGAATAATCAATCTTGGCTAGATGTGTAATGAGAAATACTGTGCCAGAAAACTACCACAAAACTGTAATTGAATGTATGTGACCTCAATTATAGAACATAGGTCAATGGATTTGATTTGGATTGTTATTCAGACACAGTCCCTCGATATTCCCAAGCGTCGTAACAGTCCAGTTGCTGTGCCGTACAGTAATAGCCTGGAGCTGGCAATATCACAGAGTGAGTGAAAAACATTACTGGTCACTGTGCATACTTTACATTGTGTTTGTGGGACCTATTTCTGTAGAGACAATTACTCCTTTGATAACAATTCATTATGTGGCAACACTGGGGGTTTAAGCACAAGAACAAAACTAGCTGAGTACTCCCCTCCGAGCCTCTTATTGCTGCTTATAGTACTGTGGCATGGCATAAATTACAAGAACTGCACAAGACTGATGGAAGGGAATACACCTCTAGATCAAAAAATTCTGAAGCTGAATCACAACAGCAATGTAATACTTACACCAAATAAGTCCTTTGTAATTATGCCCAGTCGATCCCTGTAGTCCGTGAGAGATGCCAATTTTGGATTATTGTGTAAAACTGAACTAAATATGTCCAAAAAGAACTTCAGAGAATACTGATACAAGAAATGAATCTGGTTCAGGCTATCCATTGTGAAGTATATGTTGCTGCAAGCCTACAACAGAATGAGTCGATTCATCAGTAACGAAAAGGCTAAAAAATTACCTGTTAAGTATTCAGATATTAGCATTACCTGCGAAAGAGGCATATACTGCTGAGACACAGTCTCAATTTCACCTATAACTTTGTCTGTCTCTTCCACTTTTTTGCTGATGTCAGCAGCTTCTTGTTTCAACGTTTCCAATGTTGTTATTACACTGTCATCATCCAGAATCTTTCCTTTAGCATCATTCAGAGCTTGAAGCAAGGATTTCTCCAACTGCCTCAATCTGAGATGGAACTCACCTATTACATGAAAGGTAATCATCTTCTAAAATCCTCTAAATATTGTAAATTGTATAAAAAATATTGCCAACATTTAGGCCCCTTCACAAACACACACACACACACACACACACACACACACACACACACACACAGCGAGAGAGAGAGAGAGAGAGAGAGAGAGAACAACATACCCTGTAGTTTCAGCAAGTCAGACCTCTTTTCGTCAATGTCTGGACGTTCTGCTTTTAGGACCTGATTCAAGCACTGGCTCTGAAGTGAACTTCGAGTGACTGTGAAATTCACAAAAGTCACCCTTGAGCATATGTCTGGTGGAAATTCAACAGTTGGATCTCTTGTCGACAGGAAAATAACAAAAGAAGGCGATAAATCAATGTCCTGATCACCAAGGGTAATCAAAACACGACCTCCAGTACGTCTTAATTCCCTGTTGAGGACAGGATTCAGGATTGGGTCATAATTCTCCACATCCTATACATAAAAAAAAGAGAAAGAGAATTATAAATCTGTACATATTTACAAAATTTATTCTGCTAAAATGTAGGTACAAACAGACGTAGCTATTAACTGACATAGGTACTAACAGAAACTTCAAGTAAAGTAAGATCGTGCCACATTTATTGTGTGTCTACTCTAAGTATTTGAAATGTCTTGTGGTCCCGCCCTCCACGAAAAGAAATTTGATGCCATAATATGTTTCATTGTTTACACACTTTCAAATAGTTTATACTTTGTCAATTACACTGTGCTAGATATAGCAACAACTTGAATTATAGATAGAAGTTTTTCATAGTGGAAATTTATGGCAAATCACATAGTTGATAAATTAATTCTCAAACATTGTGGCACACTTCATATTACCTATGAAAAAATTACGCCAAATTTTGAATGTAATATTATTCTATCTATATCCGAATCCCGCTCCAGCTACTGACGGATCTGGGTGCTGACGAGTCCTCTCCATTTGGCTCGGTCCTCCCACCACTTTTTTCCCTCCACTTGCTGCCAGGTCACACCTCTCCTTTCAATAGATATTCTCACTCCCATTTTCCACCCTGTTCTTGGGTGCCCTCTAGGTCTTTTCCCATCCACCTTTAATTCTTCCATAATTCTGGGAGAGTCTGCCCATGCATCCTCTTAACATGCCCATACCATCTTAATCTCTTTCTTTCAATTTCTTCTCTCATACTTTCTTGTTTGAGGTCCTTTCTAATGTCTACATTCCTTACTCAGTCCATTCTTGTTTTTCCCTTAACTGCTCTGAGAAATTTCATTTCCCCTGCTTGCAGTCTGCTCCAGTCCCTTTCTGTCATTGTCCATGTTTCTCCACCATAGGTGACAATAGGGATGTAATAATTCTTGTACATAACGAGTTTTGCTCTTTCTGAAACCTCATTATTCCAAATCAGATGTTTTATTGTTTGGTAGAAATTGCCACCCTTCTGTAATCTCCTATTAATTTCATTAGTTATTCTTCCATCCCTAGATATTTCACTCCCTAAATAAGTGAAACTTTCTACCACTTTGAGGGGTTCTCCATTCAAAGTAATATTTACATTGATTCCTTTCTCTCTTCCAAATACCATTACTTCACTCTTATCTTTATTTATTTTTAATCCATACCTTTTAATTATTTCCTTCCACATATCAAGCTGTAACTGTACATCTACCTCTTTATTACCCCATATTACCGTATCATCTGCAAAAATTATCTTTCTCTTTTACTATATCTTTAACTGCCCTATTCATTCCCTCCATCGCAACAATAAAAAGCGCAGGAGATAGAATACTTTCTTGCTTAAGTCCTTGTCTTACTTCGAAGTATTCAGAATTCCCCAATGGTGTTCTAATTCTACAATTGTGGCCTCTGTACATTGTCTTTATAACATTAATGTATCCATCTTCTGTATCTATCTTCTTCAGTTCTTCCCAGAGTCTTTCCCTGTCAACTGAGTCATATGCCTTTTCTATGTCTATATTATTCTAATCACCATAAATTACAGGAAGAAACAACTTTCAAAATCCCATTTATGAATAAATTACCCCTAGAAACACAATAGGTAGTATTTTAAAAATTTCTGTAACACTCAACAACAATGAAATAATTGAAGATGTATTCTTACCTGAACTAACAAGGGGTTTCCAAATCGCAAAGCGGACTCTAAATTCTTGCGGAAAGAGTCATCAAGGAAACTTGTCTTAGTGATTTTTTTATCCTGGAATTCATTCAGTATGAATTCTGTTGCTTGTCCAGATGGATCAATGATAAGAGGGTATCTATTGAAACGCTGCAAGATTAAATTAACATGGTACTGTTATGCAGAAGTATGCCAGCAACTAACACACTATTTACATATTGAAAATGTACACAGTATCACAGTGGCGTAACAGAGCTCCCAGCACAATTTATCAAAATAATGAAATAATACTCGGCAACATCCATTCTAAGATGAAACCTTAGGCTATATGAATACAGTGGAACTGCAATTTTACATTCTCAGATTTTACATTTTTCACAATTCTATACCATAAACTCATAGCCCCTTTGAAAAACCCATAAGATCAATGTTAAAAATTCCCCAATTTTACATTTCTTCCCAGTAATGTTTGCCTCAATCTTACTTGACATCTAACTTGGCTTTGTCTTATTTTCTTCCTATTGACATTTGATGTGACTAAATGAGTTACAAGTGGCACAAAAGACAAATGGTTCGCAACAGGAGTAACACCATGGTTAAGGATATATTTTAGGCCATTGTGGAGAGAGGACGTGTGAGAGGAAATACTAACGTAAGCCATGATTGATGCTGCCAACACAACTTGCAACATTTAGCTTCACCACACTATTATGATACAACTACTACTAGGTTG
The DNA here is from genome assembly GCF_023897955.1 of Schistocerca gregaria. Lineage (NCBI taxonomy): Eukaryota > Metazoa > Arthropoda > Insecta > Orthoptera > Acrididae > Schistocerca > Schistocerca gregaria. The sequence goes on from NC_064922.1 coordinate 874,561,352, forward strand.
CAGCAGTAATGAAAAAACGAGACAATCGATACGAAGTGTTCTGGATTGAGCCAATGCTTGAAGAAGGGGCCTTGCCACCACCTTTTCTTGTGCCACTTATAACTCAGTCTCGTCTCTTTTCATGCATTTCCGATGTACTGTATTCAGCACCAATATTAATCATCAATATATAAAACTGAGTCTCAAAGAATATGCTGTGTCACAATCAAGGAAACACTGCCCTTTTTTGGCTAGTGAATTCTTATTGGCTGGCAACTTGTTAAGTTGCCCAATAGCAAGTGCAGCCACCTCACCAAACTAATACACATAAAACAAGCTCACCTACTGGATGTGAGGAGAAAGGAATGGCCCTTCAATGACTGAAGTGCAGGTGGGGGGTGAAAACACTTTGTGAAGTGCTGAAAATATACTTTTTGCGCAGGTGGTGTGCTATGACAGAGATATCGCACAGAACTACAACAAGGGGTTTGTGATAGCACATTTTGAAGATTTTCGGTTCAAAAGTGACACGATAGACTTGCAACAAATATGTAGACAACTCAGATATATAGCTTGCACCACACGCACTCACTACGCACTGCAGATTGTAAAGATTGGCAGCAGTGACAGAGGGCATGAAGCGAAACTGAAGCACCTACGTTTTCTTTCAAATTTACATTTTATACATTGTACAGAAATTCACTGTACCGACTTCTAATAAGCTTCTAATGTCAACTAGGGATGTAAACTCATTTTTTCTTATCTCTGTTTGTCTCATATAGCCTAAAATAACACTTTAACAGTTGTGAGCATATGAAGTGGGGCTCGTAACGCAAGCATTACACAATAACAGCAATGGTGACAAAATTTGTCACTAAGCAGATGTCTGCATTTATGCTTATCGTTTAACAACTTTGCTGCTGCGATGTTTTGGGTTTAAATCAACATGTTCATCAATTTTTGCTTTTTTCTGGGAGAGCACAAAAGATGATCTTTCTAAAATGTGTGTTTTGAATGTATAGTTTGTTATTGTAGCATGTCGGCAAATAGCTTGATTACCTTGTACCCAGATGCCAATTTCAATTTTTGATGAGCTTTTATTTGCTGTTACACATCTCTCATTTTCTTAAAAAGAACTGATGAAATCCATATCCACAAATTATCATATAAACATTGTATTGCACATTGCATTTCCTTCCCTTAGGCAGATTGTATACAAAGTATTGGGGCAGATTGCGATTTTTAATCAGATATGCCACATATGTGTTTTTGCTTATATTTTGGGGGTTTTTAACATTTTCCTCAGTTCTCCATTTCCCTCAATATTGCGTTTTTTAAGTCTGGACAGCACAAAAATGTAAACTAGGGGGTTTCACTATACTTGGTTTGCATTACGAAAAAGAATAGAACACGAGTAGTGAGGAAAAAAAAAATTAATGAAATTCTGAAAAATCCTTGCTGGGCTGTGAAGGGTGTGTGTATGTGTGATGGTGGTGCGAGAGGAGGGGGGGGGGGGGGTTGTAAGGATGTGTGTGGTTTGCAAAGTTTGTGAACAGTGATTATCAATGGTAGTGAATAGAACTCAAAAGCAAGAGCAATTTCAAGAGAGAGTTGTGACGAACCCAGTATGGTATTTCAAACGGTATCTTCAGAAACGGAAACTGAAGGAATGAAATTGGAAAAGGAAAGGAAAAGATGAAGTGTGTAGCTGAAATATTGTCTAGAAGTCATCCCTGCCTGCTTTACAGTTTTTTGTCTGTCCTGGGAGGGTTAGGTTCTGTTTCCGGAATGAATATCATTCTGCAGCACATTGTGCACTGTTCTGAAGCATGGCACTTGAAACCAGACAATAGTCTAGTAGAATAGATGGGTCTGTCGTTTTTTTAAATCAAAATTTTAATAAAATTGTGGCAGGGCTGACAAATGAAACTGAAGCATTCATACAAAAAAGTACAAAAATTAAAACGTAAATGAGGCATGGTGTGGGGGTTTGGACCAAGGAAGCTAAGATATTCTTACTACATTATTAGTTTTATTACAGAACTCTTACATCTAGTTTGTTATATTACCCAAACAAAGTGATTTCTCAGCAGGTAATATGTTGTTAATGGGACAAAAAGGTAAGGACGGTTTACAGTAAAAATGACAACTGTTCTAACGAGAAGGAGATTCAAGCACTGCCCCTTCCGCAATTACTTTACTTGTTCAATTTTTATTCACGAAAGGAAAACAATGGCTATGTGAGTGAAGTTTTCTATTAAAATCAATTCCCATGTGTAGATTAAAGTTTTTGAAGGGCATATATTACCTTAGCTGCACTTCATTTAATCAAGAAGAAGAAGACACAAGGGGAAGTGTGCGGAAAACGTCCATTTAACTACGCATTCTACATCAACAAATCCATCACGAATAAGATTTATGGGACACTTGACTAACTAGTTAACTAGCAAATATGTTAACTCTTAGTGGCTCAAGAACACATTGTACCAAATTCAAAAAGAATTGCGAGGTTTATGGATGACAACAATAGGTGCAGTTATCTCCACCACCACCACCACCACCACCACAGATGGTAAATACTGTAAAATTCTTTAGCAATATGTATACTTCGATAGAAGAATTACAGGCAACACGATTTTAAAGAACAGTAAAATACTATTAAATTAGCAACAAGCAACCTTTCTGGACAGGACTACCAGGCTTTGCCACTTTCAACTGTTTGAATCTCATTTTTTGTGAGTGCACAGTATATTGTGCATAACCTTACCAAACTGCTACAAAATGATGTACTTAATTCTCAAATTTGCCAATATTTAATTTGTGAACCACAGTGGGGCACAGCATGTATGTTCCAAAGCAAATCACAGGGGTACACTTTGAAGGAGGAATATTAGTGTTATGACAGAAGCACCTCTAAAACAGCCTCTCTCTGGAAATTGGGGAAACAACTGGGTACACTAAGTAATATTTTATACACAACCCATTATTAAAAAAAAACTCATTGTGCAAGAAAAGTTGTTAGATGAATGAGCAATAGCAATTTATGAAATTTTACCTTAAGCATGATCGCATTCTCAGTACAGAGATCATCTGAAGGCAATGCGTTAGCCTGCCAACGAAGCCTCTCATCTGGATTTGATAGATACTCAGTCCGTGCAATGTCTGGCCGGAACTGCAAGCCTGCTTGCTGCAGGTGCTGACACCATGTTGCAAACAAGTTCTGGCGATACTGTACAACAAACATGTCAGTTTTTAATTAAGGTTGCTAAAAACTAGGTCTACCACAAAGTTACAAATCTTGGTATAAAAAATATTCACAATTTGTTCGGAACTAAAAGAACAGTATTGATAAACAATGTACTGGTGTAAATAAAGGAAACCTATCCCCCCCCCCCCCCCCCAAGGGAAACTGATTTACAAACCAAATTGTTACAAAATTCAATAAACTTAGAAACTAGTTACACTACGAAATCCATCTCTAGAAAGTGATATGATTGCTTGAACATCAAAATGGCCCACTGGGAAAATAAATCCTGCTAAAAAGGTACTGAGCAACTACAACATTTTTTTATAATTAATCTATTAAAGAGTTGTTTGCACCATTTCAAGGTTAAAATATCTCCAAATACTAGCTGGCTACTTTTATTCATTGTGGGCAGGTATCACCACAAAAGTTTTATACTCTTCACTCTTATGAGAACTGGCTATCATGACAACTTAAGATATCCTTACAGCTCTGAATTATTAATTCTCTTGTGAATCTGTGTGTTGTCCAAGATAAATATTGCCACAAGTGAGAACATCTGCATATTGTCAGTAATGGTGGACTGAAGTTTCTCTCTCATGTTTGCTACATCAGTACATGTAAAAAGTCACTGATGCGCTAAAAGTCACTCTAAACATTCTTCCTGGGGTAAGTGGACACAACACAATCCTGCTCACCTGATTTGCAGGGCATTTCATACAGGGTATCTCTCATCACTTCCAAGTAAGGGTACCCCTCAACGATTCAGTTCTTTGGATGTTGTGCACCTATTTCTTTGAGCTCTTTCATACACACCTGGGGACTATTCTTATGTTTACCACCCCACGGCACTTTACGTACACTGGAACATTTATTACAGCTTACAGGCCAACCAAGGATACTAGCCTTCTCTCTGTTCAGCATCACCTGTCTGTACAACTGCAATTCATTGAACAAATGTTGTGTGCTACTTGCTTTCATTGCTTTGAATCATCCATTAATATACATTTGTTCAATACATTAGAACAAAACACCTATGGCATTCATAATTTCATTAGAAAAAATTAGAATCTAGATTGAAAAAGCTAACAAAAATCCTTTTTGTTATACACATTGACTTCTTGCCCTTAATTGTTAACAACATCACATACATTTATGAAGTATCATATTTTCCAGAGTGCGAGCATAACAATAAGAAACATTATTTGCAAAATAAATAGATATAGATTTTTTTTTTTTTAATACGAAGTTGCTCTTGTTAACCTAAGTTTCCGTATGTGAGGTTTGAAGAAAGAAAAATGTTAGATGAAGTCTCTAAACTGACAGGTAAAAGCAACAAAGGACAAGTGTCAGGTACTAAAAGTGTGATAATCAGTTTTCATATTTAACAGTTGTATCCAATAATTTAATTTGTTAGAATTCTCTTCTGAGTGCACACACTATTGTTTGTTTCAGCTAGGAATTTTACTTCAAAAAGTTAAGAAGTGGCCAGCCACTTTTGTCTCCTTTTAATTTTAAACAAATCTGGGATGATGATGATGATGATCATAGAAAGAGACTAAAAAGAAAGTGTATGTGGTAGAGAACAAAACACTGAAAATAATGCTTATAGAAGGAAAAGAAATATTTACAATTTAATGTTCCATCATTACAATTTAACATTCCATCAACAGCACAGTCACTGGAGACAGAGTACGAGACTGAGTTACAAAATAATAGCAAAGGAAACTGGTCATGCGTTATGCCCTTTTCAAAGGAATGATCCTGGCATTTGCCTGGAGTGATATGGGGATCATAGAAAACTTAAGTCTGGATGGCCAGATGAGGATTTGAACAATCATCCTCCCAAATGTGAATTCAGTATGGTAACCACTGCACCATCTCACTTAGAATGGATATGAGATGTGGGGATAGATATTGGGGGGAGGGTGTCCACTCAGCATTCTAGAATCTTCTGTTCGCTGTTTTGTTGGCCTTGTATTACTAATGAAAAAGACTGCTTTAATGAGACACTACTGCTTAATAATTGACTGTACCATAACGTAACACAGTAAGCTGCACACAGACTGCATCTGGAGGATGCAAGTAGATATAAGAAATTCTACTATGGTAATATGCTCAGTGTTACTTCTGCCAAATAGTATGTAATTATGTACTATGCTACATTCATAATTAAGAATTGAACTATCTATTATAAAAGTATTTCACAGACAGTACTCACGTGCTGGTCAAAGTAGCCGGCGTATGCCAAAAATGCTGATGAAAGGAGAACATCTCCAATAATGGTAGACATTTGTGATCTGAAAGTTTCACTGGTAGCTTCCCAACGCTCTCTCTCAATTGCAAGTGATTTTAGCAAAGCAATTGATCGATCAACCTGTTGATAGTTACATTTGTCAAATTTACTCTCTATCAGCATGATACTTCAAAGCACTACTTACTTTAATAAAATACACCAGCGCGTGGTTAATATACTTTACAGTACAATGGCTGAAGAGATTATCAGTATTACAAATTTTATTCAAGCTCGCATACTGAAATATTTAATTTATTTTTGAAACTAGAATCTTCACCAAGCAGCGACAGGAAACCCACATATGAAAGTCTCCAAATTTGCAAACTTCTGGAGCCAGTGGCTCCTCCTCCTGGCAACAGGCTTGAAGAGGAAGGAAGAGGGGTTAAGGAAAAGGTTTGGTGAGGTTTAGGAGATGGGGAATGTTCGGGGAAGTTGCCCAAGACACTGGACAGGAAGACAGGAAAGAGTGTTTCCTTCTCATCCTGTCTGGTAAGTCTCCCTTGGCCAAGGTCCTGGGTGACTTTTCGAAACTCTCTTCCATTTCCTATCCCTTGGCAGTCATTTTCTTTTACACCCTTCTTTCCCCTTCAACCCTTCGGCCAGAAAGAGTCATTGGCTCCCAAAGCTCGCCCGTCACTCACCTTCAGGAGACAAAATGTATAGCACCACTGGGTGCACATGTGAAGTAAAAGGTACACATCTAGCTTTTGGAATCAATAGTTCCTTTGTCATGGAGGAAAGAGGGATATGCTGGGGAAAGTTGAAAAAAGGAAGGGCAGGTCAGTCAGACCCTGGGACAAGATACACACCGCTGCAGTGATCAAACACACTCAGGTGCGAGCATGTGTGAGTGAATGGTCTTTTTTTTTTATTTTTTTCAACTTTCCCTCATCATAGCCCTCTCCCCTCAACTAAGGAACTATTACTTCCAAAAGCTATGTAGTGTGCTCCTTTTACTTTTATACATGTGCTATACATTTCGCCTCCTGACAGTAAGTATTGACTGGCAATTCAGTCTCATAATTTATTAGTTCTCTCAATTGAATTTTCCTTTAATACAATATATCAACACAGGAAAATCCAAGATGGAAGGTAAAAATTTATGAAAAAGGACAGTTGCTACTCACAATATATGGGAGACGCCAAGTCACAGATAGGCACAATAAAAAGACTGTCAGAAAATGAGCTTTCGGCCTTCACACACGCACGCACATACACTGCTGCAATCTCTGGCTGCTGAGGCCACACGGCAAGCAACTGCGCATGATGGGAGATGCAACTGGATGATGGGGTAAGGAGGAGGCTGGGGCAAGATAACAAGTCATGGGTCTCTGAAGTGCTGCTAATGGGAGCATACAGGGGTGTGGTGAGAGGGGGTAGGACAGCTGGGTGCAATCAGGAGATCAGGAGGTTAGACGGGGAGGGGGGGGGGGGGGGGGGGAGGGTAAAAAGACTGTGGGTGCCTTGCTAGAATAGAGGACAGTGTAGTGCTGGAATGGGAACAGGGAAGGGGCTAGAGGATAATGATAAAGACTAATGAAGGTTGAGACCAGGAGGATTACAGGAACATATGCTATATTGCAAGAAGAGTTGCCACTTACACAGTTCAGAAAAGCTGGTGTTTGTGGGAAGGTTCCAGATGGCACAGGCCGTGAAGTAGTCACTGAAATGAAGAACATTCGGTTGGGCGGTATGCTCAGCAATGGAGCGGCCCAGCTTTTTCTTGGCCACAGCTTGTCAGTGGTCATTCATGCAGACAGACAACTTGTTAGTTGCCATGCCCACATAGAATGCAGCACAGTGGTTGCAGCTTAGTTTGTAGATCACATGACTACTTTCATACGTAGCCTTGCCTTGATGGGACGGATGGTGATTGTGATCAGACTGAAGGAGGGGGAGTTGGGAGGATGTATGGAACAGATTGTGTGTCTAGGACTATTACAGGGATATAAGCTATGAGGCAAGGGGTTTGGAGCAGGAGTTATGTAGGGATGGATGAGGATATTGTGTATGTTCAGTGGGTGGCAGAATATCATTGTGGGAGGAGAGGGAAGGACATACCTTATTTCAGGGCATGACGAGAGGTAGTCAGAACCCTGATGGAGAATGTGATTCAACTGCTCCAGCCCTGGGTTGTGCCGAGCCATGAGAGGAACGATCATTTGTGGCCAAACAGTGGGACTTTGTGAGGTGGTGGGAGACTGGAGGGACACCTGTTTTTGTACAAGGTTGGGAAGGTAATTACAGTCTGTGTAGGACTCCGTGAGATCCTCAATGTATTTTGAAAGGGACTTCTTGTCACTACAGATGCATTGGCCATGGGTGGCTAAGCTGAATGGAAGGGACTTCTTGGTTTGGAATGGGTTGCAGCTGTCTAAGTGGAGGTATTCCTGGTGGTTTGTAATGGAGGGGGATACTGATGTAGGCGTCTTTAAGTTGGAGGTTAACATCGAGAAAGGTGGCTTGTTGGGTTGAGTAGGACCAGGTAAAGTGAAGGAGAGAGAAAGTGTTTAGGTCCTGGTGGATTGTGGGAATAAGGTGTCCTCACCCTTGAACTGGATAATGAAGACGTCATCAATGAATCTAAACCAGGCGGGGGTTTGGGATTCTGGATGTTTAGGAAGGATTCTTTTAGATAGCCCATGAATAGGATGGCATAGGACGGTGCCATGCGAGTCCCCATAGCCATACCCCAGATTTGTTTGTAGGTAATGCCTTCAAATTGCGGTTGAGGATATAGTCAATCCTGGTGATTAGGAAGGAGATTGTCAGTCTGGAATCCATCAGGCATTGTGAATGGTTTTGTTCAACAGCAGTAAGGCCATGAGAATTAGGGATGTTAGAGTAAAGGGAGGTGGCATCAGTAGTGGCAAGCAGGTAAAGGAATAATGGATTCCAAACCAACTTCCGGTACAGGTGAGAACTCTCCCTGCAAGATATTCTACATTCCCATAATCCTCCTGACCTCAGCCTCCGTTAGTCTTTATCCTTGCCCTCTAACCTCTTCCCTGTTCCCATTCCAGCACTACACAGACCTCTATTCCACCAAGACACCCACAGTCTTTCTGCCCCTCTCCTTTTCTGCGACCCCTTCCCCTCCCCCACCCTCCATCTAACCTCCCAACTGCACCTAGCTGTTCTACCTTCACTCCACCTCGTCCCTACATGCTTCCATAAGCAGCACTTTACCATCTCCCACTCATGCCCTGCTATCCTGCCCCAGCCTCCTTGCCACCACTACCCAGCTGCATCTCCCATCATGTGCAGCAGTTCTCTGTGTGGCTGCATCAGCCAGAGACTGCAGTCACATGAGCGTGAGTTGCATTTGCACGAGTGTGTGTGTGTGCAAATGTATGTTCTACCTCTGATGAAGGCCTTGTTGGCCATAAGCTCATTTTCTGACAGTCTTTTTGTTTATTCCTGCAACTCAGCATCTCCACTATATGGTGAGTAACAACTATCCTTTTCATAATATTGTTACAATATATCACAACACTAATTAATAATACTGCAACAGTAATATATATGTTTTACTAGTGTGAATTTCGTTGAAAACTATTCAATTGAAATTTTGAAGCCTAAAGTTTGGCTATACACCACACACTGGTGTTAGGACATTTAAACTGTAAGCAAGCATTCCATTAACATATTTAAAGTTACCTTGGCTTGCACATTCTCCAAGTCAGCTTTTATGGCCTGGGCCTGAGATATCAGCTGTGCATACTCCTCTTTATATGAAGCAATGCTCTGCTCTAACTGTGCTATCAGCTGTGTCACTTCATCTCCTTTCTTCTTGTTCTCATCTGCTTGTTTCTCTAGAGATGAAAGTTCTTCTCTCAGTGGTTCAACTCTCTTCAGCATATCTGCATAATTAATCTGAAATACAAATGAAACTTAATTTTTCTGGTCTGCATTTTGATCAGTTCTGCAGTAAATCAGCAAGCACATTAGAAAATTTGCACTTCTTTTGTGAGTCATTTGTACACACCTGCGCAATGGCCCATTTAACCATAGGACCACATGCCATACTGGCACGATTAACTTTTTCAAAATTGTAATCAGGATTGCTCAAGTATTTTGCTTTCATCTTCTCCCTTACATCATCACTGGGAACATGCAATTTATTATTAATATGTACAGAACTTTCAAGTAACAAGTTATTTTATATTATAGTTCTAGACACTTTTATTAATACCAGCTTTTAATCAAAGCAACTTTCACTGTACGTAATTGCATTCTAATTTTGGAGACAACAGGTAGGAATTTATACTAGCATCATATTTATCACGAATACACTCCAAACACACACACACACACACACACACACACATACACACACACACACACACACACAAATATAAATGACCCACATATTTCTCATTAATATCTTCATCCCAATCTAAATTTCAATAAAATTTAAACAGGGTTCATGTTTTTAATCTGGAATTTTCACGTTTCACAGTACGAGGCAACATGAGCGGAATGAAACTTCATTTGCTACAAATGCACAGCAAAAATCTGTGTTTCATAAGCAAGAATTATCCGCAAAGCTTTCCCGATTAAGTATCTATTCTTTGGCATAGTTACATACAGAATTTCATACTATTTAACTTTTAAGATTTCTTTGAAGGTGTTAAGCATTTTATTTCGTGGAGACATAGTGCATATGTGTAACTGCTCAGTACTACAATCTATACAACCAGAACTTTAAAGATTCAATTAATTATTCAGGTCTGAAGAATTAATATTTAGCAATCAACGTTAATCGTATTTTGGGGATGTATAGGAGTTTATCTGAAGGATCAATGGTGGTGGTGGTGGTTGTGGTTATAACTAAACTTTCACTGCTTCATCTCATGTAGACAGAAAACTATTTACCATATGGGTACTCAACTCTATAGGAATGATGTCCAGACTGTGCACTGTGTCATGACTTTTCATTAGGCACCAGTACTTTTACGGAGATGGAGGGCTGAAAGAAAATTATCAGCATGCAGTCAGTCAACACGGGCCTGAACCAGGTGAATAGGACTTCACATGTAAAGATGTTTTATCAAAACAACAGCAGTTTTACTGCAGCTCTTAATGAGTACCAAAGCATTAAAGGAATCTGAGAGATCCCCTTTCCCCACCAGTGTTGAAGAATGTGATTCAGAAGTTCGAATTAACTGGTGATTTGGGAATTGCTCCTGGGAGAGGCTGACAGCCAATTGTGCCACAAATTGTTAAGTTACTGTTGCCAAGGCTGAAATGCTGGATGCAATGTGCGATATTCAAGCACGGCTTGAGCTATGTCATGACAGCTGAACATTCCATGGCCCACCATTTGAATAGTGCTGCAAACAACTGTGAAACAGAATCACTAGTGTGGTTCCACGTTGTTATGGATGCAGATGGTTACCACACTGAGCAATGTTTTTAACTCTGAACATAAACATGGTAGGCAATTAACAAGTGTTACACTCTCTTATGGAAATTAAAATGTGCTTTTTGTGACAGTTTCACCATTATTTCTCTTCCATAAATTCTTACAAATATTTTAATGAAGTTTCACTGTCCTATGATCATCTTTTTTCGAGGATGATCCTCTTAAGCAGCCAAAGTTCATATATAACCTTCCCATAATTTAATTAGGGAACAGGCAATTCAATAAAAGTAATCAACATCAAGAATTGGTGCAATAGAGAAAGCAAATGAGAAGACTGCGTAATATAGACAAGAGTTTAAAATCTTAATTTATGTTGGTATCACGTGTCTGCCTGTGTTGAAAAAGAAAGCACAGAATTACTTCCCAATGTGACTTTACATAATGTTTAGTATTTGTTTATGAGGGTATATTACTGTGACCGGACAACTTTATCAAACACACATTATTCTTTCTCAAATGACATACAGTGAAGGACTACAATTATCTACAGTCATTTAACAACACATAAAAATTAATATTAGTATCAGTTTCCAATAATTACAACTACAGTGCTCCAAATAGAAAATAAAAATAAATGTAATAAAGACAAAGTTTTGAAAATAATTCCTCCTCTTCATGAGACTAGTATAAATGTGTAACCTACATCATATCTTAGGTAGTACATCTGTGTGCAATACGCTCAGTATTTTAATCATGTGGGGAAGTTGCTTGACAAACTACAAGCCATACAAAAATTGGCAGATAACCAAATAGATTACAGTTTGTATACATGAGGCTCAATGATTGTGACATCAAGTTAATTTTATGTATTTTCCCATTGCATAGTAAATATCAAAATGTTACTCAAACTTTCATTGCATTGACCTGTGCCTGAAACTGTAACACTGAAAATTAAGCTACAATTCACTACTGAAGCAATTTTCTGAGCAACACAACCTTGTGTTATATGTCCGGACCGCGGACTGTAGGGAAACTATGATTTGCAAGCCACATAACTGTGCACCAGCAGGACTATAGTCTGCTGCCATGTTATTACCTCATATTTTAATACATTATCATCAATAAATTCAATACAGTGACTAACCCAATTCGTTTGTTTAAAGTAATGATCCACTAAGAGTTTCACTTTTAAAGTTTGTACACGAATTAATTCCAAAACTTTGTCAGCTGTCACATATGATAACAGTACAACAAAAATAAAACTCTTAAAACTGTAACAAATTACATTGCATTATGCAATGCCAAAGAAAAAGAAAACACACATTCCTGTAAGTTATTTAAACAATAAAAATTATTTGAAAATAAAAGCTATAAAACAAGCATGAGAACATGCAAAGCAACAACTATGTGTGAAACTTTCACCAGCCCTCAAATGTACAGCACTTTAGAGAAATTACACGATTTGTGCAGTGTTGGCACAACAAGTAAATAATGGGTCCTTACTCACCAGACATTTATAATTATGGTATTTATGTATTAATTGTCAATCTTTTTGTTAAATCACTTTCAGCCAAATTTGTTTTGTGTTATAAAGGGTGGTCAAAAACAGTTTGAAAATCTTGTAAGGGTGTTGCAGGGGAGGTTGTGATGAGAAATAATTGTTAATGAAAAATTTGTGTGTGTTCTGACACTTCAGAGTTATTTGGGATTGAAGTTAGCCAATCAGGCAGTCAGCTGTACAAATTCAAGCAGCTTGCAAGAGGCAGTGTCGCTAAATGTTTTCTTAATTTGGTTTCTTAAAAACCAATAAATGTAGCTTAAATTTATCAGTTTTGAAAAATGCACATTTTAACAGTAATGTGCTCTTCAAGTAGTAGCTAATGGACCCATAGATGTCTGCAGATTATGGCATTTTAATGCCTACAAGTGCTGGAATTTGTGCGAGCAATGACCTGATTGGCTAACTTCAATGCTAAATATCTCTGAAATGGTGCAACATTCCAATTTTTTTCCCTACACCATAACCTCCCCAGCAACACCTTTACAAGGTTTCAGACTGTTTCTGAGCACCCTGCATATCTGGCAAGTAAAGCTCCTCCTATTTACAGTCTTCAAGGCCTCCAAAATTACAGAACGAAGTTAGTAAGCCACAGCTGGTAGCTGTACCAAGGTACAAACTTGCAAAACTTTTGAATGAATTACGATATTGTCTAGTGGTTTATGGTAAGACATAAGGAGACATACAAATGATGTACATACTGTACAAAATTACGTTACTTATTCAAGTGCCGTTTAACATAAAATTATACTTCCTACACCAAGAAATTCCAAACAATGGAAAACTTTATTGGACACCCAGATGAATTCGTGACAGCTCACTGAAGTTTCACATTGTAAATGAAATTCACAATGCATGTTATTGTTAACAAGAAACATTGCAACAACTTATAAAATACAGTACTTGGTATTTTAAAGTTTGGTTAACATGTAACTATTGAACAGCAGAGCAGCTCACACATGAAGTGTTACACAAATACTGCCAAAGACTTTCTTGCCATTCCAGTCATTAACAGCATAGCAACGAGTGGTTTAAGCCATATTCACATCTTGCAAAAAGTTTATCATATATGAAACAAATGGTTGATTTTTGGGGTATGGTGATCATTCTAATTTTTTACAGCTGCTCCCATAAGCCACTATCAACAAACAGGTTCAGCAGTGTTTGACATCATAAGTGTCACGTTGCTGAAGTGATACGTCATTTTTTTAACAAAATTCATCAATTACAAAATAAAATGAATACTACTGAACTGCTAATAGTTTCCTCTGCCCATTTTATGTACAGAACTACAAGAATCTGTAGCTGGATTGCAATGAAATATTGTTAGTTTCTAACTGCATATCTGTTTATTGCATTTTGTGTCTTCTCCCAAGAAATATCAAACATGTCAAGGACAACTAATTGTTATAAAGCCAAGAAATTCCATTGCTTCTCTTGAAATAACATTATGTGGTTCACCAAGTCCATAAATAAGAAATTTTAAACTGTTCAGTTTCTTCACAGTTTCTGCACTTTTCTTTGCTCTATTACCTCCATGCACCATGTTAGCGCTCTGAAATTTGATTACATCTCTTTATAGTCTTCCATTATCTTGAATTGAGGGTGAGGTTTTAGTTCCTCCATCAGCCGTATTGACATGGAGTGATCTACAATCGTAGAATATGTGATCAACATGTCACCAATCCCTTCAGCAGTTATTGCCAATAGATGAATCCTAGTGACATCACTGCTTCCTTATTCAAGCAGTTCCTCATACAGCCTGGCGAGGCTTAGTGGATCCCATTCCAGACCTTACCATCTCAGTAAAAATCTACAGAGGCACTGGGAATTTAACCCGGGACCTTCCAAACGCTAATCATTCAGCTATGGAAGTGGTCACAATTACTGTGTGTGTGTGTGTGTGTGTGTGTGTGTGTGTGTGTGTGTGTGTGTTTTTCAATCTGATGGGTGCCCAACAGCGAGGTCCTCAGGGCCCTTACACTTACGAAAACAAACATGGAGATGAACTAAAAGTGTTGTACACGCATGCACTTGAAATGATCACACAGTCACTCTTTATCACATGCACTAAAACCAATTGGGAGGGGGGAGGGGGGGAAGAGCAGTAATCAAGAAATTAAAACACAGAGAAAACAAAACACAGAAGAACTAAAAGGAAAGCACAGGGAAATGTGACTGGCTGACCACTTACAAAAAACTAGGGTGAGCCAGCCACCCTTAGACACATTAAGAACATCTCCCCAAAACTTTGTTAAAAACGTTAGACAATTCATGAAACTTTACAACTCTAATCAAATTCATTTCATCATTACATAAAAGAGACGGCAGACCGGCCACAGTCCGCTGGTTGGCACATAAAATGCAGTCCAATAAAATGTGGCGCACCTTGTTCTGCACGCCAAAAACACCCCACATTGTAGGGTCCTCTCACCAGAGTAAGAATCCACATATCATAAAGCTGTGGCCTATGCGAAAATGAGCAAGAAGAACCTCGTCCCACCAACGTGGCTGGAAGGAAGTACTCCAGGGCCGAATTGTGGGCTTGATGACATGGAGCTTGTTATCGGTCACTGCCAGCCACTCGTCTTCCCATTGACACATGACTTTGTACCTCAACAGCAAGGTGATAGCATGCAGGGGGATAGCACACCAAAATACCAGAGTATCACAAAACGTCTCCTTGGCTGCTTCATCCACCGTTTCATTCCCTGCAATTCCAATGTGCCCAGGTACCCAACAGAAAGATACATCCTTTGCACAGTCATAGTTGTAGGATGTCGCCCTGGATATTCAGTGTTACTAGATCTGCTGGGTACAAATGTCTGAGAAAGTAAAGGGTGCTCAGAGAATCTGAGCAGATGATAAATCTAACATGGGGAGAACATCTCATCTGCTCCAGTGCCCACAATATCACATATAATTCTGCATCAGACAGCAAATTCTGGAAGCAGTCTGACCTTGAGGATACGATCCAGGAAAACAACAAAGCAACCAACGGAGGCCCATCCGTAAAAAGAACTACACAGTCATGGTACTCAGATAAAATATCGAGAATATAACCCATTAAAAACAGAAGCAAGAGTGCTACCTCTCCACTACCACACCAAACCTAAAATCACTTAGGGTCTCTCCAGTAACCAGGGTGGCACATGGTTAAAACTCTTGATTTGGCATCATACTGACTCCAAACAGAGTAACTCCAGCACATGCTGCACGCGCATCCCAAATGGCATCATGGCTCTTGGACGGTTGGAAAAAAAGCATTCCAGAAGTGGACAAGCTATAGCATGGTATGGTGTGCGCAGAAGTTTGAGCTCCAAGGAACTTACACGCCTGATGCACCATGAGGAGCTAGCACCGGATGGTAAGTGGCAGTTCCCCTCCCTCAGCACTAATGCTAGGTATGAGACTGCTCCGGTAAGCACCCATGGCCAGCCAATCCCCTCATGATGGACAGCATCAATGATCCACAAGTAAGAGGGCCTTGCTGATCCACATACTGTGCAACCATAGTCAAGCCACAAATGCACAGAAGCCTGATAAAACTGAAGTAGACACACCCTGTTCACTCCCCAAGACCTGCGGCTCAGGCACTTGACGGTGTTCAGGTCTCGCAGGTGTGGTGATCACGACAATCGGGAGTCAAAAATGAGGCCCAGAAACAGCACTGTCTCTAAAATGTAGGGTGGTGTCCCCCATATCCAAGACAGGCAAAGTAAAAAGACGAGGGGGATGATTAAAATGCACACACACACACACACACACACACACACACACACACACACACACACACACACACTCTTATCTGCAGAAAACTGGAAACTCATCTTTGCAGCCCACTTATCTAATCACCACACCAGAAGTTGCAACGGACAGCTTGCCATTGCAACACTGGAGGAGGAATAGAAAACAGCAAAATCATCTATGAATAACGAGCACTGTACAGGACTCCTTACCGTAGATGTGATACTGCTGATTGCTATGGCAAAGAGGGTAACACTTGAGACACTACCCTGAGGAAAACCATTCTCCTGCTCAAATGGATCACACAGCGTGTCAACAACTCGGGTCCTAAAGAAACGCTGAGACAGGAAAGACCGTACGAAGATGGGGAGGTGTCCATGAAAGCCCCATTGATGCATTTGAGCAAGAATAAATTGTCTCCAAGAAGTATCATATGCCTTACTTATATCAAAGAATATGCCAATACAGTGATGCTTACAGAGGAAATCCTGCTGAATAGCCGCCTCTAGGAGGAACAGATTGTCGACAGTGGACTGAAATCTTTGGAATACACACAGAGAGGCTAAGGACTTGCCTGGTCTCTAGCAACTAGACCAGACGATGGTTAACTATTCACTGCAGGGTCTTTCCTACACAGCTAGTTAAGGCAATACTGTGATAATTTTACCAGGACATGTGCAGTTCTTTCCTGGTTTGAGGAGAGGGATCAGAATTGCCTCCCTTTATGAGTTGGGAAAGTTGCCTGTCTGCCATATTAGAGTAAAACATTCAAGGAGGATTTCCTTTGATGTCGCTGGTCACTGTTTAAGCATGCAGTAACGGAGTTGGTCGTGAGCAGGTGCAGTGTCACGGATCTCAGTCAGTGCCAATTCAATCTCCCACATGGAGAAAGTGGAGTTGTAGGCCCTAGAACTGTTGGATCTAAAATCAAACTTTTCCACTCTCTATAGTCACATGATAGCCATGAAATGCTGGATCCTGGCTTGCATTGGCAGTGGTTTGTGCAAAATGTTCGGCCAGCATCTAAGCAATGTCTCTGGGTGTTGTTCAGAGGCAACCCCGTTTCAGCATTGCTGCTGTCAGTAAACGGCTTAATTTACTGGAAATCTTCCGGCCACCTTCCCATACTTTTATAGAAGAAAGTGGAATGACTGACCGAGTCCAGGAACGCTTTCCATGACCTTTTCTTACTCTCCCTAATGATGCGTCGAGCCTTGGCCCTCGCGACTCTGAAGGCCCTAGGGTTGTCTATTGTTGGCGGCATTTAAAATGTTGAAGAGCTGCATGCCTTTCCTGGATCGCGGAACGGCACTCAGCAGCTGTCCACCAAGGTACTGGGTGCTTCCTAAGATGTCCTGAGGACTGTGGGATGGGGAGGTCAGCGGCACGATGGATCGCTCGTGTGATGTGGTCCACCCTTCCTTGGATGTTGTCACAATGTTTGAACACAGCCAGCTGGCTGGCTGAAACGCATCCAGTTAACCCTGCTGACCATCCATTTTCAGGGCTTAACTTCAGGTGGTGAGCCATTTAGTAGGTGAAGGTGAACTGGAAAGTGGTCACTGGAATGAAGGTCATCAGTGGCCTCCCACTGCACAGAGTCATCGAGGGCACGGGAACAGAAAGAGAGGTCGAAGGCTGAAAAATGGCCCAGCAGCAGTAGAGAAATGTGTGTGAGTACCCATGTTGAGGATGCACAGCTCGTGAGATGTCCTGAGGCCTTCCAAAACCCAACCTCGAGGGCTGGTATTGGTCAAGACCCACAGGACATGATGGGCATTGACATCTCCAGGAGGAGGAATGGCCGTTTGAGTTGTGCAATTAGATCCGTGACAGCCTCAGAGTCGAGGGCATCTTGCGAGGTAAATACAATGAGCAAACTGTGATCCTTCTACACACAGGAATTTGAACTGCAACTGCTTGCAGGTCAATAGCAAAGGTGAGCGCATAGGAGTGGTGTGCACTAGTGACAAACACTGCAACACCTCCTTTGGCCCTTTCCCCCAAAAGGTCATCCTTGCGGTATAGTGTATATTTCTGTAGCATAGGGACATCTGTATCTTTAAAATTGTTTCTTAAAAACTAAAGCACATGGGACATGCCTGTGATAGGAGCTTTAGTTCCTCCACATGATTCCTGACCCCATTCATGTTCCACTGTAGTATGGAAGCCATGTCATAGGTGCACTTTTAATTTACACTTATCTTTCCACAGGGGAGGTGAAGCACTTTAAGAGTGAGGGGGAGTGGAGGGGCTGACTGGATCCAAGGCATGTAACTCCATGATATCCTCCTCATCAGTCAGACAGGAAAGCTTTTGACCTGAACGTCGTGTCTTTACCTGCACCCTGTCCCTTCGAGAATGAGGGGGAAAGGGGGCATTGAGAGATACTCTGCTTTTCTTGTACCTTTTGGATGTTCACTGCGGGACTCTTGTTAGTCTTGCCTGGTGCAGCTGCCTGGATTGCTTTGTCCCTACTCCTTTCCTCTACATATACTTGTGCAAGTGCAGTTGCTTGAGGAGGATAGAGGCACACTAGGCATTGTCTGTGTCGAATCATCTGCCTTGGGAACAGGTTTCTGCACCATGGAAGAATACAAGATGGCAAAGACGGGGGTTTCGTGGCCTTATATACCTTTTTGGTTTCGGCATAGGGGATCTGCTTGGTCACTTTTATCTCCTGTATTTTGCATTCTTCAGCAAAAACAGGGCTGTCTTGGCTCCAGACTCGGTGGTTCCTAGAGCAGTTGATGCAGATCGGCGCAGACAGGCACTTAGTTCCAGGGTCAAGAGCAGCTTTTCTGCAGTTCCTGCACATCACTTCACCTCGAAAACTCAGGGTTATATGGCTGAAATACAGGCATTTATAGCACTGCATAGGATTTGGAATGTAAGGCGGAACATTAAGTTGAAGGAACCCCACCATAAGATGTTCAGGCACTGTCGGAGAATTGAATGTGGCAATGAAAGTGGCAGTCTTCAATTACTCCATTATCACTGCATGTTCATTGCTCCACATCGATTATTTCACTATTTCATGAGATGCCCATTCTTGCTTCCTCCATCTATCACCAGACACACATTGTTAGACATGACTCCACAAGCCCTGTTACTGCACCCCAATGTATTCTTTTTATCAGGAGGACGAGCCTCTCTCATTCTTTTGGATGAATAAGTGTGAATATTCGCAGGCGATACACCCTTCCCACTGGGAGGAGAAGATTTTGAAGGTTCCATCTCGGTCCCACTTCAGCGCACAGCACACCTTTGAGTTTTTTTTTTTAATTAATCCTGCCCTCGTGATCCGGGCGGTCAAGCCAAGATCTCCGTTCCCTGAGACACACAATGTTTGATTACCGTGCTCCGCAGTGGTCACTGAAACATGCCCAGAGCTTACGGTGACGGGGGTTGGCAGCACTTACCAGCCCCCAGGTCAGGAACCCTGGATTTGCCAAGCCTGTAGCAAGCAAATCAATACTGAGCCCCTGAGGGCAATTACTGGTTTAACAAACAAATTGTGCCGAGCTATATGCAGTCTGCTTCCATCACAAGATATTTTATCATCACAAAGTGTTACTTTTTGGCTTACTCTTAAGGGCAGTGTTTTTCACTGAAATTTGTAGTTTTATTTCTAGTTTTATTTGTGTTACAAATACAGAAAAATAAAAATTTAGCTTTGTTATTCCTTGTTACGTGTCTCCTTGGAACTGTGGTTGAGTAATGTTTTGCAGGCGCACACAGCCATTTCTGTAACTCAAGATGCTTTTGCAAAGGGAAAAATCACTTGAGGACCACATCCCTGATGTCCTACAGACAGCCTGTTGGAGTAAGTTCTGATGCAGTGTCATATTTTGTGACTTGGCCTTGACACTTTCAAAATTAATAAAAAGATATGATCCATTATGTAACTACTGTCACTGCCCTATTTTCTTCAACAATTATTACAATGTTTCACCTTTTTGGTGAACAGACCGTCAATGTCTTCATTTTTGCTAGGTAAGCACCTTTAACATAATCCAGACAAATGGCAACCACTTTATACTGGGTTGAAGTAGGTAAAGCCACATTCTGCTCCAGTTAAAAAAATGGAATTTTTTACATCAAAGTAATTGGATTGTGTCTGTCAAATATATGATTTATAAACAATGAAATTTCTGCACCTACAAATTTTTCTAACCTGATGATACTTTTGTAAGATCTTGGATATGGCCACTGAACCTATCCCAAAAACACAGGAGGAGGCGTCCTTTGCAGTTGCTCTCTGAACGTCAAACTTATGACCTTCAGGAGAGAGCTGTGGCTTCACACCTCTATCTACTTTTATCATCAATGAAACTTACTACATGTCAGAATTTGTAGCACCATCGAAAGACCCTAAATTCCAAAGGCACTTCATGAAGGCATTAGTTCACAATCACGATTTGAAACAATGTCTTAATTGTAAATTCTGATTAGATCCCTGCCATTCTCATGATTCTTGTAAACCAACATTCAAATTATTTCATTTATTGATATACTTTAGTGAAATTCCACTGATTCTTGTTTAGAGGTAAAACAATGAATTAAATTGGTGAAAGTTAATACTGCTGTAAAGTGAATATTCAGAGTGCCTTGTCAGTACTTATCTCCAAAGGTGTGATTCCTGCACCATCAATATACACACTAAAAAGTAGATAAAACAATAATACGAGCTTTCGGAACTCTTACTTCTTTCCACAGGAATGACAGAGTGATAGGTCTTTCAGATGCCAGGATGAGGATCTCCTTGTTTGATGAACTGCTTTCATTGTTGAAGGATTGTCTCGGTCTGATGGACATTCTTCCTTGTCAGTTACCCGTTCTCTCTCTCTCTCTCTCTCTCTCTCTCTCTCTCTCTCTCTCTCTGTCTCTAGTGATCTTGCATTATTCCCTTCCAGTTTTATTACCTTTCACAAACCTCTACAGTGAATTTAACATCTAGTTCTAACAGTGGATTTATTTTATCACGAAATATTTTCTACACATTACCCAGTCTTGTTCTACCCCTGTTCTCTTCATAATCACCTATCTAACTCATATCCCTTTTTTCCACCAATTTCATCATGTTTCCTAACCCAATTGTTCCTCCGGCACTTGCTCAATCTTTGTCATTGTTCCTAAAGGCTTTACCCCAGATTGCAGCCACATATAAGAACTATGTTTCCACTAACCCCTCTCCAATTTCGAAATAGATCTATCTGTAACTCTTATCCATATTGAAATTCAACTATATGCTTTCTCTGTCAACCCTGAACAGCTGCTGTCCATTCACAATCCTCTCACTTTTCATCCCCTGGAAGTGCTAGCACACACTGTGTACTTCTTCATGAAGGAACATGGGACATTACACATCTTTGTTTCCAAATGGCCTGACTCTTCTCCCATAAACTCACTCTCTTTCCTTCCTGTGGAATGAACCAACAGTTCCAAAAGCTTGTAATAGTTTGTCACTGGTAACTCTGAGCTCAATAAACCAGTTCCTACATCCACATAATTAACACAGTACCTTAAAACAAGCAAAGAAGAGTTTCACACAAGTTATGTTTGCTACCAATCACAAGCTCAAAATTAAAGCAAAACACAAAACAAAATGTTAATCTACAGTTAAGAACATAGTTGCATGCTTACGTAATATCCTCAGTACTGAAATTAGAGACAATGCTATTGATAAAGTTGTCCCTCATGATTACGGCACGTATAGATTTCCAGTCACTTGCATTTTCACCGAGCAGTAAGCAGATGGATTCAAGAGCAAGTTTCACAAGAACTGGTGGATTTGCCATAGAACGGACTTCCACGAGATGCTGTCTTCTGATTGATTTCACAGCTGTAGGAAATGTTCATGACAGAAGATAGCAGAAGTGTCAATTTTCATTTAGCAGGACAGGCATTGTTAAATTGCAGTACGGCAAAGCGAAAGAAAATGTGACCCATTTTTAAACAAGAAAGCCAGCTACAAATTTCTGTGACTAATGGCTACAGGAAATAGTCGTGCATTTTTATCATCATCTTATGAAAGTATATTATTATTATTATTATTATTATTATTATTATTATTATTATTATTATGAGACTGGCTGGCATACAAGGTTAAAAACGTGTCACTGCTTCTGTAAACACTATGTACATATGAACAGACATGTTAGAATATTTTGCAGGATAAATATACATCTGGGAGCAGAGGCATGCATACAACCAAAAAGAAATTAAGAGGTTATTTGGGCCTACAAGAGAAATATTTCCCCTTGTTTCTTACGTCATGTCTTCAGTGTTGAAGTTGACAATGGTTGAGATGAAGTTGTCGCGCATGGTGACTGATCGAATGCTCTTCCATTCCGTGGCATTCTCACCGAGCAGAAAGCAGATTGATTCTAGTGCAAGTTTTACCACTGCTGGAGGGTTTGCCATGGAGCGCACTTCCACCAGATGCTGCTTTTTGATTGACTTCACAGCTAGACAAGTTTCATAAACATTTTCAAAATTGAGTTTCAGCAATTTTTTCTAATATTTCCTCCAAAAATAAATTGTTCAAAACAGAAAGAGTTTGGTAAAAACAGACTGAGTGGTGAGAGTAAAATACTCAAGCCAACCCACTGGTGATATGAAAACTGGAAATGTTACTTAGGAAGAATTTTTCTTTATTTAAATGTACCAAATTTTCATTGACGTGTGTAGCTGCTGTTTGGTAATGCCACAAAAAAATACACATTTGTTACTCACAGAAACAAAATCACCAAGTTTAAAAATTTGAGTAACTACTGCCTTCATGAAAATAGTGTGTAATGCACACTACATCAAAGCTAACACTTTCCACAAAACTATGACAACAACGAAGTACATGTAATCTTCCTACCCACAGGGGACATTCAAGAGTATAAAATATTTTTACATACCCCTCTACAGTCCACATTTTCAGCCGGCTAACCATACAGTACCAAAATGTGAAATACACATTCCAAAATTATGTTAGAAAGCATTAGCACCAGTGCACATTGAAATGATCTTGTGAAAGTGCAGAAAATCAGGGATGCGATATTTGCAGATTTCATTGCAGTAATCTTATTTGTTTAAAGCACTGTTTAGTACAATGTAAGAAAGTCAAAAGGGCTGCAATAACTTTTATTTTGAGTTCTATACAGCATTCTGTGTCAAGACTTTCAACTTTTAATTATCCACAGAATCCCTTACACACTTTTTTCTGGTCTACAATTTCCTTTAGATGCTGATCGAGGAACAAGACTTTTGGAATATTGAGATTCATTACCTTTATTTTCAAGTTTATTATTTATATTCATTTACTAGTATGTAATTGTTTCTTGCCTTACTACTTCTGGTTTGTATTTGCATGGTACAAACACTTACAAATCAAACCATTTTCATCAGGTTTTGATCATGGTATTAGGCAGAAGCTGCCAACACTATACAGGATATAATTAAACAAATGGAGAAGTAGAAAAGTTGTCAACATATGGAAGACACCAAGAGTGGTAATGCACCTCTGCCCACCAGGAACCCTTGTAATGTATGTATCAATGTCTAAGACTTCCAATTTATTTTTAAATGACTTGTTATACAATTTCTATTTATCTTCCTTGGCCATTTGTATACTCACAGCTCAGATATCTAAATCCCCAGTGATTGAAATCGAAGGCCTGAAAACACAACAGAGTACACGAACATATTCCATTTAGACTTCATTCCTACAGACTGTAATGAAGCCATACCAAAATGAGTGTCCTGCATGAAGAGACCAAGATGGGAAAAAAAAACAGCCCAGAGACACAATACCATTTCTCAAAGATGGAAGAAGGTAACTTTGACATGGCAGTGTGGTGGAAGTACACCCATATAGAACAAGCATGTAATTTAACTTTCATTCAGTGGTTAAACCTACTTTGTGGCGAAAATCCCGCAGTGGGCAAAAAGCACTGTGCAGGAGTACTTGTTGAGAACAGAGGCAAATTGTTATACAGGCTAATTCTCTACAAGATTCTGATAATATATATATTCCAATAAAGATTTATTAAATTTAATAATGCAATTTGAATAACCCCTTATTCAGCGAACATACCAGTTTAAACAAAAGTTTATGCATACAGGTGTACTCAAATTCTAAGTTTGTCAGCTTGTTTTATCTGACTGGTAATGAATCAGTCTTACATTTTTATTTTGTAATGAAAGCATTCAAATACTATGTTCAATGTGAAGTAAATAATTTTTTGACATGATTATTGCCTATCCAAAACAAAAACCAAAATCATTAATTTATGATTAAAAATATTTTACTTTGCTCTCAGTTTCCATGTTAGCCCACATTTACAGTCCAAATAAACACTAACCTACTAAAATTTGGATGCAAAACAAGTTATGGTACTGCAACAAAAGCCATGGAGGGTGAAATACAAAGTATAGATGTGGTTGGGAAAAAAATGTGAAGTATCAAAATTAACTAACAGAAAACTTAAATTGCACTCGCTATAACATCTTCAGTAGCTACACTTTATTGGTTCATCATTTCTTCTGAATTTCAACTTTTTCATTCTGGCTGTTAACTGTTCTATTAGCATATTTTTGCTACCTTTAATAAATAAAGCCATGTTTTTTGTTCTTTCTCAGTACTTGAACAACAAATGTTTTTTTAATATTAACTGACCATGATGAAACACATTGCCTATTGTTTGTCAGATTTATGTATTTCTTAATACTTTTCATTATATGAGGTGGTCAGAAACAGTCTCAAAAGCATGAATGGGTGTTGCAATGTAGGTTATGCAAAATTCAATATGTTGCACCATTTCTTATATAATTAGCTCTGATGTTAGCAAATGAGGTCATCATACACAAATTCAAGCAGCCCACCAAACACAGTTAGTATCAGTTGTACTCCTAGCACACGAGACTGGTCAGCCTCCGAGCTGGATTTGATCCTCATTACTGCCCCAGTTTTAGGAAAAACTAACAGAGAACACATTTGGCGACACTTTCTCTGGCAAGCCACTTAGACTGAGTACACAATTTCCAGACTGGCCAATTACAATGCTAATTAACTCTCAAATGGTGCAATGTATTGAATTTTTTCTTTACAATAATTTCTCAGCACAACCTACCCTACAACACACTCAAGCTTTTCAGATTGTTTCTGAGCACCCTGTATTCTATTTGAATAATCCGAAGTTGATTTAAAATCACAGGATGTCATTCCTATAAGCAAAGCACATTTCAGAACTTACCTTGCTGAGCATCTATGACAGCTGGTTCCACTTGAGCTAAATCAGCCATGACATCTTCACGCTTCTGTGCTATTTTTACAGTTTGTATCTCCAGTTCAGCTTGAATCTCCTGACTCTGGACTTTCTTCTTTTCTGCTTCCTGTTGATCCTTTACCATTTGTTTCAATTTCGCATTTGCAGCTTCATTCTTGGCTTGCAACTCCTACATAACATACATGAAATCTCATTAAACTTTGCACAGTCTTCTAACAATAACTAGAGTTAATACAAGAGTTCAGCTTGCCAAGAAAAACAATGAGGTCATAGACTTTGACTT
Source organism: Schistocerca gregaria (assembly GCF_023897955.1). Classification (NCBI taxonomy): domain Eukaryota; kingdom Metazoa; phylum Arthropoda; class Insecta; order Orthoptera; family Acrididae; genus Schistocerca; species Schistocerca gregaria. Next base: position 874,587,108 of record NC_064922.1, read on the forward strand.
TTGGGGGGGGGGGGGGGGTTTTCAGCATTTCAGATTGTGATACAACAGCCTAAGAATGTCAAACAATGAAACATGTATTCAACTTTTTGTTGCTACACAGTTGTAAACAAGCTAAGAATCAAGAAACAATTTTTGTGGAATAAAAGGATACAAATGCATTAGTTACAAGTATTGGCAAATGTAGATGAAACGTTTCCTCACAAAGATGATGTTTGAATAGTTGAACGAAATACCAACATGGGACACCAAAACATTATCTTAATTTGTTTATCTCAAAGACAGTTGTCAACAATCAAAGACAAATGCTGCTACTTTGAGTTGGCGTAGGGATATGGAAGAGGAAGGAGGAGGAAGAAAGTGTAATTTGTAGAGGCAGGTGACAAGGGAAAGAATATTAAAAATTTATACCCTGTTGATACCAAGCCCCTACGCTCAGACTGGATATTTATGGGGAGACGAACTGCCCATTTTGTTTGCAAATGAATCATCCACTCAGTGCCTTAAATGATTTCAGGAACTAATGGTTTACTGCTCCACTTACTAGGACATAAATATTTGATTAGTATGAAGAGTAGCCATTAAGTTATAATTATCATTTAAAGAAAGTTATACAGTTTTATGTTTGTAAGTATGTGTGTGCAATCCTGATACACACTGATAGCCCACCACCACAGCACTGCTAAACTCAGCCAGAGAAGCCAAAACAAAATGAGACAATCTACCGTTTAACTGTGGGAAATTGGGCAATGATTAGTTTCCTGCATTTGAAGGGGAAGGACTCACCAACTGTCCATGCCGAGTTGGTGGAAGTGTACAACATTAAAGCACTATCACATGAGAAATTGGGCAGGTGGCTCAGAGGCTCCCAGTGTGGTCAAACTAGTCTGAATAATGATCAATGAAGCGGTTTGCTGAAAACTGTGACTTTCAAGAGAAGTGGAGGCTCTAGTGCTCAGAGGTCAGCATAATATAATTGAGGCACTTGTTGGAGAACCAAAAGCTGCCGGGGATCATTTTTAATATCTTAAGCAACAATTCTGAATTCCACAATGGTTACCATCCACTGGTTTCTGCAACAACTTACATTCACTCAAATCTTACTGAACAGAGGCAGCAGCAGAAATGTTGCAAATGTGCCTATCCTCCTTTAGTTGCTTAATCACCATGTTTGAGTGCCGAGTCTGTCATCATTAATCCATGGCAAAGGGACAAAGCAAGCCAAAAACGTGGATTCACCACTGGTGAAAAAGGTGAATGCCCACCCATTGTCAAGCAACTTGACATGGAGTGTTTGGTTTTCTTTTCTTTAGAATAGCCACGATATGGAGCTAACAGTTTATGTTCATCAGGGGCAACAGTACCAGGACCATACAACTGTAACCACTTTACAAGTTTACAGGAAGCAGTCCCATCACAATATCCCAGCTCATTCTGCACAGGACCTCATCCCACAAGCTGCTTCTCTGAATGTGAATATACAGAAGTACTAATGTAATATCAAGTTTCACAGTCCCAGCTTGATTTTTTATTTTTTTTTAGTGATAACTGAAACTTTATGATTTCTTGGTAAATGAAGACAGTGCATTTCTTCCAAAGATTTTGATTTAAGTTCCCTCATCATCTCAGTTATACCTCTGTGCTATATTAACTGGTTATATTCTAGCAGCATGTCTCCAAATTCTGTCAATCTCTGCTTTCATTCCTACTTTATATTGCTCTCTCACACTGGAGCAGTGTTCTGCAATAAGTTGCAATTATGTCTTGTGTGGTTTCAGTAAAAGGCACATTGCACTTTCTTAAAATCCTCACAACAATTCTGGGTTCCACCTGTCTCCCCTGCCAGTGACTTAATGTGTCCCTTCCATTTATCCCAGAAGAAGGAAGCAAAGTAGTTAGCTCAAACAGGACAAGGATTGGGAAGTAAATTGTCTGCATCATCCTGAAAGGGAGTATCCCAACATTGTTCTTAAAAGTTTCCCTTAAGGAACCAAAGTTAGCCTGAATCTGGGTAGACTTCCTTACATAAATCCAGAGAGTACACACACTGAAACAGCATCATCATCATCATCATCATCATCAACCACCAACCAATGTCAATGAGTCTATGTCAAGAATACCATCAGTCTTACTAAATTCCCTTGGGATGGAAGGACAGCCCACATGTGCCCCCTCCCCCATACATATATATCATTTTTTTCATTTCTCTCTTAAGATCACTACCAGTGTAGTTCACCATGATTAACTACTTACAAATTCTGAAAGTCAAGCAGATATTTTGTGTAGGTAATTTTGTGCAATTGTATGTCTCATATCAGACTGCAATGCAGAATACCATTCAGAAATATATATTTATGAAGTAAGCATACTAGGCATAATCAGGAGTTTACAAAAGTCACATCTTTACATATTTATTTCAGAATTTAAACTGTAACACTGCTGTTATCAGATTTAAGATATGAGAAAAATTTTAATAAAGAAATTCATTAACAACTGCAAAACACTTAGTACAAAAAGCACACTATTTTGGACATTACAACTGGGAAAAAGAGATATTACATTCATTTTCAAAACATGGAGGGGAAAAAAAAATTAACGTTATTGAAGTACTAAAGAGTGAGATACACCTAAACAATTTGTGACATATTCCAATGGCCATAATTATATGCACTGGAGAAGTTTATTGATAATGCATTGGAACATACTTTGGATGTGGAGCTAATTTTTTCGAAACAGCCATACTCCTCAATGGCCTATGTCCAAATTACCCATGCACAAGGATAGGTCGGTCTGTTTCCATACAATAGCATAGCATTAAGCAACGGTTCTTATATATACAACATTTATAGCATATGCATTCAGCAAGAAGGAAGCACATTGGGAGAGAGGGAGAGGGGGGAGGCAGAGACAGAGAACAAACTTATTTCAGTGCTCCAATACCTGAGATTTCACAGCAAGTGATTTTTGCATCTCTTCTACTTGTTCAACTGTTTCTGCAATCTTGCTCAAACCAACATTCAAATGCAGCTGCTGCTCTTCAAGATCCGATCTCTTTTCATTGTACAGCTTCACGAAATGGTGAATGAAGTCCAGATAATGCCTGCAATGGTTAACAAATAAATCAATGCAATACACCTACATAAATTTTGTTACAATGGATCCATTGTTTATTCCATGAAACCCTTAATCAGGACAATCTAAAAGGAGGCAAAACACATTTTTTGACATCATACATATTTCAAAACAAACTCATAAAATACTGTTACTTCTATAGTTCCTAAACCAAACCTTACTTCATACGAGTAGTATGTTAAAATTTTTTTTTACAAATTAATGCAAAAGTATCACAAACATGCAGATTTATACTTATATGAAAAGCTATTTCTGATTCCTAAGATATAATAGCCATTCACCATTTAAGGAAAACAATTAAGAAGATGTCTTTATACACACTGAATTGCTGTACTAAAGAAATGCAAGTGCAGAAGTACAAGATTCTGGATACATTAGTCGATAAAGCACTTACTTACGAAAGATAGAGGCACCAAGTTCAAGTCCTGATCTGGCACAAGACATGAATTTCCCTAACAGTGACCTCTTCGCTGCAGTGTAAAATGTAAATGTCAAGTGACTAGGGCCTTCCGTCGGGTAGACTGTTTGCTGAGTGCAAGTTTTTCAATTTGATGCCACTTCGGCAACTTGTGCATCGATGGGGATTAAATGATGATAATTACGACAACACAGCACCCAGTCCCTGAGTGGAGAAAATCTCCAACCCAGCCGGGAATCAAACCCGGGCCCCCTTAGGTTTGACATTCTGTCGTGCTGACCACTCAGCTACTGGGGGTGGACAGTGTAAATTCATTCTGGTGCCACCAAAACAACTTATAAATAAAAACCTTAATGTGACACCATAATTTCCAATATCTCTATCTTTTACTGAAGATCTCCACTAAGGTTCATTTGATCTCCAGTAAGGTTCATTTGTTTTTACACAATTCAACAGCTCGTTTACCTTGGAGTAATGGCCATCGTGCGAGCTCCTCTTTTAGCAAGACGAGCATTTGCCTTATGCAGAGTTTGATGAACGTAAACACAAGCATTGATAACTGCATCACGGTGAGTTGGTGAAGCTGGAAGGCCTGCATATGCTGTGGGGAAGAAGTCTGGTGCCTTCCATGAAGGACGCTCTAAATCTACACGGTTTGTGAATTCCCTGCCAACCTGCAAAGAAATTTTTCAGCACATACAATTTAACAACCAATCACCAAATTATATAAAATGATAACTACGTAATTGACATGTCAAAATAAGTGACAGTGTTAACAGCACACAAAAGCCTCACAAAAATTTGTCATCATATTACATGGATACAGGTTTATAAATTAAAGTACATTTCAAAACACTCCAACGGCAACTAACATATTGGCCTAAAATTTCCCATTTTTGTAAGCAGTTGCAAATGATTTTTCTCATTGGAAATCACATCTAGTGACTTTGAGGATATAATTATATATGTGGTTGCTACTGATTGTCCTTGTCAAGGGGTTTTAGTTAAAACCTGGTATGTGTAAGAACTAAAACACTGCCAAAACTTGATGAAAACACTGGTGCATTGTGTTTCCCACATTATACATGGACATCATCTTTATGTGGTTTTCAAAAACCATGTGAAAAAATATTTCAATATATTAATAAAATATACAGAATGACTTTAATTAGCCATTGATGTTTTGCCATGTCCAAAGCTTGTTACGTCTGTGAGAAAGGGATGCAACATGATGTCCCAACCAGCTAGAAGAAGAAGATTGCCCACTGTGGCAGAACATGGTTAACAAAAAAGTCTTACACCTGTAAGTAGATAGGAAACAACTAGTAAATGATGGTTAATATAAATAGTTGAAGACAAACACATTGGCATCTGTGTAGTGGCTACTCTTGGTAGAAGTGGTCAGGATGAGTGACTATCAAGCACATTCAGGTAAGTTTTACTTCATTACATCATATTAACATCATCTGGGAACAGTTTCAGATAAGGACATGCTTGAATTCTAATGGGGAACTCTAATGTAAAATCAAATTAAATTACTTTATTTTATCATTGCATATTCACTGAGGTAAGAAAATGGAACTTAACGAATGCTGCACTTGTAAAAAGTGCTAATTCTCCATGACACCCCGAAGTGTTTGACAACTGGCTCTCCCAGTCAGGTTGTCCAAAAGCTAAGAGTATTGGTTCCGATTCTATGCTTTGTCACTTTTACAAAAATGGCCAATTTTTAAATATCTGAAACATTACCAGAATCTTCCACAGTTTCACTTTCAAAACAGAGCTTTCTCTTGCTTGCAACATTCATGCAAACAGGTCTATCAGGAGGATTTCTAATGCCTAGAAGCCATTTTCCATTCATGTTTAGGCAGAAAAGTTTTACATATATGTATCCAGTTCTCAGAGTTCACTGTTCCTGCCTCATTGAGCACTGTAATTGGGCATCTTTGTGGGCAAGAATGAAATGGTACTCTATGATCTGCAGCAGCTCTTGTCACAAAGTTCTTTTTAGCCATGAAACACTATACATGGGCAAGTTCTGAGCAGTCACACTATTTGTCAGCCTCAATTCTGACATTCCCACACTACATTTGAACTGGAGTGATTGTCGATGACAGATAACCCAGAGGGCATTATGCAGCAACACCTGAGAAACCTTTCACATCCTTCAGAGCTTGGCATTTGATACAAATTAGATTATTAGATTAGATTTATTTTCATTCCAATTGATCCGTAGTGAGGAGATCCTCCAGGATGTAGAACACGTCAGAAAAACAACAATACATGACAAATATTTACAACTCAAACAAATTAACTAATGTACCATTCCACAGGTCCCAAGTGGCATGGTCATTTTTTAATGAACACTGTATGAAAGAATCATTTTACAAATACTAATGCATTGAATTTAAAATAAAAAAAGTTATTTATTTATATATAAGGTAATAAATGTGTAATACAACTACTAAATACTTATTTACAATGAACACATTACTACACTGAACTGGTACAGAAGTTAGATTGTACTTTTACACACACACACACACACACACACACACACACACACACACACACACACACACACACACACTTTTTTTACAATGAACACATTACTGCACTGAAATTGTGCACAAGTTATATTGTATCAGTTGGTTCTACTGAGAAATTCATCAATGGAGTAAATGCAAAAATAATCTCCCATTCTCCCATTTTTCTGCCTCTCCAACACATCAATCTTCCAACCTAGAGTTAAAAATATCTAACACAATATGCTCTGCAATGCGCTTCTGCCATTAACACACCGAGCACAAATCTACACCCATTAACTTATTACCCACAACCCCGCCTCACTATGTTATCTGCTTATATCTCAACTTCTTATCTTTGGCATGCCACTTTGGTAGTTTTTTTGGTCCAGTGAACAGGATTACTCGCATAAAATAACAACTTGTAAAATAATAATTATTAAGTTAAAAAAATTTGAACATGTGCTCTTAAAAATTACACTTGTGCATAAATGTCAAACCTCAATACATTAATAACAGAAAAATACCTGGAAGAGAGCACCATCTGACCAGTCTCCAAACCAGTTCAGAACACATCTGTTGAAGAGTGCAGGTGATGTTGCAGCTCTATCTTTGAGCCCTTCAGAAGAAGGATTCATTGTAAATACAACATGCAAATTCTTCATCACCTGACCAGTAAACCATTTGTATAATTCCTCATTAGAATCCAACATCAGACCTTCTCGTTGGGCCCCTTCTTTACACTGGGTCATCAATGTTGAATATTCATCCCCTGTGAACAAAGATAGGGTAGAGATTCCATACACAGCAGAGCCCCTAAAGACTGAAAACAGTATAGGTGTGAGATTACCTATAGCTAGAGAAAAAGACACTGAAATTACTGGTGTAGTGACTGATGACGTTAGATTGTTTTGTATATACAGGTCATGAAGCGGGAAGATTAGCATTTTTCTGGAAAAAATGGCCAACTTACCAAAAATGACTCTCTAAAGTACTGGAGGGGACTAGGAAATGCCATTAAGGTCCTAGACCCGATGAAGGGAAACTCCTGATCTACACCTCCAAGCGGTAGAGAGTGGGCAACATCACTTCATATGATGGCTAACGTAGACAGGGACCGAAGGATGACCGGGATAAGTCATCACCCCAGCATCTGCTGGACAGGGCACCCTCTTGCCCTGGAAATGAGAAATCATTTCCAAAGGCGGAAGAACCAGCTGATGGTCAACGGCATAGGATGTGGAAGGCAACGGGAAACCACCACATTAAAGAACTACAGTTATCCCAAGCATCAGCAGTAAACCATGTCAGTATCTTCTGTAAAATTTTCCGGAGATAAAATAGTCCCCCAATCGGATCTCCGGGTGGGGACTGCAAAAGATATAGACAACGTAAGGAAATGAATCCCAATTTTAACATAGCCACTTGGAATGTGAGAACACTGCTTCAGTGTAGCAAGCTAGAAAATGTAAAACTTGAAATGGAGCGACTGGAAATCGATATCCTGGGTATATCGGAGATGAGATGGCCCCAACCAGGTGATTTCTGGTCTGGAGAATACAGAGTCATTCACACCGGAACTGACCAAGATAGACCGGGAATGGGAGGAGTTGGAATAATTTTGAGGAAAAACTATGGCTCATGTGTCAAGGGATATGTGCAATATAGCTCTCGAATAATACTAGTCAAACTTGAAACTAAACCAAAGGACACTGTGATAATACAAATATACATGCCAACATCCAAAGAAGAAGATGCAGTCATTGACGAAATATAGGAAGAAATAAGTGATGCGATGAGAAATGTTAAGGGAGATGAAAACCTGATTGCCATGGGGGACTGGAACGCGATTGTGGGTGAAGACCCGGAGGAAGGAATTGTTGGCAAATATGGACTTGGAAGAAGAAATGAAAGAGGTGATCGACTGATCGAGTTCTGCTCAAAGCACCAATTAGTTGTTGCAAACACACTTTTCCAACACCACAAACGAAGAAGATATACATGGAAGGCCCCTGGAGACCTGAGGAGACAACAGATTGACTACATTCTAGTGAAAGCACGTTTTAGGAACCAGATAAAAGATTGCAGGAGCTATCCATCTGCAGACATAGGCAGTGATCATAACCTGGTCATGATGAAAAGTTCACTGAGATTCAAACGTTTGAAGAAGAAGCCAGTAAAACTTAAATGGGAACTAGAAAAACTGAAAACTGAGGGACTGGCAAAGCACTATGCTCATGAAACAGACAACCTAATTAAAAATTTTCAACATGGTGGAGTAAATGAAGACTGGAATCAGATTAAATCTGGTATATACAAAGCAGCAGAAAAGATAGTTGGAAGAACTGAACCCAAAAACAAGAGGAAATGGATTACAGCAGATATTATTGAGCTTATAGAAAACAGAAGATTATACAAAAATGCAACTGAGGAACAAGGAAAAGCTGAATACAGAAGACTAAGGAATTTAGTTAATAGAGAAGCTAGGAAAGCAAAAGAAAATTTTCTTGGAGAAATGTGCAGGAAAAGTAGAAGAAAATATGCAAAACGGAAGAACTGATTTAGCCTACAGAACAGCAAATCAATTTTTTTTAACAAACGTAAAACAGTACTCTCAGGCACAATAGAAAATAAAGAGGGGAAAATGCTGTTTGGTGAAGACATGCTGAAGAGATGGAAAGAATACATAGAGGAGTTATATGCTGGAACACCTCTTTCGGAGGAAGTAATAGGAAGAGAAGAGGAAGTAGACGAAGATGACAAGGGTGATGACATTCTGAGAAGAATTTGACAGAGCTCTAAAAGAACTACAGGACAACAAAGCAACGGGTATTGATGACATCCCTGCAGAACTAATAAAGAATGCTGGTGACGGCATGAAAATGATGCTGCTTAAACTTATTAGGTCCATCTATAACACAGGAGAGATACCGACAGACTTCCAGAAATGTATCATTGTTCCTATACCAAAGAAGGCAGCAGCTACAAAATGTGAACAGCACCGAACTCTTAGCCTAATATCACATGCATCAAAAATTCTCATAAAAATAGTTCTGAAGAGAATTGAAGAGAAGGTGGAGGATATGCTGAGTGAAGATCAGTTTGGTTTCAGAAGGGGATTGGGAACAAGAGAGGCGATTCTGGCACTAAGACTCATTATCGAAAAGCAATTACAGAAAAATAAACCAACTTATATTGCCTTTATAGACATGGAAAAGGCATTTGATAACGTTATCTGGCAAGAGATGTTCAGAGTGCTGAGGAAAATTGGAATAAAGTACAAAGACATCCGCGTGATACTCAGTTTCTATAAGAATGAGGTGGCAGTGATTAGGAACTGTCACCAGGAACAACAAGCAAATATTAGAAAAGGGGTAAGACAAGGATGTGCTCTCTCTCCTCTTATATTCAATGCTTACATCCAGGAAGCTATAGACCAAGTTCGAGAAACTACTGAGGTGGGGATCAAAATTAATGGGCAGAAGATAGACATGGTACGTTATGCAGATGATATTGCTATAGTCACGGAGACAGAAGAAGATCTAGAGGAAGTCCTCAGAACAACGGAAAAAATTCTATACAATCAGTATGGAATGAGAATAAACAAGAAAAAGACTAAAGTGATGGTATGCAGTACAGGAGCAGAATATGAACCTCCGAGAATTAGAATTGGAAGAGAGGAGTGGGAAGTGATACAGGAATTTACTTACCTGGGAAGCAAAATCACAAGGGATGGTAGAAGCCGGAAAGAAATTGCGACCAGAATACAAAAGGCCAAAATTGCATTTAATCGGAGAAGGAACTTACTCACCAGCAACAACATCAGTCTGAAAATAAGGAAACGCATCATGAAAGGTTTCGTTTGGAGTGTGGCCCTATATGGATGTGAAACTTGGACAGTTGGAAGAGCAGAGAGAAGACGGCTAGAGGCCCTGGAGATGTGGTGCTATAGAAGGATGATGAAGATCAGCTGGACAGACAAAGTAACAAATGAAGAGGTGCTTAGAAGAGTACAGGAAACTCGATCTCTGTGGAGGCACATCCAAACAAGAAGAGACAAACTTGTAGGGCACATCCTACGACACAACAATATCATTGGAACAATAGCAGAAGGAGTTATTGAGGGAAGGAATCGGCGGGGGCGACCAAGGATATCATACATGCAACAGATCATGAATGACGTTGGATGGAACACATATGTGGAAATGAAGAGGAAAGCAGACAGAAGAGAGGAATGGCGCTCTGCTGCAAACCAACCTCAGGGTTGAACACTAAAGAGGAAGACCAAAAATGAATACAAAGAAAAACATCATTATATGTGGTGACTTCAATATTGACATGGGAAAAGAATCAAAACCAAGACAGATTTTGAAGAATGGTTAATACAGTACGATGTGGAGGCAACAATATCTGCACCAACAAGAGTGACTTCTCAAAGTCAGCCAGCTATTGACAACATCATTACGAACATTAGTAGGTCTAACTACGAATCACATGTAGTCCTAAGAGAGATATCTGATCATCATGGATAGCTGATTTGCTTCTGCAAAAGTAAGGACATAATATCTGAGCCAAAACAACCAACCAAAGAAATCAAGAACATCAGTGAACAAAATATGAACATTTTTAGAGCAATATTGAGCAGGGAAACCTGGAATGAAGCCCTAAAGGTGCAGAATGTAAATGAAAAATATGATTCATTTATTAAAACAGTTAAACATCACTTTAATGTAGCATTCCCCAGAGTAAAGAGACGAGAGAAGATGCAGGGCCAGACAAAGTGGATTACCAGTGAAATAACAGAACTGCGAAGGAAATGCAGGATCTGAGATGGAGGGGTGAAGCTGAAAATCATAAAATTCTACAAACTATGTATAGACATATAATATGAGAGACAAAATCAAGAGCAATTAGTGCTACCATAACTAACTCAAGAAACAAGACAAAAGCAGCTTGGAATGCAATTAATGGTGAAAGACAGGAAAAAGCTGGATCAAACAAAAAAAAAGGGTATATGGTCAATTAAAATAAACACTGTGGTTACAGATGGCAGAGAAATAGGTAACAAACGCAATGATTACTATATAAAATCCTTGTTATGAACAAAAAAAAAAAAAAAAAAAAAAAAAAATAAGTTCAGAAATAAAGAGAAGGCTGTGCACATGGGTGTAGATGTATATGAAACAAGATTAGAAAAAGCAGAATTCACTAGATCCCTAGGTATTACCATGGATAACAAGCTGAAATGTAAACAACATATTAATTCTGTCTGTAAAAAACTCAGCTCCATCATATTTATAATGAGGCAGCTAGAACAATATGCAGATAAACAGCTTCTGTGCAAAGTACACTATGGACTCTTCGAACCATACCTGCAATATGGAATGGCAGTGTGGGGAAAATCAAAAATCCTAGAAATAAAAAGTGTGTTCACATAAAAAGGCAGTCAGAACCATATTAGGAAGAAAGACTTCTGAAACGAGCATAAACTGCTTCAAAAGAGTATGCATCTTAACTTTTTCCTCCTCGTACATATATAAAGCTACGCTACATGTCACGAAAGATAGTGCCAGATGGACTACAAATGCTAGTGCACACACCCACAATGCACATAGGAAGAATGACACACGAAGCATACCCCACCGACGGAAAATGCTTGAAAAATGACCCCAGTACTCGGGTATCAAATTACTAAGTCTGCCTAAAATGCTATGTGACAACACAAATGACATTAAGTTTTCAAAGAACCTAAGAGACTATCTGGTGAAAAAGGAATTTTACTGGTGATGAGTTTTACTGTGACGACGAGTACTGTTCACATTAAATGTGCAAATATTGTTAATTATAATCAATGATGTTAGAATAGTTGGGAAGTATGTGACAATGAACGTTTTTGTATTTTGGCATGCCCTATATTACATGTACATTCACTGTATACCATGTAATCCTACAGGATCAAATAAAATTCAATTCATTGAAGAAAGCATCTGAAATCCTCCATTGGTAACTGCTGTTTAATAGAACTAATTAAATTAAAATCAAGTGATACAGCAAGCATTCCTAAAAACAGACCCAAAGTTTCAAATTTGGAGAATAAATTGCTTAATTTGGGCACAGCTTTGATGATTTTGAAATTACTGGCAGTAATATAAGAAAACAGATAATATTGAAACTATGAAAGTAAGTGCTTATAAATTGAGGATAAACAGACAGTAACTCTGATCCAAGAATATTTCTTAATCAAAGACAACTTGAAGTAACAGTAGAGCAAAAATGAAGCAGTATTTTTATATCTATCATGACCATAAATTACTGAGATATTTTTTTAAAAATCCACATGTTCACAAATCACAGTGATACTGACATTTAATTCATAAACAGTTTTATTACCTTCAAACAGACCAGGCACTTCTCCATTAGCTAATAATGTATTCATTCTTTCCAAAAACCCAGAGTCCAGAACATTTGATTCGTCCAGTATAAAGGCTATTTTTTCATCTTTGCATCCAGCACGTCGCAATACAGCTCTCAAGTCTTCATCAAAATCTTCACCAGTGTATTTGTTATGTACCTGTTACATAGAAACCGAACAATGTGTCTGAAAATGATACAGTCTCTTTTAATCTCTGGAATATTTAACTGTAATACATGTACCTTTATTTGGAAGATTGAAAGGCCATTCATCCAAGCCACAAATCTCGACAATGTGGTTTTGCCAGCACCAGATACACCAATTAAAAGCAGATGTCCTTGAGGCTGCCTGAAAATTCTATCTATCCTCAATACATGATCAAGAACTTCATCAAACAAGACAAGGGGAACATCCAACTCTTCTTCATAGAAAACCTGATTTAAAATAACAAAACTATTAAAAACAGAAGAAACCATCAAAAGGTTCACACATTTCACTGTACTTATAAGACAAGAAAGTGATTGTTACAGGTGTAATGTGTGATGTGTGATGAAAAGCAGCCATACTTAAGACAAATGAGTTTCATTTCAAATTAAAGTGGACAAAAATGAAAAACTGCAGCATCAGGTAAAGTAATAAATACTTTTAAATTCACCAGTATACCAAATCTAAACTAACCTTTAGCCTGGCTTTCACATATTCTCTCAGCTCTTCCCTATCAACTGGCACATAGTCCTTGGACAACCAATTGCTGTAAAGTATTGGGCGAGTCAAAGCTGCTTCACGTTCAACTCCTGGGAAGTGTTTAAGTGCTACAACATCAATATTGTCATTTGTCCAACGACGCTCCACATCATCAACCAGACGATCTTGAAACAGACGAAGTGCTTCATGTGCCCAAAGTCGCACCAGCCCTTCGACTGGGAGTGACTCCAGTGGCCTACAATCACACGACACAAAAGAAAATAATTATCACAAAGTTGGAAACAGCATGGAGGGGGAGGAGAGGGGAAAAAAACCAACCCTCAGTACCACAATCCACTTGTTTAACATTAAGTTCATAGTAGTCATCACATCTATACCTTGGCCCAGGAGGCAGGAACTGGGCTGAAATTACAAGGGAGAGAGAAAGGGCCAGATTATTTTTTCTTCCTTTTTCTTTTTTGCTCTTCTGTGGAGTATAAATTGTCTTTACATGTGAAAGCTTTCGAATATGCTTTAATGTGACTGTTATCGATCTCAAATGAAACAACAAGTTTACTGTTAACGATCACTGTCTGTTTATTTCCACAGCACATTATGAAGATGTAGATCTCCGCCATCGAGTAGATTTATCTGGATTAATATGGCATACTGTGTTGCAACTTTGGAGTAATATGTGGCACTGTTTCCAGTGGTCAAATGATCTTTTCTCAATTGTGTTACACCATATACTCTATCACATTAGGTTTACAACTGGTAACAGCAAACATGTTGTTTCATTCAATATGAACTGTCAGTTCAGAAGAGCTTCTTATTTAGGATCAGTTAGAACCTAGGCACAGTTTTAATAAAAAAACAGACTTCCAACAAGATTTTAAAAGACAAGGACAGGCTGCACAAAATACACAATTAGCGAAACACATTTGTGCACTGTTTTTCCTTGTTTGTTGGGCACTGTTTAATTTGGAAAATAACACTCAGAATAGCGAGAGGTAATTATGTACTTCATTTTACAGTATGAAAGGAACTGATATTACAGCTTACCTAATCGCTTCACATATACCTCGTACCCATCTTGTCATTTCTCGAGGAGAATATACATAATGTGGCTGCATGTCCTGTGTGAAACGCTCTTGTGAAGCTAAATAAAATTCAACCATTGCATTTGTAAGTGGCTCAGCATATCCACGTAGAGATGGCACGAGTCTCAGCATTGCTCTGCTGAATGTGCCATAAATCTAGCAAAGAAAGTAAATGATTTTGTTCACAGCTGTTTTACATGGTATTTAATGAAATCATTATGCCATAATAGTAATAAATAATAATAATAATAATAATAATAATAATAATAATAATAATAAGTCAGGTATACGGGATCAGTTTTCATGTGCAAGAAATACACTGTCAACCTGCGATTCTGAATGAGAATAGGAAACAATATTAATTTTTCAGCCACAATAAAACTTCTAACAGATTCCTCCAAATAGCAGATACCACTAAATTATGAACAATTTCCTCACCAGGGATACAAGCAGTTTAACAGCAATATTGCTTCTTAATAACAGACATTCTTAACAACAGGCATGTACGCAAAAAACTACCTTCGCAATGCAAATACAGCTTTTTAACAAAGGGGAACCTGGTAGAAAATGGTTGCAATTCCTGAAATTTTAAATAAGAATCAACAGTACCTTGAGCCAGCACTCAATGTCTTCTGTTGCTACCAAGCACATATAGCAAACTCCCAATTACCTGGGTTAATAAGGACCAGAGATTTCAAAGACAACAGTAAAACGCACGTATTCCAAAAAAACACAGTAACTGCTATTGATTTTATTTACAGAAAATGCTACATGTCACATCTGGAAGCTCATTTTGCACAATGATCATCCTTTTCTGTTTCTGTTTTTCATTCAACTTTTTCTTGACTACAGTTCTAGTTTCCCAGAGAGGCAAAACATCAGTAGACTCAAATGAATGTTGTATAGCAGATTCCAATAAACCAACATATCCAGTCCATCAATAAGCATGATAACAGGTTCCTGTGTTGTCTTATCTGTGCTCTCTTCCTCTACTGAATGGAATTTGTGTCATTTAGCCTTTTACTATAACCTTCACAACCATTTTCAGAAGAGAGGCTAATGTTATCTTCACATTTCCACAAGCCTTAAAAACCCCATGGACTGCACTGAGCACAATGACAACATGATCTGCAGGATATCAAGGTGGGTTGTCCAGTGAAAGAATAGCTGTTTCAAGTAGCCCTTTCCCTCTCTGAAAATGTATGCACAGAAAGAACAGACTGGACCAGTCTCAGGAGATAGTACTGTCCATTCAGACTCCTTTCTGATGGATGTATTAATGTGGTAAGCTCATTATTTCTTTAAGTGTATGCAGTTTTGTGATTTGCCACTAAATAATGGTTTCAACTTGTGTTCACACTTTGAACTTGCTTGGGAAAAAAAAGTTAGCCTTATGTGTGGGAGCATGCATTTCAGTCTGAGAGGCTACAGTTAGTGCGGGCATTCCCCTCTAGTACAGTCCAGTTTAATCAGATATGTAAATGTTCCAGAAGCTTTCGTTGCATACATGAGTATCACCTTCACAATGAAAGTATAGGAAATGGCTGTATTCCTTTCCTGGACATACTGATTAGGAAGAAGGCAGATGGCACACTGGGCCATTCAGTGTACAGAAAGAAGGCACACACAGACCTGTACCTCTACGCAACCAGCTGCCACCATCCAGTGCAACGCCAGTCAGTATTGACCACCTTGGTACATAGGGCACGCATCGTTTGTGACAAAGAAAGCCTCTCAGGAGAATTGTACCACCTAAGAAAGGTATTTTAGGGAAAGGTACAGTGAAACACAGATTGGTAGGCCCTTCAAGAGGAGACAGGCTGACAAATTTCGGGAAGAGGAGGAGGGAGGAGGAGAAGAAGAAGAAGAAGAAGAAGAAGAAGGAGGAGGAGGAGGAGGAGGAGGATAGACTTGCCTTTATGCCATATTTGGGGGGCCTGTCAGCCAAAATGGGGAGGCTACTGAGAAAATCAAACATAAATACAATCTTCTGACCACTGCCGAAGATTAAAGAGCTGCTGGGCTCAGCTTAAGACCCACTCAAATTCCACACACCTGGCACATATAGCATGTCCTACGCTGCATCTCAAAAAGGGGCGAGGAGCACATCAGACACAGAGACACGAACAGCTCACCCACTTCCCCCTCCACCCCAACCGCCGGCTCACCTAGACCCAGCCTCCTGCCGCCAAGTGGTAGGGAGAGGGGGGGGGGAGCAGCGGCACACGTAGGTATAAAGGGACCGGCATCCGCAAAGTCTCGGCACTTCGCCAGAAGACGACGAGTACGTCACTCATCGAAACGTCGCAGTTTGCGCAGTTTGAAGACACCACAACCCGGCTGGAAGCCCGAGACCTCTCCACCAAAATTTAACAGCATTTTTAGAATTTTTTGTTTCTTCTCTCATCTTTCCTATGCCTATGCCATAAATCTGAGAAACTCTGCAGGTCCTCTAACCCATTATCAACATCTAATTTCTTTTCTAGTGTCAGAACAGCAAGTTTGCATTTAACTGTCATCTTAACAGTAAACATAAACTATCCTTAACTTCAGCAACAAGAAATGAGACATACATTAACACTCACTGCGTATGATCAGTTTTAAAAGCCATGGTATTATTGCAATCTATTTGTGGCTAGAAAATTCCGGTCAACAATGGAGTCCTCCAGGCAATGTGTATCGATAAACTTTCATTTTTTATCAACACAAAGGAAGAATTCTGAAGGCAGCTGTCCAAGAATAAAACCTACATAATTTCCTTTTACTGTCTGCTTTAGGTAAGTTGGCAATTTTTGACCTTTGGCTCCTTGGGAATGGGCTAGGCAAATGTATGAACAGAAAATGGATCACAGAAGAGAAGGGTCCCCATACATAAGATACTCAAGATGAAATGAGAAAAACTGGGAAAATATTTCAGGAATGTCAGACACTGGGATTGGGATCCCTCCGCTTCAGGCAGTAAAACAAGATTCATATACATAATATTATAAACAAAAATAGTTATTCCAAGGCAGGTTACTTATTTTTCCAAAGACTGCCGAACTATGCAGGAATAATCTACAAACCAGACAATACACACACACTGATAATTGGGAGCTTGCTGTAACATTTTTTAAAGTGCAGTATCCTTTGTGGTTACATCTTTAGAGCTGAGTGTAATGCATGATACAAAGGTTGCAAGAATAAAAATAGTTTACTTTCTTCTTCAAAGTTCAAATCATCAACATTTATGACAAAGAAAATGAAAAAATTAGGTGTTCAAGATTTTTCGATGTGTGCGTAAAACACGGGCTAATTTATTTATTTATTTATTTATTTAATTGTACAGCTAGGGCCCCCCTTCGGGCAGGCCTTTCACCTGGTACTGGTCTTTCCATTGGACGGCACTTTGGCGACCTGCACTCGATGATGATGATAAAGATGATGATGACCCAGTCCCTGGGTGGAGAATAGTCCCCAACCCAGCCGGGAACTGAACCCGGGCCCAGAGGATTGACAATCTGTCACACTGACCATTCAGCTACCAGGAGCTGACGCAGGATAGTTACAAGATCAAACAATGGAAACTCCATGTTGGAATACTGATGCTGCTGTTGATAACGTGTATGCATCAAGTGTGGTTGCTCGTGTGAATGTGTACACGTGCATGATACACAACAGTTACATTTTGAGAAACACTCTCATTTCCCAACACACCTTTCTTCAATGTTCTCAACTTGTTTATGAGCTGACACCTTATTCGCAAAAAAGATCACTTAACTACTAAATTAGGGCATCATGAGTTTACAGCAACCATGGGCTGAGTCGTTAAGTTCAGAATTAAGTGTAAGACTCTTTCAAAACATATCTAGAAACTCCAGTTCAGATGACAAAAACTGGAATCTCCAAAGATTATAAAGAAAAGAAATGTGTTTAACTGTCAAGACTTCTCATTTTTCAAGAGTATGTCCTCAAAAGATGAAAAGTTTTCAAGAGAAAAAACTATTTAAAGATAAACCATTGACTTTCTGTCATCAGAACAACAGGTGAATCTGAAAAACATTTTATACTCAAGGCTACAGGATCTAAATGTTATAATGCACTTGGTTCAGGAAAACAATGTGCAGTGCTATTCAAACAGCATGTTTGGATGACAAGCACAATAATAAACTGAATGGTTGTTGGCATTTAATTGAAAAATGTTATGAAAAAATAGGAAAGAGATTTTGTGGGTGTACAAAGCTACATCACACTGCTATGTTACTCTAAAAATGTGATGATTATGGTTTTGTTGCTAAATACTACTACCCATTGCCAACACCTGGATTAAGGGATTATTAATAAACATTTTGTACAGATAAAAAGCACCGAGACATATTTTGTCTCAAATGGATGATCTTGTATCTGCAGGTGAACTAATAAAATCTATGGGTGTCCTGCACAAAACTGAGTAAATTCTTCTGCTTTGAGACAAATTTCTTTCACCAGGGGTCACAATTGTTTCAAAGAAGGTATAGTACACTTAAAGACTGTAAAAATAAAGATGGCAGAAAAACAAACTGCGAGACTAAAGCTTGGAATCTAGCACTCAGTTTACTAAGATCTCGCCAACTGTATCATCCATCTGAGGTGGAAAATACGGGATGATGTGTATTTCACAGAAAGCACAACAAATGAGCATCAAAAGAATGTAGCAGACATCACGAATAACATCATCAGTATTTCACAATCTGGTTGGAATCCAGGTGGCAAGTACACATAGCAACATAGCTTGCAGCACCTGCAGGAGACTACTTCGTCAGTTGTCAAAATATTAAGCAAAAGAATGGAATCAGTCAACTCAGCTGAACTCGCAAAAGCACACCATTAATCAATCATGCCAAGAAAACCTGACTGGATAATTTCTATGTACATACAGCTCATTTCACTCTTACATCTACATTTGCAAATATACACTGAATCACTATGAATAATGTAGCAGTAGGCACTTTTATTTTTCCATACTTCAAGATTTATTCCTCTTCCATACAGAGATGGAATAGGAACTGTGAGAAAACACTGTCACCATTGTCTTAACATATACTGAGAAGGGGTGTCTTTACTATATGCAGTGAACACAGTGACTGGTGACAGTAAGTAAATGAATAGTGCAAATTGGCTTACATTTTACTGGTGGGCCAAGCTGGCCTGTGTAATTGTTATCTGTAATGGTCCAGTGGTGGAATAAACAACTAACTAAGGTTTCGTATAAAATAGAATACTCATTTCAGAAAACTGTTAAATTTCTAAAATAATTTGAAGTGCTGTTTTTTACTTTAAAATAACCAGCAGTTTTAGGAATTGTGCCTCCCGAAGGATACGAATGGCCAGCATTTGTCTATGTAATTTAACAAATTTATAACCAAGGTTACCCTCATGCTCTCTCCGACTGCCTGACAGTTAAAAAAATTCAGCACTTCGTTTCACTTCTGTGGCTGTCAAACTGGCCTCTAACCATTCATATCACAATCCTTTTCTATACACTATGCCTCCTATTAGACAACTCTAATATTTATTGCACCCATTTTAGTAATGTTCGCAGTATGCGACAGTTATTTTGGGGGCAAAGTCTCTGAAAGAAACTGTAGCTTTCCAGTATTCCGAAAATAAATTAAAGCCTTCCATTTGTTTTACCAATAACTAAGGAATTACATACATTCCCACAGTATCTAAATATAGTTCTTTTGTAAAAGAACAATACGACTGCTATGGACAAGTTAACTTCTCATGCTCTGCTGCTCCCCAGCTGCTGAGGACATGTTTCAACACAGCTTCTAGGTTTTCCTGAAGTGCTACTGATGCGTTTACTCGTCCCATTCCACTGACCCTCTCACTGCTGCTACATACGTTAGATGTAGAAACCAATACCTCAAGAACTAAATGAGATATCACTCTGCTTTCAATTTTAAATCAAATTTCTATATTTTATCTACATCTCTTTGGAGCAATTTATGAGTTAAAATCAACCAGTCACAAAATTCACACAATGTGTTTTTACCTCTGAAAATTCTGCAATACTTTATTTAATTTGCTGCAGCACAGTAGCTATGACAAATAACAAAGAAATCCACTTCTTTATCGAGCAAAGATATCAGACTGTAAGGTGGGCAAACTATTTTTTTTCTTCTGAACAGCTTCCTTAAAACAGATCATAGTACGTCAAAGTGGCCGGAACCATGTCTCTCAACACAGGTAACAGCTCTATACAAGCAGTACAGCAATGACAAAGCCATGCTTAGCAGGGAATGTAGAGAGCACATCTATAGCGGTGAATGGGTTAACTATACACCTTTATTTGAGAGCTTTTAACTACAAAAATTTTATCATTTCAACTAATTAAAATCAGTTATACGCTTTTTGTAATAGAAAAGTCACAGGAAGCACATTGCACTAACCTGCTTGAGTGACATCTCTCCTGGGTAGTCTACATATATCACTGGCACATGCCTAAGGAAACGATGAGAAAGTGGTTTTCGGCCCGGATCAGTTGGGGGATTGCAGGCCCCAACAAACTGAATCCGTTCCAGAGACACCCATGCCTGGTCTGAAGCACGGTAGAAGCCACAATGTTCTACTAACTGCCGCAGGAATGAGATTACTCGTTGTGTGCCATACTGATCCATGTCAGGCAAATTGATCTCATCACAAAACAGCACCAACCATTTCCCCAGCTAAAATAAAATTTTAAAAATATCAGTAAGATTACAAAACAGTACTACATTTCATAATGATCCCTTTCTTGTCACCTTAATATATTTTATTAATAGGCTAACAAGCATGGTGCTACCATAAGAAAGCGCCTTTTTAAAATTCAACACAGAAGAACTACAAATACTTTAATCATTAAAAGTAATTACCTGTACTGGTGCCAGAACAACGCCATTAGGTGTTTTTCGGTATTCACAATAGTGGTCAAATGTCTTCAGGAGCAATTCTGGTGTTGTAGCTGATGAGAAGTTGAGCCCAACTACTTCCATATCAGGAAGAGCACGCAAGGCAGAAAACAAGGTCATTGTCTTCCCTGAGCCAGGAGGCCCACACAGAACTGAAACAGATGTAAGCTATCATCAGGATCTATACATTGCAATACGTGCGTTCTGGGGGGAAAAAAGAGAGAGAGAGAGAGAGAGAGAGAGAGAGAGAGAGAGAGAGAGAGAGAGAGAGAGAGAGAGAGCAGAAAATACATTAACGTAACACTAAGGAACCAAGCCACTTGATGATTAGAAGAACACACTGTGACTTTAGTAAGTGTGACCAGAAGTTCTATTCCACTCAAACTACAAATACAGCTAACCTACGAATACGGCTAACCTACGAATACGGCTACAAGAGAAAAGTGACATTACTAATTTCAACATTACTGTTTTCTGTGTTGTAGTCCAGCATTTGCCTTAATTTAATGATGCTACAGAATAACTGTATCTGGATAGCCCCCATAATTCGAGTCCAGTTGTTTCTTGAACATGAGGGGGAGAGGAGTCTGGAGAAAGGGGTTTTTAACAAATTGGGAAGGGGGAGGTGGTGGTGGGGAGGCAGTGTCCACCTTGTCAGTCGACCCAACAGATCCTTTGAAGTAGTCAACCAGCATGGAGAATGGCAACCCACAACTGTGATTGGTTTGCCATAAATAAGTCTCTTAACTTTTAGATGGCTCAAACAACTACAAGGTATTCTTTTTCCGTTGTATGGTAGTCGTCCTCAAACTTTTGAGAGTACTATGGAAGCATAAGCACCTTTTTGGCATCTTCCTGAAATTTTACTAGAACTGCTCCTACCCCACAACTGCTAGCATCGGTGTTAAGTTCTATCTCAGCATTCTCACCATACAATGCTAGAAACAGATCCCTCCTTAACGACAAGCAAAGATTTTTCTTGCCCTTTGTTCCAGGAAAATTTGGCACCTCCCTGCAGTTCTTGCAAGGGGTATGCCTTGGTACAGAAGTCCTTTATGGAGCACCAGTAGGAAGAGCACATTCAGAGAAAACTTCTCATGTTACAAATGTGCCAAAGAGTCACAAAATCTGATGGGTCTTATTTTCTCTCGATCAGGACAAAACTTAATCATGAAGTGCCCAAAGATTTTTATTTCTTGGACAATGAAGAGGCACTTTCTCAGATTCAGGAGGAGACCCGTAGCCTGAATACACTTCAACACATTAAAGACTCATTGTCCACTCAAGATGTCTAAGCAGGTTTCCCATCGTTTGTTCAAAGGTGACTGGAGTGTTGCACAATCCAAGTGGTATTATTTTAAACTCTGACGTCGTCAGGAGTTATGAAGGCAGCTTTTTGGCCAGTCAACCTAGATTTGTGAGTAGCCTGTCTCTACGTCCACATCTGCAAACTACTTTGCTCAATTCAAACACTCTAGGGTATCAGCAATGTACACCTCTACGTCCACATCTGCAAACTATTTTGCTCCCTTCAAGCAGTCTAGGGTATCAGCAATGTGCACCAGTGGCTAACACCTTTCTCCACGATTTCATTCAGTCATTGGTAGTCAGCACAGAAATGCTATGTCCTGTTGTCTACCACAAAAACCACCAGGGAGGACCAAGGACACTCTGAAGGTTCAATGAAGTCATCTTGCAGCATCTTGTCCCCTTCCTCCCAAATTATCCGTCATCCATCCAGCACCTCTACATGACTGCTTGCTAATTAGAGGATGATACCTGATGTTAACATTGTGTTTTATCATGGGTCACTTGGTCTGTCTATTCGTCACTCCAGATTGAAAAGCAGCTGAAAATTGATGCCAAATGGTTATCACCCACCATCCTTGTTCCTCAATCAGGCCATATCTTACTGGCAGTTAAATAGTAGCTTTCTCCTGCATTGTCTGTAGTGGTCGTGGAGCATGATTCTCTGTCGATTACGCCAAGCTGCCTTTCCTGGACTGGTACTGTTGTACCTATGCATATACCTTTAAGGGTTGAGTTGTGGCTGCTCTTTACACTTGGTGATCTAAAGTTCTCCTTGATCATCTACAATGCGTGTTATTGTCCCTGGCATCAAGATTTATTTTGTGACCCTGAGTGACACTTTGCAGTCAACAAAAGCTTCTTAGTTTAACTGAGTATCTCAACTGATGACTATAACTTGTGTCACTGATGGTGGGACACCACCACCTTCAATGGCAAACAGCCATCCAGAGCAATCTATGTTGATCTGTATTTATTGTATTAGCTCTGTCAATCTGGAGCTCTCATCTTCCACAGTCTCTGACTGCTTGTGATGCCTTCTGTTAAAATTACAAATTCAAAGGGCTGTGTTAGATCACTGATAGTTATTTGTGAGATACATGTTCCAATCAGCTGGACGTATTTTCCATTTGCTGACCTTCAGCATAATCACTTTTATATCTTGGAACAGTCTTCTTTAGCTGCTGCCGAAAGGCATTTTACATCAAATAAATAAAAAATGCCCAACTGTTTGGCCATCTAGTGTTTATTGGGTTAATATTTTTGGTTGCTATCTCTTGCTTACTCAGTCCTACAGTTCTCATTGACATAAATCCTGTATCTCATCTCTCTCAACTTTTGTGTATGAGAGGCAGTATTGTGGCGGTCTTCTGTAACAGGCATAGGGACCACATTTGGGAGTCGATCATACTTCTTTCGTCCAACTCTCTTCGGTTGTACTTCCTCAGTGCATTGGCACCACTTGATTAATGCTTCTAACATTGTCTTACTTTGCCAGAGAAGCCTGTGACTCTTTTCACCAAATTTGTGGTTTTGTAGACTTCGGTTGTATCTGCATTCACAGTGTTGCAAAGGCCCAAAACATTCTGTGTGTATGACTGTGTCACTTTGCCATGACTTTGGACACTGTTCTTCAATTAAAGTTCTGATAAAGAGACTTCCTGTTTACTGTCACCAAATGTTGTCTTTGATTCGTCCTGGAATTTGTCCCAGCTATTAAACTTCTCTCCACTGTTTTTGAACTGGGCTGTGTTGTCCTGTTGTATTTGGTGACTCAGTTGAATTCTTTCATGCATATTGTTGACTCTTTGGCCAACATCTCTGGAAAACACTAATGGATGCTTAATGTACAGCTGACTTGCTGCTGGCTTAGACTCCATGAGTTCGTCTCCTATGAACTGTGGGAACAATTTACAGCTTGTATTCAGGTTCTTGTCTGGGTAGCTGATACCTTTTACACCGCCAAATCGGCACAATGTTTTAGATTTCTTGAGAATACCTAGTGTGTTCCCACCTACTTACTGACAATGTACTGCCAAAACCAAACTGATCATCCCCTGGATGTAGAGTGCAGCTAAACATCAATGTTCCAGGTATACAAACATGACAAACATAAAACATTTCAAGGAGCTTCTTGAAATGACTAGGAGAAAATAACAAATAACTGCTGGTGATTGTATTTGAAATGATGACCCGCAGCACAGCAAGCAGCAACGTTAACCACTACACCAGTAACTCCCAACCTTTTTGAGAATTCCCCCATGTGCGATCACATATTACCTAGTACCTCCCCACCTCACCCCCCCCTGCCCCCCCCCCCCCCCCCCCAATTACCAACATTACCACTTAACTTTAGAATGAAAAAGTATTTTATTTGAATAAATTCATTTTTAAAATGATGAAAGATGAATATTTAGTTTCTGTGCGGATTTTTTTAAACAAGAAATGAATGAGTCAATGAGATAATTAGTACACCTTATTTCTAACAAACTTGTTTTATGTAATGATGAAGCGATTCTCAATGCATTGTGAGAGCTATATACAACTCCCTCTCAGAAAAGAAAGTAGATAATCTACATTGGGAGTAGACACTTGTTATGAAACATGCTTCATATGCACCAATCTTCCCCATAACGATACTTGCTACACCTAGATCCTGCACCCCCATTTAAAGTCAACCAAATTAAAATGTATGCTACAATAAGGCCTACTTTTTGTAATCACTTGACTACTAGACAACAGTAACAGTAGCACTGATCTTTAAAAGTGATTTACTTTCATTACTTGTTCTTGCCGATCAGGAAACAACATTTTACCCCTTAGGTGGCAACTACCCCCAGCTTGGGAACCACTGCACTACACCATACTGATGACACCAGAGCTCGAGGCAATATAACAAAAAGTCATTTTATGCTTACCAAGAGGTTTATGTTCAGCCAGCCAAGTGTAAAGAAGGGATTCATGCCTCACAGTGTCCAGAGTTGGCACAACTACATCAGGAGCTGCAACTTTGTGTGTCTCCACCTCAATCTGAGGAACCTTGTTTGACCATGGGCACCATTCTCCAGTAATGCTCACCTACAACAAAGAAAACACTTTAATACACGCTTGTGCAAAATACACTGAGGTGATGAAAAGTCATGTGATTGAGACACAGTAAAACCCCTATTTTACATTTTCATGTGATCCAGACTTAAAAAGGGGAAAAACTGAGGAAAATGCAGAACCAAGGAAAATGTTAAAACCCCCAAAATACGAGCAAAACCATGTGTAATTGGCATATATGATTAAAAATTGTAATCCTCTCCAATACACTGTACAAAATTTGTATAAGTGAAGGAAATTAAAATGTTAATACAGCAATTTGTGATAATTTCATCAGTTCTTAAAAAAATCGATAAAAAAATTTATAGTCAAAAGCCTACTAATGACGTCACGACTGCAAAAAGTCGTGTGAAGTCTACTCAACACTACTGAATGGTTGAAAAGGAGCATTCTGCAGTATTTCCAACATGCACTGTTTGTACTTTGAACTCGTCACTTGCTGTAGTGTAAACACAGGTGGTTTTGTGAAAGCACGAGCATATTCACCCTTCAGCAAGTTCAATGTTTCTCTGTCCCAGTAATCCGTTACATTTATAACAATCTGTCTGCCATCACAACATGTAAACATCATTGAGGACTGCGACAAAGACAAACAAGCCATCACACAACAGTTCACTAAACACATCCTGTTAATTGTGGTGCTGCACATAGCAAATGGAGTAGCCTACACTGGCTGCAGTCTGTAGAGGCACGAAACATTCTGAATTCTGTTGACAGGCTCTGAGCAGAACTCCAACGGTTCAAACGGCTCTGAGCACTATGGGACTTAACATCTGAGGGCATCGGTCCTCTAGAACTTAGAACTACTTAAACCTAACTAACCTAAGGACATCACACACATCCATGCCCGAGGCAGGATTTGAACCTGCGACCGAAGCGGTCGCATGGTTCCAGACTGAAGTGCCTAGAACCGCTCGGACACCGGCCGACTCCGAGCAGAACTACTGTAACAAAAATTTGCGCACAGCAGTGAATAGTGTATGAAATATAACTACATAAATTAAACCTAAATGGAAGTTGAGGTCACTCCATTTGCTATACACCGCTCAAATCAGCTGTACTTTGAAACCAGCCGCCAAGTAAGCATGCTATTTATCAATCTATATGCTAGAAGCCACTTCATTAGCATGAAATCACCCTGCTACACAGTTACTGGCTGCAATTGGGAAACAAACATCCAAGATTTTGTAATGCGGCAGTTTTCACTGTAATTCAGTTTATTTCACCATGTAAGTTATAAATTTTTGCTATTTCGATATGAACATAAAATGAAAGAAAGTTCAAAACTGCTTGTTTTATGGGTATAATTTGTGGGGACTGTGTGTTGGGAAATGGCTCAATTACCTCGAACATCATTAGCAAAAAGAGATAGTCTTTTCAATTACGTACCGTATGTTATAACTAGTGCCAAAACCCACTTTTTCCTGATAGGTCTATCATATGATGTAAAACGTTGAAATTTCATTCTTGTTTGTGGATTTGTGATTTGGTTATGTCAGTTGATGTCATGAGTGTTGTTAACATTGCTACCAAGGAGGAGGAGAATGAAATTCTCCCACCAACTGATTTATAGCTTCTGTGCTTGTTCATACTTTTCATTTCTGTACTTTAGGAATTTCAACGTTTTGTAGGTTAAGGTCTGTAAACTTACTACGTAGTGAGCTAAACAAAGCGGCAAACTCATTTTACACGTGTTAGTGTAGTGTGGTGGCTGCGCTGACTGTTGGGTGATGTAACAAGTTGCCAGCCAATGTGAGCTCATGGCTCACAAGCCGGAAATGGCAGACATTTCCTCTATTCTGACCGAGCATATTCTTTGAGACTCAGTGTTCGAATTTAAAAAGTTGACAATCAATATTATTGCTGCATACAGTACATCAAAAATACATGTAAAAAGGTGAGATTGAGTTATAAGTGGCACAAGTAAAGGTGGCAGCTGGGCCCCTTTGTCACATATTGTCTAGGTCTGAAACATTTCGCACCGACTCATTGCTGCCACAACCTAGCAGAGGCTGATAGTAACTGTGCAGTGAAGCTAAATGTTACAAGTTGTGTTGGAAACGCTGATCATTGATTACATCAGCATTTCCTCTCTCATACCTCCCCTCTCCACAATAGCGTAAATTATTCCCTGAACTACTACTACTACTACTACTCCAACACCACCACCACCACCACCACCACCACCACCACCACCACCACCACCACCACCACCACCACCACCTGACGCAAACTGTTTGTCTTTTGTGCCACTCCCAGTCAGTCACACCAAATGTCAACAGGAAGAAAATGAGACAAAGTCAAGTGAGACATTAAATAAGAATTTAGAAATGAGGTAAACCCTACTAGGAAGAAACTTAAAAATCAGGGAATTTTCAGCACCGATCTTATGGGTTTTTCACAAGGAGCTACAAATTTATGGCATAGAATCACGGAAAACAAAATCAGAGAATGTAAAATCGAAGTTCCACTGTATTCACATATAAAGATGGCGACAGTGTTGGTGCCTTCACTAACAGTACGGCATTGCTTGAGGCGCCTCTCCTGGTCTCCATATTGGTTGGACCCTAGACAACTTGAGAACCGTGGCCTATTCAGATGACTCAATTTCAATTGGTAAGAGCTGATGATAGGGTTCAAGTGCAGTTCAGACCACAGAAAGCCATAGATGCATGCTGTCAATAATGCACTCTGCAAGTGTGTGTGTGTGTGTGTGTGTGTGTGTGTGTGTGTGTGTGTGTGTGTAATGTTATGGATGACAATGCATCTTGTCAGCAGGCCACAATTGTTTGTCACTGGTTTGAAGAACATTCTGGACAATTGGAACAAACAGTATGGCCGTCCAGATCACTTAAAATCAATCCCATCGAACATTTAAGGGACATAATCGAGAGGTCAGTTTTGTGCACAAAACCCTGTACCAGCAACACTTTCATAATTATAGACAGCTATAGAGGCAGCATGGGTCAATATTTCTTCAGGGTCTTCCAACAGCTTGTCGAGTCCATGCCACATCAAGTTGTTGCATTACATAAGCCAAAAGGAGGTCTAACAATATCATGAGGTATCCCATGACTTGTCACCTCAGTCATGTCATAATGACAATAACTATTAAAACTGGGATCTATACTATATTAGGAGGCTGCCGAAATTTAACTGTTTATGGCAGAAACTGTAAACACAACAAAAACTTTCAAATATATTTATGCTGTACATTTTTACAAGAAAAATAAGCTTTTATTTGGTTATCAATCCTCAACCCTGGGAATTTTGCTGTAGTTTCCATATGTATTCTATGAATAGCTGTTTAAATAAAGTGGGATAGTTGGGAAAAGGAGCAACAATGCAGAACATGGGAAAGCTACCATGGTTGAAACAATGTGAAATTTTCTTTATTTGATACACAAATAAAAGTTGTAGAAACTAAGACTAAGTCCACTGTTTTGAACCATCCTAAACTGTTAGGAGCTGTGGACAGGAGGGGTCAGGACACCTGTACAGTAGAATATATTCTGGAGCTGTGTATGTGCAAGACTCAGAAAGTATACCTCCAACAATATATAGCTACTTTAATGTGTACTGCATTTTTATCTTTAATCAAACATTCTAAGGAAGAAAGCTCAGAAATTTCACACCCAATAACTATTCAGTAGTTATTTTGTAAATAAATAGTTTCTCTGCCAAAGATGAAGTACAAAAGTAGTGTTAACACCATGAACGGTACTTACCTCATAATCAATTATTGACATACTAGTTGATGGTGGCAGTGCTATAGTAGTGACTGAGCGAATAAAGTCTCCCAAGTCCTGCCGTACTTTGAGCTTTGCATCACCAGCAAAACTCCACAGCAAAGCATAAACAAGGCATTTGGGAATATATCTTTCAAGCTGCTCAGAGGGCAGGGGAAAATCAGGATGTGAATGGTTGTACTGTAAAACATTCCTGAAACAATACGGTATAATTTGGAGACATTCCACATTATTACATGCTGTAACTTATCAAAATTATATTTCTGTATGTCAATGTAGAATTAACTGTCAGTGTAATTTTAAAAGAAATCAGCAGCAATTCTCATTAATGGAATTGAACTTGCATGCGTGTCTGAAGGAACAGACACTGCTTACGATCTACCACTGTAGAAAATACTTCGAAATTAATTCGCTGCCTATGAATTTCTTGATGGTGTTTCTATTAGGAATAGGACCCCTGACCAATAGTCACTTAGGAAAAATTGTGTGAAGTTCTAGTCCAGGTCTGGCACAAACCTTCACCTCACTACTCGTTCGTGGATCTATACCTAATACAGCTGCTGTCAAGGAATTCACAGGCAGCAAATTAATTTTGTAGCATGAAATTGAAACTGACATGATTTTAAGAACCGGAGTAATGACACTTAAAATGAAAAAAAGTTTAAGAAATTTTCACTAAAAAATGAGAACATTGTGATAGAATGGAAGATTTTATGTTTTAGCAATGGGAATGGAAACAAACAGAACAGTGTTCAAAAACACACAAATTCCATTTCCCATTTACACACTCTAAAAGCAGATTTAGTTAAGATAAAACAGAAATATAAGAAATAGGAAGAAATTTTGAGTGTGTTTTATGCAAGAGAGAAAAGAGTTTTGTTAAACTTTCACTTGAGAAAGACAAAGTGCAAGAAAGCATTTTGAACTGAAAGGAATACTGTTAGCACCTGTTGCAGCATTAAAGTGATGCCAATGACATCCTATTTCAATCTAAATTGATTCTGCAGTTAAAATTTAACTTAAGTTACATTAACAGAATAACCACATCCAACTTATTTTTTATCATTAAAAGTCTTACAATGTTGCCTACAGTCCTAATATCTCTCAATGTTTCTGCTAAGTACAGTTTATGCATGATGGACACCTGAAGAAACTTATGGCTGGCTTACTTAGTTCCTACCATAAAATGTGGAGGCGTGTCAGTTATGGTATCCCTTCAGTTTTATTGTGTTTCATTATAGTTCTGTTATGATGAAAGTTTTTATCTTCCTATGTAACAAGTTGGACATAAGGCCAAATGCAACAGAACATAAAATGCAGATACAGGTTCAGGTTAAAACTCAAATTCCACTGCAAAGTAGTGTCATTTCAAAAGGAATTCTTAATGTTAATATGAAGAATTGCTCTATAACTGAGTCAACCTGAATAACTTAACAGAATGCCCCATTCACTGTCAGTGAAATGTGAAATCAATAAGAAAGCAATAACCATTAACAACATGGAGGTAATAGTAGAGCAAACAATGCAAAAGAACTAGGTTACTGCAGGACAGTTGCTTAAGCAAGTTCATTTTTTTCCTTTTTCTTTTTTTTCCCTTCCAAAATGGACTTACAGTTCTGGCCTCTCCATAAAAAGAATGATTACAACATTTAAAGATTTATGCAGATCAGTGACTTTACAAACATTTTATTTCAGTGGAATGGTACTGAAACCTTAAATGCTGAAACTAAATCACAGAAATATGAGCATAAATGAAAATAATTTTTTACCTCACACTTTGGTTGACCATGGAGAACAATGAACTCAAAGCTCTTAATCTAGTGAAGTCCATAATGTGTTCTTGCTTCATAGCAAACTCCAGGCACTTCACCACAAGACCATCAGGGGAAAAGAAAGGCTGAAGAATGCTGGCAACCTCATTCTGGATCTAAAAGAATGATTATTGGTCAGTGAAAGTTAGTGAGTGTTTCTGTAACTGATAGATCATCATGATGGATTATCACTACTCAGTTATCACTTTTTATTACCTGTAATGCAGGTGACATTACATCTTCTTTTTTCTCTGTCTTTTTACCAAAGCCAGAATCTTCATCACTTTCCTCAAGTGGTATGTTCCTAAGACGGGACATGTAATTCTCAAAAATCATTTCTGTTGACAGAACATCCTCCGAGAACCACACCATACCACAGCGAGAAACAGTAGCCAAAGTTGCATACTTAAGATCTTGGACCTATAACAAAATTTAAGGCAAAAGGTGTACAGCAGTTAAATTTAATAATAATAATTATTATTATTAGTTGTGACATTTATAAAAAGAAATAATGTGAATGAAAATACTGCATTTTCACTGTTTACCCTCCGAATATAGCCCTTTTACCTGAACTCCCAGATCTTTGTCAGCAAAGGTCTCAAATGATTATAGTGTGTAAATTGGCAGCACAATGTAGGACTGTTGAACACAACAGATGTTTAATTCCAATGAAATTTTGTCTAATCAGATTTGTTATGTAATGTCTTGTGCAGTGGGAACCCCCCCCCACACACACACACACACACACAAAACCACAGTCTCTGGCTGCCTAGACCAGGCTCTAAACGTGGCAGCCAGAGACTGGTCATGTGAGTGAGTGCGTGTATTCTGATGAAGGCCTGTTTGGCCAAAAGCTCTGTCTGACTGTCTTTTTGTTGTGTCAATCTGTGACTCAGCATCTCTACTATGATGAGTAGCAACTATCCTTTCCAAAATATTGTCATCATTCCAACGTCAATTCAATTGTTACATACTAACAATTTATATTCTTCACATACCTCTCATATGCCACAGACAAAGAAAGAAATTATTATGCTCAAATAATATAAGCAAGAGATATTTAACTAACCTCAAACATCACTCTAACGTTAGGTGGAAGTGAGAGTCTTTCTCCATTTGGCAAGGTAAGCAACTTGTTATCATCCAGCACAGAGTTCAAATTCTCAACCCACTCAGGATCCACATCACCATCAAAAATTATCCACTGTCGCTTGTTAATTTCACCACGTACATTGTCAATTATCTTCCTGTAAAATTGAAGTCCATACTTTGTAAGTGGCTCAATATACATTACTAAAATAAGCTACCAAAACATAGCAGGAGCAAAACTGATCAATATTTAGTACATTTAAATTACAGCCACTACTTATCAGCTTCAATGTGTTTCTCGTAATATTTGATTAATGTTACAACAGCTCTCTCTGCACCATTTGCCAAGTTATGTTTCAGAGAGAAAGAAGGCAAGAAAGGTATCTACAGAGTAAAAACCATGTGGTCTCTTCTTTTAGAGTGACTGGGATATTTTACTTGAAATGGTCTCTGTCTGATAATACCTGAGAATATGGGTGAAAAGTCCATCAGTCCATTCTCTTGTGTTGGGATCCAACACACCATAAAGAGCCTCTTTTGAAATTGCCTTGGGATCAATGACATGTGCCACGCCCTCAATGCCTTCAAAGCGTTCAAGTGCTTTCAACAGGATTTTCCATGCAGTTGTCTTGCCTGAACCACTTGGGCCTACCATCATTAAACCGTGGTTCAAGTTGCAAATCTGGTACAGCTGGAGAACCTGTTGAAAAAAGCAAAACATATAAACAAAAAATTTTGAAACTTTTCTTATAATTAGTTTATGAAAGTAACATCATTAATATTTTTTCCTAGAAAAGTCTAGTTCTAAAACTGTTGCAACACTTTTGTTAACTCGATGATTCCACAGCACTCCCTCGTAACAGTTACTGAAATGTAACTTTTATGTATTTTTGAATATTTGTAACAGCTTTGCTTCTGGGTGCCTTATTTAATGCATTTCACAAGCTTTGGCTGAATGAACTGCTCAGATTCTGTTACATTCCTGCCCCCTTCATCATGTGGAATAGTCAGCTTTTCTGCAGATTATTTAGAATGACTGACGCCATACTTTGCAAAAAAAAAACATCCCCATGTTTTCCACTGTATATCTTCCAGATTTTTCATCTAGTACTAGTTGATGGGGCCAAAAGTGCAGGTTAGCAGTGGAACTGCATCTGTATTAATGGCACTTAAGATGGTTTTTTCCACTTAGTTTGAATTTCAAATTGAGGACATTGTGACTATGTACTCATAAGGCAATCTATTTTTTAATGCAAAGGTCATCTTCCTTGAAGGATGTCTAAATACTTTTAGGTTATGTTTCCATTGCTTATCTAAAACCCAGCAGTTTGGATTTTTTTCCCTTGCTTATGTTCATTCTCCCATATTTACCCAGCTTAAATGGCATGCTTATGTTTCTAGGAGACACTGTTACAATTTGTGGGAGGTGGGTCATCTGCATTTCTGTTGAAACGTATAGTTCAATACCATCCATGTACGCCAGATTACTTAATACATGGTTAAAGTCACTGCTGATTTTTATGGTCCTAAAACTGAGTAAATATGACAGTGGGCTGAGTGCTAAACAGAACCGAAACTGGCTTGATATGTCATCCTGAAATATGTCTCTATTGATTCTAATTTTCTAAGTTGTTAATGTAGCTTCCTGAGGACAAACTAACAAACAAGCATGTTGATTTCAGAAGACAATATGGTACATCATAAATATCAAAAATTCTTTGGATTATGTACCACAGTCTGATTAAACTAATACATATAAATCAAATTCAGGAAAGATTTGTTGTTTTCAAAGCACGGCAACAGTTTCATTTGCGCCTTAATACCTTCTCATATATGTTCAATTCATAATTTGAAATATTTATTAATGAATAAGTTGTTCTCAAAAACATGTATTCGTATATCTACACCACTGTAATATTTATTTTGAATGTGATAGTGATTACTCCATAACAATTTCAGCAAAGGAGCAAGTTCAGAAATTAACACAAAGGAATTTTGAAACGTGTCTTCAATCACTGTGTCTTCTCCTGAACTGACAACATAGGTTTGCGTTAGAATAAATTCATAAATTGTACTCTCATAGTGTTTTATCAGCAATGGATAAGCTGCTGAATTACACAGTTCCTTTTGAATAAGACTGGATTATATGACCATCAAAGAGAGTATGTCATAACAACAGAAACAATGAGAGAGAAGTTATTGGGGACGGGGAAGGAGGAGACAGAAAATTTTATGCTGTGCTGTATGATAAGGAAAATTACTAACATGTACCCAGCACTATAAAATAAATTTCACAATGCTAAAATTGCATCAAACTTCACTTCATGCAAAAAGTATTTACACCATTTTGCACAAACAAATTTTGCACTATTGCAAATTTGCATACCTTTTCAATCCATGTTTCTCCAACAGATCCCTTTGCAAGTATTGAAAGTAAGAACAAACATTATGTAAGTAAGTAAAAACATTATTTACACTGAACATACCACTTAGTAAAGTCCCAAAACTAAAAACAGATTGGCATACTTCATTTTTACCTTTTCCATCCAGGTTCCACCTTGCTCTTCTCCTTCACCACATACTAGATATTCTTCCTGGCACACTTTACGGATCTGTTCCTTCAACCCTGAAATGGAAATGGTGTTGCTACAAATCACTGCCCTCTGAACAGAATTTTAAGAACTTCACTGTAATCAAAACTGTCTTACACAGATTAAGAAATGTCTGTGAACCAAGCTAAACTCACAGTAGATATTGAAAATAAAGATAATAAACAGAACTGGGTCAGGACAGAACTAGATGAAAATATTAGCTGAACATTCACATGAAACATCTGAGAAGAGCTCATAAAATAATTTTCAGCAATGAAGATCTTCATGAAATAAAGAAACATGCATGGCAGGTTACCTGTAAATAATTTTATCATTTACATCTTGTCTTCTACTTTTGACAGTCTGTGCATCTTAGTTTTTTGAACCCTATTCTCTAACTTTCTTCCAGAGGAATAATTATTTTAAAAAACATAATGCTTCAGGATAAAATATTTTTACTTCCAGACTACCTGATCACAAACAACTCATCTAAATAAAACCTGGCCCAGTTCTTATAACCTGATGCCACTTTGGCACAGTTAGTGTGTCAATTTCCCTGATTATTTTATGAAACCTTGCTCAAACCTTTCTACTACAGAAAAATCCCAAGCAGAAATCTAATCTAGGAACTCTGCACCAGTCACCTGTAACAAAGACTAGATAACCAAAGTAGCCTACATGAAAAACAGTCATTCCACAAATATTGAATTTAATGTGAACTCACAGATGTTCAGGCTCACTTTTGTAGTTATTAGAGTGTCCATTTCCATTCAGCAGGCTTTCCAAGAATTGTTCTTATTTAAATTTATGGAGAGGTGGGTAACATGATTTCTGCTTTTTATAAGATACAGTCAAACCTAGTGTTA
Organism: Schistocerca gregaria; assembly: GCF_023897955.1. Taxonomy (NCBI): domain Eukaryota; kingdom Metazoa; phylum Arthropoda; class Insecta; order Orthoptera; family Acrididae; genus Schistocerca; species Schistocerca gregaria. Next base: position 874,622,806 of record NC_064922.1, read on the forward strand.
TCATTCACACAGTTCCATAATTGTTACATACAACACATAAAACTAAACTAAGGAAGGCAATAAAACAGCTAAATCTGAAAATAATAAAACTAATTTTCATACACTTCTAACCTCTATCTTCTTTGACTGCCAGTAACTCACCCTGGTCACATATGCAACAGGTTTTATCCCTAACTTTAATTTTATTATAAGATACTGCTCAATATCCTATAGATTACTGCATCAGAGGTCAAGTGTTCTTAAGAAAGTTCAGAAAATACATTTTCAACAAATACATCCTAACATACTTACCAGCCATCTCAGCCCGTGTGTAGTTTACATTAGGGAAGACATCAGACAACAGCGAGAAAAGCAAAGGAATGTCCTCGGCAACAAGTTTTGGAACCATTGTTTCACATACTGATTGTATAAGAATCTGAAAGACAGAAAGAATATTTTTTAAATTTATTACGCCTGCATGCCATATGAAATTACAGTTAAGCCACGAAATTAATTATGATGTATCACAACAAAAATCTGTATTTTGTTAATTAACTTTCCCTTTGTTACTAAAACTGGATATTACTGAAAGTGGTGAAGAAATTTTAATGCTTCACAGGAAAAAGCCAGATTATTTTGATTTACTGGGGGTGGACAACAATGTGGAAACACCAAAACACGTCACCATGCTTAATAAGGTGCAGGAAAACCACTGGCATTGAAAACAACTTCCAGCAGACTTTTATTAAGGATAAATACAAGTAATGTATGGGTTTCAAGGGAATTCTTCCTGCAAAACACTGGAAAGTTCAGGTAACTACGATATAGGTGGACAGCAGTCTCCCAATCTTCTCTCCAAAGTAGACAGAGCCTCAATATTGAGAGATCTGGTGACTGTGGTGGCCGGGGGAGATGCAAAATTTCATTGCCAAGCTCACGAAGCCAGTCCTGGATAATGCGAGCTGTGCAACCAGGGGCCCTGTTGCCTTGCAACACGTCAGCATTGGGAAACTAACACTGTACTGTGGGATGGACCTCACCAGCCAAATGGTCACATAACCCTTAGCAGTAATACGAACTTGCAGAGTAGCCCCGGAGCCTATGGAATACCGTGAGATGGCTGCCCAAATCACCACCAAACCCACATCATGGTTCGTAACTGGGACAAACTCTGCCAGAAGTTGGAAACAGATGGAACCTACCGTTGCTCTATAATCCGGGTTTTAAAGCTCTGATACCACATATTCCAGTTACAGGCACCTGCATCACTAATGGTTTTGGAATTCTCACCCTTCAATTCCCTGCTTAAGCAGCTCCCTTTGAGCTATTTTGGTGCTGACAAGTTTCGCAAGTGTGACATTCAGTTCAGGGTGACTTTTGCAGATGTCATCTCATTTTTCGACACAATTACCTTCAATGACCAACTGTCACAATCACTCGACACATTTCTTCGTACGAGTTGAGACTTAGCAGCTAGCGTCTTTCTGCTTTCCTTGTATGCGGTACAAATTTTTGATACAGTGCCTCTTGAAACACCAAACACTTCCACTACTTTCGCTACTGAAGCATCCATTGAACGAGCAACAACACTTTGAACACTGTTCTGACCGCGACTGACACTTGCAATGCATCAAGGACAATGTAGCGGTACCCTCCGTGGTCAAATATAATAGTGCAACATGCAGGCTTGGCTAGTTTCCGTATTTTTGTCCACCCCTTGCATGACTAAATTCACTCTAAAAATGGCACTTACCTCTTGTTCTGGAAGGTTTTCTGCTATGGAAGCTTCATCAATGTTAGATTCACCTCTCAGTTTTTTACTTTCTTTAATTTTCATTATGCGATCTCGCTTGACATTACCAGCACTTACAAGCACCGACTTCAAAGCTCGAAGACCAAAATCATAATGGGATTGATTTGATAGTTGCTCACCACATAATCTGAATAAGGTAAAACAAATGTTATCTCATAAAAACTGAGTTACCTACAGCCCATCTTTGCTTCATGTTCAAAAGCAGAAGAATCTGGAAAAGTCTGTTAACTGAAATCAAAATTTAGGTCCAAAAGAAATGCAAGATACTTCTCCATCCACGAGACATTCTGAACATGGGTAAACAAACTGCTGCAGGCAAATCAGAACGAAACAACAAATTTAAAGACTCCTTACTCTCCTTCCCTCCCTGACTTTTGTGTTTGCTTCAGTTCTGTTCAAGCCTCACTAGACAGCAGTGTTTCTATTAATCCACCTTCTGCTTAATAATTTGAAACTTTATTATACAGGGTGATTATAATTAAAGTTAAACTTTTAAAACGCTGCAAAAATAACATCAGTGGTCAGAATGATATCAAATTGCAACAGAATATGATTTAAGAAGGGGGAGAATGTATGGCAGAAGAAAAAAAACTTGTGTGAAAATTGATCAATAGACGATGCTGTATGTGTCAATACATAACAGAAAACAGCTGTCATGCACACGACCCATTAAACTTGGCATAAAGACATCAGGTACATGGCTTTTCCTACTTTTACATCTGGGACTTTCGCCACGACTGTCTCAATGCAGGATCGTGCTTTGCTTGTAAAGCTGTATTACAAGGAGGATGATTGTGCACCCATCACTCTGCAGAAGCTCCAGACATTGAAGGGTTTGAAAAAAGGCGTTCGTCTGATGACTGCCATGGGTCTGGAGGAAAGGATTCGGAAATTTGGAAAGAGACGTTCGTTTGGTGTGCAACCTCGTACAGGGAAGAAATGAATTGATTTGATGTCAAAGGAAGCAGTGGCCACAGCAATGCAGGAGGAGATGAGTGATGGTGTGTAAATGTGTAGTGCACGAAGAATTTCCCAAACATTGGACATACCCATGAGCATAGTCCATAAAATCCTACAAAACATCCTCCTTTGCTGAAGTTCCTGGAAGATTAAAACTGTCTGCCGGACCGAGACTCGAACTCGGGACCTTTGCCTTTCACGGGCAAGTGCTCTACTACCTGAGATGCCCAAGCATGAATCACGCCCTGTCCTCACAGCTTTACTTCTGCTAGTAACTCGTCTCCTACCTTCCAAACTTTACAGAAGCCCCCTGCTCTCCTCAGGAGAGCTTCTGTAAAGTCTGGAAGGTAGGAGACGAGGTACTAGCACAAGTAAAGCTGTGAGGACAGGGCGTGAGTCATGCTTGCGTAGCTCAGGTAGTAGAGCACTTGGTCGCGAAAGGCAAAGGTCCCGAGTTCAAGTCTCAGTCTGGCAGACAGTTTTAACTTGCCAGGAAGTTTCATATCAGCACACACTCCGTTGCAGAGTGAAAATCTCATTCTCGACCTTCTTTGCTATCCATTCAAAATTACCCACGTGCACGAATTGCTTCCTGTTGAACTGCCAGCAAGAGAGACCTTTGTGAAAATTATTTTAGGAGCTCTTCTCAGATGTTTCATGTTAATGTTCAGCTAATATTTTCATTCAGTTCTGTCCTGAGCCAGTTCTGTTTATTATCTTTATTTTCAATATCTACTGTGAGTTTAGCTTGGTTCACATACGTTTCTTAATCTGTGTAGGACAGTTTTGACTACAGCGAAGTTCTTAAAATTCTGTTCAGAGGGCAATGATTTGTAGCAACACCATTTCCATTTCAGGGTTGTAGGAATAGATCCGTTTAGTTTTAGAATTTCTTGCTCCCATGGAAGTGGGCAATGATTGACCATGGAAGATTTCGTGAACACATGAAGCCCACTTTCATTTGACAGGACATGTCAATACACAGAATTGTCGAATACGGGCAGAGGAAAATCCACACGAAAATCAACCAGTACCACCTCATCCTGAAAAGGTCACTGGGTGCTGTGGCTTTATGGCATCATTAATCATAGGGCCATGTTTTTTCAAAGATACTGGTGCTTCTGGTCCTGTTACCTGTACCGTCACTATTAAGCACTAGGAGAGTCTTTTGCACAATCCCATCCTTCCAGCTCTCCAACAGCTTAGATGAGTGGATGGGATCACTTTTATGCAAAATGGCGCACCTCCACACATTGTAAATCCAGTTAAGCAGCTGCAGAAGTGCCATTTTGGAAACGCTACAATTATCAGCTGCCATTTCCCTACAGCCTGACTGTCCCAATCACCTGATCTTAATCCGTGTGACTTCTGGCTGCAGGGCTATGTGAAAGATGGTGTGTTCAGTGTTCTGACTGCAAACTTTGCTGCATTGAAAGCATGCATTGTGCAACACATTCTGAATGTGACCCCAGAAACACTTCAATCAGTTGTCGAACATGCTATATCTCTATTTCAACTTGTTGCTGAAAATGGTGGACAGCGTATTAAACGCGTTTTGCACCCCTCGCACAAAAACTAATAATCCGATTTGATTTTGATTGATTCTTTTTAAGCAGTTTTTGGCCTCAGGACAATTAAAAACCAAAATTTTCCCATCTGATGTGACCTTGCCATAGTGGATGGGCTTATGTAATTAACAGTACCACACCTGCACACCCATGCACACCGAGTAGTACAGTTTAATGTCAAACATACACCTTAGGCATTATTGTATGATTCGTTTGTCATTTGTAGTTGGCCACTATTGAATTACGATTCTTACTGCACCATCTATTGCTACATTTTGTAACTTTATTTTTCTTCTGCCATATATTTCCCCCTTCACCACTAATAATCCACTGCAATTTGACGTCATTCTGACCAGTGGTGTTATTTCTACAGCAGTTTGAAAGTATAACTTTAATTATTATCACCCTGTATATCTTGCAGACCTCTTCTCCCCGGCATACACTCATTCTGAGTTATTTGCTTTATCTGTCACTTTGTGGGCTCATTATTTCAAAACCTACTGCCTTCTACATTCTAAATATTACAAATCCCATGTTCTGAACTCCAGAAAATTTACACATGGTAGATACAAAACAGTCAGTAGAGCTGTATGATGCACACATTTTCAGTTCATTAATCACTTACATAAGGACAAAGAAAATATCTGATCTAAACTGTTACAATTACCAAAGTCAGTAAAAATGTACAAAAATAACATGTTTGACGTAAATTCATTGTATGTTATGTTTATCATTACACAGAAAGTACACTGTCCAGTCAAATTAATGTGACTGTCAAAAGCCTGAATAATCACCTTTTGCAGCATAAACCCCTGCAATACATGCAGGAAGAGTCAATGAGGTTCTACAAGGTACTGACAGGGATGCAGAGACATACCAACTCTGGTGCCGAGAGCAGCTGCACAAGGTTGCTCGGCTGATGACGATCCCTGGTGGGAACAGCCCAATCGAGGCGGTGCCACAGATTTTGCAACTGGGTTTAAATCTGGCAAGTTGAGTGGCCAGGAGAGTGAAATACACTCCTCCTGGTGTTCTTCAAACCATGCATTTACATTGCAAGCTGTATGACACATTGTGTTGGCTAGCTGGTACAAGCCATCAAACTGAGGAAAAACAAACTGTATGTAGGGGTGGACATGGCCTCCAATGTCAGATGCCTATTTGTGTTGAACTACTGTGCCTTCCAGAATGACTAGATCACCCAGGTAATGACACAAAAAAAGTTTACCAAACCATAATGCACCCTCCTCTGGCCTGGACCCTTACAATGATTGTTGCAGGGTGTTTGCTTTCAGTCTGACCGAACATAAAACACGATTCATCTGAAAAGGACACTTCTTTCCACTCATATGACCTCCAGTTGCATTATCAGCAAGCAAATTCCAGCCTTTGCCGCAGATGAACAGCAGTCAGCACTGGTGCATGAACCAGGGGCCTGCTGAGGAGGCTCATACACAGCAATGGAACGGCATTGGGGAAATCCCGTTGGTAGCTTCTTGGTCCATCTGGGCAATCAGATGCTCACCAGCTGCACAGCTATTCACCCATATACATCTCCGCAGCAGTAGTTCACCCACCATCTATGGCTTGTGCTGCATCATAGTTAAAGCAACACCAGTTTGGGATAGCATCATTTTTCAACTTGTGTTATAATTCAACCACGGAAGCACACAAACAGTTAGTAAATACAAACTTAGCCATTTTGGAAATACTTCCACCATTCGCCTAAAATCCAATAATCATACTAGTCTGGATATCAGTCTGTTTCTGCATTATGACAATGACTGCACTGTTTTCTGCTTACCCCCAATATATACCATCCACTGCTTGTGCTGCTGCCTTCGAGTGGTTACTGACTGCGCAGTGATGTCAAACTTAGGTGATGGACAAATTAATGTGACTGGATCTTGTATATGAATAATTCCTCACAATTTCACATCTTTAGCATTAATACTATTGTTAACTGGGATCAATCTCTCACTGTCACACCCTCTCACCCCCCCCCCCCCCCCCCCCACACACACACACACACACACACACACACACACTTTCTCCAATCCGAAATCTTACTTGAAGAATGGGACAATCTTGCAAGCCAACTTTTCTGCTGTTCGGAATCCTTGAGAGAAGAGCATAACTTCTGCAATTAACTGTCTGTCTGGCTTTGTCATGGCCAGTGAACGGAACAGTTTCTTCAGATTATCGGGCAGATTTGAACGACCAGCATAGCCTGGATTCATTGTAATAAATATGGCCATATCTGTAGACACACGTACTTGTTTGCCAACAAGTTCAACTGTTATACCTGGAAAAAAAAATAAATAAAATAAAATAAGAACGAAGTGTGAAATTGCACTCTAATGACTGCATCACCTTATCACAGAAAGTAAATCATTTTACCTTAGAGGAACAAGAAAGGCTGAATTTGGAATAGGGGCACAGACTAGTAGATGGTTGGGCAGAGCGGGCAGACTGTTAAGGGGAAGGAGCATAGAGGGCGAAGATTGGGGATGGGAGGGAAAGGGAATAGCGAGTGAGAAGTAGGAATGATCTGTCTCGCGTGTGTTTATGTGGTGGAGAGGAGGAGGCATGGAGTGAGAAGATGGTGGAGAGGAACAGAGGGAGAAGAGGGGCATGTGAGGAAGGGGAGGGAGATGAGTAGAGTTATGTGTGGAGGAGAGGGCAGAGGGGTGTGTGTGTGTGTGTGTGTGTGTGTGTGTGTGTGTGTGTGTGTAGGACAGGTAAGGAGGAAAAATGGTGAGAGTGTGGAAGACAGGAGTGGGGAAGAGAGGTGATCAAAGATTATGGGTAACAGTGTGGAGCAGTTGAAAAGTGTGGGTAGAGGAGGGTGTGTAAGGAGAGGAAGGGTAGAAGGCTGTGGAAGGACAGGGTGTGTAAAAGAGGGGACTCAGAGGGCAATAAAGAAGAACAGAAGAGAAATGGGTAAATAATATCATACAAACTTCTGAAGAATGTAAATGAAAGTAGAAAATAAAGATATCAGGAAAAGAATACAATTAACGCAAAAAATCATACAAACAAGATTTAAAAATATATCTAATGTTAGTAACGGCAGTAGCTTATCATCATGCAATACAACCACTTAACTCCCTTTCTTTAAAGGATCAAACTGCCATTCATGAAACAGTTTCGAAAGTCTCATTACTTTTCAAATAAAGTGTTAAATATTTGATCTGACGCGTGTAAACAACAAAAAGTTAAGAACAGGTAAAAAATTATGCTTAAAGTTTGTTGGAAGTAGCTCATTTTCAAACACTGGACAAATGAAGTCCAGATATTTGCACACTGTTGGTTAAACTGGCTCCAGACGAACACACAATTGCTAATTTTAATACTTGTCTTAGTGTATGAAACGTTTAACATAAAATTATACTGCTTAATAAGCAGATTACAACAGAATTTTAAATTTTTAAATATGATCAATAACTAGGCGAAATACTGAAAATCAAATTTATGCTGCCCACTCTCGGACAATCTCTTCGTAAAAAGACAGTGTGTTCATGCCTCAAAATCTGCAGTTTTCCACTTATCAGTACTGAGGCAAAATGACTACTTACTTCCTTCTTTCTTTCCATCCTGTGCAGATTTCAGTGCTTCTTGTATAGTTTGGACTTGCTGAGACACAGCAGACAACATACGTTCCTCCAGTCGATTGAATTCGTCAAAGCAGCCCCAGGCACCAACCTGACAAAGTCCTACAAAAATTCGACCCATAGCTCTTGGAAATCAAATGTCTCATCACAGTTGAACACTAGAACAAAACGACCAAGTTGGTGTCCAAGGGCTTTCACAGACTCCGTTTTGCCAGTTCCAGCAGGACCTGCAAGAAACAAACTGATTGAAAACAGACAGACAATTTCAACTGTACAGTTAACAAAGTAAATGAGAAGTGGCAGTTTAGCACAAATGGTTACCAATTTTTCTTCATTACACACACACACACACACACACACACACACACACACACACCATTAAACTTACATTTGTAGTTATTTACATTATTTTCACAGAAGACTCAAACTTATTCCCATCATCATACTTTGAATTTACAGCCATGAATTCTAACAGCAACCATATATCTTTTGTATCACAATGACCATTAATCAAAGTACTTTGATGTAAATGATATATATATAAGCGGGAAAGCGCCGGCAGACAGGCACAATGAACAAAACACACAAACACACACACACAATTACTAGCTTTCGCAACCGATGGTTGCTTCTTCAGGAAAGAGTGAAGGAGAGGGAAAGACGAAAGGATGTGGGTTTTAAGGGAGAGGGTAAGGAGTCATTCCAATCCCCGGGAGCGGAAAGACTTCCCTTAGGGGAAAAAAAGGACAGGTGTGCGGCGCACACACACACACACACACACACACACACACACACACACACACACACACACACACACACACACACACACACACACACACACACGTTGCGAAAGCTACCAACTCTGTGCGCGTGCCCGCGCGTCCTGCTAACTGTGCCCGCGCGTCCTGCTCACTGTGCGTGCCCGCCCGCGCCGCCCGCCCGCCCGCCCGCGGCGCCCCCCCGCCCGGCAAGTCCCAGAATCCCCGAGAAAGAAACTTCCACATGGGAAAAATATATTAAAAACAAAGATTCCATATATAGAGACATGGGAGGGAGAGAAGGGAGGGAGGGGAGGGAGGGAGGGGAGGGAGGGAGGGAGGGAGGAGGAGGGGAGGAGGGGGAGGGGAGGGGAGGGAGGGAGGGGAGGGGAGGTGAGGGATGGAGGGGAGGGGAGGGATGGAGGGGAGGGGAGGGGAGGGATGGAGGGCAGGGGAGGGGAGGGATGGAGGGCAGGGGAGGGGAGGGATGGAGGGGAGGGGAGGGGAGGGATGGAGGGGAGGGGAGGGGAGGGATGGAGGGGAGGGGAGGGATGGAGGGGAGGGGAGGGATGGAGGGGAGGGGAGGGATGGAGGGGAGGGGAGGGATGGAGGGGAGGGGAGGGAGAGAAGGGAGGGAGAGAAGGGAGGGAGAGAAGGGAGGGAGAGAAGGGAGGGAGAGAAGGGAGGGAGAGAAGGGAGGGAGAGAAGGGAGGGAGAGAAGGGAGGGAGAGAAGGGAGGGAGAGAAGGGAGGGAGAGAAGGGAGGGAGAGAAGGGAGGGAGAGAAGGGAGGGAGAGAAGGGAGGGAGAGAAGGGAGGGAGAGAAGGGAGGGAGAGAAGGGAGGGAGAGAAGGGAGGGAGAGAAGGGAGGGAGAGAAGGGAGGGAGAGAAGGGAGGGAGAGAAGGGAGGGAGAGAAGGGAGGGAGAGAAGGGAGGGAGAGAAGGGAGGGAGAGAAGGGAGGGAGAGAAGGGAGGGAGAGAAGGGAGGGAAGGACTTCAGCTTCTATCTGTTCTTGAAATAATTTTTATCATCAAAATACTAAGGGCCAATTCACACTTGAAAGAAAAAAAAATAAGAATGTGGTATAATGGGTGCTTACCAAACGGAGAACCTCCAAGTCTAGCTTCCAAGGCTTGTGTCATTGTAAGGTAGCAACGATCAGTAAGTGGTGTCTGCACCAGCCGGTCTTGAACACCAAGATATTCAAACCCATAAAAGAACTTTGCATTGGCCATGTGAATTGTAAGCTGCTGTAAAACATCTGTTTGTCGAGGATCAAAATAGAAGCGCATCTGGCACAACCACTCAAATGCCTTTGGACCAGATACTCCCGTAGCAATTAGCCTTCTTGTGACTGTACGTTTGTGTACAAACTCATTTATCTGAAGTATTAAACGATCAGCATCAGTGAAATTATCAACAGATGGTAGCTTGAAAAGATCTCAGAAAATTCATACACTAATTCTGCACAACTTTCATGAACTACATTTGCACTAGTGTTGTTTCTACTTTTAACTAGTGAGTTTCTCCTTACCAAATGTTCCAGTTTCTTTCTCCGCAGGGGTGGCTGCTCCTGCAAGACTGAGTCTGCAAGCACGTTAAGTGTCGTCTCAACTTGGCCAAGAACACGCTCCAGAGGTGCCATCCCCTGTTCAGGACTAGCACCTACTTGATGCAGTGCAGCCTCAACATCCTCGCTCCAAAGAATTTGTGCAGCCAAGATCACTATTTGAGCCTGAAAACAATATAAATGACAACTCTCTACCTCTCTTTAATTATTGTAAAAATCTCAAGTAAAATCAGTTATGACAACAAACATTATGGAATGGTTAACATCGTAAGGAAATACATTGATAAACGTCCTGCACTATTGTCAAAAGTGTCTCTTATCACAAATTAAAAATGGTGTTACTGTTATTTTATAATTGAAAAATAAAAGGAAAGATTAAATTGGAGGTCAAAATCATAATTTATGAACTGAAGTTCTGAATATTTCGAATGAAGGTGTCACAAATTGTGTGTTAGGCTTACTGTCAGTTCAACTGTGTGTTTCATTAATTGGTAAGTATTCACACCAAGTTTCTCCATTGTAATGCCAGTCAATTACTCTCAATTCAGTTCTTTTTGTTACTCCTGCATTTGTCTTCCATATGTTTTATGGATAGAATCAATTTCATTTACTACATTCCAACATTCACTGAAAGGCATAGAATGGAGAGACCAGTGCCATTTGCTCTATTCATTTAAAAAGTGTATTATTTGTTCGATAATTTAATAGGTATTTTTCCGTCACTGCCTTACAGAAATGTAATTTTCTTATGGTCATGTTTGAAGGAGGAACCTTATAACAAAATCTGTGAATACAAGTTTCAATGTCTCCTAGCATTGTCATGAAGGGTGAGAAACTGCATTTCCCTTGACAATTACGGAGGTCCTCAAAATACCTGATCATTATTTGAATTTAGTTGGATTAATGTTTCACCAATGCCTTACATTTCTCTTGCATTGCTAATAGGTAGTGTACTGATTAATTTATTATTATAAAAAATAAAATTTTACTCATAGGAAATGATATTACAGATATCTGACATCAAATATTCTTCACAAATGAAGGGCATACTACATCATCCAAACTTAATTCACAATTATTTCAAAGGTTTACATATGTGCATACTCAATAAATTGTGCAGTAAGAAAGGGGAAAGAGGAAAAGTAAGCACTTTACTTAACACTTATGTGCTTGCAAAATAACTACTTAGTACTAATTATAAAAAATTATGTTCAAATAACTGCTTCTGTGAAATATGTAACAGAAGGTAAGGAATTACCTGATATTTGTCACACCAGTTCATGTAAGCTGATGGATCAATACCACCTTCTTTGAACTGCTTAATATCTTGCACAGCCTGGGCCAAAGATGATGCCAATGTCAATCTCATTTGGCTCTCCACTAATGTAAGCCACTCATTTATCTTTGGATGGTCCACTGTTGAAACTGGCTCCATGAACTTGACCTAAACAAGAAGAAAATTTAGTGCAGTGAATCTGGACCAGTTTTGTTAGTTTGTAAACAGTATTTTCATCAATGTGAAGGAAGATTCTATTGTCTCTTTGGTGTGTGTATGTTGCTCTTTTTTAGTACAACACCATAAAAATCCAATAAGTTAACCACCATGAACTTTGTAAACAGAATTGGCAAGAACTGGAGTGTTAGTAACTTTATCATCCACGAATCTTTTTGTTTGTTTTTTGCCTAAGTATTTATCATTTGTCAAATAAGACAAAGGAAAAGCCACAGGGTGTCCATTCTAAGAGTCGTCAGGCACATTCTCTCTCATGTTTTGGCAGATATTTGCAATGTCAGTTTTGCAATGTGTAAATTGAGTTGTTGGAAACAAATATTGCTCTTGATATCTTTTAAGCAATACTTAGTGTTAATGGAAAGGGTCTGTTTCCCCTTTACAGACAACAGGATTATTAAAGTGGGATTTTACATGCCTATTCAACAAAGCAGTTGAGTGCAATATCAGTTTTATTTCCGTGTTAACAGAGACAGTAAAACATGAAGAATAACTTTCTGCAGTGTCTAAACAGTTCTGCTGCATTGCATAACCAGTCAGCAAGGAAGGTTGCAAGCTGTCTGGCTTGCCTCCTTCCTTTTATATACTAAATTCATCTGGCCCTTCTCACACCAGCCGATAGGCACAATTCTTCAGTTTCATCAAGTTAAAAGTCATAAGGTTACTTAATGCTGGGGAAAGTATTTTATAAATCTAAAATGGCTGTCGGTCGAGGCTTGTAGTTCCATTCTAGAAATGTGTGACAACTGCTTAGTTTGCACAGAACTCTGAAAACGACTGGAGAGATGTCACAGCATTCAGAGGCTTTGTTCTAGCTTATGCATATCGAGGAGTCACCTGACAGGCTCACCACACTCCCCTGTTAATCAAGCTAAGATGGGGTTCGCAGTATTCAGAGGAGGAGATTAGCGTTTAATGTCCTGTCGACAACGAGGTCATTAAGAGACGGAGCACAAGCTCGGATTAGGGAGGGACTGGGAAGGAAATCAGCCATGCCCTTTCAAAAGAACCATCCCAGCAATTGCCTGAAACGGTGTAGGGAAATCACAGAAAACCAAATTCAGCATGGCCGGAGACAGGTTTGAACCGTCGTCGTCCTAAATGTGCGCAGTATTCAGCACAGTACAGCTCTGTAGAAGGCTGAGAGCGGTGGTGAGAGATCACAAGTCTTGGAATGTCCGGGAATATGGGGTGGGAAGAGGAGCCTCATGGAGTTCTTGTCATGTAGGTTAGGATTCCAGAAACTAAAAAGTGTACAAAAACCACTGATTCACCATCGTCTACTGACATCAGATGGTGGTAACTGGTGAGAAAAATGTGGTCTGATTGGGCCACATCTGGAGACCTGTGATGAGAATTTATTAAACATGGCAATTTTCAAACTACTGGGGGAAAACAGGAACGTTTTTCCTTATTGGCAGCTGCGGCTGGAATGACGGAAACAACAGAATTGGGGGCAGCAACACATGAAGATAGACACACTTAGTGTGGATGTGAAAGGTGAAGGGTCACTGGTTTAAGATGTTGAGGGCTGACTTCAAACATCAGATGGGACTTCACAGTGTCTCAGCCCTGACTAGCAAGATTCTGTTTCTTCTTATGTGACCATGCACAGATGGCTTACTGTCACAGCGGACTGGTGAGAATACGTAGGGGCTCCAGTTATAGGTGGGTACTGATGTTTGCGAAAGGGATGTACCATTGACATAGTACTCTTAATCCTGGTTCTAGAGATAGTTTCATTTATTATTCATTCAAAAACTGGTGTAATTAAAATATTTGGTGGGTTGCATTCGTAATGGGGATTGAATATACAGCTAGGATATGGTAGTGCTCTCCTCAGTTGCTTCATACCTATATTACAAAAAAATTTCTAATAGTAATGTGACTGTCTTATGCTATGTCATTGCTTTTAATATAATAAAATATCTATTTAATTTTATTTTTATTTTAAGTACCTTGTATCTTCCTTCATTTCACCACCACCACCACCACCACCACCACCACCAGTTCTGTAGGATTTCATAGCAATTCCTCACCTTGGGATTCCACATTAGGGTCATTTTTGCAATAGCATCTTTGTTGGGCAATTAAAATTTAACATTTGGTAACAGGGAGTGTGACAGGGTCTGAGCAGCAACATCATTCCAGTACTAGTTCACAACCATACTCCATGGGGTTTTGCAAGTGCAGGCCACAGCACTGCCCAGTTGCTGCTGGATTAGAGGTTGTACATGTTTTAATGTCGCTGTTAATACATATCTACACCACACTACTCTACAGAATGGACACACAAAATTTTGTTAGCGGAATCATTGTTTCTGTTGACGCTGGGCATCGCATGAAAGACATAACAAGCAGCTTTTACTTGGGCTGACTCCAGCTACATACTGCAAAAAACAAAACTGAGTATCTGCCGAAACATCAGAGAAAACTCATTTGTTAATTCTTAGGTGGGACGCCCAATATACAGGGTGTCCCAAGATAATGTATACACTCTTTGAAACAGAATCTCTCTTTAATTAAAGGAGATAGAAATACAATTTTTATGGGTAATCATTTAGAAGGTGGTGAAAACCATAACAATGCTTTCTTTTGTTTCAGGCTTGTCAGCAAACATGGCGTTACCATTTGAACAATGAAAATGGGTACTAAAGTGTTACTGGAAAACAGAGAATGTGAGTGTGGTACGCCGAAGTTTGAGAGTTGAATTTAGACCACCACCACCAACAAGAGTAACAATTACAAGAATCAGAGATAAGTTTGAAGTCGAAGGAATAGTGTACAACATGAAGAAGGGACATAGCCGACAAAAGAGAAGTTCAACAGACAATGAGAGCGTTGATGCAGTAATCCAGGCACACACGCACGATCCCCGAAGAAGTCTGTGAGGCAATGCTCTTGTGAGACTGGGATCTGCAGAAGCAGTGTTAATAAAATTAACTTTAAGCCCTACATTCTAAGACTTTTCCATGCTCTTAATGAGGATAATCCTGATAGGCGAAGCAAATTTTGTGAGTTCATTAACAGATATGAAAAAGAGCAATATTTCCAAGATCAAATTCTTTGGTCAGATGAAGCGACATTTAAACTTGATGGAACAATTAATCATCATAACTGAGTGTACTGGGCCAGGGAGAATCCATACTAACTAAGCAAAGGCATGTTAATCTATGAGGAGTAACAGTCTAGTGTGGTCTGTCTTCTAGAGGGTTAATCGGGCTATACTATTTTGACAACACTGTCATAGGCGAATCTTACTTGGGAATGTTGGAAATGATAACTCCGGGGCTTAGCATAGTGTTTGGAAATAAAGATTATTACTTTCAACAGGATGGGGCACTACATCACTTTCACCTGAACGTGCGGGCATTTCTCAATCGTACACTTCCTACCACATGAATAGGATGAAGAGGGAGTGTGGAGTATCCCCCTCAATCTTCAGATTTAGCTCCTCTAGACTTCTTTCTACGGGGTAGTCTCAAGAACACAGTTTACACTGCAAGACAACACACACACACAGGATGATCTTAAGATACCAAATTGAGGATGCCTGTGATGCTATTCCATTGGAAACAATAGAGTTGGCATGTCGTTAAGTCGTCGTCAATGGTGTACTGCGATGGATAGACACCAGTTTGAACATTTAACACCTCACATCTGACCATGAGGCACCTAACACCATTAAAACTGTATTTCTAAGCCTTTCATTAAAGAGATGTTCAGTTTCAAAGAATGTATACATTATTCTGGGACACCCTGTATTTGCTACAAATCTCCTAAACATTAGAAGCAAAAATCAGAAACTTCCTGTTATGTAATTCACATTAATGGCTTTAAATTATTAAAGAAATGATATTAGAACTATAAAAGAAAACTGTATGAAACACTAAGTACCTCTTCTCCCTCTCGTGATGCAATTCCGGTGATGACAGTGTTGTCTTCATTCAAAAGTATGGCAGCTACACCAGCAAACATTTTTTTGAAATGTTTCTGCAAACGAGCTACATTTTTGCTGTTTCCTATGATCTCTAGAAGATCTTCATCACCCACAAAATAGAACCTAAACATTAATAAAATACAATAAAATGAAATGAAATTATTGTAAATCTTAAGTCTTGTTCTCTAAAATGATAGTTTATAAATCTAAAAATTTTCATACTAAAAAAATGTTACTGAAAGATATACAAAATTTTGGTTAAATTTTTATACCAGTACTATAAATGGAACTCACCTTGGGAAAGAAGTTCTTTCCCTTTCCAGGTACTCTCCCAGGGCTTTCTGTATTTTCCCCAGAAGATCTGCCAATCGCTCAAGGGATCTCTGCACACCAGGTATGTTGAGGACATCCATAACCATGGGAGACTTTGTCACTTTCTTCATCAAGCCCAAGAACTCTGAACTGGAAACAGAAAAATCAATAGTCAAAATACCAGACTACACTCAAGCAGAAAAGGGCGCCAGTTCTTTTTTTCCTGTAAGAAAAATTGTTACTTTAAACTGATTATCACTTTATACAGCAAGATGATGAACATTTGGAAATGATGCGGCAAAAAATGGTTCAAATGGCTCTGAGCACTATGGGGCTTGACTTCTGAGGTCATCAGTCCCCTAGGACTTAGAACTACTTAAACCTAACTAACCTAGGGACATCACACTCATCCATTCCCGAGGCAGGATTCGAACCTGCGACTGCAGTGGTCGCGCAGTTCCAAACTGTAGCGCCTAGGATCACTCGGCCACTCCAGCCGGCAATGATGCGAGATTCCTATATTTTGAAAATCAATCCTAACAACCATAAACAACAAGTCTATCAGGATGCAAATGTGGTTCTAAGTAACAATCTGTCAGTAGTAAAGGAACTTTGTCCCAGGATCTTCAGTTCCCATTACATTCAATATAAAGGAAACACTTATTATAAAGAGCATAATTTTAAGATTCCTATCAGTGTTTTCTTAATCCCATACAAATAGATTTCGCTGGCTTGATGTAATAGCAAGTAGTACATTCTGTACTTTGTGTGTTTAAATAAAAGTTTGTGCAACCATTACAATAATGGGCTGCAAAAATGTCATACAATAAGATCTGTTGTACAATATATGAGGTACAGTTGAGGTTTGAACTACCACTTCGGAAAAACACTTCTGTACTTTCTTTGTTCAAGGCTATGCTTTATTCAAGGCTATGCTTTAGTGTCGATACTTTATTGTATCTCGTGTAAAAATAACATTCATTAATGGAAAATACTGGAACAACAGTTTGAATTAGTTAATTATGACTCATCACTTCTCCTCCTCCTATCTCCCCCTCCTCCATTATGGTTTAATAACCGTTCACGAGTTTTAGCCTCTTCAACAGGTTTCCTCTTTTCCGCTCTTTCCAGCACAGTTCTCCACCATTCTCCAACTACGAAAGATGTTTATATCTTATTTCACATCACCTACCCACTGCTTTCATGGGCTTCCTCTTTGTCTTCTTCCAGTTGGCCTCTACTCAAAAACTTTTCAGTTGTTAGCCTCCTAAGGACATGTCCAAGCCAGGTTATTCTCCCACTTTTTACTGTTCTTAAAATGCCAGCTTCTTGTATGAGGCGATCCAGCTCAGTGTTCATTCTGGATCTCCAGATCCTGAATTTTCCCACAGACCTCGCACACAACCCTGCGTTCAAATATCCGGAGCTGCTGCTGATCAGCACTCATTAGTGCCCACATTTCACATCCAAAGGTTACAACTGGTCTGACCATGACCTTATAAACTGGAAGTTACAGTTGTTTGTTTAATAACCTAGAGGCCAACAATTTCTTAAGCATGTGGAACTATCTATTACCACTTAGAATGCACTGTTTTATTTTAGTTGACATGGAAATTGTCCTATTAATATTAGGTACCAGATAAAGTTAAGTACATATTAAAAATTGAAATCAATTGCTGATAGTTTATCCAGAAATTCATATATTTAGTCTTCTTTTTGTTAATACAAATGCCTCGAGATAGTGTGGCTTCTTTCAGCTGACCTAGTGTTCTCCCTAGTGAAACCCTTCCACTAATAATTGCTACATCAGCATATGCACATATCTGCGTTGACTTTGTTCCTACGTAACCAGATATTTGAAGCTTCTGAATGACTGCTTCAAGAGCTAGATTAAAAAGCACTGCAGAAAGTTCATCGACTTGTCCGACTCATTTACTAATACTGAACCATTTACTGAGGTCTTCATCACTCACACTATCGTCTTTGAACCAGCCAACATTGGCAGATAAGTAAAACATACTTGGATGGTATACCACTCTGCCCTATCAAGACTATCAAAGGCACTGTTCATCACATGGGATGTTGAAATTTAAATGTGCCTGTCCGGTGGTCAATGCCTCCTTTGTATGTTGGGTAACAATCTATCCTACCTAAATTATATTTTTGTTATACCATCCTTGATCTTCCATTGATCAATTTCACATAAAGGGAAATAGGGTGCTGTACAGAACATATTATTTGTAAATGGAAACAATATTCACTCGTGATTCACAAGCCTTTGATACTTTTCTATTATATCTTCCAAAGTTGGTTCTCAATGACAAAATATTTAAATACTTGTGACATCTCTAATTTTGTTTTAAATTAAACTAATCACAACTTTACACATACTTGCATTCATCACAGTATTCCCTTTAACTGTTCTCCAACTTAGCTTCACATTCTCTCAAAATCCTCGTCTATTGGGAAAAGTATGCAGTTCTCCCAGTTTGTTTACTTTATCACAATCCTCTGATTATTATGATGGAATAGAAGTAATGCACTGGACATTTAAAGTCTTCAAGGAGAGTACACTAGATTTTAAAAAACAAATACTGAAGAGTTATTTTTCCACTAATTGATAATACATACCTGATGCTTTGGAAACGAGATGTTTCAACAGGGAGCAACACTTTAATATCTGCACTGCCTGAGAATATTCCCTCCAAATACACCCACCGTCTCTGCACATCAATCCACACATCAAACAGTGCATTTATACGATTCAATTTTTCTTCCCAAGTAAGTGCTTCCTCTTCGAACACCTGTTGGAAGACACATCACCATATGAGACACACACACAAAGTAAGGAACTACTCTAGATCAGTTAGTTAAATAGGAGACATCTAGCAAAAACTGTTGTCCTAATATTACCACTACTTCCCTTGATTTCAGACATCATTTGATAGGATACTGAACTTTACCTCCATACAACAGTAAACCAACTAATAATAAATGTATTTATTGACAACAGACACAAATAAAATTTCTTAATTAGTTAAGTGCCAAGCTGGTAACCAAATGGTGCCTATTTAAATTGCAGAAGACCCACTCTATTCTTTGTGTGATTCTCTCTATTTTTTTTTTCAATAAATAAGAAAAAGATGAAGGTGCATGTTCCACCAACTTATAGAATGTTCCCAGAGACTGTGTTTCATTTAACTTAAGTTGCCAGAGTAGAGCTAGCACATTCAACATCTGTGCTAGTGACGTCCTAATGAAATATCAGTTCACATCTGTATTAACAGTTTTAGAATTCATTAATACTGTATCTTTCTTCTTAACTATTTACAACGACAAAGTGATTTAGTTTTTGAATATAGAAAGTTTCTACTCATAACAAATTTAGAAACTGGAGCCGGCCTGCACAGAAAGAACAAGCTGCAAGAAACATCTAAATTTGCTGGCACTTCAATTGGCAGTCAAAAAGTTAACTTTTTAATGTATGATATGTCTATGAAACACTGACAATTTCATAACCAACTGTTAATGTATTTTAACAACATTCTTACATTAGCGTACATTCAAAATGAAAAATATTTTAACCATCTCTTTATCTATCTCTCATGTACCAAAACATAGGAAAGATTGTACCCTATTACGCATAATTAAAAATACCATAACCTAACTAAACATAAAATACAGGAAGAGGTAACCATATAGCAGTAGCTTTGCACAAAAGAGAGCTTAAAACTTCCAAATTAGCTGTTTCTTCAGAGCTGTACAAAAATATATGGTTTGTTAAAAAAGAGAGGTTACCAACAAAAAAAGTTACACTTAATGACAATATCAGTTCATTTTAAAAGAAGCCATGTTATCCCTACTGACCCAGCGTACAGAGTGGAAGAGATGTCTGTAAAATCCGGGGTCTGACATACGGTGTTTAAGTAGAAGAAAATAGATACAACAATACTCAAACTTTATTTGGTAAGAGGCTGGCAAATTCAGTGCTTAGAATGAACCTTTTGTTTTGCGTATAGTTTTCCATTGGACAGGTGATTTGAAAGTGGGCATAGCATCATACGTAATGTCCCAAGTATACCTACACTGCTACACCCAAGGATAGTCTAATGAAATCATTAGAAAAAACAATACAAACTACAAAATGATTTAGATAACATATCTGTATGGTGAAAAAAGTGGCAACTGATTCTCGACAGTAAAAAGTGTGAGGCCCTCCACATGAGTACACGATGACTGACAAAATGAAAGGTCGTCAATTCAACAGAATACCTACAGATTTCAATTACAAACAGCTTAAATTGGAACCATAACAAAGAAAAATTTCATGAGGAAGACCAATCAGACTCTTTTATTGGTGGGACACTTAGAAGTGCAAAACATCATCTAAAGAGACTGTCTAAATTGCACTAGTCCAACCTCTACTAAAGTATTGCTGCACAGTGAGAGATGTTTATATTATTACATCATAATTATGTAATTTAATACCTATTTTATGTTATCAATTTAAGGTGTCACATTTTTTTGCATATTTTCGGAAAAAGAATACATTTCGTAGGTGTGAATTTTGGACTATAATTTGTTTATGTTGTGATATACTCTAAGTTGTGCGATTATTTCAATAAAGTAAAGTTTGTGTTGCTATATGCTATCCATTTTATTCTCTAGTAAGTACCTGAAGTGAAAAGTTTATATAGTGTAGGTTTAGTTCTTTACCTTTTGTTTCATCATGTAAACAATACAGGTTATATCGTTTTTGTTTCTCCAGAAGTTTTGAATTGGTACCTGAACTTTAGGCCTAAACTTTCTAGGAAATTTAATATATTAATTGAGTAGTCTACGAAGTAATACGATTGTTAGTTACGGGGTGTGGTGTGAAGGTTGTTACAGTTTCTTTCATGTAGGTAATTGTAGCAGTATGGGAATTGGGGAAATAAACAAGGCTCATTGGTTGTGTAGGATTTGCTGTCGAGATAGGAAGATAATGGAACAGGTGGAGAAGATTGCTGCCCTTCAGGCAGAACTAGATAAAGTGAAACAAGATCTGGATAGGTTAATGGGGGGAGAAGAGAAAAGAGAGGTGGGAACTGACAACAGGTTATACAAGTAATAGGACGTTCTCTGACAGTGTGATTGCGAATGTGAGAAACAGGTTTGATCTGTTGTCACAGTTGGAAACTGATAAGCCACAAACAGATGTAGGCATGGACAGGACAAATGTTCAAAAAGTGTTTGATAAGTAAGAAGTCAGAAAAAGCTGTGAAGAAAAATTAAGTTTTGTTGTTAGTTCACATGGTAGAGGTCTTGGCCAACTGCTGCAGGATGAACTAGGGTCAGATTACCAGGTCACAAGTTTTTTTAAACCTAGAGCAAGTCTGGGTAGGTAGCAGAAGATGTAGGTTCACTCTGCAAAGACGTCATAAAGGAAGACACCGTGGTAATGGTGGGTGGGGTACGCAACAGCACAGACAGGAACCCTAATTATTCAATTGAGAGTGACCTGGTAAAGATAGCTTCAGCAATGAGACATACTAGTGTTCGGCTTGTGTATGTTCTGAGGCACCATGACCGGTCTCATTTAAACTCTCCTGTTAGAGTTAATTTAGAGGTGGAATGGCTGCTTGGATCAGGTATGGGGTCTCATATCAGTGTGGTTCCTGTGGACTATCAGCAGGTGGGACTCTACTAGGCATGGCCTTCACCTCAACAGGGAAGGGAAGGGAAGGGAAGGGAAGGGAAGGGAAGGGAAGGGAAGGGAAGGGAAGGGAAGGGAAGGGAAGGGAAGGGAAGGGAAGGGAAGGGAAGGGAAGGGAAGGGAAGGGAAAACTAACTGGATTAATAGCAAATAACTTACGGCAGGCACTGTCACAAGTGGTAAAGTACCAGTAGTTACAAGTGACAGATCAGCAGTTCCTTTAGGGTAGAGAGGGCAGAAAAAAAAGATGTTCAGAGACAGGCTGAAAATGATATTCATATTCATAAAACAAGCAGCCACAAAGCAAATTTTAATGTAGACAATTCATGCAGACAGCCTCTGATCGAAACTAGAGATACTCAAAAATTGTCAGAAAAATTAGGTTCATCCAGCGCACAAAATCAGTTATCGCTATTGCATCAGAATATCAGAGGATTAAGGGGGGTAAGCTTAATGAGATGTTATTTGTGTTGAAGATTCAGAGTTGAGCAAACAAGTAGATATAATCTGCTTCTCTGAACATCATGTGACCACTCATATAGATATGTTAAATGTTACAGAAGTTAGCTACTTAATTCTGCAGAGAAAATTGGGAGAAAGGAGGAGTAGCCACATTTGTCTGAAACTGTTGATTTCAAGAATACAGATATCAATAAATTTTGCTCAGAGCAGCACTTAGAAGCTTGTGCAACAGTAGTAGTAATAAATTAAAAACAAAGATTCCAAGACTTACCAAGCGGGAAAGCGCCGGCAGACAGGCACATGAACAAAACACACAAACACACACACAGAATTACGAGCTTTCGCAACTGGCAGTTGCTTCGTCAGGAAAGAGGGAGGGAGAGGGAAAAATGAAAGGATGTGGGTTTTCAGGGAGAGGGTAAGGAGTCATTCCAATCCCGGGAGCGGAAAGACTTCACATCCTTTCATTTTTCCCTCTCCCTCCCTCTTTCCTGACGAAGCAACTGCCAGTTGCTAAAGCTCGTAATTCTGTGTGTGTGTTTGTGTGTTTTGTTCATGTGCCCGTCTGCCGGCGCTTTCCCGCTTGGTAAGTCTTGGAATCTTTGTTTTTAATATATTTTTCCCATGTGGAAGTTTCTTTCTGTTTTATTTACATCGTCATTAAGTAGTAGTAATAAGTTCTTTATAATAGTGGGTATATAGAGAGCACCTTCAGGGAATTTTAATCTCTTTATAATAAAATCTGGAAGCTCTGTTTCATCTCATGGTAAAAAGTAGGGAAATAGTGGTTGCTGGTGACTTTAATGTGGATTTATTGAAAAGATCTGTCAGTGAACAATTACTGCAGTCACTAACACTATCATTCAATTTAGTTCCTACTGCGAACTTTGCTACTAGGATACATAAATCCTCTGAGACAGTTACTGATAATATCTTTGTAGACAAATCTAGGGAAGAAAGTCATATCACAAAACCAATAGTAAATAGCCTATCTGATCATGACATGCAACATCTTGTGTTAAATGTTGTAAGATGTCAGGATTAAGAAAATATATTAATCTGAGTACAGGAGGGTAATAAATAAGTCAAAAATTGAGAAATTTAGGAAATTGCTCGAAGAAATGAAATGGATAGAATACTTCTGACTCAAATGGAAAATACAAATCTTTCATTAATAAAGTTACTTCCACTTTTGAAAATTGTTTTTCTCTAAAGGTAACTCAAATCACACAGAAATCAAAAAATAATCAGTGGATTGCACAAGGAATAAAGATATCATGTGGGAAAAGAAGAAGACCGTATCTACTATCTAGCAACAGCTTTGATGTTAGAATTGTACTGTGTTGCAAAGAATACAGCAAAATATTGAAGCAAGTAATCCAGAAATCAAAGCAGTGTTATTATGAAAAAAGATAATTACATCAGGCAACAAAACAAAAACTGTAGGATATAGTGAAGACAGAGACAGATGGGGCCAAAAAGGAAGAGGAACAGATAGCTCTAAAAATAAATGAAACTTTGGTAACAAGTGCATGTAATGTTGTAAACCTCTTAAACAAGTACTTCATTTCTGTTACTGACAGATTGGGGTTATAAGGTTCGGTGAACACTGCAACGGGGTATCCGAGACCAGTCTTTAAAAGTAACTTCAGTAAAATGGAAAGACACACATGTCTCCTAAAGTAGCAGCATCCATCATAAAATCCTTAAAATCTAAGTATTCCATTAGCTATGATAACAAATCAACAAAGTTAATCATGCTCATGCGAGTTGAGTTCTATCTTAAGTTATTTGTGTAATCAATCTCTTATCAGCAGAACATTTCCAGACTGGCTAAAATATGCTGAAGTTAAGCCTTGTAACAAGAAAGGGGATAAAGAGATCCCATCAAACTATTGAGCAATTTCATTTTAGCTGGCTTCCACAAAAATATTCAAAAAGGTTGTGTTGAAGCGTCTCCTTAACCATCTGACTGCAAATAATATATTGTCCAAGTAACAGTTTGGATTTCTTAACAGTTCTGATACAGAGAAAGCTATTTAAACTTACAGTGAGAATGAACTTAATTCATTAGATAATAAATTAGAGGCTACTGGCATTTTCTGTGAGCCATCATAAGCATTTGATTGTGTGAACCACAGCATTCTCTTAATTAAATTAGAATATAATAATGTCACCAGCAATGCTGCAAAATAGTTCGAGTCTTATCTATCTGACAGGAAACAATGGGTGTCATGAAATACCTGTGCAGTAAGCAGTTAGTCTTCATCTGACCAGGAATTAATTACATGTGGCATTCCTCAAGCTTCCATTTTGGGTCCATTGCTTTTTCATGTG
This sequence comes from Schistocerca gregaria, assembly GCF_023897955.1. Lineage (NCBI taxonomy): Eukaryota > Metazoa > Arthropoda > Insecta > Orthoptera > Acrididae > Schistocerca > Schistocerca gregaria. Next base: position 874,647,323 of record NC_064922.1, read on the forward strand.
TACATTAATGACCTGTCATCTGCTACATTGCCAAATCCTAAGTTTGTTTTGTTTGCAGATGATACAAACATTGCAATAAGTAGTAAGTCAAGTACAGATCTAGAAATAGCTGCTAACCAAAATTTTCACTAACATTAATAAATGGTTTAAAGCTAATTCACTGTCATTAAACTTTGGAAGACCCACTATCTGCAGTTCCGAACCTGTAAGAGATTTCTTTCCAGCATGTGTGTAACATATGAAGACATGCAGATCAAAGAGGTTAACAGTGTTTCTGGGATTACAACTTGATAACAAATTCAGTTGGGAAGGGCATACCACAGAATTGCTTAAGCACATAAACAAGTCTGTATTTGCAGTGAGAATGTGTCAGAGGTAGGAGATACTTTGCTTTCTTCATGCTACTAAGTCATATAGGATCATATTCTGGGGCAACTCATCAAACTGAGCAAAAGTTTTTAGGGTACAAAAGCATGTGATAAGAATCATTTGTGGTGTAAATTCAAGATCATCATGTAGAAACCTGTTGAAGGAACTTTTTATTCTAACTACTGCTTCTCAGTGTATTTATACCTTAATGAAATTTGTTGCAAGTAATACATTTCTATTTCCAACCAATAGCTCAATATATAGTATCAATACTAGGAATAAGAACAATCTACATAAAGATCTAAAATCAGTTACCTTGGTCCAAAAAGGGGTCCAGTATTCAGGAACACACATTTTTAATAAACTGCCAGCAACCATTAAAAACTTGGTTTCAGATAAAGCACAGTTTAAACAGAGATTCCAAGACTTACCAAGCGGGAAAGCGCCAGTAGATAGGCACAATAAATAAAACACACAAACACACACACACACACACACAGAATTTCTAGCTTTCGTAACCGACGGTTGCTTCTTCAGGAAAGAGGGAAGGAGAGGGAAAGACAAAAGGATGTGGGTTTTAAGGGAGAGGGTAAGGAGTCATTCCAATCCCGGGAGCGGAAAGACTTCACTTAGGGGGAAAAAAGGACAGCTGTACGCACACGCACACGCACACGCACACGCACACGCACACGCGCGAGCTCCTTACCCTCTCCCTTAAAACCCACATCCTTTTGTCTTTCCCTCTCCTTCCCTCTTTCCTGAAGAAGCAACCGTCGGTTGCTAAAGCTAGAAATTCTGTGTGTGTGTGTTTTATTTATTGTGCCTATCTACCGGCACTTTCTCCGCTTGTTAAAGTCTTGGAATCTTTGTTTTTAATATATTTTTCCCATGTGGAAGTTTCTTTCTATTTTATTTACAATTTAAACAGAGTTTGAAAGACTTTTTGATAGGCAACTCCTCCGACTCTATAGATGAATATTTTAAGAGAGACTTAAGCCAGCTTAAGTAAAAATATCTGTTAAGATTTCAGTTTTGATAGCACTTGGTCACAAGTCAAGATTAGGTATTTTGTGTATGATAAATTTATTAATAGTGCATAACAATGTTTCATTCTGACAGCATGTTAATTCTGTAAATATTAGTTGTTCCAGTTTACCGCATTGTATTCGCCTATTTCGACAATCTCCTAACAAATGATCAGGGTAATAAGTAATATATTCAATTGTTTCTTGTTTTTACGTTATACTTTCTGACAAGAGAATTCTCTCATTTTTTGGGTCTATGGAACGAAAATTGAATCAAATCAAATCAAATCAAACCAAATCTTTATAAAAATTAATTGCTGAATAGACATATGAATGAATAGAAGAAAACAAATGAACTGACAAAACAAGGGTTGTCAAGTTTAAAACCCAGTTCAAATCATAGACAATGATTTGTGGTGGCGTCTTATCACCAAATATAGTGCATCATGTTAATGACACTTCCCAGACAACTCACACAAAAATATTTACAAAAAGCCACCCTAAAATGCTGCAGAGTGATCCGCTTATTAGGTTCAGCAATACATGCCTCCATCAACAGATCAATTTGTTTGCAACTGCAGGAGGAATATGTCTACCTCAAGTAACTTGTATTTTATATGTATATTATCCAGACACCACCATGTTACTTAGGTTGAGACCCCCCCCATGTCTGGTCATTCTTTTTTTTCCCTAAAAGCTGTCACCACAGCACTTACCAAAGTCATCTGCACTCTGAACAAATATAATACTGTATTAGTACAAATAAGGAACCATTTACGTTTTTAAATATTGGTCATACAGAAGTAGGGGGACTGTAAGGAAAAGCCAAACTACTGCAATAAAACACACGGTTGGATAACTCATTTTGTGATATTTTTAAAATAACTGTCATAGCAGTAGCAGTATATTGTTTTAACATATTACCTTATAATAAGGTGACAACTTCATGGCTGCAACAGAATTTATGTGTTCTTTGACTTTGTTGAAGAGATCATCCCATCCTCTGATGAGACGGCACTTGTTCTGATAGTTTATCAGATCCAGTTCATAATTCTGCCATGATTCTCGAACCTAAGTATTTTAGAACATTTATCAGTTAGTCTTTTTTATTTTTATTACAAAAGAGAAACAAATACAATAAAGGTGACACTGAATTTAGCAACAATTAAAAAATATTTATGATACATATTAATCACACTGCCTGGCCTCTCGAATCAACCTTACATACCTTAACAGACACCCAAATTACTATGATTAAGCTTGGATTATTTAATTACATTTCTACATAAATCAAGGAATGTTTTAAAGTTACAAATACTTCTGCTCTAGATACCTTCAACTGCATTCCACACTGTTTGAAGTTCCTGGCAATTGTATAATGAGAAATTACACAAACTATTATTAAGAATAAACATGAAAAATGTGTGAATAATAATTTGTGACAAAGTCTAAAAGAAAGTAATCAAACTGAAGGTATTATACAGTAAAGATCAAAACATGTCTTCTTATCATTCCGAGGGCGTAGCAAGACTAACCCCCACCAAGGACACAGGCAGAGGGGACACAAAAACTAACGAGCAAAGAAATGAAGAGCAATGGTTTAAGAATAACATTAACCTGGAGAGGTACACAAGTTCCCCTAATCCTCGTGCTGTGTTCTTCTTCCCACAAGAAGCAGCCTATCCCTCCGACTGCAAGTAATAAGCTTGCTGTAATTACAGGTCATTCTGTCCCAGTAGCATTATCAAACAGTATCTATCATTAATTAGATGGCAATGGTGCTGCACTTGTCTCACAAAGTTGCCACCTTACTCACTTTTATCAATGTGGCTCTTACTGTTTCTTTGCTATGATATTTGAGGATCCCAGAGGTCAGCGAACAGGTGCAGAGGCAAATAAGCTATCTGACTGAAGGTTTCCAATTTTTGTCGCTTTCTGCTGACTGAAAACAGTTTGACACAGAGCGCTTCAAAGTATTTAACAGAATAATGAATGTAACACAAAACAAATTTCTCTCATATGGTACCATTTCATCTGACTTGAACGGTCAGGAAATGCCTCAATTGTAAGTTCTGTACCTTATACTGCAAAATGTGCATTTGATTTTGGTACAAAATACAACAGAAATATTGATGAAGCACAACTTGTTAACGAAATAGCTACTTTCAAGTTCCACGTGAAGAAACTGACTAACACTGATATGACTACCCATTTGGATTGAAGGGTTTTTTTCCTTAACCATCAAACATCGAATTACCTTTGAAGATATTTAAAACAATGTCAGTGACTGCTGCATACCATGAAGCAGTATCATTAAATTATGATAAAGGAGCTACACAGATTCTAAACTTTACTTCAGTAACGTAATCAGTGTTTCCGTCAAATTAAGGAGTTGCAGAGTACAATTACAACAAAACTACAGTTCCAGTAGACTTTTTATTGTCATTTCTGGCCAATTACAGACCACATCAAGATAGCTATTTATTTTTATTTTCCTCCTCCTTTCTCCAAAACTTTCATTTTCAGAGAATGAGTTGCCTCTCTCTCTCTCTCTCTCTCTTTCTCTCTTTCTCTCTCTCTCTATCTTACCTAGCCACTTTACTCTAGCTGTTGTTCTGTGCAGACTAGAAGTCAAGAAATTCAAAGGTTTTCTGGAAGTTGAATACCTTCAAATTTTCTGATTTCTAATCTGAATTTGCCAAGTAAGCGTCTTGTACAATTCGCATTTCTTCAAGACCATTTTTCGTATTGCCTCCCCATCCATTTTTTTCATTTCTCTCCCTGTTTTGGAAGAGCATGTGGATTTCCTTTATTAATCTGTCTTTCTTCATTCTTTCTAGATGTATCATGCCTTTTCATAATCTCATCTGTAATTTTAGGGCAGACTGGGTACTTCCTTATGTGGTCTTAAAACCCAACTGCCATCTTTGTTCTTGATGCACCTAATATTTTTTGCACAATTCTTGTTCCTTTCTTTTCTAAATTTTCTAATGTCATTTTGCATGCAGATAAAAGTAAGGTTTCTGACGAACAGAGGGCTTCTTCTTTAACAACTGTATTATGGCTGCCTTAATTTGACATCTTTAGAAAAAATTTTATTGCACCGATTTCGCACTTTCGTGTATGCTCTTTTCATTTTTTTCAATTCTGATTTTAATTGTTCTTGTCCACATTTATTTTTATATTTTCACCCAAATATTTAAAGTTATCTGTTTTATTGATCTTGTCATACTTGCATCTTAGAATTCTAGTCGAGTTGATCTACGAAAGTCTTTTAAAGTGATATTTGCAGACCTGCATTTTCAGTTGTCTCCTTTACATTCTCTAAGGTTCTATTATTATGAGATCGGCAAAGGCCAATGAAATTAATGCTTCTTTCAATCTACCCAGTTGTATGTAGTTATTAACTTTTTGTTTTCCTTCCTCTATTTTCCATTCTCTTACAACTTTTTATCAGCACCAATGTAGAATCGGTGTCTTAATAAGATATTGGCTGTTTGAATTTAAATTCTTTTTTTAAATTATACAATTTTTTTTCTTATTTAACACAATTTTATTTCTTATGCATAAGTCAGACCAGTGGTCTAGTTGTGAAGTGCATACTATGAATGAATGGTCAGGGTTGATTCCTTGTCAGACCATGGAATATTTCAGTCTTCCCTTCTTGATGACGAGAAGATTCCACGTGAACAACACATGGTTCGGATTTCACCTGAAACTGTAGCCCTCCCCCCGGTACAATTACTGTAGTAGGCTACAGGCACCCAACTTGCACGAGGCCACTGAGTCATCATCATCATCATCATCATCATCATCATCATCATCATCATCATCATCATCATCATCATTATTACAATATATATCAATATAGTTCATTTACATGATATTTTCCATTAATGCTTCATTTTTAATAAACTTGTTTACATGATTATAAAATCTGCATCTGTATATGCATAGAGAAAAATTGCTAATGGGTTGTTTCATGGAGAAATGACATGGGGTTCGCAGCTATGGCAGTTTTGCCAAGGACACACACACAAAGTGAAAAAAATGTTACCCTTAAAAATGAAAAAGAGCCTTTTTTCAAAAAAGCTGGAAGGACTGCAGGAAACAGGACTATTCTTGTATCAAGTAGAACAGCTCAGAACTGGTCTAGGGTGAAGTCAAAATTACATCTAAAAACTCTTAATATTGCACTTCTGTTGTCTGCCCTAGTCAAATACCAAGATAGCTGAAAATATAGTTCTCTTAATTAAAAGCATTCACTACTCACTTGTTTCAAAAATTCTTCTAGAGCCATTTCTCCTTGTGCCACAAGTATGATGTCCTTAACAATTGATTCATTCTTTTGAAGATCAACATCCCATACCATTCCTAAATTGAGCTCAGAAAGAACCCAATTTACACGCAGTTGTTTCATCAGAAGTTTCCAGTGACGTTCCTTCAATGCATCCGATTTTAGTTCAACGATCATCATGTTGATCTATGAAGGAAGTTAGTATTAATATAATTCACACGAGTCAGTTTCACAAGTCTTCAATCAATTTCATCACACATTAAAGAAGTAATATAATTAAAATTTCAGGAGGTCCATTTGATGCAACTTTATGTGCAACAAAGAGGCATGTACACTAGAACTTGCACAAATTATGACTAAATAACAAAATGCTACTTCCCATTAATACACACACTTTTCAGATACACTTCATTCTCACAAACATAGTGGAGAAATTATGGACCCTAATACAAACTTTTGCGTCTTTATGTTAATTATTACACACAAATGCAATAAGTAGTTATTAAAAAAACAACAGGCGCACAAGACACTACGTTTACAGTGCAGAGTGTGCCTCGGTGACAGAATGTGTGTCAAACTAAAAACCTAAAAGTTCTGTCATTTTCTGTCACTAATCACGTGTGTGTGCATGTGCAGGTATCATGCAAATCATCTCCTCCTGGCCAGAAATTCACTCTGTCATTTTCACTACACCATACACAAGTTTCATACACCTAATAACTGCAAAGAACCTGCTTTTGACATTACTGAAATCTGATAAAAACTTCATTTCATACTAAACATTAATACCAGAAAGTACAATGAAAAACAATTTAACATACCTTTGTGTACCCCAATAACATCTTTCTAACATATTCATAAGAGGCATATTGGCGAAGTCTTGCAGGAAGTTCCTTCAGCTGGCTCAGCAACGTATCTAGCTGTGCTCGTATTTTGCGTGGCTGTACAGATAACCAGGGTTTCTCACGGATTTCATCAATTTGTGCCCAGATGCGAGACAATTCTGACCAAACACCTCTGAGATCCTGTAGTTCTTCGAACACCACTTGCATTCGATCTTCACTTGTGCTCACACCACCTGCATTGAAACAACCACCTTCTAAACTGGTCTACATTAAAATTTCCATCATTATGACTGACTCCTTTGTCGTCACATGATAACCGATACAGTATTAATAAGAAGTAAGTACATTTTGTGTAGAGAACAGCTAATCATAACATGTAGTTCTGAGGAAATTTCATAGGTAGGAGAGAAAACAATGATATTTGCAAAATTACACATTAATGATAATGATACACTTCTACATTCATCTAAATAGTGCAGTAACATTTCTTTACATTAAACACTGGGTCATATGAATAAAAAAAAAGAGAACATTCTTCAGAGAAGATTCTCAGCACAAAAGAATATTCTCAGAGAAAAAATTTGAAGCATATTCTCTGATGAGGGAGTTCTTTCTCAGTATTTCCACTCCTCCTTGAGAAGATTTTATTTTTGTGTGCATCTACAAATCATTAAGATGATTACAGATACTTTATAAATGTGTGTTTTCTTGTTATGTTACTGAATTTTCAACACGTGGTAAACTTTTTTGTTATTGAAGTTAGGTAAATACATTACACAAACAAAATCTTATGGTTAGATGACATTTTGATCTACTCCAAACCGTAACTCTTGTCATATTGGTTAAATAAGATGCATAACGGTCCACTTGCGCATCTAGTATGTAAGTAGTTGGCCACACGTTTCGTTACAAGGAACAAGTCACTAGTTTTGTAATAACTCACTTATTAATTTTTCTGATCTACCTAATTAATTTTAACACAAAAATATATTATTTATACTGTGAGAAAATATTATGAACTTCTGAAAATATACCTAAGTCTTCTCATACACCAGTCTGAAAACTTGGGTCTTAAGGTAACGGGGGATAATATGGCCATACAGCAGCTTTGCTGGCAATGGAAAATCAGCAATGGAAAAAATGGATGGAATGCAAAAAGCACAAAGAAAAATCAATATATTTATAGACCCATATTTCCCTGATAAAGAGAAAGCATATTCAGCAGTATCAGATGGTTTAAATTACTTGGTTACATAATTGCAGATAATTACTGTACATGGATTTGCACTTAAGTAAATAATGTAGGGTGTGCTTGTAATGAGCCCTTGGATCATTGAAATAGAAATCATGTGAAAACGAGCCAACTGCAAAGTAAGTCATTATTTAATATGAAGACACCATTCAATTTCGATTTTCGTAGTGCCAGACAGGTATTTATATGTCTTGTATTTCATGCAACGACATCATTAAATGAAGGGAGAGGGTGAAACTGTGCCAAAACATGAGTTATTCCTAATTATGTAAATCTGATAGCATGTCATAAATTAGTCCCGATTTTAATTTTCCGTGCTTAAGAATAAAATTACGTATTAAATGCAGAGAGCAAATACTGTAATGCAAAATGGACATGAAAATACTTGTTTTGTGTCTTTATGAGCATTGTAGTTCTGTTGCATAGTTTTTTTCTTTTTTTCTTTCTTTCTTTTTTTGTAGTGAATTATAAGATTATGTGGTGATAAATGTGTGTAAAATTATATAATGTATTTAGGTTTAAGTATTTAAATCTTATAAAAAATTGTAAATGAATTGTGGTCCTTTTTGTGAATTATTTTGATTAATGTAGTGTCACGTGACCCGACTCAGGACTGGGGGTATGAGCAGGAAAAGGAGGTCTGTTGTCCGTTGTGGTAAGTTCGGAGCAGTAAAGTGCCGCAAGTGTAAGACTGGATGCCAGTGTATGTGAATAAACTGTGAAGAAACAACATGAAAGTGCTTAGGTGCGAGACAATAAACCATGTGTACGAATTGCACGAAATACTAATTATCCAGATTGGATTTATTTGTGAACTTAAAGATGCATGGCCACAAAGTTAGAAGTGCTTTTAATTAAATAAGTTTCAATCTGAATTTGCATAGTGTACCTCATTTAGCGCAAGGTTGTGGTATAGACAACTGTGTATTCAATTCACTACTGTCCAAAGGCTAGCCTATATACGACTCAGTATTAGGGGCACAAATGCAACCGTTCACTACCAACCCCCTTTGCAGATGAGCCATTTGAAAAATAGGTAGTGAATGAACCCGTGTACAGTTGCAGTCTGTTATATGACAACAAAAATGCTTCAATTTTCACTTAGTTTCAAAGGTCCCAATATTCTTTCATTATTTTTGGAAAGGAATATCACCAGAAAATAATATTTTTATTGTTAAGCCCATATAAACTTCTATTTCTTCTCTCTTCAGTATTTCTTCAGGCTACATGTATCTTTTCTTGCCTTCCAAGCAACATAAGTTCTGCCACTGTTACTAAAAATAACTCTGTAAAGCTGTTATTTCAACAGAACGTACTTAGCTCTAAGTATACTACAGAGTTCATTTCAAAAAAGGAGAAAATTGTCGACTTATTAGAAGCTCTTCTAGTTTTATTCATACAAAATCTGAAAACATTATTTGTCTTTAACAACTTCCCCCTTCCTTTTGCTCATGGTGACGACATTCTCGGGTGAAATATATTCTCCTACACACTTTATTCAAGCGAAGCTGAGAATGTTCTCTGAAATTCTGAGTATAAAATATATTCTCCATTTTATTCATACAACTCATTGTTCTTAATATACAGGCTAAGGAAAAAGTGTGCAATAAGGTAACTCGATATCTTTGCAGTTAAATAGAGTACCTAGGGAATTACAAGCTTCATACCAGGAAATACTGATGTTACTAAAACAAATATTTGTTTCCATTATGCTCTTTACATTATCCTAAACAAATAATCCTGTACAACAGCACAAGATATCAAAAAACAAAGAAACCTGGTTCTTGTAGCTCCAGTGCTTCCTTAGCTTTGGCAACATTGTCTCGCTCTTCTTTAAGTCTGGCAAACTTTGTTTCATACATATGTAGTTGTTGCAGTGCATCATCAGGCCGTAAGTGTCCTTCCACAGGCTTATTACGTTCCCAGTCATTCAAAAAGTCATTGGTACGAGCCTCCACTGCCTTATCTTCCGTCACAATTTTCATCTGCAAACTTGCAACCTACAAGAAATGAAATACCATCAGCAGCTGCAGTTACAACCCTGAAGCAAAACTTAAAAAGCCATCTTTTTTCCTTTCATACAAAAGTATAGAAGGATATACAATTTATTTCAATATTATTTACATAAAAAGTCCAGGTTGGTGTGTAAACACTGACAATGCAAAGTACTGCTCATCTTGAAAGCTGTCAAGATATATAAAAAGACATATTAAACATAAGATAAAGATTAAAGCCCAAACTTTTGTTCCACCTAGTAGCAATAAGAATCTAGACACATCAAGGTGTATACAAACTTAAGATACAGTCACATGTGCTCAGTTTTCTCTGCTCTGCAGAAGATTTTAAGTTAAAAATGTCAGCAGTCACCTGATATTTTTACAAGTCTATTCACCATACAGCATTACATCTTAAGCTAACTAATGATTTGTCATCATAATCGATACTTGTTTCAATACACTTTTTGTAAAAGTGCAACAACTCAATGCTTCTGTCAATGAAAAGGTAAGAAAATAGCCAACAATTCTCAAGAAACACAAAATACTTTCTCTTTTCGTTTGTACAAGAAGTTCCACTTTGTATTCATCTTCCATTTTTCCGTAATCTACCATACATTTTATCCTGCCTGTTGGAATGACTCCTTACCCTCTCCCTTAAAACCCACATCCTTTCATTTTTCCCTCTCCTTCCCTCTTTCCTGACGAAGCAACTGCCAGTTGCGAAAGCTCGTAATTCTGTGTGTGTGTGTTTGTGTGTTTTGTTCATGTGCCTGTCTGCCGGCGCTTTCCCGCTTGGTAAGTCTTGGAATCTCTGTTTTTAATATATTTTTCCCATGTGGAAGTTTCTTTCTGTTTTATTTACATCGTCATTAATTTTAACCCAACAATTACGTTTGTTATTGTCTCTGTTGCATTTCGAAATCTTCTCTATCGTCTTACTTTCTCTTTTCGTTTGTACAAGAAGTTCCACTTTGTATTCATCTTCCATTTTTCCGTAATCTACCATACATTTTATCCTGCCTGTTGGAATGACTCCTTACCCTCTCCCTTAAAACCCACATCCTTTCATTTTTCCCTCTCCTTCCCTCTTTCCTGACGAAGCAACTGCCAGTTGCGAAAGCTCGTAATTCTGTGTGTGTGTTGGTGTGTTTTGTTCATGTGCCTGTCTGCCGGCGCTTTCCCGCTTGGTAAGTCTTGGAATCTTTGTTTTTAATATATTTTTCCCATGTGGAAGTTTCTTTCTGTTTTATTTAAAAAGTACAGTTTGTTACACAATTTAACACTCCACAGAAAACATAGTTCAAATTTTATGTGAAACAGACTAATTACTCCTGTAATATCATAGTATAATAGTTATTTACACAAACATTTTTACAACAAACATCTTCTGAAACAATTTCAAACATAATGTAATTTGCCATTCACAAAAGTCACTTTCGTATCTGCTGAGGCACGACAATGCGACAAAACCATTATGTTGGCATAAATGTCACTACTCTAACCAATGTTGTGTGCTCATACTAGAAGCCCAAGAGCTCCACTGGGGAAGAGGAAACACTCAATAAGTAGATCAATCTATGGGAGAGCAGATATCCCAAATGCCACTTAGAGATCCTTGGAGAAAAAGCTCAAAGTGACCAAGGAAAATCATCAAAAAAACTGATGTGCAGAACCAAGAGCAAGGCACAATATGAAAGCCAAGTCTCTGTAAGTCAATCTCACTCTAATAGCTCACTAGCCAGCCTACACTGCCAACACACAAGTCAATGGTTCTGCCCATACGACACTCCACGTGCAGCATCCATGATAGCTTTCCTCACTACTATGCCGCGAGACCCACACCTACTCATCTGTCACCTAATGTACATTCACTGGTGGGGATACTGAACTCTCTACAAGGACAACAATTATTTTTAGAAAAGTTGCCAAAGCTATGCTAATCATTAGTGAAATTTGAAAGGAAAACATGCATTCTCAATGAAATTTAGGAAACTCACCATACTGTTCACAACATCAATGATTTCCTAATTTTATGAGTAATGCTTTACTTCAGTGCAGTATTATACAATGGTTACCACCTCTGAGACTTTTCCTCAACCATTTGTACTGCTTATCCCACAACATTTCAGCTATCTTCTTACTATTTCATTAGCAAAGCTAACCACAAATATGCTAACACACAATTTGCTTCTTAGAATCAGTTTTATGAAATTTAAGTTTAACCATAATAATCAAAATACAGAAATTTTCTTTACCAGCATAGTGAGTTAATATACTGCCACAAAGACATACTATTCTAGATCAATACATTTCTACTATTTTAATTAAAATGAAACCAAACGTTTTAAACTTATGAGCAGTACTGTATATCACAGCTGAGGAGATTTTATTTAAGCACAAACCTGTGACTGTATTGATGAATCCTTGCGCTTTATTATTTCATTAAAAGCACTCCATTCGCCTACAATGTTGTCAACATGTAGCCAAGAACTTGGGAACTGAAATCTCTGCCTCTCCAAGATTAACTGTCCTTCACTGTACACATCCACCTGAAAGTGTGTGATACGTAATTATTCTGCATTTCTTTACAACACAAAAATTAATGATTAAATAAATAAATAATTTTTATGTACCTGTTTTTCCCAGGCCTTCATCTTTCTCTTTAGACTTTGCACGTATGTTATGAAAGTGACTGCATCAGATGTGCTTGCTGCTTCAATACTCTGTTGCTCTAGTTCACTGCGAGACTGATTTTTTTAAAAATCATTTTAATTAAAAATATATTTTTCAAAAAAATTCAGTTACTATTAACACTGTGTAAAACAATACAACAGACTGAAATGAATACTCTAAGAAGAAAAAATTAATTCATGTAAATACCTTAGAAACTTGGGAATGAAATTGAGCCATTTCATTTCCTAGCAGAGAACCAAATTTAGCAAGTGTCTCCTTGTGCCAAGAGTCATATTTGAGTGATACTTTGCTTTGTACCTTGGCATAATCAATCACAATTGGACCAAATTCCCGGCGTGTATCTGATGTGTCAAACGTAGTTCGTGATTTTCTGAAAGCAAGTTCTTTTAGTAACATCTGGCGTGTACATAATTAAATAATGGACTGTCTGATTCACAGGAGGAATCTGTTTATAACACTGTGCCCACAGGAGTACAGTAAACACAGAGGATGGCAACAAGTAAGCTTGTGGAAATGACAAACCAGATGATATTATCAATCTGAATACCAGAGAGAAATACACAGAAGAAAGCGAACGATCACATTCCTAATTACATCATTTGAGATAAGCAACTCATATTCAGTAAATAACTTATTTGTTGCCAGCTACCAAGCAATTTCTACTAGTATATTTGTTGCGATATTAACAAAACAGTGAAAGTAAAAATTACACTTCCAAATTTATGACCCAAGAAATACTCTCTTTCCCTTGCCCTGTAAATTTCTTCAAAACTTTCTCATATTTAATTAAATTTTGCCCGACTGCTGTAAGGACTATGTAACAGAGGTAACACTATAAAAGTCAGATCTTTATTGGGGATCTAGTAAAAATGATGGAGATCATTAGTTAAAAAAAACATGAATTCAGGGTTATGAATTGTGAAGATAAAAGAATTGGGATGTATGTGCTAAATATAAGAGCAATTAAAAATGCAGAAAATGATGTAACTGACACTGGTGGAAACGTGTGATGATGAAATGAGGTCCAAAATAAAAAGGCCAAAGATTTCTTGCATGATGTATTATATAAGATCACAAATTGAGTATGAGAATACACAGAGCATAAATTATTTTAAAGAAAGTCCAATAAAAATCACTTTTTAGTTGACACTTGTCACATGCACTAGAGCACTGTCACAACGGTTGTGAACTGCACAACAGCTAAGGCCCTGGTTGGTTGGTTTTGGGGGAGGAGACCAGACAGCGAGGTCATCGGTCTCATCGGATTAGGAAAGGAAAGGGAAGGAAGTCAGTCGTGCCCTTTCAAAGGAACCATCCCGACATTTGCCTGGAGCGATTTAGGGAAATCACGGAAAACCTGAATCTGGATGGGTCCTCCCGAATGCGAGTCCAATGTACTAGCCGCTGCAGCTAAGTCCTTGGTCAACCAGCTGTTACCATAATGTATGACTTCCCAATGAGGTCAACACCGAGTGAACAGACTTTTAGCAGGACTCAGCATCCCATTTGCTAAATTATATTTGTGTCATACGGATCATCTGCTGACGTGTAGGTGTCCCACAAGCGAACCAATGTTTTGTGACGGCACATTGTCAGAATCAGATGCTTCATTCGTGACATTCACAGCTCTCAGAGGAATTCTGTTTCAAAGCTTAACGTGTCAGTTAAAAAGTCATTTTAATCAGACTATACTGGTGACACAGTGAGATATTATATGTGAAATCCCTTTGTATTCACTCAAACACCAAGTTAAAACATAGTCGGCACATTAAATGGGGGACTCAAAAGATCGCAACACCACACAAAAGGCAACAGAATATTCAGCCTATTGCACTTTGTCACAGAAGAGAGTTACACCTGACAAAGTAACAAAGAACTCATGAGGCAGATGTTTTTGTAATGTATTGGAAACTACAGCACAGAGCATGGACATAAATGCAAATAATTATTTGTGCAATGAACTGGCAGGAAGTGATGGATAGAGGGTGAGAAAGGTCTGACACAGAGACTAACTTATCATTTTGCTTTGTGAGCGAATAAAGTAACTTTTCTTCTTCTTCTTCTTCTTCTTCTTCATAGCATTTTTCCCACGCTAAGCAGGGTCTGCTCGTTGACACATCTGCCTCCATTTGGGTCTGTTAAGGGCATCTTCGTAGGTGGAATTGATTAATTCCGTATCCTTCTATATACCGTCCATCTATTGGATCTTGGGTCTTCCACAACGTCATCGGTCATTTATGTCTAGGTGCATAGCTGTTTTTTGACACCGAGTCTGCTTTAGTAAGCATTACATGTCTGTATCATCTGAACCTGCATTCCCGTAGTTTGTCCGAGATTGGTGTAAACCCAAGTCTCAGTCTAACATTGACGTTTGTTGCATAGTCAAATCAGGTAAGCCCAAGGGACCATAAGAGCATATGCATTTCCATCATCTGGAGAGCACGCTCATGCTTCATTGTCATTGGCTGACACTGACCCATAAAGTACAATTGGAAATACTACTGTCTCATAAAGCTTTGACTAAAGGCATATGGCAATCACACAGCATGCTAGTCACCTGGTGCCATTTCATCCAGCAGGTGTTAACAAGGCAACAGACATCAAGTAAACTTTCGCCATCCACTACATATGAGTCAGCAAAGATATTTGAATTGCTCCAATTTCTGCAGGTCTTCTCCACTGACTTTGTCCCATCAGTTTCAATAAAACACTCCATGTATTCTGTCTTCTTGATATTCAGTCGGAGGTCAAATTTACCAAGTCGTTGATTCCATTTGTTGACTTACCAAGTAACTCGTAACCATGATAAGTTACTTGATAAGGCAATTATCTTTTAATGGTTATAAATACCAATTTTGTACATAAAGAAAAGTGTTGCAAGTAAGTTTCATTATAGTGGCCTTATACTGACACCTTATCAATTTGAGGCATTAATTACCACAAGGACCTCAGGACAGTAGGCAAAGAAGGAGAGGAACAAACTACATTGTAGACATTGACAGTAGAATCCAAAACACAAGAAAACAACTAATTCATTGTTACCTATAGCTTCCTAATATCTTAATGTTTGCCCAGCAGAGACATTTGTACTTTGCACCTGCTGCAGCTACACACCTATCTCCAGAAGATGGGTTCCATCTTTGCATCCTTTTTCCTCCTCCAACTCAGACCTCAACTAACTACAAAAGAGGCTACTAATTGATTGAGTAAATATAAACTCTGTTCCACTGTGAGTTGTCAAACATGTTGACATGCCTTGCTCAAATCCTTAGCAGATTTCATAAGAAGAAGACTAAGATGGCAATATACTCACTTTATATCGTGTAGACACTTCATCCAAAGATCAATATTTTCTCCGAGCTTCCCATAGAGATTATCTGACTGAAGGTCCCACAATGACTGGAAGCAAAGCCACTCTCCAACATACTTTTGTACCTATTAGCAGAAAAACATATTTCAGCATGATATGTACTGTCACTGAACATGAGTAAAAAGAATTACTAAAAAAGTTTAAAAAACAGTTGTGAAAGTAGCTCTTACACAAGAAGACAGAACACTCATTTGCAACCCCATGCATATTTAATCGTATTTACGATTCTATCTCGGATTTTCAGTTCTATAGAAAGATACTCTTCAGAGGTCACTTACCTCCTTAATCTTGTTTTCAATAGCATCATATGCTGACTCAAGTACATTACAACCCTGGGGTAATTTTGTGAGAAGGTTGCGATATGTTGGTGAAGATGGGCGGTCAAGAGCGACTTGATACCTGGAGCTTTGTAATCTTGTCTGTGAAGTCACTATAGCTTGCCATGCAAACAACTGTTGCATTATTTGAAAACGAGCTTCTTCTATACTCGGATACAGATACATGATCTGATTTGTGATTCTCACTTCATGCACCATTACTTGAATCTGAAATGCAAATACCATATTAATATTCTGAAATCTGCAAACACAGAGGAGTTGTTACATCTTCTGTTTTAACATATACAGCGACATAGCTACAGCTGCACATTACCAAAATATAAACCATACTGCACAACCTTTGAAGGCACTTCTATTTATATGAATTTATAAAACTTCAAAGTTTAACTGACGTTTTCATTTAAGTATTTTACTTTTACAAACAAACATTTAATGTTTTCTCCATCACTGTCAAATCCATCTCATCTTTAAGGGTATGGGATACATATATATGGTGTAAAAAATGAAAATTTTTATGATTTTATTAAGTTCTATAGTCTTTCCTGATTGATATATACATTAAAGGGTTCCAAATGAAAAATGTCAAATTTTAAAGTTATGGTCTTGTATGCCGCCATGCCCCCTTTATTTCTGTTAAAGAAACCAGTATTATTCCGAAAAGAATTGTGAACTTTGTTTCCAGCAACTATACGTATGATTCATTGTATATGCTGGTAACAGTGCAGGTTGCTAGTGTCTGTAAATGATTATCTTTGCTAGTATTTGCTTTTGTTTCGCTGAAGCAGTTTGTTCTATGTGTTACTGAATGTTTGTTGACCAAGTGCTACATATATTTCTGGAAGTACATATCCTTTAGTGTGCAATAAATACAAACTATGCCACGCATCAAGAAATTCAATAAAAGGAAATTCGTGGTAACCAGTTCACAAACAAAGCAAGCCACAATGTTTAAAGTAACTTATGTATCAGTTCTTCAGGGAAGAAACTCCCACATGGCACGCCTCCTGGTGATTCAAATATTTGTGTTAACAATGACGCTGTTATCTTCTTTGTTTACATTTAGCCAATTCCTTTATCACTGTGATGGTGTAGGTTGTCTGGAAATGACTGAACAACAAAGTAGCAGGAAGGGTTTAGCGTCAAATTTAGTTGTTCTGTGTAGATCCTGCAATAAATCTACCTCAAAAATGACTTCGAACATTGTGCATAATTCATATGATGTGAATCTGAAGTTAGTGTTTGCAATGCATGCAATACGAAAAGAAAAAAGGCTACTCAAAAGTTTTGTGGTTTGATGTACCCCCCCTCCTCCTCCTAGTTGTTTCAGCAAGTACATAATACATTTAGGTGCCTTGATGGTTTTGTCTAAAGCATCTACAAAACGTGCAGTAGAAAAACCTGTAAATATTAGTGGAACAACGAACATAGTTGTTGCACTTGATGGGACATGGTAACGTCAAGGATATCGTTCCTTGAATGGTGTTGTAAGTGCTACTTCTCTGGAGAATGCAAAAGTTGTTGATGTTAAGTGCTTATATAAGTACTGCCACACATGTCATGGTAACACTGAAGAACATTTGAGTTCTAAGAATTATGATTGTTACACTGGAGGTATGGAGTGTGATGGATCTCTAAAAACATTTCAGAGGTTGGTGAGCTTTTATAATGTCAGATATATGAAGTACCTAGGCAATGGTGACTCTAAAGCTTTCAATAAAATTAATGAGTTCAATGTTTATGGTGATACCTTGGTAACAAAACTGGACTGTTGTGGACATGTGCAAAAGAGGACGGGTGCTAGACTGAGGAAGCTACAAAGAGAAATGAAAGGAAAGTTGCTATCTGATGGAAAATCTCTGTCTGGCCAAGGCAGATTGACAGAAACTGAAATAGACCTTCTACAGAGTTATTATGGACTGGCCATTAGATGAACTGCACCCCTGAATGTTGTTACACCAATGAGAAAAGCTGTATGGGCCACCTACTTTCCTAAGTTGTCCACAGATGACCACCCTGTTCACGGACTTTGCCCTGAAGGAGCAGATTCTTGGTGTGGTTACCAGAAACCAAAAGAAAGTGGTCAAATAGACCCTCATAAGCATTCTCTTCCAAATCCTGTTATGAATTAAATAAAACCAATTTTCAGATACCTGAATGACCTTGTTCTGCTTAGTAAATGTCTTCATGGGGCACTCAGAATACAAATGAAAGTTTCAACCATTGCATACTAGAAAGATTACCCAAGAATGTTTTCATAGGACTAAATACATTAAAAGTTGGTGTACTAGATGCAGGGATATGTTTCGAAGGAGTAATAGGAAGGTTGGAAATCCTGAGAAATTTTGTCATAAACTGGGGCTCTAATATGGAAGATCAACTGCTTGCGCATGGCAGACAATGGGTCGTGAAGCTGAAAGATTCGCTCTTCAAGTTACCAAAGAAGCAAGAAGTGCGAAAAGGAATGGCAAGATGAAGCTTGAAGATGAAAAATATGCTTCAGGAATGTTCTGAGGCACAGTTTAATTGGACTCTTATCTTCATTCGCAATTTCCTGCAAGTTTTATTTTTCAGAATTCAGGAACAAATATTTCCTCAAGTTTATTAAGCATTGCTCTAATTTTTTCTGTAACTTGCAATAGTACATACTTAAGTATTAGACCTAAGCTTTATTTCAGGATCAACTAAATTCCAGAAAAAATACATTTTTATTAGGAAAAAATTATAAAAATTAAAGTGTAAGATATTTTTTATCCTTGTAATATACATGATAAGTGGAATTAAATAGGTCTAGTACCTCAGCCATCATGTCACGCATATCTGGTAAAAAATTCTCTCCCCTTCAAATGTATAACATTGGATTAAATGGCACCTCAATTTGAGGAAGCATTTTGGAAAAAAATTCATCAATTACCTTGTAATTTTTTTTAATAAACCTAAACAGGTTCAAAAATATTCAAAATACTTCTAATTTGTTTAGAAAGTGTGGCTCTGAGCACTATGGGACTCAACTGCTGTGGTCATCAGTCCCCTAGAACTTAGAACTACTTAAACCTAACTAACCTAAGGACATCACACACATCCATGCCCGAGGCAGGATTCGAACCTGCGACCGTAGCAGTCGCACGGTTCCGGACTGCGCGCCTAGAACCGCGAGACCACCGCGGCCGGCTAGAAAGTGTGCTGCATTACCCGATATCAACAAAATATCTGTAAAACATATAAACAGTGCCTGAAAGAAATAGGTTTTGATTTTTACATAATATTGAGCCAGAAACGTATCCGGTATCCTTAAGAAACAGCACAGCTTTATGCACACTTTATCAAATTTTCTTCTAAAAAGAGCACTGCTATTTTCATAGCAATACAAAATATTCTCCCTGTTGCTCTGTTCAAATAATTTAACTTTGTATTCTGATGCAAAGGAAACTACTTTTGTCAGTAAATGGTATGCTGTACGGCTTACAAAACTCATTACAAGTTTCAGACACAGGCTTCAGCAAGTAGGTTACTGGTCTACTCAATATGAATCCTTGAAAGTTATTTCAATTAATTACAATTGACATTTATGCATTTCAGGTGAAATGCAAAATCTCTAACATAGGCTAAGAAAAATGTTAAAACGCACAAACACAATGGAATAGAGAATTTGTTGTTATAGATGAACAGCTTTAATTAGTGTACTGACACACAGAAAATGTTATGAAAATGTATAAAATTGGCAGTTTACTGTAGTTAGTATTGTGGTGTAACAACTCACTTCAAGGATAAAGACCTGTTGACCAATGGCTAAATCACAAACAAATGGTGATTATGACCACTGGAAGTCGTTTTTGTGTTACTAGAAGTCTGTTTCAACTCAGAGGGAGAGGGGGAGGGGAGGGGAGGGGAGGGAGAGCGCAGCGGAGATATGGGGAAGGGAAGGGGAGGGGGAGCGCAGCGGAGATATGGGGAAGGGGAGGGGAGGGGGAGCGCAGCGGAGATATGGGGAAGGGGAGATAGAGGGAGGAAGGGGAGATAGAGGGACACCATATATATGCCAGACAGGGCGACGACAGCAGTCTTTCTGTGAGTTACAGCACTTGCTGGTTCACCAGTTTACTAGATACCACCACTATTGTCCCGCCTAGGAAATGTGCTGGAAGCATGGAAGAGGAGATCATGTTGTCTGCATTGCCAAAATAAATGACTTCTTTTACTTAGTATGACAGTTCTGTATTGAGAGGTACAATTTGGACAGACAAGCATCATCGGAGAGGAAGTTTTGTAAATGAATAATATATGGAGTGATACAGTGCTGTATTGGAAAGCAACACACACACACACACACACACACACACACACACACACTTAAAGAAGAATTCAATATCATCTGGCAGAACTTCATTTCTTAAACTATATTTAAGCTAGCACAGAATTTGCAGCCAACACGGCATCTGAAGAAACACGATGAAAGTGATGGTTAATTCTGGTGGTGTACTGCAATAAATATAAGCCTGAGGAAATTAGCAATGGCAAACAAAAACGTGTTCCACAAACTGTATACCGAACATAACGCAGAACATTTCACTACCTGTGGATCTCCTCCAGGCTTGTGTGTAGGCTGTGCTGGGGCATCTGTATCCATGCTGTGGTCAATCTCCTTCTTTTTACCATTTAGTGCATTGGTCCAAGCTTGTATCCCAGCCTGCAATCGAGCTGCCAAGTTCTTCTCTACCTAAAATTAAAGAAAGAAAAGCTACATCAAAAATGCACCTAATTACACTTTCATGAAAACTAATGATATCTTACAAAAAATTACTAATTAGCTCCAGTGTAATTACTTCTTTAGCCCACACGAAGAGATACACAATACTTTTCCTTTCCACTAGCTACAACTGTTCCAGGTATCAACCTCTTAACACACTCAAGAACCAAAGTATCACAGTAGGTCAGAGCACCATGTAAACATTTCCGCACATGATAACATACAACTTTTAACACAAATGTTGAACAATTGGAACTACGTGTTAACCAACATTTTTGTCCTCCTGCAGTAACCAACATTTTTGTCCTCCTGCAGTAACCAACATTTTTGTCCTCCTGCAGTAACCAACATTTTTGTCCTCCTGCAGTAACCAACATTTTTGTCCTCCTGCAGTAACCAACATTTTTGTCCTCCTGCAGTAACCAACATTTTTGTCCTCCTGCAGTAACCAACATTTTTGTCCTCCTGCAGTAACCAACATTTTTGTCCTCCTGCAGTAACCAACATTTTTGTCCTCCTGCAGTAACCAACATTTTTGTCCTCCTGCAGTAACCAACATTTTTGTCCTCCTGCAGTAACCAACATTTTTGTCCTCCTGCAGTAACCAACATTTTTGTCCTCCTGCAGTAACCAACATTTTTGTCCTCCTGCAGTAACCAACATTTTTGTCCTCCTGCAGTAACCAACATTTTTGTCCTCCTGCAGTAACCAACATTTTTGTCCTCCTGCAGTAACCAACATTTTTGTCCTCCTGCATACTGATGGCAAAAGCCACTTTGTTTTCTTTTCATTGTCTTCCTCCCTTCCATTATTGGTTCTAACAGGCTTCCTAATTAATTCCTAAACAGTCTTGCTTACATCTCTCTTCTCTTCTGCAGATAAAAAAACCACTGACACCCAAAGCTGCCGTTTATGTCACCTTTTGTGTATCTGCACCTGCTATTTCACAGTAAGTATTATATTTCCTTTTTTTATATGGTTTTAGTTTTATTTTGGATATTATCTTCCTTACAGATGTTACAACAAATGTAAAAGGCCATAATCATGGTTGTGCTTTTTTTCCAAAACACTGGGTACCCTTGGGAGTTCCAAGTTATGTTCAGCCTGAGAACCAAGACAAAAATTAGTGGCAAATGAGAGAATTCTATTGAATAATACAGAAAATGACAAAGTGTCTTTTCAACTGTGTAACAAAAGGTACCTTCTGCTTCAAAATTATTTATTATCAGCATATATCAAGAAACTTCAACTTGACAACCCAAAGTAGTCCTTTAAGTCAACAAGCATTCTTAATTATACGCAATCATCAACAAGTATGTCTTAATTTTCATCTAGTCATCATGGAACATCTGTTTCATTAATAAACAATCTGAATGAGTGGCCAACTTAGTCTAATTTATTACTATATAATATCTTGCACTGTTTACATTGTTGTTGTTGTGGTCTTCAGCCCTGAGACTGGTTTGATGCAGCTCTCCATGCTACTCTATCCTGTGCAAGCGTCATCATCTCCCAATACCTACTGCAACCTACATCCTTCTGAATCTGCTTGGTGTATTCATCTCTTGGTCTCCCTCTACGATTGTTACCCTCTACGCTGCCCTCCAATACTAATTTGGTGATCCCTTGATGCCTGAGAACATGTCCTACCAACCGATCCCTTCTTCTGGTCAAGTTGTGCCACAAACTTCTCTTCTCCCCAATCCTATTCAATACTTCCTCATTAGTTATGTGATCTACCCATCTAATCTTCAGCATTCTTCTGTAGCATCACATTTCGAAAGCTTCTATTCCCTTCTTGTCCAAACTATTTTTCGTGCACGTTTCACTTCCATACATGGCTACACTCCATACAAATACTTTCAGAAACGACTTCCTGACACTTACATCTACACTTTATGTTAACGAATTTCTCTTCTTCAGAAACGCTTTCCTTGCCTTTGCCAGTCTACATTTTATATCCTCTCTACTTCGACCACTGTCAGTTACTCTGCTCCCCAAATAGCAAAACTCCTTTACTACTTTAAGTGTCTGATTTCCTAATCTAATTCCTCGGCATCACCCGATTTAATTTGACTACATTCCATTATCCTCGTTTTGCTTTTGTTGATGTTCATCTTATATACGCCTCTCAAGACACTGTCCATTCCATTCAACTGCTCTTCTAAGTTCGTTGCTGTCTCTGACAGAATTGCAATGTCATCGGCGAACCTCAAAGTTTTTATTTCTTCTCCATGAATTTTAATACCTACTCTGAATTTTTCTTTTGTTCGCTTTACTGCTTGCTCAATATACAGATTGAATAACATCGCGGAGAGGCTACAACCCTGTCTCACTCCCTTCCCAACCACTGCTTCCCTTTCATGCACCTCAATTCTTATAAATAACTGCCATCTGGCTTCTGTACAAATTGTAAATAGCCTTTTGCTCCCTGTATTTTACCCCTGCCACCTTCAGAATTTGAAAGAGAGTATTACAATCAACATTGTCAAAAGCTTTCTCTAAGTCTACAAATGCTAGAAACGTAGGTTTGCCTTTCCTTAATACATTTTTTAAGATAATGTCGTAGGGTCAGTATTGCCTCACGTGTTCCTACATTTCTACGGAATCCAAACTGATCTTCCCCGAAGTCGGCTTCTACTAGTTTTTCCATTCGTCTGTAAAGAATTCGTTTTAATATTTTGCAGCTGTGACTTATTAAACTGAAAGTTCAGTAATTTTCACATCTGTCAACACCTGCTTTCTTTGGGATTGGAATTATTATATTCTTCTTGAAGCCTGAGGGTATTTCGCCTGTCTCATACATCTTGCTCACCAGATGGTAGAGTTTTGTCAGGACTGGCTCTCCCAAGGCAGTCAGTGGTTCCAATAGAATGTTGTCTACTCCGGGGGCCTTGTTTCAACTCAGGTCTTTTAGTGCTCTGTCAAACTCTTCACGCAGTATCGTATCTCCCATTTCATCTTCATCCTTTTCCATTTCCATAATATTGTCCTCAAGTACATCGCCCTTGTATAGACCCTCAATATACTCCTTCCACCTTTCTGCTTTCCCTTCTTTGCTTAGAACTGGGTTTCCATTTGAGCTCTTGATATTCATACAAGTGGCTCTCTTTTCTCCAAAGGTCTCTCTAATTTTCCTGTAGGCAGTATCTATCTCACCCCTAGTGAGATAAGCCTCAACATCCTTAACATTTGTCCTCTAGCCATCCCTACTTAGCCATTTTGCACTTCCTGTCGATCTTATTTTTGAGTCGTTTGTATTCCTTTTTGCCTGCTTCATTTATTGCATGTTTATATTTTCTCCTTTCATCAATTAAATTCAATATTTCTTCTGTTACCCAAGGATTTCTACTAGCCCTCGTCTTTTTACCTACTTGATCCTCTGCTGCCTTCGCTACTTCAACCCTCCAAGCTACCCATTCTTCTTCTACTGTATTTCTTTCCCCCATTCCTGACAATTGTTACCTTATGCTCTCCCTGAAACTCTATACAACCTCTGGTTCTTTCAGTTTATCCAGGTCCCATCTCCTTAAATTCCCACCTTTTTGCAGTTTCTTCAGTTTTAATCTACAGGTCATAACCAATAGATTGTGGTCAGAGTCCACATCTGCCTCTAGAAATGTCTTACAATTTAAAACCTGGTTCCTAAATCTCTGCCGTACCATTATATAATCTATCTGATACCTTTTAGTATCTCCAGGGTTTTTCCATGTATACATCCTTCTTTCATGATTCTTAAACCAAGTGTTAGCTATGATTAAGTTGTGCTCTGTGCAAAATTCTACTAAGCGGCTTCCTCTTTCATTTCTTAGCCCCAATCCTTATCCACCTACTACATTTCCTTCTCTCCCTTTTCCTACACTCGAATTCCAGTCACCCATGACTATTAAATTTTCATCTCTCTTCACTATCTGAATAATTTCTTTTATTTCATCATACATTTCTTCATCATCTGCAGAGCTAGTTGGCATATAAACTTGTACTACTGTAGTAGGTGGGGGCTTTGTATCTATCTTGGCCACAATAATGCGTTCACTATGCTGTTTGTAGTAGCTTACCCGCATTCCTATTTTCCTATTCATTTTTAACCTACTCCTGCATTACCCCTATTTGATTTTGTGTTTATAACCCTGTAATCACCTGACCAAAAGTCTTGTTCCTCCTGCCACCGAACTTCACTAATTCCCACTATATCTAACTTTAACCTATCCATTTCCCCTTTTTAAGTTTTCTAACCTACCTGCCTGATTAAGGGATCTGACATTCCACGCTCCGATCCATAGAACACCAGTTTTCTTTCTCCTGATAACGACATCCTCTCGAGTAGTTCCCACCCGGAGATCCGAATGGGGGACTGTTTTACCTCTGGAATATTTTACCCAAGAGGACACCATCATCATTTAATCATACAGTAAAGCTGCATGCCCTCGGGAAAAATTACAGTCGTAGTTTCCCCTTGCTTTCAGCCATTCACAGTACCAGCACAGTAAGGCCGTTTTGGTAATTGTTACAAGGCCAGATCAGTCAATCATCCAGACTGTTGCCCTTGCAACTACTGAAAAGGCTGCTGCCCCTTTTCAGGAACCACACGTGTGTCTGGCCTCTCAACAGATACCCCTCCGTTGTGGTTGCACCTACGGTACGGCTATCTGTATCACAGAGACACGCAAGCCTTCCCACCAACAGCAAGGTCCATGGTTCATGGGAGGGGAGGGGGGGGGGGCTGTTTACATATTTGCTTAAAAAGTGGAAAAAAATCATTAAGCACTACACAGTACATGTTATGTTTCATGCTTTCAGCACTTAACAAAAGGTTTGAATGCTTTTCAGCACTTATGCCCAATTATGAAACCACAACTTTAGATACACTACTCTGACAGTCCTTACCACTGATTCATCTTATTTGAGCAGATTGTTGATTCTTTGACTAAATATAAAACGATGTTTAAAAAATAAAGTACAGTAGACAGAAAGATCTTGAATACAAAATAATGTAATATCTGAAGACTGAACTAACCTCTTCGTCCAACCTGTTGACCCAAATATGAAGGTTGGAGTATTGGCGTAAACTGAGATCATCAACAGCATGTTGTATCTTTCCAAGAATGTCTGCAAAGGTATTAGCCGAATATGGACAAGTTTCAAGGGAACGGACATCCACATCCAGCTGTTCCTCAACGAACAGCAGATCTTCTACTTTTTCTTGGAAACTAACCACAACTTCTGCTAAGCGCTGTACATATGGATCCAGCTTGTAACTATCCCAGACTAATCCAATACCCTACAATACAATCAGTCCACACATTAGAATAAACTTATAACAATTTCATTTTGCATCTACAATAAGAAAAAAAAGAAAGAAAAACCCAGTTCTCACCTCTGCAATCAGTGACTGAACTTCTTTCCTCATACCTGCAACCAAAGGTATAATGCTGGCTTTGTCTTCAATCTGAAACAACCCACAGTATGCTTTATACACTTCAACACAATTAAATGTGACAAAGAAATTAGCATCACTGAAAATCTACAAAGAACAAATACCTCAGTTCCAAAATTTTCCTACATAATGATTCAAATTATAAACAAATGAAATTAAGGAAAACTGCAGAAATGTTTCTGTGCAGAAACAGTTACAAATTAAATTTACATTCAGATTCTCAAACAAAGTGAGAGTACAGCTTCAGCTTACTACATAAAAACACATATTACAACCAACGAAAAGATAAAAATACCTAAAAACATGCCTCAAATACAAAGCAGCTAAACACTTGTTTTTGTAAGCACGTGACATTTCTAAGTCTTTCAAAAAAATTGATCTTAACATCAACTTCAAACACTGAAGACAGAAACTGAAGCTAAATACATATAATACAGCAATTCGTTACAGATTCACCAATGTCAAGATATGTGAACAAGTTTAAAATAAGGAAAACAAAATAATTTATTCTGACCGAAGCGTAAAAAATATAAAATAAAATAAAAAGAAAAGAAAAGAAAAAAATCATAACAGAAGTATTATATTTGGACTGGTCACAATTTCTGCATTCAGTGATCATAATAATTTTGTCTAGACCTGCAAACACTATAAGCATTACATTCTTAAAAAATACCTGCTACAAACCACAGATAAACAAGTTATCGCTAAACCAACAATTGCTGGAAGTTTATTTCATTATTTCCAATGGCAGTAACCAACTGACTAATTATTGGCAGGGAATTACCTAAGCAGTTGCTGAATGTAATAGCATTTCTATAAAGGATACCAAATATTTTAACCACTGCAGCATAAGTAAAGTTCCTGCATGTCTAAAGAAAGCAATATGCAATACCAAGCATTCCTGTTGTTACAAAAACATGACTTTCCACTTGTTACAATTTGAAAATTCCAGGATGAAAACAAAAGTGCAGAGAAGCAACCATTCACTTGTTGCTGACATTTGTGGTGAATAGAAACATTTAACAGTAGATTGTCATTACTAACTTTAAAGTTACTGCTCTTTTTTAGAAGACACACACACACACACACACACACACACACACACACACACACACACACACACACACACACACACACACACACACAGAGAGAGAGAGAGAGAGAGAGAGAGAGAGAGAGAGAGAGAGAGAGAGAGAGAGAGAGAAAGTAATTCAAAAGCTTATAACAACTCTGTGCTGTTTTATTAGTTTATGAATCTGTTATTTATCAGCAAATTGGTTGCCTTCCTTCATTTATGTGCTTTTCACAAAATGCAACAAACTGGGCATAGAAAAGTGACAAAGCTGCTTTGTCTGCATGGTAGTC
Organism: Schistocerca gregaria; assembly: GCF_023897955.1. Classification (NCBI taxonomy): domain Eukaryota; kingdom Metazoa; phylum Arthropoda; class Insecta; order Orthoptera; family Acrididae; genus Schistocerca; species Schistocerca gregaria. The sequence continues at coordinate 874,675,056 of NC_064922.1, forward strand.
CAATGGCTTAGAAGACATTTGTACAATCAAAAATTATGCAACACATTGATTACCATAAATATCAATCTTATCATTGTTTCATGCTTCATTGCTAAGTAGAATCAAAGGTAAGTAATTAATTTGAAAACACAAACTCAATATCTATACAGCCAATGAATTAATGTAGCTTTGCTGAAGACAATTTGCAAAAGCACATTAACTGTTAGTAATGTTGCAAGCATACAATTTAAAAAGGTCACTGTCCAAAAGATTGAGGGAAAGGAAAATTTCTTTGTTGTAAAAAGACTACCATTATACATTTATTGGGAGTGCCTAACCTCAGCGCTGCTGCTTAATCAGGCATCAGGTAGACACACGAGGCAGAATATGGGGTAGGGCAGAGTCAGCCACTCAAACATTCCATTCACATAACTCTGCATGTACAACTGCCATACCCGCCAAAAACTGCCTCCATGCCCTCCCCACCACCACATAAGTTAGTTCTTCATATCAATCATGAAGAAAGATTAGGTCGAAGATCTCATAAAACATCCATCCTGTACCACCTCTTGCAATCCAATCCCAAAAGAATTTTATGAATGTCATTCTGGGGTAGTCATTTTTAAAATACGTCATATGCAGCAACAACATTACCAAATCATTAACAACTTTATCAACAGACTTTGACACTGAAAAAAAAGGTATAAACTGTTTTGAGCGAAGTACAACTTACCATATTTTATATACTTAGCGTAAAAAATTTCTCTAGTAACATACAATGGGTTTATGGCAACTGTTAACATAATTGATCTCTTCATCAGAATGATTATAATAAACTACAGCACCCAAAATAGAAAAAAAAAATTGTACTACCACTATTAGGTGAGGCACCCTGACACATACATCATTAGAGCTGTGAAATGCAATGTTCCAATAAACAGTACCTTCAGCCTCCAACATCACAATGGTTTGCTAAGTATAAATGTGGATATAGACACCTTGAGGTGTTGCGTATTCTGCTGGATACCAGTGCTGTCCATGCACAATATTTCAATAACGTGGGTAGTTACCTTCATCACGTGCTACCTGAGACTGCGAATAGAGTGGAATAGGCTCAGTATTTATACCTACAGCCTCCTCTTTCTCTCCCCACGGCCATTTACACACCTAGAACCTAAGTGGCAAGTGTTTTAATGACACCACTTTGAAAGGTACTCAGCAGGAGCTTCAATTTTACAACAACTCCCAGAAACGTGCATATTTTCAGTTTCATCAGTACAGTGGACCAACTAGCCAAAACACTTCCATCAAATGTGGCAGAAGAAATTCGCTGGGAGACCTGCGGGGTACTCGTTAAGACAATGCATCCCAAATCGAACATCAAGTGATGAGAGGCTTTGCAAGCTTACAAAGGGAAGTGCAATCATTTTGTAGCAGGCTGATTATTATTAGGAAGTGTGTCAACTTCTGGAGGACCCTGTATAGGAGCCTTTGGAATGTGACCTTACAAAAGGACAAGACCATCAGGGATCTCTTTAAGAAAATGGATATGCCTACAACCCATGAAACAACTATGATAGAGTGTCGGTTTCACCTAGACTAAATAAGCTGCCAAAAGTAGACAAAGAGAGCACGCCACTATGTCCAACTGTCAGCAACAATGGTGCATCAATGTATCTGACAACAAAGTTCTGGAAGAAACTTTTTTCCCCCCGTATGTGAATAGTGTATTCATCACATCCACAACACTGAGGATTTTTTGTAATGTCTCAAGCAACTACATATCACAGAATGTGACATAATGGTCAGTTTTGGTGTGATGATGAGAATTGGTTTGTGGGGTGCTCAACAGCACGGCCATCACACCCGTACGATGTCCCAATTTTTACAAAGTCCATTTTCTTTTCACAATCCAATCTCATCACTCTCACAAATGATGGTGATGAAATGATGAGGACAACACAAACATCCAGTCCCTGGGCAGAGAAAATCCCCAACCCAGCCCGCAATCTTATCTGGGACCCCGTGATTCAGAGGCAGCAACACTATCCCAAAGACCACGAGCTGCGGACTGTTTTGATGTCGTATCCCTGTTTAGCAAGGTGCCACTGAGAGACCCACTGAAACTGACTGCGGAGATATTTGACAATACTCTGTTGGACCTATTCAGGCATATACTGACATCAGTTTATTGCACATACGGGGGTCAATCTTACAAGCAGAAAGGAGGTGCACCATGGGCAGCCATCGGTTGTGGCACACCTGACGTGTGGGGAATCTATTTCTGTCAAAACCAGCATGATTCTCAAGAAGAAGAATATGAAGTGTGTGTTCCATCCACCTACAAAAACAAGAAGACTACTGGGAAATGTTAAATATGACCTGGTATTACAGGGACCAATAATTTGTAACATACCTTGTCAATGTGGCATGTCGTACGTCGGCCAAACAACTAGGACAGCAAACATCTGAAGCAAAGAACATCATAGGCACACCTAACTAAGAGGCAACTAAATCAGCCATTTCCAAGTTTGGAATTCAATCTTTCCAAGAATTATGACAGCACAATGGTTCTGGCAAAGATCTGCAGATACTGGGTAGTGTTATAAGAGAAAGGTGACAGAAAACTTCATGAATTGTGAAATTGGGTACCTATTCAGTAGAGCCTCGAATGCTGCACTGAAACCGCTGAAAATGTAACAGGGTAGCAGCATAACTCCACAGAAGAAGAACAGAGTTTAGACATGGGGAATGAACCCAGACAGAGCACCAGGCACACTGGACCGAAGATTGGACATCACAGGATGCTTATAGTGGGAGTTGATCACAGGGTAAATTCTGGAACTGCACTGAACTGAAAACTGAACATGAGTGCTCAGCCAGGCACACTGTACAGAAGATTTAACACCCAAGGATACCTCTCCAGTGGGAATGGACTGGAGATGGAATGCCTGGAGCTGGCCATTGAAGGTGAAGATCATAGGTATAAATACTTGGCCCATTCCACTCAATGAGCAGTCTCATGTAGTACTTGATGAAGATAACAAATGACACTCCCAAAATATTGTTCAAGAACAAGGCTAATATACGGAAGAATACCCCACACCTCAAAATGTCAACCAATTACTGGGAAACAAAGAATTACAATGTAGACATGGACTGCCATTTGTTGACTGCCTGCTGATAGTATCCTACCCATGACTCTGGTTCAGAGGTCACAGCAAGAGTCTGCCGGAAGTAACTAGGGCAATTCAAGTCGTCCTTGATCTGGAGTGATTCCTAATGAAAAGCTTCAGCTTTTTTTATGAAAGAACACAGCTGTCAGTTATTGCTATTCTGCATTTCTGTTTACATTGTCTAGTATGTACAATGACAATTAAAATAAGTGACTCTTTGGATCCACTCTTCACTGCTGAGAGTAGTAGTGTCCTCACTTAAATTGTGTGTTACGTAACATCCATACACTGTGAAACTTCCTGGCAGATTAAAATTGTTTTAATCTGTCAGGAAGCTTCATATCAGTGCACACACTGCTGCAGAGTGAAAATCTCATTCTGGAAACATCCCCCAGCCTGTGGCTAAGCCATGTCTCCGCAGTATCCTTTCTTTCAGGAGTGCTAGTTCTGCATGGTTCGCAGGAGAGCTTCTGTAAAGTTTGGAAGGTAGGAGACGAGGTACTGGCAGAAGTAAAGCTGTGCGTACCGAGCGTGAGTCGTGCTTCGGTAGCTCAGTTGGTAGAGCACTTTACCGCGAAAGTAAAGGTCCCGAATTCGTGTCTCGGTCAGGCACACAGTTTTAATCTGCCAGGAAGTTTCATATCAGCGCACACTCCGCTGCAGAGTGAAAATCTCAGTCTGGATCAATACAATATTACAGCAGACTTCCCATATGCAACTAAGGTTAATGAGAATGAAATTGTACAGATATGTAGCTTCATTTAAAAAGCATAGAGAGAGCAATACACTGTATAGACTGAATACTCATATTTTTTGGTGACTGCATCTAACAAAATTCTACTCCGTGAAATATTAAGTGTAGTTATTTTTCCCTAAGTATGGTTTATCTATCAGTCTACAACAATCAGACAATTTTGGCCGCTACGGCATTATCAAGTGATCAATATGTACAGGTAACTCACAAAAATGTGTATAAAATCCACATTAAGTCAACATAGTAAGGAAATCCAGTACTGTCCACACAGGATGAGGAAGGAAAGCAGCTGCATTCTTTTTGACAAACTATTCTTGTTTTGGCATCAATTTAGGGAAGCCACAGAGAACAAAATTCTGAATGGTAAACACAAGGACCTGAACGCCAGTCTTATTAACTGCAAGCCCTTTCCTTTGACCACTGTGCCACCTTGCTCAGAAACGACTGTAGGATGTACAAGGGGACGAACTGGTGAAAATGTGAACATCCAATTCTTTAACTTCAACAATATAATAAGCCCTACGATTATGCAAAATAAGTGAGAAAAAAAGCATCACCATGCTGCTATTCACTGCATGTCAGTTTGTGTGAACTTAATATTCTTCTGTATCAAGAGTTTGTTTTTCAGTAAGAGCCCACAAAAAAAGTATAACATTAAATACACAGAACATTGAATTATAACTACATAAATTTCTCCTCTGGATATAACTCAGATAAAGGAGAAACATATTGTCACACGATACGTGAAATGTTAGGCTTTATTATATGAAATACGTCAAACAGATGCAAACTCAAACAGACAAAAGTTTTTTAACTGACACAAAACACAGAAGATAAACACAATCCACCTTTCTCTGGCCATTTGCAGTGCATGTATTGCATTTGCTCTGTAGGCATCTGTACTGCATGCATATAATGCAACAGTAGCCATTTCCTCCCTGTATTTGCTCTTTACAGGAAAAATACAGTAAGTAATTTAAACATCAAGCTCTATCAGGAGAGCAATAATGACTAAAGCTAACAGCTGACAAATACATGCAGTAATTCATCCTGTGTCATGCTATTTTTCATTCCTATATTACTTTCCAACAACAGAATGACCAAAGTCACTGACTTGGCCACCACACCAAAGGAACAGGGGATTAAAATCTACAATTTATATCAACAAAATATTTACACACCAGAAGTGAACAAAGAACAAAATAACTATCGCAGAAAAGTATGTGAATGAACATCACAGGAAATACTGTCTTCCATATAGATTCACAAAGCAAATCAGTCAGTCCAATAACACACATAACAGGAATTAACAGCACAGGCAAAATGCTCAGGCTCAAACAAACAGTCAGGCAGTTAACAGGTATTAGTATTTTCGACAATTATGTGCTTGCTATCTCTACCTTGAATGACGGGCTATTGGGAGAACTCCGGTTCAAGAGCTGATGGATTGTAAGGAAGAAAAACAAAACATGTTAACATACATTAAAACTGAGTGCTGTTTCAAATGCACTCATGCTTATAGGATGTAATCATTTTAACACAATTACAAACTATAGGATAATTTCTAGAACTTATCACATCTAAATAACAAAACTTCTCTGGACATAACACAATCAATTCAAATTTTATGAACATATTTTTTCATAGTACTTCATATTGCTAAATTAGCACTGATAGTACAGCAGCCAACATCCACTGTTCAGTCAACATCAATACTATCAATATGTAGATCATAGCTAAAACAATCTCAGAAACTACAAACTGTAGTGAGCATTAAGTTACAATAATTACATTTCTAAAGTGAAATGAACTATTTACTTTCATGCCCAAGCTGCCCGGCATTTGAAATGTGCAAAGTTACACAGTGGATGGTGGCTTTAAACTTTCACGTTAAGTCAGAAAATAACAATTTCTTTAAGTCAGTTTCCTTAAGTCAATACTTTTACATGTGCAGGAATAGCTATAACAGAAGGTAATACAAACAAAAAATAGCAACAGATAACATAAGTAGCACATGTGACAGCAGGCTGCTCTCCAATTATTTTTCTGCAGAGAACACACTGAAAAAATATCTTCTATAGCAATCACACAAAGAAACAAAGCATGCTAATAACTGATGTTCTATTGGAAAATCCTGAACTAGGAAAAAAAATAAGTTAATAGTTACTGTTAACAGTAACTAACAAAATCTGCACTCAAAGTATAGACCACACGAAATGACACAACAAACTATCTTTGTTGGCAATAGTGATATTCTTTAAATGGCACTAACGTTAAGTAAGTGGTTAGCTGTAGTAAGATTATGAGAGTGACTAATATTAAAACAACGCTACACACCTTCTCCAGTGTTCTCTCATATGTCCTGACACTTTCAATTAAAGATATGGCCAAAGGATATATCTGGTTTGCTTGATGGGCTTTATTAACAATTGCAAGAGGAACTCTGAAACCCAAGTTCTTCAGATTTCGGACCTTAGACAAGAAAAAAAGAAATATTATTTTTAACATTAAGAATGCATCAACACACACACACACACACACACACACACACACACACACACACACACACACAGTTACTATAACCAAACTTTACAGTACTTCTCACAAATAAGTTTCAATAAGCAACCACTTAATTTACACAAGACTCCATTTATTTCTGTACATGGGAACTCCTTAGGTCTATTATCACACTATCTTCAACATTCTGCATTGCTTAATGGCATTCTCATACAGGACGAGGCAGCTGATGCTGATGTGAACACAGGCCCAACACTCGACTTCACAAGTGATAGTGCCATTGGCACACAGGACGAGCTAGTTAATGCGTTCTGTACTCCCAGTGCCCTCTAGTGGCCATTGTCAGCTTTATTTGGCTCGAAAATCAGACGGCTTCTTTATGAAAATAGATGCAAATAAAGTAGCTGCATTAACTTTGTTAGTAATTGTCAAAGATGAGTGGAGCAAATTAAAAAGAAGATTCTTGACTCATCAATGCCTTTAACACTGAATTGCTATTAGTGAATACTGCATAATGCTGTATAACAATCTGAGACATATACTAGTAGACTTTTTCCATTAACTCAAGTGGATTTTCATCCCATTTTCAGTTTTAAATTGACTATAGTCCGTGTAAAGTGTAATGTCAGTTTAGGCATACATATTACCCAAATTCTCAATGTTGCATTGACTAAAAACACTCTGAAGAAACATATGACACAGATTTCAAGATCAAAATTCTGTTTCACTGTTTCATTTGAACGGAAAAGAAGATTCTTCTGAAGCTTCTCAGCATCAATTAAAAATATATTTACTGGTAAGATACAAAACATGAGCCACTCAATAAACCCAGAGATAGGTATACATATTTACATAAAGTTTCATAGTAATGGACAGTTCCAGTGTGTAACTTGGGTTTACTGTCAAGACCAACTGCAGTCACATTATGATTTCTGGCCACTGGAGAAACAGTCCAGTCATTAGTCTTTGCAACAAGATTTTATTTATTTTGTTGAGTCATCAGTCTTCTGACTATCTTGACGCAGCCCACAAATTCATCTCCTGTGCCATCCTCTTCATCTCAGAGTAGCACCTGCAACTTACATCCTAAATTATTTGCTGGATGCATTCAAATCCCTGTATTCCTCTACAGTTTTACCAATAAATTACTTGTCATCAACACTCCAGAGACTGGTTTGATGCAGCTCTCCGTGCTACTCTATACTGTGCAAGATTCTTCATCTCCCTGTACCTACTGCAACCTACAGCCTTCTGAATCTGCTTTACGTATTTATATCTTGGTCTCCTCCTAAGACTTTTACTCTCTACACTTCCCTCCAATACTAATACTAAATTGTTGGTCCCTTCATGCCACAGATCATGTCCTACAAGCCAATCCCTTCAAGTCAAATTGTGCCACAAATTTCTCTTCTCCCCACTGTATTCAGTACCTCTTCATTACTTACATAATCAACCTATCTAATTTTCAGCATTATTCTGTAGCACCACATTTTGAAAGCTTCTATTCTCTTCTTGTCTTAAACTATTTATTGTCCATGTTTCACATTCATACATGGCTTCACTCCATAAAAATACTTTTAGAAAAGACTAAGACATAAATCTATAATCGATATTAACAAATTTCTCTTCTTCAAAAACTCTTTCCTTACCATTGGCAGTCTACATTTTATATCCTCTCTACTTTGACCATCATCATCAGTTTTCTGCTCCCCAAATAGCAAAACCCATCTACTACTTTAAGTGTCTCAGTTCCTAAACTAATCCCCACAGCATCACCCGATTTAATTAGACTTCATTCCATTATCCGCATTTTGCTTTTGTTGATGTTCATCTTATATCCTCCTTTCAAGACACTGTCCATTCCATTCAACTGCTCTTCCAAGTCCTTTGCTGTCTCTGACAGAATTACAATGTCATTAGCAAACCTCAAAGTTTTTATTTCTTCTCCATGGAATTTAATTTCTATTTCAAATTTTCCTTTTGTTTCCTTTACTGCTTGCTCAGTATACAGACTGAATAACATCGGGGATAAGCTACATCCTTGTCTCACTCCCTTCCCAACCTCTGCTTCCCTTTCATGCCCCTCGGCTCTTAACTGCCATCTGGTTTCTGTACAAATTGTAAATAGCCTTTCGCTCCCTGTATTTTACCCCTGCCACTTCCAGAATTTGATAGTGTGTTCCACTCAACATTATCAAAACCTTTCTCTAAGTCTATAAATGCTAGAAACGTAGGTTTGCCTTTCCTTAATACATCTTCTAAGGTAATTTGTAAGGTCAGTGTTGCTTCACATGATCCAACATTTCAACAGAATCCAAACTGATCTTCCTCGAGGTTGGCTTCTACCACATTTTCCATTCGTCTGTAAAAAATTCGTGTTAGTATTCTGCAGCTGTGACTTTTTAAACTGATAATGCAGTAATTTTCACACCTGTCAGCACCTGCTTTCTTTGGGGAAGGGATTATTATATTCTTCTTGAAGTCTGAGGGTATTTCACCTGTCTCATACATCTTATTCAGCTGATGGTAGAGTTTTGTCAGGGCTGGCTCTTCCAAGGCTATCAGTAGTTCTAATGGAATGTTGTCTACTTTCAGGGCCTAGTTCCGACGTATGTCTTTCAGTGCTCTGTCAAACTCTTCACGCAGTATCGTATCTCCCATTTCATCTTCATCTACATCCTCTTCCATTTCTATAATATTGCCCTCCAGTACATTGCCCTTGTATAGACCCTCTATACTACTCCTACCTTTCTGCTTTCCCTTCTTTGCTTAGCACTGGTTTTCCATCTGAGCCCTTTATATTCATACAAGTGGTTCCCTTTTCTCCAAAGGTCTCTAATTTTCCTGTAGACAGTATCTTACTCCTAGTGATATATGCCTCTACAACCTTACATTTATCCTCTAACCATCCCTGATTAGCCATTTTGCACTTCCTGTCTGTCATTTTTGAGACGTTTCTATTTCTTTATGTCTGCTTCATTTACTGCATTTTTATATTTTCTCCTTTCATCAGTTAAATTCAGTATCTCTTCTGTTACCCAAGGATTACTACAAGCCCTTGTCTTTTTACCTACTTGATCCTTGCTGACTTCACTATTTCATCTCTCAAAGCTACCCATTCTTCTTCTATTGTATTTATTTCCCCCATTCCTGTCAATTGTTCCCTAATGCTCTCCCTGAAACACTCTACAACCTCTGGTTCGTTTCAGTTTATCTAGGTCCCATCTCCTTAAAATTCCCACTTTTTTTTTGCAGTTTCTTCAGATTATAGATGTCCGACACTGTAGGCTGGAAAGACCGATAAAACAGGACAGGTGGCAAACTGTGACAGAACTAAAATCAGACTTTAATGCTGGACAGAGTACAAGTGTGTCTGAACACACAGTGCACCGAACACTCCTAACAATGGGCCTCTGCAGTCGACGACCTGTCCATGTGTCAATGTGAACACTATGACATTGGCAGCTACAACAAACTGGCACCACACCGTCAGCACTGGACGTTTGTGCTGTGGCATAGCACTGTATGGTCTGATGACTCCAGATACCTTCTTCATCATGCTGACAACAGGACCCGAATCCATTTTCTTCCAGGGAAACAGTTCCTTGACACTTTTACTGTGAGACAGTGACAAACTGGTAACTGCTCCATTATTCTGTCAGAAACATTCATATGGGCATCCATGGGTCCAGTGGAGCTCGAGCAAGCCACCATGACAGTGGTTGTAGACAACTTACACCCCTTCATGACAATCATGTTTCCCGACAGCTGTGGCATTTTTAAACAAGGTAATGAGCCATTTCACAAGGTCAAGAGTGTAATGGAGTGATGCAAGTAACACAGTGGCGAGTTCCCACTGATGCGCTGGTTCCCCAAATCGCACAATCTGAACTTGATTGAAAATATCTGGGATGTGACTGGACTGAATATAGACAGAGTTCAAAGCCCTCTCTCCCAGAATTTACAGGAATTAGGTGACGTGTGTGCATATGTACTGCCAACTCTCTCCAATGACCTACCAAGGCCACACTGTTTTGATGCCAAAACGCATCGCCATTGTTGTCTGTGTCAAAGGCTGACATACTGGCTACTAGGTAGGTGATCATAATGTTCTGGCTGATCACTGTATGACATACATTATCAAAAGACTGTACCTCTGAATGTTGTTATTTGATTCCGAATATGCCAGAAAAAGACACGATTTTGATAGATCGTAACTGTGCTGTAGCACATACATGGTACGCTTTCATAGCACCCAAATAACACTAAAAATGTTAACCACAGGAAGCCTTTGCCTACCAACAAGTAGTTGCCTGTCACTTTATTACAAACAATTATAGCTAAAACAATACATTTTCAAGAGATCCTCAATTTGCCAATGCAATATTTTTATCACACATTCTATGGATAAAAAAATCCATCAAATATGATGTTTAATGCCATACAATATGGCAGAGCCTATGTTCTGCTTGCGACATTAAACAATGCCCCATCTCACTGGCCACATTCCTCTCCATGAGACAAAAATCTGACATGCCAGATCATTTATGTCACACACTGCAGTGTAGTGGAACATGTAATTCCACACTGTGACACTACCAGTTTCCCGTCCACGGGCATTTTTATATCCCATGAGAGGACAGCTCATGTCTTTAAGAGATTTATTCAGATTAGTGATTTGCTTCCTGAACTATTAAATGGTTTCAGCTGAAAAGCAACAACTGATGCACCAGCAAAATCGCTGACTGGTGATTTCATTTTAAATGTAATTTCTTTCTGTAAAAATCCATACAGATTACACTAACATAAGGGGGCTACAATCAAAACGTTTCCCACCCAGCTGAATTTGCTGTTCATATATCAATGAACAAGGTCATTAAGGCCATAACAAACAATATGCCTAAGGCTTACCTCTTTTGAAAGCGTAATTATTTCTGGTAAGAAATTAACCCTCAGTTTGAGCACATTGCCACGACCAGTCCTCGAACGTTGGCTATCAATAGCAAAAATACGACCACCAACACCCAAGTTCCTTAACTGGACTTTCCGTGCCCACTCGTCAAAGATCTCTTGAGTGTTCAGCTTGACTCTGAAACTATCTCCATCAGCCTTCAAGGTTTGTCCTTCAATGTGGTTTTCCCAGCCTTTTCCTGAAACATTAAGTGCAAGGTCATAATACATTTGCCAGCAGAGAAAAACTATCACACAAGAGCATACCAGGTTGTAGGGAATAATCACTCATCATGATCAGCCTCACTTCGGAAGATGCAACATTTAAAAAAAACATTACAGACTTTCAAAGAGACTGTAAACCAAACATATAATTTAGCATGTATTCCCACAGTGAGTTTCTGTAAAACAGAGACTGTGTCAGGTGATAGTGCCATAGCAATGGCCTGTCTGCCGGCGCTTTCCCGCTTGGTAAGTCTTGGAATCTTTGTTTTTAATATATTTTTCCCATGTGGAAGTTTCTTTCTATTTTATTTACATCAAAATATGCACATTCTTATACAAAATAATCTAGAAGGAATTCCCATAATTATCAGTGCAAGAAGTTTAATACAAATCTATTTATTGTTAGCATAATTTACAAAAGTGGCCTGCAGTTTCTTCCTGTTAATGTATAATTTGATTGTTTCCACATCCCTGAAGGCTCTCTGCAGGATTTACGGAACACAAGGTTTGAGTAAATGAACATGGTGCTAGCAGTAGGGTATTTACACTGCATGGGGGATAGAAAGGTGCACGATTGTTGAAGGGAGATTAAGAAAATTGTCCTTGTGCTCTTATGTGTGCTGCAAAATGATGAATGTGTTGACAGAATCAAATAGTCATCTTCCTAATAAACTATGTGAATGTAAGTGGTAAATATGTGAAAAAATAATTTAAATGCCAAGATGACAATGTATTATTAAAATGTCTATATCTATTGAATTTGTAATCTTAATAATCTGCTTTAACATACATATTATTTCTTATGTGGACCAACAAACAGGTTGCAAAGAGATGGAAACAATAAGATTAGGTTTGAAATAATTTAGACAAACTATAACCCCACCACCACCACCACCACCACCACCACCACCACCACCACCACCACCAATTCGCTTTCTTGTTAAAAATGGCCCAATATTGCATACGATAGGTGAAGAAGGTTTCAGTGGAAAGAATAGGTGAAGTACGTAGTCACCATATGGTTAAATGAGCTGCGAAAAAAATCACACACTTTGAAAAATACTTTTAGACATGATGTTCTCCAGACAGAAGTATGCAGTGTTGGGAGGCTGATCCTCCATAGCTCTTGGAGAGCACATGGACAATATAAAAGAAATGAAATAATTAAGCTATAATGTAAATTAAACTAACCTAGAACATCTTCAACACGTCGTAAATAAGCTGTAAGCTGACGGTCTATCTGTTTGGCCCATATAATAGAACCTGAAACTGGTGGTAGATCTCTAACCATACTCATGTGGCAGGCTTTGCTCTGTGGGTACTGGACCTGTAACCAAACAAAATCATCATTTTTGTACTAAAAAACTGTAACCCATTCTTAACAATTTTATAAATTGATTACAACACAAATATCGAACGTTAAGTACAAAAACGGAATTATGCCATTAGTATCCTGAAACAAAGAGGACTGTACAAGCACATTAATAAATATATGAAAATAATGCAGTGTATAGGATCAAACACATCATTCGTAGGAAACACACAGACCAGACATAAGACTGTATTCTTTTTGACACGTAGTTTTGTTCAGAGTACCGTATTTACTCGAATCTAAGCTGCACTCGAATCTAAGCCGCACCTGAAAAATGAGACTCGAAATCAAGGGAAAAAAAAAAAATTTCCCGAATCTAAGCCGCAGGTGAAATTTGAGACTCTAAATTCAAGGAGAGAGAAAAGTTTTAGGCCGCTTCTCCAAATCGAAACAAAGTTGGTCCATTGTAATATGAGACACAATTTAGGTCGAATGAATGACGATACAGTTAAGTAGTTTGGTTCGAGTCTTAAGATTAACAGTTAAGCTTTACCAGGTAGCCATAGCTATGCGTCAGGCACTCCGTCCGTATTTATACAGGTACCCTTCCCTTTTCCACGTGCTTCATCTGGTTTGAATTGATTGCTTATTTTCTTTGATCTGATAAGCGCTCTTTTCTTTGTTATAGGTGTTTACGTCACTATAAGCTGAAAATTCATTACTGTGCTGTGTCATGCATTGTTTGTTGCATTCTTATAGTGCATGTTTACGGCCTGTCGCCGCTCGCGGCCTGGCTTGCTTTTGTGCGCACTACCGCCGATTGCAATTTTTAAAAGATGTTCTGAACGAGAGTTTAGCGCAAATTTTTCTCCGTTGGAAAATCTTTGCAGGCACTTCTTTAGTACATTACATTCTGCACAGAAATTAGACTCATCTTAGATTTAAAAATCTAGTCAATTGCTGTGCTTCATTTCTGACTGTATCACTGTTAGGCATAAGAATAATACGAATATAAACATGACATATGTATATTCTTCCGCGTTTGCTGTTGTCTCACTCTAGTTTCATAGTTTATTAGGCAGACAGGATTTAAATGAGATAGCAGCAAACACGAAAGAATACATGGCAAAATGTTTATATTTGTATTATTCTTATGGTGAAGAGAATACTGCATGTGATTCACAACTCATAAAAGTTCCTGTTAGCAACCATCTCTTCTCACAGGTAGGAAAAAATTCACAACATAGAGTTGGCCATATTGACAAACATCCCAAACAGTCTTGCCAGTCGGATTTTCATAGTACATTGAAATGCTGCTACATTCGAAGATGAACAATACAGAATTTGTATTTACTTTGTTGGATAATGTATGAAAATGCAGTGGTCGAAACCCGGGGGCGAAGAAAAAAGCTCGTCTTCCACCTTTTTTTTAAAATTTATGTACTGACGCAGAGGATTTGGCGCCAGTATTTATCTTTGTGCCTACAAAGCACACCTGTGTAGCGCTACATATATTCGACGGCAGAAGTTAGTTGTGGCGGCACCCACCAACATTTTTCAGAACTTCCGCTTGCTTTGCACTCAATTCTAAGCCGCAGGCGGTTTTTTGGATTACAAAAACCGGAAAAAAAGTGTGGCTTAGATTCGAGTCAATACAGTACTCCTACTAATATTGATCATAATGGACCATCCTTTTTTTCCTTTTAAAATAACAGGAGAGCAGTCCTTAGAATTTCTCTAGGGATTGATACCTTTATCGCCATTACAAGGAATGTGCCACCTGTTACAAACTGGCATCTGAAAGTTTATCTACTTCATTGAACCTGTCAGTATCACTTATAGCCTGGCCTAGAAATGCCCAAAATAATCAATCCAAAGGTAGCTTTCGATACATTATTGCAATACTAGGAATGCTTCATGAAGTCATCAGTTTATGATGATGATGGTGATGATAGATATAGGTTTAAAGCAACATCATGGTTATCAATCCCTTGCTGTACCGGTAATTTCCTTAAAATGACTTGATGAGAAAAGGAGAATTTTCAGCTCCAGGAATCATCAGAGCTGAAAATCTGTGAGACAGTAGCTAACGTCAGAATGTTACAAATGAGAGAAAATCCAAACAACTAAAAAATTTTGTTGGTCACTGTAGTCAATACTACTAGAGTGAGGTGAGAAAATTAAGATTGTATGGAATAGAGTGTCAGTCAACTTAAACTATTAGATAAATAGAATAAATACATAAAAATTTAAAAGTGTAGAAAGTAGCTAGAGGTAGACAGGTTGATGGCTTGTCTCATGTCAGTCAGCACTGAGAATATGAGCTATCATGGACTGATTACCACAGCTAGAGGAGGAGGAGGAGGAGGAGGAGGAGGAGGAGGAGGAGTGAGTCCTCTTTGACACAAAATGAGCTCCTGTGTAAATCTGGTGTGACCAATACACAGGTGGTGCAGTACATTGGCAACTTTTATATCTTTCCGATAGGATGCCACATCTTGGTTGTCCCCTTGAATAGCCTCAGTTTGTTGAGGTTGTGGCAGCCTGCCATTCTATATACCAGGTTTTCAAAATCTGATTCCACAGCTGCAATCTTAAGCCTGTAACCAGTAGTCCAACTTCGTCTCTTATGATTGCATCTTTAGCTATTTTGTCAGCAAGTTCATTTTCCGCATTAAACACACGGCTATGGCTAGATGAATGCTACAAAGTTTCCAGAGCTGTGGAAGTCAGCTAATGAGTCTTGGATGCTAGCAATCAAAAACTTTCCGGGGTAGCACTGACATCTGCTCTGTAAGCAGCTCTTTGAGTCACTACAAACAAGGATGTCAACCAGAATATACACTTGTGTGTGCAAAAGCTTAACCAGCCCTGCATACTTTAGATCCATCTGTGTTGATGTACGTCAAATTTGGGTAGTCGTGTTGTTGTCTTCAGTCCTGAGACTGGTTTGATGCAGCTCTCCATGCTACTCTATCCTGTGCAAGCTTCTTCATCTCCCAGTACCTACTGCAACCTACATCCTTATGAATCTGCTTAGTGTATTCATCTCTTGGTCTCCCTCTACGATTTTTACCCTCCACGCTGCCCTCCAATACTAAATTGGTGATCCCTTGATGCCTCAGAACATGTCCTACCATGGGTAGTCGTGGGGAACCAAATGGAATATATGTCTGAGCATGGAAGGATCAGCATTTTCCATAGTGTCACAGAAGAGTGTACAAGTTCCCCAGGTCCCAAATGCGATTAATTTTTATTACTTAAAGTTTGCGAAGAGTCTGCTGATTTTGCCTGTTGCGTTTCAGCTTACGCCAGGACGAACAATCTACCGTTTCACACCCGACTAGGCTGAATCATCATCAGTAAAGCCACCTTTGCCAATTAAATCACATTACAAGAACACCTGACTTCTAAGACTGAGGACACTGAGTGTGATCAATAAAATATCTCTCTCGTGTTCCACGACACTGCCTACAGCAGATACTAAATGGCTTAGTTCCTTCACCTTTGAATTTTGCCTTCTCCTTTGACATGGGTCTTGGCCTACTGGAGTTATGTTCTCTCATCCCCCTGGCAATCCTCACCAGGTAATCCCCATCAGCAAATA
Source organism: Schistocerca gregaria (assembly GCF_023897955.1). Classification (NCBI taxonomy): domain Eukaryota; kingdom Metazoa; phylum Arthropoda; class Insecta; order Orthoptera; family Acrididae; genus Schistocerca; species Schistocerca gregaria. The sequence goes on from NC_064922.1 coordinate 874,691,576, forward strand.
AATAAATCTACACAGTTTCTTTTCTTCATTCCAAGTACACGCTAACACGGATTACTAACCATGACTAAGTCTACAAAGGGGTGTATAAACCGGTGCATGATTAGGATGCCACATTCAAACTTTTCAAGGATTTGAGGCGATGCAAACGAATTACTAAGCCATGAGCAGACTTGTGAAACTGTAGTGCAGTGCCAACTGGCTGCATGTTGTGACAACTGACAAATAATTAGCCCATTCAGTGCGCACTGCCTGCCGCAGTCTAAATAGAGCCATCACTGCCACCATTGCCACAGTTGCACTTGGAATGTGGCCGTTCAACCTTGTAAGTCACCTAAGCTGCCTACGAACAAGGCCACTCTGACAAGGCACCACTATCTTGTCATTGCCTGACAATGCCACACCACTCAATCATCAGATGTGTGTTGAGCTTCACCATTGCTGGGGTCAGATGTCGCTAATAGTGGCTGGCAAAGATTCCGTTTATTTTGATATGTAGAGTGTAAAGCGATGCTCACTGCCAGGTCACAGGGACAGCTGGAGATTGATCCTGACGTGCAAGCAAGGCTGGAGCAACTTTGGCTGAGAATGAAGATCTGTAAAGGTTCCTTAATGAAGCATTAGGTAATGCGAACTGGCAAAATGGCACTGTGCCTGCAGCCAGCTGTTTATGAGATTCCCACAGCCAGTTCCGACCCGCCCTGTAACTGATGCTGCATTGGGTTTCTGGGTTCCAACTTCTACAGGTAACCCAATGAATATATCTACTTCATACCCAATATAACAGGTGTAGGGAAACTGTCTAACTGGAGTGAAATTGTTGGTGGGAGTTGCCAACCTTATGTTGCAAAGAGACGCACCAGCTTTGTAAATTCTGTGGAAGGGCTCAGAAATACCAAAGCATCCGACTCACTTGCGAAAAGGATTTTGGATAGATATGAGAAAAGCACAGCATTAGCTATTACAGGGACCATCTTTCCACACTAAACTAAAATTTCAGAAACGATTTACAGCCTTTTTCTGACAGAATACGAGCTGTGTCATGTTTTACCTATGTACAAGGGAAATTAATGGAAGGTACTAGTCAGCGAAGCTGAAACACTGTAGAAGTATTTGTTTGCAGGACTGACCCATGAGAAGTCTCAGCAATTTGTCTAATCCTCTCCTAGGATAAACCATGCTCAATATGCATTCATTGCCAATGTGCACTGCACTTGTTGCCAAAGTTCAAGTCACAAGGCTCTCAAGTGTTTGGCAATGGCATGTGCCTATGGCAGAAAGACTGGACATGAGACAGCAAACCGTCCATTTCTACAGCATAGCTCAGCTAACCAAATAGATTATGGAGGTTCTCAAAGCAATGAAAATACAGGAAACATGAATGGGAGATATTTTGCCATTGCTCCTCGCTCCCCTTCCACAAAGCGAAACCTGTTAGAGAAGTAGGACTAGCTTAGGTGGCAAACTTAACTTTGAAAGGTAAAACTCAATGCTAGACAGTCTTAGGTATCACTAATACAGAAGACTATCCAGTGATTTTAATCAGCCTTATCGTCAGGTTGGCAACCAATTGGTACCATCCTAATGATTACCTAGTCACTGTAAGGATGCTGGACAGTGTGTGCTCATCTCTTTCTAAAACAAACCAACTGCAGTCTGAGGGGGAGGCCTTTCAAAGTCACATGACCCCTATTCTATTACAAATTATATCACTTCCTTTACCTACTCTAATAATGCTAGGAATCATTCACTTCCTATATTAATAAAAAAATAATAAAAATCCTCAACCTATAAACATGTTTTGATTATTTTTGTGTTATATCCTAATCCTTGTCTTACAAATATTGCATTTGCTTGTACTCCTCATGACTTTGGAACCAGCTTCGGCTGCCATTGTAATGCCACCACAATCACAGTCCTGTGTTGACAACTGTAGTCACTACATAATGACTTAATTATGCTTACACTCACAAATTTGAATCATTAAATGAAATTAATACATTGTGCTGTTAAATGAAAATCAAATATTTTAACCCTCTATACTTACAGCCCTACTGAGATTGCCGAGTTCACCTGTGGTTAACTTTTTCAGCAAGAGGGGAGGTGTACAAGATGCCCCAGGTCCTGAATGCTAGTAATTTTTATTATTCAAATTTTACAGAGTCCACATATTTCATCTGTCGCCTTTCAGCCGATGTGACAACAATCTACCAGTTCATGCTAGAATGTCATCAGCAAAACCACCTTGCCAATCAAATTACATCGCAAAATCAGCTGACTTGTGAGGCAGAGCTCTTGGAGCCACAACCGAAAAACACCTCTTTTTTTCTCTTCCCAGTCACCATCTTTCTGCGACTACTGGAGTTATTTTCTCTCGTCCCCTGGCAATCCTTGTCATGTAATACCCATAACCAAATAAATCTACACAGTTTCTTTTTCTAAATCTGAGTACCTGATATTAATTTGAAGCCCACATTGCTTTCCAATCCTAGCTACACATCTGATGGAATGCACAGGAGGTCCATCCAAATCCCAAGACTAGACACACACTACAGGGAACTGTTGAGAGGAAACTTTACGTACACAAACAAGAGGGGGCAGATGGAGATCCTTCCACAGAGCCTCCAGCTGTATCCCAGCCAGTTTCTCATTTAGGACAATTTGTGATCAGTCTGAACTGTTGGTTGTGAAACAGAGCTGAGTTAACACAAATGGACATGAAAATTGTGACCACACTGTTCAGAAAAAGTTGCTACACAATTGTGAGGTATCAGCTTCCACTGTCTATAGGATTCATATGGAACGCTTTAGTTGCCAACCATACACCACAGTAATGGACAGGGCCTAACAATCACTGTACTGGTGGTGCTGCTAACACGCACGCAACACATCCATAGTACAGGATGGATACAATCAAAGCTTTGTTAAATTTCATATCTGTGCAACCTGCACCCCAGCAGATCATTGAGAAATCTGAAGGTATTAAGTTCTCTCAGGCAATTTGCCTTGAGCTAGCATACATATGGCAGTCTTGTTACCTTATTGTCAAATACAAGGTCTAAAGAATTGAAATTTTCATTTTCAAGGAACTGGTTACTGAGGTTAAGGTTCTCAGTGCAGATGCAAGTCCAAGGCTGATGAAAGGTGTGAGATTTTGTGGGTGAAAATTGATATCCGTGATTCAGGCCCCAGCTGTACATTTTCTGTAAAGCCAGCTTTGTGGCACACAATGATTTAGAGTTGTAATACAGAAATAGGTAATACACATACAGTGACAGTGACACAATGGGTTCCATTGCAATCACAATACCATTGATTGCAACAGAAAAGAGGGTTACACCCAGAATTCTCTGACGAACCCTGGATTCCTGTACATATTAGCTGCTGAGAGTTGAATCTTTGGGTGTGGGCTCCCAGACAATACATACTGTTCCCAACACTGCTGCTTTCCCTTTTTCATTAAAAACCATGCATTTTGTCGAAATCTTTTGAATACTGTTAAATGTTTTGTAGAAAGATGGCACTTGTCTTGAAGTTCCTTTTGACGATCTGATAGCTGCAGTTATTTTTTCAGAGCCCCATGGCACAGGTTGAGGGTGGGTAGGATCTAAAGAATGGGGCATCATTGCTTCTGCCATGTTTATAGTCTTATCAGTGGCACCTCGTGCCACTCCTTTGACACTGTTCTCTTGACTGGTTTCAAAAGTTGCGTTGGAGGTGAAAGCTTGCCAGTTTGTCTTGCAAAGTGATCAACATGGTGCATGTTAAGATGTTGGTGGGTGGAGAAAGAGAGCAATAGGGCAGTGATCGCTGTTGCATATGTCACAATGGGCATTGCACATGATGAAGGATGAGATACTTGGGCTGCAGACTGTAATGCATTGCAGCTCCAGTGTTAAGTATACAGACTTCCAGTTCTGATACTAATTGCTCTACTATCTGTCACCTGCTTGATGTGGTTTTACTGCCCCATAGATAATTGCAAACACTGAAGTGCCCAAGTAAGGAGGAGGCGGCAGCTGTTTCACTAGCTCCATCAGCTTGTGATCTGTCTACAGGTAGATACATATTGCAAAATGTTACCCTAACTATCGGTGGACATAAACAGCCACAGCTTCTAAAGCATAGTTTAGTGGCATCTGCTCATTGAAAGTGTCAGGTCAAATGAGCATACAGACTTCCCAAAAGCCCTCTTGATACTAACATGATTTTTACCACATGATGTGTAATTTTTAATAGTAGAGACTTGGGCTTTTGAGAACCGTATTTCCTTATGTGCCACCCCAACTTCAGAGCAAATAAACACAGAGTCTGGCTAGTTGGCAATTAAAGCCATTTAAGTTCCATTGAAGGAACATCAGACTAGGAACTGAGAAAGCAATGAAGAGGAAATGAAAGTGTGAAAAATTACTTTGTTACTGAGTAGTGCTCCACCTGAACATGTGATTTCATCAGTACTCAGAGGATCCACCTCAGGGATGAGGAAGCTGAATCAACATGGAACAACAGAATTCGGTTTAACATTCATGTTTGTCACTGTGAGGTTTTGGATTTTGTGAGGATTTTTCTTACTTGACTTTTGGGATAGAAGAGGACTGTTCTTTTCTATGAACAGCAGCCAGTGGTTCTCTCAGCAACTGGTTGGTGGTAGACTGCCAGCCTGTTTCATCCTGGAAATGGGATACCTTCGCAGGTGTCTTCTTCCCCAGAGATACCAAAGGAGGAAAAGACATCTGTGGCTGCACCAGTGGGGTGGTGATATTGATGTTGGGGGTTTGGGGATCTATGAAGCTAAAGCACCTCGCCCAACTGAAAAACAGTTAGTGACATGTGGCTAGGGCCAGGAGTTGCTGTTTGAAACCTTGTCATCTCAGGTTTGGAATTTGATACAGTATTCACAAACTTTGATATCAAACAAACTTTTTCTTAGCTATTGACCAGGCAGGCAGGCAGGAAGTCAAGTGTTTTATATTCCTCCTCCTGGAAGAATACTGGAAATTTTGATCAACAAGAGGGATAGTTGTCTGGGCAATTTACATATGTAAGGGTTTATTCACAAGGGCTACCCCCATGCAGTGTCCTTCCACACATCACACAAGTAACCTCATTCACAAAGCATGAGGAAATGTGTCCCAATCTCTGGCACCCAAAATATCCCATAGTGTCTGACATCACACCTATAAACGATGACACTAATTATTCCCAGGTAAAACATTCCCATCGAGAGAAAGGGTGAAACTTCCACTGTTCAACCATTTATCTTTAGGTCCTTTCTGAATGCATTATGCCACCATAGGTTAGAATGCAGTTCATCTGTTTGTAACATTAGGTCCCTATGGAAGACAACACCTTTAATACTGTTGGGTTTATGAAGATGATGTCTGTTCTTTTGGTTGTGTCTGACATGTCCAAAAGAACAAACCATTGGTACTCTTTCAGCTCTCAAAGAATGAAATTACAATGACATCCAGACCATTAGCTGCTTACAGGTGGTGATAAATATCAACAAGGACACATTTTCAAATGACCCCATTGGTATTTAACAACACCTGTATGCAATTAATGGTGTGGATTTCATTGTAATTTTCAACTGTCCTCATTGATATTTATTAATGCCTGTAAGCAGCTAACAGTCTGGATTTCATAGTAATTCCGCTGTTCAGTTTGTTAGGAGGAGAGATGGGAACTGGTATTTCACTAAGTTTTTCACAGGCCTCAAGTGTCTGGTTTGCATTCAATGTTTTGACCGGAGACCAATCTCTAATCTTTTCTATTGCAGTAACTTCTCCAAACCTATCCACAATATCTTCTATGAGAAACAGTGGCTTCATTGTTACAAAAGATTCTCCATGAGTTTTGAGAATACCAAGAACTGGGCAAACCGTCCTTGCCAAACTGATCAAGTTGGGGTTGCCAGAAACTACAAAGTTGTATGCCTCAGCATTAAACACTTTTTTTCTGTCTGGTGAGATGGCTGTGATCGCAGAGCAAACACTGTAGGTGAGTGATCTGTTCTCAATGCGGGTCATCTACTCATGCACTCACTCTGGAGGCTCACTCTCTGTGAGCGTCAACCCACCATGGTAAAAGCTACCTGGCATAGTAGCCGTTGCCTGGAGTCCCAGTGTTCCAAACAGAACAGAATATGGGGTATTCTGTATATGGGGATTTACGGCTCAAGCACTAGCAGTGTGACCCCAACATTGTCACAGAAGATGTCTTCCTTGAGTTTTGGAAAAGACAAGGTCAAACCCTAAATGGGGACAGTAAATAATTACATGAAAAGGTTGAGGGGAATGGTTATGAAGTGAGCTAAAACTGATAGGAATCCTAACAATAGCCATGTTGTCAATGTAAAAGCTTGAATGGGTATGAGATTCCTTCAGCCACTTCTTACAACTAAAAAGGAATCACTGTGAGTCTATTCTAGCCTTTGACAGCATAGGGTGAGAGATCTTTAGAGACGGAATGCAAGCTGTGATTTGGGAAGGATGGGGAAAGACGATAGCCGTTCCTTTCAAAGGAACCATCCAAGTATTTGTGTTATGAAGTTTAGAGTAATTGCAAAAAACCTAACTCAGGATGGCATGGCAGGGATTTGAACCTTTGTCCTCATAAATGACAGTCCAGTGTGTTAAACACTGTACCACCTCACTTGGTGATCCTGCTGAAGGTCACACAGCCTTTCTTTCCATGCTGCTGAGAACTGACTGCCACTCTGCCTAAAGAGAATATCTCATACATATGATTCTGGCAGTAAACAAAACTTCCTGGTGTTGGCTATCAAGTACTACTACTGCCAGAGACGGTGGTACTAATTTTAATCAGAGGAAATTACCCTCATTGACACATTTAGTTTACTTCCAATTTTTTTATTTCTTCAATAGTTACTCATAGCAAAGGCTGAAGTATCTGTAAAAGGTCACAAACCATGTACAAACTTACAGCCAGTGGTGTGATTCTTCCACTTTAAGAGTACTGACTTCAATTTCACATCTAAATAGTCAAATCACGAAATACTGCAGTTTCTTTCTCTTTTCCTTTTCCATCAAAAGTACACCCTTGTGTTTTTTAAAAGCTTGAGAACTTACATGTAGTAACTGTTATTCTTATGTTATCCATAGTTTCAAATGTCCAAACTTTTATATCTGTACAGCTAAGAAAAAAACACTAGCTGATTCTAAATTATTTTAGTGATTTGACACTTCTGCATAAGCTGTATACTAGTTAGTTATTTCAGTTTCTGAATTTTTAATTCCATTACTTTGGCGAAAACGAATACAATATTTGCATCATGGCCAATGAATGGATGATCTATAAATTTTCATTTCTTTCTTTTGTATGGATATGTAATATAAAAAATACATTATGAAGCTTAGTATTTGGAACTTGTGTTTCAATACTTTGATACAGATGATTAATATTTATGATTATCCCTCTCCTTAACCCAGTACTTGTTCCTCGATTTTAACAATTGTATAGCTTGTTCTTAGATTACTTATTAAAAAAAATTATTATTTACAAACACAAAAATGCCTTTCTTGTGCTAGTATACATTCCATTTGTACCTTGTCCCATCCCCTACTCAACCAGCTGACATCTTCACATCACCTGAACACAATCAGTGAAAAAATGAAATGTCGTGTGGCTAGGGCCTCCCGTCGGGTAGACCATTCGCCTGGTGCAGGTCTTTTGATTTGACGCCACTTCAGCAACCTGTGCGTCGATGGGGATGAAATGATGATGATTAGGACAACACAACACCCAGTCCCCGAGTGGAGAAAATCTCCGACCCAGCCGAGAATTGAACCCGGGCCCTTAGGAAGGTGTTACGCTGACCACTCAGCTACCGAGGGCGGACAACACAATCAGTCATGATAACATAACAATTTGGTACATTTTCTACAGGGCTGCTGACAGTGAGAAAATTGGAGTCTCTGCCATTTCACAAGTTAAGAAAAAGAAGTATTTTACAATCTATACTAAGCCAAATTAAGTGAAAAAAATATTTTACAAAAAATGGCTCCGAGCACTATGGGACTTAACATCTGTGGTCATCAGTCCCCTAGAACTTAGAACTACTTAAACCTAACTAACCTAAGGACATCACACCCATCCATGCCCGAGGCAGGATTCGAACCTGCGACCGTAGCAGTCGCGCGGTTCCGGACTGAGCGCCTTAACCACGAGACCACCGCGGCCAGCAAAATATTTTACAGATCATATTAGTGAGTAGTACAGCCTCTCTTGATAACTAATGATTAGCTGAACCCTGGTGTAAAATTCCTCAGCTCTTAAATAGTGAAACAGATTCTGATTTACATTACCTTAAATTTTTCATGTAATGCTTCAATATCGTCTTTAACTCTCTGAATGAGTTGTGTCTGGTATTCACGAATGGCACCACGAATGTGTGGTCTCACAAATAGGGCATTAAAACGGGAGAAGATCCTGAACATTTCATTGGCATTTTTTGCTGTTCCCAATTGATCTCTCAGATGTGCTGTGATTCGCGCTTCCACACGATCTATGCGTTCCTCATATCGTCTCACTGCTGCATCCCATGCTTCAAGGCCCTCACGTGAAATGTCCAGACAGTCTACTTCTTTCACATTCTCATAAGCCAAGTTTACCTCCTGAAAAGCATAAAAGTTATTTGGAGACACACAATTAAATGAAAAGGAAACAGAACTACTTCATGAAACATACAATTAATTTACTATGTTCATATCTGTTGAAAGCTAAAAACATTACAGTGGTAAAAACTTGTGCAATATTGACCCACATACTGCAGATACATCTCAATATGTAGCAGAAGCAAAAGACCTACTAATACTGCAAAGGTATATTTACTTTCTTGCAGGTAACTTTCCTCCTTGATGAAACACACTGAAGAACTAACCTCAATAGCATTTGCATCAGCTGCCTGGAGAAGAGCAAGGGAATCTGGTTTCATGTCCACTGGTTCACCTTGTTCAGGCGTAGTGGCCGAGTGCTGTGGCTGCTGTGGTGCAAGAGTTGGTCTCAGGACCCTTACAATCACAGTACGCAACTGCTCATGCTGTCGGCGGAATGTACGCATGTGTTCCATTCTGGTCTGCAGCCTCTTATGAGCTGGTGACACACGCCACACCATCTTCAGATGTTCATCACGCTTCTTCTTCACAATATCTCTGACAAAATACAGGAAAGTTTCATAATGCTCTCCAATAAGCAAAATGCTACATTAAGTCACCAGTTCTTAATTCACATATACAAAAATGTGTTTACATACTTTCACAGTGAATATATCCCAATTTACATACCATATTTCAGAATTTTTAACAATGTTTTCATAAATAACCAAGTCCAAAACACCATAGAATGACCACAAAAAACTGCATATTGTAACTAGAAAATATACTTTTTACATTTTGAAATAATTTTCTATTCAACACTGTGTGCCTAGAAACAGTCATAAGTTGGCAGATTTTGGTGTGGGCCGTTTCCATACAGAGATCATGAATTTTAGAAGCTGGAAAATTGGCACAAGAACGCAGTCAGGGAGCAGGCAACTGCAGGCCAAAGACAGAGTTCAGACAATAGTAGTGATATCAGAGAAACACTGTTAGCTTGAATTCCCTTGTTCTGGAGGAGGGTAGCAGTTGCCACTCTGAGCTCAGCAGAGTATAGTGCAAAATAGTAGAATAATAAAATAGACACATACATGTAAGGAAACTGACTAACACAGAGCAGCATGACATTCTACAATGACAACAACAATTTAAATAAAGTTACACTGTACTGATGAGGTGTTCTAACATCAATTGTGATACAGTCCAGGGAGTTGAGGCTATGCATGAACAGGCAGCCAGGCATAGGTAGATGGGGAGTGGGAGCAGTTACCTTTGGCAGCTGGCATTGATAAGTCATGTGGTGGCTAGGGTGAGTAGCACGAGCTGCTTTATGATGTCACGTGACAAGTTGCAGTGACATTCAATGGAATTATAGGAAAGTAAGTAGTGATTCACTGAATAATCTCTCTCTATAGTTGGTACACCTGTTCTGAAATGACCCAAGCTCCTCTAGCTTGAAGGAATGCGTATTTTAACCTAATTTAAAATTTGAGGTGATAAACTATCATCAAAAATTTTAAATGATCCTGTGTGTCACATTTTATGAACTAGCCCAGTTCAAATAAAATTTTAGATAATTTCAGAAAGACACTGCCGACCAACACTTAAAGGGAATGGCTTATAAACAGTCACTATCCTGACACCTTAGCAGTAATCTTATTAGCAAACGAAAACCAACAATTTAAACTCTTTTGGGGCATTAAAAGTTCCTGTTTCAATTGTATAATAGTTTGACATGTCAAATAACTTCAGTTTAATAACTGACACTTTGCACTCCATAATGCAGACACTTATTTCAATTACCAAACTGCGCAAGTCTCTCTGTGAAAACAATGAGACCACTGACCAACAACCACAGTACAAATTAAAAGAAAGTGCACTTTTATTCATATATATTTACATAAGCATTAGAATAGAAAACTTATCATTGTGTGATTTTTTTTTTTTTAATTCTTCAGGACAGACCATTTCTATCCTAATTTCACTCTAATTCAATCCCATAGGCTTTGGTGGGCAGAGTATATTCACATAAAAGGTTTCCGAGTATCATACCATGTCCATGTAAAAAATCTATACTGGAGAAATTAACTTTTTGCGTGTGCACGCAAGTTTAGCCATAAATTACTTTTTCCCCCCAATTTAATTCAGTAACTCACCATTAGTTATTCATTCTACCCATCTAATCTTAGGCATTTTTCTACACCACTACATTTCAAAAGCTACTATATTTTTGTCTGAAATGCCTATCATTTAAGTTTCGCTTCTGTACAAGGCAGCACTCTAGAGAATTACAGCTAAATTTATATTAGATGTCAACAAAATCCCCTTTGTGGGAAATGCTTTTCTTGCTATTGTGAATCTGCATTAGCAGAGCACAGGTGGGGGAGTGCTGTCTGGTGTAGTTTGCAGGGACTACTTTAGAAAGCAGCATAATAAGGCTCAGGCAGCATCGGGAGAGTGAAGGGGAGAGGTAAGGGAGAGTGAGGGAGAGTGAGGGGCAGGGAACAGGAAAGGAGAGGTGCACAAGGGAAAAGGCTGGTGGGTGTGTTGGCAGTGAGCAAGCACAATGAAGATGAGGGGATGTGAACTGTGAGAAGGTTGTAGGATAGAGGGGGCTGAAACTGTTGGGGGGGGGGGGGGGGGGGGGGCAGTAGATTATCATAAGTTTAGGCGGGGATAATTTCGGTAGTGGATAATGTGCTGTCAGGATAACTCCCATCTGCACAGTTCAGAAAAGCTGGTGGTTGAGGGGAGAATCCACATGGCCCAGGTTGTGAAGCACCTATTAAAATCAAGCATGTAATGTTCAGATGCTGTTCTACAGGGTGGTTAACTTTGCTCTCGACCACAGTTTCGCAGCAGCCATTCAGCCTTGTTGACAGTTGGCTGATATTCATACCAACATAAGAAGCTGTGTAATGATTGCAGCAAAGCTGGTACAGGACACGGCTGCCTTCAGACATGGCCTGGCCTCTGTTGGGGTAGGACAAGCCTGTGACAGGAGTGGAATAGGAAGTACTGGATAGGTGGATTACACAGATCTTGCACCTGGGTCTTCAACAGGGATATGGTCCCTTTGGCAAGGGGATGGAATTGGTAGTGGCATAGGGATGGACTAGGATGTTGTCGAGCTTCACTGGGTGACAGAACATCACTTTAGAAGGAATGGGAAGGATCTCTGGTAGGATGTCCCTCATTTCAGTGCATGACTATAGGTAATCAGAACCCTGACAAAGGATGTGGTTCAGTTGCCCCAGTCCAGGGTGGTATTGGGTGACAAAGAGAGGCACTTCTTTGTAGCTGGTTCTTGAGGTTGAGGACGTGTGAGGATATGGCACAGGAGATTTTTTGTGGACTAGGTTTGGGGGATTGTGCTAGCCTGTGAAGGCTTTTTGAGGCCTTCGGCATACTGGGTGAGGGAGTTTTTGTCACTGGGTGTCCACGCTGTATGGAAGGGATGGCAGCAACCGAAATGCAGGTACTGTTGGTAGTTTGTGGGTTTAATGTGGATAGAGGTGTGGATGGAGCCATCAGAGTGGAAGTGGTCAGTGTCTAAGAAGATGGCACACTGGATTAAGGAGGATCAGGTGAAGTGGATGGGAGAGGTGTTGAGGATGTAAATGGCTGAGAATATGATGTCTTGACCCTGAGTCCAGATTATGAAGATATCACAATCAACCTGAACCAAAAGAGGGGTTTGGGGTTTTAGGACGCTAGGAAGACTTCATCTAGATGGTTTGTAAACAGGTTGGCACAGGAGTGTCCACAGCTGTGCCACAGATTTGTTTGTATAAGTTCCCTTCAAAGGAGAAGTAGCTGTATGTTAGAAACAAAGCTAGTAAGATGTATGAGAAATGATGTAGTGGGTTTGAGGTGTGCAGGACATTTAGTGAGGTAGTATTCAACAGCGACAAGCCCATGGGCGTGAGGGATGTTGGTGTATAGGGAAATGTCGTCAAAGGGTTGAGGCTGGCCAAGAGTTGTTGAAGGAAGTGTTTGGCGTCTTTGACATGGGAGGCTAGATGTTGGGCAATTGGTTGGAGATGTTGATCAATAAGGACCAGAATTCTTTCAGTGGGGGCACAATAACCACCTACAATAGGGTGTCCAATATTGATGGGTTTGTTAATTTCGGGGAACACACACAATGTGGATGTGAAGGATGACCGGGGGGAGGGGTGGAAATGGATTCTGGGGAGAGGTTCAGGGAAAGGCCTAATGCTATAAGCAGGGATTGGATGTTATGCTGACTTCTGGGATGGGATAACTGCGGCAGAGTTTATAGATGGAAGAGTCCGACAATTGGCAAAGGCCTTCCACAAGGTAGTCACAGTGATCCATGACGACAGTGACAGAAATTTTGCCTGCAGGTAGGATGATTAGGTGAGGATCAGTTTTGAGGCTGTGTATGGCTGTCTTTTCTTCAGCTGAATGCTTGATGTTCTTAGAAATGGATGTGGCGAAGATCAGCTATTTTGCTGCCCAAATAACGAAACTCGTCACTACTTTTAGTCTCTCACTCTGCATCAACTGATTTACTTCAACTACATTCTTTTATGTTCATTTCAAAATCTGCTTTCAAAACACTATCCATTCTGTTGTGAACTGTTCTTCCTAGTCCTCAGGTGTGTGTGACAGAATGACAATGTTATTAACAAACCACAAAGTTATATTATATTAATTAATCCAGAGGAATTCTTCCACATTGTAGTTTCAGGGATTTGCAGTAGAAAACTGTTCCTTCATACTGCCTTATTATTTCAGTACCACACTTAAACAGCATATCCAATAAACTGACACTACTACTCTTCCTCTCCTTTCCACAATGCTTCCTACGACCAAATCTGGCTCTCCCTTCCAACTATACAATGCTCCCCCCCCCCCCCCTCCTTCCTTCCTTCACATTAAGTTTTCCTGTTGTTGAACTTTGAATAATCCATTTCAAGCCCTAATTCTTCACCCCATATACATCGCTGCTGTACCAATGATTATATAAGCCTTCAATATTCCAGCAGTTTCTTCTCAGATTACTTTAACATGGCACAGTAAACAAAAGCCATTTTAACTCTCACTTCATAAGACATCCCTCAGATCCATTGAGGCATTGTTGCTCTAATAACATACCAGCATAACATTACATTTTGTGCCAGTTCTACAACTGCAGAGGTGACAGTTCTACTTAAAGAGCTACATTCTTCCCATTTATCATATTGTTAGTAGTGCACTGACATTTTTTTTTCTTGTCATATGATTAGCAAGTCAAGTGTAATTTTATTTGCCAGGTGCTAGGGTAGAACCATTGCAGTATATATATAAAGGTATTTTCCTTACCTCAGCAAACTCTGCAACTTATCATATTCATCATCCCATGTAGAGAAAACATCAAAACATTGAGTCATAACTTTTTCAAACTCATCAAAGGGAATGTGCATGAGACGACGTGTTCCAAGAACCTGAAAACAAAAAATCCTCAAACACTGACAATAATATCATGTCTGTAAATAATATGCTATAGCATTAGTGTACTGACCGTGTGTATAGAGTGAATATTCAGACTTTGAAATGGCACAAAAAAGTCTAATTCAATTTCTTGGTCAACAATACTAAGTAAAATTATAGCTACATTGACTTCACAATTCTACACAACTGTCAATTAACCATCAAATGTAGGGTACCCATCTGTCACTTCTGTTGGTCACATGTGGAGCTACATCTAGATAAACACCTCACGAGTCACTATATAGTTAAAGCAGCACTCAGGAAAATTCTGTTTAGGTACGTAGGACAATGTGATAAAGAACCACTGTTCTTCTCCAACTGACTGAACACACACAAAATTTGCTATGTGAAGATATCCAATTGCTGTAAAACACAAATCTGTAAATATTAAGTCATCATCTGTTAATGAATATAATTTTCAAAATGATCTGTTTAACACAATATTGTTCTATTTGGAATCTCTGCAACTTGCACAGAGTACACCTGCTTGGAGGTGTGGCAGTTACATTCAACTTCCTCCAGTTCCATTCATAAATCTCATTTATTTAAATTTATGTTGATACCTCATCTAGCATAAATGGAAATCACATTAACTCATTTACCACTGCCCCTTTTTGGGACGCAAATATTTTATTTACTTCTACATAAGCAAAGGCACTTTTCACTCCGATTACTCCACCTAGAGGTTCAATTGACTGCTATAATGCCAGCAAATTTAAAAGAAATATTTTTGTCTAACTTACATTATGAATGGGAATAATTATTTTCTATCATAGTAACTGACTGCACTGCATGGCTGCTGCACGTTTTTGTACACAATGCATTGTTGAGTTGTCAGGGTGTATTTCTTACAAAGATACGTATATATGTATGTCCATGTTGCATTCAGTATACCTCTGACTTCCTGAAGTGCAATATCAGTTTATTTTGTGTGCTATAATAATGGAACAATGCCATCTTACATCCTCACCACTTTGTTGATTGCCAAATTACTGTATATACATCTCCCATACAAAAATTACTATTTATTTTGTTCAGTTTTTATTTTTTATTTTTTACACTGTATAAGATTTTATTCAGAGTTAAGTAGTGGAGTGAAAAATTCCCTTTCACATGTTAAGATTCCATTAGGATAGAAACATGCAGTGTGGACTTACAGTTGAAGTTCTATCAGAACTGGTGACCTATAAAGTCAGTGAAGATGAAGCTGATGATTTAGAATTGGTAGTTATTTTCATCATACTGTGAGTAGACAATAGCAGACAGAAGCCATAAGGTGTGAGGGTAATAAATGAGCTAACCTGCATAATTTCATAATCACAGTATTCAAATCACAATACCTGTTACAATGCTACATCTTATTGAAGAATACACCACCAATACGGGTGGCATTGATATACTAGACAAGCACATCATTTTATAAAATGAGGATAAGAGCAAAGAAATTGTAGTGGCCACTATTCACCTGCATGATTGATATCTGCACGGTAAACACATGGCATGCGTACTGAATTGCTAACCCAAACGAGAATCTCCCACTTTTGGAGGTCCAACGAAGAATAGTGATGTGCCTTCTAAAAAAAAAGAAGAAGAAGAAGAAGAAGAGAGGAACACAACCAAAAAGCAAAGGACGACAAAGAAACTGATGGGAGGTAAGGTGAGTTTCTTGTACTGAAAAAAATGTTCTGCTTTTTAGTAGCTAATGTCCTAAAAATGGGATGGTCTATAGTTTTTGTACTAATATACTAGAAGTTTTCAAAACAGCCTTTTTCTTTCATTTATCACTCAGAGTATCACAACGTAAGAAAGACTGGAAAAATAATAAAGTTTTGCAAGTACAGGGTTAATAATCAGTTTTTTTCCACTACTGACTTGTTGGATAAACACAAGAGCACTTATTTCTTACAAAATTATCTATAAATTTGTCACATTCGTGATAAGACACAACAAAAGGTAATCTATGTACAAAGTGTGTATGTATCTCTCTCTATACCACTTTATTAATTTGACGCGTATTGAAACAAAACAAATATGACTAACAGATGAATCTTCAGGTAGAATGCCATTTATATGCAGCTTTATACCAATGATGCTGGAACATGATCCGTAAGATGCAAAATACACAGCGAGAGAGAGAGAGAGAGAGAGAGAGAGAGAGAGAGAGAGAGAGAGAGAGAGAGAGAGAGAGAGAGAGGGGGGGGGGGGGGGGGGGGGGGAGTTAACTCTGTCCTGCATTTCCAAGTGGTGAAGCTGAGTGATCTGATGCTTCTCCAATCAAGTTTAGTACAAAAGCCTTTTTAAGCAGTCTATGAAAAATTGTTTCACAATGTAAAAATCATTCAGTAATCTGTAGAATTAATTTATTTGAGATAGAATAATTTAAAATACAAGGAAACTTATATCAATCTGCATAAATGTTCCCTCATCAAAAAACTTATCTCAGTTGATATTTTCAGAAAGGCTATTGCTGCCATTAAAAACAAAGATAAGCAATTGCTGGCTTCACAGAATCTAATAATAAGAGATTACCACTGCAATTTCCAGCATCCCAGACACAGTATAAAAAAACAGTATTCTAGGAGGAGAATATTAACTAATTTCCAGTCACCCTATATGTTTTAAAAACCCAGTTCAGCATTTCATATACCATAGTTAGGCAGTTAATTCTCACTACTCAATATTTATTTCTACCTTTGATAGCATTACAATTGATTCTTTCGCATCTTTAAGATTTTACTACCAATCAACATTTAACTGCACTACTGTTTAAGAGAGTACTCACATCTATGAGCCAATGATGGGTTACGTTACACATGAACAGCTTAGCCAATGCTAGCATGTATCAGTAACTGAAGCTTTTCAATTATTGTCTTATTAACCAAACAGCAGGTTAAAAAATGAAATATGGGTATCTTCTCAAGTCTCCAGGCATAAAATTCCACAGCACTTATCACTTTCTCACCCTCATAATAACATTTAAATGGCAACCGACTGAATAAAGGAAATGCAAACACTCATTTAATATTTGTTTTAACTAAACCTCTTTTCATTCAAAAAGTAAGTTCTTCCAACCTCAACAGCTCATACAAATGGTTATTTTTAGTCCACATTTTTACTATTGTTTGTTTCTACAAAAATGCACATTTATTATTAGGCAATGCTTTCATTCATCACTGAAGTGTAAATACCTTCAACAGTTGTGAGCCAAGGTCTCTTGATATTGCTTCTACAAGCCTTAGCGCTCTCTGGATGGGATACTTTGTGGATCGGATTTTTCTTAGATGCGAAAAGATGAGCTGAACAGCAGAACGAATACGGTCTAACTCTGTCGCAGACAGCAGATCATTAATTGGAAAATCTTTCATCAATGGATTGTAATCATTCACTGTGGCTAAAGCTTGTTTAAGTCCTGAAACCACAACATAAGCATCATGTAAATTCATTAATCTGTCGAAATAAATTATTTTCTACCACATAATAAAAATTTTATAGATAAACAGAAGAAAAATGTACACTTCACGTGATAGTTATTTATGTCCATTTGGCTGTTCATCTCGACACACTGAACATCTTGAGTAGAAAAGGTAGGCCCATTGCACCATTTCTGGACACTAACCATCCTAACATACCGAATATTCATCACTTTTCAAAACTAAATATTGCTAACTTGTGAACTACCTGTGAACACTGATTACTGACAGTTATCCATGAATTTTTAACAAAAAGAACCTCTATTTTCACAATACCTTCATCTACTATTTTGGTGATGAAATGTTTTGGTAAAATGTAAATAATTTAAACAATGGTAACAACTTACCAAATAGAAGAGGTGTTGAGTTGTTGATAGACACACAAATAAGATTTACACACACACACACACACACACACACACACACACACACACGCACACACACACCACTGTATTGTATTCTTGTGTGTATGTGTACACTAGCTTGGTGCAGAATTCATCCAGAAGCAAGACAAGTTTTAAGTCTTGTTTTTGTCCTGTCAATGACTTCAGACAGAGATTGCTTATATTCACTATTTGTCACAAAAGCTGTTTTCTATGCCAGAGATTCCCAAACTTTTCCTCTGATGAAACATTTTTATTTTGAAGGTTAATAAAATCTTTAAAAAATGAGAACTGTTTCATTCAGTGATTAATTTTGTATCATAACTAAAACGTAGATACCATAATAAAAGTTTAAAAAATAATTATAATTTAGCTGAACAATGAAAAATCCAGGGTGGAATTCAGCTGCCAGAGACTGTGTGTGTGTGTGTGTGTGTGTGTGTGTGTGTTTTCTTTTTTGACAAAGGCCTTGTTGCCCCAAAGCTTCTGATTTAATTGTACAAATATAATTATCTACCCACCAAGTGGTCACAGGTAAAAACGCACAAACTGAAGATTACGTAAATCTGTAAACTTTTGGAGCCAGTGGCTTCTCCTCCTGGCAGGAGGGGTGAAGGTAAAGGACTGGTGAGGTTTAGGAAAGTAGAAGAGTTCGGAAAAGTCACCCAGAACGAAGGATCAGGGGCGAATTATTGGACAAGATCAGTCTTTCCTTCTCATCGCATCCATTAAATCTCCCCAGCCTGAGGTTCTGGGAGACTTTTCCAAACTCTCCCAATTTTGTAAGCCTCGTCAGTTTCTTTTCTTTTGCCTGTCTTCTTTCCCCTTCAATGCTTCTGCCAAAAGGAGAATCCACTGGGTCTGAAAGCTTGCACATTTCCTTAACCTTTATGTGTTTCCTCATGCTGTCGCTTGGTAAGTACGTTTTTATCTGTTCAACTACATCACGTTTTTGTAGATTGATTACTTTCATTAAAAATAATTAGTATCATCAAAATGTCAGGAAAAACTTATGTTATTAACAGATTTTTATGGAGCACTTATCTTCTGCAGAACACCAGTGTTCCACAGAACACAGTTTAGAAAACTGTGTCTACACCATACACAGTCTCAAAGTTGAGTCAGTAACAGGAAGTCACTAGGAACAGACACACAACAGACACTGATTTACTAAAATATTGCCCCATCAAGAAACATTTAGTTGATTACCTCCTTAAGATGTTTTCAGTCAAATTCATGGAAGTATGTTCCATCTTTGCAATTAAATGAAAGGCAGTAGTTTGTTTTCTGTCATAGATGTTTCATTCCTTTTATTCATGAAGCATCTTAAGTGGACTGTAATACATGCACTTCATAACTAAGAGATGCAAAACACATGTGAAAAAAGAAAAGAAAAAACTGCCTTTCATTTACTTGCAAAGTATCACGAATCTTGAAGAAACTATGAAATAAATGGAAAACTCCAAAAATGATTAACATGACAATACTTATGACAACAGCAGAAGGTCTAATTTGCCAGCCAAAGCACTTTCTAAGTTATTTCTACCAGCTCTGCTACAATTTAAGCAGCTGGCAAATCATTTTACTTTCTTTAAATTTTTGTAGACTAAATTACCTGTATCAGTGTCAAAGCTCACAGTAGCATGAAATCTTTTCCCGTGCTTCAGTATGTCCAGCGTTAGAGCCACTTCAATGCTTTCACGCTTTTCCTGAATCCTATGCAAAGCTCTCTCAAGGTTCAGCCAAAAACTAATTTCTTGTAGAGCTGTTCCAGATGAGGGATCTCTGTCCAGTTTTGTTACCTGAAATAATTGATATAAAATTACACATTTTAAATATTTCTTGGAATCTATTCAGTATATTAGTATTAAGTAAATCTATCAATAAAAGTAAATAAAATAGAAAGAAACTTCCACATGGGAAAAATATATTAAAAACAAAGATTCCAAGACTTACCAAGCGGGAAAGCGCCGGTAGATAGGTACAATAAATAAAACGCACAAACACACACACAGAATTTCGAGCTTTCGCAACCGGCGGCTGCTTCATCAGGAAAGAGGAAAGGAAAAGGAAAGATGAAAGGATGTGGGTTTTAAGGGAGAGGGTAAGGAGTCATTCCAATCCCGGGAGCGGAAAGACTTACCTTAGGGGGAAAAAAGGATAGGTATATACTCGCGCGCGTGCGCGTGGATGGATGGATGGATGGGTGGGTGGGTGGGTGAGTGAGTGAGTGAGTGAGTGAGTGAGTGCGCGCGCACGCGAAGAGCCTTTAAATATGTCTGCTTGTGTGTGTGTGTGTGTGTGTGTGTGTGTGTGTGTGTGTGTGTGTGTGTGTGTGTGCGCGCGTGTGTGCGCGTATATATACCTATCTTTTTTTCCCCTAAGGTAAGTCTTTCCGCTCCCGGGATTGGAATGACTCCTTACCCTCTCCCTTAAAACCCACATCCTTTCATCTTTCCTTTTCCTTCCCTCTTTCCTGACGAAGCAGCAGCCAGTTGCGAAAGTTCGAAATTCTGTGTGTGTGTTTGTGCGTTTTATTTATTGTGCCTATCTATCGGCGCTTTCCCACTTGATAAGTCTTGGAATCTTTGTTTTTAATATATCAATAAAAGTAACTTACACATACTGATTAAAAACACACAGGCAAGAATGAAAGAAAGTTTAGAAAGTCAAGATTCAATCAATATCAATGTCATTAAAGACTGAAGCAGAATGCTGTAAGAAATCTGTCATTGCCTTGAAGAAATTCCCCAATGTGCATCTGAAATAATTCATGGAAACCATAGAAAACCTAATTTACGATGGCAGAATGGGGAATTCTAATCCAGTGCCTTAACCACTGCACCTCCTAACTCAAACCTATACTGTAGCCAGTATAGTAATATCTAAATGTTTTCTAGGTAAACAAAAATCAAGCATTTCATTTAAAACCTGCCTAACTTATGCAGCTGTAGTTTGAACGTAAGGACAACATCAAAACTAAAAGAAAAAATCTATAATTCTGTTCATGCTACACCTAAATGTCAATGTACTATGGCATCCAGAAGCAGAGAACGTGCTAGGGTTGCTGCTCAATGCTGAGGGAAGGGGATGGGGGTGGGAGGATTGTTTTCCTCTCTGTACTGCAAAGACTAGGTTACTCTGAGCATCAAATGATTGAAGTTTATCTCATGTCCTGAAGATAGGATACGGGCTTTACAGCTGCCTTCTTGAATAACTGATACAACTTACAGTAATCAATAATAACGAATTACACTACAATGTGCACAGCATTCAACTGTTTACTGCTCCACACTTGATGCTGGACCAGAACCACGAGTCATTGTAAGGTGGATGAATATAGTTTACTTACATATAGGCAACAGAAATTTTGTTGGAGAAATCTCTTGGCTAAAATTACAGCCATATACAAACAAGATGATTTATGTTTAGGAAGAGAACATAAGTCTAAGCTCTCTTTCCAGAGTCTTATTTTATGATAAGAAATTTTATTTATTGCAGTAGTCAACATTTTCATTTAAAAAAAATGTGCCATACTACTATAACTGTGAAGCAACATCTGTAGGACAGTGGCAATCCTCTTAAGTCGGTGGTCCAGGTATAACTGATACAAAATGATTCACATGCCTCTGACTACTAAGAACAGTCTAGAAGAAGCCCAAATAAATAATTTGCACTAGTACCTCACACTTATTCTCCAGTAAATAGAGTATTGCATCAAAGGTAGAAGTACACAGTTGCTTGCTTGTCTGTCTATATATTTTAGTGCTCAATTAACCCGTGTTTTATCTATATCTCCTAATCCCACTCCAGCTACTGCCGGGCCTGAGTGCTGACGAGTCCTCTCCCTTTGGCTCGGTCCTCCCAACACTTTTCTTCCTCCACTTGCTGCCAGGTCAAACATCTCCTTTCCACAGATATTCTCACTCCCATTTTCCACCGTGTTCTTGGGTGCCCTCTAGGTCTTTTCCCATCCATCTTTAGTTCTTCCATAATTTTAGGTCCTTTCTAATCTGTACATTCCTTACTCTGTCCATCCTTATGGTTTTATCTATGTATCTTATATTTCAATGATGATACTGTTATGTACAAGACTGAGATCTGGCTAATAATATTATTAGTAATAATAGTATTAATTGGTCTTTCATACTACTAAAATGAGTAATTTCAGAATCACAACTCTGCACATGAAGTAAAAGAAAGGGAGAAAAAAAAATGTTCTTATACCACAATAATCTAGGTATTCTTACCTTCTGAATCTCTTTTATCCACCTATTTACTCCATTTTGTAACTGATTAAGAAATGAAGAGTCTTCCACCTTGTCACCAAAGTCTGCTACTTTCGGTTTACGTCCTTCATCCAAGCATTGTTTAATTGTTGCCGAAACAACAGGATGTACAGGCAGTGATATCTCTGGTATATCAATATTTTGCTGCAAATGTAAAAGACCCATTTCCAGCTCTGCCATTTTTTTCTCAACTGAGGGAGCCATTTTGTCACCATCCCTGTAATGGACAACACATTTTACAATCATTATCAGAACACCTGTAGGTTCATTTCTATAACCAAATTAACTTTTCTTTTAAACTCACCTATCTGCTCTCCCTGATTCCTGGACATATGATTTGAAGTACGGTGCCATTGTTTTGCTAATAAATGCATGGAGTGTTTCATATGGAGAACCATCACTGAAATTCACCAATCTCAACTGTGAGTGAATGCTTTTATCTGCTTCTATCACAGCTCCTCTCTTGATACAAGCAAAGCTGGGAGAAAGTTCAACACAATAGATAACATTACATGCTTTTGTCAATTCAAAAGATACATACAATCTTAAGTACTTTAAAAACTAGTGACTCCAAAATCGCACAACAGATGCGGGTTTACCAACATGAAAATTCACTTCATCTGGTAAAACTGTAGGAGATACTCATTCTAAAGAGGTTATGTCCACAGTGCCTTAGTGTTCTAATTATATCTGTCAGTGTCATGTCTGAAGTAGCAACATAAACTTCAGCTAGTACATGGTAAGCCAGTGAAACCTGACTTCATGAAACTGCATTCTGCATGCTCTCAGAGAGTATCTTTCTTAAAGTTCAAATCACAGAAGATCAAACTGATATTGGCCACAACACATACATAAGAGAATATCACACAAAGCCTTATTCATAATAAGTCATGGATGTCAATCAGAAATGAACTATGATCACTTGACAGTCAAAGAATTCTGTACAATTTTCCAAGAGTACACAACATTTCAATGAAGGAACTGTGCATCAATCAACCAATATCAAATTTAAAGCCCAATTTGTCAAATCTAAAAGTCTAACATTATAAGCAATATGAAAAAGTATGAAACATCACATTAACAGTCTTATATCCTCACGTAGGTAAGAATGATAAACCTGTACTGATCAAGAAAGAAGTAAATTAAAATGGTGTTGAGCATAAGCCTGTGGTGCTCATGTTTACGATGTAGCTAGTTCCATAAAGAAGTGAAAGTCATTGACATTTTTCACAACCTATCTAATCGTTACATGCAATTTGCTCTTACAACAGTATATATAACGGGGAATATTAAACAATGCATATGAAAAAAAAATAAATGTGTCCCATCAAAATTCTAGTCTCTCTGTGCAAAGTCTCAAAGCCTGCAAGTGCATTACAGAATATGGAGGTCAGAGGCTTGATCTTTCTCAATGAAATAGGAGGAACAGCAAAGGTCTAATGACAACGCCGGTTTAGTCGCAACTGTTTTGGAGCACACTGTTTCAATTACATTGTTGCAAATGGGCTCTGCACCAGATTATCCTTATGGTTTGCTATGTTGATGTCATTGTCAATTACAAATTCCATTTTGACAACATTGTCAATAACAATTGCAGTATAAAGTGTGGACAGTGGCTCAATGGAAACATGGTGTCTGACCAAACGAATCTTGTTTCTTCTTACACCAGGCCGATGGTCATGCCCGGGTAGGTTGAAGGTTGTGTTCAGTTACTCCATCATCAATGCAAATGGCTGGTTGGAATATACACTGTCACAGTCTCATGCTGGTAAGGGCAGTATTATGCTACGGGGGACATTCACCTGGGCTTCCATGACACCTGTGGAAATAATCAGTCACCAAAACAGCTGTGGACTATGAGAACATTACTGCAGACCACCTGCGTTCCTTTAAGCTACATGTCTTCCCCGAGAATGACAGCATCACCCAGCAGGACAATTTTCTAAATAACAAGGCCAGAATTGTACTACAGTGGTTTGAGGAGCACAATATATGATCAGAAAAGGGGGAACACGATACTGGAAGAAAGGAAATGATGTTGACTTAAAAAGGAACTCACAGCTAAGAATTCATGGAAGACCATACTCAATGTACAAAGGGACAGCTGCTACTTTTAAGCAGCCAGTGACATGTGTTGTTTTAGTTCGAACCAGAAGTATAGTATTGTGTTTTGCACTAGATGGTACAATGTCTACAAAGAATATCACCATTTCAGTTTCACTATCATTATTCTCTTGCTACTATAAAAGTTTGTTTTCAGAAGGTGTGTAAATGCAGATATTCCTGCAAATCATTGCTATACTAACACAGGGAGCTTCTATTTGTCCAGTTTTACCAACACACTGAAGAGCAACAGGGTACATACTTAACAGGGTGCATTGAAGTAACTCATATTGCCAGAACATGTCACAGTACATATGATCAGCCCTGTGAGAGCAGAAGGCAAGCCAGCATGCATTACACAGCTCCTAACGGTTCAGGAGGTTGTGTGCAAGTACATAGTAAAATGTTCAGACATTTTAGGAATTCCTTCCCGACAGCTACAGACTCTTTAAGAGAAACTTAAAAAGGGGAAAACAACGTACAAGGACTCTAGAAGATACAGCCAAGTTCTTATGCTCATAAAAAATGTTCAACAATAATGTGAATCACATCAAAGCACACATTTATAGTTTTCCAGAGGAGAAAGTTATTACAACAGAATGAGGTCAAGTAAAGAATATTTCAGCCTGGACTTAAATAAAAGCTGTATGTATGCTTCTTCAAAGAAAAACAGGTGACTTCTTCAGTGAATTACAAATAATATTCTACCCTCTTCAAGAAATTTTCCAGCAGTGTTTAATTGGAGAAATCAAGAAATGACACACATTATCTACATGATAAGCTGAGTATGCAGGCTAAAATTACCTCTGATTAATCTGTCATGTCTCCACTGCAATCTCATCATGAAAACACTGAGAACACTCAGCTTGATGAAAATCATGTTTACAAATGCCCATAAGTGAGACATGCAGTGTGTCCATAGATCTGTAACAAGCTACTGTTTACATCTACACTAATGCACAGCAGCGTGTTTTACTCACAACAGCTCTCAAATTGTAGCTTGGGAATACATGCTGATTTAGGCAAATCATTCATGTGCATGTGGCATTGGGCCTAGCTGGTCAAAGAGGTAGTGAAGTGGCATCCTGTGTATTGAAGGTTATGACTTCAGGATTCACACACAAAAATAAACTCATTTTGTTGTGCGATTATTGTGTTGGACAAAACAGAAATCATGTGATGATAGCTTTAATGTTGCTTACTTTAGAAGATGTCCTTGAAAGCACTGAAATCTAGTTCCTAGAGTATGGTCATGATTACATGCCTTCCAATCAAGGCTCTGGCACTATAGAGAAAAAGGAAAATAATATTAAATGTATGGTGTCTGAAGAACTGGAAAAGATGGTGACCACAGCTACGGTAGGAAAACTTTTCATGGTAATCAACATGGGTGAAGGAGATTTCTTGGATCCGGTTTCCTTAGCTAATACTGATTCTGATGAAGTAGACTGGACTGAGTTCGCTTTGTTCAAAAAGAGAGAGAACTTCAATGATCTGTCATCTTTAGAAAATATGACCCAATTTCCACCATCAAGTAAATTAAGTGAAAAGAAAAAGAAGGGCCCCTTGCTGCGATTCCATTTCTTAATGTGAAATATACAACACTTTATGAATATTTGTGCAAGTAATATCAGAGTGTAAGAACTTGAGTGAACATCAGCATTTTCTTGGCTATGAAGCACAGCACATCAGCCTTACCAAAAGTTAAGTTTCAAGGGAGTCTATGCTCGGTATCAAATGTCCCTTTACAAAATGTGATTTGATGAAATGTTAATAGCAATGCCAAATATCAGAATTTATTTTTCATTAAAAACAAATTATTTGTAACAACTTTCATACAATTATTCCCACTTTCCTAATCTTTTATTTTTGGCGCATTCTGTGTTTCCCACTTCCAATCTTCTACAGTGACCTCCTGCTGATTTCTTTACCACCAACTTTGATCTGAAACTGATGGGACACATCTGGATCACTTCTGGGCATCAGCTCTGTACTCAAAAACCCCCACCCCATAATATATAGTAATTTCGTGATCTGAAAACAGGTACATGATGCATCATATCTTCAGAAACCTACCACCAACTTGTCAAATCCATACCATACAGAATCGCTGCTATATTGCATTCCAAAGGTGGATCAACACACCATTAAATACCTGATCATAATGTTTTGGCACGTCACTGTATTTACAACAAGGATGTAGGACAAAATGATTACACATAACACAACTAAAAATCATATGCAACAAACACAGCCTTACCTGCACATTTTAGGGTTAGTAAAGCGTACTTCATTTGATATGTAATATGCAACTGCATCTTTTTCATCTTCACCTTCACCTTCACCTGATTGGTCATTGTCGTCATCTGCAACAGATTAAAGAATTATGCTTCTTGAGTTCAATGTATAAAAGAAAGTTCCTGCAGACAATGTGTGAATATGATACTACACTCAAGACAGTTTATTGTCATTACCGTATCAAAGTGCAGATGGCAACTATGTCGAGTAAAATGTTGTAAAATCATATGCAGATCCAAATTGTGGCACAGCTGCTTAATCTCTTTTAGAAATATCTAATATAAATCATAAAGGAAGTGGTTAAGTACCAGACCACAGACACAAAGGCTTCAGGTTTGATCCTGTGTCAGTCCCGGAATTTTTATCTGTCACTTTGCACTTCTTTTATCTCTAGCACTGTTCGTTAAAATGAAAACTGCCTATTTGCACAATGGTTCTGAGTCCAACAATGTATCACCTCCAGCAGGACCAAGATTAGTAAACCACTGTACTGTGGTATTCAAACCAACCTTCAGGTTGTTGACAGCTTCGCAATGTACAGACAATTACGCCAAACAGTCATTCTCACATTTATTGTTAGATAGGAAAGCTGCCAAACTATACAGTGAAACCTATCTAGGCTGTCCACAGTGTGGTTGGCAATATGAACAGCACAATTATGGAGCTCACTGAGGCTTCACTGGTACTTGACAGTTTCACAATCCTTGTCCAGTCAGTTACAATTAATCCCAACTCAATTTCCTGGGTGATCTTTCACTAAGAACACTAGCTATTGTCTTCATAACAGAAAATTATTACAGTGTTCCACCTTTTGTCACTCGTTCTAGCATCAAACTACTCCTGTAATAATCTTGAGGTTTCCTCACGTGCTGTTTCCATTGACTTTTACCACTTCAACAACGTCAATGGAATGATTCAAAAGTCTGATCAAACAGGGTATCTTAAGAATGACAACAGTTTTGTCATTCACCAATTTATTTATTGTAAATCCAATAATTGCAATTTTTCTTTCATTCGTTATCAAGTGGTTTAGAGGCTGACACACAACAACTTTCAACACAAGTAAAAAAAAAAAGTGGATGTGATCTTGTATGCCTTGTCAGTGTTGGTTAGTATAACAATCTACATATAACAGATGGAAATGTTTCCCGAGGAACTGTCTTCAAGGTGTTTCCTCGACAATTTTCATCTGTTGTATACTGCTGCTGTCTTTCAGCATCTAAACCACATGATAATGATTTGAAGCTGAAATTTAGATATTAGGATTTACAATAAATGCTTGCAGTCAAAAGAAAAAATGTTGTCAATTAAAAAATTCAACATGACTGAATTCTAATCAAATTATGCCTAGAAGTATCACTGTTACTCACACTTTTTTTTTTTCATGACTCACCGAAAGTTTTGCTGTAAAGACGTACTGAGTAATATTTGAGAAAACCAAGAAAGCCATTCATTTGACAAACATTTTTAATTTATTTTTTGTTTTGTTGAATCTACATCTACGTCTGTACTCTGCAAACAATTTATGTACATAGCAGAGTGTGCTTCCACTTGGACCACACATTAACATTTCTTTCCACATCATTCCCATATGAACATTGGGAAAAATGGCTTCTTAAATACCACTATGCAAGTCATAATTAGTTTAACCTTGTCCTTGCGGTCACTGCAAAGGTGATATGTAGAGGTCTGTAGTGTATTCTTGTATTCCTCACTTACTACTTGTACTTAAAACTAAGTAGGTAGAGAGAGAGAGAGAGAGAGAGAGAGAGAGAGAGAGAGAGAGAGAGAGAGAGAGAGAGAGAGAAGGGGGGGGGGGGGGGGGGGGCAGCTGAGACTTTTTTTTGCCTTTGCATGATGCTCTTGTGGAGCAAACATCTATGTGATCACTGATGCTGCCCTTCCTTGCATACATTCAATGTCTATTGATAGTCCTATTTGATATGGATCCCACAGAGATCATATCAACCATTTCAACACAGATAATATCTGGTGTAATACATTTTGGAAATTATGTTCCATTTTCTTTAATTTGTCATTTTCTTCTTTTAGCAACATTATCAGTACAAGAATATATAAATGGCAGATGGGGTACACGAAATAGATGTCGATAAAAACTGATGAAATATTACCTCAGAGTGAGTAGGCCTATAAATCGCTCTTCCACAGCAACCACATCAATAATGTTGGGTCGAATCAAACTACCTTCGTTCAATAATATTTAACAATTTACAGAAATCAAGGAAAACCTAAATCTGAAAGGCCGCACAAAGGTATGAACTGTCATCTTCCCAAATGCAACAGCAGTGTGCTAACCACAGTGTCACCTTGCTCGGTTTTTCAGCATGAATGAACCACTATTACTGTCATCAGATACACTTCAAGTAATCCACTTAACTAGCAATGCCAATATCCACAGGATAAAGTTGCCTAGCAAGAAACGAGATGCCTGAGCCATCAGTGAGGTGCCAGCACCAAGGCTGCTGTACAAATGTACCCTTATATCTAGCATCTTACTCAATCTGTACCCAACAGCCACGCCAATGGCAAGAAAAAGCTTTGATGAAATAAAAAATGACAAGACAAACTATACTACTCACTGTGGCAACAGAACTGATTTCTCTCTAATATAGCAGCTTTCTCGAATTCAAGTGCTCACAAATGCAAAATGAACATCAGGGATTATTAAAATAAAACTATCAAAAAAGAAGTATGGAAATTCAGAATAAAAAAAACTAATGAAAGTATGGCTCCATTATTTGTTGTTGTTCATCATAATTCATATCAATCTGGCCACTATAAGCACTTTCTAGTCATATCCCTGAAAAATATCCTGCAGCAGGGAGAACAGCTCAGAATGCTCCTTTAAGCACAGCAAATAATCATCACTCAATTCTTGCCCCACAAAGGCAAATCCAGATGGAATTACGACAATATTATGAAAAGGATAGATTGCTGCTCATCACATGGTGCAAATCTTGAGTCACGGCAGGCACAAAGAAAAAGCTGCTGAATTAGAGAACACCAATGACTGCAGACTGGCGTCGGCAACCAGAGACTGACCATCGCGCGCGCGATTGTGTGTGTGTGTGTGTGTGTGTGTGTGTGTGTGTGTGTGTGTGTGTGTGTGTGTGTGTGTGTGTGTGTGTGGCTGAAAGCTTACTTTTTAGCTGTGCCTACTGCAACTCAACATTTGCACTATATCTTGAGTAGCACTCTCTCTTTATAACACTCACTGACATTTCTTGCCAAGGTTAACTCTTGATCGCTGTATAATAGTACTAGGAAACAACAGAATATGAAAACTACAAAATCAGCATTGCAGCATTGTGTACTAAACAAAGTTTTTGGCGATATTCTGAGGGTCTCTTCACATTTCACTAACCTATTTGGTCAAAAACTGATCAGCTGAGATACTAGCAGATCTGACTGATGAAAAAGCATAAGCCTGTTGTAGGAATACTTCCAGTGAGAGCTTTCTGTGAATTATAAGATACAAAGTGCTGTGGAATGAACGAATCATCTTTATCAAGAAACTTCAAGATCACCTGCATGTTAAAACTTGTGACATGTTCATCCCATTCTGCTACATAACTTAAGGAACTAGTACAAGGAAGATTCTAGGGGCAATCATTGTTTAGTACAGACTGTTCCACCAGATTTCTTTTTTCCAGCAATCACTCAACATGCAGCCGAGAAAGCTGACGAGTTTCTAATGTGGTTCTGTTTTGAGCATAAGAAAAAATGAAATTATAGATATAGAAAAATGGGCTTGTAAGATGAACTGGATATTTACAGTCACCAATAAGAAAGCCCCAGACCTGGTACGTAACAATCAGCGTGATCTTAATAGGGATACTTAAAATATTATACACGATCTTTTATAGTGTGTGTCTTGTCACTGCACTTAGTAATGTAGTGGTTATTTATGCTGACTGGACATATGATCTGTGCCTGCTAGACATTTTTGGCCGACAATACCTCTTTTGCTTCTCTCATACCTTAAACTCCTACCTTGGGCTCCAATTCACCTACCTGTGGAGTGAAGGTGGTGTGCTCATTTTGCAGCCAAGTCAATGTTCTCTTCTGTTTCATTGTTTTATTATTTGTTGTGTAGTAATTAAACATATTTTTCTGCTGAATATCTTCATGATTCAAGTTGGCTGGAGATTTGCAGCAGTCATTTCATGTAGCCCATGTGCACAGATGTCGGGCTATTGCACGCTTACCTGTGCAGTAACGTTGTTGCACTCATTTTGCAGCCTATTTATTTATTGTATACCACTTTCCATCCTCCTTGGTCTCTTATCTACATCACATACTGATGGCCATAAAACTTTAGAAGTATTCACCTTATAAATTATGCATATATTTTTTAAACTTTTATATTGTGTTATGATATTAGGTATAATTAATTATTTTATCCATTATTTACAGATTGTATAACTTAACATATTACATGGTCTTATTTAATGTAACTGTGTATCCCTGCACCGGCTATCGGCATGTCACCTTTCTTTGTGACCTGAGCAAGCATGCATAGCCAATAGTCTGCTTACAACCCTCAATGGATCACATGCTACTAGACCCACTATCGCTCCTGCGCATTATTTTTTTTTTTTCGTGTTAATGGTGTAACAATACCGTACATAAAATACTGTATATCAAAGCAGATTTTTAAGATGAATTTGTACTCTGCAGAGTCGTGCTAGGTTTATTGCATTTTTATTTTATTTTGTAGCGATGTGTCTATTAGATCTTTAACACCTAATATTTTTTCTCAATGGTATATGCAACTATTTTATAGAAATCTGTCTTACATGAGCATCCACAGATATGGAGCTGTATCTTAGCTCATTTTATGGGCAGACACTACATATTTTTGTAACTGGTATGTAACTGACCACTGCTTATTAAGGTGTGTGATCCAGCCCTGTATCCTAAGGTGTCAGAGTTTGCCATTAATTTTACAACATCCTGGCTCAGTTACAAATGTGACACAGACGTGTGGACTGTAACCTACTATATTTAATATTAACATTGACTTCATTCTCTGGGGATGTAAATGTACACTACTCTTGCTAATTCGAACATTCCTGGCACATATGGGTGCCAGATTATTGAGTGTCTGAAATTTATTTTATTCATTTATTTTGATAACATAGGGGATATAGTGTACCATACTTTATTAAACCCAAGGATACCATTTTAAAACAGAGGATATACTTTATTAACTGCTTTACAAGCATTACATCGGTACTGCATGTATCTGGTTGTTGCATAATGTACTCCAGGAAGACCTCAGCAGCTTCAGCACCAGCAGTGTGAGAAATCTTCATGCTCTCTCCTCCTGTATCTTCTTCTTCACTTTCATCATTACTTTCTTGCACACTATCGATTATTTCTTCATCTGTTAAAGTTTCGTCCATATCACAGTTTTCCTCATTCAGCCACTTAGTAAAGTCTTCATCATCAATTTCTTCTCCTCCTTCCAGGTTGTGGAATATGTCAGTGCACAAAGTAATTGATAATTCCAAACTGACTGGCTCATTGCTGTCACTCACTACTGGATCCAACTCAGCATCAATAGATGGCCACAATTTTCTCCAGCTCTTCATTATGGTAGTGCTCTCCACTTTATCCCATGCTTCAGCTGCTTGGAAAACAACAACATGTATGTCAATTGCTTTCCACGCCTTCAGCAAAGTCACAATAGAGTCATTCAACAAGGAGGTGAGAAGTGAATGTCAATGACATTTAATTGATTCCAAAATTCCCTGGTCCATGGGCTGAATTACGGCTGTCACAGTGCTTGTACATGTATACCATCGGACTTCAGATGTTTCTCTCAAGGATGACTCAGAGCATTATCAATTATAAGGATAGCTATCAGTTGAAGCTCTCTTCTTTAGCTCTTTTCTCACTGCTGGTACAAACGTTTCATCACAAGAAATACAACTTTAAAATTTAAATGGCATTCCGAGAGCAGTATCCAGTCAGATCAAAAGCAGTTTTGGATAATTCGACTTTAGAATAAGTCTTTCAAATCTCTTATTTAAGCTGTCTTGTAGGTTTCCATTTTGACTCTGATACTGAAAATAAAATACATAAATTCCAAGCTCCCTGTGGTACCACTGACAAAATATTGAGTCCTAAAAAAACAACAACTATCAAGGGGATGAATGGGCATAGGCAGAGGGTATATACTGGCAACATGCAATATCCTGTTGCAGAGCAAGCTCTACAACATAACCGTGACTTCAAGGCCTATTTCACTACACGTGCCGTCTGGGTCCTTCTCCACACACCGTTTTCTCATAACTCCGAAGTACCGCTGCATCAATATCCTTGGTTCTCACCACCCACCTGGCCTTAATTTTTTCCATCTTAGCATTTCTGCACAGTAACTACTCTTTTCTTCGCCCTTTTTAGTTTTCTACATCTTTAATTGTCTTACCTGTCCCATTTTTCACCACCCCCTTGGCACCTCTTAAGTACATTGCACTTAGCTTTTCACTCTTATAAACTCATGCATGATGTTCAAGCAGTAATCTCTGTCTTGCATATTATCCTGACTTCCACTTTTAAGCTCTCAGGTTTTCAAATTTTATCCAATGCAGTTGCCTACAAGCAGTCTGACCAACAGTTCTAGCTGACTTCCACGAAATCTACCACTTTTTCTAGACCTCTCCAATCATTTTCCATCACCCCTCTTCCTTCCTCTTCAACCCTTCTCCTGAAGAAGGAACCACTGACTCCGAAAGCTTGCCTAGTTACAACCTCCTTTTGCAGTGTGCCTTCTGCTAACGCTTGTTGAGCAAGTTTTTTTATCTATCCAAATAAATTATTTTGTCAAAAATTGATTGTTTTGTTGTTACAAATTATATTACAAAGGACAGTGGCTTCCTCCTGGACAACTTGTAGCCTCATATTGGTTTTTAATTCTTCAATTACCAGTTACAGCTCTACATCCACCTCTATTTTCTGCAAACCACTGAAGTGCATGGGGTAAGGTATTTCCCAATGTACCACTTATTACAATTTCTTCCCATTCCATTTGCATATTGAATGCGAGAAAAATGACTGCCTGAACACCTATAGGCATGCTACAGTTAGTCTAACCTTGTCTTCACACAATTCCTAGATCCCTCACTAAATTACGCATGGTTGTAATTGAAGTGCAGCTGTTTACAGAGGTCCAGTGTGGGCTGTAATTGTCGTATGGCAGCGAAACTTTGTAGATAGCCTAGAGCATTAATGCAAAACTGATTTTCACTGGAAAAGAATTAGTTTCAATTTTCACCATCATCTGCAAACCTCGCACTGAGAATAAAAGAAAGACATACAGAAATGTTTCCATGTGTAATGGATTAGGAACAAGCTGTGGGCAGAAAAGGTCAGACAAGTGAGAAAGGCATAATGCTGATTTCATTATTAATCAGTTACATAATTTGTTCAATATGAAAACCGGAGAGTTGACCTGATTTGCATCTTGCTGTCAAAATTAGAAACTTTTTTTTCCCCCAGTATAAACCAGATCCAAACTGACCCATTAGCATATCTAGTAATTTCACTGCCATACAATAATTACAGCCCACTCTGGACTTCCGTGAGTAGCCGCACTTTAATTATAACCACCGCATACTACCACCTGAACATGACCACTTCTTCATATGAGGAGGATATTAGTCATATTTTCTGTGGCTTCACAGAAGGTATCAGACTAAGAAACTAATATAGCATTTGATGTACTATGGAAATGCTTTACCACGAAAAACAGAAGACAAAGGTGTATAACCTCTTATATCACTTACACGTGAAAAAGACTTACACGTGAAAAAGACTTACACGTGAAAAAGACTTACACGTGAAAAAGACTTACACGTGAAAAAGACTTACACGTGAAAAAGACTTACACGTGAAAAAGACTTACACGTGAAAAAGACTTACACGTGAAAAAGACTTACACGTGAAAAAGACTTACACGTGAAAAAGACTTACACGTGAAAAAGACTTACACGTGAAAAAGACTTACACGTGAAAAAGACTTACACGTGAAAAAGACTTACACGTGAAAAAGACTTACACGTGAAAAAGACTTACACGTGAAAAAGACTTACACGTGAAAAAGACTTACACGTGAAAAAGATTTTTTCATTATAATATACTAAGAATGATAAGCACACTGACTTTTTTTCCGTTCTGAGGCTGGCTGTGTGGCTGATTTCCAAAAGTCATTCATAGATTTTAAAAAACACCAGTTCTTTGAACTTTATAAGTGACCTATTGTGGGATAATTGGCATGTATCTTCAACCATCTGACAGTTCCGTATTTCTGTGATGCTCATCAATGACAGAAACAAAACCTGTGAATGTTTGTCCTGCCTTTCTTTCTATACGTTCAACGTCCCCCTTAGTCTTAACGGGTATGGGTTCCATACACTTCATCAATCTCTTTCACATACAACGGTTGGCTGACCATTGTTAGTCGAGCAGCAGTCATGTACCAAATAGTTTTATCTTGTGACTTTGGTTTTACATATCTTACGGAAAAGAATGACCATTAGAGCAGTTTTTTTTTTAAATTTTTGTGACGAATTTATGTCAGCTGGTCTGCCTCATGTATCTTTATATCCAAATGGTTTATAAATGTTAATCTACATTCAGATCTGCTGATGGCACCTTTAATGTGTTGAAACCGGTTATCCAGTAAATAGTATTTAAGCGATCTTGGCTTTTGAATTATTTCTGCAACTGAGTGATCGGCCCACTAAGCACTATGTGTTCACTGCAAAATACACTAGATCTGTCTCATGACAATCAACGTGTTAAAAACCAATAAAGTCGCAAAACAAATATAGCCAATGTTGTGTTCCCTTTCTGTTGTGCATGTAAGAAGTAATGTGCAACATCATTACAACATTACAAGGTGAAAGCAATATCTAGTATTCGCAGGTTCGACTGATCCTTCATTTCAATTGTTACGAACTACTATCAGGACAAAGAAGTTTTTGGTTCCTGAGTAGATACATACGACATTCCATTCCAGAAAAATGAATTGTAATACAATCATTAATAGAAAACAATATAACAACTAAAGCACTAACTGGACAACATAACTCAACACAGAAAATTTAAACACTGTTTTTTTTCGCTTCATTGCATCAAAACAAGTGTTCAGTTCCTAGTGCTGTGAAATGTGAAAAACAAAAACCCCAAGTAGCAATTATAAGAATAGGAACAGCACCAAAAATGGAACAAAAACATAACATGTAAAAAACTGTCCATGGAACGTGCCACTGATGCCATCTTGAAGAGAATAAAGACGAAATGCATATGGCACGAAGATTGTTTTATTCAGTTGTGGGAAGACAGTTCAAAAGTAAAAATTATAAATAACATAATATTACACGCAAGCCCTACAAAAACTGAAGATCATTCAGAACATACCATACGTCTTTGGATCTTATAAACAATGATAACAGTTGTTATTGAAGAATAAGAAGATAAAAGAAGCAGTACCTAACTTACAAAAGGAGTCATTGAGAATCACAGTTTGTATCCCAAGTCATTCAGTCTTTAAATATAAGCAGTAAAGAAAAGTAAGATGAAATCTGTCAAAGGAAATAAAGTTCATGGAGACAAAATAAAAACTTTAGGATTTGCTGGTAACTAATTCTGTCAGTATCAACAAAGGACTTGCTGGAAGTAGCCTAAGTTTGGTATCTGGGGAGAAAAATTAGTGAGAACAGGAGTAAAGAAGATACAGCACACAAACTTGAAATTAAATTTCCAGGGTAAATCAATTCACTGATTGTGTGTGAAGACTAAGTTTCTGTTTGTAGTCCAAAACGAAGTCCATTATCAAAAGAGTGTTACTAACTGGCTTACCCTTAACAATTTTTCTTTATATGCTTCCAAATAATGAGAAAGGGTGGGGGGGTGGGGGGAGCCTTGCATGTTTTGTTGGTGATAAGAGCTAAATACTGCAAACATTTGTTGACACTGATGATGCTCTAGACAAGACAAGCATTTGTAAATTCAACTACTAATCTATATTCACTCAGTGTTTACAGGGACAGGTTTGTTTACTATTTAGGATGTTGATGTAAGTACAGTTAAATTTTACACAGCTATCTTTGAGTACTTTGTAGAATAATTTATATAGCAAGGCTTCTAAAGTTGGTCATTTCATAACAGGCCTCAAAAGTTCAAAACTTCACAATACATTTATCTTGTTGTACGAATTGTTAGATAAGGAAAGCTCTGGCAATTTTAACCCTTACTCTGGCTAAGGTTACACAAAATAGCTGGGCTTCACAGGCTAACATCACCTCCACAATCCCTGTATATCAATACCTTTGTCATTTAAACATCAAAATATTGCAGAGTTTCTACAGTGCCCAAGCACTGTTGTCTCACTTATATTCAAAAAAGTGTTAATGCTAATATTTACTTATGAACAGCATAACCAATTACATCTACTTTTTATTTTACAGTATATTATGCACCAATCTACAAATGCATATGTAACATGCTCATTCAACAAATATTGCAGTTTCCCAGGTCAGATCTGAAGCAGCAAATTGTGTTTATAAAATTCTTAAGACAGTTACAGATCTTACTCAGATTTGTTTATACCATGGATACATTTGAGCCTAATAATACTGCTGCACTTGGGGCATTTGACATACAGCAAAGATATTAGTTGACTGCTTACAATATAACTTTAATCCTATCTTCTCTACTTGCATGAAAAACTAATAAACTTTATTTAACAAGAAGACGCTCTTATCATCTAGATAAGCTTAAGAATTATTGTATGAGTGGGACAGTGCACAAATGGTTTATAATTCATATCTAACTGGAAGAATGCAGAAAGTTGAAATTAACAGTACACAGGTCTGCAAAAATCAGCAGAGTCCTCTAACTGGGGTGGTATTAAAAATGGTGTCCCTTATTATTCTTAATATATGGGCCATTCTCAAAAACCTGGTGCATTTTGTAAAAAAAAATTATTTCTTTTAATTTTTAAAAATTATGTTTTATACAATTTTATGTTAGCACAATCAAGTAGGTACTCTAATAGTGGTTCAAAAAAAAAGTATTTTTTGAAAAAATAAAAAAAAAATTGACTCAGTGTAATATCAGAAGTTAGCTTGATAGTAATGGAAATGAAAACCCCTAAAATGTCTGAACATTGGGTAAATTAGAGGACAATAATTGTTATTGAAACATAAGTGAATCATTTATTGTTCATGCTATTACTATACGAACAGATCAAAATACAAATGGTACGTCAAGCTGAAATATTACAACTTTTCAAATCATCAAAATAGTACTGTCCTCAGTTACTGATGTCTGGTGGATTTAAAACTCAAGATTTCACAACATTCTACATGAGACACATACAAATAAATAGCCCTAAAAATGTGAGGCCGTAGCCCGAAACAAGGTTGTGAGTGCAGTAAACAGTTTTTAAAACTAAAAAAACATTAGGCTATTGTATGAAACATTAATATAAACCTACCCAGCAAGCAAATATAAGTACATAATTTCATCATTACTTTTTAGAAACACTATTTACAGTTCTGTACAGTAAATGGCATAACACCGTTGATAAATATAGACTTTGAACAGAAGTCTGTTGCTACAATGGGATATCAAAATTTCGACGTGTGTGCAATGATGAGAAACTGAATTGGAAGAAACAATGCTGAAATTTTTAGGTTCAACTATTACTTATGCTATTGGAGTTACTGCAAATTTTGGTGATAAATATATCAGTAAATTAGCCTAGTATGCCTAATTTCATTCATTGCTTTCATATGGCAACATATTTTGGCGTAATTCATCATCAAAACTAAGTATTCATTGGACAAAAGTATGTAATTTGAATAACAGCTGACGTCCCTCCATGATTTATGGAATTCTGGTTTTTCTCAGTACTTTCACAATACACATAATTACAAAATTTGTCATTAATAACCCATCCTAATTCATAAATAATAGCAAAGTGAATTTCTACAACATTAAAATAAAGGATGATCTTCACCATTCTGGATTAAATCTGACTTTGGCACAGAAAGGGGTGAATTATGTAGCCACAAAAATCTTTAGTCATTTACCAAGTATTATTAAAAGCCTGACAGCCAACCAGCATCTTAAAAAAATTCTGATTGACAACACCTACTTACTAAATGAATTTTTAGATATGAAGTGGTAGTTGTAAAAAAGAGGGAAATAATATACCGTGTAAAGGAAACTTATGTTAAAATGACACATTCCACATCATTATGCAATGTACTCATGATCTATGGAACAATTATTAATGCAATGTACCATAAATAGCCAGATCCAGCTAAGCAATGGTGCATTTAATGAGCATTCACTCTTGCATGCAGCAAAAAAATTCTCTCAATTTATGTTAGTAGTGCATTGGGAATTTCAAGGGGGCATACAAAGCCATTTCGCACTGTCAGAATGTGTACAAAAACAAATTCACGTGTTTATTACTGATTAGCACATCAATACGGTTTAAATAACATTACAGTTCAGCTGGAAACCAAGCCCTTTGGGGGAAGGGCTCTAGTACACAACAATCTAAATCTGTAACGAGTATGACAAACTATTCGCTCAATACAAATGTTAAAGTGAGAAAACATAGGTCATCCATCTGCTACAAAGAAAATAAAATCACATAACTGATGTTTTTCAACATAAATACTTTATAATTTCTGACCTATCGTCACCTTATGCCAGTCTATTCCCTTATTTTCTACATGTATATATTATTCCTGTAATGTGTGTCGGATACTATTGCACTAAATGGTGTAAAACCGAATATGAGAAAGTTATATCGAATATTGGCGGAACCCCCTTTCCGCCGTTTTCTTACAGACTTTATACTGATACTCAAAATCATTTGATAAGGGTAACATGTACATTTCTGCATACGTCGTCGTTCGCACTCCAGCTGTGCGGAAAACTTAAGCTACGAGACATCAGCCTAAAACGTAACGGACTTTTCCCCCTTCCCTCCACTCCTTCAGATTAGCATTCCCTCAACGAGTAACTTATTTCAAAGTTTGTGTCCCGGCTTGCTGGTGACATTGTAAAGACATTATTTAGCAATGTATTGTTTTGTACCAAAAACTGTAGAAAACTACAACGCAGATTAATGGCTAATTCACAACAACCAACTTGTATAAATCAATCAAGTGCCGATTTTATATTTTCAAGTAACCTCAAAGACAATGATGTAAACTATTACCTTTCGATGAAATACGCTGAACAAATAGTATTGACACTTGGGAATCGCTTAAGAATTTTTGAATGCATTCTTGATTACTTTTGTCATTCAACGCAGCATTTAATGCTGGAGGCATGGCATCGTCATCCTCTGGAAGCAAAATAGTTGCTGCTTTTTTCAAGTAACTAGCAAATGCCGAAAAGTCAACTATTGAGACATTTTCCGAAACTGGGGGGATGTCCCCAGTATCTGCAGAATCGCCCATTTTTAATACTTAGTGCTCTACTCCACCTCTGACATGACACCACAAGCACTTCCACACCTCATAACTGACACTGAACTTCAATGACTCATGCACTTGCACACACCCTGGTGTCATCTGCAGTTCGAGGTCACTTATATCGATCAAGTGTGTCTCGATATCGGTGTGATCGAATATCGAAACTTTGTTGATATTTTTTAGGACTAGTAATGTGGAGAGTGTAATACAGCGACGTGTTTTGTGTCATGTGTGTAATGTGTGTTTTGATTTGTGTTCATATTGAGATGAACTATCTCATGTAAGCTACCTGAGTTATACAAATAAAAAACTCATTTTGCAATAGCATCAAAATGAAGAGAAGCAAAGCTATAATATTCGGAAAAATAAACGCTGATTGTTTACGAAATCCAGCCGAAGAAACCAGTGCCGTAAAGACAGTGGGCACTTTCGGTACCTTTGGTAGCAACCAGAAAAACGATACAACAAAAGATGAGGAATACAAAGACACGGAGGCGAAAGGTATTTACGAAGTTATGGGTTTCGGTGGTTTTGGAAAAAAGTCCAAGCAGTTCGACATCGAGGAGATGGTCACTGAAGCAACGGAGACTGCTAGAATAAGACACAAAGATGCACTTGAGAAAACTACTGACAAACTGAAGCCACTTTCTCTGTCAAATGATCCGTCAGTTCCTTCGCCTAACGACAGTTCCGACAGTGAATCGAATGAAGAGGACTTAATTGGACCTCCGGTGCCAAAAGATCTGTCATCCAC
Organism: Schistocerca gregaria; assembly: GCF_023897955.1. NCBI lineage: Eukaryota > Metazoa > Arthropoda > Insecta > Orthoptera > Acrididae > Schistocerca > Schistocerca gregaria. The sequence goes on from NC_064922.1 coordinate 874,732,516, forward strand.
GCAGGATGATAGAACTGAAAAATTAGGAGTGGACCCCAGTGCCGAAAGAAATCATGCCGTAGACAGTAGTGATGAAGACAATAGCGATGACGAGCAAGATCTTACAAAAAGTATACCAATGAGCCATGAAGTAGAAATGCTGCATGGTTCAAAAGCTGTCACATCTGTAGCGGCTGATCCGGCTGGTGCCAGGTTAGCTACCGGTTCCATCGACTATGAAATAAGGTTCTGGGATTTTGCTGGCATGGACGCTTCTTTGCAAAGTTTCCGAACTTTACAGCCATGTGAAAATCATCCAATTCTTAGTTTACAGTACTCCATCACTGGTGATGTTATTTTAGTAGTGTCAAGTTCATCACAGGCGAAGGTACTGGATAGAGATGGATTCGAAGTTCTAGAATGTGTCAAAGGAGATCAGTATATAAGCGATATGGCGAGAACAAAAGGCCATACAGCTTCTCTGAATGGTGGCTGCTGGCATCCAAAAGTAAGGGAAGAATTTTTGACCTGTTCTCAAGATAGTACCTTACGTCTTTGGGACATTGAGAAACCAAACCTCCACAAAAGTTTAATAAAGTGCCGAGCACAGAATGGACTGAAAACTGCACCAACTGCATGTGCTTATAACCGTGACGGATATTTGATTGCTGCTGGTTGTATTGATGGGTCATTGCAGATGTGGGATCACCGGAAAATGTTTGTCAACACAACATTAATGCTCCGTGGGGCTCATCAGAATGGTTCAGAAATATCATGCATTTGCTTTTCATATTTAGGAAATTCATTGGCCACTCGCAGTTGTGATGATACCATGAAATTGTGGGATATTCGTGCCTTCAAAAAGCCTCTTACTGTTTTTGAAGACTTGTTTTCCCGCTATCCAACAACAGACTGTATGTTTAGTCCTGACGATCGTATGCTGATAACTGGAGAAAATATGAAAAAAGACAGTACATCGGGAAGGCTGCTTTTTTATGATACTTCTTCATTTACAAAAGTTAATGAAATCTCTGTGACAGATTCTCATGTGATAAGAACACTCTGGCATCCAAAGCTAAATCAGATATTTGTTGGCTGCGGTAATGGGACTGTGAAAGTTTACTATGATGAAAAGCGCAGCCTTAGGGGCGCTAAGTTATGTGTAGTTAAAACGCACAGAAAAGTGAAACAAGTTGGTGTTGTTGCTGCTCAGCAGATATTGACACCCCATGCATTACCCATGTTCCGACAAGAAAAGCCAAAGTCAATAAGAAAACAAATGGAAAAGGACAGGCATGATCCTGTGAAGTCGAGGAGGCCTGATCTGCCCATTTCTTCTGGACAAGGTGGCCGTGTCGCACAGTCAGGTGGTACTCTTAGTTCATATGTTATACGCAATCTAGGTTTAAGCAAACGTGTGGAAGATGACCAGGATCCACGAGAAGCCATACTTCGCTTTGCTAAAGAGGCTGCAGAGAATCCTTATTGGGTTTCTCCAGCTTACTCAAAGACACAGCCAAAGCCTATTTTTCAGACTGATGAGGATGATGAAACAGAGGAATCTGCATCAAAGAAACAAAAGACAGAGTAAATGATTTATCATCATATGTTGTCAGTGAGATGTTTATGTAAGGTGGTAGCACTTGTGACTGCGTGTACTATACGTTGAAGCTTTTCATGATGAACTGCCACCATTGTTAATTTTTGTGGCACAATATTATTTGTGGGTGAGTTACCACATCATATTTCTCAGAAAATAATTCTTTATTGAGAAGGAAGAGTTTTATGAAAGCAACTAGCAGATTATATCAAATCTTACATGCCTCCACTTCAAAATAGCTTTTGTAAATATGTTATGACAGTTCATTGTACTCATAATCTTGTAATATTGTTGTATTTACGCATATAAGTTTAATTATAAATGTACTTTGTATGATGAAATATTGGCTGTTAACATATTATTGTGCTACTATAAAAGAAAAATAATAAATACATAGCCAGTTCTTTTAGTATAATAACATTAAAGAGGTAGATGGATCTATGCTAAAACTAAAGTATCAAAGAGGACACATTGTGTAATTATTTATTCTCAAGAGACGAATACAAGTTTTCTATTGGACTGTGGACATATAATTCACATCCAAATTTTTGGGAACAGTTACAAAAGCTACAGTTTACAGGGTAAACCTGGACTGTACTGACAAAATTTCAGAAGTTGCAAAGAGATGTTTCATGAGTATCTTGGTATAAGGGCCCATAGTCTCCTGAGGCTCATGACAGAGTAATTATGTTTCTTTGATATCTCATCCCAGTTTATTTCTGTATCTGTAATTGTGGGATCAAGACACTGAAGAAAAATAAACCTAAAAAAGCATGTTCTATAGTAACTAGTTGAGAACAAGGGACAAATGTGATAGAGCCTTGTTGATAGAATGAATAGAGAAGTAAAAAAGGACATCTGCAAAGGGAAAAATGAAAGCTTGGAGGAAAATGTTAGGAAGTCGATTAATGCATGGGGCCACAAAAATGGTGGTAGCAAGGAAATTAGTTGTAGGACTGATGAAAGAAGTAAAAGAAAGAGCAAACATCCTGAGTGTTGGTCAGGCAGAGAAGCATTTTAAAGGCCTACTAACAGAAAAAAAAGACAGGAGTACAAGGAAATAAAGTGGGTGGTACAGGAGATCCAAGGCGGTGAAGAGGTTGAGAAAATAACTGCGAAAGAGGACAGAATGTGGCTACGTAAATGAAAATTGGGAATTTGTCCAACGGGATTAGTGCGGTATGGTCCAAGCATTCTGTATGAATATCTAAGTAAGTTATTTAATCCTTTGACTACCACTTTTATTTTAAAAACTTATGGTTACTATAATTAGTCTCTTATTCAGAAGCAACAATATGAAAAGAGTATTTCCCACCATTTCATTTTCCAAGGGGTGGGTGATAGGACTTGCAGGGTTATTCATAAGTACCTCCAGGGTTTCAGAAGATGACTGCGCAAAAACTACAAAATGTATATAAACAGATGTGTCGGTGGACAGAGCATCTCTCCAACACTGGAATTCACACTACAGCTGCTCAGTGTGGGCTTTGTTCATGATGTCGCAAGTATCAGTTCATGGGTGCATGTCGTTAATGTGTCTGTGATGGCACAAGGCAGCAGGCTCTGTGAATCTGGTAATTGGGTTGCCTGTCTGTAGGTGTAAACTAATTCGATGGGACAATATGGAGACAAGGGTAAACTTGAGGACAGAACAGCCTGCAACAGAATTCTGCTAATCATTAGTTGGCTTCCCTGTCACCAATGGAACATTGATGCATAACAGTAACATGCAAATAATTCCAATTGCTTCTCTGATAACCTCCCATGAGCAACATCTGTCCCATAATAGTCAGAGGTTTAATTAATGTATGAGATATGGGGAAGAAATTTCAGCACAGCACCAATGGAACATTGATGCATAACAGTAACACGCAAATAATTCCAATTGCTTCTCTGATAACCTCCCATGAGCAACATCTGTCCCATAATAGTCAGAGGTTTAATTAATGTATGAGATATGGGGAAGAAATTCCAGCACAGTGGAACTTAGCCTATCTAAGCCCGATATATAAGAAAAAGAAGCATGGAAGTTTGTGGCAATTGTTATGGCGTAAGTGTCACAAGTACAGTTAGCTGGCTGTATAGGAGGATTTTAAAATCAAAAATGGAGAAGATTCTAAATGAAAAGGAACAGAGTAGCTTTAGAAGAGGAAGCTCATATGTAGATAACATCTTTACCCTAAGACAGATCATGGAGAAGAGAGTGAAAATGGAATCTAAGCAATCATTTGGCCTTCAGAGAACTTGATAAAACATTTGACACAGTGCCACTAAAGCTATTATTAAGGTGCTGTGCTTAGGGGAACTGCCAAAAAATTATGCAAGAAGTATTACAAACCTCTACAAGTTGGCATAATTTGTTATTAAAGTGGGGAAACAAATTTCTAGAGAGGCCTTCAGAATAATTAAAAGACTCAAAAATGAATCTGAAGGTTAAAATTCATTGATACAAATCCACAAGACCGTGGAAAGGGTGGCTAAGGGGTGCCCAAAAAGCAATGGAGAGAAGACGATGAGGAAGAATGGTGGGATCAAGGTGTTTGGCGGCAGAGATGCTGGATGCGGTGACAGCTGTAGGACCCCCGCAACAACAAGAACATCATCTGTAATGCAATGCAGTTTTAAGTGGTATATGAAGCATGTATTGTTTGAAAACAAATGTGTTCCACTCACAGTATTTTCTGTTGACAACAGTGTTGCCTACTTTGCTCTTCACCCTCAAAATTTCATTCAGTACTGCTTGGTTCTGTCATAGGTTTATTTTTCCAAGAGTGTTAGTTGTTCGTTAACAGCAGTACACAATGTTATGGATAGCTTCACTGATAGAGAGATGGCCATTATGCATCTCGTGTACGGGTTCACCAAAACCAATGGAAGAGCAGACCGATGATGCAACGCTGATCTGTCCGGGCAGTGACAGCAATCACATTGCAGTACTTTTGCATCCGAGGGTTGTTGCATTACTCTTTATTTTGTATCGTTCATTTTGGTGATTGCATATTACAGGCTTTTTTTTATTGTTGTGAAGGTATTTTCACAGAGATAAAGATAATTGGGGTGACAAACCAAGTCAATTACATTATTCCTGTGTAATTAGTCACCAGATACCATGGATCCCTTATGCTAAAATACTTAGAAAGTATCCCCAAACAACCTCCAAAATTTCAATGGTGAAGTTTGTGTTCAGCCTGCATATCAGTCAGTTATAAGTAATGTTGTACAATCAAAGATAATACTCTGAAGTGAACTGCTTGTAACAAACTGGTACATTCTTGAACAATGGTAGTGATAGCTTCTCAATACTGACATTCTGTATAGTATTCTGTCTTATCAAGAAACACAAGTCTTAAGAAATGAAACATAAATAGGAACATATTCGTAAACTGAATAGACTGTTACTACAGGACTTTTAATTTTAATTATTTGTGCTGATAAATACTGTTTTTGTCAGTTCATTCCCCATTATATCCTCTGTCACAGCCTTCTGTGTATTGTTTTGTGGGATAGCCGTATGCACAATTTTTTAGTCTGTGGTAAAGACAACAAAGAGTTCCATTACATCAACACACATTTCACTCAGAATTAGATACAGATATCATGTAGGAGCAAGGGAATCATTTTGAGTAGAAATCTTATGTGTTAATTTAGAGAGTTAAGCTCATTTGGTAGTAGCATGATAATAATACAACACAACAATCAGCTTATGAAAGAAGTTAACATGATCAAATTCCTGGAATGAAATGTGGACAAGAACGTAAGCTAGAATACACATATTGACTTCCTATCAAATAAACTATGCAGTTTTGCATTTGCAATGCAAATACTAGCAATTTACACTGACCTGAGTACATGAAAATTTACTAATCATAGTTATTTTGAAGCTGTTATCTGGAGAAGTTCAAATAACATATCTTGAATACTGAAACTGCAAAAGAAAATTGTCAGATAAATGTGTGCTATACAGCAAGCAGAGTCCTGTCACCCGTTATTTCGAAAACTACAAATCCTAACTGTTCCCTCCATATGCATATGTGAAATTATAATCTTTCTACACAGCAGACAAAAATTATTTGAGGAGAATCATTTTAAACACACATACAACACAAGAAATAAAAATAATTTTATGCAAGCGCACACTAGTTGCAATTATATACATGGAGTCTACAGTATACGGCAATGACAATATATAAAAAAAGTTAATTGGCAAAAATATATTAAAAACAAAGATTCCAAGACTTACCAAGTGGGAAAGTGCCGGTAGATAGGCACAATGAATAAAACACACACACACACAGAATTTGAGCTTTCACAACCGGCAGCTGCTTCGTCAGGAAAGAGGGAAGGAAAAGGATGTGGGTTTTAAGGGAGACGTTAAGGAGTCATTCCAATCCTGGGAGCGGAAAGACTTACCTTAGGGGGAAAAAAGGATAGGTATATGCTCGCACACACACACACACACACACGCATATCCATCCATACATACACAGATACAAGCTGTGTATGTATGGATGTGCCTATTTACCGGCGCTTTCCCGCTTGGTAAGTCTTGGAATCTTTGTTTTTAATATATTTTTCCCATGTGGAAGTTTCTTTCTATTTTATTTACATCATCATTAATTGGCAAAAAGATATTTAATATGAAGACAGCAATTTTAAAAATGAGACAACAACAGATTATGTGGGGAAAATGCTGCTATACAATAGCAGAATTCATAGAAGATGAAATGCTAATTTAGCAAGGGGTAATTAACTGTTAGATTTTATTGTATGTACGCATAACAAATTTGTATTATTGTAATGATGCTGTTTGTTAACATCAGCTGTTCTGTGTTTATTGTAAAATTTTATTGCAATTTTGATGTGTCTCCTGTACCTGAATCATATGATTTAGATTATGTAAGTTATGAGACAAATAAACCACAATAATGTAAGATCACTGTGCAATCTGTTAGTTTAGTAATTTTCTTCAAAGAGCACATTGATCACTTTGGAGTGCTATAGATGTCGAACTAGTACCCAGAAGTCGTGTGATTCCCCACTACTTATCAAATTGATGGCAATGGATAATGTGTTTGTGCCAGTTAATTGTTTGGAATCAATAAGGTGGATCAGTGTGCAGATGTTACGGAATGTCTGTCATATTTGGATGCACTCATGACCACATAGAGAATTAATTGCCCAATTTGTTGGCATATTAATGTGTCTACAAGGAATGGTGTGCCACTCGCAACTGTGTATCATGGCATAAGGACAGTTTTCGTAAAAAATATCCATACAGGGATTAGACATGAGTTCCATGTCTTGTTGATGACAGTTGCTTTCAAACACAACAGGAATAGCTCCTGTCAGTGAATGCATCCCCGTCTAAATCATTTGTAGGTCAGTACCTCAGGAAAGGTAGTTGATCACAAAGATACCAAAAGTTACAAGTATTCAATGGGCCAAACAGCTCAGAAACTAGAGAGGATGTGTAGTGTAGTTCAACGAGTCACAATTTACTCTCTTGATGACAGGTGTCAAATGCACAAACGGTCAAATGAAATGTTTAATCTGCATTGTTTTGGGGGAGTGTAGGTCATGCAGGGAGTGCTTCTGTGCGGTTTTGGAGGTACCCCCCCCCCCCCCCCCCCAATACCTTGATTTGAGTCCACCTAGTCATCTTCCAAGATGATAACTATATTTGTAGGGTCGCATGCATACATTCCTGTTTTGTTGAATACTCAGGCTTCCTATCATACCTTGACTGGCCCTCTATATACCTGATCTTAGTCCCATAGAAAATGTTTGGAACAGCATATCAAACTTAGCAATTAATATCTTCGCAATTTGCTAGCTCTACAGGATGTTATCATCAATGAGTGGTTTCAGTTGTATATGGTTTATCTGAAGAAACTTGTAGATTCTTTGCCTTGTCAAATTAATGCCCTATCAAGGCGAGATGTGATATATATTATAAGCTGGATGTTTCCTGGGCATGACTAATTGTTTGCCCAGTGTGCACATATAGAACAGAAGAAAAGAACCTATTTACTATAGTACTGCTCTAGGTAAAAGATGTCAATTCCTGAGCTTTTCAAACAAGATGTATGGGTCAAGAGAGTAGGGGGGCAGAAAGGTGGTAGATGCTGCATGAAAACTGAAGGGAAAATACAACTTTCTAAGATCGCTGCTAGACGGGCATTTAGATGGAAATAACAGTGGAATTTAATAAGTTACATTCAGTATTACCTTCTGTAACAACTATTAACTCCTCATATGTCCATTGTCTCTCCTGGCATGGCATTAAAGGACTTTCTCTTCATTCACTACACTGTTCTTTCACTGCTGTATCTTCAAATCCACTGTTATTTTCCTTTCTAGTTTCCCCTTGAGAGCTGTTTTTCATTGACTATATCTAATCTGGTTTCAAAGTATATCCTCATAAAATAGCATAGTGCATCAGTTACTACAGTGATCTTCTGCTCCTAATGAGTGGGTTTCAGACCCCAGCCTAGTATTTCCAATATAGGTTTGCTGTACTGTCCTCAGATAACTTCAGAAAAAAACCAATAACATATTAGTGCAACGTGCAGGCAATTTCTTGCTTCCACTCTTCTCCTACTGATTTAGTGTCTCATCTTTTTCATTCTTTGCTTGTGGGACGTTCAGCTCATAAGTGTCCTCCCTTAAAATAGTCGTGTCTTTTTCTTTGGAAGCTGGAACTCTAGTTCCAGATGCTTATGCTTCATGTTTTGTGGGACTGCTGATGCATTTTATGTAATCAGGCAATTCATTAATCTTTGTTTATTTAGTTTTGTACTGGCCAAGGGGAAGAATAAAAGGGTATGGGTGGATGAAGATGCTAATGGTGCCTGTTGGTATGTGCAGAGAACTCGTGGGAATAGGATAGGACTGACAGCTACAGCATCAAGAGGCTGTACTTGGGAAGGATGGAAGTACGGGAAAGGGCTTGTAGGTGCATTGGTGGAATAGTCAGAGAAAAAGAGAGAAGGGGGGGCAGGGGGGTGAGAAATGCATCTCTCATGTTATCAAACAGTGTGACTAGTCAAAATTTTTCTTCAAATTCAATAATTACTATAAAAATATCAATTTAATATGTCTATAATTATTAATATTCATTTTCCTCATAACCTATTACATCAGTCACTATCAACATTGAACTTCAACAACAACAAAAAGATTCAGTTAATGATAATGTAATGTAAATTGAAAGATAAAAAATCTACTCATCAAGCGGTGGCAGGGGAACACACACACATACACAAACACTAAATGATTTAACTTGTACAAGCTTCGGAGCACACTACAACAATCAGTATGCACAAGAATATTTACAGTGAGTGCTCCAGCCCTGAAGTCCAAACACTGTAACACTTCATTCTCCCTATGTTTCGATGATTAAAAACAATTAAAGCACCATATGTTGCAAATTTTACAAATGTAGATGATGAGAATAATGTCTGGGAGCAATGTCTCCAGATAAGCGCATTAGAAACTCATTTGGAATTTGAGTTTTGCCACTAGCAAACTTCCTTTCTAGGTAAGAATTCAACAGGCACCTACATGTAGGCTTGATAGCATTCATTACACATTCAGGAATGCATTTGTTGTCAGTATAGAAATTGTTATTCTGCAGACTGTTGTGAAATGGAGTGTAGCCAGAAAATATTGAATAACATAGGTTCTTTTTTCACCACCATTGATACGAATTCAGAAATGAAGTATTGGGGAACTGCACTACTAAATGGAAACAAAATCTAAAAATGAAATTGTTGATCACATTTGCGCGCGCGCACACACACACACACACACACACACACTTAAAGTAAAGCAAATCTTGTTGGGCGGCATGTACAACAGCAACAGGCAGACAGCTTATTAAGCAGTCATGCCAACATAGAAGGTTGCAGTTAACTTGGCAGATCACATGGCTGCTTTCGCGCATGGCCCTTTCTTTGGTTGCTGAAGATGTCATTGATTATGACTAGGTGAAAAGGGGGGGGGGGGCTTGGGATTGTGGGTTGTTAGCAAGGATTCCTCTAGATAGCCCATGAATACTTCAGCATAAGATGGAGCCATACTGGTGCCCATTGCATAGTGACCAGGGAAGGAGATGTAGGTTTGGAATCAATCAGACATTGGGAAAGGCAGTGTTCAGTAGCAATCAGATCATGGGCACTGAGGATACTAGTGTAGAGAGAGGTGACATCAACAGTGACCTACCACAGCATGTTGCTGCTCACATCAGATGCAGCTGCAGTCTTGCCTTGCAGAGCATACTTCTGCTCACGTCAGATGCAGTTGTGGTCTTGCCTTAGCAGATGCAACAGTAGGCACGTTTTTGTGTGTATGAGAGTTGTTGGTATGTGAATGTGTGAGAAGTCTACTTGTTTCCTTATTGTTGTTATTCCATCATGGTCTTTCTATTGTTTGTACTTAGTTTTGTGTTTCATTTTCAAGTAGGGTCTACATTTTCCTGGATATAGCTCTAGTATTTACTTTTTCTCAGTAAGATGTTCAACATAATACTTTGAAGCCACAAATAGGACCCATGTACAATCTTCGTGGTAGAATTTTGCACAGGGAACAACTTAATCATAGCTAACACTTGGTTTAAGAATCATGAAAGAAGGTTGTATACGTGGAAGAGGTGTTGAGACACTGGAACATTTCAGATAGATTATATAATGGTAAGACAGAGATTTAGGAACCAAGTTTTAAATTGTAAGACATTTCCAGGAGCAGATGTGGACTCTGACCACAGTCTATTGGTTATGAACTATAGATCAAAATACTAACAAAGAGATAGAGGGGCTGGCCAGTACTTACCTTAGCTCAGTACAGCCGATAGTTACACAAAACAGAACAGAAAATTTACATTCCTAGCTTTCGGAACTTTGTTCCTTCATCAGGGAGGAGAGATGGGGGAAGAAGGGAAAGTGGATTCAGTTACTCTCAGCCAAGGTTATGAAGCAACAGGGAGGGTAGCAAGGATAGAGGCATGGTTGTCAGAGGGGAGCCAAAGATATTCTACTGTTAAGTACTGTGCCAGCTTCAAACAAAAGAGGATGCATACAGAAGTAAAGAGGTATATAGTATTAAGATAAACACAACTATGTAGGATGAAAAGATGCGTGAATGGCTAAAGAGGATAGGGAAAAAGGAGAAGACTGAAGAGTAAATGGGAGTGAGGTTGGTTAATGTAGGTTCAGTCCAGGGGGATGGTGGGATGAAAGGATGTGTTGGACTGCAAGTTTCCATCTCCGCAGTTCCGAGGGAATGGTGTTGGGTGGGAGCAGGCAAATGGCACGTATGTTGTAGCAGGTTCCCAGGTCCCTAGAATTATGCTGGACGGCATGCTCTGCTACTGGGTATTGGACATCGAGGCCAGGATAATACTGGGTGACAAGGGGGATGCTTCTGTGTGGTCTGGGGGTAGGAACATTGTTGTTGGATGGGGAGGAATGTATTGCTCAGGAGATCTGTTTGTGGACAAGGTCTGCAGGATAGTTTAGGGAGAGGAAAGCACTGGTCAGGTTATTGGTGTAATTGTTCAGGGATTCGTCACTGGAGCAGATACGTTTGCCACGAATACCTAGGCTGTAGAGAAGGGAGTGTTTGATGTGGAATGGATGGCAGCTATCAAAGTGAAGGTACTGTTGTTTGTTTGTGGGTTTGATGTGGACAGAGGTGTGGATGTGAGCTTCAACAAGATGAAGGTCAACATCCAGGAAGATGGCTTGGGTTTTGGAAAAGGACCAGGTGAAATACAGATTCGAAAAGGAGTTGAGGTTATGGAGGAAAATAAGGAGTGTTTCTTCACCATAAGTCCAGACCACAAAGATGTTATCTATAAACCTATACTAGGCAAGGGGAAGCAGCTGTTGGGTCTTCAGGAAAGCCTCCTCTTCCATGCGGCCCATGAAGAGGTTGGCATAGGACAAAGCCATCCTGGTTCCCATGGCTGTTCCCCTGATTTGTTTGTAGGCCTGGCCTTCAAAAATGAAATAATTATGGGTGAGGATGAACTTGGTAGGTGTGATAAGGAACGAGGTTTTTGGAAGATCTACGGGTGGGCGTTGGGAGAGGTAGTGTTCAAGGGCAGAGAGACCATGGGTATGTGGGATGTTTGTGTAAAGGGATGTAGCATCTATGGTGACAAGAAAGTTTTCAGGTGAGAGGGGAGTGGGAATGGATTTGAGGTGTTCTAGGAAGTGTTTTGTGTCTTTGATGTAGGATGGAAGTCTGCAGGTGATAGGTTGGAGGTGTTGGTCTACCAGAGCTGAGATACGTTCTGTTGGGGCCTTGAAGCCTGCCACAATTGGACGGCCAGGATGGTTCTCTTTGTGGATGTTGGGTAATAGGTAGAAGGTTGGGGTACGTGGCTCAGGTGGAGTGAGTAGGTCTATGGAAGCCGTTGTGAGGCCTTGTGAGGGATCTTGGATATGTAGGATTTTCTGCAGCTCAGTCTGGATGGAGGGAATGGTATCCTGGGTAACAGCTTTGTAGGTCGAGGTGTCGGAGAGTTGACGCAGTCCTTCTGCCACACTTAGAACTATAGATTAAAACAGAAGAAACTTCAAAAAGGTAAATAGACGAGGGCTGGTAGAAATCCTTGGGTAACAGAAGAGATGTTGAATTTAATTGATGAAAGGAGAAAATATAAACACGCAGTAAATGAAGCAGGCAAAAAGAAATAAAAAAGTCTCAAAAATGAGATGGACAGGAAGTGCTAATTGGCTAAACAGTGATGGCTGGAGGACAAATGTAAGGATGTAGAGGCGTATGTCACTAGGGATAAGATAAATACTGCCTATAGGAAAATTAAAGAGACCTTTGGAGAAAAGAGACCCACTTGTTTGAATACCAAGAGCTCAGATGGAAAACCAGTTCTAAGCAAAGAAGGGGAAGTAGAAATGTGGAAGGAGTATATAGATGGTGTATACAAGGGCGATATACTTGAGGGCAATATTATGGAAATGGAAGAGGACGTAGATGAAGATGAAATGGGAGATATGATACTGCATCAAGAATTTGACAGAGCACTGAAAGACTTCCTTCTTGCAGCAGTGTGCCATAGGTCTCTAGAAGAGCGTAGCGTTCCAAAGATTGGAGAAGGGCACAGGTCATTCCCATTTCAGGAAGAGACGTCGAACAGATGTGCAGAACTATAGACCTATATCTCTAATGTCGATCAGTTGTAGAATTTTGGAACAATTATTATGTTCGAGTATAATGACTTTTCTGGAGACTAGAAATCTACTCTGTAGGAATCAACATGGGTTTCGAAAAAGATGATCGTGTAAAACCCAGCTCGCACTATTTGTCCACGAGACTCAGAGGGCCATAGACACGGGTTCCCAGGCAGGTGCCATGTTTCTTGACTTCCGCAAGGCTTTTGATACAGTTCCCCACAGTCGTTTAATGAACAAAATAAGAGCATATGGACTATCAGACCAATTGTGTGATTGGATTGAAGAGTTCCTAGATAACAGAACACAGCATGTCATTTTCAATGGAGAGAAGTCTTCCAAAGTAAGAGTGAGTTCATGTGTGCCGCAGGGGAGTGTCATAGGACCATTGCTATTCACAATATATAACATCAGATGTTCACTGATGCTTTTTGCGGATGATACAGTAGTATATCGAGAGATTGTAACAACAGAAAATTGTACTGAAATGCAGGAGGATCTGCAACGAATTGACACTTGGTGCAGGGAATAGCAATTGAATCTAAATGTAGACAAATGTAATGTGCTGCAAATATATAGATAGAAATATCCTTTATCATTTAGCTACAATATAGCAGGTCAGCAACTGGAAGCAGTTAATTCCATAAATTATTTGGGAGTAGGCATTAGGAGTGATTTAAAATGGAATGACCGTATAAAGTTGATCGTCGGTAAAGCAGATGCCAGACTGAGATTCATTGGAAAGATCCTAAGGAAATGCAGTCTGAAAACAAAGGAAGTAGGTTACAGTACACTTGTTTGCCCACTGTTTGAATACTGCTCACCGCTGCAGGATCCGTACCAGATAGGGTTGATAGAAGAGACAGAGAAGATCCAACGGAGAGCAGTGCGCCTTATTACAGGATCATTTAATAATCACGAAAGCATTACGGAGATGATAGATAAACTCCAGTGGAAGACTGCAGGAGAGACGCTCAGTAGCTCAGTATGGGCTTTTATTGAAGTTTTGAGAACATACCTTCACCGAGGAATCAAACAGTATATTGCTCCCTCCTATTTATATCTTACGAAGAGACCCTAAGGATAAAATCAGAGAGATTAGAGCCCACACAGAGGCATACTGACATTCTTTCTTTTCATGAACAATACGAGACTGGAATAGAAGGGAGAACCGATAGAGGTACTCAACGTACCCTCTGCCACACACCTTCAGGTGCTTTGCGGAGTATGGATGTAGATGTAGAAGTCAAAACAAGGCCCTGGGTGTAGACAACATTCCATCAGAGCTACTGACTGCCTTGGAAGAGCAAGCCCTGACGAAACTCTACCATCTGGTGAGCAACATGTATGAGACAGGCAAAATACCCTCAGACTTCCAGAAGAATGTAGTAATTCCAATCCTAAAGAAATCAGGTGTGAAAATTACAAAATTTTCAGTTTAACAAGTCATGTTTGCAAAATACTAAAACGAATTCCTTACATACAAATGGAAAAACTGATAGAAGCCAACCTTGGGGAAGATCAGCTTGGATTCCATAGAAAATTTGGAACATGTGAGGCAATACTGACCCTACAAATTATCTTAGAAGATAGATTAAGGAAAGGCAAATCTACTTTTCTAGCATTTGTAGACTTAGAGAAAGCTTTTGACAATGTTGACTGGAATACTCTCTTTCAAATTCTGAAGGTGGCAGAGGAGCAATACCAGGACCAAAAGGCTGCTTACAATTTTACAGAAACCAGATGGCAGTTATAAACCGAGCGAGGTGGCGCAGTGGTTAGCACACTGGACTCGCATTCGGGAGGATGACGGTTCAATCCCGTCTCCGGCCATCCTGATTTAGGTTTCCGTGATTTCCCTAAATCGTTTCAGGCAAATGCCGGGATGGTTCCTTTGAAAGGGCACGGCCGATTTGCTTCCCAATCCTTCCCTAACCCGAGCTTGCGCTCCGTCTCTAATGACCTCGTTGTCGACGGGACGTTAAACACTAATCACCATCACCACCAGTTATAAGAGTCGAGGGGCGTGAAAGGAAAGCAGTGGTTGGGAAGGGAGTAGGACAGGGATGTAGCCTATCCCCGATGTTACTCGATCTGTATTTTGAGCAAGCAGTATAAGAAACAAAAGAAAAATTTGGAGTTGGTATTAAAACCCATGGAGAAGAAATAAAAACTTTGAGGTTTGCCGATGACACTGAAATTCTGTCACAGACAGCAAAGAACCTGGAAGAGCAGCTGAACGGAATGGACGTATCTTGAATGGAGAATATAAGATGAATATTAACAAAAACAAAATGAGGATAATGGAATGTGGTAGAATTAAATCAAGTGGTGCTGAGGGAATTATATTAGGAAATGAGACAAAGTAGTAAATGAGTTTTGCTATATAGGAAGGAAAGTAACTGATGAAGACTGAAGTAGACAGGATGTAAAATGTAGACTGGCAGTGGCAAGGAAAGCGTTTCTGAAGAAAGAAATTTGTTAATATCGATAATAGATTTAAGTGTCAGGAAATCTTTTCTGAAAGTATTTGTATGGAGTGTAGCCATGTATGGAAGCAAAACATGGACAATAAATAATGTAGACAAGAAGAGAATAGAAGCTTTTGAAATGTGGTGCTACAGAAGAATGCTGAAGATTAGATGGGTAGATCACGTAACCAATGAGGAGGTACTGAACAGAATTGAGGAGAAGAGGAATTTGTGGCACAACTTGATCAGATAAAGGGATCGGTTGGTAGGATATGTTCTGACGCATCAAGGGATCACCAATTTAGTATTGGAGGGCAGCGTGGAGGGTAAAAATCATAGAGGGAGACCAAGAGATGAATACACTAAGCAGATTCAGAAGGCTGCATGAGGGTTGTACCAAAAGTAAGGTTCCCAATGAGCTACAGCTTTGAGGGAAGGTGCTAGGCTAAATCAGACAACAGCGCCTTGTGCAGTGGTTCTGCCACTGTTGAGCCCGCCCGACCGCAATTCACTATATCGCCTATTGTTGACTTGGCAGCTGTCAGAGATGAAAGTGTTGATCGCTGCTCCCACCAAGCGCGAGGTTCAAACAGTAATCCGGTTTCTCCATGCAAGGAAGTTACCACCTGTGGAGATTCATCGGCAACTGATTGAGGTTTATGGTGAAGAGTGCATGTCCATTCAGCATGTCGACAAATGCTGCAGGGCTTTTGCTGGGGGTTGCACAGAAGTTCATGATGAAGAATGGAGTGGATGACTGCGGGGTTTGGATGTGATTGTGTAGAAGATCAACAGTGAGCTGCTCAAAGATTGGAGGATCACTGTCCATGAACTTGTTGAACGCATTCGTGAAGCTTCCCATGGCACAATTGAAAGTACTTTAACAGAAACGTTGGGTTATCGCAAGGTGTGAGCTTGCTGGGTCTCCTGGATGCTGTCTGACAGACACAAAGAGCAACATCTTGACTGCTTGCAAGTTTCTTCAAAAATGTTAGGGGGGAGGTAACAAGGAGGAGTTGTTGGACTCTATCGTCATGGGAGATGAAACATGGTCGTTTCATTAGACCCTCGAAACAAAACAACAATCTTGTCAGTGGCGTCACTCCGGTTCACCGTCACCAAAGAAATCCAGACAAACTCAGTCGGCAGGAAAGGTTAAAGAGACTGTGTTTTGGGATCAGAAGGGGGTACTCCTCGTCGATTTCATGCAAGCTGGGATGACAATAAACTCAAACAGATATTGTGAAACATTGACCAAACTTGGGCAAGCCATCCAGAATCGCTGGAGAGGACAAATGAAGGAGTGAATAGAGTTCCTTCACGACAATGCTCAACCCCACATCGCTCGTCAAACACAGGAGCTTTTGAAGAAATTTGGGTGGACTGTTATGCCCCATCCCTCATACAGCCCAGACGTAGACCCCAGCAGTTATCACCTCTTCCCCAAGCTAAATGAACACTTAGGTGGCAAACGCTTCAAGAGCAACAATGAAGTCTGAGAAAAGGTCACACGCTTCCTCAACAGGTTGGTGGGAGATTACAAAAGCTGGAGCACCGTCTTCAAAAGTCTCAAAAAAAATGGAGACTATGTTCAAAAATAGACAAAAGTGTAAGGTTTTCAACGATGTATAAATTAATAATATTAAACAATGTTTTCCTTTTGTAAAAAATATGAGATTCTTACTTTTGGTACAATCTTCATAGGTTGCAGTACTTACTTGGAGATGAAGAAGCTTACACAGCATAGAGTTGCATGGAGAGCTGCATCAAACCAGTATCTGGACTGAAGACCACAACGAGAACATACAGTCCACATTTATTGTCCGTTTTATATTGTAACACAACTTCAGTACATTTTGCAAAAGATTTTGAATTTCATGTTGGATATGAGTGATATTGGAAGCAGATGCGAGTGTTTTTAAAGACTGTGCACACATTTTGAATGTTAGATTTTCTATGTAATTACTCACCGTATTCTTGAAGATCAAATCCGATGGAGTTCCATCAGCTGAATGAGGAGGGCATACTGTTGAAGAAACATTTACTGTGTGACTTGTCTGACTGTTGCTACATGCTGAAGGAGTATACATTAAGTAAGGATACAGTTCTGGGAGTTATGCCCCTTTGTGTGGGGCTACAATTTGTGTTGTGGAAACATACTACAGACACACCCATACTCCATTTGGCATTGGAAGAAATGAAAGAGCTCAAACATTATTATTCTTCTATTGCTCTGTAGCTCACTATTCTCTTAGGCTTTGTGACATCTTTCATGTTTCAGAATCTTGTAATAAAGAGTATATGGCCAATTTTACAAAGTAGAAATAATGTTCAGATACAAATACACACGTTTTGTTTCACTTTTGGGCCTCTTTATATGCAATCAGTGTCATCAAAATTAACAATAGTAATAATAGTACAAACTTGGGCAAACTTAAGCAGTACATAATGCAAGATAGGCACACTGCATATTTCAGTAAGTGACAACAACAACAACAACAACATCATGCCTAATACAGCAATTACAAGATAAATGAACCACATAGTTAAGCTACTGATAAGGCGATAAGTAATTAAACAGATAAATGAGAATATGTACATGAAACAGTGATAAATTAATTACACAGTGTGGCATACATAAAGTTTGTTGTTAGTTTATTGTTAATTTTCATAAGAAATGTGCCCAAGACTTATTATTACTAAATTAAAATTAATGTTTGTTAGCAAACTGCAGTGTAAAATTTCATTTTCCCCTCCTGATGCAGGCTGTTAAACTTAATTTAATTTTAGCCTACTATCACCAAACTTTTTCTTTGTTGTTTCCACAGGGAGAAAAGGAGACAAACTGATTTGGGGTTAGTGTAATGTTGAGACAGTAAGTTGCACCTTGCCCACTTAATATTACCAAGAGCTGTACTGGGATCAACAGCTTGTCAACAAAGCTGATTCATATCTAAATGTTGCCTTTAAACAAAATGGAATTTGAATGATATATGGACATTTTATTTCATTTTTAATTAGTTCTTCTTCTGGAGCTGGTACAAATATAACAGCTTGCCAGCTGGCATCAGGTAGGAAACTGGAAATCTCCAAATATTCGAAAACAAAGTGATGGCTTACTTCATTAGTCAGTCCTTCTATAGTTATCAGAACGTCTGAGCTCAGAGATACTTTGATTTCTCCAGTACAGGTAGCAGAAAACATTCTGTGTAAAGTTATGTAATGCTTTGTTGGAAGTATTATGTAAAAACAGCAGCTTAGTAGTATAAAAGGAGGAGCAGTATCTTTTTCCAAAGATGCAGTTTTTATCATAGTGGATTAAAAAATCATAATTCAGAAGTAATTCTTATAACTATCAATATGAGTAGATCAGAAGTAGTCTTTGGTAGTTGCTTTTGCCTATTAATGTTTGATTGGACTCCTCCTACATTCCTGAAGGTTTCCTTCATGTTGGGATGTACAGAACATGGTGTATGTATGAATTAGTAAATATTCCAAATATTTTCTTACATTGTAACTCTTCCAAAATTTTATACTTCTCTAGGCATGGGCTTCCCTTCTGCCATCATTAAAATTATTGCATGCTGTTTAGATTCATGTACGAATGAATTGCTGTCATTGGTTTTACTGAGGAGAGGGATTAACTCACAGAATTACCTATTAGGATTCCACTGAAAAAATGTAAAATGGTGTGAAAAGAATAATAAATAACAAAACTGCACACCACAATAGCACTCAACTGTGGTGTTATTAGCATCTAGTCATGTGTTGTATGAGGAGAATAAAAGGCAAAACTCATCTCTCTCTTTCATAGTTTAATAATCTCCTAAACAGATACATGGTCTTGCTGAGTTGATGTTGCAAATGGCTGACAGCAAGCCATTGCATTTTCGAAGGACACACAGCTCTACTATATGGTTCAATGATAATGGCATTCTGTTAGCTAAAATATTCTGTAGATAATGAGACACTTTCACTCATGCTGTGCATGATTTCAGAGATCACGTGTCCATATGGTTCACAGGCCCGCTTGTAGAAGCCACCTGGGTCGGCCTCCTGGAATGCTCTGGTGAGCAGCCAAAGAAAGAGTATTATTTAAGTGATTGAAAATGAGTGTTCAGCCAGTTCTGTAACCTGTATTACTGTTGTCCAGTCAATGTGTCCAGTGGTACACACAAACTGCACTTCATTGTATCTTACATTTTGGTCTATAAATTGTGTTTGTTCTTGCATAGCAAACTTTGCAGCAATCAAATAAAGGAAAATCCAGGATGAAATGTAACAATATTAGAGAAGGAAAGTTGCTACTCACCATATAGTGGAGCTGCTGAGTCGCAATAGGCACAACAAAAAGATTCACACACAATTATAGCTTTCGGCCATTAAGGCCTTTGTCAGAAATAGACACACATACACACACGTGCACGCACACGCGCACACACACACACACACACAC
Source organism: Schistocerca gregaria (assembly GCF_023897955.1). NCBI lineage: Eukaryota > Metazoa > Arthropoda > Insecta > Orthoptera > Acrididae > Schistocerca > Schistocerca gregaria. Next base: position 874,752,214 of record NC_064922.1, read on the forward strand.
ACACACACACACACACACACACACACACACACAAATGCAACTTGCACGTATGTCTGCAGTCTCAGACAACTGAAACTGAAACCACACTGCAACTGCAAGCAGCAACACCAGTGCATGATGAGAGTGGCGACTGGTTGGGGATAGCAGTAAGTGTGGGTTATGTTATCTCTGCATATCAGTGTCAGTATTAAGTCACCTGAAACAACTCGAAGGGAGAAATACTCCAGTCTATCATTGCCCAGCTGCAAACTTATGTGGAACAATAGCAGGCTCTTGACACTGCTCTCAATCAATTGGCATATGCGTATTCACCACAGGTTACTCTCCAGTCAGTGCAACCACTGCCCTTTCCAGCATATGATGGCTCGGCTGAAGATTGGGACTCCTACAAGACATGCTAATGCCAACATTTCCAGGTTTTTTGATGGACGATGCAAACCTGTGTAGGGCATTCTTTCTTACCTTGGCTTTTGCCATGCATTTCTCAATTGTTGTGCCAACTTGTGCCTTTGCAAGAACCAGGCACCTCATCATTTGATGAAATGTGCAAGCTTCTCTCAACTTATTAGTGTGACAGAACTCAAGTCATTGTGATGCATGTAGAATTTTACCGTTGTCAGAAACACCCAAACCAGGCATACAAAGCATGGTGAGATGGTGATAATTACAGCCTCTTAATTCAGCCAGGAAAGAAAACCAGGAAGGGCTGGACCAGTGGAGATTTTACACACTTCTGGTTGAACACAAATTTATTTTACAGTTTCAGTTGCATAGCATCCAATAAGCTTTATTATTTATTTTTAATTTACTGAAAGACCAAGTAATGAGAAACTCATTTAAAATTCAGTGTCAATTTAAATAATTTAAAGAAAATTTAAAGTTATCTTTACCCCAAGGTGACTTAATATTCCTTAAATTCCTGACACGTTCCACATCATTACGAAGTGTCGTATTCATGATCTATGGAACAAGTATTAATCTAATCTAATCTAAGGCAAAACCCACTCCATGTAAGGCACAGATTGGAATAAGAATACAGCCACAATAAAGGCAGATGTAAATCTAAACAACAATAACAGAACAGATCAAAAGAGCTGTAACTATCAAATGGTGAGAATAAAGCATGATTTAAATTTGACTGATAAAAAAACCTGAAACCATACTTAACACAACAAAAAACAATTTAACACCAATATGCAGACAAGATAATTTTAAACCCAGAAAAACACATCAATTGATTTTTAACACATTTTCCAATAACACAAGAATAAATAAGTTACAACAGATTAAAGTATATGTTGGGATCCCAATGCACATAAAAATTCGCTTAAGCTGAAGAACACAAGATAATGGATCCAAATTCAAAATTATTCCAAGTGTAAAATTAACTTGAACAGGAACATTAAGTAGTGTGGCTGCAATGGGAAGAAACAGCACAAAAGACAGACAGTGGCAAGAGCTGCATATGGACTCCAAATGACATAAACAGCCAGCTAAGGAAGCAAACAAGCTGTGAGGAAGTGGGACCTGATCCTGGGTGACACATACCAGCAGTGGAGTACAAAAGATTAGTAACAACATTTCCTGTGACACAAATAATTTTAACTAGATAGAATTCCAAGACAGCCATACATCAGATAAATAACTCTTAGTGCAGAATCAATTAATCTGAGCTCTAGCCAAAAACCATGATAATTTAACTGCCTTTTTAGTAAGTTAACCAAAAGATTAAAAAAAACAGCCACAAATATTTTTTTAAAATAATTTCAATGATAAAACAGTAATATCACAGAAATTTTGCTTTCCAGCAAACCATTAACGCAGCCACAATGATATTCACATGACATTCAAAGTGCATCTGTACACACATTGGTCTGTAGTGGTTCAAGAGAACAGATGCAGCCTGGAAGAGACTAAAATTTATCTGAGCCACTTAAATAGAACAGATGCACTATATTAATTTATTAGACAGCAGAGGCCTTTAGCATTAGCTAAAGCAATTATAAATAGACCAACAAAACAACAAAGCTGATACACATTCCGACATGAACAATAAATCATCCATGGTAACTGGTAATACTGAACATTTGACTACACTTCCAATTGAAAATTACATTCTGGAACATGACACTTTACACTAGCTAAAGGTTCACAAGTGCCGCAGATACATAAGTTTAATACATAAAAATATGATTCTTAGCCAATGAATCAGTCCAAAATGTCTAACAGATATTACAATCACATTGACCTTCAAATATCTGGAGTCACGAGTGTCCATACCGAACAAACAGAAGGAAGACAGACCAAAATGACAGAGCACACTCACCTGACACTCGGCACCCTTCTGATAAATTTCAGCATAAGCACATTGGTACTCGATGATTTACATGGGTAACATGACCCCAATATAGGTTGCCCACCATCTGCTAATACCGCGGTGTAGAGGCCACACGTTATAGTTTCGTTACTCAACTCATACTGCCCACCAAACCAGTCACCACATCCGGAGCCACCACATGTAACAGGACAGCCTTCTCTGGCATTACTTTTTCTCAACAGTAGATGTTGATACCAGTATTATTTTTAGAATTTTGGATAGGTCAATATTAACTCAGTTAATTTTCTGAAAACTTTCATATACTTTTATGCGCAGTATGTTATATTTCAAGCTAAAATTTGTGAAAAGAAATTACTTTATAAAATATTTTAGATTCGATGTTATAATTGAGAAGCACTAGGTTTGAATGTACAGTTAATTTTTGTTTTTTTTTTAGAAATATTTGAAATTACTGTTTACTGTCTTTATTTCTGGATTCATTTATGAAATAGTAATCGAAATTAATAATGTAATCAGAGCTGGTAGGAATTCATTTGTTAAGAAAAATTTTAAACCCTTTGGAATATTGTTTTTTCCTGATGTGATAGGAATTATTTTTGTTTAATATGTGTGAACAATGTAATTTTGGCCTTGTTAATGTGAAAAATCAAAAGAATGTGTGATAAACTTAAATGTGAGAAAGCATATTTATGTAACAAAAAACTGTGCATCAACAAACTTCCAATTTATTTAGTTCAAACAAATCGTGAGGACCTGATGTGAGATTTTCAGCTTCAGGAATCAGATCCTTAGACACAAAAAAACTGGATCCATCTTAATATTACAAGCTAAGTAAACTTGAAAGCTTATTGTAATCTTCATGCCTCTCAAAATCTTCACAAAGACTTTACTTATTAATTACTTGGACTGGGCATTGTTTAATGTGGACAATAGCTGGGAGAAGGAAGGACGGGGGAGATTACACACACCAGAGTGTGCTGCACTCCAACAGCAACACGTTAGTCAAAGATCACAAGAATAATAGTGCTATCAATATCTATACATTGTGAGAAAGCCACCATGTCTTAACCTTGACCACCAAAGCTCCTATGCTGCACTCTAGTGTGGTTTAGGGCTAAAACTCTCAACTTTCCATCACCTCGCTAACATGTAAGCGAGATAACTTGCCAGTTTTTAGGTTATGCACTAGTAAACTGGCTGGGCTCAGTAACTGAAGAACCCAACAAGGACCCAAAAAGAGGTGATGGAATTTACCAGAGGGTTCTAGTCGCCATCCTCCGCTCATGGTGAAGTTACATATAAACACTGTATCAGCAATTTCAATCTTACAGGGGTGCCTGCTGTGGCTATAGCTAAGATGCTGCCTCCAATGCTCCAAGTCTGTGTTCTTCCTAGCATTACTCGAATTACTTTCTACAACACCTGATTCAATCTTGCCAGGCAAAATTTCATAAAGAGACCACAAATTGGCAAGGGCAAGTTAATAGGATAAGTGAACATCAAAGAAGCTTAGGTAGCCTAATAGCTTTATACTGAGTGTTATTAAATGCAAAATTAAGCCATGGAATAGAAGAGCCACTGTCTCTTTTCTTCTCGGCCTTAACATGGAAAATGATAAGCATCAATTTAAGGTTCATATTAACCATATCAGCAAATGATCTTTGAAGATAATAAGGAGTAGTTTGAACATTCTGAATGCCATTTTGAAAACAATGTCTTCTGAACTCCTTAGAGACAAATCGGGGAGAATTGTTGCTAACCAAACTCTTACATGGACTGAAAGCAGAAAATATCTTAGATAGATGTTGAATGGTCAAGTCAGCAGTGACTCCCCGACTAGGAATCAACCAAGTGAAAGGGGTAAATGCATCTACTACCACAAGAATATGATGATACCCATTCTTGATGTGAGAGAGGGGACCTACATAATACAATATAATTATTGTCCATGAGGCGATCTTCACGATTAGAATGCAAAGAACCCTTCCAAGAATTGGAATGTGGCTTAGCTATTTTGCATTTTTTGCACTCCCCCACCAAATGCCGAACATCCTTATACAAGGAAGGCCAAGTACCACGTTCCCTAACTTTGACAAGCGGTCTATGTAATCCCAAGTGACCCCTGATAATGGAACATGGTAGGTATTAACTCACTAAGGAGATAAATCTTTAGTCCCTTGCCTTGGCTATCCTTACGACAAACATTCCCCTTACACAGAACATAATCATTGACCTGCTCTCCCTCTTGTAAGCTGCATTTAACAGGTCAAATAAATGGGTTTTGGCCTTGCTTAAGTTTAAGATCCTCAAATAACTCCAGAACTTTTGTGAGTATGGCTCCAGTATGCCCATTTTTATAAACAACATCCCTTGGCTCAGTATGGTCATGTTCTTTGAACGTTCTGCTAAGGACAATGGCAACATGATTGTCAGTGCCTTTAACATGTCTAACATGAACTTAAATGCGGATATATGGACAGCCCAGTGGACAGTTCTTCTCATTGTTTTGGACACCCCCAGAACCCAGCTTTATGCCTGATTATCTGTTTCAAGCTGAAAATCCCTATGCTCTAAATAAAATTTGAACTTCTCTAGGATGAAGAGAACAGAAAGGGCTTCCCGTTCATATACCATATATTTTAATTTGGCAGGTGATAATTCTCTTGAGGCATAAGCTATAGGATGTCTTTGCCCCTCAAACTCCTGCAAAAGTACAGTGGTCACACTGGCATTCAAAGCGTTGGTTTGAACAGTAAAGGGAATTTCAAAATTAGGAATTCCTAAAATGAGAGGGCTAGCTAGAGCTTTCTTAATGGCTTTAAAGAAAGCTTGTTGACTTTCACCCCAAATAAAGACTTTTCCTTTCTCATGTAACTTATCAAGGGAAGCAGCTTGCTGAGCAAACTTTGGGATGAATTTCCAAAAAAACATTGCCCTCGTCAATAAGCCTGGCTAGACCCTTCTTATGCTTAAATGGTGGAAATTAATGCAGATCATGCGTATGCTGTTGATCTATTCTGATTCCATCAGATGAAATAAATGACCCAAAAAGGAAACCTGGAGTATAGCTAAGTTGATCTTAGATGGTTTGATCTTAAGACCTGCCTCTCTAAAATGAAGTAACACTTTCTGAAGATGAATCATCTACATCTACATCTACATGACTACTCTGCAATTCACATTTAAGTGCTTGGCAGAGGGTTCATCGAACCACAATCATACTATCTCTCTACTATTCCACTCCCGAACAGCGAGCGGGAAAAACGAACACCTAAACCTTTCTGTTCGAGCTCTGATTTCTCTTATTTTATTTTGATGATCATTCCTACCTATGTAGGTTGGGCTCAACAAAATATTTTCGCATTCGGAAGAGAAAGTTGGTGACTGAAATTTCGTAAAAAGGTCTCGCCGCGACGAAAAACGTCTATGCTGTAATGACTTCCATCCCAACTCGTGTATCATATCTGCCACACTCTCTCCCCTATAACGCGATAATACAAAACGAGCTGCCCTTCTTTGCACCCTCTCGATGTCCTCCGTCAATCCCACCTGGTAAGGATCCCACACCGCGCAGCAATATTCTAACAGAGGACGAACGAGTGTAGTGTAAGCTGTCTCTTTAGTGGACTTGTTGCATCTTCTAAGTGTCCTGCCAATGAAACGCAACCTTTGGCTCGCCTTCCCGACAATATTATCTATGTGGTCCTTCCAACTGAAGTTGTTTGTAATTTTAACACCCAGGTACTTAGTTGAATTGACAGCCTTGAGAATTGTACTATTTATCGAGTAATCGAATTCCAACGGATTTCTTTTGGAACTCATGTGGATCATCTCACACTTTTCGTTATTTAGCGTCAACTGCCACCTGACACACCATACAGCAATCTTTTCTAAATCGCTTTGCAGCTGATACTGGTCTTCGGATGACCTTACTAGACGGTAAATTACAGCATCATCTGCGAACAACCTAAGAGAACTGCTCAGATTGTCACCCAGGTCATTTATATAGATCAGGAACAGTAGAGGTCCCAGGACGCTTCCCTGGGGAACACCTGATATCACTTCAGTTTTACTCGATGATTTGCCGTCTATTACTACGAACTGCGACCTTCCTGACAGGAAATCACGAATCCAGTCGCACAACTGAGACGATACCCCATAGCTCCGCAGCTTGATTAGAAGTCGCTTGTGAGGAACGGTGTCAAAAGCTTTCCGGAAATCTAGAAATACGGAATCAACTTGAGATCCCCTGTCGATAGCGGCCATTACTTCGTGCGAATAAAGAGCTAGCTGCGTTGCACAAGAGCGATGTTTTCTGAAGCCATGCTGATTACGTGTCAATAGATCGTTCCCTTCGAGGTGATTCATAATGTTTGAATACAGTATATGCTCCAAAACCCTACTGCAAACCGACGTCAATGATATAGGTCTGTAGTTAAATGGATTACTCCTACTACCCTTCTTCAACACTGGTGCGACCTGCGCAATTTTCCAATCTGTAGGTACAGATCTATCGGTGAGCGAGCGGTTGTATATGAGTGCTAAGTAGGGAGCTATAGTATCAGCGTAATCTGAAAGGAACCTAATCGGTATACAATCTGGACCTGAAGACTTGCCCGTATCAAGCGATTTGAGTTGCTTCGCAACCCCTAAGGTATCTACTTCTAAGAAACTCATGCTAGCAGATGTTCGTGTTTCAAATTCTGGAATATTCCATTCGTCTTCCCTGGTGAAGGAATTTCGGAAAACTGCGTTCAATAACTCCGCTTTAGCGGCGCAGTCGTCGATAACAGTACCATCGGCACTGCGCAGCGAAGGTATTGACTGCGTCTTGCCGCTTGTGTACTTTACATACGACCAGAATTTCTTCGGATTTTCTACCAAATTTCGAGACAATGTTTCGTTGTGGAACCTATTAAAGGCATCTCGCATCGAAGTACGTGCCAAATTTCGCACGTCTGTAAATTTTAGCCCATCTTCAGGATTTCGCGTTCTTCTGAACTTCGCATGCTTTTTCCGTTGCCTCTGCAACAGCGTTCGGACCATTTTTGTGTACCACGGGGGATCCGTTCCATCTCTTACCAATTTATGAGGTATGAATATCTCAATTGCTGTTGCTACTATATCTTTGAATTTGAGCCACATCTCGTCTACATTCGCATAGTCAGTTCGGAAGGAATGGAAATTGTCTTTTAGGAAGGCTTCTAGTGGTACTTTATCCGCTTTTTTAAATAAAATTATTTTGCGTTTGTTTCTGATGGATTTGGAAGAAATGGTATTGAGCCTAGCTACAATGACCTTGTGATCACTAATCCCTGTATCAGTCATGATGCTCTCTATCAGCTCTGGATTGTTTGTGGCCAAGAGGTCAAGTGTGTTTTCGCAACCATTTACAATTCGCGTGGGTTCGTGGACTAACTGCTCTAAATAATTTTCGGAGAATGCATTTAGGACAATCTCGGAAGACGTTTTGTGCCTACCACCGGTTTTGAACAAGTATTTTTGCCAACATACCGAGGGTAGGTTGAAGTCCCCACCAACTATAACCGTATGAGTGGGGTATTTATTTGTTACGAGACTCAAACTTTCTCTGAACTGTTCCGCAACTGTATCATCGGAGTCTGGGGGTCGGTAGAATGTTCATCAAAGCTCACATTGTGAGAAAAACATTGTCCAGTTGTTGACATAGTTAAAATTTAATTTCTCTGAGCACATTATCTAACAAGTAGGACACTACCACAGCCCCAGTGGAAAGCCCGAATGGAACATGATTGAATTCATAAGGATTCCAATCAGTTCTGATCTTAAACAGTAAAATGATGCACCCCTAAATACCTAGCAGAACAACTGTGTAGATCTGGTAAGTGAACAGACTCTAAGGTGACCTTTTTATTGAGAAACCTATAATTGACAACAGCTCTATATTTGTCCCCTTGCCCCTTGGGAACGAGAAAGACAGGGGAGACATAAGAGGAGAAGGACGCCCTAATAACTCCTTTATGAATCATACCATTGATTATTCCCCCAAGGGCTTTCATCTTGGGAGGGGATAATCTATAAGGAGCTTGCCTAACAGGTATACCAAGTTTCAAATGGATCTTATACTCAGTTCTGCTAGTAACGCTAAGTCTGTCAGTCAGTAAGGGGAAACCCTGAAGGATCTGCAACAACTCCCTACCTCAATCAGTGTCCAAGTGGGCAAGATCAAAACCAAAATCTTGCTGGTGAACCATATTAACAAGAAAACATGCCTGACAAGAGCAAAGAGCAATATGTACACTAAAACAAAACATGATAGAAAACATGTCACCCCCATAATCAAGGACAAGTCCAGTACAACGTATAAAACCACACTCCAAAAGTAAATGATTGTCTCAATCAACTACTAACAGATTAATGAACCATGAAAACCTAGGATATTACATTTCCCCTGCACTTCACCTATAAGAGGCAACATTTGCCCATTGATAGCATGACATCGCTGATCAGAAGCACACAAGGAGGGCAACTTGCAAATGGCATGAAACTTGAGATGCTATTGATAATCAAGCAAGAAAATGGTACTACCAGAGTCAAGAAGAGCACAAACAGTCTCCTAACTGAACTGCATACAGACATTAGGAAGTCTTCCACACCCAATTCCAGTCTAATACAGGTAAACTGTTTATGAGGTTTAAGGGCATTATCCACATTGATGTTGTGCTGTGCTCACTCCCAACTATGCGTTTTCGTGAACTTGCCTGTCTATCTGTGTTTGCTTTCCCACCCTTTTTGCGGTTATGCCATAATTCTTCTTCCTTCTACATGTGGCAGCAGCGATGTGTATCAATATTTGCACCGTGTACCATCTTTGGTTCTGTGTTTATAGTTTCCAGCTAGGGGGTCTGTGGACAGTCGGTCAGTTGCTGCAGACCAGGGAAGTTATCTCTGCACAGTGCACTCAGCTGGGTCTGCTGATAGCCCCTGCACAGTGTTGAAGCATGTATGGAGCTGTCCAATCACTATGAGCTTGATGGTCCACTGACCCAGGACGTCAAAGTTGTAGTGGTTTCAAGCACCCAAGCCACGTCCATTCATATTGTGTGGTTCGTTTTGGTTGTTCGCTGTTGGGGAGGTTTTCCTGTGAGCAACACTGAGTGTTTGTATTGCTAAATTTTAGCCACCATGCACCAGTGGAATTTTCTGCCTTGTGGCCATTAGTGTTCTGATTACCTGCCCTGGCCACTAACGAAATTTCAGGCAGTGTCCTTTCCTCACCTGTTGTCGCTGTCCAACACAGTGTGTAGTTTTGACAGCTTAATACATATACACATTTGATTGTGGACAATCACACCCATAACATTTTGTGTTTGAATTCTCATGTACCGATTGATGGCAAGCAAGTTGTTAGTCGATCAGTCCGTGGCTGTCCCTTGGTCGGGTTTCTACGGATCAAGTGTAGTTGGGCTCACCACCTGTCTCACCAAAGTGAACAAGGGCAGACTGAACCCCTGGAGGCTTCTGAGTGCTGTTGTCTTTACTGTCTTTCTCACCGGTGTTTAATTGTCTGTTTGTAATCTATCATTGCCAATGATAAAAGAAAAATTCTTCGTTTTACTTTGTTTTATGTAAATAAGTTTGAATTCTGGCAAGTGTATATTTGCTAAAAGGTTATTGCTGTTGTGTTGTCTTTTCTTTTAATCCAATATCAGATACTTAAAACGTAAGGATTATGGTTTTATAAACAAAGATTCCAAGACTTACCAAGCGGGAAAGCGCCGGTAGATAGGCACAATAAATAAAACACACACACAGAATTTCTAGCTTTCGCAACCGACGGTTGCTTCTTCAGGAAAGAGGCAAGGAGACGGAAAGACGAAAGGATGTGGGTTTTAAGGGAGAGGGTAAGGAGTCATTCCAATCCTGGGAGCGGAAAGACTTACCTTAGGGGGGAAAAAGGACAGGTGTACACTCGCACACACACACATATCCATCCGCACATACACAGACACAAGCAGACATTTGTAAAGGCAAAGAGTTCGGGCAGAGATGTCAGTCGAGGGGGAAGTACAGATGCAAAGAAGTTGTTGAAAGACAGGCGAGGTATGAGCGGCGGCAACTTGAAATTAGCGGAGGTTGAGGCCTGGCGGATATCGGGAAGAGAGGATATACTGAAGGGCAAGTTCCCATCTCCGGAGTTCAGATACGTTGGTGTTGGTGGGAAGTATCCAGATAACCCGGACGGTGTAACACTGTGCCAAGATGTGCTGGCCGTGCACCAAGGCATGTTTAGCCACAGGGTGATCCTCATTACCAACAAACACTGTGTCCATTCATGCGAATGGACAGTTTGTTGCTGGTCATTCCCACATAGAAAGCGTCACAGTGTAGGCAGGTCAGTTGGTAAAACACGTGGGTGCTTTCACACGTGGCTCTACCTTTGATCGTGTACACCTTCCGTGTTACAGGACTGGAGTAGGTGCTGGTGGGAGGGTGCATAGGACAGGTTTTACACCGGGGGCGGTTACAAGGGTAGGAGCCAGAGGGTAGGGAAGGTGGTTTGGGGATTTCATAGGGATGAACCAAGAGGTTATGAAGGTTAGGTGGACGGCAGAAAGACACTCTTGGTGGAGTGGGGAGGATGTTCTGCAACTCACCTCTAGCTAGCGGGTATAGCAGCGACAGGATCATGTGGTGCAGAATGCGAAAAGTGGTCGCATGTTGTTCGAGACGAACCAACAACCACAATAGATTTTCTACTTCATCAATCTGCTCTACAATCAATTTGGTCTGACCCTGAAAGAAAAAAAGGCCAGAGGGTTAGGCAACTTAGCAAACACAGTATGTAACTTAACAGCCGCTGGAACAATGCCACCCCCGGCCTGGCCCACATGTTCCCCCTGATAGTGCAAGTCACTATCTTCAAACTTCTTCCCATCCAACTCCAATCATGTAAGCTTAAACTGCAATGTGCTCACCATAGTTCCCAACTAAGCACCCGATTTTTTGTGATGCTCTCCCAACTCTAATGTACTCAAATCAGCCACCCGATTAGTTAAATGCACCAACTGTGCCCGCACCAGACTCAAATGAGTGTCACTAGGTCGGGTTCCTTCTAGAAGACCAATAGTATCCCCAAGACCTTTAAGGGCCTCACTAAGAAATCAGATGGCCGCACCTATCTCACTGATCACTGCCGAGGTGACGTCAAACAGCAGCAGCATGGCAGCGCCCAAATGGGCTACCAATTCTGGAACACTGCCCTCTGTCAGTTGACGCCTTACTGCCAACTCATAACTGAGATGGTATCTTCTCAGCAGGCCAATATCCGGACACTGTCTGACTGTCATTATCTTAACACCTGAAACAATAACAAGCCAAAGAATATGATGCCACAGATACAATCGAAATTCTGCTACCCATGAGACGCCTGCTAAACCTGCTGGGCAGAACAAGTGATTAGGATTGTGGAAAGGGCCAAATAAGTTTGGGGTCCGTTTCACCTTAAAATTGTAATTTATTGTAACTTAATAACACATTTACAACCAAAGTGGCACATAGCCAAACTTTTACACCTACAAGTTTCAAATTCCAAATCTTTCACAGCTGAAGGCCTCCAAACAAGAAATCTTAAAATCAACAAGGTAAATTTCAAGTGACTGAAAATAGGCAGTTACAATTACAAATAAAAGAGCTCAAGGCAAAGGTGGATAGACAAACATAAACAAGATGCAATACAAATGGCTGAAGGACCGCAATAAAATTTTCAAGATTTTAAAATAAATTACCATGACCTTTCAAAGGCAGAAGGCCACAATATTTGAGCTTGAAAGGTAATTTTAAGAATAAGATTCCAAGCCGCGATACTTAAGCCAAAGAATTTACCTTGCAGCAATTAAGATTAACCATTGGGGTTCAGAAACCACTTTGGTGCCGCCACATTTGAGAAGTGCAGCGGGGTGACGAGCAGCTATATCAGTATGTTGATAGAGTCCACACGGCCTCCTTGGCCTTGGTGATTGAATTATCTGAATGCAAATTAGTTTCTATCATTCTCAAGGGAATGCATGTGATGGATAAGTTGCAGTTTGTTTTCTGTAAACAACCTGGCACCTGGGGAGAACTTCGTGATGTGGTTGTAATAACATCTGCATTAGCCCTTGAGAGTCACGGGCATCGGTAAGTTTGCAAAGCATGACATAAGGGCCAATTCCAGATTATCCACACCCATGGAAGTTAGCAAAAGGGAATCTAGGCATTGTTTCAGATGTGGCAGTACAGCTCATTTGGTACGCTCTTGTGATCAGCCTTGTGCTCTTAGAGACACCGGGTTGGTACGCAAATCCGGATTTGAAACCTTAGGCCTTGGTGTACTCGTGTGGTCACCCCCGCGTCATCCCCTTTGCCTTAAATTTGTTCTTTGGTAGGCGGCAAGCCCATCTGCGCTCTCTTGGATTCCGGTAGTTCCTTGTCATTATTGAGTTTTGAGTGGTTTTTGGAATTTGGGCATCTTACTAGACTTCGTTCAGTCCCAACCCTGGTGCAGAGATGTTGGGTGGCCAATTGCCAGGTGTTACCTTTGCAGGATAGGGTCTGGGTGAGTGTATCGGTTGCTGATTTTTCCTTGCCTGTATCTTTAGCTTTGGTTAAGGGACTGCCTGTTAATCTAATATTGGGGTGTGATTTCATTTATAAAACCAGGCTCATATTGGATTATTGTGATAGCACCTTTTCATTCAAGTTCTCTCCTGGTGAGAAGTTTGGCCTTTGCAAGTGCACTAAACCGGGTGTATGGCAAACTGCCAGTACCTTCGGCGTACATGTTGCAGTTAATGAATTTGATCTGGCCCATCTATTGCCTAATCAGGCATCTCAGCTACACAGTTTGTTGCACAGTTTTCCTCAACTGCTTAGCAATAACCTGGGTGTCACCAGCATTCTTGAATATCATATCCGATTGTCTGATTACACCTCCATTAGGCAATCTCCTTACTGCCTCTCACCCATGAAGGTTAAGATACTCAGGACTAAGATATCGCAGATGCTGGAACAAGGAGTCATCAGACCCTATACTTCTGCGTATGCTTCTCCAATTTTTCTTGTACCTAAGGATCAGGAGTGGGATTTTAGTCCTGTCATTGACTATCAGCGTTTGAATCCCAAGGTTGTATTCAAATCAGTACCTTTGCCGGATTTGGATAATACTTTTACTTGGTTTTCTGGCGCTAATCGATTTACTGTTCTTGATTTGAATCAGGCCTACTATCAAATTTCGTTGGCTGACGAATGTAAAAATGTCATTGCCTTTTGTACTGATTGGAACTTTTTTGAGTTTAATAGAGTCCCCTTTGGGTTAGCTACCGGAGTGCCGGTGCTTACTCGTTTATTGTATAATATCCTTGGGGACTTGAAGTTAGTTTGTGTCTATAATTATTTGGACAACTTGGTTATCTATAGTCATTCATTTGAAGCTCATTTGAGCAGATCCAGCAAGTTCTTTTGCGGTTACGATGAGCTGGTGTAACTGTTAAACCTAGTAAAATTACACTAGCTAGGTGGGAGATCTCTTTCTCAGGATATCTACCACAACTGTCTCTGCATTCCAAGGATAGTCAGAAGACTTGGTTTACTCTTGTAGACAGCATCCTCAGTGTCCAGGGAGTCTTATCCAATCAAGCGTGGTTTGTATATTTGATTGCAGTTCTGCATGAGCACACAGATTTAATGTCTGATCTCATCCTCATGGCACCAATGAGGGACCACTATGAACACGCAACATCTATTATTCTTGGGTGCTTGTCGAGAACTCCACAAGAAGCAATTAATCACATAGTGCATGACATATCATTTGGTGAGCTCACACCACTTCAGTTGTGACAAAAGATCAGAGCATTGATCAATCCCTCTTTCCTGTCTGACGCCGCTTTGTGGTCACTATGGGTAGTGAAAATACCAGAAGCTCTCGAGCTGCAACTTTTCTCACACACCACCAACCCCTTATAGATGCACCTACAGCTAGCAGACAACACCTATAAAATCATCAGACATTGACAACTCACCACAAGGAGTCAGCAATACTGCACACATCCCAGCTAGTACTTTCGCGCAAGGCTGTGTGAGGTCACTCTAGTCAACAACCTCGGTCAAGGTGCTACCTGGTGGCTGCAGCAGTAAACCGGCTGCCCCCTTCATGTCTCCTCACCCAGGCCCCCCCTCCACCTCACCCAATTCCTGCGCTGCAACTACAGATGTTACACACAGTCCGCAGCTGCACCCCGTATATCTGCTGTGTTGGTACCGTACCCACCATGGAGATGCAGCTCAGAAGTGTAGCCCACCCTGCAACCTACCTTCCATCGCAGGGTGCATTAGCACGTCATCTCATGGGTATTCTACAGGATGCTTGCAGCAACACCAATCTTCCCACAGTAAACATCTACCTCCATGCAGATTGTACGTACGTGACCTCATCAGCAACATGTTCTTCCTGGTCGACACTGGTCCAGATACCAGTGTCATACCTCCAGCATTGTCAACCTTGCTACTGACGCCTTCTACCATGACACTGCGAACAGCAAACAATTCGTTGGCCAGTGTCTATGGCTCCATACACCTTCGCCTCAAACTTAAACCGAAATTTTGTTTTGAATGGACATTCAACGTGGTCGATATTGATGAACCAGTGTTTTGCATTGATTTTCTACAACACTATGGCCTCTCTCCAGATTTATCATTGGGAATGATGCTCCATCAGTCTCCTGAGACACCCATCGATGGCTTCTTTGTCGCAACACCCACACATTCATAATCAACAACAGCTACCAGTTTGCATCAGTTGGCTGAACTCCCATCCCTCACTTTGGAGCTGGTGGATTCCCTGTGCAAGCTACTCAACCAATGACATGACATTGTGGCCCTAAGCGCAGCCAATGCATTGCTGTAGGCACTGATTAACAACACTTCAATGTATCTGGCATGAGTGCAAATGACCATCGCAGCACTTTCAGCTGCTACCACACTACAACACTGGCCTCTGCTCCAGCCTTTCTCTCTATGAGCAACATTCATTGTGAACAATCCTTTTGTTCCCACGGCAAGCAATCTGCCTCCTCCACCTCAGCAGACTACACTTTCTCTACAGCTGTCAAACCAATGAGCTACACAGCTGCTACGATCAATGCAATCCTGCATGCTCATGTTGAGCCCACACAGCCTCATGCCACCTTGCCCACTGCTGACACAGTCTATGCCCCTCTCACTGCACTGGCACTGCATACAACAGATCGCCCGGACTCCACACCCACAACTACTGACAAAGTTCCTGATGGCAGAGAATCTTCACCACCTTTGCCACCTATTCTACAGGTCAGTTCTCAGTTTTACAGTGCCACGTGTGACATTGTTCCCTGCTCTGGAGAGCCTTCTTCTCGTGTAGGCCCAGTGAAGTTCTCCATTAAAGTTATTACAAATGGTACATGTCATAGGCTACATACTATGGAAGGATCCCCAGTCCATGCAAAACCACACTGTCTATTGTCTAAGAAACTTCACACGGCAAAAGAATGCATTCAGCAACTTGTACAAATAGGAATTGTATGTCCTTCTGACTGTAATTGCTCATCACCTATTCATCTCATTGCCAAAAATGACTCAACCTTCAGACTTTGTGGAGACTACTGTAGAGACAATGCCTGCATCATTTTAGACAACTACCCCATCCGCCACATTCAAGATTTTGCACTGCAATTACTGGTGCTTGGCATTCAGTTCCATTGACTGTCATAAGGCATATCATCAGATCCCAGTGCACAAAGATGACATTCCTAAGACAGCCATTGTAACCCCCTTTGGCTTGTTCAAATATTGCTATATGCCTTATGAACTTAAAAATGCACTTCAGACATGGCAACATTTTGTAGACTCATTATTTCCCCAGTTCCCATTTTGTAATGCTTACCTTGATGACATTTTAATTTTCTTTGCCTTTGCTTTATTTATTTTATTTATTTACATGTCAAGTTCTGTAGGATCACTCTGAGGAGCAAATCTCGAAGATCATGGAACATGTCAGTACATGAAATTACAACATAAAATTAGTGACAGACAAAAATAAAACGTTTATGAACCTGAAAATGTCAAGCCATAAGTTTAAGTAAACATAGTCAACAATACAACAAGAATCTGCTTAATTTTTCAAGGAACTCCTCGACAGAGTAGAAGGAGTGACATATGAGGAAACTCTTCAGTTGCGATTTCAAAGTGCATGGATTACTGCTAAGATTTTTTAATTCTAGTCGTAGCTTATTGAAAATGGATGCAGCAGTATACTGCACACCTTTCTGCCTTAAGGAAGTCCGATCCAAATGCCGAGTACTAACTAAGTGAAAGCTGCTTATTCTTGGGAATAAATTAATATTGTTAACAAGAAATGACAGTAAGGAATACATATATTCAGAGGCCAATGTCAGAATACTCAGACTTGTGAACAGGGGTCGACGAGAGGTTCGTGAACCTACACCACTTATTGCCCAAACTGCCCATTTCTGTGCCAAAAATATCCTTTTAGAACGGGAAGAGTTACCCCAAAATATAATACTATACGACAAATGAAAATAATCTAAGTAGACTAATTTTCGTGTCGAACGAACACTCACTTCAGATACTGCTCAAACAGTAAAAATGGCAGTATTAAGTCTTTGAACAAGATCCTGTACATGGGCTTTCCACAACAGTTTAGTATCTATCTGAACACCTAGAAATCTGAACTGTTCAGTTTCACTAATCATATTCACATTCCGTGAAATTAAAATGTCAGGTTTTGTTGAAATGTGTGTTAGAAACCGTAAAAACTCAGTCTCAAGCTGATTTAGTGTGTGTTTGTTTCCACAGTCCATGATCTTATGTCACAAACTGCATTCTTTGAAACCTAGCCAGTGTTGCACACAACATCCTTTACTACCAAGCTAGTGTCATCAGGAAACAGAAATATTTTAAAATTACCCGTAATACTAGAGGCCATTTCATTTGTATAAATAAGGAACAGGAGTGGCCCCAACACTGATCCCAGGGGGCACCCCCCACTTGACTGTACCCCACGCAGACCCCACATCACAGCCATTCCCAACATTGTGAGTAATGACCTTTTGTTGTCTGTTGCTAAAATAACAGGTGAACCAGTTGTAAGCTACTCTCTCTATTCCAAATGATCCAACTTCTGGAGCAATATTTTGTGGTTCAAATGGCTCTGAGCACTATGGGACTCAACTGCTGTGGTCATTAGTCCCCTAGAACTTAGAACTACTTAAACCTAACTAACCTAAGGACATCAAACACATCCATGTCCGAGGCAGGATTCGAACCTGCGACCGTAGTAGTCGCACGGTTCCGGACTGCGCGTCCAAAACCGCGAGACCACCGCGGCCGGCAATATTTTGGGATCAACACAATCAGACACCTTAGGCACATAAAAAAATTTACCTAGCGTCCAAAATCTTTTGTTTAACCCATCCAGTACCTCACAAAGAAAAGAAAATATAGCATTTTCAGTTGCTGAATGACTTCTAAAGCCAAACTGTACATTTAATAGCAAATTGTGTGATATAAAATGAACAATTATCCTTACATATACAGCCTTTTCAATAACTTTGGCAAACACTGATGGCACAGAAATAGGTCTAAAATGAAATGCTGCTAATGAACAGGAGCAACATCTTTTTCAAGTACTCCATGTGCTCTCAGATAACAGTGTGGAGATAAATGAAGACAAATCCCAGCACCAGCCAGAAGTTATGTCCTGGGCCACACATTGAACCCTGAAGGCATATGCCCTACATGTGAATGTGTCACTCACATTACAAACTTACCACCACCTGTCACTTTTTGTGAACTATGTCGCGGCTTGGTCATGATCAATTTTTTCATGCATCACACCCCTTATGTCACCCCCGTGCAGCCTCCTCTAACTAACGCCTTACAAGAACATATCTTGGGTGATCACAAGGTAATGTGGACCCAGTACATGACTCGCACCTTCAGTGACCTAAAAACGGGCCTAGCTAATGCCATCACACTAGCCCATCCCAGTGCCGATGCGCCTATCTCAATCACTACTGATGCTAGTGACACCACGATCAGCACCATGCTGCAGCAACACATTCACAGAGTCTCTCAACCACTACATGAAAAAAAAAAAAAATACCCACCTCTCAACTTAAATGGTCAGCATTTGACAGGGAGCTACTGGCCATTTATGAAGAAGTATGCTATTTTCGAGAGGAAATACATGCTGCGTAACTCTGCTTGTGATCTCCCTCCATGCATATCGATTTCATCAGCCAATATATGACCAACATACATTTTAACAGAGGTGTGGATAACATTGTAGCAGATGATATGTCATGCATTAATACTATTATGAGCCTGTTTGATCTTGAGGAGCTAGTTTGACTAAAAACTATTGATCTGGAGGTATAGTTATCAGCTGCTAACAACTCCACATCTCTCCACATTCAACCATTCCCTTTCCCTAGCATTGCACAACTGATTCTTTGTTATATTTCAAGTAACATACCATGACCACTTGTACCCCTTCCCCTCTGACAGGCCATTTTCTCTTCCATGCACAGTCTAGTTCATCCGAGTATCAGAGAGACAGTATGCCTAGTAACTGAACATTTCATTTGGCCACAAATCAGGGAGACTGCCATGAGCGGGCATAAGCCTGTGTACCTTGCCAATGTGCCAAAGTTGGTCAACATGTGCATCCCCCTCTGGGACACTTTGAAATATTGAAGGGATGCTTCAAACACATTCATATGGACCTCGTCAGCCCCCTACCCCCTTCTAATGGCCAGTGTTACATTTTTTCAGTCACTGACCATGTGACACGGTGGGTGGAGGCAGTTCCTTTGAGTGGTATCTCGGCAGATACTGTGGCTCGAGCATTCCTTACCTGCTGGCTCTCCCATTTGGGCTGCCCTGCATCTATCACCAAAGATCAGGGCAGGAAATTCGAACCTCTGCTCTTCAAACGATTGTGTGTCCTATGCGATGCCAAGTGTTTCCATACAACAGCCTATCACCCTCAAAGTAACAGGTCAGTGGAGTGCTGGAACCACACGCTAAAGGCAGCATTAATGTGCCACTCTGACTCTTGGTCGGATGCATTTCTGTAGGTACTGCTAGGCATTCGCAAGGCATATAAAGATGATTTAAAGGCCTCTCTGGCAGAGATCCTCTATGGAAAACCCCTGGCACTCCCAGCAGAATTTGTTGAGGGCATTATTTCTCTTCATGAAGAGAGGCTATCCTCCTTAGCTCAACAAGTTCACTCTCATATCTCACATATGCGCATACCACAACCACAAGCACATGTTTGCCCACATGTCTTTTTACACAAAGAACTCTCAGACTGTGACATTATTATGTTGCGAGATGTTAAACCAGTATGAGTTCTCACTGAACACGTCTCAAATGATGAGGCCTGAGAGCTTTCTTGAATTGTCAACACAACAAGTGAACTGGTTTCCACTCAGTGTTCAGCAGGCACTTCCCCTCCCCTCCCCCCTTGGTGTAATCTCCCTCCCTCTTCCATCTATTGTCCACATTAAACAATGCCCATCCAAGTGGTTAATAAGCAAAATCTTTTATGAAGATTTGAGAGGAGTGAGGATTGCAATAATCTTTCAGGTTTACTTAGCTTGTCATGTTGAGATGGTTCTAGTTCTTCTTGTTTAAGGTCTGATTCTTGAACCTGGAAATCTAAGATCAGGTCCTCACAACTGGTTTGAACTAAATAAATTGGAAGATTGTTGTTGCAGAATTTGTTACATAAATATATTTTCCACTGATTTTCTCACAATTTAGTCATACAGTATTTTGATTTTTCACATTAACAAAGCCAAAATTACATTGTTTGCACTTATTATACAAGTAGGCATCCGTTCACAACAGAGGCAAGCTTACGACTCCCCCACCTGTAGAAATAACAACATTCCAAAGGATTTACAAATTTTTTTAGCAAGTGAATTCCTACTAGATTTCATTACATTATTAATTTCAATTATTTCATAAATGAATCCAGAAATAAACATAGTGAACATTACAGGACCCTGTAATTAATAACAGAAATTTTAAGTGTGCAAATAATCCATATTTTCATACGTTAAAAAAAAAAAAAAAAAAAAAAAAAAAAAAAAAAAAAAAAAAAACCTATGTATTCAAAACTAGTACTTATTGATCATAACATCAAAACTAAAATATTTTATAAATTAATTATTTTTCATAAATTTTAACTTGACATATAACACGTGTGTATGAAATTATATGGAAGTTTTGAGAAAAGCAACTGAGATAATACTGACCTGTCCAAAATTTGAAGAAAAATAATACCAGTATCGACAACTACTGTTAAAGAAAAGTAATGCCAGAGGAGGATGTTATGTGACACCTCCCTCTTTTATATCTTGTGAAGCCAGTGTTACTGATTGTCTCTCCCCCAGTGACAGCAATGCATTTGATGAACTTCCTGTATTCTTCTTCTCACTGCCAACACCGTGCTCAACTATGACTACACTTGCTGTCAATGTCTCAGCATTTCCAGTGGATGACATTTTGGTGCAACATCACAATGACTATTTGTTTGTTTTTTCAGCACTTTCTAATGTATGGAAATCCAAGGAGTTTTTCACTTACCCGAAGATTTAGTCAACGGCTCCCTTTGAGCTTTTATCTACAAGGATGGCCAGCTGTTGGTTGTCATTCTATGTGACCATCCATGGTCCCTCACTTCCCCTCATATTAAGATCCCCCTCTCCTGTGCTGGTAGTCCTCTACACCAACTGACGTGAATGAAAGTTGTGTCTTCCCCGATCACCTCCCCAATACAATTCCCATTTCCTTTTGCTCCTACACCATGCTTTGCTCTCCCAGGTGGGGGGAGAGGGGGCTCTGTGTCAGTTTGATATATCAATCCGTGTGATCTCTCTTTATGATGACCTTTGAACTCACTTGCTGTCTAGCTTTGTTCTGTGTTGTTACATTTTGTGATCACGGAGTGAATAGAGTATATTATTACAATAAAGTGGTGTTAAATGTTATTATGTCACTGTAATATCATTACTTGCCACAAGGTGAAGGCCACAATCTAATGGATACAAATTCAGAATTATTCCAAGTATAAACTTAACTTGAACAGGAACATTAAGTAGTGTGGCTGTAAGTAGTTGGAGGAACATACAGTGACAAGAACTGCTGAGTGCATGCACTCCAAATTATGTAAATTGCCAGCTAAGCAAACCAACGAGGCATGAATAAGTGGGGCCCAAACCTGAGTAACACGTACCACCAATGGAGTGCAAAAGATTATTAATGACAGTTTGCTGGGGCACAAATGATTTTAATTAGACATAATTTCAACACAACCATACATCAGATAAATAAGTCATAGGGTAGAATTAATTAATCTGAGGGTAGAATTAATTAATCTGAGGTCTAACCAAAAACCATGAGATTCTACCTACCTTTTCAATAAGTTAACCAAAAAATTAAAAAAAAAACTGGCTACAAATATTTTTAAATAATAATTTCAGCAATAAAACAGTAACGTCAGAAAAATTTTTCTTTCCAGTAAACTATTAAAGCAGCCACAATGACACTTGCATGTCATTCAAAGTCATCTGTACACACATTAGTCCATAGCAGTTCGGAGAAAGGAAATGTGTCTTAGAAGAGACTACAGTTTATCAGAGTCACATAAATAAAAGAGACACACTATGTATTTCATAAACAGAATAGGCCTTTAGCATTATCTTCAAGGAAACCAGAACAACAAAAGCAAATCATAAATAGGTCAATAAAATAGCAAAACCAACACATATTCAGACATGATCAATTAATCATCCATGGTAACTGGTAATATTAAACATTTCACTGGGCCTCCAATTGAAAATTTTGAAAATTACATGTCCAATCATTTACTTTAAACATCTGAAGAATTAAGGGGAGGCTGACAAGAAGATGTAATGCCTATACCTATGCACACTGCAAACTTTCAAACTATGCTTTCTTCTGGAATATGCACTTTACAATAGCTAAAGGTTCATCAGCAACATGGATACATATAAAACAAATTATAATGAGATATCAGCCAATGAATGTGTCTAAAATGTCTACCAGGTCTTCCAATCACATTTCTCTTTGAATACCATGGAGGCATAGTACCCAACAAACAGAAGGAAGACAGACCAAAATGATAGTGAACACTCCCCTGACAGCTCAGTGCCCTTCTGACAAATGCACAAGGCATTTTGGTACTCGATAAGTTACACGGGGTAACATGTCACCAGTATTGATAGCCCACCAAGTGCTAACACCACGGTGAAGGGGCTCCATGGAAAGCTCATTACACCTTCAATACTCAGCTCATATGCTCACCAAACCAGCCACCATGCCCAGAACCACCACACCAGAGGGAGCTATGGTCAAACGGCGGCATGCTAGTCAAAGATCATAAGAATAGTGATAAAGATATATTGTGAGAAAGCTGCCATGGCTCACATGGGCTACAGAATTACATGGATTAACCATCATTGTAAATTTCTCACTTGTAGCAATCATGAATCCTATGCTGATAACATGGTGTGTGATGTTGTTATTCTTGTGGTCTAGGATAGCCAAGTCTGCAAAACAGCCCTCCAATGTGAGAATCGGACACTTACAGATGTGCTCAATGCTCACTGGTGGCAGGCAGAGTGCTGCGTGGAAGGAGGTATCGGAAGTTGCTCAGTCAACCCCTGTTAGGCACACTGCAAGTGTTCAGGATGATAGGGGAAGCCGTTGCAGCAGTACAGCCTATGACTCAGCATCGCTTGGACAGCATTGGTTATGGCCACAGCAGCAACAGGCCACGTCGCAACAGCAGCCGTGTGGCCCCTTTCCATCTTGCCCATACTGTTCCATCAACATGAGTGTGTTGCATGCCCTAAGAATTGGGCTGTTCACAACAGATGTCGATAACAAGGCCATGTTTCATGGGTGTATAACTACTCTTCACATGTGGCAGACACAGTAGTACCATTGGGCACTATGTGTATCTCTACAATGACTGTTTTCCTGAACAAATTGTTTATTGACTTGCGTGTGTTTAATAAACTGCTAAAAATGCAAGTGGGCACAGGAGCTGCAGTGAATTTAGTAAATGCACAAGCATATGTGGACTTGGGCTCCCCTCCACTCACACAGGTTTCACAGAAGTTAGTTAGCCACAATAAACAGTAGATTCTGATCCTAGGTCAGGTCTCCATTCCTGTCTCTTACAAATCTGTTGGTCACCCTCTCACCTCCCTTTTTGTGGACCATTCCCATTCTGCAGACCTCTTCAGGTTAGATGCATTTAACACTTTCAGTTTCTCCATTGTTTATGAGGAAATTTAATTTCATATTAAGTTCGGTATCAGCAACTGGTGTTCCTCTCCTCTGGGTTGTCATCTCTGTATTCCACTGAGCTCAGTTGTGCTACCAATTTTCAGGCCCACATTATGATGAAAGAGTATGCCCACCCCCACCCCCACCATCATCATCAACATCTCTTCTTCCCCCCAACCCCCCCCCCCCTCCCACCTCCACCCCCCCCCCCCCCCCCCCACCCCCACCCCCTACAGGTGCGGCAGGGGCGAATTAGACTGTTTGATGTCACTCGATGTCATTCAGCCAATTTCTTCCAGTGAATGGGCTACACAACTGGTCATTAGTAAGAAGCCAAAAGCCAATGAGTAAGCTTTGCCTCTGTGGCAACTTCAGTGTCACAATTAATGCACAATCCATGATAAAATACATACCCTTTGCCCTGCACTGATGAGTTGCTCACAGAATTATGAGGTGACCACTACTTTTCCTAGATTTATTTGTCCAAAGTGTACCTCCAGCTCCCCATGGATGAGGTCACTGGGTGCTTTCTGGTTGTCAATACACCTTTTGGCCTATATTAACACTTGGATTTTGACATCACTAGCACACCTGCAATTTTTCAGCATTTTGTAGAACAGCTGACAGCCTCTGTGCCCAGTTGCATCAGTTACTTTGGCAATATCATTGTTTCAGATTCTTCCACCAAAGATCACCTTAGAAATCTCCAATCATTGTTTTCTGTTTTGCAGTCCACGGATCTCAAGTGCAATCTTGCCAAATCTCAATTTCTTCAACCATCAATTGAATACCTAGGTTTTAAGGTTTCTCACACAGGCGTCAAGCCATTGCATTACCATGTGAATGCAACTGCAGCTTTGCCGTGGCTGACCTCCATTAAGGAACTGCAGGCATTTCCAGGTAAAGTTGCATACTACCATAAGTTTTTACCAGGTGCATTCACCATTGCTCAGCCCCTACAATTGCTTTTGTGTACAAATGTGCCTTTTTTCTGGCCCCCACATTGTGATCAAACATTTGCTTTGCTTAAATCTAAACTTCAACCTGCCCCACATCTGCTCACTTTTCAGCCAGTTGGCATGACATGTTGGCTTCAGATGCCTCTCAGCACGGTGTTGGTGCACAAATATGTGGATGGGTTTGAATGACCCACTGCTTATACTTCTAAGACTTTAACTCCCGTTCAGAAGTGGTATTCTCAGGTTGAAGAGGAAGATGTAGCGACTGCATTTGCCCTCAAGAAATTTCATATCTTCTTGTATGGTTCTAAGTTCCATTTAACCACAGATAATTGGTTGCTCTTTTTAATCCCTCAGCTTCCTTGTAGGACAAGGCAGTGGATTGTTTGCAGCACTGGACTCTCTTCCTCTCCCGTTATCATTATCAGATCAAATTACTGGTTGACATGCAACATGCCAGTGCCGATGCCTTCCCTCGCCTTCTGCTTGAGCTGGGCCCTATGTTTGATTAGGATGAGTTGCTTTGTTTCTGTTTATATATTGAGAACCAGAAAGCAGTAGATTGTATTCCCATCACTAATGCCACAATAGCATTGGCCATTGCTATAGATCCTGTACTTAGTCAGGTCCTCTCTTTTGTGCAACCCCTGGGCCATGCCTTGGGTCCCTTGTATAATTACTTCTCCCTCCAGCACTGCCCTTCTGTGTATGATGACGTTCTTTTGTTAGCTATGGAGGATGCTTCTCCTTGGGTCGTGATTCGCATTTCCTTACAGCATAAAGTACTGCGGCTTCTGCATGTCGGTCACTGGGGGCACCAGAGCTTCAGCCCACTGGCATGTGTATTGGCTAGGAATAGATGGGGACATTACATGGCTTATTGCTGCTTGCAGTCATTTGTTCAGCAACTAGTGGCCCCGCAGGCATCTTTTTCTCCCTGGGAGCATGTACATGCCAACTTTGCTGACCACTTCCTCAATCAGTATTGGTTCATTGTTGTGGATGCCAATTCAAGTTTCCCTACATGGTGCATTGTCCATCCATATCTGCAGTGGCCACTCTTTGGGACCTATCTAAGATTTTTACAGTTTTGGTACCTCCATATATCATAGTTACTGATAATGGCCTCCTGTTTGTTTCTTGAGAATTTCCATCTTTCCCTCAGATTAGTAGTGTTTACCATCTAACAATTCCCCATTCATCCACAATTAAATGGTGAGTCTGAACACATGGTTTGGATGTTTAAAATTCAGTTGCGCAAGTATGTATCTGGCAGGTCCTGTGAAGCTGATTTACACTTTTTTTTGAGTTCGCACCATTTCACTGCAGTGGGAGACAAGAGCCTGGTGAAGCTGCTACATGGATGCCAACCATGGACCTCCTCCACCTGCTGCACCCAGTGCCGCATCCACCAGTGTTGCTGGCTCCGCCTTGGTTCCAGATGTGGGCACCTGGCTGGGCTCATGGTTTCGGGCATTGGCCGAACTAAGTTTCCGCCATCAATGTGTGTAGCCAGGGCCGGTGACTGTGCCTCATCCACACTCCTGGAGGGTGGACATCATTTCGACCAGCTGCGACTGCACACAGTGGCATCTGTTCCAGAGGATGCACCACCTTCCCCACCCTAGCTGCCACCATTGCCTGTTCCTGTGTTACAGATGGTCCATTTCATCCTGCAGCAGGGATTGCTGCATGGCAGATCACTGTCTGGAGTTCCTCCCTCCACTCCTCAAACGCCACTGCCAGTGCAGCCCGCACTGCACCTGAAACCACAGCTGCCACTGCCTCCATTCTACATCTACATCTACATCTACATTTATACTCCGCAAGCCACCCAAGAGTGTAGCGGAGGGCACTTTACGTGCCACTGTCATTACCTCCCTTTCCTGTTCCAGTCGCGTATGGTTCGCGGGAAGAACGACTGTCTGAAAGCCTCTGTGCGCACTCTAATCTCTCTAATTTTACATTCGTGATCTCCTCGGGAGGTATAAGTAGGGGGAAGCAATATATTCGATACCACATCCAGAAACACACCCTCTAGAAACCTGGCGAGCAAGCTACACCGTGATGCAGAGTGCCTCTCTTGCAGAGCCTGCCACTTGAGTCTGTTAAACATCTCCGTAACGCTATCACGGTTACCAAATAACCCTGTGACAAAACGCGCCGCTCTTCTTTGGATCTTCTCTATCTCCTCTGTCAACCCTCCTTTGTTGATGGACTACATTTTCTAAGGACTCTCCCAATGAATCTCAACCTGGTACCCACCTGACCAACAATTAATTTTATATGATCATTCCACTTCAAATCGTTCTGCACGCATACTGCCAGATATTTTATAGAAGTAACTGCTACCAGTGTTTGTTCCGATATCATATAATCATACAATAAAGGATCCTTCTTTCTATGTATTCACAATACATTACATTTGTCTATGTTAAGGGTCAGTTGCCACTCCCTGCACCAAGTGCCTATCCGCTGCAGATCTTTCTGCATTTCGCTACAATTTTCTAATGCTGTAACTTCTCTGTATACTACAGCATCATCAGCGAAGAGGCGCATGGAACTTCCGACACTATCTACTAGGTCATTTATATATTTTGTGAAAACCAATGGTCCCATAACACTCCCCTGTGGCACGCCAGATGTTACTTTAACGTCTGGATCCTGTGCAGCCATCATCTCTGATGAAGCTGCTCACATCTTCAGTGCTGATGTCTGACCTCAGTGAGGGTGTCACTATGGAGACACCAAACCCGTTCCTGCCCTATGGCCCCTTGGGAGATGGGGGACAGTGTGGCAACCTGCCCTCTCATCACATCCACCCCTACTTGCCAGTGACTGCCCACCACATACTGCAGCAACTGCCATCATAAGATGATGAAATGGACATCAGCGCCATCATAGGTGTTTTCTGTGACTTGTAATCTCAGTGCCTTTGAGAGCAGTGCTTTATTTTTCATAGTACCTGTGCTCTTTCAGTACCATTGCTTATGCAGCAGTGTTTTTCTGGTACCAGTGCTTTTTGGTACCAATGCTTTTTTGGTACAAGTGCTGTTTTTCTGTACCATGTGTTTCTTCTGTAACATTCATTTTTTCTGTACCATGCATCTTTTGTACCAGGTATTTTTCTGTGCCGAGTGCTTTTATGTGTGTATGTGGTTTTCCCATCCAATAGAAGGGAGGAATGATGCACGTTAACTCTTGACATGCGTGATTTCAGAGATCATGCATCCATTGGTTCACAGGACCACTTATAGAAGCCACATGTGTTGACCTACTGGCACGCTCTGGTGAGCTGCCAAAGAAAAAATAATATTTAAGCAATCACAAATGAGGTCTTCGCCTATTCTGTAACCTGTATTGTTGTTGTCCAGTCAATGTGTTCAGGGCTATGCACAACTTGTACTTCATTGTATCTTATGTACTTCTCCCCCAAGTTCTATGTTACATAAACCATGTTTGTTCCTGCTATAGCAGACTGTTCATGAAGATGCTGATATTAGGAAAAACAAATTTGGCATGCATTTGGAGCATGGACTATTAGATCTTTAATAAAATAGGTAGGTTAGAGAACTAAACAATAGAAATGAATAAATTGAAGCTAGATATGGTTGGCATTGGTAAAAAGAATACAATTTTTGGTCAAGTAAGTTCAAGATTACTAACACAAAACCTGGTGGTAATGCAGGAATGTCTAATAAGGAATAAGAAAATAAGAAAACAGGTGAGTTAATATGAAGCCCTTAGTGAATGCTTTAACATAGCCAAGATAAAAACAAAGCTATCACCACCACAGCAGTACAAGTTTACACACCTACTAGCAACGCAGATGATGAAGATATTATTTCGTGTCCAATGAGGTGAAAGTATTATCCTGAGAGTTAAGGGAAACAAAAATTTAATTGTAATGGGAAGTGGAATTCAATGGTAGGGAAAGGAATAGAATGATAAATATTAGGGAAAAAAAGGATCAGTGGAAAGGAGAACCCAGCATGATTTAATCGTTACTAACACTTGAGGAAGAGACTGGGAGACTCAGGAAGGTTTCAATTAGATTATGTAATTGTAAGACAGAGTTTTTGAAACCAGATTTTAAACTGGAAAACATATTGTGGGAGAGATAAGATCTTTTGCCATAATTTTTAGGTTATGGACTGCAGATTGAAACTGAAGAATTTGCAAGATGTTAGGACCTCTGTAAGTTAAAAGAACTAACAGCTGTTGAATGTTTCAAAGTGAGCATTAATAACAACTGACTGAAATAGGGGAAAGGAATACTATAAATGATAAATGGGTTGTTTTCAGAGATGGAATAGTGAATGCAGCCAATGCTTATAAAGGCAATAAGACAGAGCCTAGTAGTATCCTTGGATAACATATGAGATATTTGTTTAACTGACAAAGAAGAAAATATAAAAATATAGTAGGCAAAAGGGACTAAACATGGCTAAAAAATTAGATTGACACAAAGTGCTGAATGGTAAAGTAAGAACAGCTAGAGGAGAAATGTAAACCTGTAGAAGCATGCGTGACTGTGGAAAAGACAGATGCTGCCTACAGGAAAATTAGACAGCTTTGGAGTAAAGAGAAGCATACGTATGAATATCAATAGCTCAGGTGCCAAGCCAGTACTAAGCAAATGAAAAAATGCTGCAAGATGAAAGGAATATACGGAATAGCTATACAATGGAAACTACCTTAAGACAGTATTATGGAAAGGGAAGAGGAAGTAGCTGTAGATGATATGAGAGATAACTTACTGCAAGATGAATTTGACAGAGCACTGAAAAACCTCATTACAAAACTATTCCACCTGATAGTCAAAACATATGGGGGACCAAAGAAGCTCCTGAATTCAAGAAGGATGTATCAATTCCAATTCCAAAGAAGACAGGTGTAAATATTGAAACATCATGGCTGCAACATATGATGTGAATTATTTATAAGATAACAGAAAGACTGGTAAAACAAATATGAAAGAGACAATAATGACCCCCAGAACCTATCTTAGACAATTGGCTGGACAAAGACAAATAAAAATTCATAGATTTTGTAGATTCAGAGGAGGCTTTTGACAATATTGACTACAATCTACTCCTTAAAATGCAGGTGGTGGCTGCTATGACTCTGTATGCAACACCTGGATATGCACCACAGCACCAGGCCACTTGTGTGGTATGCTTCAAATAGTCTGCCAATGGCTGCTGCGTGGGCTGGTTATGAGAGGGTGCCTGCAATGGGTCACAAGGCTAGTGCGCACAGCTCAACATCCAGCACGCAGCCTACCAGAGCCCTCTCTATATAAAGATAGCACAGCTGGTGCTCCTTCTCAGGTTTTGTTTTA
The DNA here is from genome assembly GCF_023897955.1 of Schistocerca gregaria. NCBI lineage: Eukaryota > Metazoa > Arthropoda > Insecta > Orthoptera > Acrididae > Schistocerca > Schistocerca gregaria. The sequence goes on from NC_064922.1 coordinate 874,782,257, forward strand.
CTGCTTATTGTAGTGTTTCTGCATTCATTTTTTACTTGAATGTCAATAAATAAATTTTGTTCTTAGTGGCTGCATTGTTTGTTATGTAGCATTACAACACAGCTGGTGACAATTGTGGCATTCAGTTCCGTGTGCTCAATCTATCTGGTTGTTCTCTCGTATTGACATGTGTCTTGTACAAGAAACTTGCCTCAAACCTGGGGTCAACATGAAGGCCAACCACAGCTGCTACCACACTTTAAGTCCAACTGTGGGAGGTGGCACTACCATCATTGTCAAGGTGTCACTACAGCATCACTAGAGCAACTGCTGGAGTGAGACATGCTGGAAATCATAGGGGTGACTGACTACACCACTGCTGGGAATATTGTCTTCATTGTGGACTACAGGCCACCAAAAGGACTGCTCCAGGAGGCTGATTTCCACGCCCTGTTGGCTGTGGGGAGATGACTTTTCATTGTGGCAATTTCAATGCAAAGAGCATGGAATGGAATTCTCACCTGACCAACAACAGTGGGCATCATCTTATAGTGAAATAGTACTGTCACTCTGGGGCCATTTGACCCCACCTGCTTCACTAGCCAGACATGCTCAACATCACCCTCCTGAACGCCAATGAACAATTCCTGTCTACCACAAAGCAAAATGTCCTGTCATTGGATCACGTCCCTGTAATTTTTGACATGTATGTTATCGGTGCAGCACTGCCACCCAACTGCCCAAATTACTAAAACATGAAGGTGAGGATATCTAAGTGGAGGTGACCAGCTTACTTGACAACTTATCTGACACTGATCAAATGGAGGGTGACACAGCACTGGCCTCACTCAACCACAGAATACTCTGAGCAGCAGCTGCAGCCACTCCAAGGCAGCCACAATGGCCATGAGACTTCTCACTTGAACTCCTGCCCCAAATCACCAAGAGCAACCAGCTGTTCTCTGAATGGCAGCTGACCCACCAACCAGACACAAACCACCACATTAACCACATGAGGTCAGAGATTAAGACAACCATTAAGGAGCACAGGAACTGGGATTGGACAGACATGGTGTCTACACTTATCCCTGATGATGACAGCACCTGGAGAATTGCCAAATCTTCCTACATTGACAATAGTGCATACCATCACTGCAGGGTGGCAAGGACTCCATCTGTGATACAGATGCCAAAGCCAGCGTGCTGGTCAACACATCTGTGATCAACTGCATGCAGGTGACCAACATTGTGGACAAGAAACACATCCACTGGGTCATACAGCTGCCCACATTACTGGCAGCCAGGGCAGAAGAAGACATCATTCAATCAATTTCAAAGGAAGAAGTAGCTGTGCAGCTTTGGCCTCTGAATTCCAGGAGGACAGGAGGCAGTTATAAGGTCAACAACCACCTGCTGAAGAGTCTTCCAGCAGGAATCCACTGGCCACTAACTAATATCTTCAATCAGATACTTCAGCTGCGGGTCTACCCTTGCACATGGAAACACGTGGAAGTGGTGGCTATCCCAGAAGCTGACAAGGACTCACATCAGGAAGCCAGCTACAGGCCCATCAGTTTGCTCCCATCCCTCTTGAAAGTGTTTGAGAGACTGTAGGTGAAGAGGGTGATGCAACATGTCATTCAAGAGAGTGTCATACCAATTAACAGTTTGGATTTTGTAGTGGCCACTCCACTTCTCGCCAGTTGCTGTAGCTGGTGGAGCCCGCAGTGAGATTCCAGAAACAAGGGAGTACCTTGGGATGATTCTTCTCGGAGTGTCCAGGGCATTTGACTCCATGTGGCACGATGATCTTATGTGCAAATTCTTTGAACTCGGAACACTGACATCATATGGGGCTCTTCTTCAGTTCTGCCTTGCTGGGACGACCTTCCATGTGATGGCAGATGATGGATCGTCCGCAGAGAGGCAAATATGCACAGAAGAGCTGCAGTGGTTAGTGCTTGGCCTCTTACTGTATTCCCTGCACTCTGTCAATGCACTGTGGGTGGCACATGTAGATCTGGTGCATCACACCAATGATACAGCACTGTTCACTCACAGCATGACACTGCCCACTACTGGGGTGGGATGCACTGGAAGCATGGGTGATGAAGTGGTGACTTAAATTCAATGCCACAATGAACCCGGCAGTAGTCTTCACCTGAAGTAGTCTTCTGCTTAAATCTTGGTTGTCACTGCCTCCACACCATGGCATTACCCTCTTCGTAACTCTGGTCAGACCAAAGCTAGCATATGTGGCCACGGTGTGGAAAAAGACCACTAACTCACATATCGCAGCGCTGAAGAGGGTGCAGAACTGAGTTCGGGAACTCGCTTTGTGCCTTATGTGTACGTATTCAACTCATCAGCCACATGAAGAAACAGGCACCCCACTACTGTAGAACAAAATCTGGCAGATAATTCGCACCTTCTATGAGAAATCAGGTCACTTGTGCAGTCGACACATCCTGGAACTGGGCATCAAACAACGTCACAGACCATCAACATGGTGGCCAGATCTGCTGCAAGAATAATTTTCTCAACCTCAACTCGAGGACAAGCATCTCCACACCACTTGAGGCCAATCCAGCAAGTAAGGTAATCATAACACTACACTGAGTGGTTCAATGGGAATAACATTTTAATGTTTGACCTGCACATGTACTTTGCCTTTTTTTCTCTTCACACAACACACAACTAGATGCCAATAATAGCACTCAATAGCACTGAGTGCTGTTGTGGTGTGCCAGTTCTGTTATTTATTATTCTTTTCACACCATTTGACATTTTGCCAGTGGACTCCTAATTGGCAACTGCCTTGAGTTAATTCATTCTTACATGAATCTAAACAACATGCAATAATTTCAAATTAATGCAGAAGGCACTCTGAGACCCAGAGAAATATAAAACTTTGGAAGAGTTACAATGTAAGAAAATATTTGGGGGATTTACTATTTTACACATACATCATGTTCTGTACTTCCCAGCATAAAGGAAAGCCTTCAGAGATGCAGGAAGACTCCAATGATATATTAATAGGCAAAAGCAGCCACCATAGAATATTTACAATCTATTCATGTTGATAATTATGGGAATTACTTTTAAATTGTCATATATATATTTATGTGCTTCAGGAGAAAAATGGCTTCTTTGGAAAAAGCCACTGCTCCTCCTCTTATAATTATAAGCTGCTCCTTTTATGTAATACTTGCAACAAAGCATTTACGTAACTTTACAGAGAATGTTTTCAGCTACCTGTACTGGAGAAGTCAGTGTATATTCTGATACATTGTAGAAGGAATCCATTACTTTGTTCTTAAATATTCAGAGATTTTCAGTTTCCTACCTGATGCCAGTTGGCAAGCTGTTATGGACGGTCAACAATTTGTAATAGCTACCAGAAGAAAGAAGAATTAAAAGTAAAATAAAATTTCCATGTATCATTCAAATTCCATTTTGTTTAAAAGCAACAGAACCAATTCAAACTGAAATCCTTGATCAGTAATGGTATTGGAAGGACACTATAAATGGGACATCCATGTAGTAAGAAAAGTATGTGCCACTGTTTTCATTGAGGTGTCAGCAATAGACAAGGCTTGTGTAAGAGTCAATTCCCATAAATATGTACCTGAAACCCTTTGCCAGAGCTAGAGGCACCACCAAATCAATGTGTTCATGTGTGAAATATTGTGTAGATTCATTGAATGTAGGGGAGAGAGAGGGAATTTGGTGCAGCAGATAAAATGATGCATATCAGTATGTCTTTCACTGTGAGAACTAGTCTTGTATGATTGGGGATGCAATATGGCTTTCAGTTAAACAAATAAGTATACAGGATGCAGGAACCGTTACTTACCAGATGTCAATGCAAGAAACAAGAGTGTGTTTTATCTTTTTTCTTCTAGTATTTGATCTCCAGTTTCTAAGAGGTAAGCCATTACCTGTTATGTTAAAATAAGTTTTTTTTTCTTATGCTTATCTCTGGACATTAACACACACCATTATAAAAATATTATTTCTCTTAAGAAAAACATGAGTGTGGAACTATAGTTTTATATAAGCCATTCTTCTTGGGGTAATTTGACACACAGAGGCTGAACGCATCATTTTACCCACTTCAGTTTCATACTACTGGAAGTAAATAGCTAAATGAGATATGTTAATGTATATTTAATTACAGTCAAAATAACATAGTATGTCATTTTTATAAGAATAGGTTGCCCTGTTCAGAGGCCAAGGAGTACACCTGTAAAACATGGAGAGCATTTTGGATGGCGGGTGAGTTCAGAAATGTTGTCAGTACTGTTCATACTGGGACTTCTTTTAGACAGAATGCCATCCAGCACAACACACCAGTGGCAAAAACCTGTGCAAAGTATGTGGTGAATTTGGCAAAATGATCAGGAATGGTACCAGTGTATTTCTTGTACTTCTTGGTGTAATTCTGAAGACAGGAGAGACAGTCTTAAAAACTATAACTGTAAGTTCTGTCTGAAGAAGTGTTATTTGTTTTACAGGTATGTGAGAGGCCAGTTATTGAATATGATTACATTTGAGTCTTCTTCTTCATTTTTGTCCCTATGTATAAAAAAACTATTATTATTGTTTTGCATGTATTCCATCATTAATTAAGCTGATATTTTAGCTATTTTATTTTTGTAAACTATGTTGTTCGTGTTTTATTTGATATACTTAATATTCAATGCATATATTTTCTACTATAAGATGTGTGGAATTAAATACCTTATACCATCTCTTGCACCAATTTACTCCACCCACTGTGTCATTTTACCTGGTATGTCAATTAAAATGCCACAATGCAATGATGTTATAATTATCAGTTTTTTCTAAAAAGAGTAGCTTTATATTTATAGTTTATATTGCAGTGAACACGCACAGCTAATGCTTTACAAAATTTGAAAGCTCTAGGTATTATAGAACAAAGGTTATAGTCAAAATGCAAATGCCTCAGGTGCAGCAAATTCCTCCACTTTCCCCTACCTAATGACTTGTGTACATGGCAGTTTACTTCAGCCTTCCAGATGATAATTGAATCTGTGCTCACAAGAGACAGTCACACTTAATGCATTGCAAGACATATCTGTCAGTGACAAAACAAAGCATACAATTTTCTCCAGAGTGTGTGGGTCCCTAAATAGAATCAAAATTTTATCTGCAAAAAAACAAGAGGCACAGAAGGGTGAGGCTGGTTTTTAGAAACAGGATACCGTAATAATGTCTTAAATTCATCCACAGGGAGCCTTTTTTGCTCCAGTCCAGTGTTTTGCCTCCTGATAATTTGTCATAATTGATATCTATGTTGCCAGATATAACATTGATCCTAGAAAAATAATATGCCACTACACTGTCTGCCCCTTTTACAGGGCATATGTCTAACTGGCTGATAAATTCCAGTTCTCAGAATTGGCAGTGTGAAAAGATTCACATAGCAGTGTAAATGCAAATGAAATAGGTTTACGATCGGGAAACACAATGAAGAGTCATGCCTCCACATACAGTCTAAAGTGCCTAATAGCCTCACAACTGGCTAACAGTTCCCTGTCATAAGCACTCCACTTTGTCTCACTTCTCAGAGATATATCTAAGCAGCTGCAGTGAACGCTGAATTTGTTGTGTGAAGCAGTCGGCACTTGTCCAGCATGAACTACAGTGGTAATAGGCGCAGAATGGTCAAGATGTGCTAAGATGTTTTGTATTTTGTACAATAGTGGAAATAGGTGGAGACTGCTCATTACCAGTTGCAGCCTGAGTCACATGGGTGGTTGATGCAAGCTGAAGCTGAGGAAAATGCTCTTGTGAGCTCTATAATCCACGGTGGACGGCCTCCTGTTCCTTACATTTTGCATACACTTTAGAACATAACACTTCATTCAACTCCACCACTGGGAGGTACCATGGAAATCCCAGTGCCGGTCCCAAGCCTGGATAAAGGAGGAGGGTTAGGCATTCAGCTAATAAACCTACTCCCAGAAGAAAGAGCTTGTTATGGAAACAAAGGACAAAGGAAGCCAGATGGATGTAATGGATAAAGCACCTTGGCAATGAAAATGGCACATCAAGTGGTATTTAGCAATATGGTATGTGAAAACACTGAACAAGACTGGAGGACTACAGAATCTGAAAAAGGAAATGAAGATATGTAATGTGATGTTGGTGGCAGTACCAGAGGTGAAATGGAAAGGAAGTGGAATATTAGCAGCTGAGACACACATTGTTCTATAGCTGTGGAGGCAGAGGATATGGAGGCACGGGTTTTTAGGTTGAATTTTAAGCCTGTTGGTGAAAGAAACTGTGTTGTTGTTGTTGTGGTCTTCAGTCCTGAGACTGGTTTGATGCAGCTCTCCATGCTACTCTATCCTGTGTAAGCTTCTTCATCTCCCAGTACTTACTGCAACCTACATCCTTCTGAATTGATGTTCATCTTGTATCCTCGTTTCAAGACACTGTCCATTCTGTTCAACTGCTCTTCCAAGTCCTTTGCTGTCTCTGGCAGAATTACAATGTCATCAGAGAACCTCAAAGTTTTTATTTCTTCTCCATGAATTTTAATACCTACTCTGAATTTTTCTTTTGTGTCCTTTACTGCTTGCTCAATATACAGATTGAATAACATCGGGGGAAGGCTACAACCCTGTCTCACTCCATTCCCAACCACTGCTTTCCTTTCATGACCCTCGACTTTTACAACTGCCATCTGATCCCTGTATTTTACCCCTGCCACCCTCAGAACTTGGAAGAAAGTATTCCAGTCAACATTGTCAAAAGCTTTCTCTAAGTCTACAAATGCTAGAAATGTAGGTTTGCCTTTCCTTAAAATTTCTTCTAAGATAAGTCGTAAGGTCAGTATTGCCTCATGTGTTCCAACATTTCTACAGAATCCAAACTGATCTTCCCCAAGGTTGGCTTCGACCAGTTTTTCCATTCGTCTGTAAAGAATTCACGTTAGTATTTTGCAGCTGTGTACTATGAATGAACGCTCACTTCTTCAATATATCCTTCATATGTATGTATGCTGCAATAGAAGATGCAGAGCTGGTGTAAAAAGATATAGTCTATGAGCAACTGGAACGGGAAATAGCAAGGGTGGCAAAGAATGATGTCAAGGAGGTTATGAAGAATTCAATGCTCAAGTAGGAAGAGAAATTGCATGTAGTAAAGCGTCTGGTAAGGAGTGTCTTCATGAAACTTCTAATGACAATGGTATCAGACTAATTGATTTTGCCTTAGGGAATAACATGATTATTAAAAGCACATAGGTACAAAAGGAGGATATAAGGAAAGTTACACGATGCTCCCCAGATGGGATCACAAAAAATCAGATTGGACACATAGAAAGACAGCATGCTTCTGATATATTAGAAGTGGATAGCTGTTGTGGTGCTGATGGAAATAGTGATCACTGTTTGGTAAGAATTAAATGTGGACAGAGGATAGCCAATTACAGACAGACCAAGAAAACTATTGTGCCAAGGTTTGATGATGCCTATACAACAGTATAAAACTATTTTGACAAGGAATGTTGCTTCTCACCATATAGTGGAGATGCTGAGACACTGACAGGCACAACAAAAAGACTGCCACAAAAACAGCTTTCTGCCAGTAAGGCCTTCATCAAAATTAAATGACAAACACAAACATTCACACTCACACAAATGCAACTTCTATGCACATGACTGTAGTCTTAGGCAACTGCGAGCAGCAGCACAGGTACGTGATGGGAGTGGCCACTGGGTGGAGGCAAGGAGGAGGCTGGGTTGGACAGGGGGAGGAATAGTAGGGTAGGGGTGGTAGACAATGATGTGCTCTTGGGGAGCATGTAGGGATGAGGTGGAAAGAGGGTAGGGCAGCTATGTGCAGTTGGGAGGTTACACGATGTGCAATGGGGAGATGGGGAGGGGAGGGGGGGGGGGATAGCAGAAAAGGAGAGAAGTAAAAAGACTGGGTGTGATGGAGGAATGAGGGCTGTGTAGTGCTGGAACGGGAATGGAGATGAAGCTGGATGGGAGAGGACAATGACTAACAAAGGTTGGGGCCAAAAGCGTTGTGGGAACATGGGATATATTGCAGGGAAAGTTCCCACCTGTGCAATTCAGGAAAGTTGGTGTTGGTTGGAAGGATCCATGTGGCGCAGACTGTGAAGCACTCACTGAAATGCAGCATGTCATCTTTGGCAGCATGCTCAGCAACAGAATGGTCCACTTGTTTCTTGGCCACAGTTGGTCGTTGGCCATTCATGCAGACAGACAGCTTGTTGGCTGTCATGCCCACATAGAATGCTGCACAGCTGCACAGTGTGTCTGCAGCTTAGCTTGTAAATCACATGACTGATTTCACAGGTAGCCCTGCCTTTTATGGAATGTGTGATGTTTGTGACAGGACTGGAGTAGGTGGTGGTGGGAGGACGTATATGACAGGTCTTGCATCTAGGTCAATTACAGGGGTATGACCTATAAGGTAAGTGGTTGGGATCAGGGGTTGTGTAGAGATGGACGAGTATGTTGTGAAGGTTTGATGGATGGTGGAATACCACTGTGGGAGGGGTGGGAATGATAATGGGCAGGACATTTCTAATTTCAGGGCATGACAAGAGGTAGTCGAAACCCTGGCGGAGAATGTAATTCAGTTGCTCCAGTCCTGTGTGGTACTGAGTTATGAGGGGATTGCTCCTCTGTGGCCAGATGGTGGGACTTTGTGAGGTGGTGCGAGACTGGAAAGATTGGAAAGATAAGGCAAGGGAGATTTGTTTTTGTGCAAGGTTGGAAGAATAATTACAGTTTGTGAAGTTTTTAGTGAGACTCTCGGTATATTTCAAGAGGGACCACTGCCGATGTGATGACCATGCATGTGATGACCATGCATGGCTAGGCTGTATGGAAGTGACATCTTAAGATGGAAAAGGTGGCAGCTGTCAAAGTGGTGGTATTGCTGGTGGTTAGTAGGTTTGATATGGATGGAAGTACTGATGTAGCCATCTTTGAGGTGGAGATCAACATTAAGGAATGTGGCTTATTGGATTGAGTAAGACCAGGTGAAGCAAATGGAGGAGAAGTTGTTGAGGTTCTGAAAAAATCTGGATAGGATATCCTCATCCTCAATCCCAATCGCAAAAATGCCATCAATGAATCTAAACCAGGTGAGGGGTTTAGGATTCTTGGTGTTTAGGAAGGATTTCTCTAGATGACCCATGATTAGGTTGGCATAGGATAGTACCATTTAGGTGCCCATAGCCATACCCTGGATTTGTTTGTAGGTAAGGCCATCAAAGGAGGAGTCATTGTGGGTGCGGATGTAGTTGGTCATGGCGACAAGGAAGGAGGTTGTCGGTTTGGAACCTTTCAGGCATTGGGAAAGGTAGGGTTCAATAGTGGTAAGGCCATGGGCATTGCGGACATTTTCTAATGAAACTGGTAGAGACAGGGGTACCACAGGGACCAATGCTTGGACCATTCATCATAGCACTACAGAGCCCCACCCCTTCCCTCCAGCAGTGCGGAGCACTTGTGGCATTATGCAGGGGGGAAGGCATCAGGGATACTGCACACAGTCAAAGATCCAGGAGCATTAGGTACATCTGGGTCTGTAGGCAGAACTGTGAGTTGCTGCTGATGGACAAGGGAGAGGGGGGAGGAGTGACTTAGTCCTTATGCCACAAAGGTAGGCGTAATAAGTGGTCTGTGAATAAGCGGTGTGGACCATCAGAATTATTCAGGGGGGAAGGAGAGAGTGGGATGGTGACAGTTAGGAGGCCTGTAACATCAATGAAAGAAGAGATCACATTGATCTCTGTGCCTGGAGGGAGTTGGAGATGTTCGATGATGGAAATGGAAGAAGTGGTAGTGTCGTCAGCTGAGTGGAGAGGAGCGTGAAGGATGGAAATGAAATCGTTGCATACCTGTAGAGAGATGTCGTCTAGGGAGAAACCTGACATATCAGTTTCTAGGGTAAAAGAGCTACGAGGGGAAGGGGAAGAGTGGGTAAGGGGTGAGGAAGGGGAACCCTCGCCATCAGGGCTCGGGCTCGGGCAGGCTGGAGTTGGAGCCGGTGCCGAGCAGCTGTTGGGCGGTGAGACATCGGTGTCGGCAGAGACCTCATTCAGTGATGTACGCAGCTCCACAGCATTGTCAGCAATGGTCCATGTTGGCTTCAATCAGTGGATTGAAATGGTGAGAGGTCAGTTGTGTAGGAGGATGTCAAATGTGTTTGTAGCATGTGCTAACACTTTATGAAGGCCAGAATATGAGCATTGTAAAGCTACTAGCACTGAGTCATTGCATAACATCACATAATTGCACTTGTTTAGTTCCTTGTAGATGAACATGGTCCGAGTGGACTGAGAACCGGGAAGCAGCACACGCTGTCAAGAAATATGGGAGTGCACCTGCTCTTTTAGGGGAGGGAGTTCAGTGTCTGCAAGCAGAGGTGAGTCCTCAATGAAGTGGGACAATACAATATTTCGACTGTAGAGGCCTTGAGGTCCTCCTCAAGAAACACGCGGATACCCAGGAGAACGCAGGGTAATATGTCAGACCATGAGAAGTTGTGGCACATGAGAGCAGCTTTTAAGGTCCAAGGGCCACCACTCCACAAGGCTGTTACTTTGGGGGTGGTAGGCACTAGTCCGGAATCGCGCCACACCACAGAGTTCGGATAATTTGGAAAAAAGTATAGATTTGAACTGACAGCCTTGATCTGTTCTAACATAGGATGGACAGCTGAAGCAAGAAGTATGGAAGAATGAGCAACAGAGTCTGCAGAAATGTCCACCATGGAGGTAGCCTCCACTCAATGGGTCATCCTATCGATAATTGAAAGGATGTATCTATAGTTTTGTGAGGGGGTCAGTGGACCAACCAAATTGAGGTTTACATGTCTGAAGTGACCTGAGGGTACATCAGACCTGCCAGTCAGAGGTTGCACATGCCTACCCACCTTGGAGTGTTGGTATGCAACACATGCTCATGTCCAGTCGTGGCACTGAGCTTTAATTCCAGGCCACATGAAGCATTTGGTGATAAGTCTAGTTGTGGCCTTGATGCCTGGGTGGGGAGGTTGTGTATGGCGTCAGAAATCTGTCTTCTCGCAGATGATGGGATGAGTGGGTGGGGTGAACCAGTTGAGACATCACACTGCAGTGGGACACTTGACCCATGGAGTGTGTGAGGCTCAATCTTAAGAGCTGCGACACTGTATGTGAGTAATTACATGATTTCTGCACCATGATGTTGCGCTCAAGCGAGTGCGTCAAAGTCAATGACACTGTCTAGGGCAGAGATGTGGGAGAGGTAATCAGCCACAATGTTGACTGTTCGTGTATTGAGCAATAAGGCCTGTGTTGTGAGACTGGCGGCGTGGGGTCTGCAGGTGGGTTGCATAAAGTGCCTGTGAGGGGGCAGTGGTCAATGAAGACCGTAATATTTCTATCCTCAATGTCTTTGTGGACATAAAATATAGCCTCATACACAGCAAGTAGCTCCCAGTCGAATGCCGACCATTTCTTGTGGGAGAGCAACAACTTTTTTGAGAAAAAGTGTAGGGGTTGTACTTCGTCTCCAACGTGCTGTTGCAGGACGGTTCCGATTGAAGAATCGCTGGCATCCATGGTGATGGAGATTTTGGCATCTGTGACCAGGTGGACTAAAGTGACAGCTTGCGTGAGGGCCTGTTTTAAATCCACAAATGCACACTCCATTTCCTCAGCCCACGGTACTTTGCATGTGCCTGATGTACGTGGGCCTGACAGAGCATCTGTCAGTGGTGTTTGTAGTGATGCAGCCTTACGGATGCGGTGACAAAAGAAGTTAATCATCCCCAAAAAATGTCGCAAGTTGTGGGGCACTTCAGGTGGGAGTAGCTGGCTAACCAGCGCATTTCTGTTCGAGGTGGGTCTAATACCTGAAGCCGACACTTCGTTGCCGAGAAATGTGACCGAAATGCATTGGAGTTGTGTTTTGTACTCGCTGATTACCACACAGTAACCAGATAGGATATGAAACACTGTCTTGAGATGATGTTTATGTTGTTCCACTGATGATGAAAAAATTATAATATCATCGAGATATGCATAGCAAAATGGAAGCACAAGAAGGAATGAGTCCAAAAAGCATTGCCACGTCTGCGCTGCACTTTTTAACCCACATGGCATGTAGCGATACTTGAAAAGGTCACAGGGCATGATGGTAGCAGTTTTATGTATGTCATCAGTGTGCATCAGGATTTGATATGCTTTCTTCAAACCTACCATGCTGAAGATCTTGGAACCACTCAGTTGGGTGTGCAAAGTCCTGTATTTGAGGAACTGGTTAATTGTCCAAAATGGTTCTATCGTTTAGTATATGGTAATCCCCACGAGCCTAAATTGACCACTTTTGTTTTGGAGCGATTGGTGATGACTTAGCAATCTTGAGTTTATCAGGGTTCAGTCTAACAGGGAGGCTTTGGGTAGTGTTCAATTTATGACACATACTGTTGGTGACAGCCAAAACACTTGGTGACTGGAGGTGGGCATCACACTGTTCCCTAGGTGAGACAGGAACATTGACCTTAATATCATCCGTAGCACAGTGGTCAATGTTGGTGGCAGGTGGTGAGGCTGAACAGTTGGTGCTGCAAAGGGTGGAGATCTCACATCCGGTGAGGTCAACAGCACGAGTAGTATCCTCGATGAGTCACTGTAACGTGGCTCGATTAGTGTGGATGTCATTAATCTGTTGGAGTTGAACAACAATGTCACAAGTCGCACTTGCAAGTTTAGCTGTAAGCAGAACACACTCTGCTGTCAAAGAGCTAAGAGAACTGCCACGAGAGGGTGGGGGTTGCACTTGAGAAGCAGATATGAGAGGAATAGTCGTATCAGTAGGTAGATGACGCAGGGTATTTTTCGACATATTGACAGAAAATGAGTGGTGGCATAGGAAATCAATGCCTAACATTGTGTAACTGACTTCTGATATGTTATATGTCCACAGAAATTGCAGAGAGGCAGATAATTTCAATGTGAGTGGAGCTGTACCAACCAAGTTGTTGTTTGAATCATTTGTGGCCCATTGTAGTGTAGGCAAGGACTGCAGATTCAGAGGTGCAAGTGATGGAGGAATGACACTTGTGTCAGCCCCACTGTCAATCAAGAACTTTTGGTTGGTGGTAGCATTGTGCACATACAGGCATCTGCCGATGGATGAAGCAATATATGCTGACTGCTCATTACTGTGACGCTTTGTGCGAGATGAGACGCCTAGTGCATCTCGCGTTGCATGTTTTCGCCATGCATGGTGAGCGACAGTTGCGGGCGGTGTCACAGAATGTGGCATCAAATCAGTGTGGATGTGGTTGAGTGGCCCTAGTAGTAGCAGAGGTTGCTGCTACGCTGTGCTGCATGTCACTCAAGGCCATTGGTGCGGGGAGGAGGGGACAGCAGGCCGCAGGTTCATGGTTTAGGCCACCAGACAGAAGCACTCATGGTGACTGCTGGCTGCATGGACGTGCATGTCCAATACAGGATGGTGGAGATGGCGGTACTGTGCCTATATCATTTGGTATAGCAGGGGAAGCTGGAATAGGATATGAAAGTTTCCACTGGTGAATTATCTTGAAAGTGCGGTCTGCCACTAACAGTTTCTCATCGAGCAAGCTTGATGTGAGAGGCAGGAGTTGTAGTTTTAATGTTTCCCGGAGTTTCATTAACAAGATCAACCACAGATCAACATGTGTTACAAGGGCATGTAGATGATGCCACAGTGCGGAGGGAGTAAGGTTGCCTAAATGTTCCTTGTGAATAATGTGGTGAATGTCCTCATCAGAAGATAACAACAAGTGTTCACAGATAATTCATTTAGCATTTGTGTATTGCAGAGGGGGAGACGGGTGCACCACAACCTCACCGGGTAAGTCCAAAGAGTCATGGAAATGGCTGGTCCTTTACAAATGTAGACAATTTTGCCAGGGCATTGGGAACTATTGAGGCGAGATAGTAGCATCTTCCATATCGGGAATGCACAACTCAGAATGCACAATAGGTGTTGGAGAGAGTTGTAATTCAGTCGGAGACACAGTTGGCATGCACGGTGTGACAGACTCGACCTCGTCCGAGGCAAGACAGCACAGGTTGGCGAACCCATGTTGTACGAAATCAGATGCAGTATATATCGGAGCACGAGGCACAGATTGCGGTACATCACTCTTGTTCGAAATGTCTGTACATGTACGAAGGCAAATTCTGAAACAATATGGTAGCGGCCATGTGGGTCCTGTTAACCTGAGCTGAGGCACTCACAGGCACAGCAGAAAAATGATGAAAGTTCGTGTTCGGAAGTTCTAGTTGCATAGCTGGAAGCAGCAATGGCATCTGGTTCACTGATAAGTAAGGAGCTTGAGTCACAGCCTGATCGACAGTAAAAGTCTCACTGGGGAAGTTAACAATAATATTATCTAAGCAGGTTTCTTTACGAGCAGCATTTTTACTTGTACAGAATAAATTTAATGACCTTTAGATATTGGAAAAAGTTTATTATACCTGCTTGTCACAGTCTGACATTTCTATATTGGAGTCACTGCAGATAGCAATATTTTCTTTGTTCCTTAATTTTTTTTCACAATGAATTCAAAAATTTTCAAGAATACTTCTTCCACTCCATTTGGAGCTCTATAGAAACTTAGAATTATCATATTGTCGTCCGTCAGCTTTATGCAGCTTAACTGTGAATGAAACAAACAGAAACCATAATATTTGGTGCAATGAGAATTATCTTCTGCTTTGCACTTCAGACTGTTTGGAGAGTACTGATGTACACGGCTTTCGGTGAGGCTGAGATCAACAGCAAGGAAGCTGGCAGGGATTTTTGAGTTAGTCACTTGTTCCACTGCTTATTTGCATGATATATCATGAGACTGGAGGAATAGTCAATTTGATTGGCATTCAAATATGACTGCACACTGGCTATTTATAGATGTGCTCATACAACAGAAAACAATATTTACTTTAACAACACAAATAAGCACATAAAACTTTTGCACTAATGTCTATAAACAGCACTTTGCACTAAAAGTCTACAAATAAAATTTCTTCTACGGACTACAGAACAGAAATTGTCCAGAAGGAAACTTATCGCCCATCTTAATTTAGTACTGCTATCTGTCAGGTATTTCATGACGAATCCAAAATTTTTCAAGAATACTTCTACCACCAGCTAAGTGATCAAGGACTTTGGTAGCAGCATTATTTGTTTATTTTTGACTAAACTCAATTTTAATGAAAAATAATTAAGAACATTATCTCTTCTAGTACTGAAAATATGGATGTTATTGTTTCTTGCCATTTGCAGCAAATTCCATCAAATAAAATATGTTTCGTTATGCTGCTGTTAAAACTGTGGCCAAGAGATGGCTGGATCATCTAGTTGCTGAGCAAGATGTGCTTCACTTAAATAACTACTTTACAGCTTATGCCATCTGGTTTTGTTGTCGCCAACACCAGCTTTTCTGAACTGTACAGGTGGGAACTCACCTTCCAACATAAGTTTTGCTCCTGTACCCCCAAGTTTTGTCAATTCCTGTCCTCCACCTACTTATCTCCTTTGCTGCTCCTCCTGCAGTACTACATATGCCTTACAAGCCACCAACACACCTGCATAGTCTTTTGCCCTTCTCCACGTCTCTCCTCCTCCTTGTCCTTGTGGTACCCCCCCCCCCCCCCCCCTCCAGCAGCACAGCCTCATGTTCCACCTAGTACCGCTATCCTGTACCCATACATCCCTGCACACTCCCACAGGGTGCACTAGCTTCTTCTCTCACCCTACCCTTTTATCCCCCACTCACAATTCTTCTGTAACCCCAGTATCCACCCCAGCAGATTGCTGTTCACCTAGCTCTTTCATGTTGCACCTAGCAATCCTATCCTGAAACTATCCTGTCCCCACCATGTGGCATTCTTTTTCACTGTGCCTGTCTACAACTCAATGCATCCTTTATGGTGGCAAGCAACTCAATGCCTCATTTATGGTGATAAAAATCAATTTATTCTTTCTGACTGTGGTAATTTCTTAAAAAGTAGTTTCAAGAAGCTGAAGGTCAAGCACTACATATCATTCTTATATCATGTTTTTGAACAGCAAAGACTTCCCTTCTTATGTATGAAACAATGGAAAATCCCGAGTTTAATAATGACAATATACAGGGTGAATAGCATTTAAACCGATAAACTCTGGGAGGTTGTAGGGAACAACAAAACAAATATTTTTCCCTGTCATTTTTTTCCTATGAGGATTATTTAAACCGGTGTAGGCCGTATTACGATCTTCAGTTGTAGGCAACTGCTGTCCACCAGTGCAGTAGTGCATTGTCTCTGTTTACTAATGGAGCAATACACCTGGAGTGAGTACACTGGTACACTGATAGGGTTGGTGCGTACCACGTAGCGCACAACAACAGACGAGTTGCACAGCGGCTTTATCAACAACAATATCCTAATCGCCATATCCCGTATCATACAACCTTTGCTGCTGTGTACCAACGTCTGTGTGAGACTGGGTCATTTAGCAGATTACCTGGACGGGGATGCCATCGTATGGTAAGAACGCTGCAATTTGAGGAAGCTGTCTTGCAACATGTGGAGTGGGATCCTTCATTCAGCACTCGTGGAATTGCACGTAACATGGGGACGAATTAGATGAATGTAAGAACAGTCCTTTGAGAGCAGTTGTTACCTCCATTTCACTTACAGCGGGTCCACAACCTGGAACCATTGATGATCCACCCCAAGCACAGTGACAGTACCACTGTGACAGTGGTACCTGGAACAGTGTGAAATGCATCCTACATTTCCATCCTCTGTGTTGTTTACCGATGAAGCAACGTTCGGGCATGATGGCGTCTTCAACATGCACAATTCGCATGTTTGGAGTGAGGATAACCCACAAGCCACAGTTACTAGAGCTCATCAAGAGCTGTTCTTTTTCAATGTGTACGTCGGTGTTCTTTGGGACTGTTCAATTGGGCCGTATCTGCTACCTAGGCCATTAAATGGCAGGCACTATTACAGTTTTCTTGCCAAAGCATTGCCAGAATTGCTGGAAGATGTCCCACTCCATACAAGACAACACATGTGGTTCCAACATGACGGGGCGCCGGCATGGTTCAATCGTTGTGTGAGTCGATTCCTGGACCGACGGTTCCCAGGAATGTGGATTGGCAGAGGTGGTCCCGTACCATGGCCTGCTCGATCCCCAGATATGTCCCCTCTTGGACTTTTTTGTGTGGGGAGAGATGCGCAACCTTGTTTACGCAACTCCTGTTGCATCAGAAGAGGATCTGGTTGCCCGGATAGTAGCAGCAGCAGGAACAATTCAGGATACTCCTGGGGTTTTTGCCTGTGTCAGACAAAACATGATCTGATAGTGTAACCTTTCTTTACTTGTCAATGGAAGCATTTTTGAAAATATAGTGTAACTGAAATTTGGTTGTGTTAATGTGTTGTCTCTTGGTCATAAAAAAATGGAGAAGTGTTTGTTGGTTTAATTACTTTGCCTCCAGAGAAATCTTCCTCTACCAGTTTAAATACTCCTCATAGGAACAAATGACATCAGGGAAAAATATTTGTTTTGAGGTCCCCTACAACCTCCCAGAGTTTGTTGGTTTAAATACTTTTCACCCTGTAGTGGAAAAGTTGAATTGCAGAGAGGCACAACAAAATGACTGCAAAACAATTAAGCTTCTGGCCAAAATGCCTTCTTCTGACTTAGAACGCGAACACACACACACGCACACGCACACGCGCACACACACACACACACACACACACACACACACACACACACACACACACACACACACACAGTCTCTGGCTGCCGAGGCCAGACTACAAGAGCTAGGTGCTGTTGGAAAGTTAGATGGAAGCATGGGGTGTGGAAAAGGAGAGAAGTAAAAATACGGTGTGTGTGTTGTTGCAATAGAAGACTTGTACAGCTAACGTGAGAACAAGGAAGGGGGTAGGTAAGTGAAGGACAGTGACTAACAAAGGTTGAGGTCATGAGGATTATGGGAACGTAGGTTATATTGCAGAGAGAGTTCCCACCTGCACCATTCAGAAAAGCTGTTGTTGGTAAGAAGGATCCAGATGGCACAGGCTGTGAAGCAGTCATTGAAATAAAGAATGCTGTATTGGACAGTGTGGTCAGCAACTCAGTGGTCCAGCTGTTTCTTGGCCAGAGTTTGTCAGTGACCATTCATGTGGACAGGCAGCTTGTCAGTTGTCATGCCCACATAGAATGCAGTACATGGGTTGCACCTTATCTTGTAGATCACATGACTGGCTTCACAGGTAGCTCTGCCTTTGAACAAGGGTGGGCAACAGAATACCAATGTGGAAGGGATGGGAAGGTCTGTGGGTAGAACATACCCGTATTAGCGCATGACAAGAGATAGTTGAAACTCTGGAGGTGAACATGATTCAGTTGCTCCAGTCCTGGGTGGTACTAAGTCATGAGGGGAATTCTGCTCTGTGGCCTGAATTTGGGAGGTGGTGGGTGACTGGAGAGATAAGGCACTTTCTGTACAAGGTTGGGTCTTTTTGTTGTGCCTGTTTGTGACTCAACATCTCCATTATATGATGAGTACAAATCTATTCTCTTTTAATACAGTCATTACTCCATATTGGATATTCCATTGTTTTATCTTGGCTAAAGGCTTTTATTCCATCCTAACCCAGTGATGTTTTCCTTTTTTTACTAATTTTCTAGCAGATTACAAAACTCAGTGTCCACCCTATACTTCCTCTTCCTTCCTGCACTTTACATGTTGTCTTCCAAACCACACTGCACACTCTGACTTATGAAGGACACTGCATAAACTGCCTCATCCGTGCACATCACACTGTTACATGAATACACTGGTTGTTGTTGCTGCATCTCATGTCCCACGTTACTCAAGCTGATTGAGATAATCCTAGACATTCTAACTGATCACACTTCCTGCATCACTCTCATGTATTGTTGGGTTCTATTTTCTGTACCTTTCTGTGCCACATGAACTTGTTCATCCCTACAACGCCTCGCGGTCACCCACTCTTTCTCCTCTGTGATTCCAGTTTGCACGTACTAACCTCACTAATCTAGTCATTGCTGCTGTCCACCTTCTTCGTACACATCCACCCACCAACCAGCAACCCTTTTTTATTTATTTTTTTCTTTGATCTCATTGTGTTTTCACGTCAGTTTCAGTAGATTTTTGCCCTTTGCTGTCGGCCTACTCCCTCAGGTTTCATCTTGTTTCCCCATACTTCTTCCATTCAGTCCCTTTTTTGATTGTTCCCGCATATTTTGATGTATTTTTGTGATTTTTTTTTACAGGTATTTCTACATTATTTTCACACTATTGCCTCTGCAGCCAAGGTCATTGGTCATGTGTGTGAGTTATGTTGGCATAAATGTGTGTGTATGTTGTCTATTTCAGAAGAAGGCATTTTGGTTAAAAGGTTACTTGTTTAGCAGTCATTTTGCTATCTAGGGAAATCTGAGAAAACCTAATTTAGGATGGCTGGACATTGATTTGAACCATCTTCCTCCTGAATGAGAGTCCAGTATTCTAACCACTGTGTCGCCTCACTTAGTAGGGTGTTCTTGTTCAGGATTTTCAAATGGAGCATAAAGGAGGGAATGTGCAAACTGAGTGGCGCCTTATATTCTATGGAAAGAGAAGGGCCAGAGTTTTTAAAGAGAAATTGCTTGTCAGCGCAAATCCTGTGGGAAAGGGGAGGGGAGTGGCGATAATTGTTGACACTAACTACAAGTACCAGTCAAGAATCACAGTGGTGACCACTTGCTTCCTGGGAGGATAATAATAGAGTACAGATATCAACAGTGATAAGTTTAGGGTCACATTACAAAGTGAAGCCTACCTAACCAGGTATCTTAGGTGACTTTCCCATGTCCTTAATAATTATAAATTTCTTTTCCTCCAGTATTTTTCTGTCTGGCACAAGAAGTGGTTCCAACTGCTGCTACTTGGTGAATGGACAACCTAGAGCATTACTAAATAGGGAATGTCTAAAAAAAGATTATCACAGATGATTCTATGTGGGCATGACAACCGGCAAGCTGTCTATCCACATGAACGGCCATTGACAAACTGTGGCCAAGAAACAGCTGAACCATGCAGTTGCTGAGCACACTGCCCAACACAACACCCTTTATTTCAATGACTGCTTCCGAGCCTGTGCCATCTTGATCCTTCTTAACAACACCAGCCAAAAACCTTTGTTAGTCAGTACCCATCTGTCATCCCCTTCCTTGTTCCTATTCCAGCACTACACAGCCTTCTATTCTACTAATGGACACAGTCTTTTTACTTCTCTCCTTTTCTACCTGCCCCCCCTCCCCCCCCCCCTGCCCTCTGTCTAACCTCCTGACTAGACCTAGTTACCCAACCCTCTCCCCACCTTGTCCCTGTATGTTCCTACAAGTGGCATTTTACTGCCCCCACCACTACCCTGCTATTCCTCCCCCTCCCCAGACCAACCTTCTCCTTAACCCTGTTGTTGTTGTGGTATTCACTCCTGAGACTGGTTCGATGCAGCTCTCCATGCTACTCTATCCTGTGGAAGCTTCTTCATCTGCCAGTATCTACTGCAACCTACATCCTTCTGAATCTGATGGTGTATTTGTCTCTTGGTCTCCCTCTAAGATTTTTACCCTCCATACTGCCCTCCAGTGCTAAATTTGTGATCCCTTGATGTCTCAGAACATGTCCTACCAATCAGTCCCTTCTTCTTGTCAAATTGTGCCACAAAATCCTCTTCTCCCCATTTCTATTCAATACCTCCTCATTAGTTATGTGACCTACCCATCTAATCTTCAGCATTCTTCTGTAGCACCACATTTCGAAAGCTGCTATTCTCTTCTTGTCCAAACTATTTATCATCCATGTTTCACTTCCATACATGGCTACACTCCATACAAATACTTTCAGAAATGACTTCCTGACACTTAAATCTATACTCGATGTTAACAAATTTCTCTTCTTCAGAAACGTTTTCCTTGCCATTGCCAGTCAACATTTTATATCCTCTCTACTTCGACCAGTCAGTTATTTTGCTCCCCAAATAGTAAAACTCCTTTACTACTTTAAGTGTCTCATTTCCTAATCTAATTCTCTCAGCATCACCCGACTTAATTCGACTACATTCCATTATCCTCGTTTTGCTTTTGATGATGTTCATCTTGTATCCTCGTTTCAAGACACATACCAACATACCAACGCTTTCGTGTGGTAAGTTATGTAGAGAGAGAGAGAGAGAGAATTCTGGTGAAACAGAAAACTGTCAGGATATACAATATAAAACAAAATTTTTTGTACAATAATTTGCAGACATTGGTAACTCTAAAGCAGAAATGTGTTTAGTTGGTGATTTGGAGCCAATAGTTATGTCATGGACAGGGTGCTATTAACACAGAAGGAAGGTTGGTTGGTTGGCTGGTTTGGAATGAAAGGGACTAACTGCACGGTCATCAGTTAATTCATGCATTAAGTGGCAAACCAGGAAGATGTAAAAGGAAAGCAGTGAAAGGCAAATCCTGGAAAGCCCTAGTGTAACTAACACAACAAAACATGAGATAAAAGCCCAGAAAAAAGACAGCATAGACAAGTTGTTAAAAGATCAGTCAAGACAAGGCATTAAAACCAAGAAATGGAAAAAATATAGAGAATAAAAATGTGGAATGGGTAGAGGGGTGGAGGCCAGGCTGGGCCGCCAAGCAACGGCTGACAAGGGACACCTGGAGGGGAAGGGGGGAGGGGGGGGGGGAGCCGGGAGGGGTGCCCCACCAACCCCTCAGGCAATCAACGAGGACAAAAAGCTAACTTAAAAGGAGGAATAGAAACCACCTTCAACGGCAAAATGTAACATCAGATCAGCCAAGTTGGTCTCATCTGCTAGCACAAGACATAGGAATATAAAAATGCCATCCCAAGGCAGCCAAATTAAGACGCTCTACAAATAAGTGAGCCACCATCAGGCAGCCTCCACATCGACAGTGAAGCGGTCCTCATGCCTGAGTGCCCAATGCAGAGTCTACAGAGGACAGTGGATTCCCGGTGAGAAGTGCGCAGGGAATACTGCCATGTGATAATGGTCTCCTTAATTCTCCTCAGTTTGTTTGGGGAGATTAGGGCAGACCAATCTGAGTTCCAGACTTGCACCAATCCATGGCATATAAATGACTGAAGCTCAAATTCTTTGACCCCCATTTCCAGAATAGACATCCTAGCGGCCAGTTTGGCCAACCAGTCAGCTCGCCCATTTCCTGAAATCCCAACATGACTAGGGGTCCAGACAAAAGTAACTGGCTCCCCAGCTTGATGGAAGTCAGAGACAAGATCCTGGATAGCCGTAAGCAGTGGGTAAGGAGAGTAGCACTTGTCTATAGCCTGAAGGCTGCTAAAGGAGTCACTACAGATTAGGACACACTTGCCATTGCAAGAATGAACATGGCTAAGGGTTAATTCAATGGCCATAAATTCAAAGTGAAGACACTGCAGCCATAGACCTATTTAGGGAAATCAGAGAGAACCTAAATCAGGGTGGTTGGACATGGATTTGAACTATCATCCTCCTGAGTACAAGTCCAGTGTTATAACCACAGCATCATCTCACTCAAGTGGCAGTGTTCAGAATTTTCAAACAGAGGATGAAGGTGGGGATGTGTGATCTGAGTGGATCTCTATCCTCTATGGGTTCAGGTATGAATCTTTGAGAAGGGCCAGATTTTTAAGGAGAGACTGCTTGTCCATCTGAATCATTGGGGAAGGGGGGGAGTGATAATCACTAGCACTGCAAGTGCAACACCAGTCAAGAATCACAGTGGTGACATTTTGCTTCCTGGGAGGATAATAACAGAGTCCAAGAATTAACAATGATAAGTTGAGGGTCACGCTACAAAGTGAGGTCTCCCTTAACCATGGATCTTACATGATTTTCCCATGTCCTTAAGCCTTATCAATTTCTTTTCCTCCAACACTTCCCTGTCTGTCAGGAGAACTCTGTAAATGGCTCCAACTACTGCCACTTGGTGATTGGGCAATCTAGAGCATTATTAAATAGGCATTATTAAAAAAAATACACAAGAACAAATCACTGGTCATTCAATGACATTTTCTGAAAATAAATAAAATGTCTGCATACAACAAATATAGATAATCAAATGCAAAAAAATGCAAGTAAATCATACTCATCATTAAGGGCATTACATTCCAGTACACAACCAATAGTTTCAAAGAGCATTAAATTCTAGAGAGACCGTAATAGTTCTGATTGTGACTGAAATACTGAACTAATTGCACTATCTTTGCAGTTAGTTACACACGATGTTAATGAAAGTTGCAGTAGTATTATTTATCTACAAAATTGAAAATAATTAAATGATCTATAACAAAGAGATAAGTTGGAATTCAAACGAGAAAAGGTCAGTAGAAAGTAGAACAACCAAACTGAACAAGCGTAACTTGTCCAACATACAAGAAGAAATATCTCTCGATAAATGCAAAACTCAGTCACTACCACTCTGCCATTAAACCTGAAGCAACCAATGCTAGTGATACACTGTTCAAGGTGAATACCAAATCAACCGCAAACAAACTACAGAAGGCAGACAGAAGAATCATTAGAACAATTATTTAAAAAAAAAAGTAGAGGGTCAGTGGCGACTACTACCTAATGAAGTTGTATACCAAGAAACTGAGTCAATAACTGACAACACAGAAAAGGAGGGTTGCTTTTTTCTGCCACATTTCCAGATTACCAGGCTACTTAAACAACTGGTTCAAAGAAGTTCAAGACGATATAGATGAGTTAGGCATGACAATGCAACAAATCGAAGGCAGAGAAGAGAAGATCCTGAATTACAGTGACAGGAGATTTAAACTAGACATTTACATGGAAAAAATATAACATAACTGATGAAGAAAGGGCAGCCAGGTTGGAAAGGATGAAGAAGTTTTGGGAGCAGAAGAGGAAAGACAAATCTACAACTAGTATTAAGACTTAAATGTATATGGACAGAATGAAGTGCTCCAATGTGGACGTAAATTTGTAAATAAATAAATAACCATGTTTCTCCAGTTGTCTCCATACTTTACTTGGCCAAAAATCTGTTCCATAACAGCATTCTCAAATTTCAGGAGATTTCTATCTATATTTTGGATTAGAGCCCAGGTCTCTATTCTGTATAGGACCAGGCAGTGGATTACAGTCCTTTCGATCCTAATCCTCGTGGACCTCGATAGAGGCTGCGGCTTGGGGACGTGTCCAAGTGTAAACCCTGCATGGATTCTTGTTATTATTTCCTAGTCTACTTCATTCCTTTTACTAAATAATGCCCAAAAATATCTGAACTCTTTCACCCTTTCAAAGATTTTACCATCCATATCTAAATGCCTGTCATCATTCTCTATGCTCACTATGAGATATTTGGTCTTGTCCATATTCACCTTAATTTTTGCTCTCATTGTCTCTTCCATTAGTGCTGTTACAATCTAACCATATTTTTCTCATTCTGTGCTATTAAAACTCCGCCATACACATATGTCAGTGTGTTAATCCTTCTATCGAGCTGAATCCCTGTACACCATGGCAGTGGTTAAACAGAGGAAACTGAAGTGCTAGGGACATGTAATGTGTCAAGGTCAGATCTCCAGGTAGCTACTGGAAGAAGATTTCAGAGGTAACAGACCAAGAAGAAGATCATGGCTATGATTGACTGACAGGATAAGAGTACAATGATACTAGCTGGTGGGGGGAAAAAAATACATTGGTTGAAGATGGTGAGCCCTTAGACTGACTGCAGTTTGTGAGGCTGGTACAGCAAGTAAGCACTCATTTACCAAACCATATCTTTTCTTTCAGTCTTCTCAATTATTTTAAGAAAGTAGCATTGATAGGGAACAAAGCAATTTGAGACAATAAACTGATAATGCCCTATTGGTTTTGTTTCATATCAACTTACTAGTCGTGGAAGACTAAAGCAGAAAACTATTTTGTTTAATTTTTTAAACAATACCACAATCACTTCTGACTGAAAATGTATTGATTGATAAAATTCACTACCGCAGTTTTAATTGAGTGGCCATTATCACATGGAGTACTGAAAAAATTACCTGTTTTGTAGAACTGCACTTGATAATAGCCACACAAAGGAAATTCCTATACTGGGTTTTATGAATAAACTGTTTTACAGTCAAACACAGCCATGCTATTTCTTAAAAAAAAAAAAAAAAAAAAAAACAACATGGATACAAATCTCAAGCACGTTTGTTTAACATTCTATGATGTTGCTAATTTTATTGTGCCCACAATAAAAAAATTATCAGAGAACCATTAACATAGGTCTACACCTATTGAATGCCTGGTATCTTACAACCATAAGATAAAACAGAATACAACTTTAACAACTTCTGCCATTAGAATAAAATTAGGCTTCAACCTTGTAATGAAGTAATGTTTGTTTTATGGTCCAGTTCTAATCCTGACATACAAAAACAATCTTTATACAATTGTACTTCCTTAGTTATAATGACAAGCTAATTGCACACTCTTGAATTAGGATCAGATCAAATCTCTTCATAACATCTGGTCGACTCCACTGTCTTCAATGCAATTCAGCTTTACTCATACTTCATCTGCAATTTTCAATACTCATGCATTAGTCTCCATACCCACCCAAATAGTTGTACATGTTACCACACCACTTCCAGGATATAGGGAGTCATACTGGGCCCTGACTGAATCCGCCCGGTACATTAAGGATGAGGTCTGGTGTGCCGGCCTGCCTGACTAGGCAAATACTGGGCTGCTACCCACATTTCATCTCACTTAAATGACTCACAAACACTTCAAGAATATTCTCACACTTTCATATGGGATCACACAAAATATAAAATATGGGGTACTCAAATTCCATCTTGGGAGAGAGTAGGTGGCAATAGGAAGGGCATCTGACCATTAACATTGCCAAATCCTGATTCACATGCAGATCCTGCGACGACACAGGATAAGGCCAGAAGACAAAGAACATACACTCCTGGAAATTGAAATAAGAACACCGTGAATTCATTGTCCCAGGAAGGGGAAACTTTATTGACACATTCCTGGGGTCAGATACGTCACATGATCACACTGACAGAACCACAGGCACATAGACACAGGCAACAGAGCATGCACAATGTTGGCACTAGTACAGTGTATATCCACCTTTCGCAGCAATGCAGGCTGCTATTCTCCCATGGAGACGATCGTAGAGATGCTGGATGTAGTCCTGTGGAATGGCTTGCCATGCCATTTCCACCTGGCGCCTCAGTTGGACCAGCGTTCGTGCTGGACGTGCAGACCACGTGAGACGACGCTTCATCCAGTCCCAAACATGTTCAATGGGGGACAGATCCGGAGATCTTGCTGGCCGGGGTAGTTGACTTACACCTTCTAGAGCACATTGGGTGGCACGGGATACATGCGGACATGCATTGTCCTGTTGGAACAGCAAGTTCCCTTGCCGGTCTAGGAATGGTAGAACGATGGGTTCGATGACGGTTTGGATGTACCGTGCACTATTCAGTGTCCCCTCGATGATCACCAGAGGTGTACGGCCAGTGTAGGAGATCGCTCCACACACCATGATGCCGGGTGTTGGCCCTGTGTGCCTCGGTCGTATGCAGTCCTGATTATGGCGCTCACCTGCACAGCGCCAAACACGCTTGCGACCATCATTGGCACCAAGGCAGAAGCGACTCTCATCGCTGAAGACGACACGTCTCCATTCGTCCCTCCATTCACGCCTGTCGCGACACCACTGGAGGCGGGCTGCACGATGTTGGGGCGTGACCGGAAGACGGCCTAACGGTGTGCGGGACAGTATCCCAGCTTCATGGAGACGGTTGCGAATGGTCCTCGCCGATACCCCAAAGAGCAACAGTGTCCCTAATTTGCTGGGATGTGGCGGTGCGGTCCCCTACGGCACTGCGTAGGATCCTACGGTCTTTGCGTGCATCCGTGCGTCGCTGTGGTCCGGTCCCAGGTCGACGGGCACGTGCACCTTCCACCGACCACTGGCGACAACATCGATGTACTGTGGAGACCTCACGCCCCACGTGTCGAGCAATTCGGCGGTACGTCCACCCGGCCTCCCGCATGCCCACTATACGCCCTCGCTCAAAATCCGTCAACTGCACATACGGTTCACGTCCCCGCTGTCGCGTCATGCTACCAGTGTTAAAGACTGCGATGGAGCTCCGTATGCCACAGCAAACTGGCTGACACTGACGGCGGCGGTGCACAAATGCTGCGCAGCTAGCGCCATTCGACGGCCAACACCGCGGTTCCTGGTGTGTCTGCTGTGCTGTGCGTGTGATCATTGCTTGTACAGCCCTCTCGCAGTGTCCGGAGCAAGTATGGTGGGTCTGACACACCGGTGTCAATGTGTTCTTTTTTCCATTTCCAGAAGTGTATATTGGTCTCTATCTCCAATGTACATCTTTCTCAGTAGACCGAGGGCTTTTCCCAGTTATATGAAAACAACACACAGCATTTATTTCTACAACTCTTCTAGCTCAGTGGTCATCAAACTTATTTGCTCAAGAGCCAATAATGGCATTGTGGGGCGGCATCTCAGGCCACATAACTTTCAGTCCTGTTATTGATAACCTGCATAGATTTGTATGTTATGAGCCCCCAATACACTACCTACAATGAAGGCATGATATGTTGGCCAACAGTCCCAAAATACTGATCACTACATTCAGCACCATTTGGACACTTTGTGTTGATTGTGGTCTGCTTCAGATTGATGCCAACCTCACTGTGCAAAAGACTTTGCTTAATAATAGTACTTGTACTTATATTTAAATTCACTACTGAATATTAGACAGAGTCACAAAAATGACATAAATGATTTAAATGCCTGTCTTCTTCCACTCACTGTGCTGTATTGTCACAGACTTAATTAATTTAATGTTCTGTGCTTCCAATACGAACCTCATTTGAAGATGCTCATTCACAAATCCGTGTGAAAATATGTACCATAGCAGCTGCCCTCCTGATCTTTACTGATGTCACAGTCCTCTAACGTGCTAGTCTTCAGCTGTAATTTGTCATTTACAGCGACCCTCTGAATGCAAGCATAAGCCATATGATACCTCAAGTTATTTACTTACATGGCACTCAGAGCCACACTTCTGTTCATATTAATCCCTTAGTATCTTGAGACAGGAGATACTGAATTTAACCGGAGAAAGGAACAAAATAAGGCAGATGAAATGGAATGGAATGAGACCAAAAAAATGCAAATGGGTAAGCAGGAATGGCTAGAGGACTAATAAAAGACTCTAAAAGTGTGCCTGTATAGAGGAATGATATACACAGTGTTTGGAAAAATTAAAGAAACATTTGAGTAAAAAGTATTGGCTGTACAAATATCAAAATCTCAGATGACAGGACAGTACTAAGTAAAGGAGAGAAAATTGAAAGGTGGGAGGAATATATAGAAGATCTATACAAGGGAAATTAACTTGAAGGCAATATTACACACAGGGAAGAGGAAGTAAAATGAGATGGGAATATATACTACAAGAATAATATGATAGAGCACCAAAAGAGAAAACAAGTCCCTCAGAGTAGATAAAATTCCCCTCAGTATTACTGAGATCCTAGGAAGAGTCATTCGTGACAAAACTATTGGTGTGTAAAACTTATGAGACATGTTATAACTTCAGGCTTCAAGGAGAACATGCCAATTATTACAACTCCAGTGAAGGCAGGTGCTGACAGTTTAATATGCCATGGTTGCAAACTTCTGACATGAATTATTTAGAGAAGAATGGAAAAACTGGTAGAAGCTTACCTTATGAATCATCAGTTTGGGCTCTGGAGAAAAGTAGGAAAATGTGAGGCAATACTGACAATCTTAGAAGACAGGGTGAAGAAAGGCAAACCCACATTTATAGCATTCATAGATTTAGAGAAAGCCTTTGAAGATGTTGACTACAATGCCCTACTTTGAAATTCTGAAGGTAGCAGGGAAAAAATAGAGGGAGCGAAATGTAATTCTCAACTTGTACAGAAACCAAAATTTTGTTATAACAGTTAAAAGACATGAAAGAGAAGTAGTGGTTGAAAAGGGACTAGACAGGGTTGTACTTATCTACAATATTTTTCAACTCGTTCACTGAGCACGTTGAAAAGTAAAACAAGGAGACATTTGGGAAGGGAATTAAAAGTCCAAGCAGAAGAAATAAACATTCTGAGGTTTGCCAATGACAATGTAATTGTCAGAGAGGGCAAAGAATTTGGAAGAACAGTTGAACAGAATGCATACTGTCTTGAAAAGAGATTATAAAATGAACGTCAGCCTACTTAAACCAAAGGTAATGGAATGTATTAAGAGTTAAATGAGGCGATGCTTAGGGAGTTAGCGCAGAAAAGACAGACAAAACTCATTAATGAGTTTTGTCATTTGGGCAGCAAAATAACTGACAATGGCAAAAGTTGACAGACTTGAGGAGGAAGGTGGGGGAATCTGGAAAAGAATAATTTGTTAACACCTAAGTATTAGGAAGCCTTGTTCTGGAGCTATTTGTCTGGTGTGTAGCCTTTTAGTGACAATGGACAATAAAGAGTTGAGGCAAGAAGAAAAGAGAAGCTTTGGAAATGCAATGCTACAGAATAATGCTGAAGATTAGCTGGTTAGACTGAATAAATGATGAGTATGAATCAAATTTGGCAAAAAAGAGTTTTATGGCACAACTTGAATAAAAGACACGATTGGTTGATAGGACACATCAAGGAGTAGTCAATTTGTTAATGGAAGGAAGCATTGTAAAGGGAAATCTATGCGTCAGTGCAGTAAGCAGGTCCAAGTGGATGTAGGTTGCAATAGTTATTCAGAGATGATGAAGCTCACAGAGGATACACTAGTATGGACAAAAAACTCCACCAATAGCCAAACCAGCAACTGCTAGAGTGCTTCTGCATCTGAAGAATCGTGTGGAAGCAATTCTCTGTAGGTATTGTGGCTTATCTCAAGCTGAATTAATCCCCAAGAAAATAAAAAAAATTATCCTCCTGATCACACAGTACCACCATCAACAAGGAGTATTTTAACTAGCTGCTCCACCAAGTGCATAATGTACATATGTAATGTGTGCTAATGCACCAACATGATGCAAACAGATTGCATTTATCATCTTATTATTTCCAATACTTCTTTCCACACAGTGCAGAATAACCACTCACCCTCGACTGCGAATGTACTTCTGCCGCACATATAATGTTCAAAGATTAGCAGATGATGTTTAAATCTGGGAAGTACCAGTGACTGTACTGGTGATACTAATTAATATGAAATGCTAAATAAAATAAACTGTCCAGTCATATTAATGTGACCACTGTCTAAAGCATGAATAACAACTTTTGCTGTGTGACTGCTGAGAGATGTGCATAAAGGGCTTCAATGAGGTTCTGGATGGTTCCAACAGCCATGCCAACTCCTGTGTTGCATCTAGCTGTGCTAGGTTTCTTGGCTGAGGATCCACAGCATAAAGCCCAATCAAGGTGGTCCTGCAGATTCTCAACTGCGTTTAAATTCGAGCAAGCTGGTGGCCTGTGGAGTTTGGTACACTTATCCTGGTGCTCATCAAATCATGCACATGTACCAGAAGCTGTGTGACATGTTGCACCATCCTGCTGATAAGTGCTAATTTGCACTAAGTCCTTGTGAGGCAAACTATGGAGCTACTTCATTGAGAAGCAGCGGCTCCAGTCTCGGAAACTGACATCGGCCGGGAAAGCGTTTTGCTGACTGCATGCCCCTCCATATCCACATACAGTGACGCTTGTGGACTGAGGATGACACGGCGGCTGGTCGGTAACACTAGGTCATCTAGGGCCTGTGGATGGAGTTTACATTTTACCCAGAGAATGACACAAAAACATTTCCCAAACACTCCCTCCTCTGGCCTGACCCCTTCCAGTGATTGTTGCTGGGTGTTTGCTTTCAGACATTTCATGCCAACACTCATGTGTCCTATGGAGCATAAAACATGATTCACCTCCAAAAGCCCAACTGTTGCCACTCACCAGGCATCCATTTGCTCCATTGACATACGAATTCCAGCCTTCATCACAGATGAACAGCAGTCAGTATGAACCATGTGCCTCCTGTGGAAGCCTATGCGCAGCAATGTTCACTGAACGGTCACTGAAGACACCATTGGTAGCCCCTTGGTTTATCTGGGCCCTCAGTTGCTCAACTGTTCCACATCTGTTCGTCCGCACATGTCTCCAAAGAAGTCATTCATTCCTGTTGCCTGTGTGCTATGGTGCCTTGGCACTATTTTGTCATGCACAGTATAGTTTAACAGCAATAGCATGCAAAATATTTACAAACTTAGCTATTTTATAAATGCTTCCAACCTTGGCCTGAAAGCAAATGATAATGCCCTATCTGACATCAGATAAATCATCCTGGTTCTGCCTTATGATTACAACCGCACTCTTTTTCCATGTCTGCCCACCACACTTTATCAACCCTTTTATCACGGAATGATATGTTAAAACAGTCATGTGCTGAGGATCCCCATTTATCTGTCATTACTTTTGGAATGACTACAGTGAGACAGACCAGTCAGAAGGTAGCTGGAAAAGTTTGCTCTGCACATAATAGGTCCAGCTGAAGATATACCTGCTATTTTTGCCCTTACCAGACTACTGCAATAGGATGCAGGAAGGGTCACTGGGACAAAAATTTCCAATTCAACAGTCAGAATCTATTGCACAAAATAAAGTTATGATCCACATGTCTTGTTCAAGTGCCAATGTTGAGAAAGACGACAGTATGTAGTTTGTGCCAGTGCACTACTGTGTCATCTTGAATAAGTGTCCTCAAAATGTGACCATGTCTGGTTTTTATATAGACTAACATTTCACCAGCTGTGATGTTATTCAGTATCTACACTGAACTAGCAGTAATAGGAAACAAAGAAATTAAAGTTCAGGAAGAATAAATAAAAACTGAGTTTTGCCAATGCTGCAGGGCAAATGCCCAAGCTGCTTCCACTCGAACTTCACCATTATCTAGATGTGATCTTGAAGACATGCATTATTTTGGAGCACAATCACTCCCTCTATGAGCAGCCCAGGCCATTTGCTCTTGACGGACTTTTGTAGGGTATGGTAAGTATTGGATGTCAAGAAAGGTGATCATCATCTTGTCTGTTGACGGCACAGCTTTGAATTTTTAGGGGGCATGCCAGACGCTACATTCACAACCCCTAGACGTCTCATCATAAAGTGGCATATGAAAATTTCATCCTGCTTCTTATAATGTTTCATACCTTTTATTTGAACATTCCTTATACGTTCCCATCCATGCACATTTGTTTAAAACTCCTTTTTCTTTAATAGCTACCTCATTCAGTTAGATTACTTTACTTTTTATTCTTCATGTCCAAACAGCTCTAATTGCATGTGTGTTTCTTTGTTAATAGGTGCCATTTTTGTGTATGGAACATTTTCATTTTCTACGATTAATGTTTAACAAGTTCTCATTATCTACACTTCTGTTTTCTAGCTTTGTATTTTTTGAATCATGATGTTACCACCTGAAATTTTTAAATGCTTTAGAATTATTTGCTGTAAATTTTCTTGTTTGGTTGATAAACATATAAATTGGTAGTTCAATTTAGTTCTTGACATGCACATAGCTTTCTTCGTAAAGAAACTATAAAGCACAAAAATGTTACTTTTTCGATACACATTTGCATAACTTAATGAAAT
Source organism: Schistocerca gregaria (assembly GCF_023897955.1). Classification (NCBI taxonomy): domain Eukaryota; kingdom Metazoa; phylum Arthropoda; class Insecta; order Orthoptera; family Acrididae; genus Schistocerca; species Schistocerca gregaria. Next base: position 874,815,060 of record NC_064922.1, read on the forward strand.
CATGTAGGATGACTCAGTTCCATGATTCTGTTAATAATGCTACAGTAGTCTTTGATACAAGTGAAAACTTTAGGATTTCTTCAGCTACATGCTACCAGTTCCTTTAAAAGTCTATGGAATAGTATTTGTCTAAAAGAAGTATTTTGTTGTGTTTGAAATTTGGTTTCAGAAAGTATGCCTTTTGCTACACAAAGGTTTCTCTATGGTTACGTATTTCCTTCCCATGTCAATAGATGCAGCCAAATAACTCATTTTTGTTCTAGTGTTGTAGATACATCACTAACAGCGAATGCCAAATACACAGAATTATTCATTAACTACCTCCAGTTTCCAAAGACTGCATGAAATTTATAAGCCATACACAAAACAGACGTGTTAAAGATAGAGCATTCTTCCTAGTTTTTCTCCCACCTTAAAGGGAGTGCTATATGGCACCAATTGTGACTGTGTGTGTGCACGCGCGCACGTGTGTGTGTGTGTGCATGCTTGGTTCACATATTACAAATAGGAACTTTGAGATATACTCACTTCCCGTGTGTATAGTTGTTTCATTGCCATCATCCAAAGCACCCAGAGTTTCTTATAACCCTGTACATATTGTGAATGAACTGCTAAAATGCCCAATTCTGAAGAGACAATAACAAACGTAATTGTTGGGTTCAAATTAATGATGATGTAAATAAAACAGAAAGAAACTTCTACATGGGAAAAATATATTAAAAACAAAGATTCCAAGACTTACCAAGCGGGAAAGCGCCGGCAGACAGGCACATGAACAAAACACACAAACAGAATTACGAGCTTTCGCAACTGGCAGTTGCTTCGTCAGGAAGGAAGAAAGGAGAGGGAAAAATGAAAGGATGTGGGTTTTAAGGGAGAGGGTAAGGAGTCACTCCAATCCCGGGAGCGGAAAGACTTCCCTTAGGGGAAAAAAAGGACAGGTGTACAGTCGCGCGCGCGCACACACACACACATCCATCCGCACATACACAGACACAAGCAGACATGGAATCTTTGTTTTTAATACAATTCTGAAGAGACATGTGCAAGATGATAGTGGGCAGGAATTACACCCTCCTCCTCACTTATGTACATTTACCACCGTCTAATTGGTGAGTAATCCCAGACTAGAAAGTCTGGCAAAACACAAAGGGCATAAGTTGCTGAACTCAATTATGTTTGCATCAACATGTACCCTAAAATTTGGTAAGTACAACACAAATCTTTCACAAATTGTAACAGACACAAATTAAAAAACATGTCTAGGACATGTACAATTTGTTTCTTTTATTCCTATTTATGACCACAAAAATGTTTTGTCCTAGGACTAAATTTGGGTAGGCAGTTAACATTTTAAGGTCTATTTACAACACAGACCAATAAGGACAGTATAATGAAAAGGACATATTGCACCTCACTGTAAAGATGACATTGAGTTGCACACAGGCGCAACGAAAAGACTTACACAATTTTTGGCCAAAGCATACTTCAAAAAGGAAACAATTCACACAAAAAAGCACAGCTTGCACACATGACCATCTCCAAATAGAGATAGTCATGTGCACATGGGTTGTGCTAGCTTTCATTTGTTTGTGTATTTTTCCTTTCTGAAGAAGGCTTTCGCTGACAGCTCAGTGTGAAAGCCTTTTCATAGTGGCTGTTGGAAATTCATTTTCTCTTTACCGTGAGCAGCAATTTATCCTTTTCATAATATTGTTCATATCCTAATATGATGATTATATTAGATGGTTGACACTGCCCAAAATTAGATTTTTTTGGTCACGCACTGGGATAAAGAAATATACCCATGACAGTCTCAAATGAACAATCCTCTTCAAATCCAAACTTTTGACATGCTCAGGCACATGTGTTCTCCTGGTGTCTACTATTCTGTTAATGTATGACTACCTGGTCATTGTGACATTTCTCACTGAACGCTGAAATTTTTTTTATTTGAATATAAGAGTATATGAAACTACAAACCTTGAACTGACCCATTCCTCCTGAAACATATCTTCATGACAGTGAACTCTTAACACCTCATCTCCTACACAACACTACTCTCTTCAAATTTGCCCTTGCATTACACTAACAAATTGTTTTTGAAAACAACTGAACAATGATCCTGAAATTTTACTGTGTATTGTGACTTCTCACGAATTAAGTGGTCAAATTCAACGAAGAATCAATACAATCAGTAGAACTGGAACTTTTCTGATAGTATGCTCCAAAAAATACAAGTGGAATATCTATTTGAGAAAATACTGTGATTACCACTTATCATGGTATGTTATTAAAATTTATGAGTTAATGCAAATGGTAAAATAAACATGAGACTTAATACAATACAGTATTTATTTTCTGTATGACAATTCCCAAGTACAAATCAGTTTATATTATTCCAATCTTGTTAGCAACATCTAATGCATCATAATCGTGTGCTAACCTGACATAAGCCTTCTTCTTCCCGTCTGGCCTGAAACAAAAAGAGTCATGCTAGTCACAAATTATTCTCTCTCAACTTTGATAGTATTTATAAAACAAATTAGCCTCAGCAGACCCAAATTTGCATAAATTTGCTACCAAACAATGAAGGGAATTAAAGTTACTTTTAATTAGAACAAAGATCCTTCCATTATATAATCCAAAACATTGTAAAGAATAGTTCCAGTAAATAAAATACATCCCTGGTAATTAGCCATTTACTGTGCTTTTACTTCCTGTTGAAAATTAAAAAATGGGAGCATCTCCAGACTTCAATGGTCTTTCCTTTGTGCATTTGAAGGTTTAAAAATTGAGATAAAAGTATGTACAAGTACTGAGTGGAAGACAAAATATTTGGGAAATACATACCTAATCAAAGTATTTACTTTTGCTACATCAATATCGTACAGCTTTTTCACAGCAGCACGAACATGGTGTTTGTTTGCACCTACATGGACAATGAAAACCAGTGTATTGTTGTCTTCAATCTTTTTCATTGCTGCTTCTGTTGTCAAAGGATACTTAATTATATTGTAAGCATCCATGCTGAAATAAATTCACAATTAATGATTTACTACTTGTACCAACTTTGTACAAGACATTTAAATTAAGGGAGGCAAGACAAAACAACTGAGTATTTCAACAGCCAAAATAATAAAATCTAAGTGTCAACAAGCTACTGTTTTCAAATGCAGCTTTATTATTTAGTGAAGGCAGCACTACATTCAATAACCATATCAGATGTCTAGAAATAAGTGTTCAATTCACTAAAAGAAGACAAAAATCAAGAACACACAGCAAAAAAGCCGTAATACGTTAATTTAGATTGACATTGAGAACAATGATATGTACAACCAAACTTCTTACCGGTTCCTCCTTGGAACAGACTTCCTAGGGTATTTTGGATTTCTGGGTGGACAGAATGTCTTCGGTCTACGGAAGTGCACCGATGTTCTGATCTTTCTAAAACGAGATCCATGTTCACCCTTGAGAACCTAATTTGTAAGAGAAAAAAAAATTGCATTTCAATTCATGTTGAGATCTAAGATGATGGAAAGGGAACAAAGAAAATTTACACTGAAATGTTATTTGTTTTCAAAATCGAAACTGTTTGAGTCATGATCAGCAGTCTAATTTGGGCTCATTCTGCGAACCTGACATTACATTTTTCTTTAGCTGTCAATCCATTATTCAACAGAGTTTTGTGCACTCCACTGTGATAACCATAGATAGGGTAAGATAAAGAGTATTTGATATGAGTCTTCAGAGTTGACCACTACCATAGAAAACATGCAACAAACTATGTGGTTTCAGTGGTGAGTCTTCAAACAGGTTAAGCTAAAGATGAGAGTCACCACACCACAACCAGGTTCTTCAACCTTTCCAAATTGAATGTATGCACCAAAAGCTGATGTCACTGCAGCATTACATCATCGATCAAAGCTGTGACCCCCTCTTGATACCGCAGTGTGTTAAATGTGACAGTGCCGAGTTGCTGAATTTTTACTCTATTTGTAGTGAATTGCCATGGCTGACAGTGGCAAGCAAAACTTCTATGAAAGCTAAGAGGATTTGCAAGAATTAGCATTAAAAAAATGACATACAAATTCAAAAGTAAATTGGTTGCCCTAGTGTGTAGTGTACTGTGCATCTTGTTGGCAATTGCTTCATTAATTCATATTTCAACAATATATTTTAAAAGCAACTGACAAAATTTCCTGAAAACTACTATGAATAATTAAACCAAATCTGAGAAATTCCTACACAAGTAGACAAATCCAACCTTTGTTTTAGACTACACAGAACTGCCACAGTTCAAAGCACTATAAGCACAAAGTAACTTTACCCTTGATTTGGAGGTAGTGATAGTATTAGCAACAGATTTTGACACTTCCTTTTCTCACTTCACGAAATAACCAAATATGTTAGGAAAGAATTAACAGAAATTGTGTAGCAAACAAATACCCACAAAACTAAATGAAACCCACATCGAATTGTCAACCACGCAGAAGGCATGCCTTGAACTTAACAATATGCAATATGCCAAATATTTCAACAACATGTAAAATTACGCACAACTACTATTATAGGCCTAGCATTCAAACCTCCAATGGAAAAGCTTTGGATATATATTTGGTACTGGAGATAAGTTCTAAATTTGGAAGCCTACAGCTACCACTTATAAAGATCAATTTTCCTATCACTACATTTTACTTACCTTCCTCTGAATCCTGAGTGCCTTCTGCACTGGTCGTACTATCTTGCCTCCTTTCTGACTTTTTGGCGCAACATCTCTCTTGGGCTTTTCAACAACCTTCTTCACTGCTGGCTTGCCAGCTACAGCTTTGCCTGCTGCCTTACCAACAGCCTTTACTGCAGGCTTTGCTCCCGGCTTGGCGGCAGCCTTACCGGCAGCTGGCTTAGCTGCCGGTTTTGCACCAGGTTTGGCAGCAGCCTTCCCAGCTGCAGGCTTAGCGGCAGACTTGGGCTTGGCAGCTCCCTTGGCCTGTGCTGCACCCGCAGCTGGCTTCGCCTTGCCAGCAGCTCCCGCCGCAGGTGGAACGGGTGCCTTTGCTGGAGTCTTCCCAGATGCCTTTGCAGCACCTGCAGCAGGCTTGGCCGTAGCACCAGCTGGCTTTGCTGCAGATTTTGTGGCAGCTGCGGCAGCAGGCTTACTCGCAGCACCAGCTGCTGCTGGTTTGGCTGCGGCAGGCTTTGAACTAGATGCAGCAGGTGTCTGCTTGGGAGCTGGGGCAGCAGCCTTTGCAGCTGCGCCAGAGCTCCCTGGCTTTGAACTAGCTGACTGTTTTGCTGCCTTGGCTGGCGGTCCACCAGATGTTGATGCACCTGAGGCAGACGGAGCAGGCGTTTTCTCCGCCTTTTTGTCGGGTTTCCCTATGGACAAAAAAATATATTCTTACTTCTATAGGTATTTCCTCTCATACCTACAGTAGGAAAACTGACACCTATGATTAATATGAAATAAAATTTTGCTGTACCCCTTCTAAATTTAATGTGGGCACCATTAATCCATTACACCACCACATTCACTATATATTGTATGCTAAAATTCCCCTAACATCTTGTGGTGAAAGCACCCCTATGAAAAATGTAGGCCTAGAATACAAGGATGTCCTAGTAGGAAGTGCGACTTGGGCAAGGAACAAGCATTCATGTATAAACACATCACTAAAGTTTCTAGAATTCTAGACCTTCGACACACTTTACCTATACAAAAATAGGAGATTTTTACATGTAGTGATTTCTTCTAACACTCACAACAGCAAATTCACAGACCTACCCTCAAACCAGTAACACAAGGGAGACATTTTCAACTCATCACAAATTGCAAGGCGACTTTAAAAAGATTTCCTCAGGAAACACGTAAGGCACCATCATATTAACAGTATGTTTGTGACCAAAGTTTGGAATTAAAAACTGCGACAAGTAAAGGGCAACTGCAATTTGAAATTTAAATATGCTTCTCGTAAATATAAAAAATACATTAATATGAGTCGGAAAACAGTACGCGCTTAGAAAACAACTGCACAAAAGAAAGCATGCAGCATAATAAACATTATTGCACTGGAGAACGAAATAATTTACATCCCCTAACGTTAATAGGTCTTAACTACATAGAAAAATTCCAGCAATACGAACCTGAAGATCAGAATAGAGCAACATCATCATCCCTATATCACATGGTACAACATGTTACTTTTAACATACGAGAAAAAACGTACGCATTAGCTGCCTTCACGTGGCAAGGGCAAAATTGACAATTAAAAATTCTGCTTACGTTTAACATCACGAAACTCTATTTACGAAAGTGCACTGAAGCCTAGTAATACAAAGTGCACGTGTAGCTCTAACCAACCGCGTGGCTTGTTTAGAACACGTTGAAGGGGTACCATGAAAATAAATAAGACAATATACCGACAGAGCCTGAAGAACAATGTACTCCTACCCATTCTCTAACACAACATACATTAATTCATACGATACAAATAAATAAAATAGTATCTGCACTCTAATTACCGGATTTTTCCGCAGGCTTCGGTTTAGGAGCCATCTTGATGAGTGATCGGCAAAGAAAGACATTTACGTTTGTGATAGTGGAAGTCGATACCGGATGTACCTATCGATTCAAAAAGAAACTATCGACTTTATAAAGCGAATGACTGCGTACATCCTGTACGAAAATTGAAATTGAAACTGAAAAATGGAAACTCCAGGTTGACTTATCAATAACATAAGGAACAGATAGCTTGCTACTCGCCGTAAAGGTAACACGTTTTGTTGCAGACAAATGCAACGAAAAGACACTTACACGCAGCTTTTGGCCACATTCTCCTTCAGAATAGTAAACACACACTTTCATTCACACAACGAGACACTAGTCACACACACATGACCGCGATCTCCGACAACTAAGAAGAAAATCGAGTATTTTCGTGTACTGTTCCACCTGAGCAACAACAATGTTCTCCATAAAATACAGTTTGGGTTTCAGAAGAGTAGCTTAATTGAGAATTCCATATAGATGTGGGCACATGTTCACTCAGTAAATTTTACAAGCATTAAATAACAAAATAATACCGGTTGATATATCTACGACCTATACAATGCATTAGAATATCCTCTTAGAGAAATTGGGGTTCTATATAACCAATGTATAATATAATATCTGTCCATAAGAATGTACAAAGTCGCACTTAGTAATTCAACCAATGTAATCAGAGGAGATTATTCTGATAGGAAACAAATCACATGTTCGGATCACCAAGGCTCAATATTAGATTCAATATCACGCTGTTTCTCACAAAAGCAAACGTTCTTCTATCTAACGCACAACAAACAGAATTAGTTCTTCTTATGGATGACACAGTAATCAATTCAAGTGAATATAGAGCAATACAAGATATAGTAAATCATGTTCTTAATACTCCCCTGGTCACGCCTCTAGGAGGGACATTGGAGATCGCATTGTATCTGCGAGATACAGGACCAACTTTGCACAATTATCTCTAATTAACCCCAGATGATGGAGAGAATAGCTGAACAAAACACATACCAAACCATATATGTATTAAACATAAGCAACAGAGCATTAATTTACGAAAATTAGAAATAGAACTTTTATATATTGACATTTAGAAATTTACTCAGTATACAGCATTTGTATCTCGAATAAAATAATGAAACAGATAGGAAATTAATACAAAATAACGTCCCCTTCAGAGAAAGTAAAATAAAAATGGTAGATGTATCATCAGCCATCGTTTTCGATGTCTTCATCAATGTCACGGCCATCGGGACAAAGCATTGCACAGTGCTGCAGGCATAAATATTGATCACACCCTTTGCGCTTGTACTGATTGAGTCTTGTAGTCTTGCTCGCCCAACGTATTTGGCATCACTTTCGCGTTTTGGTGCCCTTGACAGTTGTGCTACTGAGTGTCGCAGGTGTTTCATTTTGGTGAAGAAGTTCCGGAAGCTGGAATGAAATGGTCTGAAGCAAATAGGGGAGCAGCAAACACATTAGCATCTGGCCTCTTATTGGTTCTTTTCCCAGATTGAAGGGGACTGGTGACCTCAGATGTTAAGTCCCATACTACTCAGAGCCGTTTTTCCCAGATTAAAGAGGAAGAATCGGCGAACCGGCACTTCGATTCCGTTTCCTAGACATATGAGCTGGCTATTTATGCCAGCAAAATTCATCATCATGTAAGAAATAAACATTGGCAAAAGTCTTGTGCCTCTTTAAACATTGTACACAGAACACAGTTTATCGACCATGTCAACACCTATTTTATAGCGATTATAATAGGTAATCACTTCTGGTATCTTTTCGACTGCGGTTTCATCGTCAGTCGCTCCATCCATGTTCGTGCTGGAAATCACAATGATGTTTTTCTTGTTATTTTTATTTTGGGGCACATACGACACCATAGTGCCATCTTTGAGGAATGCAAACCTACAAGAAAACGTTTCTCTCCTTTTTATCTCCTTCAGTTCATTGGGGATTTGCCATTTGTTCTTTTTGAGTGTTCCCACGTAGGACAGGTTGTATTTTGTGACCAAGTCGTGAAGAAGAGTGGAGTCGCTAAACCAATTGTTAGCAGTGATACTTAGGTCAGAGTTAGCTAGAGGAGTAACCAGACGTTCAACCACGTCAACGGATTTGTTTTTAACCAGGAAAGGACCGTCAGGGTTGCCTTCTTGCATAAATTTCCATGTTCGATGTATAGTACACACCTGAGTCGACAGCAGCTAGTATCTTCAACCTATATTTTGAGGGCTTGGATGGTATATACTGGATGAAATTACACTTGCTTCTGAAGGCCTCTAACTTTTCATCTATTGTAACATCTTCTCCTACACAATAACATTGTTGGTAGTTCAGTACAAACTTACGAAAAATGTCCCAAATAGGGGCAAGACATTCTAGAGCTCTTCTCTGTTCTCTTCTTTTTCTGTTGTCGAACCTCAGAACCCAAAGAAAAAAACTGAACCACACGAGAGTCATGGTGAGTCAGAAAATCTCAATCCCGAATCTGGCGTTAGCCCAGAAATCTTCAAGGTTTAGTTTCCCAGCTTTGTAGAGTCCAGCAATATTTACAAGCCCAATAAACACTTTCAACTCTGTTTAATCAGTGGGTTTGACGTCTCTTTCCCGTGAGTAATGATCTTTCACTGAATCGATATTTTGGTCTGTGCAATGATGCCCAACATTTTTCCACCAAATAAATATACCCACGTGTTTTTTGGAGTGTATATCACGAGCTCTACCGATCAGGCCCGGGATTTTCCTAAGTAGGTTATGTTTCCCCCATTTCGACGGACGATAAGAAGTTTCTCTTCAGGAATGGAGTCGATGACTTTCTTGCCCTTCTTTTTATGGCAAAAATAGAATTCATCGTTCTCTTCGCCCTCAGATAAAACATTCGTGTCGTTTTGCTCCGTTTCAGAACTGTCCTGACGTTCGTCGATTATTTCCTCTGCATCCACATCACAGTCATCTCATGGTACATCGTACACTGTGTGCCGTAGGCTTGGTACCTGACCTCAAGGACATGGTGCGGAACCCGTCAAACTCGAAATGTCATTAGGACTCATGTCACATCTGTCAGATAGGAGTTCATATAGGTTTTCAATGTCAGAAGGGGATGTTTCACATTATGTTTTATTATGCACATGCTATGTGGCATCTCCTTGAATTCGAAAATTTTGCGAATCCCACAATCTGTCCTAGTAGACGACTCTACCTTTGTGATCACAGCTAGATGCTCTACACGGAACCTGATACAAAGTGGACACCTGCAGATAGGAATGCCTTAGCAGCCTACTACTTCAGCGTGTCTACCAGGTTTCTAACTGGAATTCCCATCAGCAGCAAGCCTTCTTCGATGTGCGCTAGTGGTGCATGGTCGATGCAGCTTCCACTCCTCCTTTCGTTTTTGAACCAGTGCTCCCATCAGTGAACTAGTGCTTTCGTTTTGGGACCACTGAGGAACGTTTCTTCTAGCTTGTCGTTCCAAAAGAACAGTTGCACTTGGGTCCACACCTGTGACCTATGCCAGCACACTAAAGTAGGCCATTATATTAGCATATTCATTTCCTCATCTCTCCCGCCACCCCCTCCCTTGAGCACTGGTTCTTTGACGTTCACATCAAGATCGTCGACTCCCTGCTGTCCTCAGATGCCTGCATCTATGTTCTCATGATGACAGACTGAGTTACACACTACACTATGCACTGATGCCTACTAGTCCCCACTCCATCCATAATACTTCGATCCTCACCTCATTTTATGACGAAATGACAAAGCATATACGTATGTGTCCAAGGTGCCCCTTTATCTGTGTGTGGCGACAGGTTGAAGCCAACTTATGTACTCACCCTCAATGACTCCCATACACCATCGACAGCTGAAGTCTCCCTGCCTGCCAACAATGCCACTGATCCCACTGCTGCGCCTTTGCCGACGCCAGTGCCAGGCACGATGCTGCTCTGTGAGCACCATTGATACACTGAGCAGCTCCTTGGACCCAGAGGCAGCCACTTCACTTACCTTCAGTTTCCTTCCTGTGTCCTCTTCTCAGCTTGTGGAACCCGACACTGAGCTCCCCAGCATCCAAATCTGAGTCTGATGCCTCGCCTCCGCCACTCAATGGAGTCACGGGCTATGCTCTTCCAGTGGCCCCACAGATACCGCAGATCTGAAGCAGCCTCCAGCGCCCTGAAGTTGATCCCATTGCTGTGCATCATCTCACTAGGCCATCTGGCAAATGGCTGCAACCGCAGCATCAGCACTTGACAGCCCCAGAGAACACCAGTGTATGATGGACTCTACATCCCAGATGCACAGTATATAGCCATACATGCTTCACCTGTCCAAGTGTCCACCCTGACCCAGCAATCAGTGCAGCTGTGACATGTTGCAGCACCTCATACTGCCCGACACAACCTTTGTTCTCATCACTGTGCCATGCATCTCTTCTTTCCAGAGTTGTAGTCCCAGCCACATCGCACTTCACTGGGTGCCCCTTAATTTCCCTCACTGAATATCTGGGACGTACACTGTGCAGTGAAACACCCATGGCGCTGGCAGCATTACCAGACATTTGACTCAGACTTCAGCACTCCCCCCTTCTGCTGCTCCCATTCCTCATTGCTCCACACAGGTGTGCCTTCCCTGTTTGGCTGCCCCGTGTGTGCCGTTTTGCTGCTCCACAAGCTCCATGCTGTGTTTAATCACTGTTTCCACCCCATCTCTCTTACGAGCAACAGGCACACATTTATTTGCAGGTTCATGCGTGAGATCCAGCCTTTGTCAGGAAGGAGTCCCATCAAGCAGATCCCTGAAACGTCGTCTGTGGCAGAGAATGTTTCACCTCATTAAAACACTGCACCTAGGCTGTCCAAACTGCTGAAGTAATTTAGGTATTCGTTAGGAACTATGTAGTTTTTTTCATTAAATACAGCTAATATTTACATGAGGCACTCTAATTATTAGCAGAGACAGCAAATGCTTACAAATACACACTTTTATTGAATTTCGTTCATTAAATGTTTTGAGTGACTTTCATTTTTCTTCTTTTCGCTCTAGATATCTTCTCTCATTAGCCATTGAATAAACTTGATACAATTAGACACCATTGTTTGACTAACACACTTAGTAGTACTATTATACCGAATATGCCAACATATTATCAAGGAAGGCAAAATAGGCTGACGTATCTTGTTATTTAGAAAAATAAATAATAATGCTAAGCAAAATAAATTATTTTTGATTCAGTGTATATCTTGAAACTTCCTGGCAGATTTAAAATGTGTGCGAGAGTGAGACTTGAACTCGGGACTTTTGCCTTTTGGGGGGAAATTTCGCTATCGTGCGAGCTACACAAGCACGACTCAGGATCTCTAACTCACAGCTTTAATTCTGCTAGCATCTCGTCTCCTACCTTCCAAACTTCTCACAGAGATAGGCAATGACGTTTGGAACGCGGATTTACCGTGAACTTTGTACACTCGTAGTACTCCATGAGGACAACAAAGTGTGTAAGCAGTAGCGTGTATTTCTCAAGCGTTACTGAGATAATCTCAAGATAATTTCGGTCGTATATCACCCTGCAAATCAAATCTATTTTGAAACGGGCCTTCAACTTTGACCCAAATATAAATCCCCTCACTCGCTGCAACACGCCGTCTATTCCTGGTACGAAGAGATAACGGTTTGTCACTCACGAGATAAGAAGTACCGCAATTCCTATTAGGTACCTCCCCAATACTCCATGTCCTGAATGCAATAATGTCTCTCTCGGGAAGTGCTTCAAGGCCACCCAACGAAGCATCATAATGGTGATTGTGGTCGCATTGATTGTGTGTATTGACCAGTGCGAACAAACGCCACTGTCAGCCAACCAGAACCACCAAAAACTTCGGTAGTCTTAACACTAAAATCAAATCTAGCACCCACAAAAGTAATAGGACTATGTAGTACATCCTGCTTGGCAGTTCCATTAACTCCATCCGCACCGGGTTTAAATTCAACAGTAGAAACTGCTTTATACACGGGCAGACGAGACCGTCTCATTCTTCTCCTATAACGAGGCATCTCGGTGAGCCGTTCAATGCAGTTGCCTGATGCAGCAGCCGCCCGACGAATGACTCCATCTTACCGGAAACGCCACTTATATAGCGCGCGCTTATCACATATATATCACATATATATATGGTGTCCCAGCTATCTTGTCCACTCAAAATATATCTGGAACAATAACAGCTATTGGAAAACGACTTTCACCAGTATCCATGTAGGGCTGGGGCCCATGATTGTACATATTTGGAAACATTCTAAAACGAAAGCATATGTGTTTTTTAACACAAACTTATGTTTTTTTTAAGTGGACTTCCTATATTTTTTCTTCAGCAATCCGCAGTATGATAAAGCACATACACAATGGCGTTGATATTCCCATTACATCCCGAGATATTGAGACGCGAAGTTGACGCTTGAAACACCCGGCATGCGCTGCTAGCCCACGTCCTGAGGCTCAGGCGTGAACCCCATGCTACCCGTAATCGCGATGTGATTGACATGTGTAATCACACCTCCATACTTATCAAGAGGCCCAAAACGAATAATATGGTCTGCTGCCATCAACTCTCATAAGCACATAATGGTTTCCCTCTTGCACGTTTTACGTATTTACGTACACAATATGAACCAGTACCGATCGGTGTACACCCGTCAGGTTGTCTTATTTATACTGCACACCCAAAATAAGGTTTATCTAATGCGTTATATGACCCATTGTGCCCATCGCGCAGGGAATGGCTCTACCTAGTCAAGTGTCCAACGTAACTGCCATAGTTACCACTTCGCATTGTTTATGATTTGCGAATAAAAAAATCGCAAATCATAAACAAGGCGAAGTGGTAACTGGACGATAACTAGTTTGGACAAGAAGAGAATAGAAGCTTTCGAAATGTGGTGCTACAGAAGAATGCTGAAGATTAGATGGGTAGATCATATAACTAATGAGGAAGTATTGAATAGGATTGGGGAGAAGAGAAGTTTGTGGCACAACTTGACCAGAAGAAGGGATCGGTTGGTAGGACATGTTCTGAGGCATCAAGGGATCACCAATTTAGTATTGGAGGGCAGCGTGGAGGGTAAAAATCGTAGAGTGAGACCAAAAGATGACTACACTAACCAGATTCAGAAGGATGTAGGTTGCAGTGGGTACTGGGAGATGAAGAAGCTTGCATTAGATAGAGTAGCATGGAGAGCTGCATCCAACCAGTCTCAGGACTGAAGACCACAACAACAACAACATGATTTGTGACCCATGCAAACTCCTGTTCTACATCACCCTCCGAGCATCCCATTTGTTGTTGCTTTGGCGCGGAGTACACAGCTTGCCAGTGTAGTCATGCATCAGAGTAATCTAGTGATGGCACGGAGATAGTACACATTGTGAATAAACGTTGTGTCGTGGAACTTATACTGTACAGTATAATGTACACACATGAAGATATGGTAGAAATGCTCCTGATCTATGGAGAATGTACGTTGACGGGAAATACGTTATGAGATTGCTTGTTTGTTGATAGAACTGTTAGTGAACAATATGATTATTAAGTTAATATGTCTGTTTTCTACCCTACTCTACATACCTGTACTGTACCCTGTTGTAGGTGGACGAAATGCTGTTCAGGCAGAACGACTGTACAGAAGACGATTCCCTGACAAGCCATCGCTTTTGCGCCGGATGTTTGGTCGTCTCACATCTCGTCTACGTGAAACAGGAAGCTTAAATCCAAGACCTCGACATCGTCCTAGAACACACACAGATGAACGTGCTGAAGTTGCTGTGCTTGCTACCATAGCTGTGAATCCTCAAATCAGCACACGTGAAATTGAACGTGAAGCTGGTGTGTCGAAATCAAGTGCACAGCCTATTCTTAAACGTCATAAATTTCATCCTTACCATGTTCATTTATACCAGGATCTTCATGGAAATGACTTCCGCAATAGGGTAACATTTTGTCGGTGGGCTCAGCAAAAACTTCTGACTAATCCAAATTTTTTTGCAGATGTTCCCTTTACCGACGAGGCATCATTCTCCAACAGAGGAATTGTCAACATGAGGAATATGCGTTATTGGTCCGCAGACAATCCAAAATGGCTCCATCAAGTAGAGCATCAATGTCCGTGGAAAGTTAATGTTTGGTGTGGGATTATTGGAGATACCATTATCGGACCTTGCTTTATAAATGGCATCCAAAATGGCAGACAATACTCCAGATTTGTATGACACAATCTTCCTGTTCTCTTGGACACCGTACCTCTGAACCGGAGAATGGTCATGTGGTATCAGCATGACAGATGCCCTGCACATAACGCCTTACAAGCACGATGACTTCTGAACCGTAAGTTCCCTGGTAGGTGGATTGGACGAGGTGGCCCAGTTAGGTGGCCTGCCCGATCTCCAGGCCTTACGCCGCTGGATTATTTTCTTTGGGGAGCAGTGAAAGATGCTGTTTACCAACATGAACCAACAACACCAGAGGACATGAAGCAACGCATTATTGGTGCTTGTACAGCCATCAAAGAGGAAACAGTAGCACGAAGTAGGGCAACCTTCATCCGCAGAATGACCCTACGTATGCAAGCCAATGGGGCATCACTTTGAGCATGAGATGTGAATGCTATGTTTAGTATGTAGTGCTGGTATCACAGTGGCCATTTTACCCAGTTATGTTAAGAAACATTTGTTTGCAACAAATTGTCGTTTAACGCATTAGATAAATGTAACATTGATAATTATGTGATAATAAAACTAATTGGTTAAACATGTTTACATTCATCTTCTATGTCCTACCTCAACTTCCCAAATCAAAACATCTTTACCTAAACAACGGTAAAACTTTTAGTCCACTTGCTCGTTTCACTAAAACCATCAACATGAATTTTACTATTACGAGTGAATGATTAACTGTCACTTGCACTTGATCTACAGTAAAGTAAAGTTTTAACGTTGAACGTCATTACCTTTTCAGTAATGGATTAACGATGAGCGAAGTTAACTTTCTGACTAACGTTGCGGTACAAAGATATGTTACAGAACCGCACCACCCCTAGCCTATGGGATAAATACCTGCTGGAATGTAAAACGTTAATGCAGGACGGCAGCAGACCATATTATTCGTCTCGGACCTCTTGATAAGTATGGAAGTGTGATTATGCTTATCAATCACACAGCGATTACGGGCAACATGGGGTTCACGCCTGAGCCTCAGGACGTGCGCTAGCAGCTCATGTCGGGTGTTTCAAGTGTCAACTTCGATTCTTAATATCTCGGGATGTAATGGGAATATTGCGATGCAATCAACACCATTGTGTACGTGCTATGTCATGTTATGGATTGCTGAAGAAAAAATATAGGTGGTCCATTTAAAAAAAAGATAAGTTTGTGTTAAATAACACATATATTTTCCTTTTAGAATGTTTCCAAATATGTACATTCATGGGCCCCAGCCCTACATTGATACCGGTGAAAGTCGTTTTCCAAAATTTAGTCGTTATTGTTCCAGAGATATTTTGGGTGGACAAGATAGCTGGGACACCCTGTATATATATATATATATATATATATATATATATATATATATATATATATATATATATATATATATATATACGTGGCATTTTTAACCATGAAGCGGGTATGGTCAAGTGGTAATGGCACGGTAGCTCAGTGTGTTCAGTCACAGCATTAGCTTCCCTTTCTAATAAAAAAAAGTCAGTGAACGGATGAACGAACAAACTGAAGGGGTGTCATCGGACGTCCGCCCTATTCAGCGAACAAAATGCGTGTTTTTTTTTTTTAATTTGTTGGTGTTCAAGTAGCTGGATCGGGTTCCGTTCGTCAGTTTTTTTTAATTTTCAATACACTCATTTTCTTTACTATTTGTATTACAATTGATATAATGGGAAATATGTGTAATTGGATGAACGTTTATTAAATTTACAACGTTACCTGGCAGTCTACTAATTTTTGTTATCACAAATAATATAATATTCATAACTATCGACTAGTAAACGACCAAACGCATAAAGTGATACTGAAAATGTATGTTTGTCAGTGACTTCAAAACTGTTCGTATTTAATCGAAAGAGAACGAGAAATTGATTCTCAGAAGACGCTATTGAAATACACTCTATACTGCATAAACAATTATCAGCGCCGATTTTTTAAGGAAACACTGCATTATGCATGGTTTGCTTCCAAACTATCGTCTGAAAGAGAGGTTTTTGAAAATGTTAACAAGGTTTGTATTTCCACAGAAAACGTGAAAAGATCTTGCGTATGCGGAAACATAGCATTTATTCAATGCAGCTGGTGCCGTTTAACTTTATCTTTTCCACGTTTTTACGAAAAATACCATCCTGGAACTTGTACTTGTAATGTCGAAAGCGACGATTAATTGTACATCTTTCGAAAGCCGTCTGTGCCGGTGAAAACTTGGAGGTAACAAGTCGTTTCGGGCTCCTTCTAGGTATAAGGGATTTCACAAATCATGGACAAGCATACATTTTCAGTATGACTTTATGCATTTGGTCGTTTACTAGTCGATAGTTATGAATATTACATTATTTGTAAAAGTAAAAATTAGTAGACTGCCAAATAACATTGTAAATTTAATTAAATTTCATCCGGTTACACGTATTTTCCGCATCATGTCAAACACTTTTTTTCTATATTGTTCGTTGAATTTGTTCAGGGTGGACGTCCGATGACAACCCTTCAGTTTGTTCGATGAACTGTTCGCTCAGTTCTTTTATTATAAAGGGTAGCTAACGCTCTGACCGAACACGATGAGCTACCGTGCCGGCCCCACTCGGATGTAGCCTCTTCATGGTAAAAATGGCCACGCAGAGATACATATATTCGACGACCGAAATTATCTTGCGATTTTCTGAATAATGCTTGAGAAGTACGTGCTACTGCTTACACATTTTGTTGTCCTCATGGGGTACTACGATTGTACGAAGTTTACAGTAAGTTCGCGTTCCAACGTCGTGGCTTCCCCTTGTCAGAAGCTCTCCTGCAGACCTTGCCAAAACTAGCACTCCTGGAAGAAAATATATTGCGGAGTCATGGTCTAGCCACAGGGGGAGGGGGGATGTTTCCAGAATGAAATTTTCACTCTGCAGCAGAGTGTGTGCTAATATGAAACTTCCCACCAGATTGTAACTCTGTGCCAGACCAAGACTCTAACTCTGGTCCTTTGCCTTTGGTGGGAAAGTGCTCTTCCAGCTGAGCCACCCCCAGCACAACTTAATCGTAGTAACCTTAATCATATTTAAGCACTCAATCATGTTTCATTTTTGTGTAATGTTCTTTAAAGTATGTCAAGTAACACAGTACATTCACAGTCAGTCCGAATAGAACATCTGTTAAAGAAGCACCCCACACACTAAAGTTGTTGACGTTTAGATATGCAGTAAATTTTTACTTAAAGTCCTCTAAACCGATCACAAACTGAAGAGTGTTGGAACCCTTGCAGGCTCTGCAGCGTGATTAGATCGAGGAAGGGAATTCCATGCCTATTTAACTCATGAGTTCGCCTGCTTAGCTGACAGGAATTGAGCTTACCTCCCATGCAATGAGCCGAGGTTCGATTCCTGGATGCGCTGGAGATTTTCTCCGCTTGTGGGCTGGGTGTTATGTTGTTCTCAATTTTCATTTTAATCATCGTCAAGCGAGTCACCCAATGTGGGGTCGACTGAAGTAAGAATTGCACTTGGCGGCCGAACTTCCCCGAATGGGACCTCCATGCCAACAATGCCATACGATCAATTCATTTCATTTAACTCAGGAGCAGGATGATAACTTTCATTATGTCATGCAGTTTCAAGTCTACACAGAGTGGTCAAAACAGTCTGAAAAGGTTATAAAGTTGTTGCAGGATAGGTTGTGCTGAGAAGAAACAGGTAAGAAAAAAATTCGATACATTGCGCCATGTCCAAGTTAATTAGTTTTGAAGTTAGCCAATCAGGCTACTGTGCATGCTGATTCAGGCATCCTGTGAGATATAACTAGTGTCAGTTGTTCTTACAGCATAGATGATAGCGCACAAGACTACTCACCCCTTAGCTTTGGTTTGATCCTTATTACACTCTCACGTCCAATTTCCATAACGCTCTCTTGTTTGGTTTTAGGAAAAAGATTTGGTGACACCATTAAAGGGTCAATTAAATTTGTGCACACAACTTCCTGATTGGTTAACTTCAATGCTAAGTAACTTGGAAACGGCACAACATATGAATTTTTCTCAACAGTGTTTGCTCAGAACGACCTATCCTGCAACACCATGTATCAGGTGTCTGATTCTTGATTGGTTAACTTCAATGCTAAGTAACTTGGAAACGGCACAACATATGAATTTTTCTCAACAGTGTTTTCTCAGAACGACCTATCCTGCAACACCATGTATCAGGTGTCTTCCTCAGGTCGTCAGACGCATTTCCTCTGTTGTATTCGTTGATATTTGCAATTCTATTTTTCCAACATGTAGCCGCATTCATCCCAAAAAAAATCCTGCTCATCCCGTCTTTCATGTGGTGCCCAACATCGATATAAAGCGACGGTTTGTTTCCCATTAGAGAAAAAAATTATTTTTTAATCGTAATTTTATTTTCCATTCGATAGAGGGGTTCCAAATTAATTTAGGGCATTATCGTTTTATCGATACATATTAACAGGAACAGTAAAACAGAAACAATAATCAGCTCCCAAGAGCGATGGTACTTCCCTGGACCACACTGACTGCTACCATCAAGCATGCAGACCTGCTGATTTGCTGCTGGATTGCTGCTTATTCTTCGTGTTTTACTTTCCCTGTTAATACACATTGATTAAATAAATATCATGCTAGACTAATCTTGGACCGCTTTAACACTTCTAGACCCACTGGCTCGAGTTGTGTACATTAAATTTTTCTGTCTCTTCGTTGCAACAGAAATATTTTTCCACTGTGGAAAATTCATGTACACATTTGTGAATGTTCAATCTTTTTAGCGTGTACAATTGGGTTACACTACAAAAATATCAACAAGCCAATGTAGCAATGTGCAGCAGCTCTTGATCACCAGAATATATGAAAGTGTTTGGTTAGTTATATTCAGCTGTATAAATGAATATTCTTATTGTTATTTTGCATGGTAGTTATTGAATGATCAGTTTAATTTTAGTTCATAAGAAGAAGCAAAATGTATATTTTGAAATTGGATACATACATTTCTGTACATCTTGCATCGAAAATCATTAAAAAAAAACACCTATGAGTTTCACAGTATAAAGAAAAATTTTCCTTACTCCAGAAAAATTCAGGTCTGAAACAAACCGACCATTCCCATCCACACAGGGAATCGCATTGAAGCTGTGATGAGCACTATTTGTTTGGTCTGACTCCAGCTACGCAATGCAAAAACAAAATTATAAATATATGCTGAAACACCAGAAAAAAATGCGCTTGATGACTCTTGGGAGAGACAACCTGGAAAAAAATTAGTTCACCCGGAAAGAGAACGTAGATTTTGATACGATTATGGCATATGCCCCTGGAGGATAGTAAATGTACTGATAATACACTCCTGGAAATTGAAATAAGAACACCGTGAATTCATTGTCCCAGGAAGGGGAAACTTTATTGACACATTCCTGTGGTCAGATACATCACATGATCACACTGACAGAACCACAGGCACATATACACAGGCAACAGAGCATGCACAATGTCGGCACTAGTACAGTGTATATCCACCTTTCGCAGCAATGCAGGCTGCTATTCTACCAAGGAGACGATCGTAGAGATGCTGGATGTAGTCCTGTGGAATGGCTTGCCATGCCATTTCCACCTGGCGCCTCAGTTGGACCAGCATTCGTGCTGGACGTGCAGACCGTGTGAGACGACGTTTCATCCAGTCCCAAACATGCTCAATGGGGGACAGATCCGGAGATCTTGCTGGCCAAGGTAGTTGACTTACACCTTCTAGAGCACGTTGGGTGGCACGGGATACATGCGGACGTGCATTGTCCTGTTGGAACAGCAAGTTCCCTTACCAGTCTAGGAATGGTAGAACGATGGGTTCGATGACGGTTTGGATGTACCGTGCACTATTCAGTGTCCCCTCGACGATCACCAGAGGTGTACGGCCAGTGTAGGAGATCGCTCCCCACACCATGATGCCGGGTGTTGGCCTGTGTGCCTCGGTCGTATGCAGTCCTGATTATGGCGCTCACCTGCACGGCGCCAAACACGCATACGACCATTATTGGCACCAAGGCAGAAGCGACTCTCATCGCTGAAGACGACACGTCTCCATTTGTCCCTCCATTCACGCCTGTCGCGACACCACTGGAGGCGGGCTGCACGATGTTGGGGCGTGACCGGAAGACGGCGTAACGGTGTGCGGGACCGTAGCCCAGCTTCATGGAGACGGTTGCGAATGGTCCTCGCCGATACCCCAGGAACAACAATGTCCCTAATTTGCTGGGAAGTGGCGGTGCGGTCCCCTACGGCACTGTGTAGGATCTTACGGTCTTTGCGTGCATCCGTGCGTCGCTGCGGTCCGGTCCCAGGTCGACGGGCACGTGCACCTTCCGCTGACCACTGGCGCCACCTTCGATGTACTGTGGAGACCTCACGCCCCACGTGTCGAGCAATTCGGCGGTACGTCCACCCGGCCTCCCGCATGCCCACTATACGCCCTCGCTCAAAGTCCGTCAACTGCACATACGGTTCACGTCCACGCTGTCACGGCATGCTACCAGTGTTAAAGACTGCTATGGAGCTCCGTATGCCACGGCAAACTGGCTGACACTGACGGCGGCGGTGCACAAATGCTGCGCAGCTAGCGCCATTCGACGGCCAACACCGCAGTTCCTGGTGTGTCCGCTGTGCCGTGCGTGTGATCATTGCTTGTAAACCCCTCTCGCAGTGTCCGGAGCAAGTATGGTGGGTCTGACACACCGGTGTCAATGTGTTCTTTTTTCCATTTCCAGGAGTGTAGTTTCAATGTCGTCTTCCAACAGACAGAGTAGTGGCACAGCTACAAGAGCTCCATCTGTGTCTACCATTCAATAGGTATGCTCATGGTTAGATAGCTCAGTGTGGTACATACATGCGAAGCAAGCAGGCAACCATGCCATGCAGACACACTCGTCAATCCTACAGCCAAGTGTGTGAGTTTCAAAGGGGCCAATTGTGGCCTTCCGAGTGACAGGATAGCTCTTTCAGAGAGTTGCCACACAAGTTGGATGTGCTGCGTCAGTCGTGCAATAATGCTGGTATTAATAGTCATGTGGTCATTCTCAAACTCATAGACATTATTTTGGATGTCCATGCACCACAGATGTCTGTCGGTATCTTCATACTGTAAGGGCAGCAGTGGCAGACTGTACAGCTTCTACAGCATAAACAAGAGGGCTTGTGAGAGCAGACAAGTCAGTATGAACTGTTGTGAAATGGCTATTAGCATTGGGACTAAGGGCAAGCACACCACTAGCCTGTCTTCCACTCATGCCACAGTATCGCGTGCATGGCTCGACTAGTGCCATCAGAGGGTCGCTTGGAAGGAGAAATTTCAAACTGTGATCTCCAGTGATGAAGGCAAAGTCTAGAATGAGATTTTCACTCTCCAGCGGAGTGTGAGCTGGTATGAAACTTACTTGCAGATTAAAACTATGTGTCAGACCATGACTTGAATTGAAGCTGTGGGGACAGTTTGTGATTCATGCTTGCGAATCCCAGATGGTAGAGCACTTGCCCCTGAAAGGAAAAGGTTCCGAGTTCGAGTCTCGGTCCGGCACACAGATTTAATCTGCAAGGAACTTTCAAGATAGACTCTGTCTGCATCCAGGTGTTGGTTCTTTGCACATAAGATTTTGACCTGGTGAGTGCTGTCTCATTGAGTGCATTTGTCCAAGACACACTAAGCCCACCCAAGGCCTCATGCTCTGGAGTGCAATAAGCTACAACTCTTGTTGGCCTTGGATATTTCTAGAGGGGAGGCTTACCAGTACTCATTATGTGCAGAATGCTGTTAGACACAATCCTTTGCTGTCCTCACAACAGGTAGGTGGTAAGTTGTTCCAGCAAGATAATGTTCGCCCAGAAACTACACGTGAAATTCAATGTGCTGTGCAAGATGTTCAGCGACTTCCCTGGCCAGCACGATCTCTGGACCTGTCTCCAATCGAGAACATGTTGGGTATAATGGCATGAGAAGTGACTCGTAGAACTCTTCAACCATCAGCTCTTGCAGAACTGCAGGAACGGGTCGAGTGGGTATGGCATAACGTATCGTAGGACACTATTTGCAATCTGTATAATCGACTGGATGCCAGAGGCAGCATCCGTGTTGCCACTCATAGAGGCTAAACCACGTACTATTATGGGTGATTCACACTGGATCAATTTCATGTACCTCAGAACTGGTTGTGATATTGACCTGTAAGCAGAATCATTTCATGTACTCCACACATAGTGTTGCAGCAATATATATATAAAGACGAAAAAAATGGCTCAAATGGCTCTGAGCACTATGGGACTTAACAGCTGTGGTCATCAGTCCCCTAGAACTTAGAACTACTTAAACCTAAATAACCTAAGGACATAACCTAAGGACTGCGCGCCTAGAACCGCGAGACCACCGCGGCCGGCTATAAAGACGAGTTTCCATTGATAGTGACTGGGTCAAATGTCTCACGAAATAAGCATCAAACGAAAAACTACAAAGAACGAAACTGGTCTATCTTAAAGTGGGAAACCAGATGGCGCTATGGTTGGCCCGCTAGATGGCACTGCCACAGGTCAAACAGATATCAACTGCTTTCTTTAAAAATAGGTACCTCCATTTTTATTACATATTCATGTAGTATGTAAGGAATTATGAATGTTTTAGTTGGACCACTTTTTTCGCTTTGTGATAGATGGCGCTGTAATAGTCACAAACGTATAAGTACGTGGTATCACGTAACATTCCGCCAGTGCGGACGGTATTTGCTTCGTGATACGTTCCCCGTGTTAAAATGGACCCTTTACCAATTGCGGAGAAGGTCGATATCGTGTTGATGTATGGCTATTGTGATCAAAATGCCCAATGGGCATGTGCTATGTATGCTGCTCGGCGTCCTGTAAGACATCACACAAGTGTAAGGACCGTTCGCCAGATAGTTACGTTATTTAACGAAACAGAAAGTGTTCAACCACATATGAGACGTCAACCACAACCTGCAACAACTGATGATGCCCATGTAGGTGTTTTAGCTGCTGTCGCGGCTAATCTGCCCATCAGTAGCAGACAAATTACCCCTGAATCGGGAATGTCAAAAACGTCGGTGTTGAGAATGCTACGTCAACATCAATTGCACCCGTACCATATTTCTATGCACCAGGAATTGCATGGCGACGACTTTGAACGTCGTGTACAGATTTGCCACTGGGCACAAGAGAAATTAAGAGACGGTGACAGATTTTTGGCATGCTTTCTATTTAGCGACGAAGCGTTGTTCGCCAACAGCTGGCGACCATGTCGGGTTAATGTATGGTGCGGAATTGTGGGAGGAAGGATATTTGGCCCCAATTTTATCGATTGCAATCTAAATGGTGCAATGTATGCTGATTTCCGACGTAATGTTCTACTGGTGTTACTACAAGATGTTTCACTGCATGACAGAATGGTGATGAACTTCCAACATGATGGATGTCTGGCACATAGCTCGCGTGCGGTTGAAGCGGTATTGAATAGCATATTTCATGACAGGTGGATTGGTCGCGAAGCACGCACGTTCACCGGATCTGACGTCCCCAGACTTCTTTCTGTGGGGAAGGTTGAAGGATATTTGCTATCGTGATCCATGGACAAAGCCTGAAAACATGTGGCAGCGCATTGTCAGTGCATGTGCGAACATTACGGAAGACGAACTACTCGGTGTTGAGAGGAATGTCGTTACACTTATTGCCAAATGCATTGAGGTTGACGGGCATCATTTTGAACATTTATTGCATTAATGTGGTATTTACAGGTAATCACGCTGTAACAGTGTGTGTGTTCTCAGAAATGATAAGTTCACATTGGAACAACCGAAATAAAATGTTCAAACGTACCTACATTGTGTATTTTAATTACAAAACCTATTACCAACTGTACGTCTAAAATTGTGAGCCATATGTTTGCGACTATTACAGTGCCTCCTATCACAAAGTGCAAATGTGGTACAACTAAAACATTCATATTTCTTTATGTAGTCCACGAATATGTAATAAAAAGTAGGGGTTCCTATTTAAAAAAAACGCAGTTGACATCCGTTCGACCTATGGCAGCGCCATCTAATGGGCGAACCATATCGCCATATGGTTTCCCCCTTCAAGCTAGACAAGTTTCGTTCTGTGTAGTTTTTTCGTTGGACTCTTATTTCGTGAGAACAATGGACCACCCTGTATATATAGACAGAATTATATAATGTTCAATTCTCATTTAGGGCAATCTCTTTTATTTCTTGACTTCCTGGTTTGTTAAACAGTTAAGCTTGCTTACCAAACACTTTCCTTCAGATATTCGAGTAGTGCGTTTTTATTTTTTTGAATACAGTAACATTTTAGTGAATAATGAACCAAGTGCTGTGTTATACAGTGATACTTTGTGTGAACATGAGTGTATTGGAACTGTCATCATCATCAGCACTTCAGAGAAATTTATGTGCAGTAAGTTAAGAAACATAAACTATTTTGCCCATAAACAGTTGTTCAGATGATAATATTGATGCGTGAAGAAACCGATTGTGTTAAAAGAACAAAATGTTGACACATTTCCCATCAGTTATGTGGAATTCTTTTATTTAAGTGCAAACAAAAATTGCTAAATACAAACCAAATACAGTGAGCACCTTGTTAATTGTGAGCTGTACATCAAAAAACTTCCAGACATGTGACACTGTTGGTCCCAGGGTATCATACTATGTGAAATCCATTGACGTACATATACAAACATTAATCCTTGTTCCATAGATCATGAATACGACATTTCGTAATGAAATGTAATATGTCACTTTCACATACGTTTTCTTTACACAGATTAATTAATTAATTATTTTTTACAGTTACTACTTCATATCCAAGAATTCATCTATTCAGTAGAAGGAGTTGTCAAACAGAAATTCTTTTAATTTGCTTTTGAATGTTGGTTGGCTATCTGTCAGACTTTTAATACTATTTGCCAAAAGATTTTTGTGGCAGCATAATTCACCCCTTTCTGTGAAAAAGTGAGATTTAATCCAGAATAGTGAATATCATCCTTTCTTCTTATGTTGTAGATATGCACTTCACTGTTATTTTTGAATTGGGATGGGTTATTAATAACAAATTTCATAAGTTAATATATGTATTGAGAAGGTATCCCGAGTTCCTTAAATAAATGTCTGCAAGGTGATCTTGGGTGGGCTCCAGCTATTATTCTGACTACACGCTTTTGTGCAAAGAATACTTTCTCTCTTAATGATGAATTTCCCGAAAATATGATGCCATATGAGAGCAGTGAAAGAAAATAGGCGTAGTAGGCAAATTTACTGATATGTTTAACACCAAAATTTTGTAATAACCCTAGTAGCATAAGTAGCTGAACCTAACCGTTGCAGCTGATCATCAGTGTGTTAATTCCAGTTCAATTTTTCATCAATGCACACACCCAGAATTTTTGAGCATTTTACCTCAGCAACAGAATTCCGTTCATAGTCTATATTTATCAATGCTGTTGTGCCATTTACTCTACATAATTGTATAAACTGTGTTTTCTCAAAATTTAGTGAGAGTCTATTTGCAGAGAACCACTTAATAATTTTCTGAAAGACATTATTTGCAACTTCCTCAGGTGATTCTTGCTTCTTGGGTGTAATTACTACACTTGTATCATCAGCAAAAAGAACTAACTTTGCATCTTCATAAATATATAGTGGCAAGTCATTAATATATATTAAGAACAATAAGGGACCCAAGACTAAACCCTGTGGGACTCCATTCTTGATACCTCCCCAGTTAGAGGACTCTGCTGGTTTTTGTAGACTGTTAATTTCAACATTCTGCATTCTTCCAGGTAAGTATGAATTAAACCATTTGTGCACTATCCTATTCTTACCACAATACATAAGTGTATGTAGAAGAATTTCATGATTCACAAAATCAAAAGCCTTTGAGAGATCACAAAATATCCCAATGGGTGATGTTCGGTTATTCATTGCATTTAATATTTGATCAGTGAAAGCATATCTAACATTTTCGGTTGAAAAGCCTTTCTGAAAACCAAATTGACATTTTGTTAGCACTTCATTTTTACAAACATATGATGCTACTCTCGAATACATTACTTTTTCAAGAATTTTGGACAAAGCTATCAGAAGTGAGATTGTGCAGCATTTGTAAGCATCAGACCTATCCCCTTCTTTATGCAATGGTTTAACAATAGCATATTTCAGTCTATCTGGAAAAAATCCCTGTTTCAGTGAGCTACTACATATGTGGCTGAGAATCCTACTTATTTGTTGGGAACAAGCTTTTAGTACTCTGTTGGAAATGCCATCAATTCCATGTGAGCTTTTACTTTTGAGTGCATTTATTACCCTCCTAATTTCAGTAGGAGAGGATGGTTGAATTTAAGTTTCATCAAATTGCGTAGGTGCTGCCTCTTCAATATACTGCCTTTTCTAATGAAAAGTTGGAACCTATTTTCTGTACAACACTTTAAAATGTTTATTAAAAATGTTTTCTACTTGTGACTTCCTGTTAACAAACTTTTCATTGCCTTTGATAGACATACAGTCTTCCTGTGCTCTAGGTTGCCCTGTTTCCCTTTTCACAATGTTCGAAATTGTTTTAATTGCGTTATCAGATGTGTTAATCTCAGACATAATGCACATACTTCTGGACTTTCCAATAACTTTTCTTAATACAGTGCAGTAGTTTTTATAATGTTTCATTGTTTCGGAATCGTTCCTCCTCCTGGCTATAAGATACATTTCTCTTGTCTGTTTACAAGATATTTTTATCTCTTTAGTAAGCCTTGGCTTTTTACAGCGTTTCTTACAATTATATTTCACTGTTTTCTAACGGAAACGGTTTTCAAATATACTTACATAGGTTAACTTTTAAATTAGCATCATGTTCTCTGTACACCTCATCCCAGTCTAACTGTTGCAAACATTCCCTACAATTTTGAAGTGTTAAGTCGTTAATGAAACTCACTGTTTTGGAGAACTGTTTTGCATTACTGTATGGAGCTATATCATATACTGTAACTAGCTGTGCATCATGATCAAACAGACCATTCTTAACAGGAAAAGTTTTTATTTATCTTAGTCTGTGAAAACGTCATCTATCAGTGTGTTGCTTTCCTCTACCACCCGAGTAGGAAAAACAATAACTGATGTCAAATTGAAAGAACCAAGTAATACTTCAAGGTCAAGCTCTCTACCTGACTCTTTCAGAAAATCTATGTCGAAATCCCCACAAACAGTAATTTCCTTTCCTTTGTCTGACAGGCAGCACAACAAAGAATCCAAGTTTTTCAAAAATAGTTAAAAAATTCTCAATGGGGACCTATATATGCCTACAATTATAAAAGTGCCTTTGTTTAGTTTAAGCTCACATGGACATGCTTCTATGTATTGGTGTATGCAAATTTATTTAGTTTCCACGTTTTTCACACTATGACTGATTTTAGCATATATGGCAACTCCTCCTCTCTCCATATTGTCTCTACTTACGTGTGCTGAAAGCTTATATCCACCTACATTTACCATTTCCGTACCTGTGTCTATACGATGTTCAGACAGGCATAGTACATCTATTCCACCCTCAGTTTCTAAATCTTCTATACAAACAAGAAGCTTATCTACTTTGTTTTTTAATCCCCTGATATTCTGATTCAATATATTAACATTATTTTTTACTGTGTCTTTATATGAATCTTGTGACATACTAACATTATTTTTCACTGTACCGTTATGAGAATCTCGTGATATTTTCACATCACCTGTACCTGCCTGTCTGAAGTTTTCATTAAACTTAATTTCAATCAATGTAGGATGATTGGATACTGATCTTAGCATAAAAAGTACTCCCATGAGTTTCAGTGCCTCCCCCCCCCCCCCCCTCTTAAAGATTTTGCTGTCATCTCAGCCAGTTTACCCTTCCCTTTGCTACTGAGGTGCAGGCCATTTCTTGTGAAGTCCCACCTACCAATACCATCAACAGGAACCAAACCTATGCTTGACAAAGTAGATGCCCGAAGCAGCTGGTCTAGCTCCATATTGATCCTTCTCACAGTGTTGTTCAACTGGGGCTAGTCATACCGCATGAAAGCAGGAACCAAGCCAACATTTGTATGGTTCGTTGCAGATGTTATTTTACCAGGTCAATATTGTAGCCCTAATCCCTATCAATAGTGTTTCCCACTCCACCCACTACCACAACATGATACTGCCTCATAAAACCTTTGCACAATGATCCTGGGCTTGAAAATATTTGTGACCTGGTATCTATCACATATTTTTTCCTGCAAAATCTGGCCCACACTTCTTGCATGGCTACTACCTAACAAGAGAACTTTCCTCCTACTTTCTACTTTTTTTTCAACAGTTGGCTTACTAGTGAAAGTCTGTCGAGTGCTGACTACACTTACATCTACTTGAGCCTATTTCTTAGCTGACTAAGGTAGCAAGTCAAATCTGTTGTTTGCGCCAATGATGAAAATGTCTGATACTGTTCTCTTTCTGTGGCCCCTGTTCTTGCTACCACTTCCCACCTGTATCGCCCCCCCTCCCCCCTTACCTTCATCATTTCCTCCCTAGCACTATCGAGTTCAACCTCAAGGGCTCTAATCTTCCCTTCCTATTTCGCTATTTTCCTATCCCTTGAACATAATCTGCAGTAGCATGGAAAGACCCATTTATGTCCCCAATTCCCATGCCACTACACTCACTCCAATGTAACCATCTGCCACAACAACTGCACAGAACCCCAAAACTGACTTTCCTATGGCAGCTCAAACACTTCTCGCTCATGGTTGTTTACAATATTTTTTTCAAAATTTATCTAGGCAATAACAATTATATTGTATTAACTAGAGATCACAAAAGGCGCTGAAGCTATGTGGAACACTAATATATGTGTATACTATTAATATAGTAACGTAATGCAATTAAATTAACGTTAAAAATCAAAACTTACATACCCGAAAAATTTGGCCTAGGATAGTGTATGCGCGATACCTACTTTACACGTTTTGAAAGGAAATAAAAGATAGAACTTAAAACCGTTAATTCCCCGGGGAAGATACGGTAGTACTAAATATATGTGCAATGAAAACAACCAAAATTTTTCACTTAATACTTAAAGAAATGTCTTAAATTTGTATGTAAACCTACGTCTAAAGTACGCGAAAATCAGCCCTCGTGGGTTTCTTTTTTTTTTCAAGATATTCTTTGAAACGAATCAAACCTTCAATAGATAATATAAAAAAGACTCTAATTAACTTCTTTATAGTGAAATATTAACTTAATTGATAGTTATTATAGAATTAATTACTTATCTTGGCGAGCTTAATATTTAAGCGTGTGCGATCTGTGCCAGTGCTACCAATTGATGTCTGGAGAAGGCACTGCAATATGTAAACATTACAAAGTGAGTGCCAGGGTTGGTGTGATATCTGAACTATTTGGTGCACTCATTATTCTGTCACTGTCACGTAGCTGTGACATGGCAACAGCAGCAATCATGGGACCTCCCACATCAGCGGCATTTGATTTCATGCTGCTCCCACTGTGTGTCTCCACTGTTTCCACGCTCTCTTCAGTCTTGTACTGATGACAGTTTCTATCGTCGCAGGAGGCCACTGCTCACACCTGCAAAATCGATACCTGTGCACTGTGGAGGAAATTGGAATGATGTGAACTGGTAGCTGCTTGAACTGAATAATGATACCATTTCGAAGCAGCGTGCATGTAACATTTGAAAGATATTGCATTCATGTTCCAATTATGTGAATTCTAGTGATTCAATTACAAACACGAACTTTAACAAGAGCCATACAATTGAATATCGCAATAATGTGATTGTTTTGGCTTGAGGTTTGTTAACTCTTCTCATATATTTTGTTTCTCTCGATACTTCTGCCCACACAAGGGCCTCAGTTATAAATTGATGCTGATTACACTGTCTTCTACGAAGAACAGTATATTTTCTTTACTAATGCCTGTCCTACAACTCGTTTTTGAACACTTTTATGTTCGCCTTCCCAAGTCCACCTGTTTTTGAAGACTTCACTCGCACTGTACCTGCTACTTGTCGACTATGTCCCTGAAACAAAACATTTGAGTGGCTTCCTGATGCATCCTTTCGTCTACCATATCGTCCTGTGTAATGCTGAGATGTGCCTATCCTGCTCCTAATCTGAAAGGCAATCAATTATGGGGAGCATATGCTGGAAGAAAACGGAAACACATGCACTCTAATGAGCATGATTGCTGGAACATCGAACTGTCGCCAACAACTGTGTAAAACTAGAAGCATCTCACAGCCAATAAATATTCTAACATAGTACAAAAATCTTGAAACAATTATGTAATGAACATAGTTCTAGTTACTGGTGTCTTAGCAGATCACAAGAAACGATTGTTGGATACACTATTTAATGTACAATAACTACTTTATTGAATATTGCTTCAAACGACGTAAGGCATGTACAAACACATTGCATTACCAGAGCACAGTGACTCTCTTTTGTCCCACGAACCCACACCACACAGTCTCTTGCATGGGAAAGTTTGTTTCTTCACTCTATCGATCTTGATTGGCTTTCGATTATCTTTAACTTCCGATTTTATTGTTCTTGTCATTGCTAATTGCTACATACTACCCGCCCCCCCCCAAAAAAAACCTTGCAGTGTGGACACTAGGGGAATGACATAATCAATATGTAGATGTAGTGTTTCCATCAAATGGTGTAATACCCATCAGGAGCACAACAAACATGAAAGTACGAAGAGACACAATAAAACATGCGACATTGTTTCAGTCCACTTAATATGTTGTGTGTGAGAGAGAAAAATAAACTCTGTATAATATATAATTAAAATACATGTAAGAACTTCCTTGACAATAGAAATTTAGGACAGTACTGGCAACAGAATCATCACATATTCTATAGCAAGCAGAATGGATGCACCTGTGAGACAAGTAATGGTGCAATACAGACGTGTGAAACAAACTCTGAAACAGTTGTCTTTTAATCTTATGACTGTAATCAATTTAGCAGGAAGAGGAAAAAGAAATCAGCTTCTACACAGGTACCTATTACTGTACAGTATCTGCACTGTGAGTAACACTTCGTCTTTCATCTGTTTGACATTATAGTCATCCAAGTGCTTTGGCGGCCTGCGCTAGTGCCAATAGCGTGATTGTGTCGCATCAGCTGCTGTGGTAGTAGGAGCGAGATCTAGAGCAGTCACTATCTCTGTACATGATGTGAATCCTCTAACTTTTCAAATAAGGTAGGCATAGATGGTGAATCTTGTGACTCAGATGCTGTGTCTTCATCTTACAAAATTCACGACTGTTTCAGCTAATGTGTAGTAACTGTTGATGATGTTCCACGTACTATGACGTCGAAAAATTGTCATCTCGGCATAACACTCTGTGTGAACCCGAATACAGTTGTTGGAGCAATGGCCTACAGTATCATCATACAACATTATAAAATCACAGTGTTACAGTTCTCCGTTGTCAAACACTTGTTGAGAACTGTGAGATTCTGAGGAGAAGTATGACTCCTGGCATTATTCATTTTCACTCAATGAAATAATTCAGGAAAATCTTTGAAGTCCGATAAGTCTGCAGGTGCAACGAATTCTACTGGTAGGTTTAGTGCTTGTCCATACAGAACTTCGTCAGGGAGGACAGTACATCCTCTCTGAAAGCTGATCTCAGGCCTAATGAACCCAAGGAAACTCTTATGTCATTCATCCCCATGACACATTACTGACACATTGAAAGAGTGATGCCACATTCTAGTGACTCGTTGGTTTGGGGTAGCAGGCTGTGGTTCAAAAGCATTTCACTCCACGCATTAAACAACGATTCGACAATAGGGCTGGCTCAAACTAACGACTGTGCTCCACTGTGATTGCCACAGGCATCCAAAGCTTGCAATCCATGTTTCTATAAATCCATTTTCTCTTGATTCCACCGAAATGCCTGGCAGTGCAGTAGCCTCAACCTATCTCGACACTCTGTCATTGAGTTATAAGGTATATTTAAATCCTCTGGGTGCTTGAATGGGGCTAGCCATCTCTGAGTGTACATGGTGCAACTGTCCAGCAGGAATTTTGAATTTTCCTAAAGCTGGGGATTAGTGTCATCCTGTTTTAGTCCTTTGAAACTCCACAACTACCTTATCATATCTGGCTGTACAAAAATTTCCATCACAACCTAACTGATGAGACAGTGCATGCAAGTTGCTAAAAATGGTTGTTTTATAATTCTTGAGAATGGACAGATGCATCCTTGCGGTGTCACTTCGTAATATGGTTACTGTACTGATAATTTGTTGACATTATAATTTTAGATTTTTTGTATTGTTTTTTAATAACTATTTGGAGTTCCTCACTGGTATCTTGTTCTGTCACAAGGTAGTCAAAGTGAATGCAAACTGACAGAACTGATTCTGGACAGATAATTGCGACCATATTATTTACGCCCTTTATGTGTACAGCATCCATAGAAAACCGACTGACGAAAACCAGGTGTCTATAGCGTCATGGTCAACAGTCCTTACAGAGGTTTCCGATCGCCCCCACCAATGGCCAGTGGGCAGTAAATATCTTAAATTTTCGTCCTTCACTATCTGTCTCATAAAACACTACCAACTTCCGATCAAACACATACCATTTACATGAGCAGTAGTCAACTATTTTTTAAAAAGAATGTCTGTGGATAGTGTTTTCCATCAAAAATATGATGCAAATACAGCGCAAACCGCCATATTACTCACATCAGCTGTTGACCATGACGCTATAGACATCTGGTTTTCGTCATTCGATTCTCTATGGATGCTGTACACATAAAGGGCGTAAATAATATGGTCGCAATTATCTGTCCAGAATCAGTTCTGTCAGTTTGCATTCACTTTGACTACCTTGTGGCAGAACAAGATACCAGTTCTAAGATGAGGTTGAGCTTTCCAAATGTTTATTTCATGTGGTCTGCCCATTTAAACACTCATGATTATCCTTTCCCACCAGAGCATCCATCATAGGAACCTGTAATTGTGATGCTAGTGATAATGTCACGTACAAAAACTGATAGTCCCTAAGAACTGGCGCAACTCCTGAAAGGTTGTAGGTCTAAGCATAAAACGGATTGTTTCAAGTTGTTCATTTGTAGGTTTAATCATGGCGCTGCTTACAGAATGACCCAGAAAAGTTACTTAATTTTTTTTCTAATTTGGCAATTCTCCTAATTGTTTATGAAGCTACGTTTCTGAAGAATGTTAAATGTTAATGATAGGTATCGTTCATACACTTCAGCAGTTTTCGAAAAAAAAAACAGGATGTCATCCAGATTGCAAAAACAGATTGAAAATCCTGTTAATCATGAGTCAATGAAATATTGCCAAGTCTGGCTAGCATTTTTAAACCCATAAGGGATGCATATAAATTCAAACAGCCAAAGGGAGCGATGACCACGGCTTTGGATACGTGTTTAGAAGCCATTGGTATTTGGTGGTGGGCCTTCTTACATTCTAACACACTGAACAAGTTTGCCGTTGCCAGAGCATGTAAAAAATCTTGCAGGTTGAGAACAGGACATCTGTACACGACTGTAAGAGAGTTAAGTGCTTGGTACACTCAACATGGTATAAAAGAAATGTTCATCTTAAGTACTGAGTGGGTCAGTGACTCTCTTTGGCTCGGTAAAGGCTGTAGCACACCTATGTGCAACAGTTCCTCTACGATTTGCTTAGCTGCTCTACATCTATCCATTGTCAGTCTCTGTTTTTAATTTGGGTTGGGGGGGGGGGGGATGGCTTGTGACACATCTATATATGTACTTGTCCCATGTCTAACTCCCCTAAAGGCATTGAAACCACAACATTTCTCGACTGTATGTCGCCTCCTGTGACTCTGCCTGGGTGAATCACTTTAAACTTTCACTGCACTAACATGACTTGTGTGTTCCACAACAGTTGACATTGTGCATCGCTACTCGGTGTCACTGTTGACTGTGCTGCTGTTCCTCCTGCAGCAAACTTTATTGTACTAATGTTCCTACTGCAGTAAGTTTGCTATCCTTTTATGTATAATATCCAACTGCTCTTGATGACACTTTAACTGCACTCGTTGTTCTACATTCCCTTGAACTAATAATACTTTATGTTGTAGCGCTTCCTTCATTTTGTTGTTAGCACATGTTATTTCCTGTTTCACCATATGTGCGAAGTTCGAGATTTTGCCTTTACTCTCTTTTTGCGCTGGAGTACCTAAATTGTCCATGTCCTTGAATGTCTGCACTCACTGTCCCGTCGTAACACAAGTTCTTACTCTCCCAGCTATGCCGAGTGACAGTCTGTGATAGCGGAGAAAATATGTCCCTATAATTGGCCCTGATACATATGCTATCACAAAGCTTCAGTTGTATTTGCACTGCAGTGGCCAACAAGTGTCATTTCGCACAATGATGAACAGGTGTCTCATTAATAGCATGTTGATATGTCTCGTTTGAATTGCAATCTAAACAAGCTAGCTCCCATGGCACTGTATTAACTGCTGAACCAGAGTCAACCAGGAACCCGCGGCGTGACGATTCCAAATGGGAATTCTGGGGTCCATAAGCCGATGGAGCATAAGGCTATTTTGGTAAAATGATTTTGCAACCTGCTGACATCATACCTTATATGGACATGTACACAGATTCTTAGCGATCCACCATATGGCGCATGGCGGAGCGTACCCTGTACCAATACTAGTCACTTCATTTCCTCTTCCACTCGCAAAATAAAGCGAGGTGAAAACTATTATCTATATGCATCCATATGAGCCCTAATTTATCGTATCTTATCTTTGTGATCCTTATGCACAGTGTATGTTGGAGGTAGTAGAATCATTCTGCACTCACCTTCAATTGCCAGTTCTCTAAATTTTCTCTATAGTGTTACTGAAAAAGAATGTTGCTTTCACTTCAAGGATTCCCATTTGACTTCATGAATAACGACTGTAGAGCCTTGAGTATTGTTTGAACTTACTCGTAACAAATCTATCAGCCTGTCTCTAAATTGATCTGATGTCTTCCTTTAATATAACGTAGAACGGATCCCAAACACTCGAGCAGTACTTAAGTATAGGTCGCACAAGTGTCTTATGCTGTCTCCTTTAAAGATGAACTACTCTTTCCTAGAATTCTCCCAATAAACCAAAGTTGGCCATTCACCTTCCATGCCACAATCCTCACAGCAAACTGTTGTTAGGGATATTGGTCTGTAACTTTGAGGGCCCGCTCCTCTGCCTTTCTGATATGCACGAGTCACCTACGCTTTTTTTCCAGTCGCTTGGGACTTTGCGCTGAGCGAGAGAATCGCGACAAATGTAAGCTGGATAAGGAGGCAATACTAAAGAGCACTCTTTGAAAATCCGAACTGGGATTCCATCAGTAACTGCCGACTTATTTGTTTTCGTCTCTTTCAGTTGTTTCTCTAGGCAGAGATAATTATTACTATGTCATCCATAATGGAGTCAGTTCGATAGTCAAACGACGGTATGTTTGTACGATTCTCCTGCTTAAACGGTTTATTAAACATGGAATTTAAAAGTTTGACTTCCGTTTTGCTGTCCTCAGCTGTCACACCAGACTGGTTAACATGTCACATGATGGAAGCCTCAGACTCACTTAGCGATTTTACGTAGCATGAGAATTTTCTCTGGTTCTCTCCTAGATCTTTTGCTAAGGTATGGCACTGGTAGTTGTGGTATGCTGCATGTGTAGAGCACTGAATGTGGTGAGGCTGTGGTTATCACAGTAGACTCACATTCAAGAGGATGTCGGTTCAGATCCCAATCTAGTCATCCAGATACGATTTTTCCAGGATTTTCCTAAATCGCTCCATGCAAATACCTCTACAGTTCCTTTAAAAGGGTACCTTCCTTAATCCCAGCTTGAGCTCCATCTCTAAAGACCTCCTTGTCGACGGGACTTTAAATACTGATCTGCACCATCTGCTCCCTCCACGCATAGAACTTTTGACAAATGTACAAATCTCTAGTAACCACTGCTTGTCATCATTTGTGCATTCTCTTTTGAACCAAGCGTGCAACAACCTGTTCTTTCTGAGCATTGATCCAAATCTTGGTGAGTATTTTCCGTCCTTAATCCACTTACTTGGCATATGACTCTCGAGATCACAATTTACAGTGTGCTTAAACTTTGCCCACAATTCCTCTACACCCATCATCCTGGAACTAAGTGATGTTAGTTCATCATCTAAGTGAACTGCTTACAACTGTTCTTCTGCTCTATCTAGCAGAAACCCTCTTCTAGTCTTCTTGACTGATTGTAGATGGAGTGCGGTCGTGCAATGGCTAGCACAATGGACTCACATTCTGGAGGACGATGGTTCAAACCTGCGTCAGGCCACTCTGATTTAGGGTTTCTGTGCCTCCTTCAAATCAACCAACTAACCAACCAACCTCTTTGTCGCTACAAGGTAGAAGATATTTCTATTAGTGTGGATTGCCAAACTAGTTGATCACGAGAGGTTTCAGAAAATGTGTTCAAAGGTATTTCACACTACCATTGTCTGTACCCCCGGCAATGAATCCATAGACATCGAAGTCTATACTCAGTAGGATAAAGTCGCCTCCAACTAGTATTGCAAGATCTGGGTATTTATGTGCTACTTACTGTACACTTTCTTTGAATAACTCTAGAACTGTCACAGCAGATTCGGGTAGCCGATAACATCCAACAGTTAACTAGGTTTCACCTCACCCTCAACTTCGACCTCAACAGAGACAATATTTTTGTCAACTGCAATGGATACTCCTCCACCTGGCCTCTAATCTGTCTTTCCGATATACATTCCATGACTCATTAAATATCTCAGAACTTTCCACTTCGTGTTTCACCCAGTTCTCAGTCCTGAGAATAATCTGAGCGTGAGAACTTTCCTGGAGTGCAGTAAATTCAGAACTGTATTACGAATACTTCGACAATTTACTGATAAAATTTCGTCAGTCGAAGCACTTTATACTCAACGTGGTCTGATTTCCCTAGTTGCGTATCGACTGGCGAGCATTCATCAGAAAACCCAAAACTACTGCCTAGCCTTATGTGCACTCCACAAGTACTCTGCTACACGAGTAGCTGCTTTCTTTTTGTAGTGCATCCCTAACCTATCAAGGAGCGTCCTATAAATCCCCAACCGATAACGCAGGTCTAGAAATCTGCAGCCAAGACCATCAAAGAGTCGACGATTTCTTTGCCTGAGTCTCTCCACTCAGCTGCAAACTGGAGGTGCCCAATCGTCTATAGTAATAATGCGGCAAATAGCGAGCTTTGCTTGCAGCCTTCGCTTGAGGCCAGCAGCCTTCACCATTTCCGTCAGTCGCCTGTATGAACTAAGGATGGCCTCAGATCCTATGTAGCAGGCGTTGTTGGTGCTGATGTGAGTCACAACTTGCAGACGACTGCACCCTGCATGCTTGATATCTGTAAGCAAGGTAGCCTTCACATCTTCGACGCGGTTCCTACATACGGAGTTCACATTGGCTTTCTTGTCAGCCCTGAACTCTATCTGCCTAAGGGGCTCCAAAATGTGCCAATAACTAGTAAACCTCTACCCCTGTGTGTCCACTCACACCCTGCTGAAGGAGCCATCCAATACTTCTGAAGTAGACTATTGTTGTTGGTATTTGAAATTACAAAGTGAAATAAATTTGTGAACTGTTGTACCAAACTTCTCGTGATACCAACATATTTGTCACAGAGTAAGTCGCTGTGTTGTTGTGATAGTACTGCAAGGCGAACGTCCTCAGGGCGACGTTCCTTGTTCATAAGAGGTTGACGGCTTCACAAATGTCGTCGCTGTGGGTCCCATGATACCTCCCTCACCCTCGCCTTGCCAGACTTGAGCGAGCTTGTAAGTGCTCATGTTTCACCAGGAAACACCCTTCTTGTTATACAAATTTGGGTGACTGCATGACATGGAAAAAATATCTGATGCACGAACGAATACGTTTCATTATATAGCTGAGATAATGTTTGGATTCTGTCTGCCAAGTTCAGTTTGACTTCTATAGATTCCATCTCCCTTGATATAAGCGTGGCTTGTATTGGAGGCAGAAGTTTTATTAATAATAGTCTGTATAAGTGTTCTTTGGTATGATATTGGTTGATGTAGCTTACCAAGGGTGCTGTCATAAAAAAGAAGGCGTTCTATTTCTGATTTCTTCTTCTTCTTGCATGATCTTTTGTTGGTTGGTTGCTTGATTGAGGGGACCAAACAACAAGGTCTTCGTTCCCATTGGATTAGGGAAAGATTGGGAAGGAAGTCAGCTGTGCCCTTTCACAGGAACCATCCTGGCATTTACCTGAAGCAATATTGTGAAATAAAGGAAACGTAAGGCAGGATGGACAGATGCAGGTTTGAACCATCATCCTCCCGAATGTGAGTCCAGTGTGCTAACCACAGCAGCACCTTGATCGGTAAGGCCTTTTGTATTTGATGTTATGGTGTCTCTGAAAAACGTAACAATGAAGCTATTTTGTTGTAAAGCTTATTTGATGTAGATGGAGAAGCTAATGAGATAAGAATGTTTTGCCAGATCGTTCAGCAGTAGTATAAACCTTCGAGTATCGTCTGTCATTTAGTAACTTTGTAGAATTAATTCGACAATTTGAAACTAATCTAAGGTTGGTTGGGCTGAAATGCTGTTAATGCAGGAATGTTTCCTGATCTCAGTGGTTTGTCGTCAAAAACTTGTTGAAAGGATATCGTTTTGCCAGGTTTGGACGGAAAAATTGCTTGGCACACTTGCAACTCGGTAGTAGGTACAACTACTGCTCACCTCACTCGGCTGTGGGATTAAAATAGGAGTAGAAGTGAAATCGGATCTCGTATGATAGAGTGGTATGTCGTAAAGTGTGCGGAAACATTAGGTTATATTCTGGAGCGGTTAAGTCTTGTGGTGAAACAACCTGATGTTGAAAGTATTCCACATGTGGTATCTTATAAAATGTTTGATGGTTTGTGGCAGAATTTCGACATGTTGGCTCCCAACTGCACGAAATTTGCTGCTCGATTGGTCTGCTAAAATTACATAGTCTGTGCAGTTTGTAGGTTCATAATCCTGTCTCCTCCAATTTTCTTCATCCTGCGCTGATAGAATGAGAATGGTGTGCAATTCGCGAATTGAGTCTTCATCCTGAGTGACAACTTGCTGGCGTTGTAAGTTATCCATTTTTGGTGTTGTGCATTCGTTGTTGTGAAGTATCTCAGCGTCACTAGTCTAAGTGGATTGGAACTAATGATGGTCACACACCATTTAATGAACAATAACTACTTTACTGAAAGTTGTTTCAGATGGGGCACATATAAACACATTGTATTACTAGAGCACACTGACTTTCTCCTGAAGAACCCACACTTTTCAAGCTATCTTATGGTAAACTGTGTTTCTTCACTCTATCAATTCTGATTGGTTCATTATCTTTAACTTTTGATGTTATTGTTCTTGTTACCGACAGTGGTGGGATCAACCAGCAACACACTGATGCCGGCCAGCAACAAAGCCAAAGCTGCCTCTGTTCCAGGACGCAGCAGAGGTTAGCATGAGTGGACCGTCAAGTGTGCTAGCGACAGCACACCAGAGGAGCAACGAGATGATCACCCTAGGTGATCAGCCAATGTATCGACACCAGGGCAGGCAGCTCCCTGTCACGCGACAGCCGCCACTGTAACAGACGTTGACCTGCCTTCGCTAGTCCCCCGCTAACTGAATTTCTCGACCTTGCTGACATAATGAGGCCGGTCTCCGAAACTGGAACATACTTCCGATGTGGGCCATGTTCAGAGCAACGATAACGGACCTTGTCTTACTGCTAACAATAGAAGAAAAAATCTGGAAGGAGGTGACATCGCTAAAAGAGAAAAAGAAAATATCTACATTTCACAGACCTCGGAGATCTAGTAAAAATCGCTGAGTTCATCTTCACGTGAGAGAGAATCATCCCCTGAAGAATAATTCTCTCTCGTAACATATGCCAGACAGTTCACAGTGTTTGACTGAATATAAATGTAGAAGGAGCTAGACCTACGCGTACTTTTTATGAATTCTCGCTTCTCATGTGCTACTGCATTGAGCACGTAAACTCTTTGTAGTACTTACTGATCGATTGGAACATCGATAACGGTTCGAGTCAATTGGTGCCTGAAGTTCATAGATGTAATTGTACAGTGTGTGATTGTCTGTGACTGTGTGAAACATAAACAAACTAGTATTGGTGTCTGTTGTCGCGTTTGTGTTTTAAAGTTTCCTTTCCTCATGCCTGTGGAAACGGTAACGAAGAAGAAAATGTGAGTTGCGGTTGTGCGTTCCCCGCTCTCCATCCTTACCGAATGATTTCGATATGAAACGGCTACTTAAATTTTCATTTTTTTCTCCAGGGCCAGAAACCGACGCGCAAGTAATAACGCGAAGAGTGACTCAGACTCCGGGGCATCGGACAAAGAAAACAAGAAAGAAAGAGGCCGTGATAAAAAGAAGAAAGCTCCATCTTCGTCCAGTGGAAGTGGCAGTAGTAGCCGCAGGTACATGAAAACGGGTCACAGCTTTGTAATAAATAATTTTTTATTGTGGTACTGCGCCGTATTATTGTTTATATTCTGTTTGTTTTACTTAGATATCCCAGTCGCGTTCCGTAACAATGTCAGACTCACAGTGTTGGAGTATCTCATTTGTAGGATTATTCACCTAAAGTCATAAAGCGGCTGTTGTGGCCTAGAAATTTCGATTATAATTTCGTTTCCAGTTGCATATTTAATGGTGTAATACAGTCAAGTTAATTAATCATACTCTTTTTGCATGATAAATACATATCTTTGTCAATATTTCTTATTGTAGGATGTAAATTTTCGTACATAGATCTAGTGTATTGTGTTTTATTCATCTCATGACGTGCATTTGCAATCCATTTGGTTTGCGTACAGGAGACATGTCAAAAATTTATAAAACAATTACAATGATTTTTACAGTGATAAACAGTAGCACTATAGAGAATGAGATTTTCAGTCTGCAGCGGAGTGTGCGCTGATATGAAACTTCCTGGCAGATTAAAACTGTCTGCCCGACCGAGACTCGAACTCGGGGCCTTTGCCTTTCGCGGGCAAGTGCTCTACCATCGGTAGCCCAGATGGTAGAGCACTTGCCTGCGAAAGGCAAAGGTCCCGAGTTCGAGTCTCAGTCGGGCACACAATTTTAATCTGCCAGGAAGTTTCAATAGCACTATAATAAATAACGACACTATAAGGGTAACACATTGTACCCAACTCAAATTTCCAGTTTGTCCCGCATGAATTCGTCCACTGAGTAATAACACTTCAGTGTCAGTATCTCATATAGCTTTCTTTTAAGTGAACCTAAATTCATCTGCATCAACTTGTTCCCTTTTAATTTATTACAAATTTTCATTCCCTTGTATTGAGGTCCCTGGGCATACAGTCTGAGGTGGTGGGTGGGGAGCATAAAATTTTCTGTTTCTTGTTTCATGTGAATGGACAAAATGGTTTCCCTCAAATAATTCATGCCTGGTGTACAAAAATATATTAATCTCACATATGTATAAGGATGGCAGAGTTAATGTTCTAAGTTTTCTAAATAATGGTCGACATGGTTCTTTGTGATTTGCAGTGCACATATTTCGTATGATTTTTTCTGTATTTTTAGTATCCGTACTATGTTTGTCGAGTTATCCCAAAAAACAATACTGTACCTAATAATGGATTCGAAGTACCTTGTATATGCTACTTTTCTGTAATGTATGCATGAACAGTTTTAGGATTTTCCACACAATGAAAAAGCATTAGATTTCAGCCATTTTCAGCATTATGTAAAGCAGTGATGAAAACTGACTAGGGAAAACTTTAACAATTTATCTTTGCCGTCATTAAAGCTGTTTGCGAGAGGAGAACGTGTTTGATAAAAACTTATTTTGATGTTACAGTAATCATACTGTAAACTTCTCAAACATGACTGACTGCTGTTATTGGCACTTTGCCAAAGTCCATATGAGAAAATGCACTAGCTTTGCTGTATATTTGAAATACATATTAAAATGGCTACAGTACGGTGTGTAGCAAATTCAGCACATATAAAATCAGTATTTTCTGTTACTGTGTCCAGTTATAATAATAATATCTTTTATCACTTGATCATTACACTAATAGATATCAAACAGACAACAATTTAGTTAAGTTAATACATACAAGAAGCCAACAGCCTTGCTGCAGTGGTCACACCATTTCCTATCAGATCACCAAAGTGAAGTGCTGTCGAACTGCGACACTAGGATTTGTGACCATCCAGCCTGCAGAGCACTGTTGGTAAGTGGAGTGCACTCAGTCCTTGTGAGGAAAACTGAGGAGCTACTTGATTGAGAAGTATTGTAAACTGACGTACGGCCGGGAGAGCTGTATGCTGATCAATTTCCCCTCCATATCCGCATCCAGTGACACCTGTGGGCAGAGGATGACATGGCAGCCAGTCAGTACCATTGGGCCTTCATGGCATGTTTGGGCGGAGTTAAGCTTAGTTTTTTTAATACATACTAAAAACAATGGGTTAACGACTGAAGTTACAGTGTTATATTAAAGTAATGTATTTTTTCGTCTTATACAATGTGTTGACAACTGATCTGGCATATAGTGTTTTTTTTTTTTTTTTTTTTTTTTTTTTTTTTTTTTTTTTTTTTTTTTTTTAATTGAAGTTCTGGAAGATCTTGTGCAACTACTGGCAGCTTATATACATACATTTAAGCTCAAGGGGTTCATAGGTCTTTGTAGTCTATGGCATTGTTTATCATAGTCATGGAACTGTTTTTAGGATTTTGATTCTCACTCTCTTTATACCTGGTCCCAGAAGGAACATTCAATATTTAGAGATATGTCAGAATGATCATTCAAAGCCAGAAAGCATTGAAGATGTGGGCTGTGAAATACGTACCTTAGGAGCTATGAGCACTTCTTCATCTTTGTTTCTGTGAAGCAAATCTTCTCTATTGCCAGCTCTTTTGTTTTCCATATCTTCTTCTTCTTCTTTGCCATACTGTCTCCTCCCAGAATATGAACAAAGAGCCTGCAGTGGAAGAGATTTGTTTCACAGTGTCAAAGATGAAGATGTGCTCATAGATCTTAAGGAATGCATTTAAGAGCGTATTTTTGCTGGCTTTTTTTGCCTCAAATTATTGGTCTTCTAGCTATGAATATTGACTATTCCTCCTCAGGCACACTGTATAAATCAAAACATAGTAGTATTTGTTCAAAGAACTGAGTGCCATAGTTTGGAAAGATCCGGTTAGCATAAACAAGGATTCAGTGATCTTAAGGCCACTATAGTGTCACTGAATATGGCTGTAAATAGGAATACAAAGAAAGGCAGGAAGATCTTTGTGCTTAGCAACAGGAAACAGATTTCAGATCAGCTGACTGGTCAAAAAGAAAGCTTCATCTGAAACACTAACAATGTTGAGGATCAGTTAACAAAGTTCAGTAGCATTGTACATTACTGTTTGGACAGGTATGTGCAGAGCAAAGTTGTGAGGGATGGAAAAGGTCTGCCATGGTTCGATGGCCTG
The DNA here is from genome assembly GCF_023897955.1 of Schistocerca gregaria. NCBI lineage: Eukaryota > Metazoa > Arthropoda > Insecta > Orthoptera > Acrididae > Schistocerca > Schistocerca gregaria. Next base: position 874,859,514 of record NC_064922.1, read on the forward strand.
TTTTGAAGCAGCCATGAAAGTAAAGAGAGAATCTCTGGAAATTTAAACGTAGCCAAAGTCTCACAGACAGGCAAGAATGTCACAAAGCCAAAATTAGTGTAAGAAGAATCATGCATTAAGTGTTCAGCCTATTTGAAAGTAAAATTTTGTCTACTTACTTGAAAGAAAATGCTAAGAAGTTGGTGCTTGTGTCAAATCAGTCAACAGATTGAAACCACCTGTCTAGACTCTCTGTAGCCATAATGGCACTGAAGTGGCACTGAAGCTGAGGACAGTGTAAAAAAAAGTCATGATAATAAACACCTGTTTCACAGAGGTAGATCACACTGTAGTGCTGCCTCTGAAGCATCACACAAATGGCAAAATGGCTGATTTTTGTTCAACACACGGAAGACTACTGGACCTACTGGGATACCAGTATGATTTTACATAGAAAATGCGAAAGAATTTACTCCTCTTGTAGCAGCCGTGTACTGTACATCTTTGGTGGAGCAAGTTTTCCTGATGGCTGGAAAAAAAAGCACAGGTGATACCTGTTTTCAAAAAGGGTTGAAAAGACACACACAACTATAGATCTGTGTCTCTGATGTTGCTCAGTTACATAATTTTGGAACATGTTTTGTGATTGCATATTGTGACATTTTGACATTTCTGGAGACTCCGAATCTCCTCAGTAGGAATCAACGTGGTTTCCAAAAATGATGATTATGTCACTCAGCTTGCTTTGTTCATCCACAAGACCCAGAAGGTGGCAGATATTAGCACCCATATAGATGCCATGTTCCTTGACTTGCATAAGACATGCAGTACAGTTCCGCACTGCTGCTTACTGAACAAAATATGAGCTTGCGAAATATCAGGCCAACTGTATGACTGGTGTGAAAAATTTTTAACGAACAGAACACAGCATATCATTCTCAGTGTAGAGAAGTCTTCTGATGTAAAGTGACTTGGAGCGCAAGCCAGGGGAGTGTTATAGGTCCATTACATTTCACAATATTTATAAATAATATAGTAGACAGCATCAGAAGGTCCATGAGGCTTTTTGCAGATGATGGTGTTGTATACAGAGAAATCATGTTAGAAAATTGTAGGGACATGCAGGAAGACCTGCAGAGGATTGATGCTTGATGCAGGAGTGACAATTGACCCTCAGCAGAAACAAATGGAATGTATTTCACATAAATAGGCAGCAAGATGCATTATTGTATGATTGGACTATTGCAGAGCAATCACTGGAAGCAGTTTCATAAAATATCTAGGGCTGTAAGTACGGAGTGATTTAAATTGAAATGACCTCGTAGAACATGAAAGGCAGATGCCAGGCTGAGATTGTTTGGCAGGATCTTCAGCAGATTTAGTTCATCAGCAAAGGAGATAGCTTACAAAACCCTCGTTTCACCAATACTTGAAAACTGCTCATCAATGTGGAAGGATTGATAGTTTAAATAGAGAAGATCCAAAGAAGAGCAGCATGTTTCATTATAGATTTATTTAGTAAGCACGGAAGTATCACTGAAATGGTTAACCAACTCCAGTGGCAGACACTGCAAGAGAGGCATTCTGTGTCTGGTGTGGTTTTCTTTTAACATTCCAAGACCATACATTCCTAGAAGAGTCAACAAATACAATTCTCCCCCTACATAAATCTAATGAAGAGACTATGAAGATAAAATTGGAGAGATTCGAGCCCACATGGAGGCTTACTCGCAATCATTCTTTCCGTGATATATTCTCAGCTGGGCAAGAAACGAAGGAGGTGACAGTGATACACATAGTACCTCTGCCACAGACCACAAAGTTGGTTGCGGAATATAAATATAGATGTCCTACTCCCACAATAGAAAGCTGCTGTAAACATCATTAGAGTTTCCCTACAAGATAATACCGTATGATGTAACACATATACAAAAACATGTAAAATAAGGTATTGCAATATAGACTCCATTTACACAATTCATTAGAGACCGTAACAATAAATTACTGTGGACAAGTTACCACTAATGTATTTTGTATGCTCAGTAACTTGTCATTTAAATATCCACATACAGTGACGCTTGTGGACTGAGGATGACACGGCGGCTGGTCGGTAACACTAGGTCATCTAGGGCCTGTGGATGGAGTTTACATTTTACCCAGAGAATGACACAAAAACATTTCCCAAACACTCCCTCCTCTGGCCTGACCCCTTCCAGTGATTGTTGCTGGGTGTTTGCTTTCAGACATTTCATGCCAACACTCATGTGTCCTGTTGTTGTTGCTGTCTTCAGTCCTGAGACTGGTTTGATGCAGCTCTCCATGCTACTCTATCCCGTGCAAGCTTCTTCATCTCCCAGTACCTACTGCAACCTACATCCTTCTGAATCTGCTTAGTGTATTCATCTCTTGGTCTCCCTCTACGATTTTTACCCTCCACGCTGCCCTCCAATACTAAATTTGTGATCCCTTGATGCCTCAAAACATGTCCTACCAACTGATCCCTTCTTCTAGTCAAGTTGTGCCACAAACTTCTCTTCTCCTCAACCCTATTCAATACCTCCTCATTAGTTACGTGATCTACCCATCTAATCTTCAGCATTCTTCTGTAGCACCACATTTCGAAAGCTTCTATTCTCTTCTTGTCTAAACTATTTAACGAATTTGTCTTCTTCAGAAACGCTTTCCTTGCCATTGCCAGTCTACATTTTATATCCTCTCTACTTCGACCATCATCAGTTATTTTACTTCCTAAATAGCAAAACTCCTTTACTACTTTAAGTGTCTCATTTCCTAATCTAATTCCCTCAGCATCACCCGATTTAATTTGACTACATTCCATTTTCCTCGTTTTGCTTTTGTTGATGTTCATCTTATATCCCCTTTTCAAGACATTTTCCATTCCGTTCAACTGCTCTTCCAAGTCCTTTGCTGTCTCTGACAGAATTACAATGTCATCAGCGAACCTCAAAGTTTTTACTTCTTCTCCGTGAATTTTAATACCTACTCCAAATTTTTCTTTTGTTTCCTTTACTGCTTGCTCAATGTACAGATTGAATAACATCGGGGAGAGGCTGCAACCCTGTCTCACTCCTTTCCCAACCACTGCTTCCCTTTCATGCCCCTCGACTCTAATAACTGCCATCTGGTTTCTGTACAAATTGTAAATAGCCTTTCGCTCCCTGTATTTTACCCCTGCCAACTTTAGAATGTCCGCAGCTCGTGGTCTCGCGGTAGCGTTCTCGCTTCCCGAGCACGGGGTCCCGGGTTCGATTCCCGGCGGGGTCAGGGATTTTTCACCTGCCTCGTGATGACTGGGTGTTTGTGTCGTCTTCATCATCATCATCAATCATCCCCATTACGGTCGGAGGAAGGCAATGGCAAACCACCTCCACTAGGACCTTGCCTAGTATGGCGGCGCGGGTCTCCCGCGTCGCTCCCCTACGCTCGGTAAACGGAGTATGGGACTCATCATCATCATCAACTTTAGAATTGGAAAGAGAGTATTCCAGTCAACATTGTCAAAAGCTTTCTCTAAGTCTACAAATGCTAGAAACGTAGGTTTGCCTTTCCTTAATACATTTTTTAAGATAAGTCATAAGGTCAGTATTGCCTCACGTGTTCCAACATTTCTACGGAATCCAAACTGATCCTCCCCGAGGTCCGCATCTACCAGTTTTTCCATTCGTCTGTAAAGAATTCGCGTTAATATTTTGCAGCTGTGACTTATTAAACTGATAGTTCGGTAATTTTCACATCTGTCAACACCTGCTTTCTTTGGGATTGGAATTATTATATTCTTCTTGAAGTTTGAGGGTGTTTCACCTGTCTCATACATCTTGCTCACCAGCTGGTAGAGTTTTGTCATGACTGGCTCTCCCAAGGCCGTCAGTAGTTGTAATGGAATGTTGTCTACTCCAGAGTCCTTGTTTCGACTTAGGTCTTTCAGTGCTCTGTCAAACTCTTCACGCAGTATCTTACCTCCCATTTCGTCTTCATCTACATCCTCTTCCATTTCCATAATATTGTCCTCAAGTACATCGCCCTTGTATAAACCTTCTATATACTCCTTCCACCTTTCTGCTTTCCCTTCTTTGCTTAGAACTGGGTTTCCATCATAGCTCTTGATATTCATGCAAGTGGTTCTCCTTTCTCCAAAGGTCTCTTTAATTTTCCTGTAGGCTATATCTATCTTACCCCTAGTGAGATAAGCCTCTACAACCTTACATTTGTCCTCTAGCCATCCCTGCTTAGCCAATTTGCACTTCCTGTCGATCTCATTTTTGAGACGTTTGTATTCCTTTTTGTCTGCTTCATTTACTGCATTTTTATATTTTTTCCTTTCATCAATTAAATTCAGTATTTCTTCTGTTACCCAAGGATTTCTACTAGCCCTCGTCTTTTTACCTACTTGATCCTCTGCTGCCTTCACTGCTTCATCCCTCAGAGCTACCCATTCTTCTTCTACTGTGTTTCTTTCCCCCATTGCTGTCAATTGTTCCCTTATGCGCTCCTTGAAACTCTGTAAAACCTCTGGTTCTTTCAGCTTATCCAGATCCCATGTCCTTAAATTCCCACCTTTTTGCAGTTTCTTCCGTTTTAACCTACAGGTCATAACCAATAGATTGTGGTCAGAGTCCACATCTGCCCTTAAATATGTTGTTGTTGTTGTCTTCAGTCCTGAGACTGGTTTGATGCAGCTCTCCATGCTACTCTATCCTGTGCAAGCTGCTTCATCTCCCAGTACCTACTGCAACCTACATCCTTCTGAATCTGCTTAGTGTACTCATCTCTCGGTCTCCCTCTACGATTTTTACCCTCCACGCTGCCCTCCGATGCTAAATTTGTGATCCCTTGATGTCTCAAAACATGTCCTACAAACCGATCCCTTCTTCTAGTCAAGTTGTGCCACAAACTTCTCTTCTCCCCAATCCTATTCAATACCTCCTCATTAGATACGTGATCTATCCACCTTATCTTCAGTATTCTTCTGTAGCACCACATTTCGAAAGCTTCTATTCTCTTCTTGTCCAAACTAGTTATCGTCCATGTTTCACTTCCATACATGGCTACACTCCAAACAAATACTTTCAGAAACGACTTCCTGATACACAAATCTATATTCGATGTTAACAAATTTCTCTTCTTCAGAAACGCTTTCCTTGCCATTGCCAGTCTACATTTTATATCCTCTCTACTTCGACCATCATCAGTTATTTTACTTCCTAAATAGCAAAACTCCTTTACTACTTTAAGTGTCTCATTTCCTAATCTAATTCCCTCAGCATCACCCGATTTAATTTGACTACATTCCATTATCCTCGTTTTGCTTTTGTTAATGTTCATCTTATATCCTCCTTTCAAGACACTGTCCATTCCGTTCAACTGCTCTTCCAAGTCCTTTGCCGTCTCTGACAGAATTACAATGTCATCGGCGAACCTCAAAGTTTTTACTTCGTCTCCATGAATTTTAATACCTACTCCAAATTTTTCTTTTGTTTCCTTTACTGCTTGCTCAATATACAGATTGAATAACATCGGGGAGAGGCTACAACCCTGTCTCACTCCTTTCCCAACCACTGCTTCCCTTTCATGCTCCTCGACTCTTATTACTGCCATCTGGTTTCTGTACAAATTATAAATAGCCTTTCGCTCCCTGTATTTTACCCCTGCCACCTTTAGAATTTGAAAAAGAGTATTCCAGTCAACATTGTCAAAAGCTTTCTCAAAGTCTACAAATGCTAGAAACGTAGGTTTGCCTTTTCTTAATCTTTCTTCTAAGATAAGTCGTAAGGTCAGTATTGCCTCACGTGTTCCAACATTTCGACGGAATCCAAACTGATCCTCCCCGAGGTCTGCATCTACCAGTTTTTCCATTCGTCTGTAAAGAATTCGCGTTAGTATTTTGCAGCCGTGGCTTATTAAACTGATAGTTCGGTAATTTTCACATCTGTCAGCACCTGCTTTCTTTGGGATTGGAATTATTATATTCTTCTTGAAGTCTGAGGGTATTTCGCCTGTCTGATACATCTTGCTCACCAGCTGGTAGAGTTTTGTCATGACTGGCTCTCCCAAGGCCGTCAGTAGTTCTAATGGAATGTTGTCTACTCCGGGGGCCTTGTTTCGACTCAGGTCTTTCAGTGCTCTGTCAAACTCTTCACGCAGTATCGTATCTCCCATTTTGTCTTCATCTACATCCTCTTCTATTTCCATAATATTGTCCTCAAGTACATCGCCCTTGTATAAACCTTCTATATACTCCTTCCACCTTTCTGCCTTCCCTTCTTTGCTTAGAACTGGGCTGCCATCTGAGCTCTTGATATTCATACACGTGGTTCTCTTCTCTCCAAAGGTCTCTTTAATTTTCCTGTAGGCAGTATCTATCTTACCCCTAGTGAGATAAGCTTCTACATCCTTACATTTGTCCTCATGCCATCCCTGTTTAGCCATTTTGCACTTCCTGTCGATCTCATTTTTCAGACGTTTGTATTCCTTTTTGCCTGCTTCATTTACTGCATTTTTATATTTTCTCCTTTCATCAATTAAATTAAATTCAATATTTCTTCTGTTACCCAAGGATTTCTAGCAGCCCTCGTCTTTGTACCTACTTTATCCTCTGCTGCCTTCACTACTACATCCCTCAGAGCTACCCATTCTTCTTCTACTGTACTTCTTTCCCCTATTCCTGTCAATTGTTCCCTTATGCTCTCTCTGAAACTCTGTACAACCTCTGGTTCTTTCAGTTTATCCAGGTCCCATCTCCTTAATTTCCCACATTTTTGCAGTTTCTTCAGTTTTAATCTACAGGTCATAACCAATAGATTGTGGTCAGAGTCCACATCTGCCCCTGGAAATGTCTTACAACTTAAAACCTGGTTCCTAAATCTCTGTCTTACCATTATATAATCTATCTGATACCTTTTAGTATCTCCAGGGTTCTTCCATGTATACAACCTTCTTTCATGATTCTTAAACCAAGTGTTAGCTATGATTAAGTTGTGCTCCGTGCAAAATTCTACTAGGCGGCTTCCTCTTTCATTTCTTAGCCCCAATCCATATTCACCTACTATGTTTCCTTCTCTCCCTTTTCCTACACTCGAATTCCAGTCACCCATTACTATTAAATTTTCGTCTCCCTTCACTATCTGAATAATTTCTTTTATTTCATCGTACATTTCTTCAATTTCTTCATCATCTGCAGAGCTAGTTGGCATATAAACTTGTACTACTGTAGTAGGTGTGGGCTTCGTATCTATCTTGGCCACAATAATGCGTTCACTATGCTGTTTGTAGTAGCTTACCCGCATTCCTATTTTCCTATTCATTATTAAACCTACTCCTGCATTACCCCTATTTGATTTTGTGTTTATAACCCTGTAGTCACCTGACCAGAAGTCTTGTTCCTCCTGCCACCGAACTTCACTAATTCCCACTATATCTAACTTTAACCTATCCATTTCCCTTTTTAAATTTTCTAACCTACCTGCCCGATTAAGGGATCTGACATTCCACGCTCCGATCCGTAGAACGCCAGTTTTCTTTCTCCTGATAACGACATCCTCCTGAGTAGTCCCCGCCCGGAGATCCGAATGGGGGACTATTTTACCTCCGGAATATTTTACCCAAGAGGATGCCATCATCATTTAATCATACAGTAAAGCTGCATGTCCTCGGGAAAAATTACGGCTGTAGTTTCCCCTTGCTTTCAGCCGTTCGCAGTACCAGCACAGCAAGGCCGTTTTGGTTAATATTGCAAGGCCAGATCAATCAATCATCCAGACTGTTGCCCCTGCAACTACTGAAAAGGCTGCTGCCCCTCTTCAGGAACCACACGTTTGTCTGGCCTCTCAACAGATACCCCTCCATTGTGGTTGCACCTACGGTACGGCCATCTGTATCGCTGAGGCACGCAAGCCTCCCCACCAACGGCAAGGTCCATGGTTCATGGGGGGAGGGCCCTTAAATATACACTTCAATAACTCGAAAGAACAAAGGTCGTTGGAGGGAAAGTTGGGTTACCAAACTAAAAGCACCAGTTACACGCTGAATTTTACTTTTATTAAACAAAAATCCATTTTTAGATTATTAAGATCATTACTACTGTGGAGGCAGACAAAAGAAGGCCTCAGCACAAATCTTTGCAGAACATCTACACTGATTTCTTCTTCTTCCTTTTCCTTGCTCTACAGCTCTTGATGAGCCTTGGTCTGTTCTCGGACATCATCCCATTTGCCCCTGTTTTCTGTCTCCATCTCTGACATCAATAATTTTTAGATCTTGTACGTCGTCCAAGTATTGAAGTTTTGGTCTTCCCCTGCTTCATCGCCCCACTGGGTTTTGTAGCAGTGCTGTTTTTCTTGGGTCCTCATGTTCCATATGACAGAAATGGCTGGTCCATTTTGGGCGGTTTATTTCGATAACTTTGATAGATTTTGTGTCAATGTCCAGGTTTCTGAACTATATGTAATATTGAACTTATAAAAAGCTTTATACATTTAACACATTGATCTTCTGAACAGATTTCTGGCCGTAAGTCATGTGGACAGCCCGTAGTAGCATTTATTAGCTAGCTGGGGGCATCTTTTTATTTCCAAACTAAACTTATCAGTCCTCCCAGGTAGGAAAAATGTCTAGTAGATTCTGTATCCAAGGTTCTCGGGTGTCCAGCCAGAACTGATCGTCGAAGTTCCACGATATTTCGCCGAATAACCATTCTGCCATTATCAGGTGGTGCTCTAGTAGATTCTGTTTGTACATGGTCAATTTCTGGCATCATATTTAGTTCTGGTCTATTATTTGAATATATTTGTTTTTTTAATGTTCACTTCCAGTCACATTTCTATCACTGCTGCTGCAAGTGTCAAAGTGTTTGGCAACTAGTTCTATTCTTAAAGTAATATCCAGTTCATTTGCATAGACTAGATCTTGCACCATTCTGATGTATATTGTGCCTGTTGTATTGATTTGGACAGACCTTGATACTTTCTCTAGTGCTGTATTAAAAACCGTTATGAGGTATTATACTTATGTTGTCTTTCTCCTTTAACTTTATGTACATTAGAAATTCTCCATTTTATTTTCACCATGACTGGGTAATGATCGGAGTCCCTATTAGCACCTCTGAAATCTTGGCAGTCTAATACATTAGAGTCACACCTGGTATCTATTAATGTCTGATCAGTTTGGCTCATAATAATGTCTGGCAACACCGATGTCCCTTAATGTATATTTTTATGCTGAAACTAAGTGCTAAAGACTGCCATATTAAGTGATGTAAAATTTTTCAAGCGGAGTGCTTTATTATTACTCTGTTTGTGGAGGCTGTATTTACCATTGGTAGAGGATAAGGCATGCTCCTGTCCTACGTTAGCATCATCAGTGTCTCCTATCACCATCTTTGTATTGTATTTTGGATACTGTCAATAAGCTTGAACCAGTTTCTCAAAGAAAGTATTCTCCTATTCTGCTGTCCTCTCCTCAGTAGTTTTGTGCATTTAAGAGACTGTATTTACAGAATTTCCCCTATATTTGTACATTACATATCTTTGGACTTGTTGCTTTAAATCCTATCACTAGTCGTCCAGTATCTTTATTGTCTATAAATCCCACACCAGAAATGTATTCAGTATTGTGGCTGCTATAGTACCTATTACCCTGTTGTTTGTGGAAGGTACACTGTCCAGCCAATTGTATCTCTTGCAAGGCCATAATATCCACCGTGTAGGTTTTTGCTATTCCAGTCAGATTTTCAAGGGCTCCAATCCTGTGTGATGTCTGTATATTTTATGATCTAGTTCTCATAATCATTGTTGCTTTGCTGTAGATTCCATCCGCCTTTGTTTCCTGGAGCTTTCAAATAAGGCATATTTTTGGGTACGGGTTAATAACCCTTAGCCCAACCCGCTGTTCTATGGAGAACCTTTTCTTGCATTCTCGTCTTCCCTGATCCTGTTTTCCTACTAGGATTGCATACCCTATCTTCCAAGGACTTCCTCAGGTTCCCAGGTTTCACCAACTCGAAATGACAGATGGAATTGAGTAGGACAGTCTAAGTTACTTTGACTTGATTAAAGTCATATTTTACAGATCACTACCCCATATCTAATTCAATGATTTGTTCTCTGATTGATAATTTGGTATTCGGGATGAAACTAAGTGCAACCTCTGAGTAAGTAAACATAATTATGTTTGTTGGTGGCCTAAAATGATTTTGTGAAGCCTGACATTGTCTGGAACAGAGACAACAGTCTTAACATAATTTATCAAAATTTTATTAAGAAATTTTACATGGTACTTTTAATGCCTAGATCACACTTTACATTAGACAGATAAAACATGATGATTAGTTTTGGTTGTGTACAACAATTGCTGGTGAATATGCATTGAAAGGTATTAATAGCAACAAAAAAAGGGGGGACTGTGACAATATTGATGTTAAAAGCATCACAATAAGGGAACTAGTGCGTAACCCATAATCTTGTGATTCAGGTACAAAGTGGGTTGGGGCAGTTGCAAAAGTAAAATTGCACCACTCTTCCATTATATGCATTGTACCATTTTGTGCAGTGAAAATAATCAATTATTGATAATATAATGTAAATAGACAGATTAAAAAATATACTGACCAAGCGGTGGCAGGGGAATGCATACACTAAAGGATTTAACTTTTACAAGTTTTCAGAGCCAGTGGCTCCTTCTTCTGGTGGAAGATTTGAAGGGGATTGAAGAGGGATGAAGGAAAAGCACTGGAGAGGTTTAGGGAAAGGGGTATAGTTTAGAAAAGTCACACAGATCCCCTGATCAGGGGAGATTTACCGTATGGGATGAGAAGGAAAGGCTGATTGTTGGGGACTGCTCTGGACAAGATTTGAAAACCTGAAGTGGAAGACAGGTTAATATGCAGAACAGAGATTATGACTAAAACATCGTATTCAAGAGTGAAAAGTTAAGTGCATTGTATGTAACGGGTGGGAGGGGGATGGCAAAAAATAAGCAAGTCAGAAAATGAAAGATGTTGAAAACTAAAATGGAGTGAAGAAAGGAGTAGTTACTGTGAATAAATGCTGAGACAGAAGGAATTAACACAAATTAAGACCAGGTGGGTGGCAAGAACCAAAGACATTTGTAGTGCTAGTTCCCACCTGCGGGTGACTTTTCTAAGCTTTACCCCTTTTCCTAAACCTCTCCAGTCCGGTTCCTTCACTCCTCTTCCTTCCCCTTCAATCTCCTGCCAGATGAAGGAGCCACTGGCTCTGAAAGCTTGTAAAAGTTAAATCCTTTAGTGTATGTATTCCCCTGCCACCGCTTTGTCAGTATATTTTTTAATCTGTCCATTTACATTATGTTATACAGTGAGTAAGCTTATGCAGTGGCAACCTAAATTAAAAAATGTCCCTCAACCTTATTGATGGGAGAGCATTTCAATGTAACATAAACATAGCCATTGTTACATTATATATACTTGTTATTGTCAAATAAAATGGACCTGGCCCAGCGAAACTAGGAAGATTTATCCGTTCTCTCTTACTCAGCCACTTACACTCTTGACAACCAGGCTGAGGATCAGCTTTTAATTCTTGTTGCCACATAGATCCATATAATAGGTGACTGATGCAATATTACTTGTTCAACTATCCTCCCTCCCCCCCCCCCTCCTCCTCCTTATTATGCAAAATATCTTGGTTGTTTTTTTACCTACGTGCATTGCAAGATTCTGCGTTATAACCTGGTTGAGCCTTGATGATGATTTTTTAACATCAGTATTGGCTTAGTCTGCTTTCTTGCATGATGATGACTATTGATACTGTTAAAGGCATATTCATGTGCATTTATGATTTGAACTGTCTGGGCCAGCCGCGGTGGTCTAGCGGTTCTAGGCGCTACAGTCTGTAACTGCGCGACGGCTAAGGCCGCAGGTTCGAATCCTGCCTCGGGAATGGATGTGTGTGATGTCCTTAGGTTAGTTAGGTTTAAGTAGTTCTAAGTTCTAGGGGACTTATGACCACAGATGTTGAGTCCCATAGTGCTCAGAGCCATTTGAACCATTTTTTGAAATGTCTGAAGATAGTTGTTGTACACAACCGAAACTAGTCATCATGTTTTAATTATGTAATGTAAATTGCAGTGTGTGTGTGTGTGTGTGTAATGGTTTTAATACCATTTGTTAGCTTGAGTACAGCTTCATATTTGTTGTTGGATTTCTTAATGTTCCCTAAATTGTGTCATTTTCTTCCTGGGTCTATTTTTTTTTTTTTTAAACACTCCTGCATGACACATAAGCTACTTTGACAGGAACAGTCATGAATATATAATCTTTATTATGCAAAATATCTTGGTTTTTCACATTATTCAGATGTGTAGAATACCAAATGTTAGCACCTTATGACATCTTATTTTTGAAAGTGTTACACTCCTTGCATCTATACTCTGCAAACCAATGTAAAATGCATGGCAGAGTGTACCTAACATTGTATCACTTGTTAGGGTCTCTTCCCATTCCATTTGCGTGCCAAGCACAGGAAGAAACATTGCTTGAATGCCTCAGTGTGCTCTGTAACTAATGTTATCTTACTTTACATTTCTTCTTGGATTAATAATAGAAAGATATCTGGCTCAATCCCGCATCAGTCTTAGAATTTTTGCCACACTTATCATCATCATCATTGGGAATGCTTTCTGTACACATAAAATGCCAAACTGCACTGCATCTGGATTCCTTCGTGAAACTGTGGGCTTCCTACAGCTAGCTGGGTTGGCCACAGCACATGTTAAAGAAGGCAGTAGCACCCATCTCCAACAAGATCATTGACAGTAAAGCATAGCAGTATTCAAACCAACCTCCAGTCAAATGACAGGTGTGATTTTTGTGTATTTGTGTAAAACAGTGACACAATGTGACGATAAACTTGTCTTACTATGAACAGTTTTCCTCACAGTAGTAGCAATTATAAGGAATTTTCGGGAGGCAATTCCTATATGAAAATAAACAACTTATTTTATTTCCTATAACGAGAAAAATTTACTGTCTTGAGAAATTACAATGTAAGGTCCTTGAAATGGTTTTGGCATGATGTTGACTCGTGCATAATAAATCTCTTAGGGTATCGAGTGGTCTAATTTTACATATAGTCTCTACTAGCAGTATCAGATTTTGTTAAAATTAGCTGTGGAGGTTTGATAAAGTACCAAGGGAAGATTTACAGATTTCTACCTCACAAATTTTAATTCTTTGGGTGCGAAGAGTGTGCAAATGTCAGAGTGACATTTTGAAAGTGTTAGCCATCATCACAGTGTTGTAATTCTGTGGATAATTGTGGTAAAGCTGCAAAAATTGGCAAGATAATTGATGTCATTTGGCTATCTATTTTTGCTCAAAATTGTCAGTAAATTTTATCATGATAAAATTTCTCTGAAGTTGAAGTAGGTTGATATCTTTATGTAGTTGATGTACAAACTACTTCTTTTGCAATCTTATTGGATAGTAGTACAAGCTACTAAAACCTGTTAACTAACAAAATATTAAGTTTTCACAAATGTAATTTTCCTTGAAGGTCTACAATAATCCAGTCAAGTATTTGTAGTAGATCAGTAGTTTGGAGGGTAAAGGTTACACATCTCCTTGCATTTTTCATAGTTTATGTAAAACTGGCATCCTCATCACTAAGGGGCCACATCCAATAACAATGCAAGTCCCACCATGGTTTTGGGACTTTCTCCTGCTTCCCAAGCCCGCAGTTGCTAGTGGGTTGCTTGATAAAGGTTCCCAATGCCTGTGTGAGTGTCTTAAACTGGTTCCAAAGCCTTCGTGGAGTTTCATATAGTTTCACAAGCTGCATGTTTGTATATATTTATGATCCCCAAACTGAGATACTTTCGCTCATGACAAAAAGAGCATTAGTGTTGCACTGATTTAAACTTTTCATCAACATTATTAACAACTGGTTCAGAAAGAGTCTATCGTTCACCCACTGATGTTGTAGATAGCACTGATTGATTTGTGTTAATAATCAGGGATGCAGAATGTATCTTTTTGAACTGGGCAGTGAAATAATCTTGAAGGACTACAGACAGGCATGTATGAAATTTATTGCTGCATCAGTCTTCTCAAGTGAAATTTCACTAACATAGACTGATGAAGCTATAGATTCGTATTTTGGCAACAAATGACAGGATGTCCCCTGACAGTCTTTTCACTTGAGTTGTTTTAAAATTAACTAGTAATTTTCTCTTGTTACAGCAACTCTAGAAGTCAAAGGAAACCTTTCTCCCCAAGAAGCTATACTTGCTTAAATTTGGGCCTTCTAAACAAAATTTAATTCAATTTTATTCAAGCTTCACTCACAGAATTTGTATGAATAAAAAGTTTTCCTTTGAGCACTGCAAGCTACTTCGTACAGCCAAATGTTTCACAGTTTCTCCAATTTCAGCATATTCTGATTTTCCATGACTTGTTCCAAAACAACTTCCACTCAGCATTTGTACCAAAATCTTTGTGGTGGTAGCACAGATTGGTGGAAATTTTGTTCTGGCCAGCAGACCCATAGTTGAAGTTTATGATTTTTCTTCAGATTTGTCATTCTTTAGTTCAGTAAACTTATGGGGCTTTATCAGAAAGTAATGAACGAGTAGAAACCCTTGGGTAACAGAAGAAATATTCAAAACCAAGACTTACCAAGCGGGAAAGCGCCGGCAGACAGGCACATGAACAAAACACACAAACACACACACAGAATTATGAGCTTTCGCAACTGGCAGTTGCTTCGTCAGGAAAGAGGGAAGGAGAGGGAAAAATGAAAGGATGTGGGTTTTAAGGGAGAGGGTAAGGAGTCATTCCAATCCCGGGAGCGGAAAGACTTCCCTTAGGGGAAAAAAGGACAGTGTACACTCGCACACACACACACATATCCATCCGCACATACACAGACACAAGCAGTGTCTGTGTATGTGCGGATGGATATGTGTGTGTGTGTGCGAGTGTACACCTGTCCTTTTTTTCCCCTAAGGGAAGTCTTTCCGCTCCCGGGATTGGAATGACTCCTTACCCTCTCCCTTAAAACCCACATCCTTTCATTTTTCCCTCTCCTTCCCTCTTTCCTGACGAAGCAACTGCCAGTTGCGAAAGCTCGTAATTCTGTGTGTGTGTTTGTGTGTTTTGTTCATGTGCCTGTCTGCCGGCGCTTTCCCGCTTGGTAAGTCTTGGAATCTTTGTTTTTAATATATTTTTCCCATGTGGAAGTTTCTTTCTGTTTTATTTACATCGTCATTAAGAAGAAATATTCAATTTAATTGATGAAAGGAGAAAATATAAAAATGCAGCAAGTGAAGTAGGTAAGAAGCAATACAAACGTCTAAAAAATGAGATCGACAGGAAGTGCAAAATGGCTAAGCAGGCATGGCTAGAGGACAAATGTAAGGTTGTAGAGGCTTATCTCACTAGGGGTAAGATAGATACAGCCTACAGGAAAGTTAAAGAGACCTTTGGAGAAAGGAGAACCACTTGCATGAATATCAAGAGCTTTGATGGAAACCCAGTTCTAAGCAAAGAAGGGAAAGCAGAAAGGTGGAGGAAGTATATAGAGGGTCTATACAAGTGCGATGTACTTGAAGGCAATATTATGGAAATGGAAGAGGATGTAGATGAAGATGAAATGGGAGATATGATACTGCATGAAGAGTTTGACAGAGCACTGAAAGAACTGAGTCGAAACAAGGCCCCCAGAGTAGACGACATTCCATTAGAACTACTGGCAGCCTTGGGAGAGCCAGTCCTGACAAAACTCTACCATCTGGTGAGCAAGATGTATGAGACAGGCGAAATACCCTCAGACTTCAAGAAAAATATAATAATTACAATCCCAAAGAAAGCAGGTGTTGACAGATGTGAAAATTACTGAACTATCAGTTCAATAAGTCACAGCTGCAAAATATTAAAACGAATTCTTTACAGACGAATGGAAAAACTAGTAGAAGCCGATTTCGGGGAAGATCAGTTTGGATTCCGTAGAAATGTAGGAACACGTGAGGCAATACTGACCCTACGACTTATCTTAAAAAATGTATTAAGGAAAGGCAAACCTTCGTTTCTAGCATTTGTAGACTTAGAGAAAGCTTCTGACAATGTTGATAGGAATACTCTCTTTCAGATTCTGAAGGTGGAAGGGGTAAAATACAGGGAGAGAAAGGCTATTTACAATTTGTGCTGAAAGCAGATGGCAGTTATAAGAGTTGAGGGATATGAAAGGGAAGCAGTGGTTGGGAAGGGAGTGAGACAGGGTTGTAGCCTATCCCTGATGTTATTCAATCTGTATATTGATCAAGCAGTAAAGGAAACAAAAGAAAAGTTCGGAGTAGGTATTAAAATCCATGGAGTAGAAATAAAAACTGAGGTTCACCGATGACTCTGTAATTCTGTCAGAGACAGCAAAGGACTTGGAAGAGCAGTTGAACGGAATGGACAGTGTCTTGAAAGGAGGGTATAAGATGAACATCAACAAAAGCAAAACGAGGATAATGGAATGTAGTCAAATTAAGTTGATTGTGCTGAGGGAATAAGATTACGAAATGAGACACTTAAAGTAGTAAAGGAGTTTTGCTATTTAGGAAGCAAAATAACTGATGATGGTCGAAGTAGAGAGGACGTAAAATGTAGACTGGCAATGACAAGGAAAGCGTTTCTGAAGAAGACAAATTCGTTAACATCGAGTATAGATGCAAATGTCAGGAAGCCGTTTCTGAAAGTATTTGTATGGAGTGTAGCCATGTATGGAAGTGAAACGTGGACGATAAATAGTTTAGACAAGAAGAGAATAGAAGCTTTCAAAATGTGGTGCTACAGAAGAATGCTGAAGATTAGATGGGTAGATCACATAACTAATGAGAGGTATTGAATAGAATTGGGGAGAAGAGGAGCTTGTGGCACAACTTGAGTAGAAGAAGGGATCGGTTGGTAGGACATGTTCTGAGACATCGAGGGATCACCAATTTAGTGTTGGAGGGCAGTGTGGAGGGTAAAAATCGAAGAGGGAGACCCAGAGATGAATACACTAAGCAGATTCAGAAGGATGTAGGTTGCAGTAGGTACTGGGAGATGATGACGCTTGCACAGGATAGAGTAGCATTGAGAGCTGCATCAAACCAGTCTCAGGACTGAAGACCACCACCACCACAACAACAACAACAACAACAACAACACGAACTTGTGTACTAAAATAACTTTTGGGATTTATTTGCTCATTTTTGATGAAATAGACAACAGTGGGATTCACAGTAGCTTGACTGCTTTTGCAATGAAAACTGTGGACGGCAAAGGAGTAACTTCCTGGCAGATTAAAACTGTGTGCCCGACCGAGACTCGAACTCGGGACCTATGCCGTTCGCGGGCAAGTGCTCTACCAACTGAGCTACCGAAGCACGACTCACGCCCGGTACTCACAGCTTTACTTCTGCCAGTATCCGTCTCCTACCTTCCAAACTTTACAGAAGCTCTTCTGTGAAACATGCAGAACTAGCACTCCTGAAAGAAAGGACACTGTGGAGACATGGCTTAGCCACAGCCTGGGGGATGTTTCCAGAATGAGATTTTCACTCTGCAGCGGAATGTGCACTGATATGAAACTTCCTGGCAGATTAAAACTGTGTGCCCGACCCATACTCTAACTCGGGACCTTTGCCTTTCTTTCAGGAGTGCTAGTTCTGCATATTTCGCAGAAGAGCTTCTGTAAAGTTTGGAAAGTAGGAGACGGATACTGGCAGAAGTAAAGCTGTGAGTACCGGGCGTGAGTCGTGCTTCGGTAGCTCAGTTGGTAGAGCACTTGCCCGCGAAAGGCAAAGGTCCCGAGTTCGAGTCTTGGTCAGGCACACAGTTTTAATCTGCCAGGAAGTTTCATATCAGCGCACATTCCGCTGCAGAGTGAAAATCTCATTCTGGAAGCATAGGAGTAATTCTCTGCAAAATGAAGGAATGCAATTCGGTCGACACTCTAAGGTTTTGCATCATAGTGTTGAGACATTTAGTTTGACATTCTGAAACAAAGTTCAGAATGGTGAGTTCAGATTTTTGAGGCCATCTGTGTGACAAAATCATCTACTGCCACTTGCTTAGTTCCAATGATCCACAATCTGTTTGAATCCACTATTTGTTCTCCATAGTTTTTTGAGGCGCAATATCCTAGTGTACATCAGTAGTGTGAATCAAGTTCATTTCTTTCAGAGTTATTCTCGTGATAATGCAGCATCCAAGCTTTAATTCAGAACTGCAAACTGTTGAAACATGCAAAAAAATAAATAAATAAATAAAATAAAATAAAAAAGAAGGTCAAGCATTCAAGTCTCTATTCCATAAGAAGGAACTTTACCTCCTCTTTCCGTTGTGCACATTTCACTTTTTGACTTTCTGGTTGTTTTAACCATACTCTCACAAACGCAATTGTACTGCAATCTCTTTTAATGGACCAACTCAGTGGTTCGAGTGTGAGAATCTGAATTTTCTCACCATGAGTAGAACTGTGCTTTCTTCCCTTCAAGCCTGACAAGAGCTAAGTATAATCAGAATGATTCATGCACTTTGTATTTACTGATTCTCAAAATTTTAAAAGAGGAACCACAAGGAGAACTCAAATTGCTATTAAACTTATCTCATGCCTCCATCTGGAAATCAGTTGAAGCCTAAGCTATAACAGCAGCCAAATTGTTAAGGAGTTCCATGTGACAGTTTAGACACAGCTTTTTGTCAGTTGAATAATTCTCACTGAATTTTTTCAGCAGATTTGACCATTTCATTAACCCATTACATATATTTTTCCCTGGAAAAGAATTGCAAAATGATAATTGCAGAGATTCAGATGTTGTCAGCCAGATGGCTTCATCATGAAGACAAATTGTCCAATCAGAACTTCTCAATAACAGTTCCTTTTGTTCAAGACAAAAATCTCCCAGCACTGGCAGCATATTCTGGAATTACACAGCAGTAGACGAGAACTTGAAGTATCCAAATTACCTAGAGAACACTTTGGCAGATTTTATTCACTTGCTGAATCCATCTGGTATTCAAATCAACAGTATTTTGTTACCTCAAACGTAAAATTTGATTAGATTTTTAAAGTTAATTGCTTCTCATGTCTGTAATATCTTTCTAAAAAAGTTCAGAACTTACAGAATAAGCCTAATGTTTCATATTCAGTTAGTATTTATGTGTGGGGCACCACACACTAACCAAAAATAAATGTAATTATGCACCTGAGGAAAAAATGAATGCTTGATATATTATTGCACTAGCTTGTAGTGTATGATTATTGCATCACCTTCCTCCTTTAAAAAAAGAAAAGAAGAAGAAGAAGAAGAAGAAGAAAGAAAGAAAAAGAAGAAGAAACCAGAAAATGTGGCTTCAGACTTACAAATATTTCTGTTACTTTCTTTGGTGAACTCTGCAGTTCATGTTTTCATGTTCACCAACTTAAATTTACAAAACTTCTTATTTATGGAGAAATTGATAGCAAAACAATAAAATTTATAATTTCAGTCTCAGATAGGGGAGGCAACTAAGTTTGGCAAAAGTTAATTTTTCATCTTATGTCAATATTTCTCTGGACTGAGCCAATAGTTATTAGCATGAGAAAGTTTACTGGATAATTGTAGACCACAAAAGAAAAAAGAATTCTAAAAAATTTGAAATTTTTAGAGAAAAAGATGCTCTTTCAGATGTCCCTAATGAGATACAAGGGTTCAAAAGTCACTTACTTTGGTAGCAAATTTATTTTCGGACAAATTCGCCCCTGTTAATGTTAAGAAACTATGGATGCAAAAGTGCTAAAACATCAACACTGAGCTGGAAGACAGAGGAAAAACTGAAGTACTCTGGCCTCTCTGACGAACTTGTGAAGAACTTGAGGCCAAGACCTCCTAGGTCACTCAGGTTGTATGGTTTGCCCAAGACACCAAAAGATTGTGTTCCATTTAGAGTGATTGTGAGTACAGTTGGCTCTCCTAATGCAGTGTGGCAAAGTATTTACCTATATTATTGGCACCTATGATCAGCCACTGAAGAATTCGTACTAAAAGTTCTCAAGTGATTGTGGATGTCATCAAGCAGATGAGGATAGACCCAGATGAAATCATGGTCTCCATGTCTAAGACAGTATCAGTGGAAAATTAAATCGGGCAATGCTGCGGGAATTAGATTAGGAAATGAGATGCTTAAAGTAGTAAATGAGTTTTGCTGTTTGGGGAGCAAAATAACTGATGATGGTCAAAGTAGAGAGGATATAAAATGTAGACTACCAATGGCAAAGAAAGCATTTCTGAAGAGATAGATTTAAGTGCCAGGAAGTCGTTTCTGAAAGTATTTGTATGGAGTGTATGGAAGTGAAATGTGGACGATAAATAGTTTAGACAAGAAAAGAATAGGAGCTTTCAAAATGTGGTGCTACAGAAGAATGCTGAAGATTAGATGGGTAGATTACATAACTAATGAGGAGGTATTGAATAGAACTGGAGAGAAATTTGTGGCACAACTTGACTAGAAGAAGGGATCGGTTGTTAGGGCATATTCTGAGGCATCAATGAATCACAGATTTAGTATTGGAGCACAGTGTAGAGGGTAAAAATCATAGAGGGAGACCAAGAAATGAATACACTAAGCAGATTCAGAAGGATGTAGGGTGCAGTAGGTACTGGGAGATGAAGAAGCTTGCACAGGATAGAGTAGAATGGAGAGCTGCATCAAACCAGTCTCTGGACTGAAGACAACAACAACAAAAACAACAACAACAACAACATTAATTATTGTAGTACCTCATTGTAAACAAAATGACTGATGGCCAGGTGTTTCAACATCAATAAATCTATTTATTCATTTTGTTTGTTTACTCATTTGTCCTTGGACCATTCAGTACAAAAGTATCGGACTAGTGAGATACATTACAGAAAAATATATACATTAACAAAGTAGGAGGTGATTGGGCAATGATAGGTTAGGAAGTCAGCCATGGCCTAATCAAACGAACAAACCCAGCATTCTTATTAGCAACTTGGGGAAACCATGGAAGACCCAGGTCAGGATGGCTGGACAGGAAATAATTTCCTTTCCTCTAGAATGTGAGTCCAGTGCAATAAGACTGGCATAGCCATTGAGCGAATCACAAATATATAGTCTACATAGCGATTGCAACATGCCCAAGAACAGGGTGGCGATTCTTTTGAAATACTTGGAATTCTCAGGGAACTACATTTTACCTGGAAAAATAAGGGACTGTCAGCATAGCATTGGAATTTAATTTTATTGAGTTATATAAATCATAAATTTTAAAATACTTATTATCTAAATATTATTCCACATAAACTATTGGTGTTTAGAAACAGTGGACATACTTCTCATATGGCCAGTATATCTCAGCCGAGAGGAAACAAAAGTCATTATTATGAGATGTTCACAACAGCTCTCCCCCCCCCCCCCCTTTCCACTCAATATTAATTTATCAGGGACTTCTTATGACACCACCTTGCTACCCACACCTGGAATTCTCAGAGGTTGCCCCCCCCCCCCCCCCCCCCCTGAATAGCCACCCTGAAAAAGTGAATTGATAATATAACAAGAACAAGAAATTTTGATGGTAAAGACACTACGGAAAAAATGAAAACACATGACATATTACATAACACTGCACAGTGGATACAAGAAGAAAAGCACTAAAACATGAAACTTTGATGTGAAATACCTTTGAAAAATTGAAAGCACATTCTACAACTCTTCTGAAAAATATAACACACAAACACCTGGAAACCAGCTGACACTATAGCCATCACAACTAAACTAGCATCAGATCCTTTCTCAGAGGTAGTGTGTTGCACAGCATCTGAAGCAAGGAAACAGGAAACCAACAGCAGAAACATTCTTTTTCATACAAAAACACAGCACGGTATTTCAGGTAATAGAATCAAAAGAACTGAACAATAAAGCTAATTTTTCACTCACATTGTAGAAACACTTCTCTACAAGAAATGGTTGTAGCTCTGCTCTAAAAGACACTTACTTCTCCAGCTTTTTTGTATGTTAGTTGTCATTGCATTATAAAGAATGAACCCAAGTAGCTCACCTGTCTTTGAGTGTGAGTTGTTGTAACTTTTTGTACTCGTGTCCATAAATTTGTGCAGGAAATTAGTTGGTATTATGAGTCAGCTTACATTTAAAATTAAGAAATGTATGATGGCTTAGTGTCCATTATCAACACAGTACTAAAATGTGTTCATTTTTTTTCCAGTTCCTCAGAAAGCAGTTCAAGATCATCAAGTGCATCAAGTTCATCTCGCAGTTCTAGCTCAGCCTCCAGCTCACGTTCTAGTACATCTTCCAGCAGCAGTGGAAGTTCCAGCTCAAGCTCAGAAGCTCGTCCTAAAGTGAAAGCCAGGTTTGTGATTATGCAGTTTATCACATAGAGTTTGGAGGTATTGCATCCAGAGTGCCAGTTTTTTTGCTTCCTAATGGTAATCTGAGGCACATTGAGTGGTTGTTACAAAGGCCTTCCGAGTTCTCTTGTGCCCACTGCCAATGCACTCGGATGTAGAGTTTAATGTGAATATTATAGTTCAAACACTTATGGTGGTTTGTGTGAATTTAGTTATTACTTCTATGGTAATAATAACTTGAGGTGTTGATTTTTAAATTTATTTATTTATTTTTTGAAGTGAGGTGTCCACTTTGCAGCGTGCTTGATAACAGGCATAAAGTGATGGACTACAGTTAAGTTTGAGGCCAGTGAAGGGCACAATACTACTTGTAACTTGGAAACATCAGTTTTGTGTAGCCCATCAGAGTTCTGTTGTAGGAAACCAGTAAAAGCAGACAATGTTCTAGATGTGGAATTGTTAGTTTATAAATGTCATGCATGTTGTGTGGTGTGAAATCGATTCAGGTTAGGTTAATTTAACTACTGCGAGCGAAGCAGGTGATAATAACAACTATTCTGTACGAGCTGCCATAGCTTGCTGATCACTGTTTGGTTGGTACATAAGAGATTGCTATTAATAAAGTGGAGTACAATAACAACTTCAGTTCTATAGTAGGTGTCTCACATTGCAGATGGTCATTTTTTTCGAATGCACTAAACAGCTTGAGACAGTGATTATGTTGGGACACGTGAGCTAACTTACTGTTCATCACTGCAAAACTCATTTGATTTAATTTAGTCATTCAACCAAGGATCATCTCACAATAATATAAATTTTGTTATTGTAATACTACGAAAATAAATAGCTTAACATGTAGATACTCACAGAATATGTAAGTATGCTTTTATGAGGATGGGATGGGGTTTAGCCATGGCCACAATCAGGGAACTATCCCGGCATTTACCTGAAATTACTTAGGAAAACTTAAATCAGCTTGACAACTGTATTCATGGTGCATCCCTATTGTAGGCTAAAGTGCATGGCTCTTGTGTTGCATGCTGAAGTTGACAACTTGTTGACTTGGTTGTACCAGTTGGGTGATAGTATAAAGTAGCCAATGTGACTAGCTTTAGTATAAGGCAGCCAGTGAGACTAGCTTAATCTAATGATTTTTTCAGCAGAAGATACAAAGTTATTACATTTGTTGTTGATATTGTGGGCATCAGAATAACTTCACTGCTCTTGTAAGCATGTATTTTAAGATTGACTACTGATTTTCATATTTGTTTGGTAATGGAAAAAAAAAGTCGATGTGCTGACAGACTGATCTGTAGCAAAGCCTGAGACTTAGATTATGTTGGAATGTTATGGTTTGATTGTGATTTGATGAAGCCAATGAACTTGAATTGAAGAAAACAAGATATACTGGCAGACTGACCTCTAGCATACCCTGGGTAAGGTTGGATGTGACAGTTTGCTTTGGAGTTGGCAAAGCCAACAAATATCATTGTGAAAATGCAACTACCATAATATAAATAAAATATAAAGAAACTTCCACATGGGAAAAATATTTTAAAAACAAAGATTCCAAGACTTACCTAGCGGGAAGGCGCTGGTAGATAGGCACAATAAATAAAACACACAAACACACACACAGAATTTCTAGCTTTTGCAACCGACGGTTGCTTCTTCAGGAAAGAGGGAAGGAGAGGGAAAGACAAAAGGATGTGGGTTTTAAGGGAGAGGGTAAGGAGTCATTCCAATCCCGGGAGCGGAAAGACTTCCCTTAGGGGGAAAAAAGGACAGGTGTACACACACACACACACACACACACACACACACACACACACACACACATCCATCCGCACATACACTGTGTCTGTGCGGATGGATGTGTGTGTGTGTGTGTGTGTGTGTGTGTGTGTGTGTGTGTACACCTGTCCTTTTTTCCCCCTAAGGGAAGTCTTACCACTCCCGGGATTGGAATGACTCCTTACCCTCTCCCTTAAAACCCAATCCTTTTGTCTTTCCCTCTCCTTCCCTCTTTCCTGAAGAAGCAACAGTCGGTTGCGAAAGCTAGAAATTCTGTGTGTGTGTTTGTGTGTTTTATTTATTGTGCCTATCTACCGGCGCTTTCCCACTTGGTAAGTCTTGGAATCTTTGTTTTTAATATACAACTACCATAATAGATTGATATGTGTTGTAGCCAAAGATATACGGGGTGTACATAAAGTCCAGGAACACTTTTAATAATTATTTATTGCACAAGAACTAAACATTGTACAGATGTCATACATATTGTATTTTGAAGAAAAACTCCTAAAGTTTATTTTTTACAAACATTCAATATGCAAACCATGAGTGACCTGGTAGACATCAAAATGGTAATCGAATTCTTGCTGTACCCATCCCAGCGTGGCATCATCGACTGTTGCAGTCACTTCCGTATTCTCTCCCACAGCTGTGCTGCATCACATGGTAGAGGTGGTAATACACCGGATCATTAATGGGTCCCCGCAGAAAAAATGTCACACGGAGTGAGATCTGGTGATCAGGGAAGCCATTTCATGAAACATCTGTCCCCTTGTGTAGCATGGCTAATTCATTGATGCGGCAACTCATTTTCAGGTACCCATGAAATTCACAATGAAAATGGGGTGGAGCCCCATCATGCTGAAAGATGACCAGAGAGTCCCATTGCGTTTGAGGCTTCAGCCATTGCTGCAACATGTCCAACTAGAAATATCGAGTGACAGTGCTCTCGGCGAAGAAGAATGGCCCATACAGTTTTCGACATGATGAGGCACAAAAACATTTACCATTGGGGAATCACACTCTAATTCAGTGCATTCGTGTGAATGCTTTGTAACCCAGATTCAACAATTATGCCTGTTCTCTTTCCCGTTAGTGTGAAAAGTGCTTTTGGCGCTAAAAAGTAAGCAATCAACAATGCCATACCCATCCTCATTCAGTTGTTGCAACTGCGAACAAAACTGAAAATACCTGTCTCTGTTGTCGTCATTGAACTTATGCACTAGCTCCAATTTGAATGGTTTCATAGACAGCTTCTGTCACAGGACTTTCCACACTGTCATTGGAGCCAGTTCGAGTTAAAGGGATGCATGATGCACTGATATCTTTGGACTCCTTATGAATGTGTCTTGTACGCAATCCATATTCACTTCACTCGCACTGGGATGTCTGCTTCTCTTTTCCAGGCACTAGCAACCTAACGTTACAAATTTGTTGTTCCAGTGGTAAACGGCCTTCCTAGTTAGTGGCTTCTTACCATACTTGGTTCTAAACATCTCCTGAACAGCTGTAGCATACTTGTTTTCGCGAACTTCAACACACAGAAAGCTCGCTCCGCACTTGAACTCACCATGTTTGCGACTAGCGCTGACTATCAGCAAATTACCAAACTCTTAAAAATGACATATGTATGATATCTGTACAATGTTTAGTTCTTGCGTAATAAATAATTGAAAGTGTTCCCGGACTTTATGTACACCATGTATATGTGCCATTGCAGTATCTTCTTGTATGTCTTTATTTCTGACTTTGTCAAAAATTGTGACAGTGTGATTAAATTTTAACCTAAGCGAACAAAATATTGGCTAACTTTGTCTGCAAATTGTAGAAAATTTTTAAAGAGCGTTCTAATTCAGTACCAACAAACAACTCAGTTTGACGTATTCAATTCCCATCGTTCATCACATTAGTTTAAAAAAACTTCAGCATGCAGCGCAGGAGCTGCTGATATTGAAAGCGCACTTTTATTTTACTGTACAATTTGATTTACACACAGTTTGCACCAAATTGACTGACTGAAATCAGCTTCAGCACATTACCTTGCATTTTCTTTACATCATGTTGTGAGAACTTCCAATTTTTCCCCCCAAAACATGTATGTAACAGCACTGGTATTATACATTTCGGTAAACTGCTGTTTTCTTGTAATCATCATGATGTGACTTATGTAGTTCCTTGTCAGTAGGTCGTAAATTACAATATGTGAAGGCCTGACACCTATTTTGGTGAATTATTCATGGTTTGCAGCCACTAAAGTTAAGATACATTGTAAATTGCCTGCACCTCAGGCTCTATATTTATGATATCTTGTTAAGATGAGGAACTTATAAACTAGATCGTGAAATAATACCGTCTGTCACATTTAACTTTATCTTGTGCATGTTTTACAAGAAATGTACTTCTAGGTATACATAACTGCTGTGAGATACATTACAAATATTTTATACTCAGTATTAACACTGTGTGATTACAATATGTTTCTGAAATTATATCTGTTTCCTGCCAGCATCAGTAGTTCACTTGGGAAGTGGTGAAAGATTTCTTTGTTTCTGTGACAGTGGGATAAAGTTGTGATTAGGAAAACCATTGTCAATTATTACAAAAATGGATGGTATTGTTTTGCAGCTATGGTTATCGTTGGACTAAATCACCTCTGATTAATCACTGATATCAGTCACAACCATAAAATATATATGAATTTGTTTCCAAATGTCACTGTGTAACTGAAAATGTCATGTATATATAGGAATGCTGTTGAACTGAACATTATTATTTTAAAGACATTGGAACAAAAAGGTGTTTCCTTGTAATACACAAGGCCAGTGAAAAAGTGCAAATACTATAAGTCTAGCTGTGCAAATCATTTCCATTCACTTTTGAATATACAATGATGGGCCGTACAATCTTCATACACCCATTGGAGAAGACTTTGAAATACAAGTCACTATTTTTGCCACTGTCTCAACCATCCAGAAAGCAGAAAGAATCGAACGATCATAGACATTGTTGGTGTTGATGTGCAGCCTATTTCACTTCTGGGTTTCATTTGTTTCCATGGTGGTGTCTTCCTCATGGAAAATAACTCAATTCATTGTATTTGCTGGGTATACTGGAGGGGTATTAGAGTAAGTGACAGGACTTAAAATCCTTATCTATCTACAATATATTTCTCCCTCATGATACTGTTTACCCAGATTTATTACTGGATTGCTTGTAGTGAGAAACCACCTACGCTTTTTTCGTCACTGCCCATACGTTGACACACTCTGCTGTTGAAATAGAAGCACTTTCCCACAAATTGCTACTTTTTATACAGTAGAGGGAGCATGCATAGTAGATGGGGCCTTGAAATTATTAGACATCACTGAAATTCAGTGGATAGTTGGGTCTGTTCTTGAAATTTTCTGTGCACCATACTGACTGGGGCAGGGGAAACATTATTTCTGCTAAACCTTTCAGTAGTTTGTGGGCAGGAAACACTTCTGTTTCAGTCTTCCAAAATAAAACATTCTACCCGTTGTTGATCAACAGCCTACATAATTAAATATTTTAATTTAGTCTCACACATTGGTAAGGAAAATTATTGATCAAACATTTATCGTTGTTGGCTACTGCTTACCCTTGTCAGTCGTGGAATGATTATATGCTCCAGTGAGTTTGTACTACCATTACTGGCTGCAGTTTGTAATCAATAACCCCATAAAACAACTGCCACACACATTGCTGAATGCTAATTAGTACCTGTAGGATCTTGGCTCCACATTTAATTAACTGATAAAAAGCCCTGGAGTTATCTTACAGTGTGTCAGACGTACCTCTGAAGTCATCAGGATGCTGGATCAGTGCCAGAAATTGTTACTATCACAGTAGGTCAATCCTTTCCATGTCAGTATTTATGTATCTGGTAAGTCTTGCCCGATCTGGGGACTTACCATCCAGTAAGCCTCCCATGGCGTGGGGTTCTGTGCGCCTTTTCTGAACTCTACCCCTTTCCCTAAACCTCACCAGTCCTTCCCCTTCACCTCTCTTCTTTCCTCTTCACCCCTTCTGCCAGAAGGAGCCACTGGCTGTAAAAGTTAGGAATTTGTAATATCTTTTATATATGTGTGGTCTCCTGCTGCCACTTGGCCAGAAGTTTTTTTTTTTTTAATCTGTCAAATTACATTATATCTTCAAAAATTGATTGTTTTCATTAAAACATTAGGTAGGTAGTTTTTGAGTTATTTGATGCTTGAGGAAGGGAATCTACTTTCAGGCCACAGCCAGAGAGACGCACTCGCAGCCATAGTGCAGAACAAAAGAAAGTGAAAGAGAAAGAAAAAGAGAAAGAGAAAAAAGAAGAAGAAAGGAAAAAGAAGCCAGAGAAACCGCGACCCAAAGCTCGATCAAGGTAATTTATGAATTGTTACTTGTCATTGTGAAGTTGTTCAAGGTATGTACAGTAGGGACCATTCTGTAAGATCTTGTCCCTCTTTGGGTTCATACCCCGGTTTGCCTTCTAGATTTAGCTGCACTGTGCTTTCCTTAAATGTGAATGGTGCCACATTCAGTTTCCTAATTCATCCACTTCCAATTCAGGTGTATACCCTGTCTGTTGACCAAATCAGTGATCATATGTTAAACTCTAGATATCCTTCCTTCTTTCCTTCTGTGCTTTAGTTCTAACTCATTTCTAGAGTCTGGCCATAAAATTTGGAACAGAAATCTTTCAGGAAGACAGTAGCATCATACAGTAAGAGAATGTCGTGTTTTTAGACACTTTTTAATAACCTCCTAGCCACATATTAACACTGGACCTAATTTTACACCATTACTTGCTCACATAAAGTGAACACAGACACAAATACCTGTACTTTTCCATGTACTCACATCTAAGATGTCTCTTTTGTACCTATCACTTTTCAGTCGATTGTACTAACATAATTATGAGAAAAGAAATTTTCTTTGTGTTACGTGTATCAATGTGTCTGTGTATGTGCGGATGGATGTGTGTGTGCGAGTGTACACCTGTCCTTTTTTTTCCCCCTAAGGTAAGTCTTTCTGCTCCCGGGATTGCAATGACTCCTTACCCTCTCCCTTAAAACCCACATCCTTTCGTCTTTCCCTCTTTCCTGGAGAAGCAACCGTCGGTTGTGAAAGCTAGAAATTCTGTGTGTGTGTTTTGTTTATTGTGCCTGTCTACCGGCGCTTCTCCCGCTTGGTAAGTCTTGGAATCTTTGTTTTTAATATAAGTATTCATTTATATGCTTAACAACTTAGTGTCAGCCAGAATATATATACTATTTATTTCAGTGCTGTATTTAATGTAAAAGCATTTTAGACATTAATATTGCTGCCAAAAAACTGGGATTAATTTCCATTACATCTAAGCTGCGCAAACATGAGGAAATGGAAATCACAACCGGAACTTCTTGTGTTTTCATTACTTAGAATAGCAATTATGATTCCATGTTGCATTTCCTTGTTAATGTAATTTTACATTCACTGGACAGAATATGAACATCACCCTGATATTAGAAGCTTTCCTTTTGATATCCAGAACAACCTGATTGATGCATCTGGATTATGAATGGTGGTCAGTGATGCCTAACGCCATTCCTTACAAATAAACTCGTCTATTTCAGTGGGAAGTACTGGAGAAGACTAATGGATAATTAACTTTTGCTCCCCCCCCCCCCCCCCCCCCCCCGGCCTCAATACAAGCCACTGAGGCTTCATTCATAGTGCCACTGACATCAAGGAATTCCACAGACTACTGACATCAGATATGTCAGTAGGCCAGTCCAGTGCAGACTCAGTGCAGCCGCTCTCACCATTCAAAAGTACAGACCTTGAATGACAGTCACTGAAATTCAGATCAGTTTACTTTCTTTGGTAAAAGTGGCTGACATTCCCACATGCAAAACATATATTGTGAGAAGTTTTTAAGTTCAGTAGAAAGTAAGAGTAAGTGGCACCTTGAGGATGTGGGAGAGAACAGCATGGATATGTCTCGGAATCTCTGGTCCAAATTTACTATTTGACTGCACAACTTACAAATTTAATAACACTTAATTGAACATTATGGCACTTAAAATTACATTATGTATGTTCTGTGGCTGTCTAGCCATTTCAGCCTCCTGTATATGTTTCATTTGCAACATATCATCTTGTGGGGTTTCAAATAAAAAAATGTGGCCCTCAACTACGTACCCGCAGACTCAGAGTTGAAATATTAAAAGATTTGACTGGTTTCATTTTCTAGGGGCTGGGATACTTAGTTGCCACATTACATGCCAAATACTGCATGAGTCTACAGTATACTTTATGAATACACACATGAATCGAATGGTTGAAGGTTCCTATCACTCGACAATTGCAAATTTTGAATGTAACATAGAAATTTATAAATGAAAGATTGCAATTAAATAAAATCTGCAGGTACTATTTTAACGACTTTAAATGATGAGTACGATAGCAGAAATACCTTTAAGAATGCCATTTATTACTGCAAAACACTTATTGGTGTCGGTGGTCCAGCAATTAGATAAAATATAAGCTTAATAACAGTGAAACAATAGATTCCTACTTCACGTAATTAGTTATGGGCAACAACATAGCTCGTGAGATATTCACTTCGAAATGCATACTGCAAAAGACAGAAACCTCACAAGTCAGCACTACAAAATAATTTTATCTCCCATAACCAAGCGCAAACTGCTCAACACTCTCCAGGTATTTCCCGTGACCATCTGTCGCGCCTTACTGTCCAGCACTTCCGCGTGTTCTGTGTGACCCGATGCTACTCTCCCACTTCCATACAGTCTCTACAGTCTCTCCATTGACTTCGGTATTCGCCTACTGTAGTAATGAGTGCTGTGATTGGCCAGAGTGCTCCCGCCATGTCTCCAAGACAATGCACACTCACAAACATATTGAAACACATACAAAATACTGGATTTACTACCCCTCTTGCTCCGGCTAATGCTCGGCACCACGCGGTTGCTGACGAGCCCTGGCTTGCCGAGGGGCCCGTGCGGCCTCACCAACTCCAAACTTAGAATATTTTCAGGGTGCCACAACTCGCCTGTTATCTCACAATCTGCAACATAAGCAAAATCTGTATCTGTAATTTTGGGTCTAGATTATAATCTCAAAAGTGAAAAAAGTTGTGCATGTTAATTTTTCTGCTTAAAGTTACTGTAGTGAATCTTTTTTGAGTTGCGGTAGGTAGGCGTTAGCTTTCTGCAAATCGTTATTACTGCTTACTGGCATTTTTATGCTGGTGGGGTGGTGATTCTGTTTTATGAGGTGGTACACAAATGTGCTGTATTTGCTTCTCCTTTTCACTGCTTTAGGTGTTTGGAGAATATAGTTCTACAATTTATATTTATCTTTTGGATACATGCTTGATGGCAGTTATAGAAGGTTAATTGAGATATTTCTGTTTTGCTGAATTTATTCAAAATTGTACAGAGTGTTTGTAATATTTCCAGTGTGACCACGAATCATCTCAAGTGATAGAATGTTTCTCTCTTCATCTCATATGTTCATAAAACTCATCTGGTTATCCCCATAACTGAGGAAAGAGTTGAACAGTACTTGCTATGTCAGAACACATTCTAATCTGAAACTTCCTGGCAGATTAAAACTGTGTGCCAGACCGAGAGTTGAACTCTGGACCTTTGCCTTTTGCAGGCAAGTGCTCTACCATCTGAACTACCCAAGCACGACTCACGCCTTGTCCTCACAGCTTTACTTCTGCCAGTACCTCGTCTCCTACTTTCCAAACCTTGCAGAACTAGCACTCCTGAAAGAAAGGATATTGCAGAGAATGGCTTAGCCACAGCCTGGGGGGTGTTTCCAGAATGGAAACATTCTAATCTATTTGTTATAATAGATTCTAATCTCCTTGATCATGCCAAAAATTGACCAAGGAGATCAGTGGCTCTGTGAGTAAGCTGTCAGCCAATGTTATTGAGTGTCTGGCAACCATTACTGGAGTCATTGTGACTGCAACCTAATGGTCAGTAATCTTCAAATTTGGTGACTGTGCAAGTCAGAAAAATTATAGTATTTCATTCTAATGACCAACAAACTGATTTTGGGTAATTTAAGTCATGTGAATTAGGGAACTATCGTATAGTGAAATACATGTGCCATGTAATGAATGTAGTATCCTTAAATGGTTTCATTGTCTACCAGTTGCCCATCCTGTTAGTATGATCGCAGGGGCCATTACTATTCTTCACTCTCGGAAAAATGCCGTCTAGATTTCATACTTCCCAAAGTGTTCTCCATATGTGCTGTCTGCACAACTGAAGTCTTTTGTTTCCATTTGCACTGGCGCTAGCAGTTCTGACATTAATTTTGTATTTATACAGCTCATATGTTTCATAGGCATTGTGTCCCCCAGATGTCTGTTTAGATCAGCATCACTTTCATTCCAGCATGCTTCTATTCACAAGGAAAGTACACCAGCTGAAAGGGTAAAACCCAGATAGCAGTAATTTTAAAATATGTTAATGTGTTTGTTTCCACCCATTAAGGCAATGTATGTGTAAAAATCTGCATTTTCATGCAGTCTGTTTTTGAGGCTGATGAATCTACAGAGTCCAGAAGGACAAGTTTCTTTAGAAAGAATGCTGTGTAACATATGGCTATGACCAGCAGATCCACAAGAGTTAAAAATGAGGCATTATTTGCCAAAAAGCTAAACATATGGTTGAAACTATATATGCTAACACATGTGCTACTTACAGAGTCAGATTTACCAAATTAGGAATTCCTGTGTTGCAATATGTTCTTCCCTTATTCATCATTGAAGTGCACATGTGAACACACTGGAATGGAACAGTGTGCACACTTGGCAAAGGCAACATAAGGATGTGCTACATCAATTTTGGTGTGTCCCGACTGCAGTGGTCTAGTATGAAAACTATAGTGATCATATTATTTCATGCCATTGCCATAGGCTGCACAGTTCTTTTGTGTTTTATCACGTAATTGATACGTCACATTTGCACTTTGATGACAGGTAAGGGAAGAACCGGTAACACATAGCAATTATTATTTTGGGAAATATTCTTCTGTAAGTACTGCAGGCGTACATGTGTGTTGTTTCAAGCAAGCGTTCAGCCTGTTGCCTAAAAAAAACTTCATTTCGAAATCTTGTGAATCTGCTGATCATAACTGTCTGTTACACAGTATTGTTTCTCCAGTGACTGGCACTTCTGTAGCGTTATAGCTTCATTAACGTGCAAACACTAGCTGTACACAGATGCTGAATTTTACAGGTAAATGACCTTGATGGATCAAACAATGGAAACTCCAGGTTGGAACAATACTCGGAAAAGGATAGATTTCTACTCAGCTTAAAGCCGACATGTTGACGAGCATACAGACACAAAAAGGACTGTTATGCATTTAGCTTTTGGCCAAAGCCTTCATCAGAAAAGGAAGCATACACATACACACAAGTAAGCACTGGTCCAAGCGACCAGAGATGGCAGTTATGTGTGCGTGAGGTGTGCTTGCTTGCGTGGGTGGTTTTTTTTTTTTAAGAAGGCTTTGCCCGGAAGTTAAATGTGTTCATCTCCATATTTTAAATCATTTTTTCTTTCCTGTTTTAATTGATAGGATAGTGGTATTTCCCTTGTCAGGAATAACAGCCTGTGCTTTATTACCAAGTTGTGTCTAAAAGTTTAGTTGTTCTGTGGGATAATGATTTATGGCCTCTGTTTGATACCATCACTCGCACCTCTAGATATCCCTAGTAAATTTGTGATTATAAGTTTCCACTGATTCACGAAGTAGTTATTTACGTGGAAAGTCTGCTGGGTCTGATGTGAGGATGACTCAGCAGAACACATTAATGATTACAGAATACTGGCAGCTAAGAACAATCCCAAGCATGTCACAGCAGGAGAAGAAGATGAAAGACCCTCTTTACGTATTACAGAGAAACCCAAAAACCAGCACCAGAATAGGAGTATCAAGTTTTGCACAAGTCAGTGCTGTTGTATTTGTCGAGTTTAAAACCACAAACGATAATTACTTTCAGCCAGACCTTGACATCGCCTCTTTTTTGGAGAGGTTACATACTATACAGTCTACTTTCATGCATCACAATTATCCGGAGTGATTGGTACACTGTCATGCTCTCCTTATTCATTTACGTCTTGGCAGTCACTGCCAGTTACATAAACCAAAGAATATTACCAAAATCTTATTGATAAAAGCTGAGTATTAAGCTTGAATGATTATCACTAGAAAATTATGATCATGATATTGGTGTTGGATGTGATTATGCATTGAGTTATATTTCAGATAATTGGAAGGAAAGTAACATCCAAGCCACTGAATTTAGCTATTAAAAATAGAAGGTAATATATTGAGTGAAGTTGCAAGACACTTAGGTAAAAAGTTATTTCTTTCTTGGTGCTTAGAGATAGATCTTGTGGCTGTTTCCCTTTGGTGGAAAAACAATATTTTTGAGAAATAATGAACTAATAGTTGGTAAACAACATGGACCAAGAGTTTCCAGAAAAGAGGAAGTAATCAGGGAAGAAATAGTTTAGAGGTTTCTTGTTATGTCACACACAGCTTGATGCAGTTGTTCGATCTTTATGAGCTTAATTCACAGAAAAGAAAACACTTCCTACCCAAATGACCCAACTGTAACAAGTCTACTGTAAAAGTAATTTAAAGAAACACACTGATGAAAAATGTAAAACTTCTGGCCTCGTCTTTGCATAATATGTTGAAAGCATACTTCTTACGCGACCCATTGCATTTGGAAGTTTTATAATATTTGACTCAGCAATGTTTGGTTTTAATATGTCACTTTGTGTTTATTAGTGTATATGTCAATAATAAATACAGACGTCTTTCATTAAACTTTATTGTTAGAAACACAGTAAAAAAGAAGACCATCTTCACTCTGTGTTAAGCACCTTTCTTTGCCTCTTACATTCTGAAAATATTTTCCTAAAAAGGGTGGAAAACATTTGTTTATTTTACGTAATAGATATTCTTATTAGCATGAAAACATTTTAACATAATCCCTGGTATCTAGGAAGCCAATTTCATGTTTATTTTAATTGATTTATTTGGTGAAAAAGTGTCAATATTCTAAACACAAGGTTGTATAAATTTTTAAAGGCTTGTTATATTGATAAATATAATAGTCATCCTCTGTGTTGTCTGACTGTAATTTTTTTGGACCTGATATACCTCCCTTCTTATTTGCTAATTTTTTGTAACAGAAGTATGTATGTATTACTTTGTTTAGCGTAACCAATATGTGGACTCCCTTTGTTTTTTAAGGTATTAATTTTATTCTACTAGAGCACATGTCAAGTTCATCTTAAGTGGCATCATTCATTATCTTAAAGAATCATGACATAACATATTGGATATTTGTGTAGTAATAATGAACAGTGGCAAAGGAGGTATTAATATAATTTTAAACCATTCTGTGAAAAAATTAAGTATACTAAATAAAGAACGCAAGCTGAGCGTATTACTGCAGTTATACAATAGTACATTTTTGCAGATGCTAATAAACAGTAAAACAAACAATATTAGTTTAGAGTGTACTGTAAGTTGTATAAGAAGACAGCATTTTTTCCCTTTTTTTCAGGACTCCTACTCCAAGACGGAAGCGCAAGGAACATTCGCCTACACCACGTCCCACAAAAATTCACATTGGTCGTTTGACTCGTAATGTGACTCGTGATCACATAGTAGAAATTTTTTCAACATATGGAAATGTAAAAAGTGTTGAATTTCCTGTAGACAGGCTGCACCCAAATACAGGGAGAGGCTTTGCATACATTGAGTTTGAAACTCCAAATGAAGCTGAAAATGCAATGAAACATATGGATGGAGGTAATAATCTAATTTAGTTTCAGAAATTGTTTTACATTAATAGCCATACTCGTGAGGAGCTGAAAGATGATCATGCGAAATTCCTGTGATGCCATAGGTTGAATTCCCATACACAAATTTTCTCTTTAGTTTTCCCTATAAAATAATCATACTTGTGATCCTAAAACTGATGCATTGGAGAATACTGCAATACACTATGAGAGACAGATCAGCAGGGAATTGCTAGCAACAGACAACATGTGAATGAAATTTGTAGGAAGTTTACTGAAATAAATGCAAAACTGTCAAAAGTACTAAATTTTTTAAGTTAGTGTAGGTAAATGTGAAGTACAATACTTCTCTATAAATAAAAGTTAATGCTTGTGGTTACAGTAATAAGATGTAACGAAGCTATAGTTTTAGAAGACTCTACCCTGTTGTTTTTTAAGTTGCAGTTAGGTGAACATATGTCTGTTTAAGCTTATAGTAATAAGTAGATTCATTAATATTATTTTTCCCTAGAAAACCAGTCAAAAAGATAATAATGTTAAATCTCCACACAAAATTGACTTGATGTTCATTTATAAATTACACACCTTTTATGTGAAAGATGTTATCAGTGGATTTTTCTGTGTAATATTCCATGTTTTGATGTATGACAGCTGTAGATTTGAAACAGTTCATGCCCTTATTTTTTACATAAATAAAATGTTACTTAGTTATTTTTCCCTGTGATAACAATTTCTATGCTCTCTTTTGTGTGGCCATAGGTTAAGATATGCACTTCCAATTTACATAAAAAAAATTTGTTACATAATTGTGTCAAAATTTTTGTTCTTTTTTTTATTTTCCACACTTTTTTCGTGTACTGTGTGACACGATGATTCAGCGTATACAATATAACAGGCTGTATACGACCTGAGGAGATCCGGGAAAAATCTGGGAATTTTTTCATCAGGGAGAAAACCTGGAAAACCCCAGAATTTTTTAGAATTCCAGTAATTTTTGATTGTTTATTTTTCAGTTAAATTTTTGTTATTTTGACTGGCAAGAACCGATACTCTAACAAAGGATGTTACTGTATCACACTGCTGCAGAATAATACTGCAGCAATAAAATGTGAACAACAGAAAAAAATGAAAATAAAACTTAAATTACAAAGAAAATGTGCCATATAAAACAACAAAACATAGTGCTCATACAAGTGTCTGCCAACAGCAAAATGTGTCAAGAGCTTTAGCAGGACTATGCAATGCTTAATAACAACAAATTGTCTGCGATGACCGTGACGTCACAACTTTTTACATTAGCTTCTTTTGAGCAGTTGGGAGAGCTCATGAGCAGTTGAGTCGCATATTAGTAGTATGTTCTCCCACTTCTGGCTACGGAAATGCGGCTATTGCCTGTGTAAGCAGCAGCAGCAAGCAGCCAGATGCTACCTGGAAAAATTTTACTGGCACCCCCAAGGTGCCAGATTCATACGTGCACAGCAGGCCGAGATCAGGGGGAGGGGAGGGGGGCAAATTGGGGTAACTGAAGTGGGCGGCAATCCCAGTGGGAGAGGGGAGGGGGCACCAAATTCATATTCTTGAGGGGGGGGGGAACCTCGTTTCACAAATCACCTAGCATTCAGTGCGTGTTGGTCTATCGATTTTTCATAGATTTTGAAGCTCATTCCTGTTGGTTTTTGAACACATTCTAAGTTGATTTCTGGATGAACCATAAGTTGATTTCTGGATGAACCATAAGTTGATTTTTGAATGCGTGCATTAGTGTACATGATGTCTCTGCCAAGGGAGTCCTCGTCACATCTAGAAATAAACTTTCCTGCAGACAAAAGGGGACGGGGCTGTATATGCTGGGCGGAATAAAGCCGAAGGCATGACTGGCAGTCACTGTTTGTTTATGTGGCTGACTGGGTTTGCGAATGATCAGCATTGTTATGATTACTAATGAAATTCATAGATTGAGTCTACCAGAGTGGAAATAAACGACTAACAGGAATAACAGATAAGAAAGAAAATGAAACTTTTACAGAAATTTTTTGGCCAAATCACTACACCGATAATGACCAGTTGTACAGACCCCAGCTAGCAGCCGCTTAAGTTCTATTCTGGGAGTAGTGCAGAAAACGCGTTGTACGGACATGTAATAACGCCTAACTGGAGAGTAATCGCAGGATAACTAAACAGGTGATTCCGGGAGGGTTAGTGAAGTTAACTAGAGAATGAGTTTTGCCAGTGGCAGGAATAGTTACAGAATTAGTGATGACAAGATTGTTTGTTAGAACGAAGAAGGAGAAGAAATGGGGACATCACACAAATTATGGAAGAATATGATGATTCCAAATTTATGCAAAAATTTCATACTATGGCTTTTTGATCTCATGCTTGAGAAACTGGAGTGTATGAATGAAATTTAAAACTATTTCTTAACATCATAGCTTTTTGCATGTAGTATGCCAAATAGGCATTTGATATTGGTACTTCGTGAATTTATTCTGTCATGTTACAAAAATGACAATTATTGCCAAAACAGTCTCACTTATTTGGTGTGTCTTACAATTGCTACTGTATTTGAAAGCCCTATTTTGTTTTATGTAGCAGACAGTGACAAAATAGACGTAATCAGATCGAGAAACCACACCAGTCTTGGGTACTATTTGTATTAACTGCTTTTTAAGTATTAGACGCCGACGTTTTGATTTTTTATGTAGCAAAGTCGAAGAGTCAGCTCTTTCACTTGAAACCTGCATTGACGGCATTGTTCATGAACACTGACATGATGCAGTTGAATATACAGCAAAAACAGTTGACACAGTTTCCAAAATTATCAGTAAAGAGCTCAAGAACAGCAAAATGAATGCAATGTGAGCCCCAAAAGAGTTAACACAACAACACAAGGAAACTAGACTCAAAGTGCGTACAGATTCAAAAGAGAAGGTGACCCTTTTCGAAACAAGATTTTAAAACATGTTTTGAAGCTTCGATTCATCATTTTGAGAGGCGAAAAGATAAAACGTGGAATGGAAGTACACCGGCTCACGTATCTGAAAGAAATTCGGGATACAAATATCTGTGGGAAAAGTCATGTTGACCATCATTTGGAATGCCCGAGTTGCGATTTTTGTGATTATTTGGAAGATCAGCTTATAATAAACAATGCTAATGTTAATACAAATGAACAAAGCGAAAGTAGCAGTGAGGAAAAAATGTCACAGATCTCAAAGAAAAGATATAATGTTGCTACACTTCACTGTCCACTTTCGCACCGCCTGACTGACCCAATAAACCATTGAAGAAATGGGGGAGATACAACCTCATCCTGTCTGCAGTCCAGATTTGTCTCCCTTGAATTTTCATTTGTTTGGTCCACTCAGAGAATATAGAAAAAGTTCAGTAACAATGATGAGGTCAAAGAATAAAAAGCTCATTACTCATTGGACAAGTTTACTTTGGTGGGGATTATGTTGAGAAGTAGTAAAAGTCTCATTTTGTAAAAATAAGAATTTTTTTCTAGATCAGTTTGTCTCTTTAATTACTGATGTCCCTTGTACTTTCTGTCATGACATATTTTACTATTGTGTAGTAGTATTACTCTGGTTCTCTGGGATAGTTTCTTCTTCTTCTTCTTCTCCTTTCTCTCTTTTGAAAATGCCAAGGAGCTACTGGGACCCTGTTTTCTTGCAGGCCAAATCGACGGACAGGAAATCACTGCTGCCCCTGTGCTTCAGCCGAAGCCCAGACCTCCACCACCAAGGCGTAGCCCACCTCCTCCCATCAGGAGACCTGCACCTCGCTGGAGATCACCTCCAAGGTATTGGACAGATGCAAAAATTACATCTTTCAAAAAAAAATTCTGCTAGAAAACAGAAATTGTAAGGTAAAGGTAGTATTATTTCACTCTACTATATATAACTTGTTGCTGGCTATGACTGGGGTGAAAGCTGTTTCTAAAACTTTTAGTGCAGAAAACCTTTTATTATTTTAGTTTTTCAAGGTAGATTTGTTTCACAGTGTTCTTTCATCATTGAATTGAATATTTGTAATGTGGAATGAGGAGATTTACCTTCCAGTGGCAATGCTTTTGGTGTTGCGCCAATTATTTATTAAAGTTGATAACAGTTGTTCTTGTTGATCCAAGACTTAAACCTTGACCCTTGTCTTACTTGAATGCTGTTGACAAATTAACTCACACCTTCTTGCTGTCCTCTGAGTGCTAATTCTGAATACAGTCATGCCACCACTCGGGTATTTGTGTGGTTTGCTTTTAAAGAGTTCAAGTAAGTGTACATTGGTTTTTCTGCCTCGTATCTCGGTAGCTTTTCACAGTTCTGATTGTTAAGTATTGTTTATGTACTTTGTCTGTAGTGATCTCATTTTACTGCATTTGACTTTTCTTTTCTTCTTCATTGGCATCAAACTATTTGTTCCATCATCTGTTCTACTGAATAAGAGATTGTAGAGGTACTCACCAAGAGTGACAGTAATGATGTATTGTTTGATGTCAGCTTAATAGATGGCTCCTCCACAGATTCTGAAAGAAACAGTTTTAAGTTGTCTGTGTCAGCAGATGTAACACTACAGTCTTGTTTCAACAAGAGATGTAATTGGCAATTCATCTGTACCCAAAGAACATGAAGTGATTGTGAAAAGCAAATTTGATTAGAAAGAAAATGATTTTCATGTCCTTAATCATGCATTTGTTGATTCCCTTTAGGGACACAACTGTCAGCTATGGAATCATACAGGCATGTTATTTTTGGCATAATGTACTGTGCTGCCAAATACGCAGACTTAAGGTTTGAAGCCCTGTAATGTCTTATTTCATTTGTGTAGTACACAAAAGTTAAAATACAGCATACATTGCATCAGATAAACAGAAATATTGTAATAAATTATCATATATTTATAGTATTGAACTATTTATAGATTAATACATAATATTTGTACTCCTTTATTTTCATTGACTAGAAGATTTTAATGTTCAGCTACAAACAAAATAGAAAGTTTTTGTACAGTTTCATAAATGGTTTAGGCCCTTACACATATTGCCCGTTGTGACTGTTTTTGGGTGAATTACTGTGGTAGAAAACACCCAGGTAAGGATGAACTTTTCAGAATACCCAATTACTTTAAAATTACTAGCTGACTGGCAGAGAACTGTCCTCATTTGTGATGAACAAGAAGTAATTGGAAATATTAGAAATGTATTGCCAAAATTCCAAATAGGGCATGCACTTTTTCATAGATGTATTGTTTACAAAGTATATTTATTATAGACAGGCAGTCTACCTTCCTCCAGTGATTGAACATTCATTTAACCTGGAGAAAATACTGCTCACAAAACTACGAAATAAGTCTCGAGGCACAGTATAAATGACGTTAAAAAGTAACAATATTATAGAAAAGAAAAGTTGCTACTCACCATATAGTGGAGATGCTGAGTTGCAGATAGGCACAACAAAAAGACAGTACTGTTACAAATAAAGCTTTTGGCCCTGAAGGCCCTAGCCAAAAATAGACAAAACACACACACACACACACACACACACACACACACACACTCACATACACACCAGCCATGTCTTATACCAGCTCTGCTGCAATCATTATCTAACTTTTTATGTAGGTATGACTAATAGCTAACTGTCCACGAGAATGAATGGCCACCACCTTCATGCAGCTGAACACAATGTACTTTCTGATTCCAATGGCTGCTTCACAACCTGGGCCATCTGGTTCCTCTCGTCCACCACCATCTTTTCTGATCTGCACAGATTGGAAATGTCCTTACAATGCATTCTCCATTCCCAAAATCACATGGCCTCAACCTGCGACAATCTATTGTCCCCATACTCTCCATCCAACAGTATCTACCGCCGTCTGCCTTATCACCTCCACACAGTTCACATCCCCTCACCATAAATTGTGCTATGCTCTGTGCCTGCACACTCATCTGACAGCCTTGTCCAGTTACAATCTAATTCCTGCATGCTCCCCCACCCATATGATGCTGCCCCTCCCCTTTCCTGCCCCTGTCCAGATTGCTGCTTGTGATCTATGCGACACCATTGCATTCTGGCCAGAGCAGCCTGCGATAGTGGTCATGTGTTCATTTCTTTTCTTCTCTTTTCTGAAGAAGGCTTTGGCCAAAAGCTCAATGTGAAACAGTGTTTTCATTATGCCTGTCTGCAGATCAACGTGTCAATTTTATGGTCAGTAACAATCTAGTTTTCATAATATTGTTGATATTCAAACTTGGACTTCCCATGTTTCATTAACCCTTTAACTGCTCTGGACCTGTTAACGTGCACACCTTTGTACTTGTCCCTGTGTGCTCTGAACGTATTTACACACGTTCAGAGCACACAGGGACAGGTACAAAGGCACGCACGTTAACACGTCCAGAGCAGTTAAAGGGTTACAGTACTGATGTATATTGAAAGTGACACATAACTTTCAAATTGGCTTACCAAAATTACTTCAGACAGTAGTGAAGGAAAAACTATCTTTAAACACTGTGGATTTGTAACAACAGTTAATTTGCATGGAAGCCAGAGAGTCAGAAACTAATTTTTAAACCTACTATAATGTTCATATCGGAGATGGGAAACCATAGAGCAGTGGTTCTAAAACTTTTTGAGCTTTGGCCGCAAATGATTGTGGGCACGCTGTATACACATTTCTAAGAAATATTTTACAGAAGTCCATATAGGAAATAAATAGTGTGATAAAATAACAATTAAGTTATTTTATTTTGAATTTTGCATCCAGACTACAGAAGATGCAACTTATATTAATAAAAAACATACATTATCACAATATGAACAAATAATTTTTGTATAAGAAATGTGAGAGATTCATGAAGCACGATTGTCATCCAAATGCAACAGCCGAGCACTGTTTTGCCTCCTATCCTGCAAAGACGAAAAGACAAGAGAGACTATTAAGTGAAACATATTGAAATGAAATAATGCAGTAAAACTAATGATTAATTCAAATTATAGAGAAAAGTAATGACTTATGTGTGTAAAAGCAACAGTCTGTGTTCTGAGTCCATATCGATACAAAGTTTCTGGAATAAATGGATTTTGACAGGTCTTGTTTTGATAAAATTTACCATCCGAACAACTTACTCTAAGACTTCTCTCAATTTTTCTCCTGTTGATTTTGCTGTAAGGCCTCCCTGTGAAGAAAGCAGTGAGTTACAATAAAATATTCATTTTGTTTTTCTACAATAACACAGCCTACCATTGAAGGGGTGCCATCTGTATAAGTGCCTACACATGATTTCCATGTTAACTGCCTCTTATTGAGATAATCATTTAAAATGTTGAAAACAGCCTCGCCTTTAGTAGACACACTTAATTCTGTGCAAAAAAGAAGCTGATTTACTATTTGATCTTGAATAATGAAACAGACAAATGCTAAGAGTTGCAAATTGTTGGTAATGTCTGTTTATTCGTCAAGTTGCAATGCAAAGTTTGAGTGCTTGAGTTTATTACTGAATACATTTTTCTCAATGTCAGTAGACATTTCTATAATAAGCCTGTGAAGTGTATCATGTGACAAAAGAATCTTGCCTATTTTCATAGCTGATCCATTTCCTAGCATCGTCATGACCTTTTTTTGCACGCAGGCAAAATAAAGGACTCTCCTATAGTATGAGCTTACATACTCTTTGCTATTAGTTCAGATACTTGGTAGGAAGTGATCAGAGCTTTATCAGAAACAGACATTATACTTTTAAAAGAATTTGCTGCCGTTGTTTGATGTTCAGACAATCTCTTGAAATAACTTACAGATTTATCTTAAATGCATTGTTTTAAAATGTTTGCTCAGTTTACTAGGAAGCAGGAATTCAGTTGCAATTTTATACCCACATACTAAGTGTAGTGGGAAAGGATAATCTTCACTGTCAGTCCAAGTGAAACCATAGCTTAAGTATTTATGAGTAGGCCGCCATTTTGCTTTTTTACTTGCACTTAGTGTTTGTTCACTTCCAGAATTGGATTCTTCAACACCATGAAGGTTTTTGAGAAAGCTGTCCATTTTATTCAATTGTATTTTGCATATAAGATTCGCTTTAGCGCTTTCAAAATAAACAGTACGCTGTACACAAAACACGAGCTCAACTAATGCTAACAACATCGCATTGACAAATCACCTGAAAGCTCAGCAGTAACGCAAAGCGCACAACAATGAAAACGTGTTTTCCTTCTGGGCATGGATTCTTGTACCTCCAAGAGGTAACAGTGCTTCCAACGATAATTTTCAAGTTCTGATAACCTTGCTGGAAGCTTCTGTCATGAATCCACTGGATCGGGTCTGGAGAACCGAAGCGCTGTTGTCGGTTTACGTCGTGCAAGCCAATCAAAAGCAAGCGCATCGAGCTGGCGTGCATGGCTGCCTTCATTGTTCTTGCCTCCTCCTTAACAGTATCAGGCGCAGTATATACATTTCCATGATTCTCAGCTGAAATGCATTGAAATTTTTACAGTTTCCATGATCGCATGTTTCCATGCATCCATAATAACGATATAAGTATTCTGCAGATTGTCGTAAATGCCACATTATGTCATTTTATTCTCATTCACACTGACATCGCGTTTTGGATTTTACATTTCGGAAAATGAGTTAGGAATAGTGTGTAGTACCACATTGTACTAATACATCTGTAAAAACACCAGAAAAAATGATTCTGAGGGTTTCAAAGAATAAGAAAATAAACAGAATGTGGTTATAACTTGCTCCTAGAGATCCAAATGATGAAGTAGCCCACTTCCCTATATGATATGTCTACAATTTGGGTCTTAAAAACAAAATTGAAAAAAAGCATTTTCGAGAGCTCCTGCTGTTCGTCAAAGTTTATAACATGCATCTCATGAATGAAAATGCTTCGTATATGGTGCTACAGTCTAAAAATATTACGGCAGAGATCTTTCACCTC
This sequence comes from Schistocerca gregaria, assembly GCF_023897955.1. Taxonomy (NCBI): domain Eukaryota; kingdom Metazoa; phylum Arthropoda; class Insecta; order Orthoptera; family Acrididae; genus Schistocerca; species Schistocerca gregaria. The sequence continues at coordinate 874,904,484 of NC_064922.1, forward strand.
TGTCTACTGTTGAGGATTCAATCGCAGATAAATACTTGTGACGAGCAAAATTATGAAGATGACTACTGCTAGTTACATTCCCAGTAATTTAAATTGTGCTCTTAGATTCCTGTCTACCCACATACTCTGAAATCACTACATATTCAGAAAAAATGGTGATTATTTCTGACAAGCAAAAATACACTCCTGGAAATGGAAAAAAGAACACATTGACACTGGTGTGTCAGACCCACCATACTTGCTCCGGACACTGCGAGAGGGTTGTACAAGCAATGATCACACGCACGGCACAGCGGAAACACCAGGAACCGCGGTGTTGGCCGTCGAATGGCGCTAGCTGCGCAGCATTTGTGCACCGCCGCCGTCAGTGTCAGCCAGTTTGCCGTGGCATACGGAGCTCCATCGCAGTCTTTAACACTGGTAGCATGCCGTGACAGCGTGAACGTGAACCGTATGTGCAGTTGACGGACTTTGAGCGAGGGCGTATAGTGGGCATGCGGGAGGCCGGGTGGACGTACCGCCGAATTGCTCAACACGTGGGGCGTGAGGTCTCCACAGTACATCGATGTTGTCGCCAGTGGTCGGCGGAAGGTGCACGTGCCCGTCGACCTGGGACCGGACCGCAGCGACGCACGGATGCACGCCAAGACCGTAGGATCCTACGCAGTGCCGTAGGGGACCGCACCGCCACTTCCCAGCAAATTAGGGACACTGTTGCTCCTGGGGTATCGGCGAGGACCATTCGCAACCGTCTCCATGAAGCTGGGCTACGGTCCCGCACACCGTTACGCCGTCTTCCGCTCACGCCCCAACATCGTGCAGCCTGCCTCCAGTGGTGTCGCGACAGGCGTGAATGGAGGGACAAATGGAGACGTGTCGTCTTCAGCGATGAGAGTCGCTTCTGCCTTGGTGCCAATGATGGTCGTATGCGTGTTTGGCGCCGTGCAGGTGAGCGCCACAATCAGGACTGCATACGACCGAGGCACACAGGGCCAACACCCGGCTTCATAGTGTGGGGAGCGATCTCCTGCACTGGCCGTACACCTCTGGTGATCGTCGAGGGGACACTGAATAGTGCACGGTACATCCAAACCGTCATCGAACCCATCATTCTACCATTCCTAGACCGGCAAGGGAACTTGCTGTTCCAACAGGACAATGCACGTCCGCATGTATCCCGTGCCACCCAACGTGCTCTAGAAGGTGTAAGTCAACTACCCTGGCCAGCAAGATCTCCGGATCTGTCCCCCATTGAGCATGTTAGGGACTGGATGAAGCGTCGTCTCAAGCGGTCTGCACGTCCAGCACGAACGCTGGTCCAACTTAGGCACCAGGTGGAAATGGCATGGCAAGCCGTTCCACAGGACTACATCCAGCATCTCTACAATCGTCTCCATGGGAGAATAGCAGCCTGCATTGCTGCGAAAGGTGGATATACACTGTACTAGTGCTGACATTGTGCATGCTCTGTTGCCTTTGTCTATGTGCCTGTGGTTCTGTCAGTGTGATCATGTGATGTATCTGACCCCAGGAATGTGTCAATAAAGTTTCCCCTTCCTGGGACAATGAATTCACGGTGTTCTTATTTCAATTTCCAGGAGTGTATAAAGGTCATTGACGGTTGTTTCACTCACAGCAGTTTCATCTCCAGCAATTTCATATTTTGTTTTTTAAACTCACAGAAATCACAAAATCATTACTGAGGAAGTGTGCTCTTACATGTAAGTAATAACGAATATTGCTGAAAAATCTTAACTTACACAAATAACAATGTCTCAGAACATGTTGCATATATGAAGAGGAAAAAAAGTTTATGCGCCCATCCATGTGTGAACCCGTGTCCTTTCATATCACATCCCCGCACTAACCACTTGGCTACGTCAAACAACTGAAACGGAAAACTCAATTATCATACTATTGCGTAGAGAAATGTAGGCTGACTTCATTGCCAAACAGTGCTGCGTAAGTCATAAATGCATGATAGTTGGAAGGTTTCCAATATCGGGCTTCACATAATTGTTTTCCATTGTTACTTGGAAGTTGTAAACACGTTTCGATAATTACTAACTAAACCATTTGTGAGGAAAAGTACACGAAGTCACTAGTAATGTCAGTTCGCACTCATGTAATATACATAAGCAGAGTTGATGTCTTGATATTTAATTATCTTTAAACTCTTATTTGCATAAAAATAAGAGAAAATATTGAACGAAAACTTTTTTTTTTGTGTGTAATCATTCACAGTAACAACCTGACCTCACCATATTTATAACAAAGGAAAATAGTCTATTATGAACTCACTTTCCATCCGGAAGCGTCCTCTTGTGATTCTTTAGCAATACAATCACTAAATACAAAGCTAAAACCACTAAATATGTTTAACATAACAAATTATAGGTGCACATAAACCACAGCTCACCGATCGACAGGGCCACACCGAAATCCAAAACCTCTCGGTAAAATTGTCATAAAATCGGTGGGAGGACTGTTCGGTAACAGGTCTCAGAAGCTTGCTGAATAGGATATTTCGATGAAGAACTGAAGATGAAGTCACCACGAAGACATACCTACTACACCGATTGGTATGAATGATACAGAATAGGTCCCATGGAGACACTGGAAGGTTTCAGATAGATTATATAATGGTAAGACAGAGATTTAAGAACCAGGTTTTAAATTGTAAGACATTACCATGGGCAGTTGTGGACTCTGACCTCAAGCTATTGGTTATGAACTGTAGATGAAAACTGAAGAAGGGTGGGAATTCAAAGAGATTGGACCTGGATAAACTGAACCAGAGGTTGTAGAGAGTTTCAGAGACAGCATTAGGGAACGATTGACAAGAACATACAGAAACATACAGAAGAAGAAGAATGGGTAGCTTTGAGAGATGAAATAGTGAAGGCAGCAGATGATCAAGTAGGTAAAAAGACGAGGGTTTGTAGAAACCTTTGGGTAACAGAAGAGATATTTAATTTAATTAATCAAAAGAGAAAATATAAAAATACAGTAAATGAAGTAGGTAAGAAGGAATACAAACGTCTCAAAAATGAGATTGACAGGAAGTACAAAATCGCTAAGCAGGTGCTAGAGGATAAATGTAAGGATGTTGAGGCAAATGTCACTAGGGGTGAGATATATACTGACTACAGGAGAATTAAAGAAACCTTTGGAGAAAAGAAAACCACTTGTGTGAATATCAAGGGCTCAGATGGAAAACCAGTATTATCAAGAAAGGGATAGCAGAAAGGTAGTAGGAGTGTATAGAGGGTCTATACACGGGCGATGTACTTGAGGGCAGTACTGTGGAGGTGGAAGAGGATGTAGATAAAGATGAAATGGGATATATGATACGGCACGAACAGTTTGACAGAGCACTGAAATACCTAAGTCGAAACAAGGCCCTGGGAGTAGACAACATTCCAGTAGAACTACTGATAGCCTTGGGGAACCAGTCATGACAAAACTCTACCATGTGGTGAGCAAGATGGTAAGTCCCAGCTGGAAAATACTAACACGAATTCTTTACAGAGAATAGAAAAACTGGTAGAAGCCAACCTTGGGGAAGATAAGTTTGGATTTTGTAGAAATGTTGGAACACCTGCCTGCCCGATTAAGGGATCTGACATTCCACGCTCTGATCCGTAGAACGCCAGTTTTCTTTCTCCTGATAACGACATCCTCTTGAGTAGTCCCCGCCCGGAGATCCGAATGGGGGACTATTTTTCCTCCGGAATATTATACCCACGAGGACGCCATCATCATTTAATCATACAGTAATGCTGCATGCCCTCGGGAAAAATTATGGCCATAGTTTCCCCTTGCTTTCAGCCGTTCGCAGTACCAGCACATCAAAGCCGTTTTGGTTATTGTTACAAGGCCAGGTCAGTCAATCATCCAGACTGTTGCCCTTGCAACTACTGAAAAGGCTGCTGCCCCTCTTCAGGAACCACACGTTTGTCTGGTCTCTCAACAGATACCCCTCCGTTGTGGTTGCACCTATGGTACGGCTATCTGTATCGCTGAGGCACGCAAGCCTCCCCACCAACGGCGAGTTCCATGGTTCATGGGGGGGCAGTCATTCGTATTTTTGTGGGCAAAAGCATTACACATTTGGCCTTGACTGCCATGATTTTTCCCCAAAGTTCATGAACCAACTAAACCTGTGTAACTTACACTATGAGGTAAATTGGTAAAGGTAATAAATTTATTCGTTAGAATATGAAGTTTTGTATTGCCAGTGCTGCTGGTTATAATGCCTGCATAGATTGTGCTGGAAATTTAAAATAAATATGATATGTAGATATCAATTAATTAATGTGACATGTGGCCAAGATAATTGAAGGAAACAAGTTTCAAGCTGTACAGACAGAAACTGCTGAATTAAGTTCATGCTCACACTACATTTGTATTTAAGATTATATTTTGTTTCATCATTGATGCATTTAAATGTAGTTTCACAAGTACAGAAAATGAAGTACATTATTGCCCAGCAGTTAAGGTCATCACACAGGCAATAATTGGAAAAGTCCCTATTGAAAAGGAATGTATGCAAGACAGCTGATATTATTCAGATTCTTTTTTCCCTCCATGAATATTATCTGTGTATGTGGAATGACATAAGTGGTGCCTTTTTGACCAAAAAGAAATGCGTAGAACATTTCATCACCACAGGGAATCTAGACATATTTACTTACAACATGTAGGATTTTTTGCATAGGTTTATGCATGTAGACAATTTGTACGTACACTACCAAGAATTGACCGAGCGAGGTGGCACAGTGGTTAGCACACTGGACCCGCATTCGGGAGGACGACGGTTCAATCTCGCGTCCGGCCATCCTGATTTATGTTTTCCGTGATTTCCCTAAATCGCTTCAGTCAAATGCCGGGATGGTTCCTTCAAAAGGGCACGGCTGACTTCCTTTGCCATCCTTCCCTAATCCGATGAGACTGATGACCTCGCTGTTTGGTCTCCTCCCCCAAAACAACCCAACTCAACTACCAAGAATCAAGGATGCTCATACCATAATTTGTAGGACGGGTTGGGGTGTGTGGGGCATTTTAAATATTTTTGGAAGACGATTGATGACTTACAAGTAGCCATAAAAAGTTCCTGTTCAGACCTTGTTAAGAACGTGGGTGATACTGCTTTTTAAATCATTTTCTTGAAATAAAAATATCTTACTATACTAAATTTTTTTTTGTTTCTCTGAAAGCTGTGGCAGGGGGAAAGGGGAGGGTGCCCTTACCCCCCGGGTATGGGTGACCTTGCCAGGCATACTTGATTTATTCGAATAAATTTAAATCGATTGAGGAAATGATAATGGAATCTCCCTGGGACATTTGTACAACCGAAAAGTAGTTCATTGCTTTTGTACTAGACGTATCTACCTACCTTTGTACTTTTTCAATGTAATTATTGATTGCCAAAGTATGTTTTCAAGCTTTCAAAGGTGTCGCATTCCAGTTTGATCCCAGAATTATTTTGCTTTTGGCTTTTTCACTTGCAGTTACTGTTTTACTTAAAAATGTAAAACATCTTATTATGAACAAGCAAAAGGAAATTTAGTGTAGATCATCAGAGTAACAGTCATCTAGGATGAAAGATTACCAGTATATCTCAAAACCAGTGCTTCCATTACTGAGTCCCTATTAAGAACAGTGTAAAATTTAACAAATGCACCAGTCTTCTGTTCAAACCTCTGCTGCGAGCAAACATTTTGTCAAACTTAAACTGTACGGTGCACCATATACAGGGTGTTACAAAAAGGTATGGCCAAACTTTCAGGAAACATTCCTCAAACACAAATAAAGAAAAGATGTTATGTGGACATGTGTCTTGTATATATATTCATGGTAAGTGATACTTATATTTTTCTCTAAACAGGTATCGACGACATACACCACCACCTCCGCGACGGCGAACACCTCCGCCCCGCAGACGTCCGAGATCACGCTCACGTAGCCCAGCACGTCGTCGCAGATACAGCCGCTCCAGTTCAAGCAGCTCACGTTAGATACTTCTTTAACTAAAGTTCTCTCTTATAACTGTTTCAGATATTTGACTTTCACTGATATGTAAACTGCACATTGGCAGTTGCAGAATAAAAATGAATTGTTTTGTTAAATAAAACAATCCAAAATCAAGAATTATTGTGATCAGTCTAATACTCTATCAGTGTTGCTTTTGTTCCAGCAATTTTTTTATTATTTATTTTGTATTCCAGATTACATTATGTTCATTCAGTATTTGGCAGCATTATTGACTTTAGAGCTGCCTTTATGTATCATTCTACATTCACCCTGAATTTCTACATCATATTTCTGGGGTTGCCACAAGTTTCCATGATAATTTATTGATTTCCATACACAGGTTTAGTAATTTTTCCCAGACAAATTTTGAGATCTGAAGGATAAGTAAAAAGGTAAGAAATAAAAAGCCATTTCAGTTAAAGCATTTCTGTGTTTATTAAACAGTTAATTCAAACTTTGAGTTAACAGCATGTTTTTGCTCCTTTTCCTATACAGGATTTACGATCTTTTCATGCAAGATAATGCATCAGATAGTACAAAAAACATAAAAGGAATGTTTAGCGGGGTGACATTGTGCAAATTCCACATTGTTTTGCCAAAAGAAGCAAATTTTAACATGGCCACAAAAGAAATGTAGCTGTTACTCGAAATTCTGATGAATGAATGGTTTCAGGTGACAGCAAGCTTTAGTTGCTACAAGTATAATGAAGGGGCTGGACCAATGACTACATCCAAAAACTTACAGAACTGTACTGTGAATTACCTTGTGTATGAAAACTGACACATGAACATTACACAGGCAGAATCTATAATGTAAAACAGTAGAGCATACAAAGAGATGGTTGAAACATTTCTTGACAGTATTCCAACAGTGGACCACAGTGTTACAAAAACTAATCTACAAAATTTATCAGAAATGAAATTTTAGAAAAAATTCTTCATTCATGTGACCATATTATCCATAGATGGTTTAGGATAAGTGAAGGTATTTTAAGTCCGACTATGCCAGTACAGTACAAGAAACAACTGTGGCAAGTGAAAGAAAATCTAGAAAACGTGCAAGCAGACAGTGTTTTCCGATGTTAATGAAAATCGGACGTAACATATTGTAACATTATCATCTTTCGTAAGGCGCAGAAACCAAGCCTGATTGTAAATAAGTCTTGTTATGGACCCCTGATGATATTGTATTTAAATAAAACAAAACACATTTGGTGGCAAAAATATGTATTTTCTTGTAGTTGCAAAGATGGATTGAAAGTACTTTCAGTTATTTCAGAAGCTCAGAAAGGTATAGGACTCTTGAAAGAAGTGTAAAAGGGGGTTGGTGGTGAGTTGTGGAAACCAACACTATTGTGAGCACCAGTAACTGTTGCTTGTACTATTTTCATCATTGTGAGCTGTTGTGTGTGTTAGGTCCATTATTTTAGAGGTATTGTGTGATTTTTGTTTGTTTGGAGAAGTACCTGAGTACACAGTGTACAAGCCATTGGCAACTGCCATAGTTTTCTTCCTAACATCGTCTATACTTTCTCTCAATTATTTATGTAAACTACTCTCAAAATGTGAAATGTACTAAAATAAATAAAATACCTGTAAAACACTGCAGTTCAGAGTTCAAGGATAAATCACGAAAATCCTCTGATTTACAGCACACCCAAACTGAACCTGACCTGACCTGGCCTGCAGGCAGATCAGAGAGATTATTCCAACGGGGCCTGTATGTTAGTGGGAAACAATGGGCCTCAGATCTGTGGGTCCGACCTATCAGAGATATCCGTAGAACTGGCTCACAACTCTGGCCCATCATGGAAATCCACTCGTGTGTGGACAGCTATTCACACTCATAGTCATATGTCACCGACAGCATGTTGATGAACTGAGGCCACTGTTATCAATCCATGCATGGATAACTTTAACTTGTGCGGATTCTCTGAGATTCAAATAACCACTCCTCCGCCTCCCTGCCACTCTCATCGGTAGCTGCTCGGCTAACAGCAAGTGTTAGTGGCGGCACTGACTGAAAGCTGGGGGGGGGGGGGGGGGGGGGGGGGGGAGTTGTCGAAGGGATGTGGTGACACCCAGCAGCTACATGGCTACACACAGCAAGCAACTGTGTGTGGCATTTCCTTGGACAAACCATTCTAAGCACTGAGCCAAAACTGAGAAATGTCCAAATGTCTAGTGTCTCCCCCCCCACCCCCCACCCCTCCCCCAGAATTACCATGACAAGTTTGAAATTCCCTGGTTCCCAGATGTGGCAACTCTGATTCCATATAAATGAAGGCAGTAGTTTGTTGTTTAGTGGGACAATGCGGTATTGATCCCGAGTTCTTCATTTATTTAAGTTATTTGGTTTTCCTTCATAGATATCCTTCCTAAAAAACTATGCTGTATCTTCCTAAAAACTATGGTGTATGGGCCTAAAGGATCAGTTACCATATAAATTGTTTATTTGGTCTCTCTCTCTCTCTCTCTCTCTCTCTCTCTCTACAGAGTAAAATACACTCCTGGAAATTGAAATAAGAACACCGTGAATTCATTGTCCCAGGAAGGGAAACTTTATTGACACATTCCTGGGGTCAGATACATCACATGATCACACTGACAGAACCACAGGCACATAGACACAGGCAACAGAGCATGCACAATGTCGGCACTAGTACAGTGTATATCCACCTTTCGCAGCAATGCAGGCTGCTATTCTCCCATGGAGACGATCGTAGAGATGCTGGATGTAGTCCTGTGGAACGGCTTGCCATGCCATTTCCACCTGGCGCCTCAGCTGGACCAGCGTTCGTGCTGGACGTGCAGACCGCGTGAGACGACGCTTCATCCAGTCCCAAACATGCTCAATGGGGGACAGATCCGGAGATCTTGCTGGCCAGGGTAGTTGACTTACACCTTCTAGAGCACGTTGAGTGGCACGGGATATATGCGGACGTGCATTGTCCTGTTGGAACAGCAAGTTCCCTTGCCGGTCTAGGAATGGTAGAACGATGGGTTCGATGACGGTTTGGATGTACCGTGCACTATTCAGTGTCCCCTCGACGATCACCAGAGGTGTACGGCCAGTGTAGGAGATCGCTCCTCACACCATGAAGCCGGGTGTTGGCCCTGTGTGCCTCGGTCGTATGCAGTCCTGATTGTGGCGCTCACCTGCACGGCGCCAAACACGCATACGACCATCATTGGCACCAAGGCAGAAGCGACTCTCATCGCTGAAGACGACACGTCTCCATTCGTCCCTCTATTCACGCCTGTCGCGACACCACTGGAGGCGGGCTGCACGATGTTGGGGCGTGAGCGGAAGACGGCCTAATGGTGTGCAGGACCGTAGCCCAGCTTCATGGAGATGGTTGCGAATGGTCCTCGCTGATACCCCAGGAGCAACAGTGTCCCTAATTTGCTGGGAAGTGGCAGTGCGGTCCCCTATGGCACTGTGTAGGATCCTACGGTCTTGGCGTGCATCCGTGCGTCGCTGCGGTCCGGTTCCAGGTCGACGGGCACGTGCACCTTCCGCCGACCACTGGCGACAACATCGATGTACTGTGGAGACCTCACGCCCCACGTATTGAGCAATTCGGTGGTACGTCCTCCCGCATGCCCACTATACGCCCTCGCTCAAAGTCCGTCAACTGCACATACGGTTCACGTCCACGCTGTCGCGGCATGCTACCTGTGTTAAAGACTGCGATGGAGCTCCGTATGCCACGGCAAACTGGCTGACACTGACGGCGGCAGTGCACAAATGCTGCGCAGCTAGCGCCATTTGACGGCCAACACCGCGGTTCCTGGTGTGTCCGCTGTGCCGTGCGTGTGATCATTGCTTGTACAGCCCTCTCGCAGTGTCCGGAGCAAGTATGGTGGGTCTGACACACCGGTGTCAATGTGTTCTTTTTTCCATTTCCAGGAGTGTACATTGAATCTGGGAATTATTTACTGTAGTTGCATTCCTCTGAATGCCAGGCCTTCTGGAAGTTTACGTCTATCTCTCTGAAAACTAGCACCACTGAGACAGGCGATACATTGTGTAGAGTGGGATGCCATTCGAATGGCCATAACAATAGACCACTTTCGTAAGAAACATGTCATTCAAGTGACTTTCAGTAACATAAGAAGAGAGGGCCTTTGGAACCAAACAACCTATGAATCATTTTCTTTTTCTATCAAAATGAAAGATAGTTCTTGCAGATACCAGAGGTAAGTGTAAATGTGAATGATGGCATTACATCTTTATGGAAATTGTTTAAAGCTGTCATTTGCTTATTCTGAGCTACTAGTCTTGGTATCTGCAGCTTTGTTGTTCCAGTCCCATTGTATTTTAATTGTGCTATTACTGTATTTGTGCTTATTTTCACAGCTATTGCAGTTCCCTATATTGCTTAAGCTACATGTAATAAGGGCTCAACATTTTCCTGTTCTTCCCAAAGTAGTCTATCAACAAACCCATGAGTTTGCGAGCCTATCTGTGTAGTATGCATGGATTTACTTAATCTTAAGGTTGTCAAAATCTTAAACGTGGCTGGGAAACTGCAACTGTGTAGATCTGAAGAAGTTGAATCTAATGTAACAAGGCCCACTGCTTCTGAAGACGATATTTTTTAAAAAAAATTGAAACCTAGTTCAAGGGTTAATAAACCTTTATTTTGCAACTGGTTGGCTGATTTTTCAACGTCTTCTTATTAGGGCTGTACGATTTTCTGTACTGGGCATATATACCTATGCAGTACCCCAGGAGCAACAGTGTCCCTAATTTGCTGGGAAGTGGCGGTGCGGTCCCCTATGGCACTGCGTAGGTTCCTACGGTCTTGGCGTGCATCCGTGCGTCGCTGCGGTCCGGTTCCAGGTCGACGGGCACGTGCACCTTCCGCCGACCTCTGGCGACAACATCGATGTACTGTGGAGATCTCACGCCCCACGTATTGAGCAATTCGGTGGTACGTCCTCCCGCATGCCCACTATACGCCCTCGCTCAAAGTCCGTCAACTGCACATACAGTTCACGTCCACGCTGTCGCGGCATGCTACCTGTGTTAAAGACTGCGATGGAGCTCCGTATGCCATGGCAAACTGGCTGACACTGACGGCGGCAGTGCACAAATGCTGCGCAGCTAGCGCCATTTGACGGCCAACACCGCGGTTCCTGGTGTGTCCGCTGTGCCGTGCGTGTGATCATTGTTTGTACAGCCCTCTCGCAGTGTCCGGAGCAAGTATGGTGGGTCTGACACACCGGTGTCAATGTGTTCTTTTTTCCATTTCCAGGAGTGTACATTGAATCTGGGAATTATTTACTGTAGTTGCATTCCTCTGAATGCCAGGCCTTCTGGAAGTTTACGTCTATCTCTCTGAAAACTAGCACCACTGAGACAGGCGATACATTGTGTAGAGTGGGATGCCATTCGAATGGCCATAACAATAGACCACTTTCGTAAGAAACATGTCATTCAAGTGACTTTCAGTAACATAAGAAGAGAGGGCCTTTGGAACCAAACAACCTATGAATCATTTTCTTTTTCTATCAAAATGAAAGATAGTTCTTGCAGATACCAGAGGTAAGTGTAAATGTGAATGATTGCAAATACATCTTTATGGAAATTGTTTAAAGCTGTCATTTGCTTATTCTGAGCTACTAGTCTTGGTATCTGCAGCTTTGTTGTTCCAGTCCCATTGTATTTTAATTGTGCTATTACTGTATTTGTGCTTATTTTCACAGCTATTGCAGTTCCCTATATTGCTTAAGCTACATGTAATAAGGGCTCAACATTTTCCTGTTCTTCCCAAAGTAGTCTATCAACAAACCCATGAGTTTGCGAGCCTATCTGTGTAGTATGCATGGATTTACTTAATCTTAAGGTTGTCAAAATCTTAAACGTGGCTGGGAAACTGCAACTGTGTAGATCTGAAGAAGTTGAATCTGATGTAACAAGGCCCACTGCTTCTGAAGACGATATTTTTAAAAAAAATTGAAACCTAGTTCAAGGGTTAATAAACCTTTATTTTGCAACTGGTTGGCTGATTTTTCAACGTCTTCTTATTAGGGCTGTACGATTTTCTGTACTGGGCATATATACCTATGCAGTAAACATGAATAAACACTAAATATCAAGTAAACTATAAACTATATTTCAAATTCTGCTATTGTCACAAGTATTCAGCTCATTACTAAGATTGACTAATGCACATGTTTGATACACAGTGCAACAACACAGCTCATGCTGCCTATTCCAATACCATCCATCATTGGCTGTCTTCCTGAGCTTACTACACAGCTTAATGACAGCACTGATCTGTCAGTACCAAAGACTTGTCTGCCAGACTACACACAAATTTCATCACTATCAGGCTTATGCTTTTTCTCTCTTTGGTCTGTGACTGGCTAAGTTATGCTTCTAGACAACTCAAGTGGCATACAAGGCTTGGGCAAAGCAGGAGAGACACATAATGTATTTTAATACACTGTTACCTTCTGTCTATGGGTAGCATCTTTAATTACTATTCAAAATGTCATCAATCCTAGGTTCAAAGCCCAGCACCGCTTAAATTTTGTCCGAAGACTTCAGGCGTAAGTAGTCACATTCATTCAGCCAGTGGTCTTGTCGAAGAGGGTGGAAGAGTGGACAGAGGTTCAGGACACTCACTTGAACTGGTGGTGGGAAACTGCCTGTAAAGGTGGAAGAATTAGCAATGATCAATGGCATGGGAATGCAGGAGGTAATGGGAACCACTGCATTAAAGACACACAATATATATCCACATATCATGTACCATTGATAGAAGATTATGGACTAGTTCACCATTCAGATGTCTGGAAGGGGACTGCCAAGGGGAGATGACAAGGAGACAGAGATAACATTTTACGAGTCGGTATGCAGAGTGTCAGAAGTTTGAATGCGTTAGGGACACTAGAAAATCTGAAAAGCAAAGTGTTAAGGCTCAAATTAGATACGGGGGAGGGGGGGGGGGGGGAGGCAGTGAAGTTAAACAGAAAGAAGACAAGGATTTCTGGTCAGATGAGAATAACCTATCAACAGCAGAAAAAAAATGGTATAGCAAAAAAAAAAATGGTATAGCAGGAGTATGAATCTTTATGATTAGAGAGGCAGGGCTGAGAGTGAGTAACTGTGAACAGTTCAGTGACAGGATTGTTCCCATCAGAATAAAGGGAAAACCAATGCCAAAAACGATGGTTCAAGATATTCATGCGGATGTCACAAGCTGAAGATGAAGTTTACGTGGGTATTTAATGAGTAATTAAGTACATAAAGGGCGATGAAAATCTAATACTCAAGGGGGACTGGAATGCGGTTGTAGGGAAGGAGTAGAAGAAAGGATTACGGCAAAATATGGGCTTGGTACTGGAATGTGAGAGGAGAAGACTAATTGCAATAAATTTTAGTTAGTACAATAGAATACTCTATTCAGGAATCACAAGAGGATGATTTGGAAAAGCCTGGGAGATATGGGAATTTCAGATTACATCATGGACAAGCAGAGATTCCAAAATCAGATACTGGATTGTAAGGTGTACGCAGGAGCAGATGTAAAGTCAAGATCACAATTTCATAGTGATGAAGAGCAGGCTGAAACTTAAGAGACTAGTCAGAAAGAATCAGTGTGGAAAGAAGTGGGATGGGAATACTGAGGAGATACACTTGAAGTTATTTGAGGCTATAGTTACAGTACTGCAGTAAGGAATAGCTCAGTTGGCAATTCAGTTGAGGAGGAATAGACGTCTCTAAAAGGGGCAATCACAGAATTTGTAAAGAAAAAATAGGCACAAGGAAGAAATACTTCAGTTGATTCGCTGAAAGAAGAAACTACAAAAATGTTCACGGTAATTCAGGAGCACAGAAATACAAGTCCGTCAGGAATAAAATAATTATGAAGTGCAGGGAAGCTAAGGCGAAATCACTGCATGAAAAATGTGAAGAAATCGAAAAAGAAATGATTGTCTGAAGGACTGAGCGAGCAAATAGAAAAGTTAAACCAACCTTCAGTCAAATTAAAATCAAGAGTGGGAACATTAAAAAAGGAATGGGAATTCCTCTTTTAAATGCAGAGGATAGAACAGATAGGTGGAAAAAATACATTGAAGGTGTCTATGAGGGGGAGACTTGTATGTTGATGTGACAGAAGAAGAAACAGGAGTTGATGTAGAAGAGATAGGCATTCTGTATTAGAATCATAATTTAAAAGTGAATTCTAAAATTGTTGGGGAAAGTGGCAACAAAATGACTATTCACGTTGGTGTATAGAATGTATGAGAATGGCAGTGTAGACTGATCAGCCAGAACATTATGGTCACCTACCTAATAGCTGCTACGTCCACCTTTGGCATGGATAACAGCGACGACACATTGTGGCACGGAAGCAGTAAAGCCTTGGTAGGTTGTTGGAAGGAGTTGGCACCACATCTGCACACACAAATCACCTAATTCCCATAAATTCCGAGGTGGTGGTGGTGAGCTCTGATGCCACATTCAATCACGTACCAGATGTGTTCGATTGGGATCAAATCTGGTGAGTGGGGGGTGGGGGGGTGGGGGGACAGGCCATCAATTGAAACTCACCATCGCAAAATGTGATTGTCATGGTCTGCAACCAGTGTACAATATTTCTTGGCAATCATGGTGCCTTGCATGAGCTCCATCGGACCCATGGATGCCCACACAATTGTTCCCCAGAGTGTAATGTGGTCCCTGCCATCTAGTCTCCTGCCTGCAGTACAGGTGTCAAGGAGCTGTTCCCCCAGAAGATGACAGATTCTCGCCCTCCCATCGGTATGATGAAGGAGGTATTGGGATTCATCAGACCATGCAATGCCTTACCACTGTGCCAATGTCCAGTGCCGACAGTCATGTTCCCAGTTCAGTCGTAGTTGACAATGTCATGGTGTTAATATTGGCTTATACATGGTTTGTCAGCTGCAGAGGCCCATCATTAGGAATGTTTGGTGCACTGTGTTTTGAGGTGCACTTGTACTCTACCAGCATTAAAGTCTGATGTTGGTTGTGCCACAGTCCACCGCCTATCCTGTTTACCACTCTGCCCAGCCTACAACATCCAGCATCTGTAATGAGGATGGCCACCTAACCACAGCACTCCTTGAATACCACACAAGTCATGTAGTACCCAAAATACTCATGCCAAGCCACCAGGCAATTACAATCTGCCCTTTGTCAAACTCAGACAGGAGACTTGCCTGATGATGTGACAGAAGAAGAAACAGGAGTCAATACAAAAAGATAGGGCATTCTGTATTAGAATTTAAAAGTGAATTCTAAAATCGTTTGGGAGGTTGGCAACAAAATGACTATTCACGTTGGTGTGTAGAACTTATATACTGATCGGCCACTACATTATGACCACCTACCTAATAGCACTGATGCAGACTGTGTTTTTTCCAACTATGTTACAGGGGTGTTCATTCCTCATTACTAGATGGGCATTCTGTTAGTAAAAGGGTGAATGGTCTTTCACGAAGGAGGATAAGATAGTGATAGTGGGTGGAGCACGGAGCAGTGTTGATAGGGATGAGGAATATGATGTAGGTGGTGACCTGGTAAATATAGCTACTCAGACTGCTGGCACTAATTTGCATTTCGTGCAACTGTTTCAGTGTCATGATTGGCCTCATCAAACGACCTCATGTTAATGCAGTTGTTAGGTGTGTTAACATGGGGCTGGGGAGGCATGGGTCGCATTTCAGTGGTGCTAGGTGAGTCTATCAGTAGAACGAGTTTCACTAGGCATGGCCTGCACCTCATTAGGTATGGGAAGGGGAGGCTGGCTAAGCTTGCAGGTGACAGTGTAGTGGGTGGTGGTGGGGTCACTCATGAAAAAATTTCTGTTATAGTTGGTGTTAGAGCTGCACTTTGTTTAGATTGAAGTCAGCTGATAGGTATACCTAAAGAAGGGCTCACCTTCAGAGGACATCATGTTTCCAAGTAGAGAAGGAATTAGCATATTTCATCAAAATATAAGAGGTATTAGAGATAAAGTTAGTGAACAGTTTATAGATGTTGACTGAAATTATTGGTATGTCGGAGCACCACACAAATAACTTGATAATTCGGAGGCTTCCTTCACCAGGACAAAGATGATTAGCGGGCTGTTTTTCAAGGAGTTCCTTGTGGGGTGGGGCAGTGGCTATGTATGTAAAAAAACAGTATTCCATTTGAGTCCATAGACGTATTACGACAGTGCAATGAACAGATATCTGAATTTGTGCAGGGGCAGTTGAATTTAGTGAAACTAAACTTCGAACTGATGTTGTTTATAGGTTCCCTAACACTGACTTCAGAGTATTTCTGCTCAAGCTAGAGAGGCTTCTTGATTCACTTCGTAGGAAGTACCAGAAATTAGTTATATGTGGTGACTTCAGTATAAATTTTGTATATGATGGTGCAACAAAAAGGATGTTGGTAGATCTAAATTCATATGATCTGATGCAGAATATGTTTTTCCAACTAGGGTGCAGCAGAACAGTAGCACAGCCATAGCCAATATTTTAATTCATTCTTCATTACTAGATAGGCATTCTGTTAGTAAAAGTGGCCTTTCAGACTACGATGCACAAATTTTAACACTAAAAGGCTTTGTACTCAAACAGTTGTCGCATATAATTACAAACTATGTAGGAAAGTTAATCCAACAGCAATAGAGAGTTTTTTAAACCTTATCAAGGAACAAGATGTCCATAGTGCCGATAACACGGATGATAAATATAATGCTTTCCTTAACACATTTCTCATGCTCTTTGAGAGTTGCTTTCCATTAGAACATTCTAAACAGGGTACCAGCAGTAATAGGTGGCTGAGTAGTGGGATAAGGATATCATGTAAAACGAAGCAGGAATTATATCAAAATGTTAGAAATAGTCTGAATCAAGCTACAGTAGCCCATTACAAACAGTATTGTAAGTTGCTTAAAAATGTTATTAGGGAGGTAAAGAGTATATGGTATGCAAATAGAATAGCAAATTCACAGGATAAAATTAAAACCATATGGTCAGTTGTGAAGGAAGTGTTTGATCAGCAGCACAAGGTTGACGATATAAAGCAAGTTCGCAGTAAAAATATTTCTGTTACCGATAAATCAGATATATGTACAGTATTTAACAATCATTTTCTGCGCATTGCTGGTGAATTAAATAAATCGTATAACTTTCTTGGCAAATGCCTTTCTGAAGTTGATGTCTGAAATACTCCTCTGTGATACAGACAAGGGTGAGATTGAGTCAATAATTAAATCACTGAAGACTAAGGACTCTCGTGGTTATGATGGAATACCTAGCCAGATATTAAAGTACTGTGCTGCATATGTTAGCTCTGTATTTGTAATTTTTCCTTTAGGAGTGGTCAGTTTCCTGAATGATTAAAGTACTCAGCAGTAAAGCCGCTTTATAAAAATGGGGAAAGGGATAATGTAGATAATTTTAGACCTATTTCTATGCCATCTGTGTTTGCTAAAGTTACTGAAAAAGCTGTGAATGTAAGGATAATTGATCATTTTACATCACACGATTTGCTATCAAATGTACAGTTCGGCTTTTGAAGTCGTTTAACAACTGAAAATGCTATAGTCTCTTTTCTTTGTGAGGTACTAGATAAGTTAAACAAAAGGTTTCGATCACTAGGCATATTTTTTTATTTAACTACGGCATCTGATTATGTTGGTCACAAAATATTGCCCCATCGCGGAATACAGGGAGTAGCTCACAGTTGGTTCACCTCTTACTTTAACAACAGGCAGCAAAAGGTCATTATTCACAATGTTGATAATGGCTGTGATGTGGGGTCTGAGTGGGGTACTGTCAAGTAGGGGGTGCCCCAGGGATCAGTGTTGGGTCCATTCCTGTTCCTTATTTATATAAATGATATGCCCTCCAGTATTAAGGATAACTCTTAGAATATTTTTGTTTGCTGATGACATTAGCTAGGTGGTAAAGGATATTGTGGACCATATTGGCTTGGTTTCAAATAGTGCAGTTCATGACCTAAGTTCATGGCTTGGAGAAAATATACTAATGCTAAATCACGGCAAGACTCAGTTTTTACAGTTTCTAACATACAATTCAACAAAACCTGATGTTTTAATTTCACAGAATGGGCACATAATTAGTGAAACTGAACAGTTCAAATTTCTAGTTGTTCAGATAGTTAACTGTCGTGGAAAGCCCACATTCAGGATCTTGTTCAAATACTTAATGCTTCCATTTTTACTATTTGAACGGTGTCTGAAGAGAGTGATTATTCGACCCTAAAACTAGTATATTTTCATTTGTTGTATGGTATTATATTGTGAGGAAACTGTTGCCATTCTAAAAGGTTATTTTTGGCTCAGAAATGGGTGGTTTGGACAATAAGTGGTGCAAGTTCATGAACCTATTGTCAACCCCTGTTCACGAGTCTGGATGTTTTGAAATTGGCCTCTCTCTCTCTCTCTCTCTCTCTCTCTCTCTCTCTCTCTCTCTCTCTCTATATATATATATATATATATATATATATATATATATATATATATATATTCGTTACTGTCATTTCTTATTAACAATATTAGCTTATTCTCAAGAATAAGCAGCTTTTACTCAGTTAATACTTGGCAGAAATTAAACCTGCATTTGGATTGGACTTCCTTAACTCCCCGTGCTGCATCCATTTTCAATAAGCTACTACTCGAATTCAAAAATCTTAGCAGTAATCCACACGCTTTAAAATCAGAACTGGAGAGTTTCTGCATGGGTCACTCCTCAAATTCTGTCGAGTTCCTTGAAAAATTAAGGTGATTCTTGTTGTATTGTTGATTGTTTGTACTTAAAACTTGTGGATCGATTTTTTTCAGGTTCATAAATATTTTATTTTTATTTGTTATTACTTTTATGTTGTAATTTCATGTATTGACACATTACATGACCTTGAATATTTGCTCCTCAATTTGGTCCTACGGAACTTGATGTGGTATGATTTACCAAACAAAAGCGCTGGCAGGTCGATAGATACACAAACAAACACAAACATACACACAAAACTCAAGCTTTCGCAAACCAACGGTTCCTTCTTCAGAAAAGAGGGAAGGAGAGGGAAAGACAAAAGGATGTGGGTTTTAAGGGAGAGGGTAAGGAGTCATCCCAATCCCGAGAGCGGAAAGACCTACCCTAAGGGAAAAAAAGGACAGGTATACACTCGCACACACACACACACACACACACATATCCATCCGCACATACAGAGACACAAGCAGACATTTGTAAAGGCAAAGAGTTTGGGCAGAGATGTCAGTCGAGGTGGAAGTACACAGGCAAAGATGTTGAAAGTCAGGTGAGGTATGAGTGGCGGCAACTTGAAATTAGCGGAGGTTGAGGCCTGGCGGATAACGAGAAGAGAGGATATACTGAAGTGTAAGTTCCCACCTCCGGAGTTCTGACAGGTTATTGTTAGTGGGAAGTATCCAGATAACCCGGATGGTGTAACACTGTGCCAAGATGTGCTGGCCGTGCACCAAGGCATGTTTAGCCACAGGGTGATCCTCATTACCAACAAACACTGTCTGCCTGTGTCCATTCTTGCAAATGGACAGTTTGTTGCTGGTCATTCCCACATAGAAAGCTTCACAGTGTAGGCAGGTCAGTTGGTAAATCACGTGGGTGCTTTAACACGTGGCTCTGCCTTTGATTGTGTACACCTTCCGGGTTACATGACTGGAGTAGGTGGTGGTGGGAGGGTGCATGGGACAGGTTTTACACCGGGGGCAGTTACAAGGGTAGGAGCCAGAGGGTAAGGAAGGTGGTTTGGGGATTTCATAGGGATGAACTAAGAGGTTACGAAGGTTAGGTGGACGGAGGAAAGACACTCTTGGTGGAGTGGGGAGGATTTCGTGAAGGTTGGATCTCATTTCAGGGCAGGATTTGAGGAAGTCGTATTCCTGCTGGAGAGCCACATTCAGAGTCTGATCCAGTCCCGGAAAGTATCCTGTCACAAGTGGGGCACTTTTGTGGTTCTTCTGTGGGAGGTTCTGGGTTTGAGGGAATGAGGAAGTGGCTCTGGTTATTTTCTTCTGTACCAGGTCGGGAGGGTAGTTGCGGGATGCGAAAGCTGTTTTCAGGTTGTTGGTGTAATGGTTCAGGGATTCCTGACTGGAGCAGATTCGTTTGCCACGAAGACCTAGGCTGTAGAGAAGGGACCGTTTGATGTGGAATGGATGGCAGCTGTCATAATGGAGGTACTGTTGGTGGGTTTGATGTGGACGGACGAGTGAAGCTGGCCATTGGACAGATGGAGGTCAACGTCAAGGAAAGTGGCATGTGCTTTGGAGTAGGACCAGGTGAATCTGATGGAACAAAAGGAGTTGAGGTTGGAGAGGAAATTCAGGAGTTCTTCTTCACTGTGAGTCCAGATCATGAAGATGTCATCAATAAATCTGTACCAAACTTTGGGTTGGCAGGCCTGGGTAACCAAGAAGGCTTCCTCTAAGCGACCCATGAATAGGTTGGCATGCGAGGGGGCCATCCTTGTACCCATGGCTGTTCCCTTTAATTGTTGGTATGTCTGGCCTTCAAAAGTGAAGAAGTTGTGGGTCAGGATGAAGCTGGCTAAGGTAATGAGGAAAGAGGTTTTAGGTAGGGTGGCAGGTGATCGGCGTGAAAGGAAGTGCTCCATCGCAGCGAGGCCCTGGACGTGCGGAATATTTGTGTATAAGGAAGTGGCATGAATGGTTGCATTGACCAGGACATTCATGACCTTTCAAAATTGCTTGTTATAGGTTAATAAACTACTATACAAAATGAACCAAGAGACTCTTGCACCCTGCTATTTTGGTGGGTCAGATGGAGCTTATTGCCAAAAGTAATCACTTTCTGGTATGGCAAAAATCAACTACAACCAGTTAAGGAAATGTCGCAAATGGACAGGGAGCTTCTGTGATGTAGATCAGGGTTAGATTTAACTGAAGATGTTCAAATGTGTTCATGACATGATGCTATGTTGATTACAAAATTTCACTTCCTGTAGAAGACTTCTGCAAGACATTTGGTAAAGCAAAATACATAACCAAGAAGGCGTTCACTCCAGTAACTATTGCAATATCTGATGGTTGATGTTACTGACTAATGAAGTTTTTAAATGCGCTCAGAAAATTTGTACCAAATGTAGAAATGAAATACCACAAAAAGAATCACTCCATCAGGATACACAAGAATCACCATCCATTGAAGACATAGATTTTGTTGATGCTTGCTTTATTGCTAATACTTCATGATCGTCGCTTGGAGGATCACCATTAGAGCTTCAACAGGTTAGGAAAAGGGATTCAATGGGAGACATAAAGCACAAAGTTCCGAAAGCTCAAGGCAGCATTACTGGATAATTGCCATGACTGTTGGTGTGTGCCAGGTAGATGTTGCTCAGGTACAAAGTGCCAAAAATGCAAAGATATGGACATCTTAATTGAAGAACAACAGACTTCAAGCAATGGCAGTAAAGTTCAAATTTTGACCTTGGCCCCGAATAGCTGCACTATTGAAAAAACTGCTAAAGAATTTGCTGTGCAAACTAAAATGGCTAAGAAAGCAAGGAAACTAAAGATGGTGGGATTTTGGCAACACATGCAAACTGGGGGGAGGGGGGACATTAATGATGAAGTAAAACAAAATGTCCTCACTTTTTTTGAAGGTGATGGGTTTTCTCATTTATGCCCAGGCAAAAAAGATTGTGTTACAGTATGAATAAATAAGGAAAAGATTCTTAAGCAGAAGTGCCTGTTCCTTTGACACCTGAAAGAAGTGCCCCTTAATTTATTGTATGCAATACGGGAATCAACTCAACTTCTCAAAATGTTGTGAGCTCAGGCCAAAATGGTGTACTACTTCTGGATCACATTCTATATGTATATGTTAAATTAATCAAATGCCAAATTAATGGTGGCTTCAGCAACTCCCATCCAACAAGACTACAAGGATTTGATTAAAAAAACCTGTTTGCAGTTTGGAATCAAAAGATTGTATGCTGCTACAATGTGGTGAGGAATGTGCAGGAAAACTACACCCAGAGGCTTTTCTTGACGATGCTTTTAAAAAGTCATGGAAGCACTGATTTTGAAAATTACTGCCTTGAGAAGTCATCACTTTCTGTCAAAACACCAAAGTTTATACTTTAAGCAGCTAAAAGGAAATCTTACAGAGGATGAATTAGTTATATTGCTAGATTTTGGTGAAGATTATTCATTTGTTGAAAGAACAAGATTTTCACTCTGCAGCGGAGTGTGCGCTGATATGAAACTTCTTGGCAGATTAAAACTCGAACTCGGGACCTTTGCCTTTCGCGGGCAAGTGCTCTACCGACTGAGCTACCCAAGCAAGACTCACGCCCCGTCCTCATGTCTCCTACCTTCCAAACTTTACAGAAGCTCTCCAGCGAACCTTGCAGGAGTGATAGTTCTGCAAGGTTCGCAGGAGAGCTTCTGTAAAGTTTGGAAGGTAGGAGACGAGGTACCGGCAGAAGTAAAGCTGTGAGGAGGGCGTGAGTTGTGCTTGGGTAGCTCAGTCGGTAGAGCACTTACCTGCGAAAGGCGAAGGTCCCGAGTTCGAGTCTCGGTCCGTTACACAGTTTTAATCTGCCAGGAAGTTTTATTTATTTGTTGTTCAAGATGATGTGCAAGGATTTCATTGGGAGAACAGTCAGCACTCATTACATCCATTTGTTGTCCATTGTGGTGGCAAAGAATGTCAAAAGTATCAGCATTTGTATGATCGGTTACTGCCTCCATCATGTCATCATTGCTGTTCATGACTTTCAAATAAAATTAATAGCATATTTAACAACAAAGATTGAAAACATTAAGAACATTTATTTCTTTAGTGATGGTTCAGCAGGTCAATATAATAATTTGTGTCTGCCCTAAAAGGATTTTGGTATCACTGCTGAATGGAATATTTTTGGAACAAGCCATGGTAAATTGCCTTGTGATAGCATTGGGGGAAGTGCAGAAAGACTAGCAGACTGTATTAGTCTGCAGAGGTCCTTAGATAATCAAAATTTGATTCCATATGATTTGTTCAAATTCTGTGATGATAGTATCCCAGGCATAAAATTATGTACCAAAAGAAGAAATTGCAAGAATTCAGCCTGATCAAGAAACAAAGTTCTCCAGGGGCCATACAATTGCTGTAACAAGAGAAAATCTTCAGTTTAAGCCAAGTAATTGTAATCAGCTCAGAGTAAGCAGAGTTTCCAATGATGCTATAGCACTCACAGTTAATGCCTTTAAGCAGATGAAGTAATTTCAGCAATCTCAATTGCAAGTTTACTACCGGGACTGTATGATGATGATGATCAATCAAAAATGGAACTGACTTTTTAGTACTTTTGTTTTTCAAATTTCTGGTGCTGAGTATTATACTTGTTTTTATGGCATGTGTTAAACAAATGATTGAAACTGATTTGTATACCGAAATAAAATAAAATAACTACCAGTAGTATTATGAGACTTAATGAGCCAAATATTTCACTTTTCAGTCTTCTCAAAGTGCTAAAGTAATAACTTTTGAGAGGTATTCTTATGTATCCAAACATTAAGCAATATAGCTCTGAAAGATTAAAGTGTGCCCTTTCCAGCCGTGGCAAGAAAAAAAAGGATTCAACGAGACATAGTTGAGATATCGCCTCCAAAAATGCCTTAAAATTTGGACATAGAAAATTTTGGCTAACATAGCAGATGCATATATTTTCATCTAAGCATCCAATGTTAATTAAATGTGATCCATATATAAACATCATATGTGAGAATAACCCTCTGAAGTTTTGGTGTGGTTGGTTCGTATGAAAAGTAGCAGTGGTCAGTCTCACATCAATTTCCTGTGAAAGTATCTGCATACAGTTATTTGACTCTGCAAAGATCATACAGCTGTTGAACGAGAGAACAATAGAAGCTGAAAATTTTGAAAATAATTATGGCTGATGATGTGAAAATTGGTGTCCTCAATACATTATATCACAAATGTTCAAGAAAATTGTACAGAACACTAACTATTGTACTGAATTACTTTTGCAAAAAGAAAAAAAATGAAACTTAAGTGCAGTCTCTTCAAGGTTCTAAGAAGAGGAAACTTCAAGCACTGTGCCACTGCTTGAAATAATTTTTATCTGTTTAATCTGTATTTCTTATACTACCTTCCACATATCCCCAATGCGAAATGTTTTTACTTGTGATGCAATGCATAATTTGGTCAGTGATGAGTGCAAAATAAAATGCAAGTGCTCTACAGTCTGCTGAAAAAGAAACAAAACTGAACTTACTGTCAAGAGGTTTTTTGAACAACTGCCACACTTATGGTGCCAGTTTTAAGTAATTAGTGCATCCCAATTCTCAGAAAAAAATAGCTGTATAATAAAACATAAAAACTTTCATTGTTCATCTTTTCTTCCTGAAGTGACCAATTAATCTCACTGCCAAAAGTACTCAAATCGAAATAATGACAGAATACAATCACTTAGAAAAGCATTGTATTTCACTCGAGTTTGGCACAGAGCATCTTTGTTTCAAATCCGTATACAAGTCCTTGACAAAGCTGGGATATGTTAAAACACTTTTACAGTTCACAATATAGAAATCATCTGTTGCTAACTGGAGCTGCTCAATAGCTTGGCAGGAACTGGCTACAGCTGCAGTCAGGCAGTCTCTTATCCACGTGATCCATGACACCTCAGCTAAGGGGGCATGGTACTCATGTGGCCAGAGGTTGTGCTGTGCCAGTCTCTGTCAGACAACAGCGGATCTCTAGCACCAACCTCTGTTCAGCAAAACAATTGCCTCCTGTGTGGTGTCAACTGGTTACCCTTCCCTTCTCTGATTGCAGTGCTAGTATCTAATCAGTATATTCCATATTAACAAACAAAACTACATCTCTTTGAAGTAATGCACTAGCAATCTGCTTGTTGATAAACAGCCAAGCACAAATGGAAGGTGGATAATTTTTCACTGTTAAATGAAGAATAAAAGTGCAGTGACTAGGTTCTTGTCACAATCTCTTTGGAGTAATCTGCATAAGAATGGCAGTGGGAACGAAATAAACACAGGGTGGAAACTTGTCTGGGCAATCTAGAGTTCTCAGGAAAACTGAGTGGACTGAAAAAGTCAGGGAAATTCTGAAAGACTCTGGTGAGAGTTGATCTCACGTACTGGCAACAGAAATGTACTGAATTGTTATGCTACTAATCACTCTTGAGATTCTGCCTTGGAAGCAATTGCTGGTGTAACACAAGAAGTCATGGCATAGTATCTTGAATTGTTGTAATATTGGTTGCTTGACCACAGCTACATCCAGCATATTTGCCAACCTTGATAATCTTCATCATCAGCAGAGAGTTCTCAGGGAATCTGGTTCACTATGGCATGACTTTGAGTGAAACTGTGCATGAGAATTGGTCATCGTTTGTCCAAAGACGAATGTGGGGTTTCACAGAAAAGGGATATAAATCTGGGGCCATTATTGAACACACATCATAACTGCTACAGTTTGACATTTAGTTAACATAGGCTTCCATAGATGGCAAAGCTATGGGGCATCAATGCCTAGTACAGTAAGATTTGGTAATGGAGTGTGTGAGAGCTACGAAAAATCGTGTTGAATAAGGCTCAACATCAGAGTTGAAAACAAAATTTGCAGTGTTTGAGTGCCACTTGATACTAAGGTGGAAAGGGTTAGCCCATGAACAGTAAGCTGTGTGTGTTTCTAGGGACAGTTTATCATTCCCTGACCTTAAAACTCTGCATTTGTCTAACCAAGTAATAAATTAATCCAGAAAATTGTAATGCATGTCTCCTGCTTTATCTGTCTGAGGCTTCTGCATTCCTTTTTTTTATGCTGAATTCCTTTCACAGGTGTTTCAACATTGATTGTGCTCCACCTGGTCCTAATGAAATTTATAGATTTAGCTGTGCCTTCCCAGTTCTCTACAATATGAACTGGCCCCAACTCAACCAAGCAACTTTCAACATGATCACTGAACACTTGAGTAGCACTTTGCCTTTCTAGAAGATGAAGGCCACAGACTCCAGCAAAAGAAGCTTATCTAACACTATCATGGTTATCAAGATCTGGATAACAAAACATTTGCTTATGGTTCTTCAGATTTATCCGGTTGTTTCGTATGTATTCAAAAATAGGAACATTGG
Source organism: Schistocerca gregaria (assembly GCF_023897955.1). Taxonomy (NCBI): domain Eukaryota; kingdom Metazoa; phylum Arthropoda; class Insecta; order Orthoptera; family Acrididae; genus Schistocerca; species Schistocerca gregaria. Next base: position 874,930,691 of record NC_064922.1, read on the forward strand.
TATGCAGAAAAACACTGGTCTCTTACTACCTGTACGAGATGGATACACAAAATTGGCATGTGGTGGATTTGTAAAATGTGTAACAGATTTTCTGTTGATGGCATATCTACAACAAGTGAAGCAATCGGAAAGCCAACAGTTCCCACACCTACTAATGATGTCATCACTACATTAAATAAGTTTTCTACATTAAGTTTCTTCACAAGCAATACATGGGTTCCAAAAATGAAACTTCATCTTTCATGTGACTTAATATTAGGGTTACTTATATACATTGCAGCTAAGTTTCCTTAATAAATTTGTACGAGGCAGAACGTCAAAGCCTTATAATTGCAAAACTTGTAGCCATGTGGAGAAATACAGTACACCTCATGCTCGAAATTCAAGTAACAATGAACTAACTAAAAAAGAACAGATTTATTTATTTAATCGTATGGCTAGGGGCCCCCGTCGGGCAAGCTGTTTACTGGGTGCCGGTCTTTCAATTTGACGCCACTTCGGCAACCTGCAGTGATGAGGACAGCACAACACCCAGTCCCTGGGTGGGGAAAATTCCCAAACCCAGCCGGGAATCGAACCCGGGCCCAGAGGATTGACGTTATCACACTGACCATTCAGCCACTGGAGGCAGACAAAGAATATATAATAGTAACATTAAAAAACATGTAGTTACCTGTTTATAAAAGATGCTGGAACTGGTGGCCATGGGCACTCAGGCATCGCTGACTTTGCGTGATGATGCTACCAGCATCTCTAGTAATGTTCCGTTTAAGATTGTCTATTGTGCGAGTATTGTCAGTGTACACTTTGCTCTTTAGTGTGGATTGTAAGTAAAAACCACATGATGTTAAGTCCATGGACTTTGGGGCCTAGAGCCCTCTACTGACAAGTATGTCTTCAAGGAACACATTGGTGAAGTGGGCCATACTTTGGATGGACACATGAGCTATTGCTCAATCTTGTAGGAATACTGCATACAACTTCTCTGCATCTGTTAACTGTACATATAAAGAGTCAAAGATCTCTAAATTTATGTTTTGCAATTGAAAAATATGGGGGGAAATAATGTGCATTCTGGACAATGCACACCAAACATCTCTCTTCTGTGCGTGGAGAGATTCTTCATGCAGAATATGTGGATTGTCCTGTGACCAGTATAAGCAATTCTGGGAGTTTACATAACCTGACAAATGAAACCAGGCTTCATTTGACACAAAGTAAAGCAATGAGTTGAAGTAACCTTTAGTAATTGTTGTTAACAGCCAGTTGCAATAATGAACTCTTTTGTCCTTTTCCTCAAATTTCAAGTCTTGCAGCACACTCACATGATAGGCTTTTAATTCCATATCTTCTAGTACACGATGACACAATGTACGAGATACACCATCCTGCTGCAATAACCTCCTTATCGATATGTGGGGACTTTTGTAATGTCCAGGCAAATTCTGTTTACACTTTCAGGGGTCCTCACCATCTGTCACTCATTTCTCTGCACATTCAGAACGGATACAACAGTCCTCCATTTCTTGTACCAATTGTGAATTTGACTGGTTGTGGGGTGTTTATTACCAGAATACTACAGTTAAAGCCTTTCTTTACATTTCTTGATGGAACCTGTCTTTAGGCAACAGTCCACAATATCAATCCATTGTTCTAATGCAAGCTGCCCCATTTCTGTAACAACTCAACAATACGAGCTTCTCACCATAATTGATATACAAACACGCAGCTGCACTCAACTTTCCTACAAAATGCAGTGTAGCCAACTTTCATGACAGTGTTGCCACTTTACAAGCAATTAAACTAGAGATGATTAACTGGTACGTAAGGTATACTGGTTTTATGTGGGACACCATATAATAAACAATATAGAACAAAGAATAAAAAGCTCTAGATCAAATTTATGATGGGCCCTGAAGTGAAGAGGCAATGCAGTTTGTGACTTCAGGATGAAACAACCTTCTTCTATAACCAGTAATGCTTCAGGACGAGAGTGAATAACTAGCTTGCATAAATCACCCTCTCTGTCAGTAATTAAGTCTGCACATAACTCACAGATTTTAAACTTCAGTTACATTACTAACTTTGTTGGCAACAACCTCTTACACTCTTCATATACAATTTAACTCTGAGGTTTCTGCAAACTGTTGTACACACAATATCATGTGACATTTTCTTAAAGTTAAAAACAGGAACATTACATAATATTTTTTCACAACTTTACTCCACAGTTCATTCACTATTAAATTTTCATCTTTTCTCACAAATCCGTTATGATCTTGAAAACTGTTTGTTTCCGTATGTGCTAAAGCTGTTTCACTGCTTTTGGATATAGTTGTTCTGAAAGCATCTGCTTCCGGCTGAGAGTGAATCTGTGGAATATGTGGTTCTACGGCTGGATCATTTTGTATAAATTCCACAGTATTTCCTCAAACTACTAGACATCATCCAATGGTTTCTGCTGGCAAGTAGAAGACTGCCAGTGATGATGACACTAGCAGTGTTCACACCACTAGTGCTCTTCTTATGAAGGCCACATCTGAAAGTCAAGCGTGCACTATGGAGTTGCTTTTGGGAAGATTTTTGTTCTGTTGTTGGAGTGTGATTTGTTTCACAGACAGTACAAAGGCCAGCAGGAATGACTTTCATGTCGTCATACTTAAAACTGTACTGTTCTCAGTTGGATGATGAAAGCTCTACACAGAGATAAATGTCACTATTTGTTAACTTGCAGTATACAGAGTGCCTGAGCCACCCCTCTGATTTACATTCAAATAAAAATGTCGAAAAATGACCATTTAATTCTGTCTCCACCTCAACTGTGTACATGATATTAGGAAGCACACCATCAATTCAAATGCTGCAGTAGAGGTTCAATGCTTTATGATTAGGTCATTAACATGTTGTCAATTAAGGATTGGGGCAGGTGAAATGGAGTTTATTCTGAGGCACATTCCTCTATATGTCCTTTTGGAGAGAAAGGAAAACCCCTGACAATTATGACAGTCATTTCCCGAACTTTACTCTCATATAAATATCAGTGTCTCACAGTAGGCAGGTAATTCAGACACAGGCTCGGCTTACATTTCCACTTGTGCTGTAATATTCTCTTTTGATACCCAGAATGAGATTTTCACTCTGCAATGGAGTGTGCACTGATATGAAACTTCCTGGCAGATTAAATCTGGTGTCAGACCAAGACTTGGGACCTTTGCCTTTCGCAGGCAAGTGCTCTACCAACTGAGCTACCCAAGTACGACTCACGGCCCATCCTCACAGCTCTAATTCCGCCAGTACCTCGTCTCCTACCTTACAAACTTCACAGAAGCTCTCCTGCATACCTTGCAGAACTAGCACTCCTGGAAGAAAGGATCGTGAGTCATGCTTGGGTAGCTCAATTGGTAGAGCGCTTGCCCTGCAAAAGGCAAAGGTCCCGAGTTTGAGTCTTGGTCTAGCACACCGTTTTAATCCGCCAGAAAGTTTAATACACACACTCCACTGCAGAGTGAAAATCTCATTCTGCAAACGTCCCCTAGGCTGTGGCTAAGCCATGTCTCTGCAATATCCTTTCAACCAGGAGTGCTAGTTCTGCAACGTACGCATGAGAGCTTCGGTGAAGGTTTGAAGGTAGGAGATGAGGTACTGGTGGAATTATGGCTGTGAAGACGGGTTGTGAGTCATGCTTGGGTAGCTCAGTTGGTAGAGCACTTGGCCGCGAAAGGCAAGGGTCCTGAGTTCGAGTCTAAGTCTGGCATACAGTTTTAATCTGCCAGGAAGTTGCTTCTCTTTTGATGTCAAGGATTATGACAAAGGTGGAATGTTTTTGTCTTTAAGTATATTGCACAACCGAGAGTTGACACAGCAGTAGCACACCTCCTCCATTTAGTCTTGAGCTGGATTCCTTTCAGTGAAAATTGTTATCTAGCTTGTATATCAATGACACATTTTTTTTGTTTCTAGAGGTCTGAAGATGACCAACTGTCAAAACTACAACTTACAACCATAAGCGACGTTTATAATTTTCATCAACTGGACATTGACCTTTCTGAGAAAAGTGTATAAGATGTATTGTTTCACTTTTTAATAGATAAATAAAGTTTTGAAGATAACAGACATACTACAACTCCAAATACACTTTATAACAATGAGACAGAATTAGAAAAATTGCTAAGATGATCCACAGTTGTTAAAATTAATATACACTTTACAGGCACAATGATTTCAATAATTTTACCTTACTCAGTAAGACATTACCAGCAGAATAATACACTTCTGGAACTGGCACCAAAGAAATAGTGCCAAACCAGCATTTGGTAATACTTGAGTTTAAGGTAAGAATACATTTCTGATGGTGAAAAATCTTTTCTCTGTACAATATGCACAATAGTTCAATCATTAAATACACGCATTTCATATGAAAAGTAGTCTACATTGTGAGTAGAGCCCTTTTAGCAACTCTCTCTCTTTTCCTTCTCTGCTTGTCTCTATTCCTCTTCTCCACTGTCGCATCAAGAAACAACTGTACACTCTGCTTAGCCTCAAGCTCTCTCTGCAGAAACTGAAGGCCATGTAAGTTGTAACCAACCACATCCTGGAAAAAAAAATAATTATAATTCTTAGAACTACCAAGAGTAAAAGGATATGATCAAGGAATAAAGGTTTTTCAGAAGAAAGGGGAACAGATGTGTGAGAGGGCAGTTTACAACAAAGCTGATGGCCAAAAACAAGACTTCACAGAAGGAATCATGAACTAAACTGTAAATGTGTAATGAGTGTGTTATGGCAACATGAATATGTAGGAAATGGGCACGCAAAAGGGATAAGATTCCTCCAAACCAATAATAAAACACATTTGCTTAAGTTTTCTTCAATCAAATTACAGATGATATATTATGCGCTTTCTTAATGATACAACATACAGAAACAGAATAGAGCTGCAAACCTAAATCTGCCACCATATGATGAATATATATTAAAAACAAAGATTCCAAGACTTACCAAGCGGGAAAGCGCCGGCAGACAGGCACATGAACAAAACACACAAACACACACACAGAATTACTAGCTTTCGCAACCAAAGGTTGCTTCTTCAGGAAGGAGAGGGAAAGACAAAAGGATGTGGGGAAACCCACATCCTTTCGTCTTTCCCTCTCCTTCCTGAAGAAGCAACCATCGGTTGTGAAAGCTAGTAATTCTGTGTGTGTGTTTGTGTGTTTTGTTAAACCCACATCCTTTCGTCTTTCCCTCTCCTTCCTGAAGAAGCAACCATCGGTTGCGAAAGCTAGTAATTCTGTGTGTGTGTTTGTGTGTTTTGTTCATGTGCCTGTCTGCCGGCGCTTTCCCGCTTGGTAAGTCTTGGAATCTTTGTTTTTAATATATTTTTCCCATGTGGAAGTTTCTTTCTATATACTTACCCGTAGTTCATTCAATCTTCGAAATGTTATCTCCTGCAGCTGCTTAAGAACAGGAAGCAGATTCCGATTGCTTACAATAGGTCCATGATGCATCCTCACAAGAAATATTGAAACACGGCTTGCAAGTTCAGTCCCGTAACTGCTGTATTTCAGTAGGCGTGGCAGAAGTGTCAGCAGTTCGCAGACTGAAGGAAATGGAAGCAGTAGCAAGGCCTCCTCTAGTTCACTGAGGACAAACAGGAACAGTATTTAATATTCCTTTAAATATGATCAAGAAAGAGCCATTCCCATTTTTACAATATTCTGATTTAAGAACTACTAATGCACTGTTAAGCCTTTGCATTTCCCTTTTCTGGTTTTCTAGCTTCCCTACTGTGGGTTAGCACACTGGACTCGCATTTGGGAGGACAATGATTCAACCCCGTATCCAGCCATCCTGATTTCAGATTTCTGTGATTTCTGTAAACTGCTTCAGGCAAATGCCAGGATGGTTCCTTTGACAGGGTACAGCTGATTTTCTTCCTCATTGGTCCCTAATTGAAGCTTGTGCCCCACCTCTAATGATCTCATTGTCGATGGGATGTTAAACACTAATCTCCTCCTCCTCCTCCTCCTACAGGGTGAGAGGGTGGGGATCAGTGAAGTGAGATGGAAAGAAGATACGGATTTCTGGTCCGATGGATATAAAGTAATGGTATAACAGAAGTAGGATTTGTTCCATACAGAAAGGTAGGTCAGAGAGTGGGTGATTTTTAATAATCCAGTAATAGAATTATACTTCTTAGAATTGAGAGCAGTGCAACATCAACAATAAAAATTCAGGTATACATGATGAAGGCACAAGCAAAAGATCAAGGGCTGGAGAGAGCTTACAATAGCTTTCAACAGGTAACTCAATATGTACAAGGAGATGATAATCTAGTATTTATTATGGATTGTAACACTAGAGGAAGAAACACAAGATGGTGTTACAGGAAAATATGGGCTCAATAGAAGTAATATGAGAAGAGAATGACTATTTGAGTTCTGCAATACATTTCAGCTAGTAACAGCGAATTCACAGTTCAAAAATCACAAGAGGAGTTATACTTACAAACAGCTTGAGGACACTGGAAGATATCAGACAGAGATCACAAAAACAAGATACTGGATTCTAAGGCTTATCCAAGAACAGAGATAGACTCACACCACAGTTTAGAGTAAGCTGAAGTTTAAGAAAACTAGCAGAAAGAATCAACATGGAAAGAAGTGGAATATGGAAATACTGACAAATGATGTTGTGCATTTGAAATCTTTTGGACTGTAGATACTGCAGTAATCAATACTTCAGAAGGCAGTTCAGTGGAAGAGGAATGGACATTTCTACAAAGGGCAATCACAGAAGTGTATGTACAAGGAAGATAAATGTGAAGAAACTGTAGGTAACTGAAGAAATAATTCAATTGACCAATGAAAGCTGAAAGTACAAAACTTCTCAGGAAAAGACAGGAATACTACAGTATAAGTATGGTAGGAACAACCAAATGAAAACAATTGATTCTGTCAGTTTTTGGAAACCAACAGATTCATTTGGTTGTAGTTGTACATAATGGCTGAATTATTTTTTTCATTCTTTTCAGTGAAAATAGTCTATGGGAACAAACAAATGAAAATGATTGACTCAGTTTGTCATAGTTTCGAATATTGACTGAATTACTCATCTTCCTTTGCTAGTGAAATCAATCTGTAAGTTTTCCATCAGCTAAACGGCATATTCATTCTTTCAACTGAAGTATTATTTAGTATTTTAATTGAGTGAGCTATCCACTACGCTTCTCAGTGAAAAGATTATTTTCATCATTTAAAAATGATACATCATTTGAATCTAGTACTTGACCACTTATTCAGCCATTTATCAATGTGGAAGATAAAAATATTGTGCAAGAAATTACGTTACTTGCGTGTATGTACAAATCATATCCATGCACACAAACCAGTTTATATTTTATAGATTTTGAAAATATTACTCAGACATGAAGTAGTACTATTCATATTCACACACTGATACTTCAGTTACACAGTTACGCCTTCCTCTAGCCATCACTGCAAGCAGTCTGCAACCACCTTTGTGCCCTCCTGGACCACTGGGAGAGACAACCGAGTGTCACCTGATTCTTGATGAATTAAGGTCTATGTGAAAACATTTGATTGTTTTGGCACTGTTAAATTACTATTGGTGACAGCATCTGTTATCGCCTGTCATCAGTGTTATTCTCATTATGATATTTACTTTTGACCAATTACCAATAAGTAACTTTTAGTTCAGTTGTCCATCCATATTTATGAATAGATGTTTACTTAACAATGAACTCTGCATCCACGGTAGATATTGCAATCATTAATACTACAGAAGGCAGTTTAGTGGAAGAAGAGTGGACGTCTCTAAAAAGGGTGATCACAGAAGTTGGATGGATAAATTGTAAGTGCAAGGAAGGTAAATGCACTACATAGGTCAGGAATCCACTACACGCAGGGGCAGTTTTTTGGTTAGGGGGTCTTGAGTAAACACAAGAAGGGCTTCAGTCTCAAAGTGTGCAGGTCAAACACAGGAAGAACAAAGATCCAGGAACCGTCGGCATAACAGTTACAAAATGTCATAGCTGAGTTGGAAAAGTACCAGAGGTCCAAGCGCTAATAGAAAGCACTAATGCTCAAATCGTTATAGGCACTGAAATTTGGCTAAAGCTGAGGTAAGTTCAATCAAAATTTTTGCGAAGGAGCTAACAGTGTTCAAAAAGGATAGACTAAACACACAGTTGGCGGTGATGTTTTTGTTGCTATTAGAAGTAGTTTCTCTTGTAGTGAAATTGGAAGTAGATACTTCTGTGAGTTAGTGTGGGTAGAGGTCATCCTTGGTAATCGGAATAAAATAATAATTGTATCCTTTTACCAACCTCCCAACTCAGATGCCATAACTGCTGAAAGGTTCAAAGAAAACTTGAGTCTAATTCCAAACACATACCCAATTCATAATATTATAATTGGTGGTGACTTCAATTTACCCTCAATATGTTGGCGGAAATACATGTTCAAATCTGGTGGTATGGATAAAATATTGTCTGAAATTGTGCTAACTATATTCTCTGAAAATTATTTTGAGCAATTAGTTCATAAGCCCACTTGAATAGCAAACAGCTGTGAAAACACACTTGACCCTCCTAGCAACAAGTAATCCCGAGCTAATAAAGAGCATCAAAATGGATACAGGAATTAGTGAACACAGGGTTGTCGTAGTGAGACTGAATGTTGTAACTCCCAAAATCTTCTGCAAATACATGAAAATTATACCTATTCAAAACAAAGTATATAAAAATTCACTTGACGCCTTCCTTCTAAATCAACAATGTAAAAGTGCAGAGCACATGTGACTTGAATTCAAAGAAATAATATCAACAGCAAATCAGAGATTTATACCAAATAAATTAATAAATGAGAGAGCCAATGCCCCTGGTACACAAAATGGGTCAGAACACTGTTGTAGAAATAACAAAAGAAGCACCCCAAATTTAAACGAACACAAAATCTCCAAGATTGGTGATCTACAGAAGATTGCAATTTAGCGTGGACATCCATGCGAGATGCTTATAACATTTTCCGCGAAATACTTATAATAGTTACCACAACAAAACTTTGTCTTGAAACCTGGAAGAAAGTAAAAGAAATTCTGGTTGTATGTAAAGTATGCTAGCAGCAAGACACAATCAACGTCTTCTCTGTGCGACAGCAATGGAAATACTGTCCATGACAGTGCTGCTAAAGCAGAGTTACTGAACACAACCTTCTGAAATTTCTCCATCAAAGAAGACAAAGTAAATAATCCAGAATTCAAATCAAGAGCAGATGCCAACGTGAAGAAGTTAGAAGTTGATATCCTTGGAGTAGTGAAGTAACTAAAATCACTCAATAAAAGCAAGTCTTCTGGTCCAGACTGCATATCAATTAGTTTCCTTTCAGAATGTGCTGATGCAATAGCTCCACAGCTCTGTGCCCAAAGACTGGAAAGTTGCACAGGTCATGCCAATATTCAAGAAAGGGTGTAGGGGTAATCCACTAAATTACAGGCCCCTATCATTAATGTTAATACACAGCAGGATTCTCGAACACATACTATGTTTAAAAATTATGAATTACCTCAAAGAGAACCGTCTATTGACATACAGTCAACATGGATTTAGAAAACATCATTCTTGTGAAACACAACTAGCTCTTTATTCATACAGTGTGTTGAGTGCTTCTGAAAAGGGATTTCAAATTGATTCTGTATTTTTAGACTTCCAGAGGGCTTTTGACGCTACCTCACTAGCACCTTGTAGTCAAATTGCCTGCTTATGGAATATCATCTCAATTATGCAACTTGATTTGTGACTTCCTGTTGGAGAGGTCACTATTATTAGTAACTGACAGAAAGTCAGAGTAAAACAGAAATATTTTTGGCATTCCCCAAGGTACTGTTATAGGCCCTCTGCTGTTCCTTATGTATATAAGTGATTTAAGAGGCAACCTGAGTATTGTCTTAGGTTGTTTGCAGATGATGCTGTTGTTTACCATCTAGTGAAGTCAAGAGAAGATCAAAACAAATTGCAAAATGATTTAGAAAAGATATCTGTATGGTGCAAAAATTGCCAACTGACCCTAAGTAAAAAGATCCTACAAGAATGGGGCCTAAAGACGACTGAAGAGAATCATTTAACATGACAGAAGCGCAACCCTTCCGCATATTGCTGCAGATTTCAATGATGGGCCATCAACAAGTGTCAGCGTGCGAATCATTCAACGAAACGTCATCGACATGGGCTTTCTGAGCCGAAGGCCCACTCATGTACTCTTGATGACTGCAAAACAAAGCTTTACGTCTTGCCTGGGACTGTCAACACTGACATTGGACTGTTGATGACTGTAAACATGTTGCCTGGTCGGAGGAGTCTAATTTCAAATCGTATCAAGGGGATGGACGTGTAAGGGTATGGAGATGACCTCATGAATCAATAAGAATAAGAATCTTTATTAGCTGTTCAGTATTTTCTTGTACAATGGGCTTCGTCAATAAGTTCAATTACAGTATAAAGATGGTTATATTCTCATAACAATGTATATATAAATCATATGAAAGTTATTGTAGTACAACAGCACACATTTGGAATTTTATATATTGTTAATTTTACAATAAAAAGGAAAACATTATACAGGTTTATATTAAGCAGTAAGTATTCATGTTGATGACACTATGTCATTATCCTAAGCTATTGATACAAATTTAGGTACTACTACAGGCAGAGGTACCTTTCTCTATGTTAAAACAGCAACTCTGCCATTTTACAACGTCTAAATTCATCAACTGAGTAAAATGCTTTACCTTTGAGCCACTGACCCAATGTTGTCTTAAATTTACTTTTAGATACTGTCTGTACAATTTTAGGGAGCATATTAAACAGTTCGAGGCCTACATATTTATAACTATTATGTATCTTAGACAGTCTAGAGTATGACAGATCAATTGTGTGGTTTCATCTTGTATTGTGTGTGTGGACAGATGACCTAAGGGGATATTGAGCTATGTTTTCTTTTACGTGTAGTAAGCAATAATAGATGTACAAACAAGGAACTGTCATGATGTTAAGTTTTTTGAAATGTTCCCTGCATGTATCTCTAGGAGATAAACCCACTATACACCGAAGAGCTTTTTTTTGCCATCTGAAAATTGATATTGAATTGGGAGAATTTCCCCAGAGCAGAATACCATATGAAACATGGGGGTGGATATAAGCAAAATATGAATGCAGCAATAAGTTTTGGCTGATGTTACTCCTAAGCTTATAAAGTAGGAACATATTACGTGCAAGTTTAGAACAAACGTATGTGATATGTTTATCCCAGCTAAGTTTCTGGTCAATCATCATTCCTAGCAGTTTAACGGACTTATTTTCTTTGTTTGATACCTTCAAATTAAAGAATATTTCCTCAGTTTTTGTTTCATTTATGAATAGGGAGTTTACAATAAACCAAAGACCCGATTTTTCAAATATTATATTATTTTTTTTCGCACAGATTCACAAGTCTGTCCTGAACTGATGAAAGTTGTATCGTCTGCATAGAGGACTGTTTTACAGGGTAAATACTGTGGCATATCATTAACATACACTACAAACAGGAAGGGCCCAAGTATGGAGCCCTGTGGCACACCTCTTTTTATTGTTTGTGGGTTTGACAGCTGCCCATTTACACTAACAAATTGTACTCTGTTGCTTAAGTGAAATTCTAATAATTTCAGGGTGTCCTCTTCCATGCCATAGTGTCTTAATTTCATGATCAAAGTACTATGAGATACAGTGTCAAATGCTTTACTCAGGTCTAGGAGAGTAGCAAAGGAGATTAATTTATTTTCAAAGCCATCATATATATCACTAACAATATTTTCAACTGCTTTAACTGTGGATAGTTTAGACCTGAATCCATACTGTGAGTTACTTAACAAGTTATTCCTCTCAAAATAGTGATTCATTTGTTGGTGAACACAGTCTTCGATTATTTTGAATATTATTGGGATTAATGAGATAGGGCAATAGTTACTTGGATTTGATTTATCTTCTTTCTTAAATATGGGAATAGTTACTGCTATTTTCAAACACTCGGGGAAAATCCCTTGCCTTAATATACGGTTAATAAGAGTGGTTAGAGGGGGCAGAAGATCACTTGATATCTTCTTTATGACAAAGTTTGACAGACCATAGAAGTCCTCTGCTCTGGAACTACTTAGTTTGCCTATTGCTTTGCTAACATCATTTTCAGTTACTGTTGCTCAGCAGAATTTATGGACTACATACTTATTTGAACCTAAAAGAGTTTTAGCATCAAGCATGGTGTTGAGGGGAGACAAATCTTGTTGTAAACTGAAGTTAACAAAGTGTGAGTTTAAGATATCTGGGGCTATGGGTATAGCTAGTTGAGTTGTTGGTCTATTTATTTCACTTTTGATTACTTCCCAGGCAGCTTTACAGCTGTTTCTGGATTTAAGAATATAGTTATCATTCGCCCTACGTTTTGCCAAACTTATTTCAGATCTATAAATTCGTCTTATTCTAATGTACATCTCTTTGTACTCGTTGCTGTTATGAGATCTGTCCTTACACATAAGAAGCATGAACCTGATGCTGCTGAGGTATGGTGTAAACCAATTGCTTAGTCTCAGTGGTTTATGAGTTAGGTTATTATTCTGTCTTTTTACTAATCTGGGACAACACTCCTTAAATATTCTTGCAATTTCCTCTATAAATAATTTGCTTGTGTTATTCACACACATATCTTTGTATAAGATGTCATTCCAGTTAACTGACCTTAATCTAGTTCTAAACTCTCTTATGTTGCATTCATTCATAGGTCTAACAGTTTTTTGTTGTTCATCTGGAATGCTGACTGGAACTGTAATCCATAGGCTATCATGGTCTGCTAGGCCTAACTTGACTACTACAATTTCAACATTATTTTCATGGATACTACTTATTATATTGTCTAAGCATGCATTATATCTGGTAGGCTTATCATTTATACAATAGCAATCAAAAGCTCTTAGGCTATCCAAGAATTCCAATATGATATGACTCTGTACCCTGATATCCATATTAATATCACCAAAAATTAAGATTCTTTGGTATTTATATTTAGGGTTAGTTAGTTAGACTAACAGTTTTTTTTAATTTACCATAAATTCATATTCACTAGGAGATGGTGTGCGATATACAGATGCAACAATAATATTATGTTTAGGTATATGTACAACTGCAGCCTCAAAGATGGTGTCTATACACAGGTCTGTGACATCAATAGTAAAGTATTGTAGATTTAGTCCATTCTTAATATATATTGCAACACCCCCATGTCCAATTGCTGATCTGCAGTAACTACTAGCTAAGGAGTAACCAAATGGAATGTTGAGGTCAATTTCTGATGAATATAGTCAGTGCTCATTTACACTAAGTATACCACAGTTGGAAGTTTCTAACCAGTACTGCAATTCTTCCAACTTCTTTCTTAAAGACTGTATATTAAATAAAATAGAAAGAAACTTCCACACAGGAAAAATATATTAAAAACAAAGATTCCAAGACTTACCAAGCGGGAAAGCGCTGGTAGACAGGCACAATAAAATAACATACAAACACACACACAAAATTTCTAGCTTTCGCAACCAATGGTTGCTTCTTCAGGAAAGAGGGAAGGAGAGGGAAAGACGAAAGGATGTGGGTTTTAAGGGAGAGGGTAAGGAGTCATTCCAATCCCAGTCTTTCCGCTCCCGGGATTGTAATGACTCCTTACCCTCTCCCTTAAAACCCACATCTTTTCGTCTTTCCCTCTCCTTCCCTCTTTCCTGGAGAAGCAACCTTTGGTTGCGAAAGCTAGAAATTTTGTGTGTGTGTTTGTGTGTTATTTTATTGTGTCTGTCTACTGGCGCTTTCCCGCTTGGTAAGACTGTTATTAATATATTTAAGAAAAGAAGACTATTTTTGCTAACACTGGGCAGATGAGGGTTCAGATTGCCTTCTTTAGGGCACTTCTATACAGCTGATATCTTGAGTTATTTGTAAGTCTACTGTTGGTAGCCAGGCCCTATTTTGACAATGTTAGGATACATCTAGTTTCCTGGACTCAGAGTGAATGGTTTGAAGGTTATTTTGATCCTGCTGGAGCATATCTGTTAATATTTCGCCAGGCAGACCAGCAGGCTTTACAGGTTTCCCTGGTCCAGCAGTATTACTGTAAAGGTGGCCATTTCTTTAATCACAGTTTTGGTAATCAGTTTCGAGATTAATCTTCTTCCTTGGTTGTTGAGGTGGAAGCCTTGTCGTGTATAGCACTCCCTGTCAAACTCGCTAGCTTTAATGATTGTGGTATTTTTGAATTTCGAACACAGGTGATATAGCTGTTTGTTTATGTCCAATACTCCGCAATTTACGCAGGATCGTTTTGTAAGATCATATCTTAATGGAACATCAACAACAAACACTTTTTTTTTGATGTGATACTTGGTAATGTGCTTCTTAAACCTTTTATTAAGTTTGCGCTGTTGTTTTTCGCTATGTCATTTGTTCCAGTCATAATTACGACGACATCAGCTTCAGAAGCCTTTTTGTTAGTGTTTTGCAAGACATCCTTGGCTTCTGCTGAAGGATACACACACCCCAGACACTCAAGATTTACGTTTTCATTAAGGTAACTTGAAACATTACGACCTTGGCTATCACTCAATACGGTAATTTTACAGGTTTTACGTACTAAACTTTGACCATCATACTGTTTCACTCCTGTTTGAATTTCTTTTTGATATTTATTAGCACTATTATGTTTCACTGCATATATTTCCTGATCGCTACTTTGTTCATGAAACTTGCTAACATTCACACTGCAGCTACTTATGCTGTTTTTGGCATTACGCTGTTTTGCTCTGAATGTTTCTTGTTCATTACTTCGTTCACAAAGCTTACTTATGTTCACTCTACAGGTTTTTGCACTGTCTTCTACCGGGCAGAGCTGCAAATATTTGTTTACGTCAGCGAACCCTACTCTTCTTGATGGTTTATTTAATGCTGCTAAGCTATTATTATGGCAAACCGTTTTGCCATAATAATAGGTTCCTTTACAGTACAGGTTACCTTTGATATCTGTGATTCGTTATTTACTGCTTCTGAAGTCCCACATGCTCTCTGAGTGAGTCGTAGCTGCTGATTTTCTTTCTTCAGGTATACAATTTCTTTATGTAGGACTTCCACAGTTTTCTGCAGACTGATTATTCCTTCGTTTAGCTTCACAGTAATAGCACTACAAGGCACATTTTTGTTGTTTTTTACTACTGAACTATAACTGAACTTCATACACACGTGAATTACAAGCACTACCAGTTGCTGCCATCTTGCTTACCTACATGTCACAGGGGACTGTTCAAAGTGGTGGAGGGCTCTGTAAGGGTGAGGGGTGTATGTAATCGGAGTGTGTTGGCACCCCTGATATGTCTAGATAAGACTACGACTGGTGACACGTATGTACGCATCACCTGAATCCATTCATGTCCATTTTGCATTCAGGCGGACTTGGGCAATTCCAGCAGGAGAATGCGACGCCCCACACATCCAGAATTGCTACAGAGTGGCTCCCGCAACACTCTTCTAAGCTTAAACACTTCTGCTGGCCACCAAACTCCCCAGACATGAACATTACTGAGCATATCTGGGATGCCTTGCCACATGCTGAACACCCCCTCATACTCTACAGATTTATGGACACCCTTGCAGAATTCACGGTGTCAATTTCCTCCAGCACTACTTCAGACATTATTCGAGTCCATGCCATGTCCTACTGCAGAACTCCTGCATCGTCGCTGACGCCCTACACAATATTAGGCAGTTGTCCCAGTCTCTTTGGCTCCTCAGTGTAGGTAGGTTCTAGAGTGGAATTATGGTTCATGGAGAAAGAATATCAGTGATAAGATAAGAAGACGACACTGCAGTCATCAGTGAAAGCAGGAAGAATTGAGATAAGCTGACAGGAAACCATCTACTAACCATATAATAAGGAATAAGCAAAAAGAAAAGAAAGACAAAAGTAATGAGAACTAGCAGAAATGAGATAAGTGAGAAGCTTACTGTCAAAATTGGGGAGCACAAAGTAGACTAAGGACTTCTGCTATCTTGGATGCAAAATTAGCCATGAAAAATCAGCTGAGCCAGCCATTACAGAATGATGGATGAAGAAATGAAGACATAAATAGCATTCCAGCACAGGCAAAGAGAAAGTATTCTTGGCCAAACAAAGTCTATTTCTGCAAATATTAACATGAGGAAGAAATTTCTGAGAATGTATGACTGGAGCACAGTATTGCGTGGCAGTGAACCATGCACTGTTTGAACCATGCCCTGTGGAGAACCAGAAAAGAAATGGAGTCAATCTCTTGTTCATTCTTATTTCCATTCCTCTACCATATCTGCTTATTGCATTCCTACCAGTCACCTAGTGTTGCACAATTTTAACACAAACTGTTATTAACAAGCAATAATGAAATAAAAAAACCAAAACTAAATGGACTGATAAGATAAAAAAAGAGCAGGTTCATCACAGAACTGGCGAGGAGAGAAAGGTGTGGTAAACACAGCCAAGATGAAAAGACAGGATTTATTTATTTTATTTACATGTCAAGTTCCGTAGGACCAAATTGAGTAGCAAATCTCCAAGGTCATGGAATGTGTCAGTACATGAAATTACAACATAAAATGTTTATGAACCTGAAAAAGTCAAGCCACAAGTTTAAGTAAACACTATCAACAATGCAACAAGAATCAGCTTAATTTTTCAAGGAACTTCTCAAAAGAATAGAAGGAGTGACCCATGAGGAAACTTCAGTGCCTCACAGAGAAAAGAGAATATAGCATTTTCAGTTGTTAAATGACTTTTAAAGCCGAACTGTACATTTGATAACAAATCATATGATATAAAATGATCAATTATTCTTAAACACACAGCCTTTTCAATAACTTTAGCTAACACTTATGGCATAGAAATAGGTCTAAAATTATCTACATTATCCCTTTCTAGATAGATGTGTTAAGACATCAGGGTATGACTTTCGTGGTACTGGAGGGAGCTGTAGAGCATCAAAACTGTAGGGAAAGAGAAATTGGATTAGTTCCAAAGTACTACCGGCAATTCAGCTAGAACAATAATGACTGTGTATATAGAGTTAAAAAGAATGGGGGTACAATGGTTGAGCAGCTTCTCATAAGTCTCAAATTTCTGTAGTCAATGCTAAGCGACACTTGAGGAGGCATAAAGAGTGAAGCCACTGGACAGTCAATGACTGGAAAACAATGACTTCGAATGGAACACCATTGGGACAAGGTAGATTGTCAATTTCAGTGTAGATCCCAGCATCCAAAATCACTACCTTCAATGGTTCCAGCTCTTGAGGAAAAAGGGTGCTGCCTTTGCTCCAAAGACATTCAGACACCTCATTGGAAGTGTCCCAGCACAGTTCAAACTGTAATAAATGCAAAGGGTGTACACACAAAACATTAATGTCCACTAATACGTGCCTTGATATTTTTCACCGGATAGTGTATTCATTTTCATTTTTCTTTCTTCTTTCAGTATAAACTTTGAAAGATAAATTTGCCAAACTCCACTTCTCAAGTAAGTAGGATTATTTACAATCATGTTTTTAGTTTTTTGAGCCTATTATCTGAACATGATTTCTAATCCCTTCTTTTAAACTTCTACAATGCTACCACCTTATTAACCATTTATATTCTTACTTTACCAATTATTGCAACAACCACTTAAAAATATTTTCATTCATGCTTCCTCATTTTCAATCCCTCTTTTGCTCTGCACTTTGTCTCCTATCAACCCAACTGCGATCTTAACCCATTCTACCTTTGCCAGTTCAGAATTAACACTAATTTTCTAGTTTCTATGTTAGCCTACATTCTTGCTTTCATACCCTTTTTTTAAGGACACCCCAATTACTTTAAGTTAGATCAAATCAAAATTTGTAAACAATGTTATTGGTATAAAAAGGAAAATGCCAGTCACAAATTTATTAAATTCACAGAAAGACAGATGTCAGCCCACTACTTACCTTCAAAGACACTGCTCCCAGTTCAGATGACAGAAGCATATAAAAATACATAGATGCACTACTTCTAGCTTTTTGAACCACGGTTCCTGTATCTTTACAACACTCACCAAAAACCCTCCCAAAAATTTCAGTCATTAACGGACAAGCCAGTTTCATCTTACTCATAACTTCATCATGGTGGGTCATACCTGCAAAATAATCAGGTGGATGACAATGGATCTATCCAATGTAAACCTTTGCAACACTGAATGGGGTATTCCTTACCTCCAAGATACTGTACCACCCGGTTTTGTACAAGTTCATCAATGGTATGTTTGGGGATAGGACTAACAGTGACGTTAACTATTCCATTTCCTTAAACAGCTTAACTTTGCTTCTCTACCAAAATTTACACGGTAATTCTCAAAAATTCCACATCACCTAATTGCTACTTGCACTGAAACTGGGACATCAAACTAACCAGAATTGGGCTTTCACTGCACCATGCACCTACCCTCAACCACCTACTAGCAGTCCAACCACTGGTAAAGTACATACCATTAAAGGCAGGGAACACTTGAAATTACTGATGTTATTTACCACCAGCTACTTTGTGTTCACTGCACGACTGTCTACATAGGATTCATGCATACTGCTAGAGACAGGTGAACAGCATACCTTTGTGATGTTCAGTATACTGTTACTAAAAATTGTCTACAGTATGGCTCAAGAGACACAAGAGCTTGCTATGTCATGTAGACTGCTTGAGTCCTATTAACAAGCAAGTATCTGTGTAGTGTGGAGATAGAAACTAAATTGACAACCTATTCTCACATTCTAAATCCCTCCTGACCTATGTCAGCTCACCTCCATCCTATTCATTTACTTCCTTTAAGGGTGTTCATTATGCTTTTTATTTATATGCTTATTTTTCTCCCTTCTATATCCCCCCCCCCCCCCCTGTTTTTCACTTTTTTGTGCCACACAAAATTATTTATATTATTATCATCTTTTTCACTTAACATCTTTACTTCAGATTCTTTTTAAGACCACCTCCTCTCACAGACACTTTTCCTTCATCCTAGTCTCCATTCCTTCTAGTACCATGTGGGTCCCTCTTACCCATATCCTGATTGCAACCCCCGCTCTCAAATATTAAGTAGGAACCCGTGGTGCTGAAATTTCAGAGTACCATTTTTATTAATTTTTACGTATTAAAGAGTAGCTCAAATCCTGAAACTGAAAAGGCAAAGATCAAGGCAATAGGAAGAGATGGTTTGAACCTATCACAAAAATGAAAACAGAAAGATTATATTGAAATATTATAAGCTAATTATAGCTTATAATATTTTGACATAAGGCTAGACAGAATATGAAAATGATGATTAGCAAGAATGGAAATCTGCTAATGACCCAAAGTAAAAGAGAAGAAAATAGTGGTGTTGGTGATGACAACAACTGTTAACATGAAAAGAAAAAAGTTACAGGAAAACTGAACATCTGAATCTATCTTTCTTTCAAGAGAATACTACCTGGATTTAATACGCTGCAGTACTTCAAACAGGTATTCATTCGAATTTGTGGCTTTGTAGGCCTGCATCAGCAGTGGAAGTGGAGGAGCAGTCTGAGCTGATGCTTTACTTGCTGCATGTTCTTGCAGTTGCAATTCATAATCTTTTATCACTTCCAGTGCCTCCAATAGCTGCTCAGCCTATTAAAATGAAATTTTGTAGTAATTGCTATTATTAACACAATTCACAGTTTAACTTAAGATGCTACTTTTTTTTAAATGTCTTATGGTAAAAACTGACCCTATACAAACTGACCAACTAAAATAATCATGAGAAAATAATCTTCTTTACACAAAAGGAGCAACTTCAACTATGTGAAGATATGTGACTGCTGTTACCCAAACCTTGCAAGACACACACCCATCCATTCAGCAAAATAATGGAACTTTCCTTCAGGAGCCATGACATTAATTAATTGGGAAAGAAAAAGTAAGAGAAAAAAGTATAATAAGACACCTGATGAGAATGTCAAGAGGTGGAAGCTGAAATGTCTTGTAAAAAGGTTGTAGATGTCTCAGGTTTCCTCAACACAACTGATTAATGGTGTGCTTTCGAGTGTTCAACCGAATTGTTGATTTCATTTTTACACACAATATTTTGACTGCTCCAGTCATCTTATGAAACGCACTTGGTCAGTCACTGAAACACTTTGCATAAAAATGGACTCAATAATTCAGCTGAACACCTGAAAGCACACTGTTAATGCACTACAGATTTGACTCCACGGCAAGGAATGAGCAAACAGAAGTGTAGCAAAGAAAGTTCTGGTATTACTTAAAGTTGAAATTGTACTACGTGATCACTGAAGTATTTCTTCAACAGTATGTAAAATATAGGGAAAATATAAGTACATCTGAGACACTGTTTTGCAATATTTACATGTCACACATCTGTGGGGCATGGAAGCCTTGCGACGATAGTTATTAGCAAGAAGAGAAATTGCTGTTGCTGACAACTAGGAAAGGAAATAAGAACACTGCAAAAAAAAATTGATCACCACTCTCCCAGTAACATGCAAAATGCCCAAAACCCTTCCTAACAGTTTCTGAATGTAAGAGCCGATACTAAAACAGCCATTACTGTCTGACAGAAAATTATTATTCATACTAAAACTGCATAACTATCTGACAGAAAACTATTATATCTAAGTGGTTTCCAAGCTTATACTTGTTATCATCAGGCACGAATGGTTTCCTTTAACTTGTAGGGTATATTTATTCTTTTCTTTCCTGTTACTGGAAAGTATAAATTTCAAGGATAGGCAAAATAATTTTTTTTAACTCTTTGGCGAGTGCTCAAATGGAATGAGAAGAAGCTGTCCAGAGACATGATGTAGTCAGCCAATACCAACATCACTGTTACGTAATGTGAATGCACAAACAGGAAATATTAGTGATTTAAACTAATGTACATAGTGTAGCTACAAGAAAAGCTTTCATATATAATGCTGGCCTGAAAGATTAATAAGCTACAAGAGGAGTTAAGCTTTCACATATAATACTGGTCTTTATTGCCTATGTTACATTTTAAGACACATCACACTAATGTGCCAATAAAATTTTAAATAACAACATAAATGTCTAGTCTTTTGAGCTCCAAATTCGTCTAAGTGGCTGCTCCTCAAAGTGTTAAGTTTTAAAATGAGAGTCAAATGCTCATTGATTTAAGAACTACATTGAACATTCTCATCCATAATATAATTCAGCTTGTGTAAAAGAAATTCCACTTTGAAAATAACGCTTTTCAAACCACTATTCACAATATTTTGCGGCGAGCTGTTAAGACTCGGGTTCATTTCAGCAGTTGCTAGAGAGAACCAGAAAGCAGGCCTTACTGTGTGTGCATAACTATGATGATGTAGGAAGCCCATATGTTTGTACATATAAAGCATTAAGAGTTCTTACATTATGTCATAAAAGAAACAGAACATCAGAGGATACGCCAAGAACATTGGAATTTTGTAAACCATTTTAAAATGCATAATTTGGCTTAAACTGCGATTCGTATATCCAGAGACATGAGAGCTGTAAACAGAGAGGATAAAATAAACTCATGAAATGTAAACACAGAGCTTGTGGATACTACCCCCGCAACCCCCTACAACTCTATGCATGCATGAATCTGTCAGCTTGGATGTGAAAGAAAAATTATTCTGGGTAGCATCTGGCTGCTTGTTGCTACTGCCAATACAGTTAACAGCCACACTTCAAGTAGCCAGAAGCGGGAGAAGGTTTTGCTCTTACACGACTCGACTGCACATGAGCATGTGCTCGCTGGCAATTACTCAAATGAACCTACTGAAACAGTTGTGATAACGTGCTCATTGGAAGCAGTTTGTTGTTATGAAGTATTACATAGTCTTCATCCCAAAGCCTTTGACAGATTTTGCTCTAGGTAGATGCTTGTGTGTGCACTGTGTTTTCTTGTTGTAAATGGTGCATTTCCTTTGCAACTAAGTTTTATTATTTTTTATTTACTTTTTTTTCCATGTTTATGTTTCACTGCTGCAGTATTATTCTGCAGTAGCTGGAAACAGTAATATTCTTAGTTAGGGTATCAGATCTCACCAGCCAAAATAACAAAAATTTTAACAGAAAACTAAAACACTGAAAAATTCCCGGGTTTTTCCCAGTTTTCTCCAAGATGAAACAATTTCCAGGTTTTTCTCACAGCATGTACACTGTGAAAACGTACCCTGTATCATCCGCTTGACAGATTTATACGAATTACCTTTGGTATGCCCATGATTCATACCCGTTTTGCTACCCAATGACATTGGAATCGTCTCCACTGTTAAATGCGGCAATACAACAGGTATTGCACTGTACAGCCTCTGTGGGAATTTTGAACACTAATCTCAATCTTCAAACACTTGCCACTCTACCCATCTCGTTCAATGCCATAGACGAACACCTGACGTTACTAATAGATTTTATATCCCAGGTGACTATTTTTGTGCCGTGAACTTACATTATGTGTAAAGATAAGGGAGTATAAAAATAAAAAAAAATTAAATACTTGTTCAGTTTCTGAAATACAATTTTTGGTTTGGTTGTTTCTATGTAACAAATGATCAACAACAAGCTCAACAATGTCAGAGCACCTGCTAGATTTTGAATACTTTTCATTAGCCTTGTATTTGGGTAATAATATTCATATTTGCATACTACATTAACAATTACAATAATATTTGAATCCAGTTAATCAAACTACTTTCTTGTGCTTTTCTCAGCACTAACTACTCCTTTAATACATTCAAACATCCTTATCTGCTTACTAATCTCTCTTCTGTCTACTGTAGACACACACCAAATGCATTTGTTCATGTCACCAAATCGGAGTTTTTTCCTGTCTGAATGCATTCCTGCAGAAGTTATTCACTGACTCTGGCAATGAAATAATAATGTGGAACACACGCTCACATCACCTGACAATTGGCAGATAAAATATACTCATGCTCATAAATTAAGGATAATGCTGATACACGCTGAAACAATGCTCTGGTGGGCGGTTTGCGGGTTTAAATCACCTCGAGGTATGACCATGCAGTGCATTTGACCTGCGACCGTCGCATGGTGGCACTGGCAGCAGGCCACATACACAGAGGTGTGTTGGTGCATGTCAGAGTACGGTGCAGCGAGTAAGTGTGCAGACGTTTTCAGACGTGCTAATAGTGACTGTGTGTTGAAAATGGCTCAAAGAACACATATTGATGACGTTATCAGGGGTAGAACACTAGGGCGACAGGAGGCTGGTCAAATACAGCAGGTCGTAGCACGGGCCCTCCGTGTGACGCAAAGTGTGATCTCAAGATTATGGCAACCCACACTGTACAACACCACAAGAAAACCAATATCTCACCATGAGTGCCTGCAGACAGCCATGGAGTACTGCGGGTAGCCTTGCTTGGACC
The DNA here is from genome assembly GCF_023897955.1 of Schistocerca gregaria. Lineage (NCBI taxonomy): Eukaryota > Metazoa > Arthropoda > Insecta > Orthoptera > Acrididae > Schistocerca > Schistocerca gregaria. The sequence continues at coordinate 874,954,226 of NC_064922.1, forward strand.
TTACCACAGCCACTGGAACAGTTGTTTTCAGGCACACAGTCTACAGACAACTGAACAGACGTAGTTTATTTCCCAGAGACCTGCAAGGTGCATTCCACTGACCCTTGGTCACAGGAGAGCCTGTAAAGCCTACTGTCAAGAACACAGTACATGGTCATTGGAACAAAGGTCCAGGTTATGTTCACGGATAAGTCCAGGTGTAGCCTGAACAGCAATTCTTGCATGAATCAGGAACCAGATACCAACCCCTTAATGTCCTTGAAAAGGACCTTTATGGAGGTCATGGTTTGATGGTGTGGGATGGGATTATAATTGGTGCACATACACCCCTGCATGTCTTTGATAGAGGAACTGTAACAGGTCAGGTGTATCGGATCATCATTTTGCACCAGTATATCTCCTTTTCAGGGGCGCAGTGGGTCCCACCTTCCTCCTGATGGATGATAACACATGGCCCCACCGAGCTGCCATCGGGCCAAAGTACCTTGAAAGAGAATATATCAGGCAAACGGAGTGGCCTGCCTGTTCCCCAGACCTAAACCCAATCGAGCACGTCTGGGATGCTCTCGGTCGATGTGTCACTCCACGTCTTCAAACCCCTAGGAAAACTTCAGGAGTTTCAACAGGCACTGGTGCAAGAATGAAAGGCTATACCCCAGCAGCTGCTTGACCACCTGATCCAAAGGATGCCAACCCGTTGTATGGCCTGTGTACATGTGCATAGTGATCATGTCCCGTATTGATGTCGGGGTACATGTTCAGTAAACAGTGGTGCTTTGTAGCACATGTGTTTCGGGACGGTTTTCTCAACTTATCATTAACACCGTGGACTTACAGATCTGTGTTGTATGTGTTTCCTACGTGCCTATGCTAATAGTGCCAGTTTTGTGTAGTGCTACATTGTGTGGCACCGCATTCTGCAATTATCCTTAATTTATGAGCATGAGTGTAGTTTTACAACTGACACTTTACTAATACTGATTTTTTTGCAAGTTTTCACTTATAATGTTTTGAAGTTAATTAGTTATTTTCATGTTCTCCCAATGATGTTACTGATATCTCATTATGATGTTCATTATTTCCGATGGGTTATAAAAATGAGACATTATTTTGGTGAAAATATTGCTGTTCACTGACACTTGCACGAGAGGATTTAGACCGTACTTATAGTGTAGTCCGTGACTGAATATTCTATTCTTACACTCTCAAAACCACACCCATCTGTACAAAATTTTAATCTCTACTAAAACTCACCAGGTAAGATATGTTTGTCCACAAGGTCTGGCAACGCATTGCATTTAATAAAAAAACTGAAATACAGGCTTCTGTTGCTTCTTCTTAATGACTACCTCTCTTTGGTTGACAATGAAGGGATGCCCCATTTTTTCTTCACACAATGGCAACTCCAGGTATGAATATCCACAATGTAGGAAACTATAGATAGCTACATACAGTAAGGAAGACACGTTGAGACAGGCAATTAAAAGACACTTACATAAAGCTTACGGCCTCAACCTTCATAAGCAAAAGAGAAACACACACCATTCATACACACAAGTAAGCACACATTATGCATACATGACCACCAATTCTGGCAGCTCGGCCCAGCCTGAGCTCCTGCAGTTGGCAGTTATGTATGCACGAGGTGAGCTTGTGTATGTGTGTGAATGGTGTGTCTCTCTCTCTTCTGCTGAGAAGGCTACAGCTGGAAGCTTTATGAAAGTGTATTTTAGAAGTGCCTGTCTGCAACTTAACATGTCTTCTTTACAGTAAGTAGCAAGCTACCATTTCTCCTTCAAGCATTTTTCATTTTCTTTCTCAGTCACACAAATTGTATTACTTTTCTTCCTTCTCTTGCGGATTATCTACAGCTGGCACTGCTTCTTTGCCCCCTACTGCCATCTTCTTCTGTGTTGACTTTCCTAAATGTTCACATTGCTTGCTACCATTGCCTTTTCCAAACTCATTCTCCCAGTTGTGTTGTGGCCAACCCGTTTTCTTCCACTGGAAAGGTATCCATCGTAATACCCTGTTTGGTATCCAGTTTCCATCATTCATCCTATTTACATGACCAAATCACATCATCCTTCTTATTCTATCCATCAGAGTACAGCTTGGAGGTTCATCTTAAGTAATCCTTCTCAGTGGCAACAGGCCCATATCTGGGGAGGGGAGGTGGAGGGAGAGAGGGTGAGGGTGAAGGGGGCAATCCAAGGTACCTGCTCCAGGTGGCAATTTCATATTCTTGAAGGAAAAAACCTTGTTTCACAATGCGCCTAGTACCCAATGTTCATTGGCATATCTATTGGTCACATAATTCTGAAATGCATCTATCTTGGTTTTTGAACATTTCTGAACTCTTTTTAAGTTGATTTCTGAATGAATCATAAGTTAATTTTTGAATTCCTGCAAAGTGTACGTGATATCTCTGACAGAGGACTCCTCATCACGTCTAGAAATAAAAAAAAATTCCTCACAGACAACAGGGGAAGGGGCTATATGAGCTGTGCTGAGCTGAGCCGAATAAACTGGAACGGGTGAATGCTAATCGCTGTTTGTTTATGTGGTTGTCTGGGTGTGTGAATGATAAGTGTTGTTATAATTATTAGCAAAATCCATAGATTCAGGCTACCAGAGTCGAAATAAATGACTGACAGGAATAACAGGTAAAAATCATTACATTTATCTTCTCAGTGTACCCACGAAAATGACATTTTGACAGAAAATGTTTGCCAGATTACTACACTTCTAAGGGTCAGTTGTACAGTCCCCAGTTGGCAGTTGCTTAAGTTCTATTCTTGGAATAGCACAGAAAACATGTATGAGCATGTAATAACACCTAACCGAAGAATAAACGCAGTGTAACTAAGCTGGTGATTCTGGAAAGTTAGTGAAGTTATCCCAGAGAATAATTTTTGACAATGGCAGGAATAGTTACAGAATTAGCGATGACAAGATTGTTTGTTAGAACAAGGAAGGAGAAGAAATAGGGACATCACACAAATTATATGAAAGAATATAATGATTGCAAATTTATACAAAAATTTCATGCTGCTACTACTACTACTACTACCACCACTTTTTGATCTCATGCTTGAGAAACTAGAGGACATGAATGAAATGTGAAAACATTTCCTAACATAAAACTTTTTGCTTGTAGTAGGCCTAATAGGCATTTGATATTGTTACTTCGTGAATCATATTCTGTGATGTTATTTATGTAAATGAGGTAGATAAAAATGACCATTTGCGCCAAAACAGAAAGGCCTGTTTCGTAACATTAGAAAGGACTGTTTTGTTTTATGTAGAAGACAGTGACAACATAAACGTAATGAAATTAAGAAATCACATCAGTCTTGGGTAATGCTCACTTTAATAGCTTTTTTCAGTATTACACAATGACACTTTGATATTTCATGTAGCAAAACATCTGACAAACTTTGATGAGATAATAGATTCTTTTGCAGAAAGGAAGGCACACCTTGCAAAGTTGTAGCAATATTAGAGAGACAAAAATGCTGAGAGATAAGGATTGAATGAATGTGTACTGTCTTGCTTGTCTCTTGCCTTACTTAGTTTTTGTTTCCTATATTCAATTTTACCTCACACAAAAGAGAAAGTTATTAGCTAGTAGGGAGGAAAAAATGTAAATTTTCTGAAGAGTTAGTGTGTCAAACCAGCTGACTGGCAGCAGGAGAGGCACCATAGGATCTCTTAATTTCCACTGTCCTGAATATAATTTCATATACTTTCATGACAGCTTTTAGTAATCTTTGAGCTAAATTTCTCTCTTTCAAGTTTTCCCACAGTTTGTTGGTGTGTATATTACGATATGCTATGTCTAGGTCAATCAAGGCAACATGCGTATCCAGTCCAATATTTGTGCATTTCTCACTTATTAGTTTCATTGTGAAGATGTCCTCAATTACTGACTTTCCTGCTTGAAATTATTCTTGCTCTTATTGCTGCTTGCAAGTTGTTTCTTTCTCTACCAGGTCTTTTAGTACCTTCGAGTACAGCCTGTCAAAGAAAGGGATCCAAGCCAATTTCTGATAATTACTTAGGTCATTACATGATCCCTTCTTACACATCAGGCTTTTGTTTTCACTTTAATGGAGCATCATCTCCATTCAATAATCTTTCGAACAGACTCCTTAGCAACTCCGACAATTTCAGTGGCCCAAACTTCACCAGCTCTGGATATACTGAGCCACATCCTGGTGCCTTCTTAATCTTATAGCTCCTCACATCCTGTTGAAGAACATTTACATCTAAATGCCATAACTTCTGTTGCATCTTCAATTTTCTTTCTCTCTAAATTATTTATATTCCACCACCTCATCACATTTTTTTTTTTTATCCTTTGATTCTATGTCTCTTCTCCAACGTCAATTGCTGCTGCACTCTAAATTTATGTGTATAATTATGTCTATCAATCTCTTCAGTATTCAAACAGATTTAAACTGTTGTTATTTCTATTGTTGTGGATACCATTCTACACTCTTTTTCAATGTCGGACTCTATACAGAATGTAAAACCTATTATAACAGAGATTATGCAACTCGTGTCACAATTAACACACAAAGAAAAGTCCAAAGACTTCCCGATAAGTGGAAATTGTGCTAAGTGTTGATACATTAAGCAGTCTCTTTTGAAAATTTGTAATCTCTGTAAGTGAACATTATGTCTATAGCAACAATATAGGGCATGGAAGTGACCACATTTTTAAATTGCAATTCACTTAATAAAAATAAACACAGAATAAGATGTTGCTACAGTATTCCATGCAGAAATCTATATCTAATAACTTACTGCCTGCTCACTGCCAACTGTCTTCTTGGATGGGAGATTAGGTGCAATGTGGCCAGGCACAACAGTATCCTCACCAGTTACAAGGTTGTTGCTGTCTTCTTGTTCTCGTTCCTGTTCTTGCTCATCTTCCAAAACAAGAGGTTCGGCAGTTTTTTCAAACAAACGCAAGACTCTATCTGATCCTGCACTCACAACCCACTGTCCATTTGCACTCACACTCAATGACCAAGCCTCTCCATGATGAGCCTGTTTAAAAAGTAAATCACAGGTACAATTGCACACATGAAAACATACAGCATCTTTATACAGTCCTTAACATTGCTCACTGGATTTCTAGATTTTACGCAAGTTTTCTCAACATGTCATGCAAAATTGTAGTAGTCAAATAAATCATTTTTGTGTCAAATATACTTTCAGTGTCAGATCCCCAAATACACATGCTTTGTAAATGAACAATTCACCAACAGCATACAATTCTGGACATGAAAATTTAAAAATTAATATTTTTATATACTGAATGAAACTGTAATCACATGCAACATAAATGTCGAAATATAAAATAAAGTGATGACATGGAAATGCCACTCTGATGCAAACTACTTCAAATACTAGAAGCAAAATATCAAAACTAAGCCCCCATATGAATTGGAGCACACAAAAATTCATAAAGCTAAATGATTTGTCCTCACAACGCTAAATGATTTGTTCCTCAGCAGAGAGTCACCCCACTGTGCAAGATTAGACAACAGGGTAAATCTAATCTATAGGGACACTGATTAGTAGGTGATTTCTGTTGGTAAAATACAAGAAAATCCAGTTATCTACATAAAACAAGAAATACATATTTTCCATGATTTATGACAACTAAATCTATGACGTAAGTTGGCACATATGACACACACAAGATATGCAATATGAGGTGTGATCAAAAAGTAACATGAAATTTTGTTTTTTCTTTTTATTTATTCATCAACACCAACTCTGTCCTCTTCAAAGAAATATCCCTCAGATATATCTGCAGCAGCACTTTTCCCAAATTTGGAAGCTGTTCTGGAATTCACTTTTCATTATGATGTTCAACTCATTCAATGATTCTGGGTTAAGGGCGTCTTTTCAAAAAATTCTGGAACTCTGACCACAAAATTTTTCTGCGCTTACCTTTTATTTATTATGCATGGTCTCCTAACAAATACTCTCCTCTACAATAAACACACTGCTCCCAATGCCATTTCCACTTCTGGATGCAGTATTGGTACGCCTCTTGCTGGATTGCGTGAAGCGCTGTCTGAGAAGTTTCTTTGATCTTGTCTACCATTGCAAATTTTCAACCTTTCAATAAGGTTATCAACTTTGGGAAAAAAAGGAAGAAGTCTGCAGGGCCTAGGTCTGGAGAGCACAGTAATTTCATTTTTTTGCGCAATAGTCACACATGACTCATGATCCGTGGGACGAACTTGGCAGCAACATGGTGCATTCCAAGACGCTGCATCAGAATTTCATGACATGATCCAACTGAAATGTTACATTCTTCTGCAATCTCTTGGGCAATCAGTCTTCGACTGGCATGCACAATTTTGTTGACATTCCTAACATGAGAGTCGTCAGTAGACATTGAAGGGCATCCTGAACGAGGGTAATCTTTAATTTCCATCCAGTCATTTTTAAACTGTGTGAACCATTCGTAACACAGAGGATGATTTAAGCACTTGTCACCGTAGGCTTCCTGCATCATTTGGTGTGTCTGTCTAATGGTTTTCTTGAGCTTCATATCAAACTTGATGCCGATGTGTTGCTCCCTTAACTCTCCCATCTTGAAATTTGCAAACTGTGAACACAACGTTCTACTCAATACAGCACTGAACAATAACTAACAGACATACAACAATGAAACTTCCGGCAACTACACATTAAACACAGTTGTGTGCACGGATGATAACCATATTTCCCTCCAACACGCCACAGGTACCAAATTATGTACATTCTGGAATTTTTTGAATAGATCTCGTATCTCATCAATGGCAGCAAAACGACATCCTTTCATTATTCTCTTCAGCCTCAGGAGTAGAAAGAAGATGCAAAAGGCCGCTTCCGGTGAATATGGTGTCTAAGACAACTTAACAGTTTTGGTTTCTTCCAAAAATTCACGAACAAGCACTAACGTGTGAGCAGCAGCTTATAGTGATGCAATTTCTGCAAGTAGTTTTGTGATGATTCTAGTCGTTTTCTTTGGGCTGCTTCACGTAAACAGCACTAACTGTCAGGTGTTGTTGTTGTTGTTGTGGTCTTCAGTACTGAGACTAGTTTGATGCAGCTCTCCAAGCTACTCTATCCTCTGCAAGCTTCATCATCTCCCAGTACCTACTGCAGCCTACATCCTTCTGGGTCTGCTTAGTGTATTCATCTGTTGGCTTCCCTCTTCGATTTTTACCCTCCACGCTGCACTCCAATATTAAATTGGTGATCCTTCGATGTCTCCGAAATTTTCCTATCAACCGATCCCTCCTACTAGTCAAGTTCTGCCACAAACTTATCTTCTGCCCAATTCTATTCAATACCTCCTCATTAGTTATGTGATCTACCCATCTAATCTTTTTCCTATCAACCGATCCCTTCTACTAGTCAAGTTGTGCCACAAACTCCTCTTCTGCCCAATTCTATTCAATACCTCCTCATTAGTTATGTGATCTACCCATCTAATCTTCAGCATTATTCTGTAGCACCACATTTTGAGAGCTTCTATTCTCTTCTCGTCCAAACTATTTATCGTCCATGTTTCACTTCCATACATGGCTACACTCCATACAAATTCTTTCAGAAATTACTTCCTGACACTTAAATCTATACTTGATGTTAACAAATTTCTCTTCTTAAGAAACGCTTTCCTTGCCATTGCCAGTTACATTTTATATCTCCACTACTTCGACCATCAGCAGTTATTTTGCTACCCAAATAGCAAAACTCCTTCACTACTTTAAGTGTCTCATTTCCTAATCTAATTCCCTCAACAACACCCAACTTAATTCACTACATTCCATTATCCTCGTTTTGCTTTTGTTGATGTTCATCTTATATCCTCCTTTCACGACACTGTCCATTCCGTTCAGACACTCTTCCCGGTCCTTTGCTGTCTCCAACAGAATTACAATGTCATCGGCTAACCTCAGAGTCTTCTCCATGGATTTTAATACCTACGCCGAATTTTTCTTTTCTTTCCTTTACTGCTTGCTCAATATACAGAATGAATAACATCGAGGATAGGCTAAAACCCTGTCTCACTCCCTTCCCAACCACTGCTTCCCTTTCATGACCCTCGACACTTATAACTGCCCTCTGGTTTCTGTACAAGTTGTAAATAGCCTTTCGCTCCCTGTATTTTACCCCTGCCACCTTCAGAATTTGAAAGAGAGATTTCCAGTCAACACTGTCAAAAGCTTTCTCTAAGTCTACAAATGCTAGAATCGTAGGTTTGCCTTTCCTTAAGCCATTTTCTAATAAGTCGAAGGGTCAGTATTGCCTCAAGTGTTCCAACATTTCTACGGAATCCAAACTGATCCACCCCGAGGTCGGCTTCTACTAGTTTTCCCATTTGTCTGTAAAGAATTTGCATTAGTGTTTTGCAGCTGTGACTTATTAAACTGATAGTTCAGCAATTTTCACATCTGTCAACACTTGCTTTCTTTGGGATTGAACTTATTATATTCTTCTTGAAGTCTGAGGGTATTTTGCCTGGCTCATACATCTTGCCCACCAAATAGTAAGGTTTTGTCAGGACTGGCTATCTCAAGGCCATCAGTAGTTCCAATGGAATGTTGTCTACTCCCGGTGCCTTGTTTTGACTCAGGTCTTTCATGCTCTGTCAAACTCTTCACGCAGTATCGTAACACCCATTTCATCTTCATCTACATCCTCTTCCATTTCCATAATATTATCCTCAAGAACATCGCCCTTGTATAGACACTCAGTATACTCCTTCCACATTTCTGCTTTCCCTTCTTTGCTTACAACTGGTTTTCCATCTGAGCTCTTGATATTCATGCACCTTTTCTCCAAAGGTCTCTTTAATTTGCCTGTAGGCAGTATCTATCTTACCCCTAGTGATATATGCCTCTTCATCCTTACATTTGCCCTCTAGCCACCCCTGCTTAGCCATTTTGCACTTCCTCTTGATCTCATTTTTGAGACATTTATATTCCTTTTTGCCTGCTGCATTTACTGCATTTTTGTATTTTCTCCTTTCGTGAATTAAATTCAATATCTCTTCTGTTAACCAAGGATTTCTACTAGCCCTCGTCTTTTTACCTACTTTATCCTTTGCTGCCTTCACTATTTCATCTCTCAAAGCTACCCATTCTTCTTCTACTGCATTTCTTTGCCTCATTCTTGTCAATCATTCCCTAATGCTCTCCCTGAAACTTCTACAACCTCATGTTCTGTCAGTTTATCCAGGTCACATCTCCTTAAATTCCCGCCTTTTTGCAGTTTCTTCAGTTTTAATCTACAGTTCATAACCAATAGAGTGTGGTCAGAGTCCACATCTGCCCCTGGACATGTCTTACAATTTAAAACCTGGTTACTAAATCTCTGTCTTATCATTATATATTCTATCTGATACCTTCTAGTATCTCCAGGATTCCTCCATGTATACAACCTTCTTTTATGATTCTTGAACCAAGTGTTAGCTATCCGGCTTCCTCTTTCATTTCTTACTCCCAATCCATATTCACCAACTTTGTTTCCTTCTCTCCCTTTTCCTACTCTCGAATTCCAGTCACCCGTGACTATTAAATTTTCGTCTCCCTTCACTATCTGAATAATTTCTTTTGTCTCATCATACATTTGATCAACGTCTTCATCTTCTGTGGAGCTACTTGGAATATAAACTTGTACTACTGTGGTAGGCGTGGATTTCGTATCTAACTTGGCCGCAATAATGCATTCATTACGCTGTTTGTAGTAGTTTACCTGCACTCCTATTTTTTTATTCATTATTAAACCTACTCCTGCATTACCCCTATTTGATTTTGTATTTATAACCCTGTATTCACCTGACCAAAAGTCTTGCTCCTCCTACCACCGAACTTCACTACTTCCCACTGTATGTAACTTTAACCTATCCATTTCCCTTTCTAAATTTTCTAACCTATGAGCCCAATTAAGGGTATCTGACATTCCGCACTCCGATACGTAGAATGCCAGTTTTCTTTCTCCTGATAATGACGTCCTCTTATTCTTCACTGAATAATTATTTATTATTCCATGAAGTGGTTTCCAAACCTTTTCAGGTCCATCTTCAGATGATTTCTGGAAGTTACATCATTATTTTTAGCATGATTCTGTCTCCTGTCTCTGTGATAATAAGATGGAACATGCTTCAATGTATCGCCATTACTATTGTTTATCTGTCGATATGAATGTAAATTTAGTTTTTTACTTATTGTGACAGTACAGATGGCTTTTTTCATTAATGTTCATCTGTCTCTCATATTGATGACCAGCTGGTATATAAGTTCACATACTTTTACACAATCTATACTCATTTACCCAGTGACAGCAAAACTATGCCAGCATCCAGAATGTGCTTTATAACTGCTACTTGTAACAAAGATCCTGACAGAAAAATATGGCATTGGCCTACTTTACTCAGAGATGTAATTTATTCTTGTTTACATGTATTGGAGTCATTATAAGAGTAAATATTTTAGTCAGTCTGGAGATAACATGAGCGCACAAAATAAAATAAATAAATAAATAAATAAATGCTTTTCTACAAGAATGAACTTCAAGCGATCTGATGTCTTATTTCTATTCATATATTAATGTATAATACAGTTAGTTTATGAGCAAATATTTTAATCAAGGTTCTCATTAAAATGAATGTCCAGGAATAAAATTATAAACATTTATAGTATATTAGAACAAATAAGCCCTCGTTCACAAATATTAAGTCAAAATTGACCAGGTTTCGATACTACTATGAGCGTCGTCTTCAGAATTAAACTAACTGTTCTAAAACAGCAACCCGTGTTCACTCAGGTACGAGCAGCCCTTAGCGGACCACCATCTTATTTTATTTACAACTTTTCATGACATCGCCTTTCCGGCTTAGACTTTTTTAGAATGTGACTTGTAAGTACTGCATCTCTCTCCAGTCAGTACACACTTTAGTTTATTAATGTTTTATATACCTATTATGTTTTAGGACAGTTAGTTTAATTCTGAAGATGACGCACATAGTAGCGTCAAAACCTGGTCAATTTTAACTTAATATTTTTGACCGAGGGCTTATTTGTTCTAATTTAATTCTGACTCTGTCACTGAACCTTAGCAGCTATGTTCAAAGTTTTACATTTATAGTATATGCAATGAGATACAGCTGTTTGTATGACCATGACCTTTATGTTTAAATTTGAAATTATGACAAACCTATAAATGAAGTGTTTACTTATTTCTGTTCTTACATTAACATGATCTGGAATATTAGTAAGAGTAGCTTGTGTTTATTTTAGCTAAAGGTAATATGTATAAAAGTTACAGTATTTGTAATGGACGAAATATGTTTGTATGACCATACAATTTATAAAAACCAAGAACAAAAGTTCAAGTGAACTACTGACTTGTTTCTGTTCTTACATTAATGTGATCTGGAATATTAGTAAAGGCAGATTCTGTTTGTTTCAGCTAGAAGTAATATGTATAAAAGTACTGATTTATATTAACAGTAGAAGGCTTTATCATTTAGATTTATAGTAAAGGTTTTATTCTGTGGTAGGATATTTACATTGACACCAGTGTAGTCAGGTTGTAAAGAGAGAGATGGGGGCGGGGGGTTGGGGATGGAGGGTGGTTGCAGTGTATGGCTGGTTGAGTGTGTAGTGCCCCCAGAATTTTATGAAAGTCTGGAGACACTTGTCTTCCAGCCGTTTCGAACACGTGTTATTTTAAAGCAGGGCGTAAGGATGAGCATAGGATACTGCACCCATTTATTGTTTGTGCAGGTGAAACTGGAAGGGAGATAATTCGTTGGTGCTGGCAAGTGTTCAGCACGACCTGCCAAGAATAATTAAATACGGCCCGGAAGCTCCGTGGCTGGCTGCAAAGAGTAATGTAGCTTTGTATTGTTGAAAAACAAATGGAGTGACTCGAGATAGTGACTGTTTAGTAAACGTTGAACTGCTGTTGAGAGTACGTGGATTGGACATGGATAGTCAGCCACGATAAAAGCTTATGGATTAATTGTATTCAAAAATGTGTAATTAACTGATTCTGGGTCCCCGGTAATCTGTGGGTTTACGTCATAAAGTTTCGTTGTTTTTTTGTACAATGTGAAAATAAATATGTTCTGGTGCATTGAATGATATTCCAAGAGAAGCATATTTTTTAAATACGAAGGGAGAGGGAGCAAGAGAGTGAAAATTTCCCCTTCCTAGCAGTGAAATCTTCGGAGAAGTGTCTGGTGCTAGCAGAAGACATCGGCGCTGCAAGAAAGCAGAACCAGAATTCTTCAACAAGTAAAGTCCACGAAAATGCTTAAGCTGTATAGAGAGAGCTTAACATTACACCAGGCCATTGCAAGTGGTTACTCGTTTTGAACTAGTAAGTCTTGAAAGTACTGAAGGAATTTTTTAGATCCCAAACCCAACTAAAAGATAAGCTGCTATACTACAAACACTATGTTGATGACACATTCTGTTCAATGGGACGGCAGAAGAAACAGAAAATCTAGCCAAAGAACTTAATAAATTACACCACAAAATTCAGTTCACAGTAGAACATTGATTTAACAATCTTAAATAAAAATTAAAAGCATAAATTTCAAATTTTCAGAAAGCCAACAACCATCAATATTATCATACACAAGTCCTCTTGCCATCCAGACCAACATGCAGGGTTCACAAGAGAGCTTCTGTAAAGTTTGGAAGGTATGAGACGAGATACTGGTAGAAGTAAAGCTGTGAGGACGGGGCGTGAGTCGTGCTTAGTTAGCTCAGTTGGTAGAGCACTTGCTCGCGAAAGGCAAAGGCCCAAGTTCGAGTCTCGGTCCGGCACACAGTTTTAATCTGCCAAGAAGTTTCAAACCTGTGTTGGTTAGAACAACAACAATGCATCAACTTAACCATGAAATAAGTGTAACGAAAATAGGCAGTGTCCGTTAAATTTACTTGACAGACTGTGAACTGTGTGGTTAGGTTGTTACTGCTCATAGATGTTCAACAGCAAACTATTGTAGCAGTATGTGGATGTTTGCCTGCAAACTATTAATGAGGCATATTGAAAGTTAAACAACAGTGCACTGGCCATATAACTGCGTATTACTGGGGGGTTGTGAACAGTAAAAGTAAAGAACTGTGAAACGCAACTATGCACCTGTTGGTGACATCATTTAAAGTAGTCTGTGTTGAACTTCTCCCCCAATTTTCTGCTAGTATCACAACGCAGTACGTCGACACTGAGGACAATCAACGATGAAATAAAGCAGTCGAATGTCACATATGGTGCCCCTGGTGAGGACTACTGTATGTGGACACAATAAACTAGGACTCACGAACTTTGGCAGTGAACTCGAGCAGTTCACAATGATTTAAATGGAGGAGATGTTACAGCCAGTCAGCACTGGGGTTGCATGGCCACAGTATGACAGCAGCCTATCAGCGAGTGGGTTCTATGGGGGAAGTCATTGAGTACAGGAGCAGCCAATCAGCTGCAGGTGGGCACAGCCAACTGGAGATAGACAAGATGCCTCGCTGAGAGAATTACAACTTGCAACAGCCTTGCAGATGACGAATCAAGATGACAACCAAAGCAGCAGCAACAGCACCAGCAAAAGAAGAGTGAATAAAGATAAGGTGATTCATAGCAAAAGCTGTTTTATATTAAGTGACATAAGTGGCATAAGGTGATTCATAGCAAAAGCCACTTTATATTAAGTGACATAAGTGGCGTTAATGAACACGGCAGTGTGAAGGGACAACAGGTGACTGGTTCTGTAGATGACAGTGTTTACAAATCAAACATGAATGTACGATAAAAGCATTATCTACATTGCATGGTGGTGTGAACGAAATGGACGAAAACAGGAATGAAGTGGGTGAGATCGTTAAGGTTAAGGATGAGGAATCTAGTAGCGAAAGTCAGTAAGGGCAAAAGTTTGTGGCAGACGGAAAAGTGGAAGCAATGTTAATGCAAATTATGATTAGTTTGAGTGGTATGTGTACAAAAGAAGACATTGATAGTATTAAAACTGACATGACTAACTTAGAAGATGAACTGAAGAAAGAAATTAAAAAGGAAATTAAGGGAGTTAGCTCTAGAATTAAAAAAGAAGGTCAAGGCAGCAGTTAAAGATTATGATGAAAAGATAAAGAGAGTAGAGCAGAATACTAATGAGAAATTAACATTAATGAGTAGTAAATGTGTAGCAGAGAGAGAGAGAGAGAGAGAGAGAGAGAGAGAGAGAGAGAGAGAAGCTTTGTGATGACTATAGGAGGAGGGTGGAGGATTCCGAAAAACAGTGTAAAGATGAACTCAAAGTTGCCAGGAAATGTTATGCTGAAAACAGGGTTGAACTTGAGAACCAAATCAATCAGATTACAAATGATTTTGAAACGGAGGTAAAAACCAAGTGTGCAGTAGTGGTAGAGGAAAAAGTGGTAAAATTAAATAAAAGTGTAGATTCAAAATTGGCCGAAATAGAGAAAAATATGGACGAGGTACAAAATCTAAAGTGTAGAGAAGTAGACAGTGAGTCTGATTCTGACAGCTGTGGTAATAATGATAGCAGTGATGAATCCAGTAGTGATGGGGATGAGGTACTTGAATTTATAATGGATAATGATGGCAATGTGTTAAGTAAAAAAAAGAGTGAAGTGGAACAATTTTAGGCCTAATGAACACTCAAGAGTTTGAAAGTGGTAATGAGGAAGAGAACCATGCTATGTCATTTGACTGTGTGTGATAATTATTTTGGTAAGCAGAATGATAGTTTTCTAGGGAAAAATTAATGAGGATTTTTTGTATGAACATCACATGGTAAGTAAAAAGGAAGTGTGGCACTCTGTAATAACAGCAAGGGTACAAGGTATACATGTTAAGTGTATACTGGATATAGTGATTTGAATGGCATTTCACAGGCATTTTTTGTATCTATTAAGAACACAGAGGATATAGTAGTGATGCATGTTCGTGGAATAAGAATTATTGGTGCTACTGGTAAGCTATCAAAGAGTGTGAAGTGAGAGGTACTGTTAACTGTGGAGAGGGTAGGACAGCTGTTGGAGTGCAATTTGTTGGTGACAAAAAATCTCAGCATACATGTAATATTTTGGACTAATCCCTTGTGCTATTAGCAAGTAGGGGGTTCAACATTCTGTGTTGGATTCATTATGTGTTGATAATGCTTACCCCAGCTGTCTGTCTCATTTTTTTGTGTTTCCTGTGGTGGTCAAACTCTTCTGCTATCCTATTTGTAGTTTATAAGTGAATCACAAACATTTTGTCTTCGACTTTCATATGATTTTGTACGGCAGGATACTTTAGTATAGGAATATTTTAGAAGAGATTTCTCCAGAGTTATCTATTTATATTATATTGTCTTAGTTATAAGTAATGGAATCATAAGAGGATGAAAGAAAGAAAATTGGTGCCATGGTTAACGAATTTCTGTCAAAGAGTCAAGGTAATCAGAAAATGAAACACGTCAGCATGTACGGGGGGAGAAGGTGCAGGTTATCTAAAAACTATAATTAACATCTGAAGTAATCAGCACGTTGGTGTAGCAGCAGAGGCAATATGTAGTAAAAACCATCTTAGATAAGAGATATTAATATTAATTGTAGTATAATAAAAGTGTTTGTGTTCAGTGCAATCAGTATATGGAGACAACTATCTACCGATAGAGGTGTGTCATGATACAGCCTTTTCTAACATTAAGGAATTACAACTTTAAACATAGTTGCCTGGAGTAATGTGTGTGGAAAGAGCAAGCAAGCTTTGTATATATATCGCCCCTCAGGCTAGAATCTCAAGCAATTTGATAGAATACAGGGAAATAGTAGTTTTTCTAAGTGATGATTTTGTCTGATCACCAATGACAGTTAAGTTTGCCTTAGCATAAGGATCTGTTCCCGTGGAGTGTTTTTCAGTAGAGTCAAGTTTGCATTGGACGAGCACAGCAGGTGTTTATTTATTAGATAATGAAACAATAATGTAATAATGAATAATGTTAGGGTCTTAATGGTTAGGGAGCGTGTCTCTGCAGCAGAGATATTTGTTGAGAATGCACTGCACTAGCTTATGAGGTAAGAAAGTTAAGCAAAATAATTGAGCTGACAGACATGATGAATGAAAAAGATAACTGTATACAAAGAAATGTGGTGTAACTATATTGGTAGTCAAATTTTTGAACTAGGCAACATTGGGTACTGTTTACATTGTGCAATTCATGACACTGCAGCTGGGAATGAGAATTTAACAAAAAGAGCAAAAATTTAGTGAGGTGCATCATTGGAGCTATTGTTACCGAAAAACTTCTATTTGTGTTCTGATAAATTATGTGCTTAAAGTGGTAATACTGGAGTGAAGAACAATAAGTTTGCTGATTAACTGATAACTGTGATGCTAGACTGAAGTGAATATTTCTGATTGGTCAAGTATTAGGTAACATTTTGTGATTTTGTGAGGATTTAATTTTCTTGTTGAATGAGAGTAGTGCTCATAGTTGAGTAGATTTTTATTTGAATAATAATTAAGTTACGTGATGGTGACTCTATTCTTTTTTCATGACGTAATGATTAGTAAATCTATGCTACTGCACATATTAAGTTTGTGCTATTTTGAAAATGGAAAAGAAACCCAACTCTTTCAAGTTTAACCAGTGACATAACCAGTGACAGAGTTATGAGTTAGAGTAACGCTTTGTAGTGTAATGTGCACTTGATTTTAAAATTTTACTAGTCCACACCTTTCGTACTACAGTCAATTTTAGTGCTAATTATTGTGATGTTATGATAGCTATGTAATGTATCTATTTATGAAGTAATGACTATCATTTTTGTGTAAAACTTATGTTAGGAAAAAAGGAAGTGTACTAAATAGGGTACTTTTGTCTAATTTTTTTCGTGTACTGTGGTGGAGGAGAACCACTTCCAAGGAAACTGATAGCAGTGCATTTCCTTATTAATTGCCACTTGGACCGGTTGAAGGTATGGACAACTTGGTGAGAGAATGTGTACAAGCTCATTAAAAGCGAGAAAGTGCCTGAGAAAAATACTAAGCATTGAGCAAGTGAAATTATCTGTCTAAAAAGTGAACTGCAACACACAGTATAATTTAACTTTTTGCAACCCACAAGGATTTATTTTTTTTCAGCAAGACAGCATTTGTATAAAGTGATATGTATCTTAGAACGTAATCTTTGTTTGTCCGAGAAGGACATCACTTATAATGAAGACGCTTAATTTTTAATAAAAGTATAACTTGTGGCTATTTTGTGACATTGTACAATACATTGTGTATAAATATTTTGTATGGGGATTTTCATATGACCAGTCCATATAACAATAAATTTGAGAAAAACATATGTACTGTAGTTTTGATAAGATTTCGTATGTATTAATTTTTTGTGTGTAGATTGTTAAACCCAATTTCTGGCGTCACTTGTGGTCACCGAATAGCCCAATTAGCTATTTGCAAATTTGCAATATCTATCTGGTCAATCCAACGGGAGGAGGAGGGGAGGGGGGGGGGAGGTGATGTGACAAAGCAAGCTGGGATATTTTTTACTTCCTCTCTTGTTTTGTAATCTGCCTCCTTAAATTTGTTCATTTCTGACTAATTAACATATGTAGGTATAGTTTGCATTTTGTTACAAGAGAAAGGTTGGGCCTCAGTTTTAAAGAATATAGTACCAGATCTAATTTTGTTCTTAGTTTTATGTATGTAAATGATTTTCTAATTTATTTTGACTATTCCTAGTTAATATCTTTTGTTATGGGGTGAAATCAGTAACTGCTTCATAACTTAAATTCTATTGTTGACTTACAAACAAATATAAATTCTGTACTAATTATAAACATTTTGAGGACCAACTAATAGTATTCTTAAAGGATATATTTGGCTCTATTCAAAAACATGTTAGCAAAGCCAGCTCTTAATTCCAAAGTAATTAACAGTTTTGTCAAAAGTATTGTTTTCATAATCATATCTGATAATTTCATCATCTAAACAAACAATTCGACCTAATCCTTGTAGTAGAAGAAACTGTTAAAAAGAATGGATTTTTCAATGTATTCATTTAATTTAATGAGTGATATTTTAATTGTAATTTATGTAACTTAAACATCGAACAATATGAAGTTTCACTACCTATTATTGTGAGGATATATTAAGGCCCAATTTTTGGGTTCGAGACAGTCAGTCCACGGCCAAATTTCAGACAAGAAACCTGTGTTGGTTAGAACAACAACAATGCATTAACTTAACCATGAAATAAGTGTAACAAAAATAGGCTGTGTGAAAACAATGGCAGTGTCTGTTAAATTTATTTAAAAGACTGTGTACTGTGTGGTTAGGTTGTTACTACTCGTAGATGTTCGACAGTAAACTACTGTATCAGTATGTGGATGTTTGCCTGCAAACTATTAATGAGGCTTATCGAAAGTTAAACAATAGCGAACTGGCCATATAACTGTGTATTACTGGGGTGTTGTGAACAGTGAAAGTAAAGAACTGTGAAATGCAACTGTGCACCTGTCGGCAATATCATTTAGAGTGTTGAACTTCACCCCCCCCCCCCATTTTTTCAGCCAGTATCACAACGCAATATGTCGACACTGAGGACAATCAACAATGAAATAAAGCAGGTGATTGTCACATATGGTGCCCCAGGTGAGGACTATTGTATGTGGGCACAATAAACTAGGACTCACGAACTTCGACAGTGAACTCGAGTGGTTTACAGTGACTTAAATAAAGAAAGAATACAGCAAATTACCTGCAATGTGGCAATCTTGCAAAATGAATCAGCATCCCAATATTTCACTCTTCCATCTTTTCCACACGTAAAAAAGTAATGAGTTTTGGGCACAAACATTAGGCCTGTTACTGAATCATCATGTGCAAACAATGAACGGTGGCAGTCTCCAAAGTCCAATCCCCAGATTTTCACATTGCGATCTGCACTTCCAGTTGCAATAATTGTTGAGTCATATGAAATGTCCATGCAAAGCACAGGCAGTTTGTGACCATAAAGAGAAACAAAGAACTGAAACAAAAGTAAATATTTTTATAAGTGATGTCACACATGTAACTGTACATTTGACCTACAATTATATTAAAGCAGTAACAGCACAATTAACACAATACATTTTCTTAGAAAATACACAGAAATATGGTTGCCATTATGTAACCAGTTTTTCTGTATGAGGCACAACTCAAAATTTCTGAACTGGATAAGGATAAGAATGGGGAATGAAATCAGGCTTGTGGTCATCATGTCAATCCCCTTCACTGACTTAAGATAAAACATGACAAATCTAAATGTGAATGGCTGGACAAGGATTTCAACCCTGTTCCTCCTAAATGAAATCTGTTATGCTAACCTCTTGATTGGTAATTGTTACGTGAAAGGTGATCTATGATTATTCAGGCTCACTCTTACTGTAATTCAATCAAATATGACTGCAGTACTCACACTTGTCTGAAGATTAATTTTCAATTTATAATTTTTTGCTGTGAATGTAGCGGTAAGGAAAGAGATGGCAATGTATCACTAGTACACTTCAACCCCATTCTAAAGTGTTCAACTGAGACCCATACTACATTAATTCCTGTTTTGCTCATGTAACATTATGACTGATGTCATATATCGAAACACTGAGAACTACAATACACAATTTAAAATTATGATGGTGGAATGTAAATACTTTGACAGAACAAAGTGATCAAGCAACAATGGTCAGATTTGGATTACGAAATTTAGTGTAGGTTTTCCCCCAAGACTGACACGACAAATGACATGAAATCTCTCTGGATGTAATTCAGCTGTATAAAGGGACAGGAAAATTTCGTTTTGGTTGGTTGGTTTAAAAGGGGGGGGGGGAGGGGGGGTGGAGGAGGGATCAAACTGTGAGGTCATCGGTCCCTTATTCCCAGTAAAATAATTACAAAGGGAAAGAAGAAAAGAAAGATGTACAGCACAATAACAGGAGAAAGGAAGAACCAGAAGAACAGCAGAAGGACAACCAACACTACTATGGACAAAACAGGAAAAGAAAACCACAGAGAGAAGCAAGAAACAGGTAAAAGGGGTAAAAACAAGAGAGCAGATGATCGTGGATGGCTGACCACGAGATTAAAAAGGAAAAGCCAGCCACTCTGCGGCACATTAAAACATCCACCCTCAAAGCATTAGAGTGGAGAACACAAAGGGACAAAGGACATTAACTAAACTTATATAGAATGTTAAAACCCACCATCACGTTTAAAATGTAAAACTAAATTAGCTGATGAGGCATTGTCAGCTAAAATTAATGGCAACGAGTCCGGTAACTGAAGAGTCCATTGCAGGTCAGCCAAAGCAGGACAGCTCACCAAGATATGGGCCACTGTCAGCCGGGCACTACACCGACACTGAGATGGGTCACCACAGCGCAGAAGGTAGCCGTGTGTCACCCAAGTGTGGCCAAGCAGATGGCATTAAGATGCTGCCAGCACTTCCACTTAAGCTGATGAAGATGAAGAAGCCAAGTCAATCGGGTGCTGAAAATGAGTCCTAAGAATCGATATGTCTCCACTACAGTGAGTGGATTGTCATTAAGGTAAAGTTCTAGTTCTGGATGAACAGTAAGATGCCAACAGAAGTGAATAACACACGACTTCGTGGCCAGAAATTCAGAAGTCATCTGCATACAGAGGAGGTGAGACAGATGGCCCTACAGCTGCTGCTATATCATTAATGGTCACTAAAAACAGAGATACATTCAATACAGAGCCCTGCAGAAACCCATTCTCCTGGATATGGGAGGAACTATGAGAGCACCAACTTGGACATGGAAAGTACGATGTGACAGGAAATTTTGGATAAAAATCGGGAGCAGGCCTCGGAGACCCCACTCGTATAATACAGAAGGATATGATGTCGTCAGGTGGTGTCATACACTTTTCGTAAATCAAAAAAATTGATGTCTGGAAAAGGCTGTTCAGATGGTACACTCGAGGGACACACGATTATGTCAGTGATAGAGCGACCCTGGCAGAAGCCACCCTGACGTGAAGCCAGTAGGCCACGTGACTCCAGGACCCAACCCACATCATACGTTCCAGCAGCTGGAATGATGGAGCTCTCCCACCACTGCGATGGAAAGATGCCATCGCATCAGATCCGGTTGAAGATAGCGAGGAGATGCCGCTTGTAGTCAGATGAGAGGTGTTTAATCATATGACTCGTCCAGGAGCTGTGATGGGGCAATGTACAACGGCACTGAGCAGCTCCCACTTTGTAAATGAGGCATTAAAGGATTCACTGTGGTGTGTAGTGAACGAGATGACTTTCCCTTCCAGCCGCTGTTTGAAAGTGCGAAGGGCTGGGGGATAATTCTCTGACACAAAGGCTAGAGCATAGTGCTCAGTAAAGTACTCGGCAATCGTGTTTGCATCGGTAGATATCACGCCATTTACGTTAACACCGGGAACACCTGTTGGGGTCTGGTAACCGAAAACATGTTCGATCTTTGCCCAGACTTGGGAAGGTGACGTATGACACCCAATGGTCGAGGCGTATCTCTGCCAACACTCCTGCTTCCGTTGTTTGATAAGTTGACGAACGCGGGCATGGAGCCTTTTAAAGGCTATGAGGTGCTCTTTTGGGAATGGTGCTGCTTATGTTGCTCGAGCTCACTGACACTCATTAATTGCTCCAGCGACTTTTGGCGGCCACCAAGGGACTGCCTTTCGCCGGGGGGTACCCTAAAGAGTGAGGGATCGTGTTTTCTGCCACAGAAACAATTGTTGTAGTCACCTGCTCTACCATTACATTGATGTTCCTGTGTGGGGGAGATTCAATGGTGACATCAGAGGTGAAAGTTTCCTAGTCCGTCTTGTTTAAAGCCCATCTGGGCAGGCGTCTGTGGGCCTGATGCCAGGGCAGTGACAGGAAGATGGGGAAGTGGTCACTACCACACAGGTCGTCATGTACTCTCCAGTGGATAGATGGAAGAAGACCAGGACTGCAAATTGATAAATCAATGACCGAATAACTACCATGAGCCACACAGAAATGTGTGGCGGCCCCAGTATTTGGGAGGCAGAGGTCGACCTGAGACAGTAAAGTTTTGACATCTGTGCCTCGGTCAGTAAGCATGGTGCCACCCTACAAGAGGTTATGGGCGTTAAAATCTCCCATAAGTAGGAAGGGTTTAGGGACTTGATAAATCAGTGCAGCCGATGTGTTCAAGGGTATTACACCATCTGGAGGAAGATATATGTTGCAGATAGTTATTTCCTGTGTCATCCTTATTCTGACAGCCACAGCTTCAAGAGGGGTTTGAAGGGGCACAGGTTCACTACTGACTGAGTTTAGGGCACAAATGCAAATTCCACCTGACACTCGATTATAGTCACTACAGTTCCTGTAATACCCCTTATAGACGCAGAGGACAGGGGTCCGCATTGCCCGGAACCAGGTTTCTTGGAGGGCACTGCAGGTGTCAAGCTTAACAGTTGCCGTAGCTCAGTCAGGCGGTGGAAAAAACTGCCACAATTCCACTGGAGGATGATGTCATCGTGAGGCTGGGAGGACAGGGAACATTCAATGAGGCAGTTTACACCTCAGGGTCACCTGCTGCCACTGAAATTTTACCTGAGCAGTCTATATCCATTGTGTCAGAGGGTACAGTGAGATCTAGGTCCTCAGCAGACACCAGAATCTCCATCTTATGTATGCCATAATATGGCCATAGTTGTAACATTTATTTATGTACATCTGGCCCTTATCACTTACTTTTGTTCCAATGTATACTATAATATTTACGTAATATCACTGCAGTAACACTTTATAACTGACTGCTTTATTTGTTTATATTAATTTTAATCAGTTCTCTTTCAATGGAAATATTAAGTAATGTAACATTAGCAATTTGTAAATTTCTACTGTCACATACACGTACATAATGAAATATCCCTGAGAGTGGAAGTCTTTAGCATTGTTATGGTTGTAATATCACCATCTCTGTACACATACTTCCATGTGATAAACCTCTTTAGAGTGTGAGTGGTGCTTTACATTATATGCAACTTTTCATGCCTAAAGGAAATGTGGGCATTGTAAAACACCTGTTGTACTGAAGACAATTTTGGCTTCCAGGTTCAAATATGCAGTAAAAGGACTAGTTTCCACACCACAAAGGAAGTCACATTTATCTGGACCCTCCCAATGAACTTTTTGTCTAGAAGGAAAATAAAAATGTATAAAGCAAATATCGTTCATCTACCACGGGGACATTAACCAGTATGATTGCCCTTCTTGAAACTTTGTTTACTATGAAGATATCAACAGCAATGTGTTTCTTTTAAATAACACCATAAATTTTTTATTGGTAATCCACTTCCTCTCTTCAAGAACTGTTCAGAAACATATCACAGTTTACCCTTCAGTGCAATCATGATGTTATTAAAATGTAACACAAAGGTGAGTTTGACTGTCCTGTATTAGAATAGGAAGCAGGCTTTAAATTGTAAGACATTTCCAGTGGGAGATGTGGACTCTGACCACACTCTATTGGTTATGAACTGTAGATTAAAACTGAAGAAACTGCAAAAAGGTGGGAATTTAAGGAGATGGGACCTGGATAAACTGACAGAACATGAGGTTGTAGAAAGTTTCCGGGAGAGCATTAGGGAATGATTGCTAAGAATGAGGCAAAGAAATACAGTTGAAGAAGAATGGGTAGCTTTGAGAGATGAAATAGTGAAGGCAGCAAAGGATAAAGTAGGTAAAAAGACAAGGGCTAGTAGAAATCCTTGGCTAACAGAAGAGATATTGAATTTAATTGATGAAAGGAGAAAATACAAAAATGCAGTAAATGAACCAGGCAAAAAGGAATACAAACGTCTCAAAAATGAGATCAAGAGGAAGTGCAAAATGGCTAAGCAGATATGGCCGGAGGAGAAATGTAAGGATGAAGAGGCATATATCACAAGGGGTAAGATAGATACTGCCTACAGGAAAATGAAAGAGACCTTTGGAGAAAAGGTGCATGAATATCAAGAGCTCAGATGGAAAACCACTTCTAAGCAAAGAAAGGAAAGCAGAAAGGTGGAAGGAGTATACTGAGTGTCTATACAAGGGTGATGTTCTTGAGGATAATATTATGGAAATGGAAGAGGATGTAGATGAAGATGAAATGGGAGATATGATACTGCATGAAGAGTTTGACACAGCACTGAAAAACACAAGTTGAAACAAGGCCCCAGGAGTAGACAACATTCCATCAGAACTACTGATAGCCTTCGGAGAGCCAGCCCTGACAAAACTCTACCATCTGGTGAGCAAGAAGTAAGAGACAGGCGAAATACCCTCAGACTTCAAGAAGAATATAATAATTCCAACCACAAAGAAAGCAGGTGTTGACAGATGTGAAAATTACCAAACTATCAGTTTAATAAGCCACGGCTGCAAAATACTAACACGAATTCTTTACACACAAATGGAAAAACTGGTAGAAGCCGACCTCTGGGAAGATCAGTTTGGAATCCGTAGAAATGTTGGAATACGGGAAGCAATACTGACCCTACGACTTATCTTAGGAAATAGATTAAGGAAAGGCAAACCTACATTTCTTGCATTTGTAGACTTAGAGAAAGCTTTTGACAATGTTGACTGGAATACTCTCTATCAAATTCTGAAGGTATCAGGGGTAAAATACAGGGAGGAAAAGGCTACTTACAATTTGTACAGAAACCAGATGGCAGTTATAAGAGTCGAGGGTCATGAAAGGGAAGCACTGGTTGGGAAGGGAGTGAGACAGGGTTGTTGCCTATCCCTGATGTTATTCAATCTGTATTTTGAGCAAGCAGTAAAGGAAACAAAAGAAAAATTCGGAGTTGGAATTAAAATCCAAGAAGAAATAAAAACTTTGAGGTTCGCCGATGACTTTGTAACTCTGTCAGAGACAGCAAAGGACCTGGAAGAGCAGCTGAACAGACATGTTCTGAGGCATCAAGGGATCACCAATTTAGTATTGGAGGGAAGCACGAAGGGTAAAAATACTAGAAGGAGACCAAGAGATGGATACACTAAACAGATTCAGAAGCATGTAGGTACTGGGAGATGACGAAGCTTGCACAGGATAGAGTAGCATGGAGAGCTGCATCAAACCAGTCTCTGGACTGAAGACCACAACAACAACCACAATCATAACAGCCTCATTCGCTTCGTATCGTTTTGCAATGTTACAGCTAGATATTTAAGCGATGTTTCTGGGTTGTGCAGGACACTACTATAGCTGTATCTTAACATTATGGAGTTTGTTTTCTCTTCTCGCCCACATTAACTTACATTTTTCTACATTTAGAGCTAGCTGCCAGTCATCATACCAATCACGAATTTTGTCTAAGTCATCTTGCATCCTCCTACAATCACTCAATTTTGATACCTTCCCTTACACTAATACAGCATCATCAGAAAACAACTGCAGATTGCTGCCCACCCTGTCTGCCACATCATTTATGTGTAGAGAAAATAATAGTGGTCATATCAAGTTCCCTGGGGCACTTCGGATGATACCTTAGTCTCTGATGAACATACGCTGTCAAGGACAAAATATTAGATTGTATTACTTAAAAAGTCTTCAAGCCAATTACATGCCTTAGAACATATTTCATATGCTTGTGTATTAGTTAACTGTCTGCAGTAGGGCACTGTGTCAAGTGCTTTTTGGGAATCTAGAAATACGGAATCTGCCTCTTGCCTTTCATCCATAATTTTCTGTACATCATGTGATAAAAGTGCAAGCTGAGTTTTACACAAGAGATGCTTTCTAAAACCATGCTGATTTGTGGACATAAGCTTTCCAATCGCATGGAAATTTATGATTTTTGAATTCAGAATGTGTTCAAGAATTTTGCAAGAAACTGATGTTAAGGATATTGCCCTGTAATTGTTTTACCTTTCTTATATACAGGTGTCACCTGCAGGTATTTCCAATTGCTTAGGACTATGCGTTTGGTGAGAGATACACAACAAATGCCAGCTACGTGAGGGGCAAGGATTGTTAAAGTACAGTGCAGTACTACTGTACTTTTAAATGATATGTCACATAAAATGAAGGCAATTATTGATTAAAAACTGCATCTTTGTTACTTTTCTTTTATTGCAGTTGAAGGCAGTTGTAAAGTTATTCAAGTAGAGGAACTCAGCAGAGAGCGACAGCCTGACAAGAAACTACTTTCCCATCTTATCATAATGCCTGTTCTGTTAACTTCCATTCTTATCAGATAAGAAGCAGCCAAAGTGTTGACACCATACGGTCTCCAAATGGAGAATGTTTTCTTATGAAAAACTTTCAACATTATTTGGATTCAGAATTATTTGTTCTTTAATTTGTTAGTTTTAATATGCCTGAAAATGCTGAGTAGCAGACTGATACAAAACACACACAGCCACAGTTGTATCCTTAGATAATATTATAACCAAGCGTACCACATAGCAAAATCATTTCTGTAGGAATAATCCAGATGCAATGGTGCTATTTTGTAAATAATAATAGACTACTACTCTACATACCTTCAAGGTGTCAGCAAAAAAAATTTTCACAGTTGAATCCAACAGAGATACAGCCAAGAATTTATTGTTCTGTGACACTTTCACAGCTAGAACACCCTCATCCAACTTCAATGTTCGCTTGTGTAGCAATGAAAGCACTTTGGCCTTACTATCTGGTGCAGCAACCAATTCAAACTGCCAAAATTTTACTGTGTTGTCTCCTCCAGTCACACAGCCAAGCTGAAAAAATTAAAATGTATGTTAATTATAGGATGAAAAACACATATGTATACATGCATAGGTGTTTCTTGTACTAATTAGCTCTGAAGGAGAATTTGCCAGAAAACTTAGCAATGTTTAGTCTTGTTTAAGCACCTATCAACTACCACAACCTTCAACTATATGAGTTGTTGCATTTACTCTTTCCACTATTATCATTATTAGTATATAATTATTCCATCAATGATTTTCCATTATCAGAGAACACGTGTGCATGTGCTCTCTCTCTCTCTCTCTCTCTCTCTCTCTCTCTCTCTCTCTCTCTCTCTCTCTCTCTCTCTCACACACACACACACACACACACACACACACACACACACACACACACACGTGGAGGGAGAAGAGCTGGAAGGATGGTATACACTAGCCTTTTTATAGAAGTGTAAACTATTTACAAAACAGAAAGAGTAGCTATCAGCTACCTGTGAAGAAGTTAAACACACAACAGGTATCTACTTCAAATGGAAGTGACTCAGTGTGGTGGACATCATATTTATTTTGGCATATTTAGCCATTTTGTTTTATGATTTGCAATACGCAGTTCCAGGGTAAAGGCACACTGAAGATTTATAAGAAACACATCACCCTTATTATTAAATGTGAGTTAATGTCACATAAAGGATATAAGCCTACAAGAGACTCTACGACACCCAAGACAAAAGACCAAAATCATATGACTACCACATAGCATAATGGGTAACTTCATGGATTACAGTGCCAAAGGAAGAAGGTTCAATGGTTTGTGTCCCACTACATATTAGCCTTTTTTTTATCTTAGCATTAGCACATTCTGGAACCATCTTATGAATGTAATACAAATACAGTTTGCAATATTTGATATATCTAAAAACAAAGATGATGTGACTTAACAAATGAAAGCACTGGCAGGTTAATAGCTCTCCTTCCCTCTTTCCTGATGAAGCAATCGTTGGTTGCGAAAGCTTGACTTTTGTGTGTATGTTTGTGTGACTATTAACCTGCCAGCACTTTCGTTTGGTAAGTCACATCATCTTTGCTTTTAGATATATTTTTCCCACGTGGAATGTTTCCCTCTATTATATTTGCAATATTTGAAGTTATTTATATTTCCATCTTATTAGAAAACAAAGAAAATAAAAATGTTGCTGTTTATTTCCAAATATGTGATGATTTCCAAGTCTGTGATTAGGCAGAAACCTAAGGGAACAGCTTAAATTGCTGCAAGTGAAACATACAGCAATGACATGTACATTCTTCATTGACATAAATATTTAGCTGTTTGAGAAAAGGAGAGGAGGCTTTGGGCATGTGCTTCTTACATCATTTCTGTTTGGAGCAGATGTTTGTATTGGGTTTAACATCTTGTAGTGCCTGACAGAGAGAGGTAGCCACATCAGTCTCTCAACATCAGGTAGTAGCATGGTTACCTATGTTTACATGTCTAGTGGCAGTTGTTGTCAGAGATTTGTCACATTATGAATTTGACTCTCTCATTACCATTCTTTTCTTCTCTGAGGACATTTTTTTTTTTTGTAGGAGCTCATAAATAATTTTTCTCATTAACTAAGCTACATTATTTTTGATAAAAATCTCAAGCTTTTGATGAATGTACAGTGAAATTTCATAAATACAGCCCTCTATACTGTGTTTTCCTGCATATTACAGCCATTTTAGAAGTCCCAGTCCCAACTACATTAAACACATGTTACACCGATTGTTTCTACATTCTCCCTCACCACTTAGCATGTTACAATTTGGTGGTATTGATACTATTTGGCCACTGCAACTTTTGCCACCGAGAGTTGTGGGAGTAGGATGTTTGGTGCCATGTGTTGCAGAAATATGCAGGAAGACAATGCTATTCAGTGCCAACAACTTTGCAGGTCATACAGATCATTTGATATGGTCGAAATGACATGCTAAAGTAGTTTATACAGGTTGGTAGTAGCTCTGACAACTTCTGACCTCTGCAGCAGTCAAATTCTGTCACTGGTCTCCTTTGTTTGTGTTTAGCATTTGACTACCCCTCAGTCTGCATTTTTCTGAGACTTCCTTTTTAGTCCATTACTTTTTTGTGTTAAACTGTATACTGGTTTGACATGGATAAAAAGACAGTGAGACAGCTTACAAATGAAGTGGAACATTATTAAGGATGTGGACAGAAATTCATACATGAAGCATGCTGACATTGCACAAAAACTGAACACTCCTCCATCAACATTAAACACTCCTCCATCAACATTAAACACTCCTCCATCAACATTAAATACAACAGTGAACAAACAAAAAATAACTGAAGTAGCATGTTTGAATAGGGGAAAACAGCGAACAAAAACGAGTAGATAAAAAAATCGACTCACCAAATGGCAGCAGGAGCACGTACGTGCTCTCTCTCTCTCTCTCTCTCTCTCTCTCTCTCTCTCACACACACACACACACACACACACACACACACACACACACACACACACACACACAAAGGTTTAACTTTTACAAGCTTTTAGAGCCAATGACTCCTTCTTCTGGCAGAAGAGTTGAAGGGGAAGGAAGAGGGCTGAGGAGAGGTTTAGGAAAAGGGCTACAGTTCACAAAAGTCATCCAGGACCCCAGGTCAGGGAAGAATTGTTCGATGGGATGAGAAGGAAAGACTGATTGTTGGGGACTGCACTGAATGAAATTTGAAAACGTGTGACCATGAAGGTGGAAGACAGGGTAATATGAAAGACAGAGATTACTACTAAAACTTTGCACACTAGTTAATAAGGGTGAAATGCTAAATGCATTGTTTGTTACAGAGGTGGGAGGGGGGATGGTGAAAAATAGACACGTCAGGAAATGACAGATGTAGAAAACTATAATGGAGTGAAGAAAGGATTAGTTACTGTGAAGAAATGCTGAGATGGAAGGAATTGATGCCAGGTGGATGGCGACAACCAAGGACATGTTGTAACGTTAGTTGCCATTTACGGAGTTTGCGAAACTGGTGTCTGGAGGAAGAATCCAGATGGCGCATGTGGTACCGAGGCCATGCCCATCATGTTGTAGAACATGCTCTGCAACAGGGTATAGTGTGTTGCTGATATACACCCTCTACCTGCGCCCATTCAACCTGATTGATAACTGGGTGGTAGTCATGCCAATGTAAAAGGCAGAACATTGTTTACTTAACAGCTGGTATATTAAGTGCCATTTCACATGTGGCACTCCCTTTGATAGTATATGTTTTGCTTGTTACAGGGCTGGAATAGGAAGTCTTGCAGGGGGAACGGTCACAGGGGTGGGAGCCACAGGGAAGGGAGATAGGTGCAGAAGACTCATAGGGCTTGACATGAATATTGCAGAGATTGGGAGGGTGAAGAAAAATTATTCTAGGTGTAGTGGGAAAAATCTCAGACAGAATGGATCTCATTTCATGGTATGATTTTAGGAAATCATGGCCTTGTCGAAGTAGCTGATTGATACGTTCAAGATCAGTATAATCTGAGTGACAAGTGGTGTGCTTCAACAATGTTTTTGGAGGGATCAGCAGTACCAGGATTGGATGTGATGAACCGGGAAATCTACTGTTGGGGTAATTACATCCAGTGGAAGCTGAGGTGAGAATGGTGGTGTATTGATTTAAAGAGTCTGCATCTGAACAAATATGTTTGTCTCAAATACCAAGGCTGTATGGGAGGGAATGTTTGACATGGAAAGGATGGCAACTGTCAAAATGTGAGTACAGCTGTTTGTTAATTAAATGTGGACAGAAGTGCATAGCTGGTCTTTGGCAAGGAAGAGATCAACATCAAGGAAACTGGCATGGGATTTGGAATAGGACCATGTGAAACTTAATTGGGAGAAGGTATTTAGAGATTACAGGAATTTTAACAGGTCAGCTTCACTGCGAGTCCGTACTGCAAAGATGTCATCAATGTATCTAAACCAAACCAGTGGCTGAAGTCTTATAGATCCCAGGAACCCCCCCCCCCCCCCCCCCCCAAGTGACCCATGAAAAGGTTGGCATAGGAAGGAGCCACCCTGATTCCCATGGCTGTAATCCTAATCTGTTTGTATGTTTGCTCCTGTAATGTGAAGTAATCATTGGTAAGCATAAAGATGGAAGTCATAGGTTTGGAGTCAGGTGGGCATTGTCTAGGGAAAAGTTCAGCTTGCCCTAAGCGCCCTTCTACCACCTATAGCAGCCCTGTGACTGGCAAAAAATATACTATCAACAGGAGAGCCACCTGTGAAACAACACGTGTCATATACCAAATGTTATGTAAACACTTTCTGACTTTTACATTGGCATGGCTACAACCCAGTTACCAGTCAGGATGAATGGGCGTAGGCAGAGGGTGTATACCCAACACACGATATCCTGTTGCATAGCATCCTCCACAACATGACAGTCATGGACTCGGTGCCTGTTTCAACACATGCGTCATCCGCATTCTTCCCCCGGGCACAAGTTTCTCAGAACTACACAGGTGGGAACTAGCGATACACCATGTCCTTGGTTCTCACCACCCGACTGGTCTTAATTTATGTTATTTCCTTTCGTCTCAGCATTTCTCACAGTAACTACTCCTTTTTTCACTCCATTTTAGTTTTCTACATCTGTCATTTCTTGACCTGTCTATTTTTCACTATCCCCCCCTCCTACCTCTGTTACATACAATGCACTTAAGTTTTCACCCTTATTAACTTGTGCTGATGTTTTGTAGTGATCTTGGTCTTCCATATTACCCTGTCTTCTACCTTTAAGCTCTTACCTTTTCAAATCTCATCCCGTGCAGTCTCCAACAGTCAGTCCTCCTTTCTCATCCCATCTGGTAAGTCTCCCCATGACCTGAGGTTCTGGGTGACTTTTATAAACTGTACCCATTTTCCTAAACCTCTCCCATCCTTTTCCTTCACCCCTATTCCTTCCCCTTCAACTCTTCTGCCAGAAGAAGGAGCCACCAGCTTGGAAATGTTTTCTCCTGCTGCCGCTTGGTGAGTACATTTTTTATTTATCTATCCGTTTAAATTCTTCTGTAAATAATTGATTGTTTTCACTGTTATAAACAAAAGCAAGTGTGTGACAGTCAGTTTCCTGAAGTGAAAAATATGCTATTTAAGTGAATAAAACAAGCTCATGCCTTGAACATTCCAATTTATGGTACAGTGGCTTGTGCTGCAGAATATATTTAGCACAAAAGTTGGGACTTGCAGATTTCAAAGCACCCAAAGGTTGGATCGAAGGTTCAGGAACAGGCATAATTTAATGTATAAATGTATTCGAGGTAAGGCTGGAAGCATGAACATTAGCACAGTTCAGTCATGGAAAAACACTCTTCCACTAGTCATAGAAAGTAGTCCGACTTATGTTTGTAATGCAGGTGAAATGGGTTTACCTTTTCCTTCTGCCTGACAAAACTCTTGAGCTCAGAAGAGAAAAATGCCATGGCGAAAAATTTAGTAGGGACTAAATGTTTTATTATGTCGTAACATACATGGAACAGAAAAGTTTGTGCTACTAATATTTGGAAAGGGAAAGACTCCATGATGTTTCAAAAATGTGCGTACATTTCCATGTCAGTATACACTGCTCAGCCAGAATATTATGAACATCTACTTAATAGCTGGTATGTTCACCTCGGCCCAACACATTATGGCATGGAAGTAATGAGGCCTTGGTAGGTCACTGGAAGGAGTTGGCACCACATCTGCATACACAAGTTGCCTAATTCCCGCAAATTCGGGGGGAGGAGGGTACTGTGGGAAAATGATCTCTGACACCACATTCAATAACGTCCCAGATGTGTTCGATTGAGTTCAGATCTGTCAAGTTGGGGGGCCAGCACATGAACTGGAACTTGCCACTGTGCTCCTTGAACCAATCCATCACACTCTAGGTCCTGTGACATGCTGCATTACCCTGTTGAAAAATTGCACTGCAATTGGGAACCATCATCATCATGAAGGGGTATATGTGGTCTGCAACAAGTGTACTTCTGTACGTTACTCCTTCACCATCATGGTGCCTTGCATGATCTCCGCTGGACCCATGGATGCCCAGAGCATAACTGCACAAATGTCCAGCGACGATGGTCACAGACATGCCTACTTCACTCATAGTTGCCTATGTTTTGGTGTTAATATTGGCACATACATGGGTTATTGGCTGCGGAGGCCTATCGTTAAGAGTGTTAGGTGCACTGTGTGTTCAGAAACACCTGTACCCTGCCCAGCATTACAGTCTGATGTTAATTCTGCCACAGTTCGCCACTTGTCCTGCTTTACCAGCCTGCCCAGCCTATGACGTCTGACACCTGTAACGTGGGGTGGCCGCCCAACCCCCAAACTTCTGGACACCTTGGTTTCACCACGTATCGAAGACACTCACCACAGCACTCCTTGAATACTTGACAAGTTGTGCAGTTTTCAAAATGCTCATGCAGAGCCTCCAGGCAACCCAATCTCCCCTCAATCAAACTCAGATAGATCGTGCGCCTTCCCCATTCTATACATGGACAGCACACTGATTGATAGTATGTGCACCACACATGTGTCTGATTAGCAGTCATTTCTCACCAGGCGATGCTGCTATCACCTGGAAGTGTTTATATCAATAGTCGGTTGGTGGATATAAAGTTCTGGCTATCGGTTTACATCTAAGGCAAGTGTATGGGTAAGAACAACTATTTTTGTAAAATTTTTGTGTGTCTGGGATGTAAGACTGGGCATTAGAAGTAGGAAAATCATCCTGCTTATTGACCAACGTACAGCACATCCCCAAGAAACATTATATACACGTAATATAAATGTAGTGTTTTTCCCTCCCAATTGTACAAGTCACCTTCATCCACCTGACCAAGGCGTTATAAAATGCCTGAAACAAATACACAGGAAGATACTGGTACAGATGAGGCAGGATTGTCTTCATTCTTCTATGAGAAAGATTATGATCTTGGGCACTATGCATTTTATAAGTGCCTGGGATTCCCTGCAAGAAAGTAAAATTTCAAACTACTTCAAGAAGGCTAACTTTCACCAGGTACCAGTACTTACAGAGGACACCACACTAGAAAATAAAATAACTGCAGCTGAACAATGGCAGTAAATAATGGGGCAAGGAGAAAACACTGACTGTGTTAGCTTTTATTAATATATTGATCATGAAATACGTGTTGCTGTCTGTCGGTCCACAACAATTGATCAAGGGTTGAAGGAACAGATTGCTGAGAAACAAAAGGAAAGTGAAGACGAGGATGAACTGGAACCTTTCCAAAACATTAAAATCTATTGAAGCAACGGACACTGTTAAGTTTTATGTTTTGAGGTCGACGAAGATAATCAAGATGGACCAATGAACATTAAAATTACGACAAAAAAACAATCACTAACCCATTTTTCATACATTTGTGAAAATGCATTGTATGTTATCAAGCTATAGTGTAGTTGCGTTAACAAGATGCACAATATACTAACAGTTTATTGAAACAACCCCTATTCACTTACTGGCAGTAAAGAGACACCAACTAAACGGTGTTAGTTTGTTTTGAGAAGTGTAATAAAAATTGCAATTTTAGTGTGTTTTTATTTTTTTCCATTACATGTGTATTTTTGATGCTCAATGGTGCAGTATCATGTCACATGACTTTCCTGCCTTCCATCTGGCTAATGGCAGAAGTGTACATGTCCAATATTTTGTATTTAGCCAATGTCGCCGTATTTAACAGATTTTCGCCTTC
Organism: Schistocerca gregaria; assembly: GCF_023897955.1. NCBI lineage: Eukaryota > Metazoa > Arthropoda > Insecta > Orthoptera > Acrididae > Schistocerca > Schistocerca gregaria. The sequence goes on from NC_064922.1 coordinate 874,988,768, forward strand.
TGTACATTAACAATTAATTTTGAGAATTTCTGAGTCTGACATTCCAAATGTGACCTTGAAGGTGCATTTTGAATGATAATTTATTGCTATTGCATGTCAGGATGTGTGGCACTGTAAGATCCCATACCAACCCAAGTACACGACCCGTAATTTCACATTTTCTCTGACGAAAAAATCAAATCATTACCAAATTAGGTAGCTTTCCACTTATGATGTTCAAAACCTGTGGTCCTTTCAAATGCATGACAACAAGATTTCACTGTAATTATTTCTGTGAGGCATTGACTCTGCTTTAAATCCCTCACGAAGATGATGATGAATACGAAAGTCATGTAAAGCCTTTGGACTTCACTGGAAAGGGTGCAACTTAGTAAGTAAGAAATTTAATATTTTTTCTCTCTTCTTGGAGTTTCTCCATTTATATTTATCAGTTAATTTCTCTCTTTCTTTACTAAGACCAACTTGATCACTAATTATACATTCTTAAATGTAACATTCGATCAATCAGATTATTACTCACACAATGCATTACTAACTATTCTGAAATTTGAACCAAATCCTGGACATTACATTATTTGAATTTTCCTCTTCTCTGCACGTAATTCCCCTGCAATGAACTGTATTCTTGCACAATATTACGTCACCAATGGTTCACTGCTGTCTTTTACCTTCAACACAATACATAAATTTTCAGCAGATTGTTGCTAACACACATTTGCCTGTACGGCAGGAAAGAGTAATTCTGTGAATAATGCCCCTTAGATATTTTACTGCCTTCAAAGCCATCACACATATTAAACCCTTGCAATCTCAAGGAGGCGGAGGGAGAGGGGACTTATGTCCAACTTTTGAAAATACTGTCATCTAGTCAGTTACTTCATAAGTAAAATTTTGAAACAATTATGGTATTTAATGAATTCTTCTATCAGGTTCCATAAATGTTTTCAGGTTAAGGACCTTACTTACACATCAATATCTATTTAATAGGCATGCTGTTCATTTCTCTCTCTCCCTCTCTCTAGGGAGGCATAAAGCATCCTTGGTAATACACATTATTGAAAGTGTGTTGATATTGCTAAAAGTGTGCTAAAAGAAATTTTCATTTTCTGGACCCTACTAACAGATCAGTACCTCTTTAGAAAGTAAACTGTTAATATAGGTCAGCAACAATTAATTTTTTTTAAGGTGGGCACGAACCTCAACCTCTTTTGGTGACACTTGTACATATGTCCTACATAACTGTGTTTTGACAATGCATTCCAGTACTTTCCACTTGAATCTTGCTCTTCTCACAGTGGGATACATGCCAATGCCACATCTGTTCAATGTGAATGTTCTGTCCAATATGTCTATTTAATCAAACTTTGTGTAGCAAGATGTGGGCACAGAAAAACTTTGGTGTGACCCACGGCCTACACCACTGGCTGAACTCCATTAGTCCACCACTCCCAACATTCTTTCACCCAAACCAGTATAATGATGCCCCAGGAACTTGCTTGTGCAATAGGACCTCCAATGACCTTACTCTTAACATATTAGCCTACCAGGGACCAGATGATATGTCGAGCCACATGAATAGTGCTGTACATTGGTAAGCTCAGTAAAATTATATGTTAAGCAGTCTCAGCTCGGTCCTGTACGCTTTAAAATCTCAAAGCCTTGGATCAGCAGGATCAGATTTTTGATAAACTGCTAGCAGGGATGTCAGTCAATATTCTTGTTTAGCAGTGAGTCAATCTCTTTTTGACTTTCGAAAAATCTGGGATGAAATAATGACAATATTATGAAATGGACAAATCACTACTCACCAAATTTAAAAGAAGGCCTTTTGGCCAAAAGCTTACGGTTGGTATTCTTTCTGTTGTGCCTGTCTGCGACTCGGCATCTTCTCTATATGATGAGCAGCAAAATGTCCTTTTCATGATATTGTCATTTTGACTTTAAAATATTTAGTCCTAAGGGTAGCTGTTTGCAGTGATGGTTGGTGAGCAGCTGATCCATATTTCTTCCCCATACAGCAACCCATCAAGATTATTACCATATGGGTACTAATGATTATGTGTAGTGTGAAGGTCTGGGTTGGACACTGGTATTTACCCTGCTTGGTAACTTAAGTCCCCTAAAATCTAATTTAGGCTTCTCATCTGAACTCTTCACGGAGTTACCCTTCACAGCCACCTTTGTCTATTTTCGTGCATTACACTTCTTTTTCTTGAGTGCCATCTGCCTCTCTTTGCCCCAAGCACTGATTATCTACGGGTTGTCTCCACTGAGAACAAATTACAAAACCTTTATCCACTACTAGTTTTAAATAAAACAGACATCATCATCATCACCATCATGAGGTAACATATAATTATTACAGTGATGTCAATCTTAATGTTGGGCCATTTAAAATTAAACTATAGAAAAATCCAAATTTTATTTTTGTTGAAGACACAGTAAGAGTGACACACACAGGTGTTATAAAGATTTTATGTTGCCTGATAATCATTCTGATTGATACTATTATTGAATAAAGGTTTATTTGGTCAGCAGCTCTTGTTGTTATTATTGCTGCTGTTGTTGTTGTTATTGTCTTCAGTCCAGAACTGGTTTGACGGGGCTCTCCATGCTACTCTATTCTGTGCAAGCTTTTTCATCTCCGAATAACTACTGCAGCCTACATTCTTCTAAATCTGCTTAATGTATTCAACTCTTGGTCCCCCTCTACAATTTTTGCCCTCTGCACTTCCCTCCAATACTAAATTGGTGATCCCTTGATGCCTCAGAACGTATCATGCCAATCGATCCCTTCTTCTAGTCAAGTTGAGCCACAAACTCCTCTTTCCCCCAATTCTATTCAGTACCTTCTCATTGGTTATGTGATCTACCTATCTAATCTTCAACATACTTCTGTAGCACCACATTTTGAAAGCTTCTATTCTCTTCTTGTCTAAACTATTTATTGTCCACGTTTCACTTCCACAAATGGCTACACTACATACAAATACTTTCAGAAACGACTCCCTGACATGTAAATCTATATTCGATGTTAACAAATTTCTCTTCTTCAGAAACGCTTTCCTTGCCATTGCCAGTCTACATTTTATGCCATCTCTACTTCAACCACCAGCAGTTATTTTGCTCCCCAAATAGAAAAACTCATTTAATATTTTAAGCGTCTCATTTCCTAATCTAATTCCCTCAGCATTACCTGATTTAATTCGACTACATTCCATTATCCTCGTTTTGCTTTTGTTGATGTTCATCTTATATCCTCCTTTCAAGACACTGTCCATTCCATTCATCTGCTCTTCCAGGTCCTTTGTTGTCTCTGACAGAATTACAAAGTCATCGGCGAACCTCAAAGTTTTTATTTCTTCTCCGTGGATTTTAATACCTACTCCGAATTTTTCTTTTGTTTCCTTTACTGCTTGCTCAATGTACAGATTGAATAACATCGGGGATAGGCTACAACCCTGTCTCACTCCCTTCCCAACCACTGCTTCCCTTTCATGACCCTTGACTGTTACAACTGCCATTTGGTTTCTGTACAAATTGTAAATAGCCTTTTCCTCCCTGTATTTTACCCCTACTACCTTTAGAATTTTATAGAGAGCATTCCAGTCAACATTGTCAAAAGCTTTCTCTATCCTACTCTATCCTGTGCAAAGCTTTCTCTAAGTCTACAAATGCTAGAAACGTAGGTTTGCCTTTCCTTAATCTATTTCCTAAGATAAGTCGTAGGGTCAGTATTGCTTCCCATGTTCCAACATTTCTACAGATTCCAAACTGATCTTCCCCGAGGACGGCTTCTACCAGTTTTTCCATTTGTCTGTAAAGAATTCGTGTTAGTATTTGCAGCCGTGGCTTATTAAACTGATAGTTCGGTAATTTTCACATCTGTGAACACCTGCTTCCTTTGGTGTTGGAATTATTATATTCTTCTTGAGGTCTGAGGGTATTTAGCCTGTCTTCGGTCTTTCAGTGCTCTGTCAAACTCTTCATGCAGTATCATATCTCCCATTTCATCTTCATCTGCCTCCTCTTCCATTTCAATAACATTGCTCTCAAATACATCGCCACTGTGCAGAACCTCTACATACTCCTTCCACCTTTCTGCTTTCCGTTCTTTACTTAGAACTGGTTTTTCTTCCGAGTTCTTGAGATTCTTACAGGTGGTTCTCTTTTCTCCAAACGTCTCTTCGATTCTCCTGTCGGCAGTATCTATCTTACTCCTAGTGATATATGTCTCTACATCCTTACATTTGTCCTCTAGCCATCCCTGCTTAGCCATTTTGCACTTCCTGTAGATCTCATTTTTGAGACATTTGTATTCCTTTTCACCAGCTTCATCTACTGCATTTTTATATTTTATTTTAATTCAATATATCTTCGGTTAGCCAAGGGTTACTGATAGCCCTCGTCTTTTTTTCCTACTTGATCCTCTACTGCTTTCACTATTTCATCTCTCAAAGCTACCCATTCTTCTTCTAGTCTATGTCATTCCCCTAATGTTCTCCCTGAAACTCCCTAGAACCTCTGGCTCTTTCTGTTCATGCAGGTCCCATCTCCATAAATTCCCACCTTTTGGCAGTTTCTTTACTTTTAATCTAGAATTCATAACCAATAAATTGTGGTCAGATTCCACATCTGTCCCTGGAAATGTCTTACAATTTTAACCTGGTTCCTAAATCTCTGTCTTTTTATTGTTGTCTTCAGTCCTGGGACTGGTTTGATGTAGCTCTCCATGCTACTCTATCCTGTGCAAGCTTCATCATCTCCCAGTACCTACTGCAACCTACATCCTTCTGAATCTGCTTAGTATATTCATCTCTTGGTCTCCCTCTATGATTTTTACCCTCCACGCTGCCCTCTAATGCTAAATTTGTGATCCCTTGATGCCTCAGAACATGTCCTACCAACTGGTCCCTTCTTCTTGTCGAGTTGTGCCACAAGCTCCTCTTCTCCCCCATTCTATTCAATACCTCCTCATTAGTTATGTGATCTACCCATCTAATCTTCAGCGTTCTTATGTAGTACCGCATTTTTAAAGCTTCTATTCTCTTCTTGTCCAAACTATTTATCGTCCATATTTCAGTTCCATACATGGCTACACTCCAAACAAATACTTTCAGAAACGACTTCCTGACACTTAAATCTATACCTGATGTTAACAAATTTCTCTTCTTCAGCTACGCTTTCTTTGCCGTTGCCAGTCTACATTTTATATCCTCTCTACTTCGACCACTGTCAGTTACTTTGCTCCCCAAATAGCAAAACTCCTTTAAGTGTCTCATTTCCTACTCTAATTCCCTCAGCATCACCCTACTTAATTCGACTACATTCCATTATCCTCGTTTTGCTTTCGTTGATGTTCATCTTATATCCTCCTTCCAAGACACTGTCCATACCGTTTATCAGCTCTTCCAAGTCCTTTGCTGTCTCTGACAGAATTACAATGTCATCGGCGAACCTCAACGTTTTTATTTCTTCTCCACGGGCTTTAATACCTACTCTGAACTTTTCTTTTGTTTCCTTTACTGCTAGCTCAATATACAGATTGAATAACATCACCCCGCTGCTTCCCTTTCATGACCCTCAACTCTTATAACTGCCATCTGGTTTCTGTACAAATTGTAAATAGCCTTTCGCTCCCTGTATTTTACCCCTGCCACCTTTAGAATTTGAAAGAGAGTATTCCAATCAACATTGTCAAAAGCTTTCTCTAAGTCCACAAATGCTAGAAACGTAGGTTTACCTTTCCTTAATCTATTTTCTATGATAAGTCATAGGGTCAGTATTGCCTCACGTGTTCCAACATTTCTGCGGAATCCAAACTGAACTTCGCCGAGGTCGGCTTCTACCAGTTTTTCCATTCGTTTGTAAAGAATTCGCGTTAGTATTTTGCAGGTGTGACTTATTAAACTAATAGTTCAGTAATTTTCACATCTGTCAACATCTTTGGGATTGGCATTATTATATTCTTCTTTAAGTCTGAGGGTATTTCGTCTGTCTCATACATCTTGCTCACCAGATGGTAGAGTTTTGTCAGAACTGGATCTCCCAAGGCTGTCAGTAGTTCCAATGGAATGTTGTCTACTCCCGGGGCCTTGTTACGACTCAGGTCTTTCAGTGCTCTGTCAAACTCTTCACACAGTATCTCTGTCTTATCTCTCTGAAACCTTCCAGCGTCTCCAGGCCTCTTCCACAAATACAACCTTCTTTCATGATTTTTAAACCAAGTATTAGCTATGAGTAAGTTATGTTCTGTGCAAAATTCTACTAGGTGGCTTTATCTTTCATTCCTTAGCCCCATTCCAAATTCACCCAGTACTTTTCCTTCTCTTCCTTTTCCTACTATCGAATTCCAGTCCCCCATGACTATTAAATTTTCATCTCCCTTCACTATCTGAATAATTTCTTTTATCGCATCGTACATTTTTTCCATCTCTTCATTATCTGTGGAGCTAGTTGGCAAATAAACTTGTACTACTGTGGTAGGCATGGGCTTCGTGCCTATTTTGGCTACAATAACGTGTTCACTATGCTGCTTGTAGTAGCTTACCCACACTCCTATTTTTTTTATTCATTATTAAACCTACTCCTGCATTACCCCTATTTGATTTTGTGGTTATAATCCTGTATTCACCTGACCAGAAGTCTTGTTCCTCCTGCCACCGCTATATCTAACTTTGAACTACCCGTTTCCCTTTTAAAATTAAAAAAAAAAAATATATATTAATTAATGGATCCGACATTCCACTCTCCGTTCCGTAGAATGCCTGTTCTCTTTATGCTGATAACGATGTCTTCCTGAGAAGACCCCACCTGGAGATATAAATGGGGGACTATTTTACCTATGGAACATTTTACTCGCGGAAATTTTACCCAAGAGGGCGCCATCATCATTTAACCATACAGTAAAGCTGCATGCCCTCGGGAGAAATTATGGCTGTAGTTTCCCCTTGCTCTCAGCCGTTTGCAGTACCATCATAGCAAGGTCGTTTCAGTTACTGTTACAAGGCCACATCTGTCAGTTATCCACACTGTTGCCCCTGCAACTACTGAAATGGCTGGTGCCCCTCTTCAGGAACCACACATTTGTCTGGCCTATCAAAAGATACCCCTCCTTTGTGGTAGCACCAACAGTACGGCTATCTGCATCACTGAGGCACACAAGCCTCCCCATCAACGGCAAGGTCCATGGTTCATGGGGGTGACTTTCTTTGAATACTATCTGCACAAAATATATTACTGATTCCCATTTATTAGAAATCCTTCAACTTCAACTCAGTCACATACTTTTTTCAGTACTCCAAATTATTATGTGACTATGAGGCATGTTGTAAGATTCTTTCAAGTCAAGAGCCATTGTGTAAAATTTTGTTCCAATAAATTGGGAGAACAGAGAATTGTGTGGCCATATTCTGTTTTCTTTGCCATTAATTGTAATGAAATGCTGTAAAATATTTTGAAGTTCTGATAAAGATGTATTTGATTGAGATTTGTTACATAACTAGTACTACTGCACACATAATTTCTTATAAGTGATAAACTGTACATGTTACTCAGTTAAACACTTGAGCTACCACACATGCCATGAACCCTGTTGTAGTATCTGCTACTCTGAAAAGAGTTGTACAATGACGCTTCAAATAATACTTACTAATATAACAACTTTATCCAAACATTCATTACCTTGAATTGTAATTAAGAATTTACTTCTAAGCTGAGAAACAATAAAATAATCACAATTACAATTTTTTACCTCATGCATGAGATCACAGTTATTAGATGTAAATAACCCAACACTCGGACACTAACTTTTGGCATCCATTGATTTCATTTTATCGATCTACAATTTCTATGTACTATAGGACTGACCAAATGAAATACAACATAAAATATTATCAATATCATTAGTTTTTTATCCACTTCCTTGGAAATAGAATAGAATCATAGAATCAGCTGTTGACACTACACCCTGATCAGAATAACAAATTAATTGACAGCAAGCTGTTTATTAACATTGTTATATGTGTTAGTTATTGTTCAGCACTGTACTGAGCAGAATGTTGTGTAGCACAGTTTGTGAATTTTGAGATGGTAGAGTTAGAGGAGCAACACGTCTGTACCAAACTTTGCATGAAACTCAAGATAACCTATACAGAGACATGCCAAATGATGCAGGAAGCTGACAGTGATGGGTGCTTAAGCTATACTCAGTGCTACGGATAGTTTACACGCTTTGAAAATGGCTGGACAGAAGTTAAAGATGACCCTCATTCAGGATGCCCTTCAAAGTCTACCAATGATGCCCTTGTCAGGAAGTCAACGAAATTGTGCATATCAATCAAAACTTGCCTGTCTGAGAGATTGCAGAAGAATGTAGCATTTGAGTTGGATCATGTCACGAAATCCTGAAACAGCATCTTGGAATGCATCATGCTGCCACCAAGTTCGCCACATAGTTCATGAGTCAATACCAGAAAGACCTTTGCCTTGCAATCTGTGAAGAGCTTTTGGATCACGCAAATCATAACGAGATGTTCCATAAGAGAATCATAACTGGTGATGGTACATGAGTCTACAGTTACGATGTTGAGATCAAGGTTCAATCTTCATAATGGGTTGGGAAAGGTTCCCCTAGACCAACAAAAACTTGTCAGGTCAGGTCAAACGTTCAAGTCATGCTGATAGTTAGTTTGACATTGAAGGGTTAGTTCATCATGAATTTGTGCCACAGGGACAAACTGTTAATCGATGGTACTGTCGAGATGTGTTGCGACACCTTTGAGAAAATATGAGAAGGAAATGGCAATATGAGAAGGAAACAGCCTGAAACATTGTGAGACAATTCATGGCTCTTGCATCACAATAACGCACCTTCACATTCGTCCCTGTTGGTGTGTGACTCTTGCACAAAAAATGAAATCACTTTGCTGCCTCATCCTCCATACTCTCCAGGCCTGGCCCCTGAGGATCTTTCTTTTATTTCCGAAGTTGAAAACCCCTTTGAAAGCACAAAGATCTGCAATAATAGACGAGATAAAAGAAAATTTGCAGACGGCGCTTCACGCAATCCAACAAAAGGCGTACCAAGTCTGCTTATGGAAGTGGAGACGGTGTTGGAAGCAGTGTATCAACTATGGACGAGAGTATTTCGAAGAAGACCATGCACAATAACTAAAAGATAAGTGAAGAAAAATTTTGTGGCCGAAGTTCTGGAATTTTTTGAACAAATCTCATATGTATATTGTAGTGCAGGAAACTCATTTCTTCCCTTGAAGAAACAAGTATTTAGTATTTTAATCATGATGCCTTTAACTGTATTAAATCACACTTCCCTCTCCTATCGTGGGGCTACCCAGCATTCACTACAGCATATCACCAAAAAATATCTACAGTCGCCTCCCCTGTCTATGATCTCCAACATCTCATGTGTGCTTATACTGCAACTTCTGCCAGTCTGTAATGTGGTATATAGAGAACACAGGAATACCCATGTCTGCTTACCGAATCAGCTGTGAGACAGACTGACCACAGTTCCTTTGTATGTGCTGGAATAGCCTCTAAAACTTCTCCAGCCGCTATGTCAATAATAAGCAATTGTCCATCCTTCATTCCCACAAGCAAGTGCCGATCTCCTGGTGCAAAACATGAGCACAGTCCGTAACTTGTCTCAACAGTTCGTAGACAGGCTAATGATGGTCTGTGAAAATACTTGTTATTAATACATATATACATAACCTTCAGGCAAGACAACCATTGTTTTTCATTAACCATTGTGAAAAAGAATATTCTAGAATATTCACTTAAAATAACTATCTAAAAATTTATTTCAATTGTAGGACAAAGGTGAGATAACATAAGCCACTAAATACCTAAAAGCCAGAAAGAAGGTTTTTTTTCTTTAACTTATATGTATCTACATTACATGGAAGTGGATGTGTGTGTGAGTGTCTTGTGAATTTTGTAAAAAAATACAATTCTATTTCAGTGATACTTTAATATGAATATTTAGTTTGGAATGCCAATATCAAGTATCCTTCTACTAACCATACATTATACTGTCTGGTTACACTGGGCATAAAATTTTTTGTTGTTGCGTGTGTCAGTGAAGTTACACTACTAAACATTGTTGGTTGTCTGTGATGAGATAGGAGCTAGTGCACTTCATCTTACATCTAATTTATCAGTTTTTTTTTTAATTATATATACAAACAAAGCTAAGACTCCAAATATACAAGACAAGCCTCAGTTCATAAGTATCTACTACTTCTGCAGTGATTTACACCCTGCAACATCAATATGGTGACTCTGTTAGTCACAATCTGTATTAAAATGTAGTGAAGAGGATCACTTAATGGGAAGAACTTTCATTCTTTCCTTTCATTAGAGACTTCAAATGCTATGTGTGTTTTCTATCATCCACTCTCATGTTATACATTTAGGAATGAAATGGAAGTACCTGTTCCATAATTTTACTGCCTCAGCACTTGCAGAGGCAATTGCTAAATTATCTGAACTGAAACACACTGAGCGGACTTCAGAATGATGTCCTTGACTTGATATTTTACGAATACATTTGCATTCTGCCTCTTTATTTGTGCCGACGACTGAATGTAGCTCAATGCTGTTGTTACTGAGGGACACAGATACCTACAACAAATTGCAGAATGATTAGGAAACAAAGCACAAAATATTATTAAAATAAACAGTTATTGCTACAAGTGTTGCTTAAATATGTATACTTTTATTGTATTGATGTTTCACATGTGAACATTTTACATTATACTTGACTGTGAACATTATGAACATCAATATGACATAATAATTACTATTAAGTAGTCTCTTTATTGTTCTTTCCATTATGTGTTTTGGTGGAGCACACCATCACCAGGTGGATTTATTACAATCCCAAAGGCATAAACATTTACTACCTGATTACTGTGGGCAACTTGTGGCAATGTACTGCAGCAGAAGATAGGTGTCTCCAGAGGTAGGTACTGGCCAACAAGTTGGGCCCATTATTCGATATTTAAAGATAAGTCTTTCATAAAATCAAACAATGGAACATCCAGGATGGAATGTAACAATAGTAGCCTTTCATAAAACAAATAAACTTACTCTTAATTCCTTCTGACTCCCCATAATTACATGTGCTGCCTTAATTTTTCCATTTGCTTTAATTACAGGTAATCTTGCAACTTCATCTTTCAATCCAGGGACCAGGGATGTATCAGCCTCAGGTGGATCACAGTTCTCTTCTGCCCTACAAATGTTTTGGACATAATGCATTACCCATGAACTGTAAAGTACATGTAGTACTTTTATACGCAAACATTGCAAAACACATTGCCTTTAAGCTTTTTCTTTTGTGCTGCTGAGAAAGAGGAGTATGGAGAATGGGGAGTCAAACAATCAGGTTTCACCAAACACAGGAGGAGGAGTAATTCAGAAAAAGAGAGAGAGAGAGAGAGAGAGAGAGAGAGAGAGAGAGAGAGAGAGAGAGAGAGATAGGGGGAGGGGGGGAGAGATAGTGTTCCACCTCCCTCACATAATGCACCACAGAATTATTCCTTATGTTTCACAGCTAGTAAGGACTGTTATCTACTGTCACCATGCATACTGATCTTTCTTTCCTGAGAACCAGTTCATCATATGATTGACTAGGAACTGATTCAGTGGTCATTTCACAAAAATAGCTTCAACAAAGTGTTCACATATGCAAACACTAACCCAAAGTGTCAAAATTCTATGAATTCAGAATTAGAAAAAAAAAAGAATACACATTACAACAAGTGTTGTAGTCAATTTAGTAATGCCAAAATGTTTCAGTTTCTTACAACACAGATCTGAAATATTATAAAACCATCTCATTATGAAGAACAAATTGCTGACCTCTGACAGTTTTCTACTAAGAACAGTTTTTAAACTATCTTTCGTACCACGTGAATACTTTCAAATGCGTGTAGGCTTAGATTCAAGGGGAGAAGGGAATGACAGAATAAGCATAATCAAACTAAAAAATAACACTGCCATAAAATAACACTATAATCAGAAGAAAGACAGTTCGACAGCATACATTTTTGAAATCAAAATCTGATGCTGGGTAACATTCAGTACTATCTCAATCCAGCCCATGCTATGTTTGCATCTTCTTTGGCACACTATCTGGAAGATGGTTGAGCTATTGCTGCTCAAGCAACATAAGTTTGATAACAACGGCTCACCTGAGACCATCCAGTATCTGCGGAAGGTTCTTGCAAGTTTCAATTGGTACCAAGCATGCTCAAATTCTGTACCTGCCAATGTACCAATGAAGCTAATCTCCGTTTCTCTCTCCCTCCCTTCAAAAAATCTCTTTTCTTGTTTGTTCATAATCAACAACTACAGATCACACTGATCATGTGAAGACAGCTGCCTTTGTCTGGGACATAGCTCTCTCAGCTGCATGATAGTTGTGCTTGTCTGGGATATAGCGCTGTCAGCTGCCTCCAACAAACCAACACAAACTTCTATAGCATTCTCCCTGGGTACCTATGAGCCACAATTACCAAGCAGCAATCATTAGCTGGTGCTAAAAAAATGTCAATATGAAAGTTGCATTTATGTAAATTATTCATTTTATGGCTTTGACATCTATTGTAAGCAAATCTATTTTGGGAGATCATGTGTAGACCATATTTTCACACTACGACAGATTTTGGAGAAACATAGGGAAAAATCAAAAAATATAGGATTAATTTTTATAGATCTAGAAAAAGCGTATGATACTGTTCCAAGAAAATTACTTTGGAGGGCACTACATATGGCAAACATAAACGCTTCCTTGATTAAAATAATACAACAGATGTATAAAGATAAAATTTGCCAAGTGAAAGTTGGTAATAAACTTTCACAGAAATTTAGAACAAGCAAAGGCCTTTTATAGGGCTGTCCCATGTCACCACTATTATTTAAAATCTTTATAGATATTAGCCTTAGAACATGGTCTCATAAATGTAATAGTATGGGATTAGAAATAAGAGACGGAGTTTACCTACATCATTTATTATTTGATGATGATCAAGTAGTCATAGCACAAGATGGGGAGGATGCTAACTATATGTGCAAACAACTAGCAGTAGCATACAAAACTTGGGGTTTGAAGATTAATTACCAAAAAACAGAATACTTGACTAATGATTCAGATGAACTCTACATTGAAGGGAAAAAAAATAAAAAAGGTAAACACTTTCTGTTATTTGGGATCCATTTTAGAAATCGAGGGAAAATCAGAGTCAGAAATCAATAAAAGAATTAGTAGTGGACGGAGGGTCATTGGGATGCTTAACTCAGTCTTATGGAGCAGGAATGTAATGAGCAGAACTAAAAAATTAATATACAAATCCATATTAGAAAGTGTGGTTCTGTATGGAATGGAGACCTGGACTATTAACATGAAGCACATTAAAAAATTACAAGCTCTAGAGATAGACTTTTGGAGAAGATCAGCAAGAATCTCCAGGAAAGAAAAGATAAGGAACACCAAAATAATAAGGAGAATGGAAATAAAAGAAAGAATATATGACGTAATGGATAGGAAGAAATTACAGTGGTACGGACATGTACGACGAATGGAGAATACCAAAATTGATACTGGAGTGGGAATCGGAGGGGAGAAGAAGAAGAAGAAGAAGAAGAAGAAGAGGACGACCTATGACCACCTGGCTCCAAAATGTACAGCACACAATGAGGAGAATGGGCGCAGAGGAAGAAGAGACACAAGATCGAAACACCTGGAGGAATATTTTGAGAATATAGTTTAAGTATATTTATTATTTGTATTGTAATTTGCAAGTAAATTATTATGTTGGAGATAAGCCTCTGTAATGAGGAAAAGCTCAAATAATAATAATAAATCTATTTTGATGATGAGTCTCTTTGCAAATGCATCATCAGTCTTACAACTTCTGTCGTATCTACCACAAATGTTCAAACAAAATATGGATGTTTCCACAAAAAAGCAACACAGAAACTTGCCAGCAGTAGCCTTGATGAAATATTGTGGAATTTAGACAATGTGATCTGCTGGCAAACCCAAAAACAATGTTTTTAACAAATCTGCTGTGGTAACATAAAGTAGCACAACAATTAAATGTTTTCTAACTTCCATAACAGTATTGAACAACAGGATAAAAATTCCATGTAGGGCAATGCAAACATTGTTAAAGACAAAACTTCACTGTATAAATGAATCACAGATAAATATTTGGGAATAGAAACAGCAAATTGGACATTTTCAACTTGCATTCTTCTGTATGGTATTAAACAGTGCACAAAACGCGCACGTGCGCATGCACGCACACACACAAAGCCAGCAACCGTATGGTTGTACATTTGTTAAACAATTGAAAGTCCAGGTTGGAATAACAGCAATAATATGAAAAGGATAGATTGCTACTCACCATAAAGATAAAACGCTGAGTTGCATACAGGAATAACGAAAAGACTGTAACACACTAAGCTTTTGGTCAAAGCCTTCTTCAGAAAGGAAATACACCATTCACACCAGTAAGCACAGCTCATGTACATATGAGCACTACCTCTGGCCTGAGATAGCAGCCTAGGAGGCTTTGGCCGAAAGATTGGAGTGTAACAGTCTTTTTGTTGTGCCTGCCTGCAACTTAATCTATCATCTTTATGGTGGTTCGCAATCAATCCTTTTCATTAATACTGCTGTACTTCTATTAGTAACACTATGCCACACATAGTGAGAAGAACCAATTTATAGAAACTTGCAATCTTCTTCAAGATGTCGACTGCAGTTAAATCAGCCACAACAACCTGCAGCATGGCAGACTACTGTAAAGGACAAGTTAAGAACAGCCAAAGCTGCTCTGAGACAGTCATATTCATATCATCAAGAATGTTTCAAATTAGCTAAACTGTGTAACGGAACCTATTAAAGGCTTTACTTTACCAAAGTATGTGATACCCTCCAAATTCAACCAGTTTAACGAGTATTTATGATTATAGAAAAGTTATTGTATATGTTAACAATGATTGCATAACATGTTTCCATAAACAGTCAACCCATTAAATTATACTGAATAACTGACCCACACAAAAGTTAATATCACTTGATCACTGATACAGCAAATGTCATCATGTAAAAACACTTAAGTTCATCTTAAATAATTAATATGAAGTACGAAAAATAGTGGCTGACTTATATATTTTGGATCTCCTTAAATAAAAATCACCCAGTGAAACCTATTTGTTCGCTAGGGCCGTTTTCACTCAATATTCACGTAAATACTCCTATTTTAGACGAAAACCAATGTAATTCTTAATAATTCGTGTTATTTACTGATTTATGCAAATTAGAGAAGTGAATTGACAAACTTCTAAAAAAATGGCCTTTTTGTAACAAAGAATTGTTCCGTCAAGTCCACAAATCTGTCTGTCATTTTAATAACCTGTTAAATTATGTCACTCGATATAAATTAATAACTTTTCTGCACAAATTAAGAGAACAGATGTACATGTGACTTATAAACTATATCTCTTTTTAGTAGTTCTTTGACAAGGTTATAAATACAAGCAGCAAGAAGGGTCAGGAGCGGAGTCTGAATGTCACTTTGGTAAAGTGTATGTGTGTTTTTGTTCGAGGTGGATAAACATTGCAAAGAACATGTAAAAGAAGTGCTACTTTGTGTTGTGTCATTGTCTTTGGTGGACAGTGGAATTCAGATGGCCACCAGAGTAATAAATATTTGAAGTTTAAATACTTGTTGGTTTTGCTCATTATTTATCATCAAAGGCACATCAAAATCACGGGACCTCATCTTTTTACCCCTAGACAACCAGATTTAGAGCCAGCATTAGCATCGAGACACAGCAGCAATCCAGCAAGCAGCAGCGATTACCACAATGCATTTTAATGGCGCCAACCTAACATCAAGTGTTAACAAGCTCCGTAAATGGGAGTGAAATAGTGCGATTATAGCAATATCTATGACTAGGTGACCATTATAAAAGTCTTCCAATTGTGTATATTTAGTGTGTATATTTTCTGCTTTTGTATCTACATTAGTGGAATACAGGTTATATTCTTGTTTAAGGTTTTCTGGTGTTTTGTCTTTTCTGTGATCTAATCTGTCTACTTCAGTATCTACTCTGTTGTTGATGACAACAATGCTGTCTGTGTTGGCTTGTATGTTTTCATTTAAACTTTCAACTTTAACTTGTAATTATTTTCTGAAGTGTATCAACTGTTCTCTAGTGTCCTTACAGAGGGTAGTTTTAATTACCTCACACTTCTCATTGAGATGAGTACTTAATAGATCAAAATTCAAACTTAACTTATCCAGTCTATCTGTGTTTTCTTTAAGTTTCAAACCTAATAGATCAAACCTGTCTGTGTTTTCTTTAAGTTTCAAATTTACTTGTTCACTCGACTGTTTAAGTAGCGAGGTTATTTGAGCTGCAAACCCAGTTAGCCACTCTGTTAAGTTTTATTGTTCACCCTCCCCTGGTTCAATTTTTACATTTCCTACGATCTCATCACTCTCAGGTAGACAAATGTTAACTATTAAGTTTTTAAATGACAACAACAACGAAATACCTTTTTTTCTGTAGCTCTGCTATGATGTCGTGGCCGGTGTTCCTTGTTGGCTTTCTTCACTTTTATTTGGTTTTATCGAAGCTAAAGTCTTGATTGATGAATTCCATTGACATAATCCAGATGTCAATCTTCTGAGTGGTGTGATGATAATTTTTCGTAGTCGCACATACACACTTTTTTCATTTTGAAATATTTTCACAGTTGCCACACTGCACAAATAAACTTTTTGTAGTGCTAGGCACTTACGAAATTTATCGCTGCACTATTATCAGCGATGCACTTGAAGTTCCTCCACTTTTATAATGGTCGCCTAGTCGTGGATATTGCTATAATTGCACTATTTCACTCCCATTTACAGAGCTTGTTAGCACTTGGTGTTAGGTTGGTGCCTTTAAAATGCATTGTGGTAATCGCTGCTGTTTGCTGGATTGCTGCTGTGTCTCGATGCTAATGCTGGCTCTAAATGTGGTTGTCTAGGGGTAAAAAGATGAGGTCCCATGTTTTTGATGTGCTTTTGATGATAAATAATGAGTGAAATCAACAAATATTTAAACTTCAAATATTTATTACTCTGGTGGCCATCCTAATTCCACTGTCCACCAAAGACAATGACACAACACAAAGTAGCACTTCTTTTACATGTTCTTTGCAATGTTTATCCACGTCGAACAAAAACACACATACACTTTACCAAAGTGACATTCAGACTCCGCTCCTGACCCTTCTTGCTGCTTGTATTTATAACCTCGTCAAAGAACTACTAAAAAGAGATATAGTTTATAAGTCACATGTACATCTCTGAATTTGTGCAGAAAAGTTATTAATTTATATCGAGTGCCATAATTTAACAGATTCTTAAAATGACAGACACATTTGTTTCCTTGACAGAACAATTCTTCGTTACAAAAAAGGCCATTTTTTAGAAGTTTGTCAATTGACTTCTCTAATTTGCATAAATCAGTAAATAACACGAATTATTAAGAATTACATTGGTTTTCGTCTAAAATAGGAGTGATAACGTGAATACTGAGTGAAAACGGTCCTAGTGAACAAATAGGTTTCACTGGGTGATTTTTATTTAAGGAGATCCATAATATATAAGTCAGCCACTATTTTTCGTACTTCATATTAATTATTTAAGATGACCTTAAGTGTTTTTACATGATGACATTTGCTGTATCAGTGATCAAGTGATATTAACTTTTGTGTGGGTCAGTTATTCAGTATAATTTAATGGGTTGACTGTTTATGGAGACATGTTATGCAATCATTGTTAACATACACAATAACTTTTCTATAATCATAAATACTCGTTAAACTGGTTGAATTTGGAGGGTATCGCATACTTTGGTAAAGTAAAGACTTTAATAGGTTCTGTTACAACTGGAAGATGGAACTGACTGCATTTGAGGAAGAGAAATTCTTAAATCTACCATTTGACTAATTTAGAAACAACGTAACAAAGAAATTATTTATGATTTTATTCCAAGCTGTTACTTTCTCAGCAACAGTAGTATGGTATATATTTCATGAAAAAATTCAGTCATAAGTTGAACAGCTATTTCTGTTTTGCTTAGCAGTTTTGACAGATCACCCTTGCGCCTTAAAAAGCCTAAAAAATATTGGGACACTATAAATGACTGTGCAGCTGATGCATGAATTTTATTTTGAAAGAAATTATTACTGCATTTCCGAGATATGTTTTTGCAATACAAAACACAAACATTTTCCACTCTTATATCAAATAGCCTGGCAACAGATGCTAAATATGCAATAACTACCTTTAAAATATATATTTAGCTGTATAATGTAAATACATTTATATGCTAAATTAATAGATTCTTGTGGAAATACCGGGAAAGTCTTTTTTTCTCCTTTTTTTGCCTCTTCTTAAAGCGTGCTTGTGTTTCTTCATCCGATTTAAAGTGATACAATTCCAAACTGTTATCAGTTCCATGGCAGCACAACACCTGTCCTGTAGAGTCTGCAGTTAAAGATACAACTCGGCCCTTCCCAAATCGGAGTAGAGATCCTGCCTTCTGACATATAACTGGACTCTGCAACAAATCAAATCTCTAATAACCAACAGCTGGCATAAAAATAATGTCAGTTAGATCACACAAAACCAAGAAGTCATACAAAGCCTCAAAGCATACTAACTGATATCAAAAATACAATATATGAGGCACACAAAATCCTGTGTGTACAATACCAATTACTAACAGCTACACTTAAAAATACATCCAGGTGGGCATTCACACAATAAAATTAAAAAAGTTATTTTGCAACTAAATTTCTCTCATAAATAACATTACTGAAACTGCCAATAAAAATGGATCATTGTGCCCTTCTTCTGCCAGTTATTTATCACTCAGCTAAAAGCACGAACTACTCACTAATTACAGTTTCTAGAGATGCAATGATCAACAATGTGAGGGTGCAGAAAGCAATAGAAGCCACTGTATTACAGACATACAATGTTTATCCACATGGCGTATGGCCTGTAATAGGAAGTGTCATGATGATCTCTCCATTGACACATGATTCTGAGTAACTCCCCCATTTGGATCTCAGGGAGAGCCTGCCAAGGCAGAGGTAACCATCCAAAGAGGATGAAATAAGCAACAAAAGGATAACATTCTATGAATCAGAGCGTGGAATGTCAGATGTTTGAAAATTGCCTGAAAGCTACAAAATATGAGAAGGGAAATGCAACGGTTTAATCAATCTAGATAACAGTGCGGGTCAGTCAGGTGAGATGGAAAGAAAAAATTTATTTTTGGTATGGTAAGTACAGAAAAGTTCAGTGATAGGGTTGTTCTCATCAAACAGAGTCCAACAACAATGTTTCGGGCATATGTGCAGACATCACAAGTAGATGAGGAGGAGATAAAGTATATAAGGATACTGAGTAGGTAATTCATTATGTAAAAGCAGATGAAAATCTAATAGCCATAGGGGACTGGACTACAACAGTAGGGGAAGGAATAGAAGAGTGAGTTACGGAGAAATGTAGGCTTGGTGGTATGAATGAAAGACGAGAAGAACTATTGAGTTCTGCAATAAATTTCAGCCAGTAACAGTGAACACAAAGTTCAATAATCACAAGAGGAGGAGGAATACGTGGAAAAGGTCTGGAGACAGGAAGATTCCAGTTGGATCACATTCCATCATGGTCAGATAAAGATTCCAAAATCAGATATTTGATTGTAAGGTGAAACCAGGAGCAGACATAGACATAAATCACAATTTACTAATGATGATGAGAGGACTGAAGTTTAAAGAGAATTGTCTGGAGGAATCGGTGTGGAAAGAAGTGGGATATTGAAGTACTGAGGACTGATGAGATGTGATCGAAATTCTCTAAAACTGTAATTACTGTACGAAAGAATATCACAGTAGGTAGTTCAGTTGAAAAGAAATGGAGATATCTAAAATGAGCAATCACAGAGGTTGGACACACAAACATACATACGAGGATTGTTAAGTGTGAAGAAACTTTGGGTAACAGAATAAATACTTCCACTAATTGATGAAAGAAGATAGAACAAAATCGTTCAGGAAAAAACAGGACTAGTAAATTGGGAATGAAATAAATAGGAAGGGCAAGGAAGCAATGATGGAATGGCTGCAGGAAGAATGTGAAGAAATCAAAAAATAAATGGTCGTTGTAAGGACTGCTAGAGCATAAAGAGAAGTCAAAACAACCTTTTATAAAATTAAAAACAAGGGTGGCAACACTGTTAAGAAGCCATGAGAATTTGACTGTCATACTCAGAGGGGAGAGAGATGAATGGAAAGAGTGCATTGAAGGTCTCTACAGGGGGGTGGACTTGTATGACGACATGACAGAAAAACAAAAAGGGAGTCAATTTGGAAGACACAGGGATACCACTATTGCAGCCCAAGTTTGAGAGAGCTTCGGAAGCATAGAAAGTGTGTGTGTGTGTGTGTGTGTGGTGTGTGTGTTTTCTACTTCTGATGAAGGATGTAGACCAAAATGTAATGTGCCCCAAATGTTAGCAGATTTCGTGTCTGTGTGTTTTCATGCACTAAAAATTACAGTATCTATGTAATGTTAAATGAACCAGACCAGCAACTTTTTGTTCTCTCTCTTCTTGATCAGCCATTATCCGGTACGGTTCCAGTTAAGTAGAGATTCTGTTATATGTGCTCATTATGTATAATAATAATAATAATAATAATAATAATAATAATAATAATAATTTAATTTCATTGTGTTTATCATTATGACTAATCATACCTTTTTTCCTAAGTTTTTTCATGAATTTGATAAGTAAATGTGGCTTACTTTGTTCGGGGATGTCTGTTGGTGAATGACCGCATATTAATGGTACCAATCAGTGGAATACGACTGGTCTGCTTTCAAAATAGAACCTGCATTTAAAATTTCACCTTTTTCAAAACGAAGTCCGACAGCTTTTAGGCGTAAATCGCGTCCCAAAATTACACTTTCCAACAGACATTCCCAGTAGAGAAGCCTAGCTAAAAAAATATGGTGGTAATTAAATTCCAAAATTTCAATATTTAATTTCAAAAAGATAAAATAATAATAATAATAAAATTAAAATAAAAGAAAAACCGCCACCATAAAAATGGCTCCCTTAGTGCAGGACTTATATATGTATGTACATGCATTACTGTAAATTTGGTATCTAAAAAATAATTGTATATTTCTGTTACATGAAAAACCACTGTAATGAGATACGAGACAGTGTCAACAAGCTGAGTAATACGAGACATGGAGCATGATCCTTAAAAGAAAAATCCACAACTCAAGAGGTAGCTGAAGCGCAGTAAGAAAGGAGGTAAGGACATTACTGTTTTCCTTTGTTCTGATGCACAAAAGTCAGTTAGGGAATGTTAAATTCTAAAAAACATTGCTCACAATAGTCTGCAAATTGTTTTGTGAATTTTGCAAAATGTAATGTTGACAAGATAGCAACTTTCTAGAACAACTGAGAATCATTGCTTGATTGTTTTATTGTAAATTGCTATACATTAACAGTAATTCTTACTAAAAAACATTTGCCGTGCATAAATTGAAGAGAATTAATGGTCAATTTTATTAAATTCAGTGAGGTTTATTTTTTAAATTCATGGGCAAAGGCAGTAGAAACTTTAAAATGGCTACACTGTCTGGAGTAGAATCAGATGTAGACAGTGCCGAGCAAAATATGGCGAGTCAAGAAACACAAAATAATGAATTGTCGGCAGGTGAAAATGCACCTAAGGCAGAATATACTGAAGAACTCACCCAGAGTGAATCAGTACCTACTAATTTTGCGGAACTGTTCATATTTTTCAGAGAAGAGATGCAAGGTTTACATCACTCTCTTTGCAAACAAAATGCACACTTTATAGAAGAAAAAGTAACAGACAGCTTAGATGCAAAACTGCAAACTGCAGCCCCTGAAATCAAAACTAGTATGAGTGTTAGTTTAGATGCAAAACTACAAAATGTAACTAACTGTTTAGACGCAAAACTTCAAAATGTGACTGACAGTTTAGACGCAAAACTTCAAAATCAGACTGACAGTTTAAATAGAAAACTTCAAACTTCAGCCACGGAAATTCAAAATAATATAACAACATTAGTAAACAAAAATTTGAATGCCTTAGCACATCAGATACAAGAAAATGTTGCCACACAAACCTGTGATGACCTTGATGGAAGATTTAGTAAAACTGACACTTAACTTCAAAAATATTAGTGATGAATTTGTCGACATGCGAAAAACATACAAGCATTTGCCCAAAGCTGTCAATGATGTAACCAAACAGGTCGCACACGTTAAAGCAGTACATTACAAAATGCTATGCAACAAATAGCTACACAGGTACAGGCACTCGCTATTGAACAGGAGAAATCCGTAGAAGTGAAGTTTGTAGAGAAAGGCAATCAATTTACCCTTGACTTTGTAAACTGGCTGAATGTGAAAGACAACCAATTTCAAGAATGTTTACGGAACAAACTGCCTGTAGTCGTAAAGAAAGTGACAAACAAAGCTTTGTCTGCAGCAAACATGTTAGGTGAAAACACCGAACATGTTTCTGAATGGAAACAGACACTTACACAAGAAGTACACACATTACAAAGAGAGCTGGCAGCGATAAAAAACGCAACACGCGAGGCTGATTTACGTGTCAATAATTTGCCAGAGGCGCAGACTGTGACATCTCGAGCAGCAACACCAAACAGCTGTTCAGCAACAAAGCCCAGTCCGCAACCCGTTCACCTAGCTTGTGAACAGGGGGCGGCCAGTTCTCTTTCTAATATACTTGTGGAAGAGAGTTTACTAAAATACAGACAATTCCAAAGTTTTACACTTGATTGCAAAACATCACACCATGTCACTTTTATCGAAAGCTTCCATAGTATACTACCAAAGTCGTGGAACGGTAAACAGAAAATACAATTTGTCACTACCCATAATCAAGGTGATGGAGCCTTATGGGCAAATGGAGTAATGGATTATTGCCAAAAGTTTTGAGGAATTCGACAACACTTTTCTAAATAAATATTCGCCAGCAAAAACACAAGAACATTTAAGGCATGATGGATATAATCCTGAGATGTACAATAGTAAAGTAGGTACACTGCGTAAATATTTTGAAAAGTATATAAATAAGATGAAATACTGGGATGAACGAATGCTCAAACAAGAAGTCATATGGCTTTTAAAATCAAAATTACCAGTATCAGTACTTCAGGTACAGATTCTGGTGCAGAACTTTTCATTTCAATGCTTAATTCTATTCACCTGTTGCATGAAGAAGCAAAATTGAATTGGGGGGGGGGGGGGGAGGAGGTTGCAGTAATGCTCAAGTATCAAGTTTAAATGGCTCCGAGCATTATGGGACTTAACATCTATGGTCATCAGTCCCCTAGAACTTAGAACTACTTAAACCTAACTAACCTAAGGACATCACACAACACCCAGTCATCACGAGGCAGAGCAAATCCCTGACCCCGCCGGGAATCGAACCCGGGAACCAAGTATGAAGTAACAACTGTAATAACTATTATCAATATCACATTAAAAATGCTAATAGTAACAAAAATGGGAATAGTTTGCCTTAATCTTACAATAGTAATAATAACCTAGGACCATGGGATGGAAGAAATTCTACTCCTTTTAATAAGTGGCATAGGCAAGACAACAGGTATCATCCAGGGTACACCAATTACAATAATCAACCAAACCACTGACAACCAATAACACAGCAGTCAAACAGTAATTGGCATCCTAACCCAGGAACAAATACACAATCAGCTGGCACTCCTGCACCACCGAACACTACTGGGGGCAACAGCCACCAGTAAGAATTATGGAAGTGATGGGCAACACTATGACCGGCATTATAAACTCAATGCGACCTCATACAGACCTCATATGGCGGTCATGGAAGAAGCAGGGGGCAAATGTCGTAAAAGTCTCTATTTAATAAGACATAATCAAGAAAAAATTCTGAGTGATGAACTTTGCAAAGAAAACCATTTGTATAAACTAACAGAAAAGGAAACACTCCAAGCTTCATCTCACACAGTAGTAGGTGAGATACCAACCAGAGTTACTGTTGAC
Source organism: Schistocerca gregaria (assembly GCF_023897955.1). NCBI lineage: Eukaryota > Metazoa > Arthropoda > Insecta > Orthoptera > Acrididae > Schistocerca > Schistocerca gregaria. The sequence continues at coordinate 875,012,975 of NC_064922.1, forward strand.
ACAGGCGCAGCTACAAATTGTGTTATTGTTGTGGTCTTCAGTCTTGAGACTGGTTTGATGCAGCTCTCCATGCCACTAATCATACAGTAAAGTTGCATGCCCTCGGGAAAGATTACGGCCGTAGTTTCCCCTTGCTTTCAGCTGTTCGCAGTACCAGCACAGCAAGGCCGTTCTGGTAATTGTTACAAGGCCAGGTCAGTCAATCATCCAGACTGTTGCCTTTGCAACTACTGAAAAGGCTGCTGCCCCTCTTCAGGAACCACATGTTTGTCTGGCCTCTCAACAGATACCCCTCCATTGAAGTTGCACCTACGGTACGGCTATCTGTATCGCTGAGGCACGCAAGCGTCCCCACCAAGGGGCAAGGTCCATGGTTCATGGGGGGAGGATATGGCTTTAGAATTCTATAATAAGATTTGTGAACTTCAGACACCATATATGCTGTTGGTACACAATTGTAGAATCATGAATGCATTTGGAAATAAGTAAAAGGGAGTACATATGCAGACTCATGTACTAGTTGAGGCAGGTAATGGAGCTATAAAGAGCACATTTCTGGTTTGTGAAGGTTTATCACTGAGCTGCATATGGGGAGTGGATTTCTTTCTTACAAGAAAGAGATGCAGCAATTGACATTTCTTGTGGCAAATGTGTATTAAAAGTGAATGGGAAGGGGATTGCCCTACCACTCATTAAAAGGAAGGCGGTTCACAGTAAGTTATGTCAAGGAGTCCAAATCTAATACGTAAAACCAGAGGTAATTTCATGTGACAATCAATTTCCTATGTTGCCAGATCAAACACAGCCCAGACAACAGGAATTTGATGTACAGTCTTGCAGACAGGAAATATGAAGCAAAGTTTATGAATCAGTTTATTTAAACACTGTACAACAAAACAAACTGATTAACCTTTTAAACATGTATATATAGCAATATATTTAAAGCTTTAAATATGTCTGCTTGTGTCTGTGTATGTATGGATGGATATGCATATGTGTGTGTGTGTGTGTGTGTGTGTGTGTGTGTGTGTGTGTGTGTGTGTGTGGGCGCGAGCATATACCTATCCTTTTTTCCCCTCTGTCGCATGTTACAACAGGATATAAAGAAATATTTTACTGAGTAAACATTTCCTAGAGTGGATGTACCTATGTAAATATTATGAGAACTTGTAAATATGTTAGTACGTAAGCCAGTGTACATAGTAGTCTTAAGACAAATTTATTTTCTTCATGTGCATAAGTAGATCTTATGTAAACCTTCTGCTGAACAACGAACTTTCACATTAGTAATAGAAGTTCAGAAATAATCTTTTAAGTAAATTCATTTCATTAATATAATGAAGAGAAAAGTAACAAGAATCTTATTTTGATGTAATCTTAGTAACATTTTCATGGATGCAATTTTTCCATTTCTTTTGCTATGCAATTCTAAGTAAAGAAAGTAAGGCAGAGGCCATACAGATGATAAAGTTTTTCTATTAGTACATTTTAAGTTTTGTGCAGATGCAATGGTTAGTGTTATAAAATAATTTTCTGTTTATGCCTAGCAGGTAGTTTGCAAACATAAACAGCAAGCTACTGAATATCTGAAACTAGCCTTTACAAGTAGCTTCAGGTACATGAATATGTCACTCACTTCACCAAAAGAAATAACTTCCATAATAAAATCTTTAAAAACAAAGCATTCTAGTGCTTACAATGAAATATCAACAAAGTTAATTAAGCGTGTTCTTGTGAGTTTAGTACAATTCTTTGTTACTTGTGTAATCAGTCAATTATAACTGGGGCATTTCCTGACTGGCTAAAATATGCAGATGTTAAGCCTCTATACAAGAAAGGGGATAAGAGATACCACCAAACTACAGACCGATTTCACTTTTGCCAGCACCCTCAAAAATTTTAGAAAAAGTAATGTACAGGCAGCTTCCCAACCATCTTACCACAAATAACATATTATCAAGAACACAGTTTGGATTTCTGAAGGGTTCTGATATCGAGAAGGCTATTTACACCTACAGTGAAAATGTACTTAATTTGTTATATAACAAATTACAAGCAGCAGGTATTTTCTGTGATTTGTCAAAGGCATTTGATTTTGTGAACCACAACATCCTTTTAAATAAATTAGAATTCTATGGTGTCACGGGTAGTGCTGCAAAATGGTTCAAGTCATACCTCGGTAACAGGAAACAAAGGGTGTCAGTGCAAGGAACTAGTGAATCAAGTCATCATCAGAATGGGAAGAAATTACATGTGGTGTCCCACAAGGATCCATCTTAGGGGCATTGCTTTTATCTTGTGTACACTAATGATCTCTCATCAGTTACACTGCCAGAAGCAGAGTTTGTTTTGTTTGCAGATGACACAAGTATTGCAATAAATAGTATGTCAAGTGTAGTGCTAGAAAGATCTGCTAATGATATTTTCATGGTTTAAAGCCAACTCACTGACATTAAACTTCGAAAAGACTCACTATTGCAATTCAGAACCTGTAAGAGGTTTACAGTCTTAAATTCCTGGGATTACAACTTGATAATAAATTCAGTTGGGAGGAGCACACCACAGAACTGCAGAAACGCCTTAACAAATCTGTATTTGCAATTCAAGTGTTAGCTGACATAGGTGACATAAAAATGAAAAAGCTTGCATACTTTGCCTACTTTCATTCCATAATGTCACATGGTATAATATTTTGGGGTAACTCTTCAAGTCAAACAAAAGTTTTCAGAGTCCAAAAGCGTGTAATATGTATTATTTGTGGAGTAAATTCACGGATGCCATGTAGAAACCTCTTCAAAGAACTGGGTATTTTAACTACTGCCTCTCAGTATATTTACTCCTTAATGACATTTGTCCTAAATAATATATCTCTTTTTCCAACAAACAGCTCAGTTCATACATACAATACCAGGAACAAAAATGATCTGCACAAGGACTTAAAAGCACTTACTTTAGTTCAAAAAGGGGTCCACTACTCAGGAACACTCATCTTCAATAATTTGTCAGAAAACATAAAAAGTTTAGTTACAAATAAAAATCAGTTTAAAAGGAGCCTGAAAGACTTACTAGTGGCCAACTCCTTCTACTCCATGACTAATTGTTTAATAGAAACAAATGATGTATTGTATATATTCATACTATTAGTATTGTTATTTCAGCTTAAAAAAAAAAAAAAAAGTTCCACATCCACGAGGATCTCCTCAGCACGGATCTATGGAATGAAAAACTAACCTAACCTAATCTAATCTAATCACTGTGGGTCGTGTTTTTAAGTGAATTGATAAAACTACTGATATTTTATTCTGAAAGAAGTGAAATGGCAACATTGTGCCATAAGCAGATTCATACCATAAGCAGATTCATACCATAAGCAGATTCATATTCAGCACTAATTCTCGCGACTAATTTAAACGGCACACACCAGTTTGTGTGAGGCAAAAACAGTCAGTGAGGTCCTTAGCTCCAGTAGTAATGAATAAACTTGCATTACATGACAAAATGATGTAAAGCTAGGCTTCACTACAGTAAACAGCCACACAACTAAATTAATGTTGCGAAGAACTGTAAGAGGAAAAAGTTAGAAAGTTATAGAATATAAACACTATGTAAATGATACAGTTGGTACCAACAACAGAGTACATAAGCTGTGGGATTTTTCTTTGAGCACATTTGTAAGTAACATGACACGAATGGACATGTTAGGAGTAATAAGTAGTGAATAGCAAACAGAACTGTCAATGGTGAAGTAGTGCACGTAAATTTGCATTTCATGGGATGTGTGATCAAGAGACTTTATATGTCTGATAAAACAATTTCGCCTGGTGAAATAAATACAAACATGTTGCACAAATGTTGACTGGACGACACTCTTAGTGGCAAGTGAACTTAATTTGTTTACTCTACATCTACATCTACATTTATACTCTGCAAGCCACCCAATGGTGTGTGGCGGAGGGCACTTTACGTGCCACTGCCATTACCTCCCTTTTCTGTTCCAGTCGCTTATGGTTCGCGGGAAGAACGACTGACTGGAAGCCTCCGTGCGCGCTCGAATCTCTCTAATTTTACACTCGTGATCTCCTCTGGAGGTATAAGTAGAGGGAAGCAATATATTTGATACCTCATCCAGAAACGCACCCTCTCGAAACCTGGCGAGCAAGCTACACTGTGATGCAGAGCGCCTCTCTTGCAGAGTCTGCCACTTGAGTTTGCTAAACATCTCCGTAACGCTTTCACAGTTACCAAATAACCCTGAGACAAAACGCGCCGCCCTTCTTTGGATCTTCTCCATCTCCTCCGTCAACCCGACCTAGTACGGATCCCACACTGATGAGCAATACTCAAATATAGGTTGAACGAGTGTTTTGTTGATAGACTACATTTCCTAAGGACTCTCCCAATGAATCTCAACCTGGTACCCGCCTTACCAACAATTTATTTTAAATAATTAATGGAAAATCTTATATAAAGATGTGAAACAAATACTAACTAATAATAAATAATAACTGGCCAGTACTTACCTCAGCTCAATACAGCCGATAGATACACAAAAAACAACCGAAAATTTAAGTTCCTAGATTTCGGAATAAATGTTCCTTCATCAGGGAGGAGAGAGGGGAAAGAAAGGGAAGAAAGGAAAGTGGATTTAGTTACTCACAACCCAGGTTATGAAGCAACAGGGAAAGGAAAACAGGGAGGGTAGCAAGGATGGAGGCATGGTTGTCAGAGGGAAGCCAAAGATATTCTACTGTAGGTACTGTGCCAGCTTCAAACCAAAGAGGATGCATACAGAAGTAAAGAGGTATATAGTATAAAGATGTAGGATGAAAAGATGCATGAATGGCTAAAGAGGAAAGGGAAAGAAGAGAAGACTGAAGAGTAAATGGGAGTGAGGTTGGTTAACGTAGGTTCAGTCCAGGGGGATGGCGGGATGAAAGGATGTGTTGGAGTGCAAGTTCCCATCTCCGCAGTTCAGAGGGACTGGTGTTGGGTGGGAGAAGCCAAATGGCACATATGGTGTAGCAGGTTCCTAGGTCCCTAGAATTATGCTGGAGGGCATGCTCTGCTACTGGGTATTGGACATCTCCTAGGCGGACAGTTTGTCTGTGTCCGTTCATGCGCTCAGCCAGTTTAGTTGTTGTCATACCAATGTAAAAGGCTGTGCAGTGCAGGCATGTCAGCTGATAAATGACGTGTGTGGTTTCACACGTGGCCCTGCCTTGAATTGTGTATGTTTTACCAGTAGCGGGGCAGGAGTAGGTGGTTGTAGGGGGATGCATGGGGCAGGTTTTGCAGCGGCGTCGGTTACAGGGGTAGGAACCGCTGGGTAGAGCATAATTCTAGGGACCTAGGAACCTGCTACACCGTATGTGCCATTTGGCTTCTCCCACCCAACACCAGTCCCTCTGAACTGCGGAGATGGGAACTTGCACTCCAACACATCCTTTCATCCCGCCATCCCCCTGGACTGAACCTACGTTAACCAACCTCACTCCCATTTACTCTTCAGTCTTCTCTTCTTTCCCTTTCCTCTTTAGCCATTCATGCATCTTTTCATCCTACATCTTTATACTATATACCTCTTTACTTCTGTATGCATCCTCTTTGGTTTGAAGCTGGCACAGTACCTACAGTAGAATATCTTTGGCTTCTCTCTGACAACCATGCCTCCATCCTTGCTACCCTCCCTGTTTTCCTTTCCCTGTTGCTTCATAACCTGGGTTGTGAGTAACTAAACCCACTTTCCTTTCTTCCCTTTCTTTCCCCTCTCTCCTCCCTGATGAAGGAACATTTATTCTGAAAGCAAGAACTTAAATTTTCGGTTGTTTTTTGTATATCTATCGGCTGTACTGAGCTGAGGTAAGTACTGGCCAGTCCCTCTATCTCTTTGTCAACAATTTATTTTATATGATCATTCCACTTCAAATCATTCCGCACGCATAATCCCAGATATTTTACAGAAGTAACTGCTACCAGTGTTTGTTCTGCTATCATATAATCATACAATAAAGGATCCTTCTTTCTATGTATTCGCAATACATTACATTTGTCTATGTTAAGGGTCAGTTGCCACTCCCTACACCAAGTGCCTATCCGCTGCAGATCTTCCTGCATTTCGTTACAATTTTCTAATGCTGCAACTTCTCTGTATACTACAGCATCATCCGCGAAAAGCCACATGGAACTTCCAACACTATCTACTAGGTCATTTATATATATTGTGAAAAGCAATGGTCCCATAACACTCCCCTGTGGCACGCCAGAGGTTACTTTAACGTCTGTAGACGTCTCTCCATTGATAACAACATGCTGTATTCTGTTTGCTAAAAACTCTTCAATCCAGCCACACAGCTGGTCTGATATTCCGTAGGCTATTACTTTGTTTATAAGGCGACAGTGCGGAACTGTATTGAACGCCTTCCGGAAGTCTAGGAAAATAGCATCTACCTGGAAGCCTGTATCTAATATTTTCTGGGTCTCATGAACAAATAAAGCGAGTTGGGTCTCACACGATTGATGTTTCCGGAATCCATGTTGATTCCTACAGAGTAGATTCTGGGTTTCCAAAAACGACATGATACTTGAGCAAAAAACATGTTCTAAAATTCTACAACAGATTGACGTCAGAGATATAGGTCTATAGTTTTGCGCATCTGCTCGACGACCCTTTCTGAAGACTGGGACTACCTGTGTTCTTTTCCAATCATTTGGAACCTTCCGTTCCTCTAGAGACTTGCAGTACACGGCTGTTAGAAGGGGGGCAAGTTCTTTCGGGTACTCTGTGTTGAATCGAATTGGTATTCTGTCAGGTCCAGTGGACTTTCCTCTGTTGAGTGATTCCAGTTGCTTTTCTATTCCTTGGACACTTATTTCGATGTCAGCCATTTTTTCGTTTGTGGGAGGATTTAGAGAAGGAACTGCAGTGTGGTCTTCCTCTGTGAAACAACTTTGGAAAAAGGTGTTTAGTATTTCAGCTTTACACGTGTCATCCTCTGTTTCAATGCCATCATCATCCCGGAGTGTCTGGAAATGCTGTTTCGAGCCACTTACTGATTTAACGTAAGACCAGAACTTCCTAGGATCTTCTGTCAAGTTGGTACATAGAATTTCACTTTCGAATTCAATGAACGCTTCACGCATAGCCCTCCTTACGCTAACTTTGACATTGTTTAGCTTCTGTTTGTTTGAGAGGTTTTGGCTGCATTTAAACTTAGAGTGAAGCTCTCTTTGCTTTCGCAGTAGTTTCCTAACTTTGTTGTTGAACCATGGTGGGTTTTTCCCGTCCCTCACAGTTTTACTCAGCATGTACCTTTCTAAAACACATTTTACAATTGCCTTAAACTTTTCCATAAACACTCAACCTTGTCAGTGTCGGAACAGAAATTTTCGTTTTGATCTGTTAGGTAGTCTGAAATCTGCCTTCCATTACTCTTGCTAAACAGATAAACCTTCCTCCCCCCTTTTTTTTATATTCCCATTAACTTCCATATGCAGGGATGCTGCAACGACCTTATGATCACTGATTCCCTGTTCTGCGCATACAGAGTCAAAAAGTTCGAGTCTGTTTGTTATCAGTAGGTCCAAGATGTTATCTCCACGAGTCAGTTCTCTGTTTAATTGCTCGAGGTAATTTTCAGATAGTGCACTCAGTATAATGTCACTCGATGCTCTGTCCCTACCACCCATCCTAAACATCTGAGTGTCCCAGTCTATATCTGGTAAATTGAAATCTCCACCTAAGACTATAATATGCTGAGAAAATTGATGTGAAATATATTCCAAATTTTCTCTCAGTTGTTCTGCCACTAATGCTGCTGAGTCAGGAGGTCGGTAAAAGGAGCCAATTATTAACCTAGCTCGGTTGTTGAGTGCAACCACCACCCATAATATTTCACAGGAACTATCCACTTCTACTTCACTACAGGATAAACTACTACTAACAGCGACAAACACACCACCACCGGTTGCATACAATCTGTCCTTTCTAAACACCGTCTGTGCCTTTGTAAAAATTTCGGCTGAATTTATCTCTGGCTTCAGCCAGCTTTCTGTACCTATAACGATTTCAGCTTCGGTGCTTTCTATCAGAGGTTGAAGTTCCAGTACTTTACCAATGCAGCTTCGACAGTTTACAATTACAATACCGATTGCTGCTTGGTCCCCGCATGTCCTGACTTTGCCCCGCACCCTTTGAGGCTGTTCCCCTTTCTGTACTTGCACGAGGCCATCTAACCTAAAAAACTGCCCAGTCCACACCACACAACCACTGCTACCCGTGTAGCCGCTTGTTGCGTGTAGTGGACTCCTGACCTATCCAGCGGAACCCGAAACCCCACCACCCTATGGCCCAAATCGAGGAATCTGCAGCCCACACGGTCGAAGAACCGTCTCAGCCTCTGATTCAGACCCTCCACTCGGCTCTGTACCAAAGGCCTGCAGTCAGTCCTGTCGACGATGCTGCAGATGGTGAGCTCTGCTTTCATCCCGCTAGTGAGACTGGCAGTCTTCACCAAATCAGATAGCCGCCTGAAGCCAGAGAGGATTTCCTCTGATCCATAGCAACACACATCATTGGTGCCGACATGAGCGACCACCTGCAGATGGGTGCACCCTGTACACTTCATGGCATCTGGAAGGACCCTTTTCACATCTGAAATGACTCCCCCCGGTATGCACACCGAGTGCACATTGGCTTTCTTCCCCTCTCTTGCTGCCATATCCCTAAGGGGACCCATTACGCACCTGACGTTGGAGCTCCCAACTACCAGTAAGCTCACCCTCTGCGACTGCCCGGATCTTGCAGACTGAGGGGCAACCTCTGGAACAGGACAAGCAGCCATCTCCGGCCGAAGATCAGTATTAGCCGGAGACAGAGCCTGAAACCGGTTCGTCAGACAAACTGGAGAGTGCCGTCCGTTCAGCCCTCCGGAATGTCTTTCGCCCCCTGCCACACCTCGAGACGACCTCCCACTTTACCACAGGTGAGGGATCAGCCTCAATGTGGGCAGTATCCCGGGCAGCCAACCCCCATTCGGACCCCCACAGTGATGCCCATTGGCAACGGCCTCAAGCTGTGTGACCGAAGCCAACACTGCCTGAAGCTGGGAGCTAAGATGACAGCATTGAAGTGATATGATGATCCACTGAAGTGGGACACAGTGAATTGTTGTTACATGGAACTCAGATAGTATGTATCTTGCATAAACTGTGGAACAAACTGTAGCACTGGAACTTTATGGATGTGACGTCACATGTGACTACTACAAGCCAATGGAAAGCTAAGTGCTTAAGAAACGAAAACTTTGATAAACACTTTGCAAACATGTGTAGTGCGCGGTATTCTGCAGACATTAATGAATGTGCAGAAACCGAAACTAACATGCATGTGTTAGTGCAGTAACAGTGCAGATGTCAACTGACAGTAAAGTGCATGAACAAAAACCATACATTAGACCCAAAGCTATCACCGAACAAACTGGTGTAAATTAAGTGTTGCAAGTGATTACAACTACCGACTAATAAAATTCTCTTTAGGGAGTATGTACCGTATTTACTTGAATCTAAGCCACACTCTTTTTCCGGTTTTTGTAATCCAAAAAACCACATGCGGCTTAGAATCGAGTGCGAAGTATACAGATGTTCTGAAAAATGTTGGTAGGTGCCACCACAACTAACTAGTATATGTAGCTTGTAGCACTACACAGGCATGTTTTGCAGGCACACAGATAAATACTGGCGCCAAAACCTATCCACCAGTAAATAAATTAAAAGGAAAGGTAGAAGAATGTAAACATTATGCCGCGTATTCTTTCGTGTTTGCTGCTATCTTATTTAAATCCTGTCTGCGTAATAAACTACGAAACTAGAGTGAGACAACAGCAAATGCGGAAGAATATACATATTATGTCATATTTATATTTGTATTATTCTTATGCTGAATAGTGATGCAGTCATAAATGAAGCACGAATCTAAGATGACTAACATCTGTGCAGAATGTAATGTACTAAAGAGGCATCTGCAAAGATTTTCAAACGGAGAAAAATTTTCGCTAAAGTCTCATTCGGAACAAATTCTATCATACGCCGTCTATTATTTGATTCTTGTTGATCATTAACAAAGAAAGCAGTAGTGTAAGTAACAACAAATAGCAGTCTCTTGCCGCTGTTTCGGTTAGAGACAATTCCTCTCTTTTATTTTATTGTAAGCGGTGGTAGCACGCACAAAAGCAAGCCATGCCGCGAGCGGCGACAGGCCATAAACACGCACTATCAGAATGCGACAAACAATGCACGACACAGTACAGTAATGCACTTTCAGCTGAGAATGACGCAAACATCTATAAAAAAGAGAACGGCACTTATCAGGTCAAAGCAAAATAAGCAATTGGTTCCAACCAGACGAAGCACGTGAAAAAGGAAAGATACTTGTACAAATACGGACGGAGAACCTGACGTATAGCAATGGCTACCTGGTAAGGCTTAAGTGCTAAGCTTAGGACTCGAACCAAACTACTGTAGCTCTATCATCATTCATTCGACCTAAATTGTGTCTCGTATTACAATGGACCAACTTTGTTTCGATTTGGAGGTGTGGTCTAAAACTTTTTCTCCCCTTGAATTTCGAGTCTCAAATTTCAGGTGCAGCTTAGATTCAGGAATTTTTTTTCCCTTTATTTCGTTCTCATTTTTCAGGTGCGGCTTAGATTCGAGTGCGGCTTAGATTCGAGTAAATACGGTATTAAAAATTGTGTTACTGACCCCAATCTACGGATGTTTCAAGTAACACTGTATCCTGAGCTGACTGGATCATGTCGAGCACAACCAGCCCAGAACTCCGCATTCTTCTTGCAGACAACGCAGATCGTCATGGTGCACACGTATGCAATTTGTCAACATCACGAGCACGCCGTCGTGACCACTCTACACCACAGCAACAGCAAATGCCGCAGCCCGACTGACTTCGCCTACAATGCATCACCTTTATAACCATTGAGCAAGAATGAATAATGTTCAACTTAGTGATTATTGTAAACTGTTTCAAAAAAACCCATGTATTTGTGGAATGAAAACCCATACGATGATTCCTAAAAATTACCACCTTAATGTTTCTCTAATGATGTAATTTGTTCATCCTGATTAATTGTACTAAATGATCCGATTTTGTCATTGTGTAACATTTTTAAATTTTATGAGAAAGGAATTGGATGCCTATGCCTTACTGTCGTTTCGCCAGGTTCCAGCAGGATCGCACCCAAATGGGAAGACAAAGTACATTCCTGGCAACGCTAAAACAGGCTCCAGCTCAAACGTATGGGGGGGGGGGGGGGGCGTACTATTTAAAGACTAAAACTTAATGAAGTGATGAAAAGTTTTAAAACTTTTTACATCTTTAAAAACCTTTAAAAATTTAGGGGGTTGTGTAATGTTCCCACCAAGTGTTAGTGGATTTCGTGACTGTGTTTTCATGCAATAGCACTGAGACGATTTTATCACTGCTTAATAGACACTGCGATTACAATAAAACTTCTCTGTAAATTACAGTATCTATGTAATGTTAAATGAACAAGACCGGCAACTTTTTGTTCTCTCTCTTCTTGATCAGCCATTGTCCGGTGCACTTGCAGTTAAGCAGAGATTCTGTTATTTGTGCTCATTTTGCATAATAATAATAATTTAATTTCATTGCGTTTATCACTATGACTAATCATACCTTTTTTCATGAATTTGATAAGTAAATGTGGCTTACTTTGTTCAGGGCTGTCTATTGGTGAATGACCACACATTAATGGTACCAATCAGTGGAACACGACTGGTCTGCTTTCAAAACAGAACCTGCATCTAAAATTTCACCTTTTGCAAAACGATGTCCGATAGCTTTTAGGTGTGAATCGCGTCCCAAAATTCTACTTGCCAACAGACAATCCCAGTAGAGAAGTCTAGTTACAAAATATGGTGGTAATTAAATTCCAAAATTTAAATATTTAATTTAGCTATAATTGTGAGAGTCTTTCTGTTGTGCCTATCTGCAACTCAGCATGTCCGTTATGTGGTGAGTAGCAATTTCTCATAATATTGTAGACAAAGTTAATGTATTCTGCTACCTTGGAAGCAAAAGAAAACTTGACAAATGAAGGAAGTGTGGCATAGAAAGCAGACTAACACAGACAAAGAGGACACACCTAGCCAAAAGAACACTGCCAGTATCGAAGATAGGATTTAAACTGAGTAAGAAATTTCTAAGAATGTACATTTGGAGCACAGCATTGTATGGCGGTATGGAATATGGAAAAACTGGAAAAAAGATAATCCAGTTATTCTGAGATGTGGTGCTACAGAAGGATGTTCAAAATTAGGTGGAATGATAAGTAATGAGTAAGATCTCCTCAAAATCAGAGAACACAACAGTTGGAATCAGAGGGAGTTGTAAAGGGTAAAAACTGTAGGAAAGAGGGTTACTGGAATACATTCAATAAATGCCCGAGGAAGTAGGCTGCAAGTGCTACTTTAGGATGAAGAGGCTGGCACAGGAGAGATATTTGTGGCAGGCCTCATCAAACGAGTCAGAGGACTGATGAAAAAGCAGAGAGAGAGAGAGAGAGAGAGAGAGAGAGAGAAGCAATACATGCGATTTTGGAATCTGACTGAATTCTTAAAATATATTCCTTTTAATCAGTCTTCAGAATATACACATTACTAGTGCAATCAATTTATACTTCCTAGCTTAAATATAACTGTGACTCACCAACATATCACTATCAACGTCTTCTCCAGTAAGAAAACCTTCTGTATTGGAATGTTTCACATTACTGTCAATATTTTCAGAATTGTCACCATGGACTTCTCTGAAAGTAATATTCCACACTCGCAGTTCATTATCATTGCATCCAGTTACCAAGTATTTATCTTCTTTCATCAACTCAAATCCCCAAACCTAGAGAGTGAGAAAAAGAGAGAGAGAGAGTTTATTTATGTCTTTAATTTACTAACGAAGCTTCACACTCTGGGAAACACGACACAGAAGTGTAAAAAGAGTCCAAAAATATAAAATAAAATCAATGTTTGAGTTATATTAATGTTTACTAGTGCCTGTATTTACTAACTCTACTGATAGCTGAAGGTCTCTATTGCTTTATGATACATAACTGAATTATACTGGAGTTCTTCAATCACTACCAGGAAGTGTCATAACAATAAATAGTTCCTTTCATCCAAATCAATGTACAGTAAACGTCTGGGAAAGAACTAGCATTCATTTTATATCATGACATTCTCATACCACAAAAAATATATTTTATCCAAATCAGCTTTGACCATATTATGATAAATTATGTAATAAGATCCAAGAAAACAACATTTTAAATGACTCAACACTGACATAATAATTTTGAACTAAAGACTTATTCTGAACACATCACTCATATATCCAAAAACGATTTCATTGGTATGTTTGATATGAGGCAGAGTGTGCCAAAGTGACATTGTAGCCAAATACTAAACAGGCAGTATAAAAACCATCAGGAACCTTGCACTACTAGCAGAAACCTTAACAGTCCAACAGTCAGTTCACACAATTCTGCCACCTAAAGATTACTCTAAATAAATGTATTACAATCCTGGTAATGCCATTCTCTCCTGGATGAATCTGTGATCTTACTGACCACAATCCTTAATCTTGCATATGAGATCTTAATATTTACACCAAATACACTGCTTGCCTTCCTACTCAGAAAAATGCAATTTTTCTGAGGAGACAAACTGAAAATACTTTAATGACAAAAAAAAAAAAAAAAAAAAAAAAATAACCACTATGTGATCAAAAGTATCCGGACAAGCCCAAAAACATACGTTTTTCATATTACGTGCATTGTACTGTCACCTACTGCCAGGTACTCCATATCAAAGACCTCAGTAGTCATTAGACATCATGAGAGAGCAGAATGGGGCAGTCCGCGGAGCTCATGAACTTCGAACATGGTCAGGTAATTGGGTGTCACTTGTGTCATATGTCTGTGCACGAGATTTCCACATTCCTAAACATCAATAGATCCACTGTTTCCAATGTGATAGTGAAGTGAAAATGTGAAGGGACACATACAGTGCAAAAGCATACAGAACAAGCTCATCTGTTGACTGACAGAGACTGCCGACAGCCGAAGAGGGTCTTAATGTGTAACAGGCAGACATCTATCCAGACCATCACACAGGAGTTCCAAACTGCTTCATGATCCACTGCAAGTACTATGACAGTTAGATGGGAGGTGAGAAAACTTGGAGTATATGGTTGAGTGGCTGCTCATAAGCCACACATCACACTGGTAAATACCAAATGACGCCTAGCTTGGCATAAGGAGCATAAACGTTGGATGACTGAACAGTGGAAAAAAGTGTGTGGAGTGACGACCTACAGTACACAATGTGGCAATCGGATGGCAGGGTGTCGGTGTGGCGTCATCTGCCTGCGTGTGTAGTGCCAACAGTAAAATTCGGACATGGTGGTGTTATGGTGTGGTCGTGTTTTTCATGGAGGGGGCTTGCACCCCTCGTTGTTTTGCATGGCACTATCACAGCACAGGCCTACATTGATGTTTTAAGCACCTTCTTCCTTCCCACTGTTGAAGTGCAATTTGGGGATGGTGACTGCATCTTTCAACACGGTCGAGCACCTTTTCATAATGCACGGCCTGTGGCGGAGCAGTTACACAACAAAAAAATCCCTGTAATGGACTCGCCTGCACAAAGTCCTGACCTGAATCCTGTAGAACACCTTTGGGACATTTTGGAATACCGACTTCACGCCAGGCCTCACCGACCAACATCGATACCTCTAATCAGTGCAGCACTCTGTGAAGAACGGGCTTCCGTTCCCCAAGAAACCTTCCAGCACCTAATTGAAGGTATGCCTGCGTGACTGGAAGTTGTCATCAAGGTTAAGGGTGGGCCAATACCAAATTAAATTCCAGCATTAGCGATGGAGGGCGTCACAAACTTTTAAGTCATTTTCAGCCAGGTGTCCAGATACTTTTGATCACATAGCGTATAAGAAAAAGTCGTGACATATGGAAACTGTGCTATTTTACAGAATGATCATTGGATTATGTCTTACCAAGAAATTAAATAAAATGCAGGAAATAAACATTGGAAATGTACCTCTGACTTATGGCCAACAAGGGTCTTGAAGCAATGCGCAGTATCTAAATCCCAAAATTTAATGAAGGTATCTTTGGAACTGCTGATGAGAAAGTTGTGATCTGTCATAAACCTGACATTTGTAACAACACCTTTATGTCCTGTAAGTCTATGGAGACCAGTCTCCGCAACAACATCCCACACGATCACATCTGTGTCCTGGAAATCAGAAATTCTATAAAGTAGTACACTCTAACACACACACACACACACACACACACACACACACACACACACACAAATTAAAGAACTACACATTCAGAAATTCCTCTCCCAAATAGAGTTGTCAAGCAGTTACGATCTAAGTTTGTGTTTAAAGTAAATCTGATTATCAGTTGTTAATTTTATTATTCTCATCAGTGAGTAAAAGGTAAATGAGTTTTATGGCTGTATATCTCACACCTTTCTGTGCCCTCTAAGGGTGAATGACACGTACTGTAAGTAATTTCACCTTCTAACATTTTACTTATGAATGTTGCTGTTGATTCTGAACTGTGACTGAATCTTCTTCTCCTTCTTCTTTTGCCTTTTCTCCTTTCATATACTGGGTAAGCAGTTATATGGTGGAGGCAATAGTAGTGGTGCTTGGTGGCTGGATATCCTTGCTGATCCCACCACTCACCCAGAGCAGGATCTGTGAACCCAATCTATTTGCATCTAGAAGAAGTCTATGTTAAAATGTAAGAACGTTTTCTAAATGTTTAGAATACACCCAGGGCGAGATATGGTACCAGCCCAGTATTTACCAAGTTAAATGTAAGAAACCCTATCCAGACTGGTCAGCTCACCAGTCCTCATAATTAATCCGTGAGGTGGATTCAATCTGGGGCAGACTCGTCTCACCGTATCCTGAATCCTGAAAGTGGTGCTCTAATGCACTCGGCTCTCTGAGCAGGTTGAACTTCATAAGGGAGTAAATCTACTACAGATATTATTTATCCTCCTATTTAGAACTTTATTGTTTTTAAATTTGTTGTAAATATTCATTCTCATATTTTAAGATGTTTAAGTGTGGTACAGTAGAACTCCAATTACCTGATTGCTCTGGACTGGACCTGTTCTGGATAATCAATTATCCACATAATTGGATAAATCATGAAAACAGCTCAAAAGAGTTAAAATTGTGTATGCATATTACTGTAATATTAATTCAATGATTACAAAAGGATGTTGTTTAGATTCTGTAGATTACTGTACTTATATAGTGTCAGTTGCTAAACATATCAGTCAGAGATGGTTATTTTGTTGTCTTCAATCATTCTCATGCAGCTAAGTCTCACATCCATTTGACAGTTAGCAGCTGTATAAGGTCACACACCGGCTACAACTCAGTCCATGTCAGCGCAGTGTCAAGACCTGCAAATGCCCCACCAGCTCATGGTCCTTCACCTAGTTCAGTGACAATGTCATCCTCCTGGCCACAGTTTCTTCTCTCTCACTTAAGAGAGACTTCATAGTCACTGAGATTCTGAGCAATCACTAGGAAGCCAGTCACCTATATCCTGTGCACTGCAATTGGAATGTCCAAGAATTTCCAAAAGGATGTGTGATATTTTGCCCTCTGCCACTTCTCTTCCTTCCTCTTCCTTCTCACATTTCTTCTTTTGATAGTTGCCTTTCTGTACCTCATCTTTGATTGAAATGACTTTCAATTTATTTTTTTAATGTGGCTGTCTTCACCAAATTCCATGCTCATGAAATAGTAGTCTTCTAAATTCAACTTTTGGTGATGAACCACAATTTTTTTATAACTAAATGGTCCTTTGGCTGCGGCAAACTCACTATGTTTAGGGCAAGAAGTGTGTTTTGAAACATCAATGTTCTCTACCAAGAAGGCTTTCTGTGGTGTGGGTGGGTGTACTGTCCAGAATTACCATTATCTTACTATCTTATTTCCCTCTGGCCTTTTGTCCCCCCTGCCCCCCCCCCCCCCTTTCACATATGAAAATTAAATCTTACCATTCAAAGAAAGTGTACCAGCCATCCACACCTTTGGATGATTATTGTAAAAGGTGGAAACATTTTTAACATTTTTGAAAGATTGGGGTCTTTTTGTTTTTCCTAACAGGATGGGTATTTTGTACTTTCCTGTAGAGTTAGCACAGTTCCGCACAGTAAGGTGGTCTTTACTAACCTTATGGCCGGCACGACTAGTATCCCTTTTAGAAGCTTAGGTTGTTTCAGGTAAATCCTTCCAATCAAGGCATGTCTCACCTGCATTGTATAAAAATTCAGGGTCATAAGATTCTGTTTCAATTTTGATTTTTTCAATAAAATTCTCTGCTGCTTTTGGTTCTGCTGGTTCTTTTTCATCACTTATATCTAACTCATAAATGCCATCCCTTCCCTTGAATTTCCATAGCCAGTCTTTGTTTACTTTACACGAAGACAAACTGTTCATTTCCTTGGCTAAAAGTTTAGCTTTTTGGCAAACAATCTGCCCTGAAACATGGTTTCCCAATGATACTGCTGCAAAAACCATTTGAATATGGCCTCACAAGATCTTTGTTTTCTGCTGTTTTCATAGTTTTTCTCAACAATCTTCCATCTTCATTCCCAAGGACAGATACAAAGTTCAAAATTGAGGACTTAATAAAATAAAATGGATCCAAAGTTGTTGATCTGACATTACACATCTCAGCTAACTGTTTACCACCCATGACTTTGTTTAATTGTTCATGGACTTTTGCTTTATCTGTCGATCTATAAGGTAACCCATTTCCTTTTAGAATGCATATGCCACACTGTAAATTAAAACTCATGCATAAAACAAAACAAGAGGTACAAAAGATGGAACTGAGCTGCACTGAACGATGGGCACTTTAAACACAACAGTGTGTGTATTGTGCATACAACAATGTGTTCACTGTATTTGTTGTTCACTGGAAGATTTTGTTTTTTAATACATTCACCGCAGATTGATTTTAGAATAATAAAGAAGTGTACACTGTACTGTATACTGTAGTAACTATCGAACGAAGCCAACAATTTTAGACATATAGGACAAATTTCTTTTTCTCAAAGTGATCTGCATAACTGGTGATCCAAATAGTTAAGAATTCAGACAATTAGGAGTTCCACTATGTTCTGATAATGTGGATAAAATTACTTTTATCTCTGTTTTTAAATGAACGATCTAGGTGATTCAGAATATGCAATACATTACTAGAGCATACTCAAACAACAATACCACATCTTATTATGGATTCAAAATTGTTGCAGTGCTTTTGTTTTTTCCTATTTATCCCTGTTAGAGATAGCGCATATTATTTACATAGCAAAGGTAAAGCTGCATACCATTTACTTTTTAGACATTTAATATGAATCATCCAGTTTAAATTCTTATCTATTTTGAACCCTAGGAATTTTACAGTTTCTGCTATGAACCACTTTTCTTTGACTTCCTGACATTTTGACTTTTTGGTCTTGAATGGTATCACATGGATTTTTGAGATGTTATTGAGTGAATTAATGATGGAGACAGCAATTTTTATGTTTTACAATATTAAATATCTTGTGAATCTTCCTCACTGGGAAACAAGCCACAGCACAACACTGTCCCTAACTGTGTACTTATCTATTCTGTGGGTTAACAAAACATACTTACTCAGTCAAATGTTTTACTGAAGCTCACAGAAGGTTTATGTAACTTTGCTGCTCTTGTTTAGTGATGATATGCTAATTTTATCAACAGCATTCTCGATTTTTATAGCATTAATGATCCATTTTAATATACTTTAATTTGCTGTGACACATTTTAAGTAGAAGGTTTTGTTGAAAACATTTATAAAACCGCTTGGGAACTTTTCAAGATTTATTATTTACTCAACAGACCAGTCTGATTAAGATCATTTGCAACAGCGGCGCTATAACCTGACAATGTGGTCACACACCAACAAAAGATATTTCTGGGAACTTTATTGCTAACATTAAATGCTGATTAAATTAGATCACTGTTCTTAGACCACACATGGCACATATATAATATTGGAAATGTAATTCAATGAATGAAACATAATTTATTGAACTAACACAAAATACTATATTGGATGTGGATAATTGTTTAATTGTTTATAATAATGTGTGTGTGGTAACATTTTACTGAAACCTAAGTTACAGCTGTACTTTTAATATTTCATTTCTCATTGATAATTTTTCCCTGTTAAAAAAATAATAGTGATGTAGTACCATAACTATCTATAAAAAAATGTCAAATGCATTGATGAACCCCAAAAATCTAGAAAAATATAAATATAAAATTATTGTAATAAAAGTATCAATTCTTATTTTCACAGGTACATTCCTCTCAGCAGTTTCATATGCTGGAGGCTATGGGTCGCATGCATCTCCGCTACTGATAATTTAATGCTGTTACCTTATGTACCAATAATCTTATTTGTAACATAATTTCATTATGATTAAAGACATACCTTTGATGCCGATGCTAATCTGTGACCAGCTGAATCATACGAAAGACAAGTAATGGCAGAACGATGTCCAGCAAAATTTGTAACATTCTCGCCAGTTTTTAGGTCAAAGACTTTGACCATTCCATCTGAATAACCAGCAGCCAAGTGCCTACAATCGGGACTGGCATTTAGATATCTGACCTCATGCTTATCACCTTCCAATACTTGGGCCTAGGAATGAAGATACAAAGTGAGCAGATTCAACAGAAGGAAGACAAAGTCACTCCAAACTAAAGTACCAGTTGAGATTTTTATTCCACATTCACTGATAATCCTTTGAGTACCGTAAAATTTTACAAACTAAAATATACAAAGAGGAGAGGATGCCTCAATAGTAATTAACTGAAATATGAGGAATTAGAACCACTGAAAAAGAGTAGCACAAATTACAATTATAATACAGTGGAACCACACACAGAGAGCATAATTTGTTCCAGAATCTTGCTCGTAGTGGGAAACACTCGTTAAGCGAAACAATTTATCCCACATAAATTAATGTAAAATACAGTAATGAGTTCCATGCAGAAAAAGTACTAAAAGTATTATCTTACTCGTGCCATTTATTCAAAGAAAATTATACGTACAGTATTATGTACTTTATTATTCATGATACATAATCATTTCTTTTTTCCTAGGAAGCTATCTATAATCATCTGTTCCTGCTGAAGCTTCAACACTTGGCAAAAATGTGACACAGTGTTATCATCAAATGATTTTGTAGCACGCATAGCCAATGCTTCATTGAGGTGATGATTTTCAATGTACGATCCAACCTATCCCAATGCTTTCAACATTTATCTTATTGCACCAGAAGATTGCTGCTTTGCTGTTACCATCTCCTCCTCCTCCTCTGAAGAACTCCTCTCCACATCCTACCGCTGTGAAACACACTGCAACTCCATATGCTCTTTAGTGGTCATTTCTTGGCTGTTATCCACTTCTAGTCCCACACTGTTCACCAAAGACACAATCTCTTTGACCAAGGGCACCACAGGTACTAACTCAAATGCCTCAGAGTCAAATCCGACAATGCACTCTGGCCAAAGCTTCTTCCAAGCAGAAGTGAGAGCCCTCTTGGTAACCCCTATGCATGCCTTTTCAATCATCTTGAAACAGTCAACAATGTTGAAGTGTTATTTCCAAAGTACTCTGAGAGTGAGATTGGTAGCTTCAGTCAACACAAAACTATACTCGAAGAGTGCTTTAGTGTAGAGCTTCTTAATGTTCGAAATAATCTGCTGGTCCATAGGCTGGAGTAATGGAGTGGTTTTGGGGGGCAGAAATTGGATCCTGATGAACTGAAATTCTTTATGGTGATGGTCTTGTAGGCCTTGGGAATGGGCAGGAGCATTGTCAATAACAAGTAAGACATGGAGTGGCAGATTCATCTCAAGCAAATATTTTTCACCGAAGGGCCAATCACGTCATGCATCCAATCACAACAAAGATCATGTGTCACCCAAGCCTTGTCATCGGACTTCATCACATCACATTTAACTTGCTCTTCTGGGCTATACACTTCTTGAAGGCTCATGGAGTCTCTGAATGGTAAACAAGAAGTGGTTTAATTTTCTAATAGCTGCTTCCACTGGCACAGAATAGCAGAGCAAAATGGTCTTTCATTGGCAATGCATTCTCCTCTGCGTTATAAAGATACACTTCGGTGTCTTTTCCCAGAATAGACCAATCTAATCACAATTAAAAGCCTGTTGTGGCAGATAACCCACAGAAACTACGAGAATCTTGAAGCTGCTGATTAAGTTCTCTGCTGCCTTTGTGTCGGAGCTGGCCTCTTTGCCTTGCCTCACAATGTCGGGGGAGCTGGTTCTTCTCTTTAACTTCTCGAGCCATCCACAGCTTCCCTTAAACCCTTCTTCAGTAACTGATGATCCTGGCATCTTCTTACATAGGTGAGTGAAAATCATTCTTGCCTTCTCACAAATGATGTGCTTGTTAATAGTATCACCTTCAAATTGCTTTTCATTTATCCATATAAGGACCAACTTTCCGACGGATAACAAAACAGATGTTTAGATACACTTGTCACTTCCTTTGAAGCATTTATCTCCTTAATCTTGTCCTTGTTCTTGAGGATAGTGCAAATAGTTGATGTAGACCAATTGTATGTGTGTGCTCAATGTTCACACCATGTTTGCATTTTTCAATGATTTTATGTTTCATTACTAAGGCAATTTTCTTTCTCTTATGGCCGTCTTCTTGCAGCTTTATCTTTGGGGACATTTCTAGAAAGGTTATTAAAATTTGCACAGAAAAACACTGTGTGAACACAAGTTTAGGAAAATGTGTGACCACAAGCTGGATTAGGATAGCAACAGAAAGAGCAATAAACACAGACTGCAGTACGCACTAAAGACATCATTTATATGGCACTGCCGACAACGAAAGGCGTTCATATTGTTGAACACTTCCCCCCACCGCAAGCGAACAGATAGTGACGTCACACTAAATCATCATCATCATCAGTCATTCATTTTGCTCATTATGCGAATTGTGCATTACGGGAGGTGCTCATTAAGTGAGGTTCCACTGTAATGAGAAAAATAAAAAGAGCACGCAGGAAGTCAGACCATGTGCTGTATGATGAGTAGTAAGTAGTAGCCACAGTTTTATTAATCCACAGATCTCTTTTACAAGGGCACTGGACATGTTGTTACATTACATTTTAGAAACAAAAACGTAATTAATATAGGAATTTACATACTTATGTGTCTAATTTGACAAGGGCGGTTAGGTATTAAGAGAAGTAATAACAAAAATGGTGGTTGTGATGGTGTGGATCAAAGGAGAACGAACAGGTCTTTACTAGGAATTTTGTTTGAGCCAGAACTGAGAATTGCATGACAGTATTTGCATTATGGCCATTA
This sequence comes from Schistocerca gregaria, assembly GCF_023897955.1. NCBI lineage: Eukaryota > Metazoa > Arthropoda > Insecta > Orthoptera > Acrididae > Schistocerca > Schistocerca gregaria. Next base: position 875,035,515 of record NC_064922.1, read on the forward strand.
GAAAACATCTACAAATGGCCTCCCATTTATAAACTATGACAACAGGTCATCACTATTTAACAAATGACAGAAGATACAAGAATAAGAAGTACATCTACAGATATATTCTGAAGACCACCTTATGGTGCACGGTTGATGGTACTAATATCATTGCTATTCCCTTTTCTGGAGCTATGAAAAATTAGCCTATAAGCTTCATACAAACCTCAATTTCTGCTATCTCATCTTTTTGGCCCTTACACAATATATACACACTGATGGCAACAGAAGCATTCTGCGATTTGTCGCAAACACGAATTCTATAAACTTTCTCTCGCCATTTTTTGTAAAGAGAACGTCTTATTTCCTCCAGTTATTCCTACAAGAGCTCACAGAGGAATTTTGTAACACTCATGCCTTGAGCAAAATTACCAGTATGAAATCTAGCAACATGTTTCTGAACTGTTTTGACATCTTCCTTTAATCCAACCTGGTAGGGATTCAAAACACTTGAGTAGTATACAGTCTTCCTTATACACATAGTGCAATTTCCACTGCACTCCCAGCAAACTAAACTCAAATGTTCACCTTCCCTACAACTGACATTACATGCTTGTTCAATTTAATGTCATTTTGCAAGATTATGTCTACATATTTAATTGATGTGACTGTGATCGATGCACGCCACTAATAAGATACCCGAAAGTTACAGATTGCTCTTCCTACTATACTTTGAGAAAACTGCCATTTATCCCACTACATACAAATTCTATTAAAGTCTATCTACATCCCCCTACAGTCGTTCAATGATGACACTTCCCATACTCTTTAGCACCATCAGCCAACAGGCACAGAGTGCTGCTCACCCTATTCATCAGACAGTTTACATACATACAGAACAAGGTTGATCAAATCACACTTCTCTGGGGTATTCCTGACAACATCTTTATGATTGATGAACACTCATCATCAGTGCAACATGCTATGTTCTATTAAAGTCTTCAAACCACTTACATATGAGAGAACTTGGTTCAAATGCTCAGACCTACGTAAACATTGTGCAGTGTTGTACTGTTTCAAGTACTTTCCAGAAATCTCAGAATATGGAATCTCCCTGTTGCCTTGACACTTGGTGCAGGCATTGGTAGTCAACTTTCAACATACACAAATGCACATAAACAGGCAAAAGGACACATTATTGTATGATTGCATTGTTGAAGAACAATCACTGGAAACAGTCACAATCACAAAGTATCTAGGAGTATACTTATTTGGAGTGTTTCAGAGTAAGAGGAGCACATACAACTAAATGCAAGTAAGCTGGACGCCTAACTGAGATATATTGAAGGAATCCTGAGAAACTGTGAACCACCCACAAAGAAGATAGCTTACAAAACGCTCGTTCAACCAATACTTGAATACTGCTACACAGCCTTGGATCCATATTAGATAAGATCGATATAGAAAATAAGGAACATCTTAAGAACAGCAGCACATTCCTTCACAGGTTCATTTAGTAAGTGCGAAAGTGTTACAGAGATGCTCCATCAGCTCCTGTGGCAGATGCTGCACAAGAGGCCTGCTATTTCACAATGTGGTTTATTGGTCAAGTTCCAAGAGCGTATGTTCCTAGAAGAGTTGCCAAATATATTGCTTCCACATATGTATATCTCGAGACATGACCATTATTGTAAAATTAGAGAGGTTCGAGCTCACACGGTGGCTGACCAGCAATCATTCTTCCTGTGAACCATTCGGACTGGAACAGGAAAGTGGGAAGAGGCAGTGCTACACAAAGTACCCCTGCCACACACTGTGAGGTGGCTTGCAGAGCAGAGATGTAGGTATAGATATAGACATAGATCCAGGGTTTGCAGGATATTGGGTGGGAAATGGACAAGTTGCATTTCGCACGAGTGATTCTTTACAGGTAGAAGTTTTTGCCTCAAGGAAATTTATTATATTCGAACTTAGCACACTGAGTTTTTTTAAAAAAAGTATTCTACAGTAACTGATATGCTCTACCAAACTTCTTAAAATCTAAAACACAAACTACTACATTGGGACTTTTACAGGCACTATTTCACAGCATGCTGCCAGGCATGGAACAAAAAACTTTGGTTTTTTAGTGGCTGTAGACGTGTATTCCTTTCTTTATTTGATTGTATGGCATTTTTGTCACTAACATCAATGTAGAACCAATACACAGCTGTTAATGTCAGTTCATATTTAGGTTATTGCAGATGGAGCTAGCATGGAATCAAAAAGAGAGGATAGGAAAGAAACAGGTTGTGGCTTCATTTATGACCCCCCCCCAGCATTCTATCCATATACATACTCCACAAGTCACTGCATTGTACCTTGTACCACTACTAGTGATTTCATTTCCTGTTCCATTCACATACAGTGCAAGGGAAAAACAATTGTCCATATGGCTCAAACGAGCCCCAATTTCTATTACCTTCATGGTCCTGACACAAAATGTACATTGGCAGCAGTAGACTTGTTCTGCAGTCAGCTTCATATGCCAGTTCTCCAAATTTTCTCAATGGTGTTTTGCAAAAAGAACTCTGTCTTCCTTCCAGGGATTACGGTTTGAGTTCACAAAGCTTCTCTTAACCACTCACATATTTTCTTCATTTGTGTGGGCAAAGGGCCCATAGTTGCTTTATAATTCTTGAGAGTATATTTGTTTCTGTCATTGCAACTACAAAAATGCGTGGTTTTTTTGCCAGACACACTTCACTTTATTGAGGTAAAGCATCAACCATGGTCCGTAATTAAGTTATTTACATTTTGGTTTGCTTTTAGATTGAAAAACAGTTTGTTAATAATACATTGAGAAATTCTGTCTGCTGGCACAAAGAAACAGACATTAAACGAAGAATTATACGAAATTCACATTCAGCTAGCACAAAAATTACAACAATGTGCTAGCAGACGGCATTTCTCAATATATTCTTGATGAACTGTTTTTCGATCTAAAAGCAAATCAAAATGGAAATAACTTAATTACAGACCACTGATGATGCTTTCCCTCAATAAAGCAAAGCGAGTCTGGTGAAAATAAATCACACATTTTTGTAGTTTCAATGACAGAAACAAAAATATCCTCAAGACACACATATTGCTTAAACCTACCGGTAACAAATCTAGCAGCTCACCTCTGGATTGTTTTGATGTATTCCTTTAGTCTGAGCTGGTAGGGATCCTAAAAACTCGAGCAGTACTCAAAAATGGGTCACACTATTGTTCTTTACATGGCATCCTTTACAAATGAACCACACTCTCCTGAAATTCTCCCAATAATCTGAAGTCAACCATACACCATTGCTATAACTGACCTTGCCTATTCATTCAATTTCATATTGTGTCACAAAGCTACACCTAGATATTTAATTGACGTTACTGAGTCAAACAGTACACTATTATTGCTGAATTCGAACATTATGGGATTGCTTTTCCTACTCATCTGCATTAACTTACATTTTTCTACATTTACAGCAATCTGCCATTAATTACGCCAACTAGAAATTTTGTCTACGTCATCTTGTACTCTTCTACAGTCACTCCACAACAGCACCTTCCTGTACACGACAGCATCATAAGCAAACAGTTGTAGATTCCCGCTCACCTGTCCATCAAATCATTTATGCATACAGAGAACAAGAGTGGCCCCATCACACTGGGCACTCCTAACAATACCCCTGTTTGATGAACACTCACCGTCAAAGGCAACACACTGGGTTCCATTATTTAAGAAGTCTTCAAGCCACTCACATATCTGGGAACATACTCCTTATGCTCGTACTTTCATTAACAATCTGCAGCGGGACACAATGTTTAATGCTTTTCAGAAATCTCAGAATCTGGGATCTCCCTGTCGCCCATCAACCATGGTTTACATGATATCACGTGAGAAAAGGACAAGCTGAGTTTCGCACGAGTAACACTTTCCAAAACCATGCTAACCTGTTGATGAAAGCTTTTCTGTCTCAAGAAAATTTATTATATTCAAACTGAGAATATGTTCAAGAATCCTGCAGCAAACCAATGTCACAGATTTTGGTCCGTAATTATGTGGATCCGTTCTTTTATCCTTCTTACATACATGAGTCACCTGCCCTTTCTCTAGTCGCTTGGCACTTTGTGATAAAAGCAATTTAAGTAAGAAGCCAAACCCTTAGCGTATTCTCTGCAGAGCCGAATTGAGATTCCATCCAGACATGGTAACTTATTTATTTTCAACTCTTTCAGTTGCTTTTCTATACGGGATGCCTCCTCTGTATGGGAGCCTATGCAACAGTCAACTAACGGTATGTTTGTCTGATCTTCCTCGGTCAATGGTTTATTAAATGAGAAACTTAAAACTTCGGTTTTCCTTTTGCCCTATTGTACTGCCACAACAAACTGGTCAGCAAGTAAGTGGACAGAAGCCTTTGCCCCACTCAGCAATTTTACGTAGGACCAGAATTTGCCTGAATCATTTTAGAAAAACCATGGAAAACCAAATCAAGGATTCCACATATGGATTTGAACCCTGCTGCTTCCAAATATGAGTGCTGCAATCAATGGTAAAGTAGTTTCCAACTATGACACAACACAGTAGCATGTGGGACATCTACGTCAATACTCGCATAGTACACAGATGTGGTGCAGAGTACACAGACGGTTCCTGTAACTTATCCCTATTTAATATTCCGCTTGTAGATGATTTGAGGGAAGAGAAACTGTCAGTACCCTTTGGTACAAGGCTGAATTTCTCTAATTTTATAACACTGACATGTATGTTGGAAGAATTAATCTGTTTATTGGCTCATTTTGGAATGTGAGCTCTTGGAACTTTGTGAGTAAAGGCACTCCACAACACACAATCACCTTGTAAAAACACTCCACAGTACACAATCACCTTATTGTAACTTCTCTCCCTGCAGTTCAATGACAATGCACAAACACCTTATTGTAACTTCTCTCCCTGCAGTTCAATGAGCATAACTAACACTTTTATAGTGAAAACACAAACCCACTAAGATTGTGCAGTTCTCCTATGCATCTTTTCTACAATCTCAGTTAACCCAGTTTGAGAAACAACCCAGATCAACAACAATACTCAAGAGTTGATCAAAAAAGGGTTCTGTACGAGGGTGAATCAAATATAAACTGTAATTTTTTTTATAAGTTTATTTAAGCTTCAGAAATATTCACACACAGGAACCTATTTTTTTTATACAGTCTCCATGGCAGTAAACACATTTTCCCCAACCGATGGGCATTCTTTGTTGCACCTGTTTTCGTAAAATGAACATGGCAGTGACAGCAGCCAGTTCTATATCTACATCCATACTCCGCAAGCCACCCAACGGTGTGTGACGGAGGGCACTTTACGTGCCACTGTCATTACGTCCCTTTTTTGTTCCAGTCGCGTATGGTTCGCTGGAAGAACGACTGTCTGAAAGCCTCCGTGCGCGCTCGAATCTCTCTAATTTTACATTTGTGATCTCCATGGGAGGTATAAGTAGGGGGAAGCAGTATATTCGATACCTCATCCAGAAATGCACCCTCTTGAAACCTGGCGAGCAAGCTACACCGTGATGCAGAGCGCCTCTCTTGCAGAGTCTGCCACTTGAGTTTGCTAAACATCTCCGTAACGCTATCACGGTTACCAAATAACCCTCTGATGAAACACGCTGCTCTTCTTTGGATCTTCTCTATCTCCTCCGTCAACCCGATCTGGTACGGATCCCACACTTATGAGCAATACTCAAGTATAGGTCGAACGAGTGTTTTGTAAGCCACCTCCTTTGTTGATGGACTACATTTTCTAAGGACTCTCCCAATGAATCTCAACCTGGTACCCGCCTTACCAACAATTTATTTTATATGATCATTCCATTTCAAATCGTTCCGCACATATACTCCCAGATATTTAACAGAAGTAACTGCTACCAGTGTTTATTCCGCTATCATATAATCATACAATAAAGGATCCGCCTTTCTATGTATTCACAATACATTACATTTGTGTATGTTAAGGGTCAGTTGCCACTCCCTACACCAAGTGCCCATCCGCTGCACATCTTCCTGCATTTCGCTACAATTTTCTAATGCTGCAACTTCTCTGTATACTACAGCATCATCCGCGAAAAGCCACATGGAACTTCCAACACTATCTACTAGGTCATTTATATATATTGTGAAAAGCAATGGTCCCATAACACTCCCCTGTGACACGCCGGAGGTTACTTTAACATCTGTAGATGTCTCTCCATTGATAACAACATGCTGTGTTCTGTTTGCTAAAAAACTCTTCAATCCAGCCACACAGCTGGTCTGATATTCCGTAGGCTATTACTTTGTTTATCAGGCGACAGTGTGGAACTGTATTGAACGCCTTCCAGAAGTCTAGGAAAATAGCATCTACCTGGGAGCCTGTATCTAATAATTTCTGGGTCTCATGAACAAATAAAGCGAGTTGGGTCTCACACGATCGCTGTTCCCAGAATCCAAGTTGATTCCTACAGAATAGATTCTGGGTTTCCAAAAACGACATGATACTTGAGCAAAAAACATGTTCTAAAATTCTACAACAGATCGACGTAGAGATATGGGTCTATAGTTTTGCGCATCTGCTCGACGACCCTTTTTGAAGACTGGGACTACCTGTGCTCTTTTCCAATCATTTGGAACCTTCCGTTCGCCTAGAGACTTGCGGTACACGGCTGTTAGAAGGGGGTCAAGCTCTTTCGCGTACTCTGTGTAGAATCGAATTGGTATTCCATCAGGTCCAGTGGACTTTCCTCTGTTGAGTGATTCCAGTTGCTTTTCTATTCCTTGGACACTTATTTCGATGTCAGCCATTTTTTCGTTTGTGAGAGGATTTAAAGAAGGAACTGAAGTGCGCTCTTCCTCTGTGAAACAGCTTTGGAAAAAGGTGTTTAGTATTTCAGCTTTACGCGTGTCATCCTCTGTTTCAAAGCCATCATCATCCCGGAGTGTCTGGATATGCTGTTGTGCATGAACACTTCAACTGCGCCACTCCACGTCACTTTCTTTCGATTCCAGGGTGTAACAGTGCACCCATGCTTCATCACAGGTCACAATCCAGAGCAAAAAACACCTTCAGTTCGGTAGCATGCCAATAACTGTTCGCACACATCGAGATGATGAAATTTGTGCTCTACTCTCTACTGTGAGAAGACAAGGTATCTACCTTACAGACACTTTCAAAACTCCAACGTTGTCAGTAATGGTCACCTGAACACTACTGTAGCTTATGCCAATCTCAGTGACAATTTCAGTAACTGTTATTTGGTGATAGTCTTCAATAAGCTGGCTAACAACGTTCCTCAGTCATGCTGGTCCTTGGGCACAATCGGTGAGCTGCATTCTCAACTGTTTCTCATCCTTGTAAAAACTGTGCTGTGTGTACACGGAAGTCTTTCCCAGGGTGTTTTCCCTGAACTGTGCTGCAAGTCTTTTCAAAATTTCAGACGGTTTTATGCTCTCTGTTGTGCAAAACTTGATTATAATGTATTGCCTAAGATTTGATGGTATTACTTATTCTGACATTGCAATTCTCACTAAAGAAACAGAATGATAATGTAGTAAATGCTGGAAATGAAAGCAACAATGAGCAGGGATCACACCTAATTCTATTCATATTTACTTCACCCTCGTATGTAATCTCTTTTGTTTGTAGATTACACTTCCTCATGAGTCTTTCAATAAATCTGGAAGCCAAGAAACATGGCACTAACCAGGTCTCTGATACTTAGTGCATCTACATGACATCTACATCTACATGACTACTCTGCAATTCACATTTAATTGCTTGGCAGAGGGTTCATCGAACCACAATCATACTATTTCTCTACTATTCCACTCCCGAACAGCGAGCGGGAAAAACGAACACCTAAACCTTTCTGTTCGAGCTCTGATTTCTCTTATTTTATTTTGATGATCATTCCTACCTATGTAGGTTGGGCTCAACAAAATATTTTCGCATTCGGAAGAGAAAGTTGGTGACTGAAATTTCGTAAAAAGGTCTCGCCGCGACGAAAAACGTCTATGCTGTAATGACTTCCATCCCAACTCGTGTATCATATCTGCCACACTCTCTCCCCTATAACGCGATAATACAAAACGAGCTGCCCTTTTTTGCACCCTTTCGATGTCCTCCGTCAATCCCACCTTGTAAGGATCCCACACCGCGCAGCAATATTCTAACAGAGGAAGAACGAGTGTAGTGTAAGCTGTCTCTTTAGTGGACTTGTTGCATCTTCTAAGTGTCCTGCCAATGAAACGCAACCTTTGGCTCGCCTTCCCGACAATATTATCTATGTGGTCCTTCCAACTGAAGTTGTTCGTAATTTTAACACCCAAGTACCTAGTTGAATTGACAGCCTTGAGAATTGTACTATTTATCGAGTAATCGAATTCCAACGGATTTCTTTTGGAACTCATGTGGATCATCTCACACTTTTCGTTATTTAGCGTCAACTGCCACCTGACACACCATGCAGCAATCTTTTCTAAATCGCTTTGCAGCTGATACTGGTCTTCGGATGACCTTACTAGACGGTAAATTACAGCATCATCTGCGAACAGTCTAAGAGAACTGCTCAGATTGTCACCCAGGTCATTTATATAGATCAGGAACAGTAGAGGTCCCAGGACGCTTCCCTGGGGAACACCTGATATCACTTCAGTTTTACTCGATGATTTGCCGTCTATTACTACGAACTGCGACCTTCCTGACAGGAAATCACGAATCCAGTCGCACAACTGAGACGATACCCCATAGCTCCGCAGCTTGATTAGAAGTCGCTTGTGAGGAACGGTGTCAAAAGCTTTCCGGAAATCTAGAAATACGGAATCAACTTGAGATCCCCTGTCGATAGCGGCCATTACTTCGTGCGAATAAAGAGCTAGCTGCGTTGCACAAGAGCGATGTTTTCTGAAGCCATGCTGATTACGTGTCAATAGATCGTTCCCTTCGAGGTGATTCATAATGTTTGAATACAGTATATGCTCCAAAACCCTACTGCAAACCGACGTCAATGATATAGGTCTGTAGTTAAATGGATTACTCCTACTACCCTTCTTGAACACTGGTGCGACCTGCGCAATTTTCCAATCTGTACGTACAGATCTATCGGTGAGCGAGCGGTTGTATATGAGTGCTAAGTAGGGAGCTATAGTATCAGCGTAATCTGAAAGGAACCTAATCGGTATACAATCTGGACCTGAAGACTTGCCCGTATCAAGCGATTTGAGTTGCTTCGCAACCCCTAAGGTATCTACTTCTAAGAAACTCTGGATCTCATGAATAAACTTGTGGAAACCATGTTGATTCCTAAATATGAGATGTTTGGGCTAAAAAACAGTCATAAGTCACAAGAACAATATTTATTCAACAGCTCTGTATTCCAGACAGGTTACACAGTAGGAGCAGTCACAGAAAATGATCAATAGACAACAGATGGGACTTTTGGCAAAATGTGGAGTCTACAAATTTAGCCAAGCAGTGGATGGAAAATGAGAAATTAGAAAGGGGAAAGGAGAGTTTTATAGCAGACTCCATCTCACGTGAGTATAGCTTCACATTTCAATCTTCTACTCATCCTGAGAAGTTATATAAGCAGTGTTGCAGCTAACAGGGTACACTGGTTGACCAAAAGTTAATTTTTGAGTTTTTAATGTAATTTTTTCTTGCTTGTTGCATTAAACAGTGAATTACACATGGCAGGTGAAATTTATAATAAACAAACTCACATGTTTTCTAAGTGGAAATATTTTTTACAAAGCATAAAACTACCAATACAGTTCTTCTCACACTTTGGCCAAAAACTCTTTAAGCAATCGATGCAACATGTTGTTAGATCAGACTGGCTGTTTCATAGTGTTGAAACACAAACAAGATTTTACATAATTCCTTAGACATTCCCAGCGATTCAGTATCATTTGATGGATTTGGGTGTACTGTCAGTGGCCTGCGCCTTCCCATCACAATATTTCGATGTCGTAACTCAGCATATTTATCAGGTGTTTCCTGCGACTGGTCAACAAGCTGGCCATGTCCCATGGCCTGAGTGGTGTCTGGTGTTCCCTATACCGTCCACGCCTGCTACAGTCATTTCTGGCTGTGCTATTTATCTCTAGGGATTCAGTTTTCCATCCACACCCATTTCCACTGTTTTCCCCAGTGGCGGCCGTGCCATGGTGTTCTGTACTAGGACCACACCCATTATGCATGTTCCCAGCACTATCAATACACTACAGACGTTTCTTATGCTGTTGGTGACCGCTCCAGCTTTCTATCATGCCCCTGTCATTCTCCTGGCCTTGTGAGTTTGGTACGCTCCCACAAGATGCGCTTCCTATCAAAACAGGCTGCTGCGGGAATTGCACACTGTCCATGCACAATGCAGCAATCTCTCATGGAGGTGGCTGCCGTCTGGAGTTCTGTACTGTGTCTGCTCCTAGGACGTGTCGTATCTGAGGTTTCTGGTGTTGATGTTGTTCCCTCTCTTGTCCGTGAGTGATACAGTTGTGTGGTCACTGGCAGCAAGCATCAAACAATGCAGCAACTTGAAAACTGGTGAATTTTGAGTGCATGAGTAAACTGGGGCAAGATATCACAAGGTAGTAAATCTGAGTGGTCGCACATTGGATGATGCCACCTTAAAGTCACTTGGAAGGGGCCTCAACTTTGCAGTCACTATGAGAGACCTACCAATTTCCAGCTTCATCAGATCTGTGGAGCAAGTGGTCAACACTCTACCATCAAGTGTTGCAGAAGAAATTCGTAGAGACACGTGCAGGGTGCTACCAGAGCAAGGCCATCCAAACTAAACATCTCAACAGACAAGATGATGGCCCTCAATAGTTTGTGGGAAGATGACAAGTTAGTGCTGTAACCAGTGGACAAGGGGAACTCTACTGTAGCACTGCTGAAAACCGACTATGACCAGAAGAGCCATCAAATTTTAGAGAACCGTGATTATAATCAGCTAAAGAATGACATCATCGACAGAGTTGGCAGGAAAACCAGGGCTCTTGTTAAGGAAACAGGATGGTGTGAAAAGGTTGTCAAGCAGCTGAAAGTTAAAGCATCAGTACTACCCAGACTACATGGATTGCCCAAGGTCCATAAAGAGGTAAATTGCTTCACCCAATCGTAAGCATATTGGTTCAGCCATCTACCTACCCTACAACCACCATATGAGGGAAAGTGCATCCACCACATCCACAAATTTTCAGACTTTGTGGAATGTCTTAAAAACCTGCAAATCTCGAACACAAAAATCACAGTCAGCTTTGATGTTGTGTCTCTGTTCACGAGGGTACCACTTCAGGACACACTCAATTTAATCAGCACGAGATCTGATGGAACTTGCTGGACCTTTTCAGGCATATTTTAACATGGACTTACTTACTATGTGGAGGCCGATTTTAGAACAAACTGAAGGAGTCGTGATGGGTAGCCCCTTATCTCCAGTTGTGGCAAATCTGTTTATGGAGAGATTCGAGGATGAGGCACTTACTACTGCTGTCTAACAGTTTACTTCTTTCTTCAGGTATGTTGATGGTACATTCACTACTTGGCCACACAATAAAAACTGGACAAGTTCCTTGACCATCTGAAGTCTAGACATTCCAACATTATGTTCAAAACTGAACAGAGAATGATGGTCAACTTCCATTCCTGGATGTCCTAGTGGAAAGGAAGACATATGGCACATTAGACCACAGAGAATATAGGAAACCAACGTACACTATCTACAGGCTGACAGCCGCCATCATCCAGTGCAGGTGACAGGGGTAGTGAGGAAACTTGTACTTCAAGCCAAGATACTTTCAGCCTCAGTCAGCTTGGCACCAGAGTTATGACACAGCAAGTTTTTACAGACAACTGGTGATCAAACAGGTATATCCAAAAGCACTACATTCCACCAGGCAACTTGATATATTGGAAGAGGAGCAAGAATATAGGATTCCTACCATATACATGGCCTCTATCCACTAAGTTCAGCAGGATCCTGGAAAAACACAAAATGAGAAACATGTTCCGCCCATCGGACAAGATCAGGGTCCTCCTTGGTATGGTCAGAGACGATCTGGGGTTAAGGAAACCTGGTATCTACCTTATACCACGTGAATATGGTATGCCTCACATCTGTCAAACCCCGAGAGCAGTTAAAATAAGATGTAAAGAACATCAAAGAATACCAGGCTACAACAGGCCATTAAATCAGCAGTAGCAGAACATTGCCTGGAACTTGAACATGCCATGCATTATGATAAAACCAGGATCATGAATCAGACCCACAGATTTGGTGATAGTGTGATTACTGAATCCATCATAATCAAGATGAGAAAGAAGCTGAACAACCAGAAGCAGGATACCAGTGCCGTACAGCATGGAATGTGGCTCTAGTATTGTTGTTGTCTTCAGTCCTGAGACTGGTTTGATGCAGCTCTACATGCTACTCTATCCTGTACAAACTTCTTCATCTCCCAGTACCTACTGCAGCCTACATCCTTCTGCTTAGTGTATTCATCTCTTGGTCTCCCTCTACGATTTTTACCCTCCACACTGCCCTCCAATACTAAATTGGTGATCCCTTGATGCCTCAGAACATGTCCTACCAACCGATCCCTTCTTCTGGTGAAGTTGTGCCACAAACTTCTCTTCTCCTCAATCCTATTCAATACCTCCCCATTAGTTACGTGATCTACCCATCTAATCTTCAGCATTCTTCTGTAGCACCACATTTCGAAAGCTTCTATTCTCTTCTTGTCCAAACTAGTTATCGTCCATGTTTCACTTCCATACATGGCTACACTCCAAATACTTTCAGAAACGACTTCCTGTCACTTAAATCTATACTCGATGTTAACAAATTTCTCTTCTTCAGAAACGCTTTCCTTGCCATTGCCAGTCTACATTTTATATCCTCTCTACTTCGACCATTGTCAGTAAATTTGCTCCCCAAATAGCAAAACTCCTTTACTACTTTAAGTGTCTCATTTCGTAATCTTATTCCCTCAGGCTCACCCGACTTAATTCGACTACATTCCATTATTCTCGTTTTGCTTTTATTGATGTTCATCTTATACCGTCCTTTCAAGACACTGTCCATTCCGTTCAGCTGCTCTTCCAAGTCCTTTGCTGTCTCTGACAGAATTACAATGTCATCAGCGAACCTCAAAGTTTTTTTCTCCTTCTCCATGCATTTTAATACCTATTCCGAACTTTTCTTTTGTTTCCTTTATTGCTTGATCAATATACTGATTGAATTACATCGGGGATAGGCTACAACCCTGTCTCACTCCCTTCCCAACCACTGCTTCCCTTTCATGACCCTTGGCTCTTATAACTGCCCTCTGGTTTCTGAACAAGTTGTAAATAGCCTTTCGCTCCCTGTATTTTACCTCTGCCACCTTCAGAATTTGAAAGAGAGATTTCCAGTCAACACTGTCAAAAGCTTTCTCTAAGTCTACAAATGCTAGAAACGTGGGTTTGCCTTTCCTTAAGCTATTTTCTAATAAGTCGTAGGGTCAGTATCGCCTCACGTGTTGCAACATTTCTACGGAATCCAAACTGATCCACCCCGAGGTCGGCTTCTAGCAGTTTTCTCATTTGTCTGTAAAGAATTTGCATTAGTGTTCTGCAGCTGTGACTTATTAAACTGATAGTTCAGTAATTTTCACATCTGTCAACACCTGCTTTCTTTGGGATTGGAATTATTATATTCTTCTTGAAGTCTGAGGGTATTTTGCCTGTCTCATACTTCTTGCTCACCAAATTGTAGAGTTTTGTCAGGACTGGCTCTCCCAAGGCTGTCAGTAGTTCTAATGGAATGTTGTCTACTCCCGGGGCCTTGTTTCGACTCAGGTCTTTGAGTGCTCTGTCAAATTCTCTACGAAGTATCATATCTCCCATTTCATCTACATCCCCTTCCATTTTCATAATACTGTCATCAAGTACGTCACCCTTGTATAGAGTCTCTATATACTCCTTCCATCTTTCTGCTTTCCCTTCTTTGCTTAGAACTGGGTTTCCATCTGAGCTCTTGATATTCACGCAAGTGGTTCTCCTTTCTCCAAAGGTCTCTTTAATTTTCCTGTGAACAGTATCTATCTTACCCCTCATGAGATTTTAGTTTGTTAATATCAACAGGCATTGTTCCATTAAAAAAAAAAAAAAAAAAAAAAAAAAAAAACTGTCTCCACAAAAATTACACATTCTATGCATTATTACAATGTGTCTACTGGTTAGCAATACTAGCCCATGACTACCAATTCATTCTGTGAGAACTGGACATCAACAGCACCCACTTTCTATTTCCAGAAAATTTCCTGTCAGTGTTAGGTGATTCACCATGCATAATTACGTTCAGTGGGGGGGGGGGGGGGGGGGGTGAGAGACTACAAGTATGCATAGCAACTCACCCAGCTCAGGACATCAGTCAGTAGGAGGAACCTGATAATAATGGTATGTTATGCCATTGAAAATTCATTCTATTTTCTCCAAAGGCCAATAAATTCAGCTGCATGCCAGAGATTTTAAAGACAGTATGTTTCATTGTTTACGTTTCCTTGATTCTCAGAATGGCTCAGCCTGACAAACCAAAGCACACTACTACTTGTCAACATTCAAATAGATGGGAGAATGAGGTCCTGCCATCATCTGAGTTGATGTCAAGAGTGTAGAAGATACACAAGACTATTTACATTTTATAACAATATTATGCTACTGCCATGAGTCAGTAAGTTTTCAATCAGCTTTCCTGCCAGTGACACCTGCACTGTGCAGTAACATGTCAGTTTCCCTTGAAACATATGGCTTCCTTTACTAGAAAACAACAATTTAAAAAGAAATTTTTTACTAAATTACTAAATGACAGAAATCATTCATATTACAAAGCAATTCTCCAAAAATACATAATTACCTTTTCTCCAAGACGCAAATCCCATATGATTATGTTCTCTGAAGCTCCTACGCCAACAAACCTTCCGGCCTGACCTTCAAGTGTAAGAAATACTATATTGCAGTCAGTGCTTGCTATTATATTGAAATGTCCTGATGGCGAGTATCGTAAATATTGCTTTGTAAGGCCCATTTTCTAATGCCACTGAAATACAAAACATACAAAAATACAGTGATTCAAATATTCATATGCAAAATTACACTCTTGAATAGGAATATATATTTTTATTATACTTGTTAAATGTCCATAAAAATATTTGAGGTAACTATGTGCATGCAAACCTGGACCAAACAACCCCCCCCCCCTTCTTACACTAACAAGCTATGTTGTTACTTTCATAGATATGATCAATGTAGCCTGTTCCTTATAGCACATGTATTGCACAATCTGCACTGGAGAGGTGGTTTATGAGGTGACTAGCAACTTTTACCTATGCATTTTGCTCAATGCTGACAGGAGGAGTAAAGAGAGTATGTTGCATGAGGAGGCAGTACCTGATGGTAAGAACCTCTGGTGTACATATTATGGACCAAAACACTCACGAGCAATTTCTCTATTGTGTAATACATTTCCGAATTTACATTACTATTTTTTTTTACTTATAAAGCAAAGTGTATTAAATATGGAGCATACAATTAGTAACAATTGATCCTGCTTGAGATTAAAAATTTTGCAAAGTGAAGTTTAAATGTCTCATAATTATGAGTTTTAAATATGAAGTAATGTATAAGCAACAATTAACCAAGACCTCCAGCTATGCTGAAGATGAGTCGATCAACACACGCACAACAACACATGTAAGCATTGGTAACACAGGAGACATTTCCCTCCTCTAGGTCACCATGTGTAACTACATGTCACCCCCTCGTAGCTGCTCCAATACTGCTGCATGAACCACTTTCCAATGTGATATAACTGTATTCAGCACACACTTAAGCACAAGTATGTATTACAGTGCATGACAGAAGTACACTTGCGTAGGGTTCAGTTAGTACACTCATTGAAAACAAGAAGCAGATCGTGTCTGCTTATACCAAGTACAAATTTGATGCAGCTAACCTTAAATTTGCCATCTCAACTGGAAACAATCAGCTTATGAAACTTACCTAAAATATATTGCAAGTAAGTAGTGCAATTGCTCTTTTTTCATCACATAAAAAATAAAAACAAATCCAGACTTTTGGTAACACAAAGAAACAATCTGGAACTAAAAGAGGATATAGAAAAATCTACTGCTTACATGTCCTGGATATCACTACCGAAAACATTATGCGTATGAATTATTGAGTACCTGGTGATAATTGATTTTGAGAAAACCTTTGGCTCTGGTTCAAAAAAGTATGCATTAAGAGCCACTGAGAATCAATGATTAATCAAATGTGACAGAAAAGGGCATTGTGTTGCAGAAGAAAAAGAGTGCTATTGTTTTATACATTTATGTTCAAAACATTCAAAAAAACTTATGTATTTAATTGCAATAACTATTTCCAGTTGGATTAGGCCATTCTCTCATATTACGTATAGACAGATAACAAAAAGCACCTACATATTTTTCGAACAGTGTACTTACCGAAACGACGAAGTTTTCAACACTTTGCAATTAGCACATCACATGTGGACTGAACAGGGTGCAAATAAATTATACCTAAACACCGATAAACACATAAATATTATTCGACAATATCACTCCTTCAGTCACCTACAACATCTATCACCTAGTTGCCAAACACCACGTGTTGTTTTGTTTACAACTTTGCCATGGCAAAGATCTTCACTCGACAAGAACACTCTTACATGTGGACGGCCGCCTTAACCTTGGCAGGCCCTTTCCCCAGATTTGACACCTGTAGACTTTTTTCTGCGGGGACAGGCTACAACCCTGTTTCACTCCCTTCCCAACCACTGCTTCCCTTTCATGCCACTCGACTCTTATAACTGCCATCTGGTTTCTGTACAAATTGTAAATAGCCTTTCGCTCCCTGTATTTTGCCCCTGCCACCTTCAGAATTTGAAAGAGAGTATTCCAGTCAACATTGTCAAAAGCTTTCTCTAAGTCTACAAATGCTAGAAACGTAGGTTTGTCTTTCCTTAATCTTCCCTCTAAGCTAACTCGTAGTGTCAGTATTGCCTCACGTGTTCCAACATTTTGTACGGAATCCAAACTGATCTTCCCCGAGGTCAGCTTCTACCACTTTTTCTATTCGTCCGTAAAGAATTCGCGTTTTTATACCTCCATGACGGCCGCCTTACATTGGACGTTAATTCATAATAGAGGCCAATTCACACTGAACGTCACGTTGCGTCACGACATGTCCTTTCGATTCATTCCGCAATGCATTTCAGATAGCGGCATTCCTAAGGTACGTCGATGACACATAACTGATATGCCTTCATGGTGAAAATGCACTGCAACAGGTTATCGATCACATCAACGGTCTTCATTCGAACATTAAATTTACTATTGAGTTGGAGAGTTACCGTTCTTGGATGTTTTAATTGCTCATGCAGTGTACAGGAAACCGACGCACAATGATCGATAGTTGAACGCCGATAGTTTTCCTCACCCAGTACACAAGAAAGCTCTGAATACGGTAGTACACAGACCAAAAGTTATTTCTGGGGACGACCACCTAGAATCTGAATTGCAGCACTTGAAACATGCGTTCAGAGAGAGTGGTTAAAGCAAGAGAGACATTCCAAACGCTTCCAAGTGCCGAAAAAAGACGTCTTATGAAGAGGTAGGAGAGACCAAACTGGCTGATTTCCTGCCATGCTGTGGTACAACGAGCAGCAACTTAGGATGTATGCTGCAGAGTTATGGACTGAGGCCAGTGCTCCGGCCCAACCCCAAGATACGAGATAGGCTGTGACGTGTCAAAGACGACACAGCTATTCCTGTGCCCAGGGTGTATGGTGTCCCTTGCGAATACAGCAGCATCCATTTGGGTGGCAATTCATACAGTTGAAGTGCGTCGTACCAAGCACAAGCAATATATTCAATAAATGGAGCTTGTCAAGTTGGCCACAGCTTAACACTACCTAAGAAACAGACAAAAATATGTAACATATAATATCTAAAAATAATTTTTATTTTTAAATTTATTTTATATATTCTTTCACTCCATTGTATTTCAACTTCAACAGTCCACCTTCGAAAAACTAAAAGTCACAATTAGTTATTAAATTCAAATGTCTGTCTGGTAAAAGAACCTTAAACTCATTATGAAGCTACACATAAACTTTTTGTTCACTTCTAGTAATAAAATATTCACATCCAGTAATGTTATACAAGACATTTACTTCTAGCTTACACCTTTCTTTAAAAAATGAGAATTGCTTGCATTATTGCACTTCTTCTTCTTAATAATAAAATATAAATTTGTTTTTTTTAAATTTATGGTTAATTTTTCCTATATATTTGAACATCTCAGAAAACAACAACGAAAAACTTGTATCGGTGTGAAAAGTAGAAAAGTCAGCAGACATGTTTTGTAATAAACCTGAATTTTATTATTCGCTTTTTATAGATGAAGAATAGGTCTCAGGTTTTGAATTCGAGAAGTAGAATATGATAGTGGCAGCGCACAATGTGCATACATACACACATCTATTTTATTTTCCAAAAATAATTTTTATCATCATGAGGACTCAATGCTTTTTTGTTTACCTCGACTGAATAAATTTCATTTCTCATGCTTCATATTATATTTGTAATTGTAGATTGTCTGACATTATTAAACAAATAATCTTTTTAATCTTCTAGGTTTATGTCTTTTTACAGCACATATCTTGACTCCTTTTGATTTTTCTCCTCCTTGTCACTAATTTTAAAAGCATACATTTTTGCTCTCAAACCGCAAAATTCTTCCAGTATTTTTCCATAACATAAACCTTTCATTTTTCCTAAAACTTCCTTGTTAATGTGTGAGCTATTTTATATAATTTCTCTTCAGTAGTCACATGTATCAAATTTATCAATCATTGATTTCATGTCTTCATGGAAAACTTCGCCAGCCGCGGTGGTCTCGCTGTTCTAGGAGTGCAGTCCGGAACCGTGCGACTGCTACGATCGCAGGTTCGAATCCTGCCTCTGGCATGGATGTGTGTGATGTCCTTAGGTTAGTTAGGTTTAATTAGTTCTAAGTTATAGGGGACTAATGACCACAGCAGTTGAGTCATATAGTGCTCAGAGCCATTTCAAGCATAGAAAGCTTCATTCTGCATGTCGTAGATATTACTGTCTGTATCTCCATACCATATCTCAATATTTTCATCATATTTTGGTTTCTACATCTATAGTGAAAATCATAGATGAGTTCTTCACATAAATCAAGTACACTTAAACCAGTGTAAATCCACATGAACTGCAGCGAGATTTTCACTACAAAATTTATTTCCTTGAAGATAGGTTTTTGCCACAAGTCACACACATTTATCTCCACCCGAAAGTAATTTTATATCGACTCTATGTCTAATATTTTCCATCATTTTTCCAAATACTGATCTGTTCATCAATTTGTAGAAACCTTTTTCAGAATCATTCTTTGCTCTCATTCTCATTTCTCATTCAAATCCACATTTTTTTAACCAGACACATTGTTTGATTTTTAAAACTCTGTATTTTTGTTACCTTCATTCCTAGAGAAGATGCTGTTTAAGATTTCTATAATTAACTACATATTTTTCATCATCCAGAATAGTCAAATTTAACGAACTAAAAACATATCTTTACGCAAATCACACCATTTCGTGGGGTATTCTAGTTCTACTTCAATAATGAGTCCAACTCCAGAAATGTCTGGCATCTCACTTTTTTTTAGAGTCAAATGCATCTGGAATATTCCAATCAATACCACTGTATGGTATCGACTCATAGAATAAACATGCAGATGGTTTGCATCTAAATATGCTAAATAATTCTATATCTAAATACATTAAATAATTTGATATCTTTTATTTGTCATAATCTTTCATATATTTATATTATGCCTTCACATATCTTTTCCAATGGTGTTGCATGCCACCTCTTATTCCTTTTTCTACCATTCCAATCGTGGCACAATCATGTAATCATTCACGTGGTTGTAGAGTCATTTTTAGCATTCCATCTCAAGATAAACCAGGCACACTCAAGTACCAAGATGGATCCAAATCATATACTTTTATGCAAGTTTTTCTAAAATTTTCAAGAACAACAGTCTATAACAAAGCTCAAGTTTTAAAATGCAGGTCATGGTATTCACCACGATGTTTGACCTTACATTTCTCCCACACTAATTTTGCATGGTTATAGTCTTCATCACTTTTTTACAGTCATTCAGTTTATTACAGAATTCTTCTCTCAATGGAACCTCTGTTTCTTCAAATTTCTTCCAACTTTCCATATAATCATACGGATAGACACCTTTCTTGATTACTAGATTGAACAGAATTTCCGGAAAAAACCTTCTTAATGTTGGTCATTTGATTCTTTTTCACGTTAGGCCAAAATCTATCGAGGTTACAAGACATGAAACTAAATGTGTCAGTAACTTCACCTTAAAATTTTCTGTATTCTCGCCAAAACTAATATATCTTTCTTCACTGTTGTATATCAAGTCTTTTTTATCATAACAGTTCTTTTATGAACTAATCAGAATCATGTCCTGAGAGATTAGGTAAAAAAATTGGCACAAAATTAAGATGCTTCAAATGTAAGTGCATTTATATATTTTCCTGTTAAGTGATAATGGTGACGCACTTTTTTATTATTTTTGTATAATGATTTCTACACAATGAACATATTATAGAACTTGTATATCTTGATTCTTCTTCAGGCTTTAATGGTATCATTTCTTCAATTTCAGACAAAATTCTTCCAATTTCTTCAGCATCCTTTTTCATACATTGAATTTTTTGACACTTTTGCCCTCGATATACTACTGCATCTTTATAGTTCCCATTGGTGTACCCAGTATAGTGAAAAAACCACTTGGTTCATGTTTCTGATTTTCCATAGTATCAGATTTGTCATTCAGTTTTTATCCTCTTAGATTAATCGTTTGGTTGCAAAGTTTATGCCTATTAATATTTCGTTATATAAATTGTTATGAAAATCATGCTCTCTTAATACAGGATATTTCTGAATTAATCTAAATATTTCTATCAGTTTTGGTTATTATTGTCAGACATTTTTAATTGCAATACTTTCTGTCTATGTTATTAATTTTTATAACTAACGTAGACACCTCTCCAGTAAATCTTCTTTTAGTGCTTTGTTAACTAACCAGTTTAACACGTGTCTTCGCAATTTTTCCTTGCTGCTGAAGTGTAGTAAATACACATCAAAACTAAATTTTTACTTCTACATGTTTTGTAATTTGTCTTGAAACAAGTATAGATAACCTTTTATATAACAATAGTGTAAAATTTCATTATTTTTGAAATAAAACAAATTTAAGTTTATCTCTCTCAAATTTTGTAACTTTTAGTGGATATGCTTTCTTTTCACCAAAGTTTTCAAGTTTCTGATCAATATCAAGACCATCTTTTATATATTTTGTGACTCTAACCAAATTTTTATCCACAGGAAACATGGTAGATTTTATATCCCTAAGGAAACATTTTTGATCTTTCTTTTTTACATTAACAAAAGCTTTTTATATTTGTTTATTTCTCGCAAGTCTATATAAGATGAGCCTCAGAATAGAAAATATCTATTCTGTAGAATAATTAATTTTATGAATAATGATTACAGTGAAAATTTGCTGGCTCTACACAGCAGGTCCAAAAATAGTGAATTCGCTCACATACATGTGTCTGAGCGACTTTATGCGTAGTGACACACACAGTCCAGACAGTGAGGCTTACATTTTTCTTAGATATAAAAATCGGTAACATATACTAAGGGTTATTAGATGATAGTTCTTCGAACCTAGAAGTTTTTTACCTTCTCTTCTTCTATGAAGACAATGTTACAACATCAAGCTTGCTCTACTTAAATTTCTTGCTTCTCCAAAGAATTACAGATACCAGTAATGCAGACTGACAGATCAAGTGAAATAAGAAACTAGTAAACGAAGCTGACTTCAAACTATAAGAATTAATATATTTCACATTATTAGTGAACTAAACAGTAATCCTTGTCCTCTCTCTAAAATGGTCGTGAAAGGGCAGATAGTGCCACATGAGTGAAACAATCAATAGATGTTTTTTAAACCATGAGAAAATTAAAGTTTTTCAGCTTTTCTCCCTAGCTCAACAGGTTTGAGTACTGTGGGAATAAAACATATTACTCTTTGCAGTAAACTATTTCAGCAAGTTAATGGATAAAAATAGGAAAATAACACATATACATGTATAGGTAAACAGCGTAAGATACAGTAAAATATAAATTTTTTTTGGCAAATCATTAATCCTATTCAAAGAAGAATATATATTTTGTTTACCTTTCATCATTCTTTTAATGAAGTGTCTCTCTCTCTCTCTCTCTCTCTCTCTCTCTCTCTCTCTCTCTCTCTCTCTCTCTCTCTCTCTCTGGTGATTCTAAAGTTTTAAGTCTGAAATGTAAATTCCATTATATTTCCATGTATCTTCATTCTGTACTCAAAAAATTAAATTCTGCTGTCAATCAACATGAAATTTTTAAATAATATTTCACTATTTTCGTTAATTTTTTAATTCAATGCAGTCAAGAAGAAATTAGGCTAATTAAATTAATAAAATTATGGTAATTTGTAGTTATTGTTTGTCAACAATGTTTTATCAACTAGATAATCTCTAATTGTTGCTCAGTATATTGATGTTTCAAACACTTAGGTAGAAAAAGGAAATATTTCTATCAATGGTTGAGTTTCATTATTTTCAAAAATCTCACCACCATTTTCAATTTTAGAATAAGGTAGTTGTTAATAAACCTAATTTGATCAGCTTTATTTGATTTACTAAATCCACTTAAATTGTTTCTTCTACAATATTCATGATGTTAAACAATTGTGAATTGCTCCATTTTAGTGTCTTATTTAATAGAAATAAAAATTTAATATGCCAAAATAAAACCTCACTGTCAGCCTTCAGTTTTGGCCAAAATTTTTTTATTTTTCATATTTTCTGGAAAAGTTATCTAAATCTTTAATTTCTTGAGAACTGATACTTTTTTTGTTTTGGTGTTATATTCAGTTTTATGTTCATCTTCAAACTCTCAACACTCAGAATTCGTTTCAAGTGATTGAGATAACTATATATAGAGAGATGATTTTTCCACATAAACAAGGTATTCATTTACTGCTATATATATTTGTGTGATATTCATTTTTCATTTGCTTGCGTATTGTTGCAATAACATCTTTTGTGTATTTCTGTTAAGTAAAATTATCAACTGATTTCTCAGTTATGTATGTCAGTAAAATATTCTACTTTTTGCAATGTATTTTTTAATATATTTACTATCTCCAGAACTAATACTGATGATTTATTTCAGTCAATAGCAGACAAAGATAAATCAGCAGTACCAGCTCTAACTACTTTTGTGAATTTTGTAGATATTCGCAAAATGTACTATCTTTGAAAAAATACAAATCCCAATTAATTTATCTTAATACAGAATCTATTCCAGCAGGTAATCCCGAAAATTCTCGGCCAATAATTTTATATTTAAAATTACACTTATCCAATTCTACATATAAAAAATCGGTAAATATTAAAAAAAATATGGTCTACATGAATATGTGTTGACTATATCATTTAATGCAGTATGCTAAAGTAATCCTCTTATTAAATAGCGGCATTGAATACCATAGAATCCATTCCAATCAGCCTTCTTAGTGGCCGAGTGGTTCTAGGCGCTACACTCTGGAATCGCGCGACCACTACGGTCACAGGTTCGAATCCTGCCTAGGTCATGGATGTGTGTGATGTCCTTAGGTTAGTTAGGTTTAAGTAGTTCTAAGTTCTAGGGGACTGATGACCTGAGAAGTTAAGTCCCATAGTCCTCAGAGGCATTTGAGCCATTTTTTTCAATTCCAATGTTTGTAAATATCCAGATAAATCAACTTGCTAACAAATAGTAAAATTTATCCATTTTTCTTTGATACACTCCATCTATTTTTTGTATATCTTGTAGTAAAAATGTCAACCATTTAATTATTAATTGTGATATATCATTACCTGTTGACAATTTACTCCTGAGAAAAATACATAAAATTCCATTCGTAAATCATAAGTGGTCGAACTTCTTAATTTGACATAATGAAACAACTGGTTCATAAGGCACAATTGGTATGCTTTTTGATATAGATGACTGTGTTACTCTTACCAATATTTTTTTATCATACAAGCTTTGAATAGCATTGATGGAGGTAATTCTCAACCTGAATAATTATAGAAGAGATACATTACCATTCCATATACATGTGAATGCTGCACTCCTAATATATGACTAGTTTCGTTAACTAAAACTTCAAATACATTTGTCTCGTTTTTTAGTACAATCATATCAACTTCAAATACCACATCTTATCTTTATCCATACGTGTATCTACTCGATCATTATTCATATTTGAAAAAAAGTATGACCTAAAACATTATTTTGTCTATCTGAAACTTCTGAAAATAACCGATCAGATGTATGTAGTCATCTTTTGCTTTTAATTAAAAATCATGATTATTGCTGTCACAAACAATTGGAGTAACAATATATTCTTGCCATAAACAAAAATTTTTCTCTAGTACTTCTAATAATTATTATTTGCTCCTTTACTATTCCATATAATATATTTTTATTCCATTTATGCATATGAGGTCTGTACACTATTGGCCATTAAAATTGCTACACCAAGAAAAAATGCAGATGGTAAGTGGGTATTCATTGGACAAATATATTATACTAGAATTGACATGTGATTACATTTTCAGGCAATTTGGGTGCATATATCCTGATAAATCAGTAGCCAGAACAACCATATATGGCCACAATAACGGCCTTGTATGCCTGGGCATTGGGTCAAATAGAGCTGTCCGTGCAGCTTCAACACGATACTAGAATTCATCAAGAGTAGTGACTGGCGTATTGTGACGAGCCACTTGCTAGGCCACCATTGACAAGACGTTTTCAATTGGTGAGAGATCTGGAGAATGTGCTGGCCAGGGCAGCAGTCTTACATTTTCTCTATCCAGAAAGGCCCGTACAGGACTAGCAACATGCGGTCGTTCATTATCCTGCTGAAATGTAGGGTTTCGCATGGATCAAATAAAGGATAGAGCCACAGGTCGTAACACGTCTGAAATGTAACGTCCACTGTTCAAAGTGCCGTCAATGCGATCAAGAGGTGACCGAAACGTGTAACCAGTGGCACATCATACCATCATGACGGGTGATATGCCAGTATGGCGATGACGAATACACACTTCCAATGGGTGTTCATTGTGATGTAGACAAACACGGATGTGACCATCATGATTCTGTAAACAGAACCTGGATTAATCCGAAAAAGTGACGTTTTGCCATTCGTGCACCCAGGTTCATCATTGAGTACACCATCACAGGCGCTCCTGTCTGTGATGCAGTGTCAAGAGTTAATCGCAGCCATGGTCTCCGAGCTGATAGTCCATGCTGCTGCAAACGTCGTCGAACTGTTCGTGCAGATGGTTGTTGTCCCCATCTCTTGACTCAGGCATCGAGACGTGGCTGCACGATCCATTACAGTCATGCGGATAAGATGCTTGTCTTCTCGACTGCTAATGATACGAGGCCGTTGGGATCCAGCACGGCGTTCTGTATTACTCTCCTGAACCCACCGATTCCATATCCTACTAATATTCATTGGATCACGACCAACGCGAGCAGCAATGTCGCGATGCGATAAACCGCAATCGCGATAGGTTACAAGCCGACTTTTATGAAAGTTGGAAACGTGATGGTATGCATTTCTCCTCCATACATGAGGCAGCGCAACAATGTTTCACCAGCCAACGCCGGTCAACTACTGTTTGTGTATGAGAAATCGGTTCGAAACTTCCCTCATGTAAGCAGATTGTAGGTGTCGCCACTGGAGCCAACCTTGTGTGAATGCTCTGAAAAGCTAATCATTTGCATATCACAATATCTTATTCCGGTTGGTTAAATTTCGCGTCTGTAGTACTGTATCTTTCTGGTGTAGCAGTTTTAATAGCCAGTAGTGTATATCTTTTATGCCGCATCTAGGTCTATTCATAAAATGCAATGTCTCTTCATATAGCTCAACATTTATCTCAAGGTTATGTCTTAATTGAAATAACATTAATGCTTTTCTGAATACAGTGTCATTCAATTGAGTTGTTTTAGTTGTAGTGGAACATTTAAATAACGAAAACTATTCAAATATTTAATTGCTTTACTCCTATTGTCTGCTACTATATTCATAGGGAACAATAGTAGGATTACCTTGATTTATAAACTATTAAAATATTATCAGATGTGATGAATCTAAATAATATTTCTAACGAAAATGTACTATTAAATAGAGGAATTTCTAGACATCAGCAACAAGATAAATGCATACAATAGTAAGAAAGTATTCATGATTACTGATAAAAAGAATAATGCTTGGTTTTATGTAAATTTAGTTATTGATATTAGGGGACATGAACGTCCTAGGACAGCAATTAATGGACTGTTAAACATGTCTATTATAAAAGTTAAATAAATTTCAATAGCACTGAACGTAGTACTTATTCTTTAGTTGTTGTTCCAAGATGCATTTTGCAGAAAATTTTCGAGCTTGGATTTATGAGAAAGATTTATCATGTATTCGAAAACACAGTGAATATAATATTAAAAATGAAGTAAAAGAAACGTATCAATGCCAAAACAAAATTCGTGAAGGTTACATACAATTTTATATGGAATAGATCATAATGCTACAGCAGTAATGAGTGAAAGAAAAAGAGAAATACATAGATTGTTGCCCCATGTTCAGCCTGAAACACGTGATCAGAATTTAAGACCAACTTTTATTCTTTTAAAATTATTGGACGATAATTGTGAGTGGGATTATTCTGTTCCAAAACCAATTCAACAATAGCAGTGGTTATCATCCAAATTGTGAAGAAATGTTAAAACTCAATTTTGCTCCTAATTCAGTAAACCAATACGAGAGGGAGAAAAAAATTTATATTATTTTCTATGGTAATTATTTTAATATTTTCAACAATTACTTACAAAAAGAATTGGTTAATGACGTAATTATGCATCAACTGATAGTTAGTATAGCATCAATTTTCTGGTCTTAAAGGGTTCTTTTAATAACTTTTCGACAGATTTGACAAGAAGAATGCTCTGTTAAACATGTACCAACAGATTCTTTATGAAATACACAATTACATTTCACCTTCACAAATGAGTGATTTTGAATAGTTTAACGAATTAAACATTTGATGTCCCAAGGTTGATTCACTGTTTGATGAAGCGTTATTATTTTTTGTGCGAAAGATGCAGATAAATTTTCATGTTTTAAAATGCTATCCCAATCAGCTTTATATTTGAGGTCTATTACAAAATGTTGAAACACTCTTTATCATGTGATATATCATCCCAAATAAATTTGTACTGCAGCTCTCTCATAACATATTCAAATAAACTTTCCAGCATAAATATAGTATTTAATTTATTTCAACTTGAAATTCTCTCATGAAATATTCTGGTAATTGTTTTTCACTTGAGATATAAACCCAGTCCAACTTGTCTCTAAATTCTTTCACAAAATTTTCAGATAATATGTGATCATCAGATACAAATCTTCAATCTACTAAATCCTGAAATTCTCTTCTATAACCTTTAGATAGTTTTGATTCCTTTATATAAAGATATATACTACTTTCTTAGAGAATTTCAAAATAGAATAAATTGGAATGTAATATTAGTACTAAATATTATATACAAATCTCATATATTCAAATTCTCTTATTATATGTTTACTTAAGTTTCGTTGTGATATTGTATTCTGTGTTGTTCTGATTTGAAATTTCCTAATAAATTAATTTTTAAACGTTTATATAAAGGAATCAATACTATATCAATATCACAATGAAATTAAAGTACAACTATCAAGAGAATTTAAAGATAATTAGAATATATATATATAGTTGATATAAATGAATCAAAACTATCAAAAAAGGTTATATATACACACACACACACACACACACACACACACACACACATATATATATATATATATATATATATATGTATAGTATCTAAAATTGCTCATTTACCTACTTAATTTTTTTGAATGACTATACCTCATATGTAGAAGTGCAAAACAATAACCCATTTGTTTTAGAATGGGATTGCATTCTAAACCAAATGAATACATAACAACCAAATAACCTTGTTCAAAAGAAAAAGAGTAGTGCTAATTGTTAACAGTGTGATGAAATTAAACATAAAACATGTCGAACGAGTAAGAAAAAATTATCTAATAATAGAACCTATTAAATTATTTCATAAAACACACAGCAGAATAATAAGACAGTCAATCTCGAAACATTATCAAACAGAAAACAATGTAATTTTAACAAAAACTAAAAATACAAGATGACTAAACACAAGAACTTGCTATAAACTAGACAAAGAGAAAGTTCAGAGTAAAAAACTAAGACAGGTAAAATACAAAATATCTAAAATAAAAATGAATTATGTGATATAAATCATTACCACAGATAAACTACAAAAAGACTTTTTGCTTACAGTTGGTAGAATAGCAATCAAATAAATCAAATCTAGATTACCTATGCACAATTCAAGCGAGCATCCAGATGATAGATTTTATTATGTGCACACCAAAGTGTATATCAACTACAAGGTGATTGAAGAAAAGTTAATACATGCTTCTGAGTGCTTCAGAATTAAAGAACATGAAGAACTATACAATATGACCTTTGGTGACATAAAATATTATATAGATAGCTTTGATCAGGAAGAAAATGATTCATTACTCCATAAACATTGTATAAATTACATAAAACTAAAAATAAATCATGTGTCAATATTCTCAAATCAGCAGAATATATTCAGCCCATTATCATCACTCAAGAGGTACTACTAAAGCAAATAACGAGATAACTTATACAGTTATCTTAGATGAACTAATCAGTGAGGAACTATCCCAAATCGCCAAAGAATATCTAGAAAAGCTTAATGTGGTAAGAAAACTTAAGAAAGATTTCTTCAATCTAGAGGATGAACAATTACTGGAAATAATAAGAAGAGGATATGGTGAAAGCTACTAAACTTTTTACAAGCACATAACTCAAATATAATAGTTAAGTAGGGTAGGGTAGCTGTCTTTTGAAGTATTCATATGCAAAACAAATTTCAATTGATTATATATATATATATATATATATATATATATATATATATATATATATATATATATATATACATATATATAAACAACTTGCTATTCAGCTAGAAGAAGAGAAATGACAGAATTAAAAACTAAGACCAGTAAAATATAAAATATCTAAAAGGAAAATGAATGCTATCACATACATCACCACAGATAAACTACAAAAACATAATTTCTTTAAAATTGGTGGAACAACAAGGAAGTAAATGAAATCTAGATTACCTATGCACTAGTGTATATACACTTTATTAAAGTGTAAACTGGCAATGGAAAGAAAAGCAATTCTGAATAAGAGAAATTTGTGTTATGGTGTCTTTTATGAAACTATTTGTCTGGAGTGTAGCTATATTTGGAAGTGAAACATTAACAATAAATAATTTATACAAAAAGGGAATTGAAGCTTTCGAAATGTGGTGGTACAGAAAATTGTTAAAGATTAGATGAGTAGATCACATTAGTGATGTGGAGGTACTGAATACATGTGGGGAGAGAAGAGATTTGCGGCATAACTTGACCAAAAGAAGGGATCGGTTGATATGACACATTCTGAAATATCAAGAGATCACCAATTTTGTATTGGAAGGAAGTGGAGAGAGGGGAGGGGTAAATTTCAGAGAGGGAGACCATGAGATGAACAAAATAACAGATTCAGAAGGATGTAGTTTCAGTAGCTATTTAGAGATACACGTACTCATACAGGACAGAAAAGCATAGAGAGCTGCATCTATCCAGCCTTCCACTGAAGACCACAGCAACAATACAGTAAAAGTTTATAAACATGAAGAAATTGATAGATCTGGCGTATTACTGGGTCTAACTTATAATGAATCTGGAATGTACTAGAGAAAAAACATAAAAATAGTTACAACATATCTAATGCACTTTTCGTCAGTGAAGCAGCTATTTATAAACTTGTAACCAGACCTAAAATGTCTAAAATGCCAGCAGCAAAAAACATATCCTTACACAAATCTTTATAACTGAACCAGCAATATATTCTTCAAAGCTATATGTAAAAATATTAACAATAAATCTACTTAGGGTGCCATCTTGGAAATTTAAAGTTAATGATGTTTTGAAATATCGGAATTTACAAATACTAGAGAATCAGTCATGGATCATATTAAGAAAAAATATAGAAAATTTTATAACAATATAGGCAGTGACCATTCGTTACTTCCTTCAAACTTCAGCAACACAATACATTTATCAATGAACCAGGTCTATTTTCTTTAAGAAATTACTTTTCATTAAATAGTGTACATATCGAGCAACAACTTTTCCAAGATTTAATAAATCTTTTATAAAATATTTTTTTCCTTATTTAATCAACTCATATGTCAGTTATCAAATCCTAACCATTTAATATATATTTTTTCTCCTTTCTTTCTGAAAACTCTTTCTACAAGGCATTTCCCTCGATAATTAGTTTTCTGTAGCCCTTATTCATAAAAACCTCCATTCACAAATTCTCTATTCCGGGGCTTCCCAACGTTTTTAGCCGGTGGACCCCTTCTTCAGTGGAAAATCCATGGTGGACCCCTAGTCAGTCAAGAGCACAGTAACTCTAAATTTCATTTATTATTGTTTCATTTTGTCTTTATTATTTGATTCTAAAACTAAATGTGCATAATTAATCTGAAAAAGGTACAGTTTTAACAGACTGATTTAGAGATATAAAAATTTTACCTATCATTTTCATTTTTAATGATGGATTATTTAGTTGAGTCAGATACAAAATTTGCAGTTCATCGGGATTATGTCTTTATATCTCTATTTTATAATTAGTGAGTGACAGGTTATAATTTAGATTGGCTCCAAAAATAAAAATTTTCAAGTGTCTTTAAGACGTACACCTTAAAGACATGTGTTACCCCTGTTTACCTGCTTTGTATTGCCTTAGCAGAGATGACTTAATAATAGTCTAACAACTATTAAGATAGTGCTTGATAATGGCATAAAAGCCAAAATCTGGATAGTACAAAACATAAGATACCTCTTTAAGCAAATTTAAAAATTAAATTTCTCTTTACATTTGTCACGTATTCTATTTTGAAGACTGTAAATTAGTTTATGTATGGAGTTCTAGTATTTGAGAAATAACCTGCAAAACCTTTTTATATCTCCTTTTTTGTAAAGTAATTGTTTAGGTTATCTTTATGAATCTGATTAATTTTTTCATTGAGGTGTGCTGTAGTGAAATAATTACTGAAGTGTGTTACAATACATCAATACCTGGTGTCCATTCTTTTGGAGTTCTCCAAAAGAACAGACAGCATACAGAATATTTTCTTTCTATCTTTTGCTACTTACTGCCTTTATCCCGCATTGGGCAGGGTTAAGTACTGATTTGGTATGGTTAATTTTAAGGGGTGGCTGAATGCCCTTCCTGCTGCCAGACAGCAATCAGAATCCACTTGTTATATCTTATATGTAAACTGAATGTGGAGATAGGGAAAGCAAAGAAAAGGGAAAGAAAAGAAAAGCGAAAGGATTACTACTGTCAGCTGCTTCGGGACAGTACATAGAGCTATGTTTCATATATCTCCAAAAGAATAGACACCGCCTACTCATATAGTGAATATGCCTAGGCAATGGATCCACCTTCTTCAGTACAGACGCATAAATACGTCCGATCTTTTGTGGGAATCGCAGAGAGCGAACAGACTGGAAATAGACAGAGACTGCAGATAGGTGGCGCTTGATGGGAATGCAGATGCGTCGGTGAGGCATGCTGAGATAGTCAGTGCAGTTCCAAAAGCGCGGATGGCCTAGTGGTTAACACATATGAATAGTAAACATGGGATCTTGGGTTTCAATTACAGTCTGGCACACATTTTCACTCATTGCTGCTAATCTACATAATGTCCCTATGTGACAGGTGTAATCCCCTTTCTTCTTTCTTTCTTTTCCTTTCCCCCTCCCTTCTTCAATTTACATATAATGTGTTATAATACTTTCGTATTCAGATTTTTCTCATAATTGCTTAGTAATTGCATCATAACCGTTTAAAGGATTATTTCATATCTACTGATCTTCTGCCTTTAAATTAATATATCGTTTACTTACTTTAAAAATGTTATGTAATTCTTCTTGATATTGTTTAATTATATTTGTTTGAACATATTCAATTTTAATGTTGATTTTGTTCTGTTTCTCTAGATTTTATTTTTAAAGTACTTCATTCATTTCTCTTATTGCCAAAAATGTCTATTTATTTGGTTTAAAATACTATTGAATTTATAATAATCTGATAACAGCTTTAATACAAGTACACTCACATTACGAAAAATTACTGTTTCAAAATTTTTACCCTCTCAAAACTGTAGTATAGTTCATTTTTCGCATAATAGTTAACTAGTTGCTTTGCTATGTTGCCACCAAATGAATCAAAAGCAGTTTTGCATTACTGGTTTTGTAGTAACAAATCCAATGTCTGCCAGCATGATCAGATGTATCTCAGTTTCCTATTCCATTATAGATATATTTTCGTTTGTCTGGTGATAAATCAGTCATGAAGACGTCACAGAGGTGCTTAGTGAGCTTTTCTGTATCGAAATTACTTAATCCTTTAGGACACACATTAATTACATTTCGTAATTTCGTTTTTTCCTTGCTTGAGTATGTGTTTGTTTTTCCAAGAAGGACTTGCACTGGATGAGAAGCATTATTGGAGGGAAGAATATGTTCCACAGAGATTTGGGTGGGAGTGGATATAGAGATAGGGTGGGGAAACTATGGAGATGATAGGTAGGAGGTGAAGCAGATAGTGGAAATACAGGCAGTGGGAAGGACACAGGGTGACGAGGAGTAACGGTTTGTGGGGAGGAGAGGGGTACAAGAAGAAAGGGTTGTATGTGGGTGTAGAGGAAAAAGGAAAGAGAAGCCCTGACGTGGAGTGCGATAGGTGAAGAAGGGTTAAACTTTTTAGGAGGGATAAATATCAGGGCGGATCTCGTTGTCTGGGAGAGGAGGTTGGTCGAAGTTCCTTAGATTGGATATAGAATGTGTATAGGTGTAGAGACATAGGGATGTGTTTGTGAAGGTGCAGCAGCATACCAGAGCTGGCGATCTGAGGCGAGACAATGGGGTTATAGGAATATAGTTTAGGTTTGGGGGTTGTGACAGGGTTGGAGGAACGTTTCATTAAGTGGAAACGTATGGATGTTGTGTTAGGACATGGTATCCATTAAAAGATGTTTATTGGTAGGCAAGGAGTGGATATTGTGGTACAAGATTTTGTACTGGTGTTGTGCTGTTGAAGCAAATTAACTGTGGTGTGTGCAGGCGAGGACTAGATTGGACTTTAAACTAGGAAGTCAGGGCAGGTGAAGACAGAGTGGATCAGTTTGTGGGAGTGAGTGGTTTGGGTGTTGAAATGAAAGACAGAGTGAGCAGCAAGTTAGATTTGTTGAATTGTGTGTGGATTTTGGAATGGATGGATGTTTTAGAATTTGATGATATAACCAGCTGTGGGGGTGGGCAGAGGGAACTGCTTGGATCAATGGGGTTATCAATGGGATGGACTGGGACAGCGGGTTCTGGTTTGTTTGGTTGATGCTTGGCTTTGAATTTTGCAGAACAGATGGTGTGTGAGTAATTGCAGGTATTGCATGTAGGAGGGGAAGCCAGGTTAGGGCACTGTTTAAGGAAGTGGGAGTGTTCGTAATGTGGACAAGTAGGTGGGTCTTTATAAGCTGCTGTTAGGTGATCGTAGTAATGAAGACATTTTTGACAATGGTGGAGGAGGATTCAGGCTGGTGTTCAGTTCAGATTCCACTTCCATATCCATGAATTCAAGGTCAACCTTGGTGTTCACTGCACTAAGGATGACAGGAGGGCGTGATGTGAGACGTGGCACAATGTATTGAGGTAAGATGTGTTAATAAAGGTTTGAGACCAAAGGTAATGGGAGGAATTTTGGAGGAGATTGCTAGGGACATTGGGGTTGACAGAGTCTTTTCTAGGGATGGTTTAAAGTATGTGGAGGCTTAGTAGGTGTTTTTAGATTTTGAGGGTGAGGGAATTGGGTTTGAGGAATTTCGAATCTGCGTTGGAGAGGACAAAGTTGAGGAGGGTGGGGGAGGATGTTGGAGGGGTGGGAATTGTATCCATATGCACGGTGTTGTTAGTATCAGTTCTGGGTTTTTTGGTGTGAGAGCAGGACTGATGTCGGTGTTTTTTCTTATTGTTGGTTTTTTAAGAGCTGTTGGGCAGAAGGTTACAAGTAGCATCACGGGTAGTGGGATGTGACGTTGTTGGAGGTTATCTTTGCGTGGTGCAGGTTCTCCAGCACGGTACACATTGATAGCTGCACTGAGGCTTGGTGAGGTGATCCTGGGGATTCACCTGAGGCAACTGTTGCTCAGTGGGCTGTTCTATGTGCAGCAGTGGTGGATGTGGTGGCGTTATGAGTTGTGCCTGAAAGAGAAAATATAAGAGGAACTGTGGACAAAGAAAGTATGTGGGTTGCTGCTGTGGGGGGGTGAGGATAAGCTAGATAAGTGTAGGAAGGCGTAGAAGGTGGGTAAGAGGTCGTGCTCCATGTTGTGATGGTGTGAGCAGGAGAAGGAGAGGTATAGACGATAGTTAATAGGGGATGATTCATGACGGCAGACAGTGATGAGCAGCATTGAATGGTTCGAGTGGCCGCCGAAGTGGAGCAGGGACGATAGTGATGAGCTGTGCAAGAGTTACAAGTGATGATAATGTGTCCGATGTGATGCAGATGGAAGCGGCGAGAAACAGGAGATGAAACGGTGATGACTGACTGACAGAGGCAAAGACTGACAGTAAAGATGCAGACTGGCAATGATAAGTGGTGGGGGGGTGGGGGGGGGGGGAGATCAGGGTGCCACGATAACGACTGGCAGCGATTGCGATGACAGGTAGCGAGCACTGACACTGAAAGTGGTGGCTGGCAGCATAGACTGGTAGCAAAAAAGACGATGTGACACCTGGAAACTTTTCCATATCCTAATTGTAACACTGAGAGCAGCCCAGGCAGTTGTTATTCCCTACAGGAAGAAGGAATCCTTGTATAGTCAAGACAGTTCAAGATGAGCCTTTATTTATATTTACATATCGAGAGATATAGGGTAGCGTCTTTGATTCATAATCAAAACGTCTTCGGTCCCGGGTTCGATCCCCACCACTGCCTAAATTTTGATAAATAATCAGCATTGGCGGCCGAAGACTTCCGGCATAAGACGTCAGCCTCAATCTGCCAACGGCCTTGTCAAAGAGGGTGGACGAGCGGATAGAGGTTCAGGGCACTCTCTTGTCCTAGGGGTGGGAAATTGCCCCTAAAGGCGGAAGAATCAGCAATGATCAACGACATGAGGATGCAGAAGGCAATGGAAACAACTGCAATGGAAACCACTACAGGCCACATGTCCTGTGTATCCACAGGACATGTGGCCTGTAGTTAAAGAAGTGTCATGATGATCTCTCCATTGGCAATTGATTCTGGAATAGTCCCCCATTCGGATCTCCAGGAGAGGACTGCCAATGGGGAGGTTACCATGAGAAAAAGATTGAATAATCAACGAAAGGATAATGTTCTACGAGTCGGGGCGTGGAATGTCAGAAGCTTGAACGTGGTAGGGAAACTAGAAAATCTGAAAAGGAAATGCAAAGGCTCAATCTAGATATAGTAGGGGTCAGTGAAGTGAAGTGGAAGGAAGACAAGGATTTGTGGTCAGATGAGTATCGGGTAATATCAACAGCAGCAGAAAATGGTATAACAAGTGTAGGATTCGTTATGAATAGGAAGGTAGGGCAGAGGGTGTGTTACTGTGAAGAGTTCAGTGACCGGGTTGTTCTAATCAGAATCGACAGCAGACCAACAACGACAACGATGGTTCAGGTATACATGCCGACGTCGCAAGCTGTAGATGAACAGATAGAGAAAGTGTATGAGGATATTGAAAGAGTAATGCAGTTTGTAAAGGGGGACGAAAATCTAATAGTCATGGGCGACTGGAATCCAGTTGTAGGGGATGGAGTAGAAGAAAAGGTTACAGGAGAATACGGGCTTGGGACAAGGAATGAAAGAGGAGAAAGACTAATTGAGTTCTGTAACAAGTTTCAGCTAGTAATAGCGAATACCCTGTTCAAGAATCACAAGAGGAGGAGGTATACTTGGAAAAGGCCGGGAGATATGGAAAGATTTCAAGTAGATTACATCATGGTCAGACAGAGATTCCGAAATCAGATACTGGGTTGTAAGGCGTACCAAGGAGCAGATATAGACTCAGATCACAATATAGTAGTGATGAAGAGTAGGCTGAAGTGCAAGACATTAGCCAGGAAGAATCAATACGCAAAGAAGTGGGATACGGAAGTACTAAGGAATGACGAGATACGTTGAAGTTCTCTAACGCTATAGATACAGCAATAAGGAATAGCACAGTAGGCATTACAGTTGAAGAGGAATGGACATCTCTAAAAAGGATCATCACAGAAGTTGGGAAGGAAAACATAGGTACAAAGAAGGTAGCTGCGAAGAAACCATGGGTAACAGAAGAAATACTTCAGTTGATTGATGAAAGGAGGAAGTACAAACATGTTCCGGGAAAATCAGGAATACAGAAATACAAGTCGCTGAGGAATGAAATAAATAGGAAGTGCAGGGAAGATAAGACGAAATGACTGAAAGAAAAATGTGAAGACATCGAAAAAGATATGATTGTCAGAAGGACAGACTCAGCATACAGGAAAGTAAAAACAACCTTTCGTGACATTAAAAGCAATGGCGGTAACATTAAGAGTGCAATGGGAATTCCACTGTTACATGCAGAGGAGACAGCAGATAGGTGGAAAGAATACATTGAATGCCTCTATGAGGGTGAAGATTTGTCTGATGTGACAGAAGAAGAAACAGGAGTCGGTTTAGAAGAGATAGGGGATCCAGTATTAGAATCGGAATTTAAAAGAGCTTTGGAGGACTTACGGTCAAATAAGGCAGAAGGGATAGATAACATTCCATCAGAATTTCTAAAATCATTAGGGGAAGTGGCAACAAAACGACTATTCACGTTGGTGTGTAGAATATATGAGTCTGGCGACATACCATCTAACTTTCGGAAAAGCATCATCCACACAGTTCCGAAGACGGCAAGAGCTGACAAGTGCAAGAACTATTGCACAATCAGCTTAACAGCTCATGCATCAAAGCTGCTTACAAGAATAATATACAGAAGAATGGAAAAGAAAATTGAGAATGCGCTAGGTGACGATCAGTTTGGCTTTAGGAAAAGTAAAGGCACGAGAGAGGCAATTGTGAGGTTACGGCTAATAATGGAAGCAAGGCTAAAGAAAAATCAAGACACGTTTATAGGATTTGTCGACCTGGAAAAAGCGTTCGACAATATAAAATGGTGCAAGCTGTTCAAGATTCTGAAAAAAGTAGGGGTAAGCTATAGGGAGAGACGGGTCATATACAATATGTACAACAACCAAGAGGGAATAATAAGAGTGGACGATCAAGAACGAAGTGCTCGTATTAAGAAGGGTGTAAGACAAGGCTGTAGCCTTTCGCCCCTACTCTTCAATCTGTACATCGAGGAAGCAATGATGGAAATAAAAGAAAGGTTCAGGGGTGGAATTAAAATACAAGGTGAAAGGATATCAATGACACGATTCACTGATGACATTGCTATCCTGAGTGAAAGTGAAGAAGAATTAAATGATCTGCTGAACGGAATGAGCAGTCTAATGAGTACACAGTATGGTTTGAGAGTAAATTGGAGAAAGACGAAGGTAATGAGAAGTAGTAGAAATGAGAACAGCGAGAAATTTAACATCAGGATTGAGGGTCACGAAGTCAATGAAGTTAAGGAATTCTGCTACCTAGGCAGTAAAATAACCAATGACGGATGGAGCAAGGAGGACATCAAAAGCAGACTCGCTATGGCAAAAAAAGACTTCTGGCCAAGAGAAGTCTACTAATATCAAATACCGGCCTTAATTCGAGGAAGAAATTTCTGAGGATGTACGTCTGGAGTACAGCATTGTATGGTAGTGAAACATGTACTGTGGGAAAACCGTAACAGAAGAGAATCGAAGCATTTGAGATGTGGTGCTATAGACGAATGATGAAAATCAGGTGGACTGATAAGGTAAGGAATGAGGAGGTTCTACGCAGAATCGGAGAGGAAAGGAATATGTGGAAAACACTGAT
Organism: Schistocerca gregaria; assembly: GCF_023897955.1. NCBI lineage: Eukaryota > Metazoa > Arthropoda > Insecta > Orthoptera > Acrididae > Schistocerca > Schistocerca gregaria. The sequence goes on from NC_064922.1 coordinate 875,074,043, forward strand.
AAGGAGAAGGGACAGGATGATAGGACATCTGCTAAGACATGAGGGAATGACTTCCATGGTACTAGAGGGAGCTGTAGAGGGCAAAAACTGTAGAGGAAGACAGAGATTGGAATACGTCAAGCAAAGAATTGAGGATGTAGGCTGCAAGTACTACTCTGAGATGAAGAGGTTAGCACAGGAAAGGAATTCATGGTGGGCCGCATCAAACCAGGCAGTAGACTGATGACCAAAAAAAAGATCGAGAGATACTATGGTTGCATTACTTTCAGAGATATAGTTCGGTTTTCTCGAAGGCATCGATGGATGTTTCTCTTGTCAAGATCCCATCAAGACTATGGCACCCATTCTTGTAGACGAATTAAAGCAGAGGTTCTTTATATGTTCAGTTGGTTCATTCATTGGAAAAAGTGTAATACCTAAACAACTAGCTCCCAATATCATACCTTTTACTTTGTTCTCGTTATTAACTTCTACGAGTGTTTTCTTTTCCTCATTAGTTATAAGAGATTTGTACATTGCCACAGAAGAGGGCAAAGATATGACTTAAAAACTATCTTTGTAACAAGAGAGCAATGTCTGGGGAATATTCAATCTTTTAACAACTTTTGTTTCAGTCTCGCTTGAGAGTACTTATGTTTTACATCTCAAACAAAAAGGACATGTAATTTTTACTCTTGAGTCAACACTGTGTGTAGTAAATGCTATGTGTGATAAAAATTGACTTAACACCATGTGATTTCTTCCTGCGGGGATATGTTAAACAATGTGTTTATAGTCCTCCCTTACCACATGACACTGATGAACTAAAAACTATAATATCAGGTGCTGTAACTTCAGTTACAGAAGACACATTACTCTCTGTTTGGGATGAATTCAGCCTTTACTGAATTCATCCCAAACTGACCATAAGGTGTCTTTTGTAACTGAAGTTACAACACCTGATATTCTGGTTTTTAGTTCATCAATGTCATGTGGTAAGGAGGAATGTAAACACATTGTTAACATATCCCCACAGGAAGAAATCACATGGTGTTAAGTCCAGGGACTGAGGAGGAGGCCAAGAGTGTACAGCATGGTCTCACGGTCCTGTATGTCCTATATAATGTTGAGGCACATTGACATTGAGGAAACTGCTCACGTTGTTGTGCCAGTGCGGTGGTGCACCATCTTGCTGATAGATGAAATTGTCAGAGTAAGGTTGTGGGAATAACCAGTTCTGTACCATTGCAAGATATGATTGTCCTGTTACAGTTTGTTCTTCAAAAAAGTAGGGTCCATAAACCTTGCTTTGCGAAACAGCACAAAAAAATTCACTTTTGGTGAATCACGTTTGTGTTCAGTTGATTCATGAGCATTTTAGATACCCCACGTTTGTGTTCAGTTGATTCATGAGCGTTTTAGATACCCCACACATGCACATTATGACGATGAACCTTAGTGCTAATATGGAAAATTGCCTCACCGCTGAATAACAACAATGACATAAAAGTGTCATGTTCCATATCCTCTTGAATAACATTGCTAAAGTCCACTCCTCTTTGTCAGTATCTTGAAGAGCTTGTACCAGTTGTAATCGGTATGATTTAAGGGCTAAGCGACGCCATAACACATGCCACACTATCATGCGCAGTAACATATGTTCTCGGCTAGCACGATGCGTAGACTTGCGGGGGCTCTGCTCAAATGCTCATCGGATTTGTTCCACTGTTTGTTCAGGAACGTGTTGCTGGCCAGGACTTTTGCCTTTACAGAGGCACCCTGTTTCTTCAAACTGTTTATACCACAGTCGAATGTCCTTTGGTGATGGTGGTCTAGCACAAAATCGAATATGAAACGCTCGCTGAACTGCCATCACTGATTGAGTACGACCAAATTCAATAACACAAAAAGACTTCTGTTGCATGGGCACCATATTGCATGAGACTGGCTGCACGCTCCAGGTCAGTGCTCTTAGGGGCATCCAGCGGATTTTTTCTGAAACTCATTCTATTATATATATATATATATATATATATATATATATATATATATATATATATATATATATCTGTGTGTGTGTGTGTGTGTGTGATAAGCGAACAATTGACTTTTGTTAAACACCAAGTTTAGTGCATAATACTGTTTGTGAGACTTCAGTGTTGGTAGGTAGCATTGCATTTTTCTTACGCTGTGAGGAAGACTGTTCATGGCACCAGTTTAGTCAAAACAAGAATTCTTGCTTTAAATCCAGAACTGCAAATAGTAATTATGGTCTGAAACTAAACCCCAAGAAATCCCAGGTCATTCTTATATCTCATACAAACTTAATCAGCCAGTACTTTTGTGAAACAGTCCCTCAAATACTCCTCAGTGGTACCCAACTACCATACCATAAAACAGCAAAAGACCTTGGAATAATCTTGGATGAACACCTAAACTGGGAAGAACAAACAGTCTCAGCTTGACGGAAATCGCTCTCCTCCAAAAATTTAGAAAAATGTTTCCAACTCATGTTAAACAAAAATTAGTCCAAACACTAGTCTTACCGAATCTTTACTACTGTGATGTAGTTCAACACGGCACAAATAGCGAAAATTCGAGATGCTTCGAGCTAGTGATGTTTGCTTGCATGGGTTCCTTTGTGCAATATACGGTTGTATGATCATATCAGTCCTTCATACTCCCAGCTATGTTGGATACGCCCACAGAAGGTACGCAATCACCACACGATGTGCTTACTTCATCGATTTCTTAGTCACTGGTGCCCCCAATACTTGCTTCTCACATTAAACACCTATCATCATGAAACACCCGCAATATCAGACCGTATACATCTAGCATCTTGGCTGTACCTTTACATAATACAAAATCTTTCTCCGTGTCATTCTCCATCTCAGCCATACAACTATGGAACGCGCTCCCCTATGACTTGCGTCTTATCCAGAACCACTCAACATTCAAGAGGGAACTCAAAACTTACATATTACGGACGGTATAGCCTCCATTGTTGTGCCTCTCTCATCTCTTTCTTTCTCCTCTCCATCATAGCTTCGAATTTTACCATTCTATTTCTCTTCGTCTTACCTAGATACCTCTTCTATATCTCTTTCACCCCATTCTATCGTGTTATGTCTCTGCTTGATGTGAAAAACTCACAAGCTGGAAGAACATAACAAGAAAATTCCCAACTTGCAATAGGACTGACATTCATAAAAAGAAAAACATGTTTACTTTTGTATACATAGTCATTACTATTACTATTATTATTATTATTTTTATTTCTTTCTTATCTCAGACGTTATGTCTGGTCAGAAGTAGAAATGACGCAGACCTTGATCAAGCGTGACGTCCTTTTAACTGTACAGTACATGCTATATTGAATTTAGGAACTTTTGGGTAATTGAACATGTACCAATAATTACGGATTTCTGTAATTGTATATATAAGTTTGGATGTAGCTGTATTGCATTGATGTACTGGTGGATACTGTGTGGTATGACTCCTGTAGTTGATAGTATAATTGGTATAATGTCAACTTTATCCTGATGCCACATATCCTTGACTTCCTCAGCCAGTTGGATGTATTTTTCAATTTTTTCTCCTGTTTTCTTTTGTATATTTGTTGTATTGGGTATGGATATTTCGATTAGTTGTGTTAATTTCTTCTTTTTATTGGTGAGTATGATGTCAGGTTTGTTATGTGGTGTTTTATCTGTTATAATGGTTCTGTTCCAGTATAATTTGTATTCATCATTCTCCAGTACATTTTGTGGTGCATACCTGTATGTGGGAACGTGTTGTTTTATAAGTTTATGTTGTAAGGCAAGCTGTTGATGTATTATTTTTGCTACATTGTCATGTCTTCTGGGGTATTCTGTATTTGCTAGTATTGTACATCCGCTTGTGATGTGATCTACTGTTTCTATTTGTTGTTTGCAAAGTCTGCATTTATCTGTTGTGGTATTGGGATCATTAATAATATGCTTGCTGTAATATCTGGTGTTTATTGTTTGATCCTGTATTGCAATCATGAATCCTTCCACCTCACTGTATATATTGTCTTTTCTTAGTCATGTGTTGGATGCATCTTGATCGATGTGTGGCTGTGTTAGATGATACAGGTGCTTGTCATGTAGTGTTATCTTTTTCCAATTTACTTTATTCGTATCTGTTGATGTTATGTGATCTAAAGGGTTGTAGAAGTGGTTATGAAATTGCAATGGTGTAGCCGATGTACCTGTATTTATATGAGTGATTGCTTTGTGTATTTTGCTAGTTTCTGCTCGTTCTAGAAAGAATTTTCTTAACTTGTCTACCTGACCATAATGTAGGTTTTTTTATGTCGATAAATCCCCTTCCTCCTTCCTTTCTGCTTAATGTGAATCTTTCTGTTGATGAATGTATGTGATGTATTCTATATTTGTGGCATTGTGATCGTGTAAGTGTATTGAGTGCTTCTAGGTCTGTGTTACTCCATTTCACTAATCCAAATGAGTAGGTCAATATTGGTATAGCGTAAGTATTTATAGCTTTTGTTTTGTTTCTTGCTGTCAATTCTGTTTTCAGTATTTTTGTTAGTCTTTGTCTATATTTTTCTTTTATTTCTTCTTCAATATTTGTATTATCTATTCCTATTTTTTGTCTGTATCCTAGATATTTATAGGCATCTGTTTTTTCCATCGCTTCTATGCAGTCGCTGTGGTTATCCAATATGTAATCTTCTTGTTTAGTGTGTTTTCCCTTGACTATGCTATTTTTCTTACATTTGTCTGTTCCAAAATCCATATTTATATCATTGCTGAATACTTCTGTTATCTATAGTAATTGGTTGAGCTGTTGATTTGTTGCTGCCAGTAGTTTTAGATCATCCATGTATAGCAAATGTGTGATTTTGTGTGGGTATGTTCCAGTAATATTGTATCCATAATTTGTATTATTTAGGATGTTGGATAGTGGGTTCAGAGCAAGGCAGAACCAGAAAGGACTTAATGAGTCTCCTTGGTATATTCCATGCTTAATCTGTATTGGCTGTCATGTGATATTATTTGAATTTGTTTGGATATTAAGTGTGGTTTTCCAATTTTTCATTACTATGTTTAGGAACTCTATCAATTTAGGACCTAATTTATATATTTCCAATATTTGTAGTAACCATGAGTGGGGTACACTATCAAAAGCTTTTCGGTAATGAATGTATGCGTAATGTAGCGACCTTTGTTTAGTTTTAGCTTGATATGTCACCTCTGCATCTATTATCAGTTGCTCTTTACATCCTCATGCTCCTTTGCAACAGCCTTTTTGTTCTTCATTTATAATTTTGTTCTGTGTTGTATGTGTCATTAATTTCTGTGTAATGACTGAAGTTAATATTTTGTATATTGTTTGTAGGCATGTTATGGGGCGGTATTTAGCTGGGTTTGCTGTGTCTGCTTGATCTTTAGGTTTCATTTAAGTTATTCAGGGAATGTGTAAGGGTCTGCAATGTAACTGTTTAATAATAATAATAATAATAATAATAATAATTATTATTATTATTATTATTATTATTATTATTGATTGTTATAATTATTTTTATTGTTATAATTATCCTTGAACTACTGTTATAATCTCTATTTTTTCCTTTAACATTAATACTGTATAACACGTATGTCCATAATGTTCTGTACAAACTGAAATTCGTTCAATCTGAGTATGCCTGGTTAGGTGTAAGAGAGGTCCTGAAGGCCCTAATCTTGCCATGTAAAATAAATGCATAAATAAATAAATAAATATATTACATTGCTGATTCATACTCTTTGTGTTAGCTGTTGGGCTACCTCCCAGCATGGTTATTACAACATTAATTAACTGACCTAACACAATTGGCGACCAAGTTTCCAAGGCAGAGTAATAGCTAAACATGAACAGAGTTTTTCTAGTAAATGTGAAATAAGCATACGCAAACATTTTGTCATGATTGTGTAAAAGAAAAAGAAATTTTTTCTGTTTCCTTATTGCATGGATATGAGTGCAACAAAAGCCATTGCTATACAAAAACGAGGAGCATAGAATTTAAAAAAAAAAACAATTTATCTACCAATAAGAGACGTAAGTGAGCTGTTTGACTATGCAGAGAAGGTAGGAAATTCGTGCAACAGCTTGCATGATTACGCTTAGTAGCGCCTCTCTTGTCGTAGTTATCTTTCCTTTTTTCTCACAGTTCCACTAGTAGAAATCGAAAGTATTCAAAAATCATACCAAACTTCGAATAATCAGTATTGTGTAAACTATTACGAAAATTTCAGTCATTTGTGTCATAATACTTTTGACAAATTGACAGGAATTTATCGAAACACAGTGTCACAGGGAACTGCAGGTTTCAGGTGCAAGATTTATATGCATTACAATTTTTCTAATCTTTTAGTTATTGCTAGCACGATCAAAATGGCTGACCAAACACTACCCATTGTTGATCGTAGTACAGTAGGTGCAAGACAAGAAAGGAATAGACAAACTGCAGCCAGCAGTGCACTTACCTTACATCAAAAATGCCACTGACCGAATAGGAGAACACCATTGCTGGGTTGGGGTGTAGCCTGTCGTCTATAGTGGTTGCAGGATGCAAGTGCTAGGCTCCACTACGGATTTGGTGGATGCATTACAAACCGCAGGCTTGTAGAATGTGGAATGCGAATGTGGAGAGGCATACATCAACGAAAATGATAGGCTAACTGCAACGCGCATTCAGAAACATGAGCGCTATATTCGTCTAGGGCAACACAACAAATGTGCTGTGTAAGAACATCAGCAAGATTGCGGAAAAGAAACAAAATTCAGTGAAGCCTGTGAGTTGGCCAGGCAGCCAGTTATGACGAAAAGCAAAATTAGACAGGCTATAGTAACACTTAAATACCCTAAGAACATGAATAGAAAGGAGGGACTCAGGCTTGCCTCATCTTGGCTGCCGGCAATCAGTGCCCAACAGACTGCACTGTCAACACGAGGTGCGAGCACTACCACCAAGTAACTGCCGCCTCGCGGCCGACGTCCAGCATTTGGTAAACAGGAGCCAACTTCTCAATCGCCAGAGACCACCAATCATGGCACATAATAGAATGGCCAATAGACAACATAGGTTACACTCTCCATCCACCCCAGTAACCTATTAAAATAAAGTTCCCTATCCTTCTTCCGTAAGTGACCAATTTAATAAACTATCTTTTTAAAATCATGGCGTAACGGCATGCGCTGTGAACAGTAATAACAAAATATAAGGGACTTTGTAGAGCTAGAACGCGCCAGGGGACCCAGAAGAACTCTGCTGCAACTGTGGCCGAAACGCTAGTTTTCTCCATCAGTAGTTTTATACAATATGGTGTTGTACCATACCCTGAAAACTCTTATGTCAACTTTATTGTTGTTACTTACTGTTCCAATTCTATACTCCAACTAAAGATATGAACTTATAACCTCACTTTCACTGTTTGGTGCTGGCCTAAACGAACTGATGTGAATTTATGTGATGGACAGTGTGAACACTTCCTCACATATGAGCGCCATGATGGCACTGACCTTAAAGGTCACATCATGTTGTATTCACACAATCTGAAACATCATGACTCATCAAATCGATTAGCCCAGTACCTAACTGTGAAAGTGAGGTTATGAGTTACCATCTGTGACAAAAGATGTCTGAGTATATTATTGGAACTGAGCAGTTTGAGATCCCCTGCTATACACGCAGGACAGGACAGATAGTTTAATTTATGGAAAGGGGCCAAGATTAGTGGCTGTCAGTTGCACTCAAACATACTACTCTATTCATCTGACAAACATTACAAGACAAAAGACAACACTGAAAACAGAGCAAACCAAACATTAATTTTAGAACTTCATTCCCAGCTAAATGCGCCATTCAGTCTCACGCCTCAAGGACAAAACAACTTTAATTTAAAATGGGCTGAAGGCCAATCACTTAAGACTCAAAAACAAGAATTTGAATTTTAAAAGCCAGAAGGCCTCATCTTAAAACATTTCTTTAAATTAGCCTGAAGGGCCAAACAATCTGATGCCTTAACATCAAAACAACTTTGATTTAAAATAGGCTGAAAGCTAGTAACTTAAGACTCAAAAAAGGAATTTCAATTTAAAAGGCAAAAGGCCTTATCTTAAAGCATCTCTCTAACTTAGGCTGAAGGCCGAAACAATCTCACCCCCTTAGGGCAAAACAACTTAAAATCCGCTGATGGCCAATAATTTAAGGCTCAAAATAGGAATTTGAATTTTAAAAGGCAGAAGGCCTTATCCTGAAATTTCTTTACAGCAGGCTGAAGGCCTAAACAATCTCATGCCTTAAGGGCAAAACAACTTTAAAATTGGCTAGAATCCATACATAAACAAACAACAAGGACAAATAAGAAAAGGCAACACATCAAATGGCGCTCTGAAGTTTCCAAGGGTCGGCCTGGAATTCAAACACTAATGCTCACTTAGGTGAGACAGGCAGTCAGCCCAATAATTCTCAATCCTACAGCAACCCAGCCGACAGACAGTTAACGGACCAAGCGACAGGATGACTTCCGCTCCACGCCAACCGACCAACTGCTCGCACTCGACACAGCTGGAAACTGTAAGTACGAGCCACAGATAGTACAAGGGTGACAATATCAATACATGCTGCTGCTGCGACTCACGGAGGGAGAGGATGACAACATAATCGCGATAACTGCGGGAGAGTAATCAGAGAATAGCAACCAAGGTAATGCAAAGCATAATACGAACCAGCTACGGCTCAACTTCCCCCCTTAAACTCAACACAGAGAGGGGGTGACTCAACCCCTGAGCTACCTGAACTTAACTCAGCTAAGGTGAACCCGATACTGGTTACCCGAACATTTATCCCTGACCAACAGATTTACCAGGCCTAAAATACACAAGATGGTGCAAAGCCCCAGAAAAAGGGGAGTAAATTAACTAAGATTCCCGCCACGCACCTGCTTCCCCAGGAAATTGCGGACACAGACTGGATCTCCTGGCCTCCCCTTAAAGGTTTCTCGATTACGATTATAATGCTCAGCTTGTTTATTATGGGCTCTGAGTATATTAAGTCTGGCGCAGTTCCAGTTTTCCTTGATAACTTGAGGAATAATATCTGCTGGGATAAGATACTGAATTCCCCAAAAGTTCGAAAGAGGGGAATTAACGGAATAGGAAAGATCAAAGAGGCGGGCGTAGCTCACAAAGCTTCATGACTCGCGGCATTAAAGGCAAAACTAAGCCAAGAAAGATTGTAGTCCCATTTACTAGGCGTTTTCTGATGATAAATAAGAACTGCGGACTTAAGATTTCGATTAACTCTCTCCGCAAAGGACCCCTGCGGATAATACGGCGTGGTCGTGATATGCGTGACACCGTTCTGAAAACAGAAGGCCTTGAAGGGAGCCAAAAGAAAAGCAGGAGCATCATCGCCAACGAGCTGCTTAGGTGGATCAAAAACACTGAAGACATTAATTAAATGAGAAATAGTGGTGGCAGCGGTAACATTATGGCTCAGGAGGAGCCAAGTAAATCTGGAGAATGCATTGGTAATAACTAGCATATATAGATGACCCTTCTTAGTACGAGGTAAAGTTCCTAAATAACCAATGTAGAGCCTGTGCATAGGGCAGGACTCTTGTTCAGAACTCAACAAAAGCTGTTGAAGAGCATTCTTGGGTTTGACTACACTACACAAGTGACACTGGGAAATCATTTCTCTCACATCCCGATCCATGGAGGGACAAGTTAAGTGCTCCTTGATTTATTGGAAAGTCTCATAAGTACCTAAGTGGCCACCCACCAACGAATCATGAAAATAACGAAAAACCGGGCGCACCAAAGCTACAGGCAAACAGATCTAGCACTGCTTAGCATCGCCCACCCTCTCACAAAGAATACCACTCTTAACAACACACTCATCTGACAGCTCTCCTGCCAACACACGTTGCTTGATCGGTACCCAAACAGGGTCCTGATCCTGATGCTGATCAACATCCTCAAACAAGAGGGGAATTTCACCCAACACCATACAATTAAGACTGTCTTCCTCTACCTGCTGGTTTCCCTTACTAGGTGTACTATCGGCGAACATCCGGCTGAGGACATCCGCAAGGATATTTACAGAGCCTCTCACACGTTTAACTTCAAACTGAAATGCCGAAATACGTACCGCCCACCTGGTAATACGGCCAGTTTTACACGGCCTAGCCAACGCCCAGCTCAAAGCCTTGTTGTCGGTTTCTAACTGGAAAACACGATGTTCAAGGTAGAAGCGGTACTTCTTTAATGCAACTACAACGGCTAAAGCCTCGCACTCATAGACAGAGCACTTAAGTTCAGCATCAGTTAACCAACGAGGTGCGTAGGCTAATGGCTGTCTCTGCCCTTCAAACTCCTGGAGGAGAACAGCTCAAATGCCAGTATTAGAAGCGTCAGCTCGAACAACAAACCTTTTATTAAAATTGGGTACTCCAAGAACCGGAGGATTGGCTGTTGCTGCCTTAATGTGCTCAAAGGCAGCCTCCCGGGTGGGCCCCATTCAAAACACGCGCCCTTCTGGCGTAACTGATTGAAGGGTGCCGCCAACTGAGCAAAACTGGGCCTAAAGTAATTCGCCATGCCTTTGAATTTAGCAATTCCCAGATTATCAGCAGGTGGAGGCAAAGGTCGTAAGGCTTTAGTTCGCTCTGGGTCAATGCGAATACTGTGACCTGACACTATATGACCTAAGAAAGATACCTGCTGCTTGGCCAGCTTCATCTTACTACGCTTAACAGTCAGCCCGGCTCCCTGTAATCTTAAAAGAACTTACTGGATATGCTCCAAATGGTCCTGAAACGAATGGCTATAGATAATTAAGTCATCCAAATAATTATACACATGGGCTAACTTCAGGACGCCGAGGACAGTCTCCAGCAAACGTGTAAGTACAGCTGCACCAGTCACTGGCCCAAAACGAACTCTGCTAAACTCAAACAAGTTCCAGTCAGTGCAAAGTGCGGTAACATGTTAACATTCTTCAGCCAATGGAATCTGATAATAGGTCTGATTCAAATCTAGGACCGTAAACCAATTAGCGCCAGCAAACCAAGTAAAAGAATTATGCAGATCAGGTAGGGGTACCGATTCAAAGACAACGTTAGCCTTTAAACGGCGGTAGTCAACCACAGGTCTGAAATCGCGCCCTTGATCTTTAGGTACAAGAAATACTGGGGAAGCATAAGCAGTTGTAGAAGGCCTAATCACCGCTTGTTGGAGCATCTGAGAGATTTTAGCGTTGAGTATCTTCAACTTAGGGGGTGACAGGCTGTATGGGGACTGCCTAACCGCACTAATGTCAGACAGACGGATATGATAATAAAGAACGTTAGTAACACCAAAGTTACCACTCAGCAGCTGGGGGAAATTGTGCAATAAATCACGTAACTGTGAAGCCTGATGGGGCAGTAGACAGGCCAGATCAAACTTGTAAGCTACATCCTCAATGGTCAACGCGCCGACAGTTGGATGCATAATAGGTTTAGCACATTCGCAAAGGCCAAACTTCTCCTGAGGAGCGAAGTTAAAGGAAAAGGTGCCCCCAGAATAACCCAAGACCAACCTGGTTTTATTGCTGAAAATCACACCTCAAAATTAAATCAAGTGGCAGTTCCTTAACCAAGGATAAATACATAGGCCAGCAAAAAACGCCGATCGATATACTCCCCCAGACTCAATCATGCAGAGGCAACACTTGGCCATTGGCCACCCGACATCTCTGCACTGGCGAAGGGACCAACCAAAGTTTCGTAAGAATCCCAAATTGCAAAAACCACTAGAAGTTCAATAATGAAAAGGAACTGCCAGAATCAAAAAAAAAAAAAAATCGGCTCGCCACCTGCCCAAGAACAAATGTAGGAAAATGGCAGTGATGAGGGAGTGACCAAACAAGTACGCTAAGGTCCGAAAGTTCGACCCCGAGTTCGCAGCTCAGCCCGGCGTCATCTATTGGCTCTGGGTGCACGAGGTTGAACACAAGAGTGCACCAAATGAGTCATACTGCCACACCTGAAACAATGCCAGGGTTCCCTTGTGATAGCTTCAGCAGATGTAGATACCCCGGAATCAGTGCCGATGACTGCCCCTTAACCTTGTGATAAACATTGTTCTCAAGTGGTAATGAGGATGCTGCTATGACCATATCACGGAGCTCTTCACCGGTTGAAGGCCGCTTACGTAAGACAATATGCGACTTATCCACAGTGCACATTCCCCTAAGAACGATAGAGATCAACTCTTGTTCGGGTAAATCAATTAACAAGACCAAAGAGGCTGTCTGAACTCTATCGACATACTGACATAACTGCTCCTCACCCCACTGTACTTCCGAAATGTAACGACACTCACGCTGTTTATGAACTCCGGTGGTCAATCTTTGCCTAATTATGAGCTCCCTTAACTGCTGCAAGGTAAACACTTGCCATGGCTCGCCAGAGAAGATTCTGCAACCCACCTCTAGCTAACTGGTACAATAAAGACCAAATTATTTGGTGCAGAATGCAAAAGAAAGCCGAGTGTTGTTCTAAGCAAACCAGTAACCATGGTAATTTTTCCACCTGATCAAGTGGCTCCAGAAGCAATTGAGTAATATCTCGGAAGAAATAGGCCAGAAGATTAGGCAATTTGGCAAATACAGCACCTAACTTGACAGAGAATGTAACAGTACCACCCCTGGGCTGGCTCTCATCCTCTCCCTGACGACGCAAGTCCCTTCCATCCAACTACAAACACATAAACTTAAAATGTAATGCGCTCACCAAAGTTCTCAACTGAACGGTTAATTTGCTGTGATGATTTTCCAAAGCTAGCATGCCAAAATCAGCTATCAAATTAGTTAAATGCGTTAACTGTGCCTGTACTCTATCCAGCTGACTGTCACTAGGTTGAGTTCCCTCCAAAACACAAATAGTGTGCTCAAGGTTTCTAACAGCCTCAAACAAAAATTTAATTGCCGCTCCTGTCTCAACTACCACTGCCGACTTGATGTCAACTGGATTAAGAACACCAGTGTGCAAATGGGCTACTAATTCCAGAACACTCCCCTCAATCGGCTGGCGCCTTATTACCAACTTGTAAACAAGGTGGTCCTATCTGAGCAGGCCATTCCCTGGACACTGTCTGACTGCCATTACGATAAACACCTGAAACAAGTAACAGCCAGAACAGGATGGTGCCATAGAACACAAAGCAGAACAAGAGTGAAACTGACAGCAACTGGAATGGCAAGCACAAGCAAAACCACGCTCTGTTGCCAGTGAGATCCGCTGCTTTACCCAAAGGACAGGTGAAAGGTCTCTGTTGGATTCCTTTCATGTTAATTTCTTAAATCTGTTGTCATTTACAGCATAAATTCCTCTTCTAAATTTACTGTGGCGTTCTGACTATCTGCGAGGAGACTGAGCAGTGGAACGTGTTACTTTTACACATAAACAAGAACGACCTGTCACACTACTACACTTTAAAGCACAGTTTATATCTAATTCATATATGTAATTCATGTCACACAGTCTCATACGGAACCTACATCCGTTTTATTTTATATGCAGTATGTGATAAGATACTGTCATCCCCCTTCCCTTCTGTGTGAAAGAATGAATGAGCAAATATATTTCTAGTTGCATGCTTGATGGTAGCAGACAAGCCTGTCTGCTAGAGAACAGTAGGACCAACGTCGGAACAGGTAGCTACGCTTTCTAAAAGCAAAGAGGCTTCTATCCTTAGTATGGTTCTGTCCGTCCCTTGTCATGTTGGTATAGGAAGCGGCCCCTCTGGTCACTTCCGTTTTGTATACGGAAGCACCCTTGATAGGAGCGCAGGTCGGTCTGTCCGCGGCGAGTGTCTGAAGTGGTAAGATCTCTGGCTAAGCGCATGTCTGCTAAGTCCGCAGGACAATGGATTTCTTAAGTTCAGCCTAACTGAAAATTTAATCACCTTTATTTCAGGTTTTAGCTCTAAAATATCTAATGTTATCTGAAATTGCAACACAGTGTATTTCGAGTGTCAACTTCAGAATATCTTCCAGTAATTGCTTTGTCACTACTTTGTGAGTAAAGTGGAACCACGTGTTGATCAGAAACTCTAACTAAGATCATCAATCTTAAATGCGAATGTGCGTGAGATTATAACATCTCGTCTTAACAATATTTTTCAATATAGCAACTTTTGTTTATGTTCAACCCACGTGGGGTGTACTTTGTGAGACCAGTACCACGTACTTATACAATTGTTTGAGACATCAGGCTAATAGTAAGACGATAGTAACCAGTTCGAGGTTTTTCTTTTGTAAATTGCTTTTCGATCTAATTTATTTTAATTATCAAAATTATTGTGGAGTTACACTCTTTGTGTAAACCAAGTTGACCACATGAAGCATGTGGTGCAATCATCAAAGTAGCCCTCAGCTATTCTTTTCGGGAAGATTTCTCAGAGAGTTAGTATGAATTTAGTATACCAATGTGTGGTAATTACATGATGGACAGGATTGCGCTACAAACATAACTTCTTTGGGTCAAAATTGAACCGGTTGGTTGTGGTTAATTTCCTCTTGCATATGTTTCAACATTCTTCGTGTGTTATTTTATGAATGCAGTGTTGTATGCAGTCTCCCAATCTTGGCTCCATATTTGATGTGTTCTGTAAGATTACAAACTCACATTTTCACAATCCTAAATAAGGCACCAGCTTAGTTATGACTCAAGTTTAATATGCTTAAATTTCAGTGATAAATGCTAAAATAAATTTCCAAATATAAACTGATTTATTTCTTTTTGTAATTCTCTTTTATATATATACATATCACCGGTTTTCATATGACTATTAAAAGATTATAATTAATGTTAGTCTGGTTGGGAATTTGGTAAGCTAGATTGGATACCTGGTGAAACAGTTGCGCAGTAATGCAAGGTTAACTTCCTCAGATAGCTCACAGCTTTTAAACCGCTCTTATGGTCAAGACTATCAGCACTGCTTTCATAACAAATCAATGCTACAACGTTTCACATGGCGACCCTGTTCTGTGATTCCGCTAGACTCTGGAATCTCTAAAACGTTAGATTGCGAGAGTGGTATAATCGTAATTTTTTTTCCTGCGGCGCTTAAACAACTTCTGTGTTGTTTCTGAGCATACTTTCAATAGATTCACGGCGCTGTTGAGCGGCGTTGTGTTGTTTGTCTTGTTTTGTTTTCTATATTTGTGTGTTTTATATGTGTGTGTGTTTTTTCCTCGCTCGTAAATTGCTCTGTTTCGATCAAAGATATAAATTTGTTTTGCGTGTGAAAAGTGCGTACTAGGTTGGGTACCTTTCGTGTGACTGTCGTGATTTTTGGGGGATACATTTATTGTGATTAGTGTGTTGTGTACCGGCTACAAATTGAACGAATGCAGACATGTAACCAAGCTAAAAGTAGGCGGTCCAACAACTTAAGCAACATGGGCCAAGGGGATAATTTGATTTCGAATATTAACGCGTCGGACGGTTCCGAAAATGCAATGGGGAATACTTCAGACGAAATGCAAAACAGGACGAACGGGCTCACAGCAGAGCCAGAAATTAATTTGCCTCCTACTAACCAAATTGATTTGGCGGAACTCATGAAAGCCTTATTGCAACAAAATAAAGAAAACGCAGAGAAATCAGAAAAATCGTTCCGAGAACAAAAAGAATCATAGGAAAAATCGATCCGCGAGCTAGGCGAACCAATGGACGAAAAACTAATGCAGCAGACAAATAAAGTCGACAAGTCGATGCAGAGAGTGTCCAATGATATCTCTCAAAGAATAAACAATGTGGCAAGTGAAATAAGAAGTGATATTATAAAAGAATTAGGCCGTACATTTGAACAAATCGATGACCGTGTGCAAGCCTTAGAACAGGGCAAGCGGAGTCGCGATGCGGAATCGAAAGAGAGCGAAGAACAGCTACTTAGGAATTTCCAAGCGCTGAGAGAACAATGCCAAAGAGAACACCAGCAGGTACTTTCCAGGGTCCAGGAGGCGTAAACGCATTGTCCCGCGTCGATTAGCAACACAGTAGCGGACGACAGTGAATCGATTCACGCACTAGAACAGCAAGTAGAACAATTGAAGCAGACTGGGGCGGAGGACAACAGACAAATACATGATAAGATTGCGGCATTAGCGGACATCGTAGGCACGATGAAGGTGACAGAGAGCAATAACAATACTACACAGGTAGCGGTCGTAGAGACTGAAGAAGTGCGTTCGCTTCTTAGATTTCAGAAGGGACAGTTCGAAGTGAACAGGTGGCACAAAGGTGTAACAGGCGAATTACAAGAACGCATGGCGCATCTGGAAAGCCGCATAGGGTGCCATTCCGAACTCGCCAATTGCACTAAAAATAGCCGTACGAACAGTGCAGAGAGGGACTCCGGCCACGAAGGAGATTTTGACGACAGGGAACAATGTATTTTGAGGGGGAGACATGAATAAAATAGAAACATTCAAGGGCCTCGCTGGGAGGAAGTACGGGGATTTGATTTCAAACATTTCCTTACGGTGAGAAAGTTTGAGATATTTCGAAATTCGCAAAATGGAATACATCCACGAGCATGGCTCGAGCAATTTGAGTTCTGTCTTCCCCATGACTGGGCAAGTTCACATAAGATAGAATATATGTGTGGGTATTTGGAAGGCGAACCGGCGATTCGCATGAGGTCGGCAGCGTGTCACTGCAACTCCACTCGCGAGTTTCGACAAGCATTTCTATCCGCCTATTGATCGGAAGCGGCACAAGATAGGGTCAAGCATGGCATAATTATGCTGCCATATTTGAACCAGTCTGGTTTCGGCAGGCCAGCACGCCTATTCGACCACATGCTGCAGGCAAATCAATTTCTATACGACCCATACGGGCCTGCGGAACTAATTAGGATATGCATCACCAAACTGCCTATGCACTTGCGCCACGTCATTCTTGCGGGACGATGCAAAGAGGACTTGGAAACGTTTAGGACACTTCTCCAAGAGTTAGAATATAATACAGCAGAATGCCCTCCTAATCAGGCACAAAGTTATTACGGGGCACAGCAGCGCGATCGCAATCGTGGCCGTAGTACTAATCAACAGCGTGACTGGTCGTCGCGACGCGAACGGAACAATAATCGGGACCGGCCGAATAGAAACTGGGGTAACAGTCGCGAACACAGGTGGAACAACGGAAATGATTGAGGTCGTGGACAAGATCGTGAACGCAACAGGTACGGCAACCAGAATCGGTACTACGATGAACACGGTGGGAATAGGATTGTAGGCGGAGCACCACATGATGTTGAAATTCGGCCGGCTAACCCTAGACATAATCCAGCAAATGGAAATGAACAAAACCGGCAATGACAAATGATAAGCGAAGAAGGTGCCCAATCGACCAAATGAGCGGCAATGCAAATGAGAACATAGGATATATAGAGGGGGAAGATATTAAAGAGGACGGTGAAGAGAAACAATTGATTGGTTTACATTTGTGATAAATGCATTTTTAATAATATGTTGGTAAAAATAATGCTAAAGATGTTTCTATGTGATTGATTGAAGTGATGTTTTTAGTTTTTTATTCTTGTGCAATTAGGATTTAGGGTGGTCCAAATGTGAAGATAAAAGGTTTCTTTGTGAACGAGTGAAATGCTGTTTATGGTTTTTTTGGTGTAAATTGAAAAGAGTCGCTCCTGAGAGAAGCAAGATCTGTGTTGAATTAATGCAAAACTCAGGGGAATATCCGATCTGTGGGTATTATGGGTCTGGCAAACCCAGGTCCCCAGCCGTTAATAGCCTTGTTTCCGATTTTATGCTTTCAGTGCTACTATCTATCTATTACTATCCTATATCTGTCTGTATAAATGAGTATCTCTTACTATAGTATGCGTGCTGTATGAATGTTTTAAGATAGGAGAACTCTGAGAAAGGAATGAGTAAGTTTGGAATCTTGAAAACAGGATGCGATAATATGATTGTTTAACCATTGGCTTCCCAATAAACGATGATATGTTAATATTGATGACATATGTATTTTTTTTGTTCTTTATAGCTGAGTATGTAAAGTGCTGTCTGTGGATTTCGTCAGTATATTGATTCCCTTCAAGGTGAAAGAAGAATTGTGGTTTGTGTAATTTACGAAACCCTGAAATATTATTGTGGTAGTCAAATACGAGCAGTTTTTCAGCAAATGGAGAATGGAACAGAAATATGGATCCTTTCTGTAGTCTTGATTGATGTTGAGCCAGAGCCTGAAAAATTATTCTGCGTTAATACTTGTCCTAGAAAAGCGACGTTTATGTGTTTAGCTGATGCTGTGAGCATTACAGCTTACTGTTTTCGCTGGTGCGGGATGCACTGCAGCCTATGTGATTTGTACTGAGGAAATTTCCCTCTTGAAGGTAGAGGAAGATTAAATAAATTTGATTATGGGACCGAAGGAAAGCTTGGTTTAATGTAATAAGGATGAAGCAAAACATTTGTCATTTGAACTACAGGAGGATTCGGAACTTTTGTGTCTGTTGTAAGTCAATATGTTAAGATGAAACTGTTTTACAGAATAGAGGTAACCACAATTTTTGCCATTCATGAGAAATGAATTCAGAATATCCACCACAGGCGAAATAACTGATTTGGAAGCGAAAGGTAACTTAAAGAAGGAACGAAATTGGAGCAAAATGGGTAAGAAAATTTAATATAACCTGTAGGATAAAAAAAATACCCTTCTCAGAGTCATCTGTGTGATTAATTCTTGTGATAACGTAATTTTAGATGAAATTTTCGTAATGTTTTATGTATAAACATATGAGTATGATTAATGTATAATTGCGAGTCTCTTTATCAGGTGTGTCAACTGGTATAAACGTTTTGGCGTGTAAATAACCATTGTTTTTTTGTGTATGTTTAAGGAAAGTTTCTCCATATTTATCATGTGACAAGACATATGCCGCCAGCGTCAGGAAGAGGACGAATTAGAACAATGTTGTAGTGGTATAAACACTGTGGTGAAGTAGCATTGAAGTAGCTTGTTGGATTAACTAGTAGTGGATTGAAGTAAAATTTTGAGTAATGCATGTTTATGGGTAGTTAGTCTGTAGAATAGACAACAGGTGTGCATGTGTGTGTAAATAACATGTGAACCCTATGCTGTCCTGACCTATACTTGCACAAGGCATAATCCCATTCATTTTAGTGAATTAATAAGTAGTATTTGATTTATTAAAACATAAGTGAACCACATTACTGATGTGGATTTAGATTTTATATTGTCAGTTCATTTAATTTTTATTTTTATACTGTCAAGTCTTTTCACTTTCATTTTTTATATTGTCAAGTCATTTGACTTATATTTTTATATTGTCGATTCATCTAATTTTTTTATTTAAAAAAATTAAGTCTCAGTTTCGTTCTAAAAAATAATTGTGAAAGACAATACTAAGTGGTATTATGTATGAGATTTTGTAGTCACATAACTATGATGAACAATTTCTGTGAATGCAGTTGAGAACCTGAAAGCGAACCGGCTAAACTCTTACGAGACAGCGGGAGCAGCGAGGAGGAGGACTAGTTGTAAACCGGTGGGTTTCCCAGCAGGACACACTGTAAACCGGGCAACTTCGGGAGCGCGGTCGACAACAAAAGAAGGGTACGCGGCAAACACTTTCCCTTCCACCTGGAGCTAATGGGCGGCCGCACCAGTGCGACCATTCGTGGAGGCGATGACCTGAGATGGGCGAGCGGTCCACCGCGCGGAGATCCATCTGCTGGCAACGCACCACACGCACGCGACCGTGGCGAGACGGACGCGGTGAAACGACAGAAGACAGGGGATATAGGGGCTTGGAGCCTTTTGACAGGTAGTGTCCAGAGAAAATGGAAGACTTCAACGACGCTTATCAACATTTCCTGACCGATGCCGACTGTCAAGTGACAGTAAATCATGGTTCGATGTTCTCTGGTCGCTAAGGGTGGCACAAAGAAGAGCCATTAAGTGTCATCCTTGCCCAGGAATATCAACCTGGCGTGTCAAACGAGGATACCGCACGAATTTGACAACACAAACATTGAAACCAAATCGAGATGTAGGTGAGACGGGCCACCAAGAGAAACTTCATGAGAGGGCAGAGAAGGTGGGATTGCAAGCAACAGATGGACAAAAATCCCTACTGACAGCTGTGGGGACGAACCCCCCCCCATCTCCTTATATTGTGCCTCGGAACAGTGGAACTACTGAGTGTGTCAGTGAACAGTGATTATACGGTTCTTAGTCCAATGCATATACGTGTGTTCGTTCAGAGCAACTTTGACTTGTGTGTTTTGCAGGGGTTCGATTTATTGGTGTTTTTTGTTTTTGTTTTTGATGTTGACTACTGTACTTTCAGAGCTGTTTTATTTCTCAATGTTTGTTTTTGTGTGTTGCATTAGATTTGTGATATTTTGTTTCGTAAATTCATTCCTGTGGCCATGGTTCGTTTATCAGTCAGATAGCTATTCATGCTCATTGGACAGTGGGGCATATTTAAAGTGAGGAACCCCTTAAGGGTAACAATCACATAATTAATTGTAGTTTCAGTATAATGACACAGTGATCACTGTTTGATAACTAACTGAAATATAGTAGAGTGATTAAATCAGTGCCACAAAGTTATTTTAATTCTACAAATTATTAGTTTTATAAGATATAGAATTTTTTGCGATAACCACTTTGTAAAACATGTTTTTTTCTCTTATCTTTTTTTCCCCACTTCATCGCTACCTCGGAAATGCTGTATCCCATCACTCGAGTGCCGACTATAACACCAGGTTCAAACTCACTTAAAGCTTGATAACCTGCCATTCTAGCAGGAGTAACCGATGAAAGGTCTCTGTTGGATTCCTTTCACGTTAATTTCCTAAATCTGTTCTCATGTACGGCATAAATCCCTCTTCTAAATTTACTGTGGTGTTTATGACTATCTGGGAGGAGACTGAGGAGTGAAACGTGTTACTTTTACACATAAACAAGAACGATCTGTCACACTACTACACTTTAAAACACAGTTTATATGTAATTCATGTCACACAGTCTCATACGGAACCTACATCCGCTTTCTTTTATATACTGTATATGATAAGATACTGTCATCCCCCTTCCCTTTTGTGTGAAAGAATGAATGAGCAAATGTATTTCTAGTTGCATGCTTGATGGTAGCAGACAAGCCTGTCTGCTAGAGAACAGTAGGACCAACGTCGGAACAGGTAGCTACGCTTTCTAGAAGGAAAGAGGTTTCTATTCTTAGTATGGTCCTGTCCGTCCCTTGTCATGTTGGTATAGGAAGCGGCCCCTCTGGTCACTTCCGTTTTGTATGCGGAAGCACCCTTGATAGGAGCGCAGGTCGGTCTGTCCGCGGCGAGTGTCTGAAGTGGTAAGATCTCTGGCTAAGCGCATGTCTGCTAAGTCCGCAGGACAATGGATTTCTTAAGTTCAGCCTAACTGAAAATTTAATCACCTTTATTTCAGGTTTTAGCTCTAAAATATCTAATGTTATCTGAAATTGCAACACAGTGTATTTCGAGTGTCAACTTCAGAATATCTTCCAGTAATTGCTTTGTCACTACTTTGTGAGTAAAGTGGAACCACGTGTTGATCAGAAACTCTAACTAAGATCATCAATCTTAAATGCGAATGTGCGTGAGATTATAACATCTCGTCTTAACAATACTTTTCAATATAGCAACTTTTCTTTATGTTCAACCCACGTGGGGTGTACTTTGTGAGACCAGTACCACGTACTTATACAATTGTTTGAGACATCAGGCTAATAGTAAGACGATAGTAACCAGTTCGAGGTTTTTCTTTTGTAAATTGCTTTTCGATCTAATTTATTTTAATTATCAAAATTATTGTGGAGTTACACTCTTTGTGTAAACCAAGTTGACCCCGTGAAGCATGTGGTGTAATCATCAAAGTAGCCCTCAGCTATTCTTTTCGGGAAGATTTCTCAGAGAGTTAGTATGAATTTAGTATACCAATGTGTGGTAATTACATGATGGACAGGTTTGCGCTACAAACGTAACTTCTTTGGGTCAAAATTGAATCGGTTGGTTGTGGTTAATTTCCTCTTGCATATGTTTCAACGTTCTTCGTGTGTTATTTTATGAATGCAGTGTTCTATGCAGTCTCCAAATCTTGGCTCCATATTTGATGTGTTCTGTAAGATTACAAACTCACATTTTCACAATCCTAAATAAGGCACCAGCTTAGTTATGACTCAAGTTTAATATGCTTAAATTTCAATGATCAATGCTAAAATAAATTTCCAAATATAAACTGATTTATTTCTTTTTGTAATTCTCTTTTATATATATACATATCACCGGTTTTCATATCGCTATTAAAAGATTATAATTAATGTTAGTTTGGTTGGGAATTTGGTAAGCTAGATTGGATACCTGGTGAAACAGTTGCGCAGTAATGCAAGGTTAACTTCCTCAGATAGCTCACAGCTTTTAAACCGCTCTTACGGTCAAGACTATCAGCACTGCTTTCATAACAAATCAATGCTACAACGTTTCACAGGACAGATAGTTTAACTTGTGGAAAGGGGCCAAAATGAGTGGCTGTCAGTTGCACTCGGTCATACTACTTTATTCATTTGACAAACATTACAAAACCAAAGAAGACATTAAAAGCAGAGCAAGCCAAACACTAATTTTCGAACTTCATTCCCAGCTAAATGCGCCATTCAGTCTCACGCCTCAAGAGTAACACAACTTTAATTTAAAACCGGCTGAAGGTCAATCATTTAAGACTCAATCACAAGAATTTGAATTTTGAAAGACAGAAGGCCTCATCTTAAAACATTTCTCTAAATTAAGCTGAAGGTCCAAACTATCCCATGCCTTAAGATCAAAACAACTTTAATTTAAAATAGGCTGAAGGCCTGCAACTTAAGACTCAAAATAGGAATTTGAATTTTAAAAGGCAGAAGGCCTTATCCTAAAATTTCTTTACATCAGGCTGAAGGCCTAAACAATCTCATGCCTTAAGTGCAAAACAACTTTAATTTAAAATTGGCTAGAAGCCATACATAAACAACAAGGACAAATAAGAAAAGGCAGTACATCAAATGGCGCTCCGTAGTTTCCAAGGGTCGGCCTGGAATTCAAACACTAATGCTCACTTAGGTGAGACATGGAGTCAGTCCAAAAATTCTCAATCAGACGGCAACCCAACCGACAGACAGTCGGTTTCACTCCACGCCAACCAACCAACTGCCCGCTCACCACACAGCCGGAAACTTGACCAGCACACAACTGGGAGTTCAATGGAACAAAGCAGAAGGTATCGACACCCACAACGAATTACACATTCAGCTGTCAAACTACACGCCATGCTGGACAGCCATAACACAACGAGGAAAATACACTTCCTGACATCAACTGTCAAGGCAGGTAACCAGACCATTAACGGCCACAAGGAAGAAGATTCCACTGGTGCACTTCAATTAAAAAATAATCAAGTTAAGTTAAACTGCACATGAGGGCGGCCAGAATTTCGCCAACTTGAAAATACCCGTTGTTGCTAGCGGGAATATCCCAACAGCCCACAACGAAATTCAAACGACACAATGTGAACAGTTGGGGCTGGCTGGTAACTTAAGTAAAGACTCAACTTTTGTGTCCGGGATTGGTGAGCCATGGACCTCGTAGCAATGGGAACAGCCCCTCACACTCTGACCGTGCGTGGACGCCGCCAGTGGTCAGATACGCCCCATGGAGACTTCTTCGCTGCTCCATGCTAACCGAACAACTGCCCACAAATGGCACAGCCAGAAACTATAAGCGCGAGGCCAAAGATAGTACAAGGGTGCAAATATCGATACACGCTGCTGCTGTGACTCACGGAGAGAGAGAATACCAGCATAAATGCGACAACTGCGGGAGACTAATAATGGAATAGTAATCAAGGTTTAATGCAAAGCATAACACGAGACAGCCACGGCTCACAGCTGACAATGATAAAGTTTGTTAATGGCTAAAGTAAACTTCGTAATGCATGTTCTTGATCAATTTTGTATGGTAAGGTGCTGAGAAGTGGAATAACATATCGAAACATTCTCATCACGTCTGGTGTATTCACTCTGCTTGGTGTATTCACTCTGCTGTGAGTATTGTCACTTCAAGTCGCTTCAGTCCACTTAGCGCAGTATCTAAAAATGAAATTTACGATATGAGTTTCCATCCGTGGTACAAAAAGTCGAAGTATAGTATCAGTACTGAGGATCTAAGAAGGTCAAAGTGATGGCCAAAGTGAATTGGCCATTAAGGCAAATTCATACTGGTCATCATGTCAAGGTGTATTCACATTGTCAGTCACGTTAAGACATGTCAGTTTGCGCAGTCCAATACCGAACAGTGAAAGTGCGGTTATGAGTTACCAGCTGTGGTACCCAAGGTCTGAGTATAGTATTGGGAATTGAGGAAACTAACAATGATAAAGTTTGTTAATGACCAAAGCAAACTTCATAAAGTACTTTCGTAATCAGTTTTGTGGAGTTAAGTGCTGAGAAATGAAACAAAATTTAGAAACAACCACAGTACCAAGTCAGGGTGTATTCACACTGTCGATCACTTCATGTCGTGTCAGTTCTCTTACCACAGTCCAAATTATGAAAGTGAGGTTATGTATTACCATCTGTGGCACAAAAATTCGGAAGATAGTATCAGAATTGATGAAATAAGAACACTAAGGTCTATTAATGGCCAAAACAAACTTCATAAGGTATATTATTGATCAATTTTTGCGTTGCGAAGTGCTGAGAAGTGAAATAATGTTTCAAAACACCGGTATTTATTTGCTAGCGAAAATATACATGTGCAAGCACATCGAACATTATTTATAATGGAATGAATAGAACCTATTTAGCTTTCCATTATGGTTTTTTCCTTACATAAAATATAACATAATATACAACAGTATTTTTTCTTCATAAAATGAGTAAGAGAAGCAAAAGTAGATTGACTTTCGATATTAGCAGATGACACCAGCGACAGAATCTTCTTCCAAAAAAACCTAGCCATAGTCCATTGGTAGCATGTGTGAAAGGTTGCGATTCTGAAATGTTTTGTCGTAAGGTGACGTGGCATGACAGCCAGTTTGAATTGGCTTTAACGTCGGAAGTACCAATTTTCGTGAAGCTCACTGATTTTATAGTACTGTATTTCATGCCTTTTGTTGAACAGGGCGTGAAAAATCAGAATTAAACACAGATAATACACATATATATTTTATTATTGTGCCTTTTTTTTATCAAATTGCTAATGTTAGCTGAGGACTTGGATATAGCCCAATTAAAACAGCATATCATGTCACATCACATCATGGGACCACCAAGTAAGGGCGCATTTACTCTGTAGTGTCATGTAATGTCAGTTCGCTTAGCCCAGTACCAAACGGTGAAAGTGAGGTTGTGAGTTTACCATCAGTAAGGAAAAAACTTAGATTATAGTATCGGAATTGACTAATTAAAAACGATAAAGTTTATTTCTGGCCAAAGTTAACCTGTTAACATATGTTCTTGATCAATTTTGTGTGGTAAAGTACTGAGAGGTGAAAGAACTTTGCAAAACATCTATGCCTTGTTGCTGGCGAAAATATATAACTTAAAAAACTTCGAACAATATTTATAAGCAAATAAATAGAGCCAGTTTAACTTATCCATTACCTTTTTTCTTTATACAACGAATAATGTCTAAAACATTTCTATCTTTCCTTAGAGATGGCTTCTTAACTCTAAATATGACAGCTCTCTTCTGTGTCCTATTACCTAAATAATCTTTCCTTTTTCGATATCTGATCTCGCTCATGACAGAATACGCAATGGAAGAAATAAGACCAATTTACTCTGGCTGTCACATACGAATTGTCAAAACAATCAAGAATGGATTTCAAATGGCTGCATGCACAAAGGTAGTTATTTTTTTTACTGTGCTTTGTTTTCGTGGCTAATTGTAGATGATCTATGATGACCTGGATATTTATATTGTCAGACTTCAACATCTTTATTCTAAATGCTCCTTGAGTGTGTTTCGGGTTTTACAGTCAATTGAGGTCTTTATTGCAGTTTCCCTTTTCATAAAACTTTACTGTTGTTAGTTCCTCAATTCCAGTACTATACTCCGTCTATTGGTATCACAGGATAACATCACTTTCACCGTTCAGTACTGGGCTAAGCGAACTGATGGGACATGACATGATGGACAGTGTGAAATGATGAACACTGAATTTTGTCCTTTGGTGTCTTCTTATTTTATTTTATTGTTTACTTTGTTATGTGACACGTTAGGAAAGTTGCATAACGATATTATATTATTCTCCTACAGATGTGGCAATATATTTAAAAGTGAAAAATAGATATTTTAAATTATTTGGCGAACTGGGTTCCTATTCTTTCAAATCTCAGCACTACAAAATATTTACTATACAGCTCTTGTCAAGATCATCCATCAATTACTTTCTTTTGCCTTAAATGAACCCTTCAGTCATTGTAAGTTTCTTTAATGTTATTATATATCTATTTATCTGGGCATCATCTTACATGGTTATTAGTTTTGTCATCATAATAGAATGACAATAAATAGCTTAAAAATATCCATACATACATAATATAGAAATACGTTTTATGTGACTAGGGCAGATGGTTAGCCTTGAGCTTGATGAAGGAACCATCTTAGGATTTGCCTGAAAATATTTAGTAAAATTTAATACAGGATGGCTGGACTGAGCAAAGTCCATCCTCCCAAATTTGAGATCAGTGTCTTAACACCTGCAGTGGCTCATTCGTTTGGTCACATTTGTACAAAGTTCTTTGATATACTGTAAATACAGTTTTTCTCTTCATCACTCCACAAATCAAACAAACCAAACGGCGAGCCCAGGAACTTGGTGCCATACCACTTGCACTACCTCTAGTCCACTCAGAATGCTGACTCCATACCTGTTAATATGTAGCAATGCCTGATACGCATTACATGTCCTCCTTTCAGACCACCTGAATTGTGAGTCGGCACTTACTGTTACTATGCATTCGGTACTTCCTCATTGTAGTTCTATACATATTCTAACTTTCTGTATGAGAAGCACTATTTCACACTCTCAATTTCACCATTTAGTGCTGGGCTAAAAGCCACAATGCTAGCCCAGTAGTGTGTACACACCAGCATTTGATAATTATAAAGCTCTGTATACTACTTGGATGTTGAACTCTGCTCTCTCAGCTTTGAACTTCTGCACTCCTGCACATTTCTGTTATTTGCATCATCCGCCAGGTTGTACTTGGGCAAACAGTTATGATCATTCTCTATGCAATTGGGAATTATTTTCTTACTTCTGGTTGTAAATCTAATGTCACTGTCTATAACATTGTCTGCAGCAGTGAATTATAAGATAAGAATAAGATGGCAATACTTCACCAGATGATGCCGACATATGGGAGATTATGAAAAGTAACTTCTGTTAGCATATAAAAAATGCACATGTATTCAAAGATCTTTTTTGCATACAACTTAAAGGTACAGCTGTCAGATCCTTTTCTACATAATTACTCCTACATTAAGCCACTTGTGATATCGAAGAATGAGTTTTCCAGTGCCTTCATCAAAATCTTCAAATCGCTGTGACCCTGGCCATCTTTTTATTTCTTCAAACTAAGGTGAAAATCATAAGATTTCGTGGAGGATGATCAAACAGTTCCCAGTTGATCTACAGTAATGTTTGATATGAGTCATTGGCTTTAACTAGTGACAGTAAATATGTGACAAATGCCTTAAATAATATGATGACTACAATGTGATGTTATTGGAGATTTTTTCAAATAGGCTGAGCTACAGATCATTCTAACCACAAACAGGTTTTTTTAATGTCACATTTCTAGGCTTCGTCAACTCATGACCAAACTGTCACATTCCAACATAACCTAGATCTCAGGCAAGGGTACACATCAATTTGTTACCACAACCGATTTTTTTCACTGTCACATTCATTGGCTTCACCAAATCACAACGAAACTGTTACCTTCCAACCTATCAGTGTACCCGCACAACCAGTTTTTTTTCTTTTTTACTTTCAAATTCGTTGGCTTTGCAAACCAACAGTAATGCTGTGAATATTTGCACCAACAAGTTATCTGATAGCAGCCATTATCACTCATCACTGGCCATTGCTGATGACCCACATCGAATGTTTCTCTATATACACATTGCTTAAACATGACCCCATGTAAACAAGTCGACAGTGTAGAATAATTACAGAGAGCTTACAAACAAAACTACAAGACTCTCCCACTGTCCATTGAATACTAAAAAGTATAACACCAATTCATACTGTCTGTCAGAGGATCATCATGTCAAAGTGTATTCACACTGTCCACCACATCACGTGATCTCTACTCACACTGCTACCTGCAACTCTTTTTCCCCCCAGAATTTCGATTTTTGCAAGATGGTTTTCAACTGTTTTTGTGTGTGAAATGCACATATGAAACTTGGCAGCTTATGTACATGGATACTGGAGTCCACAATTATACAGAAATAACATTTATTGAAATCAAATGGCTTACAGCTTGCAGCGATACCTTGTATATTATAGACAGGAGACAGAAGTGTGAAACAACACAAAGAAAGTACATGGGTCTGTAAAAGTGTAGTTATGTGGTACAGAAGTTCATTTATTGATGCATTTTCAATTACAGCTGCACAGTGTGCAAGAGAGTTTTGGATTTTTATGTTAATACTAACGATTTTGTATATAATTATACCTTTGTACATCATAACACACTTCAATATACCAATTAATGATGAATACTTAAATAAATGTTGTTACACTATATACAGACAGACGATACACAAATGTTCTTTTGCATTAGACTACAGTGGGTTAGAACAGAAAGATTTATTTTTATAGATAATCTAACCCTTCCATTATTCTTATAATTGTTTTTTGAATTTTGAATGTTTTGATGGCATCTCCAGAATTTCTCCAGTACATAATCCTATACTGGAGTCGATATTGTATGACTGCATAATACACACACTTTAGAGTGTTGTAGCTGGTACAATTTTCCATGTACGCAACACAAAACAAGAAGTACTTAGTTTTTTTGTTCATTTGCCCAATATGTGCTTTCCATTTCAAGTTGTCTTCTAGATAAAGTCCAAGAAATATGGTACAGACAGTTTGGTCCATATGGCTCTAGATTGGGTGATGTCAGACTTTTTGTTTGTGCTGCATTTACATCCATAGCTACAGTATTTTGCAGTGTTTGTTATTAAGTCATTGATATCAAAGTAACATGTTAGCCTGTAAGTGGCTTCTCTTATGTTTTTACAAGGGTTTCTTCTGAGCTTCCTTTAATTAGAACACTGTATGATCAGCAAATTGAAATATTTTACTGCTGTCATTGCTTATGTTCAGATATTTACATAGAGTAAGAACAGAACATGACCTATTATTGATCTCTGTGATATACCATTTTTAACATTCAGTAGCATGGAACTATATTTTCTACTGACATTATCCCTTTCGTTATCTACTTCCAAATATTGTTCCCGTTCTTAAGATAAGAGCTGAGCCAGTTGTCAGCTGTTCCTCTGATGCCAAGATTTTCTAGCCTGTGTAGCAATTTGTCATGATTTATGGTGTCAAATGTCTTTGAAAAATCTAAATATATACCCATGGTAAGTTTTTTGTTGTCTCATGCTAACAGCTCCTCTAATAAAAGGAGTGAACTGCTGATTCGTTTGAATGGCTAGCTCTAAATCCATGTTGAGATTACGACAGAATGAAGTTATCCTCTAAGAAGACTGTTAGCCTCTTATTGAAGAGCCTTCCTAACATTTTTGAGAACACAGATTAAAGTTCTAATGGTGTTTCCTTTCTTGTACAATGGCTTTTGCTATTTTCAAACATGAAGGAACAGTTCCTGTAGCAAAAGGTAGGTTACATTGGTGATTTAAAAACTCAGTAATCAGCTACCCACATTACTTTATAATGAAACAAGGCTTATCATCTACTCCTGCAGTGTTTCGTTTTGAAACTTTTTATTGTAATCTGCACTTCTTCTACAATTGTTGTGTATGCGAACATGATTTGTTTGAGTCTTTTTTCCCTGTTTCTGTAGGCTGTTTTCTATTGGAGGTCTGTTGTTGTAGTTTCTCTGTTACATTTATAAAATAGTTATTAAACATATTAGATACTTCCTCTGGGTTATTAATGTTTTCCAAGCTGGCCTTTAATACATAACTCTGTTTTTGTCATATTGGGTTTGCTTCTTTACAACTTGCCTTATTGATTTGGTTCTGTTTGTTACATTTGCTATGTATCTGTAATTGTCTCTTTTCTTTGGCTCCTTTATTATTTTATTTAAGATAGGTTTATGTTTTTTGAAGTAACCGTCAAACTCCAGTGTTGGGTTGTAACTTCTTGCAATATTCTGTAGGTACTTTTTTCTTGCAGAATATTTCCTTATACTACTAGTAATCCAATTGTTGCATTTAGTTTATTGGGTTGTTTTGGCTTTCATTGGAAAAGCAAGATAAAAACAATATTTAAATATATTCATAAACGTCTGAAACTTATCAGAAATATTTTCTGTACTGTACACTAGCTTCCATGATTCCTGTTGGAGATAATTATGCTGTAGTGTTACTGAAAGTTTTGCTGATATGTGTAGTCTTCCTCATATAATTAAAGGATGAATTAGTGTTTACACAAAATGTATGCTATGTATGCTATAGCATACACACGATGGTCTGCCAGTCCTGCTTTAATTACAACTGATTTATATTTTGTTTTAGAGCTAATTATTATTTGGTTTATAGTAATACTACTGTAGAAGATTCGTTTCATGTGTAGGGTAGTGGATTGTAATCTCCAAATTATTGGCTGTTAATATGTTCATCAACTTAGATTTTGAATTGCTTCGCTTATTAAAGTCTACATTTAGGTCTCCACTCTTTTTCGGCTTGCTACTACTCTATTTAGTATAGTATCAAGCTGAGTGTTGAATTTTTTTAAGTGGCTGGCTGGAGATCTATATACACATATTACAGTTAACTTGAATGCTGTAATTTCTGTGCCTGATATTTCAAAATCTTTCTCAGTGTTTAAGGATTCGACATTGTCTAAGTTATTGAAGTTCATATCTTTCTTTATGTATGTGCAGTTACCTTACTGTGTAAACTTATTGCTACAAGTTTTTACTGCAAACATATAATCCGTTATTTTAAATGGTCATGATACATTTTCTTTCAGCCAGTGTTTAGTTCAGCAAAGTATATTTACATATCTGAGTTCACTTGATAGCGAGATTTCCAGTTCTCTCTTAATTCCTAAGTGACTGTATATTCTGATGAAGAAGAGTGACCTGGTTAATTTTAGATTTGTTCTGATTGTATTTGGTTGACCACTTACCTTTATCCCTGAATTTAAATTATATGGGAAATCTTCCTTCTCATCTTGAAGTGTGAGTTGGTTTTCTATGTTAGTCATAAGAAAATATCCTGATGGTGGAAAAGAACGGTTCTCAATCTCTTTGGTTGTTCTTCTTGTGTGGTTGATATCGATGTGGTATCTGTTTTTGCTGCAAGGACTGCTAGTGGAGATGTTGTTCATAGGTGCACTATTTTTCCTATTTTGGTCTTGAGACCTTTTGGGGATAAAACATCTTGCAGATGATGTGATCGCCTTACATTTCTTCTCGCTGGAATTGCTGAACTTCCTGCTGTTGCTTGGATGGTAGTAGTTGATTGTTGGATTTCCCTGATGCATGTAAAATTAGATGTCCTTGGTAGTACTTTTAAGACTGAATCTGCTGTTGTCCTTAGTGGGTCTCCTGTAATTTCTGCTTCTGGTTTCCAGTGCACATTTCTTGTTGTTGTATCTTGAATGTCTTCCGATGTGGAACTTGACTGAGTTGCGGTTTTTGTGCTAGATGCTGCTTTTGGTATCACATCCTGGATTTATCTTTGGTAGCTTTGTTTCGTTGTATCTTCTTTGAGTGATGGAAGTGTAGTACATTTCTTTCTTGTGGATCCTCGTTTATCTTTCATCACTGTCGAGTTAGATAAGACCGTTTTTACAGTTGATTTTTCTTGTGGTTTTGCTGTCATATTTGCTGAACAGTCTTCGCTTAGTATGTGTGTTAGAGCTGGCATTTGCAGATTTACACTTACTGCTAGCTGTAAATGTCTGCATAATTTGTCTTTGCTTTCCATTCCCAAGTAAAGTCCATTCTTTGTATAAGCGCTTCTGCTGAGGAATGTAGTGACGCCTATTACCATGACATTCTCCTAATTTTTTGCAGTGCTCATTGAGAATTCGTTTGCATCATGGATTCTGTTGTTCAGTTATGGCACATCGTATCTATATGGAATTGTGCACAAGATTACTTTAGGATGGACTGTCTTTTGAAGAGTATCTGTCAATGTGCATTTCAAATCCACAGATTTCTTTAGTATGTTGTCTGCCTTTCTAGAATGATGACACTGTCATTTTTTGTCTTCGCATATATGTTACAAACCAAGTCCTTTAATTGAGCATTAGGTTTTATAACAAAAGAGATGTAGTGTTTTTGATTTTGAAAACTGATCATAATTTTTGCATAGTGACGACCATGCATGTGAGACAGATTTAATACATTCTGACTCTTGTTTTCAATATATCATGTTTTGGGGCATTGGTCTATCGTTTTTTTTAGTTTTCATTTGGATTAATGCTGTTGGTTTTATCACCACACATGGACTTGAGTCTTTTGCTGTAGTCTTTTAGCTTCTGATCCCTTCATTCTCTTTATCTTTACAGTTTTTGTACGTTTTGTTTTGAGTCGTGCACTCGATTCCAGATAATCTAACAGTTCAGTATTTTCATTTTGAAGTTTCATTAGATCATTCTTTTAAAATACGAATCGCTGATTGCATACTTACGATGCACTCATTTAAATGTTCGATATCAGCTACCATTACAAATTCAGTACATGGCATATTTTCACTTTCACTGGCTGTATTTCCGTATGGAAGGACATTGCGTGCATCACTCTCAGGAGCCATTTCCTTTGACTTTGTACACATACTGGTAGTTTACTATTTATAGACCGTCTTTCCAGAAACTTAAGTGATAATATTAGGCACAGTGTATTTAAGATTTCAGTTAACACAGATTTTTACATATGTCGTAAATTTTTATCTCTATTTACGTTTATACTTATGGAGCTAACACACTCGCAATGTACTCTGTCTTTTAAAGGGGAGTATCGCACATTATACAAGGAGCTTGAGGAAGAGGTATCTGCTCTTTACATTTTGGAAAGTGGAAGCATCAGTTTTTTCATTTGTTGCATCAAATTGCACCCTGAATTACTAAAATTAACACACTGTTACTAGCCGCCATCACATCCCATGAAAATTTGGTTTAAGGTTAACTTACGGGTACAGGGTACTTTTCTGGCTCAATATTATGTAAAAATCAACGCCTATTTCTTTCAGGCACTGTTTAAATGTATATGTTATACAGATTTTTTGTTGATATAAGGTAATGCAGCACAATTTATTATCAAATTAGAAGTATTTTGAATATTTTTGAACCTGCTCAGGGTTATTATAAAATTACAAAGAAATTGATGCAATTTTTTCCAAAGTGCTTTCTCAAATTGAAGTACCATTTAATACAACGTTATACATTTGAAGGAATCAAAATTTAACTAGATACGCATGACATAATGGCTGAGGTACTAGAATTATTTAATTCTACCTGTTATGAATATTACAAAGATAAGAAATATCACATCTTACATTTTTATTTTTTTATTTTTTTCCTAATAAAAATGTTATTTTTCTATAACTTAGTTGATTCTGCAATAAAGCTGAGGTCTACCAATTAAGTATGGGCAACTGCAAGTTACAGAAAAAATTAGAGCTATGCTTTATAAAATTTCGGAAATATTTGTAGCTGAATTCTGAAAAATATAGCTTGGGGGAAATTGCAAAGGAAGACATGAGTCCAATTAAACTGTGCCTCAGAACATTCCTGAAGCACAGCCTTCATCATGCAGCATTTCTTCATTTTTAAGATTACTCTAGCATTCCTTTTAGGACTTCTTGCTGTGTTCGTAATGTGAAAAGCGAATCTTTCAGCTTCATGAACCTGTTGTCTGTCACATGCAAGCAACTGATCTTCCACATTATAGCCAAATTTTATACCTAAATTTCTCAGGACTTCCAACCATCCTATCAATCCATCATTGAAACATACCAACTCATCTAGTACACCAACATTCTTGGGTAATCTTTTCCATTTGCAATGGTTCAAACTTTCATTTGTATTCTGAGTGCCCCCATGAAGACATTTACTAAGCAAAACAGGGTCATTCAGGTCTCTAATAATTGGTTTTATTTATTTCATAACAGCCTCAGGAAGATAGCGTTTGTGATGGTATATTTGACCACTTTCTTTCGCTTTTTTGTAACCACACCAAGAATCTGCTCCTTTAGGGGAAAGTCCGTGAACAGGGTGGTCATTAGTGGACAACGTATTGTCGCATTGATGTAACATCGTTCAGAGGTGCAGTTCATCCAATGGCCAGTCCGTAATAACTCTGAAGGAGGTCTATTTCAGTTTCTGTCAATCTGCCTTGGCCAGACAGAGGTTTTCCGTCAGACAGCCACTTTCCTTTCATTTCGCTTTGTAGCTTCCTCAATCTAGCACCCATCCTCTTTTGCACACGTCCACAACACTCCAGTTTTTTTTGCCAAGGTATCACCATAAACATTGAACTTATAAATTTTATTGAAAGGTCTACAGTCCCCATCGCCTAGGTACTTCGTGTATCTAATATTATAAAAGGGCACCGATCTCTGAAATATTTTTGGAGCTCCATCACACTCCATACCTCCATTGTAACCATCATAATTCTTAGAACACTGTTGTTCAGTATGTCCTTCAGTCTTACCATTGCAGGTGTGGCAGTACTTAGATAAGCACTCAATATCAACAACTTTTCTATTCTCCAGAGAAGTAGCACTTACAACACCATTCAAGGAAAATGCAACAATTAACTCCCTTGTTCGACTAATATTTACAGTTTCTTCTACTGCACGTTTCATATATGCTTTAGACACAACCGACAAGTCACCTAATGTACCTGCTGAACCTACTAGGAGGAGGAAGGTCCATCAAACCATAAAACGTTTGAGCAGCCTTATATCCTTTTCCTATTGCACACATTGCATACACTAACTTCAAATTCACATCATATGAATTATGAACAATGTTCGAAGTCAGTTTTGAGATAGATTTATTGCAGGAACTATACAGAACAACTAAACCCTTCCTGTTACTTTGTTGTTCGCTTATTTACAGACAGCCTACACCATCACATTGTTTTCATTTCTCCACTTCCTTCATCAAAGAAGATAAGATGCCCACATCAACAACAACAAATCCACTATAAACAGCACCACTGTCAACACAAAAATTTGAATTACCAGGAGGCGTGCCATATTGGATTCTCCCCCTGAATAACTGATACATAGCTTACTCTCAACAGTGTGGCTTGCTTTGTTTATGAACTGGTTACCACGGAATTTCCTTTTATTGAATTTCTTGATGCGTGGCATAGTTCATATTTATTGCACACTAAAGGATATGTACTTCCACAAATACATGTAGCACTTGGGCAACAAGCATTCAGTAACACGTGAAGAAACTGCTGGAATGGATGATGGTGGCTCTCAAAACTTTCGTCTAGACGTGATTGGACAGCCAGTGTGGATACCACCATTTGAAATGCATTGCCGAATGTTTTGCTGGGTGGGATACGTCATAACATGACACAACAGCCAGTGTGAATTGGCCTTCAATGAGATGTCGCAATAGCAAATGGAACAGTTGTTCAGATCATTGGATGAGAGCAGGCGCCAATGTCATCCAGACAGAGAAGAAAGTCACAAGAGAAATAGCCTTACTCGGATGATTAAATATCGCAGAATAAAATTCGACAATGGCAGCTGTTTCAATGATACAGATACTCAATGTTGTCCATTTAAACGATTGAGATAAAAGAAGAGGTCCGCAACTGTAGACAGAACAGATTACAATATACATTGTATTTTAAGCATTGTAGTTATAGCTGTTTTGATAATACTTTCGATGTTGTATTGATAGTGATGGCTTGTCAAGGATGCTTGAGCCATGTCACAGAACTGATGGCTCCTTCCCTCTGCCTCCTTCATTCCAATGCAGTTCCTTGTGCCGAATGACTGCAAATGGGGTGCACACTAACCCGCATTGAAGACAATGCCGTGATTTAGGCTTGAAAATTTTTTGATCAATGCAAAGATAAGTTTCAAAAGGGCCTATTAATTTGAGGGATCTTCTGGGATATGAAGCCATGTGAAATGTGCTCGCTTTGATTCCAGGCCCTGAAACAGAAAAGCACTCAAGCGTAGGCTGAGACTCCTGTGCATGTTCCAGTAATGTCAGTTTTCCAGTATTGATAAAAGAAATTTGAGAGCGTTGGACTCAGGGAACTAAGAATAGCTTTAGTCCACTGTGCATCTGCATCCAGATCTGTATCTTCTGTGGGGAAGATGGGGGGGAGGGGTGCTCTCACACATATATATGTGAGTGCAGTTTTTTTAGAATATCTTTCCATTTGACATTTGTTTAACAAACTGCTAGCAGAAGTAGACAGTGTTCTGTCTTCGTGAATTCAGATATTTCACAACCATAATGGAAAACCCAACCCTAAAATTGATGAAGCTCTTTATTTCAACAACTTAAGATTGAATAAATTTGTTTACTCAATATATTTCCATTCAGTAATGAATTATGGATCATTTTTTGAAGAAACTGAACTCCAAGCTACATCGTGTAATTGAATTTCACTTTAATAAAATGTACAACACTGACTGTCTTCCATATGTCAGAAACACCTTTCGACGGGATTAGTGGACTATGATTTATGTAATGCAGTGACATATGTCTACCGCTAGCTGTCCTATATCTGAATTGTTTCATAATAGTCTTGAAAATCTAAATCAGGTTGACCAAATCATGAACTGGACTTTTGTCAAATACCCCCTAACAAACTATATTTAGTACACATAGCTCGCTCAAATGAAGTTAACTGGATTTCTCTTGGCCACTGATGGAAAGGATATAGGATATGAATGATGCAAGATGCATTGACAACACAGTCTGCTGCTGAAAGAGGATCTGTACAGTAGTTACAATATGTGTCTTCTTCACACAAAGCAGGTACAATGCAGTTGCTTTACACCTATGAAAGTAGAAGTGATTGAAACCGCTGACCAGTCATCAACAGCTAGTTGCATTTTTGTCATATGCAACAGTTAATTACATGTAACTCACTAACATAACATGATTTTCAACCAGATCAGTTTAAGAAACAGGAAACACAACAAACTGAGGTTTTTCAGGTGTCTAGCAACTTAAAGAATGTTGTACTCTTTATCACCACAGCTGACGATGTTAATGATTCATTAAAACCTGTAATATTAGTATCTGTTTCAATATCTTAAATAAACTTACATTCGATAATCTAACCACGCAGTCTCATAAAAGCCATACAATTTGTGTAAAAATTTCTTAGATCGTCGCTGAGCAGCGACCACCTGATATTTCAAAGAATACCTTATGTGCCACAGCGCGGAATACGAATTGTTCATAAATTGTACCGACAGAGATATTTTGTGTTTCTTATTTTTTGACAGCTGAAGAATTGTAATCCTCTTCTGTTAACACAGGCGTGATATTATTTAAAGATGGCGGACGTGCATATGGCATGGTCTGCAATCACTAATTACTTATCAAAAAATATTACTATTGTTCAGAGCTATGTAAGAATTTGTGTGTGCATCTAAGATGAAATATCGAAGATCTTAAAGGACTTTATTTAAGGAAACAACCAGAAAGATAGAAAATTGAAACTGTATAGAGTCTATTGTTAGCAATACTGACTAAGGTAATTAAATACCTTATTGTGCTCTCAAATGCAGTGGTGCCTTATTATTATTTAAAGTATTTCTATGCTATTCATCTTCTATTAATAGGAACAGAAATATTGGTGTTTTTGTAGTTTTCATACAGCTACCAGGGACCAACTGCATGTCGGCAAATGTTGTAGTTAAGGCAGACGGCGCATTCCTATTTATCTTGTTTGTGATTTACATCCAACTTCATTTAATGTGTGGTGTAGTATAGCAAAGAAAATCTCCAGCTCTGTCTGGTCCCTTAGGCTTCTCTATTCGTAGTTGCTATGTCTCATATCCAGTCGTGATCGAACGTGATCATGACACAAATAAAATAAGCGGCAATGCAAACTTTGTTCTTGATCTTGAGAACGCTACGCCTTCTGCAAACGATTTCAGGTGAAATATAAACTATCGCTTACAGTGCTTAAGTTTTTTGTAGTCTTTGCTCAGAGTGGAGAAATAGTGGTCACTTGCGGTCATTTAATTGTCCAGTTAGCTAACTGCAATATCTGTCTGGTCAATCCAATGAGGGGCGATGTGTCGAAGCAAACTGGGATAATTTTAATTCCCCTCTATTTTTGACATCTGCCTTCTGCAATTCATGCTGTTACTTTTAACTAATTATTATTAACATATGTGAATATAATCTGCATTTCCATAAAAGAGATAGATTGGCCCTCAGTTTTAAGGTAAATAATACCATATCTAATTTTGAGCTTAGTTTTGTGTATGAGAAATTCATTTTCTAATTTATTTTGTGTATTCCTAGTCAGTATCGTTTGTTATAAGGTTAACCCAGTAATTTTTTATAACCTAAATTCTATTGTTGACATATAAGAAAGTATAAATTCTATAATAATCGTAAACATTTTGAAGATAAAGTAATAGTAATCTTAAAGTATCTATTTAGCTCTATTCAAAAACATATTAGCAAAACCAGGCTTTCATTAATTCCAAAGTAATCAAGTTTTCTCAAAAGTAATGTTTGTGTAACCATATTTTTTAATTTCAAGATTTAAACAAATAATTAGGCCTAACTCTTGTTAAAAAGACGCAATTTTTCGATGTATGCAGTTAATTTAATGAGTTAAATTTTCAGAAATAACAATTAAAGCTTAACTTTAAACCACGTATAGTTTCAGTACCTATTATTGTGAAGACATATAAGGGCCTGAGTTTTGGTCACATGACATTCAGTCCATGGTCGAGTTTCTGATTAGTAACCTGTGCTGGTTAAATCAACAACAATACTTCAGATTAATTGTTGAATAAGTGATAAGCAAATAGGCTATGTGCCTAAACTAATGACAGTGACTGCTCCATACGTACTTCAGTATTCTTCAAGAACTGTGAGCTTTGTGGTTATGTTTCTACTGCTCGTAGATGTTCAACAGTAAACTATTGTAGCAGTACGTGGTGGTTTGCTTGCTAACTATTAATGAGTCTTATGGAAAGTTTAAACAATAGTTCAGTGGCCATATAACTGTGTAATATTGGGAGGTTGTAAACAGAGAAATTAAAGTACTGTGAAACGCAACTGCGCATATGTCGGCTCCATTATTTAAAGTAGTCAGTGTCGGAATCCACAACCCAATTTCCAGCCAGTGTAGCAACGCAATACATCGACACCAAGGACAACCAACGAAGAAATAAAGCTGGTACAACCGCCACACACTCTACAATTTTTATGTCGCATGCTTCCCTCCAGTACCAAATTGATGATCCCTTGATGCCTCAGAATGTGTCCCACTAACCGATCCCTTCTTCTAGTCAGGTTGTGCCAGAAATATCTCTTCTCTCCAATCCTATTCAGTACCTCCTCATTATTTACATGATCTACCCATATAATATCCAGCATTCTTCTATAGCACCACATTTCAAAAGCTTCTATTCTCTTTTCGTCTAAACTGTTTGTAACCCATGTTCCACTCCATACATGACAACATGTCATACATATACTTTCAGAAAGGACTTTTTGACACTTGACTCTATACCCGATATTAACAATGTTCTCTTCTCTGGAAACGCTTTTCTTGTCATTGCCAGTAGACATTTTATATCTTCCCTACTTCAACCATGATCAGTTATTTTGGTCCCCAAATAGTGAAACTCGTGTACTTCTTTAAATCTCTCGTTTGCTAGTCAAATTCCTTCAGCAGCTCATGACTTAATTCAACTACATTCCACTGGCCAAATTTTGCTTTTGGTGATGTTCATCTTTTCAAGACACTGTCCATTCCATTCAACTGCTCTTCCAGGTCCTTTGCTGTCTCTGACAGAATTACAATGTCATCAGCAAACCTCAAAGTTTTTATTTCTTCTCCATGGATTTTAGTTCCTATTCCAAATTTTTCTTTTGTTTACTGTTTGCTCAATATACAGATTAAATAACATTGGGGATAGGCTACAACCCTGTCTCACTCCCTTCTGAACCTCTGCTTTCCTTTCATGCCCCTCAACTCTCATAACTGCCATATGGTTTCTGTACAATTTCTAAATAGCGTTTCTTAACCTATATTTTACCCCTGGCATCTTTAGAATTTGAAAGAGAGTATTCCATTCAACATTGTGAAAAGCTTTCTCTAAGTCTATAAATGCTATCAAAGTAGGTTTACCCTTCCTTAACCCTCCTTCTATGAGAAGTCATAGAGTCAGTATTGCCTCACATGTTTCTACATGTCTCCTGAATCCAAACTAATCGTCCCTGAGGTCAGTTTCTCCATTCTTCTGTAAAGGATTCGTGTTGGTATTGTGCAACCATGACGCATTAAACTTTTAGTGCCGTAATTTCCACATCTGTCTTCACCTGCTTTCTTTAGAATTGGAATTATTGTCTTCTTCTTGAAGTCTGAAGGTATTTCGCTCACCAAGTGGAAGAGTTTTGTCATGGATGGCTCTCCCAAGGTCACCACGAACTGTAACGGAATGTTATCTATTCCTTGGGCCTTGTTTCAACTTAAGTCTTTCACTACTTTGTCAAATTCTTCATGCAGTATCATATCTCTCTTCTTATCTTCATCTATGCTCTGTTCATTTCCATATTACTGCCCTCCAGTACCTCTCT
Organism: Schistocerca gregaria; assembly: GCF_023897955.1. Classification (NCBI taxonomy): domain Eukaryota; kingdom Metazoa; phylum Arthropoda; class Insecta; order Orthoptera; family Acrididae; genus Schistocerca; species Schistocerca gregaria. Next base: position 875,115,157 of record NC_064922.1, read on the forward strand.
CCTGTACAGACTTTCTGTATGCTCATTCCACCTTTCTGCTTTCCCTTCTTTGCTTAGGACTGGTTTTCCGTCTGAGCTCTAGATATTTCTCCAAAGATCTCTTTAATTTTCCTGTAAGCAGCACCTATCTTACCCCTAGTTATATATGCTTCTACACCCTTACGTTTCTTCTCTAGCCATTCCTGATTACCCATTTTGCACTTCCTGTCGATCTCATTTGTTAGACATTTGTGTTACCTTTCACTTGGTTCGTTTATTGCTTTTTTTACATTTTCTCATTTCATCGACTAAATTCAAGAGGTCTTGTGTTACCGAAAGGTTTTTTTACCTACTTGATCCTCTACAGCAGTTGTTTTCTGATTATGCTGTGATGTACAGTAATGCGTCGAAGGTGAGTAGCATAGGAAGATACAAGACAACTTAGGCAAATTTCCTAGTTGGTGTGATGAAGTGCAGCTAGCCCTAAGTGTGGAAAAATGTCAGTTAATGCAGATGAGTAGGAAGATCAAACATGTAACGTTCGGACACAGTATTATTAGGGTCCTGCATGACACAATCAAGTCATTTAAATATGTGGGTGTAACGTTGCAAAGTGATATGAGATGGAACGAATATGTGAAAACTATGGTAGGGAATTCAAATGGTCAGCTTTGGTTTATTGACAGAATTTTAGGAAAAAGTGATTCATTTGTAAGTGTTTGGGATCTGTATCAGATCAGACTGAAGGAATACATCACAGCAACTGAGAGGTGGGCTCCTAGTTTTGTTACCAGTAGGTTCGAACAACACGGAGATGTTTCAGGAACTCAAATGGGAATCCCTGGAGGGAAGGCGACATTCCTTCCGAGAAACGCTATTGAGAAAATTTAGAGAACCAGCATTTGAAGCTGACTGCCAAATGATTCTACTGCCAACAACATACATTGCGCATTACGACCATGAAGGTAAGACATGACAAATTTGGGCTCAGATGGAGACGTATAGATAGTCGTTTTTCCCTTGCTCTACTTGCTAGTGTAACAGGAAAGGACATAAATAGCAGAGATACAGCTTACTCTCTGCCATGCACGATGCTGTGGCTTGTGGAGTATCTATGTAGATGTAGATATGGAATATCTGTCTATTATTCTGACACACATACATCACATACTTCCTTAGCTTCTGACTTGAGTGTCTTTGATGGGTTCTCAAGTAGTTTGAAATTTGTTATATATTCATTAATTTTGTAGACACTCATTTCTCGAAATTACGTTTGGCTGTAAATTATTTCAGCATGAAATGTAAGCTGATGAAAATTCTTTAACCAGAACTTGAAATGATCGTCATTCAGGTATTTTAAAATTTTTGTTGCTCCTGCAATGGTCTGATCTGCTTTTGAGACCAACTAGATTTTAATAAGGCAGTTTTTTAAATGTTACAAATTTTCATGAAATCTGTTTATTGTCCACATGATGCAATTCCACCTTGTTGGGGACAAACATATGCTTCTTGAGAATGGATGCATGTCGTGGTCATGCTATAAAAATGTTGGAATAGGCAGAATGTTAGAAAAGATATTCTTGTGTTTGATGTAATACCTACTATGTTTCTCGTTGTTAAATTAATCTGATGTGAATAACATTGAATAAAGTGTGCATTTCTGCAAAACCGCTTTTATTTTTGATATTTTACCACAAAGATCTGAGCTATGATTTTTTGTTCTTTTGTCAATTTGCTTGGCGGATTGTGGCCAATTGTTGTAAAATATTGTTAACGATGGAATATTAATATTATCTTAAAGAAGCAACACTGTTTTTCTTTGATTTGCATTGTCTTCTATTCTTTAGATGTTTTGAATTTTTCTCTTTTTGTATCATTGTCTGCATTAGTTGTAAGCTGTTACGCATTGCAATAAACTCTCCACAAACAAGCTTGTTTTCATGCTTCATTTACTGTGCCTGATCATAGGCTATGGGCCAACGTGCATAAATCTGTTTTCCCGTGTAGTAGCTCATATTTATTTGGTGGTGTTGTGCATAACAGCAAAATTTGGCGTTACCAGTGAAGTGTTGGCGTGGCGCAATGGAACAACCTATGCATCAGCTTCAGTGTTTAAACTTGTCTGGAGGGGACAAATGGGCAGCATGGAAATTCCAAATGGACGTGACATTCAGAGGAAAAGGCCTTTCAGATATTGTCAATGGCATTGTTATTATGTCACCACAGGAGAAAGAAAATGAAGTAAAAACATTGCTAGAACAGGACGCAAAAGCACAGTAACTTATTGTGACGCAAATGGAGGTCGGGTCACTCACTTATCTACATTCGTGTACGTCACCCAGCATGTGGACGAAACTAATGACTGTGCATGAAAAAGAGTAACCTGTCTAACAACCCTACTACAAGAACGGTCGAAAATTAATTATGATTGTAGTGCTGCTCAAGGTGCTAAATATTGCATTTTCGGGCCACAACGAAGTTATATTCTGTGGCAGGTGTCATATACAAATACATATCGATGTATCAAAGTACCTCTACACGAATGAAATCAAATCTGAATATTGTCATAGTAATTTGTTAACTATTCTACAGAAAAACAGTAGAATATTGCTGGTATCGAGAGGTTGAGGTGAGGTGCCGTAATGGTTACGTAATTCAAGTACCATTACACCTACTTGAGCTAAAGTTTTTCTAGCTACAGTCTGGTGATGACTTGATGGTTACAGTTATGTCGTAAATAGAATAAATAAACGCATTGAAGCAAGTGAGTTAACCACTTTCAGATAAAATTATAAAAACAAAAATGTTAGTGTCATTGCCAGAGTGGTATAAACATTTCCATTCAGCACGGGACTCTGTCCTCTTTGAGAAGCAAACACTTAATGAGTTAATTTCAAGATTACTCAGTGTGGATGAGAGAATAATAAGTCCGATCAGCTGGAGGTGGCTTTGGTCAATGTGGTCAGGATAGCCATTTTTCAAAGGACTGTAAAAGTAAAGCAAAGGGAGAAATAAGAAGTTGCAATTATTGTAAGAAAAAAGGTCGTTTGAAGTCAGACTGCAAACTTGAAATCGATGGAAGGCAAAGAGGCTTAAGATGTAAATGCCTTATGTGTATGAATCAAGGAGTTGATCTAGAAGATTATTGGATCATGGTATTCAGAAACAGACTAATTGATTGAGGTTTATTTGGTCCCATTTGATTACATTTTGTGCAAAGTGTGTATTGTAGTATATGAGAAGTCCACTTAAACCTCTTTTCCTGTGATATTTAACCTATTTATTACAATTTAATACCTCAAAGCGCCAATACTTATAATAATGTTGCATACATTTTTCACCCATTTTTTATGTCCTGAAAATTATTTACATACTACATTAAACTCACATTTATCTCTCAGTATTCAAGCTCTCAAGTTATTTACATATGTTCAATTAGTTACAGTACCTCTATAACCATAATAATAGGATTTCTCATTCATTGATACAAATACTCTTCCACACTATAAAATTCTTTTTCCATTAAATAATCCTTTAAAAGTTTTTTGGATGTCTATTTGATCACATTGTCCTGTAAACTCTTTGGAAGGCACTTTATGAATTAGACTCCTGAGCATCGAGGACCTTTTCCAGCTACTGTCACTCGGCATTGTATACTTCTCAGCTGGTCTTTATTTCTTGTTTCGTATGTCTGAAAGTCTACATTCTCTTCTAGTACTGCATTTCCTTTTATTAATGATATTATTGTTTTGTAAATGTATAGAGCTGGAAATAGTAGTTTTAGACTATGGAAAACAATTCTGCATGAGTCTGTCTAGTTCAAGATGGTGTTAACAGCTTTTCTTGCAACGTAAATATTCTTTTTGTATTTTTGCTGCTGGAATTTCCCCAAAGAGTAATTCCATATTGTAGGTATGGCTCAAATACAGCATGGTACACTGTACATAGAAGCTCCTTGTTGACATAATGTGCAATCTGTTTCATAACAAATATTGCAGTGCTTAATTTACAGCAAACATCTATATGTTGTCTCCACTGGAGCTTACTGTCAACTGTAATCACAAAAAATTTAATAGTGGTAACTTGTTCCAGTCTTGTTTCAGCTATGAATATATCTATGTGTTCTTCCTTTTCTCTATTGTGAACACCATGAACATTGTGATTTTTAAATTTAAAATTAAGTCGTTTTGCATAAGCCACTGTGCTGTGTTATTTATCGACGTAAACGCACTTCTGTCCAGTGTTACCAGATTTTTTTCTACATTCATTAGTGTCATGTCATCTTCATATGGTATTTTTTTAACGTTCTCACAAATAGGTTGAATGGAAGTGTGCCAAGTGCAGATCCTTGAGGCACTCCATACTTAATATGTCTGATTTCAAATCTGCACCCCATTTTTGTTTCCATATACTGCTTTCTGTTGCTGTTCTATGATTTTATCCACTTGACTGCATGTCAACGAATACAGTAGCTTTCTAGTTTTTCAATAAGTGAAGTGCAGATGATTATGTCAATCGCTTTAGACAAATCCAGAAACATAGCAGGCGCAGAGTTTCTTTTGTCTAATGAATCTATAACGGATTCTGTGAGGCTTGATATGCTGGTTTCTGTAGATTTCTCATTTTGGAAACCATGTTGTGTTGGAATCAGAATATTGTGTTTCTCCAGAAATGTTGTCCACCTACAATGCATGAGAATCTCTAGTTTTTTTGGGAAACCAGAGATTAAAGACACAAGTATGTAATATTTGCATCATTTTCGTCTCCTCTCTTAAATATTGGTACGTGTTTGCTTAGTTTTAATTTTTCTGGGGATACTCCTTCTAGAAATGAGCAGTTTGCAATATCTAAAAGAGTTTTGATTATTTCTTCATTTGCATTTCTTAATAATAATTTTATACTTCATCATCTACCGCAGACTTTTAGGTTTAAATTTCTGGATTATTTTGATGAGTTCTGTTTTCGTCACTGGTTCCAGGAACATTGAGGGAGATGGTTGGCCACATGTTTTAGCATGGTTCAACCACTGATGGTTTTTTCCCCTTTTAAATTATTTACTACATCTATAAAGTTGTTGTTTAGTATATTAGCAAGTTTTGTTTCATCTGTAATTCATTCTAATTGATTTAATGAAATTGCTGATTTTTACACTGTTTTGGCGATATCTTTCACTGTTGGTTATATGCCATGTTGTTTTGCTTTTTTGATTTGAATATCCTGTGGGTCTGTTTACTGAAATAACTTTTGCTTTTCTTGTTAATTGCCTATACTTCTTCTGATACTGTTTATATGTTTCCATATTTCCTGATTATATGAGTTCCTTTGCTCTGGTCTTGAGTTCAATTATTTCTTTTGTAATCAATTTCTTACTGTGACCCTGCTTTTTCTGATAGTCTACTTTGGGGAAGACTGTACGAAAGTGCTGCATTAGTGAACTGTTTACAAAACTGGATATTGTGCTAATCTCAGTGAAAGTATCTGTGGGTGACAGTAAACTTCTTGGCGTGTTTGGCGTTGGTACTGTGGAACTGTATGCATGAAATGGATTAAAATTTATCAAAACAATACTTCTTGTGCCTGAACTGAAATTCAGTCCCGTTTCCTGTAGGAACTGTGTTAGACAAAAATATGTGTTTAGTGTTAAACAAGAAACAATTTGAATTCTTGAACAGTAAAAGTGAAGTTCATGCATTATAAAAATTTGTCGAGAAAGTGTATCATATGTTGGTTTCACTAAATGGAACACAATCAGAACTGTTAATGTTTTACTTTGATGTGTGCAGATAAAACACACATTATTATTGACACTAATGACACTAGTGAGCTTTTGTCAGTCAATATTGATACATATGTGAAAGAGTTTTTCTCACTTAAAGGATTGAGCTTCATTGATGAGTTTGCCACTTGTGAAGAATACTTGGCAGGTAAACAACATCGCTTGCCTTTTCTTGACAGTTCATCAAGACCTAATGCACCACACTTGAACTGGTTCATATAGATGCATTTGGGCCCATGGAGATGCATTCACCTCATAATCTTACCCCCCCCCCCCCCACCCACACACACACATCACTATTAAAATTCACTGTCTCTGCACATGTTTTGAAAGCTTTTTAAAAACTTCTTACTTACCTCATTTTCTCTTGTTTTTGATGGCTTGTTCTTGCACCTAGGGACACATTCAAGGGCCTGAAATTTTGTCTCAGTGGGTTCCAGATGACTAAATAACTGTTGACGTTTTGCCTGTATTACACTTGAATTTTATTCTTTGTCACATTTTTCCACATCGCACCGTCTTTACAGTTTCCACTTCAGGAGTCAAATTCATAGTGTTATGGCGCAACATAAAAATCCGACCGATTCCACTACCAACTAATTTCTGTGGTACTCACAATATTCCAAAGATTTTACAAAACAAAGCAGTTTACAAATATTCTCGACCAAGAAGAATCATCACCAAGTTTTAATATTATTTTATAAATGAATCCATAAATAAATTTAATAATTAGCATTAGATTGCGCAACTAATAACAGGAATTTTAAGTCTGACAAATATTTCGTAGTTTCAAATATTTTCAAAAGAAGAGTATTTTTAACCTTTAGTAAATATTGATTGTAATCTATTGATTTCTCTTTATAGATTTTAGTCTGAAATATAATACATCATATACAGAATCATGTCTTATTATTTTAGTAAAGCAACTGAGATAATGTTCACCTATATAGGGATCAACAGTATAAATGGTATAACTTATTCCTATAAAAAAAGGCAATGTTAGAGAAGGTGTGCACACAAAATTTGGAAACAGGTTGATTACAATATTTTGTGACAGACTACATGTCATGCCAAATGGTGTATAAAATTATGCCCAGGATAGCAGATAGATGTTGACTCATGAAAGAACAAAATAATGCTAAAATATTAGGGCCTAAGCTTATGATGTGGAGATCAACCCATGAATCCAAACCACACTGGGTACAAACCAGCCAAGCATGTTTCGATACAAAAAAATTTATAAAGTTCATAATCATATCAATAAGTTTAAACATCTCCAAAGAATAATTGTGAGAAGCACCTAGCGTCAAACAATAGCTGTATACTTTCCTTCACTTTCCTTGAGTACACAAAGACACACACAGTAGCAACGACAGGGGTACCCAAAACAAAGTTAAGTATGACTTTGCATACAACTCAAGTTCCAATAAGGTACAATAATGCAGTACACAGGATAAATACAAGTAATCAGAGTCATTAAAAGCTTTGTAATCGAGTAACATGAGGACCAAAATTAGTGTATGAAATCAGAAATGTATACATCTTATTATACACTATATACACAAATTATGATCGTAAATGTAAATGTCTTCCACACTGTTTGCTAATTGTTCATACAAAGTAACCTATGTTCACAGAAACCTAGAAGATTCATTTACAACTGATAAAAAATACCTACCAAGTGTTGAGATAAGAAAATTCATTGAAATGTATGACTACTAACCAAACTGTGTCTAATTTTATCAGATTCTGATAATTATTTACCATATGGTTCACAGAACATAATCCTGAACTTATTAAGTTTTCACTTTTCTGTGTTGAACATAAACAAATCATCAGTCATGGAACATCAACCTTCAACAGTATTTTATCCAAGTCAAATAAGATTTGAAGTTAGATAATATATTGGGATGTTAATCCACCTACTTGAAAAAAAAACATACATTTATGTGGAATAACATTGTCCATAGCAGTGGCTTCATTTCTAAACAAATGATTCCTTTAAATTTCTATAAATACAAAAAAAATTTGCATATAGGATAATTTCTTAGCTAACAATTTACAAATTTCAGTCACAATACTGATGTAGGTTACAGATATTTTAGTACATTATCCAGCACGTATGATCTCTTGAAATTCGACTGAACCAACAAGGGTGCAGCCATACAGGAGTGTGGGAGTAGATCCACACACATCTTTCAGTTTCCTCCCTAGATTTTCATCATACACTCCAGCATATAGGTAACATCCTGTTTAGCTTTCATATCGAATCCTGAAACATTGTTTTATGTAGTAAGTACGCTTTTCAATAACTTCCTCACATCACATGGCATATGTTTTGCTTCTATATATCGAAAAAAGAAGTACTCGGGTATTAGATCAGAGTAGATTAAAAAGCATTCACTCATGTGGAACATAAATAAACAGAGCTAAATGCAATGAAAAAATGAATTAGTAAGGTAATACACACATACATACTAAAGATATCTCAAAGTAACATTCACTTAGCAATTAGCAGATTAAAAGAAATTGTGTACACAAGCAAGACAAGTTGGACTGCACTGACACAGCACACGACAAAAGCCTACAAAATGAGGTATGTACCACAGTCCACGATGTACTGACATAAAAGTTCTGTGTTTAACATACACATGTGCTTGATTTAAACATATGAAATTTCAAGATACTATTCTTAATATTTACAGTACACATGAATAAGATGAGTCTTCACTCACTTTACCACAACAACCACGCCTTTACCCAAAAGAGTTCCTGAGATTTAAATTGTATCACTTTCTCCAGAGTGGCGACGGGTCAGGCTCTTATCGCGCAGTTTCCTTTCCCTGAAAGAAAATCCACCTACCTCGTTTCTTAGGTAGTTGCTGCACTCGCCTCTCCTGATAGCAGCTACTGGAAAAATTGCAGAAAAGCAGTGTTGAAGAAACTGCAATTTAATAGCCGCTCACCGGAGGCCGCGATACATGTTTGCTGAAATACAATCTATGAGCAATCTTCCTAAATAAATTGAGTTATTGGAATGGTAGTAATTGTTTACTCAAACGAGAACGCGAAGTTGGTAATTCTATTTAAGCTCTTTATTGTCTTTAAGCCTGATCATCAGCCCGCTAATCTACGTTTGAAGAAAGTTCAGTTCACAATTCTATCCACACTCAAACCCCGCCAGAATTAGCTTTCAAAGTTACGGAATTTACTTAACTGCAACACAGACGATTTTCTAACATACACGTTTGCAGTCGATGTTCAATAATAGTTCGTTTTTTAACGTTAATGCTCGCCATAAGCACTTAGTAAAAGTTTACGAAGTACCGCCACGCTTTTAATTATTAAAGTTACTCGCGTCTTTCGCGGAACGAAAAGTCACAACTCGCTCAAACTCACACTACGCGTTACTGGACTCTTCCAGTCTCAAATCGCACAGTACCGAACCGATGAAGCCGTTTTATGACTTCATTTTACACATTATTCGCGAGGACACATCAAGCATGTCTCTTCTCGATCACAGTTCCTTCGCGACTCCTCATCCACTCGCGACTCCCTCTCCTAGTCTGCTAACCGTCCTCGCATCTCATTGGCTCACACATCACACAGCCAATCAGAATTAACTCTTTGGGTGCGCCTCGCGCCAAAATCTAGCACGCACCAGTCATGACTTCTGAATCATTTACGTCATGATTTCTTGTTACACAAAATTTACTGTATAATTTAACAAACCGAAAGGAAAACTAGACTTTACTTTATTTCCAGAAATTATTTAAATACTCGCGAACGTTCTGGCTGCTTGTACAATACCATACACTCTTGGACATCCGACATTCACTAAGATGGGGAACCACTGGCGACTCTGTTCCCACGGTTACATCGTCTGAACACTTGCGAGTTCCAACCTAGATTTTATACACTTGCAAAGAATGGCGAATGTCCCTCTTTCATTCACTCAGGCACACTCATTCACTCTCACCTACTCATATAAAATAACTGTTCACAAAAATTCAAAACATTTATGGTTTTAACAAAGTTATAGGTGAATTTCTAAAAGTAAAATTCTCAAAATAAATACAAAAGCACGGAAGGTGATTTTGTTTCATAGTTGGATGGTCACTGAAGGTGATCTATACATAATGGTATTTATTTAGACTCGAAAATTGTAGAAATTTGCGTTTTCTGTAAGATTTTTCTAATTTCCAAAATATGCAGGTTTCAAAGCTCAAATTTGGATGACTTATTTTTATTCATAACAGAAACTAGTATATTAACTTTTAATTTCCTCAGGTTCCTCAGTTAGAAGTTATTAAAGATGAAAGTTCCACGTTATACACGCGGCTAGTTAGCGCACAGGTCTTACATTCTCACGGTACAGACATGCCATATGGTCGTGACGTCAGACGAACGGACACCGGTAATCTGCCCGCTACAGCACATATGCTAATCTGATGGCTACTTTACAGTCTGTCTACATTTCACAGTAAATATTTGATAGAAAACTGTGCGCTCGCACTAGTTGCGACGCCACACACCTCCTGAGGAAACTAAATTTTTTCATTCATGACAAACTTTTAGTTTTCTAAAAAAATTTCTATTAAAGATTTACTCAAACAGCTATTTAACATTTATAGTTCCTGTACATCAATCATCCACTTATACCTAGGGCTGACGACCTACAAAACATCTTATATCTAAACATGCACTTTTATCATCATTCAAAAAAAAATTTTTCAGATTACAAAATTCTATTTACAAATTCCTGAAAGAGAAAACAAACCTAAATACTATCTTGATGTACGTCACACGCACACTAACACTACTATCGCTATGGTGAGCGTCACTTTTTTACCACTTACACTTAAGATTTTGATAGCACTCGTAGTTCGACCGGGTCCTGCTTGGGAGGTCCATTTCAAGTCTCGTGCTACCACCTCTGTTTACTTCGGCGCCCCTGAAACATCAGCTGGCCTCAGTTCCCTTTCTAACTGCTACGTCTTAACCTACAGCAGCGATAAATGGCGCTATCTGCTTGACTCTAAAGTCTCATATTTTTGATAAAATTTACTTTACAGTATGTACAATTTTCAAAATTTTTTTTTTTTTTTTTTTTTTTTAAGTGAAAAGTGAATTGACTTTCCTAATGCAGTACCGAAGTGGCACATTTACTCTTTAATTACTTCTTCATCTCATAATCAAACAAGTTATGGTTACATAAGAAATACTAAGAAAAACAATTCCTACAAATAGTTCACAAATACATAATAAATCTCCGCCAGCACTGGTGACTCTCCAGTTCCTGTACAATACACAACAATATAAAATATACACAAAATTATCAATATTACAATTCTGTCTCCAGGCAATCTCCTGTAGTCCTGTATCATAAATTAAACACTGAAAAATACATATTTACTTATTCATTTATCAACACTACAATCCTTATACTAATCTCTACGACAAACACGGGGAGCTTTATGTGTCTCTGGTCAAAAATGGAATCGATGTCATGGGTACTTTCCTCATCTCACATATCTGGAGTTACTTCAATTTCTTGTCAACATCAGGTTTTCTCTAGTCACATTCGGGTTTAATTTACAACTCTCATACTCATACTTCACACACTCAGGTTAGTATTTGTTAAAGCGTTTCCTACTAATCTGCGAAACCTCGTTACCCATACTTTCTAACATACATCCACCTCCTGAGTTACCAACGTCGCCTCAGCTCTGTTTACATTCGTAGCCTCACTTCCTTTTGTTTACAAACATCTCCTCTGTTTACCAACAAACGCCACCTCTGGTTACCAACATTAAGCTTTTTATTTACTCACCTTCGTAGCCTCACTTTTTCCTAATATCGAGCTAGCCAAACACTATGCTCATTCTTTCTCCTTTTCTCACATATTTCTCTTCATTTGACAGTCAGTCCTGCTGCACTGTCCCTTTAACTTAACTTCCTTTACCCCTTTGACAGTCAACCTTGTTGCACTGTACCTTTACTCATTTTACCACTAAATCACCTACTGAGGCTCTGACTTCATTGAACAGACAGTTTTGCTGTACTGCTCCATTTCCTTTCCTAAACATTAGCTTAATGCTACGTCTTAACATATCGTTCTGTTACTTAACAAACAGCTTCAATGTTCGTCACCATATTTTCTGAGGCTCTTACATTTCTTAGTTATTTTACCTTTCTAAGGGCATTACTCACACCTTAGGCCAAACATTTACTTTACTGAGACTTATTACTTATCTGAGGTATCTTAATCCTTTTTGATTTTTTCTTACACTCATTCCTTACGCTTAACCTATACTGCACTGAGGTTCTTTCCTACTCATTACTTAAACACTTTATCACTTAAAAACTACGATAGAGAAGAAGGAAAGACGATAGAATTTTAGTTCTGAATGAAAGAAGAGGTAGGTTGACAATACGGAAAAGAAAGTGGAAGAAATATTGTCAAACGACTCGAGACCTAGTGCTCGTCACGCACTTAGCTCTGCAAAGAGTGCAAAGCTCTCTGAGGTATCTACTCACTCCTGGCCACGTCTCTCTTTTGAACATATCTTTTCAAATCCACAATGTTCCTAAGCCCTAACACCTTATGTGATTTCACAAACTCCAGTCTATAAGCATTTGGGTGAGGCTTCTCTACGATTCTAAATGGGCCCACGTACTCATCGGTAAACTTCTTTGTTTCTGACGTAAGTTTCTTAGATCTTTCCCTAGTTTTCACTAGCACTAGATCCCCTACCTGAAAACTAGTGGGATCAGCTCTTGCGTCATGCCTTCTCTTTCTTTCCAGGGCCTTCTTTCTTATATTAATACGTGCCAGTCTCTCCTTCTCTTCGATGGCTATGTCTGTGAGATTTGGAAACTCGACCAGGTCGAATAAAATATTATTCGGCCTAATGTCACACATTAGCTCTACTGGTGCATATCCTGTGGCTTCATGCTTCAGATGGTTTATTACTTCTTCGAAGTACTCAATATAATTGGCCCAAGCGGAGTGTTTTTTATGACAATATGTTCTACACAATCTGTTTAACTCCTTCATAATTCGCTCACACATGTTCCCTTGAGGAAAGTACGCGGAGATTTTTATGTGATCGATACCTCTCTGTTGTAAACATTCACTAAATTTCTTAGAGATAAACTGGGGCCCATTGTCTGACAATATTGCCTTTGGCACTCCTATCTTCCCAAAATAGTCCTTCTCCAACTTATTCACTAATACTTTAGAGTTGGCTTTCTTAATTGGGTAAAATTTTACGTACTTAGTAAACCCATCCACCATCACAAACACATATTCAGATCCCCCTCTAGACACTGGTAGTGGACCAAATAAATCTACAGCTACTAAATCCAGCCGATTTTGTGGTTCTACTGAATACATCTGTCCTTGGATAGTTCTATTGTTGGCCCTAACTTTCTGGCAACGATCACAGGATTCTAATCGCTGTTGCACCCTTCTCCACATATTATCAAAAATTACCACTTCACTTAACTTAGCTATACATTTACGAGCGCCATAATGCCCATACTTACAATGTACGTAGTCTATAAGTGCATCTACATGTTGCTCCGGAAAACATATTTTCCAATTCTCCTCACTGTCTTTCCTGCGCCTAAATAAGACATCTTTATGCACTTTATAGTAGACCAGTAATTTTGGGTAATCTGGATGACCTAATCTACTCTTTACTAATTTAATGTTGTCATCCTGGTTCTGTTCCCTCCGTAGGTTCTTACAAATGCGCTTAATTAAGCCATCGTCCTGGAGCTGCATGATGGCCAACATTACTTCATTATTATCGGTATTTCTTAAAGATTTCCCTTCTTGTCCTGTATCTTTCACACTTCTTGATAAGGCGTCCGCCACGATGTTCTCGGAACCCTTAATGTATATCATCTTATAATTAAATTGCTGTAAATACAGGGACCACCTTCTTAATCTAGCATGTTTTAGCTGACATGAGTCTAAATATGTAAGGGCACTATGGTCTGTGTAGATCCAAATTTCATGTCCTAAAAGGTACTTTTCAAATTTTTGCAGGCCGAAAATAACAGCTAATGCTTCAAGTTCAGATATACTATAATTTTTCTCGGATTGTTGCAATGACCTGCTCGCAAAGGCTATGGTCTTGTGGACTTCCTCTTCTCCTTCTTTTTCCAACTGAAATAGTTCAACTCCTAACCCGTAACCACAAGCATCAGATCCCAGACAAAATGGTTTCGAAAAATCGGGATGGTTCAAAATCTTACTATTAATAAGAGCTTCTTTCAATTCTTCAAACGCCTTCTGACACTCAGAAGTCCATTTATAAACTACATTTTTCTTTAAGAGTTCTCGCAGGCACGGTGCATTGAATAATTGTCCAGACACAAATTTTCTATAAAACCCAAACAAACCAAACATCCCCTTTAATGCTTTACGTGTTGTAGGTGCAGCATAATCCCTTATTGCTCTAATCTTTTCTGGATCCGGCATGATACCATCGCCACTCACTATGTGCCCCAAGAATTTAATTTCTTTCTTCACAAATTCAGTTTTGTCTAGCTTCAATTTCATACCCCCCAATTTTATGGCCCTCAATACTTCATCCAATAACATACAGTGTTCCTCCCACGTTGTTGTCGATATCAAAACGTCGTCTACATACACTGTAATTCTTCTTAGTAGATGGTCCCCTAATACCTGCGACATAGCTCTTACAAAGGCACATACACTTATATTTAAACCAAACGGCACCACCTTATACTGATAACATCTACCTTCGAATAAGAATGCCGTGTACTTTCTTGATTCCTTTGCTAACGGTAGGTTCCAATATCCACAGGTCACATCCATGGATGTAAAGAACTTAGCACCTTTAAACTTTTGTAGCAGTTCTTCAATATTCTCCGGACGGTCACTCTCAGGTAGTACTATTTTGTTTAATGCTCGAGCATCCAACACTAGTCTAATTGAACCATCCTTCTTAGGAACTATGACTAGCGGGTTATTGTACACACTAACAGCCCTTTCAATAATTCCCCACTCTAACATATTTTGAATTAAGTCACGTACTGCCTCCTTATGTACTTCTGGGATTGCAAATGGTTTTTTGAAGAAATGAGCGTCTTTCTGCACTGTCAAAAAACACTCATAATCCTTTACTAGCCCTGGTTGATCTGAGAAAACCTCGGCATGTTTGACTAGTATTTGTCTTAAATCGTTTTTCCTTGCTTCATCAATATCAATTAATTCTAGTAATTTCTCCTCGATCCTATTTCTGACACTCACAAGCTCAGACGGATCCTCTACTTTTTTGCCACCGTACTCATTATAGCCCTCCAAGAATTTCTCTGTTTTACAAATACATATAGGAAAATCATTCTGCTCAGGATCCTCACATAGCTGCTTACCGATGAAAGGTATAGTAATTAGTTTACCCTTAATTTTTACCATAACATCTTTGGTAGAAAAATTCACCCACCCTTCATATTTATTCAAAAAGTCAGCCCCCACCAATATGTCTACACTCAGTCCATTTATAACTAAGAAGTTCTGTCTTATTTCTACTTCCTTAAATGCTATGGGTAGAAACACTTCCTGTTTTACTGTCTTCTTAGTCTTACCGGTTGCTACTACAATGTTCAAGCCACTTACTGGCATCTTAACAATCTGTTTACTGTTAGGGAGTTCATTTACCAAGTTCTGGGATACTGCACAGACTTCCGATCCAGTATCTATCAAACATTTAACTGGTTCATTTAATACTCTTAGCTCTACTATCGGTTGCCCTAAGTACTCTTTATTTATTTTGGGTTCTGCTTCCTCCAATAAATCTTGCACAATTTCTCTCCTTTCGAAGCCTGTCTTTTGGGTGGCAATCACATTCACACTTACAGGGTTTATTTCATGCTTATTATCACCCTCAATTCTAGTGGCAGCTCCTATTAGCCTATCCACTATTGCTAAGTCAAAACATTTTTCCAATGTTTCCCCCTCTTTCTCATTAACCTCCTTTTCTACGACCCTATCCAAGGCGTCGTCATTAACCTCTACCTCCTCCTCTAATCTATCCTCTTCTTCGTAACTATCTACAACATCAATTATCTTATCAAGCACAGTCACAACCCTGCCATTATTACTGTTCTCACCCCTATCCGACAGCTCTTCATTAGTTTTACTGTGCATAATGTCTTTCTGATTATTACCCTTATAACTAGTACTTAGTTCTTCAATAAGTGGCTTCTTATGATTATTCTTACAGTTAATTGGTTCATTAACCTCCACTTGACTTAAAGCTACTATCTCTGTCTGTTTTACGTTATCCTCCCTAAATTTTGTAGCAACAACATTTATGTTAGGTGGTCGTTCAGGCTGCTTTCTTATGAATGGTTTTGCCAGCGGATTTAACTTTAAACGCTGTTGCCTACGATCGCCAGCACACTCGTAGACAATTAATGGTTTTCCGAGCGCGGTGCGTCATCACTATGCCTCCAGCTGACCGCCTCACCTCCTGACATCTGTCGGCCGCTGTCATACTGCTCGCGTTCATTGAACCTGTTAACATATGTTCTTCCTCTACCACGTGAACTGCCACGGTATCCGCCGCCTCTCTGAACACCCATCCTATTAATGTTTACATCCGCGCGATTGTCATTCTGCCTAGCAGGCGGGCGATGCTCCCTCCTCATGTTTTCTTCTTCTTTTTGGACGGATTCAACCCTTTCTAAATACTGTACGAACTTGTCAATGTTATCTCGGGGCGCAGATATGATCTTAGTTTTCCAGTTCCACGGTAGCTTATTTTCTACCCCTAATATGATCTGTTCTGTTTCTAACTTATTACTAAGGTAGGACAGAGTTGTTACCCACCTTTGAACAAATCGTTTGATGCCCTCTCTCTTGGGGTCATACTTCTCTCCCGACCAGAACCGATTAAGAACATCCATCTGCTTTCTCTTTCCCCAGTATTCCTCAAAGAACGCTAATTTAAATTCTGACAATTTCGCGTATTTTTCAGAGGCTAAATTCCCCCATACTCTGGCCTCTCCCATCAAATTTGAAGTGATAAAGCCTATCTTTTGTTTATCGCTCCATACTTTCGGCAAAACGTCTTCAAAATCGTTCCAAAATTCTCTGGGGTGCATGTTCTTACTTGGGTCAAATTTTAAAAACTGTCTGTGGGTAACATACGCAACCTCGGTAGATTCAATTATTCCACTGGAAATTATACTATCACTATGGTTAGAAACACACTGTTCTACTTTGGTTAGTCTGCATTCATGCCCACAAAGTTGCTCATTCACACTTTCACTGAAATGGCTTATGTGAGTCTCTAAATTATTGACCTTATTTACAACTTGCTCTCCAAGTTTCTCACACCGAATTTTGGTATCATTTACTTTACATTCTAAGGCGGCATGATTAATTTCATTGGAATTCTCTACCACTTTTATGTGCTCACATACTTTATCTAATTCTGCATCAACATGGGATTTAAATTGCTGTTGATCCTCAGTAACCTGTTCGATTCGTGTCGTCAATTCACTTTGCACTTGAACAATATTTTCTGTACATTCTAGTTTAACCTGCTGTATTTCAACATTTACTTTACTACTGAGCACTGCTAAATCTTGCTTCCAACAGTCTCTGAGATCGGATATTTTGGAATCTAAATCAGCGCCCATTTTAGTCATCTCATTACTTAAATCAGATCCTAATTTAGACATTTTTGAATCCATTTTACTTGACATATTAGTTTCCAATTTTGACATACTGGAATCCATCTTACTTGACATATTGGAATCCAACACGTTCATCTTAGTTAATAGATTCATCAGCATACTGGCGACATTATCCTTCGCCCCCTCATTTGCTGATACAATGTCCCTATTAACATTAACTACCGGCATGGGTAACTGTAACTCACTGGGCACTGACATATTTGGATCTGACTCCAAACTATAATTAACATAGGATGAATCAGTCAAACTACTACTGAAATTGGGTTGAGACACGTCTAAACTAAAATTCATGGGGTCATTTTCCCCTGTCTCCATCCCACTATCACAACTTAGTTCCGCCTTTTTGTCACTTGGTTGAAACTCAGCCATTTTTCTCAGTTTGACTCCACAAACACACAAAGTTTTCAAAAGCACTGTACTTAACTTTGTGCTTCGGCGTGCTGCGTTGCTGCTAGATGAAACTGCGGGTCCGTTCACCATACACTGCAATGCTGTACCAGTTTCCGGGCCCCCGCTCGAATCAGCGCTGCCAACTGCCACTGCTGTCGTCGCCTCTGCGTAGTCTCCGTAGCTCGTCGTCTGCCAGACGCCGTCGTAGACTGCTATTCCAATCGGCGCGTAGTCACCGAAAAATTCTTCCGTTCCGTACAACACATTACAGTTCACGGACACTTTCACTGTCCTTCCTATTCACGTGGCGATATCAATTTGTACGCTACCCAGTTCCTACACATAGCGAGCACTTCTGTATTGTCCGGTAATTGTCACTACTGCTTTTTTTTTTTGAAATTCACTGGAATTTACTATTTTTATTTCCCGGCCGATGCACCACTTGCGACGGGTCAGGCTCTTATCGCGCAGTTTCCTTTCCCTGAAAGAAAATCCACCTACCTCGTTTCTTAGGTAGTTGCTGCACTCGCCTCTCCTGATAGCAGCTACTGGAAAAATTGCAGAAAAGCAGTGTTGAAGAAACTGCAATTTAATAGCCGCTCACCGGAGGCCGCGATACATGTTTGCTGAAATACAATCTATGAGCAATCTTCCTAAATAAATTGAGTTATTGGAATGGTAGTAATTGTTTACTCAAACGAGAACGCGAAGTTGGTAATTCTATTTAAGCTCTTTATTGTCTTTAAGCCTGATCATCAGCCCGCTAATCTACGTTTGAAGAAAGTTCAGTTCACAATTCTATCCACACTCAAACCCCGCCAGAATTAGCTTTCAAAGTTACGGAATTTACTTAACTGCAACACAGACGATTTTCTAACATACACGTTTGCAGTCGATGTTCAATAATAGTTCGTTTTTTAACGTTAATGCTCGCCATAAGCACTTAGTAAAAGTTTACGAAGTACCGCCACGCTTTTAATTATTAAAGTTACTCGCGTCTTTCGCGGAACGAAAAGTCACAACTCGCTCAAACTCACACTACGCGTTACTGGACTCTTCCAGTCTCAAATCGCACAGTACCGAACCGATGAAGCCGTTTTATGACTTCATTTTACACATTATTCGCGAGGACACATCAAGCATGTCTCTTCTCGATCACAGTTCCTTCGCGACTCCTCATCCACTCGCGACTCCCTCTCCTAGTCTGCTAACCGTCCTCGCATCTCATTGGCTCACACATCACACAGCCAATCAGAATTAACTCTTTGGGTGCGCCTCGCGCCAAAATCTAGCACGCACCAGTCATGACTTCTGAATCATTTACGTCATGATTTCTTGTTACACAAAATTTACTGTATAATTTAACAAACCGAAAGGAAAACTAGACTTTACTTTATTTCCAGAAATTATTTAAATACTCGCGAACGTTCTGGCTGCTTGTACAATACCATACACTCTTGGACATCCGACATTCACTAAGATGGGGAACCACTGGCGACTCTGTTCCCACGGTTACATCGTCTGAACACTTGCGAGTTCCAACCTAGATTTTATACACTTGCAAAGAATGGCGAATGTCCCTCTTTCATTCACTCAGGCACACTCATTCACTCTCACCTACTCATATAAAATAACTGTTCACAAAAATTCAAAACATTTATGGTTTTAACAAAGTTATAGGTGAATTTCTAAAAGTAAAATTCTCAAAATAAATACAAAAGCACGGAAGGTGATTTTGTTTCATAGTTGGATGGTCACTGAAGGTGATCTATACATAATGGTATTTATTTAGACTCGAAAATTGTAGAAATTTGCGTTTTCTGTAAGATTTTTCTAATTTCCAAAATATGCAGGTTACAAAGCTCAAATTTGGATGACTTATTTTTATTCATAACAGAAACTAGTATATTAACTTTTAATTTCCTCAGGTTCCTCAGTTAGAAGTTATTAAAGATGAAAGTTCCACGTTATACACGCGGCTAGTTAGCGCACAGGTCTTACATTCTCACGGTACAGACATGCCATATGGTCGTGACGTCAGACGAACGGACACCGGTAATCTGCCCGCTACAGCACATATGCTAATCTGATGGCTACTTTACAGTCTGTCTACATTTCACAGTAAATATTTGATAGAAAACTGTGCGCTCGCACTAGTTGCGACGCCACAACACACATACATACTAAAGATATCTCAAAGTAACATTCACTTAGCAATTAGCAGATTAAAAGAAATTGTGTACACAAGCAAGACAAGTTGGACTGCACTGACACAGCACACGACAAAAGCCTACAAAATGAGGTATGTACCACAGTCCACGATGTACTGACATAAAAGTTCTGTGTTTAACATACACATGTGCTTGATTTAAACATATGAAATTTCAAGATACTATTCTTAATATTTACAGTACACATGAATAAGATGAGTCTTCACTCACTTTACCACAACAACCACGCCTTTACCCAAAAGAGTTCCTGAGATTTAAATTGTATCACTTTCTCCAGAGTGCACATGAATAATAATATTTAACACTAATCGCATTCTAAAGTGAGAAATCTATCACTAGATATTTAATGGCATTGTTGCACTTCAAAATTGTAAAACGATCTACCCATTTAGTCACATGGCATATATGTATCAAAATCTAAAGTACAAATCTGTTACATAGCGGAATTATACAGTTGTATGAACATGCAAATATAGTGTACATAAACGCAGTCAATAGACAAGACAGAACTTGAGAAATCACATCATTTTACGTACTATATTCCTGACAAAGGAGAAAGAGAAAAAAATGGATCATGCCTATAAGCTTTCAATTCAGTGGCATTGCATAATCCAAACGACTTCTCAGATTTAGGATACACAAGTCTGTATGCTTAAGGATGCGGATTTACAAGAATTTCAAATGGTCCTATATAAATGTCGAAGAATTTCTTTATCTCAGATGTCAACCCATTAGATTTCTCTTTGGCTTTCACCAACACAAGATCTCCTACCTCAAATTTAGAAGATCTGCATTTACCATTATGTCTCTGCCTTCTCCTATGCCCCTACTTTTTCATCATCTCCCTGACACATTCTTCTCTCTCTTGCAGTGAAAGATTTTAACATGGTAGAAACTCAACATTCTCAGAAAGAAAGTTAGCTGGTCTGCGATTAAACATGATTTCAAATGGTGAACAACCTGTTGAAGAATGTAGTAAGCTGTTCATAATATTCTCAGAATCTATTCAACTGGTATCATTCTTAGTCGCTTATTTCCACTCTGGTAGTCTAAATCTATGGATTTCGCTAGTAATTATAACAACACTGGTAATTTGCCTGCCTCCAACTGCTAAAACCAATCTAACGTAAACAGTTGTGACGTCACACCCATCAGAGTCAATTTGTTGTTATGAAGCAACGCATAGTCTTCCTAAAGCCTTTGGCAAATTTTGCCGTTGCAGGACGCTTATATGAGCACTGTGTTTTGTTGTTGTATATGACGCATTTCTTTAGCAATTTCAGTTTTATTTTCGTGCTTTTTTCTTTCGTTCGTGTTTTATTATCGCAGTATTATATCCTCTGTTACAGTATCAGTTCTTACGAGTCAAAGTTACAAAAAATTATCTGAAAACTAAAACAACGAAAAATTCATGTAATTCTAAACAATTTCCAGGTTCTTTCTCTGTTTTCTCCCAGATGAAAAAATTCCCAGGTTTTTCCTGGATCTCCCGGTTGTCCCAGGTGTATACACCCTGGATAAAAAATACATAATGTTTTAAAATTACATAATAAATTGGAAAGGCAATCCCCCTACTTGAAAAAGCATGCATTTATGCTCAGTACACTGTCTTCATCGGTCCTGACTAACAGTTCACAAATATCAGTCACAACACAGATCCAGTTGACAGATGCTAGAGTATGTTACCCATGATCTCTTGCAGGTTGACAGGTCCAGCAAGGTACAGCCATATAGCACTGTGGCGAGTGGTTTCACTCACATCTTTCACCTTCCTCCTTAGAGTTCTCATCCCAAGCACAAACGGATGGGCAACTTCCTGTCTAGCAATCACATCAAATCCTGAAACGTCGTTTTGTGTACTAATTATGCTGTTCAGTACCTTCTTCACGTCACACGAGGTATGTTCTCCTTACAAATTTTCAAAGTCATTTTTTTGGGGTTTATGTCATGTAATATTAGAAAGTGTTCACATATGAAACATTAATAAACAGAATTAAAGGCAACGAAAAAGAATGGACTAATAAGGTGATATACACAGATATGCTCAGATAGTATTTCTAATCTTTGCAATACAAATTATGAACATTGTCCCATTTCAAAACTGCAAAACATCTACTCATTTAGTCTCATGGCATATATGTATCAAATTCTAAAGCACAATTCCATTTCAGAACACAACTACATAGTGTATCATAGATTATAACCCAGTCAATAGACAAGACAAAATTCTTACATTCTAAATTCCAAACAAACAAAACACAGTTATTTAGTCTTATGCATCTACAGATAGGTTTAAACTCAATCAATGAATGAGACAGAACCTTAGAAACTACATGATCTTAAATACTACATTCATGGGAAACAAAACACAATTTTACAGCCTTATAAATCTACAGATATAGTGAATATTTTCTTCTAGACTAAGGATCATTTTGCATTCATGTTCATAGGTCTGTTTACAAAAAGCAGTATTTGACATTTTACATATGTGCTTTGCTTACTAGTGGCTCCTCTTACCTTTACTCTTGCAATGGACATTTCCACAAAATTCTTACTATAGTGGATATCGTCTCTAAATTGTTCAGGTATGTCAAAAAGTGAGCTACCTGTATCGATCAAACAGTTCCCTTCCCACTAATCAATCTTAATCTTAATGTAAGGACAACCAAAACCTGAATCACCGTCTCTGTTATTAAACACTTCAGGCAAAAGATCACTTTCAGTTTCATTAAATGCTACATCCACACTATTCTTACAGAGTATCACAAACTTTACTGGAATAGTAGTATTACTTTGGTTACTCATGTTGTCAAATGACGATTGAACACACTGAATGGGTTCCAAAGCACAGCTAAGATCACTTATTACAGAAGGAACACAAAATGCATTATTGTCAAACTTACATTTCCTACTTACATCTTCTTTCACTTTACTCCACTGTATGGATACAGATTTTGACTCACCACAGCTAACTTACTCCGTATTCCACGTTTACCTATGTTATCATAAATTTGGTCCCAAATAAGTTTCAAAAAGTTTTCACCTTTATTCTCTAGACTTACAGATAACTCAACTTTACTGTTTGGATCATTACTCTGCATGACATTAATGAAAAACTGCTTTCACTGGACTGGTGTTCCATGACTCTAACTAACATCATTACTAACATCACTTACCTTACATGTTTCACAAATGAATTGGAAACTTCATTATTCTAAAACTCCACAAATACCGGATACTGATCATCACCATCATATTCTTCCAAAATTACTTCCACAACATCATTATCAACACAAGTTTCATTACCATCAAAGTCAAAACTTCACTTACATTGATTTGCAATAAGCTACCAGTCTCAGACTTTACCAACCTCAGTCATTTCACAGCTCTCATCACACCGACATCAAAAATAGCACATAATTTAGATCCAATACAGTCTTCACCTGTTTTACATATATCAATAACAATGTTTTCTGGTCAAGAGAAGAAATCATTAGCACACTCTACATCAAAATTCTCTTTACTCTCACATTCTGTTTGTGATTAGTATCTATATCATCATAATTAAACACAGTATTCCAAAACTTTTGATTAAAACATAAACGAGATATCTAATGTACCTTCTGTTCAACTTAAGATCTATGTGCCACATTATTAATACTGTTATTGTTGACTAATTTTAAGTGTAAATTGGGGGTCCTGTACTTGTATTTCCTCGCCCCAAAACTGTGGATCTTCATTGAGGCAGTCTGCCGTTCCCAAACGGCTACCTCTATGATTATGTCTGCTATTAAACTGACATTGGTTATCCCCATTATTCCTATTCTGTTGAGGTTCAAAATTTCTGTGTCTAGTACCATTTGGACCTTGATAGAAATCACCATTGCCTCTGTTTCTATAGTTATTACCATTGTGATCCCTATCATGTCGACAATTATTATAAATGCTTCTTTCTGCAGACCTATCCAGCCTGTCAACATATCGTAAAAATTGTTCAAGTCATTTGTCAAGCCCGTGAACTAAATACCACTACAAGCTCTTTGGTATCTCCTTTTAAGTGTGTCGATCAATTTCTTTTCATCAACTGGTTTGTCAGTGTGTGTTAGTTTCTTCAGTTGATTCTTACAAAAATCTTTCAGAGTACCATCTGTATTCCTATAATTTTGACTATTCAGAAATTAACATTATATTCTCCCTTGTTCTCCTTCTGACCAAAATTTATTTAAAAACCTTTTTAGAAACTTTGATATGTCTCCCACTAACTTAAATTTAGATTTACCCAAGACAGAGCTTCACCTTCAAGGCATCTTTCAACAAATTTAATTTTATGATCGTCACTCATGCCTGACACAAAACTACAGTGGTGTAGAAAATCCACTGGCTGTAAATTGTCTGTTGGAAAACGTTTGTTTGAAACGTTGGACTACACAATATAATTATTTGAATACAGTTTGTTGTGAATGCAATTTTTTGATCCAAAACATTAACATTAATTAGCATACTGTTTTCAACACTTAAAATTTTTTGATCTAAACTACTGAAGGTCTGTTCCATTTTTTCCTCTATTACCTTCAGTTGAATTCTGACATCATTAACATTTTTCTCTTGATTTGAGGATTATGCAGCTAACTCACTTTCCAAAACAAAAAATTTATTTTTTAATATATCGAATTTTTCATTTGCAATTTTTAATTCATATGGCAACATATTTTTTAGCTCTGACACCTGATTACTAAGTTGATCTATATGGTGCTGTGCCCTGTTCATTTTACAGTTGTTTTCAGTGTTTAGGTCGTTTAATTGTCCTTGTAGGGAAGTAGATTTGCTATCATTATCCATCCTTATTTCAGTTAACTACTCATTAAATGCACTAAATTTGCTATTGTAATCTGTTTTTATTTCGATTAGCTGATCATTAACTGCACTAAATTTGCTATTGTTACCCATCATCATTTTCTCTAATTTTGTTAAAATATCGGGTTTCACTGTTTCTTTTATAACTTTCACTTGGTTCAGACATGTTGTGGCTGGGTCCTACAGCTTTCCTATCTACATCACTACCCTCATCTTTATTCATTTTTCTAGCAATCGCAGAAGTCAACCGAAAATAGTTTGTAGTCATCATTTTCTCTTAGTGATGTCCCTCATTGTATTTGTAAAGCTCTCTTTCAATTGGTTTGGTCTGTCATTGTTGATATTATTTCGTTACTGTTGATATGGCTTTGTTGGGCAGTCCTCAGGTCTTCTTTCATCGAGTGATTGGGACTTCATTAATATATAAACTGCAAATGATACAAATATTTTTTTCTTCTTCTGCCAGTCTCAAGTCATTCAATTCCACAGGATTGACATTAGACTTGTACATTGGCCCTGTCAGAATATCAATGCATTGTACAACTGGTATGTTAGAAAACAAACTGCTGACATAAAAGGACACTAATTTATCACTCTGTTAGACAGATATACCTTTTAACTTATTTGCTAGGTCCACAGAGTTTGGAATGCCGTGCTTTGGTTTGAATTTAGTCTTGCTCTTAATTAGGACATCCAGTTTACCAGCTACTTTGTAAGATGTAGCAGTGAATGATCATACAACTGGACGAATAGGAACATATTGTTTATGCAGTTTAGGAAGCCCATACATTCTAGGAAGCACTGGCTTCATATTAGTTAACAATTTTGCTTCAAATTCAGAGAATATGGCCACACAGACGTGCCTGGCACAGAACTATTTCCAGTTACAAGGGACTCTTTATAAACAATTAGATGGCTTAGCTATGGGTTCCCCTCTTATTCCACTGTTGGCGGAAATATTTGTGGACCATTTTAAACAAAATTTTCTAAAAATAGAACCTTTGAATGCAAACATCAAATACTGGTTTAGATATGTAGATGATGTCCTGGGTAAGTGGAAGAGTACAAGACAACTCAACACATTTTTGAAAAACCTAAACAGTCAACATAAAAATTTCCAGTTCACTATGGAGATTGGCAACAAATCCATAAACTTCTTAGATCTCACCATTGACATCAGTACATGCACACATTGTTTCAAAATTTACAGAAAAACAACAACTACAGACACAGTAATACTTTCTTGCTCACAACACCCCATAGCTCACAAACATGCAGCTTTCCACTCAATGGTACACCATCTCATACCCATCCTTATGTCCAGAGATAATTTAAAGCAGAGTTAGATACATAAAATTTATTGCCACAGCCAGTGGCTACAATCCAGTTCTTATCGACTACATCTTGCACAGGAAACAAAAACAGAACATTATATCCCACCTGCTTCCCCATTCATTGTCTGCAAGAAATGATGTACACTATCATTTCTCAGTCAGGTATCACAGATTGTAGCCAAAGCACAGAAATCCTGCAAGTATAGGCTTACCTACTATGTCAGGAACATGAAAGCCCAGTGTGTTTTTAAAAGCATAGACAAGATCCAGTTATTAGCCAGCAGTGGGGTATACAAAATCACCTGTACTGATTGTGACAAATTTTACATTGGTCAGGCAGCCAGAGACATATCAGCTAGGCTGGCTGAACATGAACGCAGCTGGAGGTTGCAGAATTCAGACTCTGCATTTGCTGAGCATGTACTGAGTGAGGGTCACAACTACCAGCCAGTGTCCCATGTACTTCACTCAGCAAACAAAGGCCATAAAAAACCTGCCTGCTGGAAGCCCTGGAAATTAACAAACATCTTGCCCATAGTCCAGATCTCGTCCTAAATGACCACACACAGCTCAACATTTCCCCTCTTCTAAACTTCATATAATCATCTCCAGTGTTCATTACTTCACACACTCTCTGTTCCTACACATTCCAATGTTCCTGTATTCATTAAGTTGTTTTGTTGTGTTGAAGTTGTCTTTTTATTCCATATATACTGTAGTTTCAATAGTTAAGGCTTTCTTTTAAATGCTACTTGTATTACTGTACATGTTTAACACACCTTGTAGTTGTCTCATCAAATACCGTTTATATTTTACTTTGCTCATTTATTTAATGAATACTGTTACACAGCCACTGCTTTGATTGTAATGTTAATGTTAAAGTTCAGGACCACCACACTCTCAAACTGTAGGTTCCCTCAAACACCTCCATTTTCCTGCATTTATTTGTTTCTGTTTATCTTACTGATATTGCTTAAGTTTTTTATGTATTCTGTAGTTACATTGATAATTGTCTCTTCTTTTAATTGATTTTTGTATCACTCTTCATGTTTCATACCTCCTGATGTAGTCTTGTCTAGTACTAATTTTATTTTATTAGTTTTGTTTATTAATAGAAACATGTAGTCATGCTATTCCTCTTTTGTGCTAAAGGTTTTCCTGTCTACTCCATTGTTAGTTATGTACTGTTCAGTTTTTAGCATTTCATTGCAAAGATGTTACTATATGTTTCTACTTCAATCTAAATGTGTTACTTCTCTTCCAATGTTGTTAGCAAACATTTTAACTTCTTTGGTGATAATACTCAGTAAATGTCTGAAGATGGCCTTGTAAGCCGAAAAACGGTTAAAAATAAAAGTAATATTGTAGAACAAAAGCAAACTGGTGCTTTTCATTTATTATAATGTTGTTCTATCAAGAACCGACGGAAGATTCTGTTAACATGAAAAACTTTTTACTTATCTTAATTTTGTCTTGTTGTTGGCTCCAGTTTTTGCATCTAGGGCTACATTCTTGCAGCTGAAATTTTGATATGATGTTTTGGGTTCCTGATAAATGAATAACTGATGAAGATTTGCCTGTAATGGTCTTGAATTTTATTCTTTGTCATATTTTTCAATATCACACCGTTTTAACAATTTACACTAAATGTTCCAAATTACACTGTTAGTGTCGATTTTATAAAGACGTCTGTCTCCATCAGAGGCATACCCACTACTACTTATATTCTGCTATATTCCAAAATTCTAAAGAGTTTTCAAACTTTCTTGACAGAAAAATTCAAACTTTCTTGACAGAAGAAGAATCATCATCAAGATTTAACACTAATGAATCTGGAAATAAATTTAATAATTAGCATTAGATTGTAAAATTATTAATCTGAATTTAAAATATACCAGAAATTTTGTAAATACAAATATTTTAAAAAGAAGACTAATTTTAACTATATCTACAATACGCTAACAAATTAATTTCTTTTTATACATTTTAGCCTGAAATATAATACATCGAATACAAAATCAAATGCAGTTCATTCAGTAATACATCCAAGAATGTTCACCTATAAAAAAAATGTCATGTTAGAAAAGGGTGTCCCAGTACACAGTCCAGAAGCAAAACTAAGTTCAGTGACACTTCTTCTCGTTTTTGTAATGAGGATAAGTTTCCCACATATCAGCTGATGTTTGTAATGTATTTCTCTATGGAGAGATAGTTGGAGACTCTTGTGTTAAATTGCCTACTGTTTGTTTTAGTAAAATGAATGGTTACGTTTGTAAACTTAGAAAGGCCCTGTAGGGTTTAAAGGACTCACCCAAAAGTTGGAATGTTAAATTTCATATGGTAATAACTGACTCAGGATTTGTAAGAAGTGATTTTGAATATTTCGTGGTCATCCAATAAGCAGCCCATAGTGTGTCTATCATCAATAGATACTGTATTTGTTGTATTAAGCATGGCAACTAGTGAAGCGTGTTGGCTCAGCAATTTGTATCATAGTCTTTCTGGCAGTTAAACAGGTGTTGTACTTTATGAAGACAATATGCCATTAACAAGCCTTTAAAAACCCACAGTTCCATCAAAAACTAAAGCATACAGCTATGAAAATTTTATTTGTGAGAGAGAAAGTTTTAACTAATGAAGTTACATTAAAGCACATTAGCACAAATGACTAACGAGCTGTTATTCTAACAAAGAAACTAGGTAAAATTAAAAATTTGGAAAATTTAGAGCTTGGTTAGAACTTACTTAGAGCCTATAATTTGTTTTTGTTACACTGATAATTACTAGTGAGGGAGAGTGATAATGCTATAATGTTATCTTAAAAAAGCAACACTGTTTTTCTTTGACTTTAGTTATCTTTCATTTTTAATTGCTTTGGCTTTTGCTGTTTATTTTCTGTGTGTCCTCTTGTCTGCCATCAGTTGTAAGCTGTTACACATTCTATGCACAAACAGGATTCTTTCGTTTTGATGTGTCAGCTGCAGTTTGATTTTCTGGAATAAAGAATCCCCCAAAATTGTCAACAATTATTTCTCCATTTGATACATACTACAGAAGCAAGACCATCTTATAGTATTCCAAATTGTTCTGTAATGAGAAATGACAGCTACACAAGCTCTTCTAATTTCCGGCCTTATCACTTCATGGTATGTTTGTAGCATTCTGAATGCTCTTAGAAACACAATTAAAGAGTGCATTTGCTTCTAAGTGAGTCTTTAAACCTGAATCTAATTTAGATGCAAAATTTACTAAAACCTGTAAATATCCCTGCATTTACAGAATGAAAAAGATTTTTGTCATGTCCATTTAAGACAATTTCAGAGTTTCCACAGAAGAAAATGCAGTTTATTATTTTGAAAAAAAAATCACAGCTCTTTTAGTCTTTATATTATGCTCATTCCTTGAAAGTTTGTTTTCCACATTAGCTTTCTCCTACACACTTACAGTTCCTAAAACTAACAGAGAAACTACATTATCAGTGTGTTTATTAGACTTCATATACTTTTCCGTTTTGGCTTTCATTTTGTTCATATTTCGAAAACCATCTTTTGTCCACGTTACATCACCTCCAAACAGCAGTTAAGAAAAACAAATCAGTGCATTTTTTTTAATTCTCAGCTAAAAAACCAGTTTTTATGTTGTTACCATTCAAAATTAAAGCTACAAATATAATTATTATTGTTGTTGATGGCTGGTTGAGATATTACGTTAGCAGATTTGAATAATCTCTTTTCTTAACTGTAACTTTCTCATAGAGAGACAGTTGTTAAAACTTAAGACATATAAGTTCACTTATAGTCCCAGAAATTATTTCTTAGGGATGCAAGGCCATTATTGAAGTTTTCTATAGAGGATGATAATCTAATTTTGTATGTTACCACGCTGAAGAATATGGTACAACACAACGCAAGCAAAGTAGAAAAAAGAAAACAAAACAATTTTCCAAGCATGCCAGAGCGACTTGGTACTGAGGGATCAACAGTACTCTATCTCCCTTGCAGCTTCCTGTGTGTGCTAAACACCATGTAGCTGCAACTGTGAAGCACACAATGTACACTTATACTTACATCTGTACTCCACAAACGACTGTAAAGTGCAGGGTGTATCTCACACTGTACCAATTACTAGGGTTTCTTCCTGTTCCATTCATGCATCGAGTGAGAGAAAAATGATTGTTTAAATGCCTCTGAGCATATTGCAGTTAATGTAAGCTTGTCCTCACGATCCCTATGTGAGCAATATGTAGCGTGTCACCATATATTCCTAGAGTTATCATCTAAGGCTGATTCTTGAGACTATGTAAGTACACTTCCTCAGGATTTTATGCCTATCTTCAAAGAGTCTGCCTGTTCAGTTTCTTCAGCATCTTTGTGACACTCTCCTATGGGTCAAATAAACCTGTGACCATTCATGCTGCCCATCTCAGTATACATATTTCCTGTTTGTCCTATTTGGTATGTATCCCACACATTTGGGCAATATTTCAGAATAGGTCATACAAGTGATTTGTAAGCCATCTCCTTTGTGGACTTACTGAATTTCCCCATTATTTTATCAATAAACTGAAATATGTTGCCTCCTTTATCAATGACCTACAAAGTGTTACACCAAGAATTTGTATGAGTTGGCTGACTCTAAATGTCATTTATTGATATTATAGTCATAGAATACAACATTTTTTCATTATGTTAACTGCACAGTTTTAAGTTTCTGAACATTTAAAGCAAGTTGCCAATCTTTGCAACATTTTGAAATCTTATCAAGATCTGGCTGAATATGTATGCAGCTTCTTTCAGACAGTACTGAAGTCCTGCTGTAAATTTATTCTTAAAGTTCTCTGTCAGATATTTAATGAGTCAATAATTTGAGGTACTGTTCCTAACAGACTCAAATATCCAATTGTTAAGCCAGTGTCCAAAAAAAGGTGATGAAGCTGAGTTTTCCAACTGCTGGCCAAGTCTTTCTAAAATCCTAAAGAAACGTATTTTCAAGTGAATCAGTAATCATCTTAATAAACATAAAAATCTTAAAAATCAGTTTGGATTCAAAAGCAAATTTTTAGTGAAGATGGAATTTGCTCATTTGTCAGCCAAATCCTCGAATCCATAAACAATAAAATGTCACCAGTTGGAATATTTTGTCCTCTGTCTTAAGTTTTCGACTGTGTAGATCACAATAGTCTAGTTATGAAATTTTAGCACTATGGCTTGTATGGTAAAGGAGGTATTTGGCTGGAATCATACCTAAATGACATATATCACAAGACAGTATTGAATAATTCTGCAACTGTATCTTGCTGCTCTGACTGGGGTACAGTAAAATGTTGTGTACTACAGGGCTTGGTGCTTGGCACATTACTTTTTGTAATCTTTATCAATGATATTGATATATAGTGGCCAAGATAGACACGAAACCCATGCCTACTACAGTAGTACAAGTTTATATACCAACTATCTCTGCAGATGACAAAGAAATTGAAGAAATGTACGATGAAATAAAAGAAAATATTCAGAATGTGAAGGGAGACGAAAATGTAATAATCATGGGTGACTGGAATTCAACAGTAGGAAAAGGGAGACAAGGAAACGTAGTAGGTGAATATGGATTGGGGCTAAGAAATGAAAAAGGAAGCCGCCTGGTAGAATTTTGCACAGAGCACAACTTAATCACAGCTAACACTTGGTTCAAGAATCATAAAAAAAGGTTGCATACATGGAAGAAGCCTGGAGATACTGACAGGTTTCAGATCGATTATATAAAGGTAAGACAGAGATTTAGGACCCAGGTTTTAAATTTTAAGACATTTCCAGAGGCAGATGTGGATTGTGACCACAATCTATTGGTTATGAACTGTAGATTAAAACTGAAGAAACTGCAAAAAGGTGGGAATTTAAGGAGATGGGACCTGGATAAACGAGAGGTTTTACAGAGTTTCAGGGAGAGCATAAGGGAACAATTGACAGGAACGAGGAAAGAAATACAGTAGAAGAAGAATGGGTAGCTTTGAGAGATGAAGTAGTAAAGGCACCAGAGGATCAATTAGGTAAAAAGACGAGGGCTAGTAGAAATCCTTGGGTAACAGAAAAGATACTGAATTTAATTGATGAAAGGAGAAAATATAAAAATCCAGTAAATGAAGCAGGCAATAAGGAATACAAACGTCTAAAACTGAGATCTACAGGAAGTGCAAAATGGCTAAGCAGGGATGGCTAGAGGACAAATGCAAGGATGTAGAGGCTTATCTCACTAGGTGTAAGATAGATACTGCCTACAGGAAAATTAAAGAGACCTTTAGACAAAAGAGAGCCACTTGTATGAATATCAAGAGCTCAACTGGAAACCCAGTACTAAGCAAAGAAGGGAAAGCAGAAAGGTGGAAGGAGTAAATAGAGGGTCTATACAAGGGCGATGTACTTGAGGACAATATTATGGAAATGGAAGAGGTTGTAGATGAAGATGAAATGGGAGCTACGAAACTGTGTGAAGAGTTTGACACAGCACTGTAAGACCTAAGTCGAAACAAGGCCCTGGTTGTAGATGAAGATGAAATGGGAGCTACGAAACTGTGTGAAGAGTTTTACAGAGCACTGTAAGACCTAAGTCGAAAGAAGGCCCCGGGAGTAGACAACGTTTCATTAGAACTACTGACGGCCTTGGGGGAGCCAGTCCTGACAAAACTCTACCATCTGGTGCGCAAGATGTATGAGACATGCGAAATGCCCTAAGACTTCAAGAAGAATATAATAATTCCAATCCCAAGGAAAGCAGGTGCTGACAGATGTGAAAATTTGCGAACAGTCAGTTTAATAAATCACGGATGCAAAATACTAACGCGAATTCTTTACAGACGAAAGAAAAAACTGGTTGAAGCCGACCTCGGGGAAGATCAGTTTGCATTCCGTAGAAATATTGGAACACGTGAGGCTTATCTTAGATGCTAGATTAAGGAAAGGCAAACCTACTTTTCTAGCATTTGTAGATTTAGAGAAATCTTTTGACAATATTGACTGGAATACTATCTTTCAAATTCTGAAGGTGGCAGGGGCAAAGTACATGGAGCGAAAGGCTATTTACAATTTGTACAGAATTTGGCAGTTATAAGAGTCGAGGGACATGAAAGGGAAGCAGTGGTTGGGAAGGGAGTGAGACAGGGTTCTAGCCTCTCCCCGATGTTATTCAATCTGTATATTGAGCTAGCAGTGACAGAAACGAAAGAAAAGTTCGGAGTAGGTATTAAAATCCATGGAGAAGAAATAAAAACTCTGAGATTCGCCGATGACATTGTAATTCTGTCAGAGACAGCAAATTACTTGGAAGAGCAGTTGTACAGAATGGACAGTGTCTTGAAAGGAGGGTATAAGATGAACATCAACAAAAGCAAAATGAGAATAATGGAATGTAGTCGAATTAGGTCGGGTGAGTCTGAGGGAATTAGATTAGGAAATGAGACACTTAAAGTAGTAAAGGAGTTTTGCTATTTGGGGAGCAAAGTAACTGACAGTGGTCGAAGTAGAGAGGATATAAAATGTAGACTGGCAATGACATGGAAAGTGTTACTGAAGAAGAGAAATTTGTTAACATCGAGTATAGATTTAAGTGCCAGGAAGTCGTTTCTGAAAGTATTTGTATGGAGTGTAGCCATGTATGGAAGTGAAACATGGACAATAAACACAACCCTTATGATAGGTAAAGTACTAAACAGTAATCTAGAGTACTGTGTGACCACTATATTCAAAGAAGCTCTATATTAGTTCTCTTCCAATGGTCAGTACCTCAATGTTAAGAACAGTCAATTCATTCATTTTAACAGAAATTGTAAAATATTGAATTGGCTCAATTTCATCTGTTTGCGCCTTAAACCTATCAAAATTGCATACTTTAGTTATTCTCATTCACTTATGACTTATGGCATTGTGTTCTGGGGAAACAGTCATGAGGAATAAAGTCGTTATTGCACACTAGAGAGTCATCAGTATTATGGGCAGGGAACACCCTAGATGTTCTTGATGAAATCTAATCAAACAATTGGGGGATTCTCATCATACCATGCCAATACATTTCTTCACATATGTACTTTCTTAACAATACCCATACAATTTACAGAACAAACAGTGAATATCAAGGTCATGATACAAGAAGTACACACAATCTTCACAAAGATGTAAAAATTCTCAACATGATACAGAAAGGAGTACATTATCATGTCTTATAGTATACAATAAACTTCTAGTTCACGTTAATTCAGTCACTGGGGATAAGAATAAACTCAATCTTTTTACATATGATTTACATTATATATATGATTTAGGTTATGAGGCTCATGACCACTTACATATGGTTAATAATGTAATAACATGACGCATTATACATCCTGGTGATCCATTTACACCATGGATCCATGGAAATTGAAAATAAATAAATATAGTATTTCATTATAGATAACTGCATCCTTTGCAAAAATCT
Source organism: Schistocerca gregaria (assembly GCF_023897955.1). NCBI lineage: Eukaryota > Metazoa > Arthropoda > Insecta > Orthoptera > Acrididae > Schistocerca > Schistocerca gregaria. The sequence continues at coordinate 875,149,926 of NC_064922.1, forward strand.
GAGGTTATTACTGGTATTAATGGTGTATGCAATGTCATTAATATACAACATGAACAGGAAGTGTCCAACACACTTCCCTAGGGCACACCTGATGTTACTTCTACATCTGACAATAGTTTTCCAACCAGAATAGCGTGCTTCATCCTCTCTATAAAAAATCCTCGTTCTAGTCACAAATTTCGCTTGTAACCGATACATCGTTCTTTGTGGTATTGAGGCAAATGCTTTTTGGAAATCGAGAAATGTTGCATCTATCTAAATGCCTTGATTCACAGCTTTCAGTGTGTCATGTGAAAAAGATTTGAGTTGGCTTTCACATGATCGATGTTTTCGGAATCGATGGAGGAGCATGAAGATGGCCATGAAGTTTATAACTTAAATCATACGTATAATGGTTAGCAAGCAGGAGGTCATTCTATTCGACATACTTTATTAAGTTTGAGCTCAGAATGTGTTATGAGATTCTACAACAAATCAGTGTCAAGGATAATGGACGCTAGTTTTGCGGATCACTTCTACTCTTCTTCTTGTAAACAGAAGTGACCTGTGCTTTCTTCCAACTTCTGGGCATAGTTTTCTTTTTTTTGAGTCTACAATTGGTTATTGTTAGACGAGAGGCTAACTCAACTGCAAATTCAATATAGAATATGATACAGGTTCCATCTGATCGTGGTGCTTTGTTCACTTTTAATGATTCCAGCTATTTCTCAACGCCACTGACACTAATACTTATTTCACTCATCTTTTAAATGGTACGAGGATTAATTTGGGGCAATTGCCTGGGTTTTCCTTTGTAAAGGAACATTTGAAAAGAGAGTTAAGCATTTCTGTTTTTGCTTTGATACTCTCAGTTTCAGTTCCTGTCTCACTTGTGACTGATTGAATACTACAACTGGTGACACTAACAGCCTTTATGTAGACTGGAATTTCATTGGGATCAGTGAAAGATCATTTGACAATATTCTGATATGGCAGTCATTGAACGCTTCGTATATTGTTCTGTTGACAGCCAGATGTGTTTCATTCAGCATCTCTCTATCCATGGAACTATGCTTTGTTTTACACCTATTGTGCAATAGTCTCTGTTTCCTTAGAAGTTTCTTTACATTTACTGTACACTATGGAGCCTCCCTTAGATTATAAACTGTTCTACTAAGCACATGTCTGTCCAGTGCATCATCAACTATTCTTTTAAACGTTAGCCATAGTTCCTTTACATGCTACAGCCATGTGCATTGAGATACAGTACTACTAATTTTTTTATCTAGTTTACTGAACACATATATCTTTCTCTTGGTTTAGCTGTCCTTTGTACTTTGGTAATCACTTTTGCTACAAATGTGTTATGGTAACTGATACCTGTTTTGATGTGGACATCCTCAAAGAGGTCAGGTGTATTTGTTGCCTTTAGACCCATTACATTTCCATCATGAGTGGAGTTCCTAACTATCTGTTGTAGGCAGTTTTCAGAGAAGGCATCTATTAATGTTTCACAGGATATCTTATCACATCCAGCAGTAACGAAACTGTAATTTTCGCAATTAATTATCAGATGAGTAAAGTCTCCACTGATGATAACAGTGTTATTGGGGAGCTTATGGACGAGTGAACTGAGTGTTTCTCTAAAGTTTTCGGTTACACCAGGAGACGAAACTGGTGGGCAATAGAAGAATCCAGTTATCATTTAATGTTCACCCCTGATACTCTGTCTTGCTCATACAATCTCAAATGCAGCTTCAATTTCTATCTATATGGCTTTGAATTTCTTGTCTACTGCAACAAATACACCACCTCCATTTCCCATTTGCCTATCCGTTCGATTTATGCTTAAATTTTCCCCAGAAATCTCACTGCTATCAATTTCAGGTTTCAATCAGCTTTCTGTACCTAATATAATGTGAGATTCACTGTATTTATGGGCTCTTCAAACTCTGGCTCTTTGTTGTGAGTGCTTTAGTACGTTACCATTAGGATTTTGATATTCTCACCAGTCAGAGACATTTCTTTCGATCTTACACTGATATTTCTGGGTTTCCCACAGCTATCATTATCTAGACTGAATGGAAAGTTGCCTAATCTAAAAAACCTTTGCGTGCACCCCACACACAGTCAGCTACGTGAGTAGCAGCCCAAGATGTGTAGTGCACATCTGACCCATTTAGGGGGACCCTACAATTCTCAGTCTTATGGCGCAAGTTCAGGAAGTCACAACGTTTGATGTCTCTGGTTCAGTCCTTCCACTTGACCAAGAACCAAAGCGCTATGATCAGTTCTGGGGACAATGCTGCAAAACACTACACACAAGGGTGGTCTTCTCAAGCTCATCTGCCAGTCACTAGAATGGTCAAAGTGGGACAATGGAGCCCAGATGACACGCATTGTATGTTGCAAGGTGTGTCGCAGTTTGCAGTAGGTTGCACCTTATTCCTTCTTTGAATGAGCCCCACAGGCATACACACTGATTGTACCTGGTCTTTTTTCTATTCCTTGCTGACATTTCCATAAGGGATACCATTATTTGCCATACTTCTTAACTGCCGAGTTCCCTACTCGTTTGCATTTGCCTCCTCTTGACATAAGACGCAGCAGGTCTCCCCAAAACAGATGGAGTGAGTCCCACTGGCTCAGTTTCATTTTCAGTGAGGGATGGGACCTAGAATTTCACGGTTATGGGGCTCTATATAATACTCTGAGACCTCCCTGTTCTCTATCTACCCTGCAAAAGACATCTAGGTCGACCATTGACACACCATTCACTGTCAAATGGATGATATTAATAGATTCCGTACTTCCCTCTGAGGAGACATCTTTGGTACTTGTACCCTAGGTACATAGCTCTTGAGAGCTCTTCCAACACACCTACTGGTGGCAATTTCCAATCATTTGACAGTAATCAGGGCAATTTCTAGCTCCTTACGAAAGTTAACCAACTCATACCGTGTTCAAGAACAGCATTCACAGTGGCGCTGCATTCTGATTGGCGCATCGTGTTGAAGGACAACGAAAAACTAACTTTGAACTAATCTTGCTGACTGTCTTATAATCTGTTGAGCTAAAAAATTACTAATTGCCTATCAGAACTGAAGGAAGTACACAAAATGAGATTTATATTAAGATAAAAGAAAAACCAATGATATAAATTATTAGTTTTTAACTAGTTTTGACATTAATTATAGTTGTTAACACATTCGTTTTAGTAGATAATAACTGCAGATAATATCAACCCCCTTGAAGGAAAAGCTAGATGTAACACAATATGTTATTCACAAAATTTACCACAGTAACTGAATCACATGTGATGTGCTACGAATCAGATTATGCACAAGACAATAGCAACTTCTGACAATTATCAAAAATGTAAGTTCATTTGCTCTGATATACAATGAAATTCGGTGTTATCCATTCTTTGGCAGTAACTGTGGATCACAAACGTTGATTTGCTATGAAATAAATTATCCACGACACTTGTGCCCATAATTTACGAAAATTTTTCAAAACTGTTCTCCAAAAGAACCTATGTCTTACGTAATTATACAGCAAAATGGGAGAACAACTGTTTTGAATGAGGATAGGCAGTCTGATCTCAAAATTTTTATAAGATCACAAATGAATTTAAGCCTTTATTATAGTGCAGAACTCGCAAATGTTCGAAATTTTGCAATATATCACAATACAAATGAGCACTAAATTAAAGATTATGCAGAAGCGATGAGAACAGTAAAATATGCGAATCTAGAATTTAAAATCAGCACACAAATCTGGCATTCCTGTTCTCGCACAAAGGAATATTCCGAAGTCGGCTTTTACATATAAATTAACATGCAAATTGCGCTGATTTTTTTTTGTTAGCTGTTTCAGTAATAATTTTTACATTGACGTGCCGAAGATAAACACTCCATCAATAGTTTATGTCAATCAAAATCGCGTAAGGTGTACCACCAACAAAGCGAGTCTTCTGTCTTTTTCATAAACTGGAGGCTGATTACTGACATTAAGTGTAAGGATTATATATTTTACAAGTACATTTTAAACAAAGAATTAAAAAAACAGGGTTCCTTATATTAAATGTTATCTATCATATCAGGTGGCAATTGGGAGGGGGTGTCAATTGTTGTTGTTGTTGTGGTCTTCAGTCCTGAGACTGGTTTGATGCAGCTCTCCATGCTACTCACAGTGCCTATACTTGACCCTCCACTAACACACTACACAACACACACACGAGCCTAATCTGTCTGTTGACTGCTGAATTGGACAAGTTCTTCAGTGTTGGTTGTTTAGTCCTTATAGGTGGCTGTCATCTCACAAATTATGGTGATGATGAATATTTCTGGTTGACAAATGAATAGCAATTTCTTTCGACACTTGATTAAATTTGTGCCAGAGCTCATATGACTATAATACACTCCTGGAAGTGGAAAAAAGAACACATTGACACCGGTGTGTCAGACCCACCATACTTGCTCCGGACACTGCGAGAGGGCTGTACAAGCAATGATCACAGGCACGGCACAGCGGACACACCAGGAACCGCGGTGTTGGCCGTCGAATGGCGCTAGCTGCGCAGCATTTGTGCACCGCCGCCGTCAGTGTCAACCAGTTTGCCGTGGCATACGGAGCTCCATCACAGTCTTTAACACTGGTAGCATGCCGCGATAGCGTGGACGTGAACCGTATGTGCAGTTGACGGACTTTGAGCGAGGGCGTATAGTGGGCATGCGGGAGGCCGGGTGGATGTACCGCTGAATTGCTCAACACGTGGGGCGTGAGGTCTCCACAGTACATCGATGTTGTCGTCAGTGGTCGGCGGAAGGTGCACGTGCCCGTCGACCTGGGCCCGGACCGCAGCGACGCACGGATGCACGCCAAGACCGTAGGATCCTACGCAGTGCCGTAGGGGACCGCACCGCCACTTCCCAGCAAATTAGGGACACTGTTGCTCCTGGGGTATCGGCGAGGACCATTCGCAACCGTCTCCATGAAGCTGGGCTACGGTCCCGCACACCGTTACGCCGTCTTCCGCTCACGCCCCAACATCGTGCAGCCCGCCTCCAGTGGTGTCGTGACAGGCGTGAATGGAGGGACGAATGGAGACGTGTTGTCTTCAGCTATGAGAGTCGCTTCTGCCTTGGTGCCAATGATGGTCATATGCGTGTTTGGCGCCGTGCAGGTGAGCGCCACAATCAGGACTGCATACGACCGAGGCACACAGGGCCAACACCCGGCATCATGGTGTGGGGAGCGATCTCCTACACTGGCCGTACACCTCTGGTGATCGTCGAGGGAAAACTGAATAGTGCACGGAACATCCAAACCATCATCGAACCCATCGTTCTACCATTCCTAGACCGGCAAGGGAACTTGCTGTTCCAACAGGACAATGCACGTCCGCACGTATCCCGTGCCACTCAACGAGCTCTAGAAGGTGTAAGTCAACTACCCTGGCCTGTTGCCTGTGTCTATGTGCCTGTGGTTCAGTCAGTGTGATCATGTGATGTATCTGACCCTAGGAATGTGTCAATAAAGTTTTCCCTTCCTAGGACAATGAATTCACGGTGTTCTTATTTCAATTTCCAGGAGTGTATATGGAAAGAACGGGTAGGAAATGTATTGTGCCTATAGTTGCGAAACGTTGCTTTCACCGTGTTCTAACATAACCGTTGCGACACTCTGTCTCATTTTTGTTACCCATAGCAAAAGCAGCGCCGTCAGCAAGCGACACTTGCGAATACGATATGAGTGCGAACACTAACATTTATAGTGATTTGTAACATAGGTGTGTATTTAGTATAATAACAACCGACAATTACTAAAAAATCGCACAACGTTTGTCGCTATTTAGTTTCCTAAGACCCCTGGGAGGTGTGAAGCAGTATATCACAGGACAGTTCATTTACTATTCTCTTGTCACTTACAGGCATTTACTGGATAATGTCGTTTGTCTTCAGCACAAAAAATCGCTAGTAAACACCAGAAGACCTGACCGTTCGCAGAAAGACGTGTTATATCTACCCAACAAAGCTGAGTTTTGCTCAATACACTGTCAGCCATATCAGTGAATGTGGAACGTAGCAAACCTACATGGGACGTACTAAATAAGACATCAGATCTATGGTTATCACATATCGTAGATCGGTAATAACACACTTCAGATATCGCAAATGCATTTATTAGACACTGAAGTAAGCGAGAACAACATGGCAGAACAAAAGTTGCGCGCCGAGAGAGCAACACAGTCCAAAGAGATCATAGACAAAGATAGGCCGCCACAGATCTGTACCTTTAGGGAAGAGCACATAGATGTAACGATAAGTGGACAAAATCAATACAACATATTCTCAACACAGAAGAGACCAGTTGCACAACTGTTGCTATATCAGAGCCACAAACATCAAGAACCTTCAACACATTCACTTTTGAAGCACAAATAGTTACATTTACAAAAATATTCGCATATTAGAAAGTCGAGTGAAATGTAAGGATGGGCGAATCATTAGTCTCCATAAAAATTTCTAAGTGTTCAAGTGCATATGATAATAACAGACATAAACAGAAATAAATACTTCTCATGCATGAAATAAGCGTTTATATTCTGTGGCTTTCTGCTGAATAAGCTGCAAATATGCACATATTCGAAAATATTCTTCATGCATAAGTTATAACTTATGTCATAGAATCAGAGTTATTTGGCTGTTTTGAAATGTACATCACTATATCTGAAGTCTCTTGGTTGTTTACTTAGATATAGAACGCAAAATACAACAATTATTTCGTAACTTAAGTAGAAAATAATTAAAAAGAAACATTATCCTTACAACGCATGTGACTATCTGCTTCCTCACCAGTTTGACCGCTGCTGTCACTCCAGCTGTCAAACGAAAACTACTTTCGCACCAAAGAGGGTCATGACTCTGCTTTCACTCCATGGGGGGTGAAACTCATATGGGAACTTCTGGTAACACAACCTAAGTTTACTGCCAGTCCACTTGGAGCACTTAAATTTTATCAGTCCTTCATCTCGCTTTATTTTGGCTAGTTTTCAGGCTTCGCTATTTGTTAGTTAATAGACGCTGGTTTCATCACATTCTTCACGCCGGCCTGTGTGGCCAAGCGGTTGTAGGCTCTACAGTCTGGAACCGCGCGACCGCTACGGTCGCAGGTTCAAATCCTGCCTCGGGCATGGATGTGTGTGATGCCCTTAGATTAGTTAGGTTTAAGTAGTTCTAAGTTCTAGGGGACTGGTGGTCTTAGAAGTTAAGTCCCATAGTGCTCATAGCCATTTGAACCATTTGAACATTCTTTACATGCGACGCATCTTCCGAAAGACATGTTATGGTGTGAGGCGGATTTGCTATCCCAGTTAAATATGGCGCCTGAAAACAGCTGTTACAGTTTCTGATTTAGTCAGCACACTCACTATTTCTCTTTAATTAGACGGACAGTAAAAGCCTTGAGTCTAATATTTCTGCTTATCTTTCACTGTAAAAAAGCCACTGAGACCATATTAGCCGATTTCTTTTAAGAAACAAAACGTGACCTAATAGCCCAAGCACACTCCAAAACCGATTGTGCTTACATGGGAGCAAAAATCGACTGCGGAATTGGAAAACCGGCAACTGGAAGCGGATTTCCAGAATAGATTTTAAAGTGTTTACATTACCACCCAGAAGAGGTATTGGGAAATTGGTTTACGAAATCCGGTTTTGGGAGCCCCATGTTAACTGGGTGATTGTGTTTCCGATTACGACTTCTCGTGAATAGTGTACTGTTTGAATTGTATTGAAAATACAAGGCTTTATATGTAGCTATTTGGACTGGCACTGATGTCCAGCTGAAATAGCAATGTTAATGCCTCCTACTGAAAATAGAGAGAGATTCAGAAAAATGCAGACCCTCTTTGATAGTTACTACGCTGAAGCGCCAAAGAAACTGCTATAGGCGTGCACATTCAAATACAGCTATACGTAAACAGGCAGAATACGGCGCTTCGGTCAGCAACACTTATGTAAGACAATAAGTTAATGGCGCATTTGTTAGATCGTTTACTGCTGCTACAATGGCAGGTTATCAAGATTTGAGTGAGTCTGAACATCGTGCTATAATCAGTGCATGAGTGAAGGGACACAGCATCTCCGAGGTAACAATGAAGAGGGGATTTTCCCATATGACCAATTCACGACTGTTCCATACATATCCGGAATTCAATAAAGCATAAAAATCTCCAAAATCGCTGCAGCCAGAAAAAGATCCTGCAGCAACTGCACCAACGACGACTGAAGAGAATCCTTCAACGTGACGAAAATGCTAACCTTTCGCAAACTGCTACACATTGCAATGCTGGGCGATCAACATTTGTCAGTGTGCGAACCATTCAACGAAACATCATCGATATGGGCTTTCGGAGCCAAACGCCCACTTGTGTACCCTTGATGACTGCATGACACAAATCTTTACACCTTGCCTGGGTCCATGAACAATGAACACCAACATTGGACTGTTGATGGCTGCAAACATGTTGCCTGTTCGGACGAGTCTCGTTTCAAATTGTATCTAGCGGATATGGAGAGAACTTCAGGAGTCTGGACCCTGCATATCAGACTGTTCAAGCTTGTGGAGGCTCTGTAATAATGTGGTGTGTGTGCAGTTGGAGTGATACGGGACTCCTGATGCATCTAGCTACAAATCTGATAGAAGACACACACGTAAGCATCCTGTCTGATCACCTGCATTCATTCACGTCCATTGTGCATTACAGCGGACTTGGGGCAGTTTCAGCAGGACAATGTGACACCCCACACGTTCAGAATTTCTACAGGGTTGCTCCAGGAACACTCTTCAAAGTTTAAATACCTCTGGTGGTCAACAAACTCCTCAGACATACACATTATTGATCATATCTGGGATGCCTTGCAATATGCTGTTCATAAGGTTCTCCACCCCCTCGTACTCTTATTGATTTATGGACAACCCTGCAGGATTCATGGTGTCAGTTCCCTCCAGCACTGCTTCAGATATTAGTCGAATCCATGCCATGTCATGTTGTGACACTTCTGGTTGCTCACAGGGGCCCTACACAACATTAGGCAGGTGTACCAGTTTCTTTGGCACTTCAGTGTAATATCTTTGGAGCAAAATGACATATCGTTGCAATTTTTCAGGGTAACGTAGTCCATTGTTTCCTCAACAGATCTTGGGGACCGCTTTCTAGCAGATCACAGTGAAGCAATGAAGGAAACAACGAAGTAAGATGATCGTTTGAACAACGCAAGGGAGGACTGAAATGGTACTGGAAGTACAAAAAAGGGATGGAGGTGCAATGGCAGTGACATAATGTGTACAGAACTCATACACCAACACGTACGACAATTTACCGTATTTGGGACAAATTTGAAGCCGATGGTACTGTTCATGGCATGCATAAGGGGAGTCTGGTTAACCAAAACTGTCAACAAGTCCAGCTTCCAGTGCTGCTTTGTTGTAAAATTTTACTAGATCACCTTAAAAATCAGCAAAGCAGGGTGCAGATGAAAGTGGGGTAAGCTGATCAAGCATATGGTGAATTCTGAAGGCTTCAAAGTAAAACTGTACCTTCCAAGGACGTCACAGATCGAAAGACAGAATACTGTGAGTGATTGAAGGCATGATTTGCATTGACGAACGGTTTGCAGGGATGGTTATCTGGTCTGACGAGGAGCAATTCCAACTGAATTGTGCTGTAAACTGCCACAACTGGGTGTACTGGGCTCCTAAAAATCATCACGCTCACGTGGGCAAACATGTTATTCTACTTGGTGTTAATGCATGGTGTTGTCTTTCATTGAGCTGTTTGTTTGGCTCTTTCTTCTTTGAAGGTACTATAACAGGTGACGTACTTCTTGATAAACTGCAAACATCGATTTTACCTGCCATCCAATAGTTGTTTGGAAATTAAAGATTTTACGCACAACAAGATGGCTCCTTGCATCACGACCACAGAGATGTCGGGGCCTACTTGGATGAAAATCTACCTGGTCAGTGGAATGGTCGCAGAGGAGCTGTTGAGTACCCACCATAGTTTCCAGATCTTTCACCTCTTGACTTCAGTCTTTAGAGGACCTCGAAAAATGAAGTTTATCAATAGAAGCCAACTACACTGAACGAGCTACGAGAAACCATTGAGGCGTCATGTACGGTATCATACCGGCAACACTGACAACTATAGTTTGGTCAACAGTTCATTGGCATCAACATTATTTGAGTGCTGATGGGAGTCACTGTAAACACACAAAGTAACCTTCCCCCATGCAAGAATTGTAATGGTAAGTCATTTTGTTGCATCAATACTGAATATCAAAGAGGGTCTACATTTTTGTGGCCCCCTCTGTATGTTGCTCCTTTCCTGATAGCGTTCTCCACGCATATACAATATTGCGTGGTGTAAATGATTCCATATTTGGTTTTGTTTCATATAAAACAGAAGCTGGTTTCATGAGACTCTGTTTTGTATATTTGTTACTGCTTGTGTTTTAGCTGCATGATTTAAATGCAACTGAAGTATACTGCTTTTATTCTACTTTATTTTTCTTTACATTTGTTTCCTGAGCTTTCTCGCACCTACTGCAGAACTACATGTTGGCAAGTTTTGTGAGTATTGGTATTCAACTTTATTACCCCCTATGACAGAATGAGTATGTAATTCTGCTTTGAGTGGTGTTGGTTCTCGCCACTGAGTTCCTTGCATTTCAAAGTGGCTTGCTGACTATGGATGTAGTTGTAGTTGAGTATGCTTTGTTGTCTTGATGGTTAGAGCATTCTTCCTTGGAAATTCTAAAAGTACAACAGTAGCTACACAAATGTTTTCACACGATCTTAATATGTACAATGAACAGCACATTTTAGCAGAAGGCAATGAAAATTTTGGTCGCTTCCATTAAATGAAGAGTATGTAAAATAGATGGGTACGAAAATAATGTAGAATACGAGCAACATACTCCCAGTGCATTTAAATCGAGCGGTTCACACATGGATCCACAAATAGACATGAATCCACAGAATTACATGTGATTAAACAAGCTTCTGTTTTATATTACACAAAAGGAAATGGCCGGAGAGTGTGGCCGAGCGGTTCTAGGCGCTTCAGTCTGGAACCGTGCGACTGCTATGGTCACAGGTTCGAATCCTGCCTCGGGCAGGTTAGTTAGGTTTAAGTAGTTCTAAGTTCTAGTGAACTGATGACCGCAGATGTTAAGTCCCATGGTGCTCAGAACCATTTGAAGCATTTTGAACCAAAAGGAAATGTGGCATTATTTACGCCATCCAATATTATGGATGACAGCCAAAATAAGCAGAATATGAGCAACATACAGGGTGTTTCAAAAATGACCGGTATATTTGAAACGGCAATAAAAACTAAACGAGCAGCGATAGAAATACACCGTTTGTTGCAATATGTTTGGGACAACAGTACAGTTTCAGGTGGACAAACTTTCGAAATTACAGTAGTTACAATTTTCAACAACAGATGGCGCTGCAAGTGAGGTGAAAGATATAGAAGACAACGCAGTCTGTGGGTGCGCCATTCTGTACGTCATCTTTCTGCTGTAAGCGTGTGCTGTTCACAATGTGCAAGTGTGCTGTGGACAACATGGTTTATTCCTTAGAACAGAGGATTTTTCTGGTGTTGGAATTCCACCGCCTAGAACACAGTGTTGTTGCAACAAGACGAAGTTTTCAACGGAGGTTTAATGTAACCAAAGGACCGAAAAGCGTACAATAAAGGATCTGTTTGAAAAAATTTCAATGGACTGGGAACGTGACGGATGAACGTGCTGGAAAGGTAGGGCGACCGCGTATGGCAACCACAGAGGGCAACGCGCAGCTAGTGCAGCAGGTGATCCAACAGCGGCCTTGGGTTTCTGTTCGCCGTGTTGCAGCTGCGGTCCAAATGACGCCAACGTCCACGTATCGTCTCATGCGCCAGAGTTTACACCTCTATCCATACAAAATTCAAACGCGCCAGCCCCTCAGCGCCGCTACCATTGCTGCACGAGAGACATTCGCTAACGATATAGTGCACAGGATTGATGACGGCGATATGCATGTGGGCAGCATTTGGTTTACTGACGAAGCTTATTTTTACCTGGACGGCTTCGTCAATAAACAGAACTGGCGCATATGGGGAACCGAAAAGCCCCATGTTGCAGTCCCATCGTCCCTGCATCCTCAAAAAGTACTGGTCTGGGCCGCCAATTCTTCCAAAGGAATCATTGGCCCATTTTTCAGATCCGAAACGATTACTGCATTACGCTATCTGGACATTCTTCGTGAATTTGTGGCGGTACAAACTGCCTTAGACGACACTGCGAACACCTCGTGGTTTATGCAAGATGGTGCCCAGCCACATCGCACGACCGACGTCTTTAATTTCCTGAATGAATATTTCGATGATCATGTGATTGCTTTGGGCTACCCGAAACATACAGGAGGCGGCGTGGACTGGCCTCCCTATTCGCCATACATGAACCCCTGTGACTACTTTCTGTGGGGACACTTGAAAGACGAGGTGTACCGCCAGAATACAGAAACAATTGAACAGCTGAAGCAGTACATCTCATCTGCATGTGAAGCCATTCCACCGGACCCGCTGTCAAAGGTTTTGGGTAATTTCATTCAGAGACTACGCCATATTATTGCTACGCATGGTGGATATGTGGAAAATATCGTACTATAGAGTTTCCCAGACCGCAGAGCCACCTGTTGTTGACAATTGTAACTACTGTAATTTCGAAAGTTTGTCTGCCTGAAAATGTACTGTTGTCCTAAGCATATTGCAACAAATGTCCAGCCCCAGTAGCTGAGTGGTCAGCGTGACGGAATGTCAATCCTAAGGTCCCGGGTTCGATTCCCGGCTGCGTCGGAGATTTTCTGCGCTCAGGGACTGGGTGTTGTGTTGTCCTAATCATCATCATTTCATTCCCATCGACGCGCAGGTTGCCGAAGTGGCGTAAATTCTAAAGACCTGCACCAGGAGACCAGTCTACCCGACGGGAGGCACTATTCATACGACATTTCATTTCATTATTGCAACAAACGGTTTATTTCTATCGCTGCTCGTTTTGTTTGTATTGCCGTTTCAAATATACCAGTCATTTTTGAAACACCCTGTATTTACAACATAATTCAAAGGACGTAATACATGTAAGTCGGTCGTAATCAGGAACATAATTTCTACTTTTTAACAGCCACACAGTTGAACTTAAAATTTTGGGATTGGTAAATAAATACACGTTACTGCCAGACTACCAGACCCACCCATAAAGTATGACTGAAAAATATTATCATCTAATACTAATATAGATTGTTACACCATCTTTTTCCGAAATGGAAGTTCACTGCCAGGCTAGACCACTCAGATTGCTAGCTTCGAAATGTTTTCGTATCGTAACATGGGCGTTACACTTCTGATATTATTGTGTTCTGTGTTTCGTTGGCTTCACATTGCCTGATGCTTAAATGCAATGGCGCATATAGGGCGGGGTGGGGGTCTAGACCTGTGGATATGAAGTACTGTTAATATTTCGGAAGGCGAATGGCGTGTTGTAAGTAACCAAACAAAGTTCTAGTTGCAACCCTTAAAAAATCTGCATATAAATCATTTTTTTTAAAGAAAAGCACCCGGTCATACTATATTTTTACTTTCCCTGGGAGCTCATGGGGAGCTGCAGCCCCCCATCGTCCCCGGATATGCGGACTTTGCTTGCAGCACCAATTCTACATGGTTGCACAGCTATACGTATAGAATCAACTGAAACCATATGAGCAGGTATTAAGATTATTGTGCAGGTTATGGCATTAGAGCTGTGGCAAGAGCTAAATACAAGGAACACGAAATTCAAATGTTAGACCCGAAAATATATTTCACTCGTCGATAAATCAGGGGCCAAAAACACATTTACAAAAGAAATAACACTCAAACACGAAAATGCTGTCTGCTGTGGCAATCAGCTGGAATGCAAATATCATCAGCAAGCACGTCACTCTTCCAAGAATCTATTTGTATACTTTAATGTAGGCAATTCTAATAACTAATTTTTGGTTTAACAGCTGCCCAGCCGGCCTGTGTGGCCGAGCGGTTCTAGGCGCTACAGTCTGGAACTGCGCGACCGTTATGGTCGCAGGTTCGAATCCTGCCTCGGGCCTGGATGTGTGCAATGTCCTTAGGTTATTAAGTAGTTCTAAGTTCTAGGGGACTGATGACCTTAGATGTTAAGTCCCATAGTGATCAGAGCCATTTGAACCATTTTTTAAACAGCTGCCCTATCACATTTCTGGGCTTTTTCCCGCATATAATCCACAATTTATACAGTGTCAGATCTCATAAATCACGAAGTTTATACGATTAAGTTTGTTTATTTTATTTATCCAAAAATCTTTCAAGATTGTGGAATTAGCCTACAACATTGGTTTGCACACACACACACACACACTGCACCAGAAAATTGAACTTAAGTTGTTGGTCTTGTACTTCCGGAAGCTGCGAAAGTGTGCCTGCCGACATCGGCTTTGACTTTTTTCAGTAATAAGATGTAAACACACTAAAATCGAATGGAGCAACGCAGCTATTACCCCACCATAACGGCGACGCAATACTCGTGTTTCGAGTTACAGCCATCAGGGAGCATTGGTGGAAGGAAATTGGCGTAACAAATTACAACTAAGTTGAACTTTTTGTGACATTACAAAAGTTGCGTCTCTTAAGTAGCACCACTGAAAACCAGGAGTTCATATATGCAAATGCGGATTGCCGCTAGCTGTTGCGATACTTCGGTGGCGTGTATGAACTTGGCTTCATAATTTAAAATTGCCGAAATAATTCAATATTGGCGCCAGTGGATCCGGCCGTATGATTTCGCTGATCTAACACAGCGCTACTTCAAACATCTGTCTGAAAGAAATTACATTCCATATTTCATTTACGTATACTTTACTTACTTGGAGCAATAATTCAGGATTTGTCTGATCTGTGTTTTCCACACACCTATATAGTCTATTACGAAATCAGGCTTTGCCCTGCATAAAATTTCTGCGGTTGTTGAGTAATTTGTGCACAGCACAGACCTCATAATTGTCAATACGTATTGAAATCTTAACATTACCCTAGTAATCAAAAACAAAACAGTGATTCTTTATTTGCTCCAAAAATTTACCACGTATAATACGACAGCTGTACCATAGTCATTGAAAGGGGTATTATAATTGCTGTAGGTGGTGGATTGATCATACGTTTCTGGTTTTGTGAGACGAAACACTATATCATTTGTTTTCGAATAATGTAAAATAGAAGACTGGGAAGTTTGATTTCATATCATACGTTTTGTGGCAATCTGGATGTGTGAGTGACATGTACGACACTGTGTTTGTATTCATAGCAATATTGTTAATATGCATTTTTACTCTGTTTGCTGTTTTTTACGGTTCTCCAACTAAACCCCTTTTGTTAGTGGTGTCATTTGATGGTTTCCGGTATGATTACATAAATAAGAACGTAACACCAACCCTACACAGTCTTCATCAGAGAGGCGTTCACTCTGAATATATGCGCAATGTTTTTATTACAAAAACGTTTCCAAATCATCACTCAATAGCCACAGGTTTATTTCCAAGTTCACACGGTGTTATGGCAAGTAGTGTATATGATGAGAGATATGGCAAAGTTATTTCATACAGCGAAGAACTGTGGAAATTCGGAAACAGTGTTACTCCACTTTGGGTAAGCTTTATCACATTGTAATACAACTCCTTGTGCAGAAAACCACCTGCATGGATAGCCTGTACTCTTTATTTGATGTTCCCTTTTTTCATAGAGCCTAAATGAAAAACTGAACCATCGCAGTGGGGTTTACATGTGGCCAGGAGGAGAGTTTGACTATCAAGGTGTTCTCCCTACATTTCTCACTACATTTAAACCATCTGTATCATGGACAGATCGAGTTGATACAGTGTTAAAATGGTTTATGGATCCTGTCTCTCCAGCAAACTTGGTGTTTCTCTATTTTGAAGAGCCTGACAGCCATTCACACTTATTTGGTCCTGAGTCACTGGAGGTGTTAAAGCAGATTATGAGGTGCGATAATATAACTAAATATTTGTTTGACCAGATTGCTATTACTGGCTTAAGTAGTAAGCTTAATGTATTTCTTTTGAGTGATCATGGCATGGACAGTGTATCAGCAGACAGAATAATCAACTTGACACATTATGTTAACAAAACAAAGTATCTAACAGCCAGCACATCACCGGCACTGCATGTAATTCCCAAAAAAGGTACCTGTGTGCTTCCCAGCTTAATGCTATTAATTTTGATTTAATGAAGTTAACAATTAATTATTTATGAGTACATATCACACATGACTTGTCATTCACATTATAGCATCAATGTTTTTTGAAGTGACAGTGTTGCTCTTTTTTCGTGTTATCATGGTTCTGGCGAAAACATTATCATTTTTCTCGGATAGAGAGCAAGTAACATGTAGCTTAGTCTATATTCTAGCTATAACATTAACTAAGTTTGTTATGA
Organism: Schistocerca gregaria; assembly: GCF_023897955.1. Taxonomy (NCBI): domain Eukaryota; kingdom Metazoa; phylum Arthropoda; class Insecta; order Orthoptera; family Acrididae; genus Schistocerca; species Schistocerca gregaria. The sequence continues at coordinate 875,166,478 of NC_064922.1, forward strand.
TTGTTATTACCACAGGTGAATTTGAAGATGTATACAATGCTCTGAAAGTTGCTTCAGAAGTAGAAAACTTCACAGTTTACAAGAGAGATGAATTATTTGAAAGATGGCATTACAATAATGAAAGAACCCCACCACTGTTGTTACTTGCAGATGAAGGTTTTGCCTTTGATGATGTCTTGTATGTTCCGGATAGTCACCAAAGAAATGGTAAGTAAGGACATTCTAAGGCATAATATTTATAATTGACCAGCCCCATACATGATATTGTTTAGATCGTTAATTTCGATCAGTACATGTCAGATGGCTGATGGTCATGGTGATAATGAGCAATTGATTCTGTGTCCTGTGGTCTACCCACAATTGTGTTTTACATGGTATGGTTAGTCAGAAAAAAGACAAGATTGGGAGGAATATTTGATAGGAGTCATCAGTTTTGACCACGTTTCAGTGTGTACATTCACAGTTTCGTTGTTAATTGGTGAATGTGAAAGTAAAACTCGAGGTCTGTTTTAGATAGGAAGCTGACAGTTTGGTTGAGAATTGGTGAAGCGAATGAATGTGAAACTAAAAAAAAAACTTGGTTGTGGTGTCAGACTGATCTGTAGCTTAGGCCATTTGAAAAAAATTGCCACTGATATCACGTTACAGTCACCATTTTGTTTACACCGTATATCACGTTTCCTATGTCATTGATCGAAGCCAACAAGTCATGTCGAATATTCCTTTTTACACGAAAGACAGTGGAGTCATTAGAGGCAGTTGTCAGGAAGGGAATTAGCTGGTCATATTTTATCATAAACTGGCAACATATATTATCCAGTTGTAGACATGGACTGTGTGGAGTTTCCAGTTACTAAAGAGATTCAGATTCTTTATTAGATATTCAGCATTATTACATGCAATACACTTTGTTGTTTCACTTAACCTATTAATTCAATAAAATACATTTTTTAAGTTGATATAGGGAATTTCTAAAAATTCTTCTAATGAATAGAGTAGGTTACCTAACAAGAAGTTGTGTAACTACCCTTAAACACTTTGATTTGCATGCTTGAGGCATGTGTACACAATTTGTTATATATTTTAATTGCCATGTACTGTTTTTGCTAATATATTTTGTGGCAAGAGAAGTACAAATTGTGGTGTTGTGGCCATGCCTTTGATTTGTTACATCTAAATTTGATAGTTCAGCAAGTATATAGTTAACACTATCAAGAATATATGAATTAGTAATTGTTAATATTCTATATTCAATGCACAGTGGTTTACAATGTGTTCTATTATCTATCATTGCCGGTACTTGTATTGCATCCTTCTAGTTCACCGGAATTTCCCTTATTTTTATGTGGTGTCCCCAGAGTACAAAGGACTGATTGAAAAGGTAGATTTGTGAAGTTTTAAGGCTGTGTTGCCAACAACCAATGTGGGAAAAAAATTAATATCATGGCTTTCTTAACAGAGACAAAGTTTTGTTGCAAAAAGATTCTGAATGATGGTGGGGCTAGAGCTTCTATTACAGGGGAGAAAAATCAGAAATTGGTTGCAGGAAGTATCTAAATCTCTGAATGAATGTGCAATGACCGTAACATAATTTTTAATACAGATGGAACATTTTTTTTCCGTACTGTATGCATGTTTGTTTTCTTATGTTCATGTTTAAAGAACTAATTACTTTGTAGCAAATTGATTCTACAAGAGGAAATGTGCCCTTTTGCACTCAGTAATTTTTATTTCTTATTTTTCTTAAATAAAATGTAGAACATTTGTAACTACATAGTTGAAATGTAGAGACTTTGAAACAATAGATATGACTTGTTAACTTTTTTCTATACTAAACTTAAAGCATGTCTTGAATTTTCCTTAAGAGAACCACAAGTGATGCGTTCACCCTCCCAAAGTATGCTGTTCTACTGCTTGTGAGGTACAAACTTTCGAAATGCTTCTTGGAATAAAACATGTGGAACTGAGTTTTAGGAGGAGGGGAGAGAGAGAGAGAGAGAGAGAGAGAGAGAGAGAGAGAGAGAGATTTGAAATTAGTCTAGGTCAACATTCATAGCTAACAATTTTGTACATCATATTCTTTCTGGTTCTTTACCATCCAATACCAGATTAAGATCTTGGTTTTAATTTGTTTTACCAAATTGAATGTAATTTGTTTTCTTCACGTTTAGTGTCAACCTGTTGGCATTGAACTATGAATTAATGGACTTACGGACTTGAACAGTAGTTGTATATAATGATTTTTTAACAGTGCTCAGTTATTAGACAGATGTCATCTGTGAACAATGTGATCTTAGCTGTAGTGTCTAACATCTGTGTGCCATTTATATTGTACAAGTGATGGACAGAAGAGGATGTAGCACAATGTCTTTGGAAGCTGTGGCCATGTGGAATGAGGGCTATGTTTTTAAATATATTTATCATAAATATAAGCAGTGCAAAAGTTTCAGATTCCTACACATATCTCTGAAAGTCAGCTTGGCTAAACTGCAATAAGGAAACTATTCTGTCCTCCGTATAGTAAATGATAGTACTAATGAAGCTTACAATGCTGTTACTTATTTATTATTCGTTCATTCATTTATTAGTTTTACCTGCTAAGGCATCCTTAAAGATTCTGTTTACTGTTAACATTACAGTGTGCATGTATGTAATTTACAAATAAAACAGTACTTCAGTAGAGTTTCATTTTCAACTGAGGGCTGCATAAATTATTACAGGAGTGACATAAATATTAATGCCCTATTCAAATCATTGACACTAAGAAGAATTAAGTGGAAGTAGACTGCCAAGCATTTGTGGATGATAAAAGTGTGATAATAGAGGATTTTAGTACTACACCAGAGCACATTAAAAATCTGATTAAGTCGGTGAACAAACAGTGTTATAGAGATCCTTTGAAAATAGGGTAGTAATGTTGAAAATTAAAGAAAACACACACTAAATGAACACTAGATATGAAGCAATTGATTGTCAGGTTTTCTAAATTCCTTTGTGAATGAATCCAGTTGAATGGATTATAATTAATAATTAAAAAGAAAGATTGCCACAATAATACTGGTATGAAACTCATATCTCTCAATGCATGTGGTTGCCTTGTGTTGTTTAAAAACAAGATCTCCATGAGACAATGTAATTGGAACATGTTCCCCAGAACAGGGAAAGGCACAGATACAATGCTGTAATCCAGAGCTTGCTTCTGTGGTCATATTGGATAGGTGAATATTGCCAGGCAGTCTCAAATTGATTCAAAACCTGAACAACAACTTTAATGCGCACCATCCCCTTTGGGCTCCTTTCAGACCCTGTCTGAGAGGTGCCCTGTTGGCTGACCTTCTTGATCAACTTAACCTCTTCTGCCTTAACACATGAGCACCCACGTTCCTTCCAGACTCCTTGCACACCTGTTCCCATTTGGACCTATCCTTCTGCACTGCACAGCTTTCCCATCGTCTTAAATGGTCCGTCTGTTTTCTCTGATACATACTTGAGGTGACCATTTCCCATGTGCTATCCATTTCCTGGCTCTTACCCCACCTCCATGCACACCCAAATGGCAGCTAACCAAAGCCGACTGGAGGATTTACTCCTCCCTGGCGAACTTCGACAACAAGATTTCCACAGTTGTGATAACCAGGTGGAGTGTCTTACAAATGTTATCCTTATCACTGCAGAATGTTCTGTTCCTTGCACTTCTTCTTTACCATGTATCGTCCCGATCGCTTGCTAGACTAAGCCAGGCATCGACACGATTCGTGAGCGGAGACATGCTCTCTGCGTTTTTAACCATCATCCTATGATGGCAAACTGCATTCACTACAAACAGATGCACGTGTTGTGTCGTCACGTTCTTCAGGATAGCAAAAAGCCAATTCTTTTAACAGTTCCACTCCCTCTTCTGTCCTGTGGGCCAACCTCCAAGTGCTCTCTGGGACCAAGATCCATTCTTCAGTTTCCAGCCTGACAGTAGCAGACAATGTCATTGTGGACCCTGTTGCTATCGCCAACACCTTGGGCCGCCATTTGCAGAGATTTCGAGCTCCTCCCACTATCATCCTGCCTCCCTCCTGGAAATGAGGAGGCTCGTGCAATACCCTTCTCTTCTTAGAATTGTGAGTGCTACAATGCTGCCTTTACTATGAGCGAGCTAGATTACACCCTCACCTCATCCCAATCCTGCATCCCAGGGCCAGATGCTGTTAACATTTGGCTGTTGCAACACCTTTCTTGTGCAAGCAAGCACTTTCTGCTTAATACATACAACCACATCTGGAGAGAGAGCAGTTCCTTGTGCCCCTACCACCATCTGTGTAAACATACATACTCCCTGCCCAGCATATTGCTCCATTTTTAAATGTATGACGAAAACCCCAGACGAGCTCGCATACCAAGAGGCCAGAAAAAAGTATGAGCATCTTAATCCCATACAAATTACACAATCTTGTGCTGCAGTTCTGTTGATGGTGCTTTTGTGCCTTTTACAGTGGCCCATCAGAGCTGCCTGCCGATACCTGCCCTCAGGTGATTGGGGGCCCTTCTGGTGCTCCCACAACACCCACCTTGGGAGCATTGGGTCCCCACCAGTCCGCATCCCCTAGCTGCATCCCCCTCCAGCTTCTCTAGCTGGTTCCTGCTGGTCCACAGCCAGACACCAGCTGTTGGCTGAAGGAACTACAGGCTGCAGTAGGACTTGTTGTTCTTCTTCTGGCCCTGAAACCAATTCCTCGTATTCTAAGGAGAAGAAGGAAGAGCAGGATAAAAGGAAGACCTCCGAGATGAAGGAAACTCTGGTGGCCTTCATGCCTCTGGGCTCTGGTGGCCTTCATGCCTCCTGACTCTGCAGGTATTCCTTAACCTGCCCCCCCCCCTTTCCCCATCCCCTGGTTACTTCATCCCCCACAGTATTCAGTCTGATCCCCCAGTGGAATTGCAACCACTTTTTACACCACCTGGCTGAGCTACAGTAACTTTTAAACCCTTACCCTCCATTCTGTGTTGCCATTCAGGAACTGGGGTTTCCAGCAACTTGAACCTCTGCCCTTTGTGGCTGCCGAACTTATTTTAAGAATTGTACCTACTATGAGAGAATATTGAGTAGAGTTTGTATGTATGTGCTGGACTCTTATGTACAGTGACCGTGTGCCTCATGATACTCCTTTGGAGGATGTGATTGTTTGAGTAAGGGCACATCAGGATTTTACCATCTGTAATGTTTATCTCGCTACCAATGATGTCATGTCCCAGGATGTACTATCTACATTGCTCTCTCAGCTGTCCCCCACCTTTCCTAGTCTAGGTCGACTTCAGTGCTCATACCCTTTTATGGGATGGTACAATGATCACTGGCCCTGGTAAAGTCATCAAAATTTTACTGGCACAGATCTTTGCCTCCTGAACTCAGGTGTCTCCACACACTTCATCACAGCACATGGATGTTTGAAGTATTTCTGTAAATGGTGCCATTTGTAGTGATGCCCACTCTGTTGCCAAACATTTTGCTGAGCACTATGCTCACACCTTTGCGTCTTAGAACTACCATCACACCTTTCGACTCATTAAACAGTGGCTCTGGTTGTGGGTGGGCAGTAGGAGGCAATGGAAGGGCATAATATGAATCTTGGTGACCGAAAACCAAAAGCCATGGGTGAGAGCCCAGACTGCATCTTCCATATGGTGTCCTTTAGGCAGCACTCGACAACTTCCATACTAGAGGAGCAATAGTAAAAGCAAAAATCGTCGCCATAAAAGGAGGGCGATACCCAAGACCTCACAACCGCCACTTGACCATTGATGGCAACAAGAAAGAGGGGGGACGCTAGGTACAGAGCCCTGAGGGATCCCATTTTCGGAAATTGGGCGTACTGGGTGAAGCGCCCACTTGAACCCAGAATATATGGAGCAACAGGAAGTTCTTGACAAAAATCTGTAGTCTACCCCAGAGACCCCACTCAACATCATAAAGATGTGGTGACACCATATCATGTCATGTCATAAGACTTCTGCATGTCAAAAAAGATAGTGATGTGGTGCTGAAAACGTGCGAAGGCCATCTAGATGGTGGACCTCATGTGACCCAAATTATCAGCAGTGGAGTGACCTTTGCGAAAACTACCCTGAGATGCAGCCAAAAGGCTCAAAGACTCAATGAGCGAACACAGCCATGTGCTCATCATGCGTTTGAGCAACTTACGGAGAATGTTGGCAAGTATGACTAGGTAACTTAGGGGATTCTTACCCAGTTTCGGTACTGGCTTTCTAGCCATTGAGATGGGAACTCAACATCATTCCAGACCTGATTAAAGAGGGCAAGAATGTGACACTGACAATCCACTGAGAGATGTTCCTGCATTTGGTTGTGAATGCAATCTGGTCCTGGGGCAGTATCAGAACAATAGGCTAGGGCACTGAAGAGTTTGCATTCACTGAATGGAGCATTATATGGCTCCAGGAGGCAGGTAGTGAAAGATACCACACACAATACCCAGTTCCCTGCCAGGAATTGAACCTGCGCCCCCTTGCATGGTAGGCAGTAACGCTACCACTGCGCTACGGAGGCGGACTGTGGCTCTACGAAGCCCTGTTTCTGTTCTGTCTCAATTATGGGAGTCTAGCATGTGGTTCAGCGTCACTCTCAGCACTGTGGATACTGGACCCCATTTATCATCATGGGGTCTGACTTATGACAGGACCCTTCTGAGTTAGCCCTGCAGAAACATTTTAGTCAAGGTTAGAGTCCCTCCATTACCTATCAGATGCCGACAACAGCTGTTGAATTATACTATATGCGTTCATAGCTTCCCTAAACATCCCAACTAATGTGTCCTTTTTCCTGAAAGGGAGCTCCACCTCCCACAACAGCGACCCAGAACTAGGCTTAAAATTGCTGCATGCCTACAGGATCTGTTCAGAACTGCAACTTTCTTAACTGTCGTCTCAGATCAGGGGAACATCACATCTTCCCTCATGGATTGTGCCCCAACCTCGGATTTGTCTGGAAGTCTCCTTTGGTCTGAAAGTTTCCATTAACCCCATGGTTTTTCACTGCCTGTTCTTGGCTGCTCGTGAAATGTATCCTGGTTTGGAAGTGGTATTCACTGATGGCTCAACAATCAACAGATGTACAAACTTTGCATACACATATGCACGGTGCAGTAAACTCCACTCTCTGCCACTTGGCTGCAGTGTCTTCACTGGTGCTTTGATGACCATCAGACTAACACTTAAAAAAGCCACATTCATTCATTCTTTCTCTGACAAGAGTATCCTGATCTTTAGTGGCTCCCTTTGCCAGACTCTAGACCAGTGCAGCTCTCCTCAGCCACTGGTTACGGCTAGCCAGGATCTTATCTCTGACTTCCATCAAGCTGGATGGCCAGTTGTTTTTGTTTGGAACCCCAATCAGTTTGGGATTTCGAGAAATGAATGAGCTGACCAGTTCGCGAAGCTGGTCACCAAGATGCTGACTCTTGAAATGGGGGTTCCAGAACCGGACCTTCAGTCATTTTTACAAGATTGATTGCTGGAAGTCTGGAACCTGGAATGCTCTGTCCTGATCTCCCCAAACTGAGGACAGTTAAGGAGACCATTACCACATCACAGTTCTCCATGTGTGCTACTTGCAGGGAATCCACTGTTCCCTGTCGACCCTGCATTGGCCACACTTGGCTAGCTCATGGCCATGTTCTCAGACATGAAGATCCTCCCGATGTGGAGCCCACTGATGGTGCCCACTTACTCATAGACTGTCCTAATTTTACTGCTTTGAGGTGGCGTCTTAATTTTCTTGACACGCTACCTCTGATGATAGCAGACAAAGCCGAAGTGGCTGATCTGCCATTATGTTTTGTCTGCGAAGGTAGTTTCTATTCATCCCTATAAGGTAGGGATTTTTGGCCTCATTGACCACCAGAGGGGTTAGTGGGGCACCCCTACCCTCACCACCCCCTCTCCCTCCCCCAAAGGGGTCCATTGTTGGTCTGTGCTCAGTGGTCATCCTGGCCTCTACCCATTCCACATTTTTATTCTCTTCATTCTTTTTTGCTTCTTGATTTTGCTGTCTTGTCTTGACTGATCTTTTAATGACTTGTCTGGGCTTTTATTTCTTCTCCCTCCCCCCCCCCCTCCTCTCCCGTGTGTGTGTGTGTGTGTGTGTGTGTGTGCACACTCCCTTTCTTTTACGACCACTCCTGGTTTGCCATTTAACGGAGGGAGGGACTGATGATGTTGCAGATAAGTTCCTTTCACTCCAGACCAACCAGGGATGTGAACTATAGGGAAAGGGGTTGAGGAGGAAGGTTGTAGTAGGGATAGACAAATAAATTTTGTAGTTTGGGTGGGCGGTGGGGGAGACTATTGTGGAAGGGGTAGAGACTATAGTAGGAAGGATATTTCTCATTTCCCCTGGCACAGTGAAGATTAGCCGAAGCCTTGATGGAAAATGTGATTCAGTTGCTCAAGCCCTGAGTGGTATTGAGCTGTGAGGGAAGCCAGTCATTGGATATGATGGGTGACTGGGAAGGTAAGATTAGAGACATTGTTACTGGACCAGGAAAGGAGAGGAATTTTGATTTGCAAAGGTTCAGTGAGACCCTCTGCCGATGTGGCTCTCGTGCTATTAACTAGATAACTCCCAACACAGACACAATACATTATACTGTCATCACTTTTAATGTATAAGCTAATCATTTATTATGCAAACAAAAGTATTGCATGAATGTATAGCTCAGTCTGATTAGTAAATTCTAACCTAGCAGTTTTTCAAACAAATATGTGGTTTCTGAAATCATAATACATTTATACGCTAGTCTTTATAAGCCACCCAAAAAATACTCAGTCCCGTGAGAGCTACTACGTGAGCAACAACTATGTAACAAGTCTGTGCCCGATATGTAAATTACCCACATCTCCTTGGAAGCCCGGTATCGATCAATATTGTGTAATGACTTTTGTTGTCTTTCATGACCATCTTAGTCAAATTGTGAATAAGTTTGCCTTCAGACCTGTCTACAATATGAACATTTATTCCATCATTTTTTGGGAGTGCATCAAGGATATTATTAACTCGTGTACTGATATTTCTGCTGACAAGCTTTCAGTCATTCTCAAAATGAAGATTTTGAGGGCATTTTACACTGTGAAGCAGATGTGCATGTGTCAAAGATAACACTGTTGTTAGTGAGTGTTTATTTTATTTATTTATTTACATGTCAATTTCCATGGGACCAAAGTGAGGAGAAAATCTTCAAGGTCACGGAATGTGTCGGTACATGAAATTACAACATAAAAGTAATAACAGATAAAAATAAAATGTTTATGAACCTGAAAAAAGTCAAGCCATAAGTTTAAGAAAAAACAATAAACAATACGACAAGAATTGGCTTAATTTTTCAAGGAACTCCTCGACAAAATAGGAGTCACTCTTGAGGAAACTCTCCAGTTTCGATTTAAAAGTGTGTGGATTACTGCTAAGGTTTTTGAATTCTTGTGGTAGCTTATTGAGAATGGATGCAGCAGTATACTGCACACCTTTCTGCATAGGAGTTAAGGAAGTCCTATCCAAATGCAGGTTTGATTTCTGCCGAGTATTAAGTGAGTGAAAGCTCCTTATTGTTGGGAATAAGCTAATATTGTTAACAAGAACTGACAGTGAGTTCAATAAGAGGTTTGTAAACTTGCACCACTGATTGCGCGAACTACCTGTTTCTGAGCCAAAAATATCGTTTTAGAATGGGAAGAGTTACCCCAAAATACAATACCATTCAAGATAATCAAATGAAAATAGGCAAAGTAGACTAATTTTCATGTTGAACAATCAGTTACTTCAGATACTGTGCAAATAGTAAAAATGGCAGCATTAAATCTTTGAACAAGATCCTGAACGTGGGCTTTCCATGACAGTTAAGTATCTATCTGAACACCTAGAAATTTGATATGTTCAGTTTCACTAATCATAAGCCCATTCTTTGAAATTAAAATGTCAGGTTTTGTTGAATTGTGTGTTAGAAACTGTAAAATCTTAGTCTTACTGTGATTTAGTGTTAGTTAATTTTCTACAGGCCAGGAATTTCTATCATGGTCTGCACTATTTAAAACCGAGCCAGTGTTGCACACAACATCCTTTACTACCAACCAAACAGAAATATTTTAGAGTTACTTGTAATACTAGAGGGCGTATCATTTATATAAATAAGGAACAGGAGTGGCCCCCAACACTGACCCCTAGGGCACCCCCCCCCCCTCTCCCCATTTGACCATACCCCACTCAGACCCCACATCACAGCCATTCTCAACAGTGTGTTGCTAAAGTAAGAGGTCAACCGATTGTGAGCTACTCCCCCTATTCCGTAATGGTCCAACTTCTGGAGCAATATTTTGTGATCAACACAATCAGATGCCTTAGTTAAATCAAAAAATATGCCTAGTGTTCGAAATCTTTTGTTCAACTCATCCAGTACCTCACAGAGAAGAGAGAATACAGAATTTCCTGCTGTTAAATGACATCTAAAGCCAAACTGTACATTTGATGGCTAATTATGCGACATAAAATGATCAATTATCCTTACTTACACAGCCTTTTCAGTAATTTTAGCTAACACTGATGGCATAGAGATAGGTCTAAAATTGTCTACATTATCCCTTTCTCCCTTTTTATAAAGCGGCTTTACTACTGAGTACTTTAATCGTTCGGGAAATTGACCACCCCTAAAGGAAAAATTACAAATATGGCTAAATACAGGTCTAGTATGTGGAGCACAGTACTTTAATATTCTGCTAGGCACTACATCATATCCAAGAATGTCCTTAGTCTTCAATGATTTAATTATTGACTCAACTCCCCCTTGTCTGTATCACAGAGGAGTATTTCTGACATCAATCTCAGAAAGGCATTTGCCAAGAGTGTTATATGATTCCCTGTATAAACTAAATTTTTATGTAATTCAACAGCAGTGTTCAAAAAGGTTGTTAAATACTGTACATATATCTGATTTATCAGTAACAGAAATATTTTTACTACAAACTGACTTAATATTGTCGATCTTGTGCTGCTGACCAGACACTTCCTTCACAACTGACCATATGGTTTTAATTTTATCCCGTGTGAATTAGCTATTCTATTTGTGTACCACATATTCTTTGCCTTCCTGCTAACAATTTTAAGCACCTGACAGTACTGGTTGTAATGGGCTACTGTAGCTTGATTGTAACCCCTTCAAACATTTCCATATAATTCCAACTTTGTGTCAGTAATAGTTAAAACTTTACACCTCCAAGAATAAAACAAAATGAGCACATTCAGTGCATGTGAGTATTTGGTTGATTATTATAGATGGCATATGTTGGAATGCCAGGCAGTGGAAACCTAGAAATGAGAGTGCAGACGCGAAATGAGGGTCCATGATTTATCAAGTTGAAAGCTCTTATCTTAGTTACGCAGGTTATCTGCCAATTAAAGTTCCACAGCTTCCTTGCCACTGCATTCCAGTAGGATTCAGGCTGTGACCAGTTTCTTAACTTTCCCATAATCAATGGAATGACTGGTGGAAATACAACGTTCAGCCACTGCACACTCCCATTTATTGGGGCTACAGTAGATGAGTGTATTCAGCTGGAATTATATGGGGAAACTGAAATAGTTTTTTTTTTTTTCTTTGAATTTTATTTTGGCCCCAGGTCACTCAAATGATATTTTAAAACCAGAACCCAAGGTGAGTCGATAAGATAAACAGTTCTTAATCCTTTTCATAAAAAACAGCTTTGTTTCTCAATATTGACTTAGTTACAACATAGTAATGCAGATGTAAAGTACTTGTAAGTGAACAGAAGAAACAGTGAATGAGGCATGTAAATTTATTAAATGAATATGAACAGTTTTGCATATTAAAACACTCATTAGAGTTGATTATATACCCATAAAAGTGACCCACAATTTCCTGCATGGGCTAAGTGTAGTTTGCTTGAGGAAGAACTCCTTCTTGGTTTTGTCTGTAATAAACTTGAAATTTTGTTAAAACCTGTTAAAAATGTGTGATGCAGTGTGCTACAACATTTTTGAAAGGTGGTTAAGAGTGTGCTTGTAAAATGAAGGTTGTTCTTCGGTCTTGTTTCCACTGAATGGATGTTGCCATTCCTATCAAACAAGTTCAAGTTCTCTAGGAAAAACCTCATAGGTGAGATATATATGGCAATGTCAGTACAAGGATTTCCAACTTGTTAAAAATAGGCCTACACAAGCTTCATGAATTAAGACCACAAATATGGCCTGGATTGCTCACTTCTGAGCTAAAAGTATCCTTTTAGCCTGAACACAGTTGCTGCAAAATATTATCATTTATGATGCCAGGAAATGAGCGCACACAAAATAAACACATTTTAGTGAATCAATTAAGTTTATTGTAGACAGTTTCCTAATTGCAAAAGTAGCTGCATTTAGTCTCTGCAGTGGATGACAATATGTGTCTTTCTTGGGAGCTTCTCATCTACCTTCACTTCTTCAGTACTTTTATAAATGTGTCTACAAGTCACTAGTTGAAAAATAAAATGTTACATATAATACTGTTGCATGTCAAACCTCCACCTTTCCAATATTGTCCAAAAAATTCCAGTAGTAGTAGTAGTATAGTTAATAGATTTATCCATAGACTATTTTGTATAATGAAATGAACAGATCTCTTAGAAAGAGGTATAGAATGAAGAGAATGTAGATAATGTAACAAGATAAAAAAATGAAAAATTAAAATCTAAGATTATTCTCTCTCTCTCTCTCTCTCTTACACACACACACACACACACACACACACACACACACACTCTGTGCATTGTCATTGCCACAAATATTGTGATTGTGTGGTTGTTGGCGGACAAGTTATGTAGCTAAGCTACCATCAATGAAACAAATACATTTTCAAACTCCTTCTCCTTGTTTACTGTCCATTTCTGACACAATCTTCACAGTACATTTCACACTACTTGGTGTCCTGTTGCATTAAGTTAACGCCCTTTCTTTGCACATTCACAATTGTTCCCTCAAAAATTAACATATATAGCCATTTCCATCTGTCAGTCAGTGAACCAAAGGCTCAGTTCTTCCAGTTATGTCCCTTTCTATTTCCACTTCTCAATCTGTCATGCCATTTTTGTCATCTTTCTCATTACTTGTATTCTACCATGTTTCTTCTTTTCTACCTCTTCCATCTCTTCTCTCACATCTAATGCTGCCACTGCCCAAAGTCCCATTCTATCTGCCTGTAATTTATCACCATTATTCTATTTGTTATAAATGAATACGCATATTAACTGTGATGTCAAACATCAAGAGGGAAGCCTTTTTGTCCTATTTTCGCCAGGTTAAAGAAATCGATCTCTAGAACAAAAATGCAGTTCTTGCATTGATTTCACTTTTACAGATGTTGTTCCTTCTCTTCTGCAGCAGAGTAAATTTCATTTTTAAGTGTAATTAGAATACAGACATTGCCTTAAAGATCAATAGTACAGTCATATGTACTAGTTTATAAGATAAGTTTTGTTAGTTTGTTGTATAATTTTATTTTTAAAACCTGAATTCATTTGTTTGTGCCTGTAACTTGAGAGAAAAAGTGTTATGACTATATGCATTCTCCTTATGATTTGCAAACTTTATTATTATTATTGTTGTTTTTTTTTCAGGCTCAAGGACATTTGGAGTTCATGGTTATGACAATGAACTCCAGACAATGCACTCTTTCTTCATTGCTGTGGGTCCTCTACTAAAGAAGAATTATACAATTCAACCATTTGATTCTGTTGACTTGTATTCATTATTCTGCAAGATTTTAGGGCTCTACAGCCCTCCAACAAATGGTTCACTTTCAAATGTTATATCTATGTTGAAAGATGACACCGAAATTAAAATTCATTTGAAATGGATAACCATTTCAGGTATATCTTTTTTTAATTTCAGATTGTTATATTTTATTGTGGGCAGTAGCAACAAAGATGATCATGCCCTAAGATTTTGAACAGAATGTAGTTTGCAGTAACAAATGTATACAGTGACAGAAATGAAAAAGTAATATTTGCTGAAGCCTTATGAGAAATCTGTGCATCCCATGACACTGGAAGTACAGAAGTAAATTTATTATTATGTTCTTATTGTGCCTTCAGTCACGTTTAACAATGATATTAGATAAAATGTAACAGGTACCTACAGAAACTCTAATGCTTATTGGTAACACAGCCACATGTAGACTTTTCCAGAGATGGGCAAACTCTTTCATCCTTGGGAACTAGTTCACTGGTGATCGCTCTTTTTTGGGAACCATTCATTTTTACTCATTCACTAAGTGACTGAAGATGGAAGGCGCCAAGAGGGGGCATTTGCCGCCCTGCGCCCCCTCCCACCTGGAGTACAGAGTTTTTATTCATAACAGAATTCTCACAAACTTGTAATGTTTGTGAATCAGCAAAACTTCTTGTTTAGCCAACTTTAGCATTATCTGGCTGATCGTAGTGAAACAATTTAAGGTGGCGCACGAAAAACTGGCCCTAAGTACAGACTGCTCGCCAGTTACACAATTTGTTGACCACTACGAGCAGAATAGATAAACATGTAATAATTAGGCAGTGAAGAAATAACAAATGAGCTAATGCAAACAACAACATTGAAACAATAGATGACGATTTGTGGGTGGCAATGAGCAGTCTAGTACCTGTGGCCGATTTTTTTGTGCGCCACCCTGTACCATTGAAATAATATTGTAGAAGTTATCGCATTCTCTTTACAAAATGTGACACCTGACACTTGATTATAGAGTGCGGGCTTCATTCAGTTGTTAAGTCGGTCTGCCTTCCATAACAATGAACATGCTCTTTTACCTTGGGTCAAAAAAAAGGCGGAAAATGGCCACTCGTGTGTGTGCTGTGCCGACTTCCTTGGCATTTGTAATAATAAACAAAATCTTGCCTTTTCACAAGTATTCCTTCTGGAGTTTATCAAAATAGTGAAGTAAGCAGCTGATATGCCATTTTGTTACCTAAAAAGATGTATGAATTACATACCACATAATTTATATAATTATAAAACACATTTTAATTACCAGTCATGGACGCTGAATAGAATATGAAAAGAACCAGAAGTTCAGAGTTCAAAAAATGTTTGAAACAGACCTAGAATTGGCATGCGCAGCGAACAAATGAACAACAACTCGATACTGAACTAAACTATGAGCAGTTGGCAGTGGAACTGCAACGTGTGGCGATGCTAAGGCGAGACTGAGACAGACGGGAATGGGACCAGACTGAGACAGATGAGAACGGGACCAAGGCTGGAATGAGACCAGCCAACGTGCCGTTGCAGGAAGGAGACCGACCATTTCCCGTTCCTTGGAACTATAAGTAGACAGCCGCAACCGAAGTGAACTATGAAAGATCGTTCCTTAGGATTCGTTCCTCGGTCGTTCCGTGTTCATCTTGTTGAGCTGTTCCTTTGGACCCGTTAGTTCGTGAACAACACATCTCTAGACTTTTCTGTAAAATAAATTACAGTTAATCTACAGAATTGGTCATAGCGAAAAATATTGGGTTGGTGCACGAGTTCATAGCATTTTTCCATAAGCTCAACATAAAATATAACATAATATAAATAGTATAGTCTCCTTCACTATTTACAACAGTCTGCCAATACTGGGTGACATTTTGATTCCATGACTGTAGAAATCTCTTGGTTTTGAGAAGAAGAACTCATGTTTGGAGCATATTTTTATCTGGAAAGAAAGTGCCTTGAAGGTTGTTAGATAGCTAGTGGAATAGTTGAAAATCTGAGGGCACTAGATTAGGTGCACAAGGTGGGTTTGGAATGATTTCACCAATCCAGCTACTGTATAGTGTTTTTTGTCAGCAATAGTAAGTGGGGGGGGGGGGGGGGCGGGCATTATTGTGGAATAGCATCACTTCAGCTGTCTTCCTGATCATTGTTCTTGGATTGTGTCTGCAAGACATCTCAGTTGTTGACAATAATGTCAGCAGTGATGGTTACACCTAGGGGAAGAAATTCATAATACACCACACTGTTGCTCTTCCAGTACATGCATAAAATTATCTTTTGTGGATGCGCACAGGTCTGTGTATGGGGAGTTGCTGTTTTGTCTGGCTCAACTATTCTTTTCTTTTCCTTATGTTAGCATAAAGACACTATTTATCGTGCCCAGTAATGATACAGGATAGGAGTGGTTGGTGTTGCTCATGAACCAATTGATGATTAGCAAGCAGAGCTACATATATGTTCAACTGCTCATTTTTGTGATTTTGACTTTGAACATGTGGTACCCGTAAATCCAATTTTTGAACCTACCATTGCATTCAAATGTCACATGATAGAATGATCACAGCTCATCACACTTGCCAGTCCTCAAGTGCACTGACGTGGATAATAGTGGATTAATGTGTTTAAACGATCTTCTTCAAACCCCGAAGGTCTCCCTGAACGTGGACAGTCATTAATATCGAAATGATCCTCCTTAAACAGGGAACTCCAAATGACAAAATGACAGTATGTAAATCAAGTAACAACAGTGAACGACAAATAAAAAATGGCAGTCAATCAATTAACTCATATCAACCAAAATACCAGTGTGCAAAATAAAAATGGTATGAACCTGTGCATCAACCTAATTGCTGGTGTTCCAATATGTCACACTTTCGTAAATTTGGAAAAAAAAGAAGGGCCGTCAGCATAATTGGAGAGGCTATTTATAGTAAAATTTCTGACTTCATTGCCTGTACGGACATTTCACTCTTCTTTTCTTATCCATTTGTTATGTTGACTATAGAGACATTTTTGTGTTGGTTTCATATACATTTGAGTTTGTTAGTTTAAATAAAAGGTTAAATTTGGGATGAAAACATTTCATCAAATTAATTATTAATCACCAGTTTAATTTTGCATTCACTGTTAAAATTTTCATTAGTTAACTATTTCATGAAAATACAATCATTTTAAAAAAGTTTGGTAATTTTATCACAGTTCTTTAACTCTGAGTGATAATGGCTGCTACTGAAAACACTAGTTCCAATGACTTGATTATTATACTTCAATTACAAGCCTACGGGTCCAGATACTCTCATTTTATCCTGCGTATGATGACATGCTTATCTGTGACATAATTCAATAAATTAAATAGCATACTGACAGCTTTCTTAAAACACTTCCCATCCTGACCACTGTTCACGTGTGGCAGTGCTTGGGCATTTTTGTCCCTAATTTCCACCAAAAGTTCAGATAGCAAGTGATACATAAGGATATAAATAGACTACTTTGGATCTACATCAGTATTAATGCTCTTACTGTGAAATCAGTATTTTTTGTCATTTCAGTTTTGCAAGCATTTATATTTTTCTGGTGTCAGATGTTGTGCATACAAGCCATGCCAAGATATGCAATGCTTTCCCTAGGTATGTACTGGGGTTCAGTTAGAATACAAGTAGTTGTTATTTTTTGTGACATTTAAAAATATTATGAGAAGGAAAGTTGCTACTCACTATAGCAGATAGCTACAACAAAAAGATTGTCACAAATAACCTTTTGGGTAACGAGGCCTTTGTTGAAAATAGATGGCATGCACGCAGGCACGTGCGCGTGCACGCACACACACACACACACACACACACACACACACACACACACACACACACACCACAATGCATGCTATAATTATGAGCCACACTGTATCGACCATTTCGGCTACACACAACAGAAGGCTACAAGATCACTGTCTGTTGGCACAGCATCTCGTGTCTTTTACTCCTGCCGATATCATTAATCCTACACCTTCAAACTGATCACACTTCCTGTATCACTCTCCCGTATTTTTGCATGCACTTTCCTACACTTTTCCGGTGCCACACGATCTTGTATCTCGTCCTACGAACCCCTCACCAAACCTCACCCTTTCTCTGTTCTATCCCATTTCACACCCACTAATTCCACCTTATTCAATCACATCTGCCATCCCCCTTCTTAACAATTATATACCCTCAAGACCTGCTACCCACAGTAATATATTTTTATTATTATTTATAGGTGACAGCTCTCATTGCAAGCAAAGATTATCAGTTTACACTCAGTTCCTATCCTTTCTATTAATGGTTTAGTATATGTCCTGCATGAATTTTCGTAACTTATGTGCGGCACCTATTTGCACCCCAGAGCAAACCTAATGCATGCAGAAGACGCAAGATTTCCTTCTGTTCTTTCAGTGCACTCTCTGAAGGCACATACTACTTGATTCATGAACTTTGGTGTGTACTTTTCTGTAAGTCTTTTTGCAAGTTATATTAAATGTTTCTTGCTGTAAATGCTCTTCCTTTTCTTCCTCAAGTAAACTGGTGCAGTTCCTTAGACATTCAGAAAGAATTGGGTTTAATTTGTTCTATGGATTTCCTGATTAACATTTTCTCTAGCTTCCAGGCAGCTCACTATAGGCAGATGCTTCCTAAAATATTTCCCCTATCCTTGTCTAACTGGTCTATTAGTCCACCTCTGTTATAAACATTTTCATTCCTTTGTTCTCACTGTTCATTGTGGGGATGTTATTCTTTTTGTGAATCTTATTGCCTTTTATTACCTATTTGTGTACATTACTTTTAGAGGTTAAAGTGTTTTAAATTTCCTAAATGCAAAGTTGCTATCTCTAAAAGATAGCCATTGTAGTGAGTTATGAAATAAAGACTTTTATCTGCATGATGACTCACTTTGAGGACATTTAATGTATCTGTAATTAGCTGAATATTTCGAAGCGTTGCTATTTATTTGTATTTTTCTTCTTTTGCAGGTTCTGTTATATTGCTCCTGTGCCTTTTTATATTTGCTGTTCATTTGATGCGAAAAGCACGCAGATTAGAGGAGATTAACAGTGACTATACATTATTAAGGTAAAATGTTGTAATATCATTATGGAATGACAGTGAAAAACAAAATAGTTGCATTCAGTGGAATGTTTATTTGAAAATTTCCAGGCTCTTGGAAGTACATTCGCTTTTACGAAGTGTAAGCATACTGGACAAAAAATTAGACTCCCCCAATCAGGAGATGTCACGTTTATATCACGTAACACTGTCTCTAACCTTTAAAAACTCCTCAGTGGGAAAGAATCAACAAGTTTCTTCTGTTGTGTCATATCCAGCTAAAACCACACATCGATGATTAGATCACATTGGGTTACTAACACATTTTCTACAAGATTGAGATCTTGTGATTTAGTGGGCTAGTTGAGGTGTGATAGCAGCATCAGTTTGTCTGCACAAGTAAGACAGATGGATTGCTGCACTGCCCTGGTCACAAATGGCTGCCCTCAAAGGCAGAAATCCAATTTCGGCTGAAGTGAGCCCAAAGATGTCCCACTAGCGAAGGTGGCAAGTCAACAGGAATGGGCTTTGTAGCAGAAGTCTCCTTGTTGGTGGTGGACTCTAAATGTCCTGGTGGCATCTTGCAAAACCATGTCACCTGGTGTGGGCCTTTTTGTGGGTGGTGGTGCTAGTCTGCAATCCTTTTGGCTAATGATGGTTATTTGCTTGCTTGTTGTGCTGAAGCATTGCTTCAACCACTTACATCAAAACAAGGTGGTGGCAAGAAGGTGTGTCAATTGGCCTGCTTTTGCCATGATCAGCCCACTTTACTGCTGCATCAATGGTACCACGAGTGTTGGCCCGTCTCAGCTCGCAGTGAGGAAACAGGCTGTGACAGTATTGCTGTATCTGATATGATGCTGCTGTAGTTCTGCACCTACTGGTGTCCACAGCCTGTTTGTGACGTCTGCAGCAGTGCTTCTGTTCACTTTGTAGTGCCAAACAAGTGTTGACAGTGCCACACATCACAGAACTACATCTGGCCTGAACTACACCCTCCACAACTTGCTGTTGGAATGTTTCATTGAGCTGTTGATGCCTTCCATCATTGGGGGTGGGGGGGGGGGGGGGGGGGGGGAGGTGAAATGGGGCCTTGGCAAGCCACACTAAACACACTCACTCAGTCAGTTACTGGCTGGCTTCTGTGTTTGGACCTTGCATGATATGCAACTGTAAGTGTCCATTGCGTGCAATTCCCTTCACAAAGTTCACTCGGGAACTGTTTGAGGTTCACTGATGGCAGCAATTTCCGATGGGTTTGAAACACTGGTCTGGTCTACGGTCAGTGCCAGTTACGATCTTGACACGATCACTGTTATTACACAGTGTTACGTGATGTCAAGTCATACACCATTCATCATACACATACTGGACAGCCTGTGTTGATACATCAACAAACCGGGCAACTTCATTCATGGTGTGATCATGGAAATGTCCAAACACAATAGCTCCATTGTGCCATTTCATACAACTGTCACATACATGTCACTTCACTGCCGTAACTTAAATCAGCAGTGAAGGGTCAAACAGCTGCCTGGTACCAGTTGTAACCCATTTACAGTACACCAAATGGACTAATTTGTCCTTTAATGGTGAGACTGATATTTTGTAAATATGCAGTAGAGGAGGAGGAAATGTCTGAAATAAGTGACTAAAAAAAAAAAAAAAAAGTACATTGATGAAATGGCAGAATGACTAGACAGTTAATGTTTTCTGCATCTCATCTCTACCACAACACAGAATTTTCAGTGTTGTACAGACTTTGCCCCATTGTTGCTTGGGTTGTAGATCAAAAGGTGGTATATTTCATTGTGGAAGTTGCTTTCATGGCAACAGTCTCTTAAATTGGATACTGTCATTTTTCATCATTTCACACAAGTGAAAAATATTATCTGTTACAAGGAGGCTCAGTGACTGCCCATAATGTACTTTCAGGAGGTGATTGCTAAAAGTACATAGTGGCACATTCACAATTTTATCAGAGCCACACCTCAAGGTGTAATTACATGTAAGGATAGTCATTGCCGAAGACCAGGATGACATCAGCTCAAGATGGTTGGTACTTCCATTATGACAAGGTGGTGGATTTAGAGTCTGCGCCAGGTTGCAGTTGGGCACTTGGTAGTGCTAAATAAAGTAGGTGGCAGCACTGATTGCAGCGTCACAGGATAAGTTCTTCTAGGCAGAATGGTCTGTGGTTGTAGTGGTGGCCATTTTCTGTTGCTGATCTGGCACAAGTGCTTGGCTAGCACAGGGTCAGTGTGGATGCAGAGCTGTTCATTGTTATGCTAGTGAGCCTAGTTACTGAGTCATCAATGATGTAAGAAGGCACCAGGCAGCTGCTTCAATACATGCCAGCCAGTCGGTCTCCTATAGGTTTATTTTCCAGCATATGGATCATGGTGATACAGGGTCCACAAGAGAGGTACTGATTTGGAATAATGGGACAGCATCAGTTGTACTTTTAATTTTAAAGATGAGGACCATTCTTGGTCCCCAAAGGCCATTATCCAGTGGCTAAGTCAGACATCCTGAGAGAACAGCGTTAGGGTATGAAATCAGTCATGGTATGTAACATAAAAATAGAAGTGGAACTGGTGCTGTCATTTTAATAGGATGGTCAATTAAAATTTTCTCATTGATAAAATTTATAATATTGTAAACTTATGTTATTTTCATCAGTGACAGGGAGGCCTCAGAAGGATGGGTAACAAAATCACAGCAAGAATGTCATCAAGCTGATATCCAAAATTTAATTCAAAGTGAAGAGGAATAATTTTATGCACTTTGTGAGAAGAAAAATATGAATGCTTGTACACTGATGTAATGCTTTTTGCACAAATCTATTTTTACAATAAAATGCCTTTCAAAAATGATGTAGTAATTTAACTTTGATATATAGTGTTCACAAACATGTATGAGTATTTGGTTCTATCCTACAATTAAAGAAGGCATCACCGTAGGCAGCTTCCAGCCACTTGCTGAATTTGCTTCTAGCCCGCCCCCCCCCCCCCCCCCTCCCCAGAAATCTCTCTCTCATATATCATGAATACTTTTATAAGGAAACTGGTCTTCTAATGAAGCTGTCAAATATAAGTAGAAAATATTCTGCTTGCCAAATGGCAGCAGAAGAGGCACAAGAGGGAAGTCAAAGCCATAGCTTTCAGGACCACAGTGTTGGAAGAAATAAAATTAATGGGATACTAACTGGGGAAATCATTTTAAAAATCCAGCTAAGGACAGACTGACAGGGAAATCTGCATTAACACACGTACAAACCAGCTGAGCTAAGAATGAACTTAAAAAGCACAGATAAACAGAATGCAAAGAAAATATGTAAGAATCTGAAAAAATATCTGCAGTAGGGGAAATTATATTGCTTAATCCCTGACCTGTGCCTGACCCTTAAAGATGGAATAAGTATTAGTTAATATGAGATTAAGTGAATAGGAAATTCACAGTTAGACATTAGGATAGGCATAAATTTCAAGAAATACCGCAAGTGTTTAGTGTTTAATATATATTAAGATTTTGTGTGTTAGATTGGATATGACAATAAAAGATCCATATGAAATATATAACTTATAAACTATATGGAATGTTACCTGACTAGAGCATTTTCTATGACTGGTCTCACTTTTGATGAGACGGGGGAAAAATATGTAGGTATTATGAATGAAACAGCAAGCAGAAAGCCTAGTCTTAGTAAAGAAAATGCTAAGCATTGCTTAAAGGAACCTGACCAAATGATATGATACTTTGATGGGGGGAGGAGAGCGATGGAGAAATGAATACAAAAAAGATAAAATAGAGATGAATAGCAAATGCACACAGTTAAAACAATCTTAAACAGGGCTGAAGAATACACAATCGCAAAATGCACATTTCTGTCTTTTGAAAACAAAGTAGAAAAAATGGAAAACTGCAAAAAGTGCAGAATGCGAAGGGTCTCAAGTAACAAAGCCATTCCTCTGCTTATATTGCTTCATTTTTCCAGTGTTGTAATTCAGTGGTCAGCATGTTTGTCATGTGGAGGACCCAGATTCAGTTACTGGTACCACCTGAATTCTGTATCTGTGGAAGAATGGACTGCGAAGAAAACCGGTTGCAGAGCTACTTAAATGAGAAACAGCAGCTCTAAGATTTGGAACGTTGGACACAGTGAGGAGAGCATACAAATGACACCACTGGTCAATCAGCAGTGTGTGATCTTTAGGGCTTTATTGCAAGGTTTCTTCATCCCTTTGCTTTTCTCTGTCCCGATTCCCTCAGAAGGTCTTCAGAAGATTTCATTTTTATTTCACATACCTAGTGTCAGTTTTTATTTACAGTGCAAACATTGATATCATATTCAGCTTTCTGTTTAAGAGTCCCATACTGTCGAAGGTCTTCCTTCTTTATCATATGTTTCTCACACCTATGCTATGCCACAAAAGAAAGCCTAAGTATGTGTGCATGTCATTGTGGTCCACACTAGTTTTACCACTCTCTTCACATTACAGTAAATCACAAAGTAGATGTTGAAATATAGTTTTTATAAAATTATGCAGGGTCAGAAAAAACAACCTGATATGATCAGAGCAGGGTAAGGAATGCTGAACCAAACAAAATTTTCCAAATAACCATGTCAGAAATGTACTGTTGTGGAGCTGTAACAAAACAACAGTCAATGAATGACGAGTTTTCTGAAGTTCTGTTTGTTTACTGTACAGTCTTATGATTAAGTTGCTGCTGTCAGTGCTTCCACGGTGTTAAGTTTGTAGTGAAGTTCAAGTCAGGGATTTCGAGCATTTCCTATAAAATGTGACCTGAGTAAAAACATTTAAAATTTCATTTCTGTTCCACCAGTATCTTAGTTTACACTTACTGAGTTGATGTTTCTGTTAGAATAAAAGTTCATTCATGCTCTCTGTAAATCAGGAAAAATTAAAACATGTTGCCTTTAGGTTTCATTAGTATTAATATTGCTCCTTAACAGAGTATCACATGTTGACTGCCTTACTGCAGTGCAGTTTCTGCACTACAGCTTAATATTTTAACATTTACCTAGTAACCATCAGAAAAATTGTCTAACGTAATCAGACTTGGATAGGAATTTAAAGCGTGCCTAGCTTTCACTGTTCCAAAATGCTGAAGCAGTCACTCCATTCTTTGCACTCTTCAAAGTGTCATTTCTGTTATTCAGTTCATTTCTTCAGTAGACAAACAGAAGGGAGTTTTGAAGGATTATTGATATACTGTTTAATGGTTCGTCAGCAAGGGCAGCAAATGCCTTATAGACATTATGTTGCTCAATTAGAAGTTTAACAATTCAGTGTCAGTCCTATAGTGACAAGGTGTTTACTGACGATCCTGGTAAATCACTTGAAAAAACAAAAGTATGCATGTGATATGCAGAAGAATTTGAAACTCAGTTTCAGCCTATTATCAAGAAACTATTTTCCCCCAAACTTTCATTTTCCAACAGTGCTGCAGTAAATAAGAAGAGTACAATGTTATGCGATTACTGTTACAAATATTACACACACTGATGCACAAATAAATTAAGTTCTTGGAATGGAATAGAATAAAAGTATTTACAACACAAACTTTTTATTTTTCAATGTAGACTGCTCGTAGATTAATGCACTTAGTCAATGAAGTTCCAGTGCCTTGATCACATCTCGAGAATGAGTGTCCTTCAGGCCTGCAAAATAGTTGTCATCTCCAGCTATCAATTCTTCGTTTGAAATGAATCTTCGTCCACCAAGAAAAATTTTGTTTTGGGAAGAGATGGAAGTCTGATAGAGCAATATCAGGTTGAATAAGGTGGTGTGGCAATTCATACCTTAGTTCACGTAATTTTTCCATGGCAATGGCACGTTTCTGGTCCAGCGATAAGTCGCGGCACCCATCTTGCAGATAATTTTTTCCATTTCTAATTCTTCAGTTACTGTTATATAACCTTTCAGATTACATCTGGCAAGTGTGAGCAATTTCATATACTTCAGATTAGTGATCCTCCAAGACCATATTGTGCACTTTTGCAATGATTTCTGGAATAGTGACACATCTTGTACGACCACTGCGTACATCATCATCATCATCATCATCTAAGCTCTCCCTACCAAATTTAAATTCATTTGTCCACTTGGCAACAGTTGAATATGAAGGAGCAGAGCCCCCAGTGTATTCTGGGAATCAGCATGAATATCCTTTGCTTTCATACCTTTCTTTATGAAGTACTTAATCAGTGCTCGAATTTTTTTTTTTTGCATGTCACTATGCGGGAACAACAACAGAGCAACGTCACCCCCAAAGCACTTGACATGGCACATGTTTTCAGGCAATAGTCCATTGAATATCAAATGAACAACTTGTTGCGCTAGCACTGACCTCTCGTGATTCCGAGAACTTTTCAAACCACCCACGTACATGGACCCAAACATGGTCGGAATATGTAAATGACATTGTATTTCTGAGTGCCTGTACACTGGTGATACAGGTGTACAGGGAAGTTACACCATCAATGCAGGTCTTTGATCATGGGAACCATTCTATAGGAGGATGAGCATGGTTCATCAGTCTGCACTGTTACCAAGTTGTGTTAATAGGAGGGGGGATTGAAGTAAAAACTGCAACCTCACAAGTTTATTTGATCAAAACGGAATAGTCAGGAAATGTGCCACAATCTCCACTGGCTGAGATTACAGGAACGTTACTATCAAAGTTGAGAGTATATTCAAACACACATGAAGGCACATTTCTCCACCTCACGACACTTGTCAACAGACAGATCAAACAATCTTGTGCACTATTTGGCTAACAGTAATGCTCGATATCATGCACTCTTCATAGTTTTTCGCCTGCACGTTTCTGTGTATAATGTCTATCGGCAATAAATCAGTTGTGTTCAGACTAACAGTTCAATCTGGAAATCCAATGCAGAAGATTATCTTTTAGAATTTCTTCTTAGTGTGAGCTATTTAAAAATCAGTGAGCCATGAAAGATTATGGAATTTTAAGTTTTAACATGTTGATTGCTGTGCAGCCGTTCAGAGCCACAGCAGAAACCCTCGCAGAGGCAACGGAAAAAGCATGCGAAGTTCAGAAGAACGCGAAATCCTGAAGATGGGCTAAAATTTACAGACGCGCGAAATTTGGCACGTACTTCGATGCGAGATGCCTTTAATAGGTTCCACAACGAAACATTGTCTCGAAATTTGGTAGAAAATCCGAAGAAATTCTGGTCGTATGTAAAGTACATAAGCGGCAAGACGCAGTCAATACCTTCGCTGCGCAGTGCCGATGGTACTGTTATCGACGACTGCGCCGCTAAAGCGGAGTTATTGAACGCAGTTTTCCGAAATTCCTTCACCAGGGAAGACGAATGGAATATTCCAGAATTTGAAACACGAACATCTGCTAGCATGAGTTTCTTAGAAGTAGATACCTTAGGGGTTGCGAAGCAACTCAAATCGCTTGATACGGGCAAGTCTTCAGGTCCAGATTGTATACCGATTAGGTTCCTTTCAGATTACGCTGATACTATAGCTCCCTACTTAACACTCATATACAACCGCTCGCTCACCGATAGATCTGTACCTACAGATTGGAAAATTGCGCAGGTCGCACCAGTGTTCAAGAAGGGTAGTAGGAGTAATCCATTTAACTACAGACCTATATCATTGACGTCGGTTTGCAGTAGGGTTTTGGAGCATATACTGTATTCAAACATTATGAATCACCTCGAAGGGAACGATCTATTGACACGTAATCAGCATGGCTTCAGAAAACATCGCTCTTGTGCAACGCAGCTAGCTCTTTATTCGCACGAAGTAATGGCCGCTATCGACAGGGGATCTCAAGTTGATTCCGTATTTCTAGATTTCCGGAAAGCTTTTGACACCGTTCCTCACAAGCGACTT
Source organism: Schistocerca gregaria (assembly GCF_023897955.1). Classification (NCBI taxonomy): domain Eukaryota; kingdom Metazoa; phylum Arthropoda; class Insecta; order Orthoptera; family Acrididae; genus Schistocerca; species Schistocerca gregaria. The sequence continues at coordinate 875,193,261 of NC_064922.1, forward strand.
CTAATCAAGCTGCGGAGCTATGGGGTATCGTCTCAGTTGTGCGACTGGATTCGTGATTTCCTGTCAGGAAGGTCGCAGTTCATAGTAATAGACGGCAAATCATCGAGTAAAACTGAAGTGATATCAGGTGTTCCCCAGGGAAGCGTCCTGGGACCTCTACTGTTCCTGATCTATATAAATGACCTGGGTGACAATCTGAGCAGTTCTCTTAGGTTGTTCGCAGATGATGCTGTAATTTACCGTCTAGTAAGGTCATCCGAAGACCAGTATCAGCTGCAAAGCGATTTAGAAAAGATTGCTGTATGGTGTGTCAGGTGGCAGTTGACGCTAAATAACGAAAAGTGTGAGATGATCCACATGAGTTCCAAAAGAAATCCGTTGGAATTCGATTACTCGATAAATAGTACAATTCTCAAGGCTGTCAATTCAACTAAGTACCTGGGTGTTAAAATGACAAACAACTTCAGTTGGAAGGACTACATAGATAATATTGTCGGGAAGGCGAGCCAAAGGTTGCGTTTCATTGGCAGGACACTTAGAAGATGCAACAAGTCCACTAAAGAGACAGCTTACACTACACTCGTTCGTCCTCTGTTAGAATATTGCTGCGCGGTGTGGGATCCTTACCAGGTGGGATTGACGGAGGACATCGAGAGGGTGCAAAGAAGGGCAGCTCGTTTTGTATTATCGCGTTATAGGGGAGAGAGTGTGGCAGATATGATACACGAGTTGGGATGGAAGTCATTACAGCATAGACGTTTTTCGTCGCGGCGAGACCTTTTTACGAAATTTCAGTCACCAACTTTCTCTTCCGAATGCGAAAATATTTTGTTGAGCCCAACCTACATAGGTAGGAATGATCATCAAAATAAAATAAGAGAAATCAGAGCTCGAACAGAAAGGTTTAGGTGTTCGTTTTTCCCGCTCGCTGTTCGAGAGTGGAATAGTAGAGAGATAGTATGATTGTGGTTCGATGAACCCTCTGCCAAGCACTTAAATGTGAATTGCAGAGTAGTCATGTAGATGTAGATGATATTTAAAACTGTATTTTTCCTTGCAGCAAGTTTTAAGTGACAAGTCCTGGCGTACTCCAGCTGCAGTCACATTAATTACAAGCCTTGTAATTTCATAAGGCCCATTTACCTGTTGTCAGCAATACATAAAAGTATGGTAGTTGTAACAAAATTTCTCGTTTTGTTTACTGTTGGTAGCCTTGACAATTTGGTATACCTTCATTTTTTATTTATTTCACACACAAACAAGGTCAAACAAAATAAGTATCTTAAAGCCAGCGTCTATTTAAATTGGCTGCAGATCAAGTCACAAGCTAGTACCAGATCCATCTCTAATTTTTGCTGAATTTCTGGAGGAAACGATTAACAGCAATGTATCAAACTACCTTCTGAGCAAGATATGCAGGCAACCTTAACATAAAATGTTAATGAAAAAGGGGAGGGGGGGGGGGGACGTTTTGGCTGTGTATTTTGCACACTCAGTAACCAGTACATGCCCGCATACCAGAGTTAAGCATTTACACAGTTACAATAGAAAACTGAATACGTATTTTATTAACTATGGTGATAGTTAAAATTTAGACACATGTATCACTCAAATGTTTAATGCAATAAAACTAGTACTGCTTGCACTAACTGTCCATGATGTAAAAGAACCATGCCTGACTGCATGTCACAGTTCTTCAAATTTCAAAATTGTGCCAATTTGCATTTTGGCCTTCATAATTACCGGTAGCATTAACAACATTTGCTACAATACCCATTCCCTGGCCCACATTTGCCTTTTTGTAGCTGATGGTTTATTGAATACAGACTTTTGCTTTTTATGTCAGTTGAATGAATGTACCCAAATGAAATTCACTGTATGTTGCTCCAAACCTACAATCTTGTTTGTATATAACTCAGAAGGAATAGGTCAGACCTTCATGATAGCCTCTTACCTGTCTGGTAAGACTAAGATTTTGTTTTATCAGTATGCTGTATAACTGATGTTTGACACTTGCTTATCATCTATAGAGGCATGAAAAAGCTTGAGACATCGGTAGAGAATGACTTCCATTGAAATCTACTTACTTTTACAGTGTTGTGATATGAAACAGGGTGTCATATTAAGCATCTTTTAAGTATCTTTTAGTAATATTTCATGAGAAAGGCTGTTCTGTCAGGCAGAGTTGCCCCACTGATACTCTATTAATGTCAAAACTGCCAGTCCTGCAGTTGGCACATGTAACAGAGTAAGGGAGTAACTTTTTGAAAGTGTAATGAACCACTGAATAAAAGATTACAAAGAGTAAATCAAAATACAATTTGCATCCTCATTAAATCTTCATAAAAATATACACACATAAGCAGTGAGATAGAAGCCTTTAAATTTTATTATACTTATTCACTCATTTGAACATATACATCTGCCATTCTTTAATTTCTTATTTTAAAGTACTTCTTACAAATGTTCACTGCATTTTTATTTTATTACTTAAATCTTTGCACTTAACTGCTGCTATCAAACTAAAGAGAAAATACTTAGTTCCACTAAAATATTAACAGTCACAACATATAAAGAAGTCTTGTTTCAGTTACATATATTTCACTAACTTTTATGCTACACAATTACATTTCACAATGTTCAAAAATGATCCCAGTATTGTATTGTGATACACAATGCAAGGTAACTGAATCTAAAACTTGTTCTCATATGACTTACATTCCTGAGTATCCTTGAGTTATTACAGCTTTCAGTGGAAAGTGGAGACAATTTTACTTGTTCTGGAGAGTTTAGCAAAATATGTCATGGATTAGACTGCACTTCTTACAGATCAACAACTAAATAATACAGCGACTCACACACAACACAAATAAAAAAGCGATAAAAAAAAATTACATAAAACCTATCAATTCTATTAAATTGGTGTAAAAACATTAGAAAATAATAAATTGTCTTTTAAGGACGTCAGTGATTCAGTCTGTTACATATCAAACCACAATATATGACAATACAAACAAAATATTCTGAAATTATGAATCTCAACAACTAATTCCAACAAAAAAAAAAAAAAAAAAAAAAATTAATACATATGAAATTCTCTACTTCTCACTTACTGAAAAGCCTATGAACAGTTTATATTTTTTGTTGTTGATATGATTACTCTTTCTACTGATACACAATTCCTATTGTTCCTGGTAAATGAAAAAGTCCATGTAAATTTGATACATAGATATCTCAGACAGTGTACCCAACTGTCAATATCAAGAAACCTCATATGAATATGGCAGATAAGGTAAATCTATTGCGAGGATGAAGAAAGAACAGAATGTAAGACTTGAAAATGCACAAAGTAACTCAACATGAAACTTTTTTTTCCTATGACTAAGGAAGAATGTAATACAAGCTGAGGCAATACAACAAAGATAGGGGTTAAGTTGCTAGTAAAGCAGAATTGAGGCATTTAAAAAAGTGCAGTAAGAACATGAAATTGCATTAAGATAGGTTACTGCATACTAAGCGTATAAATGAAAGCACAAAACAATAAGATAGCTAGGAGAAACTGACATAAGAGGTGGAAATTCTTCAAGTGAAAAGAAAACATACTTTTATTACTTACTTCTGACAAACAGTCACAAATATCATTTGTTGAATACACATTTATTTCTATTTTCTTGTTCGATGTTTCTATCTTTACTTTCTCCTTTTGGTTTTTAAATGGAGGACTGACTTTTCTATTACATTAATATTGATATCACTAGGAAATCTGCAACTCATTACAGATTTCTGTTGTTTAATAAGATTAAAACTAACCCGCAAATTTGGGCATTATATAAAATTAAATCCTTATCTCAAAGGGAACCAAACATTTCTTTTAATATTAAAGTTTTCTTTTTGCAGTGGAAATAACTGACATAATTTAAACACAATCAAAACAGTGCAGCATAAGTCCAAAAGACAGAATAAAGCAACTTGTCACACACAGAGTATAAATGCAATCCACAATCATATCTAAAAAGTCCACGAAGAGTAACAGTATTCACTGCAAAAGGGCCAACAGCAGCTGCAGCACAAAACCCTAGAACACAGAGAGGTTATCAATGCAGGAACAATTGATACTGGAGAGTGAAGATAGAATCATGGCTTACTGATTGGCATCTACTATGTTAAATGTGGATATTAATTTCTAAACAAACACATACAGAATTCTACAAAATACCTTAAAGATAACCTTCCCAAAACAACTGTTAATATCATTTGCTTGAAATAGGTTCCGTGCACCTTCTTCGCACTATCTGTTCTGGTCCAGTTACTTTTAGACCTAGTGGATCATATAGAGTGTTTTTGAGTGAAAAGGGAAGGGAGGTTGTAACAATATAAGTTCTCTCTTTTCTCCAGAAGCACATGTACACTAAAATTTCACTAAGCAGGTTCTGAATAATAATTTTGTTACAAATGTCAAGATAATTTGTATAGTTCCAACAATGTCACAGTGAGAATAAAAGCTGCTACACATACTGTTTAAATTGTAATGAGAAAACATTTCAAGGAACAAACATGAATAATTTCATTTATTATGCCACACTATTGTTTTGTGGAAGCAGCATCTACAAAAACTAACTGGTGCCAAAAGAAAGACAGACATATCCTATGTAAATTACTAAATAAAGGACAAAATTAGAAACTTAAGATTTTGGTACGCATTGATCAAAATGGTGTAGCTGCAAACGCAGAACTAGTTCAAAAATCTTGTATGCCAAGTGCTTTCCTGCATGTAAGCCTCTATGAAAAGACTATCTTGTTAACATCATGAGCTGTAGATAAAATCATTTAATTGCCTGACCAGTATTTAGGCACAGAGTAGCATCCGATACAGACGTTATTATGTTGTAGATATGATATGACTGTGTCGTCTGTTCCAGAAGTTACTGACAATGGGTTCTATGTCTTAATACCAATTTCACAATTAAATATTTGACATGGAACTCATGGTGTTAATAAGATGTTCTTCAACAACAACTAGGACAGATTCATCCATCTGAAAATCATGAAATTACTTTGGATAGTTATTGTTGATCTTCTATAGTATTTTCTGCAATAGCTGATACCTTGGCTACAACACAGGTACAAAGATCTTGTGTGTTAATTCTACGTTGTGAAATAGGATACACTGTTACTCGCCACAGAGGACATGTTAAGTGATAAGACAAGCACACTGGAACAAGATTGCTTGATATTATCTCTGATTATTACCTGTTAATTCAGTAGTCTTCTTTCAATGTGTGTCTGCTCCTCAATACCACATCTATATCAAAAGTAGCAATCTACGAGGTGAGATTGGAAAGTTTTAAGACTGGATCTGCTACTGCTTACTGGTTTGGTGGGCAGGTATACGGAGGGTGGGGGTGAGTCATTACCTTGTCCTTTAACACCCTCTGACAGGAAACTGTTTCCTTTATTCACTTCATTGTGGCAGCTAGTTGAGTGCTGATCTGTTAGGGCTTGTTGCCGGAATCTGTCAGCATGATAATGGATGTAAAAACAGAGCAACAAGTTAGTGTGAAATTTTGTTTTAAAACTGGGAAATCAGCTTTGGAGACTTATGAACTATTAAAAACAGCTTTTGGAGATAATTGTATGAGCCAGTCAAATGTTTTTGTCTGGTTCAACAGATTTAAAAATGACTGCGAATCATTTGGAGATGAACCACGGTCCAGCCGTCCTTCTACCTCAAAAACGAATGAAAACCAGGAATACTATAAATGTGCCCTTCAGAGTTTGTGTGAAAAGGTGCGAAAGAAAAGGCCTGCATTGTGGAAAGACAGGAGTTTGTGGAAAGACAGGAGTTGGGAGCTACACCTTGACAATGCTCTGGCTCACAGTGCCTTCTCCATCATTGAATTTTTGACCAAATTAAAAATTTATGTGCTTCCACAACTGCCATATTCCCGATTTGGCCCCTGTGGACTTCTACCTGTTTCCTAAACTGAAATTTTCACTGAAAGGGAAGCGATTTGACTCGACTGAAGACATCCAGGCAAATACGAAGAGCATCCCACACACGGCAGGGAAAAAATTTCGAGGAATGTTTCCAACAGTGGAAACACCATTGAAGTCTGTGTGTTCAGTCAGAAGGTAACTATTTTGAAGGAGATTCATCACAGTAACAAGTAAGTACCACCATTGTACTATTACAAGCCCATTCTTGAATCTTTCCAATCACACTTCGTATTCTCTTTTTTCATTTGTCGTATTCCATCCCAGATTTTCCACTATTTGTTCCTGTGCTCATTCTGCTACCTATGTGACCCCTGTGGTAACAGGATATCCTTCATAATGGAGATCATAAATCTGATGTGATCTCTTTATTGATGAAATGTGTAATTTTGATTATGGCCAATTAATGTAGACTTAAAACTGCTACTTTTTCTGCACTACAACAGTACCTGCCACTAGATTCTACATCATACTGTTCAATAGCCTCTGCTCAACAGTGTATACTGTCAGTCAAATCTAATTATTTTTCAATGTTAGCACAATGGCACATTCTTAAATTCTCAGACCACGTAGTGCTTCACAGATGTCAGTGATGCCTAAATTTTTTTGGGACCTGAAACCTGAGTCAAATACACTTCTATTTCAAGAGTCTTCTCCATCACTAAGCCATTGGACAACAGGAATGCAACATGCACGCTGAACTGGTAAGCAGGGTATAGATGTCTAAATCAACACAGTTCTTGGTGTGCTGCGTGTCCTGACTTGTGTAAGGAATAAGAAGAGATGCCACATTTTACCCAAGTCTGAATGTCAATAACCCCAGGTTTATCACTATGGGGTGAAGAAAAATTGTAAATGTTGTGCAGTCATGAAATTCCGACGATTTAGATGTCTCAGAGAAAGGTGGAAGTGAACGTTTGACACCAAGTGAAAACCATTTCATACGGCAATGGCTTGACACCACAATCAGTAGAACATACACCACTTGTGCCTCTAAACTCATAGTGGCTAGTTAAGTTACCATTTAATGGTGGGAAGAGCAAACTTAGTTGAAAGGTTATGTTATTTGAGCCACTTGACAACTGGAAACCCAAGATGACACTCACCTAGAGTGTTTCTGAGAACACCTAATACTCCAAATAATAGTTTCATTTTCAGTTTTCCACCAGTTGCTCACAGTCAACTGGTTACAAAGGCTGAACTGCAGGTTAAGTACTCTAGAGACCAAAACATGGCACAAACACAGTGTTTCCTAAGCCCTGTCACTTATTTAGCAAATATATAACAGACTCTGCATGTTTTCCACACATAATCATTACAAATTGCAGTTTACATTGGTAGCAGCACTAAAGCACTAATAATTAATCAGTGATGGACCTAAAATTGTTGGAGTCCGAAGAAAAATTTGAGTTTGGAACAGACATGTTACAGAATTAAGAGGCACTGCCCAATACAAGTGCCTGTCCTTTTGCATGACATCGTTATCTCAAGATGGAGATCTGAATTGAACCAATAGACCACAACACAAGTCATGAGATTGATTAATTGTGAGATATCGCTGTACTTCAATTGGATTTTTTAAAACGAAAGCTCTACTGTACTGGGTGGTTATAATTAAACTTTTCCTCAGAGGTTGAAAATACCGCTTCAGTTCTAAATTTCTTTTATTATTACAGGACCAGTGTTGGGCACTTATAAGCCCATCTTAAAAGAGCCCGAAACAGGTTGTATAATAATGAAAGAAATTTACAACTGAAGTGGTATTTTCAATCTCTGGTATAATGCTCAGTTGCGGATGTTCATCCAACAGGATTGTTTGTAAACTTTTCTTTTTTAACATATTATAATACAGTAAATAATTACCGTACGAGTACCAAATTTGACAGCATTAATGTCCAGAGTATGGGGTGCATCATTTCCATGTGTCACAGTGCTACATTCCAGTTCCAACCATGAACACCAGGTGTCGTGATCAGTCATCGTGATTCGTAGTCTTACACACCTGACCAGTCACAGTGCACTTGTTGACGTGTCAACATGAGCTTGAACAAAAGGAACAGGGCATTAGTTGTAAAGCTCTGTTATCAAAACAGTAATGCTGCATCTGCACCTCAAGAATATTGCTGGCTTAAAGGATTACAGAAAGGTCCTCTTTCTCCACCTGTTGTGCGGAGATGGTGAAGTTCGAATCGACTGGAGAACTGGGCATCGCTATGGGAAGAGGCCGATGACCAGTTGCACCACAGGTGGTTGATGAAATTGCTGTTGCTATAGCAGACAACGCTGCGTGCAATCTCAATTGTCAGGCACTGCATGTGCTATATCACGACAGTTGCACGACCTGTGGCCCACTGTACGGAAGGTACTTGAACCATTCTCAAAAGATATCCATACGAGATCCATATTGTAAGCACCTTTCAGCAAAGGACACACAATGACATGTCGACTTCACTCTCCACTTTCTAAAAAGGATTGAAGTAGTTGCTGTCTGGCCCCTTCACCTCCAGTCATTGTGCATAAAGTTCCTCTGTATGGTGAATGTGTCACAGTATGGTGTAGCTTCATGGCTACATTGATCATAGGCCCATTCTTTTCTGAACAGGTTGGTGTTCAAGGACCAAAGATGTGCAGTGTGACTGGCCAGTGTTACTACGATATATTTCGCCAGCATGTCATATCCGCCCTACAGGAGAGAGAGACTTTGAACTCAACACTTTTCATGCAAGATGGGGACCCACCTTACATTGTTCATGACATTCACCTGCTTGTCCAAGACACATTTGGAAACAATCAAATTATCAGCCAATCATTTCCAAATGCTTGGCCAGAACAATAACCTGATCTCACTCCTTGTGATTTCTGGTTGTGGGGCTACCTCAAGGACAGGGTTTACCAGCGGAACATTCACACAAGTGTTGATCTGAAGCACAGCATACCAAGAGAAGTAGCCAGCATACCTACGGACATGCTTCATTCTGCTGTGCTAAATGCACTTCTGTGCTTTCAGACTCTTCTGGACACTGATGGGTGCATGGTACCGGTATGTAACGGTATTATGTACAATAGCAGCAAATTAAAAGTGTTTCAGTTGAATCAATTCTCCATTATTTCTCTTCCCCATGTCCTTGACATTAATTGATACCAACTTTCGTACTCATATGGTAATTACTTTCCATGTTATGTGTTAAATAGGGAAAGTTTAATTATAACCACCCAGTAAATCAGAAAGAGAAGCACTTACTTCTAACTGATTAACATACTTTGATTTTCACAGTACAGTCTTTTCAGGTGTTCATTGCTCCAAATTCACCAATTTTCTTTCCCTTATGACTGTGGAAATGGAGCTACACCTCACCATTGTTTGGTGCCATAATTGTCTCCCAAATGGCTGAAATTTATTAAGAAGCCTTGGACTAACACCACAGTGTTGGTAGAATCCAAAATACTCTGTACTAATATATTATTAATTTCCTTTATCATCTTCCAAATGTGTCTCCCCCTTCACGCAGACCCCCATCCCACAAAGCGCAGCCCGCTCAAGCACCTATTTAATAGCTGACTGATCCTCAAATCTCAGACTTTAAAGTATTTTTTTCTCCCCGGGCATCATTACAGAAAAGTCATGACTATATTTATAGTGACTTTCCTTACATTATCATAAATGTCATTTCAGTTACAAACACACCAACAAAAACTTACAAGACTCTAAAAAATAATATGCTATACCAGGTATTAATTTCTCAAAATGAGTAAGCAAGTAGCAGCTTCAAACTTCATATAAAAATTAAATTCTCTCTTTCCAATCTGTAACTTTTTTTATTTTAAAAATGAAATTGAGTGAAGAAAATTATTTTTAACCATGAACCAGAAAAAAAGAAATGAAACAAGACAAACCAGGACTTTCCGCTCTGGAATTTCAAGAGTAATGATGGTTTTACGTTGCTAATCTTGATACAGTATCTACTATTCACTTGTTTCCAGCAATACCTACTGTGTGTACACGTTATTCTCTCTTAAAATATGGAAATGAGAAATCAACTAATAAATGCTACTTCAGAGATAAATGTATCCAGATGAACATTTTATCAGAGATAGTTTGAAACAGCTTTATTTTCTGCATATAAATGTTGAAAATGTACCGAATTTTTGATTACCAGTATTGCATACCATATGGCAAAGCCCAATTTCAAAAGCTAATATGTGTAAGAACTTATTGCATGAACATAATGACGTATCAGTGTGCTCAATACTCTGCTGCCACATCAATTATGGGTGGCTGACTGGTCTCTATAAAACACCATGTAATTCGAGGTAGGATTAAGCCGCAGAACCTAGCATCTAAGGAGAAAGAAACACTTATACTTGTCTGCTACCTTAAGCCCACAAAAGTTGATGTATTCACTGTATTTACAAATGACAACTTCTGGAAGACAAAAATCTAATTTCAAAAATCTTTTTTCAGTGTTGTGTTAACATGTTATGGGCTGATAAGGTTTTGCTAGACTGGTCAAATATTGCATCTACAAATAAGCTGCTCTGGTTTCTTTTTTAGTTAGCACAATGGCTGATTCCCTTCAATTAAATAATAGAGGTAGATAACTTCATACTCAGTCTAATACTCCTATTTTTCTTTCACATCACAAAAAGTCAATCCATCCATATTTTCCATAAAGTTTTAGCAAAAAGACATAACCTTTCAAAAGACTGTTACACATTTACATGTGAGTGAAAATCAATTGCAGAAGTTGAAATCTATCTGGCAACTAGAACAATATTTCCAGAGTCAGTACTGTAGTGTTTATATGACCCACCAGAAGCGGAATTAGAAAACTTGTTTACAAAATCTGGTTTCAGAAGCCCCAAGTAAACATAGTGGATGCAGACAGTAACATGGCAAACTAAGTGGTGGATGTTTTAGAATATGTGTGTACGACTCTGCCAAGCTGTTATTAAGCTATTTTGTGTTGTGTATTGTTCATTGTTCATTGTTTTCCTTTCCTATTTTGAAATGAGTGAAAAGTCTAATCCTGGTCCACTATAGAGTTCAATTAGAGCCCCTAACACCAGAAGCGATTGGCTCCATCCTCCATGGCAGTCATAATTCTAGTTGTTTATGCTTAAGAATGACCGCCCATTTATAGTGTCCACACTTTGACTATAGGTGACCAGGGGGAGAAAAAGCCATATCAGGAAAAAACTGTTTAAGGTTTCACAAAAGCAAACATTCCAGTCAAAAAGCCCCCCCATCATCAGTCTTTTAACAATCAATTTCAGTGCCTTGTCTTCAGGCATGTAGCATGACAACCTTTCCAATTTCACACACATTCCAAAAATATTGTTTACCTTTTTACTTTCTTGAACCAGAACTAGCAGATCCAGCAACAATAGCACAGCCAGCTGTGAAGAGTGACCACATAAGAATTGCAGGATCAACTGCTGTTGCCAATTTCCGTAAGCGGTCCAACAGCATTTTGAGCCAAGGTATCACAGTAGGTTCTTTGCGAGAGTCTGTCAAGATTTTCACATTTCGCAGATATTCAAGAAGAGGAGGATGGTCCCGGGAGAAAATGGGAAAATATTCACCAACCCGTTCTCGTGTCCACCAAGCTGAGGCTGACCTGAAGGAAGGATATTAAATATTAAGTGCCTGGATACTGTCATATTTTCTATTTTAAATATAATAATCAAGTAACTTTATATTTAACATCAATTAATTCAAGGTGTTAATGGAAACGGTACAATAATTTCTGATGTTAAAAACAAGACATATGATGATAGACTTTGCTTTGAGACTGCCAAAATTCAATTCTGTTAAAGCCACAAGTTTTTTTCCAAACACCTCCAGTCATTAATTTTTTGTGCGAATTCGAAATATCAGACATTATTGGCAGATGTTTCGAATTTGCAAACTTTTTTTACTCCTTCCTGGAACATATACTTAGCGTTTCAGGTAGAACTATTTTAATTTTCAATAGAAACAATCTAACAAGTTTGCTGGCACTTTTAAGTTAGTATTTAGGTAAGCACTGTCTCAAATACATGTGATTTTAGTCAAGTGATTCCTCAGCAAGTTGACGACAGGGTGATCTGGATACATGGTAGCAAAGTCTTTAGCACCAGTATGAAAAGGTTATGAGATGAGTAGTGGTAAAATAGAGTAACATAACTACAAAACTTCAACTACAATTAAATGTAATAATTTTAAAAAATTGTGCACACACAGAGAAACACAAAAATTGTGTATTGTTTCAGGCATAAAACTTAAGGACTAAAAAAGGAAGATGCGGCAGAAAAAAGTTAATTACTGAAAGATCACTAGGAAAAAAAAAATTACTCGATGTTAACAAATAGCAAAACTCCTTTACTACTTTAAGTATCTCATTTCCTAATCTAATTCCCTCAGCATCACCCGTCTTAATTAGACTACATTCCATTATCCTCGTTTTGCTTTTGCTGATTTTCATCTTATATACTTGTTTCACGACACTGTCCATTCCGTTCAACTGCTCTTCGAAGTACTTTGCTGTTTCTGACAGATTTACGATGTCATCGGCGAACCTCAAAGTTATTATTTCTTCTCCATGGATTTTAATACCTACTCCGACTTCATTTTTGTTTCCTTTACCGCTTGCTCAATATACAGATTGAATAGCATCGGGGAGAGGCTACAACCCTGTCTCACTCCCTTCTCAACCACTGCTTCCCTTTCATACACCTCGACTGCCATCTGATTTCTGTACAAATTGTAAATAGCATTTTGCTCCCTGTATTTTACCCCTGCCATCTTCAGAATTTGAAAGAGAGATTTCCAGTCAACATTGTCAAAAGCTTTCTCTAAGTTTGCAAATGCTAGAAATGTAGGTTAGCCTTTCCTTAATCTTTCTTCTAAGATAAGTTGTAAGGTCAGTATTGCCTCACGTGTTCCAGTTTTTCTACCAAATCCAAACTGCTCTTCCCCGAGGTCGGCTTCTATCAGTTTTTCCATTCGTCTGTAAAGAATTCACGTTAGTATTTTGCAGCTGTGACTTATTAAACTGATAGTTCAGTAATTTTCACATCTGTCAACACCTGCTTTCTTTGGGATTGGAATTATTATATTCTTCTTGAAGAGTGAGGGAATTTCGCCCGTCTCATACATCTTGCTCACCAGATGGTAGAGTTTTGTCAGGACTGGCTCTCCCAAGGCCGTCAGTAGTTCCAATGGAATGTTGTCTACTCCCGGGGCCTTGTTTTGACTCAGGTCTTTCAGTGCTCTGTCAAACTCTTCACGCAGTATCATATCTCCCATTTCATCTCCATCTACATCCTCTTCCATTTCCATTATATTGTCCTCAAGAACATCGCCCCTGTATAGAACCTCTATATACTCCTTCCAACTTTCTGCTTTCCCCTCTTCGCTTAGAACTGGGTTTCCATCTGAGCTCTTGATATTCATGCAAGTGGTTCTCTTTTCTCCAAAGGTCTCTTTTAACTTTCATGTAGGCAGTATCTATCTTACCCCTCATGAGAAGCCTCTACATCCTTACATTTGTCCTTTAGCCATGCCTGCTTAGCCATTTTGCACTTCCTGTCGATCAAATTTTTGAGACGTTTGTATTCCTTTTTGCCTGCTTCACTTACTGCATTTTTGTATTTTCTCCTTTCATCAATTAAATTCAGTATCTCTTCTGTTACCCAAGGGTTTCTACTAGCCCTCGTCTTTGTACCTACTTGATCCTCTGCTGCCTTCACTATTTCATTCCTCAAAGCTACCCAATTCTTCTTCTACTGTATTTCTTTCCCCAATTCCTGTCAACTGTTCCCTTATGCTCTGCCTGAAACTCTGTACAACCTCTGGTTCTTTCAGTTTATCTAAGCCCTATCTCCTTAAATTCTCACCTTTTTGCAGTTTCTTCAGTTTTAATCTACAGTTCATAAGCAATAGATTGTGGTCAGAGTCCACATCTGCCCCTGGAAATGTCTTACAATTTTAAAACCTGGTTCCTAAATCTCTGTCTTACCATTACATAATCTATCTGAAACCTTTCAGTATCTCCAGGGTTCTTCCATGTATACAACCTTCTTTAATGATTCTTGAACCAAGTGTTAGATTAGCTATGATTAAGTTATGCTCTGTGCAAAATTCTACCAGGCGGCTTCCTCTTTCATTTCTTAGCCCGATATCCATATTCACCTACTATGTTTCCTTCTCTTCCTTTTCCTACTGTTGAATTCCAGTCACCCATGACTATTAAATTTCCGTCTCTCTTCACTACCCGAATAATTTCTTTTATCTCATCATACATTTCATCAATTTCTTCATCATCTGGAAAGCTAATTGGCATATAAACTTGTACTACTGTAGTAGGCATGGGCTTCATGTCTATCTTGGCCACAATAATGCGTTCACTATGCTATTTGTAGTAGCTTACCCATGCTCCTATTTTTTTTATTGGTTATTAAACCTACTCCTGCATTACCCCTATTTGACTTTGTATTTATAACCCTGTATTCCCCTGACCAGAAGTCTTGGTCCTCCTGCCACCGAACTTCACTAATTCCCACTATATCTTACTTTAACCTATCCATTCCCCTTTTTAAATTTTCTAACCTACCTGCCTGATTAAGGGATCTGACATTCCACACTCCAATCCGTACAATGCCAGTTTTCTTCCTCCTGATAACGTCGTCGTCCTGAGTAGTCCCCGCCCAGAGATCTGAATGGGGGACTATTTTACCTCCGGAATATTTTACCCAAGAGGACACCATCATTTAACCATACAGTAAAGCTGCATGCCCCCAGGAAAAATTATGGCTGCAGTTTCCCCTTGCTTTCAGCCGTTCGCAGTACCAGCACAGCAAGGCCGTTTTGGTTAGTGTTACAAGGCCAGATCAGTCAATCATCCAGACTGTTGCCCCTGCAACTACTGAAAAGGCTGCTGCCCCTCTTCAGGAACCACACGTTTGTCTGGCTTCTCAACAGATACCCCTCCGTTGTGGTTGCACCTACGTTACGGCTATCTGTGTCGTTGAGTCCCCGTCAATGGCAAGGTCCACATCTTCCCTCTTACCACCACATAAAATGCATTTGGTGTGCAGTAGTTTGCAGGCCACACCATCACTGATTGAGGTGGGGTGGGGGGGAGGGCCCTCTTGCCAGAGTTATGCATTATGGAGCAGTGCTCAATTTGGAGGCAGTTCAGGGCCACTTCATGCCACTGGAGAGATTGCTACGAGGGACACCAAGGCCAGATAGATGGCTTCATCAACAACAGCTCATTATAGGACACTAGCATCCACAGGTGGGAATTGGCACTCAGTTGTTGCCAACTGCCTCTGCCTGGCCTTAATTTATGTTCATTTCTTCCATCTCAGAATTTCCTTTTAGTTTTCTGTATCTTTTATTTTCTGACCTGCTATCACATAAAACACTGCCAAATAGGCTAGTCTTGGGCACCGGCTTGAAGGCTCAATTTGAAATGATCTAATTTCAAAACTACAAACCAAAGTCTCTCAGGCATATCAGTCACCATCTTGACCATTTGTTTGAACACAATATTGTGTTTGAAATGGGGCTCCCAATATAACTGTATACACATTTCTTTCAGCAACTTTGCCTTTCTCAAAATGGTACTCTTTAAAACGGCCTCATTTTGTTTTAGAATTTTAGTGCTTTCTTTTTAATTATTTACTTTAATTTGTTCTTCAACTTTACAAAAGTTGTGTACAGTACTTCAACACACTGTTAGTTTGACTCAAGTCATGGGAAATGCACTATCACTAAGGACCACTCAAACAGGAAGTGGTCTCTGTTACATGCTATGGCATCATCGGAGTTAAACAGCGAGAGGGCACCTCTGCTAAACTGTTCTTGTCTGTAACGAGCAGCTGGCAGGGTGAGTTTCTAAGGAGGCTGTGGTGAACAGCATAAGACATGATGGAAGAAACCAAAAGATTAAATGATCTTGCACATGCAAATGTATTTTTTGTATGATACATGCCATACTGAACAGGAAAGGAACAGGTTTAAGTCTAAATAATAGCACATGTATTTATAAAATAATGCATACTTGTCAAATACAGACCACCACAAATAACACAGTTCAACTTATATAACACTATGTTTGCAAGGGCTTAGAGTGAACAATTCAATATCATAGTTACTTCTATGCAAAAACTAGGCTTATACATAGTAATAATGCAATGTTATTCAGGAGCAGTATTCAATAAAATCCTCAGATGTCCTATTATATTTGCCCTTTTTATCTTTAGATAAAATCAGAACTATGTATAACTGAATTTAGGCAAGATTTTTGGTTCAATGAGCTTCTGTAATGTTTTGAATTGTTCATACGACATTCAAAAATAACCAAAGAAAATAACTCTTTTCACTAAACCACATTTCCTTGCAACATGGTGAAATTCATTATTAACTATTGACAATATAACTTATTTCTTTACTTTCATTAAGAGTGTACAAATAAAAGCCAGACTTGATAATCATAGCAAATTCTAATATGAAGGAAAAGACAATACCATTAGATTTTAATTAAATAGCTGGTATGAAAATAGCACCACTGCACAGTTACCACAGAAGTAGCTTCCAACGACAATTTCTCATTCAAAAGATCTGAAGAATTTATTTTCGGCATGTTTCATTGCAAAGATTGCTTGTCTGTGTCACTTTTACTGTCAGTGTTGTAATTACAGTTACAACTGTCTTTTAATGCTGAACTATTACACTGACCTTTGTGTCCATGGTGTGTAGTGGTAGTGGTACAAGGTGGCCCTAATGTACTTGGGCGGTTTGTTGGGAAAAGGATTTCTTGAGGTATCCAAGAGCTGCAGAACTTCGGGTTGTCCATTGAGCAGTCGATACGCCAGGCTCATAAGCCAGGGATTCTGGTGATATGTACCAAGAGCAGCAAACCACATCTGCCAGTCCACACGTGGTTGATGAGGAGCTATGGAGAGAAGGAGAGAAAAAAATCAAGAAATGAAAGAGAGAAAGAAGACCACAGCAAGAATGAAAGGTCATACAAACACTGGTTATGTCTTTTTTCCCAACACAATTAACAGTGCCTAGTACAAAAAAGCAATCATCCATCAGCTGTTTTAGAATATAACAATTTCAGTTCATTACT
Organism: Schistocerca gregaria; assembly: GCF_023897955.1. Classification (NCBI taxonomy): domain Eukaryota; kingdom Metazoa; phylum Arthropoda; class Insecta; order Orthoptera; family Acrididae; genus Schistocerca; species Schistocerca gregaria. Next base: position 875,210,378 of record NC_064922.1, read on the forward strand.
ATGTTAAATTCTGATCACTGCTATTGCTGAACAAGTAAGAGGATGGGGAAAATTTGTGCTCAAGTGATTGGTTTAATATGCAGTAATTATTAAGGAAAAAATCCATTGTAGCCATGGCATTTTCATCATTTCTTTACATCTACCAGAGTAAAGCAGGTGAAATGGAGGCAGCCATGGCATTTTCACAATTTTTTTATATCCACCAGAGCAAATCAAGTGAATGTGTGTCCAGAAATGAAAATACCAGAAATATTAGAAAGAATAATTTTCTTTTCAAAATGATCCTCCAACATTTACTCTAATAATGATTTTCATTCTGAACTATCCATATAATAATTGTCACCACCACCCACCACCACCACCACCACCACCACCACCACCACCACCACCACCACCACCACCACCACCACCACGCAATTACCAGCCCGAAAAATCCGTAAGCTGGCTTTACAAGTTGCCTCTGTAATTGCTTCAGAGTCTTTCTTTCCCACTCTATACGCCTCACGTGTTCAACTTTTTTCCCCCAACCTCATTCCAAAGCTGTATTTTCAGTCAACCAAGTAGGCATGTTTATCACAGTCCTTCCATCACAGGTCTATGCGCTAATTGCCATATTGCCAGCCCACTGAATTCCCTTCTCCTCAATGTATTTTTGAATGCTATATATCTCTTCAAGCAGTCCATTTCCTCTATTCTTCCTCATCTTTGACTGTATCTAGGAAAGTCTCGTTATCTATATATTGACACAAATGTAACGTACATACCAATAAATCAATAGAAGCTGTAAAGTATAATAGTGAAACTGACAGTTTTTAGGCAAATAATGAGATGCTTCTTTGTACGTTTTTAAACTACAAAATAACTAATTCAAATGTTGGCACATTGAAAATAATAAAAAAGTGGATTACCAGGAATGTTTCGTAGTAGTTAATACAGTAAGTATCAGAACTTCATGATGGGTCATCCTCTCTACTATAAATGAACACAGTAGTTCAATTTCATTAACATTAGCTTTCCTACAGGTTCCTATTCAGTGAAGCTAGTATGAAGACAGTTAAAAAAAATTGTTTGTTTGTGATTATTTCTAAGTTTGCTTGAATGTCCAAGTATCCACATTTATTTCACTTTCCAGAGCTTAAACTGAGACAGCAACTTACTTGCAGAAGTAAACGGGGTTGCAAAAGTAAGTAATTGGTAAATAAACAACCAGGAAATAGCACTCACATAGCTCCCAAGCGGGTTCATGGGTTCTACCTCCGAAATTTTGGGGGTGTGGGGTGGATGGTGGTGCTTAAGAGTTTAACATCCCATTAAAATCAAGGGCATTAAGAGACAGAGTCAAAACTCAGGTTGTGTCGAGGACGGGGAAGGAAATCGGCCATACCCCTTCAAAGGAACCATCCAAGCATTTGCCTTGACCGATTTAGCCGAAAATTTTAAAAACTAGAATTGTGATTTAGTTCTTTAAACACTTTATTTCAGACACTTTCTGGCCCTAAATAAAGAAGTTTTCTAGCAATTGTAACAACTGTAAATGAAAAAAATTAGGTTAAATGGGAAAAGCTAAAAATTAGTTTAGTAAACATGGAGGTGGTTTAGTAACTTTTCCGTAATTTTTAAATAATGCAGAATCAATACATATATATCTCTCAAATTATTAATTGAAAGGAAAGTAAAACACGTAAACAAAATCCATTTACATCATGAAATGAGAGGCCTGTCTTCAGTGTTTTACACAAAAATATTTACAAGTCTTCCTCATCCACTACTACTACTTCCTGAATCTGCCTTTCTATGGAGTGATAATCTTGTTGCACTCTTTACGACCTGAATAAGATCCTTTGAAAATTATTTTGGCAAGATGCTCTTACTTAAGATAAATGGTTCATTTTACTGATGGCCAAAGCACTCAAGGTTCCTGTATTCCTACTGGACTGAAATTCAGTACTATTTTCCCTAACAGTACTAAAAACTCTCTCATAGGCAGCATTACTATGAGGAATAAGCAACAATGCAAGCATAAGCTTGCTCAGAAACAGATACTTTTTAATGCCCAATGCATCACACATAGCAGATATTTTGTATTGAGCAGTATCAGTTCTCTCACTCACTCTCTCTGAACATCAGGAATTAACTCTCTCAGCTTTACAAGTGATTGTAAAGATTTTCTTTTCTTAGATCCAATGTATATAACTTCAAAGTTTTTGTAAGAAGTCTTGATGTAGTGGAGTTTTTCTTTGACGTAACTACACGAGTTGATGAAAAATCTTCTGACATCTTCATAAAATTTTCTAATTACAGATTTTTCATGCTAGGAATGACTAATGCAGCTTCTAGTGTCCACACCAATGATAATACCTTCATGCCTTTTGTGATATTTATTTATTTTTGAAATTTCAATTCCACTAGACTACCAGAAGTAGGTACTGCAGAAGGATTGATAAATCTCACAATCAAATCTATAAATAAGTTATTTAGGATGCTATCAAGTCTGAATTACTGGCTTTTCTTTCTCAACAAATACATTTGCTTTGGTAAATAACAAAAGTATATTACTAAAGCAAAGAAGATATAGCATGGTTACTGGATTATTTAGAATAGGGCGCACTTTAGATGTGTGAAAGTTGTTTCAACTTTTTGAAGCTTCCTCATTGAAAAGATTACAAGAGGCTCCCGCTGTTCTGTTATTCTTTCTATTGACTGGAGCAGACATAGCCAGTTTGTACAAACATACTTCAGTATTTTATGGGGTTTAGTGCCATGTATATTTTGACAAGCTTTAAAAGTAGACTTTTTTGTAACTCTCTTGGAGAAAGTAGAAAATATCTATTACAAATTCTTCAGCATCAAACTATTGTAGGTTTTCTGCAGCACCTTTTTGTGCAGCTAAATGAAGCAGGTGACAGGAACACGATTCGATTCTTATGTGTGGCTGAACTTTCTTCAAAACAACAGCAACTCCTTTTATATATCCCACCATTGTATTTGCATTATCACACACAAATGAATTGCAATTTTTCTAGGGAATTCCTTTTCTTAGCAGTTCATCACTCAAGAAATTAAAAATTCCTTCACCAGTATACAAACTCTATTCTAGCAAGAATAGTATTGTGGTGCATATCTTTCCCAGTTTAACATAAGAGTAAGTAACAGAAATTGGATACAGTTTCACATTTTTACCGTCTGTGTTTTCATCAGCTGAAAGAGCGAAGGAGTTTTCTTGTAAGTATTCTCCTACATTTGTATGTGTACTAGATGGCAAAGAATTTATAACTGCAGTTGTTTTAGTTCTTCCACAACTGTGTTTTTTAGCAATCTGTGAATCAGGAAACGTTTTTCTGAACAACTGCAAAGTATGATCTGCACAAGAAATTGTGCATGCCATGTTCAACAATGAACTAAAAAACATTTCAGCATTGGTGACAGAGTATTCCTCATCAGGTTTTATTCCAAATAATGACAATGATGCATTTGAAGACTTAAGGTTTGTTAGGTCCACATGTAGTTTAGACAGAACATGAGGAGGACAATCATCATGAACAGCACGCTTTATAGAAATGTTTCGTGCACACACCACACAAGACACATGTTGGTCTGATTTATCTGATTTTACCAAACATGGCCATTCTTTACGAGATTGTTTCCAAAATTTCTGTACCGTTTTACATTTTTTTGCTACATCACCATCCAGTGTAAAAACACTTTGGTGGACAGCACATAGAAGATAACTGCCAACTAAAAAACTGATGTATGAACACTGGGAAAAAAAAGAGTGAGACAAGAGTGATAGCCAACTGGACATGGCCCATATCCCATGCACTTGCAGCATAAGTTGCTTTCAGAAAGCAATCAAAGAACATGTGGGGAAATTGGTTCCCCAGAACACTTCCTTTTGAAATGCATTCGATACAGGCATAGACATAATAACATAGAACACACAATGGAAAAAACACTACACAATTCACTGAGGAACCCAGATTCACGGACACAGTTGAACACAGACACAACATAATCCCAAAAGCAGAAGATGATGTACACAAACAGACTCAACAATAAAGAAGGTGCGGAAGACAAAGACAGGCCAACACAGATAGCTCGAGCAGCTCCAGTACTGATGACAATATGAGTGATAGTGACAACACAAACAAAACATAGGCACACAAAAAATACATAACAAACACGTAAAACATGCACAACTATTCATATGAACATTTACTAAACATTGCAATTTATATCTTGCTATGAATGAATCTAATTAAAAGTAGAAGTAATAGACTGTGGATAGACACTGACCTAGAATCTTTGTTAAACCCAAACCCAATATTGTTAAGTAGTTACGTAAGTGACCACATCATTGTAAATGTAATAACATGAATGTAATCTAAATGTTATATAAAGTAAGCAAGCAAAATAAAACAACACAACAGAACATTATGCAGTTAAACAAAATGAATGGGTCCACTACTTAAAAATTTCTAGTTTTATTCTACAAAAATGTTTTAACAAGATTAATGTTAGGTTAGCGGTGGCTTGTTATTTCTTCTACAGCTATGTAGGAACAGTATATAATTTAATTAGATTACATTGAGGCACGATATTGTTTACTAACTAGCTCAATAGCAGTAGTAGTAATGTAACCTAAAAACAACTCGCGCAGCACTAACAAATGACACCGACATAGTTTGCATCCGCATGGAATGAACAAATTGAGTTTTCCTGATGAGCAATGTTCAGTGTGGATAATTGCTAAAATAGGTAGCACAACATGTGGACACTGGACTTCAAGTTGAATACCACGTCCCCTTCCCCACATGGTTTTGGTGAAGATATATGCATATATCTATTCTTTCCTGTCTTCTTTTATTCTCCTCTGAAATTATACCATAAATTTACAATTTCCTACTTTCAAATTGCTGCATTTTTCTTTTAAAGTATGTGTAATTGCTGTAAGTAAATAAAAGATAACATCAAAGTACAAACAAAAGAGCTCCATGCAGCCCCACCTCCATGGACAACCTGCATGGGCAACAGTGCCCATGGCCTCAACTGTGTAGCACAGTATTGCTGTGTGGTGGTGGTGACGGCCATGGATACTGGCTAAGAGGTATATGTGGAACACTATGGCCTGCATAAAGTAATAAGATGGCAGGCCCTGGTGGTCATAATGCAGCTTGGAAGAAAGAAGTCTGAATTTGGCACAGTATTTTTCTCACTTTCATTCGAGACATCTTTCATACTCTAATTTCGCATCATCATTTTTGTCACACTTTTCTTTATGGACACTATTAACATTTGCGGAAAAAAATCTAATTCCTCACATTTTCAACAAACTTAGATGAGAAACTAATGTGCACCCTTCACATTAAGAGTATCTGCTCCAAGGTAAAAAGTACTCTAGTGAAGGGCTTGTAAAAACTGGGGCCTAAGCCCCAGAGGTATGCACACGATATACACAACAGTGGTTAGGCCTGGGATTTCCTACGGGGCTGTAGTGTGGTGGAAGAAGGTAGAACAGCGGGTTGCAGCTAAGGTGCAAAGACTGACCTGCTTAACCATAACAGTCAGAATTAGCAGCACACCAACTGCTGCGATAGAAGCCATGCTGGACATGAATCCACTACACCTTTGGGTCAAGATGGAGGCAGCAGATGGGGCATACAGACTTAAAACTGGCAAAAACTGGATCTCATCGGGATATCCATACTTGCACACTAACATAATGAGTGAGGTAAACATAGGAATGGCTGGGGAAATGCCTGCCGACTATATAATTACTCCCAACTGCTTCAACAAGCCTTACAATATAATAACTGGAAGCGGGTAGCAGGGAGCAGTGGGAAAAAACAGTTTGACACCATACGGAGAACATAGTTTGGTACACTGATGGGTAGAAGTCAGACCAAGGTGTTGGGGGCAGAGGTGCACAGGGTTCAGCCAAGACTGGAGGGCATCATGTCTCTAGGAAAATTGGCCTCTGTATTCCAAGATGAAATTACTGCAATCAGGGGCATGTGTGGAGGAGATAAGTATAGGTGCAACAATGACCTTAGCATCTACATCTATTCAGAGAGCCAGGCAGCCCTGAAATCAATGGCAGCTCCTGCAACAAGATCAAATATTGTTGCAGAATGCCACAGGGCTCTGACGGAGCAAGGGGGAAGCAATAGGGTAAACCTAGTGTGGGTCCCTGGCCACTCGGAGATCAGTGGCAATGAACAAGCTGACAGGTTGGCCAGGATGGGGGCAACGGCTCCATTTACTGGACCGGAACCTGTCCTGACAATCACCAAGGGTATGATCAACGGAACTGGCTCACGAAACAGCATGTAGAATATTGGACCAAGGTCCGTAAACAAAAACATGGAAAGGTAACGATCCCAAGCCATGTTTTAAAAGAATCTCTGTATTCCTGAGATTGAACAGGAAAGAGATCAAACTCATGACTGGACTGATGACTGGCCATAGGAACTTAAAAAACACACACACACAATAGGTATAACAGAAGAAGACCCTAAATCTAGGATCTGTGATCTGTGATGAGGGTGAAGAAACTGCATCACACCTAATATATGAATGCATGGAACTGGAGAGCAAAAGATATAGAATCTTCGGGACAGCTAGACCTAAAGAAATTGTGTCTAATAAAAAATCAAATAAAAAAACTGGTAAAGGGACTCCTTGCACTATTTCGGCTTCACTAGATACACAGGGAGTGATACCACACATTAAACATTGTTTTGATGTGGGCAGTGGTCAGTTAGACCTAAGCTGTTTTAGCTTCCCTGTCAAAATCAAATCAAATCATTTATTCCTCAAATAATTACTATTAATGGTCTCTTTAAAGAAGAAGAAGAAGAAAAGAAGAAGAAGAAGAAGAAAAAGCAGTGTCAATTGCATTTTTTGGTGTTGAAAAGTGGTAGACGATAAAAAAACCTTGAGAAGTTTCTACAAACAGCCTTTATGATACAAAATACCCGATTCTTACCAAACAGTAAATAATAATGCAAGTTAAAAGTATCTGCCATTATCAATGAGGCAATCACAGAGAGAAATTTATTATGTTTGATAAGAGTGAAGAAATATATCAGCCGTGACATTGCTTTTGTAGCCATCTCGATACATGACTAGACAACTTTAATTTCCACACTGCACAATTATGTGTCCATCATTTAACAGTTGTTACCCTTTGTGCACCCGTCATTCTTGGAACATATTTGTTAGCTGAAAGTACTATCCACTCACAAATAATTATAAAAGCTATTAAAGTAATATTGAGACACTGCAAAGAAGTCTAATAGAAAAATACATACCCACAAAGGGTGGTGTTGCATTCACATTTCCGGCTTTATAAAGGAAATTATATTCCTGCCAAGGACCATCAATATGATTGCTGCCCTCAATAATCACTTCAGGTCGACCTCCAACACCGGTCATTCGACGAAAGAGACCATATGCATTTGTCACATGCAGATGGTTAATGCGAGACTCCCATGTGCGGACTGCTGGCAGAACAGTGCTGTTGCCAGATGGATGCAGAGTTGAATACGGAACCTGAAAAATAAATTAATTAAATAAAAATACATAAGGAAGAAAAATTGGGATTTAGCATTTCATCGACAATGAGGCCATTATAAATGGAACACAAGCTCAGACAGATCACCGCTGGGGAAGGACATCGGCCTTTTTCCTTTCTCAAAGACACAATCCCAATATCAGCCTTTATTGATTAATAGAAACTGTGGGAAATGTAATTCTAGATGACTGGATAGGAATTTCAGCTGCACTTTGGCTGGAAGAGTCCAGTAATAATAATGAGCGTATGGCACTGGTGGCTGGGAGACCCCTCGCTGGGAGGTTTGGCCGCCGCTCCACAAGTTCTTTAATGCCACTACGGCGACTTGCGAGTGAATGAGGATGAAATGATGATGAAAGACACACAACACCCAGTCATCTCAAGGCAGAGAACATCCCTGACCTCGCCGGGAATCGAGCCTGGGACCCCGTGCACGGGAAGCGAGAACGCTACCGCAAGACCACGAGCTGTGGACAAAGAGTCCAGTGTCCCAACCACTGAGCCACCTCCCTTCGTATAAAATCCAATTTTTTTAAAAAATAATTTCCGTTAAGAGATGTCTTGTGAGGAGTGGGTGGATAAACCATCAGGTAGTTCAGTGACAAATTACCTCACATCAATTTACAGGTAATTAAACTGTAAAACTTGTAAATTTTAGCACATAACACAAAAGGTATTTCTATTACCTAGCTTCCACCAGAGATGTGAAGGCAGCAACTACCAGAACTGATACATACTTATCTGAAATGGCCTCAAAATAAAATACTACAAGCAACCAATGGTCATGAGTAGTTATCCACAGGAAGATTTCAAGTGTCCCTAGAAATTATCCACTGAGATGTATCTATTGCAGGGCCAATTGTAAAAACTCTGCATAACTGCCAGTTAACCTAGGTCTGAATAATGCAGGGAACATGCTTTACGAGTGCACAATAACATCTAATCTCAGTATTGTCTATCCAGCGATTTCAGGCTGGTTTATAGAGATTATCTGTATAGTAAGTTTGACAAATAATCAGACAATGATGATGAGATTATACAATTGTTTGAATGAAAACTTAAGAATGTGAGACATTGGCCGAATTATTTTGAAGAATACACTGACATAGAATTTCTAACTACATTTTATCCTGTGGAGTAAAAAGTACAGTCATTTCAATCTTGTAAATGATAAACTGGATAACATGAATTACAAGTAAATTTTCAACTGTGTTTCATAGCATAACTCTGTTGTTTACTGAAGGGTGTCTGGAAAGTAACAAGGTATTATCAAAAGGCTGTAAAGTTTTGCCATCAATGTAATCATTTTGGAAATAGTGGACACACAGAGATCATTAAATAATATTTAGATTTCTGCAGGTGTGTGTCAGCTGGTTTGGAGGTCGTATTGCCATACTTGTACAAACGCAGTCACAAACATCTGGTTGCCACGCCAGACTTGTGCTCCATTCCTGGCTTTGTTCTAGCCCCATCATTCCCTCTCCTTCCTCCTTCTTCCCCCATGGCAAGCACAATATGTGGTATGTCACATCTCGCATAAAGAATGAATTATTGAATGGTGAAACTCATCAAGTGCAACAGCTGATACAGGAAGACTGATTGCAGAGTGGAGTTTGGGGAATATATATCGAGTTGGCATGAACATTGGCCTCAATAACATCCTCTGTAGTGACAAGGCCATATTCTATGCTGAAGGTTTTATCAGTAGATACAATTGCCATTATTGGCCAGAACAGAAACTTAGTGTTCTGGTGGAGAAGATGCAGTATCGTACAAAAGTGCCACAAATGCTATTAAGCAATTTATCCTGTGCAGCACAATGAACGCAGAAAGCTACACACAGATACTTGAAAATTATGTTTGGTCAATAGTAACTGCTTGGGATAGCAACAAAGATGTTATTTTATGACGTAGATGGCCTCGCAATAGTGAAGCAACTTAAATCACTTAATAAAAGCAAGTCTTCTTGTCCAGACTGTATACCACTTAAATCCCTTTCAGAGTATGCTGATGCAGTTGCTCTGTACTTAATCGTATACAAACACTCAATCGACAAAAGATCCGTATCCACAGACTGGAAAGTTGCACAGGTCAAAGCAATGTTCAAGAAAGGCAATAGAAGTGATCCACTAAATTACAAGCCCACATCATTAACATTAATATGCAGCAGGATTTTGCAATATATATTGCGTTCGAACATTATAAATTAACTCTAAGAGAATGGTCTGTTAATACGTAGCCAACACAGATTTAGAAAACATTATTCTTGTGAAACACAAGTTGCTCTTTAATCATGAAGTGTTGAGTGCTATCGACAAAGGATTTAAAACTGATTCTGTATTTCCAGATTTCCAGGAGGCTTTTAATGCCATACCTCACAAGCAGCTGGTAACTGAATTGCGCGCTTACAGAATATCGTCTGAGTTATATGACTGGATTTGTGACTTCCAGTCACAGAGGTCACAGGTTGTGCTAACTGATAGAAAGTCACTGAGTAAAACATAAGTGATTTCTGGCATTCCCCAAGGTAGTGCTATAGGCCCTCTGCTGTTCGTTATATTTATTGATTTAGGAGACAATCTGAGCAGCCGTCTTAGTATCATCTACAAACAACCTGTCATTTATCATCTAGTAAAGTTACCGGAAGATCAAAACCAATTGCAAAGTGATTTAGATAAGATGCCTGTATGGTGCAAAAATTGGCAATTGACCCTATTGGGAATTGACCCTAAATAATGTAAAGTGTGGCACATTGCCTCACTTTGCAAATTTAGTGCATTCGTGGTTGGATGAGAAGTTTCCTGGACATTGGATAGTAAGACACAGACTTCACGGGTGGTCTCCAAGAAGTCCAGGCCTGACACTTTATGGATTCTTTCATGGGGCTGGGATAAATGTGGTATATACCTGACGAAACCTCATCAATATCCTGTGTGTCTTCCTCCGGAGGCATGTGGGTTCCATACACAGTCATTTGAGATAACTGGCTGATGTCACAGGTACCTGCTTTGGTTTTTAAAGTATACGTCCTCATTCTTGTAAAACAAAGTCTACATGATATTAATTTTAAAAAAAATTAGTGTTATAATCATAGTATTTATTCACGTTTTTCAATACCTAACTACTTACTAGGCACCCTGTGTATCTCACTTACATTGTGTTAACAGACACTCAATTTTTTTCCTCACCTGTATTTCAAAATTGTCATCATTCAATAAGAGAACAAAGAGAAAATATTTACTAGTTTTATTCAGTATATAAACTGGAAGCATATCCATTCACGATTATAGAGCCTAAAGTTTATCTTCGGACATATTTGTGTTCCCGCGTTACCATTGTCACTGTGTTTTCGCAATTTGTCTGTCTATTTGACAAAAACATTTCCAAATAGGCACAGCAATACTGAAAAGCCTCCACTTTTGAGACTTAATTGAATACAACATTCCAACCTTCTTTCCTAAACCCCATTCTCAGTGACAGGGGTAGCTTTTAATGGTTCCAGAGTGAATGCACTTTTACAGCAGAAGACATTATCCACTTTTTTCCCTTATAAGTTGCGCTTCCCCTTAATCAGGCAGGTAGGTTAGAAAATTTAAAAAGGGGAATGGATAGGTTAAAGTTAGATATAGTGGGAATTAGTGAAGTTCGGTGGCAGGAGGAACAAGACTTCTGGTCAGGTGACTACAGGGTTACAAACACAAAATCAAATAGGGATAATGCAGGAGTAGGATTAATAATGAATAGGAAAATAGGAATGCTGGTAAGCTACTACAAACAACATAGTGAACGCATTATTGTGGCCAAGATAGATACGAAGCCCACACTTACTACAGTAGTACAAGTTTATATGCCAACTAGCGCTGCAGATGACGAAGAAATTGAAGAAATGTATGATCAAATAAAAGAAATTATTCAGATAGTGAAGGGTGACGAAAATTTAATAGTCATGGGTGACTGGAATTCGGTAGTAGGAAAAGGGAGAGAAGGAAACATAGTAGGTGAATATGGAATGGGGCAAAGAAATGAAAGAGGAAACCGCCTGGTAGAATTTTGCACAGAGCACAACTTAATCGTAGGTAACAATTCGTTCAAGAATCATAAAAGAAGGCTGTATACATGGAAGAAGCCTGGAGATACTGACAGGTTTCAGATAGATTATATAATGGTACGACAGAGATTTAGGAACCAGGTTTTAAATTGTAAGACATTTCCAGGGGCAGATGTGGACTGACCAAAATCTGTTGGTTATGACCTGTAGATTAAAACTGAAGAAACTGCAAAAAGGTGAGAATTTAAGGAGATGGGGCTTAGATAAACTGAAAGAACCAGAGGTTGTACGGAGTTTCAAGGAGAGCATAAGGGAGCAATTGACAGGAATGAGGGAAAGAAATACAGTAGAAGAAGAATGGGTAGCTTTGAGGCATGAAGTAGTGAAGGCAGCAGAGGATCAAGTAGGTAAAAAGATGTGAGCTAGCAAAAATCCTTGGGTAACAGAAGAAATATTGAATTTAATTGATGAAAGGAGAAAATATAAAAATGCAGTAAATGAAGCAGGCAAAAAGGAATACAAACGTCCCAAAAATGACATCGACAGGAAGTGCAAAATGGCTAAGCAGGGATGGCTAGAGGACAAATGTAGGGATGTTGAGGCTTCTCTCACTAGGGGTAAGATAGATACTGCCTACAGGAAAATTAAAGAGACCTTTGGAGATAAGAGGACCACTTGTATGAATATTAAGAGCTCAGATGGAAACCCAGTTCTAACCAAAGAAGGGAAAGCAGAAAGGTGGAAGGAGTATATAGAGCGTCTATACAAGGGCGATGTACTTGAGGACAATATTATGGAAATGGAAGAGGATGTAGATGAAGATAAAATGGGAGATACGATACTGCGTGAAGAGTTTGATAGAGCACTGAAAGACCTGAGTCAAAACAAGGCCCCTGGAGTAGACAACATTCCATTGGAACTACTGACGGCCTTGGGAGAGCCAGTCCTGACAAAACTCTACCATCTGGCGAGCAAGATGTACGAGACGGGCTAAATTCCCTCAGACTTCAAGAAAAATATAATAATTCCAATCCCAAAGAAAGCAGGTGTTGACAGATGCGAAAATTACCGAACAATCAGTTTAATAAGCCACAGCTGCAAAATATAACACGAATTCTTTACAGACGAATGGAAAAACTAGTAGAAGCCGACCTCGGGGAAGATCAGTTTGGATTCTGTAGAAATGTTGGAACTCTTGAGGCAATACTGACCCTACGACTTATCTTAGAAGCTAGATTAAGGAAGGGCAAACCTATGTTTCTAGCATTTGTAGACTTAGAGAAAGCTTTTGACAGTGTTGACTGGAATACTCTCTTTCAAATTCTGAAGGTGGCAGGGTAAAATACAGGGAGCGAAGGCTATTTACAATTTGTACAGAAACCAAATGGCAGTTATAAGAGTCGAGGGACATGAAAGGGAAGCAGTGGTTGGGAAGGGAGTGAGACAGGGTTGTAGCCTCTCCCCGATGTTATTCAATCTGTATATTGAGCAAGCAGTGAAGGAAACAAAAGAAAAATTCGGAGTAGGTATTAAAGTCCATGGAGAAGAAATAAAAACTTTGAGGTTCGCCGATGACATCATAATACTGTCAGAGACAGCAAAGGACTTGGAAGAGCAGTTGAACGGAATGGATAGTGTCTTGAAAGGAGGATCCAAGATGACCATCAACAAAAGCAAAACGAGGATAATGGAATGTAGTCGAATAAAGTCGGGTGATGCTGAGGGAATTAGATTAGGAAGTGAGACACTTAAAGTAGTAAAGGAGTTTTGCTATTTGGGGAGCAAAATAACTGATGATGGTCGAAGTAGAGAGGATATAAAATGTAGACTGGCAATGGCAAGGAAATCGTTTCTGAAGAAGAGAAGTTTGTTAACATTGAGTATATATTTAAGCGTCAGGAAGTCATTTCTGAAAGTATTTGTATGGAGTGTAGCCATGTATGGAAGTGAAACGTGCACGAAAAATAGTTTGGACAAGAAGGGAATAGAAGCTTTCGAAATGTGATGCTACAGAAGAATGCTAAAGATTAGATGGGTAGATCACATAACTAATGAGGAAGTATTGAATCGGATTGGGGAGAAGAGAAGTTTGTGGCACAACTTGACCAGAAGAAGGGATCGGTTGGTAGGACATGTTCTGAGGCATCAAGGGATCACCAATTTAGTATTGGAGGGCAGCGTGGAGGGTAAAAATCGTAGAGGGAAACCAAGAGATGACTACACCAAGCAGATTCAGAAGGATGTAGGTTGCAGTAGGTACTGGGAGATGATGAAGCTTGCACAGGATAGAGTAGCATGGAGAGCTGCATCAAACCAGTTTCAGGACTGAAGACCACAACAACAACAACAACAACAACAACAACAACAACAACAAGTTGTGCTTTCTCTAAATATGACAGCAATATTAGAGAAACTTATTGGAAGTATTACAACAGTTCATTAATAGTGAAACAGAAATTCTCTCCCACTTAGCACCATGAAAGGCATACTTTTACTCCTGTTCTACAAAAGTGTGTCTCGTCCAATTTTGATCACAATCAGTGTGGTGGTGTACAGTTGTCTATTAGCTCTATCACTGATTTTGACTCATATCCTGATAAAATTCAGTTGTCACACAAGCTGCTTCACATAATTTTTATTTCTGAAATTACTGGCCACCACTGAATCAGCTGCTAATAACTGTCAGAATTTTTTCTTGTGTAGATTTTGTTCTACTGGCTGGCTGGAGATATTTAACTGGTATTGACAAGGGAGGGAGGGAGGGAGGGGGAGACAAGGGAAGACAGCCTGCAAGTCAATTTTTTATACTGTCTGAATTAACTGTGTTTCATGCCCCTGCATACATCAAGTTTCCAAACACACAGGTAAAAGCTGCTGCGACAAGAGGTTTTATTCAAAATACCTTCAGTCCCATCAGTATGTGGTACCAAACATGGCTCCTTATGAAAATGAAGACTCAAGGTGTGAATCTGTGATTTAATCTGCAGTACACACAATACTATGCTTTTCATGTCATGGACTGTACTCGTTTTGTGGTGCAGCACAATGAGTTTCACACATACTTTGATTCTGAACTGACATTTTTGCACGAACAGTCTAATTATATACAAGGCATAATATGTTTACAGCTTACTCCCTTAAGCACAAGGAAACATAAGTTTGTAATTCTAACAGAAATTATTATTTGTGAATTTCCTGTGTTGTTTCATAGCTTAAAACAAATTATTACAAAAATGTTTACAACTTTCACATTTCAGACATTTTTCAGTGGCTATTAAATCCATGAAGTTCTATAGCATAACTTATTAAAATATTTGTGAAGTAGTTTCTATTGTTCTTCATGTGGATTATATGGTAACAATGACATTTATTTACAGAATTGTGTGATATGCTAATGGCACAATATTACTTGGGATAAGCCAAGAGTTAAATGACTGGATTTGCTGCTAGAGAGGATTGCACAATCAAAGCTGTATGCATTCAACAAATACAGTCTCTAACATCTAGGCGAGATAAAATAACAGACGTTAACGCGGACGAGTGTCATAGGCATAATTCTGCCTCTGCAACTTACAAGGAATTATGGTTGTTCATTGCAAATAGTGGCAACAGGTATTTTTCTTCACGTATGTCCCAATATAATTATTAATAAACACCACAAATAAAAAATTGGACCTGACCATGTGTAAGAAATGCAAAAGTTATGCAGAATTGATGTACAGAGGTCAAGAATGTACGTATTTTACTTCCCTTAGGCCATCCATTGCTACTTCCATTCACTGATCATTCAGTGAGTAAGACTTCAGGATTGTGATTCACTAAGTTCTGCCCAATGATTTTAATGCTGTCAAGAGACTGCAGGACACTCAGATTTCTATCACATAGTGCATAGCATGAACGATACAGAATAACTTTTTTTCATGAAGTAATTACAACTTCAAAATCGCTATTGCATTAAGTACAACTTTAATAATCACACCAGCTTTTACATCGTGTCGCACAGCTTCTTTCACTACGTTAGGTTATCTTGAAATGACTCAAAACTGTATTATCTGTTGTACTATACTGTACTACAAACAAAGATTCCATGACTTACCAAACGGGAAAGCGCTGGTAGATAGACACAATAAAAAACACACAAACACACACACAGAATTTCAAGCTTTCGCAACCAATGGTTGCTTCGTCAGGAAAGAGGGAAGGAGAGGGAAAGATGAAAGGATATACTGTACATTATACAAGATTTATGCAAAACTAGCTGAGAAACCTGGAATTGCTGCGGTATTTGTTTATAGCCATGCATAAGACATCTACGCATGGAATTTACTTTTTACTTACAAACTTCTAAGTATACAACTTTGAAGTAGTATTATTACTGGGGACATGAACAAAGCACTTGTTTGCTTCATTAACACAGGAAAGAGTCATTAAAGAGTTGGCTATGTAAAAGGCAAGTGACACCGTCAATGCCCATGATATGCAGTGTCTAGCCTTGTGCTTTGTTTATGGTCATAGTGTAACATAAGCTCACCAATAACCGTACATTTTTGAATTGAAGGTGTAAATTGAGGGGAATAAAGGTATTAGGGGTTAAAACTTGCTTGTACTATGTCACTTCCTGTCAAAATGTCTGCTTCTCTGTTGTTACATTGGAGAGAAGTGACCTTAAGACTCCATGAGTAAAGGGTTTTGATCAACAAGACAACATATGACAATTTCGACCAGTGTGACAATGTGCATTTGGAAGGAGTTTCCAAACAGTAATTACAAGCCTGATGTTCTTGAGCCATAGCAAGTCTCATCTCACTACCTTCAACTGATTCTTGAAACCATGTAGTCCTCTGTCATTCATTCATTCTGGTGTAGTCAGGAAGACATTTCCAGGCATTTTTTGAGTAGGCAGCCAAACCAAACAATAAACTTTATAAATTCATTTTCCCTAGCAAATGATATAAATTAAACTTATTGAAAGCTGCAAAGCAATGTCATTAAGTTTTTTATACACAAAGCAAAATCAGTAAATCCCTATATACTAGTTACATAAATTTACTGTTAGCCTGTATTCATAAAAGCAAGTTTGCGGTACGTAATTCTGTCACTGATGTAAACTCCTGATAATACATCTGTCACTGAGCTAAAAAAACAGAGTGCCATCTATTGCTTTCTTGGTGCGCTACAAAAGTAACAGTGCCATTTATTGGTTCTACACCATGATGATTAAACATCTGAACTACTAAGCTGAGCAGGCAATTTTAGATAAAACTTTAAATTATGAGACCTTTTTGCCATGTTCCTATTTTGATGAAATTAAGCCAAATTATGGTAAAGTTACCTGTGAAAACTGCACAAAAAATCATCTAGTCGTTTTGGAGATTAGCATATTCAGAAAGGCAAGCAGATAGAGAAGACAGCTTTAGAGTTTTATTATTAGTAAAGATGTATGGACAATCATCAATTGGCAACTTTAATTGCCATTGCTAGGTATAATATTTCCTTTTTTTTGTGGATGACACTTCTATGCGTACTCTGTCGTCGTAACTGCCGTCTGCTTCACGTCTGCTGTGCAGCGAGCTACATTAAATTAAGTATTAACTGTATTTTTCTTACTTGTCACTTCTTCTTCCATGTGTTTTTGCTTTTAGGAAGCTTTAATTGTCGAGTGCTAGTAATAGTGTTCCATAGATTTCGTGTTTGTTTTGAATACAGTCAGAGAGAGTCCCTTTAATCAACCATAGTGCCAGTAGTGCTAGTGTTTGTTTTCAATACAGTACAGAGACAGGTAGTGCTATTTTCCTTGTTTTCTCCAAGAAGTGTCTAGCAACCACAGTTCAGTCAACTAACAGCCGCCTTTAGTGAATTAGCAGTGTAGTTGAAAGTTGAATAACTCTCTACAGTAAATTGATTTCTTAGGATGGATAGGATGTGTGACTGCTGTGTATGGACGCAGGAGGAGCTGGCCAGTGTTCGCGAACAGCTGAACATGTTGATGGCCGCAGTCGGCCATCTTCAGGCTGCTGCTTCTGAGTGTAGCGGCAGTGGGGAGTCTAGTGTGTCGCATGGTACACCCCAGGTGTTACATGCTTCACCCTCTGTCCCTACTGTCGAGACATCTTCGGGGGTACCGGGCGCAGTTGGGCCACCCTCTCCCCAAGGGCAGTGGCGGGTTCAGCAGCATTTGCGGCACATGAGGTGGAAGGTCAATGTGGAAGCTGGCCGTGTGGCATCGTCTGCTCTGCCTATGAGTGGACATGTGGCCGCTCGTTCAGCAAGGTCTGAGCAGTCACATGGGGGGAGGGGTTTATTAGTTACTGGGAGCTCCAATGTTAGGCAGGTGATGGAGCCCCGTAGGGAAATAGCGGAAAGGTCGGAGAAGAAGGCCAGTGTTCCCTCTGTCTGCTTGCCGGGGGGTCTCATCCAAGATGTGGAGGAGGCCCTGCCGGCGGCGACAGAGAGCACTGGGTTCAGCAGACTGCAAATTGTTGCTCGTGTTGGCACCAATGACTCCCGGCGACAGAGAGCACTGGGTTCAGCAGACTGCAAATTGTTGCTCATGTTGGCACCAATGACTCCTGCTACCTGGGTTCAGAGATCATCCTCAGTTCGTACGGGCGGTTGGTGGAATTGGTGAAGGTGGAAAGCCTCACTCCAGGGGTGGAATCTGAGCTAACTATTTGTAGTATCGCTCCCAGAACCGACTGTGGTCCTCTGGTTTGGAGCCGAGTAGAAGGCTTAAACCAGAGGCTCAGACGATTCTGCGGAGATCTGGGGTGCAAATTTCTCAACCTCTGCTATCGGGTGGAGAAAAGTAGGGTCCCCCTGAATAGGTCAGGCGTGCACTACACGCAGGAAGCGGCTACAAGGGTAGCGGAGTACGTGTGGAGTGCACATGTAGATTTTTTAGGTTAGAGAATTCCCTCCCTACGCCCGACAAGACGCCTCCTGGGACGTGTCAAAGTAGGAGTAGGCAAAATGCAACAGGGAATAACAATATTAATGTGCTAATAGTAAACTGCAGGAGCGTCTATAGAAAGGTCCCAGAACTGTTCTCATTAATAAACTGTCACAATGCCCATATAGTACTAGGGGCAGAAAGTTGGCTGAAACCAGACGTAAACAGCAATGAAATCCTATGCTCAGATTGGAATGTATACTGCAGACAGGCTGGACAGTGAAGGGGGAGGTGTGTTTATAGTGATAAGTGCAATAGTATCTAAGGAAATTGACGGAGATCCGATATGTCAAATAATTTGGGTGAAGGTCATGGTTAAAGCAGGCTCAGACATGGTAATTGGATGTATCTATAGGCCCCCTGGCTCAGCAGCTGTTGTGGCTGAGCACGTGAATGATAATTTGGAAAATATTTCGAGTAGATTTCCCCACTATGTTATAGTTCTGGGTGGAAATTTTAATTTGCCGGATGTAGACTCAAACGTTCATAACTGGTGGCAGGGACAAAGAATCCAGTGAAATTCTAAGTGCTTTATCTGAAAACTACCTTGAGCAGTTAAACAGAGAACTGACTCGTGGCGATAACATATTAGACCTTCTCGTGACAAACAGACCCGAACTATTTGTAACAGTTAACGCAGAACAGGGAATCAGCGATCATAAACGGGTTACTGCATCAATGATTTCAGCTGTAAATAGAAATATTAAAAAAAAGGTAGGAAGATTTTTCTGTTTAGTGAAAGAGTACCTGACGGCTCAACACAAAAGTTTTGTCTCAAGTACAGATAGCGTTGAGGATCAGAGGACAAAGTTCAAAACCATCTTACAATATGCGTTAGATGGGTATGTGCCAAGCAAGATCGTAAGATATGGAAAAGAGCCATCGTGGTACAACAACCGAGTTAGAAAACTGCTGCGGAAGCAAAGGGAACTTCACAGCAAACATAAACATAGCGAAAGCCTTGCAGACAAACAAAAATTACGCGAAGCGAAATTTAGTGTGAGGAGGGCTATGCGAGAAGCATTCAATGAATTCGAAAGTAAAGTTCTATGTACTGACTTGGCAGAAAATCCTAAGAAATTTTGGTCTTATGTCAAAGCGGTAGATGGATCAAAACAAAATGTCCAGACACACTGTGACAGAGGATGACGGATTAAAGGCCGAAATACTAAATGTCTTTTTCCAAAGCTGTTTCACAGAGGAAGACTGCACTGTGCTTCCTTCTCTAGATTGTCGCACAGATGACAAAATTGTAGATATCGAAATAGACGACAGAGGGATAGAGAAACAATTAAAATCGCTCAAAAGAGGAGAGGCCGCTGGACCTGATGGGATACCAGTTCGATTTTACACAGAGTACGCGAAGAAACTTGCCCTCCTCCTTGCAGCGGTGTACCGTAGATCTCTAGAAGAGCATAGCGTTCCAAAGGATTGGAAAAGGGCACAGGTCATCCCCGTTTTCAAGAAGGGACGTCGAACAGATGTACAGAACTATAGACCTATATCTCTAACATCGATCAGTTGTAGAATTTTGGAACACGTATTATGTTCAAGTATAATGACTTTTCTGGGGACTAGAAATCTACTCTGTAGGAATCAGCATGGGTTTCGAAAAGGACGGTCGTGTGAAACCCAGCTTGCGCTATTCGTCCACGAGACACGGGTTCACAGGTAGATACCATGTTTCTTGACTTCCACAAGGTGTTCGATACAGTTCCCCACAGTCGTTTTATGAACAAAGTAAGAGCATATGGACTATCAGACCAATTGTGTGACTGGATTGAAGAGTTCCTAGATAACAGAGCGCAGCAAGTCATTTTCAATGGAGAGAAGTCTTCCGAAGTAAGAGTGATTTCAGGTGTGCTGCAGGGAAGTGTCATAGGACCGTTGCTATTCACAATATACACAAATGACCTTGTGGATGACTTCAGAAGTTCACTGAGGCTTTTTGCGGATGATGCTGTGGTATATCGAGAGGTTCTAACATTGGAAAATTGTACTGAAATGCAGGAGGATCTGCAGCGAATTGACGCATGGTGCAGGGAATGGCAGTTCAATTTCAATGTAGACAAGTGTAATGTGCTGTGAATAGATAGAAAGATAGATCCCTTATCATTTAGCTACAATATAGCAGCTCAGCAACTGGAAGCAGGTAATTCCATATATTATCTGAGAGTATGCATTAGGAGTGATTTAAAATGGAATGATCTTATAAAGTTGATCGTTGGTAAAGCAGATGCCAGACAGATTCATTGGAAGAATCCTAAGGAAATGCAATCCGAAAACAGAAGAAGTAGGTTACAGTACGCTTGCTCACCCACTTCTTGAATACAGCTCAGCAGTGTGGGATCCGTACCAGATAGGGTTTATAGAAGAGATAGAGAAGATCCAACGGAGAGCAGCGTGCTTCATTACAGGATCATTTAGTAATCGCGAAAGCGTTACGGAGATGATAGATAACCTCCAGTGGAAGACTCTGCAGGAGAGACGCTCAGTAGCTCGGTATGGGCTTTTGTTAAAGTTTCGAGAACATACCTTCACCGAAGAGTCAAGCAGTGTATTGTATTGCTCCCTCCTACGTATATCTCGTGAAGAGACCATGAAGATAAAAATCAGAGATTAGAGCCCACACAGAAGCATACCGACAATCCTCCTTTCCACGAACAATACAAGACTGGAATAGTAGGGAGAACCAATAGAGGTACTCAAGGTACTCTCCGCCACACACCGTCAGGTGGCTTGCGGAGTATGGATGTAGATGTAGATACATCAACTCCACTGCACGCAAAACATATGGGCATTGGCAAACTGACATGCTTTGTCCCCACAATTTTTTATTCTAAACTTCAGAAACACATGACGTATGTTTTACTGGCCAAGCAGCATGTATTATTCTTTACTTGACTGTGTTATGTGTACATGTTACTTTCAAGCTCAATAATAATTTTTTATTAATATTTTAATTAGATGTGGCAACAGCAACACATTGAGTTTTTATGAAGTTACTGAAACCTCTGTGACGTCCATTGATCTCTCAGCATTCACAAAAGCATAATTCTGGCATTTTGAACACTTTTCATTCACTTTTACAATTCAAATTTCTTCAGATGTCAGAATATCTGTATATCACAAACCTGAATTAATGAGAATGCTATTCCAAGTATTAGTAGCAGATGAATAAAATGACACCAACTAAGTTATACCACAGTTCATTAGACCTGCCTTTATCTTGAAATCGCACAACTGGTCAAGTAACAGTAAGAAGACATAAGTACTTATACTATCTATCATGTCTTTCTCAACTTTCAGGAAGAAAATGCCAGTCAAATGTTAATAAATTTATGTTTGTACATGTTACAAACAACACTAGAAGAATGATCTTCTGATTAATACCTTAACAAACACAGTTTAAAAATAGCAATTTGTGTACTTACAGTGCTGATGGCAAATATGAAAAGTGCAGCAGCAGCATATAGGAGAGTTGTAAGTACAGTTACAGCACGTCGAGCAAATGTTTGTGATTCAACTAGTGCTGTAGACACGGCTTCAACAATGACTAGTCCAAGTGATGCCAGTCCCACATATATAGTTAAGGGAACTGCTTTGGATAATGCTTGATCAAACTGCTGTCTGGTGAATGCTGTAAATTGTGGGGAAAAGAAAGTTTAGCACTGAATCTGAATTACACAAGTGACAAAAAGAACAGGAAATGAAGTACTCACCAATATCAGATTCAATAGTATTCTTTGGTGTGATTCTTAAGGAGTACCAAACAACAGTGCCATACAACAATGTTGCATACACTACGAGTGTTACTGCTTTACTGAATAACCCAGGCCAGAAATTGGAGGCACCTGTAGCATTTGTTTTATTAAACAGGAATTTAAGAAAATTTTGTTGAAGATCACATGTAAGAAAGATCATTATGTACAATAACTGATTAAGTAGTCACTCTTAATTGAACAACTAAAAAAAGCTAACAGAATTTACAGTATCTTGCTAATATTTAGCATATTTACTATACCTTTCTGTGGTTTTTTCTTGAGGAAGAAGTCATCATCTAAGAGTGATAAGCATAGTACAATGGTCAACAAATTGAAGAAGTTGTAATTTCCGGTAAGTATTATGCAGACTTGCAGGAAGAGCTGAAAAATAGATGCAGAATTAATTACATGATCATGGAGAAAGTAATTATGATCTGTTTACTTGCTTAAGCAAATGTAATGGCATCCTGTAAAGTTTGACGTTTCTAACAACTGCACTTTCAGAGTAGACAACTATACAAGTGGTCTGTTGCGATTTGAATGCTAGTATACCCAATGTTAACATCAGTCACAAGGGGTGTTATTTCAAGGTACATATAAAACTTGGTATTTTGTATTGCTGTAAAAGATACAATATGACCAAAATATACAGCTATAATTTAGTTTTGTAAGCAATAGTGAAACTGCATAGCACTAGATGTAACTACATATGATGTTTTGGGCAGAACAGTAAATATATTAGGAAGAGGTAGTACAGACTGTTTTGAATAAAATATTTGATATAATTTTTCAAAAATGTTTGTTGGCTACAGAGACACAGCAGTTGGAATGTAAACCAAGCAAATACTCTCAGAAGTTCTTAAAGAAAGACAAATGAGTAAGTGTAAAGTATATTTTGCTACACTCCACATCTGACTTCAATGTAGTTTCAAATTCTCTTGATAGGCCTCTTGCAGCTTTTCTGAGGGCGCTTTGGCTTTCTTTTACGAGTGTAGTGCTACTCATAATCTGAACAATCAATTTGTCGTAGGTTTGCTTTTTTTCTTTTTTGACTTGGCCTTTCAACTATCCTCACCATCGAAAATCCAAATGGGAAGGTCTTAGATCCTTGGTGACAAAGAAACAGGACCATTTCTGTTGATTTATAATATCCCCTTTTCTTATATGAAATGACCATACAGCATGTGTGTGAGGATTTGTTAACTGTGGTAGTTATGTGAATTGGCTGACAGTAGTTGACCTACTATTGTGTATCTACTGTAAATTTACTAGATGCTTGTGCATGTGGGTTACTCCATGAATGTTGAATTGGATTGTGTACATGTATGGAACATGTTCAACACTGAATTGTGGGGAGCAAGAGCGATAAAATTTAAAGTCGTCGTCATGAGATCGCTGGTGAGACTCAATTCAATTACATCATCTACTCATTTTATTATACACAAAGTCAATTTTCAGATGGTACGGAATCTATACGAAGTTTGATACTGTGGACGAGCCTGCAGCATGGTCAATGCTATTTCACACCTCCACTACAAAAGTTGCCCAGCTTCACTAATTGGGCCCGAATGGAACATTGAGGATTCCCCCCAACCAAAGATTAACTCTGTTTATAAGTTCTGCTAATGCACCTGGAGATTCCGTGAAGCTTTGTAGACAGGATTACAAACAAAGTCTAATATTCCTAACAGGCAATATAAAGAGAATTCAGATTTATCTTCCAGGGAATGTTAGGTTGCCCAATAACTAAAATGAGCACGCTAGAAGCACATAACCATCCCTGTGGCTAAAGGAACCTCTTCCCATAATGGTGGAAACAGATTTCAAGAAAGTCTAGATAGTGGGACACTATGAACAATTAACTGATTGCCTATCTTGACACACCACAAATTCCACACTTCACAAAATGAGAAAATGAAGTACCCTATGGCTATAATATCAATGAGTCACTATGGCAACCGACCAACTCATACAAAATCAGACACTAACACTCTGTAAGAATATGAAATAGAATGATCACACAGGTTGTCATGAATAGAGTAGGTTGTAAACTTCGGTTTATTGACAGAACACTAGGGAAGTGCAATCAGTCTACAAAGGAGACTGCTTACAAATTACTTGTGTGACCTGTTCTAGAATACTCCTCGTCTGTGGGACCTGTATCAAATAGGACTCGTGGGGGATTTTTTATACAGAGAAGGACAGCATACATATGTCTGTTTAACCTGTGGGAGAGTGTCACAAAGATGCTGAAGGAACTGAACTGGCAGTTTCTTGAAGATAAGCATAACTACCCCGAGAAAGTGTACTTACAGAGTTTCAAGAACAAGCTTTAAATGATGACTCCAGAAATGTACTACAACCACTGACATGTTGCTCACATAGAGATCGTGAGAATAAGATTAGAATAATTACAGTAAGCACAGACACATTAAAAAAATCATTCTTTCAGTGCTTCATATGAGAAAGAAACAGGAAGAAACCCTAATAACTGGTACAACGGCACATACCCCATGCCATACACTTCGTGGTGGTTTGCAAAGTCTAGATGTAGATTTAGATTTACAGAGACGTGTTCTTGAAAATATTTCTCCATTAAGGCATGTGTGTGTACGTTGTGGTAAGGTGAGCAGGAGAACAAGTAGTACGGTAGACTATATGGACCTACATGACACGTGAAAAAGAGGATCTTCATTGTTGTTTAATAACCTAGTAATTTTATGCAATTTCCTTGAAGTTTTAGTGTGTATTTTTCACAGTTATTGAGACTTTCGAAATGATAGTAGTAAAGAAAATGAAGTTATGAAATCCTTTAACAGACTATATAGTATGGTACCCACAAGTGGTGACCCCGACTATGACAGAAGAGAAATCAATTATGAGTGATATCAGTTCGCCTGAAGGGGCAGACTCTATTATCTCAGAGCACATATCACGAGCAGAGGAAGAATGCCAGAATGTTCCACAACCAAGGTTTATGTCTGAGCAAGTTACAGACACTTCGCCAATGGGCTGCACTGTGCCTTCCACATTGCACAGTAAATTTGTTGTGCCACTGTATATGCTGCCGATGCCAGACCTTTGGTCCCAACTTCCTGATCTCTCGTTTGATGCCTACAGAACCACGGACCATACCATTCAATTCATCACTGTGGGAGCATTGGAATCGCAAAAATTACTGTCACTAGCAGACCTCGTGCACAATACACTCTCGGAAAGGAAATATACACGAATCAAAATCAATGAGCTCTAATGAGTGTGCAAACCAACAGTCATTCACATTCAGCAAGTGATGTAAAGAGAAACAATGTGAGACAAAATTCCTTTGGTCTTTTGGTAACACCTACGATCACTGGTTTTTGCACCTGATGTTTCTGACACTATGCTTAGGCAAGTTTGGATGAGCCAGTTACCTTTCATGATTGAGAGTGCAGCAATTTCTGTCACCAACTCTTCTCTCGACTTGCAACTACTCAGTAGCAGATCAACTTTACCACATGCTGGTACTCTTGGACATGAGAGAGGTTTCACAAATTGGATATCACAACATGGGGAGTACAGACGCAAACAACAAGGGTAAAGATCAACAAACCCCACTATCAGAACAGGTGAGTGTCCTGCAATGCAACTTCAAAGCTCTCAAGTAGCAAATCCACGCAGTTCCAAACACGTCCATTAGCACACAACCAGAAACATGACGCAGAGCACGAGTTGACGGTAGCTAAAAGGGGAAAATGTGCAGGTACCACGCACACTTCCGGTAACTGGCAAGCAAAAGTGATCAGCCATGTGCTTACCCAGCTTTAACTTGGGTTTTGCACATCTGGATGATGTGTTAATTTTTTCTACTTTCGCTTCTAAGCACAAAAACCATTCACGGTCTATTTTTGGAAGACTTGCTGGATGTGGTTTGCAGATAAACAGAGACAATTGTGTCCTTCGCAAAGAAGTAGAGAATTTTCTGGGACATTGAATAACCCCAGAAGGAATTAATCCCTTGCAATCTAAAGTAGTCTCATTGCAGGCAGCACCGCTTCCAGAAACATATAAACAGTTATGTTGGTTCATGGGAATCTTCATTTTTCACAAACATCATCTAACACAGGCAGCCAAGGGACAGGCACCACACTCAGCAGTGCTTTCAGGAAGCCATTCGAGGGGACAGCGAGCTGTTGTATAAACTCTGGAGATGTTAGTGGCATTTCACAAAGTTAAATCATTTGTGGGAGAAGCAGTACTTCTGGATCATCCCATACCTTCAGTAGCACTAGCAGTGGTTGTCGACACTAGTTGACTGCAATAATAGCGATGCTTCAACAAAGGATAAATGGATTACGGCAGCTGCTCGATTTTTCTTCTTGGAAGCTGTCTGAGGCACAGAAAAACTGGAGTGTCTACTTTTGGGAACTTCTGCAGTCTATGAAGTAATCAAGGATTTATAAATGCAAGTTGAGGCCTGTCAATTCACTGTTTTCGTGAGAATACCACTTATGGGTTAAAACGTGCTTACCTTGTCAAGGGGCCAAAGTAGGATGTCCTGTTCATAAACTGTTTGGTTCTTTTGAGGAGCCGACAGTTTTTCACATGTGTACATAGACCTCTTGGGGCCACTATCACCAGTGCAAGGATTAAAATTATATTCTCACAGCTATCAACAGGTCTACCCAATGGATCGAGGCTTCTCCTATCACGGACATCGTGGCAGAAACCAGAAACACTGGATATCACAGTTCAGGTGCCCAAAGTATGCGAGAAAAGACCAGAGCTGTTAGTGTGAATCAGCCCTGTTCAATAAGCTAAGCACGCTATGCCAGTTTGTTCAGTATCATTTCACCAGCTATCATCCAACCAGCAACGGCACGGAGGAACACCAGCACAGAACACTTAAGTCAGCGTTTATGTGCCACAAGTCTTCCTGGCTGACTGCTTTACTGCTCGAGTTACTGGGGCTGTGCACAGCATTCAAATCTGACCTTTGTACATCAAGTGCGGAAACAGTGTATGGTGAAACCTTACGGCTACCTTCTGATTTTTTCTCCACACGACAGGGATACCATACAGAGGACCCTGGCTCCTTGGTGCTTCAGTGAGGAGCTGCGTCTCTAGCTTTCAGCCTTCAACAGTGCCAGGTCATGCGCAATAGCCAATCTTTGTGCAGAAAGACCTGGCTCAGTGCACCCACGTCATGCTCTGCTCGGGTGACGTTGGAGCACCCTAACAACCGCTCTACAAAGGACCCTATCTGGTTTTAGAAAGAGATGCACATGCAATGACACTCTTGATAAAAGCCAAACCGAACAAAGAGTCCATCAAAAGGGTTAAACTGGCATACCTATCACTGTCAAAAGAGGCGGCACACTGACATCTACCCTGTCAGCCGACAACTGCAGTCAGACCAGACTAAATCAACTTTTACACTAGAGGCTTCAATTACTACTTCACAAACAGCATTGATGATGTCAACTGCCACATATATACACATGCCTTCAAGAACTCTTATGTCTGGCAAAGACCAGCATGAAACGGTACCAGGACCGTTTCACACAAAGGCAGGCAGAACTATTTGACTTCAGTAGCTCTATAAAACAAGAGCTCTGTGTGACGAAATATACAGCACAAGTAGTATGGTAAAATATCTCTGGAGCTAGATGATGGGTAAAGAGAATGTTTATTGTTCTGTAACCTAGTAATTTTATGTAATATCCTTCAAGTTTTAATGTTTGTTTCTCAGAGTTATTGAGATTTTATTTTAATCGATTGTGGAGTATAGCACCCACAATGTCACACCATGTATGTGAGTTAAAGAGTGTGACTGATGCAATCATGAATGACAAGGCCCCATCAATAAACAGTATCAATGGGATTACTCGGCTATTTTCTATCAGCCGATGACAAAACTCCAATCATCTACCTTTTTCTTCTTCTTGAAGGAGTTGAGCTCATTGCAAACAATAAGGAAAGAGGACATATGTACATAATGTCTGAATTTTTATGTTTGTGGAACACCAGTACGTGTAAAAATTCTGCATGTGCCTTTCCAAGGAGTACATTCCAGCAACTGAATAATGTTTTTGCTTCATCCTCACACTGCTCATTTGCACACTCAGACTGTGATCTGACCACAGTGCTGCACTGGATTCTTGAAGTTTAGTGAAAACATGAGCAAGTGCTCTTGAATCTGGTACTATGTGGTTACAAAACCATCTATCCCATTACCTAAAGATGCAGCAGTGTTTAATTACAAAACCCGGACACATGTCATATCAGCATACTCAGCATTTTTAAATATGTGCAGCATGCTTAAATGATGCAGTATAATTGGGTAACAAATCAAAATCACAATCACAACTGAAAAATTCAATTACACCACTCTAGCATAATTTCATAACTTTAATTGCATACAAAAATTACTATCAATAAATAAACCCACAGCAACTGACATATCAACAAGACACATGAAATTTCTCTGTAGTCATTTGTATCTCTGTAAGCAATAAAAGTTGGACATGATATATGGAATATTTTATTCGAGGTAGTCTGCACTAGCCCCCCCTAAAATATTTAATATTCTGCCTGCAACACACTGTATACACAAAGAACATAAGTAGTTTCAGTGTACGTGTATAGATGCTGACTAACTGAATCTGTCACTGCAAATAATTTTAATCTCCATTACAAGAGTGTCACTCCCCATTTTTCTATTAGGTGTAACTTGTGATTACTTTAGTAAGTCTCAACTTAACTCTAATTACTTTCACTGAGTATTATCTAATTAACCGCACCAGTTATTAGCTCTACTGAAAAACTAATGTTCTCATAAAGATGGGATGTATGATTTCACAGATTTCAACAGCTTAACTAAATCCACTTCCAAGACCATACACTGATAAGCTAGAACATTGTGACCATAGACATACTATTGATATAAACCCGTTCAGGTGAGAGCAGCGTTATCTCGTGAGACATGAATGCTCTCCAGACACACACAGTGCATGTACATTCAGTGAGCATGCTGTCTGTGTGTCAGTTTGTTTAAAAGAGGGGGAAAGGGAGCAAACTATGAGGTCATCGGTCCCTTGTTCCAAAGGAAACAGTGCCACAAGTGTGAGAATGAGACAACACTAAACAAATGAAAAGAAAAACCACAACAATGACTAAAGGGCAACAAGCACTTGAATGGACAAAAGGGGACAAGAAAGCCACAAAAAAAAAAAAAAAAAAAAAAAAAAAAAAAAAAAAAAAAAAAAAAAAAACTGATTACCATGGCTTGCTGACCATGAGGATACAAAGGAAAAGCCTGCCACTCTGCAATACATTAAAGCCTCCATCCTGAAAGCACTAGGGTCAAGGACACACAGGGACAAAGAACATGTGTTAAAACTTAGAGCAAATGATAAAACTCACCCTTACGAATAAAACGTAAAACTAAAGCTGCTATTGAGACATTGTCGCCCAACACCAAAGATAGGTTGCTGGGAAAGTTAAAGGTCGCAGAGCAGCTAAAAGTGGGCAGTCCAGCAAGAGATGGACGACCATCATTCGTGAGCCACAGTGACACCGAGGTGGGTCCTCGTGACGGAGGAGAAGGCAGCCATGCGTCAGCCACGTATGGTCAATGCGGAGCCGACAGAGAACCACAGAGTCCCTTTGAGAGGCGCCTGGATGGTCGCTACCAAAGTATGACGAGGGTTGCACTGGTCCACAGCTTGTACACTGCTTAAGAAGTCAGTGTACACAGGAGAAATGAGTCAACTGGGCATAAGTGGATGTGCTCAAGAGCACGAGATATGGCTGCCAGCTCAGCACTGAAAACACTGCAGCCATCTGGACACAGGCAAAGCCAACATGACCATCAGCCATCGGACCATCAGTGTAAACCACTTCATGGCCCTGGTACATTTCAAGAATGAAGAGGAAGCGACAGCGGAGAGTCACAGGGTTAACGGAGTCCTTAGGGCCATGTGAAAGTTCCACGCAAAGTTGCAGCCTAGGTGTACACCACGGAGGTGTCCATGAATGAACCTCAAGTATAGGTGGTAAAGCAAGGACTTCAGTACCTGACAAGAGGAGCCGAAGAAGACTTGCTTTTCCAGCTCAGAAATGGGGACTGGTGTCCCCAATGGTTGGGGGTGGGGGGGAGTGCACCCAAGATAGGTGGTGCAGGAGCAACAGGAGAGGAAGTGCGACCTACCATCAAGGGGGCAGGTTTATCCTTCTCACCCTGAGAGACGACTG
Source organism: Schistocerca gregaria (assembly GCF_023897955.1). NCBI lineage: Eukaryota > Metazoa > Arthropoda > Insecta > Orthoptera > Acrididae > Schistocerca > Schistocerca gregaria. Next base: position 875,240,947 of record NC_064922.1, read on the forward strand.
GAATTCACGGAACTGATGGGGCAACAACTCTTCTCATAGCGGCGGCATATGATGTGGTCATAGCCACAGGCTGTAGGCGAGCATATTTTCTCTTAGACTCACTGTAGGTCAGTTGGTTCAGGGTCTTTTATTCCATGATTTTCCTCTCTTTCTGTAAAATCCTGCAGTCTGGCAAGCAAGGTGAATGATGCTCTCCACAGCTGACACAGATGGTAGGCAGGGCACATGGAGTATTGAGGTGTGATGAACATCCACAATCTCGACAGGTGGGGCTGGAAGTACAGTGGGAAGACATGTTGCCGAACTTCCAGCACTTAAAGCACCGCATCATGGGAGGGATATATGACTTGACATCACAGTGGTAGACCTTCTTGGGTAAGGTATCGCCCTCAAAGGCCGAGATGAAGGCACCGATGGCAACCTGATTATCCCTCAGACCCCAATGGATGCCCTGCACGAAATGAACACCTCGCTGCTCTAAATTGGCGTGCAGCTTGTCATCAGACTGCAAAAGAAGGTCCCTGTGGAAGGTAATACCGTGGACCATATTTAAGCTCTTCTGTTGCGTGATGGTTACACAAACATCCCCCAACTTGTTATAAGCGATTAAAGTCCATGACTGGGCACAGGATGCTGTTCTTATCAAGACTGACCAATGTCACATTTCGGGCACGCCCTCCACCTCCCCAAACTTATTCTCTAGATGCAATAAAAAAAACTGTGGCTTCATCAAAACACAGGAGTCCCCAGCAGTTCTCGTACATATGAGGTACCAGGGTGAATAAGGTTGCTGCCATCCTTAGCCTGGTGTTCCTCCCATTGTGTGGCCAGGAATGGGAATGATTTAGGGTCACACTTTCTTGCATTGTACTGAGACCTGGAATGCTTAAGAGACTGCTGGTGTTTGATCACCAGTAAGTGATGACGTGGTACACTTCATCGTGTGTCATCCGGCCTGATGCCACCCACTCTGACCAGGGGCACCACCCAGCTGCAGGAAAGACCACATGTCCGGATGGCCATTGCTGGAACTCCCAATGCCCCAGGATGATGGGCATCTACTCCTTGGCATATGTGGGGAGTTAATGGCGCAGGCATCAGCAGAGCGATCCCTGTGTTGTCAGGGGGCTACAACCAACAGGGTACATTGTGGTCCCACCACAATGGACTGGCTACCATGCTGGATATGAGGTGCAAAGAAGTCAATGGTCGCTGTCTGTGCAAAAAGTGACACTGCATAGTGCATGGTGGAAAATGCACCCATATGTCCTTGCCCAAGATATGGAGAATGAGCTGAAATGCAGTGCGATGACGAGAAAGTGGGCTAAAGATCTCAATGCACAATGGAGACGATGCACCACGTAAGGCGCCCTTCCCCAACTGGCTCGCTCTTCGGGAAAATTTTGAGAAATGTAGGTCAAACCCTCATCACAAAGGTCGAAAGGTGAGACAGTACTTTTAGTCGCCTCTTACAACAGGCAGGAATACCTCGGGCCTATTCTAACCCCCAGGTCCACAGGAGGGTATCCTTGTGTAGAACAGGGAAGGCATGCAATGTATCTTGAGTTTGACGAGGGCAGATTGTGACGCCCAGAGCCTCGGCATAAGCATTTTGAAAACTGCACAACTTGTTGGATGTTCAAGGAGTACTCTGGTGAATGTTTTCGACACATGGCAAAACCAAGGTGAAACCACACCTAGACATCGTGGGGTTGGGCAGCTACCCCCAAATTACAGATGTTAGACATTGTAGGCTGGGCAGACTGGTAAAACAGGACAGGTTCTGAATTGTGGCAGAACTAACATTAGACTTGAATGCTAGGCAGCATAAAAGTGTGATCTCACAGTGCACCAAACACTCCTAACAGTGGGCCTCTGCAACTAACGAGCCATGTATGTTAATTATGACTGAAATGGCCACATTACCATTGGCACTGGACATTGGCGCAGTAGCAGAGCACTGCATGATATGATGAATCCCAATACCTTCATCATGCTGATAGGAGGGCGCGAATCCTTCATCTTCCAGGGGAACAGGTCCTTGACATCTGTAGATGGGAACATAGACTAGCTGACGGTAGCTTCATTACGCTCTGGGAAATATTCACGTGAGCACCCACTGGTCCAATGGAGCTCATATAAGGCACAATGACAGCCAAGGAGTCTCATACACTGGTTTAAGACCATGCACACACCTTCATGGCGACCATGTTTTCTGAGAGCAGCAGAATTTTTCAACAAGATAATGCGTCACGTGACAACGGTAGGAATATGATGGAGTGCTTTGAGGAACACAGTGGTGAGTTCCAATTGACGTGCTGGTCCCCCAGCTCACCAGATCTGAAACTGATCGAACACATCTGGGATGTAATTGAATCTGGCTTCAGAGTTCATTGCTCCCTCTCCCCAGAATTTATGGAATTAAGTGACTTGTGTGCAGATGTGGTGCCAACTCCCTATAGCAACTTACCAAACTGTTACTACTGTCACGCCATCACAGGTCACCACTGTTATTTGTGCCAAAGGTGGCCATAGCAGCTAACAGGTGGATAGTCACAATATTCTGGTTGATCAGTGTAAATGCAACTGTTGAGAATTTTCCTTAATAAGAACAGCAAGTTTTATTTTGTCACCATGAGAGAACTCACATGATAAAAGGACATTATGTTTATAATCACTTTTATCTGAATTATAATAGCAGCAAACAACTCTGAAACATTGCTGTGTGTTCAATTTATCAATTAACTTCAGAAGACTCAGAACAAATTTAAAGTATCTAATCTGCACTGCCTTACATTCAGTAACAGCTTATAGCACTAGAAACCTGACAGAACAAATCACAGTATCTCGAAACAACTTCCTGAACACACACACACACACACACACACACACACACACACACACACACACACACACACACACACACACACACACAAATAAATACAACTTGCAAAATTATAAAATAATTAATGGTACAAACCTGTATATAGAATGCTACAACTCTTACTGATCGAACAGGAACGAAGAACAAGAGTGGTAAAGGTATCTCAGCAATATTAGCTCCAACACAAGTCAGTTTCAGGAACCATCTTGGAAGGTGGTGTGCATACCAAGCCAAGGGAGTGGGTATGCACTGTGATTCAAAATGCACAGTGAGTGCTGAAACAACATTATGCAACTACATACCAATTATCATGCAATACAAGGAAAAAGGGGAAAAAAAGTTAACTACATTTGTTAAGTTAACAAGACACCAATCGGCATATACCTTCAGGAAACCCAAGTCTAAACAGAACTGCGTCTCCTGAAAGCAAGTAATGGTCAGCCCATCCGTTAAGTTAACAAACTCCTGAGTGGGAGTCTCCTCAGAGTATTAATTGCACTTCGATTATAGGAACAATCAAATCCTACAAAACTAGATAAAGTCGGTTAATCTGCACAAAAACAAGGATATATTGAATTCTAGAGTAAAGGTAAGGACTGTCAGGAAGGGAACAGAAGTACACCACTAATGCATTATAAGAGCGATTACTACCATGCCACTTTTTTTTATCTGTGTATCAAAGAGTAGCAATACAAAAGTAATTATTGCACAATGCCCAAGAATTAGAGCAAACAAAAGAAATGAGTGTGTAAAAATGAATAGGCACAGGAGAAATAAGAATAGTATAAAACTGAAAAAGAATGAGTATAGAATTCAGAAATACCAGAGTGCAATATTACACATTAAACAGAAGAAAAGAGAAACTGAGGTCCGTGCAAAAAGGTTGACAAAAACTAACAAAAATGCAAAACTGAAATGATTATGCCTACAAAAGAACAAACTTCACTTAGGCATGGAGGCCAAGGGCGGAAGATTAGAGCAGAGAAAGGACAAGGGGAGGGGTGGTCGGAGAATGGATTAGAATGGGGAGGAGGAAGAAGAGGAGTGAGAGGGAAGGGAGGAGACGGGGGCATAGGGTGGGCAGGGGCGGAGAGAGGGAGGGGAGGAGACGGGGGCATAGGGGGGGCAGGGGCGGAGAGATACAGAGGAAAGAGGGGGCGGGGCTGACAGGTAGTGAGAGGGCAAGGGCTGGGAGGGGAGCTGGGGCTGGGAGGGGAGCTGGGGCACGGGAAGACAGTTCAGAATCCCCTGCTCGCTGTTCAGTTTGAAGACCTACGAACACAATCCAGCAACCCACATTCCCTCATGCATCCACCCCACACATCTCCTCTCTTCACACTGTTACACCAGCAAAACACATTTATCCCTTTTTAGGAATAGCTATATGGTACACACTTTTGTTTTTAACCCACTTTGTTTGAAGATAAAGATAATAATCACACCATTAGAATATTTTTTTAATAATTTGTTATTTTTCCATCCCTTGAAGGTGGAAGGTATTAGTCTTACACAAAAAAAAAAAAAAAAAAAAAAAAAAAAAAAAAATGGAAAGACCTTTTTGTAAGCTACTTAATGTAGTATAATTTTGTACTGAGAAACATTTTCAGCTAGATGCTGCAGGTTTCAAGTTATTCGAGAAAAAGCTAAAAAAGTGGCGTTTAAACCCACCCTCACACCAATGCCCATATCCCACAGGTCAGAATCTTTAATATGCTGTGCATCTTCATAGTTTTGCAGCGCAATGACTGTTCCATAAAATTTTGGGCGTACGGCCACATGAATTTCACTTCTTCTTCTGATATTTCGGCAGTATATCATCCAGCCATCTTCAGAATGAGCCGGGTGACTGACACACTAGCACTTGCTTCATTTTTTTAAACCTGCGAATTGCGCCTCTACGCATGTGGCCACAGATACACAAGGTGCCAGGGACGTTGATTGGTGGCAAAAAGGTACAATATATGCATGAAATTATGGCTGCACATGGGAAGCCTACCATCAAAAATAGGATGGATCCTCAGCAAACACAAAGAGAAAGTGATTTTTTGCCCTCTACCAAAGACAGCAGCACTCCTGGAATCTGTTAAGGATGATTTGGTGCTTCAGAAGCCTGCAGTTTACAAGATCCCCTGTGTGGGTGGCCTTTCATACTCAGACAGAAAACACGTTCAACCCATGCGAGATACACAGTGCACCACAGGTACACCTGACTCTTACAACATAATGAATTGGTGGTAGCAGAGCACTGTATTGACACTCGGCACTATGGTGTACAATGATGTCGAAATTTAAGCCTCAATTTTATCTTTCTCGGACTCAGTGAGGTAAGAAGCAATTAAAATTTGTTGGCAACTAATTTAATTAAGAGAGATAATAGGACAAATAATGAAATCTGGCATTTTCTGTAATGAACTCACAAAGATGTCAATGGTGCAGCTTGCAGTGATACACTGATATCTAGGGTGCAGCCATAGATCTAATTTCATGCATATATTGTACAACTCTGCTGCCGATCGACATCTCTGGCTCCTTGCATATCTGCAGGCTCCTTGCATATCTGCAGACGCATGCACAAAGACGCAGTCTGCGGGTTCAAAAGGACACCACCTTATTTTAATAAAAAAACACCTTTGTTTCAACCATGTAGCAGTACTCCTGCACAATTTGTAATTGCCCTCCCACAGATTTAGTTAAAAATATACCTCTTTACATACCAGCAATCAAATAACATCAACTTCCTATTCATGTCAGTTCAACTGACTAACAAAGTCAATGGTCAGTTTATCCTACACATTGACTACCAGATGAATCTGTAATGGCTTTCTCTTTGGTATCACCATTTTTTCTAGATTTATGGCGTGTGCGCGCGCGCGCACGCACGCACGCGTGGCTAGTGGTCCAAAGAAACACAACTGGCCTTCTGGTGTTTTGGAGCTCAGAGAGAATGTCTTGAACGGGTAATACTAGTGGATATCAGGATCAATAGTGAATCATGACTTACGAACGGGCCAGAGTCAAAGAAAATTAGAGAGACACTCATGTGAGCAGTTGCAGATGCACCTAAGAGCTTGCATAACGACTGTTAGTCCTGCAGTAAAGACACTACATTCCTGTGGCAGTGAGGTTTGTACACTGTCACCTTTAAGTAAGAGGGTGTAGCCCAGGGATGGCCAAGAATTCAGATCACGAACTGTGCCCTGGCTCGCATGCCATAGTGCCCAGTCTAGCTGCACTCTTCCCCCACTATCACACCACACTGTCCGAGTGGTAGAAGGGGAAAGAGGGGAGTCTGTGAACATGCCGTATTTAGATGGCACTGCAGTCGTTGGTCAACTGCATACGACTTAGTTTTATATTTCTCAACAATGTAGATCACAAATAAAGGAAATTTTCAGTATTATTTATTAATTTTTGGTACACTGAAGGCATAACTTAATTTTTATCTGGTACAGGCTCTTTGCATATAGATAGATGCAGTCAATTTCACAGATTTTCGCACTCAGGTTTCCGTGTAATCGTTACTTTTTTTGGTTATTAATCGAAAAAAGCTCTTTCACACACACATGTTGATCGATATATTGTAGCAATTTTGCAACCTCGTCATGGAAAAGCAATGCTGATGTCCTGGACAGTAGGAGGTACAGCACGCAAATGAATCTGATTCTTCTCGTTACCCACACAGTTTTGCAATGCTTACATTGTTTGCTCACTCTCTGCAGCCACAGTTATGCAAACCTCACCCCTCCACATTTCCCTACTGCTCCGCATCTATGTGCCTAGGTGTGGAAGTGCTGTCATGTCACGCGGCTTTCTCTTTTGTTCCTTCTGGAGTTACGGTTGCAGTTGGGGGGTTCCTGGAGGTGAACTAATGACTCCTTAACTGTTTATGTTACGCATCCTGGTACCTACAAGCATGAAAATTATCATCTGTACAGAATTTAAGTGTTCACATATCTTCAGAGTGTGGCTCAGTGGAGTGGTAAAGGTCCAGACTACAAATCCAAAGGTCTCAGGTTTGTTCAGTGGTCAATCCCACTATTTTTATCTTTCACCTATGGCAATGTTCGCTGATATGAAAAAAGTGAAGTTGCTGTGAAGGTCCCCCTACAACTGGCTGAATAAGTTAGTTCAGGGGTTCCAGAAAGGTGACAGCATACTACCTTCCACAGGACCATGCCCAGAAAAGTATTGTGATGTTCAAAACAATTTTCAGATTGATGACTGCTTTACTTTTACTTATATCTTATGACCCTCAAAGTATGTTAGTAAAAGGTTTTATATCTTTAATTTTGCAATATTTTTGGAAAAAACATGACAAGATGGCGAGCAGGGAGAACTCCCTTGCCAACAACTAACGCAAAGAGAGTATCCTCATGGAGTGTTCTCAGCTAATGGTTGAGCACAGTCTCCACAGTTTAGATCATTCATGCAGTGCAATGACTTGTCTTAAGCATACAAATTTAAACCGGTGTAGAGGGTGGGGGGCATGTATATGGTTTGACATTACAGTGATATATATAGCTCTTTCTTCTTTCTTTTTTACTTTCTCTGTGAGTGCATTGCCCGCGAATGCCAGAATGAATGTCCAGTGTCCGTTCTCTCATTCTCTGTGTCTCACAGGACACAATGAAGGAAGTAGACTCCATGTCCAAGTTAACCTGCAATTCTTCATTCGTTTCTAAATGTAAGATCATGATAAAAAGTTCCGTCCTGCACTATGTAGAGGCCCTTGTACGGTGTAATTATAATGGATAAATCACCAAGCTTTTTACATGCGAGCAGGATCCATGTTTGGGAGAGATTGATTTTTGATTAATATTGAGCTGCTTCTTATTTTATTTGCTGTGGCAACTTCATTGTGCCTTATCTTCAATTCATTCTACAAAGGGCAATTTTTTTTTAATCCAAAAAGAATTTTCCATTCATTCATACCAAATATTGGATGGGCGTATTTCACTCCTTGCTTCCTAAATCCATATTCCTCCTGTGGTGAATCTAAGAAAGGAAATTTCCTAGGATTGTATCTAAGCATTGCAACTATCTGATAGTTCAAGTCAGACTGTTGGAGGTATATGATTACCAGCTTGGGGTAGTTTAAGTTTCTTCATTGCATGTTGTCTGCCTGCTGTAATCCACTTCAACCAAGGACTCTTCCTATGGGCACAATCCCACTAAAGCTATGTCACACAGATAGCCTTTGCATACTGCCCATGTTCCAGATACAGCTAATGCATACTTCTACTGCCCATGTTCCAGATACAGCTAATGCATACTTCTACATCTACACATATACTCTGCCAACCACCATACAGGGCGTGGCAGAGGATACCTAGTAGTCATTTCCTCTCCTGTTCCACTAGTAAATAGAGTGACGCAAAAACGGCCGTCTAAAAGTGCCCATATGAGCCCAGATTTTCACATTTTCTCTTCATGGTCCTTCTGTAAAAAGGAAATTGGCAGTAGTACAATCATTCTGCAGTAGGTATCAAACACTGGTCCTCTACATTTGCGCAAAAGTGCCTTTCAGAAAGAGCATCATCTTCCCTTTCAGAAAGAGCATCATCTTCCCTCCAGAGACTCCCATTTGAGTTCATGAAGCATCCCCATAATACTTCTGTGCTGTTCAAATCTACTAGTAACAAAGCTAGCAGTCTGCCTCTGAACTGCTTCTGTGTGTTCCTTTAATCACACCTGGTGGGGATCACAAACACTAACAGTACTCAAGAATGGGCTGTACTAGCATTCTATATACCATCTCCTCCTTGGATGAGCACACTTTTTCAAAAATCTCCGAACAAAATGAAGTTGAGCATTCGCCTTCCCTACTTCCAACCTGACATGCTCATTCCATTTCATATCACATTGCAACACTACACCTAGATATTTAAAGTGACTATGTCAAGCCTGCACCCAACTAATACTGTATTTGAATATGTTACAGTGCTGTTTCACCTATTCATCAACATTAACTTACATTTTTCTATACTTAGATCAAAAAAACACCACAGTATCATCAGCTAACAGCTACAAATTGTTGCTCACCCTGTCCGTCAGGTCATTTATGTATACAGAGAATAAAAGCAGTCTTCTCACACTCCTCTGTGGCACTCTTGATGAACACTTGGCATCAAGAACCACATACTTCTATTCCTTAAAAATGTCTTCAAGCCACTCAAATATCTGGAAATCTAAGCTGTATGCTATGACTTTGCCAAAAATGTGATCCATGTGTGGTCAGTGAACTACAGCTGTGTAGGTGCTTGATGACCCCTCCTTCAACTTCCCCCTTCCCCCCCCCCCCCCCCCCCCCCCCCGGCCTCCCCTCCCTCCCCACATGACAGGTTGGTTACCATGTGAGGTACCACACCTATCAGGTGGAACTTTACATCTGATGGGACACAAGTAACACTTGACAACCTCTGAGCACAGCTCATACTACTGAGAAAATTCTAGAAAGCGGAGAGTCCAGCCAACTAATGAGGACTGTATTTAAATTAGCCAATAATGGTGATAAGATGAGTGCTAAATGGATGGAGGAGTAGCCAAAATAGGGACCTTTCCACAATGGTTTAGGAGTCAGAGGAAAAGGATACTCATAGAAGAGGGGCAGAAGAATTTTAGCGTAGGTAAGAAGAAAGGCTCAGGAACCCCTGCTCCCAATGCATGTACTCATCTTACGATGGGGCTGTGATAATGGTTTGATGAGGCAAAATGTGAGCTCATCAGCTTATAACAATGCCTGAGTGACAAATAAGAGCCACAAACCAATATTGGTTCTACACGTGAGCTACACACTACCCAAGCAGAAACAATACACATACTGCTCATTAAATTAACTGTACTATTTTTTTCAAATAATTAAAAAATTGGACGACAAACTAGGAAATCTAAACTAACCATGAGAAGTGTCTGTCTCTTCCTGATGTCCTTTATCAATTACAAGATAAGATAAAGGCTTAAACTAAATAATAAAAAGTAGAAAACCAACAGATGAAAGATAAGGATATAGCAATAGTGAACAAATGTATTTTGTAGACTGTGACATTGGTGAGAGGAGGTTCTTACAGGTCTATGTAAGTCTGTTTTTGTGTGCAGAAAAGCCTTTTGTGTTTTCTTGGAATAGATCTGCATTCGAGATGGAAACATTTTTGCTTATTGTAATAATTCCTGTTCAGTGTGTTCTCAACATAAGGCAGAAAAAAATTTATGTCACTGCTGTACCGAACAGACTCTGGCTGTCATTTTCATCTGCCATTGGTTTTGTGCTGTGAAGTGTACAGGTACAAAAAATTAAAAACTACTAGAGGGCAATTCTGAGCCACTATATGACTAGTTAAAAAAGTTCCATCCTGTCCTGTAATGGTTTGTGTCCAAAAAGAAGAGTGGGGGCAAGTACCATTGAACAAAATCACAACTCCTCCACATAATGGCAGTTAGTGCAAAATTTTACCAATCTGCGACAATATTACAAAATAAAACTTCTAGTGTTTCACTATGTCGTCACAGCAGGCATGAGTTAACACTCTTGCAATATTAGCTTTACCTAATGCACTAAGATTAAGTATGATGTACACATTTGTGATTTCCATCAAGTTTTTTTTTCTTTTAATGAATTAAAATGTCCTAGACATTTCATCTCCCATCCCCCCTACATCCCAAGCATCACTGTTCCCAAATAACAAATGCAGAAAACAAAAAGTGCACTGTGAACATTACACCCACAGAAGCAACTCTTTTCATACTCTTTCATACTAAATTTCCTTGTATATTTACTTTTTTTACCACCACCTATAGCCTTTTGACTTACAGGGGTAGCAATTGCAAATAAACAATATGTTAATTTTACATATATAAATTGAACTATTTAAATATATTTAAATGTTTAACATTGCAAGGAATAATAATAATAATAATAATAATAATAATAATAATAAAATAATAATAATAATAATAATAATAATAATAATAATGGTAGCCATGGGAATCAAACTCGAGAAGATGAACTGCCAGTTGATGTGCTTGACCACTGCACTGCTGGACCTACATGTCAAATGTTCTTCAAAAATCCCCTCATACTCTTCTCACGCACAATATTTTACAAGCACTTTCAAAGAAAAATACTGCCCTGGTCCCACGAGGAATGTAGAACTCATAGTGCCAGAAGTGACAACATCACATCAGAGCATGTGGAGTTGAAAACAGACAGCTATGGCCCTTCTCAGAGTTGATCATCAGTTGATCATACTGCAACTGACCACCATCTCAATACTCAACACTGATTTCTAGTTATCGCATAAAAAGCATTACAAAACGTTTTTGTCCATTTTATTTGCATACCAGCTTGCACTAAAGGAATAATGGTTTACTTTTGATGTGTTTTCTGGCTCGCATTTGAAGAGAAACGGCATTATTTAAGTGTGATATTTAAAGTGTGCTGTAGCACATTAGCACATGACCACTGGCCGCCACTGCTTCCACTTATCACATTTTGTACGTATTCAGCACTAAGTTCAAAATGAATGACAGCAGTTGAAGCAGTTTTGGTAACGCAAAAATAGTGTTTCTGCTTGAACTTCACTTGATGCAGCACTAATGCTAAATCACAGCTGTAGGAGACTGAACTACTACAAATGTCTCTGTAGTGCAAATTAATACATACTATTGCTCTAACCATTTCACACAAAATCTATGACTTCTTTTCTGACACTAAAGGAGAAAAGGAAATGCTCTACACCACCTCCTTATTCCTTTGGTTGTATGAACAACTTACACTCTTCCTCAGTTATTCAAATAACATAAAATGCAAGTATTAACTCATCCATACTGTGTCCCTGTTCTCTGCTTCATCACAATTTATGGGCAATGTCACTATTGTGTTGCAACTATTTCTAAATTAGCATGTACAACCTGGTTATCAATTTTACCTGTGAGTCCCCACCATGTAGGGCAACCACTTGTGAGCTTCACAACACCAGATTGAAACATAAGGCGGAAGAGCAGCCATTTAACCAACCAGAATGCTATGGTATCACTGGGTGCTTGGATTGGAGTTGATCGGCGACGTGAGATGGGACGGTACCTCAATGGCGCAACTAGAATGCTGAGGAAACCAGCTTCCAGTAACAAGATGTCCCTGCAAAATGTCTACCACTAGAGTCTTGCACAACTCAAATATTTGCTTAGCTGGAAGAGAACTGGCATGAAATAAGTCTGGAATGTAACACAGCTAAAATTTAATTTATAATTCAGTGACATCATTCTAGAGATGTCATTTACTGAAAAAAAAATAATTATTCATTAAAAATAATTTGTTCTTTCTGATTGTGTATATTTCCTTTCAAAGAAATAACATGATAATAATTCTCCATTTCTGATTTCATAGATGGTAATGCAAATAAGCCAAGACATTGATTAAAAGCCATTTTACTTACTTGCTTATCTACTCTCACCCATGCTTACCTACTCACACTTTATGATGTTTTCAGACATTTCTTACATCTAAGTCAACACCCTAAAAATTTCATCAGTTCCTTGTGCTCTGTTCTGTTCTATAAGACTGATTATCTTACACAATAATTCAAAGGAACAAGAGAAACAATTCATAAAATGAAGATTCTCTATAATACTGTAACATTTGTTAGTACATACCACTGAAACCACATAAACGTCTGTCCCACTTGGTACAAGGAATAATATAGTGACCATAATGCAGCGAATGTTGGAGCTGTACAGAATTTCTGGGAAACAAACCTGGAAACAAAAGTAGATTTCAATTCAAGATATGCCAAAAATTATATTTTGGAAGTATATTAATATCAATTTTCTGTTATATAGCTGACAATTGTCAGGGTAGAAGCTCTGGACACAGCACAGAAGTACAAAACGAAGGGAAGATTAGAGTTCATTGTCTACTTGATGATGAGGCCATTAGGGATGAAGTACAAACTCATACAGGTCAAGGCTGGATAGAAATAAGCAGTGGCATTTTCGAAGGAACCACACTATCATTTCCTTCAACTGTTTTCAGTGAAATGGACATTACCCAGTAAATGCCAGGAATATCCCAAAAATTGTAAGTACATCCATCATGTACTCTGTATCCAGTCCAACATAAGGAGCAAGCCACAGTAAAGTTGGTTTTGTATGTATGCGTGCAGCCAACGCTGACGCCTTGCTGTCCAACTGGTTTTCTGCAGGAAGCAACCCATTCTTTCCATAAAGACCTAAAAATAAAAAGAGAAACAGCTTTAAGCAAATATAAAAAACATTTTCATGTGTTTAATGGTTCAACAAATGTTAACACTCCTACTACCTGCTCTTACAAATCAAATATCAGTTTGCAACTACATAATAATAAGAGAAATTTATAGTGTCCAAGGAGCATTACAAAAATATACTGTGTATTATTTATGTGGTACTTATGTCTCGATTAAAGCAAATTTCAAAAAGCAATTGCTAGAACAAATTAAACTACATTGAAGAGCGAAATAAACCGGTACACCTGCTTAATATCATGTAGGGCCCTTGCGAGCATGCAGAAGTGTCGCAACAGACGTGGCATGGACTCAACCAATGTCTGAAGTAGTGCTGGAGGGAATTGAAAACATGAATCCTGCAGGGCTGTCCATAAATTCGTAAGAGTACGAGGGGGTGGAGATTTCTTCTGAGCAGCATGTTGCAAGGCATCCCAAATATGCTCAATAATGTTCATGTCTGGGGAGTTTGGTGGCCAACAGAAGGGTTTAAACTCAGGAGAGTGTTCCTGGAGCCACACTGTAGCAATTCTGGATGTATGGGGTGTCCCATTGTCCATCTGGAATTGCCCAAGTTCATCAGAATGCACAATGGACATAATTGATGCAGGCGATCAGACAGGATGCTTATGTATGTGTCAACTGTCGGAGTCATATCTAAGACATATCCCACCCACACCCCATTACAGAGCCTCTACAAGCTTGAACAGTCCCCTGCTGACATGCAGGGTCCATGGATTCATGAAGATGTCTCCATACCTGTTCACACCCATCCACTTGATACAATTTGAAATGAGACTCATCTGACCAGGCAGTCAACAGTTCCTTGTCAGTGCTGATGGGCTCAGGCGAGGTGTAAAGCTTTGTGATGTGCAGTAATCAAGCGTACACGGATGGACCTATGGCACCGAAAGCTCATATCAATTATGTTTTGTTGAATGGTTGGCACGCTGACACTTGTTGATAGGCCAGCACTGAAATCTGCAGCAATCTGCTAAAGGGTTGCAGTTTTATATACTAAGATGGTCACATTGAATGATTCTCTTCAGTCGTCGTCGGGCCCATTCTTGCAGAATCTTTTTCCTGCTGCATCAGTGTCAGATTTGATGCTTTACTGGATTCCTGATGTTCATGGTACACTCCTGAACTGGTTGTACGGAAAAATCCCCACTTCATCGCTACCTCAGAGATGCCATGTACCATTGCTCATGCACTGACTATAACACCATGTTCAAACTCAATTAAATCTTGATAACCTGCCATTGTAGAGTAGTAACCCATCAAATAAATGCGTCAGACACTTGTTGTCTTAGATAGTAGTTGCTGACCACAGCACCGTATTCTGCCTGTTTACATATCTCTGTATTTGAATATGCATGTCTACACCAATTTCTTTGACATTTCAGTGCAGTATATAATGGAAATGAAAATACCACCCACACACTAAACCATGTTAGAACATTTCACAACTGAAATGTTCGAGCTGTTACAATGAAAGTAATGTGTGCAAGAGGAATTAATGGCTGCAATGTTATTTATAGTAGACTTCGGTTACAGATTTCAAAGACTATGATAGCTAAAAAAGCAGTAGCTGCCACATTGTGTTTACCAAAATTTCTAACTCAAATTTTGCAATTTCCAACTCATATTTCAATGCATTACATTACACACTGAGACGTTGAGACTTATTACACATCTCTATTCATTAATGAAAATTTTTCCCCTCAACTAGATAACATATAAAAGTGAGACTGAAGAAAAAGTAAACAGCCATGAGCATCTTTCCTATCAGACAGGACATGCAATATAGAAGCAGTTTTGAAGATGTTTAGTTATCTCTGTACATTATGTTTCAATTAATATTAGCAGATTAACTTATACTATCTCAATTTTTATACATAATTTATGCATATTGTTTACACACTACGATGCCTTTCAGTTATGATATCAGAACTATTTGTGCTACTAAAGTAAAATCACTTTTATAAGTTTTTCTTTCTTGAATTGCAAGGACAACTAGCCTTCCGATCAAATAACAGGAGTCAAACAACCTATGAATTGAAATATTTCAAGCATTTTTTCCTAGTATGTAAGGGTTCCACATCTTAGAATGACAGAAACTGCAGTGTTCGTGAATTAAGATGTCTCCATATTTTAGAAAAAAAGGTGAATTCATAGTAGAAAAAAGACCACCCTGGTAGAAAGTAACAGCACTTTGGAAACTACTGTCATTGAGCAAACACACAATACCTGTTGGAACTCACCAGCTTGCTGCATTAAGAACTGATTCATCAACATCAAGCAGCCAACAGTGATAATGACAACTGTGAAAATTTTATGTCATTGCTCAACAAACATCAGGATCAGTACTGGCAACCCCAAGTATATTAAAAATTATTTACTTACCATCTACGTAATTTTTAATGTACACAAAATAACTGGTAAAAGTGGTGAAACAGATTGGATTTACATATAAATGACTTGACCAGAAGCTTTCACCATTAATTTGAAAACCCAATATTACTTTTGTTTCACTTCAAAACCTTAGCAAACATTTTGTTAAATGAACACAAATGACACACACAGAAATTATGCCCAAATTTAATCTAAATGACTGCCATGAATTAGTGTTTCATTGGGATGTACACACCAGTGATGGAAAAGTTAGTAGACTGGTAATCATGGCTACTTTTTAAGGCAAGGAACAGTTCTTGCATCCTTGAAGTTCCACATCTCCAGCTGACCACACCACAGCTTGCTTGCCAACCAAATAATGGAAATTGGGAAATAATAGACAAAACCCAGGCACTTCTTTATGTAATAGCAAAAAACACTTGTCTGTTATATGGAAGCTGCACAACTCTGGAAAAATGTTCGATCTTAACCTGTTTCACTTTGCTCATCTATATAATGCTTTTTGATAGTTCTTAAGAGTAATTTTAATCATTACTGAACCAAACTTCTGCTCCGCATAAAATTTAGCAAAACCTGGATGAATCTCCACACTAAGAGTTACATAATTTGTTGAAAGGAAGTCAATCGAAGATGCTTGGATTTGTCAACAGCAAGATGGTTATTTAGAACTGTTACAGTTAATGATTTTTCTCAACAGCATCTGACAAATAAAATTCATTCAATACAGTTATAAGCATAAGACATTCAAGAACATTATAAGTAACTCGCAACAAGATGGCGTATTAATAATACATATTTTTGTAGTTCAAATCGACATTAAAATATGGTTTCCACAAACAAAAGCAGTTAGAGTGCTTTCCCATCATTTCTTATTTGCAAGTCAACATTAATTCAGAAGTCAGTAATGCTTCACCGGGGGAAAAAATATTCCTGTGCTCCACAATACTTAACTTTCCTAAATTGTGGTTCTGAGTTTATTTGATGATAATGCTCCAATATGTTATGCTGAAAGCATGATGTTATAGACAGATGTATAAAAATTATTAAACATTACAATAACTTAACAATAATATCCGTAAAAAACATAAAACAAAAAAAACAATATTTTTGCAGATCACTGCCAGAGGGCATCAAAACACCCTATTGGTATTTAAGTCCTCTTTGAGAACAAAAATATTGTTCTGAGGGTGGACATATTATCTTTTGATTCTTTAGAAATTACAGAAAGTTTCTTCAGTAATTTGATAAAAATGCTTTCATATAATTGCTTCAGTTTGCAGTTTCTCCATGTAGTAAAAAGAAAACTGCCTTCATTCTTTTGCTTTGACATCTCTTACTACTGCACCACCTCACATCACTGGGTGCTCATAAAAGTCTTGTATGTTGTTTCGTAGCAGGTGTGCCACATTTTCCCAGAATATAGACCTTAAACTGGTGTCCACCAGTAATGTCAGTGACAGATTTTATGAAATCATTCCACTTCATATTGCATCAGTGTTACCATTTATGAGAAAATTAGATGGTGGTGGTGGTGGTGGTGGTGGTGGTGTTTTCGGGCACTCAATGGCTTAGTTAAAAGTGCCCTTGTTGAGTATTAATGTATTTTATGTAGGTACCAAACAGGTAATGTAAATGTGGTGTGGTTTTGACAGTGTGTGCCGAGCCTAAAATGCATACAAGGATACTTTTTATAACATTAATTAATTATTTAATTAGTATATTAAGACAAAAAATTAAAAAACATGAATGACTGTGTGCATGAAACCCCACACACTATCACATGTCTTCACACTTAAATAAAATCATGGGTGCCTTCAGTGCCTGATTTGTGGGGGGGGGCGGATGGGGGGGGGGGGGGGGGGGGGGAAGAGGTATTGATATGGTGCACTGGCACGTAACGTCACAAATCAAGCACTATGTATCTTATAAAATATTGCTTCATGAAACTGAAAAAGA
This sequence comes from Schistocerca gregaria, assembly GCF_023897955.1. Classification (NCBI taxonomy): domain Eukaryota; kingdom Metazoa; phylum Arthropoda; class Insecta; order Orthoptera; family Acrididae; genus Schistocerca; species Schistocerca gregaria. Next base: position 875,258,455 of record NC_064922.1, read on the forward strand.
ACAAGATAGAATCTTTCCATCTACTCTTGGTGCAATCTTGATAATTTTCTTAAGTTAGTTACATACATCAGGTATGAGCAATGTGGACCAAAATCTGCCAAAACACTACTCATACTGTTTCATACCAATTTATTATCCCTATGAAATTTTTGATCCACTGATTGCAATTTTACGCTTAATCTTTCTGGAAACTCTATAATAAGGAATAATTGAAACTGTCGTATGTAAAGGAGATATTTAAATGAGTTAACCATTAATTCTGAGAAAAATGACATCACGTATCTGACAACCTTCAATTAACTCTTTAAAGAGAACTATTTCAGTTTTCCTAAATGTAATTAAATGTAGATATAACTCAAATCAAAAATCAGGAAACACACAAAATTTTTATTGCCTTTTATGCCTGTTACATTAAGTTTGACGCTACACTTTTGTGCCTCTAATTTTTCTGAACCGAATAACACCCTTCACTAATTAAAAATATGCATCAATTGTCAGAAATGATGACAAATCTAAATATGGCTGCCGTACTTATTTGCAGCGTAGACACACGAAATCTTTCTGTTATCTTTTTTTTTTTTAACTTTATCAACTAATAACATTTTTTGTAAAACAAATTTTTGTGTAAACATATAGCTCAGTCCAACTACTAAAACCTAACCTAGAAGTTTTTCAAACCATTATGTAGTTTACAAAACACTAAAAATGTTCATATGCCAGTTTTTACGAGACCATTGCTACCCTAAAATCTTCAGTCCTAGGTGAGCACATAAATGACAAACATCTCTATGCAGATATATAGCATATATTCCTATGATTAGCATCTTTGTAGTAACATGTACTATATTTCACTTCTTTGAGTCACTCAGTGGGTAACATTTATTATAGTCACATAATTTTGCTAATACCATTAACATCTGTACATTTGTGTGATGTTTATCTGGAAACTTGATTTGTTAACAAACTGTATTAACTCAAACTATTGTGGTAATGCTGTTCCACTAGAATTTATATATGAAAGTGCATTGTGATCATATTGCCACAGTCAATGTTTTGTAGGATTGTGAAAGTGCCTGCCTCTGTACAATGTACAATGTGACAACTGAAACTGGTCATTGTATTGTCTACAATGACTAACAATTGTAGGAAGCCATAGTAATTATTTTGTGGCGCACATCATCATTGAAATACTTCCGATAACACCAGCTTTACAGCAAGTCAACCAAACTTTCTTCAAAGAGACACTGAAGACAGAATAAGGGTTTGCAGGTGAATCGTATAACAAAATGAGGATTATTTGGATAAAAACATGAAACCTTTGTTCGGGTACAAGTGGCCGACTGATCACTAATATGAAAAACAGTTATGCAGCCACTCAATCATTAAATGCCGCTCCCCAACAACTTGGGGATGAGTCCCAATTTATCACAAAATTTTAAAACTGGTCTACACTCTTAAAATCATTACTTAAACCCAAGAGCATTTCTTGAGCCAAATGATTTAATGGCCTAAGGCCAGCATACAAACAACATTCAGTTAAAAAATCATTTTCCTGTGGCGCCATGTGTGTTACATTTTGGCGGCTCTTTGTGATGAAGGATGAAGTTGTGAGCCAAATGGTAATGCCCTAAATGAAGAAGGAGTAGGATGATATTGTTTCAACCATGTGACTAGACCGAAGTATGACACAGTCAGGTAGTCTGTTTTAAATCGTCCAATTTCCAGCCACTTTGGTTTCCACATCCACATACCCTTCATGGCCCTCACCAGTGTTATAACTAGCATATGGGGACTTCACATCATGTTGCTGAATTCCCTTCATGCCAAGTACGAATTCTTATTACTGCGAATTCTGATGTGTCCTGGTACCCAGCAGAATGACAACCCTTTACCCTGCTTCTGTAGAGAGAACAGGATATTCTGGATGTTTCGGAGAAGGTTCCCTCTTGGATACATCTCTGAATGCTTTGTAGGCTGCTTTGGGAGTCAAGAGTCTGTCAGGAACATTTTCATATAGGCATATCGTGTCTGTTCGAGAGCCATCAAGACTGCATACAACTCCATACTGAAGATAATAAATCCTTTTGAGGAGGTGAATCTTTAGGATGCTACGAGGGAAAACAGCAGAACCAGCCATTATGTCCCCTTGCTTGGAACAATCTGTTAAAAACAATGGTTAATTACAGTGCCCAACAGTGCCTTATTCGACTTTCTATAAGCAAGTAATTTAAGATTTATTTTGTCCAATTTTATCAGCCAAGCTGGATGCTTATTCAAATACTCTGGAATAGCTCTAGTATTTCCTATATACTGTTCTCTATTAAAAGCTTCTTTGCCTGATTCCTAACTACTTTATAGCTTGTAGGGGTTCAAGAATAGTCGCTCCACTGGAAGGTGAGTAATAATAGTGGACACTAGAGATCCTCTGACCACCTTATCTTTGAGGGCATGTTTCACTGTCAAGGACCAATCTTAGACAGCCATTGGTGAGACAAGCTTCGACGTGGAGGTCATCTACTACTACTACTACTACTACTACTACATCCGTACTCCGCAAGCCACCTGACGGTGTGTGGCGGAGGGTACCCTGAGTACCTCTATCGGTTCTCCCTTCTATTCCAGTCTCGTATTGTACGTGGAAAGAAGGATTGTCGGTATGCTTCTGTGTGGGCTCTAATCTCTCTGATTTTATCCTCATGGTCTCTTCGCGAGATATACGTAGGAGGGAGCAATATACTGCTTGACTCTTCGGTGAAGGTATGTTCTCGAAACTTCAACAAAAGCCCGTACCGAGCTACTGAGCATCTCTCCTGCAGAGTCTTCCACTGGAGTTTATCTATCATCTCCGTAACGCTTTCGCAATTACTAAATGATCCTGTAACGAAGCGCGCTGCTCTCCGTTGGATCTTCTCTATCTCTTCTATCAACCCTACCTGGTGCGGATCCCACACTGCTGAGCAGTATTCAAGCATTGGGCGAACAAGCGTACTGTAACCTACTTCCTTTGTTGTCGGATTGCATTTCCTTAGGATTCTTCCAATGAATCTCAGTCTGGCATCTGCTTTACCGACGATCAACTTTATATGATCATTCCATTTTAAATCACTCCTAATGCGTACTCCCAGATAATTTATGGAATTAACTGCTTCCAGTTGCTAACCTGCTATTTTGTAGCTAAATGATAAGGGTCCTATCTTTCTATGTATTCGCATCACATTACACTTCGCTACATTGAGATTCAATTGCCATTCCGTGCACCATGCGTCAATTCGCTGCAGATCCTCCTGCATTTCAGTACAATTTTCCATTGTTGCAACCTCTCGATACACCACAGCATCATCTGCAAAAAGCCTCAGTGAACTTCCGATGTCATCCACCAGGTCATTTATGTATATTGTGAATAGCAACGGTCCTATGACACTCCCCTGCGGCACACCTGAAATCACTCTTACTTCGGAAGACTTCTCTCCATTGAGAATGACGTGCTGCGTTCTGTTATCTAGGAACTCCTCAATCCAATCACACAATTGATCTGATAGTCCGTATGCTCTTACTTTGTTCATTAAACGACTATGGGGAACTGTGTCAAACGCCTTGCGGAAGTCAAGAAACACGGCATCTACCTGTGAACCCGTGTCTAAGGCCCTCTGAGTCTCGTGGACGAATAGCGCGAGCTGGGTTTCACACGATCGTCTTTTTCGAAACCCATGCTGATTCCTACAGAGTAGATTTCTAGTCTCCAGAAAAGACATTATACTCGAACATAATACGTGTTCCAAAATTCTACAACTGATCGACGTTAGAGATATAGGTCTATAGTTCTGCACATCTGTTCGACGTCCCTTCTTGAGAACGGGGATGACCTGTGCCCTTTTCCAATCCTTTGGAACGCTTCGCTCTTCTAGAGACCTACGGTACACCGCTGCAAGAAGGGGGGCAAGTTCCTTCGCGTACTCTGTGTAAAATCGAACTGGTATCCCATCAGGACCAGCGGCCTTTGTCTATTAGCCCCTATACCATCATATACTTTATATATCTTTATATATCTTTAGGTATGAAGGTCAGACTGAACCATAAATTGTACAATCTTAATCTAAATTGGCAGGATGAACACTTTATAAAATTGCTGCAGGCTGTATATGTCTGTGTCGTATCGGCCGCTGCACAGCAGCCGTCAACTCGGCGCAGCATGCTACAACAAGCGCGTCACACAGTGAGTACCGCTGGCGCCGCACACGATGTGAACAGCTGACCCAAGTGAACGCGTCGTCGCAGGGTTAGCGGCAGCGTACACACCACTATCAATACGGATTACCCTGGCGAAGCTGCCCTTGCCACCAGAGTGAGCAACCGTATAAGGGTACCATCTACCAACCATCTGATTGGCCGGACCTGCGGATTTAAGCGAGCTCCCTGATCCCGTTTAACCAGTTCCATCTTCGGCGATGACTGTGTTACTACCCGGCTGCTGGATTCACGACGACCGAACCCTACAGTGGCCTCCCTGGCTGGAAACTTGCGACGCGTCGGTATCGACTGGTTGGCAGTGGTTTGGATTTGTATTCTCTACTGGTTACTCTGATTTCTCCTTGGCACTACAGCCAGCGAAGTGTTGTGTAGTCGAACTTAAGATTTGTTTTGAGTGACAGAAGGTCAAATAAATTTGATTATCATGGAATATTTGTTGTGTTGTAGTGCGGACATAACAGTCTGAACCCCAGACTTTTCCACTGAGACATTATAAAATGCTCTCATTTTAAGGCACCACAAGTGCATTGATAAAATATGAGGCCCATGAACCTAACCGAATGATTACAATGGAGAATTGTACCATTGAAACACAGTTCTAATTATGATATAAATGAACACATACTGTTTTAGATACAAAAAACCTTTCTTTTTTTGTGCCCAATCCTCCAGCCACTGAAGTCGGTTGGATTAAAAGAGGGGGGAAGGGACCAAACTACAAGGTCATCAGTCCCTTGTTCCAAATACAACAATGTCACAAATGTGAGAATGAAACGAACAAAGGCTGACAACTCAACATGGAATAAATGGAAAAATCACAATTACAATGAAGGGCAACAAACATGTAAATGGACAAAAGGGAACAAGAAAACCACAGAAACACAAGAAACGGGATGAAGAGATTAAAACAACAAAGCAGATTACCATGGCTGGCTGACCATGAGAATAAAAAAGGAGAAGCCTGCCACTCTGCAACACATTAAAATTTCCACCCTAAAAGCAATAGGGTGGAGGGGACAGACGAACAAAGGACATGCGCTGAAACTTAGATCAAATGATAAAACCCACCCTCATGAATAAAATGTAAAACTTAATCAGCTGATGAGGCGCTGTCTCATAAAATTAGCAGCAACGAGCATGGTAACCCAAGATTTCGTTGTTGGGCAGTCGAGTGCACCAGAATATGGCCCACTGTCAACTGGGGATCGCTGAAGCGTGGCCAATGTGGAGCCAGCACAGGACAACTGACACCCTGAGAGAGGCCTGCCTGAAAGACTTCCACACATTCATTGTCTCCTTAATTATGCACAGTTTGTCGTGTGTTCTGTTATGCCTTTCTGTCTCCCAAAGCTGAAAAACCCTATGCATAAGTCACAACACAGGTCAGATTCAGAGGTGCCCATCTCCAGAAGGGGTTTCCGCGTAGCCTGTCGGCAAGTTCGTTGTCTGGGATGCCGATGTGTCCTGGGGTCCACACAAATACCACTGAATGGTGGGACCGGTCCAGGGCATAGATGGACTCCTGGATGGACAATACCAAAGGACGGCGAGGGTAGCACTGGTCGATAATTTGAGTGCTGATCAAGGAGTAAGTACACAGAAGAAACGATTCCCCAGGGCATGAATGGATATACTGAAGTGCATGAGAGATGACCACCAGCTCTGCTGTGAATACACTGCAGCCACTGGGCACAGAATGCTGTTCCAAATGGCCTCTGTGGACGTAGGCAAAGCCAACCTGACCTCCAGCCACCGGTGTAAACCACTTCAGAGCCCCATTGAGATGAAGTGACAGTGGGGAGTGGCAGAAGTAACTGAGTCCTTAGGGTCATGCAAAAGGTCCAGACGAATCTGCAGCCTAGGTGTATACCATGGGGGATAGCAAGCAAACCGCAATCGTTAGCCCTGACCTGGGCTGCCGATTAGGGAGATGAACTGCCATGGGTGGAAAAAGGAGACAGTGATTTGGATGCTCAGGAGAACTACGAATGTGTACAACGTAATTGGCGAGCAGTTGTGAACACTGGTGTCCAATGGAGTGACTCCAGCCAACAGGACACTGGTCTCATTCTAAAAGCTACCAGCGCTAGGCAAACGCCACAGTGGTGCAGTGGGTCGAGTACACGCAACACTGAGGGTGCCGCCAAACAATAAACCATACTCCCATAGTCAAGGCGGGATTGAACAAGGGCTCTGTAGAGCTGCAGCAGAGTAGAGTGATATGCACCCCAGTTGGTGTTGCTCAGGCAGCGGAGGGCATTGAGGTGCTGCCAGCACTTCCGCTTAAGCTGACAAAGGTGAGATAGCCAAGTCAATTGGGCATTGAAAACCAGTAGTAAAACTCGATATGTCTCCACTAAAGTGAGTGGATCATCGTGAAGGTCAAGTTCTGGTTCCGGATGAACAGTAAGAAGCTGACAGAAATGCATGGCACACGAATTAGCGGCCAAAAACTGGAAGCCGTGGGTGAGAGCCCGTGACTGCAGCTTGTGGATGGCTCCCTGCTGGCGTCACTCAGCAACACCAGTACTGGTGGAGCAGTATGAAATGCAGAAGTCGTCTGCATACAGAGAGGGTAAGACAGATGGCCCTACAGATGCTGCTAGACCATTAATGGCTACTAAAAATAATTATACACTCAATACAGAGCAATGCAGGACACCACTCTCCAGGAAACGGGGGAACTATGGGAGGCACCAACTTTGATATGGAAAGAACGGAACAATAGGAAATTCTGGATAAAAATCGGGAGCGGACCTCGGAGACCCCAACTGTATAATGTGGCAAGGATATGATGTCACCAGTTGGTATCATAGGATTTGTGTGGGTCAAACTAGATGGCAACAAGATGTTGGCATCTGGAAAAGGCTGTTCGGGTGGCAGACTCTAGGGACACAAGATTACCAGTGGTAGAGCGCCCCTGGGGGAAGCCGCTCTGACATGGAGCCGGTAGGCCACATGACTCAAGGACCCAACCCAACTGCTGACACACCATACATTTCAGCAGCTTACAAACAATGTTGGCGATGCTGATGGGTCAATAGCTATCCACACCATGTGGGTTTCTACCAGGTTTGAGCACCAGATTGATGGTATTTCCCGCCATTGCGATGTAAAGATGCCATCGCACCAGTTCCGGTTGAAGATGACGTGGAGATGGCACTTTTAGTCACACGAGAGATGCTTAATCATCTGGCTGTGGATCCGATCTGGCCCAGGAACTGTGTAAGGCAGTGTGCAAGTGCGCTCAGGACCTCCTACTCCGTAAATGGGGCTTATAGGGTTCACTGTGGTGTGTAGTGAATGAGAGGACTTTTCTTTCCAATTGCCGTTTGAAAGTGCAAAAGGCTGGGGGTAGTTCTCCGATACAGAGGCTCGAGCACAGTGCTCTGCAAAGTGCTCATCAATTGCCTTTGCATCGGTACATAGCACGCCATTGATTGTAACGCTTTGGTTTGGGGACACTTGAAATCTCTGGTGTACTTGTGGCATTGATGCGGGTATCAAATACCGATATCACCCCACAGACGCCATTGCAATGAAACCACCTTTTTGTTTTTGTTTTCATTTTGTTCGTCATTGTTCTCGTCATTTGAGGTGTGTAGACGTCACGTGACACCCGTTCATTATTTATTACTGTTTTTTTTTTTAAATTTTTGTTTGTGCAGACGCTGGTACCCAAAAAGATGTCTGATTTTCATCCAGGCTTGGGAAGGTGACGTATGGCACTCAATGGTCGACACACAACCTCTCCCAACACTCCCTGTTTCCATCATTTTATAAGCTGACGTACACAGGCACAGAGCTGCGTAAATGCTATCACATGTCCTAGGGAAGGGTGTCATTTATGACTCTGTAAAGCTCGCCGACACTAATTGCTTCAGTGACTTCCAGCGACCACCAAGGGATTGTCTTTCACCGGGCATACCCTAAAGAGCGATGGGCCGCATTTTCTGCCACAGAAACGATTTTGGTAGTCAACTGCTCAACCATCACATCGATGTTACCATGTGGGGGAGAGTCAACAATGACATCAGAGGTGAAAGTTCCCCAGTCTGCCTAGTTTAAAGCCCATCTGGGCAGGTACAAGAGACTGATGCAGGGGCAGTGACAGGAAGATGAGGAAGTGGTCTCTACCACACAGGTCATCATGTGCTCTCCAGTAGATAGATGGGAGAAGTCCTGGGCTGCAAATTGATAAATCATTGGCCGAGTGACTACCATGAGCCACAATGAAATGTGTGGCGGCCCCAGTATTTAAGAGGCGGAGGTCAAACTGAGACAGTAAAGTTTCGACATCTCTGCCACCGCACAAGGGGTTATGGGTGTTAAAATCTCCCAGAAGTAGGAAACGTTTAGGCAGTTGATCAATCAATGCAGCTAATATATTCAGGGGTACTGCACCAACTAGAGGAAGATACACACTGCAGACAGCTATTTCCTGTGTCGTCGTCATTCTGAGAGCCACAGCGTCAAGAGGGGTTTGAAGGGGCACAGGTTCACTACAGACTGAGTTTAGGACAAACACAAACTCCACCTGACACACTATCATAGTCGTTCAGGTCCCTGTAAAATCCCTTATAGCCACGAAAGGCAGGGATCCGCAGGGCTGGGAACCAGGATTCCTGGGCGCCAATGCAGAAAGCAGGTACCAAGCTTAACAGTTGCCGCAGCTCAGCCAGGCGGTGGAAAAAACCGCCGCAGTTCCACTGGAGGATGACAACATTGTGAGACTGGGAAGGCATGGAACATTCAATGAGGCAGTTTACACCTCAGGGTCACCTGCTGTCACCAACTTTTTGCCTACGCAGTCTATATCCACTGTGTCTGAGGGTCTGGCAAGATCCAGGACCTCAGCAGATATCAGAATCTCCACCTCATCCTCAGACGCAGACCTTGTAGGTAGCGGCGGAGTGGGTGCCACTGTAATTTCCTTGTTCTTAGAGGTCTTCTTTTTCGATTTCTCACGCTGTTCCTTGGGTTTCCTTGGCTGGGGGACTTCACTGAATCAGTCTCCGGGACTGAAGTTGAGCGTGAAGCCCTACAACCAGCAACTGTTGGGTTCTTCAGCCACTGGCAGGTGTCATCTTTCCCATTAGCAGAAACCTGGAAGGGTGTGACCCAAGGACCCCTTCCTAGCGAGAGGAGCCGAAGAAGCCTTACACTCCTCTGGCTCAGAAGTGGGGGCTGAAATTGCTAATGGTTGGAGGGTGTTGCTCCCGAAGTAGGTGGTGGGTGAATAACAGGGAGGGAAGTGCCTCCCACCATCAAGGGGGCAGGTGTAGTCCCCCAATTCTGAGAGGCAACAGGAATTCAAGGAACTGATGAGGCGACAATTGTTCTAGTAGTGGCGGCATATGAGGTGGTCATAGCCACAGGATGTAGGTGCTCAAATTTCTTCTTAGCCTCAGTGTAGGTCAGTTGGTCCAGGGTCTTATATTCCACATTTTTCCTTTCTTTCTGTATAATCCTGCAGTCTGGCGAGCAAGGTGAATGATGCTCTCCTCAGCTGACATAGATGGGAGGCGGGGCACATGGATATTGGGATGCGATGGACGTCCACAATCTCGACAGGTGGGGCTGGAAGTACAGCTGGAACACATATGGCCAAACTTCTAGCACTTAAAGCACCACATCATGGGAGGGATATATGGCTTGATGTCACAGCAGCAGACCATCACCTTGACCGTATCGGGTAATGTGTCACCCTCGAAGGCCTAGATGAATGCACCAGTGGCAACCTGGTAATCCCTTGGACCACAATGGACGCGCCATACGAAATGAACTCTTCGTCGCTCTAAGTTGGCGCGCAGCTTGTTGTCAGACTGCAAAAGAAGGTCCCTGTGAAAGGTAATACCCTGGGTCATATTTAAGCTCTTATGAGGCATGATGGCAATAGAAACATGGCCCAACTTACTACAAGGAAGTAATGCCCATGACTAGTCAGTAGATGTTTTTATATCAAAACTGACCCAGAGTGCATTTTGGACAAGCCCTCCACCTCCCTAAACTTGTCCTCCAAATGTTCCGCAAAAAACTGAGGCTTCCTGGACATGAAAGATTCCCCACCAACTCTCGTACATAAGAGGTACTGGGAGAAATAAACTTCACTGCCATCCTTAGCCTGGTGTTTCTCCCATGATGTGGTCAGGGACGAGAACGACTTGGGGTCATATTTCTTAGCATGAAAGTTAAACTTTTCCCGTTTAGAGGCTGCTGACTGTGGATTACCAGTAGGAGATGACGTACTATGCTTCATGGCGTGTCAGCCACCCTGATGCCACCCACTCCGACCAGGGGCCTTCTCCATGGGCGTCACCCAGCCGCAGCAAAGGACACATGGCAGGATGGCCACTGCCAGGAGTCCTGATGCCCCCGGGTGACAGGCATCTACTCCTTGGCATACGTGGCGAGTTAACGGCGCAGGCATCAGCAGAGCGATCCCTGTGTTGTCAGTGGGCTACAACCAACAGGATACGTGGCGGCCTCCACAACGGACTGGCTACTGTCCTGGATATGAGGTGCAAAGAAGTCCATGGTCATCGTCGGCACACAAAAACACACTGCATAGTGGAAAACGCACCCAGGAAGTTGTCCTTGCCCAAGAGATGGAGAATGAGTGAGACTGCAATGCGATGACGAGAAAGTATGCTAAATATCTCAATTCATGATAGACACGATGCACCATGTAAGGCGCCCTTCCCCTATTGGCTCGCTCTTAGGGAAAATTTTGAGAAATGGAAGTCAAACCCTACAGGAGACCATCACATAAAGACCGAAATGAGAGAGACTTGTTTTAGTCGCCTCTTACGACAGGCAGGCTTCGGGCTTTTTCTAACTCCCGGACCCACAGGGGGACTTAAATTCTTTGATATACATATTGACTTGTTAGCTTCCTGATGGTGAATGTGGTGTGCTTGGAAGACCTGTTTGTTTCGGAGCATTCGTGGGTTCAGAAGAAACCGCCCCTTTGCAGGTGCAGCTGTAAGAACATCTAATTGTGTACAACTCTGATGTTTGAGTTTGGATTGAGGGGTTACTTTTGATGACTGGTTTTTTAACAACAAATTCTGGAAATTGTACAGTGTTTAATGACTTAAGGCGTTCTTAGTTTTACCATATGGGATTGTCCTCATTGCATTCAGTGCCTGAATTTTCCTTTCCTCAGCATAAATGCGACAGTCTGTTTCACACGGTATGATTCACTGAACAATTAAGGCACTTTGGAGGAGATGTACAGGGTTCTGTATCTCTTGTGCCTTTGATAGTCACTGTTACAACCAGGAGTTTTATGTCCAAACGTTTGGGACTTAAAACATGTCATACAGTCTTGTAGATAGGTTCTAACTTTTGAGGCAGATAACTGCAACTTTGGAATATACTCGTTTGTGAGGGCACTCTGCATTCAAATGAATGCCACTTTTTTTTCTAGTTATTGACTTACTTTACTCATAATGTTCTTTATCTCTGTGATGTCAACATAATAACATTCTTTCCTGTAATTGTATCAGATGGCATCATGGCAGGGGACTAATCCCTTGCTATATTAAAGGCATTATGTGTTCGGACGACTACATTAGGATATTCACCTAAGTGTTTGGATCCTAAAAATTATTGGATCTCGTTGCATTGTAGCTGTTTTGACCAGTAGAGTGGTATTTCAAAATTGTTGACTCCCTGTTTCCAAAGCTTTATGAATGTAGAAAGGAGAGATTCTTTCAAAGAATCCCTACTCTCTCTAAACTATTATAAATGAATATTAGCACACTTGTACCCTGTACTTCACCATAAATCTAATAGTGTGTTTTCTCAGGCCTGCCCTTGGTTGGCTGTTGCTACTCCATAACAGTCCATATTTTCCATAGGGAGTTTGAGTTTGAAATGTAAGAATCATTTTGTTCCCACAACGCATGAGAGAAATAAATATTTACCAAGGCAGAGCCTTACTTATCTAGTAAGTTCCTTAAACAAGAGTGTGGCAGTTTCCTCAAATTCCCCTTGCAACATTTTGTCTCTACAGTCACCTACCCCATCAGCGTGTAGCATACCTTGAGACTGAGGGGATTTCTTTTGCAGAGGGTTAAACCATCTTTATAAGCCACACAATTGAGCTAAAATCCCATCTACAAGATACAACACTCCATTATCATGCCCAAGGATGGTCACTTAAGCATGCCCACAATTTACAGTAATGGAGGGTAGTGGTGCTCTCTGGCCTACAGCATGGACATGCCCGGTTCACCAAACCTGTACCCAACCATTAAAGACTGAGTCCCTAAGGGGAGGACTATGACAGTCAGAAGTTAGACTTGCAGCACAGAAAGGAAGTAGTACTGCAAAGGTTCTGTTACCATGTGTCCACCATTCAGAATACTCACAATAGAGATTGAACATACAATAAAGGTTACGAATCACCTTGGAGAAAATGATTTACTGATGAACAGCCAATGCGGATTCAGAAAATATTGTCCTTGTGAAACACAACTAGCTCTTTAATCTCATGAAGTTATGAGTCCTATTGACAGGGGACATCATACTGATTCCATGTTTTTAGATTTCCAGACGGCTTTTGACATTAATCCTCCCATGTGACTAAATTGCATGCCTCTGGAGTATTGTCTCAGTTGTCAAACTGGATTCACGATTTCCTGTCAGACACATCACTGTCCGTAATAATTGATGGAAATTCATCAAGTAAAATGGAAGTAATGCCTCCTGTTCCCCAAGGAAGGGGTATAGCCCCCTGTTGTTCCTGTTCAACAAACACATTTAGGAGACAATATGAGCAGTCCTCTTTGATTGTTTGCAGGTAGCACTGTCATTTACCATCATGTAAAGTAATCAGATGGTCAAAACAAATTGTAAAATGATGTAGACAAGATATCTGTATGGTACAAAAAGTGGCAACTGACTCTAAATCATGAAAAGTGTCAAGTCGTCCACATGAGCACCAAGAAGAATCTGCTAAATTTCAGTTACACAATAAATTGCACAAATCTAAAGGTTGTAAACTCACCCACATACTTAGGGATTACAACTATGAATAACTTAAATTGCAATGATCATTTAGGTAATGTTGTGGGGAAAGCAAACCAAAGTCTGCGATTTATTGACAGAACACTTACAAGAAAATATAATAGACTGCATACATTACACTTGTCTGTCATCTTCTGGAGTATTACTGTGCACTATGAGATCCGCAATAGATAGCACTGATGGATGACACCGAAAAAGTTCAAACAAGTGGCTTGCTTGTTTCGTATTATCACAAAATGGGAGAGAGTGCAACAGACATGATACAAGAACTGGAATGGCAGTGATCAAAACAAATGCGTCTTTTACTGCGGTAGGACCTTCTAATGAAATTTCTATCACCATCCTTCACCAAAGTGTGTGAAAACACTTTTCTGATGCCCACCTACACAAGAAGAAATAATCATCATAATAAAATAAGACAAACCAAAGCTCAAATGGAAATATTTAAGTGTTTTTTTTTTCCGCATACAGTTTGAGAGAGGAGTGGTAGAGAAGCAGATTAAAGGCAGTTTGATGACAACCCCTCCCCAAGGCACTTAATTGTGAATTGCAGAGTAATGATGTACACGAAGAGATGTGAACCTCTGGGCACTTGAGAAATTTTTTAAAGTTTATCTAACCTTTAGCAAATTTAGATTGAGTAGCCACTCATCTACACCTAACTCTGTAAACCAATGTGAATTGTATTGTAGAGGGCACCTCCCATTATACCATACATTAAAGTTTCTTCTCGCTCCATTTGTACATGGAGTGGGGCAATAAATGCTCAAGTGTCTTTGTGAGTGCTATAATTAATAAAACATTGTCTTGCAGCACCCACAGGAGCGATACTTTGGGAACTGTCATATATCCTTCGGTTTCTCACTTTATACTGAGTCTTGAAACTTTGTAAATAGGCTTTTCAGGAATAGTTTTAGATATTCATCAAGCATGTGCCAGTTCTTGTTTTTCAGGATCTCAATGACTCTCCTCCATGGGGGATGGGGGATGTGGGGGGGGGAGGGGGGGGGGGGAGGGAATGAAACACCTTGTGAACATATTGCTGTGCAAGTTCAAAATCCTCTGCTAAGACTTATTAGGTATGTCTCTCCCACACGCCTGAGCTATATTCTAAGATGTCACGCAAGTGTTTTGTGAACAGTCTCCACAGATTGCCTTTTCCCATTTTCTTATCAACCTATGTCTGCAACCTGCTTTTACCTATGTATGGTGACTGAGTACATGTAACCACTGACAGTCATCAATTGTAGTCACATAATACTACCATTTTTTATTCTGAGAAGGGCACAACTTTACACTTCTAAACAATTAGAAATGTTGCTAATTTATGTACCACTTTGAAATCTTAGCAAGATCTGACACTATACTTCCACTTTAAAAAAAAAATCGAGCAGAGTTACAAATGAATGCTGTCTGGGGATAGTAGTTTTAATCCAGATGATGCTCTGCATGCTGGTTTCTGTGCACTTTCTGACAGACTAAATGTAGAGAGACCATGTACATCTACAGCCAAGTTCGTTATTCTTATTTGTGTGAGAGTTTGCATTGTTGACATTTGTAATGTTAGCGAGCATGAAATACATTTTTCAAGGGAAACCAAAAGCGAGTGAGTTGGTACAGCTGTTGAGCTGCCGCGATGTCTGTACCCAATTTGATGATCCTTGGTCACTAGCATGGATGGCTGATGCTTGAAAGTTTGTAATCCACTGCTGACATAAAGTAACATGATAGTTTCTGGATTCTATTGGGGGGGATTGGGATGAAGATACTGACTAAAAGAATATATGACAGGATATGACAAAGGCAATAAACAGATCTAGATGCACTATAGTATCACCACATGCTTCGATTTAAGACACACAGCAGAATATGCACTAAGTTACTCATGGTGTAGAAACATACTGAGTAGCACTGGTTGGCGTTTTCTGTCACCTAACTAAGGCACTGTACTTAGCGAATCACAATATTCACCTAGATAAACTGAGGTTTCATGGAACTGATGGCATAGCCAACAAAATTATAATGTCATATCTAACCAAAAGAATTTAGAAAATTATACTTAGTAATTCAACAAGCATAATCAGAGGAGACTTTTCCACTATGGGAAAAAAATCACATATGCATTACCCAAAGTCTCAATTTATGGTCCGCATACAACAAGCTTTTTGCAGGTGAATCTAGTATTGTAAGCAATCCAAGCATAAATAAAGCAATGGCAAACAATATTCTTAAAGTGCCATTGACTGGTTTTCTATGGATGGTCTCATCCTCAAGTCAAAATAATAATAATAAAAGCCACACAACATATTCAGTTCTGTACATCTACACACTACACTAATGATATGGCTAACACATAGTGACGAAGAGTAAACAGAGTGGAAACTTCACAATTCTCAGGTATCCATAAGGTACTATCATACGGCATACTGTTCCAGGGTAACTCATCTTCAAGTTCTCCTTTTTTTTTATTTAAAGTGTGTGACTGCTCACCCAGGATCACCTCGTAGAAACTTGTTTAAGACGTTGGGCATTCTGACTACTGCTTCATCGTGTATTTATTCCCTCAAGATGATTGTTGTAAATAATCAATAATCCACTGTAGTTGAAAAGGATCAATGAGGTACACAATTACAACTCCAGAAGAAAAACAATAATTATATCATATTAAGGTTGTACGTAGCACAATGCTGCAATTTGTTTCCAATCAATTACCCCTACCATTATAATGGGTGAAATATGGTGGATAGGAACCACTAATAGATTTTATTCTTTTCAATGAAAATAAAAGCACTAGTATGTGATCCACGTGTGGCCATATTTAAAAAGTACTTTTTAAATTAAATATAAAATGACTCATTCCATATCATTACAATTTATCATACATATGACCTGTGAAACATGAAACTACATAACTTTTTTGAATCAAGAATATCTTTATTTATACTCTAATGGTGTTACACAAAATCAGGTCCTAATACAAATCAATACACACACCCATTACAATAAAGATTGCGGTTCTGAGAATTAATCTTGCAGTAATATCTGTACCATCAACAGTTCATCCTCATAAATACTAAGTTTTGAGGATATGCGATCTCCCCCCCCCTATTTTTGTAAATATCACACCCAAGTTCAGAATATATTCATTAGCCTACAGGCATAAATTTGGCACATTTATCTATTATTTTGTATTCCTGCCCTTTGACCTTGCCTCCAAGGGAAAGTACCTGTGGTCATTGACTTACAGGCCCCAAACACAGCCAGACTCATCTGCTGGGCTGCTTACGGAGTGGGTCCACCTGACCTGCTTGCTTATGTATGGGCAGTTTACTTGCTTTCGGGTCCATGGTCCAGACCTGTCAGTTCGACCAGCGAACTTCTACCTCCTGGCCACGACTGATACCTGCCTACACTCTTTCAGTGCAAGCAGTTAGGGTTCATCAAGCAGTCACCAGCGTCCACAAACTGTCGGATGGGTCAGCTAGCTGGTTGTCCGACCTCTTGGGCTCTGGTAAGGCACCTTTACACTGAACTAGTAGATGAATCAGAAATCCTTGACTCACACTTAGTAGGAAAAGGGTTAATTTTACTAATCATTCCATATTAGGGTGAACATTGTTATTACTATTATTATTGGTACCTCCCTGCTGTTAACTCAAAATCACATCCTGAAAGTTCAGCAGTGAAACATCAAAGCACAGCATAATCACCCAGTATAAATGTATTTTTAAAAGTGTAATTCAGAATTCTGAATCAGCTTTTGTTTCTCATTTTTATCATGATACTGACCAATAGGTGATCAAATGGAAGTTTTCAATTAATCAGTTAATTTTACATAAGATTAGAATGTTATGGAGTCTTTCTCTTAATGGGCATTTCTTACATCTGACTGTGTAACTGAAATAAGTCTCTTGCAGAGCTCTTCTTAAGCATGTGTAGTGCAAAATGGTTCGAGTCTATAAGGGGTGCACTGTCATGCTGGGCACTTTATCTGTACAAAACATTGGTTGGTGCAGCATTTCTTCTGGACAGCCAAGGGACAAGTCATAGCTAACCAATTAAAGATAATAATAAAAAAAAAGACTAGGCCTCTGTTTTATGAAACCCAGAATTGGGACCCTTTAGTATGCCTCACACATTATTCACGGTTACTTAGTTATATGTTCCATGGGTTTGCCAGATACACTGTAGTGAAGGGGGGGGGGGGGGGCAGTCACTTAGGGTCATGAAGCACGCCTTAAATTATCAACATTACAGCCCCTACTTAGATTGGGGGTGGTGGTGGGGACATCTGGGGTGGGGGAGATGGGGTGGATGGGGGAGAAGCACGTGCGGTGTCCTGAATGTGGATGAAAGAAGAAATTTATTAATGCCAATACCTTAATAACAAATGGATAACTACATTGGAATTGGTCCACTGTGTATGCGCTACTTTCAGCTGGTACATGACAAGGAGTTCTATGATCCAATTACCCTAGCATTATTCCTACTGGGTTCTGAAAATTTATTA
Source organism: Schistocerca gregaria (assembly GCF_023897955.1). Classification (NCBI taxonomy): domain Eukaryota; kingdom Metazoa; phylum Arthropoda; class Insecta; order Orthoptera; family Acrididae; genus Schistocerca; species Schistocerca gregaria. Next base: position 875,276,249 of record NC_064922.1, read on the forward strand.
TATTGTTTCCAATGCTAACATCAATGCTTAGACACAGAAAACATTAAGCCTATACCAAATAGTAGTTGTATTACTGAAGGCCATACTTCAGGAAAAGACAGCAAAATGATGTGAGTATACAGGCAATAAAATTCTAAAATAAAACAGCTGACAAGACTTTGCCATTAAATGATTACCAAGAATAGCTATATTATTGCAGAGAACACAATAGATATTTAACACATACATAGTAAGAACAGAAACTTCTACAGCACAAAGTAATTTTTTTTTTTTTTTTTAATTTCATGTTTCGATTGTCAATTTCTATTTCTATAGTTGTCATACACTGATTATATGTATTTTTTCCCCAAAAGGGAAACTGTTTTGAAACATGCAATCAGTATTTCTGCTTATTAGGTACATTAAGGATACACGATATCTGTTGCAACAGCTGTGTGTTGGCAGGCTGCTCGGACGATTTTGGCACTAAATTTCTGCACAGCACTATTCCTAGGCCAACTACTGGTTAAATTCAAGCTTCTTTCAGAAATCAGATAGGCCTATGTAGGTTGGAACTTAAATAGTAGCAACACTGCTGTGGAGACACTATGCATTTGAATCAACTACTGTCACTGATAGCACACGTTGCTGACATACCTACCTTATAGCTCAGAGCAAATGGACACGCCCATCCCATGTCACCATCATGCTCACAATCGAGGGAAACAGTCACTTGTGAGCGAGCGGTCTAATGTAACGGTGCCACTGTTCTCGAAACCGAAACAATGGAGTTGGATCAAGATTGAATGTGCTAGAGGCTGCACAGCACGACAGTGTCCTCAAGGTCTTCAAAAGGCATTTGGGGAATCGGCATTGCCATACCGAACAGTGGCACGTTGGGCACGGCAGACTGTCAATGCACAGTATTACTGTGTTTATGCGCAATCCACCCATTATTTTGCATGACAATGCACGGGCGCATACAGCGCAAGCTGGGGTTCTGTTCGGTCAATGGGACTGGGAAGTACTGTACCATTCACCATACTCCCTAGTCTAAGTCCTTGCGACTGATTTGATTCTGAAGATAAAGGAGCCACTTCGTGGCATTTGCTTCAGAACTGTTCCGGAGATTCAACGCACAGTAGACCACTCCATTCGCACCATCAACAGAACAGGCTCTGCTAACAGTATACTACACCTTCCACATAGCTGGCAACAGGTTCTATACAGCGCTGGTGACTACTATGAAGTAGCCTACAGTAACAGGTGCAAACATGTAATTCTTTTGTAACAGTTGTGAATGAGCAGTTGCCACTATTTAAGTTCCAACCATTGTATTTGCAAAGTATTCAACAATTTATTTAATCCTAAACTTACTAAACAGCCATTAACCAGATGCCTTTATCCTGTCGCATGAAAAACTTGTTTACAAATAAGTGAATCTGGATCAATATAAAATCACAATGCTGCAAGTCTCTAAAATTGTAAATGTTATGTCATCTAACTGTTGCATAAAAATTAAACAACATAATAAAACACATATAAAAGGAAGATTTACTCTGCCATGGAACTACACTTTATTCTCTGTGAGCAAATGACCTGTCTTAAGTAGAGTTGGACTTAAGAGACAAGTGGCTGGCAACGATATGGGCAACTAAAACCACATTTTATGCCTTGAGATTAATCAACTATTATATATTGATTTCGTAATCAGGGAGTACCGGGTTCAATCTAACTTGATTAAATTCATATTTAACAGATTAAACGCGTCATTTTAAACCAAGCTGAAAACCAAAAACTAAGGAAGAATCACAATACTGTTGCTATATATTGTTCAATTACAACAACTTTTCAGCTACCCACTGAACTTTATTTTTTTATTGACTATTAGCCCCCACCTCCGAAATGCATATTTTAATTATTTCAGTATTCAGCACTTTAAAAACCAAATGGGCTGCTATTATCAAGACAAAATTCCAAATCACAGTAATGAATTACATCATCAGTTTTTAATGACAGAGAGAGAGAGAGAGACAGAGAGAGAGAGAGAGAACGTCGATACTCCGTCACAGTATCAAACGGATATTCCGACTGAAGCGGTTGCAATGGAATACAACATATGCAATCCAAGTGCGGCTGTCGTTCAATGACAAGTGCCTTATGAAGGTAAACGGGGGAAGCTGCAGCTCAATTTTCCTTAAAAATCCACCCATGACTAGGCTATACGTAATAAGCATACCCATTTCTAAACAAACGTTGCCTTTGCTCATTCATTTTAGCGTGGTAGCGTGTCTATCTTCCAAATTAAATAAGCGTAGAAAAAACATGTCCCTGCAATTACACGTTGTTAATCTGCACAACGAAGGCATTTCTTGGTTAAGCAGTTAGCGGCGAAGACGTATCAGAATCAGTTAAGTTTTCATAAACATCGGTACAGTTTCAAGTTTTCCCTGGAAAAGAAATGTAACCCCCACTGCAAACACCGCTCCGCAACAACGATTCAGATTTTTCATAAATATGCTACAACGAATCTCTTACGAACTCAAGCGGCTTTAAACTTTTAATGGTAATAAATGCAACGGAAATTAACACGAATAACATAATTTATTCACTCAAAAATATTTTGCCTAAGGTAGACGTGGTAACTTCCAACTGTCTCTGACACGAGTGTAATGTGCATGTTGTACAAGTTAAAAGCTAATACACTGTTGATATCAAATACTGCCAAAACATGAAACATAATATGCTTATTCTTACCTGGAATCTGAACATACAATGAAGCGAATGCGAATAAATACACGACACTCATTCCACGCAGAAAAAGATTTCTTGTATAGCGAATATTCGCCATGGTTCTAACTGGAATTTACTATAAACACAAACACACGCACAACAGTCCTTAAAACGTCACTTGCGCCAAAGTACTATTATCATTCTACACTCACTACCCAGTTACCCACGCCTGCCTTGCACCCGCCTCTAGCTGACCCACGCTAAGAGTAAGCAGTGACACCAACCTTTTCTCGTCTTGCGGGTGACTGCCTGTCTTCTGACCACATGCGCAAACACAAACCACACGCAAATAAGACGATGAAAAGACCAGCTAAATTACTAAAAATGAACCTGCATTAAGTCGGTAAGTTTTTTGGTCAGCAATAAGTGATTTTAAAGCAATTGTACTGTGACGTGTACCAAATACATTATACTAGCGGCTATTCAATCGCCGGTAGTCAGTCGTGATGGACAGAAAACGGAAATATTGTGTATTTCATAAGATGTATTCAAGGAACGCCGTGAATGAAACAACAGGATATTTGATTTAGAACAAATGTTAACTAGTTTCATCTTGCCTTACACATCCTACAAAATCACTTGATAGGCAGGTCTTATTTGATTTCAAATTCCGCATCAATAAACAAATGACAAGCCACTAATGCTCAGGAATGGTGCAGTTGCCAGTTCGATACAGAAGTCTGGATAGATATTTCACAGAGACAACTTTTTTTCATGTGGAATTACAGTGCTTAGCATGATCCATCACTACGGTCATGTATTTATTGACTCCAAACAGGAGAAACTAGTGACATCAGACATCTCTATGAGGAGGAGGTTTATCGTAGCATCGAATAACTCGGCAAGGTGCGCGACCGAATAAGCCATTTACAAAGGTCTTTGTAACCTTCATTGGATGCTAAGATGAACATGTAATGCATATTTATTTCATGTCTGACAATATTAGACTAATGCTACTTCTCGACAGATCCTTTATTACTGAAAATTAAGAAAGTTTCGTAGAGGTAGATAATGAACTGATCAGAGATGGCCCTAAAATGGCAGAAACTTTTTTCTATCAGTAAGAGATAATTCAGGTTTGAAACCTTCCTTAGCAGAAAGTTTACACTTCTTAATAAAATCTTTCAGTACTAGTCTGACAAATTTCAGCTTCATTGTAGATCTATAAAGGAAATTTTTGACGTTATCAACTCTCTTGAAAACAAATGTTCAAGTGGCTATCAAGACATCAGTAATAGTAAAACAATGAACCTAAGAAAATTATTGAATTACTTGTGGAATGAAACTTTTCACAACAGCACTTAACAGATGCTAAAACATGCTGTTATCAAGCAACTTCACAAAAATTGATGTAAAATTTTAGTAAAGGATTACTTACCAGCTTCATTACTACAGGTATTTTCAAAACTTTTGGAGCAGATAATGTAATCTTGTCTTTAAACACACTTAGCACAAAAAATATTTTCAGTAGCGAACAGTTAGGATTTAAGAAATGATTGTCAATTGGACAGGCTATATTTATCTTGGCAGATGATATACTGTAATCAATAAATCAGAAATTACTACCACTGGGAATATTTTGTGACTTGGGTAAAGAATTTGACTATGTGAAGCACGATATCCAATGTATTTAAGGGGAAACTAAAACAGTTCCTCATAAATCATATTGCATATAATTTAAAAGAGCTTATACAGCTATAAGATTTGCATACGATGTATTATATTACAAATTTCATTTAGTGCAAATATTAACAAAAAATATTATGCAGAATATTAATCTTATCATATTGACAGAAAGCAATGTATTTGGGTTCCATGTCAGGGACAGCAGATTCATTTTTTTATCTTACCATAATGACAGAAAGCAATGTGCTTCAGTTCCATGTCAATCACATAACTATAGGCACAATACTTAGGATTTGAAGCAATCAGATTAAGTACCACAAGATCCGATTTTGGGTACTGTGTTATTTCTATTATACATAAATGATCTCCCAGCCACAGCTTCAGATGACACAAATTTTGTTCATTTTGTAGATGGTGCAACTGTAGCAATGAAAAATACAACCATTACCCGCCCTGAAATGGCAGCTACTGAAGTATTTGAGACCATTAACAGATGGTTGAAGGTTAATTGATAATAATTGAATTTTGAGAAGGCTCAAGGTAAACGGTTTAGTACTTCTAAAAGAACTACATTACCTATAAAATTAGTTCCTTGAGCACTGAAATACATGAAGTAGAAAGAGTTAAGTTTTTTGAACTATCGACCGAAAAATTGGAAAAATGTACTACCTACAACTATGAAGTATCAGTTTAGCCTTCAGTGTCCACGATTCGTTCTGTAGGGGATTTTAAAATGAAACTAATTTATTCTGAATATTTCCATTTATTAATGGTTATGGAACCATTTCCTGCGAAAATTCAAGTTACAAGGTTAGTATTTTTAGAATCTAGAAGTATGTCATAAGTCTGATTGACTGATTTGTACTTGGTCCCATAATATTACATTTTGTACAAAGATTGTACTGTAATATAGGACAAATCAATGAAAAGAGTATTATATGGGTAAAAATAGAAGAAAAACAAACAATACCACAAACAATGAAAATACCAGGTATATGTTATTACATTCAAGATTTTAAAAAAGAAAAGAGTTAACAATACAGCACATTACCTTAACACTTGTTCTACAACTCAGAATACGACGTTTTGTAAAGATGTGGTACATGTCAATTTAACATGTTTTCTTTAGACATATATTTTTTTTTACAGTTACCTCTTCATATCTAAAAATTCGTCTACTGAGTAGAAATGTCATTCAGAAATTCTTTTAATTTGTTTTTAAATCTCGGATGTTGTCAATAGTGAAGGTCACCCCTTCTTCTAGCATTGTAGCTATGCACTTAGTTATTATTTGTTAATTGGGAGGGGTTATTAATAACAAATTTCGTTAAGTGAGTATACATATTTCGAAGGTACTGTGAATGTTCTGAGTTCCTTAAATAAATGTCTGCAAGGCCATCTTGGGTGGGCTCTAGCAATTATTCTAAATACGTGCTTTTGTACAATGAATACGTTTTCTCTCAGTAATGAATTACCCCAAGATATAATGACGTAAGAACACAGTGAATGAAAGTAGGCATAGTAGTCTAATTTACTGATAATTAAGCGTATCATCAATATGTTTCTTCCGTTTCAATTTCTCTTCAATGCACACGCCCAAAAACACTGAAGATTCTGCCTTAGCAACAGACTTCTGTTCAAGATCTATAGTTGCCATGGTGTTATACCATTTACTGTACAGAATTGTATGTACTGTGTTTTCTCAAAATTTAGTGAGTTTGTAGATTACAAATATCATCAATGAGTAGATATACTGAGTTGTGACTGTCGATATCTCAACACTCCATTTGCAGAGAACCGCTTCATAATTTTCTGAAAGTCATTATTTGCAATTTCCTCAACTGATTCGTGTTTGTTAGGTGTGATTCCTATACTTGTATCGTCAGAAAGGAGAATTAGGTTTGCTCTTCATGAATATAGAGCGGCAAGTCATTAGTATATATTAAGAACTATAAGGGACCCAAGACTGAACCCTGTGGAACAACCTTCTTTATGCCTCCCCAGTTAGAGGAGTCTGTTGATTTATGTACACTCTCTTTACTGTTTATTTCAACCTTTTGCATTCTTCGAGTCAAATATGAGTTAAACAATTTGTGCACTGTTCCACTCATACCATAACACTTAAGCTTATCTTGAAGAATTTCGTGATTCACACAGTCAAAAGTCTTTGAGAGATCACAAAATATACAAATGGGTGATCTCTAATTATTTAGAGCGTTTAATATTTGAACAGTGAAAGGATATATAGCATTTTCTGTTGAAAATCCATTTTGAAAACCAACTTGGCGTTTTATTAGTACTTCATTTTTACAAAATAATGCGATGCCACTCTTGAATATATTACTTTTTCAAGAATTTTGGATAAAGCTGTCAGAAGTGAGATTGAGCAGTAATTGTTAGCATCAGACCTATCCTCTTTTTTATGTAATGGTTTAGCAATAGCATATTTCACTATATCTGTAAAATGCCCTATTTCAGTGAGCTACTACATGTGTGGCTGAGAATTCTACTTATCTGTTGAGTACAAGCTTTTAGTACTCTGTTGGAAGTGCCATCAGTTCCATGTGAGCTTTTACTTTTGAGTGAATTCGTTGTTTTCCTAATTTCGGTAGGAGAGGTGGGTTGAATTTCAATTTTATCATTTTGGATAGGTATTGCCTTTCCATATACTACCTTTGTTATTATAATGAACAGCTGGATTATAGATTCTTTACAATATTTAAACATGATTATTAAAAATGTTTTCTACTTCTAAATTTTTGTTAACGAACCTTACGTAGAGTTTGATGGAAATATAGTCTTCCTGTGCTCTCAGCTGCTCTTTCAACAATATTCCAAATTATTTTAATATTACCGGGTGATCAAAAAGTCAGTATAAATTAGAAAACTCAATAAATCGAGGAATAATGTAGACAGAGAGATGCAAATTGACACACATGCTTGGAATGACATGGGGTTTTATTATAACAAAAAAAACAGAGTTCACAAAATGTCCGACAGATGGCAGTGGACAGCAAAATGTCGGTGACTGCGCATGACAATCGTGTATAAAAGGAGCTGTAATAAGAGAGAGAATCAGATGCGCCAGCAGTCGCAGCATGTTGACGTTACCTGAAAAGGCGCTTTTTGTGAAGCTGTATTATCAGAATGGCGAATGTGATAGTTCAGCGTTACGATCCTATAGCCATAGGAAGGGGATTAGAATGGGTAAAGGCCCATTGACAAACGCAGCTGTGGCGAGAATGATTTCGAAGTTCGAAGCCACGGTTTGTTTAGACGATAGACCCTGCAGTGGCCGACACAGCACAAGGCGTAATGCTGCTTGAGACAGTTCAGGAAGAAATGGAGACTGTAGCAGGTTCGTCTATGCATGGGGAAGTCAGCGTTCGTGCAGTCACACGTCGTACCAGCATTCCACACACTACTGTGGCACTGAGGCATATCTTCCGATGCTATCCGTACAAAATCCATCGGCATCATGAATTGTTACCTGGCGATTTAGTGAAGCGGAAGACGGTGTGGGCGTTTCGAAAGATGGCGGATGATGACGATTGGTTGAAAATTGTGTTGCGGATCGACGAAGCTCATTTCACGCTCTGAGTGTCTGTCAACGCCCACAACTGCAGAATTTGGGCTACCGAAAATCCTAGAACTGCCGTGGAAACTCCATTGCACGACGAAAAACTCATGGTATGGGTTGGATTTACCACATCTACCGTTATCGGGTCTTTTTTCTTCGAGGAAATGCGTGATATTGGTTTTGTAACTGCTACCATGATGGGTGAGAGGTACGCCGATATGTTACAGAATCGCATCATCCCGAGCCTGGCTGATAAACACCTGTTGTACTGTACGATGTTTATGCAGGGTGGCGCTTCACCCCATATTGCTAGACACATGAAAGATCTCTTGCGCGCGTCATTTGGTGACGATCATGTGCTCATCCGCCACTTTCGTCATGCTTGGCCTCCCAGGTCCCCAGTCCTCAGTCCGTGCGATTATTGGCTTTGGGGTTACCTGAAGTCGCAAGTGTATCGTGATCGACCGACATCTCTAGGGATGCTGAAAGACAATATCCGACGCCAATGCCTCACCATAACTCTGGACATGCTTTACAGTGCTGTTCACAACATTATTCCTCGACTACAGCTATTGATGAGGAATGGTGGTGCACATATTGAGCATTTCCTGTAATGAACATCATCTTTGCTTTGTCTTACTTTGTTATGCTAATTATTGCTATTCTGATCACATGAAGCGCCATCTGTGGGACATTTTTTGAACTTTTGTATTTTTTTGGTTCTAATAAAACCCCATATCATTCCAAGCATGTGTGCCAATTTGTACCTCACTATCTACATGATTCCTTGATTTATTCAGTTTTCAAATTTATACTGACTTTTTGATCATCTGGTATTATCAAATGTGCTAAACTCAGACATAATGCACATACTTCTGGAATTTTTTAATAACTTTTCTTAACACAGTGCTATAGTTTTTTATAATGTTTTGTGTAATATTACACACATTGCCATATACATTACATCTTTTATAACATGAATACATCTTATACAAATCTTATAGCTCTAGAAATTCATTCAAAACATATGTAGTCTGTTTTACGAGGAGCTGTTTCGGTTTCCTCTTCAATACAAGAAGGTTGTCAATGTCCTTGTTTGGAAGCGTATTGTAAATTCTTATTCCAGCCTGGATAAATTCTTTTAATGCTATATTGAGATTAGCTGCATATTTGTGAAAGCTTTTCCTCCACCTTGTGTTATGATTGTGAATATCAAAGTAGGTTTGGGAAAGATGTTTTTTGTTGAATACAAATATTATCAAAAAGTAGATGTACTGACTTGTGAAGGCTTTTCCTCCACCTTGTGTTATGATTCTGAATACCACAGTTAGTTTGGAAAAGATGTTTTTTGTTGAATACAAATATCACAAAAAAGTAGATGTACTGACTTGTGGGTATCGATATCTCAGATGTGTTGAATAGGCGTCCACAGGATGTCCGATTTGAAATACCAAATACTGTATCAAGAAAAGTTTTTAAAAAGTCCAGAAGTGTGTGCATTGTGTCTGAGATTAACATCTCTGATAATAATATTAAAGCAATTTGGAATATTGTTAAAAGGGCCACTGAGAGCACAACTTGTTTCTGTATGTTGAAAACTGTTCCTACTTTTGCAGCATCTCCCAAGAATATTACAACATATGAGATCAGAAGGTCGAAATATGTGAAACATGATAAAATTACTAGTTCCCTGTCAACATATAGTTCTTAATGCAAAACATGCTGAGCTAAGTTTCTTGAGCAGGAAGTCAATACATTCATTCAATCCTAATTTATTATCCATTTGTATTACCAGAAATCCTTTATGTGAAGTTTCATTTATTTTCTGTCCATTGATATCAGTTTCAGGGACTTGAAGCTTGTTATTTGCTGTCTGAAACTGCATTAAATTTGTTGTTCGGATTTAATTATAGACTATTTGCTGCAAGCCATTTGTACACTTAAACTTCCTAGCAGATTAAAACTGTGTGTCAGACTGGGACTAAAACTCGAGAAATTTGACTTCAATGGGCAAGTGTGCTATCAAATGAGCGGAAGTAAAGGTGTGAGGATAGGTCGTGAGATGTGCTTGGGTAGCTAAATCCGTAGAGCACTTGCCCATGAAAGGCACAGGTCCTCAGTTCGAGTCTTGGTCTGGCACACAGTTTTAAACTACCAGGAAGTTTCATATCAGTGCGCAGTCCACTGTCGAGAGAAAATTTCATTCTAGCATTATGTACTTGTTGTGTTATTGTTTCAGCTGTACTCTACATTTGAGATTTCATGTCAATCAAGATACTAGTATCATTAGCAAACATTACCATATTTGCTCTGTTATTTACTAATGCTTGCAGGTCACTAATATACACTAAGAAGATCAGTGGTCCAAGAATTGAGCCCTGGAGAACACCATAGTTACTAGTTCCTCACTCTGATTTTATTGTTTCTCCTGCGCCTGTCAAGGTAGCTCTTTGTTTCTCATCATGTAAGTAGGATTCTAGCCAAGCTAGTGATTTATCTTTGATGCCATACTGTGAGTATTTTTGTACTAATACGTTATGTTTTACACAGTCAAAAGCTTGAGTTAGATCACAGAAAATCCCTACAGGGTAACTTCTACACTTCATGTAATACAGTTCATCTAGAACTTCTTCCATGAGACTGAATATTGTCCTTCCTGTGGATGGCTCTTTTATGAAAGCCAAACTAGTGTTAGTGAGGTTATGCACTACATTTTCAAATATTTTTGAAAGAACTAGCAGCAAAGAAATAGGTTGATAGCTGTTATATGGCTCTCACCACTTTTGTGTATTGGCATCACTGCAGCATATTTTAATCTATTAGGAAATACCCCAGTTTTTATAGACTGGATACATAAACAATGCAACGTGTTGCTGATTAAGAATTTTAGTTGGTGCTAATTCAAAACATCCTATGAAGACCTCTTCAGAAGAATGAATATTTTGACAAATACTATAGTTTATATACATATTAATGTCCTTTATCATTATCAGTATTTCTCTCTTCACTTCTTATTGTGAAAAGATGAATACAACACTAGAACCAAAAAAACCTCTACAAACATCTCAAGGGGTCAACATTAGTACAAAAAGGAGTAAGTTATGTGGGTACAGATTTTTACTGTAACCCAGCAGAGGACATTAAATGTCATGCAGGTAATCTAGTGGAATGTAAGAATACATTAAAGAACTTCTAATTTGGCAACTCTTTCTACTCATTGGAGAACATCTTCACATAAACTCTTAAATTTTGTGTTTTATGTTAATGTATACTTAGAATTACTACTGTAATACTCTAATTAATGAAACTTCATTGTATGCACTTAAATTAAATTAAACATGCATCCTTCACTTGTTTCCAAATCTCAGAGACCAATCACTATGGGATCTATGGAATATGTCAAAAATCTAGACCGACTACTAAACAAAGAGGTTGCAAATTGTCTCTTCATTCATACGATGTAAAATTATGAGCAGAAATGCAATCACACTACAGAATGCACGAAACAGATATCGTGATCAGTCACACTTTCTCACTCAACAAAACGCAGCAATGTGATGAAACAAAGAAACTTATAATAACAATATTTCACTGTTTCTGCTATCTCATAAAGCCATTTTGTAATATTTAACTTACAACAATGATCGCTTTACATTAAACTACATAGTATGATACAATAATATATTATTCAGTAAACATCAATGTACTGTTACTTATTGTTTACATTATATTACTTTTAGATTAATAAATTACATTAAAAGGGGTTCATGGATCTAGATGTATTATCTTTAACTAGTAATCAGAACGTCTTGTGTCTCATATTCAATCTCATCCAGAACTTAAATTTTGAATAGTTAGCTTCATGGATCATTTTGCATGATAAATTGTAAATTTATGGAATTTGACAGGAATAACATACATGAAAAACTGTATACTGTGTTATAGGACACATTTCAGATTCTGTTGTGTTGACTAACAAGCATCTCACTGCAATAAAAGTGCATAATATGCCACTGATGATGGGTTATAAACCTAAAAACCAATTTAGTGAATAAAATATTTCTAGTGCAGCTCATGTTGTACAGAAAATGTTTTTTAATAAATGTGCAAATATACCTATATGCGGAACATTTTCAAGTTTTTTTAAGATATACAGAATTGAGTTAGTAATTTCTACCCACCACCTTTAACACATCACAATAATAGAAATTCTTCTATAGAATAGAAGGAATTACCTAGGAGAAACTTTTTCAGTTTGTTTTCAAATTTTACTTTGGTCTTTGTCGGACATTTTATATCACTGGGAAAATGATCGAAATTTTTTTGCTGCAGTATTGTGCACCCCTTTTTGTGCTAAAGACAACCTTAATGTGGAGTAGAGAATGCCATTTTTCCTTCTGGTATTATAATTAAGTACATCATTGTTTCTTTTGACCTGTAGAGGATTATTTGCAATTAACTTCATGAGGGAATAAACATGCTGTGAAGCAGCAGTCATAATGCCCAGCTCTTTAAAGAGATATCCACAAGATGATCACAGGTGAACACCACATATTATTATTGCAGCAAGTTTTTGAGCAACAAAGAGTTTCTTTCTTAAAGATGAGTTACCCAATAAAATTATTTCATATGACATTATTGAATGAAAATATCAAATTACTGATTTGTCTCTCCCCAAGGTCTGAAATCGTTCTATGTGCAAATGTGGCTAATCTAAGTTGTTTCAGCAGTTCCAAAATATGCTTTTTTTGAATTTAAATTCTCATCACTACAGGCACCTAAGAATTTGAAGTTTGCACCTCTTTATCGTTTCCTCTCCATGTGTTGCACTAGGTGTGGTACCTACACATGCAGAGCTGAATATGTTATGTCTTTTTTTTAAAACTGAGGGTGGGACCATTCAAAGAAAACCGGTCAATGATAGTTTCAAGAGCACTGTTTACCTTTTCTTCTGTGTCTGTATGTACGCTTGGATTGATTACATTAATAGTGTCATCTGCAAAAAACACTAATTATGCTTGTTGTACATTATACAGAAGATCATTTACATATCTGAGGAACAACAGTAACTTAAGACTAAACCTTGGGAAATCCCTTACATGCTATCTTCCCAGTCAAATTTATGTACCTGGACTACATTGGTTAAATTACTAAGTACAATTTCTGCATTCTTTTGGTTAGATGTGAGGTTATCCACTGGTTGACTATATCTCAATCCCATAAAGCTTCGGTTTATCTAGGAGGATACTGTAATTTCACAGTCAGATGCTTTAGAAAGATCACTTTAAATACCAAACAGCACTATTTTGTTATTTAATGGTTGTAAAATTTGATGAGTGAATATGCAAATGATAGTCACAGTAGAGCATGCTTCTGAAACTCGAACTGTGATTTGCTGAGGATATCATTACTGCCAAGATGAGATACTATTCTAGAATGCAACAACTTCTCAAAAAATTTACGAAAATGTCAGCAGTGAAACAGTGGTGGCAATCAAAGACTTTCAGTACAAGGAGTCATTCTCATTCTACCAACAGCCTTATCAAAGAGGAGTAGACAGAATTTCAGGGCAACCTGAGGAATTACCCTTATAATTATCAATGACAAGTGGATGCAGAAGGCAATTAAACTACTGCATTAAAGACACCTAATGTGCATCTTCAGGATATGTGGCCTAGAATTTAAAAAAAAGTCATTAAATTTTCTCCTTTGTCAAAAGATTCTGGATTAGTCCCCCTTTAGAATATCCAAGAGACAACTTCCAAGGGGTGAGGTAATCATGAAAAAAATATTGAGTAACCAACCAAAAGATAACTTTTAACAAGTCAGAGTGTGGATTTTCAGAAGTTTGAATTTGAAGGGAAGCTAGAAAATCTGAAAATAGAAATGTAAAGGCTAGATATAGTGAAAATCAGTGAAGTGAAGTGAAGTGAATGGTGCAGGTACTGGCAATTGATCCTGAATGTAAATAAACGTAACATATTGTGCATATGTAGGAAAAGTAATCCACTGCTATTGATGACAAAGTACTGGAAACAGTAACCACTGTAAAATACATAGAGTATCCATCCAGAACGATCTTAGATGGAATGACCACATAACACAAGTAGTAGGAAAATCAGATCTGAGATTGAGAGTAAGATGAAGAATCTTAAGAAAATGTAATTCATCCACTGTAGAAGGCACTTGTTTGACCGATTCTTGAGTATTGTTCATCAGTATGGGACCCTTAACCAGTTTGACTTATAGAAATGAAGGAGAAGATCCAATGAAGAGTGGCGCGTTTTGTCACGGGATCATTTAGTTGGCGTGAGAGAATTACAGTGGTGCTCAACTAACTCCAGAGGCAGCCATTACAAGAGAGGTATCGTATGTCGCAGAGGAATTACTATGGCAATTTAGAGAGGGTATTTTCTGGGAACACATTACATTGTTCCACATATGTCTCAGGAAATGACCACAACGAGAAAGTGGAGAGGCTTACCAACAATCTTTCTTCCCATATGTCATTTGTGAATGGAACATGGTCTACATCAAAGGTGTGTAAGTGGTGTCATCAGAACCTTACACCACACACTGTCTGGTGGCTTGCAATATATTGCTGCAGATGCAAATGTAGGGCAGAAGAAAATGATTTCTGGTCAGGTGAATGTAGGGATCAATAGCAGCAAAAATGGTGAAACAGGATTAGGATTCGTTATGAATAGGAAGGCAGCGCAGAGAGCGAGTTACTATGAAAAGTTCAGTGATAGCAATTTTATCATCAGACTCGACAGCAAAGCATCACTACTACTATACTTCAGGGATACATGCTGACATCACAAGCAGAATATAATGTAGAGAAAGTATATGAGGATACTGAACAGGCAGTTCAGTATGCAAATGAAGATATAAATCTAATAATCATGGAAGACTAGAACACAGTTATGGGGGAAGGAATAGAGGAAAGAGTTATGGGATAATACAGGCTTGGTAATAGGAATGAGAGGTGAGAGACACTAACTGCACTGCGCAATAAACTTCAGATGGTAATAGCGACTATACTTTTTAAAAATCTCAAGAGGAGGAAATATATTTTGAAAGAGTCTGGAGACACACGAAGATTCCAGGTGGATTACATCATAGTGAGAGAGGTTCTGCAATCAGATACTGGTATCGGATTTAAGGTGTACCTGGGAACAAACACACACAGACCACAATTTAGCAGTGAGGAAGAGTAAAATTAAGTTTAAGAGAGACATCCAGAAGAATCAATGTGGAAAGTAGTGGGATACTGAAGTACTGAGGGATAATAAGGTGTGTCTGATGTTCTCTAAGGCTGTAGATACTGCAGTAATGAATACCACAGTAACAAGGGTAATGTTCACCTTGGTAGCTGTGTGTCAGCATGGCTAGATGCCAAATGAAAGGCCTGGGTTCGATTCCAGGTGGTGTCGGGGATTTTCTCTGCTAGGGGAGTGGGTACTGTGCTATCCTTAGCATTTCCTTTTCATTGACACACTAGTCACCTAAATGGCATCAACTAAAAAGTCTTGCACCAAGAGACAGACAATCACAGAAAACACATGCGTGTTTTAAGTTACTAGGAAAGACAAGAAAGCAAATAAATGGATTAGGGAACATATTAGGATGGGAGAAAACTATGAGACTGATGAAATGAAACTGGAAGTGGGCTGAACAATGTCAGGGAAAATGGGTGGTAGATGGTTAAAGGAATCTCTTTCATGGATTCCAAGAAATAAGAAGAGACTGGGAACACAAACTTACAGAGGGTAGCTGAAGATGTGTGACAGCAACACTGATTTCTATCACTGAAGAATGTATATCATGTAATTATCTAGAAGAGTCTTTTATCCAGCAGTTGATATTGAATGGCTGCTGCTGCTGGTGGTAGTGGTAATGGTAGTGGTAGTGGTGGTTGTGGTGATGATGTTGATGGTGATGATGATGATGGTGATAATGATGATGTGTTATACAGGGTGATACACCTAAAACCTGCATCGCAGATACTGCATAAATGAAAAGCACTACTGATGTGTGGTTTTCGCAGAATGGATTGATAGTCAGGTGCTCGTATTTTCAGCCAAAAAACAGATCGCAATAATATTTAGAAATTTTTTTGTGCAAATATACACTTTTTAAATAAAACAATACCTATTGACATTAAAAAAACTAAAATTAGGGTAAATTAGAATGTCAGTGCTGTTTGTTGCTCGATCCCAGAGCGAGACATTTAAGAGATATTTTATTTTGAAAAGTTGCACACTGACATGTGTTTGTGCCATTCAACTTGTGTAATTGCTAGGCACAATGTTATACTTGCTTACAGTGTGCTTGTGTGTTTCTTTAGTGCATTGCGATTTGCTAGTCAGTTAATATATGACAATCCAATGGGTAGTTCGTGGGTGGACAATGAGATTTACCAATGCAGAAAAAGCCGACATGCTCAAGGTGTACACAGAGCGTAGGAAGAATGCAGTTCGTTCTTCTATGGTCTATATTGCAAGATATCCCATCAGATGTCAACCATCTCGGCAATTATTTATCAACCTTTTCAAGCATTTATGCGAAAGTGATTGTGTGACACCTAGAGAATGCAGCCGAAGGAAATAAGTGACACCAGAAGAGGATGAAGTTAATGTTCTTATCGCTGTTGCAGTTGCAGTTGATCCGCATGTCAGCTTCCCATAATCACAGGAGTAAGTGACATGAGTCAGGCAAGTGTCCTACACATTCTTCATCGACATTGATTCCATCCCACCACAATTCACTACATCAATAGCTTCATGGAAATGTTTATGAGAATCTTGTTAACTTCTCTATATTGGCATTATGATAGGATACTCAAGATGTATTATGTATCTTGTTTAGTGATGAAGCCACACCTACCAATCATGCCCAGATAAACCACCATAACATGCACATTGGTCTGCTGACGATCCTGCAGCAGCCACCACGAAAATTCTAATTTGCCCTTTGTTAGTTTTTTTAATGTCAGTACATATCATTCCATTTAAAAAGTGTTGGTTTGCACAAAAAATGCACTTTCTAAGTATTATTACACTCTGTTAATTGGCTAACAATATGAGCCCCTGACTACCAATCCTTTATGTGAAAACTGGACATCAATAACACTTTCCATTTCTGGAATGTTTGCAGTGCAAGTTTTAGGTGATTCACCCTGCATATGAAAGCCAAGTGAAATTTTGATAGTAATAATTATTTAAAAAAATAATTTAAAGTGGTAATTAAATTTTCATCGAATGCACTTTGTATTTGCCCCCTCAGAAATTTTCGTTTTATCCTTCTGGGGGTAATAGCCCTGTGTTTGGTAACACTTTCTAAGGACTTGTCGAACTAGGAAAAGTGATTGATGATGTAAAATGGTTCAATATATTCGAAATTCTGAGAAAAATGGAAGTAAGCTATAGGGAAAGACAGGTAACCAGGAGGAAACAATAAGACAAAGAATGAGGCGGTCAGATAAAAAAAACCTTGTAAGATAGGGCTGGAGTCTTCTTCAATGTTCAATCTATAGATCAAAGATGCAATGACAGAAATAAAAGAAAGGTTCAAGAGTAGTTAAAATTCAAGGTCATATGATATAATTGTACAATTCGCTGGTGGTCTTGCTATCCTCAAAAGTGAGGCACATTTCTAGGACCTGCTGAATGAAATCAACAGTTAAATGCATACAGAATGTGGACTGAGAGTAAACCAAAGAAAGACGAAAGTGGTGATTTGCAGAAATAAGAATATAGAGAAATTTGACAGACTGAATTAAGAAATTCTAAGACCTCGGAAGAAAAGCATTACTTTATAAGTGAAGCAAGGTGTACACAGGAAGCAGACAAACTCAGGCAAAGAGTTTTCTCGGCCAAAGATGTCTACTAATATCAAATATAGGAAGAAACTTCTATGAATGTATGTTTTCATCACAGCATTGCACAAAGGTGGGAAACTTGTAAAAGAGTGAATCGAAGCGTTTGAGAAGTGGTACTACAGAAAAATATCGAAAATTATGTGGACTGTTTAGTAATAAGGAGGTTGTCTCTAGAATTCAGAAAGATAGGAGCATATGAAAACACTGACGAGAAGAAAGGGCAGAAAGATAGGACATGTGTTAAGACAATGGGGAATAACTTCCAAGGTACTTGAGGGTACAGTAGATAGTCAAAACTATGGGGGAAGGCAGAGGTTGGAATACACTCAACAAATAATTGAGGATGTAGGGTGCAAGTGTTGCTCTGAAGTGAACAAAAGGACACAGGGAAGGAATATGTTCTGGCCATATCAAACCGTTCAGACGACCAAGAAAAAAGAGATATTGAAAGCTATTACCGACTATTCCTGAGTAAAATTCAGCTTTTAAAATTTAAATTCCAGGCCAGTTATTAAATTCTCCTGAAATAAGTGTGCTGTGCTGTACTTATTTGGCTTCTGTACTTTCGAATTTACTCTGAGACAATTTGCAAGCTCGTTGAAGAGAGTTAAATGTGTTGATCAGACCATTGTTAAAAAATTTCAGAACCTTTGAAAATTCAAGTTTGAAATAAATCCGATTCCTTGAGGAGATGTTTTATCCTTCTGTAATATCTCGAAGATGTAAAATGGTTCAAAATATTCGAAATACTGAGAAAAATAGAAGTAAGCTATAGGGAAAGACAGTTAACCAGGAGGAAACAATAACAATAACAGACTGATTAACCTTTCACGCCGGCGCCGTGACTGTTGTGTCTTGTGCTGTGGACGATCGCCAGTCCCACCCTGGCATGCTCGTTGTACAGTGCATTTTTTTCGCGCTTCCTGTGGTGCTACTGTCCTGCTTTCACACTCTTAGTGTTATCGCAATTATTGGGCTTTATACTATATATTTATTCTGGAAAATATTTATACAAATCACACATGTTTTTGATATTGTGTATCATATCTGTGCACAAATCCAAGTCTGGGGATGTCAATGTAACACCTGGAGTAGCACGATTACCTGGTGTTAGAGCAGCTACTATAGGTGTTTCATGTTCGTCGTCGAATTCGGACGATGAGTTGCTTTCATCTTCAAAGTCACTACCCAGTATGAGAGAAAGAGCTGCCTCCACAGTATATCACTTACCTGCCATATCACTTCAGGTAGAAACTGAGGTGAACAACACGTCACTTCAGTGACTTTTGTTAACTACAGACTTTGGACAAAGCTGCTAGATGATGCATAGGACAGACGTCCACACAACTTGAGCGTAGTGAAGGGCAGAAATATGCTGTGAGGCGGAACTGCTACAGGAGTCCAGCGGCTGGGAGGCAAGGACGGCACACGACTGCTGCAGGAGTCTACCGGCTGAGCGGCACATTCGTAGAAGTTCATCGTAGCGAAAGGGTTAAAGATGTGTAAATTATTTCCATGTTCATTTTCATTCGAGTCATCATCGATAAATGTGTGAAATAATAATAAACAGATCCATCAACCCTATGATAAAGTGTCTACTGCACTGCAGTGTTAAAAAACAACCCACACAGTTGAAAATTTTGTAGTCTTAGGTGACACTGCAGCTATTAAGTGTAAACAACACCTACCATGAATCAGCTGGCCAAACAACAAGTTTTCTGAACTGTGTGATCCAATAACTCAGTTGATCTGTTCATTCACCCTGTACAATAGATCCAATAAAGGAGATCATTTCTGGCTTGGGTTGAATCATGGTATACTACTTTGCTGATCCACACATAATTTAATGTTAGACAACCAGTTTTAGACTTACCTGCACACTGCACAAATAAGACTGTCACTGCATTACTTACTACTGTTTTTGTTTATGCCAACTAAATTTAACCTACTAAATTTGCAGAATGCCCACAATAGTGGGCAAAAGCGGCTATTTCCTCGGGTATATTTAAATTGTTGTTTAACTCCAATTGGAAGCTTAAAATTACATGATTACACTTATCATGAAGTGCTGCCTTCTGTAACACGCACTTGCGCACTTGTAAGATGAACCCCAGTTTCTTTTGTTTTCATTACATAGTCCATTTGCTAACTAGCGGTATGACTTGTCTCAGTTAGTCACCCATTCATTGACCCATTGACCATGTTCCATGGACTCCACCTTTCCATAGACTCCGTCCAACTTTCTGGACATGGAACTAATCCGGGTATACATAAAAGACAAAGAAATTATAGAAATTTAATTTGTTTACTGTAGTGACAAAACATCACTATACTGCTTAATGCTATTCATACTTATGTCGGCTAAATTTAATCAAGGAAATTAGGAGATCTGCCATCCTGAAGACAGCTCCTACCTCAGTTACACTATATAGTTGGTGCTCATCCCACTATTGATACTACACTGCGAGGTGCCGGGCTAGCAGTGCATTTAACACTAAATTCTTCTAGAATCTACATATGTAAATGATGCTCTAAGCACCCCTATTCTAACTCCGACTTTTGCTATTGCACATGGATTAAAAAGAAACGCGAACTGACTGTAATTGACCCTGCAAGTGGAGTAGAAAAGAGTTTGGCACCTGCAATAATTTAATTTGATAAATAAATTAAATAAAGGAAAGTTTCATTAACGTAGTGAGAAATGATAGGTTTGCTCTACCGATTAACAGAATGAAAATTCTGTCCAAAATAACAATATGATTTATTATGACTAAACTGAGAATAATGAACAAAACACATGAAACATTTACAATACATCAAATTGGCTCAAATTGGATACTCAAATAAATGCTGTGAAGGTGAAGTCGTCCCTAAACTAGATTGTGACACTTATGACAAAGTGGTATGTGGAGCCAATTCCTTGCAACTCAAATCTTAAGAGAAACACACGGCCAACCCAACATTAATTGCTGCTACAGTAGTGAGAATTCAGACAATGAACACCCAAGACAGAACAAAGTTCGAAAAGACGAACAGGCGCGCTCTGCTGAGCTCTGATTATCACCTAGCAAAATTGCCTGCTTTGTCGGTGCTGCAGACGTACATTACCAAGATGTCTTCTTAACTACAAGGACACGATCTGGCTTACTGGAGGCGAGGGATGGTTGCTTCGACGTCCCGTTGTGGTGACGATAATGTCGCGAGTATAGCCCGAAACAAATTATCCTGGTCTGGTTGTTCCAGACTAAAGACTTCCTAGCAATACAAATGCGCCTCTGAGGGAGACGAAGAAGGCTCGCCACACAATCACTGACAGTACAGTGATTTTAACAAGCGAAGTCACACAGTAACTCTGGTACAGTCAACTTTAGCCAAAACTGCTCAAGTCAGACAACATAGGCCGCTTGTACGCAGAACGCTCAATTGCCAACTGTACTCTGAAAGTTACATTGAAGTCGAAACTTCAGCAACTTCATCAAACAGTTACAATTAAGTAAAAGTGTATTAGACAGCCAACGGAAGGCAGGCTGTCCAGAGCAGCGAGAGCTCAGTCTTGTAACCTACTCCGACCGAAAGGCGAGAGCCGACTCTCTCAAGAGCACCCATACAAGCCGAACACAGAACATACCCGCCCCCACGGCAGTGGCCGTGGTTAAACGTTCCAATCAGCAACTCGAAAACCGGCGGAAAATTCCACTCTATTGCCGAAGCACTACCATTCCACCAATGGAGATTCTTGGCGCCAATTTCTGCGCCGATTTTGCTACGTCACGGAGCTATGCCCTGAGCAAGACAATCACAGTTATGATTTTGCAGAAAACGCGGGAATTTGCCCGCACAGACTGCCTGGGAACACAAGTCATTCCCATGCCTCGCTGGTAGCCCACCAGAAACGGTTTTCACTAAGTTTCTGCGAAGTAACGGAATCTCTAGCCCAGCCGCCACTTCCGGTGCATCTGGGCGTGTCGCTCCCACTCTTACGACAATGTCGGCTTCTGGAAAGCATCCACTCGACTCCCTCACACCCGTCGGCTTAACCCTGTCACCGGACCACCCAGGTGACGAGGGACGCTGCGTGGGAAGTTAGCATGCGAAGGAATAGCAACTTTTCCCTGCATGCAATTGGAGAGGAAAATCGAATTACTCAGAGTAAGATAGAAATATGAGAGGGGGCTTCGGCCTCCTCTCAACACCTGAATATTTACTTCATTACAATGGCACTTTTTTTACATCATGTTACTTTTTGTCATGCAGCTTTACAATGAACATTGCTACTTGTGTCATAGTTAACAGAAATTTTCAATTTAAGAATCTATATATTTCAATAATTTGTACACAGAGTGGCTAACGAAGAGTGTTTATGATTTTATTCTGAACTGGTTAGGATTCCCAAATTCTTTATGTTAGAAGGGAGCTTTCTGAATATACTACCAGCGTAATGTATAGCTCCCCTCAAACCAGAAGGAGGAGACGATGTCCACATGAAAATTATTCTTGTGCATTATATTAGGACTAATCGTAGTTCAGTTGAAACCGATTTTTACAATAAGCAAAAAAAAAAAAAAAACCATGGTGAAATGTATAGGGATGTAAGAAATCTGAGACTCTTAAAAAGGCTTCTGCAAGATGTCAGTTACCTATTTTAAATGTAATTTCTACAGAATAAACACTATCTGCTTTAGTTCCACTACCACAGAACATAATTCCATAAGACAACAAGGAACGAAAATATATTAAACAAGTCACCTATCTTGTCCTTATGTCAGCTCCCTGGGAGTTGCTTCTAAGAGCATAACCCACTGAACAGGATCTTTATTAGTTTTTCTATGTGTTGATTCCATTTTAATTCATTCTCCATTTAATTCAACTCCAAGGAGTTCCTTTAGTGTATGACCATTGATGTCTGTTCCAGTGGTAACATGATTTTTGACTGTTTAAAACCGTGTAATACAATTCTTCGTGAGATTAAGGCTTAAACTGTTAGCTGTTAACCATTTGTAGGCTTGTTTTCTTGTATCAGCTGTGTCTACTAAGGTTGAGTTTCAGCTTCTGATCAGTACATTTCTGTCATTAGCAAACATAAGTTTTTAACTACCCTTTACAATTATTATAAGATTATTTATGTATATTAAGGACAAGAGTGATATGAAATGGACTGGCCATTGTTTTACTGGGAAACAACACTTAACTTTTCTTCCATACATCGTTCAAACTAAATTAAGTTTTATTAGTTTTTGAGATTCTCATCTGGCAACATGTAAATTAAAGTAAATAACAATAACATTTTTAAAACTGGCACAGAAAGTGGTGGCCAAAACAAATCTTATTATTTGTTAAGCACTAAAAATTTGGAAATATATATACCAATATTTTTGAAAACTTATGATGTGATTGACTGTGTCTGGACAATCATAGTTTAGATAGTTCCTTACACAGCATAACTAACATCTGTATCAATTTTCACAAAACTTGTTCCACATATTACTTTCTATGTGGAGGAAAATTCTTGCTTCCTAGAGGTGAATATGAAGTAGGAAATGGGGGTTATACAAAACATAATTGAAAAGATTCATATTGGGCCAAATCATGTTTTTGGTGTTACTGCACTTACTAGTGAACATTTTCCTGAATTTGTTTTAAATTATGATTTTGAATCTAGTAAGGATTTTACTTTATTATTTTGTAGTTTTCAAATACTTTCCAAAATATGAATAACATGTGTTTTGGATTGCAATCTAGATGTTTCATTCATTTTTTGTGTGATAGAAGACTGGGTAACTGGGAACCACCAGGATATTGGCTGGTAACAATATAATATATCGATGACTCTGCATCACATTAACCCCTTCATACCTGAATTTTTTCTGGAGGAAGTAAATTTTTTTCTTCCTGTGGTAATGGTCTTAGGTGACTAATGGTTTTAGGTTAAAAATTTGTACAAAAATATGTACCCATTTTCAAAATATACTTTGTACATTTCATTTTGTGTATTAAAATAACTAATCACAAAATATTGTTTATCATATTAAATAGTAAAATGAACTTCAACATTAACCATGCAAAATAATAACAGTATTCAATTATACAGTGGAATATAGCAAACCAACCATGTCTGTGTATTCTGGTTGTCACGCACTACTGCACACTGCTGCATTGACTTGCAGATATTTTCATAGTGGTGCCCAACAGTTGGCAGCACTTTTGCTTGATGGAAAGGCTGAACATTCACAAATGTGTACCTCAGGTTTCCACCCAAAAAAATATTCACATTGCAGCTAAGAAACAGTAAAAGTCAATGTACACAATCGCAGCCAGAGGGTCTGAGTGTGTTAAAATATCATGCATGTTATTTCAATGACAGGTTGTTAATATAGCAAAGTTCAAAAAACACACTGTACACACAAGTAGTACAGAAAAATGGGAACTGGTGCCAGGGTGGGAAGCCATTTGTTAAGTTATCTCTAATGGGAAAGTTGATCTCTTGTGTTGTATTTTTTACCACTTTCATTATTTGTTGTATAAAATGTGTAGTGTGATTCTGGGAAAACCAGTCTGCATTATTGTGTTCAGTTACAAGATGAGTATTGTAAATTGATGGATAGATCAGTTATAGGATACTTTGATAAAATATATATGCATTTAAAGATAAAATTATCCTGAATAATGATAAACTATATGCATACAGCTAAGCCACACACTGTGTGTATAAAGTGCACAATCATACAAACTGAAAGTCTTAATAGTTCCTACTCCCAATATCTAAAAATTTAAAGCATCACCCCTAACAATATGCAGTATATTTTGTATGCTGTTAATTTATTAAATTTTTTGGGTTATAATTCTACTAGTGGTTAGTTTAGGCAATTGGACTAAAAGTTTATTCTTCTCTGAAACATGCCATAACCACTATGCAAAACAATGTGGAATTCAAATCGCTTTTACTGGTTCACACAAAACTGTAATTATGAGCTGTAACAAGATAAAATCATGGTAGGCAGTCCAATTCAGACAAAGTTTTTAGTGAGTAAGGAAATTGTAATAATTAATCAATGTTTATGTGTAATACTTTTTAAGAAGTCTACTGTGATTTACTAAACAGGAAAACACACCCTCACATTAACAGTTACAAAAATTAGTCTCTCTATATTTGGATGATGGTGATTCTGCAATTGCTGTTCAATTGATGAAACGCTGCTGCATGAACTTTATTAGAACTTGGTGCACATGAGTGGTTTCAGCGTTTATATTAAACCATTATCAAGTTTATCTCTCAGTTATGCTGTAGAGAAGACACTGGTTGTCTACAACATAACTTTCAGATACACTTGATGATGGTCCAGCATAACAGTTAAAAGTGTGTGGACTTTCTAAAATTCTAATTAAGCAACTGAAGGAGCTTTTCATTGAATATTAGAAAAATGCTGTAAATTGTTTTGAGTGAAACAGCATCTGAGGTGGCTGAGGACATTAAGTTGCATCCCTACTTTCGTCACACAGATATCCCATGCTCACTAACAAACCTAAATAAACACACACTTCCCACTTTGCAAAAAAAAATGAAATGTTGAACACAGTTTAAACATTTATCATGAATGCTTGAATACAACTGTTAGGACAAAGTTAATTTCAAATAAATAACACTTTTCATGAAATTCAGAATTTATTGCAACATTGTTCAACTGCATGCACCACAAGTAGACTTACTTGATAAACTGTTTTTCAACATAAATAAATTTCTGACACACTGTTGTGAAAAGAAAAACATTTTTTTGCTTTATAATTACTTCACTAAAGTAAATTTTAGGCTTTGTGCCAGGAACATCCCACAGGTAGTGTGTGTGAATAAGAGTCTGTATGTGTGTGCAGATGAAACTATTTTGATAGAACCCATAAACAATGGCCCACGTGATTTACAGTACTACAGAAAACAGTATATTGCCTGGAGGTGCTAATTAAATGTGCTGCATCAGTGTCATCTAGTACTACGTGGTTTTAGCTTTAACATGTACATGGCTCACATATGGCTCTTCCTCGGTATTGTTTGAACATTCCATATCTCACCAGAATGAGATTTTCACTCTGCAGCGGAGTGTGTGCTGATATGAAACTTCTGGGAAGATTAAAACTGTGTGCCCGAGCGAGACTCGAACTTGGGATCTTTGCCTTTCGTGGGCAAGTGCTCTACCAACTGAGCTACCGAAGCACGACTCACGCCCGGTACTCACAGCTTTACTTCTGCCAGTATCTCGTCTCCTACCTTCCAAACTTTACAGAAGCTCTCCTGCGAAACTTGCAGACCTAGCACTCCGTTTTCACAGCTTTAATTCCGCCAGATAGTAGAGCCCTTGCCCAGGAAAGGCAAAGATTGCGAATTCGAGTCTCGGTCTGGCACACAGTTTTAATCTGCCAGGAAGTTTCATATCAGCATACACTCCGCTGCAGAATGAAAATCTCATTCATGAAACATCCCAAGGTTGTGGCTAAGTTATGTCTCCACAGTATCCTTTCTTTCAGGAGTGCTGGTTCTGCAAGCTTCGCAGGAGAGTGTCTGTAAAGTTTGGAAGGTAGGAGACGAGATACTGGCAGAAGTAAAGCTGTGAATACCGGGCGTGAGTCGTGCTTCAGTAGCTTAGATGGCGCCAGCACAGTATCTCAGCGTGTTCGCTCAGAGGGTTAGCTGTCCTCTGTAATAAAAAAAACTGAGTTAATCGATCAACAACGAACTTAAACGGATGTCTTACGACGTCCGCCCCGAGCAGATGCAACGAACGAAAAAAACAAAAAGGTGGTAGAGCACTTTCCCGCGAAAGGCAAAGGTTCCAAGTTCGATTCTCGGTCGCACACACTGTTTTAATCTGCCAGGAAGTTTCATTCCATTTCTTTATCAGTGGAGCTAATGACTATCTGAGGCAATAAATCCATGTATAGGCTTTTGCCTTGCACCTGATCCGAAATATGCTCATTACGATGTCTGACTACACACTGTCTTCAATTCATGTGCTTCCATTTGTCTTCCCGACTATTCGATTAGTGCATTTTTGCCTCCTTAACACAGATGGCCTTCCCTTCAGTTTTTCCTATCTAACTGTAACAATTCTATTGACCATAACATGGATCAGTATACTCTGCAGTTTTTTCACAATTACATTTCACGTATAATCAGTACAAAACCAGAAATAAATGCAAATAATAATAAAATATCCAC
Organism: Schistocerca gregaria; assembly: GCF_023897955.1. Classification (NCBI taxonomy): domain Eukaryota; kingdom Metazoa; phylum Arthropoda; class Insecta; order Orthoptera; family Acrididae; genus Schistocerca; species Schistocerca gregaria. Next base: position 875,303,315 of record NC_064922.1, read on the forward strand.
AAAATATGGAAATATCTATAAATGACTGAAAAATATAAATAACATAAAATGCCAATGTTAAATCTTAACAATATATTTAATCAGTCATATTGAAAACTTTTCTGCATTTCATTCTCATTATTACAAAGTAGTTTTCATATTTTTATGTTACATGATAATATACGACTAACATTTTGTAGCAAGTAATCATGGACAGCTGTTTTATATGCTGAAGCATCTTTGATACTTTTGATGATATCAGTTTATTTTAAAGATTTACTGTCTGCAATGGTTCTTTTGTTTTAGTGATGTGTGTGCATACTAATCATGTATTTCCTGTTTTCTTCATGTTTCATAAGAATGAATATTATGGTTTGTAGATACAAGATCATCGTTGTTTTCCTAGATTTTTCCTAATGAATATTATTAAATGTAGAATACATAAGTATAATAATGGAAAGATATGGAATTTCCTCTGGAGGTAGCACTTTCCATGACTGACAATTTTCTGCAAATGATTTCATAACCTCCAAAGTTAAGATGAGCCTTATCTCTGACCCATATTGAGAAACTGGGAGATCGATAAACACTGTAGTTAAATAACTGCAAGAAGAACACACATTTCAGGGCTGCTTTATGAGGTACATTACAATAATAATGCAACTAAATAATGAAATGATGAAACACTTAACTTAGAGAAAGGAATAAGACAGGGTCTGTCACAGAAGGCACAAGTTTGTATCAGAAATATCGAAGATTACTTCACGCACAATGATGGGGAGCTGCGAGCTGTGTATTCGTGCACGTAGAACACAAAGACAGATTCACAAGCTATAGTGATGGAAATTGTTTTTATATAACAACATGCAGTCACATGGGATCTAGATTTTCATAGAACTATACTGAAGTGGCAATATACAAGATGTATGTAAGTCCGGGAACACTCATTTATTGCACAAGAACCAAACACTGTACAGATATCATACATGTCATTTTGAATAGAAACCCTGAAAGCTTTTTTTTTCTTCATGAATACCGCTACAGTATAGTTTGGTAATTTGCCGATAGTAAGTGCTAGTCACAAACATGGCGAGTTCAGATGCGGAGCGAGCTTTCTATGTTAGAGTTCAATACTGGCCTCCCTGATCACCAGATCTCACTTCGCGTGACTTTCTGCGGCGACACATAAAAGATCTGGTGTACATAACGCCTCTACCACGTGGTGTAGCAGAGTTCCGGGAGAGAATACGGGAAGCGACTGCCACAGTTGACGATGCCATGCTGGGATGGGTATGGCAGGAATTCGATTACTGTATTGACGTCTACCAGGTCACTCATGGTTCGCATACCAAATGTTTCTAAAAAAAAAAAAAAAAAAAAAAAAAAAAAAAAAACTGTCAGTTTCTCTTCAAAATGCACACTCTGTATTTTTAAAGCATGGAAAACAGCCAACCAGAGACTAGAAATATGCAGCCAAGAAACATGAATTTCAATATTAAACACTTGTAATTAGGACAGTGTCAGCTAAGTCTACGAAATGGTTAACAGAGAAACATTCACCGCTGCGTTACTTAATGTAGGATATAAAACAAAAAAGCTGACGAAACTCACATCGTATCGCTACTGAGGGTGAACAATCGGATCTTAAGCTCGTTCTGCGCCGCCTCGAGCTATATTCAGTTCGGCTGCTTCACGAAGAGACATACATCCCACTGTTAAGGGACAGATTCCATTAGATGGTAAGGCGGTTTAATCCCGCAATCGGGCCACTCTGGATCTGGCCATCAACAACACCACAGGCCGACAACATATTTGCCGGATTTGCTGCGAGGATAATTTTCTCCACGGCTGCCTGAGGACAGCTCACATTCACATCTCCTGAGACCAATGATGCTGCTTTTTCTTCACGGCAGCTTGAGAGCAGAGGTTTCTCCACATCACCTGAGATAAAGTCAGGTAATCATAAGACCACATCAAAAGGTTCACCAGGAATAACGTTTTAATGTTTCACTTACATGCCAGCAAGGATGTGTGCAGATGGTGTACTGTGTCTGCATGTGAACCAGAGTCCTATTTACGTTTAAGATGTTACAACAGAGTGAGCCACTGTACAAGATGTCACACTGACTAGCTCCTCTCGCGCTACTACTCTCCACATCTACCGTCTACCATACCAGACGTATGTACCGTGATTAAAGTGGTAGATTTCGTATATCGTTAAACCTCACTTTTTACATTGGAGTCCAGGATTATTGGGAGTCCTAATAGTTCATGAGAGCTGAAAAGTGAAACCGTGCTACAGAATCCTACTCTCTTAATGACAATACACTGTTTCTTGCAAAGAAGGAAAACATAGGCAAAAAAAGTATTACCACACGCAACGCTGGCTTTAAAGACTTATGTCAACTCAGTTATCAGAGATCATTACTCGAGTCGAATGAACAATTAACAAACCCGTTCAGCTCTCACTAATATGAAGGGGCAGCTCCATTATGGGCGAACAGGTAAAATTTTTATACATCAGCATCAGATTTTCAGGCACTGTAGCACAACAAACCGAGAAGAATAGAACGTCTCTTGGTTAGATTTCTAATGCACTGTAGCACATACACTACATATTTGCACAATTAGTAAGTATTAATACGAAATCCACCAAATACAGGGCGACAGCTTCGGAAACTGTGAAATCGAAATTCCGCTGTACGATGTTCTTTTGTTACTCAATCTGCGCACAGGACACGGGATCTAGTTAGCCACTTCCAGCTAGCGTAACAGACAACCTATTTAGCCAATGGCAGTGTGACTATTTCATCTCGCGCACTCACAAATAAATATACTTATAGAAAAGAAATAAGTAGAGTATGGCTTCAGATATAATTTTGGTTCTACTTTTTTCGTCAGAGATATGGGTAGGTTGGGAGTAAGACATCTTAGACTGATGGGAATGAAGCAATGACATTTGTACTCCTGTTTCCGAGAAATGTATGGCTCTCTTGTTCCAACTATATCAAGATTTCCATATCGCGATTTCCGAGGGTGTGGTACGCCTTGGACGTAACAAAAGAACTTAATCCCACAACATTAAAGGAAGGGACACTGCGACGTTGTTATCATAATTTATTCAAAGGAAGACATTATTTTTAGTTTATGCACTAGTTAATTATTATTATAAGGTTTTCAGTGGTATATCACGTACAAAATAAACACTAAATGCTCGTCTTACACTATACTGAGAAGTGCATTGCCCAAAATGTTGTCGAGAACCATGAATTGGCACTTACTGCAATCGTAAATTTTAGAAGGGTTTAAAAATGTAGAATTAAATATCTGGAAGTGCGCAGTGCCTTTTACATTCTTCGTTGTTACAAATACTCGGCTGTTCTATGAATAGGTCAAAATTCCAGGAGTTGGTGGTTGGTCGCATTTTCCGAATATCCCGCGATTACCTGTGGTGTGGTCTGACTGCAACATAAGAGAATAGCTTGAATTGGCAGAATAAACCAAGTTGTGGTGATAGACTGATATGTTGCGTAGCCAGAGATCTACACTCCTGGAAATTGAAATAAGAACACCGTGAATTCATTGTCCCAGGAAGGAGAAACTTTATTGACACATTCCTGGGGTCAGATACATCACATGATCACACTGACAGAACCACAGGAACATAGACACAGGCAACAGAGCATGCACAATGTCGGCACTAGTACAGTGTATATCCACCTTTCGCAGCAATGCAGGCTGCTATTCTCCCATGGAGACGATCGTAGAGATGCTGGATGTAGTCCTGTGAAACGGCTTGCCATGCCATTTCCACCTGGCGCCTCAGTTGGACCAGCGTTCGTGCTGGACGTGCAAACCGCGTGAGGCGACGCTTCATCCAGTCCCAAACATGCTCAATGGGGGACAAATCCGGAGATCTTGCTGGCCAGGGTAGTTGACTTACACCTTCTAGAGCACGTTGGGTGGCACGGGATACATGCGGACGTGCATTGTCCTGTTGGAACAGCAAGTTCCCTTGCCGGTCTAGGAATGGTAGAACGATGGGTTCGATGACGGATTGGATGTGCCATGCACTATTCAGTGTCCCCTCGACGATCACCAGAGGTGTACGACCAGTGTAGGAGATCGCTCCCCACACCATGATGCCGAGTGTTTGCCCTGTGTGCCTCGGTCGTATGCAGTCCTGATTGTGGCGCTCACCTGCACGGCGCCAAACACGCATACGACCATCATTGGCACCAAGGCAGAAGCGACTCTCATCGCTGAAGACGACACGTCTCCATTCGTCCCTCCATTCACGCCTGTCGCGACACCACTGGAGGCGGGCTGCACGATGTTGGGGCGTGAGCGGAAGACTGCCTAACGGTGTGCGGGACCGTAGCCCAGCTTCATGGAGACGGTTGCGAATGGTCCTCGCCGATACCCCAGGAGCAACAGTGTCCCTAATTTGCTGGGAAGTGGCGGTGCTGTCCCCTACGGCACTGTGTAGGATCCTACAGTCTTGGCGTGCATCCGTGCGTCGCTGTGGTCCGGTCCCAGGTCGACGGGCACGTGCACCTTCCGCCGACCACTGGCGACAACATCGATGTGCTGTGGAGACCTCACGCCCCACGTGTTGAGCAATTCGGCGGTACGTCCACCCGGCCTCCCGCATGCCCACTATACGCCCTCGCTCAAAGTCCGTCAACTGCACATACGGTTCACGTCCACGCTGTCGCGGCATGCTACCAGTGTTAAAGACTGCGATGGAGCTCCGTATGCCACGGCAAACTGGCTGACACTGACGGCGGCGGTGCACAAATGCTGCGCAGCTAGCGCCATTCGACGGCCAACACCGCGGTTCCTGGTGTGTCTGCTGTGCCGTGCGTGTGATCATTGCTTGTACAGCCCTCTCGCAGTGTCCGGAGCAATTATGGTGGGTCTGACACATCGGTGTCAAAGTGTTCTTTTTTCCATTTCCAGGAGTGTATGTTAGGTTGGAATACAACAGTTTGTTTGCGAGTTGGCAAAGCCAAAATACATGAAAGCACTCTCTTGTGATGACTGATCTCTAGCGTACACAGAGTTTTAGGTTCGACTGGATTGCAACAGTATGGTTGTGAGATAGCGAAGCGAAATTTGGGGAATGGAAACAACAAATGCCGTGAAATCGTAGGAAACTGGATGTTCGGTGAAATTCAGCGAGGATCGAAAAATGCTTGCTTGAGCCCGTTGAATTTCGGACCAAGGAATTGTTGCTCAGTATAATAAAAGAAATGGTCGTCCCTGAGAGTCGATCGTTACTGACTGTTGAAGGTAATGTAACATTCTAGGTATTTAAGGTTTTCAGCACCTTAGAGTCAACTTTACTTTGAACTTCGTAAATCCGAAAAATCTTTATGATCATACAGATAACCTGGAGAGAATCTGTCGGGACGTTAGAGGTACCATCGAACGATATGACAAAGACCAAACATCTTGCGATTACCTAGTTGAGGGTATGTTCCTCACCAGGTAGCTGATGTTACATCACTTTTTGTTAATATTACACCATTTTGTTGAAGCGAGCAAACTTTACCCGCCCAGCCGAACTGTGATGTAATAATTTTTTCGAAGAATGTTACAAGCACATTTAGCGACTACAGTTCCTTCCTTTTTACGAAACCGGCACCTTAGGTTTCCTGAAAATTACAAATGTTGCAGCATCGCCCTGCTTGGTACTGTACTTTACTTTGGAGTATCTACTTCATTCCTGTTTCGCGCTTCACATTTTTCGTCGTTTTTGTGTTCGCTCACTGAAAATGCGATTGGTTACATAATGTGTAATGTGCTCTTATTTTGTGATCTGATTGGCTGCGGAGATCGTATATCCTTTGCCCAGATTGTGTGACAAAAGTACTCCGTACAGCGCAATCGCGATTTCATAGTTTTCGAAGCTATCGTGCCGAATTTGGTGATTTCGTATTTATACTTGCTTATAGGGCAAATATACAGTTTCAATGCCCCAGCGCATTATAAATGTATCCTAGGAACGTCATTTTTTCCGGTTTGTTGTGCTTCAGTGCCTGAAAGTGCGATACCGATACTTAAAAATTCTACCGGCGAACGTTTACTTACGAGCAAAAACGTGACTCTTCATGACGAGGTATATGAGAGTTGCTCTCTTATTCATAGCATTAACTTCGATTGCTGCAAATAAATGTTGGCTGAGCTACATTGAGATAATAATCAACTGCTTCTGAGTATTAGCAATTTAATTTAGTGCAGAATATTTTTCTCTTTCTGGTAAAAATACAACTGATCTCTTTCCTTATAACACTACGATCGCATGGAAATATTTTCTTTTATTATGAAAATGTCTCCTTAATTCAGAATATCTGAATTTCTTAGCTGGTCGTAATGTACTGTAGTGATAATGCAACCTCTCATACCTGCATTCACTTTTGTAACTACTGAAAAAGAGGATAACGCTCTTCACAACAATTCACGCAAACCTAACGTCTTTTTGACGTCACGCGCAATATCGACGACCGTGTGATCGGCTATCGACTTCGTGATAAGGAAAAATATGAATATTATTGCTCCTCGATTCACTCGTAGGAATTTAAGCTGTCCTAGGTTCCTGCCTAACCACACACAAAGTCGCTACACATCTGGAAATAAGGAGACATACCTGTGAGAAGAAAAAAATCCAATTTCATTGCAGCTCGTTATAGTCGCATACTCTAAAGCTCCTGTCTGACCACAGTCTGAAATCGCCACATTTTTTAAATAAAGAGCCAAACATTAGTGAAGAGGCAGAATATGAATTTTATTGCTGCTCGTTTCAATCACAGCAATTAAGGCTGTACACTTAAGTTCCTGCCTAACCACATCCTCGAAAACGCAACACATTCGTAAATAAACTGCGAAATGTTTGTGACAAGGAAGACTATAAATGTTAATGCTCCTCATTTTACTCGCAACAATTGAGACTGTTCGCATAGGTTCCTCCCCAACTGAAATATCAATGGATGCCCCAGGAAGAGGAAACAACAAAACGAGCACCGGAAAAGTGTAGGCCATTTGTCACAAGTCAATTATTACTCTGCAGCCACCCAAAACACTAAAAATACAAATGATTCAGGCAGTTAATCCAATATTTCTTCATTAAACCAGTAAATGACTAATTAATTTAAACGAATAGAATGTACCAATTTAGAAAGGACTATCAAGAAACTAGTAGTAACTCATAAACACGCTTCAAGTTGGGCAAACAATGACAGCAATGATGCTAAACATTACAATTGTAATACACTCCTGGAAATTGAAATAAGAACACCGTGAATTCATTGTCCCAGGAAGGGGAAACTTTATTGACACATTCCTGGGGTCAGATACATCACATGATCACACTGACAGAACCACAGGAACATAGACACAGGCAACAGAGCATGCACAATGTCGGCACTAGTACAGTGTATATCCACCTTTCGCAGCAATGCAGGCTGCTATTCTTCCATGGAGACGATCGTAGAGATGCTGGATGTAGTCCTGTGAAACGGCTTGCCATGCCATTTCCACCTGGCGCCTCAGTTGGACCAGCGTTCGTGCTGGACGTGCAAACCGCGTGAGACGACGCTTCATCCAGTCCCAAACATGCTCAATGGGGGACAAATCCGGAGATCTTGCTGGCCAGGGTAGTTGACTTACACCTTCTAGAGCACGTTGGGTGGCACGGGATACATGCGGACGTGCATTGTCCTGTTGGAACAGCAAGTTCCCTTGCCGGTCTAGGAATGGTAGAACGATGGGTTCGATGACAGTTTGGATGTACCGTGCACTATTCAGTGTCCCCTCGACGATCACCAGAGATGTACGGCCAGTGTAGGAGATCGCTCCCCACACCATGATGCCGGGTGTTGGCCCTGTGTGCCTCGGTCGTATGCAGTCCTGATTGTGGCGCTCACCTGCACGGCGCCAAACACGCATACGACCATCACTGGCACCAAGGCAGAAGCGACTCTCATCGCTGAAGACGACACGTCTCCATTCGTCCCTCCATTCACGCCTGTCGCGACACCACTGGAGGCGGGCTGCACGATGTTGGGGCGTGAGCGGAATACGGCCTAACGGTGTGCGGGACCGTAGCCCAGCTTCATGGAGACGGTTGCGAATGGTCCTCGCCGATACCCCAGGAGCAACAGTGTCCCTAATTTGCTGGGAAGTGGCGGTGCTGTCTCCTACGGCACTGTGTAGGATCCTACGGTCTTGGCGTGCATCCGTGCGTCGCTGTGGTCCGGTCCCAGGTCGACGGGCACGTTCACCTTCCGCCGACCACTGGCGACAACATCGATGTACTGTGGAGACCTCACGCCCCACGTGTTGAGCAATTCGGCGGTACGTCCACCCGGCCTCCCGCATGCCCACTATACGCCCTCGCTCAAAGTCCGTCAACTGCACATACGGTTCACGTCCACGCTGTCGCGGCATGCTACCAGTGTTAAAGACTGCGATGGAGCTCCGTATGCCACGGCAAACTGGCTGACACTGACGGCGGCGGTGCACAAATGCTGCGCAGCTAGCGCCATTCGACGGCCAACACCGCGGTTCCTGGTGTGTCTGCTGTGCCGTGCGTGTGATCATTGCTTGTACAGCCCTCTCGCAGTGTCCGGAGCAAGTATGGTGGGTCTGACACATCGGTGTCAATGTGTTCTTTTTTCCATTTCCAGGAGTGTATTTGGTTGGCGAAAGTGGGTGCTTGACATTAACGAATATAACTTACAAGAAGTGTAGTAACATAAAGTTATACAAGCGTGGTTTCTGACGAACTGCGGCCCGTTAAGTACAAATATTTTATTCAACGATCACAGGTATAATTCTTAAAACAAACATCGAATATCTGTCAATGAGAGAAGCACCTTGCGCATAATCAAGATACTTACGTGGAAAAATAATAAAATATCGTTTTGCAAATTAAACATTACACTATCATTTAAACTATTACGTTAAAGAATAACTTTAAACGGAAAACATGGAACGGATACGTATTGCCGGCCAGATATGAGTAAGATGGTTTACAAAAACGGGCACTTCTGGTTAAATTAACGCCCAATTGCCACGAGATAAATGATAAAACATTTCGAACAATCTGAATTTTCCAGTCTTGTCAAATATTTCGAAGACATGTTACATAAGAATCAGTATCTTTCAAACCCATACAGCCCCTCAGAACTCATCCGCATTTGCTTAATCAAATTACCTGAACATTTACGACAGATTATTTTAGCAGGACGATGCAGAGACGACATTGCAGCTTTTCAGGGACTGTTACAAGAACTGGAAATTGACACTGACAATCGCGGAATGCGAAAACAGGAACACAACAATTACAGGTCACATCTGTCGCAATTCCGCGATGAAAGAAACAATAACTGGAAACGACAAGGATATTCTTACAACGCAAATCGTGACCAAAACAGACACCACCCATATGACAACCACTGGAAGAGTAATAATAGTTACAGAGAAAGATCGCATTTCCTTAGTAAAGAATATGACAGAGATAACCATAGAAACAGACAATATGAGGACAAAACAATTATTATCAAGGGAGATAGAATAACTTCAGACGCAACGGTCCAGCGCGCAGTTACGATTCAGGAAGAAATTCTCCACCACATGACCGACAAACAAGAAACTATATAAACTACCGACAAAACGAGAGACCTGAATTCCATCAGAACTGGCGAGCTTCAAACAAGGCAGGGCCTTGTCGTCAAGGTGAATTTGTAGAAGTTAGGTCTCCTAATCCCAATAACGGCGCGCGCCAACAAAGAGACAGACAATGACTCGCACTGCAGGCAGCCCTGTGCGCTCATGGAAAAATAACATAAGCTAACCTTGAGAAAAATTCCAGTGTTCCTTACCGACGTAACCACATGATAATTGCGTTGAAACTGAAACTCTGCGTACTAGGAAGAGTAAAAGATTGCACCACATTTCACATGTAAAACCTTTTATTGAAAGATAATCTGCTTTTTAACTTTGTCTTTGCCATAAAATTTTTCACTTCACGCTACTAGTATGCTTTGTCACACTGAGGAACTGTTAACATGCAACAATGTTTGAAGTTAAATATCCAGTCAAGAACAAAGAGAACTTATTTAAACATAAATTACCACTGCATTGTGATAGTGAACAGAGGACACAGTGTTACTGTGTGTGTACATTCTTGCTTGATAGTTGCACGATTACTAACGACAATGAGATTTTAATGCAACATTTTGGTTTACTTGAAAAGACATTCCTTATTTCAAGTAGTTTTTGTGACATTAAAGATGACTTAGTAATTGGTTTATTTGACAGCTACATGATTTTATGACGACGCTACTAATGAGTGACAATTTACAATGTTGCTTTTGTGGTGTTTCTGTTTTATATCTGCACAGTTTTTCTGAATTCTTCTGGAAAGTGTAACATGTTTTAGTAGTAACTTTTGTGGTATAGCTACAATGAGACAGCCTTTTCTGTAGCACAACAATACGTTACATTATAGTACTTTCTTGATCACAATAAGGTACGTAATAACTACGATATCCATACGCATAGCATTTCACTTTTGTTTATCATGAGGTAATTACATTGACTTCTGCAGAACTTAGCTTTCGGAGGACGATAACTACGACACTTCCACAGAGATTATCTTACAACATGACGCACAGTTTAGCGCTACAGTACACGTATTTGAGTGATTAGTTTTGTACCTAAAACATTTATTTTTAAAGATATTTGAAGTACAATGATACAAAGGTTTTCTGTGATACATTTCATCCCATTGCTGTACTCTGTAACACCTGAGGGTATAATTACATTAATCCTCAGGGGGGTACACGCTTACTTTGTGTACCATGTGTATGGCAAGCACAAGGAGCCCTAGCTAATATGGTATTTGCTTATACAACTTTACACATCGGTACCATATTTCTCTAACACAGAATTACACAGCTATCTGATCATTTAACTGAGAGAGACGAATATTTATTTTACTACATCAGTGACAGATGTTTACGTAATTACACGGTTGGATAACTTCACACTTAAGAAATTGTATTTTGTCTGTACTTTGTGAAATTTTCATATTTTTTCGGAACCATTGTGATACTATGAGAGCTATGAATGATGTATTTGGTATGGGATCATGATTTTTAAAATACGTTTGAGGTTTTGAAATTATTGCAGAAAGCTATGACGTTTTTGAGATTTGACTGAGGTGGTATGATGTTATTATTACGACGACGATGTGAATTACGCTGCTGAGGTATGTTTAAGCTGATGCTATATGAGTTATTTGGTTATGCTATGTATCTGTTATGATGAAATATTGAAGAAGTGTCGACGAATATGTATATATGTAATAAGGTAAAGAATAATGAGTAGTGGTTAGGGACTCTGGTTTGTGAAAAAGGATGTTGGAAACCGAGAATCGTACTTTCAGAGTTATGAAATGTGTGTATATGCTGAATGTATCACTATGCTGGCGAAAATTTTTTGGACACTATTATATTTAAAGGATTTTGTTTCTACATATTTGTAACGCAAATTCTTGACCTGTGAAATATTTTTATATGAGACTGTCACTGTAGCGTAAACTGCTGTCGTAAATATTTCGGTAAGAAAGTTAAGTGACCACCTGCACATAATGCGTCGTTGCACCCAGCTGCGTGACAGACGCCTTGAAAAAAGCCATTAGTGTGTGCCTGTCAGAGGCACAGGTGGAGAGAAAAAAAAGAGGCCATTATCCTCGCTATTGACATTCCTTTGTAGAAAGCATCGTAAATACGACACCCTCAAACTTGAAAACATGATTACACTGTAGAGTTCTTAATTTATGATATTTACTGAAATGAGATGATGAGAAACGTTTAATGTCAATTGTCTTGCTAGTTGGAAGATTGTTTACTGCATTATGAAATGCCTTATGGCTAGTGAATGACGTTTCATACCTTGCTTTGCCTATTTTGTTTAATATCTAGTTTCTAGCTGCACTGCAGCATTGGTTAAAATAAAATTTTATAGATGTACTAATATAAATATTTTCTGTCTAGAGATCCAGTATATAATAATAATGTGATATACTTCCAAAAATGAGGGAGCACAAAAAGACATTTCCCTTCACAGGAACTGCATACATAATTTTCTTTTCAAGTTCTTGGTAATTTATTTCATAGAATAAGTTTTTGTGGTGCACCACTTTAATTACATAGATATTAAGATGTGAATATACATTTCCCTTATCTGCATTGTTGTCTTTAGTGTAATATTTTTTCTGCTTGAGCTTTGTCATGTTTAGATATAAGTTATTGCATTTTCTGCTGCTGTTTGCCAGGCATAGTGTTACTGAATTTGACTTTGTATTACTCCATTAAGCCAGTTTTACTACGGATTTATTTTCTTGTTTGCTGCACAGTACCTTATATTAGTTGTAATATTGCTGCTTGCTTTGACAATTTCCATTTTTTCATTGCTGTTTGTGTTAATTGTTTTGTGCTGCTGCATTGCCTTGTCCCTTAGTTCATGCATCTGAGCTCAGTAGATTTAAGTAAGCTTAAGAGTGGGTAGTCTATATAAGAGAATGCGTTGCGATGAATTGGAAGAAATGCACTGAGAGGTTATACGAGAAAAGTACAGAAAGCAGGTATAGATAGGACTTTTTGGAAATAATGAAGAACGAAGAGAGATCTCCGAGAAGTAAAGAAACTTTTGTTTGCAAACCCTGTCCTTTGTTTGTGTACCCTTGGGTATTTGTGTTCTTCCTGTCTTTATGTGTTTATCTGATGAGAGTTACTTTGTAGAATTTTTCTGAAAAAATGTTATTTACTTTGTAAAGATGTTTAGACATTATTTATCTGTTCTGTTTTGTTGCTCATATGTGAAGTTGATGTGTCAAAAGTTATTCTGATCTTTATGTATGTACTTAAGCCATAAGTTTTGTAACACTGATGTGCATGTTTATTTCCACTCTTTTGTAAAGCCTGTTTTGCTAAAAATGTTATCTGTATTATTACGTTCTTTAATGATGTATTTTGTATCTTTGTAGTTGTATTCTTATACTGTAAATTTATAATTGTATAGACACCATTTCTTCAAATTAAGTTTCATTTCAGTGCACACATTTCTGTTGGTCATAATATATGCACAATATGTGAAAAAAAGGAATGTTAGTGTTTGCACATGTGTTGACAATTCAGCAAGGGACTGGGTAACAGCATTGCTGGTTCTAAGGTAATTTCAAACAAATTTTTTGTGAGTGGACAAGTGGTGGTTTATGGACTTGCTATATTCTCTGCAAGACTCTTTGATGGTGATTGTGCACCAGCACAGTCACAACAGATGGCTGCTGGCAGTCTCTACAAGGATTACAGTGGGTCAGCACCTTTGATGACCCACCAATACCATTATTTCTGCAGATGGTATGCATCTTTGAAGACCATCCAATACCATTATTTCTACAAGGACTGCAGTGGGTCTGCACCTGTGATGACCCACCACTACCATACTCTCTACCAGGACTACAGTGGGTCTACTCTGTGGCGACCTACCTACCAATATTCCTCAAAACTTCAACTGACTGCTGTGGGTTTGCTCTGCTGTGGCCCATTACCTGTCAGCATGTCAAGAGTCAGCACTGTCTTTCCGTTGGAAGGACAATACTACTTCTTCAAGACTGCATGGAAATCCACTACTTCCATGTGCATTTTCTTTTACTGCTCAGACATTGAGCAAAAACACTGCTATTTTACTGTGTTTACGTACTGTGAGAAAATTTTAGCTTTTGACCACCAGTGTATCGATAAGTGTGTGCATTTCATTTCTTTGTTATTGTAATTATGAAAATTTTTTTCAAATCTGTATTGGCCATTGCCCAAAACAATTTGTAAAATTTTTTGTGGGGAGCATGGGGGCTGTGTAAGTAGGCTGTTTAGGTTTTTTTATTGGTAACGCCACATAGCGCTCTGTATGAAAAATGATTGGCTGTGCTATGTGCAGTCTGTGGCTGGTTTGCATTGTTGTAATACTCGGCATTGTAGTGTTGGGCAGCGGCAGTTGGCTGTTAGCGGCGTGTAGGGTTGCGCAGTTGGAGGTGAGCCGCCAGCAGTGGTGGGTGTGGGGAGAGAGATAGCGGAGTTTTGAAATGTGTAAGAATGGATGTCATGAACTGATATATATATATATATATATATATATATATATATATATATATATATATATATATATATATATATAATGACTATTAAGGTAAATACATTGTTTGTTCTCTATTAAAATCTTTCATTCGCTAACTATTCCTATCAGTAGTTAGTGCCTTCTGTAGTTTGAATCTTTTATTTAGCTGGCAGTAGTGCCGCTCGCTGTATTGCAGTAGTTCGAGTAACGAAGATTTTTGGTGAGGTAAGTGATTTGTGAAAGGTATAGGTTAATGTTAGTGAGGGCCATTCTTATGTAGGGATTTTTGAAAGTCAGATAACGTTACGCTAAAAATATTGTGTGTCAGTTTAAGCACAGTCTTGTATAATTGTTCAAGGATGTTTCAATTACAACAAGAATTACTAAAAGGATTAACCGGTTACTCTTACAATAAAACACAAATTAATGTAATAAACAAGAAATCACAGGGTACGCAATCTTATTAACTTGAGTGACTTAAAAGTTAATGAGCAAATCTTGAGGGATAACACTCAGAGAATTAAAGTAGTATTTGTATTTAGTAGAATAAATACTAAATTTTTTGAAAGGAGCAAAATCTCAGTAGTTATGAAACTTAATTACCCAAATTGGCCAAGACTGACTGGACCGCTAGTGTTTGCTTACGACAGCAATTTTATAGTCGTTACCTCAGTCAGTGAAGCAACAACTTCCAATACAAATCAGACTCAATTTGGACCTCACGGGTCACTAACACACGTGGCGGCCTACAACATATGACAAAATTTTGGGCTAAAATGACAAGATAAGGAGACACTGAACAAGTTGCAGTTAAAACAAATTTTAAAACATCAAGTGTGGCACTCAAATGATTGTAAACAGAGGCAACAAAAAGTAAGTTTAACACCAGAGACAGCGATGGGGAACCACATGCAATTCAGCGTCGAGGGAGGAACTTCAACACAGGAGCACATGTGTCAATCGATTAACGAGTACCGGAGCCCCAAAGGGCAGAACAGACGGCATCAGAAAATGAACAGCACTCCAACACCCACATCAGCGACTATGCCTCCTTAATCCAGGGCAAACCGGTTGTGGTCGACATTATGCCCTAGTAATGGCGACTAACACAACCGTATCGACCCTCTGCCACTTAGATAATGGTGCGCCCACAAGCTCCAAGAACAGCTGACCGTACTCTCTTCCTGACGGCGACCAGCTGCCTGCCCAAGTAGTCAACAGCCGGCTCCATGCTACTACAATCAATGACTCAATTAACAAGCTACCGAAGCGCCACCCGGCGAGAAAACAGAGACGGATCGCGCCGTTTCAGTTGCACCAACTTACTCATAGGTTCCTCCCTAACCACTCGAAAGGAAGAATATGAATTTTATTGTTGCTCGTTTCAGTCACAACAATTTAAGCTGCCCTCTTAGGTTCCTGCCTAAACACACGCCCAGAAATTGCCAGATATTTATTTCATCCTTCGTTCTCAGTTCAAACTGAATGTAAAAGCCGGCCGGTATGGGCGAGCTGTTCTAGGCGCCTTAGTCTGGAATCGCGCGACCGATACGGTCGCAGGTTTGAATCCTGCCTCGGGCATGGATGTGTGTGACGTCCTTAGGTAAGTTCTAGCGAGTCCCATAGTGCTCAGAGCCATTTGAACTTTATGTAAGTAACATTCAGTATTGCAGTACACGCTTTCGTAGGAAAGTAACAGAACGTGTTAACAACACCAACATAAAAAAAATTGCATGTAACAAAATGCGAACCAACAACTTAAGAAGCCAAGACGTTATTTCTTACTCTAGCACTTTTTTATCCCATTTCGTTCGTTATCGTTCGTTGCACTTGTTCTGGGCTGACGTCCCATTACACTCTTTCAAGTTCATCATTGATCCATTCCCTTCGGGTTTTTTAGTAAAACGGGCGGCTAACACTGCCTGAACACGCTGAGCGGTCGTTCCGGGAGCGCTTAACCACCCGCGATGTTAGTCTGGTGATTTTTGGTGCTCTGTTACTTTGAAACGGTATACTGCACATTATAAACTTAGCATTAAACAGTTCCAGTTAATTACTTTCGTTATCGGTTTTCTTCACCGTTAACAAAGTTAATTCGTCAGTAATGATAACTTCTCATTTCCTAGGAAAAAGCGAAATTTGTAAATGTCATTTTCTTTAGTAAAACTGTGTTTACCTAGTACATAGTGGGGTGTATTAATGTATGTAAAGCTCTAATGTTGGTGCGACAAATTGATATTGTGTTGAAAGACATACACCGACTACGAGGATCGGACGTTCCGTGCTACAAACGCATCTCTATGTCTTACTGAACCAAAGATTTTGTTTTAGGGATTCTTTGTGAAGGAAATGGAGAGATCGGATGTGTGAGAGGAGAGAGAGGTTGTATTGTTGTGAGATGCAATTACAGTATATAGTAAATATTCAAATAGTTTTTGCACAAAAAATCCAATAACTAACATTAAGCATTCAAGGCGTGTATATCTCCATACCGACATTAGTTAATTACCACAGTACAGATATTACGAGACGTAGATAGCTCGGAGGTGAATTTTGGAACGTAGTTCGAACCTGCATTTTCCACGGTCAGAATTCGTCAAGAGATTGTCTCCGAATTAATAAACTTTAACTTGCTAAATTGTGGGACCCATCATCCAGACTCATCAAACAATATAGCACAAAGTTGTGCCGAACGATCTGAGTAGCGGGTAAAAGTGTTAAGAGATTTCAGGTGGAATCGCCGCTGCGGAATAACATGTCTTGCTCTCTTGTGGTATTTAGATCGAAGTAATTATATTTTCCAGGTCTTCAGGAGCGTAAAGATAAAAGGAAATAAGTAACTAAGCTGAACCAACTGAAACCAATAACTCAACCAAAATTAAAATAAAAGTGCACATAAAGAATATTTAATTATGGTAATAAATAAATAAAGAATATTTTTAATTAACTAAAGCCAATAATAATATATTAAAATAGAACCAAATATCGATTTTAGACCAGAAATGTTACTATCTACTGAAATGAACAAGTAACACAAATTCTTAATTTTAGTTACTTTTCTGCAACACACATAGCTTTCTTTGTTTGAACTTTAGATATTTCAGTACAGTTAAACGTAGCCTGTGGGCGAGTGCTAGCAACAAAACTAGTAATTCCCTTCCCCTACCCACAAACCGTAAGGAAACACAAAAGAAAAGAAACAAAAATCCTACGTGCCACCGCCTCTTTGGTCCCTGAAACTTATACAATTCAACAAAGCTGTGCCTCGTCAGGTGTTGCCGATTAGCGACTCACTACAGTTCATAAAATGAAATTTGGCCATTCTTCTTTAATATTAAGCCATCTCTCAGTTTTGCTACATGCTATTTGTTCGAAGGTTCCTCTTTACAGGGTTTTACTTTAAACAACTGTCAAGGGGCAAGATCAATTCAAATTATTGGTGTCAAAATCATTATTAAAAAGGCAAGTAATTCCGGTCGTAATCTGCTAGCGCCTACACATCCAACAATACGCACTCGAGTCAGCACAAAATAAGAGCAACAACCCAATTACCTTTGGGAGTGCTTTCGGTAATTTCCAAGAATGATTGCCTATCGGAGTCGTTGGGTCCAAACGAAACATATCGAACGTGCGATCGTAAATCGATCGTGCGACTGGCGGGCGTTGGTCATTACAGCAACGACAAAAGAAGATCGTAACAAAAAATACCATTAATTGCAAAGGAGTCGACTTACCTTACTCGACGTCGGTGTTGTCGTCATGTGTATGTTCATTACGGCGATCTGGATGGATAATTTGGAAGAGTCGAACCTTGT
This sequence comes from Schistocerca gregaria, assembly GCF_023897955.1. Taxonomy (NCBI): domain Eukaryota; kingdom Metazoa; phylum Arthropoda; class Insecta; order Orthoptera; family Acrididae; genus Schistocerca; species Schistocerca gregaria. The sequence goes on from NC_064922.1 coordinate 875,321,293, forward strand.
GTTCTTCCTGATATTCGTTCGTTTTCCGCACTGTTCGCAATGAGATTGTAACGGTATTTCAGCATCGAAACTGTCCTTACGGAGTTTTACACACTTCGCACCACCACAGTCTGCACAGTCCCTTCGGATAAATTCTCGTGTCCGATACCACCCGGGGGCTTTGAGCGATGACGCCATACGTAAGTCAAAGATGGTGCAAAGAAATATCTATGAATGGAACGGATCATAGTCATAAACAAACGAATGTAGGTGCCATAAAATAATACATTTAACGCGAATATTATTTACGAACGAATTTTATTGAAATGAGTTGAAAATGACTGAAATAACTAAGAACACGAGAGCAATTGCGAGTGCATATATTATATTATCTGCACGTACTGCAAAAACGGTATAAATAATGAAGCGTTGAATATTTGGAATCGGTAACTAGAAGCAACCTATGTAGGAAGTCGTTTGTAGTTATCGATTGCAATACTGTTGTTTGTTGCTCAAAAATGTTAAAACATATAAAAAAACGTGCTTAAAAAATAATCTTGTTAGTGGACTACAGAATACGACTTGACTTTGAAGAAATTAAAATCTTTACACACATTACTGGACACGCAAGGAAATAAAACACAAAAATGAGCAAACCTTCCAACCGATAACTATGCTACACGAAAGTCACACCAAGTACAGTAGCTCCAAAACAACACTCAGTAAAATAGATACAGCAGCAGTAACACTAAAAATAAGGAAAGTGTAGCAGAAACATCGGTAAGGAAAACATAAAAGTGGCTACATGAAAAGAAACTTATAGCATATTTCAAAGGAGTTAAAGATCAAGGTTGACAAGAACAAAATAGGGACATAACAGAAAATATTAATGTTACAAAGTGAAACTGTAACGAAAGAAGCAAAATCCAGAAAACAAATGAAGAAAATAATAAAAAACGCAAACTGTCTCGCACGAATGAGGTACCATCCAAATCAGTTGTTCCCTACCACCCGCCCTGTATCGGACGCAAAATTTTGAAAGAAAACAGAAAAAAATGAAACCACGATTCAATGACATAAACCCTCCGGCAAAGGAACAGCAATACCCCTCGTCCCAACCATTGTGACCAGAAATTATCAAAAGGACAGAATAACCTCCCTCCAGAGAAACCAAAAAAGTAGAACTCGCAAAATACAGTAACATAAAAAAACGCAACGCAAAACAAGAGGAAAGTATCAGACCAACTAACACCTAACTAACAAAACGAGGCTTGTACATTTTACTGACAACTTTCATAAATTCAAGTAATAAACAATAACCTTTAGGAACACTCTTCCGCCAGCAGTATTCATCTAAATGGCCTTGCAAAACTGAAATCCTTGTCTTTCCCCGCCCGACAACAGATTTCACAACCCCCCAATACCCCTCGATAGTATTAGTGCATGCGTCCGTGTTATAATCTTTAAACTGAATATTGTGACTCACGTTCAAATGATGATAACCGCTGCCACCCAACCCCTTGCACGAAGCAAACCCATCCGACATGACTACAGAACCTTCTTCAGCATATTCTTCTATTAAAGATGTCAAGACTTCCTTTGTCAGATTTGGTAAGACCCTAAATATATCAGCACAATCTCCTCCAGAAACTACTACTCGAAAAACCCAAAGCCCAACAATCTCGTGCCCCCTTTCGTACTTTCTCTTTCCAAAATGTGGCTCATCTACTTCAACTATAACCCCTGGGCCCCCCAATGACCCCCTATGCTTTATAAATTCCCCGGAGACTTCTCTACAAAATGAGAACAAGTCGACTACAGTGACACAAGAAACACCTGATTCGTGCATGACAGATTTGCAAGAATATTCATAGCAAAAATAGTAGGTTAGCATGACAATTACTTCTAAATTCAGCCTCTATCTTGTTCCCTACCACCCGCCCTGTATCGGACGCAAAATTTTGAAAGAAAACAGAAAAAAATGAAACCACGATTCAATGACATAAACCCTCCGGCAAAGGAACAGCAATACCCCTCTATCTATGTTATTTTTTTCTGCACCTCCACATGTATTCGTCGGAAGTTCGTGATGGCGCAAAGCATATAATTCCCACACACACTGCACATGCAAAATTCAGCAATAACGCCCAATGATTGCAAAAATTTTATAGTTGATGTACGGTCACTCATTTTCTGAAGCAGAATTTTCGCAGTAAAAACAACCGACTCATCCATAAACAACAGTGTGAGAAATCAATACAGTATAAATCACTCCCACTTATAAATGACGACTACTTTCATTAACAAAAGATGCTGAAAACAAATTACGAGACCAAAACAAAACAATCTACATCGAAGTTTTAATATACGCGCGTAACGAGGAAATCCACAGACATCATTTAACTTTCATCGACAGCAATCTGTGGAACAAACAAAATAACGTAGCACATTACGTCATTGGTCAAAGCCGACGGGTGGTATCGGACTCTAGAACTGACCCTTTACTTGTCTGGCAGTACTCCATATTTGCTGCACAAACATGGAATTAGATTCTTCCGTGTGAGAAAATCCGCCGAAGAAACGTCGAGAACACCAGACATCCTAGTCAGTAACGACATAAATCGTTTGGGTTACCCTAGTAACTCATAGATAATTCGCAGATGTATGTATTTTAAAACAAGTACGGGAATGACGGACAACAGATAAAAATGACGATTACAAATAACTGATCACAACGCCCGCGACCGGAGTCGCATGATCGATTTACGACCGTACGTTCGATGTATTTCGTTTGGACCCAGCGACTTCGATAGGCAATCGTTCTTGGAAATTACCGTGCTTTCAGCGAACTAGCAGGACGACACGGACAAAACTCGGATATTTTCCGACACAATCATTACATCAATAATTACCGTCAAATGAAGACTTTGCTACTCAGTTCCTTACATGTAAACCATTAACCATTACTTCCGTCCAGAAAATACTATGTTGTTGTTGTTGTTGTTGTGGTCTTCAGTCCAGAGACTGGTTTGATGCAGCTCTCCATGCTACTCTATCCTGTGCAAGCTGCTTCATCTCCCAGTACCTACTGCAACCTACATCCTTCTGAATCTGCTTAGTGTACTCATCTCTCGGTCTCCCTCTACGATTTTTACCCTCCACACTGCCCTCCAATGCTAAATTTGTGATCCCTTGATACCTCAAAACATGTCCTACCAACCGATCCCTTTTTCTAGTCAAGTTGTGCCACAAACTTCTCTTCTCCCCAATCCTATTCAATACCTCCTCATTAGTTACGTGATCTATCCACCTTATCTTCAGTATTCTTCTGTAGCACCACATTTCGAAAGCTTCTATTCTCTTCTTGTCCAAACTAGTTATCGTCCATGTTTCACTCCCATACATGGCTACACTCCAAACAAATATTTTCAGAAATGACTCCCTGACACTTAAATCTATATTCGATGTTAACAAATTTCTCTTCTTCAGAAACGCTTTCCTTGCCATTGCCAGTCTACATTTTATATCCTCTCTACTTCGACCATCATCAGTTATTTTACTTCCTAAATAGCAAAACTCCTTTACTACTTTGAGTGTCTCATTTCCTAATCTAATTCCCTCAGCATCACCCGATTTAATTGGACTACATTCCATTATCCTCGTTTTGCTTTTGTTGATGTTCATCTTATATCCTCCTTTCAAGACACTGTCCATTCCGTTCAACTGCTCTTCGAAGTCCTTTGCCGTCTCTGACAGAATTACAATGTCATCGGCGAACCTCAAAGTTTTTACTTCGTCTCCATGAATTTTAATACCTACTCCAAATTTTTCTTTTGTTTCCTTTACTGCTTGCTCAATATACAGATTGAATAACATCGGGGAGAGGCTACAACCCTGTCTCACTCCTTTCCCAACCACTGCTTCCCTTTCATGCCCCTCGACTCTTATGACTGCCATCTGGTTTCTGTACAAATTGTAAATAGCCTTTCGCTCCCTGTATTTTACTCCTGCCACCTTTAGAATTTGAAAGAGAGTATTCCAGTCAACATTGTCAAAAGCTTTCTCTAAGTCTACAAATGCTAGAAACGTAGGTTTGCCTTTTCTTAATCTTTCTTCTAAGATAAGTCGTAAGGTCAGTATTGCCTCACGTGTTCCAACATTTCGACGGAATCCAAACTGATCCTCCCCGAGGTCCGCATCTACCAGTTTTTCCATTCGTCTGTAAAGAATTCGCGTTAGTATTTTGCAGCTGTGACTTATTAAACTGATAGTTCGGTAATTTTCACATCTGTCAGCACCTGCTTTCTTTGGGATTGGAATTATTATATTCTTCTTGAAGTCTGAGGGTATTTCGCCTGTCTCATACATCTTGCTCACCAGCTGGTAGAGTTTCGTCATGACTGGCTCTCCCAAAGCCGTCAGTAGTTCTAATGGAATGTTGTCTACTCCGGGGGCCTTGTTTCGACTCAGGTCTTTCAGTGCTCTGTCAAACTCTTCACACAGTATCGTATCTCCCATTTCGTCTTCATCTACATCCTTTTCCATTTCCATAATATTGTCCTCAAGTACATCACCCTTGTATAAACCTTCTATATACTCCTTCCACCTTTCTGCCTTCCCTTCTTTGCTTAGAACTGGGTTGCCATCTGCGCTCTTGATATTCATACACGTGGTTCTCTTCTCTCCAAAGGTCTCTTTAATTTTCCTGTAGGCAGTATCTATCTTACCCCTAGTGAGATAAGCTTCTACATCCTTACATTTGTCCTCTAGCCATCCCTATTTAGCCATTTTGCACTTCCTGTCGATCTCATTTTTGAGACATTTGTATTCCTTTTTGCCTGCTTCATTTACTGCATTTTTATATTTTCTCCTTTCATCAATTAAATTCAATATTTCTTCTGTTACCCAAGGATTTCTAGCAGCCCTTGTCTTTTTACCTACTTTATCCTCTGCTGCCTTCACTACTTCATCCCTCAGAGCTACCCATTCTTCTTCTACTGTATTTCTTTCCCCTATTCCTGTCAATTGTTCCCTTATGCTCTCCCTGAAACTCTGTACAACCTCTGGTTCTTTCAGTTTATCCAGATCCCATCTCCTTAATTTCCCACATTTTTGCAGTTTAATCAATAAATAACTCTCTTTCCAGTAATAAACAATTGGTAGTACAAATACTACTCGAAGAAGTCAGTCATAAATTGGTCTTGGGAGAAAAAATCTCGCAGCCAAGCCCGCTAGCGGTAGGTAGTGTCTTCACAACGTACAACTTACCGAACCTGTAAGACTGCTTGTCAGAAAGTCTGGCCCCAGCACAACACAAATCAGATCTCAATCAGGACAGGCTATGGTCTGTTCTCTTTTGACGAACTAACTCCCACAAAGTTCATACTGGCACTGCCTATCCACTTGGAACCACCACTGCAAACAAACACGTATCGTCACCTGGACTTTTGACAAAGATTTCATTATTATCGTCAGCCTTCGGCGACTTCAAGCAGTGGCCAGCTACACCGTAGTGTCGTTTTTGCGACGACCAGTGACTGCCTCTCTGCCACTTCATGTATTAATCTCCTTTTGGCCTCCGACGAACCGCGTATCTAGAACGTTATTACAAGAAACATATACAAAATATGAAATACACAGCGTACCCATGACACAGCACAACGCTCGTTGCTTTAGTGAGCGCCGAGATGTCGTCGCTCACGGAGATCAGTACAGTGGAAACTCGATTAACCGTCATCTTCGGGACTGTGGTCGTGACAGTTGAGCGAATAGACGGATAACAGGAACACTGTATTCCTCCAAAGCATAACCTCAATCAATTATTTTATGTATAGACACATATCACTCTCACAGTAATATAATAATATTTCGGAGCGAAAATAAATTAAACACGATTGTAAGAGCAAATAAAACTATTTATTACATGATAAAAACATCCGTACAGTAGCTACAAAAGTAGAAAAATACGTAATGTACAGTACTGTACTGTACTATAAACTTACAGGTGAAATAGTTTATCTAGCTTGGAAATAGTCAATTTTTTCTGCCGTTTTGATATTCGAGCTTTCACCGCGGCAGTATTTCGTATTCTTAGGAGCAGTAGTGCCTGCGTTGCATTAGCCTCGTCTTGACTTTCAAACCATTCTATACACTTGGAGAGCATTGTTTCGGCCTCTGAATGGCTAATAGTTTGTTTTCCTTCATGGTTTGAACACTCGTCTTCATCAGCCCCTTCTTCTTCTTCTTTGGTGGCACTTACACTGGCAACAATTCCGTCATCACTCAAAATTTGAAAACCCTCGTCCGCTTTTTCACACTCTAACCACTCGGATACTTCTTCTGACTTCAAATTTGTGCTGATTTGTAAATTATTGCACAAATTGACCATCTCGTCAACTGTCACACACTCAGGTTCCTCCGATTCTTCACCTCTAGGTTGAGGCCAAAGTTTATTCCAGCCGTTCTTGAGATTTGACACTGACAAATCACTCCATGCACTGGCAACATTGAAAATGGCATCTTGAATACTGTAAGACCTCCAAAACTGTTTTACAGATGTTGATTCATCAGATGAGAGCAAACTTTCGATAAATATTTTTCTATAACGACGTTTCATGTTTTCAATGATTCCCTGATCCATGGGCTGTATAAGTGAAGTTGTGTTTGCTGGAAGGAAGAGACATGTTATGTTGCCGTCATCACCTTTCGTTTCACAAATAGGGTGCGTTGGGGCATTGTCTAATAGCAAGCAATAGTGCTTTCTGTGGCAACTTTTGTTCAGCCAAAAGTGCTCTAACTTGAGGTACAAATTGTTTGTGAAACCAGTCAGAAAAAATTGATTGATCCATCCAAGCACTCTTCTGGGCGTAGTATTGTGCAGGGAGAGCATTCAAATTCAATTTCTTGAATGCACGAGGTTTTCTTGATTTCCCAATCACAAGGACGGATAGCCTATGATTGCCGGTCGCATTTGCGCAAACCATAGCAGTGATGCGATCTTTTTGTACTTTGAAACCTGGAGCAGCTTTTTCAGAGAGTGATCCTGATGTCTTTTGTGGTAAAGCATTCCAATGAAGCCCAGTTTCATCACAATTGTAAACTTGCTCCCTAACAAGATTCAATTCAGCTATTTTTTCTTTAAATTGTTCCCGGAACTCAGCAATTACAGAGCTATCCGCGCTGGTATCAAGTTGTCGAATGCCGTGACGAAATTTAAACTTGTCGAGCCATGCGATACTTGCTTTAAAAGACGTGTCGCTATCAAGTTTGTTGTTCATTTCAACAGTCTTGGCCATTATTATAGGCCCTGAAAGTGGAATCCCCTGACTTCCTGCTTGTATAAACCATCGGTACATTGCAGTGTCCAATTCATCATATTTTGCAGGTTTCATTGTCTTTCATGTTCGCAATCTCCATCCATGATCTGCATTGTTGACACATGTTGTTCTATTTTATCAGCATCACGTTTTATATCGTTAGCTGTGTTTCTTCCGATACCATAAATCAGCGTTACACTTGTCCCAGTTTCTCTCTTTCTTAAGCGTTTTATAATTTCAAGTTTTTGATTAAGTCCTAAAACAAAATGTTTACGTTTTTCAGACATTTTATCCAGTCACTGCATCACACACACCTGCACTAAATACGGCAGTGTAAAATATTAGTCAATAAAGCTTATTCAAGTGGAAAACACGTAACACGGCACAGCCTGCTAGATACACTGCGACAATTACAGTCTTCTCGCCACAACTGGAAACCGATCCAGTGGTGACTGTTGACTCACGAGTGAGACAAAGACAAGAAAAGGGGGAGATGTGTTAGCACGTCAGCTGAAGGTCGTATTTTATGTACCATTCTACGGCGGGCGGGTACATTCGCTTCTCACTACAATAGAGTAAATAAACAAATCGAACGCATCACTGCACCTTAGAGCATTCTATTATTACAGTATTATTATGCTGTTACAGCAGTTACGGTTAACAGAAACTGACGGTTTAAAGAGTGACGGTTAATCGAGTTTTTACTGTACTGCGTAGGGTGTGGCAGATTACCATCCGGCTCAGCTTGCTCCATCGGTGGTCTTGCCCTCAACTTATGACGAGCCAAGCTGCGACTTGGACGTGACTACGGACGTCTTAAAGGATGCTGTGCCTCTTCCAGTTCCAGATGACAAATAACCACCGAATTCGCACGCTTGTATGAGTAAAAATAGGAGAGCCCATGCCACTACTGGAACCGACTGCACGTCACAGAAGGGGAAGAAGCAGAAACGGACCCCTGCAGCCAACGCTGAGGACTTTGTACAGGCCACCAGGACAATGTGACAGGCAGAACGTCCCGCCGCGCCGCCAGCAGTTGCTAACGCTTTTCAATTGCTTGATATGGATGCTAATGAAGCACGCAAAGAACTGAAGTCTCTACCCATCGTAATCAACTATGAGAGCGATTACATTAGGGACATGACCAGTTTATCACCCATCCTAATAGAACTGAGTTGCACAAGGTCATCCTCCAATCTGCTGCCAACAACACAATAGCGACAGCAGCATTTGGAGACATAGCCATCTTTGGCAGACTAGATCCTTAGAATGTCATTCACGACCTGCAGCGAAAATACAATTTATACAATCTCAGGAAGGATCTGGAAGACCTCTGCTTTGGCTATAGACTTCAGTCTGTATCATGCCAACCGATGTCCAGGACGTGTCAGGAATCGCCTTGCTGCTTGTCAGTATCAACGACATTCCATACAATTATGGATTATGGAACGTCATGCGGATTCACGCCATACCACTGAAGATGGAGGAACTGCGTTCTAAGAAGAGATATCTGGAATGCTACAACTGCCAGGTCATCAGCCACACTGATATACAAAACATACAGGTGACCAGCCTAGTGGAGTTCTGCCCATACAGTCTCCACCTAGGATGACAAGGAATGGGAGCCATCCCACACAAGAGGCTGAGATGTCACCAGCTGATGCTCAGTCCAGTTCACGTCCCACAGAAGATGCCACTGAACCAGGTACAACCGAATATTCCACCTCCAGCGTTGAGATGGACTCTTCACAGTGTGAACAGTTTTCTTGCCCCTGGAAAAAATCTCGCAGGAGAGCCACACAGCCATCGGAGTAGCCCGTGCTCATTCCCGGAGGTATTGCAACCAGTCTCATCATCACTGAGGTATTAACTTCCATCGACTAGGCCATACAGGCCATCATCATCACTTCACCTATGAACTGCTCTGCCAGCAACAACTGCTGCTGGTCCGACAGGCCCATTGCTGGTTCTGGCACACAATTTTGTGTACACTTGTCATTGCACATCACTGGGCACAGCTTCCAGGTCTTCAAGCCATAGAAGCAACTGCTGTCACCCTGGAGACATCATTTGGGCCCATCATATCTGTCCTGAGGAGTCCTCCAACCAGCTGAAGCCTTTATTTTGCCTCATAGTAGGTGACTTCAACATGAAGAACACTGACAGGCACTTGCATCTCCACAGCAACATTAGGGTGCAGCTTCTCTGTAGAACAGAGCTGCTTGACCATCATTAGCTCAAATGAGCCAACGATGTACCCATCTGCGGGATGTTATCCTGGTGTTCTAGACATACAGTCTTCCAGGATCTCCTTCTCCTCATCGTGGAAGCTACCCAGAATGCGCTCTCCTTGAGCCAAGTGCCAGTCATTTAGGACTTCAATATCGGTGACACACTGCCACGGCATAGACACTTTGACTCCAGGTGCACAAACTGGAACTGATACAAGACAAAATTGGCGGTCATGTGGTCCACAGTCTCTCTAGCAAAAGACATGAGTGTTATCGTGTGCTTCCAACTCTTCACTGATCAATACCTGGATGCTGCACATCTTGCCACTCCGCTTTTCAGCACGGTTACTCCAGATCATACTTGACAGATGATTAACACCTGCTGGAGGCCATAAAAGGGAAAACAGTTTTACGTCAGTGGCGGCTAACATAGCAATGACAGATCAAGCAAATGCTGAACCAATTATGTCGGGTTGAAGTAGCAGGAAATTGCCACCGATAGTGGGCCAACTGACTAGCCTTGGTGGATCTGCGTGGCAAGCAATTAAGACATTTCTTCGGCGCAGGCACCTCTCCAGGTTGGCCAAGACGCCGTCAGTGATCATATTACTAATTTCAATGTCCTGGCTGACGACTTTGAGGCCAACTTAACGCCTCTGAACGATCACATCAACCAGGATTACATTGTGTCGATCGGAGACTAGTGGACTGTCTTCCTAGCAGCACAACTCTATATACGAGGTGCATTGAAGTTCTAAGGCTTCCGATTTTTTTCTCAGGGCTGGAAAGGGATAGAAACATTCACATTTTTTTTTTAAATGAGGCCGCGTTCATTGTCAATACGTCCCAGAGATGGCAGCACCGTACGGCAGATGGAATTTTACCGCCAACAGCAAGAATTAGAACTGATTTAAATACTTAAAATGGTGGCGTTTTCCTTACTTGAACAGCGTGCAATCATTCATTTTCTGAATTTGCGAGGTGTGAAACCAATTGAAATTCATGGACGGTTGAAGGAGACATGTGGTGATGGAGTTATGGATGTGTCGAAAGTGCGTTCGTGGGTACGACAGTTTAATGAAGGCAGAACATCGTGTAACAACAAACCGAAACAACCTCGGGCTCGCAAAGGCCGGTCTGACGCCATGATCGAGGAAGTGGAGAGAATTGTTTTGGGGGATCGCCGAATGACTGTTGAACAGATCGCCTCCAGAGTTGGCCTTTCTGTGGGTTCTGTGCACACAATCCTGCATGACGACCTGAAAATGCGAAAAGTGTCATCCAGGTGGGTGCCACGAATGCTGACGGACGACCACATGGCTGCCCGTGTGGCATGTTGCCAAGCAATGTTGACGCGCAACGACAGCATGAATGGGACTTTCTTTTCGTCGGTTGTGACAATGGATGAGACGTGGATGCCATTTTTCATTCCAGAAACAAAGTGCCAGTCAGCTCAATGGAAGCACACAGATTCACAGCCACCAAAAAAATTTCGTGTAACCGCCAGTGCTGAAAAAATTATGGTGTCCATGTTCTGGGACAGCGAGGGCGTAATCCTTACCCATTGCGTTCCAAAGGGCACTACGGTAACAGGTGCATCCTACGAAAATGTTTTGAAGAACAAATTCCTCCCTGCATTGCAACAAAAACGTCTGGGAAGGGCTGTGCGTGTGCTGTTTCACCAAGACAACGCGCCCGCACATCGAGCTAACGTTGCGCAACAGTTTCTTCGTGATAACAACTTTGAAGTGATTCCTCATGATCCCTACTGACCTGACCTGGCTCCTAGTGACTTTTGGCTTTTTCCAACAATGAAAGACACTCTCCGTGGCCGCACATTCACCAGCCGTGCTGCTATTGCCTCAGCGATTTTCCAGTGGTCAAAACAGACTCCTAAAGAAGCCTTCGCCGCTGCCATGGAATCATGGCGTCAGCGTTGTGAAAAACGTGTACGTCTGCAGGGCAATTACGTCGAGAAGTAACTTCAGTTTCATCGATTTCGGGTGAGTTGTTAATTAGAAAAAAATCGGAGGCCTTAGAACTTGAATGCACCTCGTAGAAGAGGATGTCATGAACGAGATAACTCTAAATGAGGTAGTGCAACCGCTCCGACAGCTCAGCATTAGAAAAGCAACGGACCCCGACCTGTTTGCTAATGCCCTTTTACGTCGCCTGCCGCATCTTGCTGCTTATTATGTCACAGCATTTTTCAACCAGACAGGATGACAGTGCAATCAACCATCCCGAAGGTGTATGCACTTGGCACGTGTCTGCAGGGGTTGAACAACATACATTGGCCACACCTATTGCAAAACTTAATCCTCGCCAATATGAGGAGACCTGGAAACCATTGTAATCGTTCTAAGTGAACCACAGGACAACACCACAGCTTTGAGGCATAACTCCACAAGTTTGAACTCTGGTGACACACAGGTAGTGTTGAAATCTTCTAACGCTGTGCAAAGACGGCGATGCGAATGCAAGAGGAAACAAATTGGCACGCAAAGAAACTGGGGTCGGACAGAGCATAGCCGTCCGCAAGAGGGGTTAGTTTACACCCTCTCCCTGCCCCCTACCCATGGAATCAGGAGTACAGAGTTCTTATTCATATAGTGATTGGAAAACTATCAATTTTCTGGGGTTAGAAAGTTTTTAGTATTACGTATAACACTGAGTTATTATGACACGACATTTATCGAAACTGAACAACTTATTCAAGTCAAAAATGGGATTTATGTAATCTAACCCCCCTTCCCCCCTCGAAAAAAAATTCAGCGGACACGTATGATACTCAGACAAGAAATTTAGTCTATAAACCATTCCAGATTAACATAAAATACGTTTAAGTGTTGAAACGTTTCTGTTTATCTGGAGTTAACAGAACTTTACCCTGGTAGGAGGTCGCTAAATAAAAAGTAGTTATTAACATTTTCGTTTTAAATTGATGTTGTTGTTAGGGCAGGAGGAGTCTAATAAAACATTGGAGTTAATCTGAGAACTGACTCAGAACCTGTGCATTATCCCCCATGCCAGCTTCCTTATGTGTTGCTTTAGCTGTTATTATGAAACTAGTAAATTATGAGCCCATAAACAATAACCTAAGGTCCCGCAACGGAACAGCGACTTGTTGACAACCAGGTGTCGGAAAGTGAGCTTGGGACGCACACATAACTTTCTAATATGTTGCACGTAGTTTAGTCTGAAGTGACTCAACACTGAAGCGTGGCACTATATGATCTCTACTGTTCATTATAATTATGCAAGCTATTTTAGGAGGGAAGTCCGGGAAATCCTAGGGACTTTTTTCCACGAGAGGTTGAATGATACCGTCACTTACGATACGAATCTTTATTCCTTAAGAGGAGTTAATTAATGTGGAGCTGAGAGCCTACGAGGCTCTTATTAAGTCCACAGGTCACTGTAAAATGAAACAACAACGCCAAACAACCACTAGTTTGACCGACCCAAATGAAAATAAACGAAGCACTCGAGAATCGAAAAAACTAAAACAGTTCAATACCTTCTAGCAGCGGCAGGCAGAAGTTTCTGAAGAACATCCCCGATCACTTAGTTGGTTCAACCAGAAGTGAGTCGAAAGCACAACACTGGAACGGTTCTAGTTCTCAGAAATGGACGTAAGCGAGATTCGTTAAATTTGAAAAGACCAACCAAAACTCTCGTCGCAGGTTAAACTTTTTCACTCTTATCTGATTCCATCTCCTTCTCTGTCGTCGCCATCCTCACGCTGGCCAGAGAACGGTTCCTCTTTTCAAATGGTAGAGGGGATAGATTCTATTGATTTTGAAATGTCGAATCAGACTGTCGCTTGGGGCTTTTTTTTCTGTCTCTCTCAGCCCCTGGCTCCTTCTGTCACGTCGAAAATGACGCTGATTCGAGATACTGCCTCTCTCTGTTCTGAAGTAGTGGGGGACAACATTTGTTAGGTTTGAAAAACTTTCAACTAACTTTCCCGGCGATTAAGGCCTGTTTCCTTCCCTGCCTGTATGCTATGCTAATTTTCAAATACCCACACAGTACTTCAAAGACAACCATAAGTGGAATAAAGAGCCCAGGGTATCAAAATAGCGTTCGTATTAATAATAAAACAACGACACCCAGCTTGGTCCATCTCCTACCCTGAGGTTTAAGTGCAGTCATGCCAGTGTAAGAACTTACTTTGACAGACTCGATCCAGAGCAGCAAATATATTGCAAAAACGATAGATTCAGTCAAATTATATGCAATGAACCGACAGGCACTTTCCACAGATGAAAACAATGTGTGGAATTTAGGCAGCAAATGGGCCTAAAAAGCTGGCATAAAAGGCCATATTTTTATAATGTTCTTTTTAATCGAGGACATCAAGAAAATACCTGATAATACGATGTTCCCTTTAAAATCAAAGTTCTTACGTACTACTGAAAGTACTCAACTGCACTATCGTTGTCAGCCTTGCTTCCAATTGTACTGGTCATCAGGCTCCAGCTGGATATTGCACACCTCGCCATCCTAGAGTTACTCGTTTCCCAACAGGCCCAATAAGGCACAACCGGTAAGGCTAACACTCACAGCTATGTCCTTATTTGAATAAGCAGCAGTATATTGGCAAAATCTAAACGGCATTAATATTACCAATAATGTCACTTTATCGCTACATACATGTCACCAACAATTAGGTCATTAGTGTGTTTCAAATGAAAATAATTGCTGATGTTAACTAATACGACGTTAATTCACCAGTGTCCATTAAAATTGCAGTACCATGAAGAGGGAATGCAAAACAAGTCAAATTAACATGAAGAGTAGCTACGTGCTTGGATATGCAAATGCATAGCATTTCAACACATATGAGTACACCATCTATGCCAACATCGTGTATGTAAGGAAAGATTAAGCAGTGGGTTTCTCGTTCAGTAATCGCATTTCAATGTCGTTTGTCCCTGAGAAGACCATATTATGTCTCACGCAAGAAAGATAAACTTCTACCAAGTTACAGACACTGGTACGGTCGTGGCCTATCATCTAATGGCATCCAATGGCATAATGAGGGACATACTCAATGCCACGCAGGATCACAATAGCCACGTGCGACTAGCCCCTGACAGGACAGACATGACTGTTCGCTCAGCTTGCCGCCTATTGCAGTTAGTATGTGTAAGTTAGCAAAACGATTGTGGCTATCCGGTAATTAAAAGGCTTTAATATGGGGTTATAGAGGCACACAGTAGCAATCTAGATGTCCACAGCCGGCGGGCTGACATGAGAGGCGCCAACTCGTCGCAATGATCTTGGCCAAGCGCCAAGGGTAAACATCTTACTTCCCGCACGAAATCTTCCGCGAGGTGGAATAACAATTTTCGAGGTCGATACAGAAAACGTTGTTGCAGCCATCAGACGTTTGGTGCTGTGTGGAAAAGTACACTGAGATCCTGACTCCTGTATAAAAGGGGACCCAAGCAGCATTCAGAGTATTGACGTCCAGCATCAGAACTGATTTCAACGTGTAGCAGATCCCTCGCCTGCAGCCTCGGATAAGATTATGCACCTCTCTTATTAAAGTCTAGTGTAACACTTGCAAAATTTGTAGCATTTTGTTTCTGGTGGCTCTTACAACAAATTTGTGTATGGAGACTTGTAGATTCGATAAACAGTCAGCAACAGAGTTATATGTACTCCGTGGTCTTCATTAGAGTTGGTAACGCATTTATATGTTGGGACAGGGTGGTCTCTTTGTAAAGAGTGAGGAGTTGGATTTTGCTTCTCAACTGGTACACGCTCTTTGGACGACTAACAGATTTCTGAGTCAACACTCAGCTGTTCTCAGATTCATTTGCCGCGCGGGATTAACCGAGCGGTCTAAGGGCGCTGCAGCCACGTACTGTGCGGCTGATCCCGGCGGAGGTTCGAGTCCGTCCTCGGGCTTGGGTGTGTGTGTTTGTCCTTAAGATAATTTAGGTTAAGTAGTGTGTAAGCTTAGGGACTGATGACCTTAGGAGTTAACTCCCATAAGATTTCACACACATTTTTTCAGATTCATTTGATCGAGTAAAATTTCTGGTCTTGGTTTGACTAAGGAAAATATGGATTTCATTGTAACCTTTTCTCAGTTGCTGCACTAAACTGTAATATAAAACTTAATTTATTACTTGGGTTGTACCCCTGGAATCTTATCGTACCCCGGCCGAGTTCCAGCTCAGCTGCAACAATTCCAGCTTTTAATTTAAAGTTTCACTTTAGCTGACAGCCGTACGAACCAATCTCTGCCGATAAAATTCTGATGCCGCTTGCAGAATAGCAGACGTAAGTCGTTTTGTCCTGTTTAACTTTTACTTCGGCGACGCAAAAAGCCATGCAGGATCGTACAACCTTGCTACATTCCGTGAGTCAGGAAATAGGCTTGTTTGCAGTAGAATGAGCATCAACACTAACAGGGCAACAATGTCGGGAGCACCACAGGCTGTCACAATAGCTATTTTTGTTGTAGTTTCACTTGCCGCCACAGCAGAGTGTGGCGTGTTCACAGTAGAGCCCCCAGAGAGACGAAGGACTCAGGAGTGGCACCACGTGTACTCAGACGATCCCAGTTCTGCTTGCAGCACGACCATGTTCACATTGCTGTGTTAAGGCTCCGAGGACAACGAATATTGCCAGACTGATGACACCATCAAGCGGGCCCAATATCTGGCGTGATAGTGTGTTGTTGTTTTGTTGTGGTCTACAGCTCAAAGACTGGTTTGATGCAGCTCTCCATGTTACTGTATCCTGTGCAAGCCTCTTAATCTCCGAATAACTACTGCAACCTACATCGTTCTGAATCTGCTTACTGTATTCACCTCTTGCCCCCCTCCCCCCCCCTCTACGATTTTTACCCCCTACATTTTCCTCAAGGCCGGCCGGGGTGGCCGAACGGTTCTAGGTGCTACAGTCTGGAACCGCGCGACCTCTACGGTCGCAGGTTCGAATCCTGCCTCGGGCATGAATGTGTATGATGTCCTTAGGTTAGTTAGGTTTAAGTAGTTCTAAGTTCTAGGGGACTGATGACCACAGCAGTTAAGTCCCATAGTGCTCAGAGCCATTTGAACCATTATTTCCCCTCCACTATTAAATTAGTGATCTCTTGATGTCTCAGAATGTATCCGATCAACAGATACCTTCTTTTAGTCTAGTTATGCCACAAATTTCTTGTCTCCTCACTTGTATTCAGTACCTCCTCATTAGTTACGTGACGTACCTATCTGTACCGATCTAATTTTCAGCATTCTTCTCTAGCGACACATTTCAAAAGCTTCTATTCTTTTCTTGTCTTAAATGTTTATTGTCCATTTTTCACTTCGATACATGACTACACTCCAGACAAATACCTTCTGAAAAGACTTCCTACATTCGATGTTCACAAATTTCTCTTCTCCAGAAAAGCTATTCTTGCTATTGCCATTCTACATTTTATATCCTTTCTATTTCAGCCACCATGAGTTATTCTAGTGCCCAAATAACGAAACTCATATACTACTTTAAGTGTTTCCTTTCATAATCTAATTCTCTCTCAGCATACCATTATTTAATTCCACTACATTCCATTATCCTTGTTTTGATTTTTTGATGGTCATCTTATATTTTCCTTTCCAGGCAGTGTGATTTTTATACAATTGTTCTCCCAATTCCTTTGCTGTCTTGGACAGAATTACAGTGTTATCGCCGAAGCTCAAGGTTTTCGTCTCTTCTCTCTGATCTTCAATCCCCTCGCCAAATTTATCTTTCGTTTCCTTTACTGTTTGCTCAATGGATAGATTGAACAACATCCCGGATAGGCTACACTCCCCGTCTCACTCCCTTCTCAACCACTATTTCCCTTTCATGTCTTCGACTCTTATAACTACCGTCTGGTTTCTGTGTAAGTTATAAATAGCCTTTCGCTCCCTATATATCATCCCCCCTAACTTCAGAATTTCAAAGAGAGTATTCCAGTCAATATTGTCAAAAGCTTTCTCTAAGTTTACAAACGTTATATAATCATAGGTTTCCCATTCCTTAACCTATCTTCTCAAATAAGTCGTAGGGTCAGTATTGCCTCGGATGTTGCTTCATTTTTACGAAATCAAAACAGATCTCCCCCGAGGTCGGCTTCTATCAGTTCTTCTATTCTTCCGTGAAGAATTTGTATCAGTACATTGCTACAATGACTTATTAAACCAATATTTCGGTAATTTTCACACTCGTCAGCAACTGGTTTCTTAGGGATACGAATTATTACATTCCCCTAGAAGTCTGAAGGTGTTTCGCATGTCCCATACAGCTTGCACACCAGATGGAAGAGCTTTGTCATGGCTGGCTCTCCCAAGGCTATCAGTAATTCTGATGGAATGGAATCTGCTCCCGGGCTCTTATTTCGACTTAGGTATTCCAGAACTCTGTTAGATTCTTCTCGCGTTATCATATCTCCCATCTCATTTTCACCTACGTCGTCTTCAGTTTTTATAATATTATCGTCAAGTTCGTCGCCATTGTTTAGACTCCTTCCACCTTTCAGCTTTCCCTTGTTTTAGTATGGAGTGCCATTTGGTACACAACACGATCACGTCTGGTTCACACAGCCGGTAATTTGGACAGCAGCTGTTGCATTTCTCAGTGTCTACACCCTATCCCCGCCGTCTCAGTGACATGTCATTCAACAAGATAACGAAAGATCTCCCAACGTCCTGGCTGTCCTGATCTCTGTCTATAGAGAGCACTCCATCACTATTTTTTACGAGCTCTCGCATAGACGTAAACAGCTTGAAATGACACACACACACATCTGTCATCCAAACTCAGTTTTACTCAATGCCCCAACCACGTTGGTGCCGCCATTGTTGTCAAAAGTGGCAGTTCTGAGTACTAAATTTCGTACCCTGAACACCCCCCTATAACCTATAAATTTAATCATTCATTCTTACTACAATACTGTGCATACATTGTTTGCTATCCTTCCTGGTGTTGGAGTTTCAATGGCCAACAGTGTAATTGCATTAATAACAAGATTTCACTTTAATGAGACGAGTCTAAATATAATTAGTACCTGCTAGTCATAACGTATGCGTTGCCACCTTACGGTGGCGCCAACTTTCTATAATGGTTCATCAACACCCTCTGCAGATATTCAACTAATTTTGAACCAAAGTTTTGTCATGTACGTCATGTTTACAAAAAAGTAATAAACGTGATGTTTGCTGTGTCTGTCGATGTAAGAAGGTGGATGAACACTCTAGAACACATCAAACACTACAGAATAATTAAAAATAAATGTATTTCTTTACAATATATACAATACTGGCTCTTATCCACAGCAACACTTGCATATCAGTAGTTTTGTTCTGATGAGTGATGGCGAGTAAGCGAGCTATTGTATTACAATAACATCAGCTGCCCACACGTGTCTATCTGTTTGAGTAAGCATAGTTCGTGATGTGCATCCCGCTCTCTCCCCTCCCAAGCCGTCTCAACGCACGGTGCTGAGTAGTGCGAAGAGTGGTATGGGCATGAGAATCCATATATGCATCGTGCTGGTGAAGTAGCTACACATTATGCAACATTTACATCGTGCAACAAATAGTGTGGAGATATGGATTAAACACACTGAAGATTGTATAAGAATTTTATTCATTTCTTTGAATCGTATCATGTAACCCATGTCAACTAATACAAACTTTTTCGCAAACATGAAAGATCAAAAGTTAAAGAGTAACCAGCTTTTTCAAAGAGTAAATACTTCTCCATAATTCTCATAATATTCTTCAAATCAATAACTATGTTACACTTTCTAAATAAGACTACGTTCTTACTCAGGGTTCAAGATACCTCCACATCAAATTTCATCGAAATCGCTTCAGTTAATTAGTCGTGAATACGGAACAGATAGAGTTGCTTTCGGATTTGCACTCTAAGACAAGAAAAACGACGCATCACGAAGGAATTAACCGAATGGGACGGAAATCGATAGAAGCGATGAACATGTGCAGAAAAAGAAATGATTACAATTTCAGAAAAATTGGATGATTTATTGAAGAGAAAGAGCTTCACAAATTGAGCAAGCGAATAACGCACTGGTCCACCTTTGACCTTCATGCAGGCTGATATTCGGCATTGTATTAATTGATTATGTTGTCATATGACCTTCTGGGGGATGTAGTGCCAAGTTCTGTCCAATTGGCGCTTTAGACACTCAAAATCCCGACCTGGTTGGAGGGCCCTACCCATGATGCTCCAAATTTCCTGAGCTGGGGAGAGATCCAGAAACTTTTCTGGCAAAGGTATGGTATGGCAAGTATGAAGACAAGCAGTAGAAACTCTCGCCATATGCAGACGGCTAGCATCTTGCTGACATGTAAATCCAGGATGGCTTGACAAGAACGGTAAATGGGGCGTAGAATATCGTCGACACACAGCTGTCCTGTAAGGGTACCATGGAAGACAACCAAAGTGGACCTGCTATCAAATGAAATGGCACCCCAGACCACCAGTTTTGGGTGTCGGGCTGTATCGCGGGCGATAATAGGCTGGTACCCCACCACTACCTGGGCCTCTCTAGACACGTCGTCAGTGGCCATCAGGGCTCTGTTCGAAGCAAGACCCATCACCGAAGACAATTCTAATTCAGTCAATGAGTCTCCAGGCCGAAGAGGTGTCTGGGGACGCCGTAGACAGCAGTGGAGCACCAGCCTGACTGTCGCCAGCCATAGGGCCAGAAAACCAGGAACGATGGTCTGGAGTGCCTCTGGTTGTCGTCCACGGCACCTTTATAGCACAGCTGTCCGTCGATATTCTGCTCCCTGTTTTGTTGCCCTTCATGGTAAGCCAGTCTGGATTCACATTTCAGCAAGATAATACCCATCTGCATATGACCCGAGTTTCTATTGGTTCAAATGGCTCTGAGCACTATGGGACTTAACATCTGAGGTCATCAGTCCCGTAGAACTTAGAACCACTTAAACCTAACTAACCTAAGGACATCACACACATCCATGCCCGAGGCAGGATTCGAACCTGCGATCGTAGCGGTCACGCGGTTCCAGAATGAAGCGCCTAGAACCGCACGGCCACACCCACCGGCAGAGTTTCTATTGCTTGTCTTCACGCTTGCCATACCAACTTTGGCCAGCAAAGTTGCCAGATCTGTCCTCAGTTCAGGAAATTTGGAGCATCATGGGTAGGGTCCTCCAACCAGGCCGCGATTTTGAGGGTCTAAAGCCCCAATTGGACAGGACTTCGGGATATCCCCCAAAAGGACATTTCACAACATTATCAATCGATACCAAGCCGAATAGCCGGCCGTGGTGGCCGAGCGGTTCTAGGCGCTTCAGTCTGGAACCGCACGACCGCTATCGTCGAAGGTTCGAATCCTGATAAACGCGTTAGTGGCCTGTTAAATTTATGAAGCTTTTTCTCTCCAGTAAATTATCTAATTTTTCTGAAATTGTAATCATCTGTTTGTCCGTACATGTACATTGCATTTAATGATTATCGTCCCACTCGGATAACCCATTCGTGATGCGCCGTTCTTCTTTTGTCTTAGAGTGTATAATATTAGTATTGATTAAGAATACATAACTTTGTATCCTTGACTTTCTCTGCAGTCTCCTCCTGCTATTCTAGTAATGGATTATAATTTCCGCTAGCAGTCGGAGCAGTAACAACGTCGTCCTAATTTTGTAATGTCTCACTGCAAGTCTTCTGTGAACCACCCACGATCCAAGAGTAATTTGGTACAGCACCACCCGGCGGATTATGGCGATCCCTCTGAAACAATAGCTCGAGGCGCCCAGTTTAAATCTCTCTTATGCGCAGTTGTGAGTGGCATGTGACACGCACTGTGCTCTCGACGAAGATACTGTCAACAACGCAGGAAGGGATGATAACATAGTAAGTATCTAACACCTGTTCCATCCCTCCTCATAATTCCAGAGGTATGTGGCCATCGCCATAACAGCCTTCTGCATCTGGCAACTGCAGCACGACCCACTGACAGCCAACCATCCAGGCCGCCCTATGTTTCCTTTGTTCCATATTATGTGTAATGCTTTTAAATTATGAAGACTGTTCCGTAAAGAGCATTTTCTTGTGGGCACTGAATTATTGTTTTTGACTCTCTCTGTGCCGGCCGCGGTGGTCTCGCGGTTCGTGGCGCGCAGTCCGGAACTGTGCGACTGCTACGGTCGCAGGTTCGAATCCTGCCTCGGGCATGGATGTGTGTGATGTCCTTAGGTTAGTTAGGTTTAAGTAGTTCTAAGTTCTAGGGGACTGATGACCACAGCAGTTGAGTCCCATAGTGCTCAGAGCCATTTTTTTTTACTCTCTCTGTAGTTCGGGCTGTACGGAGACGTTATAGGTACTCGATAACTGATTACCTTAGTGAAGGCTACAGAAGATGTACGAAGATAGCAGTATGATGCACGGACTAAAGGCAAAGAATAAAAGAATCACAAGTTGACCGATGTCTCGGACACAGGCATGCACCCTTAGTCACGATTAAGTACTTTCTTGTTTTTGTTTTAAATAAGATGACGAATATAACGTCCCTTGTTGCTAAAGGAGTATCGCTGGTACTGTGCGTGACGGATTGCCTTCCTACGGACCCGGGTTCGATTTCCTGCTGGGTCGGGGATTTTCTCCGCTCAGGGACTGGATGTTGTACTGTTTATCATCATTTCATCCCCAATGTGGCGTCGAATGTGATAAGACCTGCACCAAGGCGGCCGGAGCTGCCCCGCAAGGGGCCTCTCGACCATTGTCGCCACACGCTCATTTCCATTTCCACCACTGGTTCTAAGCCAATAGAGTCCCTAGAAATTACATGCAGTCCGTCAAAATGTAATTTTGAGTAACGAGATCACTGAGTTATCAATGATACAGCGCCCACGGTCGACTCTAATTAATAGGCGAAGTAGGTAATCCCTTATGGTGCCAGAAGTTTAGGGGGAGATGAGAGGCGTCAAATTTTCTGCGGAAATCCAGAAAATTTCGACATGTTTAGTTTTCTATTCGTTTACATTGTTAGTACTCTTGCCTCCTGATCAGCAGAATGGAAAAGACTTCTGTGGTCAGATATACCTTTCCCTGAAGTTATTCGACGAATTTGCCAGAGCCCAGTTGTTGCAGATAACAACACTGAGTGAAAAGGGTCGCCAGATTAAAATGTAAAAGTGCCAAAACAGTATCTGTGAAATATGATATTGGAGTTCGATTACATATTTATTGGCAGTTTTCGTTTCCTTCTGAGGCGATACGGTATTCGCTACGACACGTCGCAGTAAAGGTCGCACGACGCGTCGCATATCGATGCCACGACACATTTTTATCTGCGAAGGCATTTCGGATTTCCTGCATTTAGTTTGGAGATCACCTCGGTAGAGTTTGCAGCCTTAGAAGTTATGATCCTTGTGGTTATAATCTCCACATTCCATCTATAAAGTTACCCTCAGAATCTTCTTTGTTAAAACTGTCAGGTGGCGTCTAATTTTATATTTGAATGGGATCGTAAAAAAAAAGTATGCAAATATGCACTTGCAAGAGACACTGTTTCCTCTCTACTGGGATGTGGTGCTATAGGTTTCAGTAAAACCCGAAGTTTCGCGTCCCATACGCCAAAAACATTTTCAATAATGTTTAGACGGTAACTGAACATTCTATCAGCACGTGATAATGATCGGTTGTCGTACTATCCGGATATACCTTCATCAAATTTCGTGACGGAAGAAACGCATCGCCTGCTGTAAACGCTAATGGAATGGGGTTTTCCCTACTTCGTAAATAAGGTGAGCTGAGACAAACCCAATGTCGCATTATTATATTTTAAACACTCTGCTGTCTTCAAGGGCTCCAATTCGAAAGTTTATAGAGCTCAGTCTAGACCTGGTGATCTTGAGTATTTTTAATATTTTGGAAAACTAATGAAGACTCTTAAGTATCCATAAAAAAGTTCCAGTTCCGATTCTGTTAAAAACCTGCGTAATGCCGACTTTCAAATCATTTTCTTGAGAGAAAACGCCTGACTACGCTATATTTTTTCCTTTGCCTAAGACACAGGGGGCGGGTGCTTCCCCCTTGCCCCCCTCCCCCCCCCCCCCCCCCGGCCGTGGGCGCCCTTGACTGTGAGAAATCCTACTTTGACACCCCACATCGAGGTACTATATCTACAACTGTAGTCGGCATCAACTACAGCGAGCACAACAATTCTGAAGAAGCTCTTGTAATTAAAAAACAGACTTCCGTTTCTGGAGCCACAACCTGATTGTGTTTTCCATCAACACTGCCGGAACAGTTAGCAAATGTGTCCAGGAGATCAACGAAGCATTGTTGATTGGTAGCCCTGAATCGCTTTCGTATCCACAGTCTTTTCCATTATTCATCATTTCGATTTTTAATCGGAGGTAAAAGTGAAACAGAGAGAACTATGTAGGCCAGTTCCCAAGACGTTTCGAGCAGAAATGCACCTCACAGTGCGGACAAGACTCTTTGTTGCGGAGCTGCCCCTGAACAGAAGCGTGACATTAAACAGGGGCAGACCCGCAACATTGTTTCGGTGTGGACTAGGCTCAAGCAGCCCGTCGCGGGATAGTTTGCGTCTCTCCTCAAAGCAGTTTAGGTTTATCATCATCCCAGTGACGCTCTCTCGAGTGCTATTCGTGATGCCCTATTTTATATACCTTCAATATCCCCAGTTGCTCCTGTTTAGTATGGATCCCGTACACGTGAGCAGTATTCTGGAATGGGCCGCTCAAGCGTTTTACAAATAATCTCATTTGTAGAGCAGTTGCGTTTTCCCAGTATCCTACCAACGAAACGGTGTCTACCGATCGCTTTACTTACGAGCTTATGTGGTCATTCCATTTTATATCCACACAAATTGTTACACCCAGGTATTTGTGTGAGTTGACTGTTTACATTTGGGACTCATTGATATTGCAATCACCATTATCAGCTTTTTGAGGCGCACATTTTTACGTTCTTGAACATTTAAAGCAAGTTGTCAACCTATTCAACACTTTGAAATTTTATCAAGATCTCGTTGTATGAGCATGTTTTTACTTCATTATAGATGACTGCATCATCTGCCTTACGCCTTCTGTAATACAATATTATGTTTATTTGTGTGTGTGTGTGTGTGTGTGTGTGTGTGTGTGTGTGTGCGTGTGTGTGTGTGAAAAAAGAGAGGAGAGAGACAGACAGAGAGCGAGAGAGGTTTGGGTCGGGTGGAGTGCAGAGGAACAACACGGTTAACAGCTTATTAGACAAACGAACGACGATTCTGTACTTTAAGCAGTTTGTTTAACTTGTAAACGGGAGATCGGTCTTTCAAACTTGACGTAATATTTCGTTAATCCTTCATTCTCTCGTCTTCAGTTTACACGCAAACTGTGTGTGACTTGGCGGGTCGCTCGTAGCTATAAAGCGCTTGTTTCCCTGCTCAGAGTAGCGAAGCTAATTAGCTATTGTGCCCGTCGATAGGTCGGCTCCAAAAGTCGGTCAAGCGTCTGCAGACATTGTGACGGTCGCCGTCACGCAGCGACTCGGCAATGTTACCGGATGAAGCTTTACTGCAGAACAAAAATAACTCTGGAGTGAGCACAGCTTTCTGTGCATCTTCTCAGCACCAATCTGGCATGTTCACACCAGTTCTATACAGCTCTGTGTCTTCAACATATAGTCAAATACCGAAGCTTAAATCTACTAGAGCTGGCCGACGTGGCCGAGCGGTTCTAGGCACTACAGTCTGGAACCGCGCGACCGCTACGGTCCCAGGTTCGAATCCTGCCTCGGGCATGGATGTATGTCATGTGCTTAGGTTAGTTAGGTTTAAGTAGTTCTAAGTTCTAGGGGACTGATGACCTCAGAAGTTAAGTCCCATAGTTCTCAGAGCCATTTGAACCATTTTTTGAAATCTACTACAGCTTTTTCCCCCGCATATGATTTTATAACAGCAATAGTGAATTTCTGTTGTTGCTACGACTGCGAAAGGAATTAGAGGAAGGAGGAACAGCTACTTTTCGTAGGAAAACGCCACAAAACTCTTATTATAGTTATCATACAATAATCTGATCAAAATTACTTGATAGTTGACACTTCACGTGTTAGAGGTGTCATCCTCCAATCAGAGCGCTCAACGTCTCTCCCGAACTGTTCGCCATTGCAAACTGTCACAACAAATGGTCAGTTAATTGCTTGCCTGGCTTTTCTTCTCATTGTGTTTACATCCCGAATCCTGGGTCCGGTCCGTTTATTTCGTATTCCATCACACATGATAAACACACCAAAAGAACACACACACACACACACACACACACACACACACACATACATACACACGCAAAACGATGGTAACGAAGTACGCGTATTTTGTAAACACCAATTGCCAAAGACTATTCGATTCTTTTACATAAGACGCGATTCGGAACTTTCTAAAGGTAAAGAACTGTCTCTATACATAAAGAAACGTAATGACAGAAACACTAGATCATCCGTTGCGTTATTGTAACGTATCCGTCTGGAAAACGAAAGGATGCGGGTTCGAATTCATTTTTTCTTCTTAAATCTTTATCAAAATGAGTTATTATTTTCAATTAATTGGTTTCAATCTAATCTTTTATTTTTAATCTTTTTCTGCATCAGTTTCGCTATCGTATTAACTTTTCATTTTTCTCTTAATTTTATTCCTCTCATTCTTTTTTCTTTTGGAATCTGCCTGTGTCTCCTGTAACTTATAAATGAGTTCCAATCTGGGCTGCTGGTCGGTCGGTATCGCATCAGCTCGCGTAGCAAAAGCGAGATGTTAAAGAGTCCGCTTGTAGCCCTGGAAGTGAATTTTTTCTGTCTTGAGTTTGCTCGCACAGGTCAGCTTTAATCGCCGTGAGCAAAGCGAGTTTGATTAATAATTCCGTCGCAGGTTGCTGACCGCCGTTTTCTCATATTCATTGCACATCAAGAGGTTGTGGTTAGGTTAGGACACGAGTGTAAATTCAGACCTACGAAACACGTTTGCCGCTGCAGTTCAGTCATTGGTCATTTAAATCAGATGTGGATAGAGCGTCCGCGCCTTACCTGATGGCAGCAGCTTCCAACATCGCTCAGCCTTAGATGATCAGCATGTCAGCACTTGTGAAGTGACCCGCCGTGTTTGCATGTCGCTTTTAATCGACCGGAAGCCGATGTGGCAACACTGCAGCACCAAATGGCAGACGTCAACTATCAAGCAATTTTAAACGGACTAGAGTACGAGGCGTATCATAAGTTGAAAACTATAGAGACACACAATAACAAAGGCTTAACATCATAGGGCCAATTATTTTGATTGTGTGACCACATATTTTCAAGACAAAATACAGGTGAATTTAGTAGTATCGGTGTACGCTACCAGTCAGTCCGTTTAATGTATACACATTTGAGCAAATTCAATCTACAGATAAGATTATAGGAAACAATCTGAGTCTTTTATTCCATTTTATGCAGATTTACAAACTATCATGTTTAAAACTGGCGGAGTAACTGCATTCAACAGCACCTCGTTCGCTATGGTGGTTAATTCGCTGGTAGACTACATGGAACTTCGCTACACAGAGTCCAACACTATTTATGATTTGTAGGCAGCTTACCGAATTTATTAAGTGCCTGACTAAAAGAGGGGTCAATGGCCTTGCCGCAGAGGATACACCGGTTCCTGTAAGATCACCGAAGTTAAGCACTGTCGGGTGTGGCTGGCACTTGGATGGGTGACCAACTGGGCTGCCATGCGCTGTTGCCGGTTTTCGGGGTACACTCAGCCTCGTGATGCCAACTGTGGAGCTACTCAACCGAATAGTAGCGGCTCCAGTCATAGAAAACCATCATAACGACCAGGAGAGCGGTGTTCTGACCACATGCCCCTGCTATCTGCATCCTCGGTGAGGATGACACGGCGGTCGGATGGTCCCGATTGGCCACTTATGGCCTGAAGACGGAGTGCTGTGACTAAGGAAGGAGATGGCTTTAGGTTACTTTTTATAATTACACAAATAAACGTATACAGAATCACAAGACATAGTAAATGACAGGTACAAAACCTACAAAGGTCAATGGATCAAATACCGAGAGTTTTCGATCCACGGAGTGCATAGAGCTGTTTGCACTGTTGTGACCTGGGGTTACTGATAGCATCATATCTGTGAGATCAGCATTTCAACGGACCAGTCATGATGCGAACGTGATCTACTTGCAGGCAATACCCTACTGTGAAAAACTCTATCAGACAACTATATTGGAGAGACGACAGAAGTTTTGTTGTCCTGCAGACTAATGCATTACCGTTCTATTGATTTTATTTTAAATGTGATGTGACAACTATTGTATGATGTTAAATTATTACAGGTTCACTCTCAGAAGACAGTACCTTAAGAAATCTGCTGCGTATGTTGGATGTCCTACATACAGTATAAAACACTTATATTTTGGTAAGGTTCTGCCAGCTCTATGCATACGTTTCTCAAGTCATTAACTTGAAAGTCATTATGTGTTAGAGAGATACTGTGGTGATCTAGTGTTCTGTTCTGCTCTTGTTCTCGACGTTACTGCAGCAGTCAGTAAGTTCGATTATTAAAGGCTGCTGTCCTGCACACGACTATTTCTATCAAAGAGTTCGCCTACAGCTTTTGCACAATGATAGTCACAGCTCTGGAATTGATTATGGTCCGTGCTTCATTCACTGGATGGTGTTGAATTACCTGACGTCTGCCTGTGTCTCGTGCACCAGAGGAGAAGTTATAGCTGGCAGTGCCCATCACTCCAAGCTATCACACACATATGACGAAACTATTTTAGCAATGATGCTGGGCTTTGTAATGGTCGTGTGCAAGACCCATACAAACTACATCAGTGGGCTATTCAGTTTCAGAGTTATGACGAATGCTTTATGGTTTGATAGCCAGTAGACTTCCCATCATTTTAAATTTTGGGCAGTGGATTTTCTCACTATTTGAAATTATGACACCTGGTGTGGAGGACTAAATTGTTTAAACTGTAATGTCGGAGAGGGCCTGGAGTGTTGTTGGAGCATAGCACAAGTGAACTTGGGCTGGGGGAAGCGACCCACACGGAATGGAGTGGCCTTTCCCTCCACAGTGTTTGTTTAAGATATTAAGTGGAGCAATAGAGACATAGGAGAAGCAGTATGCAGCGATCATACCCATACACCTCTGAGAGACGCGAATGCCAGATTTCTACACTGGTGTATGACCTGCACTGTAATCTCATAGAGCCAATGCCAGTGTTCCAAGTCATGGATTCTGATGCCATAGTACCACTATTCGAGGTCACCATCTTGCATTGCCATCTTCGAATCTGACATCATGGAGCCTATCTCAGTTTTCCAAGACAGCCACCACTGGACAAACATGCTAGTAAGTAGACATTCCCATTTCTGAGGAATTGCCATCGAGTTGTTGATGTACAAAACTAAAGGTCTATATAGCTAGTGCTTTTGGAACACATTCTAAACATTCATGGTGGTGTCTGATTGTCCTATATCGTGTCTCCCTACCACTTTCGCGCAACGACGCTCTGAGCGTGTTTTTTAGGGAATTGACTAGTTTGAACCTGGGACCTGTTGCTGGTAAGGAGACGCCAGACCACACATGGCATGTAGAATTCAGAAGAGTTCAGTGAAACTAGCGATGATATAACCAAATACTAAATGATCTCAGCGTCAGCTCCACTGCACTCCCTGTAAAAGAATCTTAATACTAACTAAATATAGTGGAAAGGGTTCAAGGCTTTCCTATTTTTAGTTAGCTGGTAAAATAACGTCGAAAAAGCAGTTAAGTTTACCATTGGAAATTTTATTCTACTCACAAAACATCATTTATAAATTGCACTATTGATAAAAGGAAATGTTTTAATACAGGATGGTAAAAACCAACTGCGTTCAACAAAAATGTGAACGAATATTCCCTGAATGGGTTTCCAAGTTCTACAATCGATGGAAGGATGACCTATGACATATCACATCTATAATCTAGGCTTAATTTAAGTTTCACAAAAGAGAAAACTATCAAAAAGGACTACAGTGACCCTCAATTATCTTTAATTACTTATTTAACTTGTCGTAAATTACAGTGGCTGATGTGGCTTCTCAATAACTATATAAAAGAAAAATCATCGCGTTTCAGATCTTTTCTTCAAGTGGCAAATGTGAACACCATGAGTTTTAATTAACGATCGACACTAGTATTACGCAAAAAGGGGGTGTAACAGATAAGACTTCTGCAGTTCTGAGTGAAGTGTTATGCGCTCAAAAATGCGGCATCGCGTGCGTTCATTACCTTGTCGGTGTTTAGGCAGCGTCAGGGCGACAGCGGCCGGCGCACCAGCCATCCAGCTCGCCGTCTCGGAACTAACTCTCTCCTAACTTCTCCTTACTACAATTTACCAAAGTTAGTTTAAAAAAACTATCTGGCTATGTTTTCATCTGACCAATCAGGGTCTCAATGTTAACCTTAAGCTCCGCCTACAAAAATTCTGTCTATCCAATGAGAAACGTTATACTTTTCGTGGTGGGGCAATGTTTTTTAAAGTTTGCAATGTAACACAGACGCTAAAAAGTCTCACCCTAAAACCTGCAGCTGGTGTGGTCCTTTTAGCGTTATCGTAAGATCTATACTGTTCTTCTGGAGGGCTCTATCTTTTAACATGGGCTGGGGGGTGGTCCTTGACGTACCTGAGACGCGAAAAAGTCTCACGCTAAAACTTGCTGGTGGTAGTGGCCCTTTTTGTGTTATCGTAAGATCTATACTGTTTTTCTGGAGGGCTCTAGCTTTTAACATGGGCTGGGGGGTGGTCCTTGACGTAACAAGGACGCGAAAAAATCTCACGCTAAAACGTGCGGGTGGTAGTCGTACAGGTAGGCTGGCCCGTCCGTCCCTTATCGTAGGGCCTTCTAGCTTAACACGGTTCTGCTCTCGGCTTCTGTCCTCGTTTCTCCCCTCGGAACTGCGTCTGCCTCACGGTGGGAAGGTATGACATGCAATTAGGCATTCTTGTGTTAGTCTGTGGCATTCCATTTGCTGACTCGTTACTTGTATTACTTTGGTTAATTTAATGTCACGATTTATTCGGAGCTATGTGACATACTAGTAGATTTGATTATTATGTCAGGGCTTTCATGGAAGGTGTTGGATTTACCTGACACTTTACAACATCTTATATCCTTTTGTGGGAACGGAAAACATACAGTCAATAAATATTGAGTCTATGTAGAATTTGGTTCGCTACGTTCGTCCACAAGACGGAGATAGCGCTCTTAGACGTGAAATTACATTACGTTGTTGCTGTCTTGTGTCATTTTATGTGTGGGTAATTACATTTGATTCTTTGAAGTCTATGTCCAACAGGAGTGTAAGATACATTTGACATGTAAATGTTCCGATTTACGTGGAAAATTGATTATTTTGCAATATATTCTATGTTTTCAACCTGTTAAGTAAATTTCCGAGATGTTACAACATGACACACCTTCTTTAGGTGAAAGTTTCATTGGTTTAGCTATGTTATTCGTCGATTTTACTATAGAATTGACGTAAAAATTCACTGACTTGCGGTACGTGGTGAAAGGGTACAGTACCGACCAACATTGAAAATAGGTACAACATTCTTCGTTATTCTTGTCATAACAACATATTTTTTCTAATAATAACTCAATTTCAATTAATACACCGAAGCTGGATACCAGTGTGGGAAAGAATGACAATTTATTTATTTAATTGATCACTTATGCACTCCCACAAAATAAATCCCTACATCCAATTTGGTGAGATCTGCGAGATGAATGTATGGTCGTCTGCTAACCACAGATAGTGAATGTGAATATATGATCATCTTTGAGACGATCTTTTGGTCACCTTTGGTGGAACCATAGAGATGAAATTTACCGGAGCTTTGAGCGTCTGAAATGTGGCTGACCAATACGGTAGCAAGGTGCTCCCCCACTTCAGCAAAGGTGCGGGAGGACCTGAAGAACGGCCATGTTTCAGCACTCTGCCACTGGATCTAGTGTTGGTAAGACCTGTCTTAGGTGTGCTTCATAAAGACAAAACAGTGGAGACATGTTATGCGTGTGAAATACTTAAGAGTAATTTAGAATAATAATTTCTCTATTTCAGGAACTTTTGTGGGGAGAATTAAATGTCAGGCAGGTAATATTAAGGGGATCGTAGTAATCTTCGGAAGTGACCAACGGTCACAATGAAACCACATGTAGCAATAAGTTGAAATACTTACGTTTGCTTAAGTTAAGCTAAATTACTAGTGTGTGTACTATAAGTTGGAAATATTTAAGAAATGGCGTGTGCAGCACTTGAAATTAAAGACGAGTACTTCCACGTGGCCGGTCGATGTGGCCGAGCGGTTCTAGGCGCTTCAGTCTGGAACCGCGCAACCGCTACGGTCGCAGGTTCGAATCCTGCCTCGGGCATGGATGTGTGTGATGTCCTTAGGTTAGTTAGGTTTAAGTAGTTGTAAGTTATAGGGGACTGATGACCACAGATGTTAAGTCCCATAGTTCTCAGAGTCATTTTGAACTTCCACGTGGTGAGTACTGTGTGGGTCTCAATCTGTGTATGAGACAAAGGATAAAGAGAAGTACTCGTCCATGGTATCAGTTGAGGACTCGCGTGTGTGATGAATATGTTCTTAATATTACTTTGCGTGTTATGTTTCTGTCTGACGCTTGATTCAAACTATAATACTCTGAGAGAGAAGCAAGGTGAGTCAGCTGCCTACCCAGCAACGCCACTTGGCTTGCATTGCACAGGAAGACGTGCAGATATCCTCCAGAGTTCGTAGTAGGAAAGAAAAATTACGAAGTGGGGCAGTGTCGTGTGAAACTGGGATAAATACTAATTGAAGTGGGAAAGCTGAAAGTGATGTGATTATAATGTTGTGACTATTCCTTGTGTTGTATTCCATGTTGCAGTGTGGTGTATGTCATGTAATTTAAGTATGTGTGGTTTGCATGGGAGAGTGGCAAGGTAGTTTCAGAGGTAGTGGGTTATGCATGTTCCTTTTGTACCGCTCGGTCTGGAGGAAAGTTTCGTGATGATGGTTGTGAGAGTCGAAGTGTGAGATATAGCAAAAGATCCACCATCCTATCCAGAAAGTGCACTGTAGCGTTAATAATTACTAGACCATAAGATAGAGAATCACCAATGTAAAGCCATGCCCGCTGGGCGGATTTTCCCATGTGTTATTGTTGTAGGTTATAGAATTTGTGTGTTTAGGTTATAGAATTTATCGGAATAAATAAGATAGCGAAAAGAAAAAGTTTGGTGGCCTTTTCCTTCGAATTGTATGTTGTCATGATATCCAGAATTCAGAATGTGTGCGCCATTCATATTCAGTGCGATGGCCACGTGTTGATCAAAGCCGTTAAATAAGAAAGAAAATGTGGTATTGCCAGTGCGTAGTGAACAGTCAGAGTTGTGTAAATTACTAATAGTCAGACGTGCGTTTCCGTTGCGTAATATTCTAACAGGAGAATAACTTGTAACTTAATTGTGAGTACTAGAGTTCATGTTACTCGATAAATAAGAATGAGTCCACTCGCTTGGCAAACCACTCATCTTGCAGGCCTGACTGCTTGATGCCACATTATGAGCAAGGAGTGTGGGTGCCTCTCAGTATGTCACCTTACGTTCTTTAGTGATCCTACGGAGAGATCTGATATTAAGTATACACCGTAAAACACAAATGGAATATCCGTTTTGCACGAGAAATTCTAAATGTATCAATGCTGTTAGCAACATTCTCTTCTCGTGTAACACCGAACCAAAGCAGTAATATACGCTGATACGCTATTCAACAGCCATTCGCATATTTCAAGAACTGGTAGTAAATATCATATGTTTTCTGACTTCTGTAGAAACGATACCGCTTTGCTCTCAGCATCTCGATATTTCGACGTGCGACTTAGAAATCGAATAGAAACGTGTGATATTCTATTCTGCAAGTGTTTGTGCAGCTCATATGGAATGTATCGTATACTGCTGTTAGTGCTGAGCTGACTGTGCTCCAGACAGAACCAAGTCACGCCGCATGAATAACATAACAGTATTAAGTATTTATGGCAGTGCAAGGCTTTCTTCGTACTCAGAGAGCATGCAGGAGGGCAGCCATCTCGAGAGCACTGTTTGTGGCAGGGTGCACAGCTTGTATCAAGTGAAGATGTTAGCATGCATTTCTCAATGTATAAAATAGCACCTGCTGCTCTGTTCCTGTAGAGGAAAGCGTCCAAGTCCCTAAAGAAGCATTGTTGGAAAGCACTGAGATTCGCTGCACCCAGCCGGTGTGGCTGCGCCTCAACGCTGACCAATCGGTTACCGTGGGGCGGCGGTGGCGGCAGCGCAGTATCAGAGAGCCCTTTCCCTTCTCTCCCTGCCGTTTGTTTACATAAAGGTACAAGTAGGGAGATTCAAACCTAGAGTTACAAGAAATAGCGATTATACACCTCTGGTTGAATAGTAACTCATAGTAGGATTAAGCCAGTATGGGCCAGTATGCCAGAGTCTCAACAGGTCTCAGCAAGATTCTGATGTCATTGTGCCAGAGTCATTATTCCAATTTGGGTCATTATGTCAGAATTCCAAACTGTCATAAATAGCCTTATGGACAATAGCCATAGTGCTGGAATAGTGCAGGTAGAATGTGACTCACTTGGCAGTGTCGTCTTGGAGGGGAGAGAACTATGCCGTTGCTCCCGGATTGTCCCCGATATGATGTGAGCATGTGACATGGTGAGTTAAGGCAGCAGCGCTTGGCCATGGCCCGGGAAGTGCAAAGCAGGTCCAGCCTCCAGCAGGCATCCAACAAGATTTAGCGTGGGTCGATAGTGCACTGTGGTGCATGGGCGGAGGTGGAGAGCCTTCGCCTTCGCTCCTTGGTGCTTCTTTAAATAGGGGAGCAATTGCAGAGATCAGGAGAAAAGCAGGATCATACACCTTTAGGTGAATAGTAGCTCGGGAAAACATGTCAAGGAGGTCAACAGACAGGTCTAAACCGCCACAAACATCCACTATTGGATTCTGACATCATAGAGCCTGTACCAGTATCTCAAGTCTAGACCAGTATGCGAAAATTCTACACCGTTATAAATAGCCTGACATGTTTGAGCTGGACTGTGACATCATAGAGCCAGTGCCAGTATTACAAGTCAGCCAGGATGGCAATGCATCACCTCAAGTCTGGACAAGTATGCTGGAATTCTACACTGTTAAAAAGAGCATGACAGATCTGAGCTGGATTGTTATGAACTGCGCCATTGTGCACCAGTCGCGATCTTCGATCGCTATCTTGTATTCTAGGTAGGGCAACTTGGGTTCTGACGTCATATTTAGGATGGCGTTTGTTTTAAAAGTCTCGCATTGTGATATCAGAGAGCCAGGGACCATACTCGAAGTCATCCAGAAAGAGAATGCACCGTTTTGAATTTCCCGCCAATTTATTCTTAGAACAATGGCCCTGCTTCCACACAAAACACAGTAATACAATTGGGATATTGTTTTGCATTTCCCACCAAAATCCGCCATTTTATAGATACGACAATTGGCCTTTGGCAGAGGAGGGGGAGGGAGGAGATGGGGTGGGGAACATGAGTCATCGATTACGTCATCGATGTCACACCTTGATACCAGAATGCCCCTTACTGCACTCCTTGAGTTGTGGTTGATTTCGGTTCAGAGAGAAAATGGGAAGAGGGGCTTCTCGTTGATCGGTTCTTACTTGAATCCTTATATACTTTCGTGTGCTGTTCTGCTTAACGATTTGGTGTAACGATTATTTTCATTTTTGATGAAGAAGTTGAAGGTGACAGAACGGGAGATAGGAATCATAGAAGATTTTTCAGTTTTGTGAAGCCACAAGCGTGATATCACTATCGACAATCTGACAAATAAAATTTTGAAAGAATACTGAAATCCAAATATGATGCTTTGGATTCTGAAATAGCACAAGATCATGCTTCGGCTTACAAACTGATAAGGAAAATACGAATGGAGCCAGCTGCAGTTTCTTCTTGTAGTTGTCACACAAATACTTCATGAAACATAACCTTTTCCAATACATATATGGCTTTCGTCACCCACCTTGCATGATGGATGCACTTGGAATGCAGGAAGACAGTCCTTGAGACGGGTTTTCGAAAAGAGAATATTAGGTTAATTCAAAAACTGTCAGTATAATCATCTCATACCCGCAAGGTAAATGCAAAAGACCTTTTTTCCAAAATGTTTTCAATCAAAACACGCGTATCTCTAAAAGTGTCAGTATTTCATGTTGTTGGGAAAGAAAGTTATGATTTAACTAAACAGCCATTCGGTTCGAGTTTCATGGACAACTTTCTCCTGCCCATTTCTGTATTGAGTTAAAGAACCGAAATATGTATAAAATTATCAGCAATGAACTAGTAGTGAACTGCAATTTTCATTTATTTTCAAATGCATTTGTGTCCAAAATTAATTACATTAATATCGTATTCAATGAATTGTTGAAGTTCATACTTGTTTTCTCTCGTCTGTTAATGACTGCCTGTGCTCGCTCAGAAGTTCTCTTCCTGAAATAACTGATGACTGATTCCGTGTATGAAACTTGGAACCACTTTCATCAGGTGACTGATTACCTTTCTCGGCTTTAAAGGTATTCAGAGCATTGATGTGTGCCACCTTGTGAAGGTTTTGCTAAAAAGAGTCTTGTTTATCTTTACTTAGGAAGTTTCAACGACCTCCGAGCATATTTATGTAGTTGACCACGTTGCTGATACAAAACTTCTAATTTTAGTACGCAGTTTCTCTGTTCCTGTGTCGGAAGCTGTGATTGTTTCAGATAAATCTTCGCTTCGAAAGCAGATAGTGTGATACTTCGTTGTATAGCTGATTTACACACCCTCAGACTGTAAAAGAAAACTACTAATGATGGGCAGACGGCTGACAGTTATTCATTTGTCTCATGCTAGCACAGTAGACACAAGTATATATTATTTTCTGTAAACGAAGAGAAAACGAGGAGACTGTGCTTGTTACTACTATGAGCTTCTTCATGGCGTACTTCTGTTCCGCCTGTTCTGGTTTTTCTCACAGAGTCACAGGACTGCCGCGTTAGCCGATTAATGTGATAGTTTTTAAGGACGCATTCACATAAGGAAATCGAAGTAAACAGCCTATTTACATAAGGCATTTGATGAATTTATAATGCAGATGTAATACTTGTGCATACTTGAAATTTTTGCTGAAAATGTATACAAAATCCATGTAGCCTCCACGATTAGATAAAAAAAAAGGAACGGTGAACGAATAGAAATGAATGAGTCCCAAAGAGCAGCGAACACCATTGAACTAATTACCAAAGATGAACGAGTTTGTCCATCTGTCGTCATTCATGCCTGATACAACAACAGCCATGTTTTTGGGGTTTGATGTTAGATACAACTGAATGACGTTAGCACATAAATGGTAGCTACAAGAATGTGGAATGGATGAAGTTTTATTACAGCGAGAAAAGCAACGGATCAAGTATTGAACCATACAGGATTCTAGAGAGTGCATATTTACATGATATTTCTGACGACTCCTTGATATCTCTTTTTGAGGTAGCTGCGGAACTACAGTACTGTACTCTTGAGAAATTCAGCCATTTCCTTTCATAATGATGTACCGAAATCAACAGTATGTAAAGCTCTGCTGAAATCAAAGTATTATAATGGTGTTTTGAGAAGTGGTTCAAAATGGTTCTGAGCACTATGGGACTTAACATCTGAGGTCATCAGTCCCCTAGAACTTAGAACTACTTAAACCTAACTAACCTAAGGACATCACACACATCCATGCCCGAGGCAGGATTCGAACCTGCGACCGTAGCAGTCGCGTGGTTCCGGACTGAAGCACCTAGAAGCGCTCGGCCACCGCGGCCGACTTTCAGAAGTGGCAGTTGCGAATCCATTCCAATTTAATTAAAAGTTTGGGGCAAATCAGCAGCTGATAATGAAAATAAGAGAGAGATGCTAGCAGAAATGAAGCTGTGAGGGCGACTCGTAGGTCATATCTGGATAGCTCAGTTGGTAGAGCAATGATAGCGAAAGACGATACTCTAGCTACCATTTATGGTCCGATGTACAGCTTTAATCTGCCAGGAAGTTTCAAATCTATGCTGTTCCTTGATTCAGGTCTCTAGGTATGGATTTACACTGAAGCGCCAAGGAAAGTAACATAGGCATCCGTATTCAAATACAGATATACACTCCTGGAAATGGAAAAAAGAACACATTGACACCGGTGTGTCAGACCCACCATACTTGCTCCGGACACTGCGAGAGGGCTGTACAAGCAATGATCACACGCACGGCACAGCGGACACACCACGAACCGCGGTGTTGGCCGTCGAATGGCGCTAGCTGCGCAGCATTTGTGCACCGCCGCCGTCAGTGTCAGCCAGTTTGCCGTGGCATACGGAGCTCCATCGCAGTCTTTAACACTGGTAGCATGCCGCGACAGCGTGGACGTCAACCGTATGTGCAGTTGACGGTCTTTGAGCGAGGGCGTATAGTGGGCATGCGGGAGGCCGGGTGGACGTACCGCCGAATTGCTCAACACGTGGGGCGTGAGGTCTCCACAGTACATCGATGTTGTCGCCAGTGGTCGGCGGAAGGTGAACGTGCCCGTCGACCTGGGACCGGACCGCAGCGACGCACGGATGCACGCCAAGACCGTAGGATCCTACGCAGTGCCGTAGGGGGCCGCACCGCCTCTACCCAGCAAATTAGGGACACTGTTGCTCCTGGGGTATCGGCGAGGACCATTCGCAACCGTCTCCATGAAGCTGGGCTACGGTCCCGCACACCGTTAGGCCGTCTTCCGCTCACGCCCCAACATCGTGCAGCCCGCCTCCAGTGGTGTCGCGACAGGCGTGAATGGAGAGACGAATGGAGACGTGTCGTCTTCAGCGATGAGAGTCGCTTCTGCCTTGGTGCCAATGATGGTCGTATGCGTGTTTGGCGCCGTGCAGGTGAGCGCCACAATCAGGACTGCATACGACCGAGGCACACAGGGCCAACACCCGGCATCATGGTGTGGGGAGCGATCTCCTACACTGGCCGTACACCTCTGGTGATCGTCGAGGGGACACTGAATAGTGCACGGTGCATCCAAACCGTCATCGAACCCATCGTTCTACCATTCCTAGACCGGCAAGGGAACTTGCTGTTCCAACAGGACAATGCACGTCCGCATTTATCCCGTGCCACCCAACGTGCTCTAGAAGGTGTAAGTCAACTACCCTGGCCAGCAAGATCTCCGGATCTGTCCCCCATTGATCATGTTTGAGACTGGATGAAGTGTCGTCTCACGCGGTCTGCACGTCCAGCACGAACGCTGGTCCAACTGAGGCGCCAGGTGGAAATGGCATGGCAAGCCGTTCCACAGGACTACATCCAGCATCTCTACGATAGTCTCCATGGGAGAATAGCAGCCTGCATTGCTGCGAAATGTGGCTATACACTGTACTAGTGCCGACATTGTGAATGCTCTGTTGCCTGTGTCTATGTGCCTGTGGTTCTGTCAGTGTGATCATGTGGTGTATCTGACCCCAGGAATGTGTCAATAAAGTTTCCCCTTCCTGGGACAATGAATTCACGGTGTTCTTATTTCAATTTCCAGGAGTGTACGTAAACAGGCTGAATACAGCAGTTCAGTCGGCAACGCCTATACAAGACAACAAGTGTCTGGCGCAGTTGTAGATCGGTTACTGCTGCTCCAGTGGCACGTTATCAAGATTTAAGTGAGTTTGAAAGTGGTGTTATTGTCGGCGCACGAGGGATGGGTCACAGCATCTCCGAGGTAGCGATGAAGTGGGAATTTTCCCATATGTCCATTTCACTGTGAATATCACGAATCCCGTAAAACATCAAATCTCCGACATCGCTGCGGCTGGAAAAAGACCCTGCAAGAACGGGACCAACGACGACTGAAGAGAACCGTTCAGCGTGACAGAAATGCAACCCTTCCGCAAATTAATGCAGTTTTTAATGCTGGGCCATCAACAAGTGTCAGCGTGCGAACCATTCAACAAAACATCATCGATATGGGCTTTCAGAGACGAAGGCCCCTTCTTGTTCGCTTGATAATTGCACGACACAAAGCTTTACGCTTAGCCTGGGCTGTCAACACCGATATTTGACTGCTGATGACGAAACATGTTTCCTTGTCGGACGAGTCTCATTTCAAATTGTATCGAGCGGCTGGACTTGTGTATGGGTAAGGAGACAACCACATGAATTCATGGACACTGTATGTCATCAGGGGACTGTTCAAGTTGGTACAGGCTCTGTAAAGGTGTGAGGCTTGTGCAGTTGGAGTGACGTGGGACCCTGGTACGTCTATATATTTTTCAACAAAGTCACTTAGAGGACGAACAGATTTCTCCATACAAGAGACCAGTTTATTGATACCATCACTGTGTAACTTTGACTTTTGTGATGAAGCCACAACGTCACCTCTGCTAGCCGCACGTCATCACTATCAAAGTGAAGTTCTCGAAGACGTTCTTTAAATTTTGAAAACTGATGAAAATCGAATGGGATCAAGTCTGTACTGTATGAAATAGACTCTGCGACAAAAAGCCAAGGCGTCCGATTACTGCAGACGTCGCAGCGCTCGGGTGTGTCCTGGCATAGTCATGCTGAGAGAGAGGGAGCTCCATGTGTATACGAAAGTATCGAATTCGTAATTCGATTACAGAACGCTGTTTCTCACTCACCGATATGGTTACGCTACAACCGCCATGTTACACGATACAATACGTAGCCATCTAGCGGCAGAGAGCTGCAAATATGTAGACATAGATAATAAAGATGTAGAATGATAATAATGTTTGTTTTAAGTAAAAATCTTTAAGAGTTTCCTAATAAAATATTCGTAGGGATAACTTTTCAGCACGTCCTTATACAGTTGTGTCAGCTTTCCTAGCGTCGAAATATTCTTCCTGACAAAAACATGTGAAGCTCCCACAGGACATGGTCGGACGTCAATGTAACTTCATACAGGTACTCACCATCCACAGATATGAATGTGGTTAGGGTTTGTGACACTATGGTAAGATGAAAAATAATTTTCTTCCAATTAATTGTACACTACTGGCCATTAAAACTGCTACTCCAAGAAGAAATGCAGATGATAAACGGGTATTCATTGGACAAATATATTATACTAGAAACTGACATGTGATTACATTTTCACCCAGTTTGGGTGCATAGATCCTGAGAAATCAGTACCCAGAACAACCACCTCTGGCCGTAATAACGGCCTTGATATGGATGGACATTGAGTCAAACAGAGGTTGGATGGCGTGTACAGGTACAGCTGCCAATGCAGCTTCAATACGATACCACAGTTCATCAAGAGTAGTGACTGGCGTATTGTGACGAGCCAGTTGCTCGGCCACCATTGATCAGACGTTTTCAGTTGGTGAGAGATCTGGAGAATGTGCTGGCCAGGGCAGCAGTCGAACATTTTGTGTATCCAGAAAGGCCCGTACAGGACCTGCAACATGCGGTCGTGCATTATGCTGAAATGTAGGGTTTCGCAGGGATCGAATGAAGGGTAGAGCCACGGGTCGTAACACATCTGAAATGTAACGTCCACTGTTCAAAGTGCCGTTAATGAGAATAAGAGGTGGCCGAGACGTGTAATCAATGGTACCCTGTACCATCACGCCAGGTGATACGCCAGTACGGCGATGATGAATACACGCTTCCAATGTGCGTTCACCGTGATGTCGTCAAACACGGATGCGACCATCATGATGCTGTAAACAGAATCTGGATTCATCCGAAAAAATGACGTTTTGCCATTCCTGCACCCGGGTTCGTCGTTGAGTACACCACCGCAGGCGCTCCTGTCTGTGATGCAGTTTCAAGGGTAACCGCAGCCATGGTCTCCGAGCTGATAGTCCATGCTGCTGCAAACGTCGTGGAACTGTTCGTGCAGATGGTTGTTGTCTTGCAAACGTCCCCATCTGTTGACTCAGGGATCGAGATGTGGCTGCACAATCCGTTGCAGCCATGCGGACAAGATGCCTGTCATCTCGACTGCTAGTGATATGAGGCAGTTGGAATCCAGCACGGCGTTCCGTATTACCCTCCTGAATCCACCGATTCCATATTCTGCTAACAGTCATTGGATCTCGACCAACGCGAGCGGCAATGTCGCGATACGATAAACCGCAATCGCGATAGGCTACAATCCAACCTTTACCAAAGTCGGAAACGTGATGGTACGCATTTCTCCACCTTACACGCGGCATCACAACGTTTCACCAGGCAACGCCGGTCAACTGCTGTTTGTGTATGAGAAATCGGCCAGCCGCGGTGGTCTAGCGGTTCTAGGCGCTCAGTCTGGAACCGCTTGACTGCTACGGTCGCAGGTTCGAATCCTGCCTCGGGCATGGAGGTGTGTGATGTCCTTAGGTTAGTTAGGTTTAAGTAGTTCTAAGTCCTAGGGGACTTATGACCACAGCAGTTGAGTCCCATAGTGCTCAGAGCCATTTGAACCATTTTTTTGAGAAATCGGTTGGAAACTTTCCTCATGTCAGCACGTTGTAGGTGTCGCTAACGGCCCCAACCTTGTGTGAATGGTCTGAAAAACTAATCATTTGCATATCACAGCATCTTCTGCCTGTCGGTTTAATTTCGCGTCTGTAGCACGTCATCTTCGAGGTGTAGTAATTTTAAT
The DNA here is from genome assembly GCF_023897955.1 of Schistocerca gregaria. Taxonomy (NCBI): domain Eukaryota; kingdom Metazoa; phylum Arthropoda; class Insecta; order Orthoptera; family Acrididae; genus Schistocerca; species Schistocerca gregaria. The sequence goes on from NC_064922.1 coordinate 875,363,584, forward strand.
AGCCAGTAGTGTATTTGACATGAAGTGTAATCTCTGTACTATGTACGCTGTGTTATACTGTAATATGTTTTGTCTTTCTTACACAAACTCTTCGGTTGTATTTAGATTTGAATAGTTTTCTTTAATTAATTTTATGTTGAACTACCGACATTAAAAAATGAAATTTTCTTTAAAATGTTTGTTTGCTACTCTGTAATTGCTGATCCTCACTCAGGGTTCTTAGTTCTTTGTGCCCGAAAAGGTGCTGTGTTTCCCCTCTGGAATGGAAATTAAGTAGCGCGCGCAAAATGTGGTGGGTACGGGTGAAAATGTGGACAAGGTAGTCAGTCGGAGACTAACTAACGAACAGTTGGCAGTTAATGATTGAGTAGTGCGTTGTGTTGGTGCCGAGGGAGGATTTTAGTGCTTGTCTTCACAATGCCAAAGCCTTGAGAGGATTGATGGATTAATTTTATGCTCTGTCACTGGAAATTACCTTAAAAAGTCTGCGGAACGTCGCTATGGAGAATATGACAGAGCGAAATGCAGGAAGATCTGCAGCGGATAGGCACTTGGTGTAGGGAGTGGCAACTGACCCTTAACATAGACAAATGTAATGTATTGCGAATACATAGAAAGAAGGATCCTTTATTGTATGATTATATGATAGCGGAACAAACACTGGTAGCAGTTACTTCTATTAAATATCTGGGAGTATGCGTGCGGAACGATTTGAAATGGAATGATCATATAAAATTAATTGTTGGTAAGGCGGGTACCAGGTTGAGATTCATTGGGAGACTCCTAGTCCAACAACGAAAGAGGTGGCTTACAAAACACTCGTTCGACCTATACTTGAGTATTGCTCATCAGTGTGGGATCCGTACCAGATCGGGTTGACGGAGGAGATAGAGAAGATCCAAAGAAGAGCGGCGCGTTTCGTCACAGGGTTATTTGGTAACCGTGATAGCGTTACGGAGATGTTTAACAAACTCAAGTGGAAGACTCTGCAAGAGAGGCGCTCTGCATCGCGGTGTAGCTTGCTCGTCAGGTTTCGAGAGGGTGCGTTTCTGGATGAGGTATCGAATATACTGCTTCCCCCTACTTATATCTCCCGCGGAGATCACGAATGTAAAATTAGAGAGATTCGAGCGCGCACGGAGGCTTTCAGACAGTCGTTCTTCCCGCGAACCATACGCGACTGGAGGGAGGTAATGACAGTGGCACGTAAAGTGCCCTCCGCCACACACCGTTGGGTGGCTTGCGGAGTATGAATGTAGATGTTGATGTAGATACCACTTTCGACAGCAAGTCCACATCCCATAATGTTCGCCATCACATTGCGCAATCACTGCAACGGATTGGAGGAATTATCGATTTGTAAAGTGTGGTATCACCAAATTCAATTTGTTAAAAATACACAGTAACTTGCAACAAAATTTATAAAATTACTTTGATTTGTTTCCATCATAAAACCTCTCAGGGTCCTCTCCACTTGAATTATGATTACCGAGTGTCTTTTTTGTGGACAAATGAAAGTCTCAAAGTATAACAGCTATTTAATTAATGTTGTTTGATGCTGAATGAAAAAGAGTAGTTTAAATTACTGTGGATTTGATAAAACTGAAGGAGGTAGTAAGTGTAGCTTTGTGAAAGCCTCCCAGTGATTGAAATAGTTCAATTTAAAGTTTGGTGAACTTTCAAAATTATTTATTTAATTATTGACATTAAAGTAAAAGACTGTGGTAATAACGAACAGGCAATAAACCCCTTTGAGGTTAGTTTCAAAAGTAAATGTTATTAAAGAGTGGCTTGAATTGTTTTTCTTCGTAAATAATTGTTGTGCAGCCTATTGAAATAGCGCAGAAGGAGAGCCAGAGTTTGAGAGAGTGTGTCAGTTAGCTTTATAAATGTGGTAAAGATTAAAGGCCCTCACTGTTGAAAGTTGCACATAATACACAAAGTTGTCATATAAAAGTGAATGCTAACTAGTTTTGATACATATGTTGAATTTTATGCTCATGGTGTGTGTTAAGAGGGGTTATATCAGTTTATGAGCACCCATTTATTGTTTTGTTTCAGCTGAAGGTAAAGTTACCAGAAGTATCATTATCTATGAAATCAATTACCTTATTGCTTTTACGGAACAGTGAGAATATGCTTGCAAGTGAACTTCATTTAAATGTATGCTGTGTGAAAGGTATTTGCTAACCTGAGGCTAAGTCCATGCACAATTTCCAATTCAGTACTGACTTGCATTGGTAGTATTATTGAAGTTACTTAAATTGACATTTAATATAGAAGAGTGTATCAGTGTCTGTTGTGTTTCTGAAGATAGGCTTGTTCTACTATGACTGTTAGCACCCGCTTTACCATTTTCATATGCTTGTGACTGGGTTCATTGCACTTTCGTACGAGACAAGTATAGACTGTGTATTGAGAGGCACCCACACTCCTTGCTCATACTGTGGCATCAAGCAGTCAGGCCTGCAAGATGAGTGGTATGCCAAGCGAGTGGACTCATTCTTATTTATCGAGTAACATGAACTCTAGTACTCACAATTAAGTTACAAATTATTCTCCTGTATGAATATTACGCAACGGATAACGCACATTTGACTGTTAGTAATTTGCACAACTCTGACTGTTCACTATGCACTGGCAATACCACATTTTCTTTCTCATTCAATGGCTTTGAACAACACGTAGCCATCGCACTGAATATGAATGGCGCACACATTATATATTCTGGGTATCATGACAACATACTATTCGAAGGAAAAGGCCACCAATCTTTTTCTTTTCACTATCTTATTTATTCCGATAAATTCTATAATCTAAACACACAAATTCTATAACCTACAACAATAACACATGGGAAATTCCGCCCAGCGGGCATGGCTTTACATTGGTGATTCTCTATCTTATGGTCTAGTAATTATTAACGCTACAGTGCACTTTCTGGATAGGATGGTGGATCTTTTGCTATATCTCACACTTCGACTCTCACAACCATCATCACGAAACTTTCCTCCAGACCGAGCGGTACAAAAGGAACATGCATAACCCACTACCTCTGAAACTACCTTTCCACTCTCCCATGCAAACCACACATACTTAAATTACATGACATACACCACACTACAACATGGAATACAACACAAGGAATAGTCACAACATTATAATCACATCACTTTCAGCTTTCCCACTTCAATTAGTATTTATCCCAGTTTCACACGACACTGCCCCACTTCGTAATTTTTCTTTCCTACTATGAACTGTGGAGGATATCTGCACGTCTTCCTGTGCAATGGAAGCCAAGTGGCGTTGCTGGATAGGCGGCTGACTCACCTTGCTTCTCTCTCAGAGTATTATAGTTTGAATCAAGCGTCAGCCGGAAACATAACACACAAAGTAAAATTAAGAACATATTCATCACACACGAGAGTCCTCAACTGATACCATGGACGAGTACTTCTCTTTATCCTTTGTCTCATACACAGATTGAGACGCACACAGTACTCACCACGTGGAAGTACTCGTCTCTAATTTCAAGTCCTGCACACGCCATTTCTTAAATACACTCCTGGAAATGGAAAAAAGAACACATTGACACCGGTGTGTCAGACCCACCATACTTGCTCCGGACACTGCGAGAGGGCTGTACAAGCAATGATCACACGCACGGCACAGCGGACACACCAGGAACCGCGGTGTTGGCCGTCGAATGGCGCTAGCTGCGCAGCATTTGTGCACCGCCGCCGTCAGTGTCAGCCAGTTTGCCGTGGCATACGGAGCTCCATCGCAGTCTTTAACACTGGTAGCATGCCGCGACAGCGTGGACGTGAACCATATGTGCAGTTGACGGACTTTGAGCGAGGGCGTATAGTGGGCATGCGGGAGGCCGGGTTTACGTACCGCCGAATTGCTCAACACGTGGGGCGTGAGGTCTCCACAGTACATCGATGTTGTCGCCAGTGGTCGGCGGAAGGTGCACGTGCCCGTCGACCTGGGACCGGACCGCAGCGACGCACGGATGCACGCCAAGACCGTAGGATCCTACGCAGTGCCGTAGGGGGCCGCACCGTCACTTCCCAGCAAATTAGGGACACTGTTGCTCCTGGGGTATCGGCGAGGACCATTCGCAACCGTCTCCATGAAGCTGGGCTACGGTCCCGCACACCGTTAGGCCGTCTTCCGCTCACGCCCCAACATCGTGCAGCCCGCCTCCAGTGGTGTCGCGACAGGCGTGAATGGAGGGACGAATGGAGACGTGTCGTCTTCAGCGATGAGAGTCGCTTCTGCCTTGGTGCCAATGATGGTCGTATGCGCGTTTGGCGCCGTGCAGGTGAGTGCCACAATCAGGACGGCATACGACCGAGGCACACAGGGCCAACACCCGGCATCATGGTGTGGGGAGCGATCTCCTACACTGGCCGTACACCTCTGGTGATCGTCGAGGGGACACTGAATAGTGCACGGTACATCCAAACCGTCATCAAACCCATCGTTCTACCATTCCTAGACCGGCAAGGGAACTTGCTGTTCCAACAGGACAATGCACGTCCGCATGTATCCCGTGACACCCAACGTGCTCTAGAAGCTGTAAGTCAACTACCCTGGCCAGCAAGATCTCCGGATCTGTCCCCCATTGAGCATGTTTGGGACTGGATGAAGTGTCGTCTCACGCGGTTTGCACGTCCAGCACGAACGCTGGTCCAACTGAGGCGCCAGGTGGAAATGGCATGGCAAGCCGTTCCACAGGACTACATCCAGCATCTCTACGATCGTCTCCATGGGAGAATAGCAGCCTGCATTGCTGCGAAAGGTGGATACACACTGTATTAGTGCCGACATTGTGCATGCTCTGTTGCCTGTGTCTATGTGCCTGTGGTTCTGTCAGTGTGATCATGTGATGTATCTGACCCCAGGAATGTGTCAATAAAGTTTCCCCTTCCTGGGACAATGAATTCACGGTGTTCTTATTTCAATTTCCAGGAGTGTATTTCCAACTTATAGTACGCACGCTAGTAATTCAGCTTAACTTTAGCTCTCGGAAGTATTTCAACTTATTGCTACACGTGGTTTCATTGTGACCGTTGGTCTCTTCCGAAGATTACTACGATCCCCTTAATATTACCTGCCTGACATTTAAGTCTCCCCACAAAAGTTCCTGAAATAGGTAAATTATTATTCCAAATTACTCTTAAGTATTTCACATGCATACCATGTCTCCACTCTTTTGTCTTTACGGAGCACACCGAAGAAAGGTCTTAAAAACACTAGATCTAGTGGCAGAGTGCTGTAACATGGCCGTTCTTCAGGTCAGCTCGCACCTCCGTCGCGGTGGGGGAGCACCTTGCTACCGTGTTGGTCAGCCACATCTCAGGCGCTCAAAGCTCAGATAAATTTCATCTCTTTGGTTCCACCGAAGGTGACCAAAGGGCCGTCTCAAAGATGATCATATATTCACATTCACTATCTGTGGTCAGCGGACGACCATACATTCATCTCGCAGATCTCACCAAATTGGATGTAGGGATTTATTTTGTGGGAATGCACATGTGATCAATTAAATAAATAAATTGTCATTCTTTCCTACACTGGTATCCGGCTTCGGTGTATTAAGTGAAATTGAGTTTTTATTACAAAAAATATGTAGTTATGACAAGAATAACGAAGAATGTTGTACCTATTTTCAATGTCGGGCGGTACTGTACCCTTTCAGTATTTCCACTAAAGTTGATTATATATTTTTCTTTGAAAAGAAATGTTACATATTTCTATGCCTAATTAGGCTGACGACCGTATTCTTTATCATTTGAGCGATATGATTAGTAAAAAGTGTTTGTAAATAGTATCTGTTATTTTTTGTGTGTATTTACTTAACTTTAAATTAATGTCCGATAGGCTACACCCTATCGGCATTTCACGGTCAAAACTTCAAAATTCGTTACACAGGGTAACATTGTACAGGTTCTATATACCATAATTGGTTAACAAAATAGTTTTATTTCGTAAACAAAGAGCAGCACGAGTGTTATAGATTTACAATTGTTTGTGATAGGTAGAGCAGGCATCAGACTGCATTTGTATTTGCTCGTGCACAGTGTTTTTACGAGCCTAGAAGGGCTCTTATGGGGGCGTGAACAGTGTCAGATGTTGAGTGGACACTGTGAAGGATACGGAGATGCCGAGTACTCGTAGAGAAGGCGTTATCAGCATCTGACAGAGTTTGAAAGGAGCTTCATTGTGGGTCTCCATTTGGCCGATTATTTGCTTCGCGCAATGTTGAGAAGTGTGGGGCATTCGAATGTGACAGTCGTCCTATGTTGGACTTCGTCGGAAGTGCGGACAGGCATACGCGTCATCAAGGTTGCAGTCAGTCGACAACGTCTGATCTCCATGAGGGATGATGGCCGTATTGTGTACAAAGTACATTGTAACCCCTTCACATCTGTGCCTCCAAACCGAGAACTTCATTTTATCTGTTTCTACTATCGTCTTATAATTTCATGTATTGACTCGTTCCATGACCATGGAGACTTCTCCCTAATTTGGTCCCACGGAACAATAAAAAAAAAAGTTCTGTGTCATCCAGTACCGTTGGCTGCAGACTACTGACTAAAGAATTGCAGTCACGTGCGTAGGCTGCCATTGATACCACTACTCAAATGGCTGCCTTTTTTAATGGTGACGTGACTGGGAAGCATGGGCACCTGGTGGATGGTTTCGCATTGTGTTCAACGCAGAATCGCAATTCTTCACTAGCCCAGACGGCCTTCGTTGGCGTGTATGGCATGTTGGAAGCCATCGGCTATGAATTCAGGCCATAGCTGGTAGTGACTCAGAGAACTCTGATGTCACAACGGTATGTCACGGATATCCGTGTTACCTCACAGGTGACAGTATCGTGGTGCCATTTTTCAGCAGGACAGTGCTCGTCCACCTATTGCCCGTGTCTCTATGAACAGTGTGCATAACATTGAGGTACTCCAGTAGCCATCAAGGCGTCCAGGTCTGTTCCGATAGAACACGTGGGAACAAGCTCGGTTGTCAACTCTATCCCAATGCCTTATCCAGGATATCAAGGACCAGTTACAATAGTTACGTGCCAGTTTGCCTGAGGAGACGATCCGGATACAACAGCTATAAGAGACCCTTCCCAAGCGAATCAGCGCATGCGTCCAGGCCACAGAGTATTGCAACGTCTTAGCGGTAAGTAGGGCCTTACTGCTAAGTTTGGAAACCTGAATCGATACTATTATCAGTGAAATAACATCAAATATCCTCTCAATCCGACCGAGCGAGGTGGCGCAGTGGTTAGACACTGGACTCGCATTCGGGAGGACGACGGTTCAATCCCGCGTCCGGCCATCCTGATTTATTTAGGTTTTCCGTGATTTCCCTAAAATCACTTCAGGCAAATGCCGGGATGGTTCCTCTGAAAGGGCACCGCCGACTTCCTTCCCCATCCTTCCCTAATCCGATGAGACGTATGACCAAGCTGTCCGGTCTCCTTCACCAAACAACCAAATCCTCTCAATCCGAGTAGTCTGATTTCATTTTCTCCTCCGTTTTTTTTCACTACTGGCCATTAAAATTGCTACACCATGAAGATGGCGTGATAGAGACGTAAAATTTAACCGATAGGAAGAAGATGCTGTGTTATACAAATGGTTAGCTTTTCACAGCATTCACAGAAGTTTGGTGCCGGTGGCGACACCTACAACGTGCTGACGTGAGGAAAGTTTCCAACCGATTTCTCACGCACAAGCAGCAGTTGACCGGCATTTCCTGGTGAAACGTTGTTGTGATGCCTCGTGTAAGGAGGAGAAATGCGTACCATCACGATTCGACTTTGATAAAGGTCGGATTGTAGCCTATAGCGATTACGGTTTATCGTATAGCGACATTGCTGCTCGCGTTGGTCGAGATCCAATGACTGTTAGCAGAATATGGAATCGGTGGGTTCAGGAGGGTAATACGGAGCGCCGTGCTGGATTCCAACGGCCTCGTATCACTAGCAGTCGAGATGACAGGCATCTTATCCGCATGGCTGTAATGGATCGTGAACCACGTCTCGATCCCTGAGTCAACAGATGGGGACGTTTGGAAGACAACGACCATCTGCACGAACAGTTTGCAGCAGCATGGACTATCAGCACGGAGACCATGGTTGCGGTTACCCTTGACGCTGCATCACAGACAGGAGCGCCTGCGATGGTTTACTCAACGACGAAACTGGGTGCACGAATGGCAAAACGTCATTTTTTCGGACGAATCCAGGTTGTGTTTACGGCATCATGATGGTTGCATTCGTGTTTGAAGACATCGCGGTGAACGCACATTGGAAGCGTGTATTGGTCTTCGCCATACTCACGTATCACCTGGCGTGATGGTATGGGCTGCCATTGGTTACACCTCTCGGTCACCTCTTGATCGCATTAACGGCGCTTTGAACAGTGGACGTTACGTTTCAGATGTGTTACGACCCGCGGCTCTACCCTTCATTCGATCCCTAGGAAACCCTACATTTCAGCAGGATAATGCACGACCGCATGTTGCAGATCCTGTACGGGCCTTTCTGGATACAGAAAATGTTCGACTGCTGCCCTGGCTAGCACATTCTCCAGATCTCTCACCAATTGAAAATGTCTGCTCAATGGTGGCCGAGCACCTGGCTCGTCACAATACACCACTCTTGATGAACTGTGGTATCGTGTTGAAGCTGCATTGGCAGCTGTACCTGTACACGCCATCCAAGCTCTGTTTGACTCAGGCGTATCAAGGCCGTTATTACGGCCAGAGGTGATTGTTCTGGGTACTGATATCTCAGGATCTATGCCCCCAAATTGCGTGAAAATGTAATCACATGTCAGTTCTAGTATAATATATTTGTCCAATGAATACCCTTTTATCATCTGCATTTCTTCTTAGAGTAGCAATTTTAATGGTCAGTAGTGTATTTACACGTCAAGTTCCGTAGGACCAAATTGAGGTTCATATCTTCAAGGTCATGGAAGTTATTAGTACATGAAATTACAGCATAAAAGTAATAACAGACAAAAATAAAATGTTTATGAACCCAAAAAATGTCAAGCCATAAGTTGAAGTAAACGCAGCCAACAATATAACAAGAATCAGATCATAGATTTTGTCAGGCAGTGTGTTATCCGAGTCTGGAGTTCAGTCACAGAACGGTTTTTTCTTTTGTGGAGATGCGTTTGTTACTTCATGCGACATCGATTCGCTTTCTAGAGCGGAGCGCATTCAGGGAGCGAGCGACTTTGCCATTTCCGGCCCACGCAGGTCGTTAAGGCGCAGGTGCGCGCCTGTAACGAGTGGTGCCTAGACGCACGTGAGGCACGAGTTCCGTGGCCGCTAAGCTGCCTGCTGCGTCAGTCGAGAGCGTGCAGAGGCGGGATGCTTCTGTGGCAGCTCATAGGTTGTCGCAGAAATCTGTCAAAGAGGGACAAGATCACAAATTTCCATTTTGATACAGCTGTCTGGATGAGTCTGAGGATGCGTCGGGCCACGTCACTAAAATTACAAAGATTGTTCAATAAGTGACGCAACACATTGTAAGGGGTTCACCACCCTGCTGGAGTAAATGTAATCTCAATGTACTGCTCACTTGCTAGAACGACAATTCACAGGCGCTGCCTGAGACACAAAAAAAACTTTGCCCCTGTCAAAACAGAGCTGCAATAAAGTCGCAGGTCAGAGCAGTCTCTGCCGCAGTTGCAGTCGCTCGCTGCTACAGTGTAGTTGTAGTCTGTCGCTGGCACAGCGCAGTTTATAGTTAGTAGTTGGTCACAGTATTTTTAGCACTGCGTCTTCAGGCCATGAGTGGCCTACCGGGACCATCCGACCGCCGTGTCATCCTCAGAGGAAGATGTGGATGGGACGGGCGTTAAGATGGTATTCTTGACCGAAGCCGCTACTATTCGGTCGAGTAGCTCCCCAATTGGCATCACGAGGCTGAGTGCACCCCGCATGCGCAGCGCATGGGGGCCTGGATGGTCACCCATCCAAGTGCCGACCACGCCCGACAGCCCTTAACTTCGGTGATCTCGCTGGAACCGGTGTATGCACTGCGGCAAGGCCGTTGCCGTGTTAAAGTCACAGTGCAGAACAAATTGTAAAGTTTTACTATATGGAACTGAATAATAATTGTGATCAGCCTCAGAGCTAAATGATACCATGGAATGAGACGATGATGAACAAATGAATAATTGTTAATATAATAAAAAATCAACAGTGTAATTAATTCAACCATCTATTGTAAGGTAAATGTTATTATTTTTATTGGGATGCGTTTAGTTAAGTCATTTGAGTGAGATGTCAATATGAATTTGTTTCAATCTTTTCTTTTGTGATTCGTCAGCACCAGTTGACCCAGATTTGTAATATATTCAGTTTTCCCGTGTAATGGATTGTAGATCTTTATCAATAACGTAAAAAATTATCAGAATGTAACTGTTTTTACCAGTCAACTATAAAAGTATAATTCCCGCTTAAATCATTGCCAGTGCCGATCCAGTCATTTATCTAAATTAAAATATTCCTGCATTTTTGTCAGATCATATGTTCTTTAGTAATCAGACGACCAGCTGTGCAACTGTGTCACTAAGTAAAGTCAGTTTTTCTAGTAATTCAGATCTCAGTCAAATGTTAACCAGTATTAGGAGATAGGCCAGCATTGCACTAAGCTGTGCCATTTAAGAGCAGATATATAGACAGCGTTATCCGGCGACACCACCACGAGGTAAGAATTTTTCAGTTTATTTTTCACGGACAGATTCAGACAGATTTCACAGGGCCAATGTGTAGCGCTGCTTGCGTCAAAATTTATCACTTTTTCATGAGTTAAGATTTTTCAGTTTTCATACGTCAGAATTTAATTATCCAAATTCAATTATTTTATTTTGTGTTCGGGAAGGTTGCACATCATTATTTTATATTTTTTTTTATTTATACGGGAAGGTTACAACTTTTTTTTCTGAAAGCAGGTTGGTTTTCTTCAGGATTCCAATACACCATTTTATTCCCCATTCTTTTGGCTACAAAATCCTATTTTTCAAGATAATCTCCGTTCAAAGCGACGTCCTTACGCCGTCTTACTGGGAAGGCACGTATGCCCACATGGTATCACTCTACTGGTCAAAGTCGGAGCAAAACCTTAATGCATCAATAACCTCCCTGTTATCCATGTACTGCTTCCCACGAAGTGCATCCTCCATTGGGCCAAACAGATGGAAGTGGGAAGGTGTGAGACCGAGCCGTAAGGTGGATGAGGAAGAACAGTCCAACTAAGTTCTGTGAGCTCCTCTTGTACGCGCAGACTTGTGTGAGGCCTTGTGTAGTAACGGAGAAGGAAAAGTTCATTTGCATTTTTGTGTCGACGAACGCGCTGAGCCGGCCACTGTGGCCGAGCGGTTCTAAGCGCTGCAGTCCGGAACTGCGCTGCTGCTATGGTCGCAGGTTCGAATCCTGCCTCGGGCATGGGCGTGTGTGTTGTCCTTAGGTTAGTTAGGTTTCAGTAGTTCTAAGTGTAGGGGACTGATGACTTCAGATGTAATTCCAATAGTGCTTAGACCCATTTGAACACGCTGAAATAGTTACTTCGGTTTGCTGGTGGTAGCAAAACACCGAGTTGATCGTTGCACCATGAGGGCGGACATCAAATAGAATGAGTCCTCAGAGTCCCAGGAGACGGTCACCACGACTTCACCGGTTGAGGGGGCGGCATTTAATTTTATCTTTGCAGGAGAGGTGGCGTGGCGCCACTCCGTGGATTGCCATTTTGTTTTCAATTCGAAGTGATGAATGCGTGTTTCATCCCCTGTGACTGTGTTCGATGAAAATTCAGCACGATCAGCCTCCCAAGGCGCAAGTAATTCCGCACAGATGGTCCTTCGTTGCTTTTTATGGGCTCCTGAAATGAAATGATCGTATGGCATTTACTGGCCGTGATATCCTTTTCAGGGTGCGGCCGCCGCATTCGAAGTCTTTTTGTTGACGCCACATCGGCGACTTGCGTGTCAATGATGATGAAAATGATGGGCTCCTGTTAAGCCGTGAGGAAGCCAGCGGGCGCACACCTTTGAGAACTCCAACTGGTGAACGAGAGTGTCAGCAGTACCAACAGCGACGTCCAGTTGAGCAGCGGCGGTTTAATTATGATTCATCGATCAACTCGAATGAGAGTGTCCACACGTTCCAACATTGTAGGAGTCGGGGCTGTGTACGGCCGGCCGGCACGCGGGAGATCGGACGTGTTTGCGTGTCCTTGTTGCAATGATGACAGACACCTCGCCCAACGACTTCCCAAGCTTTTGTTCACTGCCAGGTGTCCGTAAACATTCTGCAGGAGCCTATGAATAACTTCAATGCTCTGGTTTTCAGCCAAAAGAAAGTCGATGATAGCTCTCGGCTTAGAACGCACTTCCGTCGTAGACGCCATTTTGAAGGCTACTTATAGAACCGCCCCCTATCGTAACTTCATGAAACACTAGCGGCCGAAGCGAAAATATTCCATGATGTTCCACAACAAATTTCGAAATTTTTCAACAGATATTGGCCGAGAGAAAGAACGGGTTGCATTACTTATTCAACGCCTTCGTAGCAAGAAACACACAAAACTTATTATATGTCAAGCTGCTTCTTAAAGGTAGATTGCTTTGATCCCTAAAAGCTTAATATAGTCATTAGTGTATTTGACGTACATGTTTTTGTATTACTAATATGAAGGGGGAGCCATCGTTTTGATTGAAGGATCTAAAATTAAATCCTTATATGATTAAAACCAGCGTATCCAACGAGTTAGGGAGTAAAGCTAGAAAATTCTCGCAAATGGTCTTTTGTTCATTTACCAACAATGTTAGACCGATCCTGAAAATTAAAAATGAGAGAAAGGAAGGTATTAGAAAATCTTGTTGGTTAGTAAGAAATAACCAGGAAAATTATCACGTATTAATACTCCTCAGTGTGATGAAACAGGCAATGAATTTTCAAAACGCTAATTTAACTCTGATGCCATCTGTAAGACTATGTTTGCATACCTTACTTCATCCCAGTTTTACTAATGATACTGTAGTTCCACAGGAGAGAGAAAAATATTTGCCAGAGAAGCTGAACAGAATGTATAGCGTCTTGAGAAGTGGTTATAAGCTGAATACCGACAAAATAAAGCTAGGGAAATTGAATGCAGTCGACGTAAATGAGGCGATGGCAAGATTAGGAAGTGAGACACTAAAGTTGTAAATGAGGTTTACTATTTCTGTAGTAATTTGACTGACGGTGGCCATAATAGAGAGGATATAAAATGGAGGCTGGCAGTAATAAGAATAGTGTCTCTCAAAAAATAAATAAATAAATAAATAAATAAATAATATTCACATTAAATATAAATTTAAATGTTAGTAAGTCTTTTCTGAAGGTATTTGTCTGGAGTATAAACTCGTACAGAAGTGAAGTGTGGACGATAAACAGTCCACATAAGAAAACAACAAAAGCTTTAAAAGTGTTCTGCAGAAAATGGATGGCTGAACATTTGATGGGTAGCTAAGATAACTGTCGAAGAGGTACCGACTGGGACCGGGGAAAAAAGAAATTTGGAACACAATTTTTCTAAAATGGGTTCATTTGGTAGGACACAACCTGAGGCACCAAGCAATCGCCAACATGGTAAAGGAAGGAAATGTGTGGTGATGGTAAGGGAGGAGGGAGGGATGGGTGGTAAAAATTGCAGAGGTTCATATGGATGTAGGTTGCAGTAGCAATGCAGAGATGAAGAGACTTGCAAATGATAGACTATCGCGGAGAGAAACATCAAACCAGTCCTTGGACAAAGACCACAACAAGAATGTAAAACAAAGGAAGACGAGGATAGAGCCCGGTGCCCTCAAGCAGGTTATTACTCACCGTGGATTGCCTTCAGCGCTACACGCACTCATGCAGGAAATTTGTAGCACCACTTTTCCTTCACTTGCCGTCCGAGTACTGGCGATGCAAATTTGTTTATTACTAGGATTATAAAGAGATACATTCAGATAGGGCGTCCCCTCACGTTATTAAGAAAATATTATTTGGCATAACTGTCCTGGGTAAATATTGAGAGTGATCATTTTGCTTCCACGGAAGTGGATCAACTATCCCATTGTAATTTATACGCAGAATCTGAACAACGATGTGACTTTTCATTCCATAACCAGTATTGCCAGAAGAGACAGTCATTGTCAGTGACGGAAGAAAATTGCACTGCTGTTGAAGCTCTAACTTTAATTTCCTGGTTCTAGTATGATATTAATTCAACCAACAAGGGGAAGGCTTTAGACCCGACCAATCGATTGAGCTCATATCTGTACAGTTTAAGATGAAACCTTCGACATTTTGGCTCAATAATCCCCTGCTTTGGAGAAAACTACCACTAATATACATGACGTGCAATAGAGGCAGACTTGACGGGTTCGATGGATAATTGAAAACCTAGCATTTTTGATAAATATATGTGGGATCCGCAAACACAAATTTTCATAGAAAGCTACCAAACTTTTTCGACTGCCGCTTATGTACCCGTAAGGTAAGAGTTGTTCATCGAAACCGCGGCTGGTGTAGCGATCAAGGCATCTAGCTGCGGAGCGGAGAATCTGTGTTCGATTGCCACTTTCGTTTTGGAGATATTTTTTATTTGTATATTCTTAGGTTTCGAAATTAGTGGGAATAGGAGGGTTAAAAAATGGCTCTGAGCACTATGGGACTTAACATCTATGGTTATCAGTGCCCTAGAACTTAGAACTACTTAAACCTAACTAACCTAAGGTCAGCACACAACACCCAGTCATCACGAAGGAGGGTTAATAAGGTAAATAAAGCAATTTGCAATAATAATAAGACAGGCAAATAAGTTCCTCGGATGACTTGAGTAGAAAAGAATTAAAAATTTAATCCTGCTCTTCCTGGCAGATTGAAACTGTGTGCCCGACCGAGACTCGAACTCGGGACCTTTGCCTTTCGCGGGCAAGTGCTCTACCATCTGAGCTACCGAAGCAAGTCTCACGCCCGGTCCTGTGAGGACGGGGCGTGAGACTTGCTTCGGTAGCTCAGATGGTAGAGCACTTGCCCGCGAAAGGCAAAGTCCCGAGTTCGAGTCTCGGTCGAGCACACAGTTTTAATCTGCCAGGAAGTTTCATATCAGCGCACACTCCGCTGCAGAGTGAAAATCTCATTCTTAATCCTGGTCGCTTTACAATGACTCTTTCACTCGCTCTGCTGCATATGTTCAATTTCCTTCGAACAACTAGGTGGATGGTATTTGTCATATAAACATGTGAAGCAAACACACCTGCGAAACCAAGAAGATCTAACGAATGAACTCTTCGCGCCACTACATCGTTCCTCCCGAAGATTCGAAGGAACACAAACTTGATTTACAATTAAAAATATTTCTTTTTCTGGAATTAATCTTGATGCATGTCAGGCATATAATATCAATGAAATATTGGTGCTGTAAGGTGACATGAATTACGATGCGAATCGCTAATGCATCCGATCGATTGAGTAGTTCCCGCTGGCTTTCCAGAAGCAGACTGTAATTTAGAAGTTTAGAATTAAGTTTTTAACTTGATTATAAAATAAAGCTCGCATGGCTACCATACAGGTGAGCAGTTTGGCTGTCCACCCATGGAATCTAATCTCAGATAAAACTTTTTATCAGCAACGTGTACTTTTAAAATCTCCTCCACATATGTTTTGTAAACTAAATTCTTCTATTTTCCAGTTTTTGAGCAAGTGAAGTAAACGTTTTAACGAGTCGGTTAAACAATTGACCTCTTCTATACCACGAAGACCAAATAACTATGGGAAAACTTAAGGCAAGAAATTTTTAGATGCTGTATTGGAACACTGCACCGTCTACGAATCCGTTTTGTGCACACTGTCAGTTGCAACCAAAGCTAGTTTTTCTCCCTTATGCGATAACGTGCGTCGAATGCTAGTCTTCGCTGCAATCTTATAGGATTTTTTTTCGTACAACGAAGCTTGCAATTTAATTCACTGCCGGTGCAAGTAGTTTGAGAAATTTATTTGCCTGCTTTATTATTATTCTTATTGATTTACGTAGCGTATTAAACCTCCTACTCCTACCAGTTTCGATGCGGAAAAAAATACAACAAAAGAATTGTAGAATCCAAGGGTGAATCGAACACACATTATCTCCTTCGGAGGCAGATGCCTTGGTCGTTACGTCAGCGACGTTTTCGTTTGACAGCGCATACCTTATAGGTAAATAAGCAGCAGCCAAAAAGGACGCATCCCGTTTTTCAACGTAAATAAATTACACAACCTTCGGAGCAACCATTCAAAAGAACCTAAGTTGACTGAATTCACACTGAGTTTTCGTGACTACAGATACGACCACAGGACTGGAAAACGTATACCGCCAACAGTCCAGCTGGCCCCTGACAACTTAAGCCGAAAATGCTCGTGAAGATAAGACGAGATAGTAGCTCAAAGACAGCAACTAAAAAGTCGCTCAAAAACTTCATACTTTTCCACAGAAGCAGCTATAACTCATTAGCCTCAAGCAGACTCGCCAACTTAGCTACGTTTGTTGAAGACCACCGTCAACCAGTTGACATCTTGACAATTTGAGAAGGTATACACTAACTCACGTCAGTCGCAAACCTCTCCCATAAAAACAGGAAAATGACGCAGCGGAATTCCGTGTCCGTGAACGGGCAACGCGCTTTCGAATTCTTGTAGGCTTCCCGTGTTGGAAAAGCAGCTTTATTGTTAACAAATAATCACGAACTCTTCAGTTCAAAATTATTAATAGTTTGAAACGCTATTCTGTCCGGCGGAGGAGAGGGGAGGGGGGGAGGGAGGAGGGGGGAGGGGGACATGACTTGCTTGTCACAACTACACCAGCAAGGGGTGCTAGCGCTATCTGGGATTTCGCGAGGTCCACTAAATCCTGCAAATGTTTCAACTCTCAAATCATAGCGAGTACAAGGAGAAAGTGTGCTGTACTCGCATAGTTCACGCGTTCCGCCAAGGGATACCAGATGCTCCACTTGTGACCAAAGTAAGCACGTGCAACTACAGCAGTTGTAACAGGCAGATCATTCGTTGACTCATGAACGTAAGTTTATGTAAAGAAACAAACAAGGGCGAGGGCTTAATAAACTTACCTCAGTCACAATAAGTGTTTCCGGGCAGGGGTCGACGTTCTTGGGAACGTCAGCTAGTTCCGAATATCTTGCCCGTGACATTTAATGTAATTGAAACCAGTTTAGGAACGATGTCCATCACATTACATTCGCAGCATCCTATTTTGGAAATCTGAACACTAATTTGTTTCGAATTGTTTAGATTTTCATGAAATGTGCCCCCCTATGAAACACTGACACGCGACAGCATGAGCAGCAGGACGACCTCCTTGATGACGTTCAACCCTGCTGCCACCCTTTGGGCGTTTCATTCCCACTCTAAGGGCATTTTCGGGCTGCAGCCCCACTGAACGTGGCCTCATCCATTTGGAGTGTAGTGCTACAGCAGCTTCTGCTCTGGTGTACAGGGTGGAACCACCAGAGACTTTCAAGCCCATTCGACGAAACTTGAACGCGACACGAAGCAAAGGGTGTTCATGCTTTTTCAACTGTCCTGTTTCCAGCCCTCCTGTGTTATAATCAGGGAGGGGTGGAACAGGAACGTACGTGACGCAACCAGCAAAGGGGTCCTCTAAGATCCATCAGTTTGGCAACCCCATCGGTGCAACCCACTCAGCTTTGTCGAGCATTTTACAAATATATCTGTTAGAAAATTTCACACCAATTGAGCTTCGCAGTTGCCGTAGTGCCTGAAGGTAGGCAGGTCCCACCTAAGACATGTAGAAGGGGTTGCCTCGTCCTCAGACGCTAGAGCAGAGACGGGTCTCAAATGGTGTCGAAGTTTCTGATACACTATGTGATCAAAAGTATCCGGACACACGTTTTTCATATTAGGAGCATTGCGCTGCCACCTACTGCCAGGTACTCCGTATTAGCGACTTCACTAGTCATAATAGATATCGTAAGAGACCAGAATGGGGCGCTCCGCTGAACTCACGGACTCCGAACGTGGTCGGGTGACTGGGTGTCACTTGCGTCATACGTCTGCACGCGAGATTTGCATTCTTCTAAACATCCGTAGGTCCACTGTTTCCGATGCGATAGTGAGGTGGAAACATGAAGGGACACGTACAGCACAAAAGCGTATAGGCCGACCTGTCTGTTGATTGACAGAGACCACCGACTGTTGAAGAGGGTCGTAATGTGTAATAGGCAGACATCCATCCAGTCCATCACACATGAATTCCAAACTGCATCAGGATCCACTGCAAGTACTATGACAGTTAGGCGGCAGATGAGAAAGCTTCGGTTTCATGATCGAGCGGCTGCTCATAAGCCACACATCACGCCGGTAAATGCCAAACGAAGCCTCACTTGGTGAAAGGACCGTAAACTTTGAACGATTGAACAGTGTAAAAACGTTGTGTGGACTGACGAATCACGGTACACAATGTGGCGATCCGATGGCATGGTGTGGGTATGGAGAATGCCCGGTGAACGTCATCTGCCAGCGTGTGTAATGCCAACAGTAAAATTCGGAGGCGGTGGTGTTATAGTGTGGTCGTGTTTTTCGTGGAGAGCTCTTCCACCCCTTGTTGATTTGCGTAGCACTGTCAGAGCACAGGCCTACGTCGATGTTTTTAGCACCTCCTTGCTTCCAACTGTTGAAGAGTAATGCGGGGATAGCGATTGCAACTTTCAACACGGTCGAGCATGTGTTCGTTATGCACGGCCTGCGGCCCAGTGGTTACACGACGATAACATCCTTGTAATGGACTGGCCTTCACAGAGTCCTGACCTGAATGCTATAGAACTTCTTTGGGATGTTTTGGAATGCCGACTTCGTGCCAGGTCTCACCGACCAACATTGATACCTCTCCTCAGTGCAGCACTCCGTGAAGAATGGGCTACCATTTCCCAAGAAACTTTCCAGCAGCTGATTGAACGTATGCCTGCGAGAGTGGAAGCTGTCATCAAGGCTGAGGGTGGACCAACACCATGTTGAATTCCAGCATGAATTTGAACATGGTCTGAAGCTGCAAAACGTGTTTAAGCTTTCCCAGCCCTCCTGTTTCGAGCAATCCTATAGCCTGGTCAGAGCATGGTTCAACATTAACATGTGTGTAAATGCAACGGCAGAGGTGTCCTCTAAGACCCCCCTAGTTCGGCAACACCCTCGGTGCTACCAACACATCTTTGTTGAGCACGCTAAAAGTATATACACTATGTGATCAAAAGTATCCGAACACCTGACTGACTGGCTGAAAAATGACTTACAAGTTCGTGGCTTGATGTCGTCGTCCACACGAGGGCAGGAAAGGTTATGCTGACGTTCTTGTTTGACCAAGACAGCCCCCTTCTGATTCGCTTCCTGCAGCACGGGAAAACAGTGAATGCCAAGTGTTTCTTGTAAATCTTGACCACCCTTCGCCAAGTGATCAAATCAAAACGACTAGGCAATCTCAGCCGTGGGGTCGTTCTGCTCCACGACATTGCAAAGCCTCATACGGCCAATCCAGTCGCGGCACTCCTGCATAAATTCAAAGGGGACGTTCTCGGCCACCTTCCATACAGTCCGGACCTCTCTCCCTGTGATTACGCCATTTTTGGTCCCCTTAGAAAGGCTCTGAGGGGCAGAAGATTCATCTCGGACGTCGACGTCCAACTGGTTCACACCGCAGCCCCGGGAATTTTATGAGACAGCCATTTACCATCTTGTGTCAAGGAGGGACAAGTGTCTCAACAGCCAGGGTCAATACTTCTAGCATACAGGTACTGGTTTCTGTAATTATGACTCCGGCTCGTTTCTTTTTGAACGCCCCTTATACATCCGTTCACGCTCCCTCCATTACAAGATAAGTCGTAGACTATAGCGTGCTGTGTTACTAGACTTCTCAGTGTGCCTGTGTCTCTGAGAAACTGCTTTTCCCAGTAAGAGACCCAGGCTGCATAGAAGTGTCACTCCACGGAAGTGTCGCAGCGTTCAAGTGGTCCAACCTGCAGCCCAGGGGGCCGACCCATAAAACAGCCATCATCATCGTCGTCATCATATAAGACTGATTATGCCTTTCAGCGTTCAGTCTGGAGCATAGCCCCCTCCCCCCCTTATAAAATTCCTCCATGATCCCCTATTCAGTGCTAACATTTGTGCCTCTTCTGATGTTAAACCTATTACTTCAAAATCATTCTTAACCGAATCCAGGTACATTCTCCTTGGTCTGCCCCGACTCCTCCTACCCTCTACTGCTGAACCCATGAGTCTCTTGGGTAACCTTGCTTCTCCCATGCGTGTAACATTGTAACGTTGTTCCATTAATTTGTGGTGTAAGTGGTGCTGATAGACAAAAAAAGCGGGTTAAAAGCTGTGAGCTGTCTGCGGTTAGCCAACTTTGCATTACTGCGCAACTGTTTCACCAGGTATCCAGTCTAGCTTACCAAATTCTCAACCAGACTAACATTAATTATAATCTTTTAATAGTCATACAATAAATCAGTTTATATTTGGAAATTTATTTTAACATTGATCATTGAAATTTCAGCATATTAAACTTGATTCATAACTAAACTGGTGCCTTATTTAGGATTGTCAAAATGTGAGATTGTAATCTTACGGAATACATCAAATATGGAGCCAACATTGCATACAACACTGCATTCAGAAAATAACACACGAAGAACGTTAAAACATATGAAAGAGGAAATTAACCACAACCAACCGATTCAATTTTCACTCAAAGAAGTTACGTTCGTAGCGCAATCCTGTCCGTCATGTTCTAAATTCATACTAACTCTCTGTGAAATCTTCCCGAAAAGAATAGCTGAGGGCTACTTTGATGATTACACCGCATGCTTCACGTGGTCAAATTGGTTTACACAAAGAGTGTAACTCCACAACAATTTTGATGATTAAAATAAATTAGATCGAAAAGTAATTTACAAAAGAAAAACCTCGAACCGGTTACTACCGTCTTACTATTAACCTGATGGGTCAAACAATTGTATAAGCACGTGGTATTGGTCTCACAAAGTACACCCCAAGTGGGTTGAACATAAAGAAAAGTTACTATATTGAAAAATATTGTTAAGACGAGACGTTATAATCTCACGCACATTCGCATTTAAGACTGATGATCTTAGTTAGAGTTACTGATCAACACGTGGTTTCACTTTACTCACAAAGTAGTGACAAAGCAACTGCTGGAAGATATTCTGAAGTTCACACTCTAAATACACTGCGTTGCAATTTAAGATAACATTAGATATTTTAGAGCTAAACCTGAAATAAAGGTGATTAAATTTTCAGTTAGGCTGAACTTAAGAAATCCATTGTCCTGCGGACTTAGCAGACACGCGCTTAGCCGGAGATCTTACCACTTCAGACGCTCGCCGTGGACAGGCCGACCTGCGCTCCTACCAAGGATGCTTCCGTATACAAAACGGAAGTGACCAGAGGGGCCGCTTCCTATACCAACATGACAAGGGACGGACAGGACCATATTAAGAATAGAAACCTCTTTGCTTCTAGAAAGCGTAGCTACCTGTTCCGACGTTGGTCCTACTGTTCTCTAGCAGACAGGCTTGTCTGCTACCATCAAGCATGCAACTAGAAATACATTTGCTCATTCATTCTTTCACACAAAAGGGAAGGGGGATGACAGTATCTTATCATATACAGTATATAAAAGAAAGCGGATGTAGGTTCCGTATGAGACTGTGTGACATGAATTACATATAAACTGTGTTTTAAAGTGTAGTAGTGTGACAGATCGTTCTTGTTTATGTGTAAAAGTAACACGTTTCACTCCTCAGTCTCCTCCCAGATAGTCATAAACACCACAGTAAATTTAGAAGAGGAATTTATGCCGTAAATGACAACAGATTTAAGAAATTAACATGAAAGGAATCCAACAGAGATCTTTCAACATGACCCCACCATCAAAGCCTGTTCGCCCTGTCTGCTACATCTATAGAGTTCATTCCCAGTTTTTCTTTGATTTCCTGATTCTGGACACCCTCCTGCCATTGTTCCCATCTACTAGTACCTTCAATCATCCTAGCTACTTTCATATCCGTAACCTCAACCTTGTTGATAAGGTAACCTGAACCCACCCTGCTTTCGCTCCCATACAACAAAGTTGGTCGAAAGATTGAACGGTGCACAGATAACTTAGTCTTGGTACTGACTTCCTTCTTGCAGAAGAGAGTAGATCGTAGCTGAGCGCCCACTGCATTAGCTTTGCTACACCTCGCTTCCTGTTCTTTTACTATGTTGCCATCCCGTGAGAATATGCATCCTAAGCACTTGAAACCGTCCATCTGTTCTAACTTTGTTCCTCCTATTTGGCACTCAATCCGTTTATATCTCTTTCGCACTGTCATTACTTTCGTATTGGAGATGCTAATCTTCATACCATAGTCCATACATTTCTGGTCTAGCTCTGAAATATTACTTTGCAAACTTTCAGTCGAATCTGCCATCACAACTAAGTCATCCGCATATGCAAGACTGCTTATTTTGTGTTCACATGTCTTAATCTCACCCAGCCAGTCTATTGTTTTCTATTGATCCATATATAATATGAACAACAGTGGAGACAGGTTGCAGCCTTGTCTTACCCCTGAAACTACTCTGAACCATGAACTCGATTTACCGTCAACTCTAACTGCTGCCTGACTATCCATGTAAAGACCTTTAATTGCTTGCAAAAGTTTGCCTCCTATTCCATAATCTCGTAGAACAGACAATAACTTCCTCCTAGGAACCCGGTCATATGCCTTTTCTAGATCTATAAAGCATAGATACAATTACCTGTTCCACTCATAACACTCCTCCATTATTTGCCGTAAGCTAAAGATCTGGTCCTGACAACCTCTAAGAGGCCTAAACCCACACTGATTTTCATCCAATTGGTCCTCAACTAATACTCGCACTTTCCTTTCAACAATACCTGAGAAGATTTTACCCACAACGCTGATTAAAGAGATACCTCTGTAATTGTTACAATCTTTTCTGTTTCCATGTTTAAAGATTGGTGTGATTATCGCTTTTGTCCAGTCTGATGGAACCTGTCCCGACTCCCAGGCCATTTCAATTATCCTGTGTAGCCATTTACGACCTGACATTCCACTGTATTTGATGAGTTCCGACTTAATTTCATCGCCCCAGCCGCTTTATTGCACTGCAAACTATTGAACATTTTCTCCACTTCCTCAAATATGATCCTATTTCCATCATCATTCCTGTCTCATTCTACTTCGAAATCTGAAACATTACTGATCGCATTTTCACCTACATTGAACAACTCTTCAAAATATTCCCTCCATCTGCCCAAGGCATCCACAGGATGCACCAGCAGTTTTCCTGACCTGTCCAAAATACTTGTCATTTCTTTCTTACCTGCACCATAAAACAGCCAGCACAATAAAAATGTGTAATAAAAATGTTTTGAGACTTTGGTGTGGGCTCTCTTATCAGTGAATAAGAAGAACACGTAATTATTTTGAATCAGCTTATTCGGATGAATTTTGCAGCGACTACCTCAACTAAGTCAGCCTTCACCTCGAAATCTCGCACTCCCTCTCGTCATACGCCCAGTAGCACCACACACCGAAACCCTGAATAATCACCTTTCTGCAGGGTAGACCATTGGGAGACATGCAGTAAGAGAGTCAACAAGGTTCTGGAAGGTACTGACAGGGATGTGGAGCCACGCCGACTCCAGTGCAATGGCCAGCTTCGCTAGGTGTCTCGATTGAGGATCCATGGTGCAAACAGCCCGATCGAGATTCTCGATTAAACTTAAATGCGAGGAGTGTGGTGGCCAGGGGACTATGGTAAACTCATCTTGTTGCTCTCTGAATCACATACGTACACTGTAACACCCCACCCGTAGCTCGTCCGATTTTTGCGTGTGTCCGCCCATGACAAACAACTTACAAAGAAATTGGGAGTGGAGCTGTACGCAAAAATGGGTAACGCTAGATTTAAATGTGGCCCTGTCACCCTTAATTAATCTGCGGTAGTGTGTTGACGATTAATCACAGCTATTTTTACTTCCAAACATGAACGATCACGAACACTTATGGTGTTCAGTGACATCAAACACATACACAATAATAAAATAAAGCAAAAGGGTGAATTCGGGTTCAACTACTGGAAGTAAAGGCTCTACTGAATCATAATAATTTTATTATAACCTTCAGATCAATGCTGAATAAAACACAATGAACAATTTGCAAACTATCCTCCTAACTGGCATTGGCAGTAACTGTGTTAAAATCCGTCCAAAACGCGATCTCTTGTAACTTGGCTGATCGACTGACATCGACACAAAACGTAAAACACGAAGAACCACTACACCGCAAAGTACCGTGAAACCTCTGTGGAAACAGGAAACAACAATTGCACGTGATCCAGCTATTTAACGTTACTCCTGACACAGGCCGAAGCGGGAGCGATCTCACCGTAATATTCCTGTTGCAGCGGCGGTCTCCGGCGGCGACGGTGCGGCTGTGCGGTTGGCGTGTGGCGTCTCGGAAAGTACACTCCTACAATACTTGGACAACAGACCGCTGTCCATAAACTTCTCTGTTTGAAACAATCTTCCCGGCAGCAAAGAGCTGGCGCGGCTAACGTCCTCTCAGGGCGAAAGACCAAGACGGCTGACGACTTGGCTAACGTCCTCTCAGTACGAGAACCCAGAACGCAAGACCCTTACAGAGAGTCGAGCAAGATCGCTATTCACCTCTGTTTTCCCACTTAAACTTTTACGGAGCGAATCACATCACTAGAAGCTCTCAAAATACCCAGTTTGCCAGTACCGACCAATGTACGGCCTGGAAATAGAACTCTTTTTCCACATTTTGTCCCTTTCTACAAAATTTCACAAGCAAACTCCGCCTACGCGGGCTGGGAAAAACCACAGCTGTGGACAATAACACGTTTACTGAAATCTTTCTCCTAAGAGACCACTTGAGATTTTCCTGCAAGATTCCCCGTCTTAGTGAACACAGACTCCTGCATTGAAAGTTTTTGTTATTCGGAACTCCTGGCGTGCCTCACTTGAGTTACTCCAAGGCATAAAATTAGTGTGACATAGGCGACAGCAGGCTCAGGAAAGCCGGCCGCGGTAGCCGAGCGTTTCTAGGCGCTTCAGTCCGGAACCGCGCTGCTGCTACGGTCGTAGGTTAAAATCCTGCCTCGGGCATGGATGTGTGTGATGTCCTTAGGTTAGTTAGGTTTAAGTAGTTCTACGTTCTAGGGGACTGATGACCTCAGATGTTAAGTCCCATAGTGCTCAGAGCCATTTGAACCAGGCACAGGAAAGTCCGTCCAGCTATCCACTGCTCTGATTTGGTAATCACTTGAACACCTGCAGCCGCGCGTCCCTCAGAGGCTGGCGGCCACTGTGGCCTCTCTAAGCGGAGTATAGAACTTCCCCAGTTCACCATTCATGCCGTCAGGCTGTGGCCTTCGGCGGCTAGCCGGGGAGGTAGCCGAGCTCTGTCTCGCAAACTGCATCTCCGAAAAATCTTATAATTACAAAACCGCGTAATTCTCGCTATATTACCTAGCCAGCGTGCCGATGCGTTTCCACATAGATTTCCTACCCCGTAATTTAGAGTATTACTCTAGCAAACAACAACTACTTATCTACAAAGCGATTGCGCCGCTGTCAGTCGTTTTTATTGACCTAAAGTGCTCGCAAAGTGATTACAATCACGTTAAATGGAATCATGTAAGGTGCACGTCCGTTGTCACCTTACAACACTACGAGTGGTGTAACACGTTGCATTGTCCTGCTGGTAGATGCTATCGTGCAGAAGAAAAACAAACAGTTCGCAGTTCGTGGTCGTGAGGTAGCGTTCTCGCTTCCAGCGCCCGGGTTCCCGGGTTCGATTCCCGGCTGGGTCAGGGATTTTCTGTGCCTCGTGATGACTGGGTGTTGTGTGATGTCCTTAGGTTAGTTAGGTTTAAGTAGTTCTAAGTTCTAGGGGACTGATGACCATAGCTGTTAAGTCCCATAGTGCTAAGAGCCATTTTTGAGTTACAATATGTTATATTTATAGCTGAAATACTGATTTACGTGGTAGTGAATCTAAACTTTTTGCTCATTTCTGAAGAATATAGTTGTTCATAGCAATGTTAGTTAATCAAGTTTAATATTCGAAGGATTTCAATCTTTTTATTCTTCTCATTTCATTAATTCATGCATTGCCTCGTAAAATGTTATGTAGTTAAATAATATGCCTTAATTAAATCTTGTGTTATAGGCTTTTAATTCGAAAATTCCTCTAAAATGCTGTCGTTGCAGATTATCTGTCTTAACATTTCCCTTTTCCGGCGCTGCAATTCAGCCTAACCGGGTCTTGCAGTTGAGCATACAGAATATGCTCGTCTGAACTATGTTAATAGCGAAAGAAGAGGACGGAAGAGAGGATGAAGGGAATTACACAGGGAATAAAAGACGCGAGTGCGAATTTGCAATGGCAGCTACGCAGTCCAGATGAGAATATTAGAAAGGGAGCAGTGAGTACAGAAGCTTAGCAATATTCCTTAAGGGCAAATGAAAATGTGCAAAAACCGCCTAGGCTGTCAGACACAGGTGAGAGAATTAGAGACAAAGTTGCAGAAATAGGAGAACAGCCTACAGGAAAAGCTTGTTTGGTAGAGAACGGTGAGGAGAACATGCTAATTCGACTACTTTCAAAAATGACTACTAGCATTTATGAATAAAGTGTCATTTACAAGCTGTTTACAGATGCTAGGATCACCTGCTTCAGGAAAACTTGAGGATGAACTTGTGGGTCTCTGGGTAATTCGCGGCTGTATGGCCTATTTTATGCCTTGCATCATTTCTGAAGTTTCCCTCTTAAAAATAGAACTTTATTTTTATAACATTCTCGCTTAAAATCCTCCATAAAGATCTTGTTCAAAAAAGTGTGTGAAATCTTATGGGACTTGACTGCTAAGGTCATCAGTCCCTAAGCTTACACACTACTTAACGTAAATTATCCTAAGGACAAACTCACACACCCATGCCCGAGGGAGGACTTGAACCTCCGCCAGGACTAGCCGCACAGTCCATGACTGCAGCACCGAAGACCGCTCGGCTAATCACGCGCGGCTAAACATCTTGTTGATGGATATGCTGCCGTTTATCAATTAGTGTAACTCTTCATACATGTCTCATGCATTCTCATCATACTCATATAAGACACCTGAAACTATTTTCCGATTAAGAAAAAGATGTAATGGAAGATTTGCATCAGTAGAAGAAAGAGCAACGCATATTTCAGGACATCAAATACCAGGGCATAGAAAATAGTGTGAAAATTTAGCAGTATTTATGAGTGACACTAAACGAATGCTGGATGTGTGAATCAGCGAAATCCAACTGTGATATGTTGACTAAGATATGATATCAACAGTGCAATCTATATCTACGCAGAACACTGTGGACCGCATGACAGAGAGAAGCGCTATTGTACGGCCTATTCAGGCTTCTTCCCGTTCTATTCGCGTTTGGAGAGCGGGAAGAAGAATTACTAAATGCATATGTGCCGGCTGTAATTATTAGTCTTATTTTTTCCTCTCTTTTCCTGCGTGATTGATACGTAGGGGATTGCAGTACATTCCTAGATCGTGGTTCACGAAACATAAGCAGGCTTCCTCTGGATTCTTACAAGGGAACCTCCCCATCGCACCCCCCTCAGATTTAGTTATAAGTTGGCACAGTGGATAGTCCTTGAAACACTGAACACAGATCAATCGAGAAAAACAGGACAAACTGAGTAGTCCATGTGCAAGATAGGCAATATCAAGGACACAGGTAGCTCCAGAGCGCCGTGGTCCTGTAGTTAGCGTGTGCAGCTGCGGAGCGAGAGGTCTTTGGTTCACGTCCAACCTCGAGTGAAAAGTCCGCCGTCACGGTAGCTCAGCGTGCTCGGTCAGAGGGTTAGCTGCCCTCTGTAATAAAAAAAATGAGCTAATAGATCAACAACGAACTTAAACGGATGTCTTTCGACGTCCGCCCCGAGCAGATGCAACGAACGAAACCGAACAAAATGAGATAAAGAAGCAGAAGAAAAAAAAAAAGTTTGTAATTTCATTACTTTAAAACAAAAAAAAAGAAAAAGAAAAAAAAGCCGGCACGGTAGCTCAGCGTGTTCGGTCACAGGGTTACGCGCCCTCTGTAATAAAAAAACTGAGTCAATCGATCAAAAACGAACATAAATGGATGTCTTACGATGTACGCCCAGAGCAGATGCAAAAAAAAAAAAAAAAACCGCCGTGGTCCTATGGTTAGCGTGTGCAGCTGCGGAGCGAGAGGTCTTTGGTTCAAGTCCAACCTCGCGTGAACAGTTTAAATTTTTATTTTCAGACAATTATTATCTGTCAGTCCGTCCGTCCGATGCGAGGTAACTGCGCCGTAGTATGGGGACGCTACACCTAAACAAACATCGAAGCACACGACGTCAGTCGACAACAGCGCACGGAAGAGAGAGTATTCCTGCTGGCGAGGCTCCCTGACTGGCAGTTGACTGTTCGCTACTTTGGACGACAGTGCATTAAATACGTGAGATGTATTCCGTGGGCAATATGAATCCAGCAAATAAAGCGCGCGACTTCAATAACAATCGCACGGTTTTGCGGTGCGGTCGCAAAACACAGACACTAAACTTATTACAATGAACAGAGACGTCAACGAACGAACGGACAGATCATAGCTTTGCCAAAATTAAGAATGTAAACTTTTCACTCGAGTGAAGACTTGAACCAAGGACCTCTCGTTCCACAGCTGCTCACGCTAACCACGGGACCACTGAGCTCCTTGATATTGCCTATCTTGCACATGGACTACTCAGTTAGTATTTTTGCTTTTTTTTTTCATATTTCCACACAACTTCTTCCTGTTTTCTCGATTGATCTGTGTTTAGTGTTTCAAGGCCTATCGACTGTGCCAACTTATAACTAAATCTGAGGGGGGTGGGATGGGGAGGTTCCGTTGTTAGCATATTGTCCGTCGTAGGTTTTTCAACATCCGCGTGACGCTCTCACATCGGTCAGACAAACCTGCTATGTGAACTGACACATTAAAGGATTGCTGACGATTGGGTGTTGCTGAGCACAGAGTGAAGAAGGAAGACGATGCCTCAGCACTTGGTCGTCCTCGCCTCCACTGTGCCGATATCCGTGCAGCCGCTAGGGCTAGCGGTCAGTGCCCTGTGCTGCGGTCAAGTCCCGTTAGGCCGAGCGCGACTGAGGAACGAAGCTGCAGTGTGGACTGTGTACGCCGAGCGCTGACGGACGCCTGAAATACCCGACCTGATAAACAGCGCAGCGAGCGTCTGACGTAAGCGTATAAATACCTAGGGCGCAGTATACACACTAATTCTCAGCGCATGGAAGGAGTTCGTAGCTCTTTCATTCGAATTTCAGGATGTCATGCGAGGAAAGCGCGAGCTTGGTTTCGCTTGACCGATTTCGCGTGACTGATGGTTTCGAAATCCATGCTGGTCGCCATGGAGGATACCATTCTATTAGAGATAACTCATTGCGTTTGAGCTCAAAATACGTACTAAGATTCTCCAGCAGGTGTATTTCAAAGGTACTGGACGATGGTTTTTGTGTGTGTAAGTGAATTCTTAAGGGGCCAAACTGCTGAGGTCATCGGTCCTTAGACTTACACACTACTTAAACTAACTTACGCTAAGGACATCACCCACACCCATGCCCGAGGGAGGACTCGAACCTCCAGCGGGAGGGACCGCGCAATTCGTGACATGGCGCCTCTAACCACGCGGCCATTCCGCGAGGCGGTGGTTTTTGTGGATCACTCCTGCTGCCCTTCTTGTAGACCGGTATGGCTTATACTTTCTTCCAACAACTGGACACAGTTCGTTGTTTGAGGGGGCTACCGAACATTATCTATTTGTGGTAAATATAGAATTTCCTTAATGTAAACAAGAGTGCAAAAAGTCAACATATCTCAGGACTCTAGCTATGCGCCGGCTCGAGTGGCCGAGCGGTTCTAGGCACTACAGTCTGAAACCGCGCGACCGCTACGGTCGCAGGTTCGAATCCTGCCTCGGGCATGGATGTGTGTGATGTCCTTAGGTTACTTAGGTTTAAGTAGTTCTAAGTTCTAGGGGACTGATGACCTCAGAAGTTAAGTCCCATAGTGCTCAGAGGTATTTGAACCATTTCTAGCTTGCCTCCCTTAGTTGTATACTACATGGAAAAAGGAGCGTTTGGCGTCATTGGCCAGGAGGCCCTTGCGGGGTAGGTCCGGCTGCCTTGGTGTAGGTCTTATTACATTCGACGCCATCAACAACCAAAGGGGATTCCGGGGATCGAATGGCGTAAGGCAAGTATTGGAAAGCAACGCCGATATCTACTGGCGAAAGGCGCGGTCGCATTCCGTCGTCCAGACGAACGGAATACCTTTACTGCGTAAGCGATGAAGCGGAGCTGAAATGGAAGAGGCATGCGGAATATATTTATGATAATAGTTGATTTTTCCCAGCACACTCTGTAGCTGCTTCAAATTCTGCGGCGACGGCAAGTCTTGTATGGCACGAAGGTGCGTGGGACTAGGATGTATGCCTTGGGCATTGAGTACATGTCCCAGGTACGGCAAATCACGAGCAAATACAAACATTTGTCCTTC
Organism: Schistocerca gregaria; assembly: GCF_023897955.1. Lineage (NCBI taxonomy): Eukaryota > Metazoa > Arthropoda > Insecta > Orthoptera > Acrididae > Schistocerca > Schistocerca gregaria. The sequence goes on from NC_064922.1 coordinate 875,394,350, forward strand.
CGCAAGCGAAGACCATTTTGTCGCAAGACCTGAAATAATGTTCTGAGATTGGCAAAATGTTCTTCTTCCGTCTTTCCAGAGATCACAATATCGTCCAGATAATTTGCTGCAGTAGGGGACCGACGCACAAACAGTTTGTAGATATTGCTGAAACAATGCAGGGGCGGATGCACACCCGAATGGCAGTCGTTTGAATCGATACAAACCAAGATGCGTGTTAACCACCAAAACGCGCTGGGATTTTTCGTCCACCGGTATTTGCAAGTTCGCATCTGCTAGGTCCAACTTCGAAAATTATTTATCCGGGCACAGTTTGTCAAATAGATCTTCCGGGCGGGGTAAAGAAAAAGTTGCAATCACTAGTTGTGGATTCACTGTTGCCTTGAAGTCCACAAAAGTCTCAATTTGCCGGAAGGTTTTGGCAAAATTACTAAGGGTTATGCCCAGAGAGAAGCCTGCACACGTACAATTACACGTTGTGATTCCAAATCGTGTAATGTTTTTGCGACCTCATCACGCAATGCGTGGGGAACATTGCGCGCTCTGAAAAATTTCGGTTGCGCGTTTACTTTCAGTTCCAAATGTGCTTTATAGTTCTTAGCGCAACCGAGGCCCGGTGCAAAAATGTCTGCAAATTCTTCACATAGACGAGAAACACTGTCTGAAGGCACTGTCTGGTTCACTGATAGGACCTGATTTACTATAGACAAGTTAAACAACTGAAATAAATAGAAAAAATAAACAGAAACCAAACAAGTTCAATGCAGAAGAAGAACGAAGGACGTAAAATGACACAAGTTTTGTTTGTCCTTTGTATGTTGCAAGAAGGCTGCACTGTCCTAACACAGGGATCTCTTGACCGGAGCCGGCCGCGGTGGTCTAGCGGTTCTAGGCGCTCAGTCTGGAACCGCGCGAGCGCTACGGTCGCAGGTTCGAATCCTGCCTCGGGCATGGATGTGTGTGATGTCCTTAGGTTAGTTAGGTTTAAGTAGTTCTAAGTTCTAGGGGACTGATGACCACAGATGTTAAGCCCCATAGTTCTCAGAGCCATTTGAACCATTTTTTTTCTTGACCGGAATAGCTAGTTAACTTAACATTTGCGGCACACAACGGAGGTGTACCCAGTAGTTTGTAAGTGTCTTGATTGATCAGTGAAACTGCAGCCCCGGTATCGAGCTGGAATGGTATCACTTTGCCGTTAATGTCCAAGTCTACAAAAAGTTTACTGTCCTGCTGACGACAAGAGTGACTGTCTCGTGCAACGTGAACTGACACTGGTACATAATCACTTGCGACTTGACGGGAGTTCCGGCGATGTCGACGCACACCATTTTTGGGACGAACACAGTCACTGTTAGAGAGAGTGGCACTGCGCGGAGTGGAATGAACTACATTAATTTCCATGGGCGAAGTTTCGCGAGCCTGAGTATCCTTGGTTCGATTCCGGCGCGAAGCAAAGGGGCTGGAACGGTTTTGAGCTTCCGATCTCAGCTTTTTCTGGCAAACACTCTGAACATGTCATTTTTTATTACAATAAAAGCAAATAGCTTGGCATGACGGGCAATTCTCACACGAATGTTTAATAGTACACCGCGGGCATTATTTGATCACTGCATTAGCTTGCCGGCGCGGCACACGTGGCTGAGAGCCTGGCGGCAGCGGCGCGGCCGGGCGCGAGGGCTGTTTACTGCTCCGTGCAGCTCGCCCGGCGGGCCGGTTAACCTGACACACTGCTGGCGAAGTTTCAAATGATTCCTGAGCAAAGTCAAGTGTGTCCTGCTGATCCAATATGTCCATCACTTGTTGAAGGGAGGGATTTACTAGTTTCAAAAGCTGTTCCCTTATACGAACATCAGAAGCGTTCTGTGCAATTGCATCATGTACCATAGTATCTGAATAAGGGAGTCCACATTGACACTCAAAAGCACAATCCCTAGTAAGGTCTTGCAAGGTTGCAACCCACTCCCCATTAGTCTGACCTGCTGTACGTTTTGTACGAAAGAAGGTATACCTTTTCGCAACTACATTGACTGATTCTTTGAAATATACATCTAATGCAGACAAAATTTCTTCGTAGGACAGAGTTGCTACGTCGCGGCGGGGAAATAATTTGACTATCACACACTACGTGTTCACCCCGACTGAAGATAACAAAAAAGGCTGCCGCTCGTTACCTTGAATTCTGTAGGCGGCGAGATGGAATCCAAATTGGCGTGACCACTCCGTGTCTCGCTGTGACACCACAAGCTCCTTCGGACAGTGGGATTCACTCGGTGCCTTCGAAGTGTACTAGTCAGCCTCAGCATTCTGTTGTTACCTACGACGAACCTGTTTGTATCAAGGAACCGTTGGATTACAATTGGACGTGCTGAACTGAAATTCAGTAAACCAGAGTTGAGAACAGATGACGTGTGCATCTCGTTATTTTGCTCTCCGTCTCAGCAGCCACCGATTGCTCGGCGTGAACCCTAGCATCGACCCAATGGAACCTGGTAATGATTCTATTCATTCATTCATGTCGTATGTCTAGGGCCTCCTGTCGGGTAAACCGTTCGTTGGGTGCAAGTCTTCCGATTTGACGCCACTTCGGCGATTTTCGTATCGATGGGGATGGAACGATGATAATTAGGACAACACAACGCCCAGTCCCTGAGCGGACAAATTCTCCAACCCAGCCGGTAATCGAACCCGGGCCTTTAGGATTGACAGTCTGTCGCGCTGACCACTCAGCTACTGGGGGATTCTACTGAGCCAGATACTTATGTTAAATTTTATGTCAGATGTTTCTCAACGCTATTCATCCTAATACTTATGTCACTCATTCCTGTTCAGTTTCAAAAGCTTTCACTGTGTTTAATTTTATGGTTTCCCCTTCACATCTAATGTAAAAAAAAAAATCAATGTCATTTTTTCATGTTCCTACGTGCGTTTTCTTAACTTGTTGGGCAGTATGGAAAGATAATGATCTCCCATACAGTAGGCAGATATATCACACCGTTGTTAGTTGGATTTAATATTCTCAGCCATTTTCAGGATTTTTCTAATGTCGCAGATTCCTGGAGACGAACCCCTTCAGTAATGAAACTTTGTTCCTACTTCTGGAATACAGCATTTATAGTGAATATTCTCTCTCAGGGAGGGCCTATTCAGGTAATAGCTTATTGGCTGTAAGCACACCAGACAAGAAATTAATTGCCGACAGGCGACGTCACGCTAATACCGTGTAACACCGCCTCTAACCTAGATACTGGTCTCAGTTTGGTGAGACAGAGAGTCCACAAATTTTTTTCAGATGTGCCACATTTAAATGAAGCAGATCGCTTATGATAGCTACCAAACTGTAGTTTCACCAGCTGCTGCAAATAGACCCACACATTTGCTGTGGGATTATGACTGTCGGTAAGCAGAGATACGATACTGTGTCTGTGTAGTCTGAATCATACTTAACACACAGAACGCAAAAGGGTGTGCTGAATAATTCAGGCAGTGTCGGAAAGCTAGAAAATTTTAGTGACTGGGGAAAAAGTATCACAAAGGGTGTCCCACAGGGTTCAATTTTGGATCACTTCTGTTCCTTAAATATGTGAATGACCTTAAACTTACATTTAACAAGTAAAACTGATACTTTTTTCAGACGATATGTTATAATAAATATCATTAGAGAGAAAGTAACAGAAGAGTTGGTAAATGATATTTTCTAAAGAATTATCAAGCGTTCCTCTGAAAATGGATTCTCTCTAAATTTTGAAAAAAAAACACACTACATTCATTTCTGTACAACAAATAGAGTCATAACAACAACTGGTGCAGCACATGAGCAGGAGTCAGTAAACAGGGCAGAGTGCTTCAAATTTTTGAATGTACACATTGATGAAAATTCAAACTGGAAGAAGCATATTACTGATTTTCTCAAACAATTACGTTTGCTACTTTTGGGCTTCGTCTAAATGCTAATCTTGGTAAAAAATGTATCGAAGTCCTATTTTGCATATTTCCACTCAGTAGTATCTTTCGGAATAAGGGATCACTCGTCGCTTTGAAAGAAAATATTGGTTGCGCAAAAGCAAGTGCTAAGAATAATATGTGGCGTTCACGAATAGGGACGTGAAAATGGAAGTATATTAATAACTGCTTGAATAATTGGAGAAATTGATTGGAAAGAAGTTTTAAAAAATTGAAGGTAATTTATGAATTTTGTACAATCTTGGGTGAACTTTAACTGATACCAATATCAACAGACCCTTAATATCATTACATTCAAGGACAATAAACTTAATTTGCATTACATAATGCTGCTTCCAGTAGTGTGCGGTACCAAATAATCACTGTGCAACCATTGAAATTGTCGGTCTGTCACACGAAGCACAATACTTTTAATATAAGTAAACCAATTTCAAGTCTGTGTCATTTCTTTCACAATAATTCCATTGTGTTTAGCCTTGAGTACGACAATGTCGACGCAGGAACGGTCCTCCAGATACGATGTGAATTATTCTTGTCTGCACCGAACCTCTGGATCCAGGATCTCGCCGACGAGTGGATAGGATTGGAACTTATAACCCTGCGGATAAATATTCATTTTCTAATAACTTTTTATAATACTTTTAATGAACGGTTAAAATACACATTTTTAACAATTCTGGTACGACAGATCCAAGCGTACGTCCGTACACTACCACTTCCCGAAACAAAAAGGGTGGAGATACATGAATTAATAAATTGAAGAGCGTATTTCTTACATTGTTTCATACGGGTATTTAACGCTTATCAAAGCATTATCCTTGTCACAAAACAACTTGTTAATTTATCTTTGGTTTATAGCTAATTCAGTTTACATATGGCTTATATATAACAAAGAAAAGAAAGAAAAATAATATAATTCAATACATCACCCACGGACGCCATTTAGGTACACTCAACAGAAAAAAGTGGGTCACGCCTGAATTCCAACTTGTAGGCTGCACCTGAATGTATGGAACCAACATAGCATATCTGTGTTGCACATCGTCGCATCCCTCGACAGTACAACCGTTGTAATATGCACAATGGGTACCGCCAGAGACTACTTGAGAACACCGGTCTTTATGACAGTCCGTCCAGATGTAAAGTAACACCACGATAGTACAGAAGAGATCAGACAGTCCTTAACGTTTGTAAACTAAACTTAATTACAATAAGTGACATTTCAAACATTATGCGTACAACTAATTTTACACATAAATCGTTCAGTAATCCTTAGGCACAATTAAATATTTGAGACAGTATATAGATTTATAAAGTTGTGTGGCAATTGGAAACAAGTTCTTTGCTGTCTAAAAGGTTTACCCAACACATGCTGAACGTTCAACGTTCAATGGGGAGTGGTTTCGCATCAACTTTATGTAATACTAAGCAGTTAAAAGAAAACGTGATTAACGGCGGCAAGCACTCTACAGAAATCCCAACATTAACAGCGAATCACAAGTAATATCATTGTTCAAATTACTCATGAATAGTTACTTGTACACAAAGTTGTACTTTAAATGACATGACCAACGTCTTCGTTCTGGATCCGGATGCAAACCGAGAACGTAAAGCCATTGTTAACCAAGCAAAGCTTTGTGATTTGTCGAGACTCGATCACAAGGCAGGAAGAGGCGTCAAATATTGACGTTTGCAGCAGTATCAGTTATCAATTCTCAACCTGAACGTAAATGACGATAATGTTTGTTCGAAACCAGGAACCATAACATGACAATTACCTTCTTGGTAATTAACCTCGAAAGACGTTGTATATTGTTGCATTGTCAAGGAACAAAGGATGCACATGTTTAAAATTGAAATGCCCTCATGTAGTGGTGGTGACAAGGATGCGAACCCAGCACCTAATCGGATTGTTGAATAAGTACGTAAAATCAGAATGTAGATATCACAGTTTGTCACCAGTAGTGAGGTTGGAACCTTAAATGACGACTGAAGTTGTATTGCGTGGCCGGGATTCGAACACGGCGCCTACCGCCGTCGTTGTCTAACCAGGAACAGACGAGGAATGTCCAATGTTGGTCCACCATTAGCGAGATGTGCGCACGTTTAACTAGAAATAAGGCGACGAAAACGTCTATGCTGACTGAGAGTCGAACGCCGCACACATGATTATGAAAACACGTTAATAATCAAATTCTTATTCAGTAGTATCTAGGAGTAGCATGTTTAGTTGCAAACCTTAAGGCCTTCCTCATCCCTAGTAAAGTGTTGCCTAATATCTGCGATATCATTGTGTTAATTTACAAGTGGATTGACTGCCATAAAGAGCAATGTTCTCTAGTAGTTGTGTATCATTGAGATGTAAATGAAGTGGCTCAGCAGAAACGAATTTCCGTCGTGCAGCACGTATTGTTTCAGAGACACTGAGTACATGTTATAAGTGCACAAAACGTGTGTTATATACTACGTATATACTATTATTTGGAGAAGCTGCCGCCAAACCTGTTTACTTTCACATTCCGCTTGGCTGTCGTGGTTGAATACACGTTTTCTTAAGGCTACATCTAATGCAGAGCGCCTCTAGCTAGCTGAAATATTTTGTGGTAGCTATGTTTAATAGTTCAAATGGCTCTGAGCACTATGCGATTTAACGTCTGAGGTCATCAGTCGCCTAGAACTTAGAACTAATTAAACCTAACTAACCTAAGGACATCACACACATCGATGCCCGAGGCAGGATTCGAACCTGCGACCGTAGCGGTCGCTCGGTTCCAGACTGCAGCGCCTAGAACCGCACGGCCACTCCGTCCGGCAGCTACGTTTAAAATGAATGTAATTTTCAACGTATTATTCGTCAAATATTTGAATGAATCGTCAACTGTAGGTGTGCCTGCACGTGTTATAGCATTATAGCTGTAGCTGTGTTAGTTTATACTACGGGCTTGGGTAGGTTAGGTGTAACTTTTGATCCTTCGAGGGGTGATCGTGGCCTTGCGGCCCACGTCAGTACTAGCCACGGCTCGCGATCTACGGGCCAGCCAGCCTGGCCGAGGCGAGACGGAAGTGAGCGAGCTGGCGGTGGCGTTGGCGGGCCAACAACCTGGGACGAGCCAGCACGGCTGCGCCGCATGCCTCTGCCTCTGCCGCTCCGTTTGACGTAAATATGTTTACCTCCTCTCCTGGCGTCAGTATAAGAGCGGCAAGCAGAAATACACATCAGGCTGTCTGTCGTAATGGCTCACTGGGAGAGGTCTATTCGAGATAGAGCCGTTGCACTCATTGAAGAAGGAGGTTGTTCCATCAGAGAAGCTGGCAGACGGTATGGCGTACCACATACCCCTGCAACGAGATGGCGGAGGATTTGCCTTGAAAGAGGCACCACCAACGAGGCTCCGGGCTCAGGCAAGAAGAGAGTGACCTCACAGCAGGAAGACAGGGACCTAGTGTCTAGGAGCAGAGAAAATCCCTTTCTGAATGCGAAGCAGTTGCGGCAGGAGGCCGACTTCCCCGGCTCTAGTGACACGATTCGCTGAAGGCTGAGGGACGCTGGACTACATGCACGACGATCCGCCGTGAAATAAGAGCTCAGCCTTGACAACGTTTTATACCAGCTAGAATTTGTGGAGCTCCATCTGAGGGCGTCGTGGGACAACGTCATTTTCACTGATGAGAAGGTGTTTTCCACCAGTAACGACGGTCCACGAATCGTTTGCAGGCCGCAAGGGACTCGCCATCGACGCGAATATGTAACCACGACGAGAAGAAGTGGACGGCTATCTGTTACCTGCTGGGATTGGATTTCTACGAGAGGGGTGGGAATTCTTCACAGAATAGAAAGAACTGTGGACAGCGTGCAGTATGCCCACATATTGGAAAATGTGACGTTTCCGTCAGTGCGAATGCTGTATGCAGAAGGGGACGTCACATTCCAAGAGGACCATTCTCCCATTCACAAGTCTGCATTTGTTCAGCAGCCGCTTTCCACGACTGGCGTCAACGTCATGGACTGGTCGCCATGGGCGGCTGATAGGAACCCCATGTAAAAAATGTCGGCTGAGGTCGCCAGAACATTAACAGAGAACTGGCCACGAAACCAACCAACTACTGCGGACGCTCTTTGGGACTGCGTCCTGGAAGCCTGGGAGTAAGTTGCTTCTTCAGGCTGCAACGTCCGACGGCTTACACATTCTATGCCAAGACGCATAATAGAAGTATAAAATAATGAAGGATTCTGGATAAAATATCAGAGTCCTAAAAATGTTTTGTTAAGTCTTCTTTTCCATCATTTTTCCTCATTGGGAGCTAGTGGAAGATCGCGTGGCAACAGAAAATGTACAATATGGGTTAGTTTTTCTTTGAGTTGCTTTTTTAATTCAAGTGAGTTACTTTTGAATATACAGTTTGCTAAAAAATTCTATTTTGATTTCATTTATACCCTGTCTCGATACTTACAAACTAACCAGCGTAGATGAACTCCGTAACAGTAGTTTTTGTTATTTCAAATACATCTCTCTCTTCCCCTCCATCCATGAATACACCCTCCGTCCTTCACACAATACGCAAACGATTTCATATTATGTTTACTCGTTGTTAATATATCCTCTATTCTCTCTCACACACTTCTCTCTAACACTACCGCCGCAAGTGCCCTTCTATTCCATTCCCCCAAAACTTTATAAACAAATCTAGCGGTTCCCATTGACGCTACATTTTCTCTTTTAATTGCTGCTGTCTTTACTCTCTACCATTCCTCTCAATATCTATGAAATCGAATTCTTTGATCTCCCCTTCCCTATAACCCATTCTTCGTTCTGAAAACAGTCCTTCCTTATCTCTCTACTATTCAATTCCCCCAAAACTTAATAAACAAATCCAGCGGTTTCCATTGACGCTACATTTTCTCTTTTAATTGCTGCTGTCTTTACTCTCTATCATTCCTCTCAATACCTATGAAATCGAATTCTTTCATCTCCCCTTCCCTATAACCCATTCTTCGTTCTGAAAACAGTCCTTCCTTATCTCTCGGTCCTAAGATAAAACTAACTGTTGCACACATCTAAGTAAGCAATACATTGCAAGCATTTCACGCTTGTATTTTGCATTTCTGCACTTCTATCCATTTCCAGATCCGACCCTCCTTCCTGTTACTCGTCCATTGACATCTGCTTCCACATCTAAATGAATATTCTGCAGTTCATAATTATGTGATTGGCAAGGGATTCTGTAGTCTGGTGGATTAATCTTGTATTGATGTATAACACGTGTAGGTTCACATCTCACGTCGGGCGTAGATTTTTAACACACACAAGTGACTCTCCTTCGCCCCTAGTAACGTCAAGTGCAGAACGCCACTAAGCTCAGTTGTTCAATATCCGCAGTAAAGACAACATCCCTTCGCTGCCGACTGGGGCAGAGTGGCATTCGTTTGAGCTGTGACAGATGGAGAAACCCCGGAAGGCAGACACTCTGTCACCAGCAAGCCGTCGTAAACTAGGAAACGTATTTCATTTAATGAACCACTGGCCATGTAAGTTCACAAGGCTCTTTCTTTATTTGAAACTGAGACGTTGAAAATTGTGGTGCTGGACTGGGATTCGAATTCTATTTCACTGTGTTCCCCAAGATTGCAAACTCTTTTAGGCCTTCTCGAAAGGCACCTGTCTGGTTTCGAATCCTGATCAGCACAAAATATTCATTATTTCATTACAAGCCCTAGCATGTGCACTCCGAACTACTAGTGAAAAATAGTTGTATTTTCAACGTCTCTTGGTGCGTTGTCAGCTGTAACGTGTTCGTTTCAACTCACAGCCACATGATGAGCTTTTTATCACAACATTACAAGATCAAACGTTTCCTTACATCTTTTCATGTTCAAACATTCCTCTCCATTCTACTGGCGAAAACGGATGTGGGTTTGACACTGTGTTCTTTCTGATCACCAACGGCGATATGTTGTGGATTCAACTTCTAGCCAGCAGAGTATTTTCTGTCACATCATTGAAAGCACAAACATGCCACTCCTAGCTACTATAGGAAAAGAATTTGATAGTTAAAGCGTCTTCATGACCACGTGTGCGGGGTTTGAATTCCATTCAGCGCAGAACTTTTCGTCGTCTGATGTCTAGCTAAACATGCGCACACCTCGCTACTGGTGAACCAACAATAGCTATTTATCGTCTGTTCCTGGCTAGAAAACGACGGCGCTAGATGCTGGGTTCGAATCCCAGGCAGGCAAAAACAATTCTATCGTCATTTAAGATTCCAATATCTCGCTATTGGTGAAAACATTTGATATTTAACTTCTGATTTTACGTACTTCGTTAACAATCCGATTAGGTGCTGGGTTCGCATCCCTGTCATAAGTTTTACACGATGGCATTTCAATTTTAAACATGAGCATACCTTGTTCCTTGTGAATGACACCATATTAAACGTCGTTGGGGGTAGTTCCCAGGAAGGTAACTATTATGACAGGATTCCCAGTTCAGTACAAATATTTTCGTCATTTATTTTCAGTATCTGACTTGGTAACTGATACTGGTGCAAACGTCTATACTTCACGTCTCTTTATGCCTAGTGATCGGGTCTCAATAATGGCACAAACAAAGCTTAGCTTAGTTAGCAATGGCTATAGGTGCTGGGTTTGAATGCAGGTCCAGACCGACGAGGTCGGTCATGTCATTTACAGTTCAAATTTGTGTACCCGTAGCTGTTGATGCGTTACGAGAACAATGATATTACTGGTGATTCGCTGTTAACATACACATATATCCCATAATGAAATTCGTCATAAATCACCCATAATAATTTGCGAAGAACAGTGATGTCCATACCTACAACACTAGAGGGAAAAATGACCTCACACTGAGGGGACAGAAGTTTGGGATAGCCATAAGTACATATTCAGATCGCTGTAGTATCGTATACATAAGGTACAAAACAGCAGCGCATTGGCGGAGCTGTAATTTGTACTCAGCTCATTCATATGAAAAGGTGTCTCATGTGATTATGGCCGCACGACGGGAATTAACAGACTTTGGGCACGGAGTGGTAGTTGGAGCTAGACACATGGAACATTCCATTTCGGAAATTATTAGGTAATTCAATATTCCAAGATCCACAGTGTCAAGAGTGTGCCGAGAAAACCAAATTTCAGGCATTACCCCTGTGGCCGATGGCTTTCACTTAACGATAAATAGCAGAGGCGTTTATGTGGGATTGTCAGTGCTAACAGACAAGAAACACTGCGTGCAACAATCGCAGAAATCAAAGAATATTTTAGGAGAGTGAGGCAAAATTACGCGTTAATGGGCTGTGGCAGCAGACGATCGATGCGAGAAGACAACGCCTGCAAAGCCTCTCTCGGGTTTGTGACCATATCGATTGGACCCTAGACGAATGATAAACCGTGGCCTGGTCAGAAGTGTTCCGGTTGCAGTTGGTAAGGGCTGGCGGTAGAGTTCAGGTGGGGCGCAGACCCTATGAAGCCATGAATGGAAGTTGTTATCAAGGCGCTGAGCAAAGTGGTGGTGGCTCCATATTGGTGTGAGCTGTGTTTACACGCAATGGATTGGGTCCTCTGGTCCAACTGAACCGATTGTTGACTAGAAATGGTTATGTTCCGCTAGTTGGAGACCATTTGCAACCATTCATACAGTTCGTGTTACCAAACAAAGATGCAATTTTTATGAATGACAATCAGCCATGTCACTGGGTGTGGAAATGGAAAACGTTCTAGGTGCCAAATCTGCCATTTGTTAGGAGAATGAAAAAACGACATTTCTCTGTTTGCATATAACTGATTTGTTTTCAAGAAATTGAGAAGGTATTCTAATACCACAGAACTGTGTTGCGCACATCACCACAGAAAATAATGAGACAAATAAGAAAATAAATACTTTATTATTATTATTATTAGTAGTAGTAGCTTTATTCATCTGTAGATATCTTTTTACAAGAATATAGTACATGTCAAAGTATTTCCAAATTTAGATCAATTTAAAATAAGCTAATTCGTATACACATTTATTTACAGACTTCTAGTTAGAGACAATTATTAGATTTACTCCTGGTATACAATGCTTTTTTTACAAATAACTCATTAAATAATGTAATGCCACATTGCTCACTCATATCTCACTAGATTTATTCCTTGGTAGAAAATGCTGTTTTGAGTTTATGTTTCTTTTTCTTGGTAAATGTAAGTCGAGTCTATCTCTTGTTGGATGGTCATGGACAGAGCTGTTTGTGCAGTAATTACCAATGTTATTTTTGATGTGTACAACTGACTGGTAAATGTATTCACATGGAGCAGTTAAAACCTCCAGTGTTCTCAACAGATCTTTACAGTGAGTTCAACTAGTATTTTTGGTTATTATTCTTATGGCTCTTTTCTGGCTCTGTTCTAAGTGCGATGCCAGAAACTGACTGGTTTTAAGTGCCAAGAAGAAAGTTTTTACTCGTTGATTCCTGCAAAGAAGGAAACAGATACCAAACACTACTAAATTGCTATTTATTTTCACATATAGCGCCGTTACCAGTTCCGAACCGACAATCTCGTCTGTGGAGTACTGTATACGTTTATATTACATTAGTTGTCGTTTACATTGGTTGTTGCAAAAATGAAATATAAACGTGGACAGCCATCTTAAAATGAACCTGTCGGTTAGGACCGGTAACGGCCTATTTGTATAAATAAATAGAACTGTTAATAGCGGTCTGCTGCTTTTTTCTTCTTCCCAAGAATCAACTTGCATTTTATAAACAGCCACGGCCTCAGAAATGTCAGTTTTCAACAAAACAGCACAATGAAAGTTTTTGTTCCAAAAGCCATTAATAATGAGGAACAACGTTTTATTTGTGATAATAAATGTACAGATCTAGAGTATTAATCTCCAACTAGCAGACTTGCAATCCACAAAAGCCACCAACCATACCTTTTGAATTTTGGAATCCCAGAGGGAAGTACAGATTTGCAGAAATACCATTCGCGATCTGCTAACTCATTTTTCGAACATTTTCTCCGTGGTTGGTTCCTGGATCAAATGTAGGGACATGCAACAGAGTACCGCGAATAGAATAGCGCTGAACACATGTTTTGAAAAAAAAAATGCACTTAGAATGTTTTCTATTTTCACTCTATAATTATTCGAGACTTGTGTTTGAAGATCATTCTGGACAATGCGAGCGAATGGTCTGGCCATCCAGATCGCCTGACATGAATCGCGTCAAATCTTTATGAGACATAATCGAGGCATCAGTTCGTGCACAAAGCCATGCAAAAGCAACACTTTCGCAACTATGGACGGCTACAGAGGCAGTATGGCTCAGTATTTCTGCGGAGGACTCCCAACGACTTTTTGAGTCCATGCCACTAGTTACTGCACTATGCGGGCAACAGTAGGTGAGACCTGGTAGTCAGGGCAAGACAGGATTCGGTTACGATTGTGGACGGGGCTGTAGTCAGCTACTATTGGTTGACTTTTATAGTTATAAACATTTATTTTAAACCAGTAATTCCAGACTCAGCAATAAACAAAAAACCACACGTTATTAATCAAGGAATAAACAACTGTGTAAAAAATACTGTTTTCAGTGCCTTACAATATAGAAAATCACCATAAAATACAGATACAACAGATAATGTTTTAAAAACAAGCCACTGTGATCACGGCTGGAGGCCTTATATGCCACGAATGACAATAAATTAAGCATGTTTAAGAACTCGCTGCAATTTAAAACTTACAAATACAGGGTGATTCAAAAAGAATACCACAACTTTAGGAATTTAAAACTCTGCAACGACAAAAGGCAGAGCTAAGCACTATCTGTCGGCGAATTAAGGGAGCTATAAAGTTTCATTTAGTTGTTCATTTGTTCGCTTGAGGCGCTGTTGACTAGGCGTCAGCGTCAGTTGATGCTAAGATGGCGACCGCTCAACAGAAAGCTTTTTGTGTTATTGAGTACGGCAGAAGTGAATCGACGATAGTTGTTCAGCGTGCATTTCGAACGAAGTATGGTGTTAAACCTCCTGATAGGTGGTGTATTAAACGTTGGTATAAACAGTTTACAGAGAATGGGTGTTTGTGCAAAGGGAAAAGTTCTGGACGGCCGAGAACGAGTGATGAAAATGTAGCACGCATCCAGTATCTGGAGATGTTAGAGAATTGGCTGTTCCCTCAGCTCGAACAAGAAGCACAACAATTCATATTTCAGCAGGATGGAGCGCCACCACATTGGCACTTATCTGTCCGTAACTACCTGAACGTCAACTACCCCAGGCGATGGATCGGCCGCCAGGCAGCCCATAACTTAGCACTTCATCACTGGCCTCCAAGAAGCCCTGATCTTATCCCCTGCGATTTTTTCTTATGGGGGTATGTTAAGGATATGGTGTTTCGGCCACCTCTCCCAGCCACCATTGATGATTTGAAACGAGAAATAACAGCAGCTATCCAAACTGTTATGCCTGATATGCTACAGAGAGTGTGGAACGAGTTGGAGTATCGGGTTGATATTGCTCGAGTGTCTGGAGGGGGCCATATTGAACATCTCTGAACTTGTTTTTGAGTGAAAAAAAAACCTTTTTAAATACTCTTTGTAATGATGTATAACAGAAGGTTATATTATGTTTCTTTCATTAAATACACATTTTTAAAGTTGTGGTATTCTTTTTGAATCACCCTGTACTAAAATATTACAGGTAAATAACCAGAAACACAACAGAAGGCATCAGACGCCAGGCATGGCAGTAAATAAGGTTTTAAGGCTTACAGCTAAAAATTACCAATACGAAATTAGAATTTTAAGGCAAATAATCACAATTATGGTCGAAGGCTGCACATGTCAGGAACAGCAATTATATAAAAACATATAGAAACCTGCCGTAAAACAGCAAATTCAATACCAAAGTTTAATTTTAAAAAAGCAAGCAATTGATCACCAAACGGGTGAAATAAAATAATGGTAAACCTTGTAAGGCAACCTTTACACTGCTCCTGAAGGCGACCAGAACTATTAACTAGGCATTCATAACCTTTAATGTAGCGAGTATAGAATATGGATTGAGAGTAAAGGAAAGAAGGAAGGATGTAATGAAGATCAACAGAAATAAGAATAAGGATGAACTTAACATCACAATTGGTGAGTACGAAGTAGACGAAAAGAAGGAAGCAAAAGAAAACATGACAGACGAACCAAGGAAGACATAAAAGGCAGGCTGCAACAGGCAAAGGGAGCTTTCCTGGTCAAAATGAATCTGGCATCAAACAAAGGCTTTAATTTGTGGAAGAAATTTCTGAGAATGTGCATGTGGAGTGCAGTTTTGTACAGGGCTGAACCGTGGACTGTAGGAAAACAGGAAAAGAAGGTGAAACGTCCCCTTAGAAAAATTAGCACAAACGCCAAGACTTCCTATCCAGGCAAGCACAGTGAACGCTTGTGACAAGAAGGGTCAGGTACAATCCGTATTTTTGCGACGGAAACAACATAAGAACTCTGCCCACTCACAAAAATCTAGTCACAAGGCCCATGTAATCAATGCAGTGCATTCAAAACCTGCTGCAGGCATTAGCAAAACTAGAAAAAAAAGTTTCTTCAGGCCAACAAATTTTTTGTTCAATTGAGTATTAGTTGCTGGCCATGGTGGCCGAGCGGTTCCAGGCGCTTCAGTCCGGAACCCGGCGACTGCTTCGGTCGCAGGTTCGAATCCAGCCTCGGGCATGGATGTGCGTGATGTCCATAGGTTAGTTAGGTTTAAGTAGTT